>NC_053040.3:28865312-33865312 GCF_002575655.3 Aegilops tauschii subsp. strangulata | reverse complement strand
TCAATGTTATGATAAGAGATACTTCGTTGCTAGGAAGCATGGTAAAGAAAGACAACCATGGGTTCAGAAAACCATGCCTTTTCCTCCTAAACCATCCAAGAAAAAGGATGATGAGGATTTTGAGCGCTTTGCTGAAATGATTAGACCTATCTTCTTGTGTATGCGTTTGACTGATATGCCAAAATGAATCCTTATGCTAAGTATATGAAAGATATTGTTACAAATAAAAGAAAGATACCGGAAGCTGAAATTTCCACCATGCTTGCTAATTATACTTTTAAAGGCGGAATACCAAAGAAACTTGGAGATCCAGGAGTACCAACTATACTATGCTCCATTAAAAGAAACTATGTTAAAACTGCTTTATGTGATCTTGGAGCCGGTGTTAGTGTTATGCCTCTCTCTTTATATAATAGACTTGATTTGAATAAGTTGACACCTACTGAAATATCTTTGCAAATGGCCGATAAATCAACTGCTATACCTGTCGGCATTTGTGAGGATGTGCCTGTTGTGGTTGCAAACGTTACTATTTTAACGGACTTTGTTATTCTTGATATTCCCAAGGACGATAGTATGTCGATTATCCTTGGTAGACCCTTTTTGAATACCGAAGGGGCTATTATTGATTGCAACAAAGGCAATCTCACTCTTCATGTTAATGGTAATGAGCATACGATACACTTTCCGAGAAAACAACCTCAAGTCCACAGGATCAATTCTAGTGGAAAATTTTCAACGATCACTATTAGAGGTTTTGAATTCCCTCTTCCTACTGTCAAGAAGAAATATGATATTCTTATTATTGGGGACATGCATATCCCCGTTGAGGTAACCTAGTGTTATTCGAAAATTCTCCGGTTTCATGTTATTCGGAAAGAGTTTGTTAACAAGACTTGATCAACCTTGTTAGTGGATTCCTTTTGATGAGCATGAGATGGATGAAGTTAGAAAGCACAGCTCTCTGTACCCTCCTTTTACTTTCTGTTATTTAGATTAAATAAAGCAAAAATAGTATTTCCTGTCTATTTTCTGAATTATCCTTGCAATAAAAAAATACCCCGAAAATAAAAGTTCTCCAAACGTCCTGAAAATGAAATATGATCTTTCATAGAATATTTAAGAATATCTGGCACTGAGAACACACCAGGGGGCCCCACCATTTGGCCACGAGGGTACAGGGCGTGCCCCCTGCCTCATGGGCCCCACGTGGACCCCCTCCACTTATTCCAGCACCCACTCACTTCGTCTTCCTCCACAAAAAATCCTCACACAGCTCAAACCTGTGTTCTAGCTCATCTTGTTGCCATTTTCGATCTCTTTGCTCAAAGCTCAATTCACAAAACTGTTTTGGGAGATTGTTCATCGGTATGTGACTCCTCCAATGGTCCAATTAGTTTTTGTTCTAGTGCTTTATTTATTGCAAATTTTTGCTGCTAAGGTGACCCTGTTCTTCAGCTTGCATGTCAAATTTATATGGTCCAAAGTAGTTTTAATGCATGATACAGCCTCTAGGCACATGTGGGAGTAGTTGCTATCAATCTTGTTGAGTTTGGTTCAATTTTATTTTGAGTCACTAAAAATTTCAGAAATTTTCAGAGGAAGAAAATGTTGAAGAGATTGTTGAGAGGCTCCTCAAGCCGGGGTTTGAAGGGAAAGGAGAATGAAGAGAATGAAAAGCCCAAATACAATCTTCCTCGCACTGCAGAGGTTCGGACGTGCGAATGGCCTTGTGATGCGTTCTTGAGAGCCGCCGGAATTTACGATGACTTTTATTACTTGGCTGAGAATGCAGGCCTCACCGACTTCCTTCGCGACCACCGCGAACAGTATCTCCTACTCACTAATATTTCCGTGCAAAGTTTTTATTTCCATGCTAAGAAATCACCACCCTCAGTGGAGTTTCACTTATATGATGAGGTTAAGGAGATGTCACTCCATGATTTTTGTCGGGTCTGCAAGATACCCTTTGTGGGCAGCATAGAGGAACCACATCGTAGTGATGTGGATGGATTTATTGATAGAATTGCTGTAGGGGAAACGAGGAAAGTTTCCGATGCAAGAATTACTAGTATACATTTTCCTGTTCTACGTTACTTTGCGATATTTTCTAGTAGATGCTTAATTGGTCGCGGAAACTGTGGAAATCTTAGTGCTCCTCATCTAGTCATTTTGCACCATGCTTTGTTTCGTGATACAACTTTCAGCTTAGGCGCTATTGTTGCTAAACGATTAAGTCTAAACCGTACAAAGGGCCCCATCTTCAGAGGCATCTTTGCTTCGCGCCTTGCTGCACACTTTGAGATACCTATTAGGCACTATGAGAAAGAGGAAAAGTTGTTGCCCCCTGTTTTTCTAGATTATAAGAGTATGGTAGCACATGAATTTATTGCTAAAAATAAGAAGAAGATGCTTAAGTACAATTTGATATTTGATAAAACTCACTATGAGATTATTACCTTGCCTGCGCCCTCTTTGTTTAACATACTTTCAAGCACGTACCTCATCTTGCCCGAGGACATTTATGCATACTGGAGGCTGACACAAGTTCCAGAGCCTGAGCCGGAGCCATCGCTTGACCCTTATCGACAGTCTATTTATCAGTGGGATCCGGAGGAGATCGCCAACCAGTGGCACCCCGAGTTACTCCTCCGTACACCGGAGAGAGTAGCTTTGATCCATGGGCATAGACCAACTTAGGCCAAAAGCCTAAGCTTGGGGGAGTACATATTTCTCACCGACATTACATTCATGTTCACACACTCATTCTAGTTGTCGGTGCTCATACTTTTTTATTGTACTATCCATGCTAGTTTATTTTCTTTTCTAAGACTTCTTCTTGTGTGTTTGAAAAACCTTAAGAAAAACCAAAAAAATTAGTTGTAGCTTTTAGCTAGTTTACTTTCCATGCCTGTAGTAGTAGTAATTAAAAAGAAAACCCAAAAAGATTTCTTGTTCTTCTTTTACTTGTTGGGAGCTTTCCCGTGTAAATAGTTTTATTTCTTTTCTTTTCTTTGGGGGCCGAGAGGAGAAGACCATGATGAAAATGTTGAGTGGCTCTCAAATGCATTATTGTTGATTTAACCAAGAGCCCATATTACCTTGTCTTCTCCCTTGTATTAAATGCTTGCAGATTCCAGCTTAGTCCAATGCACGTGCACTATTATTATTATTATCCACACCATTCGGTCGTGCGAGTGAAAGGCAATATGACGATATATGATGGACTGATTGAGATGAGAGAAGCTGGTATGAACTCGACCTATCTTGTTTTTGTAAATATGATTACTTCATCGTTCCTGATTCAGCCTATTATGAATGAAACATGTTTGCAATGACAATTAGAGATTATAGTTTCTCATGCCATGCTTAATTAGCTAGGAGTTTATAATGGTTTACCTTGTGTGCCAACATGCTATTAAAAATGGTTGTGAAGTGGTATGATAGGGTGGTATCCTCCTTTGAACGATTTGAGTGGCTTGACTTGGCACATGTTCACGCATGTAGTTGAAACAAAATCAACATAGCCTCCACGATATTTATGTTCATGGTGATTTATATCCTACTCATGCTTGCACTCATTGTTGATTAATCTTAATGCATGTTCATGACTGTTGTCGCTCTCTAGTTGGTCGCTTCCCAGTCTCTTTCTAGCCTTCACTTGTACTAAGAGGGAATACTGCTTGTGCATCCACTTCCATAAACCCCAAAGTTATACCATATGAGTCCACCATACATTCCTATATGCGGTATTTACCTGCTGTTCCAAGTAAATTTGTATGTGCCAAACTCTAAACCTTCAAATAAAATTCTGTTTTGTATACTCGAATAGCTCATGTATCAACTAGGGTTGTCTATATCTTCCATGCTAGGTGGGTTATTCTCACGATGAGTGGACTCCGCTCATCACTCATGAGAAAATGGCCGGTAACCGGGATGCCCAGTCCCATGCTCAAATCAAATCAAAATAATTCCAAACAAAACTCCCCCAGGACTGTTATTGGTATGGACGGTACCCGTTGTTTCAGACCAGCCGTGGAGTGTGCTTGTTAGTGGAGGGGAGTATAAACTTTACCATTCTATTTGGGAACCGCCTATAATGTGTGTAGCACGGAAGATATCGAGATCTCTTGGTTGTTATGTTGACAATGAAAGTATGCCACCCAAAATATTATTTATCTCTGTTTCAAAACTTGAGCTCTGGCACTCTGCAAATCCATGCTTCCCTCTGCGAAGGGCCTATCTATTTACTTTTTATGTTGAGTCATCATCCTCTTATTAAAAAGCACCAGTTCGAGAGCACCACTGTCATTTGCATGCATTACTATTAGTTTACATTGAGTATGACTGTGACTGGATCTCTTTTACCATGAATTACAATGTCTAGTCAGTCCTTGATCTTTAGGGGTGCTCTGCATTTATGTTTTGCGGTCTCAGAAAGGGCTAGCGAGATACCATCTAGTTATATCATGTTATGATTGTTTTGAGAAAGTGTTGTCATCCGAGATTTATTATTGTTGCTTGCTAGTTGATTATGCCATTGATATGAGTAAACATGAGACCTAAATGTTATTGCGAATATGGTTAGTTCATAATCTTTGCTGAAAACTTGAATGCTGGCTTTACATATTTGCAACAACAAGAGCAAACAGAGTTTGTAAAAGTTATTCTTTATCACTTTCAGTTTGTCAACTGAATTGCTTGAGGACAAGCGAAGGTTTAAGCTTGGGGGAGTTGATACGTCTCCAACGTATCTACTTTTCCAAACACTTTTGCCCTTTTTTTGGACTCTAACTTGCATGATTTGAATGGAACTAACCCGGACTGACGCTGTTTTCAGCAGAATTGCCATGGTGTTATTTTTGTGCAGAAATAAAAGTTCTCGGAATGACCTGAAACTTCACGGAGCCACCTTTTGGAATTAATAAAAAATACTGGCGAAAGAATCAACCAAAGGGGGCCCACACCCTGGCCACGAGGGTGGGGGCGCGCCCCCTGCCTCTTGGGCCCCCTGGAGCTCCACCGACCTCAACTCCAACTCCATATATTCACGTTCGGGGATAAAAAAATCAGAGAGGAGGATTCATCGCGTTTTACGATACGAAGCCGCCGCCAATCCCTAATCTCTCTCGGGAGGGCTGATTTGGAGTCCGTTCGGGGCTCCGGAGAGGGGAATCCGTCGCCATCGTCATCATCAACCATCCTCCATCACCAATTTCATGATGCTCACCGCCGTGCGTGAGTAATCTCATCGCAGGCTTGCTGGACGGTGATGGGTTGGATGAGATTTACCATGTAATCGAGTTAGTTTTGTTAGGGTTGATCCCTAGTATCCAGTATGTTCTGAGATTGATGTTGCTATGACTGTTCTATGCTTAATGCTTGTCATTAGGGCCCGAGTGCCATGATTTCAGATCTGAACCTATTATGTTTTCATGAATATATGTGAGTTCTTGATCCTATCTTGCAAGTCAATAGTCACCTACTATGTGTTATGATCCGGCAACCCCAAAGTGACAATAATCGGGACCACTCCTGGTGATGACTGTAGTTTGAGGAGCTCATGTATTCACTAAGTGTTAATGCTCTGGTCCGGTACTCTATTAAAACGAGGCCTTAATATCCCTTAGTTTCCAATAGGACCCCACTGCCACGGGAGGGTAGGACAAAAGATGTCATGCAAGTTCTTTTCCATAAGCACGTATGACTATATTCGGAATACATGCCTACATTACATTGATGAACTGGAGCTAGTTCTGTGTCATCCTATGTTATAACTGTTGCATGAGGAATCACATCCGACATAATTATCCATCATTGATCCATTGCCTACGAGCTTTTCACATATTGATCTTTGCTTAGTTACTTTTCCGTTCGCACTGTTACGATTGCTACAAAAGCTGCTACTGTTACTTTTGCCACCATTACCGTTACTTCCATACTACTTTGCTACTAAATACTTTGCTGCAGATATTAAGTCTTTTAGGTGTGGTTGAATTGACAACTCAACTACTAATACTTGAGAATATTCTTTGTCTCCCCTTGTGTCGAATAAATAAATTTGGGTTGAATACTCTACCCTCGAAAACTGTTGCGATCCCCTATACTTGTGGGTTATTAGGGTGCCATCCCGGCACCCGATGACGAAGTACTAGATTGCTTGGACTTCGTGGACGCCCTCGCAGTTGTTCCGGAGCTCGGTCCAGCGTGTGAGGTACTCGCGGCCGGTTTCCGCCAGTCCCTGCACACACATGGCGAGCTGGCTGGGACGGCCGGGTCGCTGGTAGGTCCCGGTGAAGTTGCATACGAAGGCTTGCTCGAAATCGACCCACGCGTTGATGCTTCCCATCAGCAGGCTGTTCAACCACATGCGAGTCGACCACTGGAGCATGAGCGGTGCGTAGCGCACGGCGAGCCGGTGGTTGCCGCCCATGATGCCGATGGCGGTGGTGTAGTCCGTGAGCGAGTCCTCCGGCTTGACAGTGCCGTTGTACTTGGGGGTGTCGCGGGGGAGCGTGAACCCTTTAGGAAAGGGCTCGTCCCGGATGCGCGGGCCAAAGCAAGCCGACCCGACAGCGCCGCTTTCCTCCAGCTCCAGGGAGAGGGCGAGTCTGTCGAGGTGGTGGCGGGCGTCGGTGTCGTCGATGGTGTGCGGGCCCAGGCGGCTGGAGACCACGCCACGGGCGGTCGGGTCGACCAAAGCCGGACGTCGGCCGGGTTGGAGGGGAGGATCAAGCCGGCGTCGGTCTTCTAGGGCCGGCTCGTCGGCCAAGCCGCCGGCAATCGTCGGGGCGGGGTTGCGCCGGGTCCGGGTGCGGCCGGAGTGCGCCTCGCCGGGTGGTGAAGACGCCGCGTTCTGCTGGTCCTCGGGGCCTTTGGCGCGGGCGGAGCTGGATCCTGCCGGCTTGGCGAGTTGGTTGAGGCGGTCCTGTTGCGCGCTGGCCGCGTCGAGGAGGTCGTTCACCCACTTCAGGCGGTCCTTCAGCTCTTCCCCCGCGAGCTGATCCAGGCCGATTGCGGCCGCCTGGGCGACACGCATGTTCTTCACGAGAGTCTCGTAGACAGGAGGGATGGCGCCGAAGCCGCGGACGATTGCGCCGCCCCGGGCTCGCACGTCGGCGACCCGGCTTGGCTCGGCCGCGATAGGCGTGAAGCCGTAGGTGGCGTTGCGCTCCAGCTGAGCGGAGTCCAGGCGACGCTGCATGGCGGCGAGCATCTCGGTCAGGTCTAGCAACCGCTGGCGGTCCTCCTCAAGCCGAGTCCGGGCCTCGGCGATGTTGGAGGCATCGACTTCGGTGGCGATGGGGACGTGAAGGCTCTGCATCGTGGCGCGCAATGGGCTGGGCGAGCCGGCCCGATCCGTTACGGCCCTGGCTTCGGCGGCCTTCCTCGCCACGCTAGACGAGGAAGAGGAACCGGTGTCGGTGACGAAGACCTCCACGCAGAGGTCCATTGCCCCGGCGGGAGCGCTGCCGCCGAGGGAAAGGGAGGAGTCGGAGAAGTCAAGTACCTCGCTGGGGTACTCGTCGGTCGCGGGTGCATCGGAGATGTGTAGCGCGGTGAAGAAGGCGGCAAGCGCGTCGATGACGTCGTCCGCCAGCGTCACGGGCTCGTCGGAGTCGGAGGGGAGCCCCGTCTGGAACATGCTTCCGGCCAGGACCTTGAGCTGCCCCACAGTGGGCGCCAACTGTCGTGGTGGGCGCACGGCAGATGCCAAGGGTGTTGGGAATCGTAGCATAATTTAAAATTTTCCTACGCTCACCAAGATGCATCTATGGAGTATACTAGCAATGAGGGGAAAGGAGTGCATCTACATACCCTTGTAGATCGCGAGCGGAAGCGTTCCAATGAACGTGGATGACGGAGTCGTACTCGCCGTGATCCAAATCACCGATGACCGAGTGCCGAACGGACGGCACCTCCGCGTTCAACACACGTACGGTGCAGCGACGTCTCCTCCTTCTTGATCCAGCAAGGGGGAAGGAGAGGTTGATGGAGATCCAGCAGCACGACGGTCGAATCTCGGGCAAGTAACATGCCGATTGACAAAGGGAATTGTATACGGGATTGATTGAATCCTTGACATCGTGGTTCATCCGATGAGATCATCGTGGAACATGTGGGAGCTAACATGGGTATCCAGATCCCGTTGTTGGTTATTGACCGGAGAGGCGTCTCGGTCATGTCTGCATGTCTCCCGAACCCGTAGGGTCAACACACGTACGGTGCAGCGACGTCTCCTCCTTCTTGATCCAGCAAGGGGGAAGGAGAGGTTGATGGAGATCCAGCAGCACGACGGCGTGGTGGTGGATGCAGCGGGATGTCGGCAGGGCTTCGCCGAGCTTACACACTTAAGGTTCGGTGACGCTGGCGTTCAGGCAGCAACAACACAGCCTTGGGCGCCTCCCTCCTCCCCTGCAACACCTCTCTCTTTCGTATAAGCTCGGCGAAGCCCTGCCGACATCCCGCTGCATCCACCACCACGCCGTCGTGCTGCTGGATCTCCATCAACCTCTCCTTCCCCCTTGCTGGATCAAGAAGGAGGAGACGTCGCTGCACCGTACGTGTGTTGAACGCGGAGGTGCCGTCCGTTCGGCACTCGGTCATCGGTGATTTGGATCACGGCGAGTACGACTCCGTCATCCACGTTCATTGGAACGCTTCCGCTCGCGATCTACAAGGGTATGTAGATGCACTCCTTTCCCCTCGTTGCTAGTATACTCCATAGATGCATCTTGGTGAGCGTAGGAAAATTTTAAATTATGCTACGATTCCCAACAGTGGCATCATGAGCCAGGCCTATGCGTAGTTACTATGCACGAGTAGAACACAAAGCAGTTGTGGGCGTTGAGTTTGCCAATTCTTCTTGCCGCTACTAGTCGTTTCTTGTTTCGGCGGCATTGTAGGATGAAGCGGCCCGGACCGACCTTACACGTACACTTACGTGAGACAGGTTCCACCGACTGACATGCACTAGTTGCATAAGGTGGCTAGCGGGTGTCTGTCTCTCCTACTTTAGTCGGAACAGATTCGATGAAAAGGGTCCTTATGAAGGGTAAATAGAAATTGGCAAATCACGTTGTGGTCATACGTAGGTAAGAAAACGTTCTTGCTAGAAACCTACAAACCACGTAAAAACTTGCAACAACAATTAGAAGACGTCTAACTTGTTTTTGCAGTAAGTGCTATGTGATGTGATATGGCCAGAAGATGTGATGAATGATATATGTGATGTATGAGATTGATCATATTCTTGTAACAGGAATCACGACTTGCATGTCGATGAGTATGACAACCGGCAGGAGCCATAGGAGTTGTCTTTATTATTTTGTATGACCTGCGTGTCATTGAATAACGCCATGTAAATTACTTTACTTTGTTGCTAAACACGTTAGCCGTAGAAGTAGAAGTAATCGTTGGCGTGACGACTTCATGAAGACACAATGATGGAAATCATGATGATGGAGATCATGGTGTCATGCCGGTGACGAAGATGATCATGGTGCCCCGAAGATGGAGATCAAAGGAGCATAATGATATTGGTCATATCATGTCACTATTTGATTGCATGTGATGTTTATCATGTTTTTGCATCTTATTTGCTTAGAACGACGGTAGTAAGTAAGATGATCCCTTATAATAATTTCAAGAAAGTGTTCACCCTAACTGTGCACCGTTGCGAAGGTTCGTTGTTTCGAAGCACCACGTGATGATCGGGTGTGATAGATTCTAACGTTCGAATACAACGGGTGTTGACGAGCCTAGCATGTACAGACATGGCCTCGGAACATGGAGGACCGAAAGGTCGAGCATGAGTCGTATAGAAGATACGATCAACATGGAGATGTTCACCGATCTTGACTAGTCCGTCTCACGTGATGATCGGACACGGCCTAGTTAAACTCGGATCATGTTTTACACTTAGATGACTAGAGGGATGTCTATCTGAGTGGGAGTTCATTAAATAATTTGATTAGATGAACTTAATTATCATGAACTTAGTCTAAAATCTTTACACTATGTCTTGTAGATCAAATGGCCCACGTTGTCCTCAATTTCAATGCGTTCCTAGAGAAAACCAAGCTGAAAGATGATGGCAGCAACTATACGGACTGGGTTCGGAACCTGAGGATCATCCTCATAGCAGCCAAGAAAGATTATGTCTTAGAAGCACCGCTAGGTGAAGCACCAATCCCAGAGAACCAAGACGTTATGAACGGTTGGCAGCAGCGTGCTGATGATTACTCCCTCGTTCAGTGCGGCATGCTTTACAGCTTAGAACCGGGTCTCCAAAAGCGTTTTGAGAAACATGGAGCATATGAGATGTTCGAGGAGCTGAAAATGGTTTTCCAAGCTCATGCCCGGGTCGAGAGATATGAAGTCTCCGACAAGTTCTTCAGCTGTAAAATGGAGGAGAATAGTTCTGTTAGTGAGCACATACTCAGAATGTCTGGGTTGCATAACCGCGTGTCTCAGCTGGGAGTTAATCTCCCGGATGACGCGGTCATTGACAGAATCCTCCAGTCGCTTCCACCAAGCTACAAGAGCTTTGTGATGAACTTCAATATGCAGGGGATGGAAAAGACCATTCCTGAGGTATATTCAATGCTGAAATCAGCGGAGGTGGAGATCAGAAAAGAACATCAAGTGTTGATGGTGAATAAAACCACTAAGTTCAAGAAGGGCAAGGGTAAGAAGAACTTCAAGAAGGACGGCAAGGGAGTTGCCGCGCCCGGTAAACCAGTTACTGGGAAGAAGTCAAAGAATGGACCCAAGCCCGAGACTGAGTGCTTTTATTGCAAGGGAAGTGGTCACTGGAAGCGGAACTGCCCCAAGTACTTAGCGGACAAGAAGGCCGGCAACACTAAAGGTATATGTGATATACATGTAATTGATGTGTACCTTACCAGTACTCGTAGTAGCTCCTGGGTATTTGATACCGGTGCGGTTGCTCATATTTGTAACTCAAAACAGGAACTACGGAATAAACGGAGACTGGCGAAGGACGAGGTGACGATGCGCGTCGGGAATGGTTCCAAGGTCGATGTGATCGCCGTCGGCACGCTACCTCTGCATCTACCCACGGGATTAGTTTTAAACCTCAATAATTGTTATTTAGTGCCAGCTTTGAGCATGAACATTGTATCTGGATCTCGTTTAATTCGAGATGGCTACTCATTTAAATCCGAGAATAATGGTTGTTCTATTTATTTGAGAGATATGTTTTATGGTCATGCCCCGCTGGTCAATGGTTTATTTTTGATGAATCTCGAACGTGATGTTACACATATTCATAGTGTGAATACCAAAAGATGTAAAGTTGATAACGATAGTCCCACATACTTGTGGCACTGCCGCCTTGGTCACATTGGTGTCAAGCGCATAAAGAAGCTCCATGCAGATGGACTTTTGGAGTCTCTTGATTACGAATCATTTGACACGTGCGAACCATGCCTCATGGGTAAGATGACCAAGACTCCGTTCTCCGGAACAATGGAGCGAGCAACCAACTTATTGGAAATCATACATACCGATGTGTGCGGTCCAATGAGTGTTGAGGCTCGCGGAGGATATCGTTATGTTCTCACTCTCACTGATGACTTAAGTAGATATGGGTATGTCTACCTAATGAAACACAAGTCTGAAACCTTTGAAAAGTTCAAGGAATTTCAGAGTGAGGTTGAGAATCAACGTGACAGGAAAATAAAATTCTTACGATCAGATCGTGGTGGAGAATATTTAAGTCACGAATTTGGTACACACTTAAGGAAATGTGGAATAGTTTCACAACTCACGCCGCGTGGAACACCTCAGAGAAATGGTGTGTCCGAACGTCGTAATCGCACTCTATTGGATATGGTGCGATCTATGATGTCTCTTACCGATTTACCGCTCTCATTTTGGGGCTATGCTTTAGAGACTGCCGCATTCACTTTAAATAGGGCTCCGTCGAAATCCGTTGAGATGACACCGTATGAATTATGGTTTGGGAAGAAACCTAAGCTGTCGTTTCTAAAAGTTTGGGGATGCGATGCTTATGTCAAGAAACTTCAACCTGAAAAGCTCGAACCCAAATCGGAAAAATGCGTCTTCATAGGATACCCTAAGGAAACTATTGGGTATACCTTCTACCTCAGATCCGAAGGCAAGATCTTCGTTGCCAAGAACGGGTCCTTTCTAGAGAAGGAGTTTCTCTCGAAAGAATTGAGTGGGAGGAAAGTGGAACTTGATGAGGTGATAGTCACCCCTTCCGAACCAGAAAGTAGCGCAGCGCGGGAAAATGTTCCTGTGGTGCCTACACCGACTGGGGAGGAAGTTAATGATGATGATCATGAAGCTTCGGATCAAGTCACTGAACTTCGTAGGTCCACAAGGACACGTTCCGCACCAGAGTGGTACGGCAACCCTGTCCTGGAAATCATGTTGTTAGACAACGGTGAACCTTCGAACTATGAAGAAGCGATGGCGGGCCCGGATTCTGACAAATGGCTAGAAGCCATGAAATCCGAGATAGAATCCATGTATGAAAACAAAGTATGGACTTTGACTGACTTGCCCGATGAGCGGCGAGCCATAGAAAACAAATGGATCTTTAAGAAGGACGGACCCAGATGGTAATGTGACCATCTACAAAGCTCGACTTGTCACTAAGGGTTATCGACAAGTTCAAGGGGTTGACTACGATGAGACTTTCTCACCCGTAGCGAAGCTGAAGTCCGTCCGAATCATGTTAGCAATTTCCGCATACTATGATTATGAGATATGGCAGATGGACGTCAAAACGGCATTCCTTAATGGCTTCCTTAAGGAAGAGTTGTATATGATGCAGCCGGAAGGTTTTGTCGATCCTAAGAATGCTAACAAAGTATGCAAGCTCCAGCGCTCAATCTATGGGCTGGTGCAAGCATCTCGGAGTTGGAACATTCGCTTTGATGAGATGATCAAAGCGTTTGGGTTTACACAGACTTATGGAGAAGCCTGTGTTTACAAGAAAGTGAGTGGGAGCTCTGTAGCATTTCTCATATTATATGTGGATGACATACTATTGATGGGAAATGATATAGAATTCTTGGAAAGTATAAAGGCCTATTTGAATAAGTGTTTTTCAATGAAGGACCTTGGAGAAGCTGCTTATATATTAGGCATCAAGATCTATAGAGATAGATCAAGACGCCTCATTGGTCTTTCACAGAGTACATACCTTGACAAGATATTGAAGAAGTTCAATATGGATCAGTCCAAGAAGGGGTTCTTGCCTGTATTGCAAGGTGTGCAATTGAGCACGGCTCAATGCCCGACCACGGCAGAAGATATAGAAAAGATGAGTGTCATCCCCTATGCCTCGGCCATAGGGTCTATTATGTATGCCATGTTGTGTACCAGACCTGATGTAAACCTTGTCGTAAGTTTGGTAGGAAGGTACCAAAGTAATCCCGGCATGGAACACTGGACAGCGGTCAAGAATATCCTGAAGTACCTGAAAAGGACTAAGGATATGTTTCTCGTTTATGGAGGTGATGAAGAGCTCGTCGTAAAGGGTTACGTCGACGCTAGCTTCGACACAGATCTGGATGACTCGAAGTCACAAACCGGATACGTGTATATTTTGAATGGAGGAGCAGTAAGCTGGTGCAGTTGCAAGCAAAGCGTCGTGGCGGGATCTACATGTGAAGCGGAATACATGGCAGCCTCGGAGGCAGCACAGGAAGCAGTCTGGATGAAGGAGTTCATTACCGACCTAGGGGTGATTCCCAATGCGTCGGGCCCGATGACTCTCTTCTGTGACAACACTGGAGCTATTGCCCTTGCGAAGGAGCCCAGGTTTCACAGGAAGACCAGGCGTATCAAGCGTCGCTTCAACTCCATTCGTGAAAGTGTTCAAAATGGAGACATAGATATTTGTAAAGTACATACGGACCTGAATGTAGCAGATCCGTTGACTAAACCTCTCCCTAGAGCAAAACATGATCAACACCAGGACGCAATGGGTGTTCGATTCATCACAATGTAACTAGATTATTGACTCTAGTGCAAGTGGGAGACTGTTGGAAATATGCCCTAGAGGCAATAATAAATGGTTATTATTATATTTCTTTGTTCATGGTAATTGTCTATTGTTCATGCTATAATTGTATTGTCCGGAAATCGTAATACATGTGTGAATACATAGACCACAACGTGTCCCTAGTAAGCCTCTAGTTGACTAGCTCGTTGATCAACAGATAGTCATGGTTTCCTGACTATGGACATTGGATGTCATTGATGACGGGATCACATCATTAGGAGAATGATGTGATGGACAAGACCCAATCCTAAGCATAGCATAAAAGATCGTGTAGTTTCGTTTGCTAGAGCTTTTCCAATGTCAAGTATCTTTTCCTTAGACCATGAGATCGTGCAACTCCCGGATACCGTAGGAGTGCTTTGGGTGCGCCAAACGTCACAACGTAACTGGGTAACTATAAAGGTGCACTACGGGTATCTCCGAAAGTGTCTGTTGGGTTGGCACGGATCGAGACTGGGATTTGTCACTCCGTGTGACGGAGAGGTATCTCTGGGCCCACTCGGTAATGCATCATCATAATGAGCTCAATGTGACTAAGGCGTTAGTCACGGGATCATGCATTGCGGTACGAGTAAAGAGACTTGACGGTAACGAGATTGAACAAGGTATTGGGATACCGACGATCGAATCTCGGGCAAGTAACATACCGATTGACAAAGGGAATTGTATACGGGATTGATTGAATCCTCGACATCGTGGTTCATCCGATGAGATCATCGTGGAACATGTGGGAGCTAACATCAGTATCCAGATCCCGCTGTTGGTTATTGACCGGAGAGGCGTCTCGGTCATGTCTGCATGTCTCCCGAACCCGTAGGGTCTACACACTTAAGGTTCGGTGACGCTAGGGTTGTAGAGATATGTGTATGCGGAAACCCGAAAGTTGTTCGGAGTCCCGGATGAGATCCCGGACGTCACGAGAGGTTCCGGAATGGTCCGGAGGTGAAGAATTATATATAGGAAGTCAAGTTTCGGCCACCGGGAAAGTTTCGGGGGTTACCGGTATTGTACCGGGACCACCGGAAGGGTCCCGGGGGTCCACCGGGTTGGGCCACCTATCCCGGAGGGCCCCGTGGGCTGAAGTGGGAAGGGAACCAGCCCCTAGTGGGCTGGGCGCTCCCCCATGGGCCTCCCCCCATGCGCCTAGGGTTGGGAACCCTAGGGTGGGGGGCTTCCCACTTGCCTTGGGGGGCAAGGCACCCCCCTTGGCCGCCGCCCCCCACCCTAGATGGGTTTGGCCGGCGCCCCCCCCCCCCCGTCCCAAGGGGGCCTATATAAAGGGGGGAGGGAGGGCAGCAACAACACAGCCTTGGGCGCCTCCCTCCTCCCCTGCAACACCTCTCTCTTTCGTATAAGCTCGGCGAAGCCCTGCCGACATCCCGCTGCATCCACCACCACGCCGACGTGCTGCTGGATCTCCATCAACCTCTCCTTCCCCCTTGCTGGATCAAGAAGGAGGAGACGTCGCTGCACCGTACGTGTGTTGACCCTACGGGTTCGGGAGACATGCAGACATGACCGAGACGCCTCTCCGGTCAATAACCAACAGCGGGATCTGGATACCCATGTTAGCTCCCACATGTTCCACGATGATCTCATCGGATGAACCACGATGTCGAGGATTCAATCAATCCCGTATACAATTCCCTTTGTCAATCGGTATGTTACTTGCCCGAGATTCGATCGTCGGTATCCCTTTGTCAATCTCTACAACCCTAGCGTCACCGAACCTTAAGTGTGTAGACCCTACGGGTTCGGGAGACATGCAGACATGACCGAGACGCCTCTCCGGTCAATAACCAACAGCGGGATCTGGATACCCATGTTAGCTCCCACATGTTCCACGATGATCTCATCGGATGAACCACGATGTCGAGGATTCAATCAATCCCGTATACAATTCCCTTTGTCAATCGGTATGTTACTTGCCCGAGATTCGATCGTCGGTATCCCAATACCTTGTTCAATCTCGTTACCGGCAAGTCTCTTTACTCGTAACGCAATGCATGATCCCGTGACTAACGCCTTAGTCACATTGAGCTCATTATGATGATGCATTACCGAGTGGGCCCAGAGATACCTCTCCGTCACACGGAGTGACAAATCCCAGTCTCGATCCGTGCCAACCCAACAGACACTTTCGGAGATACCCGTAGTGCACCTTTATAGTTACCCAGTTACGTTGTGACGTTTGGCACACCCAAAGCACTCCTACGGTATCCGGGAGTTGCACGATCTCATGGTCTAAGGAAAAGATACTTGACATTGGAAAAGCTCTAGCAAACGAAACTACATGATCTTTTATGCTATGCTTAGGATTGGGTCTTGTCCATCACATCATTCTCCTAATGATGTGATCCCGTCATCAATGACATCCAATGTCCATAGTCAGGAAACCATGACTATCTGTTGATCAACGAGCTAGTCAACTAGAGGCTTACTAGGGACACGTTGTGGTCTATGTATTCACAAATGTATTACGATTTCCGGACAATACAATTATAGCATGAACAATAGACAATTACCATGAACAAAGAAATATAATAATAACCATTTATTATTGCCTCTAGGGCATATTTCCAACAAAGGGATGGCTAAAGAAAGGAGGAGGCTCGAGGGCAGTGGTGGGCTCCAGAAGCGAGGTCGGTGCTACCTCTTGAGCATGCGTTGGTTTTCCCTTGAAGAGGAAAGGGTGATGCAGCAACGTAGCGTAAGTATTTCCCTCAGTTTTTGAGAACCAAGGTATCAATCCAGTACGAGATAACACGCAAGTCACCTAGTACCTGCACAAACAATCAAGAACCTTGCAACCAACGCGATAAATGGGTTGTCAATCCCTTCACGGTCACTCACAAAAGTGAGATCTGATAAAGATAATAACATAAATATTTTTGGTATTTTTGTTGTATAGATTGGAAAGTAAAGATTGCAAAATAAAATAAATAGGAAACTAGAATTGTAGATCGGAAACTTATATGGTGTAAAATAGAAGATTATATGATGGAAAATAGACCCGGGGGCCATAGGTTTCACTAGTGGCTTCTCTCATGATAACATATATTACGGTGGGTGAACAAATTACTACCGAGCAATTGATAGAAAAGCACATAGTTATGAGAATATCTAGGCAATGATCATGAATATAGGCATCACGTCCGTGTCAAGTAGACCGAAACGATTCTGCATCTACTACTATTAATCCACACATCGACCGCTATCCAGCATGCATCTAGAGTATTAAGTTCATAAGAACAGAGTAATGCATTAAGCAAGATGACATGATGTAGAGGGATAAACTCAAACAATATGATATAAAGCCCGTCTTTTTATCCTCGATGGCAACAATACAATACGTGCCTTGCTGCCCCTACTGTCACTGGGAAAGGACACCGCAAGATTGAACCCAGAGCTAAGCACTTCTCCCATTGCAAGAAAAATCAATCTAGTAGGCCAAACTAAACCGATAATTCGAAGAGACTTGCAAATATATCAAATCATGCTTATAAGAATTCAGAAAAGAACCAAATATTATTCTTAGATAAACTTGCTCATAAATCCACAATTCATCGGATCTCGGCAAACACACCGCAAAAGAGTATTACATCGAATAGATCTCCAAGAACATCGAGGAGAACTTTGTATTGAGAACCAAAGAGAGAGAAGAAGCCATCTAGCTAATAACTATGGACCCGAAGGTCTGTGGTAAACTACTCACACATCATTGGAGAGGCTATGGTGTTTATGTAGAAGCCTTCCGTGATTGATTCCCCCTCCGGCGAGGCGCCGAAAAAGGCCCCAAGATGGGATCTCACGGGTACAAAAGGTTGCGGCGGTCGAAAAGTGGTTTCGTGGCTCCCCCTGATGTTTTTAGGGTATAAGAGTATATATAGGCGAAAGAAGTACGTTGGTGGAGCTCCGTGGGGCCCACAAGGGTGGGGGCACGCTTACCCCCTAGGCGCGCCCTCCTGCCTCGTGGCCGCCTCGCGTAGTTCCAGACTTCAACTCCAAGTCTTCTGGTTTGCTTTCGGTCCAAGAAAGATCATCGCGAAGGTTTCATTCCGTTTGGATTCAGTTTGGTATTCCTTTTCTGTGAAACACTAAAATAGGCAAAAAAACAGAAACTGGAACAGGGCATTCGGCTAATAGGTTAGTCCTAAAAATAATATAAAAGAGCATATTAAAGCCCATTAAACATCCAAAACAGATAATATAATAGCATGGAACAATCAAAAATTATAGATACGTTGGAGACGTATCAAGCATCCCCAAGCTTAATTCCTGCTCGTCCTCGAGTAGGTAAATGATAAAAACAGAATTTTTGATGTGGAATGCAACCTAACATATTTTTCAATGTAATTTCCTTTATTGTGGCATGAATGTTCAGATCTGAAAGATTCAAGACAAAATTTTAATATTGACATAAAAATAATAATACTTCAAGCATACTAACCAAGAAATTATGTCTTCTCAAAATAACATAGCCAAAGAAAAGCTCATCCCTACAAAATCATATAGTTTGGCTATGCTCCATCTCCGTCACATAAAATGCTCCAATCATGCACAACCCCGGTTTCAGCCAAGCAATTGTTTCATACTTTAGTATTCTCAAACTTTTTCCACTTTCACGCAATATATGAGCGCGAGCCATGGACATAGTACTATAGGTGGAATAGAATGGTGGTTGTGGAGAAGACAAAAAGGAGAAGATAGTCTCACATCAACTAGGCATATCAATGGGCTATGGAGATGCCCATCTATAGATATCAATGTGAGTGAGTAGGGATTGCCATGCAATAAATGCACTAGACCTATAAGTGTATGAAAGCTCAACAAAAGAAACTAAGTGGGTGTGCATCCAACTTGCTTGCTTACGAAGACCTAGGGCAATTTGAGGAAGCCCATCATTGGAATATACAAGCCAAGTTCTATAATGAAAAAAAATCCCACTAGTATATGAAAGTGACAACATAAGAGACTCTCTATCATGAAGATCATGGTGCTACTTTGAAGCACAAGTGTGGAAAAAGGATAGTAACATTGTCCCTTCTCTATTTTTCTCTCATCATTTTTTTGGGCCTTCTCCTTTCTTTTTTTATGGCCTCTTTTTTTTCGTTCGGAGTCTCATCCCGACTTGTGGGGGAATCATAGTCTCCATCATCCTTTCCTCACATGGGACAATGCTCTAATAATGAAGATCATCACACTTTTATTTACTTACAACTCAAGAATTACAACTCGATACTTAGAACAAAATATGACTCTATGTGAATGCCTCCGGCGGTGTACCGGGATGTGCAATGAATCAAGAGTGACATGTATGAAAAAATTATGAATGGTGTCCATGCCACAAATACGATGTCAACTACATGATCATGCAAAGCAATATGACTATGATGAAGCGTGTCATAATAAACGGAACGATGGAAAGTTGCATGGCAATATATCTCGGAATGGCTATGGAAATGCCATAATAGTTAGGTATGGTGGCTGTTTTGAGGAAGGTAAATGATGGGTTTATGGTACCGACGAAAGTTGCGCGGCACAAGAGAGGCTAGCAATGATGGAAGGGTGAGAGTGCGTATAATCCATGGACTCAACATTAGTCATAAAGAACTCACAAACTTATTGCAAAAATCTACAAGTCATCAAAACCAAGCACTACGCGCATGCTCCTAGGGGAAGGGTTGGTAGGAGTTAACCATCGCGCGATCCCGACCTCCACACATAAGGAAGACAATCAAAGAAACACCTCATGCTTCAAATTTGTCACACAACGGTTACCATACGTGCATGCTACGGGACTTGCAAACCCCAACACAAGTACTTCTCAATTTCACAGTTACTCAACTAGCACGACTCTAATATCACCATCTTCATATCTCAAAACAATCATCGAGTATCAAACTTCTCATAGTATTCAACGCACTTTATATGAAAGTTTTTATTATGCCCATCTTGAATGCCCATCATATTAGGACTAATTTTATAACCAAAGCAAATTACCATGCTGTTCTAAAAGACTCTCAAAATAATATAAGTTAAGCATGAGAGATCAATAATTTTTATAAAATAAAACCACCACCGTGCTCTAAAAAGATATAAGTAAAGCACTAGAGCAAAATTATCTAGCTCAAAAGATGTAAGTGAAGCACATAGAGTATTCTAATAAATTCCGATTCATGCGTGTCTCTCCCAAAAGGTGTGTACATCAAGGATGATTGTGGTAAAATAAAAAGAAAAGACTCAAATCATACAAGACGCTCCAAGAAAAACACATATCATGTGGTGAATAAAAATATAGCCTCAAGTAAAGTTACCGATAGATGAAGATGAAAGAGGGGATGCCTTCCGGGGCATCCCCAAGCTTAGGCTTTTGGTTGTCCTTGAATTTTATATTGGGGTGCCTTGGGAATCCCAAGCTTAGACTCTTGCCACTCCTTATTCCAAAATCCATCAAATCTTTACCCAAAAATTGAAAACTTCACAACACAAAACTTCAACAGAAAATCTCATGAGCTCCGTTAGTATAAGAAAATAAACCACCACTTTAAGGTACTGTAATTAACTCATTATTTATTTATATTGGTGTTAAACCTACTGTATTCCAACTTCTCTATGGTTCATACCCCCCGATACTACTCATAGAGTCATCAAAATAAGCAAACAACACACGAAAAACAGAATCTGTCAAAAACAGAACAGTCTGTAGCAATCTATATATTTCGAATACTTATGTAACTCCACAAATTCTGAAATAAATTGGTGGACGTGAGGAATTTGTCTATTAATCATCTTCAAAAAGAATCAACCTAAAAGCACTCTCCAGTAAAAAATGAAAGCTTATCTCGTGAGCGCAAAAGTTTCTGTTTTTTACAGCAAGATCGCAAAGACTTCACCCAAGTCTTCCCAAAGGTTCTACTTGGCACAAACACTAATTAAAACATAAAACCACATCTAAACAGAAGCTATATGAATTATTTGTTACTAAACAGTAGCAAAAAGCAAAAAACAAAAATAAAATCGAGTTGCTTCCCAACAAGCGCTATCGTTTAACGCCCCTAGCTAGGCATAAAAACAAGAATAGATCTAAGTATTATCAGCTTCTCCTTTTTAGTGATAAAGGGAGAATTTCTTATCTAAAGCACTTATCTTTCTATTTTGTGAAAGCACGTGGCCATTAATGGTAGAAGAAATATTAAGCACACTACGAAAATTTGCATCTAAGCTAGCCTTCATCTCTTTGATAATTTCATTCTGATAAAAACACAAAAGAGAGGTGGATTCAACCTTTTCACTCATGGGGTGCCCAAATATAGCTTTCATCTTTTCATAGGTATCGATGGCATCCCCCTCAAGAAAACCTTCTTCAAAAATAGAATCCAAAACTTGTTTAAAAGAAGAAGGTAGGCCAACATAAAAACCTTTTAAGTATATCTGAATTTGATATTGGGGTACATAGCTAGCTCGGATCCTTAATAGCCTATCCAAAGCATCTTTCAAAGATTCATCAAGCAAATAACAAAAAATTCCGGGGTCATCTTCATCAAAATTATTCAAACTCTCATTGATTACCCCGGTAGGTCTTTCCAAAGCATCATTATTTATGAGCTTAGAAAGGACAGAGGGACTGTCCAAAGTATTGAAACCCGGGAGAAAACCTTTAGCCCCTTTTGGTTCGGTCATGGCGATAGAAAGGCAAACTTAAACAACCAAGAGGACAATGAGAGAAGGCAAAGGTTTTTGAAAATCGTTTTAGAAGTGGGGGAGAGGAAAACGAGAGGTGAATGGCAAATAATGTAATGCGAGGGAGAAGAGTTTGTGATGGGGGTATGTCTTGACTTGAGCGTAGATCTACCCGGCAACGGCGCCAAAAATCCTTCTTGCTACCTCTTGAGCATGCGTTGGTTTTCCCTTGAAGAGGAAAGGGTGATGCAGCAAAGTAGCTAAGTATTTCCCTCAGTTTTTGAGAACCAAGGTATCAATCCAGTAGGAGATACACGCAAGTCACCTAGTACCTGCACAAACAATCAAGAACCTTGCAACCAACGCGATAAAGGGGTTGTCAATCCCTTCACGGTCACTCGCAAAAAGTGAGATCTGATAAAGATAATAAGATAAATATTTTTGGTATTTTTGTTGTATAGATTGGAAAGTAAAGATTGCAAAATAAAATAAATAGGAAACTAGAATTGTAGATCGGAAACTTATATGATGTAAAATAGAAGATTATATGATGGAAAATAGACACGGGGGCCATAGGTTTCACTAGTGGCTTCTCTCATGATAGCATATATTACGGTGGGTGAACAAATTACTGCCGAGCAACTGATAGAAAAGCGCATAGTTATGAGAATATCTAGGAAATGATCATGAATATAGGCATCACGTCCGTGTCAAGTAGACCGAAACGATTCTGCATCTACTACTATTAATCCACACATCGACCGCTATCCAGCATGCATCTAGAGTATTAAGTTCATAAGAACAGAATAATGCATTAAGCAAGATGACATGATGTAGAGGGATAAACTCAAACAATATGATATAAACCCCATCTTTTTATCCTCGATGGCAACAATACAATACGTGCCTTGCTGCCCCTACTGTCACTGGGAAAGGACACCGCAAGATTGAACCCAAATCTAAGCACTTCTCCCATTGCAAGAAAGATCAATCTAGTAGGCCAAACTAAACCGATAATTCGAAGAGACTTGCAAGGATATCAAATCATGCATATAAGAATTCAGAAAAGAACCAAATATTATTCATAGATAGACTTGATCATAAATCCACAATTCATCGGATCTCGGCAAGCACACCGCAAAAAAGTATTACATCGAATAGATCTCCAAGAACATCGAGGAGAACTTTGTATTGAGAACCAAAGAGAGAGAAGAAGCCATCTAGCTAATAACTATGGACCCGAAGGTCTGTGGTAAACTACTCACACATCATCGGAGAGGCTATGGTGTTGATGTAGAAGCCCTCCGTGATCGATTCCCCCTCCGGCGGAGCGCCGGAAAAGGCCCCAAGATGGGATCTCACGGGTACAGAAGGTTGCGGCGGTGAAAAGAGGTTTTGTGGCTCCCCTGATGTTTTTAGGGTATAAGAGTGTATATAGGCGAAAGAAGTACGTCGGTGGAGCTCCGTGGGGCCCACGAGGGTGGGGGGCGCCTACCCCCCTGGGCGCGCCCTCCTGCCTTGTGGCCGCCTCGCGGAGTTCCAGACTTCAACTCCAAGTCTTCTGGTTTGCTTTCGGTCCAAGAAAGATCATCGCGAAGGTTTCATTCCGTTTGGTATTCCTTTTCCGCGAAACACTGAAATAGGCAAAAAAACATAAACTGGCACTGGGCCTTCGGTTAATAGGATAGTCCTAAAAATAATATAAAAGAGCATATTAAAGCCCATTAAACATCCAAAACAGATAATATAATAGCACATGAAACAATCAAAAATTATAGATACGTTGGAGACGTATCAGTTGGCATGAGCGAGCGCGGGACGCAAGACAGACCCAGGTTCGGGGCTCTCTGGAGAGATAACACCCCTAGTCCTGCCGAGTGTGGTTTATGTGTAACAGTACAGAGTTGCTCCTAGAGCTGTATCGGGGAAGAAGGAGGGCAGGGCAGGGCTTAGGCTGCTCCCTCTCCTGGAGTGTGGCTAGTCTAACTGGTCTGGTGTTGCTTGCTTGAGTGCGTGCTTGCCTGTATGCATGAGGGCTCCTGGGGGGTTTTATAGGTCAACCCCCGAGGGGTACAATGGTAATGTTACAAGGCCGTGGGGCCGGGTTGTCATCGTCCGGGAAGCCGGTGCTGGGATCCGTCGGGTGTCAGGGCTCGCCAGGTTCTTCGGGCGCGGGCCCCGCGGGCCTAGGGGCACTGTTTGTCGTCTTGTCGATCGTCAGGGAGTGGCCAGGTTGAGTCCGCCACAGTGGCGCTCCATCAGGTCGCCGCTTGCTGGCGTTAGCAGTGACGACGGGTGTACTGTAGCCATGCTAGGTGGGGCACTGTTGTCACGCCTCGGCTGACCAGAGGCATGGGCAGGGCACTGTTGCCTCGCTCATCCTAGAACGGAGACTCGTCCCATCGTACGACTGGGATTGGACGGTAGCTGGCCCGTGGCTGGGTTGAGGAACACGCCGAATGGGGAGCTGGCTTGTTGGAGAAGTCTTGGTGTGCCGGGTTCGGCCGCCTTGTGCCGGCCGTTGGGGCCGGGTTGAGGAGTTCGGCCGGGTCGAGGGACTTGGCCGGGTTGAGCAACCCGGCCAAGCGTGAGCCGGCTTGAGGGGCGATGCTGGCTCTGTTGTTTTTGAAAAGGATCCGGGTTCCGTTGCCTGCCCGGGGTTCATCCCCCGACAATGGATAAGAAGGGAGGAGGGGGCGGTGCGCAGGTCTCACAGAACATGTAGTCGTGAAAGGAACAAGTAGCGTTAGATCTCTTCCATGTATGTCCCGCGTGCGACCG
Organism: Aegilops tauschii subsp. strangulata; assembly: GCF_002575655.3. Classification (NCBI taxonomy): domain Eukaryota; kingdom Viridiplantae; phylum Streptophyta; class Magnoliopsida; order Poales; family Poaceae; genus Aegilops; species Aegilops tauschii. Next base: position 33,840,783 of record NC_053040.3, on the reverse strand, counting down.
ACCCAATCTTCAGCTGCCGCACCGGCCACAGACGTTCCCCTTTAGAAAAAGGGCTATGTTCTCAAACAAAATAAACACAAGTTCTGGATCATGCAAGTGGCATTTTATTTTAAGAACACGGTTGCCATTTATCACTACGTTGTTTTTGAGTTTTTTTATTTATGCTTTTTAGGGGTTTTTATCTGAAAAGTCGCACATTTCAAAAACCGTGAAGAGGTGCACCAAATCAAATCCGCTTTACATCTCTTCGTGGGCTTCAGTCTACAGCCCATTTGAGAGCCTGCTGCACCTCACTTCACCTTTCCAATCCGCATCGGTGAGGCACGCGAGAAGATGAGTGGCCCCCGCTCGTCGGCGGCGGCGGCGGCGCTGGACGACGACGACCTGCTCCCCGAGATCCTCCTCCGCCTCCCCCCGCAGCCCTCCTCCCTCCCCCGCGCCTCCGCCGTCTGCAAGTTCTGGCGCAGCCTCGCCTCCGACCCCGGCTTCTCCCGCCGCTTCCGCGCGCACCACCGCCGAAACCCTCCCCTCATCGGCTGCCTCGTCTATGATTTTTGCCAGGTTCGCTTCCAGCCTACCCTGGAGCGCCCCAATCGCGTCCCGCAATCCCGGTTCCCCTTCCCAATCGCCGCCGGCGGCCGCTTCCGGATCCTCGGATGCCGCCATGGCCTCGTACTCATCTTCCACGACTCACAGAAGCAGCTCCTGGTGTGGGACCCCGTCACCAGAGACCAGCACAGCCTGGACATTCCCCCAGGGTTCAACAAGAAAACCTTGATGAACGCGGCGGTGCGTCGTGCTATAGGAGATTTCCACCATTTCCAGGTGGTCTTGGTAGGCAACAGCGACATGCAATGCACACAAGCAGTAGCCTCTGTTTACTCGTCATCGACCCGTGTTTGGGACAAGCTTATCTCAACACCGCTTCCGTCCGAGAATTCTGGTGCTCCCACCATGGTTTACCCGGGAATGCCTGCTGTGATGGTTGGGGATTCCTTTTATTGGTTGCTCTGTGGGAATTCACAAGGAATCCTTGAATTTGATTTGGATAAGCAGAGCCTAGCTTTGATACCCATGCCAATGGGAAACACTGCAGACATGAGAGATGGCAATATTTGGGTTATGCTGGCAGAGGGTGGTGGCCTTGGTTTCGTCTTTCTGAGAGGCTTTCTTGTGCAATTATGGAAGAGGAGGACCAGTTGCAAGGGTGTTGCTTCATGGCTGCTGGGAAGAACTGTTGAATTGGATAAGCTACTTTCCCTGAATTTAGAGAAGCAGATAGAGTGCCCAAGGATACTCGGGTTTGCTGAGGTCAATAATGTGGTTTTACTGTGGACACTTACAGGCATCTTCACGGTCCAGTTTGAACTATTGCATTTCAAGAAAGTCCTTGAATCCAAGCACTGGTACAGCTATTATCCATTTGAAGGTGTCTATACTGCAGGTAAAAAGAAACCAAGTTATTTGATATTATTGGATTATTATTGTTGAGTTATGTCGTTTTACCTGTTTACTTTGGGTCCTGCATAGAACGAAACAATGGAAAGATTTGTAGAAGTAATATATCTGAGGTGGATCAGCAAATATTATGTAGATTAATCGAACTAAATTTTGTTGCGGGCCAATAGACGTACTCAAGAATTTCATAATGGTGGTATTAGTGCATCGCTGCAGTGCAAATGTTTCTCAAGATGAGATACACAGTGTTTTGAAATTGAAGACAATTACATGAAAAACTTGCTTGAACCAATTGAAATGTCAAAGAGGTAGCTCAATTGGTACATTCTGAAGCTTAAAGCTGGTTGTATTCCTTCCATTCAGTATGGTTATCTTTGTCGATCTTGCTAGTAATATTAAATCCCCGATAACGACCAGGTTTGATGTTTACAAAATAGTTTTTCACTTTTAGAAGAGTCCTGCTGGAAGTGACATATTCATTTGCTAGAGAATTCAGGCTAAATTTATTTCAAGATAATCTTAATCTGAATAGTCATGATCACTTTTATTGCTAGCATTTATTAGTATGAGTACATTCCATTTTATCCAATGTGGGATGTACCGACTTAAGTGTAATTTTAGAGACTTCTCCTTTCCTATCTGCTAATTTAATTTATCTATTCCTAATGTTGCATCAGGCATGAATTATTTTCTCAAAATGCAGCATGGTGTTTATCTACCTATTTGACTGTTCGTTGGAATCTCATTGGTTCCTTGACATACTATTGTAGATGGGGGCATTGGTGGTGGGCCATATGGAGCTAAAGCATTGCACAATATGTAAGCTGATTTCTCCTGATAGACATGCTATCGTGATGTAATGATTGAGCAGGTACTATCTGTTACTAGTAGCAGAATGGAATATTTTTCCCTTTTCTTTTACTTTTGCTGGTTGCTACATTGCATTGATTTTTTTTCCCGTGCTTATGGGTCTATCAAGTTCTAGGATGATTTGTTTGTTGTTCCAACTATGCAAATAGTTGATAACTAACAGCACCTCAGCACTTGGCTTCAAACTTCCTTTATTAATAATATGCGCCTGCCATTTCACATATAGCTTTTTTAGGGAAACCATTTCACATTATGCTGATGCAGAATCATTATCATATGTAATTAGCACTCACAGTTATTGTACAGTTATGCTAATCTTAGGTGGACTGGTTACGTATTTTCTCAACATGTCTCTGTTTATCAGTCTAACTCCCATAATCTCCAGTATAGTTCGTCTGATCCAAACTACATCTTGGCTGTTGTGGTTTGTGTGCAATCTGATTTCTTCAGTTTCGTTCATTATAGATATTTAACAATTTTTGTACTGAACGCATAATAGGAATGGCATGACTAGATTCATATTGAACACAACTCTCTTCAGGAGTAGTTGTCTGTTGCCAATGTTTTGTTTGTGATATCGTGCAGAGTAAAAAAAGAGTCTACTTGGTCGGAAGGAAGTATCAATGAATATAATGATTCATGATCTTCCACTGGATAAATTTGATTAAATTCTAGATTATCTAGCTCGTCATTTCTAAAGAGTATGCCGATGAGCTAGAAAAACCAAATGTTTGTGCTCTGTTTCTCCATGAGCCCCTTATATGCCCATGATAAGAAAGAAAGTTTCACAAGATTTGACAAGCTAGGAAATGTTCTAATGGAGTTATCTGAACCACTAACCTTTTAGGCTCTACTGAGACTAGATGTAGCCAACAAGACCTTGAGAAATTGAAAGTGTGCCGCTACAAATTAACTGTCTTCCTACTGCTCTTCTCTCTTTGTACTGTTGGTTCTGTCTTTGCTTCCTCATCAGCAATCCATTCTTTTCGCCATGCTTTCACCCAGCTACCTTCTCTTCTATTTACTGATGTTTTCCCCCTCTCTGCTGGATGCGCTCTTTTGCTTACCCTCACTTCCTTCCAGCCGCCTTGTGTTCAGTTTTCCTCTTTAGCGCCCCCCCCCCCCCCCCCCCCCCTCCTCTCTGGTTCCTTCTGGTGGTCTTCTCCCTTACACCTCAGATGACCGATGACTTAGGAGGGCCCTTCTCATTAGCTATTTGTGCCTGCTCATATATGAGAATGCTGCCATGTTAAGTAGTAGCGGAATGAAGTACTTCCCCATTCCTGTGCCCAGTGGACCTTTTTTTAATTACTTTTACCTATTTCTATATTGCCTTTGGTTGATATTTTTTGGGTATGACCTATCAAGTCCTAGCGTGACTTGTTGAGCAGCCTTCAAACATCCTTTATTTATACGTGCTTATAACTATGCCATTCTGCATTGCTGCTCATTTTGGATTGTCATCGTACACAATGAACTAATGAGTTTCACAATATTTGAAGAACGTGTCTTCATTAGATATTGAGGAACAATATCCCTATGATTTCACTTGCAGTTATTGTAGATTTATGGACGGCTTTTCTACTGTTGCGTGGTTTGGTTAAAAATTTCTCAGTATCCATTGTTTTCAGTATAACTTGCATATGTAATTGGCCATTAGCCACTAGTATAGTTTGTCTGGTCAAACTACATGTAGCTATACTTCGTGTTGTGTATTACTACAATTTCTATGTTTGTTAACATAGTATCTTTAGTAGTGATCAAAGTGTTGTTTATAGTGTAAAAAATTGGCATGTATTTTGGTCAGGAGGAAGTACAATTAATAAGATGATGTACCGTCCCATGCTTGAGGCTTTATGGCACAAATCTGATTAAATTCACTTTGTTGTACGGTTCTAAAAGGCACGGCTACTGGAAACCAGATGTTTATGTATTTCTACTCCATGAGCCCCTCATATGTCCATAATAACAAAGAATATTAATGCTTTCATAAGCTAGACAGTTCAGCATTTGCGTCCATAATAACAAAGAGTATTGAAGTTTTGAACCACTGATCTCTTAGCCTCCACTGAGATCAAATTGGCAAAATAATAGAGAAACACTACAAATTGTCTATCGCCACTATGTGCAGGTTACCTATTGCTATTATCTGTTGACTAATTGAGATTGATATCTCCACAGGTGTCTACTGTATTCTGGTTGCTGAGATGGATGAATGGGCTTTGCGAGGAGATTGACCCTCTATGTAGCACGCACCGGTCAAGTGGGAAGTTGAATTGTGTTGTTCATTGTTTTATTTTCAAACTTCCCTCTGCTGTCATCTAATTTCTGAACACAGTTGGCCAACTGGCATGATGAAGATAGAGTGACTTGCCTGGATTAATGTTCCACTGACACAATTAGCAAGCTTAGCTGATGGCCTGATGGTCTTTGCTTGCAATTTGTGTGTGTGTGTGCGCGCGCGCGCGCGTGTGTTTGTGTGCCCATCCTCTCACTGTTTCTATCTGACTATGTTCCATGTTGTCGGGCCGGAGATTTGGATGTCGAATCTATGCTCATGTCCCATGTGGAGTGTTTCTTTGTTGTTCAATTCTATCTTTTTCTGGTGCTGTTTGTTAGCGATTCAACGGAGATGAGGCCAGTGCTATTCTGCTACTGGCCGTGGTATGCTTTCTTTCTTTTCAGTCTATATGATTGAGATGCGGTGAAGGAACAAGGATTTCATGAATAGGCTGGCATTTAAAATAATTATATGAGTTAGATTCGGAAGAAATGGAAGGTCTCACTTATTCTGGATGCAATAGTTTGGGTTGTTGTGATGAGGACAGTGGTAGGTGAATCAATTTGCAGACTTGTGCAGATAAGCTGTTCTGAAAATAAGCAATCCATCTCCCAACTAAGGCCACCGAGATTTGGCAGCACGCAAATTGAGACCGAGGCAAACCGGTTGCGATGGAGGGTGCAAAAACATTGTCAAGAAAGCTTAAGGGCAGAAAAAAAAAAAGGAGAGGCAAGATAAGAAATAGACTAGAAAACATTTTCGGCAGTCAGGATGAAGAGCCAGGCGACAATATGCCAAATCAAGAAAAATCACTAGTCAGATGTCGCGCCATCTGAAAGTCGGCGAAATGGAGCATTCTAAAAACACGCTAGCCGGCTGGGGCCACAAATGGCAGCATACCGGGCTGCCAGCAAAGTCCCTCTGCATCCGAACAAAACCAACGGGCGAGCGCGGCCCGCAGAGCCCCCATCAGTCCCCACCACCTAGAGAAAAGAAATCAGACAATTAAAAAAGTTAACGAATTTGAAATAAAGTTCACGCATTTGGAAAAAGTTCACGAATTCGAAATAAAGTTCATGCATTTGGAAAAAGTTCACGGATTTTAAAAAGTTCATTCATTTGAAAATGTTCACAGATTTGAAAAAAATGTTCACAAATTTGAAAAATATTCTTAGATTTGAAAAAAGTTCCCTGATTTAAAAAATGTTCACCAAATAAAAAAGTTGACACATTTGAAAAAAAGTTCGTGAATTTGAAAGAAACTTCAAAGAATTTGAGAAAAAAATTAAAATTTGGAAAAAGTTCATGCATTTGAAGGGAACAAGTAAAGAAAAATAAAGAGATCCTAAAAAAAGCAAAAAATTGAAAACAAAAAACAAAAAGGAAAAAAGAAAATTTAAAAGATATAAAAAAGATTTATGAAAAAGAAAAAAAGAAAAACAAAGAGCAAAACAGCCCAGATAAAACTGGTTGACATGCTTCTAGAAGCTTACCAATACCGAGGTGTACCCCGTGTACGAGTATCGAAGGAACCAGCACATGGATAGTCATAGTGGAGAGTAACTTAGACTAATAACATGCATATGTTACTACCTTCATAGTGGTTAGTGCCATAGTTATGATAACATAGATATCTTAATTTATAGTAGAGTCATCTTTTATTAGAAAGTGCTATGTGATGGTAAAATATTATGTAACTCTATTTGATTCTCTACTCTTTAATTATTTGTCAGATAGGATCTGGGCGCGTGGAAAATGCCAATGGAGCCCGAGCTCAAGGGAGCTCAATATTTAAAAAAAATCAGAATTCATATTCAAAGTTTCAAAAAAAAATCCATGGAGACATACATTTTCTGCACGAACGTGTGAAAAATCATTTGATTTTGTTTGTGTTTTGTAGGCTGCGCAAAAAATATCAAAGTTCTGGCCCCAAAAAAATTGGTCCATCTTCGAAATACTTTTTTGGCTTTTTTCTGTACGCCATTTGTGAAAGCATATGTTATGAATTTTCGCATATACTCCCTCCAATCCTTTTTAGTCTGCATATAAGTTTTGTCTGAAGTCATACTATCTCTTATTTGACCAAACATATAAAAAAAGGATAAGCATTCACAATGTCAAATCAATATTTTTAGATTCGTTTTAAAATGTAGTTTCATAGTATATATATTTGGTATTGTAGATGTTGATATTTCTTTAATATAAACTTGGTCAAACTTTGCAACGTTTACTTGAAGAAAATCTAATACGCGAAGTAAAAAGGACCGGAGGGGATACATAATACACATGTGTGTGATTGTTCACAAATTTTTTCACGCTGTAGAAATTTGGTTTTTCAAAACGAGCTCCCTGGAGCTGGGCCTCCAAACGAGAAAGAAAACCTATCGGGCCTCAATCTCGCTCGCAACCTGAATATTCTCCTATCCCAGTGTGACCTTTTACTCAAAAATAAAATAAAAAAACCCAGTGTGACCTACACTTCGAGTCCACCACATCCCACCCCCTTGGCGACGACGAGATGGCGGCCAGCTTCCGCCGCCGCCTCCGCCCGACGTCGGCGCCGCCGCTGGACGGCGACGACCTGCTCGACGAGATCCTCCTCCGCCTCTCCCCAGATCCGTCCTCCCTCCCGCGCGCCGCGGCCGTCTGCACGCGCTGGCGCTGCCTCGTCTCCGACCCCGGCTTCGCCCGCCGCTTCCGCCTCCGCCACCGCCGCAGCCCTCCCATCCTCGGCTGCTTCGTCACGGAATTCGCACCGACGATCGTATCCTTCGTTCCTACTCTCGAGGCCCCCAATCGTGTCCCCGCCATGGCCTTGCAGCTCGGCCTCGACTACGGAATTGGCAACTCCAGGCTCCTCAGCTGCCGCCATGGGCTCCTACTCATGCTCCTCTCGTCGTGCGAGATCCTTGTGTGGGAGCCCTTCACTGGCGACAAGCACCTCCTTGCTATTCCCCCAAGGTTCGTCGGTGATGAGAGACAGATCACTGGGGCGGTGCTCCGCGCTCCCGGAGTCATTCACCCCTTCCTGGTGGTCTTGTTGGGCATAGACAAACAAGACTGTAAACAAGCAATCGCCTGCGTTTACTCGTCGGAGACAGGCGAATGGGGCAGCTTCATCTCCACTCTGCTTTCCGATGAGGAGGCTGATTGCTTAATGTTTATGAGGACGCCCGATGTGCTGGTTGGGGATTCCCTTTTCTGGTTGGTTGACCTTGACCAGAGTTCGTTACCAATCCTTGAGTTCGATTTGCATAGGCAGACCCTAACTGTGATACCAGTGCCACCAGTGGATACCGAGGGTCGTGGTGGATTCATGCTTATGCGGGCAGAGGGTGGTGGGCTTGGTTTTCTATTCCAGTCAGGCTGCAATGTCCAATTATGGAAGAGGAAGATCGATTCTGATGGCGATGCTTCATGGGTGCTCGGAAGAACTTTTGAACTGGACAAGATACTCTCCCTGAATTTAACGGAGAAAGAGTCCACGGTGATACTAAGCTTAGCTGTACAATAGTGTGTTGTTGGTGCGGACAGCTATCGGCGACTTCATGGTCCAGCTTGAGTCATTGCAGTTCAAGAAGATTTTCGTGCTGGAACGTTTCAAGAAGATTTTTGAACCCAACTGTTGGCATTCCCATCAACCATTCGAATGTGTCTTCACTACAGGTAACAACATGCATTTACTGCTGGTATAACTAAACCAGGTTTATTATGATACTTGGTCAATGGAATTCTGATCACACATCCTTTTGTGTTAAGCTCACAATTTAAGTAGTGTTGTTTCATGTATTCGTTTGCTGCTTGATGATCTCTTTATCTTATGGCAATTTGTTATGTACTGCTCTGCCCTCATGCTTGTGTAATGGTTTTTATCTAATTGTTATGACCTGGAAAATTATCCAAGCGTATCCTGGACTCTAGAGGTATCTAGTTTGTCTATCCCACGGGTTCTGCTTGGTGTAGCAGAGATTGAGAATTCTTTGCATAATAATTGTACAGTACTAAATTTCATTGTTACCTGCCTACTGGCATAGGCAAGAACTGCATAGTAGTAGTGAGACTTGGCTTGAGATTTATGAAACAACTGTTTATTTAACACTGACAGGCAAATCCAATTCATTTTTTAATAAATTTAGATCATTTTTTCAGGTTAAATTTATTCAAACACAATCTAAATCTGAATAGTTGTGATCATTTCTGTCGATAGGATTTATCAGTATAAGCATATTTAGTTTTCTTCACTATGACGTTGAACGAGCTTGAGTAATTCTGGATAACTTCTTCTGACCAGCCAATAGTCTTGAGTGTGCATGTTTTCCATTTCCACATGACACACTGTTTACTTGACTTCTGCTTGTAGAAAGATGTGCTGCTGGGGGAGACTATGGAGCTGAGCTTCTGCTTGATACATAAGATAATTTTCCAGTTAGACATGCTATTCGATCTACCGGTTGAGCAGGTAAGCTTATGCCCAGCATATAAGTTGAGGCATCTGAAATATATTTTTTGAAAATATATGGCTCTCCTTTTTATTACCACTTCTCGGTTACCAAATTACAAGCGAGGACTCCACGATTATCTCTGACCCTTTGGCCTGTTGCCCACCTGGCCGTCTCCCATCATGCTTTCGTGGCAGGCTGCATCTTGGATCTTCTCTCCTGTCTTTGCTTCCTCATCTGCCTTCCATTCCTTTCGCCATGCTTTCACCCAGCTACCTTCTCGTCTTTTTACTGATGTTCTACTCCTCTCTGTTGGATGCGCTCTTCTGCTTGCCCTCACTTCCTTCCAGCCGCCTTGTTGTTCAGTTTTCCTCTTTAGCCTCCACACCCCCTAGTTCCTTCTGGTGGTGCAGGTTCTTCTCCCTTAGCACCTCAGATGACCGATGGCTTAGGGCCCTTCTCATTAGCTATTTGTGCATACCTTTGTGCCTGCTCAGATATGAGAATGCTGCCATGTTAGGTAGTAGCAGAATGAAGTACTTCCCCTTTCTTGTGCCCGGCCAGTGGACCTTATTTTGTTTACTTTTACCTATTTTTATATTGATTTTAGTTGATATTTTTCGGGTTATGATCTATTAAGTCCTAGTGTGACTTGTATGCCATTCCTCTATGTAAATAATTGATAACTAGCGCTACTTAAGCAGCCTTCAAACATCCTTTATTTGTATGCGCTTATAACTATGCCATTCTGTATTGCTGCTCATTTTGGATTGTCATGGTACACAGTGAACTGATGATTTTCGCAATATTTCAAGAACATGTCTTCATTTGATATTGAAGAACAATATCTCTATGATTTCACTTGCAGTTATTGTAGATTTGTGGACGATTTTCTACTGTTGCTTTGGTTAAACATTTTCTCAGTATCATTATTTCCATTATGACTTGCATATGTAATTGGCCATTAGCCACAAGTGTAGTTTGTCTGGCCTAAACTACATGTTAGCTATACTTTGTGTTGTGTATTACTACAATGTTTATGTTTGCTAACCTAGTATCTAGTAGTTATCAAAGTGTTGTTTATGATGCTGTTTATACTGTAAAAAAATGGCATCTATTTTGGTCAGAAGGAAGTACAATTAATAAGATGAAGTACCATCCCATGCTTGAGGCTTTATGGCACAAATCCGATTAAATTTTATTTGTTGTACAGTTCTAAAAGATATGGCTATGACTGGAAACCAGATGTTTATGTATTTCTACTCCATGAGCCCCTCATATTCCATAATAACAAAGAATATTAATGCTTTCATAAGCTAGACGGTTCAGCATTTGCGTCCATAATAACAAAGAGTATTGAAGTTTTGAACCACTGATCTCTTAGACTCCGCTGAGATCAAATTGGCAAGATAATAGAGAAACACTACAAATTGTCTATCGCCACTATGTGCAGGTTACCTATTGCTATTATCTGTTGACTAATTGGCGCGTCAAATTATCTGTTGACTAATGAGATTGATATCTCCACAGGTGTCTAGAATTGTATTCTGGTTGCTGAGATGGAGGAATGGGCTTTGCGAGGAGATCAACCCTCTATGTAGCACGCACCGGTCAAGTGGGAAGTTGAATTGTACGAGTTCATTGTTTTATTTTCAAACCCCCCCCCCCCCCCCCCCCCCCCCCCCCCTCTGCTGTTATCTAATTTCTGAATACAGTTGGCCAACTGGGATGATGAAGATAGAGTGACTTGCCTGGATTAATGTTCCACTGACATAACTAGCAAGCTTAGCTGATGGCCTGATGTCTTTGCTTGCAATTTGTGTGTGTGCTCGCCCTCTCAGTGTTTCTATCTGACTATGTTCCATGTTGTCAGGCCGGAGATTTGGATGTCGAATTTATGCTCATGTCCCATGTGGAGTGTTTCTTTGTTCTTCAATTCTTATCTTATTCTGGCGCTATTTGTTAAGGTATTATAGTCATTAAAATAGTCCAATCTGTTGTGCGTTGCCTGTTGATCGGGATTGATCGCCGCCCTTATTATCTTCCATTTATAACTTTATCTTCCACTTAAAATAGTTCAATCTTTAGGGAACAAACTAAACAAAAAAGATTTGCAATCTTCTACATTCATTCATTAACAATCAACTTGAAGTGTTTCTCTTGGAAAATATGACATTATATCATTTGATCCACCATGAAAAGTAGTTTCATATTTTATCTATTAGGTATTGCAGATGTTGTTATTTTATTCTATAATCTTGGTCAAACATTCAAATGGTTGATTTGCATGAAAACCAATATAGCTTATATTCTGGAACGGAGGGAGTACTGTTTAAACATGAGTGCAAAAATATACTCACCAACCTATAGCCAATGAGGTCTCGTGCTATGCTGCTACCGCACTCGGCGACAAGTGTGGTTCAGTTGGTGGCGAGGTATGTTGTTGCGGACGAAAGCCATGTTCCGGCTTCCGGCACCAATGAAGATGTTGCCCTAGAGCGCCGTTGTCCTTCTTAAAGGTGAAGTCATGGATCTTTCACACCTCTCCCACCTATGTGCTCTCCAGGCAAAAGCCTTAGATCCAACTTCTGGACTAGATGATGACGACGTTCTAGATATCATAGCCTCCTTGGAGGCATCATTGTGGAGTCAATGACCACACCCTGCTTGTTTGACGTCTTGGTTGGAGTGTGGTTGGCTGGTTTGAGGTATGTGCTTGTAGTTGGCGATGGTGAGGGATGATGGTTGTGTTTTCTCCTAGTGTTTTCTTGCCGAGGGGTACGCATTGGTCTTGTCGTCCGACCAAGTTTAAGTTTGTGGAGAGCCTGATGCTCTCATCTGAATCCGGATCCCCTCATTCCCTATCAATACTCTTCCACCTCCTTGACGGTGTTGTCGTGTGGTAATTAGACGACCAACCTCTGCCTTGCTTGGTTAGATGAAGATGAAAGTTGAAGTCCCCCTCCATATTGGTTGTCTCGACGAGATTTTTGATTGCAAGCGGCGAATCTTTCCATCCTTGTAGCTCTACTGCTGTTTCTTTCTATTGTGGTGTGGTAATGATCTTATTATGTATTCCTTTGTAATTTCTTGGCACTATCGGTTCTTCTTCTTAATTAATGAAACGTAGTGTTGCTACATTTTCTCAAAATAATGTTGTAAGCGGGCATATTTTGTTGTCAGAATCGGATGGCTTAGAGTCATGAGCTTAAGACTTTCAGCTTTATAATCTGAAACAGACAGATATTTTGAATCAGCTTCGGTGGCAAAGCTCGAATCTGATTTGGGTCATTTTCAATTATTATTATTATTTGAAGCACGCCCGAATCATCTTTGCCTGTGAAGCGAATCCACAGCTAAAACAAACGGTAAGTTAGATTGGAAGGGGCGGCCTATGGGGTAAGTTGCCACACAACCAACGCCTTTAGCACCGGCCTTTAGAAATTCGACAACAAATAATTAAGTTCCTGGGGAGAAAATAGAAAAATATTACTTGAATTATATGCTCGTCATGGGCTACTCATGACTATGAAAGTTTTTCAAAGATCGAGTACAAATCTCTCTATGCATGACTATGAACGTTTTTCAAATATTGGGTACAAATATCTCTTGTCGAAAAAAGAAACGAAAAGAAGAACTAGATCTGTTTTACGCTCGTCATGGGCTTCTCATGTTAGCACAACCACAGCGTTGGCCTGGCCCGCACACCCACTGGTTCCAGTCCAACACATCCCGCATGAGCCGCCTCCACCTCCGCCCCCGCTCGTCGGCGGCGGCGCCGCCGCTGGACGACGACGACCTGCTCCCCGAGATCCTCCTCCGCCTACCCCCGCAGGCCGCAGCCGTCCTCCCTCCCCCGCGCCTCCGCCGTCTGCAGGTTCTGGCGCAGCCTCGCCTCCGACCCCGGCTTCTCCGGTCGCTTCCGCGCTCACCACCGCCGCAACCCTCCTCTCCTCGGCTGCTTCGTCAAGGATTTTCACCACGTCCGCTTCCAGCCTACCCTGGAGGCCCCCGATAGCATCTCGCAAGCCCGCTTCTCCTTCCCGATCGCCGCCGGCAACCGCTTCCTGCCCCTCGGATGCCGCCATGGCCTCGTACTCATCTTCGACCGCCCTGTGGGTAAGCAGCCGCAACTCCTGGTGTGGGATCCCGTAACCGGCGACCAACACCACCTAGACATCCCCGCTGGGTTCGACATGGGGAAAGCCTCAATCGGCGCAGCTGTGTTTCGTGCTCCCGGAGACGACATCTGTCATTTCCAGGTGGTCTTGGTAGGCAACAGCGACATTCAAAGCACACAAGCGGTCGCCTCTGTTTACTCGTCGGTGACCGGCCTATGGGGGAATCTCGTCTCAACAGCGCTGCCGTCCAAGGATTCTGGTTTTCCCACCATGATTTACATGGGCATGCCTGCTGTGATGGTTGGTGCTTCCTTTTATTGGTTGCTTATTAATGGGGATTCACAAGGAATCCTTGAATTTGATTTGGATAGGCGGAGCCTATCTTGCATACCCATGCCAGTGGAAGACACTGATGGTATGGGCCATGGCAATATTTGGGTTATGCCGGCAGAGGGTGGCGGCCTTGGTTTCCTCTTCCTGAAATGCTTTTGCGCCCAATTATGGAAGATGAAGACCGATTGCAAGGGTGTTTCTTCATGGGTGCTGGGAATAAGTATTGATCTCGACGAGTTACTTTCCTTGAATTCAGAGATGGACCCATGGATAGTAGGGTTTGCCGAGGACAATAATGTGGTGTTACTGTGGACATCTGTCGGTGTCTTCACTGTCCAGTTTGAATCATTGCAGTTCAAGAAACTTTTTGAATCTACATATGGCTGGTATCACTATTATCCATTCGAAGGTGTCTATACTGCAGGTAATAATTAAGAAACCAGTTTATTTGAATTTCATAATGTTAGTATTAGTGCATAGCTGTGTTGCATATGTTTACCAAGATGAGATACATAATATTTTGAAATTGAAGACAGTTACATGAAAAACTTGCTTGAATGGTTGAACCAACTGATATGTCAAATAGGCAGATCAATTGGCATATTCTGAAGCTGAAGATAGTTAAATTTCCTTCATTCAGTATTGGCATCGTTGTCGATCTTGCTAGTAATATTAGATCCATATAAGACGACTTGGTTTTATGTTTATAAAATAGTTTTCACTTATAGAAGATCTGCTAATTGTCTGAGTGTGCATATTCTTCGTTTTATGACATCAGTGAGTATACCGTTGATGTGAGTGATTATATAGTGTTATTGGAATATTCTTTGTATTTGATGGTATATGTGGTTTTGTTTATCTGTTCCTAAATTTGCATCAGGCCTGAATTATTTTCTCAAATTACAACATTGTGCTTATCTAAATATCTACTCAATCTGCCCCTTGTACCTATTTGATTGTTCTTTGGAATCTCATAGGTTCCTTCACTTGTTATTCTTGTAGACACAGGCATTGGTGGTGGAAACGATGAAGCTAAACTTTTGCTCAATACATGATATGATTTATCCGGATAGACATGTGGACGTGATGATTGAGCAGGTAAGTATCTATTAGTAGTAGCAGATTGAAATATTTCCCTTTCCTTCCCTTCAGAGGGTATTTTTTTGTTTTGCTTTTGCTCGTTGCTACAATGCATTGATTTATTTTCTGTTGTTTTTGGTCTGTCAAGTTTGATGGTGATTTATTTGTTGTTCATCAATGCAAATAATTGATAACAAGAAACATCTCAGCACTTGGCTTCAGACTTCCTTTATTTATATGTGCTTACCATTTCACACTATTGCTTTCTTAGGGAAAACATTTCAGATTATTGCTCATTTAGGATCGTTATAATACCTAATGCTCGCTTGCAGTTGTTGTACAATTATGTTAATCGTAGGCAGTTTTGTTAAATATTTTCTCAACAGCCCTCTATTTGTCAGCCTAACTCTCGTAGTTTGTGTGAACTAAAGTACAGGTTGGCTGTTGTTGTGGTTTCTGTGCAGTATAATTTCTTCGATTTCGGTCACTATAGATATTTGATAATTTCTGTACTGAACGCATGATAAAAATGACCTGACTAGATTCATATTAAACACTGCTCTCTTCACGAGTAGTTGCCAGTGTTTCGATTTTGATACTGTGCAGCAGAAGAGGTTGTCGTCTATTTGAACCGAAGGAAGTACAGTATCAGTTAACAAAATGATGCGTGATCATTTACTTGAGGCTTCCACTGAATGATTTTGATTAAATTTTAAGTCTTAATCTAGCTTGTACATTTCTAAAGAGTATGCCTATGAGCTAGAAACTACATGTTTCTGCTCTGTTACTCCATTAGCCCCTGATATGCCCATGATAAGAAATAAAGTTTTACAAGATTTGATAAGCTAGGATGTTACAGTGGAGTTATCTGCACCACTAACCTCTTAGCCTCCGCTGAGGCCAGATGTAGCCAAAAGCTTGAGGATATGCTAACTATAGATATTGAAGGTGAGGAGAGCCTCCCAGCGCAATGTCAAGTGCGCCCTGTTTACACTTAAGCCACCTGGGTTCGAATCTCCCCACCTACCTAACAACGAAAGTTAAGGGAGGGAACTCCCCCCTTTAACCTTGTATAATAGATATTGAAGGTGTGCCTCTACAAATTAACTATCCTCCTATTGCTGTTCTCTCTTTGTACTGTTGGTTCTGTCCGATATTGCTGAGTTGATTCAACTTTGAGCTTTTGGCACAATTTCCACATTGTTGAAGCTAATGCCTACTGTCTGAATCGGACAAAAATGTGGGATAAATCCAGTGGATTTTGCATGAATGAGTATCACAATTCGGTTTAGCTGACAACATTGGTTGCTCTGCAGGTATCAAGAGTTAGGTTTCGTCGTCAGAGATGAATAAATAGGTTATTTAATGTATGTTCTTCCATTCTGTATGGTGTGCATGGGTCCTGTGATGTGCTCCTCCACAAGGGAGATGACCTTGCATATATATCATGCACCAGTCAAATGTTATGTGAACCTGTAGGAAGTAACATGCCGTGGTCAACTGTAGCTTGGAATTGATCTTCAAGCTGTGAACTGCCGTCTATTATCCGATTTCTGTAGGCAATATTCCTTCTGGCGTCAAGAGAAATTAGCATGCTTCAGTTAATGCATTAGCGTCGGCCCTGTCACTGAATATTGGAGTTGCCTGCGCTATTTTGTGTGCGCATATCCTTTTTTTCAGCCTCGTTTGCTCACGTCCCACAAAAACTCTGCGTGTGTGTCTGAATTTGTTTTTCAAAAAGATATTATTGCTCCAGGGACGCTTTTACGAGTTGAATTAATTTGCGCCTATTCAGTAGCAATGCCACTGGGAGTCTGGTTTATCTTCTTTCTATGGGTACAACAGTTACAGTGATTGGCGAATTTAGGAGCCGTCCATTCACTACGATCAAACGGTGGAGAAATATGAGTTACGAGGAGTTACGAGAGTAAAATTACATGAAATTACAAATAACCGTGGGACCATTACAAGATTATGGTGGGGCTAATCATTTTCCAAAAGGGTAGATTCGTCCAATTTAGTGTGCAGCGCTGGGAGAAAAGGAAAAAAGAAACCTAGCCACGCACGGTTCTTCCCCCTCTGTCGATCCCCTCTCCGCGCCTCCTCCTCTGCCGTGTCGCTGCGCCGCCGCACGCTTCTTCCCCCCCTCTCCGCGCCTCCTCCTCTGCCGGTCGCTGCGCCGCCGGCTCAGCCGCTTGTCCTGCGCCTTCTCCTCCCCGCTCCTCGCTGAGTCATCGACCAGATCGGCGTCCATGTTCAGCAGCGGCGGGGGCATCTTCAGCGGAGGAGGCGGGTGGTCGTGGCGGCGGCACCTTCAGCGGCGTCGCCGGACTCCCGTCGCTGACCTCGGCCTCACCCAGAAGAGGTCTTGTCCGCCCATGCCGCCAAGGAGGGGGAGCAGCCGTGCCCGGACGAGGTCGTCCCCAACTCCTGCATCTAGTCGTCGACCTTACCAACACTGCAGTCGCCGCTGCTGGTCGAGGTCGCCCAGGTTGACACCGGCCCCGCCGGCCTGCAGGTCATCCTGCCCGACATGGTACGTACGGTCTCTTGCTCCCCCCCCCCCTCATCCCCTATGTTGATCCCGACATGTATTGATTTGATTGGGCAGTTCAATTCGGTGGTTCCAAGCGAGGAAGTGGTTGGATGTGCGATGGTCTAGCGGCGTAGATACGCGATAGATTTGTGCTTTGTCGATTGATGCACATGGGGAACTATCCAGTTACCCTGGAGAGGAATCAAATTTCTTGTAGAATGATATTTGCAGTGTTATTGTTCGTCACGTACAAAGCGCATGAATCATATTAATAAGTTATACATCGTTTGTGCCATAATTTGCCATCTTGGATAAGGATTGATAGAAGACAGAAGGACCAAAATCATCTACACTTGCTCACTATTAAGTGCAAATTTGCTACTGCAACCCTTCTGGTTTAGGAAAGTGACAGTTTTCAGCAATTGTTTAGCCGTAGGGAAGAACATACAACATATCCCTTTATTCTGCCCATTCGTGTCTGATGGAGCAGTTGTAGGACGTTGTTTTTTCTCTTCGATGTTCTTTTCCAGGTGAAATCCATGGCTGCTTTCGAAAACGTAAAATTTGTAAGCAGGCGTTTTATTTGCCAAAAGATGGTTGTTGTCCTGCCACTAGACTGACCATCCAGCTTTTAATTTTAGTGTAATATCAAGATATTGCAATTGAACTCTTCTTAAGGTAATTCTCTGTTTTATCTGAACTCACTAAGATTATTTGCTTTTTCTTTGGTCTTTTGCGCATTTAAAATGCCAGAGAAAATTTTGCCAATCTCTTTAATTTTCATGCAAAGCTAAGATGTTTCCCATTTATAATTTAGAGACAAGCATCTTGTCAAAGCTTAGGCTTACAATGGAGACACCATCAGTGGCAATTGCAAAGTTCTGTGCTTGATATGTCAGTATCTTTCTAATCTCCCACCTCACGCGCTGAAATTAAAGAGGAAAGGAGCACACAATGAGCACCCACAAGTAATATATTCTGCCAAATATATACAAGCATGCCTACACAATGCTAGTAATAATCGTTGTGTACAATGGCGCCATACATTGTGGAGCAAGGCCAGAACTATGTTTCTTCATCTACATTTTCCACAGATGAGCAATTATCATCTTCTTGCCTTTTTCAGGTATTTGGCAATATTGGTTCTTGGGCTGCCCAATTGATCACTGAAGCTGGTGGCGAGGTGGTCTCCATCAGAGATGTCACAGGGGCTGTCAAGAACTCCAATGGCATTGACATAGCCAAGCTGATGAAGCACTCGGCAGAGAACCGCGGGATCAAGGGCTTTGACGGAGGCGACGCCGTCGACCCGACCTTGCTGCTCACGGAAGAGTGCGACGTGCTCATCCCGGCAGCTCTGGGAGGAGTCATAAACAAGTAATCTTCTATTTCCTCGTCCCATCTCACTTCATCCAATCTTTATCAGATTACTGCTCAGAAGCTCAGTTAAAGTATCCTCCTGGCTGTTATTTTTTGTGTATCTGAATACATTTTTGTTAATAAAAAGTCCGTTCGATTTTCTTCTTCTACTAGGGACAATGCTGATGCCATCAAAGCAAAGTACATCATCGAGGCTGTTAACCACCCAACAGACCCCGAGGCCACGAGGCAAGAACACCAACATTTTGCCACAAAACTAAGCTGCATTTGTTGACACATTCACACATTGACTGACAGCAGAGAAATGTTCATGTTCGTGGTGCAGATTCGGGCAAAGAAGGGCGTGCTGATCCTACCGGACATCATGGCCAACTCCGGCGGAGTGATGGTGAGCTGCTTCGAGTGGGTGCAGAACATACAGGGGTTCATGTGGGACGAGCAGAAGGTGAATCGGGAGCTCAAGACATACATGACCCGCACCTCAAACATAGTTCTGAATATTTAGGCAATGTATGGCACAGTAGAAAATGGAAAGTAGTTATGTAAAGTATATCTTCGAAAACCAGAATTGGCTCAATTTGGAAGAATGCCTACTTCATATGAATTTCTTGCCCGCTTTGCACGCGTTGCTACATGTGCATTATCATGCCTTAGCCATAATCATTGTCGACAAATATGGAACAGAGGAAGTATGTCTCCTATTTTAGTCCTCTCTGTCGTGTTCGCGTGCACAACCTATTTTGCCAATGAGCAAGTTTAGCATCTGTTTGTTCTTCCATGATCTTATGCTGGTTGCCTGGTTCTCATTGTGGTCCTAGCTGTCTAGTTAGTAAGCAGAACTCTGTTAGAGTAAAGCTAGCTGGGACATCTGTTTCAGTATTGTTACCCAACAGACTTAGGCCTAGATTTATTAGTTGTAAATTCATTAGCTCCATGTATCGCATTAGTTTCGATGCAAAACACAAGCTGCAATGTGCCAACTCTTGTCGACATGTCTATATCAGTATAAAAATGGTACATGGTGTTCCTGATGCTATTCCTTCTTATTTTCTGCAGGAGAGGCTGGCATTTGACAATATGGTTCTGTGTGTGCATTGACTGCTGGTGCTGCAGCCTGAAATTTTTCTTGTGGAGTGGACTGAAGTAATCCATCAAACTAGCTGCATTATTGATTCTGTTCTTTTTGCTGGCGAGGTAATAATCTCCCACTCAACTCGTGATGTGAGAAATAGTAGTGTAACCATGATATTTACATAATTGCTCATGTGTTCTATATGCTATGATTTTTCTTCCTTAATTACCCTGCCTCAGCCATAATCATCATCCACTTAAACCAGAACGGTATACTTACGCAGTGTATGGCGCCGTTAGAATGGGGAGCATGCGTTTGTAAGTAGTCACTTATGGTAGTGTTTTAGATGTAAGGTTACTCCGATGCAGAAAGGTATGGATCAGATGGTGCAAATGATAGAAGTGGATCTTGCAGCTCATTAGCTGGGTTTTTTCTAAAAAGAACCAATGAAAAGTCAAGCATTTGGATGGACATAAGCATACAAATAATATGCAAAAACATTAGAACATAAGTGTAGTCTTTAATTCAAAGAACATGCCATGAAGATCAATCATTTGGATCTGCCCTTGAAGTGCCTCTCCGTGTAGCCCATTCATGGCTGTACGAATGGGCTGGACACGGCGTTTGATGGTTTGCGCTTGCGTCTTTTTGACTCCACTTGTTTAGCGATAGTCTCTGTGTCAAATTGTTGTTTCACTGGATTACTAGGAGGGGCATTCTTCCTCGGGCGTCCACGTTTACGCTTTGGGGCACCGGATGTGTCTGGTTTGTTTGTAACATCAGGGTTGCTGACAATCGTGACGTCATCGTCTGCACCTTTTCGTTCCTCTGGAATGCTGGCTTCGTACTCGTCCTTCTGTAGAGGAAATAGTGGTCATGAAAGGTAGGAACTACATGACATGAAATGCTAGTTGTGTAGAACTTACCTCTATAGGATTCTTGTATGATTTTTTCCGAAGCTTGTTGCAATCCGAACGCAGCAGGCTTGAACATATTTTCCAGCTGAAAATATGTATTTCTGCCTGAATTAGATAGTGACGCATAGGTTAGGATAGCGGTGAAGCATAGGTAGTGCATGATACAAATGTAATTTAGTGTTCGGCAGACCTGTGTGAAATCCTCAGTAATTTTGTCTCCGTCCCATGTCAACATGTATTTGAGTGTGTACGCCCCACAGGAATAACTGTGATGTAAAGTTGAAGTTAAGTATTGTAATGTAGGTGAGGAATCATGTAGCTGCCTATACGTACCCATCCGTCTGTTGTGGTATGTTAGTATAGCAAGTGGTTTTCCACTGGGTAATATTGATGGGTTTAGGCAGTGTTACCAAGCCATCCTCGACCGCTTCGTTGATACACGCCTGAATGGACTCCACCTGGTGTATGAGGAGTGATTCAAGGGATTGCGTCAGTGCATTTCAAAAAGTGTCACATGAGGTAAGAGGAAGCAAGAGAGCAAGCTTACCAGTGCAGTTTCCTTGGCAATGTCACGATATGCTTGGATGGAGTTTAGGACCTGGGTCTCTTCTTTGTCTAAATTAAAAACGAGTAATAACCAGTGCATGCTGTGCACATTCATTGGGACACGTACCTGGCAGAAAATTAAAGCGGACTCAATTTAGGGAAAATCAAGATATACAATTAAACAAGTCAGGAAATATGCATACCATTTTGCGTCCTACAAATTTCGTTGCTACATTAGCAACATGTGGGCTTTTGCATCCCATTGGAATACCCCCAAATTCGCCTAGCAATCTTCTGCTTTCTACGGTGGAAATGAATGATGTAGCATCAGTTGCAACATTGCTAATGTGTGCATATGCATTAATAACCTGCAAAATTTGTAGTCATGTAATATGGCACAATTTAGAATACTTGATGTAGATTGCAGTATACGGGCCTTACGTCATCGAAGAAGAATAGTTTGCTAACATTTGGCTTGAGTTGATGAACTGTTAGCACAATGTCTTCGATGTGAACTACCTCAACAAGGTCGTGACTCCCTCGGATGAAAAGTGCAGCCTCATAGTCTTCATCTGTCAATATGTAATCATTGTTGAATACAGGCTTCCGTGGTGGGATGTCTTGGTCCAACTCCTCGTTTTGCACCACAGGTTTTGCACTAGGTGTACCAGCAGAAGTCCGTGCTTTCCATGCGTCAAACCCAGGAGTTGATGAAAACTTGCCATTGCTTGGTTGCTCTTGTTCCTAAAATTAGGAGTTGGTCAATGAACAGAAATTAGCTCATGTTAGCAAGGTTATGGGCCATAGTTATCACCTGTACGTATGCATTGTTCGTCGTTGATTGTTTGTTTGTTTCAACTAGGGATCTTAACTCCTGTAACATGAAATGCATAGAATGAAAATATAGGAAGTTATGGGTAAAATTGATGTTGTAGTGTCACTTACCTGGTGTTCCCTTTTGAGGTCTCCAACTTCGTCCTCCAGCTTGGACAACCTAGGTTGAGTGGCAATCTTACCCCTTATGTTTATCACGTCCTCGGTCACGGTGATTATTCTTTTATCTAATTTGTGCTCTACTTCTACTACTTGTTTGACCAACTTTTTCTCTTGTTCTGCAAATAGATCGTTCTGGGTTTGAAGTATCATGTCCATCTGCATAAAAGAAATGTCAACTCGTTTTGTTAGAAGAAAAATAAGTGTGGTTAGGTGTGACCTTTGTTGTGTTATTGAGAAGGATGTGTCTTGGAGCAACTTACTTGTTGGCTACTCATAGTTTGACCTCGTGGTTGTGGTCGATAGATAGCATCTTCATGCGCATGTGTATCTTTGTTGGTATGCTGGTCATTTGTAATGTTGGTTGGCTCCAGACCGCCGATGTTCATGACAACCTTTGAAAAGATAAAGAATCAGTACTAAGAAATAAATATGGTAAATAAAGAAGTCAAGTCTAGAAAGGTACCAATCCATTATATAGGCCTCCTTTATCATAAGCCTCATGTCTTATTTTACCTGTGGCTTCATCCCACCGTGCCATCAGCGGACGGGGTATACGAGAATACAAAATCGATCCAGCACGAACATGTTCCCAATACCAAAACTATAGGAAATATTAGTTCATCAATGATAGAGATATATGCATCATATGAATAATAGTTGAATGACAACTACTGTTGTAGCACTTACTTGGAGCAAAGCTATATTTCCTTGTAGATTGACTTGATCCTTATAATTAAAAGTATTGATGGATGTTATCAAATGGTCCAGTGTGAAACATCCCCAGTTAAAATTGGGAATTCTTGCGACGTCTTCAACAAGGACGAAATATTTGGAGTCGACATAATCTTGTACCGTGGGTGCTAAAATAATGCCAATAGCATACAAAACAAACCGCCTGATGAAATGATCATCTGGAGTTTTGGAGGCTTTAATTTTGTCCTCGAGGTCACTCAGCTTAAGTCTTCCATCTGTTTGATAAGCCCTTAACAGGTTTGCGTCTTTTGGTTTTCCCATTTCCATATATATATTTTTCCCCTCTATTGGAAGGTCCATTAATTGATAGACATCCGTTGGAGTTATAGAAATGTCCTTACCAGCAATGTGAATACTCTGCATGTCGTGGATGTAGCTCTTCGCTAGCAGCACCAACATAATACATCGGAGAGACACTGACTTCATCTTTGTTAGCCCTCCAAGACCGGTTTGAGTGCAGATGGCCTTTAGGTGCTCGTCATCTAATCCATCAACCATTTGCGCGAACCTTATCGGTGAGCACATTAACCTCATATTTGCATGTTTCACACTGAGTTCGTCCAAAAAAGCCTGAAATACGTGTAAAGGTAAAAGAACTATGTGTTTTCAAAGATTTTCACCTAATTGGGAAAAAATATACCTGATTGGTTAAGTCTGGTAATTGTGTGTCGGCACAACTTGTAGGAGACCTGGCCATTCCTTGAAAATATGCACAAACAGAGACTGGGTCATGTCAGAGAATAAACATAAGCTATGGGGTTGTACCATACTGTAATTGTTCCACCTGTTTCTTACAGAGCACAAAATTACTATGATAAGCTATTTAATTTAATTACTTCTTTGTTACTACCTCTCCAGAGGTGTACGTTAACCACACAGATTGATCGGTGATTAATGATTACTTACTAAATTTTCTCTACTGTCGTTAATGTGAACAACACGTGGTATTTATTCTGCCATTTGATATTTATATACAAAGTTTTGGATTATATTGACCTCACTGTTTCTAAGGGGTGTAAAAATACCAGGCGTTCTAACCGTGATGCGAATAGGTGGATGAAGAGGAAGCAGTACCGTCGTATCGCACAGGCCAGGTGGGTGGTGGCCGCTGGCTCCGATCCCCTGGGTGGTTGGGTGTGGCTGGCGGCTCCAATCGCCCCGGTCAGGAGGGCGGCGTTGGCGTTCAAGCTGAATGCGTGAAGTGTCCACGGAGAGAGTTCGACGCCGGCGACGAGCATAGAGAGGCGGATCACGATGCTGTGGACGGAGCAAAATTCAGAGAAAACCCATAAGATCTCATGATGGCTTCATGCACAGAGTAAGCGGAATCCATTCTTTGGTTTTAAATCATCTCATGTGTTGCCTTAGTTCTAACTGATGACAAGATTCGGCATTCTCACCTTCAATCCAACGTGTGGATGAAGAACAAGCAGTGACGTCGTATTCCGCAGGCCGGATGGGCGGTCGCCGGCGGCTCCGTTCCCGTGGGTGAGGACGGCGGCTCCGTTACAGCCGGTGAACAGGGCGGCGGCGATGGGACTGGCGTTGGAGGAGAAGGTCGCGTGTGAGAAGGCGGCTGGAATGGAATGTGAGTGGAGAATCGAGTTGCAGCCGGCTAGGCCAGTTGGATTGGAGGTTGTTGCAGATAATGGGGGAGGTGGGAGAGAAGTTTGGGAGGGCCGATAGATATGCGCGTGGTGGGTTCAGCTCCTCTACAGTTCAGTTGTTACTGTATGGGTGCTGTAGGCTCTACTATCAACACCAATTCTTTTGGCACGTCGTTTTTTTCTTCAGAATCTGCCACGTCTGTTTCTGGCTTGCGCCCGGGCTTAGGCGATCTCTTTGGCCAAACTAATTGTGTGTTAACTTCTTTTTTTTCTATGGTAGTACATGTCTCATTCATATATCATAAAAAACAAAGTACAAGTCATGTAAAGGCCGACATGACATAAGTGAAAAGATAGCAAAACATCTCTGACCTTGACACCAACACCTGTCACCTGCCTCCGGCACCACCACATCAGCCATCGAAGAAAAGAATGATGGATCACCTCCTCACCCGAGCTCGACGCGGCTCCATCGTTGATATGCAGCTTTGCGGACCTTCAAGGTGGCTCACCAAAAGTGAAGGCATTGCCGTTGAACGAATCAGACCGGGGCCTCGTCAGGAAAGGATATGAAGAATTTTTAGAGCATCTACAATCAGATTTGGCAAATCCGTCCCCTCAAACGCCCGCGGACGCATCCGGGCACGCCCGCGGGCGCATCCGGACGGGCCCTCATATTTTCTTCTGTGCATCCACATATCTCAAATCCGGACTCTCAAATCCATGCAAATACATGCACGTCGATCATGCACCACAATGTTGCACGTAAATAACAAATGTTGGTACCTCATGTTGTAGTCCCGGCCGTTGACAGGCGTAGTTGCACGGCGGTGATTCCCCATTGCAAAGCCTCCTGAACACCGGAGATCGTTGAAGCACGTTGATGCCGTTGTGAGAACCGGGCATTCCAAAGAAAGCATGCCAAATCCATAAGTCATGTGATGCCACCGCTTCTAGTATGATGGTGGCCTCTCTGGTGTGACCTTGATACATTACCCGCGAACCTTTGGGGCAGTTTTTCCATTGCCACTACATGCAATCAATTGATCCGGGCATTCCTGGAAACCCCCTTGCCTGTCCAATAGCCAACAACTTCTTCTGTGTCCTGTGCATTTGGTTCTCTGAGATACTCCGGTCCAAACACCTCAATCACGGTGCGAGCAAATTTGACAGTAGTCTTGAGGCACGTGCTCTCCCCCATCCTGACGGACTCACCAGCGGCGTCTGCAGCAGTACCAAGTACTATGGGTCATCCGGGTACATCAGTACCACCATGTGTTGTATATTATCAGTAGCACTATTGATCCCTGGAACCCTTTTAGCACAATGGGTCATCCGGAAATGTTAACACCACGAGTCACCCTCAACGAGCAAGACCGATTCTCATGACAGCAGCTGGCTATCACCACTACGGGTACTCCGAACCCAAAACTACTTTGACATGGGTGGGCAGCTCGGCGGTCCGACTGGTAGTTGTGGGTCATCCGCTACAGGTAGTACCACGACCATTTCTCTTTACGTCTAGTACTACGGGTCATCCGGATACATCACTACCACGATGAGTCGTCTGATACTACCAGCACCAGTATTGATCCCCGGATCCCTTTTAGCACAATGGGTGGCCAGCTGGGCGGTCCCGCCAATAGCACTTCAAGTACTCCTCGGCTGGACCCCGACTACCATTAGTTATCGATGATTCTGACTTGGACTACCCGACAACAGTTGGCTATCACCACTATGTGTATTCCGAACCCAAAACTCCTGGCACACAACTTCTATAACGGTCTTTCTCGACCCTGACTACCGGTACTAGTGGGTGTTTCAGACTACGACTACCCGTAGTGGTGAGTCCGAACGAGTAATGCCTCCGCTACAGTGTGCAAAAGATAAGGATTTTTTTAGTTTCTTGTAAGCTTTTTTTAGACAAAGTTTCTTTTAAGTTTATTTTTAGTTGAAGTTTCTTTTAAGTAACAAGAACATTTTGTTATTTCAGATTTACGATATTTGATCCACGTGAGCACAAAAGCCCATATAGTACTTACCAGCCCAATCCAGATACGTAATAGAATTGCCCATATAGTACTTAGCAGCCCAACTTACCAGCCACGTATGTAAACCTAGCCATAGACGCAAATCCCATCGAGAGCAGTGTAGGGGAACGCGACAGAAAACAAAAAATTTCCGACCTACGCACCAGCCCAGGACCACTATGGAGACTGCATACATGGTTTGATCTTTTTCGTTACCGACTCGTAGCGCAGCGGGAAGTAGAGTCGATGACGATCGGCGGTGCAGATCCCCGCAGCTAGGATTTACAACCTCCCAACCGCGAGGATGTATACCCTCATCTGCTCCTCAGACAGCCCTCCGGGAGGCGGTTGAACAGCCCCCCCGGACGGTGTCGCGGACAGCCCTTCGGGAGGACCTTCGAAACTCGAACGGTCACTCGGACAGCCCTTCGGGAGGACCTCACGAACTAAGACCGAAACTACGATCTCTCTACAGAGTTGCACACATACGGTGTCATCTATCCGGCAGGGCTTCACCGTCCAGAACTAGTTCCTGCCGGAACCCAGACAGCCTTACGGCTCTACGAAACTCTTTTCGTGGGAGGGAGAGAAGAAGCCAGATAATGCATGGCATGTGTATGAGAGCAAGGGATGAGTGTGGAGGGCTGCCCCTCCACCTCTATTTATAGGAAATCCCAAGGGGGTAGGGTAGTTTCACAAAAAACCCAAAATGCACATGAATGAAGTCCTTCCACAAGGACCTAGGAGTGAAACCAAGGAACAAGAGGGTCCCCAAGGGGGGATACCCCATGTGGCCGGCCACACCCCCATGAGGGGCCCAAAAAATGGCTCCTATCCATCCATGTCATCCCCAAGATCTTTTGGAGCAAAGCCCCAAAAGGTGGCTTTCCATAAAGTAACCATAAAGCTGATTTTCACTATTCACGACGACATTTTTCAGCGTCTGATCGAACTGAAAATATTTATGTGGGCTAAGAACATTTCCAGTACCCACTAAAATGATTTTCAACGCGTTCCGAAACAATTCCGGTTTTAGTGATTTTCATCTGCGAAACGCATCTGAAGTGGCTCCGGCAGCTCCGGAACATTTCCGGTTTTTATCTCAGAAAATTCCAAAAAGCTTCCAGAATGATTCTGGCATCCTCCAAGAATTATCAGGCATGTGCCGAAACCAATTTGACTTAATGGTGTATCCCGAAACAACTTTTCGGTATCATCGAAACTTATCCGATGACCTCTCTCTGCGGTACGATTCCGCTGTCCGAAACTTTTCGGTGTCCGAAACTTTTTCGGTGATTTTCTCTCAGACTCCCTGTCTAGTATTCAGCAGATAGATGACCCTTAAGCGTGTGACCCTATAGGTTCGTGAAGTATAGACATGACCCGGAACCCCTTCCGATCAATGATCAACATCGGAGCCGTGGACACCCATATTGACCCCTATACCCACACGAATAAATATTCGAGTGAACCTCCAGTTGCCGTGTGCTATTCCTGTTGCTTCGCGATATGTTACAAATACCCGAGGTGAGACATGTTGGCATTCCTGTGGATCAACAACTTGTCCACTATGCTAGTTACCTCGTTACCGGTATTGTTCTCTTTTCTCGTTATCGTATTCCGGCATCCCCGTGATCAAATCACAAAGTGTCTGGCCAGACGATGATGGATACCGTAACACCGAGAGGGCCCAGAGATATCTCTCCATCGTCGGAGGAGCAAATCCCAATCTTGAGCTATCAAGTTACTTGACACACTTTTCCATGAACCCGTAAGCCGCCGTAATAGCCACCCATTTACGGATGACGTTTAACAAACCCCAAAGTTCATGAAGCAAGCATGAAGAAACTCGATACTCTCATGGTCTAAGGAATCATGCAAACGTTAACCATCTCTGTGTTATGTACCAATAAACTTGTGACGAATGAATCTCATAGCATAACATCAATTCGGGTCGATTCAACACAAATGTCCTTCCTGACATTGTGCCCTCAAAGTTGCTTGGCATAGACATGCCCATGATTGGGAAAACATAATCATCATGCAACACTTGAGCTAGTCTTAGAGGCACGACTAGGAATACATTTTACCGTTTATTATTCCACACGTGCATATGGGTTCTCCCTAGAGCCTTTATGGATATACGGGCTCGGGAACCACAGCAGTTATAGCATGGAACATAAACATAATTATGAACAAGGAGATAATCAATAACATTTATTATTGCCTCTAGGGCATATCTCCTACAAGCAGTTCATCAGGCGGCGGCTCCCTCTCCTCCACGCCCTGCGACGTCCTCTCCTCCGCGTCCGGCGACCCAGTGCTCCGCAACCGAACTGTATGTACACATATGGTGTTTCCCTCCCTCTTATTACCAATCAGATTCAATTAATACAGTGGATGTGGATGGTGCCGCGGCGGCCGATCTGCGGATCCTTTTAGTGACACATCGCATGCACTAAACTAAAATATAGAAATCTAATACTTTCTCTAAATTGTAGCAGTATGGGCATACTTTATAATGATCATGCCCTTCATTCATCTCTTTTCAAACTAGGAATACATCGTGGAATAGAATTGATCATTTATTTCTCATTGTATTATAGAGGCTGTTAGCGGAATTACCAAGCACTCCATATCTTCAGTTCGGCCACATTGTGTTGAATAGTGACAGTTTGAAATTAATAGATATTTCAATTTTCAAACATATTGTAACTAGCACTGTTCTGTTGGTTTCTATAGGGACCATGGATTCAAAGGCACAGCACAACTGAATGGATGATGACAAGTACTTGCATCAGGCGCGTCAAGAGATGGACAAGAATATGCAGCGAGAGCGAGAGGTGATGGACAAGAATCTGATGAGGACATCAATACCATTGTTACACCCACAGCCCCTGCTGCTATACATACTGGACCAATTACTAGAGCTCGCGCACGCCAATTAAATTACCAGGTACTTTCGTTTCTTGGTAATGATTCTAATGTTCATGAGAATATGATGCTGCCTAAATTGGATACATTTGTTTTGCTTACAAATGAAGGGCCTAGCTTTGAGAAGGATGAACATTGGAGCAAGAACAAGCATGGAGATGATGGCATGCGCATGGGGAACAAGAACGGAGTTACAAGTGATGATTTCAGGACGTTGAAGCCACCATAATGCGTGCATGAAGCCTTGGACGAAATATACAAGATGCTACTTCATAACTTTTGTCCAGAGGCTATTCTAGGTGCTACGTCACCTTTTTTATTGGGCCAGGCCCATGTAATTTCGAAATACATAAGTATAGGCTTTCTTTAGAGTCCGTATGTGTGGGGAAACAAGAGATAGGGTTGGTTTCGGACACCCCTTCCTCAAGGGCCACGAAATTCCCCCCCTCTTCCTCCATATATACAGCCCTTAGGGCGTCGTTTAGACTTTGGGTTTTGTTTAGATTAAAAGTTTGCCATAGCTGCAACTTCGCGTACTTCGTTTGTGTTCAGCGACCAGACAAAGGCGTCACAAACTCCACCTTGATCAATAAAGCTTTCATCTTATATTCGCAATATCCAGATTGCAATCTCAGTTTCTTGCCTGTTCTTCGTTTGCTCGCAGGAAACAGACCCTCGTGGTCAGGTTGATCGTGCTCCGGCGTGGTCGATAACCTCTCGGAGTTGGTTTAGCGATTGCTAAGGCGCGACGTCCTCGCACGTTCGTAGTTGGATCGTCAAAGTCGACTTCCATCAAAGCGATATTCATCATCTCATCGAAAGACGGGACACCTTTGCCTCTATCAAGTGGTATCAGATTTCCAGGTTGCTCGGTGAGATTTTACAGTTTTTCGTAGTTTAGATCGAGTCTGTTCTTCATACCTACAGTCCACGAAAAAGCCACAAAAAAAATTAGGGTTAGTTCATCATATCCGAACCAATCTGAGCCTTTGCATAATCTTTTTAGGGTTTTTGCTTTGTTGAATTTGCGGTTGCATCGTCGTGTCAAGTTGCTGGTCTTAGAGTCTAGTCTTTTAGAGTTTCGAGTTCTGGTCATAAGTTGTCACGCCGCCGCCGCACCATCATCATCGCCTTGCCATCTACCACCATTGCTTATCCGCCACCGCTCTGAATCCGTATCTATATACAACCACCAATCCGTATCCATATACCACCGATCCGTATCCATATACCACTACCGCTACCATATACCACCACCGCTGCCATCTCCTACCGCCATATATCCACCACCAATCCGAGTTCTTTTCGAGTCTGGAGACCCCCGGGCAGTTTTTAGGCCAAAATTTCGGCAACCAAAAATATTTTTTCCCTATCCTATTTTTAGGCTCCGGGTAGTGTTTTGAGACACTCGCCATTATAGTGATTTTTTGTCGCACTTTTTCGTCGTCGCTGGCCTGATTTCCGAAAAAAAAATAGTCAAAAAATTTTGTGCCCATCCTGTCAGTTTGACCTGGGAAGAGTTTTGAGACACTCGCCATTATAGTGATTTTTCGCAAAAAAAAAAGAGGAGCCCAAAAAAAAAGAGCGCAAAAAAAAAGCGAATTTTTTTTTTCCAGAGTGTGCTTTTCCCTTGTTTACGTGCAGCGCCGTAATTTTGTTAGTGTTCTAGGCTCGCGTCTCTAGCACGGTCTAGCCTAGGACCAGCACAGTACCGTCGTTGAGCGTTTATTCAACTTTGCATCTCTGAATTGATTATTGCTTACCATTTTGCTACCATATTATAAGCCTTCCAGCTCCACATAAGTCTACATCGTGCGTTTGACTCTCCCTAGTAACCGCTATATCCAAGCTTTGAGAGTTTTTGACTACAACGGTTGCCGATCACCACCTGCTGCTGGGTAAGAACTGGTAAGAATTTGAGATTCGCTTGAAGGTTTTGTGACACACCACCATCACCACCACTTCTAGTAGTCTGCAGGGTCATATTCTTTTGTGTTTCTATTGCTGCTAACCATGGCAGGTTACCAAGCCGATGAGACTGATTGGGAGAACATGACGAACAAGGAGTTGCATGATAAATTTCAGCAAATGATGAGTGGCCAGGTGGGAGATGTGCTAAACAGATTTGAAGAGGCTATGGAGAAGATAGATGCCGTGGAGAAGTCGTTCGAGACAAAGCTGGATAACAAGTTTACTGAATTACTCAAGCGTCTTCCCCAACCACCACCGGCTGCACATGTCGCACCTCTACAACAACAACAACCACATCTCCAGCGCCGCCTTCCAAATCAAGTGGGACGGGCACAACGCGTTCCAATTGAGACTGGTCAAAATTCAGGTGCTGCTGCACCTACTGTTGATGCTTCTTTGGCTCCTGCTCCTGCGGCGGCTGAGGAGGATGATGATTATGCGGGCGATTATGAGGATGAGGTTGATCAAAATCAGAACTACGTGCAGCCACCAGCACTACCACCAGCAGGTCGACCTTAGGTATATATTCGCAACGGTAGGCCGGCACCACCACCTCAGGTACGAGATCATGACCATCTCCCTAAACTGAAATTGAATATTCCATCATTTGAGGGTAGATATGTTCCTGATATATATCTTACTTGGGAGTTAGAAACTGAACAACGATTTACATGTTTACAATATCCTGAGGACAGACGTGTTCCTGCTGCTGTTTGTGCTTTCACTAGCTTTGCATGTGTTTGGTGGTCTGAACATTGTAGATTATATCCTGTTCCAGCTACTTGGGCTGCTTTGAAAACTGCTATGCGTACTCGTTGGGTTCCACCATATTATCAACGTGAATTACTTCAAAAATTGCAGCGTTTAAGACAAGGGAAAAATTCTGTAGAAGAATATTATCAGGAATTACAAACTGGCATGATTAGATGTGGTATTGTTGAGGAGAATGAAGCTATGCTTGCACGTTTTATGGGTGGATTAAATAAAGAGATTCAGACCATTCTAGAGTATAAGGATTATAATAATATCACTCGTTTATTCCATCTTGCTTGTAAAGCTGAACGTGAAGTGCAGGATCGACAGCCATTGGCGTGAACTAACTTTTCTGCAGGTCGACCTTCATCATGGACACCGCGTGCATCTTCTACTTCCACTTCACCATCACCTCCATCAGGTGCCACCTCCAACCGTGATACAAGAAAGCAGGCACAACCACCACTCTCTGCCAAGAGCACACCTGCCGGGCCTGCGCAGAGCTCTTCTTCTTCCATGGCATCGACAGGGCACACAAGTGATATTATTTGTCGTCGTTGTAAGGGAAGAGGACATTTTGCGAGAGAATGCAAATCTCAGCGTGTAATGATTGCTACTGAGGATGGTGGGTATGAGTCCGCTAGTGACTATGATGAGGAGACTTTGGCTCTTATTACACGTGAAGAACATGGTGGAGATGATTCTGAAAATGAGACGCAATACATGGCTCCTGAAGACGCTGACAGGTATGAATGTTTAGTTGCTCAACGTGTTTTGAGTGTGCAGGTCACACAAGCAGAGCAAAATCAGAGGCATAATTTGTTCCATACAAAGGGAGTTGTGAAGGAACGTTCTGTTCGCGTCATCATAGATGGAGGGAGCTGTAACAACTTGGCTAGCATGGAGATGGTGGAGAAGCTATCTCTCACCACAAGACCACATCCACATCCTTACTACATCCAATGGTTCAACAACAGCGGCAAGGTTAAGGTAACACGTATTGTTCGTGTGCATTTTAGTATCTCTACATATGCTGATTATGTTGATTGTGATGTGGTACCCATGCAAGCATGTTCCTTATTACTAGGTAGACCATGGCAATTTGATAAAAATTCTGTACACCATGGTAGAAACAATCAGTATACTCTTGTTCATAAGGATAAAAATATTACTTTGCTTCCTATGAATCCTGATTCCATTTTGAAAGATGACATTAATAGAGCTAATAAAGCAAAACAGGAGAAAAATAAGAGTGAAAATCAGATTGTGGCAAAAGAATTTGAGCAACAAATGAAACCTAATAATAAACCATCTAGTGTTGTTTCTGAAATTAAATTGAAAAGTGCATGTTTACTTGCCACAAAATCTGATATTGATGAGCTAGATTTCAGCAAATCTGTTTGCTATGCTTTTGTGTGCAAAGAGGCATTATTTTCATTCGAGGACGTGCCTTCCTCTTTGCCCCCTGCTGTCACTAACATTTTGCAGGAGTTCGCTGACGTCTTCCCACAAGACGTGCCACCGGGATTACCACCTATTCGAGGGATTGAGCATCAAATTGACTTAATTCCCGGTGCATCGCTACCCAACCGTGCACCATACCGTACCAATCCAGAGGAGACGAAGGAGATTATGCGTCAAGTACAGGAGCTGCTCGACAAAGGTTATATACGCGAATCTCTTAGTCCTTGTGCTGTTCCTATTATACTAGTGCCTAAAAAGGATGGTACGTCGCGTATGTGTGTTGATTGTAGAGGCATTAATAATATTACTATTCGTTATCGTCATCCTATTCCTAGGCTCGATGATATGCTTGATGAATTGAGTGGCTCTACAATTTTCTCCAAAGTTGATTTGCGTAGTGGATACCATCAAATTCGTATGAAATTGGGAGATGAATGGAAAACTGCATTTAAAACTAAGTTTGGTTTATATGAGTGGTTAGTCATGCCTTTTGGGTTAACTAATGCACCTAGTACTTTCATGAGACTAATGAACGAAGTTTTACGTGCTATCATTGGACGATTTGTGGTAGTCTATTTTGATGATATACTGATTTATAGCAAATCTTTGGAAGAACATTTGGAACATTTACGTGCTGTTTTTATTGCTCTACGTGATGCACGTTTGTTTGGTAACCTTGGGAAGTGCACCTTTTGCACCGACCGAGTATCTTTTCTTGGCTATGTTGTTACTCCACAGGGAATTGAAGTTGATAAAGCCAAGATTGAAGCTATTGAGAGTTGGCCGCAGCCCAAAACGGTCACACAAGTGCGGAGTTTTCTTGGACTCGCTGGTTTCTATAGGCGTTTTGTGAGAGATTTTAGCACCATTGCTGCACCTCTCAACGAGCTTACAAAGAAGGATGTGCCTTTTGTTTGGGGTACCGCACAGGAAGAAGCCTTCACGGTATTGAAAGATAAGTTGACACATGCTCCTTTACTCCAACTTCCTGATTTTAATAAGACTTTTGAGCTTGAATGTGATGCTAGTGGCATTGGATTAGGAGGTGTGTTATTACAAGATGGCAAACCTGTTGCATACTTTTCTGAAAAATTGAGTGGGCCTAGTCTGAATTATTCTACTTATGATAAAGAACTATATGCTCTTGTTCGGACTTTAGAAACATGGCAACATTATTTATGGCCCAAAGAATTTGTTATACATTCTGATCATGAATCTTTGAAACATATTAAAAGTCAAGCTAAACTGAATCGTAGACATGCTAAATGGGTTGAATTCATTGAAACTTTCCCTTATGTCATTAAACACAAGAAGGGTAAAGAAAATGTTATTGCTGATGCATTGTCTCGTCGCTATACTATGCTTTCACAACTTGACTTCAAAATATTTGGTTTGGAGACCATCAGAGATCAATATGTGCATGATGCTGATTTTAAAGATGTATTGCAGAATTGTAAAGAAGGAAGAACCTGGAACAAGTTTGTCGTTAATGATGGATTTGTGTTCCGTGCTAACAAGCTATGCATTCCAGCTAGCTCTCTTCGTCTTTTGTTGTTGCAGGGAGGCGCATGGAGGAGGATTAATGGGACACTTTGGCGTGAAGAAGACGGAGGACGTACTTGCTACACATTTCTTTTGGCCAAAGATGAGACGGGATGTTGAGCGTTTTGTTGCTCGCTGCAATACATGTCAAAAAGCTAAGTCACGACTCAATCCTCATGGTTTATATATGCCTTTGCTTGTACCTAGTGTTCCTTGGGAGGATATATCTATGGACTTTGTTTTAGGTTTACCTCGAACAAAGAAGGGGAGGGATAGCATATTTGTTGTCGTGGATAGATTCTCGAAAATGGCACACTTTATACCATGTCATAAAAGCGATGATGCTGTTAATGTTGCTGATTTGTTCTTTCGTGAAATTATTCGCTTGCATGGTGTGCCAAATACTATTGTTTCATATCGTGATACTAAATTTCTTAGCCACTTTTGGAGATGTTTATGGGCTAAGTTGGGGACTAAACTGCTTTTTAGTACTACTTGTCACCCCCAAACTGATGGACAAACTGAAGTAGTCAATAGAACATTGTCTACTATGCTTAGGGCTGTTTTGAAGAATAATAAGAAAATGTGGGAAGAATGCTTGCCTCATATTGAGTTTGCTTATAATCGTTCATTGCATTCTACTACTAAGATGTGCCCTTTTGAAATTGTGTATGGTTTCCTACCTCGTGCACCTATTGATTTGTTGCCTCTTCCATCTTCGGAGAAGGTTAATTTTGATGCTAAACAACGTGTTGAATTGATCTTAAAAATGCATGAGTTAACTAAGGAAAACATTGAGCGTATGAATGCTAAATATAAACTTGCTGGAGATAAGGGTAGAAAACATGTTGTGTTTGCACCTGGAGATCTTGTTTGGTTACATTTGCGTAAGGATAGATTTCCTGATTTGCGCAAATCAAAGCTAATGCCACGTGCTGATGGTCCTTTTAAGGTGTTAGAGAAAATAAATGATAATGCATATAAACTTGAGCTGCCTGCAGATTTTGGGGTTAGTCCCACTTTTAACATTGCAGATTTGAAGCCTTATTTGGGTGAGGAAGATGAGCTTCCGTCGAGGACGACTTCATTTCAAGAAGGGGAGGATGATGAGGACATCAATACCATTGTTACACCCACAGCCCCTGCTGCTATACATACTGGACCAATTACTAGAGCTCGCGCACGCCAATTAAATTACCAGGTACTTTCGTTTCTTGGTAATGATTCTAATGTTCATGAGAATATGATGCTGCCTAAATTGGATACATTTGTTTTGCTTACAAATGAAGGGCCTAGCTTTGAGAAGGATGAACATTGGAGCAAGAACAAGCATGGAGATGATGGCATGCGCATGGGGAACAAGAACGGAGTTACAAGTGATGATTTCAGGACGTTGAAGCCACCATAATGCATGCATGAAGCCTTGGACGAAATATACAAGATGCTACTTCATAACTTTTGTCCAGAGGCTATTCTAGGTGCTGCATCACCTTTTTTATTGGGTCAGGCCCATGTAATTTCGAAATACATAAGTATAGGCTGTCTTTAGAGTCCGTATGTGTGGGGAAACAAGAGATAGGGTTGGTTTCGGACCCCTTCCTCAAGGGCCACGAAATTCCCCCCCTCTTCCTCCATATATACAGCACTTAGGGCGTCGTTTAGACTTTGGGTTTTGTTTAGATTAAAAGTTCGCCATAGCTGCAACTTCGCGTACTTCGTTTGTGTTCAGCGACCAGACAAAGGCGTCACAGAACTCCACCTTGATCAATAAAGCTTTCATCTTATATTCGCAATATCCAGATTGCAATCTCAGTTTCTTGCCTGTTCTTTGTTTGCTCGCAGGAAACAGACCCTCGTGGTCAGGTTGATCGTGCTCCGGCATGGTCGATAACCTCTCGGAGTTGGTTTAGCGATTGCTAAGGCGCGACGTCCTCGCACGTTCGTAGTCGGATCGTCAAAGTCGACTTCCATCAAAGCGATATTCATCATCTCATCGAAAGACGGGACACCTTTGCCTTTATCAGAATCTGAAGCAGGAGCGGACAACCGTGGACCGCATGAGGAAGGAGGAGCGTGCAGCCGTGGAACAGATGATGACTGAGGAGCGTGCAGCCATGGATCAGAGGTTGAAGCATTTCCATGACGATATGGACCTAAAGTTGAAGCAGGAGCGCAAGGACCTGGATCGCGCTATGCAGCTCGAGCGTGGCAGGATGGAATTCAATATCATGCAGGCGCGTGCGAACATGGACCGTATGTTGCAGCAGGAGCGTAATGACATGAATCACAAGGCCAAGATGGAGGGGATCCGACTGGAAAGGAATATGATGCAAGACCGCGTTCTACATCTCGAGCGTGGTAAAATGGGCTTCAATAACATGCAGACGCGTGCGGGCATGGACCTTAACTTACCAAAGGACCGCAATGATCTGGATTACAAGGCCAAGATGGAGCAGATCCGCATGGAAGGAAATACGATGCAGGACCGTGCTAATACACGTCTGAAGGTACGTTCCTTTACTAAGATTATTATTCATTATGTTATCCACACACAAAGCAAAATCAGTTTGTAACCACAGCAGGCTCAGCAGGATGAGAAGGCCAAAATGGAGGAGATCCGCATGGAAGGGGGTATGATGCAAGACCATGCTAGTACAGGCACGAAGGTACCTTTCATTATTTACTTATTATTCATTAAATTATCCACACACAAACAAAAATCAATTTATATCAACAGCATGCTCAGGCACAACAAGACATCAGTACACTAGAGCAATCTGTCTCATCACCACCTCCGCAGGCAAAATGCGACATCCCACCACCGGAACAATCTGTCTCATCACCACGTCGCCGAGTAAGTATGTTTTACAAATGGTATGCACATCCTACGTATGAACACTTTAATATTGTGCAAAAACTGATGTCAACGAGCCGTATGTAGGTAGTTGTAATGCAATTTATTGTTCATGTGGACGAAGAACTTTCTCATGTTCCTCAAGCATACCACAACAAGAAACCTGGTATGACGACAGTAGTTGAACCTAGCAAGGTGGACTGGCAGATAATGGTGAAAAATTTGCGTTACCATGGGTACAAAGGGGAAGCAGATTTGTACTACATCAAGCCTGGGTGCGTACCACCTGAAGGAATGGTACAGATGTCAGGCCAGCATGACGTCGATGAAATGTTGCACGCTTTAGAAGGGATAAAGAAATGTCATTTGTACATTGTGAAGAATTGTGCATTCTTAGATAATAGCGATGATGACATGTCTGAACAGGTTGGTTATATTTCCAAGTTCCTATTTATTATACAAAAAATGGCCACATCATTTGCATAAATACCTTTCGCATGCATTTGGGCAGGACATGTCTGAAGAAGACATATATGCATGTGGGTACATGGATATCGGCGAGAGGGACTTGGGCGAATATGGGTCATCGCCCAAAAGGAAGAAACTTGCAGATAACAATCCGAAGAAGGCATTGGATTTCGGCAGCAGTGACGAGCCTCTTCAGTAGGCTTTTGGTTTTTCTACAATTTCAAGCTTTATAGCTGAACTATTGTCCCAAGTAGTTTTTTCATTATTTTTGAACCAACAATCACTTCATTGAAGTGACAATTGCGAGACTATGTTTACAATAATAGGCTTTCAACTTTGAGTTGTTGCTCAATTTTTAGATGAAAGGTTCCTTTGCTGCCCGCACACTTAATTGTGGCTTTTACTATTTTTGTATTGCATGTGCTGCACTAGTCCAAACCAGTTTTATGTTCATAACATCAATTAAACGAGGGACTCCACTTGAAATCAGTGGCGGAGCTTCAAAGAAATCTTAGGAGGGGTGAAGCTACATTTTCTATGGTTCGAGGGACTCCAAGTATGATCTACATCAACTCATCTTCTTCCGCTGCAACTCGGAGTCGGTAACGATCGCACTCAAACCGTTGATGCATCTTCATGTTATTCCTGGGCGGCACAGCAGTCAAGCACAAGGGGGAGTGCGGCGCGGATCACGGAGGAAGTTGGACATCAAAGACATCAATACACGTGATGATCCAGTTATCTCTACTATTAAAATCTACTGTTAAAGGCGAATGTGTGCGTCATTGTATATATCTAGATCCGAAAACGCGCATAATCATATGCCTGCCAACGTCACATGTAAAATGCATAATCTTAAACCTGTATAAGCGATGGCATGCTCCAGCAAATTGTATTATACAACATCCTGAAAGCACAGTATAGAAAATCTGATAGAATATGCCTCGACCCGTCCACAAAAACACAAAGTCGGCACTGTTCCCCACCTGCAGCCGAGCAATCTGACATCCTCAACACAGCAAACATCTCACTTGCTAAACTATCTGGACTGCAGATCACTAATTACATAACATTCTCACTAATCCACAATGAGATATGACAAAAACAGTTAGAACTGCTACCCAGGAAATGCATGCAGCTCCCTGTTCTTCTTGATGACGCCCTTGTCGCTGACCATCCAAAATCTTCCTCATACCCTCCTTCACATGGCATTCCTGGTTCAAGGAAACATAGGAAGGATTCAGGATCAGAATATTTTGCTATCATTGGTCACTCAAATGTTATGTGCGTAAATCAAAAGAATCAACTTTGATCAATGAACATAGTTTCTTTTATCGAAAGCTCCAGGCAGTACAGCTTAAATGTCCTCATATTGGAGACTAGCATGTTTCCATTTCATAGTTGCATTCCATTATAAAAAAACTGATAATACAAGAAGAAATATGTGCCTGAGGAAAACTTCCATGGTTCATGCACAAGCTCAGTCATGTAAAATGGACCCATACTTATAATAAATTAAGGATCAAACATGATCAGAATCTCAGGTAACAAATAAAGTAATTTTCTTCACAAAACCAAAAAGACAAAGCATCATGCTCAAGGAGCAAGTTCAGAGAGCCCCTCCCTGCATGTAGGAATGGCTTTCTGCCAGCACATGTAAACTTGCTTTAGGACAAAAAGAACTCAATGTCCATATAACAGATAATACTTTTAGGCTTTAGCAGCTAGGTTGCACCACAGGATCAATGTGGAAAGAAAAGACCAAGAAACACAGTAATGCTCACATAGGATATTCAGGGTTGGGGCACTTCGCCACCAACACAACATCACTCTCTTGAGGCTCAACAGCTGCGTCCATTTTGCCAATGGCCTTGTACAGAGAGCTGTAGCTAACAGTTTGCTGCCATCATTTCCTACACAGCAACAGATATAATCAGTGCACTATAGTAATGAGTAAATCAGATGTAAAAATCAAAGTTAAGACATATTTGACACCTCTTTCAATTTATTGCATTTACGCCGATTATGACCTTCCACCCCACAGTAGCCACATTTCCTCTTTGATCTTTGCTTCTTCATCTTTGCCTGCAGCCTTTTCTTCGGTGCACCTCGGCCTTGCACATGCACTGGGTCAAGAACCTTTTCCAAATCTCCACAATCAATTTCCGTGGTCTGTGGCAGCACCGGACCAAATCTAATGCATTCTTCCTCACCACGACTTGATTCCTTGCTGCCATCTTGTTCACTCAGAACCATCTTCAGATGCTGATACTCCTCACTAGATTGACATGCCCGGAAACATGCCGCGTGACTCAAATTCCGCAACTCACGGTACCTCATAAGGCTTGCCGAATAGTCATACATCTCGCTCTTTCTGGTCGGAGGGAATGCAGACTTCACACTCATCGTCCACCTCATGGGAACACAACACCTAGGCAGCAGTTCCACTTGACGTATTCCCAAGATGTAGAATATGTGAGAGCAAGGTGTTCCCAAGCATTCCAGCTTACGACAAGAACAACTGATCCTGTACAAAGAACCTTCCTTCATCTCACAGCGCACTTCAAACTTCTTCTCTCTTCTATCGATCTTAGCCACAACATATGTAGTCAACTCCCATGCATCTAGTATCTCGCTGATAACACATTTGCTAACAACACTTATGCTTCATCTGACCAACTGAAACATACAAGGCGTGAAAACCCGGGCAGCATGTTTCTCGAGACTTGAAGCATCAGCGTCTGTAAATGGAACGGACTGCAAGGCCACGATGTCTAGGATCGCCTCGTTCAAGCGTCGTCCGGAAAGGCAACGCTCATAGTGCTCTAACATATCAAACAATGTCATCTTACCCTCAAGATGTGTATGTAGCACGGAGTTTAGGCTCTCACTCCGCTGATTGCTGCTCAATCCTAAGAAACAGCGCCCCACCAGGTATGGAGCACACCACAGCTTCCTCATATGATACATCTGATGCAGCCACGACTCCTCACTTGTCACTTCATTCCTTCGTAAGAACTCTATCCATTTTCTCTCATGCTCTTCAATAGAAGACGATTCATATATGAAAGATCTGAATTCTTCCCTAACCTCATCATCATGCAGATGGCGTACGATGTTCTGCTGAATGTGCCATACACACAGCCTGTGGTATGAGTCAGGCCACACCACCCTGATCGCTCTCTGCATTGCAAGGTCCCCATCAGTGATTACAGATATCGGATGCTTCTGCGACATGGCTTCAGAAAATGTCCGCAACATCCACTCGTACGCCTTGTTAGTTTCATGAGAAATGATCCCGCATCCAAAGATAACTGTGCTGCGGTGGTGATTCAACCCGACAAACGGCACAAACGGCAGATTGTACTTATTGGTCCTGTATGTCTATCAAAAACCACAACATCGCCGAAAGCCTCATAGTCAAGGCGGGATTGAGTATCGGACCAGAACAATCCCTTCAGATGCCCATCTTTATCAACCAAGTATTTCAAGAAATAATCTGGGTCTCTCTCTTGCCGCGCCATCATGTGACAGATCACCGTCTGAGCATCACCGGCAGCGACTGTTTCCTGCTTGTAGCGATGACAGAAGTTATAGATGTCCCTCGTCATGCATCCAACATGGTCATATCCACCGTACTGCATGCACAACACATCCATGATTTTGTGTTTCCGGATTCCAACACTTTCCATCTCTATAATGTCCGCTTTCTGCTCGTCGCTGATTCTTCTGTGGGAACGCAAAAAGCAAGCAAGGTCTTGTGGGGCCAGAGGATGGTTGTGTTCATCGATGAAATCCTTCACAAACCACCGCCCTGTTTTCGCGACTCTTGCAATGACAAATTTCGCTTTACACCCCACACGAGTGATATTCCGTGGCTTCCTCTTCCTATCTTCTCTCTTCCTCTTCATGTGCTTCTCTTCACGGCAACCTTCACGACTACAGACAAGTTTCCTCAGAATTATCTTCTCGTTCGCTTCATCCCACTCAACATAGCCTTTTCTCACACTAAAGCCTTTCTCAAGAGCATACTTGTTATAGAACTCAAAACCTTCATCCTCGCTATGAAACATCCTGCTGACAATGTTTACGTACTCATCCAAACACTCTGCACTTGCATCGGCCATGTCTTCCTGCATATCACATATAAATTATCAACTGGTCTCAATCATGTACTGGATGTAAAATAATTTCCATGCTCACATGTTCCCCTCAAGATAAAAGGTTCAGAGATTCAGAAGTTCCATCATGGCTTATTTTGTTCAGGTTAGTCTATGTTTTGTTCTCTTGTTCTAAAGATAAAAACTTAAACTAAGTGATGCTCTTGGTGCTTAAATATAATGGATATTGCAACAAAGAAGTTCAGTTCAACGCTGTTGCTACTGCACTGCTTTTACAAGATTCAGATTTATGCTAGCTAAAAATTGTACATACTGTACCAACCTATGGACAATTCTATGCACCGTTTATATGGTACTATTTAAAATCTGTGCATTGCTTTTCATGGCAACCAATCATAACACAGCAGTTAACACGATATAACAGCTCATAACTGTGGATGGCTGGTCATGTTCTGAAAGAACTATTTGGCTGCAGCATATCTTCAGAAGTGAATTAATAATA
Source organism: Aegilops tauschii subsp. strangulata (assembly GCF_002575655.3). Lineage (NCBI taxonomy): Eukaryota > Viridiplantae > Streptophyta > Magnoliopsida > Poales > Poaceae > Aegilops > Aegilops tauschii. The sequence goes on along the minus strand of NC_053040.3, from coordinate 33,797,755 downwards.
TGGTATACAATGAAGCTAATTATTAAATTATTCTAGTCAACTGGTCACATAGCCTTTTTACCATCAGAATCAATGATAAGAGACATCCAGTGGGGTTGGAACATGTTTACGATAAATTACCTTTAAAACAAGCTCAAAGTATCCAATATCAAAATCCAGTGTATTTGGAGTATAAGGCTTGACTACTTCCTCACCAGTAGCATCCTTCCCTCTGCAGTCGGTTAACAAAATACAGAAAACAGAATCGGAATATTCAACTCACTCCATGTACTAAAAAGGATGACCATAACTCAACATCATAATTGTACACCAGGATATGAGCAGTACAAATGGTCAGACCTGCATCTTATATATCGGCCAATTGCAAGGCCCAAAACAGAAGTAGGTCTAGGGAAACTAATTTGAACTTGGCCACATTATGACTGATCTGTCTCTTCTGCACAACATCATAGCACATCCATTAATTTTTATATTAAACACAAACTTCAAAAGCAGTAATCTTGAATGCAGCATATAACTTTGTCCACAGGGTACTAAATGTGAAAATGAGGATCCCGCAAAAAAAATCCGCACACTGATTAATTAAGCTGGCATGCTAGCTAGCTCACCTAATTTAGGCTGCCTTTTTCATGGTGGGGCTAGTTAGTACTGATTCTTTAGACTATATCTCTTGCGGTTGTTCACAACAAACTGATTGTGTGTTTTGTACTCTTCATGTACTATTGGTTAATTAAGGTAGGTCATTTGGTTCCTATGATGTCATATGAAGTTTGACTGCAAACTGAATAAAACTGCAACTGTTATGTGATCACTTCAATTTGTTTTCTTCTGCCTCTAATCTCTCTAGCTAGCTACATATTGACATTGTTCCCACTACAAGGTTGTTGGATTTAATCATGCTTTTCATTCAACGACAGTGCGTGTAATCTAGAATGGGAATCATATTCGGTGGCGAGTGAGCCTACCGACTTATAATTCAGTCATTGACTTGCCAATGATTCCAGCTCCTGTTCTCCGAACCTAACCCGTGATCAGTCTTGATTTGATACATGCAGAGAGAGTATTTTCCATACAGTGTATTCCATAGAAAATGTTATGGCGCCACTAGCAAATTAGTACGCAGTACGGTTCGCATCAAGCAACTGAAATTCCTCTGACAGCCGGCGGACAGTCTGACTACCAACGTGCGGGGCGGGGGGAGGGGGTGGGGTGGGGTGGGGAGGGGTGTACGGGAGGGAAAGGTACCTGTCCACGGAGTGCTCGCCGGTGTTGCTGGGCGTCGCCGGCTGCTTGGCGGAGGGAGGCGCTGCAGTGGCGGTGGGGCAGGGAGACGTCGGCCGGCTCGGCGCGCCGCAGCGGTTAGCAGTTCCTGGCGTTGGCTGCTTGAATGGATTGGGGACGCCGCCAGATCTCTTGCTCGGAACCACAGAAAGGGCGGCGGCGGCGGCGGCGGCAATGCTTTGGAACGACGGAAAGAGTTATCTGTGCGGGGGCGGACGAACTATTTCTCTTCGGAACGGATTGGAAAAATCTGACCATTCTACCCTTTTGACCAAAAAACAAACCTTTAACTGATTTTTCAGATCCGACGGTCAGGAAAAAACAAGGGTAGAGTTACATGAAATTACGAGTTGTAACTCGCCAATCACCCTAAGTCTTGGGTCAGTTGGCTAACATCTGAATTTGAATTCTTTCATGACTTGATCTCTTAAGTAAGAAATGAGACATCCAACGATGTATGCCTGCGTGTTTCTGTGCTTCTGGGAAACATGGTTTGTTGCTCCTTTCAACTAGGGAATGGATGAGCCTTATTTTTTCTTGGAGAAAAAAAATTGTGAATCTTGCACCGTAGAATCCTCTCTTTTGACTGGGGATGGAATGCATTTTTTTCCTTTCTTATCATTTTAGGAAAAATGGGTGAATCACTCTATGTATGGTTTCAGTGAAATCAGAAACTAAAAAAGGTTTAATGAAATGAAACCCTATACATTGGATTTTTGGGCTCAACCACAAACCTGAGATCAGATTTTTGACCAGATCGAACGTTTTTTATGGCCATTTATGTTTGCCGAGGATGGCAAGCAATGTCAAATCCGCCTAAATTCATTTTTTGTCAGAAAATTAACGTGCTTGCAAACTAAATTTGTTATCCTCGCGCCAACATAAATTGCCATAAAAAAGATTTGATTTGCCATAGAAAATCTGACGTCAGATTTTTAACATTACTGTTGATTTTTTTTATAAAGCAACAATACAAATATGAATTTCCCTGCAAAAATAAATAAAATAAAATAATACAATTTTTTAGGGCTATAAAATAATACAAATATGAATCTGTCGGCGGTGGGCTTTCTCTCGTTCTCTCGAAAATAAAGAATTTTGGGCTTCAGTCTCATGGGCTTTATTAGGTCACCTGCACCTCACACTCCAGTCCATACTCCACATCGTGCCTGCTTCTGCTCTCCACATTTCACTCTTCCCGGCCTGCACCAGAGAGTCACGCGAGAGGATGAGCAGCCCCCGCCGCCGCCCCCGCTCCTCGGCGGCGGCGCCGCTGGACGATGACAACCTGCTCGCCGAGATCCTCCTCCGCCTCCCCCCGCAGCCCTCCTCCCTCCCCCGCGCCTCCGCCGTCTGCAAGTTCTGGCGCAGCCTCGCTTCCGACCACGGCTTCTCCCGCCGCTTCCGCGCGCACCACCGCCGAAACCCTCCCCTCCTCGGCTGGCTCGTCAATAATTTGTACGAGATTGGCTTCCAGCCTACGCTGGAAGCCCCCAATCGCGTCCCGGAAGCCCGCTTCTCCTTCCCAATCATGGCCAGCAGCCGCTTCTGGCCCCTCGGATGCCGCCATGGCCTCGTACTCATCTCCCGCTTCTTGCAGAAAGCCGCGCAGATGAAGCTCCTGGTGTGGGACCCCATAACCGGCGACCAGCACCTCCTAGACATTCCTCCCGGGTTCCACAGCGAGTCGATCAGCGCGGCGGTGCTTCGTGTTCCTGGAGATATCCACCATTTCCAGGTGGTCTTGGTAGGCAACAGCGACATTCAAAGCACACAAGCGGTAGCCTCTGTTTACTCTTCATTGACCGATGTATGGGACAAGCTCATCTCAACACCACTTCCATCAGAGCATTCTGGTTTTCCCACCATGGTTTACACGGGCATGCCTGCTGTGATGGTTGGGGGTTCCTTTTAATGGTTGCTTTATGGTTATGGGAATTCGCAACAAATTCTTGAATTGGATTTGGATAAGCGGAGCCTAGCTTTGATACCCATGCCAGTGGGTGACACTGGAGACATGAGAGATGGCAATATTTGGGTTATGCCGGCAGAGGGTGGTGGCCTTGGTTTACTATTCCTGAGAGGCATTTGTGCCCAATTATGGAAGAGGAAGACCGATTGCAAGGGTGTTGCCTCATGGGCGCTGGGAAGAACTGTTGAATTGGACAAGCTACTTTCCCTGAATTCAGAGATGGAAAGAAAGCACCCAAGGATACTCGGGTTTGTTGAGGACAATAATGTGGTGTTGTTGTGGACATCTGTTGGCATCTTCACGGTCCAGTTTGAATCATTGCTGTTCAAGAAAGTTTTCGAATCTAGCGCCTGGTATCTCCATTTTCCATTCGAAGGTGTCTATACTGCAGGTAAAAAGAAACCAAGTTATTTGATATTCTTGGATAATTATTGTTGAAATGTGTACTTTTACCTGTTTACTCTAGGACGTCCATAGAATGAAACAACGCCCACAAAGATTTGCAAAGATAATATATCTGAGGTGGATTAGCAAACAGTATTATGTAGAGTAATCGAACTAAATTTTTATTGTGGGCCAATAGGCATACTCAATAATTTCATAATGGTGGTATTAACTATTAGTGCATCGCTGCAGTGCAAATGTTACTCAAGATGAGATGCACATTTTATAGAAATTGAAGAAATTTACATGAAAAACTTGCTTGAACCAATTGAAATGTCAAATAGGTAGCTCAATTGGTACACTCTGAAGCTCAAAGCTGGTTATATTTCTTCCATTCAATATGGTTATCTTTGTCGATCTTGCTAGTAATAGTAAATCCCCAATGGCGACTAGGTTTGATGGTTACAAATTAGTTTTTCACTTTTAGAAGGGTCATGCTGTAACTGACATGTCCATTTGCTAGAAATTCAGGCTAAATTTATTTAAAGATAATCTTAATATGAATAGCCATGATCACTTTTATTGCTAACATTTATTAGTATGAGCATGTTCCATTTTTATCCAATGTGGCATGGACCATCTTAAGTGTAACTTTAGATACTTTTCCTTTCCCATGTGCTATTTTATTTATCTATTCCTAATTTTGCATCAGGCATGAATTATTTTCTCAAAATACAGCATTCTGTTTATCTAAATATCTTGTTAATGCCCTCTCGTACCTATTTGACTGTTCGTTGGAATCTCATTGGTTCCTTAACATATTATTCTTGTAGACGGGGGCAATGGTGGTGGACCCTCTGGAGCTAAACTTTTGTACAATACATAATCTGATTTGTCTGGATAGACATGCTAACATGACGAAATGCTTGAGCATGTACTATCTGTTAGTAGTAGCAGAATGAAATATTTTCCCTTTCTTTTTATTTTTGCTGGTTGCTACATTGCATTGCTTTTTTTTCCTGTGGTTATGGGTCTGTCAAGTTTGAGGATGATTTGTTTGTTGTTCCATCAATGCAAATAGTTGATGACTAACAACACCTCAGCACTTGGCTCTTGAAACTTTCTTTATTAATATGGGTTTGCCATTTCACATATTGCTTTTTTAGGGAAACATTCACATTATTGCTCATGCAGGATCATTATCATACCTAATGACCACTTGCAGTTATTGTACAGTTATGATAATCTTAGGTGGTTTGGTTAAGTATTTTTCTCAACAGGTCTCTTTTTATCAGTCTAACAACCATAATCCCCAATATAGTTTGTCTGATCCAAGCTACATGCTGGCTGTGTTGTGGTTTGTGTGCAGTCTGATTTCTTCGATTTCGGTCATTATAGATGTTTAACAATTTTGTACTGAACACATGATAAAAATGGCATGACTAGATTCATATATTAAACACCGCCCTCTTCACGAGTAGTTGCCTGTTTCCAACATTTCGTTTTTGATATTGCGCAGAGTGAAAAAAAAGTCCTTTGTTTGGTTGGAAGGAAGTATCAATGAATAAAATGATGCATGATTTTGTACTGCATGAATTTGATTAAATTCTAGGTGTTAGTGATTATCTAGCTTGTACGTTTCTAAAGAGTATGCTTACGAGCTAGAAACCAGATGTTTCTGCTCTGTTTCTCCATGAGCCCCTCATATGCCCATGATTAGAAAGAAAGTTTCACAAGATTTGACAAGCTATAGAATGTTGTAATGGATTTATCTGAAGCACCAACCATTTAGGCTCTACTGAGACTAGCTGTAGCCAAAAACCTGAGAAATGGAAGGTGTGCCGCTACAAATTAACTGTCTTCCTATTGCTGTTCTCTCTTTGTACTGTTGGTTGTGTCCAAAATTGTTGAGTCGATTCAACCTTGAGCTCTTGAAACAGTCTCCATAATGTTTTTTAGAGAACAATCTCCATATTGTTGTAGCTAATGCCTACTGTCTGAATCAGACAAAAAAAATGTTAGATAAACTCAATGTCTTCCGCGTGAATGAGTACTGCAATTCGGTTTATCTGACAACAATGGTTGCTCTGCAGGTAACAAGAGTTAAAGTTTCGTTGTCAGAAATGAAGAAAATGGATTAGTTGCTGTATGTTTCTCTACTCTCTATGCTGTGCATGCGGCTTGTGATCTGCTCCACAAGGGAATTGACCTTCTATTTATCATGCCCTGGTCAACTGTGATGATGTGCGCTTGTAGGGATTAAACATGTCCTGGCCAATTGTAACTTGGAATTAATAATCTCTTAAGCAGTGAACTTACGTCTATTATGTGATTTCTGTAGACATTATGTGGTTTTGCTGTCAGAGGTGAAGAGAAATTTAACTTCCTCAGTTAGTGTCAGTGTTAGCCATGTCACTCTGAATCTTGCAGTTCATTTGCTTGTCTTTGCATCTATTTTTTGTGTGCACATATCCTCTCAGCATCGTTTGCTGATGTCCCACAAGAACTCTGCTCCTGTGTTTGAAACCGTATTTCAAAACTCCCATGACGCTTTTATGAGTTGAGCTAATTTGCACCCATTCAGTAGCAATGCTGCTACTGGGACAATTTATCTTCTTTCTATGGAATAACATAAGAATTAAAAATCTTTTTATGAGATGGAATATAAACATACAGACAAAGTATGCCTGTGTGCTTCAGTGCAGTGCACTGGCCAACGTTGCATTTTATTTCATTCTAGACTTGAAGAAAAAATGGAGTGACTCTTGCACCGCAGAGCCCTCTCTTTTTACTAGAGATGGAATTAATGTTTTATCTTCTTCCTTTTAGAGAAAAACTGAGTGAATCCTCTCCTTCGATTGGGTTGGGTACAGTGATTTTAGTGAATGGGAAAACTATGCAACTTAAAAAGAATAGTGAAATGAAAACCATAGTCATAAGATTTCTTATAGAGCAACAAATAAGGATTTTGTGCCTCTTTTTTAGACTATAAAGATTTTTTTGAGGGCCTTTTTTTTAGATTAAAGATGAATTCTCTGCCAATACACGGTTGTGCGTGGTGGGCATTTTTCTTACTATAGTGTCGTGGGCTTTCTCTCGTTTTCTGTCTAAAAATATAGAATTATGGGGGAAAAGGTCATCTGAACTGCATCTTGCACCAACAGCCCCAGCAACCGCCGCCTCCGTAGCCACTCAGCAGCGACGGGGCGGCAGGACGACGACAACCTGCTCGCCGAGATCCTCCTCCGCCTCCTAGGGCTCTTCTACATGCCTACGTTGGAGGCCCCCAATCGTGCCCGCGCTTCTTCTCCTTGCAGTTTGACCAGCACATGTTGTACGACGCTAGGGCAGATTTATTTTCCCTGACGCCCACGGGTTTCAGGGCCCTAGCGGAAGAAGGTCCTGGTCTGGACCCCGTCAACGGCGACTAGTGTCAGACTACCCTCCCCACGGGGTTCGATTGGAAGAACACCTCAATCAACGGGCGGCGCTCCGCTCTGCTACCGGAGACATCCACCACTTCCAGGTGGTTTGGGTACGCAAACACAAACAGCATACACGAGGTGGCTGCCCGTGTTTACTTGTCGGACACCGGTTCCATCCGAGACTCATACGCGTCGGTGTTTTTTCTATGTTATACGTGGTGCTAGCCGTGGATTCCCTTTAATGCCTGCTTGATATGGAAAATGTGATTGAAATTATAGATTTTGATTTCGACAGTTTCGTCTTCCATGGTTCTTTTTTTATGCACCAGGCTTGTCTCATTATAAGTCGAATGCCTCCAAAAACACTCGGCTTACAATCCTGCATCCTGATTGGTCAATGCAGACCTCCCACGGCTTACGCGTCATGACCGTTGAATTCGCTTAGTCCGACGGCTGTGAGCAGTTACCCCATTACAAACTGAGTGCCGCAAAAAAAAAAACACTGCTGGTACCCTTGCATTCTGATTGGTTAATATAGACCGTTGGATTCGGTTTAATCGGACGGCCCTGGGTAGCTATCTTATCTGTCCCATCTCTCACTCTCCTTATCTCCTCTCTTTTCTCCTCCCCACGGTACGCCGCCGCCGCTCCTCCTCCTCCCGCTCGGCTCGCCGCTGCTGCTCCTCTCGCTTGCCTCGCCGCCTACGCTCCTCCTCTCGCTCGCCTCGCCGCCACTGCTCCTCCTCTCGGCCAAGCTTGTCCTCGTCCCCTCTTTTCTCCTTCTCCTCCTCTCCACCTCTTCCCCTCTTCCTTCCTCGCGAGCAGCAGCAGCAGCGGAGCAGCAAGTAGCAGCAGTAGGGAGTAGCAGCGGCGGCGGAGGAGCAGCAGCTGCGGAGTAGCGTCGGAGTAGCAACAGCAAGCAGCAAGTAGCAGAAGTAGGGAGCAGCAGCAGCAAGGAGCAGCGGCGGCAAGCAACAGCATCAAGATAATCGATTCTTGCCGGAAGGAACACACGTACACAGCTCCTGAATCTGATTCTTTTTCGTTTATAGTACACATGCGCACGCAAAACCGGTGCATTGCCACAAGCTCGAATCGGGCCTGCTTCTTTTCGTTGATTTCTCGTCATTGTTCAGTGTTTACAAAGGGATATACATGCGTATACATACCGCTGGTGGCCCACGAACGGCCCTCGGTTTATACATGTATAAACCGGGCGGTGCACCGCGGCTCTCGGTTTATATATAAACCAGGCTGCTCACCTCGGCCCTTGGTTTGCATCCGGCTTATCCCTGATAAGCCGGTCCTTTGTAAGCCATGTACTATAAGCAAGGAGTTTTACTCGGCTTATATATAAACCGAGTTCAAATCGGCAACAGCCGACTGTATTAGGTACACGGCTTATAATTTTTTTTCTTCTAGTGAAACTAGCTTGAACCAAGTCAAGTGTCAAATAGGTAGCTCAATTGGCACATTATGAAGCATAAAATTAGTTATATTTCATTGTTTCGATGTTATTATCTTTTTTTTGATGTTATTATCTTTGCCTTGCTAATATTATTAAATCCATAATAATGACTTGGTTTCATATTTACAAAATAGTTTTTGTAACGTTTAGAAGAGTCCTGATGCAAGTGGTAAGTTCATTTGTGCAGGAGAATTCAGGCTAAATTTTTATAAAGATAATCTGAATATGAATAGTCATTATCACATCTGTTGCCACAATTTATAAGCATGGGTACATTTCATTCTTGTCTGATATAGCATGGAATGAGCTTAATAGTAATTTTAGATACCCCTACCTTCTAATCAGTGAACTGTCTAAGTATGTATGTTCTTCAATTTACGATATTAGTGAGTATACATTGTTATGAGAATATTTGATTTATTTATTAGTAGATGTTGTTTGGTTTATCTTTTTCGTAATGTTGCATCAAACCTGAGCTGTTTTTCTCAAGTGAGTTTATCTAAATACCCTGCTCATGCCCGCTCGTATCTATTCATTGTTCATTGCATTTCAATGGTTCTTTGACTTCTTAATCTTGCAGACACGGGCGTTGATGGTGGACATGGTGGAGCTGAAATTTTGAACAAAAAGTTCATTTGCCCCAGTGGAAGTGCTTTGATGTTGTTTGATTGAGCAGGTAACCATCTGTTACTAGTATCACAATGCAATATTTTCCTTTTCCTTTACTTTCCTTCGTGGGTGTTTTCTGTTTTACTTTGGTGGTTGCTACATTGCATTTAATTTTTTTCATCTGTGGTTATCATATGACTATGCAGCCAACCAAATCGGCTGAACAAAGCCCGAGCAACCATTTCCAAGTGGCTGCACCCAGAATCCACTGTAGCCGGCGCCTCCACAGGTTGAACTAACGATCATGTAAGGATCCATTGCAGATAACCTGCAGGAAAGTAGAAGCTCTTTGATTGTTAAAAACAATACTATTGCAATACCTTCAAATAAGCCTTAGGCTAAAGCACAAACTCCAACCCAGATTTGAGCTTTTAGTTGTTTATGAACACACCCTAATCAGTTTTCGAACATTATTAGACTAAAGCACAAACTCCAACCCAGATTTGAGCTTTTAGTTGTTTATTAACACACCATAACCAGTTTTCTGAAATAGAAGTTAGTAATGTACACCTTGAGTTGAGCTTCTCCAACAATGGAATGGTGCCATCATCTTGCTGAAGCTGAAAAAATAAAAATATTTTTTACGATGCTTCCCATTTGCAAGTAAAATGGAAGTACTTCATATTGCTGCCCCCCTCCTGAACATGCTTCACTATAGCATGTTAGGTCCATTTCAACTCTTCTTCTCTCATAAGCTTAGTGGTCCGCTCATCAGCATCACTCTTGATAGACCTTTCCGCTGCACTCAGTGAATTTAGTTCTGCCTTAACATCCAGTTGATCAAGCAACTGAAGTAAGCCCTCTTTTTCTTTCCTATACCCCCCACTGAGATTATGAGCCCATCCCTTTGGGAAATCAAGCATGCCTTTTCTCTACTTTGATTAAGTCGTAGACTCCCTGCTAATTAAGGTCAGTTTATGCTAAAGGGAAACGAATTAGTCTTATTGACTGATAAAACAAATGAGAGATGACAGTTCACACGTATTGACTTCAAAAAGTCTCACTTGCTTGTTACAAGTGCTAACATGAACTCATGTTAATTGCGAGATCCATCTAAACAGAGTCACAATTGACCTGCTAAACTAATTATAAGGCTTGAGGGGATATCGGTAAATGACTAAGTGACCTGTTTGTTTTGAACCAACTGAAAATATTGCTGGATACCCAGTGTCAGTTCCTTCCATATGAGGGGAGGAATTACGAATTAACCATCACAGTTGATCTTGGTTTTTCTTTATTCTGATCAAGTTCTAGGCTCCTAGGTAACTACCGTCGGTCTATGCTGAAGGGAAAGAATTAGTCTCATTGAACGATAAACAAATAGTAAGAGTACTATTCACATGTATTGACTTCACAAGAATTGCACATGCTCGATTGCTCGTTGCAAGAGCTCATGGACCATGGAAACTATGAGATCCACACTCACACAGACCTGACTCGAGGAGATACCTGTACATGACCAAGTGGCTGGTCAATTTTAAATTGATCGGAAGTGCCGCTAGATATCAACTGTGGTTCTTTTATGTGGCTATAAAACATGGAACACCGAGCCTTTTCTTCCTTTTAGATGAGAAGGGGAAAATATGAAACAAGCACATTTGAGCATAATTTTGTTTACTTTGTTGAAGTCCCAAGCTCCTGGCTAATCAGAGTAATATTAGCATTGAATGATAGAAGAAATGTGTGACGATGACCATCGATTGAGTGTGAGAAATAGCATTGATGGCAGATCTATCCACATGGCCAAAATAATATGATTATGGTGCAAGTCAACTCTGCTAGATGCTGATCCAGATGTTGCTGGCAACTCTCTGGTTGGGTGATATATTAATTCCACCCTGGGGAGAGAAGACAAAACTTAGTTTCACGCAATACATGGATATGCTGGCAAGCATGAAAGAATCTTAACTGTCATTGTAAGTTGCAGAAATGGAAATGGTAAGAAAGAATACAAGCCGCAGTTGCAAGTTGCTGTCCTGATTGCCGCTATATCTTCTTTTAAGTGATTGCCTATATATCAGTATATCGCTGTCAGCAGAATATCACAGGACCCCACCATCATCAGTATATCCAGACCAAGAAATGTTGAAGAATGACTTGTATGAAAAGTTAGTGATACAAATTTAAAAAGTTATGCACAACCGCGTCTGCAGTTGTTTTACACAACCAAAATACATTGAAATATATCAAACTGATGCTCGTTTTAAATTGTTGGTGGTTGCACACAACGTGCTGACAGTTGAGCAAACTATGATGGCGTACAAGTATGCGATAGTTAATCTGGTAGTAGTTAACAAAGAGGCTACTTGGCCCTGTAGGTCGCATATTGTGGAGTCCCATACCACACTAAGCTCCAAGCTTTATAATACCTTGCATTACTTTCTGCCATATTCCACAGTTCCATATCGCTGGCTTAGACTCATACTTCTCATCACCACCAGCATTCTCAAAATGGGCGAGAGCAGAGGAAGCATCGCCTTCTTTGCGTGCTACAGGCCTCCGGTGCCCCTCGACATATTCTGCTGTCCAGCTCCAGCATCATCAAGGGCGGAGGAGCGGCACTTGACGGATGGCGTGTCGTATAACTACAATTGCCAACCCATTCCATCTGCGGCCCTCAAGACGATCGTCAAGCACCTAGATCTGGCTCCTGAAGACGTCGAAGAAGCCGCCATCGATTCGGGCCGTCTCACCGGCCTGGTCTTCGTCTCCGAAAGGCAACACCACCTCGAGACTCTTCATATAGGCCTGCGCTTCGATGATGGCGACGAAGTCAGGGTCTTCACCTTGGGGGACATCTATGGCGGCGACTTCTTCAGTGGTGCCCGTCTGGAGGACAGCGGCTGCATCGCAGGAGGCTACGAGGTGGATGGTCACACAGCTGACCATTACCTCGTCTTCGTGTCCACGAAGGAGCCCGTGCAAGAACGCCGCAGCCCCTGGAATGTCGTCTACAAAACTAATCTCAGAACAGGCGAAACTGAGCGCCTCACCCCACCAGGTAATTTGGTTGTTGGATCTTATCTTCCTTTTGCTATTTGATCTACTACTTTGCATACTTGTCTTTGGATATATGAATGACTAATTAAGTTGAGTCCTTTCTGAATTTGATGTACTTCTACTTGTTCTTGGATGCATGGCTAAATTTCTGCTTAAATAATATTTGGTTGACCTGTTTAATTCTACATACATAAACAGGGACGTCCGATTTAAGCCCCTCGGTGTCACCATCTGGGAAAAGGGTAGCAGTGGCTTCGTTCCAAGGAAAGAAATGGGATGGTGAAGTTAAAGACTTGCTGACAAGCATTTACGTGATGGACCTAGAGAGCACATATCTGGAGCGCGAGCGGGTGATCGAGAACGCTGGCTGGCCATCATGGGGAAGCGAAACAGTACTATTTTTCCATAAAAAGGTTGGGGATAACTGGGGTGTATTTCGGTATGACTTGAGCACCGGTGAGACCCTCCGTGTGACCCCAGAAGCAATCGATGCAGTGACACCAGCAGCCATTGATGAGAGCAGAGTGGCTGTGGCAACCATCCGCCAGAAGTCTGTGTTCACTGACGTCCGTGTTGAAGCGCAGTACCGTCACATCGAGGTTTTTGACATGGGTTTGCCGGAGGAGCCACTTCAAATCACTCGGTGTACCAAGCCAAAAGGCGACCATTACAACCCCTTTGTAATGGATGGCGGCAAGTACATTGGCTACCATCGTTGCAAAAGCGACCATCTCGAGGTACCTACCCTTGTGGCTATGCCCTATGCACAATGATTTGCTTGTTCAGTACTACACACTTGCACAGTTACATTACACTAATTATACTTCCCCCGTTCCAAAAGATAAGGTGTATTATTTTTTGAAGTCAAACTTGTGCATGTTTGACCAAGTTTTTAGAAAAATATATTAATATCTATAATACCAAATTTGTATAATTAGATCCATCATGGGAAGTATTTTCATGTTTTATTTATTTTGTATTGTGGATGTTGATATTTTATTCCGTAATCTTGGTAAAACATACATATATTTGACTTTAACGAAAATTGATGCACCTTATTTTCTGGAATGGAGTATGTAGTGATGTCGTTCAAGGTGTCTAAAACATTGTGTCTCCTGCAGCATGGAGATGATGTCCCGAGGCGGTTCGACAAGCTGCAGTCCCATCATGAAGATATTGGTCTGTTCAGGGTTGCCGGTGCATTCCCGGCATTTTCCAAAGATGGCTCTAAGCTTGCATTCGTCGATAACGAGTTCAAAGCCGTGTGGCTGGCCGATAGTGACGGAATGCGTGTTGTCTTCGAAGTAAGTACACCATGCCCCTTTATCTTTTGGTTCAAAAGAAAGGATGATGTTGCGACTGTTTATGACTGGCCAATTGTTATTGACTATGGGTGCTCTGTTTGTATTTGTGTACTTGTACATATAGACGGATGGTCCTGATGGTGTCTTCTCACCGGTGTGGAACCAAAAGAAGGATATACTTTATGTCTGTATGGGACCGTCTTTCAAAGCGAACGAAATATTGGAGATCTACGCCATCCCTCACGTATCGACTGGTGCACGAGAGCGGCGACTGCTCACGAAGGGAAAATTCAATAATGCATTCCCATCCACCAATTCAGACGGTAAGGAAGTACCACCACTGCAGCCTTGCTTCAGTGACTCCATGAGTCCTCTAGTCCATTGAATACGAATATTGTTTCCCTTGGCATGGTGATAACTTTGTATACCTCTCACAATGACCGCTGTATATTTACATTTATGCATTTACACTTATACAGGGACAAAACTTGTTTTCCGATCGACAAGAAATGGGGGACACAAAAAGTACAAGAATCTATACATGATGGACGCAGAGATCGGGGAGGACGGTGGTGAAGCGGAACGGATAACAGAGGGTGATTGGATTGACACACACTGCCAGTGGTCGCCAGACAGGGACTGGATCGTGTTCTCATCAAACCGTGACAAGCCCGCGGACGCTCCGGAGCGCGACCATGGTATGGACCCCGGGTACTTTGCTGTTTACCTGATGAACGCAATCGACCGCTCTGTGGTGAGGGTAATCCGGAGCGGGTACGACTTCTCCGGGCACGTGAACCACCCGGTCTTCAGCCCGGACGGGCGGAGCATCGTCGTGACGGCAGATCTTGCCGCGGTGTCTGCTGACCCAATGTCGCTGCCGCTCTTGTTGCATTCGCAGAGGCCCTACGGTGACATCTTCACCGTTGATATCGACCCGGATGACATGGAGAAGAACCAGGACGTGGAGGAGTTTGCCCGAGTCACACATAGCAGGTATGAGAACGCCACTCCTGACTGGACCGTGTTCTCAACTCATGACCCGCATGCGCAGTGGAACCTCCTGGTCATGGAGGAGAACTACACTCCGTCATGCCCGTATGCGCACCATGATGGAGGTGAAAGTTGGCACATGACAGGCCAGATGTGCATCCCCAAAAGGGTTTGTTGATCTTTCGCCGCTATGTTGGAATGGCTGGATTGACGCTTGGGCTCACATTGTTGCCTGGATCGATTGCTCGAGATGTATTTGTTATTTCTGTTTTGGATTGCTACCTGTCTGGGTTTCTATCGACCCTTTGTATTCTAAACATTTCATCTTGCTGTAATATAAGACTTCAGAGTTTTATATGATGATTCTGAACTGAATAGTCCCTGCTTTTGCTGTCACAAGTTTTGTTAAATTTTCATGGCACAAGTACAACTCATTCATTATTGATCAAAACTTAACAATGATCTATTTTACATAGAAAGGGATAAGTTGCACCATTCAAATGCTCATCAACTTGAAGTAGCTGGCACCTAGTTCCCCTTCCTACCAACAAAGTTGCTGCTCTCGCAACCGAGATCCAACAACTTCAGCAGCACAGCCTGACCGGATGGGATGAAGCTGCCAACTTTATACTAGCACAGTGGCCGTCTGAAATGCGAGGGCATCACTTTTCATACATTGGAATAATATTTGAAAATATTTCTGAGGTTTTATGCATGGATATATTATGTAAACTGAAATATTTAGGTCATGATATAGTCACTACAATTTTTTTGCTAAAAGAGTATACGTGTGTGGATTACTTCTTTAATTATACAATTTGTAGATTTAATGATTACTATACCAATTCCAAAACACTATATTAACATCCACATGAGCCGATTTTATGTAGTTTTGGTAGATATACACTAGATATACGACTATAGATATAACAATCTAGGTCGGCATTGGCCATATGACATTTAAGTGTAGTCTGGAAGACCAATGAGTTGAATCACCAAGTGCTGAATGATGTTTATCTATAGTCATCAAGATATTTTGGTTGACATTAATTACTAATAAAGTATTTCCTGCCATATGGACGGTGTAGGATAATGTTTAGTAGTAAGCTATTCGATCTGTCTGTCGATTACTAACAAGCCAACATCAAATCTCGTGGTTTCTTTTTTTACCATCGATTTCCTACGGATTCATATGCAATGTGTCAGAAAGGTTGTTCAATTTGAAAACTTATTTTGAATATGAATATTCACCAAATTAAGGGTGGGCATTTCGGCGTCCTCACATAATCAAATGAGATCACAAAAGCACGAGAATTTTTTCCGAAAAGAAAAGTACAAGAAACTGCAGGAAGAATTAAGCTCAAATAAAGCTTGAGATGCGAGACGACTTGGCGCAAAACAATAGCAGTTTACAACCAGTACTCCAAACTTAACACACTACATAACTATGACACATTATTTGACCAGACATGGACTAAAAGAGATACCCAAAACGCGAGCAGAGCATTTTCCACCTACGCCGGCCGGTTGCCGTCCGGGGAATAGCAGCACGTTGTCATCACTCATAGTCCAAACAGAAAACACACGACGTAGATCTGGAAGTATGAGAGAGGCCCAAACGCGCAGCCGCAAAGAGAGCAGACGACGGAGATGAGCGTCCCCGCGGCGCCCGCCGGGCTGGAGAAGGCGTAGACGGCCACCACGACCGCCAGGATCACGGCCAAGATCATCGCGGTCGAGCTGATGATGCCACGAGCGATGGGCAAATAATGAGGTGTGGAAGGAAAGCGGGATGTCGAAACGTAGTATGGCTGGCGGCTTCTTATAGGCAAGTTCTCCAGGCCTCCGGCGCAGTCTGCGAGAGTTAACTCGGTCATCGGCTAGCGGTGAAGAATTATTGTGCATCGGTTGCATGTCTTGGGAACTGCAAAGGCACGAGTTAATCAGAGCTTCACGTACTAGTAGGTTTGACCCGTTGTGAAGTTTAGGGACTTGTGCGTGGTGTTTGACTGAACAAGGATTTATCACCTTCTTATCGGTTCATAGTGACTAGCAGCTTTATCTCCGTTTGTTTTTGGATTCAAGCTTGGCTGCTCTTCTTCACGAGTTGAATCGTGCGGTTCAAGTTTTCTGAAAGTTGAGATTTTTTAGAGGAGGGTAAAATTTCAGAAAATACTGAATCCACAGCCTTTGTTTGATACGGTGGGACGCTCAATTTCTGAAAGTTGGCATCCCAATCTCCCCAAGTCGATCAATGGTTTTGTTTAGATCTGTGAATGTTTGTGCTCAAACTTTTAATCTTTGTCATAGACCTATTATTGTATTTTTATTTTTTGCACAGAAGAGGGGGGAAGGAGAAAAGAGTAAATTACAAAAATAAAAATCACATTTGGTGCTAGGATGTCAGGGAACAACCATTTTTGACGAAAATCACAAAAAAGAAACACCAACATTGGGACATGTGTGGAACACACAGTACCGATCTCGCGTTTTGACCGCTTGGGCCCACTTGCCGGATTTGCATGGATACAAGGCTCGTGGCCGACCAACGTTAGAGCGTTTCATTTATCGCCCTAGACGATCCGTCCCATGCGACCCCTTTTCCGACACTTTGGATTCCATGGTGACTAGTGGTTGAGGCCTTGATGTGTTGCTGTGGTGACGACATATCGGGCCTCGACCTAACGCATAATCGAGTGACATGAAACAAATTTTGAGGCAAAAAAAGGTGCCTCCTTCTACTGGGAAGCTGACATGTGGGACCTACCATGTTAAACTCTACAAATGAAGTTTTCAACGTAATCAACAAACGAGAAGCATCAGAAGTGGATTGTACACAGAGAGGCTGACAATATGTACCAAGTAGGTTTCGCATAACTGTAAGCAATCTAGTGTCTTCTTATTTATAACAAAAATGCCTCCTTCTATTGCTAACATACGGAACCTACCAGTTGAATTGTACGCAAGTTGTTACCTGTCCGGTCAGAATCATGTACACTCCAGCGACGAGCTAATATTAGAAATATGCCCTTGAGGCAATAGTAAATTATTATTATTATTATAGTTCAATGTTCATAATTAAATTTATTTTTCCGCGCTATAATTGCAATGGTCTTGAAAGTGAGATTCATATGAAAACCTCTCTTTTCATCGTGAGGAAAACCTCTTTGCATGTGTGAAAAGATAAACATAAATCATATCCCTAGTCAAACCTCTGAACTAGCTCATGTATTCTTGATGATTCTGTTTTCCTAACCATGGGCATTGTTATTGTAACAAGGAAGTCGACAATAATGAGAATATATTGTTAGGATAACAATGGCGTTGGATGGACCCAACTTATGAAATACTACAAGATCATGTCGTCAATATGTTGTCGGTATTTTCGTATATAGTGTTGCTTATTTGCATCCCTGACCATGAGAATATCGTATACTCGGATATAAGATGGTTACTTTGGGGTTGCCAAACGTCACTGTATAACTGGGTGATCATAAAGGTAACTTTCAGGTATACCGAAAAAGTATGTTGTGGTGTTCGATACGAGAGTGACAACCATGTGTAGATCACTAGACCGCAGTGAAAAATATCCTAAAGTGCCTTAACAGGACAGAAGATATGTTTCTGATTATGTAGGGGATGAAGAGTTGTTGTAAGAGGTTTACACCGGATGGAAGCTTCACCACAGATCCGGATGATTTTAAATCGCAGTTATGCTTGGTGTGCATGTTAAACAATGGTGTAGTGAGCTGAAAATTTTCCAAGCAGAGCACTGTGACGGATTCTACAACGGAGGCAGAGTATAACTTGTTCAGAAGCGACGAACGAGGTTATTGGTTTAAGAATTCGTCACCGAGCTTGATATGATTCCGAGCGTGCTCGATCCTATGGAGCTCTGTTGTGCACCATAGCACAGGTAAAGGAGCCAATGTCCCACTAGAAATCCGAACATATACTACTCAAATATCACCTACTTTGAGATTGGTGAAACATGAAGACTTAAAGATATGCAAGATATATATGAAGCAAAATGTGTTTGATCTGTTGACGAAGTATCTACCACCATCAAAGCATGAGCCACACCAGAATGCTATGAGTGTTAGGAGCTTAGAGCATCTACAACCGGACTTGAGAGATCTGCCCCCTATACGCCCGCGGGTGCTCCGAGCGCGTCTCCGTACAGTGTTGGACGACCCCTCATTTGGCGTGCATGACAACCACACACCTCAAATCCAATCCCTCAAACTCATGCAAATCCATGCACGTTATCATACAGGTGAATGTCACATGTAAATAAATGTTCATTGGTAGCGAAAATATATAGTTCGAACATAAAATTTATTTTAGGTGCCCAATTCAAACATTAGCTCTTGGTTTTCATTGTGGGTCCACATATACTCCACAAAGATCATTGAATAGTTGCACGTGCATCTGATGATCTTGAATATTCTAATGCATCTATAAAAAATTCATAAGCTAATCTGCATCTTGATCTTTCGAGATGTGAACTTGTTCCCCAGGCGCTTCAAAGTCATTGGTTTGGGTACCCCATCACCCTCGTCCCCGACAATCATATGCTGCAAAATGACACAACATGTCATCAGCTGTCGCAAAGTGTATGATTCCCACATCATTGCAGCTCCTTGAACAATTTCCCAACGAGCTTGAAGCACTCCAAATGCCCTCTCCACATCTTTCCTAGTTGCTTCCCGCATTATTGCATAGTGGATTTGTTTGTTGCCTTGGGGATCAAACATTGTCTTCACAAACACCGTCCACTTAGGATAGATACCATCGACAAGGTAGTACCCTGTGTTGTAGTCATGGTCGTTTGACAGTGTAGTTGCACGCCGGTGATTCCCCATTGCAAAGTATCCTGAACATGCATGGGAGATCGCTGAAGCACATTGATGTCGTTGCGAGAACCAGGCATTCTAAATAAAGTATGCCAAGTCCATAAGTCATGTGATGCCATTGCTTCCAGTATGATGTTGGCCTCTTTGGTGTGATCTTGGTACATGCCTTGCAAACCTTTGAGGCAGTTCTTCCATTTTCAATGCATGCAATCAATTGAACTGAGCATACATGAAAACCTCTTTCCTCTTCGGTAGCCAGCAACTCCTTCTGTATCCTGCACATTTGGCTCTCTCAGATACTCTGCTCCAAACAAGGTTATCAGAATCGTGATTTTGAATCGGATCGAATCATCGATGGTAGGATCGCAAATCATAGAATCTTCACTATCAGGATCGTAGAAATGTAGATTCTAAGAACTAGAATCGTAGAATCAAAGGGGTTAGTTTGGATCATCAAGTCGTAGAATCGTATAATAGAATCGCGATTCTGACAACCTTGGCTCCAAACACCCGTGGCATGGCGCGGGAAAACCTCACGCTGGTTTTTAGGCATGTACTCTCGCCCATCCGGGCCAACTCAGCAACTGTGACAGCGGCAGGACCAAGTGCAAGCATCCTCAGAGCAGTCGTGCATTTTCCGCTTATCAGAGAATGATAGTTGACTGCAACAATCCCTGGTGAGCTTGAAATAGTCATCATGTGCCTCGACCCCCTCCATAATGCGCAAGAACAATGGTTTGCGCATATGGAAACTGTGACGAAACCATGGTTCATCAGGGAAAGTTGGGTCAGGAGCAAAGTAGTCATTGTAGAGTAGCCGTGCTCCAGACACCTTATCGTGGTTCATAACTCTTCTCCCTTTGACCGGGCACTTGAAGTTGAGAATGTGCTCCACCTCCTGGTCCATTTCCTGTTGGATGCTCATGAGCATCATCATCTCGGCTTCTTCGTCCTATTCCGACGAATCAAAGATATTTTGAATCATTTCATCAACCTCTGCCAGTCCATACTCCTCGTCCGACGAACCATCTGATTCCATCGTATTGCCTACGAATAAATCACAAAAAACGGGCGGACAATGTGTCGAACACAACATGCAAGGTGTAGTCCGAGAGTTGTCGGACGTATCGTGTTGGTGTTCGGGCCGGCGACGATGTCTGTGGCGGAGAGAACGGATTGGAGGAACATTGTGGCGGTGCTAGTGGCACCGAGGGCTCAGAACGACACCGGAGTAAGGGTGGTGGCGGAGCTAGGAGAAGACCGGCGCACATGAGGAAGAAGAGAGCAGAGGAGCAAATAGAATCGGCTAGGTTAGGGTGGTTTTGGTGCAATTTGTGGCCCGGGGGGGGGGGGGGGGAGGGGCTGGGGCTGTCTGGTCCGGCGTGAATCAACTATATGTGAAGTTGAATAAATGTTTATTTGCTCAATCATACATAAAATACCTGGGTCATGTCATTAGTGGGCAACGGATGGCTACAGACTAAAAGAGGATCCTCACAGTGAAAGAGTGGCTTGCTTCCAAGTCAAGCACATTAGAGTTTGGGCTTAGCAGGACATGCGTTTCATCCATGGGAGCTTGGCTCATTTGACTGCTCAAAGACTTAAAACACCAATGCAGCACAAAGCTTTCCTTTCCTCAAGCTCATGGGATTACAATATACCATCCAATAAAAGGCTCAGAGAATAGGGCAACTGATGCACCACTATCTGGATTACATGAGCCAGATGAACTCAATGCCATTACTTCCTATCAACGACAATGGCTCACTGATATTGCGGACGTGCCTGGGCCTCTCATATCCGCCCTGGATTTGAGCTGCATATGAGGAGTGTCGGTCAGCCCGGGCGTTTGAGGCCGGTTTGAGGCACCCGACTAGGTCGCTTTTTTTACCGACCAGTGACCGAACCATCCGCTTGGGCGTTTGAGGCGGGTATGAGGTGCCATGTAGATGCTCTTATGCATTGACTAGATTACTGACTCTAGTGCAAGTGAGAGTTTGCTGGAAATATGTCCTAGAGGTAATTATTTATTCTATTTTCATGTTCAAAATTAAGTTTGTTTTTAGTGCTATAATTGCAATGATTCTTGAATGTTAGATTCAGAGACATGTTTGCATGTGTGGAAAGATAAACACCAATCATATCTCTAGTCATGCCTCTAGACTATCTCACTTAGAGTTTTATGGTTTTGTTTTTCTAACTATGGACATTGTTATTGTTAAGAAGGATGCCAAAAAAATGAGAAAATATTGCGAGGATAACAATGGTATTGGATAGACGCAACATATGAAACACTATGTGATCACGTCATCAGTATGTTATCGGTATACTTCTCTTCTCATGGACAACCTCCATTGATGCAAAAGATTGCATCTTTCTCTTCATATCTTGAATAATGACTACTGAAGTTCCAAATATTCTTCCTTGAGTGAACTGAGTGCTCGGATGGTTAGCTTTCTTGTGGTGAAACTAGCCCACCAGGGTTTAAGTGGGCCGTGGTCATGCATGCGGGCCTAGTGTTTTTAGGGGTACGTATTCCTAGTTTTTTTTAAGAATCTTATGCTAGTTTTTTTTTTTTGAGTTGAAGAGAATCCTATGCTAGCTTTTTTTTTTTTGAGACAAATCTTATGCTAACTTTTTTTTAGAAGATATAATTTTTTTAGAAGAAATCTTATGCTAGTTTTTTTTGGAAGACAATCTTATGCTAGCTTTTTTTTTTGACAGGTGAATCTTATTGCTAGCTTTTTTTTGTTGAGAAACGAATCTTATTGCTAACTTAGACGAAGGTTGAGTACAGTGGGCTCTCGTCTTAGCTATCGTGGGCTTCCCTCCCCTCTACAGAGAAAACTATTGGGCTTCAAATCTCACTCGCAGCCTCAGTTTTCTATTCTCCAGTGTCCGGCCAACCTGCAGTTTGAGTCCACCACACCCCACCCGCACGAGCAAGCGAGGAGGGCGAGATGACGGCGAGCTTCGGCCGCCGCCTCCGCCCGACGTCGGTGCCGCCGCTCGACGACGACGACCTGCTCGACGAGATCCTCCTCCGCCTCCCCCCGGATCCGTCCTCCCTCCCGCGCGCCTCCGCCGTCTGCATCCGCTGGCGCCGCCTCGTCTCCGACCCCGGCTTCGTCGGCCGCTTCCTCCTCCACCACCGCCTCCACCCTCCCATCCTCGGCTGCTTCATCACGGACCAGCGAAGGGCGACCGTCTCCTTCGTGCCTACTCTGGAGGCCCCCAATCGTGTCCCCGCCGAGCGCTTCTCCTTGGAGCTCGGCGACCGCGGCCGCTTCAGGCTCCTCAGCTGCCGCCACGGCCTCCTGCTCATGTTCCTCCCGTTGTGGAGCAAGGTCCTGGCCTGGGACCCCGTCACCGGAGACCAGCACCGCCTGGACATTCCCCTAGGGTTTGACACGAAGAAGGAGATCGGCGGGGCGGTGCTTCGCGCTGCCGGGGCCATCCGCCACTTCCAGGTGGTCTTAGTGGGCAGAGACAAACAAAACATAGTCGCCTGCGTTTACTCATCCGAGGCTGGCGTATGGAGCAAACTGATCTCAGCTCCGCTTCCAAATCCGTTTTGCTACCAGTTTATGGGCGTGCATCCTGTGCTGGTTGGGGATTCCCTTCACTGGTTTATTAACTGTGGTTTGCATAAAATCCTTGAGTTTGATTTGCATAGGCAGATCCTAACTGTGATACCAGGGCCCTTGGATGAGTTTCCTGTGGGCATTTCCCAAATCCTGGTTATGCGGGCAGAGGATGGTGGGCTTGGTGTTTTATTCAAGTCAGACTGCAATGTCCAATTATGGAAGAGGAAGATTGATTGTGATGGCGAGGCCTCATGGGTGCTGGGAAGAACTTTTGATCTAGACACACTATTTTCCCTGAATTCAGAGGAGATAAAGTACATGGTGATCCTAGGCTTGGCCGAGTACAATAATACAGTGTTCGTGCAGACAGTTGTCGGCCACTTCACGGTCCAGCTTGAGTCATTGCAGTTCAAGAAGACGTTCGAAACCAACATTTGGAATCTCCATCAACCATTTGAAAGTGTCTATACTGGAGGTAACAGAATGCTTTGACACCGTGGGTTTAACAAAATCAGCTTGTTTTTTATAATAGTTGATGAAATGTTGTTCACATCCGTTAGGTTTAAGCTAACAATTTTTAATTTATGCCATGTCACTAATTTATTTTGCTGCTTGATGATTTCTGCTATATATTGCAATTTTGCAGTGTGGCGCCCTGTCCCAATGCTTGTATAATGGTGTTTATGTAGTTGTTATGATCTGGAAACATTTGCTTGCCGTATCTAGTTTAGTTTATGCCACTAGTTCTGCTTGTGTAGCCAAGTTTGCCCAATGCTTTGCATAATAATTGCACTGAATTTCAATGCTACATGCCTGTTGACATATGTAAAAAGTGTATGGTGGCAGTGCTAGTTCATATCTCCAGTACACTTTTTTTTTCTCATAATGAGAACTTAACAGTTGGAAGTTGAAGACGACTGCCTGAAAAACTAGCTTGAACCAACTAGAATGTCAACTAGATAGCTTAATGTGTACATTTGGAAGCTGAAAGCAACTTATGCTTCTACCATTCAATATTTGTGCTAATCTTGCTAAAAACCTGTAAATCTGTAACAATGACTTAGTTAAAATTTATAATCAATTGCTTATTGTATCACTTCTAGGAGAGTCCTGCTGTAACAATGACTAGGTTTAAATTTGATAGAACAATTGCTTGTTTATCACTTATAGGAGAGGCCGACTGCGAGTGGCCAATCAAATCGTTCCCTTTTAAATAAACTGAGCTTATTTCATCTTTTCAGGCTAAATTTATTTGAAAACAGACTAAATCCGAATAGGCATAATTACTTATGTTGCTAGGATTTGTTAATGCTGTATCAAAGCTCACTTGTTGTTTTTTTTCTTCTAAAATTGCACCTTCGAGTTTCTTGATGCCTTCCCGTATTTAGTTAGTTTTCCATTGGAATTTCATTGGTTGTTTGACTTCTAATGCTTGTAGAAACAAGCATTGGTGGTGGACACAATGGAGCTGAACTTTTGCACAACACATAAGATGATTGTCTGGTTCAGTATGTTATTATGGTGTATTGGTTGAGCAGGTAAGCTTGTCTTCTGTACGTACGTTGAGGTATCTGAAATGTTCGTTTTAAATAAATACTCCCTCCAGTCACAAATATAAGATGTTTGTGAATCGGATGTATATAGACTCGTTTTAGTGTGTTTGTTCACTCATTTCAATCTGTATGTACTCCATATTGAAATATCTAAAACATCTTATATTTGTGAACGGAGGGAGTATATTGATATCCTCTTTGCGATAATTTCTCAAGTACCAATTCCAAGCGAGGACTCAAGATACTCTCAATGGCCCTTAGCTCAGCTGTTGCCCACCTGGCCGCCTCCCATCCTGCTTTATTGGCATGTTGGATATTTCCTCCAGGCCTTGCTCTCTCATCCCTTCCTCAGCCGATTTCCATTCCCTTCATCACTCCTTCTCCCAGCTACCTTCTCTTCTATTTGTTCATGTTTTCTTCCCCTCTCTGCTGTTTGGATCATGTGAAAAATTTGGGGTTGTATTACTCTAACCACTTCTCCATGAATGAAATGGCAAATTGGTTTTACTAATGACATTGATCGCTCCACAGGTGTCTAGAATTGTATTCTGGTTGCTGAGATGCAGGAATAGGATTCTTTGCTGTAGTATGTAGGTTCTTCCATTTTGTATGCTTCATGGCTGAACATCTGCTCTCAGGTCTTCCTGTCGATGAGTAGTGCTTGTGAGGCTATTTTGTTTTGAAGCTGAGGATGTGTTGAGGCCTGGTAGTTCTAGTTTCTGTCATGTTTGTTGCTGGTCTGGCTCATGTGCCTTCTTCCGTGTGCTGTTTAAAGTATACTCTGTTACCTGGTTTCGTTTTCAGCAGCGGAAATGGAGCCTCGGTGAGAGCCTTTTTCCTCTAAAAAATCTGCCCAGGTGTCTAGAGTTACATTGCATATTACCTATTTGCATTCTCTGTTTTTATTACTCTAGAAGCTGAAAGTCCGCACTGCATATTACATACTCCCTCCGTTCACAAATGCAAGACGTTTTGGATATTTCAATATCGACCACATACGGATTGAAATGAGTGAACAAACACACTAAAACGCATCTATATATATCTGATTCAGAAAAAGGTTAAAAGATCTTACATTTGTGAACAGAAGGAGTATTTGTGTTCTCTGTTTCTGTTACTGTTTTCTCCCCAATATCACTACTTTGGAGTTTTTTGTACAATTTCCACAATGGTGAAGCTAGTGTTTACTATGTGAATCATACACAAATTATGAGACTGTATAACTTTAACGGTTTTCCCATGATTGCTCCACAGGTATCTAGAGGTGTACCGTGGTTGATGAGATGCAGGAATGGGCTTGTATGCTGCAGGTTCTTCCATTTTGTGTGCTTCACATGACGATCGACTCTCTGTAGCACGCGCCGGTCAAGTGGGGAGTGGAACTGCAGGAGTTGATCGGTTAATTTGACAACTACCCGGTGTTATTGTCTAATTTGTGGACACAAATAGCCATTCAACTTTCATGATGAATACACACTGACAAAAATAGCAAGCATGCTGAAACATAAGCAAAAAAGCTTACCTGGCTGATGGCCTTCACTTACATTTGGTGCGTTTATGTCTGTGTTCATCATCTCTTCATTTGCCTATGTTCCATAATTTATCAAGTGCTGCTTATGTGAGATATAGTGTGTGTGTGTGTGTGTGTGTGTGTGTGTGTGTGTTGGTTTTTTATTACTCCCTCCGATCCAAAGGTACAAAGTTGTACTAGAGCTGTGACAATTAATTTGGATCGGAGGGAGTATTTGATTCTAGCTAGTTGATTTTGTATTGCACCTGTTGGCCCTGCTAGTACCCCCTGCGTATTATGGGACGGAGGGAGCACAACTTAATTCTGTCGTCTTTCTTTTCCGCCTCCCCAAAAATCAACCACCTAGGATTCCAATCTCCCAAGTCAATGGTTTTGTTTAGATTTGTGAATGATTGAGCCTCAAGCTTTTAATCTTTGTCCTAGTTCTGTTATTGATTTTTTGGCAAAGAAGAGGTGGGACGGAGAAAATAGTAAATTACAAAAAAAAAATCATCACATTTGGTGCTAGGGTATCACGGAACCACCATCATTGATGAAAATCAATAATGGTATGCAATGTCCAGGGCTCCAGGGAAATGACGGGAGCGACCTCATCTTCCTGCTCCTACCTTGGACAACGGAGGCGCTACTTGATTGTTAGACTTGCCCATGCTCGGCGTGGCCTTCATCAAAATGCACTGTCAAATTACACCTTACAGCCGACACATCCGCCCTTCCCAGAGATCCTGATTCGAATAAGAGCTTCCAATCAAGCTAACTCAGAATTAAACCGATTAGATATGAAAAGATAAGGATGAAGGAGAGTCCCCCATCTCTGGCGCAAGTGATGTTGGAGGAGGACGTCGGGGATGTCATGTGTGGTTCAATAAGAGGTCAGGTAACGGCAAGGCGGATGGATCAGGGTAGCATAGTTCGCACCGATGGCCACTACAGGACTCTAGGTCGGCAAGAACACAATATGCAATGTGGAGAGATGCATAAATAGAGGGAAGAAGAGAAGAACCGGGAGGACCGTGATGGAGATATATTGATTGGGGGATATAAAGGGAATCATGGGTGGAAGGTGGAGGAAGGGATGAAAGACCAACAAGCGGAATAGATGAGGAGCCGATTTGTTGTTGTTTCGTGAGGTAGGGGGAAATTGACTGGATTTCCATCGCAGCTGTAGGCAAGGGGAATTTTAGCGCTGAGAGGGAGAGACTAAGAGGGGCTGGTTGGAGAGAGGGAGACTGATTAGTTGTTGCTTGGAAACTGATGCTGACATGACAGACATCATACTGATGTGGACAACGTGCATGTAAAGAGAATTGTTAGTAGTGAGAGATGGATGTTCCGTTTCACAAGGATTAACTTCTCAAGAAAAGTCTCCTTCCTCCTCCTGCCGGCGGCGCCGGCGATCCGCCACCTCTGATGGCCTTTAGGTCGTGAGGTAGGGAGGATCTCATCCCCCCGCTGCTGGAGAGACCATGTTCTCGTTTTTGTTAGGTTCAACATCTTAGTTAGGGATGTGTGGCGGTGATGCTAGAATAAGAGGTCGGGTAAAGGCAAGGCGGATGGATCGGGGTAGCATAGGTCGCACTGGTTGCCACTACAGGACTCTAGGTCGGCAAGAACATAATATGCAATGTGGAGAGATGCATAAATAGAGGGAAGAAGAGAAGAACCGGGAGGACCGTGATGGGGATCTATTGATTGGGGAGATAAAGGGAACCATATGCGGAAGGTGGAGGAAGGGATGAAAAACCCAGCGGGCGGAATAGACGCTGACATGGCATCATTCTGACGTGAACAACGTGCATGTGTAAAGAGAATTGCTAGTAGCGGTGATCTACTTGTTTTTATCAACTTGTTAAGAATATACTCCTATATGATTTTTAACCTATGATGAGCGAAAGGAGGCCTAAAGAAAAAACTATTGGGCTTCAATCTCACTCGCAGCCTCAATTTTCTCCTCTCCAGCGTTCCTTTAGGCCAAACTGCAGCTTGAGTCCACCGCACGTCCGCACCCCACCCCACCCCACCTCACACGAGCAAGTGAGGAGGGCGAGATGACGTCCAGCCACCGCCGCCACCGCCGCCTCCGCCCCCGCCCGACGTCGGCGCCGCCGCTGGAGGACGACGACCTGCTCGACGAGATCCTCCTCCGCCTCTCCCCGGATCCGTCCTCCCTCCCGCGCGCCTCCGCCGTCTGCGCCCGCTGGCGCCGCCTCGTCTCCGACCCCGGCTTCGCCAGCCGCTTCCGCCTCCGCCACCGCCGCAGCCCTCCCATCCTCGGCTGCTTCATCAGGGACAAGCAGAGTCCGATCGTCTCCTTCGTGCCTACCATGGAGGCCCCCAATCGTGTCCCCGCCGAGCGCTTCTCCTTGCAGCTCGGCGGCCGCGGCCCCATCACTTTCCTAGACTGCCGCCACGGCCTCCTGCTCATGTTCCTCCCGTGTTGGATCAAGGTCCTGGTGTGGGACCCCTTCACCGGAGACCAGCACCGCCTCGACATTCCCCCGGGGTTCGACACGAAGCAGGGGATCGGCGGGGCGGTGCTTCGCGCCGGCGGGGCCATTCACCACTTCCAGGTGGTCTTGTTGGGCAGAGAAAAACAAGTGATCACCGCCTGCGTTTACTCGTCCGAGGCGGGCGTATGGGGCATTCTCATCTCGACTCCGCTTCCAAATGAGGTGCCAGTTGAGTCCGATTTTAGGGGCGTGCCTGTGCTGATTGGGGATTCCCTTCACTATCTGATTACGGGTGTCTGTTCTAGAATCCTTGAGTTTGATTTGAATAGGAGGATCCTAACCGTGATAGCAGGGCCTGTAGATATTCTTGATGTGGGTAGTTGCCAATCCACGGTTATGCGGGCAGAGGATGGTGGGCTTGGTATTCTATTCAAGTCTGACTGCAATGTCCAATTATGGAGGAGGAAGATTGATTGTGATGGCGAGGCTTCATGGGTGCTGGGAAGAACTTTTGAGCTAGACACGCTACTTTCCCTGAATTCAGAGGAGAAAGAGCCTACGGTGATGCTAGGCTTGGCTGAGTACAATAATGCGGTGGTGGTGCAGACGGTTGCCGGCCACTTCATGGTCCAGCTTGTGTCATTGCAGTTCAAGAAGATGTCCGAAACCAGCAGCTGGCATTTCCATCAACCATTTGAAAGTGTCTATACTGGAGGTAACATAATGCCTTGACACCGGGGGTATAACAAAATCAGCTTGTTTTCGATAATTAGTCGATGAAATGCTGTTCACATCCGTTAGGTTTAAGCTAACAATTTTTAAGTTATTCCATATCACTAATTTATTTTGCTGCTTGGTAATTTCTGCTATATATTGCAATTTTGCACTGTGGTGTCCTGTCCCAATGCGTGTATAATGGTGTTAATGTCGTTGTTATGATCTGGAAATATATTTGCTTGTGGTATCTAGTTTAGTTTATGTCACCAATTCTGCTTGTGCAACCAAGTTTGCCAAATGCTTTGCATAATAATTGGACTGAATTTCATTGTTACCTGCCTATCGACATACTCCCTCCATTCCAGTGAATAAGGCGCATGTATTTCAAAATGAAACTTCGGCCATCAATTTAACCAACCAAATGTAGGTTATTGTGACAAAAGTTATACCGTTCAATTCGTTTTCAAAAAAAAAAATCAGTTGTATAATTTTGAAGTAACATAACATATATTTTGTTGGCTAAATTAATGGTCAAAGTTGAATTTTGAAATGTGTGCGTGCCCTGTTTATTGGAATGGAGGGAGCATGTAAGAAGTGTATAATGGTAGTGCTAGTTCATATCTCCAGTACACTTTTGACTCAAAATTAGAACTTAACAGTTGGAAGTTGAAGATGACTCCATGAAAAACTAGCTTGAACCAACTAGAATGTCAAATAGATTAGCTTAATACGTGCATTTGGAAGCTTAAAGCGACTTATGCTTCTACCATTCAACATTTTTATCTGTGCTAATCTTGCTAAAAACCTGTAAATCTGTAACAATGACTTGGTTAGAAAATTGTAAATGAATTGCTTATTTTATCATTTCTAGGAGACTCCTGCTGTAACAATGACTAGGTTTAAAATTTATAAACAATTTCTTGTTTTATCACTTATAGGAGCTGCGAGTGGCCACCCTTTTATATAAACTGAGCTTATTTCATCTTTTCAGGCTTAATTTATTTTAAGACAGACTAAATCTGAATAGGCACAATTACTTATGTTGCTAGGATTTGTCAATGCTGTATCAAAGCTCACTTGTTTTTTCTTCTAAAATTGCACCTTTGAGTTCATCTAAATATTTCCTTGATGCCTTCCCGTATTTAGTTGGTTTTCCATTGGAATATCATTGGTTGTTTGACCTCTTATGCTTGTAGAAACAAGCATTGGTGGTGGAGGACACAATGGAGCTGAACTTTTGCACAACGCTTAAGATGTCTGTCTGGTTCAGTATGTTATTATGACGTATTGGTTGAGTAGGTAAGCTTGTCTTCTGTATGTAAGTTGAGGTATCTGAAATGTTCTTTTGAATAAACATATCCTCTTTACGGTGATTTCTCAAGTACCCGAATCTAAGCGAGGACTCAAGATACTCTCCATGAACCTTAGCTCAGCTCACTCCAACCTGGCCGCCTCCCACCGCTCTTTATTGGCGTGTTGAATCTTTCCTCCAGCTCTCACTTCCTCATCCCTTCCTCAGCCGCTTTCTGTTCCCTTCATCACTCCTTCACCCAGCTACCTTCTCTTCTATTTGCTCATGTTTTCTCCCCCTCTACTGTTTGGATCATGCCAAAAATGAGAGATTGTATAACTCTAATCGCTTCTCCATGAATGAAATGGCAAATTGGTTTTACTAATGACATTGAGCGCTCCACAGGAGTCTAGAATTGTATCCTGGTTGCTGAGATGCAGGACTTGGATTCTGTGCTGTAGTATGTAGGTTCTTCCATTTAGTATGCTTCACGTGGAGTCAAATTGGCCATCTACGTTGCAAACATCTGCTCTCAGGTTTGCCTGTCGATGCGTACTACTTGTGAGGCTTTTTTGTTTTGAAGCTGAGGATGTGTTTAGGTCTGGTAGTTCTAGTTTCCGTCATGTTTGTTGCTGGTCTGGCGCATCTGCCTACTCCTGTGTGCTGTTTAAAGTATACTTTGTTACCTGGTTTTGATTTCAGCAGTGGAAATGGGGCCTGGGCGAGAGCCTTTTTCCTCTATTTGCGTTCTCTGTGTTTATTACTCTAGAAGCTGAAAGTATGTCACCGCACTGCATATTACATATTTGCATTTGTTGTTTCTGTTACTGTTTTCTCCCAAATATTGATGGTTTGGAGTTTTCAGCATAATTTCCAGTGGTGAAACTAATGTTTACTACAGTATTTGAATCACACACAAATCATGAGACTGTATAACTTTAACGGGTTTCCCATGATTTCTCCACAGGTGTCTAGAACTGCGTTCTGGTTGCTGAGATGCATGAACGGGATTGTATGCTGCAGGTTCTTCCATTTTGTGCGCTTCACATGTCGACCGACTCTCTGTAGCACACACTCGTCAAGTGTGGAGAGTAACTGCAGGAATTAATCGTTTAATTTGATAACTACCCGCTGTTATTATCTAATCGAAACTTCTTCCCGCACAATACTTGTGCCCGACATGTGCACGATGTGCAAATCCAGCGGCTAATGCCCTTCTCAGTCATATGCATGCCCGGCTGGATTCAGTCATCGTCTATGAATCATGCAAAACTTGCCGTGTGTATAGCACGAATCCTATCTAATTTCTGTACACAAATAGCCATTCAACTTTCATGATGAATACTTCGTCTTGCTTCAGCTATTCTTCCACTGACAGAATTACCAAAGCTTGCCTGCGTGCCTGCCTGATGGCCTTGGCTTACATTTGGTGCGTGTGTGTGTCTGTCAGTTTTCGTTGTCTCACTCCATTTGCTTATGTTCCATGATTTATCAAGTGCATCGTATGTGTGATAGTCTGCGTATGTTGGATTAATTTCTATTACAATATTTGATTCTGGCTAGTTGATGTTGTATTGCACCTGCTTGCCTGGCCCAATAATCTTGCCCTGCTAGTATAACTTAAGTCTGTCGCCCTATTTTTAGCTAGGTTTAGGGTTTATAGAGACGGAGGCCGCTTTATTCCTGATCACGGTCGCCATGGCCACCCGAGGCGCATCGGAGCAGGAGGACGATGCTGGATTGCATCGGCCGCACCCATTGGTATGGCGACCTAGGCGCTGCCCGTGAGGCCATCAGAAGGAACAAGACCGCCGTTGGACTCTGACATGGACAACGGCCACTCCATGACTCCATGTACGTGTCCTTCACCCTTGCGGCTCCTCCAAGTCACGAGTTGCAGGCGCTTGTTCCATGCGTGTCGAGCTCCATGCGTGTCGAGCTCTGCGTCTTCATCTCCAAGTCACGAAAGTGGACGTTCTTCCTCAACAATGCCCCACAGAGCAATGGCATGTGCTTCCCCAACCTCTGGTCAACCGACCATGTGCTCGCCTTCGAGGGACGTTTTCTGTGCTGGGTCGACTACTTCAGCGGTGTCATGCTATTCGATTTCTCCGGCACCCGCTCCCCGGTGCTACATTTCGTGCTGTTCCCCGGAGGAATAGAGTACCCTGCCGAGGTACGGGTTAAATGGTGCCTAGTGTGTCCATCAGCAAGGGCGAGATGCGCTTCGTCCACATTGACAATGACTTCCACATTGGCTGCAGGCGAGGGCAGCAGCAGCAACAGCGCCAAAAAATCACCACTTAGACTTTGAACATGACATGCTGGTAGTGACTCCAGGTTCGAGTGGGAGCCGCATCGTGTGATCGACCTGGAGCGCCTTTCGGCGGATCCTAGTGTACCTCATCAGCATCTTACCGAGTTCCCGATCATCAGCGCCGATGACCCGGATGTTCTGTGCTACCTATTGCGGAAGGAGGAGTTTAATGGTGAGGCCTCCATGATCGTGGTTGACATGAACCATGCTCACTTGCGGTCGTCTACTCTATATATCAATCGACAGTCTGTGAATGTGAAAGCTCATAAATATTTTTTTGCCTTGTGCTTATCCGTCTGAGTGTAAATTTTCAGTCACTCGGCTTCTTTTTTTTTTTTGAGGAAAAATGGCAGTTGCTCTGCCTTTTCATTATAGATAAAGAATTTACAAGAATGCTGCTGTTAGGCAGTGGTTAACATACAAAGGGCTGGACCTCAATCTGGTTCAGGGGAGGGGGCGGGGGGGGGGGGGGGGGGGGGGTGTCTACGGAAAGTTGTGCATAGTTGATTCAAGTCATAGGCGATCCAGGAGGTGATCTCATCAGCAGTTGAGGGAGAGTGTTGGAAGATGCGCCGGTTGCGTTCATTCCACATATTCCATGCGAAGTACATTGCTTGCTGGGCATCTTGCTTCGAACTTGAGCTGTGATGAGCCCACCAATCTTGCGCTGTGAGGAACTGCGAGTTGTTTAAGCTTGCGGCAGCATTTTGACTGGGTTGATGAGTGTAGTGCAACTTGAAACGGACTTCAACAGTGAAAGGGCAATGGCAGAACAGGTGAGCCGCCATTCATCGTGATCACAGCCTCTCGCTTGCAACCGATCAGTGGTGGGAAGCCAGTTTTGCGCCAATAGCCAGGTGAAGAACTTCGCTTTTCCTTCAGATTTGATGTGCCAATTTTTGTTCAGGGTGGGCCGGTTGATGGAGCCCAAGAACTGCAGATTGTAGGCCGAGGAGGTAGAGTAGATATTGGAAATGGAGGTCTTCCAACAAATCGTATCAAGCTCCTCAGAGAGGTTGACAAGTTGAATTTGTTGCCAAAGGGACCAGAAACAGTGCAGATCTTCAGTTGTTGTCAATCGATGAAGGCCTCTCATCCAGTTGCCATTGGATAGTGCAGTTTATAACGAGGCGTTCTTCCTCCATGCCAGTTTGTACAGGTTGGGGGCCAAGTTCTTTGGGGCTGCTCCGTTTAGCCAGCAGGAGGACCAACATTTTGTTGACCCTCCGTTACCAAGAGTGATTTCAGTTGCATCGTTGAACAAGGCCGTGTCCGCAGGAGAGCAAGGCAATCCGGTCCCAGTCCAAGGCCGCGAGGGGGAGATCCAGGAGTTCCAGAGCCATCGCGGCCTAAGGGAGCGGGTGAACAATTCAAGGTTCCTGATACCTAAGCCCCAAGTCTTTTTGGTGAGCGCACTCGCTTCCAATTCACTGCACAATGGATACCCGTGGCTTCTTCCTCACCACGCCAAAGAAAACCTCTCCGGAGCTTGTCAATTCGTTTGATCAACCACTTAGAGGGTGCAAACATTGTGAGGTAGTAGGTGGTGATGGAGGGTCTTTCCACTCGGCTTCTACCAGTGCAAGCCGAGTATAAACACAGAACGACACCACGAAGAAAGGGCGCTCGGCTGTCCGGCAGGCGCATATGTGGCTTTGAATTAGAGCCAGGTGATCCAAGTGTGATACATTCTTGTGACCAATTTAGTGGTACCACAATACAATATAATGGCCATGTGTAAAGTTTGGGGTGATTCTTGGTCAAGAAGATGAAAAGGAAAGGGGCTTTGCTGTAACAGCCCTCTCTGGCGAGCCCCGCGTTGCTAGCCCGGGTTTTTCGGAAGGGGTCACTCCTTGTGAGTTTTACTCCTTGCTTGTGCTTGAGAAGGTCGTAGGGTCATTTCAAACCCAAAGAGAGGCCAAGTACTAGCAAGAGTTGGACCAGCGGCACTAGAAGGGGGTATGTTTGCACCAGAAGCCCTAGATCTTCCAGCAGGACCGATGTCCGAATTGACTAATTTCCCTATTTATTCCACAGGAGTGCATTATGTTTGTGCTTAGCGAATGTGATACCAAGCCATCCGCACTTTTTCTCCACCGTCTCCAGCAACAGGCAACCCCCAATAGCCGCCCCAAGAATTGCATGACATAGACGATAACAACGATAAACAAAACCTAAGTAAATGTACACAATGACAAGATGGGTCGCCTAGGAGATAACTCCTTGTCGGTGACAAAGTGACCAACATATATAGCAGCAGTTCAGTGCAAAAAACACGAGGAGGTATCTCATTTTTCATACGTAGTGTTTGCAGCGACGTCCAACTGGGTGGAAAAGTTATCGACAGGGTTCAGTACCTAACATAGGATGTAGAGCAGAGCGCAGACACGACGAGAGTTAGTCAGTCAGACAGAGAGACGGCAGAATCTACAATTGCCAGCCGGTACGTACGCGCAGTCCAGCTCGTGTGGGGTGGCAGGTCCGGCGGGGTTCCTTTACAGCTGAGGAGGAGGGGGATAAGCTGGCGGCGCCGAGGCGTGCTGGGGCGGTTGTGGCTTGATGCCCCGGGTGCGCATGTATTCCAGGAACTGCCCAGGCAGCTCCTCCAGCAGGCTCTGGACAACGGTGACCTGCCCACCTGCTGATAAAACCGTCGTCGATCGATCAGTCACACTTGTTTCGGCGGTGGCACTATAAGCAATGCAAAGGGCTGGAGTAAGTTGATGGTGACAGAATGCGAAACTGATGCTGACCTTGGACTTCCCTCATGGGGACGAACTGGACAATGTCACGCGTCGCCACCCTGCCTGTCGAGCTTTGAAGCCGCTTACCCAAGTCCGCATCCAGAGTCTGACAAAGCCAAGGAGAATTGCCAGATAAAATACTGCTACAAGAAAAACGTTCAGGGGATGAAAGATTTATCACGTATTCAGTAAATGATTTACCCTCATCTGAGTGAAATCAGCATTCCCGACTCCCACGATGAGAATCGACAACGGCAAATCTGATGCCCTTACAATAGAATCTTTTGTTTCTTGCTCGTCGGTGATAACGCCATCCTGCATATATACAGTGCTCAGGTGAGTTTTGTGAACAAAGGTCACATGAGGATATTAATGATTGCATACCGTGATAATGAGCAGGACAAAATATCTGTTGTTCCCATATTGCGCAGAATGGCTGGCAATTTCTGCAGCTTTGTTGATCACGGGCCCAAACAAGGTTGGCCCTGAGAGAGAAACACTGTACAGAGTAGAAGAGTATGCTGACATGATGCCTTCAAATCCAACGACCTGTGATAGAAACAGAAAAATCCGTAAACGTCAACGACGGTCTAACTGAGAAATTTAGGCGCCCTCAGCTGGTAGATACAAAAGATTCGAAAAACTGATCTAAGCAATATAAATACCATCAGTTATTCTACAGGTTGCTCTTATTTTCTGGCAACATTCAGCAATATTTCAGGAACAATTACCACACATCATTTGTAGCACCATATTTGTCATACCAATAGGTGACATTTGTGACTATTAAAAGAGACGTTAAGAGTAAATATACAAGGAATTAAGGAGGATGAGACAGGGCAAGTATGATAAGACCATATCACTATTTTGTACTTGATGAGATTCATGAGTCCAAGAGTTGTGTGTGAAGCATTAGTTGTTGGATTCATGAGATTTTCATGACATTGGTGACTATTAAAAGATTCGAAAAATTTAGTTTTTGATAAATGTGTGTGAAGCATTAGTTGTTCAGTTAATACTACTGCAAAAGCAAAACAAGGCAACAGACAATGCTGGTAGCTCAAAAAGTCATTGGTACACAAATACCCAAAAGTTGGTTTATAGGGAAATGCTTCTTTTCAGTATCCTCCATTGTCAAAAAGTAACTAAAATTAAATTGGCAGTAGCTCACCAGGCATGAATCTCACCTCACAGTCATTGGTAATTGCATTCAAGTTGAAACAATGGGATACAGGTCCTTGTGGCATCTTTGCACCAAAACCCCATGCAGGGAATCGTCTATCTTTGTCATAAAACTGTAGAACTTCGCTGACCCCTAGAATTGCCTGGTACATCAAATGGTTCAGTAAGAAGGCTTTCAGTTTAAATAGTATCTTAGCAATGTCAGAAAATTCCAAACCTGCTGGTATGAGTTTAGTCTGCCAGAGGGGTCAATGTAGTGCAAAGATTGTGGGGTACGAGGGTCGCCATTTGATGCTGGAAACACATGGAATAACCACACATAAGCCACAGATGATTGACAGAGCCATAGATAAATCATTTAAGCTCCCAACTAGAACTAACCAGTAAAATCTACAGCCACCATAAAATTGAGCTCAAACCCGCTGGAAATATAGTCCAAGAAAGTATGTTGAACTTTTTCCTGGAATGTATCCAAGAACAACTGTCCTTTCAACTGAACACAGATTGGTTACGTCGAGAGGTTAGATGGAGTAATTTTTTGTTAAGTAGATTGTGTCATATAGTTGAAATCAAACCTTCTTTTGTCCCTTCTTGCTGTAAAAATTTGCTCCAGCCTTTGACTTATATAGATTTTCAAGCTGAGCGATAGTTGTCTGGAGAGCCCTATTTGTCAGAAAAGTAACAAAAGCAATTAAACTTGGTATCAATGGAAAAAGATGCCAAAATACTTCCTCACCCAACCTACCCCATAAGTTCATGGTTGCCACTGGCATCAAAATCAAAACACTCAACTAGCAGTGGGTCATCCTGAAATAAAGTCGCATATTAGATAAAAAAAATATTGGATTAACCTTGAATTACACACTTGCTAAACAAGGCCGACAGAAATATTCATATACTAGAAAAATGTACTTGCCCTGCTACTGTATTGTTGTGATGTCAGTGTTATAGGCCTCCAAACAGGGTTTAAGTTGTTATTGATCACTTCTGTTTTACATATAGGAATGGCAACAGCACTTTCTGACAGTCTTGATACTCTCAAGAAGGGATCCTGCACAATAAAAACCATTTATTTAGAACTGCAAGTAATTTGCCACCTTACGACTACCAAGGAAGTTATCCATACACTTTTGGAGAAGGTGTCCTTGTTATCAAGGTTCAGACAGTGGAATGTCATCTCAACTGCCATCCTTGATGAAGCAGTTTCTTCAGCGTGTACTGTCATTGTGCCCTGAAGGGCATGTCCAGAACCATTTCGAAGGTTCAAAGACAGGCTATGGTTGAACTTTGTGACTATCTGCGAAAAGAGCAAACGGGTGCAAATAAATATCAGGAGTGCGTTTGTGTTTCTCTCTTCTTCATTTACATTTATTTAGAGAAATTATACACTGCAGCTGGATTATGCACTGTATCATATAACTGATTTTGCACAACCTCGGATAAATTGCAGAATGCTTCCCCTAGAAAATCTTGCTGAGCCAAGTTCAACATCTGCATAATATAAATGATTCAGGCTTCAATAGTTGCATAAAGTAATAGACTAGAAATTTTAAGCAGGCTATAATGTTGCTGCCTTGTGTGAGTCATTGAA
Organism: Aegilops tauschii subsp. strangulata; assembly: GCF_002575655.3. NCBI lineage: Eukaryota > Viridiplantae > Streptophyta > Magnoliopsida > Poales > Poaceae > Aegilops > Aegilops tauschii. Next base: position 33,759,440 of record NC_053040.3, on the reverse strand, counting down.
GATAACAGATAGCCTACAGAAAACTTACAATTATTTTTCTCCGCAATGAAACAATTAAGACAACTCTATTTGGGTGAAGCAAAAAACATGAATTAAAGGCACCGAATATACCTTCACTGGTGTGTTATGGTACTTTGTGTCAATGTCATATATCCTGAATCTATCATGAGCCCAAAAAAAGTAGCATTTAGTATGTGCTTTCTACAAGTAATCAGTATGTATCAATGAAAAAAATAGCGCGCTACAACAAAATAGCGGCGACCTCAAAATATGCTATTAGCGTGCTATATCGCGCTATAGCGTGCTATTAGCGAGACATTGTACACCGATATATTTAGCGAGGCAATTCTCAATACGCTATAGCGTGCTATTAGCGACGCTATAGCGCGCTATTTTTTTCAGTGGTATGTATATAGTTTTATAAACTTACACGAGGGGTTGCACAATCTCAAATTGGTAATTTATCATAGTTTTTGTGATCCACAATGGTTCCAGTGAATTCAATATCACTTCAGTGCGGCCAATCTCTTCTAGCCTTCCATCCATTTTTGTGTAAACCACCAACATAGGATCACTCTGCACCAAGCAGATGACAGTTATAGCTGAGGACGATACATACACATACACAAGAAACTCAACCAAGCAAGCACCATAATTTTCTGTCACACACTTTGCTGTAAAAGGATTTGTACACTACAATGAAAACTTTGACAGTAGGATGCATATACTTAAACATAATGATTTTATATGAATTGATTGGCAATGTAATGATCTTTGGTGTACAAACAGATATCAAAATCAAACTGAAAAATAGAGCAACCTATCATGAAAATCAGGCATGCCGCTTTTGGGGATGGCGATTTCAAATTTCAACTATTAAAAATGTAAGCCATCTTGTTGTTAGCTAAAACTGAATATTAGCATGCATTGTTGTTCTTTACATAGAACTTGTAGGGTAAATAATTATTTCTGTTTGCCTTATGTATCACAACTTTGGTCACAAAACTACAAGGAGAATCAATGCCAATTTGAAACTTCCAACATTGCTCATGTACATTTTTTTCGGCGCTAGAAAGGGTGAAAATGGAACAATAAGAAGGTAAACAAATGACGTGTGGATACAGAAACACAAATCTGCACCGATTCATACATAATCGTATAGTTTTGTTTGTTTTAAACTTGTTATTTTAGCAAAAGGCCAAAGGATATCGAACATTTACCAGCATCTACTTCAGTCCCAACAGATTTTAATTTCACTTTTCAAGTTATGGTACAGTAAGATGCACTACCAGAAAGGAAATAGAGGTATGGATATTGAAATGCTTCGAAGAACTGGATGGTAGTTTTACCTTAGAAAGAGCATCCATATCTCTCAACTTGGAAGCTGAAAAAGATAGCTGTAATGCAGGAAGATGGTGACATGTCAATCAAGGCAGATCATATTGGCGTCTACTATGAGCTAGTTGAGAACATATTAGCATGCAACACGACCATAAACTGAACTGGTTCAACATTATCGCTGACTGGAACAGATCCGAGCATATGGATTATCGTTGAACATGCAGGGAACCTACTATAATAAACACCTAACAGATGAAAACTCTAAAATATGAAACAAGTGACCACACAGTTCTTGACACTGAAAACTCTATAATAAACCCATTGTCAAATCATCATAAATCATGACACCGAAAACGTAGTATTATATTGTTCGAACGACTTTCCTTAGTAAAAATCTGAATAAGAACCTTTTATAATTGAAAAGGATTGAGTAAATCATAAAAAAAAAATTAATTGGTGAAGTAAAGGACGTAAAGTTCGTAATCCAGTGTATGCAAGTTAGTGCTCCATCGTCTGCACAACATTGTTCCATTTGTAAAGCAGGCGATTGATGTCCACCACCACCCACTCCGGCCTAAAATATACTCCCTCCGTTCCTAAATATAAGTATTTTTAGACATTTCAAATGGACTACAACATACGGATGTATGTAGACATATTTTAGAGTGTAGATTCACTCATTTTGCTCCGTATGTAGTCATTTGTTGGAATCTCTAGAAAGACTTATATTTAGGAACGGAGGGAGTATTAGTCTATTAGACGACCATTCCAGATCCACTTGCAGAAAATGTTCCAGCATCAAAATTTCAATCAAAACTTAAAAAAAAGTTTTCCAAAGACCGGTCCATCAAAATTATATGCGAGCACCAATGGAGGAACCACACGCGGAAACTGAAAATATCACTTTGTTAGGATCTTATTCCTGCACAAGCAGATCACCGAGAAAAATTGCATGCCATTATGTAAAATAAAACTTTCACGAATTTATTCACGTGCATGCAATTGATGCCAAAAAAAAACATAGGAAACATACAGAATTGAGGTGCGCTAGCGCCGCACATCCGAGTTGGCTCTGAGAGAGACGAATTTCCCAAGTACTCTAATGAGAATTCGTAAAAGTAGGATTTCGCTACAAATGGAACGTCCGATTTTTGCCATAAACGTCATATTTCACTACAAACTGAAGGCAAGGATTTGCCATGCTTGCTAAAGGAAATAGACATCCTCGCGGCAACATAATTTGCCATGCTTAAAAATCTGACACCACATTTTTAAGATTCCCGTAAAAGTAATGGACACGTGACACGTCACATTGAGCAATTTTGTGGACGCAGACCAGAGGAGAAAATGCACGAAAACATAAATATGATATCCACGTATCCCCAAAACAACCCAAAACCCAAATTCAGAGACGAGCGCCGGCATTTCACAAAACCCGCTTCAAACACAAACTCTCGAGTAAAAGCCCCCTAAATTGCGCGCATTAAAAAATCGGCGCAAAGCGAGGCACACTTGCATATAAAAAGTGGGATCTAAACCAGAATCGAAGCGATATATAATTGCAATTTGCAATGCCGGGAGGTTGTTGGTAACATCCGCCCGCTGTGACAGCGAAGCACATTTACCAGAATAAACAAATGAACGACACCCGAAATCCACCTCACCAGACAGCGAACGCCCACCAAATCCCCGTCGCCGGAACCGATGGCTGTTCCCGACGACCCCCAATTCCTTCCTCGCCACCCCCCAAAAAAAACCCCCCGCTTCAATCGCGACCACGAATCCGGCCGCGAAGCACAACCATTCTGGGAAAATTCTCCATGACTAGCGAGCGAGCGAGCGCTGGTGGACTGGACTGGGCACTAGCTAGGGTTTCGCGTGGAGGAGGGGACTGAGCATCATCACCTCGAGAGGGGTGTAGAGGCCGCGCAGACCGTGGCCCTGGAGGAAGTGGTCGAGCGCCTCGTTCGGCCCGCCCTGGCCCTGGCCCTGCCCCGCCGCCGCCCCCGTCGCGCCCCCGCCGACGGCCTCCGTGCCGCCGGGCACGTCGCCGGAGAAGCAGCCCCCCATCCCTGATCTCGACTCTGCAGCGAGTCCACCCTCAAGCTTGAATACGAACTTGCTGAGAGAAAGAGTTGAGAGGCAGAAATCCCCTGCTCTGCTTGCGGGAGCTTCCACCAGGCAGCAGCGCATATTTGTAGGCCGCGTTACCCTTTCCTTTTTCCTTTTTTTTTTTTTGAGAAGAAGCCGCGTTGTTTGTAGTATCACCTACAAAAAGAAAAAGGAAGGAGCCACGGAGTGCGGAGCGCACGTTGTGGATGGAAGAGGCCCACGCGTCGGATGGGCTTGCCCTGCCCCATTTTGGGAAACCGAATCTGCCGTGAGTTTCCTGGGCTTTTCTCAGAAGGAAACGGCTCCTGTTCTTCAATCGGTTACCAGTATTATTCACGCGGATGCATGGTGCTCGTACACGGTCTCCTCCTTCTTCGGGGGACACGGGAAAAGGCCGAGAACCAAATCTGAGATCGCCTGGTTATTTCCTCACATGCGGTTTCTAGCCGTGTGGTAAGATTATTATTTTCACAAATAAACAGAGAGAGAGACAGAGAGCTTACTAACCGAGAAATTCATACGGGCACGCAGGTGCGGAACCACGCACCTGCTCAATCCTTCTTGACCATTCTGTTCCGTTGTGATTCACGCACTCGTTTGCGCCCAAAAATGACTAAAAACCCTATGTAGGAGTAAGTTTTTTTATCCTGAATGTATTAAAGGAGAAGCTATGCAAGATTGGCGCCGTTGAAGGTCACCAAACATATCATGTCATCGTTGTCATCGGAGGCCCGCCGCCACAGCCCTGACTTCACCACAGCAAGACATTCCGAGGTTATCCCATGGACACGTCGGAGAAGAGCCAACTACCTCAACCATTGTCACGCCTCATCATTGCTCGTCCCACCATCGTTGTCGCGGAAGTCTCACCGCCAACACCATCGCCATCCACTGGTCTCACTTGCGGACTTGCCGATGCCCAGCTCCAAATACGAAGCCAAAATTTAGAAGCTTAGTACTTTTCGATACTACGGTGAAAATGAATAGGATTTATGGTCGGATGTCAATGTGATACTCCCTCCGTTTAAGTTTATCGGGCCTGAACACAAAATTAGCAGGACCAAGGAAACCACATTCCCTATTCGACGCTCGTTTTGTCTTGTTGATGCAACACACAAGGAAGAGCTAGCCAGCGACTAAATGGGCCGACCCATTTAGATTCAACGGGATGTTTTCTCGTTCTGGTTTTGGGAACCTTCTGACCTGTTTTTCTGTTTTATTTTTTATTGGGTTTGTTGGTTTTCATTTCTTCTATTTATTCAATTTGTTGGTTTTCATTTCTTCTATTTATTCAATTGCTCACAATTTCAAAATATGTGCGCATTTCCATTTTTTTGGCAATTTTCATAAAAATGTCATTTTTATTTTTTATTTAGAATTTTTTTAAAAAAATTCATTATAGATTAAAATTGTATTCATGTTTTCAATTGTTTTTCCAAAAAAATAAACTTTCCAGTTTTGAAAAAGTTCAAAAATTGAAAACAACTTCTTAAAAACATAATTTTAAAAGTTATTCACAGCTTTCAAAATTTGTTTCAAATTTTCAAAAATCTTTCACATTGTTCAAAGTTTAAAAACGTGTACACAGTTTCAAAAACATTTTGCACTTTTTTAAAAAAATTAAGTTTTTTTGGCAACACCGAGGATGGTTGCTACAAGCGCTATACGGGCGGCCCAGTCGTGGCGCTCCAGAGGCAGACTGTTTGCCGCATTGAGCGGCGTAAGGAGCTCCCCAAGAAACCGAGTAATTCATTTTTATAAAAATGAACCAAGTAATTGGCTTTAATTAGAGGCGAAAATCTCTTGTGTTTGATTGTAGATAGAGCACGTTTCGAAAGCCACATAATTTAATGTGCCCTAGCTAAGAATTCACGCGTGTACTGATGGATGGGAGCTCCTATCTGAGGCTAACTGCGTCATGTAGTCGAGCAAACGCACAAGTGGCGTCGCGAGTGGGCCGCACACCACCAACAAATGGTATAGTCAGAATTTCGAAAAAAAAAGAAATGTGCTCCTGGGAAATAGACCAGAGGACCTGGCTATGGTGTACTGACGCGACTAGCCACTGTACCTGATTAACTTCGGTGTCTAACCGGCAGCGCCGATACATAAGAGCTATATACAGATATAATGAACATTTTTTAAAAAAATTAAACGTGATTTTTAAAAGCATTCTCGAAAATTATATGTATTTTGAAATCTGTGGATAATTTATGAACATGTGAACCTTTTTGAGGTTTATGAACTTTTTTTGAAATTCCAATACTTTTTTCATTGTGAAAAAACTTTGAAAGCAATGAAATCTTATTATATAAATACAAAAAATTCTTTAAAATACGAACAAGTTTTGGAAGTGTTACCAATTTTCAAAATTATTAAACTATTTTGGGAAATGATGAACATTTTTGAAAGTTGTTATGAATTTTTTTAAACAATGAACAACTATTGAAAACATGAACATTTTCTGAATCCTCAATTTCGGAAATATGAACATTTTTTGAAATTTGTGAGCAATTTTCAATTTCAAAACATTTTGGACAACAAGAACAATTTTTTAATGTCTCTAAACTTTTTTTCAAAAATCTGAACAAATTGCTAAAACGAGAACTTTTTTTTCAAATCCCGGAACTTTTTTAAAAACGCAAAAATAAATTGTTTGTGACAAAATATTGAAAATGAGAACATTGTTTTACATTCTGAACAATTTTTTGAAAAATAATATTTTTTAAATTACAAAATTGTTTTTGAAAATGCAAACATTTTATGAATTTATGATCAAAATTTGATAACGCATTTGTTTTGAAAAATGAACAATTTCTAAAAAATGAACATTTAAAAAAAGAAAAACGGAGAAAAGGAAAAACGAAACCAGAAACAAAAAATAGAAAAAAAATAGAAAATAGGAAAAAGAAGAAGAACAAACGTAAAAACTATAAAAAACAAAAGAAATAAGAATCCGGTTTATAACCTATGCTACAAAATGGCCGGCCCATCGCGTCGAGGCCCGCTCGCCTATGTGAAGTGCCGGTAGTTAGATGCAACGCGCGTCAAATTAGTTTTTCCCTGATGCTTGGAAATCCCTATTCGCCGCTCGATGCGGCAAACTGTCGGGCTACCGCACAGGGGCAGCGATGCGAGCGACAAACATGCACCGGCCCATTTCAAGGTTTTACGCAGGTGCGGCCAACCGGTTTTCGGAACCTTCCAGAAGGTTCCCTAAACCGGGTTTACTCCTGTGTTCTTTTCTTTTCGGTTTTTTGGCTTTATATTGTGTTTTATTTTTCTTTTCCTTCTTTTTCGTTTTTCCATTTTCCATTTTCTGTTTCTTTTTCTTTTTTTCCTGTTTATTTTTCGTTTTCTATCTTTTGTTCTTTTTTCTTTTTCTTTCCTTTTATTTTATTATCTTTGTTTCGTTTTTTCTTTTCTTTCCATTTTATACCATTTTCACTTTTATTTTCCAACATATTTTCAGAATTTTTAAAAAATGTTCACATTTTTAAAATTTTGCTCGATTTTCTAAAATGTTCCAATTTTGAAATTTTGTTCAGAAATTCCAATAATGTATAATTCTAATATTTGTTTTTCAATTTACAAAAATGATTGAAAATTCAAAAAACTGTAGAATTTCAAATTTAAAAAATGTTGCATTTTAATTTTGTTCACACATTCAGAAAATGTTTGCAAGTTTCAAAATATGTTCCCACTTCAAAATTTGTTCGCAAATTCAAATAGTGTTCTGTTCATGTTTTCAAAAATTTGTTCGCTAAATAACAAATTGTTCCGTGGATCTCAAAAAATGTTCGCCTTTGAATTTTTGTGCACAAATTTAAAAAAGTTCGGCAATTTCACTTTCAAAATATGTTCACGAACAAAAAAAGGCATGTTTTCATGAATTCAGATACATTTTAGGTAACATCAAAAAATGTTCGCATTTTGATAAATTTTAATTGATTTCAAAAAAATTGCTTGCTTAATTTTTTTCTTGTTTTGTCAAAAAATGTTCGCATTTTCAAAAACTTGTTCATCATTTTAAAAAATGTTCTCCCTTTGAATTTTGTTCCTTTTTTTCAAAAAATGCTTGGGTTTCACAAAACGTTCGACTTTTTATAAATTTGTTCAGAAGTTAGAAAAATGTCGTGTTTATATTTTTTTTACTTTTTCCGAAAAGAAAGTCATGTTTGTGGCAAGCGACTCGTGGCTGCCATTTTAAAAAAATTCATATACACGGGGCTGCCATTTTAGACACCTAATCAAAGTAATGATGGAGTTGTGTTACCAGTTTGCCGCTCTCGTTTACTTCTACTTTCGCGTTGCCAATTTGACAGTAGAACCCACTTGTCGCAGTGGCTAGCAACGTGCGCATCCCACTTCACGGTCGCGTGTTTGAACCCCACTGCCCGCGCCCTCCGTCTCTTCTTTTTTTCACGTCGCCAACGCCTGCCACCCCGTGCACTGGAAATGGGCCGGCCCACGTGAGTCGGCCTATGCGAAACGCCACCTCTTTGCCGCAACGAGCGGCGCATAGGAGGTCCCCTGATGCTTGGCTGGCAGCATGACCAATCAGAAGAGGGACCAGGAGACGCGCATGCGTCCGTTTAGACTCACCACCATCTCATTAATTACGTTACGGAAATGTTATCTGTTGGATAAAAAACAAGAATCTTAAAGTGGTCCAAGTGGCCAAGTAGAAAATCAAACAAGTTTGCTGGGAATGTGCCTGGGGCGAACTCGTCCCATCTACTCCCTACAACACCGATTTCCCCCTCTCACTATCCATCATCTCTCCTCGTTGATCGCAGAGAGTGAGAAGAAGAGTGTTCCGGCGACCCGCGATGGGACCGTGCCTGGAAGACGGGTTGCTGGACACCGCTAGATTCCGCGCCCGGCCAGTGGCTCCTCGTTGCTGCATCTCGACGAGGTCGACGAGCGTTTTCATGCTCGACCTCCATGAGGTCGCGCCAGCGGCCATGTCTACTCCCTACAACACTAGTTCCCCTCCCCTATCCATCGTTTTCCCTCATTGACCACAAAGAGTGAGAAAGAGAGTGTTCCCGCGACCCGCGACGGGGAACGTGCCTGGCAGACACGTTGCTCGCCTAGCTAGGGGCTCCTCCTCGCTGCATCTCAGCGAGGTCGACGAGCGTTTTCATGCTCGACCTCCATGAGGTCGCGGCGACCGCCACAGACAGAGACGAGCCCCCCCTCCCCCCCCTCCCATGAGATACAGGGACTCACAGAGTTCAGACTAGATCTAGCTAGAACATGAGCTAAAACATTACAACGCCGATGAACATGCATAAAAGAAGCAGAAGACAAAGACCCACAGGCCGCCTTGATATCAGTGATGATCGAACCCACCATGGAGCAGTCTCGGGCCGAAGACTGTAACCTTTGCACCACCAAGAGACGGTCAGACTGAAAGATCACACGAGCATAGTTTTCCTAGCGAGCCAGAAACACCGCACGATGGAGAGCTAGGGCCTCGGCCACTTCTAGAGATGAAACACCAGGCAGAGGTTCCGAAGCTGCAGCTACACATTGGCCGGAATGATCCCGCACCACCACACCCACCACAGGAGAACCACGCTCCAAAGAGACCGCCGCATCAGAGGACACCAGCAATGTACCTTGCGGTGGCGGAGACCAATAGAAGCTAGAAGCAGAAGTCTCGCGCCTAGTTGCAGCTCCAGGCTTGAAAAGATGCTGAAAAATCATATCCACGTAAGCCCGCGGCCTCGCTGAAGTCCGCTTCGGAGGGGAATCAGGCTCATTGCGGGCAGCATTTCGTGCCTCCAAGATGTGCCACAAAGTGACCATGATGATGGAAATATCTCTGTCAGATCCACGAGCTAGCAAGTTGAACAACCATTGCTTCGGAGAAGTGAAAGAAGAGCGAAACAGCTTGATCCCAAAAGTGACCTTGATCTCCCCTGAGATAAATCTTGCATGGGCACAAAAAAGCAAAGCGTGTTCAATACCTTCGGAGCAGCCACAGAAGACACAGTTAGTCCTCGTCGGGACCTGACGCCGCTGCAGTTGCTCGCCCGAAGGAAAACAGTCATGAGCAAACCTCCGCAGCAAAATTTTCATCTTGTTTGGAGCCTTGACGCTCCAAAGCTTCTTCCACAACTTTTCCTCCAAGGACCAACCCGAGTTCTGACCACCACCATTTTCACTCCTAGCCGATAGAAAACGACTCATCCTGGCCATGTTGTAAGCTAAGCGGACAGTGTAATCTCCAAATTTTGTGAAAGGCCAGCGCACAAAGTCCGGCCCTCCCGCCGAGTTAATGGGGATTTTGAGAATGTCGTTTGCCACTTCCTCGGGGAAGAAATCTCTTACTGATTCCTCATTCCAACACCCATTTTCCTCATCAAGTAAGCAATGAACCGTAGCAGAATCTGGAATGGGAGAGAGTGGCCGAAGTATAGATGGTGGAGTAGATGGGATCCAGTGATCTTTGACAATGCGGGTGCTTCTTCCATCCCCAATACCCCATTGCACACCTTTCTTGAGTAGGTCCCGACCGTGCAGAATAGCGCACCAAGTGGCCGAGGCTGAACGAGGAGCAGTAGCATTCCAGAAGTCACCAAAAGGAAAGTACCGTCCTTTTAAAACCTGCGCGCACAGCGATCTGGGGTCAGTCAACAGCCTCCAGCCTTGTTTAATTTGCCCAACATTGCCTAGTTGAAAAGCGCCATATCTTTGAAGCCCATGCCTCCGAGGGATTTCGGTGTAGAGAGCCAATCCCATGAGCGCCAATGCATCTTCTTCTTACCATCCTCACGACCCCACCATTGATTGGAAACAATCTGCTGGAACTTCCCACATATAGCCACCAACAAACGGAAGCAACTTGAGATGAAGGTGGGAATAGCTTGAGTTTTTTATTTCAGTAAGGTTTCCGTTCCTGCTCTGGACATGGGCCGGTCCGACCAACCATGGATGTTCTGCCATGCCCTATCCGGAAGAAATTTGAAAGTGCTTGTGGGAGAACTACCAGCCTCCATGGGCATACCCACATAAGAACCATGAAAAGACTCATTGCTAATACCCAACTGATTATTCACCCGATCTTTGACATTTGTAGGACAGTGCTTACCAAAGAACACCGAAGAAATGTCTTTGTTGATTGCTTGCCCCGAACCCTCACAATATGAACTGAGGGTAGACTCCAAAGAAGCCACACTCTGAGAATCACTCTTCGCAAAGAAGATGCTATCGTCCGCGGACAGGAGGTGTGAGATAGACGGGCCATGACGGCCGTTTCGAATCCGATGTAGCTCGCCACTAGCCTCCTGTTGAAATAGCAGACTAGCTAGAAAAACCTTCAGTGCATAAGAGAAAGATATATGGGCTCATGGGGTCCCCTTGTCGAATCCCACGAGATGGAACCACTGGTTCAGTTAGCTCTCCATTAACTCTCACAGCATAACGGACATTTTTTCACACAACGCATAACAGCCTCAATCCATGATGAAGCAAAACCCAGCTTGGCCAGACATTGATGGAGGTAGTTCCATTCCACACGATCATAAGCCTTCATCATATCGATCTTGAGGGCAAAGAAGGGTTTCTTCACATGTTGTTTCCGGATTGTGTGTAGGCACTCATACGCAATTAGGGTGTTGTCCGTGATCAATCGGCCGGGAACGAAAGCACTCTGACTCTCAGACATCACCACTGGCAGAATGGATTTCAGTCGGTTTGCTAAGACCTTGGATGCTATTTTGTAGAGCACATTGCAAAGACTGATAGGACGAAAGTTCTTCAAATGCTTAGGCTTGGTAGTCTTCGGAATCAAAACTATGACCGAATCACAAATAACCTTCAGGGATCGGTCTTACTTCCAAGAAGCCACGTACTGCCTGATAAATGTCGTCCCCCAAGAAGTCCCAGTGGGTCTGGTAAAGAAGAGCCGAAAAACCGTCAGGGCCAGGTGCCTTGGTCGGCCCCATCTGGAACAAAGTAGCCCTAATTTCCTCGTTGGAATAAGGCTTACACAAGTAGGCATTCATCTCACTAGAAATCTTGTTTGGAATAGCTTGCAAAATATCGTCAGCATTAGGGCGCAGTTCGGACGTGAAGAGCTTATCATAATAGGTCTACACCAAGCGCTTGATCTGTCCTTGAGAGTTGCAAACCGAGCCATCCTCCCGCAGAAGCGAATGAATTCTGTTTGTTCTACGTCTGGCTGTTGCACGAGCTTGAAAAAACTCCGTGTTGTGGTCGCCCGCTTTGAGCCAATCCACCCGTGAGCGTTGTCTTTCCATAATCTCCTCCCACTCAAACAACTCGTAGAGCTGACCCTCAATGTGTTTCTCCTCTGACAACGAAGACTGGGAGGGCAGTGAAGCCCTAATGGTAGCTAGGCGGTGCTCCATCTTCCCGATCTTCTTACGTATAGAGCCAAAGGTTTCCTTGCTCCAGGATCACAGCGAGCCAGCCACCCCCTTGAGATTTCGCCCATGTCGAGCTCAAAGACAAGAGGCCATCTCTGCCCGCAGACCAAGCTTGTTCGAGAGTGTCCTTGTAATCAGCTGCCCGCAGCCACATCTCTTCGAATCTGAAGCCTTGCTGCACCAGGGCCGAGCGGCGCTGCTGGGAATCTTGGTCTAGGTGAACAAGAACAGGGTAGTGATCAGATGTGGTGGCAATAATATTCTCCACATTGCATGCTTCGAATAAGTTGGAGAAGGCACTGTTAGCCATGGCCCGATCCAAGCGACAACGGACATTGCTGTTGGGGTCTTGTTTGTTGCACCAAGTGAACTTAGGACCCGAGAAACCCAAATCAGACAATCCACAATCCATCATGCAATCCCGGAACTCAGCCATCTGTGAGTCGAGCCGATCCCTAGGACCACAATGTTCATCATTAGTTAGAACCTCGTTGAAATCTCCGTAGCAAATCCAAGGGCCCATCCAGGAGTGTTGCATGCGTCGAAGGAGCTCCCAAAAAAGAGATATATCCTCCCTCCTTGGTTCCCCATATACAAACGACGCCCGCCAAGGCATGCCCTCATCAAGCTGCACCTGAACATCAATACACCTTTTATTGGCTGCCTTGGCCGTCACTGCCGCAGCTTGCGACCAGAAAAGAGCGAGGCCGCCACTGAGCCACTCACTACTGACTGCATAGTAGCCAAAAAAACCCAAGGACCACATGAAATTCTTAACTCTGGTATCCCTGATCTTTGTCTCAGAAAGAAAGAGGAGGGAGGGTCGGTAGTGTTGGAAATATGCCCTAGAGGCAATAATAAAATGGTTATTATTATATTTCCTGGTTCATGATAATTGTCTATTGTTCGTGCTATAATTGTGTTATCCGGAAATCGTAATACATGTGTGAATACATAGACCACAACATGTCCCTAGTGAGCCTCTAGTTGACTAGCTCGTTGATCAACAGATAGTCATGGTTTCCTGACTATGGACATTGGATGTCATTGATAACAGGATCACATCATTAGGAGAATGATGTGATGGACAAGACCCAATCCTAAGCATAGCACAAAGATCGTGTAGTTCGTTTGCTAGAGCTTTTCCAATGTCAAGTATCATTTCCTTAGACCATGAGATCGTGCAACTCCCGGATGCCGTAGGAGTGCTTCGGGTGTACCAAACGTCACAACGTAACTGGGTGACTATAAAGGTGCACTACGGGTATCTCCGAAAGTGTCTGTTGGGTTGGCTCGGATCGAGACTGGGATTTGTCACTCCGTATGACGGAGAGGTATCTCTGGGCCCGCTCGGTAATGCATCATCATAATGAGCTCAATGTGACTAAGGAGTTAGCCACGGGATCATGCATTACGGTACGAGTAAAGTGACTTGCCGGTAACGAGATTGAACAAGGTATTGGGATACCGATGATCGAATATCGGGCAAGTAACGTACCGTTTGACAAAGGGAATTGTATACGGGATTGATTGAATCCTCGACATCGTGGTTCATCCGATGAGATCATCGTGGAACATGTGGGAGCCAACATGGGTATCCAAATCCCGTTGTTGGTTATTGACCGGAGAGGCGTCTCGGTCATGTCTGCATGTCTCCCGAACCCGTAGGGTCTACACACTTAAGGTTCGGTGACGCTAGGGTTGTAGAGATATTAGTATGCGGAAACCAGAAAGTTGTTCGGAGTCCCGGATGAGATCCCGGACGTCACAAGGAGTTCCGGAATGGTCCGGAGGTGAAGAATTATATATAGGAAGTCCAGTTTCGGCCACCGGAAAAGTTTCGGGGGTTATCGGTATTGTACCGGGACCACCGGAAGGGTCCCGGGGGTCCACCGGGTGGGGCCACCTATCCCGGAGGGCCCCATGGGCTGAAGTGGGAGGGGAACCAGCCCCTAGTGGGCTGGTGCGCCCCCCATGGGCCTCCCCCTGCGCCTAGGGTTGGAAACCCTGGGGGTGGGGGGCGCCCCACCTGACTTGGGGGGGAAGTTTCCCCCCTTGGCCGCCCCCCCCATAGATGGGATCCCAGGGCCGGCGCCCCCCCAGGGGGCCTATATAAAGGGGGGGAGGGAGGGCTGCTGTACCCTAGCCCCTGGCGCCTCCCTCTCCCTCCCGTGACACCTCTCTCTCCCGCTTGCGCTTGGCGAAGCCCTGCCGGGATCCCCGCTACTTCCACCACCACGCCGTCGTGCTGCTGGATCTCCATCAACCTCTCCTTCCCCCTTGCTGGATCAAGAAGGAGGAGACGTCGCTGCTCCGTACGTGTGTTGAACGCGGAGGTGCCGTCCGTTCGGCGCTCGGTCATCGGTGATTTGGATCACGACGAGTACGACTCCATCAACCCCGTTCACTTGAACGCTTCCGCTCACGATCTACAAGGGTATGTAGATGCACTCCTTTCCCCTCGTTGCTAGTAAACTCCATAGATGGATCTTGGTGATGCGTAGAAAATTTTAAAATTCTGCAACGATCCCCAACAGTGGCATCATGAGCCAGGCCTATGCGTAGTTACTATGCACGAGTAGAACACAAAGCAGTTGTGGGCGTAGATGTTGTCAATTTTTCTTGCCACTACTAGTCTTATCTTGTTTCGGCGGTATTGTGGGATGAAGCGGCCCGGACCGACCTTACACGTACACTTACATGAGACAGGTTCCACCGACTGACATGCACTAGTTGCATAAGGTGGCTAGCGGGTGTCTGTCTCTCCCACTTTAGTCGGAACGGATTCGATGAAAAGGGTCCTTATGAAGGGTAAATATAAATTGGCATATCACGTTGTGGTTTTACGTAGGTAAGAAACGTTCTTGCTAGAAACCTATAGAAGCCACATAAAAACTTGCAACAACAATTAGAGGACGTCTAACTTGTTTTTGCAGCATGTGCCTTGTGATGTGATATGGCCAAAAGGTTGTGATGAATGAGATATATGTGATGTATGAGATTGATCATATTCTTGTGATAGGAATCACGGCTTGCATGTCGATGAGTATGACAACCGGCAGGAGCCATAGGAGTTGTCTTTATTTTTTGTATGACCTGCGTGTCATTGAATAACGCCATGTAAATTACTTTACTTTATTGCTAAACGTGTTAGCCATAGAAGTAGAAGTAATCGTTGGCGTGACAACTTCATGAAGACACGATGATGGAGATCATGATGATGGAGATCATGGTGTCATGCCGGTGACGAAGATGATCATGGCGCCCCGAAGATGGAGATCAAAGGAGCAAAATGATATTGGCCATATCATGTCACTATTTGATTACATGTGATGTTTATCATGTTTTGCATCTTATTTTCTTAGAACGACGGTAGTAAGTAAGATGATCCCTTATAATAATTTCAAGAAAGTGTTCCCCCTAACTGTGCACCGTTGCGAAGGTTCGTTGTTTCGAAGCACCACGTGATGATCGGGTGTGATAGATTCTAACGTTCGCATACAATGGGTGTTGACGAGCCTAGCATGTACATACATGGCCTCGGAACACACGCAATACACTTAGGTTGACTTGACGAGCCTAGCATGTACAGACATGGCCTCGGAACACGGAAGACCGAAAGGTCGAGCATGAGTCGTATAGAAGATACGATCAACATGGAGATGTTCACCGATCTTGACTAGTCCGTCTCACGTGATGATCGGACACGGGCTAGTTAACTCGGATCATGTTTCACTTAGATGACTAGAGGGATGTCTATCTGAGTGGGAGTTCATTGAATAATTTGATTAGATGAACTTAATTATCATGAACTTAGTCTAAAATCTTTACAATATGTCTTGTAGATCAAATGGCCCACATTGCCCTCAACTTCAACGCGTTCTTAGAGAAAACCAAGCTGAAAGATGATGGCAGCAACTATACGGACTGGGTCCGGAACCTGAGGATCATCCTCATAGCTGCCAAGAAAGATTATGTCCTAGAAGCACCGCTAGGTGAAGCACCCATCCCAGAGAACCAAGACGTTATGAACGCTTGGCAATCACGTGCTGATGATTACTCCGTCGTTCAGTGCGGCATGCTTTACAGCTTAAACCGGGGCTCCAAAAGCGTTTTGAGAAACATGGAGCATATGAGATGTTCGAAGAGCTGAAAATGGTTTTCCAAGCTCATGCCCGGGTCGAGAGATATGAAGTCTCCGACAAGTTCTTCAGTTGTAAAATGGAGGAAAATAGTTCTGTCAGTGAGCACATACTCAGAATGTCTGGGTTACACAACCGCTTGTCTCAGCTGGGAGTTAATCTCCCGGATGACGCGGTCATTGACAGAATCCTTCAGTCGCTTCCACCAAGCTACAAGAGCTTTGTGATGAACTTCAATATGCAGGGGATGGAAAAGACCATTCCTGAGGTATATTCAATGCTGAAATCAGCGGAGGTGGAGATCAAAAAGGAACATCAAGTGTTGATGGTGAATAAAACCACTAAGTTCAAGAAAGGCGAGGGTAAGAAGAACTTCAAGAAGGACGGCAAGGGAGTTGCTGCGCCCGGTAAGCCAGTTGCCGGGAAGAAGTCAAAGAATGGACCCAAGCCTGAGACTGAGTGCTTTTATTGCAAGGTAAGTGGTCACTGGAAGCGGAACTGCCCCAAATACTTAGCGGACAAGAAGGCCGGCAACACCAAAGATATATGTGATATACATGTAATTGATGTGTACCTTACCAGTACTCGTAGTAGCTCCTGGGTATTTGATACCGGTGCGGTTGCTCATATTTGTAACTCAAAACAGGAGCTGCGGAATAAGCGGAGACTGACGAAGGACGAGGTGACGATGCGCGTCGGGAATGGTTCCAAGGTTGATGTGATCGCCGTCGGCACGCAACCTCTGCATTTACCTACGTGATTAGTTTTAAACCTCAATAATTGTTATTTAGTGCCAGCTTTGAGCATGAACATTGTATCTGGATCTCGTTTAATTCGAGATGGCTACTCATTTAAATCCGAGACTAATGGTTGTTCTATTTATATGAGAGATATGTTTAATGGTCATGCCCCGCTGGTCAATGGTTTATTCTTGATGAATCTTGAACGTGATGTTACACATATTCATAGTGTGAATACCAAAAGATATAAAGTTGATAACGATAGTCCCACATACTTGTGGCACTGCCGCCTTGGTCACATTGGTGTCAAACGCATGAAGAAGCTCCATGCAGATGGACTTTTGGAGTCTCTTGCTTACGAATCATTTGACACGTGCGAACCATGCCTCATGGGTAAGATGACCAAGACTCCGTTCTCCGGAACAATGGAGCGAGCAACCAACTTATTGGAAATCATACATACTGATGTGTGCAGTCCAATGAGTGTTGAGGCTCGCGGTGGCTATCTTTATGTTCTCACTCTCACTGATGATTTAAGTAGATATGGTTATGTCTACCTAATGAAACACAAGTCTGAAACCTTTGAAAAGTTCAAGGAATTTCAGAGTGAGGTTGAGAATCAACGTGACAGGAAAATAAAGTTCCTGCGATCAGATCGTGGAGGGGAATATTTAAGTCACGAATTTGGCACACACTTAAGGAAATGTGGAATCGTTTCACAACTCACGCCGCCTGGAACACCTCAGCGAAATGGTGTGTCCGAACGTCGTAATCGCACTCTATTGGATATGGTGCGATCTATGATGTCCCTTACCGATCTACCGCTCTCTTTTTGGGGCTATGCTTTAGAGACTGCCGCATTCACTTTAAATAGGGCTCCGTCGAAATCCGTTGAGACGACACCGTATGAATTATGGTTTGGGAAGAAACCTAAGCTGTCGTTTCTAAAAGTTTGGGGATGCGATGCTTATGTCAAGAAACTTCAACCTGAAAAGCTCGAACCCAAATCGGAAAAATGCGTCTTCATAGGATACCCTAAGGAAACCATTGGGTATACCTTCTACCTCAGATCCTAAGGCAAGATCTTTGTTGCCAAGAACGGGTCCTTTCTGGAGAAAGAGTTTCTCTCGAAAGAATTAAGTGGGAGGAAAGTGGAACTTGATGAGGTGATAGTCACCCCTTCCGAACCGGAAAGTAGCGCAGCGCGGGAAGATGTTCCTGTGGTGCCTACACCGACTGGGGAGGAAGTTAATGATGATGATCATGAAGCTTCGGATCAAGTTACTGCTGAACTTCGTAGGTCCACAAGGACACGTTCCACACCAGAGTGGTATGGCAACCCTGTCCTGGAAATCATGTTGTTAGACAACGGTGAACCTTCAAACTATGAAGAAGCGATGGCGGGCCCGGATTCCGACAAATGGCTAGAAGCCATGAAATCCGAGATAGGATCCATGTATGAAAACGAAGTATGGACTTTGACTGACTTGCCCGATGATCGGCGAGCCATAGAAAATAAATGGATCTTGAAGAAGAAGACAGACGCGGATGGTAATGTGACCATCTATAAGGCTCGACTTGTCGCTAAGGGTTATCGACAAGTTCAAGGGGTTGACTACAATGAGACTTTCTCACCCGTAGCGAAGCTGAAGTCCGTCCGAATCATGTTAGCAATTGCCGCATTCTATGATTATGAGATATGGCAAATGGACGTCAAAATGGCATTCCTTAACGGCTTTCTTAAGGAAGAATTATATATGATGCAGCCGGAAGGTTTTGTCGATCCTAAGAATGCTAACAAGGTATGCAAGCTCCAGCGCTCCATCTATGGGCTGGTGCAAGCATCTCGGAGTTGGAACATTCGTTTTGATGAGATGATCAAAGCGTTTGGGTTTACACAGACTTATGGAGAAGCCTGTGTTTACAAGAAAGTGAGTGGGAGCTCTGTAGCATTTCTCTTATTATATGTGGATGGCATACTATTGATGGGAAATGATATAGAATTCTTGGAAAGTATAAAGGCCTATTTGAATAAGTGTTTTTCAATGAAGGACCTTGGAGAAGCTGCTTATATATTAGGCATCAAGATCTATAGAGATAGATCAAGACGCCTCATTGGTCTTTCACAGAGTACGTACCTTGACAAGATATTGAAGAAGTTCAATATGGATCAGTCCAAGAAGGGGTTCTTGCCTGTATTGCAAGGTGTGCAATTGAGCACGGCTCAATGCCCGACCACGGCAGAAGATAGAGAAAAGATGGGTGTCATCCCCTATGCCTCGGCCATAGGGTATGTATGCCATGCTGTGTACCAGACCTGATGTAAACCTTGCCATAAGTTTGGTAGGAAGGTACCAAAGTAATCCCGGCATGGAACACTGGACAGCGGCCAAGAATATCCTGAAGTACCTGAAGAGGACTAAGGATATGTTTCTCGTTTATGGAGGTGACGAAGAGCTCGTCGTAAAGGGTTACGTCGACGCTAGCTTCGACACAGATCTGGATGACTCGAAGTCACAAACTGGATACGTGTATATTTTGAATGGAGGGGCAGTAAGCTGGTGCAGTTGCAAGCAAAGCGTCGTGGCGGGATCTACATGTGAAGCGGAGTACATGGCAGCCTCAGAGGCAGCGCAAGAAGCAATCTGGATGAAGGAGTTCATTACCGACCTAGGGGTGATTCCCAATGCGTCGGGCCCGATGACTCTCTTCTGTGACAACACTGGAGCTATTGCTCTTGCCAAGGAGCCCAGGTTTCACAGGAAGACCAGGCATATCAAGCGTCACTTCAACTCCATTCGTGAAAGTGTTCAAAATGGAGACATAGATATTTGTAAAGTACATACGGACCTGAATGTAGCAGATCCGTTGACTAAACCTCTCCCTAGAGCAAAACATGATCAACACCAGAACTCTATGGGTGTTCGATTCATCACAATGTAACTAGATTATTGACTCTAGTGCAAGTGGGAGACTGTTGGAAATATGCCCTAGAGGCAATAATAAAATGGTTATTATTATATTTCCTTGTTCATGATAATTGTCTATTGTTCATGCTATAATTGTGTTATCCGGAAATCGTAATACATGTGTGAATACATAGACCACAACATGTCCCTAGTGAGCCTCTAGTTGACTAGCTCGTTGATCAACAGATAGTCATGGTTTCCTGACTATGGACATTGGATGTCATTGATAACAGGATCACATCATTAGGAGAATGATGTGATGGACAAGACCCAATCCTAAGCATAGCACAAAGATCGTGTAGTTCGTTTGCTAGAGCTTTTCCAATGTCAAGTATCATTTCCTTAGACCATGAGATCGTGCAACTCCCGGATGCCGTAGGAGTGCTTTGGGTGTACCAAACGTCACAACGTAACTGGGTGACTATAAAGGTGCACTACGGGTATCTCCGAAAGTGTCTATTGGGTTGGCTCGGATCGAGACTGGGATTTGTCACTCCGTATGACGGAGAGGTATCTCTGGGCCCGCTCGGTAATGCATCATCATAATGAGCTCAATGTGACTAAGGGGTTAGCCACGGGATCATGCATTACGATACGAGTAAAGTGACTTGCCGGTAATGAGATTGAACAAGGTATTGGGATACCGACGATCGAATCTCGGGCAACTAACGTACCGATTGACAAAGGGAATTGTATACGGGATTGATTGAATCCTCGACATCGTGGTTCATCCGATGAGATCATCGTGGAACATGTGGGAGCCAACATGGGTATCTAGATCCCACTGTTGGTTATTGACCGGAGAGGCGTCTCGGTCATGTCTGCATGTCTCCCGAACCCGTAGGGTCTACACACTTAAGGTTCGGTGACGCTAGGGTTGTAGAGATATTAGTATGCGGAAACCCGAAAGTTGTTCGGAGTCTCGGATGAGATCCCGGACGTCACGAGGAGTTCCGGAATGGTCCGGAGGTGAAGAATTATATATAGGAAGTCCAGTTTCGGGGGTTATCGGTATTGTACCGGGACCACCGGAAGGGTCCCCGGGGTCCACCGGGTGGGGCCACCTATCCCGGAGGGCCCCATGGGCTGAAGTGGGAGGGGAACCAGCCCCTAGTGGGCTGCCCCATGGGCCTCCCCCTGCGCCTAGGGTTGGAAACCCTGGGGGTGGGGGGCGCCCCACCTGACTTGGGGGGGGGGGGGGGAGTTTCCCCCCTTGGCCGCCCCCCCCCCATAGATGGGATCCCAGGGCCGGCGCCCCCCCCCCCATAGATGGGATCCCAGGGCCGCCCCCCCTAGGGGGCCTATATAAAGGGGGGAGGGAGGGCTGCTGTACCCTAGCCCCTGGCGCCTCCCTCTCCCTCCCGTGACACCTCTCTCTCCCGCTTGTGCTTGGCGAAGCCGTGCCGGGATCCCCGCTACTTCCACCACCACGCCGTCGTGCTGCTGGGTCTCCATCAACCTCTCCTTCCCCCTTGCTGGATCAAGAAGGAGGAGATGTCGCTGCTCCGTACGTGTGTTGAACGCGGAGGTGCCGTCCGTTCGGCGCTCGGTCATCGGTGATTTGGATCACGACAAGTACGACTCCATCAACCCCGTTCACTTGAACGCTTCCGCTCGCTATCTACAAGGGTATGTAGATGCACTCCTTTCCCCTCGTTTCTAGTAAACTCCATAGATGGATCTTGGTGATGCGTAGAAAATTTTAAAATTCTGCAACGATCCCCAACAGGTAGAGCTTCACAAGCCAGCGAAGCTCGCCAACTGTCGAGTCCGACCCCAGGCCTCGATAGTTCCAGCAAATGATACTCATTGCGTCTGGCGGGGCTGCGCCGCCGCCGCCGGATCCGCCGATCGAGAGACTGGTGTGCGTTGTTTCTTGTTTGATTCTGTATCAGTGATCTGCTCCACACCATAAGAAGCAGCTTGAGGGTCCGTCGCCCAAACCAGAGCTAAAGCATTGGCATTGGTCGGCTCCGGGCCATAGACCAAAGCCGGGGCAGGTGACTTCGCCGATTTCCTCTTTTGCCCAGATGTATCAATCTTATCCTGACCGCCGGAGAAAAGCTCCCTGTTCGTGGCCCCAGTCCTTCCTCTGCCTCGCCCACACGAAGAGGGTGCATGACTACGCCCTCTTCCAGCCCGTTTGAGAGGAGAGGAGACCTCACCCTCGGCCGCGGCAGAGCCAACAGGAGCAGCAGCCCTAGCGTGACCTGAGGGGGCCGAAAGAGCGCCGCCTGCCTTGTCATCAGTCCCAGCAAATGAAGAAGCAGTAGAAGACTTCGATCCACCGGACTTTTTGTGGCCGTCCTCCAGGAACAGATCTTCTTGGCCGCATATAACTGATGTTGTTTGTGGGGATTGTGATATGAATGCATACACCCTTTCTTCTGTGGTGGTTGTAGAAATTGCCATGTCATGTGGATAAAACATGGTAGCACTTGAATAAAAATGAAGGGATACACACTTGAATTAGAATAACTCATGTAGAAATTCCCATGGCCAATACAATGTCAAAACTGCCACGTCCTGAGTTTTACCATGGATGTTTATTATGAAGTTGCCACACTGTTCAGTTTCACCCATAAAAATTGTCATGTTCTTAAATTTGTTCTCTAAAGAGCATATTTTTCAGCTAATCCGAAAACCCTAAATCTGCCATGGCAATAAGTTCACATCTTTTCCATGGCATTTTTATCCCCATGGCAATTTATATAATTTGTTTCTTATAGAATAAGTAATATGTTTCTTATAGTATGATGGCATTTTTACAAAATTTTGGTTGTGGTCACATGGCAATTTTTTTGTAAGTGATATGTTGCGATGGAAATGGGTTTGCCGTTGAACTCCGATAAACAATGCTTTTTTTGTCCGGCGATGCTAAGTTGATTCGATGACTTGCGTGTTGCTGATTGTGTTTACGTAGCGTTGCATGGCTTGTATGGTTTTGAGAGTTCGGATATAAAGGACGAGAGGGTGGAAGCCACCAAATAAAGCGTGCCCAGTCAGTGCCCGCGTTTGAGGGCCTCAATTTGCAACCTGCGCATGTAGATGGTCTAACACTCCGCTTCAGGCCCCAAGCAAGGGCCAGAAAGCGTTGTCTTCCTGTTCCAGTCGCTAGTTGATCTGCTCGTCGGGCTAGCAGTGCCGCCTACAAAGTCATGGTGCATGTACAGTAATCGAGCGTGCATACACGGCCACGTAAGCCTAGAGTTGTACCGGTCAACATCTAGACGCAGCCCGCTGGAACTTGAGAGCTAACCACACGAGCTTGTCGTGCTTAGGCAAAGAAAGAAATTTTCAAGCATCAGCCAACACGTATGCGGCTGAACACGACTAGTTGAAACTTGTTTTGGCATTGTTAGCAAGGGGACGAGAGGAGAAGATGGAGAATTCAAATGGCATGCATCATCAGCTGATCCTTGTCTTCCAAGCAAAATCACGTCACATTATGGTCTTTGCTAATACACTTTCGCTCGTTTAGTATAACTGTTTTCAGCTGTATGTGAACGCTCCATGAGATGCTTTTTCTCGGATTAAATTCCCTTTAATTTTGCTCAAGCAGGGACGAGCTGAGGAGACCAGAAATGGATTGGGGCTCAGCTCACACACTGCCTCCGTGTCGAAATATTTATCGCTGTTTACTAAGATGTTTTTTTCTATGTTTGCATAAATTTTTGAATAATACGAATGGTCAAACGTTGCAGGAAAAAGTCAATAGCGACAAATATTTCTATATGGAGTGGATATTGGACTAGCTGTCTAAAAAATTCAATGTATGTAAAAAGTCAGCAGTAAGAATATAAATTGATATTGATTAGGTATGGCACATGGTGAAAAAAAATTAAAGGAGATTAACTATACCTAGCGCCGATGGACCGCCACCGCCCGTTAATTTTTATTCTCCTCCATCCAATCTGATTGTCAGGTCAACAATTGCAGACGGCCGTTCAGTTCAGGTGTTTTATCCCCAGCTAGCAGCATCAACTTACCAACTTACCATAGTTATATATATATCATCAGGGCATGTGGCAATTCTTCCTAAACCGCAAGTAGTTTAACGACTAGCAGCAGACAGTTGTTACTTGTTCCCTGGCGAAGTTCTCCATGGCGCCCTCCAACCTCTGCATGGCCATCGTCGCCCTGGCCGCAGTTGCGGCAGCTGCCGCCGCCGCCGTCGAGCACACCTTTGTTGTGAGTTGAGACTATAGAGCGAGCAATGCGTGACAATCGATCGATCGATCGATTCATGCTTGATTTGTTCCAATATGATATGCCTGATGATATATATAGGTGAGCGAGATGAAGATGACGCACCTGTGCAACGAAACGCTGGTCACCGTGGTGAACGGGCAGCTCCCTGGCCCAGCGATCGAGGTCACCGAGGGAGACTCCCTCGCCGTCCATGTCGTCAACAAATCTCCCCACAACATAACAATCCATTGGTAATCAAATAATGACCAAGTATATATTTACACAGTGAACTGCACGCATAACCAATTCTGATCCTGCATTTCTCTTCTCTGAATAACTAAGTACTACTCGCTAATCATGTGCTTTGTGATGGATGCATGAAGGCATGGATTGAAGCAGCGGCTCAACTGCTGGGCCGACGGCGTGCCGATGATCACGCAGTGCCCTATCCGGCCCGGCCACAACTTCACATACCATCTCAACGTCACCGGGCAGGAAGGCACCCTGTGGTGGCACGCTCACGTCTCCTGCCTCCGGGCGAGCCTGCACGGCGCCTTCATCATCCGGCCGCGGCACGCCTACCCATTTCCGAAGCCCGACAAGGAGATCCCCATCGTTATAGGTTCTTCAAAGATTGTTCATATAGCAAATCCACTTCTTGCATGCAAATCAATTTGGCGTCGGTCGATGAGATTCTGATCGAGATCGAACTGGTGTGAATCATCTTGATCATGGCAGGTGAGTGGTGGAGCATCAACCTCGCACAGTTGGGCAAGAACATGGAGGATGGCTACTACGATGACACCTCCAGTGCAACCACGATCAATGGCAAGCTTGGAGATCTCTACAACTGCTCCGGTAATCATCTGTTTTTAGATAACATGCATGTATTCTGTGAAAAAATCGGAGCATGTCCACATGTCTAAAAATGTTACCCTATTTCTCTGATATAGTGAAAAATATCGGACCATGTCCATGTGTAATCTAAAGGTTATTACTTTATTTTATTTCTCTTTTGTTCATCAACGTGAAGGGGTTGTGGAAGATGGCTTGGTGCTGGACGTGGAGCCCGGCAAGACCTACCTGCTCCGCCTCCTCAACGCCGCGCTCTACTCCGAGTACTACGTCAAGATCGCCGGGCACGAGTTCACGGTGGTCGGCGCCGACGCCAACTACGTCCGCCCCTTCACCACGGACGTCGTCGCCATCGGCCCCGGCGAGACGGTGGACGCGCTTGTGGTCGCCAGCGCGATCCCCGGCAAGTACTACATGGTCGCCGTGGGTGGCCAGGCGCCCAAGCCCGACATCCAGATCCCCGCGACCCTGTCCAGAGCGACGGTGCGGTATGCGATCGGCGCCGGCAACGGTGACGAGGCGGCGCCGCCGGTGGCACCGGAGATGCCTGACCAGCACGACTTCATGGTGTCCTTCAACTTCCATGGCAACTTGAGCAGCCTGAACCGGACGGACTCGCCGCAGGTGCCGGCGACCGCTGATGAGAACCTGTTCGTCGTGCTCCGCATGGGCTCCATCTGCCGACAAGGTCGACTGTCTTGCAAGAGGAGCGGGAGCAAGGAGTCCATCATCGTGGAGACCATGAACAACGTGTCCTTCCAGCTCCCCGCCGCGGCGGCAGCCACGCCGCTGCTGGAGGAGCTCTACTACGACAACCGCCGCAACGGAACGGCCGGCGGCGGCGGCGGGCTTGACCAGCTGTACACGCTGCCGGACAGGCCGGCGAGGCCGTTCAACTACACGGACCGCGCCCTGATCCCGTGGGGCCCCAACGAGGCGTGGCTGGAGCCGACGGAGAAAGCGGCGGTGGCGCGGCGGTTCCGGCATGGCGCGGTGGTGGACATCGTGTTCCAGAACGCGGCGATGATGGACACCGACAACCACCCGATGCACCTGCACGGGCATGACATGTTCGTGCTCGCGCAGGGGCACGACAACTACGACGCGGTGAGGGACGTGGCGAGGTACAATCTCGTAGATCCGCCGCTCAGGAACACGGTTCTTGTCCCCAGGCTAGGGTGGGCTGCCGTCCGCTTCGTGGCCGACAATCCAGGTGCGTACCCAGGCATGGGCTTGTTCATCAGTTTGTCTACTAATTCATATCGTTTTCTAAGGATGTCACATCTAATCTCTCATAAATAATGCAGTAACAAGGAATAAATAATGCAGTAATAAGGAATAAATAATGCACATCTAAGTGAGTGAATCAAGCACAAAAAGAAAAAGAAAAAGAAATACCCACACGAATCTCAATGTAAGATCAATGACATAGAACTTAGATGTGCAATACTTATTGCACATCTAGATGTGCTTTAGCAAAACTGAAGAAAATAGACCAAAAAAAGGTGAACATCAGGTTTATGTCACATCTAGATGTGTCCAAAACAAACCCTTTGTTCATCCAGTCATTCCAATTTGTTTGTCATAAACTGTTTATTTGGGTTTCCTTGAGAATTTGGAAACTTTGAAACTATAGTTTATAAGGGCAACACAGGAAATCTGATATGAGAGAGAAAGAGAGAGAGAGAATTTTACTCCAATTTGTCTGTCTAGTCCCTATAAAAAATTTGACTTATTTGATCCATTGTTTCCTTGGTATATTCTAATGCATATAGTCATTGTTTTAGATATGAAGTGTGCAAGTTTTTCCCAAGGGATCTGATGCTTCTCCCTCTTATACATTTAATTTTATAGGGGTGTGGTACATGCATTGCCACTACGAGCTTCATGTGTCGATTGGAATGGCGGCTGTGTTCATCATAGAAGACGGGCCAACATTGGAATCAGCTCTTCCATCGCCGCCTGTAGATTTTCCGAAATGCAACCAATAGTCTAGCAGTGACTGGAAAAGGAGTGATATCTTGGACATTAATTAGCATTATATAGAAATGAGGTTGGCTTTGTATTATTTTTATAATAATTTAAACAAGGGGTAACAGTTTGATTCCATTGGCACAAGGGCTTCAATTTTACATTAACTGGAAAATACCCTACGCGTTGCTGCGGAAATTGATTGCAATATATTTCAGTGATTTGATTGTGTGAAGCTTCCATCGTTGAATAAATGCTATATGAACTAAAGATAAAAATAAATATTATATATTTTATTTGATTATTGTGTAGTCAGAAAATATTTTGAATATAAGTGGCATAACATAATGGTAAACTTTTTTCATGCATGTTGAGTGGACCTTTGATGAGGTGGCATGTGTGGTGAGGTGAAAGGTGTGCATGAGATAAACTAACAATGAAAAACTTTTTCTCATGCATGTAGTGGTGGGTCTTTGATGAGGTGGCATGTGTGCATGTTGAGATAAATAGGATAGTGGGGATCAACTTCTTATGTATATTCTGGCCTTAACTTCTTATGTATATAGGATTAGTAACAATATGATTTACCTCAGCATAAGGCTGATGTCATTTAATGATAAATGATGACATAATAATTGGTAATAACTTCCTTTTCTAGTAGATAAGAAATTAGTCTTATAGTTGCAAGGTGATGGACCTAGGTGAGGAAACATATAAAAGACGGTTTACAAACTTTTTAAAAACTGAAATGAAAACACATTATTATAATATACCAAAAGAAGCGAAGCAGTCAAAGCTCTGAGTTACAGTGTTGAAGGCTGAACGACCAGCTGTGTGAGGTTGGATAACATGGTTGTGCAGCAATTAGTTTTTTTGAACGAACGGGCACATATTGTGCCATTTCTATTAATTAGTTGTTGGTGCAATGTTTTGCCCTCTTGTGTTTTGAAGATTGTTGATAGAAACATGCATGGACTGATTTGTTTGCTAGTGCATGCTACGTCTTGAGCTTGCGTTGATTTTTACCTTGAAGAGGAAAGGGTGATGCAGCAAAGTAGAGATAAGTATGTTCCTCCATTAAGAACCAAGGTATCAATCCAGTAGAAGGCACAAGAAAGTCCCAACAAATGCACCTGCACAAACTAACAAACACTTGCACACAACGCGAAAAAGGGTTGTCAATCCCTTCACGGTCACTTGCAAGAGTGAGATCTAATAGAGATAGATATAAAAGATAAGTAAAATAGCAAAATAAAATAGACCTAAGCCTGAAATCGGTCACTTGCAAGAGTGAGATATAATAGAGATAGATATAAAAGATAAGTAAAAAGCAAAATAAAATTGGTTGTCAATCCCTTCACGGTCACTTGCAAGAGTGAGATCTAATTGAAATTGGTGAAGGTAGAAATCAAGAAAAAGCATCAAGTGTTGATGGTTGACAAGACCACTAGTTTCAAGAAAAAGGGTAAAGGAAAAGAAAGGGAACTTTAAGAAGAATGACAAGCAGGTTGCCACTCCTGTATATGCTTCAAGTGTTGAAGGAATGGACAGAGGCAGGCAAATTGCGCCGCCTACCAAAGGTTAAAGTTACTGTATTGAGAAATCTACATGGGTCATTACCATGTTGGGTTATGCTTGTAGATAGACATTCTAAAATCCCTCGGCAATGCCCATCATGTAATCAAAGTGTTGAGACCATAAGCATATTAGGTTTGAATGCAAGAAAGCCAGGGAGGTGTAGAATCAACTTGGAGTTGATGATGTTATCCGCAAAGCCTGTGCCCATTAGGGTGCTGGTGAATTGATTCTTGAATAGTTGATTTGCATCCCTATCGAAGAAGCTTTGGTTCTCGGTCAAGGAAGTTTTCCCATTAGGGTGCTGGTGAATTGATTCTTGAATAGTTGATTTGCACCCCTAACGAAGAAGCTTTGGTTCTCGGTCAAGGAATTTTTTGTGAGACTGTTGCGATTATACCTGGCCAAACCTCGGGCCGGGTCAGACTTCGGGTCGGGCCTAGCCAAGCCCGAGGCAGAAAACCTAGGCCCGGGCCTAGCCATTGGGCCTGGTTTTTGGGCCCAAGCCCGGTCCGAACGCGTAAAAGCCCACCGGGCCTTGGGCCGGGCCTCTTTAGAAAAGCGCAAAAATGAAGGCCCGGGCCTAGCCATCGGGCTCAAAATCTAGGCCCGAGCCCGGCCCGGGAGCAGCGTCGGGCCGGGCCTGATCGGGCTTTTTCGGGCCGGGACGGCCGGGCCGGGTTTCCCTTGGCTAGCACTAGTTGCAATGACAACCTGGTATTTGTTGTGGGAACACCACAAGCTGGTGCACGGGGACAAACTCAAGATGCTTCCCAAGTCCCCATGAGAGTGCTTACTAGCAATTACTTTCAGGCAAATTCACCGAAAGCTAGGCATCGGAGTGAAGTTTTGCTAGTTGCCGGCATCTTTTGTTTGTGTTAATGTTGGCTGTGTACATTCAAACTGTGCAGAGGCTAGATGTGTGCTCATAGTATTTATATCCTCTTGATGCTCCATTTAAACCAGTAAAATCTACCATTTATTGAAAAAAAAGTGAAGGGTGGTGAAAGCCCAATCAAAACTATGTTGGGAGAGGCCAGGGGTAAGTCGACTGAAAAATAAGTTAGGGTCAGTTGACCGTTTTCGGCCTTTAGATTGAGATCCAACAATGCATATGCCTTTTTCTATCCATGAATCGTTTCCTGTTCATCTTCTCCCCTGATCTCACCCAAGCCGACAGCTACCACCGGCTCTCCCTCAACCACCTCGCCGCCCCCCCCCCCCTCAACCTCCCCACACCGCCGGTCTTGCCACCGTTCCTGCCTATCCCTCTAGCCCCGGGGCTCGTTGGTTTTTTCTCCGGCAAACTTGCACCCCCCCCCCCCCCACACAGCACCAGCACCACCGTCGCCGTTCTTCCGCCCTGAGCGCCCCCCCCCCCCCCCCCCCCCCCCCGCGCGTGCTCGGGTGATGCGGCTGTTTGTTCCTTCCCTTCGGCGCCTCCTTTCTTCTAAGGAAAATCGACTGACCCAAATCAGATTTTCTGGCCGCGACTAGTGTTTAGCTATTGTGAACTATGTTAAACTGAATGTTGATGATGCTTGTGATGTTGATTCTCTGAAGGATGCGGTTGGTGCTGTGTTGCGAGATAGTAATGGAAGATTTCTTGCAGCGAGCAATAACAACATCAATTTCTGTGTTAATGCCTTATCAGCGGAGATGACAGCGCTAAGGTTCAGTGTGAATCTGGCCTAGACAATATGCGTTGGGGGATCAATCATAATACTATAGTTAACCGCACCAATGAATTTTGATGAAGAAAGTTACTCTCTCTATATCCCATAATATAAGAATATTTTTCAAACTTTGTTAGTTTGAAAAACGTTCTTATATTATGGGACGGAGGAAGTAGAGAATAACACACTTCACCAAATCTCGTAAGATCTAGCGCGATGTGATGTGCTATTAACCAACCTATCGATGAGGCAGTGGCGAGTGGCAGGCAATCCAAAGCGGCCACAGATTACCGACGCGACGCCTAAGGAATCAGGAATGTCTGGCTACTGAATTTTGATGAACAGCTAGTGTAGATAGAGCTCGTGATCGTCGACACTGTGTAAACCGGGCGCATCTCGTCCTCACGATTACAAGATAGGAATGCATGCATGATAGCTAGGTGATCACGACGGGGACGGCCCTGAGGGGCACGGCGAGCGTGTTGACGGTGGTGAACTTCTCGGCGACGTCAAGCTCGTCGGCCGACACGCCGTCCGGGAGCCGCCACTCGAGCGCGTGCAGCAGCGACGCCAGCACGAACGGCACGACCCGCTCCGCCATCGGCAGGCCCGGGCACAGCCGCCGGCCGGACCCGAACGGGATGAACTCGTAGTCCTTGCCCCGGAACTCCACCGCCGCCGCCTTATCCAGGAACCTCTCCGGCACGAACTCGTCGGGCCTCTCCCACGCCGCCGGGTCCCGCATGATCGCCCACACGTTGAAGACCACCGTGGCGACCCTGGGCACGGCGAAGCCACCGATCTCCACGCCGTCCTCCGCCGCCTGGTGCGGCAGCATGATCGGCGCCACCGGGTGCAGCCGCATCACCTCCTTCACCACGGCCTGCAGGTACGGCAGGCTCGCCGCGTCGGGCTCCTCGAGGGTGTCCGTGTCCTTGCCACCGAGGATGCCCTCCATCTCCGCGCGTGCCTTGGCCATGGCGCGCGGGTGTCGGAGCAGCTCGGCCATCGCCCACTCCACGGTGATGGCCATCGTGTCGGTCCCGGCCGCGAACACGTCGAACAGTATCACCGTCACCTTGCCGCGATCGATCTTGCCTGCGGAAACGAGCTCCAGCAGCGAGTCCAGGAAGTCGCCGTGCGCGTGCTCGCCCGTGGACGCCCGGGCATCTGCAAGACGGCGGTCGATTATGCCGTCAAGTATGCCAAATACCTTCTGGTAGCGCGCCCCCGCCCAGCGACGCCAGCCCTGCAGGTCCAGCGGCCGGAGGAAAGGGAAGATGTCGGAGACGTTGGGCTTGGCCAGCGCCGCGATGATGTCCTCCACGACCTCCCGCAGCCCGCTGGCGGACTCGCCGCCCACGTCCACCACGTCGACGGAGAAGAAGGCGCTGGACACGAGGTTCAGCACGCCGCCGTACACGGCCTGGCCGACGTCCACCTCCTCCCCCGCGTGGCGGCGGAAGTAACCCACCATGTCGCGCACCTTGCGCTCGCGCACGCCGCGCGCCGCGGCGAGGCCACGCGGTGAGAATATGTGCGAGGCCACGATGCCGCGCAGCGTCTTCCAGAGCGGGTCGGAGCTGGGCAGCCAGATCATGGACCGCCCGGAGTTACCGACCGCGTTGGCGGCGTCCGGGACCGCGCGCGCGGCCAGTTGGCGATCGTGCCTGGTGAAGGCCTCCCGCGCGGCGTCACGCGAGGAGACCACCACGGTGGTGACCAGGCCGAGCTTGAGCTTCATGACGGGGCCGTGGGCGCGGGCCAAGCGCGCCAGCGTGTGGTGCAGGTTGCCGCCTAGATCGAGCAGGTTGCCGAGGACCGGGAGCGGCGTCGGGCCCGGAGGCTGCCGGCCCCCGGTGCCCCCGCGGCGGGCTGCGCTGGTCAGGTAGTAGAGGAACGCGGCGGCGAGCGTCGCGCATAGCACCCATAGCTCGCTCTGCATTCCTACGTTGGTGTGTGATGACTGACTGTGTGGCTGAGTGAGTGATGCGTGTTGAGGCGGGAGAACGTTGCGTCCATGCATATATCGACGGCATAGAGCGCTGCTCCGTCGCCATTTGGCTGTTCCGTAGGATGTGAATTGACTACTGACATAAGATGGGTTTTTCTCCATCACACCACTTGTGCAAAAGTTTGCAAATCTCGAGCAGTTGACAATGATTTTCGTCGGTCTACCGGTGTCTTTCATTATGATCACAATCTAATTATTCTTCATATCTCTTTTAGTGGGGCGGGAATAAGTAAGACCCTCCACTTCTCTCGTGAAATATTTCAAATGTCAACAAAATTATTCGCCGTTAGGACGCATTTGGTTTCCTGCATAACCCCCAAACGGGCCCACCGACACCGAGTGCATAAAAATCGTGTTTGATAGCATACTAGGGGGACTGGTTCGCACGCGCGCAGGCCTTAAAGCAACCCACAACCTAGCTCGCTAGAAATGCTCAAATCGATCGTTTCCATCGAGTCAGGCTGAGTCGACGCAAAAACGTGAACGGCATGTGCGGCGGTGCAGGGGGGCGGAGCGTGGAGATGGCGGGAGGCCAAAATGTGCCTTAAAGGCTTTGTTGTTACGAGCTTCCAAAAATTTCCATCAGAATATTAGCAATATAAAAGACCGAGCGCTAACAGGCACATGTGGGTGAGGCGAGGCATCCCAGATTTTGTTGATGGAGTCCAAAACTAGTGTGATGCCCATGCGTTGCCAAATGCGAGCGGCGAGCGGACAGACGATGAAGACGTGGGAGGCGTCTTCGGAGGGCACCAGGCACCGCGGGCAGGCAGCGTCGAAGATGATGTGCTTGTGGACGAGGTTGGCGCGTGTGTTGAGCCTGTCGTGGAAGAGCAGCCAAGCAAAGATCTTGATCTTGTTAGGTACCTTGGAGCGCCAAATAAGTGGTGCATTCCTGTCGACATCGGTTGTCCGGACGAGTACATCATAGGCGCTCCTAGTGGAGAATGCAAGGCCCCAATGAGAAAGCACTGATCCTGATTTAGCGACGGCAAAAAATCCTACAACACAGCCAAAACCGAAACCAACTCCTGCGAAGCGGCAAAGGTTAAACGATTTCGCAGGTTAGCCTCCAAACCGAAACGCGCAATATTTGCAACCCTAATAATGGGCACCTCTGATTAGGAGAAGAGGTTGGGGAATGTGGTAACCAGTGGTTTTGGGGTGAGTCAGGTATCATACCAAAAGTAGGTTGAGGTTCCATTGCTGGTAAGCACAAAGGTTATATCTTGTAAGGTAGGCATATGGTGGTTTATTGTTTTGCATAGGTAGGATGCATTGGAGGCAGGGTTAACAAAAGTGTTGGGGTGTTGCAAGCTTAACTAGTCTAGCCAGGGAGCATTTTCTCTGAGAAGTGATTTTGATAGTGAACTTCATAAGTAAGCAAGAGTTATGAGCATGCAGGATTTTAATGCCTAAGCCATCGTATTTTTCCGGTTTACAAATGTTGTTCCAAGCGATCATGCATTGTACGCTAGAACAGGTGTCCTCTGCCGTCCAAAATAAGGCATGTCTAATTGCATCTATTGTTTTGAGAATATTTTTGGGGATGAGGAAGACCGACATGTAGTAGGTTAGGATTGAATCTAGAATTGTTGATGAGAACTAAACGATAGTTTAACCCGCCAACCAGAGAGGTATTTTTTGCAGCCCTCTAAGATGGGTAGGAATATTAGAGCAACTCTAGCAGACTCCGCATCCCGCCGACCCGCAAAACGCGTTTGCAATTCGCGCAAAACAGCTTTTGCGGGCCGGCGCGGGCAGGCACAGATGCAGACCCCCCAAACGGATCCGTAAAAAAAAATTCGCGGAATATGTTTTTTTACGGGTCGGCTATGCGGGTTCTGCTCTTTGCGCCACTGCATCCCGCATATCATCAACCCGCAAATATCTAATCCAACATAATCCAACAATAGATAACAAACTGAATTATTCAAATCAAACATAAAACAATAATCATCCGCATTACAAATAATTATTCAAATCACCGTAGCAAACTTAAATAATGCAATACAAAACTTGTCATGAATACAAATATTAGTCACTGTCCAGCCCTTTGCCAATGGTGCTCAATGAGATCTTCCTGAAGTTGAAAGTGTGTGTGTGCATTTTCAATCTCCTTGTATGTCTGAAGAAAAGCTCTAATGCGGTTTGGGTCTCTAGCTGGTTTGACACGGCTACCCACATTGTCGTAAAACAGTTCTAAGTTCATTCCTCTCTCATCTTCAAGAATCATATTGTGCAGGATAACACAGCATGTCATGATGTTCTTCAAGGTTTTCTTATCCCAAAAACGAGCAGGACCACGGACAATGGCAAACCTAGATTGCAAAACACCGAATGCTCTTTCATTGTCTTTTCGGGCTGCCTCTTGCACCCTTGCCAATTCACATTGTTTTTTGTTTTGGGTTCTTTGATGCTCTTGACAAATGTGCACCAAGGAGGGTATATACCATCTGCAAAATAGTATCCCTTTGTGTATTCATGCCCATTGATAGTGTAGTTGCAAGCAAGAGCATCACCACTAGCAAGCCTAGCAAACAAATGAGAGCGTTGCAACACATTGATATCATTGAGAGTGCCCGGCATACCAAAAAAGCAATGCCAAATCCATAAATCCTCGGATGCTACGGCCTCTAGCAAAATTATTGCATCACGAGACTTGCCACAATACATTCCTTGCCAAGCCTTGGGGCAATTTTTCCAATTCCAATGCATACAATCAATGCTACCTAGCATGCCAGGCCAACCTCTCCTCTCATTAGCTGCCATCAATTTCTTTGTGTCATCTTCATTGGGTGCCCGAAGATACTCAGGACCAAAGACACGAACGATCACTTTCGCAAATCTACGCATAGACTCAATTGTGCTATCTTCACCAATGCGAAGATACTCATTGGCATAGTCAGCCGGAACGCCATATGCAATCACCCGCATAGTTGCGGAGATTTTTTGATATGCACTAAATCCCTTTAAGCCCGTGACATTCCTTCTTTGAGTAAAATACCAGCAATTTGCCTTGCAAGCTTCAACAAGTTTCACAAAGAGGGATCGGCGCATTCGGTACCTTCTGCGGAAGAGGTGTGCAGGATATGTAGGATTCTCCGCAAAATAATCTTGCATCAACATCTCGTTCCCAAGATGGCGATTCCGAGGAATGCACAGACGCCCGACAGTAGATCCTCGCCTCCTCTTCCGGTACTCGTCTTCATGCTCCTTCACGGCAAGCGCCATGACTAATGTTTGCTGCCGAAAGGTCGCAAGCATGGTCTCCACATCCGAGTCGTCCGAATCGGATGAATCGGATAGCAAGAACTTCTCGCATGGGGTCAACTCCATCTACACGCACACCGGTGTTGGAAATATGCCCTAGAGGCAATAATAAAATGGTTATTATTATATTTCCTTCTTCATGATAATTGTCTATTGTTCATGCTATAATTGTGTTATCCGGAAATCGTAATACATGTGTGAATACATAGACCACAACATGTCCCTAGTGAGCCTCTAGTTGACTAGCTCGTTGATCAACAGATAGTCATGGTTTCCTGACTATGGACATTGGATGTCATTGATAACGGGATCACATCATTAGGAGAATGATGTGATGGACAAGACCCAATCCTAAGCATAGCATAAGATCGTGTAGTTCGTTTGCTAGAGCTTTTCCAAATGTCAAGTATCATTTCCTTAGACCATGAGGTTGTGCAACTCCCGGATACCATAGGAGTGCTTTGGGTGTGCCAAATGTCACAACATAACTGGGTGGCTATAAAGGTGCACTACGGGTATCTCCGAAAGTGTCTGTTGGGTTGGCACGAATCGAGACTGGGATTTGTCACTCCGTATGACGAAGAGGTATCTCTAGGCCCACTCGGTAATGCATCATCATAATGAGCTCAGTGTGACCAAGTGTTTGGTCACGGGATCATGCATTACGGTACGAGTAAAGTGACTTGCCGGTAACGAGATTGAACAAGGTATTGGGATACCGACGACCGAATCTCAGGCAAGTAACGTACCGATTGACAAAGGGAATTGTATACGGGATTGATTGAATCCTCGACATCATGGTTCATCCGATGAGATCATCGTGGAACATGTGGGAGCCAACATGGGTATCCAGATCCTGCTGTTGGTTATTGACCGGAGAGTCGTCTCGATCATGTCTGCATGTCTCCTGAACCCGTAGGGTCTACACACTTAAGGTTCGGTGACGCTAGGGTTGTAGAGTATTAGTATGCGGAAATCCGAAAGTTGTTCGGAGTCCCGGATGAGATCCCGGACATCACGAGGAGTTCCGGAATGGTCCGGAGGTGAAGAATTGTATATAGGAAGTCCAGTTTCGGCCACCGGGAAAGTTTCGGGGGTCACTTGTATTGTACCGGGACCACCGGAAGGGTCCCGGGGGTCCACCGGGTGGGGCCACCTATCCCAGAGGGCCCCATGGGCTGAAGTGGGAGGGGAACCAGCCCCTGGTGGGCTGGTGCGCCCCCCTTGGGCCTCCCCCTGCGCCTAGGGTTGGAAACCCTAGGGGTGGGGGCGCCCCACTTGGCTTGGGGGCAAGCCACCCCCTTGGCCGCCGCCCCCCCTTGGAGATGGGATCTCCTAGGGCCCCCCCAGGGGCCCTATATAAAGAGGGGGGAGGGAGGGCAGCCGCACCCAAGCCCCTGGCGCCTCCCTCTCCCTCCCGTGACACCTCTCCCTCTCGCTGAGCTTGGCAAAGCCCTGCCGAGATCCCCGCTACTTCCACCACCACGCCGTCGTGCTGCTGGATCTCCATCAACCTCTCCTTCTCCATTGCTGGATCAAGAAGGAGGAGACGTCTTCCCCAACCGTACGTGTGTTGAACGCGGAGGTGCCGTCCATTCGGCGCTCGGTCATCGGTGATTTGGATCACGACGAGTACGACTCCATCAACCCCGTTCACTTGAACGCTTCCGCTCGCGATCTACAAGGGTATGTAGATGCACTCCTCTCTCTCGTTGCTAGATGACTCCATAGATTGATCTTGGTGATGCGTAGAAAAATTTTAATTTCTGCTACGATCCCCAACAGTGGCATCATGAGCTAGGTCTATGCGTAGTTACTATGCACGAGTAGAACACAAAGCAGTTGTGGGCGTCGATATTGTCAATTTTCTTGCCATTACTAGTCTTATCTTGTTTCGGCGGCATCGTGGGATGAAGCGGCCCGGACCGACCTTACACGTACGCTTACGTGAGACAGGTTCCACCGACTGACATGCACTAGTTGCATAAGGTGGCTAGCGGGTGTCTGTCTCTCCCACTTTAGTCGGATCGGATTCGATGAAAAGGGTCCTTATGAAGGGTAAATAGAAATTGGCATATCACGTTGTGGTTTTACGTAGGTAAGAAACGTTCTTGCTAGAAACCTATAGAAGCCACATAAAAACATGCAACAACAATTAGAGGATGTCTAACTTGTTTTTGCAGCATATGCCTTGTGATGTGATATGGCCAAAAGGATGTGACTAATGAAATATATGTGATGTATGAGATTGATCATGTTCTTGTAATAGGAATCACGACTTGCATGTCGATGAGTATGACAACCGGCAGGAGCCATAGGAGTTGTCTTTATTTTTGTATGACATGCGTGTCATTGAATAACGCCATGTAAATTACTTTACTTTATTGCTAAACATGTTAGCCATAGAAGTAGAAGTAATCGTTGGCGTGACAACTTCATGAAGACACGATGATGGAGATCATGGTGTCATGTCGGTGACGAAGATGATCATGGCGCCCCGAAGATGGAGATCAAAAGGAGCAAAATGATATTGGCCATATCATGTCACTATTTGATTGCATGTGATGTTTATCATGTTTTACATCTTATTTGCTTAGAACGACGGTAGCTTAAATAAGATGATCCCTCGCAATAATTTCAAGAAAGTGTTCCCCCTAACTGTGCACCGTTGCGAAGGTTCCTTGTTTCGAAGCACCACGTGATGATCGGGTGTGATAGATTCTAACGTTCGAATACAACGGGTGTAAGCCAGATTTACACACGCAATACACTTAGGTTGACTTGACGAGCCTAGCATGTACAGACATGGCCTCGGAACACGGAAGACCGAAAGGTCGAGCATGAGTCGTATAGAAGATACGATCAACATGAAGATGTTCACCGATGTTGACTAGTCCGTCTCACGTGATGATCGGACACGGCCTAGTTGACTCGGATCATGTTTCACTTAGATGACTAGAGGGATGTCTATCTGAGTGGGAGTTCATTGAATAATTTGATTAGATGAACTTAATTATCATGAACTTAGTCTAAAATCTTTACAATATGTCTTGTAGATCAAATGGCCCACGCTAATGTTGCCCTCAACTTCAATGCGTTCCTAGAGAAAACCAAACTGAAAGATGATGGCAGCAACTATACGGACTGGGTCCGGAACCTGAGGATCATCCTCATAGCTGCCCAGAAAGATTATGTCCTAGAAGCACCGCTAGGTGACGCACTCATCCCAGAGAACCAAGATGTTATGAACGCTTGGCAGCAGTGTGCTGATGATTACTCCCTCGTTCAGTGCGGCATGCTTTACAGCTTAGAACCGGGGCTCCAAAAGCATTTTGAGCAACACGGAGCATATGAGATGTTCGAAGAGCTGAAAATGGTTTTCCAAGCTCATGTCCGGGTCAAGAGATATGAAGTCTCCCACAAGTCTTCAGTTGTAAGATGGAGGAAAATAGTTCTATCAGTGAGCACATACTCAGAATGTCTGGGTTACACAACCGCATGACTCAGCTGGGAGTTAATCTCCCGGATGACGCGGTCATTGACAGAATCCTTCAGTCGCTTCCACCGAGCTACAAGAGCTTTGTGATGAACTTCAATATGCAGGGGATGGAAAAGACCATTCCTGTGGTATATTCAATGCTGAAATCAGCGGAGGTGGAGATCAAAAAGGAACATCAAGTGTAGATGGTGAATAAAACCACTAAGTTCAAGAAAGGCAAGGGTAAGAAGAACTTCAAGAAGGACGGCAAGGGAGTTGCCGCGCCCGGTAAGCCAGTTGCCGGGAAGAAGCCAAAGAATGGACCCAAGCCTGAGACTGAGTGCTTTTATTGCAAGGGAAGTGGCCACTGGAAGCGGAACTGCCCCAAGTACTTGGCGGACAAGAAGGCCGGCAACACCAAAGGTATATGTGATATACATGTTATTGATGTGTACCTTACCAGCACTCGTAGTAGCTCCTGGGTATTTGATACCGGTGCGGTTGCTCATATTTGTAACTCAAAGCAGGAGCTGCGGAATAAACGGAGACTGGCAAAGGACGAGGTGACGATGCGCGTCGGGAATGGTTCCAAGGTCGATGTGATCGCCGTCGGCACGCTACCTCTACATTTACCTACGGGATTAGTTTTAAACCTCAATAATTGTTATTTAGTGCCAGCTTTGAGCATGAACATTGTATCAGGATCTCGTTTAATTCGAGATGGCTACTCATTTAAATCCGAGAATAATGGTTGTTCTATTTATATGAGAGATATGTTTTATGGTCATGCCCGCTGGTTAATGGTTTATTCTTAATGAATCTCGAACGTAGTGTTACACATATTCATAGTGTGAATACCAAAAGATGTAAGGTTGATAATGATAGTCCCACATACTTGTGGCACTGCCGTCTTGGTCACATTGGTGTCAAACGCATGAAGAAGCTCCATGCAGATGGACTTTTGAAGTCTCTTGATTACGAATCATTTGACACGTGCGAACCATGCCTCATGGGTAAGATGACCAAGACTCCGTTCTCCGGAACAATGGAGCGAGCAACCAACTTATTGGAAATCATACATACTGATGTGTGCGGTCCAATGAGTGTTGAGGCTCGCGGTGGCTATCGTTATGTTCTCACTCTCACTGATGACTTGAGTAGATATGGGTATGTCTACCTAATGAAACACAAGTCTGAGACCTTTGAAAAGTTCAAGGAATTTCAGAGTGAGGTTGAGAATCAACGTGACAGGAAAATAAAGTTCTTACGATCAGATCGTGGAGGGGAATATTTGAGTCATGAATTTGGCACACACTTTAGGAAATGTGGAATAGTTTTACAACTCACGCCGCCTGGAACACCTCAGCGAAATGGTGTGTCCGAACGTCGTAATCGCACTCTATTGGATATGGTGCGATCTATGATGTCTCTTACCGATCTACCGCTCTCATTTTGGGGCTATGCTTTAGAGACTGCCGCATTCACTTTAAATAGGGCTCCGTCGAAATCCGTTGAGACGACACCGTATGAATTATGGTTTGGGAAGAAACCTAAGC
Source organism: Aegilops tauschii subsp. strangulata (assembly GCF_002575655.3). Taxonomy (NCBI): domain Eukaryota; kingdom Viridiplantae; phylum Streptophyta; class Magnoliopsida; order Poales; family Poaceae; genus Aegilops; species Aegilops tauschii. Next base: position 33,719,145 of record NC_053040.3, on the reverse strand, counting down.
TGTCGTTTCTAAAAGTTTGGGGATGCGATGCTTATGTCAAGAAACTTCAACCTGAAAAGCTCGAACCCAAGTCGGAGAAATGCGTCTTCATAGGATACCCTAAGGAAACCATTGGGTATACCTTCTACCTCAGATCCGAAGGCAAGATCTTTGTTGCTAAGAACGGATCTTTTCTGGAGAAAGAGTTTCTCTCGAAAGAAGTAGGTGGGAGGAAGGTAGAGCTTGATGAAGTACTGCCTCTTGAAGCGGAAAGTAGCGCAGCTTAGGAAAATGTTCCTGTGGTGCATGCACCGACTAGAGAGGAAGTTAATGATGATGATGATCAAGGTACTTCGGATCAAGCTCCTACTGAGCTTCGTAGGTCCACAAGGACACGTTCCGCGCCAGAGTGGTACGGCAACCCTGTCTTGGAAATCATGTTGTTAGACAACGGTGAACCTTCGAACTATGAAGAAGCAATGGCGGGCCCAGATTCCGACAAATGGCTAGAAGCCATGAAATCCGAGATAGGATCCATGTATGAAAACAAAGTATGGACTTTGACTGACTTGCCCGATGATCGGCGAGCCATAGAAAATAAATGAATCTTTAAGAAGAAGACAGATGCAGGATGGTAATGTGACCATCTATAAGGCTCGACTTGTCGCCAAGGGTTATCGACAAGTTCAAGGGGTTGACTACAATGAGACTTTCTCACCCGTAGCGAAGCTGAAGTCCGTCCGAATCATGTTAGCAATTGCCGCATTCTATGATTATGAGATATGGCAAATGGACGTCAAAACGGCATTCCTTAATGGCTTTCTTAAGGAAGAATTGTATATGATGCAGCCGGAAGGTTTTGTCGATCCTAAGAATGCTAACAAGGTATGCAAGCTCCAGCGCTCCATCTATGGGCTGGTGCAAGCATCTCGGAGTTGGAACATTCGATTTGATGAGATGATCAAAGCGTTTGGGTTTACACAGACTTATGAAGAAGCCTGTGTTTACAAGAAAGTGAGTGGGAGCTCTGTAGCATTTCTCATATTATATGTGGATGACATACTGTTGATGGGAAATGACATAGAATTCTTGGGAAGCATAAAGGCCTACTTGAACAAGTGTTTTTCAATGAAGGACCTTGGAGAAGCTGCTTATATATTAGGCATCAAGATCTATAGAGATAGATCAAGACGCCTCATTGGTCTTTCACAAAGTATGTACCTTGACAAGATATTGAAGAAGTTCAATATGGATCAGTCCAAGAAGGGGTTCTTGCCTGTATTGCAAGGTGTGCAATTGAGCACGGCTCAATGCCCGACCACGGCAGAAGATAGAGAAAAGATGAGTGTCATCCCCTATGCCTCGGCCATAGGGTCTATTATGTATGCCATGCTGTGTACCAGACCTGATGTAAACCTTGCCGTAAGTTTGGTAGGAAGGTACCAAAGTAATCCCGGCATGGAACACTGGACAGCGGTCAAGAATATCCTGAAGTACCTGAAGAGGACTAAGGATATGTTTCTCGTTTATGGAGGTGACGAAGAGCTCGTCGTAAAGGGTTACGTCGATGCTAGCTTCGACACAGATCTGGATGACTCTAAGTCACAAACCGGATACGTGTATATTTTAAATGGTGGGGCAGTAAGCTGGTGCAGTTGCAAGCAAAGCGTCGTGGCGGGATCTACATGTGAAGCGGAGTTAATGGCAGCCTCGGAGGCAGCGCATGAAGCAATCTGGATGAAGGAGTTCATCACCGACCTAGGAGTCATACCCAATGCGTCGGGGCCAATCACCCTCTTCTGTGACAACACTGGAGCTATTGCCCTTGCCAAGGAGCCCAGGTTTCACAAGAAGACCAGGCATATCAAGCGTCGCTTCAACTCCATTCGTGAAAATGTTCAAAATGGAGACATAGATATTTGTAAAGTACATACGGACCTGAATATAGCAGATCCGTTGACTAAACCTCTCCCTAGAGCAAAACATGTTCAACACCAGAACTCTATGGGTGTTCGATTCATCACAATGTAACTAGATTATTGACTCTAGTGCAAGTGGGAGACTGTTGGAAATATGCCCTAGAGGCAATAATAAAATGGTTATTATTATATTTCCTTCTTCATGATAATTGCCTATTGTTCATGCTATAATTGTGTTATCTGGAAAATCGTAATACATGTGTGAATACATAGACCACAACATGTCCCTAGTGAGCCTCTAGTTGACTAGCTCGTTGATCAACAGATAGTCATGGTTTCCTGACTATGGACATTGGATGTCATTGATAACGGGATCACATCATTAGGAGAATGATGTGATGGACAAGACCCAATCCTAAGCATAGCATAAGATCGTGTAGTTCGTTTGCTAGAGCTTTTCCAAATGTCAAGTATCATTTCCTTAGACCATGAGGTTGTGCAACTCCCGGATACCATAGGAGTGCTTTGGGTGTGCCAAACGTCACAACGTAACTGGGTGGCTATAAAGGTGCACTACGGGTATCTCCGAAAGTGTCTGTTGGGTTGGTACGAATCGAGACTGGGATTTGTCACTCCGTATGACGGAGAGGTATCTCTGGGCCCACTCGGTAATGCATCATCATAATGAGCTCAATGTGACCAAGTGTTTGGTCATGGGATCATGCATTACGGTACGAGTAAAGTGACTTGCCGGTAACGAGATTGAACAAGGTATTGGGATACCGACGATCGAATCTCGGGCAAGTAACGTACCGATTGACAAAGGGAATTGTATACGGGATTGATTGAATCCTCGACATCGTGGTTCATCCGATGAGATCATCGTGGAACATTGGGAACCAACATGGGTATCCAGATCCCGCTGTTGGTTATTGACCGGAGAGTCGTCTCGGTCATGTCTGCATGTCTCCCGAACCCGTAGGGTCTACACACTTAAGGTTCGGTGACGCTAGGGTTGTAGAGATATTAGTATGCGGAAATCCGAAAGTTTTTCGGAGTCCCGGATGAGATCCCGGACGTCACGAGGAGTTCCGGAATGGTCCGGAGGTGAAGAATTGTATATAGGAAGTCCAGTTTCGGCCACCGGGAAAGTTTCGGGGGTCACCTGTATTGTACCGGGACCACCGGAAGGGTCCCAGGGGTCCATCGGGTGGGGCCACCTGTCCCGGAGGGCCCCATGGGCTGAAGTGGGAGGGGAACCAGCCCCTGGTGGGCTGGTGCGCCCCCCTTGGGCCTCCCCCTGCGCCTAGGGTTGGAAACCCTAGGGGTGGGGGGCGCCCCACTTGGCTTGGGGGGCAAGCCACCCCCTTGGCCGCCGCCCCCCCTTGGAGATGGGATCTCCTAGGGCCGGCGCCCCCCAGGGGCCCTATATAAAGAGGGGGGAGGGAGGGCAGCCGCACCCAAGCCCCTGGCGCCTCCCTCTCCCTCCCGTGACACCTCTCCCTCTCGCTGAGCTTGGCGAAGCCCTGCCGAGATCCCCGCTGCTTCCACCACCACGCCGTCGTGCTGCTGGATCTCCATCAACCTCTCCTTCCCCCTTGCTGGATCAAGAAGGAGGAGACGTCTTCCCCAACCGTACGTGTGTTGAACGCGGAGGTGCCGTCCGTTCGGCGCTCAGTCATCGGTGATTTGGATCACGACGAGTACGACTCCATCAACCCCGTTCACTTGAACGCTTCCGCTCGCGATCTACAAGGGTATGTAGATGCACTCCTCTCTCTCGTTGCTAGATGACTCCATAGATTGATCTTGGTGATGCGTAGAAATTTTTTTAATTTCTGCTACAATCCCCAACAACCGGCGCATCAATCTACTACACAGCTCGCAAAAATCACAAAAAAGGGACTAGCCGGTGGCGGGTGATCCCGGGCGGCGACGAGGGGGGGTGCACTCGACGGTGGTCGATCCCCAGCGGCGGCGGCGACGGGGGGTGGCTCTTCTCGCCGGATCCGGAGGGGTGGTGCAGCGCCTCGGCACGGGAGGGTGTGGGGCGGCCCCGCGGAGCGATTCTGCCCGCAGATATGGCCGGAATCGCCGGCGGCGGGCGGGCGGAAGCAAGGGCGGGCGGCGGCGGAAGGAGGGGGAAAAGAGCGCGGGGCTGAAATGTCCCTCCCGCCAACTGCTTGGCTGCGATGCAGGGCACTGCAGCCGCGAGGGGGAAACCCGCGTTTTCCCAGGTTGGGGTAGGGAATTTGCCGCGCCCCCAAAATTTTTTGCGGGCCGGGGCGGGATGCGGGGTCTGGTCGGGCAGGCTTTCCGGCCCGTACCCGCATTTTGGCGGTTATTTTGCGGGTCGGGGTGGATGCGGGGTCTGCTAGAGTTGCTCTTAGGTGGAGGTCGGAGACAGGGACGTAGCCAGAAATTTGGTGTGTGTGTGTGGGGGGGGGGGGGTTCCATACTTGAGCTCTACTACAGTAATGACCTAAAAATTGAACATCTAGAGTGTGTGAAACAACGCTAAACTTGAACTCGTGTTTTCGGTAATGTTTGGTACACAAGAAGACAATACAAAATTTCCACTTTGACAAGACAAATTAGTTCCGAAATTAGTTATATAGGAAAATTGGGTACACCATGCTATAACTAATTGATTCCAACTGCAATCCTTATGTCGATCAATCAATGATTATTCATGTTAGACAACAAAAATTAGAGATTTTAGATGAGGTAAATTAATAATGAGACTGAACGTAGCATAGATAGTGATTTCTATGGTATCTCCTATTTTTGTCAGGAAATGCGCTATTGTTACCACAACCGCGCCAGTATCAATGTGATGCACCTGATGTGGCAAATGCTTCTATATGTCCAGTGTGTATCGGACAAAACTCTACCAAGATGAAGGCATTGCCTTTAGGAGCACTATGTCCAATGCATATATGTGTAAAATTGAACCGATTGTCACAAGTATAGGTTGGTGAATTGTTCCGTGGCACCGCAAGGTTATAATTGTCATTGGTTTATGTGTTAAGATTGATGTTGATTTGTGAATCGGGCGTTATTCTCATGCATGTATGGCATGAACTTGTTCTAAAATCATATACTCCCTCCGATCCATATTACTGGTTGCTCAAATGGATGTATCATATGCATCGGAGGGAGAACTATATGATACTTTTTTCCCTGTTTATATTTGGAAACATTTGTGGTTCATCATGTAAGAACCATGAACAATCATATTGTTATTTAACTTTTTTCCACTGTTTTAAATGTCATTGCTTGTGCCTTGCGACAATGCATGACCCTTAATCAATTATTACCTCTGATAAAGTTTACCATTCGGGGCTCATTTACTAGGTTCCTATTTTTCCCTTTTGTACCTTTTCCGTCTCTACCATGTTCATTTGTACAATGCTTAATCGCATCATAAGTCCTATGATATGATGTTTCATTAGAAAACAGAAACATCATGGAATATTTGATTCCATTTTTACTATACGCACAATAAATATTCCATAAGTTCTCTAGGGAGAAGTTCACCCCGTTGATTGCCTTCGATGTGTGGATTTTGCTAATTATGAACAGGGAAATTTCTATGTACTGTTATTCGTGTGTTGCAGGTGCATGCTTACTAGTAGCACGAAATAATTGTAATAACGTCTATGGGCCTTGTTCCATGCATCCTTCCCGTTTTTACTCAGCCCCAAAACGTACGGAATCTTAATCAACCCAAAACGCACGGAGTTGCAGCCGCCGGACAAAATGAAAGTCGAGACAATCCCACGGCGCCGCAACAGATGCTGGATCCCGCGGATGCATGGACGGCGACGTGAATCCGCTGCGGCGCCGTGGAGGACTGCGGACTGCAGAGCCCATGCCGCCGTGACCCCCGGAAGGTGCGTACCGCAGAGGCCGCCGTGGCGCCGCCACAGATGCATGGACGGCGACCTGATCACGTGAATCCGCCGGAGTTCTCGATCCTCTCGTTCCTATAGTGGACGGAGGAGGGCGAACGTTGCAGTAGCCCGGTATGTCTCGAAACACTCTGCAAATCATCTCGTTCCCTTGTATTCTGGGGTCACGTTCCTGCCATCGAATTGTATCGTCCCCTGTGTCGACCCCGACCCTCGATCTGGGTCAACGTTCCCGGTTCATGGAACGTCGCACTGTTCCCCGTTCCCGGCAACTATGCACTAGAGTGGTGGAGGTGGAGGCCGATGGAGGAGGGGGGCGGGGTGGCCTGGGGCAGCCGCGGCGGGGCGGGTGGCGCTGGGGCGCGGCGGGGGCGACGAGGCGGCGGGATGGTGCGGCGGGGGGTGCAGGGCGTGGTGGGGCGGCGGCGAGGTTGTGCGGCGGCGGCGACGGGGTGGTGCGACAGGGGCGACGGGGCGGCGGGGGGGTGCGGGCGCGACGTGGCGGCGGGGTGGTGCGGGGCGCGGCGGGGGCGATGGGGTGGCAGCGGTGCAGGCATGGGCGGAGAGAAAGGGGAGAGAGAGAGACATAGGGGTGAGGCCGGGGAGAGAGAGGGAGGGGGTTACCGTTAGTTTGGATGGGCCAACCTCTTTGTCGTCTGCTAGCGGACGGCAAAGAGCTTGGGGGTGTGCCGTTACAGCGATGCCCTAAAATGGACCTCACCCAAACTCTTTGCCGGCTGCTAGCGAATGGCAAAGAATCTTTATCGTCCGCTAGCCAACGGCAAAGAATTGGCTGACGGCAAATTGCACCTTTGTCATCAGCATGTTCTTTGTCGTCTGCTTTTTGTGAGCTGACGGCAAAGACCTTCTTTGCCGTCCGCAAGCTGACGGCAAAGATCTGATAGCCGGTAAATTCTCTGATTTCAGTAGTGCAATAGCAGAGAGAAGGCCTAGTATCATTACAATCAGTATGTGCTTAAACAGAAGAGAAAATCCGAATTAGTGGGTTCAGTGGATGTGAAGCCAGAAACAGCTTATCGGGTTCAGTGGTTTGAAAAATTTGATAATTCTTCAATTCGTGATAATTGTGATGTTTCTTTTATCATGTGGTCGCATGCAGACATGCATTGATCACTTTGTTGTTTAGTAAGTAGGCACTTGTCCCAAAGAGCTACTTTGTGATTTCAAATGAAGCTTATGTGAACTATTTATATAATACTTATGTGAGTTTGTTGTTAGACTTTGTGACTTCAAATGCAAATTTGTATATTGTATATATGTTTTTGCTGCGGCGGTTTGAGGGCAAAGCAGAAGAAATAGAACTGGGAACGAATCTTTACCGAGTGCGGCTCTCGGCAAACGGACATGCGCTGGGATCAGCTGGCAGTTGGTTGTGGCAGTTTTGCCTAGCGTGGCTCTCGGCAAAGAGCTGACGGAACCAGCGGCCATGAAGTCACTTTATTTTGCCGATAGGCACTGTTTGGCTCTCGCCAAACTCTTTGTCGAGTGTCCGTGTTCTCGCTCTCGGCAAATTCCTGTTTGTCTGAGAGATGTACGCTGGGTGGCCTTCACCGAGTGCAACTCTCGATAAAGACTTTGCCGAGGGTTTTAGGCCCTTTGTCGAGTGTTCCTAGCACTCGGCAAATTGTGCAATTCTAGTAGTGAGTGATAGAACTTTAGATCGGAGTAGGCTAGTAGATCCGGTGAACCTACCTTGTGCAGCAGTAGACGAACTCGAGCTGGAGGCCATCGTGGTGCTTGGGCGCACGGCGATGGCAGAGAGTAGGTGATGGTGGTGGAGCTTCCCGTGAGCACCGCGCTAACCCTAGATCGGTAGGGATTGTAGGTGGGGATTGCGGCAGCGATTAACCTCGTGAATAGCGCCCCGGCCCCCACCTCTGTTTATATAGCGCGGGTCACAGGGGCCCACCAACCATGGTTTGGTTGGGCGCCCCCGATCAGGGCGCGAGTCAGGGGCCCGTTCGACCCGTTGGGCTCGAACGGGAGAGAGATCAACCTAACATTCTCCCCCTTGATCTCAACTTTATTTTTAACTTTATACTTTCTAGTTTATCTGTTTCATCACATATTGGTACATAGAGCATGTTTCATCGTCACGGCTTAATTGCCGTTAGAATCATACAGCTACAACATACTTTATGTTCAGAAACAAATTATGTTCCTTTTGGGCCTATCCAGGAATCATAAGGCTTTCCCTTAAACCCATGCCGGCTAAGTGTTCCTTGAACACATTGGGTGGTAAGCCTTTCGTTAGCGGATCCGCAAGCATATCCTTTGTCCTTATATGCTCGAGACTTATAGTTTGATCCTGGATTTTATCTTTCACAACATAAAACCTTATCTCTATTGTTTTGGCAGCATTACTCGACTTGTTGTTGTGAGCATAGAATACTGCGGGCTGGTTATCACAGTACATTTTTAGTGGTTTGTGAATGCAATCTACCACTTTCAAGTCGGGTACAAATTTCTTTAGCCATATCGCCTGCCCCGTGGCTTCGAAGCATGCTATGAATTCTGCATACATCGTGGATGATGCAACTATCGACTGTTTGGAGCTTTTCCACGAAATAGCTCCCCCAGCGAGGGTGAATATGTATCTTGACGTGGATTTTCTATCATCTCTGTCCCCCGCAAAATCTGCGTCTGAATACCCTTCTATCTCTAGGGAATCACTTCTCCTGTATATTAGCATGTAGTCCTTCATGTTGGAAATATGCCCTAGAGGCAATAATAAATGGTTATTATTATATTTCTTTGTTCATGATAATTGTCTATTGTTCATGCTATAATTGTGTTATCCGGAAATCGTAATACATGTGTGAATACATAGACCACAACGTGTCCCTAGTAAGCCTCTAGTTGACTAGCTCATTGATCAATAGATAGTCATGGTTTCCTGACTATGGACATTGGATGTCGTTGATAACGGGATCACATCATTGGGAGAATGATGTGATGGACAAGACCAATCCTAAGCATAGCTCAAAGATCGTGTAGTTCGTTTGCTAGAGCTTTTCCAATATCAAGTATCTTTTCCTTAGACCATGAGATCGTGCAACTCCCGGATACCGTAGGAGTGCTTTGGGTGAGCCAAACATCACAACGTAACTGGGTGACTATAAAGGTACACTACGGGTATCTCTGAAAGTGTCTGTTGGGTTGGCACGGATCGAGACTGGGATTTGTCACTCCGTGTGACGGAGAGGTATCTCTGGGCCCACTCGGTAGTGCATCATCATAATGAGCTCAATGTGACTAAGGGGTTAGCCACGGGATCATGCATTGCGGTACGAGTAAAGAGACTTGCCGGTAACGAGATTGAACAAGGTATTGGGATACCAACGATCGAATCTCGGGCAAGTAACATACCGATTGACAAAGGGAATCGTATACGGGATTGATTGAATCCTCGACATCGTGGTTCATCCGATGAGATCATCGTGGAACATGTGGGAGCTAACATGGGTATCCAGATCCCGCTGTTGGTTATTGACCGGAGAGGCGTCTCGGTCATGTCTGCATGTCTCCCGAACCCGTAGGGTCTACACACTTAAGGTTCGGTGACGCTAGGGTTGTAGAGATATGAGTATGCGGAAACCCGAAAGTTGTTCGGAGTCCCGGATGAGATCCCGGACGTCACGAGGAGTTCCGGAATGGTCCGGAGGTGAAGAATTATACATGGGAAGTCCAGTTTCGGCCACCGGGAAAGTTTCGGGGGTTACCGGTATTGTACCGGGACCACCGGAAGGGTCCCGAGGGTCCACCGGGTGGGGCCACCTATCCCGGAGGGCCCCATGGGCTGAAGTGTGAAGGGAACCAGCCCTTAGTGGGCTGGGGCTCCCCCCTTGGGCCTCCCCCTGCGCCTAGGGTTGGAAACCCTAGGGGTGGGGGGCGCCCCCCTTTGGCTTGTGGGGGAAGCCACCCCCTTCCCCCCTTTGGCCGCCGCCCCCCCTTGGAGATCTGATCTCCCAAGGGCTGGCGCCCCCCCCCCCCCCCGGGGGTCCTATAAATAGTGGGGCGAGGGAGGGCAGCAGCACACCAGCCCCTGGCGCCTCCCTCTCCCCCTGCAACACCTCTCCCTCTCGCAGACGCTTGGCGAAGCCCTGCCTAGACCCCGCTACATCCACCACCACGCCGTCGTGCTGCTGGATCTCCATCAACCTCTCCTTCCCCCTTGCTGGATCAAGAAGGAGGAGACGTCGCTGCACCGTACGTGTGTTGAACGCGGAGGTGCCGTCCGTTCGGCACTCGGTCATCGGTGATTTGAATCACGGCGAGTACGACTCCATCAACCTCGTTCATTATAACGCTTCCGCTCGCGATCTACAAGGGTATGTAGATGCACTCCTTTCCTCTCGTTGCTAGTATACTCCATAGATGGATCTTGGTGATGCGTAGAAAATTTTAAAATTCTGCTACGATCCCAACAGTGGCATCATGAGCCAGGCCTATGCGTGGTTACTATGCACGAGTAGAACACAAAGCAGTTGTGGGCGTAGATCATGTCAATTCTTCTTGCCGCTACTAGTCTTATCTTGTTTCGGCGGCATTGTGGGATGAAGCGGCCCGGACCGACCTTACACGTACCTTACGTGAGACAGGTTCCACCGACTGACATGCACTAGTTGCATAAGGTGGCTAGCGGGTGTCTGTCTCTCCCACTTTAGTCGAAACAGATTCGATGAAAAGGGTCCTTATGAAGGGTAAATAGAAATTGGCATATCACGTTGTGGTTTTACGTAGGGAAGAAACGTTCTTGCTAGAAACCTATACAAGCCACGTAAAAACTTGCAACAACAATTAGAGGACGTCTAACTTGTTTTTGCAGCATGTGCTATGTGATGTGATATGGCCAGAAGATGTGATGAATGATATATGTGATGTATGAGATTGATCATATTCTTGTAATAGGAATCACGACTTGCATGTCGATGAGTATGACAACCGGCAGGAGCCATAGGAGTTGTCTTTATTTTTGTATGACCTGCGTGTCATTGAATAACGCCATGTAAATTACTTTACTTTGTTGCTAAACGCGTTAGCCATAGAAGTAGAAGTAATCGTTGGCGTGACAACTTCATGAAGACACAATGATGGAGATCATGATGATGGAGATCATGGTGTCATGCCGGTGACGAAGATGATCATGGTGCCCCGAAGATGGAGATCAAAGGAGCAAAATGATATTGGCCATATCATGTCACTATTTGATTGCATGTGATGTTTATCATGTTTTGCATCCTATTTGCTTAGAACGACGGTAGTAAGTAAGATGATCCCTTATAATAATTTCAAGAAAGTGTTCCCCCTAACTGTGCACCGTTGCGAAGGTTCGTTGTTTCGAAGCACCACGTGATGATCGGGTGTGATAGATTCCAATGTTCGCATACAACGGGTGTTGACGAGCCTAGCATGTACAGACATGGCCTCGGAACACACGCAATACACTTAGGTTGACTTGACGAGCCTAGCATGTACAGACATGGCCTCGGAACACGGAGGACCGAAAGGTCGAGCATGAGTCGTATAGAAGATACGATCAACATGGAGATGTTCACCGATCTTGACTAGTCCGTCTCACGTGATGATCGGACACGGCCTACTTAACTCGGATCATGTTTCACTTAGATGACTAGAGGGATGTCTATCTGAGTGGGAGTTCATTGAATAATTTGATTATATGAACTTAATTATCATGAACTTAGTCTAAAATCTTTACAATATGTCTTGTAGATCAAATGGCCCACGTTGTCCTCAACTTCAACGCGTTCCTAGAGAAAACCAAGCTGAAAGATGATGGCAATAACTATACGGACTGGGTCCGGAACCTGAGGATCATCCTCATAGCTGCCAAGAAAGATTATGTCCTAGAAGCACCACTAGGTGAAGCACCAATCCCAGAGAACCAAGACGTTATGAACGCTTGGCAATCACGTGCTGATGATTACTCCCTCGTTCAGTGCGGCATGCTTTACAGCTTAGAACCGGGTCTCCAAAAGCGTTTTGAGAAACATGGAGCATATGAGATGTTCGAGGAGCTGAAAATGGTTTTCCAAGATCATGCCCGGGTCGAGAGATATGAAGTCTCCGACAAGTTCTTCAGCTGTAAAATGGAGGAAAATAGTTCTGTTAGTGAGCACATACTCAGAATGTCTGGGTTGCATAACCGCTTGTCTCAACTGGGAGTCAATCTCCCGGATGACGCGGTCATTGACAGAATCCTCCAGTCGCTTCCACCAAGCTACAAGAGCTTTGTGATGAACTTCAATATGCAGGGAATGGAAAAGACCATTCCTGAGATATATTCAATGCTAAAATCGGCAGAGGTGGAAATCAAAAAGGAACATCAAGTGTTGATGGTGAATAAAACCACTAAGTTCAAGAAGGGCAAGGGTAAGAAGAACTTCAAGAAGGACGGCAAGGGAGTTGCCGCGCCCGGTAAGCCAGTTGCCGGGAAGAAGCCAAAGAATGGACCCAAGCCTGAGACTGAGTGCTTTTATTGCAAGGGAAGTGGTCACTGGAAGCGGAATTGCCCCAAATACTTAGCGGACAAGAAGGCCGGCAACACCAAAGGTATATATGATATACATGTAATTGATGTGTACCTTACCAGTACTCGTAGTAGCTCCTGGGTATTTGATACCGGTGCGGTTGCTCATATTTGTAACTCAAAACAGGAGCTGCGGAATAAGCGGAGACTGGCGAAGGACGAGGTGACGATGCGCGTCGGGAATGGTTCCAAGGTCGATGTGATCGCCGTCGGCACGCTACCTCTGCATTTACCTACGGGATTAGTTTTAAACCTCAATAATTGTTATTTAGTGCCAGCTTTGAGCATGAACATTGTATCTGGATCTCGTTTAATTCGAGATGGCTACTCATTTAAATCCGAGAATAATGGTTGTTCTATTTATATGAGAGATATGTTTTATGGTCATGCCCCGCTGGTCAATGGTTTATTCTTGATGAATCTCGAACGTGATGTTACACATATTCATAGTATGAATACCAAAAGATGTAAAGTTGATAACGATAGTCCCACATACTTGTGGCACTGCCGCCTTGGTCACATTGGTGTCAAGCGCATGAAGAAGCTCCATGCAGATGGACTTTTGGAGTCTCTTGATTATGAATCATTTGACACGTGCGAACCATGCCTTATGGGTAAGATGACCAAGACTCCGTTCTCCGGAACAATGGAGCGAGCAACCAACTTATTGGAAATCATACATACCGATGTGTGCGGTCCAATGAGTGTTGAGGCTCGCGGAGGATATCGTTATGTTCTCACTCTCACTGATGACCTAAGTAGATATGGGTATGTCTACCTAATGAAACACAAGTCTGAAACCTTTGAAAAGTTCAAGGAATTTCAGAGTGAGATTGAGAATCAACGTGACAGAAAAATAAAGTTCTTACGATCAGATCGTGGAGGAGAATATTTAAGTCACGAATTTGGTACACACTTAAGGAAATGTGGAATCGTTTCACAACTCACGCCGCCTGGAACACCTCAGCGAAATGGTGTGTCCGAACGTCGTAATCGCACACTATTGGATATGGTGCGATCTATGATGTCTCTTACCGATTTACCGCTATCATTTTGGGGATACGCTCTAGAGACAGCTGCATTCACTTTAAATAGGGCTCCGTCGAAATCCGTTGAAATGACACCGTATGAATTATGGTTTGGGAAGAAACCTAAGCTGTCGTTTCTAAAAGTTTGGGGATGCGATGCTTATGTCAAGAAACTTCAACCTGAAAAGCTCGAACCCAAGTCGGAAAAATGCGTCTTCATAGGATACCCTAAGGAAACCATTGGGTATACCTTCTACCTCAGATCGGAAGGCAAGATCTTTGTTGCCAAGAACGGGTCCTTTCTGGAGAAGGAGTTTCTCTCGAAAGAATTAAGTGGGAGGAAAGTGGAACTTGATGAGGTGATAGTCACCCCTTCCGAACCGGAAAGTAGCGCAGCGCGGGAAGATGTTCCTGTGGTGCCTACACCGACTTGGGAGGAAGTTAATGATGATGATCATGAAGCTTCGGATCAAGTTACTGCTGAACTTCGTAGGTCCACAAGGACACGTTCCGCGCCAGAGTGGTACGGCAACCCTGTCCTGGAAATCATGTTGTTAGACAACGGTGAACCTTCGAACTATGAAGAAGCGATGGCGGGCCCGGATTCCGACAAATGGCTAGAAGCCATGAAATCCGAGATTGGATCTATGTATTAAAACGAAGTATGGACTTTGACTGACTTGCCCGATGATCGGCGAGCCATAGAAAATAAATGGATCTTTAAGAGGAAGACAGACGCGGATGTTAATGTGACCATCTATAAGGCTCGACTTGTCGCTAAGGGTTATCGACAAGTTCATGGGGTTGACAAGGATGAGACATTCTCACCCGTAGCGAAGCTGAAGTCTGTCCGAATAATGTTAGCAATTGCCACATTCTATGATTATGAGATATGGCAAATGGACGTCAAAACGGCATTCCTTAACGGCTTCCTTAAGGAAGAGTTGTATATGATGCAGCCGGAAGGTTTTGTCGATCCTAAGAATGCTAACAAAGTATGCAAGCTCCAGCGCTCAATCTATGGGCTGGTGCAAGCATCTCGGAGTTGGAACATTCGATTTGATGAGATGATCAAAGCGTTTGGGTTTACACAGACTTATGGAGAAGCCTGTGTTTACAAGAAAGTGAGTGGGAGCTCTGTAGCATTTCTCTTATTATATGTGGATGACATATTATTGATGGGAAATGATATAGAATTCTTGGAAAGTATAAAGGCCTATTTGAATAAGTGTTTTTCAATGAAGGACCTTGGAGAAGCTGCTTATATATTAGGCATCAAGGTCTATAGAGATAGATCGAGACGCCTCATTGGTCTTTCACAAAGTACGTACCTTGACAAGATATTGAAGAAGTTCAATATGGATCAGTCCAAGAAGGGGTTCTTGCCTGTATTGCAAGGTGCGCAATTGAGCACGGCTCAATGCCCGACCACGGCAGAAGATAGAGAAAAGATGAGTGTCATCCCCTATGCCTCGGCCATAGGGTCTATTATGTATGCCATGCTGTGTACCAGACCTGATGTAAACCTTGCCGTGAGTTTGGTAGGAAGGTACCAAAGTAATCCCGGCATGGAACACTGGACAGCGGTCAAGAATATCCTAAAGTACCTGAAGAGGACTAAGGATATGTTTCTCGTTTATGGAGGTGACGAAGAGCTCGTCGTAAAGGGTTACGTCGACGCTAGCTTCGACACAGATCTGGATGACTCGAAGTCACTAACCGGA
This sequence comes from Aegilops tauschii subsp. strangulata, assembly GCF_002575655.3. Classification (NCBI taxonomy): domain Eukaryota; kingdom Viridiplantae; phylum Streptophyta; class Magnoliopsida; order Poales; family Poaceae; genus Aegilops; species Aegilops tauschii. Next base: position 33,704,010 of record NC_053040.3, on the reverse strand, counting down.
TACGTGTATATTTTGAATGGAGGAGCAGTAAGCTGGTGCAGTTGCAAGCAAAGCGTTGTGGCAGGATCTACATGTGAAGCGGAGTACATGGCAGCCTCGGAGGCAGCACAGGAGGCAGTCTGGATGAAGGAGTTCATTACCGACCTAGGGGTGATTCCCAATGCGTCGGGCCCGATGACTCTCTTCTGTGACAACACTGGAGCTATTGCCCTTGCGAAGGAGCCCAGGTTTCACAGGAAGACCAGGCATATCAAGCATCGCTTCAACTCCATTCGTGAAAGTGTTCAAAATGGAGACATAGATATTTGTAAAGTACATACGGACCTGAATGTAGCAGATCCGTTGACTAAACCTCTCCCTAGAGCAAAACATGATCAACACCAGGACGCAATGGGTGTTCGATTCATCACAATGTAACTAGATTATTGACTCTAGTGCAAGTGGGAGACTGTTGGAAATATGCCCTAGAGGCAATAATAAATGGTTATTATTATATTTCTTTGTTCATGATAATTGTCTATTGTTTATGCTATAATTGTGTTATCCGAAAATCGTAATACATGTGTGAATACATAGACCACAACGTGTCCCTAGTAAGCCTCTAGTTGACTAGCTCGTTGATCAATAGATAGTCATGGTTTCCTGACTATGGACATTGGATGTCGTTGATAACGGGATCACATCATTGGGAGAATGATGTGATGGACAAGACCCAATCCTAAGCATAGCTCAAAGATCGTGTAGTTCGTTTGCTAGAGCTTTTCCGATGTCAAGTATCTTTTCCTTAGACCATGAGATCGTGCAACTCCCGGATACCGTAGGAGTGCTTTGGGTGAGCCAAACGTCACAACGTAACTGGGTGACTATAAAGGTACACTACGGGTATCTCTGAAAGTGTCTGTTGGGTTGGCACGGATCGAGACTGGGATTTGTCACTCCGTGTGACGGAGAGGTATCTCTGGGCCCACTCGGTAGTGCATCATCATAATGAGCTCAATGTGACTAAGGGGTTAGCCACGGGATCATGCATTGTGGTACGAGTAAAGAGACTTGCCGGTAATGAGATTGAACAAGGTATTGGGATACCGACGATCGAATCTCGGGCAAGTAACATACCGATTGACAAATGGAATCGTATACGGGATTGATTGAATCCTCGACATCGTGGTTCATCCGATGAGATCATCGTGGAACATGTGGGAGCCAACATGGGTATCCAGATCCCGCTGTTGGTTATTGACCGGAGAGGCGTCTCGGTCATGTCTGCATGTCTCCCGAACCCGTAGGGTCTACACACTTAAGGTTCGGTGACGCTAGGGTTGTAGAGATATGAGTATGCGGAAACCCGAAAGTTGTTCGGAGTCCCGGATGAGATCCCGGACGTCACGAGGAGTTCCGGAATGGTCCGGAGGTGAAGAATTATATATGGGAAGTCCAGTTTCGGCCACCGGGAAAGTTTCGGGGGTTATCGGTATTGTACCGGGACCACCGGAAGGGTCCCGGGGGTCCACCGGGTGGGGCCACCTATCCCGGAGGGCCCCATGGGCTGAAGTGGGAAGGGCACCAGCCCTTAGTGGGCTGGGGCGCCCCCCTTGGGCCTCCCCCTGCGCCTAGGGTTGGAAACCCTAGGGGTGGGGGCGCCCCCCTTTGGCTTGTGGGGGAAGCCACCCCCTTCCCCCCCTTGGCCGCCGCCCCCCTTGGAGATCTGATCTCCCAAGGGCTGGCGCCCCCCAGGGGTCCTACAAATAGTGGGGGGGAGGGAGGGCAGCAGCACACCAGCCCCTGGCGCCTCCCTCTCGCCCTGCAACACCTCTCCCTCTCGCAGACGCTTGGCGAAGCCCTGCCTAGACCCCGCTACATCCACCACCACGCCGTCGTGCTGCTGGATCTCCATCAACCTCTCCTTCCCCCTTGCTGGATCAAGAAGGAGGAGACGTCGCTGCACCGTACGTGTGTTGAACGCGGAGGTGCCGTCCGTTCGGCACTCGGTCATCGGTGATTTGAATCACGGCGAGTACGACTCCATCAACCTCGTTCATTAGAACGCTTCCGCTCGCGATCTACAAGGGTATGTAGATGCACTCCTTTCCCCTCGTTGCTAGTATACTCCATAGATGGATCTTGGTGATGCGTAGAAAATTTTAAAATTCTGCTACGATCCCCAACACTTCATGCCTTGCGCATAACGCAATGCTTTCTTTACCATCTTCCAGTGCTCTAGGTCTGGATTCTCTTGATATCTACCGAGTACCCCGGTGATAAAAGCTAAGTCAGGGCGAGTGCACACTTGTGCATACTGTAAGCTGCCAACTGCCGAAGCATATGGTACTGCTTTCATTTGATCGATCTCATACTGGTTCTTGGGACATTGAAATTTCCCAAAACTATCGCCCTTGACTATTGGAGCAGGTGTGGCTTTACTCGCATGCATATTATACTTTTTAAGAACCTTTTCTAAATATGCTTGCTGAGATAGTCCTAAGACTCCATTGTTCCTATCTCGGTGAATTTCTATGCCCAAAACATATGATGCTTCAACAAGATCTGTTATGTCAAAATTTGAGGATAAGTATTTCTTTGTTTCTTGTAGTAGACTAACATCACTACTAGCAAGCAGGATATCATCCACATACAAGATTAGGAAAATATATTTCCCACTTTTAAACATTGCATAAATGCAATTATCCTCAATATTTTCTTTAAATCCAAAACTTTTAATCATTTGATTAAACTTTAGATACCACTGCCGAGAGGCTTGTCTTAATCCATAAATGGATTTCTTCAGGCGGCGTCCCATATTTTCCTTGCCTTCCATGATAAAACCCTTGGGTTGTTTCATGTAGACCTTTTATTTTAACTCACCATTCAGAAATGCCGTCTTAACATCCATTTGATGTAACTCTAAATCAAAATGAGCAACTAATGCCATTATGATTCTTAAGGAATCCTTACATGAGACTGGAGAAAATGTCTCATTGTAACCTATCCCTTCTCTTTGTGTAAATCCTTTTGCCACGAGTCTTGCTTTATACTTTTCTATATTCCCTTTAGATTCATACTTAATTTTGTAGACCCATTTACAGCCTACTGTTTTGGCTCCTTTAGGAATTTCCTCTAAGTCCCAAACATCTTTGGAACTCATCGATTTCATCTCGTCTTCCATCGCCTTCATCCACTTCGATGAATGAGGGCTTCTCATGGCTTCTTCATATGAGGTGGGATCTTTTTCCATATGAACCATTTCTGTGTTATAAACTTTAAAGTCAGTAGAAATAGCTGACTTTCTTGGTCTTGTAGACCTTCTAAGGGCCTCAGTTTCTGGCACATTTTGTGCCTCAACTTCCGGCACTTCTTCTAAATTTTGCTGTTCCACCTCCCTTTCATGCTCAACAACGGGTTCAGTCGGCTCCTGACGGACAGGTTCCGGGTCTTCCCCCATAGCTGTCATGGGTGGAGTTGCAACTGGTAGTGAGAAAAATGGCTCCTGAATCATCGGATTAGGTGCATGCACCCTCTTCTCCTCAAGATCAATTTTCCGAGCTACCAAGCCCCCCCCTCATCATTTCGTCCTCTAAGAAGACTGCATGTCTCGTTTCTACAAACTTTGTATATCTGTCAGGGCAGTAGAAACGGAAACCTTTTGATCTGTCTGGATAGCCAATGAAGTGGCAACTTACTGTTTTGGGATCTAACTTTGCAATGTTTGGATTAAACATTTTGGCCTCAGCAGGGCACCCCCACACCCTGAAGTGTTGTAGGGAGGGCATCCTTCCTGTCCATAGCTCGTACGGTGTTTTGGGCACCGACTTGCTTGGTACTCTATTGAGAATGTGAATGGCGGTTTTGAGCGCCTCCATCCATAATCCCAATGGCAAGTTGGAATAACTCATCATGCTGCGCACCATATCCATAAGGGTGCGGTTGCGCCTTTCAGCTACTCCATTTTGCTGAGGTTCGCCTGGCATTGAATACTGGGCTACTATGCCAGTCTCCTGCAAGAACTTCGCAAAAGGTCCAGGGACTTGGCCATATGGAGTGTGTCGACCGTAGTACTCTCCCCCACGGTCGGACCTTACTATCTTTATTCTTTTATCGTGCTGATTTTCAACTTCAGCTTTGAATAGTTTAAATTTATCCAACGCTTCCGGTCTTTCTCTGATTGGATAAATATAACCATAGCGAGAGTAATCATCTGTGAATGTTATGAACGAGTCATATCCATCCACACTTTTCACCGGAAATGGTCCACAAATATCAGTGTGAATGATTTCTAGTGTGCCTGTGCTATGGATTGCACCTTTTTTGATTTGTTTTACGTACTTTCCTTTAATGCAATCTATGCATTGTTCTAAGTCTGAAAATTCTAACGGAGGAAGAATTTCACTTTTGACTAATCTTTCTATTCTCCCCTTCGAAATATGGCCCAAGCGACAGTGCCATAATTTCGATGAGTCAAATGTTATTTTCCTTTTCTTTTGTTCTTTATTCGACGCAGAAACATGTTTTTTCACATTGCACACGGAATAAACTTTTTCACGAAGTGATAACAAATAAAGCTCATCATGTAGTAAAGCATCACCCACATAAGCATTATTTAACCAAACGGCACACTTGCCATGTCCAAAATAACACTCATAATTATCTTTGTCCAAGCAAGAAACACTTATTAAGTTTCTATGACATGATGGAACAAATAAAACATCTCTAAGTAGAAGATTGAATCCATCAGCTAACTCCAAGGAGATATCACCGACAGCTTCAACTTCTGCTTCAACTCCGTTCGCCACTTCAATGCGTTTTTCGCTTCTTAGCGTAGTCCGCGTCGAACGGAATCCCTCTTTTTGCCATGATCGACTTTAGCCAAACAGGGCAGTCTTTCTTGTAATGCCCGGTCTTCTTACAGTGGAGACAGGTGTCTTTGTCCACTGAGAAAGGCTGTTGCTGACGCTGATGCTGATAGGAAATTTTTCCTTGTGGCTTTGAAGGAGAACTTTTGTTGTTCAGATTGTAATTCTTTCTTTTGTGACCCTGCACATAGTTGAGTGTACCACCATGTGAGGCTTTGAGTCTCTCCTCCTCTTGAACACACATTGCTATTGTCTTTTCAACGTCCCATGTTCCAGGTGACATATTATAGTTCACAACAAAAGCTTCAAACTCCTTCGGCAATGAAGCCATGACAAGGTGGACCATGAGCGCTGGTTTTATCTCCAGATCCGCATCCATGGGTTTGAGCTTTGCTGCCATATCGCTCATCCTGAGGATGTGCTCTCTTATGCCATGACTACCACCCGTGTATTTTTCTGTCACCAGTTGCTCTAACACATGGGTGGCATATATCTTTGAAGAGCCAGTAAACTGGCTCTTTATCTTTGAGAGCAACTCCCCTGCGGAAGTGCATTCTGCAATGGAGCCCACAATGGCGCTCTCAATGGTGTTCTTTATAAAAGCCATGCATTTTTTATTTGCATTGACCCACTTTTGATTATCTATGAGGTAGGACTGCTCCAAAGGAGCATAGTCCCCTTTCTTTTTAGCCCATGCAGCATCATCGTCAGTAGCCTCTCTTACTGGCTCTGTGGGTCTGACCGGCTGTGGTTTCTCCACAACCCAGTCGAGATCAGCACAAACAAACGCCAGTTCAACTTTCTTCCTCCACTCAGTGTGGTTGTCACCTCTGAGTGTCGGAACTTCTTTTAGGCAACTCATCAAGTGAAAGCCTCCTGAAATTACAATTTAAGTGACATCAATACACCAATCATATGTATTAATCTAACGTTGGTCAAATTAAACATATAATTGTCTATGCAATTAAATCTATATTGCCGTTGGGCAAAAATTAGAAATAAATGCACCTTTAAATTTCAATAATAAAACATGATCATGTTATTAACAACGTTGGTCATAAAAATAACATAATCATATTCATTTTAATAATCACTTTAACATCCTCTTAAAACCTTAATTCTTTCTAAACTTTTATTTTCTTTGTAAAAGAGCATTAATTATTTACGCAGCGGAAAATCATGAATAAAAATTCACGAACTTTTACTCTTTACAAAAACTTTTCTTTGACCAAATAAGAAATCATGAACTTTTTTAATTTTCTTTATAAAATTCATGAACATTTATTTTCTGAAAAAATTTCATTCTCATAAAATTTTTCTGTTTACTTTGCTATTTACTAAACAAAAATTTTCGTTGGAAAAATTTTGCATAGGAAACACTATTTGAAATTTGCCCAAAACTGGACAAATAACAAAATAAACAGAAAACAAAAAGAAAACGAGCAGCACATCAACGGCCTGCCCTCTCGCCCGGCCCACGGCCTGCTCGCGCGATGTGCGCGCCTGTCCTGGCCTGTTCGGCTCGCATCCGGTTGCCGGCCTCGTCACTTTCGGCCCAAGAGGCCCAGCGGCGGGGCTAGGTTTTGCATCCTGGTCGTTCAAGACGATCGGACGGCTGTCCGCTGGTTTCGCTCGATCAAAACAGGGCAGCGCCCCCCGACCGAAAACCCTAGCGCCCCATTCTCTCGATCTCTTCTCTCTCTCCCGAAAACGGCGGAGGCAGCTGCTGCTCCCCGGCCGCCCGGTCCGGCCGCCGGCGGCGGCGGCTGAAGCCACCGCGCCGCGCGCCTCCTCTCCCTTTCTTTCCTCCCTGTTCTTTCTCCTGTGGCAGAGAGAGAGCAGCGCGGCTGAGCCCTCCTCTTCCCCACTGCGCGCGACGGCGGTCAAGTGGCGGTGAGGTTGGAGCTGCCGCCGGCCGCCGGCGACGCCGTGGATCTACCACCGCGCCGGAGCCCCTCCCCTATCCTTTCTCCCTCCTTTGTATGCACTGTCTCCATCCACCACCTCCCCACAGAGAGAAAGAGAGGCAACTGCCGCACGACGGCGACCTAGATGGACGGAGCGGCTGCGCCCCTGCCGACCCCTTCGCCGGTCGCGCGTTCCCCTTGTGGTGAGCGCGCCGCCGTCGAATGGGTCGGTGGTGGTGTTCTTTGCCCCTGAAAAGGGGTGGTGTTCTTCTTCTCGATGCCTCGGCTTGCCGATGCGCATCGAGATCGAGAGGAACGGCGCGGCCTTGCGGCGGCACAACTTTTCTTCTTTGCCCTTCTAGGGTTCTTTGGGGGAGGGAGTCTCTTTTTCTTTTTCTTTTTCTGTTGTTGTTTCTTTGTACCGAAATCGACTAGCCCGATATGGCTGATACCATTGATAGAACTTTAGATCGGAGTAGGCTAGTAGATCCGGTGAACCTACCTTGTGCAGTAGTAGACGAACTCGAGCTGGAGGCCATCGTGGTGCTTGGGCGCACGGCGATGGCAGAGAGTAGGTGACGGTGGTGGAGCTTCCCGTGAGCACCGCGCTAACCCTAGATCGGTAGGGATTGTAGGTGGGGATTGCGGCAGCGATTAACCTCGTGAATAGCGCCCCGGCCCCCACCTCTGTTTATATAGCGCGGGTCACAGGGGCCCACCAATCATGGTTTAGTTGGGCGCCCCCGATCAGGGCGCGAGTCAGTGGCCCGTTCGACCCGTTGGGCTCGAACTTTTTTTAACGGGTCGAACGGGAGAGAGATCAACCTAACAGTGAGTACACCATGCCCCTTTATCTTTTAGTTCAAAAGAAAAGATGACGTGCCTGTATTTGACTGGCCAATAGTTATCGCTCTGTTTGTATTTGTGTACTTGAACATATAGACGGATGGCCCCGATGGAATCTTCTCACCAGTGTAGAACCAAAAGATGGATATACTTTATGTGTGTATGGGACCATCTTTGAAAGCCAACGAAACACCGGAGATCTACACCATCCCTCCCTTATCGAGTGGTGCACGGGAGCAACGACTACTCACGAAGGGAAAATTCAAGAATGCGTTCCCTTCCACCAATCCAGACGATACGGAATTACAACTTCAGTCTTCCTTTAATGACTCCATGAGCCCTCTAGTCCGTCGAACGTGAATATTGTTTCCCTTGCAGGGTGATAACTCTGTATAGGTCTGACGATCACCGATGTATATTTACATTTATACAGGTACATAACTTGTCTTCCGATCAACAATAGATGGAGGAGATAACACGTATAAAAATCTGTATATAATGGACGCAGAGATCGGGGAGGACGCCGGCGAAGCGTAACGGATAACGGAGGGCGATCGGATTGACACACACGGCCAGTGGTCTCCGAACATAGACTGGATTCTGTTCTCGTCAAACCGTGACAAGCCCGTGGACGCACCGGAGCGGGACCATGACCTAGACCCAGGGTACTTTGCTGTTTACATAATGAGCGCAATAGATCGCTCTATGGTGAGGGTATTCCGGAGCAGGTATGACTTCTCCGAGCACGTGAACCACCTGGCCTTCAGCCCAGACGGGCGGATCATCGCAGTGACTGCGGACCTTGCCGCAGTGTCTGCTACCCCAATGTCGGTGCCGATCTTCTTGCACTCGGTGGGGCCCTATGGCGACATATTCATTGTTGATATTGACCCTGATGACATGGAGAAGAACCAGGATGTCGAGGAGTTTGCTCGAGTCACACATAGCAGGTATGAGAACTCCACTCCTGCGTGGACCGTGTTCTCAGACTCATGACCCGCATGCGCAGTGGAACCTCCTGGTCATGGAGGAGAATTACACCCCAGCATGCCCGTATGCGCATCATGAAGGAGGTGAAAGCTGGCACATGACAGGCCTGTTAATCTTTCGCCGATATGTCGGAATGGTCGGATCGTTGTTGTTGCCCGGATTCATAGCCTGAGATGCATTTGTAATTTCTGTTTGGATTGCTGTTGACTAGCATTCTGTACAGTGGCGGAGCTAGCAGAAGATCTCAGGGGGCCAAACAAGAAATGTGCATCTTTGGGGGGGGGGGGCAAATGACTAAACTCTGCCTTAATTTAACTCTCTAAAAATATTTCCCTTCAGTAATTTGGCTACAGCTGGGGGGGCAGTGGCACCCCCAGGACTGCACGTAGCTCCGCCGATGATTCTGTACATTTCATCTTGCTGTAATAATGACTTCGGAGTTTTATGTGAAGATTCTGAATTGAGTAGGCCGCGGCTTTTGTTATCACAATTTTGTTAAACTTTCATGACACAAGTACTACTCATTCATGATTTATCAGATCATAATGCTGATTTATTTACATGGAAAGGGTTAATAAAACCCCTCTGTAACATCCACGTTTTGCGGAGGTGATTTGCTATGTTTTGTGGCACCGAAGGGCGATAGCAACCATGGATCATTCTCTTCCTGGGATGCTTACGAGAGGGTCACTCGGAGGATCAATTCGGCTCAAGACAGGGGCTTGTCAAATTATCGGGATGTCGAGTTGAGGATGTAGAGGCGTGTCTAGAGTATGGTTTTCACTTTCACTATAATTTCATCAAAATTTCTAAGTCATAAATTTCGGTACAATACTGAAATAATTGTCTTTTGGTCAAAATATTTTATCAATTATGGTACAGCACACAAAGTATTTGGTTGGGCCTTGATAAATTCCGATCATTTGGTCAAAATGACAACCAAACCACTGAATTTCAATATGGCTAAAATATTTCTGGAACTGAAATCAAAATCATGGAGAATCCACATAAGAAATTTGCTAATTTATAAATTTGCCCACATGATACTTTCTATCATGTGAAAAGATCAAAAGAACATCAGTGAAGTCAGGCTTGGTGTAATAATGGCGGGGGAGGGTCACTAGGAAAGGAAGAGGGAGAAGTCAGTTTCTTCCTCCTTCCCCCACATCCCCTAATACTGACGAGAGTTCCCTTGATGGCAGGCATTGCTGCGACGCATGATCTCCTTCTCTTTCAACCGCCTCCAAACCGTGGTAGCCGACACATTCAACTTGTTTGCCAGACCTTTGATGGTTGTTCTCTTCCTCCCGCCGTCTACTTTTATAGCCTCCTGGTCAATGGCTATCCTTTTGCGCCCACATTTTTTGGGCTTCTTGTTTAACACTCCAAGCATCCCTCCGAATAGCTTTCCCTTCCTCCAGACGTCTTGTACAGTTCTTTGCGGCATACCGGACAAACGAGACACTTCCTTGGTCACTCCACGTTTCAAAACCCCTAGGGTAGCCCTCTCCAGCAACATGCCATAGACAGTTAGCTTGGCTTCGTCACTCCATTCCCGTGACTGCAGGTTATTCCCATATTCATCTACAAAAGTGAACCAGAAGATGTTAAACAGGTTATTCCCATCTTCATCTAAAAAAGTGAACCAGAACATGTTGAGCGATAGGATAACATGATCACTGCTACAAAAGTGAACCAAAGTACGCTTAATTAATCTAGAAAAAACATGAACACCATCAAAATTTTACAAAGCTACATGCATATACATAACCGAATGGTACCAATACTATACATAATTGAAGAACACATGATCACGTTTTTTGTCAATCTAACTAACTGTAAACAGGAAAAACACGTGGTCACTTATGTACAATCTAACTAGTTGCAAACAGGAAAACATTGCATTACAACGAATTGAACTTTATGATGAGCTCACCATCAACGTCATCGCCGGCGTCACCATGCTTGACATCTTCCGCACCGGAACTTGTTATTAGTCAATTGACACAATAACTATAGAAAACCGAATCGAACACTATGAAAACCTAAAGAACATGACAATTGCACAAGAACACTGCCATGGAACAAAAATCGCTACCACGGCACATAAAATGGATAACTGAATGAACTTTACAAGAATTGCATGAACTCTACCCCAATTGAGCTTTATGAAAATTGCATGGTCTTCAAGAACTCTGTATACTCAATTCAGCTTTATAAAAATCGCACGGACTTCAAGAACTCCACAAAAGAAAAATGGTCTTCAGATAAATGAATATGTAACTAAAGAAACTTGCTTGGACTTGCCGAGTACTCCCAGCTTTAAAAATAAAGAGTATTACAAAAATTAACTAGTATTGCACTAAAGACTGTGACATCTTGCATTCTTCACTTTCAACTTAACCAGAGAACTATTCTGTAAACTACTCGCTCTAGCGTGCGTACTCTCATTAAATCTAATCGGATTAATTTGCTAAAATAGTTTTGTGTCAGTCGATTTCGCTGCGTGTGGACAATAGTTACAACAGTGCCGCTGCTGGCGTCTCCGGCCGTGTGCAACGCTCTAAACGCTCATATGTTATTTTTTTTTTACAGAGGGAGTACTGAATGAATTGAGCTATGAGTAAGCGGCAAGTGACTCACCATCACCATGTCCGGTGCCACAGACATCCCCATTGTCCTCATCTTCCCGGCCGCCATGTGCGCCATTGTCCACAGCGCCGCGCCCCTCATCTCCACCACCCGCCGCTGCGTCCCCATCTTCATCGTGCTCAGGCGTGTCAAGGTTCAAGTCAATGGCGCCGCGCCCTCTACCGTGGACGAGAGTGTTTGGCGCGTCTCCCGCGGCTGCACCATCGTCCTCAGTGTCAGCGGATGCGGCGAAGTTGAGGTCGATGACACCGCGACCTCGCCCGGCCATGCTATGCCTTATGCGTCCACGGCCCGGATGGGATAGCGCGCCTCTGCCGCCCGAGGCGTCCGCGTCGTAAGCGCGGCCCACGGGGCTCTTGCCGCTGCCGCATGGGTCGTCGGCACCGCGGCTTCCCCTTCCGCCATTGAGTTTGTCGGGAACCTCCTCTTCTACGATTTAAAACGTTGACAAGTGATCAAGAACAGAAGAAACAAATCGGCGTGAGATCAATCTAAGAGGAAAAAGACTCAATTCGTACCGTCGTGGCTCTCCTCGAATACGTAGGTACGCATATTGTTAACGGCGGAATTGAAGTGCGAAGGGAGTGAGAAGAGAAGTGCGGGTAGTGGTAGGTCTATTCATGCCCAGTGCTAGCGATTTATAGCGAAGTTGACTCGGTTTCAAAGCTCCATGGCGGTAAGCGAAATCTCGGCCAGGAAAGGGAAACAATGGCGCGCGGCTCTGTTTAGTATAGGGGTCTGTGTAGGACACATCTAGATGTGACATAGTTATGTTACATAGTTATGTCACATCTAAGCTGATTTTCACTCTGTTTATGGTCTATTTTTTTGTCCTAGTTTTTTTGTTTCTTATTGCTCCATTATATGTTTGTGAGAGGTTAGATGTGACATCCTTAAAAAAATCTAGATGTGAATTAGACAAACTGTTGGTATAGATAGAACGGGATTGCGGATTCTTGGCGCTGTTTCTTTCTGTTTCGATCAAACCAAAATCTTGGCTCGGATTCCACCGAATTTCCTCGTGGATCGCAATTCCTTCTCCGCTTCCCGACGCCATGGCCAGCGCTGCACCAGAGAGAGAACTACGCGCATGCATGCGAGTAGAGCCATGCAACCCATAACTCTCACATAGGAGCACAATAGGCGCGCTATCTTAGCCACGCACAGAAAAAAACTGTTTTTTATTCACGCGCGAAGCCGAAACGGACGCTCCAGCAGCCGCGTAATAATCGTGTGCGTGGTATAATGGGTTCAGCGCGCGGAAGAAAACGGCATCGTGCATTGCTTATTTCGTGCACCCGTTCCCGTGCGCTGGACATCGACAACTCGCGCGCGACTTCACCAACCGCCAGATCTGAGACCTCCAGGCACTGGCGCCGTCGTCCGCACCTTTCCCATTTGCTCCGACGACCTGTCGGCGCTTCCCCCGCCTATCCCCGCGCGCCGCCGCTGCTTCCTCCACCTCCTATCCTCGCCGCCGCCCCTCGAGCGCACCATTCCTCCGACGAACAGCACGCGGCGGCCACATTGCAACTCGGCGTTCACAAGGTGTTTGACAAAACACTTGCAAGGTATGTATTGCTTCTACTTTATATTTTGTAGATGAAGTTGGTGCATGTTGTTTGTAGTTTTATAAACTAGTTTAAATTCAATATTGTAGAAGAGTTCGTCCTATGATTCTTCCGACGAAGAATTTGATATTCAAGAGGAGGCGGACCTCGCAATTATCCTAGCTATGCACGTCAATAAAAAGCCGAAACGCATGTTGATCTTCAAAATGATATAATTGAGGAGTGGTGGGCATGTAATGGGCGACAACACTAGTTTCTTGTTGTATGTTTGATGTTATATTGTTGAACTATTAGTTGTATTGAAATATAAACTATTTGTTTGAGTTGTAATAATAATTGAACTATTTATTGTTGACTTATTTTTTGCGTGTTTGATCTTTTTGGTTCTATAAAAAGTGAGAGATGTTGTTTGTGATGGGAGCGCCTGTAAATTTAGCGCGTCTGGCGGAGCTGTAATATTTTGAAGCGGCTGCTGGAGCAAGCGCCCTGCTGCGTGCAAAAAAAGGCTATTTCGATGCTATAAAAAAATTAATGCGCCACAAGGTTGCGCGCCTGTTGGAGATGCTTTAAGGCTAGTTATAGTAGTAGTAACTTACTCTATAAACTAATATTCCCTCGAGAATAGCTTTTGGAGCTCGGCCTTCATGGAGGCCTTCAAATTCAAATTTCATCAAAATTTATATGTTGAAAAAATTCTGAAAAAAATACAGATATACATGAAGGCATGACACATGTGGGTAAATTTTCAGGCCAAAATATGTTGAAATGAGGGTTGTGCAAAAAAATCTAGAGCTTTTTAGCACATGGTATATTCATCCTTCTAGGCTATGAATTTGTCCTTTTTTACAGATCGCATTTCAAGATATTTTATACTAAAAATTTACACACTCACATGTAACATCCTTATTTACTTGCACAATTTTTTCAGATTTTTTTGAAACCTGAAAGTTTGAATTTTTAATTTTTCAAAATTTAAGAGCTCCAGTGAGCTCGGTCACCAAAAGGATGTTCTCGTATTCCATCTGTAAACAAATATAAGATTGTTTAGATTACTACTTTAATCTATTCATCAATCATGACAGTAAAAAGAAAACTAGAGGTAATAAAAATTACAACCAGGTCCATCGACAACCTAACGATGACTACAAGCACTGGAACGAGCCGAAAGTGCGCCGCTATCATCGCCCTCCCTCATTGGAACCGGACAAACCTTGTTGTAGTAGACAGTTGGGAAGTCGCCATGTTAAGGCCCCAAAGGACTAGCGAACTGGACAAATTTATCTTGAATCAAAGCATCGTTGTGTAGATTTTAAGGGACTAAGAAAAAGAGATTGGAGAAGGAGATTAAGAGAGGTAAGAGAACAAACAAGTACATGATCGTCCTCTCGTGCAACCGGGCCCACTACGTGAACGTGATATGGCTCGACTCGGCCTGACTAGCTAGAAATGGCTGATTCGGTCGTTCCTAGCGGGCGTGGCTCGGTGGTGCTTTAAGTTTCATGCGGGCCAAGATTCTGATGCAAGTCAGTCTACCAAATGTTTGATTTTTGCACCGCGTGGGTCTGATTGAGCCACATACAGGCTACCAAACACGCCCCATCAAACCGGACACAAACACTTTGCAAATCTGAAATCGCCACCGTATTACTACTACTAGTAATCTTTTTGGTACGAAGGCGCATGAAAACTTTCAGCAGTAGGCACCACCGATGCTAGTTACCACTCAGAATTTCGTATCCAGTTCGTTTCCCGCTTCTTCTCACAGAAGATGTATGAATCTCATGGACGAAATTCTTTAGTTGCACTCCTATAGTGACGTGAGGGAAACCCTAGCCGCGCCGCTAGGCCATCCCTCACCTTTTTCATCGCCGTCAGAGACGACAACGGCAAAGCCGTGTGTGCCCCAGGGAAGGTGACGGTGGGGCATCCTCGTTGGTCGGCTGGTGTCCTGCGTAGGTCTCGGACGGTCGGTGGTGCATGGCGATCCGGCAGTGCACCGTGGTCCGGTGGTCATGCTGCCCGTAGGGCGGTATCCCTCTCGGTGACAGGGTCTCCCCTGAATGGCGCTCGGTGGTGGCCGCTCGACGGCATGGGGGAGTGTCGAATCTGGGCCTCGGGCTTGCGTCCTTGTCGTAGCGGTGCTTGGTGTTCCTCGTCCATGGGACGAGGCGTTGGACATGCCTAGCTCCGGCGGTATCGGCCAGGGACGCGCGCTGGCGGCGCACTGCTTCATCTTGCGTGGGATGGACTTGGTGCGGGACTCCGGTGACGGGTCTTTGGTGCGGTGTGGTGGTGGTAGGGGATGGTGGCAAGCCATCCTCGGGTTTGAACTATGCGGCTACCGGCGAAATCTTGGCTTGATCTCATAGTTGGCCCGGCGACGATAACGCTCGCAAGCGCCATAACCTTCTTGAAGGCGTCATTGAGGAATGTCGTGTTCCTTCACGAATGCTGCAGGGGAAACCCTCGATCTGGCTGTTTTTGGATCAGACGACGTCAACACTATGTGTCGTACGCCTCTTGAGGCCTTCGTCTTGGAGCAAGATCCGACTGTGGGGAGTAGCGGCTTGGAGGTGCTCTTTTCCCAGGTGTGTGCATTGGTCTTGTTGATCAGCCAAGTTTGTGGCCATCTGAAGTCGGGTTAGCGAGTCTGCGATCCACCCCTATAAACATTCCTCGTCCTCCTTGAGGGTGTTGTCGGGTGGTTAGATGAAGATGAAAGCCGAAGTCCTCTATGTTAGTTATGTAGATGAGATCGGTGATTGCAAACGGCGACCTTATTTTTTTGGCGTGTTCATATCGTTCCATTGTAACTTTGTGACTCTACCGGTCTTCTCCTTAATGAATGAAACGTAGCGCTTGCTATTGTTTGGCCAAAATAAATTAATCTCATGGACTGATGAATATGCTGCAAGAAGCGGAGGACCAATGATGGATGGATATTGGACCTGCAGAAAAAAAATGATGGATGGATTGAGTGTTTCAAATACTAAATAAAACAAAACTGCTCGTGTGAGTTCATAATACTAACGGGAAGGCAAAATGAAGTCCAATTTTTCTTAGCTCCCGCGCGCCTCACCGGACAAAGTTTGAAAGCCACGTCAGCGATCCGCGCCATCTCTCTCGCGGATCGAGATCTTGACCGTCCACTGCGTCCTGATCCAACGGCAGGCCGACCCTCCTCCATCGTTAAATCCCCCTTCTCCCCACCGTACTCCAGCAGACGCAGCCACCACCGTTCCCCTCTAAATCCATCCGATCCAATCTGCTCGCTCGCAGCTCCAAGGAAGCCGTCAGCCCGTCAACCATGTCCGGGCGCGGCAAGGGCGGGAAGGGGCTGGGCAAGGGCGGCGCCAAGCGCCACCGGAAGGTGCTGCGGGACAACATCCAGGGCATCACCAAGCCGGCCATCAGGCGTCTGGCGCGCAGGGGCGGCGTGAAGCGCATCTCGGGGCTCATCTACGAGGAGACCCGCGGCGTGCTCAAGATCTTCCTCGAGAACGTCATCCGCGACGCTGTCACCTACACCGAGCACGCCCGCCGCAAGACCGTCACCGCCATGGACGTCGTCTACGCGCTCAAGCGACAGGGACGCACCCTCTACGGATTCGGCGGCTAGGCCTCCTGCTCCGTCCGTCCAGTCTCTGCTCTCCTCGCTGTTCCGTCTCTCCGAGTGCGTGCGCCGTTGTTCCATCGCTGGCTTTGGTCTGTGTAGTTAGCGCGAGGCGATGTGTATGAATGCAATGGGGAATCAGTCAATCAGAGTTGGTATTATCTTGGCAGCATCTCTCGATATGTTATATCCTACTCTGCTGCGTCTTTGTTCGATGCTTGCGTGATTCAGTACGCTGTATTCGTTTAATTTACTGGTTTTAGCTGAATGAGCGACAAAATTTCGTCGCTGCATTCATATTTGGTTATGCAGAAACATCCTCTGAATTTAAATGTGTTTCTTCAGCAGTCATGCGGATCTGCATTCTGAAACTCTGGAATTGGTCTGAATGTTTGTTTCATCGGTTGGTTTCTCTGCTTAGTGGAAGGCGATGATTATGAATGCAATGGAATCAGGGTCCTCGCGATAATTATCTTGTTGCTGCATCCTAGTACAGTACTTCGCTGCAACTTTGTTCGCTGAATTCACTAGCACGAAATTTCGTTGCGTTCGCTGAATCCACTGACAAATGTTCGCTGGACTGGACTTAGGTGTGTTCATCATCAGTCATACTGATTTTTGTTCTGAAACTCTGGAGATGTCAGATTGAAGCAGAAGCTATGCAATTGCCCATTGCACAATTGGACGATTTCAGTTAACTGGTTATACAATTGCCCATTGCACAACAAAAAAGTTGTTTGCTATGTTTGTGTGATCTGCCATCCTTGACCCAGAGAGTAGAGAGAGATTCAGACCAACAGAGTTCCAGCCTTGCTGGCAATCTTGTGCTGCTTTGTCAGCTGCTAGTTTGCTAGTATGACATGTTTTCCGAGTAATCATTTATTTGGTACCACTCTGCAATATTGCACCAGGCGTCACCTGAATAGACTGGAACCAGAGAACCTTTATTCTAGATGACACCATTATCAACCTTGGAGCGACATCACTACAACGCAAAACCTACTACACAAGGTGAGAGAAGAGGATCCCTCCACTCCGCCTAATGGCGCTGAAGCGGTGGTCCGAGGCAGAGCTGGCCAAACAGGCTGGTGCGGCATGACACCGCCCGACACGCAGGCCCACCAGGCACGGGAGGCTCACGTGTTGTTCAGCCTGCTAGGCTCTTATTGGGTCATTTTTGACCCATTAGGTATGACATCAGGTTTCGCTGCCGCGCTCGCCGTCTTTGCCACGATCGGGACCTCCTATATGGCGACCAGTGTGCCTGAAACCATGGAAAAGCACCCCCCGCCCCTCCCCGCACGCCCTCATGGCTGGCCCATGTGTAGTGCGGGAATCCCCCCCCCCCCCCCCCCCCCCCGCATTTTCTTTTTATGTTTTCATTTTTTATTTTTGAAAATGATTTGGGATTTCAAAAAGTTTCGAATCCTGAAAAATGTTCGTGAATTCAAATAATGTTCATGATTTGAAAGAACTAAATAATTCACGAATTTTTGAAAATGGTCAAAATATTTTAAAAAATGTAAACTATTTCAAAATAAATAAATTGTGAATTCAAAAAAATTACCTCAATTTTTAAAAAGTACGTGAACTTCTAAAAACTCTTTGTGAATTTAACAAATGTTGACAGTTTCAAAATATTGCTCATGAATTTGAAAAAAAAAATCATGATTTCAAAAAAATTTCATGACTTCAGGATATAGAAAAATGTTTATGTATTTGTAAAACATGTTCGCAATTTTGAAAAAAATATGATTTTTTTAATTCATTGAACAAGTTTTGGATTCAAAAAATGTTCACCCTGATTTAAAAAAATGTTAGAATATCACAAAATGCTCATCAATTTGAAAGAAATGTTCCCAGATTTGGAAAAAATGTTCATGAAATTTGGAAAGAAAAAATAGAAAAATGGGAAAACGAAAATTAGAAGACAAAGGGAAAATAAAATAAGAAAGACACGAAAAAATAACAAGAAAAAAAGGTTTTGGAAGGTTCTAGTTTGGAGTATACGTCACTTTAGTCCCGTCGTGATCACTCGCAGATGTGATATGTGTGTCGACTGTCGAGAAAGAAAAGACGTCATCATGCGTCCAACCGGAGACCTGGATGGAGTAGCGTAACCACCGCCACCACGACGTCCCGGCCGGTTTTGCCAACAAAGCTCTAGAGCTAGCTTGATCACATCACTTGATCGAGCTATTGTTGACCGATGGCCGCCATCACTTGCTGCCGCGGAGGTTGAGCAGGTAGACTGTCAGAGTAATGGGTCACGGGTAGCTTAACCTGAGTCCCAGAACCTTTCAAGACATTGAGGCCGGTTGCGCCCCTCAAGACGTCAATATGAAGCGCCGCCTTCTGGTGGCCGGCTGGCTGAACGGCCGACTGCCAGAAGACGGCCATGCTCAGGAAGGTGGCTCCAAGACGGGCCGACTCCCAGCAGGCGGCCTCCAGAGAGGCCGGCTCCTGGTAGTCGGCCCATGGCGCCCTCAAAGTCTGCACCCCCATTGAAGAAGACAAGACAGGGTGAGGCTACAGTGTAGCCCGTCACCCCCGTATCCAGGGCCGGGTATGGCCACAGTGCTCCGTACAGGCGGAGACCTCCGCCTGTCGGGGGTTGGGTGCGACATATGCCAATGGATGGCTTATCATGGTGGGAGCGAGTAGAACGTCGCGGTGCCTGGAAGCAGGATGAGGCGTAGACACGAACACATGCGCACTTTACCCAGGTTCGGGGCTCTCCTAGGAGATAACGCCCCTAATCCTGCTCTGTGGGGTCTCCGCATGATCACTAAGGCACTAGTGAGTACAATGCTGCTCCTCGAGCTGTATGCTAGAGGTAGAAGAAGGCAAGGCTTGCTCTCCTCTCCCCCTAGGTGTGAGTCTAATTCTAACAGGTTGGAACCCTTTGCATGGGTGCCCTGGGGGGCTTATATAGGCCTAACCCCCCAGGGGTACAATGGTAATCCAGCTGGGTGTAGGACCCGACTGTTAGTGTCTCTGGTCGCCGGCTTCTCCGCCGGCTGCTGGGGCCCGCCGCCTGGTCTGGTACGGCGCCGACAGGCCGCTCCCGCCGCTCGCGGGTCTTGCCGGTTGCTGATTACTGTGGCCGTGAGGCTAATGACGCATGCTTGGTCAGGGGAGCGTGGCTACAGTCCCGCCGCCTGGTGGGAGATCACTGTAGCCACTCCGGGTCTTATCTGGTTAATGGCGCACGGGCCCCGAGGAAGGAACGGGCCGCCTGCTGGGAGCCGGCCTCCCTCGGGTCCGACTGGTGAGTCTTCTGCCGTCTTCTGGGCTCTTGCTGCACGGTAGGGCCCGCCGTCTTCAGGCCGTACGGACAGGCGGTCGTGGGAGCAGGGCTCCGCCTGCGAGGAGTGGCGTCAGGGGCGGAGTGGCAACAGTGCCGTGCCGGCGGAGACCTCCGCCTGTACGGAGCACTGTGGCCACGCCCCGCCCTGGATACGGGGGTGACGGGCTACACTGTAGCCTCACCCTGTCTTGTCTTCTTCAATGGGGGTGCAGACTTTGAGGGCGTCATGGGCCGACTGCCAGGAGCCGGCCTCTCTGGAGGCCGCCTGCTGGGAGTCGGCCCGTCTTGGAGCCGCCTTCCTGAGCATGGCCATCTTCTGGCAGTCGGCCGTTCAGCCAGCCGGCCACCAGAAGGCGGCATTTCATATTGACGTCTTGAGGGGCGCAGCCGGCCCCGATGTCTTGAAAGGTTCTGGGACTCGGGTTAGGCTACCCGTGGCCAATTACTCCGACATAGACACACCACGTCGCTCCATCACACCACCTACGTATAGACAAAAACAATCGTGTAGTAGTGTTACGTTCTGCTAGCTCCATCACACCACTTACGTATAAGTTTGAGAATCTCGAAGCAAATGCGGTTAGCAATGCTTTGTCTTAGTTCTGCCCTACATGTATGCCTCTCGTTATCATAATCAAAATATTCTTTGGTTCTTCCCTCAAAAGGAAATTCCTTTTACTTCTTTTATTTATGGTACCCTGTAATGAATACAGGTCGTGCATTCACACAGATCCAACGGTGCATAGCGATCTATGCTGATGGAATTGAACTAGCGGTATTGCCAGTACCGCTCATTGCATGAATACCGGGATATCTGCTTGGAGGGCGTTATAGGAAGATCACAAGTTTCCAGCTCTCCAAACAGATCAACCCGACTCACGTGTTTTTCTTGTTTTTTTTCTTTTATTGGAACAAGAGGAGGGTCCAAAGGAACCTAAAGTCTGCATTAAAGATCAAGTGGCGGCACAATACAGATTACAAGATGAACAAAATAATACACAAATTACAATCTACTCCCTGATTTTTATGAAGAGGAACCTAGACAAAGAAATCGGAACACACTTGGGCCCAGAACACATTCCACACGGCTGCAATCTTGTCGACATCGGGGACTACACCACTTGGTTCGTCGAGACCTCGACCACTTCACTGCCCACCGTCGGGCATGCCCCAGAAGGAATCTGTCGAGACCGAGCAGGAGATGTAGTGCCTCTCATTTGGCACGAAAGACAGGAGGAAATAGATTGGTAACCTATCAACCCGAAAGTTCAAGAGCAGCGCAGATGACACCAACAGTCTGCGGTCGGAGGCACTGTAGCTCCGCAGCCAAAGCCCTTAATGATGAGCACGAACCCCATTGGCGAGCATCTTCTTCCTCCTCTTCCTCCTTTTCATGTCCACCATCTCGGTGATGCCCGGAGAAGAAAGGGCAATGGATCCACCCCGAAACTCAGGGCATGAGGAGTTCTTGGCTTCGATTCCTGAAACTGCAACTGACACCAGCATCTCCCGCCACTTACAGGTCGTGCGCCTAGTTTGATATCATTTTGTCTCTCTTATGGGCTGAAATATTGGCCCACTGTCAACGCCCGTTAAAAAAAGGCTTTCAGCCTAAAAAGATTGTACCGAGATATTTCATTTACCCTCTGCCACGGACCATCGCTTCGGCGCCATAAGGCCCAGTGGAACGGATCCTCCTCTCTCACCCTGTAGTCGGTTTTGTGCTGCAGTGATGTCGGTTCGAGGGTCATAATGGCCAATCCTATTTGCCGCCCGCGGGCGGTAAATGGACGCGGCTTCGTTGAAGGCGTCCACCCCGACGCCTCAGTTTGGACCAACCCACCGTCGGGTTTCACTGTTTCTTATCTTTTTTTCTTATCTTTTTTTTTGTATTTTTTATTTCATTTTATCTTTTTCGTTTTTGTCTTTTCCTTTGTTTCCAGTTTCCCTATTTTTCAAAAAATATTTGAAATTCCAAAGTTTGTTCACAATTTCAAATCTTGTTCATGTTTTTTTAAAAATTCTGTGCAATTTCAAAAAATGGTGATCATGTTTTTAAAAATTGTTTATGTTCTCCAAATTTTGTTCACAATTAAAAAAAGTTGTTTGCAATTTCAGAAAATATTCACATTTTTCAAAAATAAATTAACAATTCAATAAATTGTTCATAACTAAAAAATGTTTGTAATTTTAAAAAAATGTTCACTTTTTAGAAAAATAACTGGAATTAAAAAAATCGTTCTCTGTTTCCCTAAAATACACGTTCATAGAATAAAGATTTTATGGCTGTCTGGTTCACAATTCAAAAAATGGGTGATAATGGTGTCATCTAGAATAACGGTTCTCTGCTCTAATCTGTTCAGGTGACGCTTGGTGCAATATTGTTGAGCGGTACCAAATAAATGATTACTGGGAAAACATGTCCGAGCATCTGACAAAGTAGCACAAGATCTTCAGCAAGGCAGGAACTTTGTTGGTCTGGATGCTCTCTTGGTCAAGGATGGCAAATCACACAAACATAGCAGACAACTTTTTTGTTGTGCGTTTGGCAATTGTATATCCGGTTGACTGAAATCGTCCAATTGTGCAATGGGCAATTGTATAGCCTCTGCTTCAATCTGACATCTCCACAGTTTGAGAACACAAATCACTATGCCTGATGACGAACAAACCTTAGTCCAGTGAACATTTGCGTATAACCAGCTAGAAAAGAAACGCAATGAACGGGGGCTGGAATACCGAAGTCGTTTTGAGCTACACCCACTGCGTGATATGTTCTTTTTGAGAAAGAAATTTAGGCATGCAGTCAGCAAAAAAGTACAGTATTGAAGGAGATTTCCTGTCAGTGAATTCAGCGAACAAAGCCACAGCCAAGTACTGAATTCAGGTAACAAGTTGGTAGTGGCAAGGAGGTAGAAACATGTCGATAGATGCAGCAACCAAGTTAATATCAAGAGAACACTGACTCCATTGCATTCATAACACTCAGACCAATTCCAGAGTTTCAGAAAGCAGATCAGTATGATCTGGTGAAGAAACATCTAAGTTCAGAGAAAGTGTCTGCATACCCAAATAGGAATGCAGTGACGAAATTTTGGCGCTCATTCAGCTAGAAATCGAATTAAGCGGATACAGCGTCACTGAGTCACACAAGCATCGAACAAAGACGCATCAGAGTAGGATGCAACATGTCGAGACATGCTGCCAAGATAATACCAACTCTGATTCCCCGTTGCATTCATACACATCGCCTCGCGCTAACTACACAGACCAAACCCAGCGATGGAACAACGACGCACACACTCGGACAGATGGAACAGCGGGAGCAGAGACTGGACGGAGCAGGAGGCCTAGCGGCCGAATCCGTAGAGGGTGCGGCCCTGGCGCTTGAGCGCGTAGACGACGTCCATGGCGGTGACGGTCTTGCGGCGGGCGTGCTCGGTGTACGTGACGGCGTCGCGGATGACATTCTCAAGGAAGATCTTGAGCATGCCGCGGGTCTCCTCGTAGATGGGCCCCGAGATGCGCTTCACCCGCCCCTGCGCGCCAGACGGCGGATGGCCGGCTTGGAAGTGTTTGACAAAAAAACTACCACTTTAGGGGTTTTCGTCCCACGAACTACTACTGCCGAAAATTATCAATTTTTTTAATTTTATGACTAAAAATTACCACTTTCAGATAATAGCCAGTTTAAACGATTTAAACATGTTGACCGTTCAGCTGACCGTTATTACAGGTGGGACCCACACGTCATTCTTCTTCCTCCTCTCTCTATCTTTCTTTGGCATTTTCGCAAACAGCTTCTGTGCATCCCGACTCCTTGGCGGTCGTCGCCGGAGGCGAGAGGGAGGCCGGAGCCGTGGTGCTGCTGCTCCTTGCCGCTGACCACAAGCTCTAGCTCAAAGGGAAGCCTACCTTATGGGCTGAAATATTGAAATATTGTGGTGCTTCAATTTAAGATAAGCTCTGATAACCCACAAGTATAGAGGATCGCAACAGTTTTTGAGGGTAGAGTATTCAACCCAAATTTATTGATTCGACACAAGGGAAGTCAAAGAATATTCTCAAGTATTAGCAACTGAGTTGTCAATTCAGCCACACCTGGATAACTTAATATCTGCAGCCAAGTATTTATTAGCAAAGTAGTATGGAAGTAACGATAACAGTAGCAAACGTAATATTTTTGGGTTTTTGTAGTGATTGTAATAGTAGCAACGGAAAAGTAAATACGCGGAGAACAATATGTGAAAAGCTCGTAGGCATTGGATCGGTGATGGAGAATTATGCCGGATGTGGTTCATCATGTAACAATTATAACATAGGGTGACACAGAACTAGCTCCAATTCATGTAATGTAGACATGTATTCCGAATATAGTCATACGTGCTTATGAAAAAGAACTTGCATGACATCTTTTGTCCTACCCTCCCGTGGCAGCGGGGTCCTAACGGAAACTAAGGGATATTAAGGCCTCCTTTTAATAGAGTACCAGACCAAAGCATTAACACATAGTGAATACATGAACTCCTCAAACTACGGTCATCACCGGGAGTGGTCCCGATTATTGTCACTTCGGGGTGCCGGATCATAACGCATAGTAGGTGACTATAGACTTGCAAGATAGGATCAAGAACTCACATATATTCATGAAAACATAATAGGTTCAGATCTGAAATCATGGCACTCGGGCCCTAGTGACAAGAATTAAGCATAGTAGCAACATCAATCTCAGAACATAGTGGATACTAGGGATCAAACCCTAACAAAACTAACTCGATTACATGATAAATCTCATCCAACCCATCACCGTCCAGCAAGCCTACGATGGAATTACTCACGCACGGCGGTGAGCATCATGAAATTGGTGATGGAGGATGGTTGATGATGACGACGGATTCCCCTCTCCGGAGCCCCGAACGGACTCTAGATCAGCCCTCCCGAGAGAGTTTAGGGCTTGGCGGCGGCTTCGTATCGTAAAACGCGATGAATCTTTCTCTCTGATTTTTTTCTCCCCGAACACGAATATATGGAGTTGGAGTTGAGGTCGGTGGAGCTCCAGGGGGCCCACGAGGCAGGGGGGCGCACCCAGGGGGGCAAGCGCGCCTCCCACCCTCGTGGAAAGGGTGTGGGCCCCCTGGCCTTGATTCTTTCGCCAGTATTTTTTTTATTTTTCAAAAATAATCTCCGTGAAGTTTTAGGTCATTCCGAGAACTTTTGTTTCTGCACAAAAATAACACCATGGCAATTCTGCTGAAAACAGCGTCAGTCCGGATTAGCTCCATTCAAATCATGCAAGTTAGAGTCCAAGGGCAAAAGTGTTTGGAAAAGTAGATACGACGAAGACGTATCAACTCCCCCCAGCTTAAACCTTTGCTTGTCCTCAAGCAATTCAGTTGATAAACTGAAAGTGATAAAGAAAAACTTCTACAAACTCTGTTTGCTCTTGTTGTTGTAAATATGTAAAGTCAGCATTCAAGTTTTCAGCAAAGATTATGAACTAACCATATTCACAATAACACTTAGGTCTCATGTTTACTCATGTCAATGGCATAATCAACTAGCGAGCAATAATAATAAATCTCAGATGACAACACTTTCTCAAAACAATCATAATATGATATAACAAGATGGTATCTCGCTAGCCCTTTCTGAGACCGCAAAATATAAATGCAGAGCACCTTTAAAGATCAAGGACTGACTAGACATTGTAATTCATGGTAAAAGAGATCTAGTCATAGTCATACCCAATATAAATTAAAAGTAATGAATGCAAATGACAGCGGTGCTCTCCAGCTGGTGCTTTTTAATAAGAGGGTGATGACTCAACATAAAAGTAAATAGATAGGCCCTTCGCAGAGGGAAGCATGGATTTGTAGAGGTGCTAGAGCTCGGTTTTGAAATAGAGATAAATAATATTTTGAGCGGTATACTTTCATTGTCAACATAACAACCGAGAGATGGCGATATCTTCCATGCTACACACATTATAGGCGGTTCCCAAACAGAATGGTAAAGTTTATACTCCCCCTCCACCAACAAGCATCAATCCATGGCTTGCTCGAAACAACGAGTGACTCCAACTAACAAGAGTCCCGGGGGAGTTTTGTTTGCAATTATTTTGATTTAGTTTGCATAAAGCATGGGACTGGGCATCCCGGTGACCAGCCATTTTCTCGTGAGTGAGGAGCGGAGTCCACTCCTCTTGAGAATAACCCGCCTAACATGGAAGATACAGACATCCCTAGTTGATACATGAGCTATTCGAGCATACAAAACAAAATTTCATTTGAAGGTTTAGAGTTTGGCACATACAAATTTACTTGGAACGGCAGGTAGATACCGCATATAGGAAGGTATGGTGGACTCATATGGAATAACTTTGGAGTTTAAGGGATTGGATGCACAAGCAGTATTCCCGCTTAGTACAAGTGAAGGCTAGAAAAAGACTGGGAAGCGACCAACTAGAGAGTGACAACAGTCATGAACATGCATTAAAATTAATAAACATTGAGTGCAAGCATGAGTAGGATATAATCCACCATGAACATAAATATCGTGAAGACTGTTGATTTGTTTCAACTACATGTGTGAACATGTGCCAAGTCAAGTCACTTGAATCATTCGAAGGAGGATACCACCCTATCATACCACATCACAACCATTTTAATAGCATGTTGGCACGTAAGGTAAACCATTATAAACTCCTAGCTAATTAAGCATGGCATAAGCAACTATAATCTCTAATTGTCATTGCAAACATGTTTATTCATAATAGGCTGAATCAGGAACGATGAACTAATCATATTTACAAAAACAAGAGAGGTCGAGTTCATACCAGCTTCTCCCATCTCAATCAGTCCATCATATATTGTCATAATTGCCTTTCACTTGCACGACCGAACGATGTGAATAATAATAATAGTGCACGTGCATTGGATTAAGCTGGAATCTGCGAGCATTCAATAAACAGGAGAAGACAAGGCAATATGGGCTCTTGGTTAAATCAACAATAATACATAATAGAGCCACTGTAACAATTTCATCATGATCTTTTCCTATCGACCCCCAAAGAAAAGAAAAGAAGTAAAACTATTTACACGGGAAAGCTCCCAACAAGCAAAAGAAGAACATGAAATATTTTTGGGTTTTCTTTTAATTATTACTACTACAGCAAGAAAGTAAACTAGCTGAAAGCTACAACTATTTTTTTTGGTTTTTCTTAAGGTTTTTCAAACACACAAGAAGAAAACATAAAAAGGAAAATAAACTAGCATGGATATTACAGTGAAAGAGTATGAGCACCGAAAACTAGCATGAGTGTGTGAACATCAATGTAATGTCGGTGAGAAATACATACTCCCCCAAGCTTAGGCTTTTGGCCTAAGTTGGTCTATGGCCACGGCTGGCCTGGCGGATATCCGAAGCTGTAGCTAGGGTCATACTGAGAAGAAGCCTCGGATTGCCACTGGTTGGCAATCATCTCCGGATCCCACTGGTATTCAGACTGTCGTGGAGGATCAAATTGTGGTTCCGGCTCTGACTCTGTAGCTGATATAGGGTTCCGGTAGGCTTGGACGGTCGCCAGCGGAACGAGATACTGGCCTGCAGATAAATCAAACAAGGAAGGAGCAGGCAAGGTAATAGTCTCAGGGTGATTTTTATCAAATAACAGTTTGTATTTAAGCGCCCTTTCCCTATTCTTAACAATAAAATCATGCGCTACCATACTTTTATAGTCTAGAAAAACAGTAGGCAGCAATCTTTCTTCTTTCTCATAGTGCCTAATAGGTATGTTATAGTATGCAGCGAGGTGTGAGGCGAAGATGCCTCCCAAGATAAGGCCCTTAGTACGGTTAAGATTTAACCGCTATGCAACAATAGCGCCCATACTAAATGTGTCATCACGAAACAAGGCATGGCACATAATAATAATATCAGGGACACTCAGGTTTCAACAGTTTCCGCGACCAATTAAGCACCTACTAGCAAATATAGCAAAGTAACGTAGTACAGGAAAATGTATGCTAGTGATTCATGCGTCGGAAACCTTCCTCATTTCCCCTACAACAATTGTATCAATAAACCCCTCCACATCGTTACTATGTGGTTCCTCTATGAAACCCGGAAAAGGTAATTTGCAAACCTCACAGAATTCACGAAGGGTCATCTCCTTATACTCATCATATAAATAAAAATCCACCGTAGGTGGTGACCTCCTAGAATGGAAATGAAAAATTTGCACAAAGGTATTGGTGAGTAAGAGATACTGTTCGCGTTGGTCGCGGAGAAAGTCGGTGAGGCCTGTATTCTCAGCCAACTCATAAAAATCATCATAAATCCCGGCTGCTCTCAAGAAATCATCGTAAGGCCATTCACACGGCCGAACCTCCGCAGTGTGAGGCAGATTATATTTGGGCCTCTCTGCTTCTTCACTTTGCTTATCCTTCGAGCTTCGGCTCGAAGAGCCCCTCAAAAATCTCTTCATCATTTTCTGAAAATTTCTGAAATTTTTAGTAACTTCAAATAAAAGTGAACCAAACTCAACAAAATTGATAGCAACTACTCCTACAAGTGCCTAGAGACTATATCATGCATTAGAACTACTTGGAACCATATAAATTTGACATGCAAGCTTAAGAACCTGGTCACCTAAGCAGCAAAAATTTGCAATGGATAGAGCACTAGAATAAAAACTAATTGGACCAATGGAGGAGTCACATACCAAGGAACAATCCCCCAAAGCAGTTTTGTGAGAGGTGCTTTGAGCAAGGAGATCGAAAATTGTAGCAAAATGAGCTAGAACTCGTGCTTGAGCTGGTTGGTGAATTTTTTGGGAGGAAGAAGAAGTGTATGGGTGCAGGAATAAGTGGAGGGGAGCCACCGTGGGCCCACGAGGCAGGGGGGCGCGCCCAGGACCCTCGTGGCCAGGTGCCAGCTCCCCCTGATGTGTTCTCAGTGCCAAATGTTCTCAAATATTCCAGAAAAAAATCATATTTAAATTTCAGGGCATTTGGAGAACTTTTATTTTCAGGGTATTTTTTATTGCATGGATAATTCAGAAAATAGACAGAAAAATACTATTTTTACTTTATTCGACTAAATAACAGAAAGTAGAAGGAGGGTACAGAAGGTTGTGCTTTCTAACTTCATCCATCTCATGCTCATCAAAAGGAATCCACTAACAAGGTTGATCAAGTCTTGTTAACAAACTCATTCCGAATAACATGGAACCGGAGAAATTTCGAATAACACTATATTACTTCAACGGGGATATGCACATCCCCAATAATAAGAATATCATATTTCTTCTTGACAGTAGGAAGAGGAAATTCAAAACCTCCTAATAATCGGTGGAATTTTTCCAATAGAGTTTATACTATGAACTTGAGGTTGTTTCCTCGGAAAGTGTACCGTATGCTCATTTCCATTAACAAGAAAAGTGACATTGCCTTTGTTGCAATCAATAACAGCCCCTGCAGTATTCAAAAAGGGTCTTCCAAGAATAATAGACATACTATCGTCCTCGGGAATATCAAGAATAACAAAGTCTGTTAAAATAGTAACGTTTGCAATCACAACAGGCACATCCTCACAAATACCGACAGGTATAGCAGTTGATTTATCAGCCATTTGCAAAGATATTTCAGTAGGTGTCAACTTATTTAAATCAAGTCTACGATATAAAGAGAGAGGCATAACACTAACACCGGCTCCAAGATCACATAAAGCAGTTCTAACATAGTTTCTTTTAATGGAGCATGGTATAGTTGGTACTCCTGGATCTCCAAGTTTCTTTGGTATTCCACCCTTAAAAGTATAATTAGCAAGCATGGTGGAAATTTCAGCTTCCGGTATCTTTCTCTTATTAGTAACAATATCTTTCATATACTTAGCATAAGGGTTCATTTTGAGCATATCAGTTAATCGCATACGCAAAAAGATAGGTCTAATCATTTCAGCAAAGCGCTCAAAATCCTCATCATCCTTTTTCTTGGATGGCTTAGGAGGAAAAGGCATGGGTTTCTGAACCCATGGATCTCTTTCTTTACTGTGCTTCCTAGCAACAAAGTCTCTCTTATCATAACGTTGATTCTTTGATTGTGGGTTATCAAGATCAACAGCAGGTTCAATTTCTACGTCATTATCATTGCTAGGTTGAGCATCATCATGAACATTATCACTAGGTTCATGTTCATTACCAGATTGTGTTTCAGCATCAGAAATAGAAATATCATTTGGATTCTCAGGTGTTTCAGCAATAGGTTCACTAGAAGCATGCAAAGTCCTATCATTTTTCTTTTTCTTCTTTTTAGAAGAACTAGGTGCATCCGTATTATTTCTCTGAGAATCCTGCTCAATTCTCTTAGGATGGCCTTCAGGATACAAAGGTTCCTGAGTCATTTTACCAGTTCTAGTAGCCACTCTAACAGCAAAATCGTTATTCTTACTATTTAATTCACTGAGCAAATCATTCTGAGCTTTAAGTACTTGTTCTACTTGAGTGGTAACCATAGAAGCATATTTACTAATGAGTTTAAGTTCACCTTTAACTCTAGACATATAATCACTCAAGTGTTCAATCATATCGGAATTGTGTTTCAATTGTCTACCAACATAAGCATTGAAGTTTTCTTGTTTGACAATAAAATTATCGAACTCATCTAAGCATTGGCTAGCAGACTTATAACAAGGAATATCACCTTCATCAAATCTATAGAGAGAATTTACCTTTACTACCTGTGTTGGGTTATCAAGACCATGAGTTTCTTCAATAGGTGATGAATTAAGATCATATATTTCTTCAACAGGCGGTAAATTAAGACCATGTATTTCTTCAATAGGAGGTAAATTCTTGACATCTTCAGCTTTAATACCCTTTTCTTTCATAGATTTCTTTGCCTCTTGCATATCTTCAGGACTGAGAAATAGAACATCCCTTTTCTTCGGATTTGGCTTAGGAGTTGGTTCAGGAAGTGTCCAATTGTTTTCATTAGTCAACATATTATTCAATAGAATTTCAGCTTCATCCGGTGTTCTTTCCCTGAAAACAGAACCAGCACAACTATCCAGGTGGTCTCTGGAAGCATCAGTTAGTCCATTATAAAAGATATCAAGTATTTTATTTTTCTTAGGATGATCAGGCAAAGCATTAAGTAATTGAAGAAGCCTCCCCCAAGCTTGTGGGAGACTCTCTTCTTAAAGCTGCTTGTTTCTTATGAGCAGGGAAATATTTAGCAGAGAAGTAATAAATCATATCCTGGGGACTACGCACACAAATAGGATCAAGAGAACTAACCATATCTTAGCATCACCCTTTAATGAGAACGGAAATATTTTAAGGATATAAAAGTAGCGAGTTCTCTCATCATTAGTGAGTAGGGTGGCTATATCATTTAATTTAGTAAGATGTGCCACAACAATTTCAGATTCATAGCCATAAAAAGGATCAGACTCAACCAAAGTAATTATACCAGGATCGATAGAGAATTCATAATCCTTATCAGTAACAAAGATAGGTGAAGTAGCATAAACAAGATCATATTTCATTCTAGCATTCAGAGTTTTTTGCTTAAGCTTAGCTAATAATTTCTTAAGATCACTCCTATCATTGCAAGCAAGAAAGTCTCTAGCAGTTTCTTCATCCATAACATAGCCCTCAGGCACAACAGGCAATTCATATTTAGGGGGAGAGTCTTCGTCATCACTTTCATCTATATTATCAGTTTCAATAATTTCATTCTCTCTAGCCCTAGCAAGTTGTTCATCAAGAAATTCACCAAGTGGCACAGTAGTATCAAGCATAGAAGTAGTTTCATCATAAGTATCATGCATAGCAGAAGTGACATCATCAATAACATGCGACATATCAGAATTAATAGCAGAAACAGGTTTAGGTGTCGCAAGCTTACTCAAAACAGAAGGTGAATCAAGTGCAGAGCTAGATGGCAGTTCCTTACCTCCCCTCGTAGTTGAGGGATACATTTTTGTTTTCTCGCATTTCAAGTTCTTCATAGTGACCAGCAGATATAAATCCCAAGTGACTCAAAGAATAGATCTATGCTCCCCGGCAACGGCGCCAGAAAATAGTCTTGATAACCCACAAGTATAGCGGATCGTAACCGTTTTTGAGGGTTGAGTATTCAACCCAAATTTATTGATTCGACACAAGGGAAACCAAAGAATATTCTCAAGTATTAGCAACTGAGTTGTCAATTCAGCTACACCTGGATAACTTAATATCTGCAGCAAAGTATTTAGTAGCAAAGTAGTATGGAAGTAACGGTAACAGTAGCAAAAGTAATATTTTTGGGTTTTGTAGTGATTGTAACAGTAGCAACAGAAAAGTAAATAAGCGGAGAACAATATGTGAAAAGCTCGTAGGCATTGGATCGGTGATGGAGAATTATGCCGGATGTGGTTCATCATGTAACAGTCATAACATAGGGTGACACATAACTAGCTCCAATTCATCAATGTAATGTAGGCATGTATTCCGAATATAGTCATACGTGCTTATGGAAAAGAACTTGCATGGCATCTTTTGTCCTACCCTCCCATGGCAGCGGGGTCCTAACGGAAACTAAGGGATATTAAGGCCTCCTTTTAATAGAGTACCGGACCAAAGCATTAACACATAGTGAATACATGAACTCCTCAAACTACGGTCATCACCGGGAGTGGTCCCGATTATTGTCACTTCGGGGTTGCCGGATCATAACGCATAGTAGGTGACTATAGACTTGCAAGATAGGATCAAGAACTCACATATATTCATGAAAACATAATAGGTTCAGATCTGAAATCATGGCACTCGGGCCCTAGTGACAAGCATTAAGCATAGCAAAGTCATAGCAACATCAATTTCAGAACATAGTGGATACTAGGGATCAAACCCTAACAAACTAACTCGATTACATGATAAATCTCATCCAACCCATCACCGTCCAGCAAGCCTACGATGGAATTACTCACGCACGGCGGTGAGCATCATGAAATTGGTGATGGAGGATGGTTGATGATGACGACGGATTCCCCTCTCCGGAGCCCCGAACGGACTCTAGATCAGCCCTCCCGAGAGAGTTTAGGGCTTGGCGGCGGCTTCGTATCGTAAAACGTGATGAATCTTTCTCTCTGATTTTTTCTCCCCGAAGACGAATATATGGAGTTGGAGTTGAGGTCGGTGGAGCTCCAGGGGGCCCACGAGGCAGGGGCGCGCCCCCACCCTTGTGGAAAGGGTGTGGGCCCCTTGGCCTTGATTCTTTCGCCAGTATTTTTTATATTTTCCAAAAATAATCTCCGTGAAGTTTCAGGTCATTCCGAGAACTTTTGTTTCTGCACAAAAATAACACCATGGCAATTCTGCTGAAAACAACGTCAGTCCGAATTAGTTCCATTCAAATCATGCAAGTTAGAGTCCAAAACAAGGGCAAATGTGTTTGGAAAAGTAGATACGATGGAGACGTATCAAGCTCTACATGAAAAAGATGCACATCGACATTGTGGTTCCATTCATGCGGCCGGTTTGTAGTTTCGTTGACCGTAAATGTTCAACTTCATGTTCATTTTGGAGCTCTTTTGGACGAATCGTTTCAAACTAGTCACACACAGTCGGCCGTTTGAATTTTCCTTTGGCCAATACCTTCATCTCATTGTTTCAAATGACTTTCGTGTTGTATGTTTTCTGTTACAACACTCGTATACTATGTGTATTTGCATATTGTAGTGTACTAAGGTGTTCATCATGTGATGCTTTACATGAAATTCTTAGTGGCTTCTTTTTGTTCTCACTGATCATCGTCAACCTTGCCGCATGGATGCCATGTCGTGTCCGGCGCAGCTGTTGGCGTCATTCCTCTTGGCCTCCTCGCTCGCGACCTGTTGCACTGACGCCGTCATCACACACACGCTACACTTCTCCCTGTCGTCTACCTTAGAGCTTCCCTACATCAACGATGCTAGAAAACGGTTTGCCGTACTGCCAACGAGATCGCTCGCCCGCGACTTCGTACTCGTCACATTGGACACAGCGTCGATACCACCAACCACTGTAGTCGCCAAGGCACTCTAGTGTAAATCCATATGCATGTGTAATTGTTAACTCTTAATCAAGTCCATCGTATGGAAACAAACACCATGAGATTGCATCAACCCAGCCAATGCAGGCCACCAAACGCCAGGCAAAAATTGTTGCCCTAATGCAGTCAGCCTACATGCAAAGCTACCAAACAACACGCACCACGTGATTTTTACCATGCATGTGCTCAACCAGACCCAACTGAGTGAGAGATGCAAGTAGCAAAAGATGTGCAGGTAACCAAATATGTCCATGATGCATAAGCAGTGCTCATGCGCTAATGACGCGTTTGATATCCTGCATCATCACTAAACATGCTCACTGGGTGGAAGAAAAATATGCTTGCTAGTATACACAGAGGTCTAACTTGCATGCATGAACCTTAAAGCAGTCCAGAGTATCTTGCTAGGAACGCTCGAATCCCGATTTCCAGTGAGCTAGGATGAGTCGAGCGCAAAAGTGGGGCACAACGCACGCAGTGGTGCAGGGGAAATCGGCACAGAGAGAGCAAGAGACGGAAATCGATCGGGGCGGGATGGCACACAATCTAGCACCTCCCTCCCCCTCTTCATTGTCTTGTAGTACCACGCTTGAGTTTGAGTTGGGGATGATGGTGAGAGCATCTCCAGCCGTTGCCCCCCCCAGGACGCATAAAAATCACCGCCTGGGGGCGATCTGGCGGTAGAATCGGCGCTGGGGGCGGTTGGGCATCCAGCCGTCGCCCTCAGGTCCCCCAGGGGCCGATATCGGCCCATTCACGGCCGCTTTTTGGCCCAGATTAATAAAAAATGGCCTGATATGGTTCAGTGTCAAACACTGGCTCTTCCTGCTCGCTCTCGATGATCATGTTGTGCAAGATGACACAACAAG
Source organism: Aegilops tauschii subsp. strangulata (assembly GCF_002575655.3). Taxonomy (NCBI): domain Eukaryota; kingdom Viridiplantae; phylum Streptophyta; class Magnoliopsida; order Poales; family Poaceae; genus Aegilops; species Aegilops tauschii. The sequence goes on along the minus strand of NC_053040.3, from coordinate 33,669,330 downwards.
TCATGATCTCCCACATTTGATCTTTCGACTAGGTCTGAGCAGGGTACCGGACAACAGCAGATCGAGATTGGAGCACACCAAATGCCCGCTCGACATCCTTCCTGCAAGCCTCCTGCACCTTGGCAAAGTGGGACTTCCTGCCTCCTGGCACAACATTTGAGATAGTCTTCACAAATGTAGACCATCTCGGATAGATGCCATCAGCTAGGTGTACCCCTTGTTGTAGTGCCGCCCATTGACCTCAAAGTTCACCGGAGGAGAATGACCTTCGACAAGCTTGGCGAAGACAGGGGAGCACTGAGCACGTTGATGTCATTGTGAGTTCCTGGCATACCAAACAAGGAGTGCCAAATCCAGAGGTCCTGTGTTGCCACCGCCTCAAGTACCACACTGCAACCGCCTTTAGCACCTTTGTACATCCCCTGCCAAGAAAATGGGCAGTTCTTCCATTTCCAATGCATGCAGTCGATGCTTCCAAGCATCCCAGGAAATCCTCTTGCTGCGTTCTGTGCTAGGATCCGAGCAGTGTCTTCCGCATTGGGTGTTCGCAAGTATTGCGGTCCAAACACTGCCACCACTGCCCGACAAAACTTGTAGAAACACTCAATGGTGGTGGACTCGGCCATGCGCCCATAGTCGTCGAGTGAATCACCAGGAGCTCCGTCTGCAAGCATCCTCATCGCTGTCGTGCACTTCTGGATTGAGGTGAATCCAAACTTGCCGGTGCAATCCATCTTGCACTTGAAGTAGCTATCGAACTCCTGGATGAAATTCACAATCCTGAGGAAAAGCTTTCGGCTCATCCGATAACGGCGCCGAAATGTTTTCTCGCCGTGCAGTGGAGCGTCGGCGAAGTAGTCGGAGTAGAGCATGCGGTAGCCTTCGAGACGATGTCGGTTCTTTGCTTTGATCCGCCCCGGCGCCGAGCCACCTCGCCGCGGCTTTTCATTGCTCGCCAACAGGCCGGCGAGGGCAGCGAGGACCATGAGATGTTCCTCTTTCTGGACGTCGGCCTCGGCTTCCTCCTCCAGCAGAACGGCGAGCGCTTCCTCGTCGTCCGAGTCCATTGCCGAGGCAGGCAAATCGCCGAACACATTGTGGCCGCGGTGGGCGCGTACCCGCCGCTACACCTCCCCTCTGCGGCCCGAAACGCCGGAAAAATCGACCAGCCGGTGGTGGAGAGGCTTCCTCGGTGAAACCTCTACTCTGTTTTCGGCGGGGATCACTACAAAAAAAAAGACACATCTGTGACATTTTGGGCCGAATGAATTTTTTTTCTGTCATACATATGACACTTCTATGACGATAATTGTGACAAAACCCGGTATCATCATAGATGTGGTGGGCTCCTACTTCTATGACAAAAAATCATGACAGAAAATGGGCTTTTCGTCCTGGGCGGGCCGGCGACGCAGCTGCATGACATTCTTTGTGCCATCCATGACGGAAAAAACCGTGGTAGAAGCGAGGGGGAGGAAAATTTCGGGGAGTTCCCGGTTACGGTGGGAGGTCGGGGGCCGAGCGATGCGCGTTTCTCTCGTACACATACGCGCGTGTGTGCGAGGCGTTGGCTCTAACTGAACCCAAGTGAGGCGTTGGGCTCTAACTGAACCCGAGCGATTGCACTACAGGCTACGCGTTACTGAACCCGATCGAGCGATTCCTTCGCTACTGCTGCTAACTGAAGCCGATCGATTGGATGAACAGTGAGCGTTGCGCGGGGGGGGGGGGGGGGGGGGTTGGATGAACAGTGAGCGGTGGCGTTTCCTCTGGATGAACAGGACCCCGTGGTGTGGAGGACTGGATGAACAGTAGACGGTGGAGGGGTGCCCGTGGAGGGGTGGTTGAACAGGACCCCGTGGTGTGGAGGGCTGGATGAACAGTAGACGGTGGAGGGGTGCTCGTGGATGGGTGGTTGAACAGTAGCCGGTGGACTAGCGCGCGGTGGAGGCTGGATGAACAGGAGCCCGTGGAGGCTGGAGGAGGTCGACGGTAGCCCGTGGAGGCTGGAGGAGGTCGACGGTGGAGATGAGAAGTATCCCGTGGAGTCCCGTTTTGCGGTACGCCACACCCCTCCCGATGAACAGGACCCCCGTTTCGACCGTAGGAGGTCCGTTTCGTCCATTTTGCGGTATGCCACACCCCTCCCGATGAACATGACCCCCGTTTTGACCGTAGGAGGTCCGTTTCGTCCGTTTTGCGGTAGGCCACACCCCTCCCGATCAACATGACCCCCGTTTCGACCGTAGGAGGTCCGTTTCCTCCGCTTTGCGGTACGCCACACCCCTCCCGATCAACAGGACCCCCGTTTCGACCGTAGGAGGTCCGTTTCCTCCGTTTTGCGGTACGCCACACCCCTCCCGATCAACAGGACCCCGTTCCGAACGTAGGAGGTCCGTTTCCTCCGTTTTGCGGTACGCCAGGCCTCGTTTCCATCGCCTGTTCCGTCCAAGCCCTCCCGATGAACACGACCACGCATTCCGTTCCGACCCAGCCGGTTGGCTCCCACGCGTTCCGTTGCCTCCCGATGAACATGACGCATTCCGTTGCCTCCCCATGAACACGACGCATTTCGTTGCCTCCCCATGAACACGACGCATTCCATTGCCTCCCCATGAACACGACGACGACGCTGTTTCTCCGTTCCGACCCAGCCATGTACACGAGCCCTGGCGGTACGTATGCGCGAGTAGGCGTTCGAGACCCCGCTCGTATGTACACATACGTGGCCTTATTTTCTTTCTTGCACCCTGGCCGCTGTATGTACGTGTACATGCTACGTGCGCGCCTCTAATACGACACGTACGCGCCTATACTACGACACATGCGCACCTCTACATCCACCAGTATATATGTACGTACACGTTCGCGACCAGAATGACAACGCTACGTACGCTTCGACCAGGTGGGTCCCGACTGTCAGGCACTTCCTTGCGTGCGAAGATGTAGCTGGTGGGTCCCAGCAGTCACGGGGGCGAATCGTTTTTTTTGCCCGGACGCACTTCCTTGTGTGCGAAGATGTAGCTCGTGGGTCCCAGCAGTCAGGGGGGCGAATCGTTTTTTTGCCCGGACGCACTTCCTTGCGTGCGAAGATGTAGCTGGTGGGTCCCAGCAGTCAGGGGGAAATGTTTTTTTCGCGAAATACGGTGGCCCGTCCGGTGGGTCCCCGCTGTCAGGTGGAGGAATCATTATTTTGCGCGTAATAAGGAGACACTTCCTTGCTGCGGCCGTGGACCCAACTGTCAGCCTCTCCACGTACAGTCCACGTCCGATGGAAGTCATTCCTTGACCATGTTGACCACGCTGCGCCGAGAGCACCACGGCGGTGGACGACGGCGAGGACTAGGAAGGGGACGACTCGGAGCCTGGGAAGACGCAGCAGTGGATGCCCACGCGAAGAGGAGTACGAGGGTTCACTGGTTCGGCTGCGGTGTGAGGCTGCTGTCGCCGCAGAATAACAGGGGGTGTGGGTGAGTAGAGGGATGGCCTGGCCAGTGGTGGGAGTTGTAGGGGGCGGTGAGGCCTCCGCGGCATCACAGCCGGCCACGGGAGGCAGGAGCACGTGGCACGACCGGCGCTGGTTTGGGCGGCTAGGGCAAGAAGACCAGAGGTTGAAGAAGCACTACGGTCGTTGGATGAACATCGTACGGTAACAGGAGCCAGAATCGTTCATATTGACTAAGTTGACAAAGCCCTCCGTCCCCGTCAACTTGGTAGGCCCACAAGTCAGCCTCCCACTTTGTTGGGTTCCAGCTGGCAGGGGGAGTATTCATTTTTTTGTGCGTAATAAGGAGGCACTTCCTTGCGTGTGAAGATAGCTGGTGGGTCCGACATGTCAGCGGGGGGCACGTTATTTTCGCGAAATACAGAGGCCCTTCCGGTGGGTCCCAGATGTCAGGTGGAGGAATCATTATTTTGCGCGTAATAAGGAGGCATTTCCTTGTGTGCGGCCATGGACCCAGCTGTCAGCCTCTCCATGCACAGTCTACTTCCGATGGTGTCGTTCGTTGACCATGTTGACCACGCCGCGCTGAGCGCATCCAAGGTGGTGGACGACGGCGAGGTCCCGGACAGCAACGAGCCGGAGATGGGAAGACGCGAGAGTAGAGTCGCAGACGGAGAGGTGTACGAGGGTTAACTGGTTCTAGTGCGGTGTGGTTCGGCAGTTGGTGGAGAAGAACAGGAGGTGTGGAGGGGTGGAGGGATGGCCTGGCCAACGGTGGAGTAGCGCTTCATAGCGAAGCGTGCTAAGCAGAGCTGCTAGCAGCAGGAGGCGGGAGGTGGTCCCGACGGCGCTGGAGGAAGAAGACGAGAGATTGAAGATGGATGCCGGTCGTTGGATGTAAATCTAACGGCTAACATGTCAGAATCATTTGTTGACTAAATTGACAATGACTTGCCTTGGCTTCGACCTATTGGCCCACATTTCAGCCTCCAAAAATGTGGCATGTATTCAACCCATTTTTTCAGAATTTACAGTCTTTTTTTTGCGCGGTAGAATTTACAGTCAATTTGATCTTTTTTTAATTACAGCCATTAGCTAGGCTGGGTGAACAAATAATGTAGCGTCCATGTGGCCCATTTATTTTATTTCCTAAAAAATTACAGGCCATTTGCACTTTCTCGAAATACACAATTTTGCTGGGCTGATTCTAATTATAATGTTGGGTTGGGCCAGCAATGTTATCAAAAAATAAAAAGGGGCTGAGCATTTTGTTATAAATATATTTATATAATAAGTGATATTATTACATTCGTCCTTAAATCTTACCAAGCTTTTGTACACAATCACTAGGATTTTCGTGCCAAAACAATCCAGGATTTTATTTGTTAAGAAATTATTTTTATAAGTTAATAAGATGTGGGATATTGTTTTCTTACATATGTAAGTATCTGTTAAATATATGATGACAATAAAAATAATATATAATAACATATAAAATAATTTAAATATATATAATATAGTTAGAAGGGAAACATAAGTTGGACCTGGTGTTCCTATTCTTATATAGAAAAATAGAACAGACCTCTGTGTTTTCTTCAAAAAAATATATAAATTGGGCTGCCAAAAATAAAACCTGGGATGGGAGGTCCATAGGCCGGTCGATACATGACGGCCCTAAGAAAATACAAACAGGCCTATGGAACTCCCATCCGAGGTCGTGGGCTGCGCATGTTAAAAATGAAAGCCTAGACGGGGCAGCCCAAAACCACGTCCAACACTTGCCAAAACTTCGTCCCTCGTTTTCTCTGTGTTTCGCACACTCGACATTGTGTGGGCATTTTGACTGTGCATCATATGAAGATGTGCTATGCATGAATGTTGATCAGCATGATGTTAACTGGCTGGTAGTTCCATTTTCGACCATAAATAAAACTTCCAACATGATGTTAACCCTGTTTGAAAAGGCCGTGTTAATATAAATGCTCTGCCTCTGAAAGTTGCAGTTTCTTATCTGAAACTGAACTTGCAGTTTCTTACCTGAAACTGAAACTTGCAGTTTCTTCTTTGAGAGTCACATTGTCTGCACTTTTATACTCCTATGAAACTACATTTTTTTAAGTGCTAAAAATAGATCTCTAGAATTCATAAAATACTTCATATGCTCAATACTGCAAATCTAAAATTCAAAAGACATTCATATATGAAAGTACTCTCAAAATACACAACACAAAACACAATTCACAACCTGCAAATACTGACAACCCTAAGCTCCTCCTGACAATTCACAACCTGCCCGACTATTGGGCTGGGGGGGGGGGCAGCCCCCTCCTATTCCTCGGCGGCAGACAGCCTCCCCGTGAGACGATGTGAACGGCGAGGGAGATGATGGCGGGGAAGCGTCGTTGGGCCAACTGCTTTTCTCCTCTTGCAGTTGGGTTCGGTCGACGAAGACTCCACCGGCTCACTCTGGCAGGACACCCTCACAAACGACACCCTGTAGATGCTCGATCCTTCAATCTCTGGTGGATGCTCCATCTGGGATCGATACTCCCGCCACCGCTCCCTCACGATCGGATTCGGTGAATCTGTTTGCTCCATGGCCCAGAGGAGCAGCTCTATGTACTCCGGCGCGACTCCCTCTGGGAGTATCGCCGCCTTTTCGCTCTGTTGCAGATATTTGGCCATGGATGTCGCCATCGCCGCTAGTTGGTCCTTGTTGTCAAACCAAGACTGTATCTCCAACATCCTAGCTAGCTTCACAGGGTCGCCGTCTGCGATCCTCACGTATCGGTTGTACTCCTCCATCGATCTACTTCTCCACAGCACCTTCACTCGCCGGTGGTGGTTTTTGAATGGAAGAGGAGAGGAGCAGCGCTGGTTTTGGATTAGAACGGGAGAGGAGCGACGCTGGTTTTGGACTGGAACAGGAGAGCAGGGGCGGTGGTTTTGAAATGGAAGAGGAGAGGAGCGGCGCTGCATTTAGATTGGAAGAGGAGAGGAGCGGCGGTGGTTTAAGAGGAGAAGAGCGGAAGAGCGGCGCTGGTCTTGGAAGTATTTTTTTGTTGTTTTGTGTATTTTGGGTCAAAGTTTGACCACGTACTGTATTTGACAAGCAAAATGTGAATGCATGTCACCAAAAATTGTATCGTTTGGTTCGTATCTGAATGTACTTTCAAATTATATTATTTTTGCAACGTATAACATATATTTTATGTGCGAAAATCATGGTCAATTATGACCCAGAATAAAAGGGAGACTAGTTAATGTGGGGTCGCTTTCTTAATTGAAGGGTAAATTGATTTTGATTTTGATCCAGTCACAGCGCGCCAGCCCTCTCGTCCAATCCTAAATCGCTGCCGCACGCTCCTCTCCCTCTTCTCCATTGCAAAACCACCTCCTCTCCTCTCCATCATCTCCATTCCAAAACCACCGTCTCGCCTCTCCCTCTTCTGATCTTCTCCATTGCAAAACCACCTCCTCTCCTCTCCATCATCTCCATTCCAAAACCACCGTCTCGCCTCTCCCTCTTCTGATCTTCTCCATTGCAAAACCACCTCCTCTCCTCTCCATCATCTCCATTCCAAAACCACTGTCTCGCCTCTCCCTCTTCTCTATTGCAAGACCACCGTCTCTCCTCCCATCTTCCAAAGCTAGCACCGGACCACTCAGAAGGACATCTATGGAGAGGATGCAGCAGCGAATCAGGCAGATCGCCGGCGGCGACCAGGCAAAGTTAGCCAGGTTGAAGGAGATCCTTAGTTGGTTTGACAATGAGTGGGAGATTTCGAGGACGGTGCGGGCCATGTGGAAATGTATGCGAAAGAGCGAGACGACGGCGATGAGGGCGGCGATGTACATGTACTCCTCGGCGGCAGTCACGCCGCAGTCCTCCGAGTTCATCGAGTATCTCCTCTGGGCGATGGAGCAGACAGATTCGCCCGAGGCGACAGTCAGGCGAAGGTGGTGGGCGTACAGGTCGAAGGTCGAGCACCCAGAGGATAACGAATTGATCGAGTATGGTGTGCCGTTCGTGAGGGTGCAGAGCCAGCCGGAGCCACAGGAGTATTCGTTCTCCCACCGCAAGAGGAGGCCGGATGGCGTGACGTCGCTTCCCCGCCATTCTCCACGGTTCCCTCGACGCTCGCCTCGTTTCAACGGCGGCGGTAGGGTTTAAGGTAAGCTTCGCACTAACCTAATCTTCCACCTGCTCATGCTTACAATCAGTGTGACAGCTAATGAAAATCATGCTTACAATCAGTCTCCGAGTACTACGCCAATCACCCTAAAATAGCTCTGGACCTTTGGATCAAAGTTGTGACACAGTGTACAAATAAAGAAAAATAGATTGGTGCTTCTTTCAGAAAAGAGTACTCCCTAGAAAACTGCTAATATAAGCTACTAGTATTTGGTTAGAGGATTTGCTGCCGAGAAAGATCCGTCCACAGAGAGTGCCACACATCCCACTGGTGGTGGTGGATGCCAATGCGTGCATGCAGCATGGTTGGTGTTGGTAATTTTTACTTGGCACACCTCGCACTCTGCATATATGCCGGTTCCATACGTACATTTGTGCAGTTCCACCAAATGCAGCTGAATAACCATGTTTGCACAGATAATGAAAAAGCGTGATTACATTATAGTGGCACTAGTTGATGAAACACACAAAATAAATAGAAGAAAATATTGCGATAGTACCATAGTATGCCATGCTGCGAGGGCGAGATGGGCCCTGCGACGCATCATACGGTACGCCTCATACTGGACATCGTCCCAAGTCTCCGAGATACACCTTCTGCCAGTCATGAACATCAGTTTACAGCGGTAGTACAAGGAGGCGCCTTGAGACATTCAAATCTCTATTTTTGTACATATCAACTAAAATTAAGCACCCCAGTTTGCAGAAACTCTTAAACATTAACAATGGGACTAGTTGATGAAACATACATTAACAAAGAGAAGCACTTTCTTTATCTACATTGGAAATGAAATGATAGAGATGACACTCGCTCTATTTTAACTGTATTATTACTTCATTTTATCAGTGACACTAGGGTCGAGCAGGTGGCAAACGAGGTGTACCGTGCGTCGCAAGGATGGAGGCCGGGGGTGCTTAGACTGGGATGCTGAAGCTGGCTCTTTCAGTCACCAACATGGATGATTCAATTCATGGGAACTTTTGGTGCAGTTCACCTAAAATGAAGCAATGTCCCATGAGCTAGCAGCTTCTTCTTCAATTTTTTTTAAGAAAAGGGCTCCAGCCCCGGTTCCATTTCCATCAGAAAACGAAACCCACAGAGCTTCTTCTTCATTAGTTGCAATAAAATTGAGCAACATCAAGGTTGGTTGTGAAGCTCCTGGAATGCTCAACTATAATTTGGATATCATTTGTGCAGTTCAACTAAGATCGAGCGTGAAATGTATATCTCTGTTTGCACAAAAAAGGTGGAAAGGAGGGTGACTAACAAGTGATGAAACATGCATCAAATGAAAAGAAGCATGTTCCTTATCTGAATGGCAATCCTACAAGGACAGTAGCAATTTCTAATGCACTGGCATTGCTAGATATTAGTGTGGGCATTAGGATTAACTATGACAACCGTTAAATACGACATTACTTTGGGCACGAGAGAGTAGGCGGACTAGGACAGTTGCATTTCTAACGAAAAGAACCAACTTATCTTAATGGGAAATTTTAGCAGGACATGTAAAGAAGTGCCATTGATTCATATTACTGGAGGCATTACATTTAAAACAACATTGGTTTAACGTGTCCTTACTTTTAACAGCGCGACTGCTACATTTTACCAGTGGCATTACATAAGAGTGGCTCGGGGCAACAAACATCAGAACAGGATATCTGGGTTGGTCCCATTTTTGTTCGGTATAGCCACCTTATACTGTCTGAGGCTAGCAAATCTAGTGCTGGACTTACTCTGTTGACTTGTCCCCCAATCCCCACTTTCTTTCCTTTTTCAACCAATAGATCGGGTTTATATTGAGTTTGTACTGCGTTTCCCTTTATTTCCCTATTAGACCTAGAGACCAGTTGGATAGCCAGTCTCTGCTACTTTTCGCCCCCATTATTTCCTCTTTCGACCAAGTCCTAGATTCAGGTAACAAATCCTCCCCCACCCCCACCCCCACCCCCACCCCCACCCCCTTTCTTCCTTGTTTGAACCAAGTAGTACTAGATTCGAGTGCATGAACTAGTTTTACCTCTTAAACGTAAAAAAATTAGGTGGTTTTCGAACAGCCGATCGATCCTATCTACGAGGGGGCCTGAGAAATAGTAAAAGATACAAATGCAGCGACGTCAGGAGGTCGGGATGTAGAGCAAGGCCAGTTTCGAAGGAAGTTATACCTGATGGTCGCCGGGATGTCGCTAGGTGGGCGGCGGGAGGCCGGATCTGCCCACACTATGGCAGCGAGGAAGAAGGGGTCGGAGGCCCTCCCTCGCCAGCAGTGCTTGGGAGAGAACGGCAAGGCAGGCTGATCGGGACGCGCCCAGCAGTGGGTAAGAGCCGTCGCCGAGGACGACCGCGTGAACGTTGCACCTTCTCACCTTCCCCGGCGGAGAGGATCCGGCTGGATCTGTGACCAGCGGTGAGCAGAGAGAGAGAGAGAGAGTGTGGCCACCGCTGTCGTGTTTAGATCTGGAGAGGCCGAGACAGTGTGAAGAGAGCAACACTAGCAAGCAAGCGCGGAGGCTCCTGCCTATATAGTGGAGTAGTACTAGTTTTCTTTTGTCTACCAGAGCCGGCTTGACCTCGTCAATGACTGTCGAGAAGTCTTCATGCACGTGGCCCAGAGGCGCAGTTGTCGTCATTTTGATCTGAAGCGCCGGATTATAACATATAACACGAAAAAATGCCACATGACAAGAAATCATAACCTCATTGCCCAAAGGAGACAAGATGAATCCCGACGGACAAACTAGACGAGGAACAAAGCTCAAATTAAAGATAAACTCGTAGAAAAGGGGTCCGTCGATAGATGTCCTAGTCAACATAGCCGACTTGTCCTAGATGGCGGCCGAGTAGTCACTGTTCGTGCATGTGCCCCCAATGACTAGCCCAACTCAGTTGTCGCTGTTTAACCCTCGTAGTGATCCGAAGCACATGACACCTAATTTTGTGAGATGACAAGAAACCTTTTTTTAGATTTCTCACCACAACTACAGCCATGTACAACACAGCCTGCACGATATGTAGACGATAGCCAATCCAGGCGTGTCTGCTGGAGTCTGGTCACATGCATGGATGAACTGATCTTCCGTGTCTTGCAGGGATAGTACAACACTTCTCTAGTACTATCGCTCGTCTCCCTCTTCTATTAAGTCACCCGACTTGCGGGGCCGGGGAGTGTGCCTATGGTCGGTTCTCAATTGCCGTCCCACATGTGTGTGCAAATGCAATATGACGCGCGTTCCATTCGGAGAGCAGCGTGCCAGACCGACCGACCGTCTAGGGTGCGACGCGAACGCGACGGGCGTGCTGTATACTCCGTACATGTGTACCGCCGTTTTCTAGACGCTTTGCTCCATGGCGCGGGCGCAAGCCATGGATACAAAATTAGTATACTGTATACTATTTAAAAGTCGAGGGCGGGGCTTTTTCTGCGCGGTAGGCGGCGGGGCAGTTCCGCCTAGTCGGTTCGACAGAGACGCGAGAAGACGAGGGAGTAGTCTGCTGCAAACGTAGGGCTGTGTGATTTGACAGCGAGTTACTGCTGGACAGGTGGGGCCCCGTGATTTGACTTGCCATTATCATTTTAACTGCGGCGCTACGACCGGCGCGAGTCTCCCGATTCCTGACCACCTCCATACAGGTGCCTTTCCCAATGCTCCACCATGTAGTAGAGGCTGGCTCTTGCATGAGAGCCCACTTCTCCACTTTTTCCTTGCCTCTCTTTCCTCCACATATGTAAAAATGCCATGTAAAGCGCACTATTGTACTTACTTTTACTTGCTCCTACATGTGCTTAAGCTTGCCACATAGGCGTAAAGTCTGATGTGGCAAGTTAATCAAGAAGAGAGAGACTAGTTTGGTGACCCAAGGAAGAAACGGTGCTAAGTGCGTGTACCTAGGTGAAAAGACAATTTTGAGTCTATAGCTAATTAAATGAAGCAAACTTAGCAACACCATTTCATTGGAAGAGGTCACTCCTTGGCAAATGCAATAAATACTAGTACTCCCTGTGTCCCATAATATAAGAACGTTTTTGGCACTACACTAGTGTCAAAAACATTCTTATATTATGGGACGGAGGGAGTACGAAGAAAGAGATAGAGAGGAGTAAAAAATACACTTATAGCCAACCTTGTTGTAGTATGAGTGACTAAGTGATGACTATGTATGACATGCCAACATCAGATAGCCTAACGCACCATGTTAAATCTCCAAGGGCGTGACCGCGCGAGCGACGCGACGGTCATGGTAGGCGCGACCATGATACGGGCTGCTGGCAGCCCTTGGATCTGAGATCAAACGGTCGCATGCTAAGTTGCTGAAAATTTGCAGAATAACCCTCCAGGATAGGATATTCACCCATAGGTCTAGAATCACGCCATGCAACCGTTCGATCTCTGATCCAGGGGCTCTCGGAAGCCCGTATCATGGGAGAATGGAAAGCCACTACCCTGCCGTTCGCACGCTGGCAGTTCGCTCCTACTCGTCCCCGCACGTCCTTCAATACTACGGCGGTTCGCTCCTAGTCGTCCCGTCCATTCACATTACGGCAGTTCCACTAATCCTAACCCTCCTCCCAAATCCATGGCGTCCCAAATCTCCACGATCGGCGGTGAGTACAAGGTTAGAACCATCACCGGCGATGAGTTCGACGTCATCTACACCCGTTCTTCCGCGACGGTGAAAGGATGCCTTTCTCGCTTCAGACGCATGTTCGAAGACTCAGATGATGAGTGGGTCGTTGGGCTAGATGTTGAGTACACCACAGTCCTAGGATGAGAGAAGGATCTAAAGGATGAAGAGAGGAAGAAGCCCGCCGTGATCCAGGTTTGCGTGCATGACTTATGCTTGGTCTACCACATATGCCATGCCGACGTTGAGTGCCAGGATTTTAAGGACTTCCTCGAGAGCAACCTAGTCAAATTCGTTACTGTAGACTTTGGTAACGACAAAGAAGTCCTGCGTCGGATAGGCCTCGTTGTAGGCAACACCTTCGACCTCCAGAAGAATCGGCTGGTGTCCTCTCGTCAGCCTTCAATGCTGACCCTGGCAGGAGCCATGGTTCATCCTTCGTACGGTAAACTGGAGAAACCTCCATACACGTTTCATCGTCATGCATGGCAGCGGAATGTACTAGATATAGACCACATCCACTACGCTGCAATGGATGGCTACCTTTGCTTCAATATCTACAAGGGTTGGATGAAGAGCAACAGCCAAGTGTGCGGTTCAAGCAAAGAAGTATCGGCCAAGAGGAAGAGGGACAAGGACGAAGTCGAGGACATGGACGAGGACTCCGAGTAAGGTGGCAGTGTCGTTGCTCATGGTGGTTCTAATGCACTGTCTACCGGAATAGTTGCAAAGTTTAATTTCAGGTGTGCTTAATTTAATTTGAGGGGTGTGTTGTGCTGAGCCCCCAGCAGAACTATGTTATGTTTCTTCTCGTTACTTTAACTCTTCAGTACGTACATACTAGTATTTCTTACATTTCATCTTTTAGTTGGTATAGTACTACCACTCATTTCTTCACATTATATACGTACAATATATATGGCCAACATCATATGGCCAGCAGTTTAGTTGTCAAAGAATTTCAGGGTGCTTAGTATTGTCAAAGAATTCCAGGATGCTTAGAGGGTTCTTGGATCCAAGGGACTTATTTTAGTCTGACTAAAAATAGTCTCTTTAAGAGGCTAAAGTTCGAAGCACCCCTGACTAAAGAGGGGCTAAAACTAGTCTTGAGACTAAAAATTTTTAGTCAGGGGTACCCCTACTAAAATGTGGATTAGTCCTCTCTCTACTCATTTAACTCCTCTCCTTTAACACAGGCGAGTTCTGGATTGGAGGGTTTGGAGGATAATAAATGCTCATTAACTTGATTTTAGCCTTTTTAGTATTTGGATCAAGCATGGGTGAGGCTAGCATGTTTTAGTCCCACTAATTTTAGTCATGGGACTAAAACGTATCCAAGCCCCCTCTTAGTTTTATTTGAGGGGTGGGTTGTGCTGGACACCATTATTGTGACTAGCCTTTTTAATAGTACTATATGCATAATTTGGCGACGAGCGCTCTCTATATGTACCACCTTTTTTTTAATTTCAAGTTTTGCTCCATGGCGCAATCCATCGATACTACTGCTGTACAAAAGTATACATTTTTTAAAAGGCTAGAGGGCAGGGCAGTCTAGCTTGGTCGGTTTCACGAGAGGCGAGGGCCTTTGTGATTTGACGGCTCATTACTGCTGGAAGGCGGGGCCTTGTGATTTGACTGCTCGTATAAATGCACCGATGACCTGATCGAGGAGGAGCAAAGAACCGTGCGGTATACTCAAGTTTTCCACTGGAGTAGTACTGTGATGGAGGAGCACGAAACACGGCAGCCCAGTGCCATATGGCGATAAAAAATGATCTAATTTGCTAGTCATCTCATTGTTAGCATTGTTCTATTCATTCCCTAAAAAACCACTGTTCTATTCATGCCTCGCAGAGAATGTGACACGTGCGGCGAAACACCCGAAGCAAAAGATGAAACACAGGAGCAAAAGAAGAAGGAAGATTATCACCCCAAATGATCTAATTCGCCGCGGAGTCGTAACTGCTTCTTCATCACCTCCACGACCTCCATCTCCTTGCGCGTCTCCTCCACCATCTTCTTCATTCTGTCCATGACGCGAGATTTCTCGACGCGAGCCTTCATCATCTGTTCCACGGCCGCATTACGTACCTTGACAGCAGCCGGGTGCTCGATGCGGAGCTTCGCCAACTCCTCCTTCTGTTCCATGATGAGGGCCTGCAACATCTTCATCGAGGAACTACTATTCTCATGCAGCTTCTTCCAGCCGGCATTCTTCTCCTTCAACAGGTCGATCTCGTGGCAGAGCTTCGCCTTGTCCTCCTGAAGTCGCAGGATTTCGCCAGTCGCCTTCTTCTCCGAGGCAATGCTCTTCTTCAGCAGCATCACCAAGCCGGCGGTTAACTCCCCCTGCTGATTGAGCTCAGCGGGCATGTCGTCGAGGCTCTCCTTCAGCAACTCCATCAAGCCTTGGATGAACTCCTTCTGCTTATTGAGCTGATTGGGCATGCCGTCGAGGGATAACGACTCCAGCTCCGCCGGCTCGGCATGTTCGCCTCCGCGGCTAGGGCGCTCCTGGGAGCCATCGCCTGCCCGTGGAGATCTTTCGAGGTCTCTGCGTGGAGGCGAGCCCTCTCTTTTTTTCCACAGCCTTGGTTGCCGCTCCCTTGTTACGAGTAGTTATCGACCTAGAGCTCTGCTCACCGTCCATGGCAACGACAGACGAAGAAGAAGCACTTATGAGGAGGAAAGGTAGAGTAATTTTTGGTTAGGTAGTTCCCCTTTTTATAACCTAAGTACTAGCACTAGTACTAATACCTGCATAGTGGGAACACGTTCAGGTTTGGTACGTACTAGTAGGTGTGAGAAGGCTTTCGAATGTGATGGGAACAAGGTAAAGATTAATTGATGGTTTTGGTTTCGAGGCCCGAAACGGCTCCCGATGAGTTTAGCGGAACATAAATTTCAAGTACTACACTGCTCAAATGCGTAAATATTATGTTAATGTCAAAAATTGGCACAAAATACGAAGGAGACCAATGGAAGTACTACTAGCAACCCACGATTTAACTACTCGCATGCGCGCAGTGGAGTAATAATGTCTTTCTTCCGCCCTCACGTCCACTCAATTTGCATGCGCTGTATTAATTGACCATCAATGAAGTGAACGACTTTACACGCGTCAAGTTATCACATGGGGTGGATCTTGGTACAAAATTGCGTCCGCCCGTGTACCCGCGTGTGCGTGCGAGGGAATGAGTGCGTGCGTGGCGTGCGTGCACATCTTCGCTTTGTGCATGTACCGTCAGTATGGCTCAGGGAGGACGAGTACATTCTTCTGGAACCAGCAGCACGTCACTGTGATCAATCCACGCAAGGAGGTCGCGACAATGCCTCCACATGTGCCACGTGACTTCATGAACTGTAAGAGAGACACTGTGTAGCGTGCCATTGGTATTCTAATTTACGTGTTTTGCACATACTCGAAGTACTAGTAAGGTACACGTGCATTGCACGCATCGGATTTTGCAACCAAATTATGAATAAATACCACACTATAGCATGTAAGCTCTGAGTCATATATGCCTGATGTAGCCCTTCGTTTAATTCTTATAGTTCATTTCATTCAAAATCAATTAGTTTTTATAAAAAAGCTAAGAACGCGGGAATAGGAAAAACATGGGATTATAGTGGAATGTCGTCTTGAATCCTACATGATTGTACGAGTGTTTGATTGTGCATAGAAAAAACGCAGAATTCTTTCAAAGAGGTTTGAGTGGATGGGATGTTTCCTATGAAATCTAGTGAAAATGAATCATATGGAAAAATTCCTATGGTTTACAATCCTACGAATCAAACAACCAAGATAGGAAAAATTCCTAATGGTTAGAATCCTCCAAAATTCCTTTGAGAATCCTTTGAGTCAAAGAAGCCCTTAATCTATTTTATGATTCATGGAATTGTGCGTTGTAAAGCATAAAGTAAAAACAAATAATGGCAATTCAACTAGAAAAAAAGTTTGGGCAGTTATGATACGGAAGATTCTAGAACAAAAGAGAACCACTATTGTTTTGAGGTTTGTGCATTATGCTTAAGTTCAACCATGGAGTCTGCTAGATTGTACATGTGGCAAAATCCGGTGGGGGGCTAGAAGATGGTGCGAGGGGCCGAGTGGAGGGAGACTATGAAGGAATGCACAAGTGCGAGATCGATATTTAGAGAGAGGGGGCGAACACGTGCGCTGTTGCGCGCAGTGGTGGAGCCATGAAAGATAAATGAGCTAGGGGGCCAAGCATTGCTAATCCTTTACGAGGAGGGTCAATTCATGAACTTAAACCATTTTTAGCAGCAATTGTCTAATGATCACATTCATATTAGCCTCGATATATAGTGATGTTAGGGGGGGAGGGGGGCAGGGCCCTTACTGCCCCTGTCTTCGCCATTGTGCACGCGTCTGAGAGATGAAGCGGAAGGCATGGATGATGAGAGGGGGATGTTGGATATATAATTAATGTGGGTGTATTAGCTATATATGTTAATCCTATGTAGAGAGGTATAGATTGATCGATGTGGACATGGGAAAGAGGGTGAGACCTCACTGGATATATCGATTGATCGGTTTGTGTGGAAAACTATGAAAGACCTAGCTATATACACACATACATAGAGGAACATCGATCGTTGCGGATGCACGCGTGAGAGATAAAGAATGCCCGATATGATGGAGAGGGGGATGTGTGTGGGTGTGTGCCTTCATGGGAGACCGACCTGAAGAAAAAGATTGCATGCGTGCGATGGATAATGCCGACTGGTAGTGTGTGTGCATGCATGCACGAGAGAAAGTTAGTGGTACAATTATAAAGAGAAGACTACTGTGTGGGTGTAAAAGAATAGGTGAGGTCATAATCAATGTAAAGTTGAATTCAAATATTTGAATAAGAGATCCTGATGTTTGAAACCCATGCATGAATGAATATAACAGAGATCTGCATGGTGTGGTTTGGAAACAAGCATGTTGTAATGTATACACATTGAACAAGGTCAGACTGATTTGAATTTGAGATACCGATGGCAGACATCATTTGGCCACGTCGCATCCGTGCATGGACACACTATTCTAATTGGAGATGATGGGCGGCTTTCGCATCACATATCTATATCTATACCCCTATATATATTATGTTTTATTTTTTTATATTGTGTGCGGGTAACTTTAACTTTGAAAGATGGTCGTTGGATGAGGCGAATCCGATGGTCCAAAGATGGCAAATTTGAGCACTACTGGCCGTTGGATATCATCTAGATTCCACCAGATTTCGTCACATGTATAATCTAGAAGACTCCATGGTTGAACTTAAGCATAATGCACAAACATCAAAACACAAGCACTTCTTATTTGTTCTAGAATCTTCCGTATCAGAATTGCCCAAATGTTTTTCTACATGATTTGCCATTATTTGTTTTAACTTTATGTCTTACGACGCACAATTTCATGAATCTTAAAATAGATTAGCTTTCTTATAAAAACTAGATGATTTTGAATGAAATGAACTATAAGAATTAAACGAACATCTACATCATGCATATATGACTCAAAGCTTGCATGCTATAATGTGGTATTTATTCATAATTTGGTTGCCAAATCTCAGGCGTGCAATGCACGTGTACCTTACTCTAGTCTAAATGGTGTTTGTGTGTGTGTTGTGCGTGTTGAGGTGCAAATTGTCTTTTTTTGGGTACACGTTAAGCTTGTTCTTCCGAAATTTCAAGCCGCGCCTTGTTATGCCGAAAATTCAAGCTAGCGTCTCTGTCTATCGTGCTGCGAAACTCCCACCTCTTCAACCCGCGCCTTGTTAGCCCAAAATATTTAAGATATATCTTTGTCTCGTTGTGCTCCGACAACTCCCTCCATCTCAACCCGCGCCTTGCTATTCCGAAATTACAATGCGCGCGAAAACTCCCACCTCCTGTGAAATCCCGACACGCGAAATGCCCATGGTACCCCTGAACCAAAAGAACCGCCTCAAATCAGTGGGGGTACTTTCGTAACTTACCCCACATTTCGGACAAGCGCGTCTCTAAGCCATGGTTCCCCACTGCCATCCCATCCGCCCACCCATTCGTACACCGAGGCCGCGAAAACCCGCGACGAAACCCCACACCCTGCTCCGTCCGCCACCCAGCCGGAGCCTCTTCCCCGACGACGTTGTCCACAGCAACACCTCGACGTCCCTCATCCACCGTACCGGATGAGGATCCGTCGTCGATCTCATCGTCCCGCCGGTTCAGCCACCCCGTCCTGCACCTCCAAGGAGCTGCCCCGACGTTCCCCTCGTCTTTTGCGCCACCTCCATTCCCACACCGTCGTCTTCACCTGCACCACCGGAAGAGCATCATCATCACCGTTTCCTCGGATGAAGCTGCGGCCTAATCGGCGCCACCAAAGAGGTTGTACACTAATCGCCACATTTTCTTCTTGATTCGATCTCACGGTGCTGCCGGCGCTCGGTCCCGAGCCAACACGGCGCGACTCCATCCACGGCGGCGTCGCCGGTCACTTCCTCCACGGCGTCGCTCCCTCGGCGGCGACATCCACATCAGTAGGAGCTGCTGCTGCTTTAGCTCTCGCTCGCGCTGCTGCTCTGCTCTTGCTCTCGGTCCCCTGCCTGGTCTGCTCTTGCTATTGCTCTTGCACGCGCTACTGCTCTCGCTCTTGCTCTTGCTTGCGATGCTGCTCCGATTTAGCTACACTTCAGTCGACTGAATCGACTTTTGAGTCAGTCAATTTTCAGGGGGGGGGGGGCTCGCCGGGGTGAAGGAAGAACCAGCCGCAGCGGAGAGGGGGGCTCGCCGGAGAGGTACCCCACTATCTATCTTAGGGTTCAGGATGGGGGCGGTGGTCGCCGGCGATGGCGGGGCGTAGGCGGGGCGGTGGCGTGGGGATCGCCGGAGAAAAAGCTCGGCATGGGGGGGCTAGAGGGATGGCCGGGGCGGCGGTGGGGAGTGTTTTCGGGGCGGGCGGGGCGGCGCACCACCGGCCGCGGGCGGCGGGGGGCTGCTGTTTGGCCGGTGGTGGCTGGCGGCTCAGGGGGGTGGAGGTTGAAGATGAACCGCAGGCCCTTGATTTCGTATCAAACGACTGCAAAATTGACTGACCAGAGATGAAAAAGTCAGTCGACCGACGTGTAGCCTCACCTTGCTAGTGCGTTCAGTTTCGACAGCAAAATTCAGTTTCGACAGTTAAGTTCAGTTTCACAGTTAAGTTCAGTTTCGACAGTTAAATTCAGTTTCGAAAGTTAAGTTCAGAGATGAGCGGCTGATGTATTTTACATCTAGCACTTTGTGGTTATGTATTTTACGTCATGTATTGGAGATGCTATTAGAATTCCACTCAGGTTAACATTGTTCATTGTCTCTCTTGTCCTGCTTCAGCCTCGGCGTCGTACAACTCACCGGAGCTGCTCCAACGACGAAACCCTCCATCACAGCGGAGCAGTACCTCGGGCTCCATCTCCAGACGCCTAAGATCTTCTTCCCCTCCTCCGACAAACAAGTCAGCCGGAGCATCCTCACCGGCCAACCCAATCACGCTGAGATCGACATGTTGGGGAACGTAGCAGAAATTCAAAATTTTCTACGCATCACCAAGATCAATCTATGGAGTAATCTAGCAACGAGGGGAAGGAGAGTGCATCTACATACCATTGTAGATCGCGATGCGGAAGCGTTGCAAGAACGCGGATGAAGGAGTCGTACTCGTAGCGATTCAGATCGCGGTTGATTCCGATCTAAGCACCGAAGAACGGTGCCTCCGCGTTCAACACACGTGCAGCCCGGTGACGTCTCCCACGCCTTGATCCAGCAAGGAGAGAGGGAGAGGTTGAGGAAGACTCCGTCCAGCAGCAGCACAACGACATGGTGGTGATGGAGGAGCGTGGCAATCCCGCAGGGCTTCGCCAAGCACCGCGGGAGAGGAGGAGGAGGAGGTAGGGCTGCGCAAGGGAGAGGAAAACTCATGTGTTTGCAGCCCCCAATGCCTCAACTATATATAGGGGAGAGGGAGGGGGCTGCGCCCCCTTTAGGGTTTCCACCCCAAGGGGTGCGGCAGCCCCAAACCCATCTAGGGTGGCGGCCAAGTGGGGGGGAGAGGGAGGCGCACCAGGCATGGGCCTTAAGGGCCCATCTGCCCTAGGGTTTGCCCCCTCTTCTCTCCAAGCGCATGGGCCTTGGTGGGGAGGCGCCCCAGCCCACCTAGGGGCTGGTCCCTTCTCACACTCGGCCCATGTATGCCTCCGGGGCCCTGTGGCCCCTCCCGGTGGACCCCCGGACCCCTCCGGTGGTCCCGGTACACTACCGGTGATGCCCGAAACACTTCCGGTGGCCAAAACCATACTTCCTATATATAAATCTTTACCTCCGGACCATTCCGGAACTCCTTGACGTCCGGGATCTCATCCGGGACTCCGAACAACATTCGGTAACCACGTACATACTTTCCCTATAACCCTAGCGTCATCGAACCTTAAGCGTGTAGACCCTACGGGTTCGGGAACCATGCAGACATGACCGAGACGTTCTCCGGTCAATAACTAACAGCGGGATCTGGATACCCATGTTGGTTCCCACATGTTCCACGATGATCTCATCGGATGAACCATGAT
Organism: Aegilops tauschii subsp. strangulata; assembly: GCF_002575655.3. NCBI lineage: Eukaryota > Viridiplantae > Streptophyta > Magnoliopsida > Poales > Poaceae > Aegilops > Aegilops tauschii. Next base: position 33,648,466 of record NC_053040.3, on the reverse strand, counting down.
TTCGGGGATTCAATCAATCCCGTATGCAATTCCCTTTGTCTATCGGTATGTTACTTGCCCGAGATTCGATCGTCGGTATCCCGATACCTTGTTCAATCTCGTTACCGGCAAGTCTCTTTACTCGTTCCGTAACTCACATCATCCCGTGATCAACTCCTTGGTCACACTGTGCACATTATGATGATGTCCTACCGAGTGGGCCCAGAGATACCTCTCCGTTTACACGGAGTGATAAATCCCAGTCTCGATTCGTGCCAACCCAACAGATACTTTCGGAGATACCTGTAGTGCACCTTTATAGTCACCCAGTTACGTTGTGACGTTTGGTACACCCAAAGCATTCCTACGGTATCCGGGAGTTGCACAATCTCATGGTCTAAGGAAATGATACTTGACATTAGAAAAGCTCTGAGCAAACGAACTACACGATCTTGTGCTAGGCTTAGGATTGGGTCTTGTCCATCACATCATTCTCCTAATGATGTGATCCCGTTATCAACGACATCCAATGTCCATGGTCAGGAAACCGTAACCATCTATTGATCAACGAGCTAGTCAACTAGAGGCCTACTAGGGACATGGTGTTGTCTATGTATCCACACATGTATCTGAGTTTCCTATCAATACAATTCTAGCATGGATAATAAACGATTATCATGAACAAGGAAATATAATAATAACCTATTTATTATTGCCTCTAGGGCATATTTCCAACACGACATGGCTTTGCCAAAGAGGTTGTACACTTGTTGCATCTCTTTTTTACTCTACATGTTATATATATTGTCCACTGAGCACTCGTAGTAATGGGAAATACGATTATTTTATCCTACTATATGACAAGCAGTGAGGTACCAGGCAACTTAGCTATCCGTGATAGACTCTCTTGAACGCCATCATTATTTATCTCTGCGCGTTTGAGCTGTGCATTTGTCAATGAGCCTGGGAGTTGAGCTAGTATGGCAGTGGCCTGGGTCCAAAGTAATAGAAGTAGCACAAAAACATTTTTTTAGTGTAGGATTTTCCTTGCTCAAGCCTGCCTACTAGAATCACCAGTGCTTGAAAGGAAAAGTGAATGAAAAACATCGGAATTGGAAAGTTTCCTATGGTGCTACTTTTCATGAATTTGGTGCAAAGGAATGGAGCAAAGGAAAACTGTAGGATTTGTTCCTTTAGTGTCTCCTTGAAAGAAAAACTGTAGGAATTCTAATTTCCACTTCTCCTCCTTTTCATATTCCTATTCATCAAGCACAAGACTAAGAGATAGTAGCATAATAGCATTATAACCGTACATTTTCTTGTGGTTTGACTTAATCTGACCATGCTTTTTTGCATCCTATGATCTTCCAATTGTTGTGAATCAAACACCCATATTGGCAGAAATCCTGTGTTTTCAAATTCTCTGTTTTGCACGTGCATTCCTATCCTATTCCTGTCTATTTCCTATCCCTGCATTGTTAGAATCCTCAAATTCAAACAAGCCCTTACTCAATTACTTCTGTTACAGATATGTGTCAAAGAAAACCCTGTGTGGTTTGTCCTGCTCCTGCGGCGCTGTGTTCCACCCCAGCTCAGCTGCTCCAATGACAGAAGGGTTCACCACAGCAGGGATCCGCTCTCCAGACTGTCTTTCGCCGCCTCAGATCTTCTTCCCCGCCGCCGGCAGCCACGGCAACTGGATTACCATCATCAACTGAGTAGATGACCTTGAGGACTACACGGGTCCGCAAGAGAGGTCGCACTCTTCCGTGTCTGCTTACGTTATGTGTCGCTTAATATGATGACATGCTACATTATTGTCGTGTTCAGCTATTAGACTCCGAGTCAGGTCCAAACTAATGTTGAAACTTGAGTTTTTAAATGGTTGTGGGGTACATATTGGGGCAGCAATCAGTACTATCTGTCTACTATCTGGTTAATCTCCGGTGTCTACTATGAGTTTCATGTTGGGTGCAAACAAACATTAAAGGAGCCATTATCTGTATTTTTTAACTAAAGCTATTATCTGCCTGCTATCATTGGTTTTGGGTCTATCCATAGTTTGCTACCATCACTCTGGATTTGTGCATGCACTCCTTACATAATCTCACTATGTTTTATTCCTATGCATGCCAGTTATTGTACACAATGGAACTGATCATGTAGAGCAAAAGAGACGAGCCTTGCGTGGCAATAAAATTTCATGCAGACGTCGTTCCATGGTGGGCGCAAAGGCAGCCCCCCTCCACCCATTTCGGATCGTAATCAAGAGGAAGATAACTGTTCTGAGGGGGATTCAGAAGGAGAAGACCACTCCTATTTACCCCATGAGGTCTTCGCTCTAACTTGGCATGCTGATGTTGGTAATATCATGCATATGGTGCCTTGCATTGCTTACTGTATACATTAAAGATGTCATCTGCTTAGTTTAGACATGCTTTGTGTCAATGCCATCTGTTTAGTTTCTTTATCGTATATGTGAATCATGCAATGCCATCTTGTCTAGCCAGGCATCATATATGTGAATTTTGCAATGCCACCCTTGTTAGCCAGTCATCTTATATGTGAATTATATCATGCCATCATTTTTTTATTATGTGTTAAATTTGTCAACAATTTTAGTACATTCAATTACTCTTCCTGTGCATCAGCCATTCGGCACGGTCATGGAAAATCTGGAGTGGAAACAAGGTCTTCAAAGCAGACAATGCTATCTGCCGAAGCGCATGTCTTGCTGGTTACCGATAGCTCCTCAGAGGAGGATTCAGAGACAGATGACCAGTCATATTCCCCCCCCCGAGGTGCATGCCCTAACTTGGCAGGGTTATGTTGCTCATATCATGCGTATGGTATCTTGCATTGCTATGTCATTTGCTTAGTTTAGACATGCTTTGTGTGAATGCCACCTGTTCAGTGTCTAATTACCATATATGTGAATTATGCAATGCCATCTTGTTGCAAGACATTATATATGTGAATTATGCAATGTTATCTTGTTGCAAGGCATTATGTATGTGAATTATGCAATGCCATGTTGTTTAGGCAAGCGTCATATATATGAATTATATCATGCCATCCTTTTTTTGTATTTCTCATTGCTTTTGTCGACAATGTTTGTATATTCAACTGCTCTTCCTGTGCATCAGCCATTTGAATTGGTGATGGAGAAATCTGGAGTGAAAACAAGGTCTTCAGAGCAAACAATGCTACCTGCTGAAGCAGATATCTTGCTGGTTACAGATAGCTCTTCAGAGGAGGATTCAGAGGTAGATGACCAGTCCTATTATCCCCCTGAGGTGTATGGTCAAACTTGGCAGGGTTATATTACTCATATAATGCATATGTTGTATTGCAATGCTTAGTTTTTACATCATATACACAATATTGAATGCCATCTCCTTAGTTGACACATCATATATGCGATTGCCCTCTGCTCACTTCCTTAGTATATAAATCATATATTTGAATTATGTCATGCCATGATGTTTACATAGACAGCATGTATCTGAATTATGGCATGCCAACCCATTTCCTAAAGACATAATATAGTCATATCATCTCATCCTGTTTACATAGTCATCATATTTTAAATTATGTCATTCTATCCGTGAATTATATCATGCCATCATGTTTCCATCGACGGCATGTTTGTGATTTATGGCATGCCAACCACTTTAATAGACACATCGTATAGTTATATCATGTCATACTGTTTACATAGTCATCATATTTTGAAGTATGTCATTCTATCCTATTTAGTTAGCCATCATACATGTGAAATTGTGTCATGCTATCCTGTTTAATTAGCCATCATATATGTGAAATTATGTCCTGCTATTCTGTTTGCTTAGACAACATAAATGTGAATTATTTCATGCCCTGTTTTCTTCCCTACTATCCATTGCACCTGTCTATCTTACAATGTCTGTACATTCAATTAGTTTTCTTGTTTATCAGCCATTTCAATTGGAGGGAGTGATGGCAATATCTGTGGGAGTAAAAACACGGTCTTCAGAAAAGATCGTGCTACCTGTCGATGCAGATAGAACCACGGTTGTACTTGCCCAAGAACCAGCCCCACCACACATAACCCACACTCATGCAGATTGTACCCCTACCCAGTTGGACAGAGAACCAGCTACACCCCTTCTAACCCCAACCCCAGCAGATAGACACCCAGTTCCCGTTGACACAGCACCGTCTCCACCACAGAGCACCCAAACACGAGCAGTTAGTAAGGCAACTGCAGTGCCCAAATCACGAGGACCACCACTCCGAACCCGAAGTCAACGCTTAAAGCAGAAGAAGAATTGTTCTCAAGTCAGGTTCCGTAGCTATGGTTCATACTACTTTGCTCTTGCATCACTGTATTTACTGATACCAACTAATTTCAAATTTGAAGGATGCAATTGAAACTCCAATGGCGCAACAGGTATGTTTTAAACCTGTTTCTTCAACGTGTTTGGCTGTTTGCTGTTGTAACTTGCTCTATGTTGATTTCAGTTTCAATTGAATAAACAGTTATGTTCTCATGCCATGCACATTACAAGTGTTGTTATTGCTGTGTAGTTTCCCACACTTATATTCTGTCTATGCTGCTTTGTCTTAAATAGATATGATTCGAACTGTATCTATCTTGATTTGGCAACATAAACTAGAATGATATAGACCATACAGTGACCATACTACATAGATATATGTTTGTTTCATGCTGTTATCCTGTCCACCTTACTACTGAACTGGTTTACCAAAATGAGTTTCATATACTACATTGTAAACCTGAGATGTGTTTGTTTGTTTCTCTTTTAGAACGTGGATAAAATATTAGAGAAGAGTACCCTGTTATGCAATGGTAAAGGAAGGAATGCAGATAAGGTTCAAGATAGTGAGACATCCCTGTTGGTCTCCAAGAAAGCTGATAAAAACTATATTGAAGACACTGAGACAACCCCAAAGTCCTGTCTTGATGTAGTGTTCGAGTTACTGGCTACCACTGCTGGCACCAGCTCTTCGAACTCGTTGCCTGAATCAGTTCGGCTTCTTGAGTCTCAACTTCAAGTTGAAAGACATCGATCAGATGTTATGCGACAGGAAGCCGAAGGACTGAGGAAGTCCCTGCAGAATTCAGATGAATACTTTCTGGTGCAACAACAAGCGCTGGAGGACTTAAGCGCCAAACAAGAGAAAGTTAATAAGCTTGCTAAGCATCTTGCCAGCATTATGGGTACCCAGGATATTGTTTCTTGAGCTCTTCTGAAGTGGTTTCAGTTCTGGACTTGTTTTGCTGTGACGTTTATATGCTGCCGTGTTCCCTATATTTGCACTGGTGGCGAACTTTGATGCCCAGTGGATGTAATATGTGTAATAGCCGTGATAGCCTAGTGTAAGTTGCTTGCTTATTTATTTCCTTGTTGTCTTGTTTATTTGTTTGCTTGTAGTCAGTGCAGTTCTTTTTCTGCGGTTTGCTAGTGGCTGCAATAACCTATTTTTTACAACTAGGCCACAATAACCATGGGCTAATATTTACTGTAGTGACGCTGGGCCTCCTACGGGCCGTAGAAACAGTGGGCCTTCTACGGGCCGTATAAACAGTGGGCCTTCTACGGGCCGTAGAAACAGTGGGCCTTCTACGGGCCATAGAAACAATGGGCCATCTACGGGCCGTAGAAACAATGGGCCTTCTACGGGCCGTATCATCAATGGGCCTTATACGGGCCGTATGATCGATTGGCCAAACATGGGCGAAACAGACCGCATTCTGGCCGTAAACGGGCTAGAGTTGGAATCGTCCGTTCATGGGCCGACCATAAAGGGCCATCATTAATAGGCCGTATTTGATGACGCTATGAAAACGGCCCAACGTATTAACGGACCACAAACGGGCCGACTGTAACCATGGGCTGAATTTGGCCCACAAGCAGAAAATGACAGTAACGGGCCATAGGTAACCGAATGCTGCAAATGAGCCCAAGAATAAATGGGCCCTCAAAAGGCCGAAAGTTAACTTGGGTTGGAAACGGCCCAACGGAATAACGGGCCGTTAATGGGTATAAAGTGATACACTATTCATTACGGGCCAGTTTCACCACGGGCCGTTAATGGGTGTAAAGTCATACACTGTTCCTTACGGGCCAGTTTCAGCACGGGCCGCTAATGGGCCAAGAGTTACAAAGGGCCTCATATGGGCCGAAAGACGTCATGGGCTATACATGGGCCAGAAGTGAAAACGGGCTGGAATCATATTGGATGGCCCAGATGACGCTACTGGGCCTAATTCGGATAGGGCGTAACGGACCTTGGGTTAGCGGGCTGTAAATGGGCTATATGCGAACATGCCGTTAATAGGCTTTCCATGGGCCGACCCGCCAGCTTTTGACCAAGTCAAACGGGCCGGCCTTTTCACAGGAATGGGCCACTGTTGGGCCGTGCCACGTGTCGACGTATCATAGGCGCCTTCTGTCCAGTGAGTGGATGACATCTGTCCCAACAATGAGCCGACACGTGTTTCCTCTAGCCAATGATGATTTTACACGTGGAAAATCCCCATTGGTCGGGGCTGTTAGCGGGTTATCGGATCCAAAACCCGACCCGATAGCTTAACGGTGTTCCGTTACGGTGGATGCCACGTGTCGGTCACCCTTGACGAAAGCACTTCTGTGACGCGCGATTTATCGTCATGGAAGTGGACACTTCCGTGATGATAATTTTGGTAATGTCATGGAACACTTCTATGACAGCACAAGTATGACTATCTTGATTCTGTCATAAATTTGTCATGAATGTACATGCATGACAAAAAAACGCGACCTACTGTGACAAACACGTATCATCACAGAAGTGTATTTTTTTGTAGTGGATGGGCTATCTAGCGGTGGCGGGCAGTGGGTGGCGCCGGGATCAGCCGGTTGGCGGCCGAGCGCGCGGGGGTGGGAGGCGAATCTGGAAGAAAGACTTGAATTTTCGCTTGACGGTGTGGGCTAGACGTGCTTTTCCCTTGCGCTGGAGCCCCCGAGCGCCCCCCAGTGCGCCGGGTTCGGCCTGCGATCGCGGGTCCAAAAACAGGCCGAGCCGGCGAATTTCGGCGTCCTGGGGGCGCGACTTGGGCGTTTTTTCGGCGCCGGCGCCGAAAAAGTCGCCTGGGGGGCCTGTTGGGGGCGCGGCTGGAGATGCTCTGAGTGTGACTGAGTTGGGTCTGACAGGATGCAGTCAACACACACTGTGAGGGAGTCCTGGATTAGGGGGTCCTCGCACAGCCGGACTATATCCTTTGGCCGGACTGTTGGACTATGAAGATACAAGATTGAAGACTTCGTCCCGTGTCCGGATGGGACTCTCCTTGGCGTGGAAGGCAAGCTTGGCAATACGGATATGTAGATCTCCTCCCTTGTAACCGACTCTGTGTAACCCTAGCCTCCTCCGGTGTCTATATAAACCGGAGGGTTTAGTCCGTAGGACAACAACAATCATACCATAGGCTAGCTTCTAGGGTTTAGCCTCTACGATCTCGTGGTAGATCAACTCTTATAATACTCATATCATCAAGATCAATCAAGAAGGAAGTAGGGTATTACCTCCATCGAGAGGGCCCGAACCTGGGTAAACATCGTGTCCCCCGCCTCCTGTTACCATCCGCCTTAGACGCACAGTTCGGGACCCCCCTACCCGAGATCCGCCGGTTTTGACACCGACATTGGTGCTTTCATTGAGAGTTCCACTGTGCCGTCACCGTAAGGCTAGATGGCTCCTTCGATCATCGGCAATGATGCGATCCAGGGTGAGGTTTTTCTCCCCGGACAGATCTTCGTATTCGGCGGCTTCGTACTGCGGGCCAACTCGCTTGGCCATCTAGAGCAGATCGAGAGCTACGCCCCTGGTCATCAGGTCAGGTTTGGAAACTTGAACTATACTGCCGACATCCGCGGAGACTTGATCTTCGACGGATTCGAGCCCATGTCAGGTGCACCGCACAATCACGACGAGCATGACTTAGCTCTGCCGCCGGACAATGTTCGGGAGATCACACCTGCACCTACTCTGGCACTAGCTCCGGAGTCGATTACGCCGTCCGAGGACGGGTGGATGGACCCCGCCCCAGAGGCCACACACTCAGTGGCGATAGAGCCGAATACTAACTTCACCTCCTATGAGACCTGTGTCGCCGGATCCTCGGATTCATCCCCGGCCACAGGCCCCGAACCGCCTGCGTCCGTGCCTATCGAATCCGATTGGGCACCGATCATGGAGTTTACCTCCGCGGATATCTTTCAGCACTCGCCCTTTGGCGACGTGCTAAACTCGTTGAGGTCTCTCTCCCTGTCAGGAGACCCTTGGCCGAACTATGTCCGGCTAGAATGGGATGCGGACGACGAAGAAATTCGCTCCCCACCCACCACCCACTTAGTAGCCACTGTCGACGATCTAACCGACATGCTCGATTTCGGCTCCGAAGACATCGACGGTATGGACGACGATGCAGGAGACGAACAGGAACCACCGCCCACAGGGCACTGGACAACCACTTCATCACACGATGTATACATGGTGGATACACCCAAAGAAAACAATGATGAGGAACGGAAGGATGAAGCGAAGGATAGCTCCCTCGAGAAGCAACCAAAGCGACGGCGTAGGCGCCGCTCCAAATCCCGCCTCGGCAAAAATAGCGATAACAGCGCAAGAAAAAATAACACCCCGGTCGACTCCAGAGGAAGCGATGACCACATTGACCCAGCGATAGAGCAGGATGAACCAGCGAGCGGAGAACATAGTACGGAGCCGCTGTTCGATCACGTCGACGCCGAGGATAAAGCTCATCAACCTCTCTCCGGAGAGGAAAACAGTCTGGACGACGACACACACATCATACCGGAAAGGCACTTGGAACAAGAGAACCTCCATAGAAGGCTTATTGCCACCGCGAGGAGTCTGAAGAAGCAGAAGCAAAGGCTTAAGGCCGCGCAGAATACGCTCAATAGTAGATGGAACAAAGTGCTTGACACTGAAGAAAAGTATGGTGGTAGTTGCCTGAATTCGATGATGAGGCCTCAGAGCCCACACAGCTGAAAAATAAAACGACCGACCCGTCGGATCGACCACCTCGTGTCCGCGATAGGGCGGCTAACGAGGCCGCACATAAGTCAGCACATGATCCACGCAAGGACTTGCATCAAAAAGCCGGTGTGACCAGATCCATCTACGGATCTAGGAAGCGCGCTCCAGCGCATAATCAAAACCGAACACTACAACCGTCAGAACGCCATGACACATCCAAATACAGGGGTGCCGTGCACCCCCTATGTTTCACCGATGAGGTGCTGGATCACGAATTTCCAGAGGGATTCAAACTCGTGAACATAGAGGCGTAAGATGGAACGACGGACCCTGGGGTCTGGATTGAGGACTTCATCCTCCACATCCATATGGCTCGCGGAGACGATCTCCACGCCATCAAATACTTGCCCCTCAAGCTGAAAGGACCAGCTGGGCACTGGCTGAAGAGCCTCCCCGAAAATTCAATTGGAAGTTTGGAGGAGCTTGAGGATGCTTTTAGGGCCAACTTTCAAGGGACCTATGTCCGACCTCCGGATGCAGACGATTTAAGTCATATAATTCAACAGCCCGGAGAGTCAGCCCGAAAGCTTTGGAACAGATTTCTCACTAAGAAGAACCAAATCGTCGACTGCCTGGACGCCGAAGCCTTAGCAGCTTTCAAACACAGCGTCCGAGACGAATGGCTCGCCAGACACCTCGGCCAAGAAAAACCAAGGACAATGGCAGCCCTAACAAGCCTTATGACCCGCTTTTGCGTGGGCGAAGATAGCTGGCTGGCCCGTAGTAGCACCAGCGACCCAGGCACATCTGAAGTCAGGGATGGTAATGGAAAACCATGACGTAATAAAAGGAAGCGTCGGAAAACGAAGACAGCCCAGACAACACGGCGGTAAACGCCGGATTTAGGGGCTCTCGACCCGGTCAACGGAAAAGGCCTTTCAAAGGCAACAGAGATGGACCGTCCAGCCTCAACAAGATTCTAGACAAACTATGTCAGATTCACGGCACCTCCGATAAACCTGCAAATCACACCCACAGAGAATGCTGGGTCTTCAAGCAGGCCGGCAAGCTAAACGCCGAACAGAAGGGGAGGGAGACACCAAGTGAAGAGGAGGATGAGCCTCGTTCGCAAAACACTGGGGGACAGAAAATGTTCCCACCAGAGGTCAAAACGGTGAACATGATTCACGCGACGGAGAGGAGGAGCAAACACGCACTCCGAGATGAATGCGCCTTAGAGCCCGTCACCCCCAAGTTTAACCCTTGGTCGACCTGCCCGATCACTTTTGATCGCAGGGAGAGCCTGACCAATGTCCGGCACGGAGGATCGGCTGCCTTGGTGCTCGACCCAATAATCAACGGATACTATCTCACCCGAGTCCTTATGGACGGCGGCAGTAGTCTTAATCTGATATATCAGGACACAGTCCGCAAAATGGGGATAGACCCGACAAGAATCAGCCAAAGAAATACTACCTTTAAAGGAGTAATACCAGGCCCAGAGGCTCGCTGTACGGGCTCTCTAGTACTAGAGGTTGTATTCGGTTCTCCCGACAACTTCCGAAGTGAAAAATTAACCTTCGACATCGCTCCATTCCGAAGCGGCTATCAAGCAGTACTCGGAAGAACATCTTTCGCTCATTTTAGTGCAGTACTGCATTACGCTTCTCTTAAGCTTAAGATGCCCGGTCCACGTGGCATCATTACAGTTAGCGGAAATGTTGAGCGTTCCTTACGCATGGAAGAGCGTGTGGCGGCTTTAGCAGCCGAACACTAAACGGCCTCTCCAACCAAGAGTAAATGATCGGTCGTCAAGACCGCGGACACGGCTAGACGAGTCCGGTGCACCATTAGCTGTAAGAGCTTAGATAAACCTGAGATTGGTTTGATGGATATACCCCCATAGGCGGTTCCAGGGGCTTCCCGCATGTAAAGGACTACAGTTCGGCTCGACCTTACTCATCTTGAATTTTAATGGTTTATTAAGAACAACCAATTTTTCGCACGACAAATTTCATCTAAGTTCTTCTCTTTTAACAGAAGATAATCATGCTACACCCTTCCAGGATACGGCACAACGGAGACACAGGCGCAGATGTGCAGCAGGGCCCCGCTCAAAGGTTTCTTTTTAGATTAAGACCCTGTGTAAACCTTTCTTATTGTCTCTTGTTGCTTCACACCCTCCGGATATCCAACACAACCGAGAGGGACGCTGGCGTTATTCGCATTTCGCCACGTCAGACCAATGCACATACCTGGAAATTCAGGGTTCAAGGGTGTTACTCAGCCCAGTATATGTTGTAAAGACCGAGTACCTTAGGGAGTGTTCGGCGTCGCGAGTTTGGCCTTATATGCATCAGCTCTGAATCATGTCTTTGGTCAAATGTTGGGTTTGCCCGGCTCCCGTGTTTTGCTACCTTACGTTCCGTTCCATTGGCTAAGGTGGCACCGGGAGAACTACTGCGATTGTGCTGGTTCATCCGGACGAGCACCTCAGTAGAGAAAGCCGAAAACTGACTGTCATGATAAAGCGTGAGACTGGTCAACCACTCGATGACTCATCGGAATATTCGGGATTCCTCCGCATTAACGAAGGACCGGTTTTCCCGGTCATGTATGTACGCGCACCGTATTTGGATAGCCGCGGAAATACTAGGGGCTATATAGTAGCCCCACTGTCAAACTCCTATGGTTAAGTGAAAGTGTTAAAGCAATATAGTCTGATTGCCTCGTTCGCCGCGCTACCACCTCCTTAATGGACCAAGACGTTGGATCAAGTGTGAAGACGCGCTTCTGCGAACACCCCCGCATTATATGCGTGGGGGCTGGAGCCGACGACTGCAAACTTTCAGGATATATATATATATATATACATAAACGACCGCACAGGAGGCATAATAATACTTTCAGGCAAAAGTATAAACATAGCCTTTATAATTCAAATAACATTGTTCTTGCAATCGGGATACATGTCACTAGAACATGACACTCTTCGAGCACTGAGCCTCTATTAAACGAGCGCCTTCTAAGACTTCTTCAAAATAGTGCTCGGCCGATACTCGGCCTACGGCCGAACTCTGGGTTGCAATAGCGGTGGCCTCCATCTCTGCCCAGTATGTCTTGACACGGGCAAGAGCCATCCGCGCACCCTCTATGCACGCCGACCTCTTCATAGCGTCGATATGCGGCACAACACCAAGGAATCGTTGCACTAAGCCAAAATAACTATTCGGCCTTGGTCCTTCCGGCCAAAGATGATCCACAACAGACCTCATGGCAAGCCCAGACAACCTATGGAGCTCGGCCCACTCGACCATTCGCTCATTTAACAGCAGCGGACGCACTGGAACATTGAACTGCGACCAGAACAGCTTTTCCACTTCGTGATCTTTTTGATATTTGAAAAACTCGGTCGCATCAGCAGCACTCGCAGCCAAATCCAAGTATGCGTCTGCAGAACTCCATAATTGATCAAGAAGGGCATACTTAGGATCTCCGAACTTCGTCCGCAACAAAAAGGGCTTCCCAGCCGCGATATCTCCGGCTTGACGTAGCTCCTCCTTCGCCGCTCTGATTTTAGAGCGGGCTTCCTTGGCTGCTACCATGACTTTCTCCAGGTCCGCCGTCTTCGTTTGGCTTTCCTTTGCAAGAAGCTCATAACGGTCGGCGGCATCTTTCAGCTCAACAGCCATCTGGGCTATTTTCTCTTTGCTCTGGCAATGCGCAGCCTGTTCGGCTCTCAACTCTTTGACCGCATTTAGGGCGGCCGCATCACTCTTCCTGGCTTGTTCCTTGGCTCGGGCAAGTTTCGCCCGAAGGGTCTCCACGGCGGCAGCTCCATCTGCAGTCACAGCATATTAAAGATACTAGCATCATTCTCCTCTTAATATGTGCTGCTCACCGGAGAAAATACATACCCTGCGCCTCGTCAAGCCGCTTGTTTACAAGCACGATGTCGGCATCCGCCGCATCAAGTTGCCGCTTCAGTTCGGCAAACTCACCAGTTCGGCTAGCCACCGGACCCTCAGCCGCCTGGACTTGAAAGCAGCACGGTTATTACCTGGGACTATGATCCTCTATTTGCCGCCTTTTTCGATGGCAACCAGAGTCTCAGGGGCTACTATCTGCATAGGGCACACCTAGGGTGTGCGGTACCATAAAAATATATATTACTTTGCGTACCTCAAAGCCTCTCAGCAGGCTCATAAAATCTTCATGCAATCCGCTTTCGGCGGATGAAATCCTCTCAACCACCGTACCCATTAGTGTACGATGCGCTTCCGAGATAGCCGCTTGCTCCAGAAGATTCATCAGTGCGTCTGGTCGCGCACCGGACAGTCCCGGACTTTTTATGTTGCTCTCCTTAGGAGCCAAATACTCCGAACTTCGGGTGGCCGAAGGGTTACCCTCTGGCCTTGGCGGATCAGGAGAAATCCTCTGTGACAACACCTCAAGGTCATCCGCTTCACGAGGCGGGGAGGCACGGGGAGGCGTTTCACTCTCCATCATCTCCGGAAGAGGATCCCCCGAAGACGAACTCTACCGAGAAGGGCTACGATCCAAACTACAAGACATACGTCTCGGTTATTGATCTCAGACATGAAGCAGGCTATATTTACTATAAAGTACTTTTGTTTACTTACAGTTCGGTGGAGGGCTGGTTCCCTTGCGGGCACTGTGCGGTAAGGATACCTCCGGGGTAGGACCCCCTGACGAAGATTTCTTCCCTCGTTTGGAAACCATTGTTTCCAAGCCTTCAGAGGTGGTCCTCTTCCTTCCTTGGGGAGAGGGGATTTTAGATTCTTCTCCCCGGTTATCCTCCTTTGCGAAGGTACTAATTCCCCCAGTCTGGATGAATAATGAGTGCGGCCCGCTTTCGGCTGCTTTATTCCCCCCTTTATCTTCCCCTGATGGCGCTTGATAAGGCGCGAGCTCAAGCATTCTGGCCAGTACTGGATCTGTTGAGCCTTTGGGAAGGGGGGCCGAACACCTGATCATCTTCGCCTTTTTCACCCACTCCTGGTCAAAGAGCAACTGTTCATAATGATGTTGTGATAAATAAAGAGACAACATGTTCGGCCGAAGAATTACTTACTTGGGTATCTGGACGATTGCAGCTCAGACCCGCATCCTCAGTGGTGTCCGGACACTTTATTTGTGATCCGAAGAACAATCCGTACATCTCTTCATGCGTCATGCCGAAGAAGTGCTGAATAGTTAGCGGTCCTTCCGGGTTGAACTCCCACATACGGAGAGGTCGACGTTTGCAAGGCAGGACTCGACGAACTAGCATGACTTGCATTACCTTGACAAGGCTGACATCTCTCTCGAGGAGATCTCGGATGTGGCTCTGCAATGTCGGCACATCATTTACTGGCCCCCAGTCCAGCCCCTTGTTGACCCATGACGCCAGTTGTGGCAGGGGGCCCGAGCGGAAAGCAGGGGCGGCAACCCACTTAGTACCACGGGGAGCTGTGATGTAAAACCACTCGCGTTGCCATAAGCTGGACACCTCCAGGAAGGAACCCTTTGGCCATGGAGCATCGGCGCCTTTGCTTATTATGGCACCTCCGCATTCTGCGTGTCGCCCATTAATCATCTTCGGCTTCACATTAAAGGTCTTGAGCCACAAGCCGAAGTGTGGGGTGACGTGGAGGAAGGCCTCACACACGACGATGAACGACGAGATGTGAAGGATGGAATCCGGGGCCAGATCATGGAAATCGAGCCCGTAATAGATCATGAGCCCTCTAACAAAGGGATCTAGACTAAATCCTAGCCCTCGGAGGAAGTGGGAAACGAATACGACACTCTCGTTGGGCTCGGGAGTAGGAACGACCTGCCCTCGAGCAGGCAGCCTGTGCGCGATTTCGGTCGTCAGGTACCTGGCTTCTCTTAGCTTCTTGATGTCCTCCTCTGTGATGGAGGAGGGCATCCACCGACCTTGAAGGTTGGATCCGGACATGATTGAAGGTCCAAAACGCCTAGCCTGAGCCTTGGGTGTTGGAACTAGGGGTGGGGGAAGGATTCGATTGAGCGCGAGAAGAAAAGGACAGGCCTTGGCCCCTTTATAAAGAGGGTGAATATAAAGCGTCCTCCGCGTGGCCATTTGAAACTTGCCTAAAATCAAGGAGTCATACCAATAGGCACGATTGGGTTACCCATACCCGTATTGATGAGAATCCCATGATAAGGGGACACGATCTCTGCTTTGACAAGACGTGCCAATAAAACCGCCTCGCAAAACGTGCAATGGCAGGCTGGGAGAAATGGTTCGAATAATGACCGGGCCGTGGTATGATGTCATGCTGCCGGATGTGTCAGCAGATTAGATTTGTGGAAATATTATTCTCTCTACGGCGGTATGTGGAATTTGTTTTGCAGAGTCGGACACTATCCTTGTGTTCAAAATCTTCTATGGAATATTCGGAGGAGGAACCCGCCTTGCAATGCCGAAGACAATCTGCGCGCCGGACTCATCGTCATTTAAGCCTGGTTCAGGGGCTACTGAGGGAGTCCTAGATTAGGTGGTCCTCGGACAGCCGGACTATATCCTTTGGCCGGACTGTTGGACTATGAAGATACAAGATTGAAGACTTCGTCCCGTGTCCGGATGAGACTCTCCTTGGCGTGGAAGGCAAGCTTGGCAATACGGATATGTAGATCTCCTCCCTTGTAACCGACTCTGTGTAACCCTAGCCCCTCCGGTGTCTATATAAACTGGAGGGTTTAGTCCGTAGGACAACAACAATCATACCATAGGCTAGCTTCTAGGGTTTAGCCTCTACGATCTCGTGGTAGATCAACTCTTGTAATACTCATATCATCAAGATCAATCAAGCAGGAAGTAGGGTATTACATCCATCGAGAGGGCCCGAACCTGGGTAAACATTGTGTCCCCCGCCTCCTGTTACGATCCGCCTTAGACGCACAGTTCGGGACCCCCTACCCGAGATCCGCCGGTTTTGACACCGACACACTGCACCAACAGCGGCCGACCATGGCATCAAACGGGCCCACCGTGCTGAAGGAAATATGCCCTAGAGGCAATAATAAAGTTGTTATTTATATTTCCTTATATCATGATAAATGTTTATTATTCATGCTAGAATTGTATTAACCGGAAACTTAGTACATGTGTGAATACATAGACAAACAGAGTGTCACTAGTATGCCTCTACTTGAGTAGCTCGTTGAATCACAGATGGTTAAGTTTCCTAGCCATAGACATGAGTTGTCATTTGATTAACGGGATCACATCATTAGAGAATGATGTGATTGACTTGACCCATTCCGTTAGCTTAGCACTTGATCGTTTAGTATGTTGCTATTGCTTTCTTCATGACTTATACATGTTCCTATGACTATGAGATTATGCAACTCCCGAATACCGGAGGAACACTTTGTGTGCTACCAAACGTCACAACGTAACTGGGTGATTATAAAGGTGCTCTACAGGTGTCTCCGATGGTACTTGTTGAGTTGGCATAGATCGAGACTAGGATTTTTCACTCCCATTGTCGGAGAGATATCTCTAGGCCCTCTCGATAATGCACATCACTATAAGCCTTGCAAGCAATGTGACTAATGAGTTAGTTGCAGGATGATGCATTACGGAACGAGTAAAGAGACTTGCCGATAACGAGAGTGAACTAGGTATTGAGATACCGACGATCGAATGTCGGGCAAGTAACATACCGATGACAAAGGGAACAACGTATGTTGTTATGCGGTTTGACTGATAAAGATCTTCGTAGAATATGTGGGAGCCAATATAAGCATCCAGGTTCCACTATTGGTTATTGACCGGAAACGTGTCTCGGTCATGTCTACATAGTTCTCGAACCCGCAGGGTCCGCACGCTTAACGTTTGGTGACGATCGGTATTATGAGTTTATGTGTTTTGATGTACCGAAGGTAGTTCGGAGTCCCGGATGAGATCGGGGACATGACGAGGAGTCTCAAAATGGTCGAGATGTGAAAATCGATATATTGGATGACTATATTCGGACATCGGAAAGGTTCCGAGTGATCCGGGTATTTTTTGGAGTACCGGGGGAGTTACAGGAATACGGGAGTACATATGGGCCTTAGTGGGCTTTAGGGGAAAAAGAGGAGAAGCCACGAGGGCTGGCCGCACGCCCCCCCATGGGCCTTGTCCGAATTGGACTAGGGGAGGGGCTGCGCCCCCTCTTTTCTTCTCCTCCCCCTCTCCTTCCTTCCCCCTCTTAGTAGGACTAGGAAAGGAGGAATCCTACTCGTACTAGGAGGAGGATTCCTCCTCCCCTTGGCGCGCCTAGAGAGGCCGGCCGGCCTCCCCTCCCTCCTTTATATACGTGGGGAGGGGGGCACCCTAGAACACACAAGTTGATTGTTCCAAGCCGTGTGCGGTGCCCCCCTCCACCATAATCCACCTCGGTCATATCGTAGCGGTGCTTAGGCGAAGCCCTGCGTCGGTAGCAACATCATCACCGTCATCACGCCGTCGTGCTGACGGAACTCTCCCGTGAAGCTCTGCTAGATCGGAGTTCGTAGGATGTCATCGAGCTGAACATGTGCTGAACTCGAAGGTGCCGTGTGTTCGGTACTTGGATCGGTCAGATCGTGAAGATGTACGACTACATCAACTGCGTTGTTATAACGCTTCCGCTTTCGGTCTACGAGGATACGTGGACAACACTCTCCCCTCTCGTTGCTATGCATCACCATGATCTTGCGTGTGCGTAGGAATTTTTTTGAAATTACTACGTTCCCCAACAGTGGCATCCGAGCCAGGTTTATGCGTAGATGTTATATGCACGAGTAGAACACAAGTTAGTTGTGGGCGATACTAGTCATACTGCTTACCAGCATGTCATACTTTGATTCGGCGGTATTGTTGGATGAGGTGGCCCGGACCGACATTACGCGTACGCTTACGAGACTGGTTCTACCGACGTGCTTCGCACACAGGTGGCTGGCGGGTGTCAGTTTGTCCAACTTTAGTTGAATCGAGTGTGGCTACGCCCGGTCCTTGTGAATGTTAAAACAACAATAACTTGACGAAATATCGTTGTGGTTTTGATGCGTAGGTAAGAACGGTTTTTGCTTAGCCCGTAGCAGCAACGTAAAACTTGCAACAACAAAGCAGAGGACGTCTAACTTGTTTTTGGAGGGCATGTTGTGATGTGATATGGTCAAGACATGATGCTAAATTTTATTGTATGAGATGATCATGTTTTGTAACAGAGTTATCGGCAACTGGCAGGAACCATATGGTTGTCGCTTTATTGTATGAAATGCAATCGCCATGTAATTGCTTTACTTTATCACTAAGCGGTAGCGATAGTCGTAGAAGCAATAGTTGGCGAGACGGCAACGATGCTACGATGGAGATCAAGGTGTCGCACCGGTGACGATGGTGATCACGACGGTGCTTTGGAGATGGAGATCAAAGGCACAAGATGATGATGGCCATATCATATCACTTATATTGATTGCATGTGATGTTTATCTTTTATGTATCTTAATTTGCTTCGATTGACGGTAGCATTATAAGATGATCTCTCACTAAATTTCAAGGTACAAGTGT
Source organism: Aegilops tauschii subsp. strangulata (assembly GCF_002575655.3). NCBI lineage: Eukaryota > Viridiplantae > Streptophyta > Magnoliopsida > Poales > Poaceae > Aegilops > Aegilops tauschii. The sequence continues at coordinate 33,629,865 of NC_053040.3, read as the reverse complement.
TCTCCCTGAGTATGCACCGTTGCCAAAGTTCGTCGTGCCGAGACACCACGTGATGATCGGGTGTGATAATCTCTACGTTCATATACAATGGGTGCAAGCCAGTTTTTCACACGCAGATATACTCGGGTTAAACTTGACGAGCCTAGCATATGCAGATATGGCCTCGGAACACTGGAGACCGAAAGGTCGAGCGTGAATCATATAGTAGATATGATCAACATAGTGATGTTCACCATTGAAAACTACTCCATCTCACCTGATGATCAGACATGGTATAGTTGACATGGATCACGTGATCACTTAGATGATTAGAGGGATGTCTATCTAAGTGGGAGTTCTTAAGTAATATGATTATTTGAACTTTAATTTATTATGAACTTAGTCCTGATAGTATTAGCATATCTATGTTGTAGATCAATAGCTCGCGTTTAGCTCCCCTGTTTTATTTTTGATATGTTCCTAGAGAAAACTAAGTTGAAAGATGTTAGTAGCAATGATGCGGATTGGATCCGTGATCTGAGGATTGTCCTCATTGCTGCACGGGAGAATTATGTCCTTGATGCACCGCTAGGTGACAGACTAATTATAGGAGTAAATGCAGACGTTATGAACATTTGGCAAGCTCGATATGATGACTACATGATAGTTTAGTGCACCATGCTTTACGGCTTAGAATTAGGGCTTCAAAGATGTTTTTGAAACGCCACGGAGCATATGAGATGTTTCAAGAGTTGAAATTAGTATTTCAGACTCATGCCCATGTCAAAAGGTATGAGACCTTTGACAAGTACTTTGCCTACAAGATGGAGGAGAATTGCTCAGCTAGTGAGCATGTGCTCAGAATGTCTGAGTACTACAATCACTTGAATCAAGTGGGAGTTAATCTTCCAGATAAGATACTGATTGACAGAGTTCTCTAGTCACTATCACCAAGTTACTAGAACTTCGTGATGAACTATAATATGCAAGGGATAACGGAAACGATTCTCGAGCTCTTCGCGATGCTAAAGGCTACGGAGGTAGAAATCAAGAAGGAGCATCAAGTATTGATGGTCAACAAGACCACCAGTTTCAAGAAAAAGGGTAAAGGGAAGAAGAAGGGAACTTCAAGAAGAACGGCAAACAAGTTGCTGCTCAGGAGAAGAAACCCAAGTCTGGACCTAAGCCTGAGACTGAGTGCTTCTACTGCAAAGGGACTGGCCACTGGAAGCGGAACTACCCCAAGTATTTGGCGGATAAGAAGGATGGCAAAGTGAACAAAGGTGTATTTGATATACATGTTATTTATGTGTACTTTACTAGTGTTTATAGCAACCCCTCAGTATTTGATACTAGTTCAGTTGCTAAGATTAGTAACTCTAAACGGGAGTTGCACAATGAATAGAGACTAGTTAAGGGTGAAGTGACGATGTGTGTTGGAAGTGGTTCCAAGATTGATAAGATCATCGTCGCACACTCCCTATACTTTCGGGATTAGTGTTGAACCTAAATAAATGTTATTTGGTGTTTGCGTTAAGCATGAATATGATTTGATCATGTTTATTGCAATACGGTTATTCATTTAAGTTAGAGAATAATTGTTGTTCTGTTTACATGAATAAAACCTTCTATGGTCATACACCCAATAAAAATGGTTTGTTGGATCTCGATCGTAGTGATACACATATTCATAATTGAAGCCAAAAGATGCAAAGTTAATAATGATAGTGCAACTTATTTGTGGCACTACCGTTTAGGTCATATTGGTGTAAAGCGCATGAAGAAACTCCATGCCGATGGGATTTTGGAATCACTTGATTATGAATCACTTGATGCTTGCGAACCATGCCTTATGGGCAAGATGACTAAGACTCCGTTCTCCGGAACAATGGAGCGAGCAACTGACTTATTGGAAATAATACATACTGATGTATGTGATCCGATGAGTGTTGAGGCTCGCGACGGGTATCGTTATTTTCTGACCTTCACAGATGATTTGAGAAGATATGGGTATATCTACTTGATGAAACATAAATCTAAAACATTTGAAAAGTTCATATAATTTCAGAGTGAAGTGGAAAATCATCATAACAAGAAAATAAAGTTTTTACGATCTGATCGTGGAGGAGAATATTTGAGTTACGAGTTTGGTCTTCATTTGAAACAATGCGGAATAGTTTCGCAACTCACGCCATCTGGAACACCACAGCGTAATGGTGTGTCCGAACATCATAACCATACTTTATTAGATATGGTGCAATCTATGATGTCTCTTACCGATTTACCACTATCGTTTTGGGGTTATGCATTAGAGACAACTGCATTCACGTTAAGTAGGGCACCATCTAAATCATTTGAGATGACACCATATGAACTGTGGTTTGGCAAGAAACCGAAGTTGTCATTTCTTAAAGTTTGGGGTTGCGATACTTATGTGAAAAAGTTTCATCCTGATAAGCTCAAACCCAAATCGGAGAAATGTGTCTTCATAGGATACCCAAAAGAGATAGTTGGGTACACCTTCTATCACAGATCCGAAGGCAAAGCATTCGTTGCTAAGAATGGATCCTTTCTAGAGAAGGAGTTTCTCTCGAAAGAAGTGGGAGGAAAGTAGAACTTGATGAGGTAACTATACCTGCTCCCTTATTAGAAAGTAGTTCATCACAGAAATCTGTTCCTGTGACTCCTACACCAATTAGTGAGGAAGCTAATGATGATGATCATGTAACTTCAGATCAAGTTACTACCGAACCTCGTAGGTCAACCAGAGTGAGATCCGTACCAGAGTGGTACGGTAATCCTGTTCTGGAGGTCATGTTACTTGACCATGACGAACCTACGAACTATGAGGAAGCGATGATGAGCCCAGATTTTGCAAAATGGCTTGAGGCCATGAAATCTGAGATGGGATCCATGTATGAGAACAAAGTATGGACTTTGATTGACTTGCGCAATGATCGGTGAGCCATTGAGAATAAAATGGATCTTCAAGAGGAAGACGGACGCTGATAGTAGTGTTACTATCTACAAAGCTAGACTTGTCGAAAAAGGTTTTTGACAAAGTTCAAGGTGTTGACTACAATGAGATTTTCTCACTCATAGCGATGCTTAAGTCTGTCCGAATCATGTGAGCAAATTGCCACATTTTATGAAATCTGGTAAATGGATGTCAAAACTACATTCCTTAATGGATTTCTTAAAGAAGAGTTGTATATGATGCAACCAGAAGGTTTGGTCGATCCTAAAGGTGCTAAAAAATGTGCAAGCTCCAGCGATCCATCTATGGACGGGTGCAAGCATTTCGGAGTTGGAATATACGCTTTGATGAGTTGATCAAAGCATATAGTTTTGTACAGACTTGTGGTGAAGCCTGTATTTACAAGAAAGTGAGTGGGAGCACTACAACCTTTCTGATAAGTATATGTGAATGACATATTGTTGATCGGAAATGATGTAGAATTTTCTGGAAAGCATAAAGGGAGTGTTTGAAAGGAGTTTTTCAAAGAAAGACCTCGGTGAAGTTGCTTACATATTGGGCATCAAGATCTATAGAGATAGATCAAGACGCTTGATAAATTTTTTCCAATTTTTGAAGTAGTTCAAAATGGAATAGTCAAAGAAGAAGTTCTTGCCTATATTGCAAGGTATGAAATTGAGTAAGATTCAAAGCCGACCACGACAGAAGATAGAAAGAGAATGAAAGTCATTCCATATGCCTCAACCATAGGTTCTATAAACTATGCCATGCTGTGTACCAGATCTATTGTATACCCTACACTGAGTTTGGCAAGGGAGTTAAATAGTGATCTAGGAGTAGATCACTGGACATCGGTCAAAATTATCCTTAGTGGAATAAGGGTATGTTTCTCGATTATGGAGGTGACAAAAGGTTCGTCGTAAAGGGTTACGTCGATGCACGTTTTGACACTAATCCAGATGACTCTAAGTCTCAATCTGGATACATATTGAAAGTGGGAGCAATTAGCTAGAGTAGCTCCGTGCAGAGCATTGTTGACATAGATATTTGCAAAATACATACGGATCTGAATATGGCAGACCCATTGACTAAACTTCTCTCACGAGCAAAACATGATCACACCTTAGTACTCTTTGGGTGTTAATCACATGGCGATGTGAACTAGATTACTGACTCTAGTAAACCTTTTGAGTGTTGGCCACATGGCGATGTGAACTATGAATATTAATCACATGGTGATGTGAACTATTGGTGTTAAATCACATGGCGATGTGAACTAGATTGTTGACTCTAGTGCAAGTGGGAGACTGAAGGAAATATGCCCTAGATGCAATAATAAAGTTGTTATTTATATTTCCTTATATCATGATAAATGTTTATTATTCATGCTAGAATTGTATTAACCGGAAACTTAGTACATCTGTGAATACATAGAGACAAACATAGTGTCACTAGTATGCCTCTACTTGACTATCTCGTTGAATCACAGATGGTTAAGTTTCCTAGCCATAGACATGAGTTGTCATTTGATTAACGAGATCACATCATTAGAGAATGATGTGATTGACTTGACCCATTCCGTTAGCTTAGCACTTGATCGTTTAGTATGTTGCTATTGCTTTCTTCATGATTTATACATGTTCCTTTGACTATGAGATTATGCAACTCCCGAATACCGGAGGAACACTTTGTGTGCTACCAAATGTCACAACGTAACTGGGTGATTATAAAGGTGCTCTACAGGTGTCTCCGATGGTACTTGTTGAGTTGGCATAGATCGAGATTAGTATTTGTCACTCCGATTGTCGGAGAGGTATCTCTGGGCCCTCTCGGTAATGCACATCACTATAAGCTTTGCAAGCAATGTGTCTAATGAGTTAGTTGCGGGATGATGCATTACGGAACGAGTAAAGAGACTTGCCGGTAACGAGATTGAACTAGGTATTGAGATACCGACGATCGAATCTCGGGCAAGTAACATACCGATGACAACGGGAACAATGTATGTTGTTATGCGGTTTGACCGATAATGATCTTCGTAGAATATGTGGGAGCCAATATGAGCATCTAGGTTCCGCTATTGGTTATTGACCGGAGATGTGTCTCGGTCATGTCTACATAGTTCTCGAACCCGTAGGGTCCGCACGCTTAACGTTCGGCATTATGAATTTATGTGTTTTGATGTACCGAAGATAGTTCGGAGTCCCGGATGTGATCACAGACATGTCGAGGAGTCTTGAAATGGTCGAGACATAAAGATTGATATATTGGATGACTATATTCGGACACCGGAACTGTTCCGGGTGGTTTCGGGTAAAACCGAAGTACCGGAGGGGTTACCGGAACCCCCGGGAGAACTAATGGGCCACATGGGCCTTAGTGGAGAGAGAGAGGGCCGGCTAGGGCAGGCCGCACGCCCCCTCCCCCTCTGGTACGAATTGGACTAGGAAAGGGGAGTCCTACTCCTACTTGGAGGAGGACTCCTCCTCTCCTGGTGCGCCACAAGGGCCGGCCGGCCTCCCCCCTTGCTCCTTTATATACGGGGGCAGGGGGCACCCTAGGATACACAAGTTGGTCATTGATCTCTTATCCGTGTGCGGTGCCCCCCTCCACCATAATCCACCTCGGTCATATCGTTGCAGTGCTTAGGCGAAGCCCTGCGCCGGTAACTTCATCATCACTGTCATCACGGCGTTGTGCTGACGAAGCTCTCCCTCGACACTCTGCTGGATCGTGAGTTCGTGGGACATCACCGAGCCGAACGTGTGCAGATCACGGAGGTGCCGTACTTTCGGTGCTAGGATCAGTCGATCGTGAAGACGTACGACTACATCAACCACGTTGTCATAACGCTTCCGCTTACGGTCTACGAGGGTACGTAGGCAAGACTCTCCCCTCTCGTTGCTATGCATCACCATGATCTTGCGTGTACGTAGGATTTTTTTTGAAATTACTACATTCCCCAACAGTGGCATCCGAGCCAGGTTTATGCGTAGATGTTATATGAACGAGTAGAACACAAGTGAGTTGTGGGCGATAATAGTCATACTGCTTACCAGCATGTCGTAGTTTGATTCGGCGGTATTGTTGGATGAAGCGGCCCGGACCGACATTACGCGTACGCTTACGCGAGGTTGGTTCTACCGACGTGCTTCGCACACAGGTGGCTGGTGGGTGTCAGTTTCCCCAACTTTAGTTGAATCGAGTGTGGCTACACCCGGTCCTTGTTGAAGGTTAAAACAGCACATACTTGACGAAAAATCGTTGTGGTTTTGATGCGTAGGTAAGAACGGTTCTTACTCAGCCCATAGCAGCCACGTAAAACTTGCAACAACAAAGTAGAGGACGTCTAACTTGTTTTTGCAGGGCATGTTGTGATGTGATATGGTCAAGACATGATGCTAAATTTTATTATATGAGATGATCATGTTTTGTAACAGAGTTATCGGCAACTGGCAGGAGCCATATGGTTGTCGCTTTATTGTATGAAATGCAACCGCCATGTAATTGCTTTACTTTATCACTAAGCGGTAGCGATAGTCGTAGAAGCAATAGTTGGCAAGACGACAACGCTGCTACGATGGAGATCAAGGTGTCGCGCCGTTGACGATGGTTATCATGATGGTGCTTTAGAGATGGAGATCAAAGGCACAAGATGATGATGGCCATATCATATCACTTATATTGATTGCATGTGATGTTTATCCTTTATGCATCGTATTTTGCTTAATTCGACGGTAGCATTATAAGACGATCTCTCACTAAATTTCAAGGTATAAGTGTTCTCCCTGAGTATGCACCGTTGCGAAAGTTCATCGTGCCGAGACACCACGTGATGATCGGGTGTGATAAGCTCTACGTTCACATACAACGGGTGCAAGCCAGTTTTGCACACGCAGAATACTCGGGTTAAACTTGACGAGCCTAGCATATGTAGATATGGCCTCGGAACACTGAGACCGAAAGGTCGAGCGTGAATCATATAGTAGATATGATCAACATAGTGATGTTCACCATTGAAAACTACTCCATCTCACGTGATGATCGGACATGGTTTAGTTGATTTGGATCACATGATCACTTAGATGATTACAGGGATGTCTATCTAAGTGGGAGTTCTTAAGTAATTTGATTCATTGAACTTTAATTTATCATGAACTTAGTATCTGATAGTATTTTGCATGTCTATGTTGTTGAGGATAGATGGCCCGTGCTGTTGTTCCGTTGAATTTTAACGCGTTCCTAGAGAAAGCTAAGTTGAAAGATGATGGTAGCAACTACACGGACTGGGTCCGTAACTTGAGTATTATCCTCATTGCTGCACAGAAAATTACGTCCTGGAAGCACCGCTAGGTGCCAAACCCGCTGCAGGAGCAACACCAGATGTTCACGTCTGGCAGAGCAAAGCTGATGACTACTCGATAGTTCAGTGTGCCATGCTTTACGGATTAGAACTGGGACTTCAACGACGTTTTGAACGTCATGGAGCATATGAGATGTTCCAGGAGTTGAAGTTAATATTTCAAGCAAATGCCCGGTTGAGAGATATGAAGTCTCCAATGAGTTCTACAGCTGCAAGATGGAGGAGAATAGTTCTGTCAGTGAGCATATACTCAAAATATCTGGGTATAACAATCACTTGATTCAACTGGGAGTTAATATTCCTGATGATAGTGTCATTGACAGGATTCTTCAATCACTGCCACCAAGCTATAAGAGCTTCGTGATGAACTATAACATGCAAGGGATGGATAAGACAATTCCCGAGCTCTTCGCAATGCTAAAGGCTGCAGAGGTAGAAATCAAGAAGGAGCATCAAGTGTTGATGTCAACAAGACCACCAGTTTCAAGATAAATGGTAAAGGGAAGAAGGGGAACTTCAAGAAGAATGGCAAGCAAGTTGTTGCTCAAGTGAAGAAGCCCAAGTCTGAACCTAAGCCTGAGACTGAGTGATTCTACTGCAAAGGGACTGGTCACTGGAAGCGAAACTGCCCCAAGTATTTGGCGGATAAGAAGGATGGCAAGGTGAACAAAGGTATATGTGATATACATGTTATTGATGTGTACCTTACTAATGCTCGCAGTAGCACCTGGGTACTTGATACTAGTTCTGTTGCTAATATTTGCAACTCGAAACATGGACTATGGATTAAGCGAAGATTGGCTAAGGACGAGGTGACGATGTGCGTGGGAAATGGTTCCAAAGTCGATGTGATCGCGGTCGGCACGCTACCTCTACACCTACCTTCGGGATTAGTTTTAGACCTGAATAATTGTTATTTGGTGCCAGCGTTAAGCATGAACATTATATTTGAATCTTGTTTGATGCGAGACGGTTATTCATTTAAATCAGAGAATAATGGTTGTTCTATTTATAAAACAATGATGTGGGAAAAACTTGCCCACTTCATTTCTAAAACAATGACCATATGCATTAGTATATAAAATACTACCAAGGAAATAATGGATTAAATAAGTCAAACTTTTTATAGGGACTAGACAGACAAATTGGAGTAAAATTCTCTCTCTCTTTCTCTCTCTCATATCAGGTTTCCTGTGTTGCCCTTATATACTAATAAAGTTTCAAAGTTTCCAAATTCGCAAGGAAACCAAAATAAACAGTTTATGACAAACATACTGGAATGATTGGATGAACAAACCCATATGCCCTGGGTATGCACCTGGATTGTCGGCCACGAAGCGGACGACAGCCCACCCTAGCCTGGGGACAAGCACTGTGTTCTTGAGCGGCGGATCCACGAGGTTGAACCTTGCCACGTCCCTCGCCGCGTCGTAGTTGTCGTGCCCCCGCGCGAGCACGAACATGTCATGCCCGTGCAGGTGCACTGGGTGGTTGTCGGTGTCCATCATGGCCGCGTTCTGGAACACGATGTCCACCACCGCGCCATGCCGGTACCGCCGCGCCACCGCCGCTTTCTCCGTCGGCTCCAGCCACGCCTCGTTGGGACCCCACGGGATCAGGGCACGGTCGGTGAAGTTGAACGGCCTCGCCGGCCTGTCCGGCAACGTGTACAGCTGGTCAAGCCCGCCGCCGCCGCCGGCGGCCGTTCCGTTGCGGCGGTTGTCATAGTAGAGCTCCTCGAGCAGCGGCATGGCGGCCGCCGCGGCGGGGAGCTGGAAGGACACGTTGTTCATGGTCTCCACGATGATGGACTCCTTGCTCCCGCTCCTCCTGCAGAACAGGCGACCTTGCCGGCAGATGGAGCCCATGCGGAGCACGACGAACAGGCTCTCATCAGCAGTCGCCGGCACCGGCGGCGACCCCGGCCGGTTCAGGCTGCTCAAGTTGCCGTGGAAGTAGAAGGACACCATGAAGTCGTGCTGGTCAGGCATCTCCGGCGCCACCGGCGGCGCCGCCTCGTCACCGTTGCCGGCACCGATCGCGTACCGCACCATCGCTCTCGACAGGGTCGCGGGGATCTGGATGTCGGGCTTGGGCGCCTGGCCACTGACGGCGACCATGTAGTACTTGCCGGGGATCGCGTTGGCGACCACAAGCGCGTCCAGCGTCTCGCCGGGGCCGATGGCGACGACGTCCGTGGTGAAGGGGCGGACGTAGTTGGCGTCGGCGCCGACCTCCGTGAGCTCGTGCCCGGCGATCTTGACGTAGTACTCGGAGTAGAGCGCGACGTTGAGGAGGCGGAGCAGGTAGGTCTTGCCAGGCTCCACGTCAAGCACCAAGCCATCTTCCACGACCCCTTCACGTTGATGAATGAACATAAGAGAAATAAAGTAATAACCTTTAGATTAGACATGGACATGGTCCAGTATTTTTCACTATATCAGAGAAATAAAGAGAAATAGAGTATGTCTACATACATCCGTATGTAGTTCATATTTGAAATCTCTAAAAAGACTTATATTTTAGAACGGAGGGAGTACATGTTATCTAAAAACACATGATTACCGGAGCAGTTGTAGAGATCTCCAAGCTTGCCATTGATTGTGGTTGCACCGGTGTCATCGTAGAAGCCATCCTCCATGTTCTTGCCCAACTGCGCGAGGTTCATGCTCCACCACTCACCTGCCATGCATGATCAAGATCATTCACACCAGTTCGATCTCGATCGATCAGAATCTCATCGATCGACGCCAAATTGATTTGCAGGAAGTGGATTTGCTACATGAATTATCTCTGAGGAACCTATAACGATGGGGATCTCCTTGTCGGGCTTCGGAAATGGGTTGGCGTGCCGCGGCCGGATGATGAAGGCGCCGTGCAGGCTCGCCCGGAGGCAGGAGACGTGAGCGTGCCACCACAGGGTGCCTTCCTGCTCGGTGACGTTGAGACGGTATCTGAAGTTGTGGCCTGGCCGGATAGGGCACTGCGTGATCATCGGAACACCGTCGGCCCAGCAGTTGAGCCGGTGCTTCAATCCGTGCCTTCATCCATCGATCACGTAGCACAAGATTAGCAAAGCACATGATTAACAAGATCAGCAAAGCACATGGAGTACTTTGGTTATATTTATTGAGTATCGTGATTAGTTAGGTAACATAAGATAGACTAGGAATTATTCTGGCTTGTCTTGTACTCCAAGTTGATCATGTACTTCTATATATATGCCCACGAGGCTCAAGCAATACAACGAACAATTCCACTAAACCTTTCTCTTCCTTCTAACATGATATCAGACTAACCGATCCAAACCCTAGCCGCCGCCGTTGCTTCCGCTCCGCGCCGCCCCCGGGGCGGTCGGTCTCCATGACCGCCGCAGGGGGCTGCGCCGCCCGTACCTAGGGTTCGTGCGCCGGTCATGTTGATCGGCTGCCCTACAGAGTCTTTTTCCCGATCCTTGATCCGGGTTTTCTCTCTCACACCGGTCGTCTTGATCGGTGATTTTTTTTCGATTTTCCGATCTAAGATCGGTTTGCGTCGCCCACCGCCATCCGTCAACCCTCGCGCGCCTCTACTACGACCTTGGCGGCCACTACCTCGGCCATCGCCAACTCTCCAGTTTGGCACGACGGCGGCTCCTCCGGGACGCTGCGGTCCAACCGCCTGTCACCAGGTCATCATTGGTTTGATCGGATCTCCAACAGCAGCCCTCTCTCCATCCAGCACAGGCAACCTCGTGTTGATTCCTACAGGACGTGTGTCCCATGACGAGCGTCATGCAGAACCACGCTGGTTGGGTTGCGATGGCTTGCATGCGCCGTATGCCCGTACGCCACTTCCGCGTCCTACGCGACTGATGGCTACATGTACGCGATGGGTGTTCTAGTACCTGCAAGCGTTCGGTCTGATCAACCGTGTCCGCGTCGCGCGACCGACCTGATCAGTCGTTTACGCGTGTCTTCGCAGGTTCGTGAAGATTGTCTCCGAGTACAGCGCGCCTCTCCATCAATCGAGCACCGGGCTGTCGCTGCGTCGCCCTGTCGGGCCGCAGCGCCGCCGCCCCATGGTTTTTTTTCCGGCTGCACCGACATGCATCACCGCTGCGTCGTCCCTTTGGCCGTAGTGTCGCGGCCCGCGGTCCACCGCCGCCCCGAGGTCGTCCGCTCCAGGCCGTCTCGTGGCTGCACCGACCCTCGCGTCGCCGCTGCGTCGCCCGTCGGGCCGTAGCAAGCGTGGCACGCGGTCCACGCCGCCGTCCTAAGGCCGTCCCGGTGGCTGCACCGACTCAAGAACCGCCGTTGCGTCGCCCCTTGAGGCTGTAGCATCGCGGCCCGCGGTCCCCGCCGTCGCCCCGACCCGCCTGCCACCGCTGCGTCGCCCCTTCAGGCCGCAGCGCCGCGGCCCGCGGTCCACTTCGCCGTCCCCGCGCGTCGACTTCCTGTGGTATGCGCCGCGCCGTCTCCCTTGGCGCAGGAACGCCACCGTCCATGCCGGTCTTCGTCACGCTGTCAAGGTCCTTCGCCTACTTCGAGCACCACCGCCGCGCTCCTAACCTAGCCGACGCCGCCGCCGTCAGGCCGCCGCCGCCGCTCTAGTTTGGCCGCTGCCGCCGCTACCCCCATAGCCGCCGCCGCCGCCCGTCCACCTCCTTCATCTTCGTCCAGCACCAGCCCGTCACCAGCGTCGCCGTCATCTACCCCGACCACTTCGTCCACTCTGACAACCGCGGGCGACATCGGTCCCGCGCCGATTGGCGCCGCAACCATCGTTGAGTTCTTCTCTGCTGGCCTCTCCGACTTCTTCGACATGGCGTACAACTCGTGCAGGTCTTAGTCTACGCATGCACGGTGCTGGCAACACCGCCGCGTACCTTCGTCCATGACGTGTCCCCGGGCCTAGCAAGCCTGGTCGGCGCTTCGTCAACTTCGTCTTCGTCTGTCTACGCATGCGTGGTGCTGGCAACACCGGTGCGTGCCTTCGTCCATGATGTATCCCCGGGCTTGGCAAACCCGCGCGACGCGTCGTCAACAACATCTTCTTCCCAGCGCACCACTGCGCCCATGCTAACTCGGCGCCCCCTTGCGCCCGCAGCTCCACGGCGACTTCCTCGACACCGGCCACTCTGACTCGACATCGACCACGGCATTCTTCGCCCGGCTACCTCGACCACGGCTCCACCACCCACGCTCTCGGCAACATCGACAAACGGCACAAAGGGCTACCGCCTGCTTGAGCAACCTCGTCGGTTTGCAGTCCAACCATGACTCCGTGATGCATCGGCCGTTACGACTGTGGGGGGTGTCCGTCGGCTTGCCTTCGGAATCTTCTCCAGTCTCACCGTCTATGTTGCTACCGTTGTGACCGCAGGGGGATATTGAGTATCGTGATTAGTTAGGAAACATAAGATAGACTAGGAATTATTCTAGCTTATCTTGTAGTCCAAGTTGATCATGTACTTCTATATATATGCCCACGAGGCTCAAGCAATACAACGAACAATTTCACCAAACCTCTCTCTCCCTTGTAACAATATTCATCAGAGAAGACAAATGCAGGATCAGAATTGGTTGTGCGTGCAGTTCACTGGGTAAATACTTGGTCAGTACTATTTGATTACCAATGGATTGTTATGTTGTGGGGAGACTTGTTGACGACATGGACGGCGACGGAGTCTCCCTCGGTGACCTCGATCGCCGGACCGGGAAGCTGCCCGTTCACCACGGTGACCAGCGTCTCGTTGCACAGGTGCGTCATCTTCATCTCGCTCACCTACATCATCAGGCATATCATATTGGAACAAATAAGCATGAACCGATCGAGATCGATTGTCACCCATTGCTCGTTCCATAGTCTAGAACTTACAACAAAGGTGTGCTCAACCTCGCCGACGGCAGCTGCCGCAACTGCGGCCAGGGCAACAATGGTCATGCAGAGGTTGGAGCCCGCCATGGAGAACTTCGACATGGCAGCCAAGAACGAGTAACAACTGTCTGCTGCTAGTCGCTAGACTACTTGCGGTTTATGAAGAATTGCCACATGCATGCCCTATACATATATATACATAACTATGGTAAGTTTGTAAGTTGATGCTAGGTGGGTGTAAAACACCTGAGCTGAACGGCCGTCTGCAATTATTGACCTGACAATCATATTGGAGGAGAAGAAAAATTAACGGGCGGTGTCGGTCGATCAACGCTAGATATAGTTAATCTCCTTTATGTGTCATACCCAATCAGTGATCAATATCAATTTATATTCTTACTGCTGACTTTTTACATGCATTGAATTTTTTAGCACGGCTAGTCTAATACTCACTCCGTATAGAAATATTTGTCGCTATTGACTTTTTCCAACAACGTTTGACCATTCGTATTATTCAAAAATTTGTTATACAACTTTGACGTGATTTTGCTTAGAAGAGAAGGATCGGCTGATGCATGCCGTTTGAATTCTCCATCTTCTCCTCTCGTCCCCTTGCTAACAATGCAAAAAACAAGTTTCAACTACTCGTGTTGAACCGCATACGTGTTCGCTGATGCTTGAAAATTTCTTTGCCTAAGCACGACAAGCCAATCTGGTAAAGCCTCCGGTTCTCTGCCGTTGTCAGTCGTCAAGCTTCTTGATGGATGAAAAATGCTGCAACCATGACAGTCTGAATGTGCAACAAAGAACTACTGTAAATTCGAGGTTAGTGCGGGAGCATGCACCTGCTCGGTCCTTCTTAGCCATTTGTTCACCTCGAGGTTCGTGCACTCATTTGTACCCGAAAATGCCTAAAAATCACTTGTGAATTTTTTTACCCGAAAATTCGAAGGACAAACCATCCAAGGTTGGCGCCACTGAAGATCACCAAACAGGCCACCCACTGCATGTCACTGTTGCAACCGGGGGCTCACCGTCGTAGCTCCGACTTCACCGCAACAAAACAATCCAAGGTACTCTCGAAAAGCAAAATCCCTACCAGTCTCCACCCTCCAGTAGCATATAGTGTCAGTAGTAAACTATTGCAAGCTTGCATGAACAAAATAAGTGCTACCTTTTGTTTAACATGCAAGCCACAAATGCATGGCTGTTGGTAGCAATTTATATGAGAGGTGATGGATGCTCCCCAGGCTAGTCACACAAGATAACATTGAAAATTGGTTTGAGTTAATATGATTATTCAGTTTGGTTTGCTTGATAGCAGTCTAACTCCTAAGCTGGAGAAGTACACATTGTCATCATCCGGCAATGTCATATCCTTCAAAGTAATCGAACTAGACACCTATGATATATCGAAAGTGGGAGGGATTCACCGGTAGTAAAAATGCACACAAAAAAGAAGGGGCTATTCTACACGGTTCATGATAGATCCTTGGCTGAAAAGCATGATTGCAATGATGTAATTATGAATTCTATTAATGTCAATTGTGCTTATAATATGCAAAACCCCAAGCTTGGGAATGCTAATATTGCGATGTCCACTAATATTGCAATGATCATGATTGGGGTGATAATGATTCTTATGATCTTGAAAATTTACTTAAACCTCGTGATGAATATGCTTGCGATGATATTAAAAGTGGATTTGGAAGAGTGTCAACTTTAGCTAAAAATAATCCCACATATTTGGGGAGTCTTCAATCTTATGTTTTTTTATAAAAGTGGGTTTGGAGAGGTCATGACTTTAGTTGATGCTAATCCCACTATCTTGGAAGATTATAAAACTTTTATGCATGTGGATCATGAAGAGAAATTTTATATGATAGCTATATTGTTGAATTTGATTATAATCCTACATGTAATTATTATGGTAGAGGAAAATATGGTTGTAGAAATTTTGATGTTACTAAATTACCTCTCGTTATGTTGAGATTGCTATTGTTTCTTTCTTCTTCCTTGCATATGCTAGTTTTTGCTTGCCTTGATAATTTGTTTACTTACAAAATGCCTATGCATAGGAAGTATTTTAGACTTAAATGTATTATTCACATGCTACATGATGCTCTCTTTGTTTTTCAATTATTATCTTTCATGTGAGCATCATTGAAGTCGCAAGCCTATCTTAATGGCTATAAAGAAAGAGCATGTTGGGAGGCAACCCAATAGTTATCTTCGAAATTTTTCTTTTACTTTTTGTTATTCAATAATTAAATAATTATTCTACTGTTATGATTGTGTTTTTATGTTTTAGTTAGTGTTTGTTCCAAGTAAAGCCTTTAGGATCATGTTGGGTGATAGTTGATTTGATCTTGTTCGAAAACAGAAACTTTTGTGCCCAGTAGCAGAATTGTTAAAAATCACAGAAGCGTGATAACATTCTGATTTTTTTACACAATATTAGTGTACAAATTGCCTACGTTGTCCAAATTTTTCAAACTTTTTGGAGTTACAGAAGTATGGTCAAGGTCCAGATTACTACAGATTATTCTATTTTTGACAGATTCTGTTTTCGTTGCATTGTGTGCTTATTTTGATGAATCTATGGATTGTGTCAGGGGGTATAAGTCATGGTAAAGTTAGAATACAATAGGTATAATGCAATAATAAAATATGAATGGGTTTTCAAAAGTACTTAAAGTGGTGATTTGCTTTATTATACTAACAGAGCTCACAAAGGTTTTTGTTAAGTTTTGTGTGATTGAAGTTTTCAAGTTTTTTGTGAGATCACGATGGATGAAGGGATAAGGAGTGAAAAGAGCCTAAGCTTGGGATGCCCATGGCACCCCAAGGTAATGTTCCAGGATAACGACCACCGGTAATTTTACGTGGAGCTATATTTTTATTCGTCACATATCATTAGTTTTGCTTGGAGCTTCTTCTATTATATGAGTCTTCTCTTGTTTTGCTTTTTAGTTTGTCACAATCATCCTTGCTGAACACACCTATTTGAGAGAGCCATAATGATGCTATGATTTGTTAGAACTGCTCTATGTGCTTTACTTAAAAAAAAGAGCTATGGAATTGCTCTAGTGCTTCACTTATATCTTTTTAAGCATGATGGTTGTTTAATTTTGAAGAAATGATCTCATGCTTCACTTAGATTATTTTGAGAGATGAAAATTTTGAAGAAGTATTTCTGCTCTTGTTCTTCACTTAAATTTGTTTGAGAGCTTGTTTAAGCAATGGTAATATATGAAACTAGACCCAAAGTGATAGATATTCAAGAGGGATATAATAAAAACTTTCATGAAGATCATTGGATATTATAAACTTGATTCTTGTAATAGTTTTGAGATATGGAGATAGTAATATGTGTCATGTTGGTGAGTAATTATGCTTTAGTAAGAATATTGGTGTTAAGGTTTGTGATTCCCTATGCAAACACGAAAGTCAATAGTTATGCAATGAAGTTACATCCTACTTGTGGTGCATTATTCGGGGTTAGTTATGTTTAATGCTTGTTTATGATCGTTTTTGTTTTTTGGTTGGTCGCTTCTCAATCTATTTGCTAGCCTCCATTTGTACTAAGCAGGAATACTACTTGTGCATCCAACTCCTTAAACCCAAAGTTGTGCCAAATAAGTCCACCATACCTACCTATATGTGGTATTTTCGTGTCGTTCCAAGTAAATTTGTACGTGCCAAATCTAATTTTCAAAATGAATTTCCTTTTTGTGTGCACGTACCGCTCATGAAGCGGCAGGGGGTGGCCGATATTTTCCATGCTAGATACGTTATTCTTAAGATGAGTGTTTATTCACTTGTCACTGCACGAGAGTGTGGCCGATAATAAGGTTGCCCAGTCCTGAATTGAAAAGGAAATTTAATTTATGTTCTCACTAATAAATTCCTTGGAAAGTGTTGGTATGGAAGGCACCCGTGGATACGGCTAGCCATAAATTGTGAAAGAATGGTGGAAAAAGGAATAAACTTTATTTTATGTCTGGGAACTGCCTATGATGTACTAACATGGAAAGTATTGGGAATTCTCAGTCGTTTTCGTTGACGGGAAAAGCATGCCTCTCAAAAGAATTTTATCTCTCAATTTAAGCTTTGAGCTCTGCCACCTCTACAAATATCCACTTCCCTCTGCGAAGGGCCTATCTATTTACTTTTATGCAATTTTTAATTTTTATTGAGTCTCCATATTCTCTTATAAAGCACCAACTAGGGAGCACTATTATCATACTTGTGCATTGGATGTAGCTAATATTTGAGTGTGTTTCATGAATGGATCAATGATTGAGCATAATGGGCTAGGGATAGCTTTCTTTAGTGTTGACATTTTGAAAGACATGGTTGCTTGTGGATATGCTTGAGTATTGAGGTCTTCATGTCAAATTATAGGTTATTGCTTTGAATCATCTAAAGTCCAAATGTCCATGCTACAAAAGAAAATCATATGTGATGAATATGATGGGTAGCATTCCACATCAAAAATTCTGTTTTTATCATTTACCTACTCGAGGACGAGTAGGAATTAAACTTGGGGATGCTGATACATCTCCAACGTATCTATAATTTTTTATTGTTCCATGCTATTAAAGTATCATTCTTGGATGTTTTATACTCATTTTCTAGCAACTTTATATCATTTTTTGCGAGTAACCTATTGACATAGTGCCCAATGCCAGTTGTTTTCTACTTATTTTTTACTTTGCAGAATATCAATACCAAACGAAGTCCAAACGCCACGAAACTTTTTGAAGATTTTTTTTCTGGACAGAAGACACCCAGGGAGCCAAGGAAGTGCACCAGAGGATGCCCCGTGGGGCACACTAGGCACCAGGGCGCGCTAGAAGGCCCAGGCGCGCCCTGGTGGGTAGTGGGGCCCACGGGAGGCTTCTCCACCGACCTTCGCCTCTATAAATACTCTAAAATCCCAAAACCCTGGGGGAGTCGATGAAACACAATTCCAGCCGTCGCAAGTTCCAGAACCAAGAGATCCAGTCCAGAGGCCTTTTCCGGCACTCTGCCAGAGGGGTCAACAATCACGGATGGGTTCTTCATCATCACCCTTGCCCCTCCAATCCGATGATGCGTGAGTAGTTTACCACAGACCTACGGGTCAGTAGGCAGTAGCTAGATGGCTTCTTCTCTCTTTTCGATCTTCACTACAATGTTCTCCTCGATGTTCTTGGAAATCTATTTGATGTAATGACTTTTTGCGGTGTGTTTGTTGGGATCCAATTGTTGGGGAACGCAGTAATTTAAAAAAAATCCTACGCACATGCAAGATCCATCTAGGTGATGCATAGCAACGAGTGGGAGAGTGTGTCCACGTACCCTCGTAGACCGAAAGCGGAAGTGTTTAGTAACGCGGTTGATGTAGTCGAACGTCTTCGCGATCCAACCGATCCAAGTACCGAACGCATGGCACCTCCGCGATCTGCACACATTCAGCTCGGTGACGTCCCTCGTACTCTTGATCCAGCTGAGGCCGAGGGAGAGTTTCGTAAGCATGATGGCGTGGTGACGGTGATGATGAAGCTACCAGCGCAGGGCTTCGCCTAAGCACTGCAACGATATGACCGAGGTGGAAATCTGTGGAGGGGGGCACCGCATACGGCTAAGACAACTGTCAACTTGTGTGTCTATGGGGTGCCCCCTCCCCCGTATATAAAGGAGTGGAGGAGGGGAGGGCCGACCCTCTCTATGGCGTGCCCAAGGGGGAGTCCTACTCCTAGTGGGAGTAGGTTTCCCCCCTTTCCCTAGTTGGAGTAGGAGAAGAAGGAAGAGAGAGAAGGAGAGAAGGAAAGGGGGCCGGGGCCCCACCCAATTCGGATTGGGCTTGGGGAGGCGCGCCCTCCACCTGGCCGCCTCCTCCTCTCTCCCACTAAGGCCCAATAAGGCCCATTGACTCCCCGGGGGGTTCCGGTAACCTCCCGGTACTCCGGTAAATGCAAGAACTCACCCGGAACCATTCCGATGTCCAAACATAGCATTCCAATATATCGATCTTTATGTCTCGACCATTTCGAGACTCCTTGTCATGTCCGTGATCACATCCGGGACTCCGAACAACCTTCGGTACATCAAAACACATAAACTCATAATACCGATCGTCATCGAACGTTAAGCGTGAGGACCCTACGGGTTCGAGAACTATGTAGACATGACCGAGACTCATCTCTGGTCAATAACCAATAGTGGAACCTGGATGCTCATATTGGTTCCTACATATTCTACGAAGATCTTTATCGGTCAAACCGCATAACAACATACGTTGTTCCCTTTGTCATCGGTATGTTACTTGCCCCAGATTCGATCGTCGGTATCAACATACCTAGTTCAATCTCGTTACCGGCAAGTCTCTTTACTCGTTCCATAATGCATCATCCCGCAACTAACTCATTAGTCACATTGCTTGCAAGGCTTATAGTGATGTCAATTATCGAGAGGGCCCAGATATACCTCTCTGACAATCGGAGTGACAAATCCTAATCTTGATCTATGCCAACTCAACAAACACCATCGGAGACACCTGTAGAGCATCTTTATAATCACCCAGTTACGTTGTGATGTTTGATAGCACACTAAGTGTTCCTCCAGTATTCGGGAGTTGCATAATCTCATAGTCATAGGAACATGTATAAGTCATGAAGAAAGCAATAGCAATAAACTAAACGATCGTAGTGCCAAGCTAACGGATGGGTCTTGTCCATCACATCATTCTCTAATGATGTGATCCCGCTCATCAAATGACAACAAATGTCTATGGCTAGGAAACTTAACCATCTTTGATTAACGAGCTAGTCTAGTAGAGGCATACTAGGGACACTCTGTTTGTCTATGTATTCACACATGTACTAAGTTTCAGGTTAATACAATTCTAGCATGAATAATAAACATTTATCATGATATAAGGAAATATAAATAACAACTTTATTATTGCCTCTAGGGCATATTTCCTTCAGTCTCCCACTTGCACTAGAGTCAATAATCTAGTTCACATCGCCATGTGATTTAACACCAATAGTTCACATCTTTATGGAGTATTTAACCAAAAACTACCACATTTCACGGACATGTGATAGAAAACTACCACTTTACCATTTTGTGCGGAAAACTACCAAATTTGTCCTAAACCGTGGCAAAAAACTACCAACTCGCGTAAGCGCTCGCTTCGCCCGCGCTAACCCCGAGTCTGACCGGTTGGGCCCGCGAATCAGTTGCCATGCAGGCTAACGGACGGCCGCCGCACGTTGACGGCCGTTATCGGCCCGTCCGCTGTCGGAACGGCGGCTGTCGGTCGGGTGCGGGTCAAGATCTGATCCGTTCCCCTCTCGCTTCACTCTCTCCCTCCTCTCCCTCTCTCTGAACTAGGTGGCGGCTGCCATGTCGTCATTGATTCCGGAGGGTGGCGGCGCTGGCGGCGGCGGCGACGCTGGCGGCGTTGACACAAGTTTGGACGTTGCTGCCTCGCCCGCGCCTCCACCGATGGCCAGCGGCTCAGTCGATAATTGGTTGGGGAGCACTAGTTTCTCAACGCAGGCTGGCTCGCAGCAGCCGGAGGCACCGCTCTCCCAGTCATCGCCAATGGGTTGCAGGTATGCAAGTATCATCTGCTGGGCCTTTGGTTAGCTGCTTCAATCTGGCAGATTAGTAAGATGTGTTTGTTTCTGTTAGTTGGACATGTGTAGTAAACTGTATTGCAGTTGTAGCTCAGTCAATTTTAATTCAATTCATGAGCACTTATTTGTGCAGTTTGGCTGACCAGAAGTGGGATATATGGTTTCATTTAGAAGGAAGAAACCCTGTGAAAAGGGGTATAGTTGAGTCAGATATTTCTTTGCTTACTCTACAATCACTCATTGCTAGTGAAGGTTATGGGGAGAGTGATTACATGTACTATGTGAAGGAGGAGGGAATTGGATCTGAAAGAGTAAAGTATTTAGGTAATGAAGATAGTGTTCATGAAATGTTGGAGTATTTTCATCATGTCAAGGTTGTGAACATAAGGGTTGTGAGAGATGTTGAACCTGGAATTAGTACACAGGCTAATGAGAATTACATGAACACTCAAGAGAGCTGCTGTGTGAAAATGGTTGTGGAGCAATCTGAGCTTCAGAATCAGATAGATGATAGAAAGGCTCAGCTTGAGAGGAGCAGGATTCAAAGAGAGGCAGATTTGAACCACTTTGAAGGAGACACTGAAGTGTCTGAATTTTGTTTTGAGCATTCAGTTCATTCCGATGGGAGTGCTGAAGCTGTTCAACAAATGGAAATAGAGTGTGCCTCTGAAGAGGATACAACATTGCAAACTACTGCTATTGTGAAACATGTGAAGAATCCTGGTCCAACTAGCAGATGTCACAATGAGGTAGAGATAAAACGTTTTGAAGATTGGTTTCCTCAAGCAGATGAGTTTTGTTTTGCTGGTGATGCAGGCATAAGTGATGAGGAAGAAGAAGATGAAGTTGAACTACCATACCTCATGAAGAAGCCAAAGACAAAGAGTAGTAAGAAAAAGATGAAGGAAAGGCTATATTTTGACTCCTCAATTCCCAATTCACATTTACTCTTGTGCAAGAGCTTGTGTTTTGATAGTGTTTACCAGTTCAGAGAAGCATTAAGAGATTTTCATATAAGGACTTTGAGGTCTTTTCACTACCACAGGAACACTCCAACAAGAATTATTGTTTGGTGTTCACAGAGAGAGCATGGATGTGAATTTTACATGTGTGCCTCCAGGATAGCTCATGAAAGAACATTTTGCATTAAGAAGTGTAACATGGAGCACACTTGTCCAGCATCAGCAGAGAACACAAAGGTTACTACTAAGTGGCTTTCCAAAGCAGTTGAGCCTTCTCTTAGAGCAAATCCTAGAGCACCTGAGGATTCACTTATTAAAAACAGCAAAGTCAAGTTTTTCAGTTGATGTATCAAAGAGTGTGGCCTATAGGGCAAGGAGGAAGGCTATTAAGGTTGTACAAGGTGACCAGAAGGAGCAGTACTATAGACTGAGGGACTACCTACAAGCAGTTCTTGACACAAACCCTGGTAGCAGGTGTGTAGTTACAACATTTGAGGACCCAGAAAACCCTGCCCCAACTCCTAGATTTAAGTACATGTTCTACTGCTTGCATGCATCAAAGCAAGGATTTCTTAATGGTTGCAGGCCCTTTATAGGTAAATCTATAACTGCATTTTGTTCAAAATATCTTGTTGTAAATTTATGGTAGCTAATTTGGGTATGGATGCAGGGCTTGATGGTTGCTTCATCAAGCTAACTACTGGACAGCAAATTCTTGCAGCCACAGGAAGAGATGGCAACAACAACATCTACCCCATAGCCTTTGGTGTGGTTGATAAGGAAGATTCAGAGAGTTGGACATGGTTCCTAACCCAGCTACGATGTTGCATTGGAAGTGGTAGCAAATTTGGAACCTACACCATTATTTCTGACAGGCAAAAGGTATGCACCCTATCTTAGCCAGTAGTTCAGATATATATTGTTATTAGTAGCTTTATTTCTTTTTGTTCATGACCATGGTTATTAATTTACAATCAGGGTCTTCTTAAGGCTATAAATGAGGTGTTCCCTGATTCCCCTCAGAGATACTGCCTCAGGCACATATATGCAAATTTTCAGTCAGCTGGTTTCAGAGGAGCAGAACTAAAGAAGCTAGTAGATCAGGCTAGCTACTCATTCACCAAACATGGCCCTGAATTAGCAATGGCAGAGCTTAAAGCAGAGTGTGAGGATGCCTGGAAGTGGCTTAAAAAAATTCCAAAGGAGACTTGGTGTAGGTCTGCAATGGATAACAATTGCAAAACTGATCTTGTTGTGAACAACCTTAGTGAGGTTTTCAACAAAATGATCCTTGATGTTAGGGCCAAACCAATTAGGACTATGTTTGAAGGAATTAGGACTAAGCAGATGATCAAAAGGCAGAAGACTAGGGAAAAAACAGAGAACAACAGGTGGATGATCACACCCAACTATTCAGAGAAACTAGAGGAGAATAAGAAATTTGCCAAATTTTGTGAGGCACATAGGGCTGGTCCTGACATCTGGCAAGTGTCTAGTGCTGAAAATCAGTATTGTGTGAACATAGCTACTAACTCATGTGACTGCAGGAGGTGGGACATGATAGGTGTGACATGCAGTCATGCAATAACAACAATGAGCAAACTTCACATGCACCCAGAGGACTATGTGCATGAATTTTTCAAAAAACCACTATATATTGAAGCATACAAAGACATAGTGTACCCTGTCCCTGGTCCTGAATTCTGGCCTGACACCCATACTCAGGATATTGAGCCCCCAGTGTTCAAAGAAAAAGCAGGCAAGAAACAGACAGCTAGGAGAAAGGGCCAGTTTGAGGTGCCTGCACCAAAGGACACAAGCAGGATGGGAACAATTACATGCAACAATTGTGGTCTACAAGGCCACAGATATACAAACTGCGGGAAAGCTCTAAAACCTAGTCTTGAGATGAGAAAGAACTTACATCAGGTCATTCAAATATGATGCATTCTTTGTTTAATTATTTTAGTTCTGGTCTATTTACTAACTGATTTAATTTTGTCATGCAGGAGAATAGAGAAATTTTTAGGGGTTCCTCTAGTGCTACACATCCACCTCCACAACCACCACCTCAACAGCAAACTTCACAGATGCCAGCATCATCTGCTCCACCTCCTAAAGCAATGAGGAACAGAAAAACAGCAGCAAATAAGAGAGGTTCAACATCAACAGTTTCAGCAGGAGCAGCCAGGTCTTCACCAGCACCTGCAACAGGATCAGCATCAACAAGAGCTCCAAGAGGATCAGCATCAACAAGAACATTCAATGCACCAAGAACATCCACTGGAGAACCAGGGATATTGGCAGGCAAGAGGAAGAGGAAACCTCCTAGCAAGTTTGCATCCTATTTCAATGCTAGTGGAAATTATTGAACTCTGTGTCTAAGTTTGTGTTCTGCTACTTAGTTTGAGTGTATGGTACTAAGTTTGTGTTCTGCTACTAAATGTGTGTTGTGCTACTAGCCTGCTTAAATTCAGACATGTGAACTTGTGGACAATGTTGAATGTATGGTTTAGGTGCATGTTGAAATTGTTTTAACTTGTTTTATTTGTTTTACATTGCCATTTATACAGTTCAGAAGTTACTGCCAAATTCATTTTAGGAAAAAAAATCTGCACAAAAAAAGTCTGGCCTGGGGCTCGAACCCAGGACCAGTTGGTTGTAACCATGCGTTCAATACCAATGGGCTAGTGCTTGTGATTTGTTTGACTAGCATCGGCCAAACTTATTATATGTTATTAGCCACGTCGTCTGTTCAGCGTGCGTTGCAGCCGGCAGCGTGGTGAGCGTGCGTTGAGTAAAACCAGCCGTTTCGGATTCTATGACTTTATTATGTGTCCACCCAACACCCACTCTGCTCACTCGCCCAATCGCCACGCTCGCACCGCCCACTCCACGTCCCCCTCTCTCCTGTGGAAATCGCCGCCGACAACCACTGCCACCGCCGTCGCCATGGACTGGCAGCTGGCCATCGAAGCTCTCGCCGGCAACAACTAGGAGATCTGCGCGCAGTACAGGGAGATCGCGCACTGGTTCCCCAGTCTGGCGATGCTGAGGAACCACGCCCACGGCCTCGTGAAGGTGATGACAGCTGCTGAAAAGCAGCGTGCCTTCCCTGCCGGTCGCACCATCCCGCCGCCGACCATTCTGATGTGGGCGATGCGCGAGGTGCAGCGCTCCCCCGACCCCAGGCAGCGCGCCCGATGGTGGATGTACCGCTCATCCACCACGGTGCCGGCCGCCGCGGACCACGTCACCGACGCCGTCCTCATTGTCCCAGCCCCGGTCAACAACGCCTACTGGGAGAGGCGCAATCCATGGGTCCTTGGGCCCTCTGACGACTCTGACGGCGAGTCCTCTGACGACGAGTCCAGTGACGATGATGAGGACGGGCGCTCTGACGACTCTGACGACGAGGTGGATGAGGTCGTCGTCCTCTTCGATGACGAGCCTGGAGTGCAGCTGCTGGCTCCCGTCCTCGACGCCGTGGAGGGGGATAGGAACCTCCCAATCCACGTGGATGCGCTGCCGGAGGTCGCCGATCTCCCAGACGGCGTCGTCGTGAAGCAAGAACAAGATGGCGGCGAGGAAGATGTGCTGGAGCCGGCGCCGGCCAAGAAGAAGAGGGCGGCCGTGACTGCGGTGCGCCGCTCCCAGCGCCTGCAGATGCTGAAGGAGGAGTGAAGTGCTGCCTTCAGTTACTTCAGTGCACTAATGTTCAGTTTCGTCAGTCCTGAACTTTCGTAAGTTCAGTAAGTTCCTAGGTTTAGTTTCGTCAGGCACTATCTACTACTAGTTGCTATCTATGTCAGACTATGAATGGCAGTACTATCTATCTATGTCAGACTATCTATATATGTTACTTGCTACTTGCTACTTACTACATATGTTAAGTTATTTGTCAGACTATCTAAGCTAATTGCTATATATGTTACTTGCTACTTCCAACTATGTCACTACTGCCAGTTATCCACACATGATATATGCAGAGTAAAACAGGCTCATCATAGATAAAACATTCTTACTTACTTAACTTAGCATGAGTACTCACTTAGCATAGTAGGTCTTAACATAATAGTCATTACATCATAGATAAAACCAACTAGTTCTTAAACCATAAAAGTACCTCCCTCCCTCATACCATTCTAAAAGCACATGAAACTTTCCCAAAATATACACCTAAGTACCTAACATGCATGACATTCCAAGGCCAGCTATATATATAGGCCTACTAATTACTTAACCCACACACCAACCACTTCACTCATTCATAATTGCCTTGATCCTCTCCAGTTTATCTTTGCTGGCATGCCCAGCCTTGAGCAGATCAGCAATCAGATACTCCAGCTTCTTCTTCTCTTGCCTTAGTAGGTCCCTGTCCCCCTCCACTTCCTTCATGGCCTTCCTCATGTTCTGAATGATATCTGCTTGGCTTTGAAGAATGCACCTTTGCTCCTTGGCAAGCTTCAGCTTTTCCATACTTAACTCAATCTTTGCCTGATCCTCAAGTTGTTTCTTCTTCTCATTTAGTTCATTGATTGCCTGACTGGTATAGCCCATGTCATGAGACATCTTGCCATCTTGATAGTCAAATAGCTTGGATACATCTTCCACCAACTGGCTGTAGTTGTTTGACAGGAAATCAATTTCCTTCTTTTGGCCACCTCTTTCTCATGGGCTTGTTTGTCATTCACCCTTCCCAAGTTCTGCTCATGGTACATGTCCCAAATCCTGGTTAGGCACCTTTGTAGAATCTCTGGCCAAGGACCATCCACCCACTCCACAACCCCACAGTTCACACCTACATCCTACAGAAGCAATTATTTTATAATTAAGCACAAAGCACTAGTAACAATCTTAGTATAGATAATTAAAGTTATAAAGTCATTTCATTTAACTGAAACCCTTTGTTTACATCAATATGCTCTCTGAATTATGCAAACATAATTCTTTCACAGTAAGCACACATCACCTGACTTAGCATCAGAGATAAATTCAGTTAACAGCTATATTTAGCAGTAGATATAAATTCATTTAACTCTGTTCTTTTTCAGTTAACAGCTATATTCAGAAAACACCTAACTAATACATTCAGTTCACAGTACACTAAAGATCTCTGCATATGTATGGCACTTTCAAGTTTCAGTTTTAAACTACAACACACATCTCTGCACATCACACATCTCTACACCACATGCTGCACCACACATCTCCAGCAGCAAAACACATCACACATCTCCACCAGCAAAACAAGTTAGCGTTCAAGATTAAATACCTGCTGCATAGGACAACCCAGGAATCGCCTCCCAGTCAAAGCACCTTCAAAAGCCACCATCTTCTTCGGCCTCTGATGATGCATCATGCACGTCGGCTCAGATTCAGTGTAAGAACCACAGAAAGTTGGTTCCACCACACTGTCAGGGGTTTCCTGCAAAAGAAACTTCGAATCAAACCTAAAGCAAATTGGAATCTCCAATTTGGATGAACTAACCCTAACCCTAACTCTGTTCCACCATTATGCACTTACAAAGAGCTGAGGATCCATTGAAACCATGTTGATGTCCTCGTCCGAGCTCTCCTCGTCATTCCAGGATGGCATCCTCAACTTCTACCGGCAGCAATGGCCGCGGCGGCGACGGCGATAGGCTGACCTAGCTAAGAGCACCAGGGAGAAGTGGAGGATGAGGACGAGTGAGAGCGAGCGAGGAGGAAGAGACTGAGCGAGTGGCTGAGCTCGCTCTCACTTATTGGACCACCGACAGCCGCCGTTCCGACAGCGGACAGGCCGATAACGGCCGTCAACACGCGGCGGCCGTCCGTTAGCCTGCGTGGCAACTGATTCACGGGCCCAACCGGTCAGATTCGGGGTTAGCGCGGGCGAAGCGAGCGCTTACGCGAGTTGGTAGTTTTTTGCCACGATTTAGGACAAATTTGGTAGTTTTCCGCACAAAATGGTAAAGTGGTAGTTTTCTGTCACATGTCCGTGAAATGTGGTAGTTTTTGGTTAAATACTCCATATTTATGTGATTAGTTCCCATCTCCATGTGACTAATACCGAAAGGGTTTACTAGAGTCAATAATCTAGTTCACATCGCTATGTGATTAACACCCAAAGAGTGATCATGTTTTGCTTGTGAGAGAAATTTAGTCAACGGTCTGCCACATTCAGAGCCGTATGTATATTGCAGATTTTCTATGTCTACAATGCTCTGCACGGAGCTACTCTAGCTAATTGTTCCCACTTTCAATATGTATCTAGACCGAGATTTAGAGTCATCCAGATCGGTGTCACAGCTTGCATCGACGTAACTCTTTACGACAAACTCTTTTATCACCTCCATAACCGAGAAATTTTTCCTTAGTCCTCTAAGGATAATTTTGACCGTTGTCCAGGTGATCTACTCCTAGATCACTATTGTACTCCCTTGCCAAAATCATGCTAAGGTATACAATTGGTCTGGTACACAGCATGACATACTTTATAGAACCTATGGCTGAGGCATAGGGAATGACTTTTCATTCTCTTTCTATTTTTTGCCGTGGTCCGGTTTTGAGTCTTTACTGAACTTCACACCTTGCAACACAGGCAAGAACTCCTTGTTTGACTTTTCCATTTTGAACTACTTCAAAATCTTGTCAAGGTATGTACTCATTAAAAATATATCAAGCGTCTTGATCTATCTCTATAGATCTTGATGCTCAATATGTAAGCAGCTTCACCGAGGTCTTTCTTTGAAAAACTCCTTTCAAACACACCTTTATGCTTTCCAGAAAATTCTACATTATTTCTGATTAACAATATGTCATTCACATATACTTATCAGAAATGCTATAGTGCTCCCACTCACTTTCTTGTAAATACAGGCTTCACCGCAAGTCTATATAAAACCATATGCTTTGATCACTTTATCAAAGCATATATTCCAACTCCGAGATGCTTGCACCAGTCCATAGATGGATCGCTGGAGCTTGCACACTTTGTTAGCACCTTTAGGATTGACAAAACCTTCTTGTTGCATCATAGACAACTCTTTTTTAAGAAATCCATTAAGGAATGTAGTTTTGACATCCATTTGCTAGATTTCATAAAATGTGGCAATTGCTAACATGATTCGGACAGACTTTAACCATCGATACGAGTGAGAAAATCTCATCGCAGTCAACATCTTGAATTTGTCAAAAACCCTTTTCGACAAGTCGAGCTTTGTAGATAGTAACACTATTATCAGCGCCTGTCTTCCTCTTGAAGATCCATTTATTCTCAATGGCTCGCCAATCATCGGGCAAGTCAATCAAAGTCCATACTTTGTTCTTATACATGAATCCCATCTCAGATTTCATGGCCTCAAGCCATTTCTCAGAATCTGGGCTCATCATCGCTTCTTCATAGTTCGTAGGTTCGTCATGGTCAAGTAACATGACCTCCAGAACAGGATTACCGTACCACTCTGGTGCAGATCTTACTCTGGTTGACCTACGTGGTTCGGTAGTAACTTGATCTGTAGTTTCATGTTCATCATCATTAACTTCCTCAGTAATTGGTGTAGGCATCACTGGAACTGATTTCAGTGATGAGCTACTTTCTAATTCAAGAGAAGGTACAATTACCTCATCAAGTTCTACTTTCCTCCCACTCACTTCTTTCGAGAGAAACTCCTTCTCTAGAAAGGATCCACTCTTAGCAACAAAGATCTTGCCTTCGGATCTATGATAGAAGGTGTACCCAACAATTTCTTTTCGGTATCCTATGAAGATGCATTTCTCCGATTTGGGTTCGAGCTTATCAGGTTGAAACTCTTTTACATAAGCATCACAGCCCCAAACTTTTAGAAGCGACAACTTAGGCTTCATGCCAAACCACAGTTCATACGGTGCCATCTCAACGGATTTAGATGGTGCCCTATTTAACGTGAATGCAACTGTCTCTAATGCATAACTCCAAAACAATAGTGGTAAATCGGTAAGAGACATCATAGGTCGCACCATATCTAATAAAGTACGGTTACGACGTTCGGACACACCATTACGCTGTGGTGTTCCAGGTGGCGTGAGTTGCGAAACTATTTCACATTGTTTCAAATGAAGACCAAACTCGTAACTCAAATATTCGCCTCCACGATCAGATCGTAGAAATTTTATTTTCTTATTATGATGATTTTCCACTTCACTCTGAAATTCTTTGAACTTTTCAAATGTTTCAGACTTTATGTTTTATCAAGTAGATATACCCATATCTGCTCAAATCATCTGTGAAGGTTAGAAAATAACGATACCCTCCATGAGCCTCAACATTCATCGGACCGCATACATCAGTATGTATTATTTCCAACAAGTCTGTTGCCCGCTCCATTGTTCCGGAGAATGGAGTCTTAGTCATCTTGCCCATGAGGCATGGTTCGCAAGCATCAAGTGATTCATAATCAAGTGATTCCAAAAGCCCATCAACATGGAGTTTCTTCATGCGCTTTACACCAATATGACCTAAACGGCAGTGCCACAAATATGTTGCACTATCATTAAAGGTCCTCTCAATGCTCTAACGCCCACACCGGATATGGACCGAAATCAACTTTGCATCTTTTGGCATCAATATTATGAATATGTGTATCATTACGATCGAGATTCAATAAACCATTTATATTAAGTGTATGACCATAGAAGGTTTTATTCATGTAAACAGAACAACAATTATTCTTTGACTTAAATGAATAATTGTGTTGCAATAAACATGATCCAATCATATTCATGCTCAACGCAAACACCAAATAACATTTATTTTGGTCCAACACTAATCTCGAAGGTAGAGGGAGTGTGCGATGGTGATCTTATCAACCTTGAAATCATTTCCAACACACATCATCACTTCGCCCATAACTAGTCTGTGTTCATTATGCAACTCCTATTTTTAGTTACTACTCTTAGCAACTAAAACAGTATCAAATACTGAGGGGTTGCTATAAACACTAGTAAAGTACACATCAATAACATGTATATCAAATATACTTTTGTTCACTTTGCCATCCTTCTTATCCGCCAAATATCTAGGGCAGTTCCACTTCCAGTGACCATTTCCTTTGCAGTAGAAGCACTCAGTTCCAGGCTTGGGTCTAGCTTTGGGCTTCTTCATGGGAGCAACAACTTGCTTGCTATTCTTCTTTGAAGTTCCTATTTCTTTCCCTTTGCCCTTTTCTTGAAACTAGTGGTCTTGTAAACCATCAACACTTGGTGCTATTTCTTGATTTCTACCTTCGCCGATTTCAGCATCGCGAAGAGCTTGGGAATTACTTTCGTCATCCCTTGCATATTATAGTTCATCACAAAGTTCTAGTAACTTGTGATAGTGACTAGAGAACTTTGTCAATTACTATCTTATCTAGAAGATTAACTCCCACTTGATTCAAGCAATTGTAGTACCTAGACAATCTGAGCACATGCTCGTTGGTTGAGCTATTCTACTCCATCTTGTAGGCAAAGTATTGTCAGAGGTCTCATACCTCTCGACACGGGCATGAGTCTGAAATACCAATTTCAGCTATTGGAACATCTTATATGCTCGTGGCATTCAAAACGTTTTTGAAGTCCCGGTTCTAAGCCGTAAAGCATGGCGCACTAAACTATCAAGTTAGTCATCATACCGAGCCTTGCCAAACGTTCATAACGTCTGCATCTGCTCCTGCAATACGTCCGTCACCTAGCGGTGCATCAAGGATATAATTCTTCTGTGCAGCAATGAGGATAATCCTCAGATCACGGACTAAGTCCGCATCATTGCTACTATCATCTTTCAACTTATTTTTCTCTAGGAACATATAAAAAATAAATGGGGAGCTACACCGCGAGCTATTGATCTACAACATAGTTATGCAAATACTATCAGGACTAAGTTCATGATAAATTAAAGTTCAATTAATCATATTACTTAAGAACTCCCACTTAGATAGACATCCCTCTAATCATCTAAGTGATCACGTGATCCATATCAACTAAACCATGTCCGATCATCACGTGAGATGGAGTAGTTTTCAATGGTGAACATCATGCTACCTCTTGAGCACTGCGTTGGTTTTCCCTTGAAGAGGAAAGGGTGATGCAGCAAAGTAGCATAAGTATTTCCCTCAGTTTTTTAGAACCAAGGTATCAATCCAGTAGGAGGCTACGCGCGAGTCCCTCGCACCTACACAAACAAATAAATCCCCGCAACCAACGCGATAAGGGGTTGTCAATCCCTACACGGTCACTTACGAGAGTGAAATCTGATAGATATGATAGGATAATATTTTTGGTATTTTTATGATAAAGATGCAAAGTAAAATAAAAGCAAAATAAAAACGGCGCCAGAAATAGCTTGTTGTCGGGAGATTAATATGATGGAAAATAGACCCGGGGGCCATAGGTTTCACTAGTGGCTTCTCTCAAGAGCATCAGTATTTTACGGTGGGTGAACAAATTACTGTTGAGCAATTGACAGAATTGAGCATAGTTATGAGAATATCTAGGTATGATCATGTATATAGGCATCACGTCCGAGACAAGTAGACCGACTCCTGCCTGAATCTACTACTATTACTCCACACATCGACCGCTATCCAGCATGCATCTAGAGTATTAAGTTCATAAGAACAGAGTAACGCCGTAAGCAAGATGACATGATGTAGAGGGATAAACTCATGCAATACGATATAAACCCCATCTTGTTATCCTTGATGGCAACAATACTATATGTGCCTTGCTGCCCCTGCTGTCACTGGGAAAGGACAGCGCAAGATTGAACCCAAAGCTAAGCACTTCTCCCATTGCAAGAAAGATCAATCTAGTAGGCCAAACCAAACTGATAATTCGAAGAGACTTGCAAAGATAACCAATCATACATAAAAGAATTCAGAAGATTCAAATATTGTTCATAGATAAACTTGATCATAAACCCACAATTCATCGGTCTCAACAAACACACCGCAAAAGAAGATTACATCGAATAGATCTCCACAAGAGAGGGGGAGAAACATTGTATTGAGATCCAAAAAGAGAGAAGAAGCCATCTAGCTAATAACTATGGACCCGAAGGTCTGAGGTAAACTACTCACACTTCATCGGAGAGGCTATGGTGTTGATGTAGAAGCCCTCCGTGATCGATGCCCCCTCCGGTGGAGCTCCGGAACAGGCCCCAAGATGGGATCTCATGGGTACAGAAGGTTGCGGCGGTGGAATTAGGTTGTTGGCTCCGTATCTGATCGTTTGGGGGTACGTAGGTATATATAGGAGGAAGGAGTATGTCGGTGGAGCAACGTGGGGCCCACGAGGGTGGAGGGCGCGCCCAGGGGGGTAGGCGCGCCCCCTACCTCGTGGCTTCCTGGTAGCTTTCTTGACATAGGGTCCAAGTCCTCTGGATCATGTTCGTTCCGAAAATCACATTCCCGAAGGTTTCATTCCCTTTGGACTCCGATTGATATTCTTTTCCTGCGAAACTCTGAAATAGGCAAAAACAGCAATTCTAGGCTGGGCCTCCGGTTAATAGGTTAGTCCCAAAAATAATATAAAAGTGTATAATAAATCCCAATAATGTCCAAAACAGAAGATAATATAGCATGGAATAATCAAAAATTAGAGATACGTTGGAGACGTATCAAGCATCCCCAAGCTTAATTCCTGCTCGTCCTCGAGTAGGTAAATGATAAAAACAGAATTTTTGATGTGGAATGCTACTTGGCATAATTTCAATGTAATTCTTCTTAATTGTGGTATGAATATTCAGATCCGAAAGATTCAAGATAAAAGTTCATATTGACATAAAAATTAATAATACTTCAAGCATACTAACTAAGCAATTATGTCCTCTCAAAATAACATGGCCAAAGAAAGTTCATCCCTACAAAATCATATAGTTTAGTCATGCTCCATTTTCGTCACACAAGAATGTTCTCATCATGCACAACCCCGATGACAAGCTAAGCAATCGTTTCATACTTTAGTAATCTCAAACTTTTTCAACCTTCACGCAATACATGAGCGTGAGCCATGGACATAGCACTTTGGGTGGAATAGAGTATGATGATGGGGGTTATGTGGAGAAGACAAAAAAGGAGAAAGTCTCACATCAACAAGGTTAATCAATGAGCTATGGAGATGCCCATCGATTGATGTTAATGCAAGGAGTAGGGATTGCCATGCAACGGATGCACTAGAGCTATAAATATATGAAAGCTCAACAAAAGAAACTAAGTGGGTGTGCATCCAACTTGCTTGCTCACGAAGACCTAGGGCACTTGAGGAGGCCCATTGTTGGAATATACAAGCTAAGTTCTATAATGAAAAATTCCCACTAGTATATGAAAGTGACAAAACAAGAGACTCTCTATTATGAAGATCATGGTGCTACTTTGAAGCACAAGTGTGGTAAAAGGATAGTAACATTGTCCCTTCTCTCTTTTTCTCTCATTTTTTCGGGCCTTCTCTTTTTTTTATGGCCTTTCTCTTTTTTTTATTCCTCACTTGGGACAATGCTCTAGAAAATGATGATCATCACACTTCTATTTATTACAACTCAAGATTACAACTCGATACTAGAACAAAGTATGACTCTATATGAATGCTTCCGGCAGTGTACTGGGATATGCAATGAACCAAGAGTGACATGTATGAAAGAATTATGAATGGTGGCTTTGCCACAAATACTATGTCAACTACATGATCATGCAAAGCAATATGACAATGATGAACGTGTCATGATAAACTGAATGGTGGAAAGTTGCATGGCAAT
This sequence comes from Aegilops tauschii subsp. strangulata, assembly GCF_002575655.3. Taxonomy (NCBI): domain Eukaryota; kingdom Viridiplantae; phylum Streptophyta; class Magnoliopsida; order Poales; family Poaceae; genus Aegilops; species Aegilops tauschii. The sequence continues at coordinate 33,595,337 of NC_053040.3, read as the reverse complement.
ATATCTCAGAATGGCTATGGAAATGCTGTGGGGGAACGCGACAGAAAACGAAAATTTTCGGTATAGCGAGCACGCCCAGGACCACTATGGAGACTGCATACAAGGTTTGATCTGATCCGTACTGACTCGAAGCGCAGCGGAAGAAGAGTCGGTGTAGATCGTCGGTGCAGATCCCCGCAGCTAGGATTTACAACCTCCCAACCACGAGGATGTGCTCCCTCTCCGGACAGCCCTTCGGGAGGCGGTCGGACAGTCCCCCGGACAATGTCGCGGACAGCCCTTCGGGAGGACCCTCGAAACTCGGACGGAGACTCGGACAGCCCTTCGGGAGGACACTCGAACAGCCCCTCGGGCAAAAGATCGAAACTACAATCTCTCTACGGGGTTGCACACATACGGTGTCAGCTATCCGGCAGGGCTTCGCCGTCCAGAACTAGTTCCTGCCGGAACCCAGACAGCCTTACGGCTCTACGAAACTCTTTTCGTGGGAGGGAGAGAAGAAGCCAGATAATGCATGGCATGTGTATGAGAGCAAGGGATGAGCTTTGGGCTGCCCACTCCTCCTCTATTTATAGGAAAGCCAAGGGGTAGGGATGGCTCACAAAAACCCAAAATGCCCATGCAAATGTCACACATGAAGGGCATAATGGGGAGTGAAGTGGAGCTCCATGGAGCCCCACACATGTGGCCGGCCAACCCCCTTGGGGGACCCCCATGAGGAGCATGCTTGGCCCCCAAGCCCTTCTAGAAGCCTTTTGGAGATATCCCAAAAGGTGACTCACCATAAAATATCCCAAAAAGCACTTTCACTATTCACGACGACATTTTTCAGCGTCTGTTCGAACTGAAAATATTTATGTGGCTTAGAACATTTCCAGTACCCACCAAAATCATTTTCAACGCGTTCCGAAACAATTCCGGTTTAGTCATTTTCATCTGCGAAAAGCATCTGAAGTGGCTCCGGCAGCTCCGGAACATTTCCGGTTTTTATCTCAGAAAATTCCAAAAAGCTTCCAGAATGATTCTGGCATCCTCCAAGAATTATCAGGCATGTGCCGAAACCAATTTGACTTAATGGTGTATCCCGAAACAACTTTTCGGTATCATCGAAACTTATCCGATGACCTCTCTCTGCGGTACGATTCCGTTGTCCGAAACTTTTCGGTGTCCGAAACTTTTTCGGTGATTTTCTCTCAGACTCCCTGTCTAGTATTCAGCAGATAGATGACCCTTAAGCGTGTGACCCTATAGGTTCGGTGAAGTATAGACATGACCTGGAACCCCTTCCGATCAATGATCAACATCGGAGCCGTGGACACCCATATTGACCCCTATACCCACACGAATGAATATTCGAGTGAACCTCCAGTTGCAGTGAGCTATTCCTGTTGCTTCGCGATATGTCACAAACACCCGAGGTGAGATTTATTGCATGCCTATGGACGAACAATTTGTCCACCATGCAAGTTACCTCATTACCGGTTTTGTTCTCTTTTCTCGTTTCCGTGTTCCGGCATCCCAGTGATCAAATCACAATGTGTCTGGCCAGACGATGATGGATACCGTTACACCGAGAGGGCCCGAGTATATCTCTCCATCGTCGGAGGAGCAAATCCCAATCTTGAGCTATCTTGTTACTTCCTATACTTTTCCGTGAACCCGAAAGCTGCCGTAATAGCCACCCAGTTACGGATGACGTTTAACAAACCCCAAAGTTCACGAAGCAAGCACGAAGGAACTTGATACTCTCATGGTCTAAGGAATTATGCAAACATTAACTATCTCAATGATATTAACCATAAACTTGTGACGAAGGTATCTCATAGCATAACATCAATCCGGGTTGATTCAACACAAGCGTTCTACCAAACTTGTGCCCTCAAAATTGCCGGCATAGTCATGCCCATGATCAGGAAACAGGATCATCATGCAATACTTGAGCTAGTCTTAGAGGCAAGACTAGGAATATATTTTACCGTTTATAATACCACACGTGCATATGAGTTCCTTCCGAGCCCCGTGGATATTGTAGACTCGAGAATCATTGCAGTTATAGCATGGATCATAAACATTCATTACAAACTTGGAGATACAAAATAACTGTTATTACTGCCTCTAGGGCATATCTCCTACAGACTCCCACTTGCACTAGAGTCATAATCCAGTTACATGGCTTCCCTAACACCAATGGCTATCCGGTGCTGCTCATGTTTTGCTCGTGGTAGAGGCTTTCATCGGGTCTGACACGTTCAGATCCGTGTGAACTTTGCGTACTTTCACTAAACCCTCTTCGACATGATGTCGAATGAGTTTATATTTGCGTTGAATATGTCTTGTCTTATGGTGCGAACTTGGCTCCCTTGCCTGAGCCACGGCGCCACTATTATCACAATAGATCTCCACCGGATCCTGGGCACTAGGAACCACACCAAGGTCTTCAAGAAATTGTTTGATCCATACCGCCTCCTTGGAGGCTTCTGAAGCAGCGACATATTCCGCCTCTGTCGTAGAATCCACCACAGTCTTTTGTTTGGAACTTTTCCAATCAACTGCGCCGCCGTTCAATATGAAAACGTAGCCTGATTGAGATTTGAAGTCATCTGGGTCAGTCATGAAGCCTGCATCAGTGTAACCACTTACAATGAGCTCTTCATCACCTCCGTACACAAGGAGTAAATCCTTGGTCCTTCTGAGGTACTTAAGAATACCCTTGACTGCGGCCCAGTGTTCCAACCCTGGATCACTTTGGTACCGGCTGCTAACACTTAGCGCATAGGAAACATCTGGTCTTGTACATAGCATGGCATACATAATAGAACCAACTCCCGAGGCATATGGAACATCATTCATTTGTACTCGCTCATCCAGAGTCCGAGGACTCTGATTCTTGCAAAGCACTGTGCCAGGTGACATGGGGAGTAGGCCTTTCTTGGAGTTCTCCATGTTGAACCTTTTCAACACCTTGTCAATGTACGTGCTTTGGCTAAGCGCTATCAGGCGTTTTGATCTATCTCTATAGATCCTGATGCCTAATACATATGCCGCTTCGCCTAAGTCTTTCATTGAAAAACTTTTCTTCAATGAGTCTTTTATTTCGCTAAGAAAATTCACGTCATTTCCAATCAACAATATGTCATCCACATACAAGATTAGAAATGCTTTTGCGCTCCCACTAAACTTCTTGTAAACACAAGATTCTTCGTCATTCCTGATGAAGCCAAACTCTTTGACCACTTCATCAAAACGAATGTTCCAGCTCCTTGATGCTTGCTTCAGACCATAAATGGCTTTCTGAAGTTTGCATACCTTTCCAGCATCCTCATGAATGACAAAAGCTTCTGGCTGTATCATGTATACATCCTCTTTGAGGTTTCCATTTAGGAAAGCCGTTTTGACATCCATCTGCCATATTTCATAGTCTAAATAAGCAGCAATTGCTAGCAATATCCGAACAGACCTAAGCATAGCTACTGGCGAGAAAGTCTCGTCGTAGTCCACTCCTGGAACTTGTGTGAACCCTTTCGCGACAAGTCTAGCTTTGTGGATAGTAATGTTACCATCCGCGTCCGTCTTTCTTTTGAAAATCCATTTACAACCAATGGGCTTTACGCCTTCTGGAAGTTCTTCCGAGTTCCAAACTTGGTTTTCGTACATGGATTCCATTTCGGATCTCATGGCTTTGTGCCATTCTTTTGAGCTGGGCCCCGCCATCGCTTCCTTGTAGTGCGCAGGTTCATCGTCTTCAAGAATGAAGATTTCGTTATGAAACCACTCAGGTGGCTGGATAGCCCTACCTGATCTGCGCGGTTCAGTTACAACATTGTCTGAAGTCTCCGCATCACATGCGACAACTTCCAGCTCGGTTGTAGGGATAATTAGCGGAATTTCTTCTGGTTCCTTAGCCATATCAACGGTTGCCGAAGATTCACTAATCTCATTGAGTTGTAGTGTCCTCCCACTCACTTCTTTAGTGAGAAACTCTTTCTCAAGAAAGAGTCCATGTTTTGCAACAAACACTTTGTTCTCGGAGGCGTGGTAGAAAGAATACCCAACTGTCTCCTTGGGATAACCTACAAAGTAACATTTGTCTGATCTGGGATCAAGTTTGCTTGGCTGTAAACGCTTTACATAAGCTTCACAACCCCAAATTTTGAAAAACGATAGGTCGGGTTTATTCCCGTGCCACATCTCATGTGGCGTCGTCTCAACAGATTTAGACGGTGCTTTGTTTAGTGTGTGAGCAGCAGTAAGTAGTGCGTGACCCCAAAAAGATATTGGAAGATTTGTAAGAGACATCATTGACCTTACCATGTCCAACAAGGTTCGGTTACGTCGTTCCGATACTCCATTTCTCTATGGAGTTCCGGGAGGCGTAAGCTGTGAAACGATTCCACGATCACTCAGATGTTGGCCAAACTCATGACTAAGATATTCGCCTCCGCGATCAGACCGCAGAAACTTAATCTTTTTGTTACGATGATTTTCTACCTCATTCTGAAATTCTTTGAACTTTTCAAAGGTTTCCGATTTATGCTTCATTAAGTAGATATAGCCATACCTACTCAAATCATCAGTAAAAGTCATGAAGTAAAAATATCCACCCCGTGCGCCTGTGTTCATTGGACCACATACATCACTATGTATTATTTCCAATAATTCACCCGCCCGTTCAGGATGACCCGTGAACGGCGTCTTGGTCATTTTCCCCATCAGGCAAGCTTCACATGTGTCAAATGATTCAAAATCAAGGGACGGTAAAACTCCATCTTTATGGAGTCTTTGCATGCGTTTCTTACCGATGTGGCCAAGGCGACAGTGCCACATGAAAGTGGTGGTGGTATCAGCCTTCTTAAGGCGTTTAGCATTCACGTTAAAGACATCATTTCCACATTCAAGATTTAGTATGAAAAGGCCCCCAACAATGGGTGCAAATCCATAAAACATATCCTTACAATAAAGTGAACAACCATTGTTCTCAGACTTGTACGAATACCCATCGTGTACCAAACATGATCCGGAGATAATGTTTCTACACAACAGTGGAACGAAATAACAGTTACTTAGTTCTAAGATAAATCCTGAAGGGAGACGTAGAGGCATAATGCCGACGGCTTGAGCGGCGATCCCAGCGCCGTTCCCGACGCGCATCACGACTTCATTCTTTGCTAGCTTGCGCACCTTCTGAAGTCCCTGTATCGAGTTGCAAATGTGAGCAACCGATCCGGTATCAAATACCCAAGACTTAGAGTTTTCGCTAGCAAGCAAAACATCAATGACATTAACTTGTATAACAATTATACCTTTTCCGGTTTTCCCGGTCTTCTTATCTTCCAGATACTTCTTGCAGTTTCTCTTCCAGTGTCCTGTGCCCTTGCAGTAGAAGCACTCAGTTTCATTCTTGGCTCCGCCCTTAGAGTTGCTTTGGGAGCCGGTCTTACCGGTGCCCTTGCCCTTCTTTGGCATGCCTTTCTTCTTTTTGAAACTGGCGGTTTTACTCACAAGCAACACTTGCTTGCGATTTTTCCGCAATCCTCCTTCTGTAGTTTTCAGCATGGCGAGCACTTCTTCCGGCGTCTTCTCCATCCCTGTCATGTTGTAGTTCATGACAAAACCGTCGTAAGACGGGGAGTGAAGAAAGCAACATGTCTATCATATGGCCAGGTGGAAGTGGAAATTCTAGGGCTTTAAGCCTTTCAGAATAGCCAATCATTTTGACCACGTGTTCACCAACTGAACTACCCTCAGCCATCTTGCAATCCATCAAAGCCTTCATGATATCATATCGTTCAGACTTTGCGGTTTCCTTGTACAGAGCATCCAATTCCCGGATCATATCACGGGCTTTATGGAATTCAAAACGTTTTTGAAGCCCTGGACTCATGCAAGCTAGCATGAGGCACTGCACTAAGTTGTGATCATCATCCTTAGTGGCCCAGACATTTTGTTCATCTACCGGTGCATCTGCCGCCGGTTTAGCTGGAAGAGCAGTTTCAAGCACGTACAATTTCTTAGCGCTCCTGAGGACAATCCTCAGGTTACGGACCCAGTCCGCATAGTTGTTTCCAGTCGTAGCTAACTTCTCTTTCTCTAACATCGGGCCTAAGTTGAACGCGGTGTTGCGAGCCATTTGGTCTACAACGAAGACACAAGTTTCACTTAGACTTTGTTTATAATGAAATTTGCACTAGTGAATAAACATTTTATTTTAAAATGCACTCCCACTCAAATCAATATCTCTCAAAATTGATTATGAGTGATTCAAGATCCGTGTCTTGATTGTTCGCCATTGGTGTAACACCACTGATGACGAAAATCTTAACCGGTAGGCCAACTTGCCAATCACATCACTATGTGACTCTTGTTCATCTTTCGATGTGTGTGTTCCGAGCTCATGACGGTCATGCCTGAACGTCAAGACAACCAAGTGATCTCGCTGCAAGGTCTCAACTCACCTGCCTCACACTTCTCTAATCGTTCATACCCGTGTGACACGGCGCACCCCGAAAAGATAGGTGCCGTGACGGTGCTACACTTGGGAGAACACTATCTACTTGATATTTTTAAGTGAGAGATCACCCTAATAAAAGCGACTACCGCGCAATCAAGAAGGGTGCATCATAGGGGATAAACATCTCAGGCAATTCATAATTAGCATGATATGGTATAGCCCTTTCTGACGGAGAAGTCTTTCAGTTCTTCGTCTTCGGCATTTGCGTCGGTGTTCACCTTCGCGAAGATTGCCACCACCTTGTCGATGCACCAGATAATATTGCTATCTCTATAGCTAATAAAATAAGTGCATTACTTAAGGTTGACACGCAGGTCATTAAAGTGCAATCATATGGCTCCAGCCATCATGCAGAATCATGACACGCAGGTCATGTTAGTTACATCATATAGTCATCTCATACATAATCAAATTGAATATGAGCATTGCTATACCACATCACATGCACATCCTGCAAAACCAAGTTAGACGCCTCTAATCGGTTTATGCAAAATTTTATTTTACGTGGCTTCTAAGGTTTTGACTTAAACCGCAGCTACCAACGTTTTATCATCAAGTATGATTATTCAAGTTGCTAGATTAACATCTCGGGGTGTATGAAACACGAGATAATTAAATCTCGAGCCCCATACTAAACTTTGTCATACGCATGACCCCCGTGCAGATCATATCTGCAATGCCCTTTCATCTGGGAATTTCATCTTTCTTTTGACTATGGCAGAACCCAAAGAACTGATAGCACTTCCATGATCAATCAGGATCACGGATTGCCAGAACTTTGTCAAATTCCACCATGCTGTCTCGAGATTGAGCAAACGCAAATTCTAGGGAAGCAACAAGAACGTCGGGTAACAGATTTCATCTGTCACCCGCATAAATAATTTTCAGCAATAGATCTCATCTACTCCAAAATTATATTATGCAATACCCATACATCTCCATGTATTCTAGATCGTAACCTGCATCTACGCATAGCACGGCTCTTGATGCCACTGTAGGGGAACGCGACAGAAAACGAAAATTTTCGGTATAGCGAGCACGCCCAGGACCACTATGGAGACTGCATACAAGGTTTGATCTGATCCGTACCGACTCCAAGCGCAGCGGAAGAAGAGTCAGTGTAGATCGTCGGTGCAGATCCCCGCAGCTAGGATTTACAACCTCCCAACCGCGAGGATGTACTCCCTCTCCGGACAGCCCTTCGGGAGGCGGTCGGACAGTCCCCCGGACAATGTCGCGGACAGCCCTTCGGGAGGACCCTCGAAACTCGGATGGAGACTCGGACAGCCCTTCGGGAGGACACTCAAACAGCCCCTCGGGCAAAAGATCGAAACTACAATCTCTCTACGGGGTTGCACACATACGGTGTCAGCTATCCGGCAGGGCTTCGCCGTCAAGAACTAGTTCCTGCCGGAACCCAGACAGCCTTACGGCTCTACGGAACTCTTTTCGTGGGAGGGAGAGAAGAAGCCAGATAATGCATGGCATGTGTATGAGAGCAAGGGATGAGCTTTGGGCTGCCCACTCCTCCTCTATTTATAGGAAAGCCAAGGGGTAGGGATGGCTCACAAAAACCCAAAATGCCCATGCAAATGTCACACATGAAGGGCATAATGGGGAGTGAAGTGGAGCTCCATGGAGCCCCACACATGTGGCCGGCCAACCCCCTTGGGGGACCCCCATGAGGAGCATGCTTGGCCCCCAAGCCCTTCTAGAAGCCTTTTGGAGATATCCCAAAAGGTGACTCACCATAAAATATCCCAAAAAGCACTTTCACTATTCACGACGACATTTTTCAGCGTCTGTTCGAACTGAAAATATTTATGTGGCTTAGAACATTTCCAGTACCCACCAAAATCATTTTCAACGCGTTCCGAAACAATTCCGGTTTAGTCATTTTCATCTGCGAAAAGCATCTGAAGTGGCTCCGGCAGCTCCGGAACATTTCCGGTTTTTATCTCAGAAAATTCCAAAAAGCTTCCAGAATGATTCTGGCATCCTCCAAGAATTATCAGGCATGTGCCGAAACCAATTTGACTTAATGGTGTATCCCGAAACAACTTTTCGGTATCATCGAAACTTATCCGATGACCTCTCTCTGCGGTACGATTCCGTTGTCCGAAACTTTTCGGTGTCCGAAACTTTTTCGGTGATTTTCTCTCAGACTCCCTGTCTAGTATTCAGCAGATAGATGACCCTTAAGCGTGTGACCCTATAGGTTCGGTGAAGTATAGACATGACCTGGAACCCCTTCCGATCAATGATCAACATCGGAGCCGTGGACACCCATATTGACCCCTATACCCACACGAATGAATATTCGAGTGAACCTCCAGTTGCAGTGAGCTATTCCTGTTGCTTCGCGATATGTCACAAACACCCGAGGTGAGATTTATTGCATGCCTATGGACGAACAATTTGTCCACCATGCAAGTTACCTCATTACCGGTTTTGTTCTCTTTTCTCGTTTCCGTGTTCCGGCATCCCAGTGATCAAATCACAATGTGTCTGGCCAGACGATGATGGATACCGTTACACCGAGAGGGCCCGAGTATATCTCTCCATCGTCGGAGGAGCAAATCCCAATCTTGAGCTATCTTGTTACTTCCTATACTTTTCCGTGAACCCGAAAGCTGCCGTAATAGCCACCCAGTTACGGATGACGTTTAACAAACCCCAAAGTTCACGAAGCAAGCACGAAGGAACTTGATACTCTCATGGTCTAAGGAATTATGCAAACATTAACTATCTCAATGATATTAACCATAAACTTGTGACGAAGGTATCTCATAGCATAACATCAATCCGGGTTGATTCAACACAAGCGTTCTACCAAACTTGTGCCCTCAAAATTGCCGGCATAGTCATGCCCATGATCAGGAAACAGGATCATCATGCAATACTTGAGCTAGTCTTAGAGGCAAGACTAGGAATATATTTTACCGTTTATAATACCACACGTGCATATGAGTTCCTTCCGAGCCCCGTGGATATTGTAGACTCGAGAATCATTGCAGTTATAGCATGGATCATAAACATTCATTACAAACTTGGAGATACAAAATAACTGTTATTACTGCCTCTAGGGCATATCTCCTACAGACTCCCACTTGCACTAGAGTCATAATCCAGTTACATGGCTTCCCTAACACCAATGGCTATCCGGTGCTGCTCATGTTTTGCTCGTGGTAGAGGCTTTCATCGGGTCTGACACGTTCAGATCCGTGTGAACTTTGCGTACTTTCACTAAACCCTCTTCGACATGATGTCGAATGAGTTTATATTTGCGTTGAATATGTCTTGTCTTATGGTGCGAACTTGGCTCCCTTGCCTGAGCCACGGCGCCACTATTATCACAATAGATCTCCACCGGATCCTGGGCACTAGGAACCACACCAAGGTCTTCAAGAAATTGTTTGATCCATACCGCCTCCTTGGAGGCTTCTGAAGCAGCGACATATTCCGCCTCTGTCGTAGAATCCACCACAGTCTTTTGTTTGGAACTTTTCCAATCAACTGCGCCGCCGTTCAATATGAAAACGTAGCCTGATTGAGATTTGAAGTCATCTGGGTCAGTCATGAAGCCTGCATCAGTGTAACCACTTACAATGAGCTCTTCATCACCTCCGTACACAAGGAGTAAATCCTTGGTCCTTCTGAGGTACTTAAGAATACCCTTGACTGCGGCCCAGTGTTCCAACCCTGGATCACTTTGGTACCGGCTGCTAACACTTAGCGCATAGGAAACATCTGGTCTTGTACATAGCATGGCATACATAATAGAACCAACTCCCGAGGCATATGGAACATCATTCATTTGTACTCGCTCATCCAGAGTCCGAGGACTCTGATTCTTGCAAAGCACTGTGCCAGGTGACATGGGGAGTAGGCCTTTCTTGGAGTTCTCCATGTTGAACCTTTTCAACACCTTGTCAATGTACGTGCTTTGGCTAAGCGCTATCAGGCGTTTTGATCTATCTCTATAGATCCTGATGCCTAATACATATGCCGCTTCGCCTAAGTCTTTCATTGAAAAACTTTTCTTCAATGAGTCTTTTATTTCGCTAAGAAAATTCACGTCATTTCCAATCAACAATATGTCATCCACATACAAGATTAGAAATGCTTTTGCGCTCCCACTAAACTTCTTGTAAACACAAGATTCTTCGTCATTCCTGATGAAGCCAAACTCTTTGACCACTTCATCAAAACGAATGTTCCAGCTCCTTGATGCTTGCTTCAGACCATAAATGGCTTTCTGAAGTTTGCATACCTTTCCAGCATCCTCATGAATGACAAAAGCTTCTGGCTGTATCATGTATACATCCTCTTTGAGGTTTCCATTTAGGAAAGCCGTTTTGACATCCATCTGCCATATTTCATAGTCTAAATAAGCAGCAATTGCTAGCAATATCCGAACAGACCTAAGCATAGCTACTGGCGAGAAAGTCTCGTCGTAGTCCACTCCTGGAACTTGTGTGAACCCTTTCGCGACAAGTCTAGCTTTGTGGATAGTAATGTTACCATCCGCGTCCGTCTTTCTTTTGAAAATCCATTTACAACCAATGGGCTTTACGCCTTCTGGAAGTTCTTCCGAGTTCCAAACTTGGTTTTCGTACATGGATTCCATTTCGGATCTCATGGCTTTGTGCCATTCTTTTGAGCTGGGCCCCGCCATCGCTTCCTTGTAGTGCGCAGGTTCATCGTCTTCAAGAATGAAGATTTCGTTATGAAACCACTCAGGTGGCTGGATAGCCCTACCTGATCTGCGCGGTTCAGTTACAACATTGTCTGAAGTCTCCGCATCACATGCGACAACTTCCAGCTCGGTTGTAGGGATAATTAGCGGAATTTCTTCTGGTTCCTTAGCCATATCAACGGTTGCCGAAGATTCACTAATCTCATTGAGTTGTAGTGTCCTCCCACTCACTTCTTTAGTGAGAAACTCTTTCTCAAGAAAGAGTCCATGTTTTGCAACAAACACTTTGTTCTCGGAGGCGTGGTAGAAAGAATACCCAACTGTCTCCTTGGGATAACCTACAAAGTAACATTTGTCTGATCTGGGATCAAGTTTGCTTGGCTGTAAACGCTTTACATAAGCTTCACAACCCCAAATTTTGAAAAACGATAGGTCGGGTTTATTCCCGTGCCACATCTCATGTGGCGTCGTCTCAACAGATTTAGACGGTGCTTTGTTTAGTGTGTGAGCAGCAGTAAGTAGTGCGTGACCCCAAAAAGATATTGGAAGATTTGTAAGAGACATCATTGACCTTACCATGTCCAACAAGGTTCGGTTACGTCGTTCCGATACTCCATTTCTCTATGGAGTTCCGGGAGGCGTAAGCTGTGAAACGATTCCACGATCACTCAGATGTTGGCCAAACTCATGACTAAGATATTCGCCTCCGCGATCAGACCGCAGAAACTTAATCTTTTTGTTACGATGATTTTCTACCTCATTCTGAAATTCTTTGAACTTTTCAAAGGTTTCCGATTTATGCTTCATTAAGTAGATATAGCCATACCTACTCAAATCATCAGTAAAAGTCATGAAGTAAAAATATCCACCCCGTGCGCCTGTGTTCATTGGACCACATACATCACTATGTATTATTTCCAATAATTCACCCGCCCGTTCAGGATGACCCGTGAACGGCGTCTTGGTCATTTTCCCCATCAGGCAAGCTTCACATGTGTCAAATGATTCAAAATCAAGGGACGGTAAAACTCCATCTTTATGGAGTCTTTGCATGCGTTTCTTACCGATGTGGCCAAGGCGACAGTGCCACATGAAAGTGGTGGTGGTATCAGCCTTCTTAAGGCGTTTAGCATTCACGTTAAAGACATCATTTCCACATTCAAGATTTAGTATGAAAAGGCCCCCAACAATGGGTGCAAATCCATAAAACATATCCTTACAATAAAGTGAACAACCATTGTTCTCAGACTTGTACGAATACCCATCGTGTACCAAACATGATCCGGAGATAATGTTTCTACACAACAGTGGAACGAAATAACAGTTACTTAGTTCTAAGATAAATCCTGAAGGGAGACGTAGAGGCATAATGCCGACGGCTTGAGCGGCGATCCCAGCGCCGTTCCCGACGCGCATCACGACTTCATTCTTTGCTAGCTTGCGCACCTTCTGAAGTCCCTGTATCGAGTTGCAAATGTGAGCAACCGATCCGGTATCAAATACCCAAGACTTAGAGTTTTCGCTAGCAAGCAAAACATCAATGACATTAACTTGTATAACAATTATACCTTTTCCGGTTTTCCCGGTCTTCTTATCTTCCAGATACTTCTTGCAGTTTCTCTTCCAGTGTCCTGTGCCCTTGCAGTAGAAGCACTCAGTTTCATTCTTGGCTCCGCCCTTAGAGTTGCTTTGGGAGCCGGTCTTACCGGTGCCCTTGCCCTTCTTTGGCATGCCTTTCTTCTTTTTGAAACTGGCGGTTTTACTCACAAGCAACACTTGCTTGCGATTTTTCCGCAATCCTCCTTCTGTAGTTTTCAGCATGGCGAGCACTTCTTCCGGCGTCTTCTCCATCCCTGTCATGTTGTAGTTCATGACAAAACCGTCGTAAGACGGGGAGTGAAGAAAGCAACATGTCTATCATATGGCCAGGTGGAAGTGGAAATTCTAGGGCTTTAAGCCTTTCAGAATAGCCAATCATTTTGACCACGTGTTCACCAACTGAACTACCCTCAGCCATCTTGCAATCCATCAAAGCCTTCATGATATCATATCGTTCAGACTTTGCGGTTTCCTTGTACAGAGCATCCAATTCCCGGATCATATCACGGGCTTTATGGAATTCAAAACGTTTTTGAAGCCCTGGACTCATGCAAGCTAGCATGAGGCACTGCACTAAGTTGTGATCATCATCCTTAGTGGCCCAGACATTTTGTTCATCTACCGGTGCATCTGCCGCCGGTTTAGCTGGAAGAGCAGTTTCAAGCACGTACAATTTCTTAGCGCTCCTGAGGACAATCCTCAGGTTACGGACCCAGTCCGCATAGTTGTTTCCAGTCGTAGCTAACTTCTCTTTCTCTAACATCGGGCCTAAGTTGAACGCGGTGTTGCGAGCCATTTGGTCTACAACGAAGACACAAGTTTCACTTAGACTTTGTTTATAATGAAATTTGCACTAGTGAATAAACATTTTATTTTAAAATGCACTCCCACTCAAATCAATATCTCTCAAAATTGATTATGAGTGATTCAAGATCCGTGTCTTGATTGTTCGCCATTGGTGTAACACCACTGATGACGAAAATCTTAACCGGTAGGCCAACTTGCCAATCACATCACTATGTGACTCTTGTTCATCTTTCGATGTGTGTGTTCCGAGCTCATGACGGTCATGCCTGAACGTCAAGACAACCAAGTGATCTCGCTGCAAGGTCTCAACTCACCTGCCTCACACTTCTCTAATCGTTCATACCCGTGTGACACGGCGCACCCCGAAAAGATAGGTGCCGTGACGGTGCTACACTTGGGAGAACACTATCTACTTGATATTTTTAAGTGAGAGATCACCCTAATAAAAGCGACTACCGCGCAATCAAGAAGGGTGCATCATAGGGGATAAACATCTCAGGCAATTCATAATTAGCATGATATGGTATAGCCCTTTCTGACGGAGAAGTCTTTCAGTTCTTCGTCTTCGGCATTTGCGTCGGTGTTCACCTTCGCGAAGATTGCCACCACCTTGTCGATGCACCAGATAATATTGCTATCTCTATAGCTAATAAAATAAGTGCATTACTTAAGGTTGACACGCAGGTCATTAAAGTGCAATCATATGGCTCCAGCCATCATGCAGAATCATGACACGCAGGTCATGTTAGTTACATCATATAGTCATCTCATACATAATCAAATTGAATATGAGCATTGCTATACCACATCACATGCACATCCTGCAAAACCAAGTTAGACGCCTCTAATCGGTTTATGCAAAATTTTATTTTACGTGGCTTCTAAGGTTTTGACTTAAACCGCAGCTACCAACGTTTTATCATCAAGTATGATTATTCAAGTTGCTAGATTAACATCTCGGGGTGTATGAAACACGAGATAATTAAATCTCGAGCCCCATACTAAACTTTGTCATACGCATGACCCCCGTGCAGATCATATCTGCAATGCCCTTTCATCTGGGAATTTCATCTTTCTTTTGACTATGGCAGAACCCAAAGAACTGATAGCACTTCCATGATCAATCAGGATCACGGATTGCCAGAACTTTGTCAAATTCCACCATGCTGTCTCGAGATTGAGCAAACGCAAATTCTAGGGAAGCAACAAGAACGTCGGGTAACAGATTTCATCTGTCACCCGCATAAATAATTTTCAGCAATAGATCTCATCTACTCCAAAATTATATTATGCAATACCCATACATCTCCATGTATTCTAGATCGTAACCTGCATCTACGCATAGCACGGCTCTTGATGCCACTGTAGGGGAACGCGACAGAAAACGAAAATTTTCGGTATAGCGAGCACGCCCAGGACCACTATGGAGACTGCATACAAGGTTTGATCTGATCCGTACCGACTCCAAGCGCAGCGGAAGAAGAGTCAGTGTAGATCGTCGGTGCAGATCCCCGCAGCTAGGATTTACAACCTCCCAACCGCGAGGATGTACTCCCTCTCCGGACAGCCCTTCGGGAGGCGGTCGGACAGTCCCCCGGACAATGTCGCGGACAGCCCTTCGGGAGGACCCTCGAAACTCGGATGGAGACTCGAGCAGCCCTTCGGGAGGACACTCAAATAGCCCCTCGGGCAAAAGATCAAAACTACAATCTCTCTACGGGGTTGCACACATACGGTGTCAGCTATCCGGCAGGGCTTCGCCGTCAAGAACTAGTTCCTGCCGGAACCCAGACAGCCTTACGGCTCTACGGAACTCTTTTCGTGGGAGGGAGAGAAGAAGCCAGATAATGCATGGCATGTGTATGAGAGCAAGGGATGAGCTTTGGGCTGCCCACTCCTCCTCTATTTATAGGAAAGCCAAGGGGTAGGGATGGCTCACAAAAACCAAAAATGCCCATGCAAATGTCACAGATGAAGGGCATAATGGGGAGTGAAGTGGAGCTCCATGGAGCCCCACACATGTGGCCGGCCAACCCCCTTGGGGGACCCCCATGAGGAGCATGCTTGCCCCCCAAGCCCTTCTAGAAGCCTTTTGGAGATATCCCAAAAGGTGACTCACCATAAAATATCCCAAAAAGCACTTTCACTATTCACGACGACATTTTTCAGCGTCTGTTCGAACTGAAAATATTTATGTGGGCTTAGAACATTTCCAGTACCCACCAAAATCATTTTCAACGCGTTCCGAAACAATTCCGGTTTAGTGATTTTCATCTGCGAAAAGCATCTGAAGTGGCTCCGGCAGCTCCGGAACATTTCCGGTTTTTATCTCAGAAAATTCCAAAAAGCTTCCAGAATGATTCTGGCATCCTCCAAGAATTATCAGGCATGTGCCGAAACCAATTTGACTTAATGGTGTATCCCGAAACAACTTTTCGGTATCATCGAAACTTATCCGATGACCTCTCTCTGCGGTACGATTCCGTTGTCCGAAACTTTTCGGTGTCCGAAACTTTTTCGGTGATTTTCTCTCAGACTCCCTGTCTAGTATTCAGCAGATAGATGACCCTTAAGCGTGTGACCCTATAGGTTCGGTGAAGTATGGACATGACCTGGAACCCCTTCCGATCAATGATCAACATCGGAGCTGTGGACACCCATATTGACCCCTATACCCACACGAATGAATATTCGAGTGAACCTCCAGTTGCAGTGAGCTATTCCTGTTGCTTCGCGATATGTCACAAACACCCGAGGTGAGATTTATTGCATGCCCATGGACGAACAATTTGTCCACCATGCAAGTTACCTCGTTACCGGTTTTGTTCTCTTTTCTCGTTACCGTGTTCCGGCATCCCAGTGATCAAATCACAATGTGTCTGGCCAGACGATGATGGATACCGTTACACCGAGAGGGCCCGAGTATATCTCTCCATCGTCGGAGGAGCAAATCCCAATCTTGAGCTATCTTGTTACTTCCTATACTTTTCCGTGAACCCGAAAGCTGCCGTAATAGCCACCCAGTTACGGATGACATTTAACAAACCCCAAAGTTCACGAAGCAAGCACGAAGGAACTTGATACTCTCATGGTCTAAGGAATTATGCAAACATTAACTATCTCAATGATATTAACCATAAACTTGTGACGAAGGTATCTCATAGCATAACATCAATCCGGGTTGGTTCAACACAAGCGTTCTACCAAACTTGTGCCCTCAAAATTGCCGGCATAGTCATGCCCATGATCAGGAAACAGGATCATCATGCAATACTTGAGCTAGTCTTAGAGGCAAGACTAGGAATATATTTTACCGTTTATAATACCACACGTGCATATGAGTTCCCTCCGAGCCTCGTGGATATTGTAGACTCGAGAATCATTGCAGTTATAGCATGGATCATAAACATTCATTACAAACTTGGAGATACAAAATAACTGTTATTACTGCCTCTAGGGCATATCTCCTACAAATGCCATATAGGTAAGTATGGTGGCTGTTTTGAGGAAGATATAAGGAGGTTTATGTGTGAAAGAGCGTATCATATCATGGGGTTTGGATGCACCGGCGAAGTTTGCACCAACTCTCAATGTGAGAAAGGGCAATGCATGGTACCGAAGAGGCTAGCAATGGTGGAAAGGTGAGAGTGCGTATAATCCATGGACTCAACATTAGTCATAAAGAACTCACATACTTATTGCAAAAATCTACAAGTCATCAAAAACCAAGCACTACGCGCATGCTCCTAGGGGGATAGATTGGTAGGAAAAGACCATCGCTCGTCCCCGACCGCCACTCATAAGGAGGACAATCAAAAAACACCTCATGTTTCAACTTTGTTACATAACGTTTACCATACGTGCATGCTACGAGACTTGCAAACTTCAACACAAGTATTTCTCAAATTCACAACTACTCAACTAGCACAACTTTAATATCACTACCTCTATGTCTCAAAACAATCATCAAGCATCAAACTTCTCTTAGTATTCAAAACACTCATAAGAAAGTTTTTACTATTCTTGAATACCTAGCATATTAGGATTATTTAAGCAAATTACCATGCTACTTAAGACTCTCAAAATAATCTAAGTGAAGCATGAGAGATCAATATTTTCTATAAAACAAATCCACCACCGTGCTATAAAAGATATAAGTGAAGTACTAGAGCAAAAACTACATAACTCAAAAGATATAAGTGAAGCGCATAGAGTATTCTAATAATTTCCAAATCATGTGTGTCTCTCTCAAAAGGTGTGTACAGCAAACATGATTGTGGTAAACTAAAAAGCAAAGACTCAAATCATACACAACGCTCCAGGCAAAACACATATCATGTGGTGAATAAAAATATAGCTCCAAGTAAAGTTACCGATGGAAGTAGACGAAAGAGGGGATGCCTTCCGGGGCATCCCCAAGCTTTGGCTTTTAGGTGTCCTTAGATTATCTCGGAGGTGCCATGGGCATCCTCAAGCTTAGGCACTTGCCACTCCTTGTTCCATAATCCACCAAATCTTTCACCCAAAACTTGAAAACTTCACAACACAAAACTCAACAGAAAATCTCGTGAGCTCCGTTAGCGAAAGAAAACAAAAGACCACTTCAAGGTACTGTAATGAACTCGTTCTTTATTTATATTGGTGTTAAACCTACTGTATTCCAACTTCTCTATGGTTTATAAATTATTTTACTAGCCATAGATTCATCAAAATAAGCAAACAACACACGAAAAACAGAATCTGTCAAAAACAGAACAGTCTGTAGTAATCTGTAACTAACGCAAACTTCTGGAACTCCAAAACATCAGCCAAAATAGGAAGACCTAGAAAATTTGTTTATTGATCAGCAGCAATTGGAATCAATATTTTATCACGTTTTGGTGATTTTTAAGAATTATTTTCGTGAACAGAAAGTTTCTGGAATTTTCAGCAAGATCAAATAACTATCATCCAAGAAAATCCTATAGGTTTGACTTGGCACAAACACTAATTAAAACATAAAAACACATCTAACCAGAGGCTAGAACAAATATTTATTCCTAAACAGAAGCAAAAGGCAAAAAACTAAAAATAAAATTGGGTTGCCTCCCAACAAGCGCTATCGTTTAACGCCCCTAGCTAGGCATAATAGCAAGGATAGATCTAGGTATTGCCATCTTTGGCTTTCAACTTTTTAGCGGAATCAAGCTTGAATCTGGGAGGTTCTTTACGTCTCCCTTCATATTCTGTAATTTTTAGATCTAAAGAATCCAACCGCTTATTGCAAAGAGTAATCAACATATTCATGCGGTGAATATTTGCGCTAACGTTCTTAAGAGGTTCAAGAGACTTCTGTAAAATCTTAGTTACTTCGCAATTTTTTTCAAAAACTTGAGTCTCTTCCTGGGTATGATGAGGCCCCTTTTGTTGAGGTAGTGTTCCCACTATACCTTCTATAAGTTCATGCACAATATGGGGATCAATTTCAATAAAATTGCCTTTGGCAACGCAATCCAAGAGTTGTCTATGAGACATATTTAATCCAACATAAAAATTGCGAAGCAAAATTCTCAGGTTCACTTCAAAGGTACAATTACGGTAAGTCTCCATTATTCTCACCCATGCATCTTTTAAGTTGTCTCCTTGTCTTTGTTTGAAGTGAAAGACTTCAAACTCAGGGGACAAAGGAGTTGATAAGGGACTAGCCATAACGACAAGCAAACGGGAAAGAGGCAAACGGAAAAGAGAGGGCGAATAAAACGGCAAAGGTGAAGTGGGGGAGAGGAAAACGAGAGGAAAATGGCAAATAATGTACTTGTAAGTGCATCTAGTGCCCCTTTGTGATTTTGGTGTATTGAAGACTTATAGGTTAAGGGACTAATGTGTTTATGAGTGTACACAGGTCTATAAGTCTATGAGGAGTTTGATATTTACAAAGAAAGTCGACCCCTAAAAATGAAGTTCTTCGACTGAAGACTTTGGATTTCTGAAGACTTTGAAAGTGAAGAAATTGGTGTGACCTTGAAGACTTGGTATTCATTTGAGGAACATGAAGCGGGAAGACTTTTGTTTTCGTAGTTTCATTTTCTCTTTCTTGAGTCATAGGAAAAAATGTACTGTTAAAGGGGGTCGAGGAAATACTAAGGAAAAATTTCCATGTGATGCTCAACTCAAAATCCTACACCTACCAATCCCTTCGAGTGAAGCCATTGGAAATCTCATACAGTTCCGTCATATTCTTCAGTGACAGAGACGAAGTTCTTCTGGTCTCTGAGGAATTTGTTCTGACTGAGGAGTTAGGAATTCGCCAGTGCGGATTGCCTACACAGTGAGGAACATGATAGCCCTGAGGAATTTGATACTCAAATTTCCGACCGTTGCTGTGCTATGCGCAAGCTGTCCCAAAATATCTACCCACCTAACGGTCATATCATTGAAGGGCATTTATGTCTTATCATGCCGGGCTGCTGCCTAGGCTATAAATAGCCGCCCCCTACAACCACTAGCTGGTTGGCTACTCCGAGAGAAACTGACACTTGTCATTTGAGAGCATCCCATCCTCCGAGGACTTTGAGCAAAAATCATCAAGTGAGGAAAACCCAAACCCAAACACCTACAAACCCCGAGTGATTGAGCATCACTGAAGAGATTGATCCTGCGTGGATCCGACGCTTGTTACCTTCGAAGACTGTGCTTCTTCCAAACGGTTAGGCGTCATGGTCTAGAGCATCCAAGAGGAAATTGTGGATCGCCGAGTGACCGAGTTTGTGAAGGTTCGGAAGTCACCTGAAGACTTACCACGAGTGATTGGGTGAGGTATGTGTGACCTTAGCTCAAGGGGAATACGGTGAGGACTGCGTGTTCAGGACTGGGTGTCCTCAGGTTTAAATACCTAGCCGCCCTAACCAGACGTACAACTGAGACAGCAGTTGGAACTGGTCTACCAAATCATTGTCTTCACCAAGCTTACTGGTTCTATTTCCTCAACTCTTTCATTTCCTCATTACTGTGTTGTGTGCTTGTCATATCTGTGTTTGAAGACTTTGACTGAAGACTTTCTCAATTTCCTCAGTTCAATTTCTTCAGTCTGTTTGTCTTCATCCTGTGTTATCCTGTGTTTACGCTTTTTGTACTCTGTGCCTGTCTTCATTTCATCATGATGACCATGCTTGTATCCTGTTATGTTTACTTCTGAGTACTTATTCTGCTACAAGTAGTTCTTCGCTAAGGAATTTCCTCACCCACAAATTCCTCAGTGAAGAATTCATAAAAATCGCCTATTCACCCCCCTCTAGTCGATATAACGCACTTTCAATTGGTATCAGAGCAAGGTACTCCCTTGTTCTGTGTGATTTTGGTTTAACCGCCTAGAGTTTTAGTTATGTCGACCGCAGGTATGAAGAAAGTGACATGCCCCATCTTTGACGGTCACGAGTATCCCAAGTGCAAGGCCATGATGAAGAAGCGCCTCATGGCGATGAACAGCGAACTGTGGACCATCACTGAGATTGGTCTTACCAATCTGTGCAAGACGGTGGAAGCTGATGACATTCGCAAGTACACTCTTCTCAACCTCATGGCGAAGGACGTCTGCTCCTGTTTGTCTCAAAATCAATTCAGGAACATCATGCATCTCAATCATGTGAAGCTTATATGGGACCGTCTCTCTGAGGTCTATGAAGGTCATCGAACCCGTCATGATCCTTGGTTTGAGGATATCAAGGAATCTCTCAAAGCGATGACATTCGAACCAGAATCATCATCCTCTTCATCATGCCTTATGGCAAAAAGTGCTGAGGTAACTGAATGCTACCTATCCGAGTCAAGTGATGATGAATCTGGTGATGGATTTGGACCCAGCTATGTCAAACTTGCTTCCCTTGCCGCTAAACAACAAAGAGCTTTGGAAAAAGTTCAATACATGCTAAATAAGAGCGATGATATGTTGGGTGAAGAAATGGATCAGTCAAAAGTTTTGGCTGAAAGTCTTCAGAGACTTCATACTAAGTATGACACCCTTCAAGATCAACATAACACTCTCTTATCTGATCATGAGAAGCTTTCTTATGAATTTCTTCAAAGAAAGCAAGATCTTGAAAAGCTAAGAGTGAGTTATGAAGATCTTCAGAAGGAGCGTGATTCATTACTTGCTCAACAAATCAGCGCTGCTCAGGAAGAATTTGTTCCTCCATGTTTGAAATGCATTGAACGTGAATCTGCTAATTCTTCACCTGAATGTTCAAATGCTTCTAATGCTACAAATTCTTCAACTGTCTCTGCTATCACTAATTCCTCATCTGAGGACATTGCTAGTATCACTGACGATGCAGGGCTGAAGGAATTGTACATGACAGGCATGTACAAAAGCCTCAAAGGGCATCAGACTCTTTGTGATGTGCTCAAAAAGCAGATCCTCAACAGGAGCCCTAGGAAAGAGGGTATTGCCTTTGAGAGGAAACTCAATGCTGATGGTACATATTGGAAGCCCGAGCAGTCCCCCAAAACCTCATGGGTTGCTGCAAAGGGACCTCCAGTTGATCCATCTAATTTATCTGGCTTTACATGTGAATCTTCTCATTCTTCTGATGAGTCATTTGACTCCAACTATAAACTGTCCAAAAATCAGAATGGTGAAGTATTTGCTAGATATGTTGGCACTAACTGCAGGAACGGTTCTCCTATGAAGAAAATCTGGGTACCCAAAAGGTGCCTTGAAAGTCTTCAGGTGAATGTCCTCATGAGACCACCTGTGAAGAATAGGAACCCCAGATCAAATTCTTCATATGGATCCAAGTCCTCATACGGACCAAATTCCTCACATGGATCAAATTCCTCAAAAGGATCAAAGTCCTCATATGAACATCATCGTGCTAACAACTCTGTTTCGCAGGGAAGAGCCAAGGGCTATGAATATGAGCATTATTCTTCTAATCATTATGTTCATAAGTCCTCAAAGAATTTCTCTGCTTATTCATATGCTTACCCTAACTTCTCTTATGTGAAACGAAATGGATTGGCTTCTATGCCACCTTTCTCATATGGAGCTCGCAGAGTGATGAACTCTTTGCCACCCCTTCAGATGTGGGTGGTGAAGAAAAAGAACTAATCTCTTCTGCAGGGTCAGGTCTCAGAAAGGTGGCTATGGCATCGACGACTTGGTCATGCAGGCATGAGGAATTTGCACACACTTGCAAAGAAGAAGCATGTCATTGGCATTGAGAATGTCAAATTCCTCAAGGATCACTTGTGTGGAGCTTGTGAAGCTGGAAAGATGACCAAGGCTAAGCATCCAGCGAAGACTATCATGACCACTACTCGACCATTCGAATTGCTTCACATGGACCTCTTTGGTCCTAATCATTACTCAGCTATCACAAATGATGCATCTCTCTATGGCTTTGTTATTGTTGATGATTACTCTCGTTACACATGGGTACACATTGTTACTTACAAACATGAAGTGCAGGAAGTCTTCAAACGATTTTCCTCGAGAGCTTCAACCAACTTTGGTGTGAAGATCAAGCACATCAGAAGTGACAATGGAACCGAGTTCAAGAATTCTGGTCTTGATGACTATCTTCATTAACTTGGTATTACTCATGAGTTATCTGCTCCTTACACTCCTTAGCAGAATGGCGTCGTGGAGCGAAAGAACAGAACTCTTGTTGAGATGGCTCGCACTATGCTTGATGAGTACAAGACGCCTCGTCACTTTTAGATTGAGGCAATTTATACTGCGTGCCACATCACCAACAGGGTATATCTTCACAAATTCTTCAAGAAGACTGCCTATGAACTCCTCACTGACAAGATACCCAATGTGAGTTATTTCAAAGTCTTCGGTGCTAAATGTTGGATTAGAGATCCTCATCACAATGCTAAATTTGCACCGAAAGCACATGAAGGTTTTATGCTTGGTTACGGAAAGGACTCACACACCTACAGAGTCTTCAACAACGTTCTTCACAAGGTTGTTGAAACTGTAGATGTGCGGTTCGATGAAACTAATGGCTCGCAAAGAGAGCACCTACCCTCTGTGATAGATGAACCAGCACCTGAGGAAGCTATCAAGTTCAAGGCTACTGAGGATGTCATTCCTACTAAAGAATCTGCTGAAGAATTCATTCCAGAACGTGAAGAACGTCGAGCTAATGCACCTGAAGAAAATGGTGCTAAAGAAAATGCTGATCAAATTCCTCGACGACAACCTAACATCCTCGCATTGCAAAAGAAGTGCAAGTTGAAAATATCATCGATGACATTAAAGCACTAGGTCCTCTCACACGCTCAAAAGCTTCACATTTATCTAACTTTTGTGGGCACTATGCTTTTGTCTCTATCACAGAGCCCACTAAGGTAGATGAAGCATTTCTGGAGCCTGAGTGGATTCAGGCCATGCAAGAAGAATTACATCAGTTCGAGCTCAACAACGTCTGGGAACTGGTTACACGTCCAGATCCTCGCAAGCACAATATAATTGGCACAAAGTAGATCTACCGCAACAAGCAAGATGAAAATGGCCTTGTGATGAGGAATAAGGCATGGCTTGTAGCTCAAGGCTACACACAGGTTGAAGGAATTGATTTCGATGAAACTTTTGCACCTGTTGCTAGACTTGAAGCTATTCGCATATTACTTGCTTATGCTAACCATCATGATATCACTTTATATCAAATGGATGTGAAAAGTGCATTCCTCAGTGGTAAGCTTGAGTAAGAAGTATATGTTGCTCAACCCCCAGGTTTTGAAGACCCTAAGCATCCTGACAAAGTCTTCAGACTCAATAAGGCCCTCTATGGCCTCAAGCAGGCCCCTCGGGCGTGGTATGATACTTTGAAGGAATTCCTCATGAAGAAAGGCTTCAAACCCGGTTCACTCGACCCTACTCTTTTCACTAAATCTTATGATGGTGAATTGTTTGTGTGCCAAATATATGTTGATGATATTATCTTTGGCTGTACTAACCAACGTTATAGTGATGAATTTGCCTATATGATGAGTGAAGAATATCAAATGTCTATGATGGGAGAGTTGAAATTCTTCTTAGGTCTTCAAATTCGTCAACAGCGCAATGGCATATTCATATCTCAGGAGAAATACCTCAAGGATGTACTGAGGAAATTCGGCATGCAAGATTGCAAAGGCGTCAAAATTCTGATGCCCACAAATGGCCATCTGTGCACTGATGAAAATGGTATTGACTTCGATCAAAAGGTATACCGCTCCATGATTGGTTCTTTATTGTATTTATGTGCATCTAGGCCAGATATTATGCTTAGTGTTTGCATGTGTGCCCGATTTCAAGCTACACCGAAGGAATCACACCATAAGGCTGTGAAACATATTCTTCGATATCTAGCTCAGACACCAACACTTGGATTATGGTACCCCCAAGGGCTCGGCTTTTGATCTCATTGGATATTCTGACTCTGACTATGCTGGTGATCGTGTGGATCGCAAGTCAACATCTGGTACATGTCATTTCCTCGGACGATCTTTGGTCTGTTGGTCCTCGTGCGTATCACTGTCTACTGCTGAAGCTGAGTACATTGCTGCTGGTTCTTGTTGTGCTCAATTGCTGTGGATGAAGCAAACTCTCAAGGACTACGGCGTCAACGTGAAGAATGTGCCTCTCTTCTGTGACAATGAGAGTGCCATCAAGATTGCTCACAACCCACTTCAGCACTCGAAGACAAAGCACATTCAGATTCGTCATCATTTTCTTCGCGATCATGTGTTGAAGGACGACATTTCTATTGAGCATGTGAAGACTGAAGAACAGCTAGCCAATATCTTCACAAAGCCCTTGGATGAGAAGAGATTTAGCAAGTTGCGGTGTGAGCTAAATATCCTAGAATCTTCGAATGTTCTTTGAAAAGGACACTCATCCTAACACTTATGCAAAATTGATGACTTAGATGTGCAACACATGAAGAAACGTTTTTCTTCAATCAATGAAGAATAACACTCTAAGTGTGAAGAAATTAATGAAGAATTTGATTCTCAGAACCCTACGACAATTGTACGCGGTGTCTGAAATCATCATTCTTATACGGTGGGTCACGCCACCACACAAGTTGAAAATCTTCAATCTGAGTTTTTCCTCAGTTTTTGAAATTCCTCAGTTGTTCACATTCTTCAACTTTGCATTGTCTTCACCTTCTCCATTGTTTTTCTTCATTGGCTATATATATATATGAGTTTATGTCCTCTACAGCATTCACTTATGGCTAATTCTTCAAGTTGGTTTTTCTGCTAAGTGAATGTGATCGGACCCTTCCCCCTCTATGCTATACTCAACCCAATCTATTCACAAATTCTTCATGTGCGTTCTATTTGAAACTCGTTCAAAATCTTCACTGTGTCCTCGTCAGCTGAAGAATTTGTGAACGGAACTTTTAACTTATCTTATCCAAATTTTCGGCTTTGCCGCTCAAACCGTTCCGCATCCCACGATATACTTATCTATTCACCCACGATCTAACACGATCTCCACTTCTCAGTACGTGGGTGACACATGTCAAGCGAATGAGAAGGGTCAGGGGCACGTTCGTCCAATTTCTTCGGGCGAACAGTTTTTCACCGTGGCTATAAATACCCCCTCTCACTACTACAAAAACAGCTATAGCCAATATGGACACTAATGGCGCACTGTACATGTGGTGCGCCATTACTAAATACTAATGACGCACCATGTGTTGGTGCGCCATTAGTGTGCCATTAGTAAAAAAACTACTAATGGCGCACCGTGGGATGGTGCGCCATTACTAGTTCAACTAGTAATGGCGCACCACTCCCACGGTGCGCCATTAGTAATTATGTTTCAAAAAAAATTCAATTTTTTTTTATTTTTTAAACTACTAATGGCGCACCGTGGGAGTGGTGCGCCATTACTAGTTGAACTAGTAATGGCGCACCATCCCACGGTGCGCCATTAGTAATTTGGCCCAAACATTCCCCCAAATGCAACCCCCCCCCCCCAGACCGCCTTTTCAGTTTCAAAAAAATAAAAGAAAATGATAGAAATGTCAAAAAAAAAGAAAATAAGATTCCCATGTGATATGTGGTCTAGTTGTTAGCAAAATTTACAAACATGAATTTTCGACTTTTTTGCAAAATCTCTCGAGAATTTGTAAAAATGGGCATAACTTTTGCATACGAACTCGGATGAAAAAGTTTTTTATATGAAAAATCATCTACTCGAAAAGTTACATCCGAATTTAACGGGGGGAACCCCGTTAAACATTTTCAAAATCCTCAAAAACCTAACAGAAAAAAAGATAGGGGGCTTTTAAGATCTGGAGAGGCAAAAAAATTCAAACTAATGGCGCACCTGCCCATGGTGCGCCATTAGTATCTTCCCGCCTTCAAAATTCAAAATAAATCAAAAAAAATAGTAATGGCGCACCTGCCCACGGTGCGCCATTACTATGCCGTATATATGGCTGGGCGTGTCCTCTCCTCCTTACCTCTTCATTCTTCTCCTCCACTCCACCTCTCCTCCACTCCATCTCCTCCTCTCCTCCACTCCATCTTCCCTTCTCTCCTCCACCATACTACCCTCCTCCTCTCCGGCGACCTCCTCCTCCTCCTCTCCGGCGACCTTCTCCTCCTCTCCGGCGACCTCCTCCTCCCTCCTCTCCTCCCCTTCCCTCCCCTCACGGTTTCTCCTCCCTCCTCTCCGGTGAGCTCCTCCTCCCTCCTCTCCGGGGAGCTCCTCCTCCCTCCTCTCCGGTGAGCTCCTCCTCCCTCCTCTCCTCCCATCCCCTCATGGTTTCTCCTTCCTCCTCTCCGATGCTCCGGTGAACTCCTCTCCGGCGACCTCCTCCTCCTCTCCGGCGATGTAGGCGAGCGCCTCTCCGGTGACCTCCTCCTCCTCCTCTCCGGCGAACTCCTCTCCGGCAAAAGAGCACGGCAAAAGAACGTACAAGATCCAAAAACAGGAACAAAATTTGAAATAATATCGTGCAAAAAAACAAGCAAAAAAAACGAGCAAAAAATGGGCAAAAAATCGCGATCCAGATCCAAATTCAAAATTCAAAAATAGCAATGGCGCACGGTGGGGGTTAGACAGTGCGCCACTACTATTTTCCCGCCTTCAAAATTCAAAAATACTAATGGCGCACCGTGGCCTATACTAATGGCGCACCAGTGGCCTATACTAATGGCGCACCGTGGCCTATACTAATGGCGCACCAGTGCTGCGCCATTAGTATACCAGATACTAATGGCGCACCACTGGTGCGCCATTAGTAAAAAATACTAGTGGCGTGATGCTAGTGGCGCACCAGTAGTGCGCCATTAGTAGGCAAAACTGGTGCGCCACTAGTAGGCCTTTTCCTAGTAGTGTCTCCCCTTCCTCACTTCCTTTACTCCGCTCGACCTCTCTCCCGCTCAAGCTTCTCAAACCCTAGCGCCGCTGCTACTTCATCGTCGCCGGTGAGGAAGAGCTTCACTGCCTCGACCTCCTCGCCGCCGTACTTGCGCCGGCCGCGGAAATCTTCTCTCCGCCGCCGCCGTAGCTGTCTTCCTCCGCCGATTTAGGGCGTGGAAGATCTGCACAGACGAACTTCACTTCTCCACCTCACAGTTCGTCGTGTTCGTCCAGGGTAATTAAAAGTTACTTTTACTGCCCTCTTTGATTCAAATGATTTCTGCAAAATCTTCAAAGGTGTTTATTCTTCAAATGTTTCACACACTAAACACCTCACATCTCATCTGTTCTTGATTCGTTTCTCTAAGCATCATTTTTCTTCAAGATTCCTCAATTGTGTGGATCTTCGATCTATACAACTCTGGAACCTAAGACAAAGAACGCTTAGTAAAATTCTTCAAGACTCATCTGGTCAAATTCCTCAAACTTGTTCTTCTTGAAAAACCTTCTGAGAACGCATATGACTTCTCCAAATTCCTCGCAACTATACTCTGTTCACAGGTACTCATGTCCGCTGCTGAATCACTAGGTTCTCATCAACTTAACTCATTTGCAGCGTTCCTCAAAGAAAAGTTGCATACTTCTTCAGAGAGTTCAATTGTTCAAATTCCTCAACTGAAGAAAATGGCTGATGGAAAGAAGCCACAGAAAGGAGTAAAGAGGCCTGAAATCAATACTGGCTTTGAAATCCTTGAGGACATTTATGCTGGGTACTGCACACCCCCTGAGGAAGATAAGAATCAGCGCAAGGTGCGCATTCAGAGGATAGAAAGGAGATGGGCAAAAGAATGGAGGGAGTACAGGTATGTGACTCCAAAATACATGAAGAAATTCATTGTTACTCCTCCATGCTCAAGACCACCATTGACACCTGGCCAAGAAGCAGATCCCACTAGCATCAAGCGCGGTGAGGATTTTCCTGAAGAATGGGCAAAGCGCCAGGCCAAGCTGGCCAAACAGGCAAAAGATGCAGTGAGGAAATTCAACGAAGACTCTACTGCTGCTGCTGCTGAGGCCTCTGTAAGGCCGAAGAAATCCATGGCAAAGAAGCCTGCGCACAAGCCAAGTGCCTCTTCTTCAATGCCCTCACGGCCAATTTTCTCAGCTAAGCCCTCATGGCCAATTCCTCACGCCGCTCCTGCTCCTCCAAAGTCCTCATCTGCTCCGACAAAATCCTCAGCACCTATGCATCTCGCCACGTGCCAAAGGACTAAAGGCATCTCTATTGCCTCAGGAGCTTCAGGTAGTTCCTCAGCTGCACCAAATTCTTCAACAGGACCCTCTCTGCTGAAGACAAAGACCACTGCTGGACGAGGCTCTCGCCCAAGTCCTCATAAGAAGCAGATCGCCTTCCAAGTACCGTCTGAAGAAGACGAAGCTGATGATGAAGAACTTGCTGAGATCATCAGAGATAGGCAAGTCAGGGCCGCTAGAGCCAAGGGCACAGATGTGCCTCTGCTTTTGGATCCAAAGTTGATCCTCGACTACATTGATCTCTGGCACAAGGACCCAAACACTCCTATGCCTGACTTCAAGCTGACTCCTGGTCAAAGTCATATGCTGACTGCCTTCATCCAAGAAGAAAAATGGAAATTTGAGAAGCCCAGGCAGCTCAAGAAAGCGCAGTACAAGAAGGAGAAATTCCTGAAGAACAACGTTGTCTCTATGACAACTGATGAACTTGTGAAGATCCAGTCTGAAATCAAAGTCCTCAACGATGATTTCAATGCTTACTATGCTGATTGGAAAGGAGCCAAGGTCAGGTTTGTCAAACTGACTTAGATGTTCACCTCAAATGTTGCAGCCCCATCGCAACAAGAAATTCCTCAGGCTGAAGCATCTGCTCAGCCAACTGAAGAACATGCCAGCACCGCTGATGACAATCAGGCTGCTGAAGAAAATGTGAGTTCCAGGGCTGATGACTGCATTCCAGTCGCTGATGAATTTGCCAGGGCACCCACTAGTGGTGCGCCTGAAGAAAATGAAGAGGTCAGGGCAACTGCATCAGTTGTGCCTGAAGAAAATCAACCACATTCCTCTGCTCCTCCTGCGCCTACTCCAACTCCAATCCTTCCATCTGCATCAGATGTGAAGAAGACCAAGGCTGCAGAGCGTGCAGCAGTGAAGAAAAGGAAAGCATCAGCTCCTTCAGATTCTTCAGCGCCGAAGAAGATGAAGAAATTGACAAGCTCATTTGCTAATCCGATTGATGCTGTTCCAGCTTCCTCCATGCCATCAAAGGAAATCATCCCTTTTGATGAGGAATATGTGATCCCTACCGGATCTGATGAAGAAAATCCTTCTGCTGCTTCGTCAGAGCAGATGGATGAAGAAATTGAAGTGGATAAAATCCCTTCAACCCCCACAGTTTCCTCGCCTATGCCTCAGTTTACTGCTGAAGAGGCTGGCGTTGAAGAAATTGAAGATGAAGATGTGGACATTTTTGGGAAAGTCAGCACCCCAATTCTCCACTCTTCACTCCACTGCAGCAAATTCCTCAGTCCCCAGCCACTACAGTTCAAATGGGATCTGATGAAGCTCAAGAAGACATTCCAGCCGCTAGTGCTGAAGAAAATGAAAATGAAGAATTGAAGAACCAGACTGCCACTGAAGAAGAACCAGAAATTCCTCAGCCTGAAGAACCTGAGATTGCGATTCCTGAGGTCATCATGCAACTGACTGAGACTCCTCTGCCCAAGCCAAAGGATCCATTCTCAAGGAAGCAAAAATTCAAGGCTAATGATTTCTTCGGCGAGCACGTATTCTTCACTGATTACAACCCCTATGACTCTGCTCGCATTAGGAAGAGGCGTTTCTGGACTGCCAGCCAGGCAAATTTTTATTCCTCAATGTTGTTCAACAAAGACAAAGTCTTCGATCATGAGCACATTCCTCACGTGGATATGGAATCTCTGCCGTGCTTCGGGCCAGTCCTCAGTGTTCTCTACGACGCTGGACTGTTAAATTTCTGCACTGATATATGTGATTGGAATGAAGAACTCATTCTTCAATTTTATGCAACTCTGCACATCACCGGAGACTCTAAAGATGTAAATTCATGGGTGCTGGACTGGATGTCTGAAAATACTCACTACAAGGCACCAGCTACTGAATTGCTTCGTGCTTTGCCTCTTAGTCCTCCCCTTGAAGGTGCTTGTGGCGTCTACAATGAACCTGAGCTTACAGATCACTATATGCAAGTGCTGACGAAGCCATTGAAGCCAGGTCAGGCCCCAAGAACTAAATTCCTTGTGAAGGAATTGTTCTATGTGCCTCGGACTGTCTATCGCATTCTGACGAAGACATTGAGTCCTATCAAGGGCCACGACTCGAATGAAGAAAAAGTCATTGGCATCATGAAGAATCTGCTTTTCAATATCATTCATGGCGTTCCCATCAACTTCCATGATTTCTTCATGAGGACTCTGGCCAATGTCGCAATGTCACCATTTGAATTGAAGCCTTATGCTCCGTGGATTATGAGATTTATCAGAACAAGGTCTTCACTCAACTACAAAGCTGATACACTGAACCATTGCAGCTACTTGCCCCCGATTGAAGTCCTCAAACGGACATTTTCCTCAGCTGATGAAAAGGGCAAGGCTACTGCTGTAATTGATGAAGGCATTCGTCCATTGGATGGTCAATTTCGCAAGGCTGCATCCTACTCCACCAATGATGACTCTACCACCCATGACTCTGCCGCCAACGCACCCAAGCAAAATCCTCAAGGCACAGCTCCCAGGGTGATGACTGACCGTGAGCTTCTCCTCAGTCTTCACCAGAAGGTTGATCGCAATCACAAGTGGGTCAAGCGTCAGTTTGGTTCAATTCTTCACAACATGACTGCTACCCACAATGCAGTGAAGAAAAACCATTACTACCTTCATGAAACCCTCAACCGCACCTGGGTTGTTCTGTCGCACATATATGGTGAAGAAGATCTAAAGAAAATGGGTCTCAAGGAAGATTTTGACTGGGCTGCACCTCCTCCGAAGAAGTACAAGAAGGTCCAAGGTTCCTTCCCTGGTGGCCAGCTCCTATTCTTCATCTCGTGACACTGATGAACATGAAGACTTGGACGACACTGCGGCATGCCCTACTACAACAAACGACCCCGACAACGCTGGCGCTCCTTCATCAACTTGATATTCTTCAGGGTGTTAGTCCTCATTTTCGAACCTTTTGGTCATTCGATGACAAAGGGGGAGAAATTTGAGTTAGTCTTCAAGCGGGTCTATCATATATGGGCGTTTTTTTTCTTAAGTTACAACTCTCGTTCTTCTGATGACTTTGCTGGATCGAGTTGTAAACTTAAAACTCTATGGTGGCCTGATACTTTTGTTGTTTCTTCTGCATGCTTATTCCTCGTTAATGTTATTGCACGCATGCTGAATTACATCAGTCACCATATTTCATCATGCATTTCAAATTCTTCATATTATATGTCAAATGCGTGTATGAATTACAATATATAGGGGGAGATCTCCATGATTCAACTCTTCAAGTGTGCATTGCTTCAAAAACAAATTCCTCACTATGCACATCTTCAGGGGGAGTTCTTCTATATCTTGCAATCAAATTCCTCGATATCAGTATTTACACTTCATATGTTTATCCCCGTTGAAAACTTAACCTATATTGTCATCAATCACCAAAAAGGGGGAGATTGTAAGTGCATCTAGTGCCCCTTAGTGATTTTGGTGTATTGAAGACTTATAGGTTAAGGGACTAATGTGTTTATGAGTGTACATAGGTTTATAAGTCTATGAGGAGTTTGATATTTACAGAGAAAGTCGACCCCTAAAAATGAAGTTCTTCGACTGAAGACTTTGGATTTCTGAAGACTTTCTGAAGACTTTGAAAGTGAAGAAATTGGTGTGACCTTGAAGACTTGGTATTCATTTGAGGAACATGAAGCGTGAAGACTTTTGTTTTCGTAGTTTCATTTTCTCTTTCTTGAGTCATAGGAAACACCGTACTATTAAAGGGGGTCGAGGAAATACTAAGGAAAAATTTCCATGTGATGCTCAACTCAAAATCCTACACCTACCAATCCCTTCGAGTGAAGCCATTGGAAATCTCATACAGTTCAGTCATATTCTTCAGTGATAGAGACGAAGTTCTTCTGGTCTCTGAGGAATTTGTTCTGACTGAGGAATTAGGAATTCGCCAGTGCAGATTGCCTACACAGTGAGGAACATGATAGCCCCGAGGAATTTGATACTCAAATTTCCGACCATTGCTATGCTATGCGCCAGCTGTCCCAAAATATCTACCCACCTAACGGTCATATCATTGAAGGGCATTTATGTCTTATCATGCCGGGTTGCTCCCTAGGCTATAAATAGCCGCCCCCTACAACCACTAGCTGGTTGGCTGCTCCGAGAGAAACTGACACTTGTCATTTGAGAGCATCCCATCCTCCGAGGACTTTGAGCGAAAATCATCAAGTGAGGAAAACCCAAACCCAAACACCTACAAACCCCGAGTGATTGAGCATCACTGAAGAGATTGATCCTGCATGGATCCGACACTTGTTACCTTCGAAGACTATGCTTCTTCCAGACGGTTAGGCGTCATGGTCTAGAGCATCCAAGAGGAAATTGTGGATCGCCGAGTGACCGAGTTTGTGAAGGTTCGGAAGTCACCTGAAGACTTACCATGAGTGATTGGGCGAGGTCTGTGTGACCTTAGCTCAAGGGGAATACGGTGAGGACTAAGTGTCCTGGACTGCGTGTTCAGGACTGGGTGTCCGGGACTGTGTGTCCTCAGGTTTAAATACCTAGCCGCCCTAACCAGACGTACAACTGAGACAGCAGTTGGAACTGGTCTACCAAATCATTGTCTTCACCAAGCTTACTGGTTCTATTTCCTCAACTCTTTCATTTCCTCATTACTATGTTGTGTGCTTGTCATATCTGTGTTTGAAGACTTTGACTGAAGACTTTCTCAATTTCCTCAGTTCAATTTCTTCAGTCTGTTTGTCTTCATCCTATGTTATCCTGTGTTTACGCTTTTTGTACTCTGTGCCTGTCTTCATTTCATCATGATGACCATGCTTGTATCCTGTTATGTTTACTTCTGAGTACTTATTCCGCTGCAAGTAGTTCTTCGCTAAGGAATTTCCTCACCCGCAAATTCCTCAGTGAAGAATTCATAAAAATCGCCTATTCACCCCCCTCTAGTCAATATAATGCACTTTCAGTACTGCGGGAGATAAGGGTTTGTGATGGGTACTTGGTATGTTGACTTTTGCGTAGACCTCCCCGGCAACGGCGCCAGAAATCCTTCTTGCTACCTCTTGAGCACTGCGTTGGTTTTCCCTTGAAGAGGAAAGGGTGATGCAGCAAAGTAGCGTAAGTATTTCCCTCAGTTTTTGAGAACCAAGGTATCAATCCAGTAGGAGGCTACGCGTGAGTCCCTCGCACCTACACAAACAAATAAATCCTCGCAACCAACGCGATAA
The DNA here is from genome assembly GCF_002575655.3 of Aegilops tauschii subsp. strangulata. Lineage (NCBI taxonomy): Eukaryota > Viridiplantae > Streptophyta > Magnoliopsida > Poales > Poaceae > Aegilops > Aegilops tauschii. The sequence goes on along the minus strand of NC_053040.3, from coordinate 33,560,842 downwards.
GGGGTGTCAATCCCTACACGGTCACTTACGAGAGTGAGATCTGATAGATATGATAGGATAATATTTTTGGTATTTTTATGATAAAGATGCAAAGTAAAATAAAAGCAAAATAAAAACAGCGCCAGAAATAGCTTGTTGTCGGGAGATTAATATGATGGAAAATAGACCCGGGGGCCATAGGTTTCACTCGTGGCTTCTCTCAAGAGCATAAGTATTTTACGGTGGGTGAACAAATTACTGTTGAGCAATTGACAGAATTGAGCATAGTTATGAGAATATCTAGGTATGGTCATGTATATAGGCATCACGTCCGAGACAAGTAGACCGACTCCTGCCTGTATCTACTACTATTACTCCACACATCGACCGCTATCTAGCATGCATTTAGAGTATTAAGTTCTTAAGAACAGAGTAACGCCTTAAGCAAGATGACATGACGTAGAGGGATAAACTCATGCAATATGATATAAACCCCATCTTGTTATCCTCGATGGCAACAATACTATACGTGCCTTGCTGCCCCTACTGTCACTGGGAAAGGACACCGCAAGATTGAACCCAAAGCTAAGCACTTCTCCCATTGCAAGAAAGATCAATCTAGTAGGCCAAACCAAACTGATAATTCGAAGAGACTTGCAAAGATAACCAATCATACATAAAAGAATTCAGAAGATTCAAATATTGTTCATAGATAAACTTGATCATAAACCCACAATTCATTGGTCTCAACAAACACACCGCAAAAGAAGATTACCTCGAACAGATCTCCACAAGAGAGGGGGAGAACATTGTATTGAGATTCAAAAAGAGAGAAGAAGCCATCTAGCTAATAACTATGGACCCGAAGGTCTGAGGTAAACTACTCACACTTCATCGGAGAGGCTATGGTGTTGATGTAGAAGCCCTCCGTGATCGATGCCCCCTCCGGCGGAGCTCCGGAATAGGCCCCAAGATGGGATCTCACGGGTACAGAAGGTTGCGGCGGTGGAATTAGGTTTTTGGCTCTGTATCTGATCGTTTGGGGGTACGTAGGTATATATAGGAGGAAGGAGTACGCCGGTGGAGCAACATGGGGCCCACGAGGGTGGAGGGCGCGCCCAAGGGGGGTAGGTGCTCCCCCCTACCTCGTGGCTTCCTGGTAGCTTTCTTGACGTAGGGTCCAAGTCCTCTGGATCACGTTCGTACTGAAAATCACGTTCCCGAAGGTTTCATTCCGTTTGGACTCCGTTTGATATTCTTTTTCTGGGAAACTCTGAAATAGGCAAAAAACAGCAATTTTGGGCTGGGCCTCCGGTTAATAGGTTAGTCCCAAAAATAATATAAAAGTGTATAATAAAGCCCAATAATGTCCAAAACAGAATATAATATAGCATGGAGCAATCAAAAATTATAGATACGTTGGAGACGTATCACATCACTATGTTGATCATATCTACTATATGATTCACGCTTGACCTTTCGGTCTCAGTGTTCCGAGGCCATATCTGCATATGCTAGGCTTGTCAAGTTTAACCCGAGTATTCTCCGTGTGCAAAACTGGCTTGCACCCGTTGTATGTGAACGTAGAGCTTATCACACCCGATCATCATGTGGTGTCTCAGCACAAAGAACTGTCGCAACGGTGCATACTCTGGGAGAACACTTATACCTTGAAATTTTAGTAAGGGATCATCTTATAAAGCTACCGTCGTACTAAGCAAAATAAGATGCATAAAAGATAAACATCATATGCAATCAAAATATGTAACATGATATGGCCGTCATCATCTTGTGACTTTGATCTCCATCTCCAAAGTACCGTTATGATCTCCATCGTCACCGGCATGACACCATGATCTCCATCATCTTGATCTCTATCAACGTGTCATCACATGGTTGTCTCGCCAATTATTGCTTTTGCAACTATTGCTATCGCATAGCGATAAAGTAAAGCAATTATATGGCGCTTGCATCTTATACAATAAGGAGACAACCATAAGGCTCTTGCCAGTTGCCGATAACTTTAACAAAACATGATCATCTCATACAACAATTTATATCTCATCACGTCTTGACCAAATCACATCACAAAATGCCCTGCAAAAACAAGTTAGACGTCCTCTACTTTGTTGTTGAGAGTTTTACATGGCTGCTATGGGCTTAGCAAGAACCGTTCTTACCTACGCATCAAAACCACAACGATTTTTCGTCAAGTTTGTTGTTTTAACCTTCAACAAGAACCGGGCGTAGTCACACTCGATTCAACTAAAGTTGAAGAAACAGACACCCACTAGCCACCTGTGTGCGAAGCACGGCAGTAGAAACAGTCTCGCGTAAGTGTACGCGTAATGTCGGTATGAGCCGCTTCATCCAACAATACCGCTGAATCAAGGTATGACATGCTGGTAAGCAATATGACTATTATCGCCCACAACTCTTTGTGTTCTACTCGTGCATATAACATCTACGCATAGACCTGGCTCGGATGCCACTGTTGGGGAACACGGTAATTTCAAAAAAAAATCCTACGCACACGCAAGATCCGTCAAGGTGATGCATAGCAAGGAGCGGGAGAGTATGTCCACGTACCCTCGTAGACCGAAAGCGGAAGCGTTTAGTAACGCGGTTGATGTAGTCGAACATCTTCGCGATCCAACCGATCCAAGTACCGAACGCACGGCACCTCCGCGATCTACACACATTTAGCTCGGTGACGTCCCTCGTACTCTTGATCCAGCTGAGGCCGAGGGAGAGTATTGTTAGCACGATGGCGTGGTGACGATGATGATGAAGCTACCGGCGCACGGCTTCGCCTAAGCACTACAACGGTATGACCGAGGTGGAAATCTGTGGAGGGGGGCACCGCACACGGCTAAGACAACTATCAACTTGTGTGTCTATGGGGTGCCCTCCTCCCCCGTATATAAAGGAGTGGAGGAGGGGAGGGCCGGCCCTCTCTATGGCGCGCCCAAGGGGGAGTCCTACTCCTAGTGGGAGTAGGTTTCCCCCCTTTCCCTAGTGAGAATAGGAGAAGAAGGAAGAGAGAGAAGGAGAGAAGGAAAGGGGGGGCCGGCCCCCACCCAATTCGTATTGGGCTTGGGGGGCGCCCTCCACCTGGCCACCTCCTCATCTCTCCCACTAAGGCCCAATAAGGCCCATTGACTCCCCGGGGGGTTCCGGTAACCCCTCGGTACTCCGGTAAATGCCCGAACTCACCCGGAACCATTCCGATGTCCAAACATAGCCTTCCAATATATCGATCTTTATGTCTCAACCATTTCGAGACTCCTCGTCATGTCCGTGATCACATCCGGGACTCCGAACAACCTTTGGTACATCAAAACACATAAACTCATAATATCGATCATCATCGAACGTTAAGCACGCGGACCCTACGGGTTCGAGAACTATGTAGACATGACCGAGACTCATCTCCAGTCAATAACCAATAGCGAAACATGGATGCTCATATTGGTTCCTACATATTCTACGAAGATCTTTATCGGTCAAACCGCATAACAACATACGTTGTTCCCTTCATCATCGGTATGTTACTTGCCCGAGATTCGATCGTCGGTATCAACATACCTAGTTTAATCTTGTTACCGGCAAGTCTCTTTACTCGTTCCGTAATGCATCATCCCGCAACTAACTCATTAGTCACATTGCTTGCAAGGCTTATAGTGATGTGCATTACCGAGAGGGCCCAGAGATACCTCTCCGACAATCGGAGTGACAAATCCTAATCTTGATCTATGCCAACTCAACAAACACCATCGGAGACACCTGTAGAGCATCTTTATAATCACCCAGTTACGTTGTGACGTTTGATAGCACACTAAGTGTTCCTCCAGTATTCGGGAGTTGCATAATCTCATAGTCATAGGAACATGTATAAGTCATGAAGAAAGCAATAGAAATAAACTAAACGATCATAGTGCTAAGCTAACGGATGGGTCTTGTCCATCACATCATTATCTAATGATGTGATCCCGTTCATCAAATGACAACACATGTCTATGGCTAGAAAAATTAACCATCTTTGGTTAACGAGCTAGTCTAGTAGAGGCATACTAGGGACACTCTGTTTGTCTATGTATTCACACATGTACTAAGTTTCCGGTTAATACAATTCTAGCATGAATAATAAACATTTATCATGATATAAGGAAATATAAATAACGACTTTATTATTGCCTCTAGGGCATATTTCCTTCACCGATGAATTGTGAGTTTATGATCAAATCTATCCATGAATATTATTTGAGTCTTTGTTGAACTCTTTTATGCATGATTGTTATAGCCTCGTATTTCTTCTCCGAACTTTGGTTTGGTTTGGCCAACTAGATTGATTTTTCTTGCCATGGGAAGAGGTGCTTTATGATGGGTTCGATCTTGCGGTGCTCAATCTCAGTGATAGAAGGAGACATGACACGCATGTATCATTGCCATTAAGGATAAAAAGACGAGGTCTATTCCTACATGAATAGATCTTGTCTACATCATGTCATCATTCTTATTGCATTACTCAGTTTCTCCATGAACTTAATACACTAGATGCATGCTGGATAGCGGTCGATGTGTGGAGTAATAGTAGTAGATGCAGGAAGGAGCCGGTCTATGAATCTTGATTCTTGAACGTGATGCCTATGTACATGATCATTGCCTTGGATATCGTCATAATTATTTGCTCTTCTGTCAATTGCCCAACAGTAATTTGTTTACCCACCGTATGCTATTTTTTCGAGAGAAGCCTCTAGTGAAATCTATGGCCCCCGGGTCCATTTCCTATCATATTAAAACCAAAAATACCTTGCTGCACTTTTTGTTTATTTATTGTATTTTGTGTTTTTGCTAGATCTATTTATCTAATCTCATACAATTTAATCTATCTCAATACCGAGAAGGGATTGACAACCCCTCTTGCGCGTTGGGTTGCAAGTTTTTGTTGTTTGTCTGCAGGTGCTGTTTACATAGTGTTGTTTGGTTCTCCTACTAGATTGATAACCTTGGTTTTATAAATGAGGAAAATACTTACCTTTCATGTGGTACATCATCCTCTCTCTTCGGAGAAAAATCAACGCAGATACAAGCAATCAATGAACAAAAAACTTGACACAACGAGAATGAGCATGACACTTGTTTTTGCGAATTACGAGCATGACTCAGAAGCACGTGTATCTAAAGGTATACGAGTTAGATTAAACATTCAACTCTCATCTAGATGAGAATTAGCAAAACCAATCCAAAACAGGGCCACCAGATCACGCCGCGGAAAACGGTCCAACAAAATACGCACGTGCAAACAGGTCGACTAGTAGACACAAGACAGACTACGCGACACGGGCCCCGCGTGACAAAAAGGACACGCAATAAATATTTGCACAACAGTTAAAGTTAAAAGATGATAGAGTGAAAAAGGTTGATGAATTTAAAACAAATAAATAAAGAAGAAAGAAACGGAAAATAAAAAAAGAAAAGGAAATGGTAAAATACAAAGCATAATAAAAAAACCAAAGATCATGATTTAAAATAGTTCATAATATAAAACAAATAATAAAAAGGAAAAAAGAACCAAACAAAAAAACAAATACAGGGTGTCGAATGGAAGTGGACAAAAACGAGAAAAACATCCTAGTCATAGCACGGCCTTAAAAAGAAAAGGAAAAACGCAGACAACGGCCAAAAAAACAAAGCACTATAGTATAATAAAGGCATGAGGCCCAAACTCGGAGGCACTTCCACGAGCGGACAAGCGAACGGCCCAGGCTCGCACATGGGAGACACTCTAAGGAGGTTATTTGTAAATTGCACAAATCTTATAGCAGTTTGATCCTGTGGTTGTGAACCTAGACGTGAGATAACTATTTTACATCTAAATGTGAAATAGTAAATTTGTTTAGCTAAACAGGCTTGAAGATTAATTGATAATCCTGATTCTCTTTGTGCTATCATCTTGAGAACCAAGTACTTTCCGGATGGAAACCTACTTAATGCTACTCTCAAGAAAAAGTCATGTTATACGTGGGAAAGCATTATGGTAGCAGGGGTGAATATTATCAAACGTGGGTATGGGTGGAGAGTAGGTGATGGTAAGAACATTAACATTTGGAGCGACCTCTGGATCCCACAAGCTCCAGATAGGAGGGTAATTACTAGAAGAGGAGGCATCTTACTATCAAAAAGTTATTGATCTTATTAACTCCGTTACAGGATAATCAGATGAATCACTTATAAATCAAACCTTCTGGCATGTTGATTCAAGAAGCATACTTTCCATACCATCACCGATCCATGAGATATCTGATTTTATTACATGGAGCTTGACGAAGACATGTGTATTCTTCGTATGAACAACTTACATTTAGAGTGGGAGCATCAGTTTCGTAACAGAATAACTGAAACAAATGACATGGGCGCAGTTGAAAATTGCGCTGCCCACCAAAGGTTAAAGTTAGGGCCCGTTCGGAAGCTCTCCAGCTTCCGAAACGGGCCAGCTTCTCGCGGGAGCCCAGCGAGCTGGCTTCTTGCAGGAGCCCAGCTAACGTTCGGCAGCGACTTGGTGGCTGTAGCGAGAGAAAACGCTTCGTGCGGGACTGTAGTGAGAGAAAACGAACCAGTAGGCTGCCTGCAGCTCACTTGGCGGTGGCACATCAGGTAATATTGTCCAACTTCTCCTCCTTCGATTTTTGGGAGCTAGGCTCGTCCAGCTTCTAACTTTTGCACTGCGAGGACGCTCTGCTCCACGAAGCTAGCTTCTGGGAGCTGCGCTGTCCGGCCCTGCTCCTGCGCGGAGCGGATGAAGCTGGGAGCTGGAGACGTTCCGAACGGGGCCTTACTATACGAAAAACTTTACATAGATCGTTACCATGTTGGGTTGTGCTTGTAGATAGACATTTTAATTAAATCCCTCCGCAATGCCCATCATGTAATCAAAGCGTTGAGACCATCAAACATATGCGGTTTGAATGCAAGAAAGCTAAGGGAGTGTTAAATCAACTTGGACTTGATAACGTTATCTGCAAAGCATATGCCCGTGAGGGTGCTGGTGAATCGATTCTTTAATAGTTTATTTGCACCCCTAACAAAGAAGCTTTGGTTCTCGGTCAAGGAAGTTTCTATGAAACTTTTGCGATCATAACCTGGTATTTGTGGTGGGAACACCACAAGCTGGTGCACGGTGAGCAAACTCAAGATGCTTCCCAAATCCCAAATTAGTATGGCCGTGAGAGTGCTTACTAGCAGTTAGTTTCTGGCAAATTCACCGAAAGCTAGCCGTAAGAGCGAAGAGCACTAGTAGGAAAAGGACTATAGATGAAATGGTCACTAATGGCGCACCAGACATGTGGTGCTCCATTGCTATATAGCAGTGGCGCACCATGTGCTGGTGCGCCATTAGTGTGTGGCGCACCAGACACACGGTGCGCCATTAGTAACAATTTTTTTTCCAAACATACTAATGGCGCACCAGGGCACAGTACGCCATTACTAGTTCTAACTAGTAATGGCACACCAGCCACATAGTGCGCCACTACTATATTTTTTTTTGCAAAACTACTAATGACGCACCAGAGAACAGTGCGCCATTACTAGTTTAAAATAGTAAACTAGTAATGGCGCACTGTTCCCTGGTGCGCCATTAGTGTCTTTTTTTTTGCAAAACTACTAATGGCGCACCACCAGCAGGTGCGCAGGGTTACTAATGGCGCGTTAGGTGGTGGTGCGCCATTAGTAACCTGGGACAAGCTAGATATTTTGGACAGCCACACCTACCCACTCACTTTCCCCACTTCATTCTCTCCACCTCCTCCTCCAAGCTTGTCTCGGCTGCCTACTCCTCCTCACCTCATTTGCACCATAAATTCATCCAAATTAAGTGGTTAAATTACCTTTTTTTGATAGGTAAGTAAGGGGGAAGCTATCTTTATGTTGTTCTCCCTCTCGAACAACGTGCACATGCACTTTTTATGGCCTAGCTAGATCTATGTATGTTAGTGGTGTTGCATATGTTTGTGGTGTTGCATATATGTTTGTGTTTGCAGGTACCGGTATTTGAAATGCGATAGTTGCCAATATTTTCCCGGAATGTTGATTCATTTCCGTTTCGGCGAGAATTTTGGCACTATGCATTCTTTTTTGTCCTATTTTTAGGGAAAGTCATGCCAAATTTTTTCTTGGTTCTAAAATATCGTTTTGCTCTACCCCGCAGGCGACCGTCCGCACGATGACCGAAGGCATCGTGAATAGGTTTTTGAGCTCCGCGAAGGCTGAGATGCTTGAAAAGAACGAGACGGAGATAAGATGTCCGTGTCGAAGATGCAAGCTGAAGAGCCTTATTGCGGACCCGGATTCCGGGCAGGTGCGGGACCACCTGCTCTTGCATGGTTTCATGGATGGCTATCGGTGGCAAGGTGATGAAGATGACTATGAAGTCGTCCATGGGGGTCGGGCAAGAAATGAGGATGGGCAGCAAGACAACCACCGCGGCTCGGGCGGGCGAGAAGACGAAGAATCTCCAGGACATGATCACGACGGTGATGCTGTACACAGTCATCATGTAGAAGATGCCGGACATGATGATGAGGAAGATGCGGGAGCAGACGAAGGGCATGATCATGAAGATGAAGATGCCGGCAGAGCAGACGACGATGGACCATCGATGGGCTGGGTGCAGGACCCTCATATTCAAGAGCTGCTTCTCAAGCAGACGGATAACGCAAGAGCTGCCGCCCGAAAGAAAGCCAAGCTGGATCAACTGGAGATAGACGCGGTTACTCCATTGTATGAAGGATGCAGGCCCGAGGATACCCGCCTGAAAGTAACGCTCATGGCTCTGGAGATGAAGGTAAAACACAAAATGACCGACGCATGCTTCGACGAGAACATGTCATTCTGGCACGAACGTCTTCCCAAGAGGAACAAGTGCCCGACCAGTTTCGAGGAGGCGAAGAAAATCGTGTGCCCTCTGGATTTACCGCACATGAAATACCATGTGTGCATGAACAATTGCATCATTTATTGGCACGAGCACGCGGAGTCTACCATATGTCCAGTGTGCGGCTTCACTCGATACAAGAAGAGGAAGAAAGCTCCTCGAAAAGTGGTGTGGTACTTTCCGATCACTCCTCGTCTGCAGCAGTATTTCGCGGACCCTAAGGTAGCAAAGCTCCTGCGTTGGCACGCGGATAGGGAGGAGAAGAAGCGAGAAGATGACGCAAATGATCCGGAGATAAATAAAAAAGACAAGATGCTGAGTCACCCTAAGGATGGGAGCCAGTGGCAAGCGTTGAACTTCGAACACCCAGAATTTGGGAACGATCCAAGAAACATCGTGCTGGGCGCGAGCACCGATGGAGTCAATCCGTTTGGCAGCCAGAGAAGCACACATAGCACCTGGCCTATGTTTGTGTGGATGTACAACCTTCCCCCCTGGTTGTGCATGAAGAGGAAGTACATTCACATGAGTATGCTAATTAAAGGGCCGAAACAACCAGGGAACGACATCAATCTGTATCTGGGGCTGCTGAAAGAGGAGCTAGACACGCTGTGGAAAACGCCAGCCAATACGTGGGACGCCGCAGAGAAAGAATATTTCCCTATAAGTGCCGCACTGCTCATGACGGTGCACAACTATCTCGGTTACGGATATCTCGCGGGGCAGGTGGTCCACGGATTTTATGGATGCGTCAGGTGCATGGATGACACAACGTATCGCTAGCTAGATAGAGATCCCGGGTCTTCGAAAACCGTGTTCATGGGACATCGAAGGTAGCTTCGCGACGATGATCCGTGGAGGAAACGCAAGGATCTGTTCGATGGTGAAACCGAACCCCGAAGACGCCCGCGTACGAGGAGCGGCGAGGAAATAGACGAGCTGTTGAAAAATTGGAAAGATTGCCCACTGCCGGGAAAGAAGCAAAAGGCGCCAGAGCCGGGAAAGAAGCGAAAGGCGCCAGAGCCACTGCTGAAGGTATGGAAAACGAGGTCTGTTTTCTGGGACTTGCTGTACTGGAAGATCCACCGTGTGCCTCACAGCCTTGATGTCATGCATATCACGAAGAACGTGTGCGAGAGTCTGCTTGGTACCCTGCTCAACATGCCAGAGAGGACCAAAGATGGGCCGAAAGCAAGGGCAGACTTGAAATCAATGGGCATCAGGGAGGAGCTTCACGCTAATGATGATGATGATGATGAGGCGAAGCAGGACACGGAAAGTCGTCGCAAAGGCAAAAAGGCCAAGAAGACCGGAAATGACTTCCCTCCCGCGTGCTTCACTCTAAGTCAGGAGGAGATCGATCAGTTTTTCACCTGCCTCTTAGGAGTAAAACTTCCTTATGGTTACGCGGGGAAGATAAGCAGATACCTAGACTCAGCGAAGCAGAAGTTCAGCGGGATGAAGTCTCACGACTGTCACGTGCTGATGACGCAGATACTTCCAGTTGCAATCCGTGGGATCATGGACGCGCACGTCCGTGAAACGCTATTTGGCTTATGCAACTTTTTCGACGTCATCTCTCGGAAGTCGGTTGGCGTGAGGCAACTCAGAAGGCTACAGGAAGAGATCGTGGTGATACTATGCGAGCCTGAGATGTACTTCTCGCCCGCATTCTTTGACGTTATGGTGCATCTGCTGGTCCATATCATGGAGGATATCATCCAACTCGGGCCGACGTTCCTGCACAGCATGATGCCGTTCGAAAGGATGAATGGTGTCATCAAAGGATACGTTCGCAACATGTCACGTCCAGAGGGAAGCATAGCCAGGGGCTTTCTGACCGAAGAGTGCATCTCCTACTGCACGAATTATCTAGGCATCGAGAACCCCGTTGGTCTGCCCGTCAACAGGCACCTCGGCAGGCTCGCTGGATGGGGTCACCGTGAGGGTCGCCGCGAAATGCATGTCGACTTCGATGGTCGACTCGCCGACTTTGAAAGAGCAAACCTAGTCGCGCTACAACACATAGACGTGGTCGATCCTTGGGTGGTAGAGCACAAAACGTTTATTGAGAAGACGTACAATGACCGAGGCCAATAGAGGACGGACGGAGATATAATCAAAGAGCACAACTCATGTTTCACTCGTTGGTTCAAGCAGAAGCTTCTGTCGTACCCTTTACATGAGGATTCTTCCGCGGAAGAACAAATCATATTCGCCTTGTCACAGGGCGCCGAGCACAACCTATGACGTATGAGGCGTACGATATCAACGGCTACACATTCTACACCGAAGACAAGGACATGAAGAGCGATGGTTATCAGAACTCCGGGGTAACGATGGAATCCTACACCGGTAACGACAAGGACAGATACTACGGAAGGATCGAGGAGATCTGGGAGCTGAGCTACGCTGGAGAGAAGGTCCCGTTGTTCCGTGTCAGATGGGCCAAGAGCGTCATAAAAGAAGACCGGTATTTCACCACCATGGTTATACCCGAAGCCAAATTCAAGACCGCAGGCACGAACGTCACCGCGAAAAATGAGCCATGGGTACTGGCTTCCCAAGTGGACCAATGCTTCTTCATTACCGACCCGTCAAAGCCCAGTCGTGTTGTCGTGAGGAGAGGCAAAAGGAAGATCATCGCAATGGATGGAGTTGCCAATGAGCAAGACTTCGACAAGTACGGCGACCCGAAGATGGAACATGACGACGACGATGAAGTATCAGCATACACCACAAGAAGAAGCAGGATCACCCTACCTAAAGGACGTCCGTTCAAGAGAAGAACTCCATTTACGAAAAATAAGGGCAAGAAGATTGTGAACAGATAGCTAGCTAAGATCGATTGTATTTAAATTGTAGCCTTCATTTCTCGATTGTATTTCATGGGCACTTTTTGAACTCATGAATATTTTTAAATTTCATGAACACTCGATCTCGATCCCCCTCCATCTCGATCGCTATCCCACCTCGCCAGATCCGGTCCCCCTCGCCGCCGAGCACCCCCCGCACCCTCTACCCCGCTCCACCGGCCGCCGTCGTCGACCCCCCGCACCCTCCCCCGCTCCACCGCCGACGACGACCCCCCGCACCCTCCCCGGCCCGCTCCACCGTCACAAATGAATGCAACTAAAATTGCAAAAAAAAAAAACAAATTTGATTATATTTTCAAATAATAAATTTGATGATTTTTTTCATATTCATAAATATTATTACTGTTTTTATAAAAAATTATTACTGTTTCATATTCATATTCATTTTCTAAAAAATTATTAGATGCAACAAAAAATAATAATAATAAATATTACTAATGGCGCACCTCTAGCTGGTGCGCCATTGCTATATAAAAAAAAGTTTACTAATGGCGCACCGATCGTGGGTGCACCATTGCTATATAAAAAAACATTCTAATGGCGCACCGCTTCGTGGTGCGCCATTAGTAAGCTTCCCCCCACACTAAAATCCCCAATCTCTCACATTTCTCTCTAATCCCTCCCCTGCCTCATCTCACCCGCGCCCGACCACCATCGACCACCACCGCCCCCGTGCTCGCCGTCCCGGCCGTGCTCGCTGCCCCCGCCACACCCGACCACCACCGCCCCCAACGCCCCCTCCCCAAGCCGAGCGCCGCCTCCCTCGCCGTCCCCCCTCCGCCCGCGCCCGCGCCCTCGACGTCCTCCCGCCCAACCGCCCCCTCCGCCCGCGCCTGCGCCCTCGCCGTCCCCTCCCCCCGCGGCCCCACCTGGGTCAACCTCGTGCTCGCCGTCCAACACCGCGCGGCCTGCCCAGGAGGACCGCCGCCATCTTCCTCTTCTTCACCCCCCCCCCCCCCCCGGCGTGAGCTCGGCGGCGACAAGGAGTGGCGACCGCAACGACCCCGTCGCCGGCGTGATTCTCCCCCGCCGGACTCCACCCCCGCCGCCCCCGCGCCCCCCACCACTGCAGCCGGCCGGCGCCGTGTACGCCCTCGACTGCAGGTGAGCCCCTCCCCTCCACTTCCTTCTTCTTCTTCTTCCTCTTGCCCTCAACCTCTGCTCTGAGTCTCGACCGCTGTGCAGGGCCCATCCATCTCCGGCGAGCTCACCACACCGCGCGAGCTCAACGACCGCTGTGCAGGGCACCTCCACGCAGGTGACCCTTCTGGGTTTTTGTTTGCTGTTGTAGCTGTAATGTAATTTCAACATCAATAATCTATTTTATTTTGATATGTGTGTTCTGTGCTTGCCTGTAGTCAGATAGGAGCAGAGGATCACAGCCTCCCCTGCTGTGAGATAATCCCCTGATAATTAGACGCACCCGCTAGTAATGCTCCATCTTCGTCTTGGTCATTGCTTACATCTGCACATAAAATCTATAGCATTAAGACAGCTGTGGTCTATTTGTTGTTATCGCCAGCAGCATCATTTGCTTTCTAATGATGGTATGCATGCTCGATGCTTGTCTGTAGTTTGGTAGGTGTAAAGGATGATACACTTGTCAGTTTGCGGCTAATCGCCTGCAAACTTCAACAGCAAGAATGGCCTTTATCTGCAAGTATCGTTCAGCATTGCTTACATCTGCACATATATGAATCCTCGGCTGTGACCCATTTGTTGTTATTGTTACATCATCATTTATTTTCTGATGATGGCTTTGCGTGTTCGGTGCTTGTCTGTAGTTAGATAGGAGTAAAGGATCACAACCTCATTTGTTTGTGGGCTTAATCACCTGTGAACTTTTATAACAGAAGCATAAATGGTGTTTACCTGGGAGCATTGTTCACCATTGCTTATATCTGCACATATGGTCTATTTGTTATTACTACAGCACCATGTATTTTTCTGATGATGGCAGTTCGGTGCTTGTCTGTAGTCTAATAGGAGCAAAGGATCACAGCTTTGTCTGTTGTGGGGTAATCACCTGTAAACTTTAACAGTTGCTAAAAATTGTAGTAACCTGTCCACTTGACCCAGGAGATCTCCTTTGGTGTGGTGTTTAAAATGGTATCTGGATAGGCTGGTCATCTGTAGCGCAATGACATTTGCAAATTACTGTAGATGGCCTTGATTTCCTACTCCTTTTGCTGGTTTGTTAAGTCTATTCACCTTTTATTGGTTTGTTTGCCCCTTGGACTGCTAATGTGCAGTCTGTAGACCAAATGATTTGATTTGCCCTTATATTTGCCAGTATTTTTTTTGTGAAACATATATTTGCTAGTATCTAGTACTGCCCAGGGTATTTTGTTTGTCGTGTATGTGGCAAAGTGATTGAATACAAGGTCTATGCTGCAGTTCAAAGGTGTAAAAACATCATCATGCTTTATGAGTGAAGTAATGTTTGTTATACACAAATCTCCAAACTCTTTAAATGTGTAGGCTGGCATAGATAGATCATGGCCATGCTATGCACTGTGTAGGCTTCTTGGCCATGGCGGACGCTCTATTATCAACACAATACCAGCATGTCGATAATGATTTTGGCAGCAGTGTGAGGCAACAGTGTGCGGCGCAATTCCTTCATTGGATAATGATTTTGCAGGTACCCCGAGAGGCCCATGAGTTTGCCGGAATGTCGATTAACTTCCGTTCCGGCAAATTCGGGTACTCCATATGTCCTATTTTCAGCAAAGGTCATGCTGAAATTTTCCGTGAATTTTAGCATGACTTTGCTAAAAATAGGACATATGGGGTACTTGCGACTAATGCATGGGCCGGGGTATCTTAGTACTTAATTAAGTAGGATCAACTGCCTCTTGTGTTATTCATATAGAAGTGTGATATGTTTACTGTCTCTTGGTGTTTGTCCTTAATTAAGTAGGGTATATTATTAGAAGATACCCATATATATCAGTCAACCTAGGGTGCCTCGGCATCGATAAACCCTAAATGATGAAAACTTAACTTAGCATTTAGGGTGCCTCGGCGTCGACAAACCCTAAATGATAAAACCTTGGCTTTTAGGGTGCCTCGGTGTCGATGAGAACCTAAATGATGTACGCTTAGGCTTTTAGGGTGCCTCGGCGTCGACAAACCCTAAATGATAAAAGCTTAGCTTTTAGGATGCCTCGGTGTCGACAAACCCTAAATGATGAGACCATGATCTTGTTCCTTGACAATAACCAACTTTTTGACCAAACTTTTTTCCTATTTAGAGCGAAACATGGCCCACAACGATGAGGCCGGCGGTTCGGGCGGCAAGCAATTCTGGGAGCTGTCCCAGGAGATGGAGGAAGAACCTCACCGCTATGAGGACGCCGCCGCGGAAGACACCGATCCTGACTACACAACCCCTAGTGGCGTCGGGGATGACACCACTAATGGTGCCGCCGAGGATGCCACCACTGATGATGGCGGCACACGCACAGATGGCAGCCAACCGAAGAGGCAACGGAAGGATCAGCGCCCGAACGTGCTCGGCACCGTCAAGGAGGAATTTACTGAAGTGAACTCCAACGGGCATCCAACGGCGCCCAAACATGTAGTCAAGGGGTACTCGGTTCAGCTCGGGTGCATTCTCCGGAGCACCGTCTCGATCAACACCGAGAACCTAAGGCATAAGGACCGAGGGAATTTGCGCAGCCTCCTCTTCACGAAGCTGCACGAACGATACAAGTTCCCCGCTGAGTTTGCAAACACACGCCTCTCAGGGAATAGAGTGAACAGTGCCGCCCTCACGAGGATGAGCACGGCCCTGTCTACATGGAGAAGCACGGTGAAGGCAATGATTGAAAAAGGTGACAGATATAAGAAGATCAAGGCGAAATATCCTTTGATGAGCGAAGATGACTACAAGGAGTTCAAGATCAAGTGCGAGAGCAGCGCAACCTCCGAATCAAGTCAGTGGGGGAAAGAAATGCGGGAGTTGAACTTAGGGGTCCACCAACTCGGTCCCGGTGGTTACAGAGTGGCGGAGCCTATATGGGACAAGGAGGACGCGGAGCGTGCCGAGCAAGGCCTACCGCCCCGCTTCGAGAAATTACGTGACAAGCAGACCAGGAACTTTGTCAGGGCCCGGTACAAGGAGGACCCGGTAACAAAGGAGCTTACCACAGATCCGAAGACCAGGGCGCTTGAGCTTGTTCCGGTAAGGAATACACCCCCGCGTAATTAGCTCCATATGGTTGCATTCTAATTAATGAAGCCAAATTTCTAAATGGTTCACATTCCTTCCGCAGGAGGCTGAAAGTAGTAGCGCGGGGTCGTCTCAGAGCTCCCCTTTTGACACCCCTTTAAATAGGGCGTTGAACGTAATGAAAAACAAGGATAAGCTCAGTAAGCCGTCGTCAGCTGGTCGTGTGGCCGGCAAAGGCTTGTCCACAAAATGGTCGTCATACTATACCGCTGGTGGGCGAAAGGAGAAAAAGACCAGCTCGGAAAGCCTGTCGCGCGAGGTTCAAGAACTCAAGGCACAAGTGGGGCGGATTCCGGAGATTGTCCAAGAGCAAGTGCAACAACAACTGGGAACGACGCTCACCGCCATTGTGCCTACCTTGATTCAGGGGCTGACGACATGGATTGCGGGCGGCCAACAGGGGCCTCCCCCGGTTCCTAGCTTCATGGCCAGCAACTCGCACAACGCACAGGCGGCGCCATTGGTGTCTCCGGCGGAGGCGGTATTCGTGTCTCCGGCGCCGGCACGGGCATTGGAGCTTAATGCACCCGGGTGTACGCCGGCCGGCACCTCGCCAGCAAGCGGCCCCTCCGTCAGTTGCACGCGCACGCCCGCCGTTGGCGGTGCCTCGACATTAGCCGAGCTCGACGGCATCACGATAACTAAGCCTCTCGGCCGATGACTTCATCTCCTTGCCTTTGACTGGGCATCCCTGACGCCCTACATGTTTTCGCAGGGCGCCACCGATGTTCCTTGCACTCTCCTGCACTTCGTGGGTGGCGAGTTGGTCGATGTCGCCAAGGGCAGAATCGTTCAACCGGGCAACCGCGTGTTCCACGGTAATCCGATGCCACCC
This sequence comes from Aegilops tauschii subsp. strangulata, assembly GCF_002575655.3. Lineage (NCBI taxonomy): Eukaryota > Viridiplantae > Streptophyta > Magnoliopsida > Poales > Poaceae > Aegilops > Aegilops tauschii. The sequence continues at coordinate 33,543,980 of NC_053040.3, read as the reverse complement.
ACCTTGTATAGGGTTGAACTGGTTCGGGTGCTGCCAGGCTGCGACGAGTTGTTACCTCCGATTCGACCCGCTGGGGCCGACGAAGATGATGTGATGACCCTCAGCGCCTGTGTAAGCTGGCCCCTGCTTTGGCCGAAGAGCCAGATTCGTTTGGGGGCGGGGGACACCACTCCACAGACAAGACCGCCAGTCGTGCCAGCGCCAAGCCATGGCAAGAACGCCGCAACGCTACCGGACATGCCGGACATCCCTATGGCACAGGATCCGGACATGCCGGACATCCCTATGGCACAGGATCCGGGCGACGACGACAACGACGACGGTACATTTTCCAACGTCGATAAGTACTTTGCCGAACATGGGTACGGTGACGAGTTCTGCGGGCCTCCTTCTCAAGAACCCAACCCTGAAAAAGACGACCGCGATCTAGCTGGTACGGCGGAGAAACCCAATTGCAACAGGCGTCGTCTGGCGTTCAGTTCTCAGGAGACGCCTCCAGCTGCCGCCTTCACCGAGCCTCAGATAGCTGAGGTGCCAAATATTATTAGCCCTAACACGCTCAAGAAGGCGGTCTGTGAGCAGAACTCGATCCCATTACAGCAGATCAGGAAGAAGGGACGGAAACGAAAGACTAACAAGGGTGCCAGTGCGAGCCAGCCGGCACCGAGTACGATCCGTGCTCAGGACGGGCCACCTTCACCTAAGGATATCTCGAGGAGGGTGCATGTGGCGGGTAGGCCGATGCTACCGACAAATATGCTCAATGCTGCAACCGGTGCTATGCGGAGTCTCCATGACAGTATTCTTTCTTTGGAGAAGCGGCGTCTCAGAGAGAATGATGTGGCATACCCGGTTTTCGTGGCCAAGGTGCCAGAGGGCAAGGGCTTTGTGGATAGCGCCGTCGGGGGTACGATCGTCTTGCGGTTTGATGACATCTTTGCTATGCTTAACCTTCATCCGCTGCACTACACCTTCGTTCGGCTGTTTTCGCTGAGTATGGAGATGCGGATCATTAGAGAAAAGACCCCGGACATTGTGATAGTCGACCCCTTCTACATGCGTGCCAAGATCTTGGGCAGCGCTGGGGACCGGCAAGTCACGAGTTCACACCTCGAAGGCGTCATTCTGGCAAACCCAGATAAGGATAACTTCCTCGTGCCTTACTTTCCCGAGTAAGTCATCTCCTAACCGCCCCGTAACATATGATTTCTTAGATTTCGATCGTTCTTTTTTTTCTAACATTCTGTGTTCTGTGCAGTGACACACATTGCACACTCATCCTCTTAAGCCCGAAATATTCCATGGCCACGTATTTCGACCCGGACCGTGACTCCAAGATAGACTACACAAATATCAAGAAAGTTCTTGATGATGCTCTCCCGGCTACGCCGCATCTGGAGGCACCTTTAAAAGGCCATCTCGTAGGTACGACAGGCACGTGTTCACCCACAATACGACGTTCCCCTGCGTCAAGCAGCCGCCTGGCGGTCAGAAGGATGCCTACTACGCCCTCCATCACATGCGGGCGATCGTACGGGACCATAATCACCTTCTGCTACCAAATAATCTCAAAGATTGGGCCGCAAGCTTGGCGGCAATCCAGGACGCGGACATCCGACAAGAATTCTTTCGCATCCAGTCGGAGTTTGCAGAAATCATCCATCAAGATGTCCTTCGTACCTCGGGGCAGTTCTACCTCAAATTTCAACCCTCCAACAGTGAGATAGACACAACGCTACAAATGCAGGCTGACAACGCCCGTGACTTCATGACCATCACGACAGACGGTGGCTTCATCCACGCTCCGGTCCCATGAGTCGAGTCGAAAGTAGTGATGCTATGTGTAGTTCTGAAACATTGATTAGCTCATGTTGTAATTAAACTTTAATGAACTTGTATGTCTCTTTGGTTTGGACAGTCGTTCAACTTAGATGTAATCGATGCTATTTATTAGTAGGAGCATGAATCGTGCTATTAATGTCTTGCTTTTCTCTTCCGATCCTTTTGTTGCATACTTATATATTGCTTATGTATTGTCTATTGTTTGGCTAGTGCATAGAGATGCCGTCGTATGTCGTGTACAAGGGTAAGGTTCCCGGAGTCTACGACGACTGGGAGGAGTGTCGGAGATAGGTTCACCGTTTCAGCGGTAACAGTTACAAAGGGTACACCACTAGGGCGGAGGCGGAATCTAGATACGCGCGCTATCTAGCGGGAGAGAGGAGGGAGCATTGGAGGAAACCGGATGAAGACCAGTTTCATCGCGATGATGCTCATCGTGATGACCGCAGCTCTCTTCTATGTGATGGTAGTTTAGATGATCGATATCGACTTGTAATGTGAAGACAAACTCGCTACTCGCGGTCTGGAGACTTGTAATGTTCTATCTTTGTTCGGTCTTTTGAATTCGGAGACTAATATGATGAATTGTATTCGGAGACTAATCTTCTATTGTATTCGATGAATCTGATGTTGCTGTGTGGTGCTGCTTATATTCTGTCCAATAATATATTTTGTAATCAGTGCAAAAATCAGAAAAGAAAAAAAAATCCCTAATATACATACTAATGGCGCATCACCCCAACGTGCGCCATTAGTATGCCAAAGGATACTAATGGCACATCACACCGCGGTGCGCCATTAGTAAAAAATACCAGATACTAAAGACGCACCAGTAGTGCGCCATTAGTAAAAAATACTAGTGGTGGTACTAGTGGCGCACCAGTAGTGCACCATTAGTAGGCAAAACTGGTACACCACTAGTAGGCCTTTTCTTAGTAGTGGGGTGGTCAAAACCGAAGCGAAACTATGTTAAACTAAATGTTGATAATGCTTTTGATTTGATTCTCTGAAGGGTGCGGTTCGTGCTGTGATGCGAGATAGCAATGGAAGATTTCTTGCAGTGAGCAATAACAATATTAATTTATGTGTTGATACCTTAACACAAGAGATCAGAGCGCTAAGGTTCAGTGTGAATCTGGCCTAGATAACATGCCGTTTGGGGAATCAATCATAATATAACAATAATAATATAGTTAGAGCATCTATAGCCAGGCGTCCCAAACCCTTCTTAAACACCTGGGTGGCCTGCCCGGTCACTGACTAGTCACGAATTTTTTACCCAGATGAACGCCTCAAACGGGCTTTAAACGTCCGGGCTGACCGGCACCCCTCATATCTAGCCCAAATATGGGGCGGATAAGGGGGCGCCCGGGCGTGTCGGCCACGTCGGACCTGGCCCACGCTGGCCCACCCGTCCCCACATATATTCGTCCCCACCCACGCGCCGGACCAAACCCTAGACATTTCACACTCCTCTCCCCTCCTCTCCCTCTGCCACCCGAGCTCACCTCCGGCGATTTTCGACCATCTCCGACATGGCGGGCAGCGGATCTGACTCCGACCAGTCTAGATCCGTCGACTGGGGTGTCATCCCGTGCGGGTTGGAGGAGGCAATGGCGGTACACATTGCACTCCGCCGCTCCCAGCAGGACAACGACCGGTTGACGGACGGATCTGTCCGGCATGACTCCATAGTGTCGTCTCAACGGGCGCTCGGGTCCTCTAGGGCTGGATCATCGCGGTCCCAGCTGCCGGAAAATCTCTCCTTCCCCATCACCGGTCGGGCAGACTATGAGTGCCACCGGGAACAGGCAGCCGTCATGGGAAGGACAGGATAAGGGCCGTCGAGGCCCGTATCGCGGCGGAAATGGCGGCAGCGGAGGCGGCTGATGAAGTGGCGGGGGCGGTCGCTGAGGAGGAAGCCATCCACGCCCGCATTGTGAAGAAACGGCAGCGGAGGAGCACGCGCGCCCTCGCCCGATAGCAGAATCGGGCAGTCCGTGCCATGGCCGGGCTGCCACCGAAGGAGGAGGAGGACAGCTCCGGCGAGGACAACTCCGACGACGAGCAGATCCGGCTCGATCCCTACTGTGTCTTCAACCGATACTTCCGCGAGAAGGACGGCAAGGGCGTCGGGAAGGGCAAGGGCATCCGTGGATGGTCTCCACCATAGCCAAACATGCCAAATTTTGATAGTCCCATGGCATGTTAGTAGTGATGGAGTAGCCGGATGATGTGTGCAATCCATCACCGTAGTTGCATGAGTTTGTATGGATTTGAGATATGATAATTGAGGAGTGCGGATGTGGATTACATTATTTGAGACGTGACCAGTCAGTGTCCACAGACACGTCATCCACGCATCCGCGTGCGTTTAAGGGACCGGATTTGCCCATCACGGCTATAGATGCTCGGCTCCGATGGATTTCAGAAAAGTTAGTGAAAACCACCAAATCTTGTACTAGGATCTAGAGCGATGTTATGTGCTACAAGATTGGCGAGTGGCCACAGATGACCGACGCGACGTCTAAGGAATGTCTGGCTACTCAATTTTCATGTGATTTTCGATACAGTGTAAAGCGGGCCCATCTCGTCCGCACGATACAAGATAAGATTGCATGCATACACAAGGCTAGCAGCTAGCTAGGTGACCACGACGGGGACGGCCCTGAGGGGCACCGCGAGCGTGTTCACCGTGGTGAACTTCTCGGTCACGTCCATCTCGTCGGCCGAGACGCCGTCCGGGAGCCGCCACTCGAACGCGTGCAGCAGCGACGCCAGCACGAACGGCACGACCCGCTCCGCCATCGGCAGGCCGGGGCACAGCCGCCGGCCGGACCCGAACGGGAGGAACTCGTAGTCCTTGCCCCGGAACTCCACCCCCGCCGACTTATCCAGGAACCTCTCCGGCACGAACTCGTCCGGCCTCTCCCACGCCGCCGGGTCCCGCATGATCGCCCACACGTTGAAGATCACCGTGGCTCCCCTGGGCACGGCGTAGCCGCCGATCTCCACGCCGTCCTCCGCTGCCTGGTGCGGCAGCATGAGCGGCGCCACCGGGTGCAGCCGCATCACCTCCTTCACCACGGCCTGCAGGTACGGCAGGTTCGCCGCGTCGGGCTCCTCGAGGGTGTCCGTGCCCTTGCCTCCGAGGATGTCCGCCATCTCCGCGCGCACCTTGGCCATGGCATGCGGGTGCCGGAGCAGCTCGGCCATCGCCCACTCCACCGTGATGGCCATCGTGTCGGTCCCGGCCGCGAACACGTCGAACAGTATCACCGTCACCTTGTCGCGACCGATCTTGCCTGCGGAAACGAGCTCCAGCAGCGAGTCCAGGAAGTCGCCGTGGGCGTGCTCGCCCTTGGACGTCCGGGCATCTGCCAGACGGCGGTCGATTATGCCGTCAAGTATGCCGAAGACCTTCTGGTAACGCGCCCCCGCCCAGCGACGCCAGCCCTGCAGGTCCAGCGGCCGGAGGAAAGGGAAGATGTCGGAGACGTTGGGCTTGGCTAGCGCGGCGATGATGTCCTCCACGACCTCCCGCAACCCGCTAGCGGACTCGCCGCCCACGTCCACCACGTCAACGGAGAAGAAGGCGCTGGACACGAGGTTCAGCACGCCGCCGTACACGGCCTGGCCGACGTCCACCTCCTCCCCCGCGTGGCGGCGGAAGTAGCCCACCATGTCGCGCACCTTGCGCTCGCGCACGCCGCGCGCGGCGGCGAGGCCACGCGGCGAGAATATGTGCGAGGCCACGATGCCGCGCAGCGTCTTCCAGAGCGGGTCGGAGCTGGGCAGCCAGATCATGGACCGCCCGGAGTTGCCGACCGCGTTGGCGGCGTCCGGGACCGCGCGCGCGGCCAGGTGGCGGTCGTACCTGGTGTAGGCCTCCCGCGCGGCGTCACGCGAGGAGACCACCACGGTGGTGACCAGGCCGAGCTTGAGCTTCATGACGGGGCCGTGGGCGCGGGCCAGGCGCGCCAGCGTGTGGTGGAGGTTGCCGCCCAGGTCGAGCAGGTTGCCGAGGACCGGGAGCGGCGTCGGGCCCGGAGGCTGCCGTCCCCCGGTGCCCCCGCTGCGGGCTGCGCTGGTCAGGTGGTAGAGGAGCGCGGCGGCGAGCGTCGCCCATAGCAGCCAAGCCTCGCTCTGCATCGCTGTGTGGCCTGCGATAGTACGTACAGTACGTCAGTACTGGGTGGTGTGCTCAGGCAGGAGGCTGGCCAGTGGCCTTGTATAGTGACGGCACGATAGAGTGCTGGTGCGGTACGGGAGTGCGATGCCGTTTGTCTGGTTGACAGAATTTTGTGGAGGTTTGAGAGTGATGTTTCTATCACGTGCTCCCTCCGTATCATAATATAATACAGTATGTTTTTGCATTTCAATTTCAAAATCTTCTTTATTTTTGACGAATTTTGTCTTCTTTCAAATCATTACATCATGTTTCTTTCGATCTGATGCATTCCGCAAAAAAAAATTATTACAAGATGTTTCTTTTGGGCCCTATCTTGTTCCGAAGTGTGACGTAATATTTCGTTATGTACTAGCAAATCCACTTGAAATATGTGCACTCTTATTAATTGTTGGTACACAACGAAACATTATGATATACATTGAAATGGAAAAGAAAGATACTATGATACATTATGGAACACTATGAAATCAAACAATTTTTGTCAGAAACTAGAAAATGCGGCACAAATCTTGAATCGGTGATATGCGATGGATACATGCACGGGATATCCTAGAAAATGGTAAAATATCATTTCTCCTACATTCTTGCACAATTGTGTTGGTTAAGGCATTCCGTAGCCGGTGGACCCATGGTGTGCCTTGATACACTTATAGGTTCCTTGTGTTGGGATTTGGTCGGTCCCATATCGTTAGCATGTGCCTCCAGTTTACTCACCTACACCTTATTTTTGTCAATAACCCACCCCCCCCCCACACCCCCCCCCCCCCCCCCCACACACACACACACATACACAGTCATTGTCATTATCCACATCCTCTACCTATTGATGCCACTCATCCCACTCCCTCATCGCTCCCCTTCCTACACCATGGGGATCTCTGCCGCCCAGATTATGTGCCTTTGTCTTCACCTTTGGACCGCCCTCCGAGCAATGCCGACTAGCCTTTTGGCTTTGGGATCTTCCTCATCATTGGTGATGACCCATGTTAATTCCTCGCACTAGAAGATATCTGACCATGCACTTGCCGCCTCCACCGCCAACCTATTGCACAAAATGAACACAATTTTCATTCTTGGAATCGTCTTCGAAGATGTCGCACGGTACTCTCTGGTAGCGGATACCTTAGCGGTTGAGGAGCATGATTGGCTCGATGCCAAAAGTTCGTATGCCGATATTTGGCAAATGCCAAATGTTGACTAGTGATTGGTTCCCTACCAATTTTTCTTATCAACCTCACCAAAAAATTACCAGCTTTTGACGACTTCTGGTTTTGCCAAATGTTGGCCTCAAACATTTTGTTTTTTTTAAACGGAATGGCATCAAAGATAAAACTAAGTAGGGCATGGCCAATGTATAGTCCCAGACCTACTGCCCCATGAGCCAACTAGGTTTGGATGCCACCATGGGTTGAAAGTACGTAGATGCCTCAAATCTATTAGTGTAGCTTGCTTGCGGAAAAAGCAAGGAAAAAGATAGATATGTGGTCCGGACGCATAGGCAACAACTCACCCATCCATCGTGGCTCACGCCATGAGGATACATGTGTGTTAGATAAACGTGAAACCGGACGGTGCTTCAACTCTATGTGCTGATGTAGCTGGGTTGGGTGCTGTCACCGTAGTTCATGCCCTTATGCTCGAGGTATAAATAGGCCAGCGTTGCATCTCTTCAGCTGTTTTACGTTTTCAGTTTTCGCCTACTTTTCCTCCTAGTCCGTCCCAATGTGTGATTACCTTTTTCTTTTTCTATCAACTCCCTTCATTTCTAAATATAAGTCCTTGTTTAAACATTTCAATATATACTACATTTGGATTTTTTTTTTTCAAAACGGAACATTCGGATGTATTTTAAAGTGTACATTCACTCATTTTACTTTGTATGTTGTCCGTATTGAAATCTCTTAAGGGCTTAGATTAGGAACGGAGTAGGGTATATAAAATCGCAGAAGAATCCTACACTCTGGCGAGGTTACGTTGGAACAAAAATGGATGCAAGAACGCTTGGCGCCCGCTCAGCCCCCTGTCGCCGCAGCGGTGTCCCAGGCCTCACGCTCACGGGGCCGCCGCTCCCCAGGTTCCTGCTCGTGGATGCCTACTCCTCAAGCTCCTCCGCAAGCTCAAGTGTGTCACTTGCCGGCGCCTGCAGTACCTCGGCCTGGTGTCACCTCTGGGATCGGGGTGATTCCAGCTGCTCCAGAATTGCAGATGGAGGCTGCTCTCGGTTCCACATGTGCGGCGGTCGTTTGGCCACGTGTGCAAGCCTGTGCAGCAGTCCGGCGTCGTCGACATTGCGGAGTGCAGCCGCAACCAGTGTCATCAGAGACGCTCGCCATCCTCCCCAACCTCTGTGCTGCCCTTGCAGGCAACATCCCCAAAGGACGGCTCCGGGCTGATGCTACTGCTCCATCGTGCTAGCCCAAAGGCGTCGTCACGCATTGCAAGTCCGGTCAGGGCCAGCAGTGCCTGCGGCCTTACCCCGGAGCGCCCACCTGGCTTCGAAGCCTCCTCTGACGCCACGCCTGCTGCTGTGACGGCCACAACCCCGCTGAGTGATGTTCACAATGCGCCCAACATCACAGCCATTCCACCGGTACCTACACTGGCAGCTCTGAAGATCCGGACGCCGTCACGCCTCGCCGGTCCTCTGTTGTCTTCATTGTGTGCGGACACGGGCGAAGACCGTGAGCTACATCCAGGTCTCGACTCCTACTATACGCCGGCAACGTCGCCGCTTGCACGCGACTTTGAGGTGTCGAACGACTGGCCGGAGACCTTAACGCCGCTCTTCGCGGATGGCTCGCCGGCACGTACTCCCTTGCCACCTCGTCGTGGTGACGGCAGAGTGTTGTCCAGGTCGCTGTCCCCGGTTTCTTCAGAAAGGGTGTTGGTTGACGATGCCTTGTTTGTACCTGCACAATCACCTCTTATCAGCCCGGCGCCGGCGCCTCCACCTGCGAACAGAAACAGGAGGAAGACATTTGCTGTTGGATACACGGTGCGACGGAGCAGTATCAGGATCAAGAGTAGCCACCGGGGCATGCCCATAACGAAGATGGCTGAGCGAAATTTGTGTCGTCGTCTTGGCATAGTGGATGGCGCGGAGCAGGTCACCGAGCATGCCATTGACGAGTTCGTCTGCATGTTCAAGCAGAAGCTCCCCTCTACAGCTGTGGCAGCCCTGCGTGCCCTTTTTCTCCTGGATTGTGAGCAAGCCGGGGCCATGGAGGAAGCCCTGATGCGCCGGGGTGGGCAGGACGCCCTGGACCAGGAGGTACATGGAGATGATCCAGTGAGCTAATGTGTGCAGCTATGCTGTTGTTTGGGGTCGTCCAAGTTTCAAATGTTAGTACAACATACTATGTATGTGCTAGTGACCACGCCCAAGTCTGCTGGACTCATGCTTTTGTGCTTTGGGCTGTGTATGGATGTATTATGTCTCCTGATCTGTTTCGTCCAAAGCAAGATTGCATGTGTTACTTTGTTCTCCTTATTGTTGGCCTGTTGGTGCACTACCAAGTTTCCAATGAATGACGACGGTCTTTCTATTGTCAACTGGAACGTCAGAGGTCTGAACTGTCCGGCCAGGCGGACTGCAGTGCATGAGTCCATTGTCGCATCGGCTTGCAACATTGCTTGTCTTCAGGAGACAAAATTGCAGGACTTGGACGCGGCAACATCAGCTTATCTCGGCGGTTTTAGGATGAGAGGATTTGAACAGAGGTCGGCAACCGGCACTAGAGGAGGGACTGCAATTCTCTGGAATGACGATCTCTTCCGCATCTCGAACATCATCATGGGCATCTACTGCCTCTCTCTTACAGTTACCACTGTCCGGGAGGAGAGCTCCTTTAGCCTCACCTCTGTGTACGGCCCAACTGCGAGCAATCAAAACGAGATTTTTTTCGAGGAGCTTGTGGCTCACAAGCCGGGGCATGGAGGAAAGTGTCTTGTAAATGGGGATTTCAATCAAATTTACTGTGCAAGAGACAAGAACAAGAGGAACGTCAACCGCAATCGTATCAACCGGTTCCGCGCCATGCTTCATGGTTGTGATCTACGCGAGATTCACCTTCAAAATCCTCGTTTCACTTGGAGTAATGAGCGGCAAAATCCCACCATGAGCAAACTTGACAGTGTGTTTTGCAACGCCGAATGGGACACTGAATTCCAAAATCACATCTTGCATGCCTTATCTTCGTCCCTGTCTGACCATTGTCCCATGCTGTTGACACCTATAATTGGCCCCAAAAAGCCTAGAAGCTTCAAGTTTGAGAACTTTTGGATCAAGATGCCGGGTTTTCAAGGGGCTGTCTCTGATGCTTGGGCTGCTTCGACCCCCCACTACGAGCCTTGTCAAATCCTCTTCCATAAGCTTCGGACAACCGCTGTCCGGTTGAGAAAATGGAGTCAATCCTTCTCCTCAAATGCAAGGCTGCACCTTCACATGGCACTTCAAATTATTCTCAGATTGGACATCGCTCAGGAGTCGCGCTCCCTCTCGCCGGAGGAGTTTGACCTTCGTAAGCGGCTTAAGAGGCGCGTCGTCAGTTTGGCGGTTCTTGAGAGGGCTAGGAAAAGGCAGTGTGCCCACATCCGTAACTTGAAGGAGGGGGACGCCAACACCAAATTTTTCACTTGAAGATTAATGGGAGGAGGCGCAAGAATTTCATACACAAGTTGAGCAATGGGGCTGGTTGGGTTACGAAGCATGAGGATAAGGAGAATATTATGTACCAGCACTTCACCACCGCTTTGAGCAAAGGGCCACGCAGAACCACAGACTTCAATTGGCAACTCCTCCACTTTACAGATTGTGATCTTTCCAGTCTTGGGGATGAGATGACGGACGAGGAGGTGATTGCAGCCATCAAGGCTATGCCTAGCGACAAGGCTCCCGGGCCTGACGGCTTTACTGGGGCATTCTTCAAGAGCTGTTGGCCAATTATAAAGGACGATCTTATGAAGGTCATCTCCGCCTTCTCGAGTTTGCATCCAGACAACTTTCACTGGCTCAACTCCACAAATGTGGTTCTCTTGCCAAAGAAGGAGGGGGCTAAGGCAATCACGGACTTTAGGCCTATCAGTTTGATCCATGCTGGCGCCAAGATTGTGGCCAAGGTGATGGCGATGAGGCTCACCCCTTTTATGAATATCCTGGTATCCCGTGCTCGGAGTGCCTTCATCAAATCTCGGTGCATCCACGACAACTTCATGTACGTTCGCGACTATGCTCGCCGACTCCAACGAACAAACACACCATCACTCCTGCTCAAGTTGGACATCAAGAAGGCTTTTGATTCAGTTAGATGGGAATATCTTCTCGACCTGTTACAGAGGAGAGGTTTTCCTTCGAGGTTTCGTGAGTGGATCACGGCCCTTCTTCGGACGTCTACATCGAGGGTTCTTCTCAATGGTGTTCCTGGCAATCCTATCCAGCATGGGCAGGGCCTCCGGCAGGGGGACCCAGTGTCTCCCCTTTTGTTTGTCCTTGCTATTGACCCCCTTCAGCAAATCTTGGACGTGGCAACAGAGAATGGAGACCTACATAGATTATGTGGCCGTGGTGCCCGCCTTCGCACCTCCCTATACGCGGACGATGCTGCCATATTCTTGGCGCCCATCAAGGAGGATGTGGATATGCTTGCCACCATACTTCAAAGCTTTGGAAACGTCACCGGCCTAGTTATGAACATTAACAAGAGTTTGGTGGCCCCTATTAGATGCTCCAATGTCGACCTTGACATGATTCTGGGTGCCTTCCCAGTGGTCAGAGCTCATTCCCCTTGCGATACCTCGGCCTTCCGCTATCCATTCATCGTTTGCGGGTTGTGGACTTCCAGCATTTGCTTGATAAGATTGCTAGAAAGATCATGACTGGCCAGGGAAAGTACATTACGATGGCTGGGAGGAGCACGTGGGTAAAGTCAGTTATCACTTCGCAGGCCATCCACCACCTCACTTCGCTTGTGGTGCCTAAAGGAATGATGGCGTCCATCGTCAAGCTGCAGCGGGCTTTTCTTTGGGGAGGCACGGATAAAGTTTCTAGAGGCAAATGTAAGATAAGATGGGAGAAAGTTTGTACGCCCAAGGACATGGGCGGCCTAGGCATCCTGGACATGGAAAAATTCGCACGTGCCTTACGGCTCAGATGGCCTTGGTTGGTTTGGAAGGACGCGGAAAGAGCTTGGGTTGATTTGGGGCACCCGTGCGATGAAGAGGACATGGCGTTGTTTTATGAGTGCACTTCCATCACTGTTGGCAACGGGCAAAGGGCCTCTTTCTGGCACTGCCCTTGGCTTGGGGGTCGCAAGCCAAAAGACATAGCTCCCTCCATTTTTGCAATTTCCAAACACAAGAATGACACCATCCATAGGGCTTTGGATCTCAACAAGTGGATTGTCAACATCAACACAAATTCCGGGCTCACAATTCAGCACATCCTTGAATACTATGAGCTTTGGGTTGGATTACGAGAGGTCTTCCTTGATGAGGGGGTGGATGATGAGATTGTTTGGAAGCTTTCGCCTTCCAGTGAGTACACGGCATCGTCGGCTTACAAAGCTCAACTCGACGACTCCTCTGCATCAAAAATGAAGTCTGCAGTGTGGAACAATTGGGCGCCGCCAAAGCACAAATTCTTTGCTTGGCTTATCATTCAAGACCGTGTTTGGACGGCGGACAGGCTTCAACAGAGAGGATGGCCAAATTGCGGCCTATGCCAGTTATGCAAGAGGGAGCCAAAGATGGCGGCACACATCATCTTCCGCTGTCGATACACGGTACGCATTTGGACGGAGATCAAGACTTGGATGGGTTTGACCGGTGTGGACATCACCGACTGGAGTAGCTTCAACAGCGTCAACGATTAGTGGCACCACATGGTAGGCGTCAATGGCAATGTGAGAAAGGGCCTCGCATCTCTCGTCATGTTGGTTTCATGGGAGATTTGGAACGAGCGGAATGCGAGAGTATTTAGGATGGTGTCCTCCATGCCAAATGTAATCACGTCTAGAATCAAGGCGGAGGTCAGACTTTGGGGGTTGGCAGGGACCAAACGTCTGAGTTCTTTTATGCCGCGAGAGTAGGCTTATCGGTTTCGGGCTATCTACGGACGGTCGGTCATGTAATTCAAAACTCTTCTTAATTAATGAGATGAGACAAATCTTTTACCTCCGTCTCGAAAAAAATGGAGCAGGGTATATAAAATCGCAGAAGAACCCTACACTCTGGCGAGGTTACGTTGGGAAAAAAACAGTAGCCACACCACAGAGAATGGTAGAGTCCCTCTCCGATTTCTCATCCTCACACAGCATAAGTCAATTCCGAATGGATTCTGAGTACACGTCACTTCAGTCGTGATCGCGCGCAGATGTGATATGTGTGTCGAGAAAGAAAAGACGTCGCCATGCATCCAACCGGAGACCTTTATGGAGTAGCGTAACCACCACCACGACGTCCCGGTTTTGCCAACAAAACTCTAGAGCTAGCTTGATCACATCACTTGATCGAGCGAATGTTGACTGATGACCGCCATCACTTGCTGCCGCGGAGGTTGAGCAGGTAGACACATCACATCGCTCCATCACACCACTTAGAAAAGCACTCTGGTCCCTAGCCATCATCCCCCAACACGATCCTGTTAAATCAGCCTAGATCTTGTCGTCACATGCATTTGTAAAAAATTCTTAAAAGTCATAACTTTTGATTCAAGTATTGAAATCCAGTTTCGTTTTCACCGTTGAGTTTCTCACGACGAGTTCTTCAAAACTAGATCCCGTATGGGTAGGTTTCGTCAAACTTTTTTTGTGGGCAACTTTCGGTGAGATGGAGGCAACTATAGTGCTACACGGAAGCAACTTCTTCTTTTTATCCTAATAGACTGTCTATTAGGTTGGTTTGCATAAAACGAGAAAAAAACACAAAACATCATACCCCTTTAGTGTTACATGCAAAACAACTCCGCTGGACTATGTGTACCTGTGAATTTTGCTAAACATTATCCTAACTTGCCGATCACGGCTACTCGGTTGTCTATTTTTTGATGGGTAGTTGCCTATGGTTGATGTTTAGTTGCCTATAAATACAATAAATTGTCTATCATTGATGCCTAGTTACCTGATATTGGTAATTAGTTGCTTATTATTGTTGCCCAATTACCTAACTTTGCAGAAATAGTTGCTACAGTATTGTGAAGTGGCTTATCATTATTTTTCTAAGTTGCCTACAAATACTCTGAAGTTGCCCCGATTCACCACCAAGTTGCCTACCATAACTAGCAATAGCAGACACAAGAGTATCAACGGTAGATGACATTATAGTATTATAAGCAATTTAGAAACAACGACTTGTGACCATGAACAATAGGAAACTTAGAAGTACCGGTGAGGAGGTTAGGAGAATTCCAGACAAAATTAATTAGGACACAAAATGTAGAGAAGTTGCCTATTATTAGCACTAAAGTTGCCTCTAGTAGAAAGGAAGTTGCTTATGAAGGTGATGTGATGTTATACACGTCTGTTTCAAAGTTGTTCTCTATTACTAGTTCGTTGCTTATTGTTGGTAATTAGTTACTTTTAATGAAGTGAAGTTGCTTCTGCTTAGCACTAAAATTGCCTCATTTGGCATTAAAATTGTTTTTTTTAATCACCGAAACATATCCATGTGGGGTTTAGTTTTGAAGAGCTCGTCGCAACATGGGTAGCCAATACTTGCGCGCTCAGTACTGTTGGTGGGCAGACTCCCCCTAGAAAAGGAAAGCACACAGATCGTATACCATCCATCCCCACACAGTTTCGAAATTTGAAATCCTAACCCATAAAAACCTTTTGAAATTGTAGGCAACTTAGGTCCCTTATGGACAACTTTCATGGTATTCTAGGCAATTGTGGATCACTCGTAGCCAACTTCGTAGCGACTTAGGCAACTTGGTTTCTGACGCCATGTTAGAGAAGTTTCCACTCTATGGTAAGCAACTTTCACAGTACGGTAGGCAATTAAACAATCTACAACATAGTTTCTAGACCATGGTAACCACCTATTACACAAGTGCACACAGCTAATTAGGAGGCTACTAGGCGAATTCACTTATATACACGGTGCAATTCCTTTAATATCAAAGTTGCTGATTTTTAGCACTAAAGTTGCCTCATATAGCATCAAAGTTGCTTTTTAAAAAAATCATCAAAACATATTCAAATGGGATCTACTTTTGAAGAGCTCATCACGAGGAAACCAACAGTGAAAACGGTTCTTCGTTCTGAGACCCGGTTCAAAAGTTGTAACTTTTTGAAAAAATTGGAACGAAATAAATAGGTGACGTTAGCACATGCATGTGCATCGGTGGTGGCTATCCACATGCACGCTAGCACGGTCCCCACACACTGCCACCAACTGTTGTTTTAAAATAGACAAAGCATCAGCTCATGCATGCATCAGACGGATCACGCGCGTGCGCTCGCAACGTCCAGATAGCGCAGCTGCGCGTTTAAGTATTTAGGCAAAAACAAGCGTGTACTAGGGTTACGTTCTGCTAGCTCCATCACACCACTTACGCATATGCCTCTCGTTATCATAATCAAAACATTCTTTCGTTCTTCCATCAAAAGGAAATTCCTTTTACTTCTTTTATTTATGGTACCCTGTAATGAATACAGGTCGTGCATTCACACAGATCCAACGGTGCATAGCGATCTGTGCTGATGGAATTGAACTAGCAGTATGGCCACTACCGCTCGTTGCGCGACTACCAGAATATCTGCTTGGAGGGCATTATAGGGAGATCAGATCAACCCGACTCACGTGTTTTCCTTGTTTTTTCTTTTCTTTTATTGGAACAAGAGGAGGGTCCAAAGGGACCTAGAGTCTACATTAAAGATCAAGTGGCGGTACAATATAGATTACAACATGACCCCAAAAATACACAAATTACAATCTACTCCCTGACTTTTATGAAGAGGAACCTAGACAAAGAAATCGGAACACACTTGGGGTCCAGAACACATTCCATACATCTGCAATCTCGTCGACGTCGGGGACTGCGCCACTTGGTTCGTCGAGACCTCGACCACTCCACTGCCCACCGTCACGCATGCCCGAGAAGGAATCTGTCAAAATCAAGCAGGAGATGTATTTTCTCCCATTTGGCACGAAAGACAGGGGTAAATAGATCGGTCGCCTATCGACCGGAACATTCAAAAGCAACGCAGATGACACCGACAATCGGTGGCCGAAGGCACTGTAGCTCCGCAGCCACCCTATTGGCGAGCATCTTCTTCCTCCTCTCCATGTCCACCACCTCGGTGATGCCTGAAGAAGAAAGGGCAGTGGATCCACCCCCCAAACTCAGGGCATGAGGAGTTCTTGGCTTTGATTCCTGAAGCTGCAGCTGACACCCCGCCACCACAACCCTGGCAATCATTGCCACCAGCATCTCTCACCACCTACAGGTTGTGCCCTAGTTCAATGTCGTTTTATTTCTCTTTTGACCTGCTTGTATGAGGTTTCCTCACCACTTTGTATCGGTTCAGTTGTGTGTGCCTTTATTTACGATTGCGGGAGGGGGCAAAAGCCTGTTGCGAGAAATGCAATGCAAATTTGAGTTTGAGATCGGCAACTTACGTAAACACAAGCAAAGAGTTTCTTTAGAAATGTTAGCCATGCACTAGTAGAAAAAGGTCATCTGTCCCGGTTGGTAAGGGCCTTTTGTCCCGGTTTTTGAACCGGGACTAAAGGGTCGTTACTAATGCCCTAGCCCTTTAGTCTCGGTTCTTACATGAACCGGGACAGATGGGCCTCCACGTGGCCGGTGCGGCGAGCCCAGGAAGGAGGGCCTTTGGTCCCAGTTGGTGGCACTAACCGGGTCCAATAGGCATCCACGCGTCAGCATTTCAGGGGTAGGGTTTTTGTTTTTTTTTGAAAGGGGGGGGGGGGTTGGGGGTTTTGGGGGGTTAATTTAGGTGTTTCATATATTGTGTTAGCTAGCTAATTAATAGAGAGAAGTGTCCTCTCTTATCTCCGTGGTTGGTCGACGCTACGTACTATATACGTATAGAGAGGACTAGACACGCTAGCTAGTAAGCAAATGAAGGAAACAGAACATCGTCATGAACATATGCATACAGAGAGAAGTTATCGACCACCTCTCCTTCTCCGAGAGATTGGTCGAACAACAAGTTCTCGTATATCTATCCGACACTACCGGCTACATATATACAATAATTATCTCTTACAATATAATCTCCTAATTATATATGAACACAGGGTCCACATAGTATTCTCTGTTTTCAGCGATCACGTGGTCAAGGAAGAATGCCGCCAATTCCTCTTGAATTGCTCGCATACGATCTGGTGCTAGGAGTTCATCTCGCATCCGAAAGATCTACTTCGAAGAAGGGGGTCAATACATATATATATATATATATATATATATATATATATATATATATATATATATGAATAAATGAAACTCAACACAAATGATGGTAATAAAATAAAATTTTGAATATTATTGCTTACGCACTTCATATTGTTCGTCAGAGTAGCCCTACTCACAGGTCGTGTGGCGGATGGACTCGCAAACGTAGTATCCACAGAAATCATTCCCTTGTTCCTGCCACAACCACTTTATAAGAAATAGATGTTAATCAAACTGATAAGCAAGCATGCTAAATGGTATTGATGAAACTAGCGCTTGAATCACTAGGAGATGCGCGGAACATGCTACTATAGTACTTACTTTCGGGTGTCTAAATTGCAGCTTCTTCGGCAGTCCCGGAGCTTTTTTGGTGACTTTTCTCCAAACCCTGCCAGACAAAGAAAACAATTACTTGATATCAGGAAATGAACAAAGTTGCTGATATGGTGGATAATGATCGATTTAACTTACTTCTCGAGCATTTGAGTCATGTCCGCATAGTCCTGGGGATCTTTTCGTCTCGAGTCTAAGACGGTTACTACTCCCTGCTCAAGCTTAATCTCTAGGATAATATAGTGGAAGCTGCGCACGCATGCATAAGTCATCAATTACATTACTATAACCTGGACTAATAAGGGAAACCGAATATGCACAAGACAGTAACACTCACTTGAAGTTGTAAGGAAAGAGTATTATATCTTTGTTTTCATTTATTACCAACGATCGTAGCAAGTTGGCCTCGGTATTTTCGCCATGATATTTAACCTCAGTTGCATCTATGAGATTTGTGTTAATGAATCCAATATCACCGATTTGTCTTTTCTTCAATTCGGCGATCTTCAATCTGCATAATATAGTGAGGATAATTATAAATACATGCAATGAAAGAGCCGACCTATATAGAGAGACTTAATGACAGAAGTAGTACTACTTACAGACAGTAGCAAGTGACCGTTGATTTATCGAGGGCCTTTTGATTGAAAAACTGGAAGAACTCCTCAAATGGAACATTCAACAGTTCAATTCCAACGAGGTCATGCTCCTCTTTAACTCTCAGCATCAAAGTATTCCTCCCCCCAGACTCTCTGCAGGTTTTCATGTACCAATCATGTAATCTTCGCATCATCGTTGTTAGAGATCTTTCATCTTTGACGAGAGGCTTCCCGTAATGGTATTTGTGTTCGTCCACCTCCAAGAAATCATAATGTACATCGTCGGGCAGGTAATCTCCAAGATTGCTATAACCGGGCACCATCCTCGGATCATTAGCGACGATGTCGCTAGACACCTTGAGCGGGGGGCACAATTGGTTCGCTTGTTCGCCGAGCTGGGCAATTTTTTTTCCCATCTCGTCGTTCTTTTAACCTTTGATCACTGACAGTACTTCCCGACCGCTCCGCTTCGACAAATGTCTTTGCAATAATGCGCTCATAGTAGCCTTTCGGTGGAGACTTTGGTGGTTTTGTCAGGGCAGCCAGAGTGTGCTTCGCTTTCACCAGATCTACCTTCTCCTCCGGAGGTGGATGTTTCTTTGCTTTCACCCCTTCAAAGAAGTTCGTCACTTCGGCTCGCACGATCTTCATGGTTTCCTCCTCGGTCCTCTCGTATGGTAACTTCTCTGGAGTCTTCAGAGAAGGACCGAATCTGTATTGTCTCCCGCCTCTAGTTGTACTGCTAGACGCCGGCAGAGCAGACGGAGCGGCTGCGGCTGTCTTCTTTCCTTGCTTATGAGGCGGAGGAGAAGGACTACGACGCGCCAGAGCAGCCGGAGCGGCGGCGGGTCTCTTCCGCCCTTGCTGACGAGGCGGAGAAGGAGGAGGCTGGCTGCTCGGGCGCGCCGGCGCAGGCGGAGAAGGAGGCGGAGTGCCGCCACGCGTCGGAGAAGGAGGCTGAGTGCCCTGATCACTCGCCGGAGGAGGAGGCAGAGGAGGAGGCGGAGTGCCGCCACGCGCCGGAGAAGGAGGCTGAGTGCCCTGATCACTCGCCGGAGGAGGAGGCGGAGTGCCCTTACTCGCCGGAGGCGTCCAGTTCGGAAGGTTGATGAGCTCCTTCCGCCATAGGCATGGAGTCTTCAGAGCAGAACCCAGCCGAGTCTCCCCTTCACCGGTAGGGTGGTCAAGCTGGAGGTCCTCAAATCCCTCCGTTATTTCGTCCATCGTCACCCTAGCATATCCTTCTGGAATCGAACGACAGTGAAAAGTTGCGCCGGGTTCAGGAGGTCGAACAGAGCCGACAGCCGCCTTGACTTTGAAGTTCTCCCATTGCGTCATAAGGTGGCAATGTTGAGACTCAGTGATAGCATCCACAGGGTAGCTAGCAGGAGCCGTCAAGACATGCTCCGGCTGAAGCAGCTCGGTGGAAGCCATGCTGCTTCTCCGCTGAGATGGCGGGGTAGTTTCGGCAGGTCGGTTGCTGCGAGCTACGTCTCGTTCCTCTAGCGCTTGAACCCTTTCGTGCAGCTTCTGAATTTGGGTCTGCTCCACTTTTTTCCTCCTCTCCTGGCATTTGTAACCGCCTGCGTTCGGAAAACCAGCCTTCCACGGAACGGAGCCTGGCGTGCCTCGTGTCCGTCCAGGGTGCTCAGGATTCCCGAGGGCCATTGTGAGCTCGTCGTTCTCTCTGTCTGGAACGAACGTCCCTTGCTGCGCTGCATCGATATAGTGCTGAAGCCTCTTGACTGGTATTCTCAAAAGCTCGTCCGTCCAAACGCACTTCCCTGATACAGGGTCCAAGGTTCCGCCAGCCCCGAAGAACCAAGTCCGGCAACGGTCTGGCTAGTTCATTGTCTCTGGTTCGATCCCTTTATCAAGCAGATCATTCTCAACCTTGGCCCACTTAGGCCGGGCTTTGAGGTAGCCACCTGACCCCGTGCGATGGTGAAGCTTCTTCTTCGCAGCATTTTTCTTGTTTGTCGCTGACAACTTCTTACTCTTTTCCGATGTCTTGTGGGCCACAAATGCGGGCCAGTGATCTCTGATCTTCTCATATTTGCCGATGAATTTTGGTGTCTCTTCTTTGTCGACAAACGTTTTCAGCTCATTCTTCCACCTCCTGAATAGGTCTGCCATCTTCTTAAGAGCACGAGACTTGATTAATTGCTCTTTAACTGGCTTCTCCGGATCCTCCTCTGGCGGTAGGGTGAAATTTGCCTTCAGCTCAGTCCAAAGATCATCTTTCTGCATATCATTGACATAAGACACCTCAGGGTCTTCCTTCTTAGGCTTATACCATTGGTGGATGCTGATCGGGATCTTGTCCCTAACAAGAACCCCGCACTGAGCAGCAAATGCTTCCTTTGTCCGGATGGGTTCAATCGGTTGGCCGTCGCGCGCGATTGCTGTGATCTCAAACCTTTCATCCGAGCGCAACTTTCTCTTCGGGCCTCGTCTCTTTACCGAAGTTGTGCTCGATCCGGAGGGCTAGAAAAAAGAAGAAAGACGAGAGTTAATTAATATGTGTACATACCAAAACAATGAATGCATCAATTAGCTAGTCAGCACAGGCTTAACTAATATATTTACCTGGCCGGACTCTGATCGGTCACCGGAGCCGTCACCACGGGCTCCTTCTTGCACCAGCATTGGGTCACCGGAGCCATCATAATCATGTCTTTCCTCCTCCACTCTTCGATCACCGTAGCCTGCTTCTTCACCCTGTTCTTCCAGACCATCATTGTCGTTAAGATACGACAAGACATCACCTCCGGCTAAGATTATGTCCTCCAACACCTCTTCTGCTTCCTCGTCTCGTCCGTGCTCCATTGTTTCTGCAAATATTACAACATGGCAATTATTACACAAACATGACAGCAGGTGGATATATTAGTGCAAACGTAGACCTAGCTTATTCCGGGTTTGGGGTGGCCTCGGCAACGCTTCAAGGGTAGGGGCGCGGCGGGAGGGGGTAGGAGACTGACATCGTTTTTTTCTAGGGTTTGGGTGTCCTCGAGAGTTTTGGTCGAGCGAGAGGGCCGGGGGGTGCTCCCGTGGTATAAGTTATCACGGTCGAAGTTATCCGGGAGGGGGTTATATCGACAACGACGACATACATACATGGGAAAATAATGTTATCGGGGAGGGGGTAGGTCGACCCCCCCCCCCTCGTGTTGAAGTTATCGGGACACGGGGTATATCGACAACGACATTAATAGAGGAGAAGATTGAAGAAAAAAAAAGAAGAAGAAAAAAGAGGAGAAGAAGAAAGGAATAGAGGAGAAGAAGAGAAAATAGAATATAAAATTTTCTCTTCTTCTTCTCCTCTTCTTTTTCTTCTTTTTTTTTCTTCTTATTTATTTCTCATCTTCTTCCTCTCCTCTTTTCCTATTTTTTTCTCATCTTCTTCCTCTCCTATTTTTTTCTTATTTTCCTTTTTCCTCTCATTCTTTTTCTTCTTCTTCCTTTCCTAGCTAGATATATAAAATTTTCTAAAAATGTAACTTTTGCATATATAAAAAAATTTCTTCTTCCTTCTTCCTAAATATATAAAACTTTTCTAAAAATGAAACTAACCTAAAATGTACTAAATCAGAGAACATATATAGATAAAACTTTTCTAAAAATCCAACTTTTGCATATATGTATTTTTAAAACATCATTACAATTGAAAAAATACATACATACATACAAAAAACATGTAAAAAAATACACACATACATATATGAACATACATCAAAAAATACATATATCTAAAAAATACATACATACATATATGAAAATCTAAAAACATGTAAAAAAATAGCACGGCGGCGGGGCCGGCAGAGGCGCGGTGCTCACAGAGGGAGGAGCGCGCGGCGGGCGGCGTCGAGGCAAGCAGGGGCGCGGAGACGGCGTCGGGCAGGGGCAGCGCGCGTCAGGGCAGGGACGGCGCGCGGCGACGACGTCGGGCGACGGCGAGGGCGCGGGCGACGGCGACGACGGGCGCGGGCGATGGCGATGGCGGGGCGGGTCGGGGGCGCGGCAGGGGCGGCGCGCGTCGGGGCAGGGACGGCGCGCGGCGACGACGTCGGGCGAGGGCGCGGCGACGATGAGGGCGCGGGCGACGCCGAGGGCGCGGGCGACGCCGAGGGCGAGGGCGCGGGCGAGCTCGGGCAGCCTGGCGGCGGCGTGTGGAGGGATCGAAGAACTGACGAAATTTTCACAAGTGCTGGCTTATATAGCAAACCCATTGGTACCGGTTGGTGGCACAAACTGGTACCAATTCCACCTTTAGTCCCGGTTGGTGTCACCAACCGGGACCAAAGGCCTCTTTTCAGCAGCCCAAAGGGCGGGAAGCGGCGGCCTTTGGGCTGCTGAAAAGAGGCCTTTGGTCCCGGTTGGTGACACCAACCGGGACTAAAGGGGGGGGCATTGGTACCGGTTGGTGCCACGAACCGGTACCAATGCACCCCTTTAGTATCGGTTGGTTCCACCAACCGGGACCAAAGGCCTTGTGCTGCTGCGCCCGTGTCGAAAGTTTAGTCCCACCTCGCTAGTTGAGAGGGGCGCGCAGTGGTTTATAAGCCCCACTGCCGCTCCCCTCTCGAGCTCCTCTCCATTGCAGGCTTACGGGCCTAATTGTCACTGCTATGCCTGATGGGCCTGCTGGGCCTTCTGCGGGCCTGAATCCTGGCCCATCGATGGGTTTCTAGTCGTATTCAGGCCGTGGTGGCCTGGTAGGTGGCATATTTTTTATTTTTTGCCTATTTTTTGTTTTCTTTTTTGCTTTATTTATTTTGTTTTGTTTCTGCTTACAACAAAAAACTTATTTATTTTATTTTATTTTGTTTCTAATTACTTATTTATTTTACTTTATGATAATTCTTTTTGCTATTAAAGTTTCTAACAAAAAAAGTTCTTTATGAAAATTCTTTTTGCTTTCAATGATTTTGAACAGAAAATACTTCGATAATTTTAGTTGCATCAATTTTATATAATTTTAGTTTCAATAATACTAGAGGTTGCTTATAATGTTTTGAACAGAAAATACTTTGATAATTTTAGTTTCATAAATTTTATTTATGTTATTAAAGTTTATTTATTTTGTTTCTACTTATATATTTTATTAAAGGTTATATTATTTTGTTTCTAATTACTTATTTATTTTATTTGTTATTTTTCATGCACCATTTTTCATTCATTTACTGATTATTTTGAGCTATAAGACCCTAAAATTGAAAAGCATTTCAAATGAACTCTGAAAAGGTTGAAAGTTGGCATGGTATCATCATTTCATCCACATAGCATGTGCAAGAAAGTTGAGAGGGTTACGACAAAAACTGGATGCACTTCGTGTACAAAATGGACAATCTCTTTCGAAGTATCAGGATTTCATACGGAAACTCGTCTGTTACAAAGGGATTTCATTTTTTTTAAACTTATTTGAACTCCTGACTTTTTGTGTGTTCAAAATGCACCATTCAAAGCCACATCATCAATTTTCAACCCTTTCTGACTTCATTTGTTATTTTTCATGCATTTACTAATTATTTTGAGCTATAAGACCCTGAAATTGAAAAGCATTTCAAATGAACTCTGAAAAGGTTGAAAGTTGGCATGGTATCATCATTTCATCCACATAGCATGTGCAAGAAAGTTGAGAGGGTTACGGCAAAAACTGGATGCACTTCGTGTACAAAACGGACAATGGTATCATACTCGTCTGTTACAAAGTTGGCATGGTATCATCATAATAGTTGCGGGAGAAAGTCTTCACTTTTTCTTCGCTTGTGTCATTTGCTTATTGCGCCGTAACCATGGATAATCTTCATCGTTTATCAGGATTCTTGGGTCAGCCTTGACTTTGAAGGGAGGAATTTCATGAAACTTTTCATAATCTTCAGACATGTCTGTCTTGCCCTCCACTCCCACGATGTCCTTTTTCCTGAAAGAACTATGTGTCGCTTTGGCTCATCGTATGATGTATTCGCTTCCTTATCTTTTCTTTTTCTCGGTTTGGTAGACATGTCCTTCACATAGATAACCTGTGCCACATCATTGGCTAGGACGAACGGTTCGTCAGTGTACCCAAGATTTTTCAGATCCACTGTTGTCATTCCATACTGTGGGTCTACCTGTACCCCGCCTCCTGACAGATTGACCCATTTGCACTTAAACAAAGGGACCTTAAAATCATGTCCGTAGTCAAGTTCCCATATGTCCACTATGTAACCATAATATGTGTCCTTTCCCCTCTCGGTTGCTGCATCAAAGCGGACACCGCTGTTTTGGTTGGTGCTCTTTTGATCTTGGGCGATCGTGTAAAATGTATTTCCATTTATCTCGTATCCTTTGTAAGTCAATACAGTCAAAGATGGTCCCCTGGACAACGAGTACAGCTCATCACAAACAGTGTTGTCACCTCTGAGACGTGTTTCCAACCAACTGCTGAAAGTCCTGATGTGTTCACATGTAATCCAGTCGTCGCACTGCTCCGGGTGTTTGGAGCGCAGACTGTTCTTGTGTTCATCGACATACGGGGTCACCAAGGTAGAGTTTTGTAGAACTGTGTAGTGTGCTCGAGACCAAGAATGTCCGTCCTTGCATATTATTGAGTCCGCTCCTAGCGTGCCTTTTCCAGTTAGTCTCCCCTCATACCGCGATTTAGGGAGACCTATCTTCTTAAGGCCAGGAATGAAGTCAACACAAAACCCAATGACATCCTCTGTTTGATGGCCCATAGAGATGCTTCCTTCTGGCCTAGCGCGGATACGGACATATTTCTTTAGGACTCCCATGAACCTCTCAAAGGGGAACATATTGTGTAGAAATACGGGCCCCAGAATGACAATCTCGTCGACTAGATGAACTAGGACGTGCGTCATGATATTGAAGAAGGATGGTGGGAACACCAGCTCGAAACTGACAAGACATTGCGCCACATCACTCCTTAGCCTTGGTATGATTTCTGGATCGATCACCTTCTGAGAGATTGCATTGAGGAATGCACATAGCTTCACAATGGCTAATCGGACGTTTTCCGGTAGAAGCCCCCTCAATGCAACCGGAAGCAGTTGCATCATAATCACATGGCAATCATGAGACTTTTGGTTCTGGAACTTTTTCTCTGGCATATTTATTATTCCCTTTATATTTGACGAGAAGCCAGTCGGGACCTTCATACTGAGCAGGCATTCAAAGAAGATTTCTTTCTCTTCTTTCGTGAGAGCGTAGCTGGCAGGACCTTCATACTGCTTCGGAGGCATGCCATCTTTTTCGTGCAAACGTTGCAGGTCCTCCCGTGCCTCAGGTGTATCTTTTCTCTTCCCATACATGCCCAAGAAGCCTAGCAGGTTCACGCAAAGATTCTTCGTCACGTGCATCACGTCGATTGAAGAGCGGACCTCTAGGTCTTTCCAGTAGGGTAGGTCCCAAAATATAGATTTCTTCTTCCACATGGGTGTGTGTCCCTCAGCGTCATTCGGAACAGCTAGTCCGCCGGGACCCTTTCCAAAGATTACATGTAAATCATTGACCATAGCAAGTACGTGATCATCGGTACGCATGGCGGGCTTCCTCCGGTGATCTGCCTCGCCTTTGAAATGCTTGCCTTTCTTTCGACATTGATGGTTGGTCGGAAGAAATCGATGATGGCCCAGGTACACATTCTTCCTGCATTTGTCCAGGTATATACTTTCAGTGTCATCTAAACAGTGCGTGCATGCATGGTATCCCTTGTTTGTCTGTCCTGAAAGGTTACTGAGAGCGGGTCAATCGTTGATGGTTACAAACAGCAACGCATGCAGGTTAAATTCCTCCTGTTTGTGCTCATCCCACGTACGTACACCGTTTCCATTCCACAGCTGTAAAAGTTCTTCAACTAATGGCCTTAGGTACACATCAATGTCGTTGCCGGGTTGCTTAGGGCCTTGGATGAGAACTGGCATCATAATGAACTTCCGCTTCATGCACATCCAAGGAGGAAGGTTATACATACATAGAGTCACGGGCCAGGTGCTGTGATTGCTGCTCTGCTCCCCGAAAGGATTAATACCATCCACGCTTAAACCAAACCATACGTTCCTTGGGTCACCTGCAAACTCAGCCCAGTACTTTCTCTCGATTTTTCTCCACTGCGACCCGTCAGCGGGTGCTCTCAACTTCTCGTCTTTCTTATGGTCCTCACTGTGCCATCGCATCAACTTTGCATGCTCTTCGTTTCTGAACAGACGTTTCAACCGTGGTATTATAGGAGCATACCACATCACCTTCGCAGGAACCCTCTTCCTGGGGGCTCGCCGTCAACATCACCAGGGTCATCTCGTCTGATCTTATACCGCAATGCACCGCATACCGGGCATGTGTTCAGATCCTTGTACGCACCGCGGTAGAGGATGCAGTCATTAGGGCATGCATGTATCTTCGGCACCTCCAATCCTAGAGGGCATACGACCTTCTTTGCTGCGTATGTACTGTCGGGCAATTCGTTATCCTTTGGAAGCTTCTTCTTCAATATTTTCAATAGCTTCTCAAATCCTTTGTCAGGCACAGCATTCTCTGCCTTCCACTGCAGCAATTTCAGTACGGTACCGAGCTTTGTGTTGTCATCTTCGCAATTGGGGTACAACCCTTTTTTGTGATCCTCTAACATGCGATCGAACTTCAGCTTCTCCTTTTGACTTTCGCATTGCGTCCTTGCATCGACAATGACCCGGCGGAGATCATCATCATCGGGCACTGGTTCCTCTTGATCTTCAGCAGCTTCCCCCGTTGCAGCATCATTGGGCACATCGTCTGGTTCCTCTTGATCTTCAGCAGCTTCCCCCGTTGCAACATCACCGTATTCAGGGGGCACATAGTTGTCATCGTCCTCTTCTTCTTCGCCGTCTTCCATCATAACCCCTATTTCTCCGTGCCTCGTCCAAACATTATAGTGTGGCATGAAACCCTTGTAAAGCAGGTGGGTGTGAAGGATTTTCCGGTCAGAGTAAGACTTCGTATTCCCACATTTAGGGCATGGACAACACATAAAACCATTCTGCTTGTTTGCCTCAGCCACTTCGAGAAAATCATGCACGCCCTTAATGTACTCGGAGGTGTGTCTGTTACCGTACATCCATTGTCGGTTCATCTGCGTGCATTATATATAATTAAGTGTGTCAAAAACCATTACAGAACATCATGAATAGATAATTAAGTGACCAAATTAATAGAAGTTCATCATCACATTAAAACCAAAGTACATACATAGTTCTCATCTAACAACATATAGCTCTCCAGAGCATCTAATTAGTTAAACCATACATTGAAACTATGTAAAACATTTCAATGCGAAAACAAATGCGATCATAATCGCAACCAAGGTAACAATTGATCCAACGACATAATGATACCAAGCCTCGGTATGAATGGCATATTTTCTAATCTTTCTAATCTTCAAGCGCATTGCATCCATCTTGATCTTGTGATCATCGACGACATCCGCAACATGCAACTCCAATATCATCTTCTCCTCCTCAATTTTTTTTATTTTTTCCTTCAAGAAATTGTTTTCTTCTTCAACTAAATTTAACCTCTCGACAATAGGGTCGGTTGGAATTTCCGGTTCACATACCTCCTAGATAAATAAAATCTATGTCACGTTGGTCGGCATAATTTTCATAAGCAATAAATGAACCAATAGTTATAAAGATAATATATACCACATCCGAATCATAGACAGGACGAGGGCCGACGGGGGCGGATACCAAAACCATCGTACTATATAATAACAAGCAATAAAATAGTAAGAAAATTAGACAAGTATCTATCTAAAGTAAGAATTTTTTTCTTTCAGAAAGAAGATAAGAACAAGAGGCTCACCACGGTGGTGCCGACGACGAGATCGGCGCGGGCGATCAACGGCGGTGAAGACGGGAATGGGACGTGACGGGCCGCTAAACCTAGACAAATCTCGAGGAAAATGGAGCTTTGAGGTCGAGCTTCGAGACGAGAAAGCTTAACTAGTGTGGCTCGGGCATTTCATCGAACACCTCATGTGCATAGGAGGTAAGGTAGAGCACCACAAAGCCCTCCCCTCGCCGGCCAGAGAAAAACAGAGCACTGGAGTGCTCTGCTCGCGGGCGAGGGTTATATATAGGCACCTCATTGATCCCGGTTCGTGGCATAAACCGGGACTAAATGGCAGCCTGTGGTCCCGGTTCAAGCCACCAACCGGGACCAATGGTGGTGGGGCAGGAGTGAGGCCCATTGGTCCCGGTTCGTCCCACCAACCGGGACCAAAGGAGCCAGACGAACCGGGACCAATGCCCCCACGAGGCCCGGCAGGCCCCTGGCCTCACGACCCGGGACCAGTGCCCCATGGATCCCGGTTCTGGACTGAACCGGGACTAATGGGCTGACCCGGCCTGAACCAAAGCCCTCTTTTCTACTAGTGATGAAAGAGATCAAGTGGGAGGTGAGTACAAGATCTGAGGTCTTGTGACCAACCTGCAATTACCGCACATGTTCATATCTTGTTATGGGATTTGGGTCGGATATCTTCACAAAAATCGCAACAAATTAGATTCATTCAAGCATGTAGTATTAGATTTTCATCTACATGTGCTTGCATTAAAGGTTAAGCCGGCCGATGGACAAGGCATGCTCAATCGTGCACAACATTAGGAACTAGGTCGACTAGCGTGGTGGCCGACACAGCCATAGGTCTCCCACCCCCCCCCCCCCCCCCCCACCCCGGTCAGCCCAACCAGCTCATGTCCGGTTTTTATTTTTGTTTCTTGTTGTTTATTTTGGTTTTCTCATTCTTTTCTCTTACTTTATTCCTTTATCTTTTAATTTTTTTTTCTTTTCAAAATTCATGAACATTTTCTGAAATCCGGAACAGTTTTTTCAAGTTGGTGAACATATTTTCAAATTCAGATATTTTTTAGTCTGTGTAAACATTTTCTGTATTCACAATTAATTCATCGAACTAAAATAATTACATATTTTTTCTGCGCACATTTTTTTTACAAATTCCTGAATACTTCTTCAAATCATGAACTTTTTTTAATTCAGGAACATTTTTTAAATCGTGATAATTTTTTAAATTTGTGAATAGTTCTGAAATCATGATCATTTTTAAATTCACAAAGAATTTTTTGAAATCTTGAACATTTTAAAGTTCGCAAACAGTGTTTAAAATTTTTGGAACATTTTTTAAAATTGCATCATTTTTTCGAATTTAACAAACATTTTTTGAAATTGTGTACATTTTCTGAGTATTTTCAAAATATTCCTGAATATTATTTTAGAAAATTCTGGAACGTTTTTAAAATTGTGAATATTTTTTATTACAGGAACTTTTTTTTTTTGAAATCCCGAGCATTTTTTGAATTCACATACATTTTTTTTCAAAATTCAGAACTTTTCGAAATCCTGAATTATTTCTAAAAAATGTTCCATACTTAATGAGGGCACGTGGGGGAGGGGGGTGCGCGCTTCCCTAGGGGGGGTCCCGATCATTGCAAAGACGGCGAGCGTAGCAGCGAGACCCAATGTCATACCTAATGGGCCAAAAATGACCCAAAAATAGCCTAGCCGGCCGAACAACACATCGGCTTACCGTGCCTGGAGGGCCAGCGTGTCGGGCGGTGCCATGCCAAGCCGGCCTGTTTGGCCAGCTCTTCCTCGGACCACCGCTTTGGCCTCGTTAGGCGTAGTGGAGGGATCCTCCTCTCTCACCTTGTGTAGTACTCCCTCTGTAAACTAATATAAGAGCGTTTAGATCACTAAAGTAGTAATCTAAACACTCTTATATTAGTTTACGGAGGGAGTACTTGCTTTTGTGTTGCAGTGATGTCGCTCCAAGGGTGATAATGGTGTCATCTAGAATGAAGGTTCTCTGGTTCCAGTCTGTGTGACGCCTAGTGCAATATTGTGGAGCCGTACCAAATACAATGATTACTCGAAAAACATGTCACAGTAGCAAACTAGCAGCTGACAAAGCAGCACAAGATTGCCAGCAAGGATGCAACTCTGTTTGTTCTGAATCTCTCTCTACTCTCTGGGTCAAGGATGGCAGATCACACAAACATAGCAAACAACTTTTTTGTTGTGCAATGGGCAATTGTATAACCAGTTAACTGAAATAGTCAAATTGTGCAATGGGCAAATTGCATAGCCCCTGCTTCGATCTGACATCTCCAGAGTTTCAGAACAAAAATCAGTATGACTGATGATGAACACACCTAAGTCCAGTCCAGCGAACATTTGTCAGTGAATTCAGCGAACGCAACGAAATTTCGTGCTAGTGAATTCAGCGAACAAAGCTGCAGCGAAGTACTGTACTAGGATGCAGCAACAAGATAATATCGCGAGGACCCTGATTCCATTGCGTTCGTAACCATCGCCTTCCACTGACTAAGCAGAGAAAACCAACCCATGAAGGAACAACATTCAGACCAATTCCAGAGTTTCAGAACGCAGGTCCGCATGACTGCTGAAGAAACACATTTAAATTCAGAGGATGTTTCTGCATAACCAAATATGAATGCAGCGACGAAATGTTGTCGCTCATTCAGCTAAAACCAAATTAAACGAATACAGCGTACTGAATCACACAAGCATCGAACAAAGACGCAGCAGAGTAGGATGTAACACATCGAGAGATGCGGAAAAGATACGGAGTAGTATAATACCAACGCTGATTCCCCGTTGCATTCATACACATCGCTTTGCACTAACTACACAGACCAAAGCTAACGATGAAACAACAACACACGCACTGGGACAGATGGAACAGCGGGGAGCAGAGACTGGACGGAGCAGAGGGGGCTAGCCGCCGAAGCCGTAGAGGGTGCGTCCCTGTCGCTTGAGCGCGTAGACGACGTCCATGGCGGTGACGGTCTTGCGGCGGGCGTGCTCGGTGTAGGTGACGGCGTCGCGGATGACGTTCTCCAGGAAGATCTTGAGCACGCCGCGGGTCTCCTCGTAGATGAGCCCCGAGATGCGCTTCACGCCGCCCCTCCGAGCGAGACGACGGATGGCCGGCTTGGTGATGCCCTGGATGTTGTCGCGGAGCACCTTCCGGTGGCGCTTGGCGCCGCCCTTGCCCAGCCCCTTCCCGCCCTTGCCGCGGCCGGACATGGTCGACGGCTTCCTCCTTCCTTGGAGCTGCGAGCGGGCAGATTGGATCGGGTGGATTTGGAGGGGAACGGTGGTGGCTGCGTCTGCTGGAGTGCGGTGGGGAGAAGGGCGATTTAACAGGGGAGGAGGGCCGGCCTGCCGTTCGATCCGGATGGAATGGACGGTCAAGATCTCGATCCGGGAAAGAGATGGCGCGGATCGCTGACGTGGCTCTCAAATTTCGTTCGGTGAGGCGGGCGGGAGCTCAGAAAATTTGGATTAGTACAGACACTAATTTCGTTCGGTGACGTTGGTGACGTGGCTCTCAAATTTAGGGATCGTACCAAAATCGTATGCGTAAGTGTCGTACAGACACTAATTTTGGAGAAATTGGACCCCATTTTGCCTTCCCGTTTTATTATTTGAAACATTCAATTCATCCATCATCGGTCCTCTGCTTCTTGCAGCGTACGCGTAGTCATTCGTCCACGAGATTTTCTTTTTTACGAACAACGGTGAACGCTACATTTCATAGACCGTCCGAGCCGGAAAGTTACAATGTGAAACATGATGAGATGAACAAGACCCACCAAAAAGAAAGAAAAAGACATAAGAGATATAGGGAAAGAGTCGCCACTTGCAATCACCGATCTCGTTGACATGGCCAACAGGACGACTTCGGCTTTCATCTTCATCTAACCAAGCAAGCAGAGGTTTGAGCTTGGTCGTTTGGTCGCCACCCGGCAACACCCTCAAGGAGGAGTGTTGATAGGGAACGAGGGGATCCAAGATGGATCACGGACTCACTAACCCGACTTAAGATGAGAGCATCCGACTCTTCCACAAACTCAAATCAACAAGACCAATGAGCACACTCAGTAGAACGCACCTCCAAGCCGCTAGTCTCCAAAATTGGAATCCTGCTCCAAGACGAAGGCCTCAAAAAGTGCATGACCTCACCACATCTCCACTGCCTCGCTCGCCATACTTAGATTGTGAGATGAAGCAGGGCGTCGCCAACACGCGTCCTGGAGGGCACCGCTGGAGCTAGGCGTGTCCGGCGTCGCGCCCCATGGATGAGGAATGCCAGGCGTCGACACGACTAGTACACAGGTCCAAGGCCCAGAACAGGCACTCCCCATGTCGTCGAGCAACCACCACCAAGCACCGCTCAGGGAAGGCCCTATCGCCATGTGGAGACGCCACCCCAAGAGCAGCAGGACCACTAGACCGACACGCGCCACCGGCCATCCTGAGACCCGCGCAGGACACCGGCTGACCAACGAGGATGCCCCGCCGCCACCTTCCCTCGAGCACACGTGGCTTTGCAGGTAAGGGGAGGGGAGGCCTGGTGGGGCGGCTATGTCCCCCCCCCCCCCCCCCCATGTTGCGAGAGGAGACTAACTAAAGAATTTTATGCATGAGATTCATTCATTGTATGTGAGAAAGAAGCACGAAGACGAACTCAATACGAAATTCTTAGCGATAACTAGCGTTGGTGATGGCTGCTGAAAGTTTACATGTGCCTTCATACCAAAAAGATTACTACTAGTAGTAATATTATGGCAGTTTCAGATTTGTAAAGTGTTTGTGTCCAGTTTGATGTGGCGTGCTTGGTAACATGCCTGAGGCCCAACCAGATCTGTGCGGTGCAAAAATTGAGCGTTTGATAGGCTGGCGTGCACCGGAATCTTGCCTCACACGAAACTTAAACCACTCCTGAGCCAAACCTGCCAGGAATGACTGAAACTACCGTTTCTAGCGAGGCAGTATAAGTCAAGCCATATCGAGCGCATGTGGTGGGTCCGATTGCACGAAAGGGCGCGAGAGGATGTGAGCGAGTAGGCAACATGTACTTGGGTTGTTCTCTTACCTCACTTAATTTCCTTCTCTATTCTCCTTTTCTCAGTCCCATGAAATCTTCACAAATGTGTTTTGATTCGAGATAGATGAAAAAGATTTTCAATGATGCTATGGTTCATAATCAGGAAATCAGTTTGCAGTTTTGTCGATCGTAAATGCTCAATTACGTGTTGATGTTTGGAGCTATTTGGAAGAATTTTGAAAAGTTCATCGCGTATGGTTGACCGTTTGAATTTTCCTTTTAACGGTAGTTTCATCTCGATGATTCACCCAACTTCCATGTTGTAAGTTCTCTGTTTTGATTTCAGTTTGACCCCCGCGTCGCTCAGCTTGGGCGACCCGGGGGAGACAACGCGCGCCGCCGGCAGGCTCCCCCCCTCGCGCTACCTCCCCTCCGCCGCTGCTGCTGGCCTCGCCGGAAGTGGCAGCGGGCCCTGCCTCCGAAGGCGGCTCGGGGTGAACTCGCGGTGGACGCGCGGCGGACGGGTGGCGGTCGTCGTCAAGGTGGCGGCTGCCGTCGATCTTGGGGATGGGGGGCGCTACGTGCGCTCGGGGAGCTGGAAGGCGTCGTGGCGGCGCTGTGCCTCTCGACGGCGTCTGGTCGCGGCGTTCGCGGGCGCTCCCCCTTCTGCGGCGGATCTTGCCATGGATCTGGCGGGGGTCGTTGGAGTTGGCTTGGTGCGTGCGGCCATGGGCGCAGGGCGCGTGGTTGCCGGACTTGGCGTCCTCCCCGGCATGGAGATCCCTGCGCTGCTGGTGGCTGCTGCATCTTCCCCGGTGGTGCGGTCGTCAGATCCGGATTTGGCGCGAGTGGTGGTCCGGCCGCCGGCCTGACCTTCTACGGTATGCTTGTGTGCGCCTTGGGCAGGTTCGATTCGCTTCGATCCGGCCTGCGGTGGTTTGAATCTGACCATGTGCGGCGGCGGGGTGGCCATGGTCCTTTGTGGTGGTGCAGATCAGCTAACCACCTCACTCAACCGATCTTCGGGAGTGTGTCAGATCAACTTTGGGCGAAAGCCTTGCTCCATCTGGAGCCGGCGGCGGCGACGCCCGTGGGCGCCGCTAACCTCCTTGGAGGCGTCGTTGTATTTGTTGTCTGCACCCTCCACGTCGAGACCCCGGGGGAAACCTGTTGGGAATCGTAGCATAATTTTAAAATTTTCCTACGCTCACCAAGATGCATCTATGGAGTATACTAGCAACGAAGGGAAGGAGTGCATCTACATACCCTTGTAGATCGCGAGCGGAAGCGTTCCAATGAACGTGGATGACGGAGTCGTACTCGCCGTGATCGAAATCACCGATGACCGAGTGCCGAACGGACGGCACCTCCGCGTTCAACACACGTACGGTGCAGCGACGTCTCCTCCTTCTTGATCCAGCAAGGGGGAAGGAGAGGTTGATGGAGATCCAGCAGCACGACGGCGTGGTGGTGGATGTAGCGGGATGCCGGCAGGGCTTCGCCGAGCTTATACGAGAGAGAGAGAGAGGTGTAGCAGGGGAGGAGGGAGGCGCCCAAGGCTGTGTTGTTTCTGCCCTCCCTCCCCCCCTTTATATAGGCCCCCTTGGGAGGGGGGGGGGCGCCGGCCAAACCCATCTAGGGTGGGGGGCGGCGGCCAGGGGGGGTGCCTTGCCCCCCAAGGCAAGTGGGAAGCCCCCACCCTAGGGTTCCCAACCCTAGGCGCATGGGGGGAGGCCCATGGGGGGGCGCCCAGCCCACTAGGGGCTGGTTCCCTTCCCACTTCAGCCCACGGGGCCCTCCGGGATAGGTGGCCCCACTCGGTGGACCCCCGGGACCCTTCCGGTGGTCCCGGTACAATACCGGTAACCCCCGAAACTTTTCCGGTGGCCGAAACTTGACTTCCTATATATAATTCTTCACCTCCGGACCATTCCGGAACTCCTCGTGACGTCCGAGATCTCATCCGGGACTCCGAACAACTTTCGGGTTTCCGCATACACATATCTCTACAACCCTAGCGTCACCGAACCTTAAGTGTGTAGACCCTACGGGTTCGGGAGACATGCAGACATGACCGAGACGCCTCTCCGGTCAATAACCAACAGCGGGATCTGGATACCCATGTTGGTTCCCACATGTTCCACGATGATCTCATTGGATGAACCACGATGTCGAGGATTCAATCAATCCCGTATACAATTCCCTTTGTCAATCGATATGTTACTTGCCCGAGATTCGATCGTCGGTATCCCAATACCTTGTTCAATCTCGTTACCGGCAAGTCTCTTTACTCGTACCGCAATGCATGATCCCGTGACTAACGCCTTAGTCACATTGAGCTCATTATGATGATGCATTACCGAGTGGGCCCAGAGATACCTCTCCGTCATACGGAGTGACAAATCCCAGTCTCGATCCGTGCCAACTCAACAGACACTTTCGGAGATACCCGTAGTGCACCTTTATAGTCACCCAGTTACATTGTGACGTTTGGCACACCCAAAGCACTCTTACGGTATCCGGGAATTGCACGATCTCATGGTCTAAGGAAAAGATACTTGACATTGGAAAAGCTCTAGCAAACGAAACTACACGATCTTTAATGCTATGCTTAGGATTGGGTCTTGTCCATCACATCATTCTCCTAATGATGTGATCCCGTTATCAACGACATCCAATGTCCATAGTCAGGAAACCATGACTATCGGTTGATCAACGAGCTAGTCAACTAGAGGCTTACTAGGGACACGTTGTGGTCTATGTATTCACACATGTATTACGATATCCGGACAATACAATTATAGCATGAACAATAGACAATTACCATGAACAAAGAAATATAATAATAACCATTTATTATTGCCTCTAGGGCATATTTCCAACAAAACCCCTAGTCCAGGTCCTCCTGTATGGATGATGGCGGCGCAACCAGCGTCACGGCCCTTCTTGAAGGCGTCATCTTTGGGGTCAATATGGTTGTTGTGTGGGAGTTGCTTCTTGAAGGAATGTTGGTGGTGGTGGTGCGGCCGATTGGGGTCGACGGTGGTCTGTGTTGTTGCAGCCATGTTTCCTATGTGTTCGTCTTCGGTGGTGTTCCCTGGTTTCGGCCATGTTGCTGTGCATGTTCAAGTACCTCCTTGGTGGCCATTGTGGTGCGGTGAGCCTAGTGCTCTTGGTGTCGTTCGGGTTCATCTTTGCTCTTCGATGACACAAGATGCCTCCCCAACTTGCTAATCATTCTGGATTCTCGTGACGGAGCTCCCAATCAAGGTTCGTGTTATCACTCGTTGGTTGTGGTTGCTCCTGAGTTGTGTCGTGAGGTTCGGTTCGCACGCCGGTGCGGTGCGTTAGGTTGCTTGCTTAGTCTTGGTATTGTGATCCCTTCACGACACCCCACATATACTTGTGCCTCCCGTGGTGTTAGTCCTTCAGTCTGCTAGCTAGGTCGGGCCTTGTCTTGGGCATCCTTTTTCCTCATCTTTTGTAACTCTATTACTTGTACGGTTTTCGGCCCGGTTTCCCTCATAAACGGGGTCAACTTGTTTAGGTTTTTGATCCGGTTTCCCTTATAAACTGGATCAGCCAAAGCTTGAGGGATGACTCTTGGCTTTGGCAGCTTTTTGAGCAATATATTCAGGTGGGGATCCTCTCCCTCCGGTGACTGTTAAAAAAAAGTTCTCTGTTTTGACGGTCGTAGACGAGTATATCTACATCTACATAGTGGACTATACAAATGCATATATGTTATCTATTTTAATCAATGTCCAAAATATCATTTGATTCACTGATTTATCAGTCGATTTATCGCTTAGCGATGGGTGGCCGCTAAGAGCGATTAATCAGGAATCGACCGATTAATCAATCGGGCCCCTGTGGTCAGAAACCTCAAACCATGGCCTCCCCTTCAGTCGCCTCCCGCACATCACACTACATATAGGACATGTGGTATAGTGTTGTCCGACTTTAGTTGTCATTGACACATTGTTTAACATGTAATATGTAGTTATGTATTGATGTAGTGTTGTCCTATTTAAAGGCATCGAGAACACTGGTGGTTGTTTCCATTTTAGTTGTTGAAACCTGGCAATTCCAAGCAAAATTTGGCCAATTAATAGTCAACCAATTAAATCAATTAATGATCAATTTCCGATTA
This sequence comes from Aegilops tauschii subsp. strangulata, assembly GCF_002575655.3. Lineage (NCBI taxonomy): Eukaryota > Viridiplantae > Streptophyta > Magnoliopsida > Poales > Poaceae > Aegilops > Aegilops tauschii. The sequence goes on along the minus strand of NC_053040.3, from coordinate 33,506,534 downwards.
ATATCTAATCCCAGCCGACCAAAAGGCTAACAATAAGCGATATACTAAACATTACTTTTAATGACACTCATTAATCTCCTTGAGCTAATACCTTCTAATCTACACAACGGTGCTTTAATTTGAGATAAGCTCTACATGAAAAAGATGCACATCGACGTTGTGGTTCCATTCATGCGGCCAGTTGTGTAGTTTCGTTGACCGTAAATGTTCAACTCCATGTTCATGTTTGGAGCTATTTTGGACGAATTTTGTCAAACTAGTCGCACACAGTCGGTCGTTTGTATTTTCCTTTGGCCAGTACCTTCATCTCATTGTTTCAAATGACTTTCGTGTTGTATGTTTTCTGTTACAACAGTTGTGTACTATGTGTATCTGCATATTGTAATGTATTAAGGTGTTCATGTGATGGTTTACATGAAATTCAGAGTGATTTCTTTTTGTTCTCACTGATCATCGTCAACCTTGCCGCATGGATGCCATGCCGTGCCTGGCACCGCTGTCAGCGTCATTCCTCTTGGCCTCCTCGCTCGCGACCTACTACACTGATGCCGTCATCGCATGCACACTGCACTTCTCCTCCATGTCGTCTGCCTTAGAGCCTCCATGCTGCGATGATGCTAGGAAACAGTTTGTCGTGCCGCTGACGAGGTTGCTCGTCCGCGACTTCGTATTCATCACATCGGACGCAGCACCGGGACCACCGACCACTGTAGTTGCCAAGGCACTCTAATGTAACTCTATATGTCATGTGTAGTCATTAACTCTTAATGAAGTCCATTGTATGGAACCAAACACCATGGGGTTGCATCAACCCAGCCAACGCAGGCCACCAAATGCAGACAAAAATTGTTGCCCTAATGCAGTCAGCCTACATGCAAGCTACCAAACAACATGCACAACAGGATTTTACTATGCATGTGCTCAACTAGGCCCAACCGAGTGAGAGATGCAAGTAGGCAAATGATGTGCAGGTAACCAAATATGCCCATGATGCATCAGCAAAGCAGCGCTCATGTGTTAATGACGCGTTTGAAATCCTGCATCATCACCAAAACATGCTCACTGGGTGCAAGGAATATATGTTTGGTAGCATACACGGAGGCCTAACTCGCATGCATGAACCTTAAAGCGGTCCAGAGTATGGCTTGCTAGGAACGCTCGAATCGCCCGTTTCTAGCGAGCTAGGCTGAGTTTAGCGCAAAAGTGGGGCACAACGTATGCAGCGGTGCAGGAGAAATCAGCACAGAGATAGCGAGATACGGAAATCGATCGGGGAGGCATGGCACAAAATCTAGCACCCCCCCCCCCCCCCCCCCCCCCCCGCGTCTCCCAGAATGATGAACCATGAGTTCTATGCACTTGTGTTATATATGAAAATGTTGAACTATGACATGTATTGAAGTTCAACTTTAATTTGTACTATTGATGAGTTTCTTCGGATATGGTGTCAAAGTTTTGTTTAAATTTTCAAGATTATTATTGTACATATCATATTCGATTGCCTCATATTAAAATTTTACAAATTAAGGGGTAATATGACCACCTCAATTAAAAAGGGCCATCACAACCCCAATCCACTACTCATCCCTCAAACCAAACACTTATTGGAGTAGTATGACTATCCCCAACCATAATTCATCCTTCGAACCAAACAAAACATCGGCTAATCTCATACATCAGCCAAACAGAAAAAGGGTTATCCCAAGCCAACTAGTTGGGATACACATAACCACCCTAGCATGTCCCTCTAACTAGTTTCCAGTGTAGATGAATAGCGTTATAGGGGAAGTTAACCTGAAGGTTTGCTTGGGATTACTTAACTTGACGTACATTATCTGAATCTTGGTTAGAACGTCATGTGGCATCCTTAGAATATAGGGGGAATCTTGGGCATATGTTGGCAGCAGTACACAGGTCCTTGTCGCTCGTGAGTCTTGCCACAATCTGGCATCTTATTCTGAAGCAAATGGCTATCTTGTTGAAACTGTTATCTGTAAAATGTGGGGAAATCATGAGGTCATGTCCTGATTACTGCAATATTTTGGTAACAGAGCCTGAAGTCGAATGTATGAGCTTCCTTTATTTGTAAACGGATGCTGTTATCAGAAACTTTAATCTAGGCATTAGTTCAAGACTGCATAAATGAATATAATAATTCCTGTAAATCAGTTGCCATTTACATGCAAAATCGGCAACCACTTTAGGATTTAGTCGAGAAGTTTCGCCATTTGGGCGATTGGAGCCTGGAACTGATTCAGAAGCCTCAGAATAATTTCATGTAAATAGTTGCAAACAATAAAGAAGCTTTGGACACACGTTTTGTGGTCTTGCTATGTATCATTGTTTTTTTTTTCTTGTTTCGAAATACCCGATCTTCTTGTTGATTCTGTTTAATTGTAAGACTGGCAGGATGTATGGTCTTTAACTTCGTTTTCTTCATTTCCTTTCAAATAGATTCGTAGAAAAGGAAGGGAGATATGTTCGGAACATGTGAAGCACCAGGTTTGTCTCCATTTTGTCTAATGTAATGTTCAAAATGGAAGTGCAAAAAATCAGGATCAAAGCCCTATATCACAAGATACTGTGATGAGTGGTTCATGTACAATCAACTGTTCAGAAAGATTATGTTCTCTTTTATAAATACTAAGTTGTATGTTCACTCTTGGTTGTGATAGTCTGATGGGACCTGAATCGTACTTGTACTGTTGTTGAGTTTATCATGTGTTAATAGATATCTTCTTGTTTTGTTACAGAACAACAACCGATCGGTATCAATGATGGGATTATATACTAGTGGTTCCAAACATTTCCAGAGAACATGGAAACCTGAATATTTGAATGAAAACAAAATTTCCATCACATTTTTAGATATGTTGTTTCCATGTTCAACTCAGCGTAATTTGAATTCTCATATTTGTGTGTTCGTTGCAGACACATCCCATCACTGAAGTCAGAAGGCATCATAAGCTTGCTTCTGATGAGGCGAACCATCTTGATGCCTATTCGGAATGTAGATCGGTGATTGGAGATGGGGAGTGTTTCTACAGGAGTTTCATATTTTCGTACCTTGTAATCATCTTCCCCTCTTTTCCTTATCATAAGATGTAGGTTTAGTTATTTAACTTTCTCTGTTTTCGCGAATGTACAACAGGAGCAAGTTATTGATAGGCAGGACACACATGAGGAGCACCGTCTCCTTCAGGCTGTTGATATGGTGAATCTGCACTTTGCAGCTCTTCGATGGAACGAGTCTGAGTTTCGATGGAACGAGTCTGAGTTTTCGAGGAGCAGCAGAGTAAGTTCTCGCCTTGTCCATAACTGTTATTTCTTGGATAAACATGCTTGCAAGGGATGATGATTCTATTCAGGTTACAGTACACTTCAAGCAGCATCTCTGCATCTGGCATCTCACTATCTTTGTCACTTGCAGGAGATGCACAATTGCTTAACAGTAGTTGGATGCTGTCACAGTTTTATACACTGTTGGCAATAACTGAATTGAAGTTTATTGTAAAGTTAACAGCCCGATGGTAACAATGGGCTTAAGAAAATTTACTTGTAAAGGAACAACGGCAGTATAATGAGGAAATAACATAATTTTATGCTTGTTTGAGCACTGTAACAGTGCGTACCTACTGATTGTTATTGTACAGGCACCACACTGTTCTGTTACTATGCTATAGTATATGCTTAATGACTGAAGCTTCTCAGGCGAGTTGTCTTAGCTGTGTTCTTTTATATCTTGCTATTGATCAGTATTCTGTATGTATCATTGTAACCTATGATATGTGATTATCAACTGTGAATTATTGAGTCGCTTGTTCTTTCAGGCATTTAAGAATCTGATCGAGAAAGTAATGAGATGGAAGAGTCATGGCAGGTGGAAGAGCATGGAATCAACTAGCAGGTTTTTGACTCCCTTGGTTTTCTGCAATTCCATCATAGTATTGTGGCCGAATGCATTCCATCTCACTGACATAATATGTGCCATTTTTAGCTACCGTAGAGAGGAGCTTCTCGAGTTCTTCAGCGAGTACGATACGACGCAAGACAGTGAGAAAAACACCCTTGAAGTCATATTTCCTTTTGTTCTCATGTAATTCATGTTTCTGACTCATTTTCCTCAGATTAGTAGTAGCTGTCGAGATATGCTGGCACGAAGAGGTGTATGAACCGCTTATACCAGGGCTCAGTGGAAATTACAATCTTAAAGATGTGAGTGATGCATATCCTCCCGTACATTACCTCATGCTGATTTCCAATGCATCCATTCTTGGATACATGACACTCAACTTACCTAACCTCCTGTTGTTGTTGTACGAACAGTGGTGCTTTCAGCGCGTCACTCCAGCTCGTCGGTTCACGGATCATGTCATGATGGTGGCCTTGGCCAGAGCGCTTGAGATACCCCTCAGAGTGGAGCGAGTCCGAGGAGGATATGATCCAGATATCTACACTGTCCCTGGAGTTCCCCGTCCGAGAGTGACCCTGCTGTACTCGGCAAATCACTACGAAATCATCTACCCGCGTGCTCCTCCAGCTGAGAGTTCGAGTCATCAGGCTTCCCAGATAGAACATGCTGCTGATGAGGGTTCAAGCCAACAGACTTCACAGAGAGAACATCCTGGTGATGAGAGTTCAAGTGAATAGATTCCGCTGGATCAAAGTTGAGTTGGGCTGCTGCCTATGAAGGAGAGTGTTGCTGAGTTTAGTGGTACAGTAGATGCACCGACGAAGTTGGGGTAGGCATAGCATATACACTTGTGCATTCTTCTTCTGTTGGCTGGTATACAGTGAATCTTGTGTGACCACATTGAACTTGTTGCTAATTGTTAGCTGGTATATACTAATAGATCTCCCATGCAACAGATTTTGCTAGGTTAATAATGTTGAGTTGGGCTGCTGCGTACCTATGAATGAATGCACTAATGAAGCAGTTTCTTTCTTCTGTTGGCGCATACTCTGCTGGTGCCGCTGGATGGATGGACATTCTTTCTTGTGTCAAAGATACATACTGCTCGTGCCATTGGATTGATTAGTTTGGCATCTAATTGATCAGTTTGGCATATATTGCTGGTGCCATGTGATGAGTATATAAGGAAGAAAATAGGCAGTGGTTTGATTAGTTTGTATGATTGGTGTATGTGTTCCGACCTTCTGTCTCTTGATTCTGTATCTCTGCTGGCTACCCTGCCTTGCCAGTGTCGGAACCTGGTATATATATCATTAGTTTGTATAATGAGGCTAGTCATAGTGGGAGTAGTAACATAACATATCCCAAGACAAGTTTGCTTATGTGGCAGCTAGTTAATAAGGAGAAAGGTGTTTAGAGTAACATATTATGTTACCATCACATAGCGCTTCCTAAGAAAAGTTGGGTCTACAAGCTAATAAATACAACCATATATGACACTACTTCTATGTTACTTTGCACTATGAAAATAGTAACATAGACTAGTGTCATATGCATGACACTAGTCTAAGTTACTCCCCACTATGCATGACCAGCCTGATCTACTAGTAGTATTTTGTATTCCAAGAATTTACTCATATTACCCTGTCTGCTTCTGCTTGGTATGCTGTTTGAATCACAACCTGGCTACTACTACTACTTTGCAATGTACTACCTCATATCCATAATAACAACCGAAGTTCAAAACCGCGGCATTTATTATGGATCTAAGGGAATAATAACTATGCTCAGGATGTAAGTGGACAATTTTTTTTAGGGGCATGTAAGAGCAACTCTAGCAGACCCCCCATCCGGCCGGCCCGCAAAACGCGTTTGCAGTTTGTGGGAAACCGCTTTTGCGGGCTGGCTCGGACGGCCGCAGATGCAGACCCCCAAACGGACCCGTATAAAAGGATATTCGCGGAATGTACTTTTTTACGGGTTGGCTTTTGCGGGGTCTGTTCGGACACCGCCGCGTCGACCCGCAAACTGAAAACGCTCAATTCTCGCATTTGACATAAGTTTTCACAAATAAGTTCAAATTCAAACAACATAACACAGTTTTACGCGCAAATAAAAGCCAAGTTCAGTACGACAAACGCAAAAGAGGGCCTTGCAAAAGTTACGCGCATGTCCGGTATCATCTTGGTCGATCTTCACACCGCGCCATCGAGCCCATCTTGAAGTTCATCGCCACCACCGAATCCACCCCCGGCGCTTGTCCCAACTCCTGCACCAAAATCATCGACATTGCCACCATATGGAGCAGAGAAAACATCTCCGGAACTGTAAGACGGACCGGCCGACGCGACCATTCTCCTCTTCAAGATTTCTCTCCTTGCCATATCATGCCATGTTTTGGTGAGATCGTCCATGTCATTGCGGTTCATTAACATGATCTTGTTCTCTTCGGCCAGCAACAAGGACATGGATTTGTTTTCAGCGGTGCGTGCTCTTCTCTCCTCAATGGCAGCTTTGCGGAGCCCCTCTTCCTTGAGCATTTGCCACTTTTCTTGCTTCTCTTTTTCCTTCTTCTCGGCCAACTCTTTCTTGATCTCCAATGACTTCAACAACATCAACTCGTTTGATTGCACCATGGCATCAATCTTCTCCCTCAAGCTCGATGCTTCTTGCTCTCTCTTCATCTTCTCCTTAGTCTTCTTGTCGCCATCGGGCTTGTTCAAATTTCTTGGGCCATCATCATCCTCATCTTCATCCATGGTTGTAAGTGAGCCTCCCTTCAGTGGTGATTCTTTGTCGATCAACCTCCACTTGTCACAATTTTTTAGCAAGTCCCAACAATGCTTTAGTTTGAAGAATTTGCCTTCCGAAGCTTCCATGTGTTTGTATCTAAGTTGGGCAATTTTCTCCTACACAATGTGAACAAAGTTAAATAAGCAATCATTTCATATGATGCAATATGATGATGCACAACTTGAACAAAGGCAAAACAAACTCACATAGTCGAACTCCACGGTTCCACTTGGAGGTGTATTGCGTACTTGCTCCATGCAAGCTGCCCAACGGCTGCACATAGGCTTGATATTCTCCCAACGCCCTTGAAGCGACCGAAATGTGCGTGGAGTCCTATTGGGATGCTTTGCCATAATGCGGAAGTATTGATCTTCGATCCTTTGCCAATATCTCTTGGCGGTTTGAGAAGTACCCGTGCATGCATCAAGAGACACCGCACTCCATGCTTTGATCAAAGCTTGATCTTCCAAGATCGTGTAGTTCTTTGATCTTTGGCTTTTCTGTTGGGAATCGTAGCATAATTTCAAAATTTTCCTACGCTCACCAAGATGCATCTATGGAGTATACTAGCAACGAGGGGAAAGGAGTGCATCTACATACCCTTGTAGATCGCGAGCGGAAGCGTTCCAGTGAATGTGGATGACGGAGTCGTACTCGCCGTGATTCAAATCACCGATGACCGAGTGCCGAACGGACGGCACCTCCGCGTTCAACACACGTACGGTGCAGCGACGTCTCCTCCTTCTTGATCCAGCAAGGGGGAAGGAGAGGTTGATGGAGATCCAGCAGCACGACGGCGTGGTGGTGGATGTAGCGGGTCTCGGCAGGGCTTCGCCGAGCTTCTGCGAGAGGGAGAGGTGTTGCAGGGGAGGAGGGAGGCGCCCAAGGCTGTGTTCTTGCTGCCCTCCATCCCCCCCTTTATATAGGACCCCTGGGAAGGGGGGGCGCCGGCCAAGACCCATCTAGGGTGGGGGCGGCGGCCAAGGGGGAAGGGGGGGTGGCTTCCCCCCCAAGCCAAGTGGGGCGCCCCCCCACCCTAGGGTTTCCAACCCTAGGCGCAGGGGGGAGGCCCATGGGGGGCGCCCCAGCCCACTAGGGGCTGGTTCCCTTCCCACTTCAGCCCACGGGGCCCTCCGGGATAGGTGGCCCCACCCGGTGGACCCCCGGGACCCTTCCGGTGGTCCCGGTACAATACCGGTAACCCCCGAAACTTTCTCGGTGGCCGAAACTGGACTTCCTATATATAATTCTTCACCTCCGGACCATTCCGGAACTCCTCGTGACGTCCGGGATCTCATCCGGGACTCCGAACAACTTTCGGGTTTCCGCATACACATATCTCTATAACCCTAGCTTCACCGAACCTTAAGTGTGTAGACCCTACGGGTTCGGGAGACATGCAGACATGACCGAGACGCCTCTCCGGTCAATAACCAACAGCGGGATCTGGATACCCATGTTGGCTCCCACATGTTCCACGATGATCTCATCGGATGAACCACGATGTCGAGGATTCAGTCAATCCCGTAGACAATTCCCTTTGTCAATCGGTAAGTTACTCGCCCGAGATTCGATCGTCGGTATCCCAATACCTTGTTCAATCTCGTTACCGGCAAGTCTCTTTACTCGTACCGCAATGCATGATCCCGTGATTAACGCCTTAGTCACATTGAGCTCATTATGATGATGCATTACCGAGTGGGTCAGAGATACCTCTCCGTCACACGGAGTGACAAATCCCAGTCTCGATCCGTGCCAACTCAACAGACACTTTCGGAGATACCCGTAGTGCACCTTTATAGTCACCCAGTTACATTGTGACGTTTGGCACACCCAAAGCACTCCTACGGTATCCGGGAGTTGCACGATCTCATGGTCTAAGGAAAAGATACTTGACATTGGAAAAGCTCTAGCAAACGAAACTACACGATCTTTATGCTATGCTTAGGATTGGGTCTTGTCCATCACATCATTCTCCTAATGATGTGATCCCGTTATCAACGACATCCAATGTCCATAGTCAGGAAACCATGACTATCGGTTGATCAACGAGCTAGTCAACTAGAGGCTTACTAGGGACACGTTGTGGTCTATGTATTCACACATGTATTACGATTTTCGGACAATACAATTATAGCATGAACAATAGACAATTACCATGAACAAAGAAATATAATAATAACCATTTATTATTGCCTCTAGGGCATATTTCCAACAGTCTCCCACTTGCACTAGAGTCAATAATCTAGTTACATTGTGATGAATCGAACACCCATTGCGTCCTGGTGTTGATCATGTTTTGCTCTAGGGAGAGGTTTAGTCAACGGATCTGCTACATTCAGGTCCGTATGTACTTTACAAATATCTATGTCTCCATTTTGAACACTTTCACGAATGGAGTTGAAGCGACGCTTGATATGCCTGGTCTTCCTGTGAAATCTGGGCTCCTTGGCAAGGGCAATAGCTCCAGTGTTGTCACAGAAGAGAGTCATCGGGCCCGACGCATTGGGAATCACCCCTAGGTTGGTAATGAACTCCTTTATCCAGACTGCTTCCTGTGCTGCCTCTGAGGCCGCCATGTACTCCGCTTCACATGTAGACCCCGCCACGACGCTTTGCTTGCAACTGCACCAGCTTACTGCCCCTTCATTCAAAATATACACGTATCCGGTTTGTGACTTGGAGTCATCCAGATCTGTGTCGAAGCTAGCATCGACGTAACCCTTTACGACGAGCTCTTCGTCACCTCCATAAACGAGAAACATATCCTTAGTCCTTTTCAGGTACTTCAGGATATTCTTGACCGCTGTCCAGTGTTCCATGCCGGCATTACTTTGGTACCTTTCTACCAAACTTACGGCAAGGTTTACATCAGGTCTGGTACACAGCATGGCATACATAATAGACCCTATGGCCGAGGCATAGGGGATGACACTCATCTTTTCTATATCTTCTGCCGTGGTCGGGCATTGAGCCGTGCTCAATTGCACACCTTGCAATACAGGCAAGAACCCCTTCTTGGACTGATCCATATTGAACTTCTTCAATATCTTGTCAAGGTATGTACTCTGTGAAAGACCAATGAGGCGTCTTGATCTATCTCTATAGATCTTGATGCCTAATATATAAGCAGCTTCTCCAAGGTCCTTCATTGAAAAACACTTATTCAAATAGGCCTTTATACTTTCCAAGAATTCTATATCATTTCCCATCAATAGTATGTCATCCACATATAATATGAGAAATGCTACAGAGCTCCCACTCACTTTCTTGTAAACACAGGCTTCTCCATAAGTCTGTGTAAACCCAAACGCTTTGATCATCTCATCAAAGCGAATGTTCCAACTCCGAGATGCTTGCACCAGCCCATAGATTGAGCGCTGGAGCTTGCATACTTTGTCAGCATTCTTAGGATCGACAAAACCTTCCGGCTGCATCATATACAACTCTTCCTTAAGGAAGCCGTTAAGGAATGCCGTTTTGACGTCCATCTGCCATATCTCATAATCATAGTATGCGGCAATTGTTAACATGATTCGGACGGACTTCAGCTTCGCTACGGGTGAGAAAGTCTCATCGTAGTCAACCCCTTGAACTTGTCGATAACCCTTAGCGACAAGTCGAGCTTTGTAGATGGTCACATTACCATCCGCGTCCGTCTTCTTCTTAAAGATCCATTTGTTTTCTATGGCTCGCCGACCATCGGGCAAGTCAGTCAAAGTCCATACTTCGTTTTCATACATGGATCCTATCTCGGATTTCATGGCTTCTAGCCATTTGTCGGAATCCGGGCCCGCCATCGCTTCTTCATAGTTCGAAGGTTCACCGTTGTCTAACAACATGATTTCTAGGACAGGGTTGCCGTACCACTCTGGTGCGGAACGTGTCCTTGTGGACCAACGAGGTTCAGTAGTAACTTGATCCGAAGCTTCATGATCATCATCATTAACTTCCTCTCCAGTCGGTGTAGGCACCACAGGAGCATCTTCCCGCGCTGCGCTACTTTCCGGTTCGGAAGGGGTGACTATCACCTCATCAAGTTCCACTTCCCTCCCACTCAATTCTTTCGAGAGAAACTCCTTCTCCAGAAAGGACCCGTTCTTGGCAACGAAGATCTTGCCTTCGGATCTGAGGTAGAAGGTATACCCAATAGTTTCCTTAGGGCATCCTATGAAGACGCATTTTTCCGACTTGGGTTCGAGCTTTTCAGGTTGAAGTTTCTTGACATAAGCATCACATCCCCAAACTTTTAGAAACGATAGCTTAGGTTTCCTCCCAAACCATAATTCATACGGCGTCGTCTCAACGGATTTCGACGGAGCCCTATTTAAAGTGAATGCGGCAGTCTCTAAAGCATAGCCCCAAAATGAGAGCGGTAAATCGGTAAGAGACATCATAGATCGCACCATATCCAATAGAGTGCGATTACGACGTTCGGACACACCATTTCTCTGAGGTGTTCCAGGCGGCGTGAGTTGTGAAACTATTCCACATTTCCTTAAGTCTGTACCAAATTCGTGACTTAAATATTCTCCAGCACGATCTGATCGTAAGAACTTTATTTTCCTGTCACGTTGATTCTCAACCTCACTCTGAAATTCCTTGAACTTTTCAAAGGTTTCAGACTTGTGTTTCATTAGGTAGACATACCCATATCTACTTAAGTCATCAGTGAGAGTGAGAACATAACGATATCCTCCGCGAGCCTCAACACTCATTGGACCACACACATCGGTATGTATGATTTCCAATAAGTTGGTTGCTCGCTCCATTGTTCCGGAGAACGGAGTCTTGGTCATCTTACCCATGAGGCATGGTTCGCACGTGTCGAATGATTCGTAATCAAGAGACTCCAAAAGTCCATCTGCATGAAGCTTCTTCATGCGCTTGACACCAATGTGACCAAGGCGGCAGTGCCACAAGTATGTGGGACTATCGTTATCAACTTTACATCTTTTGGTATTCACGCTATGAATATGTGTAACATCACGTTCGAGATTCATCAAGAATAAACCATTAACCAGCGGGGCATGACCATAAAACATATCTCTCATATAAATAGAACAACCATTATTCTCGGATTTAAATGAGTAGCCATCTCGAATTAAACGAGATCCAGATACAATGTTCATGCTCAAAGCTGGCACTAAATAACAGAGGTTTAAAATTAATCCCGTAGGTAGATGCAGAGGTAGCGTGCCGACGGCGATCACATCGACCTTGGAACCATTCCCGACGCGCATCGTCACCTCGTCCTTCGCCAGTCTCCGTTTACTCCGTAGTTCCTGTTTTGAGTTACAAATATGAGCAACCGCACCGGTATCAAATACCCAGGAGCTACTACGAGTACTGGTAAGGTACACATCAATTACATGTATATCACATATACCTTTGGTGTTGCCGGCCTTCTTGTCCGCTAAGTATTTGGGGCAGTTCCGCTTCCAGTGACCACTTCCCTTGCAATAAAAGCACTCAGTTTCAGGCTTGGGTCCATTCTTTGACTTCTTCCCAGTAACTGGCTTACCGGGCGCGGCAACTCCCTTGCCGTCCTTCTTGAAGTTCTTCTTACCCTTGCCCTTCTTGAACTTAGTGGTTTTGTTCACCATCAACACTTGATGTTCTTTTCTGATCTCCACCTCCGCTGATTTCAGCATTGAATATACCTCAGGGATGGTCTTTTCCATCCCCTGCATATTGAAGTTCATCACAAAGCTCTTGTAGCTTGGTGGAAGCGACTGGAGGATTCTGTTAATGACCGCGTCATCCGGGAGATTAACTCCCAGCTGAGTCAAGCGGTTGTGCAACCCAGACATTCTGAGTATGTGCTCACTAACAGAACTGTTCTCCTCCATTTTACAGCTGAAGAACTTGTCGGAGGCATCATATCTCTCGACCCGGGCATGAGCTTGGAAAACCATTTTCAGCTCCTCGAACATCTCATATGCTCCATGTTTCTCAAAACGCTTTTGGAGACCCGGTTCTAAGCTGTAAAGCATGCCGCACTGAACGAGGGAGTAATCATCAGCACGTGTTTGCCAAGCGTTCATAACGTCTTGGTTCTCTAGGATTGGTGCTTCACCTAGCGGTGCTTCTAAGACATAATCTTTCTTGGCTACTATGAGGATGAGCCTCAGGTTCCGGACCCAGTCCGTATAGTTGCTGCCATCATCTTTCAGCTTGGTTTTCTCTAGGAACGCGTTGAAATTGAGGACAACGTTGGCCATTTGATCTACAAGACATAGTGTAAAGATTTTAGACTAAGTTCATGATAATTAAGTTCATCTAATCAAATTATTTAATGAACTCCCACTCAGATAGACATCCCTCCAGTCATCTAAGTGAAAACATGATCCGAGTTTTACTAGGCCGTGTCCGATCATCACGTGAGACGGACTAGTCAAGATCGGTGAACATCTCCATGTTGATCGTATCTTCTATACGACTCATGCTCGACCTTTCGGTCCTCCGTGTTCCGAGGCCATGTCTGTACATGCTAGGCTCGTCAAGTCAACCTAAGTGTATTGCGTGTGTTCCGAGGCCATGTCTGTACATGCTAGGCTCGTCAACACCCGTTGTATGCGAATGTTAGAATCTATCACACCCGATCATCACGTGGTGCTTCGAAACAACGAACCTTCGCACCGGTGCACAGTTAGGGTGAACACTTTCTTGAAATTATTATAAGGGATCATCTTACTTACTACCGTCGTTCTAAGCAAATAAGATGCAAAAACATGATAAACATCACATGCAATCAAATAGTGACATGATATGGCCAATATCATTTTGCTCCTTTGATCTCCATCTTCGGGGAGCCATGATCATCTTCGTCACCGGCATGACACCATGATCTCCATCATCGTGTCTTCATGAAGCCGTCACGCCAACGATTACTTCTACTTCTATGGCTAACGCGTTTAGCAACAAAGTAAAGTAATTTACATGGCGTTTATTCAATGACACGCAGGTCATGCAAAATAATAAAGACAACTCCTATGGCTCCTGCCGGTTGTCATACTCATCGACATGCAAGTCGTGATTCCTATTACAAGAATATGATCAATCTCATACATCACATATATCATTCATCACATCTTCTGGCCATATCACATCACATAGCACTTGCTGCAAAAACAAGTTAGACGTCCTCTAATTGTTGTTGCAAGCTTTTACGTGGTTTGTAGGTTTCTAACAAGAACGTTTCTTACCTACGTATGACCACAACGTGATTTGCCAATTTCTATTTACCCTTCATAAGGACCCTTTTCATCGAATCCGTTCCGACTAAAGTAGGAGAGACAGACACCCACTAGCCACCTTATGCATCTAGTGCATGTCAGTCGGTGGAACCTGTCTCACGTAAGCGTACGTGTAAGGTCGGTCCGGGCCGCTTCATCCTACAATGCCGCCGAAACAAGATACGACTAGTAGCAGCAAGAAGAATTGGCAAACTCAACGCCCACAACTGCTTTGTGTTCTACTCGTGCATAGTAACTACGCATAGGCCTGGCTCATGATGCCACTGTTGGGAATTGTAGCATAATTTTAAAATTTTCCTACGCTCACCAAGATGCATCTATGGAGTATACTAGCAACGAGGGGAAAGGAGTGCATCTACATACCCTTGTAGATCGCGAGCGGAAGCGTTCCAGTGAACGTGGATGACGGAGTCGTACTCGCCGTGATTCAAATCACCGATGACCGAGTGCCGAACGGACGGCACCTCCGCGTTCAACACACGTACGGTGCAGCGACGTCTCCTCCTTCTTGATCCAGCAAGGGGGAAGGAGAGGTTGATGGAGATCCAGCAGCACGACGGCGTGGTGGTGGATGTAGCGGGTCTCGGCAGGGCTTCACCGAGCTTCTGCGAGAGGGAGAGGTGTTGCAGGGGAGGAGGGAGGCGCCCAAGGCTGTGTTCTTGCTGCCCTCCATCCCCCCCTTTATATAGGCCCCCTGGGAAGGGGGGGCGCCGGCCAAGACCCATCTAGGGTGGGGGGCGGCGGCCAAGGGGGAAGGGGGGGTGGCTTCCCCCCCAAGCCAAGTGGGGCGCCCCCCCACCCTAGGGTTTCCAACCCTAGGCGCAGGGGGGAGGCCCATGGGGGGCGCCCCAGCCCACTAGGGGCTGGTTCCCTTCCCACTTCAGCCCACGGGGCCCTCCGGGATAGGTGGCCCCACCCGGTGGACCCCCGGGACCCTTCCGGTGGTCCCGGTACAATGCCGGTAACCCCCGAAACTTTCTCGGTGGCCGAAACTGGACTTCCTATATATAATTCTTCACCTCCGGACCATTCCGGAACTCCTCGTGACGTCCGGGATCTCATCCGGGACTCCGGACAACTTTCGGGTTTCCGCATACACATATCTCTATAACCCTAGCGTCACCGAACCTTAAGTGTGTAGACCCTACGGGTTCGGGAGACATGCAGACATGACCGAGACGCCTCTCCGGTCAATAACCAACAGCGGGATCTGGATACCCATGTTGGCTCCCACATGTTCCACGATGATCTCATCGGATGAACCACGATGTCGAGGATTCAGTCAATCCCGTAGACAATTCCCTTTGTCAATCGGTAAGTTACTCGCCCGAGATTCGATCGTCGGTATCCCAATACCTTGTTCAATCTCGTTACCGGCAAGTCTCTTTACTCGTACCGCAATGCATGATCCCGTGACTAACGCCTTAGTCACATTGAGCTCATTATGATGATGCATTACCGAGTGGGCCCAGAGATACCTCTTCGTCACACGGAGTGACAAATCCCAGTCTCGAACCGTGCCAACTCAACAGACACTTTCGGAGATACCCGTAGGGCACCTTTATAGTCACCCAGTTACGTTGTGACGTTTGGCACACCCAAAGCATTCCTACGGTATCCGGGAGTTGCACGATCTCATGGTCTAAGGAAAAGATACTTGACATTGGAAAAGCTCTAGCAAACGAAACTACACGATCTTTATGCTATGCTTAGGACTGGGTCTTGTCCATCACATCATTCTCCTAATGATGTGATCCCGTTATCAATGACATCCAATGTCCATAGTCAGGAAACCATGACTATAGGTTGATCAACGAGCTAGTCAACTAGAGGCTTACTAGGGACACGTTGTGGTCTATGTATTCACACATGTATTACGATTTTCGGACAATACAATTATAGCATGAACAATAGACAATTACCATGAACAAATAAATATAATAATAACCATTTATTATTGCCTCTAGGGCATATTTGCAACATTTTCCCGGTTCTTGTTTGCGATTGCTCAAACGCTTCCGATTCGATCTCCTCCAATTCTTCCTCACAACCATGATCATCCACGTTGTTGGGGAACATAGTAATTTCAAAAAAATTCCTACGCACATGCAAGATCATGGTGATGCATAGCAACGAGAGGGGAGAGTGTTGTCCACGTACCCTCGTAGACCGAAAGCGGAAGCGTTAGCACAACGCGGTTGATGTAGTTGTACATTTTCACGATCCGACCGATCCAAGTACCGAACGTACGACACCTCCGAGTTCAGCACACGTTCAGCTCGATGACGTCCTGCGAACTCCGATCCAGTAGAGCTTCACGGGAGAGTTCCGTCAGCACGACGACGTGATGACGGTGATGATGTTGCTACATACGCAGGGCTTCGCCTAAGCACCGCTACGATATGATCGAGGTGGAATATGGTGGAGGGGGGCACCGCACACAGCTGGGAGAGATTAACAGATCAACTTGTGTGTCTAGAGGTGCACCCTGCCCCCGTATATAAAGGAGCAAGGGGGAGAGGCGGTCGGCCAAGGAGGGCGCGCCAAGGGGGGAGTCCTACTCCGACCTGGAGTAGGACTCCTCCTTTCCTTGTTGGAGTAGGAGAAGGGAAGGAAGGGAGAGAGGAGGAGAAGGGAAAAGGGGGGCGCCGTGCCCCCCTCTTTGTCCAATTCGGACTAGAGGAGGAGGGGGCGCGCGGCTGCCCTGGCCGCCCCTCCTCTTCTCCCACTAAGGCCCATGAGGCCCAATTAACTCCCCGGGGGTTCCGGTAACCCCCCGGTACTCCGGTATATGTCCAAAACCTCCCGGAACATTTCCGGTGTCCGAACATAGTCGTCCAATATATCGATCTTTACGTCTCGACCATTTCGAGACTCCTCGTCATGTCCGTGATCATATCCGGGACTCCGAACTACCTTCGGTACATCAAAACACAAAAACTCATAATACCGATCGTCACCGAACTTTAAGCGTGCGGGCCCTACGGGTTCGAGAACTATGTAGACATGACCGAGACACGTCTCCGGTCAATAACCAATAGCGGAACCTGGATGCTCATATTGGCTCCCACATATTCTACGAAGATCTTTATCGGTCAAACCGCATAACAACATACGTTGTTCCCTTTGTCATCGGTATGTTACTTGCCCGAGATTCGATCGTCGGTATCTCAATACCTAGTTCAATCTCGTTACCGGCAAGTCTCTTTACTCGTTATGTAATGCATCATTCCGCAACTAACTCATTAGTCACATTGCTTGCAAGGCTTATAGTGATGTGCATTACCGAGAGGGCCCAGAGATACCTCTCCGACAATCGGAGTGACAAATCCTAATCTCGAAATACGCCAACTCAACAAGTACCTTCGGAGACACCTGTAGAGCACCTTTATAATCACCCAGTAACGTTGTGACGTTTGGTAGCACACAAAGTGTTCCTCCGGTAAACGGGAGTTGCATAATCTCATAGTCATAGGAACATGTATAAGTCATGAAGAAAGCAATAGCAACATACTAAACAATCAAGTGCTAAGCTAACGGAATGGCTCAAGTCAATCACATCATTCTCCAATGATGTGATCTCGTTAATCAAATGACAACTCATATCCATGGCTAGGAAACTCAACCATCTTTGATTAACGAGCTAATTAAGTAGAGGCATACTAGTGACACTATGTTTGTCTATGTATTCACACATGTATTATGTTTCCGGTTAATACAATTCTAGCATGAATAATAAACATTTATCATGATATGACACGCCGCCCTTCGTTTCATTGTAGTCGAATGCGGCGAACGGGGCTTGATCAATGTCAACGGCGTTGGTGTCCAACAAGTTCACGAACTCGGCAGTTGCATTGTTCGAACCACCGCTATAGTGAATAATAACAAGTCACGAACTTGGCAGTTGCATTGTTCGAACCACCGCTATAGTGAACGATAACAAGTCATGAGCTATCGCAAAAAATGGTGAAAAATGAAAGGAAATCGCCATGACCGAAGACGCATACCTTCCGGCCATTTCGTCGAGTACCTCGCTTGCGGGGGGAGCTGCACCGTTGAACGGCATCGCCGGGGCACCTCCTTCCGGGATGGAGTGAGAGGATGAAGAAGGCGGCTTCTTTGTAGCCGGAATCTTCCTCCGCTTTACGCCGGCGACCTTGCCGACCTTCTCCGCCGCCGGCCGGGATCGCGCTGTGGCGTTGGTGCCCGAAGCGCGGGCATTTGCGGCGGGGGCAGCCGGATTCCCGCCCTGCACGACCACGTTGCCCTGCCGCTTGCGGGCAGGCGCGGTGTTAGCTTGGGCGGCAGCGGCGGGGCCAACATGGCCGACGACGAGATCCGCTCGAGGGAAAGGGGCGTGCGCGACCTCGACGGTGACGGGGGACAGCAGGGAGTCGTCCATGGCGGCGAGGGGCGGCCGGGGAGGAAGCACCGGAGCGTGCGGAGGCGGAGCAATGGTGGCGGAGGGTGGGGGGAGCGGGAAAGGGCGCGCAGAAATGTCCCTCCCGCCAAATCTCGCCGCGGATAGGGGCTGAGCTCGGGTCGGCCTCCCAGCCCGTGAAACTAGAGGTTGGGGAAGAAGTTTTGCCGCGCCCCGCAAAAATATTTGCGGGCCAGGGTGAGATGCGGGGTCTGATCGGGCAGATTTTCCCACCCCGACCCGCACTTAGAACCGGCGCACCGGCCGAGTCTTTGGCCGGCCGCCTCGCGCGCGTTGGCCCATGCGATGAAGCAGCCACCAGAAACGTGATAAGTGGCTCCCTTATCCCTTTGCTCTGAATGCCCGCAAACACTTATTCTCTTTCCACGCAAAGGAACTCTTCTTTCTCTGTCGTTTTCTCTCACATATAAGTGGCCACTGCAGCTGTGGATGACGACGAGGGATGTCGCCGGGGGTCGGACGCCGGCGCTGGAGACGACACGCTCGACCGCCGCAATGGGGGACGATAATTTTTGGCTGGAACCGTCCATCAATGGAGCTGCAACCATGTGTCAGAAATGCTGGAACCGGCCGTTGGAAGAGCTACAACCGGGGCACCAGCATATTGGAACCGACCATCACAGGAGCTACAAACCGCTGTAAAAAATGTTGGAACCAGCCATTAGAATTGCTGGAACTAGCAGAGCTGCAAACCCGGCGCTGACATGCTCAAGTCTGTCGTCGTCGGAGGTCGGAGCTGTAACCGGCGGCAAAAATTGCTGGAAACGACCATCGGCCGAGCTGCAATCGGGGAGCAGCATGGCAAGACAGATGGCAGATTTTGCAGGAACCTGTCATCGTAAAAGCTGCAACCACGTGCAGTGGCGCGACAAGCGGCGATGGCGGAGCTGCAACGGCGCACGATGGCTCGGCAACATTTTTTGGCTACAACCAATGGACCGGTGGTCGGGATGCTACCACTGGCAACTGGTTTTGCTACAACCGAGCAAAACAAAGCTGCAAGCCTGCAACGGGCGGCCATGGGAGCCGCATGCTAGCTGCGACGGCCGACGTCGAGCTGCAACCGACAGCGACAAGAGCTGCATCCAGCGGTACCTCCGACAGTGAGCTGGAAGCCGTTTGTGAAGGGAGCTGCAACCCGACGCTGGTGGAGCTGCATCGAGCGACGTTGTTGCAAAACTGGCGTCTAGCGGTGCTGTGAGCTCAAGAGCAAGGTGTGCGGGGATGTATGACGGGTCTACTGCGAGCGTGCGTGGGGTGGCGCCGCCGGGTCGGCGGGGCAGGGCGACAGGAGGAGGTGAGGCTACACGCTGGTGAGGGGAAGGACGCGTTGTTGATGCTGCGGTAGGGAGTGAAGACGGAGGTGGAAGATGCAATCTAACGGTTCGCGCGGACTAAATTGGACGGCTGCGGAGCTTCGGCCGGTGCGCCGGCGCCTAGTAGTGCCCAATAATGCCTCACATCGTCACACGCATATAGATCAGAGGCGAGCTTCACGGCTTCAGAGACAAGCTTATTGGAATCATCGTCTTCAGGGCTTTCCTAAGAGCGTGGTTAATAGTATAGCCAACTGTTGGCTATAAGCCATTGCCATGTCATTTATAGCCCATCTTATAGCCGATATATACAATAGTTGATTAGAAGAATGTACTATTTTTTTATTATTATTTGGCCCACCTTTCACTCTCACAAAGTGTCTAGAAGCACGTGCTAGAGCTACCTCTTCATCAAGAGCCCACTTACATTCTCTCTCTTCTTTTCTTTCCTCCAACTAAGCAAGAATATACTAATTTATTTCTTATAGCCAGCTAACTTAGCTCTATTGTACTTTCTCTAAAAATGTTCAGAGAATGGCATGAGCAGCAAGATGAGCAGGGGGACGAACGACCTCAGCTGGCTTCCGATTTCTGCCACGTAGGCATGTCCTCCTTTTCTTTGAGTGGTAATTAAAGCTAAGTTTTATTGATCAAGAACCACACGAAGTGGGATACAAAATGGACCATGGGGGTGGACCAACCACATGTGTCGCTCCGGATCGAGAGAATTGGAAAGCGCGTAGCTAAGCTATCTGCTTCCGTATCTAGAAAGGTGTAACAGCTCTCGGGTGCCTAGGCACCTTTTATGAACAGTAAATTTAAAAAAAATCTGAAACTTTGCAACATCAAAGGTGGTCAAACTTTGTAGCTTTTTGCAAGTTTTCATGCCAAAATATCATGTGAAGAAAGGTGTACAAACGAGTTTCATATTTCAGTGCTAAAAGTGCTGAAAACTACGCGCACTGAAATCTTTTTCGTGTGTAGAGCTCCTCGAATGGATTTTTTGCATGAAAACTTGCAAGCACCTACAAAGTTTGATCATCTTTGATGCTGCATGAAAACGCTGCCAGGGGGCAGGCACGCCCTGGTGCCTTGTGGGCACCTGGGTGGCCCCCTCTGGTAGTTTTTTCTTCAATATTTATTATATATTTTAAAATAATTCTTCATAAAATTTTAGCTCATTTTTCAGGTCTAGAATTCCAGCTGCCGGTATTCTTCCTCTTTTGTATAAACTTTGCATATTATGATAAAAAAGACATTAGAATTACTCCACAAAGTGTTATAATGCATAAAACACTATAAATAACAGTGGGAAACCATGATTCAAAATGGTCGTATCAGCCCGTTGCTCGAACGGTGGAGGGGCGCGCTGTACTCGGGGACGGTCTTCATGGTACTTGCAGAGGCACGCGCAACCGACGGGCCAGATCGGCCGCACGATGTAGACGGGGCGGATCGCGGGCGAGCAGGTGATCAATCCGATCACGTGTGAGGTTGGGGACGCTGCTTGATGGAGGTGGGGTTGCGGCAGAGTCCGGGATGAAGCCAGCAGCTACGGTCGGCGTGGCACGATGTGCGGGCGAGCGCGTCAGCACCAGCTCCCGGGCAGCGAAGCCCGAGCAACCAATGCTGTAGCGATGCTCGAGCGGTGAACGCGGCGCCATGCGGAGGTGGACGTACATACGCGACGGAGGTGGAGGTGATGGAGTTGTCCCATTTGGAGCAGGGTGGCGAAGGCTAGCGTAGAGCGACGGGCGGGTAGGCACGCACACGACGGCCGTGATGGGCTGCCACGTCGCGCGAGGCCACCGGGTCGAAGAAGAGTCCGGTGATTGCGCCAGTGTCGGAGTAGAGGTGCGGGCCATCGGTGGTGGCGGACGACGCAAACCGATCTTAAATCAAAAAACAAAAAGGAAACTCTGATCATTACGACCGACGGGAGAGAGAAAAAAATCCGGATCAAGGGATCGGGAAAAAGACTCTCTGGGGTAGTTAGTCAACATGACCCGTGGACGAACCCTAGGTACGAGGGCACGGCCCCCGGTGGCGATCATGGAGATTGACCGCCCCGGGGGCGGCGCGGTGCGGAAGCGACGACGACTGGGGTTTGAATCGAGATTAGGCCGACACCATGTAGGAGGAATAGAGAGGGAGTTTGGCGTAATGCGGTGGATGTATTACTGAGCCTCGAGGGCAAGTATATATAGATTACAAGACGTGGAGGGCAAAAAGCCTCACCTAGAGATAAGGCAGGAGATGATTACAAATCATAGTCTACAAAATACACACATATGCCTATACTCTAACACAAATCCCCCTAGTCCACTTTTCTTCCACTCCGCCCTGCTCCCATCTTGCTTTTATTGCACCCTCCTCATGTGGTGCCGCCGTTGTACCTCCCCAACCGCCAGCCAGCCATCCTCGAACGTCCGCATCCCCCATCCATGCGCCTGCCAGCCTTAGACTATGCTGCCGTCCACCCAGGATGCCTCTGCAGTCAAGTGCCCTTTGCCCCCTTGCCGACGCAGTCCATGACGGACACCACGTCCCGCAAGTGTTCAGTCGAATGGCATTGAGCTTTTTTTTTAAATTAAATTTCTTGTTGTTTCCTAGAGTAAAGCACGATGGCATGGTACTCAGTGATAAAGGATGAGTTTTTGTGTGCTGTGTGATTCGCCATATCTGTGGAATTTGTAGTGGAAAAACGTACATTCTTTGTTTCATGAGCAAAAGAACTTCATGATCTATAACATGCACGTTATCCATGAACACAATCTGAATTCGCTAACGCATCGATGGTACACCATCTTCAACTCCAGCATAATTTTTTTTGGTGCGATTGTACGAGTGGAGACAATGTGGCCATCATGTTCGTCAACCATGGAAATCATAAGTTTTGCTTCTTGTTGCTCTACATGTTGGTCAATTGGTTGATTCATTCAATGTTGCAACTTGATAATCATCATGTCGTATAGTCTGGAAGCTCAAGGGTAACTGTGTGTGGGATGACATGTGCCGGTTCTGACTCTAGTATTGTTTAATTTGGAATCGGTGAACACAAAAAACTTGTTGAACATACGACTTCTCGAATGTAATATTTATTACATTTGAACTGTGGGGATATTTGCATGTTATTTATGGATAAATTGAACTATTTCTATAATTATTTTGAGTGTTGTGGAATTTTAGAAAAAAGGGACTTTATGAGACATGGTTGGATGGCCAGCTCCCGCATCCGTATCCGCAGGTTGGTCCGGACCTGCGGACGAATACAGTGTCCATGTTAAGGTGTCTGCTTTGGAGATGCCTTAGGCTGCTCATAGTTGAAGTAACATAAGTAGTAACATTGCCACATAGGCAAAAATATATGATGTGACAAGTAATAATTGAAGATGCAAATTACATATTACTACCTCCAATGGCCTTTGGGCCGTGGAGGTGTGGAGGATCTCGGCGTCCCGCCGGCGGGAGGGACCCCATTCTCGTTTTTGATAGGTTTATCATCTTGGTTGGCATTGTTTGGCGGTGTCGATGTCCCTCAGTAGGAATAATGTCTCCCATGTCCGATCCCCATCTTGGAGGTGTGAATAGTACCGCCGAAGGACGTCTGGAGGTGTGTCTCCGTCGGATCTCGCGGGATTTAGTCGGTGCTGATTTTCATTAGATTATTTGGATCTAGTTTGTGTTCGTCTTTGATTGTGTGGTTACATGTTTGATATTTTTGATCTACAACTCTCTTCATCGGCGATGGTTGCTGCTCTGGTGCGCTGGTCATTTGGGGCCTTAGAACGACGATTTTCTGACTGTCTACTACAATAAGGTTTGTCCGGTTCCAATGAGGGAGTGGTGATGACGACGGTGCACCTTCGGCTCATTCCAGTGCTTGTAGTCGTCGTTAGGTTGTCCATGGACCTGGTTGTATTTTTTATTACATCCAGTGTTATCTTTACTGTCATGATTGATGAATAAATTAAAAATTTCTCTCATAAAAAATACATATTACTCCATTTGTAAAGAAATATAAGAGCGTTTAGACCATTAAAGTAATAATCTAAACACTCATATTTTTTTATGGATGAAATACGAGAACGTCCTTTTGGTGACCAAGCTCACTCGAGCTCTTAAATTTTGAAAAATTAAAAAATCAAACCTTTTGGTCTAAAAATCTGAAAAAACTATGCAAGTAAATAAGAATGTTATGTGTATGTGTGTAAATTTTTAGTATGAAATACGTTAAAATGCGATTTGTAGTGCCATGTGTTAAAAAGCTCTAGATTTGTTTTTTTTTCACAGCCCTCATTTCAACATATTTTGGCCTAAAAATTTACCCACATGTGTGTCATGCCTTCATGTATATCTGTAATTTTATTTCAGAATTTTTTCAACATATGAATTTTAACATTTGAATTTGAAGGCCTCCGTGAAGGCCGAGCTTCAAGAGAATTTTTTGAGGGAATATTAGTTTGTAAGTTACTACTCAGTCACCACTATGTGAGAGTTATGGGTTGCATGGCTCTCCTCGCTCGCGATTCCCGGAATCCCCGCATGCCGCAGTTAATCTTTCTGTCACTGCATGCATGCAGTTCTCTCCCTCGGGTGCAGCGCTGGCCATGACGTTGGGAAGTGGAGACGGAATTGTGATCCACGATGAAATTTGGTGAAATCCGGGCCAAGATTTTGGTTCGATCGAAACAGAAATAAGGCTTGTCATAGTGGGAGTAATTTAGGTAATAACATAGCACACTTTAAGAAATTTTTGCTTATGTGACATGTAGTTAATGAGGAGAGAGGTGCTTAGAGTAACATAATATGTTACTGTAACATAGCGCTTTCCGAGAGAGGATGAGTCTACAAACTAATAAATAAACCCATCTATGACACTACTATTATGTTACTTTGCACTATGAAGATAGTAACTTAGACTAATGTAATAATGCATGACACTAGTATAAGTTACTCCTCACTATGACCAGCCTAAATAGCGCCAAGAACCCCCAATCCCGTTCTAAACAGAGCCGCGCGCCATTGTTTTCCCTTTCCAGGCCGAGATTTCGCTTACCGCCATGGAGCTTTGAAACTGAGGCAACTTCGCTATAAATCGCTCTGGACATGAATAGAACTACCACCCGCACTTATCTTCTTACTCCCTTCGCACTTCAATTCCGCCATTAACTGGGAATGCAGTATGCGTACGTATTGGAGGAGAGCCACGACGGTACGAATTGAGTCTTCTCCCTCTTTGATTGATTGATCTCACGCCGATTTGTTTCTTCTGTTCTTGATCACTTGTCAACGTTTTAAATCATAGAAGAGGAGGTTCCCGACAAAATCAATGGCGGAAGGGGAAGCCGCGGCGCCAGCCTAGCCGGCTGCGTGCACGGCGCCGACGACCCAGGCGGCAGCGGCAAGAGCCCTGTGGGCCGCGCGCACCACGCGGACGCCTCGGGCGGCAGAGGCGCGCCATCCCATCCAGGCCGTGGATGCAGGTGGCATGGCATGGCCGGGCGAGGTCGCGGTGTCATCGACCTGAACTTCGTGGCATCCGCTGACATTGAGGACGACGGTGCAGCCGCGGGAGAGGCGCCAAACACTCTCGTCGACGGTAGAGGGCCCGGCGCCATTGACTTGAACCTTGACACGCCTGAGGACGATGAAGATGGGGACGCAGCGGCCAGTGGTGGAGATGAGGGGCGCGGCGCTGTGGACAATGGCGCACATGGCGGGCGGGAAGATGAGGACGATGTCGATGTCTCTGGCACCGGACATGGTGAGTCACTTGCCGCCTACTTCATAGCTCAATTCGTTCAATTTGATTGATCAGTAGTCCCCTTGTTAGATCTCCGGCTAAGGCCCTGTCAAATCCGACCGATAGTCAGTACTGAAAGGTCCCCCACCTGTATGTGTCAAACCGGCGACACGCCTCCGCCTATGACACCATGGCCAGCGGCTGCGCCACCGTCGGCTCTGGCTAGCTTCAGGTGAGGCCTTGCGCAGACGCCGGTACCGGCCGTGTCACCCATCTCGGCCTCGGGCATTATTCTCACTATTGTCCACCATGCAGCGAAATCGACTGACACAAAAACTATTTTAGTTGCCTGTGATTTAGCAAATCCAATTAGGTTAAATGAGAGTACCCACGGTAGAGCGAGTACTTCACAGAGTAGTTCTTTGTCTATGTTGGAAGTAAAGAATGCAAGAATATTCCCCGAAAAAAAAGAATGCAGGCAATGTTGTCCTTAGTGCAATACTTAATTTTTGTAATAATCTTTAATTTTGAAGCTGGCAGCACTCGGCAAGTCCATGAAGTCCAGGCAAGTTTCCTTGGGTATATTCGTTTCTCTGAAGTCCATGTTTTATTTTGTAGAGTTCAATTGGGTTAAAGTCGGTGCAATATTTATAAAGCTGAATTGAGTATACAGAGTTCATATATAGACCATGCAATTTTCAAGAAAGCTCAATTGGAGTAGAGTTCATGCAATTCTTGTAAGTCCATTCAGTTATCCATTTTCTGTGCCGTGGTAGCATTTTTTTTCCATGGCAGTGTTCTCGTGCAATTCTCATGTTCCTTAGGTCTTTGTAGTGTTCAGTTCGGTTTTCTATAGTTTTTGTGTCAACTGACTAATAAGTTTTGGTACGAAATGTCAAGCATGGTGACGCCCGCGATGACGTTGATGGTGAGCTCATTATAAAGTACAATTCGTTGTAATGCAATGTTTTCTTGTTTGCATCTAGTTAGATTGAACATAAGTGACCATGTGTTTTTCCTGCTTACAGTTAGTTAAATTGACAAAAAAAAGCGATCATGTTCTCTTCCATTATGTATATGCATGTAGCTTTGTAAAATCTCTACTCCTAATGGAGCAGTTGGTAGTCTCCGTTCCGGGTTTATTTTCGTCCCACCATTTTCGTCCGGTTTTTTTTCGTCCTCACTCCCACCTCTGACTTATCCACCAGAAACCGTAAAAACCTCCTCCTGAGGCCCCAACCCGCACCCATCCACGTACCAAAAAAATAGACCTACGAAGGTTAACCAACGAAAAAAGACCTACCAAGATTAACCAGCGAAGAAAAACCTAATGGAGGAGTTGGTAGTCCGGTACGGTTTATTTTCAACACTTTCCTAATGACAAAAGATCACGGATCTAACTTTCCTAGCTTAGCCAAATCAACGAATCTCTTTCATAAATGCAATTTGCTTTAGGAAACAAATAATAGATTCTTTCCTACCTTAGCCAAATTAACGGATCTCTTCCATTAATGCAATTTGCTTTAGGAAACAAATAATAGATTCTTTCCTACCTTAACCAAATCAGTGAATTTCTCTCATTAATGCAATTTGCTTTAGGAAATAAATAATAGATTTTCAGGAAACAAATAATGGATTTAATACGGTTTATTTTCAACACTTTCCTAATGACAAAAGATCACTGATCTAACTTTCCTAGCTTAGCCAAATCAACGAATCTCTTTCATAAATGCAATTTGCTTTAGAAAACAAATAATAGATTCTTTCCTACCTTAGCCAAATCAACGGATCTTTTCCATTAATGCAATTTGCTTTAGGAAACAAATAATAGATTCTTTCCTACCTTAACCAAATCAGTGAATTTCTCTCATTAATGCAATTTGTTTAGGAAATAAATAATAGATTTTGAGGAAACAAATAATGGATTTAAAGAAATTCATAAGTAAACCATCTCTACTACTTATTAAAGAAGAAAACATGTACATCGCTAAGTGTACCCAGCCTAATGTACACATAACAACATAGCTCAATTATAACCACACGATCAGAATCACTTAATTTAATCCAACCGTTAAGATTATACTAATCCAGAGCCAAAAACGCGCTTAGCAATTTACCTGGGCGGACGAAAACTCTGCTGTACCAAACGTTCCGCGGGCCCCGCGTCGACCCCGGTACATCGTTTCCTAATCCAAGGAAAGAAAAACACAATCCGATATCGAAAGATCCCTGAATGCAGGTGAGCGACGCGGTCAACACGGGGAGGCGGCGGCATCTCGAGGGAACGGTGATGGCCAAGTTATGGGCTCCGACGGGGCTGCTGTGGATCTGGCGGATGGCAGCAGGATCGGGTCGACGACGGACGGCTCTGGCGAGAGTCGGAGGGACGACGGCGGCGGCTGAGCTCCTCCATGGCCTGCTGCGGTTCCAGGGAGAACAGAAGGAAGGGAGGGGAGCAAGGGCACGGCCAGCATGCTCTCACCTCTCTTACCTCCATGCCGCCGTCGACACGACCCCCGAGCCTAGACCACGACCCATGCGACGGGACCCCGCTAATACCGGCGGCGGTGCTGGGCTCCATGATCTATTCGACTTCATGTGTCGATTCATCAAGTCCGCACCAGCACTCCGCCGGGCCCCTCAGTGGGATCGGCGTCCGTATCAGCTCCTGCCTCTGCAAGTCAAGGGGTAGGCCACAATGCTCGATCGCATCTCCAAGAGTCCCTCGCCGCCACAATGCCTGCAGTCGCGGACGGCCGTACCTGTCGACGGGAGCGGCTGAGCAGGGGACATCCCGCCGATCCGATGGCGGAAGGGCGAGATAATGGGCAAGTCTACCTCGGGTTGAATCTGGACACCAGCGAGCTCCTTGCAGTAAACCAGGTGCTGGACTTTTGCGATTTGTTTATCAGGTTTGCACTGTGTGGATCACGCCGGTCCGGCTCTCACCCCTCTCCGACCTCCATGCCACAGTTGGGCGCTCCTTCGAAACAAGATTATCGCGTCCAGGTATACAGTCCGCCACAAAACTCTCCCGTGCAGTGGGCGTACAGAAGGTACCTTCCTCTCCTGATTTTGTATATGACAGTGTAGTACTATGTGGTTAACTGAAAACGAAGAGTAAGCAAATTAGTTCCTGTCAGAACAACTGTAGCCGGCATCGCCGCCGTCGCTTATGGAGCTCCACACCATTCCCCAATTGTACGAGAGCATGTTCAATCTTCGCCATTCTGTACTATGTGCAAATGGTCAACTCTTTTCCAAACAAGAAGATATGAGGATTAGGCATATATGCCCCATAAGGTAGCTATATTCATGTGTTGTAGTGTGGATTATGGTCACGCACTGTCTTTGGACTGCAGATAGCTAGGTTAACAAAATGGATACTCTGCATATTTTCTGAATTTTTAGTAAGGTCTACATGAATAAGGTATGTAGTAGTTCTGACTTGGGGCATTGGTTAATTCTTTACATGCAGGAACGTGGAGAGATGGTGGGCTCCAAGCCCATGGTGATTTTATTGTGCTTGCAGCTTGAGATGTACTTGGTCCAAATGAAAATCATCATTTTGAAGGGTTAGTAGATGATGCTCAATGCCATAAACCTGCACGGATCGTCACTCATGTCATCTCATAGAAGTCTATTGAATTTTAATTAACTTTTGCTGTATGCTATCCATGATGTAAGTGGAGATAGGAAGTTCCAAAAAAATCCTGCACAATGGGGCCGTGCACCAATGATTTGACAGGATAAGATGTTTGTGAAGTATGAAAAATTATGACCTAAGCAAAACTTTTATTTACATATATTCATACATACTTTGAATTTTAGAAACATGCATTGCACGTATATAGTTAGATCTTAATTTTCTTTATTATTCAAAATGCTTGTACCCACTAGATTTCATTTTTTACCTTGAAGGAGTATTATATTACTATTATTTGGAATCCACCTTGATCCTCCACTTCTATTTTTCCTAGGCAACTTCGCATGGAATTAGGATCACTTAATAAGGTTCTGGTTTCTTTTTCAAATTCACTTGCTTTATGCATGAACCTATTATAGATTTGTTGGTGTTGATTTGCAGTAAGAGCAAATGTAATATTGTTCTCATCAATTTCTTTCATAGCATGTGTAATGCGTTATAACATCAGTTTCATTGGATTGGAAAAGGTGATAAACATGCAACCATTCTTACTCGATGATATGAATACTTCAGGAGCAATAGTGGCATTTGTTTGCACATTAGTATTCCATTATGTAGTAAAGGATATGGTCTAGTAGTCATTCTTTATCGTTATAGTTATTGTCAAATGGTGGAATATTGCCGCCTAGCAGCTCTGGTTCATGTGTGTGTGAAAAACAATGTAAAAGCATTTTTGTTGCTGTAGAATCTCATGAGTCGTATGAAAAAGAATGCTAGGATATTTATATTTTTTAATTGTTCAGCTGCTTGTGTTACAGATCTGGGCATACCTTTTGTTTGAGATAAATTTGGGCATAAATTGTCACAAATAAATGGGTGGCGTTGGGTCAAGGTTCAGGAACCCAGGGGCATCATGCTTCTTTTGAGCCACATGGGGAGAATTACATCCATGTATTAGAAAAACTAGGTGCCCGCTTAAACAGAAAAAATACAACTCTTGCTGACCGGGAGCTTCATGGTAGTGGCTAGAATTTAATCAGAGATCCATGTACAGGTTGATTGTTATGAAACCATGTGATGGAATCTTGATGTTGACAATGTCCAGAAATCTGATTCGTCAGAGACAAAATCCAACCTTAATTCCCCCATTCAGATCATGAAATATTGGGGTTAACAGTTTGCGATGTAAGATGGGTTGAGATCTGCTATACGTTAACTTTCTTTTGTTCAAATGTTTTCTTTTGTTTTGAAACCTTAATGTTTTCTGTTGTGGGGTGACAATGTCTGGGTTTATGCTAACAAGCAAGAAAAAAGTTACATGCAATGAGTTCCCAATCTTGAAATATTGAAATATTGAAGCATATCTTGGAACGACAGAGTTCCCAATCTTCATGGTAGATGATGGGACACTAGATGCCGAAGTTGCTTATTGTCTCGCGTAGAACAATAGCATGTCCTTATTTTTTGCTATGTTTTGCCCATGTTGATTACGATGGCATTGTTTTGAACATTCTATCTGTGTTGATAAAAAAGGAGATGATTTGGTATGCCCTCCTTGCAGAGGATCGAGCCTGGTCGGTTGGTTCTTGGTTGGGTGTTGTTGAGATGATCCAAGCCACCAGCAATTCGAGCTTGTCTTCATGGTGTGTAATTATATTTAGGTAGACAAAATCCCCTGATGATAGCCCAAAAAGAAGATTCGGCGTGACATGGAGATAAAGTGTTGCGTGCGGCAGGAAAGAGACAAACATATTCAGAAATCCAAACCACCAGGATGACAGTTGCAAGATGGCGATTGGATGGTGCTGACACATCTTGCTAGCGAGGAGGCTGTTTGCCGAAATTGAACTTTGGATTGTTATAAAATTTCAGTTTAGACCAATTCTTGTTAAACATAACATGTTATTGTGACAACTATTATGAAAAAAATTGATTTAGATAATCAAAATGATGAAGAAATTCCTAAACTTACGTGCAACGCACACCCTTTCCAATTTGAAGGGCTGCTTATCGGTTTTAAATCTTGAAGTTTGCACGGTCACTAATATGACCATGCTATTTTAGAGTGATAACCTTCATTTCAGGCAGTAATGAAACTTGAAATGCCAGTTGACTAACAGTAATAAACACCAAAAATACTGGTTGATGTTAATGGGAATTATGATTAGCGATGATTCATTTTATGCTCTATTGGAACGGGTCAAGCCGGTTTGCGCGGTGAGTATTGTCCGTTACTTATTTTCATACTAACTACATATATTGTTTGTGCAGGATGGATATGAGTTGAGAAAGCAGTTTTTATTATACTTGCTAAAACATCGTGGAAATGAAGCTAAAGACAACTTTCCGTATATTGTGGAAGAATTTCTTAAGCGTATAACCTAGATATTAATAATTTTATAATAGATGTTTAGTTGGAACTCCATTAAGTTTGTTACAAGGACATGCCGTTAATTTTTCTTTTTGGCAATTTACATTGCAAAAATGTACTTTAATTATTAAATAATTGTGTCTGTGTTATATTGTCTGTACGTGTGAAATTTAACATGCATTATCTTTATATAACTCTTGCAAACTATTTCAAGAACCCGTGGCAACGCACGGGCATTGTACTAGTGTTGATAGTGTTCATGTTTTTTTAGATTAAGCGTACTTTGGTTTACCTTTGTAGCATCAATCATGTTATCCTATCGCTCAACATCTTCTGGTTCACTTTTTTAGATGAAGATGGGAATAACCTGCTTAACATGTTTTGGTTCACTTTTGTAGATGAATATGGGAATAACCTGCAGTCACGGGAATGGAGTGACGAAGCCAAGCTAACTGTCTATGGCATGTTGCTGGAGAGGGCTACCCTAGGGGTTTTGAAACGTGGAGTGACCAAGGAAGTGTCTCGTTTGTCCGGTATGCCGCAAAGAACTGTACAAGACGAGTGGAGGAAGGGGAAGTTATTTGGAGGGATGCTTGGAGTGTTAAACAAGAAGGCCAAAAAATGTGGTCGCAAAAGGATAGCCATCGACTCAGAGGCTATAAAAGCAGACCCCAGGAGAAAGAGAACAACCATCAAAGATCTGGCAAACAAGTTGAACGTGTCGGCTACCACGGTTTGGAGGCGGTTGAAAGAGAAGGAGATCATGTGTCGCAGCAATGCCTGCCATCAAAGGAACTCTCGTCAATATTAGGGGACGGAGGGGAAGAAGGAAGAACCAGACTTCTCCCTCTTCCTTTCCTATTGACCCTCCACCGTTATTACAACAAGCCTGACTTCACTGATGTTCTTTTGACCATTTCACATGATAGAAAGTATTATGTGGGCAAATTTATAAATTGGCATATTTCTTATGTGGATTCTCCATGATTGTGATGTTCAGTTTCAGAAATATTTTAGCCATATTGAAATTTAGTGGTTTCGGTTTTCATTTTGACCAAATGACTGGAATTTCCACTTGAATTTGATCAAGGCCCAACCAAATACTTTGAAAATGAATCGTGTGCTGTACCGTAATTGATAAAATATTTTGACCAAAAGCCAATTATTTCAGTATTGTACCGAAATTTATGACTTAGAAATTTTGATGAAATTACAGTGAAAGTGAAAACCATACTCTAGACACGCCTCTACATCCTCAACTCGACATCCTGATAATTTCACAAGCCCCCGTCTTGAGCCGAATTGATCCTCCGAGTGACCCTCTCGTAACCATCCCAGGAAGAGGATGATCCACGGTTGCTATCGCCCTTCGGCGCCACAAAACATAGCAAATCACCTCCACAAAACGTGGATGTTACAGAGGGGTTTATTAACCCTTTCCATGTAAATAAATCAGCATTATGATCTGATAAATCATGAATGAGTAGTACTTGTGTCATGAAAGTTTAACAAAATTGTGATAACAAAAGCCGCGGCCTACTCAATTCAGAATCTTCACATAAAACTCTGAAGTCATTATTACAGCAAGATGAAATGTACAGAATCATCGGCGGAGCTACGTGCAGTCCTGGGGGTGCCACTGCCCCCCCCACCCCCCAAAGATGCACATTTCTTGTTTGGCCCCCCTGAGATCTTCTGCTAGCTCAGCCACTATACAGAATGCTAGTCAACAGCAATCCAAACAGAAATTACAAATGCATCTCAGGCTATGAATCCGGGCAACAACAACGATCCGACCATTCCGACATATCGGCGAAAGATTAACAGGCCTGTCATGTGCCAGCTTTCACCTCCTTCATGATGCGCATACGGGCATGCTGGGGTGTAATTCTCCTCCATGACCAGGAGGTTCCACTGCGCATGCGGGTCATGAGTCTGAGAACACGGTCCACGCAGGAGTGGAGTTCTCATACCTGCTATGTGTGACTCGAGCAAATCCACGACATCCTGGTTCTTCTCCATGTCATCAGGCTCGATATCAATAGTGAAGATGTCGCTATAGGGCCTCACCGAGTGCAAGAAGATCTGCAGTGAAATTGGGTCAGCACTCAGCAGACACTGCGGCAAGGTCTGCAGTCACCGTGATGCTCCGCCCGTCTGGGCTGAAGACCGGGTGGTTCACGTGCCCGAAGAAGTCATCATACCCGCTCCGGAATACCCTCACCATAGAGCGATCTATTGCGTTCATTAGGTAAACAGCAAAGTACCCTCTGGGTCTAGGCCATGGTCGCGCTCCCACGCGTCCGTGGGCTTGTCACGGTTTGACAAGAACACGATCCATTCTATGTTCGAAGACCACTGGCTGTGTGTGTCAATCCAATTGCCCTCCGTTATCCGTTCCGCTTCACCAGCGTCCTCACCGATCTCCGTGTCCATTATATACAAATTTTTGTACTTGTTGTCTCCTCCATCTCTTGTTGATCGGAAAACAAGTTTTGTACGTGTATAAATGTAAATATACATCGGTGATCGTCAAACGTATACAGAGTTATCACCCTACCAAGGGAAACAATATTCACATTCAATCGAGTAGAGGGCCTATGGAGTCACTGAAGCAAGACTGAAGTGGTAATTCCCTACCATCTGGATTGGTGGATGGGAACGCATTATTGAATTTTCCCTTCGTGAGCAATCGCCGCTCCGTTGCACCACTTGATAGGTGAGGGATGGCGTAGATCTCCAATGTTTCGTTGGCTTTGAAAGATGGTCCCATACACACATAAAGTATATCCTTCTTTTGGTTCCACACCGATGAGAAGATCCTATCTGGGCCATCCGTCCACATGTACAAGTACACAAATACAAGCAGAGCACCCATAGTCAATAACTATTGGCTAGCCATATACCGAAACAAAAGATAAAGGGGCATGATGTACTTACTTCAAAGACAGCATGTATTCCGTCAGTATCGGCTAGCCACACGGCCTTGAACTCGTTATCAACGAATGCAAGCTTAGATTCATCTTTAGAAATGCTGGGAATGCCCCAGCAACCCTGAACATACCAACATCTTCATGATGGGACTGCAGTTTGTCGAACCATCTTGGGACATCATCTCCATGCTGCAGGATAGACAATTTGAACAACATCATAAGATATAATTAGTGTAACATGCAACTGTACAAGTATATGCAAGAAGATTTCAATGATGAAATATTCAAGCAGCGGTGTTGTACAAGGGTGAGTGTTAGGAATTAATTAGTAGATTAATTAGCACATGTCTTTTGTTAATTAACACGTGCTAATTAATGAACAATCATTAACAAAGGGTGTGTCCAACCCCGGTCAGTCATGTCCCTTCTGTCTCTCTGTATGCCAACATGCACCTATCTCTCTGTAATGCCAACAGGCACCTATTCTGGAGGGATGCCTTCGAACAAACACCTCTTCTTCCCACCTCTTCCAGATGTATATATACTTGAGAATCAATAAAAACCAGTACTAATCGTCCATTCACTTTCATTCGATCTTGTTTTACTCTAACAAGAATATGAACACAAAATAATAGACTATTGTATGCATTTAAACGACATGGCTCATCATGGCGTGAAAACAAAATATTTAACCACAAATAAATATTTAGACAACATCTAAATATTTATAATGGTTAATAAAATAGCCTAGTCATGGCATGATCAAAACATATAACAAATCCATTCAGACAACATCTAAATATTTATAATGGTTAATAAATATTTAACCACACGGCCAAGATAGTACCAAAACATTATATGCTCAATTCATTTGGCAACAAAATAAAATAACCTAAATACACATGAAACAAAAGATTAAAATAGCCTAGTCATGGCATGATCAAAACATATGTCAAAAATAATAGAGAGTAACAACATTCATATGTTATGCATCACAACATAACCTAGACTCAATCAAAATAATGAAACAACAAATATGATATACATCTAGGAATTAAACTAACTTAGATTAAACAAGAAATTTCTACGCATGGCAATACTAGTTCAAAATATGTACTCATGCATATAGTGCGTCTATGAACAATACAAAAAAGTACCAAGTCGAATTATAATGCATAACTATTTTAATAGATGCAAAAACTAATTCTAAGTAATTCTAAAATAATTCTATAATCATAATTAGAACATACTCCTGAGCTTGCTATGGACATGGACAAAGTAAAATGTAAACAATTTTGCATGATTTACATTGCGTAAAACATCATGTATACACTTGCTAAGTGAAAACATAACACGATAAAAAAAATAACATGATCGAATCCTACTGAAACTAAACTAATAACCAACAACTATGTCCTAGCATCATAAAAATCTCCCTACAGTTTAGGTTTGGCTTTGGGTCACCGCACACTCGTTGGAGATAAAAACATTGATGTTGTGGCGGATGAACTCCGGTGCGTGTCATTGTCGACGATCTCCGATGATGAAGAAGTGGTGTGTGATGTTCCTAGTTATGAGAGAACACCGTGACACGGATGGACTTGACGGAGGGTCCATGGGTGACGGCGGCGTCAGTCTCGAATGGTGACCGCGGTATGGCGCCGTTGTGCATATGGCCAACGATGACAAACGGCCGGTAAAGGATGTCTAGAAGGTAGGCTATGGTGAGAGAACTCGGTTGGTGGAAGGAATCTGGTCGGATAGCTCACCTGCGACGATGGTAGGCAGAAAACTGCGAAGATGAGGCTCTGTTGCGGGGAGATTGGGGTTCATGCGAAAGGAATTGAGGAATGAGACGAGAGGGCTTTATTATAGTGGAGGTACTTTGTCTCAAAAAATAAAATTATAGAGGAGGTACTGGTGCAACTAGTGACGCGAACCGTTTAGGCATTTATGGCCGGGAGAGAGAGATCGAGGGGCGAATGCCACCGTTGGGTCAATAAGTTCATCAGTTCCTTGCGTGAAATTAAGACCAGTATGTGCGGAGAAATTAGTCTAAATCGATTCGTCGTTGGAGGGGCTATAACTCTCATGTTGATGACACAATGAGACGGTGAAGGAATTGATAGGATATGAAAGAAAAAAGGGCGGTGGCCATGGACGTTTTCTTCCATGTAACATGTACGTGCACCCGCGCACGGGTGCGGGAGGAGGAAGAACGCTTCGCGAGGAATAAGAACGCTTTGCTAGCTCGGGCCAGCTGACTGGGCCATGTCACAGCTGCACCACACTGGGCCTTGGACCTTGTGGCTGATCATCGGAATGGAAAGGAAGGAAGAAAAGAAAAGAAAAAAGATAGAGAAAGACGCTTTGGCAGATACGCTGCATGATAGACTAGAAAGCAAGGTAAAGGCATCTCCAACGGCAACCCGTAAATTTTCTCCCGCATCCATCCGCGAACAGGAAATCAGTCCGCGGACACGGATGCAGGAAGCCTCTATCCAAACTATGTGTATATGTCCGTCAGTAAAGAGCAGTTTCATAATAAAATTTACTTTGATCCACACAGCGCGGCGGATCACACCAGCACCGGATTGCATGCCCTATCACAACCAAAAAGAAGCAAGTATGCTTAGTTTTCACATACCCGAATACAAAAGAACATCAGCCCGACAGTCAGTGCAAATTTCTGCCCTGCCGGACCTGCAATCCCAGCCATTTGCTCACCTATCAAGGTGTCGTCGCTGCCGCATAGGCAGCCTCCACCTCCACCGCGTTCTCATTTGCTCACCTATCAAGGTATCCAAAGCATCCAAATTCAATGTCAACATCTTGGCATCCTCCACATCGGGGGCGATCTTCAACTTCTGTTCCGCGAGCGCGGCCTTCCTCTATTTGATCATGGTTCTCCTATCTTCGAGCTTGAGCTTGTCCGTCGCCTCCATCAACAATTTGAACCTCTCCTCCTTTTTCTCCTCCTTGATGTCCGAGTGCTTCACCCATGCCTCCTCCGCCAAGATGTCCCCAAACTTATCCGTCAGCCTGGCCGCCGCACTTTCTCGCTTCGGCCTCTCCTCTCCCACCTCTTCCCCCGTAAATTTCTTCTAACCTTTTTCGGCGGTTCTTGGGTTGGGTCGGTAGCGTCATCGATTTCTTCCTTGTTGGCTTGGGCGGCGGTCTTGGATATGAAAAGGTTCCACTTCGGTTGCCCATTCAACTTCAACCAACAATGCATGACGGTGAAGGACTTCTTCTCCAACTTCTTGTACACCACACAAGCGCGAGTAGGCTACAAACTGAAACATTGTCGACAATGCATATCCGGCTAGTGAGCGACAAAACAATGCATGTCCTGCTACTGATCAACAAAACTAGGCATATCCGCCTAGTGATCAACTTACTTACTCGGTGATTTGTGCACCACTGGGCCACCGTGCGATGAGATGCTTCAAGCACCCGCAATACTTGGACAAGACCTATTGGATGGTATACCATTGATGGTTGAGAAACTTCCATTCACAGTTGCAGATGACCGCGTCGAAGTAGGGCGAAATGCTTGTGTCCATTGAACCATATGTGAATGTTCCTACAAAAGGTTGCGCCCTTTTGCTCCATGCAATGGATCGGATCAATGCTAGTGGCCGACCATGCTTCGACAACAACTTGTCCTCCCGCATGTTCAAGCTTTCTCCTCTATCCTTCTTCTTCGGATTGCCGACTGTATCATCTGGATCATCGTCCTTGCCATTCTGCTCCTCCTCCGGCTCCTGCTGTCCAGCGGCACAATGTTGTTGTTGTTGTTGTTGTTGTTGTGTGCCATCGCCGGTCTGGGTGTAGGACTGCTGCGTGGCCATCTGGGTGTAGGACTCCGCTGCTAGTAGTTGCCGAACTGGATGAGATCGGAGTCTTCCACCTGCTCATCCTCATGGCCTCTGCCTCCTCTGTCATGGATGATGTCGAGCATCTCCCTAGCCGGGTCGTCGTACACTGCTTCCCCCGCTCTAGGCATTGCAGCGAACAGCACGCGGGCACACATCTGCTCCCCACCTGCAGTCCGTGCCCGAACGAGCTACGACAAAGAGTACTCGGAGAAGAGCGGCACCGCGTCAATGTCGATGATGTAAGGCACCATACTGGTGGGGATTTCGAGCTGCTTGGCGGTGTAGTAGTACGGAGAGTTGTAATGCTCTGGCCACGACGCCTTATGTACTGTGGGCGTGCCTGTCTCGCGGCGTCTGCCATGAACGCCTCGTCCGCCACAAGCTCGACGCCCAACGCCACCACCAGGTCCACCGGCGGTTAACCTCTTCTTGAGCTTCTCCTCCTTTGCGGCCTTCGCTTTGACGCAACGAGTAAGCCGCATAGCCGAGCTGATCTTCTGAGCGAGCGTGCTGCTCGGATCCTCCTGTTGTGGATCGTAGCAGAATTTTAAAATTTCCTACGCATCACCAAGATCCATCTATGGAGTATACTAGCAACGAGGGGAAAGGAGTGCATCTACATACCCTTGTAGATCGCGAGCGGAAGCGTTCTAATGAACGGGGTTGATGCAGTCGTACTCGCCGTGATCCAAATCACCGATGACCGAGTGCCGAACGGACGGCACCTCCGCGTTCAACACACGTACGGTGCAGCGACGTCTCCTCCTTCTTGATCCAGCAAGGGGGAAGGAGAGGTTGATGGAGATCCAGCAGCACGACGGCATGGTGGTGGATGTAGCGGGATCTCGGCAGGGCTTCGCCAAGCTTCTGCGAGAGGGAGAGGTATTGCAGGGGGAGAGGGAGGCGCCAGGGGCTGTGGTGTTGCTGCCCTCCCTCCCCCCACTATTTATAGGACCCCTAGGGGGCGCCGGCCCTGGGAGATCAGATCTCCAAGGGGGGGCAGCGGCCAAGGGGGAAGGGGGCTGGCTTCCCCCCCAAGCCAAGTGGGGCGCCCCCCACCCCTAGGGTTTCCAACCCTAGGCGCAGGGGGAGGCCCAAGGGGGGCTCCCCAGCCCACTGAGGGCTGGTTCCCTTCCCACTTCAGCCCATGGGGCCCTCCGGGATAGGTGGCCCCACCCGGTGGACCCCCGGGACCCTTCCGGTGGTCCCGGTACAATACCGATAACCCCCGAAACTTTCCCGGTGGCCGAAACTGGACTTCCTATATATAATTCTTCACCTCCGGACCATTCCGGAACTCCTCGTGACGTCCGGGATCTCATCCGGGACTCCGAACAACTTACGGGTTTCCGCATACTCATATCTCTACAACCCTAGCGTCACCGAACCTTAAGTGTGTAGACCCTACGGGTTCGGGAGACATGCAGACATGACCGAGACGCCTCTCCGGTCAATAGCCAACAGCGGGATCTGGATACCCATGTTGGCTCCCACATGTTCCACGATGATCTCATCGGATGAACCACGATGTCGAGGATTCATTCAATCCCGTATACAATTCCCTTTGTCAATCGGTATTTTACTTGCCCGAGATTCGATCGTCGGTATCCCAATACCTTGTTCAATCTCGTTACCGGCAAGTCTCTTTACTCGTACCGCAAATGCATGATCCCGTGACTAACTCCTTAGTCACATTGAGCTCATTATGATGATGCATTACCGAGTGGGCCCAGAGATACCTCTCTGTCATACGGAGTGACAAATCCCAGTCTCGATCCGTGCCAACCCAACAGACACTTTCGGAGATACCCGTAGTGCACCTTTATAGTCACCCAGTTACGTTGTGACGTTTGGTACACCCAAAGCACTCCTACGGCATCCGGGAGTTACACGATCTCATGGTCTAAGGAAAAGATACTTGACATTGGAAAAGCTCTAGCGAACGAACTACACGATCTTTGAGCTATGCTTAGGATTGGGTCTTGTCCATCACATCATTCTCCTAATGATGTGATCCCGTTATCATTGACATCCAATGTCCATAGTCAGGAAACCATGACTATCTGTTGATCAACGAGCTAGTCAACTAGAGGCTTACTAGGGACACGTTGTGGTCTATGTATTCACACATGTATTACGATTTCCGGATAACACAATTATAGCATGAATAATAGACAATTATCATGAACAAAGAAATATAATAATAACCATTTATTATTGCCTCTAGGGCATATTTCCAACAGTCTCCCACTTGCACTAGAGTCAATAATCTAGTTACATTGTGATGAATCGAACACCCATAGCGTTCTAGTGTTGATCATGTTTTGCTCTAGGGAGAGGTTTAGTCAACGGATCTACTACATTCAGGTCCGTATGTACTTTACAAATATCTATGTCTCCATTTTGAACACTTTCACGAATGGAGTTGAAGCGACGCTTGATATGCCTGGTCTTCCTGTGAAATCTGGGCTCCTTGGCAAGGGCAATAGCTCCAGTGTTGTCACAGAAGAGAGTCATCGGGCCCGACGCATTGGGAATCACCCCTAGGTTGGTAATGAACTCCTTTATCCAGACTGCTTCCTGTGCTGCCTCTGAGGCTGCCATGTACTCCGCTTCACATGTAGACCCCGCCACGACGCTTTGCTTGCAACTGCACCAGCTTACTGCCCCTTCATTCAAAATATACACGTATCCGGTTTGTGACTTGGAGTCATCCAGATCTGTGTCGAAGCTAGCATCGACGTAACCCTTTACGACGAGCTCTTCGTCACCTCCATAAACGAGAAACATATCCTTAGTCCTTTTCAGGTACTTCAGGATATTCTTGACCGCTGTCCAGTGTTCCATGCCGGCATTACTTTGGTACCTTCCTACCAAACTTACGGCAAGGTTTACATCAGGTCTGGTACACAGCATGGCATACATAATAGACCCTATGGCCGAGGCATAGGGGATGACACTCATCTTTTCTATATCTTCTGCCGTGGTCGGGCATTGAGCCGTGCTCAATTGCACACCTTGCAATACAGGCAAGAACCCCTTCTTGGACTGATCCATATTGAACTTCTTCAATATCTTGTCAAGGTATGTACTCTGTGAAAGACCAATGAGGCGTCTTGATCTATCTCTATAGATCTTGATGCCTAATATATAAGCAGCTTCTCCAAGGTCCTTCATTGAAAAACACTTATTCAAATAGGCCTTTATACTTTCCAAGAATTCTATATCATTTCCCATCAATAGTATGTCATCCACATATAATATGAGAAATGCTACAGAGCTCCCACTCACTTTCTTGTAAACACAGGCTTCTCCATAAGTCTGTGTAAACCCAAACGCTTTGATCATCTCATCAAAGCGAATGTTCCAACTCCGAGATGCTTGCACCAGCCCATAGATTGAGCGCTGGAGCTTGCATACTTTGTCAGCATTCTTAGGATAGACAAAACTTCCGGCTGCATCATATACAGTTCTTCCTTAAGGAAGCCGTTAAGGAATGCCGTTTTGACGTCCATCTGCCATATCTCATAATCGTAGTATGCGGCAATTGCTAATATGATTCGGACGGACTTCAGCTTCGCTATGGGTGAGAAAGTCTCATCGTAGTCAACCCCTTGAACTTGTCGATAACCCTTAGCGACAAGTCGAGCCTTATAGATGGTCACATTACCATCCGCGTCTGTCTTCTTCTTAAAGATCCATTTATTTTCTATGGCTCGCCGATCATCGGGCAAGTCAGTCAAAGTCCATACTTCATTTTCATACATGGATCCTATCTCGGATTTCATGGCTTCTAGCCATTTGTCGGAATCCGGGCCCGCCATCGCTTCTTCATAGTTCGAAGGTTCACCGTTGTCTAACAACATGATTTCCAGGACAGGGTTGCCGTACCACTCTGGTGCGGAACGTGTCCTTGTGGACCTACGAAGTTCAGTAGTAACTTGATCCGAAGCTTCATGATCATCATCATTAACTTCCTCCCCAGTCGGTGTAGGCACCACAGGAACATCTTCCCGTGCTGCGCTACTTTCCGGTTCAGAAGGGGCGACTATCACCTCATCAAGTTCCACTTTCCTCCCACTTAATTCTTTCGAGAGAAACTCTTTCTCCAGAAAGGACCCGTTCTTGGCAACAAAGATCTTGCCTTCGGATCTGAGGTAGAAGGTATACCCAATGGTTTCCTTGGGGTATCCTATGAAGACGCATTTCTCCGACTTGGGTTCGAGCTTTTCAGGTTGAAGTTTCTTGACATAAGCATCGCATCCCCATATTTTAGAAATGACAGCTTAGGT
Organism: Aegilops tauschii subsp. strangulata; assembly: GCF_002575655.3. Lineage (NCBI taxonomy): Eukaryota > Viridiplantae > Streptophyta > Magnoliopsida > Poales > Poaceae > Aegilops > Aegilops tauschii. The sequence goes on along the minus strand of NC_053040.3, from coordinate 33,463,940 downwards.
TTCTTCCCAAACCATAATTCATACGGTGTCGTCTCAACGGATTTCGACGAAGCCCTATTTAAAGTGAATGCGGCAGTCTCTAAAGCATAGCCCCAAAATGAGAGCGGTAGATCGGTAAGAGACATCATAGATCGCACCATATCCAATAGAGTGCGATTACGACATTCGGACACACCGTTTCGCTGAGGTGTTCCAGGCGGCGTGAGTTGTGAAACGATTCCACATTTCCTTAAGTGCGTACCAAATTCGTGACTTAAATATTCTCCACCACGATCTGATCGTAAGAACTTTATTTTCCTGTCACGTTGATTCTCAACCTCACTCTGAAATTCCTTGAACTTTTCAAAGGTTTCAGACTTGTGTTTCATTAGGTAGACATACCCATATCTACTTAAGTCATCAGTGAGAGTGAGAACATAACGATATCCTCCGCGAGCCTCAACACTCATTGGACCGCACACATCGGTATGTATGATTTCCAACAAGTTGGTTGCTCGCTCCATTGTTCCGGAGAACGGAGTCTTGGTCATCTTACCCATGAGGCATGGTTCGCACGTGTCAAATGATTCGTAATCAAGAGACTCCAAAAGTCCATCTGCATGGAGCTTCTTCATACGCTTGACACCAATGTGACCAAGGCGGCAGTGCCATAAGTATGTGGGACTATCGTTATCAACTTTACATCTTTTGGTACTCACACTATGAATATGTGTAACATCACGTTCGAGATTCATCAAGAATAAACCCTTGACCAGCGGGGCATGACCATAAAACATATCTCTCATATAAATAGAACAACCATTATTCTCGGATTTAAATGAGTAGCCATCTCGAATTAAACGAGATCCAGATACAATGTTCATGCTCAAAGCTGGCACTAAATAACAATTATTGAGGTTTAAAACTAATCCCGTAGGTAAATGCAGAGGTAGCGTGCCGACGGCGATCACATCGACCTTGGAACCATTCCCGACGCGCATCGTCACCTCGTCCTTTGCCAGTCTCCGCTTATTCCGCAGTTCCTGTTTTGAGTTACAAATATGAGCAACCGCACCGGTATCAAATACCCAGGAGCTACTACGAGTACTGGTAAGGTACACATCAATTACATGTATATCACATATACCTTTGGTGTTGCCGGCCTTCTTGTCCGCTAAGTATTTGGGGCAGTTCCGCTTCCAGTGACCACTTCCCTTGCAATAAAAGCACTCAGTCTCAGGCTTGGGTCCATTCTTCGACTTCTTCCCGGTAACTGGCTTACCAGGCGCGGCAACTCCCTTGCCGTCCTTCTTGAAGTTCTTCTTACCCTTGCCCTTCTTTAACTTAGTGGTTTTATTCACCATCAACACTTGATGTTCCTTTTTGATTTCCACCTCCGCTGATTTCAGCATTGAATATACCTCAGGAATGGTCTTTTCCATCCCTTGCATATTGAAGTTCATCACAAAGCTCTTGTAGCTCGGTGGAAGCGACTGAAGGATTCTGTCAATGACCGCATCATCCGGGAGATTAACTCCCAGCTGAGACAAGCGGTTGTGTAACCCAGACATTCTGAGTATGTGCTCACTAACAGAACTATTTTCCTCCATTTTATAGCTGAAGAACTTGTCGGAGACTTCATATCTCTCGACCCGGGCATGAGCTTGGAAAACCATTTTCAGCTCTTCGAACATCTCATATGCTCCATGTTTCTCAAAATGCTTTTGGAGACCCGGTTCTAAGCTGTAAAGCATGCCGCACTGAACGAGGGAGTAATCATCAGCACGTGATTGCCTAGCGTTCATAACGTCATGGTTCTCTGGGATTGGTGCTTCACCTAGCGGTGCTTCTAGGACATAATCTTTCTTGGCAGCTATGAGGATGATCCTCAGGTTCCGGACCCAGTCCGTATAGTTGCTGCCATCATCTTTCAGCTTGGTTTTCTCTAGGAACGCGTTGAAGTTGAGGACAACGTGGGCCATTTGATCTACAAGACATATTGTAAAGATTTTAGACTAAGTTCATGATAATTAAGTTCATCTAATCAAATTACTCAATGAACTCCCACTCAGATAGACATCCCTCTAGTCATCTAAGTGAAACATGATCCGAGTTAACTAGGCCGTGTCCGATCATCACGTGAGACGGACTAGTCAAGATCGGTGAACATCTCCATGTTGATCGTATCTTCTATACGACTCATGCTCGACCTGTCGGTCCTCCGTGTTCCGAGGCCATGTCTGTACATGCTAGGCTCGTCAAGTCAACCTAAGTGTATTGTGTGTGTTCCGAGGCCATGTCTCTACATGCTAGGCTCGTCAACACCCGTTGTATGCGAACGTTAGAATCTATCACACCCGATCATCACGTGATGCTTCGAAACAACGAACCTTCGCAACGGTGCACAGTTAGGGGGAACACTTTCTTGAAATTATTATAAGGGATCATATTACTTACTACCGTCGTTCTAAGCAAATAAGATGCAAAAACATGATAAACATCACATGCAATCAAATAGTGACATGATATGGCCAATATCATTTTGCTCCTTTGATCTTCATCTTCGAGGCACCATGATCATCTTCGTCACCGGCATGACACCATGATCTCCATCATCATGATCTCGATCATTGTGTCTTCATGAAGTTGTCACGCCAACGATTACTTCTACTTCTATGGATAACGCGTTTAGCAATAAAGTAAAGTAATTTACATGGCGTTATTCAATGACACGCAGGTCATACAAAAAATAAAGACAACTCCTATGGCTCCTGCCGGTTGTCATACTCATCGACATGCAAGTCGTGATTCCTATTACAAGAATATGATCAATCTCATACATCACATATATCATTCATCACATCTTCTGGCCATATCACATCACATAGCACATGCTGCAAAAACAAGTTAGACGTCCTCTAATTTTTGTTGCAAGTTTTTACGTGGCTTGTATAGGTTTCTAGCAAGAACATTTTTTACCTACGTAAAACCACAACGTGATATGCCAATTTCTATTTGCCCTTCATAAGGACCTTTTTCATCGAATCCGTTCCGACTAAAGTGGGAGAGACAGACACCCGCTAGCCACCTTATGCAACTAGTGCATGTCAGTCGGTGGAACCTGTCTCACGTAAGCATACGTGTAAGGTCGGTCCGGACCGCTTCATCCCACAATACCGCCGAAGCAAGATAAGACTAGTAGTGGCAAGAAAAATTGACAACATCTACGCCCACAACTGCTTTGTGTTCTACTCGTGCATAGTAACTACACATAGGCCTGGCTCATGATGCCACTGTTGTGGATCGTAGCAGAATTTTAAAATTTCCTACGCATCACCAAGATCCATCTATGGAGTATACTAGCAACGAGGCGAAAGGAGTGCATCTACATACCCTTGTAGATCACGAGCGGAAGCGTTCTAATGAACGGGGTTGATGGAGTCGTACTCGCCGTGATCCAAATCACCGATGACCGAGTGCCGAACGGACGGCACCTCCGCGTTCAACAAACGTACGGAGCAGCGACGTCTCCTCCTTCTTGATCCAACAAGGGGGAAGGAGAGGTTGATGGAGATCCAGCAGCACGACAGCGTGGTGGTGGATGTAGCGGGATCTCGGCAGGGCTTCGCCAAGCTTCTGCGAGAGGGAGAGGTATTGCAGGGGGAGAGGGAGGCGCCAGGGGCTGTGGTGTTGCTGCCCTCCTTCCCCCCACTATTTATAGGACCCCTGGGGGGGGGGCGCCGGCCCTCGGAGATCAGATCTCCAAGGGGGGCGGCGTCCAAGGGGGAAGGGGGGGTGGCTTCCCCCCAAGCCAAGTGGGGCGCCCCCACCCCTAGGGTTTCCAACCCTAGGCGCAGGGGGAGGCCCAAGGGGGGACGCCCCAGCCCACTAAGGGCTGGTTCCCTTCCCACTTCAGCCCATGGGGCCCTCCAGGATAGGTGGCCCCACCCGGTGGACCCCCGGGACCCTTCCGGTGGTCCCGGTACAATACCGATAACCCCCGAAACTTTCCCGGTGGCCGAAACTGGACTTCCTATATATAATTCTTCACCTCCGGACCATTCCGGAACTCCTCGTGACGTCCGGGATCTCATCCGAGACTCCGAACAACTTTCGGGTTTCCGCATACTCATATCTCTACAACCCTAGCGTCACCGAACCTTAAGTGTGTAGACCCTACGGGTTCGGGAGACATGCAGACATGACCGAGACGCCTCTCCGGTCAATAGCCAACAGCGGGATCTGGATACCCATGTTGGCTCCCACATGTTCCACGATGATCTCATCGGATGAACCATGATGTCGAGGATTCATTCAATCCCGTATACAATTCCCTTTGTCAATCGGTATTTTACTTGCCCGAGATTCGATCGTTGGTATCCCAATACCTTGTTCAATCTCGTTACCGGCAAGTCTCTTTACTCGTACCGCAATGCATGATCCCGTGACTAACTCCTTAGTCACATTGAGCTCATTATGATGATGCATTACCGAGTGGGCCCAGAGATACCTCTCTGTCATACGGAGTGACAAATCCCAGTCTCGATCCGTGCCAACCCAACAGACACTTTCGGAGATACCCGTAATGCACCTTTATAGTCACCCAGTTACGTTGTGACGTTTGGTACACCCAAAGCACTCCTACGGCATCCGAGAGTTACACGATCTCATGGTCTAAGGAAAAGATACTTGACATTGGAAAAGCTCTAGCAAACGAACTACACGATCTTTGAGCTATGCTTAGGATTGGGTCTTGTCGATCACATCATTCTCCTAATGATGTGATCCCGTTATCAATGACATCCAATGTCCATAGTCAGGAAACCATGACTATCTGTTGATCAACGAGCTAGTCAACTAGAGGCTTACTAGGGACACGTTGTGGTCTATGTATTCACACATGTATTACGATTTCCGGATAACACAATTATAGCATGAATAATAGACAATTATCATGAACAAAGAAATATAATAATAACCATTTATTATTGCCTCTAGGGCATATTTCCAACACCTCCTGCACCTCCGCTGGCTCCATCTTTGATAGGTTCTCCGACGGTTCCATGCGTCGGCGACAGAAGGAAGGAGAGGGTTGAATAAAAGAGCGGGAGTTTGGCGGAGAGTGGCCGGGGATGGAAGAAGAGAGTGGGGGATTTTGACGTGAAAACAATGAGGGATGCTACAAAAGCGTGGGTTACGCCATCCTTTTGGGTGGGCCAGGGGAAGAGAGCGACAATTCGCGTGTCTGGACTCCCGCAACCCCCCCCTCCCCCCTCCATATTTGTCTCCGGTTTGCGGGAGAAAATGCGTACGGACCGCCCTGCAGACCGATACAGGCTCGTGTTGGATGGCTTCCGCTGTTGGACAACACGGTCCAGACGGATGCAGGCGGTTTACGGGTAGCCGTTGGAGATACCCTAAGGAACGTGTTGGTCTAGAGACTAATTAGAGGAGAAAGAAAAATCAATATAATGATATTGATTTTAGAATTTATTTACTACATAAAAGATAAGAGTATAAGAAACACCAAACGACTTTGGAATTTTTTTGAAAAATCCAAAAAGTAAGATGGACATGTAAACTTAATTAAAATACTAGGAACGGCAAAATGGACTCAGGATATTAAGAAAATTATTTTCCTCCTGTCGTATGCTAAATTAATTCCAAACTCATAGGTATTAATTCGGGTAACTCCAAATAAAATACATAATATAAGAACATCCTTAGCTTCTTTAAAAAAATTGAACGCCCCCCCCCCCCCCCCCCCCAAAAAAAAATCGGGATGTTACACGAGGTCAAGTAGCCCTTCCAAGATGATATAATTGGGTGGCCCATTTAATTGAAGGTGCTAGCGTTGGGGTTAAAGTCGGTGATTGAGACACAGGGCAATATGATGTCTAATTATTTTCGACGACGTTGCTGACATGTTGGCTATCCTCGTAGCAAGAGCTAAGGAGGGACATGTCACTAGCCTCTTACCCCATCTAATTGGTGGTGGAGTCTCCATTTTGCAATATGCAGATGGCAACATCATATTTATGGAAGATGACATTGAGAAGGCCATAAATATGAAGCACATCTTCTGTCTTTTTGAGCAGTTACCTTGTCACATAATTTTCATAAAGTGAGTTGTTTTTTGGGAAGGCTAAAGAAGCTGAAGACCAATATAAACATATATTCGAATGTGATAGGGTCTCTGCAATTTAGATATTTGGGTATGCCCATCCACCACAGGCGACTCCTTAATACATAATGGAAGGGGGCGAGGATCATTTCAAAAGAAACGTGGGAAGGAAAACCTCTGTCCTTTGGGGACTGGCCAATCCTTATCAAGGGTACCAAAATGGGTACGAAAAAGAATGGATTGTTATAGGTCTATATTCTCCCGGCAATCTAATGAGCAGAAACAAAAGTATCGGTTAACTAAGTGGGGTATTATGTGCAGACCAACGAACCAAGTACATTTGCTTTCTCTCAGTTAAGAATATTTGCTATCTCAATAAGTAGTTGTTTAAGCTTCTCAATGAGGACGGCGTTTGGCAAGAGCTCCTTTCGAAACAAATACCTCCATTCTAAACCATTGTCACAAGTCACTGTGAAGCCCTTGAATTCGACCTTTTGTAAAGGTCTGATGAGAGAAAAAGATGTTTTCTTTAGCAAAGGGAGCTTCGTGGTGGCCTTGCGGGTAATGGGTCTTCCAATCGGTTCTGGGAGCATTTCTGGCTGGGGAGACACCTCACTTAGCCAGCAATGTCCTACACCTTATCATATTGTTCGGAGGATCCACCAAACATCTCTTTTCGTAGGGCGTTGATTGAGTATAAGTGGACATATTGGTGAACTTGTCGAGAAGCTGCAGTTCACCTAACTCGGGACCAAGATGTTTTTCAGTTAAATCCATATATGCTAATTTAATCAATGATGGTAGTGATTTTCGTAAGAAGTTTATTTGGAAACAAAAGTACCTCTGAAGATTAAGATTTTTGTCGGTACTTGTTATTAGGGTCATCTTAACTAAAGTATAATTTGCTAAAACTAAGGTGCAGGGGACGAAACGGTCCATTACATGTTCCTCTCGTGTCTGTACACAACTAGTTTGGCAAGTAGTGTTCATAGCTTTTAATCTTTCACCCCCGACTAATATCTCGAATATGTTTGAAAACTGATTAGAGAGTATTAATAAACAGCTAAAAGCTCAAACCTGGTTGGAGTTTGTGCTTTATTATGGGCTATTTGGAGGTATCACGATAACATTGTTTTTTGAGAATCAAAGAGCTTCTAAATTCATTTACTCGGCTAAGCACTGGATTCATACCTGGTCCTTACTTCAAACTGTGGAGGCACAAACTACACTAGACTCTGGGTGCAGCCACTTGGAAGTAGTCGATCGGGCTTTGTTCAACCATGGGCTGCATACTCGTACGATAACCACAGAAAAAAATAAATGAAATGCAATGTAACAACCAGCAAAGTAAAACAAAAAATACCCTCAAAGAAAAGAAAAGGAAAGGAAAAACAGAAAAATATTTCATTGTCCTACTACTAACAGATGGTTACCTGCTCAATCAAATATCATCAAAGCACTTCTAATGGGACAAATGAAGTTTTTGTCCAAAGTTTCAGCGCCACCGTGTGCACCACCAACACCCAAGTCTACAAGAATAAGAAGTCAAAGAACAAATGACATTCCAATGAACAGTCAGTCAATACATGCGAGCCGGCACTAAGGGAATATTTACATAAACTCACTGGAGAAAAGAAGTTCCGGTTTGATGATATATTAGGAAAAGATAAACCAAACAACATTTACTACTAAATGAAATGAATATTCTCGTAATAATATATACTCACTAATGATACTCCTCTGTTCACTTTTATAAGACGTTTTAGACATTTAGGACAACATCCAAAATAGTTCAATTTCAGCTGTCTTAAACGTCTTACAGAAGTGAACGGAGGGAGTATCATAAAATGGAGAACATACATACTCAGCTATTAGCTGATCGGAAGGGAGGGGTGTCTAAAACTACTCTTAAGCTCGTTTCATGGTATAACAGAGGAATGAAATGTATCCATACCTATAAATTGTAGCGACAGAATAGATCATGACAATTCACATTTAGATTATATTTTAAAATAAATTAGCATGAATTCTCCTGCACAAATGAAATTGCCACTTGCATCAGGACTCTTCTAAAGTTCATGAACAAAAAACTATAATGTAAATGTGAAACCAGGTAAGTATTATGGATTCAGTAATAATAATATAGCAATATCGGCAAAGATAATAATATCAAATAAAAGAAGTATAACTAGCTTTAAGCTTCACAATGTGACAGTTGAGCTACCTATTTGACACTTGAGTTGGCTGGCTCAAGCTATTTGATTGAGGAAGGCCAGGTCGCATCAGACCCCTGGGGAGCGGCAATCCGGTGGTGGTAGCCAGTGATGGGTCCCAGACCAGGACCTGGTTCCGCAATGGCAAGGAGATTGGTACCAGCCCATGGCGACATCCGAGGACGCTGAGACCATGGGTGTCAAGGAAAATTAGTCTGCCCTGGCCCTGTATAGCAGGTGCAGGTATGGCATGGCATCGTCGAGCTGCAAGGAGAAACGGTCGGTGGGGACATGATTGGGGGGCTCAGCGTAGGCATGTGTGAGAATCCTAGGAGGCCGTCGCTGAAGCAACCGAGGAGGGGAGGTTTGCGTCGGTGGTGGAGGCGATAGCGGCGGAGGAAGCCGTCGTAGGAGACGAGGCGGCGCCAGCGGTTGCAGGCGAGGGATGAGAGGGATGTGGGGGGAGGCGGAGGAGGATCTCAGTGAGCAGGTTGTCGCCGCCGGGCAGGCCGTCAGCGTCGATCGGCCCCGGCGCCACCGATCGGCAAAGGCGGCGGTTGCGGCGGCTGTTGGTGCAGTGTATTTGACCTAAGGCACAAAATTCCATTCTTTATAGACATAAAATGAGAGAAAACCCACGTACACTATAGGCAGTGAAAGCACACCACGCACTTCTTTTTTAGTAGAACCCACCACGCACAACTTCAACCGTGCATAGGCTTGTCTAAAAAAAACGTGCATAGGCAGATAATTTATCTTATAATCTAAAAAAGGCTTAGACTAATTTTTATTTTTTTTCAACAGAGACTAATTTTTTCTAAAAAAAGTCTTACCTCAAAAAGGAAATCTAAAAAAGGCAGAAAATCATATTTGTATTGTTGCTCTAAGAATTTACTAGATGACTAAGGTTTTCATTTCACTATTTTTTAAAAATTGCATAGTTTTCCCATTCACTAAAATCTCTGTTTGAACCGATGGTAAGAGAAGATTCACTCAATTTTTCTCTAAAAAAAGAAGACAAAAGATCCATTTCATCTCTAGTAAAAGGAGATGACTTTACAGTGCAAGATTCACTTTATTTGTTATTCTCATATAAAATGAAGAAAAACAATGTTCCCCGGTGCACTGAAGCACACAGGCATACATCGTCCCTATGTTTAAATTCCATCTCATAAAAGATTTTTAATCCATATGTTAGCCAACTCCCAGAAGCCTTCACCATATCCAACAGAAAAGAAGACGAAAACTGTCACAGTAGCAGCATTGTTACTGTGGGGCACGAGCAGAATTTGTATGGCTCATAAAAGCGTCCCGGGAGTCTTGAAACACACAAGCAGAGTTTTTGTGGGGCACGAGCAAACGGTGCTGAAAAGGATATGTGCACACACAAAATACACGCAAGGCAAGCAAATGAGCTGCAGGAGTCGAGTGACATGGCCAACACTTTGGCATTAACCGAAGTCAAATTTCTCTTCACCCCTGACAGCAAAACCACATAATGTATACAGAAATCACATAATAGACGGAAGTTCCCTGCTTAAGAGATTAATTCCAAGTTACAATTATTAATCCCTACATGTGCACATCACATTTGACCTGGGCATGATGATGTATAGAAGGTAAATTCCCTTGTGATGTGCACATCACAGGCCCCATGCACACCATACAGAATGGAAGAACATACAGCAAATAACCCTTGATACCTGCAGAGCAACCAATGTTGTCAGGTAAACCAAATTGTATTACTCATTCATGCAAAAGTATTGAGTTTATCTCACAGTTTATGTCTGATTCATACAGTAGGCATTGCCTTCAACAGTGTTCGAAATTGTGCCAAAAGCTCAAATTTGAATCAACTCAGCAATATATTAGACAGAAGCAACAGTACAAAAAGAGGGAACAGCAATAGGAAGACGGTTAATTTGTAGAGGCACACCCACCTTCAATATCTATTGCTAGCATATACTCAAGCTTTTGGCTACATCTGGCCTCAGTAGGGGCTAAAAGGTTAGTGGTTCAAGTAACTCCATTAGAACATCAATATGAGGGCTCTGGTAGTAACAGAGCAGAAACTTCTGGTCTATCCAGTAGCGGAACTAGGCCAACGAGTCAGGGTGGACCAATAGTAGAACTGTTCATAAAATAAGGCTTTTAATTTTATTTGAACTTTTTCTGATATGATATAAAGCTATTGGAAAAATCCCAGGGTGGCCCACGGCCCACGGCCACTGTTTCTAGCTCATAGGCATACTCTTTATAAATGTACGAGCGAGATAATAACTAACAGATTGAATTTAATAAAATCCATGCAGTAGATGCTTCAAGTAAAGGATCATGCATCATTTGTTAATTGATACTCCCTTCTGACCAAATAGATGACGGCCATTTTTATACTCTGTCCCAAAAATAAACATTGGCAACTAACTGTGCAGAGACTGGCCATGTCATTTTGATCATGCGTTCAGCACTAAAATCACTAACATCTATAATTACCAAAATCGAAGAAATCAGACTGCACACAAACCACAACAACAGCCAACATGTACTTTAAGAATAACATATCAAGGAACCAATGAGATTCCAACAAACAATGAAATAGGCAGTGGCGGAGCTACAAGGAAAGAGTTGGGCGGGCCAGTCTAAAGGAAAAAAAACTTGAATTCTGAACCATACTACTTCAATACTCGTACTAGGCATTAGTCGGTGCTAGTTAAACATCTGAACCATCTAATTTTCCTTTGAAAACCAAACCAATTCTCCGCTGACTGACCTCACCCATGGCGAGTTATTTTTTATTAGTACATAAATTACAATCTGTGAAACTTTGGAAACAATTGAATAATTCATGCACCAAATCGATAACTGCGAATTTCAGACAAATATAGCCTTCTTTTTTTAAAGGAGCCTATAGAAAAATTGGTCTTGGGAATTTGAGATGATGCCATGAACTACAATAAGGAGAAATAAAGGAAATTATTATGTGCACAATGCATGTGCAACGGTGCAGCTAAGCCGTGGCATGGCCGTCCTAGGTGGCTGAATCTAGAATGAATGTACGCGAAGCAGTGCCACACGCAAGCTAACCACAGGAAAGCCTCTCATGAGCATCCAGGCTGCTGGTGCTTCACCGACGGAGTATACTGGGCATATGTAGTTCGTTTTTTTCCCTTAGGGGCAGGGCGGGCCACGGCACGCTTTTGCCTGCACGTAGCTCCGCCAGTGGAAATAGGTACGAGGGGGCATTAACTAGATATTTAGATAAACACATTGCTGTAATTTGAGAAAATAATTCAGGTCTGATGCAACATTAGAAATTGATAAACAAAACCACATCTACCATCAAACACAAATAATAGTCTAATAATACTATATAATCACTCACATCAACAATATACTCACTGATATCATAAAATAAAGAATATGCACACTCAAACTATTAGCAGATAGGAAAGGACAAGTTATCCAAAATTACACTTAAGCCGATCCATGCCATACTGGATAAAACAAAATGTACTCATACTAATAAATGCTAGCAATAAAAGTTATCATTACTATTCATACTAAGATTATTTTAAAATAAATCTAGCCTGAATTCTCTGGCAAATGGACTTGCCACTTGCAGCAGGACTTATCTATAAGTGAAATGCTATTTTGTAAACATCAAACCAAGTTGTCTTACACATTAAATATTAGTAGCAAGATCGACAGAGATAACAACATTGAGTGGATGAAATATAACAAGGTTTAAGCTTCGGAATGTGCCAATTGAACTTATATTTGCTATTTCAGTTGGTGCAAGAAAGTTTTTCATGTAATCGTCTTCAATTTCAAGACATTGTGTATCACCACTTGAGAAGCTATGCAATAATACTACTATTATGAAATTCTTCATTATGTCAATAGGCGGGCAACAATAAAAAAATAGACCGTTACTATACATAGAATAAAGTGCTGGCCATCTCTGACCCAAACCACACAATTCAGTAATAATAATATAAGAATATCAAATACAGAGTAACTTTAGTTTCTTTATACCTGCAGTATAGACACCTTCGAATGGATAAAAGCGATACCAGGGGTTGGATTCGAAAACTTTCTTGAATTGCAATGATTCAAACTGAACCGTGAAGACGCCAACAGACGTCCACATCAACATCACATTATTGTCCTCGGCGAACCCTACTATCTGAATAATTAGGCATTTTCCCGTTTAGTTTAATCCAGAAAAATAATGGATAAAACATGAATAGCAATATATTGATGAAACTAGAAACTAGCAACAATTCATTGAGACTAGTCATACAATCAAAATCATAAGCAAAATGCATCATATCCATGTCAATTGCTATTAGCAATAAACCAAATGCTAGCCCTAACAGTGAGGATAAGATGGCATACGGCGCAGTAGCAGAAGGTGCAGATGTCCCGATCGTCATGTCACTGAAGAGGTCCTTGACGTCGGGGAAGAAGTCGTCGTTGGGGAACTCGTCGTCAGTGATGTCACCGTTTGCAGCCATGATGAACAAGACTCCAGCAGCCGCGTAAGGACGCTCCCCAAAAACCTGATCGCCCCTCTCCCGTACCGGATCACAAGAGGCGGGGTTTCGGAGGCCTGCTGTCTCACTCTCCGGTGCACGCCAGGAAGCGAGATGGGAAAGAGGTAGACGGTGCAATGCTCTGGAACAATGCGAAGAGTTGTGTCTCGTTGGAAAGAGGAGCGACCTCTTATAGGAGCAACGAGATGAAACTGAAATGGACGCACTAATTCTCATTAAGGAGAGGAGAAACAGACGCACTAAAAATCCTATTAAGTGGTCAGTTTCGTCTCCCATTAGTAGGCAAATCGTTTCAAGTTCTTGCATGACAAAATATGCTAGTACGCACGGTATGAAGAAACCAATGTACTAATGAAGAAATGAAACCCCCAAAATATTGATGCCATCAATGAGGAGATGAATGTCATCATTCACCACCATTCGGTTTCATTTTCCACTAGCGCAAATATTTTAACTTCTTTCTTGTCATGCATGAACGTGCCACATGGGCCTATGGGATTTTCCTAGAAATTATTGGATATAACAGATGGTTTAAATCCCAATAATTCTAACAATCCCCCACCAGATCCCAGAGGCACATCAAGTTTGCCTATGGTTCCAAAACATTGTTTATATACCGGTGTTTCGGTGGACACTGTTAAGTTGAACTTCCACCTAGAACTCCACACTACACTCGTTCACAACTTGAACAGTGGACTACGCCTTGAACTGCAAGTTTTGTGCAAACAAGTTTCACGTAAAAGCCTTGACCGATACTAGACCGCTGAAAACTTTCCCGCGGGTAGGAGCAGATGCGTCATACTCCGGGGCCTCTTCATGAGTTTATTAGAGAACACCCAACTCTCACAGACCGCGACGTTTAACAGTCTAACTCATATAGGGGTGTTCTTTCTAGATGTTCTGTAGAACAACATCTTTGCCTACCCAAGCCATTCAAAACACATTAAGATAAATATCAGCCTATCATACAGATTAGGAGAGAATTGCATCATAACGGAGTGGATTTTTGTCAAATAAATATTCTCCTCTCAGTTATCCAATAGTTTGTCTCGCCAATTCTAATTCACGGGATCTCCGATCACAAAGAATGGGTTACCACCATGAACAACTTATGTAGTGGGTCTCAATCCCATCTCCTTCGATGCATTGTCTATCACATTTCGTGATAAACTCTTTGTGAAGGGATCTGCCAGATTCTTCGATGTGTTTATATAGTCCAACGCTATAACTCCGGAGTTTCTCATGAACCTGACAGATTTCAGACTCCTTCTCACGTGTCTTGATGACTTCTTATTATCCTTAGAACTGTTTACCTTGACGATCACTGTTTGATTATCACAGTTCATTAGAATAGCTGGTATTGGTTTTTCAACCACCGACAAGTCCATCAAAAGTTCTCAAAGCCATTCTGCTTCAACTGTTGCCGTGTCTAATGCTGTGAGTTCTGCTTCCATTGTTGACCTTGTTAAGATGGTCTGCTTGCAAGACTTCCAGGAAACAGCAGCACCACCAAGTGTAAACACATAACCACTTGTCGCTTTAAGCTCATCAGCATCAGATATCCAATTTCCATCACTATAACCTTCAAGTACTCTTGGATACCCGGTATAGTGAAGCCCATAACTCGCAGTACCTTTCAGATAACGCATTATTCTCTCAAGTGGATGCCAATGAACATCTCCCGGGTTTGAAACAAACCGGCTTAGTTTACTCACAGAAAACGAGATGTCAGGCCTCGTAGCACTAGCTAAATACATAAGCGAGCCAATGATTTGAGAATATCTCAATTGATCCTTTGTTTCTCCCTCGTTCTTCCGAATTAAAACACTCGGATCATAAGGTGTCGGAGAAGGTTTGCAATCTGAATATTCAAAGCGATCCAGAATCTTCTCCACATAGTGAGACTGCAAGAGAGTGATCCCACCATCACAACCTCTTAAAAGCTTGATGTTCAAGATAACATCAGCTACTCCAAGGTCTTTCATCTCAAAGTTTTGATTCAGAAAATCTTTCACTTCCTGAATGACCTTGAAATTTGTTCCTAATATAAGTATGTCATCAACTTACAAACATAATATAACTCCTTCGCCCCCACCATGGCGATAGTACACACACTTGTCGGCTTCGTTTGCAACAAAGCCCGTAGATGTCAAAGTTCTTTCGAACTTCTCGTGCCACTGCTTAGGTGCTTGTCTCAAACCATACAAAGATTTCAACAATTTACACACTTTTCCTTCCTGACCGTCTACTACAAAACCATCGGGTTGTTCCATGTAAATTTCCTCCTCCAACTCTCCATTTAGGAAAGCTGTCTTAACGTCCATTTGATGAACGAGAAGATTGTGTGAGGCGGCCAATGAGAGTAGTACTCGAATGGTGGTCAATCTGGCCACAGGCGCATAAGTATCAAATAAATCTTCACCTTCTTTTTGGGTATAGCCCTTGGCAACAAGTCGTGCCTTGTACTTTTCAATTGTACCATCGGGCCTAAGCTTTTTCTTAAACACCCACTTACACCCTACAGGTTTACACCCATAAGGACGATCAGTGATCTCCCATGTCCCATTAGCCATGATAGAATCCATCTCACTACGCACAACTTCTTTCCAGTAATCGGCATCATAAGATGCATAAGCTTCTGAAATAGAAGTGGGAGTATCATTCACGAGGTACACAATGAAATCTTCACCAAATGACTTTGTGGTCCTTTGTCTCTTGCTCCTTCTAGGAGCTTCATTGTCATCCTCCTCAGGAATATCTGTGTGTTTCTTCTCGGAATGTTCCAATAGAACAGTAGGTCCAGGAGTTGTCTGTGACCTCTGACTAGATGAGCTAGGCATATCCTTCATAGGAAAAATATCCTCAAAGAAAGTCGCATCATTCGACTCCGTGATGGTACCAACATTCATATCAAGTACCTCAGATTTCACCACTAGAAATCTATAGCCAATGCTATGGAAAGCATAACCCAGGAAAACGCAATCAACTGTTTTTGGCCCAAGCTTACGCTTCTTGGTAATTGGTACATTGACTTTCGCCAAACAACCCCAAGTTCGTAAGTAGGAAATTTTAAGCCTTTTCCTTTCCCATTCTTCAAACGGGGTAATCTCTTTATTCTTCGTAGGAACTCTATTTAGGACATGACTTGCAGTCATCAAAGCCTCCCCCCCACCATTCCCTGGAAAGTCCCGTTGTATCTAACATGGCGTTAACCAAATCAGTTAGAGTTCGGTTCTTTCGTTCGGCAACCCCGTTTGACTGGGGAGAGTAGGGAGGCGTCCTCTCATGTATTATACCATGTTCCTCACAAAATAAATTGAACTCATTGGAAAAATACTCCCCACCGCGATCCGACCTAAGCCTTTTGATCTTTCGATCGAGTTGATTCTCTGCTTCGGCTTTGTAGATTTTAAAGTAGTGCAAAGCCTCATCTTTTGTTTTCAACAAATATATCATGCAATATCTAGTAGAGTCATCGATTAGAGTCATGAAATATCTTTTTCCACCTTTTGCCAACACACCATTCATCTCACAAAGATCTGAATGTATGAGTTCAAGTGGTGCCAAATTCCTCGCCTCAACAGTCGCATGAGACTTGCGAGGTTGCTTTGCTTGCACACAAATTTGGCACTTAGAACCTTTGACAATTGTAAATTTTGGGATTAAACTCAAATTTGCTAACCGCGTCATGACACCAAAGTTAATATGACAAAGTCGTGAATGCCAAACATTTGATTCGGTTTCACTGCAAACATGATTAATAACTTTAGTGCAAAAGTCTGACAAAGATAAGCGGAACAAGCCTCCGCTCTCATAGCCCTTCCCAACAAATTGTCCACACTTAGATACTACAACCTTATTGGACTCAAATACCAATTTATAACCATCTCGACACAAACAAGAACCGCTGACAAGATTTTTATTTATAGCAGGGACATGCTGCACGTTCTTCAGTCGCACGATATTTCCCGAAGTAAACTTCAGATCGACCGTACCAACACCATGAACAGAAGCATGTGTCCTGTTTCCCATCAGCACGGGTGTAGTTCTTGCGACCTGATAAGAAGAAAACATGTTTATGTCAGAACACACATGTACATTGGCACCGGTGTCAATCCACCAATCTGGAGAATGACATACTGAAAGGATGGTAGGAAATTTACGATACCCGACATCTTTCATGTCAACATCGCCAATAACAACATTAGCGGTCTTGCTATTGTTCTCATTCTGACGCATGTCCCAGCGGTCCTTGCAGGATGAAGCCCAATGTTCTTCACTGCCACATACATGGCACTTTTCTTTCTTCTTATAAGTATCCTTCTTCTTCTTGAAGTTGACAGGTTGTGGGGCTTTGTACTTGCCATCAAATTTTCCTTTGCCCGCATAGTTTTTGTTCTTGGGTTTGTGGGTTTGGAAATTTCTCTTTTGTACCAAATTGGCACTGGAATTCCCCTCATGGAAACGAGCACATGTGTCTTTTGCCCTCGCCTTCTCTTCCACATCAAGAGTGCCAATTAGATTGACAACAGTAAACTCTTGCCTCTTATGCTTCAGAGAGGTAGCAAAATTCCTCCATGAAGGAGGAAGCTTGGCAATGATGCCTCCGACAATGAATTTGTCCGGTAACACACAATTGAGATATTCAAGTTCTTTAGTGAGCGACTGAATCTCATGAGCCTGCTCAACAACGGAGCGGTCATCAGTCATCTTGTAGTCATGGTACTGTTCCATGATATACAACTCACTTCCTGCGTCCGCGACTCCAAACTTGGCTTCGAGTGCATCCCACATATCTTTACCGACCATGATGGTCATGAATGGATCGACAATCTTGTCGCCAAGAACACTCAAGATAGCACCTCTAAAGAGGGTGTCTGTAGCCTGGAAACCTTGGTCCTGCTCAGTAGTCAGCTCTCCCTCTGGCTTGCCTTTAGAGGCGTGAAAACAGTTCATGGTGGTAAGCCAAAGAACTGCCCGCGCACGCCACCTCATATAGTTCACGCCCTCAAATGGTGCGGGCTTGAGAGTTGCAGCAAAAGCAATAGGAGAAAATTGCCTACACATATCAGGTTTTTGGATTGTTGAATAATTAGGCATTTTCTCGTTTAGTTTAATCCAGAAAAATAATGGATAAAACATGAATAGCAATATATTGATGAAACTAGAAACTAGCAACAATTCATTGAGATTAGTCATACAATCAAAATCATAAGCAAAATGCATCATATCCATGTCAATTGCTATTAGCAAGAAACCAAATGCTAGCCCTAACAGTGAGGATAAGATGGCATACGGCGCAGTAGCAGAAGGTGCAGATGTCCCGATCGTCATGTCGCTGAAGAGGTCCTTGACGTCGGGGAAGAAGTCGTCGTTGGGGAACTCGTCGTCAGTGATGTCGCCGTTTGCAGCCACGATGAACAAGACTCCAGCAGTCGCGTAAGGACGCTCCCCAAAAACCTGATCGCCCCTCTCCCGTACCGGATCACAAGAGGCGGGGTTTCGGAGGCCTGCTATCTCACTCTCAGGTGCACGCCAGGAAGCGAGATGGGAAAGAGGTAGACGGTGCAATGCTCTGGAACAATGCGAAGAGTTGTGTCTCGTTGGAAAGAGGAGCGACCTCTTATAGGAGCAACGAGATGAAACTGAAATGGACGAACTAATTCTCATTAAGGAGAGGAGAAACAGACGCACTAAAAATCCTATTAAGTGGTCAGTTTCGTCTTCCATTAGTAGGCAAATCGTTTCAAGTTCTTGCATGACAAAATATGCTAGTATGCACGGTATGAAAAAACCAATGTACTAATGAAGAAATGAAACCAAACCCAAAATATTGATGCCATCAATGAGGAGATGAATGTCATCATTCACCACCATTCGGTTTCATTTTCCACTAGCGCAAATATTTTAACTTCTTTCTTGTCATGCATGAACGTGCCACATGGGCCTATGGGATTTTCCTAGAAATTATTGGATATAACAGATGGTTTAAATCCTAATAATTCTAACACTATCAATGGCCACTTTCGCCCCATCCCTAAATCAAGGGGAAGTAGCTTGTCCAGATCAATACTTCTTCCCAGCACCCATGAAGAAACACCCTTGCAATCGGTCTTCCACTTCCATAGTTCGGCACAAAAGCCTCTCAGTAAGAGGAAACCAAGGCCACCATCCTCTGCCGGCATAACCCAAATATTACCATTGCCCGTGCCATTACTGTCTTCCACTGGCATGGGTATGCAAGATAGGCTCCGCCTATCCGAATCAAATTCAAGGATTCCTTGGGAATCCCAGGTAAGCAACCAATAAAAGGAACTCCCAACCATCACAGCAGGCATGCCCATGTAAACCTCTGTAGAAAAACCAGAACCCTCAGACGGAAGCGGTGTCGAGATGAGATTCCCCCATACGCCGGTCACCGACGAGTAAACAGAGGCGACCCCTTGTGCTATGTCGCTGTTGCCTACCAAGACCACCTGGAAATGGCGAATATCTCCCGGAGCACGAAACACGGCCGCGCCGATCGAGGCTGCTATCTCCATGTCGAACCCAGGGGGGATGTCCAGGTGGTGTTGGTCGCCGGTGACGGGATCCCACACCAGGAGCTGCTTCTGCTTACCCACAGGGTTGTCGAAGATGAGTACGAGGCCATGGCGGCATCCGAGGGGCAGGAAGCGGTTGCCGGCGGGAATCGGGAAGGAGAAGTGGCCTTGCGAGATCCTATTGGGGGGATCCCGGGCAGGCTGGAAGGGGACATACCGAAAATCCTTGACGAAGCAGCCGAGGAGGGGAGGGTTTCGGAGGTGGTGCGCGCGGAAGCGGCGGGAGAAGCCGGGGTCGGAGGCGAGGCTGCGCCAGAACTTGCAGACGGCGGAGGCGCGGGGGAGGGAGGAGGGCTGCGAGGGGAGGCGGAGGAGGATCTCGGGGAGCAGGTCGTCGTCGTCCAATGCCGCCGCCGCCGCCCTCTCGAGCAGGGGCGAAGGTGGAGGCTGCTCACGTGGGATGCGTTGGACCGACACCAGTGCGAGCGTGGTAGGCCCAGATGTGGAGGAGTCAAGCTGAAGGTGTGAGCCCAAAACAAACCACGAGAAGCCCAGGATGAGTGTAACTGTACGTAAAAGCAGAATCCCTGTTCAAACTTGCGATTTAAAAAAAATGAAAAAAATCTATAAAAATCTTTTAAAAAAATTATAATGTTCCCTACGTATTGGTAAACTTTATTAAATTACATTGGTTTGTCAGAAATTCACTTTGGCTTATAGGTGTATATGCACCCATTATCTAAATAGTAAAAACACATTTTAAAAAGTTCAAAAAAATTCAAGGAAAAAAATCCCGCGTGTAAATCCGGATATTATATATGTGTGCCCCAAGTTTTGATGAAAAAGGAGATTTTTTGTGGCTTGTGTAAAAAAGACAATTTTCGATGCCTGATTACAACTATTTACGAGACATTTTCTTTTCTTTTTTATACATGCCGCAAAAAATGTCGTTTTTCACCGTAATTTTGTGCGCGAACATAGGATGTTCAGATGTACACGCGGGATTTTTTTCTCAATTCTTTAACATTTTGAAATGTTTTTATACATATTTCATAATAGGTAAAACTACACCTACGAGCCAAAATGCCACTCACATTGGTTTATAATGTTACATAAAAAACAAGTTTTTGGCTAAATAGAAAAGGTAACCCAATTTTGATATATGTATTTGCGTTTCATGTACACCACTTAAGAAAAGATGTAGATAAAAGAACATCTCTACTATTGAAGGCAAGTTGGTAAGTTCTCCTCACCTCCTTCCATTGTTTTGTTTCCTCCCCACACCCTTCTTTGTTTTCTAGCTGATTTCTTTTTAATCTCAACCGATGCCACACAAAACAAAAACCAACATAAACAGAGTAACTTTTTTTGAGGGGAATAAATAGAGTAACTTGAAATGGATCGGTACTTTTTCTAAAAACCATGTCCTACATTAACTCAATCAAATCAAGTCCTACCAGATCTCAACTTAATCAATTTTTTTTGGCCTTCCCTTACATATGCCCAAAAAAATCAAATCTTTCAAAAAAATGCGAGAAAACTTCCAATCTATTCATCAGTTGTCATGGTAGTATAAAGAACACCAGAAGTAAGAATTACATCTAGGTCCGTAGACCACCTAGCGATGGCTAGAAGCACTGAAGTGAGCCGAAGGCGTGCCTCCATCATAGCCCCTTCCTCATCGGAGTCGGGTAAACATTGTTGTAGTAGACAGTCAGTAAATCATCATGCTAAGGACCCACAGGACCAACGCACCAGAACATCAACCGCCGCCGATAAAGAGAATTCTAAATCGGAAGGATCCAACCTGTAGACACATAGACGAACGAAGATCGGACCCAATTAGATCCACCGAAGACAAACGTCGACCGGTTCCCACGAGATCTGTCGGAGACACACCTCCACACACCCTCCGACAATGCTAGACTAAATCAAAACTTTTCTTGCCTTCACCTATCCATAGATTAATCAAATTAAATCTTACCAAAATCTAGAATATGATGGGTGTAAGATATATGTCAAACATGATTGATGTTGAACCACTGTAACATGTATGTCCCCATTGCGACGCACGGGCAATTAGCTAGTCTACATAGAAGTGGAGGTAGCTCGGCGATTGTCATCAATAGCGATGTCTACAACGATGGTCAATTGGACAAACGGTGTCTTGTCATTGAATACGTCCATTCCCTATCTCGGAGTTCACATTGCTTTTCTTTTTTGAGGATCAATGCTGCTTTATTAATTAAACGTAGCTTGGGATCTCGCCTGAGATAACCTGGAGTTCACATTGTTGTTGTGTACGCAGGTATGACACCAAGGGAAATTTGGGGACCTTTTGGTGGATGATGTGAATCGAAGTTGATTCTTTTTTTAGACACATCGAAGTTGATTCATGTGCTGGTGATTGCAGATTTGGTTTTATTTCGCTTACCACAATGTGGGCTGCTGGTTTATGTGAATTATTTATAGGGTCACTTTTGGTTAGGGTTTCATACACTACAACTCAATCAGATTTCTTTCCTGTGCTAAAATTCTATATAAGGGGTTGCGGCGTTTCTGCACCCAAACTCAGGCTGCACCTGCTGATGAACATTATATTAAAAAAATAGCATAATTTTTGAAATTTTGACACATGAACGTTGAGAAAATCTCTAAATGCGCTCAAAATTTCAAGGTGTTTGGACATTTGAGGAAGTCGTGGCAAAATTAAAAAGTCTGTGTGCCGGTGTGACATGCACCCTTACGAGTCTGTGTGCCTACCGCTGGTGCTGACAAGTTTCCCCTCATGGTTGAGAAACAGCAGAACCATACAATTACACACCGTTCAGTCACTCCTGGAAGAACAGCGTAATAAGATGGTATCATGCTAGGAAGAGTCGTTCGTGGACTGGACATGCTCAGTCCCCGGTGCCTGATTCGTGGGTGTCGCGGTAGGCCTCCTGCGGCTGTTCATATCGGCACTGGCAAAAGAACGACTCTCCGCCGCCCGGTCACTTATCGACGAGCGGTTGCCGGTGCTGGAACTCCCATTCGACGATGCGTAGCTCGATCTGTACCCTCCGAGCGGCGGCGCGTACATCGCCACCGGCATCTCCGGCGGCAGGTCCGGAGATGGGGTCTCGAAGTGGAGCGCGCTCATGGCTTGTCGGATGGACGGACGGAAACCATAGTCCGGGTGCACGCACCAGAGTCCCACCACCAGCACGCGTTCCATCTCCCGCGCGTCGAAGTTGCCGTCGAGCCGTGCGTCCGCCGCGTCGAGGAGCGTGCCTCCCCCGTACAGCTTCTGGATCCATTGTACGAGCACGACCCTGTCCTCATCCTCCAGGAGCAGGGCGATGGGCCGCCGGCCGCAGGCTACCTCGAGGAGGACGACACCAAAGCTGTAGACGTCGGTCTCCGTGCTAGCCCTGCTAGTCACCGCGCACTCCGGGTCCATGTAACCCTTGGTGCCAGCCAGCATCGTCGTGTACCCGCCGCGGCTGTGGTCGACGAGGCGCGCGAGCCCGAAGTCACCCAGCTTGGGGTTGAAGGAGGCGTCGAGCATGATGTTGCTCGGCTTGATGTCTCTGTGTACCACGCACTGCTCCCACTCCTGGTGAAGGTAGAGCAGCGCAGACCCCGTCCCAAGAATGATCTTGTACCTGGTTGGCCATGTCAGGATGCTCGTGGAATTGTAGAGATGCTCGTCCAGGCTTCCGTTGGTCATGAGCTCATAGACGAGCAGGAGCTCGTCGGCTTTGTGGCACCATCCGACGAGCAGGACTAGGTTGCGATGCCGCAACCGGCCGATGATGGTCACCTCCGCGACGTACTCCCTTCTCCCCTGCCTTGACGTCTTGGAGATCCTCTTGATGGCCACATGAAGCCCTTGCTCCTGTAGGTACCCTCGGTAGACTGCCCCAAACCCGCCCTCGCCGAGCTTCTCCTCGTCGGAGAATCCCCGGGTTGCCCGGGACAGCTCGTCGTAACTGAATCTCCGAGGCCCCGCTCCGTTCTCAAATACGTCGTCCATGTCTTGGTCAAGCGGGGCATCTGAATCTTCAGCTGTGTCTTGAGTGTGAGTGCTCTTGCTTTTCAGATATTGGAGGTAACCGAGCCATGCCGCTACGGCGACAAATATGAAGATGCCGGTTGATACCAGCCCGGCTACTAGACCAGTTTTTTTCCTCTTTGAAGTTATTATGTCATCTGTCAATAAACATACCAAGTAAATAAATTTTATGTGCTAATAACATCCTGAACTTCCAAATTCATTCTAAAAAAATTCCAAAATTAATTTTAGAATGCCCTAGAATAGAGAACTCTGATGCCTCTGCGCGGAGGAATCAACAACTTGCAACAATGCAACCACAACAAACTAGAAAGAAATGGTGGTTGATGGATGGTCAAGATCTTTGGCACTTGTTTCTCTGTGTTGTAATGACCTTATTAGTCTAATGTTTTGTGTGTAATAATGAAGTTGAAAAACACTTAGATGGTTTTTCTTGTGATCAGAGGATGAGATGCGTCCGTGTTGTTTTCTTATAGTTGTCTTTTTTATGGTTTGTAAACTCTGGCGAATTCTTAAATGAAAATCTGTGAGGAGGCTCTTTGTTTTCTGGAAAACTGCATAGAAGCTTGAAGATAGGCAATAATTGAGTGAAAATTATAGGCTCCCACGGTCCCCCTCCACTCATGTGTCCCCGCTTCAATTTTTCCCTCTGCTCCTTTGTCACTCCATTCATTTGTACCTGCTCCAAATTTTTCCTCGAGTCTATCCGTCTACAACCACTCATTCACAAAAGTTTTTTCGTAGGTTTAGACTTATTATTATGTGAGACACTGTAATTCTTTTTTATTACAGAAAAACACAATACAGACGTAGACGCTCACAAGCACACACGTATCTATGCTCACATGCATGCATATTCTATCCCTATGAGCACATCCGACAGATTGACCCGATGGGTCATGAGATTGACGAAGCCGACGACTTCGGAATTGGTACAAATAGGGATGAAATCGTATGGAAATTACTAGCATTTTTGGTTGGAAATGGGAGGAGGTGGGCCCACGGTGAAAATTGATGTGTGTGGATGAGGAGATCTAATCCGAAAGCATAGCACCTTTTAGATAATTTTCACTAAAAAGACCAAATAAGTCCCCGTTTCTTACTATAGTTCAAACTTAAAAGAGAAATAGACCCCGGTTCTGAAATAATTACGCTGATTTAGTATAAAGTTATACTAAGTCAGCACCAAGTATTTTTGAAAGAACAGAGGCTGATTTAGTACAAAATCAGCATCAAGTATTTTTGAAAGAACAGAGGCTGATTTAGTACAAAATCAGCATCAAGTATTTTCGGATTGAGGGTGATTTAAAACAACTTTTTGTATTAAAGAAATCAGCCTCAAGTATTTTCGAATGGAGGAACCAGTAGACAGTAGGTATGAATACAGGTACATAGAAGGAAGCCACATACGTACCGGTCAGAGTGGACTCGAACGACCAAGAAAAAATCTGGTGCTGCTCGACGTAGTCCCCGATGGCCGCCGAGAATCCTACAGCTGCGTCCTGCGTCAGGCCGGCGGCCCGCCAGTCGACTTTTGCGCTGACGGTGTAAGAACTCAGCTCCGGCATGTCGTCTAACCGCAGGGTCGCCGAGAGCGTGGCCGTGCCGGCGTCGTACGTGACCGACGCCGACATGGCCCCATTGAAGCTCCCATCCGGCAGCGGCGTGTACTCCTTGGAGCTGATGCTGTTGACGTTGAGGCCGAGATGGTTGACGGCGTCATCGGGGTCCCACTCGACGTTCCTGAACGTGTCAAACTCCACGCCGACGGTCGGCGGGAAGTAGGTGTTGGCCGGGTTGCCGCGGTTGTTGAACAGCGCCAGGAAGCCGCCGGTGGCGTCCGTCGGCATGCTCGGCGGGTAAGGTCCCACGAAGAAGGCCATGCCATCACCCTGCAGATTGTACTTAATTAGTACTTCCTCCGTCTCATAATATATAAGAGCGTTAGAAGAAGTCACACGGACGAAATTATATTTCAGAGAATTTCTTGTGCTTGCCTGGCTGGTGGTCACGTTGAGAGACTTGACGGCGAAAGTGAAGTTGGTGGTGAAGCTGGCGGCCTTGCCGGTGCCGTCATCCCAGAGGCGCACGGCCTGCCCGTGGGCGACGCGGCCGGTGCTCCAGCTCCTAGAGAGGTTGGTGAGGTCGATCCGGTCGAGGACCGGGGCGGAGTCGTTCATGTACTTGAGGTCGGCGCTGGCGAGGACGCCGGGGGCAGAGAAGTTGTAGTCGAAGCTAAGCGAGGTGACGGCAAGCGGAAGGCAGCTGGATACGGCTAGGAGCAGCAAGCCGAGGACGGGACGGCACTTGGGTGTCGCCATGGCCATGAGCGTTGTGTGCACGCAAGAGCTCTTGCTGATCAGGAACCAGGTTTGATGATCGACATGCGAACAGTTATTCTTATAGGGACAACCTAAGTAGAACTGTCTATGGTGGAGCCCTAGTACGTGGGTTCGGGTAGTCAAAGGAAATTATAGGGAAATGGCAGTGTGGTCTTATTGGAAATGAAACGTACAGGTCAACGACGACCCCAACTATTATTTGATGAATCGGAAAATATCCAGTGGGAAAGGCGTAACAAGTGTGGACGCGTAACGGGAGTGGACAGGGACCGCATCATTCTCTCCGACAAAAGGCGTTACATCAAGGGTGGGAACTATAAGATTATGAAAGCGTTCCTACTCCCTCATAAGGTAGCCGCAGGTATTTATTGATTGAGACAAGAAACGCCCCTGCCGTGGCAAGTCGAACTAACAAATCGCAAGGATTCAGTTCGTATTACAGAAGGGATAGGAGATAGAGTTGTATACGGGAAGGAGATAGAGATAGAATAGTTTGAGATTACAAAGAGAAAATAACTATTTGTCTAACACTCTTCCTTAATCTCAACTATCCTAGATTAAAATTGTTTTTGAATGCTTCAAATGGCTTGACTGGTAATGCTTTGGTAAACCATCTGCTACTTGATCTTTGGAGGGAATAAATCGTATCTCCAACTTCTTCTCTGCAACCCTTTCACGTACAAAGTGAAAATCAATTTCAATGTGATTTGTTCTGGCATGAAAAACAGGATTAGCATATAAGTAGGTAGCACCCAAGTTATCGCACTATAGATATGAGATGCGTTGTTGGTTTACTCCCTATTCCTTAAGCAAAGACTCCAACCAAATAACTTCAGCAGTAGCATTGGCCAATGACTTATATTCAACTTCTGTGCTTGATCTCGACACTGTTGCTTGCTTTCTGGCACTCCAAGAAACAAGATTAGCGCCAAAGAAAACTGTAAAAGCTTCAGTTGAATTTTTGTCATCACTACAGACTGCCCAATCAGCATAAAAAAAGCACTGACAAGCGTGGAATTAGAACTCT
This sequence comes from Aegilops tauschii subsp. strangulata, assembly GCF_002575655.3. NCBI lineage: Eukaryota > Viridiplantae > Streptophyta > Magnoliopsida > Poales > Poaceae > Aegilops > Aegilops tauschii. The sequence goes on along the minus strand of NC_053040.3, from coordinate 33,437,100 downwards.
GAATTGAAGTCCCAAGCTTGCAGTATGTTTGATATACCGTACAATCCTTTTTACAGATGTCCAGTGACTAGAGGTAGGAGCATGCAAATACTGACAGACTTTGTTAACAACAAATGAAGTGTCTCGCCGTGTCAAGGTCAAATACTGTAGTGCTCCAACAACACTCCTATACCTTGTACTTTCTTCTTCTTTAAGTGTCTCACCTTTATGTGCTGAAAGCTGTTCTGAAGCTGACAATGGTGTGGGTGAAGGTTTACAATCCTTCATTCCCATACGTGTTAGAAGTTTAGTGACATATTTTTCCTGATTTAACACTATGCCATCTTGAATCTTCTTAACTTCAATCCCTAGAAAGAAATGTAAGTCAACAAGGTCCTTCAAGCAAAATTCTGAACTAAAATCATGCATAAGAGCATTAGTGGCATTCTATGAGAAACTTGCAACTATGATATCATCCACATAAATAAGCACAAAATGATAGTGTTTGCCTTGTTATAAATAAAGAGATAAGTGTCAACTTTTGATGCAGTTAAACCAAGATGTTTCAACCTTGAGCTCAACCTAGAGTACCATGCTCGAGGTGCTTGTTTTAAACCGTAGAGGGCCGTGTCAAGTTTGCACACATGATGTAGTTTTTGCTTGTTTTCATACCCTGGTGGTTGCCTCATATAAACCTCCTCTTCCAGAACACTATGCAAGAATGCGTTATGTACATCTAGCTGTCTTAGACTCCATCCCCTTGATACAACAATAGCTAGGACAAAAGGTGTCCTCATAATCGATGCCATAGCGCTGTTTAAAGCCTTTTGCAACTAGACGTGTTTTGTACCTATCAATGGAGCCATCTGCCTTCTTCTTGATTCTATATACCCATTTGCAATAAATAATATTTTTACCTCTCTGATTTGGCACTAGATGCCATGTCTTGTTTTTCATTAGCGCAATATACTCTTCATCCATCGCCCTTTTCCATTTTGAGTCTCCAAGTGCATCACCTAAGTTTGTTGGTTCACCTGAAATACATAACATGCCATACGATATAGTAGCGTCAGTTCTTATTTTCGGATTTTTAATAACTTTTGTAGCCTGGTCATAACCCTTGAGGTAGTGGTAGAATTCGATTGCACAGGAGATTGTATGATCTGACTGGTTGCAGAAGATCCTGGAGATCAATCCAAAAGTGCATTCTGAGTTGACACAGCGGATCCAGACGTAGCAGATCCTGTAGTCGCTTGTGTGGCTGCTCCAGAACCGGGACTGGCGCGGGCCGCTGAGATAATTGCTGCAAAGGATACCGCGCTCCTCCTTGTTGGCTGCATGTGAGCAGTACCAGCTTTCGCTGTCCGCACCTGGGTGGACCGCGCGACCCCGCGTGATGATGCGGTAGTGTCGAACTGGCTCGCGAAGCCCTGGGCGCTGTCCGCTGCCGGACTGCTGGCGCTGTCAGGCGCCTGATCCAAAGCGGATCTTTGCGCACGATCCAAGGCTGGCTGGCGCGCAGGTGTAGCAGGGGCCGCCAAATAATCCTCGTGCTCCACGCCTGCTACTCCTTCCTCATGCACATGAAATAAGACTTCATTTTGTGCTGGATTTTCATGATTTCGATCATTTTGACCTCCGTTTTCTTCAGGCACCTACACAGGCATATCAATAGGAGAAGAACTAACCGGAGTATTAGCACATTGGTCAGCACAATTGTTATCGGCCCCTTGATCAAAATCCGGAAGAAGAAGAATTTCTTTACAGAGAAGAGCACCGGCATTTCGATGAAGTGACTTGAAAGGGAAAACTGACCCATCAAAGACAACATCTCTAGATATATAGAACCTTCCAGTGGAAACATCAATACATTTAACCCCTTTGTGCATAGGACTATAGCCTAAGAAGACACACTGCTTGGAACGAAAAGCAAGTTTGTGTGTGTTGTAAGGTCTAAGATTTGGCCAACATGCACAACCAAAGATGCGAAGAGATGTGTAATCTGGATTGACACCAAAGAGTCATGTGATGGAATTCTCAAATTTTATTACTTTGCTAGGAAAAATATTGATAAGATATGTAGCAGTAAGAAACGCTTCATCCCAGAATTTGAGAGCCATAGATGCATGAGCTAGCAGTGCTAGTCCTACTTCAACAACATGATGATGTTTTCGTTCAGCAGACCTGTTTTGTTGGTGAGCATGAGGACAGGAGACATGATGCGAAATTCCAATATTTTGGAAGAATGAATTAAGTTTCCCATACTCATCACCCCAGTCTGTTTTGCATGGCAAGAATTTTAGAGTTCAGTTGGCGTTCAACAAGATTCTGAAAATTGCTAAAGATATGAAACACATCAGATCGTTTCTTTAGCAAATAAATCCAGGTAAACTTACTATAGTCATCAATGAAGCTTACATAGTATGAAAATCTACCAACTGAAGTGGGGGTTGGCCACCACACATCTTAGAAGATAAGTTGCAAGGGAGCAATAGATACACTAGTAGAGATGGGATATGGCAATTGATGACTTTTAACTTGTTGACACGCATCACAAACTGACTCAACACTAGACTCATAAGGGAGTTTATTTCTACTAAGAACATGCTGAACGATAACTGAAGATGGATGACTCAAGCGTCGATGCCACTTTGCCAACGATGGTTTGGTGACACTCCAGACTTGTTTATTTGACCATGATGAACATGATGATACGAGTGGATAGAGACCTCCTTCACACTTTCCTCTAAAGATGACTCTCCTCGTTGCCAAGTCCTTAATCACAAAAGAATAGGGATAAAAGATGATGAGAACCTTATTGTCAAGAGTGAATCTATGAACGGACATAACATTTTTCGACGCATGGGGAACATGTAGAACATTCTTTAGATGCAAGTTTTTAACGGGGTTTTTAACAATTGAGTTTCCAATATGAGTAATATCCATACCAGTTCAACTTGCCGTGTGCACTTGGTTGCCTCCGTGGTACCTTTCTCGCATCGTTAGCTTGTCGAGTTCCCCCGTGATGTGTTCGGTGGCACCAGATTCTGCATACACTTTCTGTCAATCCAGTAGGAGTTGGTGAAGAGCTTGGCCTTTTTTTCTCTTCATGATCCTCCTCATAGCGATGCCAACAGGCCCTTGCGCCCCCGACATGGTACTTGTTGTTGGAAATATGCCCTAGAGGCAATAATAAAATGGTTATTATTGTATTTCCTTGTTCATGATAATTGTCTATTGTTCATGCTATAATTGTATTAACTGGAAACCGTAATACATGTGTGAATACATAGACCACAACATGTCCCTAGTAAGCATCTAGTTGACTAGCTCGTTGATCAATAGATGGTTATGGTTTCCTGACCATGGACATTGGATGTCATTGATAACGGGATCACATCATTAGGAGAATGATGTGATGGACAAGACCCAATCCTAAGCATAGCACAAGATCGTGTAGTTCGTTTGCTAAGAGCTTTTCTAATGTCAAGTATCGTTTCCTTAGACCATGAGATTGTGCAACTCCCGGATACCGTAGGAATGCTTTGGGTGTACCAAACGTCACAACGTAACTGGGTGGCTATAAAGGTGCACTACAGGTATCTCCGAAAGTGTCTGTTGGGTTGGCACGAATTGAGACTGGGATTTGTCACTCCGTATGACGGAGAGGTATCTCTAGGCCCACTCGGTAATGCATCATCATAATGAGCTCAATATGACTAATGAGTTAGCCACGGGATCATGCGTTACGGAACGAGTAAAGAGACTTGCCGGTAACAAGATTGAATGAGGTATTGGGATACCGACGATCGAATCTCGGGCAAGTAACATACCGATAGACAAAGGGAATTGTATACGGGATTGATTGAATCCCCGACATCGTGGTTCATCCGATGAGATCATCGTGGAACATGTGAGAGCCAATATGGGTATCCAGATCCCGCTATTGGTTATTGGCCGGAGAGGTTTCTCGGTCATGTCTGCATGGTTCCCGAACCAGTAGGGTCGACACACTTAAGGTTCGGTGACACTAGAGTTGTTATGGGAAATAGTATGTGGTTACCGAAGGTTGTTCGGAGTCCCGGATGAGATCCCGGACGTGACGAGGAACTCCGGAGTGGTCCGGAGGTGAAGATTGATATATTGGACGAAGGGTATTGGAGTCCGGAATTGTTCTGGGAGTACTGGGTGACGACCAGCGTGACCGAAAGGTGTTTCGGAGGCCCCGACAAGCGTTGGGGGGCCTTATGGGCCAAGGGGAGGGGGCACACCAGCCCACTAAGGGGCTGTGCGCCCCTCCCAACCCCTCTCACGTAAAATGGAGAGGTGGGGCGCCTCCCCTAGGGCAGCCACCCCTCCCGACTTGGGGGGCAAGTTTCCTAGGGTTGGGGGCGCCCAAACCCATCTAGGGTTTCCCCTGTGGCCGCCGCCCCTCCCCTAGAGAACCCTAGGGAGCCTCCTCCATCCCCCTTCTCCCTATATATAGTGAGGGAGAGAGAGGGCAGCCGCACCCCTTGCCTGGCGCAGCCCTCTCCTCCTCCAACTCCTCCTCCTCCTCCGTAGAGCTTAGCGAAGCTCTGCCGGAGAACCACGAGCGCCATCGCCACCACGCCGTCGTGCTGCTGGAGTTCTCCCTCAACTTCTCCTCTCCCCTTGCTGGATCAAGAAGGAGGAGACGTCCCCGGGCTGTACGTGTGTTGAACGCGGAGGCGCCATCCGTTCAGCGCTAGATCGGATCTTCTGTGATTTGAATCGCCGTGAGTACGACTCCATCAACCGCGTTCTTGTAACGCTTTCGCTTAGCGATCTTTAAGGGTATGAAGATGCACTCCCTCTCTCTCGTTGCTAGCATCTCATAGATTGATCTTGGTGACACGTAGGAAAATTTTGAATTATTGCTACGTTACCCAACAGTGGCATCATGAGCTAGGTCTATGCGTAGATTCTATGCACGAGTAGAACACAAAGTAGTTGTGGGCGATGATTTGTTCAATTTGCTTACCGTTACTAGTCTTATCTTGTTTCGGCGGCATTGTGGGATGAAGCGGCCCGGACCGACCTTACATGTACTCTTACGTGAGACAGGTTCCACCGACTGACATGCACTTGATGCATAAGGTGGCTAGCGGGTGTCTGTCTCTGCCACTTTAGTCGGATCAGATTCGATGAAGAGGGTCCTTATGAAGGGTAAATAGCAATTGGCATATCACCGTTGTGGCTTTTGCGTAGGTAAGGTACGTTCTTGCTAGAAACCCATAGCAGCCACGTAAAATATGCAACAACAATTAGAGGACGTCTAACTTGTTTTTGTAGGATATCCTATGTGATGTGATATGGCCAAAAGGATGTGATGAATTATATATATGTGATGTATGAGACTGATCATGTTCTTGTAATAGGAATCACGACTTGCATGTAGATGAGTATGACAACCGGCAGGAGCCATAGGAGTTGTCTTAATTTATTGTATGACCTGCGTGTCAATGAAAAACGCCATGTAATTACTTTACTTTATTGCTAACCGTTAGCCATAGTAGTAGAAGTAATAGTTGGCGAGACAACTTCATGAAGACACGATGATGGAGATCATGATGATGGAGATCATGGTGTCATGCCGGTGACGATGGTGATCATGCCGCGCCTTGAAGATGGAGATCAAAGGCGCAAGATGATATTGGCCATATCATGTCACTTTATGATTTGCATGTGATGTTTGTCATGTTTACATCTTATTTGCTTAGAACGACAGTAGCATAAATAAGATGATCCCTCACTAAAATTTCAAGAGATGTGTTCCCCCTAACTGTGCACCGTTGCGAAGGTTCATTGTTTCGAAGTACCACGTGATGATCGGGTGTGATAGATTCTAACGTTCGCATACAACGGGTGTAAGCCAGATTTACACATGCGAAACACTTAGGTTGACTTGACGAGCCTAGCATGTACAGACATGGCCTCGGAACACAAGAGACCGAAAGGTCGAACATGAGTCGTATAGTAGATACGATCAACATGGAGATGTTCACCGTTGATGACTAGTCCGTCTCACGTGATGATCGGACACGGTCTAGTCGATTCGGATCATGTATCACTTAGATGACTAGAGGGATATCTATCTAAGTGGGAGTTCATTAAATAATCAGATGAACTTAATTATCATGAACATAGTCAAAAGGTCTTTGCAAATTATGTCATAACTTACGCTTTGGTTCTACTGTTTAAGATATGTTCCTAGAGAAAATTTAGTTGAAAGTTGATAGTAGAAATTGTGCGGACTAGGTCCGTAAACTGAGGATTATCCTCATTGCTGCGCAGAAGGCTTATGTCCTTAATGCACCGCTCGGTGTGCTAAACCTCGAGTGTTGTCTGTGGATGTTGCGAACATCTGACATACACGTTTTGATGACTACATGATAGTTCAGTGCGTAATGCTAACGGTTTAGAATTGAGGCGCCAAAGACGTTTTTGAAACGTCGCAGAACATATAAGATGTTCCAAAGACTGAAATTGGGGTTTTAGACTAGTGCCCACGTCAAGAGGTATGAGACCTCTGACAAGTTTCTTAAGCCTGCAAACTAAGGGAGAAAAGCTCAATCGTTGAGCATGTGCTCAGATTGTCTGAGTACTACAATCGCTTGAATCGAGTGGGAGTTAATCTTCCAGATGAGATAGTGATGGTTCTCCATAGTCACTGCCACCAAGCTATTAGAGCTTCGTGATGAACTATAACATATCAGGGATAGACATGATGATACTTGAGCAACTCGTGATGTTGGACACCGCGAAAGTAGAAATCAAGTAGGAGCATCAACTGTTGATGGTTAGTAAAACCACTAGTTTCAAGAAGGGCAAGGGAAAGAAGGGATACTTCATGAAACGGCAAATCAGTTGCTGCTCTAGTGAAGAAACCCAAGGTTGAACCCAAACCCGAGACTAAGTGCTTCTGTAATGAGGAGAACGGTCACTGAAGCAGAACTACCCTAGATACTTGGTAGATGAGAAGGCAGGCAAGGTCGACAGAAGTATATTGGATATACATTATATTAATGTGTACTTTACTAGTACTCCTAGTAGCACCAGGGTATTAGATACCGGTTCGGTTGCTAAGTGTTGGTAACTTGAAATAAAAGGCTACGGAATAACCGGAGACTAGCTAAAGGTGAGATGAAGATATGTGTTGGAAGTGTTTCCAAGGTTGATGTAATCAAACATCGTACGCTCCCTCTACCATCGGGATTGGTATTAAACCTAAATAATTGTTATTTGGTCTTTGCGTTGAGCATAGACATGATTGGATTATGTTTATCGCAATACAGTTATTCATTTAAGGAGAATAATGGTTACTCTGTTTATTTGAATAATACCTTCAATGGTCTTGCACCTAAAATGAATGGTTTATTGAATCTCGATCGTAGTGATACACATGTTCATGCCAAAAGATATAAAATAGTAATGATATAGTACCACATACTTGTGGCACTGCCATTTGAGTCATATTGGTATAAAACGCATGAAGAAGCTCCATGTTGATGGATATTTGGACTCACTCGTTTTTGAAAACATTGAGACATGCGAACCATGTCTATTGGTAGATATGCATGAAGAAACTCCATACAGATGGATCGTTTGGACTCACTTGATTTTGAATCACTTGGGACATGCAAATCATACCACATGGGCAAGATGACTAAAAGGCCTCGTTTCCAGTAAGATGGAACAAGAAAGCAACTTGTTGGAAGTAATACATTTTGATGTGTGCAGTCCAATGAGTGCTGAGGCACGCAGTGGATATCGTTATGTTCTTACTTCACAGATGATTTGAGTAGATGATGAGTATATTTACTTGATGAAACAGAAGTCTGAATTATTAAAAGGTTTAAGTAATTTCAAAGTGAAGTTGAAGATTGTCGTGACAAGAGGATAAAATGTCTATGATATGATCATAGAGATGAATATCTGAGTTACGAGTTTGGCACACAATTAAGACATTATGGAAATTGTTTCACAACTAATACCGCCTGGAACACCATAGTGTGATGGTGTGTCCGAACATCATAACTGCACCCTATTGGATATGGTGCATACCATGATGTGTCTTATCGAATTACCACCATCGTTTATGGGTTAGGCATTAGAGACAACCGCATTCACTTTAAATAGGGCACCACGCAATTCCGTTGAGACGACACCGTATGAACTATGGTTTAGAGAAACCTAAGCTGTCGTTTCTTAAAAGTTTGGGGCAGCGACGCTTATGTGAAAAAGTTTCAGGCTGATAAGCTCGAACCCAAAGCGGATAAATGCATCTTCATAGAATACCCAAAACAGTTGGGTATACCTCCTATTTCAGATCTGGAAGCAAAAGTGATTGTTTCTAGAAACGGGTCCTTTCTCGAGGAAAAATTTCTCTCGAAAGAATTGAGTGGGAGGATGGTGGAGACTTGATGAGGTTATTGAACCGTCACTTCAAATAGTGTGTAGCAGGGCAAAGAAGTTGCTCCTGTGGCACCTACACCAATTGAAGTGGAAGCTTATGATAGTGATCATGAAACTTCGGATCAAGTCACTACCAAACCTCGTAGGACGACAAGGATGCGTACTACTTCAGAGTGGTACGTAATCCTGTCTTGGAAGTCATGTTGCCAGACAACAATGAACCTACGAGCTATGGAGAAGCGATGGTGGGCCCAGATTCTGATGAATGGCTCGAGGCCATAAAATCCGAGAGAGGATCCATGTATAAAAACAAAGTATAGACTTTGGAAGAACTACTTGATGGTCGTAACGCTGTTGGGTGCAGATGGATTTTAAAAGGAAGACGGACAATGATGATAAGTGTCACCATTAAGAAAACTCGACTTGTCGTTAAGATGTTTTCCGACAAGTTCAAGGAGTTGACTACGATGAGATTTTCTCACTCGTAGCGGTGCTAAGAGTCTGTTGGAATTATATTAGCAGTTACTGCATTATTTATGAAGTCTTGCAGATAGGATGTCAAAAACCATTGTTTCCTCAACGATTTTCTTGAGGAAAGGTTGTATGTGATACAACCAGAAGGCTTTGTCAATCCTGAAAGATGCTAACAAGTATGCAAAGCTCCAGCAATCCTTCTAAGGACTGGAGTAAGCATCTCGGAGTTGGAATGTACGCTTTGATGAGATGATCAAAGATTTTGGGTTTTTACAAAGTTTATGAGAAACTTGTATTTCAAAGAAGTGAGTGGGAGCACTATAGAATTTTTGATGAGTATATGTTGTTAACATATTGTTGATCAGAAATGATGTAGAATTTCTGGAAAGCATACAGGGTTGTTTGAAAAGTGTTTTTCAATGAAAACCTGGATTAAGCTACTTGAACATTGAGCATCAAGATCTATAAGGATAGATCAAAAACGCTTAATAGTACTTTCAAATGAATACATACCGTAACAAGATTTTGAAGGAGTTCAAAATAGATCAGCAAAGAAGGAGTTCTTGGCTGTGTTACAAGGTGTGAGTATTGAGTAAGACTCAAAACATGACCACGGCAGAAGAGAGAGGAAGCGAAGGTTGTCCCCTATGCTTTAGACGTAGGCTCTACAGTATGTTATGCTGTGTACCGCACCTGAAGTGTGCCTTGCCATGAGTCAGTCAAGGGGTACAAGAGTGATCCAGGAATGGATCACATGACAGCGGTCGAACTTATCCTTAGTATCTAGTGGACTAAGGAATTTTCTCGATTATGGAGGTGGAAAAAGAGTTCGTCGTAAAGGGTTACGTCGATGCAAACTTTGACACTAATCCAGATGACTCTGAGTAGTAAACCGGATTCGTATAGTAGAGCAGTTATTTGGAATAGCTCCAAGTAGCGCGTGGTAGCTGCATCTACAAGATGACATAGAGATTTGTAAAGCACACACGGATCTGGAAGGTTCAGACCCGTTGACTAAAAACCTCTCTCACAAGCGAGATATGAACAAACCCCATGGGTGTTGGATTCATTACAATCACATAGTGACGTGAACTAGATTATTGACTCTAGTGCAAGTGGGAGACTGTTGGAAATATGCCCTAGAGGCAATAATAAAATGGTTATTATTGTATTTTCTTGTTCATGATAATTGTCTATTGTTCATGCTATAATTGTATTAACTGGAAACCGTAATACATGTGTGAATACATAGACCACAACATGTCCCTAGTAAGCCTCTAGTTGACTAGCTCGTTGATCAATAGATGGTTATGGTTTCCTGACCATGGACATTGGATGTCATTGATAACGGGATCACATCATTAGGAGAATGATGTGATGGACAAGACCCAATCCTAAGCATAGCACAAGATCGTGTAGTTCGTTTGCTAAGAGCTTTTCTAATGTCAAGTATCGTTTCCTTAGACCATGAGATTGTGCAACTCCCGGATACCGTAGGAATGCTTTGGGTGTACCAAACGTCACAACGTAACTGGGTGGCTATAAAGGTGACTACAGGTATCTCCGAAAGTGTCTGTTGGGTTGGCACGAATCGAGACTGGGATTTGTCACTCCGTATGACGGAGAGGTATCTCTGGGCCCACTCGGTAATGCATCATCATAATGAGCTCAATGTGACTAATGAGTTAGCCACGGAATCATGCGTTACAGAACGAGTAAAGAGACTTGCCGGTAACGAGATTGAACGAGGTATTGGGATACCGACGATCGAATCTCGGGCAAGTAACATACCGATAGACAAAGGGAATTGTATACGGGATTGATTGAATCCCCGACATCGTGGTTCATCCGATGAGATCATCGTGGAACATGTGGGAGCCAATATGGGTATCCAGATCCCGCTATTGGTTATTGGCCGGAGAGGTGTCTCGGTCATGTCTGCATGGTTCCCGAACCCGTAGGGTCTACACACTGTTCGGTGACGCTAGAGTTGTTATGGGAAATTGTATGTGGTTACCGAAGGTTGTTCGGAGTTCCGGATGAGATCCCGGACGTGACGAGGAACTCCGGAGTGGTCCGGAGGTTAAGATCGATATATTGGACAAAGGGTATTGGAGTCCGGAATTGTTCTGGGAGTACCGGGTGACGACCAGCGTGACCGAAAGGTGTTTCGGAGGCCCCGACAAGCATTGGGGAGCCTTATGGGCCAAGGGGAGGGGGCACACCAGCCCACCAAGGGGCTGTGCGCCCCTCCCAACCCCTCTCACGTAACGTGGAGAGGTGGGGGCGCCTCCCCTAGGGCAGCCACCCCTCCCGGCTTGGGGGGCAAGTTTCCCAGGGTTGGGGGCGCCCAAACCCATCTAGGGTTTCCCCTGTGGCCGCCACCCCTCCCCTAGGGAACCCTAGGGCGCCTCCTCCACCCCCTTCCCCCTATATATAGTGAGGGAGAGAGAGGGCAGCCGCACCCCTTGCCTGGCGCAGCCCTCTCCTCCTCCTCCTCCTCCTCCGTAGTGCTTAGCGAAGCTCTGCCAGAGAATCATGAGCTCCATCGCCACCACGCCGTCGTGCTGCTGGAGTTCTCCCTCAACTTCTCCTCTCCCCTTGCTGGATCAAGAAGGAGGAGACGTCCCCGGGCTGTACGTGTGTTGAACGCGGAGGCGCCGTCCGTTCGGCGCTAGATCGGATCTTCCGCGATTTGAATCGCCGCGAGTACGACTCCATCAACCGCGTTCTTGTAACGCTTCTGCTTAGCTATCTTCAAGGGTATGAAGATACACTCCCTCTCTCTCGTTGCTAGCATCTCATAGATTGATTTTGGTGACACGTAGGAAAATTTTGAATTATTGCTACGTTACCCAACACTTGTAACATATTTGGCACTCGGGATAGTCTCCCTCATGCTGTTGTTGCTGCTGTTGTGGTGGTTGTCGCTGACGTTGCTGATAGCCACCACCACCATTGGCCCGAGCAGGAGAGGAAGAGGTGCGATCGCCACGACCATGCCCCCTATTCCCTCGCCCACAACCTCCTCTGTTGTTGCAAGCTTTCCCACGCCCTCTGTAGACAGCGTTGGCAGAAGAGCGAAAGCCAGTTGGCCCATCGCCTAGCATCTCCATCCTTTGATCAAACGAGGAGATCTGTGAGAATAGTTCATCAACAGTAATGGAATTTTTATGGCGCCGATTGCAGCAACAACGGATCATAGTCCCTATCAAGGTCGGCGAGGATGTAGTCCACCATCTCCGGATCGGTCACCGGACGGCCAGCCGCGGCTAGCTCGTCTCCAAGGCTCTTCATCTGGGCGATGAAGCTATTGCTGGACATGTTGCCCTTTTTGTGTTGGAGATGGCGATTCTCAGATTCGTAATCCGAGACTGGGACTACGAGGCGAACAATGTTGTTAGAACAGTCCAGAGATCAAAGGTGCTTTCCTTACCAATGACCTGCGCGAGGATCTCCTGAGACAGAGAGTTCAGCAGGTAGCTCAAAACCTGCTGATCTTTTGATAGCCACGGACCGTACAGAGGATTCGGTCCTGTCGCCATCGTCTTGTCCGCCTGCGCAACTTCCACCGTCTTCGATGGGGCAGCGTCGCTGCCATCCAGCAGGCCAGTCACCTGCGCTCCTCGCAGGGCTGGCATGACTTGCGCTTTCCAGAGGAGGTAGTTCCCCCTCGTGAGCTTCTCAGTTGGTGGTGCGCCCAGGTTGAGCGATGGAGCGGTCGAGGAAGAAGCCATGTCAATCTCTACTGAACCTTTTCTGTTTTCTGTGTCACTAGATAATGGAAAAGAGGACGGCTCTGTATACCATATAAGATATGGAAGCGTTCCTACTCCCTCGTAAGGGAGCCACGGGTATTTATTGATCGATACAGGAAACGCCCCTACCATGGCATACAAGTCGAACGAACAGATCACAAGGATTCAGTTCGTGTTACAGAAGGAATAGGAGATAGAGTTGTATACGGGAAGGAGATAGAGATAGACTAGTTTAAGAGAAATATCTATTTGTCTAACAGGAACGACTTCACGTCCATATAATTTGCCCTTGTTTTTCTTCCATCTTGGTTGTGCTTTAATCGGTGGTGTCGAGGAGCAGGTGGCTTGGTCTTCTTGCCGATCTTTGGATCCGGTGAGACTTATGTCTAGTGGTCGACGCTCGACACTCTTCCAAAATGATGTTGACATCAGCTGCTGTAGTTGTGGTTGGTGTTTTGCATTAGGATGCATGGATGGCGGCAAGCGGCAACATTCCTCTTGTTGGACCATGTTCGATGAAGGTGATGGCGCTGTGATCTAGTAGATACAAAAAAACATGGCCGACGTATCACAAAGCTTCGATCTCATTGCTTGCGGTGGTCCTGTTCATCGGCTTGAAAAGTATCCTTGTATGTGAAGGCGCTCCCTCGGATCTGGATATGATGGTTGTTCTCCTTTTTCTCTAGCGTTGCCTTCACGATGCCGGAGGACAATGGTGGGCAAAGATTCACCGACGCACGAGGTTCTCCACTCGTGAACGATGCCGGAGAATGATGGTGGACATAGATTTATCGACACACAAGGTTCTCCACTCGTGAAATTATAATTTACTAGTTGCATCTTTGTTGCAAAAATGTAAGACACCTGTGGATCGCATATGTACTCTATGTAAATTGTTTGTCTAATGAAATATATGTGATTACAAAAAAAAAACAATATGTGGTTATTTAAAAAAAAGTGTGGACGCGTAACAAGAATTCTTCCGGTACCTCACTTGTTGTGTTTGTGCCGCCGTGTTAAACACGTTGCCGTGTCCATCTCTGCTTCGACAGCCCAGGTTGCTAAATCGACGATCATTTCCAGGAAATGCATGACCTGAATTGTCGTTGTAGATCGTCTTGACTTGCCTTTTACTCCAGTTCACACTGCTCATGCATTTACTTTTCCACGCAAGTTCTCCTTCTGTTGTTCATGTCTTTTTTTTTCAGGGGCTTCTGTTGTTCATGTCGCTGGGTAGCGACGCACTGCTCGCGCAATTAAGGCTGCTTTCCACGGCATGTCAATATTGCAATTTAATTCCATTGCATATGGTTAAAATTCCTTCTGCAAACAGAGATCAAAACCGTATGATAAAAGGGTGCATTGAACATACGTGATGTATGATAAAAGGGTGCATTGCACATACTACTCACTCCGTCCGAAAATACTTGTCATCAAAATGGACAAAAAAAGATGTATCTAGAACTAAAATACATCAAGATACATCCCCTTTTATCCATTTTGATGATAAGTATTTCCGAACGAAGGGAGTATATGCTAATGGTGTGTGATAGGGTTCAAGGATGAAGACATTTTAGGAAAACAAACCTAAACTATTGCAACACCCTTTTGTTATGGTGTGCGCAACTAACTACTAGCAGCGTTCGGCTCACACGCCGCTAGTACGATGCCGATGACAAGTCGTAACTAGCAGTGTGAGGGCCGAACGTCGCTAGTAACTAAACTACCAGGGGCATGCGCATCGCACGCCGCTAATAAGAAGTAGACCAGTGGTGTGCAGCAAGGGCGAACGCACGGCCAATACAAGACGGCATGACCTCCTATTCACTGCGTCACGCGACGTCAGTCTGAACAACACATACCCCCTGCTTCTCTTGCGAGCGCTATGGGGCGGCACATGTGCCGCGCAGGCGCCCTATTTTCTTTTTCTTATTTTTATTCTGCACTTCACTAAAAATGTTTTTGTTATTAAAAATCAAATTTAAAAACATTCATGATTTTGAAAATGTTTGTGAACTAAAAAATCTCTTGAATTTGAAAAATGATAGCAAATTCAAAAATTGTTCGTTATTGTGAAAAATATTCTTGAATTCAGAAAATGTTTGATAATTAGAAAAAAATATTCGTGAATTCAAAACAAAATTATGAATATTAAAGTTTGTGCATTCAAAAAAATAAAGTGTTAAAAAATATGTTCACAATTTTTTAAATAAGTTCATGGATTCCAAAAAAATTCACAACTTTAAAAAAATCTCAATAATTCAAGAAATGTTCATGAAATTCAAAATATGTTCACTAATATCATAAAATGTTCAGAAGTTCAAAAAATGCTCATAAATTTCAGAAACAATAACTAATTCTAACAAATGTTCACGAGAAAAATTCAGAACTAGCCCTCCTAGATATGAATTGCCTAAGGTGCCGAAAGGTTATGTTATGAGTGAAGAAACAATTAGAGATATTCTTGCTTGCAGAGATAGAGATGATCTAGAGAAATTATTATGCAAGTATAAAGAGAAATCTCTGAATGCTAGAATGAAATGTGATCCTAAGTTTGCTACTTCACCTATCTTTATTGATGATAAGGATTATTAATTCTCTATCGACCCAAAGTTAATTACTTTGGTTGAATCTGATCCTTTCCATGGTTATGAAACTGTTGTGGCACATGTTACTAAGTTGAATGACACAACCACCCTTTTTACTCATGATGAGAAAACTTGCTATTACTATATTCTTAAATTATTTCCTTTCTCAGGGTGATGCTAAAACTTGGTACAATACTCTTGCTCCTGGTTGTGTGCGTAGTCCCCAGGATATGATTTATTACTTCTCTGAAAAATATTTTTCCGCTCATAAGAAACAAGCTGCCTTACGAAAATATTTAACTTTGTTCAAACTAAAAAAGAGAGTCTCCCACAAGCTTGGGGGAGGCTTTGCCAATCACTTAATGCTTTGCCTGATAGTTGTGCTAGTTTTGTTTTCAGGGACCGAACTGTTGGACAAGCTGAAGAATTATTGAATAACATATTGAAAAATTATGATGATTGGACTCTTCCTGAACTACCGGCTAAACCCACTCCGAAGAAGAGGGTATATTATATCTCAGTCCTGAAGATATGCAAGAGGCAAAGAAATCCATGAAGGAAAAAGATATTAAAGCAGAGGATGTTAAAAATTTACCTTCTATTGAAGAAATACATGGGATTAATACACCATCACTACCTAAGGTGGTAGAGGTAAATTCTCTTATGAAGTTCAATGATAATGACAATCCTCACAATATGCACCCTAGCCAATGCCTTTATGAGTTTGAAAACTATATTAAAAACAAGATCACTTCAATGCAAATGTTATGAAACAATTGAAATACAATTCTGATATGATTGCTCGCTTGAGTGACTTGTTATTTAGAATATCAAATGATGTTAGAGGTGTTAGAAAGCATGCTTCTATGGTTCAAACTCAGTTAGAATGAGTTGCTAAATCTCAAAGAGAATTGCTTGATAAAATGAATCATAATATACATGACTTTGCTGTTAGAGATGCAACTAGAGGAGGTAAAATGACTCAGGAACCACTTTATCCTGAGGGACACCCAAAAAGATTTGGACAAGATTCACAAAGAGCTAACACTAGCGCACCTAGTCCATCTAGAAAGAAAAAGAAGAAGAAAAATGATAGAACTATGCATGCTCCTAGTGAACCTAAAATAGAGAAACCTCCTCATAATGATAATGAAACTTCTATCTCAGATGCTGAAACTCAGTCTGGTAATGAACACTCACCCAGTGATAATAAAAAAGATAATGCTGATGTTCATGAAGACTCCCAACAAAATAATAAAGAATCAGATAAAGATGTTGGGATAGAACCACCTATTGATCTTGAGAACCCACAACCTAAAAATAAAAGGTGTGATAAAAGAGACTTCATTGCTAGAAAACACGGTAAAGAAAGAGAAACGTGGGTTCAAAAACATATGCCTTTTTCACCTAAGTCAACTAAAAAGAATGATAATGAAGAATTTGAACGCTTTGCTGAAATGTTGAGGCCAGTTTTTTTGCGTACTCGCTTGACTGATAGCTTGAAATTGCCTCCTTATGCAAAATATATGAAAGACATCATCACTAATAAGAGAAAAATACCGGAAGCTGAAATCTCCACTATGCTTGCTAATTATACTTTTAAAGATGGAGTACCTAAAAAACTTGAAGATCCCAGAATACCAACTATACCTTGCTCTATCAAAAAGAATTATGTGCAAACTGCTTTGTGTGATTTAGGAGTTGGTGTTAGTATTATGTCTTTCTCTTTATATAGAAGACTTGATTTGAATAAACTCACACCTACTGAAATATCTTTGCAAATGGCTAATAAATCAACTGTCATACCTATCGGTATCTGTGAGGATGTGCCTGTTGTTGTTGCTAATGTTACTATTTTGACAGACTTTGTTATACTCAAGATGCCCGAGGACGACAACATGTCGATTATCCTTGGTAGACCCTTCTTGAATACTGCAGGGGCTGTTATTGATTGCAGTAAAAGCAAGGTCACTTTTCATATCAATGGAAATGAGCATACGGTGCACTTTCCGAAGAAACAATTTCAAGTGAATGGTATTAATGTTATTGAAAAATCTCCGACAGTAACTATTGGAAGTTTTCAAATACCTCTACCTACTGTTAAAAAGAAATATGAAATGCTTATTGTTGGGGACATTCATATCCCCATTGAGGTAACTTAGTGATTTGCAAAAGTTCTTTGGTTTCATGCTAATCGAAAGTGGTTGTTAATAAGACTTGATCAACCTTATTAATGGATTATTTTTGAGCGGTATGAAGTTGATGAATTTAGTAAGCACTGCCTTCTGTCCCTACTTTTTATTCTCTGTTTTTATTACTTAAATAAAATAAAATGCCATGTTTTGTCTGTTTTCTGAATTTCCCGTGCAATAAAAAAATGACCCAAAAATAAAATTCTCAGAATGTCCTGAAAATTTAATAAGATTTTTTTTGAATATTTAAGAATTTCAGAGGGAGGTGCACCAGGTGGGCACAACCCACCTGGGCGCGCCAGGACCCCCAGGCGCGCCCTGGTGGGTTGTGCTCCCCACGTGGGTCCCCTCACTTATCTCTTCATACCACATCATCACCTACCTCCAGAAAAAAAAAATCTCCATTGCTCTCTCTCCCGTGTTCTTGCTCTCAAACCCACGGATTTCAATCTCTTTGCTCGAAGCTCCGTTTCCGAAACTGTTTCCGAGGATTGTTGCTTGGTATGTGACTCCACCGCTTGTCCAATTAGTTTTTGTTTTAGTGGTTTATATTTTAAATAATTAGCTACTATTGGTGCTGTTGTAGATGAGCTTGCATGTTGAATTCTTAGTGTTCTAAGTAGTTTGAATGCTTGCCATGGCCTCTATGTATCCCTATGAGTAGTTGGTATCATTTTTGTGAAGTTTTGTTGAGAAAATTTTGTGCGCTAATAAATTTCAGAATTTTGTTCATAGGAAAACCATGAATATCTTTAGGAAGTTTGGCTCTAATAAGAACTCCAAGGGTGTCATTGGGGAGTCATCTGATAATGATCTCCACGGTTGGCGGAAGTACGGCCTTGTGAATGGCCGCACACTCCGTTCCTGGTAGAGGCTGCAATCCTTCAGGAGTTCATGCAATATGCTGCTAATGCTAGCCTAACCGACTTCATCGTAGATGAGTGTGAACAACACCAAATCCTCACGAACATCTTTGTTCAAAGCTTTACTTTCCTGCCTAGGAATAATCCTTCTGAAGTGAGTTTTGATTTATATGCTGAAAACCATCAGATACCACTTACTGAATTTTGTGACATATGCATGATCCCTTCTGATGGGAGCTTAGCCAAGCCTAGGCCGACGGAGTTTGAGACCTTTTATCGCACTTTGACAGTGGGGGATGAGAGAGGGGTGTCAGCTATAACTGCCGTTGGCTTGCATTTTCCTGCGGTTCATTACTTTGCTCTTTTCATTATAAAATGCTTGCTTGCTAGGGAGAAGGTGGGTGCGCTCAGTTCACCAGACCTTGCTGTTTTGCGCCGTGCATTAGAGGGCGACAACACTTATAGCTTGGGAGCTATTGTGGCTCGTCGCCTCCATCTTAATAAATCCAAGGGTAAAGTTCATGGGGGGATTTATGCTACTCGTTTGGCGGCTCACTTCGAGGTTGAGATACGCCCTCATGATTATCCTCTGACCAAGGTTTACCTAGACCGTGCTGCCATGGATCACCACCATTTACTGATGATAGATCTCCTGACATTCCTATTCCATATAACCTGGTTTTTAGCATTGAAACTCGTGATATTATTCTGTTGCCTGCTCCTGCTTTGTTTGATTCTATTTCCAGGGCGGAATAGGATTATACCTGCGGACATCATCACCTACCGAAAACGCTCAGGCTGCTGCAGAGGCAAAGGAGGAGCCTCAGCAATGGGATCAGTGGATGCCCGCTCCTCAGTACCCCTACTACTATCCAGACTTTTGATCGACTACCAAGTTAGGCCAAAAGCCTAAGCTTGGCGGAGTACGTGTTTCTCACCGACTCTACATTGATGTTCACTTATTCCATTAGTCGGTGTCCACACTTTTTCATTATATCATCCATGTTTAAATTTTATTTTCTTGATTTCTTCTTTTGTGTTTGAAAAACTTTAGAAAAACCAAAAAAAATAGTTATAGCAAGTTTACTTTCTATGCATGCTTACTAGTAGTATTAAAAAGAAAACCTAAAAAAATTTCCTTGTTCTTCTTTTGCTTGTTGGGGGCTTTCCCGTATAAATAGTTTTTCTCATTTTTGCTTTTCCCTTTTATTTGCTTGTTCAAGAAAACCAAAAACTACAAAAATATTTTAGTGTGTTTCTCTGAATTTCTTTCTTTCATTCGAGTTGTACCAAGGAGAAGACTACGATGAAAATGTTGAGTGGCTCTCATATGAATAACTGTTGAACTAATAAAAAGTCCATTTTACCTTGTCTTCTCCTATTGAATAAAATGTTTTACAGATTCCAGCTTAGTCCATGGCACTCTTGTACTATTATTATTTTCATATCGTTCAGTCGTGCAAGTGAAAGGCAATAATGACGATATTCGATGAACTGACCGTGGCAGAGAGAAACTGGTATGAACCTAGTATCCATTATTCAGCCCATTATGATTAAACATGTTCACGACAATAACTAATTCCAAGAAATGTTCACGACAAAAAATGTTTGTCAGTTTAAAAAATGTTCACAACTTTCAAAAAAAAAAATGTTCGCGAGTTTTCAAACATCTTCCAAAATTTCAAATATGATTCTCGAACTCAAAATGTGTTCACAACTTCAATTTTTTTTTCAAATTTGTCATCGCCCGATGAAGGAACTTGAGTTTTCACCCCGGAGAGAGTCCGAGATCCCAAAAACAATTTCTTCACAAGACCATTGCGAGGTACAACCAATGAAGGCCAGACCTTGAGCCTTTCACCCTGGAGACCGCGGCTCGGTACTCGAGTAGCACCCCCAAAAATGTTGACCACCTGTGTTGCCGCCCCCTCCGGCTAAGACCGCCGTTGCAAGTCCTCAACAGATCTAAAAAAATGCAAGTCCTCAACATCTGACACATAGGAAAAAAAACCTATGCCGCCATTCTTTGACGTAACCAGAACTCATCTCCGCCAATACAAGTCTCCGATCGCAACCACCATGACTTTCTTCACCACTGTCAATTATACGTCTCCAACGTATCTACTTTTCCTAACGCTTTTCCTCTTATTTTGGACTCTAATTTGCATGATTTGAATGAAACTAACCCCGGACTGACGTTGTTTTCAGCAGAACTACCATGGTATTGTTTTTGTGCAGAAATAAAAGTTCTCAGAATTGAACGAAACTTTGCAAGGAATTTTTATATAATATATAAGAATTTCTGGAGCCAAGACCTACCGGAGAGGGCCCCTGGGTGGGCACAACCCACCAGGGTGCGCCCCCCTCTCCTGGCGCGCCCAGGTGGGTTGTCCCTACCTGGTGGCCCCGCAGACCCTGAAACCTACGCTATAAAATCCTATTTTTCCAGAAAACAACAGGGAGAAAGAATTATCGCGATCCACGAGACGGAGCCGCCATCACCTCCTGTTCTTCATCGGAATGCCAGATCTGGAGTCCGTTTGGGGCTCCGGAGAGGGGGATCTTCGTTCTTCGTCATCACCAACCCTTATCCATCACCAATTCCATGATGCTCCCCACCGGAAGTGAGTAATTTCTTCGTAGGCTTGCTGGTCGGTGAGGAGTTGGATGAGATTCATCATGTAATCGAGTTAGTTTTGTTAGGGCTTGATCCCTAGTATGCACTATGTTCTTAGATTGATGTTGCTATGAGTTTGCCATGCTTAATGCTTGTCACTTTGGGCCCGGGTGCCATGACTTCATATCTGAACCGTTTATGTTATCACCATTATATCCATGTTCTAGATCCGATCTTGCAAGTTATAGTCACCAACTACGTGTTATGATCCGGCAACCCCGGAGTGACAATAGCCGGGACCACTCCCAGTGATGACCGTAGTTTGAGGAGTTCATGTATTCACCTTGTGTTAATCCTTTGTTCCGGTTCTCTATTAAAAGGAGGCCTTAATATCCCTTAGTTTCCAATATGGACCCCACTGCCACGGGAGGGTAGGACAAAAGATGTCATGCAAGTTCTTTCCATAAGCACGTATTACTATTTACGGAATACATGCCTATATTATATTGACGAACTGGAGCTAGTGCCGTATCGCCCTAGGTTATAACTGTCTGATGATGAATATCATTCAACAAGTCACTGATCCAATGCCTACGAATTTATCCTATATTGTTCTTGCTAAGTCACTACTGCTATCATCACTGTTACACTTGCTACAAAACTACTGCTATCGCTGTTACTATTACCATTGCTACCGCTACTATTATCAAAACTATCATACTACTTTGCTACTGATCACCTTGGTACTAATCACTTTGCTGCAGATAATTAATCTCCATGTGTGGTTGAATTGACAACGCAGCTGCTAATAGCTTCAAATTTTTTTGTCTCCCCTTGTGTCGAATCTATAAATTTAGGTTGAATACTCTACCCTCGAAAACTGTTGCGATCCCCTATACTTGTGGGTTATCAGTCAACGCCGTGGAAATCTATATTTAGACATGTCCCATGACACTGACAAGACAACGAAGCTTCGCTCCACGCCCTCATGAAGCCTGTCTGGCGGAACATGAGGGCACGCCCGACCAGATCGATTTCGATCTAGATATCTAGTGGCACCATGCGCCAAAAACTGAGATCTCCGAGAGGAAGACCGGAACCCGTCGGTGTCCAGATCGAGGAAGCAGATCGAAGTTTTGGAGCTCGAAGAGCAGTAGGGCCAAACACCACGGAGCTCCCCTGAATCCGAACGGACCAAAAATGGGCAGTGCCCAGCCTCCGCCAACCCATGTGAGAGCTGCCGCTACAAGTCCTCGGGCACTGCGCCGACAGCCCATGGTCGGGCGAGGTAGCCATCGGCGCACCGGCCATGACCACTCGTGAGGAGGAGGATGTCAGCAGCCCTCTCGGTTGCGCCCCTTAACGGGACAGGCCACTACTGAGCAGCAAGGTCGGTTTCCCAGTTCACGCCAGCCCTCCTCGCCACGAGCACCACCGCTCGAGATGGACGACCTCTAGGGGACGACGCTCGGCCCAACCGGTGGCGCTGAAGCCCCTGCAATCACCAGCGTCCCGATCTGTCCAATCTAGCCGTCGTCGCGCCATGGGAGACCACCACTGCGTAGCCCAACGAGCTCGAGCGTCACGACCGCGTCACCATCTCCCAACACCCGCCAGCACGCCGCCGCGCCCCACGCCAACGTGCCATCACCGCCCATCGTTGTCTCCCCGCGCAAGATGACTTCATTCGAGCGGGAGGTGAGGAAGTCCGGCCGTCGCCGCCGTCGACGGCCTGGCTTTGCCCGGCGACGCGTCACGGCGGCAGCGAGGACGGGGGATGGAAAGGTGGGCCAAGGGCCGGTGGCGCTAGGTTCCCCCCGGTCGCGATGCGGGCACGGCACGGAGGGATATGGTTTGTACCATATTAGGCGAATATACTCCCACGATTATCAAATATCAATAGCCGTGTCTGACCCGGTCAACACTTTTTTCAATGTGACGGGGCTTAATTTCCGCACAGATATTTGCATATGTGTGATCACCAATCCACCGTTCCTAGCGTGAGGTCGAGGGTCATCCGTTGCTCTCTGAAGTGTCTGTTACGACAGGCAAGACGGCCAGACGGTCGACGGCTTCCACACAATACGCATCTCTCATTTACTAGTCTCACTGGCTATGAACGACGCCTCACCGTTCCAAACAATCAATCGCACTGCCTGTAAAATACTCTCTCCGTCCTATAATATAAAAACGTTAAAACGCTCTTATATTATGGGACGGAGGGAGTACTCCTCAAGAGCAAGCCCTCTTCCCGAAGCCTGTAGCTATAGCGCTGCGCTTTCGCCATGCATAGCTCGGTTGCCAAGCTGCTCGCCTTGCTCCTCGCCACGGCCGTCTTCTCTGTCACCGCCCATGCCGGGCAGCTCCAGCCGGCCCATGCGGCTGGCGCGGGCTGCTTGCAGCATGAGAGGGACGCACTGGTGGCCTTCAAGCAAGCCATCAACGACACCGACGACGTCCTCGCCTCGTGGCAAAGACGGCACAAAGATTGTTGCCGGTGGTGGGGCGTCACCTGCAGCAACGAAACCGGCCATGTGATCGAGCTTGACATTGGTCGCACCTATTTGTTCGGCAAGATAAGTCTTTCCCTGCTTTCTCTCGAGCATCTGGAGTACCTAAATCTCAACAGCACCAACCTACTTGGGCCAGACGGTACTTCTTCGTTCCCAGACTTCTTGTGTTCTGTAAGCCACTTGAGGCATCTCGGTCTCTCAGGGACACAATTCTCTGGTAGATTGCCTGCTAAGCTTGCCAACCTTTCGAATTTGGAGTACCTCAATCTCTCATACACACATTTCTCTGGTAGATTGCCTGCTCAGCTTGCAAACCTTTCAAATTTGAAGTACCTCGATCTCTCATACACACGATTGTCTGGTAGAATGTCTCCTCACTTTTTCAACCTTTCAAAGTTGGAGTATCTCGACCTCTCCCACACTAACATGTCGGGTATACTGTCGCCTCAGCTCGGAAACCTTTCCAAGTTGGAGTACCTCGACCTCTCTGACACTAGCATGTCGGGTATACTGCCGCCTCAGCTCGGAAACCTTTCAAAGTTGGAGTACCTCGACCTCTCCTACACTAGCATGTCGGGTATACTGCCACCTCAGCTCGGAAACCTTTCAAACTTGCGACGCCTTGACCTCAGTTACATCCAACATATACACACATCAGATATCTCATGGTAACTAATCTCCATTTCCTGGCATTTGTTGACATGAGTGGTATAAATCTCAGCAGCGCGGATGTATTTCTCGTGGCCAATACAATCCCATCTCTGAAGGCCCTTATTCTTATCAATTGCTCTCTTCCAAATGCAAACCAGTCGTTTACGCACATAAACCTCACAAAACTAGAGCAGCTTTATCTCTCCAGAAACTATTTGGGCCATCAAATTGAAACCTGTTGGTTCTGGAACCTCACAACCATCAAGGACCTAGCACTCACTTCAACTTATCTTTATGGTCCATTCCCTGATGCGTTAGGAGGTATGATTTCCCTCCAACACCTGGATTTTGGCAATAACTATAATTCAGCCACAATGATGGTGGACTTGAAAAATCTATGTGATTTACATAGCCTACAGCTCGATGGGAGTCTTTCCTCTGCAAACCTGACAGACTTCATGACGAGACTGCCACAATGTTCATCCAGCAAATTGTGGCTCTTGAGCTCAAGTCACAACAATATGGCAGGAATGCTGCCAGATAGGGTGGGGTACTTCACCAGCTTGGAGCACCTTTACCTTTTTAATAACAGCATTAGTGGAGCTATACCAACTGGGTTAGTGAATTGTACTAGTTTGCGATTAGTCTCTCTCGGTTTGAACCAACTAAGTGGCCACATACCAACATTGCCGAGAAGCCTCACCCGAGTGGACTTGTCCATGAACAACTTGTCAGGACCTTTGCCATCAGATTTTGGAGCTCCAGACCTTGCAGCACTAAGTCTATCCTCCAATAACATCACTGGTCACATTCCTAGAGCTATTTGCAATTTGCAAAACCTAGTTTTCTTGGATTTGTCCAGGAATAGGTTTGTGGGAGAATTTCCCAGGTGTTCTTCAATGCCAAACTTGGCATTCCTATACTTAAGTAACAATAACTTCTCGGGAAATTTCCCGCCATTGCTCCAAAAGTGCTCAGAATTGATTGTACTTGATCTTGCAATGAACAAGTTCGATGGAGCACTACCAGTATGGATCGGTGACCTAGTGAACTTACGGTTTCTGCAGCTAAACCATAACATGTTCTATGGGGATATTCCAGCTAGCATCACAAGTCTTGTACTACTTCAACAATTCAGTTTGGCAAGCAACAATATATCAGGATCAATTCCATCGTCCTTGTCAAAATTAACAGCTATGACCCTGAAACATCTGCCGAGACTTTCATCACAGTGGTTCGAGGAGACTACTTCACAACCGCTGCTCGTGGATATTTTGACTGTGGTGATGAAGCAGCAAGAACTGAAGTTTCGAGGTGCTGCAGTTATTGACATGGTCAGCATTGATTTGTCACTCAACCACTTGACAGGTGCAATTCCAGATGAGATAACTTCTCTGAACGGACTGCTGAATTTGAATTTATCATGGAATCACCTGAGCCAGAAAATTCCTGTGAAGATTGGGGATATGAAATCACTGGAATCCCTCGACTTGTCAAGGGAACAATATCTCCGGTGAAATCCCAACGAGCCTCTCAGATTTGACATATCTAAGCTCCTTGGACTTGTCATACAACAATCTTGCAGGAAGAATTCCAACAGGCCGTCAACTGGACACTTTGTATGATGAAGATCCATCAATGTATGATGGCAACAGTCGCCTTTGCGGGCTTCCTCTTCCAAGGAATTGCTCGGAATACAGTCCACCAGAGCATGGGAATCAGCAGAGAAGTGAAAATGCTTATGACCCAGTGATGTTCTTCTACATTGGGTTAACGTCTGGCTTTGTGGTCGGACTCTGGCTTGTTTTCTGTGCTCTGCTGTTCAAAAGGGCGTGGAGACATGCGTATTTTCACCTCTTCGACAAGCTATGTGACAAGGTGTACGTGTTTGTTGTTGTTACTTGGGGCCGGATAAACACCAAGGCGACTGCAGGCTGAGTGATGTGCTAAATCCAATAATGCCGGCGGCACTCTATTGTTGTGCTCCATGAAAAAATAAAGGTGAAGAAGTTTTTCTTAGCAGCTTGTACAAATGTGTGTTTTTGTCTATATACTTGTGATATGAACTTTTTCTGATGCATGTAACTGTTATTAGTTTGTACTGGTTGGGTCATGATGAACCCGATACCTGATTTTGGCTTCCAGCTCTGTGTTTGTTTCATGTGGATGGTTGATGATTTGTAATACTGAACTGCACTAGCAGAGTGGCCTGCACAATTTTGTGCAGCTTGATATATTGTATTTGTGCGCATTAAGCATACGAATTTTCTGGTTATTTTGCTAATTCTCAGCTGGCTAATTCTAATAGGTCTCAATCGTCTTAAAAGATGCATTCTAAAATGCTGTTTGGAAGTGTACAGCTGTAGCGATAACAAACTTGTTTGTTTCAAGCGACCGTCTTTTAAAAAAGGAGGATATACCCCGCCTCTACATCTAAGTGATGCACGCGGCCATTTTATTAATTATTCATAAAGACCTTATAAAGTAATACATTAGTAAGTCTGAAGCCACCATCTCGGCAACGCATGTCGCTACTCCTATTTCCTTGACGAAGGGGTGCCGAATATCCAAGCCGAATACCAAACAGAGATCGCACCAAAGCCTGGCATCTAAACCCGGATGACCCAGCCCAGCCACATACCGGGACTGTGTCACACATCAGGCCGGCGCACTCTCAGAAGTCGCCACCGCCGTCTTCCACCGATCCATCTCCAGAGCAGGTACAGACGCACCGACCTTGCCAGGCCTGCCGTCGACGCCACGACGGCGCCAGACAGTGCCACCATCCTCAAATTAATCATGCGCTCAGTTCAAAAATTATTAAACATCTATAATGACCAAAATCAAAGAAATTAGATTGCACACAAACCACGCCAACAGCCAACGTTTTGTAGTAGAACAGGGCCCACCCTGGTCTGTTTTCATCAAAAACAAAACCAACATTCAAAGAGTGACAGTACGCGGGGAATGCAGGGCCCTCCCTGGTCTGTTTTCATCAAAAACAAAACAAACATTCGGACAGAGTGACAGTACGCGGGGAATGGCCGAATGCCAACCTAGTGAAGCAAAAGGAAAATTATAGTCTGGATCAGACAAACTATATTGGAGACAGTCTGAGTAGAACTGACAAATAGAGATATGCTGAGAAAATATTTAACCAAACAACTTAAGATTAGCATAATTAAACAATAACAACCGCAAGCGATCATTAGGTATTATAACGATCCTGAATGAGCAATGATGTGAAAGAAATTGCAAGCTGAAATATTAATAAAGGAAGTTTAAAGCCAAATGCTGGGAAGTTGATAATTATCAAAATCCTCAAATTTGACACTACAGAAACAAACAAAAAAAACACTCGATGGACAGGAAAGGAAAAATATTTGTCAGGGTTCTGCTGCTGGGTTTGGGAGGAGGGTGGGGTGGGGGGGGGGGGGGGGGGAGGGGTCTTACTTCAAATACTAGTAGTGAATATTCTGGAGGAAGCTGGTACTTTTCAGGAATGGTTCAAATCACATAATTAATCTTACATGCTGCTCAGTAATCACTAATCAGCATATAACTCACAAAACATCACAAAGTACTCTGTACTAGTGTTTGGGGCGTGCCATTGGCACGCCTCCTGAGCGGTGATGTGCGCACTTATCTAGCTTACACACATCCTTAGATCTAGGTTGATCCTTGATTATATACAGCAAAAGTGATTTGGCCACAGGTAAATATAGCTATTGGACATGGCGAGGGTGCTCCTCTTAAGCGTTATTGTATGCACTAATCATACTGCAACGTTGTAACAGCACAGACAAACGACAGTGGTTAAAAATATAACACTACCGATAGCAACAAAAAATAGCAGCCCCTAGAAAACCTCTGGCATGGTTCTTTTAAATCACATTCTCTATAATCAGCTCGTCTCCGGTGTATCCCTTCTCTTTTAAAAATATGACACTACAGATAGGCATGGAGGTCACTAACTTACAGAGTGGGTAAGCACTGCAAAGATGACATTCATGACCTGGGCACCCGTGTATCCCTTCTCTATAATCAGCTTGGCCATATACCATGCCCCCAGAGAATAGCCGCATAACAGAAGTATCATGACGGTGCCCATGCTCGATGGCCGGTGGGGAGTCGGCGGCGCCGAGCCGCCTCCCTTTTCAATTGAGCAACTCTCTGCTTGCGAAGCTCCTCAAACCAAGCACTGCAATGAAGCAAATACAATTGTAAGTACTAATACATCAATCTAAAAGTTACTTCACTGGAGGACACAAACAATCTATGTTAAACTAAAGTTAATAATGACAGTTGAAATGTCCTGCATAAGGTACTAAAAATGCATACGAGAATGTTAATAATCATCATTTGAATAAATTTCTTCTTCTATCACCTCTCTACTTGATCCCCAGTCCCAGTGCCTATGATGCATTAAAAGTTTAAAACTGAAAATTCGTCTACCAAACATCCAAACATTGTCCTTGGAATACATCATGGTATGTAGTATACACAAGCACAAACTAAATGGGAAGATCATTAACGTCCACAATCAATACCGTAACTTCTTCCAAACATGAGATGTTACAGGCCCTTAAGGGATTCAGGTTCCCTGCTCCCCACATAATTTCAAAATTACAATTATTTTGATTTGTAAAACCAACTGTGTGAGTGTTCAAAATGTTTCTGTGAAAGGGCAGAAAGCTCCCGCATATCCAAACTTTTTGGACAAACTACCCTTGGTAATTGGTACCAAAGCGAGCAAAAATTGTGTAACCTGTGTAATTATACAGGACCAACTGAAGTTATACCACATTCTTCCTCAAAAGAAAAAAGAAAACATGCAACATTTTACCCGTGGATGGTGGTTGGGTGTTGATTTGTCTTGAAATACAGAAGTGGTCGCTAATATCACAAAGATTTAGTTCAGCTAAGATCAGGCATGATTTGCAGGATGAGGAGTTAATTGACCTGCTGGTGCATTTTCCATTATTCATAGGGTAGCTTTCAACTGTACTCGCTTTCACCTCATTTTCTTGTAAGTACTGATGGTAATCTGCAGGGCGGTGTCTCAAGTCACAATTTATGAAGTTGCTACAGCAGCATGAGAAGATAGCTGAAACCAGGCACATTACTGTTAGAACCAAAGCTTGTAAAATTGCCACCCTTATCAAAACAGGATTGTTCTTGGTTCTTCAAGACAAAAACCGAATGCACCTACAGAGAAATATGGGTATTATACCATACCAGTCCGGGAAGGCTGGCCTCACCGGCATCCACCCATGGTGACAAGGAGGAACTTTAGGAGGAGCATGTGGACGACGGCTGCCTCGAGCAGAAGAAACTCTCAATGTGCACATAACCTGCATAAGTTACAAAATGATCCACCGGTTCTCGAACGCAGATAATCATGACATCGAAAAATGGGGCACCCTGCGGAGATAATTGACAATCCAGGTTGCCGGCTTCCTCATAGTGATATGCCACAAAAATCTAACCTATCTTGTCAACAATAAAAAAAAGAATATGAGCCTCAAAGAAAGTCCCGATATCAGAGATAAAAAAGTAATGAAACAGAATATGAGTCTCCTAGAATCACTTGACCAGCTCAAAAAATAAAGAGCCACACGAAGCTATTCTCACCTGATAGCTTGGTTGCTCACATTCACATCCATCCAGCGAGTCCTGCAGTTCAGAGCGGCGAGAGGAAGCCGACCTGCTGTCTGCACAAGAGGGTTGAATTCATTAAGCATTTTCATTAGACCATCAGCTATTGCTCTATCAATACCACTCTCTTTTTCACCATCTTCAGACATCACGGCATTAATTCTGTTGCTCACCTCATTATGCGTGTCATGAATATACAATTCAGCAAATTTTGGAGTAGCACCTCTGTTGGGCAATAGTGATCCTATACGATGATATACCAGACCATGGATTTTAAAAACATAAGGACCACCACCCCCGTTAATGTGTTTGTCGATATCGGCTCCCATGGAAGTAAAAGCGAAAAGAGAATTATACTGCCTTATTCTATCCAAGAAGTGCTTGCACCGTGAGTCACCATTGAATCTAAGAAGCTCTGATAGGAAAGGAGGGGGGTTTTTAAAAGGTGGTATTTTGACCTTACCACCCTTACAGCACAAGCTGTATAGGATACGGCGCTCAATCACAGAGGATTCAGCCTTGCATCTCTCATGGAACCAAAACACGGCACCACAGAATTGGCAACGGTATTCAGGCGCACCGTGATATGATCTCTTCCTATGTGTGGCTGCAAAGACGAGACATCAGAGGTGCACACAGAGCATTTAACATGTTTTAGTCTGAATTGTTTCTATACCTTTTAAGAATTCAGTGTATTCTGGACAGAACAGAGATCGAGATGTAGATGTAGTTGGGTATGGGTATCCTTCAAATCAACAGAAAGATTTTATTCACTGCAGTTTGACTAAGGTATTCTATATTTTTTAAGTGGGCACAAAGACAAGGAAATGAAAACACACCTGAAGAAACCCATTTACGGAACTTTCTCTTTCGCACTCGCTGTTGACGCCTAACGCTGCTATAAGCAGCTGAGACAACCGGAAAGTAACCGCCACCTATTGTGCCACTCATGTTAAGATCGTTCTTAAATTGTGGAAGGCGAAGCATGGTTGTGTCAAAGTGCGGTACACGCACCTACAAACAGCGTGTTTGCAGGGACAGAGGAAGTAGCACGCCCGGCATGAAACGCATCTAAACGAAAAAAAATCAACGACAATCAAAGGTCAAACACAGTGTAAAGGCAGGCGAGCAAGCAAGGAAGACAGATCATGAAACCAAACAAGCACGAACCCTGAAACAGTGCGATTCCCGCTGAGACTCTGTTGCGCCGCCGAGCCACAGAACGGCCACGCGCAGCAGCACGATCCGCGGCAGGATCAGTTGAGCTCATGTCATGGACAGGATCATTTAAGCTCATATCGTGGGCATGATCATTTGAGCTCATATCGTGCGCACCTACTAATAGTACTAAAGGAATTTAATCGTGGGATCCCAATATGAACAGCATCAGGATCATCATGTGATGGGAAAGGCGTGAAAATTGTGCGTAGGCATACCTGGATGAGAAACACGAGCTAACCTGAGAACCCAATCACCAACGAGCAGCACTATTAGAACAGACGAATATTCTGGCGATGCATAAGCACAAACAGGTGGTGAGCAGCAACCGACGAACACAGAAACGTCACCAAATCAAAAGAAAAAAAGCAGTGATATTACACCTGAATAAGGCGACAAGAACCGCAACCGAATGCCGGACGAAGACGAGTTTCGATGAAACGAAGAGGATTACCACGCGCAGGGTTAGCAAACAAGGATGATCCGCCCACTCACTTCCCCATGATCTGCGAGATGGGAAACACATATGAGAATAAAGCACAAGATGAAAGGAATCTGCAAGCAACAAACAATAGAGAGAACGAGCAGCTCGAGACGGAGCAAAGTCGGTCGCCTCCATCAGACGAAGAGGAGGGATTGAGCCATGGAGGAGCGGTAGCGGCGGGATCGGAGGAAAAGAGCTTGATTCCCTACGAAGGCGTTGTGCCAAATCACAATGACGAACCCCGATTGCTCCTACCTGGGGAGGTGCTACCTAGCGGCATTTTTTCTATCGTTTTTTCTTCTTCTCACGCACGGTAACGCAATTGGCCGGGCGCAAAGCTCTCTCCCGATTGGCCTCCCAGAACAGTTCGCCTGTGATGACGTGGCTCACTCCATGGATCGCCATTTACGTGACTATTAATGGGTTTTATTTCTCCTCAAAAACGAAAGGTGAAGGAAGCAATGATGGGCAACTCAGCTTCGTGTAACAGTAAAAGGGGAAGAAACCTAACTTCCAGGTCAATATTTGCCTCCTTACGACAGCATAACACTCCCATTCTTGGGCCATTCCTACTTAAGCTGCTCAACAGATAAGTGTCCAACATACAGTACTAAACTAAAATAACCTTTTCTGACCACATGATTTCGATGAATTGAACAAGAACAACCACAATTGACTTGCAGCCACCATGCTTAAACTGCTCAACAAAATACGACCAGCTTGATAGTAGTATACTAAACTGAAATAACCTTGTCTGGCCACATGATCAGGATGAATTGAACAAGAACAACCGCAAAGGAGTTGCAACCGCCATGCTTAAACTGCTCAACAAAATACGGCCAGCTTGATATATACTAGTATCTCCAAAAAGGCAACATCAGCAGACTTCAGATGATGGATTTGTCCACTATGCAATGTACCACTGCTGCGCGCGCGGCACACTTAAGAGATCAGTTTGTCCTCGCCAGAGATCGACAACATTCTGCCACGATCTGTAAAGATACCAAGCACAAAACTCATGATCAACTTAAGACCTTATAATTTGCTGTGCCATGTACCTTTTCTTACTTCAAAAGATTCCATGGATGGATTTCAGATATGACTTTTAGCTATGCCAGAAAATAACATACAGTTTTTAAGAAAATCTAAAGCAAGACACAACAGGGCAATATTCTATCAACAAGTCTATTTGATAGTTTGGTAATCTCCAATTTAGCCTAGCAGCAAGTTCATTCTTCATCATCTACTTGACCAATGAACGGCTCTAGCAAATGGAGAAACTTTGTTCTGGGGGTAATATGCAATTGGCCTGCTTCCCATAAAATGGTCCGCGTAAATAGCACATGAGTCCAGATTCACCAATGAAACAAGAGATGTCTTTTATTTTAGGATAGCATAATGTTAAGTACTTGACATCATTTTCCATGTTTGTGGTATACGCGTAAAACATCTGAGTTACATGCTTGTTAAAATAAAATATCTTCTTCAGCTGATTTACAGATGGTAAACGTTTTATGACGAGATTAAATTAGATATTAGATCCCTGTATCTCTAACTGTATGTCCAAAAAGTCTGACAATGCTATTCAGTCCTTCTGAAGATGAGATCGACACCAAACTTCAGATTTCAGGAAAGAGAAACAGGAGAGACTACACTTAGTTTAGTTCTAATTGGCCGAGTCAAGCATTATCCAGACAGTAACTTACAACAACATCATCAGGATAAATTCGACAAAAAAAGCACAATTGATTATAACAACTTGCATGATCAGTATGTAAGCTGCTCAGCAGAAAATAAACGACTCGAAGGTCAGTTAGTCATAGTAATAACAATCTGCCATGATCTAAAAAGACACCATGAACAAAACTAATACAGGATCACCAAGTTTGTGTGCACATTTAGCAATACAGCAGATCCATGTCATGGCCCTTAACAACTAAAACATGAAACATAAAAGTACATTGCCTTTTTCCATGCCACATATTCAGTTTTCCCTAGCATACACAAAATTGTATGGATAATTGTTAATGAACCAGTACCAGCTAGCTAAGCAAGCATACAGAAGCTGTAAACAAAATTCATGACAACAAATAAGCAAGGGCTAGTATCATACCTGGAGTGTAGAAGCTCATGTAGGGTAGGACCCTAAAGTAGACCCCAGGCTCATCAACCTTCGTAAGCTGCCCAGAGCTGAGCTTGATCATAAATAAGCCAGCACCTGTGCAAACAAAGATGACACCCACACCCTCTGCAGACCCAGCAACAAATGGTTTCTCATCTTGTTTGGCAACAGGTATCGTTTTCTCCAGTTCGATGACCCTGTATTGCACCCATTCCGCAGGTCCTTCCGTATCCACCTTCCTTGACCATATATAGAGGCTGGAATCCTTAATATGTAGGTAAAGCCAAGTGAATTGTTCTCCTCCATCGCCATGAGGGCAATGTAATACATGGTGTGCGGCGGCGGGTCAATCATGGATAAGCTGTTCTTGCCCAAGTCATACTTGACGATTGCATTACCCAGCCGAACCGTGAAGTAGACTGCATCTCCGACAACGGTGCCTCGCTTAGGGTGGAGATAGGGTGTGTAGTAGCGTCTATATGCTTCTCCCTCTCGCATATGCTTTGCAAAGGTTTCACAACTGTCGTTGAGGCACACCGGCTCGCTCAATGCCCCCGTCTCCGACGAGTAGACGCTCGCGCATATGGTGTCCTCGTAGTCGTGGGCGGCGGCGAAGAGCACGCGGAAGGGGCCGCCGTGGCAGTCGAGGTGGTCGCAGCCGTCGGCGGCGCAGAGCACCGCCGCGGACTCAATGTCCGGCGTGGGGATGGCGTGGCGGTCGCCCGTGACGGGGTCCCAGACGAGGTAATCCACGTCCTCGTTCTCCAGCATGCGGACGAGGACGCGGCCATGGCGGCAGTCGAGGGGGCGCGTGCGGCGGCCGTCGGAGCTCGGGTGGGGGAAGTCCGGCGCCGACGTGGTGGAGGCGAAGCGGGCGGGCGCGTCCCCGTCGATCACCCTGAGCCTGTGGAGGAGGCCGAGGAGGGGAGGGGTGCCGTGGAAGGCGCGGTAGCGGCGGAGGAAGCCGGGGTCGCAGAGGATGCGGAGCCACGGCTTGCAGACGAGCGCGGCGCGGAAGAGGTGCTCCGGCTCGTCCGGCGGGAGGCGGAGGAGGATCTCGGCGGTGACGTCGTCCATCAGCGACGCCATGGAGGGCGGAAGCGAGGGTTTTTGGTGGGGATTGGGGGAAGAGTCGGAGCAGCGCGAGGCAGGTTGGGCTCTTCGGCGAGAACCGGCTTCAGCCTTCTTTCTACTCGGTTGGGTTCGACCAAGAGTTCGAGCGCAGTCTTAAAAAAAAAAGGTTACAGCGAGAATTTCTTTTTCTTTTCTTTTAATATGAAAATTTCTCAAAGAAGACGGTTGGGTTCGATCAAAGAGTACAGTTCATGTCAAAAAAGGGTTACAGTTCAGTAAAATGAAGTCAGCAGAATCACAACTGGACGCAGAACGACTAGTGAAAAATAAAAATCTCTAGCTCCGCCGCTGTGCCAGGGTACTAATTAATGTGAATAATTTACCTGAAGATGACAATTCCCCTATTCCTGCGTTTGACATCTAGTTCTGGCCATCCATTTTCAAATCCTACGGCTCTCCTGCTAACATATCAGTTTGACAACTAGGATTTTGTGTAAACCCTTGATCTTACATCGAAGGTCACTCGGGAGTTGCCACACCTTTGTTCAACGTCCGGCGACCACATTCCCATTTTGTTTTCTCTTTCATCTGGGATCATGTTTACAGTAGTATACTTTCCCCTTTGATAACAGAAACCGTAGCAAACTTGTGTCGATTTGCTCTTAATCTCTGCAATTCTTGTGTTTAGTTCAGTTAACTCTAGTCAGTTCGAGGTGGGATCGGGAGAAAGACCGGATTGTTATTTTTCAAGAATTTTGAACTACTGCAAACAAGAATTTCATCACTATGCAAAACTTTTTTCACAAGATGCAAGAAAATTTCAGCGCTTACTATGGGACCCTGAACTGTTACCCAATTCCGGGTCCGCCAACACCAGCGTCACCAGGCCCAACCGGAGAGCAACAACGACTTATGAAAGGCCTTGGGCCCTCTCCCCCCAAAAGACTAGCCTGTTAGGAGGGGACACCCCCGCCCTTATAAATCGTGTTATGTCTCCTCCCACAACCGATGTGGGACTAAACCCAACATGAATTAGAGGTTGAAGAGGACATACTGTTGGAAATATGCCCTAGAGGCAATAATAAAATGGTTATTATTAAATTTCCTTATTCATGATAATTGCCTATTGTTCATGCTATAATTGTATTAACTGGAAACCGTAATACATGTGTGAATACATAGACCACAACATGTCCCTAGTAAGCCTCTAGTTGACTAGCTCGTTGATCAATAGATGGTTATGGTTTCCTGACCATGGACATTGGATGTCATTGATAACGGGATCACATCATTAAGAGAATGATGTGATGGACAAGACCCAATCCTAAGCATAGCACAAGATCGTGTAGTTCGTTTGCTAAGAGCTTTTCTAATGTCAAGTATCGTTTCCTTAGACCATGAGATTGTGCAACTCCCGGATACCGTAGGAATGCTTTGGGTGTACCAAACGTCACAATGTAACTGGGTGGCTATAAAGGTGCACTACAGGTATCTCCGAAAGTGTCTGTTGGGTTGGCACGAATCGAGACTGGGATTTGTCACTCCGTATGACGGAGAGGTATCTCTGGGCCCACTCGGTAATGCATCATCATAATGAGCTCAATGTGACTAAGTAGTTAGTCACGGGGTCATGCATTACGGAACGAGTAAAGTGACTTGCCAGTAACGTGATTAAACGAGGTATTGAGATACCGATGATCGAATCTCGGGCAAGTAACATACCGATTGACAAAGGGAATTGCATACGGGATTGATTGAATCCCCGACATCGTGGTTCATCTGATGAGATCATCGTGGAACATGTGGGAGCCAATATGGGTATCCAGATCCCGCTATTGGTTATTGGCCGGAGAGGTGTCCTGGTCATGTCTGCATGGTTCCCGAACCCGTAGGGTCTACACACTTAAGGTTTGGTGACGCTAGAGTTGTTATGGGAAATAGTATGTGGTTACCGAAGGTTGTTCGGAGTTCCGGATGAGATCCCGGACATGACGAGGAGTTCTGGAATGGTCCGGCGGTGAAGATCGATATATTGGACGAAGGTTATTGGAGTCCGGAAGTGTTCCGGGGGTATCAGGCTATGGCCAGCATGACCAAAAGGTGTTTCGAGAGCCCCGACAAGTGTTGGAGGGCCTCATGGGCCAAAGGGGAAGGGGCAAACCAGCCCACTAAGGGGTGGTGCGCCCCCCACACCCTTTCCCACGTTACTTGGGGAGGTGGGGCGCCTCCACCTGGCTTGGGAGGCAAGCCTTCACCTGCTTGGCTTGGGGGGCAAGTCTCCCTAGGATTTTCCCTAGGGAGATCCAATCTGCTTGGCCGCCGCCCCCTAGGGGAAACCCTAGGGCGCCTCCCCCTCTCCCCTTGCCCCTATATATAGTGGAGGGGTGAGAGGGTAGCCGCACCCTTCCCTTGGCGCAGCCCCTTCCTCCTCATACATCTCCTCCTCCTTCGTAGTGCTTGGCGAAGCCCTGCCGGAGAACCACGAGCTCCATTGCCACCATCCCGTCGTGCTGCTGGAGTTCTCCCTCAACTTTTCCTCTCCTCTTGCTGGATCAAGAAGGAGGAGACGTCCCAGGACTGTACGTGTGTTGAACATCTGATTTACTTGATGAAACACAAGTCTGAATTATTGAAAGGTTCAAGTAATTTCAGAGTGAAGTTGAAGATCGTCGTGACAAGAGGATAAAAATGTCTATGATATGATCATAGAGATGAATATCTGAGTTACGAGTTTGGCACACAATTAAGAAATTGTGGAAATTGTTTCACGACTAATACCGCCTGGAACACCATAGTGTGATGGTGTGTCCGAACATCATAACTGCACCCTATTGGATATAGTGCATACCATGACGTCTCTTATCGAATTACCACTATCGTTTATGGGTTAGGCACTAGAGACAGCCGCATTCACTTTAAAGAGGGCACCACATAATTCTGTTGAGACGACACCGTATGAACTATGGTTTAGAGAAACCTAAGCTGTCATTTCTTAAAAGTTTGGGGCTACGACGCTTATGTGAAGAAGTTTCAGGCTGATAAGCTCGAACCCAAAACGGATAAATGCATCTTCATAGAATACCCAAAATAGTTGGGTACACCTCCTATTTCAGATCCGGAAGCAAGGTGATTGTTTCTAGAAACGGGTTCTTTCTCGAGGAAAAGTTTCTCTCAAAAGAATTGAGTGGGAGGATGGTGGAGACTTGATGAGGTTATTGAACCGTCACTTCAACTAGTGTGTAGCAGGGCACAAGAAGTTGTTCCTGTGGCACCTACACCAATTGAAGTGGAAGCTTATGATAGTGATCATGAAACTTCGGATCAAGTCACTACCAAACCTCGTAGGACGACAAGGATGCGTACTACTTTAGAGTGGTACGTAATCCTGTCTTGGAAGTCATGTTGCTAGACAACAATGAACCTACGAGCTATGGAGAAGCGATGGTGGGCCCGGATTCCGACGAATGGCTCGAGGCCATAAAATCCGAGAGAGGATCCATGTATAAAAACAAAATATAGACTTTGGAAGAACTACTTGATGGTCGTAAGGCTGTTGGGTGCAGATGGATTTTAAAAGGAAGACGGACAATGATGGTAAGTGTCACCATTAAGAAAGCTCGACTTGTCGTTAAGATGTTTTCCGACAAGTTCAAGGAGTTGAATGCGATGAGACTTTCTCACTCGTAGCGATGCTAAGAGCCTGTTGGAATTATATTAGCAGTTACTGCATTATTTATGAAATCTTGCAGATAGGATGTCAAAACGTTGTTTCCTCGACGATTTTCTTGAGGAAAGGTTATATGTGATACAACCAGAAGGTTTTATCAATCCTGAAAGATGCTAACAAGTATGCAAAGCTCCAGCAATCCTTCTAAGGACTGGAGTAAGCATCTCGGAGTTGGAATGTACGCTTTGATGAGATGATCAAAGATTTTGGGTTTATACAAAGTTTATGAGAAACTTGTATTTCCAAAGAAGTGAGTGGGAGCACTATAGAATTTTTGATGAGTATATGTTGTTAACATATTGTTGATCAGAAATGATACAGAATTTCTGGAAAGCATACAAGGTTATTTGAAAAGTGTTTTTCAATGGAAAACCTGGATAAGCTACTTGAACATTGAGCATCAAGATCTATAAGGATAGATAAAAAACGCTTAATAGTACTTTCAAAATGAATACATACCGAAGGAGTTCAAAATAGATCAGCAAAGAAGGAGTTCTTGGCTGTGTTACAAGGTGTGAGTATTGAGTAAGACTCAAGACCTGACCAAGACAGAAGAGAGAGAAAGGACGAAGGTCGTCCCCTATGCTTTAGACGTAGGCTCTACAGTATGCTATGCTGTGTACCGCACCTGAAGTGTGCCTTGCCATGAGTTAGCCAAGGGGTACAAGAGTGATCCAGGAATGGATCACATGACAGCGGTCGAACTTATCCTTAGTAACTAGTGGACTAAGGAATTTTCTCGATTATGGAGGTGGTAAAGGAGTTCGTCGTAAAGGGTTACGTCGATGCAAACTTTGACACTAATCCAGATGACTCTGAGTAGTAAACCGGATTCGTATAGTAGAGCAGTTATTTGGAATAGCTCCAAGTAGCGCGTGGTAGCTGCATCTACAAGATGACATAGAGATTTGTAAAGCACACATGGATCTGAAAGGTTCAAACCCGTTGACTAATAACCTCTCTCACAAGAGAGATATGAACAAACCCCATGGGTGTTGGATTCATTACAATCACATAGTGATGTGAACTAGATTATTGACTCTAGTGCAAGTGGGAGACTGTTGGAAATATGCCCTAGAGGCAATAATAAAATGGTTATTATTGTATTTTCTTGTTCATGATAATTGTCTATTGTTCATGCTATAATTGTATTAACTGGAAACCGTAATACATGTGTGAATACATAGACCACAACATGTCCCTAGTAAGCCTCTAGTTGACTAGCTCGTTGATCAATATATGGTTATGGTTTCCTGACCATGGACATTGGATGTCATTGATAACGGGATCACATCATTAAGAGAATGATGTGATGGACAAGACCCAATCCTAAGCATAGCACAAGATCGTGTAGTTCGTTTGCTAAGAGCTTTTCTAATGTCAAGTATCGTTTCCTTAGACCATGAGATTGTGCAACTCCCGGATACCGTAGGAATGCTTTGGGTGTACCAAACGTCACAACGTAACTGGATGGCTATAAAGGTGCACTACATGTATCTCCGAAAGTGTCTGTTGGGTTGGCACGAATCGAGACTGGGATTTGTCACTCCGTATGACGGAGAGGTATCTCTGGGCCCACTCGGTAATGCATCGTCATAATGAGCTCAATGTGACTAAGTAGTTAGTCACGGGATCATGCATTACGGAAGGAGTAAGGTGACTTGCCAGTAACGAGATTGAACGAGGTATTGAGATACCGATGATCGAATCTCGGGCAAGTAACATACCGATTGACAAAGGGAATTGCATACGGGATTGATTGAATCCCCGACATCGTGGTTCATCCGATGAGATCATCGTGGAACATGTGGGAGCCAATATGGGTATCCAGATCCCGCTATTGGTTATTGGCCGGAGAGGTGTCCTGGTCATGTCTGCATGGTTCCCGAACCCGTAGGGTCTACACACTTAAGGTTCGGTGACGCTAGAGTTGTTATGGGAAATAGTATGTGGTTACCGAAGGTTGTTCGGAGTCCCGGATGAGATCCCGGACATGACAAGGAGTTCCGGAATGGTCCGGCGGTGAAGATCGATATATTGGACGAAGGGTATTGGAGTCCGGAAGTGTTCCGGGGGTACCAGGCTATGGCCAGCATGACTGAAAGGTGTTTCGGGAGCCCCGGCAAGTGTTGGAGGGCCTCATGGGCCAAAGGGGAAGGGGCAAACCAGCCCACTAAGGGGTGGTGCGCCCCCCACACCATTTCCCACAATACTTGGGGAGGTGGGGCGCCTCCACCTGGCTTGGGAGGCAAGCCTTCACCTGCTTGGCTTGGGGGGCAAGTCTCCCTAGGATTTTCCCTTGGGAGATCCAATCTGCTTGGCCGCCGCCCCCTAGGGGAAACCCTAGGGCGCCTCCCCTCTCCCCTTGCCCCTATATATAGTGGAGGGGTGAGAGGGTAGCCGCACCCTTCCCTTGGCGCAGCCCCTTCCTCCTCATACATCTCCTCCTCCTTCGTAGTGCTTGGCGAAGCCCTGCCGGAGAACCACGAGCTCCATCCACCATGCCGTCGTGCTGCTGGAGTTCTCCCTCAACTTCTCCTCTCCCGTTGCTGGATCAAGAAGGAGGAGACGTCCCCGGGCTGTACGTGTGTTGAACGCGGAGGCGCCGTCCGTTCGGCGCTAGATCGGATCTTCCGCGATTTGAATCGCCGCGAGTACGACTCCATCAACCGCGTTCTTGTAACGCTTCCGTTTAGCGATCTTCAAGGGTATGAAGATGCACTCCCTCTCTCTCGTTGCTAGCATCTCCTAGATTGATCTTGGTGACACGTAGGAAAATTTTGAATTATCGCTACGTTTCCCAACACATACAAGGAGAACAATCAGCTCAAGTAAGTGTTCCATCGCGAATGACTCCAGTGGGTATTGCTGCTGGAAGACCAAAGCATTTGTCTCCTCGGGTAGTAGTTGACAAGAAACAAACACCAGCTATTGTGGGTTCAGTTGTACTGAAAGATCGCATCAGGAGAGAACTGAATTTGGATGCTACACCCAAAGTTCCATACAGAGACCCAAATTATAGGAGTGAGAACAGGCTCAGCTGCAACCAGCACATATCAATCACGAAGACCTTGTAGAATATGAACAACATGAAGCAAGTGTGAGAAAATACAAACCTGCCACCCGCATTGAACAGAAGGAGTTTTCTTAAACCAACAAAAGTAGACATTACTGAATTTGAGGCAGAGGATGATGCAGATTCTTGGATACAAAATTTGGAGCAATTTTTTGCTGTTTCTAGGACACCATTAGAGCACAGAAATGAACTTGATATTTCCTATTTAATGGGGCCTATTGTGCAATAGTGCAGAGGAACTGGATACTCTGCAAGCAATGTGCCATGGCATAGATTTTGCACCTATTTAACTGAAAGGTTCTCTAGAAGAATAGAGAAAGTTAGATTGTTCTTTAATCTGTATGTACCATCCATGCAGATTAATCGGGTATGCTAGAACAATAGAGAAAGCTAGTTTCATGCAGCAACCAAAACAGTGCATTGCCCAACCAAGAAGACAAGTGGCCTTTCAGCAAGCAAAACCACCAATTGACCCTCAAAACAGAAATGATGTCTCAGGGCTGAGAAGCGTGACAATAACGCTGTTACAGGTGTCTATGCATGCAAACATGGGCATTGGGCAGCCAAAAATACATTTCTAGTGTACATCAGCGTTGGTAAAATTACTGCAACATCATTAGTAGACAGCGGGCGCACGACCTTTGTGTCTCCAGAAATGGCAGCTAATATGCCAAGCTCCCCAACCACTTCCCCAAAACTAAGGTATTAGTAGCAAGTGGTGGAAGCCTGTGGAGTGAATTTACATGTTAGCAAACTTGCGATGATTTGCTCTAGTCAGTTCCTGACAATGCCTTGCCTCAGACCTGCCAGTTTGAAAGTCTCAACTCAAGAATTCTCACTGCAATACATAACCAACACTGAAATGCCTTTTACTTGATCCATATAATGAGACTCACGAGGTAATGCAGAATAAAAATAGTAGCTCTTTATCCTAACCAACACCATGGTGCAAATATTTCCGACAAAACACAGTGAGCTGGATAAGAAGAACATGATAAAAACTGCAGCTCTGCATCTTAATCGACACTTCATAAAAGAATGGAGAGAAGCACAACGATCAGGTTAAAAACAGTAGCTTTCCATCACCAATAACAGTTCATGGACACCAAACTCATCGGTACCAGTGGCAAAAGATACCATCAACATCATCACCATTAACAATTCATGTCGACTCCAAAACTCATCGGTACCCGTAACAAAAGATGCTATATACTATAATATACTAGTAGTGTCAAGAGATGTTAGGTGGTATATATACTAGTAGTGGCAAAATATAGTAGGTGGATGACGATTCGTAAAGGCGCAGCAGCGGGGGCTCATCACCTAGGCGGACTTGTCTTGGCGGTTTCGTCTTAGCCAGCAACCCCGGGCACCGTAATCGTGTCGTGATGGACGTGTCGGTCCGACCACGACAGATCCATCATCAACCTCACATCGACCGATGACGTGCAAGCGATGGGCTCCTACGAAGAAGAGTAAGGCATGGGAGACGGCGGCGCCTCGAGTCCGGTGAGCCGGTGCGTGCCAGGCATAGGAGACGGTGCGTGCCCCATGCCTTACTCTACCTCGTCGGCGACCGCATCAACACTCCGAGGGATGCAGCAAGCCGTCGAACATGGACAGGATTAGGGTTCACGTGCATGTAATTATATGGATTTGATGATTCATAACTAAGGTATCCGGTCATGGAAATGATAATTTAAGGTGTGACTAGTCACTGTCTGTGGATACCGCCGAACGCGTCCGTGAACGTTTGAGGAGTCCGATTTGATGTACACGGGTGTAGCTGCTCTAACCCTAGATCCCACCTCTTTCCTCTGGATCCCCTCCGCCCACACTCCGGTCCTGCAGGCCGCCGTCGCCATCCCCTGTGACACCCACTACCCCAGCCCCTCCACGCCTCGCAGGGGACCGAAGAACCGCATTATTATGTCTTATTTGCGTTTTTTGCGAAATTATTATCTCAAGGGAGACGGAGGCGGAAGAGTCCTTTTCCTTCTGCAATCGGGACAAACAGGAGATTGAGTTCGGTT
Organism: Aegilops tauschii subsp. strangulata; assembly: GCF_002575655.3. NCBI lineage: Eukaryota > Viridiplantae > Streptophyta > Magnoliopsida > Poales > Poaceae > Aegilops > Aegilops tauschii. Next base: position 33,393,637 of record NC_053040.3, on the reverse strand, counting down.
TGTTTTCCAATCGCAGTCAAAAAGGAGCAATATCTAGTAATCTGTGCGCCAAGAAGTTGTAATCGGGATCCTTCTCCCTCAGTCCTCTCCTCTAGAAAAAGGCCAGTTTTTTAGTTTACCGGATCAGCCATGAAGAACAAGAAGGGTCGCCGCAGCCGGAATGTAAGTCTGTTGTCTGCAGTCACTTCGATTCATCCTCCAGGGCTGATTTTGTGTTTTCTTGTTTTTTTCCCTGCTAAATCCAATGCAGAAAGCAACTTGCAACGAAGACCCTGCTTGCAAAGCAAACGGAGACAGGCTTAGCAGGCTGCCCAATGATCTTCTTCTCAATATCCTGGAGAGGGTGCAGACGTTTGACGCCCTCAAAGCCTGCATCCTCTCGAAGCAAATGCTGAAGCTCCCCGCCATGCTATCGCAGATTGTTATCGATGTTGGTTCCCTCTTCCCTCATCCCGATAGCTCCCGTGAATTTGGCATCCGTGATGTGGCCAGAGTCAATGGCGTTGTCGCTAAGGTAACGGATAACATCTTGTGGATGAGGAGCCCAGGAATCGCCATGCGCAAGCTTAATGTCAGAATGGTCTTGAGGCATTATGACGTTCTCTCTGTTGGCAAATCTTTTGCCCACGCCATGGCAACCCAGAAGGTCCAGAAAGCTGAAATTGAGTTCATGACGGAGAAGGCTTGCGCGGATTGCACATCTGCCGATCTCGTCGACTTTGCCAAATGCTTCAACACTATCTTTGCTGATTGTCTGGATGCATTCGCTGGCCTTTGTTGGTGCTAATCTTGTTATAAGGTTTGTCAGATATTGCATTAGTCTGAAGCTCATTGCATTAGTTCAGTATAGGCTAGTCAGTATGTGCATGTGCATGCATTGGTTTTCTATTTAATTAGTTTGCATGTAGAAAATAACTGGGCATGTCACGTGTGTGTGCATGTACTGGTATAGATTGAGTCGTAGCTAGCTTGGTCAGCTCCCGAACGATTCTCCCTGGGATGGCGCGGGTAAAAAGGATCGTGCGGAGGCTTTGCGTTGTAACCGGCCATGTTCTGTTGTACGTCCTGCTGAAGAGGATAAGAAAGGAAAACAGAAAAGACGCAAGGTTATTGCGCGTCGCAAAACTCTCTCCGTGAGACTGCGTTGCTCATCTCCTACCTCATGTGCGTGTGTTGAGTTTCAGCAAGAGAATACAGAGAAAGAGAGAGTAGAGCACAGCCTTGAAAACCATCAATTGGCATCAGAGCCACGGGGTGCAGGGCCTTGGGCGTTTTGGCGGCGGCGATCGGAGGAGTTCGGCAGCGGCGGCGATGGGTGATACATCTCCGAAGAGTAGCGATGGGAAGAGCAGCAGTGGCGGCGGAAAGTACACGCCGCCGGTGGCCAGGAAGGCTGCTGCAACGGACGGCGGTGCTGTCGTGCTCGCTACCCCGTCGAGGCCATGAGTGTGCCCGTCCAGTATCCGATGCTGACGGACACCAACTACTCGTTGTGGGCCGCAAAGATGAAGGTCCTGATGAAGCTGTTGCGTGTTTGGTCCACGATTGAAGGCTCCGGTGAGTATGATCAGGCTGCGGACGAAGGGGCGTTCGCCGCGCTCTCTCAATCCGTTCCGGATCACGTGATGCTGCAGGTTGCAGAGTGCGACACCGCGCGTGAGGCGTGGGAGATGATCAGGTGTGCGCGCCTGGGCGAGGATCGTGTGAAGAATGCGCATGCACGACAACTGAAGAGGCAGTTTGATCGCCTCGACATGGCGGACGGGGAGACCATCCAGGAGTTCGCCAAGAAGCTCATCCCGCTGGTGAGCGAGATCCGCTCTCTCGGCGTCACACTTGAAGATGAGCCCGTGGTGGAGCGGCTCTTCAGCGCTGTCCCAGACCGTTTCACGGACATCATCAACACCGTTGAGCAGTGGGGTGATGTCTCCGTGATGACGGTGCAAGAGGCGATTGGGCGCCTCACCGCGTTCGAGCAGAACCAGCATGGTCGTCGTCAGAGTGGTGGCGATGAAGGCGAGAAGCTGATGCTTGTTTCACGTGCCCAGCTGGAGGAGTTGATCCTTAAAGAGAAGAAGAAGGGGATGGGCTCCAGCAGCGGCAACAAGAATGATGACCAGGACGGGCGCGGTGGTGGCCGCGGCCAGGACGGCAAGAAGAAGGAACGTCGTGGCAAGTTTGACAAGTCCAAGATCACCTGCTTCCAGTGTGGCGAGAAGGGCCATTTCGCCTCCGAGTGCGAGGAGCCGAAGAAAGAGAAGGCGCTGCTCGACGATGAACCAGCGCTGCTGATGGCTGTGGCAAGCGAGCTGACGCCGGTGGTGGAACACGCCGCCGACGTGGTACAGCCAGAAGCTATGGATGTGAAGAAGGTGCCTTGCCCGTTAGCCGTGGAGGCTGAGTTGGAAGCTGCTAGGGCCGAGGCCGTGCGGCTGCGTGGTGAGTTGGCAACAGCCAATGTGAAGCTGCACGCTGTGTCCCCCGAGTACATGGCAGTGGCGAAGGGTGCAGCGTTTGCAAGTGCTGACGACAAGTACATGCACCTCCTGGAGTCCATGCATGCTTATGAGAAGGAGGTGCAGCAAGTAAGGAAAGAGAATGATGAGATGTGGGAATCACAGCGAGAATGCCGAGCTGCATGTTTCAGTGAAGAAGGCAATGGGAATGGCAATGGCCATGCAAGCTGGTACAACAATGCTTGCAACGACGCCGGCGGCAACGACGGTGACTCATACTGGCTTGGAGTGTCACTGTCCAGGAAAACAAGGTAATGCCCAAGAGCTAGTACCATCCATCTCTGAGTTATCCAAAGTGGAGGTGCATCCTGTGTAGCAGATCAAGTAGAGAGTTTCTTCCTGCATGAAAAGAAAGTAAAGCCAAAACTGGGCTCTCGTGATGTAAATCATAAGAACAACACTTGGTATTTGGATAGTGGTGCGAGTAACCACATGACAGGCTGCCGAGAAAGTTTTATAGTGCTGGATGAGACCATAAAGGGAAGCGTCAAGTTTGATGATGATTCTGTGGTGAAGATTCTTGGCAAAGGTTCAGTGTTGCTCCAGAGTGAAAATGGGCAGCACATACTCTTACATGATGTGTATTTTGTCTCCAAACTCACAAGCAGTATACTGAGTCTTGGGCAGCTAGATGAGGAAGGGTGCAAGTCAGTGCAACGCCGTGGGTTCATGAGTGTGTTTGATCACTCTGGGAAGCTGCTAGCCAGAGCAAGGAAAACCAAGAATCAACTCTATGTGCTGAATCTGAAGAAAGCTACACACGTATTCGATTCAGCTCCAACGAAAGCAGCTCAAAGCGGAGGTTATGCTCGTGGCGGTGCAGAAGTCGAGCCGGCATGAGGGTGCTTGGTACACAAAGAAATAAATTGAATAACAATATTAGAGAGGTGATTGTTGGTGCTAATCTTGTTATAAGGTTTGTCAGATATTGCATTAGTCTGAAGCTCATTGCATTAGTTCAGTATAGACTAGTCAGTACGTGCATGTGCATGCATTGGTTTTCTATTTAATTAGTTTGCATGTAGAAAATAACTGGGCATGTCACATGTGTGTGTGCATGTACTGGTATAGATTGAGTCGTAGCTAGCTTGGTCAGCTCCCGAACGATTCTCCGTGGGATGGCGCGGGTAAAAAGGATCGTGCGGAGGCTTTGCGTTGTAACCGGCCACGTTCTGTTGTACGTGCTGCTGAAAAAAATAAGAAAGGAAAATAGAAAAGACGCAAGGTTGTTGCGCGTCGCAAAACTCTCTCCGTGTGACTGTGTTGGTCATCTCCTACCTCATGTGCGTGTGTTGAGTTTCAGCAAGAGAATACAGAGAAAGAGAGAATAGATCACAGCCTTGAAAACCATCAGCCTTACGCGCCTATGGCTGCAAAATATGCGATTTGGTGAAGGCGACGTCCCCAACGTCCTTAGCATTTGCAAGCGGTTGAAATCTCTGCGATTATCCTACTGTGACTCAGGGATCCGTTCTGTGCTGCGTTTAGAGCATGCTCAACTCGTTGACCTTGAGATCGACTATGGGAAGTTCGAGACAGTTGTGCTCAACTGGCTACCGAAACTCCAACAAGTGACCTATAATAACTGGCGCTCTTACGACGATGAGCCCCTGTCTTTTGGTTTCGTCCCGCAGTTTTCAAATCTAAGCCTCGCGAAAATTGCTGTCCGTTCAGACAGGTGTCTAGAGTTGAGCCAGCTCCTTGCTAATTTCCCCTCCATAAGCCAACTGCATCTGAATTTTCGAAGTGAAAAGGTACTCAATTGCATCTGCCTTATTTCCACGCTATATGATGGTTGTATCTTGTCTGTAAGACTCCAACAGTAGTTACTTGAGTGGTTCTTCTCTGCCATCCTAGAATGTACTCCGTATATTATTTGCAGCTTGTACCCAATTCTTAGTATGCTTCTTCTTTCCCAGGCTATGATATGGTTATATGTCAGGGTGGACACGGTCCGAGCCGGTCCGGTCCCGGTCCGAGCTGGCGTTTGGATCGGCCGCCGGCGGTCCGGTCAGGACCGGACCGAGCAGCGTGGCCGGCCTGTTTTCAGGGACCGGACCGGCGGCGGTGAAGCCCGGGCCGGACCGAGAGGACCGGCGGTCTTGTTTCCATGGTGGTCATGGCGAGGCGGTGGTGACCAAATTGTCGGCAAGAGGATGGGTGTTGTGACAGAAACAGTGAACAAAGGAAGCAGCGAGGTGGGAGACGTGCGTGGGTGTTGTGGCGAGATGGGCAACATGCACGAGCGCCGGCGGCGAGGTGGGCGACATGCACGAGCGCCGGCGGCGAGGTGGGCGATGTGCCATGGGAAGTGCGCTCTGCGTCGCGGCGGTTAGCCATGAACATTCCTTAGAAGTTTTTTTCGTTGCATGCAACTAATGTGGGACGTGCATGAGCCCACGATTTTCTGTCTGCGGGCGTTGCCATAATTAGAGGATCAAACCTGACGTGTCAAATGGCGTCGCGATTTGTGGATCAAGCCTTGTTTCTATCGTACTTTCGTATTTCTTGTTCGACTGAATAAAAGTGCAGAAAGTTAACACATGAACAGGACTGAATACAGTCATATTCAGATATGGAGGTGCACATTTATACGAGATATATACATGTAGGTGCCGCCACTAACCCAACTAACTCCCGAGCTAACCTCCACTAATCCTGTACACGCGATAAAGACGCACACAACTAGGCAAGGTTTACAGAGAGAGCAAGGGGTAGACCTGAACATATACTTCACCAAAAGGAAAACGGCAGCGTAGGATCAAGGCACGTGATTATAGGCAGACCGTTTCTCCCACGATTTGCGCCTTCCAAAAAATACTTGCCTGATTTATTGGGCGCGAAAATCACGGCCGATCGAGCTTTTTTCCCCAGTTAATGGCCTGCGTGCGTGCTGTGCTGAAACGGCTGCCATGGCAAGGGTTGAGAACGCGGGATCGTTCATGGTGCACGCACGACAGTGACGGCGACCGGCGCCGAGAGGCAATGGCGCATGGCGAGGAGAGGGAGGAAGGAGTGGGGAATCTTGGGGACGAGGCTTGCTCCGGTGCACCCCGTAACTCAATTTTTTAGGGGTATTCTTGACCCCCGCCATCTATTTTTTCTCCGGCCCGCCGCTGCCCATATCCAAGCCCCGTAGCCCATATCCAAGCCCCGTAAACCATATCCAAGCTCCGTATAACCCGTATGACCCATACGTATGTATACGGTGACATCCCGAAAAAAAGGATGACACGCCCCACGACCAGGTAGGACCTGCCGACGGCCGATACATCAATCACGCAGCTCAATCAATCACGCAGCTCCATCATTCACGCAGCTCCTCCATCATTCTGGTGAGGTTCTGTAGGAATATCGGCGGCAGCGATCTTATCGCCGGCGATCTCGTCCGAGAGCGCGCGCGGCACCGTCGTCAACCTCCAACGCTCGCAGGTACCGCATCCCGTTTCCCCACGTTTGTCTCGCTCGCGGCAGCATCAAACGAACTGCCGCTGTTTTCATCGTAGTGGTTAATCTAGCGGGGCGGGCAACCTAGCTTTCTGGCGGTCCAGGCCATCGCAGATCTTGTTCTGGTAGTGCTGCTCGTCGTGATATACACAGTGATCACGCGGGCTAAAGTGGGTTTCTTCTTTCTAGGGTTAACCTAGCGTCGGTTGCCGTCGGTTGTGTGCACGACGGCTCCGTTATTTGATGCGGCGGCTTACCTAGGTATCCGGCGATCCAAAGTAATCATGACTGGTGCCGTGGGCTAGGAATCTGGCGGCGCATGTTATCACGGGTAGCGCTGCTTCTCGCGATCCAAAGTGATCACATACTGGATTCGTGGGACGTACCTTAATGCCGCTCGGTGTGGAGAGGGGGGAGGATCCATGGGCGATCAGAGATCGTTGGCGTCGGTTGTGTGCACGATCTGAACGCCTTCGGTTGGGGCGCTCTCCGGTTGGTGTAGTTTATTTAACATCCGTGATCGTGCGCTAGGTGTTGTATATGTCAGCATTGATAATGTTTGCACATGTGATGATACATATGAATTGTTGTAGGAAATGGCGGACGATGAGTTAACTGATATGATGCATGACATGGAGTTTGGAGAATTGATGAAAGACTGGATAGAAGATTGGTCAGATGATGAAAATTCAGATCGTGGAGATAGGTCAGAGAATGGGAACGTATTGGAAGATCTTAATGTGAGTGGCATTATCATGTTGTAATTTTTTGGTGGCATCCGACAATATTATATTTTGAAAATTTATAGATGGATGAACATGATGATGGTCAGGAAAACAATGAGCATGATGATGGTGAGGAAAACAACTCGGAGATCTCGAATGAAGATTACATTAGTCAGGTATGGAAGTGGAATTTTTTGTTGGCATGCATGCAAATTGAATTAATCCTGGAATATTATATGATAAGTACTTATGTATTTGTGTTATATTTTTCAGCTCATTTCCGAATGTCATAATGCGTACGACTATTACGGTGAATCCGACGCGGAGACAGGCCTTGATGTCGAATCATTAGCGGCACCTGATTCTGGGAGTCGCAATCGTCGGTCATCATGAGTGAGGTATGTATGTAATCAATGTTGTATGGAAGTAATGTTATACCATAGAAAACTGTTTTCATGGCTATGTTATGATTGTGTAGGTGACAGAAGTTGAGGGGAAAAAGAATGTCCAAGATACTGCTAGTGCAGATGATAAGAGGGATATGTTCACGCAGATAATACAAATGACTTTTACGTCTCACGAGGCTGCGTATGATTTCTACAACAGCTATGCTAGAGATAATGGTTTCAACATTAGAAGGAATAGGGTCAGGTATAGCAAAACCGAGTCACGTCATATGCGTTATAGGCGGTTTGTTTGTTCCAGACAAGGAAAACGTGACAGCAGGTTGCTAACCAAGGAAGGACACAACCGTAGGCTCAGACCCGAGATACGCTGCCACTACGAAGCGCACCTGACTGTGAAGCTTGACCAAAAGCGTGGGGTTTGGTATGTTGATAGTTTTGAGGACAAGCATAGCCATATCTTGGCAGGACCGGACGAGGTACCTTTTCTTTGGTCCCACAGAAAAATCAAAGAGTACCAGAGAGCTGAGATACTGTCCATGGGAGCTGCAGGGATTAGAATTCACGACATGATGGATGCCTTCATCAGCAAATATGTATGGTATGGCGGTGTTGGTTTTACCAGGCCTGAAATATACAACCTTTGCGCCATGGAGAAGAGGAAGCTGCTTTCAAAAGGTGATGCTGCCACAGTCATAGGCATCATGGTCAGTAGGAAACAGAGGGATCCTAGCTTCTTTTTCGAGTACAAGCTAGACAAGGAAGGACATATGAATAGGATGTTCTGGTGTGACTCCCAGTCTCGTCATGACTATGAGGACTTCGGCGACGTGCTTGTATTTGACAGCACGTACAAGATGAACCGGTATGGTATGCCATTCATACCCTTTGTTGGTCTTAACAATCACCGGAAGACCACTGTTTTTGCTTGTGCCATAGTTTCGGACGAGACCGAAGAGACATATGTGTGGCTGCTGGAGACTTTTTTGAGGTCCATGTGTCAAAAGATGCCAAAGAGTGTTATCACGGACGCCGACGCTGCGATGATCAAGGCAATTCGCCAAGTCTTGCCAAACGTGTGGCACCGTATACGTACGTGGCATATAGAAAAAAATATGAAGATTCACCTCAGTCACAAGTCCTTGAAGGAGTTCCGAACTCTTCTGTACTACAGCACGTCCACGGCCACGTTTGAGGAGAGATGGCACGCGTTTTCCAAAAGATGGCAGTCAGAAAAAACAGTAACATGGTTGAGACGGATGTATAAGAAGAGGAGACTGTGGGCCACGGCTTATCTGACAGAGGGTTTTTGGCTTGGCATGAAAAGCAACCAGAGGAGTGAAAGTCTAAACTCATGCCTTCACCTCCACCTAGACGGTGAAATGACCCTGGTGGATATGATTTTGCACTATGAGAACACCGTTGTACGTATCCGTGAGAATGAGGCACGAGATGATTGCACGGCCTCACAGAGTTTACCGGTGCCAGTTACTAGCTCGAGGGAACTTGAGATAGCTGCTTCTCACGTCTTCACTCCAGCAAACTTCTATATGTTGCAAGCTGATCTTAGGAAAATTGGTGGCATGGAGATTGTAGAAATAAAGCTCGGAGACGGATCACAGCAGTACATCGTGGCCTGGAAGAATAACCGGAAGAGCCGTTTTTGGGTGGAGTACACTCCAGTAAATTCTGCAGAAACTATAAGGTGCAGCTGCAGAAGAATGATTCGAAAGGGTCTACCTTGCAAGCACATATTCCATGTACTGAAGTACTTGAATATATCTGAAATACCAAAGTGTTTAGTTCTTGTGCGGTTCACGAAAGACGCAAGGTTGGGACTGCCCGCCAGGCGCACAAACGATCTGTTGGGATTTGGATGGACTGGAGCAGCTGAAAGAATGAAATATAGCCAGGTCAGTGTGTTGGCTTCAGAAGCTATGCATGCAGCATGCAAACACCCAACTTTGTGGGATCAGTTACAGGAGAGTTTGAAGACCGTGATAGCTAAGAGCCATGAGTATGATCAGCTAAAGGAAAATTTGAGTAAGAAAACGGCTGATCTTAGTACTTGTGCAATTGAATATGTAGACGATGGTGAAGGCAACATAGTTGAAGTTCATGATCCTATTAAAGTATCAACGAAAGGTGCAACTAAGGTAGATGAGAACCGCCCTATGTCGAAAAATGGTAGGCCACTTTCGTACGACGAGATCAGAATCAGGTGCGGCGCATGCAAATTGCTAGGGCACACTAAACGCAGCAAGAAATGCAAACTAAATAAGAAGTAAGTTTTTGTATGCATTGTAGGTTATAATTGTTTTTAACTTGTCATTCATTAACTGTTCCTGTTATCGTGTGCAGAAGCGTGGTGGGCGAAGAAGAGTAGAACAGTTGCTAAAGTTATGTTAGGATGAATCCAGTGATCTAATAGTGAGGTGTTTACAATGTGTTACTGCATACATGATACATGATATATACTATTGCAAAAGGCCAGTACCTTGAGATAGTGCTTGTAGCATATATGGACTAAACAGGAGGCGGTCACTAGGGACTTTAATCATGGAAAATGGATAGCATTTTAGCCATTGTAATGATGGCATCTTTTGTGTTGTCCACTGTAGTTATATTATATTAGAAAACTAGACGATACCCGGCATGTTGTTGCGGGAATGTTTTGCAATATATTCATAGAGAAATGGTTACGTGTAACATGTATATGTTGTTGCGGGAATATTTTGTTTGCATGTTGTGGTGGACCTTTCTCCATACATGTTGAATGACGAGGTGGCAAACTTGCATGTTAAGAGAAATAGGTTAGTGGTGGCTAGTTGTTTAGATATAGAAGATGTAATTATTGTTAGGAATAAGCAACTTGTATTCCCATGAGGCCATAGGCCGATATATATACATGTACAGGTGTGGAACATATGCAGGAAAACCCTTATACAACGGGATAAATACAAAGGGGTACATGACTTATATTATAACTCTAACACCCCCCCTCAAACTCATGGTGGATGAACAACACTGAGTTTGGAGAGATAAAAGCCATGTTGGGCTCGAGTCTGGGCCTTCGTCAGGAAATCCGCCAACTGCAACTCGGAAGGCACATACTGAAGAGCAATAACCTGATCCTGCACACCAACGCGCAAATAGAAAGCATCAACACCAATATGCTTGGTGAGCTCATGCTTCACAGGATCGCGCGCAATACTAATAGCACCTGTACTGTCAGATAAGAGCAGAGTCGGTGTAGTGACAGAAACACCAAAATCCTGAAGTAACCACCGTAACCAAGTCACCTCTGCCGTCAAAAGAGCCATGGCTCGCAACTCAGCCTCAGCACTCGAACGGGAAACTGCAATCTGTTTCTTCGTCTTCCGGGCAATGAGAGAACCACCAAGAAAAACACAGTAAGCAGAAAGTGAACGGCGATCAGAAGGATCACTAGCCCACGTAGCATCCGAATAGGCCTGAAGCTGTAAAGAACTGGAGCTAGGAAAGAATAGACGGTGAGAGATCGTGCCCCGAAGATATTGGAGAACACGAAGGAGATGACTATAGTGAACCGATGTGGGAGCAGAGACAAACTGACTCAGAATATGAACCGGATAAGAGATGTCCGGACGAGTGACAGCTAGATAGACAAGACTGCCAACGAGATGACGATAACGCGTCGGGTCAGGGAGAGGAACACCATCAGTAGCACGGAGGTGAACATTGAGCTCCATAGGAGTCTCAACAATGCGCTCGTCAGTAAGAGCAGCACGAGCAAGAAGATCTTGGATATACTTTTCCTGGGATATAAAAAAGCCATCAGAGGTAGAAGAGACTTCAATCCCAAGAAAGTAGCGACGAGGTCCAAGATCAGACATAAGAAACTGCTCACTAAGACGGGCCTTTACAAAGGCAATATACTCGGGGTCATCCCCAGTGATGATCATGTCATCAACATAGAGAAGAAGAAGAGTCCGACCACGAGGAGAAAGGTGAATAAACAATGCTGGATCATGAGCACTTGCTGAAAAACCAGCAGTAGTGACCACAGAGGCAAAACGCTCAAACCAGGCGCGAGGGGCTTGCTTAAGGCCATAGAGAGAGCGACGAACACGACATACCATGCCATCAGGAACATAATACCCAGGTGGTGGCTGCATGTACACCTCCTCACGCAGCTCACCATTAAGAAAGGCATTCTTAACATCAAGCTGAGATATAGACCAGTGGCGTGCAGAGGCAATAGCAAGAAGTGTACGAACAGTGGTCATATGGGCCACAGGAGCAAAAGTCTCGTCATAATCACGACCATGCTCCTGCTGAAAACCACGAGCCACAAGACGAGCTTTGTGACGCTCAAGAGAACCATCGGAGCGAGTCTTAACCTTGTAGACCCACTTACAAGTGATGGGACGGACTCCGGGAGGAAGAGAAACAAGATCCCAGGTACCAGTGCGTTCAAGAGCAGCAATCTCCTCTGCCATCGCAAACTGCCATTCAGGATGAACAACAGCCTGACGATAAGAAGTCGGTTCAAGAACAGCAACACCAGAAGTGGGAAATCCAAAGCGGTCAACAGGCGGACGAGGACGAGAACGCAAGCCATAAGTAGGCTGAGTGGAAGAGGACGACTCATCCAAGGAGGCATCCACAGGTCGTGAACGACGAGTGTAATGCTGAGGAAAAGATGGAACAATAGAAGGAGGAATCGCCAAGGTAGAATCGGGAGGTGGCGACGAAGAAGTCACCGGAGATGAAGGTGTAGAATCCGGTGACATGCTAGGCGAGGAGATCGGAGAAGATGGTGGCTGCAAATCGACTAGAGGTGGAGAAGCAGAGGGAGTGGAACGAATAGGCACAGGCGCGACGGGGGTGATAGGTGAGTCAGGAAAAGTGAGAAAAGAGATATCCTCCACTGAAAAAAGCGAGGAAGATGGGCGTGGGTAGAAAGGACGAGACTCATCAAAAGTCACGTCGCGAGAGATACGCATCCGACGACCGATAGGATCCCAACAACGATAGCCCTTATGCTCATCACTGTAGCCTAAGAAGACACACTCAACAGACTGAGCGGTCAGTTTGGTGCGTTCGCGAGGGGCAAGAAGAACATAGTACACAACCAAACAAGCGAAGCATCGAATAGTCGGGAGAACGATCAAAAAGACGCTCAAAAGGAACGCCACCCTGCAAAGCAGCGGACGGCTGAAGGTTGATGAGATAGGCGGAAGTGGAGATAGCCTCGGCCCAAAAATGAGGCGGAAGAGAGGCGGCGATCATCATCGCACGAGCCGTCTCAAGAAGGTGACGATGCTTGCGCTCAGACACGCCATTCTGAGCATGAGCACCATGACAAGAGAACTGGGCAAGAGTAATGCTCAGCAAGGACTCCACGCAACATCTTGGAGATATACTCTCCAGTAGAGTCAGCACGGAAAACACGAATAGGAGTAGAGAACTGAGTGTGAACCATGGCAGCAAAACGCTTATATATAGATAACACCTCACTACGAGAAGACATAAAATATATCCAGGTGTATCGAGAGAAATCATCTATAAAAATAATATAGTAGCGATGACCTCCTTTCGAGGCAAAGGGAGCTGGACCCCAGACATCGGAGTGAACCAGGTCAAAAGGACGCTGAGACATAGTGTCACTATGAGGATAAGGTAACTGGACCTGTTTACCAAGCCGACAACCCTGACAGTCTAAAGACACACCGCCGGAGACAGATCCAAGAAGACCACGTCGAACTAAGGATGAGAGACGAGAGCACACAAGTGACCAAGGCGATGATGCCACTGCTGAAAAGAGCTGGTAGACAAGGCAACAGAGGGGGAAAGACTGGCGGCGGTGGCAGCGGAGGGTAGGTGAAGCCAGTCAAGCTCCCAGAGACCCTGAGAGTCACGGTGTCGGGGGCCAGCACCAAGGAGAGCACCAGTGTGACGGTCTAGAACAGAACAAGAGTCAAAGTCTAGAATCACCCGACAACCGGAGTCAACAATCTGACCACCAGAAAGGAGCTGCATGGTAAGTCGAGGAACATGAGCAACATCAGGAACATGAAAAGATGAGGTGCTAAGAATGCCTCGACCATTAACCGGGAGGGAGGTACCATCAACAGTAAGAACATGAATAGGAGAATCAAGAGCACGAATAGAAGACAAGATGGATGAATCATGAGTCATATGAAAAGATGCTCCAGTATCAAGAATCCATGGAGATGTACTTGACTGTGTTGAAGGTGGTCTCACAATGCCAGAGGAGTCAGTAGCAGAACCAGCAGAACCCGTCGGTGAAGAACCAGAGCAATCAGCGAGCAAGCACCGAAGGCGCGTAATCTCCTGCTCAGTCAGGAGCTCAACTGAAGAGGTCGACGTAGATGCACCCGACAATGAAGAGCCGGAGGCGGTCAGCAGACCACGAAGTCCCACAATCTCCTGCTTGGTGAAGTACATAGCTGAAGTAGACGACGCAGTAGCACTGGGAGAGGAGCGGCCACTAGGCCCACCACCACCTGTGGAAGCCGCCAGAGGAGGCGACATAGCATAACCAACATCATCCGTAGAGGCCGGTGAAGGAGACGAGGGCACATGCAGACAAGCCCCAAGCGCCAAAGGAAGACGCGGGTCAATAGAGTCATATGCATCAACACATCCGATGGGGGCCGTGAGAGGAGCCGGGGGAGAACGATAATCACCGATCAAAGTCGCAGGAGGAGTCGATGTAGAGCGACAATCACGACGTGCGAGAGTCGCCACAGGGGACGATAGCACAGACGGACGAGCACCAAGCACCGAAGAAAGGCACATGTGCGAGACGGGGTCAGTATATCAAACACTGAAAACACCGTCAGGAATCACCTCAGAGCAGGCGAGAGACACCTTTTTTTTGCGCGAGGGAAATCGGAGACGAGAAGGAGTCGCACGGCGGCCGCGGGAAGTGAAGCTAGGGCTCACGAGTAGCCGCGCACGGAGCCGATGCCTCCGCTGCCCTCACGTGGCTGGGAGCAGGAGGCGCAGCCGAGAGGAAACGGCGCGACCGGAGCCGCCCTGACAGCACCGGGCGGGAGGAGGCGGGAGGGGCGGACGGCGGGGCCGGGCGGGAGGGGCGGACGGCGGGGCCGGGCGGGAAGCAGCGGACGACGCGACCGCGAGCTGAGGGGCCGGGCGGGAGGGGCGGACGGCGGGGCCGGGCGGGAAGCAGCGGACGGCACAACCGCGAGCTGCCCTGGCAGCGCCGGGCGGGAGGTGGCGGGAGGAGCGGACGAGACGCAGCAGTCGCGCCGAGACGAGATTGGATCGTAGCACGAGTTGCGCGTGCGAAAAAGAGACCTAAAGCTCTAATACCATGTTAGTAATAAGCAACTTGTATTCCCATGAGGCCATAGGCCAATATATATACATGTACATGTGTGGAACATATGCAGGAAACCCCTTATACAACGGGATAAATACAAAGGGGTACATGACTTATATTATAACTCTAACAATTATGTGTGGTAATAATTAAATTTTTTTCACTGCTTTGGTTCACCACCATTTAGATATAGAAGATACCAGCTCACTTTGGTCTACAGTATAGACTTCGTACCAAAAACCCACCATTTTCCCCTCATAAAGAAAAAAACCCACCATTTTATGGCTTGTAGTGTAACTCGGGCCGCTTGTCGCGATGACGTGGAGGGGGGGGGTGACGGATGCCGTTAGACGGCGCGACACACGGCCGCTCCCATTGCCGAGCCCATTTAACAATTTTTATTTTGATTACAGCCCGTTTAAATGGGCCGCGCTGGCCACCTGGTCGGGGCGGTTCTTCCCTCGTGATCTCCACGTGCGTTCTATCTATCCACTGCGACCGCCGCCGCCACCGCCGCCGCCACCGATCCACGTCTTGCCACCGGTCATGTTACCCCATGGTTTCGTGGAGCGACGAGTCGAGCTCCTCTTCGGATGGCGAATCCGTGACTAGCCTGCAGGTACGCTCCTACTATATAATCTCCAAATAGTGCTAGGCTTAGGGTTAGGGTTCTTCATTTCCGGTATTTAACGCAGGGCGTTGATTTGTGCATTATCTCTGTTGTTTCGTTTAGCTTCCTATGACTATCCCTTGCTATGAATGGAGTGGCATTGCTCACGATCTATCTTCTCGTTGTCTGCATCGAGAACCTTGCATCAGCCTAGTTGCTTTTGATTCCACTGGCAGATGTTTTCTTGCCTGTGGTCAGAAGGTATGTTGTTCCGTACTGTAAATAGCGTGCTCGATTTACTTCACGGTAATCCATTGTTCTGCCCAAAATTGCATACAATTTCAATTAATTTGTGCATTTACAAAGTCCGTATTTATGTTGTTTTTTTTTACGATCTAATATTTGTTTTAGCACATAATAGCATATACTTGTAGTTAATTGATCCATATATATATATATATATATATCATTGCATGCTACATTTTGTGTTTATATGATTGAGACCATATTTTTAGTGCATTGCATGTAATTGTATTGCATTTGTGCATATATGATTGAGACCATATTTTTTCATACTGTAGGAAGAAGTGAAATGTAACTATGTGGAATGGGTAGACCCGGAGTGGTCAGTGGCTACGAAGTTCTGCCTGAGAGAACTGTGGAGCATGTATGACAAGAAGCTGAGACAGAATATTAAGAATGCTGAAGAAAAATGCATGTTAATTGGAGAAAAGAGGAGGACGGAGGAAGAGGTGAGATATTTCAAAATGGACTTTGCTAAACTGGTGGCTGATAAGGATGATGCTCTCACGCAGTTGGGCAATGCAAGATTGTCACTTAGCGATCTCAAAGAGGAGCTGGAGAAGAATAAGATGCAGACCATGGTTGTGCCAATCTACATCAGGTCCTGAGGGTAAAGGCTAAGAAAGACCGGGACCGGGTGGTGCTAGAGAGAGACCAAGTGATGAGAGAGAGGGACCAGCTGAAGCAAGAGAAGAAAACACTTGAGTATATTATTTCAGATTTTCTCAAACAGAAACATGGGTATGTTGATAAGATCAAGAAGCTGAAGGAGATTTGTGATGAATTTTAAGTATGTTTTGTGGTTTATTGTTGAACAGAATGATCAAGTCCTATCTGCATTGTGGCCAGTTCATTTGTGTAAGGTCTAAGTATATTATATTAACCAATAAATTATATCACTTTCGAAATAGTTTGCCCTTGTTTGACCTGCATCCTAATGCAGGTTCTCGGCTAAGCACTGAAATTCTTTTGCTTCCACTGGAGCTCTAAATCGTACTTATCAAGGGGGCGAAATAGTAGTTGATCATGTGATTGATGGTGCTACTGATCCTGATCTTCATGACGCAGAAAAGGAAAAGGCTAACAAAAATGCAGCAAAAAAAAACTGTGCAACGTGATTTCAAGGAACACATAACGCCAAGGGAGTCTGGCGCAAGACACGAGGAAGATCCACCTGCGGACGCCGATCCCGAGAGATCCAGCGGCAATCATGCGCACGGGATCCCAGGCGGATCTGCCTACTCCACCAATCGCAGGATCCACGGGTGGCCCGTCTGCGTCCGACATGCGGGCTGTCTCCACCGAGCGGTCGGGCGGGACCGGACCTGGCGCGTCCCCCCGCGCCAACTGGCGCTCGTCAACTGGGTCGCCCGCGCGGGGACCGGATCTGTCGTTGTCTCGGGCGCGGGATCCCACACCGGATGGCACGACAGCCGAGGTTGATTCTCATGCAAACAAAAAGGAATTTATCAAATTTTTTTCTTATTGTTGAATAATGCCAAACCAAATAAAAAAAAATGCAAAAGTAAAAAAGAAATGAATTACTCTTCCATGACAGAAAAGAATGAACACAGCAGCAAAAAACATTAAGGTAGAACAAATGAAGGGAAGCAAAAATTTATTGGTACAAAACGTATAGTCTGACTGCATTACACATACACAAGTATGTGTGAGCGACCAAAAATCCACACAAAATCCATGGTATCGTGCTTATTACATGAATGATAGAAAATCAAAGTTGTCCATGCCGGGAAACGTGCTTCCGGACTTAAAACAAACGACTAAAACTAGAATCTTGAATCATGTATGATGTCTTCACGCCTTGCTTTTCTTTGCGATGTCGCGGATTTTGTTCTTCACACATTCGAGCGTGTTGGTAGGTGAGAGAACCAACACGGCGACGAGACGCCTTCTCCTTGCATTAACCGTGCCCTGCAATTTTTAGAACAAGGTTTAATGAATAGAAGTTGGTATTATACGACAATTGTACAAGTGTACGAACAGAGAGGACAAATTATCTGGGTAAAATCGGCGGTCCATCGATCCCCGTCCCAACGCTCCATAACTTCAATCACAAAAAGGCCACAAGAGTTCCTAATATATATGCAAACATTAGTCACCGTGCGCACGAACATGTCTTTCGTAAGTAGAAAATGATGAACCATAACTCACCCGTCCTCTTGTACTGGCATGTCGATCTGAGGTATGATAGGCCACTTAGTGACGTCTGGATATTTGCCAGGTGTAATACGGTTTGCCTCTTCCATATCAATTGCTATTGCTAGTCGCTATTTGAAAGAAAGTAGTAGTGAGAAACCATATGACATTTCATATGAAGAATGCTCAATGTTGGGGAGAGTACCACTGCTTTCACAGTGTCGAGAGAGAACTCGAGAGGATAGAGCGAATCAAAAACTCGGAATTCTTTCTTGAGGTTGTGCATCACCACGGTGATCCAGTGTGTATTGCCGACGTTCAACGGGATAAACGACTAAAATGTGGAACACATTTGTAATCAGATGCAATTATGCTTGTTGAAATGAGTGTTAATGAAGTAGTAAGAACATATCGTACCTTATCACGGAAGGTATACTTGTCCAGAACCCTACGTACTGCTCCAGCTCTACTCAGCGCACTATCCATGTTGTATTTCGACGGTTTAGGGTTGTCTCGTGCCTTAGCACGATCAACAAGGTATTTGGACATCCAGGCTGGACAGAGGTGCTGATCATGACCAACGCGCAGAGCCAAATGTGTCTGATAAGCATCGATAATCTGCGTAAAATAATAGAACATTTTATTTTCATAGGTGACACCTAGATTATGCACTTAAATAGCAGGACATGGTAATAGATCTTACGTCATCCGCCAGCCATGTATGCTCAAGTACCGGTCGTATACTCTCCACAGTCACAGAGGTGCCACGTTCATTGTAGTAAACTCTTTTTGTCATATTCTTCTCAGACCGAGCAGCTGCCTCCACAAACGCAACAGCAGCATCGATGAGTTCCAGTGTCAAATCGTCCTTAACAGAGCCTTCCATGTCATTGTCACTAAACAGAGCTGCATGATAAATTACGAACGTCACGAACGGTGAGTACATGAAATGGTAGTAAATTAAGCACTAAGATAGCTACTAACGGTACCTCTAGTTGCGGTAGTGTTGCCGGATGGCTTAGTACCGCGAGCACTTCGCTTGCCGGGCTTGTCAAGTTTAAAGGGGGATTCAAATTTCTTGGGAACAGTCCGTCGGCGCTTCCCGGATATAACATCGTCTTCTTTTGCGATTGCTGCAGACTTTTTCCCCTTGCTCTTACCCACCATCCAGTCGATAGAACTTGCAGAAATGTCAATGTCGGATGATTCTGCTCAAGGAGAATTACCTACAATCCAAGGGTTCTCCGGTGTTGCGCCGCACTCATCAGTAGGCTTAGTTGTCTTGTCAACATTTAACTTGGCAGGTGTTTTCTAGTTAACAAAGAAATAATGTGATAGGTTCAGTTAAGGAAAATGAAGATGCATAATTGAGATAAATGAAGACAAATAAATCAAAACATACTTCCTCATCATCGTTGTTCTGGTTTACAACAGGCTCGTCAGGCTGTGTCAAATTAATCACCGGCTCTAGACCATCAGAGTCATCCTTGTACACGAATTCTTTTTTTTCTGGCGGACCATTCTCAAAGGAATCCACTTCTAGGTCGGCATCATTGTTGCCGGAAGCCGCAGCAGCCGCTGGCTTGTACATCACACCATTTTGGTTCAACTTCTCTAATAATCTCTGCATTACATAAAAAATATTAATTAATGTCGGCACGGTTTTGCAACTTCAAAAATGTTGTAAACATAGAATTAAGGGTGTGTCACCTCGGCTACTTGTTCCGGTATTTCCTTCATTTGGCTGCGTATGTAATCCATACACCGCTTCAGGATGAGGTTCATCATCTCGTCCGCGTTTGAGGCTAACTTGGACTTCTTTGCCGCACCAACAGCGGGCTTCATTTTTGGCTTTTCTGGTTCGGGTACTTTGCGCTCCTGCGCCCTATACTCCTTGGTTATGTTGTCTTCAATCTGCATGTGAAATACAAGTATATGTGATCAATAAAAATATTAATACAACTAATTATGTTATATAAAAGATTTAAGAAGTACCCAACGTAATGAATTACCTTGATGTTACCACAGCCACGACCGTGGTCATAATCAAACTTGTCTCTCCTTGAGGCTGCAGCTTCAGTCCAATTCCTCATTAGAGGTTGCATGGACAAGCTAGGATTGAATGCGCATTCACCTTCCAGAGGCTGAACCTTCTCCCAGTACAGGTACTGCATGAATATGAGAAATTACAATTAGTACTATACAGCAGGTAAATTAGCAATCATATTTTTTTGCAATGGTACAAGTCTGAAAGGTGTACCTGCAGGAGAGCTAAGTTCCCTCTCGGCCATTGGCGGAGGTGTTTGCCTTTCCTCACGTTGCGAAGGCAGTCCAGCAGAACCCGGAGGGTGAATGCATTCCAATTAATCTTGGATATACGCTTCACATCGTCCACCAATGCGTAATATTGCTTTGGTACAGTCTTGCTCGACATGGGAGCAAGAACTGTTCCAAGCAACATGAGGACAACTCTCCGAAGGAAATCGTTGTCGGCAGATTTATTTTTTGTGATGTCCACAATCAGATCATCGATGACTATGTTACCTGTGGTCTTGCTCAGGAATTGAGGCAGCACTCAATCTTTAACATCCTCACCTTCCTCACCGAGAATACCTTCTGCCGACAGTCCGTGGTTCTCCAAGGCCAAGATGCACTCAACATCCACGGCACCAAAAGACACTTCGCCAACCAAGTCTTGTACAATGAATCTGCCCTTGCTAGGATAAAAAATCTCAACCATGTACCGGATCAACAGTGTACGCATCTTCAGCGAAGGTATCTGAAGCATGCTACGGAGTGGTGTTTCGGCAAGTGCGGCCCGTTGACCGGAAGATAGACCGGCAATAAGTTTGCACCATTTTTCAACGGCGCAAACAATTTCTCCGTTGAGTTCATCCATCCTGTTAAAAAAATATACTTGGTTATAGTACCATAAATTATGTAATCAACTTTTTTCCTAACATATTGTTGCATAAAACATAATAATGGAATACACTATCCCACAGTAGATAGAAAACTATACAACATAATTTATTCATACTGAAACATTCAGCAGAGACACGTGCAGCACATAAATGACAGTTTAACAAGTACTTATTTACCAATTAGTTTCATAATAAAAAGCAACATAATTTATATAATCATTTATTTTCATACGGTACTGTACAAATAGATATAAGAATCGGTGACAGTGCCTAATTAACAGCAAATCGAAAAGAAAAAAACGAAATTATGCATACTGGAACATGCATCAAACAAACGTGCAACACATACAATATTAGTCGGCGTCTCATAGTTGCAACATGCATGTCTTAGGGCATTGCTATAACTTAGAGGACTATGCTATAGCTAACACTGATTAAAAATTGTTGTTTATTCATCAATCCAACCTACAAGTGAAAGACAACAAACAACATGCAGAAACTAATTTGCAATCGTAGGGCTATCTAATCTAATACACGCACAAACAAATCTAGTGTCATAGGCCTATCTAATCTAATACACGCACAAACAAAAAACATCTACTCCAAAAGATGTAATGCGAAGATTATGCGCTAATTAATCTTAGTCCTATCGAATCTAACACACGCACAAAGAAAAGCATCATGGATGCGGTACGGTTGCCAACATACTGGATCGCTCGATGAAGATGGAAGTTGTCGGCGTTGTAACGTGGACGCAGTTCGTCCATGACGTCCAGCACGCGCTGACGATCTGGATGTTCTCGACGATCTTGCTGGGGTTGGGCCGATGCTAGGGACGCAGCTGTCGTTGACTCGGCGGTAGGAGCCGTCGTAGACGACATGAAAGACGATGCCGAGACTATATAGGAGGAGGAGGATCTCCTAGGTCGTCGTAACCACCAGGGAAAGAACACCCGTGATCTTTGCCTTCCTTGGTTGACGAGAGGCAGTACGTGCTCCTAAATTAAAGGGATAGGCTTCCCACGCTCGAGTTTTTTTTGTAGATTCCGATCCGGGAATTGTGTAGCAAATCGCAGCTGCTCCTCTCTTTGCGCGACGAGGGGCTCGTTTCATGTACTTTTTTTCTTTTCTTTTTCATATTAGAAAATTTTGATATCAAATAATTATTTCAACTCAACCAAATGGCCCCAATTTTTTTTCACACAATGGGATGACCATGGACATCATGCATGCCAATTCTCATCGATTTCCGACACTCGATGCATTTACTAGGATTTTGCCGGCGAAAAGAACCTGAAACGCCGCCCGGACATGATGCAATGTTCGTTCGATGTCAGGAATGGCTCACATGTTGCATGGGGGCCTACATTGGGCATCCTCACATGGTGCCAAAGTTTGGTGTCATTTCATGCAGGCCAGCACATAGCACATGTGCAATCACCATCATTCGGGTCTGCCAGAGGGGGAGCCCGAAGGACGTTGTTTTTCCGGACTCAACCAAATGGCCCTAGATTTTTTTTTCACACAATGGGATGACCATGGACATCATGCATGCCAGTTCTCATCGATTTCCGACACTCGATGCATTTACTAGGATTTTGCCGGCGAAAAGAACCCGAAACGCTGCCCGGACGTGACGCAACGTTCGTTCGGTGTCAGGATGGCTCACATGTTGCATGGGGGCTTACATTGGGCATCCTCACAAGGTGCCAAAGTTTGGTGTCATTTCATGCAGGCCAGCACATAGCACATGTGCAATCACCATCATTCGGGTCTGCCGTAGGGGGAGCCCGAAGGACGTTGTTTTTCTGGACTCAACCAAATGGCCCCAAATTTTTTTCACACAATGGGATGACCATGTACATCATGCATGCCAATTCTCATCGATTTCCGACACTCGATGCATTTACTAGGATTTTGCCGGCGAAAAGAACCCGAAACGCTGCCCGGACATGACGCAACGTTCGTTCGATGTCAGGATGGCTCACATGTTGCATGGGGGCCTACATTGGGCATCCTCACATGGTGCCAAAGTTTGGTGTCATTTCATTCAGGCCAGCACATAGCACATGTGCAATCACCATCATTCGGGTCTGCCGGAGGGGGAGCCCGAAGGACGTTGTTTTTCTGGACTCAACCAAATGGCCCCAAATTGTTTTCACACAATGGGATGACCATGGACATCATGCATGCCAATTCTCATCGATTTCCGACACTCGATGCATTTACTAGGATTTTGCCAGCGAAAAGAACCCGAAACGCTGCCCGGACGTGACGCAATGTTCGTTCGGTGTCCGGAATGGCCCAGATGTTGCGTGGGGGCCTACATTGGGCATCCACACATGGTGCCAAACTTTGGTGTCATTTCATGCAGGCCAGCACATAGCACATGTGCAATCACCATCATTCGGGTCTGCCGGATGGGGAGCCCGAAGGACGTTGTTTTTCTAGAGTCAACCAAATGGAATTTTGAAAATAGAATGAAAATTGTATTTAAGAAGTGAAACAGAAGACAACATACATTCATGGAATTTTGATTTTTATAACTATAATAAGAAATAAAATACAAAACATATACTTCAATTTTAAAACTCTAAGAAGAAATAACATAGAAAAAATATATTTGATATACCTTTTTTGAAATAGAAAACAGAAAAGATATATTATAATAAAGATGAAACATATTATATTGCATTTTTTGAATTTTAATAGTGTGAGAATAACTGAAAGAGTAAAAATATATTAGATTTTAAATTATTCTACATATAAAAAGAAAATAAATATTTGATTGAATAAGTGAAATATAAGACATTAATTTTTCGTACACATTGAATAAGTGAAATATAACACATTGAAGCAGCTCGGTTTTAAATGTGATAATAATCTGCGTGCGGGTGAGGCTGGCCTGGGACGGCCCACCCGAATTAGGCCCAAGTGAGCGTCGCGCCGGGCACATCCCAGCGGTGCTGGGAGTTTAGTCCCACCTCGCCAAGCGAGGGGAGCTCGCACCGGTTTATATACCGGGCTGAGCTTCCCTTTTCAAGTTCCTTTCTAAAGCGGGCAGCACATTGCCTAACCCTGTCCGTCCCTGCCCAGTGGGGCCTACTAGCTGCCTATTATCACAATCTGGCGGGCCTGCATCCTGGCCCATTAAATGATTGGGTTGCTAGTCGTATGCTAGCCGTTGAATTGTGTAGTATGCAGCTAGTAGGCTGGCTTTTTTTTGTCATATTTCACTTTTTGCATTTGTCACCATTATTTGTTGTTCTTCAAATCACCTCATAAAAGAATATAACACAACAATTTTTCGCACATTCATGAATTTTCTAACTGTCAGAACAAATAATACAGAAAAATATATATGTGATTCAAAATTATTTCAAAGATAAAACTAAAAAGAAATATTTTAATTAACAAGTGAAATGAAAGAGAATGTATTATCTTGGATAATTTGAATTGTAAAACTGTCGGAATTAATGAAAGAGGAAAAATAGATTTGATTTTCAAATATTTGAAATATATATAAGAAATGAAATACGTAAACATCATGGCAATGCACACATTTCCATTGCAACCAGTAATTTAGGCTAACTAGGATTGTTTTCAAACACAAATGTGAGATTATGATAACCTTGCAGGGTTAAGCTATGTATTTGAGTCCAGAACCAAATTAACGCAACCTTAGAGTTGAAGAACTGGCTGATCCATATATCAATAATAATGCTCTATTTTCACTTCAAGCCAGCATAAACCTATATAACCAAAAGCCAGCATGGCCTGCAGTCTACCTAATCCATCATCCTAGGCTTACAAACTTCATGAGCACCGCAAAATAACAGCAACAACTACTAAAACATCGCAACAAAGTAAAGGCCACATCTTCAGCAGGAAGTAGAGTCTTCTTTTTTATCCTTCCAGTCTTGCCACGTTGATTCTCCACCCCTGCTTCGCTGTGTACACTTCACTTGCTACTCGCTCTAGCAGTCTTGCTCACACCTCCAGCACCTTTTTTGTGGCTCCTTTGTCTGCAAAATAGATCAATCAACAATCCAATGGCTCATTAGTTTGATTATAGAGAAAGTAGAAATTGGATTATTTTTGAAAATAAAAGGATAACATATGCATTACATTAACAACTGCATTACATAACTTAACAGTTTGAACACATCACATTTGCACAAAATAAACTTCATCAGTACATAACTTAACACTTACTGCAGTTCTCTGGGTTTGGTAGCATGGTACTATATGAACCAACGTATTAAAAACTACAGTATTCTTGCGTATACATATGAGATAACATGGTTTGACTAAAACAGAGATTTTTGGAGTATTCACAATAGATACAACTGTTTGGTATGCTGTAAATTGTGCTGCCTAGCCATTGCATTTAAGCACTCACAAACTCTGTTTTTTTAAAGAGGCTACATTTTTCATGCAGAGAAATAACTATAGTTTTCCCAATACTGCAGTACTAAAATCACATTTATTAGGGGCAACCAAACAACTCACTGTAAATAAAACTAACATAATCTCAAATACTGAAGTATTCTCAAAGAACTTAGAACATAGTATGCTATCAATCGGGTCCAAACTGACTCACACAGATAGAGTAACTGAAGACACTGACATGCCATCACTCTGTTTTCTTGTCCTTCAACTTGTTGATGCGCTCTGAGTGACGAATGCCCATACAGATGTAGGTCTCCGCTTCAATCGGCATGGTCCTGTCTCCGAGCTGTGGGATCCCTGGACCCACAATCTGCACATCCGCCGGCTGCTCCTGGACAACATCATCATGCTCCTCCTCTCCAGCACTGTCGTCCAGCAGCAGAACAACCTCCTCTTCCCCGCTCTCATCCTTGCTCTGCTCCACATCTTCGCTATCACTCTCATCCTCACTATGCTCCACATCTTCACTATCACTGTCATCCTTGCTCTGCTCCACATCACTGTCAGAGTGAACATTGGACTGATCAACCGGAGCAGGCACCGCGAGCAACACTCCGACAAGATCTGGCACTGGAATAGGAGGGGCGCGGCGGCGGGAGCGGTACATGTACCACCTCGCACGCTGACGCGGATCCGGGGAGTTCTCCGCTTCGTTCATAGCCGAGAGGAAAACCTGGACTGGAACAACTCCTCGAGCAGGACCAAACAACGATTTCTTCTCATTGCCCGTAAGCACTTTGATGAGACCCCTACCATGGTCGATGAACATCTGCAAGCTAGGAAACCAGCTGCAGATATCCTCCACATTCGCCCTCTTCTCCAGATCGCCCTGACAGAACTTCCCAACTGCCTCCTCCCACTTTTCTTGAGCGCGGCGGCAATCACTTGCCGACCGCGACCTCCTTCCCTTCTTGACCCCCATCACCGGCGACGCCAGATGTGAGATTTGAGCTCACGGAGTGAATGGGGAACAGAAGCAAAGACCTAGGGTTCATATCTGCCAGATGAAATGGGGAATTTTTTCCCTCTCCAACTGATAACCACGTGTGAGGCCAGCCTGGTACGGCCCACCCAAATTAGGCCCAAATCAAAGCCGTGGCGGGCACTGTCTCGGGGTGGTGGGAGTTTAGTCCCACCTCGCCAACGGAGAGGAGCTCGCACCGGTTTATAAACCCACCTGAGCTAATCATCTCAAGTTCCTATCTAAAGCAGGCAGCTCATTGCCTAACCAGTCTCTCTCTGCCCCGTTGGGCCTACCGGCAACTTATATACATTCACCGCGGGCCTGCATCCTGGCCCAATGGGTTACTAGTCGTATGCAGGCCGTGGGGTTTCATATAAATGCTGTTGGTAGGCTGGCATTTTTTATTATTTATTTAATTTTTTTGCATATGTCACACGTCTAATTTTTTGCATATGTCACATGTCAAATTTTGCATACAAGTTTGAATCATTAAATTTTCAAATTTTAAATTAAATATAAATTTTAAAAATATTAAAAGTATTTGGACCAAACATTCCACCATGTGAGGATACCCAAACTAAATTTTTAAAATTGTATTCATTTTTTTTGCATATGTCAAATGTCTAATTTTGCACACAAGTTTTAAACAAAATATGTCACATGTCTAATTTTTTGCATATGTTACATGTCAAATTTTGCACACATGTCAGGACCACCTCCAAATCACCTCAAATTTGGCACACATGATATCTTGCACAAACAAAGCTTGGTTTCCAAGGTTTTAAATTTTTTCTAATTTTTTTTGAATTTATAATCACCTCTAGACTGACTGGTCTAAACATCGGTCTATACCTCAAGGGGGCATTGTAAAGTATTATTTTTCCAAATTTCTTTCATAGCCATGTTTGGCACATGTGGGTCACCATGTACAAGAAAATTTGGGTGATTTGGAGGTGGTGGAAAGAATCACGTATGTTCAAAAACTGGCTTAAGTTAGACCAAATGGCCCCTCCGGAATGCGATGATTTTTTCGACCACCTCCAAAGCACCTCAAATTTGGCACACATGATATCTTGCACAAACAAAGCTTGGTTTCCAAGGTTTTAAATTTTTTCTAATTGTTTTTGAATTTATAATGACCTCTAGACTGACTGGTCAAAACATCGGTCTATACTTCAAGGGGGCATTGCAAAGTATTGTTTTTCCAAATTTTCTTTCATAGGCATGATTGCCACATGTGGGTCACCATGTTCAAGAAATTTTGTGTGATTTGGAGGTGGTGGGAAAAATCACATTTGTTCAAAAACTGGCTTAAGTTAAGACCAAATGGCCCCTCCGGAATGCGATGATTTTTTCGACCACCTCCAAATCACCTCAAATTTGGCACACATGATATCTTGCACAAACAAATCTTGGTTTCCAAGGTTTTAAATTTTTTCTAATTGTTTTTTGAATTTATAATGACCTCTAGACTGACTGGTCAAAACATCGGTCTATACCTCAAGGGGGCATTGTAAAGTATTGTTTTTCCAGATTTTCTTTCATAGGCATGATTGGCACATGTGGGTCACCATGTTCAAGAAATTTTGTGTGATTTGGAGGTGGTGGGAAAAATCACATTTGTTCAAAAACTGGCTTAAGTTAGACCAAATGGCCCCTCCGGAATGCGGTCATTTTTTCGACCACCTCCAAATCACCTCAACTTTGGCACACATGATATCTTGCACAAACAAAGGTAGGTTTCCAAGGTTTTATATTTTTTTGAATTTTTTATTAATTTATAATGCCTCTAGACTGACTGGTCAAAACATCGGTATATACCTCAGGGGGGCATTGTAAAATATTATTTTTCCAAATTTTATTTCATATGAATGATTGGCACATGTGGGTCACCATGTTCGAGAAAGTTTGGGTGATTTGAAGGTGGTGGGAAAAATCACATTTGTTCAAAAACTGGCTTAAGTTAGACCAAATGGCCCCTCTGGAATGCGGTCATTTTTTCGACCACCTCCAAATCACCTCAACTTTGGCACACATGATCTCTTGCACAAACAAAGGTAGGTTTCCAAGGTTTTTTTGAATTGTTTATTAATTTATAATGCCCTCTAGACTGACTGGTCAAAACATCGGTCTATACCTCAGGGGGGCATTGTAAAATATTCTTTTTCCATTTTTTCTTTCATAGGCACGATTGGCACATGTGGGTCACCATGTTAAAGAAAGTTTGGGTGATTTGGAGCTGGTGGGAAAAATCACATTTGTTCAAAAACTGGCTTAAGTTAGACCAAATGGCCCCTCTGGAATGCGGTCATTTTTTCGACCACCTCCAAATCACCTCAACTTTGGCACACATGATCTCTTGCACAAACAAAGATAGGTTTCCAAGGTTTTATATTTTTTTGAATTGTTTATTAATTTATAATGCCCTCTAGACTGACTGGTCAAAACATCGGTCTATACCTCAGGGGGGCATTGTAAAATATTCTTTTTCCAAATTTTCTTTCATAGGCATGTTTGGTACATGTGGGTCACCATGTGCAAGAAAATTTGGGTGATTTTGAGGTGGTGGGAAAATCACATTTGTTCAAAAACTGGCTTAAGTTAGACCAAATGGCCCCTCCGGAATGCGGTCATTTTCTCGACCACCTCCAAATCACCTCAATTTTGGCACACATGATATCTTGCACAAACAAAGCTGGGTTTTCAAGGTTTTATATTTTTTTGAAAGTTTTATTAATTTATAATGCCCTCTAGACTGGCTGGTCAAAACATCGGTCTATACCTCAAGGGGGCATTGTAAAATATTCTTTTTCCAAAATTTCTTTGAAATTTCTAATGCCCTCTTATATTTGTTTATAATGCCCTCTTATATTTTCTTTGAAATTTATAATGCCCTCTTATATTTTCTTTCTATTTTTTTGAATTTTTTTAATTTATAATGCCCTCTTATATTTGTTTATTTTTTAATGCCCTCTTATATTTGTTTTTTTAATGCCCTCTTATTTTTTTGAATTTTTTTATTTATAAAGTTAGGTTTCCAAGATGGCTAGGCTGGCCCATGCTTTTCCTTTTGTTTATTTTTTCCCTTTTCCTTTAGTTTACATAAAAATTACCTGAGGACTCAAAAAGTAACATAAAAATTACATGACCCCTCAAATAATAACATACCAAAAATTCAAAAGGTATTTTTATCAAACACATCTTTTTGAATATTTATATTTTCTTTTCTTATAAATAAGTGACATTTTCAAAATTCTAATAAGTAGGGTAATATAACTTTATTAAAAAATAAAGTAGATCTTATTTCAAATTCCTTTTTTGCAAACATTATTTTTAACTAGTATTACATTACTCTTCTAAATTTACATTTAATTCCTTCACACTTTGATGATGGAATATTTGCTCTGTTATTGCAACATTGGTTCAAATGATGGAACATTTGATCTTTTTGCTTATTCAAATTATGCATTGATGGAATGTGTGAGGATGAACAATTATCAGTAACTTTACGAAACCCCATGTACTATAATTCATGACAGCCAATTTGGAACATTGCCAGATTCAATATTTGGTATAATTGGCACATGCGCACAGCATGTTGCACTTGCCCATAGCATAGACAAGTGTTGCAGCATGTCTGAAGCAACACTGAAGCGCCATTTGTGATCATTGCACCATCGAAACAACAAGTAAACATGAAGGAAGCATTCACCACCAATAAAGTTAAGGCCACACATAAATAGATAACATTCTAGGTTACCACCACAGGTACCAGGCAGTTCACAACAGATCCAATTCAGACACATAATACATTACATTACATTACATTAATAGAGGTAGTTTCCAACCAGTATAGATCCAGATGCAGCTTTCCAAAAGTAAAACATCATCAAATATACTGATGATGAGTATGGCTTCCAGCTTCTGATGATCAGCATGATGTAGGACTAGAGGTTAGGGTTTCTCAGGACCTTCAGGAGGGCAGAATGCTCAGCCCTGATCTTGTACTCATCAGTGGAGATCGATGTAGCCCGGCAATGTTCCATCAGATGCTCCAATAACCCAGACTTGGGCTTGGGCTTGCTGCAAAATGGGTAGCGGTACTTTTCCGTCCTCCAGTTGTGGTACATACTAGGTCCTTGGGCCCTGATCTTCAACACCACCTTCTCTTCAAATGACTCGACATTCCCCTCGACCACATCATCTCCAGATTCATACTGCACACATTAATGACTGACATTAATACATTATGCATTCAAATACTATAAACATGTAATACTAACTCAATGCACAAATAACATTTCAACTAGGCCTTACCTCATACGGCTCATCTTCATCAGTCATATGGGTAGAACCCAGTCTTGTCCCACTTCCTCTTGTTGCCCACAAGATCCTCTTCCTCCTGCTATATTGTCAAACAAGCACATCAATTACAATGAATTGAATTGCAGTTCAAAGAATGTCATTACAAACAAAATTGTGAATGTGAACCACATTGGTATGTTGCAAGTGACCAAATGCTTTCCTTATAAATACAGAATCTAAGCAATCAATCAACAGACAAATGCTTTCCTTCATAAATGCTAATGAAAATCCAAGCTGGATTCTTGACATTCCCTGGATTAACCCAACACTTTTCTTTTGAGGGAATCCCCCCTCCACACTACTTAAGGAAACATATAGTATATTTTGTTGCTAGGATCCTGCCTTGGAATGTTTACTTCATAGTTCTACAATGGTGACATCCTAGCTGCATATTTTTGTAATTCATCATAAGTATTTGCACAAGAGGAAAATCTCTGGCCAGGTTAATTTTATGAGGCTGGACAATAGGCCTGCCTACAACATTTGGTTTATAAAATTTTGGGCAAGGACAATATTTCAAGGCCATGTTATTGTTTTTGAGGCCACCCTTCTGCAATTGTAAAGTGAGTTATCTCTTAGCCCCATAAATATAAAATTACATCCATTGCTACTAATTACAGAAGCCAACTACAAATTTTTAATATGCACAAATAACTGTTTTTGGGATAATGCAGCAAAGCTCCTACACATATTAACATAATGCAGTAGTTAATTAGGTACAACTTCAACTATAAATGCATACATCTCCAACAAACATCTAAAATTTCATTACTTACCTAAACAACAACAAATTATACTATAGATGAATCTTGTATCATCTAAACCAATTCATTGGCACATCAAAATTAATGCATTCCAAATCAAATATGTTTCCATCCAGTATCATTGAACCACAGATCAAATTAAATAATCATATATGTCTGCAGCATTGAACTACAGATCTAATAATCATATGACGTCTATCTGACCTTAAATTCCCCCTTAAATAAGGTGTTCAACCTCATACTAATTAAAATCTAACACGCAAAAATTCCACTACTAACCACTGAAAAAACCCCAAGGTGCTTTTATCTCTGAAGCAACGGCATTGGAGAGGATGTTCAATGCTGTAAATATCTCTGAAGCAACGGCAAAATTCCACTACTAACCCAAACTAAATAAGCATAGACTGCCCCTTCCCCTCTCCTTCAGAAGCCCCAATCCAACACAAACAAATCCAGCCCTTGAGAAGCTCTTTTTGATTAACATGACAACACCCATTACATGAGCACATCCTTCACTATATTTACAACCAAACTAATGCACCATCTAATCACCTCAGGTAGACATTTTCCAAAAACACAAGGACATCCACAACCCATCTCATAGCCTATGCCTGACAGGCATCAATCAAGCATCAAAGAACTGCAACTATGACAACATGCATCAATCAAGCATCTAAGAATTGCAACTATGACAGGCATAATCGCTAGAACTAAGCATCCATTTAATTAATCATCAAGCCAAAGAACTAAAGCAGGCACCAACCCAAACCAATAGAGAAGTATATATTTGACTAATCCATCGTCTAATCCTCAAGCCAAACACCTAAAGAATTGCAAAAATTCCACTACTAATCTAATAAGCATCTGAAAAAACCCCATCGCTCAATCCGACCACTTCTAGCCTAATCTAATAATCATATGAGGTCCACCATTCTTGCACGAATCAAATACACAAAAACCCTAATGCAGAGAAAACCCTACATCCAACAAATCTAACCAAAAAACCTTCTGGCCACAAACCCTACAATCTAAAAACTACCACAATAAAGTGATAAGCAGATACCTTCTGCTCCGCCTGCTCCTCGCCAGAGCCGGCTCCACCTTCTCCACCTCTTGCGCCTCGCCAGAGCCCGCCTCCACCTTCTGCGCCTTGCCAGAGATCGCCAGAGGGGGCGCATCTGGCTGGACTGCGCCGCTGCAGCCCGCCCCGCCTTCTCCAGATCTGCAGCGGGGGGAGCACCGCGCTGGATGCCGGCACGTCCCCTCACAAAGGTGCCTGCAGCGACCTGCCGCGCCTGCTCCACCAGATCTGCGCCCCAATCGGGGCGCTCGCCTCCTGCGTCCGCCATGGCAATGGAGAGGATGCGGTGAGGGCGACGAGGAGGTTGGAGAGGAGAGGGAGTGGGGAGTGGGGAGAGGGAGACGATGCGGCGGGGGGAAATGGTAGGCGATGCGGCCGGAGGTGGTTGCCGTCCACATTTATAGGATGGGACGGTTTTGTAATCCACCCGTGACACGTGCTGCCCCACGCGCGGGCGGCTCCACGCGTGCACGAAATGCCGCCATATACAAATACGTATACGCCCGGGCATATGATCTAACCGGGCCCGTACGGGCCTCCCAGGGCTCCTCGACGGCTATACGCGGGGGCAACAAAGACGATCGTGCCCCTTGTTATAAACCGTTTTTGGTTCATCCTGGCCGTCGATGTGTTTTTCCACCTCGCGTTCAGCCCAGGGGGGAGCACCGGAGCAGAAACGCTTGGGGACATGGTGGTTCACCCAGGGTCTGCCGTTGGCCGCTATGACGACGAACAGCGGCGACGCTGCCATTTTTTCCCTCGGTCGGACCGGTTAAAGACCGGACCAGACCGACAAATTTTCGGGACGTATTTGGCAGACCGGACCGACCCTTTTCTCTAGCGGGCCAGGACCGAGCGGGCCAAGACTGAGCGAGCCACGAGCGGGCTGAAAAGCCCGCTTGTTACGTCCAGCCCTAGTTATATGTGCTAGTAGTAACTTTAGTGATTTTTCTCTACTACCCTTTTTTTTGAGAATTTTTTCTCTACTACCCTAGAATGTTGTTTTTGCGTGCAGCTTGCACTCTAATCTTAATATGCTTCTTCTTTCCCAGATTTGGGTTCTACCAGAATGTCCGAAACTGCTCATGCCTATTCTTGGCAAACTGCGGCTCGTGAATCTGGAAAACCTTCCTGGAGGATGCGATATTGCTTGGACAATGTTCATTCTTGAAGCTGCACCCGTCCTGAAGGATCTAGGCATCACAGTATGGGATCATTGGTGCATCATGGTGACAGACAAGGAGCACCGGAAGGCGAGTGGTTACTGCGACAACGGAGACGTAGAGTGGAAGCCGTCTACTTCTAATTTCAAGCATAAGAATCTTGCCAAGCTCACCATCTATGGCTTCCAAGCTGATGATAACTTCATTCGGTACGTCAAGCGTGTCATGCTTGCTGCGGTTAACTTGGAGGAGATATCTCTTCATGACAGGAAGGTATGGAAGTTTTGTAGTGACTCGGATACCAAGACAAGGTATCCACGGACTGATGAGGGGAGGCAGCATGTTATAGAGGAACTGGGACTGGATCTTCATGCCGTGGTTCACTTCCGGTCCTAACTGAAAAATGAGTGACATTGGATTACACTGATCTATTGTTTTGTGTGAATCATATGGCATCGCGCGCCATGATGGAAGGAGCTACTGAACTGCGTAATTTGGTTGTTACCGCTGTTACACTTTTGTCTCCCCGGAAATTCAAAGCTGTACTGTTGCCCAGTTTCAGCAGGAGGAGAGACTGGCAAAGATGTGGAATTGCTGGTGACCTATCCTCTTTATTTTGTCTTTAAGGTGATGTCCTACCTTTTTTTTTATGAAAAGAGGTGATGTCCTACTTACTCTATGTAGTTGAAAGGAGTTGCTGAACTCTGTAATTCAGTGTTACTGCCATTGCACTTTTGTTTACCCTTTAATTTAGTGTCCTCAGTATTCTGTTTTCTGATGCTTCCTTTAATATGCAAGATTGGAATGTGGCTCGTTGCATGACTTCAGTGGTCCAAAAAGTCATGCAATGAGCCACATTGCAGGCATCAATACTCGTAAATGGGTTTTAAGCTGCTAAAATTATTATACAGTACATGATACGAGTATTGATGCCTTCAAATAGTCTATGTCGTGCTTTCCTTTGTACAGAGTGTATATCAATATATTGTACTCCCTCCATTCACAAATATACAATGTTCTAACATTTTTGTGAATCGGATGTATATATCACGTTTTGTGTGTCCATTCATCCATTTCGGTACATATGTAGTCCATATTGAAATATGCAAAACATCTTATATTTGTGAATGCAGGGAGTATCATGTATAGTGAGACTGGTTAGACAAATCAAAACTCTGCCTTCTTATGAGGAGAGAGCTACTACTTAAACAAAAACCTTTCTGCTAAAAATACTTTATACCTAAAACTTTACGTTTCCTTGGAAAAGAGTATTGTTGCCTATAAGAACTCTTTTGGAACACATATGCGCCTATATACGTTTCTTATTCCGTGTTCAGACGTACTCCCTCCGTTTACAAATATAAGATGTTCTAACTATTTTCTGAATTGGATCTGTATAGACACATTTTAGTGTGCTTGTTCATTCATTTTTGTCCGTATGTTGTCCATTTTAAAATATCCAAAATATCTTATATTTTTGAACAGAGGGAGTAGTATGTAGTAATAAAGGAATTGAAAATTTCTGATTTTCTTTTGGTATGTTACTGTATAGACTGCACGGAGAAAGATGTCCGTCTCCTCATCTCTTTGTTGCCTCCTCTGCGCTGATTGTCCTTGATGCTCATTCCGTTGTTGGTCGTTTGAAGGCAATACCATGTTTCCTGAAATCTTGGCAGGGAAACCATAACCAAGTAACTAGGACCAAAATATTATCATTGGTGGGGTGTGGGGCCCAAAAAGGTTAAATGGGTGATACTGGTGCGAGTAAGAAACATCGCTATGGTGTGTATATCATCATATTGTTTGCGGAAAGTTACCATGGGTACGGTTTCCACAACCTTTTTGGGGGGTCAAAATTACCCATGATGTTTGTGCATAAGTTAACACACATACAAGAGTGTATTACAATGTCATTTTACACAAAAATTGCCTTTTTTGCGGAAGTGCACATGAGTTGTTGTGGGTATGCTTTCAACAACAAAATCATGCGGACAAAGTTAGTTAGCGTGGTGTTTGTACGTAAGTTACCACGTCTACGGTGCGTACATTACCATGCTATTTACACAGAAGTTAACCGGGTCTGTTTTCAACATCTCTTTTCTCGGGGTAAAGTTGACGTGGTGTTTGTACCTAAGTTATCATGTCTGAGGTGCATATGGTACCGTGCTATTACACATAGAGTTACTGGTAGGCGCTGAAGTAGTAACATCCAATTCTTTCTCTGCTGGCTCTAGATCCCCTCCCTAATTCTTTCTATGATGTTTATGAGAGACAAATTTACTCTGAAATCCACTGCTACATGAAATTAAGCTCCGGCCGGCCAGAATCCTGAAATATTTCTTGCCCTGATTGCCAATTCTTATTCTTGTGCAGATAAACGGACGAGGAGCTAGCCCAAGTAAAGCGCTTTCAAGTTCATTGTCATGTCTTTCTTGATTATAAAATTTTACGATATGAACCTTTGTTAGTTTTATTAGGGTCATCCTCAATACATATGCGCTTATACATACTCTTAACCAAAGAGCAACAGTTAAACTACTTCCCAACAACAACAAAGTAACTGACGCTACAGCACGGCAGTTGTGCCTGTAGTTCCCTTCCACCATTGCTCGCCTCTCTTGTACCGCGCAACTTTCGCCGGTACCATAACACCCACCATTACCTTCCTCAAAATAGCCACCATACCTACCTATTATGGCAATTCCATAGCCATTCCGAGATATATTGCCATGCAACTTTTCACTGTTCCGTTTATTATGACACGCTCCATCATTGTCACATTGCTTTGCATGATCATGTAGTTGACATCGTATTTGTGGCAAAGCCGTCGTTCATAATTTTTCATACATGTCACTCTTGATTCATTGCACATCCCAGTACATCACCGGAGGCATTCACATAGAGTCATATTTTTGTTCTAAGTATCGAGTTGTAATTCTTGAGTTGTAAGTAAATAGAAGTGTGATGATCATCATTATTAGAGCATTGCCCCGTGTGAGGAAAAAAAAAGAGAAAGGCCAAATAAAAAAAAGTAGGCCCAAAAAAAAGAGAAAGACCAAATAAAAAAAGGCCCAAAAAAATGAGAGAAAAAGAGAGAAGGGGCAATGTTACTATCCTTTTTCCACACTTGTGCTTCAAAGTAGCACCATGATCTTCATGATAGAGAGTCTCCTATTTTGTCACTTTCATATACTAGTGGGAATTTTTCATTATAGAACTTGGTTTGTATATTCCAACAATGGGCTTCCTCAAATGCCCTAGGTCTTCATGAGCAAGCAAGTTGGATGCACACCCACTTAGTTTCTTTTGAGAGCTTTCATACATTTATAGCTCTAGTGCACCCGTTGCATGGCAATCCCTATTCCTCGCATTGACATCAATTGATGGGCATCTCCATAGCCCGTTCATTAGCCGCGTCGATGTGAGACTTTCTCCCTTTTTGTCTTCTCCACACAACCTCCATCATCGTATTCTATTCCACCCATAGTGCTATGTCCATGGCTCGCGCTCATGTATTGCGCGAAAGTTGAAAAAGTTTGAGAATACTGAAGTATGAAACAATTGCTTGGCTTGTCATCGGGGTTGTGCATGATGAGAGCATTTTGTGTGACGAAAATGAAGCATGGCCAAACAATATGATTTTGTAGGGATGAGCTTTCTTTGGCTATGTTATTTTGAGAGAACATACTTGCTTGTTTAGTATGCTTGAAGTATTATTATTTTTATGTCAATATTAAACTTTTGTCTTGAATCTTTCGAATATGAACATTCATGCCACAATAAAGAAAAGTACATTGAAAAATATGTTAGGTAGCATTCCACATCAAAAATTCTGTTATTATCATTTACCTACTCAAGGACGAGCAGGAATTAAGCTTGGCGATGCTTGATACATCTCCAACGTATCTATAATTTTTCATGTGGTCCATGCTATTATATTATCCATAGAATGTTTTATATGCATTTATATGCTATTTTATATGATTTTTGGGACTAACCTATTAACCTAGAGCCCGGTGTCAGTTTCTGTTTTTTTCCTTGTTTTTGAGTTTTACAGAAAAGGAATACCAAACGGAGTCCAATTGACCTGCCAATTTTTGTTGATTTTTATGGAACAAAAGAAGCCCCCGGAGTAAAAGAGTTGGGCCAGAAGAGTCCCGGGACGTCCACGAGGGTGGGGGTGCGCCCTACCCCCCTGGGCGCGTCCCCTATCTCGTGGACGACTTGGAGACCCCCCCTGACATGAGACCTACGCCAAAAATTCCTATAAATACAGAAACCTTCAGAAAATAACCTAGATCGGGAATTCCGCCAACGCAAGCCTCTGTAGCCACCAAAAACCAATTGGGACCCTGTTCCGGCACCCTGCCGGAGGGGGGATCCCTCACTGGTGGCCATCTTCATCATCCCGGCGCTCTCCATGACGAGGAGGGAGTAGTTCACCCTTGGGGCTGAGTGTACGTACCAGTAGCTATGTGTTTGATTTCTCTCTCTCTCTCTCTCGTGTTCTTGATTTGGCACGATCTTGATGTACCGCGAGCATTGCTACTATAGTTGGATCTTATGATGTTTCTCCCCATCTACTCTCTTGTAATGGATTGAGTTTTCCCTTTGAAGTTATCTTATCGGATTGAGTCTTTAAGGATTTGAGAACACTTGATGTATGTCTTGCATGTGCTTATCTGTGGTGACAGCGGGATATTCACGTGATCCACTTGATGTATGTTTTGGTGATCAACTTGCGGGTTCCGTGACCTTGGGAATCTATGCATAGGGGTTGGCACACGTTTTCGTCTTGGCTCTCCGGTAGAAACTTTGGGGCACTCTTTGAAGTTCTTTGTGTGGGTTGAATAGATGAATCTGAGATTGTGTGATGCATATGGTATAATCACACCCACGGATACTTGAGGTGACATTGGAGTATTTAGGTGACATTAGGGTTTTCGTTGATTTGTGTCTTAAGGTGTTATT
This sequence comes from Aegilops tauschii subsp. strangulata, assembly GCF_002575655.3. Taxonomy (NCBI): domain Eukaryota; kingdom Viridiplantae; phylum Streptophyta; class Magnoliopsida; order Poales; family Poaceae; genus Aegilops; species Aegilops tauschii. Next base: position 33,355,437 of record NC_053040.3, on the reverse strand, counting down.
CTAGTACGAACTCTAGGATAGATCGAACGGAAAGAATAGCTTCGTGTTATTTTACTACGGACTCTTGAATAGATCGATCAGAAAGGATAACTTTGAGGTGGTTTCGTACCCTACAATAATCTCTTCGTTTGTTCTCTGTTATTAATGACTTTGGAGTGACTCTTTGTTGCATGTTGAGGGATAGTTATATGATCCAATTATGTTATTATTGTTGAGAGAACTCGCACTAGTGAAAGTATGAACCCCAGGCCTTGTTTCAACGCATTGCAATACCGTTTGTGCTCACTTTTATCATTAGTTACCTTGCTATTTTTATATTTTCAGATTACAGAAACCTATATCTACCATCCATATTGCACTTGTATCACCATCTCTTCGTCGAACTAGTGCACCTCTACAATTTACCATTGTATTGGGTGTGTTGGGGACACAAGAGATTCTTTGCTATTTGATTGCGGGGTTGTTTGAGAGAGACCATCTTCATCCTACGCCTCCCACGGATTGATAAACCTTAGGTCATCCACTTGTGGGAAATATGCTACTGTCCTACAAACCTTTGCACTTGGAGGCCCAACAACGTCTACAAGAAGAAGGTTGTGTAGTAGACATCAACTAGCAAGTATGGGCCCTCGACAAAACACACACACACCACTAGTTGCGAGTTGATAGTCAACTTGCAACTGGGGGCCCTCAACAAACACATCCCCTAGTTGTGAGTCGATGGGCTTCATGCAACTGGGGACCCTCCACAAAACACATGCACCCCCCTAGTTGCGAGTCGATTATCAACGTGCAACTGGGGACCCTCGACAAGCGCGTGTGCTACCTCTTGAGCACTGCGTTGGTTTTCCCTTGAAGAGGAAAGTGTGATGTAGCAAAGTAGCGTAAGTATTTCCCTCAGTTTTTGAGAACCAAGGTATCAATCCAGTAGGAGGCTACACGCAAGTCCCTCGCACCTACACAAACAAATAAATCCTCGCAACCAACGCGATAAGGGGTTGTCAATCCCTACACGGTCACTTACGAGAGTGAGATCTGATAGATATGATAAGATAATATTTTTGGTATTTTTATGATAAAGATGCAAAGTAAAATAAAAGGTCACAGAAATAGCTAAGTGTTGGAAGATTAATATGATGGAAGATAGACCCGGGGGCCATAGGTTTCATTAGTGGCTTCTCTCAAGAGCATAAGTATTTACGGTGGGTGAACAAATTACTGTTGAGCAATTGACAGAATTGAGCATAGTTATGAGAATATCTAGGTATGATCATGTATATAGGCATCACGTCCGAGACAAGTAGACCGACTCCTGCCTGCATCTACCACTATTACTCCACACATCGACCGCTATCCAGCATGCATCTAGAGTATTAAGTTCATAAGAACAGAGTAACGCTTTAAGCAAGATGATATGATGTAGAGGGATAAATTCATGCAATATGATAAAAACCCCATCTTGTTATCCTCGATGGCAGCAATACAATATGTGCCTTGCTGCCCCTACTATCACTGGGAAAGGACACCGCAAGATTGAACCCAAAGCTAAGCACTTCTCCCATTGCAAGAAAGATCAATCTAGTAGGCCAAACCAAACTGATAATTCGAAGAGACTTGCAAAGATAACCAATCATACATAAAAGAATTCATAGAAGATTCAAATATTGTTCATAGATAAACATGATCATAAACCCACAATTCATCGGTCTCAACAAACACACCGCAAAAGAAGATTACATCGAATAGATCTCCACGAGAGAGGGGGAGAACATTGTATTGAGATCCAAAAAGAGAGAAGAAGCCATCTAGCTAATAACTATGGACCCGAAGGTCTAAGGTAACCTACTCACACTTCATCGGAGAGGCTATGGTGTTGATGTAGAAGCCCTCCGTGATCGATGCCCCCTCCGGCGGAGCACCCGAACAGGCCCCAAGATGGGATCTCGTAGGTACAGAAGGTTGCGGCGGTGGAATTAGGTTTTTGGCTCCGTATCTGATCGTTTGGGGGTACGTAGGTATATACACGAGGAAGGAGTATGTCAGTGGAGCAACGTGGGGCCCATGAGGGTGGAGGGCGCGCCTGGGGGGGTAGGCGCACCCCCTACCTCGTGGCTTCCTGTTTGATTTCTTGACGTAGGGTCCAAGTCCTCTAGATCACGTTCGTTCCGAAAATCATGTTCCCGAAGGTTTCACTCCGTTTGGACTCTGTTTGATATTATTTTTCTGCGAAACTCTGAAATAGGCAAAAAAAGCAATTCTGGGCTGGGCCTCCGATTAATATGTTAGTCCCAAAAATAATATAAAAGTGAATAATAAAGCTCAATAATTTCCAAAACAGAAGATAATATAGCATGGAGCAATCAAAAATTATAGATATGTTGGAGACGTATCAAGCATCCCCAAGCTTAATTCCTGCTCGTCTTCGAGTAGGTAAATGATAAAAACAGAATTTTTGATGTGGAATGCTACTTGGCATAATTTCAATGTAATTCTTCTTAATTGTGGTATGAATATTCAGATCCGAAAGATTCAAGATAAAAGTTCAATATTGACATAAAAATAATAATACTTCAAGCATACTAACTAAGCAGTTATGTCCTCTCAAAATAACATGGCCAAAGAAAGTTCATCCCTACAAAATCATATAGTTTAGTCATGCTCCATTTTCATCACACAAGAATGCTCTCATCATGCACAACCCCGATGACAAGCCAAGCAATTGTTTCATACTTTAGTAATCTCAAACTTTTTCAACCTTCACGCAATACATGAGCGTGAGCCATGGATATAGCACTATGGGTGGAATAGAATATGATGATGGGGGTTATGTGGAGAAGACAAAAAAGGAGAAAGTCTCACATCAACGAGGCTAACCAATGAGCTATGGAGATGCCCATCGATTGATGTTAATGCAAGGAGTAGGGATTGCCATGCAACGGATGCACTAGAGCTATAAATATATGAAAGCTCAACAAAAGAAACTAAGTGGGTGTGCATCCAACTTGCTTGCTCACAAAGACCTAGGGCACTTGAGGAGGCCCATTGTTGGAATATACAAGCCAAGTTCTATAATGAAAAATTCCCACTAGTATATGAAAGTGACAAAACAAGAGACTCTCTACCATGAAGATTATGGTGCTACTTTGAAGCACAAGTGTGGTACAAGGATAGTAACATTTTCCCTTCTCTCTTTTTCTCTCATTTTTTTGGGCCTTCTCTTTTTTTATGGCCTTTCTCTTTTTTTTATTCCTCACTTGGGACAATGCTCTAGAAAATGATGATCATCACACTTCTATTTATTTACAACTCAATGATTACAACTCGATACTAGAACAAAGTATGACTCTATATGAATGCCTCCGGCGGTGTACCGGGATATGCAATGAACAAAGAGTGACATGTACGAAAGAATTATGAATGGTGGCTTTGCCACAAATACTATGTCAACTACATGATCATGCAAAGCAATATGACAATGATGAACGTGTCATGATAAACAGAACGGTGGAAATTTGCATGGCAATATATCTCGGAATGGCTATGGAAATGCCATAATAGGTATGTATGGTGGCTGTTTTGAGGAAGATATAAGGAGGTTTATGTGTGAAAGAGCGTATCATATCACAGGGTTTGGATGCACCGGCGAAGTTTGCACCAACTCTCAATGTGAGAAAGGGCAATGCACGGTACCGAAGAGGCTAGCAATGATGGAAAGGTGAGAGTGCGTATAATCCATGGACTCAACATTAGTCATAAAGAACTCACATACTTATTGCAAAAATCTACAAGTCATCAAAAACCAAGCACTATGCGCATGCTCCTAGGGGGATAGATTGGTACGAAAAGACCATCGCTCGTCCCCGACCGCCACTCATAAGGAAGATAATCAAAGAACACCTCATGTTTCAAATTTGTTACATAACGTTTACCATACGTGCATGCTACGGGACTTGCAAACTTCAACACAAGTATTTTTCAAATTCACAACTACTCAACTAGCACAACTTTGATATCACTACCTCCATGTCTCAAAACAATCATCAAGCATCAAACTTCTCTTAGTATTCAAAACACTCATAAGAAAGTTTTTACTATTCTTGAATACCTAGCATATTAAGATTATTTAAGCAAATTACCATGCTATTTAAGACTCTCAAAATAATCTAAGTGAAGCATGAGAGATCAATAGTTTCTATAAAACAAATCCACCACCGTGCTCTAAAAGATATAAGTGAAGTAGTAGAGCAAAACTATATAACTCAAAAGATATAAGTGAATCACATAGAGTATTCTAATAATTTCCGAATCATGTGTGTCTCTCTCAAAAGGTGTGTACAGAAAAGGTGATTGTGGTAAACTAAAAAGCAAAGACTCGAATCATACAGGACGCTCCAAGCAAAACACATATCATGTGGTGAATGAAAATATAGCTCCAAGCAAAGTTACCGATGGAAGTAGACAAAAGAGGGGATGCCTTCCGGGGCATCCCCAAGCTTTGGCTTTTAGGTGTCCTTAGATTATCTTGGGGGTGCCATGGGCATCCCCAAGCTTAGGCTCTTGCCACTCCTTGTTCCATAATCCATCAAATCTTTCACCCAAAACTTGAAAACTTCACAACACAAAACTTAACAGAAAATCTCGTGAGCTCCGTTAGTGAAACAAAACAAAAGACCACTTCAAGGTACTATAATGAACTCATTCTTTATTTATATTGGTGTTAAACCTACTGTATTCCAACTTCTCTATGGTTTATAAACTATTTTACTAGCCATAGATTCATCAAAATAAGCAAACAACACATGAAAAAACAGAATCTGTCAAAAACAGAACAGTCTGTAGTAATCTGTAACTATCGCAAACTTCTGGAACTCCAAAACTTCAGCCAAAATATGACGACCTAGACAATTTGTTTATTGATCAGAAGCAATTGGAATCAATATTGTATCACGTTCTGGTGATTTTTAACAATTATTTTTGTGAACAGAAAGTTTCTGGAATTTTCTGCAAGATCAAATAACTATCATCCAAGAAGATCCTATAGGTTTAACTTGGCACAAAAACTAATTAAAACATAAAACACATCTAACCAGAGGCTAGAACAAATATTTATTCCTAAACAGAAGCAAAAAGAAAAAAACTAAAAATAAAATTGGGTTGCCTCCCAACAAGCGCTATCGTTTAACGCCCCTAGCTAGGCATAAAAGCAAGGATAGATCTAGGTATTGCCATCTTTGGTAGGCAATCCATAAGTGGCTCTCATAATAGATTCATATGGTAATTTTATTTTCTTTCTAGGGAAGTGTTCCATGCCTTTTGTTAACGGAAATTGGAATCTAATATTCCCTTCCTTCATATCAATAATTGCACCAATCGTTCTAAGGAAAGGTCTACCAAGAATAATAGGACATGAAGGATTGCAATCTATGTCAAGAACGATAAAATCTACGGGCACATAGTTCCTATTTGCAACAATAAGAACATCATTAATTCTTCCCATAGGTTTCTTAATAGTGGAATCCGCAAGGTGCAAGTTTAAAGAGCAATCTTCAAAATCACGGAAACCTAGCAAATCGCACAAAGTCTTTGGAATCGTGGAAACACTAGCACCCAAATCACACAAAGCATAGCATTCATGATCTTTAATCTTAATTTTAATAGTAGGTTCCCACTCATCATAAAGTTTTCTAGGGATAGAAACTTCCAACTCAAGTTTTTCTTCATAAGATTGCATCAAAGCATCAACGATATGTTTGGTAAAAGCTGTATTTTGACTATAAGCATGTGGAGATTTTAGCACGGATTGCAACAAGGAAATACAATCTATTAAAGAGCAATTATCATAATTAAATTCCTTGAAATCCAAAATAGTGGGTTCATTAATATCTAATGTTTTGATCTCTTTAATCCCACTTTTATCAATTTTAGCATCAAGATCTAAAAACTCCGAATTTTTGGAACGCCTTCTAGGTAAAGGTGAATCATATTCAGTCCCATCATTATCAAGATTCATATTGCAAAACAAAGATTTAATAGGGGACACATCAATAACCTTTAGATCTTCATCTTTATTTTCATAGAAACTAGAAGAACACGCTTTCATAAAGCAATCTTTCTTAGCACGTATCCTAGCGGTTCTTTCTTTGCACTCATCAATGGAAATTGTCATGGCATTGAGAGACTCATTGATATCATGCTTAGGAGGAATAGATCTAAGTTTCAAAGAATCAACATCAAGAGAAATTCTATCAATGTTCCTAGCCAATTCATCAACTTTAAGCAATTTTTCTTCAAGCAAAGCATTGAAATTCTTTTGCAAATTCATAAATTCCTTAACACTAGTCTCAAATTCAGAAGGCATCTTATTAAAATTTCCATAAGAATTGTTGTAGGAATTACCATAATTATTAGAGGAATTACTAGGATAAGGCCTAGGATTAAAGTTTCCTCTATACGCGTTGTTACCAAAATTATTCCTACCAACAAAATTCACATCCATAGATTCATTATTATTCTCAATCAAAGTAGACAAAGGCATATCATTAGGATCAGAAGAAACATTCTAAGTAGTAAATAATTTCATAAGTTCATCCATCTTTCCACTCAAAACATTAATTTCTTCTATCGCATGCACCTTTTTACTAGTAGATCTTCCAGTGTGCCATTGAGAATAATTAACCATAATATTATCTAGGAGTTTAGTAGCTTCTCCTAAAGTGATTTCCATAAAAGTGCCTCCCGCGGCCGAATCTAAAAGATTTCTAGAAGCAAAATTCAATCCAGCATAAATTTTTTGTATAATCATCCACAAATTCAAACCATGAGTAGGGCAATTACGTATCATTAATTTCATCCTCTCCCAAGCTTGTGCAACATGTTCATGATCAAGTTGCTTAAAATTCATAATATCGTTTCTAAGAGAGATAATCTTAGCGGGAGGAAAATACTTAGAGATAAAAGCATCTTTGCACTTATTCCAAGAATCAATACTATTTTTAGGCAAAGACGAAAACCAAGCTTTAGCACGATCTCTAAGCGAAAAAGGAAATAGCTTCAATTTAACAATATCATTGTCAACATCTTTCTTCTTTTGCATATCACACAAATCACCGAAGCTATTCAGATGAGTAGCGACATCTTCACTAGGAAGGCCGGCGAATTGATCTTTCATGACAACATTCAACAAAGCAGCATTGATTTCACAAGATTCAGTATCGGTAAGAGGAGCAATCAGAGTGCTAAGGAAATCATTATTGTTGGTATTGGTAAAGTCACATAATTTGGTATTATCTTGAGCCATCGTGACAAACAAGCAATCCAACACACGAGCAAGCGACAAGCAAGCGAACAAAAGGCGAACGGGAAAGAGAGGGCGAATAAAACGGCAAGGGTGAAGTGGGGGAGAGGAAAACAAGAGGCAAATGGCAAATAATGTAATGCGGGAGATAAGGGTTTGTGATGGGTACTTGGTATGTTGACTTTTGCGTAGACCTCCCCGGCAACGGCGCCAGAAATCCTTCTTGCTACCTCTTGAGCACTGCGTTGGTTTTCCCTTGAAGAGGAAAGGGTGATGCAGCAAAGTAGCGTAAGTATTTCCCTCAGTTTTTGAGAACCAAGGTATCAATCCAGTAGGAGGCTACACGCAAGTCCCTCGCACCTACACAAACAAATAAATCCTCGCAACCAACACGATAAGGGGTTGTCAATCCCTACACGGTCACTTACGAGAGTGAGATCTGATAGATATGATAAGATAATATTTTTGGTATTTTTATGATAAAGATGCAAAGTAAAATAAAAGGTAACAGAAATAGCTAAGTGTTGGAAGATTAATATGATGGAAGATAGACCAGGGGGCCATAGGTTTCACTAGTGGCTTCTCTCAAGAGCATAAGTATTTACGGTGGGTGAACAAATTACTGTTGAGCAATTGACAGAATTGAGCATAGTTATGAGAATATCTAGGTATGATCATGTATATAGGCATCACGTCCGAGACAAGTAGACCGACTCCTGCCTGCATCTACCACTATTACTCCACACATCGACCGCTATCCAGCATGCATCTAGAGTATTAAGTTCATAAGAACAGAGTAACGCTTTAAGCAAGATGACATGATGTAGAGGGATAAATTCATGCAATATGATAAAAAAACCATCTTGTTATCCTCGATGGTAATAATACAATACGTGCCTTGCTGCCCCTACTGTCACTGGGAAAGGACACCGCAAGATTGAACCCAAAGCTAAGCACTTCTCCCATTGCAAGAAAGATCAATCTAGTAGGCCAAACCAAACTGATAATTTGAAGAGACTTGCAAAGGTAACCAATCATACATAAAAGAATTCAGAAGATTCAAATATTGTTCATAGATAAACTTGATCATAAACCCACAATTCATCGGTCTCAACAAACACACCGCAAAAGAAGATTACATCGAATAGATCTCCACAAGAGAGGGGGAGAACATTGTATTGAGATCCAAAAAGAGAGAAGAAGCCATCTAGCTAATAACTATGGACCCGAAGGTCTGAGGTCAAGTACTCACACTTCATCGAAGAGGCTATGGTGTTAATGTAGAAGCCCTCCGTGATCGATGCCCCCTCCAGCGGAGCTCCGGAACAGGCCCCAAGATGGGATCTCGTAGGTACAGAAGGTTGCGGCGGTGGAATTAGGTTTTTGGCTCCGTATCTGATCGTTTGGGGGTACGTAGGTATATATAGGAGGAAGGAGTATATCGGTGGAGCAACGTGGGGCCCACGAGGGTGGAGGGCGCGCCTGGGGGGGGGGGGGGGGTAGGCGCTCCCTCCTACCTCGTGGCTTCCTGTTTGATTTCCTGACGTAGGGTCCAAGTCCTCTGGACCACGTTCGTTCCGAAAATCATGTTCCCGAAGGTTTCATTCCGTTTGGACTCCGTTTGATATTATTTTTCTGCGAAACTCTGAAATAGGCAAAAAACAGCAATTCTGAGCTGGGCCTCCGGTTAATAGGTTAGTCCCAAAAATAATATAAAAGTGAATAATAAATCCCAATAATGCCCAAAACAGAAGATAATATAGCATGGAGCAATCAAAAATTATAGATACGTTGGAGACGTATCAGCATGCGCGCGCACACACACACACACACACACACACACACACACTTAGTTGCGAGTCGATGGTCGACTTGCAACTATGGACCCTCGACAAAACACACATGTGCACTCCCTAGTTGTGAGTTGATAGTGAGCTTGCAACTGGGTGCGCCGACAAAACACACAACCCCCTAGTTGTGAGTCGGTGGGCTTCATGCAACTGGGGACCCTCGAATAAACACAAGAACCCCCCTAGTTGCGAGTCGGTTATCGACATGCAACTGGGGACCCTTGAAACATAGACACGCACACACACACACATCCTTAGTTGCGAGTCGATAGTCGACTTGCAGCTATGGACCTTCGACAAAACACACACACACACCCCAAGTTGCGAGTTGATAGTCAACTTACAACTGTGGGTCCTCAACAAACACCCCCCTAGTGGCGAGTCGATGGGCTTCATGCAACTGGGGACATTCGACAAAACACACGCACCCCCTAGTTGCGAGTCGGTTATCGACATGCAACTGGGGACCCTTGACAAACACACACACATCCTTAGTTGCACTATGGACCCTCGACAAAACACACACACACACACACACCCAAGTTGCGAGTTGATAGTCAACTTGCAACTGGGGGTCCTCAACAAACACACACCCCCTAGTTGCGAGTCGATGGGCTTCATGCAACTGGGGACCCTCGACAAAACACACGCATCCCCTAGTTGTGAGTCGGTTATCGACATGCAATTGGGGACCCTCGACAAACACACACACACACACACACACGTCCTTAGTTGCACTATGGACCCTCGACAAAACACACACACACACACAGTAGTTGTAAGATGACAGTGAACTTGCAACTGGGGGTCCTCAACAAACACACCTCCCCCTAGTTGCGGGTCGATGCGCTTCATGCAACTTGGGACCCTCCACAAAACACACGCACCCGCCTAGTTGCGAGTTCTTATTGACATGCAACTAGGGACCCTCCACACACTGATATGTTTCCAATGTATCTATAATTTTTTATTGTTCCATGCTATTATATTATCCATCTAGGATGTTTTATATGCATTAATATGCTATTTTATATGATTTTGGGACTAACCTATTAACCTAGAACCCAGTGCCAGTTTCTGTTTTTTCCTTGTTTTTGTGTATCGCAGAAAAGAAAAACCAAACGGACTCCAATTGACCTGAAATTTCACGGAGATTATTTTTGGACCAGAAGAAGCCCACGGAGTATCGGAGATGGGCCAGAAGAGTCCTGAGGCACCCACGAGGGTGGGGGCGCACTCCCTACCTCGTGGCCGCCTCGGAGACCCCCCTGACATGTCCCCGACGCCAACACCTCTTATATATACCCAAACTTCCAGAACATAACCTAGATCGGGAGTTCTGCCGCCGCAAGCCTCTGTAGCCACCAAAAACCAATCGGGACCCTGTTCCGGCGCCCTGCCGGAGGGGGGATCCATCACCGGTGGCCATCTTCATCATCCCGGCGCTCTCCATGACGAGGAGGGAGTAGTTCACCCTTGGGGCTGAGGGTATGTACCAGTAGCTATGTGTTTGATCTCTCTTTCTCGTGTTCTTGATGTGGCACGATCTTGATGTATCGCGAGCTTTGCTATTATAGTTGGATCTTATGATGTTTCTCCCCCTCTACTCTCTTGTAATGGATTGAGTTTTCCCTTTGAAGTTATCTTATCGGATTGAGTCTTTAAGGATTTGAGAACACTTGATGTATGTCTTGCATGTGCTTATCTGTGGTGATAATAGGATATCACGTGATTCACTTGATGTATGTTTTGGTGATCAACTTGCGGGTTCAGTGACCTTGTGAACTTATGCATAGGGGTTGGCACACGTTTTCGTCTTGACTCTCCGATAGAAACTTTGGGGCACTCTTTGAAGTTCTTTGTGTTGGTTGAATAGATGAATTTGAGATTGTGTGATGCATATCGTATAATCAAACCCACGGATACTTGAGGTGACATTGGAGTATCTAGGTGACATTAGGGTTTTGGTTGATTTGTGTCTTAAGGTGTTATTCTAGTATGAACTCTAGGATAGATCAAACGGAAAGAATAGCTTCGTGTTATTTTACTACGGACTCTTGAATGGGTCAATCAGAAAGAATAACTTTGAGGTGGTTTCGTACCCTACAATAATCTCTTTGTTTGTTCTCCGCTATTAGTGACTTTGGAGTGACTCTTTGTTGCATGTTGAGGGATAGTTATATGATCCAATCATGTTATTATTGTTGAGAGAACCTGCACTAGTGAAAGTATGAATCCTAGGCCTTGTGTCAACGCATTGCAATACCGTTTGTGCTCACTTTTATCATTAGTTACCTTGTTGTTTTATATTTTCAGATTACAAAAACCTATATCTACTATCCATATTGCACTTGTATCACCATCTCTTCGCCGAACTAGTGCACCTCTACAATTTACCATTGTATTGGGTGTGTTGGGGACACAAGAGACTCTTTGTTATTTGGTTGCAGGGTTGTTTGAGAGAGACCATCTTCATCCTACGCCTCCCACGGATTGATAAACCTTAGGTCATCCACTTGAGGGAAATTTGCTACTGTCCTACAAACCTCTGCACTTGGAGGCCCAACAACGTCTACAAGAAAAAGGTTGTGTAGTAGACATCAAGCAGTTTGCCATTGCCGAGGAGGTGAGTGCTTGAAGGTATATCTTTAGATCTTGCAATCGAATCTTTTAGTTTCTTGTTTTATCACTAGTTTAGTTTATAAAAGAAAACTACAAAAAAATGGAATTGAGGGTGCCTCATATGCTTCATCTTTTTAATGTCTTCCGTGAAAATAAGGATTTCGATAATTGTGCTCAATTGCTAGAGGAAGAATGCTTTAGAATGTTTGGCACTAAATCTTTGAATGATGAGCATGATTGGAATGTTGATAGTACGAATTCCTTGAATATCCATGATGCTAATGATATGCAAGCCACAAGCTTGGGGATGCTATGTTTGACGAAGATGGTATTTTTTGTCCCCCATGTTTTGATGAGCAAATTTATTATGATGATAGCATGCCTCCTATTTATGATGATTATATTGATGAAAGTGGGTTTGGAAGAGTGTCAACTTTAGGAAGTAATGATCCCACTATTTTGGACGGTGTTGAATCTTATTGTGATAATTATGAAAGTGGATTTGGAGAGGTCATGACTTTATTTAGTGATGAATCCACTATTTCGAAAGAGGTTCCAATTGATTATGAGAATAAAGTTGCCATCTATGATGATTATTGTGATGACATGTATGCTATAAAGAATAATGATAGCCATGTAACTTGCCATCTTGTTTTTAATTTTCAATTGGATTATGCCTCACATGATAGTTATGTTGTTGAATTCATTCATGATGCTACTGAAAATTATTATGAGGGAAGAACATATGCTTGTAGGAATTGCAATGATATCAAGTTTCCTCTCTATGTGCTTAAAGTTTTAAAGTTATGCTTGTTTTGCCTTCCTATGCTAGTTGATTATTGTTCTCATAAATTATTTGCTCACAAAATCCCTATGCATAGGAAGTGGGTTAGACTTAAATGTGCTAGTCATATTCTTCATGATGCTCTGTTTATATTTCAATTCTTATCTTTTATGTGAGCATCATTGAAATCATCATGCCTAGCTAGGGGCGTTAAACGTTGGCGCTTGTTGGGAGGCAACCCAATTTTATTTTTGTTATTTGCCTTTTGCTCCTGTTTATTAATAAATAATTCATATAACCTCTGTTTAGATGTGGTTTTATGTTTTAATTAGTGTTTGTGCCAAGTAGAACCTTTGGGAAGACTTGGGTGAAGTCTTTGTGATCTTGCTGTAAAAAACAGAAACTTTTGCCCTCACGAGATTAGCTGCCATGTTTTACTGGAGAGTGCTTTTAGGTTGATTCTTTTTGCAGATGATTAATAGACAAATTCCTCAGGTCCACCAATTTATTTCAGAATTTTTCGAGTTACAGGATTATTCGAATGATACAGATTACTACAGACTGTTCTGTTTTTGACAGATTCTGTTTTCTATGTGTTGTTTGCCTATTTTGATGAATCTATGAGTAGTATCGGAGGGTATGAACCATAGAGAAGTTGTAATACAGTATATATTACACCAATATGAAGTTAGAATGAGTTAATAATAGTACCTAAGTGCTGGTTTTATTTTCTCATAATAACGGAGCTTACGAGTTTTCTGTTGAGTTTTGTGTTGTGAAGTTTTCTAGTTTTGGGTAAAGATTCAATGGACTATGGAATAAGGAGTGGCAAGAGCCTAAGCTTGGGGATTCCCAAGGCACCACAAGGTAATGTTCAAGGACAACCAAGAGCCTAAGCTTGGGGATGCCCCGGAAGGCATCCCCAGTTTCGTCTTCGTTCATTGGTAACTTTACTTGGAGCTATATTTTTATTCACCACATGATATGTGTTTTGCTTGGAGCATCATTTTATTTTATTCTGTTTTGCTTGGTGTTTGAATAATATCCCAAGATCTGGAATTCTTAAATGTTAGAGAGTTTTCACATAGTTACATAATTATTCGACTACTCATTGATCTTCACTTATATCTTTCAGAGTAGTTTGTCATTTGCTCTAGTGCTTCACTTATATCTTTTTAGAGCACGGCGATGGTTTTGTTTTGAAGAAATAGATGAACTCTCATGCTTCACTTATATTATTTTGAGAGTCTTAAACAACATGGTAATTTGCTTTGGTTATGAATTTAGTCCTAATATGATGGGCATCCAAGATGGGTATAATAAAAACATTCATATAGAGTGCATTAAATACTATGATACTTGATAGTTGTTTTGAGATATAAAGGTGGTAATGCTAGAGTTAGTTGGGTAATTGTGGAATTGAGACATACTTGTGTTGAGGATTGCAAGTCCCGTAGCATGCACGTATGGTAAACGTTGTGTGACAAATTTGAAGCATGGGGTGTTCTTTGATTGCTTTCCTTATGAGTGACGGTCGGGCCCGAGCGATGGTCTTTTCCTACCAATATATCCCCCTAGGGGCATGCGTAGTAGTACTTTGCTTCGAGGGCTAATAAACTTTTGCAATAAGTATATGAGTCCTTATGACTAATGTGAGTCCATGGATTATACGCACTCTTACCTTTTCGCAATTTGCTAGGCTCTACGGTACCGTGCATTGCCCTTTCTCACCTCGAGAGTTGGTGCAAACTTCGCCAGTGCATTCAAACCCGTGATACGATACGCTCTATCACACATAAGCCTCCTTATATCTTCCTCAAAACAGCCACCATACCTACCTATTATGGCATTTCCATAGCCATTCCGAGATATATTGCCATGCAACTTTCCACCGTTCCGTTTATTATGACACACTCCATCATTGCCATATTGCTTTGCATGATCATGTAGTTGACATCGTATTTGTGGCAAAGCCACCCTCATAATTATTGTATGCATGTCGCTCTTGATTCATTGCATATCCCGGTACACTCCATCATTGCCATATTGCTTTGCATGATCATGTAGAGTCATATTTTTGTTCTAGTATCGAGTTGTAATATTGAGTTATGAGTAAACAAAAGTTTGATGATCATCATTATTAGAGCATTGTCCCATGTGAGGAAAGGATGATGGAGATTATGATTCCCCCACAAGTCGGGATGAGACTCCGGACAAAAAAAAGAGGCCAAAGAAGCCCCAAAAAAAGAGAGAGGCCAAAGAAGCCCAAACAAAAAAGGAGAGAAAAAGAGAGAAGGGACAATGTTACTACCCTTTTTGCACACTTGTGCTTCAAAATAGCACCATGATCTTCATGATAGAGAGTTTCTTATTTTGTTACTTTCATATACTAGTGGGAATTTTTCATTATAGAACTTGGCTTGTATATTCCAATGATGGGCTTCCTCAAAATGCCCTAGGTCTTCGTGAGCAAGCAAGTTGGATGCACACCCACTTAGTTTCTTTTGATAAGCTTTCATATATTTATAGCTCTAGTGCATCTGTTGCATGGCAATCCCTACTCCTCGCATTGACATCAATTGATGGGCATCTCCATAGCCCGTTGATTAGCCGCGTCAATGTGAGACTTTTTTTTTCGTCTCACATAACCCCCATCATCATATGCTATTCCACCTGTAGTGCTATATCCATAGCTTGCGCTCATGTATTGCGTGTGGGTTGAACAGGCTGAAGCGCGTTAAAAAGTATGAACCAATTGCTCGTCTTGTCATCGGGGTTCTGCATGATGGGAGCATTTTGTGTGACGAAAATGAAGCATGGCCAAACTATATGATTTTGTAGGGATAAGCTTTCTTTGGCTATGTTATTTTGATAAGACATAATTGCTTGGTTAGCATGCTTGAAGTATTACTATTTTTATGTCCATATTAAAACTTTGTCTAGAATCTTTTGGATCTAAACATTCATGCCACAATAAAGAGAATTACATTGAAAAATTATGTTAGGCAGCATTCCACATCAAAAAATTTGTTTTATCGTTTACCTACTCGAGGACGAGCAGGAATTAAGCTTGGGGACGCTTAATACGTCTCCAACGTATCTATAATTTTTTTATTGTTCCATGCTATTATATTATCCATCTAGGATGTTTTATATGCATTTATATGCTATTTTATATGATTTTTGGGACTAACCTATTAACCTAGAGCCAAGTGCCAGTTTCTGTTTTTTCCTTGTTTTTGAGTATCGCAGAAAAGGAAAACCAAACGGAGTCCAATTGACCTGAAATTTCACGGAGATTATTTTTGGACCAGAAGAAGCCCACGGAGTATCGGAGATGGGCCAGAAGAGTCCTGAGGCACCCACGAGGGTGGGGGCGGGCTCCCTACCTCGTGGCCGCCTCGGAGACCCCCTGACCTGTCCCCGACGCCAACACCTCTTATATATACCCAAACTTCCAGAACATAACCTAGATCGGGAGTTCCGCCGCCGCAAGCCTCAGTAGCCACCAAAAACCAATTGGGACCCTGTTCCGGCGCCCTGCCGGAGGGAGGATCCATCACCGGTGGCCATCTTCATCATCCCGACGCTCTCCATGACGAGGAGGGAGTAGTTCACCCTCGGGGCTGAGGGTATGTACCAGTAGCTATGTGTTTGATCTCTCTTTCTCGTGTTCTTGATGTGGCGCGATCTTGATGTATCACGAGCTTTGCTATTATAGTTGAATCTTATGATGTTTCTCCCCCTCTACTCTCTTGTAATGGATGGAGTTTTCCCTTTGAAGTTATCTTGTCGGATTGAGTCTTTAAGGATCTGAGAACACTTGATGTATGTTTTGCATGTGCTTATCCGTGGTGACAATGGGATATCACGTGATTCACTTGATGTATGTTTTGGTGATCAACTTGCGGGTTCAGTGACCTTGTGAAATTATGGATAGGGGTTGGCACACGTTTTCGTCTTGACTCTCCGGTAGAAAATTTGGGGCACTCTTTGAAGTTCTTTGTGTTGGTTGAATAGATGAATCTGAGATTGTGTGATGCATATCGTATAATCAAACCCACGGATACTTGAGGTGCCATTGGAGTATCTGATAACCCCACAAGTATAGGGGATCGCAACAGTTTTCAAGGGTAGAGTATTCAACCCAAATTTATTGATTCGACACAAGGGGAGCCAAAGAATATTCTCAAGTATTTGCAGTTGAGTTGTCAATTCAACCACACCTGTAAGACTTAATATCTGCAACAAAATATTTAGTAGCAAAGTAGTATGGAAGTAACGGTAACGATGGTAAAAGTAACAATAGTAGTTTTTGTAGTAATTGTAACAGTGGCAATGGAAAAGTAACTAAGCAAAGATCAATATGTGAAAAGCTCGTAGGCGTTGGATCAATGATGGAGAATTATGTCGGATGCGATTCCTCATGCAATAGTTATAACATAGGGCGACACGGAACTAGCTCCAGTTCATCAATGTAATGTAGGCATGTATTCCGAATATAGTCATACGTGCTTATGCAAAAGAACTTGCATGACATCTTTTGTCCTACCCTCCCGTGGCAGCGGGGTCCTATTGGAAACTAAGGGATATTAAGGCCTCCTTTAAATAGAGTACCGGACCAAAGCATTAACACTTAGTGAATACATGAACTCCCTAAACTACGGTCATCACCGGGAGTGGTCTCGATTATTGTCACTTCGGGGTTACCGGATCATAACACATAGTAGGTGACTATTGACTTGCAAAATAGGATCAAGAACTCACATATATTCATGAAAACATAATAGGTTCAGATCTGAAATCATGGCACTCGGGCCCTAGTGACAAGCATTAAACATAGCAAAGTCATAGCAACATCAATCTCAGAACATAATGGATACTAGGGATGAAACCCTAACAAAACTAACACGATTACATGATAAATCTCATCCAACCCATCACCGTCCAGCAAGCCTACGATGGAATTACTCACGCATGGCGGTGAGCATCATGAAATTGGTGATGGAGGAAGGTTGATGATGACGGTGGCGACGGATTCCCCTCTCCGGAGCCCCGAACGGACTCCGGATCAGCCCTCCCGAGAGAGATTAGGGCTTGGCGGCGGCTCCGTATCGTAAAACGCGATGAATCCTTCTCTTTGGTTTTTTCTCCCCGAACGTGAATATATAGAGTTGGAGTTGAGGTCGGTGGAGCTTCATGGGGCCCACGAGGCAGCGGGCGTGCCCCAGGAGGGTGGGCGCGCCCCCACCCTCGTGGACAGGGTGTAGGCCCCCTGGTGTTGATTCTTTCGCTAGTATTTTTTATAAATTCCAAAAATATTCTCTGTGAAGTTTCAGGTCATTCCGAAAACTTTTATTTCTGCACAAAAATAACACCATGGCAATTCTGCTGCAAACAGCGTCAGTTCGGGTCAGTTCCATTCAAATCATGCAAGTTAGAGTCCAAAACAAGGGCAAAAGTGTTTGGAAAAGTAGATACGTTGGAGACGTATCAACTCCCCCAAGCTTAAACCTTTGCTTGTCCTCAAGCAATTCAGTTGACAAACTGAAAGTGATAAAGAAAAACTTTTACAAACTCCGTTTGCTCTTGTTGTTGTAAATATGTAAAGCCAGCATTCAAGTTTTCAGCAAAGATTATGAACTAACCATATTCACAATAACACTTAGGTCTCAATGGCATAATCAACTAGCGAGCAATAATAATAAATCTCGGATGACAACACTTTCTCAAAACAATCATAATATGATATAACAAGATGGTATCTCGGTAGCCCTTTCTGAGACCGCAAAACATAAATGCAGAGCGCCCGTGAAGATCAAGTACTGACTAAACATTGTAATTCATGGTAAAAGAGATCCAGTCACAGTTATACTCAATGTAAACTAATAGTAATGCATGCAAATGACAGCAGTGCTCTCCAGCTAGTGCTTTTTAATAAGAGGGTGATGACTCAACATAAAAGTAAATAGGTAGGCCCTTCGCAGAGGGAAGCAGGGATTTGTAGAGGTGCCAGAGCTCAAGTTTTGAAATAGAGATAAATAATATTTTGAGCAGTATACTTTCATTGTCAACATAACAACCGAGAGATCTCGATATCTTCCATGCTACACACATTATAGGCAGTTCCCAAACAGAATGGTAAAGTTTATACTCCCCCACCACCAACAAGCATCAATCCATGGCTTGCCTGAAACAACGGGTGCCTCCAACTAACAACGGTCCTGGAGGAGTTTTGTTTGCAATTATTTTGATTTGAGCATGGGACTGGGCATCCCGGTGACCGGCCATTTTCTCGTGAGTGAGGAGCGGAGTCCACTCCTCGTGAGAATAACCCACCTAGCATGGAAGATACAGATAACCCTAGTAGATACATGAGCTATTCGAGCATACAAAACAGAATTTCATTTGAAGGTTTAGAGTTTGGCACATACAAATTTACTTGGAACGGCAAGTAGATACCGCATATAGGAAGGTATGGTGGAATCATATGGAATAACTTTGGGGTTTATGGCAGTGGATGCACAAGCAGTATTCCCGCTTAGTACAAGTGAAGGCTAGAAAAAGACTAGGAAGCGACCAACTAGAGAGCGACAACAGTCATGAACATGCATTAAAATTAATCAACAGTGAGTGCAAGCATGAGTAGGATATAATTCACCATGAACATAAATATCGTGGAGGCTATGTTGATTTTGTTTCAACTACATGCGTGAACATGTGCCAAGTCAAGCCACTCGAATCGTTCAAAGGAGGATACCACCATATCATACCACATCATAACCATTTTAATAGCATGTTGGCATGCAAGGTAAACCATTATAAACTCCTAGCTAATTAAGCATGGCATGAGCAACTATAATCTCTATTTTTTATAGCAAACATGTTTCATCCATAATAGGCTGAATCAGGAACGATGAACTAATCATATTTACAAAACCAAGAGAGGTCGAGTTCATACCAGCTTCTCTCATCTCAATCAGTCCATCATATATCTACATTATTGCCTTTCACTCGCACGACCGAACGGTGTGGATAATAATAATAGTGCACGTGCATTGGACTAAGCTGGAATCTGCAAGCATTTAATACAAGGGAGAAGACAAGGTAATATGGGCTCTTGGTTAAATCAACAATAATGCATATAAGAGCCACTTCAACATTTTCATCATGGTCTTCTCCTCTCTACCCCTAAAGAAAAGAAATAAAATAAAATTATTACTACTACTACAGGCATGGAAAATAAACTAGCTAAAAACTACAACTAATTTTTTTTGTTTTTCTTAAAGTTTTTCAAACACACAAGAAGAAGGCTTAAAACAGAAAATAAACTAGCATGGATAGTACAATGAAAAAGTATGAGCACCGACAACTAGAATGAGTGTGTGAACATGAATGTAATGTCGGTGAGAAATACGTACTCCCCCAAGCTTAGGCTTTTGGCCTAAGTTGGTCTATGCCCACGGATCAAAGCTACTATCTCCGGTGTACTGAGGAGGATCCTCGGGGTGCCCCTGGTTGGCAATCTCCTCAGGATCCCACTGATAAATAGACTGCCGATAAGGGTCAGGAGATGGCTCTGGATCAGGCTCTGGGGATCGTGTTCGCTCCCAATATGCATAAATGTCATCGGGCAGGATGATGTATGTGCCTGAATAAATGTTAAACAAAGAAGGTGCAGATAGGGTAATAATCTGACAAGTCCTTTCACTGAATACCAGGTTATAAATGAGTCTCTTCTCCTTATCATCGCAAATAAAATCATGTGCTACCATACTTTTATAGTCTAAGAAAATAGGGGGCAACACCTTTTCTTCTTTCTCAAAGTGTCTAATAGGTATCTCAAAATATTTAGCAAGACGCGAAGCAAAAATACCTCCAAAAATGGGGCCCTTTGTACGGTTTAAACTCAATCGTTTAGCAACCATAGCGCCTAAACTGAAAGTTTTGTCACGGAGTAAAGCATGGCGCAAAATGGCGTGGTCAGGAGCACTGAGGCCCCCGCTGTTCCCGCGACCAATTAAACATCTACTAGCAAATATTGCATAGTAACGTAGAACAGGAAAATGTATGCTAGTAGTTCTTGCATCTGACACTTTTCTCGTTTCCCCTACAACAATCATATCAATAAATCCTGCCACATCCCTAGGATGTGGTTCCTCGACGCTGCCCTCAAAAGGCAACTTGCAAACTGCACAAAAATCATAGAGTGACATCCCCTTAAACTCATCATATAAATAAAAATCCACCGAAGGTGGTGATCTCCTAGCATGGAAATGAAAATTTTGCACAAAAATATTAGTGAGTAGGAGATATTGTTCGAGCTGGTCGTGGAGGAAGTTGATGAGGCCTGCATTCTCAGCCAAGTAATAAAAATCATCATAGATTCCGGCGGCTCTCAAGAACTCATCACAAGGCCATTCACACGGCCGAACCTCCGCAGTGCGAGGAAGATTATATTTGGGCTTCTTATCCTCTTCACTTTGTTTATCCTTCGAGCTTCGGCTCGAAGAGCCTCTCAACAATCTCTTCAACATTTTCTTTCTCTGAAAAATTTCTGAAAGTTTTAGTGACTCAAAATAAAAGTGAACCAAACTCAACAAGATTGATAGCAACTACTCCCACAAGTGCCTAGAGGCCATATCATGCTTTAGAACTACTTGGGACCATATAAATTTGACATGCAAGCTCAAGAACAAGGTCACCTAAGCAGCAAAAATTTGCAATAAATAAAGCACTAGCACAAAAACTAATTGGACCATTGGAGGAGTCACATACCGAAGAACAATCCACCAAAGCAGTTTTGTGAATGGAGCTTTGAGCAAGGAGATCGAAATTGGCAGCAAGATGAGCTAGAACTCGGGTTTGAGCTGGTGGATGATTTTTTCTGGAGGAAGACGGAGAGTGTGGGTGCAAGGATAAGTGGAGGGGGCTACGTGGGGCCCATGAGGCAGGGGCGCGCCCTAGGGGGGTGGGTGCGCCCTGGACCCTCGTGGCCAGGTGGTGGCCCCCTCTGTTGTGTTCTTAGTGCCAAATATTCTTAAATATTCTACAAAAAATCATATTTCATTTTCGGGACATTTGGAGAACTTTTATTTTTGGGGTATTTTTTATTGCAAGGATAATTCAGAAAACAGACAGAAAATACTATTTTTGCTTTATTTAATCTAAATAACAGAAAGTAAAAGGAGGGTACAGAGGGTTGTGCTTTCTAACTTCATCCATCTCATGCTCATCAAAAGGAATCCACTAACAAGGTTGATCAAGTCTTGTTAACAAACTCTTTTCTAATAACATGGAACCGGAGAAATTTCGAATAACACTAAGTTACCTCAACGGGGATATGCACGTCCCCAACAATAAGAATATCATATTTCTTCTTGACATTAGGAAGAGGAAATTCAAAACCTCCAATAGTAATCGTTGGAATTTTTCCAATAGAATTGATACTGTGGACTTGAGGTTGTTTCCTCAGAAAGTGTATCGTATGCTCATTACCATTAACATGAAAAGTGATATTGCCTTTGTTGCAATCAATAACAGCCCCTGCAGTATTCAAAAAGGGTCTAACAAGGATAATCAACATACTATCGTCCTCGGGAATATCAAGAGTAACAAAGTCCGTTAATATAGTAACGTTCGCAACCACAACATGCACATCCTCACAAATATCGACAGGTATAACAGTTGATTTATCGGCCATTTGCAAAGATATTTCAGTAGGTGTCAACTTATTCAAATCAAGTCGACGATATAAAGAGAGAGGCATAACACTAACACCGGCTCCAAGATCACATAAAGCAGTTTTAACATAGTTTCTTTTGATGGAGCATGGTATAGTTGGTACTCCGGGATCTCCTAGTTTCTTTGGTATTCCACCTTAAAAAGTATAATTAGCAAGCATGGTAGAAATTTCAGCTTCCGGTATCTTTCTTTTATTAGTAACAATATCTTTCATATACTTAGCATAAGGATTCATTTTAAGCATATCAGTCAAACGCATACGCAAAAAGATAGGTCTAATCATTTCAGCAAAGCGCTCAAAATCCTCATCGTCCTTTTTCTTGGATGGTTTAGGAGGAAAAGGCATGGGTTTCTGAACCCATGGTTCTCTTTTTCTTTACCGTGCTTCCTAGCAACGAAGTCTCTCTTATCATAACGTTGATTCTTTGATTGTGGGTTATCAAGATCAACAACAGGTTCAATCTCTACATCATTGTCATTACAAGGTTGAGCATCAACATGAACATCATCATTAATATTATAACTAGGTTCATGTTCATTTCCAGATTGTGTTTCAGCATCAGAACTAGAAATATCATTTGGATTTTCAGGTGTGTCAACAACAAGTTCACTAGAAGCATGCAAAGTCCTATCATTTTTCTTTTCTTCTTTTTAGAAGGGCTAGGTGCATCAACATTACTTCTCTGAGAATCTTGCTCAATTCTCTTAGGGTGGCCCTCAGGATACAAAGTTTCCTGAGTCATTTTACCCCCCCCCCTAGTCATAACTCTAACAGCATTATCATTTTTCTTGTTATTTAAATCATTGAGAAAATCATTTTGAGCTTTAAGCACTTGTTCTACTTGAGTGGTAACCATAGAAGCATGTTTACTAATATGTTTAAGTTCACCTTTAATGCTAGACATATAATCACTCAAGTGTTCAATCATATAAGCATTTCGTTTCAAATGTCTACTAACATAAGCATTGAAGTTTTCTTGTTTAACAATAAAATTATCAAACTCATCTAAGCATTGGCTAGGAGACTTATTACGAGGAATATCACCTTCATCAAATCTATAGAGAGAATTTACCTTTACTACCTGTGTCGGGTTATCAAGACCATGTATTTCTTCAATAGGTGGTAAATTCTTAACATCTTCAGCTTTAATTCATTTTTCTTTCATAGATTCTTTGCCTCTTGCATATCTTCAGGGCTGAGAAATAGAATACCCCTTTTCTTCGGAGTTGGCTTAGGAGTTGGTTCAGGAAGTGTCCAATTATTATCATTACTCAACATATTATTCAATAGCAATTCAGCTTGATCAACAGTTCTTTCCCTGAAAACACAACCAGCACAACTATCCAGGTGGTCTCCGGAAGCATCGGTTAGTCCATTATAAAAGATATCAAGTATTTCATTTTTCTCGAAAGGATGATCAGGCAAAGCATTAACTCATCGGAGAAGCCTCCTCCAAGCTTGTGGGAGACTCTCTTCTTCAATTTGCACGAAATTATATATTTCCCTTAGGGCAGGTTGTTTCTTATGAGCGGGGAAATATTTAGCAGAGAAGTAATATATCATATCCTGGGGACTACGCACACAACCAGGATCAAGAGAATTAAACCATACTTTAGCATCACCCTTTAATGAGAACGGAAATAACTTAAGGATAAAGTAATAGCGAGTTTTCTCATCATAGTGAATAGGGTGGCTATATCATTTAATTTAGTAAGATGTTCCACAACAGTTTTAGTTTCATAGCCATAAAAAGGATCGGATTCAACCAAAGTAATTAACTCAGGATCGACAGAGAAATCATAATCCTTATCAGAAATACAGTTAGGTGAAGTAGCAAAAGCAGGGTCATATTTCATTCTAGCATTCAAGGATTTTTCTTTCAACTTAGCTAACAGTTTCTTAAGATCATATCTATCATTGCAAGCTAAAAAGTCTCTAGCAGCTTCTTCATCCGTAACATAACCATCATGCACAATAGGCAATTCATATCTAGGGGGAGAATCTTCATCATCACTTTCATCAATATTATCAGTTTCAATAATTTCATTCTCTCTAACCCTAGCAAGTTGTTCATCAAGAAATTCACCTAATGGCACAGTATTATCAAGCATAGAAGTAGCTTCATCATAAGCATCATGCATAGCAGAAGTGGCATCATCAATAACATGCGACATATCAGAATCAATAGCAGGTGTAGGTGTCGCAAATTTACTCATAACAGAAGGTGAATCAAGTGCAGAGCTAGATGACAGTTCCTTACCTCCCCTCATAGTCGAGGGATAAATCTTAGTTTTTTCGTCTTTCAAGTTCCTCATAGCGATCAACAGATATAAATCCCAAGTGACTCAAAGAATAGAGCTATGCTCCCCGGCAACGGCGCCAGAAAATAGTCTTGATAACCCACAAGTATAGGGGATCGCAACAGTTTTCGAGGGTAGAGTATTCAACCCAAATTTATTGATTCGACACAAGGGGAGCCAAAGAATATTCTCAAGTATTAGCAGTTGAGTTGTCAATTCAACCACACCTGTAAGACTTAATATCTGTAGCAAAATATTTAGTAGCAAAGTAGTATGGAAGTAACGGTAATGATGGTAAAAGTAACAATAGTAGTTTTTGTACTAATTGTAACAGTGGCAACGAAAAAAGTAACTAAGCAAAGATCAATATGTGAAAAGCTCGTAGGCATTGGATCAATGATGGAGAATTATGTCGGATGCGATTCCTCATGCAACAATTATAACATAGGGTGACACAGAACTAGCTCCAGCTCATCAATGTAATGTAGGCATGTATTCCGGATATAGTCATACGTGCTTATAGAAAAGAACTTGCATGCCATCTTTTGTCCTACCCTCCCGTGGCAGCGGGGTCCTATTGGAAACTAAGGGATATTAAGGCCTCCTTTTAATAGAGTATTAGACCAAAGCATTAACACTTAGTGAATACATGAACTCCCCAAACTATGGTCATCACCGGGAGTGGTCCTGATTATTGTCACTTCAGGGTTACCGGATCATAACACATAGTAGGTGACTATTGACTTGCAAGATAGGATCAAGAACTCACATATATTCATGAAAACATAATAGGTACAGATATGAAATCATGGCACTTGGGCCCTAGTGACAAGCATTAAGCATAGCAAAGTCATAGCAACATCAATCTCAGAACATAATGGATACTAGGGATCAAACCCTAACAAAACTAACTCGATTACATGATAAATCTCATCCAACCCATCACCGTCCAGCAAGCCTACGATGGAATTACTCACGCACGGCGGTGAGCATCATGAAATTGGTGATGGAGGAAGGTTGACGATGGCGACGGCGATGGATTCCCCTCTCCGGAGCCCCGAACGGACTCCAGATCAGCACTCCCGAGAGAGATTAGGGCTTGGCGGCGGCTCCGTAACGTAAAACGTGATGAATCCTTCTCTCTGGGTTTTTTCTCCCCGAATGTGGATATATGGAGTTGGAGTTGAGATCGGTGGAGCTTCAGGGGGCCCACGAGGCAGGGGGCGCGCCCCCACCCTCGTGGACAGGTTGTGGGCCCCCTGTTGTTGATTCTTTCGCGAGTATTTTTTATATATTTCAAAAATATTCTCCGTGAAGTTTCAGGTCATTCCGAGAACTTTTATTTCTGCACAAAAATAACACCGTGGCAATTCTTCTGAAAACAACGTCAGTCCGGGTTAGTTCCATTCAAATCATGCAACTTAGATTCCAAAACAAGGGCAAAAGTGTTTGGAAAAGTAGATACGTTGGAGACGTATCAGTATCTAGGTGACATTAGGGTTTTGGTTGATTTGTGTCTTAAGGTGTTATTCTAGTACGAACTCTAGGATAGATCAAACGGAAAGAATAGCTTCGTGTTATTTTACTAAGGACTCTTGAATAGATCGATCAGAAAGAATAACTTTGAGGTGGTTTCGTACCCTACAATAATCTCTTCGTTTGTTCTCCGCTATTAGTGACTTTGGAGTGACTCTTTGTTGCATGTTGAGGGATAATTATATGATCCAATTATGTTATTATTGTTGAGAGAACTTGCACTAGTGAAAGTATGAACCCTAGGCCTTGGTTCAACGCATTGCAATACCGTTTGTGCTCACTTTTATCATTAGTTACCTTGCTGTTTTTATATTTTCAGATTACAAAAACCTATATCTACTATCCATATTGCACTTGTATCACCATCTCTTCGCCGAACTAGTGCACCTATACAATTTACCATTGTATTGGGTGTGTTGGGGACACAAGAGACTCTTTGTTATTTGGTTGCAGGGTTGTTTGAGAGAGACCATCTTCATCCTACGCCTCCCATGGATTGATAAACCTTAGGTCATCCACTTGAGGGAAATTTCCTATTGTCCTACAAACCTCTGCACTTGGAGGCCCAACAACGTCTACAAGAAGAAGGTTGTGTAGTAGACATCACACACACACACACACACACATCCTTACTTGTGAGTCAATGGTCGACTTGCAACTAGGGGCCACGACAAAACACACACACACACACACACGCACACGCCGCTAGTTGTGAGTTGATAGTCAACTTGCAACTGGGGGTCCTCAACAAACACCCCCCCCCCCCTAGTTGTGAGTCGATGAGCTTCATGCAAGCCGGCTACAAACTATGACATGACCTTAGTTGTGACCTGAAGGTGGACATGCAACTGGAGTACTTGCAAAAAATGCCCTAGGTGCAAGTTGAGGGTTGACTGGACACTGGGGCACAATTTTGACTCGGTGATTGATTTGCAACTAGGACAAACTGCAACTTTGAAAGAAAAAACTATTCACGAATCAAGGGCGGATTTGCAAAACTGGGCAACTGAAACTACAAAGAATTCGATTGCTAGATGACTAGTTGCAAATGAGGTGACTACAAACTACAAAAAAAGGCCAAATTCCGAAGTCGAGGCGTTTACACTTACATAGACAGTAGAAATTTGATATGAAAAAAGTGCATCAACCAAAAAAGGTAAAAAAAATAAATCGGCTAATAACAAAATTGGACACTGATGACATGGGCAAAAAGGTACATACCTAAAAATTTAAAAGAAAAAAAAAAGAAATAGTGAAATATATCTAGAAAACTTCTTCTCAAAAATGACATGAACATGAGCGATTGCAATATCAAAAAAAAAACTCACAACCATTGGCAGTTGTGCAAACTTCCTTCACTTCCGTATGCACAAGACTGAGCCTGTGACTACGTGAGCGAGGCTACCAGCTCGATCTCATAACGTCACCTAAAACAAAGCCCAACAGTTAAGCTCAAAAACAAACAAAGGCCGGCCCAACAAAAAAAAAACAGGAACCAGCCCGCCCTGCTGTAGCCCTCCGCCCCGATGTGACAACGCGACACCCCATGATCACGACTTGAGCGGATCACTCACGCACGAAACTAAAGACACAGAGATCTGATGATTGAACACTTAGATGTAAGATCACTAAAAAACATCAGATATGAGTTAGTCATTCTGATCTAAATAACCTTTAGATCCATCTAAGATTTGGATTCCCTCTAGACAAGAGTTAGCAAACCTGATAATATATAGACGAATACTTCCACGATTATCAATAGGAAAGAGCCGTGTCCGACCGGGTCAACACTATTTACAAGGTGATGGTTTAATTTCCACAAAGATATTTGCATATGTCAGGGTGGACGGCACGAGCGGTCTTTTGGACCGGCTCGTGGCCCGCTCGGTCCGGGCAGGCTCGGTCCTGGCCCGACAAAAAAATCGGCCGGTCCGGTCCCTCAAACAAGACCGAAAATCGACCGGTCCAGTCCGGTTAAAGCTCGGGCCGACCGAGCAGACCGAAGAAGTAGCCGGCGGCATGGCGGGGCCATGGCCAGAGCGGGGCGGGGGCGTGGCTGGGGGCTTGCCGGGGGCATGTCGGGGGCTTGGCGGGGGCTTGGCGAGTGCGTGGCGGCCAAGGCGTGACAGGGCCACGCACCTGTGCCGCGGCCGCCGCCGTCCAACGCACAAGTAGAGCACCACCGCATAACACCAAGGCCACCAGCCTTCCGGTGACGAACCATCATGTCTAGGAGTTCCTCCGTCGTGGGATCTATCATCTCCGTCAAAGAAATCGACGAGGGATGTCCTACATAACCGCATCAGCCATCGTTCCTTTCATCTCTGTCCACCGGCTGTCATGTCAGATTTGTCGCTGATGAGCGTCCCTCTGGTGTTCGTCTTGGTCATGTAGCTTCCTCTAATTCTTCTCAAACTTCCAGACATCTTTTCGATGAGCTGCGCTTCCTCTAGCAAGATATCTCTCCGATGAGCCGTCGCCGGAGCTCCAGAGCGCGCCCTGCCCATGTCTTGGCCGGTCCTCATGGTCCTCTCGGTCCGGCCCGAGCTCGGCCATTGCCGGTCCGGTCCCTGAAAACAGGACCGCGACGTTGCTCGGTCCGGTCCGGACCGGACCGCCGGTGGCCGGTCCAAACACCGGCTCGGACCGTGTCCACCCTGATGCATATGTGTGATCATCAATCCACCATTCGTAACGTGAGGTCGAGCGTGATCCACACAATACGACAGGCAGGACGACCAGACGACTGACGGCTTCCACACAATATGCATCTCTCATTTACTAGTCTCACTGGCTATGAACGACGCCTCCACGTCCTAAACAATCAGTCTATAAGCTATTGTACACAAAATACAGTAGTCCTAAAGAGCTCCTGTTCCTGAAGCCTGTGTAAGCTATAGCGCTGCACTTTCGCCATGCATCGCTCGGTTGCCAGGCTGCTCGCCTTGCTCCTCGCCGCAGCCGTGTCCTGCGGCTTCTTCGTCGCCGCCCATGCCCGGCAGCTCCAGCCGGCCCATGCGGCTGGCGCGAGCTGCTTGCCGCGCGAGAGTGACGCACTGCTCGCCTTCAAGCAAGCCGTCAGCGACATCTACGACAACCTCGCCTCGTGGCAAAAACGGCACAAAGATTGTTGCCGGTGGAGGGGCGTCACCTGCAGCAACGAAACCGGCCATGTGATCGAGCTTGACATTGGTCGCACCTATTTGTTCGGCAAGATAAGTCCTTCCCTGCTTTCTCTCGAGCATCTGGAGTACCTAAATCTCAACTGGACCTACCTACTTGGACCAGACGGTACTTCTTTATTTCCAGAACTCTTGTGTTCTTTAAGCAACTTGAGGCACCTCGATCTCTCATGGACACAATTCTCTGGTAGATTGCCTGCTCAGCTTGCAAACCTTTCAAATTTGGAGTACCTTGATCTCTCAAACACAAATTTCTCTGGTAGGCTGCCTGCTCAGCTTGCAAACCTTTCAAACTTTGAGTACCTCGATCTCTCATGGACATCCCTGCACGGGCCTAATGGTCGCGCTCCAGAGTTCTCGTCTTGTAAAAACTTGAGACATCTCGATCTTAGAGGCACACCATTGTCTGGTAGAGTCTCTCCTCAGTTTTTCAACCTTTCAAAGTTAGAGTATCTCGACCTCTCCTGCACTAGCATGTCAGGTATACTGACGCCTCAGCTTGGAAACCTTTCAAACTTGCGACACCTTGACCTCAGTTCAATACAAGATATACACACATCAGATATCTCATGGTTAACTCATCTCCATTTCCTGGAATTTCTTGATATGAGTGACATAAATCTCAGCGGCGCGGATGTGTTTCTCGTGGCCAACACAATCCCATCTCTGAAGGCCCTTATTCTTGTCAGTTGCTCACTTCCAAATGCCAGCCAGTTGCTTACGCACGTAAACCTCACAAAACTAGAGCAGCTTGATCTCTCCAGTAACTATTTGGGCCACCGAATTGAAACATGTTGGTTCTGGAACCTAACAAGCATCAAGGAACTAACACTCGATTCAACCTATCTTTATGGTCCATTCCCTGATGTGCTAGGAGGTATGATTTCTCTCCAGCAGCTGGAATTTACCAACAACGGTAATTCAGCCACAATGACGGTGGACTTGAAAAATCTTTGTGATTTAGAGTACCTAGAGCTCGATCGGAGTCTTGCGTCTGGGAACCTGACAGATTTTGTGATGAAACTGCCACAATGTTCGTCCAGCAAATTGCAGTACTTGAGCTCAAATCACAACAATATGGCAGGAATGCTGCCAAATATGGTGGGGCACTTCCTGGAGTACCTTTACCTTTATAATAACAGCATTACTGGAGCTATACCAACTGGGTTAGTGAATTGTACTAGTTTGCAATCAGTTTCTCTCGGTTTGAACCAACTAAGTGGACAGATACCAACATTGCCGAGAAGCCTCACTGAGGTGGACTTATCCATGAACAGCTTGTCGGGACCTTTGCCATCAGATTTTGGAGCTCCAGACCTTACAGTACTAAGTCTATCCTCCAATTACATCGCTGGTCACGTTCCTAGACCTATTTGTAAGTTGCAAAACCTAGTTTTCTTGGATTTGTCCCGGAATATGTTTGTGGAAGAATTTCCTAGGTGTTCTTCAATGCCAAACTTGGCATTCCTATACTTAAGTAATAATAACTTCTCCGGAAATTTCCCGCCATTGCTCCAAAAATGCTCAGAATTGACTTTCCTAGATCTTGCAATGAACAAGTTCGATGGAGCACTACCAGTATGGATCGGAGACCTAGTGAACTTACGGTTTCTGCAGCTAAACAATAACATGTTCTATGGGGATATTCCAGCTAACATCACAAGTCTTGTACTACTTCAACAATTCAGTTTAGCGAGCAACAATATATCAGGATCAATTCCATCATCCTTGTCAAAATTAATAGGTATGACCCTGAAACATCTGCCAAGACTTGAATCACGGTGGACTGAAAACAGATTTCAGCGGCTGCCCGTGGATATTTTGTCTGTGGTGATGAAGCAGCAAGAGCTTAAGTTTAGCGGTAATGCAGTTATTGACATGGTCAGCATTGATTTGTCGCTCAACCACTTGACCGGTGAAATTCCAGATGAGATAACTTCTCTGAAAGGACTGTTGAGTTTGAATTTATCATGGAATCACCTGGGCCAGAAAATTCCTGTGAAGATTGGGGATATGAAATCACTGGAATCACTCGACTTGTCAAGGAACAATATCTCCGGTGAAATCCCAACGAGCCTATCAGATTTGACATATCTAAGCTCCTTGGACTTGTCATACAACAATCTTGCAGGAAGAATTCCAACAGGCCGTCAACTCGACACTCTGTATGCAGAAGATCCGTCCATGTACGATGGCAACAATCGCCTTTGCGGGCCTACTCTTCAAAGGAATTGCTCAGGCAGCAGTCCACCAGAGCATGGGAATCAACAGATAAGTGAAAATTCTTATGACCAATTGATGTTCTTCTACATTGGGCTAACGTCTGGCTTTGTGGTTGGACTATGGCTTGTGTTCTGTGCTTTCTTGTTCAAAAGGGCGTGGAGATATGCCTACTTTTGCCTCTTCGACGAGCTATGTGACAGGGTGTACGTGATTGTTGTTGTTACTTGGGGCCGGATAAACACCAAGGCGGCTGCAGGTTGAGTGATGTGCTAAATCGATTAATGCCGGTGGCACTCTATTGTGCTCCATGAATAAATAAAGATGAAGAAGTATCTATTAGCAGCTTGTACAAGGTGATATGAACCTTTTCTGATGCATGTAACTGTTATTGGTTTGTACTCGTTGGTCCTGATGAACCCGGCACGTGATTTTAGCTTCCAGCTCTGTTTTGTTTCATGTCGATGGTTGATGTTTTGTAATACTGAACTGCACTAGCAGAGTAGCCTGTACAATTTTGTGCAGCTTGATATATTGTATTTGTGCGCGTTAAGCATACAAATTTTCTGGTTATTTTGCTAATTCTCAGCTGGCTAATTTTAACATTCTCATTCGTCTTAAAAGATGCATTCTAAGATTCTGTTTGGATTGGACGTGTACAACTTTAGCAAAAACAAACTTGTTTGTTTCAAGCGACTGTCTAATCTTGGCATAGAATCTCAGGTAGTACATGCAGCCAATGCAGATGGAAGCCAAAATATATATCAGATAGGAAAGCGCTCACCGGCGAGTAAACAGAGGCGACGACTTCTGTATCTTGTACGGCCGCTGTTTCTGTTTGCCTACCAAGGCCACATGGAAATGGTTGATGTCTCCGGGAACACGAAGTGGTTGCCGGCGGCGATCGAGGTTTTTCCGTCTCGAATCCCGAGGGAATGTCCAGGCGGTTCTGAGTAGAGGCCGAAAGAACAGTACGAGAGGTACGAGAGGCTCATGGTGTAGGAACATCTTAGTAGCTCATAGGAATGCTTATTTAGAAATGTACGAGCGAGCCAGGTCGCAAATCGAATTTTTTTATCATATTCAGGGAGTACAAGCCTCAAGCAAGGGACTGCGTATAATCTTATCACTTGGAACTTCCTTCTACCCAAGCCATTTTCTACTCTTCACAGCACCAAGGAGTACTTCCACCAGAGTGAAATATCTTTTGACCCTGTGTTTGATATGAAGTATTCTCTTCGTCCCATAATATAAGACGTTTTTGCAAGCTAAACGTCTTACATTATGGGACGGAGGAGTATTAAATATCCATGGTGGCCAAAACTGAAGAAATTAGGCGGCTCATAAAGCTTAGATAAAATGGTTTGTAACAGACGATTAAATGTGCCATAACCATCACTGCGTGCATTCAGTATTGTTTCTGCATCAACACATCAGCAGCTTCATATCAAGGACTAGGAAAATGAAACCTGAGCAACAAACAACTAATTCAGCAGAACTCGCACACTGGGCATTCCTGCAGCAAACATGTGATGTCTATCCTCCACAAAGAGTAATATGATTCAGCCACCTGCCTGATCATGCTACAAATTCAACCCATAGTAGCATCACTGCAGTGATGATACCTTTTCGGCACACAAGTGATTGTGTCTTCATGCCAGTTGACTAGTGTCTACATGCACAACATACAAAATGGACGAATCTACAGGGGGAGGAAAGCCACTTCTGCATCTCAACCACCGGAATGTAATTCTAGATACCTGCGGAAGCAATCAATTTCATCAGTCAAACCTATTTGTGTAAGGCATTCATGGAAAAGCTGTTAAAGTTAAAATCTCCCACAATTTCTCTATGACTCAAACAGTAAACGTTGGCTTCACAAGTAATGTGGACAAGTACCTAAAGCTCCAATTTTGGTTCCCCTCGGCATTAACACAATGCCAACAATACAAACATTGAGAAGCAATAGGTGATTTTTAGAATAGTGGCATGCCCAGCAATTTTAATGTCACCATCTGGTTTTTGGCTACATTTGATCATAGTATAGGCTAAGATACCGGTGATAAGTTCATTAGGCCTCGTACAATGCAAGGCGCTTAGGGGAGGTGCTTAGAGAAATAAATCAGTATTTTTTAAGCATCGATACTTATTTCTAGAGGGTAGACACTTAATTAGGCATCTCTTCTAATAGGCACTGCTGTTTAAAAA
Organism: Aegilops tauschii subsp. strangulata; assembly: GCF_002575655.3. Lineage (NCBI taxonomy): Eukaryota > Viridiplantae > Streptophyta > Magnoliopsida > Poales > Poaceae > Aegilops > Aegilops tauschii. Next base: position 33,321,696 of record NC_053040.3, on the reverse strand, counting down.
AAACGGTTTATTTTTCTAAGCACCTACCACTGTACAAGGCCTTAGAGGCCACTTTTGAATAGCCTAGCTTATCAAATCATTTGAGATGTTCTTTGTTATCATGGGCACATGAGGAGTTCATCGAGTAGAAAAGGAGAAACACCTGATTTTGAGCTTGAAGTCGTACTTTTTAGTAATGGCTAGCAAATCTAATCTAATTAAATACATGCGATAGAAGCCTCAATTAAGAGATCGTGCATCATCTTATTAGCACATACACTTCCTTCAATCTACAATGTATATCATATTTTTTATGGTGTACAGCATCAAAAAAATACTTTGCCCACCTCTTTTAATGATAATATGTTAGTCAAAGATGGAATGCATAATGAAAGCAGTATTTAGGGTGAATCCAGCCAAAGAGTACTAGCGCATGGTGATTGCGGCCTGCAATTCGGTCACCCACGTTGACCCGTTCCAGCGCATGGTGTTGCGCCTCCAGGTCACGGCCCGTGCGCTCACGAGCTGGAGCGCCCGCACGGTCGGTGGCGTCCGCCTCAAGCTCGCAATCTCGCGGGAGCTGATCTTGAGATTTGACAAGGCGCAAGAGGACAGGGCCCTCACCCCTGATGAACGATGGCTACACTCCCAACTGAAGATATCCTACCTTGGGCTTGTCTCCCTGGAACGTACCATTGCTCGCCAACAGGCACGTATTGCCTCTCTGAAGGACGGAGACACGAACAGCTCCTTCCATCTACAGAGCACCAACCGTCGACAGAAGAACACGATCCACACTATCACCATCGATGACCGTGTGCTCTCCGACCACAATGACATCGCAGACGCGGCCTTCACCCACTTCAACGCCTTGCTGCGCGCCATCGCCGACCGCAACTGCTCGATGAACCTTCACGACCTCATCAAGCCGGCCGATGACCTTCTCGACCTTGAGGCGCCTTTCGGTGCCGAGGAGATTTGGCACGCAGTCCAACGGCTGCCCGCGCAAAAGGCGCCCAGTCCCGACGGCTTCACGGCTGAGTTCATCAAAGCCTGCTGGCCCACGGTGCGGCAGGATTTCACGGACGTATTCCAGCAGCTCTACCACATGCGTGGGAGGGCTTCGCCCGCCTCAACCAGGCACTGCTTACCTTGCTCCCCAAGCGCGCCGACACCGCCAGCTTCAGGGACTACAGGCCCATAAGCCTCATCCACCTCGTCGCCAAGGCCGCGAAACTGTTCTCGCTATGCCGCGCCCCAAAGCTGGATCGCCTCGTCAGCAACAACCAGAACGCGTTTATCCCCGGGCGCAGACTTCATGATAATTTCATTCTGGTCAAGCAGTTGGCACGCCTACTCCACCAACTCAAGGCAGCAAGAGCCCTCCTCAAGCTTGACCTGGCAAAAGCTTTCGAGACTCGATCTCTTGATCGTTCGTCTTCGAGGTCCTGCAACGCTACGGTTTTGGCGCACGCTTCTGGGAGTGGCTGGCCATATTGCTATCCTCAACGAGCACTCAGGTGCTTATCAATGGCGCTCCAGGGCCCCCGATCTGGCACCGCTGTGGCTTCCGGCAAGGCGACCCGCTGTCTCCGTGGCTCTTTGTCCTTGTCGTCGACGTCCTCGACCGGCTCATCAATCGGGCAACCTCACTTGGGATACTACAGCAACTCCACCCACGGCGGCCGGTCCTGGCCATCTCGCTGTACACAGATAGCATTGTGCTGTTTTGTCATCCACGCCGACCGAGATCATCGCGGTCAAGGAAATCCTCCAACTATTTGGCCACGCCTCCGGACTCCACGTCAACTACACCAAGAGCACGGCTACCCTCATTCACTGCGGCAGCGACGCGACAACCGCAGCGGTCCAGCTGCTCGGCTGCCCCATGGCCGAGCTCCCTATCACCTACCTGGGAATTCCCCTCATGGTTCGGCGACCCACTGCCGCGCAGCTGCAACCGCTCGTGAACAAGGTGCGGGGCCAGTTGCCATCCTGGAAAGCGAGGCTCATGAACAAGGCCGGGCGCCTCGCGACAGTGAAATCTATCCTCTGCGCGATCCCCATCCACCAACTGTTGTCCTTCGCGCCACCTATAAAAACCATCAAGCAGCTTGAGAAGATAGAACGAGGGTTCTTGTGGGCTGGCCGTGAGGCAGCCAATGGCGGCAACTGCCATGTCAACTGGCGCCGGACATGCTGCCCCATCGAGCTCGGATGCCTCGGAATTCCTGACCTGGAGCGCACCAGGCTGGCGTTGCGCCTTCGATGGTTATGGCTGAGCCGCACTGACCAAACCAGGGCATGGAGCTGCCTTGGCTTGCAGTTCTCTGCAGACGAGCGGGCACTGTTCTTCGCCTGCATCGAGACGGTCCTGGGCAACGGCCATACATCCCTATTCTGGGACGACCGGTGGATCAATGGCCGCTCCATCAGCGAGATCGCACCACAGCTCCACGCCTGCATCCCCAAGCGCAAGAGAAAGGCATGAACTGTTGCGGAGGGGCTCCACGCCAATGCTTGGGCATGCGACATCGAGGGCACACTAGGTATCCATGAGATTGGCCAATACATACACATCTGGAGGACCTTGGCGCGGACTACCCTGACCGAGGAACCTGACCAACTCCTTTGGAAGTGGACCACGAGCAGATCATACACCGCGAAGTCCTGGTACAAGGCTACCTTCCAGGGATCAATCCACAGCGTGTCCTGGAAATTCATATGGAAGAGTTGGGCACCGCCCTGGGTACGCTTCTTCCACTGGCTCGCTGACCAGGACCGATGCTGGACCGCCGACCGCTTGGCACGCCGTGGGCTGCAGCACCACGACCCTTGCCTCCTATGCTGCCAGGACCCCGAGACAGTGGACCATCTGCTCCTTCGATGACCCTTCTCGAGTCAAGTTTGGCATGACATCATCGCTTGGCTAAGCATGTCTGTGCACGCCACCAAGCCATGAACCCTCCCTCCTGGACTGGTGGCACACTGCCAGGAAGGAGACACCGCAGTCCATGCGCAAAGGCCTGGCCTCCATGGCCTTGTTAACCCCTTGGATGATCTGGAAACACCGCAACAGTTGCGTCTTTGAGGGCGCCCTGCCTTTGGCACAAGACCTTGTTGTGAAGATCAAGGAAGAGGCATTGCTCTGGGCCAAGGTGGGAGCTGGCGGCCTTCGCGACATCATACCCCAGACATGGGACGTGCACTGATTACCCCGTTTTTCATCAGCAGTTCTGTACCTCCTACGAGGATTGTAACATAAACCCTATCTTTTCAATACAAAGAAATGCAAAAATCTCTTTGCCTTTTCTGAAAAAAAAGCCTGTTCGGGTGTTAATTGTCATTTATTCATGTACAGGGCACAACATACAAATCACACTGGGACTCAACAGATCCATAACCACAAAAAATCAATCAAATACAATGCGGCAACCGGGTAAAGTAGAACACTAAAAGATCCCTGAGGCAGACGAAATGTAAATTATTCATTTGGCTACTACTCCCTCTGTAAAGAAATATAAGTTAGTGATCTAAACACTCTTAAATTTCTTTACAGAGGGAGTACTTAACATGGTAGCATTCTTATCTATGAGCAGACACAAACATATTCACAAGTTGGGATTGAGAATGGGCCCTAAGTCACTGGTCATCTGAGATATGAGGAGCTAGAGGGAGAAGAACCCGCACTACCAGAAGGAACTGGGCTAATAAGAGGGAGAAGAGTTCATACTACCAGAAGGTGGAGAGAAACTGAACACAAGGTAGCTACATGGAAGGGATGGCGAACAAAAGAGCACATCCAACAGGGAGAACATGAGTGAATCGAAGAGAAGGTGGTTAGGTTAAAGCATGATGAAGGGAATGTAAAGCTGAGAAGGATGGTGATGAGGAAGGAAAGCCTGGATAAATAATCCAAGACACAGCCAGCCATGTCCTCTCTTGCAATTTGGTAATTGGGAAATGGTAGTTAAAATGAAAGCAAAACAAAAATTCAAGACACCTCAACTCATGCAGAAGATAAGCCTACCTACTCAACCAACACATCATCGTATTTCTCTATATATAAAAGCAACAATCTTCTTCTTATTTAATTGAAAAAAAAGCAACAGTTTTGCCTCGGTTATAAAGAAAAGAATTCTTGAACGGTCAATATATATTAGTCCTTGTATATAATAGCAGAAGTTCTCCAGACACATTTGAGTCCGATCTCGCCTTCAAAATCAGACAATTCTTAAAATCGTCTAGATAGTCACTTCACTTCACTTAAAGTTTCTTTTCCTTGATAACACCGATGCGCCCATCAGCTAGGTTTTCAAGAAATAATTAATTTGCAAGAGACTTTTCATCAGATAGACTATTTTAAGAGGCTTTTAATAGAGAGGATTCTACAGGGCAAGGTTCACTCTATTTTTTTTATAAACAAGATTCATTCCATTCCCAGGTCGTCCTCAGCTCACTGAAGAACAGGGGTAATATATGCACTGTCGGTACGTTTCATTTCTCAAGAAGACGACTCAAATTCAGAAATGCTGTGGGACTAGAGTACAAATTCAAACACACATAAAAATAATGAAACGTTATGGGCATAAGCAGAGATCATGGTACATGAGCAAACCACGCTGAAAAATATTTGTGCGCACACAAAATAGTAAATACAATGCAAGCAAATGAACTGCAAGATTCAGAGACAGGGCCAACGCTAAGCAAGTTCATTTCTCTTCCTGCCAGTTCGAATATTGCCTACATGAGTCACATAACAGATGGCGATTCACAGTTGAGAAGATTAATTTCATTTCTGCATACGGAATGGACGAACCTGCAGCGCATAATCCATTTCTGCATCTCAGATAACGAAATCCTAACTGTTGATACCTGTAGAGAAACCAATACCATCATCAGCCAGACTGATCTGTAATATCCCAACTTATCTCACAATTTTGTTTGATTCAAACACTGGAAAATTGCGCCACAAGCTCAAAACTGAATCAACTCAGCATTACTGGACAAAACCAGCATTATATAGAGAGAAGAGCAATAGGAGATCAATTAATTTGTAGCAGCACATCTTCAATTCCTATTGTTAGCATATTCTAAAGTTTTTCACTGCATCTGGTCTTGTCATTTTTATCATGTGTTCAGTTCAACAAATATTAAACATCCAGAATGATCAAAATCAAAGAAAATAGACTGCACAGAAACAACATGTTTTTAGAAGAACAGGGCCCTGCCACAGTACCGTTCATCGAAAATGAAACCAACATTCGAACAGAGTGCCAGTACGTGGAGAATGGCCGAATGCCAACCCAGCAGAGCACAAAGAAAATTGTAGTTTGGATCAGAAAAACTATATTGGATGTTATCCGAGTTTAACTAACAAAAAGAGGCATGCTGACAAATATATAACCAAACCGCTTAAGATTAGCATAATTATACAATAACAACTGCAAGCGATCTTTAGGTATCATAATGATCCTGAATGAGCAATAATGTGCAAGCAATTTCATTCCCATATTAATAAAAGAAGTTTAAAGCCAAATGTTAGGGCATTGTTAGTTATCAAATATTTGCATTGATGGAACAACAAATAAATCATCCTCAAACTTGAAACTTGACATACACACAGAAAAAACTCAATTCAATGTAGCAACCAGCAAAAGTAAAAAAAATACCCTTGAAGGACAGGAAAGAAAAAATATTCCATTTGGCTACTACTAATAGATAGTTGCCTGCTCAGTCAATACATCATGTTATGTATTGTACAAAAGTTTAACTCCATCATGTCCACCCCCAATGCCCATGTCTACAAGAATAGGAAGTCCAGGAACCAATGAGATTCCAACAAACAGTTAAATGCGTACAAGGGGGCGCTAACTAGATCTATACACACTGCTATAATTCCAGAAAACAATTCAGCTGTATCTGACAATGAAATTGAGTATGGCAATAGGCCCGCAACAATAAAAAATAGTTTGCTAATTATACACAGAATTTGCCAATCTGCCTCAAATATATTATTTCTGCCAGTCATTCTGTTCGTTGTTTTACTCTATGAACATCTAAAGTGTAAACAGATAAAACGTTTGCTACCTCTGACTCGAACCACATAACTCAGCAATAACAACACGAGAATATCAAATAACTTGGTTTCTTTTTACCTGCAGTATAGACACCTTCGAATGGATAATAGTGACGCCAGGAGAAACTGCGGTAGGATTCAAAAAGTTTCTTTAACTGCAATGATTTAACCTGAAGCATAAAGATGTCGCCGATAAATGCCCACAATAACACCACATTATTGTCCTCAGCAAAACCGAGTATCCTTGGGCTCTGACTGCCCTCCTCTGAATTCATGGAAAGTAGCTTGTCTAGTGCAACAGTTCTTCCCAGCACCCATGAAGCTACACCATCACAGTCCGTCTTCCTCTTCCATAACTGGAAGCAGTTCCCCGAAATGAAGAGGAAACCAAGGCCACCACCATCCGCCCGCATAACCGTGAACAAGCAACTGTCGACATAGAAGATGTCCACTGGCACATTTATCACACTTAGGCTCTGCCTATCCAAATTAAATTCAAGTATTCCAACTCAATTCCCAAAAAGCAACCAGTAAAGGGAATTCCCAACCATCACAAGCACATGTCATGGTAAACCCTGGTGGGTACATCAGGATCATCCGCCGGAAGCAGTGTTGACACGAGATTACTCCATACACCGGTCTCCGACGAGTACACCTGAGGCCACAGCCTGTGTAAGTTGCCTACCAAGACAACCTGGAAATGGTGGGCCTCTCCGGCAGCACGAAGCACCGCTCCGTTAATCATGGTTTCCTCCTTGTCGAACCCTGGGGGGATGTCTAGGCGGTGCTGGTCACCCGTGACGGGATCCCATACCAGGAGCAGGTTCCCAGTCCAAAGGAAGATGAGCATGAGGCCATGGCGGCATCCGAGGATCATGAAGGTGTCGCCGCTGTCGATGGGAAAGGAGAAGCAACCGAGCAACCCAGCGTAGGAGGTACCTTGGACGAAGCAACCGAGCAGGGGAGGGTTGCGGCGGTGGTGCTCGCGGAAGCGGCGGAGAAATCGGGCGTCGGATACGATGCGCCCCCAGAGCTTACAGGCGAGGGAAGCGCGGGGGAGGGAGGACGGCAGCGGGGGGAGGCGGAGGAGGATCTCGGAGAGGAGGTCTTCGTCGTCCAGCGGCGCCGCCGCCGACGACGACGAGCTAGGGTGGCTGCTCATCTCCTCACCTATGCGGGATCTGCTTTTTTTTAAGGGAGATGCGGGATCTGCTGGACTGGAAGAGTGAAGAGGTTTTTTTTTTAGGTGCACTGCAGGCTCTCCAACGAGACAATGAAGAAGAAGAGCCCAAAAGGGAAGATCACATCGGGAAGCCCAAAACAAGGTTGGAGACTGAAGCCCACGAAGAGTGTAAAACCCAAGAAGGTTTTGAAGTTTGTGAATTCTCAGGGAAATAAAATCACAAAACAACATAGTGATACGTAGGGATGTACCGGATCAACCTACTTATTTTTAGGAAATATAACCTACTTCTAAAAATATGGCCACTTGTGTCCTGGAGAATTTGTGCTACCTTTTCTCGTTCTTCTCTCCCGAACTCAACTAATCATATTTTTGGACAATTTTTAGGTGGCTATAATTCATCCCTAATTCCCTATAATTTTTTTTCAAGTTATTGGGAGTTTCCTTTAAACTTGTAAGTTCACGAAATGTAATGCATACTGGTGTGGACCTCTACAACATATAAACCATGCTCCACCGTGCCGGCTGTCATAGTGAAGATGATAATGTATGAAATGATGTGCATGTGGCTTTATTCCACCAAATAAATCTTTTGGACCATGCACTACACTCCTTTAAAATAACTCACAATATCATTTCAAAGTGTCAAATAAATCTTGATTTTTATAAATGTATATATGGACGTAAATATGTCTTTATAAAATTTCAATGTTAAATACTTTAGTTTGTGGACTGCACACAACCTACATTGATACATATTTTTGTTAGTGGTAGCGATGATGTTTTTGAGTTTTTATCACATCCCTCCTCTCTTTTTTCGTTCTTTTGAGCTTTTTATACCAGACTTATCAATGAATCATTATTCCTGCATCCTTCCTTTCAAGCAATTTATCCCGTGGTCTCGTTGTATTCAGCAAGCAGTCTTTCAGTTCCGCAATTGGGATGTGAGGGTCATGAGACTTTGTCAAACATCTCTTCTGCAATTTCTAAACTAGAGGCTTGTAAGAATTCACCAAGGTGAATGGGTGATCAAGAAATGACAAGTCCCATCAAAATTGATGTAACTTTGTTTATACCAGCAGTCTCAGTTAGCCGTGTTTTTTCATTGCATCAATAAAAATTGTATCATTGCCAAGAAGTCTCTTGTTAAATGGGGCTCTTGAGTTGCGTTGATCTATTGGGTTATGGTGTGACATACGTCAAGTACTCTGTGAAATTGAACAGGCAAATATTGAAAGAATTTTCACCTACTCAAGGCCTCTGGCAAAGTGGTCCATTGTCCCCATTATTATTATTATTATTATTATTATTATTATTATTATTATTATTATTATTATTATTATTATTATTGTCCGTTGTTGATGCACTCTCTCCTATGATGAATAAGGCGGTGACTTATGGGAGACTAGTACCTTTCGGGCATCAGGTATCTCTCACCTGGTCTTTGCCGATGACTCCTTATTATTTTCTATGCTAATACAGGACAAGCCAATATTATAAAGAATGTTATGAACACAAATGTGTATCATCGTCTGGACAACATGTGAATCCGTGAAAGTGTTCTATTCTTGTTTCCGTGGCATGTTCGGCTGAAGCGGTTGTTGAAATAAAATAAATTTTGGAGCTCTCTTGGGTAGTCTTTGAACCTGGGGGAGAATGCACAAAGGTAAATTCCAATCAATACAAAATAATAATTAGAAAGAGACTAATTGACTGGGGAGAGAAGTATTCCTCTTCCGGGGCAAAAGAGGTGTTACCTGCCAAAAAAAGGGTGATACTTGAGTCGTCGGTACCGGCCATTCCAACCTATGTTATAAGTATGTTTAGGCTGTCCACGTCTATCTGTGCCGAGCTCACCAAGTTGACACGATAATTCTGATAGGAAGTGGATAATGAAAAAAAAAGGAAGCGACGGCTTGGCCGGCCTGGGATAAAATGGTCCTCCCCAAATCTCATGGCGGAATGAGTTTAGAAGATATGCTATTTTTCTGCTGGCTAAACAAATTTGGTGTCTGATCGAGGCACCTACAAAGTTTATGCGCTCGTCTACTACTTTGTGCAAAATATGAACTAATGGGTCATAGTGGATAGTGTCTTTATCTGGAATGCTTCCGCTGTGTGGCTGGAATAGAGCACAAATGAAGATGCTACAAAATCAATGTTTTTGTGATGAGACACTTTTGTCACATAATTTGAATGGCGGTCATATAATAGGATAGGTGTTTAGTTTCCTATCTACTTTATTCCGTTGGTTGTGGCTATCCTGTTTCATGTTCTTATGGCTCTTAGTGAGCCTTTTTACTTGTTTTGAGACCTGGAGACTTTGTTGAACTATTTGTTTTATTAATAAGATGGCCGCATGCATCGTTCTGATGCAGAGGCCGGGGGATAACCTCCTTTTCGGGAAAAAAACTTTTGTCACATAAAATCGATCTTCATCAGAAAAATGCACTATGATGGCTTTCGATCGTCACATGGTCTGTCATTGAAGCATCGTCAAAGAAAATGAAATGCTGGCGGTACTACTTTTTTCGTCATCTTAGGTGACGGTTTAGGTTTTTTCAATGAATTCTTTTTTTTATGGCCAAGACTATCCCGTTTGATCAACCAATTTGTAACGTAATATAGTTTTCGATGATGGTGTACCGTCACTAGCAATTTGTATGGTCAACAATTCTGACATATGAACCCAGAAGATGCTGACATCACTTCTTACGTGTGGGTCCATGCGTGGCTGCTTACGCATGGGTCCTGGTGATGGCTTGCATTTTCTTCATCAGCGATGCTACACTTACACGCAGTTTTCCACGGAATGGAGGTTACGGACAGGTGTGGCCTCATTAGATTGCGGGGAGGAGGGCCCCACTGCGGAGATTCAAAGGGCACGGATGGAGTAGAGGCCGCCACATCAGTCCGTAGGATAGCTTCCGTGAGACTCATCCGTAGGTGGAGCAATTTTGTTTCGTCATAATTACCGTCACTTATTGAAGCCCATGAACATCTCTTGGTATGTGGCCCCCGACAGGAATTTCATCAAGTCTTTCCGTTTGGCTAATCCTTTTGCAATGGATAAAGCAGTAGTACATCTTTTTTTATGCAATAAGATAAAGGGTAGTCACTGAAATGCTGAATCTTGTAAACAACTAGAGATAATTTTTTTCTAGTTGTGAAAAATCAATAATCATTTGGAATCCCTTTCATAGACTAGGGATCACTTTTTTATCTATATACAAGTTCTCAACCTTATCTTGTCATAACAATTTAAATATGCTACACATCTATTATTATTGTTAACTGGCCAACGGTCTTCTTATGATTTTAATGGAAAAGCAAAGGTTTTGCCTCATTTTTGAAGAAAGAGTTCTTGAACAGTCGATATATATACTAATCCTTGTACATAATAGCATAAGTTCTCTAGACACATTTGAGACCGATCTCTCTCACCTTCGTAACAAGACAGCTCACAAAAAGTCTTTGTTTTCTCGACACCATATTTAGATCCTCCCTTTCTATGATCCCGAATTCCCAGCAAATCCTTCACTCCTCGAATACCCAAGCTACAACCCAAACACGAAGGCAATTTTTGGAGCCCTTGCTCTGGTTTCTGGCTACCATCCAATCTCCAACGGAAGACCAAACCTTAGGCGACACTTCTAGGGGAAACCAGTTAGCATGCCGCTAACTCCAGCAAAGCCTAAACTTAGGTTTTCACTTAGAGAGATGACACTCAAATGACGAGCGGCAGCAACATGCCCCCCAATGGCTACGTTTTTGACAAATAATTAATTTGCAAGACGTCTCCTTTTTAAGCAAGTAGAGTGGGCGGGCAAAAATACATGAGATTCGTCATCCAAATGGGGGACCGACTAGCTCCAGCACAGGCATCATAAACCAAAAGGTTCATTCCATTCCCAGGTCGAAAGGGGCGACACACTGAAGCACGGAGGTACGTATAGTATAGTACATCAATGCAGGCAAATGAAGCTGCAAGAGTCAGCGACAGGACCAAACGCTAAGCAAGTCCATTTCTCTTCCTGCCAGTCCCAAAATTGCCTACACAAATCAAATAACAGACGGCAGTTACAGTTGGCTAGGACGTGTGAATTGCTACAGGTTGACACCACATTTGACCAGGACATGATGTATACAGCGGTCAATTTCCTTGTCATTTTAATCATGCGTTCAGTTCAAAAATTATTAAACATCTATAATGACCAGAACCAAAGAAAATAGAACGCACACAAACCACACAACAGCCAACATTTTGTAGAAAAACAGGGCCCCGCCCTGGTCTGTTTTTCATCAAAAACAAAACCAACATTCGAACAGAGAATGCCAACCCAGCAAAGCAAAAGGAAAATAATAGTTTGGTTCAGAATAGAGATTTGATGAGAAAATATTTAACCAAACAACTTAAGATCATAGCATAATTAAACAAACAACTGCAAGCGATCATTAGGTATTATAACGATCCTGAATGAGCAATGATGTGAAACAAATTGCAAGCTCATATATTAATAAAAGAAGTTTAAAGCCAAATGCTAGGAAGTTGTTAATTATCAAACATTTGCATGGACGGAACAATAAACAAAATCATCCTCAAATTTGACACTACAGACACAAAGAAAAAACTCAATGCAGTGTAGCACCAGCAAAAGTATTCACTATTCACTAATCAGTATAGCTCACAAAACATCACAAAGCATTCTGTATTTCTTCTTCTGAAGAGCAAAAGGTAAAGGAAGCCATGATTTCGATGAATTGAACAAGAACAACCGCAATTGACCTCAACTGCCATGCTTAAACTGCTCAACAAAATACGACCATCTTGATAGTAGTATACTATACTAAACTGAAATAACCTTTTCCGGCCACATGATCAGGATGAATTGAACAAGAACAACCGCAATTGACTTGCAACTGCCATGCTTAAACCGCTCAACAAAATACGACCAGCTTGATAGTAGTAGCTCTGAAAAGGCAACATCAGCAGACTTCAGATTATGGATTTGTCCACTATGCAATGTAGCACTGCTGCGCGCGCGGCACTTAAGAGATCAGTTAGTCCTCACCAGCGATCGACAACATTCTGCCACGATCTGTAAAGATACAAAGCACAAAACTCATGACCAACTTAAGACTTTTTAATTTGTTGTGCCATGTACCTTTTCTTAGTTCAAAAAATTCCATGGATGGATTTCAGACATGACCTTTAGCTATGCCAGAAAATAACATACAGTTTTTCAAGAAAATCTAAAGCAAGACACAACAGGGCAATATTCTATCAACAAGTCTATTTGATTGTTTGGTAATCTCCAATTTAGCCTAGCAGCAAGTTCATTCTTCATCATCTACTTGACCAATGAACGGCTCTAGCAAATGGAGAAACTTCATTCTGGGGGTAATATGCAATGGGCCTGCTTCTCATAAAATGGTCGGCGTAAATAGCACATGAGTCCAGATTCACCAACGAAACAAGAGATGCCTTTTATTATAGGATAGCATAATGTTGAGTCCTTGACATCATTTTTCCATGTTTGCGCTATGTGCGTAAAACATCTGAGTTACATGCTTATTAAACTAAAATATGTACTTCAGTTGATTTACAGATGGTAAACGTTTTATGATGAGATTAAATTATATCTTGGATCCCCATATCTCTAATTGTATGTCCAAAAAGTCCGACAATGCCACTTAGTTTAGATGAGATCGACACTGAACTTTAGATTTCAGGATAGAGAAACAGCATAGCCTACACTTAGTTTAGTTCTAATTGGCCGAGCATTATCCAGACAGTAACTTACAACATCATCAGGATAAATTCGACAAAAAAGGCACAATTGATTATAACGACTTGCATGACCAGTATGTATGTAAGGTGATAACAATCTGCCATGATCTAAAAAGACACCGTGCACAAACAAAAGTAGTAACCAACAGTTCAACTCAGTATTCCAGTTTGGTGAGGGGTATGTACTAGTACTAATTACGAAGGTTACAAGAGTCTGATACGTGAGCTGCAGCCATATGCTAGAAAAGAGAAGTATCTTTTTTTAACAAAAAGAAAATCTGGAGCAAGGTTACAGAATAATATAAGATCACCAAGTTTGCGTGCACATTTAGCAATACAACAGATCCATGTCATGGCCCTTAACAACTAAAACATGAAACACAAAACTACATTCCATTTTTCCATGCAACATATTCAGTTTTCACTAGCATACAAAAAAACTGTATGGATAATTGTTAATGAACCAGAACCAACTAACTAAGCAAGCATACAGAAGCTGTAAACAAAATTCATGACAACAGATAAGCAAGGGCCAGTATCATACCTGGAGTGTAGAAGCTCATGTAGGGTAGGACGCTAAAGTAGACCCCAGGCTCATTAACCTTCTTAAGCTGCCCAGAGCTGAGCTTGATCATAAATAAGCCAGCACCCGTGCAAACGAAGATGACACCCACACGGCACACCTCTGCAGACCCAACAACAAATGGTTTCTCATCTTGTTTGGCAACAGGTACCGTTTTCTCCAGTTATATGACCCTGTATTGCACCCATTCTGCAGGTCCTTCCGTGTCCACCTTCCTTGACCACATATAGAGGCTGGAATCCATAATGTAGGCAAAGCCAAGTGAATGTTTCTCCTCCATGGCCATGAGGGCAATGTAATACATGGTGTGGGGCGGCGGGTCAATCATGGATAAGCTGTTCTTGCCCATGTCATACTTAACGATTGCATTACCCAGCCGAACCGTGAAGTAGACTGCATCTCCGACAAGGGTGCCTCACTTAGGGTGGAGACAGGGTGTGTAGTAGCGTCTATATGCTTCTCCCTCTCGCATGTGCTTTGCAAAGGTTTCACAACTGTCGTTGAGGCACACTGGCTCGCTCAATGCCCTCGTGCTCCAGCATGCGGACGAGGACGCGGCCGTGGCGGCAGTCGAGGGGGCGCGTGCGGCGGCCGTCGGAGCTCGGGTGGGGGAAGTCAGGCACCGACGTGGTGGAGGTGAATCGGGCGGGCGCGTCCCCGTCGATCACCCTGAGCCTGTGGAGGAGGCCGAGGAGGGGAGCGGCCCCGTGGAAGGCATGGTAGCGGCGGAGGAAGCCGGGGTCGCAGAGGATGCGGAGCCACGGCTTGCATACGAGCGCGGCGCGGAAGAGGTGCTCCGGCTCGTCCGGCGGGAGGCGGAGGAGGATCTCGGCGGTGACATCGTCGATCAGCGACGCCATGGACGGCGGAAGCGAGGGTTTTGGGTGGGGATAACCTGCTATTCTCTCACGGACAAGAATTTGGGCTGGCCCACTTTAACACAACAAGAATTCGTGAAGTCTAAAAAATGTTCGTGCATTCCTAAAATTGTCCAGTAGTTAAAAAATGTTAATGTATTCTATTTTTGGCACAAATTCAATTCCTTTTTTGTTTTTAAAAAAGTTTGAAAAATTCAAATTCTATTCGCATTTTTAAAAACTGTAAGTGATTTAAAAAAAATCACATTTGTCAAAAATTGTTCGGAGTTCCAACAGTTCTCCACATGCTATGAAATGTGTTTCGAATTTTCAAAATTGTGTCACGTATTTTAAATAATGTTTTTGTAATTTCTTAAATTGTTTTGTAAACAAAAAATATATCTGATTGTCGGCTGCGGACTGGACCGAGCCGGCCCACCATACAGGAAGCGAGTTTTTTTTCTTAATATACGATCTAAAAATTCGTCCTTTCTTTTTCTTAATGTGCAACATAATAATAATTCAAAAAGAGAAACAATGGCTTTGGAGTCGAACTTTGTTTGGAATTTTGAAATTCTATTTGCATTTTTCAAAATTGTAAGCGATTTAAAAAAAATCACATTTTTCAAAAAGAAAATCGGAGTTCCAACAGTTCTTCACATGCTATGTAGAGTGTTTCGGATGTTCAAAATTGCTTCAAATTTTTAAAATAATCTTTTTGTAATTTCTTAAACTGTTTCGTAAATAAAAAAATGTTTCGTATTGTCGGCTGCCGACTGGACCGGGCCGGCCCACAGACATGAAGCGAGTTTTTTTTCTTAATATGCGACCTAAAAATTCGTCCTTTCTTTTTCTTAATGCGCAACATAATAATAATTCGAAAAAATAAACAACTGCTGAGTTGAACTTGGGACCTGGCAGGGTTCAAAATATTTAATCAGAGGCTCGAAATATTTAATCAGAAAGCAAAGCGTCGAAGTTTGTAAACATTTTTTAGAAGCAAACAAGTATTGAAAACGTTTTTTTTATAAAATCTTCGAACTTTTATAAAGTGCGAGCATTTTTGGAAAATTTCGAATACTTTTAAAAAACCAACAACTCTTTTTTTTGCGGGTGAAAAAACCAACAACTCTGAAAAGGCAAACACTTTTTGAAACCTGAACAAAATTTTAAAGTGCGAACATTTTTTGAAATATAAAAAATTTCTGAAGCCTGGACAAAATTTTAAAGTGCGAACACTTTTCGAAACATAAACATTTTCTGAAACCTGAAAATATTTTGTGACACCTAAAAAATATCACAACTTAAAAAAAAGTATGGGCCAATTCAAATAAATGTTTATACAATGAATAGTAATATTGGTGTGATTCAAACAAATGTTTCGTACATCCAAAAAAAATGTAACATTTCAAGAATGTTCACGAGTTTAAAAAAATGTGTGTGCAATGTAAAAAAATGTTTGTGTGTTGCAAAAAATGTGTCATACCCTTAACACATTATATGTGGCATGTGTTTGAAAAAAGTGTATACAAATTTAAAAATGTTGAACCATTTAAATGAAAAGAGAATGAAAAAAACAAAGAAAAACCAGAGTAGTGCGCGAGCGCGAGTGACTACGCTAATGGGCCGACCCAATTCAGCAAATATTGGCTAAGTCCCTTCAAGGTTCGCAATAGACCGGGATTAGAGAGTTTGGTGTGCTGATTTCAGGGATTGAGAGTTTAGGATTTGATTTAGCTTTCGCCTATAAATTCAACTGCGAATTTAGCTAGTTCTAGTTTTGATTTGCCACCTACTTGTTTCATGGCTTTAATTTCAGCCGCCCTAGTACGAGAGGACCGGGAAGGACGCACCTCTGGTGTACCAGTTATCGTACCTACGGTAAATGCTGGGTAAGACAAGATACAACTGTTGGGAAGGGGATATGATCAATAGAACCTGGCTGGATCCGGGCTGGGATAGTGGCGCCCATTCCTAACCAGTTCTGAAAAGGTCTGTTTTGGACCTTTTTCCATAAAAAGCAACCCAATAGGCTAACAATGGCTCAAAAAATAGTCCCAGCAGGCCAAACAACACGTGGGCCTACATGCCTGGCATGCTGACGGGCTGGCCCGATTAGCAAAGGGGTTGTGCTTGGGCCTGAGGGCGCAACACGCATGCTAGCACAACAGACCCATTCACTAATCGACCCTTGGTGGGCTATGTCGTGCCCGGCATGATTAGCACAGTTCCGCTGTGTCAGACCCTTTAGCAAGTTGTGGTTCTATCTAAAAGTTTTTTATCCTAAAAAAATCCTAAAAGTTTTTTTGTACTAAAAAAGTGTTTTCCCTTTAGGAAGGCTAGCTTTATTATACTAGTTTACCGAGGAAACTAGGGGCACCATCCCAAGTGCTAGAGCAATATATAGATATAAATGTTTACATCATCTACTAATTTAGCGAGGAAACTAAGAGCACCATCCCAAACGCTAGAGGATTTATTAAAAAACTAAATTAAGCTAACTCACCAGCAACACTCTACTACAGGTTTCAGGTTGACCTTTCGGTACCTATAGCCAAGTCCAAAATCTTTGCATATGTTCGCCTCCACCTCCCACCACTACTCCTCCATGCTGGTTTTTCACCCTTCCACAAAAAACTGAATCGACTCACCCGATCCTCCTTGTTCTTTTTTGGCAGATGTCGATTCAATTCAATCGCATAAATACTAGGTAATTCAGGTTTCACAAATCACACCATATATGTGAGATCACTTTCCTAAAAGTCAGATAGAAGATCTTTTGCAATAAACTGTGAAAACAAAATTGGATATTTCTCAATGAAAAATCGTTAATCCCATGTACTTGCCCAATTTTCAAAAAACGGTAAGCGTAAGCCGAGGGAAAGGCCACAACTTAGAACAATGGCCTCTTAAGCGCAGCTTAACCCAGAATAAGCATTTTTTTAAACAAAAATTGGCCAGAATTTGGCTGTGTTTTTAATAATATGCACAAAAAAGGAAACATAGCACATAGATAACTGAAAATTTGAAATATCATATAAAGTTGTGGTTCAGTGGTTCACACACCATAACAAATAGCCAAATAACACATAAGGATAAGGTTCAGTGGTTCACACAGCAAGGATAAATGCATAATGTTTTCTTAGAATGATCGTATAAGATAAAGGGGCCAAATGGTAGCAACCAAGCAGCAGCTCACGCAGCTACAAAAACAGCAGCCAAACAACAGCCCTTGCCCAAGCAGTAGCTGCTCAAGCAGCAGTTCATGACTTCATGGATGAGTCATCACCCACATAAGTGCGCCCAATCACCATTCCATCTTCATCATCATCGTGCTCTATGTCCTCCCTTCTGAACATGCCTCCTCTAGTTCTTCTTCGTCTGTCTCAAACTCTTCATCAAAGAGTTCTTGCACTTCGACGAAGCTCAAGTTGTTCACTATTTCACATAGCCTCTTCAATCACACTCCAATGTATGCCATCTGCTCCCTCATGTCCATCTGGAAACACCATGAAAGCATGATCGTCTCCTCCCTCAAACAAGAAGCCTTGTGCTTCGGATGCATCGGTACTTAGGAGAACATCAATGTTCTTCCTCTGCTTGATCTTTTTCTTCTTGGATAACAGGCTTGACTTGAAATGGACGTACACAAGCTGATTGAGGCAATATGTCGTAAGTCGATTTCTCCTCTTGGTATGTATCTACAAGTGCCAATGCTACTAGTCAGGAACTAGTTAATAGGAACTTGACAAAGCATTGAAACAAATTCTGTTTTGGAGACTAATCAACTCAAAACAACTCCAATTTCTCTCACAGCCAGAAGAACTTGAGGTCAAAGAAAGGATCTCCATAGCCATGTCTCTCCTCCATACATTCTCCACCAAGCCACTAGGAAGAGGAATTTCATAGTCAGGAACTAAATAATACTATAGGAACTTGAGTACTGGACAAAATATGCAACTATGTGAAAGTTTTGCAAGTAATGACTAACCAGGATTCTAGTCAAAGTTTTGGCAAGTCCTAGCAAGCTTGTTTGCGAAGGATCCATCTCTTCTTTGGAACTTGCCTATTTCATAGTTCACAGTTTTGTCTTGAATGCTTTCATCACCATGATAGAATATCTCCACACAAGAATAAAAGGCTGTATTGATGTCAGCAGAATCAAATATGCTTTCATCTGCATAGTTGTAGTGTGGATTCAGAAAATATGCACTCAACTGCAGTGGGGCATCAAGGATATCTTTCATCTTACTTTGAACTATAGCTAACACATCTTTGTAGCGCGCCTCGACACTACGAAGGCCTCTTTGACTTATTTCTTTGCCTTCACGATCTTTCCATACACAAAGCCCATTAAGGGTCGTGCATCAGTATCAACCAACCAGAGGACCTTCACCAACGACTCGAGCACCTTGATGCAAAGATTCACACCCTTCAAGAAGTGTTTGTTAACAAATATGGCTATAGCATCCTTGCGTTTCTTTGAGTGCATATCCTCGATCTTCTCCCACTTAGAGGATACCACCATCTTCCATAGTGAACCGACCTTGTTTGCAAGGCTTTGTAAAGTGAGGAATTGGGAAGCAAATCTGGTTACTCATGTGCTCGAAATCCTCAGCCTTATGATTTCTCTCTTCTTGGTGAAGGATGTCATGCACTCTAAGGTGTGATCGTGCCCATACACAAATATTGTGAAAGCCTTGGCATGATCAATTATCTTCTTGAACTTATCTAAGTTGTCAATCCCTTGTCGCATCAAATTGACAGTGTAAGTCGCACACGAGCTCCAAAATATCTCCGACCTCTTGGTCCTTGAGTTCACTCTTGGTTCTGATAACCCACAAGTATAGGGGATCGCGACAGTCTTCAAGGGTAGTATTTCACCCAAATTTATTGATTCGACACAACGGGAGCCAAAGAATATTTGTAAGTATTAGTAGTTGAGTTGTAAATTCAACCACACATGGAGAACTAAATTTCTGCAACAAAGTGTTTAGTAGCACAGTAGTATGATAGTTTGATAGTAGTAGCGATAGTAACGACAAAGGTAACAACAATAGTTTTGTAGTGATTGTAACAACAGTAGCAGTAAAAGTAAGTTAGCAAAGATCAATATATGAAAAGTGTAGGCATTGGATCAGTGATGGATATTTGCGTTGGATGACATTCATCATGTAAAAATCACAACCTAGAGTGATATACAATAGCCCCAATTCATCAATATATTGTAGGATGTACTTCGTATATAGTCATACGTGCTTATAATAAGAACTTGCTTGACATCTTTTGTCCTACTCTCCCGTGGTAGCGGGGTCCATAAGGAAACTAAGGGATATTAAGGCCTCCTTTTAATAGAGAACCGGAACAAAGCATTAACACATGGTGGGTACATGAACTCCTAGAATACAGTAATCTCCGGAGAGTATCCCAAACAATTGTCACTATGGGGCCTATGTATCAGAACAATAACAAGTGCATATGACTAGCAGATAGGATCAAGAACTCAAATATATTCATGAAAACACAGAGGGTTCAGGTCCGAAATCATGGCACTCGGACACTAGTGACAAGCATTAAGCATAGAAAAGTTATAGCAACATTAATCTGAGAACATAGTGGATACTAGGGATTAAGCCCTAACAAATTGACTCGATAAATCTCATCCAACTCCATCACCATCCAGCAAACCTACGACGGAATTACTCACTCCCGGTGGTGAGCACAATGAAATTTGCGATGAAGAAGGGTTGATGAAGATGATGGCGAAGAATCCCCCTCTCTACAGCCCCGAACTGACTCCAAATCAGCCCTCCCGATAAAGAACAGGAGGTGGAGGCGGCTCTGTATTGGAAAACGCAATGAAAGTTCTTCTCTTATTTTATTTTTTCTCGGGGAAAAGGAATTTATAGGCTTGAGATTAGGGTCAACAGAGCCACGTGGGCCCCACAAGGCATCAGGGCGCGCCTGGGAGGGGTGGCCGCGCCCTGTTGCCTTGTGGGCATCTGGTAGCCCCCTCGAGTAGATCTTTGCTCCAGTATTTTTTATATATTCCATAAACAATCTTCAAAAAGTTTCATCCAATTCCGAGAACTTCTATTTCTGCACAAAAACAACACCATGGTAGTTCTGCTGAGAACAACATCAGTCCGGGTTAGCTTCATTCAAATCATCTAAATTAGAATCCAAAAAGAGCAAAAGTGTTTGGCAAAATAGATGCGACGAAGACGTATCAGTTTCTTGCATACTCATACTTCACCAATGTCTCCCGGAGATCATACTGACTCGGTGGATCTAAATCTTGGCCAAATTGACCAAGGGCCTGAACCATCTGCCTAAACTCGCCATTGTCAATTGCTTTAAATTATGTGGCTACATTGCATATAAGAGATACACATCTTAGCATAGGATGGCGACAAACAATCTACAATTCAATTGGAAAAAATAGGGCAACAAGATCTTTCCATGTCTATACACCCATCTTGCAATGTACTCAGATGCTCAAAGTGATCTCTCCTTCCATGTTGCCTTGTTAATCTTCATTTGCTCGAGTCTTGCTTAATTCTCCGTTTAACTTGGGGTAAATGGTACATGTCCACTTATCTATAAGAGTAACACAATAGGTTGTGAGATACCAATACAAGTGAGTTCATCATCATCTCGAGCTTGACCTTGAGGAGTGGATGGTGCATCAATAACAACAACATCTCTCACAACCTTATCGTGCTCATACTTCTTTTGCTTCTTTGATACCTTTTACTTCAAAAGCTTTTAAGCAAGGTTCTTTAGCTTCTTATGGGCACCGTAGACAGGTCCTCACCACATTTTGTTTTGCTGCTATGTGTTGCTTCAGCCGGTAAATACTCCCATGAAAATCTGAGTGCAGAAATTGCACCTCACTCTCTGAAGGTTGTTAGGATCAACCAGCTGACCATAGGACCAACCCTTATCATCGAAATTCCTCTTGAGAATCTTAGCTCTCTCTTCTGCTGTTGTTGCTGCTGCACTAGCATCATCTCCATACTAGAACTAGACTTATGGATGAATGGAAGCAATATGAAATAAATAGCTGATGAACTGAACAACAAAGCAATAGTTTGCTGCAATGTTGCATGCCTACCTATCAAACCTATGGATGAGGAAGAATAAGAACTGAAGAAAAAGAAAGGAGGATCTATGGATCTGTGGATCAGGGGAGGAGAGGAGAGGAGGAGATCCTCACCTGAACTAGTAGTAGTGGACGTCCAGGAGGAGGAGTTGCCGGCGTCCAGATCCAGTAGTTAATGAGGAGGAGGAAGAACACCAGAGGAGCCGCCGCTGGATGCAGAGCACAAGAAGTAGCCACAACGCTCTCTTCTTTCCCCTCCTTCTAACCCAGTAACCATAGCCGAACATGCCACCTTTCAGCCAGGCCTTATATAGCCCCTTCCCCCCGCATGTGTCTATTTTAGCTCCCGCCGGACCTTTGGCCCGCCTTCTTCGCTTTTCTGTCACTTAAGCATGTGTAGCGCACGCTCAACCATCGCTCAGCGCTAAAGCTTATAGCTAAATCATGCTTTTTTCGCTCAACGCTAAAAGTTACGCCTATGCCAAAAGCAAAGTGTTTAGCTATCGCTCAGTGC
Organism: Aegilops tauschii subsp. strangulata; assembly: GCF_002575655.3. NCBI lineage: Eukaryota > Viridiplantae > Streptophyta > Magnoliopsida > Poales > Poaceae > Aegilops > Aegilops tauschii. Next base: position 33,299,605 of record NC_053040.3, on the reverse strand, counting down.
TTAAGCACGGCCCAAAAACGCTTTCTTGAACATTGCTAGCCATTTATTAACAAATCAATAATTCTCAATCCCAGTGCCACGTTGTTCCTTCCCCCTTCGCTGGTCGTGGCTGCGGCGTGCATGTCGCTCTACTGCATGTGAAGCTTGCTGATGTCGCCCAACACGACCAAGACGTGTTTGCGTTGACGTCATGGAGGGGGCGCCACACCGCCGTGGTGCACTTCCCGTTGTGCTCCTCGTACCCGAGCCCCCGCGATGCTGGATGCACGTGCCAGAGTTGTGCATCTCCCACTCCAACGCCTTGGTGTCTCCCTTTCCGTCGACGAGTTCGTCTTCACTAAGCCACACTCGAAGCACTTCAAGCTCGCCCCCACCACAAGGTCCTCCCTAGCGACGTCGCGCTAGAGTGGGACCACACCATCGAGTTTGCCGTCCACGACAGCCTCTACAACCCCTGCGCCGGCCCAGACCTGATGATGCGGAGCATCCCACGATCATCCCCATGGACACCACCTCGACTATCCAAGCTCCAAGTGGACCAATGACAAGAGCAAGGGCTCGTGCTATTCAATCCGATGTGACATCACTCCTACTTGAGTTTCCCTCTTCTTCAAGTGAGACATGGCTACTGCCTAAGTCCGAGATGCTATGTGTGATCAGGTACAACGCTCAAGCCACGGAGCCGAGAGCTGAAGAAGAAGAGACATGCATCAACTCTCTAGTCAACCCGGACCTTCCGGCCAGAGCCCGAAACTTCCGGCCCCCGGACCCTACGGCCGCCCCGGAGCTTCCGGCCTCCGACGTCTTCGACCAGGCCGGGCGTGCCAACTCTCTGGTTAGCCTGGAACCATCCCGGATCCTCGCCCGGACCTTCCGGCCCCCCGAACCTTCGGCCCACCCGGACCTTTCGGCCCCCGGACGCCAACCCAGCCCCACCCGTGCCAACTCTCTGGTTAGGCCGGACCCTCCCCGGAACCTGGCCCGGAACCTCCGGCGCCCGGAACTTCCGGCCCTGCCTGCGCGCAGCGACTTGGACCGAGTCCCGTGTACCCTTTCGCCCCTTAGACTATATATACTCTTCTCCAACCTACGTTTTAGGGTTAGCATTGTTTTAGCTCATAGTTGAGATAAAGCTTTGCTCATCCATACGGATCTACTCCACGAGAGAGACCGCGGCCCCTCTACGGAGACGATCCACGTTGGATTCAAGACCCCCTTGTTGGGTGGCCCCATCAAGACCTCCTCTCGGAGAAGAACCAGTTACCTTTGTATCGTCCTTTGTTGACTTTGGATCTTGTATCTCCTCTCGTGTTTCGAGGATCTAGCATATGTGTGACTATATCTTGTTGGTTTGAGAGTTTCCTCTTGTGTTTTCCATTGTGATTTCCCATGTGTCCTTCGTGTTCTTCATTGGGATCCGCTCCTTTCGTGAAAGATCGGCCGTATAGAGTTCCACCCTACATCATCTTGGTATCATGAGCCACATTGATCACGATTTCGGAGCCCCCCCTTTGTTTGCTAGCCTAATTTTGTTGATTTTGTCCCTAATTTGAAAATGCCCACAAAGATAGCCCTCCCAATTTTTTTTTGTGATTTGTTGGTGTGATGAAGTTTTGTTGGATTTGATCCGTTAATTTTGTGTGTGGCCCGTAGATCTAGCTTCCCCACCTTTCTTTTCCCCCCAAATTTTCTTTTCACCTTCGGATTTGGGTTTTTTTCTCCAAGTTTTTCCGCCCAAATCGACGATCCCCAATTCTCTGTTCTTGGCAGAATCGCGACCACCAGAACTTCCGGCCCCGCCCGGACCTTCCTTCCTGCCCGGAACTTTCGTCCTAGACAGGAAGTTTGCGCATCTTCGACGACTTCCGCTACTTCGACAACTTCGACCATGGTGCAGCGGCATTTTCACCAACGTACTGAAGACCGTGCACTACGACTCCGCCTACAATCACATCCTTTTGACAACTTCAACCGTAAGCAAGGACGGTAATCACGACGACATCTTTGTCTACTCCTTGCCATTACATTGATAACCACATAGCCCATCTTTGCGTACCTTATCCATCGAGACTAGCCTTTGAGTATTGCCGGCAACGTGACTTGTGCACATTAGTGATCATACTTACCATACACAATTGCTATCTTGGTGCATATCTCGGAATCATCTCTTGTGTCACAAAGTTGTCATCGCATACACAATTGCTATCTTGGTTCGTAAAGCATTGCATGAGAAAAGAGCTCAAACAACAAAGAGCCAAACAAGCTTTTAAGCAAAAGAGGAAGATAAGCAAAGAGCTTATAAGCAAGAACCATAGCATCATACAACATTAAGATTGTCATACTCGATCATCTTGGATCATACCATTGGAATACCATACATATAGCATATTTGGGATAGAAGTCGTTGCATTTTTGCTTAGTAGGTTGTGCACAAGTTCGTATCCGCCTATTGTGCAATCGTGCTAGCGTCTCTCTAGTGTTGTGCAACAAGAGCATTTTCGTGGACTCCACATTTTGGCTAATCCCTTGGTTGCACGACCCCATCTTATCTATTTGCGTGTGTGTTTCCGTGTACCTTATCTTGCTTGGTCTACTTGTTGCATTTGCAAATTTGCGAATCTTTTCCAACATTATTGAGTCTCACTTACAATTGCATCAAATTTTGTGCCACCATCCTAACCAAGCTCCACTATAAGCTTTTACTTGTGTAGGTGTGAAAAACCGACAAGAATTGGTACCAATTGTGCTATTTCCTTGTTACACATTGAGTGATCATTGATCCATCTTCAACATCGGTTAAGGTACATTTGGTATAAGTTCTTCTTTTTCTCCCACTCACATATTTGCTTGATATGATGGATAGGCCAAGTTCCTCTACCAACCCACTCTTCTTTGAGCAAGACGACGACCCGAACAACTATGTCACCAAGCTACACCTATTTGGAACAAAACAAGACTTGCATCAAGAGCAACCCGCAATGAACAACCGCATCGACAACCTCGCCACCGACTTGCGACCCTCCGAGCAACGCACAAGAGACTACTTCGACAACAAGCTCGACGAACACAAGCACGAGAATGACGCAAGAATGGACGAGATTCGTGCCTTGTTGGTCAACCGCTCTTCTACCACTTCGTGCTACTCAAGAAGGAGCCGGTCGAGTCGACACTCCGACGACACTATCTCCAGCTCAAGTACCCCGACATCGAACACTCTTCGTCGTGCCGCGCGTCAAGATCGTCAAGCAAGCCGCAATCCTCTACACGACACCGACTCTCAAGAGCATCGACACCGTCAAAACCAAGCTACATTCGCGCAAGCACAAGAACGGCAACGCCAACGACAACGAGAAGAAGAGGAGCGAGCGCGACTACACCAAGATGCACAAGACGCCGAGGCACAACGCCAAGAACAACAACTACGAGAAGCTCAAGCACTTGAGGCGCAACGTGCCCTTCGAGATTCAAATCATGCCGTAGCCAATCGAGGCCGACAAGCCCGTGAGCATCAAGAAGCACTTCGCGATGAAGTACAAGAGAGGATTTACCAAGCATGCGTGCATCGACAAGTTCCTCAACCTCCTCGTCAAGTCCCTCATCAAGCTCGACAAGAACCTCAAGTTCGCCAAGAGCATGAAGACAATGGAAATCCTCCAAGACAAGAGCAACATGAGGTTGACAACCCTCCTCGCCAAGAGCAACATGAGTTTGTCAATCCTCAATGACATGGGCGTCATCATCCTCGACCCCAACACAATGAAGAGCAACGATACGGCAAGCTAAAGTTCACCATGCCCAAGTTCACCGAAAGCAATGGCCCCGAAGAGTACATCTCATGGGCATTGAAGGTTGAAAAAATCTTCCGTTTGCACAACTACGAAGAAGAGAAGAAGATCGCGATGGCATCCCTTGAATTCCAAGACTACGTCCTCATTTGGTGGGAACAAGTCATTGAGCGCCGAGAGGCAAGAGGTGAACCACTCATCACCACATTGGCTCAAATGAAGGATGTCATGAGAGCACGTTTTGTGCCAAACTACTACAACTGCGACCTCTTCAAGAAACTCCAACTCCTCAAGCAAGGAACCATGAGCGTTGAAGAGTACTACAAGGAAATGGAGATTGCCATGATAAGAGCCAACGTCAAGGAAGATGATGAGCAAACTATGGCACGTTTCTTGAATGGACTCAATCATCCTATCAAGAAGATCGCTGACTTCCAACCATACTCGAACCTCATCGAGCTAGTGCACCAAGCCACCAAAGCGGAATGCCAAGTGCAAGATGACTTCAAATATGCCAAGTTCTCATCCAAGTCCTATGGCCTCTCCAACAATCAAGCTTCAACGACTCCAACAACTTCTAACTCAACCAAGCCATCTACAAGTAACGGCGACAAGTCAAGTTACAAGAAAACTTTGACAACCTCAAGTCGTCCTCCTACTACAAGCAACTTCAAGCCGAAAGCTTCTTCATCATCTACCCCAACCGATGAGACCATCAAGACAAGTTCCTTCAAATGCTTCACATGCGGCGGCCGAGGCCACAAGTCCTTTGAGTGCACAAACAAGCGCACCATGAGCCTCAACGACGACGGAACCTATGACTCAATGAGTGAAGGAGAAACGGAAGCCCTTGATCAAGTGGCCATACACCGGCAAGTTGAACAATGAAGATGAAGATGATCAAATCTTTTTTGACGAAGATTCAAGTCCTGCTCTTGTTGTCTCCAAGGTCTTGACTCTTCAACATCAACACGATGAAGATCAAAGATGCCATATCTTCCACACAAAGGCCGGCATCAATGGAAGGTCCGTCAAGGTCATCATCGATGGAGGAAGTTGCCATAACCTCGCAAGTGAAGAACTATGCTCCAAACTCCAATTGGTCAAGATGAAGCACCCGCACCCATACAAGGTTCAATGGCTAAGCGACACCGGCACCATCCAAGTCGAGCATAGAGTACAAGTTTCTTTCAAGATCGGAGCTTACGAAGACACTTTGGAGTGTGACGTCCTACCGATGACCGTGTGCCACCTCCTTCTTGGACGGCCATGGCAATTTGACCGAGGTGTCATCCACAATGGGCGTACAAACCACTAGAGCTTCAAGATGAAAGGAAGAGAATATGTGCTACGACCTATGTCTCCAAGCCAAGTGATCGCCAAAAAGCAAGCAACCCATCGTGGAGAGAATAGTGAGAGAGCGAACCACAAAAAAGAGAGTGAGCGCCACAAGCCCAAATTGAGTACCTCTACGATGAGCGACAAGAAAAACTTAGTTCTATTTGCCACTAAATGGGAGATGAGAGAAGTGTGTGAGAACCCATCAAGTGTCCTACACTATGTCCTATTGTGCAAGGACGAGGCACCAAAAACTAACACCTCTCACAATCTACCTTTGGTGTTATGTTATTTATTGCAGGAATTCCAAGATGTTTTCCCCGACGAGCTCCCTCCGGTCTACCTCCACTACGAGGAATCGAGCATCCCATCGACCTCATCCCCGGAGCGCCACTTCCAAACAAGGCTCCCTACCGAGTCAACCCCAAAGAAACCAAAGAAATACAAAGGCAAGTAAAGCATCTCATAGACCATGGACATGTGCGCGAAAGTTTGAGTCCTTGTGCCGTACCGGTCATCCTTGTGCCAAAAAGAGACGGTAGCTTTCGCATGTGTTCCGATTGTAGACCCATTAATGCTATCACCGTTCGCTATAGGTACCCCATTCCACGCCATGATGATATGCTTGATGAACTTAGCGGTGCCACTATTTTTTCCAAAATTGATCTTAAAAGTGGTTACTATCAAATACGCATACAAGAGGGTGATGAATGGAAAACCGCTTTCAAAACAAAGTTTGGGTTGTATGAGTGGTTAGTCATGCCTATGGGTTTATCGGAAGCACCCGACACTTTCATGCGTCTTATGCATTATGTGTTTCGACCTTATATTGGTGAATTTGTTGTTGTCTACTTCGATGATATCCTTGTTTTTAGCAAATCTATCAAAGAGCATGTCACCCACCTTCGCACCGTGCTACAAACTCTTCGAAAAGAACAACTTTATGCTAATATGGAAAAATGCCTTTTTGGTGTTGATAAGCTTGTGTTCTTGGGCTTTGTAGTATCTTCTAAGGGTGTTCATGTTGATGATTCTAATATCAATGCTATTAAAACTTGGCCCCAACCAACCAATTTGCAACAAGTGCGTAGTTTTCTTGGTTTAGCAGGCTTCTACCGTAGATTTGTGAAGGATTTTAGCACCATTGCTTCACCTTTACATGCTTTGAGCAAGAAGAATGCATCCTTTGTTTGGGGACCATCTCAAGATAGCGCATTCAATGAGCATAAGAATTTGCTTACTCACGCTCCCGTGCTTGCATTACCCAACTTTGACAAACCTTTTGAAATTCATTGCGATGCTAGTGGTAATGGCATAGGAGGTGTGTTAACGCAAGAGAAGCGCCCCATAGCATATTTTAGTGAGAAACTTTCCGAAGCGCAACTCAATTACCCCATCTATGACAAAGAGCTATATGCTTTAGTGCGCGTTTTACGTGAATGGGAACATTACCTTCGCCCTCATGAATTCATCATCCATACCGATCATGAAACACTCAAATACCTTAAGGCTCAAACTAAGTTGAACAAGCGTCATGCTAAGTGGAGTGAATTTATTGAATCTTTTCCTTATGTCATCAAGTATATTATAGGTAAGGAAAATGTTGTGGCGGATGCACTTTCCCGTATATGCATGCTTGTTACTCAACTTGAATTGAATGTCATTGGCTTTGAGCACATAAAAGACTTGTATGAGCATGGTCATACCTTTGCCATCCCTTATGCCAAATGTTTAACGCATACACTTGGGAACGCTATTATATCAAAGATGGTTATCTTATGAGGGCTAACAAACTTTGCATCCCCGAGTCTTCTCTTCGTTTGTTGCTTTTGCAAGAATCTCATGGAGGAGGACTAATGGGACATTTTGGACGCGACAAGACCCTTGCTACGCTCTTCAAGAACTACTTTTGGCCTAAGATGTTTCGCGACGTCAACCACTTCACCAACCGATGCTCTACATGTCGCAAAGCTAAGTCTAAAGCTCAATCTCATGGCCTATATATACCTCTTCCAATTCCGTACCAACCATGGGAAGATATTAGCATGGATTTTGTGCTTGGTTTGCCTAGAACTAGAAATGGCAGGGATTCCGTTTTTGTTGTTGTGGACCGATTCTCCAAAATGGCTCATTTCATTCCGTGCAACAAGATAAACGATGCTTCACATGTTGCCAATCTTTTTTTAGGGAAATCTTGCGACTCCATGGAGTGCCAAAGACGATTGTCTCGGACCGCGACGTCAAGTTCTTGAGTTACTTTTGGAAGACATTGTGCTCCAAGCTCGGAATCAAGCTTTTGTTCTCTTCGGCATACCATCCACAAAACGACGGCCAAACGGAGGTGACGAACCGCACGCTCTCCACTCTACTACGCGTCTTGATAAAGAAGAACATCAAGTAGTGGGAGGAGTGCCTACCAACCGCCGAGTACGCCTACAACCGCGCAAGACATTCGACTACCGGCAAGTCCCCCTTCGAGGTCGTCTAGGGCTTCAACCCGTTGTCCCCATTGGACATTCTCCCTCTACCACTCCAAGAGCGCGTCAACATGGACGCGAGTGCACGAGTTACCTACCTCAAGAAGATGCATGAAGATACAAGGCACACCATCGAGCGCCAAGTACAACGACTCGCGACCAAGCTCAACGTCAACAAGCAACCCATGATATTCAACGTTGGAGATCTTGTGTGGCTACACCTTCGCAAGGACCGCTTCCCCCAAAAACGAAGTCCAAACTCCTACCACGCGCCAATGGACCCTTCAAGGTGCTAGCACGCTACAACAATAACGCATACAAGATCGACATCCCACGCGACAAGTTCTCCGTGAGCGACATCTTCAACGTCAACGATCTCTCCCCGTGTCATGGTGATGAGGATTTCGATCCGAGGTCGGATCTTTCCCAAGGGAGGGGAGATGATGCGGAGCATCCCACGATCATCCCCATGGACACTACCTCGACTATCCAAGCTCTAAGTGGACCAATGACAAGAGCAAGGGCTCGTGCTATTCAATCCGAGGTGACATCACTCCTACTTGAGTTTTCCTCTTCTTCAAGTGAGACATGGCTACTGCCTAAGTCCGAGATGCTATGTGTGATCAGGTACAACGCTCAAGCCACGGAGCCGAGAGCTGAAGAAGAAGAGACAGGCGTCAACTCTCTTGTCAGCCCGGACCTTCCGGCCAGAGAGGCCGGAACTTCCGGCCCCCGGACCCTCCGGCCGCCCCGGAGCATCCGGCCTCCGACGTCTTCGACCAGGCCGGGCGTGCCAACTCTCTGGTTAGCCCGGAACCATCCCGGATCCCGGCCCGGACCTTCCGGCCCTCGGAACCTCCGGCCCACCCGGACCTTCCGGCCCCCGGAGGCCAACCCAGGTCCACCCGTGCCAACTCTCTGGTTAGGCCGGACCCTCCCCGGAACCTTGCCCGGAACCTCCGGCGCCCGGAACTTCCATCCTCACCCGGAACTTCCGGCCCTGCCTGCGCACAGCGAGTTGGGCCGAGTCCCGTGTACCCTTTTGCCCCTTAGACTATATATACTCTTCTCCTACCTACGTTTTAGGGTTAGCATTGGTTTAGCTCATAGTTGAGATAGAGCTTTGCTCATCCATACGGATCTGCTCCACGAGAGAGACCGCGGCCCCTCTACGGAGACGATCCACGTTGGATTCAAGACCCCCTTCTTGGGTGGCCCCATCAAGACCTCCTCTCGGAGAAGAACCGGTTACCTTTGTATCGTCCTTTGTTGACTTTGGATCTTGTATCTCCTCTCGTGTTTCGAGGATCTAGCATATGTGTGACTATATCTTGTTGGTTTGAGAGTTTCCTCTTGTGTTTTCCCTTGTGATTTCCCGTGTGTCCTTCGTGTTCTTCGTTGGGATCCGCTCCTTTCGTGAGAGATCGGCCGTATAGGGTTCCACCCTACATCATCTGGGCCAGTGGAGAGCCATCGTACAGGTGCGGCAGCGCACCTCAAGTAGTGGCTGGCCACCCAAGCGACCCACGTCGACCTAGCCGACGGGATCGACTTCTTCTTCGCGTCCGGTGTTACGCCGCCACCCTCGTGGTCTACAAAGGTAACTGAAACAAAATTACTTTGTAGTTCTTATTTAATTTCTTTATATTATATTGAAAAATTAATTGCGCCTTGATTTTGTTGTTTTATTCGTCGACAAACCTAATAAATCCGGACCGAGGTAGTATTGTAATCTTTTCTTTGCATATTAATGTCAACATTGTATGTGTAAATATATTATAGCAAGAAAATGTAATGTTGATAAATTTGTCTTGAAAATATTTTCTATTGGGGAAGACATATAGGAGTATGAGCTCAAGTGCTCCCGCATTGTTTCTAATCTAATAAAAGAATAAATAAAGCTTTTGCATCCTGGCAAAATAAATAACTTTTAGCCCCAGCCGTTCCAAAGGCCTTTCGCAGAGGATAGCTTCGCTTACACGCGGGACCTGGATGGTGCATGGCCCATGTGTCATTGACCTGACAATACCCACTCTTGAGTTAGAAGATCGTATCGGAACACTGCCATGTGCCTGCAGGCCCAGCATCCAGGAGAGCCGCCCGCTCACTCCCTCGAGAGCCGCTCTGCTCTACTTGGTCAGCTGGATTTGCAGCTAGCCCCAGCCATTAGTGTACTAGATGACCCGTTGCGTCAATGGCGCAAAGACCGAGTGCGAATCAGGTATTGCAAAAGCGTGCATTAAAATATGAAGACAAAGTATTATGAGCAAGGCATGTAGATAGGCAGATGGCAAAAGCTTATATTTCTTTCATCATGACTGTTGTAAAAGCATAGGACACATCAGCCTAAGCAGTGACATTTGGGTCCTTGTTGATACGCCTCCAATTCTACCGCTATGTGAGTTTCTCAAACATAGTTATTAGCTAATTTATATTGTTTTATTTCAAAATAGTTGACAGCTTATTTTCATTGACAGCTTATTTTGATTGTTCAAACAATGTGCGGAACATGGTAGACAGAACCTACTACACCGATGGCTCTGAGTTAACTTATAAGGAGAAAACTCATCTGGTCGGATTTTGTATTGATCTTGAGAATTACAATATCTATTGTAAAACTCCTCCACATTATGGTCAATACGTGCCACTAGTGCACGTGTTGAACTACGGTAACTACTATGGAGATACCCTGGTAAGATTTCTTACTATTACGACATCCGTGCACATTTTACATACTTCTAAAACTAGTACATCATTGCTAACTATGAAGTTATTACTATGTTTTTCAACAGATAATTCCAGAGGACTGTGTGCCTCATTTGATGTATCAGAATGGTAGGCTTGATGTTTTGAACATACAACCAGGTCATCCTACGAATCTCAACTGTCCATACCGGATTTCTAAAAGAAGTGGAGACATGCAAATCAAAGAATGGAAAAAATGTATGGACAGTCGCAAGGAGGTTCTTGGAAGCAAAAGGAAGCAAAGCGCAAGAATTGGAGACAGGATGATCTCCATTCTCCATAATGGAGAGTCAGGGTCTATATTGTTTTATGCTATTTTACCTTAAAGAGGGTATTTCGGTCCTACCTAATACTGATGATCATGTGCTAAGAACAATTAAGTAGGGTTGGTTCGATGACTATGAGGATGCGGATCGTATGACTTGTTATTAATAATGAGTAGAAGTTGTATGATGATGATTAGTAGGACTTGTTATTATATATGATGATGCATGATGCGCGCATGAAGAGTTATTATATATCAGCGGGTGAAATGAACATGGATTGGATTAAAGTGAAGGCAACATGCATGTGGTGCATGTCGAAAGTAGTACAATCCAAACTTGATCAAGTTAGGATTAGTATTACTTTCGACATGCACCACATGTTGCCTTCACTTCAATCTAAGCCATGTTTAGGCATAGCAGTACGTAGCGTTGGTAAACCAAGCACGGAGATATAAGAGAGGACACTTCTCTCTAATAGCTACCTAATAACAATCTAAATTAACCCCCAAAACCCCTAAATCAGCCCCTTTAAAAAAACAAAAACCTCAGCTCCAGCCAGATGCTGACGCGTGGATGCCTATTGGTCCCGGTTGGTGTCACCAACCATGACCAAAGGCCCCCGGTCCTGGGCTGGCCGCAGCGGCCACGTGGAGGACCTTCTGTCCCGGTTCGTGTAAGAACCGGAACTAAAGGCCAAGGGCATTAGTAACGACCTTTTAGTCCCGGTTCACAAACCGAGACAGAAGGCCCTCACGAACTGGGACAATAGGCCATTTTTCTACTAGTGATGAAAATTACACGTTGAAATAGTTGAAGTCATGCTTAATTACGAAAAAAACACTTGTCACCGTTGCGTACCTTTTCAACATCGAAGGTCTCCTCGAGCTTAATGCTGAAACGCCGATCATCGTCCAGGTGAGGCCTGTCGCACAAACCTCGATTGTCGTGGCACCAGCCACACTCCCCCGTGAGACTTTCGTCGTCCGATGATGACATTTCCTACGTTCATAATTCAAAGATTAAACATGTACAATTAAATATATGTACTACAAAAACTAAATTAGATCATTATTATTCATCACGGGTTGACTATCGGTTTGTCGAGTCTTTTCTTGAAAACTCTCAGCTCACGTGGTGTATATATTCGACCGTTGATGATGGTCGCTCCTCCATTTGTCCCCGAGTGCATTACACCAAAATGTCTAGCACACGGGAACGAAGGAGAAGCGACCCCCACGACAACAGTCGGGATTCTTTGTCCTCTCATATATATATGATGGAACTCTCCCTCACTGATTCCTCTCTGACATTTGCGACCGTCGGTGATGGTAGCTCCTCCTTTCGTTCCCGAGTGCATTACACCAAATTGTCTAGCACACGGGAACGAAGGAGAAGCTACCCCCACGACAACAGTCGGGATTCTTCGTCCTCTCATATATGGTGGAGACTCGACAGACTTAAAGTCAACCCGAAATATCGTTTAATTATCTTTCTAAAAGAGGATTTGGCTGGTCTCACCTCGAGGTCGGAGGGGGTCGGTGACAGGGACGACGGCGGGGATGATGGAGGGGCCGGGGACTCCTAGATTTCTGCGAAAACAAAAACCCTATAAGCTATCAACTAATCATATGCATACGCCTTGCATAGTGCTCTCCAATTTTAGCATTCAAAGTAGGAGTAGTTTTCCAATTTGAGCATTCAATAAGCAAAATCAAATCACAAAATAAAGTAGTATTCAAATTAGGATGCATTAAATTATAAGCAAAACTACATCATCTCCATGCGTCCATACATCATCGAATATTATCACTAATACACCTCGAATACTATCATACATATAGCATCGCCAGTACAGCTAGAACCATAGCGCCCGACGGGTATCGGCGCGGGTGGTGGACACCCAAAGAGAAGGAACCATCATAGGATCGCTCCAGTGAGATCCCTGAAGAACCTGCCGGGTATTCTCGAACCTGCCCTCCAACACAACCATGTAGCGACGGACGTGCTCGTCCTCCTCGCTGACACGGTGACGTACCACCTCCGCAGTGTCCGGAAGCCTCGGCACCGTCACTGGCCCACGCGACCGCCACCAAACAAGGATCGGGTCAACGACGGGCTGGGTCCTCACCAACCTACGCCCCCCGGAAGGTAGCACCTCCCAAAACCAGCCCGGCGGAGCCTAGTCCCGGACATGGCCTCTCTGATCAACCCGGCCTCCTCCGCCGAGTCGACGACGAGGATGCGGGATAGACATCATCGACGTCGATGCGGGAATAATTGCTTTAACTAAAAAAATAAACTAGTTCTATTAATTTCCTTGCTAAAAATAAACTACTTCTATAGTAAAATAAACTAGTTTTGTTAAATCAACTAGTTCAACTACTAAGCACTTACTATAAATAGAATAAAGTAGTACTTACTAATTAAAAATAAACTAGTTTAACTAGTTCTATTATTTTTCTAACTAATTATATTAAACACTTTCTCTTCTTATTGTATGAACAAAATTACAACAGAAAAAAATCATAAAAATTCTATGAACAAAATTACAACAGAAAAAAAATCATAAAAATTCTATGAAAAAATTGACATATTCTTTGCATATATATGAACACACAAACATTTGCATATTCAACAATAATATCACCAAAAAAATCTATGAACAGAAAAAAAATTAACTTTTGCATATTATACATTTATGAACAAATTACAACAACTCAATTAACTACACATCTAAACTACGCATCTAAATTAACTACACGTCTAAATTAGGAAATTCATATATGGAGCTCTCACTGCGCAACGGGGCAGCGATCGACGAGGAGGCAGGGCACGGGGGCGACGGTGAGGGGCGCGGCGATGGCGACGGTGAGGGGCGCGGCGACGGGCGATGAGGAGGCAGGGGGCGGCGACGGCGACGGTGAGGGGTGGCGAGGAGGCAGGGGGCGCGGGGCGGCGACGGCGTCTGGGCGGCGCGGGACGGCGTCGGAGGCAGGGGCGACGACGGCGACGGTGAGGCGCAGAGGGGCAGCCTGGCGGCGTCGTCGGGGCGGGATCGAAGAACTGAACGAAAATTTTCACAAGTGTTGTATATATAGACGGAGCATTGGTACCGGTTCATAGCAGCAACCGGGACCAAAGGCCTCTTTTCAGCAGCCCAAAGGGCGGGAAGCGACGGCCTTTGGTCCCGGTTGGTGGCACCAACCGGGACTAAAGGGGTGGCATCGGTCCCGGTTGGCGCCACGAATTGGTATCAATGCACCCCTTTAGTCCCGGTTAGTGCCACTAGCCGGGACCAAAGGCCTTGTGCTACTGCGCCCGCGTCGAAAGTTTAGTCCCACCTCGCTAGTTGAGAGGGGCGCGCAGTGGTTTATAAGCCCCACTGCCGCACCCCTCTCGAGCTCCTCTCCATTGCAGGCTTACGGGCCTAATTGAAACTGCTATGCCTGATGGGCCTACTGGGCCTTCTGCTGGCCTGAATCCTGGCCCATTGGTTGGTTTCTAGTCATATTCAAGCAGTGGTGGCCCAGTAGGTGGCATATTTTTTATTTTTTCCCTGTTTTCTTTTTTGCTTTATTTATTTTGTTTTGTTTCTACTTACAACAAAGAACTTATTTATTTTATTTTATTTTGTTTCTAATTACTTATTTATTTCGCTTTATGATAATTCTTTTTGCTTTATGTTGTTAAAGTTTATTTTATTTTTTTATTTGGTTTGTACTTATATTTTTTATTAAAGTTTATCTGTTTTAAATATCAGTTTTAAATATCAATTTTCAATATCAGTTTTAATCAAAACCAGATTTTGTTAATTTTTTTGCTATTAAATTCTTTTCTGCTATCAATGTTTTGAACAAAAAATACTTTGTTAATATAAGTTGCATAAATTTTATTTAATTTTAGTTTCAAAAATACTAGAGGTTTATATAAGTTTTTTAGTTGATCATAACAAATATTATAGTTTTATGCATTTTATTATTTTTCATGCATTTACTGCTTTTTTGAGCTATAAGACCCGGAAATTGAAAAGCATTTCAAATAAACTCCGAAAAGGTTGAAAATTGGCATGGTATCATCATTTCACCCACATAGCATGTGAAAGAAAGTTGAGAGGGTTACGGCAAAAACTAGATACACTTCGTGTACAAAACGGACAATCTGTTTCGATGTATCAGGATTTCATACGGAAACTCGTCTGTTACAACAGGCATTTCAAATGAACTACGAAAAGGTTGAAAGTTGGCATGGTATCATCATAATAGTTTTGGAGAGAAAGTCTTCACTTTTTTTCGCTTGTGTGCTTTGCTTATTGCGTTGTAACCATGCATAATCTTCATCGTTTATCAGGATGCTTGGGTCAGCCTTGACTTTGAAAGGAGGAATTTCATGAAACTTTTCATAAACTTCAGACATGTCTGTCTTGCCCTCCACTCCCACTATGTCCCTTTTCCTGAAAGAACTATGTGGCGCTTTGGCTCATCATATGATGTATTCGCTTCCTTATCTTTTCCTTTTCTCGGTTTGGTAGACATGTCCTTTACATAGATAACCTGTGCCACATCATTGGCTAGGACGAATGGTTCGTCAGTGTACCCAAGATTGTTCAGATCCATTGTTGTCATTCCGTACTGTGGGTCTACCTGTACCCCGCCTCCTGACAGATTGACCCATTTGCACTTAAACAAAGGGACCTTAAAATCATGTCCATAGTCAAGTTCCCATATGTCCATTATGTAACCATAATATGTGTCATTTCCCCTCTCGGTTGCTGCATCAAAGCGGACACCGTTGTTTTGGTTGGTGCTCTTTTGATCTTGGGCGATCGTGTAAAATGTATTCCCATTTATCTCGTATCTTTTGTAAATCAATACAGTCGAAGATGGTCCCCTGGACAACGAGTACAGCTCATCACAAACAGTGGTGTCACCTCTGAGACGTGTTTCCAACCAACAGCTGAAAGTCCTGATGTTTTCACATGTAATCCAGTCGTCACACTGCTCCGGGTGTTTGGAGCGCAGACTGTTCTTGTGTTCATCGACATACGGGGTCACCAAGGTAGAGTTCTGTAGAACTGTGTAGTGTGCTTGAGACCAAGAATGCCCGTCCCTGCATATTATTGAGTCCGCTCCTAGCGTGGCTTTTCCAGTCAGTCTCCCATCATACCGCGATTTAGGGAGACCTATATTCTTAAGGCCAGGAATGAAGTCAACACAAAACCCAATGACATCCTCTGTTTGATGGCCCATGGAGATGCTTCCTTCTGACCTAGCACGGTTACGGACATATTTCTTTAGGACTCCCATGAACCTCTCAAAGGGGAACATATTGTGTAGAAATACGGGACCCAGAATGACAATCTCGTCGACTAGATGAACTAGGACGTGCGTCATGATATTGAAGAAGGATGGTGGGAACACCAGCTCGAAACTGACAAGACATTGCGCCACATCACTCCTTAGCCTTGGTATGATTTTTGGATCGATCACCTTCTGAGAGATTGCATTGAGGAATGCACATAGCTTCACAATGGCTAATCGGACGTTTTTCGGTAGAAGCCCCCTCAATGCAACCGGAAGCAATTACGTCATAATCACGTCGCAGTCATGAGACTTTAGGTTCTGAAACTTTTTCTCTGGAATATTTATTATTCCCTTTATATTCAACGCGAAGCCAGTCGGGACCTTCATACTGAGCAGGCATTCAAAAAATATTTCCTTCTCTTCTTTGGTAAGAGCGTAGCTGGCAGGACCTTCGTACTGCTTTGGAGGCATGCCGTCTTTTTTGTGCAAACGTTGCAGGTCCTCCCTTGCCTCAGGTGTATCTTTTGTCTTCCCATACACGCCCAAGAAGCCTAACAGGTTCACGCAAAGGTTCTTCGTCACGTGCATCACATCGATTGAAGAGCGTACCTCTAGCTCTTTCCAGTAGGGTAGGTCCCAAAATATAGATTTCTTCTTCCACATGGGTGCGCGTCCCTCAACGTCATTCGGAACAGCTAGTCCGCCGGGACCCTTTCCAAATATTACGTGTAAATTAGAGACCATAGCAAGTACGTGATCACCGGTACGCATGTCGGGCTTCTTCCGGTGATCTGCCTCGCCTTTGAAATGCTTGCCTTTCTTTCGACATTGATGATTGGTCGGGAGAAATCGACGATGGCCCAGGTACACATTCTTCCTGCATCTGTCCAGGTATATACTTTCGGTGTCAGCTAAATAGTGCGTGCATGCGTGGTATCCCTTGTTTGTCTGTCCTGAAAGGTTACTGAGAGCGGGCCAATCATTGATGGTCACGAACAACAACGCCTTTAGGTCAAATTCTTCCCCCATGTACTCATCCCATGCACGTACACCTGTTCCATTCCACAGCTATAAGAGTTCTTCAACTAATGGCCTTAGGTACACATCAATGTCGTTGCCGGGTTGCTTAGGGCCTTGGATGAGAATTGGCATCATAATTAACTTCTGCTTCATGCACATGCAAGGAGGAAGGTTATACATACATAGAGTCACGGGCCAGGTGTTGTGATTGCTGCTCTGCTCCCCGAAAGGATTAATGCCATCCACGCTTAAAACAAACCATACGTTCCTTGGGTCACTTGCAAAGTCAGCCCAGAACTTTCTCTCGATTTTTCTCCACTGCGACCCGTCAGCGGGTGCTCTCAACTTCCCGTCTTTCTTACGGTCCTCACTGTGCCATCGCATCAACTTGGCATGCTCTTTGTTTCTGAACAGTCGTCTCACCCGTGGTATTATAGGAGCATACCACATCACATTCACAGGAACCCTCTTCCTGCGGGGCTCGCCCTCAACATCACCAGGGTCATCTCGTCTGATCTTATACCGCAATGCACCGCATACGGGCATGCGTTCAAATCCTTGTATGCACCACGGTAGAGGATGCAGTCATTAGGGCATGCATGTATCTTCTCCACCTCCAATCCTAGAGGGCATACGACCTTCTTTGCTGCGTACGTACTGTCGGGCAATTCATTATCCTTTGGGAGCTTCTTCTTCAATATTTTCAGTAGCTTCTCAAATCATTTTGTCAAGCACAACATTCTCTGCCTTCCACTGCAGCAATTCCAGTACGGTACCGAGCTTTGTGTTGCCATCTTCGCAATTGGGGTACAACCCTTTTTTGTGATCCTCTAACATGCGATCGAACTTCAGCTTCTCCTTTTCACTTTCGCACTTTTCCTTTGCATCAACAATGACCCGGCGGAGATCATCATCGGGCACATCGTCTGGTTCCTCTGGATCTTCAGCTTCCTCTTGATCTTCAGCTTCCCCCGTTACAGCATCACCGTATTCAGGGGGCACATAGTTGTCATCGTCCTCTTCTTCTTCGCTATCTTCCATCATAACCCCTATTTCTCCGTGCTTCGTCCAAACATTATAGTGTGGCATGAAACCCTTATAAAGCAGGTGGGTGTGAAGGATTTTCTTGTCAGAGTAAGACCTCGTATTCCCACAATTAGGGCATGGACAACACATAAAACCATTCTGCTTGTTTGCCTCAGCCACTTCGAGAAAATTATGCACGCCCTTAATGTACTCAGAGGTGTGTCTGTCACCGTACATCCATTGCCGGTTCTTCTGCGTGCATTATATATAATTATGTGTGTCAAAAGTAAGAAAATTAGACAAGTATCTATCTAAAGTAAGATTTTTTTTCTTTCAGAAAGAAGATAAGAACAAGAGGCTCACCACGGTGGTGCCGGCGACGAGATCGGCGCGGGCGAACGACGGCGGTGAAGACAAGGACGGGGCGTGACGGACCGCTAAACCTAGACAAATCTCGGAAAAAATGAAGCTCGAAGGTCGAGCTTCGAGAGGAGAAAGCTTAACTAGTGTGGCTCGGGCATTTCATCGAACACCTCACATGCATAAGAGGTGAGCTAGAGTACCCAAATGCCCTTCCTCGCCGGCCAGCAAAAAACAGAGCACTGTGGAGTGCTCTGCTCGCCGACGATGGAGTATATATAGGCAACTCATTTGTCCCGGTTCGTGGCTGGAACCAGGACTAAAGGCCATCCTTCTGTCCCGGTTCCTGCCACGAACCAGGACCAATGGTTGTGGGCCAGGAGCGAGGCCCATTGGTCCCGGTTCGTGCCAAGAGCCGGGACAAATGGGCCCAGATGAACCGGGACCAATGCCCACGAGGCCCCGGCCGGCCCCCTGGGCTCACGAAGCGGGACAAATGCCTCCATTGGTCCTGGTTCGTGGCAGAACCGGGACTAATGGGCTAGCCAGGCCCGAACAAAAGCCCCTTTTTCTACTAGTGGGAGCGTGAGCAATAGAGCTGGGTATACCTTGTTGCTGCTTGCTGTAAACTAGGGGGTAGGAGGTGGCGATCTGCTGCTTCATAACAGATGTTATGTACTGCATAGCCTGATTAAAACATTAGTAAAAAACAATTGCTCTTCCAGTGGAAAAATAAGTAAATATAAAGGAACAAATCAGCGCAAGATGCAGATGGATAAGGCAAGATCATTTAGTAAAACTGAAATATTCATCAATCAAATGCTAAAAGCATATATGACCCACTGATAGATTTTAATAGCAAAAAAAATCGGTTCCAAAAAAGTGGCAGGTCTTAATAAATATGCAATTAATTAGATATCCTTCCAGAAACAGTAAAAATCCATATTGGTTCCCATTGCATTTCTCTTCATGTCTTCGGAAGCTATCCTAACCTTCCAAAATGGTAACCCTCACCCAAGGTCCAAGGAGAGTCTTGTGAAAGCTTTCAAAAGTATGAATGTTTAAGAAAAGCCGCCAATTGAAAATGGAGACCCAGCTCACGAGGTATTATACTTAGACTGATTTACATGTTGATTGTTCCAATTGTTGAGAGCATCATACTCTGAAATAGAGAGCATATGTAGGCACGCCCAAGGATTCATATCATGTTTAATACTCCCTCCATTTCTTTTTGGCTGGATATAAAATGTGGTCAAAGTCAAACTTTGTGAACTTTGACTAACTCTGTAGGAAAAAATATCAAAATCTACAATACTAAAGCTATATGCTATGGAAATTAATTTCATGATGCATCTAAGAATATTGATTTCATGTTGTGAATCTTGATAATTTTACCATTACAATCGGTAACTATAATTGTAGTGGTTAGTTTTCCAATTGTTTTCTTTGAAGTTCTATGCAAGTCCAAACTCCAGCAACACATAACAGCAAAAGGAGCTTGCAAGAGCTAAAAAGCAGCCCAAACAATATCACTGACGGTTGCTGGGTAGAACCCTAAAGAAAAAACAAATCACTCCTATGTAACTTGAAAACCAAAAGCTAAAAAAGATAAGTTTAAAGACATACCTCAATGCTAGATGGAATCGCAGCTAGGCAAAAGCAATGGCTGCTATAGCAATGCCTCGATATTTGGTACATCAACATATGCATGCCATCTGCAAGCAGAAGTTCAGTTCAATCCCCAATCACCTCAAAATATAAACATATAAAGAGATCCTGAACAGAGGCATAGCATGTATTGTCAACTTCCAAGTAGACTCTGAGAATTTGACAATCTTTGAAGCCTTGCTAGTAAAATTTTAAACTGCCACCGACTGAAATGCATATACACACGACCAAACATCGAATGTGAATGTTAAATTGGCGAATACTTGGGGATGCACAACATACCCAGAAAAGGGTCCACTCCACACACGACTGCAAATACCCATCATATGTATGTAAGTGACCACAAAAGCACATACAAACTGCAAGGAATTTTAGCAACCAACGTAGACTAATCTAACACAATCATATCATACAGAGCAACCAATTAAGACGATAAGAACATAGTACAACACGATTTGAATCACATGTTTTTCTCCATCGGAGCGGTGTGCGCTCTCCGCCTGTTGGTGTTCAACCGTCATGTGGGAGGATAGGAACGGAAGAAACTGAATAAATAGGCACGGTGAAAATCCCCAACCCTGCCTGCCTCTTACCTTCTCGCCTGCACGCACGAGGCAGCGACGGCGACGCCGCTTGCTCATCCACCCCACCCCTGGACGCCGTCTACCGTGGCTATGTCATCCGATGCTGTTCACAAAGCGAGAAGTAGTAACAAGAACTCCTCCTCTGTTGGTGTTGGAGGGCGATGGCCGACACCAATAGAGGAGGAGTTCTTGTTACTACTTCTCGCTTTGTGAACAGCATTGGATGACATAGCCACGGTAGCCATTGCAAGTGAGTGGCCTCTCCTTCCTCCCCCAATGCCCCCAGATCCCACCGTTCCTCTTCTTCTGCTAGATCCGGGGCCTGTGCTGCTTTTCATTCCCTTCTGCGGCTAGATCTTGGTTTTGTTTCCCATTTGATTTGGTTTCTCATGTTTGCTCTTGCTCTTGCTCTGCACTGCAGTTTGAGGGAGATTTCCTTCGTCAAGGTGAAGCACGGCAAGTCATAGAGGGGCGGCGTGGTGGGGGACAAGGAAGGTGTGCTCGGCTTCCCGGTCTAGGACATGCCTCATGGTCAGAGACGCTGCTTGTTCGTCAGATTCCCATTCTTGGTCTTTTTGTTGGGCTGTGTTTGATTCCTGACGCTCATGTTTTTGTTGGAATGTGCAGACGTCCTATTCGATCCCGAGGCGGCCTCAGCCCTCCAGGCCGACCTCAAGAAAGACCTGGCCGCCTAGAACATCAGCAGCGGCGGTGACCCAGACATGACCCACCTGATAGCCTTGTTGACGTCCAACACCAGCCTTGATTCCTCCGTCGGCCACCACGGGCGTCGAAATCACCTCAGAAATTAGAAGATGACGAGGAAGAGGTGCGGGGATGGAAAGAGATGGATTCTAAGCCCTCCATTGACATCAAGTGACCCAAATAACCACTACTCGGTTAAAAGTCGAATATAATTTATACTAAACCTTTGTACTTATGTTTACATTTTTAATGCATATAATTTGCTTAGTTGACATAATTATCCATGCAACATTATTGCTAAGTACTCACTATGTTTTTATTTACTCTCCATATTAGCTTTGTCATAAGCCAAACTTTATAGAGTTTGACCAAGTTTATAGAAAATAATATGAACATTTACAATTACAAATATATATATATATATATATATATATGATGTGAAAATATATTCAATAATTAATCTAATGCTATCAATTTGTCATTCTCAACGTTAATAAAAAATTTTAAACTTGGTCAAAGTTTACAAAGTTTGACTCAAGATAAAGCTAATATGCAAAATAAATAAATAAAACAAAGGGAGTAATAGTTATAGCCATCTTTTTTTATACAATTATTATGTGTATCATTGTAAAATACATGTGCTAAACTTAAATAGTTTTGTAATAAAAGCCTTCTTGAGTTATTTTGACTTTAAATTATTGTGTAACAAAAACCATCAAGAATTATTTTGACAAATGTATAAACTACATAGTATGAATTGTGTATGTGTGACGGCATCTTTAAATGTCATGGTACAAATATCTAAAGCATACCACCAAAAGAGTATCTCAATAGTAGTTTCTGGTGTATGATTAACTAAGCATATTTATAGAAAATTTCTAGATTATAAGTTGAACTGTTGGCATTAATTAATATTTCATGGTGAAATGTGTGTTGTAAATTACCAGGGTTTCAGCAATAAAGTTGAACGTATCCATGCTATATACTTTCTATTGAAATAACATCACTTGTAATAAATCACCTCACACATAATAATGTTGTGGATTTTACTATTTCTGTGGACATCTGACTTGATTATGTGGTATGCACGTGGGCAATGTCCGTGATACTAGATGGTGTATTTTCTCCACTTTTACATCGTGAGCTACCTTTTCTTTTGCTTCTTCGGCTCCCGTTTTTTTATCATTATTCTCCCCTGGAACCCACTCTCCCATTTTTTTATCATTATTCTCCAGCACAATCAGACCATTCACCTTTTCTTTATTGTTCTCCATCGAGTCATGTTTGTATGGTCTCTCCGCGAATAAGTTTATGATGAGCATAGTCCAACCCCTGCTTGTCACTCTAGCTTGTCTTTCCCACCATTGTTATTGAGATGAGAACGACACATAATAGCTTTTTTGGGGGATTACTAAGCTTTGTTGATCAAACGAAATGTTCATAGGGATGCATAACGGGCCATGAGGAGTGCCAAGCCACATGTGGCGACCCTGATCAATCGAATGAGAAAACTTAACAATATCATGAGCTTCTACGTTTGACTCTCTTCCTTCAAAACAAAAAAGATGGCTAGTTTGATGTTTGAACTTATTTGCGATTTTGCTTTTAGCAGAGCTTCCTTTTCCAATTTCTGTTTCCTACTGATAATCTCCTAAATGATGGATTTGTTCTATATTTTTTCAACAACTTGTTGCAATTGCATGCGCTATACATTCAACTAGACGGAAAACAACGCAATAGCCCAACTTAATTAGAGTGGAGGTCCTTATATGTAATCGGAGAGGGGAGGTCGGGAATCAATTAATCTTGACATTGCAAACTCATTTCAGTAAATCAAACTTTTTTTACACTTGACCGAGTTTATCAAGAGAAACATTTTTTTGCGAGGCTAAAGAGTGTTATTCCAATAATGATCGGGTTACAATCTCGAGACAACAAGTCCTTACGGAACGGAGGGAGCCGCTGACGGTGAGGGGAGTATAAGTTTTATCTTGTATTTGTATGAAGTTGTAAAATATTATTTTCAGTAAATTCGCTTAACAAATTCTAAAAGGTTTGACTTGACTTGCTTAGGATCACAGCCACTCGACTTGTCGTGTGGAACCCCCTTGCCGCTCCACCACTTTGTGCCGTCCACCATTATTGTTGTTCTGCCAGCGGCATATACGGAGGGAGCTCCACCGTCCCCTGTTTCCCAGCCCCTCCCCTGTCCCATTCGACAAAACACGCCAAGCACGCGCACCGAATCCATCGCCCGAGCAAGCGAAGCAGACGCCACCTGCCCTGCCCAGACTGCCGCCCACCGTCTCCCAGGAGCTCAGAGGCGCCACCAAGAACCGCACGGAAGAGAGCGGATCGATGGCGATGGCCGGCGGAGCCCCGCCGGCGCCGCTGCCGGTGGTGGGGCACCAGTTCTGCGCGCCCTACGTGGTGCCGCTGACGGTGACCAAGAAGGCGCTCAGCCTCTCCGACGGCGACTTCGCCATCACGGACGCCAACGGCGCCGTCGTGCTCAAGGTCAAGGGCGCCATCTTCAGCATCCGGAGCCGCCGCACCATCCTCGACGGCGCCGGGATGCCCCTCCTCACCATGCAGGAAAAGGTCCGTTATTTACTACAGATTCGCTTGTTTGTCTGTCTGTCCATCTCCCTCCCCTGGCCTGGCGCCGCTGAAATTTCTTCGATCCGTAGACATTTCTGCAAGTTCTTTGCAGAGTAAGATCGTTGACCCGTAGATAAGGGGGAACAGAGTCGTCGCAAATTGGAATAGTCTTGCATTTTTTTTAGCTGGGGGAGGAATAATCTTGATTCTTCAAGTTGAGCTGGGCGAGGAATAATCTTCATGCTCACAAGTCACAACCCAAATTATTGCAAAATCATTACACGAGAGTAGCAAGGAAAATGACGTGTATAAATGAAATTGACTAATTCCAAATTTCCTTGTCCGATGTCCCCACTTGAGCTTGATGCCTGAACTATTCGGTCTTGTGTGCAACATAGGAGTATTGGGATAACTGGGACACTGATTAGGAGGTCCCAGGGAACGCTCTCAGAGCCATTGGATCCAGATCATGCGGATGGCAATTTTTTAAATCGCTGGCATTCTTTTGCGTATATAGCAATTTTCACTCCTGATCATGGCAAGTCTTCCAAACTTGCCATGGCAATTTTAGTTGAAATTGCATGGCAATTTGAGCGTTCGCTGGAAAAGGCTCCCAGGGAACATTTCCCGGATATTGCGGTCCATGAGTATTTCCTTTCTTTCTGTTTTGTTGATACAAGGGAGTAGCAAAAGGAACTTTCTTGGCGAACTATATATGAATAAACCATTAGTACAATCTGAATTTGGTGGCTTAAGTTTAGACAACACATGCTGCTGTGGCTTTAGTCGTTAATTGTGGTTGTATAAATCACTTGATCAGGTGTTCAGCATGCACCACCGATGGGAGGTTTTCAGAGGGGACAGCACCAACGCAGGTGACCTGCTCTTCACCGTGAAGACAACTTCGCTGATCCAACTCAAGACCGAGATGGATGTCTTCTTGGCAGGGAACACCGCGCAGCAGGTCTGCGACTTCAAGATCAAGGGCAGCTACTTCGACAGGTCCTGCGTCTTCTACCTTGGCGACTCCAACAACATGGTAGCTCAAGTAAGTAGCTTCTGATCATGTTGTGGAGCTTCAAAACTTTTTTTATCTATTAGCTCAGAAATGTAACCAATTACAATCGGACGCCGCAGATGAGCCGTAAACTGACCGTTTCCAATGTGCTGCTGGGGAGGGACACGTTCAGTGTGACCGTGTTCCCGCACGTCGACTACGTGTTCATCGCGAGCCTTGTTGTGATCCTGGATGAGGTTCACAGGGACAAGCGCGACGATTGATGAGTGAGTTATATACGCTCCTGGATCCTAAGCGTTCCTGGAGTTCTACTACTGTCGTGTCATCTCAAGTTGATATGTTGTCACTGTAAGTCACTGGTGTTATCTGCATTTCTTGTAGCATTATGCGTGCATGGTGAGCCATGCTGAATTGTTGAATTGTGATGTTGTGGAATAATGTTCATGCACCTTACATTTGATCCCTGGCCTGCCAGTGTATCATTCGTATTTACTGCAGTGATGGATTGTTTGCTTGAGATGAAATGTTGAGCTATATATAATTTTTCTTTCTCGGTCGTGCGCGATGGTCTACTGCACATGTTTAGTATCACAACCAAGGAACAAAAAATAAATTATGTTATGCAAAGTAAGGTATCGAGCAATTTAAACTAAGAATTATCCAATAGGTTTGTTTCATATTATCACATCTTTCTAGAAAAGGAGGATCACTTCCTGCCTCTACATCATTATGATGCACACAAGCATGTATTATTAAAGTTACCAAGCACCAGTACTGAAGTACACAAATAACAAATAAAAAGCCACAACCGGCGGAAATATCACTTCTTTTAATGGGCAGCACACTACTACAAACTACAAGAGTGCAAAAGGGAAATCAAATAGTCCTAATAAAATTGGAGGTGGTATGACTAAATATTGGTTTCTAACTATAACTGTAGACACTGACAGCTAAATCAGAATACAATCATGTCTGTGTTTTTTTTTAATTCGAAGCTCATTTCTTGGTTAAAGATAAATCTTGCAAAGCGCCTGCAACTTATATTCTTAGACAACCTAAATCAAAGGATATATATGATAAAATTAATTTTAATTTTCATACATTTTTATTGTAGTTTGTTTTTCTTAGCAAACTTAGCATATATGTCCGATAAATCTTGCAAAGCACCTGCAACTTATACTTTTGGACAACCTAAATCAAAGGATATATATGATAAAATTAATTTTAATTTTCATACATGTTTATTGTAGTTTGTTTCTCTTAGGAAACTTACCATATATGTCTTGATTTTATTCTAGTTTTCAGAGTAGTTTACAATCAAACTCACATGAAGGGATGTTGCTAAGATAGTGCTTATGAGTGCAAATGTGCAGATAAAAAATTATTGGTAATGGTATCTCGCACAGATGGCAAACAAGTGCATTTTGCTGACAGTTTTAGTTGCGACGCATGATCAAACGATGGAAGTTTCTGCCCGTTTTTGCCTCAAATTTTCCTTTCTCCCAGAAACTGCCAGTCTGTAAAGAAACTGGCAACAAAAACTTTCGCAAATGTCATCCCTCACAGCGAACATTCACCATCTATTGGGATCCAAAATTATACATATAAATTTATCATAATTTATGAGAATGTTCTTTTTATGTTACCATGTTCGTATTATTAGTGTGCCATATTTTATTATATACTAGCACATATGCCCGTGCGTTACAACGGAAGATAAAATAGTATGTATTTAAAGTCGGTGAGAATTATATGTGCACATGAAAAAAAATTAGCTTCTCGGTTTCGGCGCGTGTGAAGAAATCAATCCGCTATATTTCCAATCATTGATCAAGGACATTTAAGAGTTTTGTTACGACATTGTACGCTAGAGAAGGCTCATGAGTTATTCAATCTACTCTTCCTTTCAATCCTTTCAATCGATGGGATTTTAAGGTATGAAGTTTCTGAATATTCTAGGAAAGATGAACAAAATCCTGAACAGTATTTTTTTTAATTATGTACACTTTTCAAAAAACACGAAAAAAATATGAAAGGGAACATCTTTTAAAATTCACAAACGTTTTCTGAAAACACCAAGTTTTTTATAAAAACATACATATTATTTGAATTTGTGAAAAAAACATTAACAGAAACATGTGTTGAAAACTCATAAGATTTTTACAAAATGTGTACCTTTTATACACGAAATTTATTTTTTATATTTAAAATTTCACTCAAACAAGAACATTTTTTGAATTTGGAGCATTTTCTCAAATGCCATTTTTTTCTTAGAAATCTCGAACAATTTTGGAAAACATAGTTTTTTTAAAAAAGGAAACTTTTTGCAATTTCTGAATATTTTTCAAAATAGCAACAAAATTTTGGAATTCTAAACATTTTCCAAAATTTGTTTTTTTAATTCGGAACTTTTTTTTGAGAATTTTAGTTTATGAAGTTAATTCTAAAAGAAAAATAACTTGGAAGCGAAAAAAGAGATAGGGAAAGAGAATATAAATAGATGTAAAACACAGGAAAAAAGAAAAATGGGCAAGCCCATTATCGGCTGTCCTGTGCGAAACTCCTACTATTTGTCGCCCAGTGTGAAAAATAGAATTTTCACAGCTGCGTGGTAAGAAAAATGAAGTGGGCTGTCTTCGCAGGGCCACAACACGCGGCCCACGTATGTAAATTCTTTTCTAGCAGATAAACATATAAAAAATTAGTACCACCTCGAATAAAAAAATATTCTTTTCGACGGTGAATAGATGAAAAAAATTGACAAAACACACCTTGCTTTCTTAGTAGGTATAGATATAGATAATCATATTGATTTTTCTCAACAAAGGGTGGATTTCATTGACCCAACATGAAGCATCAAGTGGATACAAATACAATGAATACATACCCGGTCTCTGCATAGTTAGGATGCACATAGCAACATGAACACACACATCAGAACACACCGATAAAATAGCAAAGTCATACAAGACCAAAGCTATGCCTTTGCAAGGAAAAAAAGACCCAAAGCGATCAAAACAATGATCGACAAATGACAACAACGACCATCTCCACACCAACCGTTTCTTGACACTATAGGACAACAAGATTCTTCAACATTAATGCCTTTCGTAAGGGAACGATGCTCAAGCATCGTCATCACCTAATCCAACCATGAAAGGTCGAATTCTAGGATTTCACCCTGAAGAACAAGTCTGAACATATTCGAGCAATGCCTTCAACAAGATCACAGTACAAAAATATCGTCATTGTCAGATATAACCCAATCAGGTCAAGATTTTCACCCCAGAAACTCGAGACCGGGTACTCATGGATCACCACCAAATTGAAGTTAATCATGTGTTGTCACCACCACTTTTCCACAATTCCAACAGCTACAGCTACATGGGCATCACCATATCCTCTGCCTTGTTTTCCTTCAAGCAATATGATGAATGACAATCAATGGAAAATAGTATGTCTGATATGTTTCTCGTCGCATCCCATATATTTACTTTGTTTCGTCCATTCCACCATAACCATAATAGAAGACGCACTTCCACACACTCGTCCGATTTTTGTTTACAAATTTCTTCTAACACCATTTTTAAAAATAGCATAGGAGGACTCTTAGAAAAAGAACCACTTATATCTGCATCTAACCGACCCACCTACAAGCTTCCCCGCGACGCCAGTTTCTAAAATCGAAGTGTAGGAGACACAAGGAGGGAATAGAATAGTTCCAAGCGATACGGTGCAACCAATGAACCAAATAGCTGTTGCTCAGTTAAATTGAAATATAGTTTATACTAAACTTTTGTAATTATGTTTGACTTATAGCAAGATACATTTTTAACAGATATTGATTAATTGACATTATTATCCATGCAATGTTGTTATTAAGTACTCTATATTTTTATTTGCTCTGCATATTAGCTTTGTCATAAGTCAATCTTAATAAAGTTTGACTAAATTTTATCTTGGTACCTGTAATCTGAATTTGTGGCCTTATATAAGGGAATGGAGGGAGTATATATTATGTCGAAATGTATTCAATGGTAAATCTAGTGGTGTTGATTTGACATTGTCGATCTTATGCTCAAAGTTAACAAAGTTCGACTCAAGATAAAGTTAATATGAAGAATAAATAAAAGCAGGGGGGTCTTAGTTATATTCATATTCGTTATACAACTGTTATTTATATCATTGTAAAAATACATGTGCTAAATTTAAATTATTTTGTAACAAAAATCTCCTTGATTATTCTCTCTTTAAATTATTTTGTAACAAAACCTCCATGAATTATTTTGACAATTGTATGTGTGTGTGTGTGTGTGTGTGTGTGTGTGTGTGTGACTAAGTGAGTGAGTGAGTGAGTGAGTGAGAGGGGGGGGGGATACAAATCTCTAAAGCATACAAACCAAATGAATATCTCAATAGCAGTTTCTAGTGTATGATTAGGTAAGCATAGTTATAGAAACTTTTAGTTATAAGTTGAACTGTTCGCATTAATTTTCTTTGTCAGCGTTTTCATGGTGAAACAGTGGCGGAGCTAGACGGAGATGGATGGGGGGCCAAAAAGATAACACTCCAATTTCCAGAGGCATAATACCATATTTTTTTCCAATCCCATCCCTCCAAAAGAAAAATCTTCACAAACTACCCAAGGCTGGGGCGGGGGGCTGTGGCCCCTGCAGCATTACACATAGCTCCGCCAGTGTGATGAAATGTGTCTTGCAAATTACCGTGCTATCAGTACTAAGTTGCAACTTATCCATGCTATGTACTTTTTATTGAAATATACTAATCATATCGCACATAATAATGTTTGTGGATTTTACTATTTTTTGCCAACATCAATTTTGATTATGTGGTATGCTCGTTGGCAGTGTACTTGGTATCATATGGTGTATTTTGTTCACTCTTAACTGGTGAGCCACCTTTCCTTTGTTTATTCAGCTCTCTAGGCGAAAGATATGCCGATGGCGGAGGTGGAGTACCTGTACCTCCCATGGAACTCACTCTCCCATTTGTGTTATCGTTATTCTCCTCCATAATCAGATCAATCATATTTTCTTTATCATCGCACTGGTAACTTGCCCCCCCCACCCCCACCCCCGTGTCGCTTCCCTGGCGACTCAGGAGGCGAAACCCAAGCGCGGTCGCCTCCTCTCCCCACCTCCCCTCCTCCCCTTGCCGCCGCCTGAGGGGCTCACCGGTGAAGCCCGACCAACTCCCGGGATGGTGGGGGGGGGGGGCTTTTCTTCTGCTGCGTGGCGGATCTGGTAGGCGCGGCATCGGCAGGCAGCTGATCTGCGAATCTTGGGAGGGCTACATCCGAGGCAGGCCGCGGTGGATGCTTCACCGGAGGTTGGGCGCATGAGTGGCGGCTGAGCTCGAGGCAGCGGCGCCTCTGCTCCCTCTGGTGGTTGCGGGCATGCAGTTGTGGATGCGGGTGGGACGGGCCCGATCTGGGTTCACCCGGACCCGTCGCGGGCGAGTGGGGCGGCGGATCTGCACCGAATCATCGTGGGGTGCAGTCTGAGGCTGGTGTTGATGCCTAGTGTGCGGCGGCGGCTGTGGGCAGGCGGGCGGGTCCGATCTGACCGCGTCCTGGCTTGTGTTGATGCCGCGGTCATTTTCGGAGCGACCCGAGGTGTGCTGGGGTGGTGCGGGCGGCTGGCGGTTGTGTGGTCAGGGACTTCTGTCCTTGGCGTTTGGGTCCAAATTCTTCGGACGAAAGTCTTGCTCGATGCCGGTGATGGCAACATCCACGGATGTTGATTTCCTTCTTGGAGGCATCACTGAGGAGATCTGTCACCCTCCTGCCTTTGGATCCTTCCTCCGGGTGAAAACCTAGATCCATCTTGTCGGATTGGCAATGGGGCATCCTTTGCTTCCTTACTTTGTTGGAAGCATTGCTTTGGAGAGGTTCTTGGTGGGCACACTTGGTCTGCGATAGTCTGGATGGTCGGGGCTCCGGTGGTGTGTGGAGCCGCGATGGTGCGTTCGTCTGAGGATGGTCGTTGGCCATAGTCCGGTGGTGGTGGGCGTCAGGAGCACACTTGAGATGCTTGGTGCGGCGGACAAGTCTTGTTAGTCCTCCTCTCGAGATTGGAGCGGCACATGTCTGCCCTGCTTCGGATATGTCTTCTCTCTCCAAGGTCGATGAGGTTGAAGAACACACTTGTGGCGGACATGCTTGATGCGGGCGCCCTTACATGTTCCAGCAAAGTCTAAGTCGTCGGGTCGCGAGCGCGATGAATGATATACGATGACACTGTGAAGATCCGAGGTGCTATGCTCTGTCATGTTTTGTTGTATCGGCGACCATGTATCTCTTGTGGTGTTATTGGCCTGGGTTTGTTGTTGGCCTTCTCTTTGGCTAGGCCGAGGGACCTTTTTTTTTCTCTGTTTTCTCTGTTTTCATCCATTGATCACTTGATCGCACATTGTTTCCCGCTTGCTTCGTGCTTAATCTATGAAATGCCAGCGAACGCTGGATCTTTCAAAAAAAATATTTTCTTTATCCTTCTCCATCGAGTCATGTTGTATGGCCACTCTTCCCAGATCGAGCTTATACTAAGGAGTAGAGCCCGACCCCCTGCTTGTCTACCTCGTCCGTCCCACCATTGCTATTGAGCTGAATCACACAGAATATCTAGCATAGAGCTTGGGTTTGTCCATATCTGCAATCGGACAGAGGAGGCTGACAATTGATCAATCGTGACGATGAAAAACACGATACCTCACTAGCAACTATGCCCGTGCGTTGCAACGGGAGACAAAAAAATATGTGCTAACCAAATAAGTATGACTAAATACCCTGATATATGAGCGTACTCTAATTTAACACAGTGGCTCACCATGTTGCCATTCACTTTTTTCTAACCCTCGCCGATGATGGTCGCGATGTCACGCGATCACAATGCATTCGACGTGGTAAATCCCAAGATGCGCTTGCCAATGCATGCCACACTTGTCATTATGTTGCGCAAGAGAACATTTAAAACTTTAAAAACAAATGTCCTCGACCACGAACTACTCCCAACGCCAAGAGATATAAAACTTTTGAAAAACTAATCAAATCCTAGACATAAAAGACTTTTGAATCGGTGAACAGTTTTTCGAATCGACAAACATTTTTTTGAAATTATGGATTTTCTCAAAAAAAAAATCACGAACATTAGTTCTGTTTAGAAACATTTTATAAATGCATGAACAGTTTTCGGATTCATTAACATTTTTTGAATCGATGAACGTTTATTGAAACAGGGGGGAAATTAAAAGAATTTTTTTATTTTTGTGAACATTTTCTAAAATTTCATGGACATTTTTTTCAGATTCCCAAATATGTTTTGAATACACGATCATTTTTTCAAAATCATGAACATGATTTTATTTCCCGACCATTTTTCCTAATTATTAATTTTTTAAAATTTGCGGACAGTTTTGCAAAACCACCAACATTTTTTGAGTCGGCAAAAAAATTATGGTTTTCTAACCATTTTTTTATTCACATAAATATTATGATTTATCAAACATTTTTTAAAAAAACTTCCAAGTTTTAAATTTAAAAATCTCGAATTATTTTAAAGAAGAAAGAAAACAGAATGAGAAAAAAAACACAAAATGAAAAAAAACAGGGGAGTGAAGCCTGCCCATGGGCCGGCCCATGAATGGATACATGGAGAGGACATGCGTGAGAAAAGAGAGATAAAAAGTTTTTCTAACCATTTTTTAATTCACATGTATATTATGATTTCTCAAACATTTTTAAATAACTTGCAAGTTTTTAAATTTAAAAATCTCAAATTAATTTAAAGAAGAAAGAAAATAGAATGAGAAAATAAAAAAATAAAAAAAACAGGGGAGTGAAGCACGCCCACGGGCCGGCCCATGAGTGCATACATGGAGAGGACATGCGCTAGGCGAGCTTTTGCGAACAGTTTTGCAAAACCACCAACTTTTTTGATTCCCCAAAATAATTATGGTTTTCTAACCATTTTTTTATTCACATATATATATATTATGATTTCTCAAACATTTTTTAAAAAACTTCCAAGTTTTAAATTTAAAAATCTCGAATTAATTTAAAGAAGAAGGAAAACAGAATGAGAAAAAAAAACAAAATGAAAAAAAAGGGGAGTGAAGCCTGCCCATGGGCCGGCCCATGAATGGATACATGGAGAGGACATGCGTGAGAAAAGAGAGATAAAAAGTTTTTCTAACCATTTTTTAATTCACATGTATATTATGATTTCTCAAACATTTTTTTAAGAACTTGCAAGTTTTAAAATTTAAAAATCTCAAATTAATTTAAAGAAGAAAGAAAATAGAATGAGAAAAGAAAAAAAATAAAATAAAATAAACAGGGGAGTGAAGCCCGCCCATGGGCCGTCCTATGAATGCATACATGAGAGGACATGCGTTAGGCGAGCTTTGCGTCAACCACTCTGGTGCTTGTCGTTCTATGTCTCGAATTGGTCTTACCACTAGAAAACAATGAATCAGGACGGCTGCTTTTGATCCTAAAAATCAATTCGTTTTCTTGACTTATGGATGGCATAGTGCGTAATTTGTAACAACTTTGGGGGTATTTCTTTTGACGGACCGCTAGAAGCGATAGACGCTTTATTATTAGGGAAATATTTTGGTAAGTCAAACTTTTTTACACTTGGCCGACTTCATCGAGAGAACTTTTAGAGCTTGGGGCTAGTGCAGAGAAGAGGGCGCCAAAAAGGATCAAAGCTTTTGGCCGTGCACACAGCAGCCGGACCAAGTAGAGAAAAGGTGTAAAGCCCGACTTCAAATTAATGAAGCCATCAACCGGCTAGGATACAACAGTGCTGATACAAAGGCGAAATCTTGAAGAAAAACTGAAAGAAAATTGGCGGCGTATCCACACGTTACAGAGCTAAGCAGAGCAATGGCGAGCAAGGCACCACCACAGCGAAAACAGGATCAAGCTGCCGGAGAACTTTACGCAAGCTAGAACAGCGGAGCAACCGCAAACAGTAGACTGCACAAGTGAAGACCGAGAGGACCCGAGCTGCGTGGAGAAAAGCATGGCTCCAGATCTAGCCGCCCCGAGCCTTGCCGGAGGGGAGATCCAATCGCCCCTACGCCTGAACCATGCCACAACATGCAGACGCCGTCCACCGGCCGGCTGCCCAGAGCCGAACTAGATGAAGAGCCGTTGAAGGATTGCAGGGAGGCCACCTCATCACCACCATAGCCGCCATCCCGGAGAGCAGAGCAACGCCGCCGCCACCAAGCACCTTACCGCAAGACCACAACCTCACCCTCCCTTGAACGACGCCTCCAAGGAGGACCAAGATGCCACAGCGCCACCGCCGTTCGGCCAACAAGGCCAAGGCTTTCGCCCGGGATCGTGGGAGAGGAGGAAGGCGGTGATGAAGAAGCCCGACACGCCCTCAGGAGGGAGATCAACACCGGAGCGCCGCCGTCGTCGGGGTCGACGGGAGGTCGGACAGGGGTTTCCCCCGTTCTAGGACAACCACCACCCACCCTCATGTGCCAGATCTGGCGGCCCGGAGGAGCAGCGCCCAGATCGGCGAGGGAGGACCACAGCAGAGGAGAGGAGACCGGGAAGCAAGCCAGCCGAGGCCAGCGGCGCAGCCCGCAGCAGCGACGAGCCTCCACCGCCCCGCCGCCGCCCACACGGCCAGTGGGGACGGCCAGCACCGACGACGCCATCTGCCGGACGAGATCGGCGCTCCCTCGCCAATCAGGGCCGCCACCCTGAGATCCAAGGCCTCCTGCAGCACAGAGCGGCAGATCCTCGCCGCCACCTTCACCGGCAGCCACGCCAGCGAGCTCCTCGGGTGGCGGCAGGGAGGGGAAGGGGGAGGAAGGGGGACGGCGAGGCTAGGGTTAGTTCGCTCTCGTGTTGCCCATGAGGGGCGTCGCGAGAGCCGGGAAGGACGACCGCAGCCGGACCAAGTAGGTCGTGTGTCCTGCTATACCTTGTTGGCAATCGACTCATAAAGCTCCAGAAGCTGGCGCGACTTGGTGACGTGACCGCTGGCATTTGGAATGACATACCAAGGTCCCAGTGGAGTCAAAGAGTTTCCGGATCCCCCGTTAGAAGTTGGTTTGATAGGTACCGGCTGCTTCTCTGTGATAGTTTTGCTTCCTTATCTTTATCTTTATCTTTTCTTTACCTAATATTAAAAGAAGAATTGTTTCTCCACTTCTTTTCATTTACGGTGGGACCAAGATAATTTTTTCATACGTCCCAGGTGTTTCTCCCGATTCGTTTCTGTTTGGAAAAAAATCACAGGACGCACAGATCCATAATGGGCCGGCCCATTAGCATACCAACAGCCCGTCCCACTAAAAAATAGCCAAGAATAAATACCCAGCCGCTCACACTAGAGCGCTCAAAGGGCTAGCCACTAGACTAAACAAGCCTTGGTGTTTAATTAGCAGCGTGAAGTTTTAAATTTAGCTAGCAGTCAAGCGAGATACTAAGAGGAATTTTTTTTAAGTAAATATATTTTAGAACGCGAAAATTTTGCAAGGTTGTTAATAAAAAACTGAAACTCAAACATTTTTCTAAAAGGACAATATTTCTCTTTTTTCTGAAATCTGAGTATTTTGTAAAACAAAAACATTTTTTTAAAACTAGGAGGTACTGTTGTGATTATTTTTTGAATTTGCAAATATTTTAAAAACACAAATATATTTTGAACTTTAAATTTGAAAAGGCAAACATTTTTTAAAAACATGCTTTCTTTAAAACATGGAGGTACTGTAGCTAAATTGCTTTAATCTATACCTATTAATAAAACTTGGCGAATTTTTGAAATATGCCCACCTGATGCATTGTTTTAGTTCAATTTATTAAACTAGGGATATGGAAGGAATTTTTTTCTGTCGCGTCTTCACGTACGACCAGTCTCACTCGGCCTAGTGACTCTCCTCAAAATGCATGAGTCCAACTAAGGTTTTATGGTCTATCTGACACAAACTACTCAATTTACATGATGACACACATATATTGTGTGTAGTGCTTTTCCCTATTATATTAGCCAGATGATTAAAAAAACTTTGTTTAACATTCTTGATCTTTGCCGGACGCGAAGGCGACTCAACAATCCAGCTAATGGACCTGGCCAACCTTCGTTAGTGACAACTGATACCGTGACCACCGGCGACGAGGACGGTAAAGATGACAAGGAAAAACATGTGTCTCATGTTATATTGAAATGGAGGATGTGGACCTGAGGACGAGGTATTAGTCATGTTTATTATGTTATGGGTATTAGGTGATGTCTTTAGCGACGCTCAGTGGGTAAAGGGCGTGCGAGGGTTATTTTCTCCTATTTGCGACGCACGGGCATGTTTGCTAGTATTTCTTATGTACCCAATTTGTCACGTGGGAGTGTGGTCGCTCCGAGCTTCTCTGGTCAGTCGATATAAGGCAATTCTATGCTTTTTGGAGGCTGTCGGCGTTGTTCCGATGGCCAATAAGTTGTTCCAAGTCAGTTCCTTGCATCTTCTGGATGTTGCTCCTTGAGTTACCTCTTCCTTAAGACGTTCCTTCGTGTTCGGTTCAGCCAGGTCTCCATGTCTTTTTGCATATCATCGTGTGGTCGGCGTCGGGGCTCCCGTTCCTTGATTGGTCACTTCAAAGCTTCGTTCTCCTTCACGCTTTCACGGGTGACACTAACTTTCTTGATTTGTTGCATCCCTGGCATTGTCAGAATCTCTATTCCTAATGAAGCAGTTGGTAGTTTTCGCGGTTAAATTTCGTCCCATCAACACCGGTTTATTTTCCTCCTCCCTCCCACCTCCCACGTCCCAGCGATTCCCTCCTGAACCCGCGAACCAAAAAAAAAAATAGCGATGCACCCACAAGATCCAGGCGGCAAACCTCCGGTCGATCCTGAAAAAAACGGTGTGAAAAAAATCTACGAAAAAAACCTACTAAAATTAACCAGTCCCTCGCACG
Source organism: Aegilops tauschii subsp. strangulata (assembly GCF_002575655.3). Classification (NCBI taxonomy): domain Eukaryota; kingdom Viridiplantae; phylum Streptophyta; class Magnoliopsida; order Poales; family Poaceae; genus Aegilops; species Aegilops tauschii. Next base: position 33,262,753 of record NC_053040.3, on the reverse strand, counting down.
TACGAGCGATTCATCCTGCGCTCGAAGCACTCGCACGGACGAGTCATTCACGGCCGTCATCCGTCCCTACGTCCACGCCGCTAACGTCCCCGCCGCTCATTCCCTTCGCCGCCGCCGATCTCACTGGGAAAACCCCGCCAGATCTCGCCTCCACGTTACGGAATCGGCGCCCGATCTCCTGGACACGACGCCCGAACTGACGCAGACGCACGACAACGACGCCGCCGCCGATCTCACTGGAAAGACCCCGCCGGATCTCGCCTCCACGTTACGGAACCGGCGCCATGGTTCTGGATCGTCGCTGCGGACGCATGTCGGTTTCAACCCCAGGTATGCTGTATAGGATCAAACAAACAAAACTCAATAATCTGTAGAGCTCAAACAAATCTGGGGTTAAACAAATCGATAGGAGTGCACGCCCCAGGTACGCCCCAGGTATGCTGTACACGGATTCTCTTTGTAAGGTCGCTGTGTAGAGGTCAAACAATTCTGGGGTTCAATCCAATGACGCCCCATATTGACTGAAGTTCTCTAACATGTACTGACTGAAGTTCAGTCAAATGACGCCTCATATTGATCCCTATTCTGTGACATGTATAGCATAAATCTACAGCAAGCTGCCCTTATGGACCGAAGTCCTGTACAATAGCGAGCTGCCCTTGTGATCTTCGACGGCCTTTAGAACTGTTGCAGTTTCACTTGATCTCGCTGCAATCAGATGAACAGTTCGTGTTAGCATTTTGAATTTTTAACATGGAAGGAGCAATCAGATGAACAGTTCATATTTGCAAAGTAGCAGAGTCTGTTAGACATGTCTTTCTTTTTTGACCTCTACATCAAAACTCATATATCAAAGTAGCAGTCTGTTGGACATATATGCCCTTATGGACTGACTTTCTGTACACTAGGACTGTTGGAATTTCACGTGATCGGTTTGCAATCAGACGAACAGTTGATGTTAGCATTATTAAGATGTAAGCAGCAAGGCCAGTTTACAAGTATTTGCTAATAACCTAAGGCTGTTGGACATGTCTTTCTTTTTTTTATAGTTACATATGGGGAATCCACACAGCAAGCCAACGGAGCAGACGACATCGTCACATGTACCTCCAGGTACATGTCCAACTATAAATTGTGCTGTACATGTCAAGCACCATCACAGGAGACTGAATGTGTTGCAGACCCGATGGATGGGACAAATGTTGACGACTATAACCCAGATATTATACCCGTAGGCAACGAAGTTGACAATATTTACCCAAGTAGTCCAGGTTTTAAGGCTGTGCAAATATACATAGCTTAATTCTATGTGTTTTATGTGATCAATCATACCTAACAGACTTGTGACTTGTAGGAGTCCATATTACTCCATCTGAACGGATCATACTTGAACAGACCGATGGTGATAGCACATATGTGCATCAACCTTCCCATCTGATTTCGGGTAAGTATTGTTTTGCTGAAGGGTTAACACCATGTGCCTACAACTTTGCCTTATTTCGGACCAATATTTGTTACGTTTACATGATGCAGACAACCCTCCGATCTCATTCCTATATAATGGAGATTCGTTGCCGGCTCCCAGTAATCTGACACGAAATTATGCGACAGATGTACCACAAAGTTCAAATGGTATTACCTCATACATCTTGGACACGAACGCTTCTTCTGCACCGGAGAAGGAGGCACAGGTCAGCCGTTTTCATCTGAATCATTGCTTTTGTTACTTAACTTCCATGTTTAAGTGTTTTGGTCTGTGGTAAGGTTTACCTGAAGGTTCTTATACGACTTTCATCAATTTGGTCAATCAGGTTCATCTTTGATCCCTGGACACAAACGCTTCGTTCCTGCAAGTAAGTAGAATGTGTTTTCAGCTCGCTCCTACACAACTTGAGGCCTTGCACGTCTGAGTGGGGCGCCCAGGCGGATCTTTGGTTAATAAGGTTCATCTTCACGCCACAGATCAGGGGACTCAGTTTCCTTTTGGTTGATCATCCTGTAGCAACAGAAATTAAATGGATCAACCTGTAGTTACCGATGTTATTGCATAAATAGTTACCGATGTTATATGGTCTAGCTTTGCAACATAATCAGGTTCTTCTGCACCTGTAGTCACCGATGTTACATGGTGTTGTCAGACACAATTTAACTTTGTCCGCGGAATTTCTCACCTTCTAGGAAATCAAGAGATATGCGCTGTTGATGAGTTGTTCATTATATGGCCTACTTACAGATGGTATAAGCAATCATGAAAATGCAAACAAAATGAAGTATGGCCTCCATCAAGAGTAGACCAAGAAACTGATATCAATGCAAATGAGATTACAATTTTAGACGGTTTCCCTTAACAGCCGATGACCAACTATATTCTTCCTTGAGTGATTTTTACTGATGTTAACAGCGGAATGTTGGTCATTTTCAGAGTATAGTCCAAGGCACTTCTGCACATCTATGAGGTACCTGCAAGTACCATAGTTGGTTATCATTTTGCATCTGGTTACAATAAAATGCTATCTAGATCACATACATGAATCCGACTTTTTTCTAATTAGTGAGGTTGTCACATACATGCTCAGAGCATGTCCACTAGGCCCCCCAACAGCCTCCCCAGGAGGCCTTTTTCATTGCCGGCGCGCATTTTTCCACCAGTCATGCCCCCAAAAGCTCAAAAAGTGCCGGGTTTCCCCGAAATTACACCCGGCGGTCCCAACCCAAACCCAGAAAGCTGGGGTGCAGCTGGGGGCGCCGGCGCTCTTTTTCGCATGCATCGGCCCACTTGTCAGCCCCTCTCTCTCTCCTCTCCTTTCTCTCTTTTCTTTCTCCTCTCTCCTCTCCTTTTCCTTCCACCACCTACCACACACACAGCCGGAGCGGGGAGGGGCTGGCGCGGCCGTGGCGTAGCACGCATGGCCGGGGCGGGGCTTGCGCTTGCGCGGCCGGAGCGGAGCATGGCCGGGGCGGGGCTCGCGCGCCCGGAGTGGCCGTCTCCGCCCGCGCACTCCACGGCGCCCTCGCCGGGCGTACAGGCAGCAGCTGGGTCGGGGTCGAGCTCCAGCCCCACGCGCGCGGTCGTGGCTTGGGTGGGACGGGGCGGCATGGCCGAGGACGAGGACGACGCGGCGGACATGGCGGCTGCAAGCGCGGCGACGCCAGCTCCGCGCCATGCCGCCACTTCCCCAGGAGCACGAGGAGGCCGCGTCCCTCACCATCCAAAGAATCCTCTCCTCCTTGGCTCCGTCCCACCCTTGGCCATCCACGGGATCTCCGGCCATGGCCGCCCTGCAGGGCCCGCTGCTCGGCGGCGCCGGCATGTCACCTGACGTGAGCTCCCCACTGGGCATCGCCGTGGCGCTACTCGCCCTGGCCAGCGTCCTGCTGCTGCTCCCGGACCCTGGCGCGGAGCCTGCCGCTGATTGGGGCCGGAGCTCGAGGGTGTCTGGCGCGCGGGAGAGCCGGCATGGCAGCGGGGCGGTGCTCGGAGGTGGGCGCCGCGGCGCTGCGGGCGGGCGGGCACGCGGTGGACGCGGCCGTGGCGGCGGCGCTGTGCCTGGGCATGGTGCACCCGATGTCGAGCGGCCTCGGCGGCGGCGCGTTCATCGTGGTGAGGGACGCCAGCACTTCCCCAGGAGCACGCCCCTGTCGCCGCTCGCCAAGTCCGGCGTGGCGGACGGGCCGGCCGCACCCTGCTTCCTCCTCGTCGCCCCGCCAAAGCAGCGCGAGCTGCGGGACGTCGCGGCGGAAGCGGCCGCGGAAGGCCGGCGAGACGCGGAAGTCGTCAGAGGGTGGCAGCCGTCGTCGGCCGCGGCGTCGTCGTCGGGAAGCAGCCGGCGTCTTCGTCGGGAAGCAACGACCCGCAAGCCTCCGGGCGCGGCACTGGGCCCCCTGCCGCCGCCACGCGTCCGCTGGATGAGACATGGGTGGGAGGATGGCTGGGAACACTCCCCAGGCGGCTAATAAAATGCCTCCTGGGGAGCTCAACGGCTGGAGATGCTCTCACACTCATATCCTTAATGAGTATACAAGTGTACCCAGAATACAAATCCACCTAAATTTCATGATTAGCCACAACAGTTCAGTCATGCATGAGAAAATGTCCAATATGTTAAAATAGCATCACTAGAAGTACGGTCGAAACATAATGCACATGTAATTAGCATCAGACTTTATTTCTAATCAGTGAGGTTGTTTCGATATCAGACTTTATGCATGATATCAAAATAACAAGCATAATGTTCAGCTATAAAGTATGATTTGACTGATCTATTCTTTCTCATTGTTTGGGCGCCTACAGACCATGACACTTGAAGATACGGACGCTGCAAATCTGCGCCGACCTCCTCTACGTGATATCTCTAATGTTGACCATCATTCTCATATGTCTCCAGTGCCAGGTAACTCCCAAATATCATGAATGCTTTATCGCATTGGGTCATATGGTTTAACTGGTTGAGCACTGAAATTTACTACTCCCTCCATCCGGAAATACTTGCCGCAAAAATGAATAAAAATGGATGTATCTAAAACTAAAATATGACTAGATACATCCATTCCTCCGACAAGTATTTCCGGACGGAGGGAGTACAAAAGTAGTGAGCTCGAAAAACTTAACTCCGTTTGGATCCCGATGGGAACGGGTAAATCTTGCTAAACAACTACGAGCGCGCAAGAGAACCGGGCAGATGGACGCGAGAAATGCCCAAAGTCAGCATCTTCATGACATCACTAATATTGATCAACTCTCCAAAGGGAGTCCAGGTATAACTCAGTAACAACAGTGAAATGGTTTTTTAACATACAATTTGTTATCCACAATGGCTGACGATATGATCTGGATTTCTACTTATTTGAACAGGGATTGTTCAACAAGATCATGGCCCACATAGATCAAATGGCCTATTCATACATGAAGCAACAATCCCTTCTACCACCAACATGACACCCTTAAATGATGCCAGCATTTGTACCCTGAGCAATCTCACAGATTCTTCGAGGGGTAAATCAGGTTCAGCATTATTAATCATTTTTCCCTAACATACTTTAGTAAATTTATGGTGCATGATCTGCTTCTGGATTTAAGTAATTTAATTATTTTGGACATTTGCATTTGTAAACAATTATATTCTCTACAATGCCTGATGATATGATTTGCATTTGTAATTTGTCATCCTATATATTGTAAACCTCCTCTGCCATCCCTCCCCCCCTCGTCCATCACAATAACTAAGGAACATCAACATGTGAACGAGCATCAAGGATAGTCAAGAAGTAAAGCAAGTGGATCTAGGTATGAATATCTGTGTATATTTCCCTTATCTATAAATGTGTAATAATTATTAGATATGGAACAACCAAATTCATGAAACAGAATGTGATCATGCCAACACTCTAGCTAAATTAATTTTATACTCATCTACTATTTCACATAAATCAATTGTGTCTGCCCAGCAGACACTAGTAGAAAAAGGGGCTTTTGGCCCGGTTGGTAAGGGCCTTTAGTCCCGGTTTTTGAACCGGGACTAAAGGGTCGTTACTAATGCCTCCCCCCTTTAGTCCCGGTTCTTACACGAACCGGGACTAAAGGCCGCGGCCACGTAACCGGGACTAAAGGTAATTTCATGATGAATTTTTTTTTGAATTTTTTTTATTTTCAAATTTCTGAATTATTTTAACCTCTAATCTCTAATCACCACCCTCATCACTGCTCAATTTATCCTCTAATCTCTAATCATCCCTCATCATTCCAAATCATCTAACTTCCCGGACGGTCACCCATCCTCTCACTACTCCAGCCTGAGCACGCTTAACTTCCGGGTTCTGTTCTCCCTCGTTTCCAAGTCTGCACTTGTTGTTTTCCTGACAATAGTAAGATGCCAATCCTATTAACCCTCAGGAATTTAGCTTGAGCATGAAGTGACACATTTCACTGTTTGAGTTTGAAACTATTGTTTTAAAAAACAATAATTTTTTAGTAACACTAATATTCTAGAATAATTAGTTTGACCATTGTTTGACCATAGTTTGACCAGATTTGACCAAAATTCAAAAAAACTAAAATAATTATTTAGTAACACTAATATTCTAGAATAATTAGTTTGACCATTGTTTGACCAAATTTGACCACATTTTTTCAAAAAAAATAATTTGAAACTAATTTTTTTTCTGTTACTAGTGGCGCACCTAGCAAATGGTGCGCCACTAGTAAGTTTGAAATTTTTTCGATTTTTTTCACTCTAGATCTTAAAAGCCCCGTAACTTTTTTTCTGTTAGGTTTTTGAGGATTTTGAAAATGTTTAACGGGGTTCCCCCGGTTAAATTTGGATGTAAATTTTTGAGTAGATGATTTTTCATATAAAAAACTTTTTAATCCGAGTTCGTATGCAAAAGTTATGCCCATTTTACAAATTGCAGAGAGATTTTGCAAATAGAGTCGAAATTCATATTTGTAAATTTTCCCAACAAGTAGACCACATATCACATGGGAAACTTATTTTATTTTATTTTTTTGACATTTCCATCATTTTCTTTTGTTTTTTCTAAAACTGAAAAGGCGGTCCAAGGGGGGGGTATACAGTTTGAAAATGGGACCTTTAGTACCAGTTGGTGCCACCAACCGGGACTAAAAGTCTAAAGGTCTAACCTTTAGTCCCGGTTGGTGCCACCAACCGGTACTAATGGGCATCGCACCCTTTAGTCCCGGTTCGTGGCACCACCCGGTTCGTGGCACCAACCGGGACTAAAGGGCCCAGGTGAACCGGGACTAATGCCTTAGCCGCACGAACCGGGACCAAATGTGAGCATTGCCCTGTGACCAAAGCTCTGTTTTCTACTAGTGAGATTATTTGGCATTAGATGACTCTAAGGACTTGTAAGCACAATGCAAAATTCAGTCATGAATGCATCAGTTCACCACACACATGTACATATGTACTGAAAACTGAAACTAGGCAAGTAGTGGACAAAAAGTATTGAGGGCAAGCAGTAGACAAGCAGTTTTTAGGGCAAGCAATTAACAATATGAGCGTGTCTCAAGCCTCAACACAAATGGTAGATTACAGCTCATAATCAGCTTCTGGCTCATGCAGCAGCAGTTCAATTTTACAGAGAAATACCATGTACGACTTAGATTTCTTCATTCTGGTTTTTTCAGTACCAAAACACAGGCGAGGAGCTATGGTAAAAACTTCAATACACAATATCTTCAGTATTAGCATGTGAACCACATTATCGGTCTTAGAAAAAACTCATTATCAAACTCATCTTTTTTTTGTAACTCGTCCACTGTTGATGTTGACACCATGGACTCTAAACAGGTTAAACATTCTGAAGCAAAGATGGTAAGGAATGCATATATATTTACCATAAGTGTGCTACAACTGTGCCTATCCTTTCATCTTTACCATGTTAGGTAGGTACAGGGATGGCACATCACTCTGAACTCTGAACTGGTTGATTTTTCTGAAGCCAGTATCAGCAAGAGTGCATTATGCATAGTTGACCCCAAGTATGCTCTGAAACCTCATTATCAAACTCATCTGCTGCAGACGTCGATGCCGAAAACAACATATGTTTCTTTAGATTTTCTGTGTGTGTGGTGGTGGTAACGATCAGTCGTGGCATTGTCACAGTCAATTGTGGTGCTATGTTCTGCCGATTTGTTTGTTAGTTAGTCTGCTACAACTTTCAATCACTGCTTCAACTTACTAGATTACTGTCAGTGATGGCGGCTGCAGTTAAGTACCCACCGTATAGTATGTACAAGATTACTAATAGCACACAACCGCTGCACTTAAGTACTTCGCGTATTACTGTCAGTACACGAATGCTGCACTTCAGCTTGCCATTTAGATAAAGCCGTCCCGTGCTCCCCTGGCCACGTGCCTGCACCTTCTTCACTAAAAATTCAGACGGGTAAGCTCTGTCATGAGGAGAAGACAGCAGGGGAGAGGGCAACGGCAACGACAACGGGCAGGTAGGCTAGGGGATTGGGGGATCGATGGTCTCACCAGAGATGGGAGGCGCGGCGGCGACGAAGTCCGGCAGGTCGAAGTTGACTCCCTGGCGGATGGTGGGCACCCTGCGCATGATTATCCCGAGGCAGGCGCCGGAGCTGCCACCGACGTTGACGAGCGTGGCCACGCCCTCAAACCATCCACCGGGGCAATACCCGTCCAGCAACACCTCCATGAACGGCTCTGATACGCCGGTCATGGCCCGGAGCATCACATCGTTCGCCTCCCGGTCCAGGCCGTAGTAGGCGTAGGCCGGGACGCCGGCGTGGGCGCGCGCAAAGGGCTCAAGCACGGCCTCACGGAGCCGCGGCCACGCCAGCCCAAGCGCGTACCGCCTCCGGCCGCCGTCGGCTGTGTGTTCGGAGAAGACGCCGGCGGAGGCGAGCAGGCGAAGGACGGGTCCCGGTGGCCCGGCGGGAGCAGCTCCACGGCCGAGAGCGGCGCGTTGGTGCCGCCCGCCCTCACTGCGGTCGTCGGCTGTTGCAACTGGGCCGGATGTAGGCGGATCTGGTCGCTCGATCTGCCACTTTTCTTCTCTGATGATCCGTGGGGAGGGATGAGAGGGGGCAGCGGTGGGAGGTGAGGTCGTCGGTTGTGGTGGCCGTGGGGGTGAGGGGGGAGGCCGGCGGCGATGCGCGGTTGAGGAGGAGGGGGCGACGCGGCGGGAAGATGAGTAGACGGAGAGGAGTGAACTGGCTGTACTGATAAGGTTAGGTGAAAAAGGAAAAAACATTTTTATTTTAAAACAGCTGTGTTAGTTCTTCTTTTAACTATATTATATAAGTATTATTTATGTTTATATGATGCGGTATAAAATATCATATATATTTTAAATCTTCCAATTTTTGTTATATGATGTAGTACAAAATGGATTCTGACATCCACACTGATGTAACGATGACAGACCGGACAGAAACACCATGAGAAGAGATGCATATAGCTAATTCTTCTTTGTATATATGTTGTACATGATACAAGAGGTGCATTTATATATATTAGTATTATTTCAGAATATATGAGACATGGATATGGATTTTTTGAGATGTTTAAAAAGAACCCATCAACAAAGGTTCTGAACCGACTCCGCTGAAAGGGGCCGAATATTCATCGAGTTATTTACAATATAATGAACCAATGATATCTCATAAAAAACAAAAAAGATGATAATTTAAATGGTACCGCACGAGGTATTTTTGCAGTGTTATTATCGATCTTTCCTTCGTCATATTGCGAAAATAGTTCTTTTTTACTAAGTCCATGATTCTAGAGTCAACACGAGGTCAAATGTTCTATGAGAAGGAAACTACTCAGACATTGGCAACATTGTTTGATAGCTAGCTTGGGGTAGACAACATCTCATCGTGCAACATGGTAAGTAAGGTATTTTGTCTATTGTTGTTATGATTTATTGTTGTTTCTAATAGCTATCACTTATAGATTTATCTTCCGTATGCATCCATCGACCGATACATCTTGTACGTCATTGACAAAGAGGCATATTGTATATATATTATGGACCGTATTCGTACATCACAGTCGTCATAGGATAAAAATCTGAGGCATGTAGTGAAATTAAAATGTTTAGCGAGGGAATTCAAAGAAGCGCCCGAAATAAAGCAATCCGGTTGGTACTCTGATATATCTATAAATGGCAACATTTATTTTCGACTGGTATTTCAACGAGCAAAGATGGGTAATAAACTCATAATACAAACATTTATTTTTGTTATCACTATATTTTATATGTTATTAATTTAGAAAATTGCAGTGATGTGTCTGCCTTTTTGTTTTTCATTTTATGCTCTGGTGGAACGGTAAAGAATTGGTAAGCCGGTTTGCGCGATGAGTATTGTCTGTTACACGTTTTAAGACCTTTGATGTGAAATATTCATGCTAACTGTATATAATTCTTGTGTAGTATGGGTATGAGTTGAGGAATCACTTTTTATTGTACTTGCTAAAAATATCATGCAGATGAAGTTGAAGGAAACTTTCCTGATATTGTGCGAGAATTTCTTAAGCGCATCAAGTAGATCTTAATAATTTGTAAAATATTTGTAGTTAGATCATCGCTCAATTTGTTACACGAACATGTCGTCAATTTTTCTTTTTGTTATCAATTTACATTGCAAGTGAAGTAGACTTCAATTATTAATGTGTTATATTGTCTCTACGTGTGAAATTTAACATGCATTATCTTTATATTACTCCTGTAAAATATTTCAAGAGCCCGTGGCAACGCACGGGAATTCTACTAGTTATTTGTAAAATATGACACCAATGCATCAATGACTATGTTCATTTTTTTAAGGAGGATGACCCCCGGCCTCTGCATCTAGGAGATGCATGCGGCTATTTTATTAATTATTTTTGAGGACCTTACAAAGTAGAACAACAATATGCCTGAATCCGCCATCTTGGCAACATCTGCCGCTACTTCTATCCAAATGATGCAGGGGTGCAAGCTGGGCCACATACCCAGACCTCTCACCTAAGCCTAACATCTAAAGCCGGAGGCCCCGACCGAGCCATCTGCCAGGTTCGGGGCTCAAACCGGTCCGACGCGCTCACATGTGTCGTCGCCGCCGTCTTCCGCTGGTCCATCTTCAGAGCAGATTGAGGTGACAACCTTGGCAGGTCCTCCGCCATCGACGCCACCACGACGCCAAACGACGACCTCCACCTACGCGAGCCTTGGTAGGTCCTCCGCCATTGACGCCGCCGCGACGCCAGCCGACGACCTCCACCTACGCGAGTCCATCTCCAAGCAACGGATGCAAATCCATGATAGGATATGGTCGCACCACCGCCGTCGCCCACCACCCACAAGCCCCACCCAACCCCAAGGTTCCCAAAGCGGCGCCTTCAAGAAGGGAACGACGCCGTGAGCGCCGCCGCCGCCCAACAAAGTTAGGGCTTTCGCCTGGGCGACCTAGGGGAAGGTGAAGTGAGGAGATCAGTCCATATCGACGCCTCCAAGGAGGGGAACGGCGCCGTCAGGCGTCGCCGTCGGCGTGGCCGGTCATGGACGGCTAGGGATTTCGCCCGAACTAGATCTCCGCCACCAGCAGCGCCTCCTGTACAGAACCGGCGACCAACAGGAAGCACGGCCCGACCAGGCTGGCCCGCACGCCGAACAGGGGAGGAGGGGAGGCGCCGGATCGCGCACACCAGCCACCGCAGAAGCCACCGCCAACCGCCAACGACCACCGGATCCCGCCGCCCGCGCTGCTGGGACACCAGTTCCACCGCCCGCACGGCTACTAGCCAGTGCCTTCCAATGGAGCCGCTGCTCCAGATCCAGGGTTCCCGACGCAGAAGTAGGGTGAAAGATCGTGGATGTCGCCTAGGGGGGGGGGTGAATAGGCGCTTTAAAATAATTACGGTTTAGGCTTGAACAAATGCGGAATAAACCTAGCGGTTAATTTGTCAAGCACAAAACCTACAACAACTAGGCTCACCTATGTGCACCAACAACTTATGCTAAGCAAGATAAACAACTAGGTGAAAGCAAGATATATGACAAGAAACAATATGGCTATCACAAAGTAAAGTGCATAAGTAAAGGGCTCGGGTAAGAGATAACAGAGGCACGCAGAGACGACGATGTATCCCGAAGTTCACACCCTTGCGGATGCTAATCTCCGTTTGGAGCGGTGTGGAGGCACAATGCTCCCCAAGAAGCCACTAGGGCCACCGTAATCTCCTCACGCCCTCGCACAATGCAAGATGCCGTGATTCCACAAGGGACCCTTGAGGGCGGTCACCGAACCCGTACAAATGGCAACCCTTGGGGGCGGTCACGAACCCGTACACTTTGGCAACCCTTGGGGGCGGTCACCGGTACCCGTCAAATTGCTCGGGGCGATCTCCACAACCTAATTGGAGACCCCGACGCTTGCCCGGAGCTTTACACCACAATGATTGGGCTCCGAACACCACCAACCGTCTAGGGCGCCCAAGCACCCAAGAGGAACAAGCTCAAGGGCACCAAGCACCCAAGAGTAATAAGCTTCTCAACTTGTAACTTCCACGTATCACCGTGGAGAACTCAAACCGATGCACCAAATGCAATTGCAAGGGCACACGGAGTGCCCAAGTCCTTCTCTCTCAAATCCCACCGAAGCAACTAATGCTAGGGAAGAAAAAGAGAGGAAGAACAAGAAGGAGAACACCAAGAACTCCAAGATCTAGATCCAAGGGGTTCCCCTCACATAGAGGAGAAAGTGATTGGTGGAAATGTGGATCTAGATCTCCTCTCTCTTTTCCCTCAAAAACTAGCAAGAATCCATGGAGGGATTGAGAGTTAGCAAGCTCGAAGAAGGTCAACAATGGGGGAAGAACACGAGCTCAAAGGATAAGGTTCATTGGGGAAGAAGACCTCCTTATATAGTGGGGGGAACAATCCAACCGTTACCCCCACTTCAGCCCCGCAGAGAGCGGTACTACCGCTTGCCCCTATAAGCGGTATTACCGCTCCCCCTCGCGGTACTGCCGCTGGGCCCAGAGCGGTACTACCGCGGTGGCAGGGCGGTACTACCGCAAACGAGCGGTACTACGGCCCCCACTGCCGCGGCTAGTACCGTAAAACCCGACACGAAAAAAGACCCCTCGAATCGAGGCGGTACTAGTACGAGACCGCAGCGGTACTACGGCTGGGGGCTACCAGCGGTACTACCGCTCTGGAGCGGTACTACCGCTCTAGAGCGGTACTACAGCTTGTAGCACCCAAGCGGTACTACCGCTCCGGCCCGCGGTACTACCGCTGGGACCAAAACTGCCATAACTTCTGCATATCAGCTCCGAATTGAGCAAACTCAAGCTTGTTGGATAGAGGAAGACGAGTAGCATCAAAACAGCGACCGAGGCAGGGGAGGAATGCCAACAAACAGAGGAGTGAAACCTCCAACCGAGAAGAACCGACATAACCTCCAACATCGAAAACATCATAGAAGATGCGAGTGAACTCCGTTTTCGATGAACTCGAGCTTGTCATCAAGATGACCATAAGCTCCAAAACTCACAAAGAAAAGAACCAAACAAGAACCAATAAAGATGATGCAAGGATGCAATGGTTTGAGCTCTCTACGAGAGCCCCCCTTGATAGTACGACAATCGATCCTATAACCCGGTCTCCCAACTACCATCATGAGACCGGTAAAATAGAAAACCTATCAAGGGCAAACCTTTGCCTTGCACATGGTCCACTTGAGCTAGATGATGACGATCTTGACTCCCTCAAGTTGGACCACCTTTCTTGGTTGCGTTGGCTCGATGAAGACTAGTTGATTGCTCCCCCATACTCCACTATGGGTGAGCCACTCTTCCGCACATCTTCACAAGTCCATTGTCACCACAATGGAAGGCAAGCTTCAAGCATTTGATCTCTTCATGATGCTTCACTTGAACTTGCACGCCGCAACCTAACCCCACAAAGAACTCTCACGAAGATCATGGGTTAGTACACAAAGCGTAATTGACAATGCTTACCACACCATGGGATCGCTTGATCCCTCTCGGTACATCTTCTATGCTTTGTGAGTTGATCAAGTTGATTCACTCTTGACTTAGTCTTGATCAACCTTGAATCTTTTCAACTCTCTTCATTTGCATGATGTCTTGAAGATATACATGAATGATCACACAATCTTCTTCTCCAAGACATGCTTGCAATAAGCTCAACTCTCACATGACCAATCTTTGGATAATTCCTTAATAACACCTTGGTCACCACATAAACTCCTTGAAACCAACACATGAACTTCAAGAAATGCCTATGGACAAATCCTTCAAATATAACTCAAGGCAACCATTAGTCCATAGAGATTGTCATCAATTACCAAAACCAAACATGGGGGCACCGCATGTTCTTTCATAGGGCAACCAAGGCCCCGCCACCACCATCCTTGGCGCCCCGGGCTTGCCCGACGGCTGCCTCAGGCGGCGGCGAGGAGGTGGGACGAGGTGGGGAGGGGGCCGCGGCGGCGCGGCTAGGGTTCCCCCGCCGCCGCCGGGGGAGGAGATCAGTGGGAAGTGCGGGGGACGCGGGCTACGAATTTGCACATTTATATTTTGCTGGGGTGCTCTGCTAGGCAGCATTGCATGCCGCATGCCTGATAACAGCAAACTGGACGAACCGATCACCAGGACGCAACCGGCAACAGATAGCACACAAAAATGATTGACAACTTGGAGCCGGAAAGAACGACTCCCCACCGACCCAGCAACCACGCAGAAGAGGTGCCCAACATAATCAGACCAGATGCACACAAACATACGAATAAGCCACAGAGCCGGATACTTATTAGCAGGGACCAAATCAAGGACGACACGACAAGTTGCTCCGAGCGAGCATAGTCGCGGAGATCTCACGACTTGATTCCCAGGCGGACGCCAGGGTCTTCTCAGAGCAAGAGTGGGCTCAGCGCTATGCTCTGGAAGGGCAAGTTGAAGCCTTGCTTCACGCAGAAGAGGAGTACTGGCGACGTCGTGGCGGACTTAAATGGACACTGAAGGGGGACGCCAATACTAAGTACTTCCACGCCTACGCAAACGGTAGGAGGTGGAAGTGCGCGATCCTGATGCTGAAGTCAGAGCAGGGGCTGTTGCTGCGCCAAGCGGATATTATGAGCCATGTATATGAGTTCTACACCCAACTGATGGGGGCCAGCGAGGGCCAGAGGGCTAGCCTGCGAGCAGATGCATGGGCGCCTTCTCAGCTTGTCTTGGACAGTGAACACGAGGCGTTAGGGCTTGCATTCCTTCCAAAGGAGATCGACGACGCGCTAATGAGCATGAAAGCGGATACGGCACCGGGCCCAGACGTGTGTCCGGTGGCTATATTCAAACACTTTCGGCCATTGCTTAGGGGACCATTTATGAGGTTTGCAACGGCTTTATGTGCGGGGCAATAGACATCGCTCGCCTTAACTTTGGTGTTCTCTTGCTTATCCCCAAAGTGGCTGGGGCCGACAATATTCGACAATTTAGACCAATCGTGCTCATTAACATGCTGTTTAAGATATGTTCTATGCCATGTACAACTCGCCTAGTCCCGATCGCTCACCGTACGATTAGTCGAACTCAGTCTACCTTTATTCGTGGGCGTGACATACAAAAGAACCGGCTAATCGTACGGTGAGCGATTGGGACTAGGCGATTATCCACGAGCTAGGTTTACAGGAAATTATCCACGAGCTCAAACATACGAAAGAACTAGCCATTCTGCTAAAACTCGACTTTGAGAAGGGGTACGACCGGGTAAATTGGGATTTCCTGCATCAAGTCCTCCTAAGTCAGGGTTTTTTGGCCGTTTGGGTACATCGAGTGATGCAGCTGGTCTCGGGTGGCCAAACTGCAATCTTGGTCAATGCGGAAGTAGGGCACTTCTTCCGTAACAGACGCGGACTACGTCAGGGCGACCCCATGTCCCTGATTCTATTTAACTTTGTGGTCGATGCACTATCAGCTATGTTACAAAAAGCGACTGAGGCCGGCCACATAAAAGGGGTGGTGGGGCACCTTATTCTAGGGGGGGTCTCCCACTTACAGTACGCAGACGACACGCTGCTGCTCTTTTAGCCTGACCAACATAGCATTCCTACGGTCAAAGCCCTTTTGCTCAGTTTCGAACTCATGTCAGGGCTGAAAAACAATTTTCACAATGTGAAGTTCTTTCCATGGGGGTGGATCCCGACGAGGGACATCGCATTGCGGACACGCTCAATTGTAAAGTGGGGAAATTCCCTTTTACTTACTTAGGTCTGCCCTTAGCTACCAAATCGCTAACAATAGACGATTGGGAACCATTATGTGCCAAGGTAGGGGGACGGGTGTGCCGATGGCGTGGCAAGTTCCTATAGTCTGCAGCGTGGCTAGTGCTTACAAACTCGATCCTATCTTCACTTCCCATGTTTGCCATGGGCCTCTTCCTTCTAGCTGAAGGGGTCCATGCCAAAATGGACACGCCGCGATCTCGTTTCTTTTGGGAAGGACGGGCCCTAAACGCAAGTATCACATGGTCAAATGGGCGGCTTCTCTGGGCACTTTAGCTGATCCGAAACAAACTAACCATTGAAGGTATCTTTGCGTCACATCCGACTAATGTGATCTTTAAATGCAACTTGTTTCTTCAGCAGTGGAGTCCATTGGGGAGGCGCAAGGATGCTGAGCTGATGAAGCACGACTTCATCAAGTTTACATGTTGGCCAGAGAGCCAGCAGCTACTACCTAGTGGGAGTGGCCCCCTTTTGTTCATTCGCGAGCCTGCGTGCTCTGATGTTGGCCAATGGCCTTGTATTTCACTCGTGGCGTGCCTGGCTAAGAACCCTATGACTTTCCAGTTTTCGTTCCGCCCGAGGGCTTTTGTGTCTGTAAGATATGATTGACCTAGTACGCTGCTTATGTTGTGGGCTTTATTAATTTAAAGCCGGACGCACCTAGCGTCTTCGTTCTAAATTTGTAGTAGATTGATAGATCGAACGCCAAATAAAATAAATAAGAATAAATTACAGCAAGGTATTTTTATATTTTTGGTTTAATAGTTCTGAAAATAAACGCAAGGAAAAAGTAGATCGCAAGGCAAATATATGAGAAAGAAGACCCGGGGGCCGTAGGTTTCACTGGTGGCTTCTCTGAGAAAAATAGCAAGCGGTGGGAAAACAATTATTGTTGGGCAATTGATAGAATTTCAAATAATCATGACGATATCCAGGCTATGATCATTATATAGGCATCACGTCCAAGATTAGTAGACCGACTCCTACCTCCATCTACTACTATTACTCCACACATCGACCGCTATCCAGCATGCATCTAGTGTATTAAGTTCATGGAAAAACGGAGTAATGCAAAAAGAACGATGACATGATGTAGACGAGATCCATTTATCTATTGCGGCAGATATAGATCCCATCTTTTTATCCTTAGTAGCAACGATACATACGTGTCGGTTCCCTTTCTGTCACTGGGATCAAGCACCGTTGGATCGAACCCACTACCGGACACCTCTTCCCATTGCAAGATAAATAGATCAAGTTGGCCAAACAAAAACCAAATATCGGAGAAGAAATGCGAGGCTATAAGCAATCATGCATATAAGAGATCAAAGAAGACTCAAATAACTTTCATGGATAAAAACATAGATCTGATCATAAACTCAAAGTTCATCGGATCCCAACAAACACACCGCAAAAAGACTTACATCATATGGATCTCCAAGAGACCATTGTATTGATAATCAAGAGAGAGAGAGAGGAAGCCATCTAGCTACTAACTACGGACCCGTAGGTCTACAAAGAACTACTCACGCATCATCCGAGAGGCACCAATGGAAGTGGTGAACCCCTCCGTGATGGTGTCTAGATTGGATCTGGTGGTTCTGGACTCTGCGCGGCTGGATGAATATTTCGTCGACTCCCCTAGGGTTTTTGTAATATTGTGGTATTTATAGAGAAAAGAGGTGGTCCGGGGGGCACCCGAGGTGGGCACAACCCACCAGGGCGCGCCTGGGCCTCCTGGCGCGCCCTGGTGGGTTGTCCCCTCCTCGGGACTCCCCCCGGGTGCAACCAGGGCCCAACTTCTTCCTTTTGGTCCATAAAAATCATCGTGAAGTTTCGTGGCATTTGGACTCCGTCTGATATTGATTTCCTGCGATGTAAAAAACATGCAGAAAACAGCAAGTGGCACTTGGCACTATGTCAATAGGTTAGTACCAAAAAATGATATAAAATGACTATAAAATCATTATAAAACATCCAAGATTGATAATATAACAGCATGGAACAATCAAAAATTATAGATACATAGGAGACGTATTAGCATCCCCAAGCTTAATTCCTGCTCGTCCTCGAGTAGGTAAATGATAAAAACAGAATTTTTGATGTGGAATGCTACCTAACATGTTCATCACATTCTTTTCTTTATAGCATGGACATATGGACTTTTATATGATTCAAAGCAATAGTCTAGTTTTGACATGAAGACTTTAATACTCAAGCATACCAACAAGCAACCATGTCTTTCAAAATATCAACACTAAAGCAAGTTATCCCTAGCCCATCATTGATCATAGTGCCCCTTAGTTGGTGCTTTATAAGAGAAGATGGAGACTCAAATTCAAAATAAAAATTGCATAAGTAAAAGAAAGGCCCTTCGCGGAGGGAAGTAGTGATTTGTAGAGGTGCCAGAGCTCAAAGCATAAACTGAGAGATAAAATTATTTTTGAGAGGCATACTTTTCCTACCAACAAAAACGACTTGGAGCATCCCAACACTTTCCATGCTAGATACATCATAGGCGGTTCCCAAACAGAACATAAAGTTTATTCCTTTTTCCACCATAACTTTCACTTTCCATTGCTAGCCGTATCCACGGGTGCCTTCCATACCAACACTTTCCAAGGAATTTATTATTTGAAAACATAAAGTAAATTCATTTTTCATTTAGGGACTGGGCATCCCTAATACCTTTGCCATAGTCTCATGCAATGACAAGTGAATAAACACTCATCGTGAGAATAACACATCTAGCATGGAAAATATTGGCTACCCTTTAGCGCCTCGCGAGTAGTAGAGCACACAAAAGAGAAATTTATTTTGAACATTAGTGATGACACATGCAAATTTGCTTAGAACGGCATAGAAATACCGCATATAGGTAGGTATAGTGGACTCATATGGCAAAACTGGTTTAAAGGGTTTTGGATGCACAAGTAGTGATCATACTTAGTGCAAAATGAAGGCTAGCAAACAGATTGAGAAGCGACCAACCAAAAAGCGAAAAATCTTGTACCCAGCATTAAGCATAAGTAACACCGAATAATGCACCATAAGTAGGATATAAATTTAATTGCATAACTATTGACTTTCCTGCTTGCATAGGGAATCACAAACCTTAACATCAATATTCTTACTAAAGCACAATTACTCATCAACACGACTCACATATCAGATCGTCATATCTCAAAACCATTACTAAGGATCAAGTTTATTTTGTCCAATGATCTTCATGAAAGTTTTTATTATATCCTCCTTGGATATCTGTCACTTTGGAACTATTTTCATATGTTGCTTTTGATAAGCTCAAACAAATATAAGTGAAGATCATGAGCATAATTTTTTTCTTTCTCTCAAATTAATCTAAGTGAAGCAAGAGAGAATTTCTTCAAAATTTACTAACTCCCAAATAAATCTAAGTGAAGCATGAGAGCATTTCTTCAAAATTAACAAAGCACACCGTGCTCAAAAAGGTATAAGTGAAGTACTAGAGCAAGTCCATGGCTCTAAAAATTTAAGTGAAGCATAGGAGCAAGCATAGCATAATTTTTGGCTCTGTAAAAAGGGTGTGTCCAGCAAGGATTCAACATTTAAAACACAAAGCAAAACAAGCAAAGACTCATATCATACAAGACGCTCCAAGCAAAACTCATATCATGTGACGAATAAAAATATAGTTTCGAGTAAAATACCGATGGTCGTTAGAAGAAAGTGGGGATGCCACTCGGGGGCATCCCCAAGCTTACTTGCTTGCTACTTCTTTGAATATTATCTTGGGGTGCCTTGGGCATCCCCAAGCTTAGCCTTTTGCTTAACCTTATTCCTTCATCCATCGTAAGATAACCCAAAACTTGAAAACTTATCTGAATATGACAGACCCGTTGACTAAAATTATCTCACAATCAAAACATGATCACACCTTAGTACTCTTTGGGTGTTAATCACATAGCGATGTGAACTAGATTATTGACTCTAGTAAACCCTTTGAGTGTTGGTCACATAGAGATGTGAACTATGGGTGTTAATCACATGGTGATGTGAATTATTGATGTTAAATCACATGGCGATGTGAACTAGATTATTGACTCTAGTGCAAGTGGGAGACTGAAGGAAATATGCCCTAGAGGCAATAATAAAGTATTATATATTTCCTTATATCATGATAAATGTTTATTATTCATGCTAGAATTGTATTAACCGGAAACATAATACATGTGTGAATACATAGACAAACAGAGTGTCACTAGTATGCCTCTACTTGACTAGCTCGTTAATCAAAGATGGTTATGTTTCCTAGCCATAGACATGAGTTGTCATTTGATTAACGGGATCACCTCATTAGGAGAATGACGTGATTGACTTGACCCATTCCGTTAGCTTAGCACCCGATCGTTTAGTATGTTGCTATTGCTTTCTTCATGACTTATACATGTTCCTATGACTATGAGATTATGCAACTCCCGTTTACCGGAGGAACACTTTGTGTGCTACCAAACGTCACAACGTAAATGGGTGATTATAAAGCTGCTCTACAGGTGTCTCCAAAGGTACTTGTTGGGTTGGCATATTTCGAGATTAGGATTTGTCACTCCGATTGTCGGAGAGGTATCTCTGGGCCCACTCGATAATGCACATCACTATAAGCCTTGCAAGCATTGTGACTAATGAGTTAGTTGCGGGATGATGTATTACGGAACGAGTAAAGAGGCTTGCCGGTAACGAGATTGAACTAGGTATCGAGATACCGACGATCGAATCTCGGGCAAGTAACATACCGATGACAAAGGGAACAACGTATGTTGTTATGCGGTCTGACCGATAAAGATCTTCGTAGAATATGTGGGAGCCAATATGGGCATCCAGGTCCCGCTATTGGTTATTGACCGGAGAGGTGTCTCGGTCATGTCTACATAGTTCTCGAACCCAAAGGGTCCGCACGCTTAAAGTTACAATGACAGTTATATTATGAGTTTATGTATGTTGATGTACCGAAGGAGTTCGGAGTCCCGGATGAGATCGGGGACATGACGAGGAGTCTCGAAATGGCCGAGACGTAAAGATCGATATATTGGACGACTATATTCGGACTTCGGAAAGGTTCCGAGTGATTCGGGTATTTTTCGGAGTATCGGAGAGTTACGGGAATACGTATTGGGCCTTATTGGGCCATACGGGAAAGAAGGAAAAGGGCCTCAAGGGTGGCCGCACCCCTCCCCTTGGTCTGGTCCGAATTGGACTAGGGAAGGGGGGCGCCCCCTTCCTTCCTTCTCTTTTTCCCTTCCTCTTTTCCTATTCCATATGGGAGGTGGAATCCTACTAGGACTAGGGAGTCCTAGTAGGACTCCACACTTGGTGCGCCCCCTCCTAGGGCCGGCCTCCTCCTCCCTTGCTCCTTTATATACGGGGGCAGGGGGCACCCCATGGACACACTTGATATACGATATTTTAGCCGTGTGCGGTGCCCCCTCCACCATATTACACCTCGATAATACCGTTGCGGAGCTTAGGCGAAGTCCTGCGTCGGTGGAACATCATCATCGTCACCACGCCGTCGTGCTGAAGAAACTCTCCCTCAACACTCGGCTGGATCGGAGTTCGAGGGACGTCATCGAGCTGAACGTGTGTAGAACTTGGAGGTGCCGTACGTTCGGTACTTGATCGGTCGGATCGTGAAGACGTACGACTACATCAACCGCGTTGTGATAACGCTTCCGCTGTCGGTCTACGAGGGTACGTGGACAACACTCTCCCCTCTCGTTGCTATGCATCACCATGATCTTGCGTGTGCGTAGGAATTTTTTTGAAATTACTACGTTCCCCAACAGTGGCATCCGAGCCAGGTTTTATGCGTAGATGTCATATGCACGAGTAGAACACAAGTGAGTTGTGGGCGATATAAGTCATACTGCTTACCTGGATGTCATACTTTGGTTCGGCGGTATTGTGAGAGAAGCGGCCCGGACCGACATTACGCGTACGCTTACGCGAGACTGGTTTCACCGTTCGGAGCACTCGTTGCTTAAAGGTGACTGGCGGGTGTCTGTCTCTCTCACTTTAGTTGAACCGAGTGTGGCTACGCCCGGTCCTTGCGAAGGTTAAAACAAAACCAACTTGACAAACTATCGTTGTGGTTTTGATGCGTAGGTAAGAACGGTTCTTGCTAAGCCCGTAGCAGCCACGTAAAACATGCAACAACAAAGTAGAGGACGTCTAACTTGTTTTTGCAGGGCATGTTGTGATGTGATATGGTCAAGACATGATGTGATATAATTTGTTGTATGAGACAATCATGTTTTGTAACCAAGTTATCGGCAACTGGCAGGAGCCATATGGTTGTTGCTTTATTGTATGAGATGCAATCGCCATGTAATAGTTTTACTTTATCACTAAGCGGTAGCGATAGTTTGTAAAAGCAATAAGTTGGCGAGACGACAACGATACTACGATGGAGATCAAGGTGTCGAGCCGGTGACGATGGTGGTCATGACGGTGCTTCGGAGATGGAGATCACGAGCACGGTGCTTCGGAGATGGAGATCACAAGCACAAGATGATGATGGCCATATCATATCACTTATATTGATTGCATGTGATGTTAATCCTTTATGCATCTTATCTTGCTTTGATTGACGGTAGCATTATAAGATGATCTCTCACTAAAATTTCAAGATAAAAGTGTTCTCCCTGAGTATGCACCGTTGCAAAAGTTCTTCGTGCTGAGACACCACGTGATGATCGTGTGTGATACGCTCTACGTTCAAATACAACGGGTGCAAAACAGTTGCACACGCGGAATACTCAGGTTAAACTTGACGAGCCTAGCATATGTACAGATATGGCCTCGGAACACGGAGACCGAAAGGTCGAGCGTGAATCATATAGTAGATATGATCAACATAGTGATGTTCACCATTGAAACTACTCCATCTCACGTGATGATCGGACATGGTTTAGTTGATATGGATCACGTGATCACTTAGAGGATTAGAGGGATGTCTATCTAAGTGGGAGTTCTTAAGTAATATGATTAATTGAACTTAAATTTATCATGAACTTAGTCCTGATAGTATTTTTTGCAAATTATGTTGTAGATCAATAGCTCGCGTTGTTGCTTCCCTGTGTTCATTTTTGATATGTTCCTAGAGAAAAATTATGTTGAAAGATGTTAGTAGCAAAGATGCAGATTGGATCCGTGATCTGAGGATTATCCTCATTGGTGCACAGAAGAATTATGTCCTTGATGCACCGCTAGGTGACAGACCTATTGCAGGAGCAGATGTAGATGTTATGAACGTTTGGCTAGCTCAATATGATGACTACTTGATAGTTTAGTGCACCATGCTTAACGGCTTAGAATCGGGACTTCAAAGATGTTTTGAACGTCATGGACCATATGAGATGTTCCAGGAGTTGAAGTTAATATTTCAAGCAAATACCCGAGTTGAGAGATATGAAGTCTCCAACAAGTTCTATAGCTAAAAGATGGAGGAGAATCGCTCAACTAGTGAGCATGTGCTCAGATTGTCTGGGTACTACAATCGCTTGAATCAAGTGGGAGTTTATCTTCCAGATAAAAAAGTGATTGACAGAATTCTCTAGTCACCATCACCAAGTTAGTAGAACTTCGTGATGAACTATAGTATGCAAGGGATGACGAAAGTAATTCCCGAGCTCTTCGTGATGCTGAAATCGACGAAGGTAGAAATCAAGAAAAACATCAAGTGTTGATGGTTGACGAGACCACTAGTTTCAAGAAAAGGGCAAAGGGAAGGAGGGGAACTTCAAGAAGAACGGCAAGCAAGTTGCTGCTCAAGTGAAGAAGCCTAAGTCTGGTCCTAAGCCTGAGACTAAGTGTTTCTACTGCAAAGGGACTGGTCACTGGAAGCGGAACTACCCCAACTATTTGGTGGATAAGAAGGATGGCAAAGTGAACAAAGGTATATTTGATATACAGATTATTGATGTGTACTTTACTAGTGTTTATAGCAACCCCTCGGTAATTGATACTGGTTCAGTTGCTAAGAGTAGTAACTCGAAACGGGAGTTGCAGAATAAACAGAGACTAGTAAAAGTGAACAAAGGTATATTTGATATACAGATTATTGATGTGTACTTTACTAGTGTTTATAGCAACCCCTCGGTAATTGATACTGGTTCAGTTGCTAAAGAGTAGTAACTCAAAAACGGGAGTTGCAGAATAAACAGAGACTAGTAAAAGGCGAGGTGACGATGTGTGTTGGAAGTAGTTCCAAGATTGATATGATCATCATCGCACACTCCCTGTACTTTCGGGATTAGTGTTGAAACTAAATAAGTGTTATTTGGTGTTTGCGTTGAGCTTGAATATGATTTGATCATGTTTATTGCAATACGGTTATTCATTTAAGTTAGAGAACAATTGTTGTTCTGTTTACATGAATAAAACCTTCTATGGTCATACACACCAACGAAAATGGTTTGTTGGATCTCGATCGTAGTGATACACATATTCATAATATTGAAGCCAAAAGATGCAAAGTTAATAATGATAGTGCAACTTATTTGTGGCACTGCCGTTTAGGTCATATTGGTGTAAAGCGCATGAAGAAACTCCATACTGATGGGATTTTGGAATCACTTGATTATGAATCACTTGATGCTTGCGAACCGTGCCTCATGGGCAAGATGACTAAAACGTCGTTCTCCGGAACTATGGAGAGAGCAACAGATTCGTTGGAAATCATACATACAGATGTATGTGGTCCGATGAATATTGAGGCTCGTAGCAGGTATCATTATTTTCTGACCTTCACAGATGATTTGAGCAGATATGGGTATATCTACTTAATGAAACAAGAGTCTGAAACATTTGAAAAGTTCATATAATTTCAGAGTGAAGCAGAAAATCATCGTAACAAGGAAATAAAGTTTCTACGATCTGATCGTGGAGAAGAGTATTTAAGTTACGAGTTTGGCCTTCAGTTAAAACAATGTAAAATAGTTTCACTACTCACGCCACCTGGAACACCACAGCATAATGGTGTGTCCGAACGTCATAACCGTACTTTATTGGATATAGTGCAATCTATGATGTTTCTTACCGATTTACCACTATAGTTTTGGGGTTATGCATTAGAGACAGCTGCATTCACATAAAAAAAGGGACACCATCGAAATCCGTTGAGACGACGCCTTATGAACTGTGGTTTGGCAAGAAACCAAAGTTGTCGTTTCTTAAAGTTTGGGGTTGCGATGCTTATGTGAAAAGGTTTCATCCTGATAAGCTCAAACCCAAATCGGAGAAATGTGTCTTCATGGGATACCCAAAGGAGACAGTTGGGTACACCTTCTATCACAGATCCGAAGGCAAGACATTCGTTGCTAAGAATGGATCCTTTCTAGAGAAGGAGTTTCTCTCGAAAGAAGTGAGTGGGAGGAAAGTAGAACTTGATGAGGTAACTGTACCTGCTCCCTTATTGGATCACAGAAATCTGTTCCTGTGACTTCTACACCAATTAGTGAGGAAGTTAATGATGATGATCATGTAACTTCAGATCAAGTTACTACCAAACCTCGTAGGTAAACCAGAGTAAGATCCGCACCAGAGTGGTATGGTAATCCTGTTCTGGAGGTTATGTTACTAGACCATGACGAACCTACGAACTATGAAGAAGCAATGGTGAGCCCATATTCCGCAAAATGGCTTGAGGCCATGAAATCTGAGATGAGATCCATGTATGAGAACAAAGTGTGGACTTTGGTTGACTTGCCCGATGATCGGCAAGCAATTGAGAATAAATGGATCGTCAAGAGGAAGACGGACACTGATAGTAGTGTTACTATCTACAAAGCTAGAATTGTCGCAAAAAAGGTTTTTCGACAAGTTCAAGGTGTTGACTACGATGAGAGTTTCTCACTCGTATCTATGCTTAAGTCTGTCTGAATCATGTTAGCAATTGCCGCGTTTTATGAAATATGGCAAATGGATAAACAAAACTGCATTCCTTAATGGATTTATTAAAGAATAGTTGTATATGATGCAACCAGAAGGTTTTGTCAATCCTAAAGGTGCTAACAAAATATGCAAGCTCCAGCGATCCATCTATGGACTGGTGCAAGCATCTCGGAGTTGGAATATACACTTTGATAAGTTGATCAAAGGATATAGTTTTATACAGACTTGCGGTGAAGCCTGTATTTACAAGAAAGTGAGTGGGAGCACTACAGCATTTCTGATAAGTATATGTGAATAACATATTGTTGATCGGAAATAATGTAGAATTATTCTGTAAAGCATAAAGGAGTGTTTGAAAGGAGTTTTTCAAAGAAAGACCTCGGTGAAGCTGCTTACATATTGAGCATCAAGATCTATAGAGATAGATCAAGACGCTTGATAAGTTTTTTCAATGAGTACATACCTTAACAAGATTTTGAAGTAGTTCAAAATAGAACAGTCAAAGAAAAGAGTTTCTTGCCTGTGTTACATGGTGTGAAATTGAGTAAGACTCAAAGCCCGACCACGGCAGAAGATAGAAAGAGAATGAAAGTCATTCCCTATGCCTTGGCCATAGGTTCTATAAAGTATGCCATGCTGTGTACCAGATCTATTGTATACCCTACACTGATTTTGGCAAGGGAGTACAATAGTGATCTAGGAGTAGATCACTGGACAGCGGTCAAAATTATCCTTAGTGGAATAAGGATATGTTTCTTGATTATGGAAGTGACAAAAGGTTCGTCATAAAGGGTTACGTCGATGCAAGTTTTGACACTAAATCTAGATGACTGTAAGTCTCGGTCTAGATACATATTGAAAGTGGGAGCAATTAGCTAGAGTAGCTCCGTGCAGAGCATTGTAGACATAGAAATTTGCAAAATACTTACGGATCTGAATATGACAGACCCGTTGACTAAAATTATCTCACAATCAAAACATGATCACACCTTAGTACTCTTTGGGTGTTAATCACATAGCGATGTGAACTAGATTATTGACTCTAGTAAACCCTTTGAGTGTTGGTCACATAGAGATGTGAACTATGGGTGTTAATCACATGGTGATGTGAATTATTGATGTTAAATCACATGGCGATGTGAACTAGATTATTGACTCTAGTGCAAGTGGGAGACTGAAGGAAATATGCCCTAGAGGCAATAATAAAGTATTATATATTTCCTTATATCATGATAAATGTTTATTATTCATGCTAGAATTGTATTAACCGGAAACATAATACATGTGTGAATACATAGACAAACAGAGTGTCACTAGTATGCCTCTACTTGACTAGCTCGTTAATCAAAGATGGTTATGTTTCCTAGCCATAGACATGAGTTGTCATTTGATTAACGGGATCACCTCATTAGGAGAATGACGTGATTGACTTGACCCATTCCGTTAGCTTAGCACCCGATCGTTTAGTATGTTGCTATTGCTTTCTTCATGACTTATACATGTTCCTATGACTATGAGATTATGCAACTCCCGTTTACCGGAGGAACACTTTGTGTGCTACCAAACGTCACAACGTAAATGGGTGATTATAAAGCTGCTCTACAGGTGTCTCCAAAGGTACTTGTTGGGTTGGCATATTTCGAGATTAGGATTTGTCACTCCGATTGTCGGAGAGGTATCTCTGGGCCCACTCGATAATGCACATCACTATAAGCCTTGCAAGCATTGTGACTAATGAGTTAGTTGCGGGATGATGTATTACGGAACGAGTAAAGAGGCTTGCCGGTAACGAGATTGAACTAGGTATCGAGATACCGACGATCGAATCTCGGGCAAGTAACATACCGATGACAAAGGGAACAACGTATGTTGTTATGCGGTCTGACCGATAAAGATCTTCGTAGAATATGTGGGAGCCAATATGGGCATCCAGGTCCCGCTATTGGTTATTGACCGGAGAGGTGTCTCGGTCATGTCTACATAGTTCTCGAACCCAAAGGGTCCGCACGCTTAAAGTTACAATGACAGTTATATTATGAGTTTATGTATGTTGATGTACCGAAGGAGTTCGGAGTCCCGGATGAGATCGGGGACATGACGAGGAGTCTCGAAATGGCCGAGACGTAAAGATCGATATATTGGACGACTATATTCGGACTTCGGAAAGGTTCCGAGTGATTCGGGTATTTTTCGGAGTATCGGAGAGTTACGGGAATACGTATTGGGCCTTATTGGGCCATACGGGAAAGAAGGAAAAGGGCCTCAAGGGTGGCCGCACCCCTCCCCTTGGTCTGGTCCGAATTGGACTAGGGAAGGGGGGCGCCCCCTTCCTTCCTTCTCTTTTTCCCTTCCTCTTTTCCTATTCCATATGGGAGGTGGAATCCTACTAGGACTAGGGAGTCCTAGTAGGACTCCACACTTGGTGCGCCCCCTCCTAGGGCCGGCCTCCTCCTCCCTTGCTCCTTTATATACGGGGGCAGGGGGCACCCCATGGACACACTTGATATACGATATTTTAGCCGTGTGCGGTGCCCCCTCCACCATATTACACCTCGATAATACCGTTGCGGAGCTTAGGCGAAGTCCTGCGTCGGTGGAACATCATCATCGTCACCACGCCGTCGTGCTGACGAAACTCTCCCTCAACACTCGGCTGGATCGGAGTTCGAGGGACGTCATCGAGCTGAACGTGTGTAGAACTTGGAGGTGCCGTACGTTCGGTACTTGATCGGTCGGATCGTGAAGACGTACGACTACATCAACCGCGTTGTGATAACGCTTCCGCTGTCGGTCTACGAGGGTACGTGGACAACACTCTCCCCTCTCGTTGCTATGCATCACCATGATCTTGCGTGTGCATAGGAAATTTTTTGAAATTACTACGTTCCCCAACACTATCTAAAATGGGGACTTGCTTCTTAAGATTTTCATCAAAGATTTGGTTATCTCCAAGCAAATGCCTCAAAGCATAATCACTATTATAAAGAATTTCATCAATCACGGGGTTTTCATGATTCATGCCATAAAAATCAAAGATTCCCTAGCTTCCCGTACTATGTAGTCGAATTCATTCATCAAAACAAGAGTGGCTAACTTTTTAGCTTTAGGATCCTTTATAACGGGCAACTCATAAAACAATCTTTGCAAGTTAGGATGAGTACAAATAAATTTAGTTTCAAGTTTCAGAACAAGTGCCAAAATAGCTTCCGCATAAGATTTAGTCCTTTTAAGTATAGGAATATCATCAAGACTTAATTTTCCGACACAATTGGAAAATTCTTGCATACGTTCTTTTCCAATAAAATTTCCTTGTCCCAAAACAAAAGTTTTGGCATCCAAATTACCCGTACGCTCCATTTTAGGAGTTAGGCCATCATCTGTTTCTGCCATACCAAAGTCACTCATGGTGACAAGTTCAAGCAAATAAAAGATCTGACGAGAAAAAGGCGAACGAAAAAGAGGGCGAATAAAACGGCAAATTTTGTGAAGTGGGGGAGAGTAAAACGAGAGGCAAATGGCGAATACTGTAAATTGTAAGGAGATGAGATTTTTGATAAGGAACCTAGTTATGTTGAAGATCCTCCCCGGCAACGGTGCCAGAAATTCCTTTTGATGTCGCTTGAAGCTACGTCGGTATTTCCCCAAAGACGAAGGGATGATGCAGCACAACGGCCGTAGGCATTTTCCTCAGATATGAAACTAAGGTTATCGAACCAGTAGGAGAACCAAGCAACACAACGTAAACAGCCCTTGCACAGAAATAACAACACCTCGCAACTCGACGTGTTAAAGGGGTTGTCAATCCCTTTCGAGGTACGGCGACTCAAGATAGGCAAAGGACGTGAGGTAAATTGTAGCAGATTGATAGATCGAACGCCAAATAAAATAAATAAGAATAAATTTCAGCAAGGTATTTTGTATTTTTGGTTTAATAGATCTGAAAATAAACGCAAGGAAAAAGTAGATCGCAAGGCAAATATATGAGAAAGAAGACCCGGGGGCCGTAGGTTTCACTAGTGGCTTCTCTCGAGGAAAGTAGCAAACGGTGGGAAAACAATTACTGTTGGGCAATTGATAGAACTTCAAATAATCATGATGATATCCAGGCTATGATCATTATATAGGCATCAGGTCCAAGATTAGTAGACCGACTCCTGCCTGCATCTACTACTATTACTCCACACATCGACCGCAATCCAGCATGCATCTAGTGTATTAAGTTCATGGAAAAACGGAGTAATGCAATAAGAACGATGACATGATGTAGACGAGATCCGTTTATCTATTGCGGCAGATATAGATCCCATCTTTTTATCCTTAGTAGCAACGATACATACGTGTTGGTTCCTTTTCTGTCACTGGGATCAAGCACCGTAAGATCGAACCCACTACCGGGCACCTCTTCCCATTGGAAGATAAATAGATCAAGTTGGCCAAACAAAACCCAAATATCGGAGAAGAAATACGAGGCTATAAGCAATCATGCATATAAGAGATCAAAGAAGACTCAAATAACTTTCATGGATAAAAACATAGATCTGATCATAAACTCAAAGTTCATCGGATCCCAACAAACACACCGCAAAAAGACTTACATCATATGGATCTCCAAGAGACCATTGTATTGAGAATCAAGAGAGAGAGAGAGAGAGAGAGGAAGCTATCTAGCTACTAACTATGGACCCGTAGGTCTACAAACAACTACTCACGCATCATCGGAGAGGCACCAATGAAAGTGGTGAACCCCTCCGTGATGGTGTCTAGATTGGATCTGGTGGTTCTGGACTCTGCGGCGGCTGGATGAATATTTCGTCGACTCCCCTAGGGTTTCTAGAATAGTGTGATATTTATAGAGCAAAGAGGCGGTCCGGGAGCACCCGAGGTGGGCACAACCCACCAGGGCGCGCCTGGGCCTCCTGGCGCACCCTGGTGGGTTGTCCCCTCCTCAGAAGTCCCCCTAGGTGCAACCAGGGCCCAACTTCTTCCTTTTGGTCTATAAAAAATCATCGTGAAGTTACATGGCATTTGGACTCCGTCTGATATTAATTTCCTGCGATGTAAAAAACATGCAGAAAACAGCAACTGGCACTTGGCACTACGTCAATAGGTTTGTACCAAAAAATGATATAAAATGACTATAAAATCATTATAAAACATCCAAGATTGATAATATAACAGCATGGAACAATCAAAAATTATAGATTCGTTGGAGACGTGTCAGTATATTAAAGCCCATTAAACATCCAAAACAGATAATATAGTAGCATGGAACAATCGAAAATTATAGATACATTGGAAAAGTATCATTCATCATCTGTATTCATCCTGTATATTCTTCAATTGGAGAGCATGGATGACTGGCGTATTTTTCGGATTTATCGGCCTATATTTTGTTTTCAGGAGCGTAATATAATTCCTCACTACATGTATTTCCAAATTTTCTCGTGCAAAATAAACAAGCTAAATGCTGGCCATGAAGAAACCATGATTCTTGAGGTTGCACATCAAAAAAACACATAGATAATGGAAACCAAATATCCCAAACTCACATAGAAAATGCAAACCAAATATCCCAAACTCATACTATTACAAGGGAGTGGACCACCAAATACATGTGTCATACATTATGAGGAAGTCACTGACCAACTGACAGAATTGAGTATATTTTAGAGACAAGGTCACATGGTACTGGACATAGACAACAATGCACACGCCAACATCAGGTTGATCGTCGACATACTTGCTGTCCGACCATGCGCACAATGTTGTAACTATCATAATTCTTCTTTGAGATTCTACACAGAAGGATATAATTAATGCCATGAAATATATTTGGACACATGCAAACATTAAATTACGACATATATATTAGGTACCTCTAACAATTTGGGGCGCGTACGTCGATTGTGACCATCTGCCTCATGACAATAGCCACATCTACCCTGTGATCTTGTCTTCTTCATCTTTGCCTGTAGCCTTTTCTTCGGAGCACCTCGGCCTGGCACATGCACGGGATTCAGAACCTTATCGAAACCTTCACCATCAAGGTTAGCCGATTATGGGATCAACGGGTCAAACCTAATGATGTTACCCTGAGCATTAGTTGATCTCTTGCTATCAGCTTGTTCAATTGTTGATCCCTTGCAAACATCTTGTCCTTCCAAAACTTTTTTAGATGCTGAAACACCTCATCAGAGTGGCATGCCTTGAAACATGTTGCGTGACTTAAATTCCTTAACTTACGATACCTTTGCAGGGTTGCAGAGTATTCATACATCTCGCTCTTTTTGGTCGGTGCTATTGCTGAAGGAAATATGCCCTAGAGGCAATAATAAAGTTATTATTTATTTCCTTATTTCATGATAAATGTTTATTATTCATGCTAGAATTGTATTAACCGGAAACATAATACATGTGTGAATACATAGACAAACATAGTGTCACTAGTATGCCTCTACTTGACTAGCTCGTTAATCGAAGATGGTTGAGTTTCCTAGCCATGGACATGAGCTGTCATTTGATTAACCGGATCACATCATTAGGAGAATGATGTGATTGACTTGACCCATTCCGTTAGCTTAGCACTTGATCGTTTAGTATGTTGCTATTGCTTTCTTCATGACTTATACATGTTCCTATGACTATGAGATTATGCAACTCCCGTTTACCGGAGGAACTGTAGCGACCCGACCCGAATGGATCAAGTCTCTGTGCTTAAGTGTCATCCCTGGATCGGTATGCTGACACACACAGTACTCGAGGATTTATAACAGAGGTAAATCACATGTATAAAGTAACGTAAATACTATTACCTCAATCCAAATAGCGGAAGTAACAAGGTTGTGGATTCCCATCAACACCAACGGCAAAGTTGAGTGTAGAAATCGTAACCTAACGTATCACTTACTCGTCGTAAGAATCCTGCAACATGAAACGTTGCAGCCCAAAAACGGGTCAGTACATTGAATGTACTGGCAAATTCACACCAGAGGATAATGATGAATAATAACTATCACTACATGCATATATGGCTGGTGGAAAAGCTCTATGGTTATAATGTTTTTGCGAAAAGCCAATTTTTCCCTACAGCAAAGAA
Source organism: Aegilops tauschii subsp. strangulata (assembly GCF_002575655.3). NCBI lineage: Eukaryota > Viridiplantae > Streptophyta > Magnoliopsida > Poales > Poaceae > Aegilops > Aegilops tauschii. Next base: position 33,229,940 of record NC_053040.3, on the reverse strand, counting down.
TAGATTTTATTTAACTATCATGGTGGTTGTTAAACATTGAGAAGGTACCTCCAACTCAATCCCAATTAAGAACGTGATTAACCCAATCAAATTAAATTAAGTAACATGATGATGAGATTCACATGATAATCCAAGTACTAGATACTCAAGATGTCCATAACCGGGGACACGGCTAATCATGATTAGATTGTACACTCTACAGAGGTTTGTGCACTTTTCCCACAAGACTCGATCTCCTCCGTTGGATTTCTCGCACTGCATGGTGTTTGAGAAACGGATGACCGAGACACAGTCTTTCAGAAGCATTAACTCTAACCCTGGGTAGACAGTACCAACCTACACCCCCTACATCTGCTAGCCTACCACTGGAAGAGGTCATGCAACTTACTCAACTATGCTAGAGCCCATAATAGCTTGTGGCTGCACACGGAAGTTTCTAGCATGAATAATCTTATGATCCCTTTGAGTCTGGGTGGCGGTCCATAGGATGATCACACGGGTACTCCAGGATATCCAAAAATACAGGCAACACTGGGTTCTCCAGGTGCCTCAATCCACCCAGATGTTTATTTAAGTAGCCACCTTAAGTTGAACCATTAATTGACAATCTCACATCGGTCATGGAAATTCACTCAAACCCAATCCACGTCTACGAGCATAGCATAGCGATATAAGCAAACGTAGAAGTAACTCCCAAGGGTTTGATAATAAAACAGGAATAGGTACTACCTCATCTACTTCCCAATACCCACAATTTAATTAGATCCTAACCATGCAATGTTTGAGGGTTGAAACTAATGCATAAAAACTGGGTATGAAAAGGATATGATCAAAGTGTGAACTTGCCTGCGATGTTGTTGCAGATGATTCGCAGTTATAACTCTTGATAGTTCTACTCGTCACACTCCGGTCAATCTAACGCGAGCAAACAATAGTAAGCACACATAAGCAATCACTCAAAAGATTAGAAAGAACGAGGAAAACAATTCAGAAAACTTCAAAACCAAGCAAATAACTCTTGCAACATAAAACAATTTCTAACAGTACCAAAATTAGATGGATTTGTCCTTATTAGAAAGTTTAGGTCAAGAGCTTCGATTAGCAAAAAGAATCAACTCAAGCGGAGCTACGAAACTCAAGTTACGATCAAACAAAGTTTGAATTCAAAACTGATCTAATTCAAATTTTAAAATTTCAAAAACATGTTTGAGTTGGATTACTGGATAGAGGAGATCATAACGAAGAAGTGGGCGTTGGTTTCATTGGATTTGGATAAACGAGTAAAAAATTGTAGACGTTTGAAAATCAGGGGCTAATCTGTAAATAAATTATTCACAGATGGGTCCCTGGCCGAAAATAACAGGAAAAGAAAAAGCTAAATAACGAACGTTCGTTTTCTAAACCTAACCAACGAACGTTCTCTAAATAAATAAACTTAAACAAAACCGGTTTTATATAAAAAAACAAACTATGTTTTTTTTAAACAATAAAAACCGTAGGAAACCGAGCGGTTTTGTACCGGTTCCCGCAGATTCGGCCGGCGGCGAGAAAAACAAACGGCGGTGGCGGCGGCGTTCTCCGGCGAGCGGGGCGGCGGCTCCGGCGAGCGAGGCAGCTCCGGCGACGGCAGGCGGCGCGGGTGGCGGGGAGCGGCGCGGGTGACGGCAGCGAGCAGCGCGGGTGGCGGCGGGCGGCGCGGCGCGCGGTGCAGCGGCGGCGGCGAGATGCGGGAGCGGCGGCGGCGAGGAGAGAGAAGAGAGAGGGGGCCGGGGTGGCCCGGTATTTAAGGAGGAGGGGTGGCCTTGGGAGGCGTGGGGAAGGGGCAAGGCGGCGGCGGGCGCGGCTCGGACTCCAGCCGGAGTTCGGCTCGGCGACGGGGACGATGGCGGTGCGGGGAGCTGGGCCTTGGCCTGGCAAGAGCTGGGCCGGCCCAGTTCGGCGGAGGGAATTTTTTTTAAACAAACAGAGAAAGAAATAATAAAAACAAAAGAAAATGAAAATATTATATAGGCATATAATATATCAAAACTTTCAGAAAAAGATTTCCTACAACGTGAACATTTTTGTGAAGTCAAATAAAATCCTCACAAATTTAAATAAAGCAAAGAGTGCTACTGCCTTAATAAAATCCAATAAAAATCATTTTAAAAATACCAAAATGATTTCAAATTTATTTCTCTCCCATTTTCTGATGTAGGGAATCATGTTACCCTATTTTCTGTATATTTTTATTTTGGAGAAAAATAATTTGAATAAAACTCAAATAACTCCAATATTGAAAAAATAATTTCAATGGGACTTTGAATTTAATCCTTTGAAACTCCCAACTCCTATTTCATATGTTTTGAAGAAGTCATTTTATCTTCTCTCGTGAAAATCATTGAGTTGCATAAAGTTTCAGAATTGGAAAATATTTTCAAATGAAATTCAAATATTTTCAACACCCCTTGTCATTTAAATAAATGGAAGAAGTCATGTCATCTTCTCTCCAGGGTTTTGTGGTGAAAAGGATTTGAATTCATGGAGATCATAACAGCAAAAATGAAAGTTTGGGAAAGTCCTTTTATTCCCTCTCATTTAACTTTCAAAAAGTTTTGAATTCCACTCAATTTCACTCAATCAATCAAACAATCAATCCAATCTATCTGTTTATTATAACATTCCAAAATTTAGAATTTTGGGATGTTACAAACTACCACCCTTAAAATGAATCTCGCCCTCGAGATTCGGAGAGGCTAGCAAGAAAATAGGTTAGGGTTTGGGGGTCTTCTCAAAATCCATCGATCATCACAGGGGGGGGGGGTCTGGGGTGCTACCACCCTTAGAAGCATTGTCACTGTTCCATCGAAACTCATATACTCCATCCTTATCTTTGACAGTGTCAGTCTTCTCAGATCTTCAGTATAATTCCTTCTCTGGGCTCTTCCGGTGGTGGCATAACCTTTTCCTCAATTCCTGTGTCCATTCCATCTTGGTAAGGTTATTCCATGACTGGGTCTTCTTAGCTGACAGGTCAGGCGCCAATACTAAACACTATCGACATCTCATGGTGGTCAACGATTTATGGTTTCTCCTGCAGGAAATGGGTCTGGGTTGATCCTCACCGTATAACCTACGATTGGCAACAACTGTCGTGTACAAGGGAAACATTCTTATACCATTCTAAGGTTCAAGCAAGGTTTAATACCGTCGTCTCTCTACTATAGGCAAGTCACTCAGATTTACCATCCCGTATAGCAAAGCGAACAATAAGAGTAAGTCGGTATGGTGATCAATCCATCCCGCACCCAAATCATTACCTTGTACATGGTTTAGTGAATCTCGCATTCTAACACTCGGTCATCCTCACAAGCATTGCAGACTTTCTCTTGTCAATGAACCAAGTTCGGAAAAATCCATTGATTCTGCAAGCCAAACAAACACCTATCATTTCTTCACAACTCTCAGGTTTTGCGTTACTCCTATAAAATCGTCTGTCGATAAAATCGTAACTCCTTCCGGGGTTTTTCCTTCAGCAAGAATGTGCTTGCTTCTTGGCAGGTCCTGGGGCCTGTGGGTTATGGCCCATCTCATCACTAGTAAACCTTGAACTCATCATCGGGAAAACTGATCCTTAATCCAACATCCAACTTCCTAGTATTCTTAAATCCATCCAATTGTACTGTCTTCCTTCCTTCTATTGGCACCAAACTAGGACATGATTACTCAGACTCATCATCGAGTTGCAATTGCTCCCTATTTCCAACATCATACCTCCTTTATATCCAATAGTAATTCATCTCTTCATCCTCGGGGGATATCCCACATATCAAGATAAAAGAACACTTATACTTATGAAGTCCATACTCCACTTCGTGGAACATCATTATCCTTTCCAGGGTCAAGCGTCCTTACAGGGGAATATTGGCCATCTCTGCATGGCACTTCTTCAACTGGGAAACGTGAAACACATCATGAACTCCTGACAGTCCTTCAGGTGACTCCAACTTGTTGGCCACTTCTCCCATACGCTCCAAAACTCGGTATGGTCCTACAAATCTCGGGGTTAACTTTCCCTTAACTCCAAATAGTTTAACTCCTCGCAGAGGGAACACACGAAGACATGCTCCGTCCCCAATTTCATAGACTACCTCCTTTACATCCAATAATACTCCATACCCTCATATTCTTGGGGTATCCAACATATCGAGATAAAACTCATACTTATTTTGTTCGAAATCCACTTCGTGGAATATCATTACCTTTTCCAAGGGTCAAGTTTCCTCACAGGGTACTACCACCCTTAAAATGCACAATCTTCCATAGACCATATTTCTCATATCCTCGAAAATGGTCAAAATCTTTCTTCATAGAGTAACAACTCATAAAATCCAAATCAATACCAATGATGCTAACTTTATTGATTCTCAAATTATTACAATCTCCTACATTCCATTACATGCCTCAATCCGACACCTCACTAATAAAAGAAATGTCCACACTACTACTACTATATTTCTCGTTGCACTCAACTATTTGTCACAAGTCTCCGTCTCCTTGGGGCATTCTCTGGCAAAGTGCCCTGCTTCATCACAACGGAAACATATTACTTCTGACATATCTCGGGGTTTCCTTGTGATTATATAGCCTCCTGGGGTCCTCATCTTCCCTTTTGGGCAATCATTGTGGTAGTGTCCTGAATTTTTGCACCTGAAACATGTGATATGACTCAGGTCTCTCTTTGTAGAAATTGGGTTGTTCCTGGGATCCAATCTACTTCTCTTCCTGGACTTTTCCGTTCCAATCAGGGCTTCTATTTCCTGTGGGTCATACTCTACTTCCTCTGTCGGGAATTCTACTAAATCCCCATTCAGACAATTTTGGGAGATGTGTCCTTCTTCTCCACATGAATAGCATGACTTGGTGCAGGAATTGGTTCTTCTTTGGGTGTGTCCTCCACCTCTTCCTTCATCACAGATTCCTCTAAAATTTCCATGAGGGCTCTTTTCATTGCTTCTTTCTTCTGCTGGATGGTCCTTTGTACCATGGGGTAGATGTGACACTGAGCAGGGTAGTGGGTAGTCCCTTCACACAAGAAACAAGTGATCTGCCTAGTTGGGCATTCTTCAGCTGGGTGACTTCCTTCACAATTAGGGCATTCATCCTTGTGTTCCTTATGGTTGTGTCCTATTTCTCCAAAAGGCTTGTATGCACAAGGTTTCTTCACATCATTTCCATAAGGCTTCAATTTCTGGGACACAAGACGAGATCTTTGTAGAGTCCACTTAAATTCTTTCCAAGTGGTTACTCCTTGCCATCCATTGGTGGTTTGGTACATCCTCCACCAAGTAGCAGCACCTCTTTCAAAACATTGAAGAGCATGCCGGGTCATATCCTTTCCGACTATAGGGTTATTCTTCATGTGATCCTCCATGTTCTGAATCCATCGGTCCGTCTCCAATTGACTCATCGGTCCAGAAAATACAAGCTCATCTCCATTCATCCTCTATTGGGTCCATGGGTTTGGGGTGAGATAAGAGAGGTAGAGAGGGATACACACAATGCAAACAATGGTTTTGAAAAGAAAAAATTTATCGTGGCTGTCGGAAAAACATCAAACAAATGACAGCTCACAAACGTCGCATCTAACGTAGGCATATAACAGGGGTTGGGTCTTCTAGAAGTCAAAAATCTTCAACATCGTCAAACACTCCAAGTCTTGTTCATGTCTCCGATGGCTTCTTCCAATCATGCTTGTCCTTCTTAAGTTCTTTTGCCAGATCATCTCTATTGACTCAAAGTCTCTCGTGACATCCTTGAATATTCTGGAGTTGCATTCCAAACTTCTGGGTTTCATCAACCTCGACATGGACCATGATCCTACTGTCCTTCAGTTCATGACGAATCTTTGATGTCTCGAGGTTTTGCTCCTCCATCATGGCTACTTTCAGCTTCTGGGTCATGAGTCCTTCACGAAACACTTCTTTGTCAAATACAGCTTCCTGCAGGTCCATCCTAAACTTCTTGATGTAATACTCCAGATCCTGGTGATACACCGGTCTAAAGTTAAAACTTCATCTTGCTGATAGGTGCTCCATCAGCCTTCTACCATCCAATCCTTCCATGCATCTGCATGCTTAACTCCGCACGGTGACAATAGCATAAATGGGTAATAACACCATGGTCAGCCGTGTCTATGCCCATGTTACTGCCATGAGCTTTCACTCCATAACTGATATCTCTTGTCTTTGGGTTTTCTTAACAAAAACTTTGAGTTCTAATGCTCCATGTTCCGGTCTTTCTCCGATACACCTTGGTCTCGGGTATTGACGGCTTCCATAGTCTGCCAAGTTCCATAAGGGTAACCTTCCTAGGTCATACACATCTGGCAATTCTTCAGAGCCTTCAAATTCTCCCAGTCTTCGGAATCTTCAACCGTTGTAGTTTCCATTATCATAATGCACGGTAAAATCCTCTTCATTCCGAATGGTCTTTAGTTGTCCGATATCTTGTACTTCTTGAAGTGGTCTCATCCGTCGAATCTTCGAGTGGTCCAAAAGGAAAAGGGTATGGTCTCACTTAAAGGGGATATTTGAATAAGCTTAGAAGAGAGGAGAGGTAAATGATCTTTTTGAAAAAGAAAGTTGTAGAGAAAATCTTCCTATGGGCTTGCCAGTTTCTAGGGTCACGTCCTACAGTCAACATGTGCTCTGATACCATCTTGTAGCGACCCGACCCGAATGGATCAAGTCTCTGTGCTTAAGTGTCATCCCTGGATCGGTATGCTGACACACACAGTACTCGAGGATTTATAACAGAGGTAAATCACATGTATAAAGTAACGTAAATACTATTACCTCAATCCAAATAGCGGAAGTAACAAGGTTGTGGATTCCCATCAACACCAACGGCAAAGTTGAGTGTAGAAATCGTAACCCTAACGTATCACTTACTCGTCGTAAGAATCCTGCAACATGAAACGTTGCAGCCCGAAAACGGGTCAGTACATTGAATGTACTGGCAAATTCACACCAGAGGATAATGATGAATAATAACTATCACTACATGCATATATGGCTGGTGGAAAAGCTCTATGGTTATAATGTTTTTGTGAAAAGCCAATTTTTCCCTACAGCAAAGAATAGATTTTATTTAACTATCATGGTGGTTGTTAAACATTGAGAAGGTACCTCCAACTCAATCCCAATTAAGAACGTGATTAACCCAATCAAATTAAATTAAGTAACATGATGATGAGATTCACATGATAATCCAAGTACTAGATACTCAAGATGTCCATAACCGGGGACACGGCTAATCATGATTAGTTTGTACACTCTGCAGAGGTTTGTGCACTTTTCCCACAAGACACGATCTCCTCCGTTGGATTTCTCGCACTGCATGGTGTTTGAGAAACGGATGACCGAGACACAGTCTTTCAGAAGCATTAACTCTAACCCTGGGTAGACAGTACCAACCTACACCCCCTACATCTGCTAGCCTACCACTGGAAGAGGTCATGCAACTTACTCAACTATGCTAGAGCCCATAATAGCTTGTGGCTGCACACGGAAGTTTCTAGCATGAATAATCTTATGATCCCTTTGAGTCTGGGTGGCGGTCCATAGGATGATCACACGGGTACTCCGGGATATCCAAAAAATACAGGCAACACTGGGTTCTCCAGGTGCCTCAATCCACCCAGATGTTTATTTAAGTAGCCATCTTAAGTTGAACCATTAATTGACAATCTCACATCGGTCATGGAAATTCACTCAAACCCAATCCACGTCTACGAGCATAGCATAGCGATATAAGCAAACGTAGAAGTAACTCCCAAGGGTTTGATAACAAAGCAGGAATAGGTACTACCTCATCTACTTCCCAATACCCACAATTTAATTAGATCCCAACCATGCAATGTTTGAGGGTTGAAACTAATGCATAAAAACTGGGTATGAAAAGGATATGATCAAAGTGTGAACTTGCCTGCGATGTTGTTGAAGATGATTCGCACTTATAACTCTTGATAGTTCTACTCGTCACACTCCGGTCAATCTAACACGAGCAAACAATAGTAACCACACATAAGCAATCACTCAAAAGATCAGAAAGAACGAGGAAAACAATTCGGAAAACTTCAAAACCAAGCAAATAACTCTTGCAACATAAAACAATTTCTAACAGTACCAAAATTAGATAGATTTGGCCTTATCAGAAAGTTTAGGTCAAGAGCTTCGATTAGCAAAAAGAATCAACTCAAACGGAGCTATGAAACTCAAGTTACGATCAAACGAAGTTTGAATTCAAAACTGATCTAATTCAAGTTAAAATTTCAAAAACATGTTTGAGTGGGCGTTGGTTTCATTGGATTTGGATAAACGAGTAAAAAGTTGTAGACGTTTGAAAATCAGGGGCTAATCTGTAAATAAATTATTCACAGATGGGTCCCTGGGCCAAAATAACAGAAAAAGAAAAAGCTAAATAACGAACGTTCGTTTTCTAAACCTAACCAACGAACGTTCTCTAAATAAATAAACTTAAACAAAACCGGTTTTATATAAAAAAACAAACTAGGTTTTTTTTAAACAATAAAAACCGTAGGAAACCGAGCGGTTTTGTACCGGTTCTCGCGGATTCGCCCGGCGGCGAGAAAAACCAACGGCGGCGGCGGCGGCGTTCTCCGGCGAGCAGGGCGGCGGCTCCGGCGAGCAAGGCAGCTCCGGCGACGGCAGGCGGCGCGGGCGGCGAGGAGCGGCGCGGGTGGCGGAGGGCGGCGCGGCGCGCGGTGCAGCGGCGGTGGCGAGATGCGGGAGCGGCGGCGGCAAGGAAAGAGAAGCGAGAGGGGGCCGGGGTGGCCCGGTATTTAAGGAGGAGGGGTGGCCTTGGGAGGCATGGGGAAGGGGCAAGGCGGCGGCAGGCGTGGCTCGGACTCCGGCCGGAGTCCGGCTCGGCGACGGGGACGATGGCGGTGCGCGGAGCTGGGTCGGCCCAGTTCGGCGGAGGGAATTATTTTTTTTAAAACAAACAGAGAAAGAAATAATAAAAACAAAAGAAAATGAAAATATTATATAGGCATATAATATATCAAAATTTTCAGAAAAAGATTTCCTACAACGTGAACATTTTTGTGAAGTCAAATAAAATCCTCACAAATTTAAATAAAGCAAAGAGTGCTACTGCCTTAATAAAATCCAATAAAATCATTTTAAAAATACCAAAATGATTTCAAATTTATTTCTCTCCCATTTTCTGATGTAGGGAATCATGTTACCCTATTTTCTGTATATTTTTATTTTGGAGAAAAATAATTTGAATAAAACTCAAATAACTCCAATATTGAAAAAATAATTTCAATGGGACTTTGAATTTAATCCTTTGAAACTCCCAACTCCTATTTCATATGTTTTGAAGAAGTCATTTTATCTTCTCTCGTGAAAATCATTGAGTTGCATAAAGTTTCAGAATTGGAAAATATTTTCAAATGAAATTCAAATATTTTCAACACCCCTTGTCATTTAAATAAATGGAAGAAGTCATGTCATCTTCTCTCCAGGGTTTTGTGGTGAAAAGGATTTGAATTCATGGAGATCATAACAGCAAAAATGAAAGTTTGGGAAAGTCCTTTTATTCACTCTCATTTGACTTTCAAAAAGTTTCGAATTCCACTCAATTTCACTCAATCAATCAAACAATCAATCCAATCTATCTGTTTATTATAACATTCCAAAATTTAGAATTTTGGGATGTTACAGGAACACTTTGTGTGCTACCAAACGTCACAACATAAATGGGTGATTATAAAGGTGCTCTACAGGTGTCTCCGAAGGTACTTGTTGGGTTGGCGTATTTCGAGAATAGGATTTGTCACTCCGATTGTCGGAGAGGTATCTCTGGGCCCACTTGGTAATGCACATCACTATAAGCCTTGCAAGCATTGTAACTAATGAGTTAGTTACGAGATGATGTATTACGGAACGAGTAAAGAGACTTGCCGGTAACGAGATTGAACTAGGTATTGAGATACCGACGATCGAATCTCGGGTAAGTAACATACCGATGACAAAAGGAACAACCTATGTTGTTACACGGTTTGACCGAGAAAGATCTTCGTAGAATATGTGGGAGCCAATATGAGCATCCAGGTTCCGCTATTGGTTATTGACCGGAGACGTGTCTCGGTCATGTCTACATAGTTCTCGAACCCGTTGGGTCCGCACGCTTAAAGTTCGATGACGGTTATATTATGAGTTTATGTGTTTTGATGTACCGAAGGTAGTTCGGAGTCCCGGATGTGATCATGGACATGACGAGGAGTCTCGAAATGGCCGAGACATAAAGATCGATATATTGGACGACTATATTTGGACACTGAAATGGTTCCGGGTGAGATCGGGATAATACCGGATCACCGGGAGATTATCGGAACCCCCCGGGAGGTATATGGGCCTTAATGGGCTTTAGTGGAAAGGAGGGGAAAGGAGCAAGGGAGGGGGCGCGCCCCCCTCCCCAAGCCCAATCCGAATTGGGAGGGGGGCCGGCCCACCTTTCCTTCCTCCCTCCTTCCTCTTCCTTCCCTCTCCCTCTCCAAATAGGAAAAGGAGGAGTCCTACTCCCAGTGGGAGTAGGACTCCCCCCTTGGGCGCGCCTCCTCCTGTCCGGCCCTCTCCTCCCCTCCTTTATATACGGAGGAGGGGGGCTCCCCATAGACACAACAATTGATCCCTTGGATCTCTTAGCCGTGTGCGGTGCCCCCCTCCACCATAATCCACCTCGATAATATCGTAGCGGTGCTTAGGCGAAGCCCTGCGTCGGTAGAACATCATCATCGTCACCACGCCGTCGTGCTGACGGAACTCTCCCTCAAAGCTCGGTTGGATCGGAGTTCGAGGGACGTCATCGAGTTGAACGTGTGCTGAAGTCGGAGGTGTCGTGCGTTCGGTACTTGATCGGTCGGATCGTGAAGACGTACGACTACGTCAACCGCGTTGTGCTAACGCTTCCGCTTTCGGTCAACGAGGGTACGTGGACACACTCTCCCCTCTCGTTGCTATGCATCACCATGATCTTGCGCGTGCGTAGGAATTTTTTTGAAATTACAACGTTCCCCAACAGTTGCACATTTTGCACTCATATTGTCCACCTAGTCACTACTAGGAAAACCTTATACCCAGAAAATTACCAGTAGCGCGGGTCAAAAAGAAGCACAACTACAATTTACCACTAGCGCGCGGCAAAATAACGCGCTGCAGCTAAGTTTGTACCAGTAGCGCGTCTCAGGGAAGAAGCGCTACAACTACAGTTCCCCTACTGTTCTCGCCAGGCTACCAATAGTAGTACCAAGCTTAAGCAAAGCGCGCTGCTGCTAAGATTGTTGTAGCAACGTGTTAACGCAGAAAGCGCTTCTGCTAATGAAAGGAAAATAAAATGAAAAACATATAGAAAAGTAAATGAATATGAAAGAAATAGAAAAATGGGAAGGAAAATAAATGTGAAGGAAAATAAATGAAAAAGAAAAATAAAGGAGAAAGGAGTAGAAGCAGCGTGCTTTCAAGACAGGCGCTATAGCTAACTTAGCAGTAGCGCGTGTTTTCATCCAGCTCTATAGCTAAGTTAGCTATAGCTAATGTAGCAGTAGCGCTTTTCCTGGAACACGCTGATAACCCAAAAGTATAGGGGATCGTTTGTAGCCATCTTTGATAAATAAGAGTGTCGAACCCAACGAGGAGCTAAAGGCAAAACAAATATTCCCTCAAGTTCTATCGACCACCGATACAACTCTACGCACACTTGACGTTTGCTTTACCTAAAACAAGTATGAAACTATTTTGCAAGAATAAAACTATGAGTACTTTGCGAGAATGAAACTACGAATAAATTGCAAGGTAGTAAAAGTGGATAGCTTTTGTCAATGAGAAAGTCATTTGTCCCTAGGCAATCGATAACAAGTACCGCTAATCATTCTTGTAATTTTATATGAGGGAGAGGCATGAGCTAACATACTTTCTCTACTTGGATCATATGCACTTATGATTGGAACTCTAGCAAGCATCCGCAACTACTAAAGATCATTAAGGTCGTGAAACCCAACCATAGCATTAAGTATCAAGTACTCTTTACTCCCATACGTCATACCCCACTTACTCGGGTTTAAGCTCCTGTCACTCTCGCAACCCACCATAAACGAACCATGAACATATTGCAACACCCTACAGCGGGGTCCCCTCACGTTTGCGCGAAAACGGAGGGCACCATAGGACAACAACATAAATAAAATATACAATCATACCAACCAAGATCACGATTAACCCATAGGACAAAACGGATATACTCAAACATCATAGGATAACCATAAATCATTGGGAAATAATATATGGAGTTGAGCACCATGTTTAAGTAGAGATTACAACGGGGATAAGGGGTGTTAAACCGCTGCATAGAGGGGGAGAGAGTTGGTGTTGACGGTAGCAAGATTGTTGATGTAGATCGTCGTCACGATCCTAGCCCCGACGGCACTCCGGCTTCACCGGGAGAGAGGGTGAGAGAGCCCCCCTCCTTATTCTTCTTCCTTGGCCTCCCCCCTAGATGGGAGGAGGGTTCTCCCTCTGGTCCATGGCCTCCATGGCGGCGGAGGGGCAGGAGCCCCTCATGAGATTGGATCTCCCTCTCTGTTCTCTTCTGTTTCGCGCTCCCCTGATCTGGCGAAAAACCGTTTCTTATATTCCCGGAGGTCTGTAACTCCGATTGCGCTGATCTTTTTACATGATTTTTTTCCTGATATAAGATTCCTTGTGCCCAAAGTAGAGCTCCAACCGACGTACGAGGTGAGCAGCACCCACCACCGCGCGCCAGGGGCCTGGGGCGCGCCCTGGTGTATCTGGTCTGTGTGGGCCTCCATTTGCGGTGATTCCAACTCCTAAAATTCAGAAATATTCCAAAATAATTCTCCGTGGAGTTTCATCACGTTTGGACTTCGTTTGATATGAATTTTCTGCGATACAAAAACATGCAACAAACAGGAACTAGCACTGGGCACTGGATAAGTAAGTTAGTCCAAATAAATCATATAAAAAGTTGCCAAAAGTATGTAAAAGTTGAATAATATTGGCATGAAACAATCAAAAATTATAGATACGACGGAGACGTATCACGCGCTACTGCTATTTTTGACTTAACCTCGCGGTTCTTCTTCCCCACGACCACTTCCCCCAGATCCAACTCGTCTCCTGTCACCACCGTCGTTGCCCTACATCGCTGTCGGCTGCCGCGCGCTCTCCCCTCGCCCTCCGCACGCCCTCGATGCCGCCCCTACCCCGACCCCGAACTCGACGCCCCCTACATCGCCGCCCTCCGCTGCGCGCCCGAGCCCCGACCCCGACCTCGACGCCACGTGCCCCTCCTTTGCCCGCTCCCTAACTCCGCCGGCGCCCGAGGTTAGCGTGCCTACACCTCCTCCTCCTCCTCCCCTACCTCTGCCTAGCTAGGGTTCCTAGGGTTCATCAAATTTTAGAGTTCATCTAATTAGTTAGGGTTCATCAAATTAGATGCTAATTAGGAAAGTAGTTGTAGATGCTCAATTGTAAACTAGATGTTAGTTAGGGCAGTAGTTGTAGATGCTTAATTAGTTTTTAGGAAAAATTCCTTGGGTTCATCAATGGGTGTTTAAGTAGTTGTAGATGCTTAAGTACCTAGGTAGGGTTCATCTAATTAGTTAGTACTTGTAGATGCTTAAGAACTAGGGCAGTAGGGTTTAACTAGGGCAGTAGTGTTTAGTTTAGAGAAAAAATTCAATATAGTTTTTTACTATTTTTTAGTAAGTGTTTAATAGAATTAGTAAGAAAATTAATAGAACTAGTTGAACTAGTTTATTTTTAGTAAGAACTAGTTGAATTAATAAAACTAGTTTATTTTTAGTAAGAAAATTAATATAACTAGTTGAACTAGTTTATTTTTAGTAAGAACTAGTTGAATTAATAGAACTAGTTTTTTTAGTAAGAAAATTAATAGAACTAGTTGAACTAGTTTATTTTTAGTAAGAACTATTTTATTTTTATTTATAGTAAGTGCTTAGTTGAACTAGTTGAATTAATACAACAATTTTATTTTTAGTATAAAAATTAATAGAACTAGTTTACTTTTTTAGTTAAAGCAATTATTCCCGCATCGACGTCGAGGATGCCTATCCCGCATCCTCGTCGTCGACTCGTCGGAGGAGGCCTGCTTGATCAGAGGGGCCATGTCCGGGACTGGGCTCCGCCTGGCTGGTACTGGGATGTGCTACCTTCCGGGAGGCGCAACTTGGTGAGGAGCCAGCCCGTCGTTGACCCTAACCTTCTTTGGTGGCAGTCGCGTGGGCCAATGATGGTGCGGAGGCTTGAGAACCCCGTGGAGGTGGTACGTCACCGTGTCAGCGAGGAGGACGAGCACGTCCATCGCTACATGGTTGCGTTGGAGGATAGGTTCTCCAATACCTGGCAGGTTCTTCAGGGATCTCAGTGGAGCTATGATCCTATGATGGTTCCTTCTCTTTGGGTGTCCACCGCCCGGGCCGATACCCGTCGTTCGCTAGGGTTTTAGCTGTATTAGTGAGGTTATATGTATGATACTATTCGAGATGTATTAGTGATAATATTCGACGATGTACGGATGCAAGAGATGATTTAGTTTTGCTTATTGAATGCATGCTAATCTGAATACTAATTTATTCTATGATTTAGTTTTGCTTATTGAATGCTCAAATTGGAGAACTACTCCTATTTTGAATGCTCAAATTGGAGAGCACTATTTTGAATACTATTTTGTTTTTGCAGCCAAATCTCCATGTCGTCGCCGTCGTCGTCCCCGTCACAGACCCCCTCCGACCTCGAGGTGAGACTAGCCAAATCTCCATGTCAATATGAGTCCTATAAGATATTTTGAAATGTTTTTGTTCATATTTTCAACCATTGAAATGCAATGATCATCAAGTTTGAATGCAATGACCATCAAGTTTGAATGCAAATAGGATATGTGCTTGCCCAAGTGGCCATGTTTGAAGGTAACACATCCGAGTGGCCTATGTTTTGCCGGAGTGTTGATTAATTTCCGCTGCAGCAAATTTCAGGTGCTCGATATGTCCTTTTTTAGCAAAGGTCATGCCGGATTTTTCCATGAATTTTGGCATGACTTGTGCTAGAATATGTAGGAAATATCGAGTGGCCTGGATTTTCTAGAAAGATAAATAAACGACATTTCGGGTTGGCTTTAAGTCTATCGAGGCTCCATACATGAAAATTAAAAAATGAGTGATGGAGAAAGTCTGCACCATATATGAGAGAGGAAGAAACCCGACTGTTGTCGTGGGAGTCGTTTCTCCTTCTTATCCTTGTGCTAGACCTTTGTTATGCAATAGGGGAAGGAGGAGTAACGACCATCACCGACGGTCAAAAAATCAGTGAGGGAGTGTGTCCACCATATATGAGAGAAGAAGAATGCCGATTGTTGTCGTGGGGGTCACTTCTCCTCCGTTCCTGTGTGCTAGACATTTTGGTTTAATGCACTCAGGGACAAAGGGAGGAGCAACCATCACCAACGGTCGAGTATATACACCACGTGAGATGAGAGTTTTCAAAAAAAAGACTCAATGGACCAATAGTCAACCCGTGCTGAATAATAATGATCTAATTTAGTTTTTGTAGTACATATATTAAATATTAGAAGTTTAATCTTTGAATTATGAACATAGGAAATGTCGTCGGACGAAAGTCTTGCAGAGTGCTCCTGGTGCGGCGACAACTGGGGTTTCTGCGACAGGCCTCACTTGGTAGAAGGTCGGCGCTTCAGCATTAAGCTCCAGGAGACCTTCGATGTTGAAACGGTACGCTATGACGCAAAGTATTTTTTTGTAATTAAGCTCGACTTCTACTACTTCAACGTGTAATTTTCGTCTTTTACAATTCGACTAGCTTATCCAATGCAATGCAAGACGCTATGTCTTGGAGAGGACGGATTTTGAAGATCATGAAAGTATGGAAACAAAGAAAATTCACCTAAGGACCCATCATGGTATGGATTTTGAGGTAAATATATAAAATTCTGAGAGCGTATCCCATTTTGGTTGCCCGAATTCGGAAGCACTTTGCAAGATGTATGATTTTCATGATGGTATGCTTGTCACCATGGATCTTGGTGATCCTGACATCGCTGAAGACAATTTGGACATTTGGTTCCTTGTTGATATGCTTCCAATTCTACCGCTATGTGAGTTTCTCAAACATAGTTATTAAGTAATTTATATTGTTTATTTCAAAATAGTTGACAGCTTATTTCCATTGATAACTTATTTTCATTCTTCAAAGAATGTTCGGAAGATGGTAGACAGAACCTACTACACCGATGGCTCAGAATTAACTTATCAGGAGAAAAATCATCTGATCGCATTTATTACTGATCTTGAGAATTACAATATGGATTATCAAACTCCTCCACATTATGGTCAATACGTGCCACTAGTGCACGTGTTGAACTATGCTAACATCCAGGAGATGTCATGGTAAGATTTTTTAGTATTACGACATCTGTGCATCTTTTGCGTAAATTCTTCTAAAACTGAACTACATTGCTAACTACGAAGTTATTACTATGTTTTCAACAGATAATCCCGCAGGAGTGTGTGCCTCATCTGATGTTTTAGAAATGTCGCCTTGATGTTTTGAATATACGGCCAGGTCATCCTACTAATCACTCCTGTTCATATCGGATTTCTAAAACCAATGAAGACATGACAATCAAAGATTGAAAAAAATGTATGGTCACTCGTAGGGAGCTACTTGGAAGCAACATTGTGCGAAGGGCAAGAATTGGAGACAGGATAGTCTCCATTCTCCATAATGGAGAGTCAGGGCCTATCTTGTTTTATGCTATTTTACCTAAGAGAAGGTAGTAGGTCCTATGAGAGAGAAGTACGTCCTAGGTACAATCTGTTATTATGTGGTACAATGTGTTAGAGTTGATGATGATGAGGAGTTGTGATTATGACTAGTGACCAACTTGCTATATGATGTCTCATTGATAAAAATGATGATCGTGAGGAGGTGTTATATGACAATGATGTATTACGATGATAAGTTGTTAATGATATGATGATGATGATGATGATGATGATGACGATGATGAGTTATTATGTCATTTTGTGAAAGAACCGTGGTTTAGTTTCAAGTGGATGGATCCAAAGTGATCATTGGTCACTTTGGATCCATGCACTTGAAACTAATCCACGGTTCTTTCACCCAATGATGTAATAACTCATTATGATGTAAAAACAATATCTAAATTGCTACTGTATGAAAACTTGTATAATGGCGTATGAATACGACATAAACAAAAAACAAATACGTAACAATAGTAGTAGCGCGGGTAGAGAGGCGCGCTGCTACTAATTACCAGCAGCGCAGTCTACCAAAAGCGCTACTGCTAAGCAGGTATAGCAGTAGCGCGGGCGGACACGCACTACTGATACATGATAACCCACAAGTATAGGGGATCGCAATAGTTTTCGAGGGTAGAGTATTCAACCCAAAATTATTGATTCGACACAAGGGGAGCCAAAGAATATTCTCAAGTATTAGCAGTTGAGTTATCAATTCAACCACACCTGGATAACTTAGTATCTGCATCAAAGTATTTAGTAGCAAAGTAGTATGGAAGTAACGGTAACAGTGGCAAAAGTAACAGTAGCAGTCTTGTAGTAATTGTAACAGCAGCAACGGTAAGTAAATAAGCAAAGAGCAATATGTGAAAAGCTCGTAGGCATTGGATCGGTGATGGATAATTATGTCGGATGCGATTCCTCATGTAATAGTTATAACATAGGGTGACACAGAACTAGCTCCAGTTCACCAATGTAATGTAGGCATGTATTCTGGATATAGTCATACGTGCTTATGGAAAAGAACTTGCATGACATCTTTTATCCTACCCTCCCATGGCAGCGGGGTCCTATTGGAAACTAAGGGATATGAAGGCCTCCTTTTAATAGAGTACCAGACCAAAGCATTAACACTTAGTGAATACATGAACTCCTCAAACAACGGTCATCACCGGTAAGTATCCCGATTATTGTCACTTCGGGGTTAACGGATCATAACACACAATAGGTGACTATAGACTTGCAAGATAGGATCAAGAACTCACATATATTCATGAAAACATAATAGGTTTAGATCTGAAATCAAGGCACTCGGGCCCTAGTGACAAGCATTAAGCATAGCAAAGTCATAGCAACATCAATCTCAGAACATAGTGGATACTAGGGATCAAACCCTAACAAAACTAACTTGATTACATGGTAAATCTCATCCAACCCATCACCGTCCAACAAGCCTACGATGGAATTACTCACGCACGGCGGTGAGCATCATGAAATTGGTGACGGAGGATGGTTGATGATGACGATGGCGATGAATCCCCCTCTCCGGAGCCCCGAACGGACTCCAAATCAGCCCTCCTGAGAGAGTTTAGGGCTTGGCGGCGGCTCTGTATCGTAAAACGCGATGAATCTTTCTCTCTGATTTTTTTCTCCGTGAACGTGAATATATGGAGTTGGAGTTGAGGTCGGTGGAGCTCCAGGGGGCCCACGAGGCAGGGGGGCGCGCCCCCCACCCTCGTGGACAGGGTGTGGGCCCCCTGACATTGATTCTTTCGCCAATATTTTTTATTAATTCCAAAAAGTTGCTCCGTGGATTTTCAGGACATTCCGAGAACTTTTATTTCTGCACAAAAATAACACCATGGCAGTTCTGCTGAAAACAGCGTCAGTTCGGGTTAGTTCCATTCAAGTCATGCAAGTTAGAGTCCAAAACAAGGGCAAATATGTTTGGAAAAGTAGATACGACGGAGATGTATCAACTCCCCCAAGCTTAAACCTTTGCTTGTCCTCAAGCAATTCAGTTGACAAACTGAAAGTGATAAAGAGAAACTTTTACAAACTCTGTTTGCTCTTGTTGTTGCAAATATGTAAAGCCAGCATTCAAGTTTTCGGCAAAGATTATGAACTAACCATATTCACAATAACACTTAGGTCTCATGTTTACTCATATCAATGGCATAATCAACTAGCGAGCAATAATAATAAATCTCGGATGACAACACTTTCTCAAAACAATCATAATATGATATAACAAGATGGTATCTCGCTAGCCCTTTCTGAGACCGCAAAACATAAATGCAGAGCACCTTTAAAGATCAAGGACTGACTAAACATTGTAATTCATGGTAAAAGAGATCCAGTCATAGTCATACCCAATATAAATTAATAGTAATGCATGCAAATGACAGCGGTGCTCTCCAGCAGGTGCTTTTTAATAAGAGGATGATGACTCAACATAAAAGTAAATAGATAGGCCCTTCACAGAGGGAAGCAGGGATTTGTAGAGGTGCCAGAGCTCGATTTTGAAATAGAGATAAATAATATTTTGAGCGGTATACTCTCCCTGTCAACATAACAACTGAGAGATCTCGATATCTTCCATGCTACACACATTATAGGCGGTTCCCAAACAGAATGGTAGAGTTTATACTCCCCCTCCACCAACAAGCATCAATCCATGGCTTGCCCGAAACAACGGGTGCCTCCAACTAACAACAATCCTGGGGGAGTTTTGTTTGTAATTATTTTGATTTGATTTGAGCATGGGACTGGGCATCCCGGTGACCAGCCATTTTCTCGTGAGTGAGGAGCGGAGTCCACTCCTCTTGATAATAACCCGCCTAACATGGAAGATACAGACATCCCTAGTTGATACATGAGCTGTTCGAGTATACAAAACAGAATTTCATTTGAAGGTTTAGAGTTTGGCACATACAAATTTACTTGGAACGGCAGGTAAATACCGCATATAGGAAGGTATGGTGGACTCATATGGAATAACTTTGGGGTTTATGGAGTTTGGATGCACAAGCAGTATTCCCGCTTGGTACAAGTGAAGGCTAGAAAGAGAGTGGGAAGCGACCAACTAGAGAGCGACAACAGTCATGAACATGCATTAAAATTAATCAACACTGAGTGCAAGCATGAGTAGGATATAATCCACCATGAACATAAATATCGTGAAGGCTATGTTGATTTTGTTTCAACTACATGCGTGAACATGTGCCAAGTCAAGTCACTCGAATCATTCAAAGGAGGATACCACCCTATCATACCACATCACAACCGTTTTAATAGCATGTTGGCATGCAAGGTAAACCATTATAAACTCCTAGCTAATTAAGCATAGCATAAGCAACTATAATCTCTAATTGTCATTACAAACATGTTTATTCATAATAGGCTGAATCAGGAACGATGAACTAATCATATTTACAAAACAAGAGAGGTCGAGTTCATACCAGCTTCTCTCATCTCAATCATTTCATCATATATCGTCATTTATTGCCTTTCACTCGCATGACCGAACGGTGTGGATAAGAATAATAGTGCACGTGCATTGGACTAAGCTGGAATCTGCAGGCATTCAACTCAAGGGAGAAGACAAGGTAATATGGGCTCTTGGTTAAATCAACAATAATGCATATAAGAGCCACTTCAACATTTTTATTATGGTCTTCTCCTCTCGACCCCCAAAGAAAAGAAAAGAAATAAAACTATTTACACGGGAAAGCTCCAAACAAGCAAAAGAAGAACAAGAAATCTTTTTGGGTTTTCTTTTAATATTACTACTACTACAGGCATGGAAAATAAACTAGCTAAAAGCTACACCTAATTTTTTGGTTTTTTTAAGGTTTATCAAACACACAAGAAGAAAGCTAGAAAAAGAAAATAAACTAGCAAGGATAGTACAATGAAAAAGTATGAGCACCGACAACTAAAATGAGTGTGTGAACATGAATGTAATGTCGGTGAGAAATACGTACTCCCCCAAGCTTAGGCTTTTGGCCTAAGTTGGTCTATTCTCATGGATCATAACTACTCTCTCCGGTGTACTGAGGAGTGTCATCTGACTGCCACTGGCTGGCGATCTCCTCCGGATCCCACTGATAAAAGGACGGTTGATAAGGGTCAAGTGGTGGTTCCGGCTCAGGCTCTGGAGCTGATGTCTAGCCCCGGTACGCAAAAACGGCCTCCGGCAAGGCGAGGTAAGTGCCTGCAGTTAAGTCAAACAAAGAGGGTGCACGCAAGATAATAGTCTCACTGTGAGTTTTATGAAATCTCAAATTATACTTAAGCATCTTCTCATCATTTTTAACAATAAACTCATGTGCTAACATACTCTTATAATCTAGAAAAGTAGGTGGCAGCAGCTTTTCCTCTTTCTCATAATGCCTAATAGGTATCCTGAAGTGTTTAGCAAGACGTGAAAGCATAGATACCTCCAAAGATGGGGCCCTTTGTGCAGTTCAGACTTAATCGTTTAGCAACAATAGCACCCATACTAATAGAGTTATCACGAAAGTAAGCATGGAACAAAATAATAATATCAGGAACACTAAGGTTTCCACAGTTTCCGCGACCAATCAAGCATCTACTAGCAAATATTGCAAAGTAACGTAGAACAGGAAAGTGTATGCTAGTAATTCTTGCATCAGAAACCTTCCTCGTTCTCCCTACAGTGATCATATCAATAAATCCATCCACATCTTTACGATGTGGTTCCTCAAGGCTGCCCTTGAAGGGTATCTTGCAAACCGCACAAAATTCACATAATGACATCTGCCTAGCCTCATCATACAAATGAAACTCCATTGAAGGTGGTGATTTCTTAGGGTGAAAGTAAAAATTTTGCACGAAAGTATTGGTGAGTAAGAGATACTGTTCGAGCCGGTCGTGGAGGAAATCGGTGAGGCCCGCATTATCAGCCAAAGAATAAAAATCATCATGAATCCCGGCTGCTCTCAAGAATTCATCACAAGGCCATTCGCATGGCCGAACCTCCGCGACGCGAGGGAGATCATATTTGGGCTTTTTATTCTCCTTACTTTGTTTATCCTTCGAGCTTAGGCTAGAAGAGCCCCTCAAAAATCTCTTCATCATTTTCTAAAAATTTCTGAAATTTTTATTAACTCAAAATAAAAGTGAACCAAACTCAACAAAATTGATAGCAACTACTCCCACAAGTGCCTAGAGACTATATCACGCATTAGAACTACTTGGGACCATATAAATTTGACATGCAAGCTCAAGAACGGGGTCACCTTTGCAGCAAAATTTGCAATGAGTAAAGCACTAGAATAAAAACTAATTGGACCATTGGAGGAGTCACATACCAAAGAACAATCCCCCAAAGCAGTTTTGTGAATGGAGCTTTGAGCAAGGAGATCGAAAATGGTAGCAAAATGAGCTAGAACTCGTGCTTGAGCTGGATAGTGATTTTTTTGGGAGGAAGAAGAAGAGCATGGGTGTAGGAATAAGTGGAGGGGGGCCACCGTGGGCCCACGAGGCAGGGGGCGCGCCCTGGACCCTCATGGCCAGGTGCTAGCTCCCCCTGATGTGTTCTCAGTGCCAGATATTCTCAAGTATTCCAGAAAAAATCATACTAAATTTTCAGGGCATTTGGAGAACTTTTATTTTCGAGGGAATTTTTTTATTGCATGGATAATTCAGAAAACAGACAAAAAATACTATTTTTGCTTTATTTAATCTAAATAACAGAAAGTAAAGAGAGGGTACAGAAGGTTGTGCTTTCTAACTTCATCTATCTCATGCTCATCAAAAGAAATCCACTAACAAGGTTGATCAAGTTTTGTTAACAAACTCATTTTGAATAACATGGAACGGTAGAAATTTCGAATAACACTAGGTTACCTCAACGGGGATATGCACATCCCCAATAATAAGAATATCATATTTCTTCTTGACAGTAGGAAGAGGAAATTCAAAACCTCCAATGATAATAGTTGGAATTTTTCCAATAGAATTGATACTGTGAACTTGAGGTTGTTTCCTCGGAAAGTGTACCGTATGCTCATTACCATTAACATGAAAAGTGACATTGCCTTTGTTGCAATCAATAACAGCCCCTGCAGTATTCAAAAAGGGTCTACCAAGGATAATCGACATACTATCGTCCTCGGGAATATCAAGAATAACAAAGTCCGTTAAGATAGTAACGTTTGCAACCACAACAGGCACATCCTCACAAATACCAACAGGTATAGCTGTTGATTTATCGGCCATTTGCAAAGATATTTTAGTAGGTGTCAACTTATTCAATTCAAGTCTACGATATAAAGAGAGAGGCATAACACTAACACTGGCTCCAAGGTCACATAAAGCAGTTTTAACATAGTTTCTTTTAATGGAGCATGGTATAGTTGGTACTCATGGATCTCCAAGTTTCTTAGGTATTCCACCCTTAAAAGTATAATTAGCAAGCATGGTGGAAATTTCAGCTTCCGGTATCTTTCTCTTGTTTGTAATAATATCTTTCACGTACTTAGCATAAGGATTCACTTTAAGCATATCAGTCAAACGCATACGCAAAAAGATAGGTCTAATCATTTCAGCAAAGCGCTCAAAATCCTCATCATCCTTTTTCTTGGATGGCTTAGGAGGAAAAGGCATGGGTTTCTGAACCTATGGTTCTCTTTCTTTACCGTGCTTCCTAGCAACAAAGTCTCTCTTATTATAACATTGATTCTTTGATTGTGGGTTATCAAGATCAACAGCAGGTTCAATCTCTACATCATTATTATTGCTAGGTTGAGCATCAACATGAACATTATCATTAACATTATCACTAGGTTCATGTTCATCTCCAGATTGTCTTTCAGCATCAGAAATAGAAATATCATTGGGATTCTCAGGTGTGTCTACAACAGGTTCACTAGAAGCATGCAAAGTCCTATCATTTTTCTTGTTCTTCTTTTTAGAAGGACTAGGTTCATCTACATTATTTCTCTGAGAATCTTGCTCAATTCTCTTAGGGTAGCCCTCAGGATACAAAGGTTCCTGAGTCATTTTACCCGTTCTAGTTGCCACTCTAACAGAAACGTCATCTTTATTATTTAATTCATCGAGCAAATCATTTTGAGCTTTAAGTACTTGTTCCACTTGAGTGGTAACCGTGGAAGCATGTTTACTAATGAGTTTAAGTTCACCCTTAAGCTAGACATATGATAACTCAAGTGTCGAATCATATAATCATTACTTTTCAATTGTCTACCAACATAAGCATTGAAGTTTTCTTGTCTAGCCATAAAGTCATCAAATTCATCCAAGCATTGGCTAGCAAACTTAGTAGACGGGATTTCAACTTTATCATATCTATAGAGAGAATTTACCTTTACTACCTGTGTCGGGTTATCAAGACCATGTATTTCTTCAATAGGTGGTATATTAAGACCATGTATTTCTTCAACAGGAGGTAAATTCTTGACATCTTCAGCTTTAATACCTTTTTATTTCATAGATTTCTTTGCCTCTTGCATATCTTCAGGACTGAGAAATAGAACACCTCTTTTCGGAGTTGGTTTAGGAGTTGGCTCAGGAAGTATCCAATTGTTTTCATTAGTCAACATGTTATTCAATAGCAATTCAGCTTGATCGACTGTTCTTTCCCTGAAAACACAACCAGCACAACTATCCAGGTGGTCTTTGGAAGCATCGGTTAGTCCATTATAAAAGATATCGGGTATTTCATTTTTCTTGACAGGATGATCAGGCAAAGCATTCAGTAATCGGAGAAGCCTCCCCCAAGCTTGTGGGCGACTCTCTTCTTCAATTTGCACAAAATTATATATTTCCCTTAAAGCAGCTTGTTTCATATGAGCGGGGAAATATTTAGCAGAGAAGTAATAAATCATATCCTGGGGACTACGCACACAACCAGGATCAAGAGAATTAAACCAAGTTTTAGCATCACCCTTTAATGAGAACGGAAATATCTTAAGGATATAGTAGTAGCGAGATTTCTCATCATTAGTGAACAGGGTGGCTATATCATTCAATTTAGTAAGATGTGCCACAACGGTTTCAAATTCATAGCCATAAAAAGGATCAGATTCAACCAAAGTAATTTACTCATGATCGACAGAGAAATCGTAATCCTTATCAGTAACAAAGATAGGTGAAGTAGCAAAAGCAGGGTCATATTTCATTCTAGCATTCAGAGACTTCTGTTTCAGCTTAGCTAATAACTTCTTAAGATCAGATCTATCATTGCAAGCAAGAAAATCTCTAGCAGTTTCTTCATCCATAACATAACCCTCAGGAACAACAAGCAATTCATATTTAGGGGGAGAACCTTCATCATCACTATCATCAATAATATTAGTTTCAATAATTTCATTCTCTCTAGCCCTAGCAAGTTTTCATCAAGATATTCACCTAATGGCACAGCAGTATCAAGCATAGAAGTAGTTTCATCATAAGTATCATGCATAGTAGAAGTGGCATCATCAATAACATGCGACATATCAGAATTTATAGCAGAAGCAGGTTTAGGTGTCGCAAGCTTACTCATAACAGAAGGAGAATCAAGTGCAGAGCTAGATGGCAGTTCCTTACCTCCCCTCGTAGTTGAGGGATAAATCTTAGTTCTTTCATCTTTCAAGTTCCTCATCGTGATCAGCAGATATAAATCCCAAGTGACTCAAAGAATAGAGCTATGCTCCCCGGCAACGGCGCCAGAAAATAGTCTTGATAACCCACAAGTATAGGGGATCGCAACAGTTTTCGAGGGTAGAGTATTCAACCCAAAATTATTGATTCGACACAAGGGGAGCCAAAGAATATTCTCAAGTATTAGCAGTTGAGTTGTCAATTCAACCACACCTGGATAATTTAGTATCTGCAGCAAAGTATTTAGTAGCAAAGTAGATGGAAGTAACGGTAACAGTGGCAAAAGTAACAGTAGCAGTCTTGTAGTAATTGTAACAGCAGCAACGGTAAGTAAATAAGCATAAAGCAATATGTGAAAACATCGTAGGCATTGGATCAGTGATGGATAATTATGTCGGACGCGATTCTTCATGTAATAGTTATAACATAGGGTGACACAGAACTAGCTCCAGTTCATCAATGTAGGCATGTATTCCGAATATAGTCATACGTGCTTATGGAAAAGAACTTGCATGACATCTTTTGTCCTACCCTCCCGTGGCAGCGGGGTCCTATTGGAAACTAAGGGATATTAAGGCCTCCTTTTAATAAAGTACCGGACCAAAGCATCAACACTTAGTGAATACATGAACTCCTCAAACTACGTCATCACCGGTAAGTATCCCCGGTTATTGTCACTTCGGTGTTAACGGATCATAACACATAATAGGTGACTATAGACTTGCAAGATAGGTTTATTCAAGAACTCACATATATTCATGAAAACATAATAGGTTTAGATCTGAAATCATGGCACTCGGGCCCTGGTGACAAGCATTAAGCATAGCAAAGTCATAGCAACATCAATCTCAAAACATAGTGGATACTAGGGATCAAACCCTAACAAAACTAACTTGATTACATGGTAAATCTCATCCAACCCATCACCGTCCAGCAAGCCTACGATGGAATTACTCACTCACGGTGGTGAGCATCATGAAATTGGTGATGGAGGATGGTTGATGATGACGACAGCGACGAATCCCCCTCTCCGGAGCCCCGAACGGACTCCAGATCAGCCCTCTCGAGAGAGTTTAGGGCTTGGCGGCGGCTCCGTATCGTAAAACGCGATGAATCTTTCTCTCTGATTTTTTTCTCCGCGAACGTGAATATATGAAGTTGGAGTTGAGGTCGGTGGAGCTCCACGGGGCCCACGAGGCAGGGGGCGCGCCCTGGGGGGGCGCCCCCCACCCTCATGGACAGGGTGTGGGCCCCCTGACGTTGATTCTTTTGCCAATATTTTTTATTAATTCCAAAAAGTTGCTCCGTGGATTTATAGGACATTCTGAGAACTTTTATTTCTGCACAAAAATAACACCATGGCAGTTCTGCTGAAAACAGCGTCAGCCCGGGTTAGTTCCATTCAAGTCATGCAAGTTAGAGTCCAAAACAAGGGCAAAAGTGTTTGAAAAAGTAGATACGACGGAGACGTATCAATACACTTTCACTAGTAGAAAACGGTCCATTTGTCCCGGTTCTAGAGGCCATTTGTCCCGGTTCTGGAACCCGGACTAAAGCCCATGACCTTTAGTCCCGGTTCGCTCACGAACCGGGACAAGTGGGGCTCCATGTGGCTGCTGCGGTGAGAGCCCCGGCAAGAGGGCCTTTGGTCCCGGTTGGTAACACCAACCGGGACCAAAAGGCATCCATGCGTCAGCGACTCAAGAGCTGGGGTTTTGTTTTTTTTAAGGGGTGGGGGTTTTGGAGGGTTAATTTAATTAGGGGTTTCATATATTGTGTTAGCTAGCTCATAGAAAGAAGTAGCGTGCCACCCCGCGCTACTGATATATTTAAAACCGGCGCTACTGCTAGCCTTTTTCCTAGTAGTGAGTGGGAACACAACACCTGGGCAGTGTTTCTTCTTGTAAAATTTCCAATATGTAAAATATGTGGGAACATGGTGTGCCTGCGTGTTCCAATTTGCGGCAAGAACAACTGATCGTGCGAATCAGACCTTCCTTCGACTCCGTGAGCACTTCGATCTTTTTATCCATTCTTTCCTTCTTAGACACAATGTATATGTTTGCATTTTTAAAATTAAATAAAAAGAACTTAATCACACTGCAGCTTCATTTTTTTTGTTTTTCTAAATGATAGTTCTGGGGGCTTCAATCCCACATTTGCGCTTTCACAATCCCCATTGCGGCTGCACCCCACCCTAGACTCCGCCGCCGCCGCCTCCCCCATGAGCAGGCAGGACGGCGAGATGTCGGCCGCCCTCCACCACCGCCCCCGCTCGCCGCTGGAAGACGAGGATCTGCTCCCCGAGATCCTCCTCCGCCTCCCGCCGCAGCCGTCCACCCTCCCCCGCGCCTCCGCCGTCTGCAAGCGCTGGCGCCGCCTCGTCTCCGACCGCGGCTTCCTCCGACGCTACCGCCGACACCACCGCCGCAGCCCTCCTCTCCTCGGTTTCTTCCGCAACGACCTGCGAGGCATCTCCTACACGCCTGCAATGGAGGCCCCCGATCGTGTCCCCGCCGACCGCTTCTCCGCGCATCTCGACGACGTCGGCTACCACTTCCGTCTCCTCAGCTGCCGCCACGGCCTTGTGCTCATCTCCCACTCGTCGCGGAACCAGGTCCTGGTGTGGGACCCCGTCACCGGCAACCAGCACCGCATTGCCGCTCCTCTGGGGTTCGACATGAACAGTACCCCGATGGACGGGGCGGTGCTTCGCGTTGCCGGCGACGCCCACCACTTCCAGGTGGTATTGGTAAGCTACAAGCAGGAAGATGAACAGGCGATCGTCTCGATTTACTTGTCGGAGACCGGTGGATGGAGTGATCTCATCTCAACACCGGTTCCAGGCGAGGCCATGGATTATGAAGGCATGCCCGCTGTCCTGGTCGGGCATTCCATTTACTGGCTGCTCCCTGGGGATGATATAAGTGTAATTCTTGAAGTTGATTTGCATAGCCAGATTCTAGCTGTGATACAGGTGCCAACAAATATGTTTGCCAAAGGTCAGTACTTGATGGTTATGCGAGCAGAGGGTGGCGGTTTGGGCATACTCTCCCTGTCAGAATTCACGGCCGAGTTATGGAAGAGGAATACCGACGGTGATGGTGTTGCTTCATGGGTGCTGGGACAAACTATTGAACTGGACAAGCTACTTCCCCTGTCTTCAGATAAGAGAAGCCACATATCGATGCTAGCGTACGCTGAGGAAAATAATGTGGCTTTCTTGCGTACAGTTGCCGGTATCTTCATGGTCCAGCTTGAGTCCTTGCAGTTCAGTAAACTTCCTGAAAACAACAACGCTGTTGTCTGTTATCCATTTGAAAGTGTCTATGCTGCAGGTAATAGCATGCCATCAAATTCTGGTCATAACAAAATCATGCCTATTTTCAGTAATTGGTTGATGGCCTTACACATCCATTTGCTAATTAAGCTAACAATTTTAAGTAGTGTCATATTAAGTGTTTCTTTTGCTGCTTGATGACCTGTTCAACATATGGCGAATTTGTTATGTAGTGCTTCTATTCTGATGCTTGTGTGGTAGATTTATTTGATGGTTCTGGTCTGGATTCACATATATTACTGGTTGCTAATCTGCTAGTGTCCTTTATGCTTTTGATGTCACCAGTTCATCATTATGTTGTTTGTCAACAAATATGTAGCATGCAATTTCACGTTATCACATATTGGTATTTGTTGAACTATGTGGTTCAAGTCAGAGATAGCGAACTGTCTTTATCAGTTTATTATATGAATATCTATTCAGTAATATGATGAACACGAAGACTGGATTTTTTTCCTGTAATTACTGAACTAGATTTCACTATTGCTGCCTGTTGACATATTCAGGAATTGAATACTGGTAGCATTAGTTCTGTGCTATAGTTTTTTCTTATGTTCAAAACAACTGCATGAAAAATTAGCTTGAACCAACTGAAATATCAAATAGTGCTCAATAAGTATATCTGGACTTTTAAATCTAGTTATATTTCTTCATTTGATATTGTTATTGGGCTAATATTCTTGAATTGGTAATGATGAATTTGTTGTAAATGAATGCATAATTGTTCATCTCATCTCTTGTTGGAGGATCCTGCTGCGAGTGGCAAGTCCATTGTACCAATGAAGCACAAAAAATGTTTTCATTTCATTTCTCAGGCTAAATATATTTAAAGATAATCTCTTCTTATAGTCAGGATCATGTTGGTTGCTATGATTTATTGGTATGAGCATATTTTACTGTTTCTTATATGGCGTATAACAATTTTATTAATTCTGGATAACACGTCTATTCTGATCGGCTAATAGCCTGAGTGTTTGTGTCCTTCATTTTCACAATATTAATCATAATGTACTGTTTCATAATATTTAAATTTGACAGGCTGTGTTATTTTCTTTATCTATTCATAATGTTGTGAGAACTGAGTTATTTTCCCCAACTTACAGTTGTGAGTTATCTAAATATCTTGTTGATTCTACCTTGTATCTATTTAGCTTTCCAATTGAATGTTATTGGCTGTTTGACTTTTTATGATTGCAGAAGCAGGCATTGGTGGTGCCATGGAGCTAGTATGATGTACTTGTTGAGCAGGCAAGCTTATCTTCTGAATTTATGTTGAGGTATATGAACTGTTCTTTTCAAAAAACTGTACTCCTTTCCTTTGTACTGCCATTCCTCAAGTACTAAATTGCAAGTGAGGGCTCTGAAATTTTCTCTACAATCCATTCCACAAATACGGAATCGCAAGAGAGGGCTCTTAAGATTTTCTCGACAATCCTTTGCTTAACTGTTGCCCACCTGGCCACCTCCTGTCATGCTTCCTTCATGGCAGGCTACATCTTGTTTCTTATCTCCAGACAGTGCTTCCTCATCCCTTCCTCAGCGTCTCTCCATTCTTTTCCTCATGCCCTAACCCGCCTACATTATCTTTCATCAGCTGATGCATTAAACTCCTCCACTGGAGGTGCTCTTTCACTTGCTTTTCCCTTCTATCCATCTGCCTTTCTTTCAGTTTGCCACCTCCTTTCTACTCTCCAAGTTCCCTCTGCTAATGCAGGTTCTTCTCCTCTAGCTCCCAAGATGACGCTAACTCGAAACCCTTCCCCCTTTTGCGCAGAAGTTTGTTCCAACTCGATCAGAGATGATAACAGAATAAAATACATCCTTTGCTTCGTGGATTTTTTTTGTTTTATTTTTTGCTCTTATGGATCAATCAGGTTGCAGTGTAATTTATACGATTTCCCCTCTTAAGTGACTGCCAACTAATGGTACCTGAGCATTTGTTCCATGCTTCCTTTATTTATATGGGCTTATAGCCATGCCATTTCACATTGCTGATTATTTTGGACTGATAATCGTGACAATTTTTGAAGAGCATGCCTTCGTGAATTGTTGTACAACTATTCATCGTTTTGCTTGCAGTTAAGTTATTAGAGTTTTATGGACAATTAGTCTAGTTTTTGGCAGTTTGCTTAAAAATTGTCTCAGCATATCTCTCATTGTCAGTCTAATTTGCACATGTAATTGGCCATTGTTTGGTCCAAAATCCAAACTATATATGCAGCTATGCTTTCTGGAAGTTCAGTTCTTCAATTTGATCACAGTAGATGTTTAACACATGATCAAAATGGCATGACTGGATTCATCATGAATACTGCTTTCATCACGAATTGCACTTTTTACTACTCCCTCTGGTCCATATTACTTGTCTTATATTTGTCTAGATATGGATCTAGACAAATCTAAGACAAGTAATATGGACCAGAGGGAGTAACATATTATCATTAATAGTAGCCAAAGTATTGTTTTTAATGTTGTGCAAAGTAAAAAAAAATGACCATCTATTTTGGACCGAAGGACGTCTATCCGTTAATAAGATGCATGATCCCTTACTCACTTCAACTGCATGAATTTGATTAGATTCATCCATTAGTGATTAGCTAGCTTTTTTGGCATTTATAAGAATCCCTTGAGGTTTTTCTTATTTCCTACTCCATGAACCCCTCCTATGCCCGCTGATAGTTTAGCCTCTATTGGGATCAGATATAGCCAATAACTGATATTCTAGCCTCTGTTTGTGATGTTGGTTTCGTCTAATAATGCTGTGATGATTCAAATTTGGCGATCTCACAACAGTGAAACTAATTTTTATTGCTCGAGTCATATAAAGTCGCAGATATCAATTTGATGGCTTTTCCATGTATGAACATTGGTTTGACTGATGTCATAATTTCCCTGCAGGTATCAGTTATGTTCGGTGGCTGAGATGCAGAAGTGGCTCGTTTGATGCGATGCACACGGAAATTTACCCCTTATGTAGAATGCAGTGGTCAGATGTGAAGTGCATTCGTAGGAATTAATCACTTATTTTGCTCAAACCCGTCTTGTTATCGAACGCAGTCAATTGGCCAACTGACATGGAGACATAAGAATTGCTTGTATTAATCAGTACCTTTCAGTTGATCTTTGCTTGCGTGCATTCTGTGTGTGCTCATATTTTTACTGTTTTGTTTTGCTTGCTGTTCCACGTTGTGTCTGACGGAAAGAATTCTGCATCAAATTTCTTCTCCTGTCCCATTCAGCGTGTCTGTTTTTAATCTGGTTCTGACTAATCAAAGTTGAGTCGCTTGCTTTCACCAGGATTCAGGGAGGCTTGGATGAGATTGCTAATGTTTGAGTTCTTTTACGTGTTAGCTTCTTATGAGATGAACATGCCACTTTGAGATTTGCAAAATTTCACACAAGTGATGCGCCGACGCGCCGAACACATTTTATTGATTGGTTCGGCAACCACAGCCGTTCAACATCTCCTTATTTTGCAGGTTGCTGCTGGGCGTTAAACCTGGCCCCACCTCTTGTGGCACTCGATCTTACAATCCGCAGCGCCTTCTGCTTCTGCAAAATGGCCAACACGAGCACAAGATCATCAGCTAGAACAGACGATTCTTCTTTGTGTCATCAACAGAAAAAAGAGAGACCATGTACTGCATCGATGCTCAGGAGAATTCATCCATAAACGGAGCAGAAATGCAATGCAAGTAAGGTGAGCCGTCGTCGTCTTACCGTTGGGCGCCGCCGACGGGCCGCAGGCGGAGTCGGTGCTGCAGACCCAGAGGCAGACGGCGCGGCTCTCCTCCATGTAGCCTTCTTCCTTGCATTTCTCGACACAGTCGACTTTGCAGATCCATCCGCTGCGGCTGCACCCGTCGTGGCAGGGCTGGTAGCACTCGCAGAAGGTCTTGGCGGCCGCCCGCTGCTGGGGCGGCACTGACATGACGAGGAGCACGCACAGTGCGGCAATGGCGGCCGCCCTCTTCTTCACCTCCATGATCTCCTTTCCTTGGACGTGCAAGCTATGAGAAGAGAAGGGAAAGGGAGCTGCTGTGGAGTGCCAAGTTGTGGCGGACGAGCGTTGGGGTTCAGCCTTTGTCCCTTATATGGGTGCGTGATGTATGCATGCATGGGTGGTGAGAAGATACACGTGTTTCACGCCGGTGCCACGTTGTGTCAAATGTTCGACCCGGCTGACAGCTGGCCAGGACACATCAACTGAAAACTGCACACGTAAAGTTGAGGTAGTTATCCATAAACAAATATAAGAGCGTTTACCATTAGGGAGTAGTTGGCAACTGGTTCGGTGGGGATGGTAAATGTTGCTCACACTAGAACATCATTTCGAAACAACACATGTCAGGACGAGGTTTAGTTGGCAACTGGCTCGATGTGGATGGTAAATATAGTTGGCACCATATATTAATTTAAACGGTGGTAAATGTAGCTGACACCAGGACATTAATTTGAAAGGACACATGTGATGACGAGGTTGATGACCAACAGGTTCAGTGAGGACGATAAATGTAGCTGGCACCAGGACATTAATGCAATGTCAGTACAAAATAGATGGCAACTGGTTAGATAGCGATGGTAAATGTAGCTGGCATCAGGACACTAATTTGAAACGGCACAAGTCACGACGAGGTAGCTGACAAATGGTTTGGTGAGGATGATAATTTTTTCCTATTTATAAAGGTTGGAGTCGATAGCCAGTTTACATGTGGGACCAACAATCTTCACAAATAAACAAATGTATTTCTATTCACATTGCTTATTCTTGTACGTTTCGTAATTTGAAATGTTGTGTCTGTCAAAGGACCTGCTATGGTCACTTGAGATTCTCTACTGCCCAGGTGTGATCTTTTGTTATACTTTTGCTCTTTTTAATAGTGAACAACGAATAAAGGCTGCATGATGCCAACATATTTCGACGATTTCCTAAACTAGTGACCTAACTACTCGAATTCTAGAGTTTCGTAGCAACGCACGGGTATTGGGCTAATGAAAGTAAAAACACTAGTTAAGGGTACCCCTCACAAAGACCACTCCTACCTTCTCTGGTGGTGACAATTAGTACACTGCACGTGCGATATTTGTCTTCTTTGCATGGTAATACGTGTCCCATTCATAAGATAAAGATCAAAGTAAAAATCACGTAAGGACCAACATGACAAAACTGAAAAGATAGCAGGACATCTCTGAGTTTGACACCAACGTCCATCACCTGCCTCCGGCACCACCACAGTAGCCAGCGAAGAATAGAATGACGGGTCACCTCCTCATCCGAGCTTGACGTGGCTTCATCGCCGATATGCCGCTTTGCGGACCTCCAAGGTGGCTCCCCAAAAGTGAAGCCATTGCCGTTGAATGAATCAGACCGGGGCAACACCCCGGACATGCCAACGAACTCCAGATTTGACCCCCCACCACGACTAAGACACCGAAGGAGGAAACCACACCCTCCATCCATCAACCAAGAAACCAGCACAAGTTTTGTCTTCCAGATGTCGTTGATGCAGACCACAATCTGCATCCGCTCCTGGACTATCTCTCAAGCTCGGAGCCGACGCTGGAGCAGACATCGTCGCAACGGCGAAGCCCGAGGACACATGTCAACCACGAGGATGCTACCGCCGCCACACCATCCTTACTTACACAGACTGAATTCAAAATCCAACCCCAACGATACGACCAATAGTCTCATAGGAGTAGGATCTGAAGAAATTTTATTCAGCGCCGCCATCTCCGTCGCCGAAGCCAAGACGATGAACAACCTAAAAAACTAAGCTACTTTGCACTAAAACCATCCACACGCGTGGATTCGGCGACCCCCTCACCTCCGACGACCGAGGTCATCGACGGAGGGGAGCCGCCGGAGAACGGCGGCAGAGCGCGAGTTCCTGGCGGCAGAAAGCTAGATCATGTGCAATATTTGTCGCAACCTGAAAGTTTTGGTGTGATTTGTTTTGACGTACGGAGGCACGGCCGGGTTTATTAGTGCTTTTTCCGTAGTTTTATTTTTAGAAGGTTTTATCTATTGAACTGTGGTCCAGATTACGAACTGATTTTATGGTTGTGTTCCCACATCGAGATTTCTGAAAGCAAATAGGTCTCGACAAACTTTTTATGGATGGAATATGTGACACTCGGATAATTAAACTACAGTAACCTCTGCTAATGATACCACTTCGCCATGATTACTGTTTTTAATCTCGCGATGATTCACATCCCGTTCAAATTCAAAATTCAAAATCAAGTTAAACAATAAAAGTTTCAAACATAAAATCTAAAACGTTCATAATGTTGCAAATAATCACTGAGTAATTGTCATGTTGGAACCAACCTCTTTTGGATTATCAAAGTGCCCCTGGAAATTTATTTAGTGGTCCAGTAACTTTTAAAATTGGCCTTTTCAATTTCTAAAAATGGTTAGACAACTCATTTTGGCCTCAAACTTTTTGTGACTCTAGAAATAATGTGCTTATTTATGTGACAAGTCTCATATCTAAAAAAACTATTTTAGTCTTTCAATTAAATAGAAAACAGTAGCTAAAATTGAAACAGAAAATAAAATATGAAAAAAAGGAAAAGAACCAACCCCCACGCTGGGCCAACCGGCCGGCCCAGCCGCCCCCCTCTCTGGCCTACAAGGCCACCCCCCGACCCAAACCCTAGCGATAAACCATCTGCCCCATCTCTCCCTTGTTTCCTGGTTCGTCGCCACCCACGACACACACGCATGCGGACGTGCAGAGGAGGGGCGCCCCTGCTCGATCCCCTCCTGTGATGTGCCTAGCCAGAGCTAGAAAGATCACAGGAGGAACAAGGAGAAAAGTAGCAGTTGACCGAGAACGAAGGAGCTTGGGCAGCTCAATTTCATTCATTCATTCGATAGTCCTTGCTCAGAGGTTACAGGAGTACTTAAGCACCATACTTACAGCCGGGCTCCACCGCCCTCGCATCGTCGTCGTCGCCGCAACCGACAGCCACTCCGGCGATGCTCCGCTGCCCTACCACCACCACCTCGCCATCGGCCCTCCTTTCCAACCCGCTCCGACGCCGCCGACCACCCCGAGTGCGCCCCCGACCTCCCCGGGGTGAGCCCACGCCGTTTCCCCTCGTCTTCCCCTCTGTTCTTTGCACCGTTGCCCAGCCCCGCGACACGCGAGTTTAGTCCGAGCTCGCGCTCGTCGCGCCTCCCCCGTGCGCGAGCACCCGCGGGCCGCGCCCTGCCTCCCCGCTCGGCCGCCTCCTGCTCCCCTCGCCTACTCGCTGTCGCCGCCTTCACCATCTAGCGGTCGCACCGAAGCTCGGCTCCAGCCTGCTCCCTCTCGCCAGGGCCGCATCCGCCCAGCCTGCCGTTGTCGCCTCCGCCGTGCTTGCCTCTGGCCATGGCCGCACTGCTACCGGTACGTGCGAGTGCGCAGCTCACCCCCTGTGGCTGACTGGGCTTCGGACAAGTGGGGCCAACCGGTTAATTAGCTACGTTAATTAAATCTAGTTGTATAATTAGTCTAACTACTAGACACTGACAGTGGGCAAAGGCCATTAGCTTAACTAGCAAACATGTCCGTGCGTTGCAATGGGAGAGAGAAAAAAATACACGCTAGCCAGATAAGTATGACTCAATACCCTAACATATGAGCATCATCTATTTTAACACAGTGACTCGTCATGTTACCACTTATCTTTCTTCCCAACCTCGTTGATAATGGACCGATGTCCACGTGATCGCAATGTATTCGCCATGGTAAATCCCAAGGCAATGAGTTTGCCACTGCCGGACACACTTTAAAAACTTTAAAAACAAATCTCATTAACCACAAACTCGCATTTTTTGAGCATTTTTTTAGTATTTTCTAAAAGTTCATCGACATATTTTTTCAAATTCAAGAATTTGTTTTTGAATACACGATTATTTTTTCAAAATCATGAACATGGTTTTATTTCCCAACATTTTTTTCCAAATTGTATTTTTTTAATAATTTGTGAACAGTTTTGTAAATCACTAATATTTTTTGAAACTGCGAAAATTTTATGATTTCCCACACATTTTTGAATTCACAACATTTTATAATTTCCTCGAAATGTTTTTCAAAATTCATAACGTTTTGAAATTTAGAAATCTCGAATTAATTTAAAGAGGGAAAACAAAAAAGAAGTTAAAAAAGAAAAGAAAAGACAAAAGACGAAATGAAAAAAACGACGCCCCGGGGCGGCCCATAAACGCGCACTGGGAGGAGGTGCGTGACAAAAAGGAGATGGAAATCAGCAGATCCTGGGGATCGAACCCTGGCGTACACACCACTGCACTGCTCGCATGTTTGTGAAATATATGGGGTATCTTCCCTGGAAAACAACTTAGCACATCGGAGACTTTGAAAAAAAGAATCGTTCTTTTACTTACGGGTGGCATTGGTGGGTAATTTTTGTCAACTTATAGGGTAAATTATACGACGTACGACCAGAAACAATAGCCCCTTTATTATTCGGGGTAGATTTAAAATGTATAATTAATCTAACTATCCCGAGACACTAACATGTGGGACCATCTGTTTGTTAACCATTAGATTATAGGATAGTCAATGACTGGTGGGTCCACTGACCTGTTGACCGGTAAAACTTTGACTGGTCAACTGGTTGACTAGACCCCCCCTTGACGGCTAGACCCCATCTGTCATCCTCTCTAGCTAAGTGCCCACTGGGTGCACATAGCCTTTTTACTGTTTAGTTTCGAATTAAAACAATTTCAGGAATTTCAGATAATGCAGTAAACTTCGATAAATCATAGAAAATTAACCATAAGTCAGCTGAAAAAGTTTTATATATGAAAGTTGCTCAGAAAAATATGACGAATCCGAATATGCCCTCAGTTCGTCTGTCACATGCCCCTAGCATAGCGAACATGGAACCGTCCCCCTCAGTTTCACTTGTCCGAAAATGCCAAACACTGAGAAAACATTCCCAGTTGTTTCCCCCCTTTGCCGGTATCGTGTAGCCTTGCGTTAGAACACCCTTAGCACCGCTTGTCGCCGTGTCGTGCTTAGTGTTTCACTTGTGTGCTTTCTATTTACTGTTTCTTCCCCCTGTTCTGTCCGGTAGACCCCGAGACCGCTGCTGATGCCACTGTGATCGACTACGTCGCCGGCGACCCTTCTTCCTTTTCAGCAGAGCTTCCAGGCAAGCAAACCCCCTTTGATCATTTCGATATCGCCCATTCCATTCTCTATGATGCTTGCATTAGATTTTGCTACTGTGATTGATTGTTCCTATTCTGATGCATAGCTTACTTTTGTAACCTGTTGTTATACCTTACCTGTTTGTCCTAAACTGCTTAGTATAGGTTGATTAGTGATCCATCAATGACCCCTCACCTTGTCCTAGTTGCCTTGGCTTGATGACCAATGACTCTGCATAGCTACTATCCAGTGCTGAGGGTGATACCTCATAACACACTCCTGATTATAACTGTAGTGTAGCTATTCGGTCATGGTCATCGAGGGTGATTCCTCCTTCACCATTCCCGATACAACTCTGTCGTGCAACACTTCAAGTGTGAACCTCGAGGGTGATTCCTCATATGTTCACCTTGATGGTTACATCGAGTGGGAATCCATCGAGGGTGATTCCTCGGATTTCCCCCTTGATGACACGGACACACAATCACCTTTACATGTAGCCCCCGTGTACTGTTACTTCGGGACTGAAGGGACAGGCGATACCATCCCGGTATAGGTGGACCTGAGTTCCCGCCAGTCTCTGGTTAGTCGGGTCGGCCTTGAGGGTACCCGCGAGTTGATGTGAAAGTCAGGCGGGCCCGGAGAGCACCCGCGAGATAATTACGAGCCACGGCCAGGTAGGTAGACCGCCCTAGAGAGAGAGGGTTGGGCCTAGCCCTTACCGTATTCCTCAAGACGGGGCGACGGAGTCACATGATTGTGAGTCTCTGCTCGTCTTCGCGAGCTCCTAATACACTAAGGGTTTCGGTATTTGATCTGATTTGGCCACTGGCCTATACGCACTAACCACCATGCGGGAACGGATATGGGCACTCGGCGTCGTAGTATCAACCGAAGCTTTGTCAGACGTCTTGTTCAGCATTGTGGCACAGTCGGATCGTGCCGACCATCCGAGGTGGCACTGGTATTCACCCTGCGCACAACGACCCGGAGTGCAACGGGCGATGGGCCCAAGACCCCAGGGTGCTTAGGATGTATACCGGCAGGGACCTCTCTGATGAGCCTAGGTAGGGCTGCGACGTGTTGATCTTCCGAGGCCGGGCATGGACCCAAGAAAGTGTGTCCGTCCAGAGTAATCAAGCGTGTTGGGTAATGTGGTGCAACCCAGTAGGGAAGTTATCTATTCGAATAGTTGTGTCCACGGTAATGGACGCTCGGAGTGGTATCTTGATCTATTACAACTAGAAATGGATACTTGAGATATGTGATGAAATTGTTGGCTTCGGGATTGCTTTCTCGCAGGGAGTCGAGGAAGGATCTCTGGGCATTATTTCTACAACATGCTTGTTAATTATAATATGCTATTCTTTACTCTTCTACATGCTGCAAGATGCTTGGATCTGCTTGAAGATGCTATTCTTCGATAGGCTAGGCCTTCTCCTCTATTCTGGCATTCTGTAGTCCAGTCCAAAGATGCATCCCTACCTTTGATATCAATGCATACTTAGTATAGATCTGATACTTTCGAGTACTTCGGATCAGTACTCGCGGTTGCTTTGCTACCTCCTTTACCCCTATTCCCGATTTCTGCGATCAAGTGGTGGATCCCAGGAGCCAGATGCCACCCCGTCGACTACTACTACATGGAGACCATCGACGACTAGGAGTAGTTAGGAGGTCCCAGGCAGGAGGCCTTGCCTCTTCGATCGTTGTTGCTTTTGTGTTTGCCTTCTTAAGGCATCCTTGTTTAACCTTATGTCTATACTCAGATATTGTTGCTTCCGCTGACGCTTGTGTCTCGAGCTATGTATGCAAGCCCTCGAGGCCCCTGGCTTGTAATATAAAGCTTGTATTATTTTATTTGTGTCTAGAGTTGTATTGTCATATCTTCCCGTGAGTCCCTGATCTTGATCGTACACATTTGCGTGTATGATTAGCGTATGATTGAATCGGGTGCGTCACAAAATATGTGCTCTAAAATTATATTAACCCGTGCTTCATAACTGTACTAACTCGTGCTTTAAGAACTCGAATAACTGTGCTTCACTTTTGGAGAAGCATAATTGGGCTTTCATTTGAGAGCCACAACTATGCTTCACGCGAAATCACACTGATACTTCCCTTTTAAGAAAGCACACAAGCAGAACTTGGAAGCACATCTATGATTCACAATTGAGAAGCACAGAAGCACTACCGTGCTTTACACGAAAGAACATCTATGCTTCACTTTTGGGGAAGCACATAAGCATAACTGTCCTTCACGTGGAAACACACACTCCTACCAAACGTAAACAAAAAATTAGAAAAATCAAACCCCCATAAAACGATAAAACGCACCCCAAAAAGGGAAGCGCTAGGTTGCTAGCGCGCAACGTGTGGCGGCACCAGAGGGCTCCCCTGCCATGGAGACTACCCGCTGAAAGCCCCTCAAGCTGGCACCTTTGGATTAGTTGCCATGAGAGGTGTGTTGAATAATCAGTACATCTCTAATATTAAAGGGGAGTTTCTATGTCATTCGTTTCATTTCCAACCCTCCACCCCCCCCGCACGACCTCCTTTTCGTTTCTGATTTTTCCGTTCCTTACCTATGTTTTTGGTCCAAAAAATCAGTATACGATCTATTGTTCCGTTAATGCACAATATCTTTCAAAGAAAATCGGGAGACAATCCCCCCTTCCAATTACATAACATTGGTTTCTCACCAAAAATGGGGATTCAATCCCCTCCTCCCCATTGATCTCTTTTCGGATAGTCTACTTTTTTCCAAAGAATAATGAGAAGAAGCCCACAAAAAAAGCAAAAAGGAACATAACCTCACTACAAAAAAAGACACATCCGTGACATTTTGGGCCAAACAATTTTTTTTCTGTCATACTTATGACACTTCTATGACGATAATCGTGACAAAACCCGGTATCATTATAGATGTGGTGGGCTCCTACTTCTATGACAAAAAATCATGTCAGAAAATGGGCTTTCGTCCTGGGCGGGCCGGAGACGCAGCTGCATGACATTCTTTGGCCGTCCATGACGAAAAAAATCGTGGTAGAAGCGAGGGCGAGGAAAATATCGGGGTGTTCCCGGTTACGGTGGGTGGTCGGGGCCGAGCGATGCACGGAGGTTTGCGCGTTTCTCTCGTACACGCACGCGCGTGGGTGCGAGGCGTTGGGCTCTAACTAAACCCGAGCGAGGCGTTCGCCTACTGAACCCCAGCGATTGCACTGCAGGCTACGCGTTACTGAACCCGAGCGATCGATCGATGGTTGTTAACTGAACCCGATCGAGCGGTTCCTTCGCTACTGTGCTAACTGAAGCCGATCGATGCTTCCTCTGGATGAACAGTGAGCGTTGTTGGCGGGGGGGGGGGGGGGGGGGGTTGGATGAACAGTTCCCGGTGGGGGTGGATGAACAGGACCCCATGGTGTTGCCTCTGGATGAACGGGACCCCGATCGATCGAGCCGGTTGGGTGATACGTCCATTTTGCATCGTGCTTTTATATCGATATTTATTGCATTATGGGCTGTTATATTACACGTTATGTCACAATACTTATGGCTATTCTCTCTTATTTTACAAGGTTTAACACGAAGAGGGAGAATGCCGGCAGCTGGGATTCTGGGCTGGAAAAGGAGCAAATATTGGAGACCTATTCTGCACAGCTCCGAAAGTCCTGAAACTCCACGAAAGTCATTTTTGGAATTAATGATAATTATTGAGCGAAAGAAGTACCAGAGGGGGCCCACACCCTGTCCACGAGGGTGGGGGCACGCCCATCCTTACAGGGCGCGCCCCCCTGCCTCGTGGGCCCCCTGGTGACCCACCGGGGCCCATCTTCTACTATATGAAGTCTTTTACCCTGGAAAAAATAATAAGCAAGCTTACGGGACGAAACTCCGCCGCCACGAGGCGGAACCTTGGCAGAACCAATCTAGGGCTCCGGCGGAGCTGTTCTGCCTGGGAAACTTCCCTCTGGGAGGGGGAAATCATCACCATCGTCATCACCAACGATCCTCTCATCGGGAGGGGGTCAATCTCCATCAACATCTTCACCAGCACCATCTCCTCTCAAACCCTAGTTCATCTCTTCTATCCAATCTTTGTACCAAAACCTCAGATTGGTACCTGTGGGTTGCTAGTAGTGTTGATTACTCCTCGTAAATGATGCTAGTTGGATTATTTGGTGGAAGATCATATGTTCAGATCCTTAATGCATATTAATACCCCTCTGATTATGAACATGAATATGCTTTGTGAGTAGTTACGTTTGTTCCTGAGGACATGGGTGAAGTCTTGCTATTAGTAGTCATGTGAATTTGGTATTCGTTCGATATTTTGATGAGATGTATGTTGTCTTTCCTCTAGTGGTGTTATGTGAACGTCGACTACATGACACTTCACCATTATTTGGGCCTAGAGGAAGGCATTGGGAAGTAATAAGTAGATGATGGGTTGCTAGAGTGACAGAAGCTTAAACCCTAGTTTATGCGTGGCTTCTTAAGGGGCTGATTTGGATCCACTTGTTTCATGCTATGGTTAGGTTTACCTTAATACTTCTTTTGTAGTTGCGGATGCTTGCAATATGGGTTAATAATAAGTGGGATTCTTGTCCAAGGAAGGGCAGTACCCAAGCACGGTCCACCCACATATCAAATTATCAAAGTAACAAACGCGAATCATCTGATCGTGATGAAACTAGCTTGACGATAATTCCCATGTGTCCTTAGGAGCGCTTTTCTCTTTATAAGAACTTGTCCAGGCTTGTCCTTTGCTACAAAAAGGATTGGGCCACCTTGCTGCACCTTATATACTTTCATTGCTTGTTACCCGTTACAAATTATCTTATCACAAAACTATCTGTTACCTACAATTTCAGTGCTTGCAGAGGATACCTTACTGAAAACTGCTTGTCATTTCCTTCTGCTCCTCGTTGGGTTTGACACTCTTACTTATCGAAAGGACTACGATAGATCCCCTACTCTTGTGGGTCATCAAGACTCTTTTCTGGCGCCGTTGCCGGGGAGTGAAGCGCCTTTGGTGAGTGGAACTTGGTAAGGAAACATTTATATAGTGTGCTGAAATTTACTGTCACTTGTTACTATGGAAACTAATCCTTTGAGGGGCTTGTTCGGGGTATGTTCGCCCCGACCAGTAGAGCAAAGAGTTGCTCCTCAACCTACTGAACCTATTGAAAATGTTTACTTTGAAATTCCTTCGGGTATGGTAGAGAAACTGCTAGCTATTCCCTTTGCAGGAGATGGAACATTGCATCCCGGTTTACACCTTATCTATGTGGATGAACTTTGTGGATTATTTAAGCTTGCAGGTGTGCCCGATGATGTTATTAAGAAGAAGGTCTTCCCTTTATCTTTGAAGGGAGATGCATTGACATGGTATAGGCTATGTGATGATATGGGATCCTGGGACTATAAACGATTGAAATTGGAATTTCACCAGAAGTTCTATCCTATGCATCTTGTTCATCGTGATCGTAATTATATATATAATTTTTGGCCTCGCGAAGGAGAAAGCATTGCTCAAGCTTGAGGAGGCTTAAGTCAATGTTATATTCATGCCCCAATCATGAGCTCTCAAGAGAAATGATTATTCAAAATTTTTATGCTCGGCTTTCTCTCAATGATCGCACCATGCTCGATACTTATTGTGCTGGCTCTTATATGATGAAGACTATTGAATTCAAGTGGGATTTATTGGAAACAATTAAACGCAACTCTGAAGATTGGGGTTCCGACGATGGTAAGGAGTCAGGTATGACACCTAAGTTTGATTGTGTTAAATCTTTTATGGATACTGATGCTTTTCATGAATTTAGCACTAAATATGGACTTGACTATGAGATAGTAGCTTCTTTCTGTGAATCATTTGCTACTCACGTTGATCTCCCTAAGGAGAAGTGGTTTAAATATAATCCTCCCATTGAAGTAAAAGTAGGTGCACCTGTTATAGTTGAAGAAAACACTATCACTTACAATGATCCTATTGTTCCTACTACTTATGTTGAGAAACCACCTTTCCCTGTTAGGATAAAGGATCATGCTAAAGCTTCAACTATGGTTCGTAAAAGTAATACTAGAACATATACACCTCCTAAGCAAATTAAAGTTGAACCTAGTATTGCTTTGGTTAAAGATCTCTTGGCTGATAATATTGATGGGCATGTTATTTATTTTTGTGATGAAGCTGCTAATATTGCT
The DNA here is from genome assembly GCF_002575655.3 of Aegilops tauschii subsp. strangulata. Lineage (NCBI taxonomy): Eukaryota > Viridiplantae > Streptophyta > Magnoliopsida > Poales > Poaceae > Aegilops > Aegilops tauschii. Next base: position 33,185,701 of record NC_053040.3, on the reverse strand, counting down.
AGACCCGATGCTAAGATACATAGACCTGTTGTAGGCATGCCTGTTATTTCTGTTAAAATAGGAGATCATTGTTATCATGGCTTATGTGATATGGGTGCTAGTGCTAGTGCAATACCTCATTCCTTATATAAAGAAATCATGCACGACATTGCACCTGTTGAGATAGAAGATATTGCTGTTACCATTAAACTTGCCAATAGGGATACTATTTCATCAATTGGGATTGTTAGAGACGTTGAAGTCTTGTGTGGGAAAGTTAAATACCCTGCTGATTTTCTTGTTCTTGGTTCCCCACAAGATGACTTTTGTCCCATTATATTTGGTAGACCCTTCTTGAATACTGTTAATGCTAGGATCGATTGTGAAAAGGATATTGTTACAATTGGCTTGGGAGATATGTCTCATGAGTTTAATTTTGCTAAATTTTGTAGACAACCCCATGATAAAGAATTGCCTAGTAAGGATGAAATAATTGGTCTTGCTTCTATTGCCGTGCCTCCTAATGATCCTTTAGGACAATATTTGCTAGACCATGAAAATGATATGTTTATGAATGAAAGAAGGGAAATAGATGAAGTATTCTTTAAACAGGGACCTATTTTGAAACACAACTTGCCTGTTGAAATCCTAGGGGATCCTCCTCCACCCAAGGGTGATCCCGTGTTTGAGCTTAAACCGTTACCTGATACTCTTAAATATGCTTATCTTGATGAAAAGAAGATATATTCTGTTATTATTAGTGCTAACCTTTCAGAGCAAGAAGAGGGAAGATTATTGAAAACTCTGAAGAAGCACCGTGCTGCTATTGGATATACTCTTGATGATCTTAAGGGCACTAGTCCCACTCTATGCCAACACAAAATAAAATTGGACGAAGATGCCAAACCAGTTAGAGATCATCAACGGCGTTTAAATCCTAAGATGAAAGAAGTGGTAAGGAAGGAAATACTAATGCTCCTTGAGGCAGGTATAATTTATCCCGTTGCTGATAGTGAGTGGGTAAGTCCTGTCCATTATGTCCCTAAGAAGGGAGGTATTACTGTAGTTCCTAATGATAAAGATGAATTGATCCTGCAAAGAATTATTACAGGTTATAGGATGGTAATTGATTTCCATAAATTAAATAAAGCTACTAAGAAAGATTATTACCCTTTACCTTTTATTAATCAAATGCTAGAAAGACTATCCAAACATACACATTTTTGCTTTCTAGATGGTTACTCTGGTTTCTCTCAAATACCTGTGTCAGCGGACGATCAAGCAAAGACTACTTTTACTTGCCCTTTCGGTACTTTTGCTTATAGACGTATGCCTTTTGGTTTATGTAATGCACCTGCTACCTTTCAAAGATGCATGATGGCTATATTCTCTAACTTTTGTGAAAAGATTTGTGAGGTATTCATGGATGATTTCTCCGTTTATGGATCCTGTTTTGATGATTGCTTGAGCAACCTTGAACGAGTTCTGCAGAGATGCGAAGATACTAATCTTGTTTTGAATTGGGAAAAGTGCCACTTTATGGTTAATGAAGGCATTGTCTCGGGGCATAAAATTTCTGAAAGAGGTATTGAAGTTGATAAAGCTAAAGTTGATGCTATTGAAAAGATGCCGTGTCCCAAGGACATTAAAGGTATACGAAGTTTCCTTGGTCATGCCGGTTTTTATAGGAGGTTCATTAAGGACTTTTCTAAAATCTCTAGGCCTCTGACTAATCTATTGCAAAAATATATTCCTTTTGTCTTTGATGATGATTGTGTAGAAGCATTTGAAATACTTAAGAAAGCTTTGATCACTGCACCTATTGTTCAGCCACCTGATTGGAACTTACCCTTTGAAATTATGTGTGATGCTAGCGATTATGCTATAGGGGCTGTTCTAGGACAAAGAGTTGATAAGAAATTTAATGTTATTCAGTATGGTAGTAAAACTCTAGACACTGCACAGAGGAATTATGCTACTACTGAAAAAGAATTCCTAGCAGTTGTATTTGCTTGTGATAAGTTCAGACCTTATATTGTCGATTCTAAAGTAACTATTCACACTGATCATGCTGCTATTAAATATCTTATGGAAAAGAAAGATGCTATACCTAGACTTATTAGATGGGTTCTCTTGCTACAAGAATTTGATTTGCATATTATTGATAGAAATGGAGCTGAGAACCCCGTTGCAGACAACTTATCTAGGTTAGAGAATGCTCTTGATGACCCACAACCTATTGATGATAGCTTCCCTGATGAACAATTAGCTGTCATAAATGCTTCTCGTACTGCTCCATGGTATGCTGATTATGCTAATTACATTGTTGCTAAATTTATACCAACTAGTTTCACATACCAGCAAAAGAAAAAGTTCTTTTATGATTTAAGACATTACTTCTGGGATGACCCACACCTTTATAAAGAAGGAGTAGATGGTGTTATTAGACGTTGCGTACCTGAGCATGAACAGGAACAGATCCTCCGCAAGTGTCACTCCGAGGCATATGGAGGACACCACGTTGGAGATAGAACTGCACATAAGGTATTGCAATCCGGTTTTTATTGGCCTACTCTATTCAAAGATGCCCGTAAGTTTGTCTTGTCTTGTGACGAATGTCAAAGAATTGGTAATTTTAGTAGACGTCAAGAAATGCCTATGAATTATTCTCTTGTTATTGAACCGTTTGATGTTTGTGGCTTTGATTATATGGGACCTTTTCCTGCCTCTCATGGATATACACATATTTTAGTTGTTGTTGATTACGTTACTAAGTGGGTAGAAGCTATTCCAACTAGTAGTGCTGATCATAACACCCCTATTAAGATGCTTAAAGAAGTTATTTTTCCGAGGTTTGGTGTCCCTAGATATTTAATGACTGATGGTGGTTCACATTTTATTCATGGTGCTTTTCGTAAAATGCTTACTAAGTATGATGTTAATCATAGAATTGCATCTCCATATCACCCACAGTCTAGTGGTCAAGTAGAATTGAGTAATAGAGAGCTCAAATTAATTTTGCAAAAGACTGTTAATAGCTCTAGAAAGAATTGGTCCAAGAAACTTGATGATGCATTATGGGCCTATAGAACTGCATATAAGAATCCTATGGGTATGTCTCCGTATAAAATGGTTTATGGAAAAGCATGTCACTTACCTCTCGAACTTGAACATAAGGCATATTGGGCTATTAAAGAGCTCAATTATGATTTCAAACTTGCCGGTGAGAAGAGGCTATTTGATATTAGCTCACTTGATGAATGGAGAACACAAGCCTATGAGAATGCCAAGCTGTTTAAAGAAAAAGTTAAAAGATGGCATGACAAAAGGATACAAAAGCGTGAGTTTAACGTAGGTGACTATGTGTTGCTATTCAACTCTTGTTTAAGATTTTTTGCAGGAAAACTTCTCTCTAAATGGGAAGGCCCTTACGTTATCAAGGAGTTCTATTGTTCCGGTGCCGTAAAAATCAACAACTTCGAAGGCAGAAATCCGAAGGTGGTGAACGGTCAAAGAATCAAACATTATATCTCAGGTAATCCTATAAATGTTGAAACTAATATTATTGAGACCGTAACCCCGGAGGAATACATAAGGGACACTTTCCAGAACGTTTCAGACTCTTAAAAGGAATAGGTATGTGGTACGGTAAGTAAACCGACTCCAAAACAATTCTAATAGCAAATTTTTCTCCGTTTTGGAATATTTAAGAAAATAGGAAAATAAGAAGTAGTCCGGGAAGGACACGAGGCGTCCACGAGGGTGGAGGGAGCGCCCTACCTTACTGGGCGCGCCCCCCAGCCTCGTGGGCACCTCGCGTGCTCTTCGGACTACGTTTTCTTGCACGTTACTTCTTTTGGTCGGTAAAAATTCATTATATAATCTCCCGAAGGTTTTGACCACCGCATCACGCAAATATCCTCTGTCTTTGTTTCGAGCTGTTTCTGTCGCAGATTTAGAGCAAGATGTCTTCTCAAGAGTCAGTCGGGGAGAGTCGGGTGTCTCACCCGACGCCAGGTCCAGGAGCAAACAGTGATGCTTATCGCTTTGGACCATCAACGGAGGATGAGATGGAGGCCGATTTGAAAAGAATAGATGCCAGGGAGGAGGATGAAGAAGTTACCTCTCGTTTCCAAGCTGGATTCACGATGGGGGAACTACAGAGCTCAGCCATTCCAAACTCGGTCATCCCTTCCAATGTTAAATTTCTTTCGTATGAAAATATGAAAAAGAGTGTCACTTGTCTCCAGCAGCTATGCAACATCCATGGGTGAAAGGAGCTTTAGCCGTCAGCGGTAAACTCCGTAAGGAAAATTTGGATCTCAAGCAGGAGGTCAATAAGATCGAGGAGGAGAATCGTATCCTGAGGGGCATTATCGCTAAGAAGATCACGCCATCATCTCCGAAGACATATTCACATGGGTATGGGCACTCCCCTTGGCAAACTGCCAAGCTTGGGGGAGGTGCCCCGGTATCGTATCACCATCACACTCCTATCTTTACCGTTTTTCTTAGTTCGATCCTTTTGGTAATATCTTGATCTAGTAGAATAAAGTCTTGGTATGAATTAGTTTTGAGTTTTGCTTTGTGATCCCTCTATGTAATCGAGTCCGTGAGCTATATATAATAAAGATTAGTGTTGAGTCAAGGGCTTTGCTATCTTACTATGATCTTGAGAAAAGAAAAAGAATAAAAAGAAATAAAAGGGATCATATTGATCTTATGGATAGTAATGACTTCACATATAAAGAGTATGATGATTAAAAGTTGTTGAGAGTTGACAAACATAGTTTTGGTCATCGTTGCAATTAATAGGAAGTAATAAAGAAAGAGAGGTTCTCACATATAAATATACTATCTTGGACATCTTTTATGATTGTGAGCACTCATTAAAGTATGACATGCTAAAGAGTTGATGTTGGACAAGGAAGACAACGTAATGGGTTATGTTTTCTCACATCTTAGTTAAAGTATATTGTCATGGATCATCCAACATGTTGAGCTTGCCTTTCCCCCTCATGCTAGCCAAATTCCTTGCACCAAGTAGAGATACTACTTGTGCTTCCAAATATCCTTAAACCCAGTTTGCCATGAGAGTCCACCATACCTACCTATGGATTGAGTAAGATCCTTCAAGTAAGATGGCATGTTGCAAGAAATAAAAATTGCTCTCTAAATATGTATGACTTATTAGTGTGGAGAAAATAAGCTTTATACGATCGTGTGATATGGAAGTAATAAAAGTGATAGACTGCATAATAAAGGTTCATATCACAAGTGGCAATATAAAGTGACGTTCTTTTGCATTAAGACTTTGTGCATCCAACCCTAAAAGCACATGACAACCTCTGCTTCCCTCTGCGAAGGGCCTATCTTTTACTTTATGTCTTTTACATTATGCAAGAGTCAAGGTGATCCTCACCTTCCCTTTTTCATTTTATCCTTTGGCAAGCACCTCGTGTTGGAAAGATCTTGATATATATATATATATATATATCCAATTGGATGTAAGTTAGCATGAACTATTATTGTTGACATTACCCTTGAGGTAAACTTTGGGAGGCAACACTATAAGCCCCTATCTTTCTCTGTGTTCGATTAAAACTCCATAACCATAAGTATTGCGTGAGTACCAACAATTATGGAAGACTAAATGATAGTTGAGTATGTGGACTTGCTGAAAAGCTCTATTGTTGACTCTTTCCTATGTTATGATAAATTGCAATTGCTTCAATGACTGAGATTATAGTTTGTTAGTTCCCAATGAAGTTTATGATGCATACTTGACACTGTGAATAGATTGTTACTTGAGCATAAGAAATCATATGACAATATATATATATATATATGTTGCTGTTATAAGAATGATCATGATGCCCTCATGTCCGTATTTTATTTTTATCGACACCTCAATCTCTAAACATTTTTCGATATCGGCTTCCGCTTGAGGACAAGCGAGGTCTAAGCTTGGGGGAGTTGATACGTCCATTTTGCATCATGCTTTTATATCGATATTTATTGCATTATGAGCTATTATTACACGTTATGTCACAATACTTATGGCTATTCTCTCTTATTTTACAAGGTTTAACATGAAGAGGGAGAATGCCGGCAACTGGGATTCTGGGCTGGAAAAGGAGCAAATATTGGAGACATATTCTGCACAGCTCCAAAAGTCATGAAACTCCATGAAAGTCATTTTTGGAATTAATGATAATTATTGAGCAAAATAAGTACCAGAGGGGGGCCACACCCTGGCCACGAGGGTGGGGGGCGCGCCCACCCTTACAGGGCGCGCCCCCTGCCTCGTGAGCCCCCTGTTGACCCTCCGGTGCCCATCTTCTGCTATATGAAGTCTTTTACCTTGAAAAAAAATCATAAGAAAGCTTACGGGACGAAACTCCGCCGCCACGAGGCGGAACCTTGGCGGAACCAATCTATGGCTCCGGCGGAGCTGTTCTGCCTGGGAAACTTCCCTCCGGGAGGGGGAAATCATCACCATCGTCATCACCAACGATCCTCTCATCGGGAGGGGGTCAATCTCCATCAACATCTTCACCAGCACCATCTCCTCTCAAACCCTAGTTCATCTCTTGTATCCAATCTTTGTACCAAAACCTCAGATTGGTACCTGTGGGTTGCTAGTAGTGTTGATTACTCCTCGTAGTTGATGCTAGTTGGTTTATTTGGTGGAAGATCATATGTTCAGATCCTTAATGCATATTAATACCCCTCTGATTATGAACATGAATATGCTTTGTGAGTAGTTACGTTTGTTCCTGAGGACATGGGTGAAGTCTTGCTATTAGTAGTCATGTGAATTTGGTATTCGTTCGATATTTTGATGAGATGTATGTTGTCTTTCCTCTAGTGGTGTTATGTGAACGTCGACTACATGACACTTCACCATTATTTGGGCCTAGAGGAAGGCATTGGGAAGTAATAAGTAGATGATGGGTTGCTAGAGTGACATAAGCTTAAACCCTAGTTTATGCGTTGCTTCGTAAGGGGCTGATTTGGATCCACTTGTTTCATGCTATGGTTAGGTTTACCTTAATACTTCTTTTGTAGTTGCGGATGCTTGCAGTAGGGGTTAATCATAAGTGGGATGCTTGTCCAAGGAAGGGCAGTACCCAAGCACCGGTCCACCCACATATCAAATTATCAAAGTGACGAACGCGAATCATATGAGCGTGATGAACCTAGCTTGACGATAATTCCCATGTGTCCTCGGGAGCGCTTTTCTCTTTATAAGAACTTGTCCAGGCTTGTCCTTTGCTACAAAAAGGATTGGGCCACCTTGCTGCACCTTATATACTTTCATTGCTTGTTACCCGTTACAAATTATCTTATCACAAAACTATCTGTTACCTACAATATCAGTGCTTGCAGAGGATCCTTACTCAAAACCGCTTGTCATTTCCTTCTGCTCCCCGTTGGGTTTGACACTCTTACTTATCGAAAGGACTACGATAGATCCCCTACACGTGTGGGTCATCATTGGGGCTGGATGAATAGGACGACCCCGTGGAGGGCTGGATGAACAGGACGACCCCGTGGAGGGCTGGATGAACAGTAGACGGTGGAGGGGTGGATGAAAAGTAGCCCGTGGAGGGGTGGTTGAACAGGAGCCCGTGGAGAGGGATGGTTGAACAGTAGCCGGTGGAGTAGCGCGTGGTGGAGGCTGGATGAACAGGAGCCCATGGATGAACAGTCGCAGGTGGAGGCTGGAGGAGATCGACGGTGGATGAACAGTAGCCCGTGGAGGCTGGAGGAGGTCGACGGTGGAGATGAACAGTATCCCGTGGAGTCCCGTTTTGCGGTACGTCACACCCCTCCTGATGAACAGGACACCCATTTCGACCGTAGCGCTCCGACACAAGTCCGTTTCCTCCATTTTGCGGTACGCCACACCCCTCCCGATCAACAGGACCCCGTTTCGACCGTTGGAGGTCCAACACAAGTCCGTTTCCTCCGTTTTGCGGTACGCCATACCCCTCCCGATGAACAGGATCCCGTTTCGAACGTGGCCGGTCGAACACAATGCCGTTTCCTCCGTTTCGCGGTACGCCAGGCCTCGTTTCTATTGGCTGTTCCGTCCAAGCCCTCCTGATGAACACGATGACGCATTCTGTTCCGACCCAGCCGGTTGGCTGCCCATGAACACGACGACGACGCTGTTTCTCCGTTCCGACCCAGCCATGTACACGAGCCCTGGCCGTACGTATGCACGAGTAGGCGTTCGAGACCCCACCCGTATGTACGTACGTGGCCGTATTTTCTTTCTTGCACACTGGCCGTTGTATGTATCATGTACATGCTACGTGCGCGCCTCTACTACGACACGTGCGCGCCTCTACATCGACCAGTATGTACGTACACGTTCGCGACCAGAATGACAACGCTACGTACGCTTCGACCAGGTGGGTCCCGACTGTCAGGCACTTCCTTGCGTGCGAAGATGTAGCTCGTGGGTCCCAGCAGTCAGGGGGGCGAATCGTTTTTTTTGCCCGGACGCACTTCCTTGCTTGCGAAGATGTAGCTGGTGGGTCCCAGCTGTCAGGGGGACTTTTTTTCATGAAATACGGTTGCCTGTCTGGTGGGTCCCCGCTGTCAGGTGGAGGAATAATTATTTTGCGTGTAATAAGGAGGCACTTCCTTGCGGTTGCCATGGACCCAGCTGTCAGCCTCTCCATGTACAGTACTCTTCCGATGGAAGTCAGTCATTGACCACATTGACCACGCCGCGCCGAGAGCACCACGGCGGTGGATGACGGCGAGGCCTAGGAAGGGGCCGACGCGAAGCCGGGGAAGACGCGGTAGTGGATGCCCACGCGGAGAGGAGTACGAGGGTTCACTGGTTCGGCTGCGGTGTGAGGCTGCCGTCGCCGCAGAATAACAGGGGGTGTGGGTGAGTGGAGGGATGGTCTGGCCAGCAGTGGGAGTAGTATGGGGGCGGTGAGGCCTCCGCGGCAGCACAGCCGGCCACGGGAGGCAGGAGCAGGCGGCACAACCGGCGCTGCTTTGGGCGGCTAGAGCAAGAAGACCAGAGATTGAAGAAGCACTACGGCCGTTGGATGGACATCGTACGGTCACTGGAGCTAGAATCGTGCATATTGACTAAGTTGGCAAAGCCCTCCGTCCCCGTCAACTTAGTAGGCCCACTATACTGGGTCCCAGCTAGCTGGGGGAGTATTCATTTTTGTGTGTGTAATAAGGAGGCACTTCCTTATGTGCGAAGATATAGCTGGTGGGTCCGAGCTGTCAGCGACGGTAACGTTTTTTCGCGAAATACAAAGGCCCTCTCGGTGTGTCCCAGATGTCTGGTGGAGGAATCATTATTTTGCGCGTAATAAGGAGGCATTTCCTTGCGTGCGGCCGTGGACCCAGCTGTCAGCCTCTCCACGTATAGTCCACTTCAGATGCATGTCAGTCGTTGACCACGTTGACCACGCCGCGCCGAGAGCACCAGGGCGGTGGACGACGGCGAGGCCTAGGAAGGGAATGACACAGAGCCAGGGAAGACTCGGCAGTTGTTTCCGACGCGGAGGGGAGTACGACTGTACGAGGGTTTACTGGTTCGTCTGCCGTCGCCGGAGAATAACAGCAGGTGTGGGTGAGTAGAGTGATGGCTAGGCCAGCTATGGGAGTACGGTGGGGCGGTGAGGCCTGCGCGGCAGCACAGCCGGCCGCGGGGAGGAGGGAGCAGGCAGTCCCGCTGGCGCTCGTTTGAGCGGCTGGAGCAGGAAGATCAGAGATTGAAGAAGCACGACGACCGTTGGATGGACATCCAACAGTCACTGCTTTTGTGTCAACCTTTTTTTAGGAAAGCCACAAATCTATGGAAAATAGCATACAGGCCATCTGCCATTATTTCTAATAATTTACAACCCATTTGCTAATTCTTACGGTTTTTTTGGAGCCCGTATTTTTTGTTAGCATTACAACCCATATTGTGGCCACGGTTAAAAAATTATACGAAATTTTGCATATATCGGTGCGGTCTGAACTGTTTTTAATCCCTAAATTTCGAGTCACATTCAAACTGATTTTAAAAATAAATGTATATCAATATAAAATCCAATAAATTGTCCATGCATAAAAATCAATGCAATTTAAAATCTCGAAATGAAAAAAAGAAATTTGACACTAATTGTCGGTTTGATGTGTTTTAAAAATGTACAACCCATTTCTCATTACTGATAGGCCATTTTCTCGGCTAGCCGAATGAAAGCTCTCCTCGTCTTGAAAGATTTGCAGCCCAACAGGCCTGACAAAGCAACTTACTTGACAAATCACAAAAAAACTGGGCTAGCCATTTTCAGAAAGAAAAAAATCTACTGGGCTGGTCTAAGGTAAACATAAAAGAAAAGGCTGTTTAGACAAGCCAGAGTGCCCCGCACAGCCCAGTTGACACCCTGCTTCCGTCTCAAAAACAAATTAGATAAATGCCACTCCAATTATGGCGATTCATAAAAATGTCACTGCAATTTCCAAACTTTGAAAAATGCCACTGCAATTTTTGCAAACTTTGAAAAACGCCACTGCAATTTGCAAACTTTGAAAAACGCCACTCCAGACTTTGAAAAATGCCACTGGAAATGGCACGAAATGGCATTTTTCAAAGTTTTGAAATTGCAGTGGCATTTCTCGGAAACACCAGATTTGGAGTGGCATTTATCAAATTAACCCAAAGCAAAAATAACTAGGCGAGCTGCTGGGTCCCTGGTGTTAGCCGCTCGTTGTGCAATTCTCTCGTTTATTGACTACGTTGACAATGGCATGGGACTCAGATGTCAGAAACCCATTAGGAGGAGCCATTTTTTTATTGGCTTGAAATAAGGAGGCACTTGCTTGCATACTGCCATGACCCTGGCGGGTCCCTGCTGTCATCCTCTCCACGTACAATCATCTCCTGATTGTGTACGCATCAACTTGGTAGGCCCACAAGTCAGCCTCTAAACCCGTGGAGGACAAATACAACCCATTTAAAAAAATAACAGCGCATTCCATACGTTCAAACGGGAAGTTCGACGTTCAGAGCAAAGTAGCAGGTCTGATCCACATATAGGGTATACTGAACTTCCACGTTGACAACCATCATAGCCAAGTTAACTATCTACTCCCACTAATACTCTAGTAGCGTACAAGTACTAACTTACTCTTAGCTAACTAGACGATGCAGGCTGCCATCTGCGGTACACGCTAAACGTCGGCACCGCCGTCCTCCGCCTCGCCTTGGACTTGCCAGAGGTGCGATAGGGCGCGTTTCTCACGCGCGTTGGCCCTTTCCATGCTGGCGTGGTCCACTGAAGCTTAGGCTTCTAAGCGGGAAACCCACTTGACGAGCTGGTAGTAAAAATCGGCGTCGCGAACGCGTGCGTGCCCGACAGCCTCCAGGGCTATTTGCCGGGCGCCGACCTCCATGTAGTCGGCCCAGTTGCGGGCGCTCTGCTCGTGACTCAGAGCGTTGGTGCGCTGCTGCTCCATGTCCCGCTGGCGGCGCAAATCGGCGATACGCTGCTCCTCCGCCAGGCGGTCGTGCTCCAACAACTCCTGCTCCTCCGCCAGGCAGTCGCGCTCCAACAAGTCCTTGATCTCCGCATTGCGATCTAAAGACCGATAGAATGCCTCCTACCTCCGTCTGCCTTCCGGTGAAAAATCGAACACTAGTTTCGGCGGTGACCGCCTCCAGCCTCGCCTACCGCGGACGGGCGGGGGCATGGCGGACGTGGCGAGAGCGAGGATAAGTGGCGAACGACGTCGGGCCGGTGAGGGCTTATGAGGATATGGCAAGTTGGGTCACGGTGCCACCAGAGAAGGCCGTGAAACAGTACTTATAGGCGGCAGGTAGCACGACGGTCATCGGAATTCAATGCATAAACAGGCATGGCTTAGCGCGCCAGCTTGCCGTGGAAAACTAGAGAAACTAAAATTATGACTGTGCTGTCCCGTCCCGTTCGTGATGGGTCGCACGCCGGCATGACGGTCAAACGAGTGCACTCGAATCATCTCCCTCCTTTTCAATAATGATTCCACGGATTTAAAAGGCCCGCAACAATTAAAGCGCATCTTGTTTTTGCATCAGTTAGTTTCCTTAATTACGGTCGGCTGCATGCAGGCACTCAGAATCGCTCGCAGCCAGTACGCGGAGCAGCATGCAATGAGTCGCGGCCAAGGGCACGCATGCAGCCACTTAAATCGCTGGAATTAATTAGGCTTAAACTTCCGCATGCAGTTAATTATTGCCATGCCTTGGTCTTGATGCTTTGCTCACGGGACTAATAAACCCGGACGGAGGGAGTACCTTGGTTGGTGAGATTTTTTAATTAAGCCCTCCAAACCGGAAAGGAGATACTAGTACGTGCGTGATCCGCTATTTATTCGTGTAGGATCGAGTAGGTCGTTTGTTTAATTGAGCCCTGCAAACCGAAAAGGAGGTAGAACGTGCGTTATCCGCTATTATCCGTGTAGGATCGAGTAGGTCGGATAGTGTACCTTGTCAGTTTCTTCAGAGATAGGCATTTTTATTCAAAAAACTGTCACTTCAGATCTTGCGTCGCAACTAAAACTGCCAGGAGCGCATTAGTAGGCTAGCTAGTGATCGATCAGTAACTTGTAAACACTGAGCGAACAGAAATAAGGAACTGTTAATGCATCTCAATGATTCATAGATCATATACAAATATGTAGCTCCAAAAGCAAAGATCAGCCACTTCGGATCTTGCGTCGCAACTAAAACCAGCTAGTACGATTCCCATACATAAGATCAACATGTTAATGCATCTCAATGATTCACAGATCATATACAAATATGTAGCTCCAAAAGCAAAGATCTAGAAAAAAACATCTGTTCTTCCTACTAACATGGATGCTTCTCTTGGCCAACATTCAGTACAGACTGAAAGACAAATTTGTTTGTGAAGTCTACAATTCCTCTTGCAAACGTAAGTGGTTTCACCAACAGCTGGAACCATGAGAATGAACCACACATGATGGAGGAACATCCACTGCAATATGATTTGGTCTTCTCTCGATCACATGGCGAGACTATTTTCGGAATACAAACTTTAACTTAGGCAAAATGATGCCCATTATATAATCAGACCAAAGCAATGAAGCACCTAGTGTTGGCCAGTAAATAGTACAATACTACTTTTCTGCAGTCCATGAAGTGACTATCCAATCTTTCTGTGTCTATTTTCAAATGGCACTGCATGCAGTGACTATACTATACTCTTGTGCAGTTCAACCAAAATTGCGGTCACTTTGTCTGTTTGCCAAATAGCCACGGACAGACATCTCTGTTTGCACAAATATCAAGCAGCTAGTAAACATATACCCCACCTTGTATTTTTGGTTTAAACATGTCTCTTCCACTTAGCATCTGTCATGTTCTGCACTGGACAATTTGATTGTCACGACCGGTTTTTCAATAAAATAATTATTGAGAGACCAATCCCTTTTACGGACCAGTAAAGAAGAATTCCTTCTCACTGGTAGACAATATCTTGGTCACAGAAGAAAATACCAGGAGTACTGAATACAATACAAGGTTGAGCGGAGACTGCTCAACCATTTATTACATGAACGCCGATAAAACAAGACGGCGGATAGGGTGGCATAACTACTAACTCACGATAACAACGATGGTGGAAATATCACCGCGAAGTGGGTGATATGACTCCTGAAAACTACAGCTCTTCGAGCGTCGGAGTGAGGCTCGAGGAGACTTATTGCGGGTGGCGGAAGCGTATATAATATAAGTGACCAATATCCGGGATCGCACAGGACTGATTGGGACTCCTCTAGGCGTCGGACGCGCTATCAAACTCTTCATCCAAGAGACCGCCTTCGTCAACATCTGGCCAAATCAACAAGCCAGGTGAGTACTATGAAAGTACTCGCAAGACAGTTCGGACATAAGATATAACAAATGTAAACATGAAGCATAAGAACAAGATAACAAGTGTGTTCAGGCATAGAGACAATATTGCATGGGGAAATAACAGAGAAGTCGGGCGGTAGTCCTCCCGAAATCCCAAAATAAATACTGGGTGCCAAACGAGGGTCTGAATGACTCCTCGAGAGGAAACTGCAAGAATAGTAATACTGGTGCCAAACGAGGGTCTGAATGACTCCTCGAGAGGAAACTGCAAGAATAATAATGCCACAGTCGGGCGTCGGGGCAACACCACATAAAGGGCTTATAACAGAAAATAAAGGCAATGCGTGCCACAGTCGGATGTCTGAGCGACATCACATAAAGGGCTTATATTGAAAGTAAGAGACAAAACATGCCATAGTCGGACGTCTGAGCGACATCACATAAAGGGCTTATATTCATAACTTAGTAGCTCATGAATTATAAATCATATCAAGAGAATAATCAGACATGAGGTAAACAACAGGGTTAGTCCATCCACGGGAATAACGTTCAGCCAAGTCCACTACTCAAGCTTGCTTACCAGAACGAAGAGTATACCACGAGGTTACGGCATAGACATGGGTATGCTGATCATGATACTTGACTATGGATACGATGACTCGGAAGGATTTGACTCTGCAGAGTTTGTACTTTAACCACAGCCAACGGATTTCAGTAGTCACGGGGACTAGTTCCGTTTATGGTGTTTTGGAAGAAACACATCTAACCAGTACACACCCATTCAACATTCCGAAGCCAGGAATCACCCTCGGCAACGTTCAAGAAAAACCTTGAGACGGGGAGGCTACAACCTCGCGTAGCATGGGATCAAATTTCTATACGCGCGCTCTAAGGGGTGCCCCCCTCTCGGTCCCAACCGGAAACACCCATGCCCCCTGACCGGATGACTGGCTTTAATCCAGGGCCATGGAACCATCATCCCGGCCCCTCTGTTTGGTGTGTACACGGAAAGAGGTTACCAACTTACTACACCGCATTCCGGCAGAAAACATGTGGTAGCACGGAAGGGGGAAGAACGATAACGTGACTCCGTCCACGTTAACGTCGGAATTTGCCGGATGACGCAAGGCTGGTATGCTACAACAGTACCACCTTGCTGCCCTTCATGTCACCACATGATTAGGCCATCTCTCACCAGAGATCATCGCAACTTTGGAACACGCGGGTAGTTGCCTCACAAGCAACGAGGTACTCACCGATACTCATATGCCACGTACAACCTCTCACGCAAACATGCAAAACACCTATCATATCAAAGGTTCAAACATGCTTGCCTGGTTCGGAGAAGTCGGAGTCTAGCTCGGCGAAGTTCGCGGCTCCGTCACCTCTTCCGGAACCTACGGCATAACGAAAACGGGCACTAACGTGAAAACCAACGCGCGCATAAAAGTTGTTCCAAATTTTTTCCAAATAAATCCCATAAAAAACTAGACAAAAATACAAGACTGACAAAAAAGAATCACTCAAAAATCACTTTTTATTAAAAAGTTATAAAGGTTTCTGTCCAGGGACTCATCTGTAATGAAACAGAGAAGTTCCAGGGGCTTAACTGAGAAAACAGAAAACGCTTCGGAAAGAAACGCGCCAGCTCAAAGGGAATACGTATTTGCCCGAAGGCGCCAACAGAAAACGTTTCGAGGGAGAAGAGAATAGAGGCTGACAGGGGGTCCACATGTCAGGTTTAAAAAGTTCGCCGGCGCCCGAAGACTGCGGTGGTCGCCGGCGTCGAACCACGGCGAGACAGGGAGATCGGAGTGTACCAAGAGCTTCAACGTGTCCTTCCGCGTCGGTGGGTGGTGGACTCGACCGACGGAGAGCACCACGTCAACGGCGACACTTTCTCCGGCGGACGGCGGCTCGGGTGATGGTGGAGAACTCCGGTGGGTGCTGCAAACTCCGAATTGAAGCGCGGGTCAGGAGAGTGGATGCATAGGGAAGCTACTGGCAAGAGTTGGAGGGTGGAGGTGCACGTACGGGAGCGAATCGAGCTGGATCCCGTGGCGGGTCGCGGCGGCTGGAGCTGGGGAAGAAGGCTCCCCCGGGGCTCTTCCAGTGGCTTGGCGCGGTCTAGGTGGAGTGCAGAGATGGTGTGGGTTCGAGTTCCAGCTCGGGGCCTCTATTTATAGGCGATTCGAGGGGATGGCCGTGAACGGGAAATCTCCGGCGAGCGATTACGGCGAGGCAGTGGTTGAGCAGGGGGTTTGAGTGGCCAGGCAGCATCAGTGAGGTGTACTGGTGCCGTTCCCCAGCTAATCTCGGTTGGTCTTGGCGTAAGGGCGCCGGTCCACGGTGGGGTGGCCGCACGGGGACGGCGGCAGAGAGCGCGCTCCGCGCCCAGCGGTTCACGACGAGAGTGGCAGCGCGTTCTGGGGAGTGGAAGGCCACGCGGCGACCTCCGGTGGCTTGGGCGGCGCTGGACGGCGGCGTCTGCGCTGCGCCTCTCTCTGGCGGCCGCAAAGCCGCCGCTGGCGTCGGTCACGGGGCGGCGCACCTCCTCCAGCACGTCGCCGACGTCCGCAAACGTCCAGGCGTTCGTGCGGTGCAGGGACAAGGGGGAGGGGACGGGGAGCAAGGCGCCACAGCGACACTGGCGAGATGGACAACAAACACTGAAGAAAACGACAGTGCACTGAAACTGTTTTCTGAACTTAACTGAACAATGACAGTAACAGTGTCCAGTAGGTGTTCGACAGAATGATTCGGCAAGGAGAAAATTTTTCCTGGGGCTGGGACTTGGTGAGGTGACCACTCAATGCACCCAGGGGCTGCCTGATTTTACTCAGAATTTTTGGAGAAAGATTTGAATGAATTTCACCAAATTTGACAAATCTGGTCCAAACTTGCAGCAAGTATAGTTTGAAAATTTTGAACTGAAGACCAGTGGATCTTCATGGATCTTGGTTGAGGGTTCAAAGGACTAGGAAGGGAAATTTGTTTGGGGGCAAAAATCAAAGCAGAAATGGTAGCTCCTTTGTAAATCTCCAAGGGCTAGAATAGAAGACAGAAATTGTTTTGATAAGGTTTAAATGGAAAATAATCATATGGGGGGGTTCAACTTGCTGGATTTGATGCAAATCATGATCCAAAGATGAGGGAAGGTCTAGGAGAGTGGATTTGCACTAAGGCCATGGCAAGAGAGAATTGTTGAAAGTGGTAAAGGATTATTCCAAAAGCTATAGAGTATTTTCAAAGAAATTTTCAAAAGGCATTTTTCCAAGAGGAAAACATTTTGGTTTGAGTCCAAATAAAAGAGGAAAACCTCCAAGACCAAATTCAAGTTTTGAGTGAATCCAAAAATGAAGCACTAGTCATAAAAGAAAAAAAATGTTGAGAGGGAGAGTTCTTTTAGAAGAAAAGTTCAAATCACTCCCCTCAAAACAAGGAAAAGTTTTGAAAAAGCCAAATAAAATTTTGGGTGTCACATTGATACAGTTATGTTTTGCCCGGGACAATTTCATACTGAATTGATTTGCTGGTTCAGAGCAGAAATATAACGCCTATTCTTCATCAGACCAAGGATATCCATGTTCGCAATGATGGAAGAGGTGAAATCGATACAACCGAAATTGAGCATCCAATCATTGAATCCTGTCGTGCACCTCCAATGTAGGTCCACCCTGCCAATAAATTCACATGCAAACCACTAGTATTACTATGTAATGACAGTACAAAAAGAGTAGCAAGATAGTAGCAAACCATGTACCTTCGTAATGAACAGCTCATAGTGCCACCAATTGGATATAAAGGTTTGGAAGAAAACATGCTCCTAATGTTGAACCAGTTGGACTTTTTGTGCAGTTCCACTAAAATCGAGCATCCCTGTTTGCATAGATATTGAAAGTGTGATTACTGTAAAAATGACACTAGTTGAAGCATAGACTCACAAATATAAGCATTCCAATTTCTTAATGGGAAAAGGTAGCAAGACTGTTTCTAACTACCTGTTTGAAGGAATAAATAAGGCAACAGCGGCTGATGTCAGAAAGGCATATATAGTTCTCTTTGAAAGAATGATCGACTCCTGACCTTTCCTCTTCTTTTAAGCATATTTTGTGCAGTTCAACTAAAATAAAATGTCATCACCGCCTTGACAATTCAGTGACACTGTACAAAAGGAAATGACTTAAGATTACATCATGATGTCAGGTATGTAGTCGACATGCATTAGAGACAAACATACAGACCTCCTCCGATAACATAATGAACATTAATTTTAACAAAGGTGTGACTAGCTTTACCGGGATAATTTGAGTGAACTCTACACCCTCTGTTCCTTAGTATAAGACGTTTTCGCGGTTCAATTTAAAGTACCCAAATGTCTAGTATTTAGAAAAACAGGTAGTAGTTTTCTTGAGCACATATCTGGGAAAGCTTGCCACACTTTATTTATGTCCATACGCTAATGCAACACCATTCGAATACTACAAATATACACTAATCCAGTGGCTAGTGCAACAGTAGAGTAGTTATTTTATTACAAGGTACAGTACAATGGTTTTACTGAACATATTTCAATAAACTCTAGCACTGGAAGATTTCTATAAGAATTAACAATACAAAATGTAAAGGTAATAAGTTTCAACATTGGTATACTAGCTGTGCATGAGCATTAAACCAAATACAAAAGTCTGAAGGTAACTAGCATTATTAACTAATGACAGCATAAAAAAATTGCAAACCATGTACCTCCAAGGTAAATATCATTTCGAACTCGGGGGACCTTAAAAATTGCTATCCCAATCTTGATAATCGATCAAACATAAAAACTTGATCGAACGAATCAAGAGAACAGCCGGAGGAGGAGGTGCCCACTCTTGACCTTTCCTCTTGTCTTCATAATTTTTTGTGCAGTTTAACCAAAATAAAATGACATCGGCGCCTTGGCATTTTGGTGACACTGTATAAAATAATTAACTTATTTCATGAAAGTGAGGTATGTAATCTATAAGCATTAACAACGCAAAAATCTGAAGGTAGTAACAAGTTTCATCGTTGGTATACTGGCTGTGCAACATCATTAGAATGCCTTAGCTGGAAAATCTTTAATACATCCACAATCAACAGCTAACCCTGAAATAATCCAGTGACATTAAATGGCATTGCTTAAATTTATCGGTGGCATTAGACTGAGTGCGGCATTAGTTAAATGTGGCATCACTTTAGCAGTAGCATTGCTTGACTTGACTGCTGGCGTTATACTAACAGTAAAAAAAGTGGCAATAAGATCATGGGAGGCCCATTCGGACAGTGGGCGCACCAGTACGATGTACCTCCACGGACGCAGAGTGGTGAGGGAGGTATGGTTGCCCAGAGTGACAAATATTCAGGCAACATATGTGGATTACGTCCCATTTTTGTTCTATTTAGCCACCTTTTTCCTATGTGAGGACAACAAACCAATCGACCTGGTCATTCTCTATTGCGTTGTCATGCCTTTCTACCCTTCTCCAACCAAGAGACACGAGACTCGTTCCTTAGCTAATGATTTTCCCCTTTTCAACCTAGATGCGGGTTCGATGCCTACTCTCTTGGATAGTACAGTCTCCCTTCCTTTCCTTATTCAACCCAGACATGGATTAGTATGCATGAAGTAGGGTTTCCTTTAATAGTGCAAATTAAGGTTTTCGTCTGCGTGACCAACTCAGCAGAGGATAGCAAATTGGGAAGATGGTGGAGTGGAAAAATATCCACATGCAGCGACGTGGCAGATGGGGTAATAGAACAAGGGTATGGTTCGAAAAGAGGTAGCATACCTGAGGGTCGACGGGAAGTGGCTTCGCTCGTGGTCTTCGTCCTCCGCACACACCACGGTAGCGAGCTTGGGGACAGAGGCCATCCCGCGCGGGCGCTAGGTCTGAGAGGACGGCCTTGTCGTCAGTGCGTGACCTCGCTCGCCGACGACGAGTGTGTCAACGCTGCACATCCTTTTCTTCCCCGGTGGATCTGTGACCACCGGTGAGGAGGGAGAGAGAGGCCGTCCTTTTTAGATCTGGAGAGAGGGTGATAGTGTGAGAAGCAAGTGGGCAGCCCTTAGCAAGAAAGCGCTGAAGCTCCAGCCTATATATCTTTTTTATACTACTAGTACTAGAGGTTGGGTAGTGGTAGACTAGTTTATATTTTCTCTGCATACAGTACCAGTTAGTTGTGCTTCAAAACTGAACGGCACGCCATTAAAAAATAAAGGTCGATAACTAATGCGGCACCTCGGGCCAACGCGGCCAGATCGCATTTTGCACGAGAAATTACACACCATGTTTTGTTGACATGTAGTTCTGTTCCAACATGTCAGTGAGACGACGGCGAGTCCTTTTCTACTAGTATTTCTGAACGGACGTGTAGGCCGGGGCGCCTCTTCGTGTACCGTAGCAAACTGGCAACCGTCCACCAACTCTTCGCCTTTCCCTCTCGATTTGGAACTGCTGTCACACGCTCTTCCTCCCTCCTCCATTTGCCTTCACCCTTCCTTCTGCCATTGTTCGATCGTCTTCTCCATGGAGGGAATAGGCCGGAAACGACCCCGTTATTCTTGCCCCGATCTGATAGATGACGTGGTGGAGGAACTCATTGATCGGTGCGACGTCATCACCTCGGCTAGCATGGCAGGTTTGTTCAAGACCATTCTCGACTCAACTAATAACATCATTACAAGGAACCCAAGGGTCCAGGAGCGGTTTGATCTCCCATATCTTCTTCGTTGCGTCCCTGATGACTGGCACGGGGACGATGGAGGCCTCGCCTTGTGCAAGTTGATGCCGCTTGATAATGATGCATATGATGTTAAGATGCCATCGCTTGAGGGCAAGGCTTGGGCAGGCGCAAATGGAGATTGGGTTGTTTATATTGGGTACAACCGCGAGTGGGAAGTTGTGAATGTGTACACTCGTCACCGGGTTCCACTTCCAAAAATCTCAGCAGACTGCCCAGAGGTTGAGCACACCGGTATTCTACGCACGTTCAAATACGATCATGGTGACTGTCTTCTATGAAAGATAGCAATTTGTCGAGTTCCCAACCGCTCTTGGCATTACAAGAACTATGTAGTTGTTGCTATCTTCGACAAGCTTGTTGTCGTCCTTCGTGGTTCGACTAGATGGATATTGCTCAAAAATCAGTTTCTGTACACGGATGTGTACTGTGATGCAATTCAATACGAGGGTCTTGTGTTTGCTTCCACCACTCATGGCACTATTTTTGCATGGGATCCTCGTAGTTTCGGTATGTTTGTCTTCCACCGAAATTATAATTGTTTCATCCACATGCATGCAGGTTAGCAAGTCTCCCTTTACTAATTAACCTTCTTCTTGTGTTTCCAAGGTCCCGTGAACATTCCACCACCTATACTTGAAAATTTTTATAACCAAGAGGGAGATGATGATGGTGATGATCACGAGCACGAGGACGAGCAGGGCCCATATACACAGTGGCATCTGGCAACTTATTCTGATGGATCACCCCTTCTTGTCTGTATACAGCCCACTGCTGATGTTACTAGTACTAAGGAAGCAGGTGTTGTCTCCCATGGTCGCACTCTCCAGACCTATTCCAACACCCGTTGCATGGTATTCGGGATGGATACTAGTGTGCTAGCGCCAACACCTTCTCCCTGGTACAGAATTGATAGTCTTGGAGAAAACTCGCTCTTCCTTGGACAAAACTATCCGATGATGGTGAAAGGCGATCCAACTGTTGTTGACACAACGTTACTACCATTTATGAGAAGCAACTGTATCTATACCTCGGACATTTCGGTGGTTCCCTACCCTGGTACTGATATAGTAGGCCGCTTCAGCCTGGATGATCTGTCCTGCGGTGGTCTCGAGATCGACAATGGATGGCCCTTCCCAGAGAATCACTTGTGGTTCAAATCAAGTGTTTCCAATGCCGAGGATTGGTTGAGTTGAAGTTCATTTCATTGCTTGTTATTTGTTGTGTGATGAAAACTTTAGTATTTATAATGTATCCTCGTTGTCGATGTGGGTTGATGACCTGTTGTATGTAATAAAATGATATGCCTCTGATAAACTTACTAAATTTATGAATGGCTTTCGAGTCGCTTCTCTGAGTGAGTGCTGCGACAAGGCAAAAAAATATTTTTCGAATACATAATTGTACGTGCATTGCAACAGGTTACCGAATGAGGCCAATCAACAATAGTAGTACACTATTTGTACTAGCTTCACATGCTTCGCGCGTCGGGCGGGTGTTTTTACTGTAGCCATATGTTAATGTGTTCGCTGTACGTAACCAGCACCTCGAATCCTCGATACTACTACTATATAAGTAGTAGGAGTAGTAGGGTGGCATGGGCCAGAACAAGCATTCACGTCCAGGAGTACGGCACACGCCACCAGCATGACTTCCATCTGACACCATATTTCTTGGAGTGCGTGCTAGAGCAATCTCTTCAACCTTGTCGTTTCTCTAACTCAGCCATCGCGCGACGGGCGAGGTGGGGGTTTGCCGATAGTCGGTTTCCTCAACTGCGGTCCCACTTGTAAGGCCAACTACAATGCACGACCCCAAACGGACCTCCGTTTTGCCCGGATTCTGTCCGTTTGGGTACGGCAATGGGGTCGTGTCCGGACCATTTCTCGGATGCGGTGGCCGTGCGCCGAACGCGCAGACGCATCCCGGCCGCGTACATTTTTCTTTGCAAACACATATCTTTTTTTCATCATTGATTTTTTGGTACATGGAAATACATCACCAAAATTTTGACTAGAAAAGCAAGACCAAAGAAAACAAGAACCACAAGAATACATTTTAGAAGATATTCAACTTCCATAACTGCTGATGTAAGTTGGATTAGTGCCTTCTCGATGCATTCATTGTTGATCTGCGGAGGCTCGATCTTGCGTGCTTCTTTCTTCTTCGAGTGTACAGAAGTAGACGTTGCTTCCTCGCATCTAGTCTCATGTCTAGCCTCTATTCTATCAACAAGTGCACTAGTCTCATCTCTAGCCTCTATGCTAGCTAAAAGTGCTAGAACATCTACTAAATTGCGCTCTATCAATATATCGATGTACTCTTCTTCCCAATA
Organism: Aegilops tauschii subsp. strangulata; assembly: GCF_002575655.3. NCBI lineage: Eukaryota > Viridiplantae > Streptophyta > Magnoliopsida > Poales > Poaceae > Aegilops > Aegilops tauschii. The sequence continues at coordinate 33,162,734 of NC_053040.3, read as the reverse complement.
CCAAAACCTGCATCCATTCTACACAATAAAATTTTATGTTAGCACAACTAGTCTAATCCGAGAGCACAACCGAAGATTTGGTCGAGTTCTTCCTCCTTTTGCCGACACATGGGACATCCAACATCCAGGTCGTGTCATGCAAGAAAATAGAGTGGTAGTTGAAGCCACGTGATGTGCATCTTGGGTTAAACTGTAAATAGAATTCTTACTACTCTTGAGTAACTCCAAAAGCGGCCACCGAAGATCTTTATTGGATTTGTTTTTCATCACCAGCACGTCGAGGTGAAAGATGTGCATGTTCAGTGGGTCCTCTTGCGTTTTCACTGACATGTGGGACCGCATATGAGCAAACAGACGATGGGCTCCGCGCGTCCGTTGGCTGGCTGAGAAGAGAGATAGAGGAGGGCTGAGCACGGACTCCAGGAAATTTGTTCTACATAACCAGCACCTCGATATAGGCTCGATATAGTGGGGTGGCATGGGCCATAACTAGCATTCACGTCTAGCAGTACGGCACACGCCACCCACATGAGTCCCATCCGACACCAATTTTCTTGGAGTCCGTGCTACAGCCATCTCTTGTCCCTCCTGTTTTCTCAGCCATCGCGCGGTGGGCGGGGTGGGGGTTTGCCGATAGTCGGTTTGCTCAACTGCGGTCCCACTTGTAAGTGAAAATGCAACACCGCACGCATTCCCCCTTGAGTGGCATGCCGGACCAACCGTGTGGGGGTGCGACGCGAACACGGCAGGCTTTTCCTTTTGAACATGTAACTTGTAAAATTTGGTTCTGCTCCATGGCACGACCGATAGATAGAAATAACGATTTTCCCTAGAGTAATGAGAAGTTTGATTCTAGCGCGGTTCATGCATGGAGTACGTACGAAAATTATGAAGTTGATGCGAAAGGTAAGATAATTACTAGTAGTACCATATACTACTACATGGATTTGACGGAAAGATAAAAATACATACGGATCCATCAACGACAACCTCACGCCCTAGTGCGTCGGGTCACAAACCGATGTGTGAGGAGCTGCGGCGTTGGCAGCGAGCTCAACGTGCTTCTGAACAATGCCGTCCAACGTTGCCCTGCGGTCCAAGAAGGCCAGCATCCTATCGTCCTCCTCTTGCATGCAGTAGTCCTTGTGGACGATTTGCGCGTAGACGTGGGTGATTATGTCGATGGTGTCTTGCTGCGCTAGGCGCTGCGCGGCGAGCGCGACCTCGAGGTGGACATTCTCCGGCGCTACGGCGGGCAGTCGCAGGGCCACCAGTGCGTCGAAGAGGTTGTCACCATAGTGGCCGTTGAGGGTGGCGGGCATCGCAAAGCCTGGGCGCGTTGGATGGAGGCGTACGTCAAAGTCGTCCGCGAGCTTCTTGACGATGGTGAACTTGTCGAGGAAACCGACGAGGACCTCGTCGAACAAGGAGACGAAGTTGTCGTCCAAGCGGCCCCTCGCCCTGGCGGCCTCAAGCACTACCTGGAGACGTTCCTCGGTGCCGGGCCGCAGGCCGGCGTCGTGGACCATCTGGCACAGCCGGCTGATGCTCGCGCTCATCGCTTCCATGGGTCTAGCTTAGCTTCTAGAAAACTGATCTTGCGATTCGAGTGATCACTCTTTCCCTTGGTTAGCGTGCGTAGGTGCGTAGGATTCGTACTAGATTGGACTGGCGGGGAGCCTTTATATGAGAAGTGCAGACTGCGTTGAATTCACGTGCGTGTTGGCCATCTACTCCTCGGTCCTCTATTGCACTTGCCTTTGGCTGTATGACAGGTGGGCCAGCCACCCGTTGGGCCCACGTGTCATTCACCCAAAGGCAGTTGCAGTAAGTCAATGAAGCTGCGTCCCCCTCTGTGCCGGTGCAGTATAGTCATCTCACCGGACCTCTAGTTGGGGCCAAACGAGAGAAGTTTGATGTTTACTGGTTTATTGGTCCCCTTTGCATTTTGCGCCAAGTTTTGACCTTTGATTTAACTAATAAAATGTTAATGCATGTAAACAAAAATGTTGTGTAAGTCACCTTACGAAACGAAATAATCCCAAAAAACTTAGGCACGGTACATTAACTCCCTCCTTGTTTCTTATTTCGTGACATATCAACCAATGAGAGATGTGGGCCGTGCATGCTTTCAATGACTTGAGACTACCAAACATGACATGCAGTGTTTAGTTCATTGCATGTAATCCTATTAATTAGCAAAAAGACATTAAGTTCTCTCGCCGATAGGAATAAAACAATACACCATGTATTTATTTACAGAGGGAGTAGTACATTTTTTGTGACATGCATTACTAGATATTGCTAGTCAAATACTAAAATCCAGATGGACGTGCTAGTACTCCTAAATCCAGACGGTGGTGCTAGTAGTACTAGTAGTAGTACTACCAATGTAGTACTAGCACTGTACTATCCGTTGGTCAAATTATTACATGCTACTCCTCACACTGAAGTGACAAGACCATGCACCAGAGATGACACTTGAGTATAGGCGCCGTGTTTGGCATACCATAGTCAGCCTCACCATCTGCAGTCACTATCATCATGGCTGTAGAGCTAGCCTGCTTACAACTAGCCTTGTTCGACATAATTTCCCGTGCATAGATGCCCGTGCATTGCACGGAACACCAAGATTGGGGGTGGACGGCGCCGGCAGCGGCCATCGCGCCAGATTTTTCCATGGCCTTCTAGATGTGGTGGGAAGGAGATAAGGCTGATTGTGAGAGATAAGGAGTTGTTTGTAAATAGGGAACAAGTGCGGGCATCTTTTTGAAAAAATGAAGAAGTTTGGTTTGTATGCGTAAGATCTAGATCCGACGGCTATTGGTGAAAGATGGGAGGCACAACATCATCACCAACTCAGGACCTGCTTGATTCGCAGGATTTTGAAAACGCAGGAATAGGACACGGCAATATTACAAGTTTCAAACTGATATTACAAATGTTAGGGGTAATGGTGCACCTACGAATAGGGAATTACTAGGAAGTTTACGTAAGAACTTTCGTTACTTTAGGTGGATGCAGCATTATCGTACAAACTAAAATCCACCGCCCTGACAAGTCACTAATGGGCAAATAAGTTTTCGAGTCTCTGGACACTTGATGTTTCAAAAACAAATTCAGCTTCTGCGGAGACTTTGTCATTTAGGCTTAGACGCTTGCGGTGATCAGCACACCATTCATTGTTGCGCCAGAGAACGCCAAACCTCATTACCTTGAGCACACTTGCCTCTAGAACAAAGAACCTGGCCAATTTAATCTCAGATGTGCTGCCTCGGTAGTCGATCAAATCAATTTCTGTAAGATGGAGATCAAGGCATTCGATGAGATTGTTATAGTGCAGCACATTTTTCACTTTCGGGTCTTTTTTTATCTGTAAAAGAAGAGAACATATTAGAGCAGCTGGCTATATAAGATTGCCGTGTCATCAAGAGGTACCAATGTCATTCGCTCATACGATTGGGTTGGCTGGCTAGTGATATTTTTTCACTCTCTCTCTCTCTCTCTCTCTTTCTGTTTCCTCTCATTTACCTAGGAGCACATGAAGAGCTTGGTCATTTGTTGCCTTCCACTATGTGGTCGATGCCATATTTCGCAAAAGTATGCCACATAATACGCATCTATGTCAAATCAAAAGATTTTGGCACTGCTCTCGCGATGTGAGAGAGTTGGCACCGCTGTGCACACAGACCCACATGTATAAACAAATCAATCAAACCAACTACACCAGCCTCTCACTCTCCCAAACAAGTGTTTTTTATTTCCTCAATCCTCTCTCTCTCCCACGCAAGTGTTTTTTCATTGCGTGAGTTAATTTGGCACCGGAGCAAAGTAGGTGATCCAGATTGGGGCACCAGGTGAGCAATGGAGGGGCATCGATGCCAAATGCATCACAAGTGAATTTGGCACGTGTTTTGGCCTACATAGCCCACTTTTGTCCTCCCGCCGTCCCAAAATTCTTGTCTTAAATTTGTCTAAATACGGATGTATCTAGTTACATTTTAGTGTTAGATACATCCGTATCTAAACAAATGTAAGACAAGAATTTTGGGACGGAGGGAGTACTACCTCGTATTTAGTATAAAATTTTGACCATAGATTTACCTAAGAAAATGCCAATGCATGTCACTAAAAATTACACCATTTGAAATTATGTTCAAATACGGATCCAACGATATAGTTCTTAGTGACATGCATTAACATTTTGTCAGTTAAATCTATGGTCAAATTTTGATACTACAAAATAGGAAGAGTAAACCAGGACGGAGGTAGTACTTGCTCTTAGGGTAACCATAGAGTTACTGGAGTAGTCTAAGTTACTTTCCACTATGACTAGCCTAGGCTACTATAGTAGTACAACAAAAAAACGATGTAGGTGATCACGTGAGAAAAAAAATACTAAAAACATTTCTTTCGGTGCAGTGCATAGGTGCAGTTTTGAACACTACACTTGTCATCGTAATTTGGGAAAATTACGAAAAAATTGAGCTACGTTGTGATTACCGTTTACTAATAGGAAAGAAGTTTCACCTCGATGAGTAGCTTCTCCGTGCACGGAAAGCATGTAAGGAATCCAACAACTTGATCCAGATTGGGGCCGATAGATTTTATTGCCAAGATCTTCACTGTGCGCATAGATTGGGTCAAGCCTGTGGGAATCATTTTCTAGAAGACGGTCATAAATACATCAAGAAGAAATTTAAAAATGTGAATTTCAAGAAGACGGAGAAGAAGATGAGTGCTGTACCTGAACGATTACAGATCCAATAAAGAGTTCGGAGAATTTGGCAGACGAGTAGACCAAAGCTGTCAATTTCGGCGCGTCAATGACCCTGATTTTTGTTGGACCTTCTAGATCTGATACAAGCAATCTCTCAAGGAAAGGCGCATTCTCAATGACCATAACGTGGAACAGTTGGAGTGATCTCTTCCCAATTGATGTCTTGTTGCGGGGCCAGCAAGACACATAAATCCATCGGAGATTCGTCGAGGCGATGTAGAGGCTAATGAACCCGTGGATCTGCTTAAGACGAAGGTACTCGAGCATAGTACAACTGCGGAGCAGCTGCTCCATAGCCTTATTCGAGATGACAACATCGAAGAGGTCGAGCTGCTTGAGTTGAGGGAGAAGAAGGGCAGGCGCGGCATTAATCTGGGGAAGATAGCAGGATCTAAAGCTGGCACGGCGCAGCGTTGGCGTGAGGCGGAGCGCGGACGGCGGCAGAGAGTGACATCGTCCAGCTTCAAAGCTGAGCTCCTTGAGCTGATCTAGGGTGAGGGATAAGAACCACTCGTCGAACTTGGGTTGGACCTTGCAGTTGGTACTGAACATGCGGATGTCAAGGCGTCTGGCTGGCCCAGGGTGCGATGAAAGGATCTTGGATACTGCGGCCATGCGTTTGCAATCCCCGTCGCAGAGGCAGCTGTCGACGGTGAGGTTGAGGGGGACGCGGCGCCAGAGGGGACACCACCGTCGGGAGAGCAGGGCGGTCCGCACGGCAGATTTGGTGGGGAGGAGGCCGATGACGACGAGCAACATGTCATCGGGGAGGCTGCTGATGAAGTCCAGGCTCGCCGGATGCGGTTTTGGCTCGAGCCGCCTCCGCTTGTTGGCTGCCTCGCCGTCCATCTCAACCGGCAGCAACGCCGGTGTACATGTGTGCTGGTGTGTGTTGTGTGCTGAGTGTGCGCGAGTGCGTCCTTCTGTGCATGCCGCCGCGCAGTGGTGAATTGTGCGCGAGTGCGTCCTTCACGCGCAAGAAGTGTCTCCTCAGTGCACCCTCAATTTACTAGCGTGCGGGGTGCTACCCCGAGTGGTTTCAACTTTGTTTACTTCACCGCGTGTCAGATGGGCCTCTAGTTTACTTATTTTCACCCACTGCCACATGGGCCAGCACACGAAGATACAGAACACGAGCTGACAAGGCAGCATGTGGACTGGTTGACCGGTCAACTAAACAATATACGGAGCTATACGCTGACACGGTGAGCGTATAATCCATCGGTATAGAGAGTTCGAGTGAGAGGGGAGGCCCGTGAGAGATAGCAGAGAGAGAGAGAGAAAGAGCTACTCCCTCCGTTCGATAATGTAGTTCCAACATTTTTTTAAAAGTCAAACTTTTGAAACTTTAACCAAGTTTATAAAGAAATTACTTATGTCTACAATACCAAAGATAAATGATAGTATGAAGTAAGTACATGTTGTGATGAATCTAATGATCATTCCAGATGTAAATGTTTTTCTCCACATATACCTGGTCAAACTTTTTTGAGGTTTGACTTTTCAAAACATCCATATGCTTATGGACGTGACAGAGTCCCTAACTAGAGAGAGAGAGGAGGGGGGGGGAGAGAGAAATAGAAAGAGTGAGTGAAAAAAGTGTGTGTGCGTGTGTGAAAGAGACATGGACAACACACGATAAAAGTAGAGAAAAAGTGTGTGTGTCTTATGCAAACATATCACACATGCATCTTCGACAACGGAAGCAAGGTGAGGAGATAGTGTGTGGTTGTTTGCAACCGAGAGAGAAAGACCCCTAGCACGTGGCCAAGAGGGGTCTGACAAACAAGGGAGAGAGGTCGAGAGAGACGTACGGAGAAAATGCAGACATGGGGAGGAGAGAGTGTATGTTTGTCATAGAGAGATCCCCTGGAGATCGTGATGGGACTACATGGGTGGGAGATCGAGTGACAAGGTGTGTGCGCGATAGAAGATGCCCCGAGAGATATCGAGATAGACGTATGGATGGAAGAAGACAATACGTGTGTTCCTGATGGCTAGTGAGAGATAATCATACTTAGGGGGGAGTGCTTGCGCCTATGATGGAGTGAGGGATTATGGTACTTAGGGGGTGTGTGTCACATGGAGAGAGAACAAGGGCGGAGAGTGTTGGATGGGTCAATATGTATAGCGCGAGCGAGACATGTGTATGTGTGAACCAGGGAGATATAAAGTTTGAGAGAGATTGAGGAGCCCCGATAAGGCTGAGTGGTGCGTCAGATAGCTGAGATGGGGAAAGAGATATTCCATCCGCTCGATAATGCAGTGCGTGTAAATTTTTTAGAAGTCAAACTTTGGAAACTTTGATCAGGTTTACGCAAATGTTATTTATATCTACAATACCAAAGATACATCATACAAAACTACATCTCATGGTGAATCTAATGGTATATGTTTGCCGTTCTAGATGTAATTGTTTTCCTCCACGTACATGGTCAAACTTTGTGATGTTTGACTTTTCCATAAATCTATATGCTATGGACCGAGGAGAGTGCCTAAGTTGAGAGAGATCAAGTGCGTGTGAAGGAGAATGAGTAAGTGTGCAAAAAGAGTATGTGTGTGGAAGAGAAAGTGACAACAAACGATAAATTAGAGAGTGTATGTTTTTCGTTTCTTATGTGAACATATCACGCATGCATCTCCGAGATAGAAAAGCGAGGCGAGGAGATACACGAAGATAGCTAGTGTGTGATTGTTTGCAACGGAGAGAGACACCCCTATAGCACATGTCCAATAGAGGTCTGGCCAACAAGGAACAAAGGTCGAGAGGGACACATGGAGAACATGGACGCATGGGGAGGGAGAGAGGGTGTGTTTGTGATAGAGAGATACCCTCGAGATCGTGAGGGGACTATATGGGTGGGAGATCGAGGGAGGTGCGTGCGCAATAGAAAGATGCCCCGAGAGAAATCGAGATAGACCATGCACATGTTTGTGATGGAGACTAAGATTAGCTAGTCATATACATATAGGGGGGACTGCGTCTGCGTGCAATTGAGTGAGAGACCATCATACTTGGCTAGCTCGCCATGAGATTGTGTGTGTGTGTGTGTGTGTGTGTGTGTGTGCGTGTGAGATGGAGAGAGAACGAGGGAGAGAGATAGAGTTTTAGATGGGCCTATCGAGTGCGAGTGAGATATGCATGTGTATGTGTGACCCAGGTAGATGGAGAGTTTGAGAAAGAGGGGGGAAGAGCTCCGAGACGACAGAGTGGTGCGTGAGAGAGTTACGGGCAACGAGCCAAGAAATTTGTGTGCGTACGATGAGTGCACCCAAGATATCTAGCTTGGACTAGAGTATCATACATAGTGTGCGAGAGAGACCTATAGATGGATTATATATGCATGCGAACTAGAAAGACCCCCCCCCCCCACACACACACACAAAGAGAGAGAGAGAGAGATGGAGAGAAAGGGAGAGGGACCAACAAGGTTTGTGTGTCGGATGCGTGCGACAGAATTGAAGATTGTCGGAGAGAAAGAGAGAGAGAGAGAGAGCAGGAGTCCGGGAGAGGGGGAGGTCGCGTTTTATGCATCAAAGACTGATATAAACCATGTTTCGATATAAACTTGCATTCAAATATTTAAATTGGAGAACATGTTGTCTGCAATCCACACATGAACGGATATATGTGTATATCAAACAAGTTCATTAATTTGACTTTCAACATTTTCATGGAGTACTATAATACTGTACAACATGCTACTCGATTGAGGTGTTCAATTTTGGATTTAGTTCACTATTTTGACCTAGTGAATGAGCTATTTCATTGAATCGAGATATTTCATTTTGGGTTTGATTCCCGTTTTTGAGTGGGTCAACTATTTGTCATATAGTAAATCGCTAGCAACGAGCATGTAAAAACACATTACTCCCAAGCATCATCTCTCCATCTAAAAAAGAAGTGGCAAGCTAATATTTTAAAATTTGATTTGAATCGACTTGGTAAGGTAGACATGGATGCTCGTTCTCCCAAAATTTGAACGAACCGTTAAACATCCTCTGCTCGGTGGAATTCGCCCGAGCAAATAAATGGGAGATGCGAAATTACTGTCCTATATGGGACACGCATCAATTGGCCCGTTGTACATCGAGTGTAGGTTCGTAACTTCATCCAAGCACGCCTTCTCCTCGGCTGAAATGACATGTGCCGAATAATTCATCAACCATGGTCGGCAAAACACGCTCTCCTCGCCCGAAATAGCTCGCGCCCACTATTTGAAAACACGCTCTCCTCGCCCGAAATCGCTCTCGCCACTATATTTCAAAACACGCCCTCCTCGCCCGAAATCGCTCCCGCCCACTATTTGGGGAGAAGCAAAGTTTCTCTACTATCCCCGACCCTCAGTACACAGACCCAAGCCGAGAAGCCTAAAGGCAGGGGTAGAACTGTAACTCCCCCTCACATTTCAGACAAATGCATCCGTAAGACATGGTTCCACTCCCCTCCCAATTCCCCCTCCCCCCATTCATACCTCGTGGGCGCCAAATCACCTTCTCCCCGGAAGCTCCCTTCTCTCGAGCCACGAAACCTCAGCCCCTCCTCCATGGCACCCCCACCACACCAATTTCACAACCGCCCTCCTCCCTAATGCCGGAGACGCTGTCCATTTGCCGTCGTGCACTGGGCCGTGTGCCTCTTACTCCGTGCTGCTGGAGCTGCCTCGACGACGGCCGCGTGAACCATATCGGAGCCGATTCACCCCCGCCGTTGTTCACGGCGCCGGAGCGGCTCCAACTTCGGATCCGTCCAGAGTCCCGGCGCTGCTTCCCCATAGCCATCGACCATCGCGACATCGTTATTTCCCTGCCGCCGGTCGCCACCGCAACCGCGCCGGCCTCACCGACTCGGCAGCTGGACCTGCCTACTTCACCATGCCGCCAGATAGGTCGCACCCTCATATCAAATCACTTTATTTAGGCGTCAGTTGTCTGAATTTTTATTCTGGGCCAATCGATTCCCAATGGGAAGCAGCACCCCTCGAGGCGGCGGAGCTCCTAGGCTGCCGGTTGGCTAGTGTCTAACGTAAGGGTGCGGGGCCGCAAGTTTGCCGCGGAAGCAGCGCTTAGACGGCTATCTTAGAGTTGCGTGGGTTGAAGGTACTGCCGCCGCCGGATCTGGATGACGGGGAGTCTTTGTGGCTTGGCCCCGGGGCGGCGCAACCACGGCAGTGCAGTCGGGCGGGGAGCAGGGTTTTGGCCGGGGCCACGGACGGCGGAGGTAGGCTGCTCTGTCGTTGGTCGCTGGCTCTTCGGGGAAGATTCCAAAGAGTGTCAGCTGGGAGGCACAAGACGGCCATCAAGCCATCTGGCGTAGATCGGACAGTACCAAAATAAAATAAAATCGTGTGACCCCAATTTAGTCTTCAGTCAACAGACGTGTGACCACTCTCGTACCTTGTTGTTGATCTCTTAGTGTATTTCTTCAGATCGAAGAGATATGTCATTCTTAACATTATGCGTTATCTGCATCTTCAGCCACACCGTCTTCCGACTCATCGCAGCTCCTCCAACAAGGGAAGCATACACCAGAAGGGAGCTATAGTCCCCACTCAATAGTTCCCTGCATCGAATGCGCGTGCCCGACATGGACAGCCACAACAACTGCAGGGCCATCGACAAGTCAGCACATGATGCTCACTCCTATGGATGGCGGCCAGATAGGTTGTACCCTCATCTTACTTGTGTGCAACATTTATGGCTTTGTTATTCATCTAAGCATGGATAATAGATTATCACATTTCACTGTATATTCATGCTGATCTCTTACGGGTCTTGTTCAGGAGTTAACGATGTTCCATAGTTCAGCTAAGATACTTGTTCTTTAGGTAACATCGTTCCATAGTTATCATCCATCAGCCAATGCTATCCCACAGGCTGGTGATTATAGTATTATACCACTTCTAGTATTACCTATGTTGTTCTTTAATACTTTTGTGTGCCATCTAGTTAATCTCGAGTACAAATGATACATATTCTGTAGCTTTCATCTGTGTTCTCCCTTTAGTTTTTAAGACCTGTTGTTGCTAGTTAACCCCAGTCCTACTATTTATGTCATCTCCTACAGGCACTCATTACATAAATCTAACTACTAGTTGTCTTCCATGCATGTCAGATATAATTGCACAGACTGATATATCCATAAGAACCTCACGGAGCAATGTAAAGGCCAATAAACTTGATGTCAATGATACCCAATATGATGGAACATGTAAAGGCAGTTCTTCAGAAGACTTGCAGAAAGATGATGAATCCTCTTCAACCCACAAGGTCCTTGCTCTAACTTGGCCTGTGATATGGGTACAACATGCATATAATGTCCTAGAGTGTATCTACTCTACTGCAATGCCATGTGCTTAGCATGCTGATCATGCATGTAAATATGTCATGCCTTCCTGTTTTTCAGTACCTATTCCATTCATGATAACATATTTTCAAATTCAAGTACTGTCATTCTACTCTATCGCAATGCCATCTGCTTAATTTGGACATCATGCTTCTGAATATCTTATGCATTGTTATTCATCAATATGTACTTCATCTGTCTACCATACCATGTTTTTTTTACATTGAAGTGTTGTTCTAGTGCTCTGTTGCAATGCCATCTTAGTTTCCCAATCATACACGTGTATGTTGCCTTAATTTTTTCTGTACGTATTCCGCTAGCATATAGTTTTACATTCAACTAGTGTTTTTTACTGTGTTGTCCTGTCGTATCCCTAGCTCTTACACCATACTCCCTCCGTCCGGATTACATGTTGCCGAAATGGATAAAAAAGGATGTATTTAGAACTGAAATACGCCTAGACCCATCCATTTTTTTCCGGATGGAGGGAATACATGTCAATATGTCATGCCTTTCTATTCTTCAGTACCTATTCCATCTCTCTGTTGTAGCATGTTTTATAATTAAAGCACCATTCTTCTATACAAGGCATGCAAGGGGAAGACGACTATGTTAGAATCTGAAGGGTTACAAACAAGGCCTTTGCAAAAGATCCAAACGCCAGGAGATAATAACCAACTCCAGTTTTTATAGATACTGTTCCAGCACAGAGAAACCCAACTCCTACTAATAATAAGCAGATTCCAGTGGCCAAAGAACTAGTCCGCTCCAGTCCAGCAAAAATATGTCAACTCCATTCTAAGAAGCGTGTGCGTATCCTTGCATCATGAAATTTTATAGCATGCTGATCATATTTTCTACATGTTTCTTACCCATCTCTCTTTTAGAAAATAAGCTTAACAGATAGAAGAATTTCTGCACTGGTATTGTCTGTGAGGAAAGATTCTTGCAGGAATTCTCTATGCTCCAATGCAGATGTAAGTACCTGTTGTATATCACTATATTTTTACATCAGCATGTATTTTGTTAATCGGCGTGAATCCAACATTTATCTGATCTAAATTTAGTTGTAGCAAAATTTATGATTAAAGGCCACAATGTTGATTTTTGTAAGGAAAACTGCCTGGTAGTTTTGCATCCTGAGCTGCAAGAGTGTACTATCTCATATCAGTGGGTTTGAATACTTTGGTTCTACAGTGGGTTTTCAGTGTTTTTTTCACTGTGTTGTCCTGTCGTATCCCTGACTCTTACATGATACTCCCTCCGTCTGGATTACATGTCGTAGAAATGGATAAAACTGGATTCTAGAACTGAAATACGCCTAGACTCATCCATTTATTTCCGGATGGAGGGAATACGAATCTGAAGGGTTACAAACCAGGTCTTTGCAAAAGATCCAAACGCCAGGAGATAATAAACCAACTCCATTTTTCATGGATACTGCTCCAGCACAGAAAAACCCAACTCCCACTAATAATAAGCAGATTCCAGTGGGAAAAGAACTAGTCCGCTCCAGTCCAGCAAAAGAATGTCAACTCCATTCTAAGAAGCGTGTGCGTATCCTCGCATCATGAAATTTTATAACATTCTGATCATATTTTCTACATGTTTCTTACCCATCTCTCTTTTAGAAAATAAGGTTAAATGATAGAAGACTTCCTTCATTGGGATTGTATTCAAGGAAAATATCTTGCGGGAATTCTCTGTGCTCCAATGCTGATGTAAGTACCTGTTGTATATCACTATATTTTTACATCAGCATGTATTTTGTTAATTGGCGTGAATCCAACCTTTATCTGATCTAAAATTAGTTGTAGCAAAATATTAAAGGCGCCAATGTTGATTTTTGTAAAGAAAACTGCCTGGTAGTTTTGCATACTGAGCTGCATGAGTGTACTATCTCATATCATGCACAGTACTGAATTGTAGTGCTGCTCTGGTTGCCCATTCATTCATTGTGTCAATTTTGCTTTCGTATTACCTTACCTGACTGATGATAGTTGTGCCATATTGTGTTAATTTTGTGTAGGCTAGTTGCCCAAACGTTTGTTGTGTCAATATTGCTTTCCTATTATCTGACTTGGCCAATGATAGGAATGCTAGTGTATTAATTTGGTGCAGGGTGCTGAAGATAAGAAGACAAACTCTGAAAACAGCAAGGCAACCCCATTGTTTCTTTCCAATAAATCTAGGCCAGGTAATATACCAATAACTCATGATTAATCTGTTTGGTTCCCCTCCTAATTTATGTTATGGTGCAGTGGTCGAGTCACTCTCCATTATCAATAATACAAGCCTGGCAAAATCGTCATATGAATCTATTCAGTATCATCTGTCTCGAATGCAACGGAAAAAATGTATGTTTGTGAACCAATTAATGGCTGAAGCAATGATGAAAATGGTGGAGGGATCAGAGGTGCAGAGTCGTGCGGCACAACAACTGATCAATGTTTTCAGAGACAGTGTAGTAAAGCAGTAAGAACTTGCCCACATGCTTATGGGCGTCATCCGTGCTGAGGTTGCAGATTGTGACGTTGTAGATCGTTAGGTTTTGTTCATTTATTTGCACTGGCATCAATCTTTGATTGCCCAGTGGATGTAATTTCCGGTAATATATGCTGGATGTCCAACGTTTTTTCCTGTATGCCGTACCTTTGCTTGATCAGTTTTGGTCCTGTGCATAATTGCTCGTCGTAATGGGCTCAAATTATCTAATTTGGCCTAAAGACATGTACGAACTTTAGTGGGCCCATTAAGTTAATGGGCCGTTACTAGGCCGAAAGTTAATGGTCGGCCCTCTTACCTCCCGGGTTGTTAACAGGCCGACATCGAAGTGGGCAACAGGTGGGCCCAATTGATTTCATGGGCCGTTAAGAGGCCGTTACTAAGTTCGGGCTACATATGGCCCAACGATACCGTGGGCCTTTAGCAGGCCGAAAGAGACAGCGGGCTTGTACTGGACCATGAAGAGCATGGGCCGCTAAGAGGCCGAAAGTCAGGTCATATTGTAAATGGCCCAACTGTGTTGTGGGCCTTTAGCAGGCCGAAAGAGAAACCGGGCTGGTATTGGACCATGAAGAGCATGGGCTGTTAAAAGGCCAAAACTCAGGTCCGACTACAAATGGCCCAACTCATTTATGGTCCGTTAACAGGCTGAAAGGCACACAGGCCGGGAATTGGCCCAACACTTAAATGGGTCGCTACAACGCCAAAACTCAGGTTCGACTACAAATGGCCCAACTGATTTATGGGCCGTCAACAGACTGAAAGAGACAACGGGCCGGAAATTGGCCCAACAATTAAATGGGTCGCTAAAAGGCCGAAACTCAGGTCCGACTACAAATGATCCAACTGATTTATGGGCCGTCAACAGGCTGAAAGACACACCGGGTCGGAAATTAGCCCAACATTTAAATGGGTCGCTAAAAAGACCGAAAGATGTACATCCTGAAAATTGGCCCATCCATTGAATGGGCCGTTAACAGGCCGAAATCTCATCGGGCCGATATTGTGCCCAAATATATAGCGGGCTGTTAACGGGCTCGAACTGACGATGGGCTGCAATGGTGTCAAATCTTTAACGGGCCGTTGACGGGCCGAGCTGGCACATCTCGTATGGATCGTGGGCTTAAATGGACCTGAAACAAGTAGGTCTTATATGGGCCGGCCTGCTAATTTTTACTGGGCCGGCCTTTTTCACCGGAATGGGCCACTGTTGGGCCGTGCCACATGTCGACCTATCATAGGCGCCTCCTGTCCAATGAGTGGATGACATCTGTCCCAACGGTGAGGCAACACGTGTTTCCTCCGGCCAATGATGATTTTACACGTGCAAAATCCCCATTGGTCCGGGCTGTTAACGGATTATCGGATCCAAAACCGGACCCGATAGCTTAACGGCGTTTCGTTACGGTGGATGCCACGTGTCGGTCACCCTTGACGAAAGCACTTCTATGACGCGCGATTTATCGTCATGGAAGTGGACACTTTTGTGATGATAATTTTGGTAATGTCATAGAACACTTTTACGACAGCACAGGTATCATCACGGAAGTGTATGCTTGACAAAAAACGCGGCCTACTATAACAAACACGTATCATCACGGAAGTGTATTTTTTTTGTATTGCCTCCGAAACTATGAAGAGAATAGAACCATATCGAGGTCCTAATTGTACAGTCTCTCTTTTTTTGTTTGATCCGATTCGTTTCGACCAATGGAAAACGAAAGAGAAATGTTCGCAGAGAGAGAGAGAGAGAGAGCAAGAGAGCGCAAGACCTCCCGCCGGCTCTGCCTCACTCTTCGTCAGAACCACACCACGCCTCCTCCCATTTTCAAACCACATTGTGCCGTTGCCCTTGGTCTTGAGCGCCTTACCGACCCAAAGACCTCTCTTCATCTGGACTGTGTTGGAGACGAGCAACGATGGGTTGTTTCCTCTAGAGAGTAAGCATTATTAAACCCATTAAGCGTCACCATAAGGGCGGCCAACCAGCTATGCCATGTGGCGCCAAGCTGGTTGGCCGCATTGAGAAAGCTCTTGAAAAAAAAGATGGAGGTGAGGAATTTTTTAAATACTTTTTTTCCTTTCTTAGAAGGAGGTGAGGACTCACATATTTTTTTAAATGGAGGGCTATGCAAAGTGGAACTCGCTGGTAGGCCGCGATGGAATTTTTTTCTTTTTTACTTCTATTTAAGATGAAGGTGAAGAGATTTTTTCTGAGATATTTTTAGATGGAGGTGAGAACCCTATGTATTTTTTAAAAATAAAAATGTGCGTACAACTTCCTCTCAAGCGACGTCACAGGGTGGCGCCCCAACCACTAGTGCTTTTCATTCGTTATAGTGTAGCATGCGATGTAGCTTGAGCTATGGTAATCTACATATCAAAGGGAGATGTAGCAACTGGATCTATGGTAATCTACATATCGAGTGTTTTCACGTCCCACGCGGCAACAACGTAACGCAGTGGCCAGAGTCTTCTCCTCACATTACGGGCAATATGGCAGCGTCCCCAACTGCGGCAATCAGCACATGCAAGCGCAAGCAAGTCGTACACACACCCACATCATGTCCTCCAGTTCTTCCTTCAAGTTGTACATGGTCTGGGCCCGCTTGCAGCAACACTGTTTTGTCTGGTCACGCGTGATGATTGCATCCGCATGATCAGGTGGCGTGCGAGGAGGTTTGCGTCAGACAAAAAATCAATGGGTTAAGAAAACGTTTTCCAAATTGGTGATGTTCCTCTCCAATGTCTTTCTTGTAGAAAATTGTTTCGTTTGCCACATAGTATCATTGAAAGCTCCAATCGTAAGCCAAGTGCCATTTTCCCCATCTTCGATTCATTTCAACAGTTCCCACATATGATGCCTTTCATGAGATTTAATTATGTTCACTATAAACAAAAGTACCCCGCCACTTAGGGCTATAGGGATTGAGCCGGATCAAAACATCAATATAAACCGGGCTAACGGTAAGCTCTTTTATTTCCACACTATGATCATGAAAGAGAGTAATGCCCGCACCTTTTTCATGGTTGCCTTGCACGATACATATTTTGAGGCCTAGTCTCCATCGCAATTTATTGACATACCTATTGCTTTGTCGCGTTTCTTAGACCGAGACTATCTTAGGCTTGTAAGTATGCACGAGGCGTATCAGTTCTTGAACTGTTCGAGGCTGCCCGAGGCCCCACACAGTTCCAATTTAGCAACGTCATGACTCCTGACTCGTATCAACTACTTACGTATATAATAATGAAAATGATGAAATTGTAAACGACTTTGTAGTATGTTCGAGTCAGGATAAGGGCAAGCGGCCGCGAGACGGTTCATGTCAGGAAGCGGGATTTTATTTGGACAAAAGATAGTTTCGTATGATCCAAGGAGTAAATGATCTTTTCGTAGTTATGTTGCGTTCAACGGTATGTATGGACTTGGGCCTTGGGTAAACTAAGCGTGGCGTGCATGTTGTGAATTACAACAATGTTACTGTATCTGTGATTGTTGTTCAATGGCAACACACGAGCAGACTAGCCTTACAAATATGGGACCGGCTACCTGTCAGTTGACTCAAAACAGATTTTGGGTCAGTCGACTGACCCAAAATTTGTTTCAGTCGAGTCCACATCAGACAAGTGCTATCGCAATGCATATATCCAGTTGGTCCATAGTTAATTAGTTTATCCACCTGCAATTGACGTGAGCTGGCATGCATTTCAAATGGCCATGCATGTATACATTTCAGCACATCACTAACGCTACTTTTTTGGGGTATCAATGACGCTGCTGCAATTGAATCACCGCCATCAGCGTGATGGATGCATGCAACACGGGCCCGCAAATATCAGATGTACATATTCATGTTTGGTTCATACTCCCTCCGTCCGTGAATAAGTGTACATCTAGCTTTTGTTCTAAGTCAAAGTTTTAACTTTATAGAAAAAAGTAGTATCATATATGACATAAAATTGATATATTATGAAAGTACATTTGAAAACGAATCTAATGATACTAATTTAGTGTCATAAATGCTGCTACTTTTTCTTATAAAGTTGGTCAAAGTTTTAAAACTTTGACTTAGGATAAAACCTAGATGTACACTTATTCACGGACGGAGGGAGTAGTTAGTATTTTCCCACACTATTTTACTCAGTAAGATTCTTGTTGTGGAAAATAAGGCCACATGTCATACACAAAAAATATATGGAAAATTTCTTATAGGCAAGTCAAAGTGTGGCTAACAATTTAAGTGCCTAACCTAAGGCAAGTTCGGCTAAATTAGTGTGGCAAACTATGAGACGGCTACCGGTTTTAACTAGCATGATTTAAATTACTACGAGTTGTAAACCTGATAACCAAAAGTAGAAAAGAGGAGGTCACCTCAAACTGTAATAGTTGTGCTGCAGTCACCTTATAAAATATATGAATAAAAATAGTGGCATCGGTCTTACCTTAGAAACATATAAATCAAATAATGACAAATTTTAATACAATTTATACAAAAATTGCATTTTTTATAATATACAAGAATAAGTATATAATGTTGAAAGTTTCGCAAAAAGAAGTTTCCTAAGAAGGAATAATTTAGTTGATTTCGTATTATCATTAAAAAGAAAGAAAAATAAAAAAAAATCAAATATTGACAAAACTTACACATTTTACATAGAAGGGTTTCGCAAAAACAAAATTGCACACATTTTACACATAAATTGCGCTTTTTACAATACGAAAGAATAACCATATAATAGGGGAACGATATTGGTATTACCGTTAAAGAAATAAAATGAAATAAAATTAAAACTAAAATGAAAACAAAGCAATGAATCTTTCTAGGGAGAATAAAACCCTTTAAGAAGAAAGAAAATAAAAATAAAAAATTAATGAAATTTTCTAGGGAAGATTAAAACCTTTTAAGACAAAAGAAAAAAATAATGAAGTTTTCTAGGGAAGAATGAAACACTTTAAGAAGAAAGAAAATAAACTTAACAAAAACTAAATAATGAATTTTTCTATAGAATAATGAAACCCTTTAAGAAAAAAAATAAAAAAATAAAACTAAAACTAAATATTGAAGTTTTCTATGTAAGAATGAAACCCTTTAAGAAAAAAATAAAACAATAAAACTCAAACAAAATAATGAAGTTTTCTATGTAAGAATGAAACCCTTTAAGAAGAAAGAAAATATAAAAAGAAAAAAAGAAAAAAAGTAAAATTTTCTAGGGGAAAATGAAACCCTTTAATTTTCGGAAATACGCAAAGCTTGCGTATCATTCATTGATACGTAGAAGAGAAATTACAAAGACATGCAAGAGGAAAAGAGAAAAGCACCACACAAGTTGTGGGAACAACAAGAAGAGATACAACACAGGAGAGAACTCTCCTAGCTCAAACTCCGGCAGACAAGCCAAAGATACAAGATACAAAGGCATCTAGGTCACGCTGTGACCAACGCTGGGCACCATCGTCACACTGTCGCGCCTCCAGGACGAACCGGATCAACGTACCTCCCACCTATGTGCCTAGAGGATCGGCAAGTGGGGTGCAGGACCCGGACTTAAAGGAGAAGCCATAGAGAGAGCGCCGTCGAGGCCGTACATAGCGCCCCGGATGCTCATGCCAAGAGGAGCATCCTGGACCAGCAAAGCGTCCAAAGTCTCCAAAGCCAACACCGAACACACCACGAGCAGCAAAACAACGCCTTCATGAAGGATACAACGCCGAGACGCCGCCGCTGTCCGATCTAGTGAACCAAATCTGGGGTTTCCCCCGATACTCGCGTAGGGGCGCGGGGAAGAGGCCATGATGGCACCTCCAAGAACGAAACGACACCCGTAGGTGTCGCTGCCGCCAGCATCGGTGAGCCGAGCAAGGTTTTCGCCCCGGCCAAATTCCACACAATCCCAAAGGTTCCATAGGATTCAGAGACAAGGCTGCCAAAGCAGGCCAAGACCACAACCACTCGGAGAAGAGCCGCACCATTCACCGAGGAAGATGACGTTGTGCGCCGCTGGATGCACCACCGTAGATGAGATGGAGCGCAGGGGAGGGCGGAGGAGAGGGAGGGGACGCGCTGCGCCAGGGTAGCCGGTGACGATGGCAGGGAGGGAGTATGGAGGCGGCGCCAGATCTGACACTGGACGAAAGCCGCGGGGACGGCCACCATGGGGCGCGCGGGGGGGGGGGGGGGCACCGGATCCGCAACCAGGACAAGCGCCGCCGGCCGCCAGGCCGCCGGGAGGGGCGCCGATGAACCATCAGGAGGCGCCCGTCAGCCGCCGCCGCCACAGAGGGAGACCCCGCCGCCGCCGCCACGGTGTGGGCTTCGCTCGGTGGTGGCCTCCGGCGGCGGCGAGGGGGGTAGCTGGAGGAGGGGGCCGGCGATGGCGCGGTTGGGGACTGCCGCCCGTGTCGCCTGGGGTAGGCGACGCGGGGGCCGAGGGGTTTTTTCAAGTAATGAAACCCTTTAAGAAGAAAGAAAATTTAAAAATAACTTGCATACAAGTGTGCTTTGAAATTGCACTTTCGTAATATGCAAAAAATAAGCATACAGAGTGCAATTTTTCGTATCTACTGTAATTTACACACAAGGTGTATCATACTTGCGTGTATACTTACTTTCAAACACAAAAATAAAAATATTTTTTCTAAGAAGAAATCAAGTATAGTGGCATTGGTACCACCCTTTAAGAAGAAAGAAAGTAAAAATAACAATGATACAACTTGCACACAATTTAGACCTAAATTGCAATTTTTTAGTTATGTAAGAATAAATATGTGATAGTGAATTTTACATAAAAACAAAGTTTTTGAACAAGGAACGAATTAGTGGCATTGATATCATCTTTAAAAACAAGAAATGAATTAAAAACTAAAAATTATAAAACGAATAAAGTTTTTTAGGAGAGAGTAAATTAGTGACATTTGTATTACTCTTAAGAATAAAGGGAAAAAAAACCTGCACACAACATTGCAGTGAAATTGCACTTTTTATAATAAGCAGTGAATACACATATAATAATGCAGCTTTAGGAGTCTAGTCTAATTTTTGTGTAATTTTTTTTACTCTCAAAAAAAATTTACACAAAAATTGTATAGTACTTTCATGCATACATACACATAATAATAATAAATGTATTTAATTAGAAAGAAATTAGCAGAAAGCAATTAGCATTGTTATTACCCTTAGGGAGTAAGGAAACAAACTAATTTTCCACACAATTAGAAAAAAAAATGCACTTTTTATAATCTAAAGAATAAATATATATATAAGAGTGAAGTTTCCATATTCTAATGTAATTTGTACATCTATTACTTACACGTATACATTTACACACAGTCAACATCCGAAAATACATATAAAGAAAAAAAAACTCAACTGAGAAATAAAAAAATAAAAAAATACACGTGTAGAAAACAAAAGCAACCCATAAAAAAGGCGCATAAACACATCAAAATTCAGTCCAAGAAGGAAATCAACTGACCCAAAATAGGGGTCAATCGGCTCCAAACAGCCTGGTACACCCCGCGCCTCCGCCGTCTGCAAGCGCTGGCGCCGCCTCGTCTCCGACCGCGGCTTCCTCCGCCGCTACCGCCGACACCACCGCCGCAGCCCTCCCCTCCTTGGTTTCTTCCGCGACGAGCTTCCAGACCTCACCTACACGCCTACCATGGAGGCCCCCGATCGTATCCCCGCCGGACGCTTCTCCTTGCATCTGTACGACAGCCGCGCCAGAATCCTCAGCTGCCGCCATGGACTCCTGCTCGTCGCCCGCTCATCGCGAACCAAGTTCCTGGTGTGGAACCCCGTCACCCGCGACCAGCACAGGCTTGTCGCGCCACCGGCGTTCGACACCTACGCAGCTCAGGTGGACGGGGCGGTGCTCCGGGCTGCTGGAGACGCCCACCACTTCCAGGTGGTATTGGTAAGCTACCAACAGAAACAAGTGGTCGCCTGCATTTACTCCTCGGAGACTGGTGTATGGAGTGATCTCATGTCAACACCAGTCCAAAGCGCGGCCGTGGATTGGGAAGGCATGCCTGCTGTGTTGGTCGGGGATTCCCTTCACTGGCTGCTCTCTTGCGGTGGTGCAGATGTAATTCTCCAGGTTAATTTGAGTAGGCGGAGCCTAGCTTTGATACAGGTACCGTCTATGCTTGCCCATGGTCATTTTGTGGACTTTATGACAGTTATGCGAGCAGAGGGTGGCGGGCTGGGTTTACTGCTCCGCAAGAAAGGCTTCACCGCCCAATTATGGAAGAGGAATGCTGGTTGTGATGGTGTTGCTTCGTGGGTGCTGGGAAGAACCATTAAACTGGACAAGCTACTTTCCCTGAATTTAGAGGAGATAAAGCGCATACAGATGATAGCGTATGCTCAGGAAAATAATGTGGTTTTCTTGCAGACAGTTTCCGGTGTCTTCATGGTCCAGCTTGAGTCATTGCAGTTCAGTAAACTTCCTGAAAACAACAACTGTGCCATCTGTTATCCATTAGAAAGTGTCTATGCTGCAGGTAAGACAGTTATGTTGATGGAGCATGCCGTTCACATTCTTTTGTGTTATTAAGCTAACCATTTTAAGTAGTGTCATATTGCTTGTTTCTTTTGCTGCTTGATGACCTCTTCAACATATAGCGAATTTGTCCAGTAGTGTTTCTGCTCTGATGCTTGTGTGATAGCTTTATTTTATATATGGTTATGATCTGGATTCACATCTGTAACTGGTAGCTAGTCTGGCAGTGTCATTTATGCTTTTTATGTCACCAGTTCATCATTGTATTGTATCTGGTTTGTCAACAAATATGTAGTGATGAGTTTTTTACATTATCACATATTGTTATTCGTTGAACTATGTGCTTCCAGGTTGAACATAGCAAACTGTCTTTACAGTTTTATTGTATGAATATCTGTTTAATATAACAATGAACACCGAGATTGGTAAATTCTTTCTGTAGCAATTAAACTAAACTTCACTGTTTGTCTTTTGACACATATAAGAATTGTATACTGGTAGTGTTAGTGCTGTTGCAGGTTTTTCTCATGTTGAAAGTATATTCTTTTAATTGACAGGCTCTATGGTTTTGTTTATCTTCCTAATGTTGTATCAGAACAGAGTTATATTTTTTTTCCAGATTACAGTTGTGAGTTATGTAATTATCGTGTTGATGCCTCCTTGTATCTATGTAGCTTCTATTAGGTTGTTTTGACTTCTTATCATTGCAGAAACAAGCATTGGTGGTGGACATGATGGAGCTGATCAAGATATGCTAGTATGATATACTGGTTGAGCAGGAAAGCTTATCTTCTGAATGTATGTTGAGGTATCTGAAGTTCTGAACTGTTCTTTCAAAAACATGTATTTTTCCCCCTTTACTGCCATTCCTCAAGTACTAAATTGCAAGAGAGGGTTGTAAACTTTTCTCTACAATATTTTGCTTAACTGTTCCCCACCTGTCCACTTCCCATCATGCTTTCATGGCAGGCTGCATCGTGTTTCTTTTCTCCATGCTCTGCTTCTTCATCCCTTCCTCAGCCACTCTCAATTCTCTTCCTCATGCTTTCACGCACTTACATTCTCTTTTATTCCACTGGATATGCTCTTTCGCCTGCCTCTCCCTTCCATCCAGCTGCCTTGCTATCAGTTTACCTCCTCATTAGTACTCCTGAAATCCCCTGTAGTAGTGCTAGTTTTTCTCCCTCTAGCTCCCCAGATGACTGATGACTAGATACCCTTCCCACTTTTGTGCAAAATCTCGTTCTGACTCAGTTATTGATTATAATGGTGTCATGTTAAGTGGTAGCAGAATGAAATACATCCTCTTTCATGCTTCATGGATTTTTTTTGTTTTAATTTACCACTTGCTACATTGCTTTTGATTAGTTTCTGATGGTTATGGATCTATCAGGTCGTAGTGTGATTTATATGTTCTTCTCCGCGTCAGTGACTGCCAACTCACTATAACTGAGCATACTTCCTTCATTTATATGGGCTTATCGCAATGCCATTTCACATTGCTGCTTGTTTTGGATTTGTGATACCCAGTGAACTAATTATTGTAACAAAATTTTGTAGCATGCCTTCGTGAAATGTTGTACCACTGTTTATCGTTCTACTTGCAGTTAAGTATTGCAGATTTGTGGACAGTTATTCTAGTTAATGGAACAAAATTTTGTAGCATGCCTTTGTGGACAGTTTTGCTTAAATATTGTCTCAGCGCCTCACATTGTTTTTTTTTTGAACAAAGAAGGGTATCCCCCTTCCGATTTCCATTAAGGGAAACCAAGCCCGAAATAGTCAGATGCGATACATCACGCCTCGCATTGTTACTTGCATATGCAATCGGGGTCATACAAAATCATCTGAATGGTATAAAACTTTAACGGCTTTTCCATGAATGCATGGTACAAATTTAGTTTGATTGATGTTGTGATTGCCCTGCAGGTATCTAGAGTTACATTCTGGTGTCTGAGATGCAGAAGGGGGCAAGGGGCTTGTTTGCAGCGACCCACAAGGAAAATTTGCCCACTATTTAGGATGCACTAGTCAGCTGTGAAATGGACTTGTAGGAATTAGTCGCTTATTTCGATCAACCCAGTCTATATCTAATTTCTGTAGTCAAATGGCCAACTGGGCATGAAGACATAATGAGCTTGGTACAATTAATTAGTAACTTTCATCTGATCTTGCTTGCATTTTGTGTGTTCTCATATTTTCACTGTCATCTTCTGATTGTGTTCCATGTTGTATTATATTAGGTCATATGCCCCATTTAGTGTGTTTATTTTTACCTGGTTCTAGTAATGAGTGTTGAGTGCTTTTGCATTTCCTGAGATTCAGGAAAAGGCTTGGATGAGATTGCTAAGGCTTGGAGTACGAAATAAACATGCCACTTTGAGATATGCAAAAGTTCACACAAGTGGTGCGCCGACATGCGAAACTCATTTTATTGATTGCTTCATCAATCAGAGTCGTTCAACATCATATGGTCCCATGATCTACATGTTCAGCTCTTTATTTTGAAGGTCACTTGGCGTTAGTTATTGCCCCACCTTTTGTTGCACTCAGCTATACAACCCACAACACTTTGTGCATCTGCAAAATAGCCAAGACGAGCACAAGATCCTCAGACCAGATGGTGATTCTTCTTTGTATCAATAGAAAAAAGAGAGCATATTGCCTCGATGTTCAGGAAAATTCATCTACAAACAGAGCAAATGCAATGCAATTATACAAGTAAGGTGGTATGTTGGTCTTATAGGTCGGCCCCACCGACTGGTCGCAGACGGAGTCCGTGCTACAGACCATGATGCATGCGGCGAGGGCGTCCTTCTTGTCGACGCCGTCGCAGTTGCCGGCGGAGTCGACGTTGCAGAGCTACCAAGAGGCTGTGCCTGCACTCATCGTGGCACTGCTGGTAACAGTCGCAGAAGGACATGGCGGCCACCTGCTGCTTGGATGGCACTGACATGATCAGGTGCATGATGCACCGGGTGGCAATGGCGGCCGCCCTCTTCTTCACTTCCATCTCCTCTCCTTTCCTTGGACAAGCCATGACAAGAGAAGAGGAAGGGAACTGCTGTGGGAGTTTTCAGGTGACTGGTGGCTCTCTTACTCCGTCAGAGTGTGTGGCCTCTTACGTATTGGAGTTCCAAGGGCAATACCGACATTTGACCTGGATAATTTTTAGTGTAACACGACAAAGTATTTCAGTATTTTTCTAGCACATCAAATGATCCACAATTTCAGGTTTGGTTGTTTTGTAGCCAGTTTTGCCATGGTATCAATTTCAGGTTTGGTTGTTTTGTAGCCAGTTTTGCCATGGTATCAATTACTAGACCCTAGTGGAGCACCTGAAAATAACCTTGGATCTTATACCGATTAGACAAGCGCATGCTACTCATCTTTCTATTTTCCTTGTGAAGAGGCCTGTGCTGATGTAGAAAGAGAACCGAATGCAGTTTTCATACAATGCTGTTTAGCAGTAGTAAGGGATAGATTGCTATATTAAGTTCCTGGAGATGTAAAGTGTCTGCCTGGAAAGACACCTCCTGTGAATTGAATTTGCACAATTCTCTTTTTCTTAAACAAAGTTTACATATATTCAGTAGCAATGCACTGGGATAGTTTTAAATTTTTGAGATATGGCGAAGGCTTTGGTGTGTTGGCTAATGTTTGAATTTGAATTATTTGATGAGTTAAATATACAGATGATGTATACACGGGAGTGTGTTCTTCAGTGTGTTGGGTCTTGGGTGTATGATTGTCGTTGTCATTTAAAAACTATGTTTGATACAGGGATATGTTTTGTTGCTCCTCTTGACATGGGGGTGGGGTGAACGAATCTCGCACAGTAGAACCTTCTCTTTTGGTTGGTCTGGTAGATATGGAAATTACCTGTAAGTTTAATTTATTTTACTGAAATGTAACTATACATATAAATATATCTAGTCTTGGGGAGTTTGCTTACATATTTTCTCATTGTTATTACTTTACATTGTCATTGTGTAATGAGATTTTTCTGCTTTCCTACTCGAAAGAACGCATTAATAGCCCATTGATCATTTAGCCTCTATTGGAACAGATGTTGCCAAAAACTCCCAAGTTGAAGGTGTGCCTCAAATTACCTTTGTTCTCTGTTTCTAATGTTAGTTTTGTCTAATAACTCTGGTGATTTCACGTCGGAACTTCTGGCACAATTTTCAAGATGGTGTAGCTAATGTTTACTGTTTGAGCCATTCAAAATCTACAGATATGACTTCAATGGCTTTCCATGAATGTGTTGTACAGATTGGTTTGACTGATGCCATCATTGCCCGTCAGGTATCTAGAGTTACGGCCAAGATGCAGAAGTGGCTTGTTCGCTTGCTTCGATTAGTTAGTATCTTTCAATTGATCTTGCTTGCCTTCATTATGTATGTGTTCATCTTTTCACTGTTCTCTTTGATTCTGCATCAGATTTCTATTTAGGCCCCATTTTTTGCATTTGTTCTTGGTGAATATTTATCTGGTTGGTTCTCACTGATGAATTTCAAATTATTTTGCTTTTGCTAACATTCAGACAAGGCTTGGATGAGTTTGCTGTATTAATCAGTACTTTTCGGTTGATCTTGCTTGCTTGCATGCAGTGTCTGTTCATATTTTCACTGTTTCTGTGTTACATCTGGTGGGGAGAATTCCGCGTCAGATTTATGCTTTTGTTTTTGTGAATTGCTTGCTTTCACTGGGATTCAGGGACGGCTCGGATGCGACTGCTGATGTTTGAATTCTTGTAGCATGTGTTAACTTACAAAATAAATATGCCACTTTGAGATTTGCAAAAAAATTCAGACAAGTGGCCCCGACGCACACGGAACACATTTTTCTGATTGGTTCAGCAGTGACAGACGTTCAACATCATATGATCCACAGTTTCTTCAGCTCTTTATTTTGAAGGTTACTTGGCGTTAATTATTGCCCCCACCTCTTGTTGCACTCCGCTATACAATCCGCAACACCTTGTGCATCTGCAAAATCATCAAGACGAGAACAAGATCATCAGAACAGATGTTGATTTTTTTTCATGTCAACAGAAAAAAAGAGTGAAAAAAGAGAGAGACATCAATGGTCATGAGAAATTCATCTATAAACGAAGCAAATGCAATGCAAGTAAGGGGGTCTGTCGTCTTACAGGCTGGTGCCACCACCGGGCCGCAGACGGAGTCCGTGCTGCAGACCATGATGCACGCGGCAAGGGAGTCCTCCCTGTCGCCAACGTCGCAGTTGCCAGCACAGTTGACGTTGCAGAGCCACCAAGGGGTGCTATGCCTGCACCCGGGGTAGCACTGCTGGTAACAGCTGCAGAAGGACATGGTGGACACCTGCTGCTGGGATGGCACTGACATGATGAGGAGCATGCAAAGGGCGGCAATGGTGGCCGCCCTCTTCTTCGCCTCCATCTCTCCTTCGTCGAATGAGAAGAGAAGAGAAAGGGAACTGATTTGGTGGTTCTCTTAGTCAGTTAAGAGTGTCAAGTCTCTTATATATTGGAGTTCCGAGGGCAATATCGACATTTGACCTGGATAGATTGTAGTATAACGCAACAAAGTACTTCAGTATTTTCCAGCAAATTAAATGACCCACAATTTCAGGTTTGGTTGTTTTGTAGCCAGTTTTGCCATGGTATTAATTTCCTCAGCAAGATGGTGCCTACTTGCAATTACTAACCCCTAGTGGAGCACCTAAAAATAACGTTGGATCTTAAACAGATTAGACAAGCTCATGCTGCCCATCTTTCTATTTTCCCTGTGAAGAGACCTGTGGTGAGGGAGAGATTGCTATTTTAAGTGCCTGGAGATGTGAACTGTCTGCCTGGAAAGACATACCCTATGAACTGAATTTGAACAATTCTCTTTCTTCAACAAAATTTGCATATATTCAGTAGCAACGCCACTGTGATAGTTTATTTCTTTTTCGAGATATGGTGAAGGCTTTGGTCAGTTAGCTAATGTTTGAATTTGAATTCTTTGTTGAGTTGAACATACAGAGAATGTATACATGGGCGTGTGTGCTTCAGTGTGTTGGGTGTGTGATTATTGTCGTCGTTAAGAAACTATGTATGCTACAGGACAATGTTGTCTTGCTCCTCTTCACATGCTCGGGAATGGGGTGGATGAATCTCGCACAGTGGAATCTTCTCTTTTGATTGGTCTGGTAGATACGAGAAATTGCTTGTAAGTACAGATTTTTTCTACTGAAATGTAACTACAAATGAATGTATCTAGTGTTAGGCAGTTTGCTTACATATTATCCTAGCATATCTCTTATTTCTAGCATATGGCATTGGTTATTGTTTAATCCAAACTGTATGTAGCTTTCTTTGTGACAATCTAATTTCTCAAATTTTAGTATGTAGATGTTTAGCACTAAATATTTAACACATGATCAAATTGGACTTTGATTCACCATTAATATTGCTTTCATCATGAATTGCACTTTTTACGAAAATAGTATTACATACCATGGAAGTAGTGGTCAAAGTATTGTTTTTGATGCTGTTTAGGGCAAAACTGACATCTGTTTTGGACTGAAGGAAGTAGTGGTGAAAGTATTGTTTTTGATCCTGTACTTGATTCTTCTACTTGTATGAATTGTATTAAATTCGATTTGGTAGCAACTTGCTATCTTGTGTATTTCTAAAAGGTATTGCCGGTGAGCTAGAAACCAGATTTTTCTGCTTTCCTACTCCATGAACGCATTATATGCCTATTGATCGTTTAGCCTCTATTGGCACCGGATGTTGCCAAAAACTGCTTGTACAGATTGGTTTGACTGATGCCATGATTTCCCTGCAGGTATCTAGAGTTACGTTCCGGTGTTCAAGATGCAGAAGTCTCTTGTTCGCTTGCTTCTGTTAATTAGTTAGTACTCCGTACCTTTCAATTGATCTTGCTTTCCTTCATTAGGTATGAGTTCATCATTTCACTGTTTTCTTTGATTCTGCGTCAGGTTTCTATTTAGGCCCCATTTTCTGCGTTTGTTCTTGGTGAATGTTTATTTGGTTCACACTGATGAATTTTGAATTATTTTGCTTTCGTTAACATTCAGGCAAGGCTTGAATGAGTTTGCTAATGTTTGTATTTTTTAACGTGTTAACCTTATATGTCGCTTGTTCCTCTTGAAAAGAAGATAAATAGGTTGCTCTTGCCATCTGGACAGAGGAAAGTAATATTGTAGATGAATCAAAATAAGCAGGGTTTGCACATGCGTCGATAATTTTAAGATTGGCAAATTTTCTCACAAGTGATGCACCAAAGCGGAACACATTTTATTGACTGATGCAGCAATCGCAGCCGTTCGACATCATATGTTTATGATCCTATGACCAGTCTGCTCTTAGCTCTTCAAGATTACTTGGTGCCACCACTGCCCCACATCTTGTAGCAGTCATCCGCACAAGCCCCAACATCTGCAAAAATAGCTCAAGATCATCAGAACAGACGGTTCCTTTTACCTTAGTGAAAAGAACACATTCTATCAATGTATCCCCCACACAAAAATGATTCTATCGAAGTACACGATAATTCAGACATAAACAGAGCAAACTCATCCATACAGTTTGTGTGAAACTAACACATATTCTATCAATGTAAGACAGGTGGTTGTGTCTTACTGACTGACGGCGCTGGCTGGTCACAGATGGAGTCCGTGTTGCAGGCGATCAAGCAGGAGAGAAGTTCTTGAATGGTTTGGGCGTCGGGGCAGCCACCAGCACACTTGACCTTGCATAGCCACGGCGGGATGCTGTCCTTGCACCCGGGGTAGCACTGCCGGTAGCACTTGCAGTCAACTCCGGATGGCTGCTGATGGGATGGCTTTGGCAGTGTGAGGAGGAGGAGCATGCATAGGGCGGCAATGGCGGCCGCTCTATTCTTCCCCTCCATCTCCTTGGCCTCACAGTCGTACTGGAGAAGAGAACTCCTGTGGTGAGTGGTGGCTCTGTCATTCAGCCAGATTGTGGGTTCTTATATATTGGAGTTCCGAGGGCAATATTGACATTTCACCCAGATAATTCGTAATGGAGCCGAGATTGGTATTTCACTATTTTCCAGCAAATCAAATGTCCATAATTTAAAGTTGGAGTGTCCTGTAGCCAATTTTACCATAGTATTCAGAGATGGGACTTTGCGAACTGTCACATAATACTGATGCACCTGATAATAACCATGGATCTTAAACCGGTTAGACAAGCACATGGTGCTCACCTTATGAGTTGTGAAGCTGCCTGTGTTGATATAGAAAGAAAACTGAATGCAATAATATACAATGCTTTTTATATAAGGGATAGCGTACCATACCGGTGCAAAGTTCCTGTCTATATGATTCTATACAGCTGCATCTAGGGAGATCAATCAGAGTTCATTGGCAGCTTACAAGCTTCTGAATGTAATTACAATAGAATAGTCCATGTTAGGAAAAAAAAACCCAAACAAGCCCTTTTGAAGCCGCCTGTGCTGTTGTAGAAAGAAAACCGAATGCGGTTTTCACAAAAGGATGTTATAAGGGATGACACGTACCACTGGAAATCATTTTACATATGTTTAATCACTTGCTGTTTAGTAGTAGTAAGGGCCAATTGACGTGGCAGTGCCCGCCGTTGGCGACGGCTCGCCCGGCCCAGAGGAATCCTCGTTGAATCTTCTCGAGCTGCCGCAAGGTTTTCTTCGGAGGAGCAAAAGCGAGCAGCTGGTGCACCGGAATAGCGCAGAGGACAGACTTGACGAGGGCAAGCCTGCCGGCTCTATTCATGAGCCAGGCTTTCCAGGTGGGTAAGCGTCTGGCGACCTTGTCGACCAGGGGCTGCAGCTAGCCAGCGGAAGGGCGACGCGTCGTCAAGGGCATGCCGAGGTATGTGACTGGGAGCGCGGCGGTCGAACATCCCAAGCTGGTGATTATCTCGGTGGCGCCCTGTTCCTCATGCAAGACAGTGGCCGAGCTCTTGGCGTAGTTCACTTTGAGACCGGACGCTCGGCCAAACAGGTCAAGGATTTCCTTGACAGCAGCTATGTCGCTCGTCGTGGCATGGCAGAAGAGCATGACGTCGTCGGCATATAAGGATATAGCCGGTATCGGTCTCCGCGGATGCAGCGGCGGGAGGATGCCTACTCCATGAATCATATGCCCATTGATCTTTTAGCCTGTATTGGAACCAGATATTTCCAAAAACTGCGAAATGATAGAAGTTGAAAGTGTGCCTCAAATTACATGTTGTTCTCTGTTTCTAATGTTAGTTTTCTCTAATAATTCTGAGGTGATTTCACATCGGAGTTTTTTCTATTGAAACCATGTTGGAGTTTTTTTAATTTATAATTCACGTGGAGCTTTTGGCATGAATTTCAAGATGTTTTAGCTAATATTTATTGTTTTAGCCATACAAAATCTCCAGATATAACTTTTAACAGCTTTTCAGGAATGTCTTGAACAAATTGCTTTGGCTGATTCCATAACTGCCCTGCAGGCCCTTTCGCCTCCCTCCAGGCTATTACCCGTATTGGATCTGATTACGTCCCTCTTCTCTTAGCTTCTATGGATGAACGACCGCGCCCTCCCCCGCGGTTTCGTTTCGAGAATTTTTGGCTCAGGCAACCAGGCTTTGTGGAAGCCGTCCAGACCCACTGGGTCTCGGCTCGCGCCGAGCCCCATAGGCAGATCTCGATTCTCGATGAATGGCATCATTTGTCCAAACGATCCTGGCAGTTCATGAAGGGATGGGGGGCTAATATTGGGAGGGATCTTCGGATACAGAAGACCTCCCTCCTCGAGGAGATCTGGGCCCTTGACCTCCGTGCAGATATCGCGGGGATCTCCGCTGAGGAATGGATGCATAGATATAATTTGGAGGATTCCCTCATGGAGATATACTCCAAGGAGGAAGAGTTTTGGCGCCAACGCGGCTCCATTAACTGGGTGCTATTTGGGGATGCCAACACTGCTTACTTCCATGCCATCGCTAATGGCCGTAGGCGACGATGTTCCATCCCCCTCCTTTGGGAGGGTGGACAGTTGTTTCAGGACCCTCAGGCTATCCGCCTGCTAGTTGACGACTTTTACAAGTCTCTATTCAGGGACGGCAGAGAAATGGTGTCGCCCTTGCCGACCACATCTGGTCGCGCGACCAACAGATTTCCCCCGAGGAAAATGCGGCCCTGCTTGGCCCATTCGATGCCGTGGAAGTTGAGGCCTTTGTCAAAGCCATGAACCCGAACTCGGCCCCAGGCCCCGATGGCTTGCCGGTCTGGTTTTTTCAGGCTTTTTGGCCGATGGTCAAGGATATCATCCTTGATCTTTTCAGCGAGTTTTCTAGGGGAACCTTAGACTTGTCCCGGCTTAACTACGGGATTATCTCTTTGATTCCCAAGGTGCCGGGTGCAGCGGACATTAGACAATTCCGCCCTATCACAGTCCTAAATGTGATATTTCGGATCCTCCCGAAAGGGTACGCCACTAGGGCGACCCTTATTGCCCCCCGGATTCATCACCCGAACTAGCAAACACCTCTGTGCGGTGTTCTTCAAGATCGATTTCCACAAAGCTTATGATACCGTTCACTGGTCCTTCCTTCGGGAAGTGTTGCTTAAGCGTGGCTTTGACCCTCACTGGGTGGCCCGGGTGATGCAGTTAGTGACGAGTGGCCGGACGGCTGTGAACATCAATGGGGAGGTCGGACCGTACTTCACGACTGGCCAAGGGGTCCGACAGGGAGACCCGATCTCCCCATTTTTCTTCAACCTTGTGGTTGATGCGCTCGCCTCGATCCTAGACTTGGCCAAGCGCGCGGGTCACATTAGGGGGATTTGCCCCCATCTGGTGGCCAATGGGGGTTTGACCCACCTCCAATATGCTGATGACACCATTATGATGGTGGAAGGGTCGGACGAAGATATTCAGAACCTCAAATTCCTCGTCCTCTGTTTCCAGGAAATGTCGGGCCTCACAATAAACTTTGCCAAGAGCGAGGTAATGGTCTTGGGATATTCTCAAGGGGAGGCTCAGCGAATTGCTAACCGTTTGAACTGTCGCTTGGGATCCTTCCCGATGACTTATCTTGGCATGCCCCTTAGTGACGCACGCCTCCTGGAGAAGGATTTCCGTCCAATAATCGCCAAGCTCCAACCTAGAATGGAGCCTTGGCAAGGGAGATGGCTTTCCAAAGCCGCTCGAGTGATTCTGATAAACTCCTCCCTTATTATCCTATTGATGTATATCACGGGATTCTATAGTCTACATGAATCCCTCCATCATGAAGTTACCAAACTACTCTCCCGATTCTTTTGGGCGGGCGAGAACAATAAACAGAAGTACCATATGGTCAAGTGGTTCGAGATCTGTAAACCTAAGGACCAGGGATGCTTGGGGGTTATTTCTTCCAAGCGAATGAATATTGCCCTCCTGTTCAAATGGCTTTGGCGGATCCAGACCGAGGAGGGTGGCCTGTGGCTTCAGATTATCCGTGAGAAGTACCTTCGCGGGCAACCGCTAGCATTTGCATCTAGGTCTGGAGGATCCCAATTCTGGCAATCGGTGATTCCTCTGTTGCCGGTCCTGCGCATTGGGACTTCCATCCAGATAGGCTCCGGATCGGCCACCCTATTCTGGCTGGATAGATGGGCGGGTACTCGCCCCTTTGCGGAGCGTTTTTTGCGTTATTCTCTATCTGTGTACGCCCACAGATCTCCGTGGCTGTGGCCCTGGCGAACCTAGGCGCAATTGCCTTCCGCCGCACCTTCGGGGCGGTAGAACTTGCGCAATGGGAGGAATTACTTGAGTGTATTGCCCTCCACTCCCCCTCTCCGGAGCAGGATACGCTATCTTGGCACCTCGAGCCAAGCGGTAGATTTTCGACTAGATCTCTGTACCAGGCGATTGTACCAACTCCTGGTCCAGTGGAACTAGCGGTGCTTTGGGAGATCAAACGCCCCCTGAAGATCCATATATTTCTATGGCAATGGTTAGAGGTCGCCTCCCCTCAGGCACTGAGGTCCGTAAGCGTAATGGACCTGGGGATGGCCTCTGCCCCATTTGTCTGGTACCGGAAGATTGCAACCACATCTTCTTCCGGTGCCCGGCGGCACAGTTCTTATGCAGTTGCTTCCGGGAGGTGGTTGGGGGCACTTGCACTAGTAGAAAAGAGGGCTTTGGTTCAGGCCGGGTCAGTCCATTAGTCCCGGTTCAGTCCAGAACCGGGACCAATGGGGGCACTGGTCCCGGTTCATGAGGCCAGGGGCCTGCCGGGCCTCGTGGGGGCATTGGTCCCGGTTCGTCTAGCCCCTTTGGTCCCGGTTGGTGGGACGAACCGGGACCAATGGGCCTCGCTCCTGGCCCATCACCATTGGTCCCGGTTGGTGGCTTGAACCGGGACCACAGGCTGCCCTTTAGTCCCAGTTCATGCCACGAACCGGGACCAATGAGGTGCCTATATATACCCCTCGCCCGCGAGCAGAGCACTGGAGTGCTCTGTTTTTCTCTGGCCGGCGAGGGGAGGGCTTTGTGGTGCTCTAGCTCACCTCCTATGCACATGAGGTGTTCGATGAAATGCCCGAGCCACAGTAGTTAAGCTTTCTCCTCTCGAAGCTCGACCTCAAAACTCCATTTTCCTCGATATTTGTCTAGGTTTAGCGGCCCATCACGTCCCATTCCCGTCTTCACCGCCGTCGATCGCCCGCGCCGATCTCGTCGCCGGCACCACCGTGGTGAGCCTCTTGTTCTTATCTTCTTTCTGAAAGAAAAAAATTCTTACTTTAGATAGATACTTGTCTAATTTTCTTACTATTGTATTGCTTGTTATTATATAGTGCGATGGTTTTGGTATCCTCCCCCGTCGGCCCTCGTCCTGTCTATGATTCGGATGTGGTATATATTATCTTTATAACTATTGGTTCATATATTGTTTATGAAAATTATGCCGACCAACGTGACATAGATTTTATTTATCTAGGAGGTATGTGAACCAGAAATTCCAACCGACCCTATTGTCGAGAGGTTAAATTTAGTTGAAGAAGAAAACAATTTCTTGAAGGAAAAAATAAAAAAATTGAGGAGGAGAAGATGATATTGGAGTTGCATGTTGCGGATGTCGTCGATGATCACAAGATCAAGATGCATGCAATGCACTTGAAGATTAGAAAGATTAGAAAATATACCATTCATACCGAGGCTTGGTATCATTATGCCATTGGATCAATTGTTACCTTGGTTGCGATTATGATCGCATTTGTTTTCGCATTGAAATGTTTTACATAGTTTCAATGCATGGTTTAATTAATTAGATGCTCTGGAGAGCTATATGTTGTTAGATGAGAACTATGTATGTACTTTGGTTTTAATGTGATGATGAACTTCTATTAATTTGGTCACTTAATTATCTATTCATGATGTTCTGTAATCGTTTTTGACACACTTAATTATATATAATGCATGCAGATGAACCGACAATGGATGTACGGTGGCAGACACACCTCCGAGTACATTAAGGGCGTGCATGATTTTCTCGAAGTGGCTGAGGCAAACAAGCAGAATGGTTTTATGTGTTGTCCATGCCCTACATGTGCGAATACGAAGTCTTACTCTGACCGGAAAATCCTTCACACCCACCTGCTTTACAAGGGTTTCATGCCACACTATAATGTTTGGACGAGGCACGGAGAAATAGGGGTTATGATGGAAGACGGCGAAGAAGAAGAGGACGATGACAACTATGTGCCCCCTGAATACGGTGATGCTGCAACGGGGGAAGCTGCTTAAGATCAAGAGGAACTAGACGATGTGCCCAATGACGCTGCAACGGGGGAAGCTGCTGAAGATCAAGAGAAACCAGTGCCCGATGATGATGATCTCCGCCGGGTCATTGTTGATGCAAGGACGCAATGCGAAAGTCAAAAGGAGAAGCTGAAGTTCGATCGCATGTTAGAGGATCACAAAAAAGGGTTGTACCCCAATTGCGAAGATGGCAACACAAAGCTCGGTACCGTACTGGAATTGCTGCAGTGGAATGCAGAGAATGATGTGCCTGACAAAGGATTTGAGAAGCTATTGAAAATATTGAAGAAGAAGCTTCCAAAGGATAACGAATTGCCCGACAGTACATACGCAACAAAGAAGGTCGTATGCCCTCTAGGATTGGATGTGCAGAAGATACATGCATGCCCCAATGACTGCATCCTCTACCGCGGTGCGTACAAGGATCTGAACGCATGCCCGGTATGCGGTGCATTGCGGTATAAGATCAGACGAGATGACCCTGGTGATGTTGACGGCGAGCCCCCCAGGAAGAGGGTTCCTGCGAAGGTGATGTGGTATGCTCCTATAATACCATGGTTGAAACGTCTGTTCAGAAACGAAGAGCATGCCAAGTTTATGCGATGGCACAGTGAGGACCGTAAGAAAGACGGGAAGTTGAGAGCACCCGCTGACGGGTCGCAGTGGAGAAAAATCGAGAGAAAGTACTGGGCTGAGTTTGCAGCTAACCCAAGGAACGTATGGTTTGGTTTAAGCGCAGATGGCATTAATCCTTTCGGGGAGCAGAGTAGCAATCACAGCACCTGGCCCGTGACTCTACGTATGTATAACCTTCCTCCTTGGATGTGCATGAAGCGAAAGTTCATTATGATGCTAGTTCTCATCCAAGGCCCTAAGCAACCCGGCAACAACATTGATGTGTACCTAAGGCCATTAGTTGAAGAACTTTTACAGCTGTGGAATGGAAACGGTGTACGTACGTGGGATGAGCACAAACAGGAGGAATTTAACCTGCACGCGTTGCTGTTTGTAACCATCAATGATTGGCCCGCTCTCAGTAACCTTTCAGGACAGACAAACAAGGGATACCACGCATGCACACACTGTTTAGATGACACTGAAAGTATATACCTGGACAAATGCAGGAAGAATGTGTACCTGGGCCATTGTCGATTTCTTCCGACCAACCATCAATGTCGAAAGAAAGGCAAGCATTTCAAAGGCGTGGCAGATCACCGGAAGAAGCCCGCCATGCGTACAGGTGATCACGTACTTGCTATGGTCAATGATTTACACGTAATCTTTGGAAAGGGTCCCGGCGGACTAGCTGTTCCGAATGACGCTGAGGGACACGCACCCATGTGGAAGAAGAAATCTATATTTTGGGACCTACCCTACTAGAAAGACCTAGAGGTCCGCTCTTCAATCGACGTGATGCATGTGACGAAGAACCTTTGCGTGATCCTGCTAGGCTTCTTGGGCGTGTATGGGAAGACAAAAGATACACCTGAGGCACGGGAGGACCTGCAACGTTTGCACGAAAAAGACGGCATGCCTCCGAAGCAGTATGAAGGTCCTGCCAGCTACGCTCTTACGAAAGAAGAGAAAAAAATCTTCTTTGAATGCCTGCTCAGTATGAAGGTCCCGGCTGGCTTCTCGTCGAATATAAAGGGAATAATAAATATGCCAGAGAAAAAGTTTCAGAACCTAAAGTCTCATGACTGCCACGTGATTATGACGCAACTGCTTCCGGTTGCATTGAGGGGGCTTCTACCGGAAAACGCCCGATTAGCCATTGTGAAGCTATGTGCATTCCTCAATGCAATCTCTGAGAAGGTGATCGATCCAGAAATCATACCAAGGCTAAGGAGTGATGTGGCGCAATGTCTTGTCAGTTTCGAGCTGGTGTTCCCACCATCCTTCTTCAATATCATGACGCACGTCCTAGTTTATCTAGTCGACGAGATTGTCATTATGAGGCCCGTATTTCTACACAATATGTTTCCCTTTGAGAGGTTCATGGGAGTCCTAAAGAAATATGTCCGTAACCGCGCTAGGCCAGAAGGAAGCATCTCCATGGGCCATCAAACAGAGGACGTCATTGGGTTTTGTGTTGACTTCATTCCTGGCCTTAAGAAGATAGGTCTCTCTAAATCGCGGTATGAGGGGAGACTGATTGGAAAAGGCACGCTTGGAGGGGACTCAATAATATGCAGGGACGGATATTCTTGGTCTCAAGCACACTACACAGTTCTACAGAACTCTACCTTGGTGACCCCGTATGTCGATGAACACAAGGAGCAGTGCGACGACTGGATTACATCTGAACACATCAGGACTTTCAGCAGTTGGTTGGAAACACGTCTCAGAGGTGACAACACTGTTTGTGATGAGCTGTACTCGTTGTCCAGGGGACCATCTTTGACTGTGTTGACTTACAAAGGATACGAGATAAATGGGAATACATTTTACACGATCGCCCAAGATCAAAAGAGCACCAACCAAAACAGCGGTGTCCGCTTTGATGCAGCAACCGAGAGGGGAAAGGACACATATTATGGTTACATAGGTGGACATATGGGAACTTGACTACGAACATGATTTTAAGGTCCCTTGTTTAAGTGCAAATGGGTCAATCTGTCAGGAGGCGTGGATCTGAACAATCTTGGGTACACTGACGAACCGTTCGTCCTAGCCAATGATGTGGCACATGTTATCTATGTGAAGGACATGTCTACCAGACCGAGAAAAAGAAAAGATAAGGAAGCGAATACATCATACGATGAGCCAAAGCGCCACATAGTTCTTTCAGGAAAAAGGGACATTGTGGGAGTGGAGGGCAAGACAGACATGTCTAAAGATTATGAAAAGTTTCATGAAATTCCTCCCTTCAAAGTCAAGGCTGACCCAAGCATCCTGGTAAACGATGAAGATTATCCATGGTTACGGCGCAATAAGCAAATGACACAAGCGAAGAAAAAGTGAAGATTTTCTGCCGCAACTATTATGATGATACCATGCCAACTTTGTAACACACGAGTATGATACCAAATAATCAGTAAATGCATGAAAATTGGTGCATGAAAAATAACAAATAAAATAAATAAGTAATTAGAAACAAAATAATATAAACTTTAATAAAATATATAAGTAGAAACAAAATAAAATAAACTTTAATAACATAAATAAAATTTATGAAACTAAAATTACCAAAGTATTTTCTGTTCAAAACATTATAAGCAACCTCTAGTATTATTGAAACTAAAATTATATAAAATTGATGTAACTAAAATTATCGAAGTATTTTCTGTTCAAAATCATCGAAAGCAAAAAGAATTTTCATAAAGAACTTTTTTGTTAGAAACTTTAATAGCAAAAAGAATTATCATAAAGTAAAATAAATAAGTAATTAGAAACAAAATAAATAAGTTTTTGTTGTAAGTAGAAACAAAACAAAATAAATAAAGCAAAAAAAAAACAGAAAACAGGCAAAAAAAAATTATGCCACCTACTGGGCCACCACGGCCTGAATACGACTAGAAACCCATCCATGGGCCAGGATTCAGGCCCGCAGAAGGCCCAGTAGGCCCACAGGCATGTACAGAGAGGTTAGGCCCGTAAGCCTGCTTTAGAGAGGAGCTCGACCGCTCAGGCGCACCGCACCTTATAAACAGGTGCGGCACTCTCTCAGCTAGCGAGGTGGGACTAAACTCCCACCACCACGCCGCTGTGCAAGGCTTTCCGTCCCGGTTGGTGGCACCAACCGGGACCAATGCCCCCCCTTTAGTCCCGGTTGGTGCCACCAACCGTGACCAAAGGCCGCCGCTTCTCGCCCTTTGGGCTGCTGAAAAGAGGCCTTTGGTCCCGGTTGGTGGCACCAACCGGGACTAAAGGTAGCATTGGTCCCGGTTGGTGCCACCAACCGGTACCAATGCTCTTTGTATATAAGCTGGACTTGTGAAATTTCACAACTTCACCGTCAGTTCGTGCCCGACGCCCCAGCGCTACTCCTCGTCGCCGTTGCCGTCATCGCCCTGCCTCTGACGCCGTCGCCGCGCCGCCCCTGCCTCCGACGCCGTCGCCGCGCCGCCCCTGCCTCCGACTCCGTCGCCGCGCCGCCCCTGTCCCCTACCACGCCGTCGCCGCGCCGGCCCCTGCCCCGCGCCCGAGCCCCTTCCCGCGGCCTACCCCCGCGCACTGGCGCCCTCGCCTCCCCCGCCGTCGCCATCGCCAGACGCCCCCGCTGTGAGCCGCCGCGCCGGTCCGGCTCTGTTTTTATTTTGTATTAGATTAATTTTTTGTTCATATATATATAATGTATATTTGTATGTATGTGGCTATATGTAAGTTCAGAGCATGTTTTTTATTAGATTAATTTCTTATTAGATTTATTACATTAATTTTTTTGTTCACAACATGTTTTTGTTCATATATGTATTTTTTTGTTCATATGTGTATTAATGTTTTTGTTGTATATATGTAATTTTTTTCAATGTATATATGTATGTGGTAGCTATATATGCATGATGAGGGGGGTGGGGGTCGATATACCCCCTCCCCGATAATTTCAACATGAGGGGAGGTCGATACCCCCTCCCCGACAACATTTTTTAGAAAAGTTTTATATATCTAGCTAGGAAGAAAGGAAGAAGGAATGAACTAAGAAGAGGATTAAGAAGAAAAATAAGAGGAGAAGAATAGACTCTATTTTTTCTTCTTCTTCTCTATTCCTTCTTCTTCTCCTTTTTTTTCTTCTTCTCCTATTTTTTTATCTTCTACTTCCTCTTCTTAATTTTTATCGGGAACTCCATTCCAAAATAACTTCGACATGGTGGGCGGTTGATATATATACCCCCTCTCGACCGTGATAACTTATACCACGGGAGCACCCCCCCGGCCCTCTCGCTCGACCAAAACTCTCGAGGACACCCAAACCGTAGAAAAAAACGATGTCGGTCTCCTACCCCCTCCGGCAGCGCCCCTACCCTTGAAGCGTTGCCGAGGCCACCCCAAACCCGGAATAAGCTAGGTCTACGTTTGGACTAATATATCCACCTGCTGTCATGTTTGTGTAATAATTGCCATGTTGTAATATTTGCAGAAACAATGGAGCACAGACGAGACGAGGAAGCAGAAGAGGTGTTGGGGGACATAATCTTAGCGGGAGGTGATGTCTTGTCGTATCTTAACGACAATGATGGTCTGGAATAACAGCGTGAAGAAGCAGGCTACGGTGATCGAAGAATGGAGGAGGAAAGACATGATTATGATGGCTCCGGTGACCGAATGCTGGTGCAAGAAGGAGCCCGTGGTGACGGCTCTGGTGACCGAACAGAGTCTGGCCAGGTAAATATATTAGTTAAGCCTGTGCTGACTAGCTAATTGATGCATTCATTGTTTTGGTATGTACACATATTAATTAACTCTCGTCTTTCTTCTTTTTTCTAGCCCTCCGGATCGAGCACAACTTCGGTAAAGAGACGAGGGCCGAAGAGAAAGTTGCGCTCGGATGAAAGGTTTGAGATCATAGCAATTGCGCGGATGACCAACCGATTGAACCCATCCGGACAAAGGAAGCATTTGGTGCTCAGTGCGGGGTTCTTGTTAGGGACAAGATCCCGATCAGCATCCACCAATGGTATAAGCCTAAGAAGGAAGACCCTGAGGTGTCTTATGTCAATGATATGCAGAAAGATGATCTTTGGACTGAGCTGAAGGCAAATTTCACCCTACCGCCAGAGGAGGATCCGGAGAGGCCAGTTAAAGAGCAATTAATCAAGTCTCATGCTCTTAAGAAGATGGCAGACCTATTCAGGAGGTGGAAGAATGAGCTGAAAACGTTTGTCGACAAAGAAGAGATACCAGAATTCATCGGCCAGTATGAGAAGATCAGAGATCACTGGCCCGCATTTGTGGCCCACAAGACATCGAAAAAGAGTAAGAAGATGTCAGCGAAAAACAAGAAGAATGCTGCGAAGAAGAAGCTTCACCATCGCACGGGGTCAGGTGGCTACCTCAAAGCCCGACCTAAGTGGGCCAAGGCTGAGAATGATCTGCTTGATAAAGGGATCGAACCACAGACAATGAACTGGCCAGACCGTTGCCGGACTTGGTTCTTCGGGGCTGGCGAAAAATTGGACCCTGTATCAGGGAGGTGCGTTTGGACGGACGAGCTTTTGAGAATACCAGTCAAGAGGCTTCAGCACTATATCGATGCAGCGCAGGAAGGGACGTTCGTTCCAGACAGAGAGAACGACGAGCTCACAATGGCCCTCGGGAATCCTGAGCACCCTGGACTGACACGAGGCACGCCAGGCTCCGTCACGTGGAAGGCTGGTTTTCTGGACGCAGGCGGTTACAAAAGCCAGGAGAGGAGGAAAAAAGTGGAGCAGACCCAAATTCAGAAGCTGCACGAAAGGTTTCAAGCGCTAGAGGAACAAGACGGCAATCGACATGCCGAAACTACACCTGAAGCTACCCCGCCATCTCAGCGGAGAAGCAGCGTGGCTTCCACCGAGCTGCTTCAGCCGGAGCATGTCTTGACGGCTCCTGCTAGCTACCCCGTGGATGCTATCACGGAGTCTCAACATTGCCACCTTATGACGCAATGGATGAAATTCAAAGTCAAGGCGACTGTTGTCTCTGTTTTACCAACTGAACCTGGCGCAACCTACCACTGTCGGCCGATTCCAGAAGGATATGCTAGGGTGATGGTGGATGAAATAACGGACGGATTTGAGGACCTCGAGCTTGACCACCCTACCGGTGAAGGGGAGACTCAGCTGGGTTCTGCTCTGAAGACTCCATGCCTATGGCGGAAGGATCTCATCAACCTTCCGAACTGGACGCCTCCGGCGAGTAAGGGCACTCCGCCTCCTCCTCTGCCTCCTCCTCCGGCGAGTGATCAGGGCACTCAGCCTCCTTCTTCGGCACGTGGCGGCACTCCGCCTCCTCCTCCGGCGAGTGATCAGGGCACTCAGCCTCCTTCTCCGGCGCGTGGCGGCACTCCGCCTCCTTCTCCGCCTGCGCCGGCGCGCCAGAGCAGCCAGCCTCCTCCTTCTCTGCCTCGTCAGCAAGGGCGGAAGAGACCCGCCGCCGCTCCGGCTGCTCCGGCGCGTCGTAGTCCTTCTCCTCCGCCTCGTAAGCAAGGAAAGAAGACAGCCGCAGCCGCTCCGTCTGCTCTGTCGGCGTCTAGTAGTACAGCCAGAGGCGGGAGGCAATACATGTTGGGAATCGTAGCATAATTTAAAATTTTCCTACGCACACCAAGATGCATCTATGGAGTGTACTAGCAACGAGGGGAAGGGAGTGCATCTACATACCCTTGTAGATTGCGAGCGGAAGCGTTCCAATGAATGTGGATGACGGAGTCGTACTCGCCGTGATCCAAATCACCGATGACCGAGTGCCGAACGGACGGCACCTCCGCGTTCAACACACGTACGGTGCAGCGACGTCTCCTCCTTCTTGATCCAGCAAGGGGGAAGGAGAGGTTGATGGAGATCCAGCAGCACGACGGCGTGGTGGTGGATGTAGCGGGTCTCCGGCAGGGCTTCGCCGAGCTTCTGCGAGAGAGAGAGAGAGGTGTTGCAGGGGAGGAGGGAGGCGCCCAAGGCTGTAGGTTGCTGCCCTCCCTCCCTCCTTGATATAGGCCCCCTTGGGAGGGGGGGGGGACAAAACCCATCTAGGGTTGGGGGGACGGCGGCCAAGGGGTGGAAAGGGGTGCCTTGCCCCCCAAGGCAAGGGGGAAGCTCCCCCCCCTAGGGTTCCCAACCCTAGGAGCATGGGGGGAGGCCCAAGGGGGGCGCCCCAGCCCACTAAGGGCTGGTTCCCTTCCACTTTCAGCCCACGGGGCCTTCCGGGATAGGTGGCCCCACCCGGTGGACCCCCGGGACCCTTCCGGTGGTCCCGGTACAATACCGGTAACCCCCGAAACTTTCCCAGTGGCCGAAACTTGACTTCCTATATATAATTCTTCACCTCCGGACCATTCCGGAACCTCTCGTGACGTCCGGGATCTCATCCGGGACTCCGAACAACTTTCGGGTTTCCGCATACATATATCTCTACAACCCTAGCGTCACCGGACCTTAAGTGTGTAGACCCTACGGGTTCGGGAGACATGCAGACATGACCGAGACGCCTCTCCGGTCAATAACCAACAGCGGGATCTGGATACCCATGTTGGCTCCCACATGTTCCACGATGATCTCATCGGATGAACCACGGTGTCGAGGATTCAATCAATCCCGTATACAATTCCCTTTGTCAATCGGTATGTTACTTGCCCGAGATTCGATCGTCGGTATCCCAATACCTTGTTCAATCTCGTTACCGGCAAGTCTCTTTACTCGTACCG
Source organism: Aegilops tauschii subsp. strangulata (assembly GCF_002575655.3). Taxonomy (NCBI): domain Eukaryota; kingdom Viridiplantae; phylum Streptophyta; class Magnoliopsida; order Poales; family Poaceae; genus Aegilops; species Aegilops tauschii. Next base: position 33,118,481 of record NC_053040.3, on the reverse strand, counting down.
CAATGCATGATCCCGTGACTAACGCCTTAGTCACATTGAGCTCATTATGATGATGCATTACCGAGTGGGCCCAGAGATACCTCTCCGTCACACGGAGTGACAAATCCCAGTCTCGATCCGTGCCAACCCAACAGACACTTTGGGAGATACCCGTAGTGCACCTTTATAGTCACCCAGTTACGTTGTGACGTTTGGCACACCCAAAGCTCTCCTACGGTATCCGGGAGTTGCACGATCTCATGGTCTAAGGAAAAGATACTTGACATTGGAAAAGCTCTAGCAAACGAAACTACACGATCTTTTATGCTATGCTTAGGATTGGGTCTTGTCCATCACATCATTCTCCTAATGATGTGATCCCGTTATCAATGACATCCAATGTCCATAGTCAGGAAACCATGACTATCTGTTGATCAACGAGCTAGTCAACTAGAGGCTTACTAGGGACACGTTGTGGTCTATGTATTCACACATGTATTACGATTTCCGGACAATACAATTATAGCATGAATAATGGACAATTACCATGAACAAAGAAATATAATAATAACCATTTATTATTGCCTCTAGGGCATATTTCCAACAGTCTCCCACTTGCACTTGAGTCAATAATCTAGTTACATTGTGATGAATCGAACACCCATTGCGTCCTGGTGTTGATCATGTTTTGCCCTAGGGAGAGGTTTAGTCAACGGATCTGCTACATTCAGGTCCGTATGTACTTTACAAATATCTATGTCTCCATTTTGAACACTTTCACGAATGGAGTTGAAGCGACGCTTGATATGCCTGGTCTTCCTGTGAAACCTGGGCTCCTTCGCAAGGGCAATAGCTCCAGTGTTGTCACAGAAGAGAGTCATTGGGCCCGACGCATTGGGAATCACCCCTAGGTCGGTAATGAACTCCTTCATCCAGACTGCTTCCTGTGCTGCCTCCGAGGCTGCCATGTACTCCGCTTCACATGTAGATCCCGCCACGACGCTTTGCTTGCAACTGCACGAGCTTACTGCTCCTCCATTCAAAATATACACGTATCCGGTTTGAGACTTTGAGTCATCCAGATCTGTGTCGAAGCTAGCGTCGACGTAACCCTTTACGACGAGCTCTTCGTCACCTCCATAAACGAGAAACATATCCTTAGTCCTCTTCAGGTACTTCAGGATATTCTTGACCGCTGTCCAGTGTTCCTTGCCAGGATTACTTTGGTACCTTCCTACCAAACTTACGGCAAGGTTTACATCAGGTCTGGTACACAGCATGGCATACATAATAGACCCTATGGCCGAGGCATAGGGGATGACACTCATCTCTTCTATATCTTCTGCCGTGGTCGGGCATTGAGCCGTGCTCAATTGCACACCTTGCAATACAGGCAAGAACCCCTTCTTGGACTGATCCATACTGAACTTCTTCAATATCTTGTCAAGGTATGTACTCTGTGAAAGACCAATGAGGCGTCTTGATCTATCTCTATAGATCTTGATGCCTAATATATAAGCAGCTTCTCCAAGGTCCTTCATTGAAAAACACTTATTCAAATAGGCCTTTATACTTTCCAAGAATTCTATATCATTTCCCATCAATAATATGTCATCCACATATAATATGAGAAATGCTACAGAGCTCCCACTCACTTTCTTGTAAACACAGGCTTCTCCATAAGTCTGTGTAAACCCAAACGCTTTAATCATCTCATCAAAGCGAATGTTCCAACTCCGAGATGCTTGCACCAGCCCATAGATTGAGCGATGGAGCTTGCATACTTTGTTAGCATTCTTAGGATCGACAAAACCTTCCGGCTGCATCATATACAACTCTTCCTTAAGGAAGCCATTAAGGAATGCCGTTTTGACGTCCATCTGCCATATCTCATAATCATAGTATGCGGCAATTGCTAACATGATTCGGACGGACTTCAGCTTCGCTACGGGTGAGAAAGTCTCATCGTAGTCAACCCCTTGAACTTGTCGATAACCCTTAGCGACAAGTCGAGCTTTGTAGATGGTCACATTACCATCCGCGTCCGTCTTCTTCTTAAAGATCCATTTGTTTTCTATGGCTCGCCGCTCATCGGGCAAGTCTGTCAAAGTCCATACTTTGTTTTCATACATGGATTCTATCTCGGATTTCATGGCTTCTAGCCATTTGTCGGAATCCGGGCCCGCCATCGCTTCTTCATAGTTCGAAGGTTCACCGTTGTCTAACAACATGATTTCCAGGACAGGGTTGCCGTACCACTCTGGTGCGGAACATGTCCTTGTGGACCTACGAAGTTCAGTAACTTGATCTGAAGCTTCATGATCATCATCATTAACTTCCTTCCCAGTCGGTGTAGGCACCACAGGAACATTTTCCCGCGCTGCGCTACTTTCCGGTTCGGAAGGGGTGACTGTCACCTCATCAAGTTCCACTTTCCTCCCACTCAATTCTTTCGAGAGAAACTCCTTCTCTAGAAAGGACCCATTCTTGGCAACGAAGATCTTGCCTTCGGATCTGAGGTAGAAGGTATACCCAATAGTTTCCTTAGGGTATCCTATGAAGACGCATTTTTCCGACTTGGGTTCGAGCTTTTCAGGTTGAAGTTTCTTGACATAAGCATCGCATCCCCAAACTTTTAGAAACGACAGCTTAGGTTTCTTCCCAAACCATAATTCATACGGTGTCGTCTCAACGGATTTCGACGGAGCCCTATTTAAAGTGAATGCGGCAGTCTCTAAAGCATAGCCCCAAAATGAGAGCGGTAAATCAGTGACATCATAGATCGCACCATATCCAATGGAGTGCGATTACGACGTTCGGACACACCATTTCTCTGAGGTGTTCCAGGCGGCGTGAGTTGTGAACCTATTCCACATTTCCTTAAGTGTGTACCAAATTCGTGACTTAAATATTCTCCACCACGATCTGATCGTAAGAATTTTATCTTCCTGTCACGTTGATTCTCAACTTCACTCTGAAATTCCTTGAACTTTTCAAAGGTTTCAGACTTGTGTTTCATTAGGTAGACATACCCATATCTACTTAAATCATAAGTGAGAGTGAGAACATAATGATATCCTCCGCGAGCCTCAACACTCATTGGACCGCACACATCGGTATGTATGATTTCCAATAAGTTGGTTGCTCGCTCCATTGTTCCGGAGAACGGAGTCTTGGTCATCTTACCCATGAGGCATGGTTCGCACGTGTCAAATGATTCGTAATCAAGAGACTCCAAAAGTCCATCTGCATGGAGCTTCTTCATGCGCTTGACACCAATGTGACCAAGGCGGCAGTGCCACAAGTATGTGGGACTATCATTATCAACTTTACATCTTTTGGTATTCACACTATGAACATGTGTAACATCACGTTCGAGATTCATCAAAAATAAACCATTGACCAGCGGGGCATGACCATAAAACATATCTCTCAAATAAATAGAACAACCATTATTCTCGGATTTAAATGAGTAGCCATCTCGAATTAAACGAGATCCAGATACAATGTTCATGCTCAAAGCTGGCACTAAATAACAATTATTGAGGTTTAAAACTAATCCCGTAGGGAGATGCAGAGGTAGCGTGCCGACGGCGATCACATCGACCTTGGAACCATTCCCGACGCGCATCATCACCTCGTCCTTCGCCAGTCTCCGTTTATTCCGTAGTTCCTGTTTTGAGTTACAAATATGAGCAACCGCACCGGTATCAAATACCCAGGAGCTACTACGAGTACTGGTAAGGTACACATCAATTACATGTATATCACATATACCTTTGGTGTTGCCGGCCTTCTTGTCCGCTAAGTATTTGGGGCAGTTCCACTTCCAGTGACCACTTCCCTTGCAATAAAAGCACTCAGTTTCAGGCTTGGGTCCATTCTTTGACTTCTTCCCAGTAACTGGTTTACCGGGCGCGGCAACTCCCTTGCCGTCCTTCTTGAAGTTCTTCTTACCCTTGCCCTTCTTGAACTTAGTGGTTTTATTCACCATCAACACTTGATGTTCTTTTCTGATCTCTACCTCAGCTGATTTCAGCATTGAATATACCTCAGGAATGGTCTTTTCCATCCCTTGCATATTGAAGTTCATCACAAAGCTCTTGTAGCTTGGTGGAAGCGACTGGAGGATTCTGTCAATGACCGCGTCATCCGGGAGATTGACTCCCAGCTGAGACAAGCGGTTATGCAACCCAGACATTCTGAGTATGTGCTCACTAACAGATCTATTCTCCTCCATTTTACAGCTGAAGAACTTGTCGGAGACATCATATCTCTCGACCCGGGCATGAGCTTGGAAAACCAATTTCAGCTCCTCGAACATCTCATATGCTCCATGTTTCTCAAAACGCTTTTGGAGACCCGGTTCTAAGCTGTAAAGCATGCCGCACTGAACGAGGGAGTAATCATCAGCACGCTGCCGCCAAGCGTTCATAACGTCTTGGTTCTCTGGGATTGGTGCATCACCTAGCGGTGCTTCTAAGACATAATCTTTCTTGGCTACTATGAGGATGATCCTCAGGTTCCGGACCCAGTCCGTATAGTTGCTGCCATCATCTTTCAGCTTGGTTTTCTCTAGGAACGCATTGAAATTGAGGACAACGTTGGCCATTTGATCTACAATACATAGTGTAAAGATTTTAGACTAAGTTCATGATAATTAAGTTCATCTAATCAAATTATTTAATGAACTCCCACTCAGATAGACATCTCTCTCATCATCTAAGTGAAACATGATCTGAGTTTAACTAGGCCGTGTCCGATCATCACGTGAGACGGACTAGTCAAGATCGGTGAACATCTCCATGTTGATCGTATCTTCTATACGACTCATGCTCGACCTTTCGGTCCTCCGTGTTCCGAGGCCATGTCTGTACATGCTAAGCTCGTCAAGTCAACCTAAGTGTATTGCGTGTGTTCCGAGGCCATGTCTGTACATGCTAGGCTCGTCAACACCCGTTGTATTCGAACGTTAGAATCTATCACACCCGATCATCACGTGGTGCTTCGAAACAACGAACCTTCGCAACGGTGCACAGTTAGGGTGAACACTTTCTTGAAATTATTATAAGGGATCATCTTACTTACTACCGTCGTTCTAAGCAAATAAGATGCAAAACATGATAAACATCACATGCAATCAAATAGTGACATGATATGGCCAATATCATTATGCTCCTTTGATCTCCATCTTCGGGGCACCATGATCATCTTCGTCACCGGCATGACACCATGATCTCCATCATCATGATCTCCATCATTGTGTCTTCATGAAGTCGTCACGCCAACGATTACTTCTACTTCTATGGCTAACGCGTTTAGCAACAAAGTAAAGTAATTTACATGGCGTTATTCAATGACACGCAGGTCATGCAAAATAATAAAGACAACTCCTATGGCTCCTGCCGGTTGTCATACTCATCGACATGCAAGTCGTGATTCCTATTACAAGAATATGATCAATCTCATACATCACATATATCATTCATCACATCTTCTGGCCATATCACATCACATAGCACTTGCTGCAAAAACAAGTTAGACGTCCTCTAATTGTTGTTGCATGTTTTTACGTGGTTTGTAGGTTTCTAGCAAGAACGTTTTCTTACCTACGTATGACCACAACGTGATTTGCCAATTTCTATTTACCCTTCATAAGGACCCTTTTCATCGAATCCGTTCCGACTAAAGTAGGAGAGACAGACACCCGCTAGCCACCTTATGCAACTAGTGCATGTCAGTCGGTGGAACCTGTCTCACGTAAGTGTACGTGTAAGGTCGGTCCGGGCCACTTCATCCTACAATGCCGCCGAAACAAGAAACGACTAGTAGCGGCAAGAAGAATTGGCAAACTCAACGCCCACAACTGCTTTATGTTCTACTCGTGCATAGTAACTACGCATAAGCCTGGCTCATGATGCCACTGTTAGGAATCGTAGCATAATTTAAAATTTTCCTACGCACACCAAGATGCATCTATGGAGTGTACTAGCAACGAGGGGAAGGGAGTGCATCTACATACCCTTGTAGATTGCGAGCGGAAGCGTTCCAATGAACGTGGATGACGGAGTCGTACTCGCCGTGATCCAAATCACCGATGACCGAGTGCCGAACGGACAGCACCTCCGCGTTCAACACACGTACGGTGCAGCGACGTCTCCTCCTTCTTGATCCAGCAAGGGGGAAGGAGAGGTTGATGGAGATCCAGCAGCACGACGGCGTGGTGGTGGATGTAGCGGGTCTCCGGCAGGGCTTCGCCGAGCTTCTGCGAGAGAGAGAGGTGTTGCAGGGGAGGAGGGAGGCGCCCAAGGCTGTAGGTTGCTGCCCTCCCTCCCCCCCTTTGTATAGGCCCCCTTGGGAGGGGGGGCGGCCAAAACCCATCTAGGGTTGGGGGGACGGCGGCCAAGGGGTGGAAAGGGGTGCCTTGCCCCCCAAGGCAAGGGGGAAGCTCCCCCCTAGGGTTCCCAACCCTAGGAGCATGGGGGGAGGCCCAAGGGGGGCGCCCCAGCCCACTAAGGGCTGGTTCCCTTCCACTTTCAGCCCACGGGGCCCTCCGGGATAGGTGGCCCCACTCGGTGGACCCCCGGGACCCTTCCGGTGGTCCCGGTACAATACCGGTAACCCCCGAAACTTTCCCGGTGGCCGAAACTTGACTTCCTATATATAATTCTTCACCTCCGGACCATTCCGGAACCTCTCGTGACGTCCGGGATCTCATCCGGGACTCCGAACAACTTTCGGGTTTCCGCATACATATATCTCTACAACCCTAGCGTCACCGGACCTTAAGTGTGTAGACCCTACGGGTTCGGGAGACATGCAGACATGACCGAGACGCCTCTCCGGTCAATAACCAACAGCGGGATCTGGATACCCATGTTGGCTCCCACATGTTCCACGATGATCTCATCGGATGAACCACGGTGTCGAGGATTCAATCAATCCCGTATACAATTCCCTTTGTCAATCGGTATGTTACTTGCCCGAGATTCGATCGTCGGTATCCCAATACCTTGTTCAATCTCGTTACCGGCAAGTCTCTTTACTCGTACCGCAATGCATGATCCCGTGACTAACGCCTTAGTCACATTGAGCTCATTATGATGATGCATTACCGAGTGGGCCCAGAGATACCTCTCCGTCACACGGAGTGACAAATCCCAGTCTCGATCCGTGCCAACCCAACAGACACTTTGGGAGATACCCGTAGTGCACCTTTATAGTCACCCAGTTACGTTGTGACGTTTGGCACACCCAAAGCACTCCTACGGTATCCGGGAGTTGCACGATCTCATGGTCTAAGGAAAAGATACTTGACATTGGAAAAGCTCTAGCAAACGAAACTACACGATCTTTTATGCTATGCTTAGGATTGGGTCTTGTCCATCACATCATTCTCCTAATGATGTGATCCCGTTATCAATGACATCCAATGTCCATAGTCAGGAAACCATGACTATCTGTTGATCAACGAGCTAGTCAACTAGAGGCTTACTAGGGACATGTTGTGGTCTATGTATTCACACATGTATTACGATTTCCGGACAATACAACTATAGCATGAATAATGGACAATTACCATGAACAAAGAAATATAATAATAACCATTTATTATTGCCTCTAGGGCATATTTCCAACAATACAGATTCGGTCCTTCTCTGAAGACTCCAAAGAAGTTACCATACGAGAGGACCGAGGAGGAAACCACGAAGATCGTGCGAGCCGAAGTGACGAACTTCTTTGAAGGGGTGAAAGCAAAGAAACATCCACCTCCGGAGGAGAAGGTAGATCCGGTGAAAGCGAAGCGCACTCTGGCTGCCCTGACAAAACCACCAAAGTCTCCGCCGAGAGGCAACTATGAGCGCATTATTGGAAAGACATTTCCGAAGCAGAGCGGTCGGGAAGTACTGTCAGTGATCAAAGGTTAAAAGAACGACGATCTGGGAAAAAATTGCCCAGCTCGGCGAACAAGCGAACCAATCGTGCCCCCCGCTCAAGGTGTCTAGCGACATCGTCGCTGCAGATCCGAGGATGGTGCCCGGTTATAGAAATCTTGGAGATTACCTGCCCGACGATGTACATTATGATTTCTTGGAGGTGGACAAACACAAATACCATTACGGGAAGCCTCTCATCAAAGATGAAAGATCTCTAACAATGATGATGCAAAGATTACATGATTGGTACATGAAAACCTGCAGAGAGTCTGGGGGGAGGAATACTTTGACGCTGAGAGTTAAACTGGAGCATGACCTCGTTGGAATTGAACTGTTGAATGTTCCATTTGAGGAGTTCTTCCAGTTTTTCAATCAAAAGGCCCTCGATAAATCAACGATCACTTGCTACTGTCTGTAAGTAGTACTACTTCTGTCATTAAGTCTCTCTGTATAGGTCAGCTCTTTCATTGCATGTATTTATAATTATCCTCACTATATTATGCAGATTGAAGATCGCCGAATTGAAGAAAAGACAAATCGATGATATTGGGTTCATTAACACAAATCTCATAGATGCAACTGAGGTTAAATATTATGCCGAAAATACCGAGGCCAACTTGCTACGATCGTTGGTAATAAATGAAAATAAAGATATAATACTCTTTCCTTACAACTTCAAGTGAGTGTTACTGTCTTGTGCATATTCGGTTTCCCTTATTAGTCCAGGTTATAGTAATGTAATTGATGACTTATGCATGCGTGCGCAGCTTCCACTATACTCTCCTAGAGATTAAGCTTGAGTAGGGAGTAGTAACCGTCTTAGACTCGAGACGAAAGGATCCCCAGGACTATGCAGACATGACTCAAATGCTCGACTAGTAAGTTAAATCGATCATTATCCACCATATCAGCAACTTTGTTCATTTCCTGATATCAAGTAATTGTTTTCTTTGTCTGGCAGGGTTTGGAGAAAATTCACCAAAAAAGCTCCGGGACTGCCGAAGAAGCTGCAATTTAGACACCCGAAAGTAAGTACTATAGTAGCATGTTCCGCGCATATCCTAGTGATTCAAGCGCTAGTTTCATCAATACCATTTAGCATGCTTGCTTATCAGTCTGATTGACCTCTATTTCTTGTAAAGTGGTTGTGGCAGGAACCCGGGAATAATTACTGTGGATACTACGTTTGCGAGTCCATCCGCTACACGACCTGTGAGCGGGGCTACTCTGACGAACAATATGAAGTGCGTAAGCAATAATATTCACAATTTTATTTTATTACCATCATTTGTGTCGAGTTTCATTTATTCATATATATATGTATTGACCCCCTTCTTCAAATTAGATCTTTTGGATGCGGGATGAACTCGTAGCACCAGATCATATGCGAGCAATTCAAGAGGAATTGGCGGCATTCTTCCTTGACCACGTGATCGCTAAAAACGGAGAATACTATGTGGACCCTGTGTTCTTACAATTTAATTAGGAGATTATATTGTAAGAGATAATTATTGTATATATGTAGCCGGTAGTGTCGGATAGATATACGAGAACTTGTTGTTCGACCAATCTCTCGGAGAAGGAGAGGTGGTCGATATCACTTCTCTCTGTATGCACATGATGACGATCTTCTGTTTCCTTCATTTGCTTACTAGCTAGCGTGTCTAGTCCTCTCCATACGTATATAGTACGTAGCGTCGACCAAGCACGGAGATAAGAGAGGACACTTCTCTTTATTAATTAGCTAGCTAACACAATATATGAAACACCTAAATTAACCCCCCAAAACCCCCAACCCCCCCCCCCCCCCCCCTTTCAAAAAAAAAACAAAAACCCCAGCCCCTGAAATGCTGACGTGTGGATGCCTATTGGTCCCGGTTAGTGCCACCAACCGATACCAAAGGCCCTCCTGCCTGGGCTCGCCGCACCGGCCACGTGGAGGCCCATCTGTCCCGGTTCGTGTAAGAACCGGGACTAAAGGGTTAGGGCATTAGTAACGACCCTTTAGTCCCAGTTCAAAAACCGGGACAAAAGGCCCTTACCAACCGGGACAATAGGCCCTTTTTCTACTAGTGTTGGTGCCATGACAACCTCCCGGATTTGTTCGGGGAGGTCTTTAGACTCCCCGGTTCTAGGCGCGCCCCTATTTGGGTCGCGCTAGGTACCCTTGCCTGGTCCCTTTAGTGTACCCGCAATAAACTAGTCATCGAACGAGTGATTCCGTCTCGCGTGACTCATGTGATCTACAAAATGTGTGGCTTCTTACAGCTCCAGAGACCGCTTAGCAAACTGGAGCGACCGAGGCGTCATCAACAACATCATGGCGGGTCTTCGTGCCTCGGCGGCGTCTTTTGCTCCTCCTCCACCGCCACCACCACCTCCTCCCGAGCCGGATTGGTTTCTCCTTTTAGCTTTATTTGGGGCTTGTCTTGCTGTGCCCCCAGCATGATTCTATGACTTGATTGTACTTGGTACTGATGTGTTGGATGCTTGGTGGTTTGCTTTATAATATAAAGCGGGGGGAAACCCTTTTTCTTAACTGCCCTGCAGGTAGAGTTACGTTCGGGTGGCTGAGGTGCAGAAGTGGCCTGTGCACTTGCTTCGGTTATGATCTTGCTTTCTTGCATTATGTATATGTTTATATATTCACTGTTTTGATTGTGTTCACTGTTTGATGTTGTATGAGGTTGGGAGTATTCTGTGGCAGATTGCTACATACTACCTCTATACCTAAATATAAGACCTTTTTGAAGGCTAAACTAGCCTACAAAAACGTCTTATATTTTGATACGGAGGGAGTATGTCCCATTTTGTTTGTTTGTTCTTGGCGAATGTTTATCTGGTTCCCACTGAAAATTTTCTATTAGTTTGCTTTTTTTTAGATTTACGCTAGTCTTTTGAGCCTTTGATTAGTTTGCTAATGTTCTTTTTAAGCCTTTATGTCACTTATTCCTCGCAAAAAGAAGATAAACAATATAGCTCTTGCTATCTGGACAGAGCCAAATCACACTGAGCAGGGATATGCTACATGCATCGATAACCGTCTTTATTACAAGCGGTGCACCGAAGAGAAACACATTTTATTGAGTAGTGTAGCAATCACAGCCGCTTGACATCATATGATTATGATGCCATGATCGACCCGCTCTTAGCTCTAAGGTTACTTGGCATCACCTTGGGCGCTCCACATCAAGATGCAAATCAAATGACCACAATTTCAGGTTGACTCCTGTAACAAAATTTTCCATGGTACGCTTTTTCTGAAAGAAATGGGACTTTGCCTGCTGTCACTTACTAGCCCCCAGTGGTGCTCCTGAAAATAACCTTGGATCTTAAACTGGTAAGACAAGGCATATGCTGCTGAAATTCTGAGTTATGGAGCTGCCTTTTTTTTAGAAATGGAGGAGGACCCCCGGCCTCTGCATCGTCCAGATGCATCAGCCACTTTATTAATTATTCACACAAGACCTTGCAAAGTCATACAACAGTAAGACTAAAGCCACCGTCTAGGCAACAAACTGACGCTACTCCTATCCAATTGATGAAGGGATGCTGATAGTCTGGGCCTAATACCAAACAGACCTCGTAGCCAAACCTAACATCTAAGACCTGAGGTCCCAACCAGAACGCCTGCCGGGTATGGGTCACCCACCAGTCCGGCGCACTCCTCAACCAGGACGCCTGCCGGGTATGAGGCCGCCGCAGCCACCTGCCACCAATCTATCCTCAGTGCTGTACTGTTGCATCTACCTTGCCCGGTCTAGCTGCCGTCGACGCCACCACGACGCCAGACAACGCCACCATCCTGCGCGAGTCCATCTTCGCGCATAGGGCGCCGAGTCTACACTGCGTCACGCCGCCGAGATCCGCCACCATAAATGGGCAAGATGAAACACCGCTCTTCCGCTTGTCCCCTCCAGCTAGCACTTGCTCCAAAACGATGCCCCCGGGAGGGAGAACGACACGAAAGCACCGTCATCGTCCGATCCGTAGACCCAGATCTAGGGTTTCCCCCGGAACATCCGGATCAAGTTGACATGTCCTGCAATGACGATGCCTCGAGAAGGGAACGACGTCCGAGACGCCGCCATAGTCCGCCAAGACCGCAGTCAGTCACGATTTTCACCGGAAGCCACGTCGTCCCGATCTCTCTCGGCTGGCTGGAACCGAGCGGAACCTCGCCACGAAGACGTATGCCGCCGTCGGTACTCCGGCGGAGATACGTCATTTCCTCACCGGTCCCTCCACGCGCCGCCGGTCGGCGCAAGGCCACCCCGCGGCGGATCCGATCGTGGCTTTGGATCCGCAGCCACCGCCGTCACCATCTCCGCAGAGATCAGCCAACCCCGCCGGATGGGGCGCTCCCACTGCCGCCGTCCATCTCAGGGCCGCCGCTCCGCCGGCCATGGAACTGCGGCCACCGCCGCGCGACATAGGGTAGCCGCCCTAGCCGCCGCCCTTGGACTTCCACGAGAGGTGCCGCCCCTGCCTCCTCAGATGGGACCCCGCAGCCTCCGCCCGCCTCGGTGCCTTCGGCGCCGGGCCCGCCGCCGCCGCGGCCCACGCCGGCGGCAGCGGTGGCAGGAGGAGGCGCGAGGGGTGGCCTGCGGCGCTAGGGTTGAGGGGTCCCTGGCGTCGCCCAGGGGACGCGACATGAGGGGAGGGGACGCGAGGGGAGGGGGAGCAAAAGAAAATCTTGTATGGCGATATAGAAAGAAAACTGATTGCAGTTCGGGTACACTAGCTGTAGTTTATGTATGGGATGACATACCAGAGAAAGTGGCAGCTGCATGCATAAAAATGGAATAGTTCATGCCATAAACACTCTTCCATTCACTGTTCAGATGTTACACAAAGAAACGACGTCTGAAATCCCGGCATATGTTACACAAACCCTTGTGACAAATCATCTGAATTGCGTGCTCTCTGAAAAAAATGAGCCTCCTGCCGGCACAACTGAACTGAAGTATATTTAATCCTAGCAAAAAAAAAAAAAACTGTAGCACTTAAATTTGTTTCAGACGAAATGGAAATTTGCCTAGAAAAGGAGAGAATCTGCTTCCACCCGTGCACACTTGAAAAATTAGCCTCCTTGTGGCACAAGATTGCTCGACCTCTTGTGATGGTAAACGGTGAAAGCACTACTACCACTGCTAGGAATGACCCGGTGTTCCAATCAAATCGAATACTAGCTTCCATGACAACTGGAAATTGGTTTGATTATTTGATCATTTCCATCTGGTGGGGAGAACTCTGCGTCTAATTTCTGCTTATGTCACATTTTCTATGTTTGTTCTTGATGAAATTCTGTGGGGAGAATTCTACTAATGAATGAATGTTGATTTGTTTTGTATTCATTGAGATTAACATAAAGCATGGACGAGTTTGCTGAGTAACGTTTGAATTCCTCTTAAGAAATGTAATGTGTCACTTATTCCGCGGAAAAGAAGGCTGCTAGTTTTGTTCTTGTGATCCAGTAGGGAAAGGTAAAATCAAAGCCAAATCAAAACTAGCAGGGATTTGCCATATGCATCAATACCCTAATTTACTTTGACTTTTAAGAGACACAATCATTCTTACAAGTGGTGCACCGAAGTGAAACACATTTTATTGATTGGTGCAGCAATCCCAACTGCTTGACATCATACCATCCCATGACCGACCGGCTCTTCAAATCTTTATTACTTATTTAAAGATTAGCAAGCTCTTCAAATCTTTGTTAGTTGGCGTGTCCATGGCCACCCCACCTCTTTTTGCACTCATTGTTACAAGCCACAACGTCAGCTGGATCTACAAAACAACAACGCAAACACATGATCCTTCTTTCCTTTGCAGCAACAGAACAATGGAACAAGCACATGTTCCATCAGTGTCCATGCATGAGAACTCATCCACAAAAGGAGCAAACGCAGTGTCGTCTTACCGATGGGGGCCGTTGACAGGCCGCAGACGGGGTCCATGCTGCAGGCGATCTTGCAGGAGCCAGCCTTGTCGTAGCCGTTAGCACCGCCGCAGCCGCCGGGGCACTCGACCTTGCAGACCCGCGGCCAGGTGATGTCCTTGCACCCGGCGTAGCACGGCCGGTAGCACTCGCAGACGGTGTCGGAGAGCTGCTGATGGGATGGCTTTGCCAGCATGAGGAGGAGCATGCACATGGCGGCAACAGCGGCCGCTCTTCTCCCCCCCTCCATCGATCTCCTTCTTCCTCGTACAAGAGAAGAGAAGAGAAGTGCAGCGGTGAGTGGTGGCCTTGTTAGTATGTGCAGTCTTACAGAGTGTGGGCTCCTCTTATATACCAATATTTCAGTATTTTATCCAGCAAATCAAATGGCCATACTTTTAAGTTGGAGTGCCCTATGTGGTATTCATTTTCTCAGCGAAGTGGGGAAATAACAATAGATCATAAACGGGTTAGACAAGTGCACGCCGCTCATCTTTCTTTTCCCCAGACAAAACCTTTTTGAAGCTGCCTGTGCTAATGTAGAAACAAAACCGAATGCAGCTTCCATACAATGTTGTTTATATGGATGACACATACCAGTGAATTTTTGTGTACATATGATTTTTTCTAGAAAACTTCCGATCTAGTCATTGTCAAGGTAGTACAAAAAGAACACCAGAAGTAAAACCGTAGACCACCTAGGGATGACTACAAACACTGGAGCGATCCAAAGGCGTGCCGCCGCCGTCGCCCTCCCTCATCGGAGCCGGGCAAACATTATTATAGTAGACAGTCAAAAAGTTATCGTGCTAAGACCTCATAGGACCAGCGCACAAGAATAACAACCGCTGCCGATGAAGAGAAGTGTAGATCGGAATGATCCCACCTGCAGACACACAAGCGTAACGAACGAAGACCGGATTCAAGCGGATTCACCGAAGACAAACACCGACAGGATCCGACGAGATCCAACAGAGACGAACCTCCACATGCCCTCCGATGACGCTAGAAGCACCATCGGGGCGGGGGCTAGGCGGGGAGAACGTTATTCCATCTTCAAGAAGCCGCTGCCGCCTCATCTTCCTGAGCATGGCACAAACCCGAACAAAACTAAAAAAAACACTTTAAAACGGGCCCTTCTGCCGACAAGGACTGGGATCCACCGCGCCTCTATGATCCTTGACCATAGGAGACGAGACGGACCGACGACTTGCTGGCGAGGGGCAGGAAAACCGCTTTGGTCGGAGGAGGCAGGTATTCAATTTTCCTTGTTGCCCTTTCGCGTCGACAATGACGGTAGTTGAAGCGCCAATCAAATGAACAAGGAAAAGACTCGCTAAAAAAATAACAGAAAATAAAGAGCAATTGTGTATATATGCTTAATCACTTGTTGTCCAGTAGTAGTAAGGGCAAAGGGAGGGGATCTGGAGCACTCAGGTGCTCCACCCCCAATATGTGTATTAACTAAAAAACAATCCAAAAAAACTAAAATTTTGAGATATCAAACCCGGGTGCCCAATCTGCTCCCGTGTGAAGTTCGTGAAAAAAGATTAGGAAATATATTCTCAGTAAAAATACAAAAAAGATCTTATGTATAGAAAAAAATTGTTTGGATGGATCGTATGCCAGACTGTATTTTCTTCACCACCGATATGTTTCCTGATATTTTTTCACGATAAACATCACACGGGAGTAGATTGGGCACCCAAGATTGATATCCCCAAAACCTAGTTTTTCCTTAAAATTTTCCTGGTATTTTTTATTTTAATATTCATATAGGGGGGTAGGGGTGGGAGGGGTTTTGGAGCACCCAGGAGCTCCCGTGTATTTTTCTAAGCGCAAATTTCTACTTTAAGTGCGTGCATATGTGAAGTATCTGCTTGGAAAGACATCTATAAATAGAATTTGCAACTATACCTTTTTATTCAAAACAAAGTTTGCATATAGTCAGTTGAAATGCTATTTTTCTTCTTCGTTTTTCAGATATGCTTAATGCTTTGGCGAGTTAGCTAATGTTTGAATTTGAATTCTTTGATGACTCAGTTTTTTTTAAATCTTCGATGAGTTGGACGTATAGATGATGATATATGGGTATGTGTATGTGTGCTTCACATCGAGTGTTTCATTATCGCGGTCCCTAAAAATTTACATACAGTGCGGCGACATGATGTGTTGCTCCTCTCAACATGCTCCTGGATGGGGTGAATGAATGTCACACGGTAGAATTTTCTCCTTTAATTGGCTAGTAGGTACATATGTGAAACTGCTTGTAGGTTGTAAATGTATTTTTCTTATTGCAATGTATCTGCACCTATGAATCTATTATTTAGGAAAAATAAAGTTTTTCTATTCCCTGCTTATTGCGAGGAATATGGAGTTGCCACGTACACATTTCCTATGATGGGCCCAACTCAACAGGCTGAGTGCATTTTATCTCCACCCTTTTTGTTATTATGCTTTAAGTTTTTTTCTATGTTTTCATTATTTGTTTTATATTTCAATTTCCTTTTCACACTTTTATGTTATTTTAAACTTATTTTTATATTTATTTTGTATTTTATTTTCCTTAAGCTTTCTCCCGTCCACCTTTTAAATTTGTTCTTTGATTTTAAATTATTTGCTTATCTTTAAATACTCTATTTTAATTTTTACTCTTCCCTTTCTTTATGGTAAATACATGACTATATTTTTGACAGTCAACACTTCTTTTCAAATATGTGAACTTTTATTTTGTGAGAACATTTTTTTGATAGTCATGGATATTTTTAAATTGTATGAAAATGTCACTAAGTATTACTCTAAAAGGTATGTTTATCTATGGCACGGGATAGTTCATGACTCTACAGGAACATTTGCACGTGTTGGGTCAACATTTTATTAAATGTGCATGAACATTTCTTATTTGTTGTAGATACATGAACATTTTTTTAACGATAGATAGTTTTTTTAAGTCATGAATATTTCATTTTCATTTTTATTTGCTCACTTGTATTTACATTTATGTTTCTGTTGTTTATATATATGCTTAGATTTGAGTAAAGCGCATTAGAGGTCATAATCGTATTTCAGAGGTGCTATGTTAGTCCTAATTCTTTGAAAATGCACATCTAAATTTCAATTTTCATCAGAGGTCGTATAGTGTCTAGAACTATCGGTGATTATGAATACAACATGTGAGTGCTATACCAGGCTGAGTCGACTTGCTTAGATTTATGGATACAACATCTATGGACCTTCATGCCCACACGACGAAGCATCAAAGAAGACACTTGGAGGAGATGAACTATAGACACACTATATACCGGATAGGCTATTACGAGATATATGTGTGTTGTAACTGCACGAGACCGGTCGGCGGGAAGCACTTGGAGGATAGATTTCCTTATTTGCCGATCTAGTCTGCCTATATAAAGCCAGAGAACATAGCATTGTTATGTTATGTTCATAGCAGGAAGTAGGGCTTTAACCCATCTGAGGGTCTAAAGCTGGGTGAAAAACCACCGTGTATTTATTGTGTTCTCGTCACCGGTGTCTAAGACGGGATCACCGTGTTGTTGGACTCATTATTTATGTTGTATGTATACTTGCGTTTATAAGATCGATTGTTTAATCCTCATCCGTGGAGAATTAGTCTTCCACAAGAACTACTATCGCAGGCATGCCCGACACTTCTCAGTCAAAAAAATCGGTTCCTTTTTACTACCATTTCTCAGTTACTAAATTTCAAGTGAGGACTCCAAGATTCTCTGTATGACAGTTTACTTAGCTATTCCTCACCATGCTTTCATGGCAGGGTGTGTGTTGCATCTTTCCTCTAGGCCATCCTTCCTTATCCCTTCCTCATAAGATTTTTTATTCACTTCATGCTTTCACCTAACTTCAAATAAAAGTTTACAGAGGAAGTATTTACTATGTTCTCCCGCCTCTCTTATCGAAAAAGGCTTTCGCCCCACTTTATAAATAAAGCAAACCACCAAAGGCCACCAAGTACCACATACAAAACCACAAAAACACACACACACAGAGGTCTCACAACAAATAGTACATGGGGGTTCTGCTGAGGGCACAACTCAACCAGCCCAAAGAAACAAAAAAGCCGGTGATACCGGAGAGCCAAAAGGTACTACAGGCTCAGGAGGCGGCGGTGGAAGCGGCGGCGCCAATCGGAGAGCCATCGCACGGAGATCGAAGATGATGATGTTGATGGCGTCCAGTCCTAGAGACGGCTAAGAGGCCGCCAAAGCTGCAAGAAACCACAAAGTTTGAACACCACGTCGGTGGCTCGTCGAAGGGGAATATGCTAGATGACTAGCTTATTCTGAACCGTCCAGAGCGTCCAGGCAAGAACACCAATGGTCAGCCACCTAATGTGGCGACACGCACACTACTAGGAAAAGGCCTACTAGTGGCGCACCAGTTTTGCCTACTAATGGCGCACTACTGGTGCGCCACTAGTATTTTTTTACTAATGGCGCACCACTGGTGCGCCATTAGTATCAGTGCGCCATTAGTATAGGCCACGGTGCGCCATTAGTATAGGCCACGGTGCGCCATTAGTATGCCTCCCAGGGGCCATATTTACCCATGTGCTTTGCCATACTAACGGCGCACTGCGGGGTGATGCGCCATTAATATCCTTTGGCATACTAATGGCGCACGTTGGGGTGATGCACCATTAGTATGTATATTAGGGATTTTTTTTCTTTTCTGATATTTGCACAGATTACAAAATATATTATTGGACAGAATATAAACAGCACCACACAGCAACAGCAGATTCATCGAATACAATAGAAGATTAGTCTCCGAATACAATTCATCATATTAGTCTCCGAATTCAAAAGACCGAACAAAGATAGAACATCACAAGTCTCGAGACCGCGAGTAGCGAGTTTGTCGAAAGTAATACTAATCCTAACAAGTCCTACTAATCATCATCATACAACTTCTACTCGTTATTAATAACAAGCCATACGATCATCATCCTGATAGTCATCGAACCAACCCTACTTAATTGTTCTTAGCACATGATCATCAGTATTAGGCAGGACCTAAATACCCTATTTAAGGTAAAATAGCATAAAACAATATAGACCCTGACTCTCCATTATGGAGAATGGAGATCATCTTGTCTCCAATTCTTGCGCGGCGCTTCCTTTTGCTTCCAAGAACCTCCTTATGACTGTCCATACATTTTTTCCATTATCTGATTAGCATGTCTCCACTTCTTTTAGAAATCCGGTATGGACAGTTGAGATTCGTAGGATGACCTGGATATAAGTTCAAAACACGAAGGTTGCCATTCTGATACATCAAATGAGGCACACAATCCTCTGGGATTCTCTGTTGAAAAACATAGTAATAACTTCATAGTTAGCAATGATGTACTAGTTTTAGAAGTATGCAAAAGATGCACGGATGTCGTACGTAATAGTAAAAAATCTTACCAGGGTATCTCCATGGTAGTTACCGTAGTTCAACACGTGCACTAGTGGCACGTATTGACCATAATGTTGAGGAGTTTGATTGTAGATATTGTAATTCTCAAGATCAGTACAAAATCCGACCAGATGATTTTTCTCCTGATAAGTTAACTCGGAGCCATCGGTGTTTTGTCTACCATGTTCCGCACATTTTTTGAACAATCAAAATAAGTTGTCAATGGAAATAAGTTGTCAACTATTTTGAAATAAACAATATAAATTAGTTAATAATTAAATATGTTTGAGAAACTCACATAGTGGTAGAACTGGAGGCGTATCAACAAGGATCCAAATGTCCATATTGTCTTGGTCGATGTCAGGATCATCAAGATCCATGGTGACAAGCATACCCTCATCAAAACCATACATCTTGCAAAATGCTTCCGAATTTTTGCAACCAAAATGGGTTACGCTCTCAGCATTATACAGATTTACTTCAAAATCCACATCATGATGTGTCCTTAGGTGAATTTTCTTCGTTTCAAAATTTTCATGATCTTCAAAATCCATCCTCTCCAAGACATAGCGTCTTGCATGGCATGGGATAAACTATACTCGAATTGTAAAAGATGAAATTACACGTTGAAATAGTTGAAGTCGTGCTTAATTATGAAAAAACACTTGTCGTCGTTGCGTACCGTTTCAACTTCGAAGGTCTCCTCGAGCTTAATGCTGAAGCGCCGATCATCGTCCAGGTGAGGCCTGTCGCACAGACCTCGACCGTCGTGGCACCAGTCGCACTCCCCCGGGAGACTTTCGTCGTCCGATGACGACATTTCCTATGTTCATAATTCAAAACTACATCATCTCTGTTGGATCCAATAAGATAATCCATAGTGTGGTGAAAACACGCCCTTCGAACTGGTTTGAGCAATTGTGAATGGAGATGGTCTAAGATTTTCAGTAGTAAGAAGTGAAGTGGTAATTTTGTGAGCAAATGGTTAGGATGAGTGGTTCCTCTTTCCTGTTTAGCTTTACAATAGAATATTGTTAGTCATGCACACTTGTGCATTTTCAGCCAGGCCCAGTGGAGTTGGCCTAAAAACATTTCTTTCTTTAAGCCTGCTACATCCATCTCAAGTATTTATGGTCAAGGGTTAGCAGGGCCATCCAAATAGAATATGTGGTATGGGCTTTTTTAGTAGGTCATCCTACCAGATTAGGGTTTATCGATGACGAGCAACTGACATTAGTAATAACTATGAGTAGATATCACACTTCTATATGTATAACACAAGAGGCAGTTGATCCTACTTAATTAAGTACTAAGATACCCCGGCCCATGCATTAGTCGCAAGTGCCCCATATGTCCTATTTTTAGCAAAGTCATGCTAAAATTCACGAAATATTTCAGCATGACCTTTGCTGAAAATAGGACATATGGAGTACCCGAATTTGCTAGAACGGAAGTTAATCAACATTTCGGCAAACTCAAGGGCCTCTCGGGGTACAGCAGCAGCATCACAAGTTGACAAAATTCCCAAGTAGTACATTTCTGCAAGAAGAAACACAAGCACCACTCATGGGCTAGTAGTAAAGCATTGATGTATATAGCAGCAGTAGTAAATTAGATTGTACCACTCATGGTACATTTCTGCAAGTAGAAACACAAGCACCACTCAGAGCAATGGAGAGGAAAATCTGATAATAACTTAACTGAAACCAAAGAAAGACCAAGCAAACTATTGCAAGTACAGTACACTAACTACTTCACTAAACACAACTGCATAGCAGCCCTCTAAGTTGATGGATGTAGACTGATCTGCTAGCCGCTTCACACGAGGAAAACCTGGATATGCCAACATCATTCAGCCCTGAACCACAAAGGCGACCAAGCAGTTCAGTCAGAATGTAACATAGTTATCCTTTTCTCATGCCAACTATCGTGCAATTTATCAAATTCTAATGTTCCTAGCAATGACTATTACTAAGCTTTTGATGAGCACACGCAGTTAATTGTGCAGCAAAACTCCATGAAGTGTCCCAAACCGATGACACGGTCGTAGGGTGCGGCTTTAAATCAGGCCGGTTAATGGCCACGAACAGGGTTGTGACCGGCCGACCTGATTGCAAAGAGGATGTCCACTTGTAAAATCACCAAGGTACACTGCTGATGTGTGCAGAGTATTCAGGTGTTGAGGGAGGGCTTGCAAGATCCTTCCAATCTCTTGTATATGTAGTAAAATTTTCCTGACGGTTATTGAATTCGGATCAATCTGGTTGTTACTCTATCATCTTTGATCAATTATTAGCCGCAGTTTGAATCGGAAAGTCGTGTGCACCCGTTAAAGTGATTTAGAAGTTACATGGTAGGACCGCTAATCGGAACTCATTTGGTGAATCTGTTGTTGGACTGCTGCTGCCGAGGCTAGAGAAAATCCACCACTATAGCAGGCTACCTGTAGTTGTCGATTGAAAATCCAATGGATCATCCACTCTGCTATGTTGAGCCATTGCATACCAAAAAGGGACTGGTGGGTGCCAGTCGACTGAATTCCCAATTTGGGTCAGTCGCTGTTCTTCATCATGGGTTACTATCACAGTTAAATCTTCGTGTAAATTACATCAATTTTAAAATCAGCACAACTACAAAACCTACACATTGACAACTACCGTTGAAGAAACCATCAAAAAGCAAGATTCATACTGGAAAAGAAAACAATAAGAGATGGGGGACAGGGGAGAGGGAGGGCGGACGCCGGCAGCCGGAGGGGCGGGAGGGGGATGAGCATACCTGCGCTGGACGCAGGTGGGTAGGGCTGGAGCTCGCCCCGGTTCTGCTCGATGGTGGAGTTCGTCCGATCCTGCAGAGGGAAGGGAAGGTGGAGGAGTCCATCAAACGGAGCCATAAAGAGATGTGGGGCGGCGGGAATGGAGGGGAGGAGGGAGGTCGAGGTGGACGCCGGCGGGTCAGGAGGGATTTACCTGGCCGCCGCTCGATTTGGCGCTTGGAAGACGAGGTGGGGCGGCGGGCAGACGTGGGGGTGGCGGCGCGGGGGAGCTGCAGTGGTGGGGGGCGCGGGGGCGGCGGGGGTGGAGTCCGGCGGGGGTCGGGGCGGCGGCGTCGTGGGTCAGGTGAGCGTGCGGGTGGACTGGCGAGGGAGGGGGAGGAATTAGCTAAGGGGGGAAACTTACTAATGGCGCACCCCGAAGCGGTGCGCCATTAGAATGTTTTTTTACATAGCAATGGTGCACCCACGATCGGTGCGCCATTAGTAATCTGTTTTTATATAGCAATGGCGCACCAGCCAGAGGTGCGCCATAAGTAATATTTTTATTATTATTTTTTGTTGCATCTAATAATTTTTTAGAAAATGAATATGAATATGAAACAGTAATAATTTTTTACAAAAATAGTAATAATTTTTTAAAAAATATCATCAAATTTGTTATTTGAAAATATTTATGAATATGAAAAAATATCATCAAATTTATTATTTGAAAATATCATCAAATTTGTTATTTGAAAATATAATCAAATTTGTTTTTTTTTGCAATTTTAGTTGCATTCATTTGTGACGGTGGAGCGGGCCGAGGAGGGTGCGGGGGGTCGTCGGCGGCGGTGGAGCGGGCAGGGGAGGGTGCGGTGGGTCGTCGGCGGCGGTGGAGCAGGGGAGGGTGCGGTGGGTCGTCGGCGGCGGTGGAGCGGGGGGTCGGCGGTGGCGGCCGGTGGAGCGGGGTAGAGGGTGCGGGGGGTGCTCGGCGGCGAGGGGGACCGGATCTGGCGAGGTGGGATAGCGATCGAGATGCAGGGGGATCGAGATCAAGTGTCCATGAAATATACACTAATGGCGCACCGGGGAACAGTGCGCCATTACTAGTTAAACTAGTAATGGCACACTATACATTGGTGCGCTATTAGTAGTTTTGCAAAAAAAATATATATATATATATAGTAGTGGCGCACTATGAGGACTAGTAATGGCGCACTGTGCCCTGGTGCGCCATTAGTATGTTTGGAAAAAAATTGTTACTAGGGCGCACCGTGTGTCTGGTGCTCCATTAGTGTCTTTCACACTAATGGCGCACCAGCACATGGTGCGCCACTGCTATATAGTAGTGGCGCACCACATGTCTGGTGCGCCATTAGTGGCCATTCCATCTATAGCCCTTTTCCTAGTAGTGGCAGGGGCGAGGCCTGAATTTCGACGAAGAGGTCCGGGAAGTTGGTGTGGCACCAACTGCCACCGAACATCTCGCGCACGCAACTCCAAAGAAACTGGGCCGAGACACATGAGAAGAAGATGTGGTTCGAATCCTCTGGAGTCCCACACAAAGGGCAAAGCCCATCGCCAGAGCCATTATGTTTTAACACCTTGACGCCAGGCGGGATACGTCCGCGGATCCATTGCCACAAGAAGATTCGGATCTTCAGATGCAGACGGATCGCCCAGGTCACCTCGAAAGGGGCTGGGGCCGGGTGGCTTCGATGGCGTGGTAGAGGAACTTCGTGGAGAATCGGCCCAGGGCTCTAAGCGCCAGGACACATGGTCGCGCGTGGACTCAAGGTCCGGCTCATGGAGCAAAATGAAGTCTAGGAGGTCATCCCAAGAGGCTATTTCCGCAGGCCCAAAAGGGCGATGGAATGCGAGACACCCTAAGTCAATAAGGGCTGTCTCGACAGAGACCCGAGGGTCAATCGCAATGGAGAATAGGTCTGGGAAGAGGACCGCGAATGGCGAATCGCCAGCTCACGTATCGAACCAGAATAGGGTGTCAGTCCTTGATCCCACCGAGATGGAGGTCCCAATGCGGAGGACAGGCAACAACTGAATGACGGATTGCCAGAACTGGGAGCCACCGGACCGCTGACAAAACGCAAGGGGTCGGCCTCTCTTGTGCATCGTGGATCTTTCTTTTCTCTACTTCTACCAGTTGCATCATTGCCTTTGATCGATATCTTTTGGTTATGATCTACCAATCCCTCTACATAATAGTAATTGATAAAAATACCTGAGTAGGTTTCAAATATCTATTTGTATGAGCTTAGAGCATCTACAACCTGAAGTAGCTAATCTGAGTCCCTATACGCTCGCCGACACGCCCGGACGCGCCCACTGACAATGACCGGACAGGCATCAAAACTTGGCATTTGCAACCACGGTCCCTATTTTCAAAACACCAAATCCATGCAAATACATGCACGTTGATCATTTTGACAAACATAGCTTTGTTGCACACAAATACAAATAGTTTATACTTAATAGTACATGATCCAAAGTTCCAAACATAGTTCAAACATAAATATTGTTCATAGTGCATAATTGAAAAATTAGAGGCAAAGTTTACTGATTTCCAGTGTGGACCCACATATGCTCCACAAGATCATCCAGAAGTTGCATATGAACCTGTTGATCTGGCAGTTGCCGATGCATCTCCAAAAAGTTGGCAATGTTGTCTGCCTCTTGTTCCAGAAGGCGGACCTGAACACCGGGCTTCTCGAAATCATGTGTGCGAGCTGTCCCTTCACCGGTGAATCGTTTCCATAGCCATTATTTCACGACAAATCCATTGGTGACCTAGACGTAATGGTCGAAAGAGTCAAAAACTGTTTTGGGCATTTCATCAAAGACGTAGAGCGTGGGGTGAAATTATGGGGGTGTTTGACGTACCAGGGCGGCGTCCCGATTAGTCGCTTCCCGAATGCCTCTTTTTTGTACTAATTAATGTGTATGGTCTAGTCTTTCCAATGCCCCCTTCCTTGCCGCCAACGCATGCTAGATGGAGAGTAAGCAAGCTACCTTGCTTGCATCGCCTCCACCGGGCGTGGTCAAAATTCATGTTGATGGTGCTGTTGCTCGGGATGGGTTGGGCACAGTGAGAGCGTTCTATTTCATTATGGTTCACATACTTGGCTGCTACCCGGGATGGCGGCAACCTTGTCTGGTGGCGACCTAGTCGGCGGCGGTGTGCGTTGGGGTGTCCGGTGGCAAAGTGTTGAGTTGGGGATGACGGCGGAGCACCGATACCAGTGGAAGTCTGGTCACGGCAGTGTGGAGGAGGGCAAAGAGAGAAGAGGAGAGTGCTGCTTAGGCTAGGAGAGGGGAGGCGTATATGACCGAATTGGCACGGAGTCCAGTGGCCCGCTATACGGAAACAGATGTTTTGGGTTGGAAGCGGATGTTTCGGATACAAATAGGCATTTTCTCGAATATGAATATCGGATATTTCGGATTATCCACTACCACTTTCCACCCCTAGGATGAGTATACTTGAGCCTATGTGATTGTGCTGTATATTCAAAAAATACTAAATAGAAATTTTTTTGTTTTCCTAAAAAAGTAGTTTTTTTCCTTAAAAAAAAGGCACTGCAGCCTCATTTTGCTGTTTTTTCAAAATAAAAAAAAAACAAATTGGTTTTGGGCTTCAATCATCAATCGTCACTCGCAGCGTCATTTCCCCCCATTATTGTTGGAACCGAGGATCGACGAACGATCAGACAAAAACACGAGACACGGTGGTTTACTGGGCGACGAACGCCCGCCGGGCGACGGACGCCCCCAGCGACGTACGCTGGCCTTTTCTCTGTATTTTTCACTCGGCTCACAAACGCCTCCGGCCGCACGAACAACCCCTTGTATTTCCGGCGAGCTCGAACTCTGCCCCACACACACCACCCCACGGCGAGCATACATACACTCCGAGAGGCTACATCTCTCTACTCTCTACACAACACCACCAGCCACTTAAATATGCAAGGCCACAGACAGCCTAGCCGCCTCCATCGGCCACTAACAGCAGTTACTAACTACCACGACGCCACACCTCCATGCACTAACCAACTCAGCTAGCATGCATACTAGAATCGCTCACGCCCAGCCTTGTAGCTAGCCCACTAACTAACCAGCCATGCATGTAGATGGAATCCCGGCCGCTACTCACGCACGAACGTGACTCGGCCAGGTCGCTGCATGAGGCCGTGATCAAGATTACTGCTGACAATTATGACGGGCACCCTTGACTGCGCCGCCGCCGCCGCCTCCCCTATGACCATGAGCGCCATGACGGCCGCCCTCCACCACCGCCCCCGTTCGCGCTCGCCTCTGGAAGACGAGGATCTGCTCTCCGAGGTCCTCCTCCGCCTCCCGCCGCAGCCGTCCTCCCTCCCCCGCGCATTCGCCGTCTGCAAGCGCTGTCGCAGCCTCGTCTCCGACCGTGGCTTCGTCCGCCGCTACCGCCGACACCACCGCCGCAGCCCTCCCCTCCTCGGTTTCTTCCGCGACGACCATCCAAACATCACCTACACGCCTACCATGGAGGCCCCCGATCGTGTCCCCGCCAGTCGCTTCTCCTTGCATCTCAATGACTGGTACAGTATCCTCAGCTGCCGCCACGGCCTCGTGCTCATCTCCCACTCGTCGCGGAACCAGGTCCTGGTGTGGGACCCCATCACCGGTGACCAGCACCGCGTTGCTGCTCTCCTAGGGATCGACATGGCCACTACCCCGATGGACGGGCAGGTGCTTCGCGCTGCTGCCCACGCCCAACACTTCCAGGTGGTATTGGTAAACTACAAGAAGAAATATGCACGAGCGATCGCCGCCATTTACTCGTCGGAGACCGGTGTGTGGAGTAATCTCATCCAAACACCGGTTCCACGTAAGGCCATGGAATATGAATCCATGCCCCCTGTGCTGGTCGGGGATTCTCTTTACATCTTGCTCCCTGGGGATAGTACAAGTGTAATTCTCGAGGTTGATTTGGATAGCCAGAGCCTAGCTGTGTTAGTTCTGCCAATGGATACCTTTGCCAAAGATCAATTCTTGATGGTTATGCGAGCAGAGGGTGGCGGGCTGGGCGTACTCTCCCTGACAGGATTCGCCGCCGAGTTATGGAAGAGGAATACGGACTGTGATGGTCTTGCTTCATGGGTGCTAGGACGAACTTTTGAAATGGACAAGCTACTTCCCTTGAATTCAGAGCAGATAAGGCACACACCGATGGTAGCTTATGCTGAGGAAAATAATGTGGCTTTCTTGCGGACATTTGACAGTATCTTCATGGTCCAGCTTGACTCATTGCAGTTCAGTAAACTTCCTGAAAACAGTAACTGTGATATCTGTTATCCATTAGAAAGTGTCTATGCTGCAGGTAATACCATGTCTTCAAACTCTGGTCATAACAAATTCATGTTGATTTTCGATAATTATTTGATGGAATATGCTGTTCACATTCTGTTGTGTTAAGCTAACCATTTTAAGTAGTGGCATAGTACTTGTTTCTTTTGATCCTTGATGACCTCTTCAACATATGGCGAATTTGTTCTGTAGTGTTTCTGTTATGATGCTTGACTGCTTGTGTGGTAGCATTATTTGATGGTCATGGTCTGAATTCACATATATAACTGGTAGCTAATCTGCTAGTGTCCTTTATGCCTTTTATGTCATCACTTCATTGTTATCTTGTTTGTCAACAAATATGTAGCGATGAGTTTCTTATGTTATCAAAACATATTGTTATTCGTTGAACTATGTGCTTCAAGTCAGACATAGCAAACTGTCTTTATCATTTTATTATATGAATATCTATTGAATAAAATAATGAACACCGAGATTGGTAAATTCTTTCTATAACAGTTGAACTAAATTTCATAGTTTGCCTTTGATATATAAGAATTGTATGTCGGTAGTGTTAGTGCTGTGGTGCAGGTCTTTCTCATGTTGAAAACAACTGCATCGGAATATTCTTTCAATTTGACAGGCTGTATGGTTTTGTTTTTCTTTGTAATGTTGTATCAGAACTCAGTTAGTTTTTTTCCAGATTACATTTGTGAGTTATGTAAATATTGTGTTGATGCCTCCTTGTATCTCTTTAGCTTTTCGTCAGGTTATTTGACTTCTTATGATTGCAGAAACAAGCATTGGTGGTGGGCATGGTGGAGCTGATCAAGATATGCTAGTATGATGTACTGGTTGAGCAGGAAAGCTTATCTTCTGAATGTATGTTGAGGTATCTGAAGTTCTGAACTGTTCTTTCAAAAACATGTATTTTTTCCCTTTTTACTGCCATTCTCAAATACTAAATTGCAAGAGAGGGTTGTAAGTTTTTCTCCACAATCTTTTGCCTAAGTTTTTCCCACCTGGCCACTTCTCATCATCCCTTCCTTAGCAGCTCTGCATTCTCTTCCTCATGCCTTCACCCACTTACATTCTCTTTTATTTGCTGATGTTTTAACATAGTTTTAAATCGCTGGCTAAAAGACCGCTATCGCGGCGCTATCTCCGCGTGAAATCTGCCCCGCGATTTCCTTCCTTCCCAGAATCGCGGGAGATCGTGCCGCAATCGCCAGAGATCGTGCTGTTTCTTCGTTAACCATCGCGACAAACTTTCCTTACGTGATTTCCCTTCGCCCGCGATTTTAATCTATGTGTTTTAAGCCCCTCTACTAGATATTCTCTTCACTTGCCTCTCCCTTCCATCCAGCTGCCTTGCTTAATTTCAGCTTACCTCCTTAGTACTACCCAAGTCCCCTCTAGTAGTGCTGGTTTTTCTCCCTCTAGCTCCTCAGATGACTGATGACTTGATACCCTTCCCCTCTTTGTGCAGAATTTTGTTCCTACTCGGTCATAGATTATAATGGTGTCATGTACTCATGTTAAGTGGTAGCAGAATGAAGTACATCCTTTTTCATGATTCATAGATTTTGTTTTAATTTTACACATGCTACATTACCTTTGATTAGGTTTCTTTGGTTATGGATCTATCAGGTTCTAATGATTTATATGTACTTCTCTGCGTAAGTGACTGACAACTAAAGTAACCTGATCATTTGTTCTATACTTCCTTCACTTATATGGGCTTTATAGCTATGCCATTTCACATTGCTGCTTATTTTGGATCATTGTGATACCCAGTGAACTAATTATTGTAACAAATTTTTGAAGAGCATGCCTTCGTGCCATGCCGTACTACTCTTTATCATCCACTTGTAGTTAAAGTATTAGATTTGTGGAAGGTTATACTAGTTTTAGGCAGTTTTCTTAAATATTGTCTCGGCACCTCTCATGGTTAGTTGTATATTCAATTGGCCGTTGTCTGCTGCAAACTATATGTATATGTATATGCTTTGTGGCAGTTTAATTTCTTAAAATTGATCAGGGTTGATGTTTAACACTTTATATTAAACATATCATCAAAATGGCATGACAAGATTCACTATAAATACTGCTTTCACAACGAATTTCACTGTGCACTAACAACATATTATCATTGGAAGTAGTGGTCAAATACTGTGCAGAGTGAAAAAAAAAGATACCTACGCTTGACCGAAGTAAGTCAGTCTGTTAATAAGGCGATGCATGATCCCTTAGTTCAGGCTTCTACATCATGAATTTGATTAAATTCATCCATTGGTGACTAGCTAGCTGCTTTTGCATTTAAAAAGAAGAACGATAATGAGCTAGAAACAAAACTTTGACATCTCTTATTTCCTACTCCATGAACCCCTTGTATGCCACTGATCTTTTAGCCTCTATTAGGACCAGATATAGCCAAAAATTGCCAATAAAGTAATAATAGAAGCCGAAGGTCACTACACTACAAATTACCTATTCTGTGTTTCTAATGTTGGTTTTGTAATTCTGAGATGATTCGCCTTTGGAGATCTCCACAATGGTGAAGCTAATGTTTACTATTTGAGTCATACAAAATCATCTGATAAAACTTTAACGACATTTTCATGAATGAATGGCACACATTTGGTTTGACTGATGCTGTGATTGCCCTGCAGGTATCTTGAGTTACAGTCTGGTGGCCGAGATGCAGAAGGGGCTTGTTTGCTGCGACCCGCGAGGAAAACCCACCCTCTATGTAGGATGCACTAGTCAGACGTGAAGTGGGCTTATTGGAATTAATCGCTTATTTTGATCAACCTGGCTTGTTATCTACTTTCTGTAGTCAATTGACCAACTGGCTTGCTACAATTAATTAGTATGAACCTTTCAGCTGATCTTGCTTGCATTTTGTGTGTGTTCATATTCACTGTTTTCTTTTGATTGTGTTCCATGTTGTATCAGGCAAGGACGAATTATGCGTAGAATTTCTGCTTATGCCCATTTAGCGTATTTGTATTTACCTGGTTCTGACTAGTGAATGTTGAGTTGTTTTGCTTTCCCTGAGATTCAGGGAGGGCTTCGGTGAGATTGCTAATGTTTAAGTGGATGGGATTGCTAAGTTTTGGAGTATGAAGTAAACATGTCACACTATGAGATTTGCAAAATTTCAAAAGTGTTGTGCGGACGCGCAAAACACATTTTATTGGATATTGATTGGTTCCGCAATCACAGTTTTCAACATCACGATCCCATGATCCAGAGGCTATTCAACTCTTTATTTTGAAGGTTACTTGGCATTAATTGTTGCCCCACCTCTTGTTGCACTCAGCTATACAATCCGCAACACCATGTGTATCTGCAAAAATGGCCAAGACGAGCACAAGATCCTCAGACCAGGTGGTGATTCTTCTTTGTATCAATAGAAAAAAGAGAGCATATATTGCATCGATGTTCAGGAGAATTCAACTATAAACGGAACGGAGCAAATGGAATGCAAGTAAGCTGTTCTGTTGGTCTTACACGTTGGTGCCGACGGGTCACAGATGGAGTCCGTGCTGCAGACCATGATGCATGCGGCGAGGGCGTCCTTCTTGTCAACACCGTCACAGTTGCCGGCGCAGTCGACGTTGCAGAGCCACCAAGGGACGCTGTGCCTGCACCCGTGGTGGCACTGCTGGTAACAGTTGCAGAAGAACATGGCGTCCACCTGTTGCTTGGATGGCACTGACATGATGAGGAGCATGATGCACAGCGTGGCAATGGCGGCCGCCCTCTTCTTCACCTCCATCTCATCTCCTTCCTCGCCCAAGCTATGACAAGAGAAGAGGAAGGGAACTGATGTGGGAGTTTTCAGGTGACTGGTGGCTCTCTTAGTCAGTCAGATGTGTGGTCTTTATATACTGGAGTTCTGAGGGCAATATCGGTATTTGACCGGGATAATTTGTAGTGTAACACGACAAAGTATTGCAGTATTTTCTAGCACATCAGATTACCCACAATTTCAGGCATGGTTGTTTTGTAGCCAGTTTTGCCATGGCATTAATTTCCTAAACAAGATGGTGCATACTACCACTTACTAGCCCCTAGTGGCCTAGTGGCACACCTGAAAATAACCTTGGATCATAAACCGATTAGACAAGCGCATGCTGAAGAGACTTGTGCTGATGTAGAAAGAAAACTGAATGCAGTTTTCAAACAATGCTGTTTGGTAGTAGTGACGGACAGATTGCTATTTCAAGTTCCTGGAGATGTGAAGTAGCTGCCTGGAAAGACACCTGTGAATTGAATTTGCACAATTCTCTCTTTCTTTAACCAAATTTGCATCTATTCAGTAGCAAGACCCGTGTAGGCTTCTGTGAGTATGCTAATGTTTGAATTTGAATTCTTTGTTGAGTTGAATATACATATGATGTATGCACGGGAGTGTGTGCTTCAGTGTGTTGGGTGTGTGATTGTCGTTCTTGTTAAAAAACTATGTATGATACAGGGACATGTTGTGTTGCTCCTCTTGACATTCTCGGGGATGGGGTGAACGAATCTCGCACAGTAGAATCTTCTCTTTTGGTTAGACTGGTAGATATGTGCCTGTAAGTTGTAATTTTTTTTACTGAAATGTAACTATACATATGAATATATCTAGTGTTAGGGAGTTTGCTTAAATATTTTTTCCCGCGGGCCCCATGTCTAACGCGCCTGTTGGAGATGCTCTAACTGCAGTCGAAACGAAGCCAGGCATGTCCACTCGCCCCCATTACGTCCTCGATCATATTTGCACGCGGCCCAACATCCTCGGCGCTGCACTAGGCCGTATACCTAGTGCCCGTTGATCCCACATACCCCTGCGCTGATTTCGGTCCAGACTGGCCCAGCAACGAATTCAAACGCAGGCACCGAGCCTCCCTGGTCGCCCCGATCTGGTCGGCCGCCGGCGCCGGCACCGGCATTGCCATTGGCCATTTTTTCTTCCGTCGTGATACTACAGTCCAAGAATGGGGATCAATGAAATACTGCAAAGTTAGCGCCGGCAAACGTACCTTGGGGATTGGTCCCTTCCATGGCCGAATCACTGTCGGAGCCGTTCGCCGGAGAACCTCGACCTTATCTTCCCCCTTCTGTCCATCCCAAGGCTGATCGCTTGACAGAACAATCACGTCGATGTTCCGCCGACTTCTTCTTCCGAATAGCCCACCTGAAGAGACTCGCAAATGATATCCGACGGCATCGGCAGTGGGACCTCCGCCACCAATCTGGTCATAGTGCGGTCCTCCTCGTCGAAGATCGTCCCGGAGAGAGCCCAAAAGCGATTGCCCCGCCAGCATCCGGGGCGGCCCTGGGTGCCCTCGCGGTCGCTAGTGTAGTCGCCTCCCTGTCTCTCGTGAGGTAGCTTGTGCTTCTTTAAAATGGAAGAGATTGTCACTTTCCAGCCTCTGCACCAACTAGGGATGCATACGGGCATTTTAGTATGAGTATGAAGATAAGCATGGTCCTCAGAATTTTTTAAATGAGTATCAAGATATTTCTTCATGAGTGGTTCTCCCTGTGCATTATCAATTCTATGAACTAAACTTCGCATGCCCAACCACTGAGCTAAGGCTGGTACAATTAATTAGTTGTTCCCTTTGTTTAGAAATATAAGAGCATCGTTTAGATCACTAAAGTAGTGATCTAAACGCTCTTGTATTCTTTAGTGATACAAACGCTCTTATATTTCTTTACGGAAGGAGTACCTTTTAGTTGGTATTTTGTATGTGTTCATTTTCACTGTTTTCTTTTGATTATATATGGACGGGCCAATCCTACGTCAAATTGCGGCTTATATATGTCCCATTTTGTGTGTGACCGACGAATTTGTTTCAAATTATTTTGCTTTTGTTCAGACTCACGCAAGGCTTCGATTAGTTTGCTGATGTTTGAATTCTTTTACATGTTATATTAACCCTCTCCTACGTTACTTATTCCTCGCAGAAAGAAGATAAGACAATTGTGATCTTGCAATCTGGTCAGAGGATGGTATCAAAGACACATCAAATTAGCAGGGATTTACCAAATGCATTGATAACTGGCTTTATTATAAGATTCACAAACTTCCTCACAATCACAAGTAGTGCACCGAAGCCAAATACATATTATTGCATTGGTGCAGCAGTTCGACATCATATGATCCCATGATCGGCCGGATCTTCAATCTTGAAGGAACCTTGGCCCGTCCATGGCGACCCCACGTATCGTTGCATGCATGGCTACAATACGCGGCGCCTGCATATGCAAAATGGCAGTGCAAGCACAAGATCATCAGAACAAAATGACAGCATAAAGAGCACACATATTCCATGAGTGTGCCTCTACGAACGCACCCATATCATAAAGCAAGGTGGTAGGAGGTCCTCTTACCGGATGGCGCCGCCGGCACGCCGCATAGGGAGTCCTTGGTGCAGGCGACCATGCAGGCGGCTACGGGGTCATTCTTGTCATCACAGCTGCCGCCACACACGACCTTGCAGAGCATCGGGAAGGCGTGCTTGCACTCTAAGTAGCACTCTCGGTAGCAGTTGCAGGAGTAATTGGAGAACTGTTGATGGGATGGCCTGGACAGCATGAGGAGTAGGAACACGGACAGGGCCGCAATCACTGCCGCTCTCTTCTTCACCACCATGTCCTTCCTCGTACTGTACAAGAGAAGTGGAGAACTAGATTTCAGGCTCCTGTATGGAGGGCTCTGTACATGTTTCAGCCTGGAAGTGGATCTCCTGCGAAGGAAATCATGAACCCTGAGATCAAGAAGATCCGAGGAGCTAGGAATCATTTGCGTGGAAATCTGAGAGAGAGGTAAATCATGGTCGTACTTCCAAAACTGTTGATCCGCCCGATGGAAAGTTGAGTAACCTTCTCTGAAGAAAAATCAGCACCAAATCGGCAGAGTATCAATAGTGTCAAATTCAATCACCAGGTGATTTGCTGCTAAAAGAAAATGTAGAGCAATCTCTGTCTCTATCTCTAGTCTTTATCTTTATCTCTATATCTATATCTCTATCTCTATCTTCTCTTCTCTTCTCTTCTCTTCTCTCTCTCTCTCTATATATATATATATATATACACACACACACACTACCCCTCGACCGATTTTCCTCCCTCCCTCCCTCCACCGGTTTTCACTGGTTTTCTCATTTGGCCAAACAAACCCAACCTTTATTGGGTAACGATATGGCCGGACAAACCCAACTTTTATGGGAAATGTTTACGCACGGTGAGCCGGATGAACGCTCAGGCCGGTCACTTCGGCACGCTGGCGTTAGCCATCAGGAAGGGAACACGTGTACCTTATTCTCTCCCCAACGCCCGCATCCACTCCTTTCCTCGCGGCCGTGACCTCGCTTTCCCCATCGCTTTCCGCCTCGCCTCTTCCGACATAGCACCAGGCAGCTCTGAGCACTCCTCCCTTCGCACCTCACGCTGCACCTCCTCCATGGGGGTGCTGCTCCCATGCGCCATGGCCTGCGAGCTCAAGGTCAGGGCGGCCATGGCTGGCGAGCTCGGGGCGGACTGCGACGGGGCTCCTACGAGCTGCTATGGGTGCCATGGCTTATGATCTCGGGGGCAGACAACGACGGGGGAGACTGCGAGCTGCTATGGGCGACGTCGTTGAGCATTTGCTACTGGGAGAATCTCACCGGAGCTGCGAGCATTAAGCGACACCTCCCATGTTACAACTGGTGTTCAAGGAAGCTACCACAGGCGCCGCAAAAAGCTTCAAACCATGACGCCAAATGCTGGGACCGCTCGGTGCCATCGCAAAAAGCTACAACCGGTGTCACAAAAAGCTTCGACCGGTATCGCAAAAAGCTTCAATCACGACGACATATGTCAGGTCTGGCTACTGTACTTACCAAAAAAGCTGCAACCGTTGTCGCTTTTGCTACTATCGGCGTCGTTGTTTGCTACATACTTCACGGCTTAGCTGCGGCGTGCGACGACGGCGGCGATCAACAGGCTGTATGTTTTTGCTGGAACGAAGACTGTGTGCTACAACCGGCTATGGCAGAGCTACCACCGGTGATTTTTTTTGCTACAACCATGTACAGATTAGTTGTGACCTCGGTCGGGAGCTGCAACCGTTGATGTTTTTGCTATTACCGGCGTCGTTGTTTGCTACATGCTTCACGACTTAGCTATGACGTTCGACGATGATGGCGATATTTTTGCTACAACCGCCGCTGGATTTTGCTTCATCCGTTCGTGGATTAGCTGCAACCCGCGATGGCCGCGACGGCGGTTCGCTGCAACAATGCTTTGGTTTTGCTACCACCGGCGAAGATTTTTGCTACATCCATGCATATTTGCTACAACGGTGCTTCAAACACGGTGATGAGCAGCGCGAGATGCTGGTGGGGGTTGTCGCGGGGGGCGAGGCGGCCGGAGGCAGGACGAGATGTGTGCGGGAGAGACGGATGCAGAGCTTGGTGGAAGAAGGTGCGGCTGACCCGCAGGAGCCGGACATGCGAGGGGAAGAGACGGCATCCTGTCGTGAAGAAGACGGCGACGTAGGTCAAAGATGCCAGATCGATGGCTACTGATGCGGCGAGAGGCGACAGCGAGCTAGCATGCGGAGCTGCAAGCAGGAGGCCAGGGGGAAGAGGGGCGATGGGGCGCTACAGAAAATTCCGTCGGGCAATGAAGGATGAGGGCTAAACCAGGATGAAGACGAGTGGGGGAAGGAAGAAGAGAACGCAAACCCAATCGGATGGCTGCACGCGGCTGAATTGGACGGCCAGGGGCTGACCGGCCGAACCGGTTGGGCCGGCGCCGGCGCAGATTAGTACCCAACTTTTATTTGGTAACACAATCAATTCATGCATGGCGATTGATTTCTTTTTGATAACCCAAGTTAACTAACGGACGGTAATCAATCTTTAAATGGATTCGGCTTGCCTGCTCCCTCTTCATGCTCCCATCCGTGCTCCCACTTCATCCTACGGCTGTTCTTTTCCCTTTTTTTTCTAATCTAATTATCTCCCCCTGATTTTCAAGGGGTGGGGCCGGGCCTTATTTTCTTTCAATCAAATCAAGCCACGTATGCGGGAGCACGGATGGGAGCATGGAAAGGGAGCAGGCAAGTCTTGTCCTCTTCAAATACTAAAACCAATCGATACAAGGCCACAAAAATTAATTCACGTACCGCGATCAGATTCTTCTTTAGTAACCCAGCTTAGCTCAAGGACAATTAACCTCTACATCACCGTTGTTTACCGCTCGCCAATGACAAAATTCATACCAGACACATCACGTACGTGACCTGGTGTTGATCTAGATCCCTATGACGCGGTGTTGGGATCATGTCAAAACACCATGCCATCCTAAGTGCCGATTTTGCATGATCAACCGATTCAATTCCCGTTCCACTCAATGCAATTAATCCATCGAGCAAACCAGAGAAACCCTATTCCCTCCCTCAACTCGTGTATTCTCCTATGGTGGTCACAGGTCGACGGGCACCAGGGCAGCTACCGCGACGTGTTTATGGTGGATCAGAGGCCGGATGTGAGGTGCCCATTCATCCTCTCTTCCTAAGCCTACGTCATCTCTCTCCTCTCGGCCATCTCTCTTGGAACCAAAGTTTTAAATAGCGCGCTAAGCCTCTTAGCGGCGGGCCTATTCTAAATGCTATAGCGAGCTATTTAAAATGTTTGCTCATGTGTTTGGACAAAAGACCCTTCGCGCGAGATCTTTTCTAAACGCTATAGCGGGCTATTTAAAACCATGCTTCGAATGGCGTGCGGCGGCGGCGCCGCAAGAACGCAAAGCGGCTCGTCGAGGGAGCATGGTGCATGCGCCGGTTTGCTGAGTTGGCGCGGCGACAGTGGTCAAAGATGCGCTTGCTTGAAGTCATGGGGCCTTTATGTTGTAGGGGACGGCGCACACATCGGTGTGCTGAGGTGGTGGGGAGGCGGTCTCCAGATGACGCATGTGTCTGAGCCCTACGGTCATGAGGCTGCGATGTTGCCGGCGATGCGTATGTTCGCTAGGATCTCACGCGACAATAGACTGGGGAGGTCATCCAGCTTCATCGTGCATCAGAAAACGGCTATTACTAACTTGTGTGGTTTGTATCCGTAGAGCTCAGAGTGAGGGAGAGGGACGCACATGTCCACTCTCATGCGAAAGATGGGTGCAAAGAGGAGGCTCGGTCTATGGTTTTCTCCACTCTCAAAGTGGCTAGGCTGTCATATCATCTACGGCTCCATCTCGCCTACACAGGCACCTCATTCTAATCGGTTGTTAAAGCCTCGAAGGTGATTGAACCATTGTTATGATACTCTTTGGTTTCTGCTATGAACTAATACTAAGAAATTTTGTCTATACATGTTGATGGTCCTTGCAAATCACAGTAGCTCATGTTTATTTCTTTCTGGAACAGGGTGCAACACATGGGCAAGATGAAGATTAGAGAAGGAAATTAAGACAAGAGAGGATACTACGAGGATTGAGAAGGCATGCAAGTAAAGGTCTACAATCTACATTCAACATGTCATCATGCTGAAGCTGTGTTTGTATGGTTGTAGATTTTAATCCTTGTACGAGTGGTGTTCTTTAAGCTTCAATTGGCGTTGCCGTCAGCAGGCTTATACTAACATCATCTTCTACATCAAGTATAGTGGTTAGTTGTTTTGGTCAACTCTGCATTTTTGTTTTCTCATAATTACTTCACTGCATTTTGTGGACATCAAAAGTAATAGTACGGTAATTGGTAAAAGTTGGTCCTATAATATCCAGTCGCATGCTTGCGATATTTGGTAGGTCTTTGTATTTATATGATACTCTTTTTAAAGATGAAATTTTTACTCCCTCTGTCCCAAAATAAGTGTCTCAACTTTGGACTAACTTTAGTACAAAGTTGTACTAAGATCAAGATACTTATTTTGGGATGGAGGGAGTATATCAAACAGTTCGTATCAATTTTGTTCATACATGCATGGTAGAACGGGTTGGATGGAACCATGACCTCTTTTCATAGTTTGCTCATGTGAAGAATAAATATACTACTGTTTTGCAGGGTCAAGATTAAATATACTAATTGTAGTCTTCTGATTCTGCTAATTCATTTCTATACTACACACAAGGCCTTGTTTCATATGTTCACTCAATATCTTCTTTTTGTCACACGAGCATTTTCTAAATTTTACAAAGGTGCACCGAAACATATAGGTCATTGGCTAATTGCTACCGTTTGATGATAGCAAGTTCAAGTAATAGTTTGAACACATTCAAGGAATAGTATAAATAATGCCTATTACGAAAAAAATAACACTGAGAATTTAGATATATTGTTTGTCATAGAGTTGTTGCTGGCCAATTTACAAGAAATTAATTCCCTCAGTTTTGGTGGCAAACATAATACATATCATCCATATTGGTATTGCACTGGCGTGGATAAGGTGGATGTCAAATAAGAGACATTGTCAATCCACAAAATAGCAAATTCTGCATGGGCATGTATGTATATTTTTTCCTAAATACAATTGAGAATTATTATTTGCATAATTGGGTATCATATTAATTGATGCAGGGAATTGAAGGGTCTTGGGAAATTAAGGGTCTTGGGAAATCCGTTTCACAAGGTAGGAAATAGCATAGATGGCTTATGGTCCAGCGGCTAATAAGATGGGAATGTGTGTGTAGGGGTGTGTGTGTGTGTGTAGGGGGGGTGAGGAGGAGGTGGGGATTTCATGGTAATAAAGGTCGCCACTAAAACTACATGTATTGTTGACATGATTAATATTGAACTCTTAAAATTTGTGTGACCCCGTTGCAACGCACGGGCAATTAGCTAGTACTACTTAATAAGAATGTAAGATTTCATGTTTCACTTTTCTTCCCACCACCCTTTCGCCCAACCTTCACCGTATCATAATCAATCACCTTAATTTATCTACCTTCTAAACTAATTCCACTTTAATTTATTTACCAAATTTCTCATCAAAATATAAGGTAAATCACGAACAGGATTTGTGTAAATCACGAACAGGAGGAGTGGGCTGACGTGTTGCTGGACTTGGAGGAGGAGTGGCCTGACGCGGTGCCGGTCTTGGAGGAGGAGGAGTGGCCTGACGAGTTGGTGGACTTGAAGGAGCAGGACTCTGCTGAGGCGGTGGCTGATGACTTGGAGGAGCGGGAGTGTGCTGCCGCGGTGGCGGACTTCGAGGAGGAGTCGGCTGACGCGGTGTTGGTGGCCTTGTTGGAAAGATGATGCAATCCTTTCTCCATAGGATGATACGATGTATGGCCTCTCCCAGTGTGTGCTCGTCGTCACCTCCAGGAATGTCAAGCTCTAGCCCCGAATATTGTGCCACCACTTCATCAACCACGACATGAGCATAGCCAGCTGGAATCAGGTTGCAACGGAAGGTTGCTTCAGGGGGATTTGTATAAGCAACGGCGTCCGCCACTGCTACCCCTTGAGCACTGCGTTAGTTTTCCTTTGAAGAGGAAAGGGTGATGCAGTAAAGTAGCGTAAGTATTTCCCTCAGTTTTTGAGAACCAAGGTATCAATCCAGTAGGAGGCCACACGCAAGTCCCTCGTACCTACACAAAGAAATAAGAACCTTGCAACCAACGCGATAATGGGGTTGTCAATCCCTTCACGGCCACTTGCAAAAGTGAGATCTGATAGAGATGATAAGATAATATTTTTGGTATTTTTATGATAAAGACTAAAAGTAAAGAAAGCAAAATAAACGGTAATAGAAATAACGGTAGATTAATATGATAGAGAATAGACCCGGAGGGCATAGGTTTCACTAGTGGCTTCTCTCAAGAGCATAAGTATTACGGTGGGTGAACAAATTACTGTCGAGCAATTGATAGAATTGAGCATAGTTATGAGAATATCTAGGTATGATCATGTATATAGGCATCACATCCGTGACAAGTAGACCAACTCCTGCCTGCATCTACTACTATTACTCCACACATCGACCGCTATCTAGCATGCATCTAGAGTATTAAGTTCATAAGAACGGAGTAACGCTTTAAGCAAGATGACATGATGTAGAGGGATAAACTCATGCAATATGATATAAACCCCATCTTTTTATCCTCGATGGCAACAATACAATACGTATCGTTTCCCCTACTGTCACTGGGATCGAGCACCGCAAGATTGAACCTAAAGCTAAGCACTTCTCCCATTGCAAGAAAGATCAATCTAGTAGGCCAAACCAAACTGATAATTCGAAGAGACTTGCTAAGATAACCAATCATACATAAAAGATTCAGAGGAGATTCAAATATTGTTCATAGATAATCTTGATCATAAACCCACAATTCATCGGATCTCGACAAACACACCGCAAAAAGAAGATTACATCGAATAGATCTCCAAGAAGATCAAGGAGAACTTTGTATTGAGATCCAAAGAGAGAGAAGAAGCCATCTAGCTAATAACTATGGACCCGAAGGTCTGAGGTAAACTACTCACACATCATCGAAGAGGCTATGGTGTTGATGTAGAAGCCCTCCGTGATCAATGCCCCCTCCGGCGGAGCGCCGGAAAAGGCCCCAAGATGGAATCTCATGGGTACAGAAGGTTGCGGCGGTGGAAATAGGGTTTTGGCTCCGTGTATGATGATTTCAGGGTACATAGGTATATATAGGAGGAAGAAGTAGGT
This sequence comes from Aegilops tauschii subsp. strangulata, assembly GCF_002575655.3. Lineage (NCBI taxonomy): Eukaryota > Viridiplantae > Streptophyta > Magnoliopsida > Poales > Poaceae > Aegilops > Aegilops tauschii. The sequence goes on along the minus strand of NC_053040.3, from coordinate 33,077,426 downwards.
CGGTGGAGCTACGAGGGGCCCACGAGGGTGGAGGGCGCACCAGGGGGGTAGGCGCGCCCCCTGCCTCGTGGCCTCCTCGGTGATTTCTTGACATCCACTCCAAGTCCTCTGGATCACGTTTGTTCCAAAAATAACTCTCCCGAAGGTTTGGACTCCGTTTGATATTCCTTTTCTGCGAAACACTGAAATAGGCAAAAAAACAGCAATTTGGGCTGGGCCTCCGGTTAATAGGTTAGTCCCAAAAATAATATAAAAGTGTATAAATGAGCCCATTGAACATCCAAAACAGATAATATAGTAGCATGGAACAATCAAAAATTATAGATACGTTGGAGACGTATCAAGCATCCCCAAGCTTAATTCCTGCTCGTCCTCGAGTAGGTAAATGATAAAAACAAAATTTTTGATGTGGAATGCTTCTTAGCATAATTTTCAATGTAATTCTTTTTATTGTGGCATGAATATTCAGATCCGAAAGATTCAAGACAAAAGTTTAATATTGACATGAAAATAATAATACTTCAAGCATACTAACAAAGCAATCATGTCTTCTCAAAATAACATGGCCAAAGAAAGTTATCCCTACAAAATCATATAGTATGGCTATGCTCTATCTTCATCACACAAAGTATTTAATCATGCACAACCCCGATGACAAGCCAAGCAATTGTTTCATACTTTTGATGTTCTCAAACTTTTTCAATCTTCACGCAATACATGAGCGTGAGCCATGGACATAGCACTATATGTGGAATAGAATGGTGGTTGTGGAGAAGACAAAAAAAGGAGAAGATAGTCTCACATCAACTAGGCGTATCAACGGGCTATGGAGATGCCCATCAATAGATATCAATATGAGTGAGTAGGAATTGCCATGCAACGGATGCACTAGAGCTATAAGTGTATGAAAGCTCAACAAAAGAAACTAAGTGGGTGTGCATCCAACTCGCTTGCTCACGAAGACCTAGGGCAATTTTGAGGAAGCCCATCATTGGAATATACAAGCCAAGTTCTATAATGTAAAATTCCCACTAGTATATGAAAGTGACAACATAGGAGACTCTCTATCATGAAGATCATGGTGCTACTTTGAAGCACAAGTGTGGTAAAAGGATAGTAACATTATCCCTTCTCTCTTTTTCTCTCATTTTTTATATTTTTTTCATTGTTTGGGCCTTTTTTTCTTTTTTATGGCCTCTTTTTTTTCTTCTTTTCTTTTCGTCCGGAGTCTCATCCCGACTTGTGGGGGAATCATAGCCTCCATCATCCTTTCCTCACATGGGACAATGCTCTAATAATGATGGTCATCACACTTTTATTACTTACAACTCAAGAATTACAACTCAATACTTAGAACAAAATATGACTCTATGTAAATGCCTCCGGCGATGTACCGGGATATGTAATGAATCAAGAGTGACATGTATGAAAATTATGAAACGTGGCTTTGCCACAAATACGATGTCAACTACATGATCATGCAAAGCAATATGACAATGATGAAGTGTGTCATAATAAACCGAACGGTGGTAAGTTACATGGCAATATATCTCGGAATGGCTATGGAAATGCCATAATAGGTAGGTATGGTGGCTGTTTTGAGGAAGGTATATGGTGGGTGTATGATACCGGTGAAAGGTGCGCGGTATTAGAGAGGCTAGCAATGGTGGAAGGGTGAGAGTGCGTATAATCCATGGACTCAACATTAGTCATAAAGAACTGACATACTTATTGCAAAAATCTATTAGTTATCGAAACAAAGTACTACACGCATGCTCCTAGGGGGATAGATTGGTTGGAAAAGACCATCGCTCGTCCCCGACCGCCACTCATAAGGAAGACAATCAATAAATAAATCATGCTCCGACTTCATCACATAACGGTTCACCATACGTGCATGCTACGGGAATCACCAAACTTTAGAACAAGTATTTCTTAAATTCACAACTACTCAACTAGCATGACTCTAATATCACCATCTTCATATCTCAAAACAATTATCAAGTATCAAACTTCTCTTAGTATTCAACACACTTATAAGAAAGTTTATACTAATCTTGGATGCCTATCATATTAGGACTAATTTCTCAATTTAAGCAAATTACCATGTTGTTTAAGACTCTCAAAATAATATAAGTGAAGCATGAGAGATCAATAATTTCTATAAAATAAAACCACCACCGTGCTCTAAAAGATATAAGTGAAGAATTAGAGCAAAAACTATATAGCTCAAAAGATATAAGTGAAGCACATAGAGTATTCTAACAAATTGCGAATGATGTGTGTCTCTCTCAAAAGGTGTGTACAGCGAGGATGATTGTGGTAGACTAAAAAGCAAAGACTCAAATCATACAAGACGCTCCAAGCAAAACACATATCATGTGAAAAAATATAGCCCCAAGTAAAGTTACCGATAGACGAAGACGAAAGAGGGGATGCCTTCTGGGGCATCCCCAAGCTTAGGCTTTTGGTTGCCCTTGAATTTTACTTGGGGTGCCTTGGGCTTCCCCAAGCTTAGGCTCTTGCCAATCCTTGTTCCATGATCCATCAAATCATTACCCAAAACTTGAAAACTTCACAACACAAAACTTAACAGAAAATCTCGTGCGCTCCGTTAGTGAAAGAAAACAAAAGACCACTTCAAGGTACTGTAATGAACTCATTCTTTATTTATATTGGTGTTAAACCTACTGTATTCCAACTTCTATATGGTTTATAAACTTTTTTACTAGCCATAGATTCATCAAAATAAGCAAACAACATACGAAAAACAGAATCTGTCAAAAACAGAACAGTCTGTAGTAATCTGTATCTAACGCAAACTTCTGGAACTCGGAAAAATCTACCAAAATAGGAAGACCTAGATAATTTGTTTATTGATCTAGTGCAATTGGAATCAGTATTGTTCTGGTGATTTTAAACAATTGTTTTCGTGAACAGAAAGTTTCTGGAATTTTCAGCAAGATCAAATAACTATCATCCAAGAAGATCCTATAGGTTTCACTTGGCACAAACACTAAATTAAACATAAAAACACATCTAACCAGAGGCTAGATCAAAGATTTATTACTAAACAGAAATAAAAATCAAGAAAATTAAAATGGGTTGCCTCCCAACAAGCGCTATCGTTTAACACGCCTAGCTAGGCATCGATAATTTCGATGATGCTCACATGAAAGACAAGAATTGAAGCACAAAGAGAGAATCATATAGCATGTGAAAAACATATATAAGTCTAACATACTTCCTATGCATAGGCATCTTATAGGCAAACAAATTATCAAGGCAAGCAAAAACTAGCATATGCAAGGAAGCGGAAAGAAACAATAGCAACCTCAACATAACGAGAGGTAATTTAGTAACATGAAAATATCTACAGTCATATTTTCCTCTCTCATACTAATTACATGTGGGATCATAAGAAAATTCAACAAAATAGCTATCACATAAAATATTTTTAACACGATCCACATGCATGCAAAGTTGACACTCTTCCAAAATAGTGGGATTTACATTAGTTAAAGTCATGACCTCTCCAAACCCACTTTTATCAAAAACTTCATAAGCTTGAAAATTCTCCAAATATATGGGATCTAAAGTTGACACTCTTCCAAAACCACTTTCAATATTATTGCAAACACTATTATCAATCTCATATTCATCATGGGGCTTAAATAAATTTTCAAGATCAAAAGAAGAATCACCCCAATCATGATCATTGCAACAAGTAGTAGACATAGCAAAACTAGCATCCCCAAGCTTAGGGTTTTGCATATTATTAGCACAATTGACATCAAGAGAATTTATTATAACATCATTGCGATCATGCTTTTCATCGAAGGAACTATCAAGTATGGGTGCAATAGCAACGATCTCATGTTTAACGTATGGAACTATAGCAAATTCATCTTTATAAATATTGGCAGCATGGCCACAAGAATAGCAAGCATCATGTTCATCAAGTTATATTTCAATCAAATCATCGGAATCATAATTATCTATAGATTCATGCATATCATTATTTTCTTGCTCCATAGACTCCTGCAAAATATTAGCCTCTTCTTGGACAGCGGAGGAGTCCTCAATATATGGTTTAACATAGGCATTGGAAGCATAATTATCATAACAATATTTAAGTATGGCAAAATTTTCAGATTTTTAAAGAGTAGCATCTTACGTTTCAATCAAAGAAGAAATTTCATAAGCACCCTTAAAAGCAACAAATTCTTCAATTTGTTGAACATCATAGTAATTATAAACACCCTTAGCATACGAAGATACGATTCCATTATCAATAAACTCACATTGGTAGGGAAGGTCTTTCTTAATGTTTTCAGAGCAACAAGTAAAATCATAAATTTCACAAAGATTCCAAGCATAACACACCAATCTGTTTATTTGATCCCATAAGAGTCTCCCCTTTTCAGACAAACGGTGACGCACAAAATGAGCATGCTCATCTAAAGATTTCCCATCAAGTAGGCTAGTTGGGGTTTCAGCACGAGCGCATAAGGATCGAAGATGATCCAAGTAGAACACTTTAAGTGGATCCATATCAATAGATTTTTAGCAAGCAAAGATGCAAGCAAATAGAAGGCACATGGTAACACAAGCAAACAATAGATCTGGCGAGAAAAAGGCAAACGAAAAAGAAAGCGAATAAAACGGCAAGGGTGAAGTGGGGGACAGGAAAACGAGAGGCAAATGGCAAATAATGTAATGCGAGGGATAAGAGTTTGTGATGGGTACTTGGTATGTCTTGACTTGTGCGTAGACTCCCTGGCAACGGCATCAGAAATCCTTCTTGCTACCTCTTGAGCACTGCGTTGGTTTTCCCTTGAAGAGGAAAGGGTGATGCAGTAAAGTAGCGTAAGTATTTCCCTCAGTTTTAGAGAACTAAGGTATCAATCCAGTAGGAGGCCACACGCAAGTCCCTCGTACCTACACAAACAAATAAGAACCTTGCAACCAACACGATAAAGGGGTTGTCAATCCCTTCACGGCCACTTGCAAAAGTGAGATCTGATAGAGATGATAAGATAATTAATATTTTTGGTATTTTTATGATAAAGACTAAAAGTAAAGAAAGCAAAATAAACGGTAATAGAAATAACGGTAGATTAATATGATAGAGAATAGACCCGGGGGCCATAGGTTTCACTAGTGTCTTCTCTCAAGAGCATAAGTATTACGGTGGGTGAACAAATTACTGTCGAGCAATTGATAGAATTGAGCATAGTTATGAGAATATCTAGGTATGATCATGTATATAGGCATCACGTCCCTGACAAGTAGACCGACTCCTGCCTGCATCTACTACTATTACTCCACACATCGACCGCTATCTAGCATGCATCTAGAGTATTAAGTTCATAAGAACGGAGTAACGCTTTAAGCAAGATGACATGATTAGACAAGCTCATGCTGCCCATCTTTCTGTTTTCCCTGTGAAGAGACCTGTGCTGATGTAGACAGAAAACCAAATGCAGTGAGTAGCAGTTTTCATACAATTGCCGACTCAATCAGTAGTAGTGATGTAGTGAGGGAGAGATTGCTATTTTAAGTGCCTGAAAATGTGAACTCTCTGTCAGGTGGAGATTGTTATGATGTAGACAGAAAACCGAATTCAGCCTCTAGATTAATTGTGCTGATGTAGACATATTCCCTGTTGGAAATATGCCCTAGAGGCAATAATAAATGGTTATTATTATATTTCTTTGTTCATGGTAATTGTCTATTGTTCATGCTATAATTGTATTGTCCGGAAATCATAATACATGTGTGAATACATAGACCACAACGTGTCCCTAGTAAGCCTCTAGTTGACTAGCTCGTTGATCAACAGATAGTCATGGTTTCCTGACTATGGACATTGGATGTCATTGATAACGGGATCACATCATTAGGAGAATGATGTGATGGACAAGACCCAATCCTAAGCATAGCATAAAAGATCGTGTAGTTTCGTTTGCTAGAGCTTTTCCAATGTCAAGTATCTTTTCCTTAGACCATGAGATCGTGCAACTCCCGGATACCGTAGGAGTGCTTTGGGTGTGCCAAACGTCACAACGTAACTGGGTGACTATAAAGGTGCACTACGGGTATCTCCGAAAGTGTCTGTTGGGTTGGCACGGATCGAGACTGGGATTTGTCACTCCGTGTGACGGAGAGGTATCTCTGGGCCCACTCGGTAATGCATCATCATAATGAGCTCAATGTGACTAAGGCGTTAGTCACGGAATCATGCATTGCGGTACGAGTAAAGAGACTTGCCGGTAACGAGATTGAACAAGGTATTGGGATACCGACGATCGAATCTCGGGCAAGTAACATACCGATTGACAAAGGGAATTGCATACGGGATTGATTGAATCCTCGACACCGTGGTTCATCCGATGAGATCATCGTGGAACATGTGGGAGCCAACATGGGTATCCAGATCCCGCTGTTGGTTATTGACCGGAGAGGCGTCTCGGTCATGTCTGCATGTCTCCCGAACCCGTAGGGTCTACACACTTAAGGTCCGGTGATACTAGGGTTGTAGAGATATATGTATGCGGAAACCCGAAAGTTGTTCGGAGTCCCGGATGAGATCCCGGACGTCACGAGAGGTTCCGGAATGGTCCGGAGGTGAAGAATTATATATAGGAAGTCCAGTTTCGGCCACCGGGAAAGTTTCGGGGGTTACCGGTATTGTACCGGGACCACCGGAAGGGTCCCGGGGGTCCACCGGGTGGGGCCACCTATCCCGGAGGGCCCCGTGGGCTGAAAGTGGAAGGGAACCAGCCCTTAGTGGGCTGGGGCGCCCCCCTTGGGCCTCCCCCCATGCGCCTAGGGTTGGGAACCCTAGGGGGGAGTTCCCCCTTGCCTTGAGGGGCAAGGCACCCCTTCCCCCCCTTGTGGCCGCCGCCCCCCCTTGAGATCCCATCTCTTGGGGCCGGCGCCCCCCCCAGGGGGCCTATATAAAGGGGGGAGGGAGGGCAGCAAGAACACAACAGCCTTGGGCGCCTCCCTCCTCCCCTGCAACACCTCTCTCTCTCTCTCTCTCTCGCAGAAGCTCGGCGAAGCCCTGCAGGAGACCCGCTACATCCACCACCACGCCGTCGTGCTGCTGGATCTCCATCAACCTCTCCTTCCCCCTTGCTGGATCAAGAAGGAGGAGACGTCGCTGCACCGTACGTGTGTTGAACGCGGAGGTGCCGTCTGTTCGGCACTCGGTCATCGGTGATTTGGATCACGGCGAGTACGACTCCGTCATCCACGTTCATTGGAACGCTTCCGCTCGCGATCTACAAGGGTATGTAGATGCACTCCCTTCCCCTCGTTGCTAGTATACTCCATAGATGCATCTTGGTGAATGTAGGAAAATTTTAAAATTATGCTACGATTCCCAACAGTGGCATCATGAGCCAGGCCTATGCGTAGTTACTATGCACGAGTAGAACACAAAGCAGTTGTGGGCGTTGAGTTTGCCAATTCTTCTTGCCGCTACTAGTCGTTTCTTGTTTTGGCGGCATTGTAGGATGAAGCGGCCCGGACCGACCTTACACGTACGCTTACGTGAGACAGGTTCCACCGACTGACATGCACTAGTTGCATAAGGTGGCTAGCGGGTGTCTGTCTCTCCTTCTTTAGTCGGAACGGATTCAATGAAAAGGGTCCTTATGAAGGGTAAATAGAAATTGGCAAATCACGTTGTGGTCATACGTAGGTAAGAAAACGTTCTTGCTAGAAACCTACAAACCACGTAAAAACTTGCAACAACAATTAGAGGACGTCTAACTTGTTTTTGCAGCAAGTGCTATGTGATGTGATATGGCCAGAAGATGTGATGAATGATATATGTGATGTATGAGATTGATCATATTCTTGTAATAGGAATCACGACTTGCATGTCGATGAGTATGACAACCGGCAGGAGCCATAGGAGTTGTCTTTATTATTTTGCATGACCTGCGTGTCATTGAATAACGCCATGTAATTTACTTTACTTTGTTGCTAAACGCGTTAGCCATACAAGTAGAAGTAATCGTTGGCGTGACGACTTCATGAAGACACAATGATGGAGATCATGATGATGGAGATCATGGTGTCATGCCGGTGACGAAGATGATCACGGTGCCCCGAAGATGGAGATCAAAGGAGCATGATGATATTGGCCATATCATGTCACTATTTGATTGCATGTGATGTTTATCATGTTTTTGCATCTTATTTGCTTAGAACGACGGTAGTAAGTAAGATGATCCCTTATAATAATTTCAAGAAAGTGTTCACCCTAACTGTGCACCGTTGCGAAGGTTCGTTGTTTCGAAGCACCACGTGATGATCGGGTGTGATAGATTCTAACGTTCGAATACAACGGGTGTTGACGAGCCTAGCATGTACAGACATGGCCTCGGAACACACGCAATACACTTAGGTTGACTTGACGAGCCTAGCATGTACAGACATGGCCTCGGAACACGGAGGACCGAAAGGTCGAGCATGAGTCGTATAGAAGATACGATCAACATGGAGATGTTCACCGATCTTGACTAGTCCGTCTCACGTGATGATCGGACACGGCCTAGTTGAATTCGGATCATGTTTCACTTAGATGACTAGAGGGATGTCTATCTGAGTGGGAGTTCATTAAATAATTTGATTATATGAACTTAATTATCATGAACTTAGTCTAAAATCTTTACACTATGTATTGTAGATCAAATGGCCAACGTTGTCCTCAATTTCAACGCGTTCCTAGAGAAAACCAAGCTGAAAGATGATGGCAGCAACTATACGGACTGGGTCCAGAACCTGAGGATCATCCTCATAGCAGCCAAGAAAGATTATGTCTTAGAAGCACCGCTAGGTGAAGCACCAATCCTTGAGAACCAAGGCGTTATGAACGCTTGGCAGCAGCGTGCTGATGATTACTCCCTCGTTCAGTGCGGCATGCTTTACAGCTTAGAACCGGGTCTCCAAAAGCGTTTTAAGAAACATGGAGCATATGAGATGTTCGAGGAGCTGAAACTGGTTTTTCAAGCTCATGCCCGGGTCGAGAGATATGATGTCTCCGACAAGTTCTTCAGCTGTAAAATGGAGGAGAACAGTTCTGTTAGTGAGCACATACTCAGAATGTCTGGGTTGCACAACCGCTTGTCTCAGCTGGGAGTTAATCTCCCGGATGACGCGGTCGTTGACAGAATCCTCCAGTCGCTTCCACCAAGCTACAAGAGCTTTGTGATGAACTTCAATATGCAGGGGATAGAAAATACCATTCCTGAGGTATATTCAATGCTGAAATCAGCTGAGGTAGAGATCAAAAAAGAACATCAAGTGTTGATGGTGAATAAAACCACTAAGTTCAAGAAGGGCAAGGGTAAGAAGAACTTCAAGAAGGACGGCAAGGGAGTTGCCGCGCCCGGTAAACCAGTTACCGGGAAGAAGTCAAAGAATGGACCCAAGCCCGAGACTGAGTGCTTTTATTGCAAGGGAAGTGGTCACTGGAAGCGGAACTGCCCCAATTACTTAGCGGACAAGAAGAAGGCCGGCAACACCAAAGGTATATGTGATATACATGTAATCGATGTGTACCTTACCAGTACTCGTAGTAGCTCCTGGGTATTTGATACCGGTGCGGTTGCTCATATTTGTAACTCAAAACAGGAACTACGGAATAAACGGAGACTGGCAAAGGACGAGGTGACGATGCGCGTCGGGAATGGTTCCAAGGTCGATGTGATCGCCGTTGGCACGCTACCTCTGCATCTACCCACGGGATTAGTTTTAAACCTCAATAATTGTTATTTAGTGCCAGCTTTGAGCATGAACATTGTATCTGGATCTCGTTTAATTCGAGATGGCTACTCATTTAAATCTGAGAATAATGGTTGTTCTATTTATTTGAGAGATATGTTTTATGGTCATGCCCCGCTGGTCAATGGTTTATTTTTGATGAATCTCGAACGTGATGTTACACATGTTCATAGTGTGAATACCAAAAGATGTAAAGTTGATAACGATAGTCCCACATACTTGTGGCACTGCCGCCTTGGTCACATTGGTGTCAAGCGCATGAAGAAGCTCCATGCAGATGGACTTTTGGAGTCTCTTGATTACGAATCATTTGACACGTGCGAACCATGCCTCATGGGTAAGATGACCAAGACTCCGTTCTCCGGAACAATGGAGCGAGCAACCAACTTATTGGAAATCATACATACCGATGTGTGCGGACCAATGAGTGTTGAGGCTCGCGGAGGATATCGTTATGTTCTCACTCTCACTGATGATTTAAGTAGATATGGGTATGTCTACCTAATGAAACACAAGTCTGAAACCCTTGAAAAGTTCAAGGAATTTCAGAGTGAAGTCGAGAATCAACGTGACAGGAAAATAAAATTCTTACGATCAGATCGTGGTGGAGAATATTTAAGTCACGAATTTGGTACACACTTAAGGAAATGTGGAATAGTTTCACAACTCACGCCGCCTGGAACACCTCAGAGAAATGGTGTGTCCGAACGTCGTAATCGCACTCTATTGGATATGGTGCGATCTATGATGTCTCTTACCGATTTACCGCTCTCATTTTGGGGCTATGCTTTAGAGACTGCCGCATTCAGTTTAAATAGGGCTCTATCGAAATCCGTTGAGACGACACCGTATGAATTATCGTTTGGGAAGAAACCTAAGCTGTCGTTTCTAAAAGTTTGGGGATGCGTGTTCCTGTGGTGCCTACACCGACTGGGGAGGAAGTTAATGATGATGATCATGAAACTTCAGATCAAGTTACTGAACTTCGTAGGTCCACAAGGACACGTTCCGCACCAGAGTGGTACGGCAACCCTGTCCTGGAAATCATGTTGTTAGACAACGGTGAACCTTCGAACTATGAAGAAGCGATGGCGGGCCCGGATTCCGACAAATGGCTAGAAGCCATGAAATCCAAGATAGAATCCATGTATGAAAACAAAGTATGGACTTTGACTGACTTGCCCGATGAGCGGCGAGCCATAGAAAACAAATGGATCTTTAAGAAGAAGACGGACGCGGATGGTAATGTGACCATCTACAAAGCTCGACTTGTCGCTAAGGGTTATCGACAAGTTCAAGGGGTTGACTACGATGAGACTTTCTCACCCGTAGCGAAGCTGAAGTCCGTCCGAATCATGTTAGCAATTGCCGCATACTATGATTATGAGAAATGGCAGATGGACGTCAAAACGGCATTCCTTAACGGCTTCCTTAAGGAAGAGTTGTATATGATGCAGCCGGAAGGTTTTGTCGATCCTAAGAATGCTAACAAAGTATGCAAGCTCCAACGCTCAATCTATGGGCTGGTGCAAGCATCTCGGAGTTGGAACATTCGCTTTGATGAGATGATCAAAGCGTTTGGGTTCACACAGACTTATGGAGAAGCCTGTGTTTACAAGAAAGTGAGTGGGAGCTCTGTAGCATTTCTCATATTATATGTGGATGACGTACTGTTGATGGGAAATGATATAGAATTCTTGGAAAGTATAAAGGCCTATTTGAATAAGTGTTTTTCAATGAAGGACCTTGGAGAAGCTGCTTATATATTAGGCATCAAGATCTATAGAGATAGATCAAGACGCCTCATTGGTCTTTCACAGAGTACATACCTTGACAAGATATTGAAGAAGTTCAATATGGATCAGTCCAAGAAGGGGTTCTTGCCTGTATTGCAAGGTGTGCAATTGAGCACGGCTCAATGCCCGACCACGGCAGAAGATATAGAAGAGATGAGTGTCATCCCCTATGCCTCGGCCATAGGGTATATTATGTATGCCATGTTGTGTACCAGACCTGATGTAAACCTTGCCGTAAGTTTGGTAGGAAGGTACCAAAGTAATCCCGGCAAGGAACACTGGACAGCGGTCAAGAATATCCTGAAGAGGACTAAGGATACGTTTCTCGTTTATGGAGGTGACGAAGAGCTCGTCGTAAAGGGTTACGTCGACGCTAGCTTCGACACAGATCTGGATGACTCGAAGTCACAAACCGGATACGTGTATATTTTGAATGGAGGAGCAGTTAGCTGGTGCAGTTGCAAGCAAAGCGTCGTGGCGGGATCTACATGTGAAGCGGAGTACATGGCAGCCTCGGAGGCAGCACAGGAAGCAGTCTGGATGAAGGAGTTCATTACCGACCTAGGGGTGATTCCCAATGCGTCGGGCCCAATGACTCTCTTCTGTGACAACACTGGAGCTATTGCCCTTGCGAAGGAGCCCAGGTTTCACAGGAAGACCAGGCATATCAAGCGTCGCTTCAACTCCATTCGTGAAAGTGTTCAAAATGGAGACATAGATATTTGTAAAGTACACACGGACCTGAATGTAGCAGATCCTTTGACTAAACCTCTCCCTAGGGCAAAACATGATCAACACCAGGACGCAATGGGTGTTCGATTCATCACAATGTAACTAGATTATTGACTCTAGTGCAAGTGGGAGACTGTTGGAAATATGCCCTAGAGGCAATAATAAATGGTTATTATTATATTTCTTTGTTCATGGTAATTGTCTATTGTTCATGCTATAATTGTATTGTCCGGAAATCGTAATACATGTGTGAATACATAGACCACAATGTGTCCCTAGTAAGCCTCTAGTTGACTAGCTCGTTGATCAACAGATAGTCATGGTTTCCTGACTATGGACATTGGATGTCATTGATAACGGGATCACATCATTAGGAGAATGATGTGATGGACAAGACCCAATCCTAAGCATAGCATAAAAGATCGTGTAGTTTCGTTTGCTAGAGCTTTTCCAATGTCAAGTATCTTTTCCTTAGACCATGAGATCGTGCAACTCCCGGATACCGTAGGAGTGCTTTGGGTGTGCCAAACGTCACAACGTAACTGGGTGACTATAAAGGTGCACTACGGGTATCTCCGAAAGTGTCTGTTGGGTTGGCACGGATCGAGACTGGGATTTGTCACTCCGTGTGACGGAGAGGTATCTCTGGGCCCACTCGGTAATGCATCATCATAATGAGCTCAATGTGACTAAGGCGTTAGTCACGGAATCATGCATTGCGGTACGAGTAAAGAGACTTGCCGGTAACGAGATTGAACAAGGTATTGGGATACCGACGATCGAATCTCGGGCAAGTAACATACCGATTGACAAAGGGAATTGCATACGGGATTGATTGAATCCTCGACACCGTGGTTCATCCGATGAGATCATCGTGGAACGTGTGGGAGCCAACATGGGTATCCAGATCCCGCTGTTGGTTATTGACCGGAGAGGCGTCTCGGTCATGTCTGCATGTCTCCCGAACCCGTAGGGTCTACACACTTAAGGTCCGGTGACGCTAGGGTTGTAGAGATATATGTATGCGGAAACCCGAAAGTTGTTCGGAGTCCCGGATGAGATCCCGGACGTCACGAGAGGTTCCGGAATGGTCCGGAGGTGAAGAATTATATATAGGAAGTCCAGTTTCGGCCACCGGGAAAGTTTCGGGGGTTACCGGTATTGTACCGGGACCACCGGAAGGGTCCCGGGGGTCCACCGGGTGGGGCCACCTATCCCGGAGGGCCCCGTGGGCTGAAAGTGGAAGGGAACCAGCCCTTAGTGGGCTGGGGCGCCCCCCTTGGGCCTCCCCCCATGCGCCTAGGGTTGGGAACCCTAGGGGGGAGTTCCCCCTTGCCTTGAGGGGCAAGGCACCCCTTCCCCCCCTTGTGGCCGCCGCCCCCCCTTGAGATCCCATCTCTTGGGGCCGGCGCCCCCCCCCCCCAGGGGGCCTATATAAAGGTGGGAGGGAGGGCAGCAAGAACACAACAGCCTTGGGCGCCTCCCTCCTCCCCTGCAACACCTCTCTCTCTCTCTCGCAGAAGCTCGGCGAAGCCCTGCAGCAGACCCGCTACATCCACCACCACGCCGTCGTGCTGCTGGATCTCCATCAACCTCTCCTTCCCCCTTGCTGGATCAAGAAGGAGGAGACGTCGCTGCACCGTACGTGTGTTGAACGCGGAGGTGCCGTCCGTTCGGCACTCGGTCATCGGTGATTTGGATCACGGCGAGTACGACTCCGTTATCCACGATCATTGGAACGCTTCCGCTCGCGATCTACAAGGGTATGTAGATGCACTCCCTTCCCCTCGTTGCTAGTATACTCTATAGATGCATTTTGGTGAACGTAGGAAAATTTTAAAATTTTGCTACGATTCCCAACATTCCCTCCCTCCCATAATATAAGAGCATTTTCATACAATGCTCTTTAGTAGTAGTGAGGGAGAGATTTCTATTTTAAGTGCCTGGAAATGTGAACTGTCTGCCTGGAAAGACATCCCCTATGAACTGAATTTGCACAATTCTCTTTTTCTTCAACAAAATTTGCATATGTTAAGTAGCAATGCCACTGTGATAATTTATTTCTTTTTTGAGATATGGTGAAGGCTTTGGTGAGTTGGCTAATGTTTGAATTTGAATTCTTTGATGAGTTAACCATACAGATAATGTATACATACCCGGGCGTGTGTGCTTCAGTGTGTTGGGTGTGTGATTATTGTCGTCGTTAGAAAACTGTGTGTTCTACGGGACATGTTGTGTTGCTCCTCTCGACATGCTCGGGAATGGGGTGAATGAATCTCGCACAGTGGAATCTTCTCTTTTGATTGGTCTGGTAGATACGAGAAAGTACTATTTCTTTACTGAAATGTGACTACAAATGAATATATTTAGTGTTAGGTAGTTTGGTTACATATTTTCTTAGCATATCTCTCATTTCTAGCATATGTCATTGGTTATTGTTTAATCCAAACTGTATGTAGCTTTTTTTGTGACAATCTAATTTCTCAAATCTTGGTATGTACTCCCTCCATTCCAAAGTTGAGTCATCTATTTTGGAACGGAGGGAGTAGATGTTTAGCACTATATATTTAACACATGATCAAATTGGACTTTGATTCACCGTTAATATTGCTTTCATCACGAATTGCACTTTTTATGAAAATAGTACTGTATTACATATCATTAGAAGTAGTGGTCAAAGTATTGTTTTTGATGCTGTGTAGGGCAAAACTGACATCTGTTTTGAACCGAAGGAAGTAGTTGTCAAAGTATTGTTTTGATCGTGTACTAGATGCTTCTACTTGTATGAATTGTATTCAACTCGATTTGGCAGCAACTTGCTATCTTGTGTATTTCTAAAAGGTATTGCCGGTGAGCTAGAAACCAGATTTTTCTGCTTTCCTACTCCATGAACGCATTATATGCCCATTGATCGTTTAGCCTCTCTTGGCACCAGATTTTGCCAAAAACTGCCAAGTTGAAGGTGTGCCTCAAATTACCTATTGTTCTCTGTTTCTGATGTTAGTGTTGTCTAATAATTCGGTGGTGATTTCACGTCAGAGCTTTTGGCACAAATTTTAAGATTGTTTAGCTAATCTTTACTGTTTGAGTGATACAAATCTACAGATATAACTTTACCAGCTTTCCATGAATGCCTTTTACAGATTGGTTTGACTGATTCCATGATTTCCATGAATTACGTTCTGGTGGTCAATATGCAGAAGTGGCTTGTTCGCTTGCTTCTGTTAGTTAGTACTCTGTACTTTCCAATTGATCCTGCTTCCTTCATTAGGTACGAGTTCGTCTTTTCACTGTTTTTTTATTCTGCGTCAGGTTTCTATTTAGGCCCCATTTTCTGCGTTTGTTCTTGGTGATTGTTTATCTTGTTCACACTGATGAATTTTGAATTATTTTGCTTTTGTTAACATTCAGGCAAGGCTTGAATGAGTTTGTTGATGTTTGTATTTTTTAACGTGTTAACCTTATATGTCGCTTATTCCTCTTAAAAAGAAGATAATTAGTTTGCTCTTGCCATCTGGACAGAGGAAAGTAATAGATGAATCAAAATAAGCAGGGTTTCCACATGCATCGATAATCTTAAGATTGGCAATTTTTCACACAAGTGATGCACCAAAGCGAAACACATTTTATTAACTGATGCAGCAACCACAGCTGTTCGACATCATATGTTTATGATCCCATGACCTACCTGCTCGCAGCCCTTCAAGGTTAGTTGGCGCCACTCGCCACCCACATATCGTGGCAGACATTCCTGCAAACCTCAACATCTGCAAAATAGTCCAAGATCATCAGAACAGACGGTTCCTTTTCCCTTAGTGAAAAGAACACATTCTATCAATATATCCCCCACAAAAGAAAATATTCTACCACTGTACATGATAATTCATAAACAGTGCAAACGCATCCATACAGTTTGTGTGATGAAAACACATATTCTATCGAATATTCTATCGATGCAAGACAGGTGGTTAGTGTCTTACCGACTGACAGCGCTGGCTGGTCACAGATGGAGTCCATGCCACAGGCGATCAAGCAGGAGGCAAGGCGATCAATGGCGTCGGGGCAGCGACCAGCACACTTGACCTTGCAGGGCAACGGCTGGATCCTTTCCTTGCACGCAGGGTAGCACCGCCGGTAGCACTTGCAGTTGACTCCGGAGGGCTGCTGATGGGATGGCTTTGGCAGCGTGAGGAGAAGGAGCATGCACAGGGCGGCAATGGCGGCCACTCTATTCTTCCCCTCCATCCCCTTGGCCTCACACTCACAGTCGTACTGTAGAAGAGAAGAGAAGAGAAGAGAACTCCCGTGGTGAGTGGTGGCTCTGTCATTCAGCCAGAGTGTGGGCTCTTATATATTGGAGTTCCGAGGGCAATATCGACATTTCACCCAGATAATTCGTAATGGAGCCGAGATTAGTATTTCACTATTTTCCAGCAAATCGAATAACCATAATTTTAAGTTGGAGTGTCCTGTACGTAGCCAATTTTGCCATAGTATTCGTTTCTCTGAACGGGATGGGACTTTGCATACTGCCACTTAATTACTAGCCCCTAGTGATAGTGGTGCACCTGATAATAACCATGGATCTTAAACTGGTTAAACAAGCACATGGTGCTCACCTTATGAGCTGTGAAGCTGCCTGTGTTGATATAGAAAGAAAACTGAATGCAATTCTATACGATGCTGTTTATATAAGGGATAGCGTACCGTGCTGGTGCATAGTTCCTGTTTATATGATTCTATACAGCTGCATGCAGGGAGATCAATCAGAGTTCATTGGCAGCTTACAAGATTCTGAATGTAATTACAATAGAATAGTCCTCGCTAGGAAAAAACCCAAGCAAGCCCTTTTGAAGCCACCTGTGCTGTTGTAGAAAGAAAACCGAACGCGGTACCACTGGAAATTATTGTACATATGTTTAATCACTTGCTGTTTAGTAGTAGTAAGGGGCAGATTGCTATAAAGTGAATTTGCATAATTCTCTTTTCCTTAACAAAATTTGCATCTATTCAGTAGCTTGCTGCGATACAGTACAGGGACAGTTGGCCATCTTCTTCGTTCAGATATCATCCAGACGATTAGTTAACATACAGATTATGTATAAGCGGGCGTGTGTGCTTCAGTGTGGGTTGTGTGAGTATCGTTGTCGTAAAAATCTATGTAAGATACAGGTACATGTTGTGTTGCTCCAGTCGATATGGTCGGTAATGTGGTGAATGAATCTCACACGGTGGAATCTTCTCTTTTGATTTGTCTAGTGGATATATGAAATTGCCTGTAAGATGTTTTTTTTTTACTGAAACTTGACATAACTATATATCTAGTAATTGTGGTGAATGAATCTCACACGGTGAAATTAACTGGAGGTTGTATTTTTCTATACTGAAATGTTTTTTTTTGACGCGTCAACGGCGGGCTTACGCCTGCCTGAACCTTTATTACCAAAATGACCAGTCAAAATTACATAGAGAACCAGAGATACAGGCGGTTGGGGAGGGAAGCGGGGGAAGGTTACAGTGAGAGCTTAAGCTATAATCTCGCAGCTAGGTGAAACAACATGGAGCCCCACTCTCGAAAGCAGAATCTGGTTGGCAGAGTTGGAGCAGCGATGAGACCAGAGGCGAAGGTCTTCTGCGGCTGAGCGAGACACCAGGTGCAGACTTTGATGGTCATTCTTGAAGACCTTGGCGTTCCGCCTTTTCCAGATACTCTAAAGCACGGCCATCAGGATAGTTGACCGACACTTGTTGTTTATATCCCCCTCCCAGGCGTGATACAGACCCTGGGGAGTACCTTGACATAGACTGTTTAGTTCGTCCCAAATGGGGGCAAGCTGGTGGCATTGGAACAGCAGGTGAGTGATAGATTCACAGTGGTTATAGAAGGGGCATGAGTCGATAGTAGCAATGCCCCGGCGGAAGCGGCGTTCATTGGTGAAGAGGCGGTCCTTGTGAGCAAGCAAAAAGAAGATGCGGCACTTGTTCGAGGCATAATTTCTCCATATTGCCGGCGCCAGCTGGTCCCTAGGATGTACTCCCTCCGTTCCGAATTACTTGTCGCACGTATGGATGTTGTTGGATAATGAGCAACTAATCTTTACTGAGGGCCAGAGGCCATTACATATACATGTGTGACAAAGTGCAGGAAACCCCTTATACAATGGGGATATACCAAACAGAGACTGTACATATCTAACACCCCCCCCTTAAACTCATGGTGGATCAACAACACTGAGTTTGGAGAGAGAAAAGCCATGCTGCGCTCGAGTCTGTGCCTTCGTGAAGAAGTCAGCCAACTGTAACTCAGAGGGCACATAGTGAAGAGCGAGAGTCTGATCCTACATAGCAGCACGCACGAAGTGGGCATCCACACCGATGTGCTTGGTGAGCTCATGCTTTACCGGGTCACGTGTAATACTGACAGCACCGGTACTGTCTGACAGTAAGGGAGTCGAGGTAGTAGCAGACACACCAAAATCCTCAAGTAATCACCATAACCAGATCACCTCAGCCGTCAACATAGCCATGGCTCGCAACTCAGCCTCTGTACTCGAGCGAGAAACTGTAGTTTGTTTCTTTGTCTTCCACGCAATGAGAGAGCCACCAAGAAAGACACAATAAGCAGACAGCGAGCGGCGATCAGAGGGATCAGTAGCCCAGGTAGCATCAGAGTAGGCCTGGAGCTCAAGAGAGCTGGAGTGGGGAAAGAAAAGGCGCTGAGAGATTGTGCCACGAAGATATCGTAGAACACGAAGGAGGTGACTATAGTGGACAGAGGTGGGAGCTAAGGCAAACTGACTCAGGATGTGGACAGGATAGGAGATGTCAGGACGCGTAACAGCAAGATAGACCAGACTGCCAACGAGGTGACGATAGCGAGTGGGATTAGGAAGAGGGTCACCATCAGAGGCACGCAGCTGAACGTTGAGCTCCATAGGAGTCACAACTGTGCGGTCATCACCGAGAGCAGCGCGAGCAAGAAGATCCTGAATATATTTTTCTTGGGAGATATAGAAGCCATCAGTGGTGGAGGAGATCTCAATCCCAAGAAAATAGCGAAGTGGACCAAGATCAGTCATGAGGAACTGGTCGCGAAGGCGAGCCTTAACAAAGGCAATGTACTTGGAGTCGTCACCAGTGATGATCATGTCATCAACATAGAGAAGGAGAAGAGTGCGACCTCGAGGAGACGTGTGAACAAACAACGCGGGATCATAATCACTGGGCAAGAAACCAGCGACAGTTACCACAGAGGCGAAACGCTCAAACCAGGCGCGAGGGGCCTGTTTAAGCCCATAGAGGGAGCGCCGAAGTCTACAGACCATACCATCAGGGGCATAGTACCCCGGTGGTGGCTGCATAGAGACCTCCACACGCAACTCGCCATTGAGAAAGGCGTTCTGGACATCAAGTTGAGAGATAGACCAATGACGAACAGAAGCCACAACAAGGAGAGTGCGGACAGTGGTCATGTGGGCCACAGGAGCAAAAGTCTCATCATAATCACGCCCTTGCTCCTGCTGAAAACCGCGGGCCACAAGACGAGCTTTGTAGCGCTCAAGAGAACCATCAGAACGAGTCTTAATCTTGTAGACCCACTTGCAGGTGATGGGACGAACACCGGAAGGGAGGGGAACCAAATCCCATGTGCCCGAGCGGTCAAGAGCAGCAAGCTCTTCGGCCATCGCAAGTTGCCATTCAGGCTGAGTCATGGCAGTCCGATAGGAAGTGGGCTCAGCAAGAACAGAGAGACCGTACCGATCAGGCGGGGGGCAAGGCCGAGCACGGAGGTTATGAATCGGGGGAGGCGTGAAACGAGCACCAGAGGTGGAAGGCGCGTCAAGGGAAGCATCCTCGGAACGAGGGCGACGAGTATAGTGGAGAGGGAACGGTGAGAGAGGGCGACGGACTGGAGATGATGGTGGAGAGGTGGTGGAGGAGGATGGGGACGATGGTGTCGGTGGTGAAGGAGAAGGAAGGAGAGGTGCAGGAGGAGGAGGTGAAACATGGGGCACATAGCGGGGTGTATCGGGGAGAAGAAGAAAAGAAATATCGTCCACAGAGAAGATCGAGGAAGAAGGACGTGGGTAGTAAGAGCGAGACTCATCAAAAGTCACATCACGCGAGACGCGCAACCGCCGATCAACAGGATCCCACCAGCGATAGCCCTTGCGCTCATCATTGTAGCCAAGGAAAACATACTCAACTGACTGAGCAGTCAGTTTGGTGCGTTCTCGCGGTGCAAGAAGGACATAGCACACACATCCAAACATACGGAGAGCTGAGTAGTCAGGAGAGCGACAAGTGAGACACTCCATAGGAATACCACCCAGCAGAGCAGTCGATGGCTGAATGTTGATGAGATAGGTGGATGTAGAAACAGCCTCAGCCCAAAAGTGGGGTGGAAGGGAAGCGGCAATCATCAGTGCACGAGCCGTCTCAAGTAGGTGACCATGCTTACGTTCGGCAACGCCATTCTGAGCATGAGCACCAGGACATGAGAACTGGGCAAGAGTACCCTGTTCCGCAAGAAAACCACGCAACAGCTGAGAGATAAACTCACCAGCGGAGTCAGCACGAAAAGTGCGAATGGGCGTGGAAAACTGGGTGTGAACCATGGCAGCAAAGCGTTTGTATATAGAGAGAACCTCGCTACGAGATTTCATGAAGTAGAGCCAAGTGTAGCGAGAGAAATCATCAATAAACAAAATATAGTAGCGATGACCACCTTTCGAATCAAAAGGAGCAGGACCCCAGACATCAGAATGAACTAAGTCAAAAGGACGCTGAGACACCGACTCACTGGTAGGATAAGGTAACTGGGTCTGTTTGCCAAGTCTGCAACCATTACAATGTAAAGAAACATCTCCAGATATAGACCCTAAGAGGACCTGACGAACTAAAGAAGACAAGCGAGAGCCACAGATGTGACCAAGGCGATGATGCCACTGCTGGAAGGACGCGGACAAGGAGGCAGCAAGAGCATGGGAGCTGGCAGAAGTGGTGGCAGTGGAAGGAACACAAAGCCAGTCAACCTCCCAAAGGCCCTCTGACTCACGGCGCCGGGGGCCAGCACCAACCAAAGCCTTGGTGCGACGATCCTGAATGGAGCAAGAGTCGGTATCAAGAATGACACGACAACCAGAATCAGTAAGTTGGGTAGCGGAAAAAAGATTCATGGTAAGACGAGGAACATGTGAAACACTAGGAACAGACAAAGACGGAGTGGAAAAAAGACCACGACTAGCAACAAGAAGAGGTGTGCCATCGGCGGTAAGAACATTAACAGGCGAATCAAGAGGTCGGAGAGAAGACAACACGGAAGAATCAGAAGACATATGAAAAGAGGCTCCAGAATCCAGAACCCACGAAGATGTACCTGGCTGTGTAGATGCCTGCGGTGGTGGAGAAGTGGATGCAGTCACCGCAGCAGCGGAACCGATCGTTGAAGAGCCTGAGGAAGCCAAGAGACGCTTGAGCCTCACAATGTCCTGGTCAGTGAGTGACGGAGTCGAGGAAGATCCAGGAGTCCCACTGGAAGAGGAGCGCCTCTGGTCTCGCTTCTTCTCACGGCAATCAGATTCTGGATGACCTGGCCGAGAGCAATAGCCACAGAAGGTGTCACGGCGCGACCGGCCCCTCTCAGCATAAGAAGGGCGACCCACCCCCCTGAAGGTGTGGGTAGGAGCGGTGGAGTGGTGAGCCGAGCAGACGACACAGGAGCTCGAGCAGCCAACACAGACGGAACCACCAGCAACCCAGCAGAGCGAAGGCGGGTCTCCTCAGCACGAAGCTCGGCAAGCACCTCCGAGAAAGGAACACGACCACGAGCAAGCAAGTGAGCCCTCCTGGGCTCAAACTCAGAGCGAAGACGAGATAGGAACTCATGAACCCGCTGAAAGTCCAAGTCAGACCGCGTAGTCTGACAGCAACGGCCAGTGCCACAAACAACTGTCCGCAGTGAGTCAAGCTGACGCCAGATGGCAGAGCACTGTGAATAGAACTCATCAACAGACGAGTCACCCTGCTGAAGAGCATGCTTCTGACGCACCACAGAGAGGTATAGAGCATCCCCAGAGGGCTGATAGCGCTGACAAAGATAGGACCACATCGCTGCAACAGTGCCAAGGTCCATGAACTCCGAAGCAAACTGAGGGAGGACACTCGCAGTGAGAACAGCAGCAGCTCGGGCATCATCATCGCACCACTGAGTGTAAGCAGACAGATCATCCCGGTAGACTGAAAGGGCATCAAAATAAGCGGATACCTGCTGATCATAGGCATCAACTGCAGCATCATCAAGGGCCTTGGCTGCATCCCGATCAGCCTGAGAAGCATCAGTAGTAAGCACCGATGGTACCGGTGGAATAGGAGCCACCGGAGCAACAGGGCAGGGCGGACAAGATACCTCGCCAGAGAGAACACCCCACAGGAGGAGCCCGCGCATATGGATACGCATGAATCCCACAAACTCAGCATAATTTGTGCCATCGAAGATCACCGAGCACCAAGGAACAACTATATAGCCAGACGAAGACATGTTGTTTGTCTCTTTTTTTTTTTGAGAAGTCAACGGACCCAGGCAGCCCGATCTGGATCGAGCAAGGGGTCGAGCGAGCCAGGGAGCGAGGCAGGGAGGGGCTCTCGATCCGGATCGAGCAGAAGCTCAATCGGGCCAGGAAAGGGAGCAAGACCTGGGCCGGTCAACAGCGGCCAGAGCCGACCGGCCAGACAAGCAGCAGAGGCTGCAACCGATGGAACAAGGGAGCGACGAGCGGACGGAGACAGGCGGGAGCGCTCAAGCGGAGACGGGAGCAACTGCTTACCGACTGACCAGGGGCGGCAGAGCGGCCGAAGAGAGGGAGGCGAGGACGGAGCCTGACAGCAGGCGCGTGGATCCGGCTGGACAGAGGAGAGGACGGCCAGGAGCGGCCGGAATCGAGCCGGAGACGAGGCTAGGAGCGGGGAGCACGAAGTTGCATCGTGCGAGAGAGCGAGGCTAACCTAGCATCTGATACCATGTTGGATAATGAGCAACTAATCTTTACTGAAGGCCGGAGGCCATTACATATACATGTGTGACAAAGTGCAGGAAACCCTTTATACAATGGGGATATACCAAACAGAGACTATACACATTTAACAGATGTATCTAGATGTATTTTAGTTCTAGATACATCCATTTCAGTGACGAGTAATTTGGAACGGAGGGAGTAGCTTCCAAACTGCTTTGTATGCAAGCTTATTGGCGAAAGGTTTCCCTCCATCTCTCATAGTGTTACACAGTTTGCTTACATATTTTCTTAGCACATCTCTCATTGTGGGTATAACTTGCATATGTCGTTGGCCATTGTCTGATCCAAACTGTATGTAGGTTTGCTTTGTGGCAGTTTAATTTCTTAAATTTTGGTCATGGTAGATTAGTAGCACTTCATATTAAATACATGATCGAAATGGTATGACTAAATTCACCATTAATACTGCTTTCATCACAAATTGCACTTTTTATGAACATATTACTTGTAATTAGAAGTAGTGGTCAACATATTGTTTTTATGCTATGTAGAGTAAGAGATGACATCTGGTTTGGACTAAAGGAAGTCAATCTGTTACTAAGATGATGCACAAACCCGTACTCGAGGCTTCTACTTGAATGAATTGAATGAAATATGATTCGTCGGTAACTTGGTAACGTGCATTTTTACCGTATCTTGTGAGCTAGGAACCTGATGCTTCTGCTTTCCTACTCCATAAATGCAGGCCCATTGATCATTTATCCTCTATTGGAACCAGATGTCGCCAAAAACTGGCTATTGATAGAAGTTGAAGGTGGCCTCAAATTACCTGTTGTTATCTCTTTCTAATGTTGGTTTCTGTAATAATCTCGAGGTGATTTCACGTTGGATTTTTTTTTGCCGAGAAATTGTATTGGAGTTTTTTTTTTGAGGAATCACATCGGAGCTTTTCGCACAATTTTTAAGATGATTTAGCTAGTGTTTACTGTTTGAGCCATACAAAATCTTCAGATTTAAATTCAATAATTTTCCTTGAATGCCTTGTACAAACTGGTTTGCCTGATGCTATGATTTCCCTGCAGGTATCTAGATTACGTCTGGTGGTGAGATGCAGAAGTGGCTTGTTAGGTTGCTTCGGCTAGTTAGTACCTTCCAATTGATCTTGCTTGCTTGCATTATGTATGGGTTCATCTTTTTTTATCTTGCTTGCTTGCATTATGTTGTGTTCATCTTTTCACTGTTTTCTTTTGATTGTGTTCCATGTTGTATTAGGTGGGGATTATTCTGCGCCAGATTTCTACTTATGCCCCATTTTGTGTGTTTGTTCTTGGTGAATGATTATCTGGTTCTCACTGATGAATTTTGATATTTTACTTACGTTTACATTCAGTCAAGGCTTGGGTGTTACGTGTTAACCTCTCGCAAAAGGAAGATAAAAATAGTTTGCTCTTGCCATCTGGACAAATGAAGGTAAAACGGTAGACAAGTCAAAGGATTTGCCACTTTATTTTAAGATTGCAAATTTTCTCACAAGTCATGCACCAAAGCGAAACACATTTTATTGACTGATTTTGATCCCATGACCGACCGGCTCTTGGCTCTTCAAGGTTAGTTGGCGCCCAAGCACCAATGCTTACAAGCCACAGCATCTGCAAAAAGGGCCAAGATCATCAGAACAGATGATTCCTCTTCCGTTTGTGAAAAGAAAACATATACTATCAATGTAAGACAGACAAGGTGGTTCGTGTCTTACTGGCCAACGGCGCCGGCAGGTCACAGATGGAGTCGGAGTCGCAGGCGTCGAAGCAGACGAGTATCCCGTCAAAGGTGTGGCCTGGGCCGCTCAAGGGGCAACCAGTGGTGCACTTGACCTTGCAGAGCCACGACGGCGCGCTGTCCTTGCACCTGCGGTAGCACTGCCGATAGCACACGCAGTCGACGTCGGACAGCGGCCCTTGCACCTGGTGGGATGGCTTTGGCAGCGTGAGGAGGAGCATGCACAAGGCGACAACGGCGGCCGCCCTCTTCGCCTCTATCTCCTTGGCCTCACAATCGTACTGGTACTGGTGCTGACTGCTGACTGAGTCGTGGGCTGGTGGTTCTGTCATTCAGCTAGAGTGAGGGCCCTTACATATTGGAGTTCTGAGGGCAATATTGACATTTTGCCCAGGTAATTCTTAGCGAAGCCAATAGCATTTCACTATTTTCCAGCAAATCAAATGACCATAATTTCAAGTTAGAATGCTCTGTTGCCAATTTTGCCATAGTACAGTATTCTTTATTCCCGAACAAGATGAGACTTTGCGTACAGTCACTTATTAGCCCCCTAGTGGTAGTGCTGCACCTGAAAATAAGCATGGATCTTAAACTGGTTAGACAAGGCACATGCTGCTCACCTTAAAACCGCGTGTCTTGATATAGGAAGAAAACAGAATGCAGTTCTGAACTTCTGAATCAATGCTGTTTATAATCTTTATACATGGGATGGCATACCAGCGTGCAAGTTACTGTATGTTTAATCACCTCTGTTGAACTATACAGCTGCATGCAGGGAGATCAATCAAAGTTCTTTAGAATGGCAACTTACAATCTTCCCAATGTAATTCCAATGGAATATATAGTTCGTGCCAGGAACTATAATTTTTATTATAGTTCCAACAGAATATATGATGCTGCTCATCCTTTTTTCCCCCACACAAGCCTTTGTGAAGCTGCCTGTGCTGATGTGAACAGAACACAGAATCAGTTTCCATATAACTCCGTTTATACGGGTTGACACACACCAGTAAAAAATACTGTATACATGGATTTATGCTTTGTAAGGTATCTTATGAGCTAGAAACCAAAAATGTTTTTGCTTTCCTACTCCATGAATCATATGCCCATTGATCTTTTAGCCTGTATTGGAACCAGATATTTCCAGAAACTGCGAAATGATAGAAGTTGAAAGTGTGCCTCAAATTACATGTTGTTCTCTGTTTCTAATGTTGGTTTTCTATAATAATTCTGAGGTGATTTTACATCGGAGTTTTTTCTATTGAAACCATGTTGGCGTTTTTTTTTAATTTAGAATTCACGTTGGAGCTTTTGGCATGAATTTCAAGATGTTTTAGCTAATATTTATTGTTTGAGCCATACAAAATCTCCAGATATAACTTTTAACAGCTTTTCATGAATGTCTTGAACAAATTGCTTTGGCTGATTCCATAACTGCCCTGCAGGTAGAGTTACGTTCCGGTGGCTGAGGTGCAGAAGTGGCCTGTGCACTTGCTTCGGTTATGATCTTGCTTGCTTGCATTATGTATATGTTTATATATTCACTGTTTTGATTGTGCTCACTGTTTGATGTTGTATGAGGGTGGGAGTATTCTGTGGCAGATTTCTACATACTACCTCTATACCTAAATATAAGACTTTTTTGAAGGCTAAACTAGCCTACAAAAACGTCTTATATTTTAGTACGGAGGGAGTATGTCCCATTTTGTTTGTTTGTTCTTGGTGAATGTTTATCTGGTTCCCACTGAAAATTTTCTATTAGTTTGCTTTTTTTTGAGATTTACGCTAGGCTTTTGAGCCTTTGATTAGTTTGCTAATGTTCGATTTAAGCCTTTATGTCACTTATTCCTCGCAAAAAGAAGATAAACAATATAGCTCTTGCTATCTGGACAGAGGAAGGTAAAAACAAAGCCAAATGAAACAGAGCAGGGATATGCGACATGCATCGATAACCGTCTTTATTACAAGCGGTGCACCGAAGAGAAACACATTTTATTGATTAGTGTAGCAATCACAGCCGCTTGACATCATATGATTATGATGCCATGATCGACCCTCTCTTAGCTCTAAGGTTACTTGGCATCACCATGGGCGCTCCACAACAAAATTTTCCATGGTACTCTTTTTCTGAAAGAAATGGGACTTTGCCTGCTGTCACTTACGAGCCCCCAGTGGTGCTCCTGAAAATAACCTTGGATCTTAAACTGGTAAGACAAGGCACATGCTGCTGAAATTCTGAGTTATGGAGCTGCCTGTGTTGATATATATAGAAAGAAAACTGATTGCAGTTCTGGTACACTAGCTGTAGTTTATGTATGGGATGACATACCAGAGCAAGTGGCAGCTGCATCCATAAAAATGGAATAGTTCATGCCATAAAAATTCTTCTATTCACTGTTCAGATGTTACACAAAGAAACGACGTCTGAAATCCAGGCATATGTTACACAAACCCTTGTGACAAATCATCTAAATTGCGTGCTCTCTGAAAAAATGAGCCTCCTGCCGGCGCAACTGAACTGAAGTATATTTAATCCTAGCAAAAAAAAAACCTGTAGCACTTAAATTTGTTTCAGACGAAATGGAAATTTGCCTAGAAAAGGAGAGAATCTGCTTCCACCCGTGCACACTTGAAAAATTAGCCTCCTTGTGGCACAAGATTGCTCGACCTCTTGTGATGGTAAACGGTGAAAGCACTACTACCACTGCTAGGAATGACCCGGTGTTCCAATAAAATCGAATACTAGCTTCCATGACAACTGGAAATTGGTTTGATTATTTGATCATTTCTATCTGGTGGGGAGAATTCTGCGTCTAATTTCTGCTTATGTCAGATTTTCTCTGTTTGTTCTTGATGAAATTCTGTGGGGAGAATTCTACTAATGAATGAATGTTGATTTGTTTTGTGTTCATTGAGATTAACATAAAGCATGGACGAGTTTGCTGATTAACTTTTGAATTCCTCTTAAGAAATGAAATGTGTCACTTATTCCGCGGAAAAGAAAGCTGCTAGTTTTGTTCTTGCGATCCAGTAGGGAAAGGTAAAATCAATGCCAAATCAAAACTAGCAGAGATTTTCCATATGCATCAATAAGCTAATTTACTTTGACTTTGAGATACACAAACATTCTTACAAGTGGTGCACCGAAGTGAAACACATTTTATTGATTGGTGCAGCAATCCCAACTGCTTGACATCATACCATCCCATGACCGACCGGCTCTTCAAATCTTCATGACTTATTTAAAGATGCACAAGCTCTTCAAATCTTTGTTACTTTTTTAAAGATGTACAAGCTCTTCAAATCTTTGTTAGTTGGCGTGTCCATGGCCACCCCACCTCTTTTTGCACTCATTGTTACAAGCCACAACGTCAGCTGGATCTACAAAACAACAACGCAAGCACAAGTCTCATCAGAACAAGAGAAGAGATGATCCTTCTTTCCTTTGCATCAACAGAACAATAGAGCAAGCACATGTTCCGTCAGTGTCCATGCATGAGAACTCATCCACAAAAGGAGCAAACGCAGTGTCGTCTTACCGAGGGGGGCAGTTGACAGGCCGCAGACGGGGTCCATGCTGCAGGCGATCATGCAGGAGCCAACCTTGTCGTAGCCGTTAGCACCGCCACAGCCGCCGGCGCACTCGACCTTGCAGACCCGCGGCCAGGTGATGTCCTTGCACCCGGAGTAGCACTGCCGGTAGCACTCGCAGACAGCGTCGGAGAGCTGCTGATGGGATGGCTTTGCCAGCGTGAGGAGGATGAGCATGCACAGGGCGGCAACGGCGGCCGCTCTTTTGGCCCCCTCCATCGCTCTCCTTCTTCCTCGTACAAGCTATGACAAGAGAAGTGCTGTGGTGACTGGTGTCTGGTGGGCTCCTCTTATATACCAATATTTCAGTATTTCATCTAGCAAATCAAATGGCCATACTTTTAAGTTGGAGTGTCCTGTGTGGTATTCATTTTCTCAGCCAAGTGGGGAAATAACATTGGATCATAAACGGGTTAGACAAGTACACGCCGCTCATCTTTATTTTCCCCAGACAAAACCTTTTTGAAGCTGCCTGTGCTGATGTAGAAACAAAACCGAATGCAGCTTCCATACAATGTTGTTTATATGGATGACACATACCAGTGAATTTTTGTGTATATATGCTTTTTTCTAGAAAACTTCCGATCTAGTCATTGTCAAGGTAGTACGAAGAACACCAGAAGTAAAACCGTAGACCACCTAGGGACGACTACAAACACTGGAGCGATCCAAAGGCATGCCGCCGCCGTCGCCTCTCCCTCATCGGAGGCGGACAAACATTATTGTAGTAGACAGTCAATAAGTTATCGTGCTAAGACCCCATAGGACCAGCGCACAAAACAACAACCCCTGCCGATAAAGAGAAGCGTAGATCGGAATAATCCAACCTGCAGACACACAGGCGTAACGAACGAAGACCGGATTCAAGCGGATCCACTGAAGACAAATGCCGACAGGATCCGATGAGATCCAAAAGAGACGAATCTCCACATGCCCTCCGATGACGCTAGAAGCACTATCGGGGCGGGGGCTAGGCGGGAAGAACGTTATTCAAGAAGCCGCTGCCGCCTCGCCTTCCTGAACATGGCCCAAACCCGAACAAAACTAAAGAAAACTTAAAAACGGGGCCTTTCTGCCGACAAGGACTGGGATCCACCGCGCCTCTATGATCTAAGGACCACAGGAGACGAGACGGACCAGCGACAACGCTGGCGAGGTGCAGGAAAACTGCTTTGGTCGGAGGAGGCAGGTATTCAATTTCCCTTGTCGCCCTTTCGCGTCGACAACGACGGTAGTTGAATCGCCAATCAAACGAACAAGGAAAAGACTCGCTCAGAAAATAACAGAAAATAAAGAGCATTGTGTATATATGCTTAATCACTTGTTGTCTAGTAGTAGTAAGGGCAAAGGGAGAGTATTTGGAGCATTCAGGTGCTCCACCCCCGATATGTGTATTAACTAAAAAACAAACCAAAAAAACTAAAATTTTGGGATATCAAACCCGGGTGCCCAATTTACTTCAGTGTGAAGTTTCGTGAAAAAATATTAGGAAATATATTCTCAGTAAAAATACTAAAAAATTCTTATGTATAGAAAAAACTGTTTGGATGGATCATATGTCAGACTGTATTTTCTTCGCCACGGATACGTTTCCTGATATTTTTTCACGATAAACATCACGCGGGAGTAGATTGGGCGCCCAAGATTGATATCCCCAAATCCTAGTTTTTTCTTAAATTTTTCCTGGTATTTTTTATTTTAATATTCATATAGGCTACTTTTCCGAGGACGGTGGGGATGAAAACATGTTCTATCTTCGGGCAGACCGGCGGCGGCGAGTTCGTTCCCTTCTCGAAGGCGTCGCCGTGGTCCTCATTACCCATCGTGTTGCTCCAGGGGAAACCCTGATCCGCGGATCGGGCGGTGGCGGAGCTCTGGTGTTGTCACCTTCCTGAAGGCGCCGCCTTGGAGCTCATTGTTTGTCCTATGCGGCTTCGTCTCTTCGCGATGGTGTTCACGGTTGAGGACCCTGATAGCTCTTGTAGCGATAGGGGTGGTGTAGCTGCGCTCAGCGCCTATGTATCTAGCCTTGAGTGTGTGCGTGTGTTGAGGTGGCGTGTGTTTGTATCGGCTTGTTGATGGTTATTGCATTATATATAAAGCGGGGCCAAAGCCTTTTTCGGTAATAAGAGAGGACAAACCTTTTTTTATGAGTTCTCTCTCCTCCACCTTATTATTTATCCTACGTAGCGCTTCTAAGATAGCAGCATTGTACATGCCCTTAGGGGTCAAAACAACATGCGCGGTTCGTGGACCTTTTTTTTGCATGGTAATACGTGTCTCATTCATATCATAAAGATTAAAATACAAGTTGCGTAAAGACCGACATGACAAAACTGAAAAGATAGCAGAACATCTCTGAGTTTGACACCAACGCCCGTCACCTACCTCCGGCACCACCACAGCAGCCACCGAAGAAAAGAATGATGAATCACCTCCTCACCCGAGCTCGATGCGGCTCCATCGCTGATATGCAGCTTTGCGGCTAAGGTGACTCACCAAAAATGAAGCCCTTGCCGTTGAACGAATCGTGGATATTTGAAAGGTCAAAATTTGTACAATATAGTTGTAGATGCTCTAAGACGGGATCCTCGCGTTGTGCTGAAATTTGGGATGGGCTTTAGGCCCATATAGCAATTTCTGAAAATCTCTAAGGGCCCATGTGGGTTATTGGCACTAGGTGTAGTGGGAAGTTTAGTCCCACCCCGCTAGTGGAGAAGGAGTTCGACCTCTTTATAAGAGATATTTTTTCACGAGTGCGGCGAATCTGCACCCGGGCTCATCTGCACCCGCGCTCGCGGAAAAGATCAAAAAAAATACTAGAAAAATTCAAAAAATTCCAAAACAATTCGGGTGGTAGATAATTAGGTGCGTGAGATTCGCTGCAAAAATCAACTCGTTTGGACATTTGAGCAAGTCTGTGCAAAAAAGACAAAATCGGGGTCTGTGAAAAAGTTTACTGTTCACAAACTGTTTTGACCCGATTTGTCTTTTTTGCCGAGGCCTACTCAGATGTCCAAACGAGTTGATTTTTGCAGCCCACCTCACGCACCTAATTATCTACCACCCGATTTTTTTTTAAATTTTTCTGAATTTTTCTAGTATTTGTTTTAAATTTTTTGCTGAACAGGTGCAGCTGAGCCCGGGCTCCAGGATGAATTATCCGTTTTTCACATGCTATTGGAGCTTGAGAATAGAAGAGGCCCTCGCGCATTCCTCCTCCGCCGCCCGCCTCGCCATGTCACGACGCGGGTTGCGGGTTACGGGAATGAGCCGAGCCGAGCACACACCTACACGCTTATTTTTGCCAGGCACTAACGGATAGTTTCTGACAGCTGGGCCACGATTTGAGACGTCGGATTATGGGTTGTCACGGACTCGGACGTGGGTCGAGCCCACGTCTCTCCACGCGGCTGCGCCTATATAAGTGTGCGGTGCCTCCTAACCCTAGCCGCCATGAACAGATCACATCTGCTGATGCGCACTGCCCACCGTCGTTCCTTTGCTGCTGCTGCCGCCGGTGACTCCATCCTGTCCGCCGTGTACACGGTCGACGGGAGAGCAGGTCTGCGAAACCCTGCCCCTCTGGTTCCTGTACGGGAGAGGGGCGAATAGGTTTTTGGAAAGCGACTACGCGACTGCTTACTATTCGTCTACTTCCACTATGTCCGCCTCGTCTTCATCATCACCATGTCCACCGAAGCCGAACGTGCCGCCGCTGAGAAGGTTAAAGCCGACAAGAAGGCCGCCGAGGACGCCACTGCCGCCACCGTTATAACTCGTTTATTCCGCTCTTTTTGTTTTTTGTTTTAGCCATGCTAGCGTTATACGTAGATCTGTCTGTAATTAGCGTAGTATGTGTTTGCATGATTGAATATCAATATGCGATTATTTCTGTCAATGCCATGTTAGTGATTTACTCGTGGATTAAGTTAATCAAAAAATTGCCTATTTACTCAACACGTTGTTGGACTTGTTATTTATGTTGTATGTATACTCGAGTTTATAAGACCGATTGTTTAATCCTCGTCCGTGGAGAATTAGTCTTCCACAAGAACTATTCTTGAAGGCACACCCGACACTTCTCAGTTAAAAAAATTGGTTCTTTTTACTACCATTTCTCAGTTACTAAATTTCATGCGAGGTACTTTCTGGGGAATAATGTTGTGTACGTGGATTTTTTGACCTCGAGCTTCGAGACACTTCTTATCCTTACCTTCTAAGGTGGCTCATCAAAAGTGAAGCTAACGGCGGAGCCCGAATACACATGTCCATCTCAAGGCGCTTGAACAGACTGATTCCCAAAAGCATCACCAACCATAAAGACGATCGCCTCGCCGTAGAAGAATCTAGAGTTTCTTTATTCAACATCGTCATCACCACCGCCTAAGCCAAGACGTCAAACTAAGCTAAAATGATCCGCACGCGTGGGGTCTGCGTGACCCCTTCACCACCGACGACCAAGAGGTTGCCGGCGGGGGGGGGGGGGGGGGGGGGCACCGGGAGACGGTGCCGGAAGGGGTTGGCTCTCTTGACAGTGGTGGCTAGTTAGGGTTCCTACTTCCTGGTCGCTAGCCTCAATCTTACATAGGTCTAGCATTATTCAGATAGTCAATGTTTAACATTATTGAATAGGGATAGGGTGTGCCTGCATTCATATGGCCGAGTATTTTTTTTATGATAATATGTGTCTCATTTATATCATAAAGATTAAAATACAAGTGACATAGAGACCGACATGATAAAAATGAAAAGACAGCAAGACGTCTCTGAGTCCAACATACGTGCCGTCTTCCAGATGTCCTCGATGCAGGTCACAATCTGCATCCACTCCTCAGCTACCTGCAAGCTCCGCGCCGACGTTGGAGCAGACGCCGAGTATATTTGAGCCTATGTGATTGTACTATATACATTCAAAAATACTACTCCCTCCGTTTCTAAATATAAGTCTTTGTAGAGATTCCAATATGGACTACATACGGAGCAAAATGGATGAATCTACATTCTAAAATGCATCTACATACATCCGTATGTGATTCATAGTGCAATCTCTTCAAAGACTTATATTTACGAACGGAGGGAGTAATAAATAGAACTATTTTTTGTTTTTCTAAAAAAAATACGTAGTCTCTTTTTCTTAAAAAGGCACTGCAGCCTCATTTTGATGTTTTTTTCTAAAAAAAGGTGGTTTTGGGCTTCAATCGTCAATCGTCACTCGCAGCGTCATTTGCCCCATCTGTGGACGCCCTAGACTGCGCCGCCGCCGCCTTCTTCCCTGTAAGCGCCATGGCGGCTGCCCTCCATCACCGCCCCCGCTCGCGCTCGCCCCCGCAAGACGAGGATCTGCTCTCCGAGGTCCTCCTCCGCCTCCCGCCGCAGCCGTCCTCCCTCCCCCGCGCCTCCGCCGTCTGCAAGCGTTGGCGCCGCCTTGTCTCCGACCCCGGCTTCCTCCGCCGCTACCGCCAACACCACCGCCGCAGCCCTCCGCTCCTCGATTTCTTCCGCAGCGACTATCCAGGCATCTCCTACACGCCTGCCATGGAGGCCCCCGATCGTGTCCCCGCCGGGCGCTTCTCCTTGAATCTCAATGACAGGTACAGTATCCTCAGCTGCCGCCACAGCCTCGTGCTCATCTCCCACTCGTTGCGGAACCAGGTTCTGGTGTGGGACCCCGTCACCGGCGACCAGCACCGCGTTGCTGCTCCCCTAGGGATCGACATGGCCACTACCCTGATGGACGGGCAGGTGCTTCGCGCTGCCGCCGACGCCCAGCACTTCCAGGTGGTATTGGTAAACTACAAGAAGAAATATGCACGAGCGATCGCCGCCATTTACTCGTCGGAGACCGGTGTGTGGAGTAATCTCATCGAAACACCGGTTCCACGTGAGGCCATGGAATACGAAAGCATGCCCCTGTGCTGGTCGGGGATTCTCTTTACATCTTGCTCCCTGGGGATAGTACAAGTGTAATTCTCGAGGTTGATTTGGATAGCCAGAGCCTAGCTGTGTTAGGTCTGCCAATGGATACCTTTGCCAAAGATCAATTCTTGATGGTTATGCGAGCAGAGGGTGGCGGGCTGCGCGTACTCTCCCTGACAGGATTCGCCACCGAGTTATGGAAGAGGAATACCGACTGTGATGGTGTTGCTTCATGGGTGCTGGGACGAACTTTTGAACTGGATAAGCTACTTCCCATGAATTCAGAGAATATAAGGCACACACCGATGGTAGCTTATGCTGAGGAAAATAATGTGGCTTTCTTGCGGACATTTGACAGTATCTTCATGGTCCAGCTTGAGTCATTGCAGTTCAGTAAACTTCCTGAAAACAGTAACTGTGATATCAGTTATCCATTAGAAAGTGTCTGCTGCAGGTAATACCATGTCTTCAAACTCTGGTTATAACAAATCCATGTTGATTTTCGATAATTATTTGATGGAGTATGCTGTTCACATTCTTTTGTGTTAAGCTAACCATTTTAATTAAGTAGTGTCATATAATCATATTACCTAATTCTTTTGCTGCTTGATTGACCTCTTCAACATATATATAGCGAATTTGTTCAGTAATGTTTCTGTTCTGATGCTTGTGTGAGAGCTTTATTTGATGGTTATGGTCTGGACTCACATCTGTTACTTGTAGCTAGTCTGATAGTGTCCTTTATGCCTTTTATGTCACCAGTTCATCGTTGTATTGTATCTGGTTTGTTAACAAATATGTAGTGATGAGTTTCTTACGTTATCACATACTGTTATTCGTTATCAAGTCAAACATAGCAATATGTCTTTATCATTTTATTATATGAATATCTATTTAAAGTAATGAACACCGAGATTGGTAAATTCTTTCTGCAACAATTGAACTAAATTTCACTGTTTCCTTTTGACATATGTAAGAATTGTATGTTGGTAGTGTTAGTGCTGTGTCGCAGGTCTTTCTCATGTTGAAAACACCTGCATCGGAATATTCTTTCAATTTGACAGGCTGTATGGTCTTGTTTATCTTTGTAATGTTGTATCAGAACTCAGTTAATTTTTTTCCAGATTACATTTGTGAGTTGTGTAAATATTGTGTTGATGCCTCCTTGTAGCTCTTCAGCTTTCCATTAGGTTATTTGACTTCTTATGATTGCAGAAACAAGCATTGGTGGTGGACTTGATGGAGCTGATCAAGATATGCTGAATCAATGATATACTGATTGAGCAG
The DNA here is from genome assembly GCF_002575655.3 of Aegilops tauschii subsp. strangulata. Classification (NCBI taxonomy): domain Eukaryota; kingdom Viridiplantae; phylum Streptophyta; class Magnoliopsida; order Poales; family Poaceae; genus Aegilops; species Aegilops tauschii. The sequence continues at coordinate 33,041,509 of NC_053040.3, read as the reverse complement.
GAAAGCTTATCATCTGAATGTATGTTGATGTATCTGAAGTTCTGAACTGTTCTTTCAAAAACATGTATTTTTTTCCTTTTTACTGCCATTCTCAAGTACTAAATTGCAAGAGAGGGTTGTAAGTTTTTCTCTACAATCTTTTGCTTAACTGTTTCCCACTTGGCCACTTCCCATCATCCCTTCCTCAGCAGCTTTGCATTCTCTTCCGCATGCCTTCACCCACTTACATTCTCTTTTATTTGCTGATGTGTTAAGCTCCTCTACTAGATATGCTCTTTGCTTGCCTCTCTGTTCCATCCAGCTGCATTGCTTTCAGTTTACCTCCACCTTAGTACTACCCAAGTCCCCTCTAGTAGTGCTGGTTTTTCTCCCTTCTAGCTCCCTCAGATGACTGATGACTTGATACCCTTCCCACTTTTGTGCAAAATTTTGTTCCTACTCAGTCATAGATTATAATGGTCTCATGTTAAGTGGTAGCAGAATGAAATACATTCTTTTTCATGATTCATAGATTTTATTTTAATTTTACACATGCTACATTGCCTTTGATTAGTTTTTTGTGGTTATGGCTCAATCAGGTTCTAGTGATTTATATGTACTTCTCTGCGTAAGTGACTGACAACTAAAAATAACCTGATCATTTGTTCTATATTTCCTTCACTTATATGGGATTTATAGATATGGCATTTCACATTGCTGCTTATTTTGGATCATTGTGATACCCAGTGAACTAATTATTGTAACAAAATTTTGAAGAGCATGCCTTCGTGCCATGCCATACTACTGTTTATCGTTCCACTTGCAGTTAAGTATTGCAGATTTGTGGAAGGTTATTCTAGTTTTAGGCAGTTTTCTGAAACATTTTCTTGGCTCCTCTCATTGCTAGTTGCATATTCAATTGGCCGTTGTCTGCTGCAAACTATATGTTATGCTTTGTGGTAGTTTAATTTCTTAAAATTGATCAGGGTTGATGTTTGACACTTTATATTAAACATATCATCAAAATGGCACGACAAGATTCACCATAAATACTGCTTTGACAACGAATTTTACTGTGTACTAACAACATATTATCATTGGAAGTAGTGGTCAAATGTTGTGCAGATGAAAAAAAGACATCTATTCTTGACTGAATTAAGTCTTCTGTCTGTTAATAAGGCGATGCATGATCCCTAGTTCAGGCTTCTACATCATGAATTTGATTAAATTCATCCATTAGTGACTAACTAGCTGCTTCTGCATTTAAAAAGAAGAACGATAATGATCTAGAAACAAAACTTTGACATCTCTTATTTCCTACTCCATGAACCCCTTGTATGCCACTGATCTTTTAGCCTCTATTAGGACCAGATATAGCCAAAAATTGCCAATAAAGTAATAATAGAAGCCGAAGGTCACTACACTACAAATTACCTATTCTGTGTTTCTAATGTTGGTTTTGTAATGCTGAGATGATTCGCCTTTGGAGATCTCCACAATGGTGAAGCTAATGTTTACTATTTGAGTCATACAAAATCATCTGATAAAACTTTAACGACATTTTCATGAATGAATGGCACACATTTGGTTTGACTGATGCTGTGATTGCCCTGCAGGTATCTTGAGTTACAGTCTGGTGGCTGAGATGCAGAAGGGGCTTGTTTGCTGCGACCCGCGAGGAAAATCCACCCTCTATGTAGGATGCACTAGTCAGACGTGAAGTGGGCTTATTGGAATTAATCGCTTATTTTGATCAACCTGGCTTGTTATCTACTTTCTGTAGTCAATTGACCAACTGGCTTGCTACAATTAATTAGTATGAACCTTTCAGCTGATCTTGCTTGCATTTTGTGTGTGTTCATATTCACTGTTTTCTTTTGATTGTGTTCCATGTTGTATCAGGCAAGGACGAATTATGCGTAGAATTTCTGCTTATGCCCATTTAGCGTATTTGTATTTACCTGGTTCTGACTAGTGAATGTTGAGTTGTTTTGCTTTCCCTGAGATTCAGGGAGGGCTTCGGTGAGATTGCTAATGTTTAAGTGGATGGGATTGCTAAGGTTTGGAGTATGATGTAAACATGTCACACTCTGAGATTTGCAAAATTTCACAACTGTTGTGCGGACGTGCAGAATACATTTTATTGATTATTGATTGGTTCACCAATCACAGCCGTTCAACATCACGATCCAATGATCCAGAGGCTATTCAACTCTTTATTTTGAAGGTTACTTGGCATTAATTGTTGCCCCACCTCTTGTTGCACTCAGCTATACAATCCACAACACCATGTGTATCTGCAAAAATGGTCAAGACGAGCACAAGATCCTAAGACCAGATGGTGATTCTTCTTTGTATCAATAGAAAAAAGAGAGCATATATTGCATCGATGTTCAGGAGAATTCATCTATAAATGGAACGGAGCAAATGGAATGCAAGTAAGGTGTTCTGTTGGTCTTACAGGTTGGTGCCACCGACGGGTCACAGATGGAGTCCGTGCTGCAGACCATGATGCATGCGGCAAGGGCGTCCTTCTTGTCAACGCCGTCATAGTTGCCGGCGCAGTCGACGTTGCAAAGGCACCAAGGGACGCTGTGCCTGCACCCGTCGTGGCACTGCTGGTAACAGTTGCAGAAGGACATGGCGTCCACCTGTTGTTTGGATGGCACAGCGTGACAATAGCGGCGGCCCTCTTCTGCACGTCCATCCCCTCTCCTTATCTGCACGAGCTATGACAAGTGAGTAGGAAGGGAACTGACGTGGGAGTTTTCAGGTGATTGGTGGCTCTCTTAGACAGTTAGATATGTGGTCTTTATGTACTGGAGTTTTGAGGGCAATATCGGTATTTGACCCGGAAAATTTGTAGTGTAACACGACAAAGTATTGCAGTATTTGCTAGCTCATCAGATTCCCCACAATTTCAGGCTTGTCTATTTTGTAGCCATTTTTGCCATGGCATTGATTTCCTAAACAAGATGGTGCCTACTGCCACTTACTAGCCCCTAGTGGCCTAGTGCGCACCTGAAACTAACCTTGGATCATAAACCGATTAGACAAGCGCATGGTGAAGAGACCTGTGCTGATGTAGAACGAAAACCGAATGCAGTTTTCAAACAATGCTGTTTGGTAGTAGTGACGGACAGATTGCTATTTCAAGTTCCTGGGGATGTGAAGTAGTCCCTCCGGTCCAAAATAGACACCTTCTGTGAATTGAATTTGCACAATTCTCTCTTTCTTTAACCAAATTTGCATCTATTCAGTAGTAAGTCCCGTTTAGGCTTCGGTGAGTTTGCTAATGTTTGAATTTGAATTCTTTGTTGAGTTGAATATACATATGATGTATACACGCGAGTGTGTGCTTCAGTGTGTTGGGTGTGTGATTGTCGTTCTTGTTAAAAGACTATGTATGATACAGGGACATGTTGCGTTGCTCCTCTTGACATTCTCGGGGATGGGGTGAACGAATCTCGCACAGTAAAATCTTCTCTTTTGGTTAGACTGGTAGATATGTGCCTGTAAGTTGTAATTTTTTTTACTGAAATGTAACTATACATATGAATATATCTACTGTTAGGGAGTTTTGCTTACATATTTTCCCCCCGCACGCCATATCTAGCGCGCCTGTTGGAGATGCTCTAACTGCAGTCGAAACGAAGCCAGGCATGTCCACTCGCCCCCATTACGTCCTCGATCATATTTGCACGCGGCCCAACATCCTCGGCTCTGCACTAGGCCGTATACCTAGTGCCTGTTGATCCCACATACCCCTGCGCTGATTTCGGCCCAGACTGGCCCAACAACGAATTCAAACGCAGGCACCGAGCCTCCCTGATCGCCCCGATCTGGTCGGCCGCCGGCGCCGGCACCAGTGTTGCCATTGGCCGTTTTTTCTTCCGTCGTGGTAATACAGTCCAAGAATGGGGATCAATGAAGTACTGCAAAGTTAGCGCCCGCAAACGTACCGTGGGGATTGGTCCCTTCCATGGCCGAATGATCGTCGGAGCCGTTCGCCGGAGAACCTCGACCTTATCTTCCCCCTTCTGTCCATCCCAAGGCTGATCGCTTGACAGAACAATCACGTTGATGTTCTGGCGACTTCTTCTTCCGAATAGCCCACGAGAAGAGACTCGCAAATGATATCCGACGGCATCGGCGATGGGACCTCCGCCACCAATCTGGTCACAGTGCGGTCCTCCTCGTCGAAGATCGTCCCGGAGAGAGCCCAAAAGCGATTGCCCCGCCGACATCCGGGGCGGCCGCGGGTGCCCTCGCGGCCACCAGTGTAGTCGCCTCCCTGTCTGTCGTGAGGTAGCTTGTGCTTCTTTAAAATGGAAGAGATTGTCACTTCCCAGCCTCTGCACCAACTAGGGATACATACGGCCATTTTAGTATGAGTATGAAGATAAGCAAGGTCCTCAGAATTTTCTAAATCAGTATCAAGATATTTCTTCATAAGTGGTTCTCCCTGTGCATTATCAATTCTAGGAACTAAACTCGGGTCGTTAGGATGAACAACCACAAGGCTGGTACAATTAATTAGTTGTTCCCTTTGTTTAGAAATATAAGAGCGTCGTTTAGATCACTAAAGTAGTGATCTAAACACTCTTGTATTCTTTAGTGATATAAACGCTCTTATATTTCTTTATGGAAGGAGTACCTTTTAGTTGGTATTTTGCATGTGTTCATGTTCACTTTTTTCTTTTGATTGTATAAAGACGGGCCAATCGTACGTCAAATTGCGGCTTATATATGTCCCATTTTGTGTGTGGCTGACGAACTTGTTTCAAATTATTTTGCTTTTGTTCAGACTCACGCAAGGCTTCGATTAGTTTGCTGATGTTTGAATTCTTTTACATGTTATATTAACCCTCTCCTTCGTTACTTATTCCTCGCAGAAAGAAGATAAGACAATTGTGATCTTGCAATCTGGTCAGAGTATGGTATCAAAGACACATCAAATTAGCAGGGATTTACCAAATGCATTGATAACTAGCTTTATTATAAGATTCACAAACTTCCTCACAATCACAAGTAGTGCACCGAAGCCAAATACATTTTATTGCATTGGTGCAGCAGTTCGACATCATATGATCCCATGATCGGCCGGATCTTCAATCTTCAAGGAACCTTGGCCCGTCCATGGCGACCCCACGTATCGTTGCACGCATGGCTACAATATGCGGCGCCTGCATATGCAAAATGGCAGTGCAAGCACAAGATCATCAGAACAAAATAACAGCATAAAGAGCACACATATTCCATGAGTGTGCCTCTACGAACGCACCCATATCATAAAGCAAGGTGCTAGGAGGTCCTCTTACCGGATGGCGCCGCCGGCACGCCGCATAGGGAGTCCTTGGTGCAGGCGACCATGCAGGCGGCTACGGGGTCATTCTTGTCATCACAGCTGCCGCCACACACGACCTTGCAGAGCATCGGGAAGGCGTGCTTGCACCCTAAGTAGCACTCTCGGTAGCAGTTGCAGGAGTAATTGGAGAACTGTTGATGGGATGGCCTGGACAGCATGAGGAGTAGGAGCATGGACAGGGCCGCAATCACTGCCGCTCTCTTCTTCACCACCATGTCCTTCCTCGTACTGTACAAGAGAAGTGGAGTAGATTTCAGGCTCCTGTGTGGAGGGCTCTGTACATGTTTCAGCCTGGAAGCGGATCTCCTGCGAAGGAAATCATTAACCCGGAGATCAAGAAGATCCGAGGAGCTAGGAATCATTTGCGTGGAAATCTGAGAGAGAGGTAAATCATGGTCTTACTTCCAAAACTGTAGATCCGCCCGATGGAAAGTTGAGCAACCTTCTCTGAAGAAGAAACAGCACCAAATCGGCAAAGTATCAATGGTGGCAAATTCAATCACCAGGTGATTTGCTGCTAAAAGAAAATGCAGAGCAATCTCTGTCTCTATCTCTAGTATTTATCTTTATCTCTATATCTATATCTCTATCTCTATCTTCTCTTCTCTTCTCTTCTCTCCACCGGTTTTCACTGGTTTTCTCATTTGGCCAAACAAACCCAACCTTTATTGGGTAACGATATGGCCAGACGAACCCAACTTTTATGGTAAACGTTTACGCGCGGTGAGTCGGATGAACGCTCGGGCCGGTCACTTCGCCATGCTGGCGCTAGCCATCAGGAAGGGAACACGTGTACCTTATCCTTTCCTCACGGCCGTGACCTCGCTTTCCCCATCGCTTTCCACCTCGCCTCCTCCGACATAGCACCAGGCAGCTCCGAGCACTCCTCCCTTCACACCTCACGCTGCACCTCCTCCATGGGGGTGCTGCTCCCATGCGCCATGGCCTGCGAGCTGAAGGTCAGGGCGGCCATGGCTGGCGAGCTCGGGGTAGACTGCGACGGGGGCTCCTACGAGCTGCTATGGGCGCCATGGCTTATGAGCTTGGGGGCAGACGACGACGGGGGAGACTGCGAGCTGCTATGGGCGACGCCGTTGAGCATTTGCTACTCGGAGAATCTCACCGGAGCTGCGAGCATTAAGCGACACCTCCCATGTTACAACTGGTGTTCAAGGAAGCTACCACAGGCGCTGCAAAAAGCTTCAACCCGTGACGCCAAATGCTGGGACCGCTCAGTGCCATCGCAAAAAGCTACAACCGGCGTCGCAAAAAGCTTCGACCAGCATCGCAAAAAGCTTCAATCACGACGACATATGTCAGGGCTGGCTACTGTCAATACCAAAAAAGCTGCAACCGTTGTTGCTTTTGCTACTATCGGCGTCGTTGTTTGCTACATACTTCACGGCTTAGCTGCGGCGTGCGACGACGGCGGCGATCAACAAGCTGTATGTTTTTGCTGGAATGAAGACTATGTGTGCTACAACCGGTTATGGCAGAGCTACCACCGGTGATTTTTTTTGGCTACAACCATGTACGGATTAGTTGTGACCTCAGTCGGGAGCTGCAACAGTTGATGTTTTTGCTACTACCGGCATCGTTGTTTGCTACATGCTCGACTTAGCTGTGACGTTCGACGATGGCGGCGACGTTTTTGCTACAACCGCCGCTGGATTTTGCTTCATCCGTTCGTGGATTAGCTGCAACCCGCGATGGCCGCAACGGCGGTTCGCTGCAACTGTGCTTTGGTTTTGCTACCACCGGCGAAGATTTTTGCTACATCCATGCATATTTGCTACACCGGTGCTTCAAACACGGTGATGAGCAGCGCCAGATGCTGGTGGGGGTTGTTGTTGGAAATATGAGCAATTTTCCGAATGATTTTATTGACAGAAATACTAGATAAAGCATGACTAATATAGCAAAGATAAAATAATTCATGCAATTCGACAGAGAGAAGGTAAATAGCATCTGTATATATGAACTAGAACCGAACACATCTAGAACAGACACTAGAGCAAGAAGTTGTGACAGAACTTCTAACAGAAAGAGTATTAGAACGTACGGAACGGGAGCAGTCGAGCAGATGCACTGGTCTTGGGGTCGGTGTCCTCGCCAGCCATGTCGTCGAGGAGGTTGTCAACGTCGGGGAAGAAGTCATCGTCGGGGAAGTAGTCGTCGGAGTCCGGGGCGTCCGTGACAAAGAAGTCAGTAGTCGCGCTGAGCGCTCCCCAAAAACCTTATCACCCTTCTCCCGTACAGGACTCAAAAGGTGCGGTTTCGGAGGCCTACTGTCCCGACCTGCGGTACACGCCGCAAGCCGGGATGGGGAAGAATTTAGCAGTAGCGTAGTGCTCAAGAACTTGTGGCGAGAGGAAGAAGAGGTTTTGGTGCGTCTCTCTAAGAGGAGCGACCTCCCTTTTATAGACGCAAGAGAAGGAGGCGAGAGGCTGCGCCGGGAGCTGAAGAGAATGAGGGAGACGAAACGAACAGGCGCCAGGCGAAGAGGCGCGGTGTTCGTATTCAATCACCACTACAGCAAAAACATTTCAGCTTCCGCGTGACCTTTCGTATACCCGTCGTGCGTGGCAAAAATTTAGACATCGGCTCGTTCCCGCAACCCGCGGCGCGTCATGACGAGGCGTGGCGTGGCGAGGCGGGCGGCGGAGGAGGAGCGCGCGTGGATGTCCCTCTTGTTCTCATCCTCATACATGTGGAGAAAGAGCCTCCCTTATAAAGATATCCAACTCCCTCTAAATAACAATGTGGGACTAAACTTTAGTTCCACCTCTTGCCTTGCACGAATGGGCTGCGTGGTCCTCTAGGATTTATTAGGAATTTCTGAAACTGCTATTGGGCTAGGCCCAAAATAGACAAAATTCCAGCAATCCCCCACCAAATCTCAGAGGCACACAAAATTTGCCTTTTGTTCCAAAACACTGTTTTATATACCGGTACTGCAGTGGAGACTGTTAAGTTGAAATTCCACCTAGAACTCTATGCTACACTAGTAAGCAACTTGAACAGTGGACTGGGCCTTGAACTGCAAGTTTTCTGTGAATCTAGTTTCACATAAAGCCTTGATCGATACGTGGCTACCGTTGGTCTTCCCCGCGGGTGGAGCTTATGCGTCATACTCCGAGACCTTTCATGAGTTTACTAGTGAGAACCCTACTCTCATAGATTGCGACGTTTAACAATCAGACTCATATAGGTGTGTTCTTCAAAAGATGTTCTGCAGGACAACATCTCTGCTTAAATGAGCCACTTAGAACACATTTAAGATATACATCAACCTGCCATGCAGTTTTAGGAGAGTATTGCATCTTCATGGAGTGGTATTGTTAATAGTAAGGATACTCTCCTCTCAGTTGATCAACAACTTGTCTTCCACATCTATTTCACGGGATCTCCGATCATAAAGAATAGGTTACCACTGTGAACAACTCATATTGTGGGTCTCATACCCATCTCCCTCGATGCATTACCTATCACATTACGTGATAGACCCTTAGTAAAAGGATCTGCCAGATTTTTAGACATTTGGATATAATCCAATACAATAACTCCGGAGTTTCTCATTTTCCTGACAGACTTTAACCTTCTCTGAACGTGTCTTGATGACTTCATGTTATCCTTTGAGCTGCTCACTTTCGTGATCACAGTTTGATTGTCGCAGTTCATAAGGATACCCGGTACAGGTTTCTCAACAACCGGCAAGTCATTCAAGAGCCGGCGAAGCCAATCTGCTTCGACCGTAGCTATATCTAGTGCTGTGAGTTCTGCTTCCATTGTTGACCTCGTTAAGATGGTTTGCTTGCAAGACTTCCAAGAAACAGCGCCACCTCCATGAGTGAATACATAACCGCTTGTGGCCTTTATCTCATCAGCATCTAAGATCCAGTTTGAGTCACTATACCCTTCAAGCACCTTTGGGTGCCCGGTGCAGTGAATTCCATAATTCGCAGTGCCTTTCAAATAATGCAAAACTCTCTCTAGAGCTTTCCAATGCACATCTCCCGGTTTTGAGACAAACCGACTCAGTTTGCTAACAGCAAAAGAGATGTCAGGTCTTGTAGCACTGGCTAAGTACATAAGCGAGCTAATAATCTGATAATATTTCAATTGATCTCTAGCAATTCTTCGATTCTTTCGAAGTAACACACTCGCATCATTTGGTGTTGGAGAGGGCTTGCAGTCACTATAGCCAAAGCGACTCAAGATCGATCTTTTCCACATAGTGAGATTGAAGCAATGTAATACCACCATCATCGTCTCTCAACAACTTGATGTTCAGAATGACATCAGCCACTCCTAAATCCTTCATCTCAAAACAGTGAGATAGGAAATCCTTGACCTCCTTAATAACATTCAGATTTGTTCCGAAAATCAGTATGTCATCAACATACAAGCAAAGGATAACTCCCTCGCCCCCACCATGGAGATAGTACACACATTTCTCAGCTTCGTTTAGAACAAAGCCTGCAGCTGTTAAAGTTCTTTCAAACTTCTCATGCCACTGTTTAGGTGCTTGCTTGAGTCCATACAAAGACTTCGGCAACTTGCACACTTTTCCTTCCTGACCATATACTACAAACCCATCTGGTTGTTCCATATAAATTTCCTCGTCCAACTCTCCATTTAGGAAAGCAGTCTTAACATCCATTTGATGAACGAGAAGACCATGTGAGGCAGCTAGTGAAAGTAGAACTCGAATAGTGGTCAGTCGAGCCACAGGTGAGTAAGTATGAAAGAAGTCTTCACCTTCCTTTTGGGTATAACCCTTAGCCACGAGCCGAGCCTTGTACTTTTCAATAGTACCATCAGGCCTAAGCTTCTTCTTGAATACCCATTTGCATCCTATAGGTTTGCACCCATAAGGACGATCAGTTATCTCCCAATTTTCATTCGCCATGATGGAATCCATCTCATTACGAACCGCTTCCTTCCAGTAGTCAGCATCTTCAGATGCATAGGCCTCTGAAATAGAACTGGGAGTGTCATCTATGAGATACACAAGAAAATCATCACCAAAGGACTTTGCAGTCCTCTGTCTCTTGCTCCTAGTAGGAACTTCATTGTTCTCCTCCACAGGACTTTCAAAGTGTTCCATCGAAATGGCAGGTTCGATAATTGTAACTGGTTCCTGATTCCATGAACTAGGCATCTCCTGATTAGATGAGGTAGCCATATCCTTCATGGGAAAGATATCTTCAAAGAAAGTCGCATCATTCGACTCCATGATCGTACCGACATGCATGTCAGGTACCTCAGATTTTACAACCAAGAATCTATAACCAATGCTATGAAAAGCATATCCCAGGAAAACACAATCCACGGTCTTTGGTCCAAGCTTGCGCTTCTTTAGAATTGGCACATTGACTTTCGCCAAACAACCCCACGTTCGTAGATAAGAGAGTTTTAATCGTTTCTTCTCCCATTCCTCGAATGGAGTTATCTCTTTATTCTTTGTGGGAACTCGGTTTAGGACATGACATGCAGTCAATATCGCCTCCCCCCATCATGCCTTGGGGAGACCCGATGTGTCTAACATGGCGTTAACCAAATCTGTTAGAGTACGGTTCTTTCTTTCGGCCACCCCATTTGACTGAGGTGAATAGGGAGGCGTCCTCTCATGGATTATACCATGTTCCGCACAAAAAGCATCAAATTCATTGGAAAAATACTCTCCACCACGGTCGGACCTAAGCCTCTTTATTTTTCGATCAAGTTGGTTTTCCACTTCAGCTTTATAGATCTTGAAAAAGTTCAAAGCCTCATCCTTAGATTTCAGAAGATACACACGGCAGTATCTAGTGGAGTCATCAATTAACGTCATGAAATATTTCTTTTCACCTTTTGTCAAAACACCATTCATTTCACATAAATCTGAATGTATGAGCTCTACTGGTGCAAGATTTCTCGTTTCCGCAGTCGTGTGAGACTTACGAGGTTGCTTAGCTTGCACACAAACTTGCCACTTAGATCCCTTGATAGTGGTGAAACTAGGGATTAAGTTCAACTTCGCTAGTCGTGACATGCAACCAAAGTTAACATGACAAAGACGTGAATGCCAAACATTTGATTCACTATTTTTGCAAACATGATTAACAACTTTATTGCAGACGTCTGATAAGGATAAATGAAACAGGCCTCCTGACTCATAGCCTTTACCGACAAAGGTTCCATACTTGGATATTACAAATTTATTCGACTCAAAGACAAGCTTATAGCCATCTCTACACAGAAGAGATCCGCTAAAAAAAATTATTGACGGAGGGGACATAATGCACGTTCTTCAGCCGCACGATCTACCCCGAAGTAAACTTCAGGTCGGCCATGACAAAACCACGAACAGAGCACTTGAACCGTTGCCCATCAGCACGGTTGAAGTCCCTATGGTCTGATAAGACGAAAACATGGAAATATCACCACATACATGCACATTAGCACCCGTGTCAATCAACCAATCAGGAGAATGGCATACTGAAAGAATAGTGGGAAATATACCATACCCAGCATCCTTCATGTCAGTGTCTCCAGTGACAACATTAGCGGTCTTGCCGCCTTTCCTAGGATGAAGCTTGTCATAGTGATTAGGGCAACTAGGAGCCTAATGATCAGGATCCCCACACACATGACAAACACCTTTCTTCTTGTCATTCTTCATCTTGAAGTTCGTGTGTTGCACAACCTTATTCTTCCCATCAAACTTTGCTTTACCATCAAACTTGCCCTTGTTCTTGAACTTGTGGGGCTGGAAGTTCTTCTTCTATACCAGATTGGCACTAGATCCTCCCTCAATACCTCGAGCACGTGTGTCCTTTGCTCTCGCATTTTCTTCCACATCAAGAGTGCCAAGGAGATCCGAACGGAAAACTCCTGTCTCTTATGTTTCAGTAAGGTAGCAAAGTTCCTCCACGAATGAGGAAGCTTAGTGATGATACCTCCGGCAACAAACTTGTCCGGTAGCATACAACTGAAGTGCTCAAGTTCTCTAGCAAATGACTGTATCTCATGAGCTTGCTCAACCACGGAGCGCTCTTCAGTCATCCTGTAATCATAGAATTGCTCCATGATGTACAACTCAGTGCCAGCATCCGAGACCCCAAACTTGGCCTCGAGTGCATCCCACATATCTTTTCCATTATCAATTGACGCATAAGCATCAACTATGTTCTCACCAAGAACACTCAAGGGAGCAGCCTTAAACAGAGTATCCATTTTCTGAAAAGCTTGTGCTTGTTGAGCATCAAGCTCTCCATCAGGTTTGCCGAGAGTGGCGTCATAGCAACTCATGGTTTGAAACCATAAGACTGCTCTCACGCGCCACCTCTTATAGTGGATACCCTCAAACATGGGAGGTCTCATGGAAGCAGCAAAACCACTTGGGGTAAATTGCCTATAATAAGGTTTTTGGATTGTTGGAAATATGAGCAATTTTCAGAATGATATTATTGACAGAAATACTAGATAAAGCATGACTAATATAGCAGAGATAAAACAAGTCATGCAATTCGACAGAGAGAAGGTAAATAGCATCTGTATATATGAACTAGAACCGAACACATCTAGAACAGACATTAGAGCAAGAAGTTGTGACAAAACTTCTAACAGAAAGAGTATGAGAACGTACGGAACGGGAGCAGATGCACTGGTCTTGGGGTAGGTGTCCTCGCCAACCATGTCGTCGAGGAGGTTGTCGACGTCGGGGAAGAAGTCGTCGTCGGGGAAGTAGTCGTCGGAGTTTGGGGCGTCCGTGACGAAGAAGTCAGTAGTCGCGCTGAGCGCTCCCCAAAACCTTATCACCCTTCTCCCGTACAGGACTCAAAAGGTGCGGTTCCGGAGGCCTACTGTGCCTGCGGTGCACGCCGCAAGCCGGGATGGGGAAGAACGTAGCAGTAGAGCAGTGGTCAGGAACTTGTGGTGAGAGGAAGAAGAGGTTCTGGTGCGTCTCTCTGAGAGGAGCGACCTCCCTTTTATAGGCACAAGAGAAGGAGGCGAGAGGCTGCGCCGGGAGCTGAAGAGAACGAGGGAGATGAAATGAACAGGCGGCAGGCGAAGAGGTGCGCCTTTTCAGCTTCCGCGTGACCTTTCATATACACGTCGTGCGTGGCAAAGTAGACATCGGCTCATTCCCGCAACCCGCGGCGCGGCACGTCGTGACGAGGCGGGCGGCGGAGGAGGAGCACGCGCGGATGTCCCTCTTGTTCTCATCCTCATATATGTGGAGAAAGAGCCTCCCTTATAAAGAGATCCAACTCCCTCTAAACTAGCAATGTGGGACTAAACTTTAGTTCCACCTCTTGCCTTGCACGAATGGGCTACGTGGGCCTTTAGGATTTATTAGGAATTTCTGAAACTGCTATTGGGCTAGGCCCAAAATAGAAAAATTCCAGCAGTTGTCACGGGGGGCGAGGCGGCCGGAGGCAGGACGAGATGTGTGCAGGAGAGACGGATGCAGAGCTTGGGGGAAGAAGGTGCGGCTGACCCGCAGGAGCCGGACACAAGAGGGGAAGAGACGACATCCTGTCGTGAAGAAGACGACGACAGAGGTCAAAGATGCTAGATCTATGGCTACTGATGCTGCGAGCGGCGACGGCGAGCCGACATGCGGAGCTGCAAGCAGGAGGCCAGGGGGAGGAGGGGCCATGGGGGGCTACAGAAAATTCCGTCGGGCGATGACGGATGAGGGCTAAACCAGGATGAAGACGAGTGGGGGAAGGAAGAAGAGAACGCAAACCCAATCGGATGGCTGCGCGCGGCTGAATTGGATGGCCAGGGGCTGACCGGCCGAACGGTTGGGCCGGCGCGCCGGCGCAGATTAGTAGCCAACTTTTATTTGGTAACACATTCAATTCACGCATGGCGATTGATTTCTTTTTCGTAACCCAAGTTAACTAACAGATGATAATCAATCTTCAAATACTAAAACCAATCAATACAAGGCAACAAAAATTAATTCACGTATCGCGATCAGATTCTTCTTTAGTAACTCAGCTTAGCTCAAGGACAATTAATCTCTACATCACCTTTGTTTACCACTCGCCAATGGGAAAATTCATACCAGACACATCACGTAGGTGACCTGGTGTTGATCTAGATCCCTATGATGTGGTGTTGGGATCATGTCAAAACACCATGCCATCCTAAGTGCCGATTTTGCATGATCAACCGATTCAATTCCCGATCCACTCAATGCAATCGATCCATCGAGCGAACCAGAGAAACCCTATTCCCTTCCTCATCTCGTGTATTCTCCTATGGTGGTCACAGGTCGACGGGCGCCAGGGTAGCAACCATGACGTGTTTATGGTGGATCAGAAGCCGGATGTGAGGTACCCATTCATCCTCTCTTCCTAAGCCTACGTCATCTCTCTCCTCTCGGCCATCTCCCTTGGAACCAAAGTTTTAAATAGCGCGCTAAGCCTCTTAGCAGCGGCCTATTCTAAATGCTATAGTGGTGCTATAGCGAGCTATTTAAGTTGTTTGCTCATGTGTTTGGAGCAAAGACCCTTCGCGCGAGATCTTTTCTAAACGCTATAGCGGGCTAAAACCATGCTTGGAATGGCATGTGGAGGCAGCGACGCAAGAACGCAGAGTGGCTCGTCGAGGGAGCACGGCGCGTGCGCCGGTTTGCTGAGTTGGCGCGGCGGTGATGGTCAAAGATGCGCTTGCTTGAGGTCATGGGGCCTTTATGTTGTAGGGGACGGCGCACACATCGGTGTGCCAAGGTGGTGGGGAGGCGGTCGCCAGATGACGCATGTGTCTGAGCCCTAAGTGAAGGAAATATGCCCTAGATGCAATAATAAAGTATTATATATTTCCTTATATCATGATAAATGTTTATTATTCATGCTAGAATTGTATTAACCGGAAACATAATACATGTGTGAATACATAGACAAACAGAGTGTCACTAGTATGCCTCTACTTGACTAGCTCGTTAATCAAAGATGGTTATGTTTCCTAGCCATAGACATGAGTTATCATTTGATTAACGGGATCACCTCATTAGGAGAATAACGTGATTGACTTGACCCATTTCGTTAGCTTAGCACCCGATCGTTTAGTATGTTGCTATTGCTTTCTTCATGACTTATACATGTTCCTATGACTATGAGATTATGCAACTCCCGTTTACCGGAGGAACACTTTGTGTGCTACCAAACGTCACAACATAAATGGATGATTATAAAGGTGCTCTACAGGTGTCTCCAAAGGTACTTGTTGGGTTGGCGTATTTCGAGATTAGGATTTGTCACTCCGATTGTTGGAGAGGTATCTCTGGGCCCACTCGGTAATGCACATCACTATAAGCCTTGCAAGCATTGTGACTAATGAGTTAGTTGCGGGATGATGTATTACGGAACGAGTAAAGAGACTTGCCAGTAACGAGATTGAACTAGGTATCGAGATACCGACGATCGAATCTCGGGCAAGTAACATACCGATGACAAAGGGAACAACGTATGTTGTTATGCGATCTGACCGATAAAGATCTTCGTAGAATATGTGGGAGCCAATATGGGCATCCAGGTCACGCTATTGGTTATTGACCGGAGAGGTGTCTCGGTCATGTCTACATAGTTCTCGAACCCGTAGGGTCCGCACGCTTAACGTTACGATGACAGTTTTATTGAGTTTTGATGTACCGAAGGAGTTCGGAGTCCCGGATGAGATCGGGGACATGACGAGGAGTCTCGAAATGGCCGAGACGTAAAGATCGATATATTGGACGACTATATTCGGACTTCGGAAAGGTTCCGAGTGATTCGGGTATTTTTCGGAGTACCGGAGAGTTACGGGAATACGTATTGGGCCTTATTGGGCCATACGGGAAAGAAGGAAAAGGGCCTCAAGGGTGACCGCACCCCTCCCCTTGGTCTGGTCCGAATTGGACTAGGGAAGGGGGGCGCCCCCTTCCTTCCTTCTCTTTTTCCCTTCCTCTTTTCCTATTCCATATGGGAGGTGGAATCCTACTAGGACTAGGGAGTCCTAGTAGGACTCCACACTTGGTGCGCCCCCTCCTAGGGCCGGCCTCCTCCTCCCTTGCTCCTTTATATACGGGGGCAGGGGGCACCCCAGAGACACAACAATTGATCCTTGAGATCTCTTAGCGGTGTGCGGTGCCCCCCTCCACCATATTACACCTCGATAATACCGTTGCGGAGCTTAAGCGAAGCCCTGCGTCGGTGGAACATCATCATCGTCACCACGCCGTCGTGTTGACGAAACTCTCCCTCAACACTCGGCTGGATCGGAGTTCGAGGGACGTCATCGAGCTGAACGTGTGTAGAAATCGGAGGTGCCGTGCGTTCGGTACTTGATTGGTCGGATCATGAAGACGTACGACTACATCAACCGCGTTGTGATAACGCTTCCGCTGTCGGTCTACGAGGGTAAGTGGACAACACTCCCCTCTCGTTGCTATGCATCATCATGATCTTGCGTGCGCGTAGGAAATTTTTTGAAATTACTACATTCCCCAACACTAAGGTCATGAGGCTGCGATGTTGCCGGCGATGCGTATGTTCGCTAGGATCTCACGCGACAATAGACTGGGGAGGTCATCCAGCTTCATCGTGCATCAGAAAACGGCTATTACTAACTTGTGTGGTTTGTATCGGTAGAGATCAGAGCGAGGGAGAGGGACGCACATGTCCACTCTCATGCGAAAGATGAGTGCAAAGATGAGGCTCAGTCTATGGTTTTCTCCACTCTCAAAGTAGCTAGGCTGTCATATCGTCTACGGCTCCGTCTCTCCTACACAGGCACCTCATTCTTATCGGTTGTTAAAGCCTCGAAGGAGATTGAACCATTGTTATGATACTCTTTGGTTTCTGCTATGAACTAATAGTAAGAAATTTTGTCTGTACATGTTCGATGGTCCTTGCAAGTCACGGTAGCTCATGTTTATTTCTTTTTGTAATGGGGTGCCGAGCTCACACCTATAAGCTTATTTTTGCCAGTCATTAACGGATAGTTTCTGACAGCTGGGCCACGATCTGAGATGTCAGATCGTGGGCTGTCACGGATTTGGATGTGGGTCGAGCCCACGTCTCTCCACGCGGCTGCGCCTATATAAGTGCGCGGTGCCTCCTAACCCTAGCCGCCATGAACAGATCACATCTGCTGATGCGCACTGCCCACCGTCGTTCCTTTGCTGCTACTGCCGCCGGTGACTCCATCCTGTCCGCCGCGTACACGATCGACGGGAGAGCAGGTCTCCGAAACCCTGCCCCTCTGGTTCCTGTACGGGAGAGGGGCGAATAGGTTTTTGGAAAGCGACTACGCGACTGCTCACTGTTTGTCTACTTCCACTACGTCTGCCTCGTCCTCATCATCACCATGTCCACCGAAGCCGAACGTACCGCCGCTGAGAAGGTTAAAGCCGACAAGAAGGCCGCCGAGGACGCCACTGCCGCCACCGTTGTGCCGGCTTCTGCCTGGCCTACTAAAGGGTATAACTCGTTTATTCCGCTCCTTTTGTTTTCTGTTTTAGCCATGCTAGCGTTATACGTAGATCTGTCTGCAATTAGCGTAGTATGTGTTTGCATGATTGAATATCAGTATGCGATTATTTCTGTCGATGCCATGTTAGTGATTTACTCGTGGATTAAGTTAATCAAAAAATTGCCTATTTACTCAACACATTGTTGGACTTATTATTTATGTTGTATGTATACTCGAGTTTATAAGACCGATTGTTTAATCCTCGTCCGTGGAGAATTAGTCTTCCACAAGAACTACTCTTGAAGGCACCCGGCACTTCTCAGTTAAAAAAATTGGTTCCTTTTTACTACCATTTCTCAGTTACTAAATTTCATGCGAGGCACTTTCTGGGGAATAATGTTGTGTACGTGGATTTTTTGACCTCGAGCTTTGAGACACTTCTTATCCTTACCTTCTAAGGTGGCTCATCAAAAGTGAAGCTAACGGCGGAGCCCGAATACACATGTCCATCTCAAGGCGCTTGAACAGACTGATTCCCAAAAGCATCACCAACCATAAAGACGATCGCCTCGCCGTAAAAGAATCCAGAGTTTCTTTATTCAACATCATCGTCACCGCCGCCTAAGCCAAGACGTCGAACTAAAGCTAAAATGATCCGCACGCGTGGGATCTGCGTGACCCCTTCACCACCGACGACCAAGAGGTTGCCGGCGGAGGGGAGCCACCGGGAGACGGTGCCGGAAGGGGTTGGCTCTCTTGACAGTGGTGGCTAGTTAGGGTTCCTACTTCCTGGTCGCTAGCCTCAATCTTACATAGGTCTAGCATTATTCAGATAGTCAATGTTTAACATTATTGAATAGGGATAGGGTGTGCCTGCATTCATATGGCCGAGTATTTTTTTATGATAATATGTGTCTCATTTATATCATAAAGATTAAAATACAAGTGACATAGAGACCGACATGATAAAAATGAAAAGACAGCAGGACGTCTCTGAGTCCAACACACGTTCCGTCTTCCAGATGTCCTCGATGCAAGCCACAATCTGCGTCCACTCCTCAGCTACCTACAAGCTCCGCGTCGACGTTGGAGCAGACGCCAAGTATATTTGAGCCTATGTGATTGTACTATATACATTCAAAAATACTACTCCCTCCGTTCCTAAATATAAGTCTTTGTAGAGATTCCACTATGGACTACATACGGAGCAAAATGGATGAATCTACATTCCAAAATGCATCTAGGAACGGAGGGAGTAATAAATAGAACTATTTTTTGTTTTTCTAAAAAAATACATAATTTTTTTTTTGAAAAGGCACTGCAGCCTCATTTTGATGTTTTTTTCTAAAAAAAGGTGGTTTTGGGCTTCAATCGTCAATCGTCACTCGCAGCGTCATTTGCCCCATCTGTGGACGCCCTAGACTGCGCCGCCGCCGCCTTCTTCCCTGTAAGCGCCATGGCGGCCGCCCTCCACCTTCTCGCGCTCGCCCCTGCAAGACGAGGATCTGCTCTCCGAGGTCCTCCTCCGCCTCCCGCCGCAGCCGTCCTCCCTGCCCCGCGCCTCCGCCGTCTGCACGCGCTGGCACCGCCTCGTCTCCGACCCCGGCTTCCTCCGCCGCTACCGCCAACACCACCGCCGCAGCCCTCCGCTCCTCGGTTTCTTCCGCAGCGACTATCCAGGCATCTCCTACACGCCTGCCATGGAGGCCCCCGATCGTGTCCCTGCCGGGCGCTTCTCCTTGAATCTCAATGACAGGTACAGTATCCTCAGCTGCCGCCACAGCCTCGTGCTCATCTCCCACTCGTTGCGGAACCAGGTCCTGGTGTGGGACCCCGTCACCGGCGACCAGCACTGCGTTGCTGCTCCCCTAGGGATCGACATGGCCACTACCCTGATGGACGGGCAGGTGCTTCGCGCTGCCGCCGACGCCCAGCACTTCCAGGTGGTATTGGTAAACTACAAGAAGAAATATGCACGAGCGATCGCCGCCATTTACTCGTCGGAGACCGGTGTGTGGAGTAATCTCATCGAAACACCGGTTCCACGTGAGGCCATGGAATACGAAAGCATGCCCCTGTGCTGGTCGGGGATTCTCTTTACATCTTGCTCCCTGGGGATAGTACAAGTGTAATTCTCGAGGTTGATTTGGATAGCCAGAGCCTAGCTGTGTTAGGTCTGCCAATGGATACCTTTGCCAAAGATCAATTCTTGATGGTTATGCGAGCAGAGGGTGGCGGGCTGCGCGTACTCTCCCTGACAGGATTCGCCACCGAGTTATGGAAGAGGAATACCGACTGTGATGGTGTTGCTTCATGGGTGCTGGGACGAACTTTTGAACTGGATAAGCTACTTCCCATGAATTCAGAGAATATAAGGCACACACCGATGGTAGCTTATGCTGAGGAAAATAATGTGGCTTTCTTGCGGACATTTGACAGTATCTTCATGGTCCAGCTTGAGTCATTGCAGTTCAGTAAACTTCCTGAAAACAGTAACTGTGATATCAGTTATCCATTAGAAAGTGTCTGCTGCAGGTAATACCATGTCTTCAAACTCTGGTTATAACAAATCCATGTTGATTTTCGATAATTATTTGATGGAGTATGCTGTTCACATTCTTTTGTGTTAAGCTAACCATTTTAATTAAGTAGTGTCATATAATCATATTACCTAATTCTTTTGCTGCTTGATTGACCTCTTCAACATATATATAGCGAATTTGTTCAGTAATGTTTCTGTTCTGATGCTTGTGTGAGAGCTTTATTTGATGGTTATGGTCTGGACTCACATCTGTTACTTGTAGCTAGTCTGATAGTGTCCTTTATGCCTTTTATGTCACCAGTTCATCGTTGTATTGTATCTGGTTTGTTAACAAATATGTAGTGATGAGTTTCTTACGTTATCACATACTGTTATTCGTTATCAAGTCAAACATAGCAATATGTCTTTATCATTTTATTATATGAATATCTATTTAAAGTAATGAACACCGAGATTGGTAAATTCTTTCTGCAACAATTGAACTAAATTTCACTGTTTCCTTTTGACATATGTAAGAATTGTATGTTGGTAGTGTTAGTGCTGTGTCGCAGGTCTTTCTCATGTTGAAAACACCTGCATCGGAATATTCTTTCAATTTGACAGGCTGTATGGTCTTGTTTATCTTTGTAATGTTGTATCAGAACTCAGTTAATTTTTTTCCAGATTACATTTGTGAGTTGTGTAAATATTGTGTTGATGCCTCCTTGTAGCTCTTCAGCTTTCCATTAGGTTATTTGACTTCTTATGATTGCAGAAACAAGCATTGGTGGTGGACTTGATGGAGCTGATCAAGATATGCTGAATCAATGATATACTGATTGAGCAGGAAAGCTTATCATCTGAATGTATGTTGATGTATCTGAAGTTCTGAACTGTTCTTTCAAAAACATGTATTTTTTTCCTTTTTACTGCCATTCTCAAGTACTAAATTGCAAGAGAGGGTTGTAAGTTTTTCTCTACAATCTTTTGCTTAACTGTTTCCCACTTGGCCACTTCCCATCATCCCTTCCTCAGCAGCTTTGCATTCTCTTCCGCATGCCTTCACCCACTTACATTCTCTTTTATTTGCTGATGTGTTAAGCTCCTCTACTAGATATGCTCTTTGCTTGCCTCTCTGTTCCATCCAGCTGCATTGCTTTCAGTTTACCTCCACCTTAGTACTACCCAAGTCCCCTCTAGTAGTGCTGGTTTTTCTCCCTTCTAGCTCCCTCAGATGACTGATGACTTGATACCCTTCCCACTTTTGTGCAAAATTTTGTTCCTACTCAGTCATAGATTATAATGGTCTCATGTTAAGTGGTAGCAGAATGAAATACATTCTTTTTCATGATTCATAGATTTTATTTTAATTTTACACATGCTACATTGCCTTTGATTAGTTTTTTGTGGTTATGGCTCAATCAGGTTCTAGTGATTTATATGTACTTCTCTGCGTAAGTGACTGACAACTAAAAATAACCTGATCATTTGTTCTATATTTCCTTCACTTATATGGGATTTATAGATATGGCATTTCACATTGCTGCTTATTTTGGATCATTGTGATACCCAGTGAACTAATTATTGTAACAAAATTTTGAAGAGCATGCCTTCGTGCCATGCCATACTACTGTTTATCGTT
Source organism: Aegilops tauschii subsp. strangulata (assembly GCF_002575655.3). Lineage (NCBI taxonomy): Eukaryota > Viridiplantae > Streptophyta > Magnoliopsida > Poales > Poaceae > Aegilops > Aegilops tauschii. The sequence goes on along the minus strand of NC_053040.3, from coordinate 33,019,546 downwards.
CCACTTGCAGTTAAGTATTGCAGATTTGTGGAAGGTTATTCTAGTTTTAGGCAGTTTTCTGAAACATTTTCTTGGCTCCTCTCATTGCTAGTTGCATATTCAATTGGCCGTTGTCTGCTGCAAACTATATGTTATGCTTTGTGGTAGTTTAATTTCTTAAAATTGATCAGGGTTGATGTTTGACACTTTATATTAAACATATCATCAAAATGGCACGACAAGATTCACCATAAATACTGCTTTGACAACGAATTTTACTGTGTACTAACAACATATTATCATTGGAAGTAGTGGTCAAATGTTGTGCAGATGAAAAAAAGACATCTATTCTTGACTGAATTAAGTCTTCTGTCTGTTAATAAGGCGATGCATGATCCCTAGTTCAGGCTTCTACATCATGAATTTGATTAAATTCATCCATTAGTGACTAACTAGCTGCTTCTGCATTTAAAAAGAAGAACGATAATGATCTAGAAACAAAACTTTGACATCTCTTATTTCCTACTCCATGAACCCCTTGTATGCCACTGATCTTTTAGCCTCTATTAGGACCAGATATAGCCAAAAATTGCCAATAAAGTAATAATAGAAGCCGAAGGTCACTACACTACAAATTACCTATTCTGTGTTTCTAATGTTGGTTTTGTAATGCTGAGATGATTCGCCTTTGGAGATCTCCACAATGGTGAAGCTAATGTTTACTATTTGAGTCATACAAAATCATCTGATAAAACTTTAACGACATTTTCATGAATGAATGGCACACATTTGGTTTGACTGATGCTGTGATTGCCCTGCAGGTATCTTGAGTTACAGTCTGGTGGCTGAGATGCAGAAGGGGCTTGTTTGCTGCGACCCGCGAGGAAAATCCACCCTCTATGTAGGATGCACTAGTCAGACGTGAAGTGGGCTTATTGGAATTAATCGCTTATTTTGATCAACCTGGCTTGTTATCTACTTTCTGTAGTCAATTGACCAACTGGCTTGCTACAATTAATTAGTATGAACCTTTCAGCTGATCTTGCTTGCATTTTGTGTGTGTTCATATTCACTGTTTTCTTTTGATTGTGTTCCATGTTGTATCAGGCAAGGACGAATTATGCGTAGAATTTCTGCTTATGCCCATTTAGCGTATTTGTATTTACCTGGTTCTGACTAGTGAATGTTGAGTTGTTTTGCTTTCCCTGAGATTCAGGGAGGGCTTCGGTGAGATTGCTAATGTTTAAGTGGATGGGATTGCTAAGGTTTGGAGTATGATGTAAACATGTCACACTCTGAGATTTGCAAAATTTCACAACTGTTGTGCGGACGTGCAGAATACATTTTATTGATTATTGATTGGTTCACCAATCACAGCCGTTCAACATCACGATCCAATGATCCAGAGGCTATTCAACTCTTTATTTTGAAGGTTACTTGGCATTAATTGTTGCCCCACCTCTTGTTGCACTCAGCTATACAATCCACAACACCATGTGTATCTGCAAAAATGGTCAAGACGAGCACAAGATCCTAAGACCAGATGGTGATTCTTCTTTGTATCAATAGAAAAAAGAGAGCATATATTGCATCGATGTTCAGGAGAATTCATCTATAAATGGAACGGAGCAAATGGAATGCAAGTAAGGTGTTCTGTTGGTCTTACAGGTTGGTGCCACCGACGGGTCACAGATGGAGTCCGTGCTGCAGACCATGATGCATGCGGCAAGGGCGTCCTTCTTGTCAACGCCGTCATAGTTGCCGGCGCAGTCGACGTTGCAAAGGCACCAAGGGACGCTGTGCCTGCACCCGTCGTGGCACTGCTGGTAACAGTTGCAGAAGGACATGGCGTCCACCTGTTGTTTGGATGGCACAGCGTGACAATAGCGGCGGCCCTCTTCTGCACGTCCATCCCCTCTCCTTATCTGCACGAGCTATGACAAGTGAGTAGGAAGGGAACTGACGTGGGAGTTTTCAGGTGATTGGTGGCTCTCTTAGACAGTTAGATATGTGGTCTTTATGTACTGGAGTTTTGAGGGCAATATCGGTATTTGACCCGGAAAATTTGTAGTGTAACACGACAAAGTATTGCAGTATTTGCTAGCTCATCAGATTCCCCACAATTTCAGGCTTGTCTATTTTGTAGCCATTTTTGCCATGGCATTGATTTCCTAAACAAGATGGTGCCTACTGCCACTTACTAGCCCCTAGTGGCCTAGTGCGCACCTGAAACTAACCTTGGATCATAAACCGATTAGACAAGCGCATGGTGAAGAGACCTGTGCTGATGTAGAACGAAAACCGAATGCAGTTTTCAAACAATGCTGTTTGGTAGTAGTGACGGACAGATTGCTATTTCAAGTTCCTGGGGATGTGAAGTAGTCCCTCCGGTCCAAAATAGACACCTTCTGTGAATTGAATTTGCACAATTCTCTCTTTCTTTAACCAAATTTGCATCTATTCAGTAGTAAGTCCCGTTTAGGCTTCGGTGAGTTTGCTAATGTTTGAATTTGAATTCTTTGTTGAGTTGAATATACATATGATGTATACACGCGAGTGTGTGCTTCAGTGTGTTGGGTGTGTGATTGTCGTTCTTGTTAAAAGACTATGTATGATACAGGGACATGTTGCGTTGCTCCTCTTGACATTCTCGGGGATGGGGTGAACGAATCTCGCACAGTAAAATCTTCTCTTTTGGTTAGACTGGTAGATATGTGCCTGTAAGTTGTAATTTTTTTTACTGAAATGTAACTATACATATGAATATATCTACTGTTAGGGAGTTTTGCTTACATATTTTCCCCCCGCACGCCATATCTAGCGCGCCTGTTGGAGATGCTCTAACTGCAGTCGAAACGAAGCCAGGCATGTCCACTCGCCCCCATTACGTCCTCGATCATATTTGCACGCGGCCCAACATCCTCGGCTCTGCACTAGGCCGTATACCTAGTGCCTGTTGATCCCACATACCCCTGCGCTGATTTCGGCCCAGACTGGCCCAACAACGAATTCAAACGCAGGCACCGAGCCTCCCTGATCGCCCCGATCTGGTCGGCCGCCGGCGCCGGCACCAGTGTTGCCATTGGCCGTTTTTTCTTCCGTCGTGGTAATACAGTCCAAGAATGGGGATCAATGAAGTACTGCAAAGTTAGCGCCCGCAAACGTACCGTGGGGATTGGTCCCTTCCATGGCCGAATGATCGTCGGAGCCGTTCGCCGGAGAACCTCGACCTTATCTTCCCCCTTCTGTCCATCCCAAGGCTGATCGCTTGACAGAACAATCACGTTGATGTTCTGGCGACTTCTTCTTCCGAATAGCCCACGAGAAGAGACTCGCAAATGATATCCGACGGCATCGGCGATGGGACCTCCGCCACCAATCTGGTCACAGTGCGGTCCTCCTCGTCGAAGATCGTCCCGGAGAGAGCCCAAAAGCGATTGCCCCGCCGACATCCGGGGCGGCCGCGGGTGCCCTCGCGGCCACCAGTGTAGTCGCCTCCCTGTCTGTCGTGAGGTAGCTTGTGCTTCTTTAAAATGGAAGAGATTGTCACTTCCCAGCCTCTGCACCAACTAGGGATACATACGGCCATTTTAGTATGAGTATGAAGATAAGCAAGGTCCTCAGAATTTTCTAAATCAGTATCAAGATATTTCTTCATAAGTGGTTCTCCCTGTGCATTATCAATTCTAGGAACTAAACTCGGGTCGTTAGGATGAACAACCACAAGGCTGGTACAATTAATTAGTTGTTCCCTTTGTTTAGAAATATAAGAGCGTCGTTTAGATCACTAAAGTAGTGATCTAAACACTCTTGTATTCTTTAGTGATATAAACGCTCTTATATTTCTTTATGGAAGGAGTACCTTTTAGTTGGTATTTTGCATGTGTTCATGTTCACTTTTTTCTTTTGATTGTATAAAGACGGGCCAATCGTACGTCAAATTGCGGCTTATATATGTCCCATTTTGTGTGTGGCTGACGAACTTGTTTCAAATTATTTTGCTTTTGTTCAGACTCACGCAAGGCTTCGATTAGTTTGCTGATGTTTGAATTCTTTTACATGTTATATTAACCCTCTCCTTCGTTACTTATTCCTCGCAGAAAGAAGATAAGACAATTGTGATCTTGCAATCTGGTCAGAGTATGGTATCAAAGACACATCAAATTAGCAGGGATTTACCAAATGCATTGATAACTAGCTTTATTATAAGATTCACAAACTTCCTCACAATCACAAGTAGTGCACCGAAGCCAAATACATTTTATTGCATTGGTGCAGCAGTTCGACATCATATGATCCCATGATCGGCCGGATCTTCAATCTTCAAGGAACCTTGGCCCGTCCATGGCGACCCCACGTATCGTTGCACGCATGGCTACAATATGCGGCGCCTGCATATGCAAAATGGCAGTGCAAGCACAAGATCATCAGAACAAAATAACAGCATAAAGAGCACACATATTCCATGAGTGTGCCTCTACGAACGCACCCATATCATAAAGCAAGGTGCTAGGAGGTCCTCTTACCGGATGGCGCCGCCGGCACGCCGCATAGGGAGTCCTTGGTGCAGGCGACCATGCAGGCGGCTACGGGGTCATTCTTGTCATCACAGCTGCCGCCACACACGACCTTGCAGAGCATCGGGAAGGCGTGCTTGCACCCTAAGTAGCACTCTCGGTAGCAGTTGCAGGAGTAATTGGAGAACTGTTGATGGGATGGCCTGGACAGCATGAGGAGTAGGAGCATGGACAGGGCCGCAATCACTGCCGCTCTCTTCTTCACCACCATGTCCTTCCTCGTACTGTACAAGAGAAGTGGAGTAGATTTCAGGCTCCTGTGTGGAGGGCTCTGTACATGTTTCAGCCTGGAAGCGGATCTCCTGCGAAGGAAATCATTAACCCGGAGATCAAGAAGATCCGAGGAGCTAGGAATCATTTGCGTGGAAATCTGAGAGAGAGGTAAATCATGGTCTTACTTCCAAAACTGTAGATCCGCCCGATGGAAAGTTGAGCAACCTTCTCTGAAGAAGAAACAGCACCAAATCGGCAAAGTATCAATGGTGGCAAATTCAATCACCAGGTGATTTGCTGCTAAAAGAAAATGCAGAGCAATCTCTGTCTCTATCTCTAGTATTTATCTTTATCTCTATATCTATATCTCTATCTCTATCTTCTCTTCTCTTCTCTTCTCTCCACCGGTTTTCACTGGTTTTCTCATTTGGCCAAACAAACCCAACCTTTATTGGGTAACGATATGGCCAGACGAACCCAACTTTTATGGTAAACGTTTACGCGCGGTGAGTCGGATGAACGCTCGGGCCGGTCACTTCGCCATGCTGGCGCTAGCCATCAGGAAGGGAACACGTGTACCTTATCCTTTCCTCACGGCCGTGACCTCGCTTTCCCCATCGCTTTCCACCTCGCCTCCTCCGACATAGCACCAGGCAGCTCCGAGCACTCCTCCCTTCACACCTCACGCTGCACCTCCTCCATGGGGGTGCTGCTCCCATGCGCCATGGCCTGCGAGCTGAAGGTCAGGGCGGCCATGGCTGGCGAGCTCGGGGTAGACTGCGACGGGGGCTCCTACGAGCTGCTATGGGCGCCATGGCTTATGAGCTTGGGGGCAGACGACGACGGGGGAGACTGCGAGCTGCTATGGGCGACGCCGTTGAGCATTTGCTACTCGGAGAATCTCACCGGAGCTGCGAGCATTAAGCGACACCTCCCATGTTACAACTGGTGTTCAAGGAAGCTACCACAGGCGCTGCAAAAAGCTTCAACCCGTGACGCCAAATGCTGGGACCGCTCAGTGCCATCGCAAAAAGCTACAACCGGCGTCGCAAAAAGCTTCGACCAGCATCGCAAAAAGCTTCAATCACGACGACATATGTCAGGGCTGGCTACTGTCAATACCAAAAAAGCTGCAACCGTTGTTGCTTTTGCTACTATCGGCGTCGTTGTTTGCTACATACTTCACGGCTTAGCTGCGGCGTGCGACGACGGCGGCGATCAACAAGCTGTATGTTTTTGCTGGAATGAAGACTATGTGTGCTACAACCGGTTATGGCAGAGCTACCACCGGTGATTTTTTTTGGCTACAACCATGTACGGATTAGTTGTGACCTCAGTCGGGAGCTGCAACAGTTGATGTTTTTGCTACTACCGGCATCGTTGTTTGCTACATGCTCGACTTAGCTGTGACGTTCGACGATGGCGGCGACGTTTTTGCTACAACCGCCGCTGGATTTTGCTTCATCCGTTCGTGGATTAGCTGCAACCCGCGATGGCCGCAACGGCGGTTCGCTGCAACTGTGCTTTGGTTTTGCTACCACCGGCGAAGATTTTTGCTACATCCATGCATATTTGCTACACCGGTGCTTCAAACACGGTGATGAGCAGCGCCAGATGCTGGTGGGGGTTGTTGTTGGAAATATGAGCAATTTTCCGAATGATTTTATTGACAGAAATACTAGATAAAGCATGACTAATATAGCAAAGATAAAATAATTCATGCAATTCGACAGAGAGAAGGTAAATAGCATCTGTATATATGAACTAGAACCGAACACATCTAGAACAGACACTAGAGCAAGAAGTTGTGACAGAACTTCTAACAGAAAGAGTATTAGAACGTACGGAACGGGAGCAGTCGAGCAGATGCACTGGTCTTGGGGTCGGTGTCCTCGCCAGCCATGTCGTCGAGGAGGTTGTCAACGTCGGGGAAGAAGTCATCGTCGGGGAAGTAGTCGTCGGAGTCCGGGGCGTCCGTGACAAAGAAGTCAGTAGTCGCGCTGAGCGCTCCCCAAAAACCTTATCACCCTTCTCCCGTACAGGACTCAAAAGGTGCGGTTTCGGAGGCCTACTGTCCCGACCTGCGGTACACGCCGCAAGCCGGGATGGGGAAGAATTTAGCAGTAGCGTAGTGCTCAAGAACTTGTGGCGAGAGGAAGAAGAGGTTTTGGTGCGTCTCTCTAAGAGGAGCGACCTCCCTTTTATAGACGCAAGAGAAGGAGGCGAGAGGCTGCGCCGGGAGCTGAAGAGAATGAGGGAGACGAAACGAACAGGCGCCAGGCGAAGAGGCGCGGTGTTCGTATTCAATCACCACTACAGCAAAAACATTTCAGCTTCCGCGTGACCTTTCGTATACCCGTCGTGCGTGGCAAAAATTTAGACATCGGCTCGTTCCCGCAACCCGCGGCGCGTCATGACGAGGCGTGGCGTGGCGAGGCGGGCGGCGGAGGAGGAGCGCGCGTGGATGTCCCTCTTGTTCTCATCCTCATACATGTGGAGAAAGAGCCTCCCTTATAAAGATATCCAACTCCCTCTAAATAACAATGTGGGACTAAACTTTAGTTCCACCTCTTGCCTTGCACGAATGGGCTGCGTGGTCCTCTAGGATTTATTAGGAATTTCTGAAACTGCTATTGGGCTAGGCCCAAAATAGACAAAATTCCAGCAATCCCCCACCAAATCTCAGAGGCACACAAAATTTGCCTTTTGTTCCAAAACACTGTTTTATATACCGGTACTGCAGTGGAGACTGTTAAGTTGAAATTCCACCTAGAACTCTATGCTACACTAGTAAGCAACTTGAACAGTGGACTGGGCCTTGAACTGCAAGTTTTCTGTGAATCTAGTTTCACATAAAGCCTTGATCGATACGTGGCTACCGTTGGTCTTCCCCGCGGGTGGAGCTTATGCGTCATACTCCGAGACCTTTCATGAGTTTACTAGTGAGAACCCTACTCTCATAGATTGCGACGTTTAACAATCAGACTCATATAGGTGTGTTCTTCAAAAGATGTTCTGCAGGACAACATCTCTGCTTAAATGAGCCACTTAGAACACATTTAAGATATACATCAACCTGCCATGCAGTTTTAGGAGAGTATTGCATCTTCATGGAGTGGTATTGTTAATAGTAAGGATACTCTCCTCTCAGTTGATCAACAACTTGTCTTCCACATCTATTTCACGGGATCTCCGATCATAAAGAATAGGTTACCACTGTGAACAACTCATATTGTGGGTCTCATACCCATCTCCCTCGATGCATTACCTATCACATTACGTGATAGACCCTTAGTAAAAGGATCTGCCAGATTTTTAGACATTTGGATATAATCCAATACAATAACTCCGGAGTTTCTCATTTTCCTGACAGACTTTAACCTTCTCTGAACGTGTCTTGATGACTTCATGTTATCCTTTGAGCTGCTCACTTTCGTGATCACAGTTTGATTGTCGCAGTTCATAAGGATACCCGGTACAGGTTTCTCAACAACCGGCAAGTCATTCAAGAGCCGGCGAAGCCAATCTGCTTCGACCGTAGCTATATCTAGTGCTGTGAGTTCTGCTTCCATTGTTGACCTCGTTAAGATGGTTTGCTTGCAAGACTTCCAAGAAACAGCGCCACCTCCATGAGTGAATACATAACCGCTTGTGGCCTTTATCTCATCAGCATCTAAGATCCAGTTTGAGTCACTATACCCTTCAAGCACCTTTGGGTGCCCGGTGCAGTGAATTCCATAATTCGCAGTGCCTTTCAAATAATGCAAAACTCTCTCTAGAGCTTTCCAATGCACATCTCCCGGTTTTGAGACAAACCGACTCAGTTTGCTAACAGCAAAAGAGATGTCAGGTCTTGTAGCACTGGCTAAGTACATAAGCGAGCTAATAATCTGATAATATTTCAATTGATCTCTAGCAATTCTTCGATTCTTTCGAAGTAACACACTCGCATCATTTGGTGTTGGAGAGGGCTTGCAGTCACTATAGCCAAAGCGACTCAAGATCGATCTTTTCCACATAGTGAGATTGAAGCAATGTAATACCACCATCATCGTCTCTCAACAACTTGATGTTCAGAATGACATCAGCCACTCCTAAATCCTTCATCTCAAAACAGTGAGATAGGAAATCCTTGACCTCCTTAATAACATTCAGATTTGTTCCGAAAATCAGTATGTCATCAACATACAAGCAAAGGATAACTCCCTCGCCCCCACCATGGAGATAGTACACACATTTCTCAGCTTCGTTTAGAACAAAGCCTGCAGCTGTTAAAGTTCTTTCAAACTTCTCATGCCACTGTTTAGGTGCTTGCTTGAGTCCATACAAAGACTTCGGCAACTTGCACACTTTTCCTTCCTGACCATATACTACAAACCCATCTGGTTGTTCCATATAAATTTCCTCGTCCAACTCTCCATTTAGGAAAGCAGTCTTAACATCCATTTGATGAACGAGAAGACCATGTGAGGCAGCTAGTGAAAGTAGAACTCGAATAGTGGTCAGTCGAGCCACAGGTGAGTAAGTATGAAAGAAGTCTTCACCTTCCTTTTGGGTATAACCCTTAGCCACGAGCCGAGCCTTGTACTTTTCAATAGTACCATCAGGCCTAAGCTTCTTCTTGAATACCCATTTGCATCCTATAGGTTTGCACCCATAAGGACGATCAGTTATCTCCCAATTTTCATTCGCCATGATGGAATCCATCTCATTACGAACCGCTTCCTTCCAGTAGTCAGCATCTTCAGATGCATAGGCCTCTGAAATAGAACTGGGAGTGTCATCTATGAGATACACAAGAAAATCATCACCAAAGGACTTTGCAGTCCTCTGTCTCTTGCTCCTAGTAGGAACTTCATTGTTCTCCTCCACAGGACTTTCAAAGTGTTCCATCGAAATGGCAGGTTCGATAATTGTAACTGGTTCCTGATTCGATGAACTAGGCATCTCCTGATTAGATGAGGTAGCCATATCCTTCATGGGAAAGATATCTTCAAAGAAAGTCGCATCATTCGACTCCATGATCGTACCGACATGCATGTCAGGTACCTCAGATTTTACAACCAAGAATCTATAACCAATGCTATGAAAAGCATATCCCAGGAAAACACAATCCACGGTCTTTGGTCCAAGCTTGCGCTTCTTTAGAATTGGCACATTGACTTTCGCCAAACAACCCCACGTTCGTAGATAAGAGAGTTTTAATCGTTTCTTCTCCCATTCCTCGAATGGAGTTATCTCTTTATTCTTTGTGGGAACTCGGTTTAGGACATGACATGCAGTCAATATCGCCTCCCCCCATCATGCCTTGGGGAGACCCGATGTGTCTAACATGGCGTTAACCAAATCTGTTAGAGTACGGTTCTTTCTTTCGGCCACCCCATTTGACTGAGGTGAATAGGGAGGCGTCCTCTCATGGATTATACCATGTTCCGCACAAAAAGCATCAAATTCATTGGAAAAATACTCTCCACCACGGTCGGACCTAAGCCTCTTTATTTTTCGATCAAGTTGGTTTTCCACTTCAGCTTTATAGATCTTGAAAAAGTTCAAAGCCTCATCCTTAGATTTCAGAAGATACACACGGCAGTATCTAGTGGAGTCATCAATTAACGTCATGAAATATTTCTTTTCACCTTTTGTCAAAACACCATTCATTTCACATAAATCTGAATGTATGAGCTCTACTGGTGCAAGATTTCTCGTTTCCGCAGTCGTGTGAGACTTACGAGGTTGCTTAGCTTGCACACAAACTTGCCACTTAGATCCCTTGATAGTGGTGAAACTAGGGATTAAGTTCAACTTCGCTAGTCGTGACATGCAACCAAAGTTAACATGACAAAGACGTGAATGCCAAACATTTGATTCACTATTTTTGCAAACATGATTAACAACTTTATTGCAGACGTCTGATAAGGATAAATGAAACAGGCCTCCTGACTCATAGCCTTTACCGACAAAGGTTCCATACTTGGATATTACAAATTTATTCGACTCAAAGACAAGCTTATAGCCATCTCTACACAGAAGAGATCCGCTAAAAAAAATTATTGACGGAGGGGACATAATGCACGTTCTTCAGCCGCACGATCTACCCCGAAGTAAACTTCAGGTCGGCCATGACAAAACCACGAACAGAGCACTTGAACCGTTGCCCATCAGCACGGTTGAAGTCCCTATGGTCTGATAAGACGAAAACATGGAAATATCACCACATACATGCACATTAGCACCCGTGTCAATCAACCAATCAGGAGAATGGCATACTGAAAGAATAGTGGGAAATATACCATACCCAGCATCCTTCATGTCAGTGTCTCCAGTGACAACATTAGCGGTCTTGCCGCCTTTCCTAGGATGAAGCTTGTCATAGTGATTAGGGCAACTAGGAGCCTAATGATCAGGATCCCCACACACATGACAAACACCTTTCTTCTTGTCATTCTTCATCTTGAAGTTCGTGTGTTGCACAACCTTATTCTTCCCATCAAACTTTGCTTTACCATCAAACTTGCCCTTGTTCTTGAACTTGTGGGGCTGGAAGTTCTTCTTCTATACCAGATTGGCACTAGATCCTCCCTCAATACCTCGAGCACGTGTGTCCTTTGCTCTCGCATTTTCTTCCACATCAAGAGTGCCAAGGAGATCCGAACGGAAAACTCCTGTCTCTTATGTTTCAGTAAGGTAGCAAAGTTCCTCCACGAATGAGGAAGCTTAGTGATGATACCTCCGGCAACAAACTTGTCCGGTAGCATACAACTGAAGTGCTCAAGTTCTCTAGCAAATGACTGTATCTCATGAGCTTGCTCAACCACGGAGCGCTCTTCAGTCATCCTGTAATCATAGAATTGCTCCATGATGTACAACTCAGTGCCAGCATCCGAGACCCCAAACTTGGCCTCGAGTGCATCCCACATATCTTTTCCATTATCAATTGACGCATAAGCATCAACTATGTTCTCACCAAGAACACTCAAGGGAGCAGCCTTAAACAGAGTATCCATTTTCTGAAAAGCTTGTGCTTGTTGAGCATCAAGCTCTCCATCAGGTTTGCCGAGAGTGGCGTCATAGCAACTCATGGTTTGAAACCATAAGACTGCTCTCACGCGCCACCTCTTATAGTGGATACCCTCAAACATGGGAGGTCTCATGGAAGCAGCAAAACCACTTGGGGTAAATTGCCTATAATAAGGTTTTTGGATTGTTGGAAATATGAGCAATTTTCAGAATGATATTATTGACAGAAATACTAGATAAAGCATGACTAATATAGCAGAGATAAAACAAGTCATGCAATTCGACAGAGAGAAGGTAAATAGCATCTGTATATATGAACTAGAACCGAACACATCTAGAACAGACATTAGAGCAAGAAGTTGTGACAAAACTTCTAACAGAAAGAGTATGAGAACGTACGGAACGGGAGCAGATGCACTGGTCTTGGGGTAGGTGTCCTCGCCAACCATGTCGTCGAGGAGGTTGTCGACGTCGGGGAAGAAGTCGTCGTCGGGGAAGTAGTCGTCGGAGTTTGGGGCGTCCGTGACGAAGAAGTCAGTAGTCGCGCTGAGCGCTCCCCAAAACCTTATCACCCTTCTCCCGTACAGGACTCAAAAGGTGCGGTTCCGGAGGCCTACTGTGCCTGCGGTGCACGCCGCAAGCCGGGATGGGGAAGAACGTAGCAGTAGAGCAGTGGTCAGGAACTTGTGGTGAGAGGAAGAAGAGGTTCTGGTGCGTCTCTCTGAGAGGAGCGACCTCCCTTTTATAGGCAGAAGAGAAGGAGGCGAGAGGCTGCGCCGGGAGCTGAAGAGAACGAGGGAGATGAAATGAACAGGCGGCAGGCGAAGAGGTGCGCCTTTTCAGCTTCCGCGTGACCTTTCATATACACGTCGTGCGTGGCAAAGTAGACATCGGCTCATTCCCGCAACCCGCGGCGCGGCACGTCGTGACGAGGCGGGCGGCGGAGGAGGAGCACGCGCGGATGTCCCTCTTGTTCTCATCCTCATATATGTGGAGAAAGAGCCTCCCTTATAAAGAGATCCAACTCCCTCTAAACTAGCAATGTGGGACTAAACTTTAGTTCCACCTCTTGCCTTGCACGAATGGGCTACGTGGGCCTTTAGGATTTATTAGGAATTTCTGAAACTGCTATTGGGCTAGGCCCAAAATAGAAAAATTCCAGCAGTTGTCACGGGGGGCGAGGCGGCCGGAGGCAGGACGAGATGTGTGCAGGAGAGACGGATGCAGAGCTTGGGGGAAGAAGGTGCGGCTGACCCGCAGGAGCCGGACACAAGAGGGGAAGAGACGACATCCTGTCGTGAAGAAGACGACGACAGAGGTCAAAGATGCTAGATCTATGGCTACTGATGCTGCGAGCGGCGACGGCGAGCCGACATGCGGAGCTGCAAGCAGGAGGCCAGGGGGAGGAGGGGCCATGGGGGGCTACAGAAAATTCCGTCGGGTGATGACGGATGAGGGCTAAACCAGGATGAAGACGAGTGGGGGAAGGAAGAAGAGAACGCAAACCCAATCGGATGGCTGCGCGCGGCTGAATTGGATGGCCAGGGGCTGACCGGCCGAACGGTTGGGCCGGCGCGCCGGCGCAGATTAGTAGCCAACTTTTATTTGGTAACACATTCAATTCACGCATGGCGATTGATTTCTTTTTCGTAACCCAAGTTAACTAACAGATGATAATCAATCTTCAAATACTAAAACCAATCAATACAAGGCAACAAAAATTAATTCACGTATCGCGATCAGATTCTTCTTTAGTAACTCAGCTTAGCTCAAGGACAATTAATCTCTACATCACCTTTGTTTACCACTCGCCAATGGGAAAATTCATACCAGACACATCACGTAGGTGACCTGGTGTTGATCTAGATCCCTATGATGTGGTGTTGGGATCATGTCAAAACACCATGCCATCCTAAGTGCCGATTTTGCATGATCAACCGATTCAATTCCCGATCCACTCAATGCAATCGATCCATCGAGCGAACCAGAGAAACCCTATTCCCTTCCTCATCTCGTGTATTCTCCTATGGTGGTCACAGGTCGACGGGCGCCAGGGTAGCAACCATGACGTGTTTATGGTGGATCAGAAGCCGGATGTGAGGTACCCATTCATCCTCTCTTCCTAAGCCTACGTCATCTCTCTCCTCTCGGCCATCTCCCTTGGAACCAAAGTTTTAAATAGCGCGCTAAGCCTCTTAGCAGCGGCCTATTCTAAATGCTATAGTGGTGCTATAGCGAGCTATTTAAGTTGTTTGCTCATGTGTTTGGAGCAAAGACCCTTCGCGCGAGATCTTTTCTAAACGCTATAGCGGGCTAAAACCATGCTTGGAATGGCATGTGGAGGCAGCGACGCAAGAACGCAGAGTGGCTCGTCGAGGGAGCACGGCGCGTGCGCCGGTTTGCTGAGTTGGCGCGGCGGTGATGGTCAAAGATGCGCTTGCTTGAGGTCATGGGGCCTTTATGTTGTAGGGGACGGCGCACACATCGGTGTGCCAAGGTGGTGGGGAGGCGGTCGCCAGATGACGCATGTGTCTGAGCCCTAAGTGAAGGAAATATGCCCTAGATGCAATAATAAAGTATTATATATTTCCTTATATCATGATAAATGTTTATTATTCATGCTAGAATTGTATTAACCGGAAACATAATACATGTGTGAATACATAGACAAACAGAGTGTCACTAGTATGCCTCTACTTGACTAGCTCGTTAATCAAAGATGGTTATGTTTCCTAGCCATAGACATGAGTTATCATTTGATTAACGGGATCACCTCATTAGGAGAATAACGTGATTGACTTGACCCATTTCGTTAGCTTAGCACCCGATCGTTTAGTATGTTGCTATTGCTTTCTTCATGACTTATACATGTTCCTATGACTATGAGATTATGCAACTCCCGTTTACCGGAGGAACACTTTGTGTGCTACCAAACGTCACAACATAAATGGATGATTATAAAGGTGCTCTACAGGTGTCTCCAAAGGTACTTGTTGGGTTGGCGTATTTCGAGATTAGGATTTGTCACTCCGATTGTTGGAGAGGTATCTCTGGGCCCACTCGGTAATGCACATCACTATAAGCCTTGCAAGCATTGTGACTAATGAGTTAGTTGCGGGATGATGTATTACGGAACGAGTAAAGAGACTTGCCAGTAACGAGATTGAACTAGGTATCGAGATACCGACGATCGAATCTCGGGCAAGTAACATACCGATGACAAAGGGAACAACGTATGTTGTTATGCGATCTGACCGATAAAGATCTTCGTAGAATATGTGGGAGCCAATATGGGCATCCAGGTCACGCTATTGGTTATTGACCGGAGAGGTGTCTCGGTCATGTCTACATAGTTCTCGAACCCGTAGGGTCCGCACGCTTAACGTTACGATGACAGTTTTATTGAGTTTTGATGTACCGAAGGAGTTCGGAGTCCCGGATGAGATCGGGGACATGACGAGGAGTCTCGAAATGGCCGAGACGTAAAGATCGATATATTGGACGACTATATTCGGACTTCGGAAAGGTTCCGAGTGATTCGGGTATTTTTCGGAGTACCGGAGAGTTACGGGAATACGTATTGGGCCTTATTGGGCCATACGGGAAAGAAGGAAAAGGGCCTCAAGGGTGACCGCACCCCTCCCCTTGGTCTGGTCCGAATTGGACTAGGGAAGGGGGGCGCCCCCTTCCTTCCTTCTCTTTTTCCCTTCCTCTTTTCCTATTCCATATGGGAGGTGGAATCCTACTAGGACTAGGGAGTCCTAGTAGGACTCCACACTTGGTGCGCCCCCTCCTAGGGCCGGCCTCCTCCTCCCTTGCTCCTTTATATACGGGGGCAGGGGGCACCCCAGAGACACAACAATTGATCCTTGAGATCTCTTAGCGGTGTGCGGTGCCCCCCTCCACCATATTACACCTCGATAATACCGTTGCGGAGCTTAAGCGAAGCCCTGCGTCGGTGGAACATCATCATCGTCACCACGCCGTCGTGTTGACGAAACTCTCCCTCAACACTCGGCTGGATCGGAGTTCGAGGGACGTCATCGAGCTGAACGTGTGTAGAAATCGGAGGTGCCGTGCGTTCGGTACTTGATTGGTCGGATCATGAAGACGTACGACTACATCAACCGCGTTGTGATAACGCTTCCGCTGTCGGTCTACGAGGGTAAGTGGACAACACTCCCCTCTCGTTGCTATGCATCATCATGATCTTGCGTGCGCGTAGGAAATTTTTTGAAATTACTACATTCCCCAACACTAAGGTCATGAGGCTGCGATGTTGCCGGCGATGCGTATGTTCGCTAGGATCTCACGCGACAATAGACTGGGGAGGTCATCCAGCTTCATCGTGCATCAGAAAACGGCTATTACTAACTTGTGTGGTTTGTATCGGTAGAGATCAGAGCGAGGGAGAGGGACGCACATGTCCACTCTCATGCGAAAGATGAGTGCAAAGATGAGGCTCAGTCTATGGTTTTCTCCACTCTCAAAGTAGCTAGGCTGTCATATCGTCTACGGCTCCGTCTCTCCTACACAGGCACCTCATTCTTATCGGTTGTTAAAGCCTCGAAGGAGATTGAACCATTGTTATGATACTCTTTGGTTTCTGCTATGAACTAATAGTAAGAAATTTTGTCTGTACATGTTCGATGGTCCTTGCAAGTCACGGTAGCTCATGTTTATTTCTTTTTGTAATGGGGTGCCGAGCTCACACCTATAAGCTTATTTTTGCCAGTCATTAACGGATAGTTTCTGACAGCTGGGCCACGATCTGAGATGTCAGATCGTGGGCTGTCACGGATTTGGATGTGGGTCGAGCCCACGTCTCTCCACGCGGCTGCGCCTATATAAGTGCGCGGTGCCTCCTAACCCTAGCCGCCATGAACAGATCACATCTGCTGATGCGCACTGCCCACCGTCGTTCCTTTGCTGCTACTGCCGCCGGTGACTCCATCCTGTCCGCCGCGTACACGATCGACGGGAGAGCAGGTCTCCGAAACCCTGCCCCTCTGGTTCCTGTACGGGAGAGGGGCGAATAGGTTTTTGGAAAGCGACTACGCGACTGCTCACTGTTTGTCTACTTCCACTACGTCTGCCTCGTCCTCATCATCACCATGTCCACCGAAGCCGAACGTACCGCCGCTGAGAAGGTTAAAGCCGACAAGAAGGCCGCCGAGGACGCCACTGCCGCCACCGTTGTGCCGGCTTCTGCCTGGCCTACTAAAGGGTATAACTCGTTTATTCCGCTCCTTTTGTTTTCTGTTTTAGCCATGCTAGCGTTATACGTAGATCTGTCTGCAATTAGCGTAGTATGTGTTTGCATGATTGAATATCAGTATGCGATTATTTCTGTCGATGCCATGTTAGTGATTTACTCGTGGATTAAGTTAATCAAAAAATTGCCTATTTACTCAACACATTGTTGGACTTATTATTTATGTTGTATGTATACTCGAGTTTATAAGACCGATTGTTTAATCCTCGTCCGTGGAGAATTAGTCTTCCACAAGAACTACTCTTGAAGGCACCCGGCACTTCTCAGTTAAAAAAATTGGTTCCTTTTTACTACCATTTCTCAGTTACTAAATTTCATGCGAGGCACTTTCTGGGGAATAATGTTGTGTACGTGGATTTTTTGACCTCGAGCTTTGAGACACTTCTTATCCTTACCTTCTAAGGTGGCTCATCAAAAGTGAAGCTAACGGCGGAGCCCGAATACACATGTCCATCTCAAGGCGCTTGAACAGACTGATTCCCAAAAGCATCACCAACCATAAAGACGATCGCCTCGCCGTAAAAGAATCCAGAGTTTCTTTATTCAACATCATCGTCACCGCCGCCTAAGCCAAGACGTCGAACTAAAGCTAAAATGATCCGCACGCGTGGGATCTGCGTGACCCCTTCACCACCGACGACCAAGAGGTTGCCGGCGGAGGGGAGCCACCGGGAGACGGTGCCGGAAGGGGTTGGCTCTCTTGACAGTGGTGGCTAGTTAGGGTTCCTACTTCCTGGTCGCTAGCCTCAATCTTACATAGGTCTAGCATTATTCAGATAGTCAATGTTTAACATTATTGAATAGGGATAGGGTGTGCCTGCATTCATATGGCCGAGTATTTTTTTATGATAATATGTGTCTCATTTATATCATAAAGATTAAAATACAAGTGACATAGAGACCGACATGATAAAAATGAAAAGACAGCAGGACGTCTCTGAGTCCAACACACGTTCCGTCTTCCAGATGTCCTCGATGCAAGCCACAATCTGCGTCCACTCCTCAGCTACCTACAAGCTCCGCGTCGACGTTGGAGCAGACGCCAAGTATATTTGAGCCTATGTGATTGTACTATATACATTCAAAAATACTACTCCCTCCGTTCCTAAATATAAGTCTTTGTAGAGATTCCACTATGGACTACATACGGAGCAAAATGGATGAATCTACATTCCAAAATGCATCTAGGAACGGAGGGAGTAATAAATAGAACTATTTTTTGTTTTTCTAAAAAAATACATAATTTTTTTTTTTGAAAAGGCACTGCAGCCTCATTTTGATGTTTTTTTCTAAAAAAAGGTGGTTTTGGGCTTCAATCGTCAATCGTCACTCGCAGCGTCATTTGCCCCATCTGTGGACGCCCTAGACTGCGCCGCCGCCGCCTTCTTCCCTGTAAGCGCCATGGCGGCCGCCCTCCACCTTCTCGCGCTCGCCCCTGCAAGACGAGGATCTGCTCTCCGAGGTCCTCCTCCGCCTCCCGCCGCAGCCGTCCTCCCTGCCCCGCGCCTCCGCCGTCTGCACGCGCTGGCACCGCCTCGTCTCCGACCCCGGCTTCCTCCGCCGCTACCGCCAACACCACCGCCGCAGCCCTCCGCTCCTCGGTTTCTTCCGCAGCGACTATCCAGGCATCTCCTACACGCCTGCCATGGAGGCCCCCGATCGTGTCCCTGCCGGGCGCTTCTCCTTGAATCTCAATGACAGGTACAGTATCCTCAGCTGCCGCCACAGCCTCGTGCTCATCTCCCACTCGTTGCGGAACCAGGTCCTGGTGTGGGACCCCGTCACCGGTGACCAGCACTGCGTTGCTGCTCCCCTAGGGATCGACATGGCCACTACCCTGATGGACGGGCAGGTGCTTCGCGCTGCCGCCGACGCCCAGCACTTCCAGGTGGTATTGGTAAACTACAAGAAGAAATATGCACGAGCGATCGCCGCCATTTACTCGTCGGAGACCGGTGTGTGGAGTAATCTCATCGAAACACCGGTTCCACGTGAGGCCATGGAATACGAAAGCATGCCCCCTGTGCTGGTCGGGGATTCTCTTTACATCTTGCTCCCTGGGGATAGTACAAGTGTAATTCTCGAGGTTGATTTGGATAGCCAGAGCCTAGCTGTGTTAGGTCTGCCAATGGATACCTTTGCCAAAGATCAATTCTTGATGGTTATGCGAGCAGAGGGTGGCGGGCTGCGCGTACTCTCCCTGACAGGATTCGCCGCCGAGTTATGCAAGAGGAATACCGACTGTGATGGTGTTGCTTCATGGGTGCTGGACGAACTTTTGAACTGGATAAGCTACTTCCCTTGAATTCAGAGAATATAAGGCACACACCGATGGTAGCTTATGCTGAGGAAAATAATGTGGCTTTCTTGCGGACATTTGACAGTATCTTCATGGTCCAGCTTGAGTCATTGCAGTTCAGTAAACTTCCTGAAAACAGTAACTGTGATATCAGTTATCCATTAGAAAGTGTCTATGCTGCAGGTAATACCATGTCTTCAAACTCTGGTTATAACAAATCCATGTTGATTTTCGATAATTATTTGATGGAGTATATTGTTCACATTCTTTTGTGTTAAGCTAACCATTTTAATTAAGTAGTGTCATATAATCATATTACCTAATTCTTTTGCTGCTTGATTGACCTCTTCAACATATATATAGCGAATTTGTTCAGTAATGTTTCTGTTCTGATGCTTGTGTGAGAGCTTTATTTGATGGTTATTGTCTGGACTCACATCTGTTACTTGTAGCTAGTCTGATAGTGTCCTTTATGCCTTTTATGTCACCAGTTCATCGTTGTATTGTATCTGGTTTGTTAACAAATATGTAGTGATGAGTTTCTTACGTTATCACATACAGTTATTCGTTATCAAGTCAAACATAGCAGTATGTCTTTATCATTTTATTATATGAATATCTATTTAAAGTAATGAACACCGAGATTGGTAAATTCTTTCTGCAACAATTGAACTAAATTTCACTGTTTTCTTTTGACATATATAAGAATTGTATGTTGGTAGTGTTAGTGCTGTGCCGCAGGTCTTTCTCATGTTGAAAACAACTGCATCGGAATATTCTTTCAATTCGACAGGCTGTATGGTCTTGTTTATCTTTGTAATGTTGTATCAGAACTCAGTTAATTTTTTTCCAGATTACATTTGTGAGTTGTGTAAATATTGTGTTGATGCTTCCTTGTAGCTCTTCAACTTTCCATTAGGTTATTTGACTTCTTATGATTGCAGAAACAAGCATTGGTGGTGGACATGATGGAGCTGATCAAGATATGCTGAATCAATGATATACTGATTGAGCAGGAAAGCTTATCATCTGAATGTATGTTGATGTATCTGAAGTTCTGAACTGTTCTTTCAAAAACATGTATTTTTTTTCCTTTTTACTGCCATTCTCAAGTACTAAATTGCAAGAGAGGGTTGTAAGTTTTTCTCTACAATCTTTTGCTTAACTGTTTCCCACTTGGCCACTTCTCCTCATCCCTTCCTCAGCAGCTTTGCATTCTCTTCCGCATGCCTTCACCCACTTACATTCTCTTTTATTTGCTGATGTTTTAAGCTCCTCTACTAGATATGCTCTTTGCTTGCCTCTCTGTTCCATCCAGCTGCATTGCTTTCAGTTTACCTCCACCTTAGTACTACCCAAGTCCCCTCTAGTAGTGCTGGTTTTTCTCCCTTCTAGCTCCTCAGATGACTGATGACTTGATACCCTTCCCCCTTTTGTGCAAAATTTTGTTCCTACTCGGTCATAGATTATAATGGTCTCATGTTAAGTGGTAGCAGAATGAAATACATCCTTTTTCATGATTCATAGATTTTATTTTAATTTTACACATGCTACATTGCCTTTGATTAGTTTTTTGTGGTTATGGCTCAATCAGGTTCTAGTGATTTATATGTACTTCTCTGCGTAAGTGACTGACAACTAAAAATAACCTGATCATTTGTTCTATATTTCCTTCACTTATATGGGATTTATAGATATGGCATTTCACATTGCTGCTTATTTTGGATCATTGTGATACCCAGTGAACTAATTATTGTAACAAAATTTTGAAGAGCATGCCTTCGTGCCATGCCATACTACTGTTTATCGTTCCACTTGCAGTTAAGTATTGCAGATTTGTGGAAGGTTATTCTAGTTTTAGGCAGTTTTCTGAAACATTTTCTTGGCTCCTCTCATTGCTAGTTGCATATTCAATTGGCCGTTGTCTGCTGCAAACTATATGTATATATGCTTTGTGGTAGTTTAATTTCTTAAAATTGATCAGGGTTGATGTTTGACACTTTATATTAAACATATCATCAAAATGGCACGACAAGATTCACCATAAATACTGCTTTGACAACGAATTTCACTGTGTACTAACAACATATTATCATTGGAAGTAGTGGTCAAATGTTGTGCAGATGAAAAAAAGACATCTATTCTTGACTGAAGTAAGTCTTCTGTCTGTTAATAAGGCGATGCATGATCCCTAGTTCAGGCTTCTACATCATGAATTTGATTAAATTCATCCATTAGTGAACTAGCTGCTTCTGCATTTAAAAAGAAGAACGATAATGATCTAGAAACAAAACTTTGACATCTCTTATTTCCTACTCCATGAACCCCTTGTATGCCACTGATCTTTTAGCCTCTATTAGGACCAGATATAGCCAAAAATTGCCAATAAAGTAATAATAGAAGCCGAAGGTCACTACACTACAAATTACCTATTCTGTGTTTCTAATGTTGGTTTTGTAATGCTGAGATGATTCGCCTTTGGAGATCTCCACAATGGTGAAGCTAATGTTTACTATTTGAGTCATACAAAATCATCTGATAAAACTTTAACGACATTTTCATGAATGAATGGCACACATTTGGTTTGACTGATGCTGTGATTGCCCTGCAGGTATCTTGAGTTACAGTCTGGTGGCTGAGATGCAGAAGGGGCTTGTTTGCTGCGACCCGCGAGGAAAATCCACCCTCTATGTAGGATGCACTAGTCAGACGTGAAGTGGGCTTATTGGAATTAATCGCTTATTTTGATCAACCTGGCTTGTTATCTACTTTCTGTAGTCAATTGACCAACTGGCTTGCTACAATTAATTAGTATGAACCTTTCAACTGATCTTGCTTGCATTTTGTGTGTGTTCATATTCACTGTTTTCTTTTGATTGTGTTCCATGTTGTATCAGGCAAGGACGAATTATGCGTAGAATTTCTGCTTATGCCCATTTAGCGTATTTGTATTTACCTGGTTCTGACTAGTGAATGTTGAGTTGTTTTGCTTTCCCTGAGATTCAGGGAGGGCTTCGGTGAGATTGCTAATGTTTAAGTGGATGGGATTGCTAAGGTTTGGAGTATGATGTAAACATGTCACACTCTGAGATTTGCAAAATTTCACAACTGTTGTCCGGACGCGCAGAATACATTTTATTGATTATTGATTGGTTCACCAATCACAGCCGTTCAACATCACGATCCAATGATCCAGAGGCTATTCAACTCTTTATTTTGAAGGTTACTTGGCATTAATTGTTGCCCCACCTCTTGTTGCACTCAGTTATACAATCCACAACACCATGTGTATCTGCAAAAATGGCCAAGACGAGCACAAGATCCTAAGACCAGATGGTGATTCTTCTTTGTATCAATAGAAAAAAGAGAGCATATATTGCATCGATGTTCAGGAGAATTCATCTATAAATGGAACGGAGCAAATGGAATGCAAGTAACGTGTTCTGTTGGTCTTACAGGTTGGTGCCACCGACGGGTCACAGATGGAGTCCGTGCTGCAGACCATGATGCATGCGGCAAGGGCATCCTTCTTGTCAACGCCGTCATAGTTGCCGGCGCAGTCGACGTTGCAAAGGCACCAAGGGACGTTGTGCCTGCACCCGTCGTGGCACTGCTGGTAACAGTTGCAGAAGGACATGGCGTCCACCTGTTGTTTGGATGGCACAGCGTGACAATGGCGGCGGCCCGCTTTTGCACCTCCATCCCCTCTCCTTATCTGCACGAGCTATGACAAGAGAGTAGGAAGGGAACTGATGTGGGAGTTTTGAGGTGACTGGTGGCTCTCTTAGACAGTCAGATATGTGGTCTTTATATACTGGAGTTTTGAGGGCAATATCAGTATTTGACCCGGAAAATTTGTAGTGTAACACGACAAAGTATTGCAGTATTTGCTAGCACATCAGATTACCATTATGGAGAGTGGAGATCATCCTGTCTCCAATTCTTGCGCGGCGCTTCCTTTTGCTTCCAAGAACCTCCTTACGACTGTCCATACATTTTTTCCATTCTCTGATTTGCATGTCTCCACTTTTTCAAAAATCCGGTATGGACAGTTGAGATTCGTAGGATGACCTGGATATAAGTTCGAAACACGAAGGCTGCCATTCTGATACATCAAATGAGGCACACAATCCTCTGGGATTTTTTGTTGAAAAACATAGTAATAACTTCCTAGTTAGCAATGATGTACTAGTTTTAGAAGTATGCAAAAGATGCACGGATGTCGTAATAGTAAAAAATCTTACCAGGGTATCTCCATGGTAGTTACCGTAGTTCAACACGTGCACTATTGGCACGTATTGACCATAATGTTGAGGAGTTTGATTGTAGATATTGTATTTCTCAAGATCAGTACAAAATCCGACCAGATGATTTTTCTCCTGACAAGTTAACTCGGAGCCATCGGTGTAGTGGGTTTTGTCTACCATGTTCCGCACATTTTTTAAACAATCAAAATAAGCTGTCAATGGAAATAAGTTGTCAACTATTTTGAAATAAATAATATAAATTAGTTAATAATTAACTATGTTTGAGAAACTCACATAGCGGTAGAACTGGAGGCGTATCAACAAGGACCCAAATGTCCATATTGTCTTGGTCGATGTCAGGATCACCAAGATCCATGGTGACAAGCATACCCTCATCAAAACCATACATCTTGCAAAATGCTTCCCAGTTTTTGCAACCAAAATGGGTTACACTCTCAGCATTATACAGATTTACTTCAAAATCCACATCATGATGTGTCCTTAGGTGAATTTTCTTCGTTTCAAAATTTTCATGATCTTCAAAATCCATCCTCTCCAAGACATAGCGTCTTGCATGGCATGGGATAAACTATACTCGAATTGTAAAAGATGAAATTACACGTTGAAATAGTTGAAGTCATGCTTAATTATGAAAAAAACACTTGTCGTCGTTGCGTACCGTTTCAACTTCGAAGGTCTCCTCGAGCTGAATGCTGAAGCGCCGATCATCGTCCAGGTGAGGCCTGTCGCACAGACCTCGACCGTCGTGGCACTAGTCGCACTCCCCCGGGAGACTTTCGTCGTCCGATGACGACATTTCCTATGTTCATAATTCAAAACTACATCATCTCTGTTGGGTCCAATAAGATAATCTACAGTGTGGTGAAAACACGCCCTTCGAACTGGTTTGAGCAATTGGTGAATGGAGATGGTCTAAGATTTTCAGTAGTAAGAAGTGAAGTGGTAATTTTGAGAGCAAATGGTTAGGATGAGTGGTTCCTACTTAATTAAGTACTAAGACCCCGGCCCATGCATTAGTCACAAGTACCCCATATGTCCTATTTTTAGCAAAGTCATGCTAAAATTCATGGAAAAATTCAGCATGACCTTTGCTGAAAATAGGACATATGGAGTACCCGAATTTGCCGGAACGGAAGTTAATCGACATTCCAGCAAACTCAAGGGCCTCTCGGGGTACAGCAGCATCATCACAAGTTGACAAAATTCCCAAGTAGTACAGTAGCAGCACCACAAGTAGTACCAATGAACATATAGTCCAGCACATTCTGAATTTCGATAAATGACAGCAAGTTAACTCATGCTGACAGCAACAAACTTATAACAACATAAATGAAATTGCAGTTCATACACAACACGTGGCCACATGGCTGCTCCCTCCCTCTCTCTCTCTCTTAGTTTGCTGGAGAGCAGCTTGATGACATTGCTAATCCATATTACAAGAACCGGTTATCTTACAAAGATAAAACCAAAAGCTACTTACTACAGGAGCTTATGTCTGGACCTGATGACAACACTGCTTATGGACCCTTATAACGCTAAAAAAAAGTCGAGAGATTTTACAGAACAGAACTTAGTTACCAGCTTATCGACCTCGTTACAGATAATCCTTTTGTAGGTACCGTCCTTGATGCTTTTCTTTGGAGGTGACTGTGTTTTGTTATACGCAACAAAACTTGAATTAGAATATTTCCAAATCATAAACAGACAATAAAATGCAAATTTGGAGAAATTTGAGCAAATAGATGAATTGTGTAGGTATGCATGGATTTAAGATTATTTGTTCAAAGCCAATTTGTCAATGATTAATAAGATATCTCAATTTCCACCAAATAATACATTTGTTATACACCACATTTTCTTTTCCTTTGGAAAAGAAAAAAGCACACTGGAGATTTGCCCCCCAAGAAAAGTAATGGTATCAAAATGGGGCTGCTAAACTAATCTGATGTCAGAAATCCTCAATGGAACTGGTATTCCCACAGCACTGTCCTGCTTGTGTTTAGTAGGGATATTGTACTGCACAAAAAAGATTGTTCCTTCAATGTGCTTGACAATGCATGTACTACTATGAGGTCCTTACTGATTATTAAATTGAAGCACTGCATCCATCAAGACTATCTCTAAAATGCATTGATGCCCCAAAATAAATACCAGTGAAAATTGAACCCAACACTACTAGGAAAAGGCCTACTAATGGCGCACCTAATTTGGCTATTAATGGCGCATTAGTGGTGCGCCATTAGTAGCACGCCATTAGTATATTTTACTAATGGCGCACCACTGGTGCGCCATTAGTATCTGGTATACTAATGGCGCACCCCAGATGCGCCATTAGTATATACAACAGTGCGCCATTAGTATGCCTCCCAGGGGGCCATCTATACCCAGGTGCTTTGGCATACTAATGGCGCACCACAACTGGATGCGCCATTAGTAACTTCGGCATACTAATGGCGCACTGTTTAGTGATGCGCCATTAGTATCCTCTGGCATACTAATGGCGCACTATGATGTGATGCGCCATTAGTATGAATATTAGGTTTTTTTTATTTTTTTATTTTCTGTTTTTTGCACAGGTTACAAAATGTATAATTGGACAAAATATAGACAGCACACATCAACAACAGATTCATCGAATACAATAGAAGATTAGTCTCTGAATACAATTCATCATTTTAGTCTCCGAATACAATTCATCATATTAGTCTCCGAATTGAAAAGACCGAACAAAGATAGAACATTATATTACAAGTCTCGAGACCGCGAGTTTGTCTTCACATTACAAGTCGATATCGATCATCTAAACTACCATCACATAGAAGAGAGCTGCGGTCATCACGATGAAACCTTCATTTAGGAAGAGAGTGAACCTTTGGTGGGTTCTCTCCACTGCTCCCAGAGTTGATCCCAGATTGTATATTTGAACCGACATTGCTTGATTCGCTTTCTTCAGGAAATGCTGCCCCATCATGCGCATTGAGAATCACACAATAGCAGTGTTCTGGGTCTGACAAAACCTGCTCAAATTTACAAGATCACTTTACTCTTTATGGTTAACTTAGAAAGTATATGGTCAAAGCCATCTGAAGGAAAACCACGGAACATCAGTGATAAAACCGCAGGCATCTACAATATTTGCAAAGTATTGCCAGAACACAATGTTATGTAATTTTTGGGAGAAGTAAATTAGAACTCACCACAGCATCAAAAGGATCATCGAAGTCATCAACTGAGAAATAAATGTTCGGATATGCAGGTACTGTCTCTACAGCCTATTAAAGGGATGTGAGTTACGACAGATTATTTATATTGAAAGGCAGTCTCTCTGAAAAGATGATGCCAGAAAAAAAATTACCTTTCTTTGATCAAGGCGGAAATTTACACGGCTAGGGGATGCATATACAGTTTTTGAAACCTTGTAAATTGGAGGCAACCGCTTGCTTTTGTCTGCACGATTGCGAAGATTGCTGATACTGTGGAAGTAGATTAGAAGAAGCACATAACCAACCATTAAATATTACTGAGGGGAGTTATGAAAAAAAAGGTTTTGTTGTGCATGACAATTGATACTACTGGCACTCTAAGATTTGTGAGTCCCTTAACATTCCAGGGCAAACTCAAGCTGAAAGATAAATTTGTGGTCACAAATTGTTCAGCCAGCTAATGAAAAAAGTGTGATTGTACCAACAACCCAGACCCATTTCGCAACATTTAGTTGAAACAGAGAATGCTGTTTCAATACGGAATTAGATGACATGACAATCATTATTTGCCAACCGTCTCAGATTTTGATAAAGGGTGAGAAACTATGAACCAAAAATCTGGGGAGTTCTTTAACTGACTATAGCTAACAGACCAAAAGTGTTGTATTAATATAAGGATTTACTTCATTTAGCACCCCGTTGCCATTGGCGATCTGCCAAGACGCGATGAAGATAGTAAACACGAAGGCTTGGAGAAGAAGAGGAATAACTGAGAGTAGGAGGCTAATTGGTAGATTTCTCTCAATTTGTTCAGCTTAACCATTCTCTAGGTACAGACTGGCTTATATAGCCTACAGCTCAACACAAGGCCACATCGATGCCGAACACACACACACACTCTGCACCACCGTTATTACACCTCTTCTATACGGTGGCGCCTCCTGAATATATGTCTCAACTCCAGTGTCTCGCACACCAGCCATAACACCTCAATAGATCACCCAAAAAGGTTTGCAGTTGTTCTTATGCATAGTTATAGCTAATTGTTCAGAGCATACAAAGCTTGTAAGATCTTAGCAGAAGTGCCACAGAAACATACCTGCACAATGCCACTGTGACAGTATATGACGTGTGAGCGACTAAATTCAAATAGAAGGAACGTTCCCAATCAACCTCAGTTGAATTAGCATTTATGAGCTTTCCAAGCTGGCAATTGCAAAAAAGGAGCATATTTAGCCCAGTAATTCAAGGGAACGTAATTGTTCCCATCATGGGTTCTCCAACTAACACGATGAATTGCATATCCTACACATACACACAGTTTCCAGCATTCCACAGAAACAACTCCATACCATACGTGGTGCAGTAATAAAACATATGCACAGCGGCAATACTGGGCCAAACAGAGTGGGATGCTAAGTTGACACTGCAGCTGCAAAACCAACAACGCTGCTCGAAATTATCACATGGAACTAACAACACCCATCACTTAGTCCTCGGTAAGTGTTGTTTTCTCCCAATTCTATAACCTGCCACAGCAAGCACGTACGGACCACCAACTGTTCGACAGATTGCTTCGGCCAAATCCAGCCACAAAACTCCCTTCCACTCCACAGATCAAACCCACGGAGGCGCAAACTCGAATCCAATACCACGCATGCCCGCTCAATCGGCAGCTAAAACGAAGCAGGAAACGGGAAGGATCGGCTTACTGTCTGCTGCATGAAGTAGCCCTTGGTGGCGGGGTCGACCTCGGCCTGCAGGCCCGGGTTGTTGGCCGGCGCCTCCTTGGCCCCTGACGACGTCGACATGGCGGAGGCGGCGAACGCGGCCGGGTAGGACCGGCGAGCCCGGGCGAACCCCTGCACCTGCAGAACCCCGATCAGAAACCGTGAGCGCGAGTGCGAGAAGCGCGACGATCTAGTATATCAGTTCGCCCGGAGACCTTGGGCTGGGCGAGGCGGGGGGCGCGCGGCGCGGAGGCGGAGGCGAGCCGGCGGAGGGCGCAGGAGGAGAGGAGGGCGGAGCGGAGTGTGGCGGCGGCCATGGCAGAGCGGTACGGCGGGGTTATTTAGGGGAGAAGAGGATAGAGGAAAGGCGCACTAGTTACTAATGGCGCACCTTCAGGTGGTGCGCCATTAGTATGTTTGGACAGGTGCACTAGTTTAAAAAAAATTTGATACTAATGGCGCACCCTGGGCCAGGTGCGCCATTAGTATGTTTGGACAGGCGCACTAGTTAAAAAAAATTGATACTAATGACGCACCCTGGACAGGTGCGCCATTACTAGTTACAACTAGTAATGGCGCACCATGGGCAGGATGCGCCATTAGTATGTTTGGACAGGCGCACTAGTTAAAAAAAAATTTGATACTAATGGCGCACCCTGGTCCAGGTGCGCCATTAGTAGTTTCAACTACTAATGGCGCACTGTCTCTGGATGCGCCATTAGTATGTTTGGACAGGCGCACTAGTTTAAAAAAAAATTTGATACTAATGGCGCACCCTGGGCCGGGTGCGCCATTAGTAGTTTCAACTACTAATGGCGCACTGTGTCTGGATGCGCCATTAGTATGTTTGGACAGGCGCACTAGTTAAAAAAAATTGATACTAATGGCGCACCCTCGGCCAGGTGCGCCATTAGTAGTTTCAACTCTAATGGCGTATCAGAAGGTGGTGCGCCATTAGTATATACTAATGGCGCACGGCTTGTCTGGTGCGCCATTAGTGTCAATCCCATCTATAGCCCTTTTTCTAGTAGTGCAACACTGTCCTGCTTATGTTTGGTTGTAAGATTATAATAGATAAAAAGATTAGTTCATCGATGTGCTTGACAATACATGTCTTGTGAGATGCTCTTTCAAATATTAAAATAAAGTACTGCCTCATGAATAAAACTAACTCTAAAATGCCTTAATACCCCAAAAAATGTACAACTGCGGGGTGGTGCTGCTGGAGATGCTGTCAGGGCGGCGGGCGCTGGACAAGAAGGAGGAAGGGGGAAGGAGGAGAGGGACCTGGGCGGGCGCGGCCGGTCGCCGGAGGGGTCGGGGTCGGGGTCGGCGGCGGCGGCATCGAAGGGATGGCTCGAGGGCGTCCGAGATCGTCCGGGTCCACATAGTCGAAGAGGAAGACGGCGGCGGTCCTCCTGGGCGCCTCGGTTGGTCATGGGGAGGCCGGCGGCCACGTGCTTCGCGGGTCGGCACGGGGGAGATGCAGTGGTGGGGTGCGCGGGGGCGCAGGGGCGGCGGGGGTGGAGTCCGGCGGGGGTCGGGGAGTTTCTGGCGAGGGAGAGGGATGAAGGGGATCTGGCAAGGGAGAGGGAGGAATAAGCTAGGGGGAAACTTACTAATGGCGCACCCCGAAGCGGTGCGCCATTAGAATGTTTTTTTAGATAGCAATGGCGCACCCACGATCGGTGCGCCATTAGTAATCTTTTTGTTACATAGCAATGGCGCACCGGCCAGGGGTGCCCCATTAGTAATCTTTTTTATATATATAGCAATGGCGCACTAGCCAGAGGTGCGCCATAAGTAAAAAAAAAATTATTATTTTTTGTTGCCTCTAATAATTTTTAGAAAATGAATATGAATATGAAACAGTAATAATTTTTTATAAAAACAGTAATAATTTTTTGTGACGGTGGAGCGGGCCGGGGAGGGTGCGGGGAGGGTGCGGGGGGTCGTCGGCGGCGGTGGAGCAGGGGATGGTGCGGTGGGTCGGCGGCGACGGTGTAGCGGGGGAGGGTGCGGGGGGTCGGCGGCGGCGGCCGGTGGAGCGGGGGGTGCTCGGCGGCGAGGGGGGCCGGATCTGGCGAGGTGGGATAGCGATCGAGATGGAGGGGGATCGAGATCAAGTGTCCATGAAATATACACTAATGGCGCATCGGGGAACAGTGCGCCATTACTAGTTTTGCAAAAACAAAAAATATATAGTAGTGGCGCACTATGAGGCCGGTGCGCCATTACTAGTTAGAACTAGTAATGGCGCACTGTGCCCTAGTGCGCCATTAGTATATTTAGAAAAATAAATAAATAATTTGTTACTAGTGGCGCACCGTGTGTCTGGTACGCCATTAATGTCTTTCACACTAATGGCGCACCAGCACATGGTGCGCCACTGCTATATAGTAGTGGCGCACCACATGTCTGGTGCGCCATTAGTGGCCATTCCATCTATAACCTTTTTCCTAATAGTGGTATCTGCAAAAATGGCCAAGACGAGCACAAGATACTAAGACCAGATGGTGATTCTTCTTTGTATCAATAGAAAAAAGAGAGCATATATTGCATCGATGTTCAGGAGAATTCATCTATAAATGGAACGGAGCAAATGGAATGCAAGTAACGTGTTCTGTTGGTCTTACAGGTTGGTGCCACCGACGGGTCACAGATGGAGTCCGTGCTGCAGACCATGATGCATGCGGCAAGGGCGTCCTTCTTGTCAACGCCGTCATAGTTGCCGGCGCAGACGACGTTGCAAAGGCACCAAGGGACGCTGTGCCTGCACCCGTCGTGGCACTGCTGGTAACAGTTGCAGAAGGACATGGCGTCCACCTGTTGTTTGGATGGCACAGCGTGACAATAGCGGCGGCCCTCTTCTGCACGTCCATCCCCTCTCCTTATCTGCACGAGCTATGACAAGAGAGTAGGAAGGGAACTGACGTGGGAGTTTTCAGGTGATTGGTGCCTCTCTTAGACAGTCAGATATGTGGTCTTTATGTACTGGAGTTTTGAGGGCAATATCGGTATTTGACCGGGAAAATTTGTAGTGTAACATGACAAAGTATTGCAGTATTTGCTAGCACATCAGATTACCCACAATTTCAGGCTTGGCTATTTTGTAGCCATTTTTGCCATGGCATTGATTTCCTAAACAAGATGGTGCCTACTGCCACTTACTAGCCCCTAGTGGCCTAGTGCGCACCTGAAACTAACCTTGGATCATAAACCGATTAGACAAGCGCATGGTGAAGAGACCTGTGCTGATGTAGAACGAAAACCGAATGCAGTTTTCAAACAATGCTGTTTGGTAGTAGTGACGGACAGATTGCTATTTCAAGTTCCTGGGGATGTGAAGTAGTCCCTCCGTTCCAAAATAGACACCTTCTGTGAATTGAATTTGCACAATTCTCTCTTTCTTTAATCAAATTTGCATCTATTCAGTAGTAAGTCCCGTTTAGGCTTCGGTGAGTTTGCTAATGTTTGAATTTGAATTCTTTGTTGAGTTGAATATACATATGATGTATACACGCGAGTGTGTGCTTCAGTGTGTTGGGTGTGTGATTGTCGTTCTTGTTAAAAGACTATGTATGATACAGGGACATGTTGCGTTGCTCCTCTTGACATTCTCGGGGATGGGGTGAACGAATCTCGCACAGTAAAATCTTCTCTTTTGGTTAGACCGGTAGATATGTGCCTGTAAGTTGCAATTTTTTTTACTGAAATGTAACTATACATATGAATATATCTAGTGTTAGGGAGTTTTGCTTACATATTTTTCCCCCGCACGCCATATCTAGCGCGCCTGTTGGAGATGCTCTAACTGCAGTCGAAACGAAGCCAGGCATGTCCACTCGCCCCCATTACGTCCTCGATCATATTTGCACGCGGCCCAACATCCTCGGCTCTGCACTAGGCCGTATACCTAGTGCCTGTTGATCCCACATACCCCTGCGCTGATTTCGGCCCAGACTGGCCCAACAACGAATTCAAACGCAGGCACCGAGCCTCCCTGATCGCCCCGATCTGGTCGGCCGCCGGCGCCGGCACCAGCGTTGCCATTGGCCGTTTTTTCTTCCGTCGTGGTAATACAGTCCAAGAATGGGGATCAATGAAGTACTGCAAAGTTAGCGCCGGCAAACGTACCGTGGGGATTGGTCCCTTCCATGGCCGAATGATCGTCGGAGCCGTTCGCCGGAGAACCTCGACCTTATCTTCCCCCTTCTGTCCATCCCAAGGCTGATCGCTTGACAGAACAATCACGTTGATGTTCTGGCGACTTCATCTTCCGAATAGCCCACCCGAAGAGACTCGCAAATGATATCCGACGGCATCGGCAATGGGACCTCCACCACCAATCTGGTCACAGTGCGGTCCTCCTCGTCGAAGATCGTCCCGGAGAGAGCCCAAAAGCGATTGCCCCGCCGACACCCGGGGCGGCCGCGGGTGCCCTCGCGGCCACCAGTGTAGTCGCCTCCCTGACTGTCGTGAGGTAGCTTGTGCTTCTTTAAAATGGAAGAGATTGTCACTTCCCAGCCTCTGCACCAACTAGGGATACATACGGCCATTTTAGTATGAGTATGAAGATAAGCAAGGTCCTCAGAATTTTCTAAATCAGTATCAAGATATTTCTTCATAAGTGGTTCTCCCTGTGCATTATCAATTCTAGGAACTAAACTCGGGTCGTTAGGATGAACAACCACAAGGCTGGTACAATTAATTAGTTGTTCCCTTTGTTTAGAAATATAAGAGCGTCGTTTAGATCACTAAAGTAGTGATCTAAACACTCTTGTATTCTTTAGTGATATAAATGCTCTTATATTTCTTTATGGAAGGAGTACCTTTTAGTTGGTATTTTGCATGTGTTCATGTTCACTTTTTTCTTTTGATTGTATAAAGACGGGCCAATCGTACGTCAAATTGCGGCTTATATATGTCCCATTTTGTGTGTGGCCGACGAACTTGTTTCAAATTATTTTGCTTTTGTTCAGACTCACGCAAGGCTTCGATTAGTTTGCTGATGTTTGAATTCTTTTACATGTTATATTAACCCTCTCCTTCGTTACTTATTCCTCGCAGAAAGAAGATAAGGCAATTTTGATCTTGCAATCTGGTCAGAGTATGGTATCAAAGACACATCAAATTAGCAGGGATTTACCAAATGCATTGATAACTAGCTTTATTATAAGATTCACAAACTTCCTCACAATCACAAGTAGTGCACCGAAGCCAAATACATTTTATTGCATTGGTGCAGCAGTTCGACATCATATGATCCCATGATCGGCCGGATCTTCAATCTTCAAGGAACCTTGGCCCGTCCATGGCGACCCCACGTATCGTTGCACGCATGGCTACAATATGCGGCGCCTGCATATGCAAAATGGCAGTGCAAGCACAAGATCATCAGAACAAAATAACAGCATAAAGAGCACACATATTCCATGAGTGTGCCTCTACGAACGCACCCATATCATAAAGCAAGGTGCTAGGAGGTCCTCTTACCGGATGGCGCCGCCGGCACGCCGCATAGGGAGTCCTTGGTGCAGGCGACCATGCAGGCGGCTACGGGGTCATTCTTGTCATCACAGCTGCCGCCACACACGACCTTGCAGAGCATCGGGAAGGCGTGCTTGCACCCTAAGTAGCACTCTCGGTAGCAGTTGCAGGAGTAATTGGAGAACTGTTGATGGGATGGCCTGGACAGCATGAGGAGTAGGAGCATGGACAGGGCCGCAATCACTGCCGCTCTCTTCTTCACCACCATGTCCTTCCTCGTACTGTACAAGAGAAGTGGAGTAGATTTCAGGCTCCTGTGTGGAGGGCTCTGTACATGTTTCAGCCTGGAAGCGGATCTCCTGCGAAGGAAATCATTAACCCGGAGATCAAGAAGATCCGAGGAGCTAGGAATCATTTGCGTGGAAATCTGAGAGAGAGGTAAATCATGGTCTTACTTCCAAAACTGTAGATCCGCCCGATGGAAAGTTGAGCAACCTTCTCTGAAGAAGAAACAGCACCAAATCGGCAAAGTATCAATGGTGGCAAATTCAATCACCAGGTGATTTGCTGCTAAAAGAAAATGCAGAGCAATCTCTGTCTCTATCTCTAGTATTTATCTTTATCTCTATATCTATATCTCTATCTCTATCTTCTCTTCTCTTCTCTTCTCTCCACCGGTTTTCACTGGTTTTCTCATTTGGCCAAACAAACCCAACCTTTATTGGGTAACGATATGGCCAGACGAACCCAACTTTTATGGTAAACGTTTACGCGCGGTGAGTCGGATGAACGCTCGGGCCGGTCACTTCGCCATGCTGGCGCTAGCCATCAGGAAGGGAACACGTGTACCTTATCCTTTCCTCACGGCCGTGACCTCGCTTTCCCCATCGCTTTCCACCTCGCCTCCTCCGACATAGCACCAGGCAGCTCCGAGCACTCCTCCCTTCACACCTCACGCTGCACCTCCTCCATGGGGGTGCTGCTCCCATGCGCCATGGCCTGCGAGCTGAAGGTCAGGGCGGCCATGGCTGGCGAGCTCGGGGTAGACTGCGACGGGGGCTCCTACGAGCTGCTATGGGCGCCATGGCTTATGAGCTTGGGGGCAGACGACGACGGGGGAGACTGCGAGCTGCTATGGGCGACGCCGTTGAGCATTTGCTACTCGGAGAATCTCACCGGAGCTGCGAGCATTAAGCGACACCTCCCATGTTACAACTGGTGTTCAAGGAAGCTACCACAGGCGCTGCAAAAAGCTTCAACCCGTGACGCCAAATGCTGGGACCGCTCAGTGCCATCGCAAAAAGCTACAACCGGCGTCGCAAAAAGCTTCGACCAGCATCGCAAAAAGCTTCAATCACGACGACATATGTCAGGGCTGGCTACTGTCAATACCAAAAAAGCTGCAACCGTTGTTGCTTTTGCTACTATCGGCGTCGTTGTTTGCTACATACTTCACGGCTTAGCTGCGGCGTGCGACGACGGCGGCGATCAACAAGCTGTATGTTTTTGCTGGAATGAAGACTATGTGTGCTACAACCGGTTATGGCAGAGCTACCACCGGTGATTTTTTTTGGCTACAACCATGTACGGATTAGTTGTGACCTCAGTCGGGAGCTGCAACAGTTGATGTTTTTGCTACTACCGGCATCGTTGTTTGCTACATGCTCGACTTAGCTGTGACGTTCGACGATGGCGGCGACGTTTTTGCTACAACCGCCGCTGGATTTTGCTTCATCCGTTCGTGGATTAGCTGCAACCCGCGATGGCCGCAACGGCGGTTCGCTGCAACTGTGCTTTGGTTTTGCTACCACCGGCGAAGATTTTTGCTACATCCATGCATATTTGCTACACCGGTGCTTCAAACACGGTGATGAGCAGCGCCAGATGCTGGTGGGGGTTGTTGTTGGAAATATGAGCAATTTTCCGAATGATTTTATTGACAGAAATACTAGATAAAGCATGACTAATATAGCAAAGATAAAATAATTCATGCAATTCGACAGAGAGAAGGTAAATAGCATCTGTATATATGAACTAGAACCGAACACATCTAGAACAGACACTAGAGCAAGAAGTTGTGACAGAACTTCTAACAGAAAGAGTATTAGAACGTACGGAACGGGAGCAGTCGAGCAGATGCACTGGTCTTGGGGTCGGTGTCCTCGCCAGCCATGTCGTCGAGGAGGTTGTCAACGTCGGGGAAGAAGTCATCGTCGGGGAAGTAGTCGTCGGAGTCCGGGGCGTCCGTGACAAAGAAGTCAGTAGTCGCGCTGAGCGCTCCCCAAAAACCTTATCACCCTTCTCCCGTACAGGACTCAAAAGGTGCGGTTTCGGAGGCCTACTGTCCCGACCTGCGGTACACGCCGCAAGCCGGGATGGGAAGAATTTAGCAGTAGCGTAGTGCTCAAGAACTTGTGGCGAGAGGAAGAAGAGGTTTTGGTGCGTCTCTCTAAGAGGAGCGACCTCCCTTTTATAGACGCAAGAGAAGGAGGCGAGAGGCTGCGCCGGGAGCTGAAGAGAATGAGGGAGACGAAACGAACAGGCGCCAGGCGAAGAGGCGCGGTGTTCGTATTCAATCACCACTACAGCAAAAACATTTCAGCTTCCGCGTGACCTTTCGTATACCCGTCGTGCGTGGCAAAAATTTAGACATCGGCTCGTTCCCGCAACCCGCGGCGCGTCATGACGAGGCGTGGCGTGGCGAGGCGGGCGGCGGAGGAGGAGCGCGCGTGGATGTCCCTCTTGTTCTCATCCTCATACATGTGGAGAAAGAGCCTCCCTTATAAAGATATCCAACTCCCTCTAAATAACAATGTGGGACTAAACTTTAGTTCCACCTCTTGCCTTGCACGAATGGGCTGCGTGGTCCTCTAGGATTTATTAGGAATTTCTGAAACTGCTATTGGGCTAGGCCCAAAATAGACAAAATTCCAGCAATCCCCCACCAAATCTCAGAGGCACACAAAATTTGCCTTTTGTTCCAAAACACTGTTTTATATACCGGTACTGCAGTGGAGACTGTTAAGTTGAAATTCCACCTAGAACTCTATGCTACACTAGTAAGCAACTTGAACAGTGGACTGGGCCTTGAACTGCAAGTTTTCCGTGAATCTAGTTTCACATAAAGCCTTGATCGATACGTGGCTACCGTTGGTCTTCCCCGCGGGTGGAGCTTATGCGTCATACTCCGAGACCTTTCATGAGTTTACTAGTGAGAACCCTACTCTCATAGATTGCGACGTTTAACAATCAGACTCATATAGGTGTGTTCTTCAAAAGATGTTCTGCAGGACAACATCTCTGCTTAAATGAGCCACTTAGAACACATTTAAGATATACATCAACCTGCCATGCAGTTTTAGGAGAGTATTGCATCTTCATGGAGTGGTATTGTTAATAGTAAGGATACTCTCCTCTCAGTTGATCAACAACTTGTCTTCCACATCTATTTCACGGGATCTCCGATCATAAAGAATAGGTTACCACTGTGAACAACTCATATTGTGGGTCTCATACCCATCTCCCTCGATGCATTACCTATCACATTACGTGATAGACCCTTAGTAAAAGGATCTGCCAGATTTTTAGACATTTGGATATAATCCAATACAATAACTCCGGAGTTTCTCATTTTCCTGACAGACTTTAACCTTCTCTGAACGTGTCTTGATGACTTCATGTTATCCTTTGAGCTGCTCACTTTCGTGATCACAGTTTGATTGTCGCAGTTCATAAGGATACCCGGTACAGGTTTCTCAACAACCGGCAAGTCATTCAAGAGCCGGCGAAGCCAATCTGCTTCGACCGTAGCTATATCTAGTGCTGTGAGTTCTGCTTCCATTGTTGACCTCGTTAAGATGGTTTGCTTGCAAGACTTCCAAGAAACAGCGCCACCTCCATGAGTGAATACATAACCGCTTGTGGCCTTTATCTCATCAGCATCTAAGATCCAGTTTGAGTCACTATACCCTTCAAGCACCTTTGGGTGCCCGGTGCAGTGAATTCCATAATTCGCAGTGCCTTTCAAATAATGCAAAACTCTCTCTAGAGCTTTCCAATGCACATCTCCCGGTTTTGAGACAAACCGACTCAGTTTGCTAACAGCAAAAGAGATGTCAGGTCTTGTAGCACTGGCTAAGTACATAAGCGAGCTAATAATCTGATAATATTTCAATTGATCTCTAGCAATTCTTCGATTCTTTCGAAGTAACACACTCGCATCATTTGGTGTTGGAGAGGGCTTGCAGTCACTATAGCCAAAGCGACTCAAGATCGATCTTTTCCACATAGTGAGATTGAAGCAATGTAATACCACCATCATCGTCTCTCAACAACTTGATGTTCAGAATGACATCAGCCACTCCTAAATCCTTCATCTCAAAACAGTGAGATAGGAAATCCTTGACCTCCTTAATAACATTCAGATTTGTTCCGAAAATCAGTATGTCATCAACATACAAGCAAAGGATAACTCCCTCGCCCCCACCATGGAGATAGTACACACATTTCTCAGCTTCGTTTAGAACAAAGCCTGCAGCTGTTAAAGTTCTTTCAAACTTCTCATGCCACTGTTTAGGTGCTTGCTTGAGTCCATACAAAGACTTCGGCAACTTGCACACTTTTCCTTCCTGACCATATACTACAAACCCATCTGGTTGTTCCATATAAATTTCCTCGTCCAACTCTCCATTTAGGAAAGCAGTCTTAACATCCATTTGATGAACGAGAAGACCATGTGAGGCAGCTAGTGAAAGTAGAACTCGAATAGTGGTCAGTCGAGCCACAGGTGAGTAAGTATGAAAGAAGTCTTCACCTTCCTTTTGGGTATAACCCTTAGCCACGAGCCGAGCCTTGTACTTTTCAATAGTACCATCAGGCCTAAGCTTCTTCTTGAATACCCATTTGCATCCTATAGGTTTGCACCCATAAGGACGATCAGTTATCTCCCAATTTTCATTCGCCATGATGGAATCCATCTCATTACGAACCGCTTCCTTCCAGTAGTCAGCATCTTCAGATGCATAGGCCTCTGAAATAGAACTGGGAGTGTCATCTATGAGATACACAAGAAAATCATCACCAAAGGACTTTGCAGTCCTCTGTCTCTTGCTCCTAGTAGGAACTTCATTGTTCTCCTCCACAGGACTTTCAAAGTGTTCCATCGAAATGGCAGGTTCGATAATTGTAACTGGTTCCTGATTCGATGAACTAGGCATCTCCTGATTAGATGAGGTAGCCATATCCTTCATGGGAAAGATATCTTCAAAGAAAGTCGCATCATTCGACTCCATGATCGTACCGACATGCATGTCAGGTACCTCAGATTTTACAACCAAGAATCTATAACCAATGCTATGAAAAGCATATCCCAGGAAAACACAATCCACGGTCTTTGGTCCAAGCTTGCGCTTCTTTAGAATTGGCACATTGACTTTCGCCAAACAACCCCACGTTCGTAGATAAGAGAGTTTTAATCGTTTCTTCTCCCATTCCTCGAATGGAGTTATCTCTTTATTCTTTGTGGGAACTCGGTTTAGGACATGACATGCAGTCAATATCGCCTCCCCCCATCATGCCTTGGGGAGACCCGATGTGTCTAACATGGCGTTAACCAAATCTGTTAGAGTACGGTTCTTTCTTTCGGCCACCCCATTTGACTGAGGTGAATAGGGAGGCGTCCTCTCATGGATTATACCATGTTCCGCACAAAAAGCATCAAATTCATTGGAAAAATACTCTCCACCACGGTCGGACCTAAGCCTCTTTATTTTTCGATCAAGTTGGTTTTCCACTTCAGCTTTATAGATCTTGAAAAAGTTCAAAGCCTCATCCTTAGATTTCAGAAGATACACACGGCAGTATCTAGTGGAGTCATCAATTAACGTCATGAAATATTTCTTTTCACCTTTTGTCAAAACACCATTCATTTCACATAAATCTGAATGTATGAGCTCTAGTGGTGCAAGATTTCTCGTTTCCGCAGTCGTGTGAGACTTACGAGGTTGCTTAGCTTGCACACAAACTTGCCACTTAGATCCCTTGATAGTGGTGAAACTAGGGATTAAGTTCAACTTCGCTAGTCGTGACATGCAACCAAAGTTAACATGACAAAGACGTGAATGCCAAACATTTGATTCACTATTTTTGCAAACATGATTAACAACTTTATTGCAGACGTCTGATAAGGATAAATGAAACAGGCCTCCTGACTCATAGCCTTTACCGACAAAGGTTCCATACTTGGATATTACAAATTTATTCGACTCAAAGACAAGCTTATAGCCATCTCTACACAGAAGAGATCCGCTAAAAAAAATTATTGACGGAGGGGACATAATGCACGTTCTTCAGCCGCACGATCTACCCCGAAGTAAACTTCAGGTCGGCCATGACAAAACCACGAACAGAGCACTTGAACCGTTGCCCATCAGCACGGTTGAAGTCCCTATGGTCTGATAAGACGAAAACATGGAAATATCACCACATACATGCACATTAGCACCCGTGTCAATCAACCAATCAGGAGAATGGCATACTGAAAGAATAGTGGGAAATATACCATACCCAGCATCCTTCATGTCAGTGTCTCCAGTGACAACATTAGCGGTCTTGCCGCCTTTCCTAGGATGAAGCTTGTCATAGTGATTAGGGCAACTAGGAGCCTAATGATCAGGATCCCCACACACATGACAAACACCTTTCTTCTTGTCATTCTTCATCTTGAAGTTCGTGTGTTGCACAACCTTATTCTTCCCATCAAACTTTGCTTTACCATCAAACTTGCCCTTGTTCTTGAACTTGTGGGGCTGGAAGTTCTTCTTCTATACCAGATTGGCACTAGATCCTCCCTCAATACCTCGAGCACGTGTGTCCTTTGCTCTCGCATTTTCTTCCACATCAAGAGTGCCAAGGAGATCCGAACGGAAAACTCCTGTCTCTTATGTTTCAGTAAGGTAGCAAAGTTCCTCCACGAATGAGGAAGCTTAGTGATGATACCTCCGGCAACAAACTTGTCCGGTAGCATACAACTGAAGTGCTCAAGTTCTCTAGCAAATGACTGTATCTCATGAGCTTGCTCAACCACGGAGCGCTCTTCAGTCATCCTGTAATCATAGAATTGCTCCATGATGTACAACTCAGTGCCAGCATCCGAGACCCCAAACTTGGCCTCGAGTGCATCC
Organism: Aegilops tauschii subsp. strangulata; assembly: GCF_002575655.3. Taxonomy (NCBI): domain Eukaryota; kingdom Viridiplantae; phylum Streptophyta; class Magnoliopsida; order Poales; family Poaceae; genus Aegilops; species Aegilops tauschii. The sequence continues at coordinate 32,978,314 of NC_053040.3, read as the reverse complement.
CACATATCTTTTCCATTATCAATTGACGCATAAGCATCAACTATGTTCTCACCAAGAACACTCAAGGGAGCAGCCTTAAACAGAGTATCCATTTTCTGAAAAGCTTGTGCTTGTTGAGCATCAAGCTCTCCATCAGGTTTGCCGAGAGTGGCGTCATAGCAACTCATGGTTTGAAACCATAAGACTGCTCTCACGCGCCACCTCTTATAGTGGATACCCTCAAACATGGGAGGTCTCATGGAAGCAGCAAAACCACTTGGGGTAAATTGCCTATAATAAGGTTTTTGGATTGTTGGAAATATGAGCAATTTTCAGAATGATATTATTGACAGAAATACTAGATAAAGCATGACTAATATAGCAGAGATAAAACAAGTCATGCAATTCGACAGAGAGAAGGTAAATAGCATCTGTATATATGAACTAGAACCGAACACATCTAGAACAGACATTAGAGCAAGAAGTTGTGACAAAACTTCTAACAGAAAGAGTATGAGAACGTACGGAACGGGAGCAGATGCACTGGTCTTGGGGTAGGTGTCCTCGCCAACCATGTCGTCGAGGAGGTTGTCGACGTCGGGGAAGAAGTCGTCGTCGGGGAAGTAGTCGTCGGAGTTTGGGGCGTCCGTGACGAAGAAGTCAGTAGTCGCGCTGAGCGCTCCCCAAAACCTTATCACCCTTCTCCCGTACAGGACTCAAAAGGTGCGGTTCCGGAGGCCTACTGTGCCTGCGGTGCACGCCGCAAGCCGGGATGGGGAAGAACGTAGCAGTAGAGCAGTGGTCAGGAACTTGTGGTGAGAGGAAGAAGAGGTTCTGGTGCGTCTCTCTGAGAGGAGCGACCTCCCTTTTATAGGCACAAGAGAAGGAGGCGAGAGGCTGCGCCGGGAGCTGAAGAGAACGAGGGAGATGAAATGAACAGGCGGCAGGCGAAGAGGTGCGCCTTTTCAGCTTCCGCGTGACCTTTCATATACACGTCGTGCGTGGCAAAGTAGACATCGGCTCATTCCCGCAACCCGCGGCGCGGCACGTCGTGACGAGGCGGGCGGCGGAGGAGGAGCACGCGCGGATGTCCCTCTTGTTCTCATCCTCATATATGTGGAGAAAGAGCCTCCCTTATAAAGAGATCCAACTCCCTCTAAACTAGCAATGTGGGACTAAACTTTAGTTCCACCTCTTGCCTTGCACGAATGGGCTACGTGGGCCTTTAGGATTTATTAGGAATTTCTGAAACTGCTATTGGGCTAGGCCCAAAATAGAAAAATTCCAGCAGTTGTCACGGGGGGCGAGGCGGCCGGAGGCAGGACGAGATGTGTGCAGGAGAGACGGATGCAGAGCTTGGGGGAAGAAGGTGCGGCTGACCCGCAGGAGCCGGACACAAGAGGGGAAGAGACGACATCCTGTCGTGAAGAAGACGACGACAGAGGTCAAAGATGCTAGATCTATGGCTACTGATGCTGCGAGCGGCGACGGCGAGCCGACATGCGGAGCTGCAAGCAGGAGGCCAGGGGGAGGAGGGGCCATGGGGGGCTACAGAAAATTCCGTCGGGCGATGACGGATGAGGGCTAAACCAGGATGAAGACGAGTGGGGGAAGGAAGAAGAGAACGCAAACCCAATCGGATGGCTGCGCGCGGCTGAATTGGATGGCCAGGGGCTGACCGGCCGAACGGTTGGGCCGGCGCGCCGGCGCAGATTAGTAGCCAACTTTTATTTGGTAACACATTCAATTCACGCATGGCGATTGATTTCTTTTTCGTAACCCAAGTTAACTAACAGATGATAATCAATCTTCAAATACTAAAACCAATCAATACAAGGCAACAAAAATTAATTCACGTATCGCGATCAGATTCTTCTTTAGTAACTCAGCTTAGCTCAAGGACAATTAATCTCTACATCACCTTTGTTTACCACTCGCCAATGGGAAAATTCATACCAGACACATCACGTAGGTGACCTGGTGTTGATCTAGATCCCTATGATGTGGTGTTGGGATCATGTCAAAACACCATGCCATCCTAAGTGCCGATTTTGCATGATCAACCGATTCAATTCCCGATCCACTCAATGCAATCGATCCATCGAGCGAACCAGAGAAACCCTATTCCCTTCCTCATCTCGTGTATTCTCCTATGGTGGTCACAGGTCGACGGGCGCCAGGGTAGCAACCATGACGTGTTTATGGTGGATCAGAAGCCGGATGTGAGGTACCCATTCATCCTCTCTTCCTAAGCCTACGTCATCTCTCTCCTCTCGGCCATCTCCCTTGGAACCAAAGTTTTAAATAGCGCGCTAAGCCTCTTAGCAGCGGCCTATTCTAAATGCTATAGTGGTGCTATAGCGAGCTATTTAAGTTGTTTGCTCATGTGTTTGGAGCAAAGACCCTTCGCGCGAGATCTTTTCTAAACGCTATAGCGGGCTAAAACCATGCTTGGAATGGCATGTGGAGGCAGCGACGCAAGAACGCAGAGTGGCTCGTCGAGGGAGCACGGCGCGTGCGCCGGTTTGCTGAGTTGGCGCGGCGGTGATGGTCAAAGATGCGCTTGCTTGAGGTCATGGGGCCTTTATGTTGTAGGGGACGGCGCACACATCGGTGTGCCAAGGTGGTGGGGAGGCGGTCGCCAGATGACGCATGTGTCTGAGCCCTAAGTGAAGGAAATATGCCCTAGATGCAATAATAAAGTATTATATATTTCCTTATATCATGATAAATGTTTATTATTCATGCTAGAATTGTATTAACCGGAAACATAATACATGTGTGAATACATAGACAAACAGAGTGTCACTAGTATGCCTCTACTTGACTAGCTCGTTAATCAAAGATGGTTATGTTTCCTAGCCATAGACATGAGTTGCCATTTGATTAACGGGATCACCTCATTAGGAGAATAACGTGATTGACTTGACCCATTTCGTTAGCTTAGCACCCGATCGTTTAGTATGTTGCTATTGCTTTCTTCATGACTTATACATGTTCCTATGACTATGAGATTATGCAACTCCCGTTTACCGGAGGAACACTTTGTGTGCTACCAAACGTCACAACATAAATGGATGATTATAAAGGTGCTCTACAGGTGTCTCCAAAGGTACTTGTTGGGTTGGCGTATTTCGAGATTAGGATTTGTCACTCCGATTGTTGGAGAGGTATCTCTGGGCCCACTCGGTAATGCACATCACTATAAGCCTTGCAAGCATTGTGACTAATGAGTTAGTTGCGGGATGATGTATTACGGAACGAGTAAAGAGACTTGCCAGTAACGAGATTGAACTAGGTATCGAGATACCGACGATCGAATCTCGGGCAAGTAACATACCGATGACAAAGGGAACAACGTATGTTGTTATGCGATCTGACCGATAAAGATCTTCGTAGAATATGTGGGAGCCAATATGGGCATCCAGGTCACGCTATTGGTTATTGACCGGAGAGGTGTCTCGGTCATGTCTACATAGTTCTCGAACCCGTAGGGTCCGCACGCTTAACGTTACGATGACAGTTTTATTGAGTTTTGATGTACCGAAGGAGTTCGGAGTCCCGGATGAGATCGGGGACATGACGAGGAGTCTCGAAATGGCCGAGACGTAAAGATCGATATATTGGACGACTATATTCGGACTTCGGAAAGGTTCCGAGTGATTCGGGTATTTTTCGGAGTACCGGAGAGTTACGGGAATACGTATTGGGCCTTATTGGGCCATACGGGAAAGAAGGAAAAGGGCCTCAAGGGTGACCGCACCCCTCCCCTTGGTCTGGTCCGAATTGGACTAGGGAAGGGGGGCGCCCCCTTCCTTCCTTCTCTTTTTCCCTTCCTCTTTTCCTATTCCATATGGGAGGTGGAATCCTACTAGGACTAGGGAGTCCTAGTAGGACTCCACACTTGGTGCGCCCCCTCCTAGGGCCGGCCTCCTCCTCCCTTGCTCCTTTATATACGGGGGCAGGGGGCACCCCAGAGACACAACAATTGATCCTTGAGATCTCTTAGCGGTGTGCGGTGCCCCCCTCCACCATATTACACCTCGATAATACCGTTGCGGAGCTTAAGCGAAGCCCTGCGTCGGTGGAACATCATCATCGTCACCACGCCGTCGTGTTGACGAAACTCTCCCTCAACACTCGGCTGGATCGGAGTTCGAGGGACGTCATCGAGCTGAACGTGTGTAGAAATCGGAGGTGCCGTGCGTTCGGTACTTGATTGGTCGGATCATGAAGACGTACGACTACATCAACCGCGTTGTGATAACGCTTCCGCTGTCGGTCTACGAGGGTAAGTGGACAACACTCCCCTCTCGTTGCTATGCATCATCATGATCTTGCGTGCGCGTAGGAAATTTTTTAAAATTACTACATTCCCCAACACTAAGGTCATGAGGCTGCGATGTTGCCGGCGATGCGTATGTTCGCTAGGATCTCACGCGACAATAGACTGGGGAGGTCATCCAGCTTCATCGTGCATCAGAAAACGGCTATTACTAACTTGTGTGGTTTGTATCGGTAGAGATCAGAGCGAGGGAGAGGGACGCACATGTCCACTCTCATGCGAAAGATGAGTGCAAAGATGAGGCTCAGTCTATGGTTTTCTCCACTCTCAAAGTAGCTAGGCTGTCATATCGTCTACGGCTCCGTCTCTCCTACACAGGCACCTCATTCTTATCGGTTGTTAAAGCCTCGAAGGAGATTGAACCATTGTTATGATACTCTTTGGTTTCTGCTATGAACTAATAGTAAGAAATTTTGTCTGTACATGTTCGATGGTCCTTGCAAGTCACGGTAGCTCATGTTTATTTCTTTTTGTAATGGGGTGCCGAGCTCACACCTATAAGCTTATTTTTGCCAGTCATTAACGGATAGTTTCTGACAGCTGGGCCACGATCTGAGACGTCAGATCGTGGGCTGTCACGGATTTGGATGTGGGTCGAGCCCACGTCTCTCCACGCGGCTGCGCCTATATAAGTGCGCGGTGCCTCCTAACCCTAGCCGCCATGAACAGATCACATCTGCTGATGCGCACTGCCCACCGTCGTTCCTTTGCTGCTACTGCCGCCGGTGACTCCATCCTGTCCGCCGCGTACACGATCGACGGGAGAGCAGGTCTCCGAAACCCTGCCCCTCTGGTTCCTGTACGGGAGAGGGGCGAATAGGTTTTTGGAAAGCGACTACGCGACTGCTCACTGTTTGTCTACTTCCACTACGTCTGCCTCGTCCTCATCATCACCATGTCCACCGAAGCCGAACGTACCGCCGCTGAGAAGGTTAAAGCCGACAAGAAGGCCGCCGAGGACGCCACTGCCGCCACCGTTGTGCCGGCTTCTGCCTGGCCTACTAAAGGGTATAACTCGTTTATTCCGCTCCTTTTGTTTTCTGTTTTAGCCATGCTAGCGTTATACGTAGATCTGTCTGCAATTAGCGTAGTATGTGTTTGCATGATTGAATATCAGTATGCGATTATTTCTGTCGATGCCATGTTAGTGATTTACTCGTGGATTAAGTTAATCAAAAAATTGCCTATTTACTCAACACATTGTTGGACTTATTATTTATGTTGTATGTATACTCGAGTTTATAAGACCGATTGTTTAATCCTCGTCCGTGGAGAATTAGTCTTCCACAAGAACTACTCTTGAAGGCACCCGACACTTCTCAGTTAAAAAAATTGGTTCCTTTTTACTACCATTTCTCAGTTACTAAATTTCATGCGAGGCACTTTCTGGGGAATAATGTTGTGTACGTGGATTTTTTGACCTCGAGCTTTGAGACACTTCTTATCCTTACCTTCTAAGGTGGCTCATCAAAAGTGAAGCTAACGGCGGAGCCCGAATACACATGTCCATCTCAAGGCGCTTGAACAGACTGATTCCCAAAAGCATCACCAACCATAAAGACGATCGCCTCGCCGTAAAAGAATCCAGAGTTTCTTTATTCAACATCATCGTCACCGCCGCCTAAGCCAAGACGTCGAACTAAAGCTAAAATGATCCGCACGCGTGGGATCTGCGTGACCCCTTCACCACCGACGACCAAGAGGTTGCCGGCGGAGGGGAGCCACCGGGAGACGGTGCCGGAAGGGGTTGGCTCTCTTGACAGTGGTGGCTAGTTAGGGTTCCTACTTCCTGGTCGCTAGCCTCAATCTTACATAGGTCTAGCATTATTCAGATAGTCAATGTTTAACATTATTGAATAGGGATAGGGTGTGCCTGCATTCATATGGCCGAGTATTTTTTTATGATAATATGTGTCTCATTTATATCATAAAGATTAAAATACAAGTGACATAGAGACCGACATGATAAAAATGAAAAGACAGCAGGACGTCTCTGAGTCCAACACACGTTCCGTCTTCCAGATGTCCTCGATGCAAGCCACAATCTGCGTCCACTCCTCAGCTACCTACAAGCTCCGCGTCGACGTTGGAGCAGACGCCAAGTATATTTGAGCCTATGTGATTGTACTATATACATTCAAAAATACTACTCCCTCCGTTCCTAAATATAAGTCTTTGTAGAGATTCCACTATGGACTACATACGGAGCAAAATGGATGAATCTACATTCCAAAATGCATCTAGGAACGGAGGGAGTAATAAATAGAACTATTTTTTGTTTTTCTAAAAAAATACATAATTTTTTTTTTTGAAAAGGCACTGCAGCCTCATTTTGATGTTTTTTTCTAAAAAAAGGTGGTTTTGGGCTTCAATCGTCAATCGTCACTCGCAGCGTCATTTGCCCCATCTGTGGACGCCCTAGACTGCGCCGCCGCCGCCTTCTTCCCTGTAAGCGCCATGGCGGCCGCCCTCCACCTTCTCGCGCTCGCCCCTGCAAGACGAGGATCTGCTCTCCGAGGTCCTCCTCCGCCTCCCGCCGCAGCCGTCCTCCCTGCCCCGCGCCTCCGCCGTCTGCACGCGCTGGCACCGCCTCGTCTCCGACCCCGGCTTCCTCCGCCGCTACCGCCAACACCACCGCCGCAGCCCTCCGCTCCTCGGTTTCTTCCGCAGCGACTATCCAGGCATCTCCTACACGCCTGCCATGGAGGCCCCCGATCGTGTCCCTGCCGGGCGCTTCTCCTTGAATCTCAATGACAGGTACAGTATCCTCAGCTGCCGCCACAGCCTCGTGCTCATCTCCCACTCGTTGCGGAACCAGGTCCTGGTGTGGGACCCCGTCACCGGCGACCAGCACTGCGTTGCTGCTCCCCTAGGGATCGACATGGCCACTACCCTGATGGACGGGCAGGTGCTTCGCGCTGCCGCCGACGCCCAGCACTTCCAGGTGGTATTGGTAAACTACAAGAAGAAATATGCACGAGCGATCGCCGCCATTTACTCGTCGGAGACCGGTGTGTGGAGTAATCTCATCGAAACACCGGTTCCACGTGAGGCCATGGAATACGAAAGCATGCCCCCTGTGCTGGTCGGGGATTCTCTTTACATCTTGCTCCCTGGGGATAGTACAAGTGTAATTCTCGAGGTTGATTTGGATAGCCAGAGCCTAGCTGTGTTAGGTCTGCCAATGGATACCTTTGCCAAAGATCAATTCTTGATGGTTATGCGAGCAGAGGGTGGCGGGCTGCGCGTACTCTCCCTGACAGGATTCGCCGCCGAGTTATGCAAGAGGAATACCGACTGTGATGGTGTTGCTTCATGGGTGCTGGACGAACTTTTGAACTGGATAAGCTACTTCCCTTGAATTCAGAGAATATAAGGCACACACCGATGGTAGCTTATGCTGAGGAAAATAATGTGGCTTTCTTGCGGACATTTGACAGTATCTTCATGGTCCAGCTTGAGTCATTGCAGTTCAGTAAACTTCCTGAAAACAGTAACTGTGATATCAGTTATCCATTAGAAAGTGTCTATGCTGCAGGTAATACCATGTCTTCAAACTCTGGTTATAACAAATCCATGTTGATTTTCGATAATTATTTGATGGAGTATATTGTTCACATTCTTTTGTGTTAAGCTAACCATTTTAATTAAGTAGTGTCATATAATCATATTACCTAATTCTTTTGCTGCTTGATTGACCTCTTCAACATATATATAGCGAATTTGTTCAGTAATGTTTCTGTTCTGATGCTTGTGTGAGAGCTTTATTTGATGGTTATTGTCTGGACTCACATCTGTTACTTGTAGCTAGTCTGATAGTGTCCTTTATGCCTTTTATGTCACCAGTTCATCGTTGTATTGTATCTGGTTTGTTAACAAATATGTAGTGATGAGTTTCTTACGTTATCACATACAGTTATTCGTTATCAAGTCAAACATAGCAGTATGTCTTTATCATTTTATTATATGAATATCTATTTAAAGTAATGAACACCGAGATTGGTAAATTCTTTCTGCAACAATTGAACTAAATTTCACTGTTTTCTTTTGACATATATAAGAATTGTATGTTGGTAGTGTTAGTGCTGTGCCGCAGGTCTTTCTCATGTTGAAAACAACTGCATCGGAATATTCTTTCAATTCGACAGGCTGTATGGTCTTGTTTATCTTTGTAATGTTGTATCAGAACTCAGTTAATTTTTTTCCAGATTACATTTGTGAGTTGTGTAAATATTGTGTTGATGCTTCCTTGTAGCTCTTCAACTTTCCATTAGGTTATTTGACTTCTTATGATTGCAGAAACAAGCATTGGTGGTGGACATGATGGAGCTGATCAAGATATGCTGAATCAATGATATACTGATTGAGCAGGAAAGCTTATCATCTGAATGTATGTTGATGTATCTGAAGTTCTGAACTGTTCTTTCAAAAACATGTATTTTTTTTCCTTTTTACTGCCATTCTCAAGTACTAAATTGCAAGAGAGGGTTGTAAGTTTTTCTCTACAATCTTTTGCTTAACTGTTTCCCACTTGGCCACTTCTCCTCATCCCTTCCTCAGCAGCTTTGCATTCTCTTCCGCATGCCTTCACCCACTTACATTCTCTTTTATTTGCTGATGTTTTAAGCTCCTCTACTAGATATGCTCTTTGCTTGCCTCTCTGTTCCATCCAGCTGCATTGCTTTCAGTTTACCTCCACCTTAGTACTACCCAAGTCCCCTCTAGTAGTGCTGGTTTTTCTCCCTTCTAGCTCCTCAGATGACTGATGACTTGATACCCTTCCCCCTTTTGTGCAAAATTTTGTTCCTACTCGGTCATAGATTATAATGGTCTCATGTTAAGTGGTAGCAGAATGAAATACATCCTTTTTCATGATTCATAGATTTTATTTTAATTTTACACATGCTACATTGCCTTTGATTAGTTTTTTGTGGTTATGGCTCAATCAGGTTCTAGTGATTTATATGTACTTCTCTGCGTAAGTGACTGACAACTAAAAATAACCTGATCATTTGTTCTATATTTCCTTCACTTATATGGGATTTATAGATATGGCATTTCACATTGCTGCTTATTTTGGATCATTGTGATACCCAGTGAACTAATTATTGTAACAAAATTTTGAAGAGCATGCCTTCGTGCCATGCCATACTACTGTTTATCGTTCCACTTGCAGTTAAGTATTGCAGATTTGTGGAAGGTTATTCTAGTTTTAGGCAGTTTTCTGAAACATTTTCTTGGCTCCTCTCATTGCTAGTTGCATATTCAATTGGCCGTTGTCTGCTGCAAACTATATGTATATATGCTTTGTGGTAGTTTAATTTCTTAAAATTGATCAGGGTTGATGTTTGACACTTTATATTAAACATATCATCAAAATGGCACGACAAGATTCACCATAAATACTGCTTTGACAACGAATTTCACTGTGTACTAACAACATATTATCATTGGAAGTAGTGGTCAAATGTTGTGCAGATGAAAAAAAGACATCTATTCTTGACTGAAGTAAGTCTTCTGTCTGTTAATAAGGCGATGCATGATCCCTAGTTCAGGCTTCTACATCATGAATTTGATTAAATTCATCCATTAGTGACTAACTAGCTGCTTCTGCATTTAAAAAGAAGAACGAGAATGATCTAGAAACAAAACTTTGACATCTCTTATTTCCTACTCCATGAACCCCTTGTATGCCACTGATCTTTTAGCCTCTATTAGGACCAGATATAGCCAAAAATTGCCAATAAAGTAATAATAGAAGCCGAAGGTCACTACACTACAAATTACCTATTCTGTGTTTCTAATGTTGGTTTTGTAATGCTGAGATGATTCGCCTTTGGAGATCTCCACAATGGTGAAGCTAATGTTTACTATTTGAGTCATACAAAATCATCTGATAAAACTTTAACGACATTTTCATGAATGAATGGCACACATTTGGTTTGACTGATGCTGTGATTGCCCTGCAGGTATCTTGAGTTACAGTCTGGTGGCTGAGATGCAGAAGGGGCTTGTTTGCTGCGACCCGCGAGGAAAATCCACCCTCTATGTAGGATGCACTAGTCAGACGTGAAGTGGGCTTATTGGAATTAATCGCTTATTTTGATCAACCTGGCTTGTTATCTACTTTCTGTAGTCAATTGACCAACTGGCTTGCTACAATTAATTAGTATGAACCTTTCAACTGATCTTGCTTGCATTTTGTGTGTGTTCATATTCACTGTTTTCTTTTGATTGTGTTCCATGTTGTATCAGGCAAGGACGAATTATGCGTAGAATTTCTGCTTATGCCCATTTAGCGTATTTGTATTTACCTGGTTCTGACTAGTGAATGTTGAGTTGTTTTGCTTTCCCTGAGATTCAGGGAGGGCTTCGGTGAGATTGCTAATGTTTAAGTGGATGGGATTGCTAAGGTTTGGAGTATGATGTAAACATGTCACACTCTGAGATTTGCAAAATTTCACAACTGTTGTCCGGACGCGCAGAATACATTTTATTGATTATTGATTGGTTCACCAATCACAGCCGTTCAACATCACGATCCAATGATCCAGAGGCTATTCAACTCTTTATTTTGAAGGTTACTTGGCATTAATTGTTGCCCCACCTCTTGTTGCACTCAGTTATACAATCCACAACACCATGTGTATCTGCAAAAATGGCCAAGACGAGCACAAGATCCTAAGACCAGATGGTGATTCTTCTTTGTATCAATAGAAAAAAGAGAGCATATATTGCATCGATGTTCAGGAGAATTCATCTATAAATGGAACGGAGCAAATGGAATGCAAGTAACGTGTTCTGTTGGTCTTACAGGTTGGTGCCACCGACGGGTCACAGATGGAGTCCGTGCTGCAGACCATGATGCATGCGGCAAGGGCATCCTTCTTGTCAACGCCGTCATAGTTGCCGGCGCAGTCGACGTTGCAAAGGCACCAAGGGACGTTGTGCCTGCACCCGTCGTGGCACTGCTGGTAACAGTTGCAGAAGGACATGGCGTCCACCTGTTGTTTGGATGGCACAGCGTGACAATGGCGGCGGCCCGCTTTTGCACCTCCATCCCCTCTCCTTATCTGCACGAGCTATGACAAGAGAGTAGGAAGGGAACTGATGTGGGAGTTTTGAGGTGACTGGTGGCTCTCTTAGACAGTCAGATATGTGGTCTTTATATACTGGAGTTTTGAGGGCAATATCAGTATTTGACCCGGAAAATTTGTAGTGTAACACGACAAAGTATTGCAGTATTTGCTAGCACATCAGATTACCATTATGGAGAGTGGAGATCATCCTGTCTCCAATTCTTGCGCGGCGCTTCCTTTTGCTTCCAAGAACCTCCTTACGACTGTCCATACATTTTTTCCATTCTCTGATTTGCATGTCTCCACTTTTTCAAAAATCCGGTATGGACAGTTGAGATTCGTAGGATGACCTGGATATAAGTTCGAAACACGAAGGCTGCCATTCTGATACATCAAATGAGGCACACAATCCTCTGGGATTTTTTGTTGAAAAACATAGTAATAACTTCCTAGTTAGCAATGATGTACTAGTTTTAGAAGTATGCAAAAGATGCACGGATGTCGTAATAGTAAAAAATCTTACCAGGGTATCTCCATGGTAGTTACCGTAGTTCAACACGTGCACTATTGGCACGTATTGACCATAATGTTGAGGAGTTTGATTGTAGATATTGTATTTCTCAAGATCAGTACAAAATCCGACCAGATGATTTTTCTCCTGACAAGTTAACTCGGAGCCATCGGTGTAGTGGGTTTTGTCTACCATGTTCCGCACATTTTTTAAACAATCAAAATAAGCTGTCAATGGAAATAAGTTGTCAACTATTTTGAAATAAATAATATAAATTAGTTAATAATTAACTATGTTTGAGAAACTCACATAGCGGTAGAACTGGAGGCGTATCAACAAGGACCCAAATGTCCATATTGTCTTGGTCGATGTCAGGATCACCAAGATCCATGGTGACAAGCATACCCTCATCAAAACCATACATCTTGCAAAATGCTTCCCAGTTTTTGCAACCAAAATGGGTTACACTCTCAGCATTATACAGATTTACTTCAAAATCCACATCATGATGTGTCCTTAGGTGAATTTTCTTCGTTTCAAAATTTTCATGATCTTCAAAATCCATCCTCTCCAAGACATAGCGTCTTGCATGGCATGGGATAAACTATACTCGAATTGTAAAAGATGAAATTACACGTTGAAATAGTTGAAGTCATGCTTAATTATGAAAAAAACACTTGTCGTCGTTGCGTACCGTTTCAACTTCGAAGGTCTCCTCGAGCTGAATGCTGAAGCGCCGATCATCGTCCAGGTGAGGCCTGTCGCACAGACCTCGACCGTCGTGGCACTAGTCGCACTCCCCCGGGAGACTTTCGTCGTCCGATGACGACATTTCCTATGTTCATAATTCAAAACTACATCATCTCTGTTGGGTCCAATAAGATAATCTACAGTGTGGTGAAAACACGCCCTTCGAACTGGTTTGAGCAATTGGTGAATGGAGATGGTCTAAGATTTTCAGTAGTAAGAAGTGAAGTGGTAATTTTGAGAGCAAATGGTTAGGATGAGTGGTTCCTACTTAATTAAGTACTAAGACCCCGGCCCATGCATTAGTCACAAGTACCCCATATGTCCTATTTTTAGCAAAGTCATGCTAAAATTCATGGAAAAATTCAGCATGACCTTTGCTGAAAATAGGACATATGGAGTACCCGAATTTGCCGGAACGGAAGTTAATCGACATTCCAGCAAACTCAAGGGCCTCTCGGGGTACAGCAGCATCATCACAAGTTGACAAAATTCCCAAGTAGTACAGTAGCAGCACCACAAGTAGTACCAATGAACATATAGTCCAGCACATTCTGAATTTCGATAAATGACAGCAAGTTAACTCATGCTGACAGCAACAAACTTATAACAACATAAATGAAATTGCAGTTCATACACAACACGTGGCCACATGGCTGCTCCCTCCCTCTCTCTCTCTCTTAGTTTGCTGGAGAGCAGCTTGATGACATTGCTAATCCATATTACAAGAACCGGTTATCTTACAAAGATAAAACCAAAAGCTACTTACTACAGGAGCTTATGTCTGGACCTGATGACAACACTGCTTATGGACCCTTATAACGCTAAAAAAAAGTCGAGAGATTTTACAGAACAGAACTTAGTTACCAGCTTATCGACCTCGTTACAGATAATCCTTTTGTAGGTACCGTCCTTGATGCTTTTCTTTGGAGGTGACTGTGTTTTGTTATACGCAACAAAACTTGAATTAGAATATTTCCAAATCATAAACAGACAATAAAATGCAAATTTGGAGAAATTTGAGCAAATAGATGAATTGTGTAGGTATGCATGGATTTAAGATTATTTGTTCAAAGCCAATTTGTCAATGATTAATAAGATATCTCAATTTCCACCAAATAATACATTTGTTATACACCACATTTTCTTTTCCTTTGGAAAAGAAAAAAGCACACTGGAGATTTGCCCCCCAAGAAAAGTAATGGTATCAAAATGGGGCTGCTAAACTAATCTGATGTCAGAAATCCTCAATGGAACTGGTATTCCCACAGCACTGTCCTGCTTGTGTTTAGTAGGGATATTGTACTGCACAAAAAAGATTGTTCCTTCAATGTGCTTGACAATGCATGTACTACTATGAGGTCCTTACTGATTATTAAATTGAAGCACTGCATCCATCAAGACTATCTCTAAAATGCATTGATGCCCCAAAATAAATACCAGTGAAAATTGAACCCAACACTACTAGGAAAAGGCCTACTAATGGCGCACCTAATTTGGCTATTAATGGCGCATTAGTGGTGCGCCATTAGTAGCACGCCATTAGTATATTTTACTAATGGCGCACCACTGGTGCGCCATTAGTATCTGGTATACTAATGGCGCACCCCAGATGCGCCATTAGTATATACAACAGTGCGCCATTAGTATGCCTCCCAGGGGGCCATCTATACCCAGGTGCTTTGGCATACTAATGGCGCACCACAACTGGATGCGCCATTAGTAACTTCGGCATACTAATGGCGCACTGTTTAGTGATGCGCCATTAGTATCCTCTGGCATACTAATGGCGCACTATGATGTGATGCGCCATTAGTATGAATATTAGGTTTTTTTTATTTTTTTATTTTCTGTTTTTTGCACAGGTTACAAAATGTATAATTGGACAAAATATAGACAGCACACATCAACAACAGATTCATCGAATACAATAGAAGATTAGTCTCTGAATACAATTCATCATTTTAGTCTCCGAATACAATTCATCATATTAGTCTCCGAATTGAAAAGACCGAACAAAGATAGAACATTATATTACAAGTCTCGAGACCGCGAGTTTGTCTTCACATTACAAGTCGATATCGATCATCTAAACTACCATCACATAGAAGAGAGCTGCGGTCATCACGATGAAACCTTCATTTAGGAAGAGAGTGAACCTTTGGTGGGTTCTCTCCACTGCTCCCAGAGTTGATCCCAGATTGTATATTTGAACCGACATTGCTTGATTCGCTTTCTTCAGGAAATGCTGCCCCATCATGCGCATTGAGAATCACACAATAGCAGTGTTCTGGGTCTGACAAAACCTGCTCAAATTTACAAGATCACTTTACTCTTTATGGTTAACTTAGAAAGTATATGGTCAAAGCCATCTGAAGGAAAACCACGGAACATCAGTGATAAAACCGCAGGCATCTACAATATTTGCAAAGTATTGCCAGAACACAATGTTATGTAATTTTTGGGAGAAGTAAATTAGAACTCACCACAGCATCAAAAGGATCATCGAAGTCATCAACTGAGAAATAAATGTTCGGATATGCAGGTACTGTCTCTACAGCCTATTAAAGGGATGTGAGTTACGACAGATTATTTATATTGAAAGGCAGTCTCTCTGAAAAGATGATGCCAGAAAAAAAATTACCTTTCTTTGATCAAGGCGGAAATTTACACGGCTAGGGGATGCATATACAGTTTTTGAAACCTTGTAAATTGGAGGCAACCGCTTGCTTTTGTCTGCACGATTGCGAAGATTGCTGATACTGTGGAAGTAGATTAGAAGAAGCACATAACCAACCATTAAATATTACTGAGGGGAGTTATGAAAAAAAAGGTTTTGTTGTGCATGACAATTGATACTACTGGCACTCTAAGATTTGTGAGTCCCTTAACATTCCAGGGCAAACTCAAGCTGAAAGATAAATTTGTGGTCACAAATTGTTCAGCCAGCTAATGAAAAAAGTGTGATTGTACCAACAACCCAGACCCATTTCGCAACATTTAGTTGAAACAGAGAATGCTGTTTCAATACGGAATTAGATGACATGACAATCATTATTTGCCAACCGTCTCAGATTTTGATAAAGGGTGAGAAACTATGAACCAAAAATCTGGGGAGTTCTTTAACTGACTATAGCTAACAGACCAAAAGTGTTGTATTAATATAAGGATTTACTTCATTTAGCACCCCGTTGCCATTGGCGATCTGCCAAGACGCGATGAAGATAGTAAACACGAAGGCTTGGAGAAGAAGAGGAATAACTGAGAGTAGGAGGCTAATTGGTAGATTTCTCTCAATTTGTTCAGCTTAACCATTCTCTAGGTACAGACTGGCTTATATAGCCTACAGCTCAACACAAGGCCACATCGATGCCGAACACACACACACACTCTGCACCACCGTTATTACACCTCTTCTATACGGTGGCGCCTCCTGAATATATGTCTCAACTCCAGTGTCTCGCACACCAGCCATAACACCTCAATAGATCACCCAAAAAGGTTTGCAGTTGTTCTTATGCATAGTTATAGCTAATTGTTCAGAGCATACAAAGCTTGTAAGATCTTAGCAGAAGTGCCACAGAAACATACCTGCACAATGCCACTGTGACAGTATATGACGTGTGAGCGACTAAATTCAAATAGAAGGAACGTTCCCAATCAACCTCAGTTGAATTAGCATTTATGAGCTTTCCAAGCTGGCAATTGCAAAAAAGGAGCATATTTAGCCCAGTAATTCAAGGGAACGTAATTGTTCCCATCATGGGTTCTCCAACTAACACGATGAATTGCATATCCTACACATACACACAGTTTCCAGCATTCCACAGAAACAACTCCATACCATACGTGGTGCAGTAATAAAACATATGCACAGCGGCAATACTGGGCCAAACAGAGTGGGATGCTAAGTTGACACTGCAGCTGCAAAACCAACAACGCTGCTCGAAATTATCACATGGAACTAACAACACCCATCACTTAGTCCTCGGTAAGTGTTGTTTTCTCCCAATTCTATAACCTGCCACAGCAAGCACGTACGGACCACCAACTGTTCGACAGATTGCTTCGGCCAAATCCAGCCACAAAACTCCCTTCCACTCCACAGATCAAACCCACGGAGGCGCAAACTCGAATCCAATACCACGCATGCCCGCTCAATCGGCAGCTAAAACGAAGCAGGAAACGGGAAGGATCGGCTTACTGTCTGCTGCATGAAGTAGCCCTTGGTGGCGGGGTCGACCTCGGCCTGCAGGCCCGGGTTGTTGGCCGGCGCCTCCTTGGCCCCTGACGACGTCGACATGGCGGAGGCGGCGAACGCGGCCGGGTAGGACCGGCGAGCCCGGGCGAACCCCTGCACCTGCAGAACCCCGATCAGAAACCGTGAGCGCGAGTGCGAGAAGCGCGACGATCTAGTATATCAGTTCGCCCGGAGACCTTGGGCTGGGCGAGGCGGGGGGCGCGCGGCGCGGAGGCGGAGGCGAGCCGGCGGAGGGCGCAGGAGGAGAGGAGGGCGGAGCGGAGTGTGGCGGCGGCCATGGCAGAGCGGTACGGCGGGGTTATTTAGGGGAGAAGAGGATAGAGGAAAGGCGCACTAGTTACTAATGGCGCACCTTCAGGTGGTGCGCCATTAGTATGTTTGGACAGGTGCACTAGTTAAAAAAAAATTTGATACTAATGGCGCACCCTGGGCCAGGTGCGCCATTAGTATGTTTGGACAGGCGCACTAGTTAAAAAAAATTGATACTAATGACGCACCCTGGACAGGTGCGCCATTACTAGTTACAACTAGTAATGGCGCACCATGGGCAGGATGCGCCATTAGTATGTTTGGACAGGCGCACTAGTTAAAAAAAAATTTGATACTAATGGCGCACCCTGGTCCAGGTGCGCCATTAGTAGTTTCAACTACTAATGGCGCACTGTCTCTGGATGCGCCATTAGTATGTTTGGACAGGCGCACTAGTTTAAAAAAAAATTTGATACTAATGGCGCACCCTGGGCCGGGTGCGCCATTAGTAGTTTCAACTACTAATGGCGCACTGTGTCTGGATGCGCCATTAGTATGTTTGGACAGGCGCACTAGTTAAAAAAAATTGATACTAATGGCGCACCCTCGGCCAGGTGCGCCATTAGTAGTTTCAACTCTAATGGCGTATCAGAAGGTGGTGCGCCATTAGTATATACTAATGGCGCACGGCTTGTCTGGTGCGCCATTAGTGTCAATCCCATCTATAGCCCTTTTTCTAGTAGTGCAACACTGTCCTGCTTATGTTTGGTTGTAAGATTATAATAGATAAAAAGATTAGTTCATCGATGTGCTTGACAATACATGTCTTGTGAGATGCTCTTTCAAATATTAAAATAAAGTACTGCCTCATGAATAAAACTAACTCTAAAATGCCTTAATACCCCAAAAAATGTACAACTGCGGGGTGGTGCTGCTGGAGATGCTGTCAGGGCGGCGGGCGCTGGACAAGAAGGAGGAAGGGGGAAGGAGGAGAGGGACCTGGGCGGGCGCGGCCGGTCGCCGGAGGGGTCGGGGTCGGGGTCGGCGGCGGCGGCATCGAAGGGATGGCTCGAGGGCGTCCGAGATCGTCCGGGTCCACATAGTCGAAGAGGAAGACGGCGGCGGTCCTCCTGGGCGCCTCGGTTGGTCATGGGGAGGCCGGCGGCCACGTGCTTCGCGGGTCGGCACGGGGGAGATGCAGTGGTGGGGTGCGCGGGGGCGCAGGGGCGGCGGGGGTGGAGTCCGGCGGGGGTCGGGGAGTTTCTGGCGAGGGAGAGGGATGAAGGGGATCTGGCAAGGGAGAGGGAGGAATAAGCTAGGGGGAAACTTACTAATGGCGCACCCCGAAGCGGTGCGCCATTAGAATGTTTTTTTAGATAGCAATGGCGCACCCACGATCGGTGCGCCATTAGTAATCTTTTTGTTACATAGCAATGGCGCACCGGCCAGGGGTGCCCCATTAGTAATCTTTTTTATATATATAGCAATGGCGCACTAGCCAGAGGTGCGCCATAAGTAAAAAAAAAATTATTATTTTTTGTTGCCTCTAATAATTTTTAGAAAATGAATATGAATATGAAACAGTAATAATTTTTTATAAAAACAGTAATAATTTTTTGTGACGGTGGAGCGGGCCGGGGAGGGTGCGGGGAGGGTGCGGGGGGTCGTCGGCGGCGGTGGAGCAGGGGATGGTGCGGTGGGTCGGCGGCGACGGTGTAGCGGGGGAGGGTGCGGGGGGTCGGCGGCGGCGGCCGGTGGAGCGGGGGGTGCTCGGCGGCGAGGGGGGCCGGATCTGGCGAGGTGGGATAGCGATCGAGATGGAGGGGGATCGAGATCAAGTGTCCATGAAATATACACTAATGGCGCATCGGGGAACAGTGCGCCATTACTAGTTTTGCAAAAACAAAAAATATATAGTAGTGGCGCACTATGAGGCCGGTGCGCCATTACTAGTTAGAACTAGTAATGGCGCACTGTGCCCTAGTGCGCCATTAGTATATTTAGAAAAATAAATAAATAATTTGTTACTAGTGGCGCACCGTGTGTCTGGTACGCCATTAATGTCTTTCACACTAATGGCGCACCAGCACATGGTGCGCCACTGCTATATAGTAGTGGCGCACCACATGTCTGGTGCGCCATTAGTGGCCATTCCATCTATAACCTTTTTCCTAATAGTGGTATCTGCAAAAATGGCCAAGACGAGCACAAGATACTAAGACCAGATGGTGATTCTTCTTTGTATCAATAGAAAAAAGAGAGCATATATTGCATCGATGTTCAGGAGAATTCATCTATAAATGGAACGGAGCAAATGGAATGCAAGTAACGTGTTCTGTTGGTCTTACAGGTTGGTGCCACCGACGGGTCACAGATGGAGTCCGTGCTGCAGACCATGATGCATGCGGCAAGGGCGTCCTTCTTGTCAACGCCGTCATAGTTGCCGGCGCAGACGACGTTGCAAAGGCACCAAGGGACGCTGTGCCTGCACCCGTCGTGGCACTGCTGGTAACAGTTGCAGAAGGACATGGCGTCCACCTGTTGTTTGGATGGCACAGCGTGACAATAGCGGCGGCCCTCTTCTGCACGTCCATCCCCTCTCCTTATCTGCACGAGCTATGACAAGAGAGTAGGAAGGGAACTGACGTGGGAGTTTTCAGGTGATTGGTGGCTCTCTTAGACAGTCAGATATGTGGTCTTTATGTACTGGAGTTTTGAGGGCAATATCGGTATTTGACCCGGAAAATTTGTAGTGTAACATGACAAAGTATTGCAGTATTTGCTAGCACATCAGATTACCCACAATTTCAGGCTTGGCTATTTTGTAGCCATTTTTGCCATGGCATTGATTTCCTAAACAAGATGGTGCCTACTGCCACTTACTAGCCCCTAGTGGCCTAGTGCGCACCTGAAACTAACCTTGGATCATAAACCGATTAGACAAGCGCATGGTGAAGAGACCTGTGCTGATGTAGAACGAAAACCGAATGCAGTTTTCAAACAATGCTGTTTGGTAGTAGTGACGGACAGATTGCTATTTCAAGTTCCTGGGGATGTGAAGTAGTCCCTCCGTTCCAAAATAGACACCTTCTGTGAATTGAATTTGCACAATTCTCTCTTTCTTTAATCAAATTTGCATCTATTCAGTAGTAAGTCCCGTTTAGGCTTCGGTGAGTTTGCTAATGTTTGAATTTGAATTCTTTGTTGAGTTGAATATACATATGATGTATACACGCGAGTGTGTGCTTCAGTGTGTTGGGTGTGTGATTGTCGTTCTTGTTAAAAGACTATGTATGATACAGGGACATGTTGCGTTGCTCCTCTTGACATTCTCGGGGATGGGGTGAACGAATCTCGCACAGTAAAATCTTCTCTTTTGGTTAGACCGGTAGATATGTGCCTGTAAGTTGCAATTTTTTTTACTGAAATGTAACTATACATATGAATATATCTAGTGTTAGGGAGTTTTGCTTACATATTTTTCCCCCGCACGCCATATCTAGCGCGCCTGTTGGAGATGCTCTAACTGCAGTCGAAACGAAGCCAGGCATGTCCACTCGCCCCCATTACGTCCTCGATCATATTTGCACGCGGCCCAACATCCTCGGCTCTGCACTAGGCCGTATACCTAGTGCCTGTTGATCCCACATACCCCTGCGCTGATTTCGGCCCAGACTGGCCCAACAACGAATTCAAACGCAGGCACCGAGCCTCCCTGATCGCCCCGATCTGGTCGGCCGCCGGCGCCGGCACCAGCGTTGCCATTGGCCGTTTTTTCTTCCGTCGTGGTAATACAGTCCAAGAATGGGGATCAATGAAGTACTGCAAAGTTAGCGCCGGCAAACGTACCGTGGGGATTGGTCCCTTCCATGGCCGAATGATCGTCGGAGCCGTTCGCCGGAGAACCTCGACCTTATCTTCCCCCTTCTGTCCATCCCAAGGCTGATCGCTTGACAGAACAATCACGTTGATGTTCTGGCGACTTCATCTTCCGAATAGCCCACCCGAAGAGACTCGCAAATGATATCCGACGGCATCGGCAATGGGACCTCCACCACCAATCTGGTCACAGTGCGGTCCTCCTCGTCGAAGATCGTCCCGGAGAGAGCCCAAAAGCGATTGCCCCGCCGACACCCGGGGCGGCCGCGGGTGCCCTCGCGGCCACCAGTGTAGTCGCCTCCCTGACTGTCGTGAGGTAGCTTGTGCTTCTTTAAAATGGAAGAGATTGTCACTTCCCAGCCTCTGCACCAACTAGGGATACATACGGCCATTTTAGTATGAGTATGAAGATAAGCAAGGTCCTCAGAATTTTCTAAATCAGTATCAAGATATTTCTTCATAAGTGGTTCTCCCTGTGCATTATCAATTCTAGGAACTAAACTCGGGTCGTTAGGATGAACAACCACAAGGCTGGTACAATTAATTAGTTGTTCCCTTTGTTTAGAAATATAAGAGCGTCGTTTAGATCACTAAAGTAGTGATCTAAACACTCTTGTATTCTTTAGTGATATAAATGCTCTTATATTTCTTTATGGAAGGAGTACCTTTTAGTTGGTATTTTGCATGTGTTCATGTTCACTTTTTTCTTTTGATTGTATAAAGACGGGCCAATCGTACGTCAAATTGCGGCTTATATATGTCCCATTTTGTGTGTGGCCGACGAACTTGTTTCAAATTATTTTGCTTTTGTTCAGACTCACGCAAGGCTTCGATTAGTTTGCTGATGTTTGAATTCTTTTACATGTTATATTAACCCTCTCCTTCGTTACTTATTCCTCGCAGAAAGAAGATAAGGCAATTTTGATCTTGCAATCTGGTCAGAGTATGGTATCAAAGACACATCAAATTAGCAGGGATTTACCAAATGCATTGATAACTAGCTTTATTATAAGATTCACAAACTTCCTCACAATCACAAGTAGTGCACCGAAGCCAAATACATTTTATTGCATTGGTGCAGCAGTTCGACATCATATGATCCCATGATCGGCCGGATCTTCAATCTTCAAGGAACCTTGGCCCGTCCATGGCGACCCCACGTATCGTTGCACGCATGGCTACAATATGCGGCGCCTGCATATGCAAAATGGCAGTGCAAGCACAAGATCATCAGAACAAAATAACAGCATAAAGAGCACACATATTCCATGAGTGTGCCTCTACGAATGCACCCATATCATAAAGCAAGGTGCTAGGAGGTCCTCTTACCGGATGGCGCCGCCGGCACGCCGCATAGGGAGTCCTTGGTGCAGGCGACCATGCAGGCGGCTACGGGGTCATTCTTGTCATCACAGCTGCCGCCACACACGACCTTGCAGAGCATCGGGAAGGCGTGCTTGCACCCTAAGTAGCACTCTCGGTAGCAGTTGCAGGAGTAATTGGAGAACTGTTGATGGGATGGCCTGGACAGCATGAGGAGTAGGAGCATGGACAGGGCCGCAATCACTGCCGCTCTCTTCTTCACCACCATGTCCTTCCTCGTACTGTACAAGAGAAGTGGAGTAGATTTCAGGCTCCTGTGTGGAGGGCTCTGTACATGTTTCAGCCTGGAAGCGGATCTCCTGCGAAGGAAATCATTAACCCGGAGATCAAGAAGATCCGAGGAGCTAGGAATCATTTGCGTGGAAATCTGAGAGAGAGGTAAATCATGGTCTTACTTCCAAAACTGTAGATCCGCCCGATGGAAAGTTGAGCAACCTTCTCTGAAGAAGAAACAGCACCAAATCGGCAAAGTATCAATGGTGGCAAATTCAATCACCAGGTGATTTGCTGCTAAAAGAAAATGCAGAGCAATCTCTGTCTCTATCTCTAGTATTTATCTTTATCTCTATATCTATATCTCTATCTCTATCTTCTCTTCTCTTCTCTTCTCTCCACCGGTTTTCACTGGTTTTCTCATTTGGCCAAACAAACCCAACCTTTATTGGGTAACGATATGGCCGGACGAAATCATTAACCCTGTTTTTTTTCACAACATAAATGTGCCTTCTGTAACAAAAAAATATACCCCGATGGTATATCGATTGCCCCCCTCACGGACGTTCCTGCCGCCGTGCCCCACAGCGAAGCCGGTGAGGGGGCCACACCCCGGAGCTGCGTGCCGGGTGCCTGCGCCAGCCACCACGCTTCCACAACCGCAGGAGGGCCCAAAGCAACACCTAGCGGCATTGCTACCCCCCCCCTCCCCAGGTACACCGTCCCGTCTAACCGGGCCCTCATACATGCGGGGCGGTGTGGTGCCATGTCTGAAGAGGCGGGACGGGGGCCCTGGGAGGATAGCAATACCACTGGAGCGTCGCACCGGGCCCTCATACATGCGGGGTGGTGTGGTGCCATGTCCATAGAGGCGGCGCGCATCTCCGGGGTGTGCCCCCCTCACGGACGGCGGCGCCGCCGGCACCTGGAGGGGGGAAACGGACGCGTCGGGTCTACACGGAGGGGATCTTGCTGTGGGTCTGGCCCGGATGTTGCTCCAAAGTGTTCCTATGGGCTGACCTAACACAACCGGGTGGAGAGTTCCACTAGTCAAAGCCCGTCCGTGTAAAGTCAAAGGGCTAGATCTCGTGGTCTAACGCTACATGGTTAGGCGGGACGGGGGCCCTGGGGGGATAGCAATGCCACCGGAGCGTCGCACCGGGCCCTCATATATACATGCAGGGTGGTGTGGTGCCATGTCCGAAGAGGCGACACGCGTCTCCGGGGTGTGCCCCCCCTCACGGACGGCGGCGCCGCCGGCACCTGGAGGGGGGAAACGGACGCGTAGGGTCTACACGGAGGGGATCCTGCTGTGGGTCTGGCCCGGATGTTGCTTCAAAGTGTTCCTATGGGCTGACCTAACACAACCGGGTGGAGAGTTCCACTGGTCAAAGCCCGTCCGTGTAAAGTCAAAGGGCTAGATCTCGTGGTCTAACGCTACATGGTTAGGCGGGACGGGTGCCCTGGGGGTAGCAATGCCACCGGAGCATCGCACCGGGCCCTCATACATGTGGGGTGGTGTGGTGGCATGTCCGGAGAGGCGGCACGCGTCTCCGGGCTGTGGCCCCCCTCACGGACGGCGCCGCCGCCGGCACGTGGAGGGGTGAAACAGACACATCGGGTCTACACGGAGGGGATCTTGCTGTGGGTTTGGCCCGGATGTTGCTCCAAAGTGTTCCTATGGGCTGACCTAACACAACCGGGGGGAGAGTTCCACTGGTCAAAGCCTGTCTGTGTAAAGTCAAAGGGCTAGATCTCGTGGTCTAACGCTACAGGGTTAGGCGGGACGGGGCCCTGGGGGGATAGCAATGCCACCGGAGCGTTGCACCGGGCCCTCATATATACATGCAGGGTGGTGTGGTGGCATGTCCGAAGAGGCGACACGCGTCTCCGGGGTGTGCCCCCCCTCACGGACGGCGGTGCCGCCGGCACCTGGAGGGGTGAAACGGACGCGTCGGGTCTACACGGAGGGGATCTTGCTGTGGGTCTGGCCCGGATGTTGGTCCAAAGTGTTCCTATGGGCTGACCTAACACAACCAAGGGGAGAGTTCCACTGGTCAAAGCCTGTCTGTGTAAAGTCAAAGGGCTAGATCTCGTGGTCTAACGCTACAGGGTTAGGTGGGACGGGGCCTTGGGGGGTAGCAATGCCACCGGAGCGTCGCACGGGGCCCTCATACATGTGGGGTGGTGTGGTGGCATGTCCGGAGAGGCGGCACGCGTCTCCGGGCTGTGGCCCCCCTCACGGACGGCATTGCTACCCCCCCCCCCCCCCCCGCCCATAGGTACCCCATCCTGTCTATCCCTGACACAGACGAGCCGGGTCTAGCCCTTTGACTTTCGCCGGACGTGGCATGTCCATCTATGCCGACGGCTAAGCTCCAGTGGCATTGCTACCCCCCACGGCCCCCGTACCGCCTAACCCCCAGGGTCCCGGTGTCACAGGCGTCGCACCGGGTACCGGGTCCCATATAGACGGTAAACTAAGAATCTAAAAATGTAATAATTGAATTGATTAAAAACTCCGGTATTCATCATTGAAAATGTACTATCACTGTGAACCTTTTAGTGCTCGGGCACCGGGCCGGCTGCCCGGGCACTGAAAAGTTCACAGTAATTGTCCATTTTCTTCATATAAGTCTAATGAATACCGGAGCTTATAACGTATGGACTAGTGAACTATTTAAACAGGTCAAATTGCTTTTCCCTCGGCGAGGTGGGACTATTTTTTTAGAAAAAAGTAGTTGCCATCTATGCCTACGGCATAGCCGTCGGCATAGGCCTCCTATCTATGCCGACGGCCTGGCCGTCGGCATAGAGCCACCCTTATCCACTCGATGGCCATCTCGCTGTCAGGTGGGACCACTCCTATGCCGACGGCCTGGCCGTCGGCATAGGGCCACCTTATCCTCGACACCCCGGCCCTCCTCCTCCACTCGTTTCTCTCCTCGCACCCCGATCCAACTCCCTCTCCTCGACACCCAACCGCCGCCGCCACCCTCTCCGCGCCGTCGACGCCCCCCTAGCCGCTCGCCCCACCACCGGCCGCCGCCATCTCTACCCACCCGCGCCGCGCCGCCGTCATCTCCGCCCTACCCGCCCCGTCTCCACCCACCCACCCACCACCGCCGTTGTCTCCACCCACCCGCGCCGCGCTGCCATCGCCCCCCCCCCCCCCCCCGCCGCCGGAGTCCCCGGTCTGATCTCCGGTCGCTGCTCCACCTCCTCCGCCGAAGCCCTCCCTAAGGGGCCCCCTGCCCCGACGCCCCCTTCTCCTGGCCCGGCCCCGACCGACCTCCTCCGCCACCGCGCCGACAACCGTCCGCCCGGCGCTGACCACCGTCTGCCAGGCCCCACCCTTGCCTCGTCCCGGCCCCTCCAACGTCGCCACCTCCCCCGCCCCTACTGTCCTCCAGCCGCTCCGGTGCTGCTTCCCCTCGGTGAGCTCCACCGCCCCCCGGTAACTCATCGGAGTTGTAGCTGATGCCGCTGTTGTGTTAGCTAGATAGACAAAATTAGTGTAGTGCAATTATTTTGTATGTTTAGTGCAATTTTAGTAGATAGATAGAGAAATGTTAAAATTTGGATAGTTGAATGAAATGGATAGATAAGTAGATAAATTTCTAGGTACATCAATGTATGGATAGGTAGGTACATTTTAGTTTTGACCAAGAAAATTAATCAACGCGGTAAAAATTTAATTTGAAGTATCATGATCATCTAAGTTTTTTACTTTATGTTTTGAATAATGTAGAATATATGGATTCTGTCCTACAATTTGAGATGTTGAAATGCTACATGAGATGCGAAGTTCCAAAAAATTTACTCGGTGGAATTTAAAGGGTTTGTGGCGTCGCATCTCTCGATATGATATGTAGATAGATGTTTTGTGAAGTAGATAGATAGACAAATGTTAAAATTCAGATCATGGTTAGTGGTTAGTTCATCATGATGATATTGCAAAAAAAAATTGAAGACAAAATTTTGATTGACTCAGATGTGATGATTAAGTTGTTCTTTCGGTGGATTTTGCAGGCTTTGTGGTGTCGCATTTCATCGGAGTGACCGTTGTCCGACGCGTTGGTCCCCCTGAGCATCCCTCTGCTGTTCGACTACTTGCTCTACAGCCGAGGTAAGTCCATCTCCTCCATTTTTTCATATCACTAGATTTCATTCTCAAGTCACCTGACGTAACCTAGGTCTCCTGTCCGAAAGGGTTGCATCGATAAATATGCATTCAATTGCATATTTATCACCGCAGCTCTTTCGGATTGTCCAGCGTTTTCCACGGACAGCCCGAGGATGTGCAGATTGGTTATGTTCTCCATGTTCTCCACTGTTCCGAGACAGAATTTCGGCGGCGCCTCCCCATTGTTCTCCGGAGCACATTGTCTCGGCTATTTGCCGAGACGTGTATCTGGAGAACAGCGGGGAGGTGCTGCCGAAATTTTGTCTCGGAACGGGGTAGAATGGAGAACGTACTCAATCTACACATCCTCGGGTGGGATTAGGACCCATCTTTACCTATTAGAGATGTAGGTGGATTCAACGCGGAAGAAACTGAAAATTTTATGTGATTAATTTAAGTGAATCCTTAATTATGTTGTGTGGCTTGCAAAAAAGCAGAGGATGGCAGATAATCAGTGGATGTACAGTGGTTTTATCCGTCAGAATCGAGTAACATCAGAGTGGATCGCGAAAACCGATGTGTATTTGAAGGAGATATTCCGTCGTCCAATGAGAATTATCCCACCATGCCCCTGTGCGAGATGTGCCAGACGTCACCGTAGAAATCAGACGGACATGAGTGAGCACCTTCTCACGCACGGATATATGCCAAACTTTGACATGCCGCCGATAAACGTAGCCGAGCAGGACCGTGGTAGAGAGGAGGTGATGCGACAACGCATCGATGGATATGAGGACGACGGGGTCCGGGACATGCTAGATAATGTCATTGTTGCAGAAACGGCGAATGCGACACCTTCAGAGAATGAACCGGAGGAGCCGGAGGCAACCGCAAAGGCCTTCTTGGATGTCTTGGCCTCGTCGAAGAAACCTCTTTATGCGGGTGCGAAAATATCTCAGCTGGATGCCATCTCGCAATAGATTGCAGTCAAGGCTGAGTACGGCTGTAGCCAGAAATGCTTCGAAGCATTCTTGGGAGTATGGGCTAACAGCCTCCCTGTGGTTATGAACTGCCGAAAAGCATGTACGATACAAAGAAAATCATGAAGGCACTCTCTATGGATTATGAGAAATTGCCCGAAGAATTGCCTTTTGTTTAGGCACGAGTATGCAGATGACAAGTACTGTAGGCAGTGCGGTTCGTCTCGGTACATTGAGGTGGTCGGTGAGGATGGTGAGAAAAAGCAGCTAACCATCCCCGTTAAGGTTCTTCGGTATCTTGATTTTATAAAAATACTGCAGCGCCTTTTCATCACGAAGGAGTCTGCCAAAATGATGAAGTGGCACAAGGAAGGTATAAGGTACAATCCAAAAAAATCGTACATCCATCGGAAGGGGAAGCATGGAAGTCGTTCGATGAAGAATACCCCGAGGAAGCAGCCGAGGCTGGGAATGTCAGAATAGCCATATCAGGTGATGGGTTGAATCCATATGGTATGTCGTCCAATCCATACAGCTGCTGGCCCGTGTTTGTAATTCCGCTCAATCTTCCTCTCGGTGCCCTAATGCAACGCAAGACCATGTTCTCGTCGCTCATCATTCCGGGGCCTGATTATCCAGGGAAGCAATTGGGTGTGTTTATGCAGCCGCTGGGGGATGCTTTGCACCATTCTTGGTACTTTCCGACGTTGACATACGACCGGGATCTGCAGAGAAATTTCTTGATGAAAGTTTGGTTGTACTATTGCATGCATGACTTTCCCGGCTATGCTCTATTCTGCGGATGGTGTACAAGTGGGAAGATGCCATGCCCAGTGTGCATGCAGGCTCTGCGAATGATTTGGCTGAGTAAGGGTGGCAAGTATGTAGCCTTTGACCTGCATCAACAGTTCCTCCCTCCAGACCATCCAGACAGGGAAGACAAGAAGAACTTCACGAAAGGCCGGGTTGTTCCTGAAGTAACCGAGATTCCAACATTTTCGGGGGCAGATGTTCTTGCTCAGCTAAAAGCTCTCCAGCCTAAAGTCAAAGGCAAAGCCAAAGCCAAAGCCAAAGGCTTCGAGGGATATGGTGAGACGCACAACTGGACTCACATTACCCCCTTCTCGCAGCTTCCCTATTTCAAGGACCTCAAACTTCCTTACAATATCGATGTGATGCACACCGAAGAGAATGTGGCAGAGTCCCTTTTCCACACGATCCTCAGTATTCCTGATAAGATGAAGGATAACGTTAAAGCTAGAGCCGATCAACAGAGAATTTGTGATAGACCACGTCTGAACATGAAGCCTCCCACAGGCGGTCGAAAAAACTGGTTCAAGCCAGATGCTGACTTTGTCCGTAAACCGCCAGAAAAAAAAGGAAGTACTTATCTGGCTGAAACACATTTTGAAGTTCACCGATGGTTATGCATCGAATATAAGTAAGGGAGTCAATCTTTCAACGGGCAAAGTGACCGGCCTGAAGAGTCATGACTACCATGTATGGATTGTGCGGATAATACCGGTGATGGTTCGAGGCTATGTCCCCGAGCATGTCTGGCGAGTGCTTGCCGAGCTAAGCCATTTCTTCCGCACGCTCTGTGCTAAAGAAGTAAGTAAAGACGTGATTGAAAAATTGCATAAGAAGGCACCGGAGTTGATAGTCAAGCTAGAGAATATCTTTCCGCCAGGCTTCTTTACACCGATGACACATCTCATTCTGCACCTCGCGAACGAGGTATTGTTGGGGGGGCATGTGCAGAATCGCTGGCAGTACGGCCCTGAGAGACAGAACAAGCATCTCCGACAGAAATGTGGAAACAAAGCTACGATTGAAGCTTCCATAGCTGAGGCAGTTATCCTAGAGGAGGTGTCAGACCTCAGGACATCATACT
The DNA here is from genome assembly GCF_002575655.3 of Aegilops tauschii subsp. strangulata. NCBI lineage: Eukaryota > Viridiplantae > Streptophyta > Magnoliopsida > Poales > Poaceae > Aegilops > Aegilops tauschii. The sequence continues at coordinate 32,948,668 of NC_053040.3, read as the reverse complement.
ATCCAGATCACGTTCCCCATCTGCATAACAAGGTGCCTCGATACAATATAGAAGAGCCGAAGTATCAACCCAGGCTCCATCTATTCAACGCGCAAGGTGGGAGGGCTGGGGCCTCGAAACCCTATAACATGCCACGACAAGAGTGGGAGGACCTCATGTTCTATATCTTGCACAACATCAGGGAAGTTGAGGAAGTGTGGATGAGGTAATACCACTACACCATTCCTTTATGTCTTCCACATCATCATGTTTTATGTTCACTTAGTCCCGGTCTAACACCGCTTTTCTTTTTTTTAGTGATTTCGTTCAAGAGGAATGGACGGGAATGAATCCTCCTACTGAGGCGGAGGCACTTACTCTTCTCCGTCATGGAAACCCTGAACGTAAAAATTTTGTTGCTTGGTTCATGGAGAAAGTAATTTTCCACACTCCCCTATTAAATACCTAGTTCAACATTTATTAGTTAACTAATGCACGCAACAATTTCAATTATACTTGTAGGGAAAAGATCCGAACATATCTATGGATGATGAATTGAGATGGGTTTCCATGGGTTTTGACCCTGCCGTCATGACATGTAAAAAGTATGATGTGAATGGGTATCGCTTCCATACAGAGGAGCACCAGAACAGCCGGCCTGATCCCGAAACTATAAATACCGGAGTGTACACCCCCGGTCAAAATTCAGTAGACTACTACGGAAGGGTACAAAATATATACGAGATTAAATTCCACCAGGGGCGCGAGACCCTAAGTCTGCCTGTGTTCAAATGTCGATGGTTCGATCCGCAGGAGGGGGTAAAACATACGCCTTCCATTGGTTTGGTCGAACTTAAACCATCAACCGTCTATGCCGGAGCCGATCTCTTCATTGCGGCTACCCAAGCTACACAAGTATATTATCTGCCTTACCCATGCCAGAAAGAGTACCTAAAGGGTTGGGAAGTTGTGTTCAAGGTGTCGCCACATGGTAAGCTACCGAACCCGAATGAAGACGATTACTACAACATTAACCCCATGACATACGAGGGAGTGTTCTATCAAGAGCAACCTGATGATGATGATGTGGTTAGAATGATGGTGAGACCATTGTCAATGAAAATGACATACTTATGCTAGAAAAGTTAAACGAAGACGCTGACGACGAGGAAGAGCCTCCACCTCCGTCAGACAACGAAGATGATATGATTGATAGTGATGATGAGACGGACCGAGAAAGAGGTTACAACAGTGATGATTCATATGGTTTCTAGCAGATGTACGTGTCAAGTCTTTTTTTCTATAGTTTAGGAATATGCCTTTTATGCATTTTTATTAATGTGTTTATTATCATGCCTTTTCCTTCATTTCATTAATTTACTAATTGCTTATTCTCTTTTCAATGCAGGTTCGTGGAACATGGGCAAGGGGAAGGCCGACGACGTGGGTTTCCTACGCAAGGTCGTTGGCCTGCCTAGTCGGAGTGGTCGAGCACGTAATCCTCCCCCCCCCCCCCCGGCTACTTGACGATGACTCCTCACAGGGAGGTCGAGGGAGAGGTGCCCCTAGAGGAGGAGGGGGCGGGGGGAGAGCCCCTAGAGGGCGAGGTGGTGGGGGGAGAGCCACTACAGGGGGTCGCGGACAGAAAGAGCGCACCCTCACCGACATAGGGGTGTTGTCTTCGAGGCCATCCTCTAGTGAGGTACCCTCCTCTAGTGAGGTACCCTCCTCTGGTGAGGAGGAGGAGGAGGACGAGGCAGGCGAGGAGGAGGAGGTTCGGGATGGGGCCGAGGAGGAGGTGGAGGAGGAGGACGAGGAGGAGGAGGATGAGGAGGAGGTTGGGGAGGGGGAGGCAGGCGAGGAGGAGGGTGGTGGCGGGGATGATGGTGGTGGCGGGGAGGGGGTTGACAACAAGGGGTGGCTGTGTGGTAACGCAAAGCTACCAAAGCAGGTTCCTGCTACTGAGGAGCAGAAGTGGCTCATTGAGCCCACGGGGAAAGAGTAAGTTCCACTTTATAATAATTTCATTATTTTGCTTGTCACATGCTCATTCTGGTTGTTATTTATTTTGCTTGTCACATGCTAATAGTTCATTCTTTTGCAGCAACTGGATATACTCTAAAGGGGTCCATATTCCCAACGGCCTCATCACCGTCTTGCTGAAGTTACACTGGCCGGGGTTGTACTGTCTGGATCCAGTCAGGCACCCGAACCATCGGGTCTTGGCCACGAGCTGGGAGCACTGGGAAGCGGCCCTCCACGCGGACCATGGGACCCATGCCAAGGCCGTGATCACCACTTTCTGGGTGAGTTCTCTTCAGAAGCACAAGTCCATTCTAGTTTCATGAATGATTTAACTCATGGCTTCTTCCATTCTTGTTTCGTGCATGATTGTATAAATTCTATCGAGTTCTCCCGGAGCACAGGGCCAGAGCGGACCAGATCGTGCTGCGCCAATGTAAGAAGAAGGCCCGCCAGATGCAGTACGAGGTGCGCTATGTGTCCATCTCGACATACCATCACGACTATCTTGGTGTGAAGATGGCCAAGGAAGGCGCGCGGAGGATGGGCATTACCTTGGAGAGGGACGAGTTCTTGAAGGTAAGTATAAAAGATTTTTCATTATGCTTTCATTACCTTGTGGTACATTTCACCGTTTCGTGTTGTCATGCCATTATGCTTTCATTATGTAGGTGTTACCAAATTGGTGTTATGGAAAAGACGAGTCCTGGGCGGCATTGGTGGATCTTTGGTGTGATGAGGCTGGAGCCTGGGCGGCTATGAGAGTCAAAAACAAGGCTAACCAAGGGAAGGAGGGAATACATGCTCAGGGAAACCGAAACCACTATCTCCACAAGGCAGTTAATGTATGACTAACCCCATTAAACATTCTTCTTCTTCTATTTACCATTACTTTCTTATGTATGACTAACCTCTATTTGGTGGTGCAGGAGGAGAAACTGAAGCGGCCGCTTTCACACATGCAGGAGTGGGAGATCGCCCATACGCGGAAGGACCCCAAGCCTGGCGAGGCCAAGTACTACGGCAAGAAGACCGTGCATAGGAAGAAGGCCTGCTCCGATGGGTATCTGGCGATACATCCTGACACACCTGACCCCATTGCGGCGGATCTGGACGAAAGGGTGGTGGTGGGCATGGGGCCGAAGGAGCACGGTCGGGAGGCGGTTCTCGATGCTGTGATCACTCCTACTATCTCCTACACACAGCTCCGCTGGATCGACCCGACCTTGAGCCAGCGCACGAGCACGCCCATGAGCAGTGCACCGTCACTGTCCCTCTTTCAGGAGCAGCAAACTGTAAGTATTCTCCCTTTTATCTTCATTGCTCACTTTATTTTCCGCATTTAGTAGTTTTATGAGTTTCATCATGTCATACTGTAGGCCTACATGGAGTACACACGCCAGGAGACCATGGCGTGGCACGACCGCCTTCATGCATACCATCAGCAGAGGGATCGCCAGATGCAGCACGCTTTTCAGGAAATGGCGGCCGGCAGGTGTCCTCAATGGCCATCAGCAGAGGGTCCTCCAGCACAACCAACGTTGCTGACCTTTGAGGAGTTTGTGGCACAGAACGCTGGCCCCTCGCCGGTTAGTTCATCCCCAATCTATTCACTCAAAGCATATCATGCCTTTCAACACAGTCATATATTCCGTTAATATGTCTTTTCAACAACCAGGGAACTGGTGGATCAACCGTTGGCGGTGGTCTCCGCGGCACTCCCGAGTCACGAAGCCCGACCACTCCGATCAATGGAGGCGGAGGCGGTCTTGGCGGTAGCGCTGCCGCTAGCAGTGACGACCTGGGCTTCAGCGGTCTTGGCGGTGACGACCTCCGCGGTGCTTGACGTCCTGGCGCTTAAGCCTTTTGGTTACTTGTGTGCTTATGCTTATGTATCTTTAGATGACTTATGTGTGGTGATGATGATAAACTTGTGGTCTTTGATGGTCCTTTAGATGACTTGCGTGCTTCTTTATATGCTTATGCTTATCTTTATGTTGATTATGATGATGCTTATGCATATATTGTTGTGATGGTGACGGATGATACTTAGATGTGTTCTATATGTCTATTTCCATCATATATATATCTGCTGATATGTGCTATATATCTGAATTGAATTGATTTGAAAACAAACAGAAAAAAGAAAAAAAATCAAATACAAACTATGCCGACGGCTAGGCCGTCGGCATAGTGCTGGCCTGAGTGCCTAGTTGCTGACGCGTGGCATCTATGCCGACGGCTAGGCCGTCGGCATAGATTTAAACTAAGCCGACGGCCAGGCCGTCGGCATAGATGCCACGCGTCAGCAACTGGGCGCTCCTTGAGTAAGCCTATGCCGACGGCCTCTCCGTCGGCATAGATTTAAACTAAGCCGACGGCCAGGCCGTCGGCATAGATGCCACGTGTCAGCAACTGGGCGCTCCTTGGGTAAGCCTATGGCCGTCGGCACAGATTTAAACTAAGCTGGCGGCTAGGCCATCGGCATAGATGAGCCACGTGGCGAGCAGCGGTTAGTCGTCACTTGACGGCGGCCGCCGTTAGACGGGAACGTTGCCGACGGCCAGGGCCGTCGGCATAGATGTACGGACACCGTCGGGATAGATCCTATGCCGACGGCCTCCCGGGCTGCGCCGACGGATATGTTGCCGACGGCCCTATGCCGACGGGGGCCGTCGACATAGGCCTGTCCCGACGGCATATCAGGGCTATGCCGACGGCCCTGGCCGTCGGCGTAGGGTGCGATTCCGGTAGTGATGGTCGTACTTCCAAAACTGTAGATCCGCCCGATGGAAAGTTGAGCAACCTTCTCTGAAGAAAAAACAGCACCAAATCGGCAAAGTATCAATGGTGGCAAATTAAATCACCAGGTGATTTGCTGCTAAAAGAAAATGCAGAGCAATCTCTGTCTGTATCTCTAGTCTTTATCTTTATCTCTATATCTCTATCTCTATCTTCTCTTCTCTTCTCTTCTCTCCACCGGTTTTCACTGGTTTTCTCATTTGGCCAAACAAACCGAACCTTTATTGGGTAACGATATGGCCGGACGAACCCAACTTTTATGGTAAACGTTTACGCGCGGTGAGTCAGATGAACGCTCGGGCCGGTCACTTCGCCATGCTGGCGCTAGCCATCAGGAAGGGAACACGTGTACCTTATCCTTTCCTCACGGCCGTGACCTCGCTTTCCCCATCGCTTTCCACCTCGCCTCCTCCAACATAGCACCAGGCAGCTCCGAGCACTCCTCCCTTCACACCTCACGCTGCACCTCCTCCATGGGGTGCTGCTCCCATGGGCCATGGCCTGCGAGCTCAAGGTCAGGGCGGCCATGGCTGGCGAGCTCGGGGTAGACTGCGACGGGGGCTCCTACGAGCTGCTATGGGCGCCATGGCTTATGAGCTTGGGGGCAGACGACGACGGGGGAGACTGCGAGCTGCTATGGGCTACGCCGTTGAGCATTTGCTGCTGGGTGAATCTCACCGGAGCTGCGAGCATTAAGCGACACCTCCCATGTTACAACTGGTGTTCAAGGAAGCTACCACAGGCGCTGCAAAAAGCTTCAACCCGTGACGCCAAATGCTGGGACCGCTCAGTGCCATCGCAAAAAGCTACAACCGGCGTCGCAAAAAGCTTCGACCGGCATCGCAAAAAGCTTCAATCACGACGACATATGTCAGGGCTGGCTACTGTCAATACCAAAAAAGATGCAACCGTTGTTGCTTTTGCTACTATCGGCGTCGTTGTTTGCTACATACTTCACGGCTTAGCTGCGGCGTGCGACCACGGCGGCGATCAACAAGCTGTATGTTTTTCCTGGAATGAAGACAATGTGTGCTACAACCGGCTATGGTAGAGCTACCACCGGTGATTTTTTTTTGCTACAACCATGTACGGATTAGTTGTGACCTCAGTCGGGAGCTGCAACAGTTGATTTTTTTGCTACTACCGGCGTCGTTGTTTGCTACATGCTCGACTTAGCTGTGACGTTCAACGATGGCGGCGACGTTTTTGCTACAACCGCCGCTGGAGTTTGCTTCATCCATTCGTGGATTAGCTGCAACCTGTGATGGCCGCAACGGCGGTTCGCTGCAACTGTGCTTTGGTTTTGCTACCACCGGCGAAGATTTTTGCTACATCCATGCATATTTGCTACACCGATGCTTCAAACACGGTGATGATCAGCGCGAGATGCTGGTGGGGGTTGTTGTTGGAAATATGAGCGATTTTCCAAATTATTTTATTGACAGAAATACTAGATAAAGCATGACTAATATAGCAGAGATAAAATAATTCATGCAATTCGACAGAGAGAAGGTAAATATCATCTGTATATATGAACTAGAACCGAACACATCTAGAACAGACACTACAGCAAGAAGTTGTGACAGAACTTCTAACAGAAAGAGTATGAGAACGTACGGTACGGGAGCAGTCCAGCAGATACACTGGTCTTGGGGTCGGTGTTCACGCCAGCCATGTCGTCGAGGAGGTTGTCAACGTCGGGGAAGAAGTCGTCATCGGGGAAGTAGTCGTCGGAGTCCGGGGCGTCCGTGACGAAGAAGTCAGTAGTCGCGCTAAGCGCTCCCCAAAAACGTTATCACCCTTCTCCCGTACAGGACTCAAAAGGTGCGGTTTCGGAGGCCTACTGTCCCGACCTGCGGTGCACGCCGCAAGCCGGGATGGGGAAGAACTTAGCAGTAGCGTAGTGCTCAGGAACTTTTGGCGAGAGGAAGAAGAGGTTCTGGTGCGTCTCTCTGAGAGGAGCGACCTCCCTTTTATAGACGCAAGAGAAGGAGGCGAGAGGCTGCGCCGGGAGCTGAAGAGAATGAGGGAGACGAAACGAACAGGCGGCAGGCGAAGAGGCGCGGTGTTCGTATTCAATCTCCACTACAGCAAAAACGTTTCAGCTTCCGCGTGACCTTTCGTATACCCGTCGTGCGTGGCAAAAATTTAGACATCGGCTCGTTCCCGCAACGTGCGGCGCGTCGTGACGAGGCGTGGCGTGGCGAGGTGGGCGGCGGAGGAGGAGCGCGCGTGGATGTCCCTCTTGTTCTCATCCTCATACATGTGGAGAAAGAGCCTCCCTTATAAAGATATCCAACTCCCTCTAAATAACAATGTGGGACTAAACTTTAGTTCCACCACTTGCCTTGCATGAATGGGCTGCGTGGGCCTCCAGGATTTATTAGGAATTTCTGAAACTGCTATTGGGCTAGGCCCAAAATAGACAAAATTCCAGCAATCCCCCACCAGATCCCAGAGGCACACAAAATTTGCCTTTTGTTCCAAAACACTGTTTTATATACCGGTACTGCAGTGGAGACTGTTAAGTTGAACTTCCACCTAGAACTCTATGCTACACTAGTAAGCAACTTGAACAGTGGACTGGGCCTTGAACTGCAAGTTTTCTGTGAATCTAGCTTCACATAAAGCCTTGACCGATACGTGGCTACCGTGGGTCTTCCCCGCGGGTGGAGCTTATGCGTCATACTCCGAGACCTTTCATGAGTTTACTAGAGAGAACCCTACTCTCATAGATTGCGACGTTTAACAATTAGACTCATATAGGTGTGTTCTTCAAAAGATGTTCTGCAGGACAACATCTCTGCTTAAATGAGCCACTTAGAACACATTTAAGATATACATCAATCTGCCATGCAGTTTTAGGAGAGTATTGCATCTTCATGGAGTGGTATTGTTAATAGTAAGGATACTCTCCTCTCAGTTGATCAACAACTTGTCTTCCACATCTAATCCACGGGATCTCCGATCACAAAGAATAGGTTACCACCGTGAACAACTCATATTGTGGGTCTCATACCCATCTCCCTCGATGCATTACCTATCACATTACGTGATAGACCCTTAGTAAAAGGATCTGCCAGATTTTTAGACATTTGGAGATAATCCAATGCAATAACTCCGTAGTTTCTCATTTTCCTGACAGACTTTAACCTTCTCTGAACGTGTCTTGATGACTTCATGTTATCCTTTGAGCTGCTCACTTTCGTGATCACGGTTTGATTGTCGCAGTTCATAAGGATACCCGGTACAGGTTTCTCAACAACCGGCAAGTCATTCAAGAGCCGGCGAAGCCAATCTGCTTCGACCGTAGCTATATCTAGTGCTGTGAGTTCTGCTTCCATTGTTGACCTCGTTAAGATGGTCTGCTTGCAAGACTTCCAAGAAACAGTGCCACCTCCATGAGTGAATACATACCGCTCGTGGCCTTTATCTCATCAGCATCTGAGATCCAGTTTGAGTCACTATACCCTTCAAGCACCTTTGGGTGCCCGGTGTAGTGAATTCCATAATTCGCAGTGCCTTTCAAATAACGCAAAACTCTCTCTAGAGCTTTCCAATGCACATCTCCCGGTTTTGAGACAAACCGACTCAGTTTGCTAACAGCAAAAGAGATGTCAGGTCTTGTAGCACTGGCTAAGTACATAAGCGAGCTAATAATCTGGTAATATTTCAATTGATCTCTAGCAATTCTTCGATTCTTTCGAAGTAACACACTCGCATCATATGGTGTTGGAGAGGGCTTGCAGTCACTATAGCCAAAGCGACTCAAGATCGATCTTTTCCACATAGTGAGATTGAAGCAATGTAATCCCACCATCATCGTCTCTCAACAACTTGATGTTCAGAATGACATCAGCCACTCCTAAATCCTTCATCTCAAAACAGTGAGATAGGAAATCCTTGACCTCCTTAATAACATTCAGATTTGTTCCGGAAATCAGTATGTCATCAACATACAAGCAAAGGATAACTCCCTCGCCCCCACCATGGCGATAGTACACACATTTCTCAGCTTCGTTTACAACAAAGCCTGCAGCTGTTAAAGTTCTTTCAAACTTCTCATGCCACTGTTTAGGTGCTTGCTTGAGTCCATACAAAGACTTCAGCAACTTGCACACTTTTCCTTCCTGACCATATACTACAAACCCATCTAGTTGTTCCATATAAATTTCCTCGTCCAACTCTCCATTTAGGAAAGCAGTCTTAACATCCATTTGATGAACGAGAAGACCATGTGAGGCAGCTAGTGAAAGTAGAACTCGAATAGTGGTCAGTCGAGCCACAGGTGAGTAAGTATGAAAGAAGTCTTCACCTTCCTTTTGGGTATAACCCTTAGCCACGAGCCGAGCCTTGTACTTTTCAATAGTACCATCAGGCCTAAGCTTCTTCTTGAATACCCATTTGCATCCTATAGGTTTGCACCCATAAGGACGATCAGTTATCTCCCAATTTTCATTCGCCATGATGGAATCCATCTCATTACGAACCGCTTCCTTCCAGTAGTCAGCATCTTCAGATGCATAGGCCTCTGAAATAGAACTGGGAGTGTCATCTATGAGATACACAAGAAAATCATCACCAAAGGACTTTGTAGTCCTCTGTCTCTTGCTCCTAGTAGGAACTTCATTGTTCTCCTCCACAGGACTTTCAAAGTGTTCCATCGAAATGGCAGGTTCGGTAATTGTAACTGGTTCCTGATTCGATGAACTAGGCATCTCCTGATTAGATGAGGTAGCCATATCCTTCATGGGAAAGATATCTTCAAAGAAAGTCGCATCATTCGACTCCATGATCGTACCGACATGCATGTCAGGTACCTCGGATTTTACAACCAAGAATCTATAACCAATGCTATGAAAAGCATATCCCAGGAAAACACAATCCACGCTCTTTGGTCCAAGCTTGCGCTTCTTTAGAATTGGCACATTGACTTTCGCCAAACAACCCCACGTTCGTAGATAAGAGAGTTTTAATCTTTTCTTCTCCCATTCCTCGAATGGAGTTATCTCTTTATTCTTTGTGGGAACTCGGTTTAGGACATGACATGCAGTCAATATCGCCTCCCCCCATCATGCCTTGGAGAGACCCGATGTGTCTAACATGGCGTTAACCAAATATGTTAGAGTACGGTTCTTTCTTTCGGCCACCCCATTTGACTGAGGTGAATAGGGAGGCGACCTCTCATGGATTATACCATGTTCCGCACAAAAAACATCAAATTCATTGGAAAAATACTCTCCACCACGGTCGGACCTAAGCCTCTTGATTTTTCGATCAAGTTGGTTTCCCACTTCAGCTTTATAGATCTTGAAAAAGTTCAAAGCCTCATCCTTAGATTTCAGAAGATACACACGGCAGTATCTAGTGGAGTCATCAATTAACGTCATGAAATATTTCTTTCCACCTTTTGTCAAAACACCATTCATTTCACATAAATCTGAAGGTATGAGCTCTAGTGGTGCAAGATTTCTCGTTTCCGCAGTCGTGTGAGACTTACGAGGTTGCTTAGCTTGCACACAAACTTGACACTTAGATCCCTTGACAGTGGTGAAACTAGGGATTAAGTTCAACTTCGCTAGTCGTGACATGCAACCAAAGTTAACATGACAAAGACGTGAATGCCAAACATTTGATACACTATTTTTGCAAACATGATTAACAACTTTATTGCAGACGTCTGATAAGGATAAATGAAACAGGCCTCCTGACTCATAGCCTTTACCGACAAAGGTTCCATACTTGGATATTACAAATTTATTCGACTCAAAGACAAGCTTATAGCCATCTCTACACAGAAGAGATCCGCTAACAAGATTTTTATTGACGGTGGGGACATAATGCACGTTCTTCAGCCGCACGACCTACCCCGAAGTAAACTTCAGGTCGGCCGTGCCAAAACCACGAACAGAAGCACTTGAACCATTGCCCATCAGCACGGTTGAAGTCCCTGTGGTATGATAAGACGAAAACATGGAAATATCACCACATACATGCACATTAGCACCCGTGTCAATCAACCAATCAGGAGAATGGCATACTGAAAGAATAGTGGGAAATATACCATACCCAGCATCCTTCATGTCAGTGTCTCCAGTGACAACATTAGCGGTCTTGCCGCCTTTCCCAGGATGACGCTTGTCATAGCGATTAGGGCAACTAGGAGCCTAATGATCAGGATCCCCACACACATGACAAACACCTTTCTTCTTGAAGTTCGTGTGTTGCACAACCTTGTTCTTCCCATCAAACTTTGCTTTACCATCAAACTTGCCCTTGTTATTGAACTTGTGGGGCTGGAGGTTCTTCTTCTGTACCAGATTGGCACTAGATCCTCCCTCAATACCTCGAGCACGTGTGTCCTTTGCTCTCGCATTTTCTTCCACATCAAGAGTGCCAATGAGATCCGAACGGAAAACTCCTGTCTCTTATGTTTCAGTAAGGTAGCAAAGTTCCTCCACGAAGGAGGAAGCTTAGTGATGATACCTCCGGCAACAAACTTGTCCGGTAGCATACAACTGAAGTGCTCAAGTTCTCTAGCAAATGACTGTATCTCATGAGCTTGCTCAACCACGGAGCGCTCTTCAGTCATCCTGTAATCATAGAATTGCTCCATGATGTACAACTCAGTGCCAGCATCCGAGACCCCAAACTTGGTCTCGAGTGCATCCGACATATCTTTCCATTATCAATTGACGCATAAGCATCAACTATGTTCTCACCAAGAACACTCAAGAGAGCAGCCTTAAACAGAGTATCCATTTTCTGAAAAGCTTGTGCTTGTTGAGCATCAAGCTCTCCTTCAGGTTTGCCGAGAGTGGCGTCATAGCAACTCATGGTTTGAAACCATAAGACTGCTCTCACGCGCCACCTCTTATAGTGGATACCCTCAAACATAGGAGGTCTAATGGAAGCAGCAAAACCACTTGGGGTAAATTGCCTATAATAAGGTTTTTGGATTGTTGGAAATATGAGCAATTTTCGGAATGATATTATTGACAGAAATACTAGATAAAGCATGACTAATATAGCAGAGATAAAACAAGTCATGCAATTCGACAGAGAGAAGGTAAATAGCATATGTATATATGAACTAGAACCGAACACATCTAGAACAGACATTAGAGCAAGAAGTTGTGACAAAACTTCTAACAGAAAGAGTATGAGAACGTACGGAACGGGAGCAGATGCACTGGTCTTGGGGTAGGTGTCCTCGCCAACCATGTCGTCGAGGAGGTTGTCGACGTCGGGGAAGAAGTCGTCGTCGGGGAAGTAGTCGTCGGAGTTTGGGGCGTCCGTGATGAAGAAGTCAGTAGTCGCGCTGAGCGCTCCCCAAAAACCTTATCACCCTTCTCCCGTACAGGACTCAAAAGGTGCGGTTCCGGAGGCCTACTGTGCCTGCAGTGCACGCCGCAAGCCGGGATGGGGAAGAACGTAGCAGTAGCGCAGTGGTCAGGAACTTGTGGTGAGAGGAAGAAGAGGTCCTGGTGCGTCTCTCTGAGAGGAGCGACCTCCCTTTTATAGGCACAAGAGAAGGAGGCGAGAGGCTGCGCCGGGAGCTGAAGAGAACGAGGGAGACGAAATGAACAGGCGGCAGGCGAAGAGGTGCGCCTTTTCAGCTTCTGCGTGACCTTTCATATACACGTCGTGCGTGGAAAAGTAGACATCGGCTCATTCCCGCAACCCGCGGCGCGGCGGGTCGTGACGAGGCGGGCGGCGGAGGAGGAGCACGCGCGGATGTCCCTCTTGTTCTCATCCTCATATATGTGGAGAAAGAGCCTCCCTTATAAAGAGATCCAACTCCCTCTAAACTAGCAATGTGGGACTAAACTTTAGTTCCACCTCTTGCCTTGCACGAATGGGCTACGTGGGCCTTTAGGATTTATTAGGAATTTCTGAAACTGCTATTGGGCTAGGCCCAAAATAGAAAAATTCCAGCAGTTGTCACGGGGGGCGAGGCGGCCGGAGGCAGGACGAGATGTGTGCGGGAGAGACGGATGCAGAGCTTGGGGGAAGAAGGTGCGGCTGACCCGCAGGAGCCAGACACGAGAGGGGAAGAGACGACATCCTGTCGTGAAGAAGACGACGACAGAGGTCAAAGATGCCAGATCTACGGCTACTGATGCTGCGAGCGGCGATGGCGAGCCGGCATGCGGAGCTGCAAGCAGGAGGCCAGGGCGAGGAGGGGCCATGGGGGGCCAGAAAATTCCGTCGGGCGATGACGGATGAGGGCTAAACCAGGATGAAGACGAGTGGGGGAAGGAAGAAGAGAACGCAAACCCAGTCGGATGGCTGCGCGCGGCTGAATTGGATGGCCAGGGGCTGACCGGCCGAACGGTTGGGCCGGCGCGCCGGCGCAGATTAGTACCCAACTTTTATTTGGTAACACATTCGATTCACACATGGAGATTGATTTCTTTTTGGTAACCCAAGTTAACTAACGGACGATAATCAATCTTCAAATACTAAAACCAATCAATACAAGGCAACAAAAATTAATTCACGTATCGCGGTCAGATTCTTCTTTAGTAACTCAGCTTAGCTCAAGGACAATTAATCTCTACATCACCGTTGTTTACCGCTCGCCAATGGCAAAATTCATACCAGACACATCACGTAGGTGACCTGGTGTTGATCTAGATCCCTATGATGTGGTGTTGGGATCATGTCAAAACACCATGCCATCCTAAGTGCCGATTTTGCATGATCAACCGATTCAATTCCCGATCCACTCAATGCAATCAATCCATCGAGCAAACCAGAGAAACCCTATTCCCTTCCTCATCTCGTGTATTCTCCTATGGTGGTCACAGGTCGACGGGCGCCAGGGTAGCAACCACGACGTGTTTATGGTGGATCAGAAGCCGGATGTGAGGTACCCATTCATCCTCTCTTCCTAAGCCTACGTCATCTCTCTCCTCTCGGCCATCTCTCTTGGAACCAAAGTTTTAAATAGCGCGCTAAGCCTCTTAGCAGCGGCCTATTCTAAATGCTATAGTGGTGCTATAGCGAGCTATTTAAGATGTTTGCTCATGTGTTTGGACCAAAGACCCTTCGCGCGAGATCTTTTTTAAACGCTATAGCGGGCTAAAACCATGCTTGGAATGGCATGTGGAGGCAGCGACGCAAGAACGCAGAGTGGCTCGTCGAGGGAGCACGGCGCGTGCGCCGGTTTGCTGAGTTGGCGCGGCGGTGATGGTCAAAGATGCGCTTGCTTGAGGTCATGGGGCCTTTATGTTGTAGGGGACGGCGCACACATCGGTGTGCCAAGGTGGTGGGGAGGCGGTCGCCAGATGACGCATGTGTCTGAGCCCTAAGGTCATGAGGCTGCGATGTTGCCGGCGATGCGTATGTTCGCTAGGATCTCACGCGACAATAGACTGGGGAGGTCATCCAGCTTCATCGTGCATCAGAAAACGGCTATTACTAACTTGTGTGGTTTGTATCGGTAGAGATCAGAGCGAGGGAGAGGGACGCACATGTCCACTCTCATGCGAAAGATGAGTGCAAAGATGAGGCTCAGTCTATGGTTTTCTCCACTCTCAAAGTAGCTAGGCTGTCATATCGTCTACGGCTCCGTCTCTCCTACACAGGCACCTCATTCTTATCGGTTGTTGAAGCCTCGAAGGAGATTGAACCATTGTTATGATACTCTTTGGTTTCTGCTATGAACTAATAGTAAGAAATTTTGTCTGTACATGTTTGATGGTCCTTGCAAGTCACAGTAGCTCATGTTTATTTCTTTCTGGAACGGGGTGCAACACATGGGCAAGATGTAGATTAGAGATGGAAATTAAGGCAAGAGAGGATACAACGAGGATTGAGAAGGCATGCAAGTGAAGGTCTACAATCTACATTCAACATGTCATCATGCTGAAGCTGTGTTTATATGGTTGTAGATTTTAATCCTTGTACAAGTGGTGTTCTTTAAGCTTCAATTGGCATTGCCGTCAGCAGGCTTATACTTACATCATCTTCTACATCAAGTATAGTGGTTAGTTTTTTTGGTCAACTCAGCATTTTTATTTTCTCATAATTGCTTCACTGCATTTCGTGGACATCAAAAGTAATAGTACGGTAATTGGTAAAAGTTGGTCCTATAATATCCAGTCGCATGCTTGCGATATTTGGTAGGTCTTTGTATTTATATAAAGATGAAACTTTTACTCACTCCGTCCCAAAATAATCGCATGGGCATTGTCAGTGGACATAAAAGTTGTACTAAGATCAAGACACTTATTTTGGGATGGAGGGAGTATATCAAACAGTTCGTATAAATTTTGTTCATACATGCATGGTAGAACGGGTTGGATGGAACCATGATCTCTTTTCATAGTTTGCTCATGTGAAGAATAAATATACTACTGTTTTGCGGGGTCAAGATTAAATATACTAATTGTAGTCTTCTGATTCTGCTAATTCATTTCTATACTACACACAACACAAGGCCTTGTTTCATATGTTCACTCAGTATCTTCTTTTTGTCACACGAGCAGTTTCTAAATTTTACAAAGGTACACCGAAACATATAGGTCATTGGCTAATTGCTATCATTTGATGATAGCAAGTTCAAGTAATAGTTTGAACACATTCAAGGAATAGTATAAATAATGCCTATTACGAAAAAAATAACGCTGAGAATTTAGATATATTGTTTGTCATAGAGTTGTTGCTGGCCAATTTACATGAAATTAATTCCCTCAGTTTTGGTGGCAAACATAATACATATCATCCATATTGGTATTACACTGGCGTGGATAAGGTGGATGTCAAATAACAGACATTGTCAATCCACAAAATAGCAAATTCTGCATGGGCATGTATGTATATTTTTTCCTAAATACAATTGGGAATTAGTATTTGTTAATTGGGTATCATATTAATTGATGCAGGGAATTGAAGGGTCTTGGGAAATTGGTTTCACAAGGTAGGAAATAGCATATATGGCTTATGGTCCAGCGGCTAATAATATGGGAATGTGTGTGTCTGTGTAGGGGGGGGGGGGGGGGGGGGGGGTGAGGAGGAGGTGGGGATTTCATGGTAATAAAGGTCGCCAGTAATACTAAATGTATTGTTGACATTATTAAGATTGAACTCTTAAAATTTTGTGACCCCGTTGCAACGCACGGGCAATTAGCTAGTACTAAATAAGAATGTAAGATTGCATGTTTCACTTTTCTTCCCACCACCCTTTCGCCCAACCTTCACTGTATCATAATCAATCACCTTAATTTATCTACCTTCTAAACCAATTCCACTTTAAATTATTTACCAAATTTCTCATCAAAATATAAGATAAATCATGAACAGGATTTGTGTAAATCACGAACAGGATTTGATAAACATTTATTTACACAATCACATTAATATGGGCAGGTAAATTATAAGCTAACTTACTAGAATATTTATATCCGGTTTCAATGCATGGGCATTGTCAGTGGACATAAAAGTGGGGGAGAGGACCTTGAAACCCCACAAAATCGTCATCTAATTCCACAAGCCAACAACATTCACTACAGGAAAAACATTGTATGCCTAGTATATCAATGTATGGTGAATGTAAAGAATCAAGGACTCGTCATACAAGACAAAAAAATTCGGCAACAGAAGGGCGTTTGGCAACGCATTGTCAAAGCCGACACCATCCTATCAAAGACCCGACATACAAAACAGTCTCGGGAAAGGAAGCAAAAATTAAATGAAAAACTTGGCAAAATGAGAGTGTTCGACAAAGACGTGGTCATGTGTCCCTTGCGACCGTTCTTAACGGACCCGTGACGGCAGTAGTTGTTTATCGAGCGTCAAGCAAATGGGTCTCGACTTATAATACTGAATTTCCTTTTTTTTACGCTTACATGCAAGCCAAGGGTCACTACATCAAACTTGGCTAACCATATTACATTTCTTATGCTTCAACCACAACTGCAGTTTCTCCTTCCCCTCCCGATACCAGCGGGCTGGGCGAAGAACTACTTCCCACCTTCAACCGCTGACAGGCAGCCCGTGGGATTTCCCTCGTTCTGTCTGCCGCCCCAGCAGCGGGAGGTGTGGAGATCCCTGGTGCTTCAGCCCCTACTTGTAGATAGGTTAGGATTAGTTTCTTGTGGCGGCGCGGCATTGATAGCAGTGGCAGCGGCCCGGGCAAATAAATTTGCCTCGACTTTCCTCATCTCGGTGATGCTGTCCACGGCGGTGCCGATGAGTTGGTTGCTCATGTCCCTCATTGCTCATTTGGATCAGCGAGGCTAGGTTTTCCAGGTCGGGGCCTGCAGTTGCAGTTCCTTTCGAGGGTGACAACGGCGCCCTGTGTGAGAGGATAGATGTTCTGGTGTTGGGTTCGCGGATTGCGGCAGGCAGCTTCACTGGTCTTCTTCGACTTCCTCGAGTGAAGACGGCGACGCTGAAGTCTGGCGAGTGGCACGGGGATGTGCCCCAACCGACGTGACACATTGGAAATAGTTTTGTCATTCGCGGCGTCGGCTCACAGTGCGGCTATTGTCGCGATGGTGCTCCCTTCTGGTTTGGGTATGATGGACTTTCATATCCTTCCTTTCTCGTGGTATTTCATTGGTGCTGGGTCTTGGCGATGGAGAATTGCCCTTCTGCGCAGAGGGAACTCCAAGGACTTGATTGCATATTTTCTTTTTTGGGGGTCCTACCTTTACTTGTACCGGGATAAATGTCTTTCTTGCTTTGTCTTGTTCATGTGTAGGTGTGAGGTTGTAACCATATTTTCATAGAACACACAGCTTGCTCAAAAAAATTGCATTTCTTATTTTCTTAATCTGGTAATGTGTAAGCTGAGCATGAGATATGTGAATCTTGGCTTACAATATTGGATTTATTTTCCTTAAAATGTTGATAAGTGTAAGCCGAGTGCCTTGTATTCTTTTTATCTCATCCATTCCTTATTGCACAAAATAGTCTTTCTTTTCTTTTCATTTTCATTTGTGTTTCTTTATGACATTTTATTTCTTGGTCATCTCTTTCTCACCCATTCCCTCCCGTCATTTTTTCGTCACACCTTCTATCCTTCGTCACCCATTCCCTACTCAAACCCCCTTGCTACCGCACCCATATTAGAACCTCATGAAAAAGGATAAGTGTTTTCGATCCTTACTCGTGTGATTTGATGTATCCCCTACACGGAGGGCCCGCGTCGTCTAGCCCTTACTTTTCTTCAGAAGGGGACCCCTTATGAGTATTACTCCTTATTTGTGTTTGTGTAGGTCACAGGATCATGACAAACCCAAAGATAGTTGGGTTGGCAACACCATAAGGGGGGAGGTTCGCACTGAAGCGCTGGATATTCTTGTGGGATTTTCCGGTTTGTGAAGGAGGTGCCACTTCAAAGTTGTGTATTGACCTTTTTCTCATGAAACCACCCTTGTAGAGCCATTTTAGTACCCAATGCAAAAGGGGTTTGGTTCCGACACTCCCTCTCCGGTAGGCCCCAAGTCGTCTAGCCCTAGTTTTTTTTGGAAGGGGCCCCCCATGTGAGTTTCACTCTGTCTTTATGTTTGAGTAGGTCATAGGATCATGAAAAAACCCAAAGAGAGGCCCATCCTAGCAGTAGTTGGGTCGGCGACCCTAGAAGGGGGAGCATACTGATGCCCTAGATCTTCTCGCGGGATGTTCCGGTTTGTGAAGCAGGTGCCCCGTCAAAGTTGTGTATTGAACTTTTCCTCATAACACCACCTTGTGCACCCATGTTAGGATCAAATTCAAAAGGGGGTTGGTTATGACATTTCTTCCGTGATTTTGCATGATCCCCTCTCTTGCGAGCCATGCATCGTCTAGCCCTAGCTAGCTTTACTTCGGAAGAGTTCACCCCATGTGAGTTTTACTCATTGTTTGTCTTTGAGCAGGTCACAAGATCATGACAAAACCAAAGAGAGGCGACCT
This sequence comes from Aegilops tauschii subsp. strangulata, assembly GCF_002575655.3. NCBI lineage: Eukaryota > Viridiplantae > Streptophyta > Magnoliopsida > Poales > Poaceae > Aegilops > Aegilops tauschii. The sequence continues at coordinate 32,929,960 of NC_053040.3, read as the reverse complement.
AATAGCAGGAGCTGGGTAGATGGCATCGGAAGTGGGAGGTTCACACTGAAGCCCTGGATCTTCCTGCCGGATATTCTAGTTTGTGAAGGTGGTGCTCCTTCAAAATTGTGTATTTACCTTTCCTCATCGTACCACCCTTGTGCACCCATGTTAGGACCCCATGTAAAAGTAAGGGTTGATTCTGACACTTCCTTGCGCGATTTCACTAAACCCCCTCTCCGATAGGCACCGCACGTCTGTCGTGATTTTATCAAAAGGGGCTGCCGAGTGCCGACGGTGAGCGTGAAGCATGGCACGATAGAGCGCCTCAGAAAAGCGCGAGAGCAGCGAAGTGAGAATACAAGCAGTTTGAGCTTATGGTTGCGGTCGGGTGAGCGAGAGACGCGATAAAAACATCGCCTGACACTAGACATGACTGCATAGGAGGGCCTGATGGAGAGGGAAAATCAGGAGGTCACTATTATCGTGTTAATATGATCATCAACAACAGGAGATAACCAGAATGAGACCTCCTTCATCAGTAGTGGAGGCATAGCAAATGAGGCATTGAGGAGTGGCTACAAAACACGTTTAGCGGAATGCATTGGTAAACTAAGTGTGATGTAGTGAATAACAATGATGTTCCGTCAATATCTATGTATCTTAGAGTGTTGTTCAATGGCAACGCATTAGGAAACTAGTATTGTAAGTATACCAAGAGTGCAATGTTTTGACTCTGTGATCGTAATCATAAAGAAAAATAGTTTAGAATGAAATAGAACCGTGAAGTGAGTGTAGTTCAGATGGTTAGGTTTCGTGTGGTACAACTAGCAAACAGGATTCAAGTCCTAAACTTAGTACTAGTGCTCGTATTCAAAGATATTGCGCTGCCTCGGTATCTCGAAGATGAGTATGTTGGGGGTACAGATGATCTACGAGCTGATTAAGGATGATTGACTAGGATTTAATTAAGGTGACGAGCCCACCCGTGAAATTAGACGGGGCACCATCTCGACCCCATCTCGACCCCATACAATTGAAAGTTACCTATGTTTAGCATATTTTAGGATGGCGGCTGCTACAAATCATCCCCATGATTTTGTCCAAAATTAAGCCGCCTCCACATCGGTCTGATTAGACTTTTCACATCCGTAGGATCAGGCAGCTCCCCCATGGAAGCACCACTCTCATGGCAGTAGCTCCCATGGTAGCACCGCGCAACACCGACAGCACTTCATGCAACCCCTACAGGAGCTCCGACTACCCCCACAACGCTTTACTGCAGCTCCGGCGGTGCTTCATTGTAACCCTGATGGCGCTTCAATGACCACTATGACGCTTCACTACAGCTCCGACAACGCTTCATTGCAACCCCAATGATGTTCCGTTAGTGGGCTAACGCTGGCACGGCGGTGCTCCACCGCAGCACCCTGATGCCGCCGGTGAAGCTTCACTGCACCACGACCACCACCGACGGTGGTCCATTGTATCACCGGGTGCCCCATCGAAGCTCCAACCTAGCACCTGATGGCCGCCGGCGAAGCTTCAGTGCAACGCAGCACAACGGTGATGAGGTGCTGTGATGAAGCACGATGACGACCGTAGAGGCTGCGACGCAGCGCGACGACGACCATGGAGGCTGCGATGCAGTGCGATGACAACCGAGATGCTACGACGCAGCAGGCGGGTGGTGGCGGCGGATCTTGCAACAGCAGTCGCACTGATGCACGCGGTGGTCGGAGGGGCTGCCATCGTGCGCGGCCTTGCGGTTAATTGGTTGCTGTAGAAGAGCGAATGGAGAGGGAGGGGAAGAGAACGTCGCTGGAGTTCTCGTTAGAGATAAGGATAAGGCAACGCTCGGGGAAGAAGAGAGAAAACGACTAAACGAGCTTCTCCCGTGTGAAGAGCCAAGTGGTGGTGGTCCCTCACAGGGACGTGTGTCAAGCATTGAAGGCTCGCGCTGCGATGAAATCATCCGGTTGTTTTTGATCGTTTTCCTTTAGGATAACCAATGTTTAGAACTATTTTTTGCTTTTCTAAAAAATATGGTTTTTTTTTCTTCTAAAAAAGGGCACGTCAACTTATTTTTGTTGTTTTTCTAAAAAAACAAAGTGGTTTTGGGCTTCAATCGTCACTCGCAGCGTCATTTTCCCCCAACCTGTGGCACCTGCCGCCGCCGCCTCCCCTGTGACCATGAGCGCCATGGCGGCCGCCCTCCACCGCCGCCCCCGTTCCCGCTCGCCTCTGGAAGACGAGGATCTTCTCTCCGAGATCCTCCTCCGCCTCCCGCCGCAGCCGTCCTCCCTCCCCCGCGCCTCCGCCGTGTGCAAGCTTTGGCGCCGCCTCGTCTCCGACCGCGGCTTCCTCCGCCGCTACCGCCAACACCACCGCCGCAGCCCTCCACTCCTCGGTTTCTTCCGCGACGACCATCCAAACATCACCTACACGCCTACCATGGAGGCCCCCAATCGTGTCCCCGTGAGTCGCTTTTCCTTGCATCTCAATGACAGGTACAGTATCCTCAGCTGCCGCCATGGCCTCGTGCTCATCTTCTACTCGACGTGGAACTATGTCCTGGTGTGGGACCCCGTCACCGGCGACCAGCACCGCCTTGCTGCTCCCCAAGGGATCGACATGGCCACTACCCCGATGGATGCGCAGGTGCTTCGCGCTGCTGCCGACGCCCAGCACTTCCAGGTGGTATTGGTAAACTACAAAAAGAAATATGCACGAGTGATCGCCACCATTTACTCGTCGGAGACCGGTGTATGGAGTAATCTCATCCAAATACCGGTTCGACGTGGGAACATGCAATATGAAGCTATGCCCCCTGTGCTGGTTGGGTATTCTCTTTACATCTTGCTCCCCGGGGATTCAACTGGGGATAGTCCAAGTGTAATTCTGGAGGTTGATGTGGATAGCCAGAGCCTAGCTGTGTTAGGTTTGCCAATGGATACCTTTGCCAAAGATCAATACCTGATTGTTATGCGAGCGGAGGGTGGCGGGCTGGGCGTACTCTCCCTGACAGGATGCACCGCCGAGTTATGGAAGAGGAATACCGACTGTGATGGTGTTGCTTCATGGGTGCTGGGACGAACTTTTGAACTGGACAACCTACTTCCCTTGAATCCAGAGAAGATAAGGCACGCACCGATAGTAGCTTATGCTGAGGAAAATAATGTGGCTTTCTTGTGGACATTTGGCAGTATCTTCATGATCCAGCTTGAGTCATTGCAGTTCAGTAAAATCCCCGAAAACAACAACTGTTTTATCTGTTATCCATTTGAAAGCATCTATGCTGCAGGTAATAGCATGTCATCAGATTCGGGTTATAACAAATCCATGTTCATTTTCGATAATTATTTGATGGAATATGCTGTTCACATTCTTTTGTGTTAAGCTAACCATTTTAAGTAGTGTCACATAATCATATTACCTGTTTCTTTTGCTGCTTGATTGACCTCTTCAACATATATATAGAGAATTTGTTCAGTAATCTTTCTGTTCTGATGCTTGTGTGAGAGCTTTATTTGATGGTTATGATCTGGACTCACATCTGTTACTTGTAGCTAGTCTGATAGTGTCCTTTATGCCTTTTATGTCACCAGTTCATCGTTGTATTCTATCTGGTTTGCCAACAAATATGTAGGGATGAATTTCTTACGTTATCACATACTGTTATTCGTTGAACTATGTGCTTCAAGTCAGACATAGCAAACTGTCTTTATCATTTTATTATATGAATATCTATTGAATAAAACAATGAACACCGGGATGTGGTAAGGATATCAGTGATGCGGGTGTGGCCGGTTGCTCGTCTGAGGTAGTGGCTACTGTGGCAGATGTTCCTCCTCCTTTGGATCTAGCTTTGCACAAGATGGTGACTCAAGGTGAGGAGGCGCAAGCTAAGGTTGCTGAGAAAGTCAGAGCGACCGATGATGTGGAGTGGATTGAGGTGGCCTTGCCTGTTGGTTTGGTTGGAGAGGTGCCTTCCTTGATCTCCTCTACAGGGATGACTGCTTCAGAGGGCAATACTAGTATGATGTGTTCCGGGTCGGAGGAGCTACTTGGTGACATTGGAGCACCTTCAACCACCTTGTTGGATGAGCTCCTAAGCAGTTTCAGTTGCACAACGCCACGGTCCTTGCTCGTAGAACCGATTCATTTGCAGATTGAAGGGGCATCTACTTGTTCCGAAAGGCGTAGTGACCGTTTGGATAAGAACAACAAAAACTGCAACATTCCTACTGCCAAACGCGCTGAATATCGGTTGGCGGAGGCTTATGGGGAACTACCGAAGGGAATGACATCTAAGAAAGCCACCGGGGAGGATGTGCAAGAGAAGATGAAGCCTTATCTACATATGTATCAGAAACCGCTTACGCCAACGGCGGTCCAGGCAATTCGTGCCTTGGTGAAAATCAATGTTTGATCTCTTTTTTCAGAAGGTTAGGCGCAAGTACACAGCTAGTTGTAGGTGTGTTCTTGAGGTAGCAGAGGTTGACTTGGTTGGGTATGTTGTGTTCCTGGTGGTCTTGGGCTTAGGCATCCTTGTATCTGGATCGGACGACGTCCCTTGAGTGCTAGCCCGGGCTATGTGGTCTTCGCCGGTTTCCCTTACGTAACCGTGCCATGTATGGTTTTTGGGTCCGGTTTTCCTTATTAACTGGACCAATTCTCTTCTTCTTAATGTAATGCGGGAGCTCCCCGCCCTCTGATGAGGTTCCGTCAAAAAAACAGTTGAACTAAATTTCACTGTTTGCCTTTTGACATATATAAGAATTGTGTGTTGGTAGTGTTAGTTCTGTGGCGCAGGTCTTTCTCATGTTGAAAACAACTGCATCGGAATATTCTTTCAATTTGACAGGCTGTATGGTTTTGTTTATCCTTGTAATGTTGTATCAGATCCCAGTTATTATTTTTTTCCAGATTACATTTGTGAGTTATGTAAATACTGCGTTGATGCCTCCTTGTATCTCTTTAGCTTTCCATTAGGTTATTTGACTTCTTATGATTGCAGAAACAGGCATTGGTGGTGGACATGATGGAGCTGATCAAGATATGCTGAATCAATGATATACTGGTTGAGCAGGAAAGCTTATCTTCTGAATGTATGTTGAGGTATCTGAAGTTCTGAACTGTTCTTTCAAAAACATGTATTTTTTTCCTTTTTACTGCCATTCTCAAGTACTAAATTGCAAGGGAGGGTTGTATGTTTTTCTCTACAATCTTTTGCTTAACTGTTTCCCACCTGGCCACTTCTCATCATCCCTTCCTCGGCAGCTCTCCATTCTCTTCCTCATGCCTTCACCCACTTACATTCTCTTTTATTTGCTGATGTTTTAAGCTCCTCTACTAGATATGCTCTTCGCTTGCCTCTCCCTTCCATCCAGCTGCCTTGCTTTCAGTTTACCTCCTCCTTAGTACTACCCAAGTCCCCTCTAGTAGTGCTGATTTTTCTCCCTTCTAGCTCCTCGGATTACTGATGACTTGATACCCTTCCCCCTTTTGTGCAAAATTTTGTTCCTACTCGGTCATAGATTATGATGGTGTGATGTTAAGTGGTAGCAGAATGAAATACATCCTTTTTTATGGTTCATAGTTTCGTTTTAATTTTACACATGCTACATTGCCTTTAATTAGTTTTTTGTTGTTATGGGTCTATCAGGTTCTAGTGATTTATATATATCTGTCTGTGTAAGGGACTGACAACTAAAATTAACCTGATCATTTGGTCTATACTTCCTTCACTTATATGGGCTTTATACCCATGCCATTTCACATTGCTGCTTATTTTGGATCATTCTGATACCCAGTGAACTAATTATTGTAACAAATTCTGAAGAGAGCATGCCATCGTGCCATGCCGTACTACTGTTTATCGTTCCACTTGCAGTTAAGTATTGCAGATTTCTGGAAGGTTATTCTAGTTTTAGGCAGTTTTCTTAAATATTGTCTCGACACCTCTCATTGTTAGTTGCATATTCAATTGGCCGTTGTCTGCTGCAAACTATATGTATATATGCTTTGTGGTAGTTTAATTTCTTAAAATTGATCAGGGTTGATGTTTAACACTTTATATTAAACATATCATCAAGATGGCACGACGAATATTATCATTGGAAGTAGTGGTCAAATGTTGTGCCGAGTGAGAAAAAGACATCTATTCTTGACCGAAGTAAGTCTTCTGTCTGTTAATAAGGCGATGCATGATCCCTAGTTCAGGCTTCTACATCATGAATTTGATTAAATTCATCCATTAGTGACTAACTAGCTGCTTCTGCATTTAAAAAGAACAACGACAATGAGCTAGAAACAAAACTTTGAAATTTCTGATTTCCTACTCCATGAACCCCTTGTATGCCCACTGATCTTTTATCCTCTATTAGGACCAGATATAGCCAAAGATTGCCAATAAAGTAACACTAGTAGAAAACTGGGCTTTGGTCACAGGGCAATATTCACATTAGTCCCGGTTCAGTCACGAACCGGGACTAATGTGAGCATTGGTCCCGGTTCGTGCGGCCAGGGGCCTGCCGGGCCTCGTGGGGCATTGGTCCCGGTTCGTCCGGACCCTTTGGTCCCAATTGGTTGGACAAACCGGGACCAATGGGCCACGCTCCTGGCCCACCACCCTTTAGTCCCGGTTCCTATCACAAACCGGGACTAAACGGCTGGTCCTAGTTGCGCCCAGTGTTTAGTCCCACTTCGCCAACCGAAGGGCGCTCACACCAGTTTATAAGCCCGTCCCTCTCTGCATTGTTGACCTCCTCTTAAAGTGAAAATAGATGCCCTTATACAGGAAATTTGACCTAAATTCACAGTAAATTTCATAGAAATTTATTATGAATTTATGTTGAATTTCCTCTATAAGCGCATCTATGTTCATTTTTTTATATTTATAAAATAAATAAACCTTAATAAAATAAATAAAAATAAATAAACCTTAATAAAATAAAATAAAATAAACTATAGTAACTAAAATAAATAAACCTTAATAAATTAAGTAAAAATAGCAGCAGTAAAATAAATAAAAATAGCAGCAGTAAAATAAATAAAAATAAAATAATTAAAGTAAAATACATAAGTAATTAGAAATAAAATAAATAAGTTTTTTGTTGTAAGTAGAAACAAAACAAAACAAATAAAGCAAAAGAGAAAAAAACAGAGGAAAAAAATTATGCCACCTACTGGGCCACCACGGCCCGAATGCGACTAGAAACCCATCCATGGGCCAGGATTCAGGCCGGCAGAAGGCCCAGTAGGCCCCACAGGCAAAGAGAACGGTTAGGCCCGAAAGCCTGCAGTTGAGAGGAATTCGAGAGGATGGGCGCAGCAGCGCTTATAAACCACTCTCGAGCTCTCTCAACTAGCGAGGTGGGACTAAACTTTTGACGCGGGGCAGCACAAGGCCTTTGGTCCCGGTTGGTGCCACCAACCGGGACTAAAGGGGGCATTGGTCCCGGTTCGTGGCACCAACCGGGACCAAAGGCCTTTAGTCCCGGTTGGTGCCACGAACCGGGACCAATGAGTTCCCTATATATACCCCATCGCCACAGCAGAGCACTCCAGAGTGCTCTATTTTTTCTGGCCGGCGAGGGGAGGGCATTTGGGTGCTCTAGCTCACCTCCTATGCACATGAGGTGTTCGATGAAATGTCTGAGCCACACTAGTTAATCTTCCTCCTCTCGAAACTCGACCTCCGAGCTCCATTTTCCGCGAGATTTGTCTAGGTTTAGCGGTCCGTCACGTCCCGTCCCCGTCTTCACCGCCGTCGATCGCCCGCGCCGATCTCGTCGCCAGCACCACCGTGGTGAGCCTCTTGTTCTTATCTTCTTTCTGAAAGGAAAAAATTCTTACTTTATATAGTTACTTGTCTAATTTTGTTACTTTTATTATTCCTTCTTATTACATAGTGCGATGGTTTTGGTATCCGCCCCCGTCGGCCCTCGTCCTGTCTATGATTCGGATGTGGTATATATTATCTTTTTATAACTATTTGGTTCATTTATTGTTTATGACAAATATACCGACTAACGTGACATAGATTTTATTTATCTAGGAGGTGGTTGAACCGGAAATTCTAACCGACCCTATTGTCGAGAGGTTAAATTTAGTTGAAGAAGAAAACAATTACTTGAAGGAAAAAATAAAAAAAATTGAGGAGGAGAAGATGATATTGGAGTTGCATGTTGCGGATGTCGTCGATGATCACAAGATCAAGATGGATGCAATGCGCTTGAAGATTAGACAGATTAGAAAATATGCCATTCATACCGAGGCTTGGTATCATTATGCCGTTGGATCAATTGTTACCTTGGTTGCGATTATGATCGCATTTGTTTTCGCATTGAAATGTTTTACATAGTTTCAATGTATGGTTTAATTAATTAGATGCTCTGGAGAGCTATATATATGTTGTTAGATGAGAACTATGTATGTACTTTGGTTTTAATGTGATGATGAACTTCTATTAATTTGGTCACTTAATTATCTATTCATGATGTTCTGTAATGGTTTTTGACACACTTAATTATATATAATGCACGCAGATGAACCGGCAATGGATGTACGGTGACAGACACATCTCCGAGTACATTAAGGGCGTGCATGATTTTCTCGAAGTGGCTGAGGCAAAAAAGCAGAATGGTTTTATGTGTTGTCCATGCCCTATATGTGGGAATACGAAGTCTTACTCTGTCCGGAAAATCCTTCACACCCACCTGCTTTACAAGGGTTTCATGCCACACTATAATGTTTGGACGAGGCACAGAGAAATAGGGGTTATGATGGAAGACGGCGAAGAAGAAGAGGACGATGACAACTATGTGCCCCCTGAATACGGTGATGCTGCAACGGGGGAAGCTGCTGAAGATCAAGAGGAACCAGACGATGTGCCCAATGATGCTGCAAGGGGGGAAGCTGCTGAAGATCAAGAGGAACCAGTGCCCGATGATGATGATCTCCGCCGGGTCATAGTCGATGCAAGGACGCAATGCGAAAGTCAAAAGGAGAAGCTGAAGTTCGATCGCATGTTAGAGGATCACAAAAAAGGGTTGTACCCCAATTGCGAAGATGGCAACACAAAGCTCGGTACCGTACTGGAATTGCTGTAGTGGAAGGCAGAGAATGCTGTGCCTGACAAAGGATTTGAGAAGCTATTGAAAATATTGAAGAAGAAGCTTCCAAAGGATAACGAATTGCCCGACAGTACATACGCAGCAAAGAAGGTCGTATGCCCTCTAGGATTGGAGGTGCAGAAGATACATGCATGCCCTAATGACTGCATCCTCTACCGCGGTGCGTACAAGGATCTGAACGCATGCCCGGTATGCGGTGCATTGCGGTATAAGATCAGACGAGATGACCCTGGTGATGTTGACGGCGAGCCCCCCAGGAAGAGGGTTCCTACGAAGGTGATGTGGTATGCTCCTATAATACCATGGTTGAAACGTCTGTTCAGAAACGAAGAGCATGCCAAGTTTATGCGATGGCACAGTGAGGACCGTAAGAAAGACGGGAAGTTGAGAGCACCCGCTGACGGGTCGCAGTGGAGAAAAATCGAGAGAAAGTACTGGGCTGAGTTTGCAGCTGACCCAAGGAACGTATGGTTTGGTTTAAGCGCGGATGGCATTAATCCTTTCGGGAAGCAGAGCAGCAATCACAGCACCTGGCCTGTGACTCTATGTATGTATAACCTTCCTCCTTGGATGTGCATGAAGCGGAAGTTCATTATGATGCCAGTTCTCATCCAAGGCCCTAAGCAACCCGGCAACGACATTGATGTGTACCTAAGGCCATTAGTTGAAGAACTTTTACAGCTGTGGAATGAAAACAGTGTACGTACGTGGGATGAGCACAAACAGGAGGAATTTAACCTGCACGCATTGCTGTTTGTAACCATCAACGATTGGCCCGCTCTCAGTAACCTTTCAGGACAGACAAACAAGGGATACCACGCATGCACGCACTGTTTAGATGACACTGAAAGTATATACCTGGACAAAAGCAGGAAGAATGTGTACCTGGGCCATCGTCGATTTCTTCCGACCAACCATCAATGTCGAAAGAAAGGCAAGCATTTCAAAGGCGAGGCAGATCACCGGAAGAAGCCCGCCATGCGTACCGGTGATCACGTACTTGCTATGGTCAATGATTTACACGTAATCTTTGGAAAGGGTCCCGGCGGGCTAGCTGTTCCGAATGACGCTGAGGGACACGCACCCATGTGGAAGAAGAAATCTATATTTTGGGACCTACCCTACTGGAAAGAGCTAGAGGTCCGCCCTTCAATCGACGTGATGCACGTGACGAAGAACCTTTGCGTGAACCTGCTAGGCTTCATGGGCGTGTATGGGAAGACAAAAGATACACCTGAGGCACGGGAGGACCTGCAATGTTTGCACGAAAAAGACGGCATGCCTCCGAAGCAGTATGAAGGTCCTGCTAGCTACGCTCTTACGAAAGAAGAGAAAGATATCTTCTTTGAATGCCTGCTCAGTATGAAGGTCCCGACTGGCTTCTCGTCGAATATAAAGGGAATAATAAATATGCCAGAGAAAAAGTTCCAGAACCTAAAGTCTCATGACTGCCATGTGATTATGACGCAACTGCTTCCGGTTGCATTGAGGGGGCTTCTACCGGAAAACGTCCGATTAGCCATTGTGAAGCTATGTGCATTCCTCAATGCAATCTCTCAGAAGGTGATCGATCCAGAAATCATACCAAGGCTAAGGAGTGATGTGGCGCAATGTCTTGTCAGTTTCGAGCTGGTGTTCCCACCATCCTTCTTCAATATCATGACGCACGTCCTAGTTCATCTAGTCGATGAGATTGTCATTCTGGGGCCCATATTTCTACACAATATGTTCCCCTTTGAGAGGTTCATGGGAGTCCTAAAGAAATATGTCGTAACCGCGCTAGGCCAGAAGGAAGCATCTCCATGGGCCATCAAACAGAGGATGTCATTGGGTTTTGTGTTGACTTCATTCCTGGCCTTAAGAAGATAGGTCTCCCTAAATCGCGGTATGAGGGGAGACTGACTGGAAAAGGCACGCTTGGAGGGGGGGACTCAATAATATGCAGGGACGGATATTCTTGGTCTCAAGCACACTACACAGTTCTACAGAACTCTACCTTGGTGACCCCGTATGTCGATGAACACAAGAACAGTCTACGCTCCAAACACCCGGAGCAGTGTGACGACTGGATTACATGTGAACACATCAGGACTTTCAGCAGTTGGTTGGAAACACGTCTCAGAGGTGACACCACTGTTTGTGATGAGTTGTACTCGTTGTCCAGGGGACCATCTTCGACTGTATTGACTTACAAAGGATACGAGATAAATGGGAATACATTTTACACGATCGCCCAAGATCAAAAGAGCACCAACCAAAACAGCGGTGTCCGCTTTGATGCAGCAACCGAGAGGGGAAAGGACACATATTATGGTTACATAATGGACATATGGGAACTTGACTACAGACATGATTTTAAGGTCCCTTTGTTTAAGTGCAAATGGGTCAATCTGTCAGGAGGCGGGGTACAGGTAGACCCACAGTACGGAATGACAACAGTGGATCTGAACAATCTTGGGTACACTGACGAACCGTTCGTCCTAGCCAATGATGTGGCACAGGTTATCTATGTGAAGGACATGTCTACCAGACCGAGGAAAAGAAAAGATAAGGAAGCGAATACATCATACGATGAGCCAAAGCGGCACATAGTTCTTTCAGGAAAAAGGGACATTGTGGGAGTGGAGGGCAAGACAGACATGTCTGAAGATTATGAAAAGTTTCACGAAATTCCTCCCTTCAAAGTCAAGGCTGACCCAAGCATCCTGATAAACGATGAAGATTATCCATGGTTACGGCGCAATAAGCAAATGACACAAGCGAAGAAAAAGTGAAGACTTTCTCCCACAACTATTATGATGATACCATGCCAACTTTGTAATAGACGAGTATGATACCATTATCCGTTTTGTACAAGAAGTGCATCTAGTTTTTGCCGTAACCCTCTCAACTTTCTTGCACATGCTATGTGGATGAAATGATGATACCATGCCAACTTTCAACCTTTTTAGAGTTCATTTGAAATGCTTTTCAATTTTAGGGTCTTATAGCTCAAAATAATTAGTAAATGCATGAAAAATAACAGGCCAAAAATTAAAAATTATGCCACCTACTGGGCCACCACGGCCTGAATACGATTACAAACCCATTCATGGGCCAGGATTCAGGCCCGCAGAAGGCCCAGTAGGCCCACAGGCATGTACAGAGAGGTTAGGCACGTAAGCCTGCTTTAGAGAGGAGCTCGACAGCTCAGGCGCACTGCACCTTATAAACAGGTGCGGCTCTCTCTTAGCTAGCGAGGTGGGACTAAACTCACCACCACGCCGCTGTGCAAGGCCATTGGTCCCGGTTGGTGGCACGAACCGGGACCAATTCCACCCTTTGGTCCCTGTTGGTGCCACGAACCGGTACTAATGAGGCTGTGGCCCCACGAGCACCTTTAGTACCTGTTCGTGGCACGAACCGGTACTAGAGTTTCTTAATAGCTAAGCAGTTTTTTAGTCCCACCTCGCTAGCTGAGAGGCACTAGGAGCGGTTTATAAGCCCTGAGTGCAGAGACGATGAAGAAGAGGCGCAATGCTCACGTTGCTTAGCTTCAAGCCTTGAGGAATAAGGTAGACTGCATCGAGCTATGTGCAGTGCAGTCTACACTATTCCGAAAGGCTTGAAGCAAATCAACGCGCATTGCGCCTCTTTTTTATTTTTAATCATTAAAAGCAAAAAGAATTTTCATAAAGAACTTTTTTTTTATAGAAACTTTAATAGCAGAAAGAATTATCATAAAGTAAAATAAATAAGTAATTAGAAATAAAATAAATAAGTTTTTTGTTGTAAGTAGAAACAAAACAAAATAAATATAGCAAAAAAGAAAACAAAAAAACTAAATACAGCAAAAAGAATTTTCATAAAGAACTAATGGCACTAATAGAAAGTTTATATTTTTTCTAAAACTAATGGCACTAACAGACAGTTTATAATTTTGCTGACCTAAAAGCAAAATGAATTAAAAAATAAAGCAAAAAACAAAAGAAAATAAATAATGCAAAAAACAGAACCAAAAAACTGGAATTTTTTTTAAAAAACTACCACCTATTGGGCCACCACGGCCTGAATACGACTAGAAACCCAACCTGGGCCAGGATTCAGGCCCGCAGAAGGACCAATAGGCCCACAGACAGCACAGTGTGACATTAGGCCCGTAAGCCTGCATTTGAGAGGAGCTCGAGAGGGCAGCCGCAGTGGGGCTTATAAACCACTCCGAGCCCCTCTCAACTAGCAAGGTGGGACTAAACTTTTGGCCGCGGGCAGCGCAAGGCCTTTGGTCCCGGTTGATGGCACCAACCGGGACCAATGCCCCCCCTTTAGTCCCGGTTGGTGCGACCAACCGGGACCAAAGGCCGCCGCTTCCCGCCCTTTGGGCTGCTGAAAAGGGACCTTTGGTCCCGGTTGGTGCCACCAACCGGGACTAAAGGGTGGCATTGGTCCCGGTTGGTGCCACCAACCGGGACCAAAGGTGTGCCTATATAAGCCAACACTTGGGAAATTTTCAGATACCTCGCCAGTTGCCCCCGACGCCGCCAGGCTGCCCGTGCTCGCCGTCGCCGCCCGCTACTCGTCGCCGTCGCCCCGCGCCCTTGCCTCGACGGGTCGCCGCCCAGTACTAATGAGGCTGTGGCCCCACGAGCACCTTTAGTACCGGTTCGTGGCACGAACCGGTACTAGAGTTTCTTACTAAGCAGTTTTTTAGTCCCACCTCGCTAGCTGAGAGGCACTAGGAGCGGTTTATAAGCACTCAGTGCAGAGATGATGAAGAAGAGGCGCAATGCTCACGTTGCTTAGCTTCAAGCCTTGAGGAATAAGGTAGACTGCATGGAGCTATGTGCAGTGCAGTCTACACTATTCCGAAAGGCTTGAAGCAAATCAACGAGCATTGCGCCTCTTTTTTATTTTTAATAACTTATTACAACTCCGGACTTCTTGTGTTCCGACAAAATAAAATAAACTTTAATAAAATTTATGAAACTAAAATTAACAAAGTATTTTCTGTTCAAAACATTATAAGAAACCTCTATTATTATTGAAACTAAAATCATATAAAATTGATGCAACTAAAATTATCGAAGTATTTTCTGTTCAAAATCAGTAAAAGCAAAAAGAATTTTCATAAAGAACTTTTTTTGATAGAAACTTTAATAGCAAAAAGAATTATCATAAAGTAAACTAAATAAGTAATTAGAAACAAAATAAAATAAAATAAATAAGTTTTTTGTTGTAAGTAGAAACAAAACAAAATAAATAAAGCAAAAAAGAAAACAAAAAACTAAATACAGCAAAAAGAATTTTCATAAAGAACTTTTTTTGATAGAAACTTTAATAGCAAAAAGAATTATCATAAAGTAAAATAAATAAATAATTAGAAACAAAATAAAATAAAATAAATAAGTTTTTTGTTGCAAGTAGAAACAAAACAAAATAAATAAAGCAAAAAAGAAAACAAAAAAACTAAATACAGCAAAAAAATTGTTGGGGCGCTGCCCGCTTGGCCTTCCAACCCTCAGGTTTGCAAATACAGGCCCAGAAGGGCTAGGAGGCTAAACGGGCAGCGCGCCAAAGTTAGGCCCAGAAGCCTGCTATAGAGAGGAGCTCGAAACAGCAGCCGCGCCGCGGCTTCTAAACTGGTGCGGGCGCCCCTCGGCTAGCGAGGTGGGACTGAACTTTTGGCCGCGACGCGGGCAGCAAGAGCCTTTGGTCCCGGTTGGTGGCACCAACCGGGACTAAAGGGGTGCATTGGTACCGGTTCGTGGCACCAACCGGGACCAATGGCCCCCCTTTAGTCCCGGTTGGTGCCACCAACCGGGACCAAAGGCCGCCGCTTCCCGCCCTTTGCGCTGCTGAAAAGGGACCTTTGGTCCCGGTTGGTGGCACCAACCGGGACTAAAGGGTGGCATTGGTCCCGGTTGGTGCCACGAACCGGGACCAATGCCCTTGCTATATAACCAAGACTTGTGAAAATTTCACATCACCCTCGCCTCCCTCGCCAGTTGCCCCCGCCGCCAGGCTGCCCAAATCGCTCGCGCGCTCCTCGTCGCCGTCGCCGCCGCCGGCCACCATCCCCGTCTCCCCATGCCCCTGCCCCGCGCCCGAGCCCACGCCAGCCGCCGCCCCGTGCCCCTGCCCCGTCCCCGAGCACGCACGGCCGCGCCCCTGCGGCCCGGCCCGCCCCCACCATTGTCGTCGTCGCCGGCGCCCGCCCCCACTGCCGCCCCTGCCTCGACGCCGCCCCTCCTCCCCGTTCGGTCCGGCTCCGGCGACCCCCTTTCCTCCCTGTCCCCTCGATCCTCTTCATATAATTTTTTCATATGGTTTTTTTTCATATAATTTTTTTTCATATGCATATGTTGATTATATGGATGGATGGATGATGTATATGTTCATTATATGGATGGATGGATGATGTATGCTTTTTTCATATAATTTTTTTAGGCAGATTTTTAGAATTTTTTGTGTATGTATGTTATGTTTATATGTATGTATGTATGTATGTTCATATGTATGTATGTTTATGTGCAAAGCATATGCAAAGAAAATGTATGAATGGTCATATGCAAAGAAAAATGTATGTATGGTCATATGCAAAGAAAATGTATGTATGTATGTTCATATGAAAGAAAAATGTATGTATGTATGTTCATATGCATATGCAAAGAAAATGTATGTTCATATGCATATGCAAAGAAAATGTATGTTCATATATATGATGATATGTTCATGTATGAGTATATGTATGTATATATGTTCTCTATGTATATATATGTTCATGTATATATGCAAAAGATAGATTTATAGAGAAGTTAGGATTTTTTCTGTTCATAGATTTTTTTGGTGATATTAATTATTGTAGAATATGCAAATGTTTGTATATTCATATGAACAATGCATTAGGCAAAACCTTTACTGTTTTTCGAAATTTTCTATTTGAACATTTTTTTATGAATGAGAGGAAAAAGGAAAATAAGAAGAGGAAGAAAGGAGAAGAAGAGGAGAGGAAGAAGAGGAGAAATAAATAAGAAGAGGAAAAAAGAAGAAAAAGAAGAGGAGAAGAAGAAAGGAATAGAAGAGAAGAAGAAAAAATAGAAAAAATTCTACTATTTTTTCTTCTTCTCCTCTTTTTTTTCTTCGATCTTCTCCTCTATTCCTTTTCTTCTTCTCCTCTTTCTATTTCTTCTTCGTTTTCTTATGTTTTATCGGGTCTGTCGTCGTCGATATACCCCTCTCCCGATAACTTCAACATGAGGGGGGGTCGATATACCCCCTCCCCGATAATATTATTTTCCCATGTACGTATGTCGTCGTTGTCGATATAACCCCCTCCCGATAACTTCAACACGTGGGGGGGTCAATATACCCCCTCCCCGATAACATTATTTTCCCATGTATGTATGTCGTCGTTGTCGATATATATAACTCCCTCCCAGATAACTTCGACAGATGGACGGTCGATATTTATACCCCCTCTCGATCGTGATAACTTATACCACGGGAGCACCCCCCCCCCCCCCCGGCCCTCTCGCTCGACCAAAACTCTCGAGGACACCCAAACCCTAGAAAAAAACGATGTCGGTCTCCTACCCCCTCCCGCCGCGCCCCTACCCTTGAAGCGTTGCCGAGGCCACCCCAAACCCGGAATAAGCTAGGTCTACGTTTGCACTAATATATCCACCTGCTGTCATGTTTGTGTAATAATTGTCATGTTGTAATATTTGCAGAAACAATGAAGCACGGACGAGACGAGCAAGCAGAAGAGGTGTTGGGGGACATAATCTTAGCCGGAGGTGATATCTTGTCGTATCTTAACGACAATGATGGTCTGGAAGAACAGGGTGAAGAAGCAGGCTATGGTGATCGAAGAGTGGAGGAGGAAAGACATGATTATGATGGCTCCGGTGACCCAATGCTGGTGCAAGAAGGAGCCCGTGGTGACGGCTCCGGTGACCGAACAGAGTCCGGACAGGTAAATATATTAGTTAAGCCTGTGCTGACTAGCTAATTGATGCATTCATTGTTTTGGTATGTACACATATTAATTAACACTCGTCTTTCTTCTTTTTTCTAGCCCTCCGGATCGAGCACAACTGCGGTAAAGAGACGAGGCCCGAAGAGAAAGTTGCGCTTGGATGAAAGATTTGAGATCACAGCAATCGCGCGCGACGGCCAACCGATTGAACCCCTCCGGACAAAGGATGCATTTGCTGCTCAGTGCGGGGTTCTAGTTAGGGACAAGATCCCGATCAGCATCCACCAATGGTATAAGCCTAAGAAGGAAGACCCTGAGGTGTCTTATGTCAATGATATGCAGAAAGATGATCTTTGGACTGAGCTAAAGGCAAATTTCACCCTACCGCCAGAGGAGGATCCGGAGAAGCCAGTTAAAGAGCAATTAATCAAGTCTCATGCTCTTAAGAAGATGGCAGACCTATTCAGGAGGTGGAAGAATGAGCTGAAAACGTTTGTCGACAAAGAAGAGACGCCAGAATTCATCGGCCGGTATGAGAAGATCAGAGATCACTGGCCCGCATTTGTGGCCCACAAGACATCGGAAAAGAGTAAGAAGATGTCAGCGACAAACAAGAAGAATGCTGCGAAGAAGAAGCTTCACCATCGCACGGGGTCAGGTGGCTACCTCAAAGCCCGACCTAAGTGGGCCAAGGCTGAGAATGATCTGCTTGAAAAAGGGATCGAACCATAGACAATGAACTGGACAGACCGTTGCCGGACTTGGTTCTTCGGGGCTGGCGGAACCTTGGACCCTGTATCAGGGAGGTGCGTTTGGACGAACGAGCTTTTGAGAATACCAGTCAAGAAGATTCAGCAATATATCGATGCAGTGCAGGAAGGGACGTTCGTTCCAGACAGAGAGAACGACGAGCTCACAATGGCCCTCGGGAATCCTGAGCACCCTGGACGGACACGAGGCACGCCAGGCTCCGTTTCGTGGAAGGCTGGTTTTCCGGACGCGGGCGGTTACAAAAGCCAGGAGAGGAGGAAAAAAGTGGAGCAGATCCAAATTCAAAAGCTACACGAAAGGGTTCAAGCGCTAGAGGAACGAGACGGCAATCGACATGCCGAAACTACCCCCGAAGCTACACCGCCATCTCAGCGGAGAAGCAACGTGGCTTCCACCGAGCTGCTTCAGCTGGAGCATGCGGCTCCTGCTAGCTACCCCGTGGATGCTATCACGGAGTCTCAACATTGCCACCTTATGGCGGAATGGCAGAACTTCAAAGTCAAGGCCGCTGTTGGCTCTGTTTTACCTCCTGAACCCGGCGCAACCTACCACTGCCGGCCGATTCCAGAAGGATATGCTAGGGTGATGGTGGATGAAATAACGGAGGGATTTGAGGAGCTCCAGCTTGACCACCCTACCGGTGAAGGGGAGACTCGGCTGGGTTCTGCTCTGAAGACTCCATGCCTATGGCGGAAGGAGCTCATCAAGCTTCCGAACTGGATGGCTCCGGCGAGTAAGGGCACTCCGCCTCCTCCTCCGCCTCCTCCTCCGGCGAGTGATCAGGGCACTCAGCCTCCTTCTCCGGCGCGTGGCGGCACTCCGCCTCCTTCTCCGCCTGCGCCGGCGCGCCAGAGCAGCCAGCCTCCTCCTTCTCCGCCTCGTCAGCAAGGGCGGAAGAGACCCGCCGCCGCTGCGGCTGCTCCGGCGCGTCGTAGTCCTTCTCCTCCGCCTCGTAAGCAAGGAAAGAAGACAGCCGCAGCCGCTCCGTCTGCTCTGTCGGCGTCTAGCAGTACAGCTGCCAGAGGCGGGAGGCAATACAGATTCGGTCCTTCTCTGAAGACTCCAGAGAAGTTACCATACGAGAGGACCGAGGAGGAAACCAGGAAGATCGTGCGAGCCGAAGTGACAAACTTCTTTGAAGGGGTGAAAGCAAATAAACATCCACCTCCGGAGGAGAAGGTAGATCCGGTGAAAGCAAAGCGCACTCTGGCTGCCTTGCTTTTAGTTTACCTCCTCCTTAGTACTATCCAAGTCCCCTCTAGTAGTGCTGGTTTTTCTCCCTTCTAGCTCCTCGGATTATTGATGACTTGATACCCTTCCCCCTTTTGTGCAAAATTTTGTTCCTACTCGGTCATAGATTATGATGGTGTCATGTTAAGTGGTAGCAGAATGAAATACATCCTTTTTTATGGTTCATAGTTTCATTTTAATTTTACACATGCTACATTGCCTTTAATTAGTTTTTTGTTGTTATGGGTCTATCAGGTTCTAGTGATTTATATATATCTGTCTGTGTAAGGGACTGACAACTAAAATTAACCTGATCATTTGGTCTATACTTCCTTCACTTATATGGGCTTTATACCCATGCCATTTCACATTGCTGCTTATTTTGGATCATTCTGATACCCAGTGAACTAATTATTGTAACAAATTCTGAAGAGAGCATGCCATCGTGCCATGCCGTACTACTGTTTGTCGTTCCACTTGCAGTTAAGTATTGCAGATTTCTGGAAGGTTATTCTAGTTTTAGGCAGTTTTCTTAAATATTGTCTCGGCACCTCTCATTGTTAGTTGCATATTCAATTGGCCGTTGTCTGCTGCAAACTATATGTATATATGCTTTGTGGTAGTTTAATTTCTTAAAATTGATCAGGGTTGATGTTTAACACTTTATATTAAACATATCATCAAGATGGCACGACGAATATTATCATTGGAAGTAGTGGTCAAATGTTGTGCCGAGTGAGAAAAAGACATCTATTCTTGACCGAAGTAAGTCTTCTGTCTGTTAATAAGGCGATGCATGATCCCTAGTTCAGGCTTCTACATCATGAATTTGATTAAATTCATCCATTAGCGACTAACTAGCTGCTTCTGCATTTAAAAAGAAGAACGACAATGAGCTAGAAACAAAACTTTGAAATTTCTGATTTCCTACTCCATGAACCCCTTGTATGCCCACTGATCTTTTATCCTCTATTAGGACCAGATACAGCCAAAGATTGCCAATAAAGTAATTAATAATAGAAGCCAAGGGTCACTACACTATAAATTACCTATTCTGTGTTTCTAATGTTGGTTTTGTAATGCTGAGATGATTCGTCTTTGGAGATCTCCACAATGGTGAAGCTAATGTTTACTATTTGAGTCATACAAAATCATCTGATAAAACTTTAATGGCATTTTCATGAATGAATGGCACACATTTGGTTTGACAGATGCTGTGATTGCCCTGCAGGTATCTAGAGTTACAATCTGGTGGCTGAGATGCAGAAGGGGCTTGTTTGCTGCGACCCGTGAGGAAAATTCACCCTCTATGTAGGATCCACTAGTAAGGCGTGAAGTCAGCTTATAGGAATTAATTGCTTATTTTGATCAACCTGGCTTGTTATCTACTTTCTGTAGTCAATTGACCAACTGGCTTGCTACAATTAATTAGTATGAACCTTTCAGCTGATCTTGCTTGCATTTTGTGTGTGTTCATATTCACTGTTTTCTTTTGATTGTGTTCCATGTTGTATCAGGCAAGGACGAATTATGTGTAGAATTTCTGCTTATGCCCATTTAGCGTATTTGTATTTACCTGGTTCTGACTAGTGAATGTTGAGTTGTTTTGCTTTCCCTGAGATTCAGGGAGGGCTTCGGTGAGATTGCTAATGTTTAAGTGGATGGGATTGCTAAGGTTTGGAGTATGATGTAAACATGTCACACTCTGAGATTTGCAAAATTTCACAACTGTTGTGGGGACGCGCAGAATACATTTTATTGATTATTGATTGGTTCACCAATCACAGCCGTTCAACATCACGATCCAATGATCCAGAGGCTATTCAACTCTTTATTTTGAAGGTTACTTGGCATTCATTGCTGCCCCACTCCCCCACCTCTTGTTGCACTCAGCTATACAATCTGCAACACCTTGTGTATCTGCAAAAATGGCCAAGACGAGCACAAGATCCTCAGACCAGATGGTGATTCTTCTTTGTATCAATAGAAAAAAAGAGAGCATGTATTGCATCGATGTTCAGGAGAATTCATCTATAAACGGAACGGAGCAAATGGAATGCAAGTAAGGTGTTCTGTTGGTCTTAGAGATTGGTGCCACCGACTGGTCACAGATGGAGTCCGTGCTGCAGACCATGATGCATGTGGCGAGGGCGTCCTTCTTGTCAACGCCGTCACAGTTGCCGGCGCAGTCGACGTTGCAAAGCCACCAAGGGACGCTGTGCCTGCACCCGTCGTGGCACTGCTGGTAACAGTTGCAGAAGGACATGGCGGCCACCTGTTGCTTGGATGGCACTGACATGATGTGGAGCATGATGCACAGCGTGGCAATGGTGGGCGCCCTCTTCTTCACCTCCATCTCCTCTCCTTCCTCGCACGAGCTATGACAAGAGAATAGGAAGGGAATGTGGGAGTTTTCAGGTGACTGGTGGCTCTCTTAGTCAGTCAGATGTGTGGTCTCTTATATTGGAGTTCGGAGGGCAATATCAACGTTTGACCTGGATAATTTGTAGTGTAACGTAACAAAGTATTCCAGTATTTTCCAGCAAATCAAATGACCCACAAATTCAGGTTGGAGTGCCCTGTAGCCAATTTTCCAATGTATTAATTTCCTGAACGAGATGGTGCCTACTGCCACTTACTAGCAGGACACGAATTAATTTCCGTTGACATTATATCTGAAAATAACCTTGGATCTTACACGACTTAGACAAGCACATGCTGCTCATCTTTCTATTTTCCTTGTGAAGTGACCTGTTTTCTTTCTACATCAGCACAGGTCACGAATCTTTTTCTAATGTTGGTTTTCTCTAATATAATTCTGAGGTGATCTCACGCCGGAGCTTTTCACACAATTTACAAGATGGTTTAGCTAGTGCTTAGTGCTTACTGTTTGAGCCATACAATGTCTTCAGATATAATGTCAACGGTTTTCCATGAATGCCTTGTACAAATTGCTTTGACTGACGCCATGTGATTTCCCTGCAGGTATCTACAGTTACGTTCTGGTTTCCCGAGATGCAGATGTGCCTTGATAGCTTGCTTCAATTAGTTAGTACCATTCAATTGATCTCTTGCTTGCATTATGCATGTGTTCCTCTTTTCACCGTTTTCTTTTGTGTTCCTGTTGTACTATGTGGGGAGTATTCTGTGTCAGATTTCTACTTATGTCCCATTTTGTGTGTTTGTTTTTGGTGAATATTTATCTGGTTCTGACTGGTGAATTTTGGATAATTTTGCTTTCGTTGAGATTCATGCAATGCTTGGATTAGTTTGCTAATATTTGAATTATTTTTGCATGTTAAGTCTTATGTTCCTTAATCCTCGCAAAAAGAAGATAAAGAATTTTGATGTTGTCATCTGTACAGAGGAAGGTAAAATCAAAATTAGCAGGGATTTTCCACATGAATCGATAACCGTCTTTATATTAAGATTCGCAAATTTTCTCCCAAGCGTTGCAAGGAAGTAAAACACATCTTATTGATTGATGCAGCAATCACAGCTGCTCGACATCATATGATAGCATGATCGACCAGCCCTTAGCTTTTCAATGTTCCTTGTCTGGATCGGGACCAGGGGCGCCCCACACATTGTAGCACTCATCGAGAAAGAAAACAGAATGCAGTTCTGATTTACATACTAGTGTGCAAGTTATGGTATATTTAATCACCTCTATACAGCTTGGTATTTGCGAATGTAGCTCCAATGGAATAGTTCATGCCAGAAAAATAACCTGATTAGACAATTGCATGATGCTCATCATCTTTCTTTTGCCCAGACAACCCCTTATGAAGCTGCCTGTGCTGATGTAGAAAGAAAACCGAATGCAGCTTTCATACAATACTGTTTTATGGGATGGCACGCATACCAGTAAAAACTATTGTGTATATGGTTAATTACCTGCTGTTTAGTACTAGTAAGGGACAAATTGCAATTTTAAGTGCCTGGAGATGTGAAGTATCTGCATGGAAAGACATTCTTATGTCTTGTTTGCAACTATTCACTTTTATTAACAAAATTTGCATATATTCAGTAGTAATGCTACTGGGGTAGTTTTACTTTTTTTGAGATATGGTCATTGTTTAGGAAATTGGTAACTGGTAGCTGCTCGGTCGGCTTGGGAGTAACGGTTAATCGAGGAATCAGCCTATTAACTGGATTAGTTGGTACATCATTAATCGGTAGATTAATAGGAACTTGCCAACATGTATCGAGTTTTTTTATCTATTATACAATACTCTCATGTTCTCAGCTATGTAATATACCAAAATGTGTCAATGTTTGGTCGAATCCTAGCTACTGAGGAGCGAGAGGGGGATGGGAGGGGTTATCGGGCAAAATTTTGGGATCTGTTTGCCCACAAGTTAATGGGTCAGCAACGATTAATCGGCCTAACAACGGATTAATCGGTCTGACAGGCCAATTAATCACCCTCACAATTTAACACAATGATGAAGTGCTATTCGATTCAACCAACCTACGAGTAGCGATTAACTGGGCCATTAACTGATTAATCGGACAAGTTCTTGAATAGTGGATATGGTGAAGGCTTCGATGAGTTGCCTAATGTTTGAACGTGAATTCTTTCATATACGGGCATGTGTGTTTCAGTGTGTTGGGTGTGTGTGATTGTTGTCCTTGTTAAAAGTCTATGTACAATGCAGCGACATGTTGTGTTTCTCGTATTTCACGTGTGCTCATTTTCACTGATTTCTTTTGATTGAGTCCCATGTTTATGAGGACTCTGCCTATGTTGTCTCAACATAGCTGGTCTCAAGCGGGCAAAGGAGGAGGGCTGTGATAGGCTTGGCGAGCCAACATCAAAACTCAGTCATTCTTATGGAGATGCAGCTACCCCAACTTGTTGTTGTTGAGTCCCATGTTGTATGAAGAGGGGAAATCCTGTGTCGAATATCTGCTTATGTCCCATTTTGTGTGTTTGACCGATGAATTTGTCTAGTTCTATTCTGACTGATGAATTTCAAATTATCTTGCCTTTGTTGGGATTTACACAAGGCTTGGAAGACTTTGCTCATGTTTGAATTCTTTTACTTGTTATGTGAACCTCATATGTCACTTCCACCTCACAAAAAGAAGATAAGACAATTTTGCTCTTGCAATCTGGACAGGGGAAGATAAAATGAAAGACACATCAAAACTAGCAGCTATTTGCCAAAGGCGTTATAACTGGCTTTATTATAACATTCACAAATTTTCTCACAAGTAGTGCACCGAAGTGAGATATATTTTATTGCATTGGTGCATCATATGATCCGATGATCGAGCGATCCTGATCTTCAAGGTTCCTTGGCGGGACCATGGCCACCCCACATCTTCTCGCATGCATGGATACAATCCGGAGCGCAAGCTGCATATGCAAAATGGCAGTGCAAGCACAAGATCATGAGAACCAAATAACAGCAAAAGGAGCACACATATTTCATCAATGTGCCTCTACGGACAGACCCACAAAGTAGGGTGGTAGGTCCTCTACTCCTCTTACCGGACGGCGCTGGTGACAGGCCGCAGATAGAGTCGGTGCAGCAGGCGACCATGCAGGTGACGACAGGGTCCTTGTTGTCATTGCAGCTGCCGCCGCACACGACCTTGCAGAGCATCGGGAAGGCGTTCTTGCACTCTAAGTAGCACTTTCGGTAGCAGTCGCAGGAGTGATCGAAGAACTGCTGACGGGATGGCCTTGGCAGCATGAGGAGCAGGAGCATGCACAGGGCGGCGATCACCGCCGCTCTCTTCTTCACCACCATCTCCCTCCTCGTGCAGGCAGTGAGAAGAGAAGAGAAAAAGAACTACTGTGGTGACTGCTGAGTGGTGACTGCTCGTTCAGCCAGTGTGAGCTCTTATATATCGGAGAACTACTGTGTGACTGTTCATCTCAATGGGGGCAATCTCGACATTTCACACGGATAATTTGTATTGTAGCCGAGCAAAGTATTTCAGTATTCTACAGCAAACTAAATGCGCCACAATTTCAGGTTCAGTGTCCTGTACCCGATTTTGTGAACGATAACTGAATGCATGCTGCCCACATCTTTCTTTTGCCCCAGACAAGCTCCATGAACTGATGTAGAAAGATAACTGAAAGCAGTTTCATGCAATGCTGTTTATATGGGAAATTACTATAAACGATTATTTTGTTTCTAACGCAGAAGAAGTTGATCAACCAGCCAATTCAAGAATTTGCATTGATGACAACTGGAAATTGGTTCGGCCATATTTGTGACAGATATGTTTCCATTGCAACATACTGAAATTGTTTCGATCGTTCATGTCCAATGTTTTCGACAACAGCCAAAAGATGATTCCAACAAAACTAAAATTTGTATCAACCAAACATGAAAATATTGTAGGGTTAACATTTGTTTCAGATTAGATGAAATTTTGTCTTGAAAGGAAGAAGAGGATTTACTTTCACCTATGTAGAACAAAATGGCTATATATTAAAACTAATGCAGCTTAGTATTTTAAGTGGAACACTAGAATCAGGTCTTACTTGTCACTGAATCTTACACCTCTGCCTCGAAAGCATCCGCCACCTGTTAGCTGATCAACATCCAGTGCTCTGTGCTCCTATTGTGCCGCCACTTTTTGCTTGAGCAAAAAGTACTTCTGTTTTGATTCATGCCCCCATCTTCTCTCCTGGGTAAATTGCTTCAGCAATCGACTGTGCTTCCCCTCCCCTGCATTTCCACAATTCAACACGCACCTGATCAGGGCTCTTCGCCTCCTTTCCGTTGCTGCAAGCACACAAGTTTTTTTTTAATTTCCAACTTGTACAGCCTCGCATCAGGAACAAATGTGCACCATTCACTCCTGACACAGCGTGGCTCTTAATTTGAGGTACGCAAAATGTCTACTATTCCTATGTTTGAAATTCTGCAAGATTCTATACTGTGCGACGTCCCTTATTTCGGTGTTCCAAAAGGAGACTTTACAGTTTATCTTTTGGCAAAAAAGAGGCATCTACGGCTCGACGACATTAAGAACGTGTTGTAACCATTTATGTCCTAATGTAATATCTAACACAGTTAATACTCACATGTCTCTAAAAGACTAAGATTTAACTAACAAACAAGGTGAGGAAGAGATGAAATTTGGTACAACTAAAGACTCAGGCATTCAGGTTTCAGTTGTTCCATGTGCACTAGATGCAGAACTGCGGAAGGGCCATAAACCAGTAGCCAGAACCGGTTGACCCTACGTTGGAACCAGATCATGTGAGTGATTGATCAATAGTAAATAGCTGTAGTTGCACGATTAAACATGTCCACTTCCCACTGGCATTAGGCGCATCCACGATGTTCACTTAACTAAACTAATAAAAGTTATCAAGTTTCTTGTCACTATTATTAATATATGACGTGCTTGCACGGAACTTGTGGTTTGGCTTAAACAAGTACAATACGTGCCTCCATGGAAATTAATGATTTCGGTAAACGATTCCAAAGTCAAACAGACGGAGAGCTCCTCCCCCCTCCCTCCCTCCCTCCCCGAGGCGCTCCCGCGGGCGCCCCCGGGAGGAACCCTAGCGCCGCCTCCCCCCGCCCCCCTCGCCCCGCCCTCCTCCCTCGCCGCCGCCGGGGGCGTCGCCGGCCTAAGGCCGCGTGGCGCTGGCGGCGGCGGGGCTGCTCCCTCCCGCGCGCAGGTGGGGGCCGTCGCGGGGTGTCCCTCCTTTGCTTGGTGGTGGCGGCCGTCGGGCCGGCCCTGCCCCTGCTCCCTCCCCTCCCCTGGCGTTCTGGTGGCCGGCGGCGCCGCCTCCTTCCTCTCCGGCGCAGCCCGTGGGGTTCCGGCGCCCTGGATCGTGCTGGTGGCGGATCTGGCCCCCGGCCCAGATCAGGTCGATGTGGTGGTTGGCGGTGGCAGTGGTGGCCGGCGGCCGTATTTAGGTGGTGGCGCTGCAGCTGGGGTCCGTCTACTCCGGTGGGGTGGGGGGCTCCGGCTGGACCTTGCCAGGGCGCGGTGGCGCTGGTGCTGTGGTGGTGGTGGTGCGTGTCCGCTTTGCCGACGTCTTTTGAGCGGGCGGCGCGGGTTGGGGCAGCGGCCCGGCGTGGTTGTTGCTTTGGCTGTGGGCGGCGGCGGCGTGGTGGGTCGGCTCTCTTGGTGTGGAGGCTGCCATTCGTCGTGTCTGCATCATGGCAGCTCGGTGGGCCGGCTGGGACGGCGGCTGGCTTTCCGGCGTCGGCTTGTTTGTAGGCGGCCCGTTTCGACCTTCGGTCCTCTCCTCGTCGTCTAGTTGCTACCTTCGTCGAAGGTTCGGCCCTCCCCCGACAATGATCCATCGCTCGTCTCGCGCCCGGCAGCAGGACCGACCTCGTCTCGCGCCCGGCAGCAGGACCGACCTCTTCTCGCGCCCGGCAGCAGGACCGGCCTCGTCTCGCGCCCGGCGGCAGAACTATGCTCGTCTCGCGCCCGGCAGCAGGACCGAGCTCGTCTCGCGCCCGATGCCCCGGACGAGTCGATGGAGGCCAGTTTTGGCCGACCTATTGGGTTTCGGCGTTGGGGGCAGCTCAGGGGTGCGAAAGGCGGCCCTTTCCGCCCGTATCTTTGGTTGGGGTTGCGGTGGGTCTCGAGCGAGGTGGTGTCAAGGTCTGGGATGCCGGGGTGGCGGCCCTGGTGGTGGTTCCGCGGTGCTCATGGGCAGAGCCCGTGGTTAGGTGCTGCCCGGTGGCCATGGTCGTGTGGGCGACGTGGTCGCTGGGGTGTGGTGTCCGGTGGTGGTGAGTGTTGGCCGAGGTGAAAACCTGATCTATCCGCGGATGGACCGGCGGCGGCAAAGCTCGTTCCCTTCTTGAAGGCGTCGTCGCGGCTCTCATTGCCCGTCGTGTTGCTCCAGGGGAAACTCTGATCCTCGGGTCGGGTGGTGGCGGCGCTCTGGTGTCATAACCTTTCTGAAGGCGCCGCCTTGGAGCACATGGTTTGTCATAGGCGGCTTCATCTCTTCGCGGTGGCATGCTCACGGTTGAGGACTCCGGGTTCTCTTGTAGTACTAGTGATGCGGAGCATTCTACGGTCATCCCCATAGACCTACCATCGTCTCATCAAGAGCCAAGAGGACCTATGACACGTGCACGAGCTAGAGCTCTCGAGAACGAGGTGACTTCCTTCCTTAGTGATATCACATATGATCCACTCGAGACATGGCTACTACCTAAGTCCGATATGCTATGCATGATTAGGTGTCAAGAGGAGCCTCCCGAGGATGCACGTGAAGACGGACAAGCCGCCAAGTTCACGGATGAAGAGAACCAACGGAAACGGGCAAGTTCACCTTCCAGGCCCCGGACATCCGGCCCCTGGAGCAACCATAGTAGCAGCAGCCCAGACGCCCAAGCCTACAGGGCCCGGACATCCGGCCCCAGCCCGGAAATCCGGCCAAAAGCCCGGACATCCGGCACCACGCTACAGAACATCCAGAAGTTTTGCCCTCTAGCCCGGACATCCGGCCCCCCAGCCCGGACATCCGGCCCCTCCTAAAGCCCCGGACATCCGGCCCGTCGCCCGGACATCCGGCCACCCCTGTCTGCGCACAGTAAGGGCCGAGGCCCGTGTACCCCTTCGACCCCCTAGACTATACATACTCCTTCTCCTCCATCTTTCTAGGGTTAGCATTGGTTTAGCTCATATGTGAGATAGAGCATTGCTCATCCATACGGGTCTCCTCCTTGAGAGAGACTGCGGCCCCTCTTCGGAGACGATCCACGTTGGATTCAAGACCCCCTCTTGGGTGGCCCCCATCAAGACCTCCTCACGGAGAAGAACCGGTTACCCTTTGTATCGTCCTTTGTTGATCGTGGATCGTGTATCTCCCTTTGTATTCTTGGATCTAGCGCATGTGTAATCGAATCTTGTTGGTTTGAGTGATTCTCTTGTGTTTCCCCTCGTGTTCTTCGTGTTCTTAGTTGGGATCCGCTCCTTTCGTGAAAGATCGGCCATCTAGGGTTCCACCCTACATCATCTTGGTATCATGAGCCACGTTGATCACGATTTCGGAGCCCCCTTTCTTTGTTTTCTAGCTTGATTTTGGTTGTTTTTGTCCTAACCCGAAAATTGCCCCACAAAAATAGCCCCAATTTTTTTTTGTGATTTGTTGGTGTGATGAAGTTTTGTTGGATTTGATCCGCAGATTTTGTGTGTTGCAGGTCGATCTAGCTTTTCCCCAATTTCCATCCACAAAATTTTCCGAATTTTGCCCCGGATTTGACCACTCCACGCGGTGTTCATCCACGGATCCCGAGCCCGGACATCCGGCCCGGCCCGGACATCCGGCCATCAGCCCGGACATCCAGCCCCTGACAGCATCAACTCCATCCTCCACTCTGTTTACCGCCTAACTTTCGTCCAATTTTGTTCCGGAGCCCACATACACTTCCGCATACCACCACCATTTCCGCATACCACCACCATTTCCGCATAGCACCACCATAGCCTTTCCCGCTACCAACTCCGACAATTTTGACCCATTTTGTTTTGAGAATTTGAGTTGTGGTTTCCGTATCCTATTGTGTTTCGGCTATCTAGGTACAGTTCGGCAACAACATCACCACTGCTCATCTTCGCCAAGGACTACTACGAACGGCTACATTGGTATCACCTTCACCTTCATATCATCTTGGTATAGCGATATCATCATACTCTCTTGCATTTGCATTGATAAACCCATGGCCTTACTTTTGCGTAGCTTACCCATCGAGACTAGCCTTTGAGTATTGCCGGCAACATGACTTGTGCACATTAGTGTTCATACTTCCCATAGCATACATACCATCATCGTGTTGCATATCTTGGTATCATCTCTTGTGTCACAAAGTTGTCTTCGCATACACAATTGCTATCTTGGTTCGTGAAGCATTGCATAAGAAAAGAGCTCAAACAACAAGGAGCCAAACAAGCTTTTAAGCAAAAAGGAGAAAGATAAGCAAAGAGCTTAAGCAAGAACCATAGCATCATACAACATTAAGATTGTCATACTCGATCATCTTGGATCAAAGCATAGAAACATCATACATATAGCATACTTGGGATAGAAGTCGTTGCATTTTTGCTTAGTAGGTTGTGCACAAGTTCGTATCCGCCTATTGTGCAATCGTGCTAGCGTCTCTCTAGTGTTGTGCAACAAGAGCATCTTGGTGGATTCCACATTTTGGCTCACCTTTGGTTGCCCAACCCCACTTATCTATTTGCGTGTGTGTTTCCGTGTACCATATCTTGCTATTGGTCTACTTGTCGCATTTGCAAATTTGTGAATCTTTTCCAACATTATTGAGTCTCACTTACAATTGCATCAAACTTTATGCCACCATCCTAACCAAGCTCCACCATAAGCTTTTACTTGTGTAGGTGCGAGAACCGACAAGAATTGGTACCAATTGTGCTATTTCCTTGCTACACATTGGAGTGATCTTTGATCCATTTTCAACATCGGTCAAGGTACATTTGGTATTGGTTCTTCTCTTCTCCCACTCACATATCTTTGTTTGGAATGATGGATAGGCCAAGTACTTCTACCAATCCACTCTTCTTGGAGCAAGACGACGACATGTCATCCTACGTCACCAAGACTCAACTATTTGGTGCACACCGAGCTTTGCATAAAGAACAACTTGCTTTGGGCGATCGCATCGACAACCTCGCCACCGATCTACGACAATCTGAGCAACGTACAAGAGACTACTTCGACACATCCATGAGTTCCCTCAAAGAAGATATCCGAACCATGATGGTCCGCTCTTCTACAACTTCGTCCTCGTCAAGACGGAGCCGCTCAAGTCGATACTACGACGACACCATCTCCGGTTGAAGTACACCGACATCGAACACTCTTCGTCGTGCCGCGCGTCAAGACCGTCAAGCTAACCGCAATCCTCTACACGACACCGACTCTCAAGAGCATCGACATCGTCACAAACAAGCTGCTTTCGCACAAGCACAAGAACGGCAACGCCAATGACAACAAGAACAAGAGGAGCGAGCGCGACAACATCAAGATGCACAAGACACCGAGGCGCAACGTCAAGAACGACAACTACGTGAAGCTCAAGCACTTGAGGCGCAACGTGCTCTTCAAGACTCAAGTCGTGCCGTAGCCAATCGAGGCCGACAAGCTCGACTACATCAAGAAGCACTTCGCGACGAAGCTCAAGAAAGGATTTACCAAGCATGTGTGCATCGTCAAGCCCCTCGTCAAGATCGACAAGCTCCTCGTCAAGATAGACAAGTTTCTCCTCAAGCGAGACAAGAACGTCAAGTCCATCGAGAGCAAGAAGACAATGGACCCCCTCCTCGCCAAGAGCAACATGAGATCGACAACCCTCCTCGCCAAGAGCAACATGAGGAAGACAACCCTCCTCGCCAAGCACAACATGAGATTGTCAATCCTCAACGACATGGGCGTCATCATCCCCGACCCCAACACAATGAAGAGCAACGATATGGCAAGCTAAAGTTCACCATGCCCAAGTTTACCGGAAGCAATGACCCCGAAGAGTACATATCATGGGCATTGAAGGTTGACAAAATCTTCTGCTTGCACAACTACGAAGAAGAGAAGAAGATCGCAATGGCATCCCTCGAATTCCAAGACTACGTCCTCATTTGGTGGGAACAAGTCATTGAGTGCCATGCGGCAAGAGGTGAACCACCCATCACCACTTGGGCACAAATGAAGGATGTCATGAGAGCACGATTCGTGCCAAACTACTACAACCGCGACCTCTTCAAGAAACTCCAGCAACTCAAGCAAGGAACCAAGAGCATTGAAGAGTACTACAAGGAAATGGAGATTGCCATGATACGAGCCAATGTCAAAGAAGATGATGAGCAAACTATGGCACGTTTCTTGAATGGACTCAATCACCCTATCAAGAAGATTGCCGACTTCCAACCATACTCGAACCTCATCGAGCTAGTGCATCAAGCTACCAAAGCGGAACGGCAAGTACAAGACGACTTCAAGTATGCCAAGTTCTCATCCAAGTCCTATGGCCTCTCCAACAATCAAGCTTCGACGACTCCCACCACGAGCAATGGCGACAAATCAAGTTACAAGAAAGCTTCGACAAGCTCAAGTCGTCCTCCTACTACAAGCAACTTCAAGCCGAAAGCTTCATCATCATCTACTCCAACCGATGAGACCATGAAGACAAGTTCCATCAAATGTTTCACATGCGGAGGCCGAGGCCACAAGTCTTTCGAGTGCACAAACAAGCGCACCATGATCCTCAACGACGACGGCACCTACAACTCCATGAATGAAGGAGAAATGGAAGCTCTTGAGCAAGTGGCCATGCACCGACAAGTGAACAATGAAGAAGAAGATGATCACATCTTTTGTGACGAAGACTCAAGTCCCGCTCTTGTTGTCTCCAAGGTCTTGGCTCTTCAACATCAACAAGACGAAGATCAAAGATGCCATATCTTCCACACAAAGGTCGGCATCAATTGACTGTCCGTCAAGGTCATCATCGATGGAGGGAGTTGCCATAACTTGGCAAGTGAAGAACTATGCTCCAAACTCCAATTGGTCAAGATGAAGCACCCGCACCCCTACAAGGTTCAATGGCTAAGCGACACCGGCACCATACAAGTCGAGCAGAGAGTACAAGTCTCTTTCAAGATCGGCGCCTATGAAGACACTTTGGAGTGTGATGTCCTTCCGATGACCGTGTGCCACCTCCTTCTTGGACGGCCATGGCAATTTGACCGAGGTATCATTCACAATGGGCGTACAAATCACTATAGCTTCAAGATGAAAGGGAAAGAGTTTGTGCTACGTCCTATGTCTCCAAGCCAAGTGCTCGCCGACAAGCAAAACACCCATCATGGAGAGAATAGTGAGAGAGTGAACCACCAAAAAGAGAGTGAGCGCCACAAGCCCAAATTGAGTGCCTCCACGATGAGCGACAAGAAAAACTTAGTCCTATTTGCCACCAAACGTGAGATGAGAGAAGTGTGTGAGAACCCATCAAGTGTCCTACACTATGTCCTATTGTGCAAGGATGAGGCACCAAAAACTAACAACTCTCACAATCTACCTTTGGTGTTATCTTCTTTATTGCAGGAATTCCAAGATGTTTTCCCCGATGAGCTACCTCCGGGTCTACCTCCACTACGAGGCATTGAGCACCGAATTGATCTCATCCCCGGAGCGCCGCTTCCAAACAAAGCGCCCTACTGCGTCAACCCCGAAGAAACCAAAGAAATTCAAAGGCAAGTAAAGCATCTCATAGACCATGGACATGTGCGTGAAAGTTTGAGTCCTTGTGCCGTACCGGTCATTCTTGTGCCAAAACGAGACGGTAGCTTTCGCATGTGTTCCGATTGTAGACCTATCAATGCTATCGCCGTTCGTTATAGGTATCCCATTCCACGCCTTGATGATATGCTTGATGAACTTTGCGGTGCCACTATCTTTTCTAAAATTGATCTTAAAAGTGGTTACTATCAAATCCGCATACAAGAGGGTGATGAATGGAAAACCGCTTTCAAAACAAAGTTTGGTCTATATGAGTGGTTAGTCATGCCTATGGGTTTATCGGAAGCACCCGGTACTTTCATGCGTCTTATGCATTACGTGTTTCGCCCTTACATTGGTGAATTTGTTGTTGTCTACTTTGATGATATCCTTGTGTTTAGCAAATATCTCAAAGAGCATGTCACCCACCTTCGCACCGTGAAAAGAGCAACTTTATGCTAATATGGAAAAATGCCTATTTGGTGTTGATAAGCTTGTTTTCTTGGGTTTCGTAGTATCTTCTAAGGGTGTTCATGTTGATGAATCTAAGATCAATGCTATGAAAACTTGGCCCCAACCAACCAATTTGCAACAAGTGCGTAGTTTTCTTGGTTTAGCCGGTTTCTATCGCAGATTTGTGAAGGATTTTAGCACCATTGCTTCACCTTTGCATGCTTTGAGTAAGAAAAATGCACCGTTTGTTTGGGGAACATCTCAAGATATCGCTTTCAATGAGCTTAAGAATTTGCTTACTCATGCTCCCGTGCTTGCATTACCCAACTTTGACAAACCTTTCGAAATTCATTGCGATGCTAGTGGTAATGGCATAGGAGGTGTGTTAACGCAAGAGAAGCGCCCAATTGCTTATTTTAGTGAGAAACTCTCCGGAGCGCAACTCAATTACCCTATCTATGACAAAGAGCTATATGCTTTGGTGCGAGTTTTGCATGAATGGGAACATTACCTACGCCCTCATGAGTTCATCATCCATACCGACATGAAACGCTTAAATACCTTAAGGGTCAAACTAAGTTAAACAAGCGTCATGCTAAATGGAGTGAGTTCATTGAGTCGTTTCCTTATGTCATCAAGTATATTAAAGGTAAGGAAAATGTTGTGGCGGATGCACTTTCCCGTATATGCATGCTTGTTAATCAACTTGAGTTAAATGTCATTGGCTTTGAGCATATAAAAGACTTGTATGAGCATGATCCTACATTTTCTATTCCTTATGCCAAGTGTTTGACGCATACTTCTTGGGATCGATACTACATCAAAGATGGATATCTTATGAGAGCTAACAAACTTTGCATCCCCGAGTCCTCTCTTCGCTTGTTGCTTTTGCAGGAATCTCATGGAGGCGGATTCATGGGACACTTTGGACGCGACAAGACATTTGCTACGCTCTCCAAGAACTACTTTTGGCCCAAGATGTTCCGCGACGTCAATCGCTTCACCAACCGATGCTCTACATGTCGCAAAGCTAAGTCCAAAGCTCAATCTCATGGCCTCTATATGCCACTTCCAATTCCATATCACCCATGGGAAGACATTAGCATGGACTTTGTGCTTGGTTTGCCTAGAACTCGAAATGGCAAGGATTCCGTTTTTGTTGTTGTGGACCGATTCTCCAAAATGGCACATTTCATTCCTTGCAACAAGATAGACGATGCTTCACATGTTGCAAATTTGTTTTGTAGGGAAATCTTGCGCCTTCATGGAGTGCCAAAGACGATTGTCTCGGACCGCGACGTCAAGTTCTTGAGTTACTTTTGGAAGACATTGTGCGCCAAGCTTGGAATCAAGCTTTTGTTCTCTTCGGCATACCATCCACAAACCGACGGCCAAACGGAGGTGACCAACCGCACGCTCTCCACTCTACTACGCGTGTTGATAAAGAAGAACATCAAGGAGTGGGAGGAGTGCCTACCCATCGCCGAGTACGCCTACAATCGTGCAAGACATTCGACTACCGGCAAGTCCCCCTTCGAGGTCGTCTATGGCTTCAACCCATTGTCTCCATTGGACATTCTACCTCTACCGCTACAAGAGCGCACAAACATGGACGCGAGTGCCCGAGTCAACTTCCTCAAGAAGATACACGAAGATACAAGAAACACCATCGAGCGCCAAGTACAACGACTCGCGACCAAGCTCAACGTCAACAAGCAACCCATGATGTTCAATGTTGGAGATCTTGTGTGGCTACACCTTCGCAAGGATCGCTTCCCCAAGGAACACAAGTCTAAGCTACTACCCCGAGCGGATGGACCCTTCAAGGTGCTTGCATGCTACAACAACAACGCATACAAGATCGACATCCCACGCGACAAGTACTCCGTGAGCGACATCTTTAACATCAAAGATCTATCCCCGTACCATGATGATGAGGATTTCGATCCGAGGTCGGATCTTTCCCAAGGGAGGGGAGATGATGCGGAGCATCCTACGGTCATCCCCATGGACCTACCAACGTCTCATCAAGAGCCAAGAGGACCTATGACACGAGCACGAGCTAGAGCTCTCGAGAACGAGGTGACTTCATTCCATAGTGATATCACATATGATCCACTCGAGACATGGCTACTACCTAAGTCCGATATGCTATGCATGATTAGGTGTCAAGAGGAGCCTCCCGAGGATGCACATGAAGACGGACAAGCCGCCAAGTTCACGGATGAAGAGAACCAACGGAAACGGGCAAGTTCACCTTCCAGGCCCCGGACATCCGGCCCCTGGAGCAACCAAAGCAGCAGCAGCCCAGACGCCCAAGCCTACAGGGCCCGGACATCCGGCGTCCAGCCCGGACATCCGGCCCCAGCCCGGAAATCCGGCCAAAAGCCCGGACATCCGACGCCACGCTACAGAACATCCAGAAGTTTTGCCCTCCAGCCCGGACATCCGGCCCGTCGCCCGGACATCCGGCCACCCCTGTCTGCGCACAGTAAGGGCCGAGGCCCGTGTACCCCTTCGACCCCCTAGACTATATATACTCCTTCTCCTCCATCTTTCTAGGGTTAGCATTGGTTTAGCTCATATGTGAGATAGAGCATTGCTCATCCATACGGATCACCTCCTTGAGAGAGACTGCGGCCCCTCTTCGGAGACGATCCACGTTGGATTCAAGACCCCCTCTTGGGTGGCCCCCATCAAGACCTCCTCACGGAGAAGAACCGGTTACCCTTTGTATCGTCCTTTGTTGATCGTGGATCGTGTATCTCCCTTTGTATTCTTGGATCTAGCGCATGTGTAATCGAATCTTGTTGGTTTGAGTGATTCTCTTGTGTTTCCCCTCGTGTTTCCCCTCATGTTCTTCGTGTTCTTAGTTGGGATCCGCTCCTTTCGTGAAAGATCGGCCATCTAGGGTTCCACCCTACATCAACTAGGGGTAGTGTTGCTGCGCTCAGCGCCTTTGTTCCTGCCTTGGGTGCGTGCGTGTGTTGTGCTGGCGTGCGTTTGTATCTGAGTTGTGCTCGGTCGGTGCTTTATATATAAAGCGGGGCGAAAGCCTTTTTGGGTAAAGGAATCTCCACGTCAAAATAATGGCTTTTGATTGCGCTCCAGCTCCATGTTCCACCGAAAATAATATGCTCTATTAAGCATTTTAAAACTATATCATTTTATAAAATCGATGCTTAAAGTCAATGAAGGTTTATATTGTGGTATCAAGGACTACAAGTCGCCTGCAAAGATCTTTCTTTAGTTGTGTTAGTCCTGACTCCTCCTTGTCCTTCCTGCTTCCTGTCCAGAGAGCGAGATCCAAACCTCCTGTCCACAACAATGGCTGCTACTGCTGCACTAGTCTTTGCAGGGAAGTCGGTTGCAACCCCAGCCATCTCATTCATCGTGAACAAGGCATTCGGTTATCTCAGTGAGTGGTACAAGCCTAACGATCTAGAGGAGCTCAAGAATAATCTGTCAGAAAAGCTCACGGACATCCAAGCGGTGTACGATGTTGTTGATCATCAGGAGATCAGTGAGCAGACCAATGGACTGGCTGAGTGGCTCTGGCGATTCCGCGATGCAGTCGAGGAGGCTGAGGATGCACTTGATGAGATGGACTACCACAAGCTTAAAGAAGAGGCAGAAGCCCACAGCCTAGGACAGGTGCGTAATCCGTTCACATAGTTTTTCAAAGAACAGATTGTTGGCAAGGCTGCAAGGATGACTCCTGAGGGAAACATGGTAGAGAAGCTGAGGGAGGCCATAGAGAGGTTAGAAAGTGTTGCTAAAGATTTGGGTGGTTTCCTTCAGCTTTTATGCCGTGTTGATAATCTTGTCCTGCAAGATCGTGCTGAAAGAAGTGTATACCAGACTAGCTCCACTTTGGTGCCTATTGAGATATTTGGTCGTGACAGTGAGAAGAACCAGGTGATAAGGTGGTTGACTGATAATGTACATGATGATCCAGATACTGTTACTCAGGTACCGGTTTTTGCAATAATCGGAATTGGAGGTATAGGAAAGACAACCCTTGCTCAGATTGTCTGCGAAGAGTTGAAAGATTCAGCACACTTTGACTGTATTTTGTGGGTACATGTTTCTGATAATGTTTTCAGTTCAACAAGGATAATGAAGAAGATCTTGGAGGCAGTTACAAAAGAGAAGCCTAATGCTGATACTTTGGAAGCATTGCAACAGATTCTCAAGGACAAACTTGGCCTTAATAAAGTTCTGCTTATTCTGGATGATGTTTGGGAAGATAGCAAAATGATTGAATGGGAAACATTAATGGCTCCTTTGCGGAGTATCCAGAGAGGAAGCAAGATTCTGCTGACAACCCGAATGAGATCTGTGGCAGATATGGTTACACGTGTCATGAGAAGTAGAAAGGATTATTTGCATTTAAATGGATTAAATGAAGATGAAAATTTTTATGCTCTTCAAGAAGTATGCATTTGATGGTTTGAATTCAGAAGATTATGCACATCTCTTGCCAATTGCTGAAAAAATAGCAAAAAAGTTTCATGGCTGTCCTTTGGTAACAAAGATTGCAGGTGGCCATCTACAGAACAACATAAGTGATCAGCATTGGGAAGACTTGCACAGACAATTAGAACATTTAGAAGGAAGCACTGATGTTATCATCACAACTGTTCTTCGATCGAGCTACCATCATCTACCTGAGCACTTGCAGCTTTGTTTTAGATACTGTAGTATATTTCCAAAAAATCACAAGTTTAAGAAGGAAGACATAGTGAAAATGTGGATGGGTTCAGGACTGATCCTACAAACAGAAGGTGGAACTGAAAGGCCAGAAGACATGGGAGGAAGATACTTTGTGCAGTTGGCAAGAAAGTCATTCTTTACTTTTGTGCCAACAGTAAATCCTTACCAGACATACAGCACAGAGTACTACGTCATGCATGATTTATTGCATGAGTTGGCACGTAATGTCTCTACCGGTGAATGCCTAAGACTTGAATCCGGTGGTTTTCTGCATCATAAGTGTACAGTTAGACACTTATGGATAGCAAACTTCAGGAAGTTATCATGTGAGGAGATCAAGGCCATTTCCTGCTTTAAGAGTTTGCGTACACTCGTCATGGAAGATTCTTATCATGTCAGCACTGGTCATGTATATGCACTGGAGGAAGTTATAGAAAAACTTAAGTGCTTACGGTTATTGAGCTTAAAAGGGGTAACCAAGTTCTGTTTCCCAAAAGAAGTTGCTAATAAGCACCTTCGTTATATCTCTTTCTCTACGATTGAGAAAATACATGGACTTTCTAAGCTCTATCATTTACAAGTACTTATTGCAGCGAAAAGAATAGGTACAGCATCAGAACAAGTGGAGAATATGGAAAACCTGTTTCACCTGCGGTATGTGTCCTATGGTACTAATGGATTTGGTCAGTGTCCTGTTGGCAGATTAACTTCACTTCAAGAATTGTATAACTTCAGTATTCAGTCACAGGAAGGTTACCGAATAAGTTCATTGATGAATTTAACAAGCCTTTGCAAGCTACGACTGTGCAACCTTGAGAATGTTGAAAGGCATGGAGAGGTTATAGAGGCCAAGATAAATGAGAAATCCTATCTTAGGTCACTGTCACTTAACTGGTCTGAAACTAATGATGCTCTGAAGGAAGACAATCTGGTTCTTGATATACTTGAGCCACATGCTCGTCTTGAAAATCTTGAAATTACAGGATACAGTGGTGTCCGATTCCCACCTTGGATAAACCATCCC
The DNA here is from genome assembly GCF_002575655.3 of Aegilops tauschii subsp. strangulata. NCBI lineage: Eukaryota > Viridiplantae > Streptophyta > Magnoliopsida > Poales > Poaceae > Aegilops > Aegilops tauschii. Next base: position 32,890,448 of record NC_053040.3, on the reverse strand, counting down.
CCTCTGGTCAATATGGTATCACTTGAGCTGAGACAGTGCAAAAATTGGGTGTGCCTTCCATCTCTTGGAAATCTACAGCTACTCAAGCATCTCGAATTGCAAAACCTTACTGGATTGAAACAGATTGGACAATCATCTGGTGATTCCTTGCCTCAAAATCTGAAAACCCTAGTGGTGGAAGGATGCCAGGGATTAAGGAAACTGCCACTTCTATCTCTGACTTTGATGCAGCTGGAAATAAATAATGTTGGATTGGACATCCTCCCGAGAATAGTTGTCCACCATGGTAACATTGGTTCTGAGGCCATGCCACCTAAGCTAGTATCAGTCATCATCAGCAATTGTTCAAATTTGACTACGTTGGCAGAGAGCTTTCTACTGCAGGAGCACTATATCTGCACTCTTCAGATCCTAAAGATTGTTGACTGTAAAAAGTTAATCCATGCTCCTTTATCATTTGGGAGCATGAATGACCTTACAGAATTTCGCATTGGGAGCTGTTATTCATTGAGAATGATGGAGAGGGTTGATGGTGGACTACTCCCTTGCACGCTTAAAGAACTCTCTATGGTGCAGTGTGGTGACCTCCAACTTCCTCTGCTGAATTCACTGGTTGGTCTGTCTAATCTTACGTCACTAAGTTTGTGCAACTGCTCCAGGGTGAAGTCTCTTCCATCATCAGAGGTGTTCCGGAGTCTCACAGCACTGCGAGAAATGGTTATCATGAACTGCATTTTCTTGTCATCCTTGGGTGGGCTTGGAGCTCTTTCATATCTCAGTTGGCTAGAAATTACAGACTGCAGGAGTATTAACCACAATTATGTCCTGACAGTTTGTGATCTGGGCATCAGTTTAACTATGTGTTAACTTTGCAGGAGACACAAACTACTATTTGGGTCAGGAGAGACGTGTTACAAATTTGGTAAACACGGCTACCCATTTTGATAGTTGTGGCTCTCTACGAGGAAAGAGAACTAGAAGGTAGCCCGCCATTTCTTTATAGTCAACGGAGTACATGACATTTCTTGCTTCTATGTTATAAACCTACAGAATTGTGCTGTACATATAGGTGAAGTCCAAGCTGTTGTCTCTACTGCCTGAAGATTCAAGAAACAAGTCACGGAAAGCGACGGCCGCTCATTTTCGCGCTGCAAGTGCAACTGGAGGGAGAAGAAGTAACCACGTGGTTCTGCTCTGTTCCCAAATGCTCTGTTCCACTGTTTGGCCCCTCCCCTCTCATCTCAGGCTAGCCGCCGGCGACAAGGTTGGTGTGGGTCTCGTACTCCCACGACTGTACAAATGTAGTTGGGATCTAGTACTCTCTAGTAGGTTTTCTTTTCCCGTGTTGTTTTGGGGTCGACCCCATTGTAGAACTAGCTGACCATGTCATCTGACTGCCGTCTCTTGTAACAACCTAGCTAGCCTCTAGGATTTTGTCCACATTAAAAGTTATTTGTGTGCTATATAGCGGTATAGATATCATCATACATTTGTTCGATATGAGATTTATACAATTGTATGGCAGCATATAAAATTGGACAGAGAAAGATAAAAGCTTTGTAGATATAAACACTCTCTTTCTCTCTCTCTCTAGATCGGAATCTAGGATTTCCTGGCATTATTCGATTTCGCCTTGATTGGGAAGTACGGGTCGTCAAAATAAAAAAATGAGAAGCCTTGTGCACATAAACGCAAACACCTGGTGGTCACGAATTTTAGACTGCAATGTATTGCTTCATTAATGTTGGATCAGAAGGCACAGATCAACAAGAAAATTGGCTCCACTATCAGAATCAGTCCACGTTATATACCTGATCTCCAGCATTGTGAAGTTGAATGTCTCCAGTGCGTGACCCAAACTCCAGTAACGCTCCCGCACCGCCGCCCAACATTCCCGCCTTTGTCCTCCATGGCGTGGTGGAGACTGCAGAGGGAGAGGCGACTGGAAGGGCCGGGATTTGGGCTTGGGCGGATGGAGTAGGAGCAGCCTGAATGGGGTGATGCAACGGTGGATTCAGGAAATGAGACTAGTCGACATGTTCTAGCCAGGTAGCTGCTCCTGCGCGGCACGGGTCCTTGTGAAGCACGCGCGCGCGGCATATCCCAATTTTTACCCGTATCTCCCATGTGGAAGGATCCGGTACATCATACGACTTGATCTGACGGCCAGCAGCTCTTGGCCGTCCAATGTAGCGGATCCATCCATCCAACTTAATAATGAATTTTTTTTTTGCGGGGAACTTAATAATGAAAATTGTTCATGTGCTATACATACTGTACAGATACAGACTAGAAGGATTGGACGCGTGGTTGGTGTTGTTGAGATTTCATTAAAAAATGATTTTTCGCGGGAGAAAGGACGATGAAGTGTATTTTCCTTTTGATTTATTATGTGCTATTTTGATCGAGTCAATATGGCCGCAATATGGGAGTTTGTCGATGGGCGCGAGAAGAGTTCCACGTAGGCCTGTAGAGCCTCATCGGATATGATCCCGCCTTCGTGCGCTAGCATTACTTACTTCCTAATGTATGAGCACCGCTTGTTGTTTGGAACTAGTGGAACCATGGCCTGGCCTCTTCGATAAACGTACACTCCGCCCTGGGTTCGACACTTGCAATCTCTTTTGTCTCGTGCATCATTTTGGGGCAGCAAGGACGCCTCTGCGGGCCAGTCAGGACAGGGGACAGTGCTTGTCTAACCTTGTTGCAAAAATTACTGAACATGGGAACATATATGCAAGGTATGCTAATTTGGGGTAGTTGCGGTGCATAGATCACTCTCCAACACCGTCGGGCCCCGTGTAGCCGAAATGCCAACGGCGGGCAATGCCTTGTCAATTGGCAACAGGTGTGCCGCCCCTATCTCGCTAGGCGGCCTCGGGATCAAAGACCTACAGAGGGCGGGCATTGCCCTTTGGACGTGCTGGTTGTGGCTCCAGCGCACGGACCCCTCTCGTTTTTAGAGTCATCTCCACATACCCCATGACCAGGACGTGAGCGCCATCTTCAGGGCTTCTACCTCCTGGGATCTAAGCCGGGGGACACTTGCAAGTTTTGGACCGACCACTGGCACTAGTAGAAAAAGGACCTAATGTGAGACACATTAGTCCCGGTTCGATTTTGGCCCGGTACTAATGGTACCATTAGTGCCGGTTCGAACGGCTATGCATTAATGCCGGTTCGTGTTGAACCTTTAGTACCGGTTCGTGCCACGAACCGGTACTAAAGGGGTGGTGGCAGGCTGGCGTCAGGCCGGGGCCCCACGATCACCTTTAGTACCGGTTCGTGCCATGAAGCGGGACTAAAGGGGTCTGACCTATAGTCCTGGTTGGAGACACAAACCGGGACTATAGGGCAATTTTCAAACTCTACCCCCCTCCCCCTGTGTATCGTCATTTCAGTTTTGAAAACATCAAAAGAAAATGATAAAAAATTCAAAAAATAAAATCCTTCGAGAGGTAGTTATACTACTACATGTACTAGTTAGGAAAATTTGAAAACTTAAATTTGAACATGTTTTGCAAAAAGTGTAGGAAAAATGTAAAATGGCTATAACTTTTGCATACAATGTCGGAAAAAAACATATAATATATCAAAAAATTCAGCACGAAAATCCACATCCGATTTTGACAGCCTACGGCGTGTTTGCAATTCTTTAGAATTCTCAAATTCCAAAAGGAAAAAAGATATGCTCAAATTTCAGTTTTTTTGGTTAAATCTGGTCAAACTATGGTCAAACTACTTATTCAAGAAGTATTAATGTTACTACATAATTATTCAAGAATATTAGTGTTACAAAATAATTATTTCAATTTTTTGAATTTTGGTCAAATCTGGTCAAACTATGGTCAAACTGGGGTCAAATTTATTCAAGAAATATTAGTGTTACTAAATAATTACTGTTTTTTAGAATAATAGTTTCAAACTCAAACGGTGAAACGTGTGACCTAATGCTCAAGCTAAACTGCTGAGGGTTAATAGGATTGACAGCTTACATTTGTCAAGAAAACAACAAGTGCAGACTTGGAAAGTAGGGGGAATAGAACTCCGAAGTTAAGCGTGCTCAGGCTGGGGGAGTGAGGGGATGGGTGACCGGCCGGGAAGTTAGACGATTTAGAATGAGTGATCCACACTTGAGCAGTTAAGAGGGGTGATTAGAGACTAAATCATCAAATAATTCAGAAAATTGAAAATAAAAAAAATCCAAAATTTTCAGAAAAAAAATTCAAAAAAAAAATTACCTTTAGTACCGGTTGGTAACACCAACATACCACGGCGCGAGCTCACGCCACGTGGTGTGCCTTTAGTGCCGGTTCGTGCCGAACCGATACTAAAGGGGGGGGGCTTTAGTCTCCACTCTTTAGTGCCGGTTGCAGAACCGGAACTAAAGGCCCTTACGAACCGGTGATAAAACTCCGTTTTCTACTAGTGTGGATTGAGGGAAGATCGATTATCGAGCTAGCCCCACTCATCTTCGCGCTTGTCCCCCGGTGTCGTCGCAAGACACATACCATGCAGGAGGGCCTCCACCTTCGCTGCTAGGTGCAGGATACCCAGGGAGCGCTTGGACCCATGGCCGTGGTTGAGTACATCGAGCTATGGGGTCGACTTCGCCACATCAACCTCTTGGACACACCAGACACCCTACGATGGCGTTGGACTACAACAATCGCGTACTCTGCTACCAGGCGCTATTTGTTCGCGCTTGCGAAGGCCCGCACTGGAGATTGACTTGGAGGCCATGGGCGACATTGTGCATCAAGTTCTTTCTTTGGCTTGCCATGCAAGACCGATGTTGGACGGCGGACCACCTGGCTCGCCATGGCTTACCTCACGACACTACCTGCACCCTCTGCGACCAAGTGCCCGAGAGCATAAACCATCTCCTCGCAGGTTGCTCCTTCTCGAGGCAGGTATGGCACGAGATTCTTGGCTGGGTGAGAGCTACGACCGACCTACCGGATGCCGACACAGCTTTCCAGTCCTGGTGGGCTGCGTCATGCGACCACGCACCTGCTTCCACCCGCAAGGGGTTGTCCTCCCTCATCATCCTTACCACCTGGTGGCTTTAGAAGCACCGCAACGGATGCATCTTTGATGGCGACCACCCATCGATTTCCAGCATGTGCGCTACCATCAAAGATAACGAAAACATATAGCATTGACAAAATTGAAGAAAAACTAAAAAATTAAACAATTTATTTAAAATTTCTTGTATTGTAGTAGGGCCATCGATTGATGAAATGCAATCTAGTATCTAGCTGTCTCATTCACACAACGAGAAATGGCGGACCTAATGCAACAAGAGAGAGGCTTACCACCATCCGTCGAGGCGGCTATTTAAGCCGTTTGTGAGATGGGACTAAACAAAACCTTTTACCATTTTGGCGAGTAAGAAATCGAGGGGTCATAACTTCGCCATGTTCATTCTATCGGGAACTCGGCAATGACGAAATGATCCAAAAAAAAGCGGAGCATCCAACAAAGGGATATGGTACTGCCATTGTGAAATGCACTCTCAATGGTACTTCCATTGTGACTGCACTCAAATGGAAGTACCATACCCATCGCAAAGTGTGTAATGATGACCGTAGCTTACTGCTTCTAGGACGCGGCTATTTAAGCTGGTCCCGTCACTCCTCAAACGGCGAGGTGGGACTAAAGCACTAGCTATATTTGCCGAGTTTACTGCAAAGATGGGACACCTGGAATTCTGATTTTAAAAAAAATGTGTAGCAAGTCTCCCTTATACAAGACTCGGCAAACAAAGGCCGCCGTCACGGCTTCGTCAACGACTTTACAACTGGCCAGGTTTTTCCCACTGGAACTCGGAGAACTTGAGATTCTGTCGAGTTTATTTAGTTCGCTGAGTCGTTTTCCGTTGGAACCTGGCAAAGCCAGAGCTCTGCCGAGTTGCTTATCACTGCCAAGTACAATTCTGGATCAAACACCCCAGACAAAGGTTTGCCGAGTTCCCGATAGAAAAAATCGGCGAAGTTCTGAAACTCGGAACAAAACCAGATTCTAGTAGTGTCAGGACAGTTTGTCGCAACTGCAGTACACAAACTTCCCAACAAGTAAATATATAGCACACGGACCTTGTGAGAGTTATTAATTCAAATCACTTGGAAATCAAAGAAATAAAACGTAAATATGCTCAAACATGACACATACACACACACAAATAATGTCTGAATCAAATCAATATCAAACAATCTAGCTTGTTCGCCCTGAGAGTGCTAGCTAGAACCTGCTGGTACTATTTGAGAGTCTTGTTCTGCAATGAAGTTCCCATGGAGTTCCATTGCGGCATGGAGTTTCCATGCCAGTTTAACGATGGAATCGAGGGTCTTCTCAGCAGTGTCTGGAATTGCCATTGTTCTCGTCCCTGTAGCAAAAACCTTGCAGCTCTCTAGATCCAGCATGGTCTCCGAAATGCTGGACAGCAACTCCAAGATTCCCTTCAGAGCAGCTCGTTCGAGGATGGCACTGCTACTCCCCACCGTGCAATTCTTCATCGTTGCTATCACGATTCTAGTGGTCAGCTTCATCACTGTCAGGCTTTTGGTGGTCATGACATCCTTGTTTAACTGCACCATCTTCATCGCAAACCTTAAGGCGGCACCTTCTTGACCTCCTTGGTCAGCTTCTCCCAGCGAAATTGCATTTATATCCAGGTGTAATGTCTCGCATGCCGTCACACAGAGAGACAGCAGGGCCAGATGCAACTCGTGGTGTTGGTTTTGTCGAGAGGAGGACGTATTCTTCTTCTTGTTGTTACACACAATAACTTCTAGAATAGCACCATCACCGACAATGACTTGGCTAACGACCTCGGTAGCTGATCTAGCATAACCTGTCCTTCCCTCTTCTCCTATCGACCCAAAACCATGTAGTATTTCTCCCATTAGCTGCAACGGCATAGTATATATATTAGAGTTGTGCCAACTATTACTTAAAAGCAAGAAAGAAAACGCAAAGCAAATAAAATGTACCCATCGTAAACAAACCGGAATGAGTCAATGACTGAATTACTGATCGCACATTGATTCATTGAAATTTCACATATTTCAGTGAGGTCCTAAATTATTTTGTTTCTGAAATTTAAAAACTTGCATGACACATGAGGCAAGCTCTCTAAAATGTAAAAACACAAAGGCACATGACCGCTGGAAGATTCACCTTGCACGTATATATTTGAGGAACGAAAGAACAGAAATTAGTATACAAACAATTGTGTACGTACCTTCGGCATGACACCAGTCAATGCATTCCTGATTGTACAAATATATTCATCATTCCCCGTGTAACGAATACATAGATGCTCCAGAATTTCTGCTGCAATGTTTCTGCATGTGTTGATCTCGTCATGTGAAACTATTTGAACGAGACCACCAGCAAACTCGGTGGCATCGTTCACATGGGGGAAGATGGAGGCAACCTTTGTTCTCCCAACAAACAGCACCAGTGCTTTACCTGCACTTTCTCTCATGGACCTGTCGCTGCTAACACCGTTAACGAACATGCTTACCAGCATCTTAATGAAATCTCCTTTGACTTGAGCTTTGTCCATGCATAGTTGCGTGAGGACCTTCATGGCGTTCATCTGCAGCTCTCTGCCTTTACATTCTTCACAGCTTAAGATCCTTTCAATTATGTTGATTACTTTACGGTTGCTTGATATCTTCCGGCGCAGCTTGGCTCCTGTCTCTCCCTCAGCGGCCACGAGTTGGAGCATCACCTTCAGCGATCCCTCTACTACGCTAGTGGACCATGCACTATGATTGGTGCGGTGCACTTGGTCATAGCTAATAGGGGCCATGATCTTGCAGACAAGATGTTTGCTGTTGCTTATGATTACACAGTTGTCCTTATTGTCTACGAGCCTCAAAAGGATACGCAGGCCAGTCATCACCAGATCTTTGTAGCCACTGAATGGGTCTGTAATGTCTCTGCTCTTCTTAGTCTTGGGAAACGGCCACTGACTGAAGTCGATGTCCCTGTCCCAATATGGTTCTGATTCTGACTCCGAATCGGACTCTGCTGGCGGTACACAAGTGTTGCTACTGCTGCCTTGTTGCTGACAATGACCATTGTTTGTGTTTGATGATGACTGGTGTGGTAGGAGCCGACGGTATTCTTCAAAGGTGTTGACGAGTGAAGATATGCATTGGATCCCTTGCGGGAACTGCTCCAAACAAATCCAACCAGCGACAAGCTCCACTATCCTTGCAGCGGCCACCCTCATCTTTCTGTCATACGGCTCTCTTGAATCTAGTGTACGAAGCAGTTTGTGGAGAATGTGAGGGGAGGATGCAGATCCGATCAGCTGCTTTATCACCCTGTGCTGCTGCACGATGATCTCCTCCTCCGTTCGACGATGCTGCTGCCACTTCCTCTTCGTCCCATCCCACTTGGTCTTCCATCCACCCATCTCCTTCCTCTCATTATTCTCCTGGTTCTTCTGGCTTTTAACCAATGGGGCTCCATTCCTGTCCTCTGACTCCAACTGCTGCTGCGGCGTTTCTTCTGGTTGGACCAAAGTGGGAGCTTCGATCTTGTCCGAATGCTGCCGGGTCAGAAGTCTGTCCAGTATCAGCGTACCGGAAAGGCAGCTATGCGGCGACTTGGACTCCATGAGTTGTACAGCATATGTGATGAGGTTCCTTCCTCTCACGGAGGATGGGTTTTTGAAGCATGCCCTCCTGATTTCAACCAAGTAGCCTGACACCGCAGAATCACCGTCTTGGAAGCCGTATGCCAGGCTTACTTGATTCACTACCGTCTTCATATAAAGCATCAAGAGCATTCTATACAGGAACAATGCACCCTGGGCCACACACATGACGTACAGGACATTATGCGCAGGATCCATGTTTGCTCTTCCCTCCTTCGTGTTGCCGTAATGGTTGTGTCTCACCAGACCGCTTATTGAGATAGAAATTGAGATGACTATCCCAAAGAGAATGACAAGCGAAATAGTGTGAAGGCACACGAACAACACCACTCCATGAACCAGAGCTAGTGCCCATCCTACCGCCACAAAAACCGCTGCAATAGCTCGGTTTAAAACTGCCAGTTCCTGCTGATCAGTGCGTGCATTATCAGCTAGCTGAGGCGGGTTGCGCGTCAATATGTTTTTCACGGTCCTCACGCTAAAGAGCAGATCAACCACAGAGCCCATCTTTTGAGTGAAAGAAGGATTGATGCTGGAGTACGTATATATATTCCAAGTTAGATACATGCATGCAGCTAGAACTCATGTATATAAATATAAGCGAGTGACGAGGAACAAGATTAAGCAACAAAGTCGAGCAGGAAATAATCTATTACTGCTTGGACTACTCACTGATGACATATGAGTTATGCACTCATGTCAGGCTGGTTGGTCCGAGAACCACCCGGACATGACTTGAGATGTACCGGACCATATACGGCGGTTCCATCTTGGACAGGTACTAAAAAGATTTGCTATTTCACATCTACTCCCTCCATTCCTAAATGTAAGTCTTTTTAGAGATTTCAGTACAAACTACATACGGAGCAAAATCCGTATCTAGTTTATAGTGAAATCTCTAAAAAGACTTACATTTAGGAACGGAGGGAGTAGATGTGAAATAACTATATCACATCTAAGTCCAGAGTCGTTGGATCACATGTCTTTAATATTTGTGCAAAACGTGATGGCGTGGCTGGTGCGCTCGCTCGTTGGGCCTTGTCTCGCGCGCAGCTCATGTCCAGGTTGTTGCTACTGCCAGGTCGGGCCGTTGTCGTGTTTCTTTGGTGGTATTGGGCTGCCAGGCAATTTTTTTGTCTATAGTCCACTCACGTGCCTCTCATCTAGCAGGCCTTCATTTTTTTCACCGTCGGCTGTGTTTTTCTATTTTCTTTTCACAAGTCTGCAACGACTCAACTCTAGTTCTTCTCATTTTTGACTCTCAGTATTTGTTCTTTTTTGTTTGTTTCCGTTTTATTTTTTTATTTTATTTTTTCTATCTCATTATTTGTTTCAATTATGAATTAGTTTTAAATTCATGATTTTTTGTTTTTGTTTTTATTTTCTCCTTTTTTCTTTTTTTTCTTTTTCCTTTCTTTCTTTATTTATTTGTTTAAAATTCATGAACCTGTTTTCACTCTGTCATATGTTCGCTTTGAATGTTGTGCAAATCCTGATCGCTGGTTATTTTTGTCATGCGCGCTATGTGTCGCGTCGTGTGATTGGTGTCTACTTGTCGGCATGTTCGCGCATGCATCTTTTGTTAGGCCGTTTTCGCCGTGCGGTCTGGGGTCTCGTTTCGGATTGGTTTGCTAATTCTTATCTAGATGAGAGTTAACAATGTTTTATCCAACTCATATATTGTTAGATACACGTGTTTCTGAGTCGTGCTTATTGTCGTTGTGTCGTGTTTTCTGTTTATCCCTTGTGAAGCAGTGAGGCCAGATATGATATTTTTTAGTGGACCGTTATGATGTTTTGTGTATCGGTTTTTTCTTTCTGGGCTTAGTTTTTTGGAGGGCCACGTGTCTTTTTATTCTCTCTTTTTGTTTTATTTTTGGTTTGACCATGTTGCTAGATTTTTTGTTTCAGATTTGCTAAATTCAATCTAGATGAATTTTTAGCTCATCTAAGTCTAACTGTCCAATTTGTTTACCTTAATGTTTGTACAAACCAAACCTTCGCGTCTGTATCGGCTCGTCAATTTTTTGTCACGCGTCCTCTTGGCCCGTTTGTTTTGTGTCATCATGTTCTCGCGTTTCTTTTCACATGGACCTATATATGTCATCATTTAGGGGTTCGACGATGAAGCTTATCCCCATCTTCTCACTGACTGACATTTGACCCCTGTTATTTTGCATCCCAGTTGTAGGTCCACCCTTGACATGCAACTGGCATGTAATTTGTTTTATCCTAGTTGCGAGGCAAGGTAGGATCGTAATTTCGTAGTTGTCCCAGGTGCAAGTCCACCCTTGAATCGTAACTAGGCTCATAGTTTTCCCAATCTGAAGCGCTCTATCTTCTGCCTTGCTTGTTGCTATTTTTTTGCATATCCTGTTATTCGCCTAGGCATGTTTGGCTTCGCTTTTGTCCCCTGGACTCGCAACCGGGGCTTGACCATTTTTTTTCCAAGTTGCAAGTCCATCCTCGACTCGCAACTGGAACCCGGTCATTTTGTCCCAGTTGCAAGTCCACTCTCGACTCGCAACTGGGGCTCAACCTTTTTTCCTAGTTGCAAGTCCATCGTCGACTCGCTACTAGGGTTGAGCCTTTTTTAAGTCCCAGTTGTAACCCCCTCGACCCGTAACTTCGACCTGGCCTTTTTTTGTCACAGTTGCAAGTCCACCCTCAACTCGCAACTGGGGGTCCAGCCTTTTTTGTCCAAGTTGCAAGTCTACCCTCAAGTCGCAACTGGGGCCCGACATTTTTTTCCAGTTGCAATTTCACTGTCGACTCGCAACTGGGGCTCGATATATTTTCCTCCTAATTGCAAGCCCTCCCTCAACTCGCAACTGAGGTCTAACCTTTTTTTGTCCCAGTTGAAAGTCCATCCTCGATTCCGGGCCAAACCTTTTTTGTCCTAGTTCCAGGTCCACTCTCGACTCACAAATAGGGCGAAACTTTTCTTTTGTCCAAGTTGCAAGTCCACCCTCGAGTCGCAACTCAGGACCGACCTATTGTTGTCCGAGTTGCAAGTCCACCCTCGGCTTGCAACTAGGGCCAAACTTTTTTTGTCTGAGTTGTAAGTCCACCGTCAACTCGCAAATACGGTCCAACCTTTTTTATCCGAGTTGCAAGTCCACCCTCGACTCGCAGCTGCGGCCCGAGTATTTTACTCCCAATTGCAAATCCACTTTCGATTCGCAACCGGGGCCCGACCTTTTTGTGTCTTAGTCGCAAGTCCACCGTCGACTCGCAACTGGGGCTCAACCTTTTATTGCCCTAGTTGAAAGTCCACCCTTGACTCGCAACTGGGGGCCCAACCTTTGTTGTCTCAGTTGCAAGTCTAAACAAAACTCGCAACTAGGGGCTGACCTTTTTTAGTCCCAATTGCGAGTCCACCCTTGACTTGTCAGTGGGGGTCCAACATTTTTTTGTCCCAGTTGCAAGTCCACCCTCGACAAACCGCAGATGAGCCGGCCCAAGTAGCTAGGATACTTTTTTGTTTTGTTTTGTTCATGTTTTTCTGTTTTTTATCATGTTTTCTTTATTGGTTTTTCTCTCCTTTAAATTTTTCTATTTTCAAAATTTGATCTAATTTTTTTCATATTTTCTGATTATTTTTTCTTTTTTCTTAAATTCGCAAGATTCAATAAATGTTCCAAAATACGTAAATTTGTGCATTGTTCTAAAATTGTTCTTGTTTATTATTTAGAAAAAATCAAAATGTGTTCATCTCTCACATGTTTATTGGAAAGAAAACTAATATACTAGCAAGATTATCTCCATCGTAAGAAGAGAAGGATGTGAGCTATCGTGTAGTGTAGCGTTGTAGTACGACTAGCAACAATAACAGAAAGAGATGCGAGTTGTTGTGTAGTATAGTAGTACAACTAGCAGCAATAACACGAAGGGACGCGAGCTGTCGTTTGTACTAGTACGACGGCTAGCAGCATTAGCAAGGGAGCAGCGCAGCATGCTCTGGGTGGCCGTCTTTGTTAGTCGTGCTGGGTGATTCTCTAAAAACAAAAATTACGCTGGGCTGGACAACAACAAAAATGAAAAACAACAAACAAATAAAAAGCAGCAAACAAGTGTTAAAAAAATCAACTAAGATGATGTCACGTTAGATGTGAGATATTATCTCACATCTAGATGTGACATAGACAGGCCCTTGCACCATTTCAGGTCCATGTCCCAGGCGGGTATCTCCCGAATGCACGTTCTATTTATGTTCTATCAGAAATGATGATACGCTGGTTAGTGTTAATTCCCCAATTTAAAACCACATGTATTTCTATGTACATTATTGTTTTTTCGAAAAGAAGGATTTACTCGCTGCAAAAAAAGAAAAGGGGAATTACCCCCCCCCCCCCCCCCCCCCTTCCCCCCTCTACATCAAGCAATGCACACATCCATTTCTCTACCGTGTAACTTTATACGATGTTTGCTTTTTCTCTGTCCCAAGTGCTAAACTCGCCGAGAAGCTGCTGACTGACACAACAAACATGATGTAAGCTTGCACGATCTACACGTGGATCCAACAATGTGATCTGGAAACCGTGCACACACTAGGTAAGCAGTCAGTTGCCAAGAACGGTCTATGGAGCCAATACCAACCATCGTTGCCTGTCGAGAGAAAGCAAAACCGCCAAAATCTCATATTGAAGACCGATTCGGTGGTCCGTGCCTATGAAGCAAGTGTACGACAGTTGCAAATCTGGGCATGGCTAATGGCCCCAGACAGTACACTACATCGTTGTGGCATCGATCGTCCGCCATGAACTTCCCCTACCAACAATAGCACATGCATTCGCACCATGCACGACTGACACCAGCACTGCCACAATGCACCACCTCCGCAAAGCTACCCTAGATTAGAGTATCGCCTTTGCCCACCGCAACACACCATCTCCATTCCTCAATTACCCAAATCAGGGCACCGAGAGACAAGGAATCGGCAACTGCAGCACACACCTCCTACAAACCATGGGTCCCTCCTGCCAAGAGCATCTCTAACCAAAGCCCACAAGAGGGTACACAACACATATGACATCATCGACCGATCCAACTAAACTCGCACCTATGGTATTCCTTGGAGTGCAATGGAGGCCAGGAAGAAAAACAACCCGCATCATTGAGGCCTTCGTCAAGGTAAGGCCAACTTCACCGCGCGATCGCAAACGGACGTCCGTTTTGTCTGGATTTCTTCCGTTTAGGGTGGCAATGAGGACGAAAACGGACATAAGTGTCCGGCTTGGGTTCGAGGCGCATCGCGGGAGAGCGACCCAAAACTTCCGCTGCATCCCCCGCCCCCCGGAATCTCATCGCCGCGCCGCGCCTGCCATGGCTGTTCATGCTCGCTCGCCGAGCCAGCCCACCTACCGCCGCGCGCGCGCCCACGCGCCCGCCACAGCCGTCGCCGCTCGCCTCGCCGCCGCGCGCTCGCCCACGCCGGCCCGCCCCCTGCTCGTCGCCGCGCCTACCCGCCCCGCGCACCCGCCGCGCCGGCCTGCCCCTGACTCGTCGCCGCTCGCGCCGTGCACCCGCCGCAGTCGTCGCCGCTCGCCTTGCCGCCGCGCGCGCTCGCCCACGCCAGCCCGCCCCCTGCTCGTCGCCGCGCCTGCCCGCCCCGCCCCACACCGCACCGCGCCCCGCACCGAGCGCCCCGCCCGCGCAGCGCGCCGCCCGCCCCGCCCCGCACCGCGCCGCGCGCCGCCCGCCCCGCACCGCGCGCCCGCCTGCTCCCCCGCCCCGCCTCGCCCGTGCGCGCGCCGGCAGCCGCGCCGCTAGCCCATGTGCCCGCCCGCGCCCGCGTGCATCGGCATGGGTAGTATGTGTGGAGCAGAGGAGAGAGAGGAGAAAAGGTGGAGAGAGAGGTGGTGGGTGGGCATGGTGGGCCAGAGGAGAGAGAGGATGACGGGTGGGTCAGGCCTCACACTCAGAGGACACTGCCCGGACGAGGAGGACGCAAGATTCGTCCGCCCGTGTCCGTTCCAGACCCAAAACCAGACCAACTTTGCTCTGAGGATGGGTCGAGGCGGACCAGAAACAGATGTTTTTTTAGGATAGGGTCGCGCGTTGGGACGTCTGATTGTCCGTTTTACCTCAAACGGAGAGACCCGGACAATTGAAGGTCGTGCGGTGGAGTTGGCCTAACGGTGCCCAGGGACGTCGCCGTCATTGGCTTTCACCAGCGGACTCACCATTCAAGCCACTGGTCGGCTGGCCAGCCGGGATACCACCGCTGAGCTGACTACCACCATCGTCGACCCTAGATATGCAAACCACGAGTTGCACAGAAGGTCCGAGCGGGACGGCCGCACCGCTAGACAGCTGAAGGCTGCTCACTGCCCAGCGGCCATAGTCGTGGCCACCACCAGGAGCATGCGCCAGACCGCCCCGCCTGATGCCAAAGCGAGAAGACCGCCACGCGCGGAGCACGAGCATAACAAAGGAGGCACGAGCAAATTGTATACTGATGCTATCATGCTGTTGTAAATGGAGTCCAACTTGGACACGTACAGTAAAACCATACACATTAAGAAAAAACACCCCTCCTTCCCAAAAATGTAATGCTAGATCGACCAACCAATAACTTAATTCAGGCGAAATACTAAAAAGATGCATATGAATTAGACTAACCAGAGTATCTGCGTGAGGGTAACCAGCGTGAGAAGCGAGAAATCCTTGGTGTCTATCAGAGAGACGAACCCACCGAGAAGAACAACCGTGGTCCATGTAACCACCAAGAAGCCTATGCCCCTGAAGGCAAACCCCACGTACGCAAAGAGCATGGCGTAGCCATTGATGAGCTTTACTTCCTCCCATTCGGAGTCGTACCTCATTGCAGCCATTCTTCACTTCAAGAGTCGTCGGATGGATGCTGATCGATGTTATGTGTGTGCAAAGCTTATCTTCAATACATAGCCCTCAGTAAGGAAGCCCGTACTACTTGTATGTTTATCTATGCCCAAAACGAGGTTGGATCTTGAACAAACCCCCGGCCTAACTAATTATCCAGTCCAGTGCGTACCAACTGCCCCTTTTTACCAAACAATTAAAAAATAGTAAGCCCCGAGGTTTTGTTGTTTTGTGACTGTCTAGAGGGCTTTTGCACGCCCTTTTAGGAGCCAGCGCGTGTGCTTACGCGCATTCGTCTTTTGAATTCTTGGTTTTCACAACTCACGGTTGCATGAGAGAATCTATACTGAATCCGTCGGTGCCGCTGAGACTGGATTTAAGAGACCTACTAGGGACGTACGGTCTCTTAGAAATAATCCAAACCTAATCCGTGCGTGACAATAGTGCCAGGTTAATTAGTGGGTTGGTGCGTAGTTAATACGTGTTGTCTGCTCGTTTCTTTTTCATTTTTTATTTATAACAGAGGCGCCATTCATTGACCAAACACATTTTACATCCAGGATTGTGAATACTCGTGGAATTTCTCTTTAACTTTAATCCAGAAAAAGAATTGAAAAACATGATTAACAAACTGAAATAGACAACGGATTGTTGAAGTTAGTCATGCAATCGAGATCATAAGAAACATGCATCATATCCATATCGATTCCTACTAGCTGTAAACCGAATTCTATCCTTAACATAAAAAGTAGTAAAAGAAGTAGCATTAGTAACGGGTGGAACTGACAGAGGAGTAAGGTGTTCTCAGTGTCTGCAATTCACAGAGCAATCTGTAGGTGGGTTGGCTGGTGCTTGCCCCATTGACCGCATGGTGCATGGTTCGAATCCTGTCACTGCTACTTAAACAGGGAGTCTGCAATTCCTATTGGTATGTTTCTAACGTAACCTATATATGCATGGGTATAATATTATCGATTATGCCGGGTGGAGCCGGGTACCCAACACGTTCTGCTCTAGGTAGACTTCATGCCACGCATGCCACCACCGTAGTATCCCCCTGCAGGTTATAACTACGATAATTAAGGGTTGTCCCGTGGACGCGACCTCTCCAAGGGTTCTCCGTCATTCCCCTATCAATTGAAAAAGCTAGGGGTGAAGGCTTTTACTATCATGTCTAATTACCTCGTCCTAACCTTTACAATGACAGTGATACACTCTTGTGGCGTTTTGGCAATAATGCTAAGTGGAGCCCCTTCACAACATTCATGAAGTTTTTATTAAACTAAGCATTAGAGAGGATCTTATATCTATAATTACATTTCAGCTCCTATACATACATAGGTTCATCCATATCCCCGTACATAGAGGCGACAAGCATTGTAAAAATGATGATGATAAACATGGATGAATCACACAAGTAACACACAAGATAATCCACCAGGGTTCCCGATGTTACAAGGAGGTCGAGGTGGATGTGGATGATGATGATGATGAAAGTGGTTATGATGGTGGTGAATATGGCATTCTCCTCCTTGTCAATTCCCTTTCGGATGACTCTAGAAGCTAGTGTTTTGCATTTTGGATATGTTTCTGGTGCGTATGGACATCTGCTTCCCGATCCGACTTTATGGGAGGAAGTACTGGACTAAGAGGCGGAGCTGGCTCGCCATACGACCACACGCTTGTATGCCACGCTGTCTTTTGCTTGGAGTGGCAGCCTGGACTCCTTCTTTCTCCCTTTGCTTTATTATTATTATATTAGTCAATTATCATATTGAAAGAGTGATTTCACCATAATTTCCTGGGATTCCTTCCATAGAACTCCATTTACTCCCAATGACGTTACCAGATGAATATAGACAAAAAGTAGTGCGCGAAAGCTGTAAATTTCCACTAAGCCTATCATGTAGGCACTAAATAACCATTAAAATTATCATACGTTTTGGACTCATCGGTCGTGCCTCGAGTGTCCCCCCTCAGCACCGTGCATCGTCAAGCCCTAACATGTGAGTGTGTGATAAAATCCGCACTTTCCTTCAAAGTGCTTCGCCGAGAGTCTTGGGTGTCAGTTGTTTCTGCTACTTATCAATCTGCAGCACCACCTGAAGTATTGTTGCAGTCAGCCTTGATGGATCAGACTAATGTTGCTGCAAGGTTGATTGGTGCTTGCTGAGAGCTTTTTGGAGCAGGAAGAGGCGGCTCTGGGCAGGCTCCCTTGTGCCAACTATGTTCAGACCACTGTGATGTCGTGTTCTCCTGATTTGGCTGATGTTGGCTCGAGGAAGGGCAGTGGATTGGAGCTTTATGGATGTCTCTCCCCCAATCTTGGGGTCAATTCATCTCCTTTGTCTGCCTCATCCCCCGTCTTGCCTAACTACGAGGGCGAGTCTGTCGCCATGCTTATCGCCCCAGTGCTGTAGATCATTTCCAAGTTTCGACAACAATGTCTGAACCCTACTTCGCCTATGTCAATAGAGCGTATGAAGGTGGGCTCTTCGATGACCTCGTCCTCGTGTCGGTGGTTTGTGTGGTGGATGATGTTGATGTGGAAGTTGTGTTCACACCTTCTCCTTTGAGCCTCTTGGTTGACGACAACTACACCAAGAAATACATTGAGTTCTACGAGTTTTGGGAAAATGGGCGGTTGATCAACCTGGATCCAGCAGGACAAGTGTCTGCCTCAAGGAGAAACCAAAGAGGAACAAAGGCAAGAAGGGTGGCGCCCCTAGCATTTCTTTGATTTAATGATGGAGTGTGCTCGGTTTTTTGGCACTCAGTGTGGCTTCGGGTCTTTGAGTTGTCCTTGTCGGTGAGCTCGTCAGGGTTTTTGTTGTGTCTTACTTGGTTCGAGGATTGTGATTGTTGTTTGTTGGGAGCGTTCGAAAGGTTATGGTGTTTCGTGCCTTGTGAGTAGTCCGTCAACAGATTCTCCATATTGGTTTTCACTCGGTTTTTAATAAATTAACTTGGAAAGTCTCTTCTTCTTAATTAATAGACAAGGCTAATTTTTGCCTCCGTTTCAAAAAACTTCATGTATCATGGTGAGAAATAGTAAGATCTGACCCACCATGCTACCTTTTTTTGAGAAAATAACAAAAAAAATACTTCATTAATGCATGAAGACTGCATGAGAAAGAGAAACGTTGATGTCAACCACAAAGACACAATGGTACATCTATACAGTGAGGAGCAATTAGGGAGATTGATTGATTTGCCACATTGTACTTGGTGATCAGATGATTTTCCCCGCTTTAGTTAGGATCAGATGATTTACCCCGCTTTAGTCGTGAAAAGCCACACAATGGTGATGTCTGGAATCTTGAGTGTATGTATTATCCAGTAAATTGATGATGCTATAAATCCAGATTTCGTGACGGCTGCATGACTAAGAGTTGGTGTGTGGCGCCAGGAAGTGGACTAGCACAAGCATGCACGTTGTTAAAACGTGTGGATCTCTTGCAAAGCTAAACATGCAGGCAAGGTTGCGCTTAATTTGCAGCTTTGGATTAGATTAAGCGAAAGCTGCTACGCACGCATCAGCGCATGTGTCCTGAGACGAAAGAACACCATGCAAAAACAGCTTTTGAGGTTTTGTTTGAGCCTCCAACCATACTTAATCAAAAGTAATCTTCACTTTAGTGGTTCTTTTGAGTCTCTTACAACTGGAGGTTATTGTTAAGAGCTCCTTGTGTCCTCAAGTTTGACCATTGGAGCATCTCGCTCAGCATTTGAACTATATACGTGTGAAATGTTTAATCCAGTGAACTGACGATTTTAACATGGACCTTGATGCAATGACAAGTGGTTGCCGCTTGCCAAGATTATAGTCTCAGATTAACAATGTATTAGGCTGAAATTGCATCCTAGATCATGTTTGCATTTTAAGCTTTGGAAAGGAACCAAGGAAGCTCCTACGCAGGTGGCGGCATCACGGGGCTAGACAGAAGACTTTGCCAAAATTTCGGATAATGAGACCAGTGAATATTCAAATACCCAGATCTGGAGAATTCACCGGCGGAAGAAGTCATGGCTGTGTCTGGTTGCTCATCATGCTTTCTATCTACTTGATGCTACATTGAGTTCATAAACTCAACCTTTATAAAAAAAAGAGAGTCAAAGGGCAATACACATAACCACCTGGGACCTATATTATTAGGCTAGTGAAACTGATTATATGGGTTTCTCACATAAATCGTTGAGATAGTTTATGGATTAGAGCAGGTATAATCTACACTAGATTGCACTATTTACCTGTGCGTTTCTTGCTTTACCGTTGACCTAGGTAATGAAATTTCAGTGTTGAGTAGTTGATGTCTCACCCTAAATAACGATAAAAAAATTCCTGATGGCATAATAGCCACAATTTAGGGCAGTTGCCATCGAAAATCATTTCTTGAGTGCATCATCCACTGGAGCATCCTGCCATACTGTTATTAGCATCTGTAATTGTTTAGGCCATGCAAGAACCAACCAACAAATTATGGGTGATTGGATTTTCAAATTTTTACCCAGCATATCGATGACACTGATCATGTGACGTCTGCCTAGGACGGGGCGATCATGGCACGACAACTTGAGTTGCATTAGCGCACATGCCAAATGCAAACAACAATGAGCAAAGCTGCCGGAATGCACGTTGGAATGTCACGAGAAGTACTAGGCTGACACAAATAATGTATTGTATTTGGCAAAACATGCAGGCTAGATCACGCTTAATTTGCAGCTTTGGATTAGATTAAACGAAAGCTGCTACACAGCCATCTACAACCATACTTAATCGAAAGTAATCTTCCCTTTACTGGTTCTAAGTTCATTCACATATGCATGCATAGATGCAGAATTAATCCAGGAAGCAAGAAATGATGATTCTGGCCGATTTCTTCACCATTTTCTGCACAGTTTTTTTTTCTGTTTCATCACAACACTCATGTCTTATATTATGGGACGGAGGGTATATTATGTATGTGTTCATCTTTTCACCGTCCTCTTTGATTGTGTTCCATGTTGTTTCAGGCGTGGGGAATATTCCGAGTCACATTTCTACTTATGCCCCATTTTTTGTGTTTGTTCTTGGTGAATGTTTATCTGGTTTTCCTGTTGAGTTTCAAATTGTTTTTTTTTTCGTTGAGATTCATGCAAGAATTGGATGAGTTTGCTAATGTTTGACTTATTTTACATGTTTATGCTCTTATGTCACTTATTCCTCACAAAAAGAAGATAAAATAGTCTGGAGTGGATAGAGGAAGGAAAAATCATAGCTGGGTCAAATTAACAAGGATTTTCCATGCTTCATTTTAAGATTGACAAATTTTCACGAAGTGATGCATCAAAGCGGAACACATTTTATTGACTGGTGCAGCAATCAGAGCCATCTTATTATCGAAAAGGCTTTCGCCCCGCTTTATATATAAAGCAATAACCATCAACAAGACGATACAAACACGCGCCACCCCAACACACGCACACACTCAAAGCTAGATAAATAGGCGCTGAGCACAGCTACACCACCCCTATCGCTACAAGAGCTACCAGGGTCCTCAACCGTGAACGCCACCGCGAAGAGACGAAACCGCATACGACGAACCGTGTGCTCCAATGCGGCGCCTTCAAGAAGGTCACGGCACCAGAGCTCCGCCACCGCCCGGTCCATGGATCAGGGATTCCCCTAGAGCAACACGATGGGCAATGAGGAGCGCGACGACGCCTTCAAGAAGGGAACGAACTCGCCGCCGCCGGCCTGCCCGAAGACAGAACATGTTTTCACCCCGGCCAACACTCACTGCCCCTGGCAAGGTACGAACGCCGCACCACCGCCACAAATCGATGCACCCTAGCCACCATGCCGCCCACACGGCCATGGCCACCGAGCAGCACCCGAGCCACAGGCTCCGCCCACGAGCACCGTGCTCCCACCTCCAAAGCCGCCGCTCCAAAATCCAAGACCACCCCAACCCCTTCAACCAGAGCCACCGACACCACAGTCGAAAAAAGCACACCCTTTTGGCAAAGAACGGGGCCCAGCCGGCTGGAGCAGGGCAGGAGAAGCCATCGGAGGCTGCCGGCCGCGCCGCAGCCACCACGCCATTTCACGAACCGGGGCCAGGTCTCCATCGCCACTCCCGGCAACAGCAAGACCCGGAGGCACCCCTGCCAACTCCCCGGAGCGCCCCTGCCACCATGGCCAGCCACAGATGAAGTCGAGCCGCCGTCTCACCCCTCCTCGGTGGTGGTGGTCTCCGTCATCTCCAAGTGGTCGTTCTTAGCTCATCTTTATTTTACTCGGTTGTCGTCAGTGTGGTGTGGCGATGCCCGTCACCTCTGTATCTTGTCCTGGGTGTGTGTTGTGTGCCGTGATGGTGTGTGTTTGTATCAGTTTGATTGGACGTTTGTGGTGATGGTTGCCTCATATATAAAGCGGCGGAAATCCCTGGGTAAGGACGCGTGCGAGGTGAAGATTTTTCTGGAAACACCGAACGTGGTGCCGTTTGGTTGAGATTGGATAAGCCACGCACAAGTCACTGGGACACGCGTCGCATGAGTGAAGCGGTGGACGGGAGACAATAAATCAGTGGGGTGATTTGAATCACATCCCTATTGTGTTTTGTTGAACATATTATGTGCGTGTATCTGTTAGGATAATTTTCTACCGGTCCCGTCTCTAGTTCCTTTGTATAGATGAGGCTGAGGGCTGCCTTTGTATTTATATACGGGCATCGTGCACCCGATCAATAAATCGAGAGTTGAATTGCCTTTAATATGGTATCAGTTTTCTTCCCGGTCCAACCCTAGCTTCCGCTCCTCCCTAGCCGCCGCCGCCGCAGCACCCCGCTGCCGCCGCCGCCGCCGCACCCGAACCCCGCCGCCGCGTGCGCCTCCCCACCCTAATCTCCCCTCCCGAGTCGCCTCCCTCTCCCGAGCCGCCTCCCCACCCGATCTCCCTCACCCAACCGTGCCGCCACCACTTCGGTAGCCGCGCCGCACCAATGGCCTCTCCTCACGTCGCCGCCTCCCTTCCCTTCAACCCCTTCGAAGGTCCGGCCCTCCCCCGGTGGAGGTCGTTCGCGATCTCGACATCTTCGCCCGCGTGCCCGTCATCCTCGATTACGCCACCTCCACCTACTACGCCTGGAAGACTTACTTCTCCCTCGTCTTCCGCGAGTACCACCTCATCGATCACGTTGATGGCTCCGTCGACTCTGACCCCATGTTCGCGGATGACGATTGGCTGACCATCGACGCCACCATCACCCACTGGCTGTACCAAACCATCTCCAAGGACATCTTCCACACCATCGTTTGCGACACTGATGACGCGCAGACGGTGTGGGCGAAGCTGAACGGGCTCTTCCTCGACAACGCCCTCCAGCGCCGCGTGTTCCTTCAGCAAGAATTTTTTGGCTGCCATCAGCTTGACTCGTCTATCGACGATTATTGCATGCGCCTTAAGAAACTTGCCAACGAACTTCGCGATCTCGGGGAGCGGGTCTCCGACGACCTCCTCCTTAGCACGCTCACCGCCGGCCTGAACGAAGAGTTCAGCAACGCGGCCTCCAACCTCACGTTCCTTCCGGGCCCGACCTTTCGTCGGGTTGTGGCCTATCTTCGGTTGGAGGAGAGGAGGATGAAGATGGTGAAGTCCCGGGCCATGCACACGGCGCTCGCCACGGGCACCTCCCGCGCCGCTCCTCCCACGGCTCCGCAGCCGCCGCGACCTCCGCCGCCACCGGCGGCCTACTTCCAGCCGCCGCCCCTGCCCCTGATCGTCACCGCGGGGGGCGTCGCGGCAAGAAGCGGCAGCAGCAGCATGGCGCGGGGGGGGGGGGGGGGCAGCTGCAGCAGCAGGCGCTGCCCCCGGCCCCTTGGGTCGCCGCGACCAACCCTTGGACGGGGGTGGTCCACGCGTACACCATGCCAGTGCCGCGGGCCCCTGTCCCGGCCGGGATCCTCGGCCCCCGCCCCGGCGCCCATCAGCCGATGTTCGCCACCCCCGGCGGCTACCCCGCCGCTGCTCCTGCGTACGCTGCCCCGGGCAGCTATCCCGCGGCCGCCGCACTCCCGCCGGCACCCTGGGATCTGGCCCTTCTCGCGGCGCTTCACTCTGCTCCTACACCCAACACATACACCGGAGGCGGTGACTGGTATATGGACACCGGGGCTACCGCCCACATGACTTCCAACCCTACTAACCTCAACTCCGCATATCCAGTTTCTACCGCATGTCGTATCACTTTTGGGGACGGTTCGTCCCTTCCCATTACTCATGTCGGTCATGGTTCTTTTCCGTCTAACTCTATACCTATACATATGTCTAATGTCTTAGTTTCACCTGAGGTAGTCACCAATCTTGTTTCCGTTTATTCTCTTACACGTGAAAATCCTATAACTGTTGAATTTGACGAAGTGGGTTTTTCTGTCAAGGACGCCCGTACCCGGATGGTACTCCACTGATGTGACAGCCCGGACGGCCTCTACCCGGTGCACTCCACCAACACCTCCACATCCGCTCCGGTCGCTCTCTCCGCCATGGTGGACCTTTGGCATGCTCGGCTGGGACATCCGAACCCGACCACCCTTCGTCATATTCTTAGGACTTTTTCATTCACGTGTAATAAAACCGATGATCATACTTGTCATGCTTGTCGTCTCGGCAAGCACGTCCGTCTTCCATTTAGTGCGTCATCATCGGTGGCGTCGTATCCATTTGAGTTGATTCATAGTGACTTCTGGACATCTCCTGTTGCCAGTAATACGGGTTTTTTATACTATCTTGTCATACTTGATGATTTTTCGCACTATGTGTGGACATTCCCGTTGCGGAGAAAATCCGATGCACTCTCCGTTCTCACTACCTTTTACTCCTATGTCGTTACGCAGTTTGGGCGTCCCATTCATGCCTTCCAGACTGACAACGGGAAGGAGTTCGACAACGTCGGGGTTCGCACCCTCCTTGCCACACATGGCACGATTCTTCGTCTCACTTGCCCGTATACCTCGCAACAAAATGGTCGCGCCGAACGGATCCTTCGCACCCTCAATGGCTGTGTGCGCACTCTTCTCTTCCATGCTAATTTCTCGCCCCATTTTGGCCGGACGCCCTCTCCACCGCCTCTCTCCTCACCAAATTCGTCCGAGTCGTGCTCGTGGGAACTTTGCACCACATCATCTCCTCTTCGGGAGCCCTCCCTCCTATGATGATCTTCGTGTTTTTGGGTGTCTTTGTTTTCCTAGCATCGCCTCCACTACTCCTCATAAACTCACACCACGCTCCGTGGCATGCATCTTTCTCGGATACCCACCAAACACCAAAGGTTATCGCTGCTATGATCTGGTTTCCCACCGAGTTTTCACTTCACGGCACGTTTACTTTGACGAGGGGTCTTTTCCCTTTCACCAGGTACCGCCACCGGTCGACTCGCCATCGCCACCCGTGCCTCCTGGCGCCCCTCGAGGAGGCCGCTCACTTGCGCTCGGGCCCCCTCCCGGCTTCGGGCCACCTGCATCGCATGGGCCTCCCCTGGCTTCGGCGCTCCCGCAGCGCCTGGGCCCCGGTCTGGGTCCGTGGCGTCGGACCCGGCCCCGTCACCCGCCACCCCCGGCTCTCCCGCCGGCCCGGCTGCATCCTCGCCGGCGGCCACGGCACCCCAGACTCCCGTTGAGTCCGTAGCCCGGTCAGCGAGCGCATCTTATGCGCCTAACCCTGGCTCCTCGACGGCTTCACCGGTGATCCCGATGGGCTCTTCGTCGACTTTGCCCTCGGTCGATCCCCCCACGCCGGCCTCACCGGCCTTGTCACCGGCCTCGTCAGCTCCGCCGGCTGCGCCCCCGGTCCCGCCGGTCCCGCCGACTTCTCCACCAGCCCCGGCCGCCCCGCCGGCTGATAACCCACAAGTACAGGGCATCAATTGTAGCCTCTTTCGATAAGTAAGAGTGTCGAACCCAACGAGGAGCTAAAGGTAGAACAAATATTCCCTCAAGTTCTATCGACCACCGATACAACTCTACGCACGCTTGACGTTCGCTTTACCAGAAACAAGTATGAAACTAGAAGTACTTTGTAGGTGTTTTTGGATAGGTTTGCAAGAAAGTAAAGAGCACGTAAATAAAAGGTAGGGGCTGTTTAAGTAAAGACACAACTAAATTAGTTTTAGTAGAGAGCTTTTTGTTACGAGAAAGTTATTTGTCCCTAGGCAATCAATAACTAGACCGGTAATCATTATTGCAATTTTATTTGAGGGAGAGGCATAAGCTAACATACTTTCTCTACTTGGATCATATGCATTTATGATTGGAACTCTAGCAAGCATCCGCAACTACTAAAGATCATTAAGGTAAAACCCAACCATAGCATTAAAGCATCAAGTCCTCTTTATCCCATACGCAAACAACCTACTTACTCGGGTCTGTGCTTCTGTCACTCACGCCACCCACCATAAGCAAATCATGAACATATTGCAAACCCTACAGCGGGAATCCCTCACGCTTGCACGACACGGAGAGCACCATAGGACAGCACCAATAATAAAACATGCAACTCAAACCAATCTTGATCATCAAATAACCCATAGGACAAAATGGATCTACTCAAACATCATAAGGATAGCCATACATCATGGGGAAATAATATATAGCGTTGAGCACCATGTTTAAGTAGAGATTACAGCGGGTAAGAGAGAGGTTACACCGCTGCATAGAGGGGGGAAAGAGTTGGTGATGATGGCGGTGAAGTTGTTGGTGAACATTGCGGTGATGATGATGGCCACGGTAGCGTTCCGACGCCACCAGAGGAGAAGGGGAGAGGGGGCCCCTTCGTCTTCTTCTTCCTTGTCCTCCTCCCTAGACGGGAGAAGGTTTTCCCCTCTGGTCCTTGGCCTCCATGGCGTGGGAGGGGCGAGAGCTCCTCCGAGATTGGATCTGTCTCTCTGTCTCTCTCTGTTTCTGCGTTCTGGGATTCTGCCCTGGCACCGTTTCTTTTATATCTGGAGATCCGTAACTCCGATTGGATTGAAACCTTTGCCCAGATCTTTTTCCAAAAATTAGCTTTCTTGCGGCCGAAGAAGGGCATCTACCGCCTTACGGGGGGCCCACGAGGGTCAGGGGCGCGCCTGCCTGGAGTGGGCATGGGCCCCACCCTCGTGGCCACCTCGGGCACCGTCTCGTGGTGATTTTACTTCCCAAAAATCACAAATATTCCAAAATAATTCTCCATCCGTTTTTATCCCGTTTGGACTCCGTTTGATGTGGGGTTTTCCGCGAAACATAAAACATGCAACAAACAGGAACTGGCACTGGGCACTGGATCAATATGTTAGTCCCAAAAATAGTATAAAAAGTTGCCAAAAATATATGAAAGTTGTAGAATATTGGCATGGAACAATCAAAAATTATAGATATGACGGAGACGTATCAGCATCCCCAAGCTTAATTCCTGCTTGTCCTCGAGTAGGTAAATGATAAAAAAATAATTTTTGATGTGCAATGCTACCTAGCATAATCTTGATCATATGTCTAATCATGGCATGAATATTAAGACACGAGTGATTCAAAGCAATAGTCTATCATTTGACATAAAACAATATTACTTCAAGCCTACTAATAAAGCAATCATGTCTTTTCAAAATAACATGGCCAAAGAAAGTTATCCCTACAAAATCATATAGTTTGGCTATGCTCCATCTTCACCACACAAAATATTCACATCATGCACAACCCCGATGACAAGCCAAGCAATTGTTTCATACTTTTGATGTTCTCAAACCTTTTCAACTTTCACGCAATACATGAGCGTGAGCCATGGACATAGCACTATAGGTGGAATAGAATGTGATGGGGGTTATGTGGAGAAGACAAAAAGGAGAAAGTCTCACATCGACGCGGCTAATCAACGGACTATGGAGATGCCCATCAATTGATGTCAATGTGAGGAGTAGGGATTGCCATGCAACGGATGCACTAGAGCTATAAGTGTATGAAAGCTCAAACTGAAACTAAGTGCACTAGTAGAAAACAAGGCTTTGGTCACAGGGCAGTATTCACATTAGTCCCGGTTCAGTCACGAACCGGGACTAATGTGAGCATTCGTCCCGGTTTGTGCAGCTAAGGCATTAGTCCCGGTTCACCTGGGCCCTTTAGTCCCGGTTGGTGCCACGAACCGGGACTAAAGGGTGCGATGCCCATTAGTCCCGGTTGGTGAACCGGTACTAAAGGTCCCATTTTCAAACTCTACCCCCCCCCCCCCCCCCCCGACCGCTTTTTCAGTTTTAGAAAAAACAAAAGAAAATGATGGAAATGTCAAAAAAATAAAATAAAATAAGTTTCCCATGTGATATGTGGTCTAGTTGTTGGGAAAATTAACAAATATGAATTTTGACTTTATTTGCAAAATCTCTCTGGAATTTGTAAAATGGGCATAACTTTTGCATACGAACTCGGATGAAAAAGTTTTTTATATGAAAAATCATCTACTCGAAAAGTTACATCCGAATTTAGCTGGGGGAACCCCGTTAAACATTTTCAAAATCCTCAAAAACCTAACAGAAAAAAGTTACGGGGCTTTTAAGATCTAGAGTGGAAAAAAATCGAAAAAATTTCAAACTGTGGTCAAACAATGGTCAAACTAATATTCTAGAATATTAGTGTTACTAAATAATTATTTCAGTTATTTTGAATTTTGGTCAAATCTGGTCAAACTATGGTCAAACTATGGTCAAACAATGGTCAAACTAATTATTCAAGAAATATTAGTGTTACTATATAATTATTGTTTTTTAAAACAATAGTTTCAAACTCAAACAGTGAAATGTGTCACTTCATGCTCAAGCAAAATTCCCGAGGGTTAATAGGATTGACATCTTACTATTGTCAGGAAAACAACAAGTGCAGACTTGGAAACGAGGGAGAATAGAACCCGGAAGTTAAGCGTGCTCAGGCTGGGGAGTGGGAGGATGGGTGACCGTTCGGGAAGTTAGATGATTTGGAATGATGAGGGGTGATTAGAGATTAGAGGATAAATTGAGCAATGATGAGGGGTGGTGATTAGAGATTAGAGGTTAAAATAATTCAGAAATTTGAAAATCAAAAAAAAATTCAAAAAAAATCATAAAATTTCCTTTAGTCCCGGTTGGTGTTACCAACCGGGACTAAAGGTGGAGCTCCACGTGGCCGCGGCCTTTAGTCCCGTTTCGTGTAAGAACCGGGACTAAAGGGGAGAGGCATTAGTAACGACCCTTTAGTCCCGGTTCAAAAACCGGGACTAAAGGGCCTTACCAACCGGGACAAAAGCCCCTTTTTCTACTAGTGGTGGGTGTGCATCCAACTTGCTTGCTCATGAAGACCTCGGGCGTTTGAGGAAGCCCATCATCGGAATATACAAGCCAAGTTCTATAATGAAAATTCCCACTAGTATATGAAAGTGATAACTCAAGAGACTCTCTATATGAAGAACTTGGTGCTACTTTGAAGCACAAGTGTGGTAAAAGGATAGTAACATTGCCCCTTCTCTCTTTTTCTCTCATTTTTTTTCTTTTTTTTCTCTTTTTTGGCCTTTCTTTTTTTTTATATTTTTTTATTTTTTCGTCCGGAGTCTCATCCCGACTTGTGGGGGGAATCATAGTCTCCATCATCCTTTCCTCACTGGGGCAATGCTCTAATAATGATGATCATCACACTTTTATTTACTTACAACTCGATATCTACAACAAAGATATGACTCTATATGAATGCCTCCGGCGGTGTACCGGGATGTGCAATGATCTAGCGTAGCAATGACATCAACATCATGCTAGCTATCTTACGATCATGCAAAGCAATATGACAATAAATGCTCAAGTCATGTATATGATGATGATGGAAGTTGCATGGCAATATATCTCGGAATGGCTATGGAAATGCCATGATAGGTAGGTATGGTGGCTGTTTTGAGGAAGATATAAGGAGGCTTATGTGTGATAGAGCGTATCGTATCATGGGGTTTGGATGCACCGGCGAAGTTTGCACCAACTCTCGAGGTGAAAGGGCAATGCACGGTACCGAAGAGGCTAGCAATGATGGAAGGGTGAGAGTGCGTATAATCCATGAACTCAACATTAGTCATAAAAAACTCACATACTTATTGCAAAAACCTATTAGTCATCGAAACAAAGTACTACGTGCATGCTCCTAGGGGGATAGATTGGTAGGAAAAGACCATCGCTCGTCCCCGACCGTCACTCATAAGGAAGACAATCAATAAATAAATCATGCTCCAACTTCGTTACATAACGGTTCACCATACGTGCATGCTACGGGAATCACAAACCTCAACACAAGTATTTCTACAATCCACAACTACCCACTAGCATGACTCTAATATCACCATCTTTATATCGCAAAACTATTGCAAGGAATCAAACATATCATATTCAGTGATCTACAAGTTTTATGTAGGATTTTATGACTAACCATGTGAATGACCTGTTCCTGTCATCTCTCTAAATAGATATAAGTTAAGCCAGAGAGTTTAACTCTTTCTACAAAAGATATGCCCGCGCTCTAACAAATATAAGTGAAGCAAAAGAGCATTCTACAAATGGGGTTGTCTAAGTTGAGAGAAACAGGCAATCCAATTCAAATGATATAAGTGAAGCACATGAAGCATTCTATAAAGCCATACTCAAAAGATATAGTGAAGTGCAAAGAGCATTCTATAAATCAACCAAGGACCATCTCATACCAGCATGGTGCATAAAACAAAAATGAAAACTAAAGCAAAAGACGCTCCAAGATTGCACATATCACATGAACGAAACGAATCCGAAAACATACCGATACTTGTTGAAGAAAGAGGGGATGCCTTCAGGGGCATCCCCAAGCTTAGACGCTTGAGTCTCCTTGAATATTTACTTGGGGTGCCTTGGGCATCCCCAAGCTTGATCTCTTGCCTCTCTTCCTTCTTCTCACATCGAGACCTCCTCGATCATCGAACACTTCATCCACACAAAACTTCAACAGAAAACTCGGTAAGATCCGTTAGTATAATAAAGCAAATCACTACTCTAAATACTGTTGCAAACCAATTCATATTTTATTTTTGCATTGTGTCTACTGTAATATAACTTTTTCATGGCTTAATCCACTGATATAAATTGATAGTTTCATAAAAACAAGCAAACTATGCATCAAAAATAGAATCTGTCTAAAACAGAACAGTCTGTAATAATCTGAACATTCACCATACTTCTGATACTTGAAGAATTCTGCCAAACTTAGGAAAAATAAACAATTTGTATATAAAGACAGTGCAAAAAGAATTAGAACTGATTGACGTTCCAGTAAAAAATTAAAAATCGCGCACTACAGCCAAAGTTTCTGTCCTGCATCATACAAACCAACAAGCATTGTAAACATCCTAAAGGCAAACCTTGGCACATTATTTTTATAATACAATGGAATTGTACAAGGGGATAATTATTTTTATTGAAAAATTTCTGTAATTAAGATTCACAAAGTTTCCGTGAGCATGAACAAAGTTCAAGGAGCTCTCCCACTTCAACAATGCTTGTCTCTCTCACTTTCACTTTCCTTTTTGGAAAGTTTTGGGTTCCCCTCTTTATTTTTTTGTTTTTAAACTTTATTAAAGCACACAAAAGAAATAAATGACTCTCTAAAACTTCCGGGTTGTCTCCCTGGCAGTGCTTTTTTTAAAGCCATTAAGCTAGGCATATAGTGCTCATGTAATGGATCCACCCGGATCCCAAGGTATATCAAAGCCAATTTTAGTTAACAATGATTTGTGATTTAGTAGTGAGCACAAAGTAACATATATCATGCAACAACGAAGTCTAACTCTCTTCCTATGCATCGGCATGTCATAAAAGAACAATTCATGCACGCAAAGTAAAGGCCAATGCATAGTATAAGCAGTTTTTTGCAATTCTATCGTGTTGAAAACATAAAGAGGCGGAGATGTAGTTCCTCTCTCATAATAATTGCAACTAGGAGCAGCAAGCACATGCATATTATATCTATCAAAATCATCATGTGTGGTAGTAAAACGCAACCCATCAATATAATCCTTAATAAGCACAAAATTCTCCGATATAGTGTAGTTGGGAGAATTCAAAAAGAAAATAGGACTATCATGCGTGGGTGCAATAGAAAAAATTTCATGTTTAACATAAGGAACTGTAGCAAGTTCATCTCCATAAGCATAATTCATATTGGCATCTTGGCCACAAGTATAGCAAGCATCATCAAAAAGGGATATTTCAAAAGAATCAAAGGGGTCATAACAATCATCCTTCGGTAAGCACGAAGGGGAATTAAACAATGTATGAGTTGAAGAGTTACTCTCATTAGAAGGTGGGCACGGGTGATCAATCAGCTCTTCCTCCTTTTGTTCTTCGCTCTCCTCCTCATCTTTTTCATCCAATGAGCTCACAGTTTTATCAACTTCTTCTTCCATAGATTCCTGCAAAATATTAGTCTCTTCTTGGACAGCGGAGACTTTCTCAATAAGTGCATTAATATCGGAATTGTATTCATAATTCTCATAGCAATATTTGAGGATAGCTAAATTTTCAGGTCTATAAACAACATCATCAAAATCTTCAAACTCTTTAAACATATATTCAATCTCATAAGCACCCATAAAAAAACAAATTCTTCTATTTGTTCCACATCATAGTAATCATATATACCATTAGCATAAGAAGCTAAGGTTTTATTATCATTAAATTTGCATGAAAAGGGAAGGTGTGGAGCCTTCATCCTAGAGCAACAAGTATAATCATAACTCAGGCATACTTGCCGAGCATACTACTTCAGTATATGAATTTGATCCCATAATAGTTTCCCTTTTTGTGTCAAGCGATAATCCCTAAGTATTCACGTTGATCCAACGTTACTCCCGTTACATAGTTGAATGGGGTTTTCTCATGATTATCAAAGTAGTACATAATATCTTTCACATAACTAGCATCGAGGGTTTTAGGAGGTTCCCCATCTCCATGAGCAGCAAGTGCACCTAATTTTTTTGGTATTTCGTGTTTCGTATCCATAACTAAAGATAGAGAACAACTTAGAATAGCAAATAAAAATTACTTAGTGATAAAGCAAACAAGCACACACGAGAATATTCACCCCACGCTATTGCTCCCCGGCAACGGCGCCCGAAAAAGGTCTTGATAACCCACAAGTATAGGGGATCAATTGTAGCCTCTTTCGATAAGTAAGAGTGTCGAACCCAACGAGGAGCTAAAGGTAGAACAAATATTCCCTCAAGTTCTATCGGCCGCCGATACAACTCTACGCACGCTTGACGTTCGCTTTACCGGAAACAAGGATGAAACTAGAAGTACTTTGTAGGTGTTTTTGGATAGGTTTGCAAGAAAGTAAAGAGCACGTAAATAAAAGGTAGGGGCTGTTTAAGTAAAGACACAACTAAATTCGTTTTAGTAGAGAGTTTTTTGTTACGAGAAAGTTATTTGTCCCTAGGCAATCGATAACTAGACCGGTAATCATTATTGCAATTTTATTTGAGGGAGAGGCATAAGCTAACATACTTTCTCTACTTGGATCATATGCACTTACGATTGGAACTCTAGCAAGCATCCGCAACTACTAAAGATCATTAAGGTAAAACCCAACCATAGCATTAAAGCATCAAGTCCTCTTTATCCCATATGCAAACAACCTACTTACTCGGGTTTGTGCTTCTGTCACTCACGCCACCCACCATAAGCAAATCATGAACATATTGCAAACCCTACAGCAGGAATCCCTCACGCTTGCGCGACACGGAGAGCACCATAGGACAGCACCAATAATAAAACATGCAACTCAAACCAATCTTGATCATCAAACAACCCATAGGACAAAACGGATCTAGTCAAACATCGTAGGATAGCCATACATCATTGGGAAATAATATATAGCGTTGAGAACCATGTTTAAGTAGAGATTACAGCGGGTAAGAGAGAGGTTACACCGCTACATAGAGGGGGAAAGAGTTGGTGATGATGGCGGTGAAGTTGTTGGTGAAGATTGTGGTGATGATGATGGCCACGGCAGCGTTCCGGCGCCACCGGAAGAGAAGGGGAGAGGGGGCCCCTTCATCTTCTTCTTCCTTGACCTCCTCCCTAGACGGGAGAAGCGTTTCCCCTCTGGTCCTTGGCCTCCATGGCATGGGAGGGGCGAGAGCCCCTCCGAGATTGGATTTGTCTCTCTGTCTCTCTCTGTTTCTGCGTTATGGGATTCTGCCCTGGCACCGTTTCTTTTATATCCGGAGATCCGTAACTCCGATTGGATTGAAACCTTCACCCAGATCTTTTTTTTCCAAAAATTAGCTTTCTTGCGGCCGAAGAAGTGCATCAACCGCCTTACAGGGGGGCCCACGAGGGTCAGGAGCGCGCCTGCCTGGAGTTGGCGTGGGCCCACCCTCGTGGCCACCTCGGGCACCGTCTCGCGTTGATTTTACTTCCCAAAAATCACAAATATTCCAAAATAATTCTCTGTCCATTTTTATCCCGTTTGGACTCCTTTTGATATGGGGTTTCTGCGAAACATAAAACATGCAACAAACAGGAACTGGCACTGGGCACTGGATCAATATGTTAGTCACAAAAATAGTATAAAAAGTTGCCAAAAATATATGAAAGTTGTAGAATATTGGCATGGAACAATCAAAAATTATAGATACGACGGAGACGTATCACTGGCCCCGCCGGTCCCGCCGGCCGCCCCGGACACCCGCATGGTCACCCGTGCTCGCGCCGGCATCCACCGACCCAGCACGCGCTATTCCGCGGATGAGTACCTCCTTGCTGCCTCGACGTCTTCACCATCACCCCTCCCGTCGTCAGCTCGAGCCGCACTTCGCGATCCACATTGGCTCCCTGCGATGCAGGAGGAGTTCGACGTGCCGGTAAGCAACCGCACCTGGCAGCTTGTCCCGCGGCCCGCCCATGCCAACGTCATCACCGGCAAGTGGGTCTTCCGGCATAAGACTCGTCCTGGCGGGTCTCTCGAGCGCTATAAGGCTCGGTGGGTGGTACACGGGTTCCGGCAGCGTGCTAGAGTCGACTTCACCGACACCTTCGCCCCGGTTGTCAAACAGGGTACGATTCGCACGGTCCTTCAGCCCGCGGTCTCTCGCGCCTGGCCGGTGCATCAGATGGATGTGTCGAACGCGTTCTTGCATGGCCATCTCTCGGAGCAGGTCTTCTGTCAGCAGCCTACTGGCTTCGTCGACGCGGCTCGTTTTGACCAGGTGTGCTTGCTCTCCGCTCCTTATACGGGTTGAAGCAGGCCCCTCGAGCCTGGTACCAGCGAATCGCCGGCTTCCTGCAGCAGCTTGGGTTCCAAGCTACTCGCTCCGACGCCTCGCTGTCTGTCTACCACCAGGCTCCGGCGACCGCTTACCTGCTCCTCTACGTCGACGACATCATCCTGACGGCCTCCTCGCCAGAGCTCCTTCGCCAGCATACTGCTCGCCTCAGCGCCGAGTTCGCCATTAAGGACCTCGTCCCGTTGCACTACTTCCTCGGCATTGAGGTGGTACGCCGCGCTGACGGGTTCTTTCTCCACCAGCAGCAGTATGCGCAGGACCTTCTTGAGCAGGCAGACATGCTTAACTGCAAACCTGTCCCCACGCCTATCGACACGAAGGCCAAGGTTTCTGCGCTCGACGGTTCACTCGCGCCGGATGCGGCGTTCTACAGCTCCATCGTCGGCGCCCTTCAGTACTTGATGCTCACTCGGCCGGACCTGCAGTACGCCGTCCAGCAGGTGTGTCTCCACATGCACGCCCCTCGCGACACTCACTGGAACCTGGTGAAGCGGATTCTTCAGTATATCCGCGGCACCACGGCTCTGGGTCTTACGTTGACGGCCTCGCCCTCGACCGACCTTGTTGCCTACAGTGACGCCGATTGGGCTGGCTGTCCGGACACCCGTCGCTCCACTTCGGGCTACTGTGTCTACCTGGGTCCCTCGCTCATATCGTGGTCGTCTAAACGACAACCCATGGTATCCCTCTCCAGTGATGAGGCTGAGTATCGTGCTGTGGCCAATGCCGTCGCCGAGTGCTCGTGGCTCCTGCAGCTTCTCCAGGAGTTGCTTCTTGACGTCCCGGAGGCCACCATTTTCTACTGTGACAATGTCTCTGCAGTCTACCTCTCCACCAACCCCGTTCATCATCGTCGCACGAAGCATATATATTGAGCTCGACATTTGCTTCGTGCGAGAGCAGGTGGCTCTTGGGCGCATCCGCGTTCTTCATGTTCCCACCGCTCAGCAGTTTGCCGATGTTATGACCAAGGGGTTACCGACGCCTACATTTGAGGAGTTCCGGTCTAGTCTATGCGTCATTGGTGACGTATCGACAGCGGGGGGCGTTGAACATATTATGTGCATGTATATGTTAGGATAATCTCCTACCGCCCCGCCACTAGTTTCCTTGTATAGATGAGGCTGAGGGCTGCCCTTGTACTTATATATGTGCACCGTGCACCCGATCAATACATCGAGAGTTGCATTGCCTTCAACATGTTTCCTCAAGTGTTGTTGAGTAAAAAAAAATGTACTGTTGGTTAGCAGATTGTGCATCTCATGTAGTTACACACTCTTTTCTTTATTAAACGCAACTAATAAATTTCAACACAAGCCGACCTTAGCTCAGTTGGTAGATCGGAGGACTGTAGTGTTGCAGAAAAATCCTTAGGTCGCTGGTTCGAATCCGGCAGGTCGGAATTTGGGATATTTGCCCGATATCTTCCTTTTTTTCTACCATCTGCTGACTGTCCAGCGAACCCAACCCGAAGCTGCTTCGCTGTTAAGCGTTCTCTTCCCTTTTCAGTTTGAAACCAAATTAAATTCCCTTGCTCTCTTCAGTTTGGAACCAAATTGAATCACAGCCCCCTTGCTCCGTTCAGTTTGACAAATTAAATCCTAACATCTTGGCATGATTTGGATCTTAACTTGAGTTTGGAACCAAATTAAATTCCCTTGCTCTCTTCAGTTTGGAACCAAATTGAATCACAGCCCCCTTGCTCCGTTCAGTTTGACAAATTAAATCCTAACATCTTGGCATGATTTGGATCTTAACTTGAGTTATGAGTTATCCGTAATACAAATGAACCTAAAAAATTCATAATTTTGACTGGGGACATTCATTACTGGCACACAAAATATATCTAGGACTAAATCTTAGTGTATTATTTCTTAAAATATTCAGTGTATTATTTCTGAAAATACAGTGGCACACAGAATATCTAGAACAGTGGCACACAAAATAGAAGTAAATCATTTAATCATGGTGAGAATATGCCCTCATCTATATCTTCAAGACTTAAACACTAGGACATGTCAAAAGATCCGTCAAACTTGTCATGAATTCGTATCCTTGAGAGCCTACTTTTTTGTCAGAGAGGTGAGAAAACAAATGGAATTAAGGCAGACATGCAAAGTTCCAGACTATGCAATTCCACAAGACCACAAGGTATGGACATATATGTCAATTCTCGTTGTTTCTTTTAGTAAGAAAAACGTAAAACAGTTTATATACCATTATGGAGTCATCAGATTTCAAATTTAACTGACACAAGGATTTTATTCACTACCGAGGGTACCTAGATGACAACAAATACTCTGCTTCCAAGCTATACTGCCGGCTCGTTTCCTCCATGTTCGTACCCTCAATCACTGGATACTTCGGCACATCCATGTCATGCATCAGGAAGCTATCATGCGAGGCCCCAAGGCTCTCGAGTGTCAACTCCACTTGCCTCATGGTTGGCCGGTGGTCTCCTTCAATCCTCACGCATGCCACCGCCAGCACAGCCACCTCTTCAACCTCCTTGCCGCCTTCCTCAACGACCTGAGGATCTAGCACGCGAACCAGCTTGCCTGTTGCTAGCGAAGAGGTGAAATATGAGACAAGGGTTTCCTCCTCGGATGACCGATATGAGCATGGTTTTTTCCTTGTCAAAAGCTCCATGAGGAAGACACCGAAGCTGTAAACGTCGCTCTTCTCGGTGAGCTGTCCCGAGTAGAAGTACAAGGGATCTAGGTACCCAAATGTCCCTTGGATAGCGGTTGCGGTCTCTGTTTGATCGACCGGAATGCACCTCGAAGCTCCAAAGTCTGACACCTTTGCTATGAGAGTGCCATCTAACAGAATGTTTTGGGACTTGATATCCCTATGGACTATAGGGAATGATACCGCCGAGTGAAGGTAGGCGAGAGCTCTCGCAGTTTCGGTTGCGATCCTTACCCGATCTTCCCATGCTAGGGATGGCGCGGGTTCTTGGACATGAAGATGATGGTAAAGGGTCCCATTGGAGATGAACTCGTACACCAGCAACGGCACCTCCGTCTCAAGGCAACACCCAAAGAGCTTCACCACGTTTCGATGGTTGATCTGCGAGAGGATGGCTACCTCATTTATGAACTCGTCGATCTCCCTCTGGATCGCGACCTTGGACTTCTTGATCGCCACGACATGCAGGTCTGACATGATCCCTTTGTAGACCGTGCCATGCCCTCCTCCACCGATCTCGCGAGCTTTGTCAAAATTGTTTGTTGCCTTTTGTAGCTCCACCAAGGGGATGATCATCCTCTCGGCGATGTCCGCCTTCTGAGACACCAATTGCTGCAACAGATGCCCTCGATTTTGCTTGAAGAATTTCTTCTTGAGCATTTTTGCCCTCCGTTGCTTCATCTTTCGGGTCACCAAGATAGCACCAAGTACCATGATTAGAAGGGCTGCTCCACTGCCAACTCCAATGCCGACACTTAAACCTGTAGAATGTGCACAAATAATGCGTCTTTGTTGTTAAGGAAGAATCTCTGAGATACAAAACAGAGCATGAACCGATGCAATCTCTGACGTGCAATTTTATTGGTTCTGTGCTCACCTAGAGAAGATCTGATGCAGCCATTTCTTATGCGCGGGTCGCCATGGGCGCCACGCGGGCACCGGCATAGGTGCCCGCCGGCCGTGTTGGTGCACTCGCCGAAGCACATGTCCGGCAGCGTGCACTCGTCGATGTCCTGGCATCCGCCGGCGAGGTATGGGTTCCCCTGGTAGCCGTCCAGGCACCGGCACACGTAGCCGCTGCGGTAGTTGCCGGAGACGTTGCGGCAGGAGGCGTGGCTGCTCCGGCACGCGCTCCTCCGCGCGTCCACGGGGCAGCCTGACGTTGCCACTCCCGGCAGCACTACCGGCTTCGAATCCACCACGAACTCGAGGACGGCGGGCACCGCCGGCCGGCGCGAGGGCGAGTACCCGGGCGAGTCGTTGAGGAGCGCGGCGGAGGCGCCGTCGAACCAGCCTCTCTCGGCGACGCGCACCGCGATGGGCAGCCTGTCGGCGTACTCGTTGCTCGAGTCCAGCGACTTGATCTCCACGCGGTAGGAGGGGCGGCCGATGGGGACGGGCGTCTCGCAGCAGCCGATGCCGGAGCATGTGGCGGCGGCGGCTCCGTCGGCGGTGGAGCTCGAGTTGGTCACGGCGCCGGTCCACTTGTCGTTGATGGAGCAGAAGGAGGAGCAGCCGCTGATGACGTTGCCGCCGCCGCCGTCCCCGACGAGCGTGGCCTGCACGTTACACCCTGTCACGACGAACTGGTTGCGCCACTCCGACAGCACGTACGGGCCGGCGGCGCCGAGGCCGCCCCACGCGCCGCTGCCGTCGAGGCCTCCGGGCCCGGTGAAGTTGAGCTTGACCTGGCCCGCGCCGTCCACGACCCGCACCGTGGAGTTGGCCAGGGAGATCTCCACGACATGGAGTTCGCGGCCGACGAGCAGTCGCGGCTCTCCGGCGCGCGTCCGGTCGCAGGTGAGGTTGAACCCCGGCCAGTAGCACCCGTCGCCGATGCCGAACGGGTACGGCACGCGCACGGCGCCGCAGCTGGTTGGGCAGCGGGAGCCTGCGCCTGGGGTAGCCTGAGCTGCTGCCGCTGAGAGGCAGAGCTGCAGCAGCAGCACCGTCAGCGCGGCGGCCGGAATCATCGTCGCGGCGGGTTGTTCCATTATTGTCGCTCCAATCCATTATAAAGCTTTCTGCAAGTTGAGCAAGTTGTAGGAGGGCAGCTGCACGCAACCTACGTACCGTGACGCGCGTGCATGTGCGCGTTGACGGACCTGGTCTAGGCTGCATCGTGATGACCAAGACACTGAGATATTGTTTTCTTCTTTTCACATTTGTATCCACATTCTCGAGTTTCTTCTTTTTCGATCTCATGAATTTTGTGCTTGGAAAACGAAAGCGATCATAAATGTCATCATTGGGGCAAACAAGGTAATAGTTTTGTTTTGTTTTGTTTATGGCGGAAAAACATCCCATCTACTCCTTCATCTTCAATTATGGCATTATAATAAACAGCAGAAATAATAAAAATTACATCCAGATCCGTGGACCACCTAGCGATGACTACAAGCGCTGAAGCGAGCCGAAGTCGCGCCACACTTGAGAGGAAAATCCAAAACGGCATAACCAAATGATTGTTTAGTCCTCCGCAAAAAAAAAATGATTGTTTAGTTGATGATGGATTTCACGCTGCAGCATGAATCAAAGAACTGTGGATGTCATAGGAATTTAGGGCACGTAGAGTGATTCTTGATCAGATGAGCACTATCAATATCAAGATTATAGAGAAAAAAACTGTCAATGTAAGTAAACACTACTGAACCAGCATTTCCTCGCCAAGTCCAATGCGCAACACTCATGTCACAAATGGATACGACTTCCGATTCTTCGCCCTCCGTTTATCCAAGCACATGGCGACAACGGAGGTGGCCATGTCATGCTCCTCACCTTCCCAGGGCCACAGTAATCCGATGCTGCAGCTCGGCAGGCCGGGTGAAACCGGATCAGATAATTTTCATACCGAATACGGTTTCGAATGGGCGGGTATGGGAAGAGAAAGGTGGTCGGATAATTTCGAGGCCGAATCCGCTTAGACAGTTATGGGAAGAGAAAGGCAAATATAGAAGTGGATACCTACATTGGATCTAGTACATCCATTATCCACCGAATACCGTATTATTCAGAATTACAATCGGATTATCTGTCCTAAAAAATTTGGACTATCCAATTTGAAGTCTGTGCAACCAGCCCAAAAAAGTCCCACAGCTCGAAAGTCCACTTCTACTCCAGAGCTCAATGAGCTCTGGATGAACAGTAAACCCCGATTTTTTTTGAAAAAATCTAGAAAAAATTGGTGAAACTTTGACAAACGTTCTCAGTGCTTGGAAATTTTCATTCCGAAAGAACATCCATGGAAGTCATGGCAAAAAAAACAGCACTCCAAAATGCTTTCAAAATAACATTGAAGTGTCGATTTTGTTTTTTTACCACGATTTCCACGAATGTTATGTTGGGATGGTACCCTGGTGAATGAATCTCGCACAATATAATCTTTTCTTTTGACTGGTACGGTAGATATGCGAAATTGCATGTAACATGTAAATAAAAAATGTAATTGCACATATGAATCACTCTTCTCTAGGGAAAACTAAACTTTTCATGTCCCGCTTATTGCAGGGAAGAGTCACCACCCACATATTTAACTATAGATGATTCCCGCGCGTTGCTTAGGTAATCTTGTTAAAAAGAAATGCATAATTAGGTGCTACATAAACAACTAAAAGTGATAGAAACAAAATATGAAAGTATTTCTTGATATACACTTAAAAAAATTAAAAAATATGAAGCATATAACATACGCATGTATAAAAGGAAAAAAATAGACTACATACGGTTAAAAGAGTGTCATTCTAAGAAAAGTAAAAGATCAACTTTATAGGTATATGCTAGCTCCAAGCACCCAACATGTATATCATGTCCATGAGAGCACAAAACTTAGTGCAAGAAAATTAACTGGTAACTTGCATGCATGAACATGTGATATAGCTTGGCAGCACTACATGGACATATTGATGCAAACATGTAAAGTATGATTTACATGCGTGCCTTGCTGATGTGGGAAGATAGTATGTAAGAAAAAAAAAAGTAGTATGTTGTAGCTGTTTAGCAATAGACAAAACGAGTGTTGTTTCTATAAAAAAAGTGAAAAATCAACTATATAGGTATGCTCCAAGCGCCCAACACAAATACCATGTCTATGAGCGCACAAAACATAGTGCCAAAACTTAAACGATGACTTACATACTTGAACTGATGATGTGCCAATGCTCCATGGACATGCTAATGCGAAAAATGTAACTTATAACTTACATGCATGACGTGATGATGTGGCATGGTTTCATGGCTAGAAAAAATAGTTAGTGGGTTGTATCACAATTATATCTAATGTGATTTAAAACCCACTTAGAATTTGCTAATGCATGTTGCATGGTGGAGGATTCTCATGCATAGATCAGACGGATGCTAGTGCATCTAGATAATAATCTAATGACTATAAACATTTTTATGATGTGAAGCATGTGTATTGAGATAATTAGAAGTAGTGGGAATCACTCTCTTAGATATATAGGACGTGTTGGATCCAAACACGAAGTTGAGTGTATTTGTTTTCCTCTTTGCTCCTTGTTTCTTTTTTCTTTTTTTTTTCCTCTACTTCCCTTTTTTGTTTTTTCCATTTCCCTTCTTTTCACCGTTCCAACTTTCTATATTATTATTTACTTGTGGCATATTTATTACTTCTCTCCTTTTCACTAACTATAATTTTAGTTTTTTTAGAATATTTTCAGTTTTCTTATTTATTCATTTATGATGAGTACATGAATATTGGACGCGTCTAGCGGGCGGCTGTGTGCCCGCTAGTGCTCCCTGGCGGCCTATCTTTTTGGAAACTTTTTGCCCCCTTCATCCCGATTAGGAAACCCCATAACGTATTGTTACCTTATCGTCCTTGTGGCTTTACTTTTCACCGGTCGGGGGAGCTTGCTAGTACCCCACGTGCATGCATGTGCAGCACCGTGTACTCATCATTCGTTAGTGGAGAAATCAATCATTTACACTATCACATGGTCCTCCCCACGTCAGTCATTTATTTTTGCTTTTCAAAAATGACAAAAGGCCGTAACTTTCAAATCGGACATCAAAATCGATATCCGTTTTTGCAGTTGAAGACCCTGCGCCGCACTTTTCGAAACTAGATCTCATATGAGTAAGTTCTGTCAAACTTTTTATCTGTGTCATTTTAGCCCCTGTTAGGTGCAACTGTATCATGAGAGTGTGCAACTACGCAGCCAATGACAGTGTGAAACACTGTGGTCCTGCATATGCGACTATGCCTGTAGCGACCAGACCTCAAATGGTCTGTGCTGCTGTGCACCAGTGTCATCCCTGGATCAGTAATGCTGACACGCACAGTACAAACGGAGGATTTATAACAGAGTAGCAATCACATACTTATTACATCGAATAACTCTGAAGAGTTTAAGTATGATAAACATGGCTTAAGGCCATCTAATAACGATAACAGCGGAAGACTTGGAAGATAAGTGAGTCCATCACTCCAGCGGCATCACTGAGTATAAGACCACGACCTAAGGCACGTTACTCGTCGTCTGAAAAGTCTGCAACATGAAACGTTGCAGCCCGAAAACGGGTCAGCACATAGAATATGCTGGCAAAGTAACACATAGAGAGCAATGGACAATAATAATGCTATACTATATGCATATATGGCTGGTGGAAAGCTCTATGGTTACAGTTTTGCGAAAAGCCAATTTTATCCTACTGCAAAGGAATAAATTTTATTTAACTATCATGGTGGTTGTGAAACATTGAGAAGGTACCTCCAACTCAATCCCAATTAAGTGTCATCATTAACCCAACAAAAATTATAAGTAACATGGTGATGAGATTCAAATGATAATCCAGGTACTAGATACTCAAGTTGTCCATAACCGGGGACACGGCTAACCATGATTAGTTTGTACACTCTGCAGAGGTTTGCGCACTTTTCCCCACAAGACTCGATCGCCTCCGCTTGATTCTCGCACTACATGATGTTTGAGAAACGGATGACCGAGACACAGTCTTTCAGAAACAATCACTCTTTACTCTGGATGGACCGGTACACCTACTTTCCCCTACATCTGCTAGTCCACCTCCTCAAGAGATCCTGTAACCTACTCAGCTATGCTAGAGCCCATAATAGCTTGTGGCTGCACACGGAAGTTTCTAGCATGAATAATCTTATGATCCCTTTGAGCCTGGGTGGCGGACCTTATACAAACAGACAACACTAGGTTCTCCAGGTGCCTCAATCCACCCAGATGTGAGTTTTAGTTGCCACCTTAAGTTGAACCATTAATAAACATCTCACATCTGTCATGGATATCTCTCAAACCCAAATCCACGTCTACGAGCATAGCATGGCAATATAATAGCAACGTAGAAGTAACTCCCAAGGGTTTGATAAGAAAAACAGGTAATAGGTACTACCTCAACTATTTCCCAATACCCACAATTTAATTAGATCCTAATCATGCAAGTGTTTGAAGAAAACAGATCTAATGCAGTAAAACTGGGTATGAACGGGATATGATCAAAGTGTTACTTGCCTTGCTGATGATCCGCAAAACCTAGCGAGTCGAAGTAACAAGCGGCACACTCCGGGTACTCTATCGCAAACAAACAAGCATACAACCAGTACTCATCTAATGCATAGGTAAAACTCGAAGGAAAGATCCAACCAGAAAGTTCAACTCAAGAACTCCGGTTTGCAAAAAGAATCAACTCGAAAGAAACAACGGAAGTCAAACGGCGAAAGAAAGAAACTTCGTTTGCTAATCTGGATCTAGGTCAAATTTTACTGTAGCAAAATCTTGTTTGAGTAGGTTAAACGGAAAGAGAATTTCGAGACGAAACTCTAGGCGCTTGAATCGCCTGATTCCGATAAACGAGCGAGAAGTTAAACAGAATCGAAGATTCGATCAGAAATCGAATCTGAGAAAATAACGAGAAAACTCCGACGAAAAAGAAAAACGGACGAACGGTTAAAGAACGGACGTTCGTTAACAGAGA
Source organism: Aegilops tauschii subsp. strangulata (assembly GCF_002575655.3). Lineage (NCBI taxonomy): Eukaryota > Viridiplantae > Streptophyta > Magnoliopsida > Poales > Poaceae > Aegilops > Aegilops tauschii. Next base: position 32,845,953 of record NC_053040.3, on the reverse strand, counting down.
AAAACCGACGAACGCGTTCGTTAAAACGAACGGTTCGGTGAACGCTCGTAAAATAATAAAACCAAAAAAACCGAAGGTTTTTTTTTTAAAAACGAAAACCGGCAACGACGAAACGGGGCAGCGGCAGTACCTCGTCGGGGCTACTCCGGCGAGGGCTCCGGCGGGGCTCCGGGCTCGGGCGCGGGGTGCGGGGCTCGAGGGGGTGCGGCGAGGCGAGGGCGGCGGCTCCCGGCGGCGGCGACGCGGGCTATGGCGGCGGCGGCGCGGCGAGATGCGGGCGGCGGCGGCGCTCGGCGGTGAGGGCGGCGGCGGCGGCTGTGAGAGGAAAGAGAGAGGGGGGTATATATATAGGAGGGGGGGTCCGAGGCTTGGGGAAGGGGGCACCGGGCGGCGGGCGGCGGCGTAGCCGGCCGAGACTCGGGCGGCGGTCCCGTCTCCGGGGCGGAGACGACGGGGCGGCGGGGCTGGGCCGTCGGCTGGGCCTTTGGCCCAGTCGGCGCGCGGGCGAAATTTTTTTTAAATAAGTTCCGCGGAAAATAATTCATAGAAAAATAAATAAAAATCAGAAAAATATGAAATAAATTTTTCCCGTCTAGTTAGAAAATCTAGAATAGGGCGAACATTTTTTTAAATCAAAATAAATATTTTGAAAACATGCAATATTTTTTTAATGCAATAAAAATTGCAAACAAAATCCAAATAAATTCTAAATAATGATTTTAACATTTTTCCTCCAGTATTTCAATTGTTTTGGAGAAGTCATATTTTCTCCTCTCGTTTATTTAAAATGAAATATTTTTTCGGAGAGAAAATAATTAAAACCAAAATCCTCGTCTTATTATTTGATAAAAATCAAATATGAAAATTTGAGAAAATCCCAACTCTCTTCGAGGGTCCTTGAGTTGCTTAGGAGTTATCGAGGATTTGTCAAAATGCAATAAAACATGATATGCAATGATGATCTATGTATAACATACCAAATTGGAAATTTGGGATGTTACAATGCCGTGGTGCATGTGCAACTCCTGCAGTGGTGCGTGAGCCACTACGTCGACGAGAGTGTGCGCCTCAGTGGTCACGCGTATGTGAGTATGCCTACGCACGTGTGTACCTTCTGCAGTCATGCGTGTGCGACTACGCGGACGCCAACTCGATGGTCATGTGTGTGCAACTCCGTGACCATGCTTGTGCGACTATGCGGACGAGAGTGTGCGACTATGTGGACGATAGTGTGCGACTACGCGGACGCCAACTCCATGGTCATGTGTGTGCAACTCTATGGCCATGCTTGTGCGACTATGCGGATGAGAGTGTGCGACTACGCGGATGCCAACTCCATGGTCATGTGTGTCCAACTCCGTGGCCATGCTTGAGCGACTATGCGGACGAGAATGTGCGACTATGCGGACGAAGTGTGCGACTACGCGGACGCCAACTCCATGGTCATATGTGTGCAACTCCGTGGCCATGCTTGTGTGACTATGCGGACGACAGTGTGCAACTATGCGGATGAGAGCGTGCAACTACGCGGACGCCAACTCCATGGTCATGTATGTGCGACAATACAGAAGAGAGTGGCAACTCCCTGGCCATGCATGTGCAACTGTGCGGATGAAAGTATGCAACTCCTCGGTCACACGTGTGCGACTATCCTCACAATGATGTGCAACTCCGTGGCCCTGCGCGAGCTACCATGTGATGAGAGTGTGCATCACCATGGTCGTGCATGTGCGGCCGTGCCATCGCACGTGTGCAACTCCCGCAGACGGGAGTGAGCAACTACTCTGACGAGAGTATGCTCCTCCAGGGTCATGCGTGTGCAATTATGCTGACACGGTGTGCGTGTTTCACAGTCGCGCGCGTGTGACTATGCAAACGAGAGTGTGCAACTCAATGGTCGTGCTTGTGCGACTATACCGACTAGAGTGTGCCACATGTGTTCGGCTATGCGGAGAGAGTATGCAACTCCTTGGCCATCCGTGTACGACTATGCCCATGAGGGTGTGCAACTCCGCGGCCTTATGTGAGCTACTACGTTGACGAGAGTGTGCATCTCCGCGGTCATCCGTGTGCGACTATACCGACATGCATGTGCGCTTTTCGTAGTCGTGTGTGTGTGACTACGCGGACGGGAGTGTGCGACTACACGGATGAAAGTGTCCAACTCCATGATCGTGTGCTACTTCACAGCCGCGCGAGAGCTACCATGCGACGAGAGCGTGCATTATCGTAGTCGTGCGTATACAAATACAACTGTGCCAGTGAGAATGTGCTAAGTCCTAATCATTGTAGCGATACCGAGAATGTGCTAAAAATTCCAATCACCGTACAAACTCACTGCAAGAAGCCTAATCATCTTAGCTCCTGTAATCAAGATGCAGAAACGCATGTACAAATTAGCACCCCAATCGTCAAAATTCCAGAGTATCATACGGCGATTGACTAGCGGGATTACAACCCAAATGGGCACATTCTAGTGTGTGTATCGAAAGAGAATAGATGGAAAATAATCAGGGTGTGGAAAGGAGAAGAGGACTTACCAAAAGATTGGATGCCGGAGGCAGATACGGATACAGGCGAGCAGCAGGCGCACTCCTCGTACTGGAAATGGCCACTCAGCGCGTCCGCGCGCGCGCCCAGTGGGTCCTTCCGGTCGAACCCAGCTTCGTCAGCGCCGGCGTACCACACGACTGCGCCACCGATGGCTGACTAGAGCAGGTCGGCATCTGGCGTGAGCTCCGTGGCAGAGTTCCTCGACGGGGCTGCGGAGATTGGTCGAACCAGCTCCAGCTCGAAGGAGAAATAGGGGGAGGAGACGGCGGGGATGCTGCTCCCGCTCCCCCGATGACCTGCTCGCCGGGCTCCTCCGGTCTGCTGCCTCCTCATCGACCTCCCGGAAAATCGACGCCGGCGCCCTCCAGTAACAGAGACGTGAAGATAGCGAAGCGGTGGTTTTCTAGCGACGTGAGCCGCTGATTTGTCACGTAGTAGGAGCGCTCCGCACGTCCAAGTCGGGCCCGTGTCTCTGCCGACCAGGTGACACCTGGCGCTCGCGGCCGCATGATTCACGCATGACGAGATTGTGCGCGTGCACGATGAAGCATTCAGGATGAATATTTTGTTGACAATCATAGATGTATTTATGAACAGATTTCTTTGATAGTCATTATATGGAAATTTTAGTAACTGATAGGATAAAAATAATAAGATGTTTATGTATGAAACAAGAAATATTTTCACATGTAAGATCGACATTTTATTTAATGAGCATCAACATTTCCTCTGTGGTAAATACATAAACAATTGTTGTTAGGTACATGTACATATTTTTCAAGTCATGTTTTTTTTTCACTTTTTTCCTCTTAGTTATATTTTATTTTATGCTTAGGTTGTTTATATATGTCTATATTCACTTATTTATTTGAATTATTTTGCTAAGGCCATAAAAATAAACTAAAGAAAACTAAAAGAAAATAAATAATCAGAAAGGAAATGAATAGAAAAATGAAAATAGAGAGAAAGAAACATGAAAAAAGAAGAAAAAGAAGAATGTGAAGCTACCTGGGTCGTCCCAAATAGTAGCTGATGTGGGGTCAGTAGGCTTTCCCCACAAAATAAAAGGTTTTGGGCTTCAACATCGTAGCGGCCTCTTCGATTCCAACTCTACGAAAGAAAAGGTTTTGGGCTCAGTTTTTTCTCCCAAAACGCAGCGTGAGTTTCCCCCGAGGATAAGGCGGCGGCGCAACTTCGACTCCAACACGACCTCCGACTCCGAGCAGGGAGAGATGCCATCGGCAGCGGCGCCGCTCGAGGACGACGATCTGCTCTCCGAGATCCTCCTCCTCCTTCCGCCGCTCCCGTCGTCCCTCCCGCGTGCCTCCCTCGTCTGCAGGCGCTGGCGTTGCCTCGTCTCCGCCCCCGGCTTCGTCCGCCGCTTCCACGCCCACCATCGCAGCAAAGTTCCCCTCCTCGGGTTCTTCGCCCATTCCTTACGCGACGTCTCCTTCCTGCCTGCACTGGATGCCCCCAATTGTGTCCCCTCGGGGCTACTGTCGAGGAAGATACCCTGCAGCAACCACTTCTGGACCCTCGACTGCCGCCATGGCCTCGTACTCGTCTTTCTCCGTTGGCAGAACCAGTTCATGGTTTGGGACTCGGTATCTGATGACCAACACCACATTGACGTTCCCCTAGGGTTTGGCATGGGCGCGATCAGCGGGGCGGTGGTTCGCGCCGCAGGACTCGTCCAGCACTTCCAAGTGGTCTTGGTAGGACCTGACAAGAAACGACGTGGGCTCGCATGTGTTTTCTCGTCCAAAACTGGCGCGTGGGGTAATTTAATCTCGACACCGCTTCCATCGGATTACGCCGGTTCATCCATGGTGGTTCGTGAGTTGCCCTCTGTGCTGATTGGGAATTCTCTTTACTGGCTGCTTTCAGAAAGAATCCTGAAGTTTGATTTGGATAGGCAAGGCCTAACAATGGTAACTCTGCCCCCACTCAGTTTCCATGACAGGCGTAACAATACTCACTTCAGGGTTATGCGAGCAGAGGGTGGTGGTCTTGGTTTTCTCTTCATCTCAGGTTTCACTGCCGAATTGTGGAGGAAGATCGATTTTGATGGTGTTGCTTCATGGATGTTGGAAAGAACTATTGAACTGGACAAGGTACTTTCCCCAAGGTTAGCAAAGGAGGGAAATCACCTATGGATGCTAGGATTAGCTGAGAACAACAATGTGTTGCTCTTGATGGCGGTTGGTCGCCATTTCATGGTTCACCTTCAGTCATTGCAGTTAGAACATCTTGATGGCTACAAATTACAACAATATCTTCCATTCGAAAGTGTCTATACTGCAAGTAATACACGGCCTTCATTGTTGAGCTAACTATTTTTAAGTGGTGTTGTATCGATTATTTATTTTGATGCTTGATGATCTCTTTAACTTGTAGTCATGTTGTTTTGCCCGGATGTCTCTTGGTGGTATTTTATGTAGGAAACAAAATTAGTTGGCGTAGTTTAGTTTAGGTCCCCAAATCTGCTTCTGTACCCAATGGCTATCGCCGCTCTAATGTATTGTGGTTTCCGTGATTGGAGCAGATAAAAGAGGGGCGGGCAGTGATATTGTCTTAATACACAATTTACTTTGATTTGATGCTTCATGATATCTTTACCGTATTGTGATGTTGTTCTGTTCGGAAGCCTTTTGATGGTATTTATGTAATCATTATGATCTGGAATAATATCTCTTAGCGGCATCGGTTCCTAGTTTAGTTTAGCTCAGCGATGTTGTTTTCAATAACATTATTTTGGGATTTCATATCTACCAAACTGTCTCCACTAGATGAGTACGCATATGAATATACATACAAATAATATAGACCAAGATTGACAAATTCTTTATAGAAAAATATGTGAGTTGTATAATGGTATTGCTAGTGCATAGTTACAGTGCAGTTTTATTCTCTCAAGATGAGGTACTCCCTTTGTAAACAAATGTAAGACGTTTTAGGTCCTAAAATGTCTTATATTTGTTTACAGCTAGCTCTATACATTCTCTTGGAAGCTTAAAGATAACTTCTGTCATTCAATTTTATTATGTCTGCTGATCTTGCTAATAATAGTAAATCCATATGAAGGACTTGGTTTAAACTTTATAAAACAGTTTCCAATTTCACCACTTGTAGAACAATCCTGTTAAGAGTGACAAGTCTATTTCTACGTATATTCAAGTGTGCAGTGAACTAATGAAGAATAACATACCTTTGTTTTTTCTTGGAGTCATTGTAGTTTTGTGGACGATTATTCTAGTGTTAGGCTGCTTGCTCACATATTTTCTCAGCATATCTCTCATCGTCAGCCTAACTAAGTTGCATATGTCATTGGCCATTGTCTGGTCTGAACTGTATGTAGCTTTGCTTTCTGGCAATCTAATTTCTACAATTTGGCCATGGTAGATGTTTAACGCTTTCTATTAAAAAACATGATCAAAATGGTATGACTAGATTCACCACTAATATTGCTTTGATCACAGATTGCACTTTTTACGAACATATTACATATCATTAGAAGTAGTAGGCAAAGTATTGTTTTTTATGGACATCTGGTTTGGACTAAAGGAAGCTTATCTATTAATAAGTTGATGCATGATCCCGAGGTTTCTACTAGCATGAATTGAATTAAATTTGATTTATCAATAACTTTGCTAGCTTGTGTATTTCTAAAAGTACCCTATGAGCTAGAAGCCAGATGTTTCTGCGTCCCTACTTCATGAACCCCTTAATTAGATACCCTTTAATTTTAGCTTCTCAGACTAGATGTTGCTAAAAACTGCTAATGATAGAAGTTGAAGGGGTGCCACTACACTACAAACTACATGTTCTCTGTGTCTAATGTCTGTTTTGTCAAATAATTCTTACGTGATTCAACGTTGGAGCTTTTGGTACAGTCCAAGATGGTGAAGCTAATGTTTACTATTCAAGTCATGCAAAATCATGCCAGGAATGTCTTGTGCAAATTGGTTTTACTAATGCCAGTGGCTGAGATGCATAAGTGGCTTGTTTGCTATGATCCACGTGGAAATTTACCCTCCATGTAGGATGCACCGGTTATCTATGTTGTGGACTTGGAGGTATTTGATAGCTGAATTTGTTCACTCCCGCCTATAATCTAATTTCAGTGGACAATTAGGCAATAAAGATATAATGACTTGGTATGTTAATTAGCACTTCTCAAATGGTCTTTCTCTTATTTTGCATGCGGTCATGTCTTCACAGTTTTCTTTTGATTGCGTCCCATGTTATATAAGGAAGGGAGAATTCTACGTTGAATTTTTGCTTATGTCCCATTTTTTGTGTTGTTCCTGGTGGATGTTTATCTAATTCCGTGAAATGTAATTTGAATTATTTTGCTTTCCTTAACATTCAGGAACGGCTAGAATGAGTTTTTTTAAGGAGAATTAACCCCGGCATCTGCCTCCCTCCGATCGGCGCCGCTGCTGGAAGTGGAAGACCTGCCCACTGAGATCCTCCTTGGCCTCCCTCCACTGTCGTCCTCCCTCCCCCGCGCCTTCAACCCCTGATTCCTCCGCCACTTTCGCCTCTGCTACCGCCGCAACCCTCCCCTCCTTGGCCTAATGCTCTCGGACCGGCGGCTGTGTCTCCACCTCAAACCTACTTTGGAGGAAACATGACCCCTGATTTGAAACATGAAGGTGTGAGGTGGGATCAGGGGAGAAATGGCACGAGGAAGATTGGACAAAGGGAAAATTAGTTAGGATGCAAGGGACAAAACGTTTCTTCTTTCGCGTGCAAAGGGATTATGGAAGGAGATCGAAGAAACAATCCTTCTTCTAAATCTAAAGCTGTCAATCTTTGTGGTTTACACAAAATTACCAGATAGGAAGGGGTGACGGAAGGAGACCAAAAAATCTTCCTCCATTTATTAGTAGGTATATCTATAGATATAGATATCTACCCCCTTGGTTTCTAATTATAAGATGTTTTAGATATTACAATATGGACTGCAAACGGATTAAAATGAGTGAATATACACACTAAAACGTGTTTATATGCATATGAATATGAGGAAATAGAGAAAAACTAAAACATATTATATTTAGGAACGAGGGAGTAAAGTTGAAAGTTGGGATCATGAAAAGCTAGCTTGGACCATCTAAGGGCATCTCCAGCCGTCCCCCCCCCCCCCCCCCCCCCCCCCCCACAGAAGCCCCAGAGCCACTTTTTGGGCGCCGGCGGGTAAAAAACGCCTCACTCAGGCCCCCAAAACGTCAAATTTCGCCGGATTTGCGCTGAATTGTCGCCGGCAGTCGCATGGCAAACCCAGCCCCCTGGGGGGCAGCTGGGGGCGCCAGATCTATTTTTTGCATGCAATGACCCCATCTGGCAGTCTCCTCACTCCTTTTACCATCCTTTCTCTCTCCAATTCAACCACGGCACGTCGTCTGCGTCGAGCTCTGCTGCTGAGGAGGCGGAGCCCCCCGCCACCGCGCGGCCCTCGGGTGGGAGGTGCTCCTCACCGCTAACAACTTGAGACGAAGGCCGCCGCGGAGGGCCTCCCGACGGTGGTGGTCGCGGAGGCCAACGCGGTCTGGGGCGGCGCGCCGTGTGGTCGTCTGCGGCGGGGCGTCGTCAGCGTGGTGGTCCGCGAAGGCCACGTCGTCGGCGTCGCGGTGAAATGGCAGCGCGCCGTGGTGGACGGGCGTGGCCTTGGGCGGACGTGGCCTGGGCAGCTGTTGCTCCGACACAACCCCGTCCACACCAAGGTGCCCGCCGCTCCTCCACGATGATCCGCTCGCCCGCGCCGCGGCGCGATTCTTCGGGGGCGGGCGCGGCCAGGGCGGCCGTGGCCCCAGCCTGGATACCGAGCTCGTGCGCGCGGCCCAGCTGGGCGCCCTCGGGAAGGTCCTTGTGCTCCTGGTAGGAGACCACCGTGGCGCCGGGCGGATGGCTTCCGCCGAGTTCTGCTGCGGCTACGCGCGAAACTTGCCGATCTCGTCCAGGCTGATGTCGTGGCCGCCTTCCTCTCGCTTCGACAAGGCGGCATCCTTCCGGCTCTGCTGCTACGACGCCATTGCCAGTGGCTCAGCGAGGCAGGCGGCTCCTGGCTCTTCCAGCGAAAGCTCGCCACCGCCGAGCTCGCCTCCCCGGCGATCCACGCCTTCACGGCCAGCGTCATTGTCTCCGAGCTGCGGTGCCCACAACGTGTTTGTGGAAATGACATGCACAATAAAATCGAAAAAAAGAAAGGAACAACCTTTTGGGGAGACGGCTAGGAAAATTTTGACCCCAGTGCCAAATGTTTCGCCGGCAGCCCCCAAGCGTCGAAAATAATGCCTCCTGAGGGGCTCAACGGCTGGAGATGCTCTAAGAGTGACATACATAGCTCACTAGGTACTTGTTTTTTTAGACTAGTATTCGCTAGGATTTTTTTGCGGGAAACTGTCGATCTATTCATCTTCAATCATGGCAGTACAACAAACACCAGAAATAATAAGAATTACATCCAGATTCATAGACCACCTAGCGACGACTACAAGCACTGAAGCGAGCCGAAGGCACGCCGCCGTCATCGCCCCTCCCTCCCCGGAGCCGGGCACAACTTGTTGTAGTAGACAATCGGAAAGTCGTCGTGCTAAGGTCCCATAGGACCAACGCCCCATAACAGCAACAGCCGCCGATGAAGAGAATTTTAGATCGGAAGGATCCAACCTGAAGACACATGAACAAAGACGAACAAAGACCGGATCTGAGCGGATCCATCAAAGACAACCACCGACCAAATCTCGTGAGATCTGCTGAAGACACACCTCCACACGCTCTCCGACGATGCTAGACACACCATTGGGACGGGGGCTAGGCAGGGAGAACCTTATTCCATCTTCAAGAAGCCACCGCCGTCTCGTCTTCTTGAGTAGGACACAAACCCTAACAAAACTTGAAGAAGCACCTGAAAACGGAGCCCTCCCACCGGCAAGCGCCGGGATCCACCGCGCACCCAGGAGATGTGGGAGATCGGCGGCGCCGCCAACGGGAGGCAGAAACCCTAGCCGCCTTTTCTTGGAGGCTTAAGGGTAGATAAATATCTTCAATACAATGTAGCGTTCTCTCCCGATATTGCTAATAATCTAAAAAATCCATAGTCAGGACATGGTATGGATTTTATGAAGTATTGTTCATTTTAACACTTTTCTTCAAATCTGGAAAATTACAAATTTACCTAGTAAGGCAATTTGTAATTATTGTTCCTGCGTGTGGCAAGTCCATTCATAACTGGGAAAATTACAAATTTACTGCAATTAGATTTATTTTTTGCGGGATTACTCCATTTTGATTTTTGTCGGGCTAAATTTATATCATCCCTTTGAATGTTTGATAATAGGTGAGGTATGTGGGTCTCAACCGGATCCTAGGTTTGAATCAGAGTTCAGGTTGTATACGTGCAACTGCTTCCGTCATAGAAGTGTCAGTTTGAACCGTGTTCGGATTGTTACCATGGGGTAGAATCGGACTTCAGTACGTCACGTTCCTTGCAAAGAAGTTGGTCATGTCCTGCATATATAATGAGCTGTAGGCTGTAGCGTCTACTAGGGATTCAGATATGGATATTTGATCACTAAAATATCTCGAGCTCCGCTCAGCAGTTCATCCCGGCAGCTAATATTACAAGTTGAAGGTGCCCTACTGCTTCGCCGTTCACTTTGGGCTTCTACTGCTATTGCTTCGCCGAGACTCCACCGCATCCGGCATGAGGCGTGAGGAGGGTGAGACGGGTAGTAGCATCCCCCGGCATCCCCGCTCGCCGGTGGTGGGGCCCCTCGAAGATGATGACCTTCTCTTGGAGATCCTCCTTCGCCTGCCCCCGCAGCCGTCGTCCCTCCCTCGTGCCTCCGCCGTATGTAGGCAATGGCGCCTCCTCGTCACGGACCCAGGCTTCTCCCGCCGCTTCTGTCGCTACCACCGCCGCAATCTTCCCATCATTGGTTTCTACAACCGACATCTTCCAGACATCTCCTTCGTACCTACTCTGAAGGGCCCAGACCGTATCCCACCTGGGCGATTGTCCTTGCAGCCTCAACGTGACGACCAAAACTTCTCCACCTTTGGATGCCGCCATGGCCTCGTACTGGTCCATGTCCGAGACTTCGAACCGCTAAAGCACCATATTCTGGTGTGGGATCCTGTCACTGGTGAGCAGCACGACCCTGGCATTCCCCTGGGGATCGATACAGGGAACCGATTCAATGGAGCAGTGCTTCGGGCTACAGGAAATTTTGACCACTTCCAGGTGGTCTTGATAGGCAACAGCGACAAAAGACGAGCGGTCGCAAGTGTTTACTCGTCAGAGACCGGTGTATGGAGCAATCTCGTTTCAACATCAACATCGTTGCCACTAATGGACACTACAGACCCTTTTTCCGGCTGGTGTTTTAACGGTATATCCTTTGAACCCGCTGTGTTGGTTAGGAATTCCCTATACTGGCTGCTGGGAGCGGGCTCGGTTGGAATTCTCGAGTTTGATTTGGAGAGGCAAAGCCTTGCTGTGATAGGGTTGCCGGTGTGTGTGGGTGCTGGGAGTGAGACTGGGAGCAATGATCGGTTCTCGATTACGCAAGCAGAAGATGGTGGGCTGGGTTTCCTCTCCCTGTCAGGCTTCAACGCCCAATTATGGAAGAGGAAGATCAAATATGATGGTATTGCTTCATGGGTGATGGAAAAAATTATTGAACTGGACAAACTACTGAAAATTCCCATGGATCCAAATAGGAATGAACACGTTATTAAGGTAATTGGGTTTGCCGAGAACAATAATGCGGTGTTCTTGTACACAAAAATCGGCATCGTCGCGTTCCATCTCGAGTCGTTGCAGTTCAAGAAGCTTCCTGGATCTAGAAGTGTTGCTTACTATTATCCATTTGAAAGTGTATGGTGTATGTAAGGACATGACTTTACACTGGCATCTAAAGTTAATTTCTCAATAGTTGTTGTTGGAATGCCGTGCACATCCTTTCATGTTACGAAAGTGATAATAAGTAGTCTCACATCTCTTATTTAGTTTGAGCAAAGGTTGTCATCTTTGTTTGTTACATTTTGTGAAAAAATGCATGTACTCTGCGACTCTATATATATATATATATATATATATATATATATATATATATATATGAATCTTCATAGATACTTTTTTTGGTTTCGAAAGAGAATGTTATTTTGTTCAGTGAACAACTTTAGTCTCGTGGTGCGAACTGTAGTCTTGTGGTGAAACCTACTTATCAGGGTTTATAGTTCTAGACTTAATATTGGTGGTCGCCTTCTTCGGAATTTATTTCAGATCTTTCGCGCGATGTGCGTTTAGTGGCAGACGTTTTCGCCGACAACAAATGCGTCTGCGGCGACTTCCTCGATCGCAAATGTTGTGCCGGCACAATATCTCGGAGGTGCTTATAAGGGCAAGATGTGCGTGCGTGCGTCCATGGGATTGAGTGTGTGTGAATATCTGCGCTTGTATTGTGTTGAAAAAAAAACTATAGTCTCATGGTAAAAACCTAACTACCAGTATATGGGCCGATCCATTTCGCGTCCTGGGCTTCAATCTCGCATTCAGGATCGATCCACTTCACTCACTCACACACATCGTGGCCTTCGACCAGAGTCAGACTCCAGTCCACACCATTTCCATTCCCCTTCCCCGCATGAGGCGTCAGGAGATTGAGATGACGGGCCGCCGCCTCCCCCGCCGTCGACGCCGGCGCCGCCGCCGCCGTCGCTGGAAGAGGAAGATCTGCTCAAGATCCTCCTCCGCCTCTCTCCACTTCCGTCCTCCCTCCCCCTTGCCTCCGCCGTCTGCACGCGCTGGCGCCGCCTCATCTCCGACCCCGACTTCTTCCGCCGCTTCCGCCTCCACCACCGCCCCAACCCTCCCCTCGTCGGTTTCTTCGTCGCGGACGAGGTCCGCCGCCTCCTCGGCTTCGGGTCGCTTATGGGCGCCCCCAATCGCTTCCCCACCAAGCGCTTCAACATGAAGGGTAAGGAAGGCAGCCAGATGCTCAGCTGCCGCCATGGCCTCGTGCTCATCTTCCTCGGCCAGGGCCGGCCCTGAGGGACCGGGCTTGCCTGCTCCCCGCCTATACTTCCATCCGTGCTCCCATCTGGTTCAACGGACATGATTGTTTTATGTGAAGGCCCACGTCTGCACCTCCCCTTTCCTTCTCCTGCGTCTCTTTTCTTCGTCCCTTCCTCAGTCGTCGATCATGGCGTCCGCCTCGCGCGGTCCCAAAAATCTCCAGCCGGCTAGTCCCGAGTCGCCCGGCGATGAGAACACAGAACGCTGTGGCGGAAGGGGTTCCTCGTGCTACTGCAGCAGGGGGTCCTTGCATGCCGTGGCCATGAAAAAGATAGAGCGGCGCCGGTAAAATTACGCGTGCAGTCCGCAGCCCTTCGCTCGCTCGGGACTAGCTAAGTAGCATCTATGGCATGTCCTAGCCCCTACCCGCACTGCACCGTGGTGCCCTCAGGCCGTCGTATACGCATACCATATGATATCAGCCTTTATTCATGTCAGCTTTCGTGATCAGCTCTGGCAAGCGTTCATATACACACCAGTTGATCGAATGATCAATTGATCGATCTTTCCTATCTCAATTCTCACCAGAGTGCTGGGTGCTACACTGCTACTTAGGCGATGAGGATATGTCAACTAGCAGCTGGGGATCTGGTGACTGGTCGCTGGTGGCGCCGACCATGCGGCCTGAGCAGGTACGACGTTCGAGCCGTCCTTGGTGGCGCACAGCCCGCTGCTCAAACTGTGCGCCGTCACCATGGCGCCCACATGATCGCGTTCCTTGCTCTCTCAGCCGCCTCGGCTAGACCCGAGACCCGAGTCTATGCGCCGCCCTGCCATTACCAGACCTTCGACATACATCCTCGAGATGTATATAGACATCGCTACACATCCAGCTTAGCCCGCGCACATCTGACTTTTTATTGTTATGTCAATTTATTTTGGGGTCGATTGCTACGTCCATGGGTTGCGAAATTGATAGGAGACGGCTGGAGATTTTTGGGATCGCGCGAGGCGAACGCCATGATCGACGACTGAGGAAGGGACGAAGAAAAGAGACGCAGGAGAAGGAAAGGGGCGTGAGCCTTCACATAAAACAATCACGTCCGTTGAACCAGATGGGAGCACGGATGGGAGTATAGGCGGGGAGCGGGCAAGCCCCGTCCGGCCCTGAGGGGGGGCAGGGGGGGCGGCCGCCCCGGGCCCCCACTGTGGAGGGGCCCCCAATTATGTATTGCATTAGGCCTATAATTTCATGGGTGCAGTAAAAAAGATCATTAGGGCTGGCCCATAGCCCAAGTAGTAGCAGCTCTCGTGATGCAGCGTGACTTACATCGCCGTCACTCACGCATCTACTCGCGGGATCCACCCAGAAACCCACGCATGCATCGCCATCATGTACGCAGCAGCCGCCGCCTTTGCTCCTCCTCCTCACGCCCAGATTATGACAGATGAACCAAAGCTTGCTCAAGGAGGAAGCCCAGATCTCAAGGGACGGAGCGACGGGTGCGCGCCGGAGATCAGCGGCGGACCGGAGCTGTTGTGTGTCGTCTGTAGAGGTGAGTATTGCCGGCCAGTCGACATCGTCCCTTGTTTGTACAGAGTACAGTTAATCGTTCTAGTTCTTCAGTTTAATATTGATGTTCATGTGGTGGTCCTGGTATAGATCTCATCATCAAATAGATCAAGGGAAGAACCAGGTTCTGGATGCTGCTCATGGCGGTTGGTTATATATGAGTTGAGCAATGACGGCACAATCTGTAATTATCTCTTAATTTAATCATTTGCACAACTCGCTAGGTGGGAGTAACTTTGCAATATCGCAGCACCACAGATTTGTTGTTTAAAAATATGAAGGTATTTAATTTTTGAATATAAGAAAGAATATTTTTCACATCAGCTGCATGGATTTTGCTCCTCTATTTAATTTCCCAGATATACTAATTTGTACTAATAGTCTTGCCATAGTCATTCCAAGAACTAAAAATGTGAATCCAACTATGCATTTTGGATGCAAATTCTTTAGGACTATTCTAGAGTTTTTTGTCGTTCCGGTCCTAAAATAATATACTCCTACAGTTGTAGTTTAAGCATGACATAAACATGAGTTTGCATCACGTATCGTTTTCTATTTTCATTATAGTCTATTATTTTGATGCTTTAGTTAAGGGCCCCCGGATTTTAGTTTCGCCCCGGGCCCCCAAAATCTCAGGACCGGCCCTGTCCTCGGCGTGGAGTACCAGTTCCTGGTGTGGGACCCCGTCACCGGCGTCCGCCACTTCATCGACCCCCCTCCAGCACGGACTCTGTCTGCACGGGTCAACGGAGCGGTGCTTCGAGATGCGAGAGTCGACGACGACTTCAAGGTTGTCCTGGTGGCCGTTGAGGGTTCACGAGCAATCGCCTGCGTCTACTCGTCCAAGACCCGTGATTGGGGTAATCTCGTCTCAACCATGCTTCCACCCAAAGCTTCTGTGGGCAGCCCTCCTGCCATGAATTTTTCGAAGATGCACTCCCTGCTGGTTGGGGATTCCCTTTACTGGCTTCTCTCTGACAGACCGACGAGCCTAACTGAGGCCTTCAGCCACGCTCCTTGTCCAAGCAGTATCCTTGAATTTGACGTGGAGAGGGAGAGCCTAAGCGTGGAACGTGTGCCAGACCTGCACCACACCAAAGACCATGAGATCTGTGTGATAACAGAAAGGGGTCGTGGACTTGGTTTACTCACGTTGTCAGGCTGCAACGCACACTTCTGGAGGAGGAACAGCCAGCATGATGGTGATACCTCATGGGTGCTGGGAAGAACTATTGAATTGGACAATCTTCTCTCCTTGAATCCACAGAAGGAGGCGGGGCACATATTCATAGAAGGGTTTGCTGAGTATAATCATGTGGTGGTCTTGTCTACACCTTCCTCCCTCTACACGGTCCAGTTTGAGCCATTAGAGGTCAAGAAACTTCACAATGTAGGTTCTCAATATCATGCATTCGAAAGTGTCTGCACTACAGGTAAGAGTAATATTTTCACTCGGCATTGTTATCTATGCTGATCATGCTAATTAACTTAAATCCATAATGTCAAATTTGTTCGAAATTTACAAGTACCAAGTCCATATGTAGTTATGTACCAGGGAAAACTTATAAATTGAGTCCGTTTCATCATTAATGCTGAATATATTTAAACATAATTTAAATCTGAGTAGCTAGGACTTAGGATCACTTTTTTGCTAGGATTAGTCTGATTATATTTTTTTCCCGATATGGCATGGAACAAGCTTAATAATTCTGGATAAATTGTCTATTTGACCAGCTAAATAGTCTGAGTGCTTGTTTTTCATTTTTATGATATTCATCAGTATATACTTCTGTCGGACTATTCTTTAAATTTGAAGGTATGTGTGGTTTATTTTTTCCCTGTCTATCCCTAGTGCTGTATCAAAACGGGAACTATGAGTTTTTGTAAATATCTCGTAGATGTCTCCTCGTGTCTATTTGGCTTTTTGTTGGTATGCCATTTTGGTTGTTTGACTTCTGATGCTTGCAAAAACAGGTAATGGCGGTCACCCTGATGCAGCTGATGTTCCACGCAAAACGCTTAAGAAGATTGTCTGTTAGATATATGATGCACTGGTTGAGCAGGTAAGCTTGTATTCGGCATGTATGTTGAGGTATTAGATATGTTTCTTCAAGATATGTACTGCTATCTTTTTACTGCCATTTCTCAAGTACCAAATTTATTAGCTGTTGCCCACATAGGCACGTCTTATGCTTTGATGGTAGGCTGCATCTTGAATCTTTTCTGTAGGCCCTGCTTCCTCATCCCTTCCCCATCACCTCTCTGTTATCTTCCTCATGCATTCCGATGTTTTACCGCTCCCTCTCTCTACTGGATGTGCTTTTTTTGCTTGCCTTCTCGCTCCAAGTGCCTAGCTTTCAGTTACCTCCTCCTTAGTACTCCCCCAGTTCCTTCTGGTAGTGTGGGTTCTTCTTCCTATCGCTCCTCCAATTACTTGTGGTTTGGTTAAGTAGGAGCCTTCCCCATTCTCTATTTGTGCATGTACTCGTGCCTGCTCAGAGATGAGAGTGCCATCATGCTAAGTGATAGCAAATGAACTGCTTACACTTTACTGCGCTTCGATGGCATATTTCTGTTTAACATTTACTCGTTACTACGTTGCCTTAAACTTTATTATGTGGTTAAGACTCTATAAAGTCGTAGTGTAACTTGCATGTTGGTCCTGTCTACGCAAGTAATTGATCATAACAATTGCTGACCATTTGGTTTTAGACTTACTTTATTTTATAGTCTTATTATAGCTATGACATTTCACATTGCTTCTTATGTTGGATCATTGTGATACCTAGTGAACTAATGATTGTCAGTTTGTCACAATAGTTGTAGAGTACTGCTTCATTGAATCTTGTAATGTTGTCTATCGTTTTGCCTGCAGTTATTGTAGTTTATGGACAATCATTCTAGTGTTAAGCTGTTTCCCTTGTTGTCCACTAAATTTGCATCATGCATATATAGATATAATTGACCATTAGCTACACGTCATTCCACTGGTAAAAAGTCCAATCTGTCTGTAGCTATGCTTTGTCCACTACAGTCTAGTTTCTTCAATTTTTGCCACCTGGACCTCTATAGTTTGTATCGAAATCAAAATCGCATCTTAGAAACTGCTTTCATCACTAATAACATTTTGCTTGTTTTATCTACTGATGTTATGCGCCCTATGCCCCTATCCATTGGATGTGCTCTTTTGTTTGCCCTCCCTTGCTTCCAGTGTCTTTCCTTTTGGTTTACCTCCTCCTTAGTTTTCCTTTTGGTTTACCTTCTCCTTAGTCTGTAGTACTCCACAAGTTTCTTCTTGTGGTGTCAACTCTTCTCCCTCCAGCCCTTCAATGACCAATGCACATGTTCGTGCTTCAGGGATATATTTCCATATTACTTGTACAGTTTTACTCATTGTTGCATCACCTTTAAATTTTTTTACTGTGGCTATAGCTCTATCAAGTCCTAATGTGATTTGCATGATGTCCCGTCTGAACAAGTAATTGAGAACTAACAATACCTGAGCATTTGTTTTCAAATTTCCTTTATACGGAACTATAGAATTGTCATTTCACATTCCTCCTCATACCTAGTGAACTGACAATTGTCACAGTACATGAGGAGTGCCTTTTTAAAATCTCTTGTTGAATCTTATACCTCTGTATATCGTTTTGCTTGCAGTTGTTGTAGTTTTATGGATGATCATTCCAGTTCTAGGCTGTTTGGTTAATCATTTTCTCAGCTTGTTTTGCTGCCATCAAACTTGCTTATATATGTAACTGCAATGTTCAAGAAAGTGTTTTTAGGCGCCGCTTAAGTGCGCTTAAGTGCTAAGCCACAGCTAAACGCTTCGCTTCTGCCCTAGGCGGAAGTTTTAGGTTAAGTGAAAAAAAATCGGGATTTAGCGGCCGCTTTAGCGCTGAGCGCTGGCTAAGCGGTTGCTGAGCGCGCGTAAGCGTTCAAAAAGCGAGGAATGGGCCACGGGCTGGAGGTAAAAGGGGGGTACAAAGGCCTGGCCCAATACTGGCCTGTTCGGCTAGGGTTTACTAGGTTAGAAGGGGAGGGGGGAGAAGAGAGCTCCAGTGGCGGCTGTTCCTGTTCTGCATCCAACTCAGCTCCATGCATTCTTCCTCCTCGTCCCCAGACTGGATCTGAACTACTGCTTGGGCTGGGCTGGGGCTGCTGTTTGGCTGCTGCTTTCCTGCAGCTGCCATTTATCTTATATGCTCTAAGACAATATTATGCATTTATGCTTGCTGTGTGAACCACTGAACCTTATCCTTATGTGTTATTTGGCTATTTATTGTGGTGTGTGAACCACTGAACCTCAAGCTTGTATGCTATTTCAGTTTTTCAGTTACCTATGTGCTATATTTCCTGTTTTCTTTGTGCATATTATTCAAAAACAGCCAAATTCTGGCCAATTAAAAAAAGCTTAATCCCGGTTAAGCTGTGCTTAATTGGCCATTGCTCTAAGCTATGGCCTTCCGCTCCGCTTACGCTTACCGCTTTCTTGAACATTGTGTAACTGATCATTAGCCACTAATATAATTTAGCTTGTACAAACTTTGTGCAGCTATGCTTTGTGTGCAGTATAGTTTCTTCAACTTGGACCACCATGTACCTTTAATAAATCATATTGGACTCAGGATCAAAATGGCATGACTAGTTTCATGATAAAAATTGTCTACATCCCTAACATGTTATATTTTTACTAGTCTATTATTATCAAAGTAGTGGTGAAAGTACTACTCTTTGATGCTGTGCAGAGTAAAAACAATGCAGTTATTTTGGGTCAAATTCGATCAAAGTATTAAATGATGCACTGCCCCTTTCTTGAGGCTTGTACTGCATGAATTTGATCAAATTCGATCTGTTAGTGACTAGCTAGCCGGTACATTTTTTGAAGTATGCCTATGAGCTATCTAGATGTTCGTACTCCATGAGCCCCTCGTATGCTCACTGTTCTTTCAGCCTCTACTCAGACTTGTGTTGCCAAATACTCCCTCCATCCGGAATTACTTGACGCGGAAATTGATGTGTCTAGACGTATTTTAAGTTCTTGATACATCCATTTCTATCCATTTGTGCGAAAAGTAATTCGGGACGGAGGGAGTGCATCTCATATTTGAAGTTGAAAGGGTACTAACCACAATACAAACTACCTATCGTTGTTCTCTGTTTGAGATGTTGGTTCTGTCTGATAATGTTGGTTCTTTGGAGCTTTTGGCACGATTTCCACCATTGTGAAGCTAATGATTACTGTTTTGGTCATACAGAAATTATGAGAATACCTCCATCAGCTTTGCCTGAATGAAAGCTACAAAGTTTCTTTGACTGATGATGTTATTACTTGCTCCGCAGGTTTCGATTTGGTGGCTGGAGATGGAGAAACGGGCCGCTGATGACCACGCTACGAATATTCTATTCTCCGCTGATAAACATTCTGGCATGAAAGTTGAAGGCACACTGGGTTGCTTCAATAAATCAGTACTTACAATGCGTTGTTCTCGCTTGTCAATTGATCTTGTTTGCAATTCAGTGCGAGTGCATCTGCTGGCGGGTTTGATTACCTTCCATGTTGTGTCAAGCATGGAGTTTCCGATGTTATATTTCTGCATATCTATGCTTATGCTGAGATTTTGACGAATATCAAATCGCACAAGTAGTCCGACCTGTTGTTATTTGCAACTGCATAAATAGCTTCTGATTCAACCAGGGCCGGGTTTCATTGCAATTTTGTTTTCTTTGGGATGCCGGGAACGCCTTTTCCCCGACAACAACAAAATAAAGATGCTGGTAATTGCTGGATGAGTTAGCTAACGATTGGTTTGGATGCTCAAATGAAACACAGAGCCAGCGTGCCTGCAAGTTCCTTTTGCTGACTCCTTGCGGGATGCCAACGCTCTCGCGACGGGGGATCTCATTTCGGCCACCCTTGCATCCACCTTCGCCGGATCTGTGATCCCCACCGCGTCCTCTCTTCTTAACCTGGAGCTCTGTTCCCTTGTGCTCCCGTCCATTTGTGTGCGCCATGGCTCCTCACCCTAGTTAGACGTAGGGTTTAGGGTTTTGCGTGGGTGGTTGACATCCAGCCTCACGTCTTGTTATATAGATAATCACAATACAGTTATATACGTATACGGGCACGTGTACAAATACAATATACTAGACCCTATTTTACATGCCCCCTCAATCTGAACTACATATAAAATTCAAATTGGTTCTAAAGCGGTCTAGCATCTGTCTAGTAGCGGGTTTAATAAATACATCCGCTAACTGTTCATTTGTAGAAATAAACCTGACTTCCAGTTCACAAGCAGCTACTCGTTCTCTCCCAAAATGGAAATTAATCTCAATATGTTTAGTCCGAGCATGAAACACTGGATTCGCCGTTAGGTAGGTTGCCCCTAATTTATCACACCACAATATAGGTGTACGCTGCCGTGGGACTCCAAGTTCTGTGAGAACTGAGTCTATCCAAATGGCTTTAGCCGCGCCATTGGCCAATGCCTTATACTCTGCCTCGGTGCATGACCTCGAGACTGTGGGTTGCTTCTTTGAGCTCCAAGATACAAGATTGGGTCCAACAAATATAGCAAAGCCACCAGTGGAGCGCCTATGATCAACACAGCCTGCCCAGTCTGCATCGGTGAATATACTCACTCAAGTAAATTTGGACTTACCAATCCGTAGTCCCATGTCTAGCATACCTTTGACATATCTCAGAATACGCTTAACTACTTCCCAATGATCCTCCGTAGGCTGAGACAGGAATTGACACACTTTGTTCACCGCGAAGGAGATATCAGCACGAGTGAGGGTTAAATACTGAAGTGCTCCAACCACACTGCGATACCGGAAGGAGTCATCAGTACCCAGTAGTGCACCACTATGACGTGAGAGACTCTCGGATGTAGCAAGCGGAGTGGAAGTGGCCTTGGAGTTCTCCATGTTGACGCGATGAAGAAGATCGAACGCATACTTTTCCCGCATCAAGGTCATGTCCCCTGAATGAAAGGACGCTTCCAAACCAAGGAAGTACTCCAGGCGACCCAAATCTTTGACGGGAAAGCTAGCAGACAATGACTGCACAAGGCGATCCACCACGGCGGAGGTAGAGCCAGCAATCACAATATCATCGACGTACACCAGCATGTATATCTGAATTGCACCCTGTGAGAAGATGAACAGAGACGCATCTGATCTGGAGGCAACAAAACCGAGCTGCGAAAGGCGCTGACTCAAGCGAGCATACCAGGCACGGGGCGACTGTTTGAGACCATAGATAGACCTCTGAAGTTTGCAGACATGAGAGGGATAAGTGGGATCCTCAAACCCGGGTGGCTGCTGCATATAAACATCTTCGGCCAAGAAACCATGTAAAAAGGCATTGCTCACATCAAGTCAGAGGCTCCAACCACGAGACACAGCAAGAGACAGAACCAAGCGAACCGTGGCAGGCTTCACCACCGAACTAAAAGTATCTCCATAGTCAATCCCGTGCTGTTGAGTGAAACCGCGAGCAACAAGGCGAGCTTTCTGCTTATCAATACACCCATCCAGACGATGCTTGGTTTTGAAAATCCACTTGCAGCCCACAATATTGACACCAGGTGGCCGAGGCACCAACACCCAGGTATTAGTGTGACGGAGAGCAGCAAATTCCTCAGACATGGCGGCACACCAGGCAGGTTCACCCAAGGCATCATGGTGGGAAACCGGCGCGGCGACGAGAATCATACCGAACCGTGCCATCAGTGTAAGACTTCTCCTTGCGCGTACGATCACGATGATGTGTAACCATAGCATGCCCCGGAATTGTATCGCCGGTAGAAGAAGACGGCAGCGACGAGGGCTCGGCCAGGGGTGTCGCGGCTGAGGAGGCCTCAGCGACAGGCGACACGGGCCGAGGGATGACCGTGGGCTGGGCCGGCCCAGGCGAAGGTGGCGACCCGGGTGACGCACCGGGCGAGGGTGGCGACCCCGACGCGACAGACGAGGGTGGCGGCCCGGGTGACGCACCGTGCGAGGGTGACGACCCAGCCGCGACCGCGGGCTCGCCATCTGGTGAAGTCGTCGCGCCTGCATCGGGCGGCGTGACATGCACATCCGGAGCATGCACGTCGAGCATGTCAGGAGGCGGCGGAGCAGCAACAAGTACCTAAGGAGAACAGAAAGCAACATCGCCTGCAGAGGACAAGTTAGGTGACAAATAGGACAAGTCATATTTATGCACATGGACATCCGGAACTGGTTCATTAGATGGAAAAGTGAGGGCATGTTCAAGGGAAGCAGGATCAACCGAGACGCCGGTGTTGGAATAAGGAAACACATTCTCATAAAAAACAACGTCATGAGAGATGTGTTGGGGAATGCAATAATTTCAAAAAAATCCTACGCACACGCAAGATCCATCTAGGTGACACATAGCAACGGGAGGGGAGAGTGTTGTCCACGTACCCTCGTAGACTGAAAGCGGAAGCGTTATGACAACGCGGTTCATGTAGTAGTCCGTCTTCACGATCCGACCGATCCTAGTACCGAAAGTATGGCACCTCTGCGAACACGTTCAGCTCGGTGATGTCCCACGAACTCTAGATCCAGCTGAGTGTCGAGGGAGAGCTTCGTCAGCACGACAGCGTGATGACGGTGATGATAAAGTTACCGACGCAGGGCTTCACCTAAGCACTACAACGATATGACCGAGGTGGAAATCTGTGGAGGGGGCACCGCACACGGCTAAATAATCAACTTGTGTGTCTATGGTGTGCCCCCCTCCCCCGTATATAAAGGAGGGGAGGAGGAGGCCGGCCGGCCCTAGGGGGCGCGCCAAGGGAGGAGGAATCCTCCTCCTAGTAGGAGTAGGATTCCTCCTTTCCTAGTTCTACTAGGAGGGGGAAGGAAGGAGAGGGGGAGGGAGAGGGAAAGAGGGGCCGCGCCCCCTCCCCTAGTCCAATTCGGACTCCCTTGGGGGGGGGGGGGCGGGCGCCACCTCCTGGCTGCTGCCCTCACTCTCCCCTAAAGCCCACTAAGGGCCCAATAACTTCCCGGGGGGGGGGGGTTCTGATAACCCTCTGGCACTCCGGTTTTATCCGAAACCTCCCGGAACTGAACTACCGTCGGGACTCCTCGTCATGTCCGTGATCACATCCGGGACTCTGAACTACCTTCGGTACATCAGAACACATAAACTCATAATACCGAACGTTAAGCGTGCGGACCCCACGGGTTCGAGAACTATGTAGACATGATCGAGACTCGTCTCCGGTCAATAACCAATAGTGGAACCTGGATGCTCATACTGGTTCCTACATATTCTACGAAGATCTTTATCGGTCAAACCGCATAACAACATACGTTGTTCCCTTTGTCATCGATATGTTACTTGCCCGAGATTCGATCGTCGGCATCTCAATACCTAGTTCAATCTCGTTACCGGCAAGTCTCTTTACTCGTTCCGTAATACATCATCCCGCAACTAACTCATTAGTCACATTGCTTGGAAGGCTTCTAGTGATGTGCATTACCGAGAGGGCCTAGAGATACCTCTCCGATACTCGGAGTGACAAATCCTAATCTCGATCTATGCCAACTCAACAAACACCATCGGAGACACCTGTAGAGCATCTTTATAATCATCCATTTACGTTGTGACGTTTGATAGCACACTAAGTGTTCCTCCGGTATTCGGGAGTTGCATAATCTCATAGTCATAGGAACATGTATAAGTCATGAAGAAAGCAATAGCAATAAACTAAACGATCAAGTGCTAAGCTAACGAAATGGGTCAATTCAATCACATCCTTCTCTAATGATGTGATCCCATTAATCAAATGACAACTCATGTCTATGGCTAGGAAACTTAACCATCTTTGATTCAACGAGCTAGTCAAGTAGAGGCATACTAGTGACACTCTGTTTGTCTATGTATTCACACATGTACTAAGTTTCCGGTTAATACAATTCTAGCATGAATAATAAACATTTATCATGATATAAGGAAATATAAATAACAACTTTATTATTGCCTCTAGGGCATATTTCCTTCAAGATGTATATCCGACCGGAGGTACGGTCCAGACACTTATAGCCCTTATGCAAAGGACTATAGCCAAGGAAAACGCACATCTTGGAAGGGAACTCAAGCTTGTGAGCATTGTACTTGCGAAGGCTAGGCCAGCAAGCACACCCGAAAATCCGAAGGGAGGAGTAGTTGGGCTGAACATGGAACAGACGGAACAAAGGGTGTCCTTGTTGAGAACCGGAGTAGGCATACGGTTGATGAGGTAACACGCTGTAAGAAAAGCCTCATCCCAAAACCGAAGTGGGAGAGAAGAGTGCGCAAGCAAGGCTAGACCAGTCTCTAACAAATGACGGTGTTTGCGCTCGGCAATACCGTTCTGCTGAGATGTATGTGGACAGGACACACGGCGAGAGATGCCCGTGCGCTGAAAATGGCGATGGAGTTTGTGGTATTCACCACCCCAATCAGACTGAACAGCCTTGATCTTACAATCCAAAAGGCGTTTGACATGAGCCTGAAAATTGTAGAAAAATTGCTCCACATCAGACTTGTGTTTGAGCAAATAGATCTAGGTAAAATGCGTGTAGTCATCAATAAAGCTAACATAATACTTGTACCCTCCTAATGAAGCAATAGCGGGACCCCAAACATCTGAATGTATTAATTCAAGAGGTACAGTAGTAACATGAGACGATGTAGAATAAGGTAGTTGATGACTCTTAGCACGCTGACAGGCATCACAAACTAACGATGAATTATGTGAACTAGAACACGGAAGTTCATGACTCCGACCAATGGACGTGACCAAATTATTTGTAGGATGACCAAGACGCTGATGCCATTGCGACAACGAAACGCGAACACCGGAGGAGGCACGGCGAGACGATGAGGATGACGCACGAGCTAAGGGGACTAGATAGAACCCCCCGTAACTTCTACCGTGAAGGATGACACGCCTGGTTGCTTTGTCCTTAACAAAGGAAAAACGACGGTGAAATTCAACGAACACGTCATTATCACAAAGAAGGCGATAAACAGAGAGAAGATGCTGGCTGATGTGTGGAACATGAAGGATGTTACACGGTTTAAGAGATGAACCGGGTAAACACGAATGACCAATGTGTGAAATAGACAAACCTGCACCATTGGCCACCTGAACCCGATCCTTGTTGTCATAGTGCTTGTGAACCTGGAGGCGCTCAAGATCATTGGTCAAGTGATCTGTAGCCCCGGTATCCAGCACCCAAGGAAAATCGACAGTGTTGGTGGAGGCCGAGTTGGCGGAGCAGGAGTTGTGATCCTGATCATAGCGCTTGCGGCAGTCGTCGGCTTCATGGCCCCAGTTCTTGCAAATTTGGCACCGGGGACACCAGCGAGTGTTGCGGCGGCCACCTCCGCCGCCGTAGTTGCCGACGTTGCCCCCTCCACCTTGCCGGCCATTGCCGGCATAGCCAGAGTTGCGATCACGGCTGCCGGTGTTGCCGCCATTACCACCCTGGCGACTCTGCCCTGGCTGGCCGTGTCCATCAGCCCCCCCCCTGGGAGGGGTAGGGATTCGAGTAGGGCGCACCTCCGCCCGCGCCGTACGAACCCGAGCGGGTCACGGCGTTCGCAGAGGGAGACCACCCCTCCACCGCACTCCGCTGTGCCTGCAGCGCCTCGAATGACAGAACAAGTGAGTAGAAGCTGGAGTAGGGCATGGGGGCGTTACTCACGCCCAAGGAGGTGGCGATGGAGTTGTAGGCGGAGCCAAGTCCGGTGAGGATGTGGTCAATAAGTTCATCATCACGGATCGGGGAGCCGGCAGCGGCCATAGTGTCGGCCAGGGCCTTCATCTTGTGCATGTATTCCGCCGTGGACAGCTCGTCCTTTTGCAACAACTGAAGTTGACGCCGGATATGGCGAACATTGGCGTGGCTCTGAGCGCCTAACATGGCGGCAACGGCCGTCCACACCGCATGCGCCGACTCGCAGCCAATGAGTTGGCATGCAATGTCCTCATCCATGGAGGTGAGAAGAAGCCCCTTGACCCGCTGATCTTGAACCCACCATTGGTGGTACTTCGGGTTGGCAACGATGGTAGCGACGTCGCCGGTGCTGACCGCGAGTGTTCTGTCCGGTGCCGCCGAGGTGCCATCGAGGTGTCCATGGAGGTTGGCCCCGACGAGAACGGTGCTGGTGATGCCCCCCATAGCATGAAGTTGTGGCGGCTGAGGCGGACGGAGATCGTCGGGACGGCGAGCGGGGCGGGGATCGTGGCGACGGGGGACGAGACGATGGCGCCCGTAGTTCGGGCGACGTACATAGCGGAGGACGACATCGCAGCGGCAGCGCGGAGGAGGACGTCGCGCAGCGGCGGCGTAGGAACTCGTGCCGGCGAAGTGGATGGAGCAGTGCGCGGCGACGGCGGAAGGAAACACGGCGGCGGTGCGGATGGGAAGCAGCGCGCGGCAGTGGCGATAGGATGCGCGGCGGCGTCGTGGAGGGAAGCAATGCGCGGCAGCAGCGCGAGGATCGGGCGGCGGCACGGAGGACTTGCGGCGGCGGCCGAACCTGGCTGATACCAAGTTAGACGTAGGGTTTAGGGTTTTGCGTGGATGGTTGACATCCAGCCTCACGTCTCAATATATAGATGATCATAATACAGTTGCATACGTATACGAGTACGTGTACAAGTACAATATACTAGACTCTATTTTACAACCCTTGCTCCCGGCCCGTGTCCGCGCCACGGGCGATTGCGGCGGACACGGACGATTGCGGCCGACCCTTTGCCTGTGTCGGGCGCTTTATCTGCGTCCTACTGCTTAGATGTGCCTTGACTGTTCTCCTTCTTGGAGATACAGCCATACAGGAGGGAGTGCGGGCCTCGGGAAGTCGGCGACGATGGCCTCTCCGTCCACAAAGCTCATTACCGCACCTCTACTTTCGATGATGACGCTTGTCGCTCCTCCTCCACATGTTGGGGTCGCCCTCAGCTTGCTAGGGCAGCCGCTGGCACCGACCAACTCGGACATGGCCCTGCTGATTTGGAGCTCATCTCCTCGCGGCCACTGTCGCCTCTGGCGGACTGCCGCCCCACGCCGGCAATTGCGGCAAAGCCGGACTTGTGCCCCTGCACGGCGTCCTCCAGTGACGGAGTCCATCCCCGCTCCCGTTGCTTACGCCTCCGCTGACTAGGGCATTGCCTGCCCCCGCCCCCGCGTTCCTCGCCTGGGGGTACCTGTTGCCTTGGCTACGATGCCTGAACCTCCTCAAGCTCCATTGCTGGTGCCTCCGGCTGAAGAGGAGGTGGCGTTCCTAGACGACGTCGGTTGGCTCCAAGTCCATTAACTCCGGCGGGGTGTGCATGCGCAGCACGAGGTGGGCACAGCAGGGGTGTTGGGGAACGTAGTATTTTAAATTTTTTACCTACGATCACGCAAGATCTATCTAGAAGATGCATAGCAACGAGCAGGGAGAGTGTGTCCATGTACCCTCATAGACCGAAAGCGGAAGCATTTAGTAACGCGGTTGATGTAGTTGAACGTCTTCGCGATCCAACCAATCCAAATATCGAATGTACGACACCTCCGCATTCAGTACACGTTCAACTCGATGACGTCTCTCGGGCTCTTGATCCAGTTGAGGCCGAAGGAGAGTTCTGTCAGCACGGCGGCGTGGCGACGGTGATGATGAAGTTACCGGCGCAGGGCTTAGTCTAAGCACTACGAAGATCTTTATTGATCAAACCGCATAACAACATACGTTGTTCCCTTTGGCATCGGCATGTTACTTGCCCGAGATTCGATCGTAGGTATCACCATACCTAGTTCAATCTCGTTACCGGCAAGTCTCTTTACTCGTTCCGTAATGCATCATCCCACAACTAACTCATTAGTCACATTGCTTGCAAGGCTTATAGTGATGAGCATTACTGAGAGGGCCCAAGGATACCTCTCCGATACACAGAGTGACAAATCCTAATCTCGATCTATGCCAACTCAACAAACACCATCGGAGACACTTGTAGAGCATCTTTATAATCACCCAGTTACGTTGTGACGTTTGATAGCACACTAAGTGTTCCTCCGGTATTCGGGAGTTGCATAATCTCATAGTCATAGGAACATGTATAAGTCATGAAGAAAGCAATAGCAATAAACTAAACGATCATAGTGCTAAGCTAACGGATGGGTCTTGTCCATCACATCATTCTCCTAATGATGTGATCCCGTTCATCAAATGACAACACATGTCTATGGTCAGGAAACTTAACCATCTTTGATTAACGAGCTAGTCTAGTAGAGGCATACTAGGGACACTTTGTTTTGTCTATGTATTCACACATGTATCAAGTTTCCGGTTAATACAATTCTAGCATGAATAATAACATTACTACAGAAACAGCTATAGCCAATATGGACACTAATGATGCACTGTGCATGTGGTGCGCCATTACTAAATAGTAATGGCGCACTATGTGTTGGTGCGCCATTAGTGTGCAAATACTAATGGCGCACCATATCCACTGTGCGCCATTAGTAATTTTTTTTTCAAAACTAGTAATGGCGCACCAGGGAATAGTGCGCCATTACTAGTTCAACTAGTAATGGCGCACCACTCCCACGGTGCGCCATTAGTAATTTGGCCCAAACATTCCCCCGAATGCACCCCTGACCGCCTTTTCAGTTTCAAAAAATATAAAATAAAATGATAGAAATGTCAAAAAAATAAAAGAAAAGAAGATTCCCATGTGATATGTGGTCTAGTTGTTAGCAAAATTTACAAACATGACTTTTCGACTTTTTTGCAAAATCTCTCGAGAATTTGTAAAATGGGCATAACTTTTGCATACGAACTCGGATGAAAAAGTTTTTTATATGAAAAATCATCTACTCGAAAAGTTACATCCGGATTTAACGGGGATACCCCGTTAAAATTTTCAAAATCCTCAAAAACCTAACAGAAAAAAAGATACGGGGCTTTTTAGATCTGGAGAGGGAAAAAAAAATTCAAACTTACTAATGGCGCACCTGCCCATGGTGCGCCATTACTATCTTCCCGCCTTCAAAATTCAAAATAAATCAAAAAAATAAAAAAAAGTTAGTAATGGCGCACCTGCCCACGGTGCGCCATTACTATGCCGTATATATGGCTGGGCGTGGTCCTCTCCTCCTTACCTCTTCATTCTTCTCGTCCACTCCACCTCTCCTCCACTCCATATCGTCCTCTCCTCCACTCCATCTCCCCTTCTCTCCTCCACCATACTACCCTCCTCCTCTCCGGCGACCTCCTCCTCCTCCTCTCCGGCGACCTCCTCCTCCTCCTCTCCGGCGACCTCCTGCTCCTCCTCTCCGGCGACCTCCTCCTCCCCTCCCCTCACGGTTTCTCCTCCCTCCTCTCCGGTGATCTCCTCCTCCCTCCTCTCCTCTCCTCCCCTCACGGTTTATCCTTCCTCCTCTCCGGTGCTCCGGTGAACTCCTCTCTGGCGACCTCCTCCTCCTCTCCGGCGATGTAGGCGAGCGCCTCTCCGGTGACCTCCTCCTCCTCCTCTCCGGTGGCCTCGGCCCTCCTCTCCGGCAAAAGAACACGGCAAAAGAACGTACAAGATACAAAAACGAGAACAAAATTTGAAAAAATATCGTGCAAAAAAACGAGCAAAAAATGGGCAAAAAAATCGCGATGCAGATCCAAATTCAAAATTCAAAAATAGCAATGGCGCACGGTGGGGGTTAGACGGTGCGCCACTACTATTTTCCCGCCTTCTAAATTCAAATATACTAATGGCGCACCGTGGCCTATACTAATGGCGCACTGCCTGGTGCGCCATTAATATACCAGATACTAATGGCGCACCAGTGGTGCGCCATTAGTAAAAAATACTAGTGGCGTGGTACTAGTGGCGCACTAGTAGTGCGCCATTAGTAGGCAAAACCGGTGCGCCACTAGTAGGCCTTTTCCTAGTAGTGTAAACATTTATCATGATATAAGGAAATATAAATAACAACTTTATTATTGCTTCTAGGGCATATTTTCTTCAGTCTCCCACTTGCACTAGAGTCAATAATCTAGTTCACATCGCCATGTGATTTAACACCAATAGTTCACATCTTTATGTGATTAACACCTATAGTTCACATCGCTATGTGACCAACACTCAAAGGGTTTACTAGAGTCAGTGATTAACACCCAAGAGTAATAAGGTGTGATCATGTTTTGCTTGTGAGAGAAATTTTAGTCTACGGGTCTGCTATCGGTGTCAAAAACGGCGGATCTCGGGTAGGGGGTCTCGAACTGTGCGTCTAAGGTTGATGGTAATAGGAGACAGGGGGCACGATGTTTACCCAGGTTTGGGCCCTCTCGATGGAGGTAATACCCTACTTCCTGCTTATTGATCTTGATGAATATGAGGATTACAAGAGTTGATCTACCACGAGATTGTAATGGCTAAACCCTAAAAGTCTACAATGTATGATTATGATTGCCCCTACGGACTAAACCCTCCGGTTTATATAGACACCGGAGGGGACTAGGGTTGTACAAAGTCGGTTACAGAGAAAGGAATCTTCATATACGAACGCCAAGCTTGCCATCACGCAAAGGAGAGTCCCATTCGGACACGGGAAGAAGTCTTTTGTCTTGTATCTTCATAGCCCATTAGTCCGGCCCATGTTACACAGCCTGGACGCCCGAGGACCCCTTAATCCAGGACTCCCTCACTAGCCCTTGAACCAGGCTTCAATGACGAGGTGTCCGGCGCGCAGATTGTCTTCGGCATTGCAAGGTGGGTTCCTCCTTCGAATACTCCAAAGCAGCCAGAAAACGTGTCCGGCTCTGTAAAACAAGTACCACACACAACCGCAGAGAGTATAATATTTCACGAGTCCAATCTACTAACAACTTTTGTAGCGTGACATCACATCGCTGCCCAGCCATTATTTTGAACCGTTTTTAGGCTCCCGCTTCACATTTTGAGATGCGGTTTTATTGGCACGTCTTGTCAAAGCAGAGATCGTGTCCCCTTATTGCGGGATTCTCATCAATACGGGCGTGGGTAATCCAACCGCGCCGTCTGCATGGCCCTTGGGGAATAGGCAAGTTTTAAGGCGAGTGAGGAGGCGCTTGATATTCGCAGCCTTTATAAAGGGATAAGGGTTTCACCTTTTCACCCACGCCTTCTTTCTCTCTGCCCATCCATTTTTGAGCTCCAGCGCCCAAGCTTCCATCCTTTCCACCTCAAAAAAGCACTCCAGCCATGTCCAGATCTAGAGCGCAGGGCAAGTGGATGGTCTCCTCCGTCAAGGAGAAGGACATCACCAAGCTCCGGGAGGCTGGGTACTTAGCCCAGGAAATCGCCCACCAGCTTCCAGCAAAAGGGGCAGATCATCCCCACCCTGGAGCCCCATGAGAGGGTGGTATTTGTCCCCCACTTCGTCCGCGGATTGGGATTCCCTCTCCACCCATTTGTCCGCGGACTCATGTTCTACTACGGGCTGGATTTCCACGATCTGGGCCCCAACTCCTTCCTCAACATCTCGACATTTATTGTCGTGTGCGAGGCCTTCCTCCGCATCCCACCCCACTTCGGATTGTGGTTAAAGATCTTCAATGTGAAGCCGAAGGTGGTGGGAGGTCAACATGCAGAGTGCGGAGGCGCCATGGTGAGCAAGATGCACAACGTCACATGGCCCAAAGGTACCTTCATGGAGACCGTCAAAGGGTGGCAACAGCAGTGGTTTTATGTTACAGAGCCTCGCAACGCCACCTGGGCCGCGACTCCCGAATTCCAGTCCGGAGGCCCGATGCGGCTCACCTCCTGGCTAGAGAAGGGCCTGGACTGGTCTTCGTCGGACGAGCTGACAGCGCTTCAGACGCGCATCAGGAGCATGGTAGACAAGAACATCAAGCTCGTCAATGTGATCCAGGTGATGCTCGTTCGCCGGATCCTTCCATGCCAAAGCCGGACTTGCCATTTGTGGGAGTTCGATCCGGCCGAGCACCAGACCCTGCAACAGTTCTTCGACACTACGCATGAAAACATCTGGAAGGTGCTCTTTAAGGCCAACGAGACGTGGCCGGCGACGACCGAGGACCGTGGGCACGACCTGGCCCATCCCGCCAGTCCGGTAAGTTTTTCGCATTTCAAGGTCTATCCTTTACTTGCATACTCAAGGAAGATGTCTAAGCTTCCCTATTTTCTTTTTCAGGGCTGGACAAAGAAGGCGGAGTGGATTCAGTGTCCGGCTCCGCTGCCCGAAAACCCAGCAATCCCACTTCTGACGAAGATGCTGGTTCCGGCGCCCTACCAAGCATCAGAGAAGAAGGCCAAGGAGACCAGGAGTGGCCTCCGCCGTAAGGGCACTTCGGATGTGACGACCGAAGACGCCGTGACCCACTCCTCCACTGCCAAGGACGACGAGGAGGAAGAAGAGAGCAACTCTCCCCCCGAGGGGCGAAGAAAGAAAAGGGAGGCCTCCACGCATCTGGAGGCAGAGGCATCCAAGAAGGGGAAGGTTTCCCTCGCGGACAACTCCGCGTGGGACATCGACAGTAGCTCCAAATGGCGCCCCAGGGATAAGCCCCTGTCCGAATCGTAAGTACTCAAAGATGCACACACATATCCTGCTCCTTTACTTCATGGTTTTAACATGTTGAATCATGCGCTGCAGTCCGGCCCACGACAGTCCCCAGTGATCCTCATCTTCGGGGGGTTCGGTGGATCCAAAAGCGATGGACAACGAGTCACTGCCGGCGGCCTCCTCTCCCACGGCCATGGGCGACGCCGAGGCGCTGTCCCGAAGGACCTTCCCAGTCCAGGGAGAGGTTCAGGAGGCCGTCAGGGTGGCGCCAGAGGGTGACCCCTCGGCCGCCGGACACATGGGGGAGCAAATCCCCCTAGAGACTGGCGATGG
Source organism: Aegilops tauschii subsp. strangulata (assembly GCF_002575655.3). Taxonomy (NCBI): domain Eukaryota; kingdom Viridiplantae; phylum Streptophyta; class Magnoliopsida; order Poales; family Poaceae; genus Aegilops; species Aegilops tauschii. The sequence goes on along the minus strand of NC_053040.3, from coordinate 32,812,900 downwards.
GGGCCATATCCAGTTCGGCCCCCAGCCGAATACCATTCCAGAGTCCAATACGACTCCGGAATCAGGCAAGCAGCCTCCTTTGAAAGAAGGAGGTGCGCCTATTCCGCCGGTGTCCTCTGTCCATCAAGAGGCACCAGATAATCTGCTGGAAGTGCTGCAAGGCGCTTCCATTGTTGAGGAACACCGTATCCTTATGGGTACGGTGGTTGAGAGGGTCTAGTCCGCTAAAAGTGTACTGACCGAAGCCTGGACCAGCCTTCTAACAGGCTTTGAGGTATGCGTCGCACTTTTTAGGAAAAGAATGCCATAATATAGACAGTAGCCCCTAAGACTCTGTCCGGTGTTCGGAAAGAAAAGCCGGACAGAGGATCAAATAACTTCCGCAGGAGACTAACCAGACATGTTTATGTGAATAAGCAGGCGTCGTTGCTGGCCGCGACCTCCCATTCTGCCGAAGTCTCCGGACTGAAGCAGAGTCTGGAGCGGCCCGAGGAAGAGCTCGGCCATGTGAGAAAACAGCTGAAGGACCATCAAGGTATGCAAAGACCTTATGTAGATCCAGAAAGGATGAATGATTTGTGTTGACAATAGTGCCATGATATTTTGTAGGAGCAGCGACCGAGGTGGAGACCCTCAAGAAGGAACTGGCCAAAGCCCAGGAGAGAGCGGCAAAAGAACAAGCCACTCACGAAAAACACGAGGCCAGGGTTGGTGAGGTCCAGCAGGAGCTCTAGGACGCCGAAATGTGAGTCCATGGAGGGGATATTGCGGATCAAGAGTCCGAACATGCCAAGGCCCGCCAAAGCGCACACGATGCCCGGGTTGAAGCCCAGGGCGCCCTCCAGGAAATCCAGGAGGCCAGGAAAATCGCGGCGGGTAAGGCCTTTATTATGCAGAGCAAATATGTGAAGAAAAGGTACCTCTTACTGACTCGGATTTGGAGTTCTCCAGGAGCTTTTGCGGATCTGCCGCGCAATGTTGCTGACGCTGCCGAGTTCTTCCGAGCTGAATAAGGGAGCTCAACGGAGAAGCTGTTCTGGCCGCAATATCTTGCGCCACATCATCCGGTGCCCTTTAGCGATCAGCTAAAATAGCTGACCGAATTGCATAGGGTGGCCGAATTGGCAATGACGGATTTGATAATACGTCTATGGCCTGCCGCAGCCATACCCAGCAGCTAGTTCGGACTCGTGAAGCGGTTGGTCAATGCCTGCCCCCGGCTTGATGCCATCAAGCGGTCGGTCTGCATCGAAGGTGCGCGGATGGCCTTCCCCCACGTTACAGTGCAGTGGGCGAAGATGAACGCCGTCAAGCTCACGACCGAGGGACCGCCCGCGGGCAAGGAGCACCGCACGCCCGAGTGGTATTTTGACGATGTACTGGAGGGATCCCGCATTGTAGCGGAGCAGTGTGCTAAGGACATTATCTTTGAATGAGTACATTCATGTTATCCCGTCATGTATTATGAAACAAAGCCGATATGTAATATATTGCTTGTTGGTTGTGTAAAATTTTTTACCTCTTGTGCGGCCGTTTTTATTAAATCTGAGAGTTGACCAGTCATCGGCTTTAGCCCCCACATAGGTAGTACGGGGGTGTTCGGGATGGAATCTAAACACTCTTGATCCAATAGATTGGTCCTTGAAGGAGGTGTTCAGCGCAACGAACCAGGCAATCGGACTATGTGGCTTTATCACCCTCACTTAGCCATAGGAGTTTGACAATAGAAGTGTAGGCGCAGCCCCTAGTTGGTATTTGTTAATCTGGACTAGGGTGCTATAGACACCTGATCGGTTGGAGGCCGATCCGTCGCATAATGCGGAAAAGAAATCGCAAAAGATATGTAACCTCCGAACAGCTGACCAGCTCTCGCCGCATCATGACAGTCAGTTTTCAGCTTTCTCTACTGAGGTGTTTGCTTGGATAAACCAGAAACACAATCGCAGTAGTTCTCCCTTTACTACCCTAGCCGATAGGACGGAACGTAAGGTAGTAAACATAGGAGCCTGGCAACCCAACTATTGACCAAAGACATGATTCGGAGCCAATGCATATAATGCTAAATTCGGGGTGCCGAACTGTACTGTAAAAGTGTTCGGACTTTGTTGCCAAAGAATGGAGCGCAATGAAGCCCCTGGCCAATTTAAAGCGTACCAAAGTGTACGGGTGCAATCAGTAAGAATAGCGAAATAAAATGAAATTGTAACCTAGTGCCACATAAGTTGGGCCGCAAACTATTTCCATTATAATTTGATTAATACGTCAAAGCGTATTTGTACAAATAGTGCGATAAGCAACAGGGCTATTTAACATGCCAAGATCAAGGGGGAGCTTTGTGCGGGTCCTGAAAGCAGGTAGAATGATCGTTAAGGAGAACATCTAGAAATTCATCTGCACATATATGCTGCTTGCTGCCTTGGTATATCCATCCTTCGAAAGGACCGATGATCAGGCCGTCGGGAGGGGCCTGTAGAAAGGAAACCTGAAAAGGATAAAAAGAAAAAGAAAGGTATGTGTGCCCAGGGAAGGTCGGGCCATATTATGGACCACGATCTATTTATGCCTCTGTCTCTGCCCATGGTATTTTGAGTGCGTAGTTATGTACGCGCGGTACGTATGCCGCCATTTGGTCGGGACTGAGACGGAGGCCGAATTGCTAGTCTGACTCATGACGAGCTGGACTGTCCCGCTGCAGAGTAGTCCAGACTCGTTTGACAATGTCCGGGAGCTTGGCCGCCGAATTAGAGTTCTGCTTGATAAGGCCACCCTGTACTTCTGCTGCTAGGGCTGCGGTGTGCTCCTCAGTATGGAGGGAGCGTTCCGTGTTTCCAGTGACTGTTACGACACCGCGTGGACCGGGAATCTTAAGTTTGAGATAAGCATAGTGTGGCACCGCATTGAATCGAGCAAATGCAGTTCGTCCGAGCAATGCGTGATAGCCACTGCAGAAGGGGACGATGTCGAAGATCAAGTCTTCGCTTCGGAAGTTGTCCAGGGATCCGAAAATGACTTACAATGTGATTGAACCTGTGCAGCGGGCCTCTACACCTGGTATAACTCCTTTAAAGGTAGTTTTTGTGGGCTTGATCCTTGATGGATTGATGCCCATTTTGCGCACTGTATGCTGATAGAGCAGGTTGAGGCTGCTGCCACCGTCCATGAGGGCTCGCGTGAGGTGGAATCCATCAATTATTGGGTCGAGGACCAGTGTGGCTGAACCGCCATGACGAATACTGGTCGGGTGGTCCCTGCGATCGAAAGTGATCTGGCAGGATGACCATGGGTTGAATTTTGGGGCGACTGGCTCTATCGCATAGACGTCCCTGAGCGCACGTTTGTGCTCCCTCTTGGGGATATGGGTAGCGTATATCATATTCACCATTTAACCTGGGGGGGACTTCTTCTGTCCCCTGTGTTCGGTGGACGGGGCTCCTCGTCATCATCCTCACTTTGCGACCCCTTCTCCTTGTTCTCGGCATTTAACTTGCCGGCCTGCTTAAAGACCCAACAGCTTTTGTTGGTATGATTGGCTGGCTTATCGGGGGTGCCGTGTATCTGACATGGACGATTGAGTATGCGGTCCAAGCTGGATGAGCCCAGATTGTTTCTTTTAAATAGCTTCTTTTGCTGGCCGGACTTGGAGCCATTGAATCCGGCGTTGACCGCCGTGTCATCGGCATCGTCACCGTTACTTCGACGCTTGTGTCTGTTGCGTCGGGGCTTGCCGTTGCTATTTCTGGCTTCAGAGGTGCCAGGTTCGCTTGCATTGTTATTGCTACGGGCTAGCCAGCTATCTTCGCCCGTGCAAAAGCGGGTCATGAGTGCCGTGAGGGCTGCCATGGACTTCGGCTTTTCCTGGCTGAGGTGTCGGGCGAGCCATTCGTCGCGGATGCTATGCTTAAAGGCCGCTAGGGCTTCGACATCCGAACAGTCGACGATCTGGTTCTTTTTAGTTAAGAACCTAGTCCAGAATTTCCTGACTGACTCTCCGGGCTGTTGGACTATGTGGCTTAAGTCATCGGCATCCGGAGGTCGGACGTATGTACCTTGGAAGTTGTCGCGGAAGGCGTCTTCCAGGTCCTCCCAGCTGCCAATGGAGTTTTCAGGCAGGCTATTCAACCAGTGCCGAGATGGTCCCTTGAGTTTTAGTGGGAGTTATTTGATGGCATGAAGATCATCACCGCGGGCCATATGAATATGGAGAAGAAAATCCTCAATCCATACCGCGGGGTCTGTTGTCCCATCGTATGATTTGTTATTCACGGGTTTAAACCCTTCAGGGAATTCGTGTTCCATTACTTCATCAATGAAGCAAAGGGGGTGTGCGGCGCCTCTATATCGAGCCAAGTCGCGACGTAGCTCGAATGGAGTCCGTCTGCGGTTTTCGGCCCGGGCATGATTATGTTTGTCACGTCCAGCTAGATAGCCATCGTCGTGCGCCGGAGCATGCCCCCGTGATCCGTAGATCGATCTGATCTGACCTGCTCTACTGTCCAGGTCATGCCGTAGGTCGTATGTATATCCCCGAGCTGTTATATCTCTTCCTTTATGGCGAGGCAGTATGGGCTGGTGTTCGGCTTGAGTTGCCGTTTTGTCCCGGCCACGCGGTGGTCGGTCAGCCGCATTACGCGCTGATGGTACATGCTCAAGTGCCTCGTCATCAAATTGAAGTAGCAATTTGCGCTTCGGGTAACTTTTGGTTGGGCGCTCGAGGCTGTATCCCTCGGCTGCCAGGACATTAGTCCATCTATTGTTGAGCAAATCTTGATCAGCTTGAAGCTGCTGCTGCTTTTTTTAGGATCCTTGCAGTGGCAATTAGCCGGCGCTTAAAGCGCTCCTGCTCGAGAGGTTCCTCAGGCATGATAAATTCCTAGTCACCGAGGCTCACCTCGTCCTTGGAGAGTGGAAGATAATTACTGTCCTCCGAGTCTTCTTTTATGGCTTGTTCGTCAGGGCTAACACGCCCATCTTCCCGATCGTCCTGCTCGGAGGTTGGCTCGATGGGGTCTTCTTGGTCTTCGGCATCGTCCGGAGTGTTGTTATCTCCCGTGCCGGTATTGCTGTCTTTTCCACGGCGTGACTTAGAGCGGCCCCACTGACGTCGGCGCTTTGGCTGTATCTCAAGAGGTTTATCCTCGACTAGGTCTTCTTTGTCATCGCCGTTGTTCTTTATGGGTGTATCCACCATATACACGTCATACGAAGAGGTGGCCGTCCAGCGTCCGGTAAACGGCGGGTTTTGGGCCTGCTCCTCTCCGGCATCGTCGTCCATAACGTCGATGTCTTCGGAGCCGTAATCGAGTATGTCAGTTAAGTCCTCGGCAGTGGCTATGAAGTGGGTGGTGGGTGGGTAAATATGAGAATGGGTGGGTAACCAAACCAAACCCGAACCAAACCCACGTGATGACGTTTTGGAAAGTGAACCAAACTAACCCCACGTAATTGGCATTGGCACCCAACCCAAACTAAACCACATGACAAATCCCCCAAAACCAAACTAACCCATTCTAGAAACTATGGTTTTAGCCTATGGTTCTATATCAGTTCCCCGCCCATACATGTACAGCTCAATATATGAACGATCCTGCACTTGGACAGCTAAAAACATAGCACCAACTTAATAACAACTTACATATTCTGCACTACCAATACTTAAATTGATGAACACTTGACAGCTTCATAACATGTACTATACAAAACACAGATTCTGAAGCACAAATATTACACTTGACAGCTTACATATTCTGCACAACCAACACTTGAAGTCCAGAGGTAATAACAAACGGAGCTGAATTAAGGGTGATAATTGATTCCAAGCCGGGATTGTGTTACGCCATCTGCCGATGATGGATGTCACCGAGTTCTCATGGTGGTAGTAGTCAGCCTGTACCTTGATCTGAAAAGACAAAAAATTTAGAACTTGTAACCATGATATATCTTTACATTGACACCGAGTTCTCATTCACAATATGGCAAGTCATCTCTAGCCAATTTCAAAAACTATTGTTAATAGTTTTAATCAAACAGGTTTCCCCTAAGAAGAGGCCTAAACAAATTTTAAAAACTATTAGAAAAGTGGAAGTTTTATTACCCCTGAACATCTGCATCATAGATGCATATAGTCACAATTAAGATGGTTCAAAAAAAGGGGGCAGTACTGCTGCATCCATGCAAAATTCAGACACTGTATCATGCAAGATTCAGACATTGTATCATCCAATGCTCATATACATTTACTTTTAGTCTGAAGATTATTTGCATAGATGGGTCACTTGTTTCTACTACTGCACATACCCCGAACACCACAACAACTGCTACTGCTGGAGGTAATTCTTTGCGGGTCTGATTTCTACCAGCGCCAAAAATATACAGTGTCTAATGGATCAATGGGTTGGATCGAGGAAAAAAGGGGGGCGAGGGGGAAGATGGATCGATGGCTCTGTACCTGCGGCGGCTGCAGCTGGAGGACGGCGCAGTCGACGAACTCGAGGGCGGGGGCACAAGATGCTCCTCTCGTTGATGGGGGAGGGGAGGGGCTGGAGGCAAACCCTAGCCGCCAAGCACACGAGTGCTGTAGCTAGGTGGAGTAACCTCTGCCGGAGACGACGGAGCAGGTGGCCGGCGTCGTGGTTGGTGAGGAGACAGGATGAGCAGTCGAGGGAACTGGCCAGGCCCGCGAGGGAGAGCACGAGGAAGAGTGCCCTGTGCGCGATGACGGGCCGCTTGCGTCGGCAAGGCGGCGCTGCCTGCGAGGAGGTGGTTGGTGCCTTGTGGGCCGGCGGCGGCGGAGGCCTGGAGGATGGAGGGACCGAGGGAGAGAGGGAATGCGTGATTGGGCTTGCTCTAGGGCGAGGAACCGGTTGGACCTAGAATTTACACCCGTGTTAGACCAAACTTATTAAGCCCATAACCAACTGTACCCGAATTAGTTTTTCTACGTACCCAAAACCAAACCAAACTAAGAAAAGTTCAGCCCCAAAAGAAATGAACCGATCAAAACCAGAAGAAAAACGAAACCATTTTACCCGTTTATTTAAAAACTGTTCTCAGATTTATGGGTGGGACATAAAATTCTCTGCTCTCAGCCCCTAGTCCGGGCTAGGCGTAGTTCGGATATTGCTCCTCTGTAACGACAAGAGATCGCATTAAGTCCAGAGCCTCGCTCAAAGGAGAGGTTTGGCCAGGGAAAAGGGAGTCCGTGGAGTATGGCAGGAGGGAAATTCCTTGGCCGAACTCACACAATGCTGGCTCCGGGGGTTCGGAGCCAGTGTTCGGAGAGGAGTCCGGCTTCATGATGGTCGTCCATGACATTACCTCCTCCGGTTCTCCCGTACTGGGCGTAATGGCTGCAGATAGTTCGGCGGGCTCAGGGGGCCCGTCTTCAGACTTGGCGATGCGCTCCGGATCTAAGGCCAGAGCAGAGGTTGGGGTCGCGAATCCTTGGAAGATCAAGTATCCTCGGATATCAGCGACATAGTCCAGATTTCCAAAACTAATCTGGTGACCTGGGGCGTAGCTGTCGATCTGCTCTAGACGGCCAAACGAGTTGGCCCATAGTGCGAAGCCGCCAAACACAAAGATCAGACCTGGGAGGAAAACCTCCCCCAGGGCAGCATTGTTGTAGATGACTGACGGAGCCATTGAACCTTCAAGCGATGACACAGAGGAACTCTCAATGAAAGCACCAATGTCGGTGTCAAAACCGGCGGATCTCAGGTAGGGGGTCCGAACTGTGCGTCTAAGGTCGATGGTAACAGGAGACGGGGGACACAATGTTTACCCAGGTTCGGGCCCTCTCGATGGAGGTAATACCCTACTTCCTGGTTGATTGATCTTGGTGAATATGAGGATTACAAGAGTTGATCTACCATGAGATCGTAATGGCTAAACCCTAAAAGTCTAGCCTGTATGATTATGATTGCCCCTACGGACTAAACCCACCGGTTTATATAGACACCGGAGGGGACTAGGCTTGTACAAAGTCGGTTACAGAGAAAGGAATCTTCATATACGAACGCCAAGCTTGCCATCCACGCCAAGGAGAGTCCCATCCGGACACGGGAAGAAGTCTTCTGTCTTGTATCTTCATAGCCCCTTAGTACGGCCCATGTTTCATAGCCCGGACGCCCGAGGACCCCTTAATCCAGGACTTCCTCATCTGGCACATTCAGATCCATATGTATTTTGCAAATGTCTATGTCTACTATGCTCTGCACGGATCTACTCTAGCTAATTGCTCCCACTTTCAATATGTATCCAGATTGAGACTCAGAGTCATCCGGATCGGTGTAAAAGCTTGCATCGGCGTAACTCTTTACGACGAACTCTTTATCACCTCCATAACCGAGAAATATCTCCTTAGTCTTCTAAGGATAATTTTGACCACCGTCAAGTGATCCACTCCTGGATCAATATCGTACCCCCTTGTCAAACCCATGGCAAGGTACACAATAGCACTACAAAAAAATACACTTCCGTGATGATACGTGTTTGTCACAGTAGGTCACGTTTTCTGTCATGCATGTACATCCATGACAAATTTATGACAGAATCAAGATGTCATACCTGTGCTGTCGTAGAAGTGTTCCATGATATTACCAAAATTATCATCACGGAAGTGTCCACTTCCATGACGATAAATCGCGCGTCATAGAAGTGCTTTCGTCAAGGGTGACCGACACGTGGTATCCACCGTAACGGAACGCCGTTAAGCTATCGGGTACGGTTTTGGATCCGATAACCCGTTAACAGCCCCGACCAATGGGGATTTTTCACGTGTAAAATCATCATTGGCTGGAGGAAACACGTGTCGGCTCACCGTTGGGACAGATGTCATCCACTCATTGGACCCAAAGCGCCTATGATACGTCGACACGTGGCACAGCCCAACAGAGGCCCATATAGGTTAAAAAGGCCGGCCCAGTCAAAGGCCCGTAGTACTTACCCAGGTACTAGTGGGCCAACCCAATAACGGCCTGCTTAATAAAGGCCCATTTACGGCCCGAAGCCAGATCTGGCCCGTTAATTGTTCGCTGAATATTTGGGCCCATTTACAGCCCGAAGCCAGATCTGGCCCGTTAATTGTTCGCCGAATATTTGGGCCCAATTACAGCCCAGTGACTTTCGGCCTGTTAGATGCCCGATGTAGACATGGGCCCATTTCAGGCCGGTGTGACTTTTGGCCTGGGAATGGCCCGTGCTGCCCATTGGCCATATATGGTCCGACGGGACATCGGGCCCACTAACGGCCCGTGATAAAGGTGGCAACAGTTAAGCCCAACTTGACTTTGTAACTGTTAAAGGCCCGTCGCATAATTCGGCCCGTTGATGTCTGTACTAAGCTTTTGGCCTCTTAAAGGCCCTTGATATGAGTGGGCCAACTAAGGCCCGAGATATGTTTCGGCCTGGTAACTGCCCGTGATATAACTGGGCCCAAAAAGGCCCAGTCTACATTTCAGCCTACTGAAGGCCCGTCGACGACTAGTGAAAATTGAGGCCCAATATGCATTTCGGCCTGCTAAAGGCCCATGGTTTCATCTGGGCCGTAACAGGCCAGTACAATATTCAGCCTGTTAATGGCCCAACTCTACCTAGGCCAAACTAAGCGCTAGGTCCACAAAAGGCCCAACTAAAACATAGGCAGGTGTAAGTTGTGGGCCTCGCGCAAAGTGTGAAGGCCCCAATCATTTGGGCCCAAGAAAGATGCAGGCCGGCCCAATTGTGGCCCGCTAAACACCAGGCCCTTTACAGGCGAATGTTTCGGCCCGGTCGACTACATCTGATTTTTTTCAGATAGCGAATGATGGCAGTAACTAGTAGGAATTAAGAACAAACCTACTCTATACAATAAAGAAATTACAGCATAGTAACTAAGAATAAACCTACACTATACAATAAAGGATTTATGGTATATTACATCCACTAGGCATCGAAGTTCGCCACCAGTGATCATAAAGCGCAACGAAGAAGCAGATTACAAAAACTGGGCACCATTGCAGCGTAACAAAATAATACTGAACCGAGACCACTTCCAAGACAGTTCAAGAAAGGTTAGCCTTGCGCGGGAACTGCTGCGCAAGCTGCTGAACAAGGCTGTGAGACCAGCCTAGCATGTCGGTCAAAGCTTCGAGGTGTAGCTGTTTAGCGATGAGGTTCTCATTGGTTTTCTCCGCAATCTTTCTTAGAGTTAGGACTTCAAGTCGAAGTTGAGTTGCAGAATGCCTTTCTGCTAGAACTTGGGACTGAAGAAGTCGAACTGATTCAGACAACGAATTCTGTGAGCTTGTCTGACTGCTGGTCCCAAGTAACTTGAACACTGCATCAAGACAAGACTTTGGGGTTGTCTCGCTATCTTCAAGATGTTTTGCCTTCTTTGCTGCAATATATGTTGGGTTTGTCGCACAGCCTTCAGCAGACTTGTGCATGCCATCAGGCATATCACCCTGAAACAAAGTAGAGAGATGACAGGTTTTGCACGTGTATAAACAAAGATGATAAATATGCTGTCAATTCCATCCAATTTCAAATTAGAAAATAAAGAGTAAGTTCAAAATATCAATAGCATAATTTGGCATTGTTCTTAATGCGGGGAGCTTCACCATTTGGCATTGTTCATAATGCGGGGAGCTTCACCACACTACTGGATTACCATGTCAACATAACAAGCATAGATGAAGGGCAAAGAAAATCATTGTATCTATTTTGGTTAATGTGCATGGCATGTTGTTCATATCATCAGCCACATCAGTAAGATAAAACAGGAGATGACAAGGTGCAAACGTGGGCTGCTTCACCACACACTGGATTATAGATCCACAAAAACAAGCATACATATAGGGAGTATTGAGTAATGTGCATGGTATGAATAAGGAATTTGGTTTTACAAGTAAAACTTAGAACTTACGGTTCTTGCGAACATGCATTTTGGTAGAAACAGCAAACTAAACAGCAGTAAACGATAGGGAGTATGAGCAAATTAAACAGCAGTTGAGGATAAAGGCTTTAGAAGGACTGACTTACATTAACAGTTAACACCGGCTTTATAATGCCCTTCTCCATGTCAAGGGAAGGATAACTCAAGAATTTCAGCACATAATCTTCTTCATAAGCATTGCCTGTACTCTACATTTTGTAGAGAGTAATTATAGATATGATAATACTGGAAGGGATAGAGGATAATGAAGATAAGATGCAGATTGATGCTACATAATCAACTACCAATCCCTGGAAGTACAAGCATTACAGGACAAAATGTACTGACAAGAGCAATGGGCTACACTTCTGCACTGGCATTGTCTGTGTATTCTAATTTTTGGTAAGATTAAATATAGATATGATCTTTTTTAGTAAATGGTGGGCGAGGGAGATAAGATGCATAATGCTACACAATGAACCAATCCCTCTTCCCATAACACAAGAGTGTTTTGAAGACTGGTGTACTGTATAAAATGTTCTTATATTATGGAACGGAGGGAGTAGCTGTTAATGTAAGTACAGTGATAGACGACGTCCAGTCCTTACAAGAGGACTGCAGAGCTAAACCTCTTCAAAAGCATTGGGTTGATTCTAAATTTATGTAAGACTCCATACGGATCTTATAATGTCCACCAAATGGACGATAACGAGGCTAACATATGCAGTGATGCCACATAATCAAACAGCTATGAAAGTAAGTATGGTCATACATGGCAAGAGGTACTCACAAGAGCAATGCAGTGTGTAGTATAGTTGCGAGATTCTGTGCTCCCTTGAGAACGAATGTTCTTCTGCTAACAGTTTTCGTACAAGTGAGACGTTAAGGCAAATGCAGAAATGTAGTTCAAATTGTGATGTGATATCATAGATAGTACCTTATGCTGCAGCCGAGACCAATGTGTAACAAGATTATTCCAGTCACCGTCGGATAAATGTAGCACCAGAGACTTTACAGAAATTTCGTTTAGAGGCTTGCCATCGAAGTGCGCTTGCCTCAGGTAGGAACGATACTTCATCAATGAGTGCTTGAAAAGCGCAACCAACCCTTGCTCGTCTTCACAATCCAGTTTGGTCGTCGCCTATTTAAAAGAATGAAATCTTGTGTCTTCTGTCAGCAGAAACATATGCAGTAATGACCATGAATAACATTGGTACATTACTTACGCGTAAGTTGTGGAGGAAGACAAGAAATTGTTCTATGTCTGCGGTATAATCTTTCCATGAAGGAAAGATACGCACAAAGTTCCTGACAACAATGTAAGCTTTGTCTTCTAAACTGGGAAGAAATGGAACAGGGGTCCTATTTGCTGCAATTGGGGCTCCCTCTGGTTCGAAAAGGGATTTGGCAACTGGATTTGGTGTACTCTTTGCTAGAATGGGGGTTTTGCGTCGTAGAGCTGGTGCTATGTCAACTGGCATAATCATAATGTTTGCTGCAGTTGGGGTCTGGAGAGTTGGGGCATCAGATCTGGAGAGTTGGGGCATCAGAAATGACCAGTGTAGTAGGGCTAGAGTCTGCTAGAGTTGGGGTGTTTTGTGGGTTAGGTGATATTGCAACTACACCTAATGGGCTATTTGATTTATCAGGTGCCACTACCTTTTCCAAATACTTTGCTTGTGCTCCTCCACGATCAGCAATCGCCCTCTTCCTTTTGAATGTCTGATACACAAGAACAACATTTGAATGTATAAATATGGTATGATGACAGATGGAATATGTACTGGAAATGGATAGGAAGGCCGTATTCACATACACGATGTGTAAACTAAGCTAATGGCAGTTCAACAAAGTAGAAGCAATGCAAAGCATCAGTTGCAAGATATGTGCGACAAATATAACCTTGGAAAGTTAGAGCAAGCACCTTGATGGGTGAATAAGATAGGGCATCTTCCTCTGACTCCTCCACTAGGGAGCCACATTGACTTAGGTCTCCCTCTAGCTCAGAATCACTCTTAGGATCATATTCTGAGCATGAACTGTAGGTGGAGAGCGTTTGCATTGCATTGCATCCAGACTTGATTTTAGTCCCTTAATGCCAAGTTTGACAGCCATGGCATTGTTCTGCTTTATTCTTTTGATGCGCGGAAGCTCATAATCATTATGATGCTGTTCAGAATCTGAGATTCATGAAAACATAAAAAGTAGTCAGATTATCTATGGAATGCATTGCGGATTCAACTCGAAGAGTGTCTCCCTATAAACCCCTGCATATTCTAAGTTCACCCCCCAACCGTGATGACCAGACCACACACAGAAATACAAACCCCTTATGTCTCTATAACAGGCAGACACACATTTCAAAACTGAAGTAGGAACATTAGAATCATATGAAATTCGTATTTGAACAAATAAACTAAGGAATTATGAGTGGCACAATGTTTAGCTTCAAGGGTGGAGTGTTGGTAGTGCGACACAAAGCAAGTAGGCAGATTGTATTCCATGTAAAAGATCGAAGCCTATGTAAAAGCTGGAAATGACACTTTCTTTCTATACAATGCAGTGTTCGTTGCCCAAACATGATGGAAGAGATCACATAGAGAAATACTATTCACTCATGTCTACGGTTGCAGTATTTAGAAACAGGGTGGTCCACCCTAAAAGAATATTGACAACAAATATGACAAGGCAAGCATAGATGTAGTGAATCAGTCATTTACTTGTGAGCTCACTAGGACAAGTATGCAGAACTGTAACTGCAGTAAGAGACCTTCCAAAATCTGAATCAAGAAGTTTGTCTAGCACTTATTGTTTGCAACTAATCGACGTGAATAATTGGATATTATATTGAATGAGTAAGAAAGACAAGTAAAATTTTCAACAAACCTCGCTTGCAGTAGTAATTTGGGTCAATGTCACTATGACCAACAATCCAAAATGACTATTGTCTGTTCCTAGGGCCGGAATTTTGAAAACCCTATGAACTTTACAGGTACTAAAGATTACTGAAATACGTCTGAACCATTAAGTGGAGGTAGCACTGAGCACACAACAAACCCTAATGACAGTCCTGCCTAATGAGTAATGAATCAATTAGAAAATGGGTGATGAGGAGTGGCTGCTGAGTGCTGAGGACTTATCTCAGGATAAATCGGGTTGGCTTAGTGGGTGCTGCACGCCTGAGCCCTGAACGGACTGGGAAGGTAGGCACGGTGGCGCGCCCGGGCAGCGGTGACGCTGTTGGGCGAGCGGCTCCTGACCTCCTGTTAGTCCGGCGTCTCCTCCTAGAGTCATGCTGTCCGGGGACGGCAAGTCACCGGCGAGGCAGGCGGCTGGGGGCGCGTAGAGATCGGAAGCGCGCAGCAGAACAGAGGGGAATCGGGGCCTGGGACGACCCAAAATCCCAGGGTGGGCCGGCCCACCGTGGGCACCCTGTAGAGATACACACCCGAGCGGCGAACATGCATTTTCGAAACTAATTTAGGAACATTTAGCTGACCAATTAAACGAATCTGTTTTAATAATATCAGATTCGTATTTGAACAACTAAGCTTGTTTAGCTTGATGGGTCGAGCAGTGCTATTATGACACGAAGCACGTATTCTGATCGTATAGTGATCATAAAAGGGGGAAACCGGAGAAATGATATTTAGTAGCCATTGTTTGCTTCGAACTAAGAACTAAATTCTAAGAGCTGAAAAGAAAGTAGAGTAACGAAGTTAAGATCTATTTTCTGGTTGAGATCAAATAGTTGAGGAGATATGAAGTACCACCTCTCTTGCGGCGCCGTGTAGGCATCGGGGGTGCGATGGCTGTCAGTGGCGTTGAAGCAAATCTGCGATGGTAGACGGGTGCATCGGGGGATAAGTCCCGTTGCGGTGGAAGAGAAGGTCGTGTGAGCGGCCCCGGCAAAGAGGACGACGGCGCCGATGAAGCGAGAGGACGTGATTCAAGGCTCTTGGTCCGTCGCCGTGGATGAGAAACATCCATCTCTAGCAGTGGACAACGTGGTCTTGGTAGGCGCTCCGGCATGGTGGAGGACGGTGGCGATGGATGTGGTGGAGGACGGCGGCGATGGATGTGGTGGAGGATGGCGGCGATGGATGGGTTGGTGGACGGAGGCTGGTGTGGGGATGGTGTTCTAGCACGGATGGTGTATGAATGGGAAAATGGAGGGAGAGGTACGGGGAACCATGTTTTTGGGACGCGCCTGTCTGAAATATGGGAAAGTTACGAACTTAGCCCTCATTTAAAATTTGGACGTCTCGTCGGTTGGGGATACGACGGTAATCTCGCATCTCGCCAATATTTGCCCAGAGCGATTTCGGGCGAGGAGAGGGTGGTTGGCGCCCATGGTTGGCACCCACGGTGTATGAACGGGGCTGACAACTAGGGCGGTTGTGTCACGTCTGAGTGAAGTTACAAACCTGCCCCTATTGACAATATTTGCCTACATCGATTTCGGCCGAGTCGAGTTTGTTTTGCCGCTCACCGTGTATGAATGGGGAAATGGAGGGAGAAACAGAAGTCTTTCGGACGAGCTTGAATCAAATGTGTTTTTCTGCCCATGTTTGACGCCCATCGTGTCGAAATGGGCTCAGAGGCGGTGTGTCACGTCTTATTGAAGTTACTATCCTACCCCTATTTAGAGCAGTGGAAATCGGGCCGATGGACTGTCCGTGTAATGGGTAGACAGTAATTTCCATCTCCTAAACACTTGGCTTCGGGCAGCCGACGTGGGAGTGGACATTTTGCCGCTTCTTTCGAATTTTGGGACAATAAGCATCCACGTTTACCCTGGCAACTAAATTCGAGTCCACTTTGTATCCCTATACGAATCTTTATAAATCATTCTATGTGTTTTTATATATCTTCAAAAGGACGACAAAGATGTATTCCACTGTCATATATGAATATGGTTTACAAATGCCGATACTCAAATTCAGAAGCTAGAATCCAGTATAAGGTGAATTCGAATATTTGGAACACTTCATGTCCAACTCAAATGTCACACGCAGCATAATGTGTACTCCCATTTAGATATGTACACAAGTGATGTATCAATATACAAATACCGAGTGAATCAACCAAGAATGTACAGAACTAACAGACATATAAACACTTATAGAGTATATGGATCAATAATATCAACTAACATACATAAGCCAGGCCGCTGTACTTTTCTTTGCTACAACAGCATCCTTTTTTTAGCCAATCTACTACAACATCTTGGCCCTTTCCGATGCGTTTCACTTATGGTCCATCTATACTACTATTATTGCTGAATGCACATTCAGCCCGATTGGCATATTTGTAGGTCTGGCACAGCGATCAAAATGAAATGTCTCCGAGTCTTATCAATTAATACAGACTTGTGCTCAAATAAAATTACAAACCAAAAAAAAACAAAAAACAATTATTACATGATCTCTAAAACAAATGGTTTGATTGATTACATGAACAAACAACACAAAGGTTATTCAACGATGGAAAGAACATTTCACCTATGATTTACCAAGTGGGAATTTAATTTCCTTTTTTTCTTCAGGACCTTAACAATGTGGTCAGTCTCAGCTTGTTTCGTTTTGAAATCCACCAAATATTTAATGGTTGTCTTGAGTACTGCTACTGATTGTGCTGTTTGCTTCCTCAACATGTCAACTTCATCTCTAAGTGCAGAAGCAGAATCTCTTTCTACCACTAGTTTAGCCTCTAGAGCATCAGCAGTTGGCAATTCATAATGCATGATTGGGATGGTGCCACTTCTGTGGGATGATACAACGTCCATGGGGACCTCGCTCTTTGATCTTGGGCTAACCTGTTTTGCCATTAAAGTTCCGATTGGATTCAGAAAAGTTGAAGTTAGCATAACATCTCAACTGGGAGTTATAACAGCAAACCAGTTAAACAAACCAGGAATTAAAGAGATTCAATTCGATGCTGAAAAGTAGTTGTTAACATCATTGTAACCCGTTGTTGCAGCAGCAAAGTAGTTAAACAAACAAGTAGCTATTTAAGTTCAGGCAAACAGGTAATTCTTAACAGTAAGTATCAAACACATAGATAGGTGCAGTCTATAATAGGATTAACAGGCTGTGGCATTATGTAATCAGTAGAAAACTAAATTAAGCAAAGCAACATAATTGAACAATTTTGCAATAAGTGGCTAACTAAAATTCCGAGAAGCAGGTAACTGAACTTATGCTAGTTATTTGTACAGGCACACTGCAACTTCTTTTTCGCTTACAAGGTTGTACGAAGGAGTCCATGGCATCAATTGCTTGGATACGCAGTCCCAATACTTCTTTCTTCCCACACTGCATTGATAAGTCGAATGGTTAATCTGGTAAGATGGTGCGTCCTTGATATGTTATATGAGGACGTGTAGTCAGACTAGTTGTAGCCACACACATCACACTGGCTTTACTGTATATTTCATGTGATTACTTTTGGCATATCGAGATCTAAGCAATCTACAATAGGATGAAAAGACTGGCATCCTTCACATTATTGGCGAACTCAGTTCATAGAAACAAGCAATTCAACCATTTTGTGGGTAAATCAAAAGCGCCACTGGAATATTTTTCACTACCCCTATCATACACGCAAAAAGGGGCGACGCCACCATAGGGGCTGGTATGGGCGGCCGCCTCGGGTGGCTCGAAAGTGTGCACCTAGTTTGAATCGTCCAGGTTGGCCTAGGCTATTTTAGTTCGTCCCAACGCACGAGCAGGCAATGTAAAAAATGAAGAAAAAAATGTTTCAATTTGGATAGGCCAATAACATAAGTGCAAGGCAGGCCCTATAGCAGGCTCGCGGCCCAAACGAGCGCCTCCCATATCGATCGACAGCAGAAAATATCCCAATTCATCCGCTCCAGCCTCCAGTCTGGTTCGCTCCTAAACTAGCCGCCGCAGGACAGACCGAGACAGCACTTCCTCGTGCCCTCGTTGGAGGGCGGTCGCCGGGCTTCAAGCGAACGGAAGGACAAGAAGATGAAGATCCAACCCTGGGTGTAGCCTGTGTGGCAGGCAGCGGTGGCAGCACGGGCATGGCATCGAGCTTGCGCAAACAGACAGTCGCAGCTTGCAAGAGTAGCATGCACAACGAGCAGGTACATCACATCCCTGATTATATCTAATTCAACTCTTCAATTTCTGGCCAATAGTTAAACCTGACGGTGTTCTAAAACTGCTTGTATGTAGGGAATCTATGAGAAAATGAAACCAATTTCTACTTATTTTATAACTCCCCCAATCAATACTGAGCTGACGAATCTGATGTATCTAATCAAGTTTCCGGTGCAAACATCCAAGCTCATGTTGTTCTTGAGCCTGAAGTGTCTAATGAACAGACTGCTAATGAAGGATTTGATGCAAACATTTCACATGCTCGTGGTGATGAACATATAGTGTCTAACGAGGCATCTAATGCAAGCATTTTGCAAGCTCCCGTTGAAGGATTTAGTATCTAATGATGATCTAAGATGTTGAGAGAGACATAGAGATTTGCAGGCATTGATGACAAGCAAATTATAGTGCATTTTCATGGCTTGAGGAAATGTCGAGGCCATCTACCAGAAAGTCCCCATATCATGACAACGTAGCATAAATACTTTTCTAATCTGTTGTTTGAAACTATTGGCATACTTGTGCAGGATAGATATATTGATATGCAGTTTGCGCACTGGTTATAGGTGCAATTACACTTCGATATTTTCAGCCAGAGAACAAATAATTCAAGCAGGTACAGACCATGTTTGTAGTCCTTGTACACCATGTTGCATTTTGTGTTTTTTGGCGCTTGCATCATTTAGTGTTTATAATCTGAACTACTTTGGATCATTAGCTGGTTTTCAAAGTGCATGTAGCTTCACATTTCTCAAGTTATGTTGATTTCCGGAGTGCAAGTGCCTTCGTATGTTTTAAGTTAAATGTTCGCCCCTGGTAACTTGAATTCGTGGATCCGCCACTGCACACAAATCATACACGAATGCCAGTACGAATTAAATGAAATGCAGGGACTTACGTGTGACACCCAACTTTTTTATTTGGATTTTTTTAAAAGATTTTTATTTGACTTGAGGGGAGTGATTTAAATTTTTCTTCAAGAGAACTCTCACTCTCAAATATTTTTCTTTATGGAAATTTTTTTATTCGGATTCAACCAAGATCTGTCTTTGGTCTTGGAGGTTCTTGCTTTTCACTTGGACTCAAGACAAAATATTTTCACTTGGGAAATGACTTTTGAAAATCTCCTTGAAATTTGCACTATGGCTTTTGGAAAATCCTTTGCCACTTTCAACAATTCCTTCTTGCCATGGCCTTAGTGCAAATCCCCTCTACTAACCCTTCCCTCACCTTTGGATCATGATTTGCATCAAATCCAGCAAGTTGAACCTCCCCATGTGATTATTTCCATTTATATTCTATTCAAATAAATTTCTGCCTTCTTTCCTAGCACTTGGAGATTTGCAAAGGAACTCCACATTCTGTCTTGATTTTTGCCCCCAAACCTTTTTCCCCTCCTAGTCCTTTGAACCCTCAACCAAGAACCATGAAGACCCACTGGTCTTCATTTCAAAATTTCAAACTACACCTGCTGCAAGTTTGGACCAGATTTGTCAAATTTGGTGAAATTCATTCAAAACCTTCTCCAAAAAAATTCCAAGTAAAATCAGGCAGCCTCTGGGTGCATTGAGTGGTCACCTCACCAAGTTACAGCTCCAGAAAAATTTATCTCATTGCAAAATCCTCCTGTCGAACACCTGTAGTGCACTGTCTGTATCAAGTTCAGAAAATTCAGAGATTCAGTCAGTGGCTTGCTGTCGTCTTCTTCAGAGAAGGACATCGATCTCGCCAGTACCACCGCATCGCCTTGCTCCTCGTCCCCGCCCTCTTGTTCCTGCACCGCAAGAACGCCTGGCGCCTTGCGGGCGTCGGCGACGAGCAGCAGAAGGTGCGCCGCCCCGTGACCGACGCCGGCGGCGGCTTTGCGGACGCCAGCGGGAGACACGGCGCCGACGACGCCACCCAGCGCCGCCCAAACCACCGGAGCTCGCCGCGTGGCCTTCCACTCCCCCGAACGCGCTGCCGCTCTCGTCGTGAACCGCAGGGCGCGGAGCGCGCTCTCTGCCGCCGTTGAGCCCGTGCGGTCACCTCACCGTGGACCGACGCCATTACGCCAAGACCGACCCCGTTTAGCTGTGAAACGACTCCAGTAACCTCCACTGATGCTGCCTGGCCACTCAAACCTCCTGCCAATCCACTGCTCCGCCGTAATCGCTCGCCGGAGATTCTCCGTTCACGGCCACCCCGTCGATCTGCCTATAAATAGAGGCCCCGAGCTTCAACTCGAGCACCCACCATCCCTGCACTCCCCCTAGAGCAAGCCTAGCCACTGGTAGAGCCCCGAGGAGGTCCCCTTCCTCGACTCCGGCCGCCGCGACCCGCCACGGGATCCAGCCCGATTCGCCCCCGTGTGTGCTTCCCCGCCCCCATTCTCTTACCAGTAGCTTCACCTTGCATCCCTCGTTCTGACCCGCGCCTCAATTCGTAGTTTGCAGCCCTCCACCGGAGTTCCCCATCCTCACCCGAGCCGCCGTCTGCCGGAGATAGTGTCGCCGTCGACGTGGTGCTCCCCGTTGGACGAGTCCACCACCCACCGACGCGGAAGAAGACGCTGAAGCTCTTGGTACCCTCCGTTTCTCCTAACTCGCCATGGTTCGACGCCGGCGTCCACCGCAGTCTTCGGGCGCCGGCGAGCTTTTTGAACCTGACAGGTGGACCCCGCCTGTCAGCCTCTATTCTATTCTCCTCTGATCCGTTTTCTGTTGGCGCCTTCGGGCAAATACGTTTTCTCCTTTGCGCTTACGCATTCCCAACCGAAGCGTTTTCTGTTTTCTCAGTTAAAACCCTGGAACTTTTCCGTTTCATTACAGATAAGTCCCTAGACAGAAACCTTTATAACTTTTTAATAAAAAGAAATTTTTGAGTGATTCTTTTTCTGACAATCTTCAAATTTTTTCTAGTTTTTATGGGATTTATTTGAAAAATATTTGGAAAAGTTTCTTGCAAGTGTTGGTTTCCGCGTTAGTACCCGTTTCGTGATTGCCGTAGGTTCCGGAAGAGGTGAAGGAGCCGCGAACTTCGCCGAGCTAGACTCCGACTTCTCCGAACCAGGCAAGCATGTTTGAACATTTGATATGATGAGTGTTTTTGCATGTTCCCTTGAAAGGTTGTGCGTGGCATATGAGTGTCGGTAAATACCTCGTTGCTTGTAAGGCAACGACCCGGTTGTTCCAAAGTCGCGATGATCTCTGATGAAAGATGGCCTAATCATGTGGTGACATGAAGGGCAGCAAGGTGGTACTGTTGTAGCATACCAGCCTTGCATCATCTGACTTTCTCCGACGTTAACGTGGTTGGAGCCACGTTATCGTTCCTTTCCCGCATGTTCCAAAGTTGCGATGATCTCTGATGAGAGATGGCCTAATCATGTGGTGACATGAAGGGCAGCAAGGTGGTACTGTTGTAGCATACCAGCCTTGCGTCATCCGACTTTCTCGGACGTTAACATGGTTGGAGCCACGTTATCGTTCTTTCCCCCTTCCGTGCTACCACATGTCTCATTGCCAGGATGCGGTTTAGTAAGTTGGTAACCTCTTTCCGTGTACACACCAAACAAAGAGGCCGGGATGATGGTACCTTGGCCCAGGATTAAAGCCAGTCATCCGGTCAGGGGGCATGGGTGTTTCCGGTTGGGACCGAGAGGGGGGCACCCCCTTAGAGCGCGCGTATAGAAATTTGATCCCATGCTACGCGAGGTTGTAGCCTCCCCGTCTCAAGGTTTTTCTTGAATGTTGCCGAGGGTGATCCCTGGCTTCGGATGGTTGAATTGGGTGTGTACTGGTTAGACGTGTTTCTTCCAAAACACCGTAGACGGAACTAGTCCCCGTGACTACTGAAATCCGTTGGCTGTGGTTAAGTACAAACTCTGCAGAGTCAATTCTTTCCAAATCATCGTATCCATGATCAAGTAGTGTAAACATTATATCCATATCTATCCATGTGAAAAACTTGTCCCCGGTGAACAAGCTCAAGTGGTAAATCCAGTTTTATTGTTATTCCTATGGATGGACTAACTTTATATTTGTCGCATGCTTGTGATAATTTATGTTCCCGAACGATTGTATTATTGAGCTGTGATATAAGCCCTTTATGTGACGTCTTGCAGACGTCCGATTGTGGCGTGTACTTGTTTCTTACTTTAAATATAAGCCCTTTATGTGATGTCGCACAGACTTCCGACTGTGGCATGCACTGTCTTTATTTTCTGTTGCAAGCCCTTTATGTGGTGTTGCCTCGACGCCCGACTGTGGCATTATTATTCTGCATTTTCCTCTCGAGGAGTCTTTCAGACACTCGTTTGGCACCCGCATTATTATTCCGCATTTTCCGCTCGAGGAGTCTTTCAGACACTCGTTTGGCACCTGTATTATTATTCCGCATTTTCCGCTCGAGGAGTCTTTCAGACACTCGTTTGGCACCAGTATTACTATTCTGCAGTTTCCGCTCGAGGCGTCATTCAGACCCTCGCTTGGCACCCAGTATTTATTATCTCTATGTCTGATCGCACTGGTTAACTTGTTCATGTGCTTCATGTTTACATTTGTTATACCTTATGTCCGAACTGTCTTGCGAGTACTTTCATAGTACTCACCTGGCTTGTTGATTTGGCCAGATGTTGACGAAGGAGATCTCTTCGATGAAGAGTTTGATAGCGCGTCCGATGCCTAGAGGAGTCCCAGTCAGTCCTGCGCGATCCCGGATTTTGGACACTTGTTTTGTATACGCTTCCGCCACCCGCAATAAGTCTTCTCGAGCCTCACTCCGACGCTCGAAGAGTTGTAGTCTTCTGGAATCATATCACTCGCTTCGCGATGATATTTTCACCACCGTTATTATCGTGAGTTAGTAGTTTGCCACCCTATCCGCCGTCTTGTTTTAGCGGCGTGCATGTAATAAATTGTTGGGCAGTCTCTGCTCAACCTTGTATTATATTTAGTACTCCTGGTATTTTTCTTCTGTGACCAAGATATTGTCTACCAGTGAGAAGGAATTCTTCCTCGCTGGTCCGTAAAAGGGACTGGTCTCTCAATAATTATTTTATTGAAAAACCGGTCGTGACAAGCTTGGTATCAGAGCCAGGCTGACTGTAGGAAGCCACTAGGTGCGAGCTAATCGGTTATTAGCGTCTTTTGTGTTTTTTTAGCATTTTGCAATTGTAGCTATTTTCTGTTGGTCATCATAAATTTATGACATGACTACTCAGAATTTTTGCCTACTTTTGTAGATGGCTGGCATCAGCTGTGAGAATCGAGTGTTCACCAACGTGCCCGAGGGGTTTGTCAAGCTCCTCGTCTCCATCACCAAGCTCGCGATCGGGCCAGCAGCTCGCCCGGAGTTCACACTCTACCAGCACAAGCTCAGTGACGACGTGTCTATGCACCAGGCTGTGGTGCAATTCAAGGGAGGACGTTCTGCTGCTCGCCACTTCCGTTTTGTGGGAAGGGCCATGCCTACGGAGATGCATGCCATGCAGATGGCTGCCTGTGAGGCGATAGCTCGCCTTCGGGACATCCTTCCTATGATGAAGACTCGTCGCTACCGCTACCTCCCATGCCATGTGCCTTACACCAGCCACTATGCGGTTGCCTGCCATCGGGGAGAACGAGATGAAGCCATCGAGATGGTTGTGGAGTATCTCAAGGCTCTGGAGGAGTCTTTCGACAACCTCGTAGATGATCTTGTGGCTGCCCGCATGGACTTAGTCTGGGGCGGTCCTGCCAGCAGGAAGGAACTTCTCAACACGGCGCCGCCTCTAACATTCGTCTCGTCTTCAGCCTCTTATGCACCGGCCATTTTGGCCACTGCTCGCCGTCTGCCTACCACTGAGGAGTTCGACCGAGTCATCGCTCCTACTCCAGTCAGAGCCGCACCACCTGCCGCACACGCTCTACCACCAGTCGCCCCCGCACCATCACCGCAGCACAGCGTCACGCGCCAGGAGCCAGCTAGAGAGTAGGTGGAGGTTGATTCTCCTGGACCGCTGAGCCTTGCCATCGGCAAGGGGAAGGAGATCTTCACCATCTCCGACTGAGAGCACCGAGTAGCCGCGTGTTATGCCTACCTGTATGGTGTGTTGTTTTATCTGTACGCTAGTTTGTATTGGTGTGTTTGCTGCCTTCCGGAGTAGTACGCTAGTTTTTAATAACATGTCAGGATTGTGTACGCGCATCCTGAGTGCTGTATCTTGTGTTTGCTTTTCGCATGTAAGTTTTATGTTAAGCAGCCCTTCTCCGTGCAAAATCGTTTATGTTTCTTTGAAAACCTTGAGGTCTTTTAAATTTGTTGCCTTTGCGAGATTTCTTTTCTTGTGCTACACAGTTTTTCTCATGGGTTTTGCAAATAATACCCCAAACTGGAAAAATGTCTCGCCCGTGGACTCGCTCCATGCCCAATCAGCCAGAAGAGGTTTACGGGACACAGACCAGCAACAATTTCACTCAGGGTCAGTCCAGCCAACAAGACAGCGAAGCAGCACTGTCTCAAGTATGCCGTCTCTTCGAGCAAAGCCAGCAACAACACCAAGAGATGATGAACCATGTCATCAATATGGGAAACCACCGTGAACCCTATCAACCACATTCCAAGTTATCCGAGCTACAGAAGATTTATTGAAGGTTTCTCCACTGTGGCGAAACCTATAACCCAGTTACTCAAGAAGGACTAGAAATTTGTATGGACGGAAGCATGCGAGCAGAGCTTCCAAGAACTCAAGAAGAAGCTGACAACCGCACCAGTCTTAACTGTGCCAGACATACACAAGAGCTTTGAGGTGTATTGTGACGCATCCCGAAAAGGACTCGGATGCGTACTAATGCAGGATGGCAAGGTTGTCGCATATGCCTCCAGGGAGCTGCGAAAACATGAGGAAAATTACCCAACACATGACTTGGAGCTAGCAGCAGTCATACATGCACTCAAGGAGTGGAGTCACTTTCTGTTGGGAAATCGCTGTGAAATATATACAGACCATAAGAGCCTCAAATATATTTTCACACAGCCAGAGCTGAATTTACGCCAACGACGCTGGTTGGAACTGGTCAAAGACTATGACGTCGGCATTCACTACCACCCAGGGAAAGCAAATGTAGTGGCCGATGCCCTTAGTCGAAACCCCAGCCCGGACAGTGACGGTCAGCAAAATTTGAGGCCTGAGTTTCAGCGAGAGTTCGCTAGGCTCAACATGATGTTAGTCTCCGAGGGCACCGTATCGAACCTGGAGATACAACCCACCCTGGTGGAACAAATCAAGAAGGCTCAACAGGGACATCCCAACATCGAAGGCATAAAGAAGAAAATGAATCTTCGTAAGACTTCCGAGTTCGTCACCGACAGTGAAGGAACATTATGGTACCGAGACAGAGTTTGCGTGCCTAACATTGAGGAACTCAAGCAACAGATCTTGACGGAAAGCCACACCGCTCCATACTCGATTCATCCTGGAGGAACCAAAATGTACAAGGACATTCAGGAAATATTTTGGTGGCACGGTATGAAAAGAGATATAGCCACATTCATTGCTTGTTGCAATTCGTGTCAGCGCATCAAGGCCGAGCATCAAAAGCCAGCAGGGCTACTCCAGCCAAACAGGATACCGGAGTGGAAGTGATGAAATAGGAATGGATTTCATCGTCGGATTACCCCGATCACAACGTGGGAATGACGCCATATGGGTTATCACAGACCGACTAACCAAGGTTGCTCATTTCATTTCCGTGAAGACTACCTACTCCACACCAAGACTGGCAAAGCTTTATCTCTCTCGTATAGTTTGCTTGCACGGAGTCCCAAAGACTATAATATCAGACCGAGGCACCCAATTTGTCTCCAAATTTTGGGATCACCTACAACAAGCTCTGGGCACGCAACTAGCCTTCAGTACAGCATACCACCCTCAGACTGATGGACAGACGGAACGTGTGAACCAAATCCTAGAGGATATGCTAAGAGCCTGTGTGCTCACCTATGGATCCAGTTGGGAAGAGAGTTTGCCGTATGCCAAATTTGCTTACAACAACAGTTACCAAGCCAGCTTGCAAATGGCACCCTTTGAAGCATTGTACGGACGGAGGTGTCGTACCCCACTGAATTGGTCAGAAACAGGTGACAGCCGTATCTTCGGCCCAGACATGCTTAAAGAGGCCGAGGAGAAAGTTAAACAAATCCGGGACAGACTCAAGACAGCACAGAGCCGCCAAAAGAGCTACTATGATCAGAAGCACCGTGAGGTCAGCTTTGAACCCGGTGATTCCGCATACCTCCGAGTATCTCCTATGAGGGGTCTACAACGGTTCAAAATTAAGGGGAAGCTAGCCCCAAGATTTATTGGACCATTTTGTGTAAAGGCACGAAGAGGCACGGTAGCCTACCAACTAGACCTACCCAAGGAGCTGTCAGACGTCCATGACGTGTTCCACGTCTCACAGTTAAGAAAATGTGTGAGCAACCCAGAAAAGCATGTACCTCATGAGGACATTGATATGCAACCAGATCTCACCTACAGAGAAAGGCCAGTAAAGATTTTAGAAGAGTCTGAACGGAGGACTCGTCGGAAAACGACAAAGTTTTTCAGGGTTCAGTGGAGCAACCACACCGAGGATGAAGCTACATGGGAAAGGGAAGATTTCCTTCGGGCAGAACATCCATATCTATTTGAGGATCAGCAGAAATCTCGAGGACGAGATTTTTCCTAAGGGGGAAGGTGTTGTGACTCCGAAGTTTTTTATTTGGATTTTTTTTAAAAGATTTTTATTTGACTTGAGGGGAGTGATTTAAATTTTTCTTCAAGAGAACTCTCACTCTAAAATATTTTTCTTTATGGCAAAAGTTTTATTTGGATTCAACCAAGATTTGTCTTTGGTCTTGGAGGTTCTTGCTTTTCACTTGGACTCAAGACAAAATATTTTCACTTGGGAAATGACTTTTGAAAATCTCCTTGAAATTTGCACTATGGCTTTTGGAAAATCCTTTGCCACTTTCAACAATTCCTTCTTGCCATGGCCTTAGTGCAAATCCCCTCTCCTAACCCTTCCCTCACCTTTGGATCATGATTTGCATCAAATCCAGCAAGTTGAACCTCCCCATGTGATTATTTCCATTTATATTCTATTCAAATAAATTTCTGCCTTCTTTCCTAGCACTTGGAGATTTGCAAAGGAACTCCACTTTCTGTCTTGATTTTTGCCCCCAAACCTTTTTCCCCTCCTAGTCTTTTGAACCCTCAACCAAGAACCATGAAGACCCACTGGTCTTCAGTTCAAAATTTCAAACTACACCTGCTGCAAGTTTGGACCAGATTTGTCAAATTTGGTGAAATTCATTCAAAACCTTCTCCAAAAAAATTCCAAGTAAAATCAGGCAGCCTCTGGGTGCATTGAGTGATCACCTCACCAAGTTACAGCTCCAGAAAAATTTATCTCATTGCAAAATCCTCCTGTCGAACACCTGTAGTGCACTGTCTGTATCAAGTTCAGAAAATTCAGAGATTCAGTCAGTGGCTTGCTGTCGTCTTCTTCAGAGAAGGACATCGATCTCGCCAGTAGCACCGCGTCGCCTTGCTCCTCGTCCCCGCCCTCTTGTTCCTGCACCGCACGAACGCCTGGCGCCTTGCGGGCATCGGCGACGAGTAGCAGAAGGTGCGCCGCCCCGTGACCGACGCCGACGGCGGCTTTGCGGACGCCAGCGGTAGACGGGGCGCCGACGACGCCACCCAGCGCCGCCCAAACCACTGGAGCTCGCCGCGTGGCCTTCCACTCCCCCGAACGCGCTGCCGCTCTCGTCGTGAACCGCAGGGCGCGGAGCGCGCTCTCTGCCACCGTTGAGCCCGTGCGGTCACCTCACCGTGGACCGACGCCATTACGCCAAGACCGACCCCGTTTAGCTGTGAAACGACTCCAGTAACCTCCACTGATGCTGCCTGGCCGCTCAAACCTCCTGCCAATCCACTGCTCCACCGTAATCGCTCGCCGGAGATTCTCCGTTCGCGGCCACCCCGTCGATCTGCCTATAAATAGAGGCCTCGAGCTTCAACTCGAGCACCCACCATCCCTGCACTCCCCCTAGAGCAAGCCTAGCCACTGGTAGAGCCCCGAGGAGGTCCCCTTCCTCGACTCCGGCCACCGCGACCCGCCACGGGATCCAGCCCGATTCGCCCCCGTGTGTGCTTCCCCGCCCCCATTCTCTTACCAGTAGCTTCACCTTGCATCCCTCGTTCTGACCCGCGCCTCAATTCGTAGTTTGCAGCCCTCCACCGGAGTTCCCCATCCTCACCCGAGCCGCCGTCCGCCGAAGATAGTGTCGCCGTCGACGTGGTGCTCCCCGTTGGATGAGTCCACCACCCACCGACGCGGAAGAAGACGCTGAAGCTCTTGGTACCCTCCGTTTCTCCTAACTCGCCGTGGTTCGACGCCGGCGTCCACCATAGTCTTCGGGCGCCGGCGAGCTTTTTGAACCTGACAGGTGGACCCCGCCTGTCAGCCTCTATTCTATTCTCCTCCGAACCGTTTTCTGTTGGCGCCTTCGGGCAAATACGTTTTCTCCTTTGCGCTTACGCATTCCCAACCGAAGCGTTTTCTCTTTTCTCAGTTAAAACCCTGGAACTTTTCTGTTTCATTACAGATAAGTCCCTGGACAGAAACCTTTATAACTTTTTAATAAAAAGGAATTTTTGAGTGATTCTTTTTCTGACAATCTTCAAATTTTGTCTAGTTTTTATGGGATTTATTTGAAAAATATTTGGAAAAGTTTCTGTGCAAGTGTTGGTTTTCACGTTAGTACCCGTTTCGTGATTGCCGTAGGTTCCGGAAGAGGTGAAGGAGCCGCGAACTTCGCCGAGCTAGACTCCGACTTCTCCGAACCAGGCAAGCATGTTTGAACATTTGATATGATGAGTGTTTTTGCATGTTCGCTTGAAAGGTTGTGCGTGGCATATGAGTGTCGGTAAATACCTCGTTGCTTGTAAGGCAACGACCCGGTTGTTCCAAAGTCGCGATGATCTCTGATGAAAGATGGCCTAATCATGTGGTGACATGAAGGGCAGCAAGGTGGTACTGTTGTAGCATACTAGCCTTGCGTCATCCGACTTTCTCCGACGTTAACGTGGTTGGAGCCATGTTATCGTTCCTTTCCCGCATGTTCCAAAGTTGCGATGATCACTGATGAGAGATGGCCTAATCATGTGGTGACATGAAGGGCAGCAAGGTGGTACTGTTGTAGCATACCAGCCTTGCGTCATCCGACTTTCTCCGACGTTAACATGGTTGGAGCCACGTTATCGTTCTTTCCCCCTTCCGTGCTACCACATGTCTCATTGCCAGGATGCGGTTTAGTAAGTTGGTAACCTCTTTTCGTGTACACACCAAACAGAGAGGCCGGGATGATGGTACCTTGGCCCAGGATTAAAGCCAGTCATCCGGTCAGGGGGCATGGGTGTTTCCGGTTGGGACCGAGAGGGGGGGCACCCCCTTAGAGCGTGCGTATAGAAATTTGATCCCATGCTACGCGTCGTTGTAGCCTCCCCGTCTCAAGGTTTTTATTGAATGTTGCCGAGGGTGATCCCTGGCTTCGGATGGTTGAATAGGGTGTGTACTGGTTAGACGTGTTTCTTCCAAAACACCGTAGACGGAACTAGTCCCCGTGACTACTGAAATCCGTTGGCTGTGGTTAAGTACAAACTCTGCAGAGTCAATTCTTTCCAAATCATCGTATCCATGATCAAGTAGTGTAAACATTATATCCATATCTATTCGTGTGAAAAACTTGTCCCCGGTGAACAAGCTCAAGTGGTAAATCCAATTTTATTGTTATTCCTGTGGATGGACTAACTTTATATTTGTCGCATGCTTGTGATAATTTATGTTCCCGAACGATTGTATTATTGAGCTGTGATATAAGCCCTTTATGTGACGTCGCGCAGACGTCCGACTATGGCGTGTACTTGTTTCTTACTTTAAATATAAGCCCTTTATGTGATGTCGCACAGACGTCCGACTGTGGCATGCACTGTCTTTATTTTCTGTTGCAAGCCCTTTATGTGGTGTCGCCTCGACGCCCGACTGTGGCATTATTATTCTGCATTTTCCTCTCGAGGAGTCTTTCAGACACTCGTTTGGCACCCGCATTATTATTCCGCATTTTCCGCTCGAGGAGTCTTATAGACACTCGTTTGGCACCTGTATTATTATTCCGCATTTTCCGCTCGAGGAGTCTTTCAGACACTCGTTTGGCACAAGTATTACTATTCTGCAGTTTCCGGTCGAGGCGTCATTCAGACCCTCGCTTGGCACCCAGTATTTATTATCTCTATGTCTGATCGCACTGGTTAACTTGTTCATGTGCTTCATGTTTACATTTTCTATACCTTATGTCCGAACTGTCTTGCGAGTACTTTCATAGTACTCACCTGGCTTGTT
Source organism: Aegilops tauschii subsp. strangulata (assembly GCF_002575655.3). Lineage (NCBI taxonomy): Eukaryota > Viridiplantae > Streptophyta > Magnoliopsida > Poales > Poaceae > Aegilops > Aegilops tauschii. The sequence goes on along the minus strand of NC_053040.3, from coordinate 32,782,451 downwards.
GATTTGGCCAGATGTTGACGAAGGTGATCTCTTGGATGAAGAGTTTGATAGCGCGTCCGATGCCTAGAGGAGTCCCAGTCAGTCCTGCGCGATCCCGGATTTTGGACACTTGTTTTGTATACGCTTCCGCCACCCGCAATAAGTCTTCTCGAGCCTCACTCCGACGCTCGAAGAGTTGTAGTCTTCTGGAATCATATCACTCGCTTCGCGATGATATTTCCACCACCGTTATTATCGTGAGTTAGTAGTTTGCCACCCTATCCGCCGTCTTGTTTTAGCGGCGTGCATGTAATAAATTGTTGAGCAGTCTCTGCTCAACCTTGTATTATATTTAGTACTCCTGGTATTTTTCTTCTGTGACCAAGATATTGTCTACCAGTGAGAAGGAATTCTTCCTCGCTGGTCCGTAAAAGGGACTGGTCTCTCAATAATTATATTATTGAAAAACCAGTCGTGACATTACGCTAGCTCGTTGTACAGGCTCACTGCAGCTCTGCTTGCGCTTGGGATGTTCCATGTACAAGTCCATGTTACCACTTGCTTGGATGTGCAGGCCTTGTGCTCCTTGCATCCCCCTCTGCATTTTTGACACGGCGAATGGCTGATCAAATAAGAGGAATCGACCTTGCTGTTGTACCGGAGGACAAATACTTACAAGGTTATACAGGTGTGTAGGATGTCTACCAGATCCCGTAGCGCCGTCATGCTTCGCTAAAAAATGGATTTGCTTGTTTCAGATGATACCTCCAGAAGAAATAAGAGTTAAAGTCAGAGTTGGATAGGCGTGTAAGCTAAGAGAGCAGTGAAAGGATATCCAAACATCGTCCGAACAGTGCACAAGGGAGTGATGTGTGGATACCTAGTTCGGGCTGGCGTTTGGGCATGCTCGCCTAGCTAGAGTGCGGGTCACTTCAGAGCCGTTGAGGGTGACGCGCTGGCATTGGCTGGCCGCGCACGGATGCAGATCTCGAGTGGCAGCGGAGGGCTACGATGCGGTGGACGAGACCGTTAGTGAAGCCCCAGCGGCCTCGGGGGGCGGAGGCGCGACGATGTGCTCGGTGAAGTAGCCCCGGTGAGCTGGGAGACGGTGTCGGTGAAGCGCACCTGATGCGGTGGAAGTCGGTGTCTGTGAGGCACGTCGGTTGTGGCGGCCGACGTTGTCGGTGGACCACCCGGTGCGGTGGACGAGGGCGTAGATGAGGTAGCTCCGGTGCGGTGGTGAACCGCGACCGTCGTCGTCGTCCAGCACAGAGGTGGGGAAACAGACGAGACGGGGGGCGATTCGAACTTTGCTTGGGTTGGCGGCGAATTAGGGATTTGAGCAATCTGGGCGCGGAAGGGGACGGTGGAGAAGGGAGATTTTGCAGGGCTGGAATTGGGGCCGCCAGATATTTCAATCCGAAACGTGGAAGCACGAACTTATTTTGTCCGTGAGGGAGGGGGTGGGTGGCTGGGTGCTACGCGTCCGTCCGACACACGCGACCACCCTGGCACGACCCTGGTGCGCCTACATTTGAGAATGCAAACGAATCTTCTTTCATTTGCAAACGAATCTGTATGTATTACCATGCCCGTGTTTTCCTTGCAATAATTAGTCATTCGAAACGAGATACTATAAATTAATTAATGAGGAGTTATTTGAAAAAAATCGAAACGGTATCCATGCTAACGTGGATTAGAGCGTGTGTCACATAATTAGTTATTTGAATTAGAGTGTGTGTCACATAGCGATCTCCAATTCTATCGTAGATTTCGCAATCCACTGTATCCACGCTACTTTTTTAATACAAATTCATATGTATATGCATGATGAACACCATGGTAGTGAGAAAACTTTTGGATGGATTCAAACATATGACCTACAAAATAGCACAGCAAATTGAGTCAATGTCAACTTTTCGAAACCTAGTATGGCATGAATTTGAAATAATTACCCATATGCATGGTCCTCAGTTCAAATCTTACAATGTACACCGAATTGAAACATCGATATTAAGTCTCGTACTATCTACATTCAAATGTTGTTTTTAGCCCCCCCCCCCCCCCCCCCCCGCACACACGCTACATACTTCCTGTATCGGTCAATCTTCCTCTCCTAACCACATTAGGAAGCTATCGGTTTCCAACACACATCCATTCTTTCTCTCCATGTTTCGATCTCTAACTCTCTCAACTACACAACCCCCTTTTTCCACTCTGTTATGAAATGTATTTACCTCACACACCCGCCATTGCACCCCATGTCGAGCTCTCTCTCTCCCTCTCCCTCTCACCCTCTCGCGCTAAATACATGCATTACCTATCTAGCCCCCCAACCTCTTGTGCGCACGCACACACGTTGTCTATCTAGGTCACACACTCGGGACTGTCTCACTCTTTTTTTCGCACGGCGGTCCACACTCGCTCAATCTCGCTCTCTTTATCTGAGTCTCGTTTAACCTCGTTTTCTTTCACACACAAATGATATATCTCCCTGTTCGGGCCTTGATCGACACACTCTATACTCTCTCACACATATTGTCTATCTAGGTCAGTCCATCGAAGCCGCCCCCACTCTTTCGACCTCATGGCGGGCCATGCTCGCTCTCTCTCTCTCTCCCTCTCTCTCTCTCTCTCTCTCTCTCTCTCTCTCTCTCTTTGTATGTCTCGATTGACCTCCCTCTTTCTCGGACAAAAACGATATATCACCATGTTTGAGCCCAATTCGACTTATTCACATTCTATACTCTCTCACGCACATTGTCTATCTAGGTCACTCTCTCCAACCCGTCTCAGTCTTTCGATCGCACGACGACCCTATGTGATCGATCGACCTTGCTTCCTCCCACGCACAAAATATATCTACATGTCTGTGACTGGATCATCTCTCAAGCTCTATCTTACAGCCCTCACCCTTGCCAAAAGCTCAATCGGACAATATCTCTCTAGAGCATATATATTTGTTCCATGAATGTCAGACCACACTCACTTTATCTCTCTATCTATATGTCTCTCGATTGACCTCGCTTTCTCACGCCGTATCTTCCACACATTGAAGCTACCTCTCCATCCCTCGCAAAGGCAGAGCTATTTACATTGTGAGGGGCACTCCAACCTTGGATTAATTTGTGTAGGCATTTATTCCGGTCGGTTTAGATTATATTTTCGTAGCATTCGGCCCGCAACTACTCGAAACACCCCCGCAACCCCCGCAACTCCCCTAGTTGATTTCCCTCTGGCTCGGTCATCGCTCTCTCGCACGTCCTTTCTCGCCTTCAATGTCGCACCATGGTATTATTGCAAAAAACTCTGTTGTTCTCTTTAATTATTATAAATAAGCTACAAAACTACACACCGATAGTCCACTTGGAATGGAACAAATTTGGACCCACAAATTAAATGTAACGACCAAACCTCGAAGGATTTGAGTCTCCGTGCTTACCGTGCTAGTCCCTGGATCAAACTCGCTAGCACACACAGTATAGATGAATACCAGAATAGCAAGTGCATCATTTATGACAACGTACAATCCAGATTATATAAAATAAAACAATCTGCATAGCACTTGGCTAGCTTTATTCAATCAATCAGCGGAAAAGTAGCAGAAAATAACGATGAGTCCCATCATAGCCCACTGGCGATGCTGAGTGCAGACTCGCGACCCTAACGGTACCTTACTATTCATCTGAATATCCTGCAACATGAGACGTTGCAGCCATATAGGTCAATACTTTGAATGTATTGGCAAGTTACACAGGAGTAATAATATAGCAGACCTACATGTATATGCATAGTATAACAAAAGGAAGGCTTGAGGGTTTATTTTTGCAGAAAGCTGATTTTATCCTAATAACTACCTAATAGTCAAATTTTTATTTAGTTCTTTTATTACTACAATTAAATGCACAAGGTTGAGTTGGCAAAATCAACTCCAACCTACCCTTTATTAAGTTGCCCACCAATATTGTTACGTGTCACATCTGTCAAGATCATCCAACAACTGTAATGGCATAGTCGCTCAAAGTTGCCCATAACCGGGGACACGGCTAATCATGATTAGTTTTAATACTCTGTAGAGTTTAGTACGCTTTACCCACTGGACCCAATCCGAAGATTGAGACGAAGTCTTTCAGAAGAGGTTCCCTTAACCACCTGACGGCCACATCCCACCTACATATGCTACATCTGTCGACACAGTCTGGGCAAGGGTTCCAACAACTGATCAACTAAGCCAGAGCCCATATAGCCAATGGCCGCACATGGAAGCTACTAGTCACTAAGTCTCTCTGATCTTTTTGAACCTAGGAGGCATTCCACTTAGGGTGCACTCTCATGGGCGCATGGCCTTATAAAAGGTGCAAGACCCCATGATGCCTTCCCTCAACACCAAGCAATACCACTTCCGCCCAGAGGTGAGTTAAATCCTGAGTTACTACTCAATTTGTTAAATATATAATCCTCACATAAGCTCAATGAATACACGAACCACCCCTGTCTACAAAGCATAGCAACCTACAACTACCACGATTTGCAAAGACGGGAAGATAGCTCAACAGCATAGCAAAATAATATAGTATTCCTATACATGCATATATTCATAGTATGATATAACCACATGCATGGAAAACAATAGGTAAAGGATGATTAACATGTAACTTGCCTTGGTTCTGGTTAAAAAAGTCACACTCCTGACAATAGTTCGCGTCGCACTCTGGACAATCTACACGTTGCACAATATCAACAAATCAATCACCGAAACACAAATAGTGTTGGAAATATGCCCTAGAGGCAATAATAAATGGTTATTATTATATTTCTTTGTTGATGATAATTATCTATTGTTCATGCTATAATTGTATTATCCAGAAATCGTAATACATGTGTGAATACATAGACCACAACATGTCCCTAGTAAGCCTCTAGTTGACTAGCTCGTTGATCAACAGATAGTCACGGTTTCCTGATTATGGACATTGGATGTCATTGATAACGGGATCACATCATTAGGAGAATGATGTGATGCACAAGACCCAATCCTAAGCATAGTATAAAAGATCGTGTAGTTTCGTTTGCTAGAGCTTTTCCAATGTCAAGTATCTTTTCCTTAGACCATGAGATCATGCAACTCCCGGATACCGTAGGAGTGCTTTGGGTGCACCAAACGTCACAACGTAACTGGGTGACTATAAAGGTACACTACGGGTATCTCTGAAAGTGTCTGTTGGGTTGGCACGGATCGAGACTAGGATTTGTCACTCCGTGTGACGGAGAGGTATCTCTGGGCCCACTCGGTAATGCATCATCATAATGAGCTCAATGTGACTAAGGCGTTAGTCACGGGATCATGCATTGCGGTACGAGTAAAGAGACTTGCCGGTAACGAGATTGAACAAGGTATTGGGATACCGACGATCGAATCTCGGGCAAGTAACATACCGATTGACAAAGGGAATTGTATACGGGATTGACTGAATCCTCGACATCGTGGTTCATCCGATGAGATCATCGTGGAACATGTGGGAGCCAACATGGGTATCCAGATCCCGCTGTTGGTTATTGACCGGAGAGGCGTCTCGGTCATGTCTGCATGTCTCCCGAACCCGTAGGGTCTACACACTTAAGGTTCGGTGACGCTAGGGTTGTAGAGATATGAGTATGCGGAAACCCGAAAGTTGTTCGGAGTCCCGGATGAGATCCCGGACGTCCGAGGAGTTCCAGAATGGTCCGGAGGTGAAGAATTATATATAGGAAGTCAAGTTTCGGCCACCGGGAAAGTTTCGGGGGTTATCGGTATTGTATCGGGACCACTGGAAGGGTCCCCGGGGTCCACCGGGTGGGGCCACCTATCCAGGAGGGCCCCATGGGCTGAAGTGGGAGGGAAACCAGCCCTTAGTGGGCTGGGGCGCCCCCCATGGGCCTCCCCCCTGCGCCTAGGGTTAGAAACCCTAGGGTGGGGGAGGGGGCGCCCCACTTGCCTTGGGGGGCAAGTATCCCCCTTTGGCCGCCGCCCCCTCCCTTGATGGGATCTTGGCCGGCGCCCCCCTCCCAGGGGGCCTATATAAAGGGGGAGGGGAGGGAGGGCAGTAGTATTACAGCCTTGGGCGCCTCCCTCCTCCCCTGCTACACCTCTCTCTCTCTCGCAGAAGCTCGGCGAAGCCCTGCCGACATCCCGCTACATCCACCACCACGCCGTCGTGCTGCTGGATCTCCATCGACCTCTCCTTCCCCCTTGCTGGATCAAGAAGGAGGAGACGTCGCTGCACCGTACGTGTGTTGAACGCGGAGGTGCCGTCCGTTCGGCACTCGGTCATCGGTGATTTGAATCACGGCGAGTACGACACCGTCAACAACGTTCATTGGAACGCTTCCGCTCGCGATCTACAAGGGTATGTAGATGCACTCCTTTCCCCTCGTTGCTAGTATACTCCATAGATGGATCTTGGTGAGCGTAGGAAAATTTTAAAATTATGCTACGATTCCCAACAGTGGCATCATGAGCCAGGCCTATGCGTAGTTACTATGCACGAGTAGAACACAAAGCAGTTGTGGGCGTTGATGTTGCCAATTCTTCTTGCCGCTACTAGTCGTATCTTGTTTCGGCGGCATTGTGGGATGAAGTGGCCCGGACCGACCTTACACGTACGCTTACGTGAGACAGGTTCCACCGACTGACATGCACTAGTTGCATAAGGTGGCTAGCGGGTGTCTGTCTCTCCTACTTTAGTCGGAACGGATTCGATGAAAAGGGTCCTTATGAAGGGTAAATAGAAATTGGCACATCACGTTGTGGTCATACGTAGGTAAGAAACGTTCTTGCTAGAAACCTACAAGCCACGTAAAAACTTGCAACAACAATTAGAGGACGTCTAACTTGTTTTTGCAGCATGTGCTATGTGATGTGATATGGCCAGAAGATGTGATGAATGGTATATGTGATGTATGAGATTGATCATATTCTTGTAATAGGAATCACGACTTGCATGTCGATGAGTATGACAACCGGCAGGAGCCATAGGAGTTGTCTTTATTATTTTGTATGACCTGCGTGTCATTGAATAACGCCATGTAAATTACTTTACTTTGTTGCTAAACGCGTTAGCCATAGAAGTAGAAGTAATCATTGGCGTGACGACTTCATGAAGACACAATGATGGAGATCATGATGATGGAGATCATGGTGTCATGCCGGTGACGAAGATGATCATGGTGCCCCGAAGATGGAGATCAAAGGAGCATAATGATATTGGCCATATCATGTCACTATTTGATTGCATGTGATGTTTATCATGTTTTGCATCTTATTTGCTTAGAACGACGGTAGTAAGTAAGATGATCCCTTATGATAATTTCAAGAAAAGTGTTCCCCCTAACAGTGCACCGTTGCGAAGGTTCGTTGTTTCGAAGCACCACGTGATGATCGGGTGTGATAGATTCTAACGTTCGAATACAACGGGTGTTGACGAGCCTAGCATGTATAGACATGGCCTCGGAACACACGCAATACACTTAGGTTGACTTGACGAGCCTAGCATGTACAGACATGGCCTCGGAACACGGAGGACCGAAAGGTCGAGCATGAGTCGTATAGAAGATACGATCAACATGGAGATGTTCACCGATCTTGACTAGTCCGTCTCACGTGATGATCGGACACGGCCTAGTTAACTCGGATCATGTTTCACTTAGATGACAAGAGGGATGTCTATCTGAGTGGGAGTTCATTGAGTAATTTGATTAGATGAACTTAATTATCATGAACTTAGTCTAAAATCTTTACACTATGTCTTGTAGATCAAATGGCCCACGTTGTCCTCAATTTCAACGCGTTCCTAGAGAAAACCAAGCTGAAAGATGATGGCAGCAACTATACGGACTGGGTCCGGAACCTGAGGATCATCCACATAGCAGCCAAGAAAGATTATGTCTTAGAAGCACCGCTAGGTGAAGCACCAATCCCAGAGAACCAAGACGTTATGAACGCTTGGCAGCAGCGTGCTGATGATTACTCCCTCGTTCAGTGCGGCATGCTTTACAGCTTTGAACCGGGTCTCCAAAAGCGTTTTGAGAAACATGGAGCATATGAGATGTTCGAGGAGCTGAAAATGGTTTTCCAAGCTCATGCCCGGGTCGAGAGATATGAAGTCTCCGACAAGTTCTTCAGCTGTAAAATGGAGGAGAATAGTTCTGTTAGTGAGCACATACTCAGAATGTCTGGGTTGCACAACCGCTTGTCTCAGCTGGGAGTTAATCTCCCGGATGACGCGGTCATTGACAGAATCCTTCAGTCGCTTCCACCAAGCTACAAGAGTTTTGTGATGAACTTCAATATGCAAGGGATGGAAAAGACCATTCCTGAGGTATATTCAATGCTGAAATCAGCGGAGGTGGAAATCAGAAAAGAACATCAAGTGTTGATGGTGAATAAAACCAAGTTCAAGAAGGGCAAGGGTAAGAAGAACTTCAAGAAGGACGGCAAGGAAGTTGCCGCGCCCGGTAAGCCAGTTGCCGGGAAGAAGTCGAAGAATGGACCCAAGCCTGAAACTGAGTGCTTTTATTGCAAGGGAAGTGGTCACTGGAAGCGGACCTGCCCCAAATACTTAGCGGACAAGAAGGCCGGCAACACCAAAGGTATATGTGATATACATGTAATTGATGTGTACCTTACCAGTACTCGTAGTAGCTCCTGGGTATTTGATACCGGTGCGGTTGCTCATATTTGTAACTCAAAACAGGAACTCCGGAATAAACGGAGACTGGCGAAGGACGAGGTGACGATGCGCGTCGGGAATGGTTCCAAGGTCGATGTGATCGCCGTCGGCACGCTACCTCTACATCTACCTACGGGATTAGTTTTAAACCTCAATAATTGTTATTTAGTGCCAGCTTTGAGCATGAACATTGTATCTGGATCTCGTTTAATTCAAGATGGCTACTCATTTAAATCTGAGAATAATGGTTGTTCTATTTATATGAGAGATATGTTTTATGGTCATGCCCCACTGGTTAATGGTTTATTCTTGATGAATCTCGAACGTGATGTTACACATATTCATAGTGTGAATACCAAAAGATGTAAAGTTGATAATGATAGTCCCACATACTTGTGGCACTGCCGCCTTGGTGACATTGGTGTCAAGCGCATGAAGAAGCTCCATGCAGATGGACTTTTGGAGTCTCTTGATTACGAATCATTTGACACGTGTGAACCATGCCTCATGGGTAAGATGACCAAGACTCCGTTCTCCGGAACAATGGAGCGAGCAACCAACTTATTGGAAATCATACATACCGATGTGTGCGGTCCAATGAGTGTTGAGGCTCGCGGAGGATATCGTTATGTTCTCACTCTCAGTGATGACTGAAGTAGATATGGGTATGTCTACCTAATGAAACACAAGTCTGAAACCTTTGAAAAGTTCAAGGAATTTCAGAGTGAGGTTGAGAATCAACGTGACAGGAAAATAAAATTCTTACGATCAGATCGTGGTGGAGAATATTTAAGTCACGAGTTTGGTACACACTTAAGGAAATGTGGAATAGTTTCACAACTCACGCCGCCTGGAACACCTCAGAGAAATGGTGTGTCCGAACGTCGTAATCGCACTCTATTGGATATGGTGCGATCTATGATGTCTCTTACCGATTTACCGCTGTCATTTTGGGGCTATGCTTTAGAGACTGCCGCCTTCACTTTAAATAGGGCTCCGACGAAATCCGTTGAGACGACACCGTATGAATTATGGTTTGGGAAGAAACCTAAGCTGTCGTTTCTAAAAGTTTAGGGATGCGATGCTTATGTCAAGAAACTTCAACCTGAAAAGCTCGAACCAAGTCGGAGAAATGCGTCTTCATAGGATACCCTAAGGAAACTATTGGGTATACCTTCTACCTTAGATCCGAAGGCAAGATCTTCGTTGCCAAGAATGGGTCCTTTCTGGAGAAGGAGTTTCTCTCGAAAGAATTGAGTGGGAGGAAAGTGGAACTTGATGAGGTGATAGTCACCCCTTCCGTACCGGAAAGTAGCGCAGCACGGGAAGATGTTCCTGTGGTGCCCACACCGACTGGGGAGGAAGTTAATGATGATGATCATGAAGCTTCGGATCAAGTTACTACTGAACTTCGTAGGTCCACAAGGACACGTTCCGCACCAGAGTGGTACGGCAACCCTGTCCTAGAAATCATGTTGTTAGACAACAGTGAACCTTCGAACTATGAAGAAGCGATGGCGGGCCTGGATTCCGACAAATGGCTAGAAGCCATGAAATCCGAGATAGGATCCATGTATGAAAACGAAGTATGGACTTTGACTGACTTGCCCGATGATCGGCGAGCCATAGAAAATAAATGGATCTTTAAGAAGAAGACAGACGTGGATGGTAATGTGACCATCTACAAAGCTCGACTTGTCACTAAGGGTTATCGACAAGTTCAAGGGGTTGACTACGATGAGAGTTTCTCACCCGTAGCGAAGCTGAAGTCCGTCCGAATCATGTTAGCAATTGTCGCATACTATGATTATGAGATATGGCAGATGGACGTCAAAACGGCATTCCTTAATGGCTTCCTTAAGGAAGAGTTGTATATGATGCAGCCGTAAGGTTTTGTCGATCCTAAGAATGCTAACAAAGTATGCAAGCTCCAGCGCTCAATCTATGGGCTGGTGCAAGCATCTCGGAGTTGGAACATTCGCTTTGATGAGATGATCAAAGCGTTTGGGTTTACACAGACTTATGGAGAAGCCTGTGTTTACAAGAAAGTGAGTGGGAGCTCTGTAGCATTTCTCATATTATATGTGGATGACATAATATTGATGGGAAATGATATAGAATTCTTGGAAAGTATAAAGGCCTATTTGAATAAGTGTTTTTCAATGAAGGACCTTGGAGAAGCTGCTTATATATTAGGCATCAAGATCTATAGAGATAGATCAAGACGCCTCATTGGTCTTTCACAAAGTACATACCTTGACAAGATATTGAAGAAGTTTAATATGGATCAGCCCAAGAAGGGATTCTTGCCTCTATTGCAAGGTGTGCAATTGAGCACGGCTCAATGCCCGACCACGGCAGAAGATAGAGAAAAGATGAGTGTCATCCCCTATGCCTCGGCCATAGGGTCTATTATGTATGCCATGCTGTGTACCAGACCTGATGTAAACCTTGCCGTAAGTTTGGTAGGAAGGTACCAAAGTAATCTCGGCATGGAACACTGGACAGCGGTCAAGAATATCCTGAAGTACCTGAAGAGGACTAAGGATATGTTTCTCGTTTATGGAGGTGACGAAGAGCTCGTCGTAACGGGTTACGTCTACGCTAGCTTCGACACAGATCTGGATGACTCGAAGTCACAAACCGGATACGTGTATATTTTGAATGGAGGAGCAGTAAGCTGGTGCAGTTGCAAGCAAAGCGTCGTGGCGGGATCTACATGTGAAGCGGAGTACATGGCAGCCTCGGAGGCAGCACAGGAAGCAGTCTGGATGAAGGAGTTCATTACCGACCTAGGGGTGATTCCCAATGCGTCGGGCCCGATGACTCTCTTCTGTGACAACACTGGAGCTATTGCCCTTGCGAAGGAGCCCAGGTTTCACAGGAAGACCAGGCATATCAAGCGACGCTTCAACTCCATTCGTGAAAGTGTTCGAAATGGAGACATAGATATTTGTAAAGTACATACGGACCTGAATGTAGCAGATTCGTTGACTAAACCTCTCCCTAGGGCAAAACATGATCAACACCAGGACGCAATGGGTGTTCGATTCATCACAATGTAACTAGATTATTGACTCTAGTGCAAGTGGGAGACTGTTGGAAATATGCCCTAGAGGCAATAATAAATGGATATTATTATATTTCTTTGTTCATGATAATTATCTATTGTTCATGCTATAATTGTATTATCCGGAAATCGTAATACATGTGTGAATACATAGACCACAACGTGTCCCTAGTAAGCCTCTAGTTGACTAGCTCGTTGATCAACAGATAGTCACGGTTTCCTGACTATGGACATTGGATGTCATTGATAACGGGATCACATCATTAGGAGAATGATGTGATGGACAAGACCCAATCCTAAGCATAGCATAAAAGATCGTGTAGTTTCGTTTGCTACAGCTTTTCCAATGTCAAGTATCTTTTCCTTAGACCATGAGATCGTGCAACTCCCGGATACCGTAGGAGTGCTTTGGGTGCACCAAACGTCACAACGTAACTGGGTGACTATAAAGGTACACTACGGGTATCTCTGAAAGTGTCTGTTGGGTTGGCACGGATCGAGACTAGGATTTGTCACTCCGTGTGACGGAGAGGTATCTCTGGGCCCACTCGGTAATGCATCATCATAATGAGCTCAATGTGACTAAGGCGTTAGTCACGGGATCATGCATTGCGGTACGAGTAAAGAGACTTGCCGGTAACGAGATTGAACAAGGTATTGGGATACCGACGATCGAATCTCGGGCAAGTAACATACCGATTGACAAAGGGAATTGTATACGGGATTGACTGAATTCTCGATATCGTGGTTCATCCGATGAGATCATCGTGGAACATGTGGGAGCCAACATGGGTATCCAGATCCCACTGTTGGTTATTGACCGGAGAGGCGTCTCGGTCATGTCTGCATGTCTCCCGAACCCGTAGGGTCTACACACTTAAGGTTCGGTGACGCTAGGGTTGTAGAGATATGAGTATGCGGAAACCCGAAAGTTGTTCAGAGTCCCGGATGAGATCCCGGACGTCACGAGGAGTTCCGGAATGGTTTGGAGGTGAAGAATTATATATAGGAAGTCAAGTTTCTGCCACCGGGAAAGTTTCGGGGGTTATCGGTATTGTACCGGGACCACCGGAAGGGTCCCGGGGGTCCACCGGGTGGGGCCACCTATCCCGGAGGGCCCCATGGGCTGAAGTGGGAGGGAAACCAGCCCTTAGTGGGCTGGGGCGCCCCCCATGGGCCCCCCTGCGCCTAGGGTTAGAAACCCTAGGGTGGGGGGCGCCCCACTTGCCTTGGGGGGCAAGTATCCCCCTTTGGCCGCCGCCCCCTCCCTTGATGGGATCTTGGCCGGCGCCCGCCTCCCAGGGGGCCTATATAAAGGGGGAGGGGAGGGAGGGCAGTAGTATTACAGCCTTGGGCGCCTCCCTCCTCCCCTGCTACACCTCTCTCTCTCGCAGAAGCTCGGCGAAGCCCTGCCGACATCCCGCTACATCGAACACCACGCCGTCGTGCTGCTGGATCTCCATCAACCTCTCCTCCCTCCTTGCTGGATCAAGAAGGAGGAGACGTCGCTGCACCGTACGTGTGTTGAACGCGGAGGTGCCGTCCGTTCGGCACACGGTCATCGGTGATTTGAATCACGGCGAGTACGACTCCGTCAACAACGTTCATTGGAACGCTTCCGCTCGCGATCTACAAGGGTATGTAGATGCACTCCTTTCTCCTCGTTGCTAGTATACTCCATAGATGGATCTTGGTGAGCGCAGGAAAATTTTAAAATTATGCTACGATTCCCAACAAATAGAACCAAAACAAAACCAACAGCAAGAAAACCATTTTTAAAACTCAACAACAGAAGCTTAAGAGCACCTAAATAGCACAACGGTCACAACGCAAAAAGAATCACTTGATTCCAATAAACGGTTTGAAAGTTACGGCCTCCGGAAGGTTTAATTCAAATTTGAACGAATTCAAATTTAAACAGTGAAAACATGTGCAAAGTTGGTACTGTGATAAAGTGCTAGTTTTTGTGAGTGCATAGGAAAAAGAATTACCTAAATTGGAGCTACAGACTAAAAGATATAGCTAGTTGAAAATCTGAAAATAAAACAAAAATAAAAGCAACAGAAAACATCTGGACTAAAGCGACTTCTGTAGCAACTCCTGTAGAAGCTGCCACGTGGCAGTGGCCTATTGGCTGAAAAACCTCCTGTTCGCGCGTGCTCACCGTGTACAGAGGAAAACGGCGGCGGCGGTCGGGCGTCGGCGGCTGTCCGGTGAGTCTCCGGCGGAAGCGATATGACGGGCGGAGGCGGCTTCGAGTGGCGGAGGCGGTGGTGGTGAAAACGGCGACTGGTTCGTCCTCTGCAGGCGACGGCGGCGACGGAAACGCAGCGTGCTCCGGCGAAGTCGGGCGTCGGCGGCGGCGTCGTTCTGGTGATCTGCAGGTCCCCTCGATTGGTCAAACAAGTGCGGGTTCAAGTGTGGTTCCGAGGGGAACAGGTGGCGCGGCTGGGCGTGCTCTTACGGCGACTGAACCGGCCGGAGAAGACGGTGGCGGCTGAAGCTCCTCGGTGAGATCCAATCGCCCCAACCTGGGCGTGTGTCAATGGGGAAGATCGGGACAGGAGCTGCGAGGTCTCCCCTAGGGGTTTTGCTCGCGTACGGCGGGTCGGGCGCGCTCGAGGTGGACCAGGGGCGCGGGGCGAACCGGCTTGGCCTCGGCGTGCGTGCGGCGCGCGGTGTCCGGCTCGGTGGAGGGGACGAACAGGGGCGCGGGACCCGCTGTCAGCGGCTGAGAGTGAGGTGGTACCGCTTAGGGCGGTTAGGTGGGCTGCGGCTGCGCGCGGTGCTCTGCTGGGCCGGCTGGCTGGGCCGCTCGCTAGCTGGCTTGCTGGGCCGCGGTGCGGCGCTGCGCGGTGCTGCGTGCTGCCTCTGTTTTGTTTTCTCTTTAACAAAAACTACAGCAGTAAAAGTAAAAAATAAAACAACAGTATAAAAACTAAATAAAAATACGTAGACACACAGTAAAATCTATACTGCTAATATAAACTACAGGAACACTAGTTCCTCACCTAATGCAATTTTAGAAATTCATTTTGATGCAAAAGGCCACACAAACAGTAAAATAACAGACAATTAAAATATTTTTTTGGAGATTGCAAAAATTACCAGAACATATTAGATGAACTGGAAATAATATTCTGCACATTATGAACATTACAAAACAGGTGAGAAGTCATGTTATCTCCGCTCCAATAAATTGCCTTTTTGTTGCATAATGATTTGAATATTCTGAAAAAGCAAAAATGCATAGAAAAATATGAGATGCATATGAATGATCTAATAACATCCTAATTTAGGAAAATTGGGATGTTACATTAAAGTGCTACAAACTACACACCAAGGGGCCCACATGTCAGGAAACAAATTTGGACCCATATACAAATTAAAAAATAAAGGACGAGGATCGAACATGCGACCAGGGCCTTCAAGCCGCACGTCAATAGGCAACATACGTAGAACAACAATGTTTGTTGTACCTCCCTTTGTTCACATAATGTTTTTATATTACCACAGCCTATTTAATTGATAACTTGTAATATTATTTTTAGTACTATTCGGCTTCACTTACTGGTGGGTTCCATGTGTGCTCTCTCTCTCTCTCTCTCCTCCCCTTCTGCGCTTAAATGCACGGGCAAACACGAAGAACTCGCGGGCGATGTTGCCGTTGACCATATCTGGACGCATTCATAAGTTACGGCACCAGTTTCACGTGCTAGCAGCACTAGTCAGTGTGTACGTGCAATGCACGTTAATTTGGAAGTATATTAAGTTGGATATTATTTGCGTGTTATTATGTGATTAGCATTATTTTTGGCATGAAATTTACTGCACGCTACACGTGTTGAGCGCTCGACATTGAAGCAGTCTTGGTCGTTGGATGACAAGGAATACATGTGGCTTGATGACGTTTTATATTTAATTTGATACGGCTCTAGTAGAACATTCAATCGATCAAACCATAGATTTTGTTCAGTCTGACTACAACTTTAAATTATACGACGATCGATCTAAAATAAACGGAAATGATAAACATTTGGATTTTAAGCAAGGCAATCCGAACGTTTTTCATGGAATATTTAGATTACGCGGCGGCGGCGGCGGCGTCTTGCGGTGGGAAGCGGCTCCTCTGCCGTGCTCTGTGTGTCATCGGGCCACTGACCGACAGCGACGGCGGCGTCTTGCGCCGTTGTTGGCGTACTCCTGGATGTTGGCCCTAGCTTCAAGGAAGGCCACAATGTTCTGGACTTCGGTCTCTAGGAGCGATTCAACTGGTGGGAGGAGGCGACTGGCGTTGGTGCAAGGAAGCGGACGACAGCGGCCATCCATGCCGCTGAGGGGGTCACTGGCACCCGCGTGGGGACATGCGTTGTCAATGGCGCGGCGGAGACATTCGTGTGCACGGGCACGCACATCAGTGCACGCGCAGGCGCATGCGCTGGCAGGTGCACGGGCGTGCGCGTCAGTGCACGCGCAGGCGCATGCGCTGGCAGGTGCACGGGCGCATGAAACTCGGCAGGGACCTCGTGGAACCCCATGGCATCAAGCTCGGCGACAATGTGCGGCTCCCAGCCCATCAATGCCACGGGGATGGGCGCTGGCGCAGTCGGGGCGACGGGAGCCGGAACGGGAGCGGGGACAGGTGCGACGTCTTCCCGCAAGGCCAGTTCAAGCTCGTCCCAAAGCGCCTTATGTTCTTGAGACTCTGGCTGGGTGTCTTCCTCAGGAAACTGGAAGACTAAGGGCAGACCATCGTGATGCGGCATGGCGTACGTTTAGGTCAGGCTGGTTGGAGGTAGACGACAGGAGAATCGGAGAGGAAGAGAGAAGATTGTAGCGATACCGGGTAGTGTGGGGTTGATTTTAAACTGCGGTGCCGGCGACATTAAAAGTGGGAGCAGTTGGGACGAAGGTGGGCGGCGGAGCCTGGTCAAAGGGCTCGCCTCCCGGTGAGCCTGCACAGCGGTCTGCTCGCACGCCTCCCTGTCAGCCGGCGCAGCAGTCTGCTCGCATGCCTCTCGTCGAATCACACGCTTGCTCGGACGGCACCTACCGATGAGAAGCGGGACTCGTGGCGGCATGTAAATGCCCACGGTTTCAATAGTGAAAGCGTTCGCCTTAACGTGACAGGTCTTTGTTCCAAACTACCTTGGCTCTTCATTTGTGCAACTTGTCATAAGCAGCTTGTCTCAAATTGAAGAAAAAAATTACGAAGTAATATTTGTGCCATATCACGTGACCATGCTCAGTTTCAAGAATTTATGGTCACTTTTGGATTTTCTGAAATTTAAGATCCAGGATTCGAAACAATATCATAACCTGCATCATGCAATAAATTTTCAAGCCATACATCTGTCCTGTTGTATTTCTTAAGAAAGGATTTGGTCAAACATTTTGCTTGTTAGACTTCAGACAAGTTATATATGCAGAGCAAAAGGATAATCCCTCCGTACCAGTGCATTGCCTGATATATTAACTCAAGTACTAGCCACGAACAAACAGACTCAATTCTGTGCTCATCCTAGTGTAGTAGTAGTAGTACTAGGCAATGCAGTTGGCGGGTGACCTTGGCGAGCGGCGACCGAGGGAATTGAACCGTGCTCTGCACGGTAGGTAACGTTGTCTAGTTAATTTTTTTGAACACAACGTTGTCTACTAAAGCATCCCTCTGTTGTTCATCGGTAGTCATTATGGACCGGGGACATGAGGGGAATTTCCTTGGGATGGAATTCTGGCTGCCAGATATTTCGACTCGAAACGCGGAAGCTCGACTGGTTGGGGTTGCCTAATGTGCGTACCACGCACGCCACCAGAAGGACACGAGCCCGTTTTTTATTTTATTTTTATTTTTTTAGGATCAACACGAGCCAAGGTCTGGCTGGTACGCCGTTGGGTCCTACCATTCGAGAATACGAAAGGAACCTTTTAAGTTACTGAACGAATCTATGTGTATTATAATGCCCGTATTTTCCTTACAAATACTAATCTAAACGTGGTAATAGATTTATGATGAGTTGTTGAATTAGAGTGAGTTTGTGATATAGTGATCTCAACGTGGATTTCACATTTCATGTATCCCTGCTAAGTTTTTCAATGCAAATTCAAATTTAAACGATGAACAATATGGAGGTGATAAAAATTTGTATGTATCAATCATATGACCACACACACACACACACACACACACACAGAGACACCCACACATGAACACAACAACAATCCAATAAGTATAGTGCATCTATTTTTCCAAACCATGCATGTATGACACGAATTCAAAAATACTCCTTCTATTCCTAAATATTAGTTTTTAGAGATTTCAACAAGCGACTACATACGGAGCAAAATGAGTGAATCTACACTCTAAAATATGTCTATATACATCCGTATGTGCCAGTCCACTTGAAATCTCTAAAAAGACAAATATTTAGGAACGAAGGGAGTAAAATGTAAGACATGCATGGTCCTCAATTCAATATTTAAAACGAACATGAAACTGAAACATGAATATTAAGTCTAGTACTACAGTACATGCAAATGTTGTGTTTAATTAGGCGGAGCTATGATTGTCGGGGGTCACCCCCTCGACCTTAGATAAAATTGTGAAGCTCTGTTTAGGGTTGTTTAGATTATATTTGTCCCCACCCTCCCAACCACCGATTGGTTGTGCACCCCCCACCCCTCCTCCCGGGGAGAATATCATGTGCCCCCATACCTTAGATGCTATATGCCGATACGAGTTGCTTGGAGCTTGTAGATCTAAGATATAGCAGCTCACATGATGTCTTAATATTTTTACAGGAAACCTTGACGAGTTTGAGAATTGCACACAATTTGTACAAAAACTACTCAGATGCCCTTGGATCCCATATCCAACGACCTCGAAGCTCGTATCACCGTAGCATCTAAGATGAAGGAGGACATCATATTCTCCTGTATGTAAGAATATCATGTGCTACCACACCTTAGATGCTTTGGTGATACAAGCTCTTCGGAGCCGTTGGATTTGTGACCCAACGCCTCCTCGGTGGTTCGAATGGTTTTTTGCAGAACAGCCCCCAAAGAGTTTGACCACTGTTTACAAGCACAAAGACTGATCAGATGCTGTCGGTGTGGAACGACACCTATGGGATCACAAGAATCCCTACTACGGTTGCCGGGGCGCAGGGTTGCAAGAAGAGCAGGATCAGTAGCCAGCATAAGAATCGTTTACCCAGGTTCGGGCCGCGAGGATGCGTAAAACCCTAGTCCTGCTTTGGTGGGTGTATTTCAGAGAGTTTTTGAGCTCTCGAACTAGCTATGGTGAGTGCGTGGTTCGAAAGAGCCGAATCCTTCTCCAGTATGCCATGGGCCTCCTTTTATAATCGGAAGGGGCTGCCACAGTGGCACACAGGAGGTGGAAAGGCGTACAGTGCCCTGAGCTTATCGCTCGTATTACAGGACAAGACGCGTTTAATGCGTAGCTTAGGTGTCCCCCTGCTTTATCGGGGACGGGGGCGAGGCCCGTCCCGTCCGTCGCCGCTCCTCCTCGCTTCGACACACGCCTTGGCCAGCGATGCGTGCGGCGCCATGTAGGCAGGCAGGCAGCTGAGGTGGCGCGGTGGCGGAGCCTTCACGAAGATCTGCATGCCGCCACGCAGGCGCTCAATGAGTTGGCCTGGGAGCTGCATGTTGCCACGCAGGTGCCCGCCCAGCTGGTTGGGCTGGCAGCCGCATGTGAACGGCGGTGGAAGCTTGGTTGGCATGGGCCTGGCGGTGGCCCTGCTGGCGTCCTTGGTGAGGGCCTTGCCGGGTGGCCCGGCAAGGGTCTTGTCGTGTGGCACGGCAAGGGTCTTGCCGTGGCGCGCTGTCGTCCCCGGCAAGGGCCTTGCCGGGGGTCTGGTGGCCTTCCTCGGCAAGGATCTCCTTGCCGAGGACCGTCGTCTTCTAATCCTCATCTGATCTTGAATATTTCTTCACAAAGATCTGCATGCCACCACGGAGGTGCCTTCCGAGCCCTGGCCCAACATGATGTTGGAGACCGTGGGCTCAAGGGTGGCCCGCTATGTTGGTGCGGGGCGAGCTGCCCGGCAAGGATCCTGCCGGGGCTGCTGAGGCTGCCCCGGCAAGGTTCTTGCCCGGGGAACCTGCTTCGTCCCTCTGCTCTTTGTGGTCTTGGCCTGGGCGTTGCTCTTATTATCTTGGGCTTTGGTCTTACCTTGGCTCACCACCCCTGTTCTGCTTGGCGTGACCGTAGGCGCGGCTCCGACTGCCCGTGCACAGGTATAGGGGTACAAAAACACACCCCTCGTTTTGTACACCGACAAGAGCCCCCGGGCCTGGGCCACACATAAGCGTGACACGTTGCTGGGCCAGGCCCAAAACGGTGCACGGGCAGGCAGGGCAGTTTTTACCGCGGTAAAACTTTTCACGCATTGCGCTTCCCACGACCCGCGCGCGGGGCGCGGCATGGAGGGGTGTGTGTGACATGGGCGGCATGCGTGGGGCGGTTTCCACATGCATGCGCCACATCGTAGTAAAGAGGTGGCTCGTGCCTTCCCCATAAAAAGAGGGAGGCATGCAGGCGCGGCTCATTTACCGCGCGGGGCCGGGTCGCGGTCTTGAAGGCGCCCACACCCCATGATCACGGGGTGGGGGAGAAGTCGCCTCACCCGTCCCCTCGATTCTGCACGTTCGCCACGCTTCCTTCATGCACTTGGGGTGGCAAGCGGTGGAGGCGGAAAACCGGGCCGTCGCTGGTTGGGGCAGCAGGTCGGTCCCGATTCCCTGCGCCTCTGGTGGCTGGTATGGCCGAGCGGGGCGGCCGAGCCCCGACCCCGCTCCCTTATAAGGAGGGGGGAGGGGAGATAGCATCCCGCACTCTTCTTTCATCTATCTCCTCTCGCTTCTGCTTCTTCCTTTTACTCGCCATGGGGAAATAGAATCCTGGTCCTTCGACGGTGGCGGCGAGGGTCGCCGCTCGACAGCGCGTCCCTCCTCCTCCTGAGCCCGCGGTGGTGGAGCCGGCCACGAGGGGAAGGGGGAGGGGGCGAGGCCATGGGCGAGGCCGGGGCAGAGGTCGCAGTGCTTGGGGAAGAGGAGGACGGGGAGGCGCGCCGGCTTCGCCCCCGCCAATGATACCTCTTCCGATGGAAGGCCATGTCGGAGACTAGCCCCGCGAGTTCTTCATCAGGCTGCGCCGGCCTCCGTGTCGCCGTCTTCGTCTTCCCGCTCCGTTTGCCCGGGAGATGGAGCGCGTGTTGGAAATATGCCCTAGAGGCAATAATAAATTGGTTATTATTATATTTCCTTGTTCACGATAATCGTTTATTATCCATGCTAGAATTGTATTGATAGGAAACTCAGATACATGTGTGGATACATAGACAACACCATGTCCCTAGTAAGCCTCTAGTTGACTAGCTCGTTGATCAATAGATGGTTACGGTTTCCTGACCATGGATATTGGATGTCGTTGATAACGGGATCACGTCATTAGGAGAATTATGTGATGGACAAGACCCAATCCTAAGCCTAGCACAAGATCGTGTAGTTCGTTTGCTCAGAGCTTTTCTAATGTCAAGTATCATTTCCTTAGACCATGAGATTGTGCAACTCCCGGATACCGTAGGAATGCTTTGGGTGTACCAAACGTCACAACGTAACTGGGTGGCTATAAAGGTACACTACAGGTATCTCCGAAAGTGTCTGTTGGGTTGGCACGAATCGAGACTGGGATTTGTCACTCCGTGTAAACGGAGAGGTATCTCTGGGCCCACTCGGTAGGACATCATCATAATGTGCACAATGTGACCAAGGAGTTGATCACGGGATGATGTGAGTTCCGGAACGAGTAAAGAGACTTGCCGGTAACGAGATTGAACAAGGTATAGGGATACCGACGATCGAATCTCGGGCAAGTAACATACCGATAGACAAAGGGAATCGTATACGGGATTGATTGAATCCCCGACATTGTGGTTCATCCGATGAGATCATCATGGAACATGTGGGAGCCAACATGGGTATCCAGATCCCGCTGTTGGTTATTGACCGGAGAATGTCTCGGTCATGTCTGCATGGTTCCCGAACCCGTAAGGTCTACACACTTAAGGTTCGATGACGCTAGGGTTATAGGGAAAGTATGTACGTGGTTATCGAATGTTGTTCGGAGTCCCGGATGAGATCCCGGACGTCACGAGGAGTTCCGGAATGGTCCGGAGGTAAAGATTTATATATGGGAAGTCCTGTTTTGGTCACCGGAAAAGTTTCGGGTGTTATCGGTAATGTACCGGGACCACCGGGAGGGTCCCGGGGGTGCACCAAGTGGGGCCAGCAGCCCCAGAAGGCTGCATGGGCCAAGTGTGGGAGGGGACCAGCCCCAGGTGGGCTGGTGCGCCCCCCACCAAGGCCCAAGGCGCATGGGAGAGTGGGAGGGGGCAAACCCTAGGTCCAGATGGGCCTTAAGGCCCACCCTAGTGGCGCCCCCCTCTCCTCCCCTTGGCCGCACCCCTTGGATGGGATCTAGGGCTGGCCGCCACCCCTTGGGGTGGAAATCCTAGAGGGGGCGCAGCCCCCTCCCCCCCTATATATAGTTGAGGTTTGGGGCTGCCCAAGACATGAGAACGTCTCTCTTTCGGCGCAGCCCTACCCCTCTCCCTCCTCCTCTCCCGCGGTGCTTGGCGAAGCCCTGCGGGATTGCCACGCTCCTTCACCACCACCACGCCGTCGTGCTGCTGCTGGATGGAGTCTTCCTCAACCTCTCCCTCTCTCCTTGCTGGATCAAGGCGTGGGAGACGTCACCGGGCTGCACGTGTGTTGAACGCGGAGGCACCGTTCTTCGGTGCTTAGATCGGAATCAACCGCGATCTGACTCGCTACGAGTACGACTCCTTCATCCGCGTTCTTGCAACGCTTCTGCATCACGATCTACAATGGTATGTAGATGCACTCCCCTTCCCCTCGTTGCTAGATTACTCCATAGATTGATCTTGGTGATGCATAGAAAATTTTGAATTTCTGCTACGTTCCCCAACCGTGGCATCATGAGCTAGGTCTATGCGTAGTTTCTATGCACGAGTAGAACACAAAGTAGTTGTGGGCGTCGATGTTGCCAATTCTTCTTGCCGCTACTAGTCTTATCTTGTTTCGGCGGCATTGTGGGATGAAGCGGCCCGGACCGACCTTACACGTACGCTTACGTGAGACAGGTTCCACCGACTGACATGCACTAGTTGCATAAGGTGGCTAGCGGGTGTCTGTCTCTCCCACTTTAGTCGGAACGGATTCGATGAAAAGGGTCCTTATGAAGGGTAAATAGAAATTGGCATATCACGTTGTGGTTTTACGTAGGTAAGAAACGTTCTTGCTAGAAACCTATAGAAGCCACGTAAAAACTTGCAACAACAATTAGAGGACGTCTAACTTGTTTTTGCAACATGTGCTATGTGATGTGATATGGCCAGAAGATGTGATGTATGAGATTGATCATATTCTTGTAATAGGAATCACGACTTGCATGTCGATGAGTATGACAACCGGCAGGAGCCATAGGAGTTGTCTTTATTTTTGTATGACCTGCCTGTCATTGAATAACGCCATGTAAATTACTTCACTTTATTGCTAAGCGCGTTAGCCATAGAAATAGAAGTAATCGTTGGCATGACAATTTCATGAAGACACAATGATGGAGATCATGATGATGGAGATCATGGTGTCATGCCGGTGACAAAGATGATCATGGTGCCCCGAAGATGGAGATCAAAGGAGCAAAATGATATTGGCCATATCATGTCACTATTTGATTGCATGTGATGTTTATCATGTTATGCATCTTATTTGCATAGAACGACGGTAGTAAGTAAGATGATCCCTCACTAAAATTTCAGGAGACGTGTTCCCCCTAACTGTGCACCATTGCGAAGGTTCGTTGTTTCGAAGCACCACGTGATGATCGGGTGTGATAGATTCTAACGTTCGAATACAACGGGTGTTGACGAGCCTAGCATGTACAGACATGGCCTCGGAACACATGCGAAACACTTAGGTTGACTTGACGAGCCTGGCATGTACAGACATGGCCTCGGAGCACAAGAGACCGAAAGGTCGAACATGAGTCGTATAGTAGATGCGATCAACATGGAGATGTTCACCGATGATGACTAGTCCGTCTCACGTGATGATCGGACACGGCCTAGTTTGAATCGGATCATGTATCACTTAGATGACTAGAGGGATGTCTATCTGAGTGGGAGTTCATTAATCAGATGAACTTAATTATCATGAACATAGTCAGAAGGTCTTTGCAAATTATGTCATAGCTTGCGCTTTAGTTCTACTGCTTAAGATATGTTCCTAGAGAAAATTTAGTTGAAAGTTGGTAGTAGCAATTATGCGGACTCGGTCCGTAAACTGAGGATTGTCCTCATTGCTGCTCAGAAGGCTTATGTCCTTAATGCACCGCTCGGTGTGCTGAACCTCAGCGTCGTCTGTAGATGTTACGAAACATCTGACATACACGTTTTTGATGACTACGTGATAGTTCAGTGCATAATGCTAACGGTTTAGAATTATGGCACCAAAGACGGTTTTTGAAACGTCGCAGAACATATGAGATGTTCCGAAGACTGAAATTGGGATTTCGGACTAGTGCCCACGTCAAGAGGTATGAGACCTCTGACAAGTTTCTTAAGCCTGCAAACTAAGGGAGAAAAGCTCAATCGTTGAGCATGTGCTCAGATTGTCTGAGTACTACAATCACTTGAATCGAGTGGGAGTTAATCTTCTAGATGAGATAGTGATGGTTCTCCATAATCACTGCCACCAAGCTATTAGAGCTTCATGATGAACTATAAATATCAAGGATAGACGATGATCCTTGAGCAACTCGCGATGTTTGACACCGCGAAAGTAGAAATCAAGAAGGAGCATCAATTGTTGGTGGTTAGTAAAACCACTAGTTTCTAGAAGGGCAAGGGCAAAAGGGATGCTTCATGAAACAACAAATCATTTGCTGCTCTAGTGAAGAATCCCAAGGTTGAACCCAAACCCGAGACTAAGTGCTTCTGTAATAAGGGGAACAGTCACTGAAGCAGTACTACCCTAGATACTTGGTAGATGAGAAGGCAGGCAAGGTCGACAGAAGTATATTGGATATACGTTATATGAATGTGTACTTTACTAGTACTCCTAGCAGCACCAGGGTATTAGATACCGGTTCGGTTGCTAAGTGTTAGTAACTCGGAATAAAAGCTGCGGAATAAACGGAGACTAGCTAAAGGTGAGATGATGATATGTGTTGGAAGTGTTTCCAAGGTTGATGTGATCAAGCATCGCATGCTCCCTCTACAATAGAGATTTGGTGTTTGCGTTGAGCATGATTGGATTATGTTTATCGCGATACTGTTATTCATTTAAGGAGAATAATGGTTACTCTGTTTATTTGAATAATACCTTCAATGGTCTTGCACCTAAAATGAATATCGATCGTAGTGATACACATGTTCATGCCAAAAGATATAAAATAGTAAGGCTAGTTCCACATACTTGTGGCACTGCCATTTGAGTCATATTGGTATAGAACGCATGAAGAAGCTCCATGTAGATGGATCGTTGGACTCAGTCGTTTTTGAAAAGAATGAGACATGCGAACCATGTCTATTGGTATATATGCATGAAGAAACTCCATGCAGATGGATCGTTTGGACTCACTTGATTTTGAATCACTTGAGACATGCAAATCATACCACATGGGCAAGATGACTGAAAGGCCTCGTTTTCAGTAAGATGGAACAAGAGAGCAACTTATTGGAAGTAATACATTTTGATGTATGCAGTCCAATGAGTGCTGAGGCATGCAGTGGATATCGTTATGTTCTTACTTCACAAATGATTTGAGTAGATGCTGAGTGTATTTACTTGATAAAACACAAGTCTGAATTATTGAAAGGTTCAAGTAATTTCAGAGTGAAGTTGAAGATCGTCGTGACAAGAGGATAAAATGTCTGTGATATGATCATAGAGATGAGTATCTGAGTTACGAGTTTGGCACACAATTAAGACATTGTGGAAAGTGTTTCACAATTAATACCGCCTGGAACACCATAGTGTGATGGTGTGTCCGAACATCATAACTGCACCCTATTGGATATGGTGCATACCATGATGTCTCTTATCGAATTACCACTATCGTTTATGGGTTAGGCATTAGAGATAACTGCATTCACTTTAAAAGGGGAACCACGCAATTCCGTTGAGACGACACCGTTTAGAGAAACCTAAGTTGTCGTTTCTTAAAAGTTTGGGGCTGCGAAGCTTATGTGAAAAAGTTTCAGGCTGATAAGCTCGAACCCAAAGCGGATAAATACATCTTCATAAGAATACCCAAAACAGTTGGGTATACCTCCTATTTCAGATCTGGAAGCAAAAGTAATTGCTTCTAGAAATGAGTCCTTTCTCAAGGAAAAGTTTCTCTCGAAAGAATTGAGTGGGAGGATGGTGGAGACTTGATGAGGTTATTGAACCATAACTTCAACTAGTGTGTAGCAGGGCACAGGAAGTTGTTCCTGTGGCACCTACACCAATTGAAGTAGAAGCTTATGATAGTGATCATGAAACTTCGGATCAAGTCACTACCAAACCTCGTAGGACGACGAGGATGCGTAATACTTCAGAGTAGTACGTGATCCTATCTTGGAAGTCATGTTGTTGGACAACGATGAACCTATGAGCTATGGAGAAGCGATGGTGGGCCCATATTCCGACAAATGGTTAGAAGCCATAAAATCCGAGATAAATGGAACTTTGAGAAGAAGACGGACGTCGACGGTAATGTTACCGTCTGTGAAGCTCGACTTGTGGCAAAGAGTATTTCCACAAGTTCAAGGAGTTGACTACGATGAGATTTTCTCATCCGTAGCGATGCTTAAGACCGTCGGAATCATGTTAGCATTAGCTGCATTTATGAAATCTGGCAGATGGATGTCAAAACAAGTTTCCTTACCAGTTTTCGTAAGGAAAGGTTGTATGTGATACAATCAGAAAGGTTTTGTCGATCCTAAGGATGCTAAAAGGTATGCTAGCTCCAGCGATCCTTCCATGGACTAGAGCAAGCATCTCGGCGTCAGAATATACGCTTTGATGGAGTGATCAAAGTTTTTGGGTTTATACAAAGTTTGTTAGAAACTTTTATTTACAATAAAGTGAGTGGGAGCGCTACAACATTTCTGATAAGTATATGTGAATGACATATTGTTGATCCGAAATGATGTAAAATTTCTGGAAAGCATAAAGGGTTGTTTGAAAGGAGTTTTTCAAAGGAAGACCTGGATAAAGCTGCTTACGTATTGGGCATCAAGATCTATAGAGATAGATCAAGACGCCTGATGATACTTTCAAAGAACGCACACCTTGACATGATTTTGAAAGAGTTGAAAATAGATCAGCAAAGAAGGAGTTCTTGGCTGTGTTACGAGGTGTGAGTATTGAGTAAGACTCAAGACCTGACCACATCAGAAGAGAGAGAAAGGACGAAGGTTGTCCCCTATGCTTTAGACGTAGGCTCTACAGTATGCTATGCTATGTACCGCACATGAAGTGTGCCTTGCCATGAGTTGGTCAAGGGGTACAATAGTGATCCGGGAATGGATCACATGACAGCGGTCGAACTTATCCTTAGTATCCAGTGGACTAAGGATTTTCTCGATTATGGAGGTGAAAACGAGTTCGTCGTAAAGGGTTACGTCGATGCGAACTTTGACACTAATCCGGATGACTCTGAGTAGTAAACCGGATTCGTATAGTAGAGCAATTACTTGAAATGGCTCCAAGTAGCGCGTGGTAGCATCCACAAGATGACATAGATATTCGTAAAGCACACACGGATCTGAAAGGTTCAGACCCGTTGACTAATAACCTCTCTCACAAGCATAACATGATCAAACCAGAACTCATTGAGTGTTAATCACATAGTGATGTGAACTAGATTGTTGACTCTAGTAAACTCTTTGGATGATGGTCACATGGTGATGTGACCTATGAGTGTTAATCACATGGCGATGTGGACTAGATTATTGACTCTAGTGCAAGTGGGAGACTGTTGGAAATATGCCCTAGAGGCAATAATAAATTGGTTATTATTATATTTCCTTGTTCACGATAATCGTTTATTATCCATGCTAGAATTGTATTGATAGGAAACTCAGATACATGTGTGGATACATAGACAACACCATGTCCCTAGTAAGCCTCTAGTTGACTAGCTCGTTGATCAATAGATGGTTACGGTTTCCTGACCATTGACATTGGATGTCGTTGATAACGGGATCACATCATTAGGAGAATGATGTGCTGGACAAGACCCAATCCTAAGCCTAGCACAAGATCGTGTAGTTCGTTTGCTCAGAGCTTTTCTAATGTCAAGTATCATTTCCTTAGACCATGAGATTGTGCAACTCCCGGATACTGTAGGAATGCTTTGGGTGTACCAAACGTCACAACGTAACTGGGTGGCTATAAAGGTACACTACAGGTATCTCTGAAAGTGTCTGCGGGGTTGGCACGAATCGAGACTGGGATTTGTCACTCCGTGTAAACGGAGAGGTATCTCTGGGCCCACTCGGTAGGACATCATCATAATGTGCACAATGTGACCAAGGAGTTGATCACGGGATGATGTGAGTTACGGAACGAGTAAAGAGACTTGCCGGTAACGAGATGGAACAAGGTATAGGGATACCGACGATCGAATCTCGGGCAAGTAACATACCGATAGACAAAGGGAATTGTATACGGGATTGATTGAATCCCCGACATCGTGGTTCATCCAATGAGATCATCGTGGAACATGTGGGAGCCAACATGGGTATCCAGATCCCGCTGTTGGTTATTGACCGGAGAACGTCTCGGTCATGTCTGCATGGTTCCCGAACCCGTAGGGTCTACACGCTTAAGGTTCGATGACGCTAGGGTTATAGGGAAAGTATGTACGTGGTTACCGAATGTTGTTCGGAGTCCCGGATGAGATCCCAGACGTCACGAGGAGTTCCGGAATGGTCCGGAGGTAAAGATTTATATATGGGAAGTCCTGTTTTGGTCACCGGAAAAGTTTCGGGTGTTATCGGTAATGTACCGGGACCACCGGGAGGGTCCCGGGGGTGCACCAAGTGGGGCCACCAGCCCCAGAAGGCTGCATGGGCCAAGTGTGGGAGGGGACCAGCCCCAGGTGGGCTGGTGCGCCTCCCCACCAAGGCCCAAGGCGCATGGGAGAGTGGGTGGGGGCAAACCCTAGGTCCAGATGGGCCTTAAGGCCCACCCTAGTGGCGCCCCCCCTCTCCTCCCCTTGGCCGCACCCCTTGGATGGGATCTAGGGCTGGCCGCCACCCCTTGGGGTGGAAACCCTAGAGGGGGCGCTGCCCCCTCCCCCGCTATATATAGTTGAGGTTTGGGGCTGCCCAAGACATGAGAACGTCTCTCTTTCGGCGCAGCCCTACCCCTCTCCCTCCTCCTCCTCTCCCGCGGTGCTTGGCGAAGCCCTGCGGGATTGCCACGCTCCTCCACCACCACCACGGCGTCGTGCTGCTGCTGGATGGAGTCTTCCTCAACCTCTCCCTCTCTCCTTGCTGGATCAAGGCGTGGGAGACGTCACCGGGCTGCACGTGTGTTGAACGCGGAGGCACCGTTCTTCGGTGCTTAGATCGGAATCAACCGCGATCTGAATCGCTACGAGTACGAATCCTTCATCCGCGTTCTTGCAACGCTTCCGCATCGTGATCTACAATGGTATGTAGATGCACTCCCCTTCCCCTCGTTGCTAGATTACTCCATAGATTGATCTTGGTGATGCGTAGAAAATTTTGAATTTCTGCTACGTTCCCCAACAGCGCGACCCGCCCCAATCCCTCAGACTGCACATGAGGGCCTGTGGGAATGGGGGCACGTGGGTCGACATCAACTTCCCGTCTCCTCGGGTCATGTACCTCCGTCGCGGATGGAAGACGTTCGCTCGCATCCACAACCTGACGGCGGGGCTCGTCCTCTACTTTAAATTAATGGAGGACGGCCTGTTCTCCGTCAAGGTCTTCGGAGAGTTTGGAACTCGCCTGAAGTTCTGCGTGGAGAGCTCCTCCGACGGAGATTCCGACGATGGAAGCTCTTCCTCGAGCGAAAGTGATGAGGAGGGCAGCAGGGCAGATGACAGGGACGAGTCTGACTAGGCGTCGGATGCCCCGCGCCTGGGCGGATGCGGCAGCAGCAGCATCTGCACCTGGCCGCTCCTCCGGTAGAGGTTTGCCGGGGGTGGGGCCAGCTCCTTGAACTTCTCGGGGCCGTCTCCTTGGGCGGCTGGCGTCGGGAGGCTGTGGAAGAGGAAGAGGGCGGGCGGCAAGGCCGTCAACTCGAAGTACGCGGGCACCGACGCCTTCATCGCGTATTGCCGGTCCTGCCGCCTCGTCTTCCAGCTCCTTCCTCGGAACCGTCATCACCGGCCCACCCCTGGGCGGCCACCGAGGTGTTCTCTTGGTGCTTTCCGCTGCTCGTAGCTCGCCTGGGCGCCCCTTTTTCCCTCTCGCGTCCTTGATCTGCCTCCTGAGGAGAGAGACAAGAAAGGGATTACGGGCATCTTATCTCTTTTTTAGTTTGTAAGCCTGTGGGCCTTCGTTAAATTTAGAACTTGTAAACCCCTTGCTCATGTTTTTCATTCCATATGAACTGTACCTGTATGGGATGTTTTTAATCAAAAAGGGATGCTTGCCGGGTTTTTCGTTCGTGGGTAAATACCGCGACAAGGAGAGAATCCTTGTTATTGTTTAAGATAAACATTTTTCGCCTGGCAATAGGCCTTGCCGTCCCCCCACTCTACTCGACCGTTCTCGCGCTCTTGGCGGAGGCAGGGATGAACTGGGCTTTAGGCTCCTCGTTCTACCTCCTTGCCACCGCGGCTACAACCAAATCCGGACCCAGGAAATAATCCTTAGGTATAGGAAAAAGGGGAGCACGACAGCCTAGAGATAAAAACGAGGTTTCACATGCCCTAGTCCTGTTCCGAAATGCATGACACAGGATAAAAGACTTATTTGGATCTGCAGCCCCCCGGCAATCTCATCTTGCTGCGGTTGGATCCTTGTGCTTGCAGCCCCCGACAACTCTGGTTTGCCGGGGTCAGGACGCCGGTCCATTTTCTTTCTTCCAAGTAGCTCAGCAGAGGTGCTCATATGCCCTGCGAACCAAAAGAGGACAGAAGGGAAACAGATAGACGCACACTCGACCTCTAAGCTAGGGGTTAGTCGCTGCTGAGCACTATCAACCCTAACCAAGGAAGAGACTCGACCTAGCATGCATGCTATGACTTAGTGTACCAGCGCTTCATTTATTTATGCTTAGGGTCTGCGCCTGGCTTTGTACAACGGGTCACATGCCTTGCCGGCAAAGCTTGTACAAAAGGTGGCTTGCCGGGAGGCCCGGCAAGCCGCCCCTTACGGGTAAAACTTGCGAAGATGCTCGATGTTCCAGGAGTTGCTCACTGGGACAACATCTTCGGTCTCCAGGCGGACTGCGCCGGGCCTGGTGACTCACATTACCCGATAAGGGCCTTCCCACTTCGGTGTCAACTTGTTGGAATTCTTGGCCAACTGAACGCGCCGAAGAACAAGGTCGCCTTCCTCAGAGCTTCAGGCTTGAACCTTGCGGCTATGTTAGCGGCGCAAGGCTTGCTGGTAGCGTGCTGCTCTCACAGCCGCCCGAAGACGATCTTCCTCAAGGAGCGTCGCGTCATCTTGGCGCAACTGCTCTTGCTCAAGCTCATCATAAGCGAGCACTCGAGGTGACCTGTATATGAGTTCCGTGGGGAGAACTGCTTCTGCCCCGTATACCAGGGCAAAATGTGTCTGGCTGGTGGCTCGATTTGGCGTCGTCTGATCGACCAAAGAACCGCCGGCAACTCATCAATCCAGCGCCTTCCACTCTTGTGCAGCTTGTCAAAGGTCTTTGTTCTCAGGCCTTGCAACACTTCAGCGTTTGCCCTCTCCGCTTGGCCGTTGCTCCGTGGGTGTGCCACAGAAGCAAAACAGACCTTGCTATCGAGGTCTTGAATGTACTACATGAAGGTGTGGCTTGTGAACTCCGTGCTGTTGTCAGTGATGACTCTGTTTGGCACACCAAAACGGCAGACCAGTCCCTTGAAGAACTTGACGGCTGACTGAGCAGTCACCTTTCTCACTGCTTCCACTTCCGGCCACTTTGTGAACTTGTCGATTGCAACGTACAAGTACTCAAAGCCCCCGATAGCGTGGGGGAAAGGGCCCAGTATATCGAGCCCCCAGACCGAGAATGGCCAGGAGAGAGGGATTTTTTGAAGGGCTTGAGCTGGTTGATGAAGCTTCTTTGAATGGAACTGACACGCTTCACACTTTGTTACTAGTGCCGTCGCATCTTGGAGGGCGGTGAGCCAGAAGAAACCTTGCTGAAACGCCTTTCTGGCAAGGGCCCTCGACCCTATGTGGGAGCCACATATGCCTCCATGTATCTCCGCCAACAGCTCCAGTCCTTCCTCCCGGGGGATGCACTTTAGTTTCACACCGTTCGGCTTTCTCCTATACAGGACGTCATCGACGAACTGGTACATGGCGGACCGACGGGCTACTTTCTCCGCTTCTTCCTGCTCCTCAGGAAGCTCCCCTGTTTGGAGGAATTGGACGGTATGCTGCGCCCATGCCGGAGCCTAGAGCTCGACGGCAAGGACCAAAGGCATCTCTTCCGCCATGGGGCGGCTGTGTCTATGGCCAGGGCTTGTCGCCCTGCCGGAGCCAGTTGCTCTTGGGCAGGCCCAGCGTCCGCGGCAGCACCCTTGCCGGCGGCCCCAGGGGGCTCGGTAGGAATGTACTTGCCGGGACCTGACTTCCTCCACTTGCTCTGCCCCGTTGATGGCTCGACGGAGGGTTGAGTTAACCGGAGCAAAAAGGTACCTGGTTCCACAGGTAGCTTGAATGCAACATGCTTTGACAGGTAATCGGCGATGTCGTTCTCCATTCGGGGGACGTGCTCCGCTTGGATACCGTCAAAGCGTTCCTCCAGCTTCCTCACCTCATCTACGTAGGCCTCCATCAATGGGCTCTGGTAATCCTTGTTGACCTGCCTAACAACAAGCTGCGAGTCACCACTGATGATGAGCTTCTTAACCCCGAGGTCTGCCGCGATCCTAAGACCGGCGAGCAATCCCTCGTACTCAGCAGTGTTGTTGGTGGACATCTCCCTAGGGAAGTGCATCTGGATCACGTACTTGAGGTGCTCTCCGGTGGGCGCGACGAGCAGCACACCGGCACCGGCGCCTTGCAGCGAGAAAGCCCCATCAAAGTACATGATCCAGTTGCGGTCTGCTTCCTTACCGGGGAGAGTGGTCTCCTGGATTTCGTCGTCAGGCGTTGAGGTCCATTCTGCAATGAACTCCGCCAAGACTCTGCTCTGGATTGTCGAGGTACTTTCAAAATTCAAACCAAAACTTGATAGCTCCAAGGGCCATTCCACAATCCTTCCGGTTGCATCTGGGTTATGCAGTATCCGTTGCAACGGGAGGCGGGTGACGACAGTGATCTCATGGGCTTGTAAGTAATGACGCAGCTTCCTCGAGGCCATAAGGAGGCCGAAGAGGAATTTTTGCACACCGGAATACCTTGACCTCGCCCCCTGCAAGAGGGAGCTGACAAAGTAAACCAGGTGCTGCATCATCTTCTTCTTCTGCACCACCTCACTCGACTGCGCGGGCACTGCCTTGGTGGCATCAGACTCTGTCGGGGGCCGCGCCTTGCCGGCACCAGGCCCTGCCGGGGGAATCTTTGGCTTGCCATCCGCTGGTTCTGCCGCCGTCACTGCCTCCTCGTCGACCTCCCTCTGTGCCACCAGTGCGGCGCTGACCACTTGATTCATCGCCGCCAGATATAGCAGCAATGGCTCTTGTGGTTTAGGCGCAACCAGTATTGGTGTGGAGGAAAGGTATTTCTTCAGATCCTGCAATGCTGCCTCGCCTTCTGGGGTCCACTCCATTGGGCCCGCCTTCTTCAAGATTTTGAAGAAAGGAAGGGCGCGCTCAGCGGACTTGGAGATCAATCGGCTCATGGCGGCGACGCCGCCGGTGAGCCGACGCACATCTTTGATCCGCTTGGGCGCCTCGATCTGCTCAATAGCCTTGATTTTGTCTGGGTTTGCCTCGATCCCGCGCTGTGACACAAAGAACCCGAGAAGCTTGGCAGACGAAACGCCGAAGACAGACTTCTCAGGGTTCAGCTTGAGGTTGATCTTGCGCAGGTTGGCAATTGTCTCTTCCAGATCTTGCACAAGAGTTGGCCCGTCCTTGGTTTTGACCACTATGTCATCCATGTATGCCTCCATATTTCTATGGAGCTGAGGTTCAAAACCAATTTGGACTGCTCTTGCGAACGTCGAGCCAGCACTCTTCAACCCGAAAGGCATCCGTAAAAAGCAATACGTACCACACGGGGTGATGAATGCTGTCTTTTCTTCATCCTCTCTTGTCATGAAGATTTGGTGGTAGCCTGAGTAGGCGTCGAGGAATGATAACAGATCACACCCGGCCGTGGAGTCAACAATTTGGTCGATGCGCGGCAACGGGAAGGGGTCCTTAGGACAAGCCTTATTGATATCTGTGTAATCAATACACAGCCTCCACTTCCCATTCACCTTGCGCACCACCACCGGATTGGCCAACCACGTCGGGTGGAGCACTCCTCTCACCAAACCTGCCGCTTCCAACTTCCTGATCTCCTCCGTGATGAACTCCTGCCTCTCTAGAGCCTGCTTTCTGACCTTCTGCTTGACGCGCCGCGCATGAAGGCAGACAGCTAGGTGGTGCTCAATCACCTCCCTGGGAACACCGGGGATGTCGGATGCTTGCCACGCAAACACGTCGACATTCGCCCGCAGGAAGCTAGAGCCTATGGTGAAGGCCCCTCCCATGCCATCCTCCCTGGCGGACACCTTCTTGGTCCGCGGTGGCTCGGCTCTGGATTTCTTGCCCTTGCCATTAGAGCTCTCTGGCACATCCTCGACGGTAGCGTAGCACTCCGAAGAGGCGTGCTTGCCGGAGTGGGTGCGAGAGGTCCTGCCGGGCTTCCCCTTCCCTTCCGGGCCTCCAGCAGCAGGAGCAGGTGCCTTGACGGCAGCTTCTGCAACTGCTTCCCGGTAGAGTTTGTCAGCGCAGATCAGCGCGTCCTTCTTGTCGGAGGGGACGGAGATGATGGTCAACGGCCCGGGCATCTTTAGCATGTTGTAGGCGTAGTGTGATGCCGCCATGAACTTGGCTACTGCCAGGCGGCCGAGGATTCCGTTGTAGGGCAAGGGGATCTCGGCCACGTCAAAGATGATCCTCTCTGTCATGTGGTTTAACTCTCCTCCAAACGTCACGGGCAGTGTGACCTTCCCCTTCGGCTGCCTCCTCCTTGGATTGACCCCTTGAAACGTACCCGTTTCCTCGAGGTCTCCATCAGGAATTTGCAGTCTTTTGATCACGATAGGAGAGATCAAGTTCAGGCCGGCCCCGCCGTGAACCAACATCTTGTTCACCTTGAGGTTGCGTATCGTCGGTGAGACCAATAATGGCAAACACCCGACCGCGGTTGTGCGGTCAGGGTGGTCCTCGACGTCAAAGATGAGGGGCGTGCTGGACCACTTCAGCGGCTTCTGAGCGTCGAACGATGGTTCCGCTGCTGTAATCTCAGACGCCCACTGCTTGGGCTGGCGGTGAGAAGTATGCAGCGAGGCGCCACCATCGACGCACATGGCCTCCGTAGCCTTTTGGAACTCTTGCTCACCAGACTCGTCGTCCTCGTCGTGATCATCGTCTTCTTGTTTCTTGTCACGGCCCCGGGCGGGCCTCTCTTGCTGATTGTCCTTGCCGCGGCGGCCTCCTTGGCCGCCACGCTTCTTGCCGGATCCCTCGGCACCATCCAGGTCCTTCTCCTTGTCCCGCCTCTCGTACTCAGCTTTTTGCTTCTCAGCAAGCAGCTCGACTTGTCGGCAGTTCTGGAGGTCGTGGCCCTTGGTGCGTTGGATCTTGCAATATTGCTTGCCGGAGCTTCCTGGCTTGTCGGTACCCGCCAAGGCCCGGCAGGCGGCACACCCGGCAATCTCCTTGCCGGGGGCGTCTTCCCTGACCTTCTTGGCAGTGCCGGTGTCATCAGATCCTTCAACGGCAAGCACGGCCTTGCCTTTGCGTTTCCTGTTGCGACGCCGGCCCTTCTTCATCGTGGTGGCGACATCTTCGTCGGTAGAGTTGGTTTCCGCACCAGCGTCTTCGCCGGGGTACTTCCTTCCCTCTTCAGCCCGGGCACACCTATCGGCCAGAACGTAGAGCTTGGCCACATCCTTAACCTTGGTCATCGCCAGCTCTTCGCGCATCTTGCGGTTGCGCACGTTCTGATGGAACGCGCTGATCACAGCGGGGGGATGAACGTCGGGGATGTTGTGCTGCACCCGGCTGAATCTCTGGATGTACTTGCGCAGGGTTTCCCCTTCCTTATGGGGAATGATATGCAGATCACTGGCCTGGCCATGAGCTTGGTGGCCTCGTGTGAAGGCGCCAACGAACTCATGGCATAGATCCGACCAAGAAGAAATGGAATCCGCCGGCAAGTGCGTCAACCAGGACATAACATTGGGCTTCAGTGCCAGTGGGAAATAGTTGGCAAGGACCTTGTCGTCGCGAGCTCCAGCAGCCTGCATCGCGATGGTGTAGATGCTGAGGAACTCGGTCGGATTGGTCTTGCCAGTGTACTTCTCGCCGACGTCGGGCTTGAACATGTGGTGGGACGGCCACTGGAACTGCCGCAGCTCACGGGTGAAGGCCGGGCATCCCAGCTCGTAAGGTAGGCCGCCGGAGCCCCCCGGTGCTGGGTGGTCCATAGCGGGTCCCGCCCGCTTGTCCGACTGGTGGCGTGTATCGCACCGGCGCGCGATGGTGGTCCGAGCATCTTCATGAGCTCGTTCTCGAAGAACTTGGCGCTGGTCGCGGTGGGTCCGCGGGTCGGACGAAGCTATAGAGATGTTATCACAAGCGTCGTCACGACGGGCAAAAGCCCGCGGCGGCAGGCGAGGAGGGGGAGAGTGCACCGTGGCCGCAGCTCCCCCGGTCCTCCCAGCGCCAGCACGTGGTGGCTCGGTGGAGCGCCGACCCGAGCGCCCCGCTGGTCGTGGATCGTCTTTGTTGGCGACGGCGACGAGGCTCTGGATGGTGGCCCTCCACTCGTCGAGCTTCTTTGCAGCAGGAGGGAAGTCGAGGAGCAGCTGCGCGCGCGCGAAAGCTTCTACTGGCGTGGGCGGCGGCGACAGCTGCGTGGATCGCGGCGCGCTTCGACTTCTAACTATGTTAGAAGGAGCTCCGTTACGACCCAGCGGCTGCGTGCCATTTTCGCCAGCGCTTCGGCGGGCATGCTGAACCCCTTCATCCCGCGGATGACGCACAGGGCTCTTCCCACGGTGGTGCCTAGGGTCACCAGCGTGGTGACGCTGCTCGGCGCGCACACCATGGGAAGAGCGCGTAGTGGTCGCCGGCGTGGGTGTCTTGGAGGTCACTGCGCCGCCCGGAGGTGGCACAACGACACCCCTGGAAGGCCCCGCGCGGCCTGTGGGGGGCCCAGCTCCGTCTTTGGATCTGGCGTCGTGCGGCCGATCATCTGGGGCGCGAACGATGCCGCTCGCCAGGCTTTAACTGCCAGGGCGATGCTGGTGCTCGCGGACCGCGGCCCGGTTCCAGTCCGCGACCGGTCCACTGCTCGTGCGCACCGGCACGGGCCGTTCGGCTCCCAACGAGCTGATCGCCGTGGCCGTCTTCTTCTTGGGAGCCATGGTGACGAAGAACCGCTAGGCTAACTACTAGACCAGATTCTCACAATTGCGCCCCCCTACCTGGCACGCCAAAGATGTCGGTGTGGAACGACACCTATGGGATCACAAGAATCCCTACTACGGTTGCCGGGGCGCAGCATTGCAAGAAGAGCAGGATCAGTAGCCAGCACAAGAATCGTTTACCCAGGTTCGGGCCGCGAGGATGCATAAAACCCTAGTCCTGCTTTGGTGGGTGTATTTCAGAGAGTTCTTGAGCTCTCGAACTAGCTATGGTGAGTGCGTCATTCGAAAGAGCCGAATCCTTCTCCAGTATGCCATGGGCCTCCTTTTATAGTCGGAAGGGGCTGCCACAGTGGCACACAGGAGGTGGAAAGGCATACAGTGCCCTGAACTTATCGCTCGTATTACAGGACAAGACGCATTTAATGCATAGCTTAGGTGTCCCCCTGCTTTATCGGGGACGGGGGCGAGGCCCGTCCCGTCCGTCGCCGCTCCTCCTCGCTTCGACACGCGCCTTGGCCAGCGATGCGTGCGGTGCCATGTAGGCAGGCAGGCAGCTGAGGTGGAGCGGTGGCGGAGCCTTCACGAAGATCTGGTGGTGCCTTGCCGGGGGTCTGGTGGCCTTCCTCGGCAAGGATCTTGCCGAGGACCGTCGTCTTCTAATCCTCATATAATCTTGAATATGTCTTCACAAAGATCTGCATGCCACCATGGAGGTGCCTCCCGAGCCCTGGCCCAACGTGATGTTGGAGACCGTGGGCTCAAGTGTGGCCCGCTCTTTTGGTGCGGGGCGAGCCGTCCAGGCAAGGATCTTGCCGGGGCTGCTGAGGCTGCCCCGGCTAGGGTCTTGCCGGGGGAACCTGCTTCGTCCCTCTGCTCTTTGTGGTCTTGGCCTTGGCGTTGCTCTTATTATCTTGGGCTTTGGTCTTACCTTGGCTCACCTCCCCTGTTCTGCTTGGCGTGACCGTAGGCGCGGCTCCGACTGCCGGTGCACAGGTATAGGGGTACAAAAACGCACCCCTCTTTTTGTACACCGACAGATGCCATTCGATCTCAGATCAAACGACCTCGAAGCTCGTATCACCGTAGCATCCAAGTTGCAAGAGCACCTTATGTTTTCTCGCACGGAAGAATATGAGGTGCTTCCGCTCCTTAGATTCTATGGTGATACGAATTCACGGAGATCTAACGGCCCACAGTAGGAGGTTTGAATGTTTTTGCAATATACGGCTGAGAGAGTTTGGGAATTGCGCAGAAAGTACAAGTACTACGCATGTGCCATCTGATCACTGATCATACGACCTAGATGCTCATATCGCCGTAGCGGGTAATTAAGCTACGGGGAGCACCTAATATGAGCAACGGGGAGCCGTTGGATCCAAGATGCAGCGGCACACACGAGGCCTGAATGTTTTATTTGCAAAAAAACCTTTGGGGAGTTTGGAAATTGCGCATAATTACCAAGACTACTCCCAAGCCATTGGATCTCACTTCCAACGGTGTAAAAACTCATATCACCATAGCATCTAAGCTGCGGGGTGGATGTGATATTCTATGCCGCTGTCATTTTTGTTCGTAAACTTGCAAAATACGTGTAACTTGTGCCGTTACTTGTCTAACCGCGCAAAGTGTTTGTTCAAAAAAACCATCCTACACTGAAATATCGGAACAACACACGGGGGTCCCACTTGTCCTTAATGAAATTTGGACCTAAAACTAACAAATCTGAAAGACGAGATTCGGACTGGCAACCTGGACTACAAAGCGTAAGTCGATAGCCTGAAACAACAACGGTTGTTGGCTTTGTCCCATAACTTGATTTTATACAGTATTACGTTGAATAGAGTAGAGGGAGCGCCTCGTCTACACGTGCATCACCGTTGACTCACTTACTGGTGGGTCCCAGGTCTGCGATCTCTCTCTTCTCTCCATCGTCTAACCTTTGCACGGGCACACACGAAGAGCGGTGCTAGCTTGCCGTGGTGTTATTACAAATAAAAAAAGCTTGGAAAATAGAAGAATCTCCTAGAACAAGAGACATAGTGGCTGGTCGAGACGGAGCTAACCACACATATCCTCCATGCCATGTTAGCATGATGAAGCTGTGTGGCTAGTGGGGTGTTTTCGGCCAACTGGCTGGGTCCCGAGGTCGAACCATAGGTACTACGTCTGATACAGTAAATTTTTACACGCACATTTTTCCTCCGTGCCGAGACATGGCACACCCTACCGCGTGGTTTCGGGGTCCTCCCGGGTGGTGCAGACATATATTCTTCCTGACGTGGGATGCCCTACCGCGCGTTTTCGCCGAAGCAAGTAAATAAATTAGTCGTCAAATCACGAAAGACCACTTTTCCCGCCGAGTACATCAGTGAAGCATGGTGGCTAGCTAGTTGGGCTAGTTCGACCGATTAGCTAGGCCGCCGCCACATTTGTTTTTTCACCCCTTTTTTTATCTACTTGCCGGCAGGTAAATTTCAATATCCACCGTGGCGTTGCTCTGGTGTTTGAGTGCGGCAGGATTTTTAGTTTTTTGATTGACGGGAGCAGGCGCGGCAGGATTTTTAATTTTTTGATTGACAGGAGCAGGCGAGGCAGGATTTTTAATTTTTGATTGACGGGAGCAGGCGCGGCAGCAATTAGTCACGATGACTCCGCCTATAAAACCCACTGCTCCCTGATGTGAGAAGTCGTCGACTGGTGTTTTACCATGGTGAAAACCAAAAGATTCCCCGCTCCTCGGCTGGCTCCCTCCGCCTTCCCGTAGATTGCATTGCCTTTCAGCCGTTTCGCCCCTGCATCCCCAACATCGTGCGCCTCCAGAATCAGAGGGACTTCGGTGGTGTTTAGGCGCCCTCTGCATGGGCATGTCCATGTCTCGGCGCAACATGACCGTTGGATCAAACTCAGACGATGCAGATCAGTCACTGTAGCACAAAGTGTGTGGGTGTGTTTGGTTGCATTCTCATCTCAATATAGTGTGTAGGTCACCTTACGAAAACCAAATAATCCCAAAACACTTAGGCACGATACATTAAGTCCCTCCCCGTTTCTTGTTTTGTGACATATCAACCAATAAGAGACCTGGGCCGTGCATGCTTTCAACGACTTGAGACTAATAAACATGACATGCAGTGGTTAGTTCATTGCATGCAATGCTATTAATTAGCAAAAAGACATTAAGTTTTCTTGTTTTCCTCTCCACCTTGGTCGCAGTGCACAACGTAAGATGACTTACACACCTAAACGGAGTAGTTGTTTCCTCTTCGTGTATTTGTGTTAACCTACTAGTGTGGACTCATGCACCCTTCATGCACTCTGCCAATCACCCAAAAGTGAGTCGAGAAGGGAACTTTTGCTCCCATCCCGTGCACCCTTCATACAACCTGCCTAACACTATTTGTGCTTCATATGGTTCATGTTTCATGGAGTACTGTAGCACCGTACTCTCCGTGCGCTGTAGACCTAGTTCTGTTAACATTGATCTCACCTTTCATTCTCGATCAGACAGTTGAGAAAGTGGTACTATGTTACTACATTACTGTTCATATAGTTGACATGCGCACAACATCATCTGTTGTCGTCATATCTTACTACACTAGCAACAAGATTATGTAGCACTGACGTATGAACCACTGCACATGCCTAGTAGTAGGAGCACTGTGTATGTTCAAGTGGCTGCCGTGTTTCGCACTCCTCCGTCGTAAGAGTGGAAACGCTTGATGTAATCATTTTTTTCTTCAGAAAAACAGTGGACACGCTCTACCGTGCGGATCCTCCTCCAGTCATGCACTAAATTACTCACTTTCGCCGACGTGTGGGACAGCCAGCATCGGGGTCCACCAGCCATGCACTAAATTACTCCGTAGTAGAGTGACAGTAGACTACCCCGATCGAAGCACCGCAGTAATGCCCAATGAGCCAGCAAATCACAAAACCCCCTCCTTTCCAGCAGTAAGTTGGACGGACGAAGCAACCATCATTTCACTCTTCTCTCTCAGCTTCCTCTCTACCCAACCCTCGCTTCTCCCTCATCTTGTTCCTCATTTCTTCAAGAAAACCCCGACCTGCTTCTGCCATTGTTCTTCTCTCCCAAAGAAGGAAAGGTGAGCGCATCAATGGTGTTGATTCTGGCCAAGGCCCGGTCTTGCAACCCCGAGACTGATCCTATAACTCCCTCTCTTTTCTTCTTTGGGTTTGTGATTATGGTTTCTTTTCTTTTATTTCTATTTGACAGTTTCTTGATGGACGCTGGAGCACCGGCCGAAGTGATGTCTATGGCTCTGGCCAAAACCGTCGAGGCTCATGGTACGAAGAAATGCAAGCACCCCGCCGAGACTACCGCAGACAAGCTCAAAGCCATCGCCCTGTCCAAGCCCCCCTCTCCGGGATCCCTCATTAAGCAAGTCCAGGTAATATCTCTTCTTGACGATCTTTTTCTCGATCTTGATCGTGTTTTTTCATCTAACACGCAGTACTAGTACTAGTAGTACAACTTTCTGGGTGATCTTGCATGTGATTTTTGTGTGCCAAATGACGGTTCTCAATTCCTCTTTTGACCAAAACATGCGAGAGGTTGACACTGATTTCTTATAGATTACTTTCAACTACTCCCTCTGTCCCAAATTTCTTGTCTTAGATTTTTCTAGATACGGATGTATCTAATACTAAAATGTGACTTGATACATCCATATCTAGACAAATCTAAGACAAGAATTTTGGGACGGAGGGAGTACTTTATGAACATCAATGCTACCTTTGAAGAAGGTATATTTGCCTCAGTAACTTGTGTTATGGATATTGCAAGTAATCCCTCTGCTCTCATGCCTTTGAAGACATGTTCTAGTGTCTTTGTTCACTCATTTCTGTCTGTATATGTAGTCATATACGGAGTATAATATCGAAAATCATCTTATATTTCTGAACGGAGGTAGTAATAAAATATGGTTTCTATTTGAATTAGAACCACGTCCGCGGTGGAGATGAAGTTCTCAAAGTCATGCCGTGTGAACTGGAAGACCTGAGGATGAGTTCTACTGCTAAACTATCTAGCTGATGTGTCCTTGTCGCCACGTGTCCTGAACTAGTGTTTTCCTGTAGCATTGTTGTCAGGTGTGTTCTCGAGGCTGTACTTGACCACAACAATTTCCTAGTTGTGCCTTCGATTACGAAGGGTGTAGTTCTTGTAAAGCTTCCCAACAAATCTGATGCGGCCTGTCTTCATGATCATGTTTATGAGTGGAAAGACCACTCTCTTAGGTTCTCCAAGGTTGACAAGATGGTGATGGTGCATGTAGACATCTCTCATGAAGTCCATGGCCTAGTCAGTTATGCGGGGTTCATCCCGTAGGTCGGTGGAAAGAAATAGTCTGCGACGTTTAATTAGTGCAACTTTGCTTGTTTGTAGTAAGTACTATTGTTCAGTACTTGATTTGTGTTTGTGAACCTTGTATTGTTTATTAGTACTGCCGCTTTTGGTGTGTGGTCAGTCCTGAGAACGGTCTATGTTAATGTCCG
Source organism: Aegilops tauschii subsp. strangulata (assembly GCF_002575655.3). NCBI lineage: Eukaryota > Viridiplantae > Streptophyta > Magnoliopsida > Poales > Poaceae > Aegilops > Aegilops tauschii. The sequence continues at coordinate 32,739,353 of NC_053040.3, read as the reverse complement.
TCCACTCAATTCAGTCTGTATATTTTGAAGTATCCAGATCATCTTTTTGTGAGGACGGTTTATCAATTATGGTTACACTCCAATATCTGTATGCATTGCAGGGTTTATCGCACCCACCAGGATTTCCAGTCCCATGGATGTTTGGTCCATACGATTTGTCACGACCTTTGGACTGTCCTGCTTGTCGGAGTAGGCGGGGCCCCTGCATGCCACCCGTAGTTGGACGATCAATCTTCTGTTTAGTACTTCAACATAGTGATTTCCTGGTAAGGATTCACTCGTGTCACGTCAAGTAAATCTTATTGATTTAATGTCATGTTTTCTTTCTTTTCCTGCAATTTTACGATGCAGGTTTTGCCATGTGACATTCATCACAGAATAAACCGTTTGGTTTGCTCTACGATGGCTATTTTTGCAGGTTTCACTTCTTATGTCGTGTCAGTAACGAAGGCACTGTCCATCACTTATATTACTGGAAAAAATTGGATCAGTCTGTTGACTGAGTACAAGCTGAATCCCTATGATGAACTGCAGTTTGGTTTAACAAAAAATGCCATAATTAGTCCTTCTCGCGTTTAAAAGAAATGAAGAAAAAAACTGGATCATGGTCACGAAGCCTAGTCAAGTTAGAAAGCTGATCATAGAAGACCAGACATGATCGCCGTTGTCTCACACATCGGTACCACCTTCAGCAACGGATCAAGCACCGACAGTTGCTCTAGCACTGACAGCGGCAGCAGCTCAGTCTGATCCAGCTGAGGATTGGGCACCGACCGCGTCAGCGGATCAGGCTGATCTACCGGAGGATCGGGCATCGACACCGGCACCTGCTCCGACACCAGCACTAGCTCTACAAGGAGCACCATCTCCGGCAGCAGCAGCGGCTTCGGCACCTGCGCCAACACTTGCACTTGCATCTGCTCCGGACCGTGTAGCGGAAACCGAACGAGCAGTTGCACAGGCAATAGACTGGGCTGCAGTTCGCACTTCATATACCAAAGTCCTTACAAAAACCGACATGTCCACCTTCTTGGTAAGCATTGGCCACCCAAGTGTTTCGTTCTTTCTTATTTCCATGTTGTTTCGCATGATTCACTGTGTTGATCTAACTGTTTGGGTATGTCTTCTTGTTTGCAAACAGAGAATTCCTAGAGCAACGAGGGAGTCATTCAACAATCCGGGCGACAGTGGCCAAGTTTCTCTTACCATGCACATCCTTGGTGTGAATGAACCTGCTCAATATACCGTAAGTACAAAGGATGGTCGCATGATGATTGATGCTAAAGGATGGTCAAGGTTCAAATCTAAATCATATCTTGCAGTAGGGGATGATGTCAAAATCGAACTTTCTCGGCATGGAGAGCTGGTCCAAATCAACTTTGAAATTCTTCAGTACTGCCGAACCGATCTATCCGCCGAGAGATTTTGATGTAATACTCTGGCATGGTGAAACAAGTGTCATGTGTGTATAAGTAGTACGACAGTATCATTGATAGAATTGCAACTCTGATTGCTGGTTAGGAACTGTCGTTTGATTTCATTCCAATAGCTGTTGTGCTTTATTCAATTTTGTGTATTCGCCTTGCGACAGCATCTAAAACCAGCACCGTACCGACCGCTTGCAATATGAAAAGCGCTGAGGTAGAACACATGGGCCCCCAAACATGCAGGCCCACTGGCCTATGGCCCAAAGTCCAGAACTGTGAGCATGTCTGAGTATTTCTCAGCTGAACCCCCATAATGCCCGCGCGTTGCATGTAACATCAAGATGCATTTGTAAGAGTATTTTATCTTGTGAGAGAAAAGGATGAACGAGGGAAGGCCTTATTTGCAAATGCGGAGAGGTGTGTTGGTACCTTTTTGCAAAATTGCCATAGTTTCCTTCCTATCCGTCAGATATAAATTGGACAGCCTATATTGCAGGATGACAGGCACACCATCATCACCAACTCGTCTATACCGTGTTAAAAAAACTCTGTTTTTTATAATTAAATATGTTATATATATTCCCCTTCATTTTCCTTATGTATAAAGTTGTGATATAAAAGATCTTTATATTTCTTTACAGAGGGAATATCTCTGTCAAAAATATATTTATGTGTAATAACTAGTTACTCCTGTCTTTCTACTTCCTTACACTGATATGCGAGGTATCCGGCAACGGGGTCCACATGCCATATGCACCAAATTAGAGTGCACAACTGCACGGTAGACACACCCTGGTCGTAGCGCCATGCTACCCCTTGAGCACTGCGTTGGTTTTCCCTTGAAGAGGAAAGGGTGATGCAACAAAGTAGCGTAAGTATTTCCCACAGTTTTTGAGAAGCAAGGTATCAATCCAGTAGGAGGCTACGCGTGAGTCCCTCGCACCTACACAAAACAAATAAATCCTCGCAACCAACGCGATAAGGGGTTGTCAATCCCAACACGATCACATACGAGAGTGAGATCTGATAGATATGATAGGATAATATTTTTGGTATTTTTATGATAAAGATGCAAAGTAAAATAAAAGCAAAGTAAAAAAGCAACGGAAATAACTAAGTGTTGGAAGATTAATATGATGAAGATAGACCCGGGGGCCATAGGTTTCACTAGTGGCTTCTCTCAAGAGTATAAGTATTTTACGGTGGGTGAACAAATTACTGTTGAGCAATTGACGGAATTGAGCATAGTTATGAGAATATCTAGGTATGATCATGTATATAGGCATCACATCCGAGACAAGTAGACCGAGTCCTGCCTGCATCTACTACTATTACTCCACACATCGACCGCTATCCAGCATGCATCTAGAGTATTAAGTTCATAAGAACAGAGTAACGGTTTAAGCAAGATGACATGATGTAGAGGGATAAATTCATGCAATATGATAAAAACCCCATCTTGTTATCCTCGATGGCAACTATACAATACGTGCCTTGCTGCCCCTACTGTCAGTGGGAAAGGACACCGCAAGATTGAACCCAAAGCTAAGCACTTCTCCTATTGCAAGACAGATCAATCTAGTAGGCCAAACCAAACTGATAATTCGAAGAGACTTGCAAAGATAACCAATCATACATAAAATAATTCAGAAGATTCAAATATTGTTCATAGATAAACTTGATCATAAACCCACAATTCATCGGTCTCAACAAACACACCGCAAAAGAAGATTACATCGAATAGATCTCCACGAGAGAGGGGGAGAACATTGTATTGAGATCCAAAAAGAGAGAAGAAGCCATCTAGCTACTAACTATGGACCCGAAGGTCTGAGGTAAACTACTCACACTTCATCGGAGAGGCTATGGTGTTGATGTAGAAGCGCTCCGTGATGGATGCCCCCTCCGGTGGAGCTCCGGAACAGGCCCCAAGATGGGATCTCGTGGGTACAGAAGGTTGCGGTGGTGGAATTAGTTTTTTGGCTCCGTATCTGATCGTTTGGGGGTACGTAGGTATATATACGAGGAAGAAGTACGTCGGTGGAGCAACAGGGGGCCCACGAGGGTGGAGGGCGTGCCCTGGGGGGGTAGGCGCGCCCCCCTACCTCGTGGCTTCCTGCTTTGTTTCTTGACGTAGGGTCCAAGTCTCCTGGATCATGGTCGTTCCAAAAATCACGTTCCCGAAGGTTTCATTCCGTTTGGACTCCGTTTGATATTCTTTTTCTGCGAAACTCTGAAATAGGCAAAAAACAACAATTCTGGGCTGGCCCTCCAGTTAATAGGTTAGTCCCAAAAAATATTATAAAAGTGAATAATAAAGCCCAATAATTTCCAAAACAGAAGATAATATAGCATGGAGCAATAAAAAATTATAGATACGTTGGAGACATATCAAGCATCCCCAAGCTTAATTCCTGCTCATCCTCGAGTAGGTAAATGATAAAAACAGAACTTTTTGATGCGGAGTGCTACTTGGCATAATTTCAATGTAATTCTTCTTAATTGTGGTATGAATATTCAGATCCGAAAGATTCAAGACAAAAGTTCATATTGACATAAAAATAATAATACTTCAAGCATACTAACTAAGCAATTATGTCTTCTCAAAATAACATGGCCAAAGAAAGTTATCCCTACAAAATCATATAGTCTGGCTGCTCTATCTTCACCACACAAAATATTTAAATCATGCACAACCCTGATGACAAGCCAAGCAATTGTTTCATACTTTTGATGTTCTCAAACTTTTTCAATCTTCACGCAATACATGAGCCTGAGCCATGGACATAGCACTATATGTGGAATAGAATGGTGGTTGTGGAGAAGACAAAAAGGAGAAGATAGTCTCACATCAACTAGGCGTATCAACGGGCTATGGAGATGCCCATTAATAGATATCAATGTGAGTGAGTAGGGATTGCCAAGCAACGGATGCACTAGAGCTATAAGCATATGAAAGCTCAACATAAGAGACTAAGTGGGTGTGCATCCAACTCGCTTGCTCACGAAGACCTAGGGCATATTTGAGGAAGCCCATCATTGGAATATATAAGCCAAGTTCTATAATGAAAAATTCCCACTAGTATATGAAAGTGATATCATAGGAGACTCTCTATCATGAAGATCATGGTGCTACTTTGAAGCACAAGTGTGGTAAAAGGATAGTAACATTGTCCCTTCTCTCTTTTTCTCTCATCATTTTTTATTTGGGCCTTTTCTTCCCTTTTTTTAATGGCCTCTTTTTTTCGTCTGGAGTCTCATCCCGACTTGTGGGGGAATCATAGTCTCCATCATCGTTTCCTCACTTGGGACAATGCTCTAAAAATGATGATCATCACACTTTTATGTTCTTACAACTCAACAATTACAACTCGATACTTAGAACAAAATATGACTCTAGGTGAATGCCTCCGGCGGTGTACCGGGATATGCAATGAATCAAGAGTGACATGTATGAAAGAATTATGAATGGTGGCTTTGCCACAAATACAATGTCAACTACATGATCATGCAAAGCAATATGACAATGATGAAGGTGTCATAGTAAACGGAACGGTGATATGTTGCATGGCAATATATCTCGGAATGGCTATGGAAATACCATGATAGGTAGATATGGTGGCTGTTTTGAGGAAGGTATATGGTGGGTGTATGATACCGGCGAAAAGTGCGCGGTATTAGAGAGGCTAGCAATGGTGGAAGGAGGAGAAGTGCGTATACTCCATGGAATCAACATTAGTCATAAAGAACTCATATACTTATTGCAAAAATCTACAAGTTATCAAAGCAAAGTATTACGCGCATGCTCCTAGGGGTATAGATTGGTAGGAAAAGACCATCGCTCATCCCCGACCGCCACTCATAAGGAAGACAATCAATAAATAAATCATGCTCCGACTTCATCACATAACGGTTCACCATACGTGCATGCTACGGGAATCACAAACTTTAACACAAGTATCTCTCAAATTCACAACTACTCAACTAGCTGTGACACCCAAAATTTTATTTGGCTTTTTCAAAGTTTTATTTGATTTGAGGGAGGTGATTTAAAATTTTCTTCTAAAGAACTCTCCCTCTCAAAATATTTTCTTTTATGACAAGTGCTTTGTTTTGGTTTCACCCAAGACTTGATTTTGGTCTTGGAGGTTTTTCCTTCTTGTGTGGACTCAAAACCAAATGCTTTTCACTTGGGAAAATTTCTTTTGAAATTCTTTTAAATAGTCCTATGGCATTTGGAGTGATCTTCTCCCCTTTTCAAAAATCCCTCTTGCCATGACATGAGTGGGAACCATCTCTCAAAAGCCTTTCCTCATCTTTGGATCATGATATACTTCAAATCCAGCAAGTTGAACCTCTCCATATATTTATTTCCATTTATTTCTTATCAAAAATTATTTCTGCCTTCTATTCTAGCTCTTGGAGGTTTACAAAGGAGCTACTCTTTCTGCTTTGAGTTTTGCCTCCAAACCAATTTCCCTAGCTAGTCCTTTGAGCCCTCAACCAGGATCCATGAAGATCCACTGGTCTCCAGTTCAAATTTTTCAAACTATACTTGCTGCAAGTTTGACCTGATTTGCCAAATTTGATGAAATTCATTCAAATCCTTCTCCTAAATATCTGAGTAAATTCAGGCAGCCTCTGGGTGCATTGAGAGGTCACCTCACCAAGTCCCAGCTCCAGAAAACAAAAATCTCCTTGCCAAATCATTTCGTCGAACACCTGCAGAGCACTGTCAATGTCATGTTCAGTAAATTCAGACAAAACAGTTTCAGAACTACTGTCGTTTTCTTCAGAGCCCAACGTCGATCTCGCCAGTGCCGCGGTGGTGCCTTGCTCCCCATCCCTTCCTTCTTGTCCTCCAAGCCGCACGATCGCCAGGAAGCTTGCGGACGTCGGCGACGAGCAGGAGAAGGTGCGCCACCCCGTGACCGACGGCAGCGGCGGCTTTGCGGCCGCCAGAGAGAGGCGCAGCGTGGACGGCGCCGTCCAGCGCCGCCCAAGCCACCGGAGGCCGTCGCGTGGCCTTCCACTCCCCCGTGCGCGCTGCCACCCTCGTCGTGAACCGCTAGGCGCGGAGCGCGCTCTCTGCCGCCGCCGTGCCCGTACGGCCGCCCCGTCGAGGACCGGTGCCATTACGCCAAGCCCGATCAAGATTAGCGGGGGAACGGCACCAGTACACCTCCCTAATGCTGCCTGGCCACTTAAGCTCCCTGCCAAGCCATTGCCTCGCCGTAATTGCTCGCCGGAGCGATCCCGTTCACGGCCACCCCCTCGAATCGCCTATAAATAGAGGCCCCGAGCTCAAACTAGAACACACACCATCTCTGCATACCTCCAACACCACGCCTAGCCACTGGAAGAGCCCCGAGGGAGCCTTCTTGCCAGTAGCTTCCTTATGCATCCACTCTCCTGGCCCGCGCTTCAATTCGGAGTTTGCAGCACCCACCGGAGTTCTCCACCATCGCCCGAGCCGCCGTCCGCCGGAGAAAGTGTCGCCGTCAACGTGGTGCTCTCCGTCGGTCAAGTCCACCACCCACCAATGCAGAAGGAAGCACTAAACCTCTTGGTACACTCCGATCTCCCTGCCTCGCCGTGGTTCGACGCTGGCGACCACCGCAGCCTTCGGGCGCCGGCGAGGTTTTTAAACCTGACATGTGGACCACCCCCATCAGCCTCTCTTCTGTTTCACCCACGAACCGTTTTTAGTTGGCGCCTTCGGGCAAATACGCTTTCTCTTTGGGTTGGGTCTTTCCCTCCGAACCGTTTTCTGTTTTCTCAGTTAAGTCCCTGGATCTTTTCTGTTTCATCACAGATTAGTCCCTGGACTAAAACCCTTATAACTTTTTAATAAAAGATGATTTTTGAGTGATTCTTTTTCTGTCAGTCTTGTATTTCTGCCTAGTTTTTTATAGTATTTATTTGGAAAAATTTTGGAACAACTTTTATGCACGCGATGATTTTCATGTTAGTGTACGTTTTCGCTATACCGTAGGTTCCGGAAGAGGTGACGGAGCCGCGAACTTCGCCGAGCTAGACTCCGACTTCTCCGAACCAGGCAAGCATGTTTGAACCTTTGATATGATAGGTGTTTTGCATGTTTGCCTGAATGGTTTGTGCATGGCATATGAGCATCGGTGGGTATCTCGTTGCATGTGAGGCAACTATCCGTGAGTTCCGAAGTTACTGTGATCTCTGGTGAGAGATGGCCTAGTCATGTGGTGACATGAAAGGCAGTAAGGTGGTATTGTTGTAGCATGCCAGCCTTACGTCATCCGATAAACTCCGATGTTAAACGTGGACTGAGTCACATTATCGTTCTTTCCCTTTCGTGCCACCACATGTTTTCTGCAAAGAATACGGTTTAGTAAGTTGATAACCTCTTTCCGTGTACACACCAAATAGAGGGGCCGGGATGAGGGTTCCATGGCCCTAGATTAAAGCCAGTCATCCGGTCAGGGGGCATGGGTGTTTCCGGTTGGGACCGAGAGGAGGGCACCCCTTAGAGCACGCGTATATAAATTTGATCCCATGCTACGCGAGGTTGTAGCCTCCCCGTCTCAAAGTTTTTCTTGAATGTTGCCGAGGGTGATTCCTGGCTTCGGAATGTTGAATGGGTGTGTACTGGTTAGACGTGTTTTCTCCTAAAACACCGTAAACGGAACTAGTCCCCGTGACTACTGAAATCCGTTGGCTGTGGTTAAAGTACAAACTCTGCAGAGTCAAATCCTTCCGAGTCATCGTATCGATGGTCAGGACCGTGATCAGTGAACCCATATCTATGTCAAGTCCTCGTGGTATTTTCCCCGGTGAACAAGCTTGATTGGTATATTGGTTGAACGTTATTCCGTGGATGGACTAACCCTGTTGTTTATTTCATACCTGATTATGCCCTTGCAATGTTAAAAATTCTTGAGCTACTGAGACATCAAGTTATGAAATATAAGCCCTTTACGCTATGTCCCTCAGACGTCCGACTGTGGCATGTTGTCTTTTACTTTCAATATAAGCCCTTTATGTGATGTCGCTCAGACGTCCGACTGTGGCATGTTTGTCTTTTACTTTCAATATAAGCCCTTTATGCGATGTCGCTCAGACGTCCGACTGTGGCACCCTTGTCATTTACTTTCAATATAAGCCCTTTATGTGATGTCGCTCAGACGTCCGACTGTGGCACGCACTGTCATTTATTTTCTATTATAAGCCCTTTATGTGGTGTCGCCTTGACGCCCGACTGCGGCATTGTTATTCTTGTATTTTCCTCTCGAGGAGTCATTCAGACACTCGTTTGGCCCTCAGTAATTACCTTGGGATTTCGGGGGGACTACCGCCCGACTTCTCTTTTATTTTCCCATGCAGTGTTATCTATATGTCTGAGTGCGCTTGTTAATCTGTTCATATGCATCATGTTTACATTTGTTATATCTTATGTCCGAACTGTCTTGCGAGTACTTTCATAGTACTCACCTGGCTTGTTGATTTGGCCAGATGTTGACGAAGGCGATCTCATGGATGAAGAGTTTGATAGTGAGTCCGACGCCTAGAGGAGTCCCAGTCAGTCCCGTGCGATCCTGGATATTGGTCACTTGTATTATATACGCTTCCGCCACCCACAATAAGTCTCCTCGAGCCTCACTCCGACGCTCGAAGAGCTGTTAGTCTTCAGGAGTCATATCACCCACTCCGCTGTGGTATTTCCACCACCGCTTTTATCGTGAGTTAGTAGTTATGCCACCCTATCCGCCTTTATGTTTTATTAGCGTGCTTGCAATAAATTGTTGAGCAGTCTCCGCTCAACCTTGTATTATATTCAGTACTCCTGGTATTTTCTTCTGTGACCAAGATATTGTCTACCAGTGAGAAGGAATTCTTCTTTACTGGTCCGTAAAAGGGATCGGTCTCTCAATAAATATTTTATTGGAAAACCGGTCGTGACACTAGCATAACTCTAATATCACCATCTTCATATCTCAAAACAATTATCAAGCATCAGACTTCTCATAGTATTCAACACACTCATAAGAATTTTCTTTTACTAATCTTGCATGCCTAGCATATTAGGATTATTTAAGCAAATTACCATGCTATTTAAGACTCTCAAAATAATCTAAGTGAAGCATGAGAGATCAATAGTTTCTACAAAACAAATTCACCACCGTGCTCTAAAAGATATAAGTGAAGCACTAGAGCAAAAACTATATAACTCAAAAGATATAAGTGAAGCACATAGAGTATTCTAATAATTCCGAATCATGTGTGTCTCTCTCAAAATGTGTGTACCGCAAGGATGATTGTGGTAAACTAAAAAGCAAAGACTCAAATCATACAAGACGCTCCAAGCAAAACACATATCATGTGGTGAATAAAAATATAGCTCCAAGTAAAGTTAACGATGGAAGTAGACGAATGAGGGGATGCCTTCCGGGGCATCCCCAAGCTTTGGCTTTTTGGTGTCCTTATATTATCTTGGGGGTGCCATGGGCATCCCCAAGCTTAGGCTCTTGCCACTCCTTGTTCCATAATCCATCAAATCTTTCACCCAAAACTTGAAAACTTCACAACACAAAACTCAGCAGAAAATCTCGTGAGCTCCGTTAGCGAAAGAAAACAAAAGACCACTTCAAGGTACTGTAATGAACTCATTCTTTATTTATATTGGTGTTAAACCTACTGTATTCCAACTTCTCTATGGTTTATAAACTATTTTACTAGCCATAGATTCGTCAAAATAAGCAAACAACACACGAAAAACAGAATCTGTCAAGAACAGAACAGTCTGTAGTAATCTGTAACTAACGCAAACTTCTGGAACTCCAAAAAATCAGTCAAAATAGGAAGACCTAGACAATTTGTTTATTGATCAGCAGCAATTGGAATCAATATTTTATCACATTCTGGTGATTTTTAACAATTGTTTTTGTGAACAGAATGTTTCTGGAAATTACAGCAAGATCAAATAACTATCATCCAAGAAGATTCTATAGGTTTAACTTGGCACAAACGCTAATTAAAACATAAAAAACACATCTAAACAGAGGCTAGAACAAATATTTATTCCTAAACAGAAGCAAAAAGAAAAAAAAACTAAAAATAAAATTGGGTTGCCTCCCAACAAGCGCTATCGTTTAACGCCCCTAGCTAGGCATAAAAGCAAGGATAGATCTAGGTATTGCCATCTTTGGTAGGCAATCCATAAGTGGCTCTCATGATAGATTCATATGGTAATTTTATTTTCATCCTAGGGAAGTGTTTCATGCCTTTCCTTAATGGAAATTGGAATCTAATATTCCCTTCCTTCATATCAATAATTGCACCAATCGTTCTAAGAAAAGGTCTACCAAGAATAATAGGACATGAAGGATTGCAATCTATGTCAAGAATGATAAAATCTACGGGCACATAGTTCCTATTTGCAACAATAAGAACATCATTAATTCTTCCCATAGGTTTCTTAATAGTGGAATCCGCAAGGTGTAAGCTTAAAGAGCAATCATCAAAATCACGGAAACCTAGCAAATCGCACAAAGTTCTCGGAATCGTGGAAACACTGGCACCCAAATCACACAAAGCATAGCATTCATGATCTTTAATCTTAATTTTAATAGTAGGTTCGCACTCATCATAAAGTTTTCTAAGGATAGAAACTTCCAACTCAAGATTTTCTTCATAAGATTGCATCAAAGCATCAACGATATGTTTGGTAAAAGCTTTATTTTGACTATAAGCATGAGGAGAATTTAGCACGGATTGCAACAAGGAAATACAATCTATCAAAGAGCAATTATCATAATTAAATTCCTTCAAATCCAAAATAGTGGCTCCATTAACATCTAATGTTTTGATTTCTTCAATCCCACTTTTATCAATTTTAGCATCAAGATTTAAAAACTCCGAATTTTTGGAACGCCTTCTAGGCAAAGGTGGATCATATTCAGTCCCATCATTATCAAGATTCATATTGAAAAACAAAGATTTAATAGGGGACACATCAATAACTTTTAGATCTTCATCTTTGTTTTCATAAAAATTAGAAGAACACGCTTTTATAAAGCAATCTTTCTTAGCACGCATCCTAGCGATTCTTTCTTTGCACTCATTAATGGAAATTCTCATGGCTTTGAGAGACTCATTGATATCATGCTTAGGAGGAATAGATCTCAGTTTCAAAGAATCAACATCAAGAGAAATTCTATCAACGTTCCTAGCCAATTCATCAACTTTAAGCAATTTTTCTTCAAGCAAAGCATTGAAATTCTTTTGCGAATTCATAAACTCTTTAACACTAGTCTCAAATTCGGAGGGCATCTTATTAAAATTTCCATAAGAATTGTTGTAGGAATTACCATAATTATTAGAGGAATTGCTAGGATAAGGCCAAGGATTAAAGTTTCCTCTATACGCGTTGTTACCAAAATTATTCCTACCAACAAAATTCACATCCATAGATTCATTATTATTCTCAATCAAAGTACACAAAGGCATATCATTGGGATCCGAAGAAACACTCTTAGTAGCAAATAATTTCATAAGTTCATCCATCTTTCCACTCAAAACATTAATTTCTTCTATCGCATACACTTTTTTATTAGTAGATCTTTCAGTGTGCCATTGAGAATAATTAACCATAATATTATCTAGGAGTTTAGTAGCTTCTCCTAAAGTGATTTCCATAAAAGTGCCTCCCGCGGCCGAATCTAAAATATTTCTAGAAGCAAAATTCAATCCGGCATAAATTTTTTGTATAATCATCCACAAATTCAAACCATGAGTAGGGCAATTACGTATCATTAATTTCATCCTCTCCCAAGCTTGTGCAACATGTTCATGACCAATTTGCTTAAAATTCATAATATCATTTCTAAGAGAGATAATCTTAGCGGGAGGAAAATACTATTTTTAGGCAAAGACGAAAACCAAGCTTTAGCACGATCTCTAAGCGAAAAAGGAAATAGCTTCAGTTTAACAATATCATTATCAACATCTTTCTTCTTTTGCATATCACACAAATCAACGAAGCTATTTAGATGAGTAGCGGCATCTTCACTAGGAAGGCCGGCGAATTGATCTTTCATGACAAGATTGAACAAACCAGCATTGATTTCACAAGCTTCAGTATCGGTAAGAGGAGCAATCGGAGTGCTAAGGAAATCATTATTGTTGGTATTGGTAAAGTCACATAATTTGGTATTATCTTGAGCCATAGTGACAAGTAAGCAATCCAACACACGAGCAAACAAGAGACGGGCAAAAAGAGGCAAATGGAAAAGAGAGGGCGAATAAAAAGGCAAGGGTGAACTGGGGGAGAGGAAAACGAGAGCCAAATGGCAAATAATGTAATGCGGGAGATAAGGGTTTGTGATGGGTACTTGGTATGTTGACTTTTGCGTAGACCTCCCCGGCAGCGGCGCCAGAAATCCTTCTTGCTACCTCTTGAGCACTGCGTTGGTTTTCCCTTGAAGAGGAAAGGGTGATGCAGCAAAGTAGCGTAAGTATTTCCCTCAGTTTTTGAGAACCAAGGTATCAATCCAGTAGGAGGCTACGCGTGAGTCCCTCGCACCTACACAAAACAAATAAATCCTCGCAACCAACGCGATAAGGGGTTGTCAATCCCTACACGGTCACTTACGAGAGTGAGATCTTATAGATATGATAGGCTAATATTTTTGGTATTTTTATGATAAAGATGCAAAGTAAAATAAAAGCAAAGTAAAAAGCAACGGAAATAACTAAGTGTTGGAAGATTAATATGATGAAGATAGACCCGGGGGCCATAGGTTTCACTAGTGGCTTCTCTCAAGAGCATAAGTATTTTATGGTGGGTGAACAAATTACTGTTGAGCAATTGACAGAATTGAGCATACTTATGAGAATATCTAGGTATGATCATGTATATAGGCATCACGTCCGAGACAAGTAGACCGACTCCTGCCTGCATCTACTACTATTACTCCACACATCGACCGCTATCCAGCATGCATTTAGAGTATTAAGTTCATAAGAATAGATAACGCTTTAAGCAAGATGACATGATGTAGAGGGATAAATTCATGCAATATGATAAAAAACCCCATCTTGTTATCCTCGATGGCAACTATACAATACGTGCCTTGCTGCCCCTACTGTCACTTGGAAAGGACACCGCAAGATTGAACCCAAAGCTAAGCACTTCTCCTATTGCAAGACAGATCAATCTAGTAGGCCAAACCAAACTGATAATTCGAAGAGACTTGCAAAGATAACCAATCATACATAAAAGAATTCAGAAGATTCAAATATTGTTCATAGATAAACTTGATCATAAACCCACAATTCATCAATCTCAACAAACACACCGCAAAAGAAGATTACATCGAATAGATCTCCACGAGAGAGGGGGAGAACATTGTATTGAGATCCAAAAAGAGAGAAAAAGCCATCTAGCTACTAACTATGGACCCGAAGGTCTGAGGTAAACTACTCACACTTCATCGGAGAGGCTATGGTGTTGATGTAGAAGCCCTCCGTGATGGATGCCCCCTCTGGTGGAGCTCCGGAACAGGCCCCAAGATGGGATCTCGTGGGTACAGAAGGTTGCGCCGGTGGAATTAGGTTTTTGGCTCCGTATCTGATCGTTTGGGGGTATGTAGGTATATATAGGAAGAAGAAGTATGTCGGTGGAGCAACAAGGGGCCCACGAGGGTGGAGGGCGCGCCCTGGGGGTAGGCGCGCCCCCTACCTCGTGGCTTCCTGCTTTGTTTCTTGACGTAGGGTCCAAGTCTCCTGGATCATGTTCGTTCCAAAAATCACATTCCCGAAGGTTTCATTCCGTTTGATATTCCTTTTCTGCGAAACTCTGAAATAGGCAAAAAAACAGCAATTCTGGGCTGGGCCTCCGGTTAATAGGTTAGTCACAAAAATAATATAAAAGTGAACAATAAAGCCCAATAATGTCCAAAACAGAAGATAATATAGCATGGAGCAATCAAAAATTATAGATACGTGGGAGACGTATGACGCCGCATTAATGCCCAATGAGCCGTCAAATCACAAAACCCCCCACCTTTCCAGCTTTAGCAGTAAGCTGGACGGACGAAGTGGCAATATTTCACTCGGCCTGAATCCCTTCTCCCTTGTGTGCTTGTTCAGAGAAAACCCCCGCTCGGCGATTGCATAGGGTTTTCTCATGGAGAACCTGGTACAAATTCTTCATCCATCCCCGATAAATCCAAGTCCCTTGGTCGCGGGTACTCCTAGGATGGCAGTCGCCGCCGTTGATGCATTTTTCTTCCTACTGAATCCAGTGTGTTTCATTTGCAGTGCCCAAAGTGCGAGGACCCTACAGGTTTCTGCGCCCTCGGCGAGACGCCACACTTGTTCATTCTCATCGTAACACAGGATTTTAAAATGCGCACAGTATGTTCCTAGAATCCTCTTTTCTATCCGGGAAGGTGAGGTTTTTTGAACATGATGTCGACTATTTTGGAAATTTGGATTGCTATATTTGGATAAAAGGTACTAGTACCATGGTCAACACTGACGTGAAGGAGGAAAGTATTTCTAGATTTGGATATAGGGAATACATTGTGTTCTCATATTATTTTTCCTGCAGTGCATTCCTTGCTCTGGCAGAACACATGTACTCAAGATGCTCGGCCTTGCCATAACTGAATACACCAGTTTAATGCTAACAGTGAAGACAAACCATGGATATAAGTTTCGAGTTGGGTTAATGAACCAAGAAGATCACTGCTTCTTTTATGGACGAACTTGGATAAACTTTCTCAAGTGTTACGGTCTGAAAGTTGGCGCACGAATGTTGATGGAAATAGCAGAACCTGGTCTCATCTTCACTGCGATCTTCCACCCCGACATCGTTCCAATTGTTCATCCATGTTAGTTTTGTATCTGGTTCTTGCTTGTTGCCTCGATTACTTCTTAATCCACCTATTCTGTCTAATTGATCACAAGTTAACTTTAGAAGTAGCAACGAATCTCTCACGAAGATGCTACTTCTAACTAATATTTTCTTATAATTGGTGGCACGTGTAGGTTTTTTCAGAGTTAAGCAGGCTGATCGTTTGTTATTCTGTAACAACTCGGCTGTTACTGATGGCACTGAAGTTGACTGGGACGACATCCACAAGTTCCTACACTTTATTGATCGTCTTGAGGTCCTTCTAGGGCGTTTCAATGGTGGAAGGCCACGTGGGATATGTGTGCCACTGCTGCACTCGTTGAACAGGTCCAACTATGTCGAGAAACTTATGGTACAAGCTATTTTCTGTTATATATGTTGTTCATAAACTATTGCTTATACACAGTTTTACAGTTGTGATCTTCTTGAAACAGAAACTGCCCAGTTCTATTGTTCCTATACAGATGCCCGACCATGGTCGGGTCAGACTTGCGCTTGGTCACAACATGATGTTTATGTCGACCTACTCCATTCCCCTTGGAGGTGAAAAGATACTTATTCATGAGTGGTCTCAAATAATGAAGGCCCGTCCATCTTGGAGAATAGGACAGAAGATTATGTTCCTGCTTTTCCACGGATCTAAAGCGAATATCCTATTTATTGACCACATTGCGAGATGAAGCCGCTTTCAGAAGGCTGTGGATGCGCGGGGGTGGCGCCTGGGCCTTGTCCTGGGGCTTGGCGGCCTCACCCTTGGTTAACTGTAGGCAAAGTAGCACTGTTCGAGGCGTGCTTTGTATGGTTGAACCTGTATAAGTACTCATACTGCTTTCGGCTATGGTTGTTAAGTGCCCCTGCTGGTTTCAGTTAAGGTTGTTAAGTACTCCTGCTGCTTTTACAGTCTGTCGTGTTTCTTCAGTCCTGTCTTTCTCCAGCCGCCAAAACAAAACCAGCACCGGCGGGGTCGCCTGCTTCCACCTCCCATGGCTGGCTGCGCCTAAGTGCACGCATCGCCGCCCCACCGTCTCCTAAACCGTTAACGCTGACGTCCGAGGCCTCGCCGTCGTCCTCCGCGCACTTTGGTGCGCTCGCCGCGGCGCCGCCCTCTCGCGTTGTCAACATGGTCAACAAACAACAGGAATCGGCAGAAGTACGTGGAGAGGATGACATTAGGGCCCACCATGTCAGCGTATGGAAAAATAAAATGCTTCCTCCTAGTATTTTCCTGACATCTGAGACCCACGACATTGTGGGCGTATATAGTCAATAGACAAGAGAACAGCACAAGATCGGCTGACACCTGGGACGTAGCAGCTCGAGCAGTATTTTTTTGTTATTGTTGAGACGGAGCAGGGTATGAACTGGGCTGTGGCCCGTCTAGCCCAGGTTTATATTTTATGTTCACCATGTGACCAGCCCAACTATTTTTTCTTTGTGAAAATGCGCCCAGTTTATTTTTTCTGAAGAATACCCAATCCAGGCCTACTTATTTTTCTACGCCCTGATGGGCTGCAACTCTTTCAAGATGCCTGCAAATCTTGAAAGTAATATGAAATGGGTTGTAAATATAAAAACAGATGACAAATTGGCAATTACTTTATAATTTCTGAATTTTTTCACATTTTCAGATTCCTATTTCACTGGGCATTAACCTAATTTAAATATATCTTCAAAGTACTTTAAATCTGGCTCGACATTTCGGTATTAAAAATAGTTCGGAACCCACAGAAATATGCAAAATTGGCCCTGGCCAACCAAAAAACGGACTGCAATAAATTGCATAAGAAGTCGCAATGAGCTATATATAAATTATTAAAAAAAGAGGGAATGGTCTGACTTATGGGCCTATTAAGTTGACGCGTATGCAAGATTTTTTTAGTTATTATATACGTCAACAAACGATTCTTGCAGACGTAACCGTTGGATGTCAATCCAATGGCCATCGTGTCTCTTCAATCTCTGATCTTCTTGCTCCAGCCGCCAAATCCAGCGCCGGCGGGACCGCCTGCTCCCGCCTCCCGTGCAGGCCTCACCGCCCCCTACTACTCCCACCACTAGCCAGGGCATCCCTCTACTCACCCACACCCCCTGTTATTCTGTGGCGATGGCAGCCTCACACCGCAGCCGAACCAGTGAACCCTCGTACTCCTCTCCGCATGGGCATCCACTGCCGTGTCTTCCCCGGCTCCGCGTCGTCCCCTTCCTAGGCCTCATCGTCGTCCACCGCCCTGGTGCTCTCGGTGCGGCGTGGTCAACATGGTCAAGGAACGACTTCCATTGGAAGAGTAATGTCGTGGAGAGGCTGACAGCTGGGTCCACAGCGGCCGCAAGGAAGTGCCTCCTTATTACGCAGAAAATAATTATTCCTCCACCTGACAGCAGGGACCCACCGGACGGGCCACCGTATTTGGCGAAAAAAAAGTTTCCCCCCTGACTGCTGGACCCACCGGACGGGCCACCGTATTTCTCGAAAAAAGCGTTCCCCCCGCTGTCAGCTCGGACCCACGGGAAGTGCCTCCTTATTACGCACAAAAAATGAATACTCCCCCTGCTAGCTGGGGCCCAGTATAGTGGGAGGCTGACTTGTGGGCCTACTAAGTTGACGGGGACAGAGGGCTTTGTCAACTTAGTCAATATGCATGATTGTAGCTCCATTGACCGTACGATGTCCATCCAACGGCCGTAGTGCTTCTTCAACCTCCGGTCGTCTTGCTCCAGCCGCCCAAACCAGCGCCGGTCGTGCCTCGTGCTCCTGCCTCCCGTGGCAAGCTGCGATGCCGCGGAGGCCTCACCGCCCCCTACTACTCCCACCGCCGGCCAGGCCATCCCTCTACTCAGCCACACCCCCTGTTATTCTGCGGCAACGGCAGCCTCACACCGGAGCCGAACCAGTGAACCCTCGTACTCCTCTCCGTGCGGGCTTCCACTGCCGCGTCTTCCCCGGCTCCACGTCGTCCCCTTCCTAGGCCTCGCCATCGTCCACCGCCTTGGTGCTCTCGGCGCAGTGTGGTCAACATGGTCAAGGAACGACTTCCATCGAAAGAGTACTGTATGTGGAGAGGCTGACAGCTGGGTCCACGGTCGCAGCAAGGAAGTGCCTCCTTATTACGCGCAAAATAATTATTCCTCCACCCGACAGCGGGGACCCACCAGACGGGCCACCGTATTTCGCGAAAAAACGTTTCCCCTGACTGCTGGGACCCACCAGCTACATCTTCACACGCAAGGAAGTGCGTCCCGGCAAAAAAAAACGATTCGCCTCCCTGACTGCTGGCACCCACCAGCTACATCTTCTCAGGCAAGGAAGTGCCTGACAGTCGGGACGCACCTGGTCGAAGCGTACGTAGCGTTGTCATTCTGGTCGCGAACGTGTAACTACATACTGGTCGATGTAGAGGCGCGCACGTGTCGTAGTAGAAGCGCGCACGTAGCATGTACACGTACGTACAGCGGCCAAGGTGCAAGAAAGTAAATACGGCCACGTACGTACATACGGGTGGGGTCTCGAACGCCTACTCGCGCGTACGTACGGCCAGGGCTCGTGTACATGGCCGGGTTGGAATGGAGAAACAGCATCGTCGTCGTGTTCATGGGGAGCCAACCGGCTGGGTCGGAACGGAATGCGTCGTCGTGTTCATCTGGAGGGCTTGGACAAAACAGCCGATGGAAACGAGGCCTGGCGTACCGCAGAACGGAGGAAATGGCATTGTGTTCGACCGGCCACATTCGAAACGGGATCCTGTTCATCGGGAGGGGTCTGGCGTACCACAAAATGGAGGATACGGACCTCCGACGGTCGAAATGGGGGTCCTGTTGATCGGGAGGGGTGTGGCGTACCGCAAACCAGAGGAAACGGACTTGTGTTGGAGCGCTACGGTCGAAACGGGGGTCCTGTTCATCGGGAGTGGTGTGGCGTACCGCAAAACGGGACTCCACGGGACACTGTTCATCTCCACCGTCGACCCCCTCCAGCCTCTACGGGCTACTGTTCATCCACGTCGACCTCCTGCAGCCACCACCTCTGACTGTTCATCCACGGGCTCCTGTTCATCCAGCCACCACCACGCGCTACTCCACCGGCTACTGTTCAACTAGCCCTCTCCACGGGCTCCTGTTCAACCACCCCTCCACGGGCTACTGTTCATCCATCCCTCCACCGTCTACTGTTCATCCTGCCCTCCACGGGGTGGTCCTGTTCATCCTGCCCTCCACGGGGTCCAGTTCATCCAGCCCCAACTGGCTCGAACGATCGGGGTCCTGTTCATCCAGAGGCAACGCCACGGGGTCCAGTTCATCCACCCCCACGGGGAACTGTTCATCCAAACCCCCCCAGCAACGCTCACTGTTCATCTAGAGGCAGCATCGATCGGCTTCAGTTAGCAGCAGTAGCCAAGGAATCACTCGATCGGGTTCAGTTAACAGCCATCGATCGATCGCTCAGGTTCAGTAACGTGTAGCCTGCAGTGCAATCGCTCGGATTCAGTTAGAGCCCAACGCCTCGCACCCACGCGCGTGCATGTATGAGAGAAACGCGCATCGCTCGGCCCCTACCACCCACCGTAACCGGGAACACCCCGGTATTTTCCTCGCCCTCGCTTCTACCACGGTTTTTTCCGTCATGGACGGCCCAAAGAATATTATGCAGCTGCGTCTCCGGCCCGCCCAGGACGAAAAGCCCATTTTCTGTCATGATTTTTTGTCATAGAAGTACGACCCCACCACATCTATGATGATACCGTGTTTTGTCATAATTATTGTCATAAGTATGACAGAAAAAAAATTCGTTTGGCCCAAAATGTCACGGATGTGTCTTTTTTTTGTAGTGTAGGTTTGGTACACAGCATAGCAAACTTTACAGAACCTATGGCTGAGGCATAGGGAATGATTTTCATTCTCTTTCTATTTTCTGTCGTGGTCGTGTTTTGAGTCTTACTCAACTTTACACCTTGCAATATAGGCAAGAACTCTTTCTTTGACTGTTCCATTTTGAACTACTTCAAAAATCTTGTCAAGGTATGTACTCATCGAAAAATCTTATCAAACTTCTTGATCTATCTCTATAGATCTTGATGCCCAATATGTAAGCAGCTTCACCGAGGTCTTTCTTTTAAAAACTCCTTTCAAACACTCCTTTATGCTTTCCACAAAATTCAAAATCATTTATGATCAACAATATGTTATTCACATATACTTATCAGAAACGCTGTAGTGCTCCCACTCACTTTCTTGTAAATATAGGCTTCACCGCAAGTCTGTATAAAACTATATGCTTTGATCAACTTATCAAAGCGTATATTCCAACTCCCAGATGCTTGCACCAGTCCATAGATGGATCGCTGGAGCTTGCACATTTTGTTAGCACCTTTAGGATTGACAAAACCTTCTAGTTGTATCATATACAACTCTTCTTTAATAAATCCATTAAGGAATGCAGTTTTGATATCCATTTGTCAGATTTCATAAAACGTGGCAATTGCTAACATGATTTAGACAGACTTTAAGCATCGATACGAGTGTGAAAATCTCATCGTAGTCAACATCTTGAACTTGTCAAAAACCCTTTTCGACAAGTCAAGCTTTGTAGATAGTAACACTACTATCAGCGTTCGTCTTCCTCTTGAAGATCCATTTATTCTTAATGGCTTGCTGATCATCGGGCAAGTCCACGAAAGTCCACACTTTGTTCTCATAGATGGATACTATCTCAGATTTCATGGCCTCAAGCCATCTGTCGGAATCTGGGCTCATCATCGCTTCCTCATAGTTCGTAGGTTCATCATGGTCTATTAACATGACTTCTAGAATAGGATTACCGTACCACTCTGGTGCGGATCGTACTCTGGTTGACCTACGAGGTTCGGTACTAACTTGATCTGAAGTTTCACGATCATCATCATTAACTTCCTCACTAATTGGTGTAGGCATCACTGGAACTGATTTCAGTGTTGAGCTACTTTCCAATTCGAGAGAAGGTACAATTACCTCATCAAGTTCTACTTTCCTCCCACTCACTTCTTTCGAGAGAAACTTCTTCTCTAGAAAGGATCCACTCTTAGCAACAAAGATCTTGCCTTCGGATCTGTGATAGAAGGTGTACCCAACAGTTTCTTTTGGGTATCCTATGAAGACGCACTTCTCCGATATGGGTTTGAGCTTATCAAGCTCAAACTTTTTCACATAAGCATCGCAACCTCAAACTTAAGAAACGTCAGCTTAGGTTTGTTGCTAAACCACAGTTCATACGGTGTCGTCTCGACGAATTTTTAGACGGTGCCCTATTTAACGTGAATGCAGCTGTCTCTAATGCAGACCCCCAAAACAATAGTGATAAATTGGTAAGAGACATCATAGATTGCACTATATCCAATAAAGTATGGTAATGACGTTCGGACACACCATTATGATGTGGTGTTCTAGGTGGCATGAGTTTGTAAAACTATTCCACATTGTTTTAAATGAAGACCAAACTCATAACGCAAATATTCATCTCCGTGATCAGATCGTAAAAACTTTATTTTCTTGTTACGATGATTTTCCACTTCACTCTGAAATTCTTTGAACTTTTTCAAATGTTTCAGACTTATGTTTCATCAAGTAGATATACCCATATCTGCTCAAATCATCTGTGAAGGTCAGAAAATAACGATACCCGCCGCGAGACTCAACACTCATCGGACCGCATACATCAGTATGTATTATTTCCAATAAGTCAGTTGCTCGCTCCA
Source organism: Aegilops tauschii subsp. strangulata (assembly GCF_002575655.3). Lineage (NCBI taxonomy): Eukaryota > Viridiplantae > Streptophyta > Magnoliopsida > Poales > Poaceae > Aegilops > Aegilops tauschii. Next base: position 32,717,307 of record NC_053040.3, on the reverse strand, counting down.
TTGTTCTGGAGACCGGAGTCTTAGTCATCTTGCCCATGAGGCATGGTTCACAAGCATCAAGTGATTCCAAAAGCCTATCAACATAGAGTTTCTTCACGTGCTTTACACCAATATGACCTAAACGGCAGTGCCACAAATATGTTGCACTATCATTATCAACTTTGCATCTTTTGGCATCAATATTATGAATATGTGTATCACTACGATCGAGATTCAATAAACCATTCACCTTGGTTGTATGACCACAGAAGGTTTTATTCATGTAAACAGAATACAAATTATTCTTTGACTTAAATGAATAACCGTATTGCAATAAACATGATCCAATCATAGTATGCTCAACGCAAACACCAAGTAACATTTATTTTAGGTTCAGCACTAATCCCGAAGGTAGAGGGAGTGTGCGATGGTGATCTTATCAACCTTGGAGTCACTTCCAACACACCTCGTCACCTTGCCCTCAACTAGTCTTTGTTCATTTTGTAACTCCAGTTTCGAGTTACTAATCATAGCAACTGAACCAGTATCAAATACCCAGGGGTTACTATGAACACTAGTAAAGTACACATCAATAACATGTATATCATATATACTTTTGTTCACTTTGCCATCCTTCTTACCGCCAAGTATTTGGGGTAGTTCTGCTTCCAGTGACCATTTCCTTCACAGTAGAAGCACTCAGTTTCAGGCTTGGGTCTAGCTTTGGGTTTCTTCATGGGAGTGGCAACTTGTTTGCCATTCTTCTTGAAGTTCCCTTTCTTTCCCTTGCCCTTTTAATTGAAACTAGTGGTCATGTGAACCATCAACATTTGATGCTTTTCTTTATTTCTACCTTCGTCGATTTCAGCATCACGAAGAGCTCGGTAATCGTTTTCGTCATCCCTTGCATATTATAGTTCATCACGAAGTTCCAGTAACTTGGTGATAGTGACTAGAGAACTCTGTCAATCACTATTTTATCTGGAAGATTAACTCCCACTTGATTCAACTGATTATAGTACTCAGACAATCTGAGCACATGCTCACTAGTTGAGCTATTCTCCTCCATCCTTTAGGCAAAGTAATTGTCAGAGGTCTTGTACCTCTCGACTCGGGCATGAGTCTGAAATACCAACTTCAGCTCTTGGAACGTCTTATATGCTCCGTGGCGTTCAAAACGTTTTTGAAATCCCGGTTCTAAGCCGTAAAGCATGGCGCACTAAACTATCAAGTAGTTATCATACCGAGCCTGCCAAACGTTCATTACGTCTGTTATCTGCTCCTGCAATAGGTCCGTCACCTAGCGGTGCATCAAGGACATAATTCTTCTCTGCAGCAATGAGGATAATCCTCAGATCACGGACCTAGTCTGCATCATTGCTACTATCATCTTTCAACATAGTTTTTCTCTAGGAACATATCAAAAATAAACGGGGAGCTACATCGCGAGCTATTGATCTACAACATAGTTATGCAAATACTATCAGGACCATGTTCATGATAAATTAAAGTTCAATTAATCATATTACTTAAGAACTCCCACCTAGATAGACATCCCTCTAGTCATCTAAATGATCACGTGATCCATATCAACTAAACCATATCCGATCATCACGTGAGATGGAGAAGTTTTCAATGGTGAACATCACTATGTTGATCATATCTACTATATGATTCACGCTCGACCTTCCGGTCTCAGTGTTCCGAAGCCATATCTGCATATGCTAGGCTCGTCAAGTTTAACCCGAGTATTCTGCGTGTGCAAAACTGGCTTGCACCCGTTGTATGTGAATATAGAGATTATTGAGGGAGTCCTAGATTAGGGGGTCCTCGGATAGCCGGACTATATCCTTTGGCCGGACTGTTGGACTATGATGATACAAGATGGAAGACTTCGTCCCTTGTCCGGATGGGACTCTCCTTGGCATGGAAGGCAAGCTTGGCGATACGGATATGTAGATCTCCTCCCTTGTAACCGACTCTGTGTAACCCTAGCCCCCTCCGGTGTCTATATAAACCGGAGGGTTTAGTCCATATAACAACAACAATCATACCAAAAGCTAGCTTCTAGGGTTTAGCCTCTATGATCTCGTGGTAGATCAACTCTTGTAATACTCATATCATCAAGATCAATCAAGCGGGAAGTAGGGTATTACCTCCATCGAGAGGGCCCGGACCTGGGTAAACATTGTGTCCCCCGCCTCCTGTTACCATCCGCCTTAGACGCATAGTTCGGGACCCCCTACCCGAGATCCGCCGGTTTTGACACCGACATTGGTGCTTTCATTGAGAGTTCCACTATGCCGTCACCGTAAGACTTGATGGCTCCTTCGATCATCGGACAACTCGATGACAACGATGCGATCCAGGGTGAGGTTTTCCTCCCCGGACAGATCTTCGTATTCGGCGGCTTCGTACTGCGGGCTAACTCGCTTGGCCATCTGGAGCAGATCGATAGCTACGCCCCTGGCCGTCAGGTCAGGTTTGGAAACTTGAAGTATACTGCCGACATCCGCGGAGAATTGATCTTCGACGGATTTGAGCCCATGTCAGGTGCGCCGGACAATCACGACGATCATGATTTAGCTCTGCCGTCGGACTGTGTTCGGGAGATCACACCTGCAACTACTCCGGCGCTCAATCCGGAACAAACTGCGCCATCTGTGGACGGGTGGATGGACCCCGCCACGGAGGCCGCACACTCAGTGGCGATAGCGCCGAATACTCACCTTACCTCCTACGAGACCCGTGTTTCCGAACTGTTGGATTCGTCCCCGACCACAGACTCCGAGCCGCTTGTGTCCGCGCCCATCGAATCTGATTAGGCGTCGATCATGGAGTTTACCTCCGCAGATATCTTTCAGCACTCGCCTTTTGGCGATGTGCTAAATTCATTAAGGTCTCTCTCGCTGACAGGAGACCCTTGGCCGAACTATGTCCGGCTAGAATGGGATGCGGGCGTCGAAGAAATTCGCGACCCACCACCACCCACTTAGTAGCCACTGTCGACGATTTAACCGACATGCTCGATTTCGACTCCGAAGACATCGACGGCATGGACGACGATGCAGGAGAGGAACAGGAACCATCGCCCATAGGGCGCTGGACAGCCACTTCATCACGTGACATATACATGGTGGATACACCCAAAGAAACCAATGAAGAGGAACGGAAGGATGCAGCGAAGGATAGCTCCCTCAAGAAGCAACCAAAGCGTCGGCGTAGGCGCCGCTCCAAATCCCGCCTCGGCAAAAACAGCGATAATGGCGCAAGAGAAAATAACACCCCAGTCGACTCCAGAGGAAATGATGACCACATTGACCCAGCGGCAGAGCAGGATGAACCTGCAAACGGCGAACATAGTACGGATCCGCTGTCCGAACACGGCGACGCCGAGGATGAAGCTCATAAACCCCCCCTCCGGAGAGGAAAACAGTCCGGACAAGGATGCACATGTCATCCTAGAAAGACACTTGGAACAAGAGAACCTCCGTAGAAGGCTCATTGCCACCGCGAGGAGTCTGAAGAAGCAGAAGCAAAGGCTTAAGGCCGCACAGAATACACTCAACAGTAGATGGAACAAAGTGCTCGACACTGAAGGAAAGTATGGTGGTAGCTACCACACAAAGAGCTATCCAAAGCGCAAGCTGTTGCCTGAGTTCGACGATGAGGCCGTAGAGCCTATACAGCCGAAAAATAAAACGGCCGACCGGTCGGATCGACCACCTCGTGGCCGCGGTAGAGCGGCTAATAAGGCCGCACATAAGTCAGCACACGATTCACGTGAGGACTTACATCAGAAGACCGACGCGACCAGATCCATCTACGGATCAAGGAAACGCGCTCCAGCGCACAACCAAAACCGAACACTACAATCGTCAGAACGCCATGACACATCCAAATACAGGGGTGCCGCACACCCCCTATGTTTCACCGATGAGGTGCTGGACCACGAATTTCCAGAAGGATTCAAGCCCGTGAACATGGAGGCATACGACGGAATGACAGACCCTGGGGTCTGGATTGAGGACTTCATCCTCCATATCCATATGGCTCGCGGAGACGATCTCCATGCCATAAAATACCTGCCCCTCAAGCTGAAAGGACCAGCTCGGCACTGGCTGAAGAGCCTCCCCAAAAATTCAATAGGAAGTTGGGAGGAGCTTGAGGATGCTTTTAGGGCCAATTTTCAAGGGACTTATGTCCGACCTCCGGACGCAGACGATTTAAGTCACATAATTCAACAACCCGGAGAGTCAGCCCGAATGCTTTGGAACATATTTCTCACTAAGAAGAATCAAATCGTCGACTGCCCGGACGCCGAAGCCTTAGCAGCTTTCAAACACAGCGTTCACGACGAATGGCTCGCCAGACACCTCGGCCAAGAAAAACCAAGGACAATGGCAGCCCTAACAAGCCTTATGACCCGCTTTTGCGCGGGGAAGATAGCTGGCTGGCCCATAGTAGCACTGCGACCCAGGCACATCTGAAGTCAGTGATGGTAATGGAAAACCACGACGTAATAAAAGCAAGCGTCGAAATAATGAAGACAACCCAGGCAACACGGTGGTAAACGCCGTATTTTAAGGGCTCTCAACCCGGTCAGCGGAAAAAACCCTTCAAAGGAAACAGAGATGGACCGTCCAGCCTAAACAAGATTCTAGACAAATTATGTCAGATTCATGGCACCTCCGATAAACCTGCAAATCACACCAACAGAGAATGCTGGGTCTTCAAGCAGGCCGGAAAGTTAAACGTCGAACACAAGGGGAGGGATACACCAAGTGAAGACGGGGATGAGCCTCGCCAGCAAAGCACTGGGGGACAGAAAAAATTCCCACCAGAGGTCAAAATTGTGAACATGATTCATGTGACGAAGAGGAGAAGCAAACATGCACTCCGAGACACAAGCGCCGTAGAGCCCGTCACCCCTAAGTTTAACCCTTGGTCAGCCGGTCCGATCACTTTTGATTGCAGGGATCACCTGACAAGTATCCGGCACAGAGGATTGGCTGCCTTGGTGCTAGACCCAATTATCGACGGATACCATCTCACCCAAGTCCTCATGGACGGCGGCAGTAGTCTTAATCTGATATATCAGGACACAGTCCGCAAAATGGGGATAGACCCAATAAGAATCAGCCACAATAATACTACCTTGAAAGGAGTAATACCAGGCCCAGAGGCCCACTGTATGGGCTCTCTAGCACTAGAGGTTGTATTCGGTTCACCCGACAACTTCCGAAGTGAAAAGTTAACCTTCGACATCGCTCCGTTCCGAAGCGGCTATCAAGCACTACTCGGAAGAACAACTTTCGCTCGTTTTAATGCAGTACCGCATTACGCTTCTCTTAAGCTCAAGATGCCCGGTCCACGTGGCACCATCACAGTTAGTGGAAATATTGAGTGTTCCTTACGCGCGGAAGAACGTGCGGCGGCTTTAACAGCCGAACACTAGACAGCCTCCCCAACAAGAATAAATGAACGGTCGTCAAGACCGCGGACACGGCTAGACGAGTCCGGCGCATCACTAGCTATAACAGCCTAGATATACCTGAAATCGGTTTGCTGACTATACTCCCACAGGCGGTACCAGGGGCTTCCCGCGTGTAAAAAGGACTAGTTCGGCACAATTTTACTTACCTTGAATTTTAATGGTTTATTGAGAATAACCAATTTTTTCGCACGCCAACTTTCACCTAAGTTCTTCTCTTTTACAGACGACAATCGTGCTACACCCTTTCAGGATATGGCACAACGGAGACACAGGCGCAGACGTGCAGCAGGGACCCGCTCAAAGGTTTCTTTTTAGATTAAGACCCTGTGTAAACCTTTTTTACTGTCTCTTGTTGTTCACATCCTCCGGATACTTAGTACAACCGAGAAGGATGCTGACGTATTGGCATTTCGCCACGTCAGAAAATTGCACGTACCTGGACACTTGGGGTTCGTTATCAAGGGCATTGCTCAGCCCGGTATATGTTATAAAGACCGAATACCTTAGGGAGTGTTCAGCGTCGCGAGTTTGGCCTTATATGCATCAGCTCCGAATCATGTCTTTGGTCAAACGTTGGGTTTGCCCGGCTCCCGTGTTTTGCTACCTTACATTCCGGTCTATCGGCTAAGGTGGCACCGGGAGAACTACTGCAATTGTGCCCTGGTTCATCCGGATGAGCACCTCAGTAGAGAAAGCCGAAAACTGACTGTCATGATAAAGTGCGAGACTGGTCAACCACTCGATGACTTAGCGGAATCTTTGGGATTCCTCCGCATTAACGAAGGGCCGTTTCCCGGTCATGTATGTACGCGCCCCGTATTCGGACGAGCGCGGAGGTACCAGGGGCTATATAGTAGTCCCACCGTCAAACTCCTATGGCTAAGTGAAAGTGTTAAAGCAATATAGTATGATTGCCTCGTTCGCTGCGCTATCACCTCCTTAATGGACCAAGACGTTGGATCAAGTGTGAATACGTGTTTTTTGCAAACACCCCCGCATTATATGCGTGGGGGCTGAAGCCGACGACTGCAAACTTTCGGGTTATATACATATATACATAAACGGCCGCACATGAGGCATCATAATACTTTCAGGCAAAAGTATAAACACAGCCTTTATAATTCAATAAACATTGTTCTTACAATGGGAATACATGTCACTAGAACATAATATTTTTCGAGCACTGAGCCTCTATTAAACGAGCGCCTTCAAGGACTTCTTCAAAGTAGTGCTCGGCCATTACTCGGCCCACGGCCGAACTCTGGATTGCAATAGCGGCGGCCTCCATCTCTGCCCAGTATGTCTTGACATGGGCAAGAGCCATCCGCGCACCCTCTATGCACGCCGACCTCTTCATAGCGTCGATGCGGGCACAGCACCAAGGAACTCTTGCACTAAACTAAAATAACTATTCGGCCTTGGCCCTTCCGGCCACAGATGATCCACAACAGACCTCATGGCAAGCCCGGACAAAATATGGAGCTCGCCCCACTCGGCCATTCGCTCATTCAACAGCAGCGGATGCACTGGAACATCGAACTGTGACCAGAACAGCTTTTCTACTTCACGATCTTTTTGATCTTTGAAAAACTCAGCCGCATCAGCAGCACTCGCTGTCAAATCCACGTATGCGTCTGCAGAACTCTATAGTTGATCAAGAGGGGCATACTTAGGATCTCCGAACTTCGTCCGCAACAAAAAGGGCTTCCCAGCCGCGATATCCCCGGCTTGACGTAGCTCCTCCTTCGCCGCTCTCTTTTTCGAGCGGGCGTCCTTGGCCGCTACCATGGCCTTCTCCAGGTCCGTCATGTTCGTTCGATTTTCCTTTTCAACAAGCTCATAACGGTCGGCGGCATCCTTCAACTCAACAGCCATCTTGGCTATTTTATCCTTGCTTTGGCAATGCGCAGCCTGTTCGGCTCTCAGCTCTTCGACCACCTTTAGAGCGGCTGCATAACTCTTCCTGGCTTGTTCCTTGGCACAGGCAAGTTCCGCCCGAAGGGTCTCCATGGCGGCGGCCCCATCCGCAGTCACAACATATTAAAGATACTAGCATCATGCTCCTCTTACTATGTGTTGATCACCGGAGAAATCACATACCCTGTGCATCGTCGAGCCGCTTGTTTACAAGCACGATGTCGGCATCTGCCGCACCAAGTTGCCGATTCAGCTCAGCAAACTCACCAGTCCGGCTAGCCACCGGACCTCTAGCCACTGCACATGAAGGCGGCCTGATTATTACCTGGGACAATGATCCTCTGTTTGCCGCCGTTCTGGACAGCAACCAGAGTCTCAGGGGCTACTATCGGCATAGGGCACACCTAGCGTGTGCGGTACCGTCAAAAACATATACTATTTCACGTACCTCAAAGCCTTTCAGCAGACTCATAAAAAGCTTCATGCAACCCGCTTTCAGCGGATGAAATCCTCTCAACCACCGTGCCCCATTAGAGCATGATGCGTTTCCGAGATAGCCGCTTGCTCCAGAAGATTCATCAGTGCGTCCGATCGCACACCGGACGGTTCCGGACTCTTTCTGCGGCTCTCCTTAGGAGCCGAATACTCCGGACTTCAGGTGGCCAAAGGATTACCCTCTGGCCTTGGCGGATCAGGAGAAACCCTCCGTGACGACACCTTAGGGTCGCCCGCCTCATGAGACGGGGAGGCATGGGGAGGTGTTTCGCTCTCCATCATCTCCGGAAGAAGATCCCCCGGGGACGAACTCTGTCGAGAAGGGGTACGACCCGAACTACAAGATATATGCTTCGGTTATTGTCCTCAGAAGTAAAGCAAGATATTTTTACTATTAAGTACTCTTTGTTTACTTGCAGCTCGTTGGAGGGCTGATCCCCTTGCGGGCACTGTACAGCAAGGGTACCCTCCGGGGTAGGACCCTCCGACAAAGGATTCTTCCCTCGCTTGGAGACCATTACTTCCAAGTCTTCAGAGGCGGTCCTCTTCCTTCCCTGGGGAGAGGGAACTTTAGATTCTTCCCCCCGGTTATCCTCCTTCGAGGAGGCACTGATTCCCCCGGTCTGGATGAATAGTAAGTGAGGCTCGCTCTCGGCCTCTTTGTTCCTCCCTTTACCTTCCCTAGATGGCGCTTGATAAGGCGCAAGCTCAAGCATCCTGGCTAGTACAGGATCCGGTGAGCCCTCGGGAAGGGAGGCCAGACACCTGATCATCTTCGCCTTTTTTAACCAGTCCTGGTCAAAAGGCGACTTTTCAGGATGATGTTGTGATAAATTAAAAGACAACGTGTTCGGCACGGGACTACTTACTTCGGTATCTGGACGATTGCAGCTCAGAACCGCATCCTCGGTGGTGTCCGGACACCTTATTTCTGGTCCGAAGAACAATTTGTACATCTCTTCGAGCGTCATGCCGAGGAAGTGCTGAATAGCTCGCGGTCCTTCCGAGTTGAACTCCCACATACGGAGGGGTCAACGTTTGCAAGGTGGGACTCGACGAACTAGCATGACTTGCATTACCGTGACCAGGCTGACATCTCTCTCGAGGAGATCTCGGATGCGACTCTGCAATATTGGCACATCATTTACTGGCCCCCAGTCCAGCCCCTTGTTGATCCATGACGTCAGTTGTGGCGGGGGGCGAGCGAAAGGCAGGGGCGGCTACCCACTTGGTACCCCGGGGAGCTGTGATATAAAACCACTCCCGTTGCCATAAACGGGACACCTCCGGGAAGGAACCCTTTGGCCATGGAACATCGGCGCCTTTGCTTATTACGGCACCTCCGCACTCTGCATGTCGCCCCTCAATCATCTTCGGCTTCACATTAAAGGTCTTGAGCCATAAGCCGAAGTGGGGGGTAATGCGGAGGAAGGCTTCACACACGACGATGAACGACGAGATGTGAAGGATGGAATCCGGAGCCAGATCATGGAAATCCAGCCCGTAATAGAACGTGAGCCCCCTAACAAAGGGATCTAGAACGAGGCCTAGCCCTCGGAGGAAGTGAGAGATGAATACGACGCTCTCGCCGGGTTCGGGAGTGGGAATGACCTGCCCTCGAGCAGGTAGCCTGTGCGAGATTTCGGCGGTCAAGTACCTAGCCTCTCTTAGCTTCTTGATGTCTTCCTCTGTGACAGAGGAGGGCATCCACTGACCTTGAGGTTGGATCGGGACATGGTTGAAGGTCTGAAGCGCCTGACCTGAGCCTTGGGTATTGAAACTCGAGGCAGGGGAAGGATTCGATCGAGTACGAGAAGAAAAAGGACAGGCCTTGGCCTCTTTATAAAGAGGGTGAATATCAAGCGTCCTCCTCGTGGCCGTTTGGGACTTGCCTAAAATTGAGGAGTCATACCAACGGGCATGATTGGGTTACCCACATCTGTAGTGATGAGAATCCCGTAATAAGGGGGACACGATCTCTACTTTGACAAGGCGTGCCAATAAAATTGTCTCGCAAAACGTGCAGTGGCAGGCTGATTGAGAAAAATGGTTCGAATAATGATCAGGCCGTGGTCTGATGTCCTGTTATGAAAATTCATCAGCAGATTAGATTTGTGGAAATGTTATTCTCTCTACGGTGGTATGTGGAACTTGTTTTGCAGAGCCGGACACTATCCTTGTGTTCAAGATCTTCTATGGAGTATTCAGAGGAAGAACCCGCCTTGCAATGCCGAAGACAAATCTGCGCGCCGGACTCATCGTCATTGAAGCCTGGTTCAGGGGCTACTGAGGGAGTCCTGGATTAGGGTGTCCTCAGACAGCCGGACTATATCGTTTGGCCATACTGTTGGACTATGAAGATACAAGATTGAAGACTTCGTCCCGTGTCTGGATGGGACTCTCCTTGGCGTGGAAGGCAAGCTTGGCGATACGGATATGTGGATCTCCTCCCTTGTAACCGACTCTGTGTAACCCTAGCCCCCTCCGGTGTCTATATAAACCGGAGGGTTTAGTCCATAGGACAACAACAATCATACCATACGCTAGCTTCTAGGGTTTAGCCTCTACGATCTCGTGGTAGATCAACTCTTGTAATACTCATATCATCAAGATCAATCAAGCAAGAAGTAGGGTATTACCTCCATCGAGAGGGCCCAAGCCTGGGTAAACATTGTGTCCCCCGCCTCCTGTTACCATCCGCCTTAGACGCACAGTTCGGGACCCCCTACCCGAGATCTGCCGGCTTTGACACCGACAATTATCACACCGGATCATCACGTGGTGTCTCGGCACGAAGAACTGTCGCAACGGTGCATACTCAGGGAGAATACTTATACCTTGAAATTTAGTAAGGGATCATCTTATAATGCTACCGTCGTACGAAGCAAAATAAGATGCATAAAAGATAAACATCACATGCAATCAATATAAGTGATATGATATGGCCATCATCATCTTGTGCCTTTGATCTCCATCTCCAAAGCACCGTCATGATCACCATCGTCACCGGCTTGACACCTTGATCTCCATCGAAGCATCGGTTTTGTCTCGCCAACTATTCTTCTACGACTATCGCTACCGCTTAGTGATAAAGTAAAGCAATTATGGCGATTGCATTTCATACAATAAAGTGACAACCATAAGGCTCCTGCCAATTGCGGATAACTTTTACAAAACATGATCATCTCATACAACAATTTATATATCATCATGTCTTGACCATATCACATCACAGCATGCCCTCCATAAACAAGTTAGACGTCCTCTACTTTGTTGTTGCAAGTTTTACGTGGCTGCTACGGGCTTAGCAAGAACTGTCCTTACCTATGCATCAAAACCACAACGATTTTTCATCAAGTGTGATGTTTTAACCTTCAACAAGGACCGGGCGTAGTCACACTCGATTCAACTAAAGTTCGAGAAACAGACACCCACTAGCCACCTGTGTGCGAAGCACGGCGATAGAACCAGTCTCATGAACGCGGTCATGTAATGTCGGTCTGGGCCGCTTCACCCAACAATACCGCCGAATCAAAGTATGACATGGTGGTAAGCAGTATGACTATTATCGCCCACAACTCTTGTGTTCTACTCGTGCATATAACATCTACGCATAGACCTGGCACGGATGCCACTGTTGGGGAATGTAGTATTTCAAAAAAATTACCTACGATCACGCAAGATCTATCTAGAAGATGCATAGCAACGAGCGGGGAGAGTGTGCCTACGTACCCTCGTAGACCGAAAGCGGAAGAGTTTAGTAACGCGGTTGATGTAGTCGAACGTCTTCACGATCCAACCGATCCAAGTACCGAATGTACGGCACCTCCGCGTTCAGCACACGTTCATCTCGATGACGTCCCTCAGGCTCTTGATCTAGTTGAGGCCGAAGGAGAGTTCCGTCAGCACGACGGTGTGGCGACGATGATGATGAAGTTACCGGCACAGGGCTTCGTCGATGATATGACCGAGGTGTGTAACTGTGGAGGGGGGCACCGCACACGGCTAAGACCAATCTTGGAGTGCCTTTGGGGTGCCCCCTGCCCACATATATAAAGGAGGGAGGAGGAGGAGGCCGGCCTAGGAGGGGCGCGCCTATAGGGGGAGTCCAACTAGGATTCCCAATCCTAGTTGGAGTCCCCTTCCTTTTCCAAGAGGGGAGAGAGGGAAGGAGTAGGAGAGGGAGAAGGAAAGAGAGGGGGGCGCCGCTCCTCCCTAGTCCAATTCGGACTTGCCATGGGAGGGCCCGCGGCCACCCCTTGAGGCCCTTCTCTCCTTTCCCGTATGGCCCATTAAGGCCCACTACTTCCCCCGGTGAATTCCCGTAACTCTCCGGTACTCCGAAAAATACCCGAATCACTCGGAACCTTTCCGATGTCCGAATATAGCCTTCCAATATATCGATCTTTACCTATCGACCATTTCGAGACTCCTCGTCATGTTTGTGATATCATCCGGGACTCCGAACAACCTTTGGTCATCAAATCACATAAACTCATAATACAATTCATCATCGAACGTTAAGCGTGCGGACCCTACGGGTTCCAGAACTATGTATACATGACCGAGACACATCTCCGGTCAATAACCAATAGCGGAACCTGGATGCTCATATTGGCTCCTACATATTCTACGAAGATCTTTATTGGTCAAATCGCATAACAACACACGTTGTTCCCTTTGTCATCGGTATGTTACTTGCCCGAGATTCGATCGTCGGTATCACCATACCTAGTTCAATCTCGTTACCGACAAGTCTCTTTACTCGTTTCGTAATGCATCATCCTGCAACTAACTCATTAGTCACATTGGTTGCAAGGCTTATAGTGATGAGCATTACCGAGAGGGCCCAGAGATACCTCTCCCATACACGGAGTGACAAATTCTAATCTCGATCTATGCCAACTCAACAAACACCATCGGAGACACTTGTAGAGCATCTTTATAATCACCCTGGTACGTTGTGATGTTTGATAGCACACTAAGTGTTCCTCCGGTATTCGGGAGTTGCATAATCTCATAGTCATAGGAACATGTATAAGTCATGAAGAAAGCAATAGCAATAAACTAAACGATCATAGTGCTAAGCTAACGGATGGGTCTTGTCCATCACATCATTCTCCTAATGATGTGATCCCGTTCATCAAATGACAACACATGTCTATGGTCAGGTAGAGGCATACTAGGGACACTTTGTTTTGTCTATGTATTCACACATGTATCAAGTTTCGGGTTAATACAATTCTAGCATGAATAATAAACATTTATCATGATATAAGGAAATATAAATAACAACTTTATTATTGCCTCTAGGGCATATTTCCTTCAAGGGGGTGGCAGGAGGTGCTGTCACGGCGTGACCAGCGCCGTCTGATGTCGCCAACCCCAGAATTTGCCCCCATCCCATCGCCGCTTGGCTTCATGGCAGATGTTGTCGATGCTTCGCCCCTGGACACCGTGCGGTGGATTGCAGAGATCCCTTCTGATTCTCTCGTTGCTTGGAGAATGACCATTGAGCGCGTGAGTGCCATAACCCTTGGCGTTCACTCAACTCCCTAGCATATCTCGTCATGCCGCCCACCTCCCGCATTGGCATCCAACATCGCCGTCAAGCTCCGGCACCGAGTGAGGGTCCGATGAAATCCGCACTCCCCTCGAAGGCGCTTCGCCATGGGACCTGGGCATCCGTCGTTGCGGCATTAGCACTACCCTTAAAGAAGAAAGAAAATGGAATGAAAACTAAAACTAAATCAAAATAATGAATTGTTTCTAAGGGAAGGATGAATTAGTGGCATTGGTATTACCCTTTAAAAAGTCCAGAAATGAAAAAAAATAACTATAACAAAATTTTAAAATTTTGCAAGGAAAAATGATTGGTGGCATTGGTAAAAAAATTGCACACAGTTTATGTAGAAATTGCGGTTTTTTGTCATATGCAAGAACAAGTATATAATAATATAATTTTTACAACAAGAAGTTTCATCAGAAGGAATGAATTAGTGCATTTGGTATTACCCTTAAAATAAAGAAAATAAAATAAAAACTAAAACAAACAATCAAGACAATCAGGTTTTCTAGAGAAGAATGAATTACTGACAGTGGTATTAATCTTTAGGAAGAAAAACAAATAAGAAAAAACTTATAAAACAAGTAATGACAAAATTCTCACGTAATATACACAGATAATATGCAAGAATAAACATATATAGTGGAATTTCACAAAAATAAATTTCAATTAGTGGCAATGATATTATCCTTAAAAGAGAAAAAGAAAATAAAATTAATATTTTTTTAAAAGAAATGGATTAGTGACATTGGTATTAACCTTTAAGAGGAAAGAAAAGTAAAAAAAATTGCACACAACTTTACACATGAATTGTATTAAAAATTGCCCACAACTTTGCACAAAAATTGTATTTTTTTTAATATGCAAAGAGTAAGCACACAAAAGTGTAGTGTGAGTGTATAGTACCTGCGTGTATACATTTGCAGTAATACAATCTGGCCAAAAACCCTAGTAGTAAAAGAAAATCTGACTAAAAATAAAAATAAAGAAAAAAACAAAAACACATACAAACAAAAAAATAGGCAATATCCAACAACCATCAATCCCAATAAAAAAATTGACTTACCCCAAACAGGGGCAAGTAAAAAATGCAACCTAATGAAAAATCGACTTATCCCAGTTAGGCGGCAAGTAAAACATTAGGCTAAGAAGCCATGAAACTACAAAAAAAAAACGAATCTTGACAAAAAAATCAATGGTAAGAAAATCGACTTACCCAAATTTAAAATTCACTCGACTTACATACTAGCTAAAGTGGACTTATTTGGGCTTGCTTGTGCTGAGGCCCCTCTTTCGGTGTTTTGCTACTCGTTGTATGAACTTGTTGGTTGTTTTATTTATAAAGCGGGGCGAAAGCCTATTTCAAGAGTTTAAAGCTAGATAAATATCTTTCATACAATGCAGTGATCTCTCCTAATATTGCTAATAATCTAAAATGCGTAGCAAGGACATGGCTTGGAATTTATGATTTATTGTTCATTTTATCACTTGTAGGACAATTCCTGCATGTGGCAAGTCCATTTGTGGCAGGAAAATTACAAGTTTATTCCTTTTCCATTTTGACGTGCTAAATTTATCTGGATAATATATAAATCATCTTTCCAAATGTTTGATAATACGAGTTGTTTGGGACTCGGCCCGATCCTAGGTTAGAATCAGAGTTCAGGTTGTATACGTGTTCGGATTGCTTCCTTCCTAGAAGTGTCAGTTTGAACCGTGTTCGGATCGGTTCGTATGGGATAGAATCCGACTTCAGTACAATCACGTTACTTGCAAAGAAGTTGGTCGTGTCCTACGCATATATAATGAGCTGTAGGCTGTAGCGTCAACTAAGGATTCAGATATTCCGCTCAGCAGTTCATCCGGCAGCTAATATTACAAGTTGTTCACGTCAAAAGAAAAGGTATTACAAGTTGAAGGTGCCCTACTGCTTTGCCGTTCACTTTGGGCTTCTGCTGCTGTTGCTTCGCCGAGACTCCACGGCATCCGGCATGAGGCGTGAGGAGGGTGAGACGAGTAGTAGCATCCCCCGGCATCCCCGCTCGCCGGTGGTGGGGCCCCTTGAAGATGATGACCTTCTCTTGGAGATCCTCCTTCGTCTGCCCCCGCAGCCGTCGTCTCTCCCTCGTGCCTCCGCCGTTTGCAGGCGCTGGCACCTTCTCATCTCCGAGCCAGGCTTCTCCCGCCGCTTCCGGCGCTACCACCGCGGCAACCTTCCCATAATTGGTTTCTACGACCGAAATCCTCCATACCTCTCCTTCGTACCTGCTCTGGAGGGCCCTGATCGTATTCCACCCGGGCGATTGTCCTGGCAGTGTCAGCGTGAAGAAGGACCGGACTTGTCCACCTTCGGATGTCGCGATGGCCTCGTACTAGTCCATGTCAAGCACCTCGAACCGCTAAAGCGCCATGTTCTGGTGTGGGACCCTATCACTGGTGAGCAGCACAACCCTGGGATTCCCCCGGGGTTCGACACAGGGAAACGCTTCAATGGAGCGGTGTTTCGGTCTGCTGGAGATGCTGACCACTTCCAGGTGGTCTTGGTAGGCAACGGCGACAATCAACTACCGGTTGCTAGTGTTTACTCGTCGGAGACCGACGTATGGAGTAACCTTTTTTCGACATCGTTGCCACTGAAGTATTATACAGACCCTTTTCCGTCTTTTATCGGACTATCCCTTGAACCCGCTGTGCTGGTTAGGAATTCCCTACACTGGCTGCTTGGAGCGGGCTCGGTTGGAATTCTCGAGTTTGATTTGGAGAGGCACAACCTTGTCGTGATAGGTGTGCCGGTGCATGTGGGTGCTGGGTGTCGCATTGGGAGCAATGACCGATTCTCGATTATACGAGCAGAAGATGGTGGGTTGGGTTTTCTCTCTCTATCAGACTTCAACGTCCAATTATGGAAGAGGAAGACAGAATATGATGGTGTTGCTTCATGGGTGATGGAAAAAATCATTGAACTGGACAAACTACTGAAAATTCCCCTGGATCGAAAGAACCAAAGAAAAAATACTACTAGGGTGATGGGATTTGCCGAGGACAACAATACGGTGTTCATGTGGACAATAATCGGCATCATCATGATCCATCTCGAGTCATTGCAGTTCAAGACGCTTCCCGGATCTAGGATTTTTTCTTACTATTATCCATTTGAAAGTGTCTGGTGCATGTAATGGCATGACTTTAAACTGGTATATAAAGTTAATTTCTCATTAGTTGTTGTTGGAATGTCGTTCACATCCTTTCATGTTAAGAAAGTGATGACAAGTAGTGTCACATCTCTTGTTTTCAAGACACACATTGCAGAACTCATGACCGTCGAAGCCTAGATATTGTAGAACTCAAGACGTACATTTTTTCAAGATTGGCATTGTTTGAAAATGTATGTCAGTATATATGAACCTCCATGCATACTCTTTTGTTTTGAAAGATAATTTTTTTATTCAGTGAACAACTGTAGTCCTGTGGTTTTATTTTTTGAGGGGTATAACGACTCTTTACTCATGTAATAAGTCCGATGGAATCATTACAATATCATGCGGTCGGAGGAACCACACATGCCTTCGTATGCCTAAAATGAAGAAAATTTAGCTAGACTATGCGCCGGTTTTGAGTCCTTCTCTCAAACATAGAATTACAGTCCAAAAATTCTAGTGAACTAGCACAAATCCTCTGAAGAAATAATTCCTGTATGTCTCCCGCCTTGGTTTTCCTGAATATCTCTAATCACCGTTGCGCCGTCGGAAGAAATAAGGGCCCTGGAGATCGAGAGGGGTGTTTTGGCTCCCAGGCTCAGAAGAGCCCAGGAGTAAAGAAGAAAAAAATTATTATAATGTACTCCCTCCATAAAGAAATATAAGAGCGTTTATATCACTACTTTAGTGATCTAAATGCTCTTATATTCTTTTACAGAGGGAGTACTAAATAAATTCAAAAAAATCTATTTCTTTTGTGAAGAAAGAAGACCGAGCGCGTGATGTCCGTGTCAAATTTAGGGCAATTTTCTGAGTGAAACCATTGCGGAGCCGTGTTTTGCCGGCGGATCGGCGCCTCCTACCTCCTTCGGTGTCCTCGCCGGCGCCGGAGCGAAGTGGGGTACGGCCCGATCTACCGACTGGACTTGTGTTCATCCGTAGGTAGGTGTTGTAGTTATGGTTTTCTCGTCTGGCGGTTCGTCCTTTGGGCGTGGCGGCTGCGGCGAAGTAGTTTTTGTCCCCTGTTCCATCTGGGTGTCCGGTGAGGCTTCTCTTCCCGGTACAGCTGCTGGTTCGATGGGGATGAATAAACTTTCTGACGCTACTTCTTTGGCTCTGGGGGCGTGAGCTGCGCCAGATCCATCGATGTTTTTGGGTGGATTGGTCTGCCGGGGCTTCTATTTCTTCATCGTCGATCTTGGGGTTGGAGGCGAGGAGTTGTTGGCTTTGTTTGTGCATTGTGCAGGAGTCACTAGTAGGAAAAGGGGCTTTTACCCCGGTTTGTAAGGGCCTTTTGTCCCGGTTTTCGAACCGGGACTAAAGGGTCGTTACTAAAGCCCTAACCCTTTAGTCCCGGTTCTTACACGAACCGGGACAGAAGGTCCTCCACGTGGCCGCTGCTGCCAGCCCAGGCAGGGGGGCCTTTGGTCCCGGTTGGTGCCACCAACCGGGACCAATAGGCAGGGCCTTTGGTCCCGGTTGGTGCCACCAACCGGGACCAATAGGCAGGGCCTTTTGTCCCGGTTGGTGTCACCAACCGGGACCAATAGGCATCCACGCGTCAGCATTTCAGGGGCTGGGGTTTTTGTTTTTTTTTTTGAAAGGGGGGGGTTTGGGGGTTAATTTAGGTGTTTCATATATTGTGTTAGCTAGCTAATTAATAGAGAGAAGTGTCCTCTCTTATCTTCGTGCTTGGTCGACGCTACGTACTATATACGTATGGAGAGGACTAGACACGCTAGCTAGTAATCAAATGAAGGAAACAGAAGATCGTCATGAACATATGCATACAGAGAGAAGTGATATCGACCACCTCTCCTTCTCCGAGAGATTGGTCGAACAACAA
Source organism: Aegilops tauschii subsp. strangulata (assembly GCF_002575655.3). NCBI lineage: Eukaryota > Viridiplantae > Streptophyta > Magnoliopsida > Poales > Poaceae > Aegilops > Aegilops tauschii. The sequence continues at coordinate 32,698,810 of NC_053040.3, read as the reverse complement.
GTTCTCGTATATCTATCCGACACTACCGGCTACATATATACAATAATTATCTCTTACAATACAGTCTCCTAATTAAATTATAAGAACACAGGATCCACACACTACTAGAAAAAGGGCTATAGATGGGATTGACACTAATGGCGCACCAGACAAGCGGTGCGCCATTAGTATATACTAATGGCGCACCACCTTCTGATACGCCATTAGAGTTGAAACTACTAATGGCGCACCTGGCCCAGGGTGCGCCATTAGTATCAAATTTTTTTTAACTAGTGCGCCTGTCCAAACATACTAATGGCGCATCCAGACACAGTGCGCCATTACTAGTTGTAACTAGTAATGGCGCACCTGCCGGAAAGTGCGCCACTAATGTTGTTTTTTCTATTATATTTTTTACTCCCTTTTTTGCAAAACTACTAATGGCGCACTTTTCCACCGTGCGCCATTACTAGTTGAAACTAGTAATGGCGCACTGTGGAACAGTGCGCCATTAGTATGTTTTTTTTTTGCAAAACTACTAATGGCGCACCACCAGAAGGTGCGCCGTTAGTAACCTGGATTACTAATGGCGCATTTAGAGTTGGTGCGCCATTAGTAGGTGGGCAGCAACAAGATATTTTGGACAGCCTCTCCTACCCACACTCACTTTCTCCCCACTTCATTCTCTCCACCTCCTCCTTGTCTCGGGTGCCTCCTCTTTTTCACCTCATTTCCACCATAGATTCATTCAATTTAAGTGGTTAAATTACCTTGTTTTGATAGGTAAGTAAGGGGGGAAGCTATATTTATGTTGTTCTCCCTACAACAATGTGCACATGCACTTTTTATGGCCTAGCTAAATCTATGTATGTTCGTGGTGTTGCATATGTTTTGTGGTGTTGCATATGTGTTTGTGTTTGGAGGTGTACCGGTATTTGAAATGCGATAGTTGCCAATATTTTGCCGGAATGTTGATTCATTTCCGTTTCGGCGAGAATTTTGGCATTAAGCATTCTTTTTGGTCCTATTTTTAGGGAAAGTCATGCCAAATTTTTTCTTGGTTCTAAAATATCGTTTTGCTCTACCCCGCAGGCGATCATGGCCCGCAGGATGACCGAAGGCATCGTGAATAGGTTTTTGAGGTCCGCGAAGGCCGAGATGCTTCAAAAGAACGAGACGGAGATAAGATGTCCGTGTCGAAGATGCAAGCTGAAGAGCCTTATTGCGGACCCGGAATCCGGGCAGGTGCGGGACCACCTGCTCTTGCGTGGTTTCATGGATGGCTATCGGTGGCAAGGTGATGAAGATGACTACGAAGTCGTCCATGGGGGCCGGGCAAGAAATGAGGAAGGGCAGCAAGCCAACCACCGCGGCTCGGGCGGGCGAGAAGACGAAGAATCCCCAGGAGATGATCACGACGGTGATGCTGTACACAGTCATCATGTAGAAGATGCAGGACATGATGATGAGGAAGATGCCGGAGCAGACGACGGGCATGATCATGAAGATGATGATGCCGGCGGAGCAGACGACGCTGGACCATCGATGGGCTGGGTGCAGGACCCTCATATTCAAGAGCTGCTTCTCAAGCAGACGGATAACGCAAGAGCTGCCGCCCGAGAGAAAGCCAAGATGGATCAACTTGAGTTAGACGCGGTTACTCCATTGTATGAAGGATGCAGGCCCGAGGATACCCGCCTGAAAGTAACGCTCATGGCTCTGGAGATGAAGGTAAAACACAAAATGACCGACGCATGCTTCGACGAGAACATGTCATTCTGGCACGAACGTCTTCCCAAGGGGAACAAGTGCCCGACCAGTTTGGAGGAGGCGAAGAAAATCGTGTGTCCTCTAGATTTACCGCACGTGAAATACCATGTGTGCGTGAACAATTGCATCATTTATCGGGACGAGCACGCGGAGTCTACCATATGTCCGGTGTGCGGCGTCACTCGATACAAGAAGAGGAAGAAAGCTCCTCGAAAAGTGGTGTGGTACTTTCCGATCACTCCTCGTCTGCAGCGGTATTTCGCGGACCCTAAGGTAGCAAAGCTCCTGCGTTGGTACGCGGATAGGGAGGAGAAGAAGCGAGAAGATGACGCAAATGATCCGGAGATAGATAAAAAAGACAAGATGCTGAGTCACCCTAAGGATGCGAGCCAGTGGCAAGCGTTGAACTTCGAAGACCTAGAATTTGGGAACGATCCAAGGAACATCGTGCTAGGCGCGAGCACCGATGGAGTCAATCCGTTTGGCAGCCAGAGAAGCACACATAGCACCTGGCCTGTGTTTGTGTGGATGTACAACCTTCCCCCCTGGTTCTGCATGAAGAGGAAGTACATTCACATGAGTATGCTAATTGAAGGACCGAAACAACCAGGGAACGACATCAATCTGTATCTGGGGCTGCTGAAAGAGGAGCTTGACACGCTGTGGAAAACGCCAGCCAATACGTGGGACGCCGCAGAGAAAGAATATTTCCCTATGAGAGCCACGCTGCTCATGACGGTGCACGACTATCTCGGTTACGGATATGTCGCGGGGCAGGTGGTCCACGGATTTTCTGGATGCGTCAGGTGCATGGATGACACAGCATATCGCCAGCTAGATAGAGATCCCGGGTCTTCGAAAACCGTGTTCATGGGACATCGAAGGTGGCTTCGCGACGATGACCCGTGGAGAAAACGCAAGGATCTATTCGATGGTGAAACCGAACCCCGAGGACGCCCGCGTACGAGGAGCGGCGAGGAAATAGACGAGCTGTTGAAAAATTGGAACGACTACCCACTGCCGGGAAAGAAGCAAAAGGCGTCAGAGCCGGGAAAGAAGCGAAAGGCGCCAGAGCCGCTGCTGAAGGTATGGAAAACGAGGTCTGTTTTCTGGGACTTGCCGTACTGGAAGATCCACCGTGTGCCTCACAGCCTTGATGTCATGCATATCACGAAGAACGTGTGCGAGAGTCTGCTTGGTACCCTGCTCAACATGCCAGAGAGGACTAAAGATGGGCCGAAAGCAAGGGCAGACTTGAAATCAATGGGCATAGGCAGGAGCTTCACGCTATATATGATGATGATGATGATGATGATGATGATGATGATGACGATGAGGCGAAGCAGGACACGGAAAGTCGTCGCAAAGGCAAAAAGGCCAAGAACACCGGAAATGACTACCCTCCCGCGTGCTTCACTCTAAGTCAGGAGGAGATCGAGCAGTTTTTCACCTACCTCGTAGGAGTAAAACTTCCTTACGGTTACGCGGGGAAGATAAGCAGATACCTAGACCTAGCGAAGCTGAAGTTCAGCAGGATGAAGTCTCACGACTGTCACGTGCTGATGACGCAGATACTTCCAGTTGCAATCCGTGGGATCATGGACGCGCACGTCCGTGAAACGCTATTTGGCCTATGCAACTTTTTCGACGTCATCTCTCGGAAGTCTGTTGGCGTGAGGCAACTCAGAAGGCTACAGGAAGAGATCGTGGTGATACTATGCGAGCTTGAGATGTACTTCCCGCCCGCATTCTTCGACGTTATGGTGCATCTGCTGGTCCATATCGTGGACGATATCATCCAACTCGGGCCGACGTTCCTGCACAGCATGATGCCGTTCGAAAGGATGAATGGTGTCATCAAAGGATACGTTCGCAACATGTCACGTCCAGAGGGAAGCATAGCCAGGGGCTTTCTGACCGAAGAGTGCATCTCCTACTGCACGAATTATCTAGGCATCGAGAACACCATTGGTCTGCCCGTCAACAGGCACCTCGGCAGGCTCGCTGGATGGGGTCACCGTCAGGGTCGCCGTGAAATGCATGTCGACTTCGAGGGTCGACTCGCCGACTTTGAAAGAGCAAACCTAGTCGCGCTACAACACATAGACGTGGTCGATCCTTGGGTGGTAGATCACAAAACCTTTATTAAGAAGACGTACAATGACCGAGGCCAACAGAGGACGGACGGAGATATACTCAAAGAGCACAACTCATGTTTCACGCGTCGGTTCAAGCAGAAGCTTCTGTCGTACCCTTTACATGAGGATTCTTCCGCGGAAGAACAACTCATATTCGCCTTGTCACAGGGCGCCGAGCACAACCTGATGACCTATGAGGCGTACGATATCAACGGCTACACATTCTACACCGAGGCCAAGGACATGAAGAGCGATGGTTATCAGAACTCCGGGGTAACGATGGAATCCTACACCGGTAACGACATGGACAGATACTACGGAAGGATCGAGGAGATCTGGGAGCCGAGCTACGCTGGAGAGAAGGTCCCGATGTTCCGTGTCAGATGGGCCAAGAGCGTCCTAAAAGAAGACCGGTATTTCACCACCATGGTTATACCCGAAGCCAAATCCAAGACCGCAGGCGCAAACGTCACCGCGAAAAATGAGCCATGGGTACTGGCTTCCCAAGTGGACCAATGCTTCTTCATTACCGACCCGTCAAAGCCCAGTCGTGTTGTCGTGAGGAGAGGCAAAAGGAAGATCATCGGAATGGATGGAGTAGCCAATGAGCAAGACTTCGACAAGTACGGCGACCCGAGAATCGAACATGACGACGATGATGAAGTAGCAGCATACACCACAAGAAGAAGCAGGACCACCCTACCTAAAGGACGTCCGTTCCACAGAAGAACTCCATTTGCGAAAAAGAAGGGCAAGAAGATTGTGAACAGATAGCTAGCTAAGATCGATTGTATTTAAATCGTAGCCTTCATTTCTCGATTGTATTTCATGGGCACTTTTTGAACTATCATGAATATTTTTAAATTTCATGGACACTCGATCTCGATCCCCCTCCATCTCGATCGCTATCCCACCTCGCCAGATCCGGTCCCCCTCGCCGCCGAGCACCCCCCGGTCCACCGGCCCCCCGCACCCCGCGCACCCTCCCCCGCTCCACCGGCATTACTGTTTGATGATATTTTTTAAAAAATTATTACTGTCTTATAAAAATATATTACTGTTATGATTTAAACAAGTTTGAACATATTTAAACACAAATAAATATCAAACAGCATTTTAAATGCATAAAAAAAAATGTGGAGCCTAGGAATCGAACCCAGGACCTCCTGGTGTGAGAACTGGCTGCTGACCAGTCGAGCTAGTAGAGGGAACTTGGTGTGGATCAGATCAGGTGGAAGATAACCTGTTGGCTCGAGCAGAAATCAAAAAAAATACTAATGGCGCACCAGGGTGAGGTGCGCCATTAGTATGGATGTACTTATGGCGCACCGAGGGGTGGTGCGCCATTAGTATTGTGCCCTCGCCCTCGATGCCCTTCCCCTCTCCTATCCCCGGCCCAAACCTATCCCCTCTCTCTCCCTCGCCCTCGCCCTCGATCCCCTTCCCCTCTCCTCTCCCATCGCCGCTGCCCCGCCGCCTCGACGCCGCCCCGTTGTCCTCGTCTCCGCCCCGACGCCCCAACGCCGCTGCCCCTTCCCCTCTCCTCTCCCGACGCCGCTGCCCCGACCTCCTCCTCGCCCCTCTACGTCGCCCTCGATCCCCTTCCCCTCTCCTCTCCCGACGCCACCGCCCCGTCGTCCTCGTCCTCGCCCTCCTCCTCGTCCGCGCCACCGCCGCGCCGCTCCGACCTCCTCCTTGTCCCCTCCGGCCTCCTCCGCCTCCTCAGGTACTGCCCCCACCTCTCCCTCCCCCTCCGGCCTCCTCCTTCCCCTTTGTAAATTTTAGGGTGTAGGGTTTGCAAATTTTAGGGTTAGGGCAGTAAATTTTAGGGCAAATCTAGCACAGTTAGCAAAGTTAGAAATCTTTTAGGAAATTAGGGTAGTAGCAAAAACAGTAGCAATTAAAAAAAAACAGTACCAAAAAATTTAGGTATAAAAACAGTAGCAAATAAAAAATATTAGCAAATATAGCTAGGGTAATTTTGTTTAGGTATAAAAAAGAGTAGCAATTTTAAAAGAATAGTAGCAATTTTAAAAACAGTAGCAAAAAAATTAGGTATAAAAACAGTAGCAAATAAAAAAAGAGTAGCAAATATAGCTAGGGAAATTTTAAAAGAAAGTTTTCACTGTACTCAACCTTTTCGCCCTCCATTAGTTTTCTCAAGACAACAACCACTCTGTATTTAGCAGACAGCAGAACTACCATAGTTGTGCTCAACAGAAAACTACAATAACCTTTTTTTCCCTTCAAAATCGAGTTTTCTAAAACTGAATCCAGACAATCCCAACAGCATAACAGGTGCATAGCAGCACTACCAGCAATGTTCAGAGGGAAATAATAACCGATGCCCCATCACAACTATTAGTAGTATTAGCTAACAGAGGATATCAGTAGTCAAATGCTCGAGGATTACATGCGGTTTAGATTCATTTTTTCAGTGCACACCGGCACTTTACATTCAGTTTTTCAGTGCGAAAGTAGAGAGCGCTAACAACCCGACAAAACGAAGTAACACCATCATCTAATACTGGTGTTTTATGGACCAACACAACCTAGCATTGTAGTCAGTCACTACAAAACAGGGCAATGGTGACGAGGAGAACCATTCTACTCACCTGAACATAAATTAGACTGAATGATTAATACTAACAATTTTGTTCAGAGACACACTAGCAACCATACATGGAGAACTAGCACAACCACTACTAAGAAAATACTGTCTGCTAAAAGTTCTGAAGCTGTTGAACCTTACCTTATGTATCACAAAAAAAGGCAAGGAACATCATGAACAACTCTCCATGACTTAATTTTCCTATATGCATTGGCCTGTACAGCAGGTTCACTTTTCCTATATGCATTGGCCAGTACAGCAGGTTCACTTTTCAAAACAAATTAGAGCAGACCTCATACACCCAAGAAAACCTGAAAAAAAATGAAGTTCAACCCCTCACTTTTCCTATATGCATTGGCCTGTACAGTTGGATTTGTTTCTGATTTTAGTGTTTTCAGTCTATTTTTCTATTTCTGCTTTAACATAACGGAATAACTAATGGTAGCTGCCTAATGATGACAGACTAAGTTTCTGATTTATTTTGTTATAGAAGTGTAGATTCATTGGTAGCAATTGTTTTCAGTGTCTCATGTTGCTTGTAGTGTTTTGTCCAGAATGTTGAATGATACTGCTTGGAGATGCATATATTGTTTCACCTCTTCACATGCCAATGTATTTTCCATGTTGTGATGGAGGCCTTTTTTGCCTTGTCCACCCGAGAGGCCCTTGAGTTTGCCGGAATGTCGATGAACTTCCGTTCCGGCAAATTCGGGTACTCCATATGTCCTATTATCAGCAAAGGTCATGCTGAAATTTTCCGTGAACTTTAGCATGACTTTGCTAAAAATAGGACATATGGGGTACTTGTGACTAATGCATGGGCCGGGGTATCTTAGTAGTTAATTAAGCAGGATCAAGTGCCCCGGCGTACTTGTGACTAATGCATGGCTTTTAGGGTGCCTCGGTGTCGATAAAAACCGAAATGATGAAAGCTTAGGCTTTTAGGGTGCCTCGGCGTCGAAAAACCCTCAATGATAAAAGCTTAGCTTTTAGGATGCCTCGGTGTCGACAAACCCTAAATGATGAGACCATGATCTTGTTCCTTGACAATAACCAACTTTTTGACCAAACTTTGTTCCTATTTAGAGAGAAACATGGCCAACAACGATGAGGCCGGGGGTTCGGGCGTCAAGGCATTCTGGAAGCTGTCCTAGGAGATGGAGGAACAACCTCACTTGTATGAGGACGCCGCCTTCCCCACCGATCCTGAGACCACTGATGGTACCGTCGAAGATGACCCCACTGATGGTGCCGCCGAGGATGCCACCACTGATGATGGCGGCGCACGCACAGATGGCAGCCAACCGAAGAGGCAACGGAAGGACCGGCGCCCGACCGTGCTCCGCACCCTCAAGGAGGAAGTTACTGAAGTGGACTCCGACGGGAATCTAACGGCGCCCGAACAAATAGTCAAGGGGTACTCGCTTCAGCTCGGGTGCATTCTCCGGAGCACCGTCTCGATCAACACCGAGAACCTGAGGCATCCTGACTGAGGGAATTTGCGCAACCTCCTCTTCACGAAGCTGCACGAACGATACAAGTTCCCCGCTGAATTTGAAAACACAAGCCTCAAAGGGAATAAAGTGAACAATGCTGCCCTCACGAAGATGAGCAAGGCCCTGTCTACTTGGAAAAGCAATGTGAAGAGAATGATCGAGAAAGGTGAGAGTTATGAGAAGATCAAGGAGAAAAATCCTTCGATCACCGAAGATGACTACAACGACTTCAAGATCAATTGCTCGAGCACCGCAAACTCCGAATCAAGTAAGTGGGGGAAAGAAATGCGGGAGCTGAACTTAGGGGAACACACACTCGGTCCCGGCGGTTACAGAGTGGCGGAGCCTATACGGGACAAGGAGGAGGCGGACCGTGCCGAGCAAGGCCTACCGCCCCTCTTCGATAAATACGGTGACAAGCAGACCAGGAACTTTGTCAGGGCCCGGTACAAGAAGGACCCGAAAACAAAGGAGCTTACCATGGATCCGAAGACCAGGGCGCTTGAGCTTGTTCTGGTAAGGAATACACCCCCGGGTAATTAGCTCCATATGGTTGCATTCTAATTAATGAAGCCAAATTTCTAAATGGTTCACATTCCTTCCGCAGGCGACTGAAAGCAGTAGCGCGGGGTCGACTAAGAGCAACCCTTGGCACACCACTCTAAATAGGGCGTTGAATGTAATGAAGAACAAGGATAAGCTCAGTAAGCCGACGTCAGCTGGTCGTGTGGCCGGCAAAGGCTTGTCGACAAAATGGTCGTCATACTATAACACTGCTGGGCGAAAGGAGAAAAAGACCAGCTCGGAAAGCCGGGCGCGCGAGGTTCAAGAACTCAGGGCACAGGTGGCGCGGATTCCGGAGATTGTCCAAGAGCAAGTGCAACAACAACTCGGAGTGACGATCACCGCCATTGTGCCTACCTTGATCCAGGGGGTTAGTGCGTGGATTGCGGGCGGCCAACAGGGGCCGCCCCCGATTCCTAGCTTCACGGCCAGCAACTCGCAGAACGCGATGGCGGGGCTATTGGTGTCTCCGGCGGAGGCGGCATTGGTGTCTCCGACGCCGACACGGGAGCTTAATGCACCCGAGTGTACGCCGGCCGGCACCTCTGCAGCAAGCGGCCCCTCCGTCAACTGCACGCCCGCCGCATCCCTAACGCCCTACATGTTTTCGCAGGGCGCCGCCGATGTTCCGTGCACTCTCCTGCACTTCGTGAACAACGAGTTGGTCGATGTCGCCAAGGGCAAAATCGTTCAACCGGGCAACCCCTTGTTCCACGGTACCCAGATGCCACCCAACTTGTTTAGGGTTCAACTGGTTCGGGTGCTGCCAGGCTGCGACGAGTTGTTACCTCCGATTCGACCTATCGGGGCCGACGATGATGACGTGATGACCCTCAGCGCCTGCCTGAGCTGGCCCCTGCTTTGGCCGAAGAGCCAGATTCGTTTGGGGGCGGGGGACACCACCCCAAAGACAACACCGCCAGTCGTGCCGGTGCCAAGTCGGCCCCATGGCAAGACCGCCGCAACGGTGCCGGACATCCCTATGCCATTGGATCCAAACATGCATATGGCACAGGATCAGAACGACGACGACGACGATACATTTGCCAACGTCGATCAGTACTTTGCCGATCATGGGTACGGTGGCGACTTCATGGGGCCTCCTTCTCAAGAACCCAACCCAACAAAAGACGTGTGCGATCTAGCTGGTACCGCGGAGAAGCCAAGTTGCAACAGGCGTCGTCTGCAGTTCAGCTCTCAGGAGACGCCTCCAGCTGCCGACTTCACCGAGCCTCAGATAGGCGAGGTGCGAAATATGATCAGCCCCAACACACTCAAGAAGGCGGTCTGTGAGCAGAACTCGGTCCCATTACAGGAGAAGAAGAAGGCACGCAAAAGAAGGACTAACAAGGGTGCGGGCCAGCCGGCACCGAGTACGATCCGTGCTCAGGACGGGCCACCTTCAACTGAGGATATCTCGAGGAGGGTGCATGTGGCGGGTAGGCCGATGCTAGCGAGAAATATGCTCGATGCTGCAACCGGTGCTATGCGGAGTCTGCATGACAGTGTTCTTTCTTTGGAGAAGCGGCGTCTCGGGGAGAAGGATGTGGCATACCCAGTTTTCGCGGCCAAGGTGCCAGAGGGCAAGGGCTTTGTGGATAACTCCATCGGGGGTACGATCGTCCTGCGGTTTGATGACATCCACGCTATGTTGAACCTTCATCCGCTGCACTACACCTTCGTTCGGCTATTTTCGCTGAGTATGGAGATGCGGATCATTCACGACAAGACCCCGGACATCGTGATAGTCGACCCCTTCTACATGCGTGCCAAGATCTTGGGCAGCGCTGGGGACCGGCAAGTCGCGAGTTCTTACCTCGAAGGCGTCATTCTGGCAAACCAAGATAAGGATAACTTCCTCGTGCCTTACTTTCCCGAGTAAGTCCTCCCCTCAACCGCCCCGTAACATATGAATTCTTAGATTTCGATCGTTTTTCTTTTAACATTCCGTGTTTTCTGCAGTGACACACATTGCACGCTCATCCTCCTAAGCCCCAAATATTCCATGGCCACGTATTTCGACCCGGACCGTCAGTCGAACGTAGACTACACAAATGTCATGAAGGTTCTTGATGATGTTCTCCCCGGCTACGTCAAATCTGGAGGCACCTTCACCAGGCCTATTCGTAAGTACGGCAAGCACGTGTTCTCCCACAATATGACGTTCTGCTGCGTCAAGCAGCCGCCTGGCGGTCAGAAGGGTGCCTACTACGCCATCCATCACATGCGGGCGATCGTACGGGACCATCATCAACTTCTGCTACCGAGTAGACTCAAAGATTGGGCCGCGAGCGTGTCGGCAATCCAGGACGCGGACATCAGACAAGAATTCTTTCGCATCCAGTCGGAGTTTGCGGAAATCATCCATCAAGATGTCCTTCGTACCTCGGGGCAGTTCTACCTCAGAAATCAACCGTCCAACAGTGACATCGGCACAATCCTACAAATGCAGGCTGACAACGCCCGTTGTTTCATGACTCCCACGATAGACGGCGGCTTCATCCACGCTCCGGTCCCTTGAGTTGAGTCGAAAGCAGTGATGCTGTGTCTAGTTCTGAAACATCGATTGGCTCATGTTGTAATTAAACTTTAATGAACTTGTAGTATGTCTCTTTGGTTTCGAGAGTCGTTCAACTTAGATGTAATCGATGCTATTAATGTCTTGCTTTTCTCTTCCGATCGTTCTGTTGCATACTTATATATTGCTTATGTATTGTCTGTGAATTGGTACTAACGTTTCGTTTGGCTACTGCATAGCGATGCCGTGGTATGTCGTGTACAAGGGTAAGGTTCCCGGAGTCTACGACGACTGGGAGGAGTGTCGGAGACAGGTTCACCGATTCAGCGGTAACAGTTACAAAGGGTACGCCACTAGGGCCGAGGCCGAATCTAGATACGCCCGCTATCTAGCGGGAGAGGGGAGGGAGCGTTGGAGGAACCGGATGAAGACGAGTTTCATCGTGATGACCGCAGCTCTCTTCTATGTGATGGTAGTTTAGATGATCGATATCGACTTGTAATGTGAAGACAAACTCGCGGTCTCGAGACTTGTAATATAATGTTCTATCTTTGTTCGGTCTTTTCAATTCGGAGACTAATATAATGAATTGTATTCGGAGACTAAAATGATGAATTGTATTCAGAGACTAATCTTCTATTGTATTCGATGAATCTGTTGTTGATGTGTGCTGTCTATATTTTGTCCAATTATACATTTTGTAACCTGTGCAAAAAACAGAAAATAGAAAAATAAAAAAAACCTAATATTCATACTAATGGCGCATCACATCATAGTGCGCCATTAGTATACCAAAGGATACTAATGGCGCATCACTAAACAGTGCGCCATTAGTATGCCGAAGTTACTAATGGCGCATCCTGTTGTTGTGCGCCATTAGTATGCCAAAGCACCTGGGTATAGATGGCCCCGTGGGAGGCATACTAATGACGCACTGTTGTACATACTAATGGCGCATCTGGGGTGCGCCATTAGTATACCAGATACTAATGGCGCACCAGTGGTGCGCCATTAGTAAAATATACTAATGGCGTGGCACTAATGGCGCACCACTAATGCACCATTAATGGCCAAATTAGGTGCGCCATTAGTAGGCCTTTTCCTAGTAGTGACATAGTATTCTCCGTTTTCAGCGATCACGTGGTCAAGGAAGAATGCCGCCAATTCCTCTTGAATTCCTGGCATACGATCTGGTGCTAGGAGTTCATCCCGCTTCCGAAACATCTAATTTGAAGAAGGGCGTCAATACATATATATATGAATAAATGAAACTCAACACAAATGATGGTAATAAAATTAAATTGTGAATACTATTGCTTACGCACTTCATATTGTTCTTCAGTGTAGCCCCGCTCACAGGTCGTGTAGCGGATGGACTCGCAAACGTAGTACCCACAGTAATTATTCCCGGGTTCCTGCCACAACCACTTTACAAGAAATAGAGGTCAATCAAACTGATAAGCAAGCATGCTAAATGGTATTGATGAAACTAGCGCTTGAATCACTAGGAGATGCGCGGAACATGCTACTATAGTACTTACTTTCGGGTGTTTAAATTGCAGCTTCTTCGGCAGTCCCGGAGCTTTTGTGGTGAATTTTCTCCAAACCCTGCCAGACAAAGAAAACAATTACTTGATATCAGGAAATGAACAAAGTTGTTGATATGGTGGATAATGATCGATTTAACTTACTTCTCGAGCATTTGAGTCATGTTCGCATAGTCCTGGGGATCTTTTCGTCTCGAGTCTAAGACGGTTACTACTCCCTGCTCAAGCTTAATCTCTAGGAGAATATAGTGGAAGCTGCGCATGCATGCATAAGTCATCAATTACATTACCATAACCTAGACTAATAAGGGAAACAGAATATGCACAAGACAGTAACACTCACTTGAAGTTGTAAGGAAAGAGTATTATATCTTTGTTTTGATTTAATACCAACGATTGTAGCAAGTTGGCCTCGGCTTCTTTGGGATGTTTTTCAACCGTATATGCATCTATGAGATTTGTGTTAATGAACCCAATATCACCGATTTGTCTTTTCTTCAATTCGGCGATCTTCAATCTGCATAATATAGTGAGGATAATTATAAATACATGCAATGAAAGAGCTGACCTATATAGAGAGACTTAATTACAGAAGTAGTACTACTTACAAACAGTAGCAAGTGATCGTTGTTTTATCGAGGGCCTTTTGATTGTAAAACTGGAAGAAATCCTCAAATGGAACATTCAGCAGTTCAATTCCAACGAGGTCATGCTCCGGTTTAACTCTCAGCGTCAAAGTACTCGTCCCATCAGACTCTCTGCAGGTTTTCATGTACCAATCATGTAATCTTCGCATCATCGTTGCTAGAGATCTTTCATCTTTGACGAGAGGCTTTCCGTAATGGTATTTGTGTCGTCCACGTCCATGATTTCATAATGTACATCGTCGGGCAGGTAATCTCCAAGATTGCTATTACTGGGCACCATCCTCGGATCATTAGCGACGATGTCTTTGTTGGAAATATGCCCTAGAGGCAATAATAAATGGTTATTATTATATTTATTTGTTCATGGTAATTGTCTATTGTTCATGCTATAATTATGTTATCTGGAAATCGTAATGCATGTGTGAATACATAGACCACAACGTGTCCCTAGTAAGCCTCTAGTTGACTAGCTCGTTGATCGACAGATAGTCATGGTTTCCTGACTATGGACATTGGATGTCATTGATAACGGGATCACATCATTGGGAGAATGATGTGATGGACAAGACCCAATCCTAAGCATAGCTCAAAGATCGTGTAGTTCGTTTGCTAGAGCTTTTCCAATGTCAAGTATCTTCTCCTTAGACCATGAGATCGTGCAACTCCCGGATTCCGTAGGAGTACTTTGGGTGTGCCAAACGTCACAACGTAACTGGATGACTATAAAGGTACACTACGGGTATCTCCGAAAGCGTCTGTTGGGTTGGCACGGATCGAGACTGGGATTTGTCACTCCGTATGACGGAGAGGTATCTCTGGGCCCACTCGGTAATGCATCATCATAATGAGCTCAATGTGGCTAAGGAGTTAGTAACGGGATCATGCATTGCGGTACGAGTAAAGAGACTTGCCGGTAACGAGATTGAACAAGGTATTGGGATACCGACGATTGAATCTCGGCCAAGTAACATACCGATTGACAAAGGGAATTGTATACAGGATTGATTGAATCCTCGACATCGTGGTTCATCCGATGAGATCATCGTGGAACATGTGAGAGCCAACATGGGTATCCAGATCCCGCTGTTGGTTATTGACCGGAGAGGCGTCTCGGTCATGTCTGCATGTCTCCCGAACCCGTAGGGTCTACACACTTAAGGTTCGGTGGCGCTAGGGTTGTAGAGATATGAGTATGCGGAAACCTGAAAGTTGTTCGGAGTCCCGGATGAGATCCCGGACGTCACGAGGAGTTCCGGATGAGATCCCGGACGTCACGAGGAGTTCCGGAATGGTCCGGAGGTGAAGAATTATATATAGGAAGTCAAGTTTCGGCCACCGGGAAAGTTTCGGGGGTCACCGGTATTGTACCGGGACCACCGGAAGGGTCCCGGGGGTCCACCGGGTGGGGCCACCTATCCCGGAGGTCCCCATGGGCTGAAGTGGGAAGGGAACCAGCCCTTAGTGGGCTGGGGCGCCCCCCATGGGCCTCCCCCCTGCGCCTAGGGTTGGAAACCCTAGGGTGGGGGGGGCGCCCCACTTGCCTTGGGGGGCAAGTCTCCCCCCTGGCCGCCGCCCCCCTGTAGATGGGTTCCTGGCCGGCGCCCCCCCTCCTAGGGGGCCTATATAAAGGGGGGGAGGGAGGGCAGCAGTACTACAGCCTTTGGCGCCTCCCTCCTCCCCTGCAACACCTCTCCCTCTCGCAGAAGCTCGGCGAAGCCCTGCCGAGATCCCGCTACATCCACCACCACGCCGTCGTGCTGCTGGATCTCGATCAACCTCTCCTTCCCCCTTGCTGGATCAAGAAGGAGGAGAACGTCGCTGCTCCGTACATGTGTTGAACGCGGAGGTGCCGTCCGTTCGGCACTCGGTCATCGGTGATTTGGATCACGGCGAGTACGACTCCATCAACCTCGTTCATTGGAACGCTTCCGCTCGCGATCTACAAGGGTATGTAGATGCACTCCTTTCCCCTCGTTGCTAGTATACTCCATAGATGGATCTTGGTGAGCGTAGGAAAATTTTAAAATTCTGCTACGATCCCCAACAGTGGCATCATGAGCCAGGTTTATGCGTAGTTACTATGCACGAGTAGAACACAAAGCAGTTGTGGGCGTAGATGTTGCCAATTCTTCTTGCCGCTACTAGTCTTATCTTGTTTCGGCGGTATTGTGGGATGAAGCGGCCCGGACCGACCTTACACGTACGCTTACGTGAGACAGGTTCCACCGATTGACATGCACTAGTTGCATAAGGTGGCTAGCGGGTGTCTGTCTCTCCCACTTTAGTCGGAACGGATTCGATGAAAAGGGTCCTTATGAAGGGTAAATAGAAATTGGCACATCACGTTGTGGTTTTACATAGGTAAGAAACGTTCTTGCTAGAAACCTATTCAAGCCACGTAAAAACTTGCAACAACAACTAGAGGACGTCTAACTTGTTTTTGCAGCATGTGCTATGTGATGTGATATGGCCAGAAGATGTGATGAATGATATATGTGATGTATGAGATTGATCATATTCTTGTAATAGGAATCACGACTTGCATGTCGATGAGTATGACAACCGGCAGGTGCCATAGGAGTTGTCTTTATTATTTTGTATGACCTGCGTGTCATTGAATAACGCCATGTAAATTACTTTACTTTATTGCTAAACGTGTTAGACGTAGAAGTAGAAGTAATCGTTGGCCTGACAACTTCATGAAGACACAATGATGGAGATCATGGTGTCATGCCGGTGACGAAGATGATCATGGTGCCCCGAAGATGGAGATCAAAGGAGCAAACTGATATTGGCCATATCATGTCATATTTGATTGCATGTGATGTTTATCATGTTTTGCATCTTATTTGCTTAGAACGATGGTAGTAAGTAAGATGATCCCTTATAATAATTTCAACAAAGTGTTCACCCTAACTGTGCACCGTTGCGAAGGTTCGTTGTTTCGAAGCACCACGTGATGATCGGGTGTGATAGATTCTAACGTTCGCATACAACGGGTGTTGACGAGCCTAGCATGTACAGACATGGCCTCGGAACACACGCAATACACTTAGGTTGACTTGACGAGCCTAGCATGTACAGACATGGCCTCAGAACACGGAGGACCGAAAGGTCGAGCATGAGTCGTATAGAAGATACGATCAACATGGAGATGTTCACCGATCTTGACTAGTCCGTCTCATGTGATGATCGGACACGGCCTAGTTAACTCGGATCATGTTTCACTTAGATGACTAGAGGGATGTCTATCTGAGTGGGAGTTCATTGAATAATTTGATTATATGAACTTAATTATCATGAACTTAGTCTAAAATCTTTACAATATGTCTTGTAGATCAAATGGCCCACGTTGTACTCAACTTCAACGCGTTCCTAGAGAAAACCAAGCTGAAAGATGATGGCAGCAACTATACGGACTGGGTCCGGAACCTGAGGATCATCCTCATAGCAGCCAAGAAAGATTATGTCCTAGAAGCACCGCTAGGTGAAGCACCAATCCCAAAGAACCAAGACGTTATGAACGCTTGGAAATCACGTGCTGATGATTACTCCCTCGTTCAGTGCGGCATGCTTTACAGCTTAGAACCGGGGCTCCAAAAGCGTTTTGAGAAACATGGAGCATATGAGATGGTCGAAGAGCTGAAAATGGTTTTCCAAGCTCATGCCCGGGTCGAGAGATATGAAGTCTCCGACAAGTTCTTCAGCTTAAAATGGAGGAAAATAGTTCTGTTAGTGAGCACATACTCAGAATGTCTGGGTTACACAACCGCTTGTCGCAGCTGGGGGTTAATCTCCCGGATGACGCGGTCATTGACAGAATCCTTCAGTCGCTTCCACCAAGCTACAAGAGCTTTGTGATGAACTTCAATATGCAGGGGATGGAAAAGACCATTCCTGAGGTATATTCGATGCTGAAATCAGCGGAGGTGGAGATCAGAAAAGAACATCAAGTGTTGATTGTGAATAAAACCACTAAGTTCAAGAAGGGCAAGGGTAAGAAGAACTTCAAGAAGGACGGCAAGGGAGTTGCCGCGCCCGGTAAGCCAGTTACCGGGAAGAAGCCAAGGAATGGACCCAAGCCTGAGACTGAGTGCTTTTATTGCAAGGGAAGTGGTCACTGGAAGCGGAACTGCCCCAAATACTTAGCGGACAAGAAGGCCGGCAACACCAAAGGTATATGTGATATACATGTAATTGATGTGTACCTTACCAGTACTCGTAGTAGCTCCTGGGTATTTGATACCGGTGCGGTTGCTTATATTTGTAACTCAAAATAGGAACTGCGGAATAAGCGGAGACTGGCGAAGGATGAGGTGACGATGCGCGTCGGGAATGGTTCCATGGTCGATGTGGTCGCCGTCGGCACGCTACCTCTACATTTACCTACGGGATTAGTTTTAAACCTCAATAATTGTTATTTAGTGCCAGCTTTGAGCATGAAAATTGTATCTGGATCTCGTTTAATTCGAGATGGCTACTCATTTAAATCCGAGAATAATGGTTGTTCTATTTATTTGAGAGGTATGTTTTATGGTCATGCCCCGCTGGTCAACGGTTTATTCTTGATGAATCTCGAACGTGATGTTACACATATTCATAGTGTGAATACCAAAAGATGTAAAGTTGATAACGATAGTCCCACATATTTAAATCCAATCATATTATGCTCAACGCAAACACCAAGTAACATTTATTTTAGGTTCATTACTAATCCCGAAGGTAGAGGGAGTGTGCAATGGTGATCTTATCAACCTTGGAGTCACTTCCAACACACCTCATCACCTTGCCCTCAACTAGCCTTTGTTCATTTTGTAACTTCAGTTTCGAGATACTAATCATAGCAACTGAACCAGTATCAAATACCCAGTGGTTCCTATGAAAACTAGTAAAGTACACATCAATAACATGTATATCATATATACTTTTGTTCACTTTGCCATCCTTCTTATCCGCCAAGTATTTGGGGCAGTTCCGCTTCCAGTGACCATTTCCTTCACAGTAGAAGCACTCAGTTTCAGGCTTGGGTCTAGCTTTGGGTTTCTTCATGGGAGTGGCAACTTGTTTGCCATTCTTCTTGAAGTTCCCTTTCTTTCCCTTGCCCTTTTACTTGAAACTAGTGGTCATGTGAACCATCAACATTTGATGCTTTTCTTTATTTCTACCTTCGTCGATTTCAGCATCACGAAGAGCTCGGGAATCGTTTTCGTCATCCCTTGCATATTATAGTTCATCACGAAGTTCCAGTAACTTGGTGATAGTGACTAGAGAACTCTGTCAATCACTATTTTATCTGGAAGATTAACTCCCACTTGATTCAACTGATTATAGTACTCAGACAATCTGAGCACATGCTCACTGGTTGAGCTATTCTCCTCCATCTTGTAGGCAAAGTAATTGTCATAGGTCTTGTACCTCTCGACTCGGGCATGAGTCTGAAATCCCGGTTCAAAACGTTTTTGAAATCCCGGTTCTAAGCCGTAAAGCATGGCGCACTAAACTATCAAGTAGTTATCATACCGAGCTTGCCAAAGGTTCATAACGTCTGTTATCTGCTCCTGCAATAGGTCCGTCACCTAGCGGTGCATCAAGGACATAATTCTTCTCTGCAGCAATGAGGATAATCCTCAGATCACGGACCTAGTCTGCATCATTGCTACTATCATCTTTCAACATAGTTTTTCTCTAGGAACATATCAAAAATAAACGGGGAGCTACATCGCGAGCTATTGATCTACAACATAGTTATGCAAATACTATCAGGACCATGTTCATGATAAATTAAAGTTCAATTAATCATATTACTTAAGAACTCCCACTTAGATAGACATCCCTCTAGTCATCTAAATGATCATGTGATCCATATCAACTAAACCATGTCCGATCATCACGTGAGATGGAGAAGTTTTCAATGGTGAACATCACTATGTTGATCATATCTACTATATGATTCACGCTCGACCTTCCGGTCTCAGTGTTCCGAAGCCATATCTGCATATGCTAGGCTCGTCAAGTTTAACCCGAGTATTCTGCGTGTGCAAAACTGGCTTGCACCCGTTGTATGTGAACATAAAGATTATTGAGGGAGTCCTGGATTAGGGGGTCCTCGGATAGCCGGACTATATCCTTTGGCCGGACTGTTGGACTATGATGATACAAGATTGAAGACTTCGTCCCGTGTCCGGATGGGACTCTCCTTGGCATGGAAGGCAAGATTGGCGATACGGATATGTAGATCTCCTCCCTTGTAACCGACTCTGTGTAACCCTAGCCCCCTCCGGTGTCTATATAAACCGGAGGGTTTAGTCCATATAACAACAACAATCATACCATAGGCTAGCTTCTAGGGTTTAGCCTCTATGATCTCGTGGTAGATCAAATCTTGTAATACTCATATCATCAAGATCAATCAAGCGGGAAGTAGGGTATTACCTCCATCGAGAGGGCCCGGACCTGGGTAAACATTGTGTCCCCCGCCTCCTGTTACCATCCGCCTTAGACGCATAGTTCGGGACCCCCTACCCGAGATCCGCCGGTTTTGACACCGACATTGGTGCTTTCATTGAGAGTTCCACTGTGCCGTCACCGTAAGACTTGATGGCTCCTTCGATCATCGGACAACTCGATGACAACGATGCGATCCAGGGTGAGGTTTTCCTCCCCGGACAGATCTTCGTATTCGGCGGCTTCGTACTGCGGGCTAACTCGCTTGGCCATCTGGAGCAGATCGATAGCTACGCCCCTGGCCGTCAGGTCAGGTTTGGAAACTTGAACTATACTGCCGACATCCGCGGAGAATTGATCTTCGACGGATTCGAGCCCATGTCAGGTGCGCCGCACAATCACGACGATCATGATTTAGCTCTGCCGTCGGACTGTGTTCGGGAGATTACACCTGCAACTACTCCGGCGCTCAATCCGGAACAAACTGCGCCATCTGTGGACGGCTGGATGGACCCCGCCATGGAGGCCGCACACTCAGTGGCGATAGCGCCGAATACTGACCTTACCTCCTACGAGACCCGTGTTTCCGAACTGTTGGATTCGTCCCAGGCCACGGACTCCGAGCCGCTTGTGTCCGCTCCCATCGAATCTGATTGGGCGTCGATCATGGAGTTTACCTCCGCGGATATCTTTCAGCACTCGGCTTTTGGCGATGTGCTAAATTCATTAAGGTCTCTCTCCCTGTCAGGAGACCCTTGGCCGAACTATGTCCGGCTAGAATGGTATGCGGGCGACGAAGAAATTCGCGACCCACCCACCACCCACTTAGTAGCCACTGTCGACGATGTAACCAACATGCTCGATTTCGACTCCGAAGACATCGACGGCATGGACGACGATGCAGGAGAGGAATAGGAACCATCGCCCATAGGGCGCTGGACAACAACTTCATCACATGACATATACATGGTGGATACACCCAAAGAAACCAATGAAGAGGAACGGAAGGATGCAGCGAAGGATAGTTCCCTCAAGAAGCAACCAAAGCGTCGGCGTAGGCGCCGCTCCAAATCCCGCCTCGGCAAAAACAGCGATAATGGCGCAAGAGAAAATAACACCCCAGTCGACTCCAGAGGAAACGACGACCACATTGACCCAGCGGCAGAGCAGGATGAACCTGCAAACGGCGAACATAGTACGGATCCGCTGTCCGAACACGGCGACGCCGAGGATGAAGCTCATAAACCCCCCCTCCGGAGAGGAAAACAGTCCGGACAAGGATGCACATGTCATCCTAGAAAGACACTTGGAACAAGAGAACCTCCGTAGAAGGCTCATTGCCACTGCGAGGAGTCTGAAGAAGCAGAAGCAAAGGCTTAAGGCCGCACAGAATACACTCAACAGTAGATGGAACAAAGTGCTCGACACTGAAGGAAAGTATGGTGGTAGCTACCACACAAAGAGCTATCCAAAGCGCAAGCTGTTGCCTGAGTTCGACGATGAGGCCGTAGAGCCTATACAGCCGAAAAATAAAACGGCCGACCGGTCGGATCGACCACCTCGTGGCCGCGGTAGAGCGGCTAATAAGGCCGCACATAAGTCAGCACACGATTCACGTGAGGACTTACATCAGAAGACCGACGCGACCAGATCCATCTACGGATCAAGGAAACACGCTCCAGCGCACAACCAAAACCGAACACTACAATCGTTAGAACGCCATGACACATCCAAATACAGGGGTGCCGCACACCCCCTATGTTTCACCGATGAGGTGCTGGACCACGAATTTCCAGAAGGATTCAAGCCCGTGAACATGGAGGCATACGACGGAACGACAGACCCTGGGGTCTGGATTGAGGACTTCATCCTCCATATCCATATGGCTCGCGGAGACGATCTCCACGCCATTAAATACCTGCCCCTCAAGCTGAAAGGACCAGCTCGGCACTGGCTGAAGAGCCTCCCCAAAAATTCAATAGGAAGTTGGGAGGAGCTTGAGGATGCTTTTAGGGCCAATTTTCAAGGGACTTATGTCCGACCTCCGGACGCAGACGATTTAAGTAACATAATTCAACAACCCGGAGAGTCAGCCCGAATGCTTTGGAACATATTTCTCACTAAGAAGAATCAAATCGTCGACTGCCCGGACGCTGAAGCCTTAGCAGCTTTCAAACACAGCGTTCGCGATGAATGGCTCGCCAGACACCTCGGCCAAGAAAAACCAAGGACAATGGCAGCCCTAACAAGCCTTATGACCCGCTTTTGCGCGGGGAAGATAGCTGGCTGGCCCGTAGTAGCACTGCGACCCAGGCACATCTGAAGTCAGTGATGGTAATGGAAAACCACGACGTAATAAAAGCAAGCGTCGGAATAATAAAGACAACCCAGGCAACACGGCGGTAAACGCCGGATTTAAGGGCTCTCAACCCGGTCACCGGAAAAAAACCCTTCAAAGGAAACAGAGATGGGCCGTCCAGCCTAAACAAGATTCTAGACAAATTATGTCAGATTCATGGCACCTCCGATAAACCTGCAAATCACACCAACAGAGAATGCTGGGTCTTCAAGCAGGCCGGCAAGTTAAACGTCGAACACAAGGGGAGGGATACACCAAGTGAAGACGAGGATGAGCCTCGCCAGCAAAGCACTGGAGGACAGAAAAAATTCCCACCAGAGGTCAAAACAGTGAACATGATTAATGTGACGAAGAGGAGAAGCAAACATGCACTCCGAGACACAAGCGCCGTAGAGCCCGTCACCCCTAAGTTTAACCCTTGGTCAGCCGGCCCGATCACTTTTGATTGCAGGGATCACCTGACAAGTATCCGGCACGGAGGATTGGCTGCCTTGGTGCTAGACCCAATTATCGACGGATACCATCTCACCCAAGTCCTCATGGACGGCGGCAGTAGTCTTAATCTGATATATCAGGACACAGTCCGCAAAATGGGGATAGACCCAATAAGAATCAGCCACAATAATACTACCTTTAAGGGAGTAATACCAGGCCCAGAGGCCCACTGTACGGGCTCTCTAGCACTAGAGGTTGTATTCGGTTCACCCGACAACTTCCGAAGTGAAAAGTTAACCTTCGACATCGCTCCGTTTCGAAGGGGCTATCAAGCACTACTCGGAAGAACAACTTTCGCTCGTTTTAATGCAGTACCACATTACGCTTCTCTTAAGCTCAAGATGCCCGGTCCACGTGGCACCATCACAGTTAGTGGAAATATTGAGTGTTCCTTACGCGCGGAAGAACGTGCGGCGGCTTTAACAGCCGAACACTAGACGGCCTCCCCAACAAGATTAAATGAACAGTCGTCAAGACCGCGGACACGGCTAGACGAGTCCGGCGCATCACTAGCTATAACAGCCTAGATATACCTGAAATCGGTT
Source organism: Aegilops tauschii subsp. strangulata (assembly GCF_002575655.3). Classification (NCBI taxonomy): domain Eukaryota; kingdom Viridiplantae; phylum Streptophyta; class Magnoliopsida; order Poales; family Poaceae; genus Aegilops; species Aegilops tauschii. The sequence continues at coordinate 32,675,697 of NC_053040.3, read as the reverse complement.
TGCTGATTATACTCCCACAGGCGGTACCAGGGGCTTCCCGCGTGTAAAAAGGACTAGTTCGGCAAAATTTTACTTACCTTGAATTTTAATGGTTTATTGAGAATAACCAATTTTTTCGCACGACAACTTTCACCTAAGTTCTTCTCTTTTACAGACGACAATCGTGCTACACCCTTTCAGGATATGGCACAACGGAGACACAGGCGCAGCCGTGCAGCAGGGACCCGCTCAAAGGTTTCTTTTTAGATTAAGACCCTGTGTAAACCTTTTTTACTGTCTCTTGTTGTTCACATCCTCCGGATACTCAGTACAACCGAGAAGGATGCTGACGTATTGACATTTCGCCACGTCAGAAAATTGCACGTACCTGGACACTTGGGGTTCATTATCAAGGGCATTGCTCAGCCCGGTATATGTTATAAAGACCGAATACCTTAGGGAGTGTTCGGCGTAGCGAGTTTGGCCTTATATGCATCAGCTCCGAATCATGTCTTTGGTCAAACGTTGGGTTTGCCCGGCTCCCGTGTTTTGCTACCTTACGTTCCGCTCTATCGGCTAAGGTGGCACCGGGAGAACTACTGCAATTGTGCCCTGGTTCATCCGGATGAGCACCTCAGTAGAGAAAGCCGAAAACTAACTGTCATGATAAAGTGCGAGACTGGTCAACCACTCGATGACTTAGCGGAATCTTTGGGATTCCTCCGCATTAACGAAGGGCCGTTTCCCGGTCATGTATGTACGCGCCCCGTATTCGGACGAGCGCGGAGGTGCCAGGGGCTATATAGTAGTCCCACCGTCAAACTCCTATGGCTAAGTGAAAGTGTTAAAGCAATATAGTCTGATTGCCTCGTTCGCTGCGCTATCACCTCCTTAATGGACCAAGACGTTGGATCAAGTGTGAATACGCGTTTTTTGCGAACACCCCCGCATTATATGCGTGGGGGCTGAAGCCGACGACTGCAAACTTTCAGGTTATATACATATATACATAAACGGCCGCACAGGAGGCATCATAATACTTTCAGGCAAAAGTATAAACACAGCCTTTATAATTCAATAAACATTGTTCTTACAATGGGAATACATGTCACTAGAACATAATATTTTTCGAGCACTGAGCCTCTATTAAACGAGCGCCTTCAAGGACTTCATCAAAGTAGTGCTCGGCCGTTACTCGGCCCACGGCCGAACTCTGGGTTGCAATAGCGGTGGCCTCCATCTCTGCCCAGTATGTCTTGACACGGGCAAGAGCCATCCGCGCACCCTCTATGCACGCCGACCTCTTCATAGCGTCGATGCGGGGCACAACACCAAGGAACTGTTGCACTAAACTAAAATAACTATTCGGCCTTGGCCCTTCCGGCCACAGATGATCCACAACAGACCTCATGGTAAGCCCGGACAACCTATGGAGCTCGGCCCACTCGGCCATTCGCTCATTCAACAGCAGTGGAGGTACTGGAACATCGAACTGTGACCAGAACAGCTTTTCTACTTCACGATCTTTTTGATCTTTGAAAAACTCAGCCGCATCATCAGCACTCGCTGCCAAATCCACGTATGCGTCTGCAGAACTCCATAGTTGATCAAGAGGGGCATACTTAGGATCTCCGAACTTCGTCCGCAACAAAAAGGGCTTCCCAGCCACGATATCCCCGGCTTGACGCAGCTCCTCCTTCGCCGCTCTGATTTTCGAGCGGGCGTCCTTGGCCGCTACCATGGCCTTCTCCAGGTCCGTCATGTTCGTTCGATTTTCCTTTTCAACAAGCTCATAACGGTCGGCGGCATCCTTCAACTCAACAGCCATCTTGGCTATTTTATCCTTGCTTTGGCAATGCGCAGCCTGTTCGGCTCTCAGCTCTTCGACCGCCTTTAGAGCGGCCGCATCACTCTTCCTGGCTTGTTCCTTGGCACAGGCAAGTTCCGCCCGAAGGGTCTCCATGGCGGCAGCCCCATCTGTAGTCACAACATATTAAAGATACTAGCATCATGCTCCTCTTACTATGTGTTGATCACCGGAGAAATCACATACCCTGTGCCTCGTCGAGCCGCTTGTTTACAAGCACGATGTCGGCATCTGCCGCATCAAGTTGCCGCTTCAGCTCAGCAAACTCACCAGTCCGGCTAGCCACCGGACCTCTAGCCACTGCACATGAAGGCGGCCTGATTATTACCTGGGACTATGATCCTCTGTTTGCCGCCGTTCTGGACAGCAACCAGAGTCTCAGGGGCTACTATCGGCATAGGGCACACCTAGCGTGTGCGGTACCGTCAAAAACATATACTATTTCATGTACCTCAAAGCCTTTCAGCAGACTCATAAAAAGCTTCATGCAACCCGCTTTCAGCGGATGAAATCCTCTCAACCACCGTGCCCCATTAGAGCATGATGCGTTTCCGAGACAGCCGCTTGCTCCAGAAGATTCATCAGTGCGTCCGATCGCACACCGGACGGTTCCGGACTCTTTCTGCGGCTCTCCTTAGGAGCCGAATACTCCGGGCTTCGGGTGGCCGAAGGATTACCCTCTGGCCTTGGCGGATCAGGAGAAACCCTCCGTGACGACACCTCAGGGTCGCCCGCCTCATGAGACGGGGAGGCATGGGGAGGTGTTTTGCTCTCCATCATCTCCGGAAGAAGATCCCCCGAGGACGAACTCTGTCAAGAAGGGCTATGACCCGAACTACAAGATATATGCTTCGGTTATTGTCCTCAGAAGTAAAGCAGGATATTTTTACTATTAAGTACTCTTTGTTTACTTGCAGCTCGGTGGAGGGCTGATCCCCTTGCGGGCACTGTACGGCAAGGGTACCCTCCGGGGTAGGACCCTCCGACAAAGGATTCTTCCCTCGCTTGGAGACCATTACTTCCAAGTCTTCAGAGGCGGTCCTCTTCCTTCCCTGGGGAGAGGGAACTTTAGATTCTCCCCCCCGGTTATCCTCCTTCGAGGAGGCACTGATTCCCCCGGTCTGGATGAATAGTAAGTGAGGCTCGCTCTCGGCCTCTTTGTTCCTCCCTTTACCTTCCCTAGATGGCGCTTGATAAGGTGCAAGCTCAAGCATCCTGGCTAGTACAGGATCCGGTGAGCCCTCGGGAAGGGGGGCCGGACACCTGATCATCTTCGCCTTTTTTATCCAGTCCTGGTCAAAAGGCGACATTTCAGGATGATGTTGTGATAAATTAAAAGACAACGTGTTCGGCACGGGACTACTTACTTGGGTATCTGGACGATTGCAGCTCAGAACCGCATCCTCGGTGGTGTCCGGACACCTTATTTCTGGTCCGAAGAACAATTTGTACATCTCTTCGAGCGTCATGCCGAGGAAGTGCTGAATAGCTCGCGGTCCTTCCGGGTTGAACTCCCACATACGGAGGGGTCAACGTTTGCAAGGTGGGACTCGACGAAATAGCATGACTTGCATTACCGTGACCAGGCTGACATCTCTCTCGAGGAGATCTCGGATGCGACTCTGCAATATCGGCACATCATTTACTGGCCCCCAGTCCAGCCCCTTGTTGATCCATGACGTCAGTTGTGGCGGGGGGCGAGCGAAAGGCAGGGGCGGCTACCCACTTGGTACCCCGGGGAGCTGTGATATAAAACCACTCCCGTTGCCATAAACGGGACACCTCCGGGAAGGAACCCTTTGGCCATGGAACATCGGCGCCTTTGCTTATTACGGCACCTCCGCACTCTGCATGTCGCCCCTCAATCATCTTCGGCTTCACATTAAAGGTCCTGAGCCATAAGCCGAAGTGGGGGGTAATGCGGAGGAAGGCTTCACACACGACGATGAACGACGAGATGTGAAGGATGGAATCCGGAGCCAGATCATGGAAATCCAGCCCGTAATAGAACGTGAGCCCCTAACAAAGGGATCTAGAACGAGGCCTAGCACTCGGAGGAAGTGAGAGATGAATACGATGCTCTCGCCGGGTTCGGGAGTGGGAATGACCTGCCCTCGAGCAGGTAGCCTCTGCGAGATTTCGGCGGTCAAGTACCTAGCCTCTCTTAGCTTCTTGATGTCTTCCTCTGTGATAGAGGAGGGCATCCACCGACCTTGAAGGTTGGATCGGGACATGGTTGAAGGTCTGAAGCGCCTGACCTGAGCCTTGGGTATTGAAACTCGAGGCGGGGGAAGTATTCGATCGAGTACGAGAAGAAAAAGGACAGGCCTTGGCCTCTTTATAAAGAGGGTGAATATCAAGCGTCCTCCTCGTGGCCGTTTGGGACTTGCCTAAAATCGAGGAGTCATACCAACGGGCATGATTGGGTTACCCACATCCGTAGTGATGAGAATCCCGTAACAAGGGGGACACGATCTCTACTTTGACAAGGCGTGCCAATAAAATCGTCTCGCAAAACGCGCAGTGGCAACCTGATTGAGAAAACGTTTCGAATAATGATCAGGCCGTGGTCTGATGTCATGTTATGAAAAGTCGTCAGCAGATTAGATTTGTGGAAATGTTATTCTCTCTACGGTGGTATGTGGAACTTGTTTTGCAGAGACGGACACTATCCTTGTGTTCAAGATCTTCTATGGAGTATTCAGAGGAAGAACCCGCCTTGCAATGCCGAAGACAAATCTGCGCGCCGGATCATCGTCATTGAAGCCTGGTTCAGGGGCTACTGAGGGAGTCTTGGATTAGGGGTTGCTCGGACAGCCGGACTATATCCTTTGGCCAGACTGTTGGACTATGAATATACAAGATTGAAGACTTCGTCCCGTGTCCGGATGGGACTCTCCTTGGCGTAGAAGGCAAGCTTGGCGATACGGATATGTAGATCTCCTCCCTTGTAACCAACTCTGTGTAACCCTAGCCCCCTCCGGTGTCTATATAAACCGGAGGGTTTAGTCCATAGGACAACAACAATCATACCATACGCTAGCTTCTAGGGTTTAGCGTCTGTTATCTGCTCCTGCAATAGGTCCGTCACCTAGCGGTGCATCAAGGACATAATTCTTCTCTGCAGCAATGAGGATAATCCTCAGATCACGGACCTAGTCTGCATCATTGCTACTATCATCTTTCAACATAGTTTTTCTCTAGGAACATATCAAAAATAAACGGGGAGCTACATCGCGAGCTATTGATCTACAACATAGTTATGCAAATACTATCAGGACCATGTTCATGATAAATTAAAGTTCAATTAATCATATTACTTAAGAACTCCCACTTAGATAGACATCCCTCTAGTCATCTAAATGATCACGTGATCCATATCAACTAAATCATGTCCGATCATCACGTGAGATGGAGAAGTTTTCAATGGTGAACATCACTATGTTGATCATATCTACTATATGATTCACGCTCGACCTTCCGGTCTCAGTGTTCCGAAGCCATATCTGCATATGCGAGGCTCGTCAAGTTTAACCCGAGTATTCTGCGTGTGCAAAACTGGCTTGCACCCGTTGTATGTGAACATAGAGATTATTGAGGGAGTCCTGGATTAGGGGGTCCTCGGATAGCCGGACTATATCCTTTGGCCGGACTGTTGGACTATGATGATACAAGATTGAAGACTTCATCCCGTGTCCGGATGGGACTCTCCTTGGCATGGAAGGCAAGATTGGCGATACGGATATGTATATCTCCTCCCTTGTAACCGACTCTGTGTAACCCTAGCCCCCTCCGGTGTCTATATAAACCGGAGGGTTTAGTCCATATAACAACAACAATCATACCATAGGCTAGCTTCTAGGGTTTAGCCTCTATGATCTCGTGGTAGATCAACTCTTGTAATACTCATATCATCAAGATCAATCAAGCAAGAAGTAGGGTATTACCTCCATCGAGAGGGCCCAAGCCTAGGTAAACATTGTGTCCCCCGCCTCCTGTTACCATCCACCTTAGACGCACAGTTCGGGACCCCCTACCCGAGATCCGCCGGTTTTGACACCGACAATTATCACACCGGATCATCACGTGGTGTCTCGGCACGAAGAACTGTCGCAACGGTGCATACTCAGGGAGAATACTTATACCTTGAAATTTTAGTAAGGGATCATCTTATAATGCTACCGTCGTACTAAGCAAAATAAGATGCATAAAAGATAAACATCACATGCAATCAATATAAGTGATATGATATGGCCATCATCATCTTGTGCCTTTGATCTCCATCTCCAAAGCACCGTCACGATCACCATCGTCACCGGCTTGACACCTTGATCTCCATCGAAGCATCGGTTTTGTCTCGCCAACTATTCTTCAACGACTATCGCTACCGCTTAGTGATAAAGTAAAGCAATTATGGCGATTGCATTTCATACAATAAAGTGACAACCATAAGGCTCCTGCCAATTGCGAATAACTTTTACAAAACATGATCATCTCATACAACAATTTATATATCATCATGTCTTGACCATATCACATCACAGCATGCCCTCCAAAAACAAGTTAGACATCCTCTACTTTGTTGTTGCAAGTTTTACGTGGCTGCTACGGGCTTAGCAAGAACCGTCCTTACCTACGCATCAAAACCACAACGATTTTTCATCAAGTGTGATGTTTTAACCTTCAACAAGGACCGGGCGTAGTCACACTCGATTCAACTAAAATTCGAGAAACAGACACCCACTAGCCACCTGTGTGCGAAGCACGGCGATAGAACCAGTCTCATGAACGCGGTCATGTAATGTCGGTCTGGGCCGCTTCATCCAACAATACCGCCGAATCAAAGTATGACATGCTGGTAAGTAGTATGACTATTATCGCCCACAACTCTTGTGTCCTACTCGTGGATATAACATCTACGCATAGACCTGGCACGGATGCCACTGTTGGGGAACGTAGTATTTCAAAAAATTTACCTACGATCACGCAAGATCTATCTAGAAGATGCATAGCAACGAGCGGGGAGAGTGTGTCTACGTACCCTCGTTGACCGAAAGCGGAAGAGTTTAGTAACGCGGTTGATGTAGTCGAACGTCTTCGCGATCCAACCGATCCAAGTACCGAATGTACGGCACCTCCGCGTTCAGCACATGTTCATATCGATGACGTCCCTCATGCTCTTGATCTAGTTGAGGCCGAAGAAGAGTTCCATCAGCACGACGGTGTGGCGACGATGATGATGAAGTTACCGGCGCAGGGCTTCGTCGATGATATGACCGTGGTGTGTAACTGTGGAGGGGGGCACCGCACACGGCTAAGACCAATCTTGGAGTGCCTTTGGGGTGCCCCCTGCCCACATATATATAGGAGGTAGGAGGAGGAGGCCGGCCTAGGAGGGGCGCGCCTATAGGGGGAGTCCAACTAGGATTCCCAATCCTAGTTGGAGTCCCCTTCCTTTTCCAAGAGGGGAGAGAGGGAAGGAGTAGGAGAGGGAGAAGGAAAGAGAGGGGGGCGCCGCCCCTCCCTAGTCCAATTCGGACTTGTCATGGGAGGGCCCGCGGCCACCCCTTGAGGCCCTTCTCTCCTTTCCCGTATGGCCCATTAAGGCCCACTACTTCCCCCGGTGAATTCCCGTAACTCTCCGGTACTCCGAAAAATACCCGAATCACTCGGAACCTTTCCGATCTCCGAATATAGCCTTCCAATATATTGATCTTTACCTATCGACCATTTCGAGACTCCTTGTCATGTTTGTGATCTCATCCGGGACTCCGAACAACCTTTGGTCATCAAATCACATAAACTCATAATACAATTCATCATCGAACGTTAAGCGTGCGGACCCTACGGGTTCGAGAACTATGTATACATGACCGAGACACATCTCCGGTCAATAACCAATAGCGGAACCTGGATGCTCATATTGGCTCCTACATATTCTACGAAGATCTTTATTGGTCAAACCGCATAACAACACACGTTGTTCCCTTTGTCATCGGTATGTTACTTGCCCGAGATTCGATCGTTGGTATCACCATACCTAGTTCAATCTCGTTACCGACAAGTCTCTTTACTCGTTTCGTAATGCATCATCCTGCAACTAACTCATTAGTCACATTGGTTGCAAGGCTTATAGTGATGAGCATTACCGAGAGGGCCCAGAGATACCTCTCCGATACACGGAGTGACAAATCCTAATCTCGATCTATGCCAACTCAACAAACACCATCGGAGACACTTGTAGAGCATCTTTATAATCACCCTGGTACGTTGTGATGTTTGATAGCACACTAAGTGTTCCTCCGGTATTCGGGAGTTGCATAATCTCATAGTCATAGGAACATGTATAAGTCATGAAGAAAGCAATAGCAATAAACTAAACGATCATAGTGCTAAGCTAACGGATGGGTCTTGTCCATCACATCATTCTCCTAATGATGTGATCCCGTTCATCAAATGACAACACATGTCTATGGTCAGGTAGAGGCATACTAGGGACACTTTGTTTTGTCTATGTATTCACACATGTATCAAGTTTCGGGTTAATACAATTCTAGCATGAATAATAAACATTTATCATGATATAAGGAAATATAAATAACAACTTTATTATTGCCTCTAGGGCATATTTCCTTCAAGGGGGTGGCAGGAGGTGCTGTCACGGCGTGACCAGCGCCGTCTGATGTCGCCAACCCCGGAATTTGCCCCCATCCCATCGCCGCTTGGCTTCATGGCAGATGTTGTCGATGCTTCGCCCCTGGACACCGTGCGGTGGATTGCAGAGATCCCTTCTGATTCTCTCGTTGCTTGGAGAATGACCATTGAGCGCGTGAGTGCCATAACCCTTGGCGTTCACTCAACTCCCTAGCATATCTCGTCATGCCGCCCACCTCCCGCATTGGCATCCAACATCGCCGTCAAGCTCCGGCACCGAGTGAGGGTCCGATGAAATCCGCACTCCCCTCGAAGGCGCTTCGCCATGGGACCTGGGCATCCGTCGTTTCGGCATTAGCACTACCCTTAAAGAAGAAAGAAAATGGAATGAAAACTAAAACTAAATCAAAATAATGAATTGTTTCTAAGGGAAGGATGAATTAGTGGCATTGGTATTACCCTTTAAAAAGTCCAGAAATGAAAAAAAAATAACTATAACAAAATTTTAAAATTTTGCAAGGAAAAATGATTGGTGGCATTGGTAAAAAAATTGCACACAGTTTATGTAGAAATTGCGGTTTTTTGTCATATGCAAGAACAAGTATATATAATATAATTTTTGCAACAAGAAGTTTCATAAGAAGGAATGAATTAGTGCATTTGGTATTACCCTTAAAATAAAGAAAATAAAATAAAAACTAAAACAAACAATCAAGACAATCAAGTTTTCTAGAGAAGAATGAATTACTGACAGTGGTATTAATCTTTAGGAAGAAAAACAAATAAGAAAAAACTTATAAAACAAGTAATGACAAAATTCTCACGTAATATACACAGATAATATGCAAGAATAAACATATATAGTGGAATTTCACAAAAATAAATTTCAATTAGTGGCAATGATATTATCCTTAAAAGAGAAAAAGAAAATAAAATTAATATTTTTTTAAAAGAAATGGATTAGTGACATTGGTATTAACCTTTAAGAGGAAAGAAAAGTAAAAAAAATTGCACACAACTTTACACATAAATTGTATTAAAAATTGCCCACAACTTTGCACAAAAATTGTATTTTTTTTAATATGCAAAGAGTAAGCACACAAAAGTGTAGTGTGAGTGTATAGTACCTGCGTGTATACATTTGCAGTAATACAATCTGGCCAAAAACCCTAGTAGTAAAAGAAAATCTGACTAAAAATAAAAATAAAGAAAAAAACAAAAACACATACAAACAAAAAAATAGGCAATATCCAACAACCATCAATCCCAATAAAAAAATTGACTTACCCCAAACAGGGGCAAGTAAAAAATGCAACCTAATGAAAAATCGACTTATCCCAGTTAGGCGGCAAGTAAAACATTAGGCTAAGAAGCCATGAAACTACAAAAAAAAAAACGAATCTTGACAAAAAAATCAATGGTAAGAAAATCGACTTACCCAAATTTAAAATTCACTCGACTTACATACTAGCTAAAGTGGACTTATTTGGGCTTGCTTGTGCTGAGGCCCCTCTTTCGGTGTTTTGCTACTCGTTGTATGAACTTGTTGGTTGTTTTATTTATAAAGCGGGGCGAAAGCCTATTTCAAGAGTTTAAAGCTAGATAAATATCTTTCATACAATGCAGTGATCTCTCCTAATATTGCTAATAATCTAAAATGCGTAGCAAGGACATGGCTTGGAATTTATGATTTATTGTTCATTTTATCACTTGTAGGACAATTCCTGCATGTGGCAAGTCCATTTGTGGCAGGAAAATTACAAGTTTATTCCTTTTCCATTTTGACGTGCTAAATTTATCTGGATAATATATAAATCATCTTTCCAAATGTTTGATAATACGAGTTGTTTGGGACTCGGCCCGATCCTAGGTTAGAATCAGAGTTCAGGTTGTATACGTGTTCGGATTGCTTCCTTCCTAGAAGTGTCAGTTTGAACCGTGTTCGGATCGGTTCGTATGGGATAGAATCCGACTTCAGTACAATCACGTTACTTGCAAAGAAGTTGGTCGTGTCCTACGCATATATAATGAGCTGTAGGCTGTAGCGTCAACTAAGGATTCAGATATTCCGCTCAGCAGTTCATCCGGCAGCTAATATTACAAGTTGTTCACGTCAAAAGAAAAGGTATTACAAGTTGAAGGTGCCCTACTGCTTTGCCGTTCACTTTGGGCTTCTGCTGCTGTTGCTTCGCCGAGACTCCACGGCATCCGGCATGAGGCGTGAGGAGGGTGAGACGAGTAGTAGCATCCCCCGGCATCCCCGCTCGCCGGTGGTGGGGCCCCTTGAAGATGATGACCTTCTCTTGGAGATCCTCCTTCGTCTGCCCCCGCAGCCGTCGTCTCTCCCTCGTGCCTCCGCCGTTTGCAGGCGCTGGCACCTTCTCATCTCCGAGCCAGGCTTCTCCCGCCGCTTCCGGCGCTACCACCGCGGCAACCTTCCCATAATTGGTTTCTACGACCGAAATCCTCCATACCTCTCCTTCGTACCTGCTCTGGAGGGCCCTGATCGTATTCCACCCGGGCGATTGTCCTGGCAGTGTCAGCGTGAAGAAGGACCGGACTTGTCCACCTTCGGATGTCGCGATGGCCTCGTACTAGTCCATGTCAAGCACCTTGAACCGCTAAAGCGCCATGTTCTGGTGTGGGACCCTATCACTGGTGAGCAGCACAACCCTGGGATTCCCCCGGGGTTCGACACAGGGAAACGCTTCAATGGAGCGGTGTTTCGGTCTGCTGGAGATGCTGACCACTTCCAGGTGGTCTTGGTAGGCAACGGCGACAATCAACTACCGGTTGCTAGTGTTTACTCGTCGGAGACCGACGTATGGAGTAACCTTTTTTCGACATCGTTGCCACTGAAGTATTATACAGACCCTTTTCCGTCTTTTATCGGACTATCCCTTGAACCCGCTGTGCTGGTTAGGAATTCCCTACACTGGCTGCTTGGAGCGGGCTCGGTTGGAATTCTCGAGTTTGATTTGGAGAGGCACAACCTTGTCGTGATAGGTGTGCCGGTGCATGTGGGTGCTGGGTGTCACATTGGGAGCAATGACCGATTCTCGATTATACGAGCAGAAGATGGTGGGTTGGGTTTTCTCTCTCTATCAGACTTCAACGTCCAATTATGGAAGAGGAAGACAGAATATGATGGTGTTGCTTCATGGGTGATGGAAAAAATCATTGAACTGGACAAACTACTGAAAATTCCCCTGGATCGAAAGAACCAAAGAAAAAATACTACTAGGGTGATGGGATTTGCCGAGGACAACAATACGGTGTTCATGTGGACAATAATCGGCATCATCACGATCCATCTCGAGTCATTGCAGTTCAAGACGCTTCCCGGATCTAGGATTTTTTCTTACTATTATCCATTTGAAAGTGTCTGGTGCATGTAATGGCATGACTTTACACTGGTATATAAAGTTAATTTCTCATTAGTTGTTGTTGGAATGTCGTTCACATCCTTTCATGTTAAGAAAGTGATGACAAGTAGTGTCACATCTCTTGTTTTCAAGACACACATTGCAGAACTCATGAGCGTCGAAGCCTAGATATTGTAGAACTCAAGACGTACATTTTTTCAAGATTGGCATTGTTTGAAAATGTATGTCAGTATATATGAACCTCCATGCATACTCTTTTGTTTTGAAAGATAATTTTTTTATTCAGTGAACAACTGTAGTCCTGTGGTTTTATTTTTTGAGGGGTATAACGACTCTTTACTCATGTAATAAGTCCGATGGAATCATTACAATATCATGCGGTCGGAGGAACCACACATGCCTTCGTATGCCTAAAATGAAGAAAATTTAGCTAGACTATGCGCCGGTTTTGAGTCCTTCTCTCAAACATAGAATTACAGTGCAAAAATTCTAGTGAACTAGCACAAATCCTCTGAAGAAATAATTCCTGTATGTCTCCCGCCTTGGTTTTCCTGAATATCTCTAATCACCGTTGCGTGGTCGGAAGAAATAAGGGCCCTGGAGATCGAGAGGGGTGTTTTGGCTCCCAGGCTCAGATGAGCCCAGGAGTAAAGAAGAAAAAAATTATTATAATGTACTCCCTCCATAAAGAAATATAAGAGCGTTTATATCACTACTTTAGTGATCTAAATGCTCTTATATTCTTTTACAGAGGGAGTACTAAATAAATTCAAAAAAATCTATTTCTTTTGTGAAGAAAGAAGACCGAGCGCGTGATGTCCGTGTCAAATTTAGGGCAATTTTCTGAGTGAAACCATTGCGGAGCCGTGTTCTGCCGGCGGATCGGCGCCTCCTACCTCCTTCGGTGTCCTCGCCGGTGCCGGAGCGAAGTGGGGTACGGCCCGATCTACCGACTGGACTTGTGTTCATCCGTAGGTAGGTGTTGTAGTTATGGTTTTCTCGTCTGGCGGTTCGTCCTTTGGGCGTGGCGGCTGCGGCGAAGTAGTTTTTGTCCCCTGTTCCATCTGGGTGTCTGGTGAGGCTTCTCTTCCCGGTACAGCTGCTGGTTCGATGGGGATGAATAAACTTTCCTCCGGCTACTTCTTCGGCTCTGGGGGCGTGAGCTGCGCCAGATCCATCGATGTTTTTGGGTGGATTGGTCTGCCGGGGCTTCTCTTTCTTCATCGTCGATCTTGGGGTTGGAGGCGAGGAGTTGTTGGCTTTGTTTGTGCATTGTGCAGGAGTCACTAGTAGGAAAAGGGGCTTTTACCCCGGTTTGTAAGGGCCTTTTGTCCCGGTTTTCGAACCGGGACTAAAGGGTCGTTACTAAAGCCCTAACCCTTTAGTCCCGGTTCTTACACAAACCGGGACAGAAGGTCCTCCACGTGGCCGCTGCTGCCAGCCCAGGCAGGGGGGCCTTTGGTCCCGGTTGGTGCCACCAATCGGGACCAATAGGCAGGGCCTTTTGTCCCGGTTGGTGTCACCAACCGGGACCAATAGGCATCCACGCGTCAGCATTTCAGAGGCTGGGGTTTTTGTTTTTTTAAAGGGGGGGGGGTTGGGGGTTAATTTAGGTGTTTCATATATTGTGTTAGCTAGCTAATTAATAGAGAGAAGTGTCCTCTCTTATCTCCGTGCTTGGTCGACGCTACGTACTATATACGTATGGAGAGGACTAGACACGCTAGCTAGTAATCAAATGAAGGAAACAGAAGATCGTCATGAACATATGCATACAGAGAGAAGTGATATCGACCACCTCTCCTTCTCCGAGAGATTGGTCGAACAACAAGTTCTCGTATATCTATCCGACACTACCGGCTACATATATACAATAATTATCTCTTACAATACAATCTCCTAATTAAATTGTAAGAACACAGGGTCCACACACTACTAGAAAAAGGGCTATAGATGGGATTGACACTAATGGCGCACCAGACAAGCGGTGCGCCATTAGTATATACTAATGGCGCACCACCTTCTGATACGCCATTAGAGTTGAAACTACTAATGGCGCACCTGGCCCAGGGTGCGCCATTAGTATCAAAAAAAAATTTTAACTAGTGCGCCTGTCCAAACATACTAATGGCGCATCCAGACACAGTGCGCCATTACTAGTTTAAACTAGTAATGGCGCACCTGCCGGAAAGTGCGCCACTAATGTTGTTTTTTCTATTATAATGTTTATTCCCTTTTTTGCAAAACTACTAATGGCGCACTTTTCCACCGTGCGCCATTACTAGTTTAAAACTAATAATGGCGCACTGTGGAACAGTGCGCCATTAGTATGTTTTTTTTGCAAAACTACTAATGGCGCACCACCAGAAGGTGCGTCATTAGTAACCTGGATTACTAATGGCGCATTTAGAGTTGGTGCGCCATTAGTAAGTGGGCAGCAACAAGATATTTTGGACAGCCTCTCCTACCCACACTCACTTTCTCCCCACTTCATTCTCTCCACCTCCTCCTTGTCTCGGGTGCCTCCTCTTTTTCACCTCATTTCCACCATAGACTCATTCAATTTAAGTGGTTAAATTACCTTGTTTTGATAGGTAAGTAAGGGGGGAAGCTATATTTATGTTGTTCTCCCTACAACAATGTGCACATGCACTTTTTATGGCCTAGCTAGATCTATGTATGTTCGTGGTGTTGCATATGTTTGTGGTGTTGCATATGTGTTTGTGTTTGGAGGTGTACCGGTATTTGAAATGCGATAGTTGCCAATATTTTGCCGGAATGTTGATTCATTTCTGTTTCGGCGAGAATTTTGGCATTAAGCATTCTTTTTGGTCCTATTTTTAGGGAAAGTCATGCCAAATTTTTTCTTGGTTCTAAAATATCGTTTTGCTCTACCCCGCAGGCGACCATGGTCCACATGATGACCGAAGCCATCGTGAATAGGTTTTTGAGGTCCGCGAAGGCCGAGATGCTTCAAAATAACGAGACAGAGATAAGATGTCCGTGTCGAAGATGCAAGCTGAAGAGCCTTATTGCGGACCCAGAATCCGGGCAGGTGCGGGACCACCTGCTCTTGTGTGGTTTCATGGATGGCTATCGGTGGCAAGGTGATGAAGATGACTACGAAGTCGTCCATGGGGGCCGGGCAAGAAATGAGGAAGGGCAGCAAGACAACCACCGCGGCTCGGGTGGGCGAGAAGACGAAGAATCCCCAGGAGATGATCACGACGGTGATGCTGTACACAGTCATCATGTAGAAGATGCAGGACATGATGATGAGGAAGATGCCGGAGCAGACGACGGGCATGATCATGAAGATGATGATGCCGGCGGAGCAGACGACGCTGGACCATCGATGGGCTGGGTGCAGGACCCTCATATTCAAGAGCTGCTTCTCAAGCAGACGGATAACGCAAGAGCTGCCGCCCGAGAGAAAGCCAAGATGGATCAACTTGAGTTAGACGCGGTTACTCCATTGTATGAAGGATGCAGGCCCGAGCATACCCGCCTGAAAGTAACTTTCATGGCTCTGGAGATGAAGGTAAAACACAAAATGACCGACGCATGCTTCGACGAGAACATGTCATTCTGGCACGAACGTCTTCCCAAGGGGAACAAGTGCCCGACCAGTTTGGAGGAGGCGAAGAAAATCGTGTGTCCTCTGGATTTACCGCACGTGAAATACCATGTGTGCATGAAGAATTGCATCATTTATCGGGACGAGCACGCGGAGTCTACCATATGTCCGGTGTGCGGCGTCACTCGATACAAGAAGAGGAAGAAAGCTCCTCGAAAAGTGGTGTGGTACTTTCCGATCACTCCTCGTCTGCAGCGGTATTTCGCGGACCCTAAGGTAGCAAAGCTCCTGCGTTGGCACGCGGATAGGGAGGAGAAGAAGCGAGAAGATGACGCAAATGATCCGGAGATAGATAAAAAAGACAAGATGCTGAGTCACCCTAAGGATGCGAGCCAGTGGCAACCGTTGAACTTCGAAGACCTAGAATTTGGGAACGATCCAAGGAACATCGTGCTGGGCGCGAGCACCGATGGAGTCAATCCGTTTGGCAGCCAGAGAAGCACACATAGCACCTGGCCTGTGTTTGTGTGGATGTACAACCTTCCCCCCTGGTTGTGCATGAAGAGGAAGTACATTCACATGAGTATGCTAATTGAAGGACCGAAACAACCAGGGAACGACATCAATCTGTATCTGCGGCTGCTGAAAGAGGAGCTTGACACGCTGTGGAAAACGCCAGCCAATACGTGGGACGCCGCAGAGAAAGAATATTTCCCTATGAGAGTCGCGCTGCTCACGACGGTGCACGACTATCTCGGTTACGGATATGTCGCGGGGCAGGTGGTCCACGGATTTTCTGGATGCGTCAGGTGCATGGATGACACAACGTATCGCCAGCTAGATAGAGATCCCGGGTCTTCGAAAACCGTGTTCATGGGACATCGAAGGTGGCTTCGCGACGATGACCCGTGGAGAAAACGCAAGGATCTATTCGATGGTGAAAACGAACCCCGAGGACGCCCGCGTACGAGGAGCGGCGAGGAAATAGACGAGCTGTTGAAAAATTGGAAAGACTGCCCACTGCCGGGAAAGAAGCAAAAGGCACCAGAGCCAGGAAAGAAGCGAAAGGCGCCAGAGCCGCTGCTGAAGGTATGGAAAACGAGGTCTGTTTTCTGGGACTTGCCGTACTGGAAGATCCACCGTGTGCCTCACAGCCTTGATGTCATGCATATCACGAAGAACGTGTGCGAGAGTCTGCTTGGTACCCTGCTCAACATGCCAGAGAGGACCAAAGATGGGCCGAAAGCAAGGGCAGACTTGAAATCAATGGGCATCAGGCAGGAGCTTCACGCTATATATGATGATGATGATGATGATGATGATGATGATGATGATGATGATGATGAGGCGAAGCAGGACACGGAAAGTCGTCGCAAAGGCAAAAAGGCCAAGAAGACCGGAAATGACTACCCTCCCGCGTGCTTCACTCTAAGTCAGGAGGAGATCGAGCAGTTTTTCACCTGCCTCGTAGGAGTAAAACTTCCTTACGGTTACGCGGGGAAGATAAGCAGATACCTAGACCTAGCGAACCTGAAGTTCAGCGGGATGAAGTCTCACGACTGTCACGTGCTGATGACGCAGATACTTCCAGTTGCAATCCGTGGGATCATGGACGCGCACGTCCGTGAAACCCTATTTGGCCTATGCAACTTTTTCGACGTCATCTCTCGGAAGTCTGTTGGCGTGAGGCAACTCAGAAGGCTACAGGAAGAGATCGTGGTGATACTATGCGAGCTTGAGATGTACTTCCCGCCCGCATTCTTCGATGTTATGGTGCATCTGCTGGTCCATATCGTGGACGATATCATCCAACTCGGGCCGACGTTCCTGCACAGCATGCTGCCGTTCGAAAGGATGAATGGTGTCATCAAAGGATACGTTCGCAACATGTCACGTCCAGAGGGAAGCATAGCCAGGGGCTTTCTGACCGAAGAGTGCATCTCCTACTGCACGAATTATCTAGGCATCGAGAACACCGTTGGTCTGCCCGTCAACATGCACCTCGGCAGGCTCGCTGGATGGGGTCACCGTCAGGGTCGCCGCGAAATGCATGTCGACTTTGAGGGTCGACTCGCCGACTTTGAAAGAGCAAACCTAGTCGCGCTACAACACATAGACGTGGTCGATCCTTGGGTGGTAGAGCACAAAACCTTTATTAAGAAGACGTACAATGACCGAGGCCAACAGAGGACGGACGGAGATATACTCAAAGAGCACAACTCATGTTTCACGCGTTGGTTCAAGCAGAAGCTTCTGTCGTACCCTTTACATGAGGATTCTTCCGCGGAAGAACAACTCATATTCGCCTTGTCACAGGGCGCCGAGCACAACCTGATGACCTATGAGGCGTACGATATCAACGGCTACACATTCTACACCGAGGCCAAGGACATGAAGAGCGATGGTTATCAGAACTCCGGGGTAACGATGGAATCCTACACCGGTAACGACAAGGACAGATACTACGGAAGGATCGAGGAGATCTGGGAGCTGAGCTACGCTGGAGAGAAGGTCCCGATGTTCCGTGTCAGATGGGCCAAGAGCGTCCTAAAAGAAGACCGGTATTTCACCACCATGGTTATACCCGAAGCCAAATCCAAGACCGCAGGCGCAAACGTCACCGCGAAAAATGAGCCATGGGTACTGGCTTCCCAAGTGGACCAATGCTTCTTCATTACCGACCCGTCAAAGCCCAGTCGTGTTGTCGTGAGGAGAGGCAAAAGGAAGATCATCGGAATGGATGGAGTAGCCAATGAGCAAGACTTCGACAAGTACGCGACCCGAGAATCGAACATGACGACGATGATGAAGTAGCAGCATACACCACAAGAAGAAGCAGGACCACCCTACCTAAAGGACGTCCGTTCCACAGAAGAACTCCATTTGCGAAAAAGAAGGGCAAGAAGATTGTGAACAGATAGCTAGCTAAGATCGATTGTATTTAAATCGTAGCCTTCATTTCTCGATTGTATTTCATGGGCACTTTTTGAACTATCATGAATATTTTTAAATTTCATGGACACTCGATCTCGATCCCCCTCCATCTCGATCGCTATCCCACCTCGCCAGATCCGGTCCCCCTCGCCGCCGAGCACCCCCCGGTCCACCGGCCCCCCGCACCCCGCGCACCCTCCCCCGCTCCACCGGCATTACTGTTTGATGATATTTTTAAAAAAATTATTATTGTCTTATAAAAAAATATTACTGTTATGATTTAAACAAGTTTGAACATATTTAAACACAAATAAATATCAAACAGCATTTTAAATGCATAAAAAAATTGTGGAGCCTGGGAATCGAACCCAGGACCTCCTGGTGTGAGAACTGGTTGCTAACCAATCGAGCTAGTAGAGGGAACTTGGTGTGGATCATATCAGGTGGAAGATAACCTGTTGGCTCGACCAGAAATCAAAAAAAAATACTAATGGCGCACCAGGGTGAGGTGCGCCATTAGTATGGATGTACTTATGGCGCACCGAGGGGTGGTGCGCCATTAGTATTGTGCCCTCGCCCTCGATGCCCTTCCCCTCTCCTATCCCCGGCCCAAACCTATCCCCTCTCTCTCCCTCGCCCTCGCCCTCTATCCCCTTCCCCTCTCCTCTCCCGACGTCGCTGCCCCGCCGCCTCGACGCCGCCCCGTCGTCCTCGTCTCCGCCCCGACGCCCCGACGCCGTTGCCCCTTCCCCTCTCCTCTCCCGACGCCGCTGCCCCGACCTCCTCCTCGCCCCTCGACGTCGCCCTCGATCCCCTTCCCCTCTCCTCTCCCGACGCCGCCGCCCCGTCGTCCTCGTCCTCGCCCTCCTCCTCGTCCGCGCCACCGCCGCGCCGCTCCGACCTCCTCCTTGTCCCCTCCGGCCTCCTCCTTCCCCTTTGTAAATTTTAGGGTGTAGGGTTTGCAAATTTTAGGGTTAGGGCAGTAAATTTTAGGGCAAATCTAGCACAGTTAGCAAAGTTAGAAATCTTTTAGGAAATTAGGGTAGTAGCAAAAACAGTAGCAATTTAAAAAAACAGTACCAAAAAAATTAGGTATAAAAACAGTAGCAAATAAAAAATATTAGCAAATATAGCTCGGGTAATTTTGTTTAGGTATAAAAAACAGTAGCAATTTTAAAAGAATAGTAGCAATTTTAAAAACAGTAGCAAAAAAATTAGGTATAAAAAGAGTAGCAAATAAAAAAAGAGTAGCAAATATAGCTAGGGAAATTTTAAAAGAAAGTTTTCACTGTACTCAACCTTTTTGCCCTCCATTAGTTTTCTCAAGACAACAACCACTCTGTATTTAGCAGACAGCAGAACTACCACAGTTGTGCTCAACAGAAAACTACAATAACCTTTTTTTCCCTTCAAAATCGAGTTTTCTAAAACTGAATCCAGACAATCCCAACAGCATAACAGGTGCATAGCAGCACTACCAGCAATGTTCAGAGGGAAATAATAACCGATGCCCCATCACAACTATTAGTAGTATTAGCTAACAGAGGATATCAGTAGTCAAATGCTCGAGGATTACATGCGGTTTAGATTCAGTTTTTCAGTGCGCACCGGCACTTTACATTCAGTTTTTCAGTGCGAAAGTAGAGAGTGCTAACAACCCGACAAAACGAAGTAACACCATCATCTAATAGTGGTGTTTTAAGCACCAACACAACCTAGCATTGTAGTTAGTCACTACAAAACAGGGCAACGGTGACGAGAAGAACCATTCTACTCACCTGAACATAAATTAGACTGAATGATTAATACTAACAATTTTGTTCAGAGACACACTAGCAACCATACATGGAGAACTAGCACAACCACTACTAAGAAAATACTGTCTGCTAAAAGTTCTGAAGCTGTTGAACCTTACCTTATGTATCACAAAAAAAGGCAAGGAACATCATGAACAACTCTCCATGACTTAATTTTCCTATATGCATTGGCCTGTACAGCAGGTTCACTTTTCCTATATGCATTGGCCAGTACAGCAGGTTTACTTTTCAAAACAAATTAGAGCAGACCTCATACACCCAAGAAAACCTGAAAAAAAATGAAGTTCAACCCCTCACTTTTCCTATATGCATTGGCCTGTACAGTTGGATTTGTTTCTGATTTTAGTGTTTTCAGTCTATTTTTCTATTTCTGCTTTAACATAACAGAATAACTAATGGTGGCTGCCTAATGATGACAGACTAAGTTTCTGATTTATTTTGTTATAGAAGTGTAGATTCATTGGTAGCAATTGTTTTCAGTGTCTCATGTTGCTTGTAGTGTTTTGTCCAGAATGTTGAATGATACTACTTGGAGATGCATATATTGTTTCACCTCTTCACATGCCAATGTATTTTCCATGTTGTGATGGAGGCCTTTTTTGCCTTGTCCACCCGAGAGGCCCTTGAGTTTGACGGAATGTCGATTAACTTCCGTTCCGGCATATTCGGGTACTCCATATGTCCTATTTTCAGCAAAGGTCATGCTGAAATTTTCCGTGAATTTTACCATGACTTTGCTAAAAATAGGACATATGGGGTACTTGTGACTAATGCATGGGCCGGGGTATCTTAGTAGTTAATTAAGTAGGATCAAGTGCCCCGGCGTACTTGTGACTAATGCATGGCTTTTAGGGTGCCTCGGTGTCGATAAAAACCGAAATGATGAAAGCTTAGGCTTTTAGGGTGCCTCGGCGTCGAAAAACCCTCAATGATAAAAGCTTAGCTTTTAGGATGCCTCGGTGTCGACAAACCCTAAATGATGAGACCATGATCTTGTTCCTTGACAATAACCAACTTTTTGACCAAACTTTGTTCCTATTTAGAGAGAAACATGGCCAACAACGATGAGGCCGGGGGTTCGGGCGTCAAGGCATTCTGGAAGCTGTCCTAGGAGATGGAGGAACAACCTCACTTGTATGAGGACGCCGCCTTCCCCACCGATCCTGAGACCATTGATGGTACCGCCGAAGATGACCCCACTGATGCCACCACTGATGGTGCCGCTGAGGATGCCACCACTGATGATGGCGGCGCACGCACAGATGGCAGCCAACCGAAGAGGCAACGGAAGGACCGGCGCCCGACCGTGCTCCGCACCCTCAAGGAGGAAGTTACTGAAGTGGACTCTGACGGGAATCCAACGGCGCCCGAACGAATAGTCAAGGGGTACTCGCTTCAGCTCGGGTGCATTCTCCGGAGCAACGTCTCGATCAACACCGAGAACCTGAGGCATCCTGACCGAGGGAATTTGCGCAACCTCCTCTTCACGAAGCTGCACGAACGATACAAGTTCCCCGCTGAATTTGAAAACACAAGCCTCAAAGGGAATAAAGTGAACAATGCTGCCCTCACGAAGATGAGCAAGGCCCTGTCTACTTGGAAAAGCAATGTGAAGAGAATGATCGAGAAAGGTGAGAGTTATGAGAAGATCAAGGAGAAAAATCCTTCGATCACCGAAGATGACTACAACGACTTCAAGATCAATTGCTCGAGCACCGCAAACTCCGAATCAAGTAAGTGGGGGAAAGAAATGCGGGAGCTGAACTTAGGGGAACACACACTCGGTCCCGGCGGTTACAGAGTGGCGGAGCCTATACGGGACAAGGAGGAGGCGGACCGTGCCGAGCAAGGCCTACCGCCCCTCTTCGATAAATACGGTGACAAGCAGACCAGGAACTTTGTTAGGGCCCGGTACAAGAAGGACCCAAAAACAAAGGAGCTTACCACGGATCCGAAGACCAGGGCGCTTGAGCTTGTTCTGGTAAGGAATACACCCCCGCGTAATTAGCTCCATATGGTTGCATTCTAATTAATGAAGCCAAATTTCTAAATGGTTCACATTCCTTCCGCAGGCGACTGAAAGCAGTAGCGCGGGGTCGACTAAGAGCAACCCTTGGGACACCACTCTAAATAGGGCGTTGAATGTAATGAAGAACAAGGATAAGCTCAGTAAGCCGACGTCAGCTGGTCGTGTGGCCGGCAAAGGCTTGTTGACAAAATGGTCGTCATACTATAACACTGCTGGGCGAAAGGAGAAAAAGACCAGCTCGGAAAGCCAGGCGCGCGAGGTTCAAGAACTCAGGGCACAGGTGGCGCGGATTCCGGAGATTGTCCAAGAGCAAGTGCAACAACAACTCGGAGCGACGATCACCGCCATTGTGCCTACCTTGATCCAGGGGATTAGTGCGTGGATTGCGGGCGGCCAACAGGGGCCGCCCCCGATTCCTAGCTTCACGGCCAGCAACTCGCAGAACGCGATGGCGGGGCCATTGGTGTCTCCGGCGGAGGCGGCATTGGTGTCTCCGACGCCGGCACGGGAGCTTAATGCACCCGGGTGTACGCCGGCCGGCACCTCTGCAGCAAGCGGCCCCTCCGTCAACTGCACACCCGCCGTTGGCGGTGCCTCGATATTAGCCGAGCTCGACGCCATCATCACGGTAACTAATTAAGCCTCTCTTGGCCGAGGACTTCATCTCCTTGCCTTTGACTGGGCATCCCTAACGCCCTACATGTTTTTGCAGGGCGCCACCGACGTTCCGTGCACTCTCCTGCACTTCGTGAACAACGAGTTGGTCGATGTCGCCAAGGGCAAAATCGTTCAACCGGGCAACCCCTTGTTCCACGGTACCCAGATGCCACCCAACTTGTTTAGGGTTCAACTGGTTCGGGTGCTGCCAGGCTGCGACGAGTTGTTACCTCCGATTCGACCCATCGGGGCCGACGATGATGACGTGATGACCCTCAGCGCCTGCCTGAGCTGGCCCCTGCTTTGGCCGAAGAGCCAGATTCGTTTGGGGGCAGGGGACACCACCCCAAAGACAACACCGCCAGTCGTGCCGGCGCCAAGTCGGCCCCATGGCAAGACCGCCGCAACGGTGCCGGACATCCCTATGCCACTGGATCCAAACATGCATATGGCACAGGATCAGAACGACGACGACCACGATACATTTGCCAACGTCGATCAGTACTTTGCCGATCATGGGTACGGTGGCGACTTCATGGGGCCTCCTTCTCAAGAACCCAACCCAACAAAAGACGTGTGCGATCTAGCTGGTACCGCGGAGAAGCCAAGTTGCAACAGGCGTCGTCTGCAGTTCAGCTCTCAGGAGACGCCTCCAGCTGCCGACTTCACCGAGCCTCAGATAGGCGAGGTGCGAAATATGATCAGCCCCAACACACTCAAGAAGGCGGTCTGTGACCAGAACTCGGTCCCATTACAGGAGAAGAAGAAGGCACGCAAAAGAAAGACTAACAAGGGTGCGGGCCAGCCGGCACCGAGTACGATCCGTGCTCAGGACGGGCCACCTTCAACTGAGGATATCTCGAGGAGGGTGAATGTGGCGGGTAGGCCGATGCTACCGAGAAATATGCTCGATGCTGCAACCGGTGCTATGCGGAGTCTGCATGACAGTGTTCTTTCTTTGGAGAAGCGGCGTCTCGGAGAGAAGGATGTGGCATACCCGGTTTTCGCGGCCAAGGTGCCAGAGGGCAAGGGCTTTGTGGATAACTCCATCGGGGGTACGATCGTCCTGCGGTTTGATGACATCCACGCTATGTTGAACCTTCATCCGCTGCACTACACCTTCGGTCGGCTATTTTCGCTGAGTATGGAGATGCGGATCATTCGCGACAAGACCCCGGACATCGTGATAGTCGACCCCTTCTACATGCGTGCCAAGATCTTGGGCAGCGCTGGGGACCGGCAAGTCGCGAGTTCTTACCTCGAAGGCGTCATTCTGGCAAACCAAGATAAGGATAACTTCCTCGTGCCTTACTTTCCCGAGTAAGTCCTCCCCTCAACCGCCCCGTAACATATGAATTCTTAGATTTCGATCGTTTTTCTTTTAACATTCCGTGTTTTCTGCAGTGACACACATTGCACGCTCATCCTCCTAAGCCCCAAATATTCCATGGCCACGTATTTCGACCCGGACCGTCAGTCGAACGTAGACTACACAAATGTCAAGAAGGTTCTTGATGATGTTCTCCCCGGCTACGTCAAATCTGGAGGCACCTTCACCAGGCCTATTCGTAAGTACGGCAAGCACGTGTTCTCCCACAATACGACGTTCTGCTGCGTCAAGCAGCCGCCTGGCGGTCAGAAGGGTGCCTACTACACCATCCATCACATGCGGGCGATCGTACGGGACCATCATCAACTTCTGCTACCGAGTAGACTCAAAGATTGGGCCGCGAGCGTGTCGGCAATCCAGGACGCGGACATCAGACAAGAATTCTTTCGCATCCAGTCGGAGTTTGCGGAAATCATCCATCAAGATGTCCTTCGTACCTCGGGGCAGTTCTACCTCGGAAATCAACCGTCCAACAGTGACATTGACACAATCCTACAAATGCAGGCTGACAACGCTCGTTGTTTCATGACTCCCACGATAGACGGCGGCTTCATCCACGCTCCGGTCCCTTGAGTCGAGTCCAAAGCAGTGATGCTGTGTCTAGTTCTGAAACATCGATTGGCTCATGTTGTAATTAAACTTTAATGAACTTGTAGTATGTCTCTTTGGTTTCGAGAGTCGTTCAACTTAGATGTAATCGATGCTATTAATGTCTTTCTTTTCTCTTCCGATCATTCTGTTGCATACTTATATATTGCTTATGTATTGTCTGTGAATTGGTACTAACGTTTCGTTTGGCTACTGCATAGCGATGCCGTGGTATGTCGTGTACAAGGGTAAGGTTCCCGGAGTCTACGACGACTGGGAGGAGTGTCGGAGACAGGTTCACCGATTCAGCGGTAACAGTTACAAAGGGTACGCCACTAGGGCCGAGGCCGAATCTAGATACGCCCGCTATCTAGCGGGAGAGGGGAGGGAGCGTTGGAGGAACGGGATGAAGACGAGTTTCATCGTGATGATGCTCATCGTGATGACCGCAGCTCTCTTCTATGTGATGGTAGTTTAGATGATCGATATCGACTTGTAATGTGAAGACAAACTCGCGGTCTCGAGACTTATAATATAATGTTCTATCTTTGTTCGGTCTTTTCAATTCGGAGACTAATATGATGAATTGTATTCAGAGACTAAAATGATGAATTGTATTCAGAGACTAATCTTCTATTGTATTCGATGAATCTGTTGTTGATGTGTGCTGTCTATATTTTGTCCAATTATACATTTTGTAACCTGTGCAAAAAACAGAAAATAAAAAAATAAAAAAACCTAATATTCATACTAATGGCGCGTCACATCATAGTGCGCCATTAGTATGCCAAAGGATACTAATGGCGCATCACTAAACAGTGCGCCATTAGTATGCCAAAGTTACTAATGGCGCATCCTGTTGTTGTGCGCCATTAGTATGCCAAAGCACCTGGGTATAGATGGCCCCCTGCGAGGCATACTAATGGCGCACTGTTGTATATACTAATGGCGCATCTGGGGTGCGCCATTAGTAAAATATACTAATGGCGTGGCACTAATGGCGCACCACTAAATCGCCATTAATGGCCAAATTAGGTGCGCCATTAGTAGGCCTTTTCCTAGTAGTGACATAGTATTCTCCGTTTTCAGCGATCACGTGGTCAAGGAAGAATGCCGCCAATTCCTCTTGAATTCCTGGCATACGATCTGGTGCTAGGAGTTCATCCCGCTTCCGAAACATCTAATTTGAAGAAGGTCGTCAATACATATATATATGAATAAATGAAACTCAACACAAATGATGGTAATAAAATAAAATTGTGAATATTATTGCTTACGCACTTCATATTGTTCTTCAGTGTAGCCCCGCTCACAGGTCGTGTAGCGGATGGACTCGCAAACGTAGTACCCACAGTAATTATTCCCGGGTTCCTGCCACAACCACTTTACAAGAAATAGAGGTCAATCAAACTGATAAGCAAGCATGCTAAATGGTATTGATGAAACTAGCGCTTGAATCACTAGGAGATGCGCGGAACATGCTACTATAGTACTTACTTTCGGGTGTTTAAATTGCAGCTTCTTCGGCAGTCCCGGAGCTTTTGTGGTGAATTTTCTCCAAACCCTGCCAGACAAAGAAAACAATTACTTGATATCAGGAAATGAACAAAGTTGTTGATATGGTGGATAATGATCGATTTAACTTACTTCTCGAGCATTTGAGTCATGTTCGCATAGTCCTGGGGATCTTTTCGTCTCGAGTCTAAGACGGTTACTACTCCCTGCTCAAGCTTAATCTCTAGGAGAATATAGTGGAAGCTGCGCATGCATGCATAAGTCATCAATTACATTACCATAACCTGGACTAATAAGGGAAACCGAATATGCACAAGACAGTAACACTCACTTGAAGTTGTAAGGAAAGAGTATTATATCTTTGTTTTGATTTAATACCAACGATTGTAGCAAGTTGGCCTCGGCTTCTTTGGGATGTTTTTCAACCGTATATGCATCTATGAGATTTGTGTTAATGAACCCGATATAACCGATTTGTCTTTTCTTCAATTCGGCGATCTTCAATCTGCATAATATAGTGAGGATAATTATAAATACATGCAATGAAAGAGCTGACCTATATAGAGAGACTTAATGACAGAAGTAGTACTACTTACAGACAGTAGCAAGTGATCGTTGTTTTATCGAGGGCCTTTTGATTGTAAAACTGGAAGAAATCCTCAAATGGTACATTCAGCAGTTCAATTCCAATGAGGTCATGCTCCGGTTTAACTCTCAGCGTCAAAGTACTCGTCCCATCAGACTCTCTGCAGGTTTTCATGTACCAATCATGTAATCTTCGCATCATCGTTGCTAGAGATCTTTCATCTTTGACGAGAGGCTTCCCGTAATGGTATTTGTGTTCGTCCACCTCCATGATTTCATAATGTACATCGTCGGGCAGTTAATCTCCAAGATTGCTATTACTGGGCACCATCCTCGGATCATTAGCGACGATGTCTTTGTTGGAAATATGCCCTAGAGGCAATAATAAATGGTTATTATTATATTTCTTTGTTCATGGTAATTGTCTATTGTTCATGCTATAATTGTGTTATCTGGAAATCGTAATGCATGTGTGAATACATAGACCACAACGTGTCCCTAGTAAGCCTCTAGTTGACTAGCTCATTGATCGACAGATAGTCTTGGTTTCCTGACTATGGACATTGGATGTCATTGATAACGGGATCACATCATTGGGAGAATGATGTGATGGACAAGACCCAATCCTAAGCATAGCTCAAAGATCGTGTAGTTCGTTTGCTAGAGCTTTTCCAATGTCAAGTATCTTCTCCTTAGACCATGAGATCGTGCAACTCCCGGATTCCGTAGGAGTACTTTGGGTGTGCCAAACGTCACAACGTAACTGGGTGACTATAAAGGTACACTACGGGTATCTCCGAAAGTGTCTGTTGGGTTGGCACGGATCGAGACTGGGATTTGTCACTCCGTATGACGGAGAGGTATCTCTGGGCCCACTCGGTAATGCATCATCATAATGAGCTCAATGTGGCTAAGGAGTTAGTCACGGGATCATGCATTGCGGTACGAGTAAAGAGACTTGCCGGTAACGAGATTGAACAAGGTATTGGGATACCGACGATCGAATCTCGGGCAAGTAACATACCGATTGACAAAGGGAATTGTATACGGGATTGATTGAATCCTCGACATCGTGGTTCATCCGATGAGATCATCGTGGAACATGTGGGAGCCAACATGGGTATCCAGATCCCGCTGTTGGTTATTGACCGGAGAGGCGTCTCGGTCATGTCTGCATGTCTCCCGAACCCGTAGGGTCTACACACTTAAGGTTCGGTGGCGCTAGGGTTGTAGAGATATGAGTATGCGGAAACCCGAAAGTTGTTCGGAGTCCCGGATGAGATCCCGGACGTCATGAGGAGTTCCGGATGAGATCCCGGACGTCACGAGGAGTTCCGTAATGGTCCGGAGGTGAAGAATTATATATAGGAAGTCAAGTTTCGGCCACCGGGAAAGTTTCGGGGGTCACCGGTATTGTACCGGGACCACCGGAAGGGTCCCGGGGGTCCACCGGGTGGGGCCACCTATCCCGGAGGGCCCCATGGGCTGAAGTGGGAAGGGAACCAGCCCTTAGTGGGCTGGGGCGCCCCCCATGGGCCTCCCCCCTGCGCCTAGGGTTGGAAACCCTAGGGTGGGGGGGCCGCCCCACTTGCCTTGGGGGGCAAGTCTCCCCCCTGGACGCCGCCCCCCTGTAGATGGGTTCCTGGCCGGCGCCCCCCCCCCTCCCAGGGGGCCTATATAAAGGGGGGTGGGAGGGCAGCAGTACTACAGCCTTTGGCGCCTCCCTTCTCCCCTGCAACACCTCTCCCTCTCGCAGAAGCTCGGCGAAGCCCTGCCGAGATCCCGCTACATCCACCACCACGCCGTCGTGCTGCTGGATCTCCATCAACCTCTCCTTCCCCTTGCTGGATCAAGAAGGAGGAGAACGTCGCTGCTCCGTACGTGTGTTGAACGCGGAGGTGCCGTCCATTCGGCACTCGGTCATCGGTGATTTGGATCACGGCGAGTACGACTCCATCAACCTCGTTCATTGGAACGCTTCCGCTCGCGATCTACAAGGGTATGTAGATGCACTCCTTTCCCCTCATTGCTAGTATACTCCATAGATGGATCTTGGTGAGCGTAGGAAAATTTTAAAATTCTGCTACGATCCCCAACAGTGGCATCATGAGCCAGGTTTATGCGTAGTTACTATGCACGAGTAGAACACAAAGCAGTTGTGGGCGTTGATGTTGCCAATTCTTCTTGCCGCTACTAGTCTTATCTTGTTTCGGCGGTATTGTGGGATGAAGCGGCCCGGACCGACCTTACACGTACGCTTACGTGAGACAGGTTCCACCGATTGACATGCACTAGTTGCATAAGGTGGCTAGCGGGTGTCTGTCTCTCCCACTTTAGTCGGAACGGATTCGATGAAAAGGGTCCTTATGAAGGGTAAATAGAAATTGGCACATCACGTTGTGGTTTTACGTAGGTATGAAACGTTCTTGCTAGAAACCTATTCAAGCCACGTGAAAACTTGCAACAACAATTAGAGGACGTCTAACTTGTTTTTGCAGCATGTGCTATGTGATGTGATATGGCCAGAAGATGTGATGAATGATATATGTGATGTATGAGATTGATCATATTCTTGTAATAGGAATCACGACTTGCATGTCGATGAGTATGACAACCGGCAGGAGCCATAGGAGTTGTCTTTATTATTTTGTATGACCTGCGTGTCATTGAATAACGCCATGTAAATTACTTTACTTTATTGCTAAACGTGTTAGACGTAGAAGTAGAAGTAATCGTTGGCCTGACAACTTCATGAAGACACAATGATGGAGATCATGATGATGGAGATCATGGTGTCATGCCGGTGACGAAGATGATCATGGTGCCCCGAAGATGGAGATCAAAGGAGCAAAATGATATTGGCCATATCATGTCACTATTTGATTGCATGTGATGTTTATCATGTTTTGCATCTTATTTCCTTAGAACGACGGTAGTAAGTAAGATGATCCCTTATAATAATTTCAAGAAAGTGTTCACCCTAACTGTGCACCGTTGCGAAGGTTCGTTGTTTCGAAGCACCACGTGATGATCGGGTGTGATAGATTCTAACGTTCGCATACAACGGGTGTTGACGAGCCTAGCATGTACAGACATGGCCTCAGAACACACGCAATACACTTAGGTTGACTTGACGAGCCTAGCATGTACAGACATGGCCTCGGAACACGGAGGATCGAAAGGTCGAGCATGAGTCGTATAGAAGATACGATCAACATGGAGATGTTCACCGATCTTGACTAGTCCGTCTCATGTGATGATCGGACACGGCCTAGTTAACTCGGATCATGTTTCACTTAGATGACTAGAGGGATGTCTATCTGAGTGGGAGTTCATTGAATAATTTGATTATATGAACTTAATTATCATGAACTTAGTCTAAAATCTTTACAATATGTCTTGTAGATCAAATGGCCCACGTTGTCCTCAACTTCAACGCGTTCCTAGAGAAAACCAAGCTGAAAGATGATGGCAGCAACTATACGGACTGGGTCCGGAACCTGAGGATCATCCTCATAGCAGCCAAGAAAGATTATGTCCTAGAAGCACCGCTAGGTGAAGCACCAATCCCAGAGAACCAAGACGTTATGAACGCTTGGCAATCACGTGCTGATGATTACTCCCTCGTTCAGTGCGGCATGCTTTACAGCTTAGAACCGGGGCTCCAAAAGCGTTTTGAGAAACATGGAGCATATGAGATGTTCGAAGAGCTGAAAATGGTTTTCCAAGCTCATGCTCGGGTCGAGAGATATGAAGTCTCCGACAAGTTCTTCAGCTGTAAAATGGAGGAAAATAGTTCCGTTAGTGAGCACATACTCAGAATGTCTGGGTTACACAACCGCTTGTCTCAGCTGGGGGTTAATCTCCCGGATGACGCGGTCATTGACAGAATCCTTCAGTCGCTTCCACCAAGCTACAAGAGCTTTGTGATGAACTTCAATATGCAGCGGATGGAAAAGACCATTCCTGAGGTATACTCGATGCTGAAATCAGCGGAGGTGGAGATCAGAAAAGAACATCAAGTGTGGATGGTGAATAAAACCACTAAGTTCAAGAAGGGCAAGGGTAAGAAGAACTTCAAGAAGGACGGCAAGGGAGTTGCAGCGCCCGATAAGCCAGTTACCAGGAAGAAGCCAAGGAATGGACCCAAGCCTGAGACGGAGTGCTTTTATTGCAAGGGAAGTGGTCACTGGAAGCGGAACTGCCCCAAATACTTAGCGGACAAGAAGGCCGGCAACACCAAAGGTATATGTGATATACATGTAATTGATGTGTACCTTACCAGTACTCGTAGTAGCTCCTGGGTATTTGATACCGGTGCGGTTGCTCATATTTGTAACTCAAAACAGGAACTGCAGAATAAGCGGAGACTGGCGAAGGACGAGGTGACGATGCGCGTCGGGAATGGTTCCAAGGTCGATGTGATCGCCGTCGGCACGCAACCTCTACATTTACCTACGGGATTAGTTTTAAACCTCAATAATTGTTATTTAGTGCCAGCTTTGAGCATGAACATTGTATCTGGATCTCGTTTAATTCGAGATGGCTACTCATTTAAATCCGAGAATAATGGTTGTTCTATTTATTTGAGAGATATGTTTTATGGTCATGCCCCGCTGGTCAACGGTTTATTCTTGATGAATCTCGAACGTGATGTTACACATATTCATAGTGTGAATACCAAAAGATGTAAAGTTGATAACGATAGTCCCACATACTTGTGGCACTGCCGCCTTGGTCACATTGGTGTCAAGCGCATGAAGAAGCTCCATGCAGATGGACTTTTGGAGTCTCTTGATTACGAATCATTTGACACATGCGAACCATGCCTCATGGGTAAGATGACCAAGACTCCGTTCTCTGGAACAATGGAGCGAGCAACCAACTTATTGGAAATCAAACATACCGATGTGTGCGGTCCAATGAGTGTTGAGGCTCGGAGAGGATATCATTATGTTCTCAATCTCACTGATGATTTAAGTAGATATGGGTATGTCTACCTAATGAAACACAATTCTGAAACCTTTGAAAAGTTCAAGGAATTTCAGAGTGAGGTTGAGAATCAACGTGACAGAAAAATAAAATTCTTACGATCAGATCGTGGTGGAGAATATTTAAGTCACGAATTTGGTGCGCACTTAAGGAAATGTGGAATCGTTTCACAACTCACGCCGCCTGGAACACCTCAGCGAAACGGTGTGTCCGAACGTCGTAATCGCACTCTATTGGATATGGTGCGATCTATGATGTCTCTTACTGATTTACCGCTCTCATTTTGGGGCTATGCTTTAGAGACTGCCGCATTCACTTTAAATAGGGCTCCGTCGAAATCCGTTGAGACGACACCGTATGAATTATGGTTTGGGAAGAAACCTAAGCTGTTGTTTCTAAAAGTTTGGGGATGCGATGCTTATGTCAAGAAACTTCAACCCGAAAAGCTCGAACCAAGTCGGAGAAATGCGTCTTCATAGGATACCCTAAGGAAACTATTGGGTATACCTTCTACCTCAGATCCGAAGGCAAGATCTTCGTTGCCAAGAACGGGTCCTTTCTGGAGAAAGAGTTTCTCTCGGAGGAAGTAAGTGGGAGGAAAGTGGAACTTGATGGGGTGATAGTCACCCCTTCCGTACCGGAAAGTAGCGCAGCGCGGGAAGATGTTCCTGTGGTGCCTACACCGACTGGGGAGGAAGTTAATGATGATGATCATGAAGCTTCAGATCAAGTTACTACTGAACTTCGTAGGTCCACAAGGACACGTTCCGCACCAGAGTGGTACGGCAACCCTGTCCTGGAAATCATGTTGTTAGACAACGGTGAACCTTCGAACTATGAAGAAGCGATGGCGGGCCCGGATTCTGACAAATGGCTAGAAGCCATGAAATCCGAGATAGGATCCATGTACGAAAATGAAGTATGGATTTTGACTGACTTGCCCGATGATCGGCGAGCCATAGAAAACAAATGGATCTTTAAGAAGAAGACAGACGCGGATGGTAATGTGACCATCTATAAGGCTCGACTTGTCGCTAAGGGTTATCGACAAGTTCAAGGGGTTGACTACGATGAGACTTTCTCACCCGTAGCGAAGCTGAAGTCCGTCCGAATCATGTTAGCAATTGCCGCATACTATGATTATGAGATATGGCAGATGGACGTCAAAACGGCATTCCTTAACGGCTTCCTTAAGGAAGAATTGTATATGATGCAGCCGGAAGGTTTTGTCGATCCTAAGAATGCTAACAAAGTATGCAAGCTCCAACGCTCAATCTATGGGCTGGTGCAAGCATCTCGGGGTTGGAACATTCACTTTGATGAGATGATCAAAGCGTTTGGGTTTACACAGACTTATGGAGAAGCCTGTGTTTACAAGAAAGTGAGTGGGAGCTCTGTAGCATTTCTCATATTATATGTGGATGACATACTATTGATGGGAAATGATATAGAATTCTTGGAAAGTATAAAGACCTATTTGAATAAGTGTTTTTCAATGAAGGACCTTGGAGAAGCTGCTTATATATTAGGCATCAAGATCTATTGAGATAGATCAAGACGCCTCATTGGTCTTTCACAGAGTACGTACCTTGACAAGATATTGAAGAAGTTCAATATGGATCAGTCCAAGAAGGGGTTCTTGCCTGTATTGCAAGGTGTGCAATTGAGCACGGCTCAATGCCCGACCACGGCAGAAGATAGAGAAAAGATGAGTGTCATCCCCTATGCCTCGGCCATAGGGTCTATTATGTATGCCATGCTGTGTACCAGACCTGATGTAAACCATGCCGTAAGTTTGCTAGGAAGGTACCAAAGTAATCCCGGCATGGAACACTGGACAGCAGTCAAGAATATCCTAAAGTACCTGAAGAGGACTAAGGATATGTTTCTCGTTTATGGAGGTGACGAAGAGCTCGTCGTAAAGGGTTACGTCGATGCTAGCTTCGACACAGATCTGGATGACTCGAAGTCACAAACCGGATACATGTATATTTTGAATGGAGGAGCAGTAAGCTGGTGCAGTTGCAAGCAAAGCGTCATGGCAGGATCTACATGTGAAGCGGAGTACATGGCAGCCTCGGAGGCAGCACAGGAAGCAGTCTGGATGAAGGAGTTCATTACCGACCTAGGGGTGATTCCCAATGCGTCAGGCCCGATGACTCTCTTTTGTGACAACACTTGAGCTATTGCCCTTGCGAAGGAACCCAGGTTTCACAGGAAGACCAGGCATATCAAGCGTCGCTTCAACTCCATTCGTGAAAGTGTTCAAAATGGAGACATAGATATTTGTAAAGTACATACGGACCTGAATGTAGCAGATCCGTTGACTAAACCTCTCCCTAGAGCAAAACAGGATCAACACCAGGACGCAATGGGTGTGCGATTCATCACAATGTAACTAGATTATTGACTCTAGTGCAAGTGGGAGACTGTTGGAAATATGCCCTAGAGGCAATAATAAATGGTTATTATTATATTTCTTTGTTCATGGTAATTGTCTATTGTTCATGCTATAATTGTGTTATCCAGAAATCGTAATGCATGTGTGAATACATAGACCACAACGTGTCCCTAGTAAGCCTCTAGTTGACTAGCTCGTTGATCGACAGATAGTCATGGTTTCCTGACTATGGACATTGGATGTCATTGATAACGGGATCACATCATTGGGAGAATGATGTGATGGACAAGACCCAATCCTAAGCATAGCTCAAAGATCGTGTAGTTCGTTTGCTAGAGCTTTTCCAATGTCAAGTATCTTCTCCATAGACCATGAGATCGTGCAACTCCCGGATTCCGTAGGAGTACTTTGGGTGTGCCAAACGTCACAACGTAACTGGGTGACTATAAAGGTACACTACAGGTATCTCCGAAAGCGTCTGTTGGGTTGGCACGGATCGAGACTGGGATTTGTCACTCCGTATGACGGAGAGGTATCTCTGGGCCCACTCGGTAATGCATCATCATAATGAGCTCAATGTGGCTAAGGAGTTAGTCACGGGATCATGCATTGCGGTACGAGTAAAGAGAGTTTCCGGTAACGAGATTGAACAAGGTATTGGGATACCGACGATCGAATCTCGGGCAAGTAACATACCGATTGACAAAGGGAATTGTATACGGGATTGATTGAATCCTCGACATCGTGGTTCATCCGATGAGATCATCGTGGAACATGTGGGAGCCAACATGGGTATCCAGATCCCGCTGTTGGTTATTGACCGGAGAGGCGTCTTGGTCATGTTTTCATGTCTCCCGAACCCGTAGGGTCTACACACTTAAGGTTCGGTGGCGCTAGGGTTGTAGAGATATGAGTATGCGGAAACCCGAAAGTTGTTCGGAGTCCCGGATGAGATCCCGGACGTCACGAGGAGTTCCGGAATGGTCCGGAGGTGAAGAATTATATATAGGAAGTCAAGTTTCGGCCACCGGGAAAGTTTCAGGGGTCACCGGTATTGTACCGGGACCACCGGAAGGGTCCCGGGGGTCCACCGGGTGGGGCCACCTATCCCGGAGAGCCCCATGGGCTGAAGTGGGAAGGGAACCAACCCTTAGTGGGCTGGGGCGCCCCCCATGGGCCTCCCCCTGCGCCTAGGGTTGGAAACCCTAGGGTGGGGGGCGCCCCACTTGCCTTGGGGGGCAAGTCTCCCCCGTGGCCGCCGCCCCCCTGTAGATGGGTTCCTGGCCGGCGCCCCCCCCCTCCCAGGGGGCCTATATAAAGTGGGGGGAGGGAGGGCAGCAGTACTACAGCCTTTGGTGCCTCCCTCCTCCCCTGCAACACCTCTCCCTCTCGCAGAAGCTTGGCGAAGCCCTGCCGAGATCCCGCTACATCCACCACCACGCCGTCGTGCTGCTGGATCTCCATCAACCTCTCCTTCCCCCTTGCTGGATCAAGAAGGAGGAGAACGTCGCTGCTCCGTACGTGTGTTGAACGTGGAGGTGCCGTCCGTTCGGCACTCGGTCATCGGTGATTTGGATCACGGCGAGTATGAGTCCATCAACCTCGTTCATTGGAACGCTTCCGCTCGCGATCTACAAGGGTATGTAGATGCACTCCTTTCCCCTCGTTGCTAGTATACTCCATAGATGGATCTTGGTGAGCGTAGGAAAATTTTAAAATTCTGCTACGATCCCCAACAGTGGCATCATGAGCCAGGTTTATGCGTAGTTACTATGCACGAGTAGAACACAAAGCAGTTGTGGGCGTAGATGTTGCCAATTCTTCTTGCCGCTACTAGTCTTATCTTGTTTCGGCGGTATTGTGGGATGAAGCGGCCCGGACCGACCTTACACGTACGCTTACGTGAGACAGGTTCCACCGATTGACATGCACTAGTTGCATAAGGTGGCTAGCGGGTGTCTGTCTCTCCCACTTTAGTCGGAACGGATTCGATGAAAAGGGTCCTTATGAAGGGTAAATAGAAATTGGCACGTCACGTTGTGGTTTTACGTAGGTAAGAAACGTTCTTGCTAGAAACCTATTCAAGCCACGTAAAAACTTGCAACAACAATTAGAGGACGTCTAACTTGTTTTTACGGCATGTGCTATGTGATGTGATATGGCTAGAAGATGTGATGAATGATATATGTGATGTATGAGATTGATCATATTCTTGTAATAGGAATCACAACTTGCATGTCGATGAGTATGACAACCGGCAGGAGCCATAGGAGTTGTCTTTATTATTTTGTATGACCTGCGTGTCATTGAATAACGCCATGTAAATTACTTTACTTTATTGCTAAACGTGTTAGCCGTAGAAGTAGAAGTAATCATTGGCGTGACAACTTCATGAAGACACAATGATGGAGATCATGATGATGGAGATCATGGTGTCATGCCGGTGACGAAGATGATCATGGTGCCCCGAAGATGGAGATCAAAGGAGCAAACTGATATTGGCCATATCATGTCACTATTTGATTGCATGTGATGTTTATCATGTTTTGCATCTTATTTGCTTAGAACGACGGTAGTAAGTAAGATGATTCCTTATAATAATTTCAAGAAAGTGCCAGCTTTGAGCATGAACATTGTATCTGGATCTCGTTTAGTTCGAGATGGCTACTCATTTAAATCCGAGAATAATGGTTGTTCTATTTATTTGAGAGATTTGTTTTATGGTCATGCCCCGCTGGTCAAAGGTTTATTCTTGATGAATCTCGAACGTGATGTTACACATATTCATAGTGTGAATACCAAAAGATGTAAAGTTGATAACGATAGTCCCACATACTTGTGGCACTGCCGCCTTGGTCACATTGGTGTCAAGCGCATGAAGAAGCTCCATGCAGATGGACTTTTGGAGTCTCTTGATTACGAATCATTTGACACGTGCGAACCATGACTCATGGGTAAGATGACCAAGACTCCGTTCTCCGGAACAATGGAGCGAGCAACCAACTTATTGGAAATCATACATACCGATGTGTGCGGTCCAATGAGTGTTGAGGCTCGCGGAGGATATCGTTATGTTCTCACTCTCACTGATGATTTAAGTAGATATGGGTATGTCTACCTAATGAAACACATGTCTGAAACCTTTGAAAAGTTCAAGGAATTTCAGAGTGAGGTTGAGAATCAATGTGACAGAAAAATAAAATTCTTACGATCAGATCGTGGTGGAGAATATTTAAGTCACGAATTTGGTGCGCACTTAAGGAAATGTGGAATCGTTTCACAACTCACGCCGCCTGGAACACCTCAGCGAAACGGTGTGTCCGAACGTTGTAATCGCACTCTATTGGATATGGTGCGATCTATGATGTCTCTTACCGATTTACCACTCTCATTTTGGGGCTATGCTTTAGAGACTGCCGCATTCACTTTAAATAGGGCTCCGTCGAAATCCGTTGAGACGACACCGTATGAATTATGGTTTGGGAAGAAACCTAAGCTGTCATTTCTAAAAGTTTGGGGATGCGATGCTTATGTCAAGAAACTTCAACCCGAAAAGCTCGAACCCAAGTCGGAGAAATGCGTCTTCATAGGATACCCTAAGCAAACTATTGGGTATACCTTCTACCTCAGATCCGAAGGCAAGATCTTCGTTGCCAAGAATGGGTCCTTTCTGGAGAAAGAGTTTCTCTCGAAGGAAGTAAGTGGGAGGAAAGCGGAACTCGATGAGGTGATAGTCACCCCTTCCGTACCGGAAAGTAGCGCAACGTGGGAAGATGTTCCTGTGGTGCCTACACCGACTGGGGAGGAAGTTAATGATGATGATCATGAAGATTCGGATCAAGTTACTACTGAACTTCGTAGGTCCACAAGGACACGTTCCGCACCAGAGTGGTACGGCAACCCTGTCCTAGAAATCATGTTGTTAGACAATGGTGAACCTTCGAACTATGAAGAAGCAATGGCAGGCCCGGATTCCGACAAATGGCTAGAAGCCATGAAATCCGAGATAGGATCCATGTATGAAAACGAAGTATGGACTTTGACTGACTTGCCCGATGATCGGCGAGCCATAGAAAACAAATGGATCTTTAAGAAGAAGACAGACGCGGATGGTAATGTGACCATCTATAAGGCTCGACTTGTCGCTAAGGGTTATTGACAAGTTCAAGGGGTTGACTACGATGAGACTTTCTCACCTGTAGCGAAGCTGAAGTCTGTCCGAATCATGTTAGCAATTGCCGCATACTATGATTATGAGATATGGCAGATGGACGTCAAAACGGCATTCCTTAACGGCTTCCTTAAGGAAGAATTGTATATGATGCAGCCGGAAGGTTTTGTCGATCCTAAGAATGCTAACAAAGTATGCAAGCTCCAACGCTCAATCTATGGGCTGGTGCAAGCATCTCGGAGTTGGAACATTCGCTTTGATGAGATGATCAAAGCGTTTGGGTTTACACAGACTTATGGAGAAGCCTGTGTTTACAAGAAAGTGAGTGGGAGCTCTGTAGCATTTCTCATATTATATGTGGATGACATACTATTGATGGGAAATGATATAGAATTCTTGGAAAGTATAAAGGCCTATTTGAATAAGTGTTTTTCAATGAAGGACCGTGGAGAAGCTGCTTATATATTGGGCATCAAGATCTATAGAGATAGATAAAGACGCCTCATTGGTCTTTCACAGAGTACGTACCTTGACAAGATATTGAAGAAGTTCAATATGGATCAGTCCAAGAAGGGGTTCTTGCCTGTATTGCAAGGTGTGCAATTGAGCACGGCTCAATGCCCGACCACGGCAGGAGATAAAGAAAAGATGAGTGTCATCCCCTATGCCTCGGCCATAGGGTCTATTATGTATGCCATGCTGTGTACCAGACCTGATGTAAACCTTGCCGTAAGTTTGGTAGGAAGGTACCAAAGTAATCCCGGCATGGAACACTGGACAGCGGTCAAGAATATCCTAAAGTACCTGAAGAGGACTAAGGATATGTTTCTCGTTTATGGAGGTGACGAAGAGCTCGTCGTAAAGGGTTACGTCGATGCTAGCTTCGACACAGATCTGGATGACTCGAAGTCACAAACCGGATACGTGTATATTTTGAATGGAGGAGCAGTAAGCTGGTGCAGTTGCAAGCAAAGCGTCGTGGCGGGATCTACATGTGAAGCGGAGTACATGGCAGCCTCGGAGGCAGCACAGGAAGCAGTCTGGATGAAGGAGTTCATTACCGACCTAGGGGTGATTCCCAATGTGTCGGGCCCGATGACTCTCTTTTGTGACAACACTGGAGCTATTGCCCTTGCGAAGGAGCCCAGGTTTCACAGGAAGACCAGGCATATCAAGCGTCGCTTCAACTCCATTCGTGAAAGTGTTCAAAATGGAGACATAGATATTGGTAAAGTACATACGGACCTGAATGTAGCAGATCCGTTGACTAAACCTCTCCCTAGAGCAAAACATGATCAACACCAGGACGCAATTGGTGTCGATTCATCACAATGTAACTAGATTATTGACTCTAGTGCAAGTGGGAGACTGTTGGAAATATGCCCTAGAGGCAATAATAAATGGTTATTATTATATTTCTTTGTTCATGGTAATTGTCTATTGTTCATGCTATAATTGTGTTATCCGGAAATCGTAATGCATGTGTGAATACATAGACCACAACGTGTCCCTAGTAAGCCTCTAGTTGACTAGCTCGTTGATCGACTGATAGTCATGGTTTCCTGACTATGGACATTGGATGTCATTGATAACGGGATCACATCATTGGGAGAATGATGTGATGGACAAGACCCAATCCTAAGCATAGCTCAAAGATCGTGTAGTTCGTTTGCTAGAGCTTTTCCAATGTCAAGTATCTTCTCCTTAGACCATGAGATCATGCAACTCCCGGATTCCGTAGGAGTACTTTGGGTGTGCCAAACGTCACAACGTAACTGGGTGACTATAAAGTTACACTACGGGTATCTCCGAAAGCGTCTATT
Organism: Aegilops tauschii subsp. strangulata; assembly: GCF_002575655.3. Taxonomy (NCBI): domain Eukaryota; kingdom Viridiplantae; phylum Streptophyta; class Magnoliopsida; order Poales; family Poaceae; genus Aegilops; species Aegilops tauschii. The sequence goes on along the minus strand of NC_053040.3, from coordinate 32,635,332 downwards.
GGGTTGGCACGGATTGAGACTGGGATTTGTCACTCCGTATGACGGAGAGGTATCTTTGGGCCTACTCGGTAATGCATCATCATAATGAGCTCAATGTGGCTAAGGAGTTAGTCACGGGATCATGCATTGCGGTACGAGTAAAGAGACTTGCCGGTAACGAGATTGAACAAGGTATTGGGATACCGACGATCGAATCTCGGGCAAGTAACATACCGATTGACAAAGGGAATTGTATACGGGATTGATTGAATCCTCGACATCGTGGTTCATCCGATGAGATCATCGTGGAACATGTGGGAGCCAACATGGGTGTCCAGATCCCGCTGTTGGTTATTGACCGGAGAGGCGTCTCGGTCATGTCTGCATGTCTCCCGAACCCGTAGGGTCTACACACTTAAGGTTCGGTGGCGCTAGGGTTGTAGAGATATGAGTATGCGGAAACCCGAAAGTTGTTCGGAGTCCCGGATGAGATCCCAGACGTCACGAGGAGTTCCGGAATGGTCCGGAGGTGAAGAATTATATATAGGAAGTCAAGTTTCGGCCACCGGGAAAGTTTCGGGGGTCACCGGTATTGTACCGGGACCACCGGAAGGGTCCCGGGGGTCCACCGGGTGGGGCCACCTATCCCGGAGGGCCCCATGGGCTGAAGTGGGAAGGGAACCAGCCCTTAGTGGGCTGGGGCGCCCCCCATGGGCCTCCCCCCTGCGCCTAGGGTTGGAAACCCTAGGGTGGGGGGGCGCCCCACTTGCCTTGGGGGGCAAGTCTCCCCCCTGGCCGCCGCCCCCCTGTAGATGGGTTCCTGGCCGGCGCCCCCCCCCCCTCCCAGGGGGCCTATATAAAGGGGGGAGGGAGGGCAGCAGTACTACAGCCTTTGGCGCCTCCCTCCTCCCCTGCAACACCTCTCCCTCTCGCAGAAGCTCGGCGAAGCCCTGCCGAGATCCCGCTACATCCACCACCACGCCGTCGTGCTGCTGGATCTCCATCAACCTCTCCTTCCCCCTTGCTGGATCAAGAAGGAGGAGAACGTCGCTGCTCCGTACGTGTGTTGAACGCCGAGGTGCCGTCCGTTCGACACTCGGTCATCGGTGCTTTGGATCACGGCGAGTACGACTCCATCAACCTCATTCATTGGAACGCTTCCGCTCGCGATCTACAAGGGTATGTAGATGCACTCCTTTCCCCTCGTTGCTAGTATACTCCATAGATGGATCTTGGTGAGCGTAGGAAAATTTTAAAATTCTGCTACGATCCCCAACAGTCTTTTGACACCTTGAGCGGGGGGCACGATTGGTTCGCTTGTTTGCCGAGCTGGGCAATTTTTTTCCCAGCTCGTCGTTCTTTTAACCTTTGATCACTCACAGTACTTCCCGACCGCTCCGCTTCGGCATATGTCTTTGCAAGAATGTGCTCATAGTTGCCTCTCGGCGGAGACTTTGGTGGTTTTGTCAGGGCAGCCAGAGTGCGCTTTGCTTTCACCGGATCTACCTTCTCCTCCGGAGGTGGATGTTTCTTTGCTTTCTCCCCTTCAAAGAAGTTTGTCACTTCGGCTCGCACGATCTTCCTGGTTTCCTCCTCGGTCCTCTCGTATGGTAACTTCTCTGGAGTCTTCAGAGAAGGACCGAATCTGTATTGCCTCCCGCCTCTGGCAGCTGTACTGCTAGACGCCGGCAAAGCAGACGGAGCGGCTGCAGCTGTCTTCTTTCCTTGCTTACGAGGCAGAGGAGAAGGACTACGATGCGCCGGAGCAGCCGCAGCGGCGGCGGGTCTCTTCCGCCCTTGCTGACGAGGAGGAGAAGGAGGAGGCTGGCTGCTCTGGCGCGCCGGCGCAGGCAGAGAAGGAGGCGGAGTGCCGCCACGCGCCGGAGAAGGAGGCTGAGTGCCCTGATCACTCGCCGGAGGAGGAGGCGGAGGAGGAGGCAGAGTGCCGCCACGCGCCGGAGAAGGAGGCTGAGTGCCCTGATCACTCGCCGGAGGAGGAGGCGGAGGAGGAGGCGGACTGCCCTTACTCGCCGGAGCCGTCCAGTTCGGAAGGTTCATGAGCTCCTTCCGCCATAGGCACGGAGTCTTCAGAGCTAAACCCAGCCGAGTCTCCCCTTCACCGGTAGGGTGGTCCAGTTGGAGGTCCTCAAATCCCTCCGTTATTTCATCCACCATCACCCTAGCATATCCTTCTGAAATCGGCCGGCAATGGTAGGTTGCGCCGGGTTCAGGAGGTAAAACAGAGCCAACAGTCGCCTTGACTTTGAAGTTCTGCCATTGCGCCATAAGGTGGCAATGTTGAGACTCCGTGATAGCATCCACGGGGTAGCTAGCAGGAGCCGTCAAGACATGCTCCAGCTGAAGCAGCTCGGTGGAAGCCACGCTGCTTCTCCGCTGAGATGGCGAGGTAGCTTCAGGGGTAGTTTCGGCATGTCGATTGCTGTCTCGTTCCTCTAGCGCTTGAACCCTTTCGTGCAGCTTCTAAATTTGGGTCTACTCTATTTTTTTCCTCCTCTCCTGGCTTTTGTAACCTCCTGCGTCCGGAAAACCAGCCTTCCATGGAACGGAGCCTGGCGTGCCTCGTGTCCGTCCAGGGTGCTCAGGATTCCCGAGGGCCATTGTGAGCTCGTCGTTCTCTCTGTCTAGAACGAACGTCCCTTCCTGCACTGCATCGATATATTGCTGAATCTTCTTGACTGGTATTCTCAAAAGCTCGTTCGTCCAAATGCACCTCCCTGATACAGGGTCCAAGGTTCCGCCAGCCCCGAAGAACCAAGTCCGGCAACGGTCTGTGCAGTTCATTGTCTGTGGTTCGATCCCTTTTTCAAGCAGATCATTCTCAGCCTTGGCCCACTTAGGCCGGGCTTTGAGGTAGCCACCTGACCCCGTGCGGTGGTGAAGCTTCTTCTTTGCAGCATTCTTCTTGTTTGTCACTGACATCTTCTTACTCTTTTCCGATGTCTTGTGGGCCACAAATGCGGGCCAGTGATCTCTGATCTTCTCATACCGGCCAATGAATTCTGGTGTCTCTTCTTTGTCGACAAACGTTTTCAGCTCATTCTTCCACCTCCTGAATAGGTCTGCCATCTTCTTAAGAGCATGAGACTTGATTAATTGCTCTTTAACTGGCTTCTCTGGATCCTCCTCTAGCGGTAGGGTGAAATTTGCCTTCAGCTCAGTCCAAAGATCATATTTTTGCATATCATTGACATAAGACACCTCAGGGTCTTCCTTCTTAGGCTTATACCATTGGTGGATGCTGATCGGGATCTTGTCCCTAACTAGAATCCCGCACTGAGCAGCAAATGCATCCTTTGTCTGGATGGGTTCAATCGGTTGGCCGTCGCGCGCGATTGCTGTGATCTCAAACCTTTCATCCGAGCGCAACTTTCTCTTCGGGCCTCGTCTCTTTAACGCAGTTGTGCTCGATCCGGAGGGCTAGAAAAAAGAAGAAAGACGAGTGTTAATTAATATGTGTACATACCAAAACAATGAATGCATCAATTAGCTAGTCAGCACAGGCTTAACTAATATATTTACCTGGCCGGACTCTGTTCGGTCACCGGAGCCGTCACCACGGGCTCCTTCTTGCACCAGCATTGGGTCACCGGAGCCATCATAATCATGTCTTTCCTCCTCCACTCTTCGATCACCGTAGCCTGCTTCTTCACCCTGTTCTTCCAGACCATCATTGTCGTTAAGATACGACAAGATATCACCTCCGGCTAAGATTATGTCCCCCAACACCTCTTCTGCTTGCTCGTCTCGTCCGTGCTCCATTGTTTCTGCAAATATTACAACATGGCAATTATTACACAAACATGACAGCAGGTGGTTAGTGCAAATTGTTGGGGAACGTAGTAATTTCAAAAAAAATCTATGCACACGCAAGATCATGGTGATGCATAGCAACGAGAGGGGAGAGTGTTGTCCACGTACCCTCGTAGACCAAAAGCGGAAGCGTTATCACAACGCGGTTGATGTAGTCGTACGTCTTCACGATCCGACCGATCAAGTACCGAACGCACGGCACCTCCGAGTTCAGCACACGTTCAGCTCGATGACGTCCCTCGAACTCCGATCCAGCCGAGTGTTGAGGGAGAGTTTCGTCAGCACGACGGCGTGGTGACGATGATGATGTTCTACCGATGCAGGGCTTCGCCTAAGCTCCGCTACGATATTATCGAGGTGTAATATGGTGGAGGGGGGCACCGCACACGGCTAAAAGATCATTGATCAATTGTTGTGTCTATGGGGTGCCCCCCTGCCCCCGTATATAAAGGAGCAAGGGGGAGGCCGCCGGCCAAGGAGGAGGGCGCGCCAAGGGGGGAGTCCTACTCCCACTGGGAGTAGGACTCCTCCTTTCCTTGTTGGAATAGGAGAAGGGAAGGGGGAAGGAGAAAGAAGGAAGGGGCGCCCCCCCCCCTCCCTAGTCCAATTCGGACTAGTCCATGGGGAGGGGTGCGGCCACCCTTTGGGGCCTTTCTCTCCTTTCCCGTATGGCCCATTAAGGCCCAATACGAATTCCCGTAACTCTCCGGTACTCCAAAAAATACCTGAATCACTCGGAACCTTTCCGAAGTACGAATATAGTCGTCCAATATATCGATATTTACGTCTCGGCCATTTCGAGACTCCTCGTCATGTCCCGATCTCATCCGGGACTCCGAACTCCTTCGGTACATCAAAACACATAAACTCATAATATAACCGTCATCGTAACGTTAAGCATGCGGACCCTACGGGTTCGACAACTATGTAGACATGACCGAGACACCTCTCCGGTCAATAACCAATAGCGGAACATGGATGCTCATATTGGCTCCCACATATTCTACGAAGATCTTTATCGGTCAGACCGCATAACAACATACGTTGTTCCCTTTGTCATCGGTATGTTACTTGCCCGAGATTCGATCGTCGGTATCTCGATACCTAGTTCAATCTCGTTACCGGCAAGTCTCTTTACTCGTTCCGTAATACATCATCCCGCAACTAACTCATTAGTTACAATGCTTGCAAGGCTTATAGTGATGTGCATTACTGAGTGGGCCCAGAGATACCTCTCCGACAATCGGAGTGACAAATCCTAATCTCGAAATACGCCAAACCAACAAGTACCTTTGGAGACACCTGTAGAGCACCTTTATAATCACCCAGTTACGTTGTGACATTTGGTAGCACACAAAGTGTTCCTCCGGTAAACGGGAGTTGCATAATCTCATAGTCATAGGAACATGTATAAGTCATGAAGAAAGCAATAGCAACATACTAAACGATCGAGTGCTAAGCTAACGGAATGGGTCAAGTCAATCACGTCATTCTCCTAATGAGGTGATCCCGTTAATCAAATGACAACTCATGTCTATGGCTAGGAAACATAACCATCTTTGATTAACGAGCTAGTCAAGTAGAGGCATACTAGTGACACTCTGTTTGTCTATGTATTCACACATGTATCAAGTTTCCGGTTAATACAATTCTAGCATGAATAATAAACATTTATCATGATATAAGGAAATAAATAATAACTTTATTATTGCCTCTAGGGCATATTTCCTTCAGTCTCCCACTTGCACTAGAGTCAATAATCTAGTTCACATCGCCATGTGATTTAACATCAATAGTTCACATCACCATGTGATTAACACCCATAGTTCACATCGTCATGTGACCAACACCCAAAGGGTTTACTAGATTCAATAATCTAGTTCACATCGCTATGTGATTAACACCCAAAGAGTACTAAGGTGTGATCATGTTTTGCTTGTGAGATAATTTTAGTCAACGGGTCTGTCACATTCAGATCCGTAAGTATTTTGCAAATTTCTATGTCTACAATGCTCTGCACGGAGCTACTCTAGCTAATTGCTCCCACTTTCAATATGTATCTGGACCGAGACTTAGAGTCATCTGGATTAGTGTCAAAACTTGCATCAACGTAACCCTTTACGACGAACCTTTTGTCACTTCCATAATCGAGAAACATATCCTTATTCCACTAAGGATAATTTTGACCGCTGTCCAGTGATCTACTCCTAGATCACTATTGTACTCCCTTGCCAAAATCAGTGTAGGGTATACAATAGATCTGGTACACAGCATGGCATACTTTTGTGACACCCAAAATTTTATTTGGCTTTTTCGAAACTTTTATTTGATTTGAGGGAGGTGATTTAAATTTTTCTTCTAAAGAACACTCCCTCTCAAAATATTTTCTTTTATGTCCAGTGCTTTTGTTTTGGATTTATCCAAGACTTGATTTTGGTCTTGGAGGTTTTCTTTGTTATTTGGACTCAAAACCAAAATGCCTTTCTCTTGGGAAAATCCCTTTTGAAAATTTTCTTTAAAAAGCCCTATAGCTTTTGGAATGATCCTTTTCCACTTTCAAAAATTCCTCTTGCCATGACCCAAGTGCAAATCCCCTCACCTAAACCTTTCCCCACCTTTGGATCATGATGTGCCTCAACTACAGCAAGTTGAACCTTTCCATATATTTATTTTTCATTTATTTCTCATCAAAAACAATTTCTGCCTTCTATCTTGACCCTTGGAGGTTTACAAAGGAACTACTCTTTCTACTTTGATTTTTGCCCCCAAACCAATTTCCCTTCCTAGTCCTTTGAACCCTCAACCAAGATCCATGAAGATCCACTGGCCTCCAGTTCAAATTTTTCAAACTACACTTGCTGCAAGTTTGGAACAGATTTGCCAAATTTGATGAAATTCATTCAAATCTTTCTCCTAATAATCTGAGAAAAATCAGGCAGCCTCTGGGTGCATTGAGAGGTCACCTCACCAAGTCCCAGCTCCAGGAAAAAATTTCTTCTTGCCAAATCATTTCATCGAACACCTGCTGGACACTGTTTCTCTAAGGTTCAGTCAAGTTCAGTTAACAGTGACTGAAACTGCTGTCGTTTCTTCAGTGTCTGTTGTCGATCTCACCAGTGCCCCGCGTCGCCGTGTTTCCTGTCCCCTCCCCCTTGTCCTCTGCACCGCACGAGCACCTGGATTCTTGCGGGCGTTGGCGACGAGCAGGAGGAGGTGCGCCGCCCCGTGACCGACGCCAGCGGCGGCTTTGCGGCCGCCAGAGAGAAGCGCAGCGCAGACGGCGCCGTCCAGCGCCGCCCAAGCCACCGGAGGCTGCCGCGTGGTCTTCCACTCCCCCGTGCGCGCTGCCACCCTCGTCGTGAACCGCTAGGCGCGGAGCGCGCTCTCTTCCGCCGCCGTGCCAGTACGGCAACCCCGCCGTGGACCGGAGCCATTACGCCAAGACCGACCGAGTTCAGCAGTGGAACGGGACCAGTAACCCTCACTGATGCTGCCTGGCCACCTAAACCCTCTGCCAAGCCACTGCCTCGCCGTAATCGCTCGCCGGGGATTCTCCGTTCACGGCCACCCCCTCGAATTGCCTATAAATAGAGGCCCTGAGCTCCAGCTAGAACCCACACCACCTCTGCACTCCACCAAGACCACGCCTAGCCACTGGAAGAGCCCCGAGGGAGTCTTCTTCCTGAACTCCGGCCGCCGCGACCCGCCACGGGATCCAGCTCGATTCGCTCCCGTGCGTGCACCCCTGCCTCCCATCTCTTGCCAGTAGCTTCCCTATGCATCCACTCTCCTGACCCGCGCTTCAATTCAGAGTTTGCAGCACCCACCGGAGTTCTCCGCCATCGCCCGAGCCGCCGTCCGCCGGAGAAAGTGTCGCCGTCGAAGTGGTGCTCTCCGACGACCAAGTCCACCACCCACCGACGCGGAAGCACACGCTGAACCTCTTGGTACACTCCGATCTCCCTGACTCGCCGTGGTTCGACGCCGGCGACCACCGCAGTCTTCGGGCGCCGGCGAGGTTTTCAAACCTGACGTATGGACCCCCCACGTCAGCCTCTCTTTCTTCCCCCGCGAACCGTTTTCTGTTGGCGCCAAACTCGTAACTCAAATACTCATCTCTATGATCATATCACAGACATTTTATCCTCTTGTCACGACGATCTTCAACTTCACTCTGAAATTACTTGAACCTTTCAATAATTCAGACTTGTGTTTCATCAAGTAAATACACTCAGCATCTACTCAAATCATCTGTGAAGTAAGAACATAACGATATCCACTGCATGCCTCAGCACTCATTGGACTGCCTACATCAAAATGTATTACTTCCAATAAGTTGCTCTCTTGTTCCATCTTATTGAAAACGAGGACTTTCAGTCATCTTGCCCATGTGGTATGATTTGCATGTCTCAAGTGATTCAAAATCAAGTGAGTCCAAACGATCCATCTGCATGGAGTTTCTTCATGCATATATACCAATAGACATGGTTCGCATGTCTCAATCTTTTCAAAAACGACTGAGTCCAAAGATCCATCTACATGGAGCTTCTTCATGCGTTCTATACCAATATGACTCAAGTGGCAGTGCCACAAGTATGTGGTACTATCATTACTATCTTATATCTTTTGGCACGAACATGTGTATCATGGCGATCGAGATTCATTTCAGGTGCTAGACCATTGAAGGTATTATTCAAATAAACAGAGTAACCATTATTCTCCTTAAATGAATAACCGTATTGCGATAAACATAATCCAATCATGCTTAACGCAAACACCAAATCTCGATGATAGAGGAAGCATTCGATGCTTGATCACATCAACCTTGGAAACACCTCCACCACATATCGTCATCTCACCTTTAGCTAGTCTCCGTTTATTCCGCAGCTTTTATTTCGAGTTACTAACACTTAGCAACCGAACCGGTATCTAATACCCTGGTGCTGCTAGGAGTACTAGTAAAGTACACATTCATATAACGTATATCCAATATACTTCTGTCGACCTTGCCTGCCTTCTCATCTACCAAGTATCTAGGGTAGTACTGCTTCAGTGACCGTTCCTCTCATTACAGAAGCACTTAGTCTCGGGTTTGGGTTCACCCTTGGGATTCTTCACTAGAGCAGCAAACGACTTGTTGTTTCATGAAGTATCCCTTTTGCCCTTGCCCTTCTTAAACTAGTGGTTTTACTAACCATCAACAATTGATGCTCCTTCTTGATTTCTACTCTCGCGGTGTCAAACATCGCGAATAGCTCAAGGATCATCATAACTATCCTTGATATGTTATAGTTCATCACGAAGCTCTACTAGCTTGGTGGCAGTGACTATGGAGAACTATCACTATCTCATCAGGGAGATTAACTCCCACTCGATTCAAGCGATTGGGGCACTCAGACAATCTGAGCACACGCTCAACGATTGAGCTTTCCTCCCTTAGTTTGCAGGCTTAAGAAACTTGTTAGAGGTCTCATACCTCTTGACATGGGCACTAGTCTGAAATCCCAATTTCAGTCTTCGGAACATCTCACATGTTCTGCGACGTTTCAAAAACGTCTTTGGTGCCACAATTCTAAACCGCACTGAACTATCACGTACTCATCAAAACGTGTATGTCAGATGTTTCGTAACATCTACAGACGACGCTGAGGTTCGGCACACCGAGCGGTGCATTAAGGACATAAGCCTTCTTTGCAGCAATGAGGACAATCCTCAGTTTACGGACCCAGTCCGCATAATTGCTACTACCAACTTTCAACTAAATTTTCTCTAGGAACATATCTTAACAAGTAGAACTAAAGCGCAAGCTATGACATAATTTGCAAATACCTTTTTGACTATGTTCATGATAATGAAGTTCATCTGATTATGAACTCCCACTCAGATAGACATCCCTCTAGTCATCTAAGTGAAACATGATCCGAGTTTAACTAGGCCGTGTCCGATCATCACGTGAGACGGACTAGTCAAGATCGGTGACCATCTCCATGTTGATCGTATCTTCTATACGACTCATGCTCGACCTTTTGGTCCTCCGTGTTCCGAGGCCATGTTTGTACATGCTAGGCTCGTCAAGTCAACCTAAGTGTTTTGCATGTGTTCCGAGGCCATGTCTGTACATGCTAGGCTCGTCAACACCCGTTGTATTCGAACGTTAGAATCTATCACACCCGATCATCACGTGGTGCTTCGAAACAACGAACCTTCGCAACGGTGCACAGTTAGGGGGAACACTTCTCTTGAAATTTTATAAGGGATCATCTTACTTACTACCGTCGTTCTAAGCAAATAAGATGCATAACATGATAAACATCACATGCAATCAAATAGTGACATGATATGGCCAATATCATTTTGCTCCTTTGATCTCCATCTTCGGGGCACCATGATCATCTTTGTCACCGGCATGACACCATGATCTCCATCATCATGATCTCCATCATTGTGTCTTCATGAAGTTGTCACGCCAACGATTACTTCTACTTCTATGGCTAACGCGCTTAGCAATAAAGTAAAGTAATTTACATGGCGTTATTCAATGACACGCAGGTCATACAAAAAATTAAAGACAACTCCTATGGCTCCTGTCGGTTGTCATATTCATCGACATGCAAGTCGTGATTCCTATTACAAGAATATGATCAATCTCATACATCACATATATCATTCATCACATCTTCTGGCCATATCACATCACATAGCACATGCTGCAAAAACAAGTTAGACGTCCTCTAATTGTTGTTGCAAGTTTTTACGTGGCTTGTATAGGTTTCTAGCAAGAACGTTTCTTACCTACGTAAGACCACAACGTGATATGCCAATTTCTATTTACCCTTCATAAGGACCCTTTTCATCGAATCCGTTCCGACTAAAGTGGGAGAGACAGACACCCGCTAGCCACCTTATGCATCTAGTGCATGTCAGTCGGTGGAACCTGTCTCACGTAAGCGTACGTGTAAGGTCGGTCCGGGCCGCTTCATCCCACAATGCCGCCGAAACAAGATAAGACTAGTAGCGGCAAGAAGAATTGACAACATCGACGCCCACAACTACTTTGTGTTCTACTCGTGCATAGAAACTACGCATAGACCTAGCTCATGATGCCACTGTTGGGGAACGTAGCAGAAATTCAAAATTTTCTACGCATCACCAAGATCAATCTATGGAGTAATCTAGCAACGAGGGGAAGGGGAGTGCATCTACATACCCTTGTAGATCGCGATGCGGAAGCGTTGCAAGAACGCGGATGAGGGAGTCGTACTCGTAGCGATTCAGATCGTGGTTGATTCCGATCTAAGCACCGAAGAACGGTGCCTCCGCGTTCAACACACGTGCAGCCCGGTGACGTCTCCCATGCCTTGATCCAGCAAGGAGAGAGGGAGAGGTTGGGGAAGACTCCATCCAGCAGCAGCACGACGGTGTGGTGGTGGTGGAGGAGCGTGGCAATCCCGCAGGGCTTCGCCAAGCACCGCGGGAGAGGAGGAGGAGGGAGAGGGGTAGGGCTGCACCGAAAGAGAGACGTTCTCCTGTGTCTTGGGCAGCCCAAACCTCAACTATATATAGGGGGGAGGGGTCTGCGCCCCCCTTAGGGTTTCCACCCCCAAGAGGAGGCGGCCAGCCCTAGATCCCATCAAGGGGGGCGGCCAAGGGGAGGAGAGGGGGGCGCCCCACTAGATGGGCCCTAAGGCCCATCTGGACCTAGGGTTTGCCCCCTCCCACTCTCCCATGCGCCTTCGGCCTTGGTGGGGGGGCGCACCAGCCCACCTGGGGCTGGTCCCCTCCCACACTTGGCCCACACAGCCTTCTGGGGCTGGTGGCCCCACTTGGTGGACCCCCGGGACCCTCCCGGTGGTCCCGGTACATTACCGATTTCACCCAAAACTTTTCCGGTGACCAAAACAGGACTTCCCATATATAAATCTTTACCTCCGGACCATTCCGGAACTCCTCGTGACGTCCGGGATCTCATCCGGGACTCCGAACAACATTCGGTAACCACGTACATACTTTCCCTATAACCCTAGCGTCATCGAACCTTAAGCGTGTAGACCCTACGGGTTCGGGAACCATGCAGACATGACCGAGACGTTCTCCGGTCAATAACCAACAGCGGGATATGGATACCCATGTTGGCTCCCACATGTTCCACGATGATCTCATCGGATGAACCACGATGTCGGGGATTCAATCAATCCTGTATGCAATTCCCTTTGTCTAACGGTATGTTACTTGCCCGAGATTCGATCGTCGGTATCCCTATACCTTGTTCAATCTCGTTACCGGCAAGTCTCTTTACTCGTTCCGTAACTCACATCATCCCGTGATCAACTCCTTGGTCACATTGTGCACATTATGATGATGTCCTACCGAGTGGGCCTAGAGATACCTCTCCGTTTACACGGAGTGACAAATCCCAGTCTCGATTCGTGCCAACCCAACAGACACTTTCGGAGATACCCGTAGTGCACCTTTATAGCCACCCAGTTACGTTGTGACGTTTGGCACACCCTAATTATTCCTACGGTATCCGGGAGTTGCACAATCTCATGGTCTAAGGAAATGATACTTGACATTAGAAAAGCTCTGAGCAAACGAACTACACGATCTTGTGCTAGGCTTAGGATTGGGTCTTGTCCATCACATCATTCTCCTAATGATGTGATCCCGTTATCAACGACATCCAATGTCCATGGTCAGGAAACCGTAACCATCTATTGATCAACGAGCTAGTCAACTAGAGGCTTACTAGGGACATGGTGTTGTCTATGTATCCACACATGTATCTGAGTTTCCTATCAATACAATTCTATCATGGATAATAAACGATTATCATGAACAAGGAAATATAATAATAACCAATTTATTATTGCCTCTAGGGCATATTTCTAACACCGTGATCTCTGATAAGAGATGGCCTAGTCATGTGGTGACATGAAGGGCAGTATGGTGGTACTGTTGTAGCATGCCAGCCTTACGTCATCCGATAAATTCCGACGTTAACGTGGACGGAGTCACGTTATCGTTATTTCCCCTTCCGTGCTACCACATGTTTTCTGCCAGAATGCGGTTTAGTAAGTTGGTAACCTCTTTCCGTGTACACACGAAATAGAGGGGCCGGGATGAGGGTTCCATGGCCCTGGATTAAAGCCAGTCATCCGGTCAGTGGGCATGGGTGTTTCCGGTTGGGACCGAGAGGGGGGCACCCCTTAGAGCGCGCGTATATAAATTTGATCCCATGCTACGCGAGGTTGTAGCCTCCCCGTCTCAAGGTTTTTCTTGAACGTTGCCGAGGGTGATTCCTGGCTTCGGAATGTTGAATGGGTGTGTACTGGTTAGATGTGTTTCTTCCAAAACACCGTAAACGGAACTAGTCCCCGTGACTACTGAAATCCATTGGCTGTGGTTAAAGTACAAACTCTGCAGAGTCAAATCCTTCCGAGTCATCGTATCCATGGTCAAGTAACGTGATCAGTGTATCCATGTCTATGTCGAATCCTCGTGGTATATTTCTTTCCGGTAAGCAAGCGTGAGTAGTAAACTTGGGTAAACATTATTCCTGTGGATGGACTAACCCTGTTGTTTATCTCATGCCTGATTATTCTCTTGAAATGATTTAAATTCATGAGCTACTAAGTTGTGAATATAAGCCCTTTATGTGATGTCGCTCAGACGTCCGACTGTGGCATGTTTGTCTTTTACTTTCAGTATAAGCCCTTTATGTGATGTCGCTCAGACGTCCGACTGTGGCACGTTTGTCTTTTACTTTCAATATAAGCCCTTTATGTGATGTCGCTCAGACGTCCGACTGTGGCACGCACTGTCATTTAATTCTATTATAAGCCCTTTATGTGGTGTCGCCTTGACGCCCGACTGCGGCATCGTTATTCTTGCATTTTCCTCCCGAGGAGTCATTCAGACACTCGTTTGGCCCTCAGTATTTTACTTTGGGATTTCGGGAGGACTACCGCCCGACTTCTCTTTTATTTCCCATGCAATGTTATCTATATGTCTGAGTGCACTTGCTAACCTGTTCATATGCATCATGTTTACATTTGTTATATCTTATGTCCGAACTGTCTTGCGAGTACTTTCATAGTACTCACCTGGCTTGTTGATTTGGCCAGATGTTGACGAGGGCGATCTCATGGATGAAGAGTTTGATAGTGAGTCCGACGCCTAGAGGAGTCCCGGTCAGTCCTGTGCGATCTTGGATTTTGGTCACTTGTATTATATACGCTTCCGCCACCCGAAATAAGTCTCCTCGAGCCTCACTCCGACGCTCAAAGAGTTGTAGTTTTTAGGAGTCATATCACCCACCCCGCTGTGATTTTTCCACCACTGTTGTTATCGTGAGTTAGTAGTTATGCCACCCTATCCGCCGTTTTGTTTTATCGGCATGCATGTAATAAATTGTTGAGCAGTCTCCGCTCAACCTTGTATTATATTCAGTACTCCTTGTATTTTTTCTTCTGTGACCAAGATATTGTCTACCAGTGAGAAGGAATTCTTATCTACTTGTCCGTAAAAGGGATCGGTCTCTCAATAAATATTTTTATTGGAAAACCGGTCGTGACAAGCTTGGTATCAGAGCCAGGCTGACTGTAGGAAACCACTAGGTGCGATCGCTAATCGGTTATTAGCATCCTTTGTGCTTTTTCAGCATTTTTGCAAATGTAGCTATTTTCTGTTGGTCATCATAAATTTATGACATGACTACTCAGAATTTTTGTCTACTTTTGTAGATGGCTGGCAGCAACTGCGAGACTCGGGTGTTCACGAACGTGCCCGAGGGGTTTGTCAAACTCCTCGTCTCCATCACCAAGCTCGCGATCGGGCCAGCGACTCGTCCGGAGTTCACGCTTTACCAGCACAAGCTCAGCGACGACGTGTCTATGCACCAGGCCGTGGTGCAATTCAAGGGAGGACGTTCTGCATCTCGCCACTTCCGTTTTGTGGGAAGGGCCATGCCTACGGAGAGGCATGCCATGCAGATGGCTGCCCGTGAGGCGATAGCTCGCCTTCGGGACATCCTTCCTATGATGAAGACTCGTCGCTACCACTACCTCCCATGCCATGTGCCATACACTTGTCACTATGCCTTCGCCTGCCATAGGGGAGAGCGAGATGAAGCCATCGAGATGGTTGTGGAGTATCTCAAGGCTCTGGAGGAGTCTTTCGACAACCTCATGGACGATCTTGTGGCTGCCCGCATGGACTTAGTTCGGGGCGGTCCTGCCAGCAGGAAGGAGCTTCTCCACACGGCACCGCCTCTGACATTCGTCTCGTCTTCAGCATCTTATGCACCGGCCATTTTGGCCACTGCTCGCCGTCTGCCTACCACTGAGGAGTTCGACCGAGTCATCGCTCCTACTCCAGTCAGAGTTGCACCGCCTGCCACACCCGCACTGCCGCCTGTCGCACCCGCGCCATCACCGCAGCGCAGTGCTACGCGCCAGGAGCCTGCTAGAGAGGAGGTGGAGGTTGAATCTCCTACACCGCTGAGCCTTGCCCTCGGCAAGGGAAAGGACATCGTCACCATCTCCGACTAAGAGCGCCGAGCAGCCGCGCGTTTTGTCTGCGTGTATGATGTGTTTTATCTGTACGTTAGTTTGTAGTAGTTTTGTACGCTGTTTTCCGAAGGAGTGTGCTAGTCGAATAACATGTCGGGAATGTGTACGCACATCCTGAGTGCTGTATCATGTGTTTGCTTTTCGCGTGTAAGATTTGTGTCAAGCGGTCCTTCTCCGTGCGAAATCGTTTATGTTTTCTTGAAAAACCTTGAGGTCTTTTAAATTTTTTCCTTTGCAAGACTTTCCTTGTGCCACACAGTTCTTCTCATGAGTTTTGCTAAAATAATACCCCAGACTGGAAAAATGTCTCGTCCGTGGACTCGTTCCATGCCCAATCAGCCAGAAGAAGTTTATGGGACACGGACTAGCAACAACTTCACTCAGGGACAGTCCAGTCAACAGGACAGCAAAGCGGCCTTATCTCAAGTATGCCGTCTGTTCGAACAAAGCCAGCAACAGCACCAAGAGATGATGAATCACGTCATCAATATGGGGAACCACCGTGAGCCCTATCAACCACACTCCAAGCTGTCTGAATTGCAGAAGACACGCCCTCCAATGTTTGCTCACACTGATAGGCCACTTGAAGCCGATGATTGGCTTCGTGACATCGAAAGGAAGCTGATTATTGCTCAGTGTTCAGATCATGAGAAGGTGCTTTATGCACCACACTACCTTACAGGAGCAGCTGCAGCATGGTGGGAAAACTTCCTACACATACATCCCAGCGAACACAACATCACCTGGGAAGAGTTCAAGGAAGGCTTTCGTGGGGCACACATCCCCAGGAGCATCATAAAAATCAAGAAGAGAGAATTTGATGACCTCAAGCAAAGAGGCATGTCAGTGACAGAATACAACGGTCAGTTTACCCAGCTATCTCGTTATGACTACGACGAGCACATGACAGAGAACAAGAGGATGGAGAAATTCTTGGACGGCCTGGCACCGGCACTAAGATGCCAACTGGTTGTACACACTTTCCCGGATTTTAAAACTCTGGTTGACAAGGCCATTACCTTGGAGAATGAGCGCCGTAGTCTGGAAGACATCCGTAAGCGAAAGAGGGATAAGACGACCCTTGCTCGCAACAACCGAAGCAAGACTGATGCTCAGAGGACTGAAGCAAGGAGATCCATGACTACTGATCTAAGGCCAACCAAACAGTTTCATTCCAGGGACAAGGACTTCACGTACCGTCCAGGGGTCACATGCTATGCTTGTGGTGAAGAAGGGCACTATGCTAAACAGTGCCCAAAGCCAAGGAACTCAGCCCCCAAGCCGAACAATGGTGGGAATAATCCAGCACCCAAGCGCAACAACTTCAATCCCAACAACAACCACAGGAAGGGTCACCTGAACCATGTGACCAGAGAAGAAGCGCAGAATGCCCCAGACATCGTGCTCGGTACGTTCCCTGTCAACACAGTACCTGCCACGGTTTTGTTTGATTTTGGAGCTTCCCATTCGTTCGTTTCGAAGAGTTTTGTTTTGCAACATGGTTTTCCGATGCTTCCCTTGGAAAAATCTATGATCATCAAGTCCCCCGGAAATAAGCAGATCGCTCAAAGTTACTGCCAAGGGGTGATCATTGAGTTCGAAGGACTACATTTCCAAGCTAATCTCATCGTGTTGGAAAATAAAGGACTGGATGTCATTTTAGGGATGGACTGGTTAACCACCAACAAAGGGTTTATTGACTGTTTCAATCGGACCGTGATTCTCACGCACCATCACGGCAAGACAATAAAGGTTACAGCTCAAGAAAGACCACGGTCACAGCAACCAAAATTGAACAAAGTGGACATTGCAGAACTGAGAAAAGTTCCAGTGCTATGCGAGTTTCCTGATGTATTTCCTGAAGATCTACCAGGCATGCCACCAGACCGAGAGATAGAATTCAGCATTGAACTAGCACCTGGCACCGCGCCCATCTATAAGAAACCTTATAGAATGGCACCCTCAGAATTGGTAGAATTGAAGAAACAAATAAAGGAATTACTGGACAAAGGTTTTATTCGAGCCAGTTCCTCACCTTGGGGTTCGCCAGTATTATTCGCCAAGAAAAAGGATGGGACACTGTGACTGTGTATAGACTATCGAGCTCTCAATATGGTACCATCAAAAACAAATATCCGATGCCACGGATAAATGATTTGTTTGACCAGCTCGCGCAAGCCAAGGTGTTCTCAAAAATTGATTTGAGATCGGGATATCATCAATTAAACGTACGGACAGAAGATATCCCTAAAACCGCATTCACCTCCAGATACGGATTATATGAGTTCACAGTGATGCCTTTTGGACTAATGAACGCCCCCGCATATTTCGTCCACCTCATGAACAAAGTGTTTATGAAATTCATGGACAAATTTGTTGTGGTGTTCATTGACTATATTCTGGTTTACTCAAGGACACCAGAAGAGCATGCTGAGCATCTCAGAATTGTTTTGGGAGAATTAAGGAAACATCAGTTGTACGCCAAATTTAGCAAGTGTGAGTTTTGGCTAAGGCAAGTTAGTTTCCTAGGCCACATATTAAACCAAGAAGGCGTGGCCGTAGACCCAGAAAAAGTCAAAGCCATACTTGACTGGAAGCCACCAGCCAATGTGACAGATGTGCGGAGTTTCCTAGGAATGGCCGGATATTACAGAAGGTTTATTGAAGGATTCTCCACTGTGTCGAAACCAATGACACAGTTGCTCAAGAAAGACAAGAAATTTGTTTGGACGGAAGCATGCGAGAAGAGCTTCCAAGAACTCAAGAAGAAACTAACAACCGCACCGGTCTTAACCGTGCCGGTCTTAACCGTGCCAGACATACACAAGAACTTTGAAGTGTATTGTGACGCATCCCGGAAGGGCCTCGGATGTGTACTGATGCAAGATGGCAAAGTGGTTGCTTATGCCTCCAGGCAACTGCGGAAACATGAGGAAAATTATCCAACTCATGACTTAGAGCTAGCAGCGGTCATCCATGCACTCAAGGAGTGGAGGCACTTTCTGTTGGGAAATCGTTGTGAAATATATACGGACCATAAGAGCCTTAAATATATCTTCACACAGCCAGAGCTAAATTTACGCCAACGACGCTGGTTGGAATTGGTCAAGGACTATGATGTCGGCATTCACTACCATCCAGGGAAAGCAAATGTAGTGGCTGATGCCCTTAGTCGGAACCCCAGCCCGGATAACGACAGTCCACGAAACTTGAGGCCTGAGTTTCAGCAAGAGTTTGCTAGACTCAACATGGTGTTAGTCTCTGAGGGCACCGTATCGAATCTGGAGATACAACCCACCCTAGTGGAACAAATTAAGAAGGCTAAGCAGGGACATCCCAGCATCGAAGGTATAAAGAGGAAAATGAACCTTGGTAAGGCTTCAGAGTTCGTCACAGACAGTGAAGGAATATTATGGTACGGAGACAGATTTTGCGTACCTAACATTGAGGGACTCAAGCAACAAATCCTAACCGAAAGCCACACTGCTCCATACTCAATCCACCCTGGAGGAACCAAAATGTACAAAGACATTCAGGAAAGATTTTGGTGGCACGGTATGAAAAGGGATATAGCCGCATTTATTGCTTGTTGCGATTCATGTCAGCGCATCAAGGCCGAGCATCAAAAGCCAGCAGGGCTACTCCAACCAAACAGGATACCTGAGTGGAAATGGGATGAAATTGGAATGGACTTCATCGTTGGACTACCTCGATCGCAATGCGGAAATGATGCCATATGGGTCATCACGGATAGGCTAACCAAGGTAGCACATTTCATTCCCGTGAAGACAACCTACTCCACACAAAGGCTAGCCAAGCTTTATCTCTCCCGTATAGTCTGTCTTCATGGAGTCCCAAAGACTATAATATCCGACCGAGGCACCCAATTTGTCTCTAAATTTTGGGATCACCTGCAACAAGCTCTGGGCACGCAACTAGCTTTCAGTACAGCGTACCACCCTCAGACGGATGGGCAAACGGAACGCGTAAACCAAATCTTAGAGGACATGCTGAGAGCCTGTGTGCTCACCTATGGAACCAGTTGGGAAGAAAGTTTGCCGTATGCCGAGTTTGCTTACAATAACAGTTACCAGGCCAGCTTACAAATGGCACCCTTTGAAGCATTGTACGGACGGAGGTGTCGTACCCCACTGAATTGGTCAGAAACAGGTGACAGTCGTATCTTTGGCCCAGACATGCTCAAAGAGGCCGAGGAGAAAGTTAAGCAGATCAGGGACAGACTCAAGACAGCGCAAAGCCGACAAAAGAGCTACTACGATCAAAAACATCGTGAGGTCAGCTTTGAACCCGGTGATTCCGTATACCTATGAGTGTCTCCTATGAGGGGTCTGCAACGGTTCAAAATTAAGGGGAAGCTAGCCCCGAGATTTATTGGACCATTCTGTGTAGCCGCGCGAAGAGGCACGGTAGCCTACAAACTAGACCTACCCAAGGAGCTGTCAGACGTCCATGACGTGTTCCACGTCTCTCAATTGAGAAAATGTGTAAGTAACCCGGAGAAGCATGTATCTCATGAAAGCATTGATATACAACCAGACCTCACCTACAGAGAACGGCCAGTAAAAATTTTGGAAGAGTCTGAAAGAAGGACCCGTCAGAAAACTGCAAAAAAATTCAGAGTTCAGTGGAGCAACCACACCGAGGATGAAGCTACATGGGAAAGGGAAGATTTTCTCCAGGCAGAATACCCATATCTATTTCAGGATCAGCTGAAATCTCGAGGACGAGATTTTTCCTAAGGGGGTAGGTGTTGTGACACCCAAAATTTTATTTGGCTTTTTCAAAACTTTTATTTGATTTGAGGGAGGTGATTTAAATTTTTCTTCTAAAGAACACTCCCTCTCAAAATATTTTCTTTTATGTCCAGTGCTTTTGTTTTGGATTTATCCAAGACTTGATTTTGGTCTTGGAGGTTTTCTTTGTTATTTGGACTCAAAACCAAAATGCCTTTCTCTTGGGAAAATCCCTTTTGAAAATTTTCTTTAAAAAGCCCTATAGCTTTTGGAATGATCCTTTTCCACTTTCAAAAATTCCTCTTGCCATGACCCAAGTGCAAATCCCCTCACCTAAACCTTTCCCCACCTTTGGATCATGATGTGCCTCAACTACAGCAAGTTGAACCTTTCCATATATTTATTTTTCATTTATTTCTCATCAAAAACAATTTCTGCCTTCTATCTTGACCCTTGGAGGTTTACAAAGGAACTACTCTTTCTGCTTTGATTTTTGCCCCCAAACCAATTTCCCTTCCTAGTCCTTTGAACCCTCAACCAAGATCCATGAAGATCCACTGGCCTCCAGTTCAAATTTTTCAAACTACACTTGCTGCAAGTTTGGAACAGATTTGCCAAATTTGATGAAATTCATTCAAATCTTTCTCCTAATAATCTGAGAAAAATCAGGCATCCTCTGGGTGCATTGAGAGGTCACCTCACCAAGTCCCAGCTCCAGGAAAAATTTTCTTCTTGCCAAATCATTTCATCGAACACCTGCTGGACACTGTTTCTCTAAGGTTCAGTCAAGTTCAGTTAACAGTGACTGAAACTGCTGTCGTTTCTTCAGTGTCTGTTGTCGATCTCACCAGTGCCCCGGTGTCGCCGTGTTTCCTGTCCCATCCCCCTTGTCCTCTGCACCGCACGAGCGCCTGGATGCTTGCGGGCGTCGGCGATGAGCAGGAGGAGGTGCGCCGCCCCGTGACCGACGCCAGCGGCGGCTTTGCGGCCGCCAGAGAGAAGCGCAGCGCAGACGGCCGCCCAAGCCACCGGAGGCCGCCGCGTGGTCTTCCACTCCCCCGTGCGCGCTGCCACCCTCGTCGTGAACCGCTAGGCGCGGAGCGCGCTCTCTGCCGCCGCCGTGCCAGTACGGCAACCCCGCCGTGGACCGGAGCCATTACGCCAAGACCGACCGAGTTCAGCAGTGGAACGGGACCAGTAACCCTCACTGATGCTGCCTGGCCACTTAAACCCTCTGCCAAGCCACTGCCTCGCCGTAATCGCTCGCCGGGGATTCTCCGTTCACGGCCACCCCCTCGAATCGCCTATAAATAGAGGCCCCGAGCTCCAGCTAGAACCCACACCACCTCTGCACTCCACCAAGACCACACCTAGCCACTGGAAGAGCCCCGAGGGAGTCTTCTTCCTCAACTCCGGCCGTCGCGACCCGCCACGGGATCCAGCTCGATTCGCTCCCGTGCGTGCACCCCTGCCTCCCATCTCTTGCCAGTAGCTTCCCTATGCATCCACTCTCCTGACCCGCGCTTCAATTCGGAGTTTGCAGCACCCACCGGAGTTCTCCACCATCGCCCGAGCCGCCATCCGCCGGAGAAAGTGTCGCCGTCGACGTGGTGCTCTCCGACGACCAAGTCCACCACCCACCGACGCGGAAGGACACGCTGAACCTCTTGGTACACTCCGATCTCCCTGACTCACCGTGGTTCGACGCCGGCGACCACCGCAGTCTTCGGGCGCCGGCGAGGTTTTCAAACCTGACGTATGGACCCCCCACGTCAGCCTCTCTTTCTTCCCCCGCAAACCGTTTTCTGTTGGCGCCTTCGGGCAAAGTGCGTTTCCTCTGTGGGCTGGCGCATTTCTATTCGAACCGTTTTCTGTTTTCTCAGTTAAGTCCCTGTTTCTTTTCTGTTTCATTACAGATTAGTCCCTGGACAAAAACCCTTATAACTTTTTAATAAAAGGTGATTTTTGAGTGATTCTTTTTCTGACAGTCTTATATTTTTGTCTAGTTTTTTATAGGATTTATTTGGAAAAAATTTGGAACAAATTTTATGCACGCATTGGTTTTCACGTTAGTATGCATTTTCGTTATACCGTAGGTTCCGGAAGAGGTGACGGAGCCGTGAACTTCGCCGAGCTAGACTCCGACTTCTCCGAACCAGGCAAGCATGTTTGAACCTTTGATATGATAGGTGTTTTGCATGTTTGCGTGAAAGGTTGTGCATGGTATATGAGCATCGGTGAGTATCTCGTTGCATGTGAGGCAACTACCCGTGTGTTCTGAAGTTACCGTGATCTCTGATAAGAGATGGCCTAGTCATGTGGTGACATGAAGGGCAGTAAGGTGGTACTGTTGTAGCATGCCAGCCTTACGTCATCCGATAAATTCCGACGTTAATGTGGACGGAGTCACGTTATCGTTATTTCCCCTTCCGTGCTACCACATGTTTTCTGCCAGAATGCGGTTTAGTAAGTTGGTAACCTCTTTCCGTGTACACACGAAATAGAGGGGCCGAGATGAGGGTTCCATGGCCCTGGATTAAAGCCAGTCATCCGGTCAGGGGGCATGGGTGTTTCCGGTTGGGACCGAGAGGGGGGCACCCCTTAGAGCGCGCGTATATAAATTTGATCCCATGCTACGCGAGGTTGTAGCCTCCCCGTCTCAAGGTTTTTCTTGAACGTTGCCGAGGGTGATTCCTGGCTTCGGAATGTTGAATGGGTGTGTACTGGTTAGATGTGTTTCTTCCAAAACACCGTAAACGGAACTAGTCCCCGTGACTACTGAAATCCGTTGGCTGTGGTTAAAGTACAAACTCTGCAGAGTCAAATCCTTCCGAGTCATCATATCCATGGTCAAGTAACGTGATCAGTGTATCCATGTCTATGTCAAATCCTCGTGGTATAGTTCTTTCCGGTAAGCAAGCGTGAGTAGTAAACTTGGGTAAACATTATTCCTGTGGATGGACTAACCCTGTTGTTTATCTCATGCCTGATTATTCTCTTGAAATGATTTAAATTCATGAGCTACTAAGTTGTGAATATAAGCCCTTTATGTGATGTCGCTCAGACGTCCGACTGTGGCAAGTTTGTCTTTTACTTTCAGTATAAGCCCTTTATGTGATGTCGCTCAGACGTCCGACTGCGGCATGTTTGTCTTTTACTTTCAATATAAGCCCTTTATGTGATGTCGCTCAGACGTCCGACTGTGGCACGTTTGTCTTTTACTTTCAATATAAGCCCTTTATGTGATGTCGCTCAGACGTCCGACTGTGGCACGCACTGTCATTTAATTCTATTATAAGTCCTTTATGTGGTGTCGCCTTGATGCCCGACTGCGGCATCGTTATTCTTGCATTTTCCTCCCGAGGAGTCATTCAGACACTCGTTTGGCCCTCAGTATTTTACTTTGGGATTTTGGGAGGACTACCGCCCGACTTCTCTTTTATTTCCCATGCAATGTTATCTATATGTCTGAGTGCACTTGCTAACCTGTTCATATGCATCATGTTTACATTTGTTATATCTTATGTCCGAACTGTCTTGCGAGTACTTTCATAGTACTCACCTGGCTTGTTGATTTGGCCAGATGTTGACGAGGGCGATCTCATGGATGAAGAGTTTGATAGTGAGTCCGACGCCTAGAGGAGTCCCAGTCAGTCCCGTGCGATCTTGGATTTTGGTCACTTGTATTATATACGCTTCCGCCACCCGAAATAAGTCTCCTCGAACCTCACTCCGACGCTCGAAGAGCTGTAGTTTTTCAGGAGTCATATCACCCACCCCGCTGTGATTTTTCCACCATCGTTGTTATCGTGAGTTAGTAGTTATGCCACCCTATCCGCCGTTATGTTTTATCGGCATGAATGTAATAAATTGTTGAGCAGTCTCCGCTCAACCTTGTATTATATTCAGTACTCCTGGTATTTTTTCTTCCGTGACCAAGATATTGTCTACCAGTGAGAAGGAATTCTTCTCTACTGGTCCATAAAAGGGATCGGTCTCTCAATAAATATTTTTATTGGAAAACCGGTCGTGACAACTTTATAGAACCTATGGCCGAGGCATAGGGAATGACTTTCATTCTTTTTCTATCTTCTGTCGTGGTCGGGCTTTGAGTCTTACTTAATTTCACACCTTGTAACACAGGCAAGAAACTCTTTCTTTGACTGTTCCATTTTGAACCACTTCAAAATCTTGTTAAGGTATGTACTCATTGAAAAAACTTATCAAGCGTCTTGATCTATCTCTATAAATCTTGATGCTCAATATGTAAGCAGCTTCACCGAGGTCTTCCTTTAAAAAAACTCCTTTCAAACACTCCTTTATGCTTTGCAGAATAATTCTACATTATTTCCGATCAACAATATGTCATTCACATATACTTATCAGAAATGTTGTAGTGCTCCCAGTCACTTTCTTGTAAATACAGGCTTCACCGCAAGTCTGTATAAAACTATATCCTTTGATCACCTTATCAAAGCGTATATTCCAACTCCGAGATACTTGCACCAGTCCATAGATGGATCGCTGGAGCTTGCATATTTTGTTAGCACCTTTAGGATTGACAAAACCTTCTGGTTGCATCATATACGACTCTTCTTTAATAAATCCATTAAGGAATGCAGTTTTGTTTATCCATTTGCCAGATTTCATAAAATGCGGCAATTGCTAACATGATTCGAACAGACTTAAGCATAGATACGAGTGAGAAACTCTCATCGTAGTCAACACCTTAAACTTGTCGAAAACCTTTTGCAGCAATTCTAGCTTTGTAGATAGTAACACTACTATCAGCGTCCGTCTTCCTCTTGAAGATCCATTTATTTTCTATGGCTTGTCGATCATCGGGCAAGTCAACCAAAGTCCATACTTTGTTCTTATACATGGATCTCATCTCAGATTTCATGGCCTCAAGCCATTTTGCGGAATCTGGGCTCACCATCGCTTCTTCATAGTTCGTAGGTTCGTCATGGTCTAGTAACATAACCTCCAGAACAGGATTACCGTACCACTCTGGTGCGGATCTTGCTCTGGTTGACCTACGAGGTTCAGTAACAACTTGATCTGAAGTTTCATGATCATCATCATTAACTTCCTCACTAATTGGTATAGGCGTCACAGAAACTGGTTTCTGCGATGAACTACTTTCCAATAAGGGAGCATGTACAATTACCTCATCAAGTTCTACTTTCCTCCCACTCACTTCTTTCGAGAGAAACTCCTTCTCTAGAAAGGATCCATACTTAGCAACGAATGTCTTGCCTTCGGATCTGTGATAGAAGGTGTACCCAACTGTCTCCTTTGGGTATCCTATGAAGACACATTTCTCCGATTTGGGTTTGAGCTTATCAGGATGAAACCTTTTCACATAGGCATCGCAACCCCAAACTTTAAGAAACGACAACTTTGGTTTCTTGCCAAACCACAGTTCATAAGATGTCGTCTCAACGGATTTAGATGGTACCCTATTTAACGTGAATGCAGCTGTCTCTAATGCATAACCCCAAAACGATAGTGGTAGATCGGTAAGAGACAACATATATCGCACCATATCTAATAAAGTACGGTTACGATGTTCGGACACACCATTACACCTTGGTGTTCCAGGTGGCATGAGTAGTGAAACTATTTCACATTGTTTTAACTGAAGGACAAACTCGTAACTCAAATACTCTTCTCCACGATCAGATCGTAGAAACTTTATTTTCTTGTTACGATGATTTTCCGCTTCACTCTGAAATTATATGAATTTTTCAAATGTTTCAGACTTCTGTTTCATTAAGTAGATATACCCATATCTGCTTAAATCATCTGTGAAGGTCAGAAAATAATGATACCTGCTACGAGCCTCAATATTCATCGGACCACATACATCTGTATGTATGATTTCCAATAAATCTGTTGCTCTCTCCATAGTTCCGGAGAACGGCGTTTTTAGTCATCTTGCCCATGAGGCACGGTTCGCAAGTACCAAGTGATTCATAATCAAGTGATTCCAAAAGTCCATCAGTATGGAGTTTCTTCATGCGCTTTACACTGATATAACCTAAACGGCAGTGCCACAAATAAGTTGCACTATCATTATTAACTTTGCATCTTTTGGCTTCATTATTATGAATATGTGTATCACTACGATCGAGATCCAACAAACCATTTTATTGGGTGTATGACCATAGAAGGTTTTATTCATGTAAACAGAACAACAATTATTCTCTAATTTAAATGAATAACCGTATTGCAACAAACATGATCAAATCATATTCATGCTCAACGCAAACACCAAATAACACTTATTTAGTTTCAACACTAATCCCGAAAGTATAGGGAATGTGCGATGATGATCATATCAATCTTGGAACTATTTCCAACACACATCGTCACCTCGCCTTTTACTAGTCTCTGTTTATTCTGCAACTCCCGTTTCGAGTTACTACTCTTAGCAACTGAACCAGTATCAAATACCGAGGGGTTGCTATAAACACTAGTAAAGTACACATCAATAACACGTATATCCAATATACCGTTGTTCACTTTGCCATCCTTCTCATCCACCAAATAGTTGGGGTAGTTCCGTGTCCAGTGACCAGTCCCTTTGCAGTAGAAGCACTTAGTCTCGGGCTTAGGACCAGACTTTAGGCTTCTTCACTTGAGCAGCAACTTGCTTGCCGTTCTTCTTGAAGTTCCCCTTCTTCCCTTTGCCCTTTTCTTGAAACTAGTGGTCTCGTCAACCATCAACACTTGATGTTTTTCTTGATTTCTACCTTCGTCGATTTCAGCATCACGAAGAGCTCGAGAATTACTTTCGTCATCCCTTGCATACTATAGTTCATCACGAAGTTCTACTAACTTGGTGATGGTGACTAGAGAATTCTGTCAATCACTATTTTATCTTGAAGATTAACTCCCACTTGATTCAAGCGATTGTAGTACCTAGACAATCTGAGCACATGCTCACTGCTTGAGCTATTCTCCTCCATCTTTTAGCTATAGAACTTGTTGGAGACTTCATATCTCTCAATTCGGGGATTTGCTTGAAATATTAACTTCAACTCCTGGAACATCTCATATGGTCCATGACGTTCAAAACGTCTTTGAAGTCCCGATTCTAAGCCGTTAAGCATGGTGCACTAAACTATCAAGTAGTCATCATATTGAGCTAGCCAAACGTTCATAACGTCTGCATCTACTCCTGCAATAGGTCTGTCACCTAGCGGTGCATCAAGGACATAATTTTTTCTGTGCAGCAATGAGGATAATCCTCAGATCACGGATCCAATCCGCATCTTTGCTACTAACATCTTTCAACATAATTTTTCTCTAGGAACATATCAAAAATAAATACAGGGAAGCAACAACGCGAGCTATTGATCTACAACATAATTTGCAAAATACTATCAGGACTAAGTTCATGATAAATTTAAGTTCAATTAATCATATTACTTAAGAACTCTCACTTAGATAGACATCCCTCTAATCCTCTAAGTGATCACGTGATCCATATCAACTAAACCATGTCCGATCATCACGTGAGATGGAGTAGTTTCAATGGTGAACATCACTATGTTGATCATATCTACTATATGATTCACGCTCGACCTTTCGGTCTCTGTGTTCCGAGGCCATATCTGCATATGCTAGGCTCGTCAAGTTTAACCTGAGTATTCCGCGTGTGCAACTGTTTTGCACCTATTGTATTTGAACGTAGAGCCTATCACACCCGATCATCACGTGGTGTCTCAGCACGAAGAACTTTCGCAACGGTGCATACTCAGGGAGAACACTTTTATCTTGAAATTTTAGTGAGAGATCATCTTATAATGCTACCGTCAATCAAAGCAAGATAAGATGCATAAAAGATAAACATCACATGCAATCAATATAGGTGATATGATATGGCCATCATCATCTTGTGCTTGTGATCTCCATCTCCGAAGCACCGTCATGATCACCATCCTCATCGGCGCGACACCTTGATCTCCATCGTAGTATCGTTGTCATCTCGCCAACTATTGCTTTTACGACTATCGCTACCGCTTAGTGATAAAGTAAAACAATTACATGGCGATTGCATTTCATACAATAAAGCGACAACCATATGGCTCCTGCCAGTTGCCGATAACTCGGTTACAAAACATGATCATCTCATACAATAAAATATAGCATCATGTCTTGACCATATCACATCACAACATGCCCTGCAAAAACAAGTTAGACGTCCTCTACTTTGTTGTTGCAAGTTTTACGTGGCTGCTACGGGCTTAGCAAGAACCGTTCTTACCTACGCATCAAAACCACAACGATAGTTTGTCAAGTTGGTGCTGTTTTAACCTTCGCAAGGACCGGGCGTAGCCACACTCGGTTCAACTAAAGTGAGAGAGACAGACACCCGCCAGTCACCTTTAAGCAACGAGTGCTCGCAACGGTGAAACCAGTCTCGCGTAAGCGTACGCGTAATGTCGGTCCGGGCCGCTTCATCTCACAATACCGCTGAACCAAAGTATGACATGCTGGTAAGCAGTATGACTTATATTGCCCTCAACTCACTTGTGTTCTACTCGTGCATAACATCAACGCATAAAACCAGGCTCGGATGCCACTGTTGGGGAACGTAGTAATTTCAAAAAAATTCTACGCACACGCAAGATCATGGTGATGCATAGCAACGAGAGGGGAGAGTGTTGTCCACGTACCCTCGTAGACCGAAAGCGGAAGCGTTATCACAACGCAGTTGATGTAGTCGTACGTCTTCACGATCCGACCGATCAAGTACCGAACACACGGCACCTCCGAGTTCAGCACACGTTCAGCTCGATGACGTCCCTCGAACTCCGATCCAGCCGAGTGTTGAGGGAGAGTTTCGTCAGCACGACGGCGTGGTGACGATGATGATGTTCTACCGACGCAGGGCTTCGCCTAAGCTCCGCTATGATATTATCGAGGTGTAATATGGTGGAGGGGGCACCGCACACGGCTAAAAAATCGTTGATCAATTGTTGTGTCTATGGGGTGCCCCCCGGCCCCCGTATATAAAGGAGCAAGGGGGAGGCCGCCGGCAAAGGAGGAGGGCGCGCCAAGGGGGGAGTCCTACTCCCACCGGGAGTAGGACTCCTCCTTTCCTTGTTGGAATAGGAGAAGGGAAGGGAGAAGGAGAAAGAAGGAAGGGGGCGCCCCCCCTCCCTAGTCCAATTCGGACTAGTCCATGGGGAGGGGTGCGGCCACCCTTTGGGGCCTTTCTCTCCTTTCCCGTATGGCCCATTAAGGCCCAATACGAATTCCCGTAACTCTCCGGTACTCCGAAAAATACCCGAATCACTCAGAACCTTTCCGAAGTCCGAATATAGTCGTCCAATATATCGATATTTACGTCTCGGCCATTTCGAGACTCCTCGTCATGTCCCCGATCTCATCCGGGACTCCGAACTCCTTCGGTACATCAAAACACATAAACTCATAATATAACCGTCATCGTAACGTTAAGCGTGCGGACCCTACGGGTTCGAGAACTATGTAGACATGACCGAGACACCTCTCTGGTCAGTAACCAATAGCGGAACCTGGATGCTCATATTGGCTCCCACATATTCTACGAAGATCTTTATCGGTCAGACCGCATAACAACATACGTTGTTCCCTTTGTCATCGGTATGTTACTTGCCCGAGATTCGATCGTCGGTATCTCGATACCTAGTTCAATCTCGTTACCGGCAAGTCTCTTTACTCGTTCCGTAATACATCATCCCGCAACTAACTCATTAGTTACAATGCTTGCAAGGCTTATAGTGATGTGCATTACTGAGTGGGCCGAGAGATACCTCTCCAACAATCGGAGTGACAAATCCTAATCTCGAAATACGCCAACCCAACAAGTACCTTTGGAGACACCTGTAGAGCACCTTTATAATCACCCAGTTACGTTGTGACGTTTGGTAGCACACAAAGTGTTCCTCCAGTAAACGGGAGTTGCATAATCTCATAGTCATAGGAACATGTATAAGTCATGAAGAAAGCAATAGCAACATACTAAACGATCGAGTGCTAAGCTAACGGAATGGGTCAAGTCAATCACGTCATTCTCCTAATGAGGTGATCCCGTTAATCAAATGACAACTCATGTCTATGGCTAGGAAACATAACCATCTTTGATTAACGAGCTAGTCAAGTAGAGCCATACTAGTGACACTCTGTTTGTCTATGTATTCACACATGTATCAAGTTTCCGGTTAATACAATTCTAGCATGAATAATAAACATTTATCATGATATAAGGAAATAAATAATAACTTTATTATTGCCTCTAGGGCATATTTCCTTCACAAACGTAGACCTAGCTTATTCCAGGTTTGGGGTGGCCTCAGCAACGCTTCAAGGGTAGGGGCGCGGCGGGAGGGGGTAGGAGACCGACATCGTTTTTTTCTACGGTTTGGGTGTGATCGAGAGTTCTGGTCGAGCGAGAGGGCCGGGGGGTGCTCCCGTGGTATAAGTTATCACGGTCGAGAGGGGGTATAAATATCGACCGTCCATCATGTCGAAGTTATCTGGGAGGGAGTTATATATATCGACAACGACGACATACATACATGGGAAAATAATGTTATCGGGGAGGGGGTATATCGACCCCCCCCCACGTGTTGAAGTTATCGGGAGGGGGTTATATCGACAACGACAATGAACGTACATGGGGAAATAATATTATCGGGGAGGGGGTATATCGACCCCCCCTCGTGTTGAAGTTATCGGGAGAGGGGTATATCGACGACGATAGACCCGATAAAACATAAGAAAACGAAGAAGAAACAAAAAGAGGAGAAGAAGAAAAGGAATAGAGGAGAAGATCGAAGAAAAAAAAGAAGAAGAAAAAAAGAGGAGAAGAAGAAAGGAATAGAGGAGTGAAGAAGAAAAAATAGAATTTTTTCTATTTTTTCTTCTTCTCTTCTATTCCTTTCTTCTTCTCCTCTTCTTTTTCTTCTTTTGTCCTCTTCTTATTTATTTCTCCTCTTATTCCTCTCCTCTTCTTCTCCTTTCTTCCTCCTCTTATTTTCCTTTTTCCACTCATTCATAAAAAAATGTTCAAATAGAAAATTTCGAAAAAAAGTAAAGGTTTTGCCTAATGCATTGTTCATATGAATATACAAACATTTGCATATTCTACAATAATCAATATCACCAAAAAAATCTATGAACAGAAAAAAATCCTAACTTTTCTAAAAATCTATCTTTTGCATATATACATGAACATATATATACACAGAGAACATATATACATACATATACACAGAGAAAATGCAAAAAAAAATCTAAAAAAAGGACATATAAACAGATATACACACATACATATACTCATACATATACATATAAGCATATAAATGTGCAGAAAAAACAGGGACAAATTAGGGGGCAGTGCCGGCCCTGACCAAGGCGACGGCGGTGCGTCGGGGCAGGGGCAGAGGCGACGGCGGCGTGGTCGGGGCAGGGGCAGAGGCGTCGGCGGCGAAGGGCGGGGCAGGGCGACGGCGACGACGGGGACGGGCCGGGGCGGCGCGCGTCGGGGCAGGGGCGCGGCTGACGGCGAGGGTGCGGGCAACGGCGACGACGGGCACGGGCGACGGCGACGGCGGGGGCGGCGGGCGGCGTCGGGGCGGCGGGCGGCGTCAGGGCAGCCTGGCGGTGTCGGCGTCGTCGGGGCGGCAACTGCTAGGTAACTCTGAAAATTTCCTAAGTGTGAACTTATATAGCAAAGCCTTTAGTCCCAGTTTGTGGCACCAACCGGGACTAAAGGTAGGCATTAGTCCCGGTTGGTGCCACCAACCGGGACCAAAGCCCTCTTTTCAGCAGTGCAAAGGGCGGGAAGCGGCGGCCTTTGGTCCCGGTTGGTGGCACCAACCGGGACTAAAGGGGGGGCATTGGTCCCGGTTGGTGCCACGAACCGGTACCAATGCACCCCTTTAGTCCCGGTTGGTGGCACCAACCGGGACCAAAGGCCTCTTGCTGCCCGCGTCGCGGCCAAAAGTTTAGTCCCACCTCGCTAGTTGAGAAGGGCTCGGAGTGGTTTATAAGCCCCGCTGCGGCTGCTGTCTCGAACTCCTCTCTATAGCAGGCTTCTGGGCCTAACTTTGGCGCGCTGCCCGTTGAGCCCTCTAGCCCTTCTGGGCCTGTATTTGCAAACCCGAGTGTTGGAGGGCCCAGCGGACAGCGCCCCAACAAATTTTTTTGCTGTTTTTAGTTTTTTTGTTTTCTTTTTTGCTTTATTTATTTTGTTTTGTTTCTACTTACAACAAAAAACTTACTTATTTTATTTTGTTTTGTTTCTAATTACTTATTTATTTTACTTTATGATAATTCTTTTTGCTATTAAAGTTTCTATCAAAAAAAGTTCTTTATGAAAATTCTTTTTGCTGTATTTAGTTTTTTGTTTTCTTTTTTGCTTTATTTATTTTGTTTTGTTTCTACTTACAAAAAAAAATTATTTATTTTATTTTATTTTGTTTCTAATTACTTATTTATTTTACTTTATGATAATTCTTTTTGCTATTAAAGTTTCTATCAAAAAAAGTTCTTTATGAAAATTCTTTTTGCTTTTAATGATTTTGAACAGAAAATACTTCGATAATTTTAGTTGCATCAATTTTATATGATTTTAGTTTCAATAATACTAGAGGTTTCTTATAATGTTTTGAACAGAAAATACTTTGTTAATTTCAGTTTCATAAATTTTATTAAAGTTTATTTTATTTTGTCGGAACACAAGAAGTTGTAATAAGTTATTAAAAATAAAAAAGAGGCGCAATGCTCGCTGATTTGCTTCAAGCCTTTCGGAATAGTGTAGACTGTACTGCACATAGCTCCATGCAGTCTACCTTATTCCTCAAGGCTTGAAGCTAAGCAACGTGAGCATTGCGCCTCTTCTTCATCGTCTCTGCACTCAGGGCTTATAAACCGCTCCTAGTGCCTCTCAGCTAGCGAGGTGGGACTAAAAAACTGCTTAGTAAGAAACTCTAGTACCGGTTCGTGCCACGAACCGGTACTAAAGGTGCTCGTGGGGCCACAGCCTCATTAGTACCGGTTCGTGGCACCAACCGGGACCAAAGGGTGGAATTGGTCCCGGTTCGTGCCACCAACCGGGACCAATGGCCTTGCACAGCGGCGTGGTGGTGGGAGTTTAGTTCCACCTCGCTAGCTGAGAGAGAGCCGTACCTGTTTATAAGGTGCGGTGCGCCTGAGCTGTCGAGCTCCTCTCTAAAGCAGGCTTACGGGCCTAACCTCTCTGTACATGCCTGTGGGCCTACTCGGCCTTCTACGGGCCTGAATCCTGGCCCATGGATGGATTTCTAATCGTATTCAGGCCGTGGTGGCCCAGTAGGTGGCATAATTTTTAATTTTTTGCCTGTTATTTTTCATGCATTTACTAATTATTTTGAGCTATAAGACCCTAAAATTGAAAAGCATTTCAAATGAACTCTAAAAAGTCATCATTTCATCCACATAGCATGTGCAAGAAAGTTGAGAGGGTTACGGCAAAAACTAGATGCACTTCGTGTACAAAACAGACAATGGTATCATACTCGTCTGTTACAAAGTTGGCATGGTATCATCATAATAGTTGCAGGAGAAAATCTTCACTTTTTCTTCGCTTGTGTCATTTGCTTATTGCGCCGTAACCATGGATAATCTTCATCGTTTATCAGGATGCTTGGGTCAGCCTTGACTTTGAAGGGAGGAATTTCATGAAACTTTTCATAATCTTCAAACATGTCTGTCTTGCCCTCCACTCCCACAATGTCCCTTTTTCCTGAAAGAACTATGTGGCGCTTTGGCTCATCGTATGAGGTATTCGCTTCCTTATCTTTTCTTTTTCTCGGTCTGGTAGACATGTCCTTCACATAGATAACCTGTGCCACATCATTGGCTAGGACGAACGGTTCGTCAGTGTACCAAGATTGTTCCGATCCACTGTTGTCATTCCGTACTGTGGGTCTACCTGTACCCCGCCTCCTGGCAGATTGACCCATTTGCACTTAAACAAAGGGACCTTAAAATCATGTCCGTAGTCAAGTTCCCATATGTCCATTATGTAACCATAATATGTGTCCTTTCCCCTCTCGGTTGCTGCATCAAAGCGGACACCCCTGTTTTGGTTGGTGCTCTTTTGATCTTGGGCGATCGTGTAAAATGTATTCCCATTTATCTCGTATCCTTTGTAAGTCAATACAGTCGAAGATGGTCCCCTGGACAACGAGTACAACTCATCACAAACGGTGGTGTCACCTCTGAGACGTGTTTCCAACCAACTGCTGAAAGTCCTGATGTGTTCACATGTAATCCAGTCGTCACACTGCTCTGGGTGTTTGGAGCGTAGACTGTTCTTGTGTTCATCGACATACGGGGTCACCAAGGTAGAGTTCTGTAGAACTTTGTAGTGTGCTTGAGACCAAGAATATCCGTCCCTGCATATTATTGAGTCCCCTCCAAGCGTGCCTTTTCCAGTCAGTCTCCCCTCATACCGTGATTTAGGGAGACCTATCTTCTTAAGGCCAGGAATGAAGTCAACACAAAACCCAATGACATCCTCTGTTTGATGGCCCATGGAGATGCTTCCTTCTGGCCTAGCGCGGTTACGGACATATTTCTTTAGGACTCCCTTGAACCTCTCAAAGGGGAACATATTGTGTAGAAATACGGGCCCCAGAATGACAATCTCGTCGACTAGATGAACTAGGACGTGCGTCATGATATTGAAGAAGGATGGTGGGAACACCAGCTCGAAACTGACAAGACATTGCGCCACATCACTCCTTAGCCTTGGTATGATTTCTGGATCGATCACCTTCTGAGAGATTGCATTGAGGAATGCACATAGCTTCACAATGGCTAATTGGACGTTTTCCGGTAGAAACCCCCTCAATGCAACCGGAAGCAGTTGCGTCATAATCACGTGGCAGTCATGAGACTTTAGGTTCTAGAACTTTTTCTCTGGCATATTTATTATTCCCTTTATATTCGACGAGAAGCCAGTCGGGACCTTCATACTGAGCGGGCATTCAAAGAAGATTTCTTTCTCTTCTTTCGTAAGAGCGTAGCTGGCACGACCTTCATACTGCTTCGGAGGCATGCCGTCTTTTTCGTGCAAACGTTGCAGGTCCTCCCGTGCCTCAGGTGTATCTTTTGTCTTCCCATACACGCCCAAGAAGCCTAGCAGGTTCACGCAAAGGTTCTTCGTCACGTGCATCACGTTGATTGAAGAGCGGACCTCTAGCTCTTTCCAGTAGGGTAGGTCCCAAAATATAGATTTCTTCTTCCACATGGGTGCGTGTCCCTCAGCGTCATTCGGAATAGCTAGTCCGCCGGGACCCTTTCCAAAGATTACGTGTAAATCATTGACCATAGCAAGTACGTGATCACCGGTACGCATGGCGGGCTTCTTCCGGTGATCTGCCTCGCCTTTGAAATGCTTGCCTTTCTTTCGACATTGATGGTTGGTTGGAAGAAATCGACGATGGCCCTGGTACACATTCTTCCTGCATTTGTCCAGGTATATACTTTCAGTGTCATCTAAACAGTGCGTGCATGCGTGGTATCCCTTGTTTGTCTGTCCTGAAAGGTTACTGAGAGCGGGCCAATCGTTGATGGTTACAAACAGCAACGCGTGCAGATTAAATTCCTCCTGTTTGTGCTCATCCCAAGTACGTACACCATTTCCATTCCACAGCTGTAAAAGTTCTTCAACTAATGGCCTTAGGTACACATCAATGTCGTTGCCGGGTTGCTTAGGGCCTTGGATGAGAACTGGCATCATAATGAACTTCCGCTTCATGCACATCCAAGGAGGAAGGTTATACATACATAGAGTCACGGGCCAGGTGCTGTGATTGCTGCTCTGCTCCCCGAAAGGATTAATGCCATCCGCGCTTAAACCAAACCATACGTTCCTTCGGTCAGCTGCAAACTCAGCCCGGTACTTTCTCTCGATTTTTCTCCACTGCGACCCGTCAGCGGGTGCTCTCAACTTCCCGTCTTTCTTACGGTCCTCACTGTGCCATCGCATCAACTTGGCATGCTCTTCGTTTCTGAACAGACGTTTCAACCGTGGTATTAGTGGAGCATACCACATCACCTTCGCAGGAACCCTCTTCCTGGGGGGCTCGCCGTCAACATCACCAGGGTCATCTCGTCTGATATTATACCGCAATGCACCGCATACCGGGCATGCGTTCAGATCCTTGTACGCACTGCGTATGTACTGTCGGGCAATTCGTTATCCTTTGGAAGCTTCTTCTTCAATATTTTCAATAGCTTCTCAAATCCTTTGTCAGGCACAGCATTCTCTACCTTCCACTGCAGCAATTCCAGTACGGTACCGAGCTTTGTGTTGCCATCTTCGCAATTGGGGTACAACCCTTTTTTGTGAACCTCTAACATGTGATCGAACTTCAGCTTCTCCTTTTGACTTTCACATTGCGTCCTTGCATCGACAATGACCCGGCGGAGATCATCATCATCGGGCACTGGTTCCTCTTGATCTTCAGCAGCTTCCCCCCTTGCAGCATCATTGGGCACATCGTCTGGTTCCTCTTGATCTTCAGCAGCTTCCCCCGTTGCAGCATCACCGTATTCAGGGGGCACATAGTTGTCATCGTCCTCTTCTTCTTCGCCGTCTTCCATCATAACCCCTATTTCTCTATGCCTCGTCCAAACATTATAGTGTGGCATGAAACCCTTGTAAAGCAGGTGGGTGTGAAGGATTTTCCGGTCAGAGCAAGACTTCGTATTCCCACATATAGGGCATGGACAACACATAAAACCATTCTGGTTGTTTGCCTCAGCCACTTTGAGAAAATCATGCACGCCCTTAATGTACTCGGAGGTGTGTCTGTCACCATACATCCATTGCCGGTTCATTTGCATGCATTATATATAATTAAGTGTGTCAAAAACCATTACAGAACATCATGAATAGATAATTGAGTGACCAAATTAATAGAAGTTCATCATCACATTAAAACCAAAGTACATACATAGTTCTCATCTAACAACATATATATAGCTCTCCAGAGCATCTAATTAATTAAACCATACATTGAAACTATGTAAAACATTTCAATGCGAAAACAAATGCGATCATAATCGCAACCAAGGTAACAATTGATCCAACGGCATAATGATACCAAGCCTCGGTATGAATGGCATATTTTCTAATCTTTCTAATCTTCAAGCGCATTGCATCCATCTTGATCTTGTGATCATCGACGACATCCGCAACATGCAACTCCAATATCATCTTCTCCTCCTCAATTTTTTTATTTTTTCCTTCAAGTAATTGTTTTCTTCTTCAACTAAATTTAACCTCTCGACAATAGGGTCGGTTAGAATTTCCGGTTCAACCACCTCCTAGATAAATAAAATCTATGTCACGTTGGTCGGTATATTTGTCATAAACAATAAATGAACCAAATAGTTATAAAAAGATAATATATACCACATCCGAATCATAGACAGGACGAGGACCGACGGGGGCGGATACCAAAACCATCGCACTATGTAATAAGAAGGAATAATAAAAGTAACAAAATTAGACAAGTAACTATCTAAAGTAAGAATTTTTTCCTTTCAGAAAGAAGATAAGAACAAGAGGCTCACCACGGTGGTGCCGGCGACGAGATCGGCGCGGGCGATCGACGGCGGTGAAGACGGGGACGGGACGTGACGGACCGCTAAACCTAGACAAATCTCGGGGAAAATGGAGCTCGGAGGTCGAGTTTCGAGAGGAGAAAGATTAACTAGTGTGGCTCAACCATTTCATCGAACACCTCATGTGCATAGGAGGTGAGCTAGAGCACCCAAATGCCCTCCCCTCGCCGGCCAGAAAAAACAGAGCACTCTGGAGTGCTCTGCTATGGCGAGGGGGTATATATAGGGAACTCTTTGGTCCCGGTTCGTGGCACCAACCGGGACTAAAGGCCTTTGGTCCCGGTTGGTGCCACGAACCGGGACCAATGCCCCTTTAGTCCCGGTTGGTGGCACCAACCGGGACCAAAGGCTTTGTGCTGCCCCGCGTCAAAAGTTTAGTCCCACCTCGCTAGTTGAGAGGGCTCGAGAGTGGTTTATAAGCGCTGCTGCGCCCACCCTCTCGAGCTCCTCTCAACTGCAGGCTTTCGGGCCTAACCGTTCTCTTTGCCTGTGGGGCCTACTGGGCCTTCTGCGGGCCTGAATCCTGGCCCACGGATGGCCTAGTAGGTGGCATAATTTTTTTCTCTGTTTTTTGTTTTCTCTTTTGCTTTATTTGTTTTGTTTTGTTTCTACTTACAACAAAAAACTTATTTATTTTATTTCTAATTACTTATGTATTTTACTTGAATTATTTTATTTTTATTTATTTTACTGCTGCTATTTTTATTTATTTTACTGCTGCTATTTTTATTTAATTTATTAAGGTTTATTTATTTTAGTTACTATAGTTTATTTTATTTTATTTTATTAAGGTTTATTTATTTTATTTACTATTAAAAAATAAACATAGATGCGCTTATAGAGGAAATTCAACCTAAATTCATAATAAATT
The DNA here is from genome assembly GCF_002575655.3 of Aegilops tauschii subsp. strangulata. NCBI lineage: Eukaryota > Viridiplantae > Streptophyta > Magnoliopsida > Poales > Poaceae > Aegilops > Aegilops tauschii. The sequence continues at coordinate 32,596,648 of NC_053040.3, read as the reverse complement.
TCTATGAAATTTACTGTGAATTTAGGTAAAATTCCCTGTATAAGGGCATCTATTTTCACTTTAAGAGGAGCTCAACAAGGCAGAGAGGGACGGGCTTATAAACTGGTGTAAGCGCCCTTCGGTTGGCGAGGTGGGACTAAACACTGGCCGCAACTAGGACCAGCCCTTTAGTCCCGGTTTGTGGTATGAACCGGGACTAAAGGGTGGTGGGCCAGGAGCGTGGCCCATTGGTCCCGGTTTGTCCCACCAATCGGGACCAAAGGGTCCGAACGAATCGGGACCAATGCCCCCACGAGGCCCGGCAGGCCCCTGGCCGCATGAACCGGGACCAATGCTCACATTAGTCCCGGTTCGTGACTGAACCGGGACTAATGTGTTGCCCTGTGACCAAAGCCCAGTTTTCTACTAGTGAGTGGATCAAGATCCATCTTCCTCTTCTCCATAGTGATGGTGAAGATGGGGTGTTGCTGATGATGCTTGCGGTCTGCCACATCTCCGACGCGTTGGTCCGGAAGGGCCTAAGCTTGAAACTTCCCGTTCGCAAAAAGTCTGTCCGCGGATTCCAAGATCACGTTGGCTCGGGGAGGGAGCGGCGACGCGCCCTCAACTCGCGGCGGTGTGTGAGTTTGATCGGCTCCCCAGGGACTCGGGTGTACTTGCTTTCTTTGTTGGGGTTCGTTGTATCACTAGCAATCTACAAATCCGGGTTCCTTTTCGCAAAAAATAAAAATAAAAATAAAAAATCAGAGCATTTGAGTGTCTGAGCTCCCGTACATTCCTTCAAAAGGAAAAAAAACTACCAGTTAGACGGGCCGAGCCATTTCGCGTCCTGGGCTTCAGGATCGATCCACACTTCACTCACTACATCGTGGCTTGGTCAGAGTCCAGTCCACACAATTTCCCCTTCCCCTTCCCCGCACGAGACTGAGATGACGGCCAGCCGCCGCCTCCTCCCGCCGTCGCCGGCGGCGCCCCTGTCGCCGCTGGAAGTGGAGGATCTGCTCATCGAGATCCTCCTCCGCCTCTCTCCGCTGCCCTCGTCTCTCCCCCGCGCCTCCGCCGTCTGCAAGCGCTGGCGCCACCTCATCTCCGACCCGGACTTCCTCGTCCGCTTCCGCCTCCACCACCGCCCCAACCCTCCCCTCCTCGGTTTCTTCGTCACGGATTGGATGCGCTGCCTCATCGGCTTCCTGCCTCTTGTGCGCCCCGGCGTCCCCGATCTCGTCCGCACCAATTGCTTCTGCCAGAACCACCAGATCCTCAGCTGCCGCCATGGCCTCCTACTCATCTTCCTCGTCAAGGAGTCCCAGTTCCAGGTGTGGGACCCCGTCACCGGCGTCCGCCACTTGATCGACCCCCCTCCAGCACAGAGTCTGCCAGCTTGGGTCAACGGAGAGGTGCTCCGAGATGCGAGAGACGATGACCATTTCAAGATTGTTCTGGCGGATGTTGAGGGTCCGCGAGCAATCGCCTGCGTCTACTCGTCGGAGACCAGCAAGTGGGGTGATCTCGTCTCAGCGGTTCTTCCACCCAGGGCTTCCATCGGCGGCCCTCCTGCCATGAAGTTCTCCAGGATGAATGCCCTGCTTGTTGAAAAATCTCTTTATTGGCTTCTCTTTGACGTGCCGACGAACTTTAGTGAGGCCTTCAGGGGCGTTCTTTGTGCAAGTAGCATCCTTGAATTTGATGTGGAGAGGCAGAGCCTAAGCGTGGATCGTGTGCCAGCAAACCTACACCACCCCAAAGACCATGAGATTTCCGTGATCAAAGAAAGGGGTGTTGGACTTTGTTTACTCATCGTGTCAGGCTGCCATGTACACATATGGAAGAGGAAGCGCGAGCACAATGGTGGTACGTCATGGGTGCTGGGAATAACTACCAAGTTGCGCCATCTTCTCTCCCCGGATCCACAGAACAATGGTGGTACGTCATGGGTGCTGGGAAGAACTATCAAGCTGCGCCATCTTCTCTCCCCGGATCCACAGAACTACGCGGGGCAGATATCCATCAATGCTTTTGCCGAGTACAATCATGTGGTGCTCCTGTCTACATCTATCTACTACTACACGGTCGAGCTTGAGTCATTGGAGGTCAGGAGATTTCAATGTAGAGGCTCTCGTTATCATCCATTCGAAAGTGTCTACACTACAGGTAAGTGTCCTCCCTGAACTATCTGGTTCGGACAGCACTAGCAAACTTCCTTTCAGTTTATTTAAAACTTACGAGTAATTGTTCATTGTATCATTTTTAGGATAGTACGTTGCTCTCCAACTGTACCTGGGAAAACTAATAAATTGAGTTCATTTCATTTTCAGGCTAAGTTTATTTTAAGATCTAAAACTGAATAGTGATCACTTGTGTTTGCTAGGATTGGTCTGATTATATTTTTTCCCGATATGGCATGGAACAAGCTTAATAATTCTGGATAACTTGTCTCTTCTGACCAGCTAAATAGTCTGAGTGCTTATTTTTCATTTTTATGATATTCATCAGTATATACTTCTGTCGGACCATTCTTTAAATTTGAAGGTAGGTGTGGTTTATTTTTTACCTGTCTATCGCTAGTGCTGTATCAAAACAGGAACTATGAGTTTTTGTAAATATCTTGTAGATGCCTCCTTGTATCTATTTCGCTTTTTGTTGGTATGTCATTTTGGTTGTTTGACTTCTGATGCTTGCAAAAACAGGTAATGGCGGTTGGCCAGATGCTGCTGATCTCCATAGCATGCTTAAGAGGATGGTCCGTTAGATAGATGATGTCCTTGGTTGAGCAGGTAAGCTTGTATTCTGCATGTATGTTGAGGTTTGGATATGTTCCTTCAAGAAATGTATTGCCATCTTTTTACTGCCATTTCCCAAGTACCGAATTTCTTAGCTGTTGCCCACATAGGACGTCTTATGCTTTGATGGTAGGCTGCATCTTGAATCTTTCCCCTAGGCCCTGCTTCCTCATCCCTTCCCCAGCACATCTCTGTTCTTCCTCATGCATTCAGCCAACCGCCATCTCTTTTATTTGCCGATGTTTTACTGCCCCCTCTCTCTACTGTATGTGCTTTCTTTTCCTTGCCTTCCCTTTCCAGCTGCCTTGCTTTCAGTTTACCTCCTCCTTAGTACTCCCCCAGTTCCTTCTGGCAGTGTGGGTTTTTCTCCCTATTGCTCCTCCAATGACTTGTGGTTTGGTTAAGTAAGAGCCTTCCCCATTCTCTATTTGTGCATATGCCCGTGCCTGCTCAGAGATGAGAGTACCATCATGCTATCTGGTAGCAAATTTACTGCTTACACTTTACTGTGCTTCGATGACATATTTCTGTTTAACATTTACTCGTTACTACGTTGCCTTAAACTTTATTATGTGGTTAAGACTATAAATTCATATTGTAACTTGCATGTTGGTCCCATCTAAGCAAGTAATTGATCAATGATCATAACAATTCCTGACCATTTGGTTTTCAAACCTACTTTATTTTATAGTCTTATAGCTATGACATTTCACATTGCTTCATATGTTGGATCATTGTCATACCTAGTGAATTAATGACTGTCAGTTTGCTACAATAGTTGAAGAGTACAGCTTCATTGAATCTTGTAATGTTGTCTATCGTTTTGCTTGCAGTTATTGTAGTTTGTGCACAATTATTCTAGGGTTAAGCTGTTCGGTTAAACATTTTCCATGATGTCACTTGTTGTCTGCTAAATTTGCATCATGCTAATATAGATATAATTGACCATTAGCTACACATAATTCCTCTGGTCCAAACTCCAACCTGTCTGTAACTATGCTTTGTGTGCAGTCTAGTTTCTTCAGTTTTTGCCACCTGGACCTGTATCCTTTATATCGAAATCAACATCGCATCTTAAAAACTGCTTTCATCACTAGTACTCCCTCCGTCCGAAAATACTTGTCATCAAAAAGAACAAAAAAGGATGTATCTAGACGTATTTTAGTTCTATATACATCCCTTTTTATCTACTTTGATGACAAGTATTTTCGGACGGAGGGAGTACCATTTTGCTTGTTTTATCTACTAATGTTATGCGCCCTATCCATTGGATGTGCACTTTTGTTTGCCCTTCCTTGCATCCAGTATCTTTCCTTTTTGGTTTACCTCCTCCTTAGTCTGTAGTACTCCCCAAGTTTCTTCTTGTGGTGTGGACTCTTCTCCTTCCAGCCCCTCCTATGACCAATGCATATGTTTGTGCCTGCTCAGAGATGACAATATTGTCATGCTAAGTAGTAGGAAAAGAACTACTAATCCTTTACTGTGCTTCAGGGATATATTTCCATTTTACTTGTACATTTTTCCTCATTGTTGCATCACCTATTCATCTTTAAATTTATTTATTTTACAGTGGCTATAGCTCTATCAAATCCTAGTGTGATTTGCATGATGTCCCATCTAGACAAGTACTCTCTCTGTAAAGAAATTTAAGATCATCTAGATCACTATTTTAGTGATCTAAATGATCTTATATTTCTTTACAGAGGGAGTAATTGAGAACTAACAATACCTGAGCATTTGTTTTCAAATTTCCTTTATTTATGCAGAACTATAGGATTGTCATTTCACATTCCTCCTCATACCTAGTGATCTAACGATTGTCACAGTACTTGAAGAGTGCCTTTTTTCAATCTCTTGTTGAATCTTACACATCTATATATCGTTTTGCTTGCATTTGTAGCTTTATGGATGATCATTCCAGTTCTAGGCTGTTCGGTTAATCATTTTCTCGACGTGTTTTGTTGTGCACCAAACTTGCATATATATGTAACTGGTCATTAACCACTAATATAATTTAGCTGGTACAAACTTAATGCAGCTATGCTTTGTGCGAGGTCTAGTTTCTTCAATTTGGACCATCATGGACCTTTAATAATGAATATTGGACTAAGGATCAAAATGGCATGGCTAGATTCATGATAAAAACTGTTTCCATCCCTAACATGTCCTTCGTTCCAAATTAAGTGTCACTGATTTAGTAGAAAGCGACACTTAATTTGGAATGGAGGGAGTATATTTTTACCAGCGTTATCAAAGTAGTGGTGTAATTACTCCTTGATGCTCTGCAGAGCAAGGAAAATGCAGTTTTTTGGGTTAAAGGAAATTTCAAATGATGCGTGGCACCTTGCTTGAGTACTGCATGGATTTGATCAAATTTGATTTGTCGGTGACTAGCTAGCTTGTACATTTCTTGAAGCACGGCTATGAGCTATCTAGATGTTCCTACTCCATGAGCCCCTCACAAGCCCACTGTTCTTTCGGCCTCTACTCAGACTTGTGTTACCAAATACTCCCTTCATCCGGAATTACTTGTCGTAGAAATGGATGTATCTAGATGTATTTTAAGTTCTAGATACATCCATGTCTATACATTTGTGTAAAGGGTACTAACCACAATACAAACTACCTATCGTTGTTCTCTGTTTGAGATGTTGGTTCTGTCTGATAATGTTCTTTGGAGCTTTTGGCACAATTTCCACCATTCTGAAGCTAATGATTACTGTTTGAGTCATACAAAAATTCTGAGAACACCTCCACCAGCTTTCCCTGAATGAAAGTTACAAAGTTTCTTTGACTGATGATGTTATTACTTGCTCCACAGGTTTCGTTTTGGTCGCTGGAGTTGAAGAAACGGGCCACTGATGACTATGCTACTAATTTCCTATTGTCGTTCTCTGCTGATAAACATTCTGGCATGAAGGTTTAAGGCACACCGGGTTGTTTCCATAAATCAGTACTTACAATGCGCTGGGCTCGCTTGTCGATTGATCTTGCTTGCAATTTAGTGTGGGCGCATCTGCTGGTGGGTTTGATTACCGTCCATGTTGTGTCGAGCATGGAGTTTTCGACGCTATATTTCTGCATATCTACGTTTATGCTGAGTTTTTGACGTTCTGAGCTCGATATTTAGAAGGTTACTACTGAATGTCAAATCGCACTAGACCTGCCGGGAGTTGGTGAGAAGTGTGCATGCACTAGACCTGCTGCTATTTGCAACTCCACAAATAGCTTCTGATTCAACCAGGGCCGGGTTTCATTGCAATTTTTGTTTTCTTTGGGATGCTGGAATGCCTTTTCCTCAAAAATAAATAAATAAAAGGTGGTGGGAGTGCCTTTTCCTGAAAAAAGAAAGATTCTTAAACACTGACTTTAGCGCGGTGTGATGAAGCAAGACGCATGTTATAACCAACGCGGATGTTCGTCTATTGATCATGGGTTGCCCTCTTCTTTTGAATTCAGCTCATGTTTGTTTCTCCCGACCCTTATGAAGCTGCTGCAGGTGCTATGCGGAAATAAAACTGATTGCAGTACTTGTAGGTCATTGCACGCTTACTCATCTCTGGTTAGCCGTGCAGCTGCATAGTAAACCGCATTGCCAAACTGCTCAAGATGAGTGCATGCCCACTACCCGCAGCTACCTGATAGTAAGAAACAAATATACTTTGCATACGTCATCAAACCTGTCAGCAACCCTGACATGCCGGCCCACCTCCCAGTGTGACTGGAGCCGTCAGCACACGATGGGCCTCGTCGCACACATAGGGCAAACCCCAAGTACCAAGGGCCTGGGTGGGTGAACGCGACCACCTCTACCCCAACAAGTACTTAGTACAGTTCTGTGATCTTTGCCTCTGATGGTTTGTCCTTGGCGCAGGGAGTGAACTCTTTAGTTCGTGATCGCTTCGGTGGTGGGCTCGGTGGTGGCCGATATCAAGCATGCTGCATCGGGCATCTCTTTTGTGGTTTTCAAGCATATTCGTCGGCAAACTACTGTTTTAGCTCATGTTCTCGCTAAATCTTGTATGAACTCTAGTGGTCTTTGTGTTTTTCATTCTACCCTAGATTGTACCAGGGAGACTCTTTGTAATTTTTTTGCCTGATTAATAAAGTGTCGATGTTTCTAAAAGAGAAAAAACTAGTACTTAAGCCAGTGACGTCTTTTGTGGTTTTCAAGCATATTCTTCGAGTGACCTCTTTTGTGGTTTTCAAGCATATTCGTAGACAGTCTAATGTTTTAGCTCATGTTCTGGCTAAATCTTGTATGAACTCTAGAGCCAGCCAACCAAACCAAACAAAAGAGGCATTTCCACTCACCGCCTTGCTTTATCTCTCAAAAGTCCTCCCATCTAGAAACCTTTTCTTTGACTTCCCAACCGCCTCCACACCGCCGCAGTCCACACACACACAAACGAACTCGCTGCAGACCACACCGTCCGTGTCACACGTTACCCAGGAGCATTGCTAGCATACACCTATCCTTCACCGCCTTCTTAGCCACCCGATCCACGACCAGTGACTTGGGTCCACATCAAGCAGTGGATGGTGCTGCCAGTCAACGGTTCCCAATGTCGATCTCACCCAGCGTGACCCCGGTATATCTGGCGGCGGCCTAGGTGCTCGGCGCTGATGCGCAATTATACACGTCGGCGGGCACATCATGGTGTCACACACGAGGCCCTTCTCCTCGACGACAGCCACGAACTGGAGTTCATTTGTGTCATCTCATGGTACCCACACACTTCCGAAAAGTTCATTTGTGCCACCTCACAATACCAACACCCAACCGTTGCAAATCCTTTAGTAGATTCGGAAGGATCTTAGAAAGATAAAGTACACTATGTTGAGTTATTTCTTTTGGAATGCAGTCTGAAAGATGTGAGGTCATTACGACCAAACTGGCTCCAAATTTGCTTACAGAAGATAGCAGTCATCATGTCATTGTATGCATTCAGTTTAACAATAAATGATGTCTATCGAAAATGAATAGTTATGGAACAAGTAAACAAAATAGTTCAAGTTTGGTGCACTAGTGTTAAATGTTTAGTATGGTATCCGGTAAATCTTTACACTTTGCCCTTAAAATCAGACAAATTATTCACGCCTTATCTCACTTGGTTTGCACCAAAATTGAACACCCGCCTCCAGCGACACGACAAAGGATGAGTTGGTTCCCACAACATCCCCGTCTAGGCTCTTTCTAAGCTTCAGTTTAGTTTAATCATAACTTGCTATGCTTTATCTATATCCAATTAGCATCTTTGAGGAAAAAAATATATATATATATTAAGATAAGATGTAACCAATAATGGATTTAAATCAAGACTCCATCATGTTCATATCAAGTAAAGAATTTAAGGACTTATCTTAACCATGTTTCTCAATCTGATGGTATGGTGTGGTCCTTTTTAAGATAGGGAGGGATACGTAGAAAGGAACATTTGGGTTTGGAAGGGTTGTGAACTCCAGTTTACCCCCTCCGTCCTTGAAAGAGTGTACTTCCAACTTTGTTGAAGGGTCAAACTATCTCAAAGTTTGACCGAATTTATGCAAAATATATCAATGTTTGTGAAACCAAATAGGTATATGATGAAAACATTTTTATCATGAATCTAATGCTACTAATTTGATGACATAAATGTTGGTGTATTATTGTATAAATATGGTCAAACATAAAAAAAATTGACTTTCAAGGATGGATGGACTAGGTTGTTTGAGGTACCCACGTACAGATGCCCTTGCATATTTATGAAAAGAAAATCTCGCTGTATCCCTCAGTTTTTGTTTTTTTGGATTTGCACATAAATCATATGTCTTATGCTTTATTTTTTAAGCATCATATTTGTGTACATTCTACTTATATTATGGGTCCTCTAATCCTGCTATGTGATATTATATGCTCTAGATATCTTTCTGGATTAATATACTTTGTTTGGATGAGTCAAGAGAAAGAGAAAACCGAGAAGTCCTGATATCTTTGGGAAACAATATGTTGAGTACCCATAGTATCACATAGTTCATTTATGTGTTTTATCCCGACAATAGTTTTAGGCATAGGTCACACGGAATACAATTTGTAATAATGGGCAAGATTACCTTATGGTGCTCAATGTTCCTTGTTGTTATTTCATGCATTGTTGTTACCCTAGGGTCAATTTTGCTGTGATTTGTGTATGTTCATTAAGAGAAAGCAACTGATTGGTATAAATTCAGAGGAAGAAGAAATGTAGGTGTTTTTTTATGGTTTATGCCGATTGTCCGATTCTTTCAATTTTCATTTTCAAATGACAAAGTGCATTTTTCTTTTGCAGCTTGCTTATCATTCTTACCAGACCAGTTGGCTTCTCATAAGGTTACCATTAATCTTATGTATTTATAAATTGAACCATGGAGTACATTCCAAGTCCGAAAAGGTATTGAGCAATTACAGTTGCAATTGCAAGATCGTGCCTGCTGGAAGTCACATTTCAATTTTTGATTATCCAGGAGATTGCTCACATGCTCGCTAAGAAGCTCTCACTGTTGCAGCTAGCATTTTCATAATACACCTAATTAGATAAGAATATGAATGGTTGTCCTTGTGATTCCCATGAGGGGCTATTCTATACGTAGAAATAATCCATTTGCTTCCACTGATATTCCACATTAACATATATGCAGAGAGATAGATAAAGAACGTGTAAAAAGTTGTTGTTAAATGCTCAATCTCATATATTATGCTTATTTTAAAAAATAAAACAATAAGGGTGATGAGTTCGAACAGCTTTAATTGATACTCTTAATTTTTGTTGGATGTACCATGCAGGGTTATAAATTACTTCAGTTGAATATACTTTGTTTTTTTATATAAGAAACGGAAATAGCGTGAGCAACCAGCTCAACCTCTATACCACCACCACGACTTCTCTTACTTCAAAATAAAAACAACACACACATACGCACGGGTTCAACCACGGGCGCGGTGTGCCGCCGTGCCTTCTGTCTGCTAGTGATGGTTAAAAACCCCTATCATAAACGCAGTAGCGAATCATCGTCTTGTGATAGTGTGCAATAGGGGTGCATCACACATGCTATGAAATAACCGTGTGCAATAGGTTGCTATGATGCGGTGGGAATAGCAATCACATACGATGCCCGAACATATCTTAATTTATAGAAGAAAAAAAGACAACGGTTGAGAAGTACAGCATGATATTGGAATTAGCAAGCGAGCGGCGATGGATTGATTAGCTTCGTGGTTACACTTGGACTCTCTGTATGCAATGCACTAATGGTAGGCAACTAGTGCATCTGTTGTAATCTCTAATTGAAAAACCAGATTCCAGTGTATACTAATTAAAAGCTTGAACGGGAATCCAGCATAACGTGCCAACGAACGGCAGCTGGCTAGGAGAAGACTTTGCTTTATTTTTCCTGTAGACGATGATAAGTATAATTAAAGGCTTGGTGGTTCTGTGCACAAAGTCTTCCCTAGCAAGTTGTATGCATGTTCGTCGTTGCATTAATTTAGCGATCACTAGCAAGTTAATTCACTCAGAATCTTATGACGTTCTCCGGCTCCTTTTGGCTTGTCTCGGGATGCAACGGAGCTGATGGCTCTTTCTCTCACCGCCGGCCGGTGTGCATGCCATGCCTGCCCTGAAGAACATGGACATCATTTTGAATTTGTACAATCTTCTTTTATCTTATTTTCTTTGCCGAAAAATGAGCGCAATCTTATCTCATGCCAAGTGGTGATGAAGGTAAAGCCTCTTTCTCTTCATGTCCTATATAAACCAAGCTGGGAAGGACACATGCAACGACCTACATACACACAAGAAGAAACAATATGAGCACTGTGTCGATCAGCAAGTCCCCGTCGGTGTTAGTCGCACCATCGGAGGCGACGGTCAACGGCGGCGACATCATTCTCTCGTCTTATGACAAGATGTTTGGTGGTAGATCAGTTACGGTGTTCTTCATCTTCGAGTATCCAATCCAAGATCCCATCGAGACGATCAAAAGGGGATTGTCCCAAGCACTTGTCCACTACTACCCTATCGCCGGCCGCCTTGCTGCCGGGGCCGCAGCCGGCGAGTTCGTCATCAGATGCACCGGAGAGGGGGTGTCCTTCGTTGCGGCGTCTGCCAACTGCGCCATCAAGGACGTCCGAGAGTTTTGTGACTCGTCGCTGCAAGAGGAGCTCGCCGTCTTGTACGCGGACGAGGGTTTCAGCTACTCTGAGCCATTGATGCTGATGCAGGTGACCGTCTTCTCTTGCGGCGGGTTCGTCATTGGGGTGACGTTGAACCATTCCGTTTGTGATGGCATCGGGATGGCGCAGTTCATGCAGGCGATGGGAGAGCTCGCCCGCGGGCTACCGTCGCCGTCCGTCATCCCGGTGAGGTCCAAGGATTCGTTCGTGTTGGACTTGCCTCCATTTTCCACAAACTTTGTTCGCTTTCTGGGCACCCTCCAGCCCTCTCCAATGGAGTTCCTGGACATTACTGTGCCATCAAGCTTAATCAACCGCATCAAACGCACGTATACCATGAATTACGGGCAGCCATGCTCCGTGTTCGAGGCAGTTGCCGCAGTTCTATGGCGGTGCCGAACCCGTGCAATCATGTCCGATCCGGCGGCCCTCGCCGTGCTTACATTCCCAGCAAACGCACGAAAGCATGCGGTTGCCAGGGAGGGCTTCTACGGCAACTGCGTTACCGCACAGCTGGTCATGGCGACGAGTAGCGCGGTGGCGAACGGCGACATCATGGAGCTAGTGAAGATGATCCAGCATGCCAAGGATCGGGTGCCCGGCCAGACGGAGATCGACGAGATGCGGCAGTTGGATGGGTACAATCTTTTCCTCATGTCGTGTTGGCGAAACCTCGGCATGGAGGAGATTGACTTTGGCTTTGGACCGCCGGCGAGATTGATGGAGTACACGCAGGTAAGGACGAAGCTGCCGAGCTGCGCGACGTGCGTCCCTTGCAAGGACGAGTACAACGTGCAGTCCTTGTGCGTGAAGGAGGAGCACGCCGACGCTTTCCTCCAAGAATTAGCTAAAATCCACCTCACTTATAATCCGCTTTCAGTTTCATCTAAGCTTTGATTTTCTTTCGGATGCATGGAGGGATCGTTACTTGAATTTATTTGCTTGCTATATACTACTACTAGCGTTCTGCGTCGCCTCTGCTTTCTTCTTCTGATTTAGTAATATGTATCTTTTTTTTTCAAAGCATTTTACAAGATATGTTACACTACAGAAAAAAAAGGTCCTATATTATAAGACGGAGTGAGTATCTTATATTCACCGGAGAATCTAATGAACACATGTTCCCACCAAGTTTTTTTTTTCTTTCTCGGTCTGTTTCTCTGGTAACTGGCCGGTTTAGGTTTATCGGATGTTCCGGCCTGCTCTGAGAAACATTGTTCTATTAAAAAAACCGGATAAATTTGAACTTTGAACATAGAATTTGACCAGAGATAAGGATGACGATTTTGACGCAATACGGGTCTCTCAGAGGATTTCTGAAGCAACATTGTCCATGACGCAAAGGCGACGAAGAATGCTAGTAGCGGTAAAGTGACATTGCCAAGTTTTTTACTCTCGGTACAGTGACGGCCCAGCGGGGCAAAACAAGGTGAAACTGAGAAGCGGCTCCGAGGACCTGATTTCATGACCCTCAACATAAGCAGGTTCCGCAATGACCATCGCACCACCACGGTTCAGCCATATATATGGTACAAATGTAAAAGAAATCATTCTTGAGAAAATATCCTGATTTTGTCGACCAGTAAAACACCAAGCTTTGTGGTATTTTCGGTAATCGGTGTTAGCGGCGGCCCCGGTAAAAAAAAACAAAGGAAAACGTGCAAAAAAAAAAACAAGTGGTCGCACACATGCTTCATACTAGTTTGATTTCCCTATGCTTTTTGGAATATTTTATCTATCCTTATATTCACTGGAGGATTTTAGCACATGTTCCTGCTCATGTCTTTAAGTGGCATGATCGGTCTTTAACATGCTGAATGAAGACATTAAAATGAGATCCATTTTGATTATGTTCTCACAAAAATTGACCCCGTTTGAGCATTTGAAAATACGCCATGCACTAGCACCAAAATAATGAACGGCGTCTTTTCATATAGGCTCATGACGAAGCAAATATGGCATATATCCCGATGAAAATATCCTAATATCTTTTTCCTCAAACATCCTAACCAGTCATTCACTAACATATTCCTACAAAAAATAGTATAATAATGCCTCTATGACACTAAAGCTCAAGAATAGACGGGCACAACAACATGCACACGCAATGATCTAGTAATATGTATTTAGGCATCTGCAATAGTGTTATGCAAGTCATAAGGATCAACAGATTAGTAGTACATGATTTCAGACCGTTCAGTTGTTGTAACTCAACCCCTAGAGGGATATTTAGTACTCCCTCTCTAAAACATATAATAGTGTTTAGATCACTACTTTAGTGATCAAAACACTCTTACATTTCTTTAGTGATCTAAACGCTCTTACATTTCTTTACGGAGAGGGTATCATGATAGCAAAACGACTATGCCCTAATTGTGCCTATGCCTAATAACTCATCATTAGTAACATGCTAGCTCATTTATTGCTAGATGACCTTTTTGCGGGATATTGCTAAATGTTACTCCCTCTGTAAACTAATATAAGATCTTTTAGATCACTAAGTGATCTAAAATATCTTATATTGGTTTATAGAGGGAGTACCCTGCATTGGTGCCGCATGCAAGAGCTCAGGCACCACCTTTACAAGATGTCATCCACAGATAGGAAGAACAATACAGAAATAATCTCACAATGATAAAATAAATGGGGATCTAGGCTAGGAAATAATGTCTATGAAGTGTAGGACATCTAGCTGCGCCCCGAGGGTCTTATTTGAATTCTGGAGGGTTTTTAGTTAAGTGCCTTTGCCAAATTTTATTCGAGCCATATTTTTGCGATTTAGTTGAAATATTTGAGCATGGCTATGGCAGTTTCTTCTTCTCTTCTAGAGGTTTGAAATAAGAAATTATAACATGTGTAATTCTTTTGGATTCTTTGACTCAAAATATTCATGTGCTATGAATAACACATTGTCGACCTTTTTGAAAGAGGTTTAGAAACATAAGTACTTTCAAACATTTGTTTTTTTCGAAGTGGGAGAAAAGATAAAAACATATTTATAATAATTTTGTGTTTAAAAAAACTTTAGGGTTTTGAAAATACCATATGTTTTCAGGTTTTTAAAAAGAAGAAAGATTTTAGGGTTTCGACAAAATCATAAGCTTAGGATTTCAAAAAAAATAGTTCTAGGGTTTTGTAAACAAGTGAGATGATTTTGGGATAAAATTCACTTGCAATGATTTCATAATCTAGGGGGCATCTTATTGAGTTTTAATTGGATGCAAACCAAAGTAGTTGGTTGAACTAGTCGGATCCAAAAGGAAGCAACTATCTCAAATTTAAGAAGGAAATCACTCATTTCAAACATTTGTTTCACTCATTTCAAAAACTACTTGTACTCGTTTCAATTAGAAGACATGTTCCAGTTGTGGTGTCTCAAAGGGACCAAAAGTTCTGCTCTTCTAGAGCCGTTGTGGTTCTGGCTGAGGCAAGTGTGTTAAATTTCACCTAGGTGACTCCCGAGTTTGGAAAGCTTAGCTTCACGTGTGGCACCATAGTTATAAATGCACCTATGTGAAGTTTTTAAACCCTTTCCAAGAAGATCGATATATACTCTGAAAATTTTAATATAAGAAAGCAAGATATGAATTGTTAGAAGGGAGAGAGGGATTGGTGGAATAGTTCATTGTATTGCTTGAGCCTCATGGGCATATATATAGGAGTACATGATCTATTTGGAGTACAAGACAAGCCAGAATACATCCTAGTTTACCCTATGTTTCCTAATACAATCACGTTACTCAACGTCCCCCCCGCAGTCACAAAGGTAGCGACGCAGAAGGTGAGATTGGAGAAGGCAAGCCGACGGACACCCCCCACAGTGTAACGGTCGATGCATCGCGGAGTCGTGGCTGGAGTGAAAACCGACGAGGTTGCCCAAGCAGGCGGTAGCCCTTTGTGCCGTTGTCGAGGTAGCCGAGAGCGTATGGTGGTGTAGCAGTGGTCGAGGTAGCCGTGCGAAGAATGTTGTGGTCGATGTCGAGTCGGGGTAGCCGGTGTCGAGGAAGTCAGCGTGAGCCGCGGGTGCAAGGGGGCGCCGAGTGAGGCATGGGCGCAGTGGTGTCGAAGTAGTGGTGCGCCGGGAAGAAAATGATGTTGACGATGCATCGCGTCGGGTGTGCCAAACCCGGGGACACGTCGTAGACTAAGACACCCGTCGGTGTTGCCAGCACCGAGCATGCATAGATGGACGAAGACGAAGTTGACGAAGCGCCACACCAGGCTTGGCAGGCCCAAGAACACTTCGTGGATGAAGGCACGCATCGGTGTTGCCAGCACCGGGCATGCATAGATGAGGGACCTGCACGAGCTGTACGCCATGTCGAGAAGTTGGATGGGCCAGCAGAGAAGAACTCGACGATGATTGCGGTGTCCATCGGCGCGGGGACGATGTCACCAACGGTGGTCGGAGTAGACGAAGTGGTCGGCGTAGATGACGGCGACGCTGGCGACGGGCTGGTGCTGGACGAAGACGAACGGGGTGGAAGGGCGGCGGCGGCAGCTACGGAGGTAGCCGCGGCGGCGGCCAAAGAAGAGGGGCGGCGGCGGCTAGGTTAGAAGTGCGGCGGCGGTGCTCGGAGTAGGCAAAAAACCCTAACGGCGTGACGAAAACCGGCGCGGACGGTGGCGTTCCCGCGCCAAGGAAGACGGCGCGGCGCATACCACGGGAGGTCGACACGCGATGACGGCGGAGCGGACCGCGGGCCGCGGCGCTAACCAAAAGACCGATCTGATGGAAGAGACTAGGCAATACATTATATGTCAATACTCCCCCTCACGTGTGGCTCCCTCAGGCCTAAACGTGAACCGAAAGTGGGCTTGCAATTTAATTGCCCCAGCCGAGTCTTGAACTCAAGACCTCTTGGATCTGATACCATGTTAGAAGGGAGAGAGATTGGTGAAATAGTTTGTTGTATTGCTTGAGCCTCATGAGCTTATATATGGGAGTACATGATTTACGTGGAGTACAAGAAAAGCCAGAATACACCTCAGTTTATCCTATATTTTCTAATACAATCACGTTACTCAACATGAATCATAAAAGTACTAGCTACATGTGCAGGAATTTGAAATCAGGCCATGTTCCCCGGGTCTTGAATGAAGGCACGATAGGAGCTACATGTTGTAAGGTCTGAATCTCACCCGCAAAAAAAAAAAAGGTCTGAATCTGAATCCAAAAAATTTCAATCGAGATTATGATAGGAACAAAAGACTTTGCTGGGGGCTAGGCTACGACTTGGATTGGATCCAATCCAATCGAGTCTGCAGTTCTACATATAAAAGTGTAACTAATGAGGGCATCTACAGCTGGCGCACCCACTATTTTTTTTGCGAGATCATATGGGAGTTTTATTCCAAACATTCAGGGTTACAATCGAGGGGCAATAAGTCCTCACAACATGGATGACATCTGCACTTCCACACCACAGTACATGACTCGGTACGGCTATAGTTTGTCATACAATCTGCTACCCTGTTTTGTACTAAGGTTCGTGAATGTAAAAAAACGAGTTGAATACTAAAATGGCCACCGGTTTGCGAGGTTCTTTTTTTTCGTTTGCTATTTCCTATTAAGATTGCCACCGGTTTTTATATAGTTTAACATAATTTGAGCATTCAAAAAAATCACGATTTTAATAAAATATGCAAATTTAAAAAAATGTTGATTTCAAAAAAGTGTATGAATTTAAGAAAAAACAGAAAAAGAAAAAAAAAGGAAAGGGTAAGAAAGAAAGAAGAAAAGGGAGCTCGTGAACACAACGCATCTGATTTCCTGGTCGGTATTTGTATCGATCAGCAACAAGGGGCCTTGTGCTCGAGCCACCCACGTGTACTTTTTTTTGTTTTTTAATGAAAAAATAACGCGGGTCCGCCCAGCGGGGAGCAGGGTGTGCGCCCTTTCAAAATTTTGTTTTTGAATGAAAAATATTAAGTGGGCCGGCCTGGGAGCAGGGTATGACACCTTTGCGAAATGCCACCAATCCTGGCCATTCTTTGCCATGTAGACAATCCCCATTTGGAAAATGACCCGAAGGTTTGATTTAGACTAGGATTGCATAGTTTAGTGTGCAATCGATTGGGATTTAGCTTTGGGGTTCATTTCGCCCAACCTCTAAAAATCCAGGATTTATGAGGATAGGGCTTATAGGTGAACCGAAATAAGTGATTTCACCAGCTATTTCTTTAAACAAGCAGTGACGGGTGTTAAAACATGCTTGCCATTGCTACACATGTAACAGTGGCAGGCATGGCCGAGGACCCACCACAGCTATCCGATTTTTAAATCCTTCATGGCTGACAAGCAGCTGTGGTGGGCGAAGGTTCGTGGCCGCCACAGTTTCCTTGCGCAACTGTGGCGACAGCTGCTAGTACCCGCCACAGCTATATTTGGGTACCCACGCGTCAAACTTTTTCAAATCTTTTCAGAGCGCGGGTGGCGGGTTCTAGCTGTCGCCCCCACAATTATATTTGGTCACGTTGCCGTCTACCACGCATATACTGTGCTGGTGGGCTCCGCCCTGCGCCCTGCACTGCTATACATGAGCTTATCCACCGCATCCTCCACATGCAGCAGTTAGATCTCATTCCAAACGCAAACTTCTCTTTCTCCCCTCTGTCTTGCCGTCGCCAGCATTGTAGCATCATCCGTCCCAGCCAGTGAGGTCGTCGCGGTCCACCGCCTCGAACGGCGCCGAGGAGCCAATCTTCTCCGTCGCCTGTGTCGTCCGCCCCCACCTCGAAGTTCGCCGGCGTCACCATGCAACGCTACCTCGAACTACTTCCCCATGACCGTCGTCCGCACCTTCTCGGCATCCAACGCCGTCCTCATCTCCATCAAACTCGCCGTCCGCCGATGCCTCCGCCATCGACCACGGCCTCGTCCAGCCCGCCGTACGACTCCGGCCCGGTAAGCACATCTCCCGTCTCTCTGTTAATGGTAATTTTATTAGTGTAGTTAAAATGTACTGCATATGGATAATATATAGTACAAGATTTTACTAGTGTAGCTAATTTTTTTTGTATGATGTACCATTGAATCTTCATAAGTAAATGTCTTAAAATTGAATGTGTGTGCTACACAAAATGTATTACATATGGATGAACATACGGTACTTTTTTTCCCATGATGCAGGGGTATTCATAGTGAGTGCCAATATTTTTGCGATGCGTGGATTAAGTTCCGTTTCCCTTAATTTCTGGCACTCAATATGTCTAATTTCTATCGAAGGTCATGATATTTTTTCTAAAATGTTTTATCTAAATGTCAAATTGTTTAATGCGATTTAGAAGGAAAAACCAAGACGCCTCGTTAGGACTCCTACATACACCCATAGATGGAATTCCTACAACCATAGACATCGTCACTAGGGTGGCACAGTACACTGAGATCGTGCCCGCCAATGTCGAGAGTGCACGAGCAGCCACCGAGAGCGCTTAGGCATATTCCGAGAGCGCTAGAGAAGCCGCTGAGAGCGCGCAAGGAGCCGCGGAGAGTACGCGAGTAGCCGTCGAAGCTGCGAGCACCACCCAAGCCGGGATCACGAAGATGATGGAAGGCTGTGATAGCTCATGATGGAGCTGAACTTTTACTTCTGAACAACTAGTGCACTGCCTTCATGTGATCTATATGATCGATGCATGTGAACTTAATTTCTAAGTTGCTATGATGAAGCTAAACTTTTGCTTCCGATCTACAAGTAAACTGTGCAACGTGGTCATTTTTTCGAATAACTACTGCAGGGCAAAGCCCCACAGTCTTTTATTACCAACCAGAAACCATGTTCAACTGTACAAACAAGGAACTAAAACCATGTTCATCTTCGGTCGCCAGTCTTGAAAACTGGTTCAACAAATCTTCTCATCTCTGCTCTTGAGGATCGCCGAGGTGTATATGAAGAGTTCACATGTTGGACATCCGAGGAGCCCTTTAAGTTCTTGACCTTTTTCACGCCACGCCTCGGGAATAATAAAGAGGACCGACCTACCATCCATGAAGACCATTAGAGATGAAAAATCTCCCAACCTCCTTGACAACACTGGAGTAAAGCAAAACGAGTTAGTGTTGGATCCATAGGACTTTTATTCGACAAAGTACAGTTGTCACCATAACATGGCCACGATATTAAAACCTAACAAAACGAAAAACTTTCTAGACATCAAACAAAGAGGCGGGTATCCTCTCCCATCCATCCCATGTCATCGGAGTGACAACTGACAACTGAAGGCGAAGGGGAGCGTAGATAGGGAGTGGGGGTTATGTTTCGCATTAAGGTGTCAAAAACTAAATATGATGAAATTAACACCACAACAGATGGATATCTGACTGTACTTTGTGGAGCACACTTGAAACAAGTTCAGAAACAATTTTAGCGGATGATTTTTCAGGAGTATTTAGCGAATGGACTGATTGGCCGCAAAACCTATTCACCGTGTATGGGGCCGATCACTACTTTTTCTGCAATTGGCGCACACCCCCATCCATCCTGGGCACGCCACGTTTACTTCTTTTTCCTTCTCGCGTGCCAGGTTTCCCGAGCAAACTGTGCATTCCGATTTTAGGAAGCTTCTTAGATTCTTCAAGTGTGATTTTCTTTTGTTTTTTTTCCTTCTGTTATTTTTATTTTTCTTTTTGTTCTATTTTGTTTTGTTTATTTTTGTCAAGAGTATTCAAATCGATGATTTTTCCAAATTCATCATCTGTTTTCAAATTAGAGAACCTTTTAATATTAATGAATGTTTTCTAGATGCATTACCTTTTCAAAATCCATGAATGTTCTCAAATTCACTATATTTTTCTGAATCCACATTTAGAAAAAAAACTATAAAACTCTTCTCAAATTTGTATTTTTTTCAAATCCATGAATGATTTCAAATTAAAGATTTTTTTAAATCCAGCAACCTTTAAAAAATCCATGAACATTTTCAAATTCATAATATTTTTCAAACCTATGATTTTGTTAACAAGTTCCTGATCTTTTTCAAATCCTATGTACTTTTTACAAAACCAAATATGCAAACATTTTTGAAAATTGCAATCAATTTAAAATTCACGAACTTTTTCAAATGTGAGAGTATTTTTTAATTTTTGAACTTTTTTCCAAATTCATGAAACTTTTTAAAAATTGTGATTTTTTTCAAATTCATGATTTTTCTTCAAATATAAAAAATGTACGAATTTTCTTACCTATATAAAAGCGTAAAATCGTGTTTTTTCAAAATCAATAGCTGCTTTTTTTATTTCTGGGCCAACATATAGATTTTTTATTTCACATTTCACAGCAGCGAGCGAGAAAAAAAAGAAGAGCATCAGTAGCTAGCGAGCGACCGGAACGATCCTACCGGCGAGCGACAAAAATACACCAGGCAACGTACCCGAGCGAGCTAGCGACTGGACCGCGGCCCGGGAGCAGGGGCGGGCCCAGGATTTTAACAGTGTGTATTCAAAATTTCGAAGGCAGTTTTTTGGATGCCTATAGCCTAGTTTTGGTGTATATAGCTGATTCTAGTACCAGTTCATAATATAATAAATTCAGAGAATTGATAACAACTTCAAATTGTCCACCATGTAGAAATACTAATTGTCCAACATATAAAGGTGGCAACATCTAAGATGTATAGAGACAGAAAAAACAAATGGTAAAAAAGCTTACATTTTATAGGATCACTTTTGGATTCTTGATGCTTTGAAAATGAGTGATGATGTCCTCGTCCTTAACTTGCAAGAAGAAATCTCTTTCGATGAATGTAACCAAGCAATCATTCCAGCATTTTTGCCCCATCTTTCTTCCTATGTTCTTAACTTTAAAACAAGCTAAGAGGCATGAGATACAGAGGAAAACCAATAACCAACATAAAATTAGCAAGGTTAATTTAGTTCTACTAAGAATTGATAAGTGAGGAGCAACCCCAGATCCCGATTTAATAGTCCTAATATATTAAGCCACATGAACACATCTAATTTCAATGAATAGCTCATACGTACTCCTGGTTGCAACCTAGGGCTTTAAAATGGAAGACCAATGTGGGTGCAAAGATCAGTACCAAAGGAGCGAGGAAAGGATGTCGTGCCGCCCGCTAGTGCCTGCCGCCGTGCGCTCGTGCGAACATGCGATGACCGATGGCAATCAGAGCGGCGGCTTGCTAGCAGAATTTGGGGAACAGGGGAAGGGCGGCGCCCGTCCGTTTCCTACCGGATCGATAGATTTTCTATTTAGCGAAGGTAGCTGAACCACCGATGGATTTTTTGTGGCTCATGCGTGGGCAGGTTACAGCGTGAAGCTTTTTTGGGCTTATGGGCCATGTCGCGGGTAGTGAAGGTGGGCTAGCCTCTGTTTTTGGGCTGGATTGGTTAGCTAGCACGTTTATTGCCTCAGTTTGGTTTTTTCCTTGTACGTACATGTGATATACACTATATATACCTAGTTTTTGGCATTACTTTTACCCAAAAGGTGGGCACACAGGCACATAGGCAATCAGATTCAACATGCAGTTAGAAAGTCTATATATCTCTCCCAAAAACACATGCATATGCATATACAGTACAAAAGAATTAACTCCAAAAAGGAACTGTAAAAGAACCTGTACTACATGGACACGTGCAATTTTGTATTTAGTCACGCATTGTTCTCCTTACTTCGAGAGTTGCACATTTACGTGATCTCCCTCTTTGTTTTTTATTCATGTCTATTTTTTCTTCTATATATCATCATCTTCCCTCCTTACTTCGAGAAAATAAAACTATGGAACAGCAGAAAGAACAGCGGAGTCATGCATACATTTTGAGTTTGGGCTCCCGTGAGACCAATATGTGAGTTTTTTAAATCATATATTTAAAATGTTTCAAAAATATGGAAAACAAATTCATGCATAGTTTAGTATTTCCTAATAAAAATTTACACTTATGTTGGATAATTTTTTTACATATAAGTGACGAATTGTTTTCATAATTTTTTACAGCTAAAACGTGCATTTCAAATAGAAAAAATGGCGGTGATACACACAATTAATAGTTTATAGCATGATAAAGAGGCACACTATGGAGATTACAATTTTATGTACATATGAGGACCATGCAACATCAATCTCTCTAAAGAAAATAATTAGTGTTGAGAGACATATTTCACAATGACTTAAAGTGACAAACAAGTGGTTGACTAGAAAAAAAATCCAAATAGTATATACATGTATAAGCATCGCATACCAGTCAAGCATGATATTCGTTAGAAAGAATAGGTGGATCAACAACGCCATGTTATTATTGTGAGTGAGCATATTGTACCAACAAACAGAAAATGTTGTGAGGTGGAAATCGTAAGTCATGAATGCTAAGACTATGAGCGAGAAAGAATGAGGGACCTCACAGTCTTCAACCCATGCGATGTGAGTCAGGGGTTAGAGAATCGGTCAAAAAGTTGACGCGGCAGAGAACTTATCGTCAAGACTAGAACTTAATGCAAGATTTAAAATAAGAAGAAATTTACAAATAAAATAAGAGTTGTGTGACCATCCCATAGTGAGGACTAGCGATGAGATGTGTGGTTCAATAAGGAATCATAGCGTGGTGGCTAAAGGGCATATAGAATAATAAATAAGAGAAAGTATAGTGATGATTTATTTACCAGAAAAAAGGTGTAAATATAGCGAGAGAGCGTGGAAAATATTGCGTACGAGCGTGGTGGACTTTGCACAATCTTCCAAGTAGTGGAATAAGGAAATATGTCACGGCTGAAAGTGATAAATGACCAAACCGTAATAATTCAACGTGAACTACTGTAAAACTTAAAAAAATGGTAAAATTTAGAAGTCAGTAATGTATATATGTTGTGGTAATTTAGCTTGACAAAGGCGAATCAACAATGCATGCAAAGAAATCTTAGTGGCAAAACATATTGTTAAACAATATAAGTAATGTAATCTTGCTGCCGAAATACACTGAACGACATTGCTAGAAATTTGAGCCTCTGAAGTCCAAAAGGCTATTTTTCTAAACAAATTATATTATGATATTTGGAATATATAGCAAGTAAAAATAAATTCTTTTTTTGCAAAGTACGCAAGAGCATACCAGTGTATCAATGTAATATGTTATGAATGAATAAATATAATGAAAACATGAATAATCTGACAAATGTAAAGAGCCACCCAACTAATTATATTGGACAAATGTCAACTCAATCTGTTTCAATTTCCAAGATAGCAATATAAAGGCGTAACTTAGGTCCATTGGAAGAGGTCGACAACAGGATCACCTCCACTGGGACAAGGTCACAGAACTACCAGTGATAATTTATGAACAATCATTTTCAAAAGATAGAAGTAAGACAACTATTATTTTGTTCTAAAAGCACAAGATTATCATAGTTTGGTTCGCCGGAAAAAGAGGTCTATGCTTATTATTTTGTTTGTAATGACAAACTTACTAAAAGGAAGATAAATTCTGCACACAAAAAAGATATATTTAATATGTTGTTTGGTATTTCTTATACATAGGTCACTTATGTAGACATGGATAACTTTATATATATATTGCAGTAAGTTTTTTTTTTTGCAGAAGTTGGACACTTTCGATCAGCCCATTCCGATAAATTTCAGAATTTGAGGTGACTATGACACAAGAACATACATACAACTGAGAATTAGCAAAACAATTGGGAAATTGCATAGCATCAATCAGAGAGAAGTACAACTAGACACACAAAGCGTGGGCCGCTCTGCTAGTTGCTATTAATTAATGCATGGAAAGAGCATAGTTTTATTTATGCTTGAAACTGTAATCCTCATTGTGTCACCTCTTTTAGTCCTGCCAGCTCACACATTTGATAAATATTTAGGAAAATTGGCATTAACTCTAATTTTATCAAGGCATGTTAGCAAGCTAATTAGGAACTGTTTTCAAAAAGATATTAAGGAAGATAGATGGGATGTGGATTTCGTGAACATGGTTCCCCGTGCACCTCTTATGAATAGTAAGTTCAAAAAAATTCTGAAAAATCTGACTGTTTTTAACATACATAATCAACCAGTATACCCGCGTATGAAGTTTCACAAAGAAATGACATCCATGGTATTTTGGTAAAAGTGATAAAATCGACTAAATTTGTACACCGAAGTTTCAGATTTTTTGAATTTTCCAAGTATTTTTTTTCGAATGTACTATTCTGTGGGTATGCGTGGTACTATGTCGACCATTCTATTTTCGAGATATGGGATGTACATATAATACAGTTATATTCATTGTGAGAAAAAAGGGACTAATTTCTTGTTTGTGGCACATATGTAAATCACACACTATTTTTCATATGTTAGCATCATCCAGCCAGAGTTCACTAATTAGTTAATGCTTTGATGTGCATGTCAACCGCACATGTTTCCTTATCTTTCTATTTGATTACTATAATTGCAAATGCACATACACTTATTTACTTGAAACGATGATATATCAGAGGAAACGGATCCTAACTTTAGATTCTAAGTTTACCAAAGGCATGCCAATAAGTTAATTATGCACTTCATTCAAAAAGAAATTAAAGAAGACAATTGGATATATAATATGGTGATATTCCATTATGAGAAAATAGTGCACTAATTTCTAGTTGTGACATGTACCAAAACTAGAGACACCAATTAATCATATTTTCATCTTTCAGCATCATCCAACAACAGATTTAGTTAGTGGATGCTTTATATGAGTTCCTGTGGATGTAAAAATAAATATATTTTCTTATTTTGCTATCCGATCACTACAATTGTAAATGAATATAATCTTATTTACTTTACATAAAGATATATCATTTGGGTTTTTTTTTCAGGCTTTCGTTGTCGAATGGTACGTACCAAGTCATTAAAGCACCAACTTACAATGAGGAAAAGAGACAAGTAAAACCTTATCTAGGGATATCAAAGAAAGGGGTGTACTTTGGAGTAATTGAAGAGGCATCTCGACTGCTGGTTTGGATCCTCACTGAAAATTCAAGTGGACAGATGGAGTGGATTTTAAGGCATGAGAATGGTCTTTCACACTGTGGCCAACACATAAGAAAATGTTGTAGCAATATGGACTCACCTTGGAATACATGAAGATGTCGATGCTGCTACAACTCTACCCAAAGAGAGATATGAGTGGGACTCTGAGAATGAACATTTTTTTACAATGAGATTTGGTGCTGATGGAGATTGGGTACACTTTCAGATTCTTGGATTTCATCCGTACAAGGAAGTTGTGTATTTGACTGCTGATATGTTTGAAGTGGTGGCCTATATCATTTGAGTGGCTCAAAGATCCAACATCTTGGCTACTCACGCCCAAAAACCTACTACTGTAACTGGACAAATGGCATATATGACTCATTTGTCTATACTCCGCGTATGGTAGGTGAACTTAAAAAAGAATG
The DNA here is from genome assembly GCF_002575655.3 of Aegilops tauschii subsp. strangulata. Classification (NCBI taxonomy): domain Eukaryota; kingdom Viridiplantae; phylum Streptophyta; class Magnoliopsida; order Poales; family Poaceae; genus Aegilops; species Aegilops tauschii. The sequence goes on along the minus strand of NC_053040.3, from coordinate 32,571,287 downwards.
TACAATATCACATGTTGAAGATTAGCATTGATCAAGTACAATGCAGGAAACTTCGTCTTCGTCTTGGCAATCTTTGCTTAACCCTAACCCCGGCTCATTTTTATTTGATTGTTCTTTGTAAAACCTAGATTACAATGGTCCACTACTAGGGAAATGTCTATACACAGGAACTTAGTAGTAGCGCTTTTTATAAGAAACCGCTGCTACTACTTATTAGTAGCGTTTGCACATGGTAAGCGCTGCTACTATACACTTACCAGTAGCGATGTGTTCGTAAAACACGCTACTACTACAATTGCCAGACAGTTGTCGACATGCCAGGCATTGTATAGTAGTGCTTTTATGTAGGAAGCGCTACTGCTATTGAACGTAGCAGTAGCGCTTTCTACATACAAGCGCTACTACTACAGGCTCCTTATCCACACACAAGTCCCACGCTCGACCTCACTCCCCCTCACACACTCTCACTCGCGCGCCTTCGCCGCGCGCCGTCGCTGCCGCCCTCCCCCGCACGCCGCCGTCCCCCGCGCCGGTCTTCTCCCGCCGACCGCCCTTGCCCGCACCGGCTCTCCTCCCCCGCCGGCCACCCTCCCCCGCGCCGGCCTCCTCCCCTGCCGTCCGACCTCCCACGCCGGCCCTCCTCCCCCACCCCCCCACACGCCGGCCGTCCTCCACCGAGAGGTACTCCTCCCTCCTCCCTCCTCCTCCCTCTAGGTTAATTAAATTAGGTGAATTTAGTTCATTAGGTTAACTAAGTGAACTAGCTAGGTTAATTTGGTTTACTTACTAGGTTAATTAGATGTTTTTTAGATGTTTGGTTAACTAATTTGGTTAAGTGAGTAGATGTTAATTAGGTTAGGGCAGTCGTGGTACTGTTAATTAGATGTTTTTTAGTTAGGGAAGTAGGTTAGGTAACTAAGTAGATGTTAGTTAGGTTAGGTAACTAAGTAGATGTTAATTTAGGGCAGTAGTGTTTAGTTTAGAGAAAAAAATCAATATAGTTTTTTTACTGTTTTTTAGTAAGTGTTTAATAGAATTAGTAAGAAAATTAATAGAACTAGTTGAACTAGTTTATTTTTAGTAAACTAGTTTATTTTTATTTATAGTAAGTGCTTAGTTGAACTAGTTGAATTAATAGAACTAGTTTATTTTTAGTAAGAAAATTTAGGTGTATGAGATTTGATGATCTAATTAAAATTTTACTATAGAACTAGTTTATTTTTAGTAAGAAAATTAATAGAACTAGTTTATTTTTTTTAGTTAAAGCAATTATTCCCGCATCGACGTCGACGATGCCTATCCCACATCCTCGTCGTCGACTTGGTAGAGGAGGCCTGCTTGATCAGAGGGGCCATGTCCAGGATTGGGCTCCGCCGGGCTGGTACTGGGAGGTGCTACCTTCCGGGGGGGGGGGGTGCAGCTTGGTGAGGAGCCAGCCCGTCGTGGACCCGGACCTTCTTTGGTGGCAGTCGCGTGGGCCAGTGACAGTGGGGAGGCTTGAGGACCCCGCAGAGGTGGTACGTCACCATGTTAGCAAGGAGGACGAGAACGTCCGTCGCTACATGGTTGCGTTGGAGGGCAGGTTCTCCAATACCTGGCAGGTTCTTGAGGGATCTCACTGGAGCTATGATCCTGTGATGGTTCCTTCTCGTTGGGTATCCACCGCCCGCACCGATACCCGTCGTTCGCTAGGGTTTTAGCTGTATTAGTGATGTTATATGTAGATATTATTCAAGATGTATTATTGATAATATTCGACAATGTATGGACACAAGAGATGATTTAGTTTTGCTTATTGAATGCATGCTAATTTGAATACTAATTTATTTTACGATTTGGTTTTGCTTATTGAATGCTCAAATTTGAGAACTACTCCTATTTTCAATGCTCAAATTGGAGAGCACTGTGCAAGGCGTATGCATTTGATTAGTTGATAGCTTATAGGGTTTTTGTTTTTGCAGAAATCAAGGAACCCCTCCATCATCCCCGCCGTCGTCCCCGTCACCGACCCCCTCCGACCTCGAGGTGAGACCAGCCAAATCTCCATGTCAATACGAGTCCTATAAGATATTTTGAAATGTTTTTGTTCATATTTTCAACCATTGAAATGCAATGACCATCAAGTTTGAATGCTCATATGATGTAGATATAAACATGTATATCTTGTGTTGCTCAAATAGGATATGTGCTTGCCCAAGTGGTCGGCCATGTTTGCAGGTTACACCTCCGAGTGGCCTATGTTTTGCCGGAGTGCTGATTAATTTCCGTTCTGGCAAATTTCAGGCGCTCGATATGTCCTTTTTTAGCAAAGGTCATGCCGGATTTTTCTGTGAATTTTGGCATGACTTGTGCTAATGTAGGAAATATCGAGTGGCCTGGATTTTCTAGAAAAATAATTAAACGACATTTCGGGTTGACTTTAAGTCTGTTGAGGCTCCATACATGACAGTCAACAAATGAGTGAGGGAGAAAGTCTGCACCATATATGAGAGAAGAAGAATCCTGACTATTGTCGTGGGGGTCGTTTTTCCTTCTTCTCCTTCTGCTAGACCTTTGTTATGCACTAGGGGAAGGAGGAATAACGACCATCACCGACGGTCAAAAAATCTGGGGAGTGTATCCACCATATATGAGAGAGGACGAAGAATCCCGACTGATGTCGTGAGGGTCGTTCCTCCTTATTCTCCTTGTGCTAGACCTTTGCTATGCACTAGGGGAAGGAGGTGTAACGAACATCACCGACGGTCGCAAATGTCAGAGAGGAATCAGTGAGGGAGAGTCTCCACCATATATGAGAGGACGAAAAATCCCGACTGTTGTCGTGGGGGTCGCTTCTCCTTCATTCCCGTGTGCTAGACATTTTGGTGCAATGCACTCGGGGACGAAAGGAGGAGCGATCATCACCAACGGTTGAATGTATACACCACGTGAGCTGAGAGTTTTCAAGAAAAGACTTGACAGACCGATAGTCAACCCGTGATGAATAATAATGATCTAATTTAGTTTTTGTAGTATATATATTTAATTGTACAAGTTTAATCTTTGAATTATGAACCTAGGAAATGTCGTCATCGGACGAGAAAGTCTCCCGGGGGAGTGCGACTGGTGCAACGACGACCGGGGTCTGTGCGACAAGCCTCACCTGGACGAAGGTCGGCGCTTCAGCATTAAGCTCCAGGAGACCTTCGATGTTGAAACGGTACGCAACAACGACAAGTGTTTTTTTTTCATAATTAAGCACGACTTCTACTACTTCAACGTGTAATTTTCGTCTTTTACAATTCGACTAGCTTATCCCATGCCATACAAGACACTATGTCTTGGAGAGGACGGATATTGAAGATCATGAAAGTATGAAAATAAAGAAATTTTTCCTAAGAACCCATCATGGTATGGATTTTGAAGTAAATCTATACAATTCTGAGAGCGTATCCCATTTTGGTTGCCCGAATTAGGAAGCACTGTGCAAGATGTATGATTTTGATGAGGGTATGCTTGTCACCATGGATCTTGGTGATCCCGACATCGCCCAAGACAATATGGATATTTGGGTCCTTGTTGATACACTTCCAATTCTACCGCTATGTGAGTTTCTCAAACATAGTTATTAAGTAATTTATATTGTTTATTTCAAAATAGTTGACAACTTATTTCCATTGATTGCTTATTTTCATTCTTCAAAGAATGTGCGGAAGATGGTAGACAGAACCTACTACACCGATGGCTCAGAATTAACTTATCAGGAGAAAAATCATCTAATCTCATTTATTACTGATCTTGAGAATTACAATATCTATTATCAAACTCCTCCACATTATGGTCAATATGTGCCACTAGTGCACGTGTTGAACTACGGTAACATCCATGGAGATGTCATGGTAAGATTTTTTGCTGTTACGACATCCGTGCATCTTTTGCATAAATTCTTCTAAAACTCAACTACATTGCTAACTACGAAGTCATTACTATGTTTTCCAACAGAAAATCCCGAAGGATTATGTGCCTCATCTGATGTTTCGGAAAGGTCGCCTTAATGTTTTGAACTTACGTCCAGGTCATCCTACGAATCACTCCTGTCCATACCAGATTTCTAAAACCGATGAAGACATGACAATCAAAGATTGGAAAAATGTATGGTCAATCGTAGGGAGCTACTTGGAAGCAACATTATGCGAAGGGCAAGAATTGGAGACAGGATAATCTCCATTCTCCATAATGGAGAGTCAGGGCCTATCTAGTTTTATGCTATTTTACCTAAGAGAAGGTAGTAGGTCCTAGGTACAATGTTTATTATGTGGTACAATGTGTTATAGTTGATGATGATGAGGAGTTGTGATTATGACTAGTGACCAACTTGCTACGTGATGTCTCATTGATGAAAACGATGATCATGAGGAGGTGTTATATGACAATGATGTATTATGATGATAAGTTATTAATGATATGATGATGATGATGATATTTATTATATCATTGGGTGAAAGAACCGCGGATTAGTTTCAAGTGGATGTCCATCCACTTGAAACTAGTCCACTGTTCTTTCACCCTGTGATGTAATAACTTATTATGATGTAAAAACAATCTCTAAATTGCTGCTATATATGAAAACTTGTATAATGGTGTATGAATACAACATGAAATAAAAAAGAAATATAATACGAAATAGTAGTAGCATGGGCTGCTAGAAGCGCTACTAATAATTACCAGTAGCGCTCTTTCCAGGAAGCGCTACTACTAAGTGGATATAGCACTAGCGTGGGTTACTGCTAACCTTTAGCGCCATACCAGTAGCGTTGCCGCCCGTGCTACTGGCAGGCCTAAAACTCGCGCTACTACTAGGCTTTTCCCTAGTAGTGGGAGAGTAATACCCTACATCTTGCTGCTATTCGTTATTCATAGTGGAGGGGATACCTCGTGCGAGAGATTACAATAGTGTATGAGATTGTCTACCGAGAGTTCTCCTATCTGATGATACATGATGAAAGAAGCCCTAGACCTCCCTTTATATAGGAAGGAGATGTCTAGGTTTTACATGTCAGATGCGATCTCTAGTCTTGGAGGCGACGGATATCGTCCTGCCTCTTAGGGTTAGCTCCTTGCTATGGGCCGAGTGGGCCCCTGTAGCTGATGACGTCGGACTCCCTGATGCTTAGCCACCGGGGATACAGGACATCGTCATACCCCTATGTTGAAAATCAAGGCAACTGCTGGTCATGATGTAAGGCCCAACTCCAAGAGAAAGGCCTCAGTGCCTCATGAAGAAACTAATGATGAAGCTGACGAAGAAGAACTTATTGGAATCATCTGGAATAGAGTTAAGCATGTGTTGATGTTGCCAAGAACTCTTCAGTTCCACTACTTCTGGTCCCCAAGAAAATTCCCGACTTCATTGATATCTAGTGCCAGAGGCCAGATGCACCTCTTGAAGAACTTGATTTGCCTCCTGGACCAAGTCATGTGCTTGCTGAATTCATCCTCAATTAGAAGCACAAGATTGTTCAAGCAAAGTTAGTGAGGAAACATCAGATTGAAAAGCAAAAAGCTTTGAGGAAAAACATGCTCACCATAACTCCTCAGCAGCTGACTGCTATGCAAGCTGAAATTCAGCAGTTTAGTGATGAATATGAGCGCTGAACGACTCATTGCTGTGGAGTTCGTGACAGATTCATTGCCCAGTCCAAGATTGTAGTTGAAAAAAACAACAAGAGTGTGGCTATTAAACATGACCAAGTTACACACGCTAGTTCTTCAGCTCCTCCTCTAAGTGAAGAAACTGCCAGGGCAGCTGCGTGAGTTGCGCCTGTAGAAAGTGCCAGGGTAACTACAAGAGTTGTGCGTGAAGAATCTGCTCCTACTGTGTCAGTTGACGAGCCTGTCGTCACAAACTCTGTTCCAACTGTTGGTGTCCTGGATTAGAGGGTGCATACCGCGTCGGCCTGTCAGACATGGGCCGGGCAGATGACTCACCGTATGGTTATCTTTGCTGATATGTCTGATAATCTTAAATATATAGTAACCATATGGTTTGAAGTTTATAGATAATCCTTCATTTTATCACTTTTATGAGTCCCACATGTGGCAAGTCCATCTGCATCAGAGAAAATAAAAAAACTAGATTCCATTTTCATCTTGTGCCGACTTATGTTGCCAGGATCTATCAGTATCATTATATTTATTTTTTCTTCCAAAATGCTGTGGTACCAGCTTAAGAATAGATTGAGATAACACCTCTCTGGCTAATAGTCTGTGCATGTTCATCATTTTTATGGTACAAATGAGTATATACTGTTGGGGAATATTCACTATTCAGTAAATCGAATAGTAGATGCGCTTTGTATATCTATTAGAGTAGTAACATTGTTTCAAAACTAAGTTGTGTTTCTCAAAGTTCAGTTGTCAATTGATCTAAATATCTTGCTGGTGCCACCTTGTTTATATTGGGCTTTTCTTTGGAATGTCATTGTGTCGTGTGCCTTCATTGCTACTGTTTACTGTTTGGCTTGCAGGCGTTTTATAGTATTATGGACGTAATTTGGTGTAGTATTAGGCTGTTTGGTTAAACATTTCCCCACCATGCCACTCGTTCTCCACCAAACCTGCATTTACATGTATTTGGCCATTAGCCAGTAATATAATTTGGCTCGTTCGATATAACTTCAGTTTTGGCCACCATGGATGTTTAGTAATAGAGCAAAATGACATGACTAGATTAAGTATGGAAACTTGTTTCATCACTAATAATGTTTTTAAGGGCATCTCCAACGTCAACCATCGAACCGCCTGAACGTGTTTGCCATCCAACACGGTCCTGCATCGGTACGCAGGCCGGACCGGACGCACTTTTTCCCGCAACCTGATAATCCAGTAACCAGCCTATTTCTATACCACTAGTCAAATTTGAAACAGAATAGGAGCAGCAAGTGCTAATTCCAAAATTTGAACAAACTAATCATTTAAAGTTCCAGATGTGCCGCATGTCTACGAGCTGGCCATCTCAGTGCCTGAACCAACAAATTACACTTATTAGTTGGAACATCCAAACAAGAATAAAAAAAATCACATATAGGAGCTAGTGCACTCTTCATTCAAGTTACCTTGCGTGCTTTTAATTCTATTTTTGTTATTGTTCTTTACCACGTTAGATTGATCTTCGGACATAAGATTCGTCAAGCTTACGAGAGGAAGCAACAGTAAATTACACTTCAGACGAACAACAACATAAATGCAACAAAGAACAAGATAGTATTTATTTTGAGATCATACGTTTATGCTACAGGGATAACGTATCTTCCATGGAAGTCCTAGGAGCTGCAACGCCAACACTGGGGAGTTTGGAAAACCAACTTCTCTGCAGGTCCACTATCCCTCCTTCGCTCAGAATGCTGAGTACCGGGCGTATCACTGTCTGAAACAACAAATGATACGGAGTACTTGTTAGCCAGAATTTGTGCATGCAGAACATAACAGTTAACCCACATAGATGCTGGAGCCAGTGCTTTCAAGTTGCTGTGGCAAGATTCATTTTCATTCGCAGACCTAGAAGTTCTTTTTTTCATAGCACAGACAAGTAATATCATTTCACTGCAACATAATACTCCCCCTGTTCTAAACATTTAGGATGTATTAGTTTTTCTCAAAATTTTCACAATGTAAGGTGTATTTCTCTTTTTCTCGCAGTTTTCCGTGCATGCCCTTCCACCATCCATTACATGCCTTACATAAAAAGTACTCGCTCCGTAAAAATATATTAGAACGTTTATATGACTACGAGCGTTTCACTCACTACTTTACTGATCTAAATGCTCTTATATTTCTTTACAGAGGGAGTACTATACATAGTTCCCAATAGGAAGGTAGTAAAAGAATCTCTCTCCCTAATTGCATGCAGTCACATTTCTCTCTCTCCCATCCCACACTGATTGATTTTATTCTGGTGCAGCGAGATTTAGTTGTCTTTTATTAGGCTGCTGGTTATTTAGTTAACGCTAATTAACCTGCTAGCTGCCTAATCAGCTAAGAATATTTTTTTGCAAAATTCTCCTCAATTCTGTGCCTTGGTCACCGCGCCCTAAAAAATACACCTTATATAAAAGAACGGAGGGAGTAATATAAATGCAACAACAAAGTAGGAAAACGTTTACTATTGACGTCATACCATGCCAATGACGGTGGAGTAGCAGGAAGAACACTGTTGATCCCATCACTGTTCCTGAAAGCACGCCACAAGCACTTGCTAGTAAATATCACTTCACACTAATAACATAATAAATGCAAGAAGAAAAACAAGGTAATGCTTATTGTTGACATCATACCATGGCAATGGACTAGCAGGAGCGGCACTATTGGTTGTTATGGGACTTTCAATTTGCCGTCTTGGTTCAAATAGGTGTCTGACAGCAGATCATGAAATTACAATGCTGAAACAACCATTCAAATGCAATAAATAATACAGTTATTCAAATCATACCCTATAAGATTACTTCCCAAGGCCAAACGAGCATCCCTAATTGAAGAATATTTGATCTCGGTTTGGCGAGGAAAGAATTCCCAAATAATCTTCAAAAGGTCCAGCAAATGTTTCCGGATATCTGTAGAAATATGAAACTCGTCCTCAATGTTACCAACTTCTTGATACAGCAACTTACATGCTTGGATTGCCTCCTTTTGCATACCCTTCAAAACATCATTTTACAATTGGTGACTAAAGCATGAATACTGGAAATTATGACCATTGAAGCATGAATTCTGGAAATTAGCTAAACCACACGTTTTTGACAGAGGCATGAACATACCAAGACGGCAGCAGAGACTTGGTCAGAGTAAGGCCCTTTGTAGGTGGTCAGAATCTTGACTGCAACCTGCCGGACCTCATTGCCAAATTCAAAATACATTTGCCACAGTCTACCTGGAAACTCATCAGCCTTCGTGTTGGACATCGTCAATACCTCAGACATTAACTTGGCCTCCTCCGTGATACACTACAGAACAACAATATTTTTCAATTGGTGCCAAAAAAGAGTAGTGAACAACAAGTGATTATATAATACTAAAAATTGAATAGGCAATGGCACAATTTGACGAGATATGTACGTATTTTGCAGACTGTACCATAAAGCACGCAGATGGAACAATGGAACCAGCTGGAACAGTGGGTTGAGAACCTAGCTCCATGAATTTATGTGCTTCATCCCTGATCATTTGGCTCAGGACAGCATGGTCATGAGCAATTGATTTCAGTCCATCATGGACTGCAACGATAGCGTTCAAAGCTGCCTCTGCTTTCATACACTATACTAGTGTAATGAGAAGGTGTAAATATGCGAATTACAAAGCAATCAATCAAGTAATAAAACAAATAACACGGCTAAATTTAGTAGAGGCTGGAGGACCTTACCTCGTTGGCTGCTCTAGCGCTGAGACGTGCTTCTCCATCGCCAATATCCATGCGGAGATAAACAAAAGGATAATTTCTGTTTCGATCATAATGCTGCCTAAGATAACCAAAATAGTCTTCGAAAAGAATACAATTACTCTTCCACGGCAACAGCCTATCCCAGCGCCATGCGGTGTCCACAAGACCCTTAACAGGGAAGAAAGAGTCAGATGGTCAAATCCGAAAGACAGAGCAGAAAATCACAGAATAGCATACGTATTGATCAGGTATAGAATTAGTAAAATTCTACTCCCTCCATCCATAAATATAATATGTGATCTAACACAAAATACATACCATCGAAGAAAATTACTTCCAACGGAGGCAGAGTCTTGACAGTCTGTCAGCGACCTTGCTATGGGCCGGCCCTATTCACCTCGACCTGGCCCAGAAGATGGATGGCCTCCAACTACAGAAGGCACACGGTTGCCCACGGAAGAGGCTGCTTGGACGGAAGGCTTCGGCCTGGCTGGCGATCTCCCTCTCTGTAGCGTGTTCTTCCTCCTCTGTCTCCTCCCTTCCTCTGCTCCCTCCTCATGTAATTCTCGATTTGTAGCCAAACCATGGTGATCGAGTGAAACTAGTAGCTGGATCCTAACAATTGGCATCAGAGCCGTTTCGATCCTCCTCTAAATTCCTCAAAAATTCCACCAAATTTTTGTTCTGCATCCTCCGCTTGCAACCTGTTCGACAAAATGCCCAGCCACAAATTCGCCTGCCCCGAGGGTGTTCTTGACGCCCGAATCAGCGATGTTCGCCATGTGGTCACCATTGAGTCGATTCGCCAGTTGTTTCGTCGCTCCGGTGATGGATATGTGGTCTGCGCGTACGAGCGGGTGGTGGACGGGCTGTACGGCGTGGAGGCCTACGTCGAGTTCCGGTCCCGATGGAGGGCGGCCCGAGCTCGAGATGCCCTGGATGGCCATGCTATCTACGATGGCTGTTGCATCCTTGCCATCGACCTCGTCCCGCCGGTCTACACCACCACCACCATGCCTGATGACGACGGGATGACACCCTCGTACTTCTACGACGACACTCCCTACGCGGAGTGGGCTGCAGCGTTGGCCGCGGTCGAGCGCCATGATGAGGCGCCCGCTACATCCACCGACGACCTCCAAGTCGAGGCGTCCATGAGCACCGTCGGCGCGACTCCGTCCGAGCTCGCCGCGCCTACGGCACCAACTCTGTCTACGACCGCTGACAACGCCGTCGTGGAGCTCAGTGAGAGCGACAAGGGGCTCAAAGTGGACGACACCAGCAACGCCGCTTCGACGCCCACCACCTGTTCGACGGGGTGTCCAAGCTGCGCCACGGCCGAGGAGTCGGCGCCCACCTCGTCTGCAGCATTACCTTCATCCATGACCGTCAGCAACATCCCTTCTGAGCTTGCTGCACCTGTATGTGGCCTCTATCATAATACTGACAGAGACGACCTAGTAGCGTCGTGCCTAGTTCCCTGGAGTGCACCTACATCCTTCACATTGCCTCATGAAGCCTCTCCAATGCCTCTGCGTTGGCTGTTCACTGTCATTGATCTGGATAACTTTGCAATCACCAAGTGTTCAACTGATTGCCTCGACTACAACACCAGCAATGACGTAGCTTCAGTTATTGAGCAAAAGATACAGGTACTCCGACCTCTGCCATGGCCTTCCTTTTTCAGTGATCCGACATGGATTAGCAACATCAGATCCTCGCGTGAATTGTGGAGCCTTGTGACGATTGCTTCAGATGGTATACCCATGCAACAATCAGTTGGTGAGAGCTGTACTATTCTTATGTACAGTACTAGGTGGCTGCTAAGGATTTCCAGTTCAGTACTACAAGGGCTTCCAAGTAGTTCTGCAGCCAAATCTCTTATGGACATGTTCTTAGAATTTATGAGCTCTTGGAATTATTCTATACCAAGTGCAAACCCTGGAATGCTGACAAGGTATAAATTCTCATATGTTTCAAACTCTTCTGGAATAGAGCTACTGCATGGTTGTTATATTCAAGTTTGGGTTCAATTTCTGTTTGCTGGATAACTTATTCAGTGTGCCTTTAAGATCAACCATTTGAAAATTGCTTGGAGACTAGACTGGGATGGATATGAACATGATTCTACATATGGTTCTGAGAATTTTCTCATAGAGTATTTTGCTAGTATAATGCTACTAGAAGTACTCCCTCGACCTAATATTCACTTGACACTGAAGATACTTGATGCTGCACCTATGAACACCAGTTTGATTTTCTTGCTGGAAGATATTGAGTACAGACCTGTACCATTGTCACGCTCTATTCCTCATGGTCACTGTGCTGGGGTGATACATGACCTTGAGGTTCTGAATCCTTGGCCACAACCACTGTACCTGAGTATTCTGGCGCTCAGTTCCTTCACAGGGGTCCCCTTTTATGCTTCCAAACAAATTCAGTGGGAAATTGCTGGTGATATTTTCAAGAAATTGTTGTTTCCCGGCATGGGTGAGGAGATCTGCTATTGTGTTGGTGATGTTACTGTTCGGTACTTGTCCTTTAAACGATTCAGACCTACTGATGCATATTTTGCTGAGCATAAGATGCAAATTCTCAGAGGAATTGGGAAATGGTGGTCATATAATCAATATGTGCAGCCAACTGCTGAAATTCTTGAGGCTTCTCCTTGGCATGTGTTTTATGTTTCTGGAAGTTTCTTGCAAGTGAATGCTACAGGTTTAGCCCAACATTTGTTTCCTTGGGCTAACCTACAGGAAGGTGGCACTAGTGAGGCTGAAGCCATGGCCTTTTTGAGAATGTTTCTCCCGGGAAGAAAAATTCAGCTGACTACTTTATCTTCAGCGGTGCTGTACTGTAGTGGTGGAAGTACTTCATTATATGCAGCTATTGAACTTCACGGAAGTGAACAATTTCCTTGGGTCATTGCTTGGTTGAGTGGCTGCATTACTAGTTCCATGTGTAAGGTGCAGTGGGTGATTCTTACCTTTACAGATTTAAGGACTGGAGGTGATCTGTGCAAGTGGAAGCAACTAATAAAGTTCATGTTTGCTGCAAGGGGTTGCACTGTTCCAATTCTGGATTGTGATCCTGACAACTTTCCTATGAAAATAATGGTTGAGTTCTCTGGTCCGGAACTGAACCAACAAGGTCATGCACTGATGCAATGGAAGATTCCATGGTTGCAAGCACTGCTCGAAGAGCGCTCTCCTGTGATTTATTGCTTGAAGATTGGGATCAGAAGCTCAGTTGTCGGTACCATTTCTCTGTTGCACTTGCCCTAGGACCCTGGTGGTCTTACTCGTCGTTGGCTTGGGATCAAGCCAAACTTCATGGGGATCGTTCAATGGGTGCGAGGATGGTGAATTTTTGTTGTGCTGATATATTGTTGTAGCCACTACTTCGACGGTGCATTGTACCTTGATCAAGTCTGTGCCGACCAAGACTACCACGACCAAGACTACCGCCTCCATGTCATTGTCGACCAAGTTCCTGTTGGTCATGACGACGACTACATTGTCACAAAATTGAATCAGTGGCCTACAATTGGTCAACAAGGTGCTTTGTGTCTGATTCTGGTTGCTGATGTGCTCATGTTACAAGACCTACAACTGGCTTGGGATCCAGATGAGAAGGTCCTTGATTGGGTTCAGTTTGCAATGCAAGTTCCTTGGGATCCCAGTGGTTTGACATGGAATTGGCTTGAGGGCAAGCCGAAACTTATGGAGAGGGGATTGTCAGCGACCTTGCTATGGGCCGGCCCTATTCACCTCGACCTGGCCCAGAAGATGGATGGCCTCCAACTACAAAAGGCACACGGTTGCCCACGGAAGAGGCGGCTTGGACGGAAGGCTTCGGCCTGGCTGGCGATCTCCCTCTCTGTAGCGTGTTCTTCCTCCTCTGTCTCCTCCCTTCCTCTGCTCCCTCCTGTAATTCTCGATTTGTAGCCAAACCATGGTGATTGAGTGAAACTAGTAGCTGGATCCTAACATAGTCATATACCCTGTGCTGAACAATCTCCTCCATAGACTCACGGTCTACACAAGGTACGAGGAATTGGAAGGTGAACTTCTTAAATAAGGAATAATCCATCGTCTTCTTTGGATCTAGCTCCAAACCCTCTATCATCTTGGGATCGATGTCAAACTCCATGTCAAGATCGGTCGTCATCCTAAGATCCATTGCTACGTCGGAATCTAGGATTTTGAAAGATTGGAGGGGATGGGGGTATCGTTCAGAGCAGGCGCCGACGAGGTTTAGAAGGAGAGGAGGAGATGCGGCGGAGTCTAGGTCTTACTTCTGCATCGAGAACAAGAGACGGTTGTTCACGGGCCGACCACCATTTCGTGTTTACTGGGCCATCCAGTGATAACTCAGCGGGCTGAATATTGTTTCCACAGCATCCGGGAGTTTCTTGTGTTGATTTTTCCTTTACCCCTCAACCAAAAAACATGATTTTTTTTCCTTTTTTTCTCTCTATACCTTTCTAACCTATCTATACCTCTATATCTACATCCAAATGGCGCAGAGTCTTTTTTTTTATAATTGGTTCCTCCTTTATTCAATCACGAGCAAAGATAGCTAGATGTTGTTACGATTGTAATTCTGTAATCTAGTGGGATAATGATCCTCCATAGTTTATTCTAGCTGAACTTGTTTCTGATGTATCCCTTATTTGAGTTGAATAAAGTGTGCCACAAGTTCAAAAAAGGAGCAAAGATGTATCGTTTACAATGAAGGGAACCACAACATCTGGAGACCTCCATTACAGTGAGCATAAAGAACACGATTAAAGTCATGTGACATATAGTAGCATTCATCAAATATGGCACTAGCAGCTGAGCTAGAGTTCCATCTTTCAGAGCCGTTACTACTTCCACATTATCAGACTCCACTTTTACCTTGCTGCACCCCACCATCTTTCCAAAGTTTAGTCCAAATCGGATGGCAACTGCTTCGGCTGAGAACGAGTCTCTGCAGTAGCTTAACTTTTCAAATGGCGCAGAGTCTCATTTGAAACCATGTGCACGTTGAAAATATTTGCACTTCTTCAGCAACTCCATGTTTGAGCAAGCGTAGAGACCATGTCAAACCCGAATGGTTTTGAAAATATTTGACTTCAGTTGGTTTTAGCAACCACTTAGGGTACTACTTTAAACCCTTGAAGATGAAAAATGAAAGATATTTATCTTGAAAATATATACTTGAGCATGCAGATTTTGTTATCTTATTCAGGTAACATAGAGCCAAATGGCATAAGGTATATGACAGACAACTTTACTTCCCACCAACATGCAACACGATATCTTTCTTGACTTGATTATGTTCAAGCACATTTGTAGATCAAACCCATTAACAGTCACGGTAAGGGGCGAACCAACCCGTGGTTGAGATGGTTAGGTGGACAGTGGTATCCTCAACCCACCAGGGTTCAAATCCTGGTGCTTGCATTATTCCTGTATTTATTTCAGGATTTCCGGCGATGCGATTTTAGTGGGAGGAGACGTTCCCGTCGACGACGAGGCGCCTACGGTGACTTCGTAAATCTCAAGATGATATGCCGGCTCAGTCTCTCGGAGGTGCTCATAGGGTTAGGTTGCCTTCCTAGAGGAGCTACCATAAGGCCATCACGTCATACCCTCTCCCACGATGCATCCCCTTCTCTCCTTCCCCCCTACTAGATTTTCGGCCGCCGCCGCAGTCGCCACCGGCCGCCTCCAGCGCTGCCGCCAACCAGTGCGACCTCCCCCGCCTCCCGCCCTCGCCTGCCACGAAGAAGACCGGGTCATGATGTGCCTCTAGGCGGTGCCTCCCTCGCGTGGCCACCGCCCGGTATCCTCCCGCTTTTCTCGTTGTCGCCTCACTCAGTGCTCGATTGGAGGAGTTCGATCCGTCGCATCACTGCTGCGCCTCTCCCTCCTCCTCAGCGCTCAACAGGAGTGTGCGCGCGTGTGCACTGTCTCGGGAGAAGGAGGAGGTCGTCTGGGCTGGCTTCCCTTTTGTTCTCGTCATGGAGCTCCGCACGTCGGTGAGCCCCCAATCCAGTCCTGACTCCCCCCCCCCTCGCTACGTCTCTCTCTTCCTCTCCCCGTCAGAGGGGATCTGCCGACCTCGAGGTGTAGGCGGCCATGGCAAAGACTACACTAGCTGTTTGATGAAAGGCCTGCCGCTCCTTTTTGCAACTGTTTTTATGAGGCCCAGTTGCTAAATTGCAATGGTAAATTATAAAATATGTACAGATCCACTGGTTTCGTCACAAGTGGAGCTCTCTACGGATTTTTTTATGAGACACTTATTGTTCTTTCAGGTTGTTGTCTAATTGGTGTGATTTCAATTATGCTATGTTTGGATGTTGATATTCAAGGCCTTGGAATTGAATTGGCCCCAATATCAAATCTCCCTGACTTTGATATTGACATTGCACCTGACTTCTAGTGTTTGGATGTTCACAGAATTGACATCTGGAATTTGCATGAGAGGCTCAATTGCAAAGCTTGTTTGGATGGCCAGTGTGTACATTGGAATTGGTCATTTGTCATAGGATGAACATTGTACTTCGATGTAATTTTTAATTTAAATCCTATGCATTATGTGAATATATTTTTGAATGTTTATATTTCAAGAATACAACCACAACACTCATACAATGGCAGCACTTGCAAAAAAAAGCATCACTTGCACAAAAAAGGGCATCACTACTTATACAACAACAACTCTTTCTTCCACAGCCAAATACAACTATCTCGAGCTGCTCTTTGTGAGCTAAGGTATGCCATCGCGAGAACTACACAATAATTAAGTAATTATGCATCAATTTGTACAACATATATCAATCAATCAAGAAAATGGATGTTCAGTCAAGCATCGAAAGGACCAAAAGCAAAATTTGTATCAACATCACACGTCTAACAGACCAATATCACACACAAACCACGTCAATTACTTTGCATCTACCTGCTGGGGATCAAAGCTCAAATCGTATGACCAGCAGAAGATAATTGTTTTTCAGAACATTGGCACATAAGTGTGGGGGTTTGAAGGGATTAGAGGATTGGGATTTCTACCTAGGAAAGGGAGGGGGCAGGTGACGGCGTCCATGGGCTATAGGAAGTAGCAACTATGGGGGGGAGAGGCTGTCGAGCCATCTGCCATGGGGAGCATGCGTGCGGTGGTGGGTCAGGCCAACGACGACCAGTGGGACGGGCGCACGGGGAGGGAGAACGGGCTCGCAAGGAGAGAGACAGGCACGCTGAGAGAGAGGTAAGCACGTAGGGGAGGAGTGGATCCACCGAGAGATGGGAGAAGGAGGACAGTGGAGAGGGGCTAACCAGCACCGCTGGGAGCTCTCGCGTCACACCTCCGCTCGTCTCCTGTACCACACGTTTGGCCTGTTTCTTTTCGCTTGAGAGCGGGCGAAGCAGTAAGTCAAGCGAGCAATCCTGAATATCTCACGAAGTCGAGCTCCTGTGCTCTGAATTCGGAATAGCCAGGCGGGCTGCGAGAGTGGGCTAGCGAATATCACGGGCCAATTCAGTGAGTCAATTTTGTGACCATTCGAACAATGGCATTCGGGCTGCCCAATGCCAATATCAATTTTTAGGCCCCAATATCAACATCCAAACAGGGTGTTAGCAATTTCCTATGCTTTTGACTATGGAAGATGGCAGCAAGGTAACCCATCAAAACCTAACAAAACAAAAAACTTTCTAACCATCAAACAAGAGGCGGGTATCCTCTCCCATCCATCCCATGTCATTGGAGTGAAAACCGAAGGCGGAGGGGAGCGTAGATTCACAGGGGGCGTCGGGGGGGGGGGGGGGGGGGGGGGGGCGGCGGCTAGGCTTAGCATGCTGGAGTCAAAACTAAATATGGTGAAAGTAACACCACAATAGATGGATATCTGACTGTACTTTGTCACTACTAGGGAAAACCTTATAAACAGAAGCTTACCAGTAGCGCTGGTAAAAAAAGCACAACTGCTATTTACCGGTAGCGCCTGGTCACAAAACGCGCTACAGGTAAGGTTATAGCAGTACCGCCTCTGCAAGAAAAGGCGCTACTACTACAATTCCCACACTGTTCTCGGCAAGCTAGGAATAGTAGTAGCGAGCTTAGGTAAAACGCGATGTTGGTAAGTTGGTTGTAGCAGCGCGTTTTCTGGGAAAAGCGCCACTGCTAATGAAAATAAAATAAAATGAAAAACATATAGAAAAGTAAATGAAAATGAAAGAAATAGAAAAAGGTGAAAGGAAAAAAGAAAATGTAAAGAAAAAGAAAAATAAAGGAGAAAGGCATAACAGTAGTGTGCTTTCAGGACAAGCGCTATAACTAATGTAGCAGTAGCCCGTTCCTTGTACCCCCACTATAGATAATTTCCTTAAATAAAGGAGAAAGGAAAAACAAAAGTAAATAAGAAAAGGAAAAGGAAAAGGAAAAAAGAAAAGAAAAGGAAAATAAATAGCTACTACCTATAGCAGTAGCGCGTTTTGGCAGCCAACGCTATAGCTAAGTTAGCTATAGCGCTTTTCTCGGCCGGCGCTACCGCTATTTTTGACTTAACCCCCGCGCGGTTTTTCTTCCCCCCGGCCCGACCACTTCCCCCCAAATCCCCCCTCCGTTGTCGCCGTTTTCGTCACCCTCTGTCGCTGTCTGCTGCCCTCGGTGGCCGTCTGGTGCCCGCCCTCTGCCGCGCGCCCGAGCCCCGACCCCAACCTCGACGCCGCGCACCCCCTCCCTTGGCCGCTCTGCCTCCTCCTGCTCCCTAACTCCGCCGGAGCCCGAGGTGAGCACGCCTACACCTCCTCCTCCTCCCCTACCTCTGCCTAGCTAGGGTTCCTAGGGTTCATCAAATTAGTTAGGGTTCGTCTAATTAGTTAGGGTTCATCAAATTAGCTAGTACTTGTAGATGCTTAAGTAGTTGTATAGTTGTTGTGCATCCAATGTAGTTAACTAAATATAATTTTAGGACAAATTTGTATATGCTTAAGTAGTTAACTAAATATAATTTTTAGGACAAATTTGTATATGCTTAAGTAGTTAACTAAATATAATTTTTTAGGACAAATTTGTATATGCTTAAGATGTTAATTAGGGCAGTAGGGCTTAGTTTAGAGAGAAAATTCAATATAAAAATATAAAATTCTATTAGTGCTGCAAGTCCAGTAGGTTCTTAATTTTTACTGATTTTTTATTATGACAGAAATTTAGGACATAATTTGAATTGAGTTCTAGGGTTCATAATTTGAAATTTAGAACAGAAATTGAGTTCTAGGGTTCATAATTTATATTAGGACAGCAATTTAGGACATAAATATGTAAATGTTCTAGGTTTCTAGGGTTCATCCATCTATATTTGGTTTTTGAATTGAGTTTGAGAGAGCATGAGATTTGTGTAGATTTTCTTGAAGTGTCAAACACTAGGAGATGCAAATTTGAAGTGGTCATGTGATATGCAAATTCCTCAATAGTGTTTGCTCATGTATATCTACTGTTGTAGTTGGTCATGTACAGGTTCTTAAGTGGTCCTGTTATATGCAACATTGAAGTGGTTCGATTGTGCCCAAGTGGCCTTTTGTTGTTTGCAGGGAATGATTCCGAGTGGCCTATGTTTTTCCGGAATGTTGATTCATTTCCGTTCCGGCAAATTTCAGGCGCTCGATTTGTCCACTTTGTAGCAAAGGTCATGCCAAAATTTTCCGTGAATTTCAGCATGACTTGGGCTACAAACTAGGACACGTCGAGTGCCCGGGATTTGCCGCAACGGGAATGAATAAACATTCATGCAAAACATAGGCCTTTTTATGCCATTATTCATTTTATTAGGTCTAGAATTGATTGACTAGATTTAATCATAGGAAACATGGCTAGCAACGATGAAGGACAGGGTTCTGGTGATTGAAACGTTTATGAGGCGGCAGACGCCTATTTGAACTATCTCGAGGAGCAACAGTTGTTGCAGTGCCCACCTGTCACATCCGAGACTGAGACCGACATCAAGACCGGCGCTAAGACCGACACCAGCACCGACACCGGCGCCGAGACTGGCGAAGACGGTATAGAACCAAAACTGAAGAGGATACGACGTCCAAACCAGCTCAACACTACTAGACTGGTGGTCACGGAGGTGGACTCCGGCAATTTCGAGCCAAAAAGAGCCTGTGGAAGCGCGCATGTGCTACGACAATCAAATAGGCTGCATCCTACGGGGAACCGCCACCATCAACGATGGGAAATTAAAGAAGATACCAAAAATGGAGCACTCCCTCCTAATGAAGCTGCACCAGGGATTCTTGTTCCCGGGCCGGGATGAAATAAAATATACTCAACCATGGCAAGACCCGACAATGAAGAAGATAAACAAACGCGCCATGGGCAAGTTTAGCGGTGCGTTGTCCGCCTGGAAAGTAAGGGTGAAACATCAGATCATCGACAAAGAGGAACCCTACTCCGAGATTGTAAAGGATAATCCGACATTACGGATGAGCAGTTCGAAATATTCAAGAAGGCTTGCGTTGCCGAAGCTGCAAAAGCAAATTCGGAGTACATGAAGGGGCTTCATGAGAGGAACATGGGGTGCCACCACCTCGGAAGCCGTGGTTATGCGCGGAAGAGGCCCATACACTAGTAGAAAAAGGGCCATTTGTCCCGGTTCGTAAGGCCCATTTGTCCCGGTTGCGGAACCGGGACTAAAGGGTCGGTACTAAAGCCCAATACCTTTAGTCCCGGTTCTTACACCAACCGGGACAGATGGGCGTCCACGTGGCCGCTGCGGCGAGCCAGGCAGGAGGGCCTTTTGTCCCGGTTGGTAGCACCAACCAGGACCAAAAGGCATCCACGCGTCAGCAGCTGGCAGGAGCTGAGGTTTTTGTTTTTTTTGAAAGGGGGTGGGTTTAGGGGGTTTTGGGCGGTTAATTTAGGTGTTTCATATATTGTGTTAGCTAGCTAATTAATAGAGAGAAGTGTCCTCTCTTATCTCCCTGCTTGGTCGACACTGCGTACTATACGTATAGAGAGGACTCGACACGCTAGCTAGTAAGCAAATGAAGGAAATAGAAGGTCGTCATGAACATACGCATACAGAGAGAAGTGATATCGACCTCTCCTTCTCCGATAGATTGGTCGAACAACAAGTTTTCGTATATCTATCCGACCCTACTGGCTACATATATACAATATAAGATCTCTTACAATATAATCCCCTAATTATATATGAACACAGGGTCCACATGGTATTCTCCGTCTTTATTGATCACGTGGTCAAGAAAGAATGCCGCCAATTCCTCTTGAATTGCTCGCATGCGATCTGGTGGTAGGAATTCATCCCGCATCTGAAACATCTCTTAATTTGAAGAAGGAGGTCAATACATATATATGAATGAATGAAACTCAACACAAATGATGGTAATAAAATAAAATTGTGAATATTATTGCTTACGCACTTCATATTGTTTTTTAGAGTAGCCCCACTCACAGGTCGTGTGGCGGATGGAATCGCAAACGTAGTATCCACAGTAATTATTCTCGGCTTCCTGCCACAACCATTTTACAAGAAATAGAGGTCAATCAAACTGATAAGCAAGCATGCTAAATGGTATTGATGAAACTAGCGCTTGAATCACTAGGAGATGCGCGGAACTAGCTAGTAGTACTTACTTTCGGGTGTCTAAGTCGCAGCTTCGCCGGCAGCCCCGGAGCTTTTGCGGTGAATTTTTTCCAAACCCTGCCAGACAAAGAAAACGATTACTTGATATCAGGAAGTGAACAAAGTTGCCGATATGGTGCGATAATGATCGATTTAACTTACTTCTCGAGCATTTCAGTCATGTCCGCATACTCCTGGGGATCT
The DNA here is from genome assembly GCF_002575655.3 of Aegilops tauschii subsp. strangulata. Taxonomy (NCBI): domain Eukaryota; kingdom Viridiplantae; phylum Streptophyta; class Magnoliopsida; order Poales; family Poaceae; genus Aegilops; species Aegilops tauschii. The sequence goes on along the minus strand of NC_053040.3, from coordinate 32,550,030 downwards.
TTTCGTCTCGAGTCTAAGACGGTTACTAGTCCCTGCTCAAGCTTAATATCTAGGAGAATATAGTGGAACCTGTGCACGCATGCATAACTCATCAATTACATTACTATAACCTCGACTAATAAGGGAAACCGAATATGCATAAGACAGTAACACTCACTTGAAGTTGTAAGGAAAGAGTATTATATCTTTGTTTTGATTTATTACCAACGATCGTAGCAAGTTGGCCTCGGTATCTCTGGCCTGAAATTCAACCGTATATTGATCTATGAGATTTGTGTTAATGAACCCAATATCACCAATTTGTCTTTTCTTCAATTCGGCGATCTTCAATCTGCATAATATAGTGAGGATAATTATATATACATGCAATGAAAGAGCTTAGCTATATATAGAGACTTAATGATAGAAGTAGTACTTAGAGATAGTAGCAAGTGACCGTTAATTTATCGAGGGCCTTTTGATTGAAAAATTGGAAGAACTCCTCAAATGGAACAGACAACAGTTCAATTCCAATGAGGTCATGCTCCTCTTTAACTCTCAGCGTCAAAGTATTCTGCCCCCCAGACTCTCTGCAGGTTTTCATGTACCAATCATGGAATCTTCGCATCATCGTTGTTAGAGATCATTCATCTTTGACGAGAGGCTTCCCGTAATGGTATTTGTGTTCGTCCACCTCCAAGAAATCATAATGTACATCGTCGGGCAGGTAATCTCCAAGATTGGTATTGGGCAAAATCTCCGGATGATTAGCGACGATATCGCTAGACAACTTGAGCGGGGGGGGGGGGGGCATGATTGGTTCGCTTGTTCGCCGAGCTGGGCAATTTTTTCCCAGCTCGTCGTTTTGCTAACCTTCGATCACTGATAGTACTTCCCGACCGCTCCGCTTCGATATATGACCTTTCAATAATGCGCTCATAGTTGTTTTTCGGCGGAGACTTTGGTGGTTTCTTCAGGGCATCGATAGTGCGCTTTGCTTTCACCGGATCTATCTTCTCCTCCGGAGGTGGATGTTTCTTTGCTTTAACCGCTTCAAAGAAGTCCCTCACTTAGGCTTTACTAATCTTTGCGTTTTCCTCGTCGGTCCTCTCGTATGGTAACTTCTCTAGAGGCTTGAGAGATGGACCGAATCTGTATTGCCTCCCGCCTCTTGCTATACTGCTAGACGCCGGAGTAGACGGAGCGGCTGCGGCTATCTTCTTTCCTTGCTTACGAGGCGGAGGAGAAGGACTACGACGCGCCGGAGCAGTCGGAGCGGCGGCGGGTCTCTTCTGCCCTTGCTGACGAGGCGGAGAAGGAGGAGGCTGGCTGCTCGGGCGCGCCGGCGCAGACGGAGAAGGAGGCGGAGTGCCGCCACGCGCCGGAGAAGTAGGCTGAGTGCCCTGATCACTCGCCGGAGGAGGAGGCGGAGTGCCCTGACTCGCCGAAGGAGGAGGAGGAGGCGGAGGCGTCCACTTCGGAAGGTTGATGAGCTCCTTCCGCCATAGGCATGGAGTCTTTAGAGCAGAACCCAGCCGATTCTCCCCTTCACCGGTAGGGTGGTCAAGCTCGAGGTCCTCAAATCCCTCCGTTATTTCGTCCACCGTCACCCTAGCATATCCATCTGGAATTGGACCGCAGTGAAAAGTTGCGTCGGGTTCAGGAGGTCGAACAGAGCCGACAGCCGCCTTGACTTTGAAGTTCTGCCATTGCGTCATAAGGTGGCAATGTTGAGACTCCGTGATAGTATCCACGGGGTAGCTAGCAGGAGCCGTGAAGACAGGCTCCAGCTGAAGCAGCTCGGTGGAAGCCACGTTGCTTCTCCGCTGAGATGGCGGGGTAGCTTCGGCATGTCGCTTGCTGCGAACTATTTCTCGTTCCTCTATCGCTTGTACCCTTGCGTGCAGTGCCTGTAGTTGGGTATGCTCCACTTTCTTCCTCCTCTCCTGGCATTTGTAACTGCCTGCGTCCGGAAACCCAGCCTTCCACAGAATGGAGCCTGGCGTGCCTCGTGTCCGTCTAGGGTGATCAGGATTCCCGAGGGCCATTGTGAGCTCGTCGTTCTCTCTGTCTGGAACGAACGTCCCTTGCTGCGCTGCGGCGATGTAGTCCTGAAGCTTCTTGACGGGTATTCGCATTTGCTCGTTCGTCCAAACGCACTTCCCTGATACAGGGTCCAAGGTTCCTCCAACCCCGAAGAACCAAGTCCGGCAACGGTCTGGCCAGTTCAGTGTCTCTGGTTCGGCCCCTTTATCAAGCAGGTCATTCTCAGTATTGGCCCACAACGGCCGGGCTTTGAGGTAGCCACCTGACCCTGTGCGATGGTGATGCTGCTTCTTCGCAGCATTTTTCTTGTTTGTCGCTGACATCTTCTTACTCTTGTCCGATGTCTTGTGGGCCACAAATTCGTCCCAGTGATCTCTGATCTTCTCATACCGACCGGTGAATTCTGGTGTCTTTTCTTGGTCGACAAACGATGTTTTCAGCTCATTCTTCCACCTCCTGAATAGATCTGCCATCTTCTTAAGAGCATGAGACTTGATCAATTGCTCTTTAACTGGCTTCTCCGGATCCTCCTCTGGCGGTAGGGAGAAATTTGCCTTCAGCACGGTCCAAAGATCATCTTTCTGCATATAGTTGACATAAGACACCTCAAGGTCCTCCTTAGGCTTTAACCATTGGTGGATGCTGATCGGGATCTTGTCCCTAAAAAGAACCCCACACTGAGCAGCAAATGCATCCTTTGTCTGGATGGGTTCAATCGGTTGGCCATCGCGCGCGATTGCTGTGATCTGAAACCTTTCATCCGAGCGCAACTTTTTCTTCGGGCCTCGTCTCTTTACCGAAGTTGTGCTCGATCCGGAGGGCTAGAAAAAGGAAGAAAGACGAGAGTTAATATGTGTACATACCAAAGCAATGAATGCATCAATTAGCTAGTCAGGACAGGCTTAATTAATATATATACCTGCCCGAACTCTGTTCGGTCACCGGAGCCGTCATCACGGTCTCCTTCTTGCACCGGCATTCGGTCACCGCAGCCATCATAATCATGTCTTTCCTCCTCCATTGTTCGATCACCGTAACCTGCTTCTTCACCCTGTCCTTCCAGACCATCATTGTCGTTAAGATACGACAAGACATCACCTCCGGCTAAGATTATGTCCCCCAACAACTCTTCTGCTGCCTCGTCTCGTTAGTGCTCCATTGTTTCTGCAAATATTACAACATGGCAATTATTATACAAACATGACAGCAGGTGGATATATTAGTGGCAAACGTAGACCTAGCTACCTAATCACAACAAGGAATCATATTAGTGGCCTCGACACTTCTCTAGGGTTTGGGGTGGCCTCGGCAACGCTTCAAGGGTTCGGGGTCGCCTCGACGACAACGCTCTTTTAACTTGGTAAATTTGGGTGGCCTCGGCAACGCTTCAAGAGTTTGGATCAACTTGTGCACATTGCCAGACCCTCGACCCTCGACCGCTCGGGGAAATCCTCGACCCTCGACCCCTCGGTGACCCTCGACCCTCTACCCTAGCTAGTTCCCAACCCTCGCCCCTCGAACCCTCGGCGACCCCTCCCCCCCTCATGTCGAAGTTATCGGGGAGGGGGTATATTGATAACGACATACCCGATAAAAAAAGGAAGAAGAAGAAAAAATAGAGGAGAAGAAGAAAAAAAATTAGAATTTCTATTTTTTTTCTTCTTCTCCTCTATTCCTTTCTTCTTCTCCTTTTTTTTTCTTTTTTCCTCTTCTTATTTATTTCTCCTCTTCTTCCTCTCCTCTTCTTCTCCTTTTTATTTTCCTTCTTCTTAAACTAAACATAAACTAAAATAATCCTAAAACTAAACGAAACTTCTCCTCCTCCAAACGATTTTTTCTTCTTCTTCTTTCTTTTCATCCTAAAACTTTATGAACAAAATTACAACAGAAAAAACAATAAAAATTCTATGAACAAAATAAAAATTCTATGAACAAAATTACAACAGAAAAAAACATAAAAATTCTATAAAAAATGACATATTCTTTGCATATGAACATACAAACATTTGCATATTCTACAATAATATCACCAAAAAAATTCTATGAACAGAAAAAACTCCTAACTTTTGCGTATGAACATACATACATCATCATCATCATCTACTACTACTACAATATGAACAAAAAATCTATATATATGTGAACATGGCCTTCATCGTCAGCGTCGGGGCGGGCGATGGCGTTGGGGCGGGCGTGCGGCGGCGTTGGGCGCGGGGGGAAAGGGGAGAGGAGGGGAACGGCGCAGTGAGGCTCACAGTGCAGGCGAGCGGCAGCGAGGTCGGGGCAGGGCGCTCGGCGTGCGCGACGGCGAGGTCGGGGCAGGGTGCGGCGAGGCCGTGGCAGGGGCGACGGCGACGACGGAGACGGCGGTCGGCAGCCTGGCGGCGTCGTTGGGGCGGCAACTGCGAGATGATAAGTGAAAATTTTCACAAGTCTTGCTTATATACACGAAGCACTGGTCCCGGTTCGTGGCACCAACCGGGACCAATGCCCCCTTTAGTCCCGGTTGGTGCCACCAACCGGGACCAAAGGTCTCTTTTCAGCAGCCCAAAGGGCGGGAAGCAGAGGCCTTTGGTCCCGGTTGGTGCCGGGACTAAAGGGTGGGCATTGGTCCCGATTGGTGCCACGAACCGGTACCAATGCACACCTTTAGTCCCGGTTGGTGGCACCAACCGGGACAAAAAGCCTTGTACTAGCGCGGTGCGGTGGGAAGTTTAGTCCCAGCTCGCTAGTTGAGGAGCTCCGGCACCTGTTTATAAGCGCTGATGTGCCATCCCTTTCGAACTCCTCACTATCGCAGGCCTTCTGGCCTAAACTTGTCTCCGTGCCTGTGGGCCTGCTGGGCCTACTGCGGGCCTGAATCCTGGCCCAATGGGGTTTCTAGTCGTATTCAGGCCGTGGTGGCCCAGTAGGTGGCATTTTTTTCTAGTTTTTTGTTTTGTTTTTTGCATTATTTATTTTCTTTTGTTTTTTGCTTTATTTCTTTAATTCTTTTTGCTGTTAGGTCAAAAAAAGTATAGACTTTCTGTTAGTGCCATTAATTTTGAAATTTGAATAGTTTAAATTTGAATTCATTTAAATTAGTGGGAATTACTAGTTTGTGAATAACTTTACTAAAAAAATAGATTTTTGAGTGATTCTTTTTCCAGTCATTTAATATTATTATGTTTTATCATTATATTAAATTTGATAATTTTTAGGTTATTTTAAATCTCTGTTTTAATCAAGAGGAGATTTTGTTATTTTAGTTTTCTATTAAAGTTTTTAACAAAAAGTTTTCTTTCTGAAAATTCTTTTTGCCATTAATGTTTTGAGCAGAAAATACTTTGATAATTTTAGTTGCATAAATTATATATAATTTTAGTTTAAAAAATACTAGAGGTTTATAAAAGCTTTTTAGTTGATTCCTTTTGCTATTAGAGTTTTATAAAAACTTTTTAGTTGATTGTTTTTGCTATTGAAGAATATTATAGTTTTGTTTTAGTTGATCATAACATAATATTTTAATTGATTATTTTAAGTTCATTATTTTTGCTATTAGTTCATTATTTTTGCGCTAAATGACCCTGAAATTGAAAAGCACTACAAATGAACTCTGAAAAGGTTGAAAGTTGGCATGGTATCATCATTTCACCCACATAGCATGTGCAAAAAAGTCGAGAGGGTTACGGCAAAAACTAGTTTCACTTCATGTACAAAACGGGCAATCTCTTTCGAAGTATCAGTGTTTCGAACGAAAACTCATCTGTTACAAAGGGATTTCATTTTTTTTGAACTTGTTTGAACTCCAGACTTTTTGTGTGTTCAAAATGCACCATTCAAAGCCACATCATCAATTTTCAACCCTTTGTGACTTCATTTGTTATTTTTCATGCATTTACTGATTGTTTTGAGCTATAAGACCCTGAAATTCAAAAGCATTTCAAATGAACTCTGAAAAGGTTGAAAGTTGGCATGGTATCATCATTTCACCCACATAGCATGTGCAAAAAAGTTGGGAGGGTTTCGGCAAAACTAGTTTCACTTCATGTACAAAACGGGCAATCTCTTTCGAAGTATCAGTGTTTCGGACGAAAACTCATCTGTTACAAAGGGATTTCATTTTTTTGAACTTGTTTGAACTCCAGACTTTTTGTGTGTTCAAAATGCACCATTCAAAGCCACATCATCAATTTTCAACCCTTTGTGACTTCATTTGTTATTTTTCATGCATTTACTGATTTTTTGAGCTATAAGACCCTGAAATTCAAAAGCATTTCAAATGAACTCTGAAAAGGTTGAAAGTTGGCATGGTATCATCATTTTACCCACATAGCATGTGCATAAAAGTTGAGAGCGTTACGGCAAAAACTAGATGCACTTCGTGTACAAAACGGACAATCTCTTTCGAAGTATCAGGGTTTCATATGGAAACTCATCTGTTACAAAGGGATTTCATTTTTTAAACTTATTTGAACTCCAGACTTTTTGTGTGTTCAAAATGCACCATTCAAAGCCACATCATCAATTTTCAACCATTTCTGACTTCATTTGTTATTTTTCATGCATTTACTAATTTTTTTGAGCTATAAGACCCTGAGATTCAAAAGCATTTCAAATGAACTCTGAAAAGGTTGAAAGTTGGCATGGTATCATCATTTCACCCACATAGCATGTGCAGAAAAGTTGAGAGGGTTACGGCAAAAACTAGATGCAATTCGTGTACAAAACGGACAATCTTTTTCCAAGTATCAGGATTTCATACGGAAACTCATCTGTTACAAAGGGATTTCATTTTTTTGAACTTATTTGAACTCCAGACTTTGTGTGTGTTCAAAATGCACCATTCAAAATGCATTATATATAATTATGTGTGTCAAAAACCATTACAGATTCACATGGATAGATAAGTGACCAAATTAATAGAAGTTCATCGTCGCATTAAAACCAAAGTACATACATAGTTCAAATTGAACAACATATAGCTCTCTAGAGCATCTAGTTAAACCATACATTGAAACTATGTAAAACCTTTCAATGCAACAACAAATGTGATCATAATCACAACCAAGGTAACAATTGATCCAACGGCATAATGATACCAAGCCTCGGTATGAATGGCATATTTTCTAATCTTTCTAATCTTCAACCGCATAGCATCCATCTTGATCTTGTGATCATCGACGACATCTGCAACATGCAACTCCAATATCATCTTCTCCTCCTCAATTTTTTTATTTTTTCCTTCAAGTAATTGTTTTCTTCTTCAACTAAATTTAACCTCTCGACAATAGGGTCGGTTGGAATTTCCGGTTCAACTACCTCCTAGATAAATAAAATCTATGTCACGTTGGTCGGCATAATTGTCATAAACAATAAATGAACCAAATAGACATAAAAATATAATAAATACCACATCCGAATCAGAGACAGGACGAGGGCCGACGGGGGCGGATACCAAAACCATCGCACTATATAATAACAAGGAATAATAAAAGTAAGAAAATTAGACAAGTATCTATCTGAAGTAAGAATTTTTTTTCTTTCAAAAATAAGATAAGAACAAGAGGCTCACCACGGTGGTGCCGGCGACGAGATCGCCGCGGGCGATCGATGGCGGTGAAGACGGGGACGGGACGTGACAGACCGCTAAACCTAGACAAATCTCGGGGAAAATGGAGCTCGGAGGTCGAGTTTCGAGAGGAGAAAGCTTAACTAGTGTGGCTCGGGCATTTCATCGAACACCTCATGTGCATAGGAGAAGAGCTAGAGCACCCAAATGCCCTCCCCTCGCCAGCCAGAAAAAACAGAGCACTATGGAGTGCTCTGCTGCGGCGATGGGGTATATATAGGCAACTCATTTGTCCCAGTTCATGGCTGGAACCGGGACTAAAGCCCCCCTTCTGTCCTGGTTCGAGCCAAGAACCGAGACAAATGTATGTGGGCCAGGAGCAAGTCCCATTGGTCCCGGTTCATGTCAGGAACCGGGACAAAGGGTCCAGACGAACCGAGACCAATGCCCACGAGGCCCCGGCCGGCCCCCTGGGCTCACGAACCGGGACGTATGCCCCCATGGGTCCCGGTTCGTGACTGAACCGGGACTAATGGGCTGGCCAGGCCCGAACCAAAGCCATGTTTTCTACTAGTGATATGGGCCAAGGAGGATGCGGACACGAAAGTCTGGGGATCCCAGACCCGTTGGCGGAGCTCACCATCCCGCAGGAGCGTGACGCCATCAGGGCCCGGTACCGTTGGGTTTTCGATACAGACGCGGTCAGGAAGGAGTTCATGAGACTGCTGGTAATTATTAATTTACCCCCTAATTTTAGCTTCTGGTCAATTCGACTGCACATTTAGTCACATTTGTAAACGATCCACGTTCCTTTTGCAGAAAGAGCAGCACAGGATTGCGGCCGAAAGCAACTCACCGTCTGAGGCATTGGCGAGGCCCAAGTGGGACACCCCATTCAACCGGGCCTTGAACATATTGAAAGGACTCCCGGTGGACACTCGACCGTCGTATGGACGCGTGCATGGCGTCGGAGATGGCACCACGTGGAAGAAGTACTACCATGAGACCGCCGAGGAGAAAAAGGAAAGACGGAGGTTAAACGAAGAAAACATCGACACGAAGGTTGAGATTGCGGTTGATAAGAAATCAGCTGAGACAATCAAAGCAGCGGTAGCTGCCACAAGAGAGGAAATGGCAGCTTCGTATATTGTCTTGATTCCGGCTATCGTTAGTTGGACCAAGAAAAATCTAGATAAAGAGGCAGCGGACTTTTCCCTTTCCAACTTCTTCGGGAGAAGTTCGTTTAGCGTTGCACCAACACCTGCTCATGCAACCGCACCTGCTCCTGCACCTGCTCCCACACCTGCTCCTTCACCTGCTCATAGCAGCCTGTCCTCCGTCTCTAGTGTGCTCGGCGGGGCATCATCTTTGGCTGAGCTCGACGCCCTCACGGTACCTGTCACACCGGCCCTCTTCAATATATGTATAATCTCCCGTTTTCATTGCCTTTCGGATGTCTCACGTCACAGGCATGTCTTGTAGGCCGACGTAACCCCGTGCACCATACTGTACGCCATCAGCGGCTAGAAGGTGGACGTGGGAAAGGCGACGATAGTGAAGCCGAAGGAAGAATTGTTCCACAGCTGGCCGATCCCCCCTGACGTCTTCAAGGTTTCCATGGCCAGTGTGAAACTGGGCCACGAGAATTTGGCTCCTCTGGTAGCACTAGGGGGAGATGACGATGAGACCCGTAGCGGCTTGGCGATTGCAAGAGTTGGGTCCCGTTGTGGTCGAAGAGTCTGCTTCGTCTGGAGGCAGCCGGGAGCACACCCACGGCCACGCATCCTCAGCAAGGTATGAACACCAACACCCCACCTACCCAATTAGCATTGCATGTCGTGCCAGGTGATAGCGGATGGTGTGTGCAAGAGGCCCCATTAGTGGCTGATGACGTCGCCGCCGTCGAAGAAGCAATGCATGATGCCATCGACGAGGATGACGATGACCCTCTACAGTATCTCAATATCGGCGCCTATGACGATGGAGGATTGATGGCTCAGCAGTATGAGTACTTAGGGTTTGAGCGTGATGAGTTGGTGCCTGAATTGCCAGAGGATGAACGTATGATAGGCTCACTTCTAGTAGCAAAGAAGCATAGGAAGAGACAGAAGAAAGGCAAAGCTGCTTCTATGAGCCAGCCGCCTCCGTAGCCTCGGGTTGAAGATCGTATACCTATCATAGGTACGGCGAAATACCATATCCCCGGTGATCCGATCCTACCTAAGGCAGCGGTAGATGCCATATACGGCGATCTAAGGAGACTTCATGACAATGTGCTTGAAGGAAATATGCCCTAGAGGCAATAATAAAGTTGTTATTTACATTTCCTTATATCATGATAAATGTTTATTATTCATGCTAGAATTGTATTAACCGGAAACTTAGTACATGTGTGAATACATAGACAAACAGAGTGTCCCTAATATGCCTCTACTTGACAAGCTCGTTAATCAAAGATGGTTAAGTTTCCTAGCCATAGACATGTGTTGTCATTTGATGAACGAGATCACATCATTAGAGAATGATTTGATGGACAAGACCCATCTGTTAGCTTAGCATAATGACCGTTTAGTTTTTCTGCTATTGCTTTCTTCATGACATATACATGTTCCTATGACTATGAGATTATGCAACTCCCGAATACCAGAGGAACACCTTGTGTGCTATCAAACGTCACAACGTAACTGGGTGATTATAAAGATGCTCTACAGGTGTCTCTGATGGCGTTTGTTGAGTTGGCATAGATCGAGATTAGGATTTGTCACTCAGTGTATCGGAGAGGTCTCTCTGGGCCCTCTCGGTAATGCACGTCACTAAGAGCCTTGCAAGCAATGTGACTAATGAGTTATTCAAGGGATGATGCATTACGGAACGAGTAAAGAGACTTGCCAGTAACGAGATTGAACTAGGTATGATGATACCGACGACCGAATCTCGGGCAAGTAACATACCGATGACAAAGGGAACAACCTGTGTTGTTGTGCGGTTTGACCGATAAAGATCTTCGAAGAATAGTTAGGAACCAATATGAGCATCCAGGTTCCGCTATTGGTTATTGACTGGAGATGTGTCTCGGTCATGTCTACATAGTTCTTGAACCCGTAGGGTCCGCACACTTAACATTCGATGACGATTCGTATTATGAGTTTATGTGATTCGATGTACCAAAGGTTGTTCGGAGTCCCGGATGAGATCATGGACATGACGAGGAGTCTCGAAATGGTCGAGACATAAAGATTCATACACTGGAAGGTTACATTCGGACACCGGAATGGTTCGGGTCGTTTCTGATAAGATTCGGAGTACCGGGGGTTACCGGAACCCCCCTGAAAGATCGTGGATGTCGCCTAGAGGGGGGTGAATAGGCGCTTTAAAATAATTACGGTTTAGGCTTGAATAAATGCGGAATAAACCTAGCGGTTAATTTGACAAGCACAAAACCTACAACAACTAGGCTCACCTATGTGCACCAACAACTTATGCTAAGCAAGATAAACAACTAAGTGATAGCAAGATATATGACAAGAAACAATATGGCTATCACAAAGTAAAGTGCATAAGTAAAGGGTTCGGGTAAGAGATAACCGAGGCACGGGGAGACGACGATGTATCCCAAAGTTCACACCCTTGCGGATGCTAATCTCCGTTCGGAGCGGTGTGGAGGCACAATGCTCCCCATGAAGCCACTAGGGCCACCGTAATCTCCTCACGCCCTCGCGCAATGCAAGATGCCGTGATTACACTAAGGGACCCTTGAGGGCGGTCACCGAACCCGTACAAATGGCAACCCTTGGGGGCGGTCACCGAACCCGTACACTTTGGCAACCCTTGGGGGCGGTCACCGGAACCCGTCAAATTGCTCGGGGCGATCTCCACAACCTAATTGGAGACCCCGACGCTTGCCCGGAGCTTTACACCACAATGATTGAGCTCCGAACACCACCAACTGTCTAGGGCGCCCAAGCACCCAAGAGGAACAAGCTCAAGGGCACCAAGCACCCAAGAGTAATAAGCTTCTCAACTTGTAACTTCCATGTATCACCGTGGAGAACTCAAACCGATGCACCAAATGCAATGGCAAGGGCACACGGAGTGCCCAAGTCCTTCTCTCTCAAATCCCACCGAAGCAACTAATGCTAGGGAAGAAAAAGAGAGGAAGAACAAGAAGGAGAACACCAAGAACTCCAAGATCTAGATCCAAGGGGTTCCCCTCACATAGAGGAGAAAGTGATTGGTGGAAATGTGGATCTAGATCTCCTCTCTCTTTTCCCTCAAAAACTAGCAAGAATCCATGGAGGGATTGAGAGTTAGCAAGCTCGAAGAAGGTCAACAATGGGGGAAGAACACGAGATCAAAGGATAAGCTTCATTGGGGAAGAAGACCTCCTTATATAGTGGGGGGAACAATCCAACCGTTACCCCCCACACCAGCCCCGCAGAGAGCGGTACTACCGCTTGGCCAGCGGTACTACCGCTCCCCTTCGCGGTACTGCCGCTGGGCCCAGAGCGGTACTACTGCGGTGGTCAGGGCGGTACTACCGCATACGAGCGGTACTACGGCCCCCACTGCCGCGGCTAGTACCGTAAAACCCGACACGAAAAAAGACCCCTTGAATCGAGGCGGTACTAGCACGAGACCGCAGCGGTACTACGGCTGGGGGCTACCAGCGGTACTACCGCTCTGGAGCGGTACTACCGCTTGTAGCACCCAAGCGGTACTACCACTCCGGCCCGCGGTACTACCGCTGGGACCAAAACCGCCATAACTTCTGCATATGAGCTCCGAATTGAGCAAACTCAAGCTTGTTGGATACAAGACGACGAGTAGCATCAAAACAGCGAGTGAAACCTCCAACCGAGAAGACCGGCATAACCTCCAACATCGAAAACATCATAGAAGATGCGAGTGAACTCCGTTTTCGATGAACTCGAGCTTGTCATCAAGATGACCATAAGCTCCAAAACTCACAAAGAGAAAAACCAAACAAGAACCAAGAAAGATGATGCAAGGATGCAATGGTTTGAGCTCTCTATGAATGATACGATCAAGCTACTCATCGAGAGCCCCCTTGATAGTACGGCAATCGATCCTATAACCCGGTCTCCCAACTACCATCATGAGACCGGTAAAATAGAAAACCTATCAAGGGCAAACCTTTGCCTTGCACATGGTCCACTTGAGCTAGATGATGACGATCTTGACTCCCTCAAGATGGACCACCTTTCTTGATTTCGTTGGCTCGATGAAGACTAGTTGATTGCTCCCCCATATTCCACTATGGGTGAGCCACCCTTCCGCACATCTTCACAAGTCCATTGTCACCACAATGGCTTCAAGCATTTGATCTCTTCGTGATGCTTTACTAGAACTTGCCCGCTTCACTTGAACTTGCACACCGCAACCTAACCCCACAAAGAACTCTCACGAAGACCATGGGTTAGTACACAAAGCGTAATTGACAATGCTTACCATACCATGGGATTGCTTGATCCCTCGGTACATCTTGTGCGCTTTGTGTGTTGATCAACTTGATTCACTCTTGACTTAGTCTTGATCAACATTGACTCTTTCCAACTCTCTTCATTTGGATGATGTCTTGAAGGTAAACATGAATGATCACACAATGTTCTTCTTCAAGACATGCTTGCAATAAGCTCAACTCTCACATGACCAATCTTTGGATAAACTCCTTGAAACCAACACATGGACTTCAAGAAATGCCTATGGACAAATCCTTCAAATATAACTCAAGGAAACCATTAGTCCATAGAGATTGTCATCAGTTACCAAAACCAAACATGGGGGCACCGCATGTTCTTTCATCCCCCCCCCCCACGGGAAGTTATTGGGCCTTATGGACCTACTGGTGGAAGAGAGGAGGCATGCCAAGAGTTGGCGCGCTCCCCCCTAGCCCAAACCGAATTGGACTAGGGCTAGGGGGGCCGGCCCCCCTTTCCTTCTCTTCTTCCTCTCCTTCCTTCTTCTCCTACTAGGACTAGGAAAGGGGGAAACCTACTCCTACTAGGAGTATGATTGCCCCCCTTGGGTGCGCCCCTTGAGGCCGGCCCTCCTCCTCCTCCCCTCCTTTATATACGGGGGAGGGGGGCACCCCATAGACACACAAGTTGATCTTTAGCCGTGTGCGGTGCCCCCCTCCACAGTTTTCCACCTCGGTCATATTGTCGTAGTGCTTAGGCGAAGCCCTGCGTGGGTAACTTCATCATCACCGTCACCACGCCGCCGTGCTGACAGAACTCACCCTCGGCCTCAGCTGGATCAAGAGTACGAGGGACGTCACCGAACTGAACATGTGCAGATCACGGAGGTGCCGTGCGTTCGGTACTTGATCGGTCGGATCGCGAAGACGTTCGACTACATCAACCGCGTTACTAAACGCTTCCGCTTTCGGTCTACAAGGGTACGTAGACACACTCTCCCCTCTCGTTGCTATGCATCTCCTAGATAGATCTTGCATGATCGTAGGTAAATTTTTTGAAATACTGTGTTCCCCAACAGTGGCATCCGAGCCAGGTTTATGCGTAGATGTTATATGCACGAGTAGAACACAAAGAGTTGTGGGCGATAATAGTCATACTGCTTACCAGCATGTCATACTTTGATTCGGCGTTATTGTTGGATGAAGCGGCCCAGACCGACATTACATGACCGCGTTCATGAGACTGGTTCTACCGACGTGCTTCGCACACAGGTGGCTAGTGGGTGTCTGTTTCTCCAGCTTTAGTTGAATTGAGTGTGACTACGCCCGGTCCTTGTTGAAGGTTAAACAACCCACTTGACGAAAAATCGTTGTGGATTTGATGCGTAGGTAAGAACGGTTCTTGCTAAGCCCGTAGCAGCCACGTAAAACTTGCAACAACAAAGTAGAGGACGTCTAACTTGCTTTTGTAGGGCATGTTGTGATGTGATATGGTCAAGACGTGATTATATAAATTGTTGTATGAGATGATCATGTTTTGTAATAGTTATCGGCAACTGGCAGGAGCCATATGGTTGTCGCTTTATTGTATGAAATGCAATCACCATGTAATTGCTTTACTTTATCACTAAGCGGTAGCGATAGTCGTAGAAGCAATAGTTGACGAGACGACAACGATGCTACGATGGAGATCAAGGTGTCAAGCCGGTGACGATGGTGATCCCGACGGTGCTTTGGAGATGGAGATCAAAGGCACAAGATGATGATGGCCATATCATATCACTTATATTGATTGCATGTGATGTTTATCCTTTATGCATCTTATTTTGCTTAGTATGGCGGTAGCATTATAAGATTATATCTTGCTAAATTTCAAGGTACAAGTGTTCTCCCTGACTATGCACCGTTGCTACAGTTCGTCGTGCCGAGACACCATGTGATGATCGGCTGTGATAAGCTATACGTTCACATACAACGGGTGCAAGCCAGTTTTCCACACGCAGAATACTCGGGTTAAACTTGACGAGCCTGGCATATGCAGATATGGCCTCAGAACACTAAGACCGAAAGGTCGAGCGTGAATCATATAGTAGATATGATCAACATAGTGATGTTCACCATTGAAAACTACTCCATCTCACGTGATGATCGGACATGGTTTAGTTGATATTGATCACGTGATCACTTAGATGATTAGAGGGATGTCTATCTAAGTGGGAGTTCTTAAGTAATATGATTAATTGAATTTTAATTTATCATGAACTTAGTACCTGATAGTAATTTGCATGTCTATGTTGTTGTAGATAAATGGCCCGTGCTACTGTTCCTTTGAATTTTAATGCGTTCCTAAAGAAAGCTAAGTTGAAAGATGATGGTAGCAACTACACGGACTGGGTCCGTAACTTGAGGATTATCCTCATTGCTGCATAGAAGAATTACGTCCTAGAAGCACCGCTAGGTGCTAGGCCTGCTGCAGATGTTACGATGACGTTAAGAACGTCTGGCAGAGCAAAGCTGATGACTACTCGATAGTTCAGTGTGCCATGCTTTACGGCTTAGAACCGGGACTTCAACGACATTTTGAACGTCATGGAGCATATGAGATGTTCCGGGAGTTGAAGTTAACATTTCCAGCAAATGCTCGGATTGAGAGACATGAAGTCTCTAGTAAGTTCTACAGCTCCAAGATGGAGGAGAATAGTTCTGTCAGTGAACATATACTCATAATGTTTGGTTACCACAACCACTTGACTCAACTGGGAGTTAATCTTCCTGATGATAGTGTCATTGACAGAGTTCTTCAATCACTGCCACCAAGCTATAAAAGCTTCGTGATGAACTATAATATGCAAGGGATGGATAAGACAATTCCCGAGCTCTTCGCAGTGCTAAAAGCTGCGGAGGTAGAAATCAAGAAGGAGCATCAAGTGTTGATGGTTAACAAGACCACTAGTTTCAAGAAGAAGGGCAAAGGGAAGAAGGGGAACTTCAAGAAGAACGGCAAACAAGTTGTTGCTCAAGTGAAGAAGCCCAAGTCTGGACCTAAGCCTGAGACTGAGTGCTTCTACTGCAAAGGGACTAGTCACTGGAAGCGGAACTACCCCAAGTATTTGGCAGATAAGAAGGATGGCAAAGTGAAAGGTATATTTGATATACATGTTATTGATGTGTACCTTACTAATGCTCGCAGTAGCGCCTGGGTATTTGATACTGGTTCTGTTGCTCATATTTGCAACTCGAAACAGGGGCTATGGATTAAGCGAAGATTGGCTAAGGACGAGGTGACGATGCGCGTGGGAAATGGTAACAAAGTCGATGTGATCGCGGTCGGCACGCTACCTCTACATCTACCTTCGGGATTAGTTTTAGACATGAATAATTGTTATTTGGTGCCAGCGTTAAGCATGAACATTATATCTGGATCTTGTTTGATGCGAGACGGTTATTCATTTAAATCCGAGAATAATGATTGTTCTATTTATATGAGTAATATCTTTTATGGTCATGCACCCTTCATGAGTGGTCTATTTTTATTGAATCTCGATAGTAGTGACACATATTCATAGTACTGAAGCCAAAAGATATAAGTTTAATAATGATAGTGCAACTTATTTATGGCACTGCCGTTTGGGTCATATTGGTGTAAAGCGCATGAAGAAACTCCATGCTGATGGGCTTTTGGAATCACTTGATACTTGCGATCCATGCCTCATGGGCAAGATGACTAAGACTCCATTCTCCGGAACAATGGGGCGAGCAACAGAATTGTTGGAAATAATACATACTAATGTATGCGGTGCGATGAGTGTTGATGCTCCCCGCGGGTATCGTTATTTTCTGACCTTCACAGATGATTTGAGCAGATATGGGTATATCTACTTGATGAAACATAAGTCTGAAACATTTGAAAAGTTCAAAGAATTTAAGAGTGAAGTGGAAAATCATTGTAACAAGAAAATTAAGTTTCTACGATCTGATCATGGAGGTGAATATTTGAGTTATGAGTTTGGTCTTCATTTGAAACAACGCGGAACAATTTCGCAACTCATGCCACCTGGAACACCACAGCGTAATGGTGTGTCTGAACGTCGTAACCGCACTTCATTAGATATGGTGCGATCTATGATGTCTCTTACTGATTTACCGCTATCATTTTGGGGTTATGCTTTAGAGACGGCTGCATTAACGTTAAATAGGGCACCATTGAAATCCGTTGAGACGACACCATATGAACTGTGGTTTGGCCAGAAACCAAAGTTGTCGTTTCTTAAAGTTTGGGGTTGCGATGCTTATGTGCAAAAGCTTCAACCTGATAAGCTCGAACCCAAATCGGACAAATGTGTCTTCATAGGATACCCAAAGGAGACTGTTGGGTACACCTTCTATCACAGATCTGAAGGCAAGATATTCATTGCTAAAAATGGATCCTTTCTAAAGAAGTGAGTGGGAGGAAAGTAGAACTTGATGAGGTAACTGTACCTTCTCCCTTATTGGAAAGTAGTTCATCACAGAAATCGGTTTCAGTGATTTCTACACCAATTAGTGAGGAAGTTAATGATGTTGATCATGAAACTACTGATCAAGTTACTACCGAACCTCGTAGGACAACCAGAGCAAGATTCGCACTAGAGTGGTATGGTACTCCTGTTCTGGATGTCATGTTACTTGACCGTGAAGAACCTACGAACTACGAGGAAGCGATGATGAGCCCGGATTCCGCGAAATGGCTTGAGGCCATGAAATCTGAGATGGGATCCATGTATGATAACAAAGTGTGGACTTTGGTTGAGTTGCACGATGATCGGCAAGCCATAGAGAATAAATGGATCTTCAAGAAGAAGACTGACGCTGACGGTAATGTTACTGTCTACAAAGTTCGACTTGTTGCGAAAGGTTTTCGACAAGTTCAAGGAGTTGACTATGATGAGACCTTCTCACCCGTAGCGATGCTTATGTCCGTCCGAATCATGTTAGCAATTCCCGCATTTATGATTATGAAATTTTGCAAATGGATGTCAAAACTGCATTCCTTAATGGATATCTTAAAGAAGAGTTGTATATGATGCAACCGGAAGGTTTTGTCGATCCAAAAGGTGCTAACAAAGTGTGCAAGCTCCAGCGATCCATTTATGGACTGGTGCAAGCATCTCGGAGTTGGAATATACGCTTTGATAGTGTGATCAAAGCATATGGTTTTATACAGACTTTTGGAGAAGCCTGTACTTACAAGAAAGTGAGTGGGAGCTCTGTAGCATTTCTGATATTATATGTGGATGACATATTGTTGATCGGAAATAATACTGAATTTCTGAATAGCATAAAAGGATACTTGAATAAGAATTTTTCAATGAAATACCTCGGTGAAGCTGCTTATATATTGGGCATCAAGATCTATAGAGATAGATCAAGACGCTTAATTGGACTTTCACAAAGCACATACCTTGATAAAGTCTTGAAGAAGTTCAAAATGGATCAAGCAAAGAAAGGGTACTTGCCTGTGTTACAAGGTGTGAAGTTGAGTCAGACTCAATGCCCGACCACTGCAGAAGATAGAGAGAAAATGAAAGTCATTCCCTATGCTTCAGCCATAGGTTCTATCATGTATGCAATGCTGTGTATCAAACCTGATATGTGCCTTGCTATTAGTTTAGCAGGGAGGTACCAAAGTAATCTAGGAGTGGATCACTGGACAGCGGTCAAGAACATCCTGAAATACCTGAAAAGGACTAAGGATATGTTTCTTGTTTATGAAGGTGACAAAGAACTCGTCGTAAACGGTTACGTCGATGCAAGCTTTGACACTGATCCGGATGACTCTAAGTCACAAACCGGATATGTATTTTTATTGAATGGTGGAGCTGTCAGTTGGTGCTGTTCTAAGCAGAGCGTCGTGGCGGGATCTACGTGTGAAGCGGAATACATAGCTGCTTCGGAAGCAGCAAATGAAGGAGTCTAGATGAAGAAGTTCATATCCGATCTAGGTGTAATACCTAGTGCATCGGGTCCAATGAAAATATTTTGTGACAATACTGGTGCAATTTCCTTGGCAAAGGAATCCAGATTTCACAAGAGAACCAAGCACATCAAGAGACGCTTCAATTCCATCCACGATCAAGTCAATGAGGGAGACATAGAGATTTGCAAGATACATACGGATCTGAATGTTGCAGACCCGTTGACTAAGCCTCTCTCATGAGCAAAACATGATCAGCACCAAGACTCCATGGGTGTTAGAATCATTACTATGTAATCTAGATTATTGACTCTAGTGCAAGTGGGAGACTGAAGGAAATATGCCCTAGAGGCAATAATAAGGTTGTTATTTATATTTCCTTGTATCATGATAAATGTTTATTATTCATGCTAGAATTGTATTAACCGGAAATTTAGTACATGTGTGAATACATAGACAAACAGAGTGTCCCTAGTATGTCTCTACTTGACTAGCTCGTTAATCAAAGATGGTTAAGTTTCCTAGCCATAGACATGTGTTGTCATTTGATGAATGGGATCACATCATTAGAGAATGATGTGATGGACAAGACCCATCCGTTAGCTTAGCATAATGATCGTTTAGTTTTTCTGCTATTGCTTTCTTCATGACTTATACATGTTCCTATGACTATGAGATTATGCAACTCCCGAATACCGGAGGAACACCTTGTGTGCTATCAAACGTCACAACGTAACTGGGTGATTATAAAGATGCTCTCCAGGTGTCTCCGATGGTGTTTGATGAGTTGGCATAGATCGAGATTAGGATTTGTCACTCCGTGTATCGGAGAGGTCTCTCTGGGCCCTCTCGGTACTGCACATCACTAAGAGCCTTGCAAGCAATGTGACTAATGAGTTATTCAAGGGATGATGCATTACGGAATGAGTAAAGAGACTTGCCAGTAACGAGATTGAACTAGGTATGATGATACCGACGACCGAATCTCGGGCAAGTAACATACCGATGACCAAGGGAACAATGTGTGTTGTTGTGCGGTTTGACCGATAAAGATCTTCGTAGAATATGTAGGAAGCAATATGAGCATCCAGGTTCCGCTATTGGTTATTGACCGGAGATGTGTCTTGGTTATGTCTACATAGTTCTCGAACCCGTAGGGTCCGCACGCTTAACGTTCGATGACGATTCGTATTATGAGTTTATGTAATTTGATGTACCGAAGGTTGTTCGGAGTCCCGGATGAGATCACGGACATGACTAGCAGTCTCGAAATTGTCGAGACATAAAGATTCATATATTGGAAGGTTACATTCGGACACCGGAATGGTTCGGGTCGTTTCGGATAAGTTTCGGAGTACCGGGGGTTACCGGACCCCCCCCCCCCCCCGGAAAGTTATTGGGCCTTATGGGGCTAGTGGTGGAAGATAGGAGGCAGGCCAAGAGGTGGCGCCACGCCCCCCCTAGCCCAAACCGAATTGTACTAGGGCTAGGGGGCCGGCCCCCCTTTCCTTCTCTTCTTCCTCTCCTTCCTTCTTCTCCTACTAGGACTAGGAAAGGGGGAAACCTACTCCTACTAGGAGTAGGATTGCCCCCCTTGGGCGCGCCCCTAGAGGCCGGCCCTCCTCCTCCTCCCCTCCTTTATATACGGGGGAGGGGGCACCCCATAGACACACAAGTTGATCTTTAGCCGTGTGCGGTGCCCCCCTCCACAGTTTTCCACCTCGGTCATATTGTCATAGTGCTTAGGCGAAGCCCTGCGTCGGTAATTTCATCATCACCGTCACCACGCCATCATGCTGATGGAACTCACCCTAGGCCTCCGCTGGATCAAGAGTACGAGGGACGTCACCGATCTAAACGTGTGCAGATCGCGGAGGTGTCGTGCGTTCGGTACTTGATCGGTTGGATCGGGAAGACATTTGACTACATCAACCGCGTTACTGAACGCTTTCGCTTTCGGTCTATGAGGGTACGTAGACACCCTCCCCCCTCTCATTGCTATGCATCTCCTAGATAGATCTTGCGTGATCGTAGGTAAAAATTTTGAAATACTGCGTTCCCCAACAGTGCTGCGGAGAGAGAAAAGCCTCATCGCCTTGAAGAATCTAGGATACCCGCTCTACGTGGTTAACGTGCCGCAACAAAGGTTGTACGTCGACACATTCCCCGCGGAAAAGTTCTTCCTTCGATTCGATTACATCTTCGACATGTTTCACTTGAAAAAACTGGATTTTAGGTTTGTCCGCCTTTTTGTCTTGTACATGAACTACATCATCAGGATTGAGCAAATACCTTATATCTGTGTCGCTGACCCGTACTTCATGCACGAGGGCTTCTTGGCAGTCTGCCCAAAGCATCGTGAATATGCGAGTAACTACATCGCCGATTTCATGATCGGCAATAAGGATAAGGAGACGATTCTCGTGCCTTATCATCCCATGTAAGTCATCCGCGGATATCCTTCATTCGATTTCAATCATTCATTTGCACGCGTGGAGGCTAATTTGAGGTGTACTTATTTTGCACAGCGACGTGCGCGCCGTCCTCATCATCCTTTACCCCCGATTCTCCCATGCTCTTTACTTGGACTCGTCGAAGAACATGAAGAAAAAGGATTACACCTACATCAAATCTGTTTCTCGACAGTGCTATTTTAAGCTACGACCTACTGGGTGGAGAGATCACGCTCAAGAAGACAAGGAACGGCACGCCCGCCTTCGGCCATAAGATCGACTTCTGCTGCATCCAGCAACCGAGTGGTACTCTCAACGATGGATTCTATGTCCTCCACCACATGCTGGAGTACAGATGGGATCACCAGAACCTTCGCATGTCACCTAGATCCGGTGATGCCAATATTCTGCAATGGGCAAAGAACCTAGGAGATGCCCCGGATCATCGACTCGGAGCTGAGTTCTATCACATCCAGCGTGAACTTGCCCAAATCATCATGAAGGGGGTCCTCATAAAAACAGGGTTGTTCTACGAAGAAGGGCAAATGTCGCGAGAAGACGTCCGAACACGAGTAGCAGCTCAGCGTCTCGACCTGAAGCCTTTCCCTACGCTCGGGGACTATCTCCCTGATTTGGATGGATGGCACGACATGTTGGAGTGATTGACAATATATGACAATGTGTCCGTTTAGTCCATACTTTCTCTATGATGAAACTTTGAGTTATGCACGACGAAACTTTGTGATTTAGTTAAACCGTCCTCCTCAACTAGCGAAGATCACTCTAGTTAGGGCATTTTGGGTACGATGAACTTTGTTATTTATGCTCATCATGTATGGGGATGGGTACTACTTTTTCTGCAATTAGATGATAACCCCGCACATTGTTGCCGGAATATTTTGCAATATATTTCAAAGATATTTGATTTTATGGAATGTGAATACTCAAAGAAATAATACGATAGCTAAAACTAAAAATACATATGCTTTATTGAGTTTGATTATTGTATTTTTGTAAAATAGTTATTAAATATGTCATGCATGCTTGCATGTTGAGGTGGACCATTTCCTATGACTCATTTGAGTGTTTAGGTGGGCCTTTTCTAATGCATGTTGCTTGATGAGGTGTCATGCTTGTATGTTGAGAGAAATATGTAAGTGGGGCTAGCTATTTAGATATAGAAGATTGACACACACACCCCCATCCATCCTTGGCTTGTCTCGTTTACTTCTTTTTCCTTCTCGGGTGCCAGGTTTCCCGAGCAAACTATGCATTCTGATTTTAGGAAGCTTCTTAGGTTTATTTAAGTGTGATTTTCTTTCTGCTTTTTTTCCTTCCATTATTTTTATTTTTCTTTCAGTTATATTTTGTTTTGTTTAATTTTGTCGTGATTTTTAAAATCAATGATTTTTTCCAAATTTGTAAACTTTTTACAAATTCAAGCCTTTTCAGATTAGGGAACCTTTTAATATTCATGAGTATTTTTTAAATGCATTAAATTTTTACAAATTTGTGGAACCTTTTTAAAATCCATGAATGTTTTCAAATTCACAATATTTTTTAAATCCACATTTAGAGAAAAAAAACTATAAAACTCTTCTAAAGTTTGTACCTTTTCAAATCCATGAATGTTTTCAAATGAAAGTTTTTTTTCCAAATCTAGATACCTCTTTAGAAATCCATAAAGATTTTCAAATTCACAAATTTTTTCAAACTTATGACTTTTTTTTCAAATTCGCAATCTTTTTCAAATCCTACCTACTTTTTACAAAACCAAATCTGCAAACATTTTTGAAAATTGCATCCAATTTCAATTTCTTGAACTTTTTTCAAATGTGTGAGCATTTTTTAATTTGTAAAGATTTTTACAATTTCATTAAACTTTTAAAAAATGATTTTTTCCCCGAAATTCATGATTTTTCTTGAAAATTCCAACTGTACAATTTTTTTTGCCTATATAAAATCCTAAAATCTTTTTTTTTCGAAATCAGTAGCTGCTGTTTGTTTGTATTTCTGAGTCAACAGACCGATGTTTTTTATTTCACATTTCACAGCAGCGAGCATGGAAAAAAAATAAGAGCAACGGTAGCTAGCAAGCGACCGGAACGATCCTACCGGCGAGCGACAAAAAAACACCAGGCAACGTATCCTAGGGACCTAGCGACTGGACCGCGGCCCACGAGCGGTCTACCGGCAACTTGGTGCTTAAAGCGCCAAAAATGGACTCGTGTGCATGCAAGCCGTGCAAACAGCCGGCCCAATATTTTGCACTCGGCTCATCCATCCATCCATCCATCGGCAAATCCTATATGACGCGCGTGTGCGTCCAGGAGCTGCGGCTTCGCTTAAGCGACTCCCCACTTGGGCCAGCCCATGTACGGATTCCTGTGCCTTTTTTCTTCGCTGTTTGTTTACTTCGATGTTTCTGCCGATTTGTTTTTTTCGTTTTTCTACAGCAGTTTTTTTGCTTCCTGTTTTTCACTGTTTGTTCGGTTTTCTGTTGTTTTGTTCCGTTTTTTTTATTTTTCTGGTTTGGTTCTTTTTTTACGTTATTTTTATTTTTTGTTTCTGTTTTCTTCTCTTTATTTGCATATTATATAAAATGTTTACAGGTATTACAAAAATGTTCATTGTATTAAGGAAAATGTTCATTTTATATTATGAAAATTGTTCAACTTTGCATATAAAAATGTTCATCGTATATTACAAAAATGTTCATCGTATATTATGAAATTGTTCATCGTTTTTTTACTAAATGTTCAATGCGTATTCGACAATTGTTTAGCACATATATTTATATTTTTCAAAATGTTCATCGTATATTAAAAAATGTTCATCGTGTATTATTTAAAATGTTCAATGGATATCACAAATGTTCAGTGTATGTTTTTCTTAAAAAATTCAAAAGATTAAGATACTTATTGTGTCACGCCTGAAGTTTATCACCAGAAATCGCTAGCTGTATTTGTTAGTAGGACTCGTTCACTAGAGGTAGGTTGAGAGTTTGAATTCTCGTTGGTGCATAATTTTTTGGTTATTATTTTACTTGCCTGGAGATCGTTTACCTCCTAATGGGCCAGCCCATTTGCTCCGCCTTCAGCGAAGGCTCCGCAATTTGCCGCTGGCGGGCGACAAATAGGAGCTCCCCCATCCATCGGTTACGGCGCACGCAGCCACGGGCCGCCGCTCACCACCGGTGCAAGCCTAATCTAAAGGCGCCACCGCACCCGTATGCATCCACCCACCGCCGCCATGTTGAGGAACGCCGCGCACGTCCTCCGACGCTTGCCCGCGTGGAGGGGCGCCCTCGCCGCGGCCCGGCCACCGTGCGCAGCCGGCAAAGCGTCGTGGCCGGCGCCCGATATAGGCCAGAGGTTTCTCAGCACGCACAAGGTGCACGACCTCTTCATGAACTACATCGACCACGAGCGGCCGCACCTCTTCGCCCGCCCCTCCTCCAGCTCCATGATCGATGCCATGTTTGACTTCCTGCCCAGCGACAACCACAGGCGCTTTTGGTGGTCGGTCATCGACCACAACAACGGCCTCGTCCTCTGCGACATGGAAACCGACGAGCTCTGTGTGTGCAACCCCGTGACACGGCGGTGGACAGTCATTCCTTGGCCCTGGCGGCCGGTGGGCGGTATATATATTACCTTTGATCCAGCCTTGTCGCCCCACTACGAGGTGTTCGTGATCCCTGCCGTGCCTGAGCCCGAGAAGCCAGTAAGGAGAGCCGACGAAAAATGCAGTAATGAGAAGCCACTGTCTCTTGGCCCGCCATATGTGGACGAGGATGATGACACGCGTCGCTTGATGGAATCAGAATGGCCACCGACTCCATGGACGATGAATGTGTTCTCATCGGAGAGGAGAGGAATTTTGTCCGCCAAGGTCAGCCGGTGGGAACAGTTCGAGACATGCTGCGCTATGGAGTGTACCAGCAGGGAGTGCTTTACGTGCATTGCCGAGGTTCTTTTGTTTTGAGGTATGTAATATGTATATGCACTAATCTATTTGTTTGCATGTTCTTTCTTCCGAATTCATGCCTATGAATCTGTTCTTTAATGGAAGTATGTATTATTTTGTATTGTGGTTGATTTTTCTTACACATAAAAAGCAAATTAGCTATGAGACCGCCTAAACATCAGGCGACTGTTTTCGACAGTTTTTCTGTAAATTCAGTTGAGCATCATCTTCTGCCTCTATCTCGGGCACACTGTTCATCTTCTTCCTCTCATAGTCTTCCTCCGTCACCCTACAATCGAAGCCGAACCGTCTGGCGCCACCTAGGTCTAGCGACTAGCGGTGTTGCCATGCCTCTCCGGCTTGCCTGAGCCACACGTTTCGCCATGACCGCTCAATCATCCCTTTAAATCCCTATCTTTCCGGCATCAATAGCCAACGCAAACCTGCACCCTAACCTTTGAACCATCTTCCTCCTCTACGGCTGTGACGGCAGGCGGTTTTAGAATATTTAGGAAAATTGGCACTAACTTTAATTTTATCAAGGCATGTTAGCAAGCTAATTAGGTACTCCCTCCCTCTAGGTGTGTAAGTCATCTTACGTTGTGCACCGCACCAAGGCGGAGAGGAAAACAAGAAAACTTAATGTTTTTTTGCTAATTAATAGCATTGCATGCAATGAACTAACCACTGCATGTCATGTTTGGTAGTCTCAAGTCATTGAAAGCATGCATGGCCCACATCTCTTATTGGTTGATATGTCACAAAACAAGAAACGAGGAGGGAGTTAATGTACCGTGCCTAAGTGTTTTGGGATTATTTGGTTTTCGTAAGGTGACTTACACACCTAGACGGAGGGAGTACTGTATTCAGAAAGATATTAAGGAAGATAGACGGGACACGGATTTCATGAACATGGTTCCACGTGCACCTCTTATGAATAGTAAATTCAAAAAAATAGTAAAATCTGATTATTATTTTTGTCACACACATAGTCGACCAGTATAACTGTGTATGAAGTTTCACACAGAAATGACATCCGTGGTATTCTGGACAAAAATGATAGAATCAGCCAAGTCTGATACTCCAAAAGTTTCAGATTTTTTTGAATCTTCCAAGTATTTCTTCCGTTTTACTATTCTGTGGGTACGCATGGATCCATGTCCACCTGTCTATTTTCGAGATATCGGATGTACATATAATACAATTATATTCATTGTGAGAAAAAGGGACTAATTTCTTGTTTGTGGCACCTATGTAAAGCACACAACCCCCATCTATTTTTCATATGTTAGAATCATCCAGCCAGAGTTTACTAATTAGTTAATGCTTTGATGTGCATGTCAGCTGCACATGTTTCCTTATTTTTCTACTCCCTCTCCATTCCAGAATATAAGGTGTATTGGTTTCCGTGCAAATCAAACTTGTGTTTGTTTAACCAAGATTATAGAATAAAATATCAATATCTATAATAGAAAGGAAATAGAATATGAAAATACCTATCATGATCGATCTAGTGATACAAATTTGATATTGTAGATATTGATTTTTTTTCTCTAAAAACTTGGTCAAACATGCACATGTTTTACTTTTGAAAAAAATCAATACACCTTATATTCTGGAATGGAGAGAGTATTTGATTACCATAATTGCAAATGCACATGCACTTATTTACTTCAAACGATGCTATATCATTGGAAAACCCATCCGAACTTTAGATTCTAAGTTTACCAAAGGCATGCCAATACGTTAATTGTGCACTTCATTCAAAAAGAAATTAAAGAAGACAATTGGATATATAATATGGTGATATTCCTTTATGAGAAAATAATGCACTAATTTCTTGTCGTGACATGTACCAAAATTAGAGACAATAATTAATCATATTTTCATCTGTTAGTCATCCAACCACATATTTAATTCGTTAATGCTTTATATGAGTTCCCGTGGATGTAAAATTAAATATCTTTTTGTTATTTTGCTATCTGATCACTACAATTCTAAATGAATATAATTTTATTTACTTTATAAGTTTATATAAAGATATATCATCTGGCCTAATTTTTTTTCAGGCTTTCATTGTCGAATGGTACTTACCAAGTCGTTAAAGCACCAACATACAATGAGGAGAAGAGACAAGTAAAACCTTATCTAGGGATATCAAAAAAAGGGGTGTACTTTGGAGTAATTGAAGGGGCGTCCCGACTGCTGGTGTGGATCCTCGCTGAATATTCAAGTGGACAGATGGAGTGGATTTTAAGGCATCAGGATGGTCTTTCACATTGTGGCCAACACATAAGAAATTGTTTTAGCAATACGGACACACCTTGGATGATACACGATGTGCCTGACACTGGTCATGAAGATGTCGATGCTGCTACAACTCTACCCAAAGAGAGATTTGAGTGGGATTCTGACAATGATGATTTTCTTACAATTAGATTCGCTGCTGATAGCGATTGGGTAAACTTTGCGATTCTTGGATTTCATCCTTACAAGGAAGTTGTCTATCTGTCTGCTGATATGTTTGACGTGGTGGCCTACCATTTGAGTGACTCGAAGATTCAATACCTTGGCTACTCACGCCCAAAAAGCTACTACCGTAACTGGACAAATGGCATATATGAGTCATTTGTCTATACTCCGCAAATGGTAGGGGAACTTGAGGAAGAATGTGTCATAGCTTGTGTTGAAGATTAGCATTGATCAGGTACAATGCATGCAACTGAATAATAGGATACATCTTCGTCTCCATAGTCTTGGGTTAACCCTAAACCCTAGCTTGTTTTTCTTTTATTGTCCCGTGTAAAACCGAGATTACGATGGTCTGATCTTTGCCTCGGCAGGCGACCCATTCCTCTTTTAGGTCGATGAGCTGATTTTCTTTTTGTCTCGCCCCACCCTTAGATGTGATGGAGCCCGTGATGCTGCCCAAAACATGTTATGTTTTGGGTAAGCTAGCATATCAAGTTGTTCTAGAAAAAACTAGCATATCAAGTTATGCTTAATTAGAGTCAACAAAGTAGTCGATTTGAGCTAAAACAAGATGTCGGCCACGAATCGCTCTGCACTTTTATTGTTGTTTCATCTTTGAACAATATCCCTAACGATAGCAACACTTTAATGGCTGAGTAATATGCTTGCCATGTTGTTCGTCAACCATTTCTATATTCTAGATCACTAATATTTGGATGGTTGATATCTCTGAATCTGGATCCATGATGTCCTGAATTTCCTCTGGCATAATACTCTCGTGGTCTCTTTTGCTGGATGTATAGAGCTGAGACACATCCTCTATCTTAAATTATTTAAATTATATTTATTTGGCTGTCAATTTTTTCAGTAATGTTCATTGCCATGCTGCATCTTGGTAATCTACAATGTCTATTGTCGAGCGATCTTTTGTCCTAAACAATCTGCATAAAAATAGCTTGAATGAATGCACATGTAACTACATCGATACATTATCTTGAGGAAGAGTTAAATCTATATATGCTATATTATTCCTTGCAAAACCGACGCGAATTTTGAGGACATGCCCCCACGCGAGGTCTTTATCTGGTGCGTCCGCAGCGCGTCGTGATCCGCAGCTAAATTAGCCTCTCCCCCCACGCGCAAATACAGAACAGTGTTTTATTTTTTCAGAACGGGAATACGCCGGCTATACCCTCTCGTAAGTGGGCCGCGCGCATTTATTTTCATACAAATACACCCTTTGTCCATTAGCAGGGACACCGGTGCGCCGGTGGGGTAATAATTGCCCTGGCGTTGGGTGCATCGTCATTTAGCACGCAGGCTAACGCGTCCGTCGAGCTGTAGCACTGTACATCTTCTTGAAGTCTCACGCTCCTAGGGGCGCAAGGGGGGGGGGGGGGGGGGGGGGGGCAGACGCCATGGCTTCAGCAGAAACAGAGAAAATCAGGTTAGTCCGTGAGGATCCATATGAATCCCGTTGGTTTAGCAGCTAGATAGTGCTAGACGACCTCTAACAGATCCCCCTGTCTTCCATAGCATGTCTACGTTTGTGGCGGAAAGCAACGGATCTGTGTGCTCGGCAGTATCGTGGGGCATTTCTAATTACCCTGATTCGGCTGTTTTTGGCATCGATTCGAAGAAGCTGAGTGTCCTCCGAGAGGTTACCGAGGACGACCCTAGCGGCAGATTTGCGGATTTGTTGGATTCTGTCGACGTTAGGACAGAAACAGACATCGCGGATCTAGATGAGAATAGGGCTTCGAGGATGGAGAATAGATATGTGGCCCTTGATGACAAAGTTGGGTGGGTTACAAGGTAATTACTTGCTACCAGCAGCTATCAATTTCCTCCGAGTCTCTTAGATTAATCATACACCCGCTCATTTTCGTAGCTGGTTTTAGGACAGGAAGGTAGCAATGCCAGACGAGAGAGCAACAAGTGCTGAGAGGGTGACAGCCCTAGAAATAGCGCTCACGGGATTTGCTGAAAGGAAAACAGACACCGTAGTGACACCATCAGTTGGACTGACGTTCGACTCTATAATAGAGGCCTACGATTTTTACAATCTTTATTCCTGGGAGACAGGTTTTGGCATTAGATATGCAAAGAGCAGAACCAATGTAAAAGGCACGAGATGCATGCAGGAGTTCGTGTGCTGCTGCTCGGTGAGTAACCACCATTTAGTTGATTCGTGCTTTGTGGTAATAAGGCTCGGCCTGGACACTTACCATCTTTGATATCCGTGACAAAACAGGGCAAGCCAAAAGAGCCGAATTCAACATCATCACGGTGTCAATGCCAAGCCATGATAAGACTTTTGCGGACAGACGACGATGGATGGTACATCAACGAATTCCGGTCAAGCCACAATCACCAGATGTTAAACACATGTGCTGAAAAGCTCCATTTCCCTTCACATAGGCATATCGACAAATATACCAGAGAGCTAGTATCTCAGCTTAGAGAGAACAATGTGAACCTGAGCAAAGTTTACAGTATTCTTGCAACTTTTTTGGGAGGGTTGAAAATGTGTCGTTCACCAAAAGGTGCCTCAGGACATTATGTGGGAAGCTGAGCAGGGAGTAGGCCGATGACGATGTACGGAAGACGATGGCAATTTTTTCAGAGATGAAAGTCCAAGACAGCGAGTTCAATTACAATGTGCAGGTAGATGATGAAAGTAGAATACGTACTCTCATGTGGACGAATGGACGTAGCAAAAAACAATACCACCATTTTGGCGATGTGGTGACGTTTGACACCACATACAAGACTAATCTATACGATATGCCATTCGGTATTTTTGTTGGCATGAACAACCACTTTCAAAGTGTGTTGTATGCTGGCGTGCTCATGCGAGATGAGACAGTCGACACTTTCAAATGGATTTTTGATGAGTTTGTGAAGATGATGGGAGGGAAAAGACCAATTACCATTTTAACAGGTAAAAAAAAAATGCATGTGCGTTCTCCACTTCAAGTTGTGTACAGATCTATGATTAACTTGTGTATCGTTCTGTGCAGACCAAGCGAGGGCGATGGAAGTCGCTATTGAGGACGTATATCCGGATGCAACACACAGATGGTGCAAGTGGCACATCCTGAAGAAGGCCAAAGAGAGCCTGGGGTCTAATTACACCAAGAAATCTGATTTCAGGGCAGAATTCCACAAATTGGTTCACGAAATGCTGACTATAGAGGAGTTTGAGGACGGGTGGGCAGCGTTGCTTGAGAAGTATTCACTGACTAAGAACACGTACCTGACGCAAATTTACGAGACAAGGCAGAAATGGGCCAAGCCATACTTTGCAGGGAAATTCCGTGCGAGGCAAACCAGCACTGGGAGGAGTGAGAGTGCCAATCACATGTTGAAACAGTATGTTCCACCTTCTTGCTCAATGAATCTGTTTGTCAAGCAGTACAACAAGCTGCAGTTTGACCGTGAACAAGAAGAGGGGTTCCAGGAAAAATGAACCAGGCTGGTATGATGTATTGCACAGACTCTCCGCACCCGTACCAAAATCTTGCTGGGGATTTAACTGACATAACTTTTCTCTCTTGTTATTGTTTTCTTGCAGAGTGGAGCTGTCTTGAAGGTCAACACCCCACTAGAAGTGCACGCTAGCAAGATGTACACCAGGAAGATGTTTGAGATTTTCGGGGGTTTATTGTACGAATCCGGAAGCTATGATGTAGAAGAGATCATACCAAAACAGAAATACATAGTGACACACGTGAAGGCTGAAAAGCGAGAGAAATGGTTCAAATGCCGCTACGAGGTCAATGTGTCGGATAATCTGGGGTATTTTTCCTGCATATGCGGCCTGTTCGAGCACATGGGGATGGTTTGCTGTCACTCGCTACAGGTTAGTGAGGTTGCAATGCCACGCGTAGGGGGGGTTTGGGCTCACCTCTGATATATGATAAAAAAGGGAAACCTCGTACTTACGTTTCTTCTGTCATGCGTATGTAGCCTTCTGATATAATATGTTCTTCACAGGTCATGAATGTGCTCCGGCTTAAGGAGATTCCACCCAGACACATCCTGAAGAGATGGAGCATACACGGGAGAGACAATCTGCCAGATCATCTAAAACATTATCAACAGGACATGGGGCCGCCGGACGCACCCATTTATAGACATTCTGCTTTGTACATCACTGCTCTGGAAGTGGTTAAAATGGGTGACAGAAACCTAGAATCATACAAATTCATGTTGGATGGATTGGTGGATCTGAGGGAGAGAGGAGCAGAAATTAGCGCACCAAATGATGGCCTAGGCATTGCGGAGCGGTAGGTTTCGAACACCAGAGTTGCGGGTGGTTCGAACAGGAAAACTAAATCTTGTAAGGCGGCGTGCTCTGTAAGGAGTGTAGAAGGGAATCACATGACCGCCGGAGGAGCGACATCGGTGTCGGTTCATCAATCAGCAAGCCAGGGTGAGGGGGGGACAAAATCCCAAGACATGGCATCAGAAGGATCTTGTCCAAATGCAGATAGCTACAATTCAGACTATTCTGAAACTGCATCAAGGCTGGATGTCAATGTGGGCGAAAGTCTGCTTGCACCGGAAAGGGACAAGAAACGTGGCAGGCCAACGACAAGCAGGGACAAGGCTCCGTATGAGAAGGGGAGCTGTCACGACCGGTTTCCCAATAAAAATACTTATTGAGAAACCGATCCCTTTTACGGACCAGTAGAGAAGAATCCTTCTCACTGGTAGACAATTTCTTGATCACAAAAGAAAAACCAGGAGTACTAAATATAATACAAGGTTGAGTGGAGACTGCTCAACAATTTATTACAAGCACGCCGATAATACATAAAGGCGGATAGGGATGCATAACTACTGACTCACAATAAAAGCGGTGGTGGGATGTGTCACAGTGAAGTGGGTGACATGACTCCTGAATCTAACAGCTCTTCGAGCGTCGGAGTGAGGCTCGAGGATTCTTATTGTGGGTGGCGGAAGCGTATATAATACAAGAGACCAATATCCAGGATCGCACGGGACTGACTAGGACTCCTCTAGGCGTCAGACTCACTATCGAACTCTTCATCCATGAGATCGCCTTCGTCAACATCTGGCCAAATCAACAAGCCAAGTGAGTACTATGAAAGTACTCGCAAGACAGTTCGGATATAAGATATAACAAATGTAAACATGATGCATATGAACAGATTAATAGAGCGCACTCAGGCAATGAGATAGCAATGCATGGGAAAATAAAAGGGAAGTCGGGCGGTAGTCCTCCCGAAATCCCAATGTAATACTGAGGGCCAATCGAGTGTCTGAATGACTCCTCGAAAGGATACAAATGAAATAACAATGCCGCAGTCGGGCGTCAAGGCGACACCACATAAAGGGCTTATAATGGAATATAAATGACAGTGCGTGCCACAGTCGGACGTCTGAGCGACGTCACGTAAAGGGCTTATATCAAAAGTAAATAATGAGCGTGCCACAGTCGGACGTCTGAGCGACATCACATAAAGGGCTTATATCAAAAGTAAATGACAAGAGTGCCACAGTCGGACGTCTGAGCGACATCACATAAAGGGCTTATATCAAAAGTAAATGACAAGAGTGCCACAGTCGGACGTCTGAGCGACATCACATAAAGTGCTTATATTCCATAACTTGATATTTCAGTAGCTCATGAATTTAAATCATTTCAAGGGGATATTCATGTACGAAATAAATAAAAGGTTAGACCATCCACAGGAATAACGTTCAACCGGGTTTACCACTCAAGCCTGTTCACCGGGGATTTCCACGAAAACTGACACAGGGACTGACATGGATACGGATATGCTGGCCATGGTCCTTGACCATGGACGCGATGACTCGGAAGGATTTGACTCTGCAGAGTTTGTACTATTTCACCACAGCCAACGGATTTCAGTAGCCACAAGGGACTAGTTCTGTTTACGGTATTTTAGGAGAAACACATCTAACCAGTACACACCCATTCAAC
The DNA here is from genome assembly GCF_002575655.3 of Aegilops tauschii subsp. strangulata. Taxonomy (NCBI): domain Eukaryota; kingdom Viridiplantae; phylum Streptophyta; class Magnoliopsida; order Poales; family Poaceae; genus Aegilops; species Aegilops tauschii. The sequence goes on along the minus strand of NC_053040.3, from coordinate 32,516,193 downwards.
ATTCCGATGCCGGGAATCACCCTCGGCAACGTTCAAGAAAAACTTTGAGACGGGGAGGCTACAACCTCGCGTAGCATGGGATCAAATTTATACCGCGCGCTCTAAGGGGTGCCCCCCTCTCGGTCCCAACCGGAAACACCCATGCCCCCTGACCGGATGACTGGCTTTAATCCAGGGCCATGGAACCCTCATCCCGGCCCCTCTATTTGGTGTGTACAAGGAAAGAGGTTAGCAACTTACTAAACCGTATTCTTTGCAGAAAACATGTGGCAGCACGAAAGGGGAAGAACGGTAACGTGGCTCAGTCCACGTTAACGTCGGAGTTTATCGGATGACGCAAGACTGGCATGCTACAACAATACCATCTTACTACCTTTCATGTCACCACATGATCAGGTCATCTTTCATCAAAGATCACAGTAACTTCGAAACACACGGTTAGTTGCCTTGCATGCAACGTAATACTCACCGAGGCTCATATGCCATGCACAAACCATTCAAGCAAACATGCAAAACACCTATCATATGAAGGTTCAAACATGCTTGCCTGGTTCGGAGAAGTCGGAGTCTAGCTCGGCGAAGTTCGCGGCTCCGTCACCTCCTCCGGAACCTACGGTATAACGAAACCGTATACTAACGTGAAAATCGTTGCGTGCATAAAAATTGTTCCAAATTTTTTCCAAATAAATACTATAAAAAACTAGACAAAAATATAAGACTGACAGAAAAAGAATGAATCAAAAAGCATCTTTTATTAAAAAGATATAAGGGTTTTAGTCCAAGGACTGATCTGTGATGAAACAGAAAAGATCCAGGGACTTGTTTGAGAAAACAGAAAACGGTTCGGTAGGAAATACGTTAGCCCAAGGGGAAAACACATTTTGCCCGAAGGCGCTTTTAGAAAACGGTTCGAGGGAGAAAGGAGAGAGGCTGACGGGGGGGGGGGGGTCCCACCCGTCAGGTTCAAAACTCCCAACGGAGCTCGCCGGCGCCCGAAGGCTGCGGTGGTCGCCGGCGTTGAACCACGGCGAGGCAGAGAGATCGGAGGGTACCAACAGGTTCAGGGTGTTCTTCCGCGTCGGTGGGTGGTGGACTTGGCCGTCGGAGAGCACCACGTCGACGGCGACACTATCTCCGGCGGGCGGTGGTTCGGGCGATGTTGGAATGCTCCGGTGGGTGCTGCAAGCTTCAAATTGATGCGCGGGTCAGAGATGTGGATGTACTAGGAGGCTACTGGCAAGAGCTGAGGGGTAGGGGTGCACGCACGGGAGTGAATCGTGCTGGATCCCGAAGCGGGTCGAGGCGGCCGGAGTTGGGGAAGATGACTCCCTCGGGGGCTGCCCAGTGGCTTGGCGTGGTACTGGTGGTGTGCAGAGGTGGTGAGGGTTCGAGTTCGAGCTCGGGACCTCCTTTTATAGGCGATCCGAGGGGGTGGCCGTGAACGGGATAGCTCCGGCGAGCATTTACGGCGAGGCAGAGGTTGGGCAGGGGGTTTAGGAGGCTAGGCATCACCGTGGAGGATCACTGGTGCCATTCCTCCGCTAAACCTCGGTCGGGCTTGGTGTAATACGCCGGTCCTCGACGGAACGGCCGTACGGGCACGGCGGCGGCAAGGAGCGCGCTCCGCGCCTACCAGTTCACGACGACGGACTGCAGCGTGCACGGGTGAGTGGATGGCCACGCGGTGGCCTCTGGTGGCTTGGGCGGCGCTGGGCGGCGCCGTCCAACACTGCACCTCTCTAGCAGCCGCAAAGGGTGCTGCTGCCGTCGCTCACGGGGTGGCGCACCTCCTCCTGCTCGTCGCCGACGCCCGCAAGCCTCCAGGCGATCGTGCGGCGCAGGGGATAAGAAGGAAGCACAGGGCGCACGGCGCCACCGCGGCTACTAGCGAGATCGAGGAAAGGTTCTGAAGAAAACGACAACAGCTTCTGAAACTGTTTACTGAACTTCCTGAATTTGACAGTAACAGTGTCCTTCAGGTGTTCGACGAAATGATTTGGCATGAAGAAATTTTTTTCTGGAGCTGGGGCTTGGTGAGGTGACCTCTCAATGCATCCAGAGGTTGCCTGAATTTTCTCAGATTTTTAGGAGGAGAAAACAAATGAATTTCATCAATTTTGACAAAAATGGTCCAAACTTGCAGCAAGCACAATTTGAAATATTTGAACTGGAGACCAGTGGATCTCCATGGATCTTGGTTGAGGGCTCTAAGGACTAGCCAGGGAAAATGGTTTGGAGGCAAAACTCAAAGGAGAAAAGGTAGTTCCTTTGTAAATCTCCAAGAGCCAAAGTAGAAGGCAGAAAATATGTTTGATAAGAAATAAATGGAAGAAAAATCATGGGGAGGTTCAACTTGCTGGATTTGAAGTATATCTTGACACAAAGATGGGGAAAGGCTTTTGGGAGGGGATTTCCACTCATGTCATGGCAAGAGGAGTTTTTGAAAGGGAAAAGGATCACTCCAAATGCCATAGGCTATTTTAAAAAAAGATTTTCAAAAACTTTCCCCAAATGAAAAAACATTTGTGTTGAGTCCACCCAAGATGGAAAAACCTCCAAGACCAAAAATCAAGTCTTGGGTAAATCCAAACAAAATACTTGTCATAAAAGAAAATCTTTGAGAGGGGGAGTTCTTTAGAAGAAAATTTTAAATACCCTCCTTCAAATTAAATAAAGATTTTGATAAAACCAAAAATAAAATTTTTGGGTGTCACAACACCTACCCCCTTAGGAAAAATCTCGTCCCCGAGATTTCAGCTGATCCTCAAATAGATGTGGGTACTCTGCCTGAAGAAAATCTTCTCTTTCCCATGTAGCTTCATCCTCGGTGTGATTGCTCCACTGAACCTTGAAAAATTTAGTTGTTTTCTGACGGGTCCTCCTTTCAGACACTTCCAATATCTTTACTGGCCGCTCTCTGTAGGTGAGGTCTGGTTGCACATCAATGCTCTCATGAGATACATGCTTCTCCGGGTTGCTCACACATTTCCTCAACTGTGAGACGTGGAACACGTCGTGGACGTCTGACAGCTCTTTGGGTAGGTCTAGCTGGTAGGCTACTGTGCCTCTTCGTGCAACTATACAGAAGGGTCCAATAAATCTCGGGGCTAGCTTCCCTTTAATTTTGAACCGTTGCAGGCCCCTCATAGGAGACACTCGTAGGTATACATATTCACCGGGTTCAAAGCTGACCTCACGATGTTTTCGATCGTAATAGCTCTTTTGTCGGCTTTGAGCTGTCTTGAGTCTGTCCCTGATCTGTTTAACTTTTTCCTCGGCTTCCTTGAGCATGTCTGGGCCGAAGATACGACTGTCACCTGTCTCTGACTAATTTAGTGGGGTATGACACCTCCGTCCGTACAATGCTTCAAAAGGTGCCATTTGTAAGCTGGCTTGGTAACTATTGTTGTATGCGAACTCGGCATACGGAAAACTTTCTTCCCAACTGGATCCATAGGTGAGCACACAGGCTCTCAGCATGTCCTCTAGGATTTGGTTCACGCGTTCAGTTTGTCCATCAGTCTGGGGGTGGTATGCTGTACTGAATGCTAGTTGCGTGCCCAGAGCTTGTTGTAAGTGATCCCAAAATTTAGAGACAAATTGAGTGCCTCGGTCGGATATTATAGTCTTTGGGACTCCATGCAGACAAACTATACGGGAGAGATAAAGCTTAGCAAGCCTTTGAGTGGAGTAGGTCGTCTTCACGGGAATGAAATGTGCTACCTTGGTTAGCCTATCTGTGATGACCCATATGGCATCATTTCCGCGTTGTGATCGAGGTAGTCCGACGATGAAGTCCATTCCAATTTCATCCCATTTCCACTCAGGTATCCGGTTTGGCTGTAGTAGCCCTGCTGGCTTTTGATGCTCGGCTTTAATGCGCTGACATGAATCGCAACAAGCAATGAATGTGGCTATATCCCTTTTCATACCGTGCCACCAAAATCTTTCCTGAATGTCTTTGTACATTTTGGTTCCTCCCGGGTGGATTGAATATGGAGCGGTGTGGCTTTTGGTTAGGATTTGCTGTTTGAGTTCCTCAATGTTTGGTACGCAAAGCATGTCCCCGTACCATAATACTCCCTCATTGTCTGTGACGAACTCTGAAGCCTTGCCAAGGCTCATTTTTCTCTTTATACCTTCGATGCTGGGATGTCCCTGCTGAGCCTTCTTAATTTGTTCCATTAGGGTGGGATGTATCTCCAGATTTGATACATTGCCCTCAGAGACTAACACCATGTTGAGTCTAGCGAACTCCTGCTGAAACTCAGGCCTCAAGTTCTGTGGGCTGTCGTTGCCCGGGCTGGGGTTCCGACTAAGAGCATCTGCCACTACATTTGCTTTCCCTGGATGGTAGTGAATGCCGACATCATAGTCTTTGACCAATTCCAACCAGCGTCGTTGTCGTAAATTTAGCTCAGGTTGCGTGAAAATATATTTAAGGCTCTTATGGTCCCTATATATTTCACAAAGGTTTCCCAACAGAAAGTGCCTCCACTCTTTGAGTGCATGGATGACTGCTGCTAGCTCCATGTCATGAGTAGGATAATTTTCCTCATGCTTCCGTAGTTGCCTGGAAGCATACGCGACAACTTTGTCGTCCTGCATCAATACGCACCCGAGGCCCTTCTGGGATGCGTCACAATACACTTCAAAACTCTTGTGTATGTCTGGCACAATCAAAACCGGTGCTGTTGTTAGTTTCTTTTTGAGTTCTTGGAAGCTTTTCTCGCACGCTTCCGTCCATATAAATTTCTTGTCTTTCTTGAGCAACTGTGTCATTGGTTTTGTCACAATGGAGAATCCTTCAATAAATCTTCGGTAATATCCAGCCATTCCTAGAGAACTCCGCACATCTATCACGTTGGCTGGTGGTTTCCAGTCGAGTATGGCTTTGACCTTTTCTGGGTCTACGGCCACGCCTTCTTGCGTCAATATATGGCCTAGAAAACCAACTTGTCTTAGCCAAAATTCACACTTGCTAAATTTGGCGTACAATTGATGTTTCCTTAATTCTCCCAATACAATTCTGAGATGTTCAGCATGTTCTTCTGGTGTCCTTGAGTATACCAGAATATCATCAATGAACACCACACCAAATTTGTCCATAAATTTCATAAACACTTTGTTCATGAGGTGGACGAAATATGCGGGGGCGTTCGTCAGTCCAAACGACATTACTGTGAACTCATATAATCCGTATCTGGAGGTGAATGCTGTCTTAGGGATATCTTCTGCCTGTACTTTTAATTGATGATACCCTGATCTTAAATCAATTTTTGAGAACACCTTGGCTTGTGCGAGCTGGTCAAACAAATCATTTATCCGTGGCATCGGATATTTGTTTTTGATGGTGACCATATTGAGAGCTCGGTAGTCTATACATAATCTCAGTGTCCCATCCTTTTTCTTGGCGAATAATACTGGCGAACCCCAAGGTGAGGAGCCGGCTCGAATAAATCCTTTGTCCAGTAATTCCTTTATTTGCTTCTTCAATTCTACCAACTCTGAGGGTGCCATTCTATAAGGTTTCTTATAGATGGGGGTGGTGCCAGGTGCTAGTTCAATGCTGAACTCTATCTCTCGGTCTGGTGGCATGCCTGGTAGTTCTTCAGGAAATACGTCGGGAAACTCGCACACCACTGGAACTTTTCTCAGTTCTGAAATGTCCACTTTGTTCAACTTTGGTTGCCGTGACTGTGGTCTCTCTTGAGCTGTAACTTTTATTGTCTTGCCGTGATGGTGAGTGAGGATTACGGTCCGATTGAAACAGTCAATAAATCTCTTGTTGGTGGTCAACCAGTCCATCCCTAGGATAACATCCAGTCCTTTATTTTCCATCACGATGAGATTAGCCTGAAACCTTAGTCCTTCGAATTCAATAATCACTCCTTGGCAGTAACTCTGAGTGATCTGCTTATTCCCGGGGGACTTGATGATCATAGATTTTTCCAAAGGAAGTATCGGAAAACCATGTTGCAAAACAAAACTCTTCGAAATGAACGAGTGAGAAGCTCCAGAATCAAACAAAACCGTGGCAGGTATTGTGTTGACAGGGAACGTACCGAGTACGATGTCTGGGGCATTCTATGCTTCTTCCTTGGTCACATGGTTCAGGTGACCCTTCCTGTGATTGTTGTTGGGATTGAAATTGTTGCGCTTGGGGGCTGGATTATTCCCATCATTGTTCGGTTTGGGGGCCGAGTTCCTTGGTTTTGGGCACTGTTTGGCATAGTGCCCTTCCTCTCCACAAGCATAGCAAGTGACCCCTGGACGGTATGTAAAGTCCTTGTCCCTTGAATGAAACTGTCTGGTTGGCCTTAGAGCAGTAGTCGTGGATTTTCTCGCTTCATTCCTCTGAACCTCAGTCTTGCTTCGGTTGTTGCGAGCAAGAGTCGTCTTGTCCCTTTTTCGCTTACGAATATCCTCCAGACTGTGGCGCTCATTCTCCAACGTAATGGCTTTGTCAACCAGAGTTTTGAAATCTGGGAAAGTGTGTACGACCAGTTGGCATTTTAGTGCCGGCGCCAGGCCGTCCAAATTTTTTTCCATCCTTTTGTTCTCAGTCATATGCTCATCGTAGGCATAATGAGATAGCTGGGTAAACTGACTGTTGTATTCCGTCACTGTCATGCCTCTCTGCTTGAGGTCGTCAAATTCTCTTTTCTTGATTTTTATGATGCTCCTGGGGATGTGTGCCCCACGAAAGCCTTCCTTAAACTCTTCCCAAGTGATGTTATGTTCACTGGGATGCATGAGTAGGAAGTTCTCCCACCATGCTGCAGCTGCTCCAGTGAGGTAGTGAGGGGCATAAAGCACCTTCTCATGATCTGAACATTGAGCAATAATCAATTTTCTTTCGATGTCTTGAAGCCAATCATCGGCTTCAAGTGGCCTATCAGTGTGAGCGAACGTTGGAGGGCGTGTCTTCTGCAGTTCAGACAACTTGGAGTGTGGTTGGTATGGCTCACGGTGGTTTCCCATATTGATGACGTGATTCATCATTTCTTGGTGTTGCTGTTGGCTTTGTTCGAAAAGGCGGCATACTTGAGATAAGGCTGCCTCGCTGTCCTGTTGACTAGACTGCCCCTGTGTGAAGTTGTTGCTTGTCTGTGTTCCATAAACTTCTTCGGGTGGATTTGGCATGGAACGAGTCCACGGACGAGACATTTTCCACTCTGGGGTATTATTTTGCAAACTTATGAAAAGAACTGTGTGGCACAAGGAAAATCTTGCAAGGCAAAAAATTAAAAAAAAAACCTCAAGATTTTTCAAGAAAATATTTGATTGCGCACGGAGAAGGACTGCTTAGCACAAAATCTTCCACGCGATATGCAAACATACGATACATCACTCAGGATGTGCGTACACACTCCTGACATGTTATTTAGGCTAGCCCACTCCTCCGGAATGAAGCGCATACAACTACTACAAACTTATGTACGTATAAAACATAACATACATGCAGACACATTGCGCGGCTACTAGGCGCACTCAGTCGGAGATGGTGAAGATGTCCTTCCCCTTGCCGAGGGTAAGACCCAGCGGTGCAGGAGACTCAACCTCCACCTCCTCCCTAATAGGCTCCAGGCGCGTAGCACTGCGCTGAGGAGATGGCGCGGGTGCGACAGGCGGTAGTGTGGGTGCGGCAGGCGGTGCAGCTCTGACTGGAGTAGGAGCAAAGACCTGGTCGAACTCCTCAGTGGTAGGCAGACGGCGAGCGGTGGCCAAAATGGCGGGTGAATAGGATGTTGAGGACGAGACGAAAGTCAGTGGCGGTGCCATGTGGAGAAGCTCCCTCCTGTTGGCAGAACCGCCCCGAACTAAGTCCATGCGGGCAGCAACAAGATCGTCCACGAGGTTGTCGAAAGCTGCCTCCAAAGCTTTGAGATACTCAACAAGCATCTCGATAGCTTCATCTCGCTCTCCCCTATGGCAGGCGAATGCATAGTGACAAGTATATGGCACATGGCATGGGAGGTAGCGGTAGCGACGAGTCTTCATCGAAGGAAGAATGTCCCGAAGGCGAGCTATCGCCTCACGGGCAGCCATCTGCATGGCATGCCTCTCCGTAGGCATGGCCCTTCCCACAAAACGGAAGTCGCGAGGCGCAGAACGTCCTCCCTTGAATTGCACCACGGCCTGGTGCATAGACACGTCGTCGCTGAGCTTGTGCTGGTAAAGCGTGAACTCCGGACGAGTCGCTGGCCCGATCGTGAGCTTGGTGATGGAGACGAGGAGTTTGACAAACCCCTCGGGTACATTAGTGAACACCCGAGTCTCGCAGTTGCTGCCAGCCATCTACAAAAGTAGGCAAAAATTCTGAGTAGTCAAATCATAAATTTATGATGACCAACAGAAAATAGCTACATTTGCAAAATGCTGAAAAAGCACTAAAAACGCTAATAACCGATTAGCGATCGCATCTAGTGGCTTCCTAAAGTCAGCCTGGCTCTGATACCAAGCTTGTCACAACCGGTTTTCCAATAAAAATACTTATTGAGAAACCGATCCCTTTTACGGACCAGTAGAGAAGAATCCTTCTCACTGGTAGACAATTTCTTGATCATAGAAGAAAAACCAGGAGTACTAAATATAATACAAGGTTGAGTGGAGACTGCTCAACAATTTATTACAAGCACGCCGATAATACATAAAGGCGGATAGGGAGGCATAACTACTGACTCACAATAAAAGCGGTGGTGGGATGTGTCACAGTGAAGTGGGTGACATGACTCCTGAATCTAACAGCTCTTCGAGCGTCGGAGTGAGGCTCAAGGATTCTTATTGTGGGTGGCGGAAGCGTATATAATACAAGAGACCAATATCCAGGATCGCACGGGACTGACTGGGACTCCTCTAGGCGTCGGACTCACTATCGAACTCTTCATCCATGAGATCGCCTTCGTCAACATCTGGCCAAATCAACAAGCCAGGTGAGTACTATGAAAGTACTCGCAAGACAGTTCGGACATAAGATATAACAAATGTAAACATGATGCATATGAACAGATTAATAGAGCGCACTCAGGCAATGAGATAGCAATGCATGGGAAAATAAAAAGGAAGTCGGGCGGTAGTCCTCCCGAAATCCCAATGTAATACTGAGGGCCAATCGAGTGTCTGAATGACTCCTCGAAAGGATACAAATGAAATAACAATGCCGTAGTCGGGCGTCAAGGCGAGACCACATAAAGGGCTTACAATGGAATATAAATGACAGTGCGTGCCACAGTCGGACGTCTGAGCGACGACACGTAAAGGGCTTATATCAAAAGTAAATAACGAGCGTGCCACAGTCGGACGTCTGAGCGACATCACATAAAGGGCTTATATCAAAAGTAAATGACAAGAGTGCCACAGTCGGACGTCTGAGCGACATCACATAAAGGGCTTATATCAAAAGTAAATGACAAGAGTGCCACGGTCGGACGCCTGAGCGACATCACATAAAGGGCTTATATTCCATAACTTGATATTTCAGTAGCTCATGAATTTAAATCATTTCAAGGGGATATTCAGGTACGAAATAAATAAAAGGTTAGACCATCCACAGGAATAACGTTCAACCGGGTTTACCACAAGCCAGTTCACCGGGGATTTCCACGAAAACTGACACATGGACTGACATGGATACGGATATGCTGGCCATGGTCCTTGACCATGGACGCGATGACTCGGAAGGATTTGACTCTGCAGAGTTTGTACTATTTCACCACAGCCAACGGATTTCAGTAGCCACAAGGGACTAGTTCCGTTTACGGTATTTTAGGAGAAACACATCTAACCAGTACACACCCATTCAACATTCCGATGCCGGGAATCACCCTCGGCAACGTTCAAGAAAAACTTTGAGACGGGGAGGCTACAACCTCGCGTAGCATGGGATCAAATTTATACCGCGCGCTCTAAGGGGTGCCCCCCTCTCGGTCCCAACCGGAAACACCCATGCCCCCTGACCGGATGACTGGCTTTAATCCAGGGCCATGGAACCCTCATCCCGGCCCCTCTATTTGGTGTGTACAAGGAAAGAGGTTAGCAACTTACTAAACCGTATTCTTTGCAGAAAACATGTGGCAGCACGAAAGGGGAAGAACGGTAACGTGGCTCAGTCCACGTTAACATCGGAGTTTATCGGATGACGCAAGACTGGCATGCTACAACAATACCATCTTACTACCTTTCATGTCACCACATGATCAGGTCATCTTTCATCAAAGATCACAGTAACTTCGAAACACACGGTTAGTTGCCTTGCATGCAACGTAATACTCACCGAGGCTCATATGCCATGCACAAACCATTCAAGCAAACATGCAAAACACCTATCATATCAAAGGTTCAAATATGCTTGCCTGGTTCGGAGAAGTCGGAGTCTAGCTCGGCGAAGTTCGCGGCTTCGTCACCTCCTCCGGAACCTACGGTATAACGAAACCGTATACTAACGTGAAAATCGTTGCGTGCATAAAAATTGTTCCAAATTTTTTCCAAATAAATACTATAAAAAACTAGACAAAAATATAAGACTGACAGAAAAAGAATCAATCAAAAAGCATCTTTTATTAAAAAGATATAAGGGTTTTAGTCCAAGGACTGATCTGTGATGAAACAGAAAAGATCCAAGGACTTGTTTGAGAAAACAGAAAACGGTTCGGTAGGAAATACGTTAGCCCAAGGGGAAAACACATTTTGCCCGAAGGCGCTTTTAGAAAACGGTTCGAGGGAGAAAGGAGAGAGGCTGACGGGGGGGGGGGGGGGTCCCACCCGTCAGGTTCAAAACTCCCAACGGAGCTTGCCGGCGCCCGAAGGCTGCGGTGGTCGCCGGCGTTGAACCACGGCGAGGCAGAGAGATCGGAGGGTACCAACAGGTTCAGGGTGTTCTTCCGCGTCGGTGGGTGGTGGACTTGGCCGTCGGAGAGCACCACGTCGACGGCGACACTATCTCCGGGGGGCGGTGGTTCGGGCGGTGTTGGAATGCTCCGGTGGGTGCTGCAAGCTTCAAATTGATGCGCGGGTCAGAGATGTGGATGTACTAGGAGGCTACTGGCAAGAGCTGAGGGGTAGGGGTGCACGCACGAGAGTGAATCGTGCTGGATCCCGAAGCGGGTCGAGGCGGCCGGAGTTGGGGAAGATGACTCCCTCGGGGGCTGCCTAGTGGCTTGGCGTGGTACTGGTGGTGTGCAGAGGTGGTGAGGGTTCGAGTTCGAGCTCGGGACCTCCTTTTATAGGCGATCCGAGGGGGTGGCCGTGAACGGGATAGCTCCGGCGAGCAATTACGGCGAGGCAGAGGTTGGGCAGGGGGTTTAGGAGGCTAGGCATCACCGTGGAGGATCACTAGTGCCATTCCTCCGCTAAACCTCGGCCGGGCTTGGTGTAATACGCCGGTCCTCGACGGAACGGCCGACGAGCACGGCGCCTACCAGTTCGCGACGACGGACTGCAGCGTGCACGGGTGAGTGGATGGCCACGCGGTGGCCTCTGGTGGCTTGGGCGGCGCTGCGCCTCTCTGGCAGCCGCAAAGGGCGCTGCTGCCGTCGCTCACGGGGTGGCGCACCTCCTCCTGCTCGTCGCCGACGCCCGCAAGCCTCCAGGCGATCGTGCGGCGCAGGGGATAAGAAGGAAGCACAGGGCGCACGGCGCCACCACGGCTACTGGCGAGATCGAGGAAAGGTTCTGAAGAAAACGACAGCAGCTTCTGAAACTGTTTACTGAACTTTCTGAATTTGACAGTAACAGTGTCCTTCAGGTGTTCGACGAAATGATTTGGCATGAAGAAATTTTTTTCTGGAGCTGGGGCTTGGTGAGGTGACCTCTCAATGCATCCAGAGGTTGCCTGAATTTTCTCAGATTTTTAGGAGGAGAAAACAAATGAATTTCATCAATTTTGACAAAAATGGTCCAAACTTGCAGCAAGCACAATTTGAAATATTTGAACTGGAGACCAGTGGATCTCCATGGATCTTGGTTGAGGGCTCTAAGGACTAGCCAGGGAAAATGGTTTGGAGGCAAAACTCAAAGGAGAAAAGGTAGTTCCTTTGTAAATCTCCAAGAACCAAAGTAGAAGGCAGAAAATATTTTTGATAAGAAATAAATGGAAGAAAAATCATAGGGAGGTTCAACTTGCTGGATTTGAAGTATATCTTGACACAAAGATGGGGAAAGGCTTTTGGGAGGGGATTTCCACTCATGTCATGGCAAGAGGAGTTTTTGAAAGGGAAAAGGATCACTCCAAATGCCATAGGCTATTTTAAAAAAAGATTTTTAAAAACTTTCCCCAAATGAAAAAACATTTGTGTTGAGTCCACCCAAGATGGAAAAACCTCCAAGACCAAAAATCAAGTCTTGGGTAAATCCAAACAAAATACTTGTCATAAAAGAAAATCTTTGAGAGGGGGAGTTCTTTAGAAGAAAAATTTAAATACCCTCCTTCAAATTAAATAAAGATTTTGATAAAACCAAAAATAATATTTTTGGGTGTCACAGGAGCAACAAAAGATCAAGGTTTTGTTCTATTTCTAGGGGCAAAGGACACAAGTCAACACAAGTCAAGCACGTGCCCCGACCGTGGTGACGCCCCTAAAAAGGAAAGGGAAGTGGGCACATGCAGCAAGTGTGGGTTGCCCGGGCATAGGAAAACTACGTGCAACAAGCCACTGGTGTCCTCGATGCCTGGCGTTCCTCCGTCTCATTAGTTTCCACGAACGTTTGTCTGAACTTGTGCCATGTATTTGGCTGTTGTCTTGCCTGGGCATAGGAAGACTACGTGCAGTAAGCCACTGGTGTCCTCGATGCCTGGCGTTCCTCCGTCTCATTAGTTTCCACGAACGTTTGTCTGAACTTGTGCCATGTATTTGGCTGTTGTCTTGCCTGGGCATAGGAAGACTACGTGCAGTAAGCCACTGGTGTCCTCGATGCCTGGCGTTCCTCCGTCTCATTAGTTTCCACGAACGTTTGTCTGAACTTGTGCCATGTATTTGGCTGTTGTCTTGCCTGGGCATAGGAAGACTACGTGCAGTAAGCCACTGGTGTCCTCGATGCCTGGCGTTCCTCCGTCTCATTAGTTTCCACGAACGTTTGTCTGAACTTGTGTCATGTATTTGGCTGTTGCCTTATTAAATGTTTTCAAACTGTGTTGGCTTAAAAATGTATGACCGTACTTACAACATTTTTTTTTCAATCACCCGTCGTCCAACATTTTTTTTGAGGGAACACCCGTCGTCTAACTTGATATGTGCGGCCTCCTGCTTTAGCTACCGATTATTATTTTGACAACATGTTGTTTTTGTCCATGCACGCAAATGCACCCACCCGTCGTTGGACGGCTAGTCGGGCACAGGTAAAGCAGCTCTGTCACTTGGTGCGCCCTGGGTAATTTTGAAAACGCCGTTTATGCGCGCGTCAGGGCGTAGAAGTAAATGAAGCATTCAAGGTGCCTGCTATGTGGGGTCTGAAATTTTCAAATTTCAACCATATCCGTCCACGAGCATATATATACACCTCCTGCATGTGCTAGAGGGGCACACCAAGCATCATGTCGAGCTCGTCTTCAGCTGGTTCAGACGACGGAGGTAGCACCGAAACAATTCAGGTACTCGCTTGCATCTTCCTTGTTTCTTTCAGCGCCAACCTTTGGTTCCCCCCTCCTCATGCCTTTGTGTTTTTTCATGTATACAGCGCGAGGTGCGTCCAGTTAGTACAGATGGACAGCTTGCGCGACAGGGTGTTGCTCCACCTCAGAACGATGTAAGCTTCCCGCTGGTTGCATTTTCAGTGAACATATTGCTCCAGTTCATGAACTCTCACTAATGGAATGCGAGAAAACGATTGGTTTCAGTGTAAAGCGCGTCCCGGAGACCTCGGAGGTGAGACTGAAGAAGGCGTGGCAGCCGAAAATGCAGAAGTTTACGATTTAACTGAAGGATGGGGCGAGAACGACCCTGCTGAATGTGAAGAGTTGCTGCAGGAGATAGAACCTGAACCTGCTGGGCATCGACTGTTCCACGCTGTAGCATACAGGTGCGCGTGGGCTTCATGGGACGACGAAGATGAGGTCGACACCGTTGCATGTAAAAGGCCGAAACTGTATTAAGGCCCAATGGGCCTGCGGTGGGAACCGGTTTGCATGTGCCCAGGTGTATGCCGCTTCTGTTGCTAAAAAAAAGGTATATGCCACTTGTAAGAGCCGGGAATAAAAGGATGTTACTGTTAGCCTGGACTCTAAATCCCATTCCGAGCTATTTTATGAATGAGAGTGTGGTGATATATTAGACATGGTAATAATTAGTAAAAAGTCTCATGGTAAGGATTAGGAATGCAAGTGTGTTGCATGCATGTTGAGGCTTTCAAGAAAAAAAAGTAGGATTTTGTCCACGGCAAAATGCTGCTCCCCGGTGTTGTTTTCAAGATCCTAGACAAAAAGAGGATTTTTGAAGTTTTCAAAAACCAAACGAGGGGCACTTTGGCTTACAAGATGGCTATAGTTATAAAAAATTTGGACGCTGAACCGCCCGCGGGGTCTACAAATAAACCACATTATAAGAATTAGTAATGCAAGCGAGGGACATGCATCGTCATGTTTTCAACAAAACAACCCAAAAAGGTTTTTTGAAGTTTTCAAAAACCAAAAACATTTTCGTTTTTTCTCTCTCCAAACATTAGTTCGTGTTTTCAAGATCCTAGACAAAAGAGGAATGTTGAAGTTTTCAAAAACCAAACGAAGGGCAGTTGGCGTACAACATAGGTATAATTATATAAAATGTTGAAGGTAAACCTCTTGTCATGGGTAGTGTCCCGTAAAATGAAGAAAACAAAAAATCTATTCTACTATCGGATTCTCATATATCTACAAATGAAAAAAAAAACTATTTATATATCACCCTCCGGCACGGAACAAAAATGCCCGATCGAAAAAGTACGCTTTTCTTGCACCACCACACCCACACACGAATAAACGTTGGTCAAGGCTGAACAGTGCTTCGCCGGGGGGGGGGGGGGGGGGGGGGGGGGATCGTGCGCTCCGATCGCGTGAGCTGCCTCCGTCAGCAGAACAGTGGCTTTGGTTATTCAAAAACGAGCGGGGGGTACGGGGGTTGATGGGTGTCCATGCTTCGTCCGACTCGCTGTGTCTTGGGCTGCCTACCAATTTAGTTTTCGGTTGTTATCTTGCGGTCGATCGGTCGATGGGTTGTTTCCGTTCATAAAGATACGTCGAACTGTATAGCTCTGCGGGAATTGATTAGAGCGATTTACCCGTAATTGTTTTTTTTAAATAACGATTGGTGGGAATGATTTTCAAACTGGCAGGAGCGGTGCTAAATGCGTGCATGTGTGGCCGGATCACGTGTGGCCGCGTGTGTAGTGGCCCTGGAGACCCCGCTACGTGCTTGCAAAGGATTCTTCGTACCGAGCGTGTAGTTTGTTTAATACATATAGACACGGTACGCTAGGAGATCCCGGCTGGATAGAGGACGTGCCGCGCCTTGAAGACATGCTCAGCAAACACGCACAGGCCATCATCACGCTTTGCTGCCGTGGCTGTCCGATTTGACGCGAGTGCACAGAGCTGTTTAGTCAGCCATTACTATTGTGTACTCTCCCCCTCCCCTCTGCGTGCATAAGAAAGAGGTCGCCCGAGGACGAGTTGTCTCAGGGACGCCATTCGTCTATCCAAGAACCAGAGCACTCCACCACTGCCCCATCTCTGCTTCTGGAGGGAGCGGCTCGCCGGAGCGGCAGCCGACGACGAGGTGAGCACATATCCCCTTGCTCGATGTAATGCTTTCTCGCACGTATTGGATGCATACTCATGGAGTGTTCTTGGTTATTGTCCCTTTTTTCCTTTCTTGGTTCTTGGTTGTTGGAGCTTAGATGTCTAGCCGTCCACGTTGTAGCCAGGTTTATGAGTCTAGGAAGAAAGGCCTTTACCCAAGAAGCGCAGTAGACAGTTCTTTCGCTCCAAAGGATGTGTACGAGGTGGCTGCTCTTTTTAGTGATGCACAGAGAGATGCAGTAGGCGAGATTGGTCTTGTGGGGATGCTAGAAGTAGCCAACATAACTCATGTGGATCGGGAGTACTGCTGGAGTTTATTCCTAGATGTAGACCTTAAGCGTGGTGCGCTCAAGATAGATGATGATGTTTACGTCACATTCAACGAGGTTGACATCCACAACATCTTAGGGATTGCACTAGGTGGAGACATATTAATAGAAAAAAGAAATGTTCCGCCTTCAATGGCACAGGTAACGCAGATCAGAGAGTACCTAGGGTTGTGCCCGTCGAGCTTTTACGTAACCATAGGCGACATTAGGTGGGCTTTGAAGAAGCCATGCCAAAACCCATTCTCTGAAGCCGATAAGACCAGGACCCAGGTTGGTTTTGCCATGCTTTGCATGGCAACTTCTTTCAGTCCTAGGGAGAATAGGCAAACTGTCCCAACGGAGGCGTATGCTATTTGCATGGACCCGGCTAACCTGCACAGGGTGAACTGGGGTAGATACGTGCATTCTGAGCTCATCGGCGGAGCCGAGAAGGCACATGAAATACACAGGGAAGGGAAGAGGCCGCAGCTGTACGGGTGCCCACTAGTGTTGCAGGTGAGTCGTTTGTTTCCATCGTCCATAGGACTCTAATTTTCGTTTGGTCAGGCTTTGATCTAAAACAAGTTGGGTTGTTTCGGTGGCAGGCATTGCGTTTTGACTCGGTTGACACTGGTACAGCTGTCAAGCCTGAACCGCTTGTGCGTCCCAGAATAAAGTTCTACACTGCCTTTATTTTGTCAAGACTGATACACAAAGATACCATCGTTGGTAGCGTTGCGAAGAGATACGGTGTGATGAAGGTGAGCACAGGCCTCCATCGCAAGTTTAATTTTTTTTGCGCACGGCCCTTGTTCTGACACATGCATCCATGCAACAGGCCAGGCGTATGGCAGACCAAAGCTTGCCATGGAACAGCCAAAATCTTAGGAGCAAAATCCAGGAGGTGATTTCGTAAAACAAGTTTTCTGTTTTTAAGGCACTTGCATAAGTGACGCGCACTAAGCATTTGTATTGTGTTTCAGGCCAAGGCTTTCATAGATAGATCACTGAAAGAGCACGCATTGGCTAGTGCTGAGCGCAATACCTTGTTCTTTCATAAGTTAAGTGCACTTAACGACGGAACAATCACCTGCATGAACGAAAACATGCACACAGAGATTGAAAAGCACCTTGCAAACGAGAGGGTGATGACCATGCGCCACATGCAAGCTTTGCTCCAGTACGTGGAGGGGTTGGGCCTGGGTGAATCAGTAATAGAGCTTAAAAACCAAGTGATTGCAAGCGCTGCACAATCAGGTAACCAGGACGATGCACGTACTCTGTATGTAGCACTTCATTAATTCAGTGTCCGTTCTTTTTTGGTAAAAAACAAATGATTGTTGGCTTTAATGTGCAGGCGCCTACCAGGGGGGTGCTTCCGGGGAAGGATGCAGTGGAGCGCAAGCAGGCGAACCTGACGAAATGATCCCCACGGCTGGCGTCCTGCGTCCTGGTAAGTTTTCCTTTTGCAGCATGATAGATGCGGTCCTGATAGATGTTTCCAATTTATTGATGCCTGCTGAACATGGCGTACGCGATCCAGTTGCCGTCCGTCCAGCGCCAGTCGCTCCCGCGAGCTCTGCCCATGGCAACGTTGAGCACGTCGAGACAGGTGAGAACCAACATAAATGCTGAAACCTACACAGCCGATGCTTACTTCAGTGAATTTAATGAAAATCTGGTTGATTTCCCTCCAGGTTCGTTCTTTCTGCTGCCTGGTCAGCCAGACGCCACCAACCGCACCGGTCCAGTTTTGCCCGGTATGCCAATATACATGTCCATGGGGTCTTTTGGCCAGTTATATCTAGATGGTGGATTGGAGAATGTTGTGCAGCCTGTCCGGGGTGGCCAGCATGATCTAGGGTCTGGGAGCCAGACCGGTGAAAATATGGGTATCGTGCACCTGGGGAAGAGGAAAGAGAGGGACGTGGAGGAGACGAACGAGGTCATTGTTTACCAGGGTAGACGTAAGTGTTTACTGTCAATGGTTCCTACTTCTGTCCGGCTACTGAATGCGTACTGTTTACTGATCGACAATTTTGAATGCAGGCGCAGCTGTCCGTGAGCTAAACTTGCTGGCGGGATTTGGTGTGAAGTCGATGGGGGGAAGATCGTTATGTCGACGGAGAATGGTGTCTCACCATTCCGCATCCCTGAATTCAATTACGAATTCGTGTCCCCTCTGGTCGCCCACGCCGCGTGGGTAAAACTGCAGTAGTTAGCCCCAGATGTAATGAACAGGTACTGCTAGTCCTGGTCGGTGTGGTTTCAAAAACACTGATTTCATCGCATGTTATCTGTTCGGCAGCTAGCCTTTGACTAACTTGTTGCACCCCGCCATTTTCCAGAGTCTGGGTCGATGCACAGGGGCCACCTCATGTGAAAATGACTGGATATGAAATTTTTGAAAACTTTTGTGAGACAATGGATGACAAGGGTTTCGAAGTTGCAAACATGATGATGAGGGAACATGATGCAAGGTGGTACGAGCCTTCAGACAGGGCGCGCTTCCGTCACCCAATGCCGCCATACTTTGCGGTACGTACTATGAATCACCGATGTTTGCTCAACTGATCCATACATGATTGACGTGGCCTGAGAATCTCCTTCTTTTATGCAGTCCCGGATCATGGAGGGAGGCGACAGTTTCTTGAGCGATCCTTTAATAAAAAACTTGTTTGTTGGGGAGCATCGATATGATGTGGAGACATGCCGCCTGGTAATCCCCAGCTGATCTGCCCTGCGTTAGTTCGTAAACATATGTAATCATGTAACCTGACAGCTGGATGGACATGTTTTTGTGCAGATAAATGTGCCGTTGAAGGAAGAGGGAGGTTTCCATGTGCTATATGTTTTCGATATGCTGAAGAAAATTGCACACCTTATGGATCCGAAGCGTACGCAGTGGAATCTTCTCGAGCTGGAGAGGAAGCACGCACATGTCATAGACAGATTGCTGGTTGCGCTATGCAAGTGCATTGACAAGTTCTTCAAAGGGTGGCACGTCCGAGAGGATGAATTCATAAGGAAGGCTCACCGGCTGATGCATGAGCCATCGAACAGGTATGCGCACCCCCTTCCACCCCCTTTCATGTATGGTTTGTCGCTTAGATTCTCAGATTTTCATAGAACTTGTGCTGGGATGCAGCTTTGACTCCCCGTTCCACACTATTCACTACACTCTGTACTTTGATGGGGAGTTCATGACAGAATGGATGTGGGTGGTGCGTGCATTTCCCTAATAGATGTTAATTACCGCCGTGATCAACTCTTTCTGAATGTTTGTTTGGTTTGTCTTGTCAGGACGAGATGTTGCAATTCAAGCAGAAGCTCATGATGCTTGTGCTTACCATGCCAGCTAACAACGCCCTGCCTCCAGCCACCGTCGTCAACCCACATGTCTGAAGCCTCTCCGGTTATCAAATTCCCCGTTTAAGAATGCCTGCTGGCCCTAGTTTGTAATTTGAACACGAAATATTATTTATATAATTAGAACTACCCATGCCAAGAGGTTTGGTCACCAGTGCACTCGCCTTCATGGTGAATGGCACCGTTCGGGCACATGTGCCGTATCTTCAGTTTGTATAACTGAACACCAAATATTATTTGTATAATTAATTTTATGGTGTATGACAGGTGCTCCTCGTTTCATTTTCGAAAACTTCTAAAATGCGCTTTTTTGTCCCACACTTGCATTTGTATAGCTTAGTACCTGATTTCTTTATAAAAACGCGGGTGGTTTTCCGTCAAAGCTATCCTCCTTATAAGACGATCTCCTCGAATACAAACTAAAACTTGTATGAGAAAAAGCTATGGCGTATTTGGTTATTGAAAGCTTCAATAATACTTTTTGGTTTGTGTCGTTGAAAACATCACGACGCGTGTTCCGCACTTGCGTTCCTAATTCATAAAACCAGCGGGTGGTTTAGCGTCGCGAATTTCTATACTTCTAGCTATGTTGTACGCCAAGTGCCCTTTGTTTGGGTTTTGAAAACTTCAAAAATCCTCTTTTGTCTAGGATCTTGAAACCACCAACTAATATTTGTATATGAAAAATTGAAAATGTATTTGGTTTCTGGAAGCTACAAAAATCCTTTTTGGTTTGTGATCTTGAAAACATCACGAGGCATGTCCCACGCTTGCATTCCTAATTCTTAGAATGGGATTTATTTGTAAAACCCGCTGGCGGTTTAGCGTCAAGAATTTGTATAATTAGAGCCATGTTGTAAGCCAAAATCCTCCTTGGTCGGTGATATTGGCAACACCACCAGGCAGCATCATTTGGTCGTGCACAAAGTGAGTTGTTTTTTTTTTCTTTTATACAGATGTTTCATTGGAGATCGCCCGCACCCCCTCCGATGTATGTTTGGAATTTCTGGTCAAAGCTCACGTTAGATGTATTCACAGTTGCGGTGGGTGCCATGGGATTAGGTAAACAACTGGTTTCATCGATTTATTTTCGATGAGGCACACCAAGTGCCCTTGCGTTCCTAATTCGTAAAACCAGCGGGCGGTTTAGCGTCGCGAATTTCTATACGTCTAGCTATGTTGTATGCCAAGTGCCCTTTGTTTGGGTTTTGAAAACTTCAAAAATCCTCTTTTGTCTAGGATCTTGAAAGCAGCAACTAATATTTGTATATGAAAAATCGAAAATGTATTTCACAGTTGCGGTGGGCGCCATGGGATTAGGTAAACAACTGGTTCATTCGATTTATGTTCCCTTTTTCTCTTGGAAGCTATCATGCTTTCGGAAGCATCACGCTCGCTTAAAAGTTTAGATTTTTGCAAACTTCAAAAATCCGCCTAGTGCCCCTCCGATGTGTGTGTTTGGATTTTGTGATCAAAACTAACATTGGATGTATTCGCAGTTGCGCGCTTCGCCCTGGATTAGGTGAACAACTGGTTCATTTGATTTATGTTCCCTTTTTCTCTTGGAAGCTATCATGCTTTCTGAAGCAACACAGAAAAAAAAAAGTTTCCGTTTTTTCTTTTATTTTGTTTTAGGTAAATGCCCTACCTCCATCAGAAACCAGTTGGGTGCGGGGTTTGCCGTAAATCAAAACGGCATCACCTTTTTCGTTAGACGAGCTGAGATTGTTTCCTGGTCTCGCACAAGAGAGCTGGCGAACTGCGTGTGGACAGCAAAACAGTGCTGCCGCGTCCTCCTCATGCGTGCGTCGGACAAGTCAGCTAGGTAAGTGCGTGCGAATCTCGTTTTAATGGTCAGCAGTGCAACTGTACTGGCGCGACGCGACGCGACTGTGCTATACGTCTGGTGTAGCTTGTAGCGGGGCAGGTAGCGCGTGGGATCAGAAAACCATGGCGTTGAGACTTTGACAAATCAAAGCAAACAGTCTTTATTATATATTACACTGCCCTAAAACGGTTCTGGTTGACCATTACAAGCATTACAGTACATAGATAATTGTTTTACACTCCATGGCGTGGGATTGGATGCAAACTAGACACATTACACGTACTAAGCTGGGATGATTAGGCTACATGCTTCGGCCCTTCTGTTTATTTAATATGGGAGTGCTCTGGGGCGGGCCATGAGGTGATTAGGCTGGTGATGCTATCCGGCAGGGTGGCCATGTTGCCCTTCATTTCAACGAGCTCGGTCAGAATCTCCTGCCGCTCTCCTAAGATGGAACCCTGCGTGGTCGACAAAGATTGCAGTACATAGATAAATGTTAGATTCTCGGCTCGCCCGTGCAACGGTCGCAAATCCTAAACGCACCTGTGACATATCCGCGAGAACCTGTCTGCCATCCAAGTGTTTTGCCACGCGGACAACCCAAATCCCGGTGTCCTTCCTGCGATTGGATTAATAATTTAATAATAGTTTGTGCGTAAAACAGTTAAGCGATAAAGGGAACTTACTGCTTGACTGTGGTAGGCGAAGTGACGTGGAAGATTTTCTCCCATCTAATGCAATCCACGTGCCAGTTGTTGAAGAGCTTGTAAATCGTGGTGAAGAGCGCCACGTGGAGCTTGTCGGCAACGGCTTCCAGGAGGTCCCTGCGACGTTGTGTGGTGCAGCTCCCGTACGAAGGGTCAAAAATATTGATATTCTTGCACTGCATATCCCAGTTGTACAGGCACCATCCAAAGTCGAAAATGGTTGGCAGGAAGAACTGTAAATGTCAAAGAAAATGGAGTTGTAAGCAACATGGTTTTTCTCTTTCGTTTATCGTGACCGTGGATTGATTATTAACGCATACCATTCCGCACTCCGCGATGTTGTGTGTCAAATGCGGCCCAATGAACTGCGCCCTTGCAGAAACAAGTGTCCAGATTTCTTCGCCAGCCAAAGCAGCAGTCTAAGGTAGAAGTACGTGGAAATTATTTTGAGCAGTACAATGA
Organism: Aegilops tauschii subsp. strangulata; assembly: GCF_002575655.3. Classification (NCBI taxonomy): domain Eukaryota; kingdom Viridiplantae; phylum Streptophyta; class Magnoliopsida; order Poales; family Poaceae; genus Aegilops; species Aegilops tauschii. The sequence goes on along the minus strand of NC_053040.3, from coordinate 32,493,750 downwards.
GGGCGGTGGCGGTGTTAAGGTGGTACTGATAATTTAGATACTGACCGATATATCTGGCTCGAGAAATAAACGAAAACGAGACCGGTTGTTCACGTAAAGTGATTCGCCATCAATCTGATCTTGACGTCGGAATATAAGAGAACATCCCTTCTGCTCGCCTGCTGGCGACTGACTTGTGAACAAGGTTTTGCCTTGTGTAGGCGTGACAAAAACCGCAGCGCTGGTGGTTTCGTGATCTGGCGGGAGAGAGACGTCTAATCAGTAAAAATGCTTGTCCGGCTTGGCACTGATAAAGATAAAAATAACATTATAGGAAATCACCTGGCGCTAGTGGTCCTTTCATCTTCTTAAGCCCGGACGAGGCTGATGACGTGAACTTCTGACCAGAGGAGCTTTCCCCTATGGAGAACCAAAGGGTTTATTCGACGACACGGTGTGGGAATAATTAGGCACAAGCAGTCCGTTAATGGACGTACCATCGGATTCGGTCATTTCTAGCTTGCGACGGAAGATGTTCGTGCACTGCGGAGAACCAGATGTGGCTGGCGTGGTGATGATGCATGGGACCGATCGGAGGCTGCAGCATATGCACCCCTCGCCGAGCTCACTAACAAGAGCGTTAAGAACCAGTTTTGGGTAGTTGCTCTTTAGATACGTAGAAAAGTCGCCTCCGGTCGGCATGCGTGCATGCTCTATAGATAGTAGCTGGTGTGGTTGGCGTAGGTGAGGCTCCATGCGGCACTTGGGGCAGCCTGAAGGAGATCGGTTGCGGATTTGCGGTGGGGTAGATTCCGTGTGGCCCAGCCGACGCCTGTACTCTGTTGCATTGGAGCCCGGGTAACATGGGAGCCACGCGGCCCACAGGATCTGGTGGGGTGTCCCACGCACTCCTGGTATAGCACACCTCATCAGCCTCGTGGATCTGTAAAGTTGCACGTGGGTTCATAAACAAAACGTGATATTTAGACGTGAATAACTGAAAACGGAAAACAAGAGCAGGACCATTGCTTCGGAGAGGTCTGTATCCCCCCGTCTGGACTGCGTGTCGTCGAACACAGCTATTCGAGGGAATGTAGTGTGCGGTAGGTTGAAAATCCCAAGATCGAGGTTGTCTAGGTAAAAGACCTATTTACAGAAAATAAATAGTTAAACGTGCGTATGGGCATAATTGATTCTAGCGGTAGAAATCCTGAAACTGACCTGCAAGAATAAATGGCAGGCGTGAAGATACGTGACAGGCCGTCCTGCCTTGAGATCTGTTTTTACTCTTGAGCATGCAGCCATTAACTCTTCTATCACATACTCGCACCAATCAAACTCGCTTATATGGTCTATCTGGACGAGTGCCCCCCAATAATGCGTGTTCGTGTGGTCATGGCTCGTCGACGGGGCAAGCAGATGACTCATTACGAAAATGACAAATGCCATTTTGAAACTGTCTATCTCGAGTTTAGAACTTGACTCGTCTATTGATCTAACTTAAAATTTCTCGACAGCACAGCAGATAATAGGTTTTTACCACTCTGGTTTATCCTTAACACATCGCGCACGTGGTTGGTCTCAGCGGCAGAGGCTTTCTGTATGTGTACGCGGCCAGACGGTACTCCAAAAACTTTGAACACGTCCGGTGCCCTGAACGACATTTGTCTGCCAGGACGAATGTAAATAGTTCTAGACAACTCATCAACTCTAGCCATGATCCATATACTTAATTTGAGGCTAATCCTTGGCAAATGTGGCAACTCGAGTAGGCCTTGAAAACCCATCTCCTCGACAAGAGATTGTTTGAACTCATCAAAGGAGTCTAGCATGGCACGTACTTTGGTTGGAGAGCAGCGTGACGTTGGAGAGGGATTGCTCGTGTCGTTCGTGCCCTGGGGCTGCATGGGTTCATCCATCTGCGAAGGCACACGCACACGAACACCATGTTAATTGTTTACACCGTCCCTAATCTTCAGAATGAAAGGCAGGAGCAATGATAAGAAGCTGTTTACCTTTGACCGGCCACTGGAACACCACGGTGATGTCGGTGCTGCCACTAGTAGAAAACAGGGCTTAGGTCACAGGGCAGTTTTCACATTAGCCCCGGTTCAGTCACGAACCGGGACTAATGTGAGCATTGGTCCCGATTCGTGAGCCCAGGGGGGCCGGCCGGGGCCTCGTGGGCATTGGTCCCGGTTCGTATGGACCCTTTGGTCCCGGTTGGTGGTACAAACCGGGACCAATGGGCCACGCTCCTGGCCCACCACCCTTTTGTCCCAGTTCATACCACAAACCGGGACTAAAGGGCTGGTCCTAGTTGCGGCCAGTGTTTAGTCCCACCTCGCCAACCGAAGGGCGCTCACACCAGTTTATAAGCCCGTCCCACTATGCCTTGTTGAGCTTCTCTTAAAGTGAAAATAGATGCCCTTATACAGGAAATTTGACCTAAAATCATAGTAAATTTCATAGAAATTTATTACGAATTTAGGTTAAATTTTCTCTATAAGCGCATCTATGTTCATTTTTTTATATTTATAAAATAAATAAACCTTAATAAAATAAATAAAACTAAATAAACCTTAATAAAATAAAATAAAATAAACTATATTAACTACAATAAATAAACCTTAATAAATTAAGTAAAAATAGCAGCAGTAAAATAAATAAAAATAGCAGCAGTAAAATAAATAAAAATAAAATAATTAAAGTAACTAAATAAGTAATTAGAAATAAAATAAATAAGTTTTTTGTTGTAAGTAGAAACAAAACCTTTTCAGTGTTCATTTGAAATGCTTTTCAGTTTTAGGGTCTTATAGCTCAAAATAATTAGTAAATGCATGAAAAATAACAAATGAAGTCAGAAAGGATTGAAAAATGATGATGTGGCTTTGAACGGTGCATTTTGAACACACAAAAAGTCAGGAGTTCAAATAAGTTTTAAAAAAATGAAATCCCTTTGTAACAGACGAGTTTCCGGATGAAATCCTGATACTTTGAAAGAGATTGTCCGTTTTGTACACGAAGTGCATCCAGTTTTTGCCGTAACCCTCTCAACTTTCTTGCACATGCTATGTGGATGAAATGATGATATCATGCCAACTTTCAACCTTTTCAGAGTTCATTTGAAATGCTTTTCAATTTTAGGGTCTTATAGCTCAAAATAATTAGTACATGCATGAAAAATAACAAATGATGTCTGAAAGGATTGAAAAATGATGATGTGGCTTTGAACGGTGCATTTTGAACACACAAAAAGTCAGGAGTTCAAATAAGTTTTAAAAAAATGAAATCCCTTTGTAACAGACGAGTTTCCGGATGAAATCCTGATACTTTGAAAGAGATTGTCCGTTTTGTACACGAAGTGCATCCAGTTTTTGCCGTAACCCTCTCAACTTTCTTGCACATGCTATGTGGATGAAATGATGATATCATGCCAACTTTCAACCTTTTCAGAGTTCATTTGAAATGCTTTTCAATTTTAGGGTCTTATAGCTCAAAATAATTAGTACATGCATGAAAAATAACAAATGATGTCTGAAAGGATTGAAAAATGATGATGTGGCTTTGAATGGTGCATTTTGAACACACAAAAAGTCAGGAGTTCAAATAAGTTTTAAAAAAATGAAATCCCTTTGTAACAGACGAGTTTCCGGATGAAATCCTGATACTTTGAAAGAGATTGTCCGTTTTGTACACGAAGTGCATCCAGTTTTTGCCGTAACCCTCTCAACTTTCTTGCACATGCTATGTGGATGAAATGATGATATCATGCCAACTTTCAACCTTTTCAGAGTTCATTTGAAATGCTTTTCAATTTTAGGGTCTTATAGCTCAAAATAATTAGTACATGCATGAAAAATAACAAATGATGTCTGAAAGGATTGAAAAATGATGATGTGGCTTTGAACGGTGCATTTTGAACACACAAAAAGTCAGGAGTTCAAATAAGTTTTAAAAAAATGAAATCCCTTTGTAACAGACGAGTTTCCGGATGAAATCCTGATACTTTGAAAGAGATTGTCCGTTTTGTACACGAAGTGCATCCAGTTTTTGCCGTAACCCTCTCAACTTTCTTGCACATGCTATGTGGATGAAATGATGATATCATGCCAACTTTCAACCTTTTCAGAGTTCATTTGAAATGCTTTTCAATTTTAGGGTCTTATAGCTCAAAATAATTAGTACATGCATGAAAAATAACAAATGAAGTCTGAAAGGATTGAAAAATGATGATGTGGCTTTGAATGGTGCATTTTGAACACACAAAAAGTCAGGAGTTCAAATAAGTTTTAAAAAAATGAAATCCCTTTGTAACAGACGAGTTTCCGGATGAAATCCTGATACTTTGAAAGAGATTGTCCGTTTTGTACACGAAGTGCATCCAGTTTTTGCCGTAACCCTCTCAACTTTCTTGCACATGCTATGTGGATGAAATGATGATATCATGCCAACTTTCAACCTTTTCAGAGTTCATTTGAAATGCTTTTCAATTTTACGGTCTTATAGCTCAAAATAATTAGTAAATGCATGAAAAATAACAAATGAAGTCAGAAAGGATTGAAAAATGATGATGTGGCTTTGAATGGTGCATTTTGAACACACAAAAAGTCAGGAGTTCAAATAAGTTTTAAAAATGAAATCCCTTTGTAACAGACGAGTTTCCGGATGAAATCCTGATACTTTGAAAGAGATTGTCCGTTTTGTACACGAAGTGCATCCAGTTTTTGCCGTAACCCTCTCAACTTTCTTGCACATGCTATGTGGATGAAATGATGATATCATGCCAACTTTCAACCTTTTCAGAGTTCATTTGAAATGCTTTTCAATTTTACGGTCTTATAGCTCAAAATAATTAGTAAATGCATGAAAAATAACAAATGAAGTCAGAAAGGATTGAAAAATGATGATGTGGCTTTGAATGGTGCATTTTGAACACACAAAAAGTCAGGTGTTCAAATAAGTTTTAAAAAATAAAATCCCTTTGTAACAGACGAGTTTCCGGATGAAATTTAAACTATTCAAATTTGGAAACTAATGGAGTAATAGAAAGTTTATAATTATTCTGAGCTAAAACCAAAAAGAATAAAAAAATAAAGCAAAAATCAAAAGAAAATAAATAATTCAAAAAACAAAAAAAATACTGGAAAAAAATAAAAAAATGCCGCCTAATGGGCCAGAATGCAGGCCCGCAGGCCCAATAGGCCCAACATGGCAGTGACAAAGGTAGGCATGTAATGCCTGCATATTAGAGAGGAGCTCAGCACCTGAGCTGCAACACAGCTTATAAACAGGTGCTGAGCTCTCTCAGCTAGCGAGGTGGGACTAAACTTCCCACCGCACCGCGCCAGCACATTAGTCCCGGTTGGTGGCTCCAACCGGAACCAATGCTCCCCTTTGGTCCCGGTTGGTGCCACCAACCGGGACCAAAGCCCTCTGCTTCCCGCCCTTTGCGCTGATGAAAAGAGGCCTTTGGTCCCGGTTGGTGCCACCAACCGAGACTAAAGGGTGGGTATTGGTTCCGGTTTGTGTGTTGAACCGGGACCAAAGCCTTTGCTATATAAGCAGCACTTAGGAAATTTTCAGATTTCCATCGCCAGTTTCCCCCCGCCCGACGACGCCGCGAGCTCGATCTACGCCGCCAGGCTGCCCCGCCGTCGTCGCCGTCGCCCGTGCCCCCGAGCTCACGCCATCGCCCGTCGCCGTCGTCCTCCGCCCCCCGCCGCCGTCGCCGTCGGCCTCCGCCGCGCGCCCCCGAGCCGTCGCCCCGTACGTCACTGTCGCCCTCCGCCCCTGGCCCGCCGCGGTCGCCGTCGCCCTCCGTCGCCCGATGTGAGCCGCCGCCACGCCACGGCTTTGTTTATTTTTTTTAATATAATTTGTATTATTTTTTTGTTCATTGCATTTTTTCATATATATAATGTATATATATGTATGTGGTAGCTATATGATGAATGGATGTGGCTATGTATGTATGAATATAATTTTCATACAATTTTATAGAACTATGTATGTATGAATATAATGTAGCTATATGATTTTAGGTTATAAGTGCTTAGTAGTTGAACTAGCTAGTTGATTTGATAAAACTATTTTATTAAATTTTACTATATATAGAAGTAGTTTATTTTTAGTAAGAACTACTTTATTTTATATATTTATAGTAAGTACTTAGTAGTTGAACTAGTTGATTAATTAATAGAACTATTTTATTAAATTTTACTATATATAGAAGTAGTTTATTTTTAGTAAGAACTACTTTATTTTATTTATTTATAGTAAGTGCTTAGTAGTTGAACTAGTTGATTAATTAATAAAACTACTTTATTTTATTTATAGTAAGTGCTTAATTAGTAGTTGAACTAGTTGATTTAACAAAACTAGTTTATTTTACTATAGAAGTAGTTTATTTTTAGCAAGGAAATTAATAGAACTAGTTTTTTTTAGTTAAAGCAATTATTCCCGCATCGACGTCGACGATGCCTATCCCGCATCCTCGTCGTTGACTCGGCGGAGGAGGCCGGCTTGATCAGAGGGGCCATGTCCGGGACTGGGCTCCGCCGGGCTGGTTTTGGGAGGTGCTACCTTCCGGTGGGCGTAGGTTGGTGAGGAACCAGCCCGTCGTTGACCCGATCCTTGTTTGGTGGCGCTCGCGTGGGCCAGTGACGGTGCCGAGGCTTCCGGACACCGCGGAGGTGGTACGTCACCGTGTCAGCGAGGAGGACCAGCACGTCCGTCGCTACATGGTTGCGTTGGAGGGCAGGTTCGACAATACCTGGCAGGTTCTTCAGGGATCTCACTGGAGCTATGATCCTGTGATGGTTCCGTCCCTTTGGGTGTCCACCGCCCGCGCCGATACCCGTCGGGCGCTACTGTTCTAGCTGTACTAGCGATGCTATATGTATGATAGTATTCGAGGTGTATTAGTGATAATATTCGACGATGTACGGACGCATGGAGATGATGTAGTTTTGCTTATAATTGAATGCATCCTAATTTGAATACTACTTTATTTTGTGATTTGATTTTGCTTATTGAATGCTCAAAGTGGAAAACTACTCCGATCCTACTTTGAATGCTAAAATTGGAGAGCACTATGATTAGTTGATATCTTATAGGGTTTTTGTTTTCGCAGAAATCTAGGAGCCCCCGGCCCCTCCATCATCCCCGCCGTCGTCCCCGTCACCGCCCCCTCCGACATCGAGGTGAGACCAGCCAAATCCTCTTTTAGAAAGATAATTAAATGATATTTCGGGTTGACTGTAAGTCTGTTGAGTCTCCACCATATATGAGAGGACGAAGAATCCCGACTGTTGTCGTGGGGGTAGCTTCTCCTTCGTTCCCGTGTGCTAGACAATTTGGTGTAATGCACTCGAGAACGAAAGGAGGAGCTACCATCACCGACGGTCGCAAATGTCAGAGAGGAATCAGTGAGGGAGAGTTCCACCATATATATATTAGAGGACGAAGAATCCCGACTGTTGTCGTGGGGGTCGCTTCTCCTTTGTTCCCGTGTGCTAGCTAGACATTTTGGTGTAATGCACACGGGGACAAAGGGAGGAGCGACCATCACCAACGGTCGAATGTATACACCACGTGAGCTGAGAGTTTTCAAGAAAAGACTCGACAAGCTGATAGTCAACCCGTGATGAATAATAATGATCTAACTTAGGTTTTTTAGTACATATATTTAATTGTAGATGTTTAATATTTGAATTATGAACATAGGAAATGTCGTACTCGGACGACGAAAGTCTCCCGGGGGAGTGCGACTGGTGCCACGACGACCGAGGTCAGTGCGACAGGCCTCACCTGGACGAAGATCGGCGCTTCAGTATTAAGCTGGAGGAGACGTTCGATGTTGAAACGGTACGCAACGACGACAAGTGTTATTTTTTCGTAATTAAGCACGACTTCAACTATTTCAACGTGTACTTTTCATCTTTTACAATTCGGCTAGCTTATCCCATGCCATGCAAGACGCTACGTCTTGGAGAGGATGGGTTTTGAAGACCATGAAAGTATGGAAACAAAGAAAATTCACCTAAGGACCCATCATGATATAGATTTTGAAGTAAAGCTGTATAATTCTGAGAGCGTAACCCATTTTGGTTGCAAAAATTGGGAAGCATTTTGCAAGATGTATGGTTTTGATGAGGGTATGCTTGTCACCATGGATCTTGGTGATCCTGACATCGAGCAAGACAATATGGACAATTGGGTCCTTGTTGATACGCCTCCAATTCTACCGCTATGTGAGTTTCTCAAACATAGTTATTAGCTAATTTATATTGTTCATTTCAAAATAGTTGACAGCTTATTTTCATTGACAGCTTATTTTGATTGTTCAAACAATATGCGGAACATGGTAGACAGAACCTACTACACCGATGGCTCTGAGTTAACTTATAAGGAGAAAACTCATCTGGTCGGATTTTGTACTGATATTGAGAATTACAATATCTACAATCAAACTCCTCAACATTATGGTCAATACGTGCCACTAGTGCACGTGTTGAACTACGGTAACTACTATGGAGATACCCTGGCAAGATTTCTTACTATTACGACATCCGTGCATATTTTGCATAGTTATAAAACTAGTACATTATCATTGCTAATTATGAAGTTATTACTATGTTTTTCAACAGATAATCCCAGAGGATTGTGTGCCTCATTTGATGTATCAGAATGGTAGGCTTGATGTTTTGAATATACAACCAGGTCATCCTACGAATCTCAACCGTCCATACTGGATTTCTAAAAGAAGTGGAGACATGCAAATCAAAGAATGGAAAAAATGTATGGACAGTCGCAAGGAGGTTCTTGGAAGCAAAAGGAAGCGAGGCGCAAGAATTGGAGACAGGATGATCTCCATTCTCCATAATGGAGAGTCAGGGTCTATATTGTTTTATGCTATTTTACCTTAAAGAGGGTATTTCGGTCCTACCTAATACTGATGATCATGTGCTAAGAACAATTAAGTAGGGTTGGTTCGATGACTGTGAGGATGATGATCGTATGACTTGTTATTAATAACGAGTAGAAGTTGTATGATGATGATTAGTAGGACTTGTTATTATATATGATGATGCATGATGCGCGCATGAAGAGCTATTATATATCAGCGGGTGAAATGAACATGGATTGGATTGAAGTGAAGGCAACATGCATGTGGTGCGTGTCGAAAGTAGTACAATCCAAACTTGATCAAGTCCGGATTAGTATTACTTTCGACATGCACCACATGTTGCCTTCACTTCAATCTAAGCCATGTTTAGGCATAGCAGTACATAGCGTTGGTAAACCAAGCACGGAGATATAAGCGAGGACACTTCTCTCTAAAAGCTACCTAATAACAACCTAAATTAACCCCCCAAAACCCCCAAACCCCCCCTTTCAAAAAAAAAAACAAAACCCCCAGCCCCTGAAATGCTGACGCGTGGATGACTATTGGCCCCGGTTGGTGTCACCAACCGGGACCAAAGGCCCTCCGTCCCGGGCTGGCCGCAGCGGCCACGTGGAGGACCTTCTGTCCCGGTTCGTGTAAGAACCGGGACTAAAGGCCAAGGGCATTAGTAACGACCTTTTAGTCCCGGTTCCAGAACCGAGACTAAAGGCCCTTATGAACCGGGGTAAAAGCCCCATTTCCTACTAGTGTGCTTACAAAGACGGACAATCACGCGATGGTGGCTATGTGTTGCCGGAGGAAGGCGCCGTGTGTGTTGGTCGAGGGTCTGCCGCGAGAGCTCAATTTATAGAGCACGCGTGCCCTGTCGTCTTCTGTTCGTCTGCAGGCCATATTGATTGGAGCAATCAATTCGTGATGGGTGTCGTTACTCGGTGCAGGTGGGCTGGGCATATTGATGGCGCGCAGCGCCCTCTCTTATTGGTGCATTGAAGTGAACGACTAGGCGATGACTTCACTTTCTCACAGTAAGTACGTGTGTGCGTCCGTTTCCTGATTAGGGACATGTTTAATTACGGTAGGACGGCCACTCATGACGACATCGAGATAATTTTATTACACATAGCCACTAGCGGCCTGCATGGGCTTGCTGAACGTACTAACTTATACTCCCTCCGTTCCTAAATATAAGTCTTTTTTGAGATTCCACTACAAACTACATACGGATGTACATAGACATATTTTAGAGTATAGGTTCACTCATTTTGCTCCGTATGTAGTCTATATAGTCTATAGTATAATCTCTAGAAAGACTTATATTTAGGAACGGAGGGAGTACATGCAGATCGGCATGCGTTACTAGAACATACGAAAAAGAAACGGCATGCCCTAGGTAGAGGGGGGACACTACATATGTTACTACAACAGTGCCCTTGTCGTGCCCATGGCCGTGCGCGGCAGTCAGTGCGCAAACGGGATGATACTTCAGAACTTGTGGAGGAAGATAGTGACCATGACCACCAAATTCGCGAGGCACAGCATGAAAATGTTCTTCAGGCATGCCTGGTTCTGCTCGAGCAGTGCGACGTGGCGATGGACCGACGCGTGCGAGATCAGATGTCCCCACCGCTCGCTTAAGTACTGTATGTACTTGTTCTCCCACTTCCAAAACCTGCACCCTCCGTGCTGCAGCATGAACAAAGATTAGAATGCCCCGGAGAAGATGGAATGAGACAGTCTCGAAAAATTTACCCCATGCCGTTCGCACTTGTAGAAGTGCCTCCCTGGGTTCAGTTCTGTCCCGGAGACGAACCACAGGACGTAGCCGGCGTTGCATTCGGGGCAACGGATGAGAGGGAGTCACTAGTAGGAAAAGGGGCTTTTACCCCGGTTTGTAAGGGCCTTTTGTCCCGGTTTTCGAACCGGGACTAAAGGGTCGTTACTAAAGCCCTAACCCTTTAGTCCCGGTTCTTACACGAACCGGGACAGAAGGTCCTCCACGTGGCCGCTGCTGCCAGCCCAGGCAGGGGGGCCTTTGGTCCCGGTTGGTGCCAACAACCGGGACTAATAGGCAGGGCCTTTTGTCCCGGTTGGTGTCACCAACCGGGACCAATATGCAGGGCCTTTTGTCCCGGTTGGTGTCACCAAACGGGACCAATAGGCATCCACGCGTCAGCAGCTGGCAGGAGCTGAGGTTTTTGTTTTTTTGAAAGGGGGTGGTTTTGGAGGTTTGGGGGTTAATTTAGGTGTTTCATATATTGTGTTAGCTAGCTAATTAATAGAGAGAAGTGTCCTCTCTTATCTCCGTGCTTGGTCGACGCTACGTACTATATACGTATGGAGAGGACTAGACACGCTAGCTAGTAATCAAATGAAGGAAACAGAAGATCGTCATGAACATATATATGCATACAGAGAGAAGTGATATCGACCACCTCTCCTTCTCCGAGAGATTGGTCGAACAACAAGTTCTCGTATATCTATCCGACACTACCGGCTACATATATACAATGATTATCTCTTACAATACAATCTCCTAATTAAATTGTAGGAACACAGGGTCCACATAGTATTCTCCGTTTTTAGCGATCACGTGGTCAAGGAAGAATGCCGCCAATTCCTGTTGAATTCCTCGCATACGATCTGGTGCTAGGAGTTCATCCCGCTTCCGAAACATCTAATTTGAAGAAGGGGGTCAATACATATATATATGAATAAATGAAACTCAACACAAATGATGGTAATAAAATAAAATTGTGAATATTATTGCTTACGCACTTCATATTGTTCTTCAGTGTAGCCCCGCTCACAGGTCGTGTAGCGGATGGACTCGCAAACGTAGTATCCACAGTAATTATTCCCGGCTTCCTGCCACAACCACTTTACAAGAAATAAAGGTCAATCAAACTGATAAGCAAGCATGCTAAATGGTATTGATGAAACTAGCGCTTGAATCACTAGGAGATGCGCGGAACATGCTACTATAGTACTTACTTTCGGGTGTTTAAATTGCAGCTTCTTCGGCAGTCCCGGAGCTTTTGCGGTGAATTTTCTCCAAACCCTGCCAGAGAAAGAAAACAATTACTTGATATCAGGAAATGAACAAAGTTGCTGATATGGTGGATAATGATCGATTTAACTTACTTCTCGAGCATTTGAGTCATGTTCGCATAGTCCTGGGGATCTTCTCGTCTCGAGTCTAAGACGGTTACTACTCCCTGCTCAAGCTTAATCTCTAGGAGAATATAGTGGAAGCTGCGCATGCATGCATAAGTCATCAATTACATTACCATAACCTGGACTAATAAGGGAAACCGAATATGCACAAGACAGTAACACTCACTTGAAGTTGTAAGGAAAGAGTATTATATCTTTGTTTTGATTTAATACCAACGATTGTAGCAAGTTGGCCTCGGCTTCTTTGGGATGTTTTTCAACCGTATATGCATCTATGAGATTTGTGTTAATGAACCCAATATCACCGATTTGTCTTTTCTTCAATTCGGCAATCTTCAATCTGCATAATATAGTGAGGATAATTATAAATACATGCAATGAAAGAGCTGACCTATATAGAGAGACTTAATGAAAGAAGTAGTACTACTTACAGACAGTAGCAAGTGATCGTTGTTTTATCGAGGGCCTTTTGATTGTAAAACTGGAAGAAATCCTCAAATGGAACATTCAGCAGATCAATTCCAACGAGGTCATGCTCCGGTTTAACTCTCAGCGTCAAAGTATTCATCCCATCAGACTCTCTGCAGGTTTTCATGTACCAATCATGTAGTCTTCGCATCATCGTTGATAGAGATCTTTCATCTTTGACGAGAGGCTTCCCGTAATGGTATTTGTGTTCGTCGACCTCCATGATTTCATAATGTACATCGTCGGGCAGGTAATCTCCAAAATTGCTATAACCGGCCACCATCCTCGGATCATTAGCGACGATGTCTTTTGACACCTTGAGCGGGGGGCACGATTGGTTCGCTTGTTCGCCGAGCTGGGCAATTTTTTTCCCAGCTCATCGTTCTTTTAACCATTGATCACTGACAGTACTTCCCGACCGCTCTGCTTCGGCATATGTCTTTGCAAGAATGCGCTCATAGTTGCCTCTCGGCGGAGACTTTGGTGGTTTTGTCAGGGCAGCCAGAGTGCGCTTTGCTTTCACTGGATCTACCTTCTCCTCCGGAGGTGGATGTTTCTTTGCTTTCACCCCTTCAAAGAAGTTTGTCACTTCGGCTCGCACGATCTTCCTGGTTTCCTCCTCGGTCCTCTCGTATGGTAACTTATCCGGAGTCTTCAGAGAAGGACCGAATCTGTATTGCCTCCCGCCTCTGGCAGCTGTACTGCTAGACGCCGGCAGAGCAGACGGAGCGGCTGCGGCTGTCTTCTTTCCTTGCTTACGAGGCGGAGGAGAAGGACTATGACGCGCCGGAGCAGCCGCAGCGGCGGCGGGTCTCTTCCGCCCTTGCTGACGAGGCGGAGAAGGAGGAGGCTGGCTGCTCTGGCGCGCCGGCGCAGGCGGAGAAGGAGGCGGAGTGCCGCCACGCGCCGGAGAAGGAGGATGAGTTCCCTGATCACTCGTCGGAGGAGGAGGCGGAGGAGGAGGCGGAGTGCCCTTACTCACCGGTGCCGTCCAGTTCGGAAGCTTGATGAGCTCCTTCCGCCATAGGCATGGAGTCTTCAGAGTAGAACCCAGCCGAGTCTCCCCTTCACCGGTAGGGTGGTCAAGCTGGAGCTCCTCAAATCCCTCCGTTATTTCATCCACCATCACCCTAGCATATCCTTCTGGAATCGGCCGGCAGTGGTAGGTTGCGCCGGGTCCAGGAGGTAAAACAGAGCCAACAGCCGCCTTGACTTTGAAGTTCTGCCATTCCGCCATAAGGTGGCAATGTTGAGACTCCGTGATAGCATCCACGGGGTAGCTAGCAGGAGTCGCATGCTCTAGCTGAAGCAGCTCGGTGGAAGCCACGCTGCTTCTCCGCTGAGATGGCGGTGTAGCTTTGGGGGCAGTTTCGACATGTCGATTGCCGTCTCGTTCCTCTAGCGCTTGAACCCTTTCGTGCAGCTTCTGAATTTGGATCTGCTCCAATTTTTTCCTCCTCTCCTGGCTTTTGTAACCGCCCGCGTCCGTAAACTAGCCTTCCACGGAACGGAGCCTGGCATGCCTCGTGTCCGTCCAGGGTGCTCAGGATTCCCGAGGGCCATTGTGAGCTCGTCGTTCTCTCTGTCTGGAACGAACGTCCCTTCCTGCGCTGCATCGATATATTGCTGAATCTTCTTGACTGGTATTCTCAAAAGCTCGTTCGTCCAAACACACCTCCCTGATACAGGGTCCAAGGTTCCGCCAGCCCCAAAGAACCATGTCCGGCAACGGTCTGTCCAGTTCATTGTCTGTGGTTCGATCCCTTTTTCAAGCAGATCATTCTCAGCCTTGGCCCACTTAGGTCGGGCTTTGAGGTAGCCACCTGACCCCGTGCGATGGTGAAGCTTCTTCTTCGCAGCATTCTTCTTGTTTGTCGCTGACATCTTCTTACTCTTTTCCGATGTCTTGTGGGCCACAAATGCGGGCCAGTGATCTCTGATCTTCTCATACTGGCCGATGAATTTTGGTGTCTCTTCTTTGTCGACAAACGTTTTCAGCTCATTCTTCCACCTCCTGAATAGGTCTGCTATCTTCTTAAGAGCATGAGACTTGATTAATTGAGCTTTAACTGGCTTCTCCGGATCCTCCTCTGGCGGTAGGGTGAAATTTGCCTTCAGCTCAGTCCAAAGATCATCTTTCTGCATATCATTGACATAAAACACCTCAGGGTCTTCCTTCTTAGGCTTATACCATTGGTGGATGCTGATCGGGATCTTGTCCCTAACTAGAACCCCGCACTGAGCAGCAAATGCATCCTTTGTCCGGATGGGTTCAATCGGTTGGCCATCGCGCGCGATTGCTGTGATCTCAAATCTTTCATCCGAGCGCAACTTTCTCTTCGGGCCTCGTCTCTTTACCGCAGTTGTGCTCGATCCGAAGGGCTGGAAAAAAGAAGAAAGACGAGTGTTAATTAATATGTGTACATACCAAAACAATGAATGCATCAATTAGCTAGTCAGCACAGGCTTAACTAATATATTTACCTGGCCGGACTCTGTTCGGTCACCGGAGCCGTCACCACGGGCTCCTTCTTGCACCAGCATTGGGTCACCGGAGCCATCATAATCATGTCTTTCCTCCTCCACTCTTCGATCACCGTAGCCTGCTTCTTCACCCTGTTCTTCCAGACCATCATTGTCGTTAAGATACGACAAGATATCACCTCCAGCTAAGATTATGTCCCCCAACACCTCTTCTGCTTGCTCGTCTCATCCGTGCTCCATTGTTTCTGCAAATATTACAACATGGCAATTATTACACAAACATGACAGCAGGTGGATATATTAGTGCAAATGTAGACCTAGCTTATTCCGGGTTTGGGGTGGCCTCGGCAACGCTTCAAGGGTAGGGGCGCGGCGGGAGGGGGTAGGAGACCGACATCGTTTTTTTCTAGGGTTTGGGTGTCCTCGAGAGTTTTGGTCGAGCGAGAGGGCCGGGGGGTGCTCCCGTGGTATAAGTTATCACGGTCGAGAGGGGGTATAAATATCGACCGTCCATCATGTCGAAGTTATCTGGGAGGGAGTTATATATATCGACAACGACGACATACATACATGGGAAAATAATGTTATCGGGGAGGGGGTATATCGACCCCCCCCACGTGTTGAAGTTATCGGGAGGGGGTTATATCGACAACGACGACATACGTACATGGAAAAATAATATTATCGGGGAGGGGGTATATCGACCCCCCCTCGTGTTGAAGTTATCGGGAGAGGGGTATATCGACGACGACAGACCCGATAAAACATAAGAAAACGAAGAAGAAACAAAAAGAGGAGAAGAAGAAAAGGAATAGAGGAGAAGATCGAAGAAAAAAAAGAGGAGAAGAAGAAAGGAATAGAGGAGAGAAGAAGAAAAAATAGATTTTTTTCTATTTTTTCTTCTTCTCTTCTATTCCTTTCTTCTTCTCCTCTTCTTTCTCTTCTTTTTTCCTCTTCTTATTTATTTCTCCTCTTCTTCCTCTCCTCTTCTTCTCCTTTCTTCCTCTTCTTATTTTCCTTTTTCCTCTCATTCATAAAAAAATGCTCAAATAGATAATTTTGAAAAACAGTAAAGGTTTTGCCTAATGCATTGTTCATATGAATATACAAACATTTGCATATTCTACAATAATTAATATCACCAGAAAAATCTATGAACAGAAAAAAATCCCAACTTTTCTAAAAATCTATCTTTTGCATATATACATGAACATATATATACACAGAGAACATATATACATACATATACTCATACATGAACATATCATCATATATATGAACATACATTTTCTTTGCATATGCATATGAACATACATTTTCTTTGCATATGCATATGAACATACATACATACATTTTTCTTTCATATGAACATACATACATACATTTTCTTTGCATATGACCATACATACATTTTTCTTTGCATATGACCATTCATACATTTTCTTTGCATATGCTTTGCATATAAACATACATACATATGAACATACATACATACATATAAACATAACATACATACACAAAAAATTCTAAAAATCTGCCTAAAAAAATTATATGAAAAAAGCATACATCATCCATCCATCCATATAATGAACATATACATCATCCATCCATCCATATAATCAACATATGCATATGAAAAAAAATTATATGAAGAGGATCGAGGGGACAGGGAGGAAAGGGGGTCGCCGGAGCCGGACCGAACGGGGAGGAGGGGCGGCGTCGAGGCAAGGGCGGCAGTGGGGGCGGGCGCCGGCGACGACGATAATGGTGGGGGCGGGCCGGGGCGCAGGGGCGCGGCCGTGCGTGCTCGGGGACGGGGCAGGGGCACGGGGCGGCGGCCGGCGTGGGCTCGGGTGCGGGGCAGGGGCACGGGGAGACGGGGATGGCGGCCGGCGGCGGCGACGGCGACGAGGAGGGCGCGAGCGATTTGGGAAGCCTGGCGGCGGGGGCAACTGGCGAGGGAGGCGAGGGAGATGTGAAATTTTCACAAGTCCTAGTTATATAGCAAGGGCATTGGTCCCGGTTCGTGGCACCAGCCGGGACCAATGCCACCCTTTAGTCCCGGTTGGTGCCACCAACCGGGACCAAAGGTCCCTTTTCAGGGAAGCGGCGGCCTTTGGTCCCGGTTGGTGGCACCAACCGGGACTAAAGGGGGGGCATTGGTCCCGGTTGGTGGCACGAACCGGTACCAATGCACCCCTTTAGTCCCGGTTGGTGGCACCAACCGGGACCAAAGGCCTCTTGCTGCCCGCGCCGCGGACAAAAGTTTAGTCCCACCTCGCTAGTTGAGAGGGGCTCGGTGTGGTTTATAAGCCCCGCTGCGGCTGCTGTCTCGAACTCCTCTCTATAGCAGGCTTCTGGGCCTAACTTTGGCGCGCTGCCCGTTGAGCCCTCTAGCCCTTCTGGGCCTGTATTTGCAAACCCGAGGGTTGGAGGGCCCAGCGGGCCCCAACAATTTTTTTGCTGTATTTAGTTTTTTTGTTTTATTTATTTTGTTTTGTTTCTACTTACAACAAAAAACTTATTTATTTTATTTTATTTTGTTTCTAATTACTTATTTATTTTACTTTATGATAATTCTTTTTGCTATTAAAGTTTCTATCAAAAAAGTTCTTTATGAAAATTCTTTTTGCTGTATTTAGTTTTTTTGTTTTCTTTTTTGCTTTATTTATTTTGTTTTGTTTCTACTTACAACAAAAAACTTATTTATTTTATTTTGTTTCTAATTACTTATTTATTTTACTTTATGATAATTCTTTTTGCTATTACAGTTTCTATCAAAAAAAGTTCTTTATGAAAATTCTTTTTGCTTTTAATGATTTTGAACAGAAAATATTTTGATAATTTTAGTTGCATCAATTTTATATGATTTTAGTTTCAATAATAATAGAGGTTTCTTATAATGTTTTGAACAGAAAATACTTTGTTAATTTTAGTTTCATAAATTTTATTAAAGTTTATTTTATTTTGTCGGAACACAAGAAGTCCGGAGTTGTAATAAGTTATTAAAAATAAAAAAGAGGCGCAATGCTCGTTGATTAGCTTCAAGCCTGTCGGAATAGTGTAGACTGCACTGCACATAGCTCCATGCAGTCTACCTTATTCCTCAAGGCTTGAAGCTAAGCAACATGAGCATTGCGCCTCTTCTTCACCGTCTCTGCACTCAGGGCTCATAAACCGCTCCTAGTGCCTCTCAGCTAGCGAGGTGGGACTAAAAAACTGCTTAGTAAGAAACTCTAGTACCGGTTCGTGCCACGAACCGGTACTAAAGGTGCTCATGGGGCCACAGCCTCATTAGTACCGGTTCGTGGCACCAATAGGGACCAAAGGGTGGAATTGGTCCCGGTTCGTGCCACCAACCGGGACCAATGGCCTTGCACAGCGGCGTGGTGGTGAGTTTAGTCCCACCTCGCTAGCTGAGAGAGAGCCGCACCTGTTTATAAGGTGCGGAGCGCCTGATCTGTCGAGCTCCTCTCTAAAGCAGGCTTACGGGCCTAACCTCTCTGTACATGCCTGTGGGCCTAGTGGGCCTTCTGCGGGCCTGAATCCTGGCCCATGGATGGGTTTCTAATCGTATTCAGGCCGTGGTGGCCCAGTAGGTGGCATAATTTTTAATTTTTGGCCTGTTATTTTTCATGCATTTACTAATTATTTTGAGCTATAAGACCCTAAAATTGAAAAGCATTTCAAATGAACTCTGAAAAGGTTGAAAGTTGGCATGGTATCATCATTTCATCCACATAGCATGTGCAAGAAAGTTGGCATGGTATCATCATAATAGTTGCGGGAGAAAGTCTTTACTTTTCTTCGCTTGTGTCATTTGCTTATTGCGCTGTAACCATGAATAATCTTCATCGTTTATCAGGATGCTTGGGTCAGCCTTGACTTTGAAGGGAGGAATTTTATGAAACTTTTCATAATCTTCAGACATGTCTGTCTTGCCCTCCACTCCCACAATGTCCCTTTTTCCTGAAAGAACTATGTGGCGCTTTGGCTCATCGTATGATGTATTCGCTTCCTTATCTTTTCTTTTCCTCGGTCTGGTAGACATGTCCTTCACATAGATAACCTGTGCCACATCATTGGCTAGGACGAACGGTTCGTCAGTGTACCCAAGATTGTTCAGATCCACTGTTGTCATTCCGTACTGTGGGTCTACCTGTACCCCGCCTCCTGACAGATTGACCCATTTGCACTTAAACAAAGGGACCTTAAAATCATGTCCGTAGTCAAGTTCCCATATGTCCATTATGTAACCATAATATGTGTCCTTTCCCCTCTCGGCTGCTGCATCAAAGCGGACACCGCTGTTTTGGTTGGTGCTCTTTTGATCTTGGACGATCGTGTAAAATGTATTCCCATTTATCTCGTATCCTTTGTAAGTCAATACAGTCGAAGATGGTCCCCTGGACAACGAGTACAACTCATCACAAACAGTGGTGTCACCTCTGAGACGTGTTTCCAACCAACTGCTGAAAGTCCTGATGTGTTCACATGTAATCCAGTCGTCACACTGCTCCGGGTGTTTGGAGCGCAGACTGTTCTTGTGTTCATCGACATACAGGGTCACCAAGGTAGAGTGCTGTAGAACTGTGTAGTGTGCTTGAGACCAAGAATAGCCGTCCCTGCATATTATTGAGTCCCCTCCAAGCGTGCCTTTTCCAGTCAGTCTCCCCTCATACCGCGATTTAGGGAGACCTATCTTCTTAAGGCCAGGAATGAAGTCAACAAAAAACCCAATGACATCCTCTGTTTGATGGCCCATGGAGATGCTTCCTTCTGGCCTAGCGCGGTTATGGACATATTTCTTTAGGACTCCCATGAACCTCTCAAAGGTGAACATATTGTGTAGAAATACGGGCCCCAGAATGACAATCTCGTCGACTAGATGAACTAGGACGTGCGTCATGATATTGAAGAAGGATGGTGGGAACACCAGCTCGAAACTGACAAGACATTGCGCCACATCACTCCTTAACCTTGGTATGATTTCTGGATCGATCACCTTCTGAGAGATTTCATTGAGGAATGCACATAGCTTCACAACGGCTAATCGGACGTTTTTCGGTAGAAGCCCCCTCAATGCAACCGGAAGCAGTTGCGTCATAATCACATGGCAGTCATGAGACTTTAGGTTCTGGAACTTTTTCTCTGGCACATTTATTATTCCCTTTATATTCGACGAGAAGCCAGTCGGGACCTTCATACTGAGCAGGCATTCAAAGAAGATTTATTTCTCTTCTTTCGTAAGAGCGTAGCTGGCCGGACCTTCATACTGCTTCGGAGGCATGCCGTCTTTTTCGTGCAAACATTGCAGGTCCTCCCGTGCCTCAGGTGTATCTTTTGTCTTCCCATACACGCCCAAGAAGCCTAGCAGGTTCACGCAAAGGTTCTTCGTCACGTGCATCACGTTGATTGAAGAGCGGACCTCTAGCTCTTTCCAGTAGGGTAGGTCCCAAAATATAGATTTCTTCTTCCACATGGGTGCGTGTCCCTCAGCGTCATTCAGAACAGCTAGTCCGTCGGGACCCTTTCCAAAGATTACGTGTAAATCATTGACCATAGCAAGTACGTGATCACCGGTACGCATGGCGGGCTTCTTCTGGTGATCTGCCTCGCCTTTGAAATGCTTGCCTTTCTTTCGACATTGATGGTTGGTCGGAAGAAATCGACGATGGCCCAGGTACAAATTCTTCCTGCTTTTGTCCAGGTATATACTTTCAGTGTCATCTAAACAGTGCGTGCATGCGTGGTATCCCTTGTTTGTCTGTCCTGAAAGGTTACTGAGAGCGGGCCAATCGTTGATGGTTACAAACAGCAACGCGTGCAGGTTAAATTCCTCCTGTTTGTGCTCATCCCACGTACGTACACCGTTTCCATTCCACAGCTGTAAAAGTTCTTCAACTAATGGCCTTAGGTACACATCAATGTCGTTGCCGGGTTGCTTAGGGCCTTGGATGAGAACTGGCATCATAATGAACTTCCGCTTCATGCACGTCCAAGGAGGAAGGTTATACATACATAGAGTCACGGGCCAGGTGCTGTGATTGCTGCTCTGCTCCCCGAAAGGATTAATGCCATCCGCGCTTAAACCAAACCATACGTTCCTTGGGCCAGCTGCAAACTCAGCCTAGTACTTTCTCTCGATTTTTCTCCACTGCGACCTGTCAGCGGGTGCTCTCAACTTCCCGTCTTTCTTACGGTCCTCACTGTGCCATCGCATCAACTTGGCATGCTCTCCGTTTCTGAACAGACGTTTCAACCGTGGTATTATAGGAGCATACCACATCACCTTCGCAGGAACCCTCTTCCTGGGGGGCTCGCCGTCAACATCACCAGGGTCATCTCGTCTGATCTTATACCGCAATGCACCACATAGCGGGCATGCGTTCAGATCCTTGTACGCACCGCGGTAGAGGATGCAGTCATTAGGGCATGCATGTATCTTCTGCACCTCCAATCCTAGAGGGCATACGACCTTCTTTGTTGCGTATGTACTGTCGGGCAATTCGTTATCCTTTGGAAGCTTCTTCTTCAATATTTTCAATAGCTTCTCAAATCCTTTGTCAGGCACAGCATTCTCTGCCTTCCACTGCAGCAATTCCAGTACGGTACCGAGCTTTGTGTTGCCAGTACAACCTTTTTTTGTGATCCTCTAACATGCGATCGAACTTCAGCTTCTCCTTTTGACTTTCGCATTGCGTCCTTGCATCGACTATGACCCGGCGGAGATCATCATCATCGGGCACTGGTTCCTCTTGATCTTCAGCAGCTTCCCCCTTGCAGCATCATTGGGCACATCGTCTGGTTCCTCTTGATCTTCAGCAGCTTCCCCCGTTGCAGCATCACCGTATTCAGGGGGCACATAGTTGTCATCGTCCTCTTCTTCTTCGCCGTCTTCCATCATAACCCCTATTTCTCTGTGCCTCGTCCAAACATTATAGTGTGGCATGAAACCCTTGTAAAGTAGGTGGGTGTGAAGGATTTTCCGGTCAGAGTAAGACTTCGTATTCCCACATATAGGGCATGGACAACACATAAAACCATTCTGCTTGTTTGCCTCAGCCACTTCGAGAAAATCATGCACACCCTTAATGTACTCGGAGGTGTGTCTGTCACCGTACATCCATTGCCGGTTCATCTGCGTGCATTATATATAATTAAGTGTGTCAAAAACCATTACAGAACATCATGGATAGATAATTAAGTGACCAAATTAATAGAAGTTCATCATCACATTAAAACCAAAGTACATACATAGTTCTCGTCTAACAACATATATATAGCTCTCCAGAGCATCTAATTAATTAAACCATACATTGAAACTATGTAAAACATTTCAATGCCAAAACAAATGCGATCATAATCGCAACCAAGGTAACAATTGATCCAACGGCATAATGATACCAAGCCTCGGTATGAATGGCATATTTTCTAATCTTTCTAATCTTCAAGCGCATTGCATCCATCTTGATCTTGTGATCATCGACGAGATCCGCAACATGCAACTCCAATATCATCTTCTCCTCCTCAATTTTTTTATTTTTTCCTTCAAGTAATTGTTTTCTTCTTCAACTAAATTTAACCTCTCGACAATAGGGTCGGTTAGAATTTCCGGTTCAACCACCTCCTAGATAAATAAAATCTATGTCACGTTGGTCGGTATATTTGTCATAAACAATAAATGAACCAAATAGTTATAAAAAGATAATATATACCACATTCGAATCATAGACAGGACGAGGGCCGACGGGGGCGGATACCAAAACCATCGCACTATGTAATAAGAAGGAATAATAAAAGTAACAAAATTAGACAAGTAACTATCTAAAATAAGAATTTTTTCCTTTCAGAAAGAAGATAAGAACAAGAGGCTCACCACGGTGGTGCTGGGGACGAAATCGGCGCGGGCGATCGACGGCGGTGAAGACGGGGACGGGACGTGACGGACCGCTAAACCTACACAAATCTCGGGGAAAATGGAGCTCGGAGGTCGAGTTTCGAGAGGAGAAAGATTAACTAGTGTGGCTCAGACATTTCATCGAACACCTCATGTGCATAGGAGGTGAGCTAGAGCACCCAAATGCCCTCCCCTCGCCAGCCAGAAAAAATAGAGCACTCTGGAGTGCTCTGCTGTGGCGATGGGGTATACATAGGGAACTCATTGGTCCCAGTTCGTGGCACCAACCGGGACTAAAGGCCTTTGGTCTCGGTTGGTGCCATGAACCGGGACCAATGCCCCCTTTAGTCCCGGTTGGTGGCACCAACCGGGACCAAAGGCCTTGTGCTGCCCCGCGTCAAAAGTTTAGTCCCACCTCGCTAGTTGAGAGAGCTCGAGAGTGGTTTATAAGCGTTGCTGCGCCCACCCTCTCGAACTCCTCTCAACTGCAGGCTTTCGGGCCTAACTGTTCTCTTCGCCTGTGGGGCCTACTGGGCCTTCAGCGGGCCTGAATCCTGGCCCATGGATGGGTTTCTAGTCGTATTCGGGCCGTGGTGGCCCAGTAGGTGGCATAATATTTTTTCTCTGTTTTTTCTCTTTTGCTTTATTTGTTTTGTTTTGTTTCTACTTACAACAAAAAACTTATTTATTTTATTTCTAATTACTTATGTATTTTACTTTAATTATTTTATTTTTATTTATTTTACTGCTGCTATTTTTATTTATTTTACTGCTGCTATTTTTACTTAATTTATTAAGGTTTATTTATTTTAGTTAGTATAGTTTATTTTATTTTATTTTATTAAGGTTTATTTATTTTATTTATGTTTATTTATTTTATATATATAAAAAAATGAACATAGATGCGCTTATAGAGGAAATTCAACCCAAATTCATAATAAATTTCTATGAAATTTACTGTGAATTTAGGTCAAATTCCCTGTATAAGAGCATCTATTTTCACTTTAAGATGAGCTCAACAATTCAGAGAGGGACGGGCTTATAAACTGGTGTGAGCGCCCTTCGGTTGGCGAGGTGGGACTAAACACTGGCCGCAACTAGGACCAGCCCTTTAGTCCAGGTTTGTGGTAGGAACCGGGACTAAAGGGTGGTGGGCCAGGAGCGTGGCCCATTGGTCCCGGTTTGTCCCACCAACCGGGACCAAAGGGTCCAGACGAGTCGGGACCAATGCCCCCACGAGGCCCGGCAGGCCCCTGGCCGCACGAGCCGGGACCAATGCTCACATTAGTCCCGGTTCGTGACTGAACCGGGACTAATGTGAATATTGCCCTGTGACCAAAGCCCAGTTTTCTACTAGTGAGTGCAGGACCGGTCCTCAGATTTCGGGGGCCCGGGGCGAAACTAAAACCTAGGGGCCCTCAACATAAACACCAGAATTACGGGCAATGGAGAAATATACAACAGAGCGTGATGCAAGGACATGTTTAAACTACATCTGTAGGAGTATATTATTTTAGGTACCAAAAGGGACAGAATACTCCAAGAATAGTCGTAAAACAATTTGCATCCTAAAAGCATTGTTGAATTCAAATTTTGAATTCTCGTAATGACAATGGTAAGACTGTTACCACAAATAGGAGTATATATGAGAAATTAGATAGATGAGTAAATCCATATGACTGATGTGGAAAATATTTCTTCATAACTTCAAAACTTAGATACCTTTATGTCTTCAAAATCAAATCTACGGTGCCGCGATAGTGCAAAGTTACTCCCACCTCGTTATGCAAATGATTAAATCAAGAGTTAATTACCCAATTGTGCCGTCATTGCTCAGTTCATCTATAAATTAACCGCCATGAGCTGCATCCAGAACCTCTTTCTTCGCTTGAGAATTGAGATCTATAGCACCACGTGATCATCAGTATTAAACCACAGAATCAAAATGATTAATTGTGCAAATAGTGGAAGATGTCGTCCAGCAAAACTCACCTCTATAGACCCATAGCAGCACCGATCCGCCTCTGATTTCCGGCGTGGACAACGTCCCTTGAGATCCAGGCCTCTTCCTTGAGAAACCTCTCCTGGTTCATCCGCCACAATCTAGGCATGAGACGAAAAAGCGGCGCCCGCTGCGTTCGTGATGGCGATGCACGCGTTCGGTCATGGATCCCGCGAGTCAGTGCCTGAGTTATGCCGATGTATCAGACTTTCCATCTACAATTTTCGCAAAAGAAATAGACTTTCCATCTACAATAGCTGCTACCACTTGGGCGGTGGGCCAGCACAGATGAACTTTTTTTACTGCAGCCTAAATCGTAGGCCTAATGTAAAATACATATTCGGGGGCCCCTCCACCTTGGGGGCCCGGGGCGGCTGCCCCCCTGCCCCCCCTCAGGGCCGGCCCTGAGTGAGTGGAGGCATCTGATTGCTCGTGTGGTGTGATGGAGTTGATGTTGAACTACTACGGGACACGGACGAACACATGCTTTGCAAGCCCGGCTAATCTGAGAGAAATGGAGAAGAGGAGCTGCTTGGAATGGCCATCCGAAGCACGGGAACATGGTGTTTTTAAAGGCAGAGAGGAGCGTCGCCGGCTAGCCGTTGCGGCTGAGGTATGACCAATGCGCATCTCCCTCCCGCCTGGTGCATGTAGCCGTTGTGGCTACAGCTCAGTAAATGCCTTGGCGTTGGTCGCTGCCGCCTGTTGCAGCTAGCCGTTGTCACCACCGGGTGGCATGTGGGCCTTTACTGACGCGTAGAGAGAAATACGAGCCATATACAAGGAGGTGTACGCTGCCCAGGGGAGTTTATACGCGCGTCGTATTGGAGTTAGCACGAATCACGTGGGGGTGAGTGGCGAGGATAACGACCTCGCGTAGCCGCATGTGCACAGGCGATTTAGCGTTGCAAAACATGCTATATTATTGCTATAAAATTTTATTTTGCTTGCTTGCAAGTGATAGTACTTTTCAGTTCTATGAGTAGATTAAAGCACGGGTCACAAAGTTTTCTTGTTCTTGCTATCGGGGTTATGAATACATCACCAAAATTACAACCATTGCGGTGACGACTTCCATTTTGGCATCACATGGTTTGAGTTTACGAATTGAGTCCAGCATGCATGTGGCAGGGAAAAAAAAAAGGGTTCCACTTTCATATTGTCAGCCTGAATTTATTTAGATAATATAAACCGTTATTATAAATCGGCGGGCCGATTCACACGTTAGCATCAGTCGGGGCCGCAGCTGCCCGATCTTCAAGATGGGTTCGACCACTCCCTCGTTCCCATCCCTCGTCCTTATGAGTTACTAGTAGAACGCCCGTGCGTTGTCATGGGCCCTTCAATTTTTCCTTTTCAATTGCACATATATGAATACAATGCACATCTCTTTGTGTCTACCACCCTCCATCTCTCTCTCTCCCATTCTCTCTCCTACCTTCTCTGAGTCTCACCCTGTCTCTCTTTTCTCTCTCACACACTAACCCCTTTCCCTCGACTCAAAACTTAACTTTTGGCTCAACTCAATTTTGCTCAGTGTTAACGTTCGGCAGCTACAGTAAACATCCTAGAAGGTTAAACATTAAATTGAAATTTTAACCTTTATACAGGCTAAGATAACTTTTAGAACTTCTGGATCACACAAATTAATGATTATAATCTGTACAACAAACAAAAATGACTTGACATTGTAAACTTTTTAATCCATGTCTAGACTTACATGAGCACCATGGCGTTAGTTCTGATACTTATTCTTGCCTATATTATACTTTTGTTATTTCGAGAAGATATCCCCAACTAATAAGTAAAGATTTTAAGAAAAATTATCAAAATCACCGCATCATGGAAATGATATACACAGATGGACCATGGGAAAAATAGTACTAAAAGACATGTACGCAAGAATTTCTTAGAGGTTGATCATTGCATCGTGACAAGAGCTGACCTTGCCTAGACCGGCAAGATTCAAAGCAACAAGCCATAGATGTTTGGTTCACGCCTGACACTTCCCCTGTTGGTGCCGCCACCTAGCGTCCAAGCTTGCTTTCTTCACCTTTACTTTGTTCATGCCACCCCCAATCCAATCAACAGATGAGTTGATTGCCCATCCGGCCACTTCTCTGTTTCCTGTCAAGCAACCATGGAGGGTGTATTGGAAAAACATCATAGAACATGTAAGCATCACATCACTGGCATAGACCCTAGAATTCAAGATTTTAGTCCAAAAATAAATGTTGTAAGACTACTTTCAAGATAAAAAATCTTAAATTCATCATAAAATGGATTGATTGACTCGTTTTAATACTGCACGCGCAACCATCTGTGCATATGATTAAAGCACATGAGAGAAAATATCTCTTTGGACAAAAAACTTATATAGAACATTCCATGGTAGATGACTGATAAAAAGGAACAAACAAACCAATGAACTCCGATCTGATGAGAAGAAATAAACAAACAACCATTTCTAAAATGTAAAAGAAAGTAACACTCTCGGTAAAAGAAACTAAAAGTTGATGACAAGCATTACATGTATATAGAACAAAGATTTATTCACTCTAAATTTTACAGAGATTTGGCTCTTGTAGGAGGATGCTTTTTAGAACTTATTACTGGCCAACTAAATAACAATGCATTAAATAGCACACCGCCTATATCCGCCTAGATAAATACACATGTGTTGGCACGGAATAACAAAAAAATAGCTTATGCAATTTTGCACTGATCAAACAAATTTGGCATAATTCGGATATGTGTTGAATATGATGTCATGCATATTTTAATATTTAACATTTTCATGCTAAGACAAACAAATCTTTCATTTCTTATACACTATCTGATTACAGATAACAACTACTCCTCTGCAAAGATGGAATGTGAAAAATAATGTGTGCCCTCTAATATGTAAGAAATAGCAACACTAAAATCACAATCTGAAGTTGCAAAGACACTTCAGAATAATGACTTGCGTGAAAGCCACACGCACACATTTACTCTTGACGATCAGGATATGGTAGCACATACCTTTCTCGTCTCCATACACTTCAGAAACTCTGCTCTCGAGGAAAAGTAATTATGCCAATAGCATTCTACGTTTTTTGTACAAATTAGGCAATGGACATAAAGTGAATTTGCACCAAAGAAGGGAAGCACAATGCAATTAATCCAATAATAAGCAATATATGCTCCCTCTACAACTTAGACAGACTGGAACATATTTTCTACCAAAGACGGGAGGCCCAATCTCATACTCACTATGCAACGCTAAAGGTCATTAGTGTTCACCACAAGAGTTAATAACATTCCATCATGCTAAAGATCATTTAGTTTATAACTGGCAACAACGATGACAACACCAGTAGCCTTCCCTGTGAACGCCTCCAAAGACGTAACATTTTGTGAAGTGACTCAAGTATCTCGTTAATCAGGCAAACAAGAATATTCCTTGCAAGAATTAAATATCAAGTTGCAAAATTTGTATTACCATGTTTGAATACTCAAGGCATATTATGTTACTGACATGGCTAGATAATTACCTAGTTTTCTCAACCTTAGCACAAAAATCAATGTAAGCAGTTCTGAAACAATATGTACTAAATCATTAAACCAAGAATATATATTTCATTTTGCAAAAAAATAGACTTCGACTACATTTATCAATAAGTGACCCATGGCTTAACCAAGCTTTGTTTTTTTTGAAAGTGCTTAACCAAGCTTTGTGGTAGTGTTGGAACCTGCATCGCAAACGTGTGCATGGTAACAGCTCTCATTCAATGCAGGATATTGCAACAAAATAGAACAGATGCAAAGGTGCAGCGACGATAACTATCAGGCATCAAGTTCATGTCTTGCCCCGTGTTCGGCCAAAGTCAATGCATTCCTAAGATTTTTCAGCCAACTTGCATATGACGCCTTATAATTTTCTAGTCTATATCCCATATATAATCTACTTTACTCTATCTCATATGTACCTTCTAACATGTAAGAAATTGTATAGCAAATCACAACCTCAATAAGGAAGTCATCGAGTACCAATAAATTGGTAGAAACATGTGCATTTTAGTATTTTTAATTTCAAGAAAAGTTATCTAAAAATAATGTACATCTCATGTATAGCAGGCACAACTTCACTGCAAGTCTGCAATATGCTACAAATACACATACTGCGCAATTGGTATTCAATATGAAGAAAACAGGAAATCTTAAAACTGCTCTGTACACGTACTGATTATGATCAACATCAGCTATATAGCTCATTGTAGAATGCAGTCTGGTTAAATTTGGAAGTAAGTCATGTGTTTGCATTTAAGAGCATAATCTTAAGGGCTTGAATTAAAAAGGGGGGGGGGGGGGGGGGGCAAAGACAGATTAATTGCCTCTGATCCATAAAATATATACATAGCAGCTGCCAGCCAACTCTTGTTGATCCTATCTAATACATGGACCTATTCGCCATTGAATAAGCCTACTGAATTAGCCGACCTCTCAAGACAAGCTGGCATTACAAGCATGGTCATACTGTCATAGTAAAACCACCTTGAAGCATTTCAGCAAAAGATGCAATGGTTTCAGAATAAACTGTGTTTGGCCTAAAATGGGAGCACCTCTAGGCCAAGATTGTGTAACACAATCTTGTACCACTAAAATGCAGAACACGAAAATAGCTACAAACTAAACTTGAGCATGCTGCACTTACCAAAAGCTAGTTGTCTACAGAGTCAAAATTGAATTGATGAAGCCTTATCATCGGGGTTGGGGAGTCGCCTTATCATCACGATGGGGGGATCGGCGCACAAGCAGCAAGCACGACCCCCATGCCACAGCCTGGACGATCATGGTTGGTGATGCGGCGGTCGCGACCAACGCCACAAGCTCACAACTGACTATTGGCATGGCTCTCTCTCTTGCAGCGGGAGCAGTTTCTCGTGCTCCCCGTCACCTCTCTCAGCTTCATATGCCTCCTCCTCTTCCGCTGATGCATTATATTGTATGTCACTATTTTATGTTTCTGGAAAAAAATCTGGAATTGAACTTTAGTTTTTGCTTCCCAATTGCATAAGTAAATGTACTGGAAAATCCAACAGAATAATAAGGGAGTAAACCATTTGTAGAATAAACTCCATATTTAACAATATGGGAGATAGCCTTCATGTATGCATGTCATTATTCTCTCGCTCGTCTAAATGGTGAGAGAAGCGCCAAATATGATGTCTAGGAAATGCGAGCTAGCTACAGGATACAAATCCAAAATCAAAACAAATCTACTACACAAGTCCTCCCTCCGTAAACTAATATAATAGCGTTTAGAATACAAAAATAGTAATCTAAATGCTCTTATATTAGTTTACAGAGGGAGTATCCATCAGCTGATTATGTTGAACTTGAAAGTCAAAGATGCAATGCAAAAGTGACAAGAAGCTATTCAGATTGTATTAAAGAGGCATTGCATTTCAAAAAAGGTTCCTAGTAGTCAAAACCAAGATAGAAAGGGACAACTCATTTGTAGAATCATGCTGACTAAGTGCAAGTGCAGTCCAAAATGGAATATCCAAGTGACAACAATCAATCTTAAATAGCGGTGTAAATCTAAAATCAAGCAAAGAATTGTAATGTCTCAACTGGTCTGGCGTCCCAATCATTAGATGCCATACTACCTTTATTTTCATTAGGTTCGCTTTGCTCATATCTCCCCCTTGGCTCATTGAGATGCCAACCATTGTGATTTTGGGTACAAGAGGGTTTGCTTGCAAATCATTGTTCATGATTGAATCAAATCTGTGTATCGAACCAAGAGGACTCAAAAATAGGTGGATAAACACTCCAAATAAATCTTAACCAAACAATAGCAAGATACATTATGATTATAAAACAATTTTTTCTCTAAAAAAATTAACCATGTTTGGTCCAGTATCAAGTAGAACGCCCGTGCGTTGCCACGGGCCAACAAATGGTCTATCACGAGCCCCTCAACTTCAGCTCTTTGATCATTGTGTTACTTCACAATGTTGTCACCCCACTCTAAATTCGTTTGGTGTTCCCTTCAATTCTATCAAATTGTTGAGTCCCATCACCCCTAACAATTGGATCAACAAGTTGCTTGTTGGCTTCAGCTCCACTCATATGAACCCTCCTACGCCACGATTAAAATCACCCATACAAAGGAAAATAGCTAGAATCGTATCATATGCCCATAATGATTAAGCTGTAGCACTTGTGTTGTTGAATTAGCTATTATAAAAATAATCTGTCTCCGCTTTTGTCCACTACAAATCGCATGAAACAAGTTATTCTCACTCGAATTGATGACTCAACCTATTTGTATTCTGTTATGCAAATGATTGCATGCATCGTCGTCCCTCTAGATGGCTAGAGTGAAACACTTCATGACGGAGTATCTAGCCTTTCATCGACCATTGTGATTCCCAAGCAAGCTTAAGTTTTGAGATCGAATGGGAAATTCAAATTGAAGCACTTCCGAAGAGAAGCGAATGGTATGATACAAGAGTTGGCTATATGTTTTTTATTAAAAAAATCATCATAATCGTGTCAATGAACCCCCTCACTTTTTTCCATGTAATATCGTAAATAGTGTAATTACTATTGATATGAATAGAGACATAATGGCCTTCCCTAGAAAAAGCAAAACATTACGCACATCCCACTTCAATGCATACCACAACATAGGATGAAATTGGTCCTAATTAACCTAGCAAAAAGGCATAGGACAACTATATCATATCCAACCTAAAAATAGGCATATATTTTGACGGCATAGTGAACTTCATCTCACCACTCAAGGAAGCACATGACATGATAAAGAAAGGCAAAAAAAGGCATTGAAGTAAATGTATATGAACTGGGAAAAATGAGATGGTGAGAATAATCTCAGTTTACACACTATGAAAATGTAAATATCTCAAGAAAAATGGCATATCCAGTTGTTACTCAGCAGGCAGTATGAATAATATTCTTCCAATGAGCATCAATCAAGAAAACATGGTCTCTATTTTGAGTAACCCGCAAAGCTTAATAAATCCACTTCGCCTTGTTTGATCTTCACCCACATTTACAGTGTGATTTCGTCTGGTCTGACTCACAAAAACATGGACTAATAATTACGCATCACATTCAGAGCTCGATCCATACCTACATCTAGCTGAGTATTGTCTAACAGTTCATGATCTACCATTAGAGAGCATATGTGAAACTCTGAACCAACCACGACTTGCCTCAAAGCTACCCACACTTTTCCCTTCTCCATACACATAATTGAGGAAGCTACACTACTTCTCATCAGTTTCACCTTAGCCTCCTGTTGTCGCTCACCTCCTCACCATTGCCGCCTGCGGCCCTAGGAAGTGGATGTGGTGACCTGTAGCAACCAATAACATAACTTTAGTACTGCAAGATATTAAGGAGTCAGCCCTTGACCTACAAGGCTACAACATGTTCTATCCAAATGAAGCACCCACAACACTTCGCCCTTGGCCCCCCTGCCTCGCCCAGCTCCTCCTCCTCCCCGTCGTTGGTCGTCGTGGCAAGGAGGTTGCAACAAGAGAGGCGCTGTTCTTTGGAGGGACGGAGGCGGTGACCTGTGGCGGTGGCTGGGAGAGCTGGAGCATGAGGCGACGGTGACCATTGAGGTGACACGCTTTGGAGGGTTGGAGGCGTCGTGTGGAGGCCGCAGTGTGGTGGAAGACGACCATGGCGTGTCACGTGCATTATAGGTAACAAGAGTCAATGCCATGCCGGTGTTCTTGATAGTATAATGCTACCAGTGCCCTACAAAATGTGGACAAAAGGTAACAGTAAATATATCTTTTTGTGAAAAATGGAAATAAACTAATGAAACAAACAATGCAGAAACACATTTGCAGTGATGTATAGTAGTTTTTACTTGCAGGAAATATCGAAAAAGAAGTAAACTTCAGTAAAATGGAAACCCACAAATGGAAATCTAGCAGTACTTCTACTAATTGACAAGCATCTTGTTTAGTTAACAGGGGCAGGTGTGATTTTGCTCACAGATAGAGCAAAGGTTTAAAAATCTTAAACAACTGCATGCTTTTTTAATCTAGAAAAATCAACCAAAGCTCATGTGTGAGTATAAGCTATAAGGTTCAAAACTGTTAGGACACGTTTGTAAGATTGTCAATTTGTTACAATGCTAGCTATTTTTTTAACAGCCATATGCAGATAGATACTACAATAAAAAAACAAAAACATTCATTTTTTGAACCTGGCGTTGAACTAATGATGTATCTCACAATACTTAGTACCACTTTTGCCTTTGTAAATCCGGGTACATAATCTCGTAGATCATAAATTAACTTAATATACTGCATGCACGGGATACCATCAATTTCAGAATTAAATAAAGCATGTGTCATTATAATTTCCGTTCTGAGCGGCAAACCGGTAATATATTTGGAAAGGTCATGAGGAATTGCACCATAGTTCATATTATAGCCATACTTTGCCTAGTGAAAATTATTTCTCATATCATGTGTAAAAACACGTAGAGTATCTAGAGCAGAATGAACAAAATGAAAGATAAATTCCATCATCTAGCAAACTACTTTGACAGAAAGTAAATTAACCAGCTAAAAATGACAGTGAAGACGGATCACTAAGAATCGTACGTGTACCACTCACATCCTTGCTCAGCCCCATGGCCTCCAGCAGCACCATCAGTGTGTGTCTGTGTGTGCGTGCACATCGCTGGTGCTCCTTCGACGTCTATGCGACAGCTGCCACACAACGGCCATGCCACTGTACACTGCCGCCGCCTCGCTCATTATTTTCTTGCTAGATGCTGCCACCGGCCTCCACCATGCCTCCCCATCTACCCATCCCCAATTGCCACAGCGAGATCGCATCAGCTCGCGCCAACAAATGCCCGTGGGCATCCTTCCTCTCCACATGCTTTGGGCCCTGTTTGGGGTACACCCTCATAACCTGCAATATTTCCTGTGCCCAAAGTTGCCTGCTGCTACGTTTCACAATGCCCATGATGCCTCCTAATAAGTTGTCCACAAATTTGAAACCATAAATCATATGCTGTAGTATGCATCGCTAGATGAGGTAACCTTGAACCAGCAAATGAAAGCATACCTTCCTGAGAACTCTATTCTCACACTTCTCACACATTTTATGAGACTCGATAAAGCTTTGATCTGAGAATAATATTTAGTTAATACTTAGAAACTGTAACTGATGATGAAAGAATCAAGGCGCTGTTGAATAAATCGACACAAAAGGGTGATTAGCTAACCTGTGATATTGTTTCCAACAATTAGGATTGAGTCAACCATGTATACATCTCCAGCTACAAGATTCCCTAAACAACGAAGAACCCAATTCAATATACAAGCATCAATTTGCCTGTCTTGTAACATCATAGAAGCTGTCCTGCAGTAAAACGGGAACTTACCCATCTCTAGGACGCGGGGCGGCAACCCATGCCGAGCGGCCGCGGCAAGGTGCTATCGTGGTGGTGCTTCGGGGGGCTGCCACTGGCCGTCCTCCTCACCGCCACCCACGAGGACGCGCCAATGCCGGTCGTTGCATGTCGTCCTGGGCGGGCGGTGGTATTGAGATGGATTGGGGGGACCACGACCTCCTCTGAGTACTACACTGACCTGGGGTTGCGATGGCGCCGGCTGCGGCGGTTTCGGAGATTGGGCGGCGGCGGCTGGGAACCCCAGCGAAGGCGGTGGCGGTGGCGGCTGGGAACCCCAGTGATGGCGGCGGTGGCGTCCCGAGACCACGCCCTAGGATTTCCTAGATCGAGGAAGCAACTGGATCGAGAGGAAAAAATACGGGCTCAAAACCGGTTTTTTTAGTGTGTGCGTAGGGGTGGGGTGGGGGAGAGGACGAAAAAAACCATGATAAGTGGGACGAAAATAAACCGACAGAGACTACCAACTGAGACATTAGGAGTAGAGATCACTCCATCTACTCAAAAAAGAAAAAGAAATCAGTTATGACTCCACGCCGCAGCTCTCCCCAACCACACGCGAGCGTCCATCACTCTCCCACCTCAGCATGAGCGCCGCCCGAGATCCCGATCCTACGCCACCGCGCCGTCGATCCCCTCCCCGTCGTCGGCCCGCAACTCGCATGAGCTTCTGCCGTGAGGAGGGCGAGACGAGGAGTAGCCTCCGCCACCACCCATGTTCGCCTGCAGCGGCGCCCCTCGAAGACGGCGACCTGCTCGCCAGATCCTCCTCCGCCTGCCCCCTAGCCGTCCTCGCTCCCCCGCGCCTCCGCCGTCTACACGCGCTGGCGCCTGCTCGTCTCCGACCCGGGGTTCTCCCGCCCTTCCGCCTCCACCACCGCCGCAACGCCCCCCTGCTCGGTTTCTTCGACAGAAGCCATCCGGACCTCTCCTTCGTGCCTACCCTTGAGGCCCCCGACCGTGTCACACCCGGGCAATTGTCCTTGCTGCGTTAGCGCAACAACGACTCCTCCACCAACCATGGATGCCGGCATGGCCTGGTACTCGTCTCGCACTACAAATTGTGCGAGGGTGGAAGGGTCCTGGTGGTGTGGAACCTTATCAGCGGTGAGCAACACCGCCTTGGCTCTCCCCCGGGCTTTGACAGGATGTGCAGCGGAGCGGTGCTCCGCACAGCTGGAGCCGGGGACGTCGACCACTTCCAGGTGGTCTTGGTAGGCAAGTGCGCCAAGCAACATGTAGTCGTCAGTGTTTACTCGTCGGAGACTGGCGTGTGGAGTAATCCCATGTCAACACCGTTTCCACTCAGGGCTAATGAGATTCCTTTCCGCACCAGATCTTTGGGCGGTTTATCCTATATACCCGATGTGCTGGTTGGGAATTCCCTTTACTGGTTCTTGTCCGAGGGCACGGTTGGAATTCTTGAGTTTGATTTGGAGAGGCACAACCTAGCCATGATAGGTTTGCCGTCACATTAGGATCGAACCTAGCCATGATAGGTTTGTCGGCACATTTGGATGCTAGGAGTGGGAGCGACTACCGGTACTCGATTACCCAAACAGATGACGGTGGGCTGGGTTTCCTCTATCTGTGAGGATCAAGTGCCCATATATGGAATAGGAAGACCGAACATGATGGCGTCGCGTCAGGGGTGTTGGGAAGAACCATCGAACTAGACAAGCTACTGCAACTCCCACCAAATCCACAGGAGGGAGGACCATTTAAGATGGTGTTAGGGATTGCTGAGGACAGTAATATGCTGTTCTTGCGGACAATGATTGGCATCTTCACGATCCATCTCGAGTTGTTGCAGTGCAAGAAACTTTCCGGGTCTAGCAACATTCATTGTTGTTACCCATTCAAATATGAGACCATCAGCTGCCATGCCGCCCGACTAGCAAGATGGGCCCATGATGGCAAGCAAGAGAACATGTGCCGATGATATGCAACATGTTCTTGTGGGACTTATCGTCGCGCCTGTTTTTAGCCGTTTTAGCCGTTGTTGCACGACAGGTCGCTACCACATAGAGAGATTCAGTGGCAGTGATGACGAGCACGGCTAGAACAACCTCATCAAATCGATGCATCATTCGGACCTCCATCATGAGATTGTATGCCATGTGGAGTTCATTGATGTTGCGTATGACTCATTCGTCAACCACCCTGATGTTTTGCCAGATGAACGTGCTTAGGCCATAACGGGAAATCCTAAGTGAGAACTACAAACTCTAACGTTCAAAATCAATTGGAAATCGAGAAAATAAAATCTCATTTAAGTCACAATGCGAGAAAAATAACCATGGATCAGACAAAATAAACAAAGAACTGGAGGTTTGGGACGATTTAGGTGAAGTTTTTTTTGGGTGGGGGGCGGGAGTGGGGGGGGGGGTATTGAGTGCATTGAGTTTGCCCCGTCGCCGGCTCACTATGAGCCAAATTTGACGTGGCACGAGCGGGAGCGCTTGTACCAGACGCCTTCTTGTGTGAAAACTTCAAATTACGGTTCGAAATACCTAGTGTAAGGGTTGCTACTGCACCCCGTCTTCTCCCATGGAGTTCGGAATACCTAGTACAAGGGTTGTTGCAGTTGTTTTTGGCATCGGTTTGGTATGAGTTGGACTTCTTATATCGGACACCGTCTTCCACTTTGGACTTGATGAAGGGTTCGACGCTACTCGGGTACGACCACCAGACCCACCGTCTTCCACTAGCTTCCTATAGAAGAATTCCGGTGCAAATCTTCCTTTCACTCCTCTATCAATTGCACACCATTCAAGGCTCCCTACGTTGTCAAGCCCAACCTTGCGGAAATGGCGCTCTCGAAAGTCAAGTCAGCGCCCATCTTCGACATCAAACAATGGCGGGGGGGGGGGGGGGGGGGGGGGGGGGGGTACACGACACGCCGCAACAAGAAGGAGGCCGGTTGACATCGGACTGAGCACTCCTTTGCGATAGAGAACTCCTCAATTCTAGCAACGAGTGCACGAACATCTACTAATTTTCATGCTATCAATAGATCGATGTATTCTTCTTCCCAATACTAGAAGGAGCATCCATCATCCAACACACATAAATGAGCATTAATGAGCTACGGAAATTGAACCAAATATGGTGAAAAACCGAAACAAAACAAGCACATACCCCATCGTTTGTGCATTTGAAGAACACCCATTCGAGATGTTGCGGCGTGGTAGAAACTCGGCGCACCACTTGACGTGTGCAGTCGTCG
Organism: Aegilops tauschii subsp. strangulata; assembly: GCF_002575655.3. Lineage (NCBI taxonomy): Eukaryota > Viridiplantae > Streptophyta > Magnoliopsida > Poales > Poaceae > Aegilops > Aegilops tauschii. The sequence continues at coordinate 32,456,143 of NC_053040.3, read as the reverse complement.
CACTGTATGAGCGGCAGGTGCAAGCCGGTGAGCCGTTGCGTGAGCGTCGAGCCTGGGCGAGGGGCGGCCGTGTATTTGTCGGCCAACCAACGGCGGGAGCGATTAGAGTGGTTAGAGGAAGAGCCGACACCTGCATGTGGCGCAGAGGCTTTGTCGGGGCTGTGTGGGCCGCTTCCCGGCCAATCCATGGCAAGGCGCAGCCGCTGGCAGCCGGAAACGCCAAATCCGACGGTGGCGATAGCAGCCGCAGATCCCCTCAATTTTTGGCCGGCGGCGGGACGAGGAGGTGGTAGAGGACATCGGCGGAGGCCTACAAGGCTTACCCAGCGGCCGGGCTGTGCCGGCAGGAAGGGGGAGGGGTGGAATGGGCGGGGGAGGGGGGGGAGGAGGGGGCAAAGATGCGGACCGGGAGGGAAGGGAGAGGCAGTAGAGGAGAGCCGCGCCGTTTTACTCGGCGGAGCAAAGAGGGAGCAAAAATAGGAAAATCTTTAGAGAAAGGAGTAAAATTATATTACGTTAGGCCGGATTGAGGATCGGCTAGGTGCCCGTTAGTGAAGTAAAAAACTAAATATACCCCACTAACCGATTATAGAGGATCAATTAGAAATGGCGTAATCGCACCTTTTTCTTCCCATGCAACTCTATCTCACCCACTCCTCCTCCAATTCCCCCTTGCACGATCTGTTCTTTCATATTGGGTCATTTTTTTAACACATCAGACACAAGCGCTTATATATATGCAAATACACTCACCTCTATGAACGCACACACGCACACTCTACCCCTATGAGCACCTTCGAGAGACCAAGTCGGCATATCATCTTGAGATTTTACGAAGTTACTGTAGACACCTCGTAGTCGACGGAAATCGTCTCCTCCCACTGAATATGAATCGCCGAAAATTCTAAAATAAATTCAGGATAAATGCAAGCAGCATGATTTGTAGCCTGATGGGTTGGGATACCATTGTCCACCTAACCATTCAACCACAGACTGGTTCGTAGATCGGGTCGTTACATGGTTGTATACCAGTATATAACCTTTTTTCAGTTGAGATATCTTTTTTAGAAGAGTTTTTTTAGTCTATTTTTTAAAAGAGCTGCATATTGATTTTTTAGGTTAAAACGTTCTGGGATTTATTCTAACTATATAAAAAAACATTCTGGACTTCAGTCTCATTTCCAGTGTAAGTTTGGGCCGATCCACTTCATTCCACCACGCACCGCACGTCCGCACCACACCACATCCCCGCATGAGCTGCGAGGAGAGCCAGATGAAGGCGGGCCTCCCCTTGCCGGCGGCGCCGCCGCTGGAAGACGATGACCTGCTCACCGAGATCCTCCTCCGCCTCCCCCCGCTGCCGTCCTCACTCCCCCGCGCCTCTGCCGTCTGCACGCGTTGGTGCCGCCTCGTCTCCGACGGTTCGACCCCAAATTCTTCCTCCGCTTCCGCTTCCGCAACTGCCGCAACCCTCCCCTCATCGGTTTCCTCCTCATGGAGGAGGGCATGTGTCGTGTCTCCTTCGAACATTCTCTGGACGCCCCCAATCGTGTCCCCACGAAGCGATTCTCCATGAAGTACGACGACGGCGACCAGATCGCCAACTGCCGCCATGGCCTCGTGCTCATCTTCCCCCGCGAGCGGGACCAGGTCCTGGTGTGGGACCCTGTCACGGGCGACCAGCACCGCATTGCCGTTCCCTCGTGGCTTGACATGGAGGAAACCCCAACCAAAGGGGGCGGTGCTTCGCGCTGCCGGCGATCACCACTTCCAGGTTGTCCTGGTAGCCATTGATGGTGCACGAGCCATCACCTACGTTTACTCATCGGAGACCGGCGTATGGAGCAATCTCTTGGAAGCACCGCTTCCATACAAGCCTGGGGATTCCCTCCTCTCATCGGAGACGGTGACTGGCCTATGGAGTTTCCTCGCCTCATCTCCGGTGTTCTTTACTAGTAGGCCAACTGTGCTGGTTGGGGATTCCCTTTATTGGCTACTTTCCAATGGCATCCTTGAGTTTGATCTAGATAGGCAGAGCCTAGCTATGATATCTGTGAGAGAGGACATGCGTGTCAAAAGCTTCACCGACATCTCGATTATGCAGGCAGAGGGTGGTGGGCTTGGTTTACTCACTCTGTCAGGCTTCCATGCCCAATTATGGAAGAGAGAGGCCAATTCTGATGGTGCTGCTTCATGGATCATGGGAAGAACTTTTGAACTTGACAAGCTAATTTCCCTTGATTCAGAGAAGATGGGGCGCGTATTGGTAGCAGGGTTTGCGGAGTACAATAATATGGTGCTCCTGTGTACACCTATTGGACTCTTCATTGTCCAGCTTCAGTCATTGGAATTCAAGAAACTCTCTGAAACCTGCGTCCCCTTGCACTATCATCCATTTGAAAGTGTTTACCCTGCAGGTAATGGCATGCCTTGGCACTTCATCTATGAAAAAAAGAAGTTGATTTTCCATAATTGGTTGATGGAATCCTGCCTACTTGTTTCTTTTCCTGCTTCATGACCTCTTCAACATATAGTTTTTTTTCTGTAGTGTTTTGTTCCAATGTTTATGTGATGGTTGTGATCTGATTCACATCTCCTATGGATAGCTGGTGTCTATGTTTTATATGTCACCAGTCCAGCCTCCATATCCAGGTGATGGCTGTCATAAATGTGTTGTACTATCTGCTTTGTCGAACAAATATGTACCGATGTTCATGTAATATTGTGATATTAACACCATTGAACTGTGGTGCAAGTCAGAGCTAGCAAACTCTCTTTATCAGTTCATTATATGAATAACCATACAGTAAAATAATAAACACCAACATTGGCAAATTATTTCTGTTATAGTTGAGCTAAATTTCCAGTTGCGTCCGTCTTGGCAGATGCAAGAATTCTTATAAGGGTGATAGTTTCAGTGCAGTTTTTCTCAAGATATGATAACTAGTTTGAATAAACTGAAATGTCAAGTAGGTAACTCAATAGGTACATTTGGAAGCTTAAAGCTAATTCAGTTTCTTCTATTAAATAGTACTATCTCTGTTAATGTTGATAATAAACTTAAATCGATAATGAAGAATTTGTCTGAAATTTGTGATTTTTTATTCGGTCGCTTTTAAGTTGCAAGTGAAAAGTCCGTTCGTGTGAGGGAGAACTAAAGAATTGAGCCCATTTCTTTTTTAGGCTAAGTTTATTTGAAGTAATTAAATCTGAATAGTCATGATCCCTTTTTTGCTAGGATTTATTTGTATGATCCTTTTGCCAATATGGCATGGAATGAGCTCAATATTTCGGATGATTTGTCTTTTCTGACTGGTTAATAGTCTGGGCGTGCATGCTCTTCGTTTTCTATGATATTCATTTTTATATATCATTTTCGGAATATTCTTTAAATTTGACAGTAGATGTGGTTTATTTATCTATTCCTCATGTTCTATAAAAACTGTCGTTTTTTAAACTATGGCTGTGAGTTTATCTAAATATGTATTTGAATTATCCTCTTATCTATTTGACTTTTTGTTGCAATGCCATTGGTTGTTTGACTTCTGATACTTACAGAGACATGCATTGGTGGTGGACATGATGCAGCTGATCTTCCACCAGATACATAAGATGAATCCTGCCAGATGATCATAATGTACTCGTTGAGCAGGTAATTTATCTTCTGCATGATGTATTTTAGCTATTGAAACTATTCCTTAAGAAAATGTACTGTTTTCCTTTTTACTGCCATGTCTCAAGTACCAAGTTGCAAGAGAGGACTCTTAAGATGTTCTCTACAACACTCTTTGCTTAGATCCATGCTTGGTCGGCAGGCTGTGTCTTGAATGTTGAATCTTTGCTCCAAGCGTTCCTTCGTCATCCCTTCCTCAGCAGTACTCTTCCTCATGCCTTCACCCACCTGCCCTCTGCTTTATTTGCTGATGTTTTACATACCGGCCCTCTCTACTGGATGTGTTCTTTCCCTTGCCAAACCATTCCATCCAGCTGCCTTGTTTTTAGTTACCTCCTCAGTACTCCCCCGGTTGCTTCTGATAGTGCGAGTTCTTCCCCCTCTAGCTCCTCCGATGACTAGTGAACAAGGACCCTTCCAACCTTGCTATTATTTGTTCCTGTTAACCACTTCAAAATTTTGTCTAGCGCATAAACTTAATTATCGTGATTATTTGCTATGGTGTATTCTGGAAAATGCTAACACACAATATAATTTTTATATCATCTTTATATATATATATATATATATATATATATATATATATATATATATATATATATATATATATATATATATATATATATATAGGACGCCAGTTTGGGGCACCTAGGTGCCCAGGCACCTTGTCTAGATGCCGTCAGATCTGTTATTGGGTATAACCCGTTAACAAATAGGTGTTTATTTTTGCGTTTTATTGTCCATCGGTAAGAAATTAGTTTACATATGTCTATTTGTAATTCATACCCCCAATGATGCATGCGAATTGAATACCCTGCCAAGAAATTTGCATGGCGTGGCTTGTGCAATAGTGGTTTATCATTTTGGAAAAAACGAACCGAAATTATCCATTTTTTTGGAAAGGGTATAACATGGAAAGGGTATCATCTTCCGAAAATGTGGCTGTCATCAATGGTCAGTCAATTTTTGCAAAATTAAACCGAACTGATTTCCCGTCAGATACCTTCCAAAAATTTTGCGGGACGTGTGTAATATGGAAATGGTATAACTAGGAATTGAAATACCTTCCAAATATGCGCCTCTAATTAATGTACATTTTTTTTGAAATAATGAAACCGAAATGATACTCAGTCGGAATTAGAAATAAGTCGGAGGTAAGACTATCAGACTATTGAACTGGGTATTAAACTTGTATCGACAAACATGAGCAAGGTATGGCAACAGACAACACGATGATACTCAGTCAGAACACAAGTTTGCCATGCAACCTGGGTTTTAAACTCATTTAACAGTTGGCAGTGAGGACGACAGTAGAATAACACGACCATTGCTTAGTGTTATGCAACAAACAAAATGAATGGGAAATCATAAATATCTTGGCACTGTTATTATTAAGGACGAACAGTGCATGCTTCAATAAAATGAAGGAAATTTTGTAAGAAAACTATTACACTTGTACTGAAACGTATCAAGTATGTAAAGGAGGATCGCCACATGTAGAGGTGTTGTGGCCAGGAAGCTGGCACTTCTTGCAGACTTTATTAATCTTTGACTTTGTCAAATTCTCTGGGTTTTGAGGACAACCAGTTCTGTAGTGTCCTTTCTCTTGGCAGAATGAACATTTCCATTTTGTACGTACACCACCTTCGGCAGCAGATTTGAGCCTTGCTGTCCTTGGACGTCCTCGCTTCTTGCGTCGGTTTGGTGGAAGCACATCGTCATGAAGTTGAGCTTCCAAGATGTCCTCGTCTTCCATTTCATTGGCACACTCATCATCTGATTCCGCAGATAAATGTGTAGATGTTGTGTGGACTTGAAGTATAGCCGTAGCATCTTCTTGGGTTGGCATCAAACGGATCTCCTGTAAAGCTTCAGTAATTTTCCTCATTGCAACATGGTACGCATCAACTGATGCATCACCTTTGGACGATAGGTCCATGCAAGCTTCGAATAACAGGGTATGCCGGTGAGTCCTCGAAGCAGCAGCATGCATGTTGAATCTGCTTTTATTTCCTTCTCGGGCATTGCTCGTCCATCTTTTCTTGATGTATTTGTCTGGAAGATTCCGGCACCCAATATGCATCATAACCTGACACAAAAATGAATAATATAATTTGACTCTAATTTCCTTGGGAAAAGAAGACTAGTACTGAAAGGGTCCATTGTGCATACCCTGATTATGTGTGAGCATAATATGCCCATGTGTTCAAATAACCTACAAATACATCTGTACTCCTCTTCATCTTTCTTTACATGAACTGGAAACTCCAACTTACTCCAGTTTTCCCTCGTATCACATTCCATGTGAACTGTTATGTATGTGCCATCATCTCCGATTTCTTGGACAAAGTAAGACGCACTCATGTATACCTGGTCGCTGAACTTCGCAAACATGGTGTCTGTGTAAACTTTAGCAGCTTTCCTCTCTATTGGTGATCCACATCTCGGCTGCCTTGCATCCTGCGAATATGAGAAGTGGCAACGGCATGAGGTATGGTAATGAATCTCATTTAGAAAAAGGAAAAGGTATATTTGTATTATAATATAAATATACCTTCGAAGTGTCGAACTCAAGTTTGTCCTCAGCCGCAATCCTATCAGCAATAAACTTATCGTATTGTTTAACGAAGTTATGCATGGTTGATGATGGTGAAACGTAGGCTTTGAGCACATGATTCATGCACTCGCTGCGTTGCGTTGTTGTCATCTTTGCGAAGAAAAAATCTTTGAAGTATGGTGGTGCCCAGCGATCACGTTTATCCCACACATCTTGTAGCCAGGTGTTGCTATGGAGATCATACTCAGCAATAAGTGAGTTCCAAGCACCTTCAAACTCATCTATGGTCCTTGTATGATTAAGAACTCTATGGAACTTGTCCTTGAAATCAGATGTCTTGCTGTAAAGATTAGGACCAATATGTTATTTGGCTTTGTAAAAAATGTGCCATTTACACCACCTATGGATTGTGTTAGGGAGTACAGCTTTGATGGCAAGTTCCATGGCCCTGTTCTGGTCTGTATTATTTGTACAAAATAATTAGAATGTTTTAAGAAAAGAAAATGGAAAAGTGCTGTAAGGGTATGTGGAGAGTAAACCTGTGAGAATTCCAACTGGATGCTTATCTTCGACACCTTTAAGAAAAGTACTAAACAACCACTTGAAGGCATCCTCTGATTCTTCTATAACCAGTCCGCAACCAAAGATGACAGTCTGGAAGTGATTGTTTACACCCACAAAAAGACCAAAAGGCATACCGTATATATTTGTTTGGTAGGTAGTATCAAATGTGACCACGTCACCAAAGTGCTTGTAACTATCCCTAGACCAAGCATGCGACCAGAAAACATTTTTTATCTTTCCATTCTTTCCAACATCGACAGCATAAAAGAAATCTTTGCTTGATTTTTGCATTTCTACAAATAGTCGTAATGTTTTCTTGATGTCATCTGTACTTTCTTCAATTCGGATTGATTGTTTAACACTTTGAAAATACGTCCTAGTGAAAGGCAGCATCGATGCTCCTCCGGCAATCCCGGCTATATATCCATACATTTGAGTTGTGGTGCTGTTGTTTTCCATCATATCTTTCATAATGCGCTTGGTGCCCTCACCGATTTTGTTATGTGATTTCCAGTTGCGGGTCATACCTGTGCTGGTTGTAAGGGGGTGATTGTGTTCTTGCCGGAGTTCTGTGATGATCCACTTATGTTCTTCATGTCTGTGTATGCGCATCACGGCACCGCAACCTCTCTTCACAGAGTTTTGAACCCCCTTAGATGGCTTGCCCTGAGAAAGGAAATACAAGACAACAGAAAAATTGAATGATCCCACAATCATGAATTATTTTAGTTTGAGCTTCAGAGGTTTTGGGTATGGACCAAAAAATATGAAGTTGAAATACCTGGATACATCTTCAGTCTGATAGTTCTTAATCCAGTTAACTAATACATTCATCACGTGTTCTGGACAAGAATGTACAGCGGCCGCGTCACCAAATGGAGAGTTAATAGAATACTTGAAACGCTGACGCTGAGGTTTGTTATGGGTAGAAAGACTGAAGTCCAAGAGTTTGGGTTCAGGGTACTCTCGTTTTATGCCACACACATGCTTTAGTTCTCCTTGGCTGTTCTCAACGTACATGTCTTGTAGAATAATGCAGCTAGATGCTGCTATCTCACGTGACATAGAACGTGGTGAGATAGGATGACGACAGTCCGCAGAATCTGTATGCAGTAAAAGTAATTAAGAAATGTAAATGAGAAAGGAATGAAAATGTATGTAAGTAATACCTTTCTTTGATTCTTGTACTGGTGTTAGGTCAATGCCGAGATCAAAGGAGGGTGGCTCTATATCGCACAATGATTGACGTGGGTATGTTTTGTTCAGGCTCAAGCTCGTCTCTTGCTCACTCTTAACCGACCGATTTAAATCGAGTGATCCATTTGAACCTGGTGTACCCATTGATGTTGATGTTTTGGCATGCAGATTATTTGCTGTCGGTATGTTGGTCGTAAATTGCATCTGAGCTAGAGCTGAAATGAAATAGATTAACCATTACTTATTAAAATTGCTATCAGTGGATGAAAGTTTAGGAAATACCAGAGGGATGCTGCAGCTGAACATGAGAAGTTTGACGAAATACATTGGCGCAGGAATCTATATTTCCATCTGACAAATTGTCCCTAATCAGGAATGCTTGCTGAACTATCTGTAAACATATATACACAACATGTTGGATTGCAGACAGTATGCTAAACGAATATAACTAGAGAATTATGAAAATACCTTGCTATTATCAGGATTGATCTCTGATGGGACAGCGCCACTTTCAGCTCGAAAAGCCGACATCATACCCATTGTATGTCTGCTGTAACAGACTTCACTTCTTGGACGTAGCTGAGAGAAAAATAATGCATGTAAGGACATAAAAAATGAAGATAAATATGTAAAAATAGGTCCTAATTCATTACGATACGCACACTATAATGTAACAATGAGATTGTTTTCTACCTTCATCATCCCAAACTGGGTTGGCTTGTACTGATTCTTCTCTTTGAGGTCCATACTCATTCGTACTTTTATTGCATGTTTATCATACGCCATAATTCGTGGGAAGCAATCATGCTTGAGACTTAGCGGACCCAATTCCAGGTTGTCCAAGTAGAATATCTGAATGTAGAATGTAAGTATTAACTGGAATTACATGCAAGCTGTTTGTACAGAGTAGAATATCTGAATGTAGAATGTAAATACCTGCAGAAATATGACACATCCATTTATATAGGTGGCTTTTGTTTCATCAGTGAGCTTGTTGGCCAATGCCCGCGCTGCTGCTATAATGTCATTAACGACATACCTTGCCCAGTTCCAATTATGTATGTCATCCAAATTCTTGAGCGCCATAAAATACCTCGGACATATATTGTCCAACAAAGTTTGTGGCGCAAGGAATTTGGTCATCACAAGTAGAATGAATGCAGTCTTGAAGGCAGCAACTTCATCATCCGACATTGGTGCTTCATGTTTCTTGCTTAGAATATCAGTTAGTACAGTTCTCGTGATTTTTTTAAACTCCGGGACGTTCAGTCGGATGCATATTATATTTTTGATGTGATTGATTTCTTCCGTGGAAGGAATTCGCAACTCCTTTCCCGTGAATGGGATACCCAGAACTTTGTGAACATCACCATCAGTGAAGTAGAGAAGAGATCCATCACCCATTCTAATTGCTATATCTTCAGTGGATACCCTAGATAGAAGGTTGTGACTAAATTCACGAGAGTTTGTGATTTCTGGTAGTTTCAAAATTCCATCAAACTTCATCTCCCTGACTAAGCGTTTCTTTTCATCGTTAAAATCGTTCACGATGGACGAAATTGAAATGGGTGTGCATCTAGAAATCGGCGCTACATATTTTACGGGAAGTGATGACGACCTGACCGGTGGCTCCATGAAGTCGTCATCGTGGTCTGCAGCTGCAGCCATATTGCCACGACCAACCCCAAGAATTTTCTTTCTTCTTGCGGTAGCACACCTCTGTAACCTAGGCATGAATATACCTATAAATGGAAAAGAAATATGTAAATTGCTATAGCTGTGATGGAGAAAAACGACCACAGTCGGCGACCACGAAGGTGACACTGGCTACCATGGCCAAGCTAAACGAAGGGGGGACGTCACCTGGGTATGCTCGTCTGAAGATTAACGATGGACCGATGATGATCTGGGTATGCTTTTGGGGAAGACTGACAAAGGAGAGGTCAAATCAGCCGGGTGTGCGCATGTAGGAAATGAATCAGGGAGAGTGGATCACGTATAGGTATGTAATGCATGCCGGATGCTTTGATTTCCTCCCGCTTTAATTCCTCGGCCAAATTATGGCAGTGCATGAGCCCCTTTTTTTGGTAAGCAATCAAATTAGAGTGCAACTTTTATTTTTGGAAACGGCCGAATTAAATAGCATCAGAATAATGCGAAACATTATGATATGTACTAATTTATCCGCATGCAATATTTTTGAAAGGTGTGAATCATGACTGGCTAATTTTTAATATTATGGAAAGCAATCAAATTAGAGTGCAACTTTTATTTTTGGAAACGGTCGAATTAAATAGCATCAGAATAATGCGAAACATTATGATAGGTATTAATTTATCCGCATGCAATATTTTTGAAAACCCGTCCAAATTCGTGTGCTTGCCAATGTATTTAATGATTTTAATGGGTTGTGGGTTGGGCAGTTGTAAACCCGATATATCTCGATAGGATGATGAGTTGATCTAACGGCTGATGCCCTAGGTGCCCCAGTTAATTTACCTATATATATATATATATATATATATATATATATATATATATGTGTTACGAGGGCCTACATTAATTGAAGGTAGTATGAATGGTCAATATCAATGGGCATATAGAAGTAATAAAGAAAGGAGAGAATGTAGTAGCAAATGAACTACTTACACTTCACTGTGCTTCTGGGAGACATTTTTGTTTAACTTCTACTTGTTGTTACATTGGCTTTTAACTCTTTTTTCAGGGAAAGCCTTTAACTCTTATTATGTTGTTGTTGAGGATCTATTAAGTCACAGTGTAACTTGCATGTTGGTCCCGTCTATGCAAGTAATTTATAAGTAGCAGTACATGACCATTTGTTTACAAATGTCCTTTATTCATAGACTTATAGGTTTGCCATTTACAGTCCTAGTTCTTCTGGATCATTGGGATACCTAGTGAAGAAACCATTATCACAATACTTGAAGAGTATTTCTGGAAGTATCCTGACGAGGCTATGAGCTAGTCATGTTTATACTTTACTACTCCATGAGCTCCTCATATGCCCACTATTTTTCCGGACGGCCTCTACTAGTGTGACCAAATAATTCTAATATTTGAAGTTAAAAGTGCACTACCACACTGCAAATTACCAATCGATGTTCTATGTTTGAGATGTTGAGATTCCTTTGGTCACAGTTTCCACTCTAACATTTTCTGTTTGAGTCATACAACACCAATAGCTTTTGCTGAATGATAGTATAAGTTTCATTGATCGGCGATATTTGCTCTGCAGGTATCTACTTATATTCTAGCGGCTGAGATGCAGAAATGGGCTTTTGGGTGTAATTCCTTCCATTCCTATGCTCGATGTGGAGTGCACTAGTAGGAATCAATATATTGCTTCATTAGCTAACTTCTACCTGTCATCTAATTTACGTAGACATTCGTCAACTGGCACGAATGTTGGTGCACTTGCCTTTGTGGTGGGCTCACTGTTGATTGACATTGCTTGCTGTTATTTTGTGTGCATGTGTGGGCGTGTTTGACTATCTTCCATGTTGTCTCAAGCATGGAGATTTCGGCATCAGATTTCTGCGTACGTTCATTGCATGATGCCCCATTTTATGTGATTTTCTGTTGAGTTTCTATCTGGTTCCGAGCTTGATATTTGGAGGCTTAGTACTAACTAATAATGAATGTCGAATTGCTTACCTGGTAGTTGGTAAGGAGCTCTCTGTGTTGAATTGCACCTGCGTTAGCCTGCTACTCTACATAAACAGTTGACGATTCAACCACGGCTAATTTGCATTGCTCTTTTGCTTTCTTTGTGATGCTGGATTGCTGGGGATGCCTGGATGGGTTGGTTAACGTTTTGATGGGTTTTGAAGAGGCAAAAGTCTCACTTCTTGCTGATAGACTATACGTAGATAGCCTTGAGCATACGCTGTGTATGTATGCCATGATGCCCATGTAGTGGAGCACGATGGCATGAGTAGTGGCGCACGATCACCACCAGGAGTGGCGCTCTGTAACTGTATATATACGGCCTCATCGATGAATGGAAGGTGTGCGTTGAGTCTCCAATTCCCTCTCCCTCAAACATGGTATCAGATCCCCCTAATCCGGTCAATCCCTTTGCCCCGATCAACGATCCCGCTTCCGCCGCCACCATGGATGACCCGCCCCAGCCTCCCTCCCCCACCGCCGGTGCAACTGCTCCTCTGGCCACCGCTCCTTCTCCGCCCCTTGCATCGCAGCCTGCTGCTCTCGCCGCCATAGCTGACGCAGTCGCTCCTCTTGCCGCAGCGTCACCACGTCCACCACGGCCTGCTATGGTCCTGCCGGCCTCGCTCCTCCAGACGCTCGACATCCGTCGCCATGTGCCGGTGACCCTTGATCTCCTCGTCGGCAACCATGCGCAATGGCGCCGGCACTTCGACACGGCGATCGGCATGTTTGGCCTTCGCGACCACATCGACGCCACCGCGGTGCCGCGCTTCGACGACCCCGAGTGGGTTATGGCGGACCACGCCGTCGTTCACTGGCTCAACACCACCGTCTCCCCTGAGCTCCTGGACGCCGTGATGCAGCACGAGGACACCGCGCTGACGGTGTGGACGGCGATCGACGGTCTCTTCCATGACAACCATCTCGCTCGGGCCGTGTACGTCGACGCCGAGTATCACGCCATCGTCCAGGGCGACATGACCATCATGCAGTACTGCACCAAGCTGAAGACCTACGCCGACCAGCTGCGCGATCTTGGGCAGCCCGTGACGGAGACGCAGCAGGTGTTCCATCTCCGGCGCGGCCTTGGCCGTCAGTACCATGGCGCCATCCCGCACATCACTGTGCGAACGCCGCCGCCCTCCTTCCTGCAGACCCGCTCCTTCCTCCTCCTCGAGGAACACCGCGCCGAGCAGTTCGCCCGCCAGCAGGGCGCCCACGCCCTTGTCGCCGGCCGTGGCGCCGGACCCTCCAACCTTGCTCCACCGGCGCCCGTGGATCCCTCCGCTGGCCGTGGGCGGGGCCGTCCGTGTCGCCGCGGGCGTGGGAACGGCGTCCCCACCAACTCTCCGGCTCCGCCGCTCGCGCCCCCGGGGGGCGGCCTGCCACCTCCCGCACCCGGCACCAACTCCTGGACAGGACTTGTTCAGGCCTGGCCGATGCCGTGGCGCGCGCCGGGTTCTGGTGTTCTTGGTGTTGGAAATATGCCCTAGAGGCAATAATAAATTGGTTATTATTATATTTCCTTGTTCAAGATAATCGTTTATTATCCATGCTAGAATTGTATTGATAGGAAACTCACATACATGTGTGGATACATAGACAACACCATGTCCCTAGTAAGCCTCTAGTTGACTAGCTCGTTGATCAATAGATGGTTACGGTTTCCTGACCATGGACATTGGATGTCGTTGATAACGGGATCACATCATTAGGAGAATGATGTGATGGACAAGACCCAATTCTAAGCCTAGCACAAGATCGTGTAGTTCGTATGCTAAGAGCTTTTCTAATGTCAAGTATCATTTCCTTAGACCATGAGATTGTGCAACTCCCGGATACCGTAGGAATGCTTTGGGTGTACCAAATGTCACAACGTAACTGGGTGGCTATAAAGGTGCACTACAGGTATCTCTGAAAGTGTCTGTTGGGTTGGCATGAATCGAGACTGGGATTTGTCACTCCGTGTAAACGGAGAGGTATCTCCGGGCCCACTCGGTAGGACATCATCATAATGTGCACGATGTGACCAAGGGGTTGATCACGGGATGATGTGTTATAGAACGAGTAAAGAGACTTGCTGGTAACGAGATTGAACAAGGTATCGGGATACCGACGATCGAATCTCGGGCAAGTAACATACCGATTGACAAAGGGAATTGTATACGGGATTGATTGAATCCCCGACATCGTGGTTCATCCGATGAGATCATCGTGGAACATGTGGGAGCCAACATGGGTATCCAGATCCCGCTGTTGGTTATTGACCGGAGAACGTCTCGGTCATGTCTGCATGGTTCCCGAACCTGCAGGGTCTACACACTTAAGGTTCGATGACGCTAGGGTTATAGGGAATAGATATACGTGGTTACCGAATGTTGTTCGGAGTCCGGGATGAGATCCGGGACGTCACGAGGAGTTCCGGAATGGTCCGGAGGTAAAGATTTATATATGGGAAGTCCCGTTTTGGCCACCGGAAGAGTTTCGGGCGTCACCGGTAATGTACCGGGACCACCGGAGGGTTCCGGGGGGTCCACCGGGAGGGGACACCAGCCCCGGAGGGCCCTATGGGCTGTATGTGGAGAGGGACCAGCCCCTTAGTGGGCTGGGTGCCTTCCCCCCCAAGGCCCATGCGCCTAAGGGTTTGGGGGAACCCTAAGGGGAGGCGCCCCCCTTGCCTTGGGGGGCAAGGCAACCCCCCTGGCCGCCGCCCCCTCCTCGGATTGGATCTGAGGGGGCCGGCCCCCCTCTCCCTTGCCCCTATATATATGTGGGGGGTGGGAGGGCAGCAGCAACCAAAAGTTCTGGCGCTGCCCTCCCCCTCTTCCATGTCCTCCTCCTCTCCCGAGGTGCTTGGCGAAGCCCTGCGGGATTGCCACGCTCCTCCATCACCACCACGCCGTCGTGCTGCTGCTGGACGGAGTCTTCCCCAACCTCTCCCTCTCTCCTTGCTGGATCAAGGCGTGGGAGACGTCACCGGGCTGCACGTGTGTTGAACGCGGAGGCGCTGTGTTTCGGCGCTTAGATCGGAATCAATCGCGATCTGAATCGCTACGAGTACGACTCCTTCATCCGCGTTCTTGCAACGCTTCCGCATCGCGATCCACAAGGGTATGTAGATGCACTCCTCTCTCTCGGTGCTAGATGACTCCATAGATTGATCTTGGTGATGCGTAGAAAATTTTGAATTATTGCTACGTTACCCAACAGTGGCATCATGAGCTAGGTCTATGCGTAGTTTCTATGCATGAGTAGAACACAAAGTAGTTGTGGGCGTCGATTTTGTCAATTTACTTGCCGTTACTAGTCTTATCTTGATTCGGCGGCATCGTGGGATGAAGCGGCCCGGACCGACCTTACACGTACACTTACGTGAGACAGGTTCCACCGACTGACATGCACTAGTTGCATAAGGTGGCTAGCAGGTGTCTGTCTCTCCCACTTTAGTCGGATCGGATTCGATGAAAAGGGTCCTTATGAAGGGTAAATAGAAATTGGCATATCACGTTGTGGATTTTGCATAGGTAAGAAACGTTCTTGCTAGAAACCCATAGCAGCCACGTAAAACATGCAACAACAATTAGAGGACGTCTAACTTGTTTTTGCAGGGTATGCTATGTGATGTGATATGGCCAAAAGGATGTGATGAATGATATATGTGATGTATGAGATTGATCATATTCTTGTAATAGGAATCACGACTTGCATGTCGATGAGTATGACAACCGGCAGGAGCCATAGGAGTTGTTTTAATTTTTTGTATGACCTGCGTGTCAATAAAAACGCCATGTAATTACTTTACTTTATTGCTAACCGTTAGCCATAGTAGTAGAAGTAATAGTTGGCGAGACAACTTCATGAAGACACGATGATGAAGATCATGATGATGGAGATCATGGTGTCATGCCGGTGACGAAGGTGATCATGCCGCGCCTCGAAGATGGAGATCAAAGGCGCAAGATGATATTGGCCATATCACGTCACTTTATGATTTGCATGTGATGTTTATCATGTTTACATCTTATTTGCTTAGAACGACGGTAGCATAAATATGATAATCCCTCACTAAAATTTCAAGAGACGTGTTCCCCCTAACTGTGCACCGTTGCGAAGGTTCGTTGTTTCGAAGCACCACGTGATGACCGGGTGTGATAGATTCTAACGTTCGAATACAACGGGTGTTGACGAGCCTAGCATGTACAGACATGGCCTCAGAACACATGCGAAACACTTAGGTTGACTTGACGAGCCTAGCATGTACAGACATGGCCTCGTAACACAAGAGACCGAAAGGTCGAACATGAGTCGTATACCAGATACGATCAACATGGAGATGTTCACCGATGATGACTAGTCCGTCTCACGTGATGGTCGGACACGACCTAGTTTGACTCGGATCATGTATCACTTAGATGACTAGAGGGATGTCTATCTGAGTGGGAGTTCATTAAATAATCAGATGAACTTAATTATCATGAACATAGTCAAAAGGTCTTTGCAAATTATGTCATAGCTTACGCTTTAGTTCTACTGTTTAAGATATGTTCCTAGAGAAAATTTAGTTGAAAGTTAATAGTAGCAATTATGCGGACTAGGTCCGTAAACTGAGGATTGTCCTCATTGCTGCACAGAAGGCTTATGTCCTTAATGCACCGCTCAGTGTGCGGAACCTCAGCGTCGTCTGTAGAGGTTGCGAAACATCTGACATACACGTTTTGATGACTATGTGATAGTTCAGTGCGTAATGCTAACGGTTTAGAATTGTGGCACCAAAGACGTTTTGAAACGTCGCAGAACATATGAGATGTTCCGAAGACTGAAATTGGGATTTCAGACTAGTGCCCACGTCAAGAGGTATGAGACCTCTGACAAGTTTCTTAAGCCTGCAAACTAAGGGAGAAAAGCTCAATCGTTGAGCATGTGCTCAGATTGTCTGAGTACTAGAATCACTTGAATCGAGTGGGAGTTAATCTTCCAGATGAGATAGTGATGGTTCTCCATAGTCACTGCCACCAAGCTATTAGAGCTTCGTGATGAACTATAACATATCAGGGATAGACATGATGATCCTTGAGTAACTCGCGATGTTTGACACCGCGAAAGTAGAAATCAAGAAGAAGCATCAATTGTTGATAGTTAGTAAAACCACTAGTTTCTAGAAGGGCAAGGGCAAAAGGGATACTTCATGAAACAGCAAATCATTTGCTGCTCTAGTGAAGAATCCCAAGGTTGAACCCAAACCCGAGACTAAGTGCTTCTGTAATGAGGGGAACGGTCACTGAAGCAGAACTACCCTAGATACTTGGTAGATGAGAAGGCAGGCAAGGTCGACAGAAGTATATTGGATATACATTATATGAATGTGTACTTTACTAGTACTCCTAGCAGCACCAGGGTATTAGATACCGGTTCGGTTGCTAAGTGTTAGTAACTCGAAATAAAAGCTGCGGAATAAACGGAGACTAGCTAAAGGTGAGATGACGATATGTGTTGGAAGTGTTTCCAAGGTTGATGTGATCAAGCGTCGCATGCTCACTCTACCATCGAGATTGGTGTTAAACCTAAATAATTGTTATTTGGTGTTTGCGTTGAGCATAAACATGATTGGATTATGTTTATCGCAATACGGTTATTCATTTAAGGAGAATAATGGTTACTCTATTTATTTGAATAATACCTTCAATGGTCTTGCACCTAAAATGAATCTCGATCGCAGTGATACACATGTTTGTGCCAAAAGTTATAAAATAGTAATGATAGTACCACATATTTGTGGCACTGCCATTTGAGTCATGTTGGTATAGAACGCATAAAGAAGCTCCATGTAGATGGATCTTTGGACTCACTCGTTTTTGAAAAGATTGAGACATGCGAACCATGTCTATTGGTATGAAGAAACTCCATGCAGATGGATCGTTTGGACTCACTTGATTTTGAATCACTTGAGACATGCAAATCATACCACATGGGCAAGATGACTGAAAGGCCTCGTTTTCAGTAAGATGGAACTAGAGAGCAACTTGTTGGAAGTAATACATTTGATGTATGCAGTCCAATGAGTGCTGAGGCACACAGTGGATATCGATATGTTCTTACTTCACAGATGATTTGAGTAGATGCTGAGAATATTTACTTGATGAAACACAAGTCTGAATTATTGAAAGGTTCAAGTAATTTCAGAGTGAAGTTGAAGATCGTCGTGACAAGAGGATAAAATGTCTATGATATGATCATAGAGATGAATATCTGAGTTACGAGTTTGGCACACAATTAAGACAGTGTGGAAAGTGTTTCACGATTAATACCGCCTGGAACACCATAGTGTGATGGTGTGTCCGAACATCATAACTGCACCCTATTGGATATGGTGCATACCATGATGTCTCTTATCGAATTACCACTATCATTTATGGGTTAGGCATTAGAGACAACCGCATTCACTTTAAAAGGGGCACCACGCAATTCCGTTGAGACGACACCGTTTAGAGAAACCTAAGTTGTCGTTTCTTAAAAGTTTGGGGCTGCGATGCTTATGTGAAAAAGTTTCAGGCTGATAAGCTCGAACCCAAAGCGGATATATGCATCTTCATGGAATACCCAAAACAGTTGGGTATACCTCCTATTTCAGATCTGGAAGCAAAAGTAATTGCTTCTAGAAATGGGTCTTTTCTCGAGAAAAAGTTTCTCTCGAAAGAATTGAGTGGGAGGATGGTGGAGACTTGATAAGGTTATTGAACCGTCACTTCAACTAGTGTGTAGCAGGGCACATGAAGTTGTTCCTCTGGCACCTACACCAATTAAAGTGGAAGCTTATGATAGTGATCATGAAACTTCGGATCAAGTCACTACCAAACCTCGTAGGTCGACAAGGATATGTACTACTCCTAAGTGGTACGGTAATCCTTTCTTAGATATCATGTTGTTAGACAATACTGAACCTACGAGCTATGGAGAAGCGATGGTGGGCCCATATTCCGACAAATGGTTCGAGGCCATGAAATACGAGAGAGGATCCATAGACTTTGGTGAACTTGCCCGATGAACGGCAAGCCATTGAGATAAATGGATCTTTAAGAAGAAGACGGACATGGACGGTAATGTTACCGTCTATGAAGCTCGACTTGTGGCAAAGAGTATTTTCACAAGTTCAAGGAGTTGACTACGATGAGATTTTCTCATCCGTAGCGATGCTTAAGTCCGTCGGAATCATGTTAGCATTAGCTGCATTTATGAAATCTGGCAGATGGATGTCAAAACAAGTTTCCTTACCTGTTTTCGTAAGGAAAGGTTGTATGTGATACAATCAGAAAGGTTTTGTCGATCCTAAGGATGCTAAAAGGTATGCTAGCTCCAGCGATCCTTCCATGGATTAGAGCAAGCATCTCAGAGTCAGAATATACGCTTTGATGGAGTGATCAAAGTTTTTGGGTTTATACAAAGTTTGTTAGAAACTTGTATTTACAATAAAGTGAGTGGGAGCGCTACAACATTTCTGATAAATATATGTGAATGACATATTGTTGATCCGAAATGATGCAAAATTTCTGGAAAGCATAAAGGGTTGTTTGAAAGGAGTTTTTCAAAGGAAGACCTGGATAGAGCTGCTTACATATTGGGCATCAAGATCTATAGAGATAGATCAAGACGCCTGATGATACTTTCAAAGAACGCACACCTTGACATGATTTTGAAAGAGTTCAAAATAGATCAGCAAAGAAGAAGTTCTTGGCTGTGTTACAAGGTGTGAGTATTGAGTAAGACTCAAGACCTGACCACAGCAGAAGAGAGAGAAAGGACGAAGGTCGTCCCCTATGCTTTAGACGTAGGCTCTACAGTATGCTATGCTGTGTACCGCACATGAAGTGTGCCTTACCATGAGTTGGTCAAGGGGTACAATAGTGATCCGGGAATGGATCACATGACAGCGGTCGAACTTATCCTTAGTATCTAGTGGACTAAGGAATTTTCTCGATTATGGAGGTGAAAAGGAGTTCGTCGTAAAGGGTTACATCGATGAAAACTTTGACACTAATCCGGATGACTCTGAGTAGTAAACTGGATTCGTCTAGTAGAACAGTTATTTGAAATGGCTCCAAGTAGCGCGTGGTAGCATCCACAAGATGACATAGATATTCGTAAAGCACACACGGATCTGAAAGGTTCAGACCCGTTGACTAATAACCTCTCTCACAAGCATAACATGATCAAACCAGAACTCATTGAGTGTTAATCACATAGTGATGTGAACTAGATTGTTGACTCTAGTAAACTCTTGGATGTTGGTCACATGGTGATGTGACCTGTGAGTGTTAATCACATGGTGATGTGAACTAGATTATTGACTCTAGTGCAAGTGGGAGACTGTTGGAAATATGCCCTAGAGGCAATAATAAATTGGTTATTATTATATTTCCTTGTTCATGATAATCGTTTATTATCCATGCTAGAATTGTATTGATAGGAAACTCAGATACATGTGTGGATACATAGACAACACCATGTCCCTAGTAAGCCTCTAGTTGACTAGCTCGTTGATCAATAGATGGTTACGGTTTCCTGACCATGGACATTGGATGTCGTTGATAACGGGATCACATCATTAGGAGAATGATGTGATGGACAAGACCCAATTCTAAGCCTAGCACAAGATCGTGTAGTTCGTATGCTAAGAGCTTTTCTAATGTCAAGTATCATTTCCTTAGACCATGAGATTGTGCAACTCCCGGATACCGTAGGAATGCTTTGGGTGTACCAAATGTCACAACGTAACTAGGTGGATATAAAGGTGCACTACAGGTATCTCCGAAAGTGTCTGTTGGGTTGGCATGAATCGAGACTGGGATTTGTCACTCCGTGTAAACGGAGAGGTATCTCCGGGCCCACTCGGTAGGACATCATCATAATGTGCACAATGTGACCAAGGAGTTGATCACGGGATGATGTGTTACGGAACGAGTAAAGAGACTTTCTGGTAACGAGATTGAACAAGGTATCGGGATACCGACGATCGAATCTCGGGCAAGTAACATACCGATTGACAAAGGGAATTGTATACGGGATTGATAGAATCCCCGACATCGTGGTTCATCCGATGAGATCATCGTGGAACATGTGGGAGCCAACATGGGTATCCATATCCCGCTGTTGGTTATTGACCGGAGAACGTCTCGGTCATGTCTGCATGGTTCCCGAACCTGCAGGGTCTACACACTTAAGGTTCGATGACGCTAGGGTTATAGGGAATAGATATACGTGGTTACTGAATGTTGTTCGGAGTCCCGGATGAGATCCCGGATGTCACGAGGAGTTCCGGAATGGTCCGGAGGTAAAGATTTATATATGGGAAGTCCCGTTTTGGCCACCGGAAGAGTTTCGGGCGTCACCGGTAATGTATCGGGACCACCGGAGGGTTCCGGGGGTCCATCGGGAGGGGCCACCAGCCCCGGAGGGCCCTATGGGCTGTATGTGGAGAGGGACCAGCCCCTTAGTGGGCTGGGTGCCTTCCCCCCCAAGGCCCATGCGCCTAAGGGTTTGGGGGAACCCTAAGGGGAGGCGCCCCCCTTGCCTTGGGGGGGCAAGGCAACCCCCCTGGCCGCCGCCCCCTCCTCGGATTGGATCTGAGGGGGCCGGCCCCCCTCTCCCTTGCCCCTATATATATGTGGGGGGTGGGAGGGCAGCAGCAACCAAAAGTTCTGGCGCAGCCCTCCCCCTCTTCCATGTCCTCCTCCTCTCCCGGGGTGCTTGGCGAAGCCCTGCGGGATTGCCACGCTCCTCCATCACCACCACGCCGTCGTGCTGCTGCTGGACGGAGTCTTCCCCAACCTCTCCCTCTCTCCTTGCTGGATCAAGGCGTGGGAGACGTTACCGGGCTGCACGTGTGTTGAACGCGGAGGCGCCATGGTTCGGCGCTTAGATCGGAATCAACCGCGATCTGAATCGCTACGAGTACGACTCCTTCATCCGCGTTCTTGCAACGCTTCCGCATTGCGATCTACAAGGGTATGTAGATGCACTCCTCTCTCTCGTTGCTAGATGACTCCATAGATTGATCTTGGTGATGCGTAGAAAATTTTGAATTATTGCTACGTTACCCAACACTTGGCCCTCGGCCTGGCACCCCACCGCAGCAGGCGATGTACGCCGCTCCCTACGTGCCGCCGCCTGGTGGCTACGGCGCCCCGCCCGCGTACGCCCCTGCGCCAGCTGGGCTGCCTCATCAGCCGTGGGACATGGCTTCGCTCCAAGCCGCCCTGCACAGTGCCACCGCCGGCCCCTCGTCGTCCGGCAGCACCTCCGACTGGTACTTGGACTCCGGCGCAGCAACTCACATGTCCAACTCCTCTGGTAACCTCCACTCCCTTCTTCCTTCTTCTTCTCATTCGCACATCATCGTGGGGAGTGGTGAGCACCTGCCAATCACACACACCGGCATGGCGTCCCTGATCCAGGGCACCTCCCCCGTTCAACTCCGCAATGTGCTCGTTGGTCCCTCTCTCATGAAAACCTTCTTTCTGTTAGACAAATCTGTAGAGACAACCCGCTTTCTGTTGAATTTGATCTCTTTGGTTTCTCTGTTAAGGATCTCAGGACCAGGGCGGTGATCCTGCGCTGTGATTCCACCGGCGATCTGTACTCGGTGGCCGCTCCAGCACCGTCGCGCGCGCGTCCGTTCGCGGGCGCGGTCACCACCGATCTGCTTCACCAGCGTCTCGGTCACCCCGGCGTCGCCGCAGTTCAACACCTCGCCTCTCTACAACAGTTTAGTTTTAGCAAGTCTGCTCCGCATAGCTGTCATGCTGCCGCTTAGGGAAGCATGCACGCTATGCCATTTCAGCATTCTCAAAGTTGTACCTACTTTCCCTTTCAGTTACTACATCTTGATGTATGGACGTCTCCCATTACAAGCATCTCTGGTTATCAGTACTATCTCGTCGTGCTCGATGATTACACCCATTACGTGTGGACTTTTCCACTTAAGAACAAATCAGATGTGCTGCCTATTTTGCGCGAATTCTATGCATATGCTCGCACTCAGTTTCAGCTTCCCATCTTCTCTCTGCAAACTGACAATGGTCGTGAATTCGACAGTCACTCTGTGCGCTCTCTTCTCTCTGAACACGACTCTGTCCTTCGCCTCTCCTGCCCCTACACAAGTCAGCAAAACGGCAAGGCCGAGCGTGTGCTGCGCACTCTGAACAACAGCGTTCGCGCTCTCTTGCTTCACGCCTCCATGCCGCCTCGCTTCTGGGCCGGGGCTCTCAACACTGCCACCTACCTGCTGAACCGGAGGCCCTGCCATACCAGCACACCGCGCACGCCGCATGAGCTGCTTCTAGGCGTCGCTCCTGACTACAGCGTGCTTCGTGTCTTCGGGTGCCTCTGCTACCCAAACATGGCCGCTACTGCTCGCCATAAGCTCGACGCCCGCTCTGCCGCCTGCGTCTTCCTTGGATATCCGTCAGACCATCGCGGCTATCGCTGCTTCGATCTAGCCTCTTGCCGGGTTCTCACCTCGCGCCATGTCCTCTTCAATGAGGGCACGTTTCCTTTCGCTCGCCCCGCCGTCGCTGACGGCACGCCGCCTGCACCACTGCCTGCCGCGCCGCTTGTTTTGCAGGTGCCTGCTCCGCCTCACGCCGTCAACACCTCCCCCGCGCGCTCTGGTGGTTCAAGCGTAGGCGTCCGATCCCGATCGGATGCGCCTGCGCCCTCCTCGCCTGCCGCGCACTCGCTGGATTCAAGCGTGGGCGTTCGATCCTGATCGGACGCGCCTGCATCTTCCCCGCCTGCCGCGCACTCACTGGATTCAAGCGCCCGCGTAGGATCTGGGATCGATGGCTCGCGCAGCGCTGGTGCTTGCAGCAAGCTCTCCACTGGCTCCAGCACCGTTGCGTCGTCCTCGTCGCACGGCTCTGGTGGCTCGCCGTCCGGCGCGCCGTCCGCTCCTTCGAGCTCGTCCACCGCTGCTCTCGCGCCCCTTGCGGCGCCGCCCCGGCCGATGGTCACGCGGTCTCAGTCCGGCATCGTCCGGCCCAACCCGCACTACTATGATGCAGCAAAGGCTACTTCCACGATGGCGGTCTCGCCCGTGCCCAGCTCTTTTCGTGTGGCCGTGCACGACCCCAACTAGCTCGCGGCCATGCGCGAGGAGTACACAACTCTGGTCAGCAACCGGACAAGGGACCTGGTGCCGCGTCCGCCCGGCGCCAACTTGATCACTGGTAAGTGGATTTTCAAGCACAAGTACCGGGCGGATGGCTCCCTCGAGCGTTACAAGGCCCGCTGGGTTGTGCGTGGCTTCCGCCAGCGCGCCGGCGGTTACTACGGCGAGACCTTCGCGCCCGTCGTCAAGCCGGCCACGATTCGCACCGTCCTCACCATCGTTGCGTCGCGCTGCTGGCCTGTGCACCAACTGGACGTCAAGAACGCGTTCCTCCACGGCACGCTCGAGGAGGAGGTCTACAGCTGGCAGCCCACCGGCTTCGTAGACACCAGCAAGCCCGATCATGTCTGTCGGCTGGCCAAGTCGCTCTACGGTCTCAAACAGGCGCCCCGCGCCTGGTTCCTGCGCTTCGCCGGGCACCTCAAGACCATCGGCTTCGTCGCCGCGCGCTCTGACTCATCTCTGTTCACGCTGGCCCGAGGTGCGGACGCCGTGTTCCTACTACTCTACGTCGACGACGTTGTGCTCACGACGTCTTCCCCGGCTCTCCTCCAACACATCGTGCGCCAGCTCCCAGTGAGTTTGCCATCAAGGACCTAGGAGCTCTGCACTTCTTCCTCGGTATCCGGGTCACCCGCACTGCTGCTGGTTTCTTCCTCTGCCAGCAGCAATACGCCGAGGACGTGCTCGAGCGCGCCGGGATGGACAACTGCCGGCCCTCCCCCACGCCTGTTGACACCAAGGGCAAGCTGCCACAGGCTGACGGGCCTACCGTCGACGACGCCTCTGCCTACCGCAGTCTCGCCGGAGCACTGCAGTATCTCACCATCACGCGCCCCGAGCTCGCGTATGCAGTCCAGCAGATCTGCCTCCACATGCACGACCCCCGTGCTTGTCACCAGAACCAGATCAAGCGGGTGCTCCGCTACGTCCGTGGCACGCTGTCCCTCGGGCTTCATCTTCGCGCTTCACCAACGCTCGAGCTCCGTGCCTACACCGACGCCGACTGGGCCGGCTGCCCCGACACGCGCCGATCGACGTCCGGGTTCTGCGTCTTCCTTGGTGATGCTCTGGTGTCATGGTCTTCCAAGCGACAGGCCACCGTGTCCCGGTCCAGCGCTGAGGCAGAGTACCGCGGCGTCGCCAATGCCGTCACGGAATGCGTGTGGCTCCGGCAGCTCCTTGGTGAACTGCTCGCTCCGGTGACCACGGCCACGCTCGTGTTCTGCGACAATGTGTCGGCATCTACTTGTCGGCCAACCCCATCCATCATCGCCGCACCAAGCACGTGGAGCTGGACATCCATTTTGTGCGCGAGCGCGTGGCTCTTGGCCAATTTCGCGTCCTTCACATCCCCACGTCGCAGCAGCTCGCTGATGTGATGACCAAAGGTCTGCCCCGGGACGTGTTTCTTCAGTTTCGGTCCGCAAAGCTGACGACACGACTGGGGGGGGGGGGGGGTGATAGACTATACGTAGATAGCCTTGAGCATATGCTGTGTATGTATGCCACGATGCCCATGTAGTGGAGCACGATGGCATGAGTAGTGGCGCACGATCACCACCACGAGTGGCCCTCTGTAACTGTATATATACGGCCTCATCGATGAATGGAAGGTGCGCGTTGAGTCTCCAATTCCCTCTCCCTCAAACACTTGCTCACAAGAAAAGGTTCTGATTAAGACGTAAACCAAAGGCGAGACAATATTAGCACCTCTTACACATCGATGACTGCATCTTTGCTTTAAGACTAGCAAACTTTGACTTCAGCGATGTGATGAAGATAGATACAATGCATTTTATACCTAATGCTGCCCGTTTAACATCCTAATCCTATAGCCTAACAAAGCCTTCTAGATCTGACATTGTATCCTGCGGCTCGGAAGCCGTGCTAAGGTCCAACTAGACCAGCGCCATGGAGAATATGCCGCCATCGTAGAAGCCTTGGGTAGGTCGGAGATCCCAGTGCCAAACTATCTCCATAACAAACTTCGGCCAGCTTCCCACAGCAATAGAGAAAACAAAAAGAACAAAACCACCAGAGGCCGATCTATCACTCGGGGAGACACCCAATGGGAGATTAAAGGCCATAGTATCATTGTTGACCCAAAGACTGGAAACAAAGCAAAAACCCCAAAGGACTGCCTTCTGCCGTCGAAGCTATTGGTTGTCCGCAATACCAGCCTGATACGCGTCGGTGCTATACAAACTGTTTTTAACACCTTTCTGCGACGGCATTTGGAACCTTCGCCAAGTGAGTGCGGGCGATAGGGGGGTCCTTCCCACATGACCCATAAACCGGGGGGGATAGGCCCTCCTGGCATACAAGTTGAGGCAAAATGAGCTCGTGTGCGATCGGGCGAGGCATCGAAACCCAATCGTTTCCGTTCGTATGTACATCCCACACGATGAATCCCTGAAAAACATTTCCGTTCATATGTATATCACACACAGTCAATCCAAGGAATATGTTTCCGTTTTTATGTACATCCCACACAGTCAATATGGGGAAAACGTTTCCGTTCATATGTACATCCCACACAGTTTTATGTATAGGCTCGTGTGTGAAAGGTCTAACTATCACACATGCTCTGCCTTGGTTAACCGTTTGCTTTTATCAACTACATCATACACGATTTGATGAAGAAAACTGTGTGGCATTGGGCTATCTATAACAAGCGCTTTTACTGCTAGAACCGTTTACAAAGTTCCATGACCCATTTAGCAGCTTTATTAGTTTACAATTAATAATTCCAGTATTGCGCAAATCCACATTTCATATCGAACAGCTGTTTGCCAATTTCATATCAGGCACATAAATATATTTTAACATAACAGTACGATAGCTACTTGAAAACAGTACAATACAGCATATAGCTAGTTCAACTTCATAAGAACAATATTAGAACAATATATACATTTCCCTAATCGAGATATTATCCAGGCACGTCTTATCCACCTTTGCTTTCAGTTCAGTTAGAACCTGTTTTGCACTGTGCAACTGGGAAAGTGCCTCCTCCTTCGCCAACACCATCTTAGCAAAGTCTGATTTAAAAAATTTGAGCTCATTCTCCACCTTCCTCTTTTTATCCCGCATCTTCAAATATTCTTCAGCGTTGACAACACTTTCTCTAAGGCTACATCTGTTCTCTTCCTCATACATGCTCCAGAGCTTTGCTAGGCACATCTTCAAAGACGATGGCCACTCTTGATCAACCCACTCCAAGTAAGAACACTTTCGTTCATCCTATAATATTTAAAACTAGACCAGTAACAATTATAGGGGTAATGGGTTTAAAGCAAAATAGAAAATCACCAATACTTATTTTGAAAAACTGAAGAAACAGGTTAATTATGACATATCTTCTCAAAAAAATCAATGTGCAAATGAATTAATTGCTACTGAGACAACAACCAAATTCTGAAACATCAGAAGTTAAAATTAACTAGAATAACGCTACAAGTTCTTACTCATGTACTATAAATAACAAATTGAACATTTTATGAGGAAGGTAAATATAACTGCAATAGCATAGCGACAGTGCTTGGATGACAGCAAATTGATACTAACAGGTGTGTACATGCACAAACTTAGTAACATAGAACTAATAGCACTAAGGCCGTCTACTATGTATGCCAAAACTGGTGTAAGGACAATTGTTGCTACATCTCGCACCGGTTCCCTGCACTGGCGAGCTGATGCAGCGGAAAAAAATCAGGGACCCGGACTCCGGAGCACCTAGTTGCTCCGATGCCCAGTTGCTTCGTGCCATAAAGATGTAGTATTTTACTGTTTGGATGCTCGGATGTGTGGACCAAAGTTGGTTGCACAAACTACTGAAGCGGTGCCAAATAATTTTCTAATGGCACCGCTGATGAGATGGCAACATTTTTAGATACTAGGTACAAACTGTGACACTGTCTTAGGATGCGTTTGGTTCAAGGTGTGGTATGAATGGGTTGGGACCGTGACAGTGTCTAAATCACATCTAACAAATGATTTGTAACAACGAAAGAGGGTCTAACCTTCTCTGCACATGCCAGAAACTTCCTCCCACTGTCCACAGATTCAAACGCAACTAGCTTCACGCATGGAGATTGATGGTGACAACGAGCAGACAGATCTTCAGCCACCCCGCTCCATTCGTTGCAATTGATGGTCCTAGGGAGCTACAAGAGGAAGAAATGACTCAAATCGACCGCCGGGTTAAAATCCTTCATGCCAAGTCATAGCCCGAGAGTGAGAAGAGAGGCATACCTGGGTGGTGAAGGAGTCGTCGGAGGAGGAGAAACCGCTGGAGAGGTCATTGAAGAAGACCATGGCGACACTGGCGGTAGGATGTGAGACGGCAAGAGCGAGGAAGCGGCTATAGCTTAGGAAGGAAGGAAGGAAGGAGGAAGCAGGGGAAATGTGACTTGTGGTCGGGGAGAAAAGGGGGTGGGGAAGGGGGAGGGGCGCGGGGTAGATATTTTGGCAGTAGGCCAAAAAATGGAAATGTGGAGGGAAACTTTGCGCGCGGTGCCGCCGGACACCATTCACTTAGAACGATTGTGTGCATCGCAAATGATTCTTGTGCTTTACGCGCATGGGATGAGTTTGATAATTTAAATTTTGGTGGAAATTTCCCCGGGTATGTCATTGCATAATTTAACATCGCTTGCTAATTTGGGCACACAAAAGAGCGTACAACACACAAACCACACTTACTGAATCGAGCAATTTTAGTAATTAAACAGAGCCAGTTAACCTAAACATTGCTCTAACAAAAGACTAGCATTAAATACAAAGCCTAAGTACGCATAATTTTAACAAATCCACCGCTGCGCCGGCCTATGCATCGCCGGTGTGAGATGAGATGTCGATGACTTGTCCTGGCGAAATGCCGCCGTTGGTGGACTCCGCGTTCCCCTGCTGAAGTCGACCGCTTCCTCATCCTCGTCCTCGGGGCCGTCCTCAAGGTTGTAGTACTCGTAGTAGTGGCTGCGCCAGAGCTCACGTTGGTACTCCACCGCCGATTCCTCGATGGACAGACTCTTCTCTACCTCGGCCACGTGCAACTCCTCCTCCCGGCGCTCCTCGATCTCCGCCGCCTTCTGCATCTCAAGCTCCCGCTCGGCGATCTCATGAGGAAGAAGGTGCTCCATGGCCACAGCCGCCTTTTCGTACGTGGGTTGCTTGCTGGATTCCGAGGTGGCATGGAATATCTTGGCGTGTGCGTCCTCGATCTTGGCGTGGATGGCCTCGACCCGGGCCAGGGCGACATCGGTGGCACGGACGGCAGCTCAAGGCTCTCGGCGTTTGCAGCCGCCGTCACAGCAGCAGCAGCTGCAGCCGTCTTGGCTGCCGCAGCTGCCCTGTCGGCTGCCGCAGACACCCTCTCGGCGGATGCGTCCGCGTTCAATGCGGATGTGGCGGCACTCTCGGCGTAGGCGGCCGCGCTCTTGGCGCAGGCGGCAGCGCTCAGGGAGGACGCGGCCATCGTACGGGCCTTCATGAAGCGTTTCCATGGCGTCATCATTGCAAGAAGGGGGTGCGGGAATGGGGATCGGGATTCGTGGATCTGGGAGTTGCCGGCACTGGAGCAGACGAGCCGGCGAAGCTTAAGGAGGAAGACTTAAATAGACCCAGAAATTTTCATCGCAAACGGTTCCTACAAAAAAATTGTGACTGATATTGTGAGTATTTTTTATTAGCTATGAAAGATGAATTTGGATTAAAGTGGCAACGGATGGTGTTTTAAATGTATGAGAAAATTTGTATTACTAATGCAAATGTCATGTCAAATTTTGTAAAATTTCAGGGGGCATTTGACCTTTTAAGACATTTAAGTGATTTTCTAGCCATTTAATGACTGTAATTCAAATTTGAACTACATGTACATGCAACAGCTAACCATAACGGTTTGAAAAGTCATATTTTGTGTACTTGTGTTCGATTTAATTCCATGTGCAATAAATTGGAAGGAATTTTCAAACATATTGGTCTAACGGCTATGACACAATTCCAAAAAATAAAAAGAATGATCAGAAAAACATGAAACCTTGCTTGATGTGATGTCATGCCACCAAGATGATGTGATAAAAAATTGGCCTATTTGACAAAAGTTTGGAGACACACCCCTCACAAACCGGAGCAACTCACTAGAAGGCTCGTGGTTCCGAGAGGAACAATGCATGTTTGATGACGAACGGGAGATAACTTCCTCTTACGGCCTTCAAATATTTTCTACGTTTAACGTGCACTAATACAACTGTCATGTGAAAACTTAGAAAAATTTCAGGGGTCATTTGACCTTTTAAAGACATTTAAGTGATTTTCTAGCCATTTAATGATCGTAATTCAAATTTGAACTACATCTACATGCAACGGCTAACCATAACGGTATGAAAAATCATATTTGTGCACTTGTGTTCGAGTTAATTCCATGTGTAGTAAATTAGAATGAATTTTCAAACATATTGGTCCCACGGCATGGACACATGCATGGAGTGCCATGGCATTTTAGTTCCAAAAAATTAAAAAATGATCAGAAAAACATGAAATCTTGATTGATGTAAAGTCATGCCACCAAGATGATGTGGTAAAAAAATTGGCCTGCTTGACAAAAGTTTGGACACACGCCCCTCACAAACCAGAGCAACTCACTTGAAGGCTCGTGGTTCCGAGAGGAAACAATGCATGTTTGATGACGAACGGGAAATAGCTTCCTCTTACGGCCTTCAAATTTTTTCTATGTTTATTAACGTGCACTACTACAACTGTCATGTGAAAATTTAGAAAATTTCTGAGTCATTTGACCTTTTTAAGACATTTAAGTGATTTTCTAGCCATTTAATGACCGTAATTCAAACTTGAACTACATCTACATGCAATGGCTAACCACAACGGTTTGAAACATCATATTTGTGTACTTGTGTGCGAGTTAATTCCTTGTGTAGTAAATTAGAAGGAATTTTCAAACATACTGGTCTCATGGCATGGGAACATGCAGGGAGTGCCATGGCATTTTAATTCCAAAAATTTAAAAAAATGATCACACATGACACCTTGCTTGATGTAATGTCATGCCACCAAGATGACGTGGTAAAAAAATTGGCATGTTTGACGAAAGTTTGGACACATACCCCTCACAAACCGAAGCAACTCACTAGAAGGCTCGTGTTTCCGAGAGGGAACAATGCATGTTTGATGACGAACCGGAGATAGCTTCCCCTTACGGCCTTTAAATTTTTCCAACATTTAACGTGCACTAATACATCTGTCATGTGAAAATTTGGAAAATTTCAGGGGTCATTTGACCATTTAAAGATATTTAAGTGATTTTCTAGCCATTTAATGACCATAATTCAAATTTGAACTACATCTACACGCAACAGCTAACCATAATGGTTTAAAAAAAATCATATTTGTGTACTTGTCTGCGAGTTAATTCCATGTGCAGTAAATTAGAAAGAATATTCAAAGATATTGGTTTCACGGCATGGACACATGCATGGAGTGCCATGGCATTTAAATTCCAAAAAAATGATCAGAAAAACATGAAACCTTGCTTGATGTAATGTCATGCCATCAAGATGATGTGGTAAAAAAATTGGCCTGTTTGATGAATGTTTTGACACTCCCTCACAAACGGGAGCAACTCACTAGAAGGCTCGTGGTTCCGAGATGGAACAATGCATGTTTCATGACGAACGGGAGATATCTTCCTCTTACGGCCTTCAAATTTTTATCTACGTTTAACGTGCACTAATACAACTCTCATGTGAAAATTTGGAAAATTTCACGGGTCATTTGACCTTTTAAAGATATTTAAGTGATTTTCTAGCCATTTAATGACCGTAATTCAAATTTGAACTACATCTACATGCAACAACTAACAATAACGGTTTGAAAAATCATATTTGTGTACTTGTGTGCGAGTTAATGCCATGTGCAGTAAATTAGAAGGGATTTTCAAACATATTGGTCTTACGACATGGACACATGCATGGAGTGCATGGCATGTTAATTGCAAAAAACTAAAAATGATCAGAAAAACATGAAACCTTGCTTGATATAATGTCATGCCGCCAAGATGATGTGGTAAAAAATTGGCCAGTTTGACGAAAGTTTGGACAGACACCCCTCACAAACCGGAGCAACTCACTATAAGGCTCTTGGTTCCAAGAGGGAATATTGTATATTTGAGCACGAACGGGAGATATCTTCATCTTGCGGTCTTCAATTTTTTTCTATGTTTATTAACGTGCACTACTACAACTGTCATGTGAAAATTTAGAAAATTTGAGAGTCATTTGACCTTTTTAAGATATTTAGTGATTTTCTAGACATTTAATGACCGTAATTCAAATTTGAACTACATCTACATGCAACGGCTAACCATAACGGTTTGAAACATCATATTTGTGTACTTGTGTGCGAGTTAATTCCTTGTGCAGTAAATTAGAAGGAATTTTCAAACATATTGGTCTCATGGCATGGGAACATGCATGGAGTGCCATGGCATTTTAATTCCCAAAATTAAAAAAATGATCAGAAACACATGACACCTTGCTTGATGTAATGTCATGCCATCAAGATGATGTGGTAAAAAAATTGGCCTGTTTGACGAAAGTTTGGACACCCCCCTCACAAACCGGAGCAACTCACTAGAAGGCTCGTGGTTCCGAGATGGAACAATGCATGTTTCATGACGAACGGGAGATATCTTCCTGTTACGGCCTTCAAATTTTTTTCTACGTTTAACGTGCACTAATACAACTCTCATGTGAAAATTTGGAAAATTTCACGGGTCATTTGACCTTTTAAAGACATTTAAGTGATTTTCTAGCCATTTAATGACCGTAATTCAAATTTGAACTACATTTACATGGAACAGCTAACCATATCGGTTTGAAAAATCATATTTGTGTACTTGTGTGTGAGTTAATGCCATGTGCAGTAAATTAGAAAGAATTTTCAAACATATTTGTCTTATGACATGGACACATGCATGGAGTGCCATGAAATTTTAATTCCAAAAAATTAAAAATGATCAGAAAAACATGAAACCTTGCTTGATATAATGTCATGCCACCAAGATGATGTGGTAAAAAATTGGCCAGTTTGACGAAAGTTTGGACACACACCCCTCACAAACCGGAGCAACTCACTAGAAGGCCCGTGGTTCCAAGAGGGAATAATGCATATTTGAGGACGAACGGGAGATATCTTCCTCTTACGGCCTTCAATTTTTTCTATGTTTAACGTGCACTACTACAACTGTCATGTGAAAATTCGGAAAATTCTAGGTGTCATTGACCTTTTAAAGACACTTAAGTGATTTTCTAGCCATTTAATGATCGTAATTCAAATTTGAACTACATCTACATGCAACGGCTAACCATAATGGTTTGAAAAATCATATTTTTTGTACTTGTGTGCGAGTTAAATAATCATCAGACGATGTAAATATCAGGTGTTCAAAAAAGAAAATGTAAAGATCTAGCAAGACAACCGGCCCACACACGATTGGCACTCTAGTGATTAAACAAGAAACTAAAAGATTCGATTGCAAGATCTAAAGATTTATACCTTCAAGCTCTCACCTCCCCGGCAACGGCGCCAGAAAAGAGCTTGACGTCTACTACGCAACCTTCTCCTTGTAGATGTTGTTGGGCCTCCAAGTGCAGAGGTTTGTAGGACATTAGCAAATTTCCCTCAAGTGGATGGCCTAAGGTTTATCAATCCGTGGGAGGCATAGGATGAAGATGGTCTCTCTCAAACAACCCTGCAACCAAATAACAAAGAGTCTCTTGTGTCCCCAACACACCCAATACAATGGTAAATTGTATAGGTGCACTAGTTCGGCGAAGAGATGGCGATACAAGTGCAATATGGATGATAGATATGAGTATTTGTAATCTGAAAATATAAAAACGGCAAGGTAACAAGTGGTAAAAGTGAGCGTAAACGGTATTGCAATGCTTCGAAACAAGGTCTAAGGTTCATACTTTCACTAGTGCAAGTTCTCTCAACAATAATAACATAACTGGATCATATAACTACCCCTCAACATGCAACAAAGAGTCACTCCAAAGTCACTAATAGCGGAGAACAAACGAAGAGATTATTGTAGGGTACCAAACCACCTCAAAGTTATCCTTTCTGATCGATCTATTCAAGAGTCCGTAGTAATATAACACGAAGCTATTCTTTCCGTTCGATCTATCATAGAGTTCGTACTAGAATAACACCTTAAGACACAAATCAACCAAAACCCTAATGTCACCTAGATACTCCAATGTCACCTCAAGTATCCGTGGGTATGATTATACGATATGCATCACACAATCTCAGATTCATCTATTCAACCAACACAAAGAACTTCAAAGAGTGCCCCAAAGTTTCTACCGGAGAGTCAAGACGAAAATGTGTGCCAACCCCTATGCATAAGTTCATTGAGCCTGCAGGTTGATCACCAAAACATACATCAAGTAGATCACGTGACATCCCATTATCACCACAGATAAGCACATGCAAGACATACATCAAGTGTTCTCAAATCCTTAAAGACTCAATCCGATAAGATAACTTCAAAGGGAAAACTCAATCCATTACAAGAGAGTAGAGGGGGAGAAACATCATATGATCCAACTATAATAGCAAAGCTCGCGATACATCAAGATCGTGCCAAATGAAGAACACGAGAGAGAGATCAAACACATAGCTACTGGTACATACCCTCAGCCCCGAGGGTGAACTACTCCCTCCTCGTCATGGAGAGCGCCGGGATGATGAAGATGGCCACCGGTGAGGGATCCCCCTCCGGCAGGGTGCCGGAACAGGGTCCCGATTGGTTTTTCGTGGCTCTGGAGGCTTGCGGCGGCGGAACTCCCGATCTATTGTGCTCCTCAATGTTTTTAGGGTATATGGACATATATAGGCGAAAGAAGTCGGTCAGGGGAGCCACGAGGGGCCGACGAGGGTGGTGGGCGTGCCCAGGGGGGTAGGGCACGCCTCCCTGCCTCGTGGCTTCCTCGAAGCTTCCCTGACGTCTACTCCAAGTCTCATGGATTGCTTCCGTTCCAAAAATGACTCTCCCGAAGGTTTCATTCCATTTGGACTCCGTCTGATATTCCTTTTCTTCGAAACACTGAAATAGGCAAGAAAACAACAATTTTGGCTGGGCCTCCGGTTAATAGGTTAGTCCCAAAAATAATATAAAAGTGCATATTAAAGCCCATTAAACATCCAAAACAGATAATATAATAGCATGGAACAATCAAAAAATATAGATACGTTGGAGACGTATCAACTATTAAGTTCACACACGGATCTTGCTGCGGGAATCCTGTGTAATTCAAGCTACAGTAAATTCCGGCGACCGGCGTGTGTACTATTCCCGTCGATCTAGATTCCGGCCGCCAATAAATACTACCTTGCTCACGTCGTCCCGCCTGCATTCTCATCTACATCCTCCCCTCGCTCGCCCCCCCCTCTCTCTCTCATATATCTGCCATGACGCTGCCGATCTGCCCACGTGCCGACGAGGAGTCGCTGCCCCCCGAGGACGCTCACTCGAATAGCAGCGACGAGGACCCTACGCGCCGCAGGACGAGGTTGCGCCGGACCCTCCAACTTTGGATTGGTTTTGGGGCCAGTACAATCTTTGTCTTTGGAAGTCGCTGCCGCCGGCTGTGAAAGCCAGGCAAGTGGCTTTCAAGAAGGAGATGGCAGATGAGGAAGCCAGGTACCAGGCGGCATGTGTAGCCCGTGATGTCTCCTGGAAAAAGAAGGCGGCGGAGCTTTGGGGGTGGGCGCGTCGTCGTGCGGAGGAGGTGTACGAGGACGGTACTTCGCGAGGAAGGTCAAAAGCGCTGGGCGCCTCATCGCTGCATGGAGGTGGGCCGATAAGCTCCAGCGTGCCACCGACGAGGAGCTCCGGTGGGCTCCCAACGAACTAGGAAGATCGTTCGCGCTCGTCCGCCAGCAAGAGGCAGATTGGTACGTCAAGCGCTGCGAGGCGGAGGGGGCGGAGTACTGCCTCCGCACTGGGAAGACGCCGCGCACCAGGGAGCTGCTGGCGAGGGGCTGCAGGAATACTGGCTCCAGGAGGGATTATTAGTTTTAGTATTGTTCGTTTTCAATTTTATGCATTGTACCTAGTAGTTAAATATGATCACGTATATGTGATGAACTAATGAATAATATAAATATATATATATATATTATGAATTCCATTTTCTATCTATTTTTGTATACTAATTTGAATCTAGTTGTTATCATCCACATATACAGAATGGAAAGCGTAATACACACATTGAAACAGAACATATTAGAATGGAAAACAGAGAACACACATTGAAACAGAGCAATACTATGATTGCTGTGAATACATAGCTATCCACATCGAAACGACTCAACAAATAAAACATGTTTATGAGACCATGACCAGCAGCCCTTGCTTACGGTAGCTCTAGACTCTGCATGAACTCGTGCAAGCGTTCGTCCAAGCAGTCGACACGCTCGCGGTTCATCTGGAGCGCGATCTCGAGATCCAAGTTGGCAATTTCATCAGAGATCACCAGCTCGAGGATGCAACGGCCATGTTCCTCTATTGCGCCTAGGTGGACACCTGGGCTAAGGAGGAGATCGAGCCTACCGACCAGCGCGTTCGCATCGAGCGGGCCGCGGACAAGGTGAACGGCGCGACCCATGCGAACGGCGCGGCGGGCGTCCGGTGAAGTACGGCGCAGCCGGCCTCTGGTGCAAGTACGTCACAGAGGGCCTCTGCCCACTCCTGGCGAGGAATCGGGGTACTGACGGGACGTGTACCCAGCTGCGACGCCCTGTCAACAGCAGGCAAGCGCCGATGGATCCGCTCTTGTTGTGCGGCGCGCCACACCTCTCGCTCTGCAGCGCTCCAACGGTCTCGCCGTGCGGTGAGCCGTAGCCTATCGGCGCAAATGCTCCTAGCTTGCTCTACGGCGCCCCATCGATCATATTGTGCGGCGAGCTGCAGCCTCTCGGCACTGACTTGCCTATCTTGATCCGCGGCACTGAAGAGCCATGCGCCAGGGGCCTGCTCAACCCTGGCGATGACGCGCGTCATGGCGTCGTCCATCTCGTTACCGGGGAGCGCCTCGGCCTCGACGGGCCATGGCGCCTGCTCGTTTTTCTCGTCGACGAGGTTGATGGCAGAGGCGGTGATTTGGTGGGTTCGCATGTTTCGAAAAGGTGGATGTGCTACAGGCTCCGCTTGTTGCCTCCGTGGGTTGGCAAGCTTCGAAAAGGTTTATGCGCAATATCGCAGGGTGGCGGGAAACCGGTGAGGAAATGGCGGGAAACGGTGGCATGTTCATAAAATGCCATCAATTAATGTAAACTTAGAATATGAGGAACATTGAGCTAGCACGAGAAGAAGATGATGATCAGATAATCATTTATCCTAGTTAATTATGCATGTAATAGTTTACTTTGGTGTGTGGAAATGTCATGTGTGTACTAGCCACCTATGTAATTGGATGTTTGCCGCGTATTACACACATCTTGTTTATGTGAAACGTTTCTGTTCTCTTGGCTCAACACAAACAGTTTATCGGAATGAACTGTATGCCCTCCATTGCACACACCTTGATCTGATTGAACCGTTTCTGTTGTGTTGCCTAATCGAAAACAGTTCATCCGAGTGAACCTTACGCCGTATATCGCACACACCTTGATCTGGCTGACTGTTTCTGTTGTGTTGCCCAATCACCAACAGTTCATCCGAGTGCACGATAAGCTGTATATCACACACGCCTTTATCTGGTTGCCCGTTTCTTTTGTTCTGCCACATCGCAAACAGTTAATTGAACTGAACAGTATGCCCTACATCGCACACGCAACTAAAATCTAAACCATTTTTATGCATTCGTCATCGCAAACGTTTTGCACCTTTTTTTGATGGTTTTTACACCACCGTTTGCGATTAATGTATCACACACAATTTCGTCAAAGGGTCTCTGATAGTAGTGTCGCATTAGCAGCAACCTGCAGTAGTGCCAGTGTAGGGGAACGCAACAGAAAACGAAAATTTTCGGTATAGCGAGCACGCCCAGGACCACTATGGAGACTGCATACAAGGTTTGATCTGATCCGTACCGACTCGAAGCGCGGCGGAAGAAAAGTCGGTGTAGATCGTCGGTGCAGGTCCCCGCAGCTAGGATTTACAACCTCCCAACCGCGAGGATGTACTCCCTCCCCGGACAGCTCTTGGGGAGGCGGTCGGACAGTCCCCCGGACGATGTCGCGGACAGCCCTTCGGGAGGACCTTCAAAACTCGGACGGAGACTCGGACAGCCTATCGGGAGGACACTCGAACAGCCCCTCGGGCAAAAGATCGAAACTACAATCTCTCTACGGGGTCAGCTATCCGGCAGGGCTTCGTCGTCCAGGACTAGTTCCTGCCGGAACCCAGACAGCCTTACGGCTCTACGAAACTCTTTTCGTGGGAGGGAGAGAAGAAGCCAGATAATGCATGGCATGTGTATGAGAGCAAGGGATGAAGAGATGGCAGCCCTCACCTCCTCTATTTATAGGAAAACGAAGGGGTAGTGTGCCTCCACAAATTACCAAAAACCCCCATGCATTAGGTCACACATGAGGGTGTTAAGGACAAAATGGGATGCCATGTGGAGCTCCAAGGAGCTCCACCACCCATGGCCGGCCACCCCTAGGGGGCCCCCCAAATGGGGTTCCTTCCCTTGTAAGCCACTTCCTTCTAGAACTTTGACCAAGTCCAAAAAGGTGGCTCTCCAAAAATATCCCAAAAAGCACTTTCACTATTCACGACGACATTTTTCAGCGTCCGTTCGAACTGAAAATACTTATGTGGGCTTAGAACATTTCCAGTACCCACTAAAATAATTTTCAACGCGTTCCGAAACAATTCCGGTTTAGTGATTTTCATCTGCGAAACGCATCTGAAGTGGCACCGGCAGCTCCGGAACATTTCCGGTTTTTATCTCAGAAAATTCCAAAAAGCTTCCAGAATGATTCTGGCACCCTCCAAGAATTATCAGGCATGTGCCGAAACCAATTTGACTTAACGGTATATCCCGAAACAACTTTTCGGTATCATCGAAACTTATCCGATGACCTCTCTCTGCGGTACGATTCCGCTGTCCGAAACCATTCCGGTGTCCGAAACTTTTTTCGGTGATTTTCTCTCAGACTCCCTGTCTAGTCTTCAGCAGATAGATGACCCTTAAGCGTGTGACCCTATAGGTTCGGTGAAGTATAGACATGACCCAGAACCCCTTCCGATCAATGATCAACATCGGAGCCGTGGACACCCATATTGACCCCTATACCCACACGAATAAATATTCGAGTGAACCTCCAGTTGCAGTGAGCTATTCCTTTTGCTTCGCGATATGTCACAAACACCCGAGGTGAGACATGTTGGCATTCCCGTGGATCAACAACTTGTCCACTATGCTAGTTACCTCGTTACCGGTATTGTTCTCTTTTCTCGTTATCGTGTTCCGGCATCCCGTGATCAAATCACAAAGTGTCTGGCCAGACGATGATGGATACCGTAACACCGAGAGGGCCCAGAGATATCTCTCCATTGTCGGAGGAGCAAATCCCAATCTTGAGCTATTAAGTTACTTGCCATACTTTTCCATGAACCCGTAAGCCGTCGTAATAGCCACCCATTTACGGATGACGTTTAACAAGCCCCAAAGTTCATGAAGCAAGCATGAAGGAACTCGATACTCTCATGGTCTAAGGAATTATGCAAACATTAACTTCTCTGTGTTATTAACCATTAACTTGTGGCGAATGTATCTCATAGCATAACATCAAATTGGGTCGATTCAACACAAGTGTTCTACCAACATCGTGCCCTCATAATTGCCAGCATAGACATGCCCATGATTAGGAAAACATGATCATCATGCAATACATGAGCCAGTCTTAGAGGCAAGACAAGGAATATATTTTACCGCTTAGTATACCACACGTGCACATGAGTTTTCCTTCGAGCCTCGTGGATATTGTAGACTCGAGAATCATTGCAGTTATAGCATGGAAGCTAAACATTCATTACAAAATTTGGAGATACAAAATAACTATTATTACTGCCTCTAGGGCATATCTCCTACAGACTCCCACTTGCACTAGCACCAATGGCTATCTGGTTACATGGCTTCCCTAACACCAATGGCTATCCGGGCTGCTCATGCTTTGCTCGTGGTAGAGGCTTTGTCATCGGGTCTGACACATTCAGATCCGTGTGAACTTTGCGTACTTTCACTAAACCCTCTTTGACATGATGTCGAATGAGTTTATATTTGCGTTGAATATGTCTTGTCTTATGGTTCGAACTTGGCTCCCTTGCCTGAGCCACGGCGCCACTATTATCACAATAGATCTCCACCGGGTCCTGGGCACTAGGAACCACACCAAGGTCTTCAAGAAATTGCTTGATCCATACCGTCTCCTTGGAGGCTTCTGAAGCAGCAACATATTCCGCCTCCGTCAAAGAATCCGCCACAGTCTTTTGTTTGGAACATTTCCAATCAACTGCGCCGCCGTTCAATATGAAAACATAGCATGATTGAGATTTGAAGTCAACTGGGTCAGTCATGAAGCCTGCATCAGTGTAACCACTTACAATGAGCTCTTCATCACCTCCATACACAAAGAGTAAATCCTTGGTCCTTCTGTGGTACTTAAGAATACCCTTGACTGCGGCCCAGTGTTCCAACCCTGGATCACTTTGGTACCGGCTGCTAACACTTAGCGCGTAGGAAACGTCCGGTCTTGTACATAGCATGGCATACATAATAGAACCAACTCCCGAGGCATATGGAACATCATTCATTTTCACTCGCTCATCGAGAGTCCGAGGACTCTGATTCTTGCAAAGCACTGTGCCAGGTGACATGGGGAGTAGGCCTTTCTTGGAGTTCTCCATGCTGAACCTTTTCAACACCTTGTCAATGTACGTGCTTTGGCTAAGCGCTATCAGGCGTTTTGATCTATATCTACAGATTCTGATGCCCAATACATATGCCGCTTCGCCTAAGTCTTTCATTGAAAAACTTTTCTTCAATGAGTCTTTTATTTCGCTAAGAAAATTCACGTCATTTCCAATCAATAATATGTGATCCACATACAAGATTAGAAATGCTTTTGCGCTCCCACTAAACTTCTTGTAAACACAAGATTCTTCGTCATTCCTGATGAAGCCAAATTCTTTGACCACTTCATCAAAACGAATGTTCCAGCTCCTTGACGCTTGCTTCAGACCATAAATGGCTTTCTGAAGTTTGCATACCTTTCCAGCATCCTTATGAACGACAAAACCTTCTGGCTGTATCATGTATACATCCTCTTTGAGGTTTCCATTTAGGAAAGCCGTTATGACATCCATCTGCCATATTTCATAATCGAAATAAGCAGCAATTGCTAGTAATATCCGAACAGACCTACGCATAGCTACGGGCGAGAAAGTCTCGTCGTAGTCCACTCCTGGAACTTGTGTGAACCCTTTCGCGACAAGTCTAGCTTTGTGGATAGTAATGTTACTCTCCGCGTCCGTCTTTCTTTTGAAAATCCATTTACAACCAATGGGCTTTACGCCTTCTGGAAGTTCTTCCAAGTTCCAAACTTGGTTTTCGTACATGGATTCCATTTCGGATCTCATGGCTTTGTGCCATTATTTTGAGCTGGGCCCCGCCACTGCTTCCTTGTAGTGCGCAGGTTCATCGTCTTCAAGAATGAAGATTTCATTATGAAACCACTTAGGTGGCTGGATAGCCCTACCTGATCTGCGCGGTTCAGTTACAACATTGTCTGAAGTCTCCGCATCACATGCGACAACTTCCGGCTTGGTTGTAGGGATAATTAGCGGAATTTCTTCCAGTTCCTTAGCCATTTCAATGGTTGCCGAAGATTCAATAATCTCATTAAGTTGTACTGTCCTCCCACTCACTTCTTTAGTGAGAAACTCTTTCTCAAGAAAGACTCCATGTTTTGCAACAAACACTTTGTTCTCGGAGGCGTGGTAGAAAGAATACCCAACTTTCTCCTTGGGATAACCTACAAAGTAACATTTGTCTGGTCTGGGATCAAGTTTGCTTGGCTGTAAACACTTTACATAAGCTTCACAAACCCAAATTTTGAAAAACGACAGGTCGGGTTTCTTCCCGTGCCACATCTCATGTGGCGTCGTCTCAACAGATTTAGACGGTGCTTTGTTTAGTGTGTGAGCAGCAGTAAGTGGTGCGTGACCCCAAAAAGATATCGGAAGATTTGTAAGAGACATCATTGACCTTACCATGTCCAACAAGGTTCGGTTACGTCGTTCCGATACTCCATTTCTCTGTTGAGTTCCGGGAGGCGTAAGCTGTGAAACGATTCCACGATCACTCAGATGTTGGCCAAACTCATGACTAAGATATTCGCCTCCGCGATCAGACCGCAGAAACTTAATCTTTTTGTTATGATGATTTTCTACCTCATTCTGAAATTCTTTGAACTTTTCAAAGGTTTCCGATTTATGCTTCATTAAGTAGATATAGACATACCTACTCAAATCATCAGTAAAAGTCACGAAGTAAAAATATCCACCCCGTGCGACTGTGTTCATTGGACCACATACATCACTATGTATTATTTCCAATAATTCACCCGCCCGTTCAGGATGAACCGTGAACGGCGTCTTGGTCATTTTCTCCATCAGGCTAGCTTCACATGTGTCAAATGATTCAAAATCAAGGGACGGTAAAACTCCATTTTTATGGAGTCTTTGCATGCGTTTCTTACCGATGTGGCCAAGCCGACAGTGCCACATGAAAGTGGTGGTGGTATCAGCCTTCTTAAGGCGTTTAGCATTCACGTTAAAGACATCATTTCCACATTCAAGATTTAGTATGAAAAGGCCCCCAACAATGGGTGCAAATCCATAAAACATATACTTACAGTAAAGTGAACAACCATTGTTCTCAGACTTGTACGAATACCCATCATGTACCAAACATGATCCGGAGATAATGTTTCTACACAACAGTGGAACAAAATAACAGTTACTTAGTTCTAAGATAAATCCTGAAGGGAGACGTAGAGGCATAATGCCGATGGCTTGAGCAGCGATCCCAGCGCCGTTCCCGACGCGCATCACGACTTCATTATTTGCTAGCTTGCGCACCTTCCGAAGTCCCTCTATCGAGTTGCAAATGTGAGCAACCGATCCGGTATCAAATACCCAAGACTTAGAGTTTTCGCTAGCAAGCAAAACGTCAATGACATTAACTTGTATTATAACCTTTCTGGTTTTCCCGGTCTTCTTATCTTCCAGATACTTCTTGCAGTTTCTCTTCCAGTGTCCTATGCCCTTGCAGTAGAAGCACTTAGTTTCATTCTTGGCTCCGCCCTTAGAGTTGCTTTGGGAGCAGGTCTTACCGGTGCCCTTGCCCTTCTTTGGCTTGCCTTTCTTCTTTTTGAAACTGGTGGTTTTATTCACAAGCAACACTTGCTTGCGATTTTTCCGCAGTCCTTCTTCTGTAGTTTTCAGCACGGCGAGCACTTCTTCCGGTGTCTTCTCCATCCCTATCATGTTGTAGTTCATGACAAAAACCATCGTAAGACGGGGGGAGTGAAGAAAGCAACATGTCCATCATATGGCCAGGTGGAAGTGGAAATTCCAGGGTTTTAAGCCTTTTAGCATAGCCAATCATTTTGACCACGTGTTCGCCAACTGAAGTACCCTCAGCCATCTTGCAATCCATCAAAGCCTTCATGATATCATATCGTTCAGACTTTGCGGTTTCCCTGTACAGAGCATCCAATTCCCAGATCATACCAAGGGGATTATGGAATTCAAAACATTTTTGAAGCTCTGGACTCATGTAAGCTAGCATGTGGCACTGCACTAAGTTGTGATCATCATCCTTAG
Organism: Aegilops tauschii subsp. strangulata; assembly: GCF_002575655.3. Taxonomy (NCBI): domain Eukaryota; kingdom Viridiplantae; phylum Streptophyta; class Magnoliopsida; order Poales; family Poaceae; genus Aegilops; species Aegilops tauschii. The sequence goes on along the minus strand of NC_053040.3, from coordinate 32,412,369 downwards.
TGGCCCAGACATTTTGTACATCTTTCGGGGCCTCTGCCGCGGGTTTAGCTGGAAGATCATACTCTACCACATACAATTTCTTAGCGCTCCTGAGGACAATCCTCAGGTTGCGGACCCAGTCCGCATAGTTGTTTCCAGTTGCAGCTAACTTCTCTTTCTCTAACATTGGGCCTAAGTTGAACGCGGTGTTGCGAGCCATTTGATCTACAACGAAAACACAAGTTTCACTTAGACTTTGTTTATATTGAAATTTGCAATAGTGAATAAACATTTTATTCCAAAATGCACTCCCACTCAAATCAATATCTCTCAAAATTGATTATGAGTGATTCAAGATCCGTGTCTTGATTGTTCGCCATTGGTGTAACACCACTGATGAAGAAAATCTTAACTGGTAGGCCAACTTGCCAATCACATCACTATGTGACTCTTGTTCATCTTTCGATGCGTGTGTTCCGAGCTCATGACGGTCATGCCTGAACGTCAAGACAACCAAGTGATCTCGCTGCGAGGTCTCAACTCACCCGCCTCACACTTCTCTAATCGTTCGTACCCGTGTGACACGGCGCACCCCGAAAAGATAGGTGCCGTGACGGTGCTACACTTGGGAGAACACTATCTACTTGATATCTTTAAGTGAGAGATCACCCTAATAAAAGCGACTACCGCGCAATCAAGAAGGGTGCATCATAGGGGATAAACATCTCAGGCAATTCATAATTAGCATGATATGGTATAGCCCTTTCTGACAGAGAAGTCTTTCAATTCTTCGTCTTCGGCATTTGCGTCGGTGTTCACCTTCGCGAAGATTGCCACCACCTTGTTGATGCACCAGATAATATTGCTATCTCCATAGCTAATAAAATAAGTGCATTACTTAAGGTTGACACGCAGGTCATTAAAGTGCAATCATATGGCTCCAGCCATCATGCAGAATCATGACACGCAGGTCATGTTAGTTACATCATATAGTCATCTCATACATAATCAAATTGAATATGAGCATTGCTATACCACATCACATGCACATCCTGCAAAACCAAGTTAGACGCCTCTAATCGGTTTATGCAAAAATTTATTTTACGTGGCTTCTAAGGTTTTGACTTAAACCGCAGCTACCAACGTTTTATCATCAAGTATGATTATTCAAGTTGCTAGATTAACATCTCGGGGTGTATGAAACACGAGATAATTAAATCTCGAGCCCCATACTAAACTTCGTCATACGCATGACCCCCGTGCAGATCATATCTGCAATGCCCTTTCATTTGCGAATTTCATCTTTCTTTTGACTACGGCAGAACCCAAAGAACTGATAGCACTTCCATGATCAATCAGGATCACGGATTGCCAGAACTTTGTCAAATTCCACCATGCTGTCTCGAGATTGAGCAAACGCAAATTCTAGGGAAGCAACAAGAACTTCGGGTAACAGATTTCATCTGTCACCCGCATAAATAAACTTCAGCAATAGATCTCATCTACTACCTAATTATTTTATGCAATACCCATACATCTCCATGTATTCTAGATCGAAACATGCATCTACGCGTAGCACGACTCTTGATGCCACTGTAGGGGAACGCAACAGAAAACGAAAATTTTCGGTATAGCGAGCACGCCTAGGACCACTATGGAGACTGCATACGAGGTTTGATCTGATCCGTACCGACTCGAAGCGCAGCGGAAGAAAAGTCGGTGTAGATCGTCGGTGCAGATCCCCGCAGCTAGGATTTACAACCTCCCAACCGCGAGGATGTACTCCCTCTCCGGACAGCTCTTGGGGAGGCGGTCGGACAGTCCCCCGGACGATGTCGCGGACAGCCCTTCGGGAGGACCCTCGAAACTCGGATGGAGACTCGGACAGCCCTTCGGGAGGACACTCGAACAGCCCCTCGGGCAAAAGATCGAAACTACAATCTCTCTACGGGGTTGCACACATACGGTGTCAGCTATCCGGCAGGGCTTCGCCGTCCAGAACTAGTTCCTGCCGGAACCCAGACAGCCTTACGGCTCTACGGAACTCTTTTCGCGAGAGGGAGAGAAGAAGCCAGATAATGCATGGCATGTGTATGAGAGTAAGGGATGAAGAGATGGCAGCCCTCACCTCCTCTATTCATAGGAAAACCAAGGGGTAGTGTGCCTCCACAAATTACCAAAAAACCCCATGCATTAGGTCACACATGAGGGTGTTAAGGACAAAATGGGATGCCATGTGGAGCTCCAAGGAGCTCCACCACCCATGGCCGGCCACCCCTAGGCCCCCCCCCAAATGGGGTTCCTTACCTTGTAAGCCACTTCCTTCTAGAACTTTGACCAAGTCCAAAAAGGTGGCTCTCCAAAAATATCCCAAAAAGCACTTTCACTATTCACGACGACATTTTTCAGCGTCCGTTCGAACTGAAAATATTTATGTGGGCTTAGAACATTTCCAGTACCCACTAAAATAATTTTCAACGTGTTCCGAAACAATTCCGGTTTAGTGATTTTCATCTGCGAAACGCATCTGAAGTGGCTCCGGCAGCTCCGGAACATTTCCGGTTTTTATCTCAGAAAATTCCAAAAAGCTTCCAGAATGATTCTGGCACCCTCCAAGAATTATCAGGCATGTGCCGAAACCAATTTGACTTAACGGTATATCCCGAAACAACTTTTCGGTATCATCGAAACTTATCCGATGACCTCTCTCTGCGGTACGATTCCGCTGTCCGAAACCATTCCGGTGTCCAAAATTTTTTTCGGTGATTTTCTCTCAGACTCCCTGTCTAGTCTTCAGCAGATAGATGACCCTTAAGCGTGTGACCCTATAGGTTCGGGGAAGTATAGACATGACCCAGAACCCCTTCCGATCAATGATCAACATCGGAGCCGTGGACACCCATATTGACCCCTATACCCACACGAATAAATATTCGAGTGAACCTCCAGTTGCAGTGAGCTATTCCTTTTGCTTCGCGATATGTCACAAACACCCGAGGTGAGACATGTTGGCATTCCCGTGGATCAACAACTTGTCCACTATGCTAGTTACCTCGTTACCGGTATTGTTCTCTTTTCTCGTTATCGTGTTCCGGCATCCCGTGATCAAATCACAAAGTGTCTGGCCAGACGATGATGGATACCGTAACACCGAGAGGGCCCAGAGATATCTCTGCATTGTCAGAGGAGCAAATCCCAATCTTGAGCTATTAAGTTACTTGCCATACTTTTCCATGAACCCGTAAGCCGTCGTAATAGCCACCCATTTACGGATGACGTTTAACAAGCCCCAAAGTTCATGAAGCAAGCATGAAGGAACTCGATACTCTCATGGTCTAAGGAATTATGCAAACATTAACTTCTCTGTGTTATTAACCATTAACTTGTGGCGAATGTATCTCATAGCATAACATCAAATTGGGTCGATTCAACACAAGTGTTCTACCAACATCGTGCCCTCATAATTGCCAGCATAGACATGCCCATGATTAGGAAAACATGATCATCATGCAATACATGAGCTAGTCTTAGAGGCAAGACTAGGAATATATTTTACCGTTTAGTATACCACACGTGCACATGAGTTTTCCTTCGAGCCTCGTGGATATTGTAGACTCGAGAATCATTGCAGTTATAGCATGGAAGCTAAACATTCATTACAAAATTTGGAGATACAAAATAACTATTATTACTGCCTCTAGGGCATATCTCCTACAGACTGCACCGCGAAGAGCATGATGAAGATGACTATTACCTTAACACCAACACAAACACATATGAAGCGTCTGCCAAGACTGAAGGCGATGTCGACATTGCTTCCTAGATTCATAAACTATTAAACACCATATTGCATAAGTTCATTCCAATTTGAATACAAAGAACTGAATTAAAGAAGTCATAATAACTAATATAGTGATTAAACATCACAATAGCGCATAATTAAACATCAAGTGAACTATAAAAGTTGTAGAACTTAACAGAGTGGTTAAGTTTCATGGGTTTAGGAATGTAAATGAATTTTTTGCATCGGTTTCACGTCAGGGGGCCACGAGGGAGTGACAAGCCTGGCCGGCGCGCCCTGGGGTGGAGGGCATGCCTCCCAGGCTTGTCGCTTCCTCGTGAGGCCTCTGATCCTTCCTCGAAGCTTCGGGGGTCTCTTTTGGTCCATAAAAAATCATCGTAAATTTTTAGCCCATCCCGAGAACCTTTATTTCTGCACAAAAACAACACCACGGTAGTTCTGCTGAAAACAACGTCAATCTGGGTTAGTTCCATTCAAATCATACCAAAACCATACAAAATTGTTGTAAACATGGCATGAATACCTCTTAAATTATAGATATGTTGGAGACATATCTGCGATCTACACCAACAACTTCGCCGCCGACAACACCAACTCTCTCCCCTCTATGCAGGGATGTAACACCTCTTTTGCCCGCTGTAATCTCTACTTAAACAAGGTGATTCATGCTATATATTATTACCCAATGATGTATGGCCATCCTATGGTGTTTGAGTAGATTCGTTTTGTCCTATGGGTTGATTGATGATCGTGATTGGTTCGAGTTGTATGTTTTATTTTGGTGATGTCCTATGGTGCCCTCCATGTCGCGCAACCGTGTGGGATTACCGTTGTAGGGTGTTGCAATACGTTCATAATTCTCTTACGATTGATCGAAACACAAACTTGAGTAAGGGGGTTGTTGCGTATGGGAGAAAAGTTGACTTGTTACTTAATGCTATGGTTGGGTTTTACCTTAATGATTTTTAGTAGTTCCAGAACTTTCTAGAGTTCCAATCACAAGTTCATATGATCCAAGTACGAAAAGTATGTTAGCTCATGCCTCTCCCTCATATTAAATTGCAAAAATGATTATTGGTCTAGTTACCAATTCCCTAGGGAAAAATCTTTCTCTTTGTGTTACAAAAAATCTCGCTACTAAAACAAAATAATTTTTATTATCTCACAAAGTACTTCTAGTTTTATTCTTGCAAACTTACCTTATAACTTCTACAAAGTAGTTTTATTCTTGTTCTAGGTAAAGTGAACATTAAGTATGCATAGAGTTGTATCGGTGGTCGATAGAACTTGAAGGAAATATTAATTCTACCTTTAGCTGCTCGTTGGGTTCGACACTCTTACTTATCAAAAAGGGCTACAATTGATCCCCTATGCTTGTGGGTTATCAGCGGGCGCTTCCCCACTGATACATATGCAACGTATCTATAATTTTTGATTGTTCCATGTTGTTATATTATCAATCTTGGATGTTTTATAATCATTTTATAGTCATTTTATATCATTTTTAGGTACTAACCTATTGACATAGTGCCAAGTGCTTATTGCTACTAAGGATAAAACGATGGGGTCTATCTCTACATAGATAGATCTTGTCTACATCATGTCATCGTTCTTATTGCATTACTCCGTTTTTCCATGAACTTAATACACTAGATGCATGCTGGATAGCGGGCGATGTGTGGAGTAATAGTGGTAGATGCAGGTAGGAGTCGGTCTACTAATCTTGGACGTGATGCCTATGTAATGATCATTGCCTGGATTTCGTCATGATTATTTGAAGTTCTATCAATTGCCCAACAGTAATTTGTTCACCCACCGTTTGCTATTTTCCTCGAGAGAAGCCACTAGTGAAACCTACGGCCCCGGGTCTCTTTATCATATATTTGCCTTTGCGATCTACTTTTCTTTTGCATTTATTTTCAGATCTATTAAACCAAAAATACAAAAATACCTTGCTGCAGTTTATTCTTATTTATTTTATTTGGCGTTCGATCTATCAATCTAATACAATTTATCTCACGTCCGTTTTGCCTATCTTAAGGCGCCGTACCGGAAGGGATTGACAACCCCTTTTACACGTCGGGTTGCGAGGATTTGTTATCTGTGTGTAGAGGATGTTTACGTTGTGTTGCTTGGTTCTCCTACTGGTTCGATTACCTTGGTTTCATATCTGAGGGAAATACCTACCGCCGCTTCAAGCGACATCAGCCACCATCAGGAGAGAGGGGCAGAGAGCCCACCTCCATTTTCTTCTTTCTTGGCCTCCCCCTAGATGGGAGGAGAATTTCCCCTCTGGTCCTTGGCCGACATGGCTCCCAAAGGGCAGGAGCCCCTCCGAGATTGGATCTCTCTCTCTCTCTCTTCGTTTCTCTTCTGTTTCGCTTTTTTGTTTCTGGCCCTTCACCATTTCTTATACTCTTGGAGATCCGTAAGTCCGATTGAGCTGAAATTTTAACATTATTTTTATCCAGATATTAGCTTCCTTGCGGCCGAAGGACACCTCCAACCGACATACGGGGTAGCCATGAGTCTGCTCGGTGCACCCTAGGGTACAGAGAGCGCCGTTTGAGCTTGTAACTCCCTCGAGCATTGTCTCGCGTTGATTCTTTCTCCAAAAAAACACATGCATTCCAAAAAAACTCCGTAAAATTTTATCGCGTTTGGACATCGTTTGATATGAATTTTCTGTGAAAAAAAAACATGCAAAAAACAGGAACCAGCACTTGGCACTGGATCAATATGTTAGTCTAAAAAAATCATATAAATTTTTGCCAAAAGAATGTAAAAGTTATGGAATATTGGCATGAGACTATAAAAAATTATAGATACGACAGAGACGTATTAGCCCCGCACCCTCTTCGCACACGGGACACATCCTAGCTCGAAAGGTAAATCCATGCCAGACAAGGTCTTGTCTGCACTAAGCCTCCATGAAGGCGTATCTGAAATGGCCTTCGATTTTTACCACGGCCTCCAAGGGCCGTGGGAAGACGCCATGCCAGGTCCCGTGAATTTCGGGGAATTTATATGGCAGCAACACGGGCGCTGATGGCACCCCGTGCCCCCTCCCCCCTGAGAGGGGCCCACCCTCTCGGCTGTGTGCGCGCGGCCTTGCTACCTCTTGAGCACAGCGTTGGTTTTCCCTTGAAGAGGAAAGTGTGATGCAGCAAAGTAGCGTAAGTATTTCCCTTAGTTTTGAGAACCAAGGTATCAATCCAGTAGGAGGCCACACACAAGTCCCTCGTACCTACACAAACAAATAAGAACCTTGCAACCAACGGGATAAAGGGGTTGTCAATCCCTTCACGGCCACTTGAAAAAGTGAGATCTGATAGAGATAATAAGATAAATATTTTTGGTATTTTTATTTTATAGATCGGAAAGTAAAGATTGCAAAATGAAGTAGATCAGAAACATATATGATGGAAAATAGACCCAAGGGCCATAGGTTTCACTAGTGTCTTCTCTCAAGATAGCATAAGTATTACGGTGGGTGAACAAATTACTGACGAGCAATTGATAGAAAAGTGCATAATTATGGGAATATCTAGGCATGATCATGTATATGGGCATCACATCTGCAACAAGTAGACCGAAACGATTCTGCATCTACTACTATTAATCCACAGATCGACCGCTATCCAGCATGCATCAAGAGTATTAAGCTCATAAGAACAGAGGAACGCATTAGGCAAGATGACATGATGTAGAGGGATAAACTCAAGCAATATGACATAAACCCCATCTTTTTATCCTCGATGGTAACAATACAATACGTATCGGTTCCCCTTCTGTCACTGGGATCGAACACCGCAAGATTGAACCCAAAGGTAAGCACTTCTCCCATTGCAAGAAAGATCAATCTAGTAGGCCAAACCAAACTGATAATTCGAAGAGACTTGCAAAGATAACAAATCATACATAAAAGAATTCAGAGGAGATTCAAATATTGTTCATAGATAATCTTGATCATAAACCCACAGTTCATCGGATATCGACAAACACACCACAAAAAGAGTTACATCAAATAGATCTCCAAGAGAATCGAGGAGAACTTTGTATTGAGATCCAAAGAGAGAGAAGAAGCCATCTAGCTAATAACTATGGACCCGAAGGTCTGAGGTAAACTACTCACACATCATCGGAGAGGCTATGGTGTTGATGTAGAAGCCCTCCGTGATCGATTCCCCCTCCGGCGGAGCGCCGGAAAAGGCCCCAAGATGGGATCTCATGGGTACAGAAGGTTGCGGCGGTGGAAATAGGATTTCGTGGTGCTCTCAGATGTTTTCAGGGTATATGGGTATATATAGGAGGAAGAAGTAGGTCGGTGGAGCTGCGAGGGGCCCACGAGGGTGGGGGCGCGCCTAGGGGGGCAAGCGCGCCTCCCTGCCTCGTGGCCTCCTCGCTTCTTTCTTGACGTCCACTCCAAGTCCCCTGGATTGCGTTTGCTCCAAAAATAACACTCCCAAAGGTTTCATTCCGTTTGGATTCCGTTTGATATTCCTTTTCTGCGAAACACTAAAATAGGCAAAAAAATAGCAATTTGGACTGGGCCTCCGTTTAGTAGGTTAGTCCCAAAAATAATATAAAAGTGTATAATAAAGCGCATTAAACATCCAAAATAGATAATGTAATAGCATGGAACAATAAAAAATTAGATACGTTGGAGACGTATCAAGCAACCCCAAGCTTAATTCATGCTCGTCCTCGAGTAGGTAAACGATAAAAACAAATTTTTTGATGTGGAATGCTACCTAGCATATTCCTCAATGTAATTTTCTTTATTGTGGCATGAATATTCAGATCTGAAAGATTCAAGATAAAAGTTTAATATTGACATAAAAATAATAGTACTTCAAGCATACTAACTAAGCAAGCATGTCTTCTCAAAATAACATGGCCAAAGAAAGTTCATCCCTACAAAATCATATAGTTTGGCTATGTCCCATCTTCGTCACACAAAATATTCAAATCATGCACAACCCCGGTTATGCTTCATTTTCGTCACACAAAAATGCTCTCATCATGCACAACCCGATGACAAGCCAAGCAATTGTTTCATACTTCAGAATTTTCAAACTTTTTCATCTTTCACGCAATACATGAGCGTGAGCCATGGACATAGCACTATGGGTGGAATAGAATATGATGATGCGGGTTGTGTGGAGAAGACAAAAAAGGAGAAAGTCTCACATTGATGCAGCTAATCAACGGGCTAGGGAGATGCCCATCAATTGATGTCAACGTAAGGAGTAGGGATTGCCATGCAACAGATGCACTAGAGCTATAAATGTATGAAAGCTCAATAAAAGAAACTAAGTGGGTGTGCATCCAACTTGCTTGCTCACGAAGACCTAGGGCATTTGAGGAAGCCCATTGTTGGAATATACAAGCCAAGTTGTATAATGAAAATTCTCACTAGTATATGAAAGTGACAAAACAAGAAACTCCCTATCATAAAGATCATGGTGCTAGTTTGAAGCACAAGTGTAGAAAAATGGATAGTAGCATTGCCCCTTTTTATCTCTTTTCTCTTTTTTTGGCCTTGCTCTTTTTTTGGGACAATGCTCTACGAATGATGATCATCACACTTATTTATTTACAACTCAATGATTACAACTCGATACTAGAACAAAATATGACTCTATATGAATGCCTCCGGCGGTGTACCGGGATGGGCAATGAATCAAGAGTGACATGTATGATAAGTTATGCATGGTGGCTTTGCCACAAATACGATGTCAACTACATGATCATGCATGGCAATATGACAATGATAAAGCGTGTCATAATAAATGAAATGGTGGAAAGTTGCATGGCAATATATCTCGGAATGGCTATGGAAATGCCATAATAGGTAGGTGTGGTGGCTGTTTTGAGGAAGATATAAGGAGGTTTATGTACCGGCGAAGATATAAGAAGATATCACGGGTTTTGGATGCACCGGCGAAGTTTGCACCAACTCTCAAGGTGAGAAAGGGCAATGCATGGTACCGAAGAGGCTAGCAATGATGGAAGGGTGAGAGTGCGTATAATCCATGGACTCAACATTAGTCATAAAAAACTCACATACTTATTGCAAAAATCTACAAGTCATCAAAACCAAGCACTACACGCATGCTCCTAGGGGAAGGGTTGGTAGGAGTTGACCATCGTGCGATCCCGACCTCCACACAAAGGATGACACTCAAAGAACACTTCATGTTTCAAATTTGTTACACAGCGGTTACCGTACGTGCATGCTACGGGACTTGCAAACTTCAACACAAGTATTTCTCAATTTCACAATTACTCAACTAGCACAACTTTAATATCACTATCTCCATATCTCAAAACAATCATCAAGTATCAAACTTCTCATAATATTCAATGCACTTTATATGAAAGTTTTTATTATATCCATCTTGGATGCCTATTATATTAGGACTAATTTCAACCAAAGCAAATTATCATGCTGTTCTAAAGGACTCTCAAAATAATATAAGTTAAGCGTGAGAGATCAATAATTTCTATAAAATAAAACCACCACCGTGCTCTAAAAGATATAAGTGAAGCACTAGAGCAAAATTATCTAGCTCAAAAGATATAAGTGAAGCACGTAGAGTATTCTAATAAATTCTGATTCATGTGTGTCTCTCCCAAAAGGTGTGTACAGCAAGGATGATTGTGGTAAACTAAAAAGCAAAGACTCAAATCATACAAGACACTCCAAGTAAAACACATATCATGTGGTGAATAAAAATATAGCATCAAGTAAAGTTACCGATGGACGAAGACGAAAGAGGGGATGCCTTCCGGGGCATCCCCATGCTTAGGCTTTTGGTTGTTCTTGAATTTTAGCTTGGGGTGCCTTGGGCATCCCCAAGCTTAGGCTCTTGCCACTCCTTATTCCATAATCCATCAAATCTTTACCCAAAAACTTGAAAACTTCACAACACAAAACTCAACAGAAAATCTCATGAGCTCCGTTAGAGAAATAAAACAAACCACCACTTTAAGGTACTGTAATGAACTCATTCTTTATTTATATTGGTGTTAAACCTACTTTATTCCAACTTCTCTATGGTTCATAACCTCCGATACTAGCCATAGATTCATCAAAATAAGCAAACAACACACGAAAAACAGAATCTGTCAAAAACAGAACAGTCTGTAGTAATCTGTATCAAACGCAAACTTCTGGAACCCCAAAAATTCTACGAAATTAGGAAGTCCTGGGTAATTTTTTTATTAATCTACTTCAAAAAGAATCAACTGAAAAGCACGTTCCTGTGATTTGTTAAAACTAATCTCACGCGCGCAAAGTTTATGTTTTTTACAGCAAGATCAAATAACTATCACCGTAGGTTATCCTAAAGGTTTTACTTCGCACAAACACTAACTAAAACACAAAAAACACAATCATAGAAGAGGCTAGAAGAATTATTTATTACTAAACAGGAACAAAAAGCAAGAAACAAAAATAAAATTGGGTTGCCTCCAAACAAGCGCTATCGTTTAACGCCCCTAGCTAGGCATAAAAACAAGGATAGATCTAGGTATCATCATCTTTAGTATGCAATCCATAAGTGGATCTCATAATAGATTCATAAGGTAATTTAATTTTCTTCCTAGGAAAGTGTTCCATGCCTTTCCTTAACGGAAATTGGAATCTAATATTCCCTTCCTTCATATCAATAATTGCACCAATCGTTCCAAGGAAGGGTCTACCAAGAATAATAGGGGAAGTAGGATTGCAATCTATATCAAGAACAATGAAATCTACGGGCACATAATTCCTATTTGCAAAAATAAGAACATCATTAATCCTTCCCATAGGTTTCTTAATGGTGGAATCCGCAAGTTGCAAGTTTAAAGAACAATCATCAAATTCATGGAAACCTAACACATCACACAAAGTTTTTGGAATCGTGGAAACACTAGCACCCAAATCACATAAAGCATAGCACTCATGATCTTTTATTTTAATTTTAATTTTAATAGTAGGTTCCCACTCATCATAAAGTTTTCTAGGGATAGAAACTTCCAATTCAAGCTTGTCTTCATAAGATTGCATTAAAGCATCAATGATATGTTTGGTAAAAGCCTTATTTTGACTATAAGCATGAGGAGAATTTAGCACGGATTGCAACAAGGAAATACAATCTATTAAAGAACAATTATCATAATTAAATTCCTTGAAATCCAAAATAGTGGGTTCATTGCTATGTAAAGTTTTGACCTCTTCAATCCCACTTTTACCAATTTTTGCATCAAGATCTAAAAACTCCGAATTATTGGGACGCCTTCTAACTAAAGTTGACTCATATCCAGTCCCATCATTATCAAGGTTCATATTGGAAAACAAAGATTTAATAGGAGACACATCAATCAATTTTAGATCTTCATCCCTATTATCATGAAAACTAGAAGAACACGCTCTTACAAAGCAATCTTTCTTAGCACGCATCCTAGCGGTTCTTTCTTTGCATTCATCAATGGAAATTATCATGGCTTGGAGAGACTCATTGATATCATGCTTAGGTGGAATACATCTAAGTTTCAAAGAATCAACATCAAGAGAAATTCTATCCACGTTCCTAGCCAATTCATCAACCTTAAGCAATTTTTCTTCAGGCAAAGCATTCAAATTCTTTTGTGAATTCATAAAATCTTTAACACTAGTCTCGAAATCAAAGGGCAACTTATTAAAATTTCCATAAGAATTGTTGTAGGAGTTACCATAATTATTAGAGGAATTACTAGGAAACGGCCTAGGATTAAAGTTTCCTCTATACACGTTGTTACCAAAATTGTTCCTACCAACAAAATTCACATCCATAGATTCATTATTATTCTCAATCAAAGTAGACAAAGGAATATTATTAGGATCAATAGGGGCACTCTTATTAGCAAACAACTTCATAAGTTAATCCATCTTTCCACTCAAAACATTAATTTCTTCTATCGCATGAACCTTTTTACTTGTAGATCTTTTGGTGTGCCATTGAGAATAATTAACCATAATATTTTCTAGGAGTTTAGTAGCTTCTCCTAAAGTGATTTCCATAAAAGTGCCTCCCGCGGCCGAATCTAAAAGATTTCTAGAAGCAAAATTCAATCCGGCATAAATTTTTTGTATGATCATCCATAAATTCAAACCATGTGTAGGGCAATTACGTATCATTAATTTCATTCTCTCCCAAGCTTGTGCAACATGCTCATGATCAAGTTGCTTAAAATTCATAATATAGTTTCTAAGAGAGATGATCTTAGCGGGAGGAAAATACTTAGAGATAAAAGCATCTTTGCACTTATTCCAAGAAACAATACTATTTTTAGGCAAAGAAGAAAACCAAGCTTTAGAACGATCTCTAAGCGAAAACAGAAATAGATTCAATTTAACAATATCATTATCCACATCTTTCTTCTTTTGCATATCACACAAATCAACAAAGTTGTTTAGATGGGAAGCGACATCTTCACTAGGAAGGCCGGAGAATTGATCTTTCATGACAAGATTCAACGAAGCAGCATTAATTTCACAAGATTCAGCATCGGTAAGAGGAGCAATCGCAGTGCTAAGAAAATCATTGTTGTTGGTATTGGAGAAGTCACACAATTTAGTATTGTCTTGAACCATCGTGATAAACAAGCAATCCAACACACAAGCACACAAGAAGCAGGCGAAGAAGAGGCGAACGGAAAAAGAGGGCGAATAAAACGGCAAAGGTGAAGTGGGGGAGAGAAAAACGAGAGGCAAATGGCAAATAATGTAATGCGAGGGATAAGAGTTTGTGATGGGTACTTGGTATGTCTTTACTTGTGCGTATAATCCCCGGCAACGGCGCCAGAAATCTTTCTTGCTACCTCTTGAGCACAGCGTTGGTTTTCCCTTGAAGAGGAAAGGGTGATGCAGCAAAGTAGCGTAAGTATTTCCCTCAGTTTTGAGAACCAAGGTATCAATCCAGTAGGAGGCCACACACAAGTCCCTCGTACCTACACAAACAAATAAGAAGCTTTCAACCAACGCGATAAAGGGGTTGTCAATCCCTTCACAACCACTTGCAAAAGTGAGACCTGATAGATATAATATGATAAATATTTTTGGTATTTTTTTATAGATCGGAAAGTAAAGATTGCAAAATAAAGTGGATTGAAAACTTATATGATGGAAAATAGACCCAGGGGCCATAGGTTTCACTAGTGACTTCTCTTAAGATAGCATACGTATTATGGTGGGTGAACAAATTACTGACGAGCAATTGATAGAAAAGTGCATAATTATGAGAATATCTAGGCAAGATCATGTATATAGGCATCACGTCCGCAACAAGTAGACCGAAACGATTCTGCATCTACTACTATTACTCCGCACATCGACCGCTATCCAGCATGCATCTAGAGTATTAAGTTCATAAGAACAGAGTAACGCATTAGGCAAGATGACATGATGTAGAGGGATAAACTCAAGCAATAGGATATAAACCCCATCTTTTTATCCTCGATGGCAACAATACAATACATATCAGTTCCCCTTCTGTCACTGGGATTGAACACCGCAAGATTGAACCCAAAGCTAAGCACTTCTCCCATTGCAAGAAAGATCAATCTAGTAGGCCAAACCAAACTGATAATTCGAAGAGACTTGCAAAGATAACAAATCATACATAAAAGAATTCAGAGGAGATTCAAATATTGTTCATAGATAATCTTGATCATAAACCCACAATTCATCGAATCTCGACAAACACACCGCAAAAAGAGTTACATCAAATAGATCTCCAAGAGAATCGAGGAGAACTTTGTATTGAGATCCAAAGAGAGAGAACAAGCCATCTAGCTAATAACTATGGCCCCGAAGGTCTGAGGTAAACTACTCACACATCATCAGAGAGGCTATGGTGTTGATGTAGAAGCCCTCCATGATCGATTCCCCCTCCGGCGGAGCGCCGGAAAAGGCCCCAAGATGGGATCTCACGGGTACAGAAGGTTGCGGCGGTGGAAATAGGATTTCGTGGTGCTCTCGGATGTTTTCGGGGTATATGGGTATATAGGAGGAAGAAGTAGGTCGGTGGAGTTGCGAGGGGCCCACGAGGGTGGGGGGCGCGCCCAATGTGGCATGCGCGCCTCCCTGCCTCGTGGCCTCCTCGCTTCTTTCTTGACGTCCAGTCCAAGTCCCCTGGATTGCGTTTGTTCCAAAAATAACTCTCCCGAAGGTTTCATTCCGTTTGGATTCCGTATGATATTCCTTTTCTGCGAAACACTGAAATAGGCAAAAAAACAGCAATTTGGACTAGGCCTCCGGTTAGTAGGTTAGTCCCAAAAATAATATAAAAGTGTATAATAAAGCGAATTAAACATCCAAAACAGATAATATAATAGCATGGAACAATCAAAAATTATAGATACGTTGGAGACGTATCACGCCTCGGCATGGATAGAAGACCGCGTGCGGGGACACCCAGCCCATTCCGTCCATAAACCCTTGGATATGCGGGAAATGCACGGAATATGTCTGGCAGCCCCTGAAAAAGCCTAGGACCTGGCACGTGCCTTGAAACGGAAGCTCGCGAGTGCAGAAAAAGTTTTGCGGTCAACGGAGGAACGGCCCCCGCACCCCCTTCACAAACTGGACGCATCCTGGCTCGAAAGCCTAGATCCTTCACGGACAAAGGCCCGTCTGCACTAAGTATATGAAACGGCCTCGGACTTTTACCACGTCCTCCGGGGGTTGTGGGAAGATGTCGTGCCAGGTCACGTCAATTTCTGGCTCCCAGGAATTTCCGTGGATTGAAACGGCAACAACATTAATTCCAACAACTGCTAATGAGAAATTATCTCTATATACTACTGTAAAGTCGTGTTATTACATGCATCATAAACACTTTCAAATGGATAGTAGTAAGAAACACTTCTAGACCCAGGAAGCTTCTCGAACTGCAACGACTCAAGATGGAGCATGACGATGCCAATTATTGTCCCTAGGAACACCGTATTATTGTCCTCGGCAAATCCTATCACCAAAATATCTGGTCCTTCTTTCTTTGGATCCAAGGGAATTTTCACCGGAGGGGGGAGGAAAGAGGAGGGCGGAGGGAAGGAAGGGGGAGGCAGAATCCCTGCCCTTCCGTCTCTCTTCCCTTCTTTCCTTTCTCCTATGGTGCGGCCCATATGCCCCCTTTCTGCTTACCGGCAAGTCTCTTTACTCGTTCCGTAATACATCATCCCGTGTCTAACTCTTTATTCATTTGCTTGCAAGGCTATTATGATGTGAATTACCGAGAGGGCCCAGAGATACCTCTCCGATACTCGGAGTGACAAATCCTAATCTCAATCTATGCCAATCCAACAAACACCTTCGGAGATACCTATAGAGCATCTTTATAATCACCCAGTTACGTTGTGAGTTTGCTAGCACACAAGGTATTCCTCTGGTATCCGGGAGTTGCATAATCTCATAATCAAAGGAATATCTATTTGACATGAAGAAATCAGTAGCAATAAAATAGAACGATCAACATGCTAAGCTAACGGATGGGTCTTGTCCATCAAATCATTCTTCTAATGATGTGACCCCGTTCATCAAATGACAACACATGTCTATGGTTAGGAAACTTAACCATCTTTGATTAACGAGCTAGTCTAGTAGAGGCTTACTATGGACACGGTGTTTTGTCTATGTATCCACACATGTATCAAGTTTCCGGTTAATACAACTCTAGCATGAATAATAAACATTTATCATGATATAAGGAAATATCAAATAACAACTTTATTATTGCCTCTAGGGCATATTTCCTTCGGCTGAGGGTTTGTACCAGTAGCTATGTGTTTAATCTGTCTCTCTCTCTCTCTCTCTCTCTCTCTCTCTCGTGTTCTTGAGATGTCACGATCTTGATGTATTGCGGGCTTTGTTAATATAGTCGGATCATATGGTGTTTTCCCCTCTCTATCTTGTTGTGATGAATTGAGTTTTCCCTTTGAGATTTCGTTTTATCGGATTGAATACATTTATGGATTATCACTTGATGTATGTCTTGCTATGATACCCGGGGTGACAATGGGGTACCATATTGATTCACTTGATATGTGTTTTGGCACTCAACTCGCGGATTTCCGAGGTGACATTGGGGTAATCTATGCATAGGGGTTGATGCACGTTCTTGTCTTTATTTCTCCGATAGAAATCTTCAGGCACTCTTTGAGGTTCTTTGTGTTGGATTTAGTATTATGAATCTGAAATTGTTTGATGCATATCGTATAATCAACTCACGGATACTCGCGGTGGCATTGGAGTATCTAGGTGACTTTAGAGTTGGTTGATGTGTATCATATGGTGTTATTTCAGTACGACCTCTTGGTTAGATCGATCGGAAAGAATAGCTTGGTGTTATTTTAGTACGAACTCTAGGATAGATTGATCGGAAAGAATAGCTTTGAGGTGGTTTTGTACCCTACAAACAATTTCTTCTTATGTTGTCCGCTAGATAGGATCTTTGGAGTGATTCTTCATCACACGTTGCGGGATGGTTATATGATCCAATTATATTAGCATTGTTGAGAGATTGCACTAGTGAAAGTACGGGCCCTATGCCTCATTTTCAAGCATTGCAATACCGTTTGTGCTCCGTTTTATCAGTTGCTACCTTGCTGTTTTTTATCGTTCCTATCACAAAAACCAATATCTACTATCATTACTACTCTTGTATCACTATCTCTTTGCCGAACTGGTGCACCTATACAATTTGCTATTGTATTTGGTCTGTTGGGGACACAAGAGACTTTTTATTATTTGGTTGAAGGGTTGTTTGAGAGAGACTATCTTCATCCTACGCCTCCCATGGTTGATAAACCTTAGGTAATCCACTTGAGGGAAATTTGCAACTGTCCTACAAAACTCTGCGCTTGGAGGCCCAACACGAGTCTACAAGAAGAAGTTGTGTAGTAGTGATCGGAGGATTTCATGTATTCACTAAGTACTAATGCTTTGCTCCGGTTCTCTATTAAGAGGAGGCCTTAATATCCCTTAGTTTCCTCATGGACCCGCTGCCACGGGAGGGTAGGACAAAAGACGATATCATGCAAGTTATTTTTCATAAGCACGTATGACTATATACGGAATACATGCCTACATTACATTGATGAATTGGAGCTAGTTCTGTGCCACCCTAGGTTATGACTACTACATGATGAATATTATCCAACGCAATTATCATTGCTGATCCAATGCCTACGAGTTTTTCATATATTTATCTTCGCTAAGTTACTTTTGCCACTGCTACTGTTACAATCGCTACAAAACTGTTACTGTTACTATTGCCATTGTTACCGTTACTATCATACTACTTTGCTACTGAATACTTTGCTGCGAATATTAAGTCTTTCAGGTGTGGTTGAATTGACAACTCAACTGCTAATACTGCGAATATTCTTTGGCTCCCCTTGTGTCGAATCAATAAATTTGGGTTGAATACTCTACCCTCTAAAACGGTTGCGACCCCCTATACTTGTGGGTTACCAGGCCACTGCACGGCTCTTGAATTTCGTGCATAAACCCTTGGATATGCGAGAAATGCACAGAATATGTCTGGCGGCCCCCGAAAAAGCCTAGGACCTGGCACGTGCCTTCGAACGAAAGCTCGCGAGCGCAGAAAAAGTTTCAAGATCAACGGAGGAACGGCCCCGCACCCCCTTCACAAACAGGACGCATCCCCGTTGAAAGCCTAGATCCTTCGCTAGACAAAGTCCCGTCTGCACTAAGCCTTCGTGAAGGAGTATCCAAAATGGCCTCGGATTTTTACCACATCCTTCAGGGGTCGTGAGAAGATGCCGCACCAGGTCTCGTCAATTTCTGGCTCCCGTGAATTTCCGAGGACTGAAACGGCTGCAAGAAGGGCGCTGGCGGCCCCCCGGTGCACCTCGCGCTGGACCCACCCTCTCGGATGTGTCGCAGGGCCTGGGCATGGACAGAAGACCGCGGACGGGGACTCCCATCCCTTTCCATCCAAAATTTTGTGTGCCCACTGCCCCGCTCTTGAATTTCCCGCATAAACCCCTGGAAATGCGGGAAATGCATGAAATATGGCAGGCGGCCCCCGAAAAAGCCCTGGACCTGGCACATGCCTTCGAACGGAAGCTCACGAGCACAGAAAAAGTTTCAAGGCCAACAGAGGAACGGGCACCACACCCCCTTGAAAAACTGGACGCATCCCCGCTTGAAATGTAGATCCTTCGCCGGACAAGGTCCTGTTTGCACTAAGTCTCTGTGAAGGCTTATCCGAAATGGCCTCAGATTTTTACAACGGCCTCCATGGGCTGTGGGAAGACGCCGTGCCAGGTCACGTCTATTTTTGAGCTCCGGTGAATTTTCAGGGATTTAAATGCCAGCAAGACGGGCGCCGTTACCTCGTAGAAGTCCGAGTACCTGTTATCAGGGTCTCGGCAAACGTTGCCCACGGTCATGGGGCATCAGCTGCAAATGGCGGTGCCATGTGGCTCCTGTTTGCCGGGTGCATTCCAGCGGGTTCTCGGCATACTATGCATAATCCGAGTTGTTTTATGTTTGCCGAGTTTGTCTAGTACGGGGCTCGGCAGTGCTTCCCATGTTTCGTGTCCTTCTGTTTGCCGAGAGCAGCACTCGGCTTACATGTTTTTACCGTGATCTCATATTCCGGTACTCGGCAAACTGTAATGTACTCGATAACAATGATTTTTTCAGTAGTGAGAGCAACCCTTATAAATGGATTTCGACTCTACTGAGGTGGTACTAAACTTCCCGCCACCTTTTATACACCTACATGGGCCATATAGAGATTAACATGAATTATTGTCTTATATGAGCCAAAGCCCTTCTAACTTCAACAAGTTTTACCACGAGACCACAAATATTCACCGAATAGAATAACATTCTCTTGAAAATATGAATCTTCATACATATAATTAGAGCTGACATGCATTTTCACATATGTACTGAACCAACGAAGATGAAAACAAGAGATGTGACACTACTTATCATCGCTTTCTTGACATGGAAGGATCTGAACAACATTAATTCCAACAACTGCTAATGAGAAATTATCTCTATATACTACTGTAAAGTCGTGTTATTACATGCATCATAGACACTTTCAAATGGATAGTAGTAAGAAGCACTTCTAGACCCAGGAAGCTTCTTGAACAGCAACGACTCAAGATGGAGCATGACGATGCCAATTATTGTCCCTAGGAACACCAAATTATTGTCCTCGGCAAATCCTATCACCAAAATATCTGGTCCTTCTTTCTTTGGATCCAAGGGAATTCTCAGTAGTTTGTCGAGTTTAATAGTTTTTTAATCACCCATGAAGCAGCACCATTATATTCGGTCTTCCTCTGCCATAAGTGGGCGTTGAAGCCTGACAGAGAGAGGAAACCCAGCCCACCATCTTCCGCTTGCACAACCGAGAATCGGTTATTGCTCCCAATCGCACACCCAGTAGGCATACGCACTGGCAATCCTATCAAATCAAGGCTCCGTCTCTCCAAATCATACTCGAGAATTCCAACCGAGGCAGCTCCAAGCAGCCAGTATAGGGAATTCCTAACCAGCACAGCGGGGTCAAAGGATAAACCGTTAAAACACCAGTCGGGTAAAGGGTCTGTAGAAGACATCAGTAGCAACGATGTTGATGTAGAGACGAGATTGCTCCATACGCCGGTATCTGACGAGTAAACACTAGCGACCGCTCGTTTTTGGTCGCCGTTGCCTACCAAGGCCACCTGGAAGTGGTCAACATCTGCTGCAGCCCGAAGCACCGCCCCATTGAAGGGTTTTCCTGTGTCGAACCCCGGGGGAGTGCCTTGGCGATGCTGCTCACCAGTAACAGGGTTCCACACTAGAACATGGCGCTTTAGTGGTTCGGAGTTCCCGATACGAATCAGCACGAGGCCATGGCGGCATCCCAGGGGGGTGAAGTATTGGTCGTCGAGATGGCGCCGCAAGGACAATCGCCCGGGCGAGACACGGTTGGGGGCCTTCAGAGTAGGTACGAATGAGAGGTCTCGAAGATTACTGTCATAGAAACCGATGATCGGAGGGTTGCGATGATGGTGAAGACGGAAGCGGCGGGAGAAGCCCGGGTCGGAGACGAGGAGGCGCCAGTGCCTACACACGGCGGAGGCACGGGGAAGGGATGACGGGTGCGGAGGCAGGCGAAGGAGAATCTCGGAGAGCAAGTCATCAACTACCAGGGGCGCCCTGGGGTGTGAGCGAAGCAAGCTACTGCTCATCTCGCCCTCCTCACGGCTCATGCAGGATGCGGTGGAATCTGCGAAGCAACACCAGCCCAAAGTGAATCGCGGAGCACTGGCGCACCTTCAACTTGTAATATTAGCTGCCGGATGAACTGCTGAGCGGAACTCGCGAGTTTTTTATTGATCGATATACGAATCCCTAGTAGACGCTACAACCTACAATGATTAACTTCTTTGCAAGGAAAGTGACCGTACTGAAGTCAGACTCTATCCCAGAAGAACAATTCTGCACAGGGTTCAAACCGACACGTATACGAAGGAAGCACCGGAATGTATACAACACGAACTCTGATTCTTCTCCCGAAACTGCCTCACATACGATCAATTATCATAAACACAGAAAAAAAACCTGAACACCGATTCTAACTAGGACGCCTGCCGGGTGTACCCCACATAACAAGCTAACATGGTTAAAATCAGCCAAAACAGTGAACCTGTGGTTGGATGGTTAGAGGGACTGTGGTATGCCCATCCCACCAGGATTCAAATCCTGATGCTCACATTTATTCCTCGATTTATACGTTCCCGTCGACGAAAAGGTGCTTACGGTGACTTCGTAAATTTCAAGATGATATGCCAGCTCAGTCTGTTGGAGGTGCTCAGCAGACTACGAAGGAGATGGACTAGTTGATGGGCGCGGATTGTCGGAGCGGACGGAGCGTCGGATCAGGTGCACGCGAGTGGAGCACTCCATGACAGACCAGGAGGGAAATGAGGTGATCGGGAGGCAGGGAGAGAGTGGAGATGGGGGATGCTTTGTTGAGGGGTTGGAGATGGGTGGTCTGGGCTAGGGTAAGATCGGTCTTGGCTGGCTGGCCAAATAGACTGGTTAAGTGGGCCTTGCTGGGCTGGGCAGCTCTCTCGTTCCCTCTCCTAGTTCTTTTTCTATTTTCTATTTCGAATTTCTAATAAACAGAAACTTTGAGAAGATAAAGAGAAGGATAGAGGGAATCTCACAAGGAGACATATGTTTCTGGACTTACAAATTATGTAGGTTTTTATGGAATTGGTTTGAGTATTTTTTGGAAGATGACAAGTTTGAATAAAATTCAAACATGTTTGAATTTAGAAAACCCTTTAGATGGAATCCAAATAGGCTGGAATTTAAGGATGTGGATCAACATAATTAATATGATTTACGGGCACACATATGAAGTTTGTTTGAGCTACTAAAATGTGACTCAAATATCAAGAATTCAAAATAAAGGAAGCTGAAAGTTGCATTGGGGATTTAGAAGGTTCCATGGCCAAGAAGAAAGATGGTCATGGGTTTGGATATGAGTGGAAGTTAGAATAAAACTATGGAAGTTACAAACCAAATAATTGAAGGAAATATGCCCTAGAGGCAATAATAAAGTTGTTATTTATATTTCCTTATATTGTGATAAATGTTTATTATTCATGCTAGAATTGTATTAACGAAAAACTTGATACATGTGTGAATACATAGACAAAACACAGTGTCCCTAGTATGCCTCTACTAGACTAGCTCGTTAATAAAAGATGGCCAAGTTTCATAACCATAGACATGTGTTGTCATTTGATGAACGGGATCACATCATTAGGAGAGTGATGTGATGGACAAGACCCATCCGTTAGCTTAGCATAAGGATCATTAAGTTTTATTGCTATTGCTTTCTTCATGACTTATACATATTCCGTTGACTATGAGATTATGCAACTCTCGAATACCGGAGGAATACCTTATGTGCTATCAAACGTCACAACGTAACTGGGTGATTATAAAGATGCTCTACAGGTATCTCCGAAGGTGTTTGTTGGGTTGGCATAGATCGAGATTAGGATTTGTCACTCCGAGTATCGGAGAGGTATCTCTGGGCCCTCTCGGTAATGCACACCGTGATAAGCCTTGCAAGCAATGTGACTAATGAGTTAATTGCGGGATGATGTATTACGGAATGAGTAAAGAGACTTGCCAGTAACGGGATTGAACTAGGTATGAAGATACCACTCAAATCTCGGGCAAGTAACATACCGATGACAAAGGGAATGACAGATGTTGTCATTACGGTTTGACCGATAAAGATCTTCGCAGAATATGTAAGAACCAATATGAGCATCCAGGTTCCGCTATTGGTTATTGACCGGAGAAGTGTCTCGGTCATGTCTACATAGTTCTCGAACCCGTAGGGTCCACACGCTTAACGTTCGATGATGATTTGTATTATGAGTTATGTGTTTTGGTGACCGAAGATTGTTCGGAGTCCCGGATGAGAGCACGGATATGACGAGGAGTCTCGAAAAGGTCGAGAGGTAAAGATTGATATATTGTATGATAGTATTCGGACACCGGAAGTGTTTCGGAATGTACTGGTTACATATCGGAGTACCGTGGGGGTTACCGGACCCCCCCCCCTAGGGAAGATATGGGCCATATGAGCCATAGGAGGGAGGCAAGGCAGCCCACAAGGGGTGGCGTGCCCCTCCCCCCCTGCCAAGGGAAGGAGTCCGAATTGGACTAGGGGAGGGGGCGGCACCCCCCCTTTCCTTCTCCTCCTCCCTCTCCTTCCCCCTTTCCCCTTCCGATAAAGGAAAGGGGGGTGAATTGGAGTAGGAGCCCAAGTGGGACTCCTCCCACTTGGGGCACGCCTAGGCCGGCCTCCTCCCCTCTCCCTCCTTTATATACGGGGGCGGGGGTGATGTCTACTACGCAACTTTATTCTTGTAGACACGTGTTGGGCCTCCAAGCGCAGAGTTTTATAGGACAGTAGCAATTTTCCCTCAAGTGGATGACATAAGGTTTAACAATCTGTGGGAGGCGTAGGATGAAGATGGTCTCTCTCAAACAACCCTGCAACCAAATAATAAAAAGTATCTTGTGTCCCCAACACACCAAATACAATGGTAATTTGTATAGGTGCACTAGTACGGCGAAGAGATGGTGATACAAGTGTAATATTGATGATAGAAATATATTTTTATAATCTAAATAAATAAAAACAGCAAGGTAGCAAATAGTAAACGGGCACAAAAACGGTATTGCAATGCTTAAAAACAAGGCCTAGGGTCCGTACTTTCACTAGTGCAATCTCTCAACAGTGCTAATAGAATTGGATCATATAACCGTCCCTCAACGTGCAACGAAGAATCACTCCAAAGTTCCTATCTAGCGGAGAACATAAGATGGAATTATTTGTAGGGTACGAAACCACCTCAAAGCTATTCTTTCCGATCGATCTATCCTAGAGTTTGTACTAAAATAACACGAAGATATTCTTTCCGATCGATCTAACCAAGAGTTCGTACTAAAATAACACCAAAGCAAATTCAGATTCATAATATTCAATCCAACACAAAGAACTTCAAAGTGTTCTCCAAGATTTCTACCGGAGAAACAGAGACAAGAATGTGCATCAAACCCTATGCATAGATTACCCCAATGTCACCTCGGGAATCCGCGAGTTGAGTGCCAAAACATATATCAAGTGAATCAATACGATAACCCATTGTCACCACGAGTATTCAATTGCAAGACTTATATCAAGTGTTCTCAAATCCATAAAAGTATTCAATCCGATAACAACGAAATCTCAAAGGGAAAAACTCAATTCATCACAACAAGATAGAGAGGGGAAAACACCATATGATCCGACTATATTAACAAAGCCCGCGATACATCAAGATCGTGACATCTTAAGAACACGAGAGAGAGAGAGAGAGATTAAACACATAGCTACTGGTACAAACCCTCAGCCCTGAGGGTGGACTACTCCCTCCTCATCGTGGTGGCCGCCAGGATGATTAAGATGGCCACCAGAGATGATCCCCCCCTCCGGCAGGGTGCCGGAAAGGGTCTAGATTGGTTTTCGGTGGCTACAGAGGCCTGCGGCGGAGGAACTTCTGATCTAGGTTAACTCCGAGGGTTTTCAGAATATTTGTGAATTTATAGGGTAAAGAGGGGGTGCGGGAGGCCACCGAGGTGGGCACTACCCACCTGGGCGCGCCTGGGCCCCCAGGCGCTCCCTGGTGGGTTGTGCCCACCTCGAGGCACCCCCAGGTGCTGCTCTGGCCCATTGGTGGTCTTCTTGTCCATAAAAAATCCACAGAAAGTTTCGCGGTGTTTGGACTCCGTTTGATATTGATTTCCTGCGATGTAAAAAACATGTAAAAAACAGCAACTGGCACTTGGTACTATGTCAATAGGTTAGTCCGAAAAAATGATATAAAGTTGCTATAAAATGATTGTAAAACATCCAAGAATGATAATATAATAGCATGAATACTTCATAAATTATAGATAGGTTGGAGACGTATCAGGTGGGCGCTTCTAACACACATCAATTGTCCCAAGCCGTGTGCGGCGCCCCCCTCCACAGTTTGCTCCTCCGGTCATATTGTCGTAGTGCTTAGGCGAAGCCCTGCGCGGATCACTTCACCATCAACCGTCGCCACGCCGTCGTGCTGATGAAACTCTGCCTCGACACTTTGCTGGATCAAGAGTTCGAGGGACGTCATCGAGCTGAACGTTTGCAGAACTCGGAAGTGTCGTACGTTTGGTACTTGATCAGTTGAATCGAGAAGACGTTCGACTACATCAACCGAGTTAAGTAAACGCTTCAGCTTTTGGTCTACGAGGGTACGTGGAGACACTCTCCCCCTCTCGTTGCTATGCATCTCCTAGATAGATCTTGCGTGATCATAGAAAATTTCTGAAATTGCATGCTACGTTCCCCAACAATAATGCATACATTTCTTATCCATTTTGTAAATATGGCGCATTGGTAATGGTTAATCAGTCTGCATCTAGCGTGACAATTAGATACCGCGCTAGTCCTTGCTCAAGCCGTTTAGCACCATAGGCCGGTCCAGAGTCATCAGAGTTTCAACCTTGCTTGACGAACGAGGTACATGGGATGTAGCTGTTGTGTGGACTAACTTTTTACCGATTGATGCTAGGCCCATCTTATCCATCTGTACCTCATGGCGTGAACCAGACTTTCTTGCCTAGCGGCCGGAAAAAAAGGTATCTCCTCTATTCGGAGTGCTTATAAGCTTGGCCTCGGCTTGACAGAGCATGCTCGTAATTGATACGTCTCCGTCGTATCTATAAGTTTTTATTGTTCCATGTCAATATTCTATAACTTTTACATATTTTTGGCAACTTTTCATACTATTTTTGGGACTAACATATTGATCCAGTGCCTAGTGCCAGTTCCTGTTTGTTCCATGTTTTTTGTTTCGCAAAAAACCCATATCAAACGGAGTCCAAACGGGATAAAAACTGACGGATATTTTTTTGGAATATTTATGATTTTTGGGAAGAAGAATCAACGCGAGACGGTGCCCGAGGGGGCCACGAGGCAGGGGGCGCGCCCCAGGGGGTCAGGCGCGCCCTGGGCCCTCGTGGACACCCCGTAACGCGGTTCAGCGCTTCTTTCGCCGCAAGAAAGCTAATATCCGGATGGAGATCGTGTCCAAAATTTAGCCCAATCGGAGTTACCAATCTCCGGGAATATAAGAAACGGTGAAAGGCCTGAATCTGGAAGGCAGAAAAACACAGAAACAGAGAGAGACAGAGAGGCAGATCTAATCTCGGAGGGGCTCTCGCCCCTCCCATGCCATGGAAGCCAAGGACCAGAGGGGAAACTCTTCTCCCATTTAGGGAGAAGGTCAAGGAAGAAGAAGAAGAAGGGGGGCCCTCTCGCCCTCTCTCCCGGTGGCGGCGGAACGCCGCCCGGGCCATCATCGTGCGACGGAGATCTACACCAACACCTCCGTCATCTTCACGAACATCTTCATCACCTTCCCCCATCTATCTACAGCGGTCCACTCTCCCGCAACCCGCTGTACCCTCTACTTGAACATGGTGCTTTATGCTTCATATATTATCCAATGATGTGTTGCCATCCTTTGATGTCTGAGTAGATTTTCGTTGTCCTATCGGTAATTGGTGAATTGCTATGATTCGTTTAATTTGCTTGTGGTTATGTTGCTGTCCTTTGGTGCCCATCATATGAGCGCGCGCATGGATCACACCATAGGGTTAGTTGTATGTTGATAGGACTATGTATTGGAGGGCAAGAGTGACAGAACCTTCAACCTAGCATAGAAATTGATGCATACGGGATTGAAGGGGGGCCAATATATCTTAATGCTATGGTTGGGTTTTACCTTAATGAACGTTAGTAGTTGCGGATGCTTGCTAATAGTTCCAATCATAAGTGCATAGAATTCCAAGTCAGGGATGACATGCTAGCAGTGGCCTCTCCCACATAAAACTTGCTATCGGTCTAGTAACGTAGTTAATTGCTTAGGGACAATTTCGCAAATCCTACCACCACTTTTCCACACTCGGTATACTAACTTTATTTCTTCTTTACTTAAACATCCCCTAGTTTTTATTTACATGCTCTTTATATTATTGCAAACTGATACGTCTCCAATGTATCTATAATTTTTGATTGTTCCATGCTATATTATATTCTATTTTGGACATTATTGGGCTTTATTATACACTTTTATATCATTTTGGGGACTAACCTATTAACCGGAGGCCCAGCCCAGAATTGTTGTTTTTTGTCCATTTCAGTGTTTCGTAGAAAAAGAATATCAAACAGAGTCCAAATGGAATGAAACCTTCGTGAACGTGATCCAGAGGACTTGGACCCTATGGCAAGACATCAACCAGGAGGGCATGAGGTAGGGGGGCGCGCCCTCCACCCTCGTGGGCCCCTCGTTGCTCCACCGCCGTACTTCTTCCTCCTATATATACCTACGTACCCCCAAACTACCAGATACGGAGCCAAAAACCTAATTCCACCGCCGCAACTTTCTGTACCCGTGAGATCCCATCTTCGGGCCTTTTCCGGAGCTCCGCCGGAGGGGGCATTGATCACGGAGGGCCTCTACATCATCTCCAGGGCCTCTCCGATGAAGTGTGAGTAGTTTACCTCAGACCTTCGGGTCCATAGTTATTAGCTAGATGGCTTCTTCTCTCTTTTTGGATCTCAACACAATGTTCTCCCCCTCTCTTGTGGAGATCTATTCGATGTAATCTTCTTTTGCGGTGTGTTTGTCGAGATCCGATGAATTGTGGGTTTATGATCAAGATTATCTATGAACAATATTTGAATCTCATCTGAATTCTTTTATGTATGATTGGTTATCTTTGCAAGTCTCTTCGAATTATCTGTTTGGTTTGGCCTACTAGATTGATCTTTCTTGCAATGGGAGAAGTGCTTAGCTTTGGGTTCAATTTTGCGGTGTCCTTTCCCAGTGACAGTAGGGGCCGCAAGGCACGTATTGTATTGTTGCCATCGAGGATAAAAATATGGGGTTTATATCATATTGCATGAGTTTATCCCTCTACATCATGTCATCTTTCTTAATGCATTACTCTGTTCTTCATGAACTTAATACTCTAGATGCATGCTGGATAGCGGTCGATGTGTGGAGTAATAGTAGTACATGCAGGCAGGAGTCGGTCTACTTGTCGCGGACGTGTTGCCTATATACATGATCATACCTAGATATTCTAATAACTATGCTCAATTCTATCAATTGCTCGACAGTAATTTGTTTACCCATCGCAAATACTTGTGCTATCTTGAGAGAAGCCACTAGTGAAACCTATGGCCCCCGGGTCTATTTTCCATCATATTAATCTTCCAACACTTAGCTATTTTTATTGCCTTTTATTTTACTTTGCATCTTTATCACAATAATACCAAAAATATTATCTTCATCTCTATCAGATCTCACTCTCGTAAGTGACCGTGAAGGGATTGACAACCCCTTTATCGTGTTGGTTGCGAGGTTCTTGTTTGTTTGTGTAGGTGCGAGGGACTCGTGCGTGGCCTCCTACTGGATTGATACCTTGGTTCTCAAAAACTGAGGGAAATACTTACGCTGCTTTACTACATCACCCTTTCCTCTTCAAGGGAAAACCAACGCAGTGCTCAAGAGGTAGCAAGAAGGATTTCTGGCGCCGTTGCTGGGGAGGTGTACGCCAAGTCAAGTCAAGATTTACTCTCCCATCAATGAGCCATTTCGGGAGCCATTGCCGGGGAGTCTACGCAAAAGTCAAGCCATACCAAGTACCCATCACAAACTCATCTCCCTCACATTACATTATTTGCCATTTGCCTCTCGTTTTCCTCTCCCCCACTTCACCCTTGCCGTTTTATTCGCCCTCTCTTTTCCGTTCGTCTCCCTCTTACACTTGCTCTTCACATTTTCTGCCGCTTTGTCTGAAGTTGGGGAAATCATCGTCGATATGGACAATAATAATAACATTGAAAATTCTGATGCTCCGGCTGAAGAGCCCCCTACCTTTCATATAAAAAAATTCCGAATCGGTAGTGGTAACATTATTGGAAAAGGGGTTACTCAAGATTTCTTTACCTGTGCCGGTTGATACGTCTCCAACGTATCTATAATTTTTTATTGTTCCGTGCTATATTATATTCTGTTTTGGACATTATTGGGCTTTATTATAATTTTATATCATTTTTTGGGACTAACCTATTAACCGGGGGCCCAGCCCAGAATTGCTATTTTTTGTCCGTTTCAGTGTTACCCAGAAAAAGAATATCAAACAGAGTCCAAACGGAATGAAACCTTTGGGAACGTGATTTTCTGAACGAACGTGATCCAGAGGACTTGGAGTCCATGCAAAGCAACGAACGAGGAAGGCACGAGGTAGGGGGGCGCGCCTACCCCCCAGGCACGCCCTCGACCCTCGTGGGCCCCTCGTTGCTCCACCGACGTACTTCCTCCTCCTATATATACCTACGTACCCCCAAACTACCAGATACGGAGCCAAAAACCTAATTCCACCGCCGCAACTTTCTGTACCCGAGAGATCCCATCTCGGGGCCTTTTCCGGAGCTCCGTCGGAGGGGGCATTGATCAAGGAGGGCCTCTACATCATCTCGAAGGCCTCTCCGATGAGGTGTGAGTAGTTTACCTCAGACCTTCGGGTCCATAGTTATTAGCTAGATGCCTTCCTCTCTCTTTTTGGATCTCAATACAATGTTCTCCCCCTCTCTTGTGGAGATCTATTCGGTGTAATCTTCTTTTGCGGTGTGTTTGTCGAGATCCGATGAATTGTGGGTTTATGATCAAGATTATCTATGAACAATATTTCAATCTCATCTAAATTTTTTTATGTATGATTGGTTATCTTTGCAAGTCTCTTCGAATTATCAGTTTGGTTTGGCCTACTAGATTGATCTTTCTTGTAATGGGAGAAGTGTTAGCTTTGGGTTCAATCTTGAGGTGTCCTTTCCCAGTGACAGTAGGGGCAGCAAGGCACGTATTGTATTGTTGCCATCGAGGATAAAAAGATGGGTTTTATATCATATTGCATGAGTTTATCCCTCTACATCATGTCGTCTTTCTTAATGCGTTACTCTGTTCTTCATGAACTTAATACTCTAGATGCATGCTGGATAGCGGTCGATGTGTGGAGTAATAGTGGTAGATGCAGAATCGTTTCGGTCTACTTATCACGGACGTGATGCCTATATACATGATCATACCTAGATATTCTAATAACTATGCTCAATTCAATCAATTGCTCGACAGTGAAACCTATGGCCCCCGGGTCTATTTTCCATCATATTAATCTTCCAACATTTTGCTATTTCTATTGCCTTTTATTTACTTTGCATCTTTATCAAAAAAATACCAAAAATATTATCTTATCATCTCTATCAGATCTCACTCTCGTAAGTGACCGTGAAGGGATTAACAACCCCTTTATCGCGTTGGTTGCGAGGTTCTTGTTTGTTTGTGTAGGTGCGAGGGACTCGTGCGTGGCCTCCTACTGGATTGATACCTTGGTTCTCGAAAACTGAGGGAAATACTTACGCTGCTTTACTGCATCACCCTTTCCTCTTCAATGGAAAACCAATGCAGTGCTCAAGAGGTAGCAAGAAGGATTTCTGGCGCCGTTGCCGGGGAGTCTACGCAAAAGTCAAGCCATACCAAGTACCCATCACAAACTCATCTCTCTCACATTACATTATTTGCCATTTGCCTCTCATTTTCCTCTCCCCCACTTCACCCTTGCCGTTTTATTCGCCCTCTTTTCCGTTCGCCTCTTTTCGCTCTTTGGTTGTTTGCCTGTGTGTTGGATTGATCGCTTGTCACGATGGCTCAAGATAATACCAAATTGTGTGACTTTACCAATACCAACTATAATGATTTTCTTAGCACTCCGATTGCTCCTCTTAATGATGCGGAATCTTGTGAGATTAATGCTGCTTTGTTGAATCTTGTTATGAAAGATCAATTCGCCGGCCTTCCTAGTGAAGATGCCGCTACCCATCTAAATAGCTTTGTTTATTTGTGTGAGATGCAAAAGAAGAGGGATGTTGATAATGATATTGTTAAATTGAAACTATTCCCTTTTTCGCTTAGGGATCGTGCTAAAGTGTGGTTTTCGTCTTTACCTAAAAATAGTATTGATTCATGGAATAAGTGCAAAGATGCTTTTATCTCTAAGTATTTTCCTCCCGCTAAAATCATCTCTCTTAGAAACGATATTATGAATTTTAAGCAACTTGATCATGAACATGTTGCGCAAGCATGGGAGAGGATGAAATTAATGATACTTAATTTCCCCACTCATGGTTTGAATTTGTGGATGATCATACAAAAATTTTATGCCGGATTGAATTTTGCTTCTAGAAATTTTTTAGATTCGGCCGCGGGAGGCACTTTTATGGAAATCACTTTAGGAGAAGCTACTAAACTCCTAGATAATATTATGGTTAATTATTCTCAATGGCACACCGATAGATCTACTAATAAAAAAGTGCATGCGATAGAAGAAATTAATGTTTTGAGTGGAAAGAGGAGGGTGGAGGGAAGGAAGGGGGAGGCAGAATCCCTGCCCTTCCTTCTCTCTTCCCTTCTTTCCTTTCTCCTATGGTGCGACCCATATGCCCCCCCTTCTGCTTACCGGCAAGTCTCTTTTCTCGTTCCGTAATACATCATCCCGTGACTAAGTCTTTAGTCATTTGCTTGCAAGGCTATTATGATGTGCATTACCGAGAGGGCCCAGAGATACCTCTCCGATAATCGGAGTGAAAAATCCTAATCTCAATCTATGCCAACCCAACAAACACCTTCGGAGATACCTATAGAGCATCTTTATAATCACCCAGTTATGTTGTGAGTTTGATAGCACACAAGGTATTCCTCTAGTATCCGGGAGTTGCATAATCTCATAATCAAAGGAATATGTATTTGACATGAAGAAAGCCGTAGCAATAAAATAGAACGATCAATATGCTAAGCTAACGGATGGGTCTTGTCCATCACATCATTCTACTAATGATGTGACCCCGTTCATCAAATGACAACACACGTCTATGGTTAGGAAACTTAACCATCTTTGATTAACGAGCTAGTCTAGTAGAGGCTTACTAGGGACACGGTGTTTTGTCTATTTATCCACACATGTATCAAGTTTCCGGTTAATACAACTCTAGCATGAATAATAAACATTTATCATGATATAAGGAAATATCAAATAACAACTTTATTATTGCCTCTAGGGCATATTTCCTTCGGCTGAGGGTTTGTACCAGTAGCTATGCGTTTAATCTCTTTCTCTCTCGTGTTCTTGAGATGTCACGATCTTGATGTATCACGGGCTTTGTTAATATAGTCGAATCATATGGTGTTTTCCCCTCTCTATATTGTTGTGAGGAATTGAGTTTTCCCTTTGAGATTTCGTTTTATCGGATTGAATACTTTTATGGATTTGAGAGCACTTGATGTATGTCTTGCTATGAATACCCGGGGTGACAATGGGGTACCATATTGATTCACTTGATATGTGTTTTGGCACTCAACTCGCGGATTTCCGAGGTGACATTGGGGTAATCTATGCATAGGGGTTGATGCACGTTCTTGTCTTTATTTCTCCGATAGAAATCTTCGGGCACTCTTTGAGGTTCTTTGTGTTGGATTTAGTATTATGAATCTGAAATTGTTTGATGCATATCATATAATCAACTCACGGATACTCGCGGTGGCATTGGAGTATCTAGGTGACTTTAGAATTGGTTGATGTGTATCATATGGTGTTATTTCAGTACGACCTCTTGGTTAGATCGATCGGAAAGAATAGCTTGGTGTTATTTTAGTACGAACTCTAGGATAGATTGATCGGAAGGAATAGCTTTGAGGTGGTTTCGTACCCTACAAACAATTTCTCCTTATGTTCTCCGCTAGATAGGACCTTTGGAGTGATTCTTCATCGCACGTTGCGGGATGGTTATATGATCCAATTATATTAGCATTGTTGAGAGATTGCACTAGTGAAAGTACGGGCCCTAGGCCTCATTTTCAAGCATTGCAATACCGTTTGTGCTCCGTTTTATCAATTGCTACCTTGCTGTTTTTTATTGTTCCTATCACAAAAACCAATATCTACTATCATTACTACTCTTGTATCACTATCTCTTTGCCGAACTAGTGCACCTATACAATTTGCCATTATATTTGGTCTGTTGGGGACACAAGAGACTTTTTATTATTTGGTTGAAGGGTTGTTTGAGAGAGACTATCTTCATCCTACGCCTCCCATGGTTGATAAACCTTAGGTAATCCACTTGAGGGAAATTTGCAACTGTCCTACAAAACTCTGCGCTTGGAGGCCCAACACGAGTCTACAAGAACAAGTTGTGTAGTAGTGATCGGAGGATTTCATGTATTCACTAAGTACTAATGCTTTGCTCCGGTTCTCTATTAAGAGGAGGCCTTAATATCCCTTAGTTTCCTCATGGACCCGCTGCCACGGGAGGGTAGGACAAAAGATATCATGCAAGTTATTTTTCATAAGCACGTATGACTATATACGGAATACATGCCTACATTACATTGATGAATTGGAGCTAGTTCAGTGCCACCCTAGGTTATGACTACTACATGATGAATATTATCCAACACAATTATCATTGCCGATCCAATGCCTACGAGTTTTTCACATATTTATCTTTGCTAAGTTACTTTTGCCACTGCTACTGTTACAATCGCTACAAAACTGTTACTGTTACTATTGCCATAATTACCGTTACTATCATACAACTTTGCTACTGAATACTTTGCTGCGGATATTAAGTCTTTCAGGTGTGGTTGAATTGACAACTCAACTGCTAATACTGCGAATATTCTTTGGCTCCCCTTGTGTCGAATCAATAAATTTGGGTTGAATACTCTACCCTCTAAAACGGTTGCAACCCCCTATACTTGTGGGTTATCAGGCCGCTGCACGGCTCTTGAGTTTCGTGCATAAACCCTTGGATATGCGAGAAATGCACAAAATATGTCTGGCGGCCCCCGAAAAAGCCCAGGACCTGGCACGTGCCTTCAAACGAGAGCTCGCGAGCGCAGAAAAAGTTTCAAGGTCAACGGAGGAACGGGCCCCGCACCCCCTTCACAAACAGGACGCATCCCCGCTTGAAAGCCTAGATCCTTCGCTAGACAAAGTCCCGTCCGCACTAAGCCTTCGTGAAGGAGTATCCAAAACGGCCTCGGATTTTTACCGCATCCTTCAGGGGTCGTGAGAAGATGCCGCACCGGGTCTCGTCATTTTCTGGCTCACGTGAATTTCCGGGGACTGAAACGGCTGCAAGAAGGGCGCTGGCGGCCCCCCGGTGCACCTCGCGCTGGACCCACCCTCTCGGATGTGTGTGCAGGGCCTGGGCGTGGACAGAAGACCGCGGACGGGGACTCCCATCCCTTTCCATCCAAAATTTCGTGTGCCCGCTGCCCCGCTCTTGAATTTCCCGCATAAACCCCTGGATATGCGGGAAATGCATGAAATATGGCCGGCGGCCCCCGAAAAAGCCCTGGACCTGGCACATGCCTTCGAACGGAAGCTCACGAGCACAGAAAAAGTTTCGAGGCCAACAGAGGAACGGGCACCACACCCCCTTGAAAAACTGGACGCATCCCCGCTTGAAAGGTAGATCCTTCGCCGGACAAGGTCCTGTTTGCACTAAGTCTCTCTGAAGACTTATCCGAAATGGCCTCAGATTTTTACAACGGCCTCCATGGGCCGTGGGAAGACGCCGTGCCAGGTCACGTCTATTTTTGAGCTCCGGTGAATTTTCAGGGATTTAAATGCCAGCAAGACGGGCGCCTTTACCTCGTAGAAGTCCGAGTACCTGTTATCAGGGTCTCGGCAAACGTTGCCCACGGTCATGGGGCATCAGCTGCAAATGGCGGTGCCATGTGGCTCCTGTTTGCCGGGTGCATTCCAGCGGGTTCTCGGCATACTATGCATAATCCGAGTTGTTTTATGTTTGCCGAGTTTGTCTAGTACGGGGCTCGGCAGTGCTTCCCATGTTTCGTGTCCTTCTGTTTGCCGAGAGCAGCACTCGGCTTACATGTTTTTACCGTGATCTCATATTCCGGTACTCGGCAAACTGTAATGTACTCGATAACAATGATTTTTTCAGTAGTGAGAGCAACCCTTATAAATGGATTTCGACTCTACTGAGGTGGTACTAAACTTCCCGCCACCTTTTATACACCTACATGGGCCTTATAGAGATTAAAATGAATTATTGTCTTATATGAGCCAAAGCCCATCTATCTTCAACAAGTTTTACCACGAGACCACAAATATTCACCGAATAGAATAACATTCTCTTGAAAATATGAATCTTCATACATATAATTACAGCTGACATGCATTTTCACATATGTACTGAACCAACGAAGATGAAAACAAGAGATGTGACACTACTTATCATCGCTTTCTTGACATGAAAGGATCTGAACAACATAATTCCAACAACTGCTAATGAGAAATTATCTCTATATACTACTGTAAAGTCGTGTTATTACATGCATCATAGACACTTTCAAATGGATAGTAGTAAGAAGCACTTCTAGACTGAAGCTTCTCGAACTGCAACGACTCAAAATGGAGCATGACAACGCCAATTATTGTCCCTAGGAACACCGTATTATTGTCCTCGGCAAATCCTATCACCAAAATAAATGGTCCTTCTTTCTTTGGATCCACGGGAATTTTCAGTAGTGTGTCCAGTTTAATAGTTTTTTCAATCACCCATGAAGCAGCACCATTATATTCGGTCTTCCTCTGCCATAAGTGGGCGCTGAAGCCTGACACAGAGAGGAAACCCAGCCCACCACCTTCCGCTTGCACAACCGAGAATCGGTTATTGCTCCCAATCGCACACCCAGTAGGCATACGCACTGGCAATCCTATCACATCAAGGCTCCGTCTCTCCAAATCATACTCGAGAATTCCAACCGAGTCAGCTCCAAGCAGCCAGTATAGGGAATTCCTAACCAGCACAGCGGGGTCAAAGGATAAACCGTTAAAACACCAGTCAGGTAAAGGGTCTGTAGAAGACATCAGTGGCAACGATGTTGATGTAGAGACGAGATTGCTCCATACGCCGGTATCTGACGACTAAACACTAGCGACCGCTCGTTTTTGGTCGCCGTTGCCTACCAAGACCACCTGGAAGTGGTCAACATCTGCTGCAGCCCGAAGCACCGCCCCATTGAAGGGTTTTCCTGTGTCGAACCCCGGGGGAGTGCCTTGGCGATGCTGCTCACCAGTAACAGGGTTCCACACTAGAACATGGCGCTTCAGTGGTTCGGAGTTCCCGATACAAATCAGCACGAGGCCATGGCGGCATCCCAGGGGGGTGAAGTATTGGTCGTCGCGATGGCGCCGCAAGGACAATCGCCCGGGCGAGACACGGTTGGGGGCCTTCAGAGTAGGTACGAATGAGAGGTCTCGAAGATTACTGTCGTAGAAACCGATGATCGGAGGGTTGCGGTGATGGTGACGACGGAAGCGGCGGGAGAAGCCCGGGTCGGAGACGAGGAGGCGCCAGCGCCTACACACGGCGGAGGCACGGGGAAGGGATGACGGGTCCGGAGGCAGGCGAAGGAGAATCTCGGAGAGCAAGTCATCAACTTCCAGGGGCGCCCTGGGGTGTGGGCGAAGCAAGCTACTGCTCATCTCGCCCTCCTCACGGCTCATGCAGGATGCGGTGGAATCGGCGAAGGAACACCAGCCCAAAGTGAATCGCGGAGCACTGGCGCACCTTCAACTTGTAATATTAGCTGCCGGATGAACTGCTGAGCGGAACTTGCGAGTTTTTTATTGATCGATATATGAATCCCTAGTAGACGCTACAACCTACAGCTCATTATATAGGTGGACAATGATCAACTTCTTTGCAAGGAAAGTGACCGTACTGAAGTCAGACTCTATCCCAGAGGAACAATTTCGCACAGGGTTCAAACCGACACGTATACGAAGGAAGCACCGGAACGTATACAACACGAACTCTGATTCTTCTCCCGAATGCCTCACATACGATCAATTATCATAAACACAGAAAAAAAAACCTGAACACCGATTCTAACTAGGACGCGTGCCGGGGTGTACCCCACATAACAAGCTATCATGGTTAAAATCAGCCAAAACAGCGAACCAGCCTGTGGTTGGATGGTTAGAGGGACTGTGGTATCCCCATCCCACCAGGATTCAAATCCTGGTGCTCGCATTTATTCCTCGATTTATACGTTCCCGTCGACGACAAGGTGCTTACGGTGACTTCGTAAATTTCAAGATGATATGCCAGCTCAGTCTTTCGGAGGTGCTCATAGGGGTAGTGTGTGCGTGTGTGCGTTCGTATGAGTGAGTCTATGCGCGTGTATATGAGCGCTCGCGTCTGTACTGTATTCAAAAAAAAATCAGCCAAAACAGAGTAGTGCTAGGGCGAAGTTTTTGGTTTAGTCAGCGTAAAGTCGAGGGTTACGTCCACCTCCACTGCATACATACAAAAGAACTCGTGCAAGGTGATCTAGGTCAGCGGCTGCCACCGGCCACCACTTCGGCGGTGGTGGTGCCACTGCTGCTCCTTCCGACCCTTTGCGTTGTGGCTATGCTTGCAACTGCAGCATGAGGTGATTGTATTGGCAATTGAGAGTTGGATGCTAGCTTGGTGTCCTCTAGTGTTATAACTAGGGTTTGCTGTCCTCCGGCATCTCCTGCTGTCTGAGAGTTTTTCTTTCATCGTTCGTCATCGTCTTCGCCGACCGGACACAGTGAATCTAATCAGTTAGAACTGTCATGGTATGCTTTAGCCCACGGCAGTTCGCAAGCTCTTGGATCTTCAAGGGCGTGTGAATGCATATGTAATTTTTCTTGTCTGAATCCCATCTGGATATAGCTAAGGCAATTGAGCTAAGGGTGAAGCGGTGTCCCGAGTTTAAAAGCTTTATGAGGTTAAAACTTGTTGTTTGTTATAAAATCACTGGCATGCACTACTAGAACTTTGTCCCGAGTTTCAAGATTTCGCCGAGTTTATTCTGTTGGGAACTCGGCAAAATTCTGTCTGCCCAGTTTGATCCAAAATTCGACTCGGCAGTATTAAGCAATTTGGCAGTTGCAGAGCTCTGGCTTTGCCAAGTTCTGATGAAAAAGGACTTGGCAAACAAAAAAAACTCGGCAGAATATCAAGTTCATCGAGTTCCCGACGGAAGGAACTCGACAAAGTTTGACATGCGGGCCACACCTTGCAGCAGGCAAAAGAGCCGTGACGGCGGCCTTTGTTTGCCGAGTTTCATCTAACGGAAACTCGGAAATTTTTTAAGATTTTCATTTTAAAATTAGAAAACCAATGTGCCCATCTTTGCCGAGTTCCAGATAGATTTTTCATATTTTAAAATTAGAAATCCAGTGTGTCCATCTGTGTTATGTCTAACTATGTTTGTACTTAGATAATATTTGTTTTCATGACTGATGTATTATGGGTCCTCGTGACGCTGGCTTGTGATATAAGATTTATGTTTAAATTTGTATCGTAGAGTTGTGTTGTGATATTGATGTGAGTCGTAGGTCGTGATCATGCATGATATGTGTATGGTTAGTGCACAATTATAAATAGGGGTGTCACGGCAGGCGAGGAGGAGCCAGAGAGGAGAGGGGCAGCAGACTACAAAGGAGATGGACTAGCTGATGGGCGCGGATTGTCGGAGCGGACGGAGCGTCGGATCAGGTGCACGCGAGTGGAGCACTCCATGACAGACCACGAGGGAAATGAGGGGATCGGGAGGCAGGGAGAGAGTGGACATGGGGGATGCTTTGTTGAGGGGTTGGAGATGCTGGGTGGTCTGGGCTAGGGTAAGATCGGTCTTGGCTGGCTGGCCAAATAGACTGGTTAAGTGGGCCTTGCTGGGCTGGGCAGCTCTCTCTTTCCCTCTCCTAGTTCTTTTTCTATTTTCTATTTCGAATTTCTAATAAACAGAAACTTTGAGAAGATAAAGAGAGGGATGGAGAGGGAATCTCACAAGGAGACATATGTTTCCAGACTTACAAATTATGTAGGTTTTTATGGAATTGGTTTGAGGATATTTTGGAAGACGACAAGTTTGAATAAAATTCAAACATGTTTGAATTTAGAAAACCCTTTAGATGGAATCCAAATAGGCTGGAATTTAAGGATGTGGATCAACATAATTAATATGATTTATGGGCACACATATGACATTTGTTTGAGCTACTAAAATGTGACTCAAATATCAAGAATTCAAAATAAAGGAAGTTGAAAGTTGCATTGGGGATTTAGAAGGTTCCATGGCCAAGAAGAAAGATGGTCATGGGTTTGGATATGAGTGGAAGTTAGAATAAAACTATGGAAGTTACAAACCAAATAATTGAAGGAAATATGCCCTATAGGCAATAATAAATTTGTTATTTATATTTCCTTATATTGTGATAAATGTTTATTATTCATGCTAGAATTGTATTAACGAAAAACTTGATACATGTGTGAATACATAGACAAAACACAGTGTCCCTAGTATGCCTCTACTAGACTAGCTCGTTAATAAAAGATGGCTAAGTTTCCTAACCATAGACATGTGTTGTCATTTGATGAACGGGATCACATCATTAGGAGAATGATGTGATGGACAAGACCCATCCGTTAGCTTAGCATAATGATCGTTAAATTTTATTGCTATTGCTTTCTTCAAGACTTATACATATTCCGTTGACTATGAGATTATGCAACTCTCGAATACCGGAGGAATACCTTGTGTGCTATCAAACGTCACAACGTAACTGGGTGATTATAAAGATGCTCTACAGGTATCTCCGAAGGTGTTTGTTGGGTTGGCATAGATCGAGATTAGGATTTGTCACTCCGAGTATCGGAGAGGTATCTCTGGGCCCTCTCGGTAATGCACACCGTGATAAGCCTTGCAAGCAATGTGACTAATGAGTTAGTTGCGCGATGATGTATTACGGAATGAGTAAAGAGACTTGCTAGTAACGGGATTGCACTAGGTATGAAGATACCACTCGAATCTCGGGCAAGTAACATACCGATGACAAAGGGAATGACAGATGTTGTCATTACGGTTTGACCGATAAAGATCTTCGTAGAATATGTAAGAACCAATATGAGCATCCAGGTTCCTCTATTGGTTATTGACCGGAGAAGTGTCTCGGTCATGTCTACATAGTTCTCGAACCCGTAGGGTCCACACGCTTAACGTTCGATGATGATTTGTATTATGAGTTATGTGTTTTGGGGACCGAAGATTGTTCGGAGTCCCGGATGAGATCACGGACATGACGAGGAGTCTCGAAAAGGTCGATAGGTAAACATTGATATATTGTATGATAGTATTCGGACACCGGAAGTGTTTCGGAATGTACTGGTTACATATCGGAGTACCGTGGGTGTTACCGGAACCCCCCCCCCCCCCCCCTAGGGAAGATATGGGCCATATGAGCCATAGGAGGGAGGCAAGGCAGCCCACAAGGGGTGGCGTGCCCCCCCCCCCCGCCAAGGGAAGGAGTCCGAATTGGACTAGGGGAGGGGGCGGCACCCCCCCTTTCCTTCTCCTCCTCCCTCTCCTTCCCCCTTTCCCCTTCCGATAAAGGAAACGGGGTGAATTGGACTATGAGCCCAAGTGGGACTCCTCCCACTTGGGGCACGCCTAGGTCAGCCTCCTCCCCTCTCCCTCCTTTATATACGGGGGCGGGGGTGATGTCTACTACGCAACTTTATTCTTGTAGACACGTGTTGGGCCTCCAAGCGCAGAGTTTTATAGGACAGTAGCAATTTTCCCTCAAGTGGATGACATAAGGTTTATCAATCTGTGGGAGGCGTAGGATGAAGATGGTATCTCTCAAACAACCCTGCAACCAAATAATAAAAAGTATCTTGTGTCCCCAACACACCAAATACAATGGTAATTTGTATAGGTGCACTAGTACGGCGAAGAGATGGTGATACAAGTGTAATATTGATGATAGACATATATTTTTATAATCTAAATAAATAAAAACAGCAAGGTAGCAAATAGTAAATGGGCACAAAAACGGTATTGCAATGCTTAAAAACAAGGCCTAGGGTCCGTACTTTCACTAGTGCAATCTCTCAACAGTGCTAATAGA
The DNA here is from genome assembly GCF_002575655.3 of Aegilops tauschii subsp. strangulata. Lineage (NCBI taxonomy): Eukaryota > Viridiplantae > Streptophyta > Magnoliopsida > Poales > Poaceae > Aegilops > Aegilops tauschii. The sequence goes on along the minus strand of NC_053040.3, from coordinate 32,370,868 downwards.
ATTGGATCATATAACCGTCCCTCAACGTGCAACGAAGAATCACTCCAAAGTTCCTATCTAGCGGAGAACATAAGATGGAATTGTTTGTACGTAGGGTACGAAACCACCTCAAAGCTATTCTTTCCGATTGATCTATCCTAGAGTTTGTACTAAAATAACACGAAGATATTCTTTCCGATCGATCTAACCAAGAGTTCGTACTAAAATAACACCAAAGCAAATTCAGATTCATAATATTCAATCCAACACAAAGAACTTCAAAGTGTTCCCCAAGATTTCTACCGGAGAAACAAAGACAAGAACGTGCATCAACCCCTATGCATAGATTACCCCAATGTCACCTTGGGAATCCGCGAGTTGAGTGCCAAAACATATATCAAGTGAATCAATACGATAACCCATTGTCACCACGAGTATTCAATTGCAAGACATATATCAAGTGTGCTCAAATCCATAAAAGTATTCAATCCGATAACAACGGAATCTCAAAGGGAAAAACACAATTCATCACAACAAGATAGAGAGGGGAAAACACCATATGATCCGACTATATTAACAAAGCCCGCGATACATCAAGATCGTGACATCTTAAGAACACGAGAGAGAGAGAGATAGAGAGAGAGAGATTAAACACATAGCTACTGGTACAAACCCTCAGCCCTGAGGGTGGACTACTCCCTCCTCATCGTGGTGGCCGCCGGGATGATTAAGATGGCCACCAGAGATGATTCCCCCCTCCGGCAGGGTGCCGGAAAGGGTCTAGATTGGTTTTCGGTGGCTACAGAGGCCTGCGGCGGAGGAACTTCTGATCTAGGTTAACCCTGAGGGTTTTCAGAATATTTGTGAATTTATCTGGTAAAGAGGGGGTGCGGGAGGCCACCGAGGTGGGCACAACCCACCTGGGCGCGCCTGGGCCCCCAGGCGCTCCCTGGTGGGTTGTGCCCACCTCGAGGCACCCCCAGGTGCTGCTCTGGCCCATTGGTGGTCTTCTTGTCCATAAAAAATCCACAAAAAGTTTCGCGGTGTTTGGACTCCGTTTGATATTGATTTCCTGCCATGTAAAAAACATGTAAAAAAACAGCAACTGGCACTTGGTACTATGTCAATAGGTTAGTCCGAAAAAATGATATAAAGTTGCTATAAAGTGATTGTAAAACATCCAAGAATGATAATATAATAGCATGAATACTTCATAAATTATAGATAGGTTGGAGACGTATTGGGGGGCGCTTCTAACGCACATCAATGGTCCCAAGCCGTGTGCGGCGCCCCCCTCCACAGTTTGCTCCTCCGGTCATATTGTCGTAGTGCTTAGGCGAAGCCCTGCGAGGATCACTTCACCATCAACCGTCGCCACGCCGTCGTGCTGACGAAACTCTGCCTCGACACTTTGCTGGATCAAGAATTCGAGGGACGTCATCGAGCTGAACGTTTGCAGAACTCGGAGGTGTCGTACGTTCGGTACTTGATCGGTTGAATCGAGAAGACGTTCGACTACATCAACAGAGTTAAGTAAACGCTTCTGTTTTCGGTCTACGAGGGTAAACACACTCTCCCCCTCTCGTTGCTATGCATCTCCTAGATAGATCTTGCGTGATCATAGAAAATTTCTGAAATTGCATGCTACGTTCCCCAACAATAATGCATACATTTCTTATCAATTTTGTAAATATGGCGCATTGGTAATGGTTAATCAGTCTGCATCTAGCGTGACAATTGGATACCGCGCTAGTCCTTGCTCAAGCCGTTTAGCACCATAGGCCGGTCCAGAGTCATCAGAGTTTCAACCTTGCTTGACGAACGAGGTACATGGGATGTAGCTGTTGTGTGGACTAACTTTTTACCAATTGATGCTAGGCCCATCTTATCCATCTGTACCTCATGGCGTGAACCAGACTTTCTTGCCTAGCGGCCGGAAAAAAAGGTATCTTCTCTATTAGGAGTGCTTATAAGCTTGGCCTCGGCTTGACAGAGCATCGTATCTATAATTTTTTATTGTTCCATGTCAATATTCTATAATTTTTACATACTTTTGGCAACTTTTCATACTATTTTTGGGACTAACATATTGATCCAGTGCCTAGTGCCAGTTCCTGTTTGTTCCATGTTTTTTGTTTCGCAAAAAACCCATATCAAACGGAGTCCAAACGGGATAAAAACTGATGGATATTTTTTTGGAATATTTATGATTTTTGGGAAGAAGAATCAACGCGAGACGATGCCCGAGGGGGCCACGAGGCAGGGGGCGCGCCCTAGGGGGTCAGGCGCACCCTGGGCCCTCGTGGACACCCCGGAACGCGGTTGCAGCTCTTCTTTCGCTGCAAGAAAGCTAATATCCGGATGGAGATCGTGTACAAAATTCAGCCCAATCGGAGTTACGAATCTCCGGCAATATAAGAAACGGTGAAAGGCCAGAATCTGGAAGGCAGAAAAACACAGAAACAGAGAGAGACAGAGAGGCAGATCCAATCTCGGAGGGGCTCTCGCCCCTCCCATGCCATGGAAGCCAAGGACCAGAGGGGAAACTCTTCTCCCATCTAGGGAGAAGGTCAAGGAAGAAGAAGAAGAAGGGGGGCCCTCTCCCCTCTCTCCCGGTGGCGGCGGAACGCCGCCGGGGCCATCATCGTGCGACGGCGATCTACACCAACACCTCCGTCATCTTCACGAACATCTTCATCACCTTTCCCCATCTATCTACAGTGGTCCACTCTCCCGCAACCCGCTGTACCCTCTACTTGAACATGGTGCTTTATGCTTCATATTATTATCCAATGATGTGTTGCCATCCTTTGATGTCTGAGTAGATTTTCGTTGTCCTATCGGTAATTGGTGAATTGCTATGATTCGTTTAATTTGCTTGTGGTTATGTTGTTGTCCTTTGGTGCCCATCATATGAGCGCGCGCATGGATCACACCATAGGGTTAGTTGTATGTTGATAGGACTATGTATTGGAGGGCAAGAGTGACAGAACCTTCAACCTAGCATATAAATTGATGCATACGGAATTGAAGGGGGGCCAATATATCTTAATGCAATGGTTGGGTTTTACCTTAATCAACGTTAGTAGTTGCGGATGCTTGCTAATAGTTCCAATCATAAGTGCATAGAATTCCAAGTCAGGGATGACATGCTAGCAGTGGCCTCTCCCACATAAAACTTGCTATCGGTCTAGTAACGTAGTTAATTGCTTAGGGACAATTTCGCAAATCCTACCACCACTTTTCACACTCGCTATACTAACTTTATTTCTTCTTTACTTAAACATCCCCTTGTTTTTATTTACGTGCTCTTTATATTGTTGCAAACTGATACGTCTCCAACGTATCTATAATTTTTGATTGTTCCATGCTATATTATATTCTATTTTGGACATTATTGGGCTTTATTATACACTTTTATATCATTTTGGGGACTAACCTATTAACCGGAGGCCCAGCCCAGAATTGCTGTTTTTTGTCCGTTTCAGTGTTTCGCAGAAAAAGAATATCAAACAGAGTCCAAATGGAATGAAACCTTTGGGAACGTGATTTTCGGAACGAACGTGATCCAGAGGACTTGGACCCTATGGCAAGACATCAACCAGAAGGGCACGAGGTAGGGGGGCACGCCCTCCACCCTCGTGGGCCCCTCGTTGCTCCACCGCCGTACTTCTTCCTCCTATATATACCTACGTACCCCCAAACTACCAGATACGGAACCAAAAACCTAATTCCACCGCAGCAACTTTCTGTACCCGTGAGATCCCATCTTGGGGCCTTTTCCGAAGCTCCGCCGGAGGGGGCATTGATCAAGGAGGGCCTCTACATCATCTCCAAGGCCTCTCCGACGAAGTGTGAGTAGTTTACCTCAGACCTTCGGGTCCATAGTTATTAGCTAGATGGCTTCTTCTCTCTTTTTGGATCTCAATACAATGTTCTCCCCCTCTCTTGTGGAGATCTATTCGATGTAATCTTCTTTTGCGGTGTGTTTGTCGAGATCCGATGAATTGTGGGTTTATGATCAAGATTATCTATGAACAATATTTGAATCTCATCAAAATTCTTTTATGTATGATTGGTTATCTTTGCAAGTCTCTTCGAATTATCAGTTTGGTTTGGCCTACTAGATTGATCTTTCTTGCAATGGGAGAAGTGCTTAGCTTTAGGTTCAATCTTGCGGTGTCCTTTCCCAGTGACAGTAGGGGCCGCAAGGCACGTATTGTATTGTTGCTATCGAGGATAAAAATATGGGGTTTATATCATATTGCATGAATTTATCCCTCTACATCATGTCATCTTTCTTAATGCATTACTCTGTTCTTCATGAACTTAATACTCTAGATGCATGCTGGATAGCGGTCGATGTGTGGAGTAATGGTAGTAGATGCAGGCAGGAGTCGGTCTACTTGTCGTGGATGTGTTGCCTATATACATGAACATACATAGATATTCTCATAACTATGCTCAATTCTATCAATTGCTCGACAGTAATTTGTTTACCCATCGCAAATACTTATGCTATCTTGAGAGAAGCCACTAGTGAAACCTATGGCCCCCGGGTCTATTTTCCATCATATTAATCTTCCAACACTTAGCTATTTTTATTGCCTTTTATTTTACTTTGCATCTTTATCACAAAAATACCAAAAATATTATCTTATCATCTCTATCAGATCTCACTCTCGTAAGTGACCGTGAAGGGATTGACAACCCCTTTATCGCGTTGGTTGCGAGGTTCTTGTTTGTTTGTGTAGGTGCGAGGGACTCGTGCGTGGCCTCCTACTGGATTTATAGCTTGGTTCTCAAAAACTGAGGGAACTACTTACGCTGCTTTATTACATCACCCTTTCCTCTTCAAGGGAAAACCAACGCAGTGCTCAAGAGGTAGCAAGAAGGATTTCTGGCGCCGTTGCTGGGGAGGTGTACGCCAAGTCAAGTCAAGATTTACTCTCCCGTCAATGAGCCATTTCGGGAGCCATTGCCGGGCAGTCTACGCAAAAGTCAAGCCATACCAAGTACCCATCACAAACTCATCTCCCTCACATTACATTATTTGCCATTTGCCTCTCGTTTTCCTCTCCCCCACTTCACCCTTGCCGTTTTATTCGCCCTCTCTTTTCCGTTCGTCTCCCTCTTACACTTGCTCTTCACATTTTCTGCCGCTTTGTCTGAAGTTGGGGAAATCATCGTCGATATGGACAATAATAATAACGTTGAAAATTCTGATGCTCCGGCTGAAGAGCCCCCTACCTTTCATACAAAAAAATTCCGAATCGGTAGTGGTAACATCATTGGAAAAGGGGTTATTCAAGATTTCTTTACTTGTGCCGGTTGATACGTCTCTAACGTATCTATAATTTTTTGTTGTTCCGTGCTATATTATATTCTGTTTTGGACATTATTAGGCTTTATTATAACTTTTATATCATTTTTTGGGACTAACCTATTAACCGGGGGCCAAGACCAGAATTGTTGTTTTTTGTCCGTTTCAGTGTTTCGCAGAAAAAGAATATCAAACGGAGTCCAAACGGAATGAAACCTTTCGGAACGTGATTTTCTGAACGAACGTGATCCAGAGGACTTGGAGTCCACGCAAAGCAACGAACGAGGAAGGCACGAGGTAGGGGGCGCGCCTACCCCCCAGGCACACCCTCGACCCTCGTGGGCCCCTCGTTGCTCCACCGACGTACTTCTTCCTCCTATATATACCTACGTACCCCCAAACTACCAGATACGGAGCCAAAAACCTAATTCCACCGCCGCAACTTTCTGTACCCGAGAGATCCCATCTCGGGGCCTTTTCCGGAGCTCCGCCGGAGGGGCCATTGATCAAGGAGGGCCTCTACATCATCTCCAAGGCCTCTCCGATGAAGTGTGAGTAGTTTACCTCAGACCTTCGGGTCCATAGTTATTAGCTAGATGCCTTCTTCTCTCTTTTTGGATCTCAATACAATGTTCTCCCCCTCTCTTGTGGAGATCTATTCGATGTAATCTTCTTTTGCGGTGTGTTTGTCGAGATCCGATGAATTGTGGGTTTATGATCAAGATTATCTATGAACAATATTTGAATCTCATCAAAATTCTTTTATGTATGATTGGTTATCTTTGCAAGTCTCTTCAAATTATCAGTTTGGTCTGGCCTACTAGATTGATATTTATTGTAATGGGAGAAGTGTTAGCTTTGGGTTCAATCTTGCGGTGTCCTTTCCCAGTGACAGTAGGGGCAGCAAGGCACGTATTGTATTGTTGCCATCGAGGATAAAAAGATGGGGTTTATATCATATTGCATGAGTTTATCCCTCTACATCATGTCGTCTTTCTTAATGCATTACTCTGTTCTTCATGAACTTAATACTCTAGATGCATGCTGGATAGCGGTCGATGTGTGGAGTAATAGTGGTAGATGCAGAATCGTTTCGGTCTACTTATCACGGATGTGATGCCTATATACATGATCATACCTAGATATTCTAATAACTATGCTCAATTCAATCAATTGCTCGACAGTGAAACCTATGGCCCCCGCGTCTATTTTCCATCATATTAATCTTCCAACATTTTGCTATTTCTATTGCCTTTTATTTACTTTGCATCTTTATCAAAAAAATACCAAAAATATTATCTTATCAGATCTCACTCTCGTAAGTGACTGTGAAGGGATTGACAACCCCTTTATCGCGTTGGTTGCGCGGTTCTTGTTTGTTTGTGTAGGTGCGAGGGACTCGTGCGTGGCCTCCTACTGGATTGATACCTTGGTTCTCAAAAACTGAGGGAAATACTTACACTGCTTTACTGCATCACCCTTTCCTCTTCAATGGAAAACCAACGCAGTGCTCAAGAGGTAGCAAGAAGGATTTCTGGCGCCGTTGCCGGGGAGTCTACGCAAAAGTCAAGCCATACCAAGTACCCATCACAAACTCATCTCCCTCACATTACATTATTTGCAATTTGCCTCTCGTTTTCCTCTCCCCCACTTCACCCTTGCCGTTTTATTCGCCCTCTTTTCCGTTCGCCTCTTTTCGCTCTTTGCTTGTTTGCCTGTGTGTTGGATTGATCGCTTGTCACGATGGCTCAAGATAATACCAAATTGTGTGACTTTACCAATACCAACTATAATGATTTTCTTAGCACTCCGATTGCTCCTCTTAATGATGCCGAATCTTGTGAGATTAATGCTGCTTTGTTGAATCTTGTTATGAAAGATCAATTCGCCGGCCTTCCTAGTGAAGATGCCACTACCCATCTAAATAGCTTTGTTGATTTGTGTGATATGCAAAAGAAGAGGGATGTTGATAATGATATTGTTAAATTGAAACTATTCCCTTTTTCGCTTAGGGATCGTGCTAAAGTGTGGTTTTCGTCTTTACCTAAAAATAGTATTGATTCATGGAATAAGTGCAAAGATGCTTTTATCTCTAAGTATTTTCCTCCCGCTAAAATCATCTCTCTTAGAAACGATATTATGAATTTTAAGCAACTTGATCATGAACATGTTGCGCAAGCATGGGAGAGGATGAAATTAATGATACGTAATTGCCCCACTCATGGTTTGAATTTGTGGCTGATCATACAAATTTTTTATGCCGGATTGAATTTTGCTTCTAGAAATCTTTTAGATTCGGCCGCGGGAGACACTTTTATGGAAATCACTTTAGGAGAAGCTACTAAACTCCTAGATAATATTATGGTTAATTATTCTCAATGGCACACCGATAGATCTACTAATAAAAAAGTGCATGCGATAGAAGAAATTAATGTTTTGAGTGGAAAGAGGAGGGCGGAGGGAAGGAAGGGGGAGGCAGAATCCTTGCCCTTCCTTCTCTCTTCCCTTCTTTCCTTTCTCCTATGGTGCGGCCCATATGCCCCCCCCCCTTCTGCTTACCGGCAAGTCTCTTTTCTCGTTCCATAATACATCATTTCGTGACTAACTCTTTAGTCATTTGCTTGCAAGGCTATTATGATGTGCATTACCGAGAGGGCCCAGAGATACCTCTCCGATAATCGGAGTGAAAAATCCTAATCTCAATCTATGCCAACCCAACAAACACCTTCGGAGATACCTATAGAGCATCTTTATAATCACCCAGTTACGTTGTGAGTTTGATAGCACACAAGGTATTCCTCTGGTATCCGGGAGTTGCATAATCTCATAATCAAAGGAATATGTATTTGACATGAAGAAAGCAGTAGCAATAAAATAGAACGATCAATATGCTAAGATAACGGATGGGTCTTGTCCATCACATCATTCTCCTAATGATGTGACCCCGTTCATCAAATGACAACACACGTCTATGGTTAGGAAACTTAACCATCTTTGATTAACGAGCTAGTCTAGTAGAGGCTTACTAGGGACACGGTGTTTTGTCTATTTATCCACACATGTATCAAGTTTCCGGTTAATACAACTCTAGCATGAATAATAAACATTTATCATGATATAAGGAAATATCAAATAACAACTTTATTATTGTCTGTAGGGCATATTTCCTTCGGCTGAGGGTTTGTACCAGTAGCTATGTGTTTAATCTCTTTCTCTCTCTCGTGTTCTTGAGATGTCACGATCTTGATGTATCGCGGGCTTTGTTAATATAGTCGGATCATATGGTGTTTTCCCCTCTCTATCTTGTTGTGATGAATTGAGTTTTCCCTTTGAGATTTCGTTTTATCGGATTGAATACTTTTATGGATTTGAGAGCACTTGATGTATGTCTTACTATGAATACCCGGGGTGACAATGGGGTACCATATTGATTCACTTGATATGTGTTTTGGCACTCAACTCGCGGATTTCCGAGGTGACATTGGGGTAATCTATGCATAGGGGTCGATGCACGTTCTTGTCTTTATTTCTCCGATAGAAATCTTCGGGCACTCTTTGACGTTCTTTGTGTTGGATTTAGTATTATGAATCTGAAATTGTTTGATGCATATCGTATAATCAACTCACGGATACTCGCGGTGGCATTGGAGTATCTAGGTGACTTTAGAATTGGTTGATGTGTATCATATGGTGTTATTTCAGTACGACCTCTTGGTTAGATCGATCGGAAAGAATAGCTTGGTGTTATTTTAGTACGAAATCTAGGATAGATTGATCGGAAAGAATAGCTTTGAGGTGGTTTCGTACCCTACAAACAATTTCTCCTTATGTTCTCCGCTAGATAGGAACTTTGGAGTGATTCTTCATCGGACGTTGCGGGATGGTTATATGATCCAATTATATTAGCAGTGTTGAGAGATTGCACTAGTGAAAGTACGGGCCCTAGGCCTCACTTTCAAGCATTGCAATACCGTTTGTGCTCCGTTTTATCAATTGCTACCTTGCTGTTTTTTATTGTTCCTATCACAAAAACCAATATCTACTATCATTACTACTCTTGTATCACTATCTCTTTGCCGAACTAGTGCACCTATACAATTTGCCATTGTATTTGGTCTGTTGGGGACACAAGAGACTTTTTATTATTTGGTTGAAGGGTTGTTTGAGAGAGACTATCTTCATCCTACGCCTCCCATGGTTGATAAACCTTTGGTACTCCACTTGAGGGAAATTTGCAACTGTCCTACAAAACTCTGCGCTTGGAGGCCCAACACGAGTCTACAAGAACAAGTTGTGTAGTAGTGATCGGAGGATTTTATGTATTCACTAAGTACTAATGCTTTGCTCCGGTTCTCTATTAAGAGGAGGCCTTAATATCCCTTATTTTCCTCATGGACCCGCTGCCACGGGAGGGTAGGACAAAAGATATCATGCAAGTTATTTTTCATAAGCACGTATGACTATATACGGAATACATGCCTACATTACATTGATGAATTGGAGCTAGTTCTGTGCCACCCTAGGTTATGACTACTACATGATGAATATTGTCCAACACAATTATCATTGTCGATCCAATGCCTACGAGTTTTTCACATATTTATCTTTGCTAAGTTACTTTTGCCACTGCTACTGTTACAATCGCTAAAAAATTGTTACTGTTACTATTGCCATAATTACCGTTACTAGCATACTACTTTGCTACTGAATACTTTGCTGCGGATATTAAGTCTTTCAGGTGTGGTTGAATTGACAACTCAACTGCTAATACTGCGAATATTCTTTGGCTCCCCTTGTGTCGAATCAATAAATTTGGGTTGAATACTCTACCCTCTAAAACGGTTGCGACCCCCTATACTTGTGGGTTATCAGGCCGCTGCACGGCTCTTGAGTTTCGTGCATAAACCCTTGGATATGCGAGAAATGCACAAAATATGTCTGGCGGCCCGCGAAAAAGCCTAGGACCTGGCACGTGCCTTCGAACGAAAGCTCGCGAGCGCAGAAAAAGTTTCAAGGTCAACGGAGGAACGGGCCCCGCACCCCCTTCACAAACAGGACGCATCCCCGCTTGAAAGCCTAGATCCTTCGCTAGACAAAGTCCCGTCTGCACTAAGCCTTCGTGAAGGAGTATCCAAAACGGCCTCGGATTTTTACCGCATCCTTCAGGGGTCGTGAGAAGATGCCGCACCAGGTCTCGTCATTTTCTGGCTCCCGTGAATTTCCGGGGACTGAAACGGCTGCAAGAAGGGCGCTGGCGGCCCCCCGGTGCACCTCGCGCTGGACCCACCCTCTCGGATGTGTGCGCAGGGCCTGGGCGTGGACAGAAGACCGCGGACGGGGACTCCCATCCCTTTCCATCCAAAATTTCGTGTGCCCGCTGCCCCGCTCTTGAATTTCCCGCATAAACCCCCGGAAATGCGGGAAATGCATGAAATATGGCCGGCGGCCCTCGAAAAAGCCCTGGACCTGGCACATGCCTTCGAACGGAAGCTCACGAGCACAGAAAAAGTTTCGAGGCCAACAGAGGAACGGGCACCACACCCCCTTGAAAAACTGGACGCATCCCCGCTTGAAAGGTAGATCCTTCGCCGGACAAGGTCCTGTTTGCACTAAGTCTCTGTGAAGGCTTATCCGAAATGGCCTCAGATTTTTATAACGGCCTCCATGGGCCGTGGGAAGACGCCGTGCCAGGTCACGTCTATTTTTGAGCCCCGGTGAATTTTCAGGGATTTAAATGCCAGCAAGACGGGCGCCGTTACCTCGTAGAAGTCCAAGTACCTGTTATCAGGGTCTCGGCAAACGTTGCCCACGGTCATGGGGCATCAGCTGCAAATGGTGGTGCCATGTGGCTCATGTTTGCCGGGTGCATTCCAGCGGGTTCTCGGCATACTATGCATAATCCGAGTTGTTTTATGTTTGCCGAGTTTGTCTAGTACGGGGGGCTCGGCAGTGCTTCTCATGTGTCGTGTCCTTCTGTTTGCCGAGAGCAGCACTCGGCTTACATGTTTTTACCGTGATCTCATATTCCGGTACTCGGCAAACTGTAATGTACTCGATAACAATGATTTTTTCAGTAGTGAGAGCAACCCTTATAAATGGATTTCGACTCTACTGAGGTGGTACTAAACTTCCCGCCACCTTTTATACACCTACATGGGCCTTATAGAGATTAACATGAATTATTGTCCTATATGAGCCAAAGCCCATCTATCTTCAACAAGTTTTACCACGAGACCACAAATATTCACCGAATAGAATAACATTCTCTTGAAAATATGAATCTTCATACATATAATTACAGCTGACATGCATTTTCACATATGTACTGAACCAACGAAGATGAAAACAAGAGATGTGACGCTACTTATCATCGCTTTCTTGACATGGAAGGATCTGAACAACATTAATTCCAACAACTGCTAATGAGAAATTATCTCTATATACTACTGTAAAGTCGTGTTATTACATGCATCATAGACACTTTCAAATGGATAGTAGGTAGAAGCACTTCTAGACTGAAGCTTCTCGAACTGCAACGACTCAAGATGGAGCATGACAACGCCAATTATTGTCCCTAGGAACACCGTATTATTGTCCTCGGCAAATCCTATCACCAAAATAAATGGTCCTTCTTTCTTTGGATCCACGGGAATTTTCAGTAGTGTGTCCAGTTTAATAGTTTTTTCAATCACCCATGAAGCAGCACCATTATATTCGGTCTTCCTCTGCCATAAGTGGGCGCTGAAGCCTGACAGAGAGAGGAAACCCAGCCCACCATCTTCCGCTTGCACAACCGAGAATCGGTTATTGCTCCCAATCGCACACCCAGTAGGCATACGCACTGGCAATCCTATCACATCAAGGCTCCGTCTCTCCAAATCATACTCGAGAATTCCAACCGAGTCAGCTCCAAGCAGCCAGTATAGGGAATTCCTAACCAGCACAGCGGGGTCAAAGGATAAACCGTTAAAACACCAGTCGGGTGAAGGGTCTGTAGAAGACATCAGTGGCAACGATGTTGATGTAGAGACGAGATTGCTCCATACGCCGGTATCTGACGAGTAAACACTAGCGACCGCTCGTTTTTGGTCGCCGTTGCCTACCAAGACCACCTGGAAGTGGTCAACATCTGCTGCAGCCCGAAGCACCGCCCCATTGAAGTGTTTTCCTGTGTCGAACCCCGGGGGAGTGCCTTGGCGATGCTGCTCACCAGTAACAGGGTTCCACACTAGAACATGGCGCTTCAGTGGTTCGGAGTTCCCGATACAAATCAGCACGAGGCCATGGCGGCATCCCAGGGGGGTGAAGTATTGGTCGTCGCGATGGCGCCTTAAGGACAATCGCCCGGGCGAGACACGGTTGGGGGCCTTCAGAGTAGGTACGAATGAGAGGTCTCGAAGATTACTGTCGTAGAAACCGATGATCGGAGGGTTGCGGTGATGGTGACGACGGAAGCGGCGGGAGAAGCCCGGGTCGGAGACGAGGAGGCGCCAGCGCCTACACACGGCGGAGGCACGGGGAAGGGATGACGGGTCCGGAGGCAGGCGAAGGAGAATCTCGGAGAGCAAGTCATCAACTTCCAGGGGCGGCCTGGGGTGTGGGCGAAGCAAGCTACTGCTCATCTCGCCCTCCTCACGGCTCATGCAGGATGCGGTGGAATCGGCGAAGCAACACCAGCCCAAAGTGAATCGCGGAGCACTAGCGCACCTTCAACTTGTAATATTAGCTGCCGGATGAACTGCTGAGCGGAACTCGCGAGTTTTTTATTGATCGATATATGAATCCCTAGTAGACGCTACAACCTACAGCTCATTATATAGGTGGACAATGATCAACTTCTTTGCAAGGAAAGTGACCGTACTGAAGTCAGACTCTATCCCAGAGGAACAATTCCGCACAGGGTTCAAACCGACACGTATACGAAGGAAGCACCGGAACGTATACAACACGAACTCTGATTCTTCTCCCGAATGCCTCACATACGATCAATTATCATAAACACAGGAAAAAAAAAACCTGAACACCGATTCTAACTAGGACGCCTGCCGGGGTGTACCCCACATAACAAGCTATCATGGTTAAAATCAGCCAAAACTGCGAACCAGTCTGTGGTTGGATGGTTAGAGGGACTGTGGTATTCCCATCCCGCCAGGATTCAAATCCTGGTGCTCGCATTTATTCCTCGATTTATGCGTCCCGTCGACGACAAGGTGCTTACGGTGACTTCGTAAATTCCAAGATGATATGCCAACTCAGTCTTTCGAAGATGCTCATAGGGGTAGTGTGTGCGTGTGTGCGTTCGTATGAGTGAGTCTATGCGCGTGTATATGAGCGCTCGCGTCTGTACTGTATTCAAAAAAAAAAAAATCAGCCAAAACAGAGTAGTGCTAGGGCGAAGTTTTTGGTTTAGTCAGCGTAAAGTCGAGGGTTACGTCCACCTCCACTGCATACATACAAAGAACTCGTGCAAGGTGATCTAGGTCAGCGGCTGCCACCGGCCACCACTTCGGCGGTGGTGGTGCCACTGCTGCTCCTTCCGACCCTTTGCGTTGTGGCTATGCTTGCAACTGCAGCATGAGGTGATTGTATTGGCAATTGAGAGTTGGATGCTAGCTTGGCGTCCTGACAAGGGATTTCACTGCCAGACCTATTGTCCTCTAGTGTTATAACTAGGGTTTGCTGTCCTCCGGCATCTCCTGCTGTCTGAGAGTTTTTCGTTCATCGTTCGTCATCGTCTCCGCCGACCGGACACAGTGAATCTAATCAGTTAGAACTGTCGTGGTATGCTTTAGCCCACGGCAGTTCGCAAGCTCTTGGATCTTCAAGGGCGTGTGAATGCATATGTAATTTTTCTTGTCTGAATCCCATCTGGATATAGCTAAGGCAACTGAGCTAAGGGTGAAGCGGTGTCCCGAGTTTAAAAGCTTTATGAGGTTAAAACTTGTTGTTTGTTACAAAATCACTGGCATGCACTACTAGAACTTTGTCCCGAGTTTCAAGATTTCGCCGAGTTTATTCTGTTGGGAACTCGGCAAAATTCTGTCTGCCCAGTTTGATCCAAAATTCGACTCGGCAGTATTAAGCAATTCGGCAGTTGCAGAGCTCTGGCTTTGCCAAGTTCTGATGAAAAAGGACTTGGCAAACAAAAAAAACTCGGCAGAATATCAAGTTCATCGAGTTCCCGACGGAAGGAACTCGACAAAGTTTGACATTCGGGCCACACCTTGCAGCAGGCAAAAGAGCCGTGACGGCGGCCTTTGTTTGCCGAGTTTCATCTAACGGAAACTCGGAAATTTTTTAAGATTTTCATTTTAAAATTAGAAAACCAATGTGCCCATCTTTGCCGAGATTCAGATAGATTTTTCATATTTTAAAATTAGAAATCCAGTGTGTCCATCTGTGTTATGTCTAACTATGTTTGTACTTAGATAATATTTGTTTTCATGACTGATGTATTATGGGTCCTCGTGATGCTGGCTTGTAATATAAGATTTATGTTTAAATTTGTATCGTAGAGTTGTGTTGTGATATTGATGTGAGTCATAGGTCGTGATCATGCATGATATGTGTATGGTTAGTGCACAATTATAAATAGGGGTGTCACGGCAGGCGAGGAGGAGCCAGAGAGGAGAGGGGCAGCAGACTACGAAGGAGATGGACTAGCTGATGGGCGCGGATTGTCGGAGCGGACGGAGCGTCGGATCAGGTGCACGCGAGTGGAGCACTCCATGACAGACCACGAGGGAAATGAGGGGATCGGGAGGCAGGGAGAGAGTGGAGATGGGGGATGCTTTGTTGAGGGGTTGGAGATGCTGGGTGGTCTGGGCTAGGGTAAGATCGGTCTTGGCTGGCTGGCCAAATAGACTGGTTAAGTGGGCCTTGATGGGCTGGGCAGCTCTCTCTTTCCCTCTCCTAGTTCTTTTTCTATTTTCTATTTCGAATTTCTAATAAACAGAAACTTTGAGAAGATAAAGAGAGGGATGGAGAGGGAATCTCACAAGGAGACATATGTTTCTGGACTTACAAATTATGTAGGTTTTTATGGAATTGGTTTGAGGATTTTTTGGAAGATGACATGTTTGAATAAAATTCAAACATGTTTGAATTTAGAAAACCCTTTAGATGGAATCCAAATAGGCTGGAATTTGAGGATGTGGATCAACATAATTAATATGATTTATGGGCACACATATGACATTTATTTGAGCTACTAAAATGTGACTCAAATATCAAGAATTCAAAATAAAGGAAGTTGAAAGTTGCATTGGGGATTTAGAAGGTTCCATGGCCAAGAAGAAAGATGGTCATGGGTTTGGATATGAGTGGAAGTTAGAATAAAACTATGGAAGTTACAAACCAAATAGTTGAAGGAAATATGGAAGTTGTTATTTATATTTCCTTATATTGTGACAAATGTTTATTATTCGTGCTAGAATTGTATTAACCAAAAATTTGATACACGTGTGAATACATAGACAAAACACAGTGTCCCTAGTATGCCTCTACTAGACTAGCTCGTTAATAAAAGATGGTTAAGTTTCCTAACCATAGACATGTGTTGTCATTTGATGAACGGGATCACATCATTAGGAGAATGATGTGATGGACAAGACCCATCCGTTAGCTTAGCATAATGATCATTAAGTTTTATTGCTATTGCTTTCTTCATGACTTATACATATTCCGTTGACTATGAGATTATGCAACTCTCAAATACCGGAGGAATACCTTGTGTGCTATCAAACGTCACAACGTAACTGGGTGATTATAAAGATGCTCTACAGGTATCTCCGAAGGTGTTTGTTGGGTTGGCATAGATCGAGATTAGGATTTGTCACTCCGAGTATCGGAGAGGTATCTCTGGGCCCTCTCGGTAATGCACATCGTGATAAGCCTTGCAAGCAATGTGACTAATGAGTTAGTTGCGGGATGATGTATTACAGAATGAGTAAAGAGACTTGCCAGTAACGGGATTGAACTAGGTATGAAGATACCACTCAAATCTCGGGCAAGTAACATACCGATGACAAAGGGAATGACGGATGTTGTCATTACGATTTGACCGATAAAGATCTTCGTAGAATATGTAAGAACCAATATGAGCATCCAGGTTCCGCTATTGGTTATTGACCGGAGAACTGTCTCGGTCATGTCTACATAGTTCTCGAACCCGTAGGGTCCACACGCTTAACGTTCGATGACGATTTGTATTATGAGTTATGTGTTTTGGTGACCGAAGATTGTTCGGAGTCCCGGATGAGATCACGGACATGACGAGGAGTCTCGTAATGGTCGAGAGGTAAAGATTGATATATTGTATGATAGTATTCAGACACCGGAAGTGTTTCGGAAGGTACCAGTTACATATCGGAGTACCGTGGGGGTTACCGGAACCCCCCCCCCTAGGGAAGATATGGGCCATATGAGCCATAGGAGGGAGGCAAGGCAGCCCACAAGGGGTGGCGTGCCCCTCCCCCCCCCTCGCCAAGGGAAGGAGACCGAATTGGACTAGGGGAGGGGGCGGCACCCCCCTTTCCTTCTCCTCCTTCCTCTCCTTCCACCCCTTTCCCCTTCCGATAAAGGAAAGGGGGGGGGGGCGAATTGGACTAGGTGCCCAAGTGGGACTCCTCCCACTTGGGGCACGCCTAGGCCGGCCTCCTCCCCTCTCCCTCCTTTATATACGGGGGCGGGGGTGATGTCTACTACGCAACTTTATTCTTGTAGACACGTGTTGGGCCTCCAAGCGCAGAGTTTTATAGGACAGTAGCAATTTTCCCTCAAGTGGATGACCTAAGGTTTATCAATCTGTGGGAGGCGTAGGATGAAGATGGTCTCTCTCAAACAACCCTGCAACAAATAATAAAAAGTCTCTTGTGTCCCGAACACACCAAATACAATGGTAATTCGTATAGGTGCACTAGTACGGCGAAGAGATGGTGATACAAGTGTAATATTGATGATAGAAATATATTTTTATAATCTAAATAAATAAAAACAGCAAGGTAGCAAATAGTAAACGGGCACAAAAACGGTATTGCAATGCTTAAAAACAAGGCCTAGGGTCCGTACTTTCACTAGTGCAATCTCTCAACAGTGCTAATAGAATTGGATCTTATAACCGTCCCTCAACGTGCAACGAAGAATCACTCGAAAGTTCCTATCTAGCGGAGAACATAAGATGGAATTGTTTGTAGGGTACAAAACCACCTCAAAGCTATTCTTTCCGATCGATCTATCCTAGAGTTTGTACTAAAATAACACGAAGATATTCTTTCCGATCGATCTAACCAAGAGTTCGTACTAAAATAACACCAAAGCAAATTCAGATTCATAATATTCAATCCATCACAAAGAACTTCAAAGTGTTCCCCAAGATTTCTACCGGAGAAACAAAGACAAGAACGTGCATCAACCCCTATGCATAGATTACCCCAATGTCACCTCGGGAATCCGCGAGTTGAGTGCCAAAACATATATCAAGTGAATCAATACGATAACCCATTGTCACCACGAGTATTCAATTGCAAGACATATATCAAGTGTTCTCAAATCCATAAAAGTATTCAATCCGATAACAACGAAATCTCAAAGGGAAAAACTCAATTCATCACAACAAGATAGAGAGGGGAAAACACCATATGATCCGACTATATTAACAAAGCCCACGATACATCAAGATCGTGACATCTTAAGAACACGAGAGAGAGAGAGAGAGAGAGAGAGATTAAACACATAGCTACTGGTACAAACCCTCAGTCCTGAGGGTGGACTACTCCCTCCTCATCGTGGTGGCCGCCAGGATGATTAAGATGGCCACCAGAGATGATTCACCCCTCCGGTACGGTGCCAGAAAGGGTCTAGATTGGTTTTCGGTGGCTACAGAGGCCTGCGGTGGCGGAACTTCTGATCTAGGTTAACCCCGAGGGTTTTCAGAATATTTGTGAATTTATAGGGTAAAGAGGGGGTGCGGGAGGCCACCGAGGTGGGCACAACCCACCTGGGCGCGCCTGGGCCCCCAGGCGCTCCCTGGTGGGTTGTGCCCACCTCGAGGCACCCCCAGGTGCTGCTCTGGCCCATTGGTGGTCTTCTGGTCCATAAACAATCCACAAAAAGTTTCACGTTGTTTGGACTCCATTTGATATTGATTTCCTGCGATGTAAAAAACATGTAGAAAAACAGCAACTGGCACTTGGTACTATGTCAATAGGTTAGTCCCAAAAAATGATATAAAGTTGCTATAAAATGATTGTAAAACATCCAAGAATGATAATATAATAGCATGAATACTTCATAAATTATAGATATGTTGGAGACGTATCACGGGGGCGCTTCTAACACACATCAATTGTTCCAAGCCGTGTGCGGCGCCCCCTCCACAGTTTGCTCCTCCGGTCATATTGTCGTAGTGCCTAGGCGAAGCCCTGCACGGATCACTTCACCATCAACCATCGCCACGCCGTCGTGCTGACGAAACTCTGCCTCGACACTTTGCTGGATCAAGAGTTCGAGGGACGTCATCGAGCTGAACGTTTGCAGAACTCGGAGGTGTCGTACGTTCGGTACTTGATCGGTTGAATCGAGAAGACGTTCGACTACATCAACCGAGTTAAGTAAACGATTCCGCTTTCGGTCTACGAGGGTACGTGGACACACTCTCCCCCTCTCGTTGCTATGCATCTCCTAGATAGATCTTGCGTGATCGTAGGAAATTTCTGAAATTGCTTGCTACGTTACCCAACAATAATGCATACATTTCTTATCCATTTTGTAAATATGGCGCATTGGTAATGGTTAATCAGTCTGCATCTGGCGTGACAATTGGATACCGCGCTCGTCCTTGCTCAAGCCGATTAGCACCACAGGCCGGTCCAGACTCATCAGAGTTTCAACCTTGTTAGACGAACGAGGTACATGGGATGTAGCTGTTGTATGGACTAACTTTTTACCGATTGATGCTAGGCCCATCTTATCCATCTACACCTCATGGCGTGAACCGGACTTTCTTGCCTAGCGGCCGGAAAAAAAAAGGTATTTTCTCTATTAGGAGTGCTTATAAGCTTGGCCTCGGCTTGACAGAGCATGCTCGTAATTGATACGTCTCCGTCGTATCTATAATTTTTGATTGTTCCATGTCAATATT
Organism: Aegilops tauschii subsp. strangulata; assembly: GCF_002575655.3. Classification (NCBI taxonomy): domain Eukaryota; kingdom Viridiplantae; phylum Streptophyta; class Magnoliopsida; order Poales; family Poaceae; genus Aegilops; species Aegilops tauschii. The sequence continues at coordinate 32,351,426 of NC_053040.3, read as the reverse complement.
CTATAACTTTTACATACTTTTGGCAACTTTTTATACTATTTTTGGGACTAACATATTGATCCAGTGCCTAGTGCCAGTTCCTGTTTGTTCCATGTTTTTTGTTTCGCAAAAAACCCCATATCAAACGGAGTCCAAACGGGATAAAAACTGACGGAGATATTTTTTTGGAATATTTATGATTTTTGGGAAGAAGAATCAATGCGAGACGATGCCCGAGGGGCCCACGAGGCAGGGGGCGCGCCCCAGGGGGTCAGGCGCGCCCTGGGCCCTCGTGGACACCCCGTAACGCGGTTGCAGCCCTTCTTTCGCCGCAAGAAAGCTAATATCCGGATGGAGATCGTGTCCAAAATTCAGCCCAATCGGAGTTACGAATCTCCGGGAATATAAGAAACGGTGAAAGGCCAGAATCTGGAAGGTAGAAAAACACAGAAACAGAGAGAGACAGAGAGGCAGATCCAATCTCGGAGGGGCTCTCGCCCCTCCCATGCCATGGAAGCCAAGGACCAGAGGGGAAACTCTTCTCCCATCTAGGGAGAAGGTCAAGGAAGAAGAAGAAGAAGGGGGGCCCTCTCCCCCTCTCTCCCGGTGGCGGCGGAATGCCGCCGGGGCCATCATTGTGCGACGGCGATCTACACCAACACCTCCATCATCTTCACCAACATCTTCATCACCTTCCCCCATCTATCTACAGCGGTCCACTCTCCCGCAACCCGCTGTACCCTCTACTTGAACATGGTGCTTTATGCTTCATATTATTATCCAATGATGTGTTGCCATCCTTTGATGTCTGAGTAGATTTTCGTTGTCCTATCGGTAATTGGTGAATTGCTATGATTCGTTTAATTTGCTTGTGTTTATGTTGATGTCCTTTGGTGCCCATCATATGAGCGCGCGCATGGATCACACCATAGGGTTAGTTGTATGTTGATAGGACTGTGTATTGGAGGGCAAGAGTGACAGAACCTTCAACCTAGCATAGAAATTGATGCATACGGGATTGAAGGGGGGCCAATATATCTTAATGCTATGGTTGGGTTTTACCTTAATGAACGTTAGTAGTTGCGGATGCTTGCTAATAGTTCCAATCATAAGTGCATAGAATTCCAAGTCAGGGATGACATGCTAGCAGTGGCCTCTCCCACATATAAGTTGCTATCGGTCTAGTAACGTAGTCAAATGCTTAGGGACAATTTCGCAAATCCTACCACCACTTTTCCACACTCGCTATACTAACTTTATTTCTTCTTTACTTAAACATCCCCTAGTTTTTATTTACGTGCTCTTTATATTATTGCAAACTGATACGTCTCCAACGTATCTACAATTTTTGATTGTTCCATGCTATATTATAATCTATTTTGGACATCATTGGGCTTTATTATACACTTTTATATCATTTTTGCGACTAAACTATTAACCGGAGGCCGAGCTCAGAATTGCTGTTTTTTGTCCGTTTCAGTGTTTCGCAGAAAAAGAATATCAAATAGAGTCCAAACGGAATGAAACCTTCGGGAACGTGATTTTCGGAACGAACGTGATCCAGAGGACTTGGACCCTACGTCAAGACATCAACCAGGAGGGCACGGGGTAGGGGGGCGCGCCCTCCACCCTCGTGGGCCCCTCGTTGCTCCACCGACGTACTTCTTCCTCCTATATATACCTACGTACCACCAAACTACCAGATACGGAACCAAAAACCTAATTCCACCGCCGCAACTTTCTGTACCCGTGAGATCCCATCTTGGGGCCTTTTCCGGAGCTCCGCCGGAGGGGGCATTGATCACGGAGGGCCTCTACATCATCTCCAAGGCCTCTCCGATGAAGTGTGAGTAGTTTACCTCAGACCTTCGGGTCTATGGTTATTAGCTAGATGGCTTCTTCTCTCTTTTTGGATCTCAATACAATGTTCTCCCCCTCTTTTGTGGAGATCTATTCGATGTAATCTTCTTTTGCGGTGTGTTTGTCGAGATCCGATGAATTGTGGGTTTATGATCAAGATTATCTATGAACAATATTTGAATCTCATCTGAATTCTTTTATGTATGATTGGTTATCTTTGCATGTCTCTTCGAATTATCTGTTTGGTTTGGCCTACTAGACTGATCTTTCTTGCAATAGGATAAGTGCTTAGCTTTGGGTTCAATCTTGCGGTGTCCTTTCCCAGTGACAGTAGGGGCAGCAAGGCACGTATTGTATTGTTGCCATCGAGGATAAGAATATGGGGTTTATATCATATTGCATGAGTTTATCCCTCTACATCATGTCATCTTTCTTAATGTGTTACTCTGTTCTTCATGAACTTAATACTCTAGATGCATGCTGGATAGCGGTCGATGTGTGGATTAATAGTAGTAGATGCAGGCAGGAGTCGGTCTACTTGTCGCGGACGTGATGCCTATATACATGATCATACCTAGATATTCTCATAACTCTGCTCAATTCAATCAATTGCTCGACAATAATTTGTTTACCCATCGCAAATACTTATGCTATCTTGAGAGAAGCCACTAGTGAAACCTATGGCCCTCGGGTCTATTTTCCATCATATTAATCTTCCAACACTTAGCTATTTTTATTGCCTTTTATTTTACTTTGCATCTTTATCACAAAAATACCAAAAATATTATCTTATCATCTCTATCAGATCTCACTCTCGTAAGTGACCGTGAAGGGATTGACAACCCCTTTATCGCGTTGGTTGCGAGGTTCTTGTTTGTTTGTGTAGGTGCGAGGGACTCGTGCGTGGCCTCGTACTGGATTGATTCCTTGGTTCTCAAAAACTGAGGGAAATACTTACGCTGCTTTACTACATCACTCTTTCCTCTTCAAGGGAAAACCAACGCAGTGCTCAAGAGGTAGCAAGAAGGATTTATGGCACCGTTGCTGGGGAGGTGTACACCAAGTCAAGTCAAGATTTACTCTTCCGTCAACGAGCCATATCAAGTACCCATGACAAACTCATCACCCTCACATTACATTATTTGCCATTTTCCTCTCCCCCACTTCACCCTTGCCATTTTATTCGCCCTCTCTTTTCCGTTCGGCTCCCTCTTACAGTTGCTCTTCGCATTTTCTGCCGCTTTGTCTGAAGTTGGGGAAATCATCGTCGATATGGACAATAATAATAACATTGAAAATTCTGATGCTCCGGCTGAAGAGCCCCCTACGTTTCATACAAAAAAATTCCGAGTCGGTAGTGGTAACATTATTGGAAAAGGGGTTATTCAAGATTTCTTTACTTGTGTCGGTTGATACGTCTCCAACGTATCTATAATTTTTTATTGTTCCGTGCTATATTATATTCTGTTTTGGACATTATTGGGCTTTATTATAAACTTTTATATCATTTTTTGGAACTAACCTATTAACTGGGGGCCCAGCCCAGAATTGTTGTTTTTTGTCCGTTTCAGTGTTTCGCAGAAAAAGAATATCAAACGGAGTCCAAACGGAATGAAACCTTTGGGAACGTGATTTTCTGAACGAACCCCCAAACTACCAGATACGGAGCCAAAAACCTAATTCCACCGCCGCAACTTTCTGTACCCGAGAGATCCCATCTCGGAGCCTTTTCCGGAGCTCCGCCGGAGGGGGCATTGATCAAGGAGGGCCTCTACATCATCTCCAAGGCCTCTCCGATGAAGTGTGAGTAGTTTACCTCAGACCTTCGGGTCCATAGTTATTAGCTAGATGGCTTCTTCTCTCTTTTTGGATCTCAATACAATGTTCTCCCCCTCTCTTGTGGAGATCTATTCGATGTAATCTTCTTTTGCGGTGTGTTTGTCGAGATCCGATGAATTGTGGGTTTATGATCAAGATTATCTATGAACAATATTTGAATCTCATCTGAATTAGTTTATGTATGATTGGTTATCTTTGCAAGTCTCTTCGAATTATCAGTTTGGTTTGGCCTACTAGATTGATCTTTCTTGCAATGGGAGAAGTGCTTAGCTTTGGGTTCAATCTTGCGGTGTCCTTTCCCAATGACAGTAGGGGCGGCAAGGCACGTATTGTATTGTTGCCATCGAGGATAAAAGGATGGGGTTTATATCATATTGCATGAGTTTATCCCTCTACATCATGTCATCTTTCTTAATGTGTTACTCTGTTCTTCATGAACTAAATACTCTAGATGCATGCTGGATAGCGGTCGATGTGTGGAGTAATAGTGGTAGATGCAGAATCGTTTCGGTCTACTTATCACGGACGTGATGCCTATATACATGATCATACCTAGATATTTTCATAACAATGCTCAATTCTATCAATTGCTCGACAGTAATTTGTTTACCCATCGCAAATACTTATGCTATCTTGAGAGAAGCCACTAGTGAAACCTATGGCCCCCGGGTCTATTTTCCATCATATTAATCTTCGAACACTTTGCTAATTCTATTGCCTTTTATTTACTTTGCATCTTTATCACAAAAATACCAAAAATATTATCTTATCATCTCTATCAGATCTCACTCTCGTAAGTGACCGTGAAGGGATTGACAACCCCTTTATTGCATCACCCTTTCCTCTTCAAGGGAAAACCAACGCAGTGCTCAAGAGGTAGCACCGGTGCTTTGCCTTTTTTGGGTGGTTCTATTATTCATAGAACTAGTAGTCTTGCGGACGCTATCGCCATGCTTATAGTTGAACTTGAAAGGCAATTTATGCACATGCATCCTTGCATACAAAGGATTTTTCTAGAATTCTCTAATATTGAGTATTCATCTTTGAAGCGCGCCGCTACTATCTTTTTGGCTCATGAGTTCAGATTTATAATAAAAGAGGCCAAAGAAATCTTTGCGCATTATAGGGTGGACGTTGGCCGTCCTCCCATATAAACTATCCTATTTGATCAAGAGGAAATAATGCGTTTTCAATCTCTAGACTATGTTGCTTTTAATGAGAATCTTAGAAAAAAGGTTCCTACCAATATTCTAGTTGATAGAATTACTGAACTTAATAATGATTTTGCTATTCGAAATAATGAGCTAGGATATTCTCTCGAGTATAGGCTCACAAAGTTCTGTCAAAAGAATGCTTACAACGATGAATTGGTTGTGCAATATGAAGGGCCGGAGGAGGAACCTATACCTCCCAAAATTGATCTTGGGGACTTTTGTCCTATAAAATTTAGCCCTTTTGATTACTTTTTCTTGCCTCAAAGAAAACTTTCTGCTGAACGTAGAGAATATGAAATGAGCTTTAACGATCTATCTTATTACTATGGCACTGCCTAGATCTGTCCTTGCTTTTATGCCTAGCTAGGGCCGTTAAACGATAGCGCTTGTTGGGAGGCAACCCAATTTTATTTTAGTTTTTTTTTGCTTCTTTTTAGGAATAAATAATTTGTCTAGCCTCTGGTTAGATTCGTTTTTGTGTTTTAATTAGTGTTTGTGCCAAGTAAAACCGTTAGGATAACCTACAGTAATAGTTATTTGATTCTGCTGCAGAAAACAGAAACTTTGCGTGCACGAGATTAGTTTTCATAAATCACAGGAACGTGCTTTTCAGTTGATTCTTTTTCTATAGATCAATAAACAAATTATCTAGAACTTCCTAATTTGGATGAATTTTTAACGTTCCAGAAGTATGCGTTAGTTACAGATTACTACAGACTATTATGTTTTTGACAGATTCTGTTTTTCGTGTGTTGTTTGCTTATTTTGATAAATCTATGGCTAATAAAATAGTTTATAAACCATAGGGAAGTTGGAATACACTAAGTTTAACACCAATAAAAATAAATAATGAGTTCATTACAGTACCTTGAAGTGGTGTTTTTCTTTCTTTCGCTAACGGAGCTTATGAGATTTTCTGTTGAGTTTTGTGTTGTGAAGTTTTCAAGTTTTGGGTAAAAGATTTGATGGATTATGGAACAAGGAGTGCCAAAAGCCTAAGCTTGGGGATGCCCATGGCACTCCAAGATAATCTAAGGACACCAAAAAGCCAAAGCTTGGGGATGCCCCGGAAGGCATCCCCTCTTTCGTCTTCGTCTATCGATAACTTTACTTGGAGCTATATTTCTATTCACCACATGATATGTGTTTTGCTTGGAGCGTCTTGTATTATTTGAGTCTTTTCTTTTTAGTTCACCACAATCATCCCTGCTGTACACTCCTTTTGAGAGAGACACCCATGATTCGGAATTTATTTGAATACTCTATGTGCTTCACGTATATCTTTTGAGCAATATAGTTTTTGCTCTAGTGCTTCACTTAAATCTTTTAGAGCACGGTGGTGGATTTGTTTTATAGAAACTATTGTTCCCTCATGCTTCACTTATATTATTTTGAGAGTCCTACAAAACAGCATGGTAATTTGCCTTAATCATGAAATTAATCCTATTATGCAAGGTATTCAACTCTAGAAAAAATTCTCTTATGAGTGCGTTGAATACTAAGAAAAGTTTGATGCTTGATGATTGTTTTGAGATATGGAGGGAGTAATATTAGAGTCATGCTAGTTGAGAAATTATGAATTTGAAAAATACTTGTGTTGAAGTTTGTGATTCCCGTAGCATGCACGTATAGTGAACCGTTATGTGATGAAGTTGGAGCACGATATATTTATTGATTGTCTTCCTTATGTGTGGAGGTCGGGATCGCGCGATGGTTAACTCCTACCAACCCTTCCCCTAGAAGCATTCATGTACTACTTTGTTTTGATGACTTGTAGATTTTTGCAATAAGTATGTGAGTTCTTTACGACTAATGTTGAGTCCATGGATTATACGCACTCTCACCCTTCCACCATTGCTAGCCTTTCTAGTACCGCGCAACTTTCGCCGGTGCACTACACCCACCATATACCTTCCTCAAAACAGCCACCATACCTACCTATTATGGCATTTCCATAGCCATTCCGAGATATATATTGCCATGCAACTTTCCACCGTTTCGTTCATTATGACACGCTCCATCATTGTCATATTGCTTAGCATGATCATGTAGTTGGCATTGTATTTGTGGCAAAGCCACCGTTCATAATTCTTTCATACATGTCTCTCATGATTCATTACACATCCCAGCACACCGCCGGAGGCATACACATAGTCATATTTTGTTCTAAGTATCGAGTTGTAATTCTTGAGTTGTAAGTAAATAAAAGTGTGATGATTATCATTAGTAGAGCATTGTCCCATGTGAGGAAAGGATGATGGAAACTATGATTCCCCCACAAGTCGGGATGAGATTCCGGACTAAAAAGAAGAGGCCAAAGAAAAAAAGAGAAAGGCCCAAATAAAAAATGAGAGAAAAAGAGAGAAGGGACAATGTTACTATCCTTTTACCACACTTGTGCTTCAAAGTACACCAAGATATTCATGATAGAGAGTCTCTCATTTTGTCACTTTCATTTACTAGTAGGAATTTTTCATTATAGAACTTGGCTTGTATATTCCAATGATGGGCTTCCTCAAATTGCCCTAGGTCTTCGTGAGCAAGCAAGTTGGATGCACACCCACTTAGTTTCTTTTTGAGCTTTCATACACTTATAGCTCTAGTGCATCCGTTGCATGGCAATCCCTACTCACTCACATTGATATCTATTGATGGGCATCTCCATAGCCCGTTGATACGCCTAGTTGATGTGAGACTATCTTCTCCTTTTGTCTTCTCTACAACCACCATATTCTATTCCACATATAGTGCTATGTCCATGGCTCACGCTCACGTATTGCGTGAAAGTTGAAAAAGTTTGAAAATTCTAAAGTATGAAACAATTGCTTGGCTAAAACCGGGGTTGTGCATGATTTAAGTATTTTGTGTGATGAAGATAGAGCATAGCCAGACTATAAGATTTTGTAGTGATAACTTTCTTTAACCATGTTATTTTGAGAAGACATGATTGCTTAGTTATTATGCTTGAAGTATTATTACTTTTATGTCAATATCAAACTTTTTTCTTGAATCTTTTGGATCTGAATACTCATACCACAATTAAGAGGGTTACATTAGAAACCATGCCAAATAGCATTCCACATCAAAAATTCTGTTTTTATCATTTACCTACTCGAGGAGGAACAGGAATTAAGCTTGGGGATGCTTGATACGTCTCCAACGTATCTAAATTTTTTTATTGTTCCATGCTATATTATATTCTGTTTTTGACATTATTGGGCTTTATTATACACTTTTATATCATTTTTGGGACTAACCTATTAACCGGAGGCCCAGCCCAGAATTGTTGCTTTTTGTCCGTTTCAGTGTTTCGCAGAAAAAGAATATCAAACGGAGTCCAAACGGAATGAAACCTTCGGGACCGTGATTTTCGGAAAGAACGTGATCCAGAGGACTTGGACCCTACGTCAAGATATCAACCAGGAGGGCATGAGGTAGGGTGGCGTGCCTACCCCCCCCCCCCAGGCGCGCCCTGCACCCTCGTGGGCCCCTCATTGCTCCACCGACATACTTCTTCCTCCTATATATACCTACATACCCCCAAACTACCAGATACGGAGCCAAAAACCTAATTCCACCGCCGCAACTTTCTGTACCCGTGAGATCCCATCTTGGGGCCTTTTCCGGAGCTCTGCCGGAGGGGGCATTGATCACGCAGGGCCTCTACATCATCTCCAAGGCCTCTCCGATGAAGTGTGAGTAGTTTACCTCAGACCTTCGGGTCCATAGTTATTAGCTAGATGGCTTCTTCTCTCTTTTTGGATCTCAATACAAAGTTCTCCCCCTCTCTTGTGGACATCTATTTGATGTAATCTTCTTTTGCGGTGTGTTTGTCGAGATCCGATGAATTGTGGGTTTATGATCAAGATTATCTATGAACAATTGAATCTCATCAAAATTCTTTCATGTATGATTGGTTATCTTTGCAAGTCTCTTCGAATTATCAGTTTGGTTTGGCCTACTAGATTATTCTTTCTTGCAATGGGAGAAGTGCTTAGCTTTGGGTTCAATCTTGCGGTGTCCTTTCCAAGTGACAGTACGGGCAGCAAGGCACGTATTGTATTGTTGCCATCGAGGATAAAAAGATGGAGTTTATATCATATTGCATGAGTTTATCCCTCTACATCATGTCATCTTTCTTAATGCGTTACTCTCTTATTCATGAACTTAATACTCTAGATGCATGCTGGATAGCGGTCGATGTGTGGAGTAATAGTAGTAGATGCAGGCAGGAGGCGGTCTACTTGTCGCGGACGTGATGCCTATATACATGATCGTACCTAGATATTCTCATAACTATGCTCAATTCTATCAATTGCTCGACAGTAATTTGTTTACCCATCGCAAATACTTATGATATCTTGAGAGAAGCCACTAGTGAAACCTATGGCCCCGAGTCTATTTTCCATCATATTAGTCTTCCAACACTTAGCTATTTTTATTGCCTTTTATTTTACTTTGCATCTTTATCACAAAAATACCAAAAATATTATCTTATCATCTCTATCAGATCTCACTCTCGTAAGTGACCGTGAAGGGATTGACAACCCCTTTATCGCGTTGGTTGCGAGGTTCTTGTTTGTTTGTGTAGGTGCAAGGGACTCGTGCATGGCCTCCTACTGGATTGATACCTTGGTTCTCAAAAACTGAGGGAAATACGTACGCTGCTTTACTGCATCACCCTTTCCTCTTCCAGGGAAAACCAGCGCAGTGCTCAAGAGGTAGCACAAACCTATCCAACATCACCTACAAAGTACTTCTAGTTTCATACTTGTTCTAGGTAAAGCGAACGTTAAGCGTGCGTAGAGTTGTATCGGTGGTCGATAGAACTTGAGAGAATATTTGTTCTACCTTTAGCTCCTCGTTGGGTTCGACACTCTTACTTATCGAAAGAGGCTACAATTGATCCCCTATACTTGTGGGTTATCAAGACCTTTTTCTGGCGCCGTTGCCGGGGAGCAATAGCGTGGGGTGAATATTATCGTGTGTGCTTGTTTGCTTTATCACTAAGTAATTTTTATTTGTTGTTCTAAGTTGTTCTCTACCTTTAGTTATGGATATGGAACACAAAATACCAAAAAAATTAGGTGTACTTGCTGCTCATGGAGATGGGGAACCTCCTAAAACCCTCGATGCTCATTATGTGAAAAATATTATGTACTACTTTGATAATCCTGAGAAAAGCCCATTCAACTTTATAATGGGAGACACGTTGGATCAACATGAATACTTTAGGGATTATCGCTTGACTCAAAAAGGGAAACTATTATGGTATCAAATCCATATGTTGCATTGGTATGCTCGGGAACTATGCTTGAGATATGATTATACTTGTTGCTCTAGGATGAAGGCTCCACACCTTCCCTTTTCATGCAAATTTAATGATGATAAAACCTTGGCTTTTTATGCTAATGGTATATATGATTACTATGATGTGGAACAAATAGAAGAATTCGTTGCTTTTATGGGTGCTTATGAAATTGAATCTTTGTTTAAAGAGTGTGAAAATCTTTATGATGCTGTTTACAGATCTGAAAATTTTGCTATACTTAAATATTGTTATGAGAATTATGAATACAATTCCGATATTGATGCATTTATTGAGAAAGTCTCCGCTTTCCAAGAAGAGACTAATATTTTGCAGGAAACTATGGAAGAAGAAATTACTGAAACTGTGAGCTCATTAGATGAAAAGGATGAGGAGGAGAGCGAAGAACAAAAGGAGGAAGAGCGGATTGATCACCCGTGCCCACCTTCTAATGAGAGTAACTCTTCAACTCATACATTGTTTAATTTCCCTTCATGCTTACCGAAGGATGATTGCTATGATAATTGCTATGATCCCTTTGATTCTTTTGAAATATCCCTTTTTGATGATGCTTGCTATGCTTGTGGCCAAGATGCCAATATCAATTATGCTTATGGAGATGAACTTGCTATAGTTCCTTATGTTAAACATGAAATTGTTGCTATTGCACCCACGCATGATAGTCCTATTATCTTTTTGAATTCTCCCGACTACACTATATCGGAGAAGTTTGCCCTTATTAAGGATTATATTGATGGATTGCGTTTTACTACTACACATGATGATTTTGATAGATATAATATGCATGTGCTTGCTGCTCCTACTTGCAATTATTATGTGAGAGGAACTACATCTCCGCCTCTCCATGTTTCCAATATGATAAAATTGCAAGAAACTGTTTATACTATGCATTGGCCTTTACTATGTGTGCATGAATTGTTCTTTTATGACATGCCGATGCATAGGAAGAGAGTTAGACTTCGTAATTGCTTGATATATGTTGCTTTGTGCTCACTACTAAATGCCAAATCATTGTTAATTAAAATTGGCTTTGATATACCTTGGGACCCGGGTGGATCCATTACTTGAGCACTATATGCCTAGCTTAATGGCTTTAAAGAAAGCGCTGCCAGGGAGACAACCCGGAAGTTTTAGAGAGTCATTTATTTCTGTTGTGTTCTTTTATAAAGTTTAAAAACAAAAAATAATAAAAATAAAGAGGGGAAACCAAAACTTTTCAAAAAGGAAAGTGAAAGTGAGAGAGACAAGCATTGTTGAAGTGGGAGAGCTCCTTGAACTTTGTTCATGCTCAGGGAAACTTTGTGAATCTTAATTACAGAAACTTTTCAATAAAAATAATTATCCCTTTGTAAAATTCCATTGTATCATAAAAATAATGTCCCAAGATTTGCCTTTAAGATGTTTACATTGCTTGTTGGTTTGTGCGGTGCAAGACAGAAACTTTGGCTGTAGTGCACGATTTTTCATTTTTTTTACTGGAACGTCAAACGGTTATGAAACTTTTTGCACTGTCTTTCTATACAAATTGTTTATTTTTCCTAATTGTTTCAGAATTTTTGGAGTACCAGAAGTATGGTGAATGTTCAGATTACTACAGACTGTCCTGTTTAAGACATATTCTGTTTTTGATGCATAGTTTGCTTGTTTTGATGAAACTATCGATTTCTATCAGTGGATTAAGCCATGGAAAAGTTATATTACAGTAGCTACAGTGAAAAAACAAAATATGAATTGGTTTGCAACAGTACTTAGAGTAGTGATTTGCTTTATTATACTAACGGATCTTACCGAACTTTCTGTTGAGTTTTGTGTGGATGAAGTGTTCGAAGATCGAGGATGTCTCGATATGAGGATAAGGAGGAGAGGCAAGAGCTCAAGCTTGGGGATACCCCAGAAGGCATCCCATCTTTCTTCAACAAATATCAGTATGTTTTCGGATTCGTTTCGTTCATGTGATATGTGCAAATCTTGGACCGTCTTTTGCATTTAGTTTTCACTTTTCCTTGATGCACCATGCTGGTATGAGATAGTCCATGGTTGATTTATCGAATGCTCTTTGCACTTCACTTATATTTTTTAAGTATGGCTTTATAGAATGCTTCATGTGCTTCACTTATATCATTTGAAGTTTGGATTGCCTGTTTCCCTACACATAGAAAACCGCCATTTGTAGAATGCTGTTTTGCTTCACTTATATTTGTTAGAGAGTGGGCATATCTTTTGTAGAAAGAATTAAACTCTCTTGCTTCACTTATATCTATTTAGAGAGATGACAGGAATTGGTCATTCACATGGTTAGTCATAAAATCCTACATAAAACTTGTAGATCACTGAATATGATATGTTTGATTCCTTGCAATAGTTTTGCGATATAAAGATGGTGATATTAGAGTCATGCTAGTCAGTAGTTGTGGATTGTAGAAATATTTGTGTTGAATTTTGTGATTCCCGTCGCATGCACGTATGGTGAACCGTTATGTAACGAAGTTGGAGCATGAGGTATATATTGATTGTCTTTATTTGTGTGGAGGTCGGGAGCGCGCGATGGTCAACTCCTACCAACCTCCCCCCTAGGAGTATGCGTGTAGTACTTTGTTTTGATGGCTAATAAATTTTTGCAATAAGTATGTGAGTTCTTTATGACTAATGTTGAGTCCATGGATTATACGCACTCTCACCCTTCCATCATTGCTAGCCTCTTCGGTACCGTGCATTGCCGTTTCTCACCTTGAGACTTGGTGCAAACTTCGCCGGTGCATCCAAACCCCGTGATATGATGCGCTCTATCACACATAAGCCTCCTTATATCTTCCTCAAAACAGCCACCATACACTACAAAAAAAGACACATCCGTGACATTTTGGGCCGAACGGAAATCTTTTCTGTCATACTTATGACACTTCTATGGCAATAATTGTGAAAAAACACGGTATCATCATAGATGTGGTGGGGTCCTACTTCTATGACAAAAAATCATGACAGAAAATGGGCTTTTCGTCCTGGGCGGGCCGGAGACACAGCTGCATGACATTCTTTGGGCCGTCCAAGACAAAAAACCATGGTAGAAGCGAGGGTGTGAAAAATATCGGGGAGTCCCCGGTTACGGTGGGTGGTCGGGGCCGAGCGATGCGCGTTTCTCTCGTACGTATGCGCGTGTGTGCGAGGCGTTGGGCTCTAACTGAACCCGAGCGAGGCGTTGGGCTCTAACTGAACCCGAGTGATTGCACTGCAGGCTACGCGTTACTGAACCCGAGCGATCGATAGATGGCTGTTAACTGAACCCGATTGAGCGATTCCTTCGCTACTGCTGCTAACTGAAGCCGATCGATGCTGCCTCTGGATGAACAGTGAGCGCTGCAGGGGGGTGGATGAACAGTTCCCAGTGGGGGTGGATGAACAGGACCCCGTGGCGTTGCCTCTGGATGAACAGTGAGCGTTGCTGGGGGGGTTTGGATGAACAGTTCCTGGTGGGGTTGGATGAACAGGACCCCGATCGTTCGAGCCGGTTGGGGCTGGATGAACAGGACCCCGTGGAGGGTAGGATGAACAGGACCACCCCGTGGAGGGCAGGATGAACAGTAGACGGTGGAGGGCTGGGTGAACAGTAGCCCATGGAGGGGTGGTTGAACAGGAGCCCGTGGAGAGGGTTGGTTGAACAATAGCCGGTGGAGTAGCGCGCGGTGGAGGCTGGATGAACAGGAGCCCGTGGATGAACAGTCGCAGGTGGAGGCTGGAGGAGGTCGACGGTGGATGAACAGATGCCCGTGGAGGCTGGAGGGGGTCGACGGTGGAGATGAACAGTATCCCGTGGAGTCCTGTTTTGCGGTACGCCACACCCCTCCCGATGAACAGGACCCCCGTTTCGATCGTAGCGCTCCAACACAAGTCCGTTTCCTCTGTTTTGCGCTACGCCACACCCTTCCCGATCAACATGACCCCCGGTTCGACCGTAGGAGGTCCGTTTCCTCCGTTTTGCGGTACGCCAGACCCCTCCCGATGAAAAGTATCTCGTTTCAAACGTGGCCGGTCGAACACAAGGCCGTTTCCTCCGTTCTGTGGTACGCCAGGCCTCGTTTCCATCGACTGTTCCGTCCAAGCCCTCCCGATGAACACGACGACGCATTCCGTTCCGACCAAGCCGGTTGGCTCCCCATGAACACGGCGACGACGTTGTTTCTCCGTTCCGACCCAGCCATGTACACGAGCCCTGGCCGTACGTATGCGCGAGTAGGCATTCAAGACCCTGCCCGTATGTACGTACGTGGCCGTATTTTCTTTCTTGCACACTGGCCGTTGTATGTACGTGTACATGCTACGTGTGCGCCTCTACTACGACACGTGCGCGCCTCTACATCGACCAGTATGTACGTACATGTTCGCGACCAGAATAACAACGCAATGTACGCTTCGACCAGGTGGGTCCCGACTGTCAGGCACTTTCTTGCCAGCGAAGATGTAGCTGGTGGGTCCCAGCAGTCAGGGGGGCGAATCATTTTTTTTTTGCCCGGACGCACTTCCTTGCGTGTGAAGATGTAGCTGGTGGGTCCCAGCAGTCAGGGGGAAACATTTTTTTCGCGAAATACGGTGGCCCGTCCGGTGGGTCCCCACTGTCAGGTGGAGGAATAATTATTTTGCGCGTAATAAGGAGGCACTTCCTTGCTGCGGCCGTGGACCCAGCTGTCAGCCTCTCCACGTACAGTGCACGTCCGATGGAAACCGTTCCTTGACCACATTGACCATGCCGCGCCGAGAGCACTAGGGCGGTGGACGACGGCGAGGCCTAGGAAGGGGACGACGCGTAGCCGGGGAAGACGCGGCAGTGGATGCCCACGTGTAGGGGAGTATGAGGGTTCACTGGTTCGCTGCGGTGTGAGGCTGCCGTCGCCGCAGAATAACAGGGGGTGTGGGTGAGTAGAGGGATGGCCTGGCCAGCAGTGGGAATAGTAGGGGGAGGTGAGGCCTCCGCGGCAGCACAGTCGGCCACGGGAGGTAGGAGCATGCGGCACGACCGGCGCTGCTTTGGGCGGCTGGAGCAACAAGACCAGAGGTTGAAGAAGCTCTACGGCCGTTGGATGGACATTGTACGGTCACTGGAGCTAGAATCATTCATATTGACTAAGTTGACAAAGCACTCCGTCCCCGTCAACTTAGTAGGCCCACAAGTCAGCCTCCCACCAAGGTGGGTCCCAACTAGCAGGGGGGTATTCATTTTTTTGTGCGTAATAAGGAGGCACCTCCGTTGGGTCCGAGCTGATAGCGGGGGGAATGTTTTTTTCGTGAAATACGTTGGCCCGTCCGATGGGTCCCAGCAGTCAGGGGGAAACGTTTTTTTCGCCAAATACGGTGGCCCGTCCGGTGGGTCCCTGCTGTCAGGTGGAAGAATAATTATTTTCCACGTAATAAGGAGGCACTTCCTTGCGGCTGCCGTGGACCCAACTGTCAGCCTCTCCACGTACAGTACTCTTCCGATGGAAGTTGTTCCTTGACCACGTTGACCACGCAGCGCCGAGAGCACCAGGGCGGTGGACGACGGCGAGGCCTTGGAAGGGAACGACGCGGAGGCAGGGAAGACTCGGCAGTTGTTTCCCACGCGGAGGGGAGTACGACTGTACGAGGGTTTACTGGTTCGTCTGCCGTCGCCGGAGAATAACAGCAGGTGTGGGTGAGTAGAGGGATGGCTAGGCCAGCGATAGGAGTACGGTGGGGCGGTGAGGCCTGCGCGGCAGCACAGCCGGCCGCGGGGAGGAGGGAGCAGGCAGTCCCGCCGGCGCTTGTTTGAGCGGCTGGGGCAGGAAGAGCAGAGATTGAAGAAGCACGACGGTCGTTGGATGGACATCCAACAGTCACTGCTTGTGCGTCAGCCTTTTTTTTAGAAAAGCCTCAAATCTGTGGAAAACAGCATACAGCCCATCTGCCATTATTTCTAATAATTTACAGCCCATTTGCTCATTCTTAAGGGTTTTTTTGGAGCCCATATTCTTTTTGTTAGCATTACAGCCCATATTGTGGCCACGGTTAAAAAATTATACGAAATTTTGCATATTTCGGTGCGGTCCGAACTGTTTTTAATCCCGAAATTTTGAGTCACATTTAAACTGATTTTAAAAATAAATGTATATCAATATAAAATCCAACAAATTGTCCATGCATAAAAATTAATGCAATTTAAAATCTTGAAATGAAAAAAAGAAATTTGAAACTAATTGCCGGTTTGATGTGTTTTAAAAATGTACAGCCCATTTCTCATTACTGATAGGCCATTTTCTCGGCCAGTCGAATGAAGCTCTCCTCGTCTTGAAAGATTTGCAGCCCAACAGGCCTAACAAAGCGACTTACTTGGCAAATCACAAAAAGACTGGGCTATGGCCGTGGACCCAGCTGCGGCCGTGGACCCAGCTGTCAGCCTCTCCACGTATAGTACTCTTCCGATAGAAGTCGGTCGTTGACCACATTGACCACGCCGCGCCGAGAGCACCAAGGCGGTGGACGACGGCGAGGCCTAGGAAGGGGAGGACGCGGAGCCAGGGAAGACGCGGTAGTGGATGCTCAGGCGGAGAGGAGTACGAGGGTTCACTGGTTCGGCTGCGGTGTGAGGCTGTCGTCGCCGCAGAATAATAGGGGGTGTGGGTGAGTAGAGGGATGGCCTGGCGAGCGGTGGGAGTAGTAGGGGGCGGTGAGGCCTCCGCGGCATCACAGCCGGCCACGGGAGGCAGGAGCATGCGGCACGACCGGCGCTGCTTTGGGCGGCTGGAGCAGGAAGACCAGAGGTTGAAGAAGCACTAAGGCCGTTGGATGCACATCGTACGGTCACTGGAGCTAGAATCGTTCATATTGACTAAGTTGACAAAGCCCTCCGTACCCATCAACTTAGTAGGCCCACAAGTCAGCCTCCCACTGTGGTGGGTCCCAGCTGGCAGGGGGTATTAATTTTTTGTGCGCAATAAGGAGGCACTTCCTTGCGTGCGAAGATATAGTTGGTGGGTCCGACCTGTCAGCGGAGGGAACGTTTTTTTCGCGAAATACAGAGGCCCTACAGGCGGGTCCCAGATGTCAGGTGGAGGAATCATTATTTTGCGAGTAATAAGGAGGCATTTCCTTGTGTGCGGCTGTGGACCCAGCTGTCAGCCTCTCCACGTACAGTCCACTTTCGATGGATGTCATTCGTTGACCACGTTGACCACGCCGTGCTGAGAGCACCAGGGCGGTGGACGACGGCGAGGCCTACGAAGGGAACGACATGGAGCCGGGGAAGACACGGCAGTGGCTGCCCACGCAGTGGAGAGTACGAGGGTTGACTGGTTCGGCTGCCGTCGCCGGAAAATAACAGGAGGTGTGGGTGAGTAGAGGGATAGACAGGCCAGGGATGCGAGTATATGATGGGGCCGTGAGGCCTGCCCGGCAGCACAGCCGGCCACGGGAGGCAGGAGCAGGCGGTTCCGACGGCGCTGGTTTGGGCGGCTGGGGCAGGAAGATCAGAGACTGAAGAAGCTCGATTGCCGTTAGATTGACATCTAATGGTGACTAAGTTTCTTTTTTGATAAACCTTGTGTACGCATGAACTTAGTAGGCCCACAAGTCAGCCTCCAAATCTGTGGCAGACAACATAGAGCCCATTTGCTAATTCTTAAGTAATTTATTACAGCCCATTTTCTGCCCAGGACCACGGTCAAAAAGTTCAACCTTATTTTGCATATTTCGATGGAGTCCGAACTTTTGTAATCCCGAAATGATAAACATTTTTTTAAGAACTTATTGATTTGCCAAAAAAATCGTTTTGTTTTTGTAAGCAAATAAAACGTGGGACAATTGAGTTGGTTTAAGGGAAAATCAGTGGTAAAAAAATCAGCGCTGGGAGGGAAAACAACAACAAAAATAAGGATGTAAATATGAAAAGTGAATTTTATGTATTTTCAATATAATGATACGTGTATATGAACTAGTAAAACTATAGGTAGAGATTAGAAAACGGATGTAGGACATGTGTTTCAAGAGTAAAATAGAAATGGGTTGTGTGTTTGATTCAGTAAAAAAGTGCCTGCGGATGTTGTAAGACAAAATATAACTAACGCTGGCGGGCCAGAGGCCAGTAGATACCTGCTGGATCTTTGTGCCCCGTTGTCGTCATGGGCTGGGCCTGTTAAAAACAAAACCAAGCCTGGGCAGTCTACAGCCCAGTTGAAACTTGCTCGACCTGAAAAAACAATATACGTGCTCAATAAACGAGAGAATTCTGCAAGTACAGACTGATAACTGGGATGCAGTAGGGATATTGTTTTTTCATCGTAATAATAAGAGCCTGCACTTGTTTCGAAAAATTTGGAGAACTGGGAATTCGAACGGCAGGTGCTTATGCTACCCATCAAATAAAAATCAGGTGCCTGAAAATTCGTTTCGAAACAAATGAATCAGCTTTATATCCACGTCAACCCTCGGCATGATGGTTGGAAGCAAATGCCAAGTTCATACCAAAAGATCGTTAACAACAATACCAACTTGCGGACGACAAGGTAGTACAAGTACCAATACCAAACTAACTTATAATCTTTTTACTCCTGGCCCTAGTATTCGTCTGGTAGAAAATCTTGCAGAGGACCAGCTCCCGCTCCTTCTCTTGCTCCAGGTCCCCGAGGTGGTACTGGTGCATCACCCAGTTGGTCCTCTGCTGGTCGAAGTTCTTGTTGGTGTGCAGCACCAGAACCTTTTTGCTGCCCGTCTGCCGGCCGTTGACCATCACCGGCAAGATATTGCCGGTGTTGTGCCACATCGCGTGCATGCCGCACTCCGACTGTATCTTGTGACGCGTCCACGTGCCCCTTTTCAATGCCCTGGAATTGCGTTGGAAGAAATGCTTGCTTAGGCCACTCAGTGTGATACCTGCAGTATTGTGGAATACAGGTTTTAGTGTACGTAGTTGGCATTTTCATAACATCTTTGGCATGTTGCAGTCACTTGTTTCACTTTTTATTAACTGTCAAATTGTAATTGCTTCACCAGGTCTGCGTCTAAAAAGTAAAATAGAGCTATAAACAAAGGAATATGTTTGTGCAAGTAGACGGCCGATCGGTGTCTTCCCTGGAAATTTCTCAGGATAGGTGTAGCATATGTCGTGCTCGCTGTCGATGGTTGGTATTAACAAATCGATGAGAGGGTGAGATCTCGCGCTGTCAGCACTCACTTTGGCCTCAAGGTGCTCGATCAGCTCCTGATCCGTGGGATCGAACTTGACGCCAGCCGGCAGCACCGGCCGATCCTTCTTCGACTTGCATGGGTTAATTCCAGTTATATGGTACTCAATGTATGATCAATCGACTGTTTTAAGTGAATGATAAAAGATTTCGACAGATAAGTGGTACTCCAAATCTGAAGTCCAGAATACCCGAACACGCCGTCGGGATTCTTGTGTCACCTCACGCGCAACGTGTTGTCACGTCAATTCAATGTGTGGACATGATGAATAATTTGACCGACGTATACTAGTACTGCTACTGTACTACTTACTAGTCGTATTTAGTGTCACATTTTAACCATAGGTTTAACTAACAAGTACGCACTTGAAGCCTATATATATATATATATATATATATATATATATATATATATATATATATATATATATATATATATATATATATATATATATATATATATATACTGCACAGCATCTCCATCATCATTATCAGTACATCCTGCGCAGGTGAGTTAGGATGCACTTGATCCCAGAAAGGTATCTATCCTTTAAACCAGAGGAGTGCTTCAAACTAACAACAGTCCAACAAAAGAGGGTCGTGCTACAGCAGCAGAATACATGGCTTAGTCTACATATCAGTACGAATCAAGTTGTGCATATTTGTTGTTGGCATGAACCACATCGCCGCATGCCGGGTTTGCAAAAGCCATCCATCGCATGGAAGCTTGATGCCTTTAACACGCTGAAGATTATCTCACAACAAGCTATGTCGACGAATCTCTGGATATGGTGATTCATGAAACCCATGGTATGATGTGTAAACACAGTCCCCCCCGGCGAATGGAAGTTGCATAGCACGGTAATCATCGTCGGTGATATGATTGATGATTGGTTGGATGATCGGATAATTGAGCCCGAGGAACATGGAGTGGTTGCCGAGGCTGTAAACCCGCCTCCAGTTGAATATGTTGGCCCAACGGAGCTGGGATCTTTCTCGAACACGAAGCAGCCATAGCCATCAATGTCACGAACTCCCCAGGCATTGTACTGCATGTGGTTTGATGTAATGGTTTGGTCAATTTGGTACGTGCGAATGAGTATCAAATGACCGTCGTCAGCCGAACGAGCGATAAACCACCACCCATCGGATGGTATGATTCCAGGTCCTGGAATCATGAAGGCCAGCGCATTTGTGTCTGCTGCAACAATTCAAATTGGAGACCAAAAGGACAAAAATAAACAATCATGTTCAGAGTATGTGTGGAATTAAGATTATTATAACAGTGACACATATCATAGACAGAGAATTGCAATGCCGTGGTCATAATCATACCCCAAGTTAAAAAACAATAAGCCAATGGCTTTCATATTCTAGCAATATATCATGGTTCAAACATCATGTAACAATGAGAGGAAAACTGATATGACAGGGCCTACTCATATTCTACCATAGCACTTACTACAGTTATCATATCAACTCTAAGCAATAACATGTGTTGTTATAAAAATCCTGGAAATGAGAGTAACATATAGCAATCATGAGGTTATACTCATAATATCTATTCTAACAATCATTAGATACCAATTGTTCTCATATCAACTCTAACAATAACATGTGTGGTCATAAAAATCTAGGAAATGAGAGGAACATATAGCAATGATGTGGTTATAGACATACTATATATTCTAAATTTGTAACAATGAACAGGCAGTCGTATTCTTAAGGTAAAGATGAGATGAGATAGAACAATTACACGACGATAGATTCCACTAGTATAGGAAGCCAATCTGTGCGTCGACCGCATAAACGATGCCATCATGCACTATAGCATCAGACAGAAGTGTTGGGTGAAGAGGATCAACGATGAGCCATAACCATGTATGGCGACCGAATTCCAGATAGACTACTCCCATGTTGAACACGGCAATGAGCTTGTAATCCATGTAGTCTTCTGATGGTGTGGGCACTTCGCATATTACAACCTTCAGCAAACAGAGGTCGAGCCAAAAGCTCAACGCGTCTTGTACGTAGTAGGCAGGAGTGTCCGGCGGGCCGCGAGGCTTGATGGCAGCGGTATCCAAAGATGGAAGGGTGATCTCTCGCTCGGTGTAGATATCCACGAGACGCCATGGACTACCTAATTGGTGGATGAGGACGATCCAGTTGGCCTTCATGCCCACCCAGTAGTGGCCGCGCATGAAGGGCAGGTGGACGGGTAGTGGTAGCATGTCGAGGGGAACCACGACAACCTCTGTAGGATCGTCAAGTCGGTGTCTGGGCCACCTACGAGGATCGGGCATCGGCAAGTAGGGTGTCTTGAAAAGAGCCGGCCGGTTGCAGACGAGTAGACGATACAAAGACACCGAGCATGCGGCCAGACGGCCGGTGCTTAGTAGGTCCATACGATTACAGATCTGCTCCAAGAGAACATCGGGGAGGGAATTCCAATCGCGGCTCTGTGTGTCAGTCGGTTCTGCCATTGGGGTTTTCGGTGCCTGCGAGCCAGCGGGGAAGTGGATTCGGGCGGGCGAGCGAAGAAGCTTCTCCTCGTGTGGCCGAGCAGTGACCGGGGGGATATGGTACACGCGAGCTACCAAGGAAGATAGCGCGGGCGGGCGAGCAGTGAGCGGGGGGAAATGGTGTGCGGCCGACGATGGGGAAGAGAGGAGGAAGAAGAAGAGAGGAGAAAGAAGAGTGGAAGACGGGAAGAAAGTGCATTAAATCTCAATTCTACTACTACTACCAGGATATACCGTCCTTCGGATTGTAAATAGTTACACCAATGACATGTGGGTCTACCACAAGAGGGCCCATATGTGAGTTAATGGAGGACAGAAGCGTGCTCTACTGGCAAACATGATGGCAGTACTGGGTAAGGCTGATTTAGTAACACCAACACGCTGGTTTAGCTTATTAATTAAGTGTCCCATCTGCTGCAGCGTGTATTTTCACTTCACTGCGAAGACTAGTTGAATAGTTCTCTCTAACCGAGATGGGGAATAATGGATCGCGAAGACTTCCTTTCTACATTATCCCTATGCCTCTACGCTCACTTCACTCATTTTGCTCCGTACGTAGTCACTTGTTGAAATCTCTAGAAAGACAAATACTCCATATTTGGGAACAGAGGGAGGATTTTACTCCGTATTTGGGAACAAAGGGAGGATTTTACTCCGTATTTGGAAACAGAGGGAGTATCACCATATGGAGGGAACAGAGGAAGCTTGATATATGAACATGTCAATGGGAGGGAGTAAGCCCCATGCATGCAACATGCAACACTCACACGTACACATGGACGCACGCAACACTCACGCACCCATGCGGCACACAGCACATGAAGCAACACACACGCTCACGCTCAAGTGCTCAACCTACTCCCTACGTCCGTGAAAGACTGTACATTTAGAGATTTACACATTGACCAGGGCATAATTAACGCCCAAAAGTTATGTGTGCATGCGACCATTGAGAGAAGAAGATTAAATGAAGGTCGTTGCATGATGTAATCAAGGATAGACATGTAGCCTATACCTAGAGCACAAGTTGGTGCATTAGTCAATCAATATTGATTTAGATTAAAGGCTAAATGCATTGGAAGTGTAGATGTACTACACTCTTTGTTTTTTAGCTGACTTCTTTGCTCTGCCAACTGACAGGTGGGACCCAGAAACCAGGTGACAATTTAACCAGTCAACAAAGTGCCACGTCGACTATGTGGCCGGTCAGTAGGGTGCAATACGGTGCTCTACGGTGAGCTAGTGATCGTATAATCACCGCAAGACTATATATAGTGACCGTAAAGAGCGTATTGCTACATACGTTGACCGCCAGTGTATTTTTCTCGTTTCAAATTAAGTCATATTAACCGGAAAGGACGCAGTATGGACTAGTACTAGTACTGCTTTGATGTGTCCCGTCAACTCGCCGAACGTGGAGAAGCTTGCTTACTACGCCTCTCCCTCGCCCACGCGCGTGGTGGTTCGTAGGACGAGGAGAGGGTTTTGACTACAGCGCGCCCTCTCCCTCTCCCTCTCCCTCGCCCTCGCCCTCGTGGTGGACGTGCAGCAGTTCAATCGGTGTCAGATTGCCAGAAGCATAATGTGTATTGTAGTATCATCATTGTTGGACCTTCCGAAGAGGCGAAGAGCCAAGTGCAAGGTTCACACGAGTACAAACGGTTGAACCTCCCGAAGAGGCAAAGAGTTGTCGTCCTAGTAGGAGCTACAACTATAGCGAACGATGCTACTGTATGATGCCGCCACGTCACGTATATCCAAAGCTGTGCCACCTTTTTTCTCAAAGAGCGTGTTGGAGCCCGTGCAACTACCACACAAGTTGCACGTACACATAACACATTTACTAGTAATAAATTCTAAAGGACAAATGCCAGTATGCCACACAAGTTCATCTCCAATTCATGTGATAGATTTGTGCACGACTAGTCTACATATATTCACAGCGCTACCGTTCACAATTTACCGTACTCCACTTACACTTTATACATGGGCTACATGTCCTCCTCCAGGTTCCAGTCCCAGGTGTTCTTCATGGATGGCGCGATCCATAGCGGTGGGCAACGGGAATCATTGTCGCAGCTTTCTAGTCCGGTTCCACACGATGGAGACTCATCCAAGCTGAAGTGGCATAAATCAGGGATAGCGTGTCCCAGCATGTCGTTCATCCGGCTCACTCTGTGCATTTAAAAACCAAACCGAAAAGCCATACCAAAAATAAACCGTACCGAACCGATTTTATGGTTTTTATGGTTTCTGGTTTCGGTATGGTATGAACTTTTCATACCGATTTGAACTTTGGTTTTTATGGTATATACAGAAAAACCGAACGGTTAACCGAATAAACCGAAGTAAAAAATAAATTTATATTTCTTGAGATGAACAACCATACAAGTTGTCATTTTTCTTGTACATGAGTCAAATTCACTACTAAGCACGTAAATTTTTCTTGCAACATAATCATTTTTCTCTTTTTAAAATGCTAAGCACGTCCATAAGCATCAACAGATGAATCAATGCCAAAGTCAGTGGTACCATGGGTAACGACTGCTAAGATAGTTGATCCCAATATGCCAAAGTTAGCTACAAGGTTCCGGGTTAGACCGAATCGCGGATGCAAATGCACATCCAGGATCGGCGATCTTATTTTGATCGCGGGATGACTGGTCCCTGCAAAATAATGGAGTACCGTCAGGGATGCAAATGATGGTTTGTGCATTCCGTTTGTAATCTCCCATACCGTAGGATGGCAACCAGATGAAACAAGTCCCCTGGCTTGTCACCGCCAAGATGCGGCCTAGATGGCGCACGGCGTCTTCGAACGTGTAGGGGTACAAATCTGCCGCCGCCAACATGCCAGCCTCTGCCGTTACTGCCTCTTGCATTGATGGCAATCCTTATGTCGAACACCGCGATGAGATAGTAATCGTCATAGCCGCGTCGCTTTGTCGGCGGGTCCGCAATTGCTATCTTCTTCAATCTCATGTAGGCATCATCATACGTATTCAAGCCCGGCCAGTCCGGAAGGCCGATCCCAATGGTGGAGAAGGGGTCTACCGGAACGGCCGCACTGCTGTGGATGTTGTGCAAAATGATGGTGGTATCGGGCCGGAGGTATGCAAGCCAATCTTCGTTGGCACTGACCCAGACCTATATATAAGATGGTGGGCAGCGGAGAAATTACGGGATGGAAATAGAATAACTAAGTACTACCTGATCAAACTCCATTACTGACCTGCTCATCGGGCAAAATCAGACTACCTCTCAACATCGGCAACTCTAGCGGAGTCAACATGCAACCATGGCCAGGGAGCGGTGGACTATTCGAAGGATTGTCCCATAGAAGAACCTTCTCCTAGAGGACGCATGGAAGACCAACAAGCATGGTCCTTTCCCAAGCCATTTTAAGCACCGTCTTGAAATAGTTGGTGCAGGAAGCACCGAGCCTTGCGGCGGTGAGGACGTCGGAGCGGCGTGCGATTTCTCCCAGAGGATCATCGTCCAAGGTCTCCCAGCCCCGACGAGGAGGAGAACCGCCTGGCGAATCCATGGGAGCAGCGGCGAACTGCCTTCTCTTCGGGGGAGGGGAACTGGCGAGGAGGAGATAAGAGCGTAGTAACCGCAGGGCGTCGTCCCTTCCAACTGTAGATCGTTCCTTCCAACTGTAGCGAAGGGGTGAGGCTATTATTTACTACTAGTACTAGCATTATGGGACGTTATGGGATTGCATTATACTGTAAATGATAGCACTAGTAAGAAATTTTTGGCACTAGCTAGTAGTTTTTGGCATGGATTAAGATATTTTGGGTATGTTTTTGCTATTTTTTGTACACGCCAACTATTGTCAAAAAACGTCTTACATTATGTGACGGAGGAGTACGTACTCGTTCTGTAGAAGTACTAGTACTACTTTCTCAACTAGTAGTGCGAGGGTACTACTAGTGCTATGTAATGTACTTCTAGTATAGTGCACCAGTTGTGAACTCTTGAATCTCAGGGCCAAGGAGCTACAGTTGGAAGTGGAGGGTACTGCTGTTCTCTAGAACCATCCACTACTGGAATCAGCTAATTTGCCATCTGCCAGCTCTTTGCCGTCTGCTAGCTGGCGGCAAAGAAGCTCTTTGCCATCAGCTACCCAAAAGCAGACGGCAAAGAAATGGCAGACGGCAAAGAAGCTCTTTGCCATCTGCGAGCTCTTTGCCGTCTGCCAGCAGACGGCAAAGAATCTTTGCCGTCCGCTGGCAGACGGCAAAGAGTGAGGTAGCCCCCACCCCCCGCCCGTTTGGGAAAAACTTAACGGCCCACCTCTTTGCCGTCTGCTAGCAGACGGCAAAGAGGCAAAAAGGCGGACAGCAAAGAGAGGCGGACGGCAAAGAGGGCACTACCTAACGGCCCGTACCCCCCCCCCCCCCCGCCCGTTACTCAGTTTCTCCTCGCCGTTCTCTCCTCCCACCCCGCCGCCGCCCCCACCACTCGCCGCCGCCCCACCGCCCGTCGCCCCCGCCGCCCGTCGCCCGCCGTCGCCCCACCACCCGTCGCCCCCGCCGCCCCGTCGCCCCACCGCCCCGGCTCCCCGCCGCCCCGGGGCCCCGCCGCCCCACCGCCCCGTCGCCCCCCCCCCCCCCCGCCCCGGCCCCCCGCCACCGGCCCTGCCCCAAGTGAGCCCCCCTTTTTTCTGTTTTTTTCCTTTTTAGTTTTAGTTTTAGTTTAGATTTAGTTTTAGTTGTAGTTTTAGGTTTAGTTTTAGTTTAGTTTTAGTTTTAGGTTTAGTTTTAGGTTTAGTTTAGTTTGAGGAAAGAAGAAGAAGAAGAGAAAAAGAGGAGAGGAGGAGAAGAAGAAGAGGAAAAAGGAAAGGAAGAAGAAGAAGAGGAGGAGGAGAAAAAAAAGAAGAAGAGGAAGAAGAAGAAGAAAAAAGAGGAGAGGAGGAGAAGAAGAAGAGGAAAAAGGAAAGGAAGAAGAAGAAGAGGAGGAGGAGAAGAAAAAAGAAGAAGAGGAAGAAGAAGAAAAAAAAAGAGGAGAGGAGGAGAAGAAGAGGAGGAAAAAGGAAAGGAAGAAGAAGAAGAGGAGGAGGAGGAGAAGAAAAAAGAAGAAGAGGAAGAAGAAGAAGAAAAAAGAGGAGAGGAGGAGAAGAAGAAGAGGAAAAAGGAAAGGAAGAAGAAGAAGAGGAGGAGGAGAAGAAAAAAGAAGAAGAGCAAGAAAAGGAAGAATAGGAAGAAGAAGAAAAGGAAAAAAAGAGGAAAAAACCCCGACACGGCACCCCGACCCCGACCCGGCACCCCGACCCCGACCCGGCACCCCGACACGACACCCCGACCCCTAGACCCCGACCCCGACACCCCGACCCCAACCCCGACCCCGACACCCCGACCCCGAGCCTGACCCGACACCCCGACCCCGACACCGACACGGCACCCCGACCCCGACCCGGCACCCCGACCCCGACCCCGACACCCCGACCCCGAGCCTGACCCGACACCCCGACCCCGACACCGACACGGCACCCCGACCCCGACCCGGCACCCCGACCCCGAGACCCCGACCCCGACACTGACACGACACCCCGACACCGACACCCTGACACCACACCCACCCTTACCCCGACACCGACACGGCACCCCGACCCCGACCCGGCACCCCGACCCGACACCCCGACCCCGAGACGGCACCCCGACCCGACACCCCGACCCGGCACCCCGACCCGACACCCCGACCCCGAGACCCCGACCCCGAGCCTGACCCGACACCCCGACCCCGACACCGACACGGCACCCCGACCCCGACCCGACACCCCGACCCCGAGACCCCGACCCCGACCCCGAACCCGACACCCCGACCCCGAGCTTGACCCGACACCCCGACCCCGACACCGACACGGCACCCCGACCCCGACCCGGCACCCCGACCCGACACCCCGACCCCGAGACCCCGACCCCGACACGGCACCCCGAGACCGACACGACACCCCGACCCCCGACACCTCCCGAAAAGGTGTTCTTTGGCCTCCAGAAGCCGACGGGGTCATATATTTGTGAATTATTAGTTAGGTCATATATCTTTCGATTTTGTTATGAAAAACATCATATATAATTGTGTTGATCGGGTAGTTTTAAATGTGCAGTTGTTTCATCGCTGCGAGGTTTGGTGTTCGACGACCTCGCCGTGGGTTTGACGAGCTCTGCCCCTTCGTTCGTGGGTGAGCACAAATGACATGTCCTCCTCCCCCATTAATTATTTGATCTATTCCGATGAAACTTGATAGCTAGCTATATATGTGTCTTGAATCATCAGTATGCGTAACCAATATGTGTCTCCCGTTCGAAAGCGTCATTGTTATAAATATGCATGCATTTGCATATTTATAACCTTGATTCTTTCGAATTGTCCAATGCTATCCATGGACAGCCCGAGTATGTTTAGATTGGGTTAGTTTTCCCATATGCTTTGCTCCGGATCCGACGCATAAATTTCGTCAGTGCCTCCCCTGTTGTTCTCCGGGTACACATCCTCTCTGTTTATTGCAGAGACGTGTATCAGGAGAACAGCGGGGAGGTGCTGCCGAAATTTTGCGTAGGATCCGGAGCATAGCATGGGAAAATGAACCCAATCTAAACATACTCGGGTGGGATTAGGACCTATCATTACCTATTAGAGTGTAGGTTGCATGGACATAATAAAATTGACAAAGTAGATCAACTGATGAATATATACATGGTGAATTATATATATATATATTTGTTGTGTGTCTAGTAGCTCTGAAAGTCAAGATGAGTGATCGTGCGTGGATGTACACCGGTCACACTGGTCAGAACAAATGGAGCACTGAATGGTTCACAAAAACCAAGGGGTTTGTGCGAGCCGCATTTGCAAATGGTCAGAGGAAAACCTGGTGCCCCTGTTTACGGTGCGGCAATTGGGAAAAGAGGACAGAGGCTGAAATGGGCAAACACCTGCAGAAGAGTGGTTTTACGCCCAATTATACGGTGTGGACATTTCATGGTGAGTCTGCCCAACGTGACCGAGCTGAGGTGGATCGTCGTCGCACCGACGAGCATGGTACCGGGATGGAAAACATGGTGGAAGACTTTGATGATGCTCGGGATTCGGACGAGGAGATGGAGGAATCTGCAAAGGCCTTCAATGAAATGTTGGAGTCTTCAAAACGTCCGCTCCATGAGCACACTGAGCTTTGTCAGTTGGATGCCATCTCACAAGTAATGGCTCTGAAGGCTCAGTTCAACTTGGGCAGAGAATGCTACGATGCAATGATGACAGTATTTGGACGCTTTCTACCCAAAGGCCATGTAATGCCTGCAAACCTGTACCAGTCGGAAAAAATCCTCCGTGCACTAAAGATGCCCTATGATAAGATATATGCCTGTGAGAAAGGATGTGTCTTGTTTAGGCTTGACTATGCGGACTTGAACTATTGTCCCATTTGCAAGTCTTCCAGGTATGTTGTGGTAGACAACGGTATGGGTGAGAAGACACAGACCAAAATCCCCGTTAGTGTTCTTCGGTATATGCCAATCGTACCAAGACTTCAACGTCTTTTCATGGTCGAAGAGACGGCCAGACAGATGACATGGCACAAAACGGGCAAAAGAACCGAACTAGATGCAGATGGGAATCTGATGATTGTACACACATCGGATGGTGTTGCGTGGAAATTTTTTGATGAATTACATGGTGACAAAGCGGCAGATCCGAGGCATCCTCGAGTCGGCATCAGCACGGATGGGTTCAGTGTGTTTGGTATGACGGCAGCCCAATACAGTTGTTGGCCCGTATTTGTCTTTCCACTCAATCTCCCCCCCGGACAGATTATGCAAAGAAAGAACATTTTCCTGACGTTGATAATTCCAGGGCCCAACTATCCGGGGAAAAATATGAATGTGTACATGCAACCGCTTAAGGACGAATTGCAAGAAGCCTGGGATAATGGGTTCAAGACATACGATGCCTATAGCAAACGGAACTTCATAATGCGTGTCTGGTACATGTACTCGACGCATGACTTGCCGGCGTATGCGCTATTCGTTGGCTGGTGTGTGCATGGAAGGTTCCCGTGCCCCACATGCAAGGGAGCTCTTGAGTTTCGTTGGCTTCAGGCCGGTCGCAAGTTTTCTTGCTTCGACATGCATAGACAGTTCCTGAATCCTCGCCATAGGTTCAGGAAAGACAAGAAGAACTTCATCAGAGGTAGAGTTTTCAAAAACTCTGCACCACCTGCATTGACAGGCCAACAGACCCTGGATCAGTTAAACGCTCTCGAGCCAGATCCAGAGCGTCCAGGGTACTTCAAGGGGTATAATTCTAAGCACGCCTGGACTCACAAAACATGCTTATGGGATCTGCCTTACTTCAAAGACCTCCTTTGCCCACACAACATCGACGTGATGCACACTGAGAAGAATATCGCCGAGGCACTTTTTGGTACATTGTTCGGCATAGATGGGAAGTCAAAGGATAATACTAAGGCTAGAGTCGATCTGGAGGCGCTATGTGATAGGCCGTTACAAAACATGAAAGAACCGAAAGGAAAGCAGAACTGGACGAAGCCAAAGGCATGGTTCAATCTTGGAAGGCCAGCTATGAGGGAAATTATCTTGTGGGTGAAAATGCAGTTGATGTTCCCCGATGGGTATGCAGCGAATCTACAGAGGGGAGCCAGTCTTGATAAATTGAAGATATTTGGTCTCAAGAGTCATGATATGCACATATGGATTGAGCGGGTAATGCCGGTGATGTTGCGTGGCTTCATCCCTGAGGATTGGGGGGCCCGTGCAAAATCGTTGGTGCTACCCAACTGAGAGGATGCAGAAGACGCTTTGACAAAAATGTAAAAATAAACGTAGAATTGAAGCATCGATGGCTGAGGCATTCATCACTGAGGAGGCGGCAAACTTCGTGACAGCACACTACGAAGCCAAAAATCGTCATTTGCATAATCCGAAGCCTCGGTACAATGCTGACGACCCTAAAAAGGGTGGATCCAACCTCAGCCTATTCAAAGGGAATCTCGCACCAGCCAGTGTTTCAAATCCAGTATCTTTGGATAACGAACAATGGCGGACCATTTCGTTGTATATCTTCAACAACCTGATAGAAGTGCGGCCGTACATCGAGTAAGTTCTCGGTACATAGTTTCGCAACTTCTATTTCCTTTGAACTGCTCTTATTCCTGGATATTTCATACAGTCGATACGTCGCCTTATTCTCGTATGGAGCGGTGATCCAAAAGGATTCTGTCGAAGAGTATGAGCTTCTCGCAAAGTAAGGAGGCGGCTATCCCGGTTTCATCTCTTGGTTCAAACAAACGGTAATTTCTATTAGACTTGTAGGCTAATTTGTAGGCGGCTATCCCGGTTTCATTCGCTAATTTGTGCGTAATGCAACAATCCTTTCATATTAAACTTGTAGGCTAGTTCAGAGTCTATGGACGCCGAATTGAGACAAGTCGCTAATGGTTTTGACTATAAGGTCCGTTCATTTGACAAATACGACATCAACGGGTATCGCTTTCGTACCTATGGCAAAGAGCTATCTATGGCCGACCGAAAGTCTACAAATTGTTGTGTATCTGCTATCGGCGAAGGAGGTACCGAGTATTATGGGAGAGTTGAAGCAATTTATGAACTTCTATTCTATGGTGAAAACCCACCGAATGTCGTAGTCTTCAAATGTTATTGGTTTCAGCCGAAGGAGACTAGAAGGACTCATGAACATATAGGGCTAGTTGAAATCAACCAAAGCACCCATTTAGATGTTCCTGATGTCTATATTACGGCTCAACAGGCGACCCAAGTATTCTATCTACCGTGGGCCTGCCAAACTAATCCAAATCTGAAAGGTTGGGATGTCGTTTATGAAGTGCCGCCACGTGCTAGACTATCTCCCCCAAAGGAAGAGGATTATGAACCTCACATTAACCCAGACACATATGAAGGAGAATTCTTCCAAGAGACACGTCTTTCCAAAAAGCGTTTCAAGAACCGCTACCCCAAAACATTGAAGTAGACAGCGACAGTGAATCCGACATCACCCCAGAGGAGGAACAAGAAGAGCCGGAACAAGAAGAGGTTACTGCTGCGGATGACCTGTCATTGCATGACCGATTACGTCAAGGTGGCCTTCCACATGTTGATGCCACTGAACCCTATGAGCCCGTCATTCATTATAGTGATGATGTTTCACGACCGGATTTTTGGGATAATAATTTCCCAGAAAAATGGCCTTTGTGCTCACCAGCCCCAGGATTACTGTTAGCTGATGAGGCACCAACTTGATACAAGAATTCCAAGCAAGGTACAAAAAAAATTATGTAGTACAAGACCATTGTGGCCTAGGAGTACAACATTTGGATTCTAATGGTAGAGGGCGGAAGCGGTTGGATACATCTGCGTCTATGGGACTCCATTTCCACAAGAACAGCTGACCAGGATAACTCCTATCTTCGCGAGGCTGCTATCGTCGCTGCGCAAGTACCGGGGCCGTCATCGCGATGCCTATCTCCAAGCAAGGAATCTGGCCAAGACAATAGCCAGGGACAAGCCAATGAGTACGTTTGAATGTACTCGCAAACATTAAGAACACGGGTATAATATAATCAGGGACAATCCTGCTCCGAAATATTTATGATCACAACGTCTGCCACGAAAGTCTGCGTTGCTCGCATGCAGAGATAATATGAACATGCAGTACGTGGGTGAGTGCTATGAAAGCACTCGCAAGATAGTTCAAACATAAGATATAACAAATGTAAACACGATGTATGAGAACAGCAAGTGCAATCAGACATAGAGATAATGATGCATGGGAAACAAAAGAGAAGTCGGGCGGTAGTCCTCCCGAAATCCCAAAGTAAAATACTGAGGGCCAAGCGAGTGTCTGGATGACTCCTCGAGAGGAAAATGCAAGAATAATAATACCGGTACCAAACGAGGGTCTGAATGACTCCTCGGGAGGAAACTGCAAGAATAATAATGCCGTAGTCAGGCGTCGGGGCGACACCACATAACGGGCTTATAAAAGATAAATAAACAACAAGCATGCCGCAGTCGGGCGTCTGAGCGACACCACATAAAGGGCTTATAAAAGATAAATAAACAACAAGCATGCCGCAGTCGGGCGTCTGAGCGACACCACATAAAGGGCTTATAAAAGAATAATCACAGTGAATATCCAGGAGGTAGAACCATCCCAGGGACACTCAATAAAATACAAAATGTAAATGGTTAGTCCATAATGGTAACAAAATTAAAACATGATCCTCAGACGTCACAGGTCATAAACAAAAATCTAGTCCAGCCGTTTCTCCATCCGAAGACCGTCACTGAGTTCTAGCTAAATCGTTCTCCATCCGAATACCGTTACTGTGATCCAGTTAGCCGTGTCTCCATCCGAAAACCGTTACTAAGTTCTAGTTAAATCGTTCTCCATCCGAATACCGTTACTAGATTCAACTCAGACTGTGGTCCTTACTCATGAACATGGCTATCCAACAGGATATATCCTCTGCAGAGGGAGTACTACTTTCCCACAAGTAACGGATTTATTTAGTCCATCGGGGCTAATTCCGCCTACGGCCTTTTAATTGAAAACACACCTGACCTGCACACACCAGCTTAACTCACAGGTGTCTGGAATCACCCACGACACCTGCCAAGCAAAACTCTAAGTGGGGAGGCTACAACCTCGACGTAGCATGGGATCAAATTTATATTCGCGCGCTCTAAGGGGTGCCCCCCTCTCGGTCCCAACCGGAAACACCCATGCCCCCGGACCAAGTGGCATGCCTACCGGAGGCCTCCGGTATCTTCCACTATGGCCTCTCTGTACGGTGTGTGCTTTGGTAAGGAGTTGACAACTTACTGAACCATACCCCGTCTGCGACAGGGACAAGTGGTGGTACCAACAAAAAAAGGAAGTTACTGATCAAGACTCGATCTACGACCGACTCAGGTAGTACAAGCATCCTCCAACAATATTACCATTAATAGATAAACTGACCACTCATCAAGCCTTTCCATGCTATACCGGACATACTCGTCTCAACGAGGAATTAGGGACAAGCTCGTGTCTACCCAAGACCACGACTTTCCCGGCTTCCTTCCGGTATACATGAGAAGCTCACGAGGGTGAACATCATCACCAGCATATCCATTTGTGACCACAAAATATTTCCAAAAAGCACTCATGCACGAGACTTTATCGTTACATAAAGATAACGCATACTCCATGTCAAATGGTGTTGTAATCGTATGAGAACATTACAACAAAATATTATTCCACAGTTCAGAAATGCTTGCCTTCAAGAGTATGCAAAGGATGCACTTTTTGAAAGCTTTCTCTTCTCTCCATTATCCCTATTTTGCAAAATGTCCAAATAACAAATATTTCAAACACAGTACAAAAAGTTGTCTCAAATTTTTTGAAATAAATCTTAAAATAAACTAGATGAAATTTGAGAGAGGTAGGAAAAAGAATCAACTCATTTGGAGTTTTATTTTAAAAGTTATAGCCAGTCAAAGTTTGGTCAAATCTCTGTTTTTAAATAAAACCAGAAAAGAAAACTTTTCGGGAGAAATACGCTTTCGCAGCAGAGGAGACGTACTCGGGACTTATGCGCTTTCACTTAAAACAGAGAAGACGGCGCGCGGGTCACTGACAGTGGGTCCACAGGGCCCACTGGTCAGGTTTGACCGTTCCTCCCTCTCCCTCCTCTTCTCTACCCGACGGGAGCGGGACTCCGGCGATCGCCGGCGACGAATGGCGGCTCCTCGAGGGCATCTGAGGGCAGGGATGGACTGGCCAGACCAAGGCGGTCCCCTTGGTGGTCGCTGGGTCGTCGGAGGTGGAAGGAGTCGCCGGCGGCGAGCTCCGCGGCGGAGGGGGCTACGGTGGTGAAGTGGTTTTTGGGCTCCGGTGGTCTCCGATCAAGGTTGGGTAGTTGGGCAGCTCCGCAAGGACAAGGGGAAGCTATTGGTGGCGCTGGATGGGCAGGGGAGGTTCTGGCTGCGGCGTATTGCACTAGAGTTCGGCGGCGGCCGCACTGGCCGGAGACGAGGAAGATGGCCACTACGGGTCGATTCACTGCTTGGGGAGTGCTAGGAGGAAAGTCTGAGGTTGCCTGAGGTCTTGAACGAGCTCGGGGATCCTTTAAATAGGCGCTCGAGGTTGGACTGCGGCGGCTGGGGATAAGATCGCCGGCGACAGCCGAGCTGTAGCTGCAGGGCGACGTGGCGGCGACGAGCGCGTGCCGACGAGCTTCGGGATAAGACCGAGCTGTTCATAGGGGCAGCTGGCGCGCTGGTGTGGTTTGGGCGGTGCCGAACATGGCAGAGCTCGCTGCCGACGCCGGCGTGCTGCCAAGAGCTCTGCCAGCGGCGCTGCAGGGCGCCAGAGATGGCGTGGAGAGGGGGCGAGCTAGTGCGCGGTTCAGCGGTGGAGCAGGGGCCAGGGACGGGTCGCGTCGAGTGCGGCAGTGCGGCGCGGCGGCTCAGTGCGCGCGCGTGCAAAACGTGTGCTCTGGGCGCGCCCAGAGCATGCACGGAACCTGCTCGACGAAATGCCAGGGCGGTCTAGAGCGCGAGGGTGGAGCTGGAAATGAACAGGACAGGGGTAGGGGTGGCTAGGAGCCCAGTGGACATGGTTGCTGGGTCAGTGGAACAGGATCACAGTGCAAACAAAGAACTCATGCCAGAACAGACTGTGCACACCAAGTGCTCGACAGAATGCCAAGTGCACTTAGGCAACTCTTGGAGTGGCCAAAATCTCCAGATTAGGGTCTCTTTAGGTGTGGATGATGAAGTCAAGATCATATGGGCAAAACCAGAAACTTGTTAGTGCAAGCTTTGCAAAACTCCAGTTTTGGACAGAAAGAAAAAGGGTTTATAGCATGCACTTCAAAACCTCCAATGAGTCCACTCTTCTGGACTTAAGGGTTTTGAAGGGAGGGCTACAAGTGGGAAAAGGGTCATGGGCACCAGAGCAAAATAAAATAGAGTTGCAGTTCAAATCACCAAACTGGGCCAGAATGAAAAGGAGGTTGATTCACTCAAATTTTTCAAAGAACATCCCTGGGCTTTTGCATAGAGTTGAATTGTATGCATCCACTGACATCTCCAAACACTTGGAAGAATTTTTGAAGAAATATTTAAATGGGTTGTAGTGCAAAAGTGCCTACTGGACCAGATTGGAAAAGTTGGTGTAGAGCTCAAAATCTCCAATGGCCAAAAGGTATTTTTGCATAAAAGTGATGTGGAAACATCACATGGCATCCCCAAATTTTGGTGGAAATTTTAAATGCATTTGTCAAATGGTTGTAGTGCAAAACAGGCTCCAAATTCAAAATAAATCATTTTAAAAGTATAAAGCTCTGAGAAAACAAATCTTGCAATTTAAATCCACTGATAAAGAATTGTTTTATTATAGATAGTATTCAAGTCCAACAATACTCTTTGAAGGTTTTTCCACTAGAGGCAAAAATCCATAATCACAAAGGGTAAATCTTGACAAAATGGAAAAGTTTTATTTCCTGGCAAAAAATTTAATAAATAAAACAAGGTCAAAATTTTGGGGTGTCACATGATGATGATTATGCATTTATTGATGATACTGATCGAGATTATTAGTAGTGTCAGGTATTAAATTTTTTAATGTTGTACTTGATGATGATACACTTAAGTGATACACATATTGTTATTCATGTCGGTCTTTTTTTTATGTTGTACTAATTTCGTTTACTGTTTGTCATGGCAGGTGTTGAAAGATGGTGGGCGCTGGTCGGGAGCGCGCCAAGGCCCCTTCTTCGTCGGCGCGTGGTCTGAGGTCTTCGATTCCAGACGCACCTCTCCGCCGAGCGTTGCTGGACAGTATGTCCACACCGCCGGGCCCTTCTTCGTCGACCGCGGTGCCCAGCAGGGGACGAGGTAGGAAGAGAGGAGGTGGGGCACGTGGTCGCGGGAGAGGAGGTAGGGTGACTGCTACGACGCCTTCCTCGCCGCCACCCCCAGCTGTTTCACCCGAGCACATGACTGCTAGGGTGGACTCGTCCGAGGAGGAGGCTACACGGGCTCCGGTCCACGAGCCTTCGGTCCACGGGTCTTGGGCCCATGAGCCTCGGGTCGACTGGCCTTCGGCCCACGAGAGTTCGGCCCACGAGACCCCGGAGGAGCACACGTCCGGATGGGGTACCTGGCCGGATCAGCCCGAGGAGCCGAGTGGCCATGCTGATGATGGCGGGGAGCCGACTGATCTTGAGGAGGAGGGTGGCACGGTCTACCAGCGTGGTGCTGCACGGCTCCCGTCCGTGCCGACGACCCGCGAGCAGAGGTGGTTGATTTTCCCTGATGGGGAGAGGTACGTAAGTGCATTTAATATTTTTGTACCTTCTGCATTCACGTTTCTTCAAATAACTAATGTGTTGGCCTTGTCATGCTGCAGGGGTTGGGACCACCATCATAGTGTCCACCGGCCCAACTCCGTCCTTGGAGTTCTTTGCCGGCAAAACTTCCCGGGGTTTGTCACGTTGCCTGGTGAGGGTAGGCTTCCAGAGCTTGGATTGAGCTGGGAGCACTACGTGGCTGCCCCGGCCCCGCCGGATGAGATTATCGACGGTGTCGTGTGCGACACGAGGGCAGACATGGTGATCAGAAAGTTCTGGGTAATTTCTCCTTTACACATTTCAAAATCTTCAACTAGCTAGTTATTAATTGTACTAATCAATATTGTCTCATTTGATTGCAGACATTCTACAGGTGTGAGGAGGGATACGAGGAGGACGCGGCACATGTTATCGAGAACGTCTGCAAGCGCCTACTCCAGAACTTACGGCACGAGGCTCGGGTGCAGGCTGTTCGAGACTACTACGCCTTGCATGGTATCAAGAAGACCAAGCCGGCGTGCCGCGATAAGTTCCTGAGTAAGGAGCAGTACATGAAGGTAATTCTTAAGGCCTTCTACTTAAGTTCCTTCATTTAGTAATTCTTAGCCGTAGCGCTCAAGTTTCTATTTGCTAACTTAGGCACCTCCGAGATGGTGTGCGGATCGGATGGATTGTTGGGAGGTGTTGGTCGATGAGTGGTGCTCAAAAGAATGGCTAGCCCTCCACAACGAGGCCAAGGACAAATGTGCCCAAATGGAAGGTGTGCCACACCATCAAGGCAGCTCCAACTTATATCAGTTCGGGCGCAACTGGGTATGTGGTTTGCTTCATGATTCATGCAATTCATTCATCATGCTAGCTTGAGCCCTTTAATTACTAATTTTCATTGTTTCTCTCTTTCAGGCACGCCACAATAAGGCGGATAAGGTGCCAGAGGTGTACGACCTGTATGCCATGGCCCACACTGCCTCTTTCAAGAAAGTCAAGGCTTTCTCTCAGTCTGACCTCGATGATGCAAACAACTTCACCAACATCTCCTCCCACAACAAGCTCGTGAGATATAGAGATGAGGGGAAGGCGAGGAAAGGGGAGGACTTTAACCCGAGCCAGGGTCCCATTGATCCAGAGCTGGTGATGATATCTGGTGGCGGGAGGTCCCATGGCTCCATAGCCATTGGAGATGGACTTATCCGTTGTCCTAGCACTCTCCCGGAGATCAAGACGCGCCAGTCGAGCTCCGCTCCTGAGATAAGGCCTCGTGAACGGCCAGTGCAACTCGCCATCAAGGTTAGTGATACGTACTCAGTTATCTTTCTCCATTACATTGTGTGCGCTTCCATCAATGATTACTAATGGTCATGTGAGTGGTGTTGCAGGCTGCTATACAGACTGAGAGAGATAGAACGGAGAAACTTCTGGCGGAGGCGGAAGAGAGGCAGCGGGAGATGGAGGAGAGGACGAGAAAGATGATGGAGGAGGAGAGGGCACGGAATGACATGCAGGCAAGGGCCATGTACGAGCTCCTTGTGGTAAGTTTCTTCTGTAGATTACTTGCTAGTCTTAACATTTGAGTCTCATTACTAACTAGTATGACTCTGTTGTGAAAACCAAATGTGCAGTCTGTGTGCGAGAAGTCCGGTCAGCCCGCTCCGCCGATGCCAGTGATTGCTCCTGGGAGCACGGTGAGTTTAATTTGAATGGACATTACTTGCTAGTCTTAACATTTGAGTGTCATAATGCTAACGAGACATTGGAAATGATCTTTGGTGCAGCTTAACTCCAGAAACGCATCGCACGATCCTTCTCCAGGTAGCGGCACTAGCCACCCCGCTCCTACACCTCCCTGATCACGGTAAGTTTCTCTAGTGTTTTGCTTAACAAATGCATAAAGACCTAGACTTAGCTTTATTTCCTCCAATATGCTTACCATAATGACCTAGAGTTAGCTTCTTTTCCTCCAAAATGACCCATTTTACCTAGGTTAGCTTATAAATGATGCAGTTCATCCAAGTTAGCTCAAAAATGACCCATTTTACCTAGATTAGCTCCTAAATGATCCATTTTACCTACGTTAGCTTTAAAATGGCCCATTTCACCTAGGTTAACTCCAAAATGACCCATCTTACCTAGGTTATCTCATAAATGATCCATTTCAACTAATTTAGCTCATAAATGATCCATTTGACCTAAGTGAGCTAAAAAACGATCCATTTCAACTAAATTAGCTCTTAAATGATCCATTTCACCTAAGTTAGCTCAAAAAGATCCATTTCAACTAAATTAGCTCATAAATGATCCATTTCAACAAAGTTAGCTCAAAAAGATCCATTTCAACTAAATTAGCTCATAAATGATCCATTTCAACAAAGTTAGCTAAAAAACGATCCATTTCAACTAAGTTAGCTCAAAAATGATCCATTTGACCTAAGTGAGCTAAAAACGATCCATTTCACCTTAGTTACCTCAAAAACGATCCATTTGACCTTAGTTAGCTCATAAACGACCCATTTCAACTTAGTTAGCTCATATATGATCCATTTCACGTAAGTTAGCCCATAAATGACATACTCTTCTTGTTCTAGTCTTCTTCTTGTTCTAGTCACCTATTTCTAACTTTCTTATTTTTCATTTTGCAGATTTCATTCACTTGACGAAAGCTTGCATAGATGGAGTGCTCCTTATCCCTTTCTCTGTTTCTTTTGTATCGTTGAACTATGCATGTATCTTGGTAGTTGGATGAACTATGTTATGTATGATGGAACTTGGTAGTTGGATGGAACATATGTGATGGAACTATGTATGATGGAACTCTGCATGTTGGATGGATATCTTATATGTTTGGTGTGAAAATTGTTGTCATATATATCATATATATCTTATATGTTTGCTGTGAAATATATCTATATATGTCATATATATTTGTGATGAAAATTGTTGGATTTAATAAAAAACTGAAAAAAGAGCCAATATGCAGGCTCTTTGCCGTCTGCCACCGACGGCAACGGGCTCTTTGCCGTCTGCAACGGACGGCAAAGAGCCACGTGGCATCCAGCTGTGCTTCCTGGGAGCTGACCCATTTGGTCAATTTGCCTACAGTGGCAGACGGCAAAGAGTAAAAGAGTTTGCCGTCAGCGGCGGACGGCAAAGGCCTGCCATGTAGTGACGTGTAGATGACATCATATGGCAGACGGCAAAGGCACTAGAAAGTTTGCCGTCCGCGGCGGACGGCAAAGGCCTGCCGTTAGCCACTTAACGGACTGAAGGCACAATTATTGCCGTCCGCCCTCTTTGCCGTCCGCGGCGGACGGCAAAGGGCCTTTGCCGTCAGCCGCCAGGAAGCAGACGGCAAAGTAGCTGTTTACCGTAGCCTACTTTGCCGGAGCCTTTTGCCGTCCGCCGTTCGTGCCTTTGCCGTCCGCCGTGGCAGACGGCAAAATAGCTGATTCCAGTAGTGATCATTGTACTCTCAATGCAGGGAAAGTACACCTGCGTAGTGGCCTAGTGGGTACTCTCGGTGCTCTATTCAGCCGCTCCTCTCACGTAGTTGGCCTACTCAGCCGCTCCTCTCACGCACATACTAGCAGCCTGTTTATCAGCGACGGTTACTGCAGGGGTAGAACATTTGAGTTATTTGATACAGCCAGACTAGGCTTTTCGCTTCCATTTGTGGAGGTGTAATGGATCTCGTCGAACTTTGTTAGTAGTTCCTTCTTTATGAATGAGATGAAGCAAAGCTTTTGCCTCCGTTTCAAAAAAACACGTCAAGACGAATTTCTTTGATAGTAGAGCCGATAATGGAGTGAAGTCCATGTGTGCAACGCCACAAGCTACAGAGTAGTAGTAGAGCACTTTATGTACAGAGCCATATTGCAAAGTTCCCAATGCCCCGTCAGGCCTTTCCGGCTCCTCGGGCTTAATTGGGAGGCGCTAGTTTAAATATGCTACTAGCTGATGAGGAAGCTGCAAGCGAGGTGCGGCTAGGGAGAGCACGCGAGCCATGAGATGCTGGGAAGGAAAACCCGTTCACGTGGCTAGGCTATCCAGTGCACCTAGATTGTGGTGCCGCACGTCCGTTTGACTTCAAAACACAAACTACCCGTGTAAAATATTGGCTCGCAGCAAAGTTACTATTTAGAAAAAAGGCCATCGTGCGTTCGGCCGGGATCGAACCCACAAAACGAAGTATACACTCCCGCGACCACTAGTAGTACTCGTTGGAGTACAACGCAACCTAGAATCGCCTTTTGTCGCTAGTAGTACATTGTTCCTTACAAGAAACCCCTAATAATGCAAGAAACCACTAATAATGCCAAGAAACTACTACCACTTGCATACATGGCAGACTTAAGATAAGACTACCTTATCAACCATTGTACATGCTCTTACCAACCAGCCCTACCAAGAAACGACTACTCTACAAAGTGCCATTATAGGCACGTTTCAACCCATGGCCCTGTTTGGATACATTTGTTGTCAATCTAACCCTGCCATCCAAACACCACTTTGGTTAGAGTTAGTTCAGGGTTAGAATAAAACCTCTGACTTAGAGTATCCAAACAGGTCCTGTGTTGCCCATTAAGTCAACGCCTTCTATTCGACCGGGCGTTATGACTTGTGGGACCTACATGTCAGTCTGCACAAAGATCCCCGAGTGACCTCCTACCTCCGGCCCGTCCACCTAGTCATCCTCGGCCATGGGACGCAGCTACCGCCACCGGCAGAAGGCGAGGTCAAAACCGCCGGCGGTGCGGAGCCCATCTTGCGGCAGCCCGGATGCCAGCTCCGTCCGGCGCTCGCGGCCGCTAGCTAGCCAAGATAGCTCCGTCCAGCTGCTTGTCTGCAAGGTTTGCTAGCTAGATTGGCACGGCGGCGTGGTGGCTTGCTCGCGCGCGCCGCGCTAAGGCCAGCCATCTGGCCCGAGCGAAGGCCAGCGCGGCGGCTTGCTCGCTCGTGACTCATGCTCGGGCCAGCTTGCCAACCCGTGCGGAGGCCAGCGCAGCGTCCGGCCCGTCCGGCGGAGCGGCGGCCAACTCGCTCATCATCGGCGCCACCGACGAACACGCATCAGCACTGTTTGAAGTAATGTTCAGGAAAAATAATGATTTGAGGGGGAATAACAGGATAGAAGGTCAGATGTGGGTCCCTCGTGTCAGCGGTCAAACAAAATGTGTTGGTTTAAGCTGCCACGTCAGCACGGACGTGTGGGCCAACCCTGTCATAAATGGGTTTAAACTAACCTAATCGGTAGGTAGTAGTTTTTGGCGTGGATTAAGAAATTTTGGGTATGTTTTTGCTATTTTTTGTACAATAGATTCTTCCTAGGGCTGGTTGAAAGTGGTAGTTTTTTGTTGAATACTCTACATATTGTAAGTAGGAGCGAAAGTTAAGCTTTGGAACCCAATAAGCAAGGCTAGTTACATAGTGCATATGTGTACATGATTGAAAGTAAATATCAACCATGAGTGACTAATATCTTGATGGAAAACTCGAAACTATGGAATACTAGGGAAAAAATTGCATGGTTGGAAATACTAGCAATGTTCATGTGCGTTGTAACGAATCATAATTAGAATAATACTTATTCACAAACTTGATACAAAACACTCTAATTTTGATATACATATATCACTAGAGATGTATTATGTTTCAATTAGAATATATTCCTTGGGCTATTTTGGTGAGGTCAGGGAGGGATGTGGTTGGTTTTAAGATACTAATTATGGGTTTTTTTGCAAATTGGTAGACAAGTGGGATGTTTCTGAGAAAAGGCAACAACTTACCTCACAGTCGTTAGATCTAGATCTAATGGTCACAAACGACGGATGGCAGACACACCATCATCACCAACTTAGTCTTCTGTAGGAGTACTAGCAAGATCCGTGCATTGCACGGAACATCAAGATGCATTTTTTTATAAAAACACTCGTTGTGATTGACCCATGCGGGAGTAACCCCATGTGTAAAAACTAATCATATCTCGAGAAATAGGAGATAAGGTGAAGAGGAGTGGGGCGTGGTGGTGATCGGTGGTCGGACTGAGCGGAGGCATGGGGATTGATGAGGCCGGCAGCGGCCACCAGGCCAGTTTGTTCCAGAGGCTTCCTTTCTTAATTTCTCAACAATGAGGTTGTTGGAGATAAGGATGAACGAGGGAAGTCCTTGTCTGCAAATGTGGAGAGGGGTGCGGGTATCTTTTAGTTTAATTTCCATCAGTCAGATATACATCGGACGGTCTATATTGCAAGATGGCACGCGTACCATCATCACCAACTCGGTTTTTTATAAGAGAAGAAATATAAGTATGGAGATACAAACGTATTATCAATACTTGTTTCCGTAAACTAGCATCTACATTCTATTCAACGCCTCAGCATGTGAGGCGTTAGCACAATGACTTCTCGACTGTGTAAAACAAAGGTTTTCCCGTCGCCGATAAGGAGGGGGTGACGGAGGCGTGCTTTTTGGCTTGCTCTAGTCCTAGTAGTCATACTAGGTGGTCTAAGCACGTGTAGATTTATTCTTTTTCACGTCTCGTGTTCGCCGTACTGCCACGACTGTTGATGAATAGACGGTAAGTTATTCACGGGGAAACCCTTGTTGAGCATGTTTGCGAGAGAGAGAGAGAGAGAGAGAGAGAGAGAGAGCGTGTGTGATATGTCTAGAAACTGAGGCAATGATAACAGATTCTTTGTGTCTATGTGTGTGGAGGATACAGAGAGACATGTACATGGGGCTTTGTGTTGACGTGGAGACACATATACATAATTAGATAGTGAGTGTGCGAGATACACATGCGGACATGGGGAGAGATGAGGATCTAGATTAATGGGTGTTTGTGCGTGTCTGTGTGTGTTTGTGCGCGCGTTTGTGTGTGAGAGGGAGTGTGTGTATGTGGAGTAGAGAGACCACTAAGGATGTAAACCTAGTATAAGGGAAGGGGGAATGGTGTGACATGTGTAGTAGCGGGATAGCATGGGTGCGGGCGGGGGAGCAGACTATTTGGAAGAGACATCAATTGTGTGTGGGAGAGGGGTGTGAGAGCGAGAGAGAGAGAGAGAGAGAGAGAGAGAGGAAGAGAGGGGGCGTTTGTGTCCATAAATGGCGTAGATAGGGAGACAATGTTGATGTTGTTTGAAATTG
This sequence comes from Aegilops tauschii subsp. strangulata, assembly GCF_002575655.3. Lineage (NCBI taxonomy): Eukaryota > Viridiplantae > Streptophyta > Magnoliopsida > Poales > Poaceae > Aegilops > Aegilops tauschii. Next base: position 32,306,976 of record NC_053040.3, on the reverse strand, counting down.
GCCTATGTACGGAGACGCAAGGGAAGCGAGTCATCGTGTGTGTGATAGGGACTTCATGAGAGATCTAGAATTATGTATACAGTGGGGGTGGTGTGTGAGGTGAGTGTGCGAGATCGAGAACGATGGTGTAGAGAACAATGTGCGAGATCGAGAACGATGATACATTAGGGAGCTATGGAAAGAGTCACGACATATATGTATACAGGGAGGAGCTGGGGCGGGTCCGCATGTGGGAGAGATAGAAAGAGGAGAGTGGTGCACAAGGAGACAAAGTGTGCTTGTTTTGCAGTGGGGGTGGTGTGTGAGGTGACTGTGCGAGAACCACATAACTAGGGAGATAGACGTTTGGGGGCGACGTTTTGTGTGTATGGGAAAGATACACTCTACATAGTGCGTGTGCTTGGGAAAGAGATATGCCGGGAGACCTAGCTAGAGAGTGGGGGAAGAGATGTGTGCATGCCCAAGAGATAAAGTGATAGAGACCTATATTGGGTCCGGACTTTAGAAGAGAGAGGGGTGTTAATGTGCTCGTGTGTTGGTGTTTGGGGGAGAGAACGACTTCTGTGTGTGGGGGGAGACGAGGGGGGGTTTGCTTCAGATAAAGAGTGAGGTTTCTAAATTTGAGGGACTTTAGCGTAATTGAGATATACATGCTCAATAGTGTGTGCACTCAAGGTTGATCAATTTGTTTCACAGTTTGGACCATGAGATAACGATACTTTTGAACATGCGTGATATACTTTGATGTACCAGAATTACAAACCTAAGATTGGAATTTTGGAATTCGACTCCACCATTAGCTTTTGTAATTCATTTAAACGGAGGTACATTTTTAAGCCGGGATTTCGTGATTTCAAATTCATATACACATACGGGCATGTTCAAACTTTATAATCATCCACTTTATTCATACGCATACACATTTTTGCTTTTGTCATCATATTTAGGATAAACACATTTGGAATTTCATTTGAATTGGACCATATGATGGTATTTGCTTGTAGTAGCTCAATGATCCATATTTGAATTGAATGGACAATCTAAGTTTCGAGTTGGAGACATTGATTTTCAAAACTTGCACTTTTTTGCATGCAAAGCAAACAAATTCTCGGCCATGATATCATAGTCGGCCCTACAAGAGCAGAATATAATTTCAGGCACCAAAAGCTTTCAAATTTCCCGCTCACATTGAAATATCTCGCGCCCGAAAGTTTAGCCCTGCAATATTCCTGCTTTGGTAACTCCATTGTTTTACCCTCTTTGCCCCCAACATTCTTCCCCAGAGCCCCTCCCCTTCCCCTCCCCCCCCCCAACCACGGCAAGCCGCCGAATCTAGTCCTCCGCCACAGCGGTGGACCTCACACCCCGACGGATCTACCTTCCGCACCTTGGAACCCCCAACTGCCAACTCACCACTTCATCGGAGCCGCTTCAGCGACTGGCTTGTACACCGCTCCAGGTCTCCTTGACCGCCATCATGGTCCACCGCACCAGATCTGGTTAACCGACGCCCTCGTCCACCACAGTGTAGGCCCTTCACTGACTCCCTCATCCGTCCCTTCGCTGGCCCTTCATACAAGCCCTCGTCCGCCGCAACAGATCCGCCTCACCGAAAGCGTTGTACAACGCGCCCGCCGAAGCCTTCGTCCACTGCACCGGACCTGCTCCACAGACGCCATATTCAACTCCACCGGCCCTGCTTTACCGATGCCGCAACCTCATCAGGTTATTTCGATCTGTACTCCTTCGGTTTTTCTCTTTATAGTGCAACTGTTCACTTACCACAGACGAGCTTTCTTGTATGCCGACAGGCACCGCAACCGTAGCACCGGAGCCGCTTCAGCGACGGCGACAGCCGGCCCAAACTCAACCGCAACACGAGCACCATCGAAGATCCTTAGCTATCAAGTATGCCAATGATACCCATACGCCGCCGAGAATCAGATACTATTATCCAACGGCCGGCGCCTACGTTCACTTTCTTAGCATAAGCACCGCACTTTTGAATTTCTTCAGGGCATCATTCAGTTTTTCATGAGACGCGTTATTCTGCTTGCACCTGTAGGGCCATACTTCTGGCAGTGCACATGTTACATGTGCTAAATTACATACCAGTGCACATATAGTTAATATGCTTTAGTTTTGTCCTAAGTATTACTGTACTTCCTAGATATCACTGCCTATTATTTTACTTCTTGCATGCTATATTTATGATAATGGTGTTGTTCTGATGCCACCTGTTGGTTCCATCAGACTGCTTCATGTTCTCTATGCTTAATTACACATCAACAAACTAGCATGTGGTTCCGCTGGTTTTTGTTCGTTTTACCCTACATTTTCTAATGCTAGCTATTACATCACTGCTACGAGCCTCTGTTCATTACTTTTTTGTGTGTTCTTGATCTTCCCAAGTTGCATGAATAATTTGATGCTTCTATTAATTATGGAGCTTCCCAAGTTCGGCACCTTATGTCACCTCCGGGCTTGGTCCCTCCTCGGACAGGGCCGGCTTTCTTGCTCCTTTGTTGCTGGCAACTTTGGAAGCACTGCAATGCGGTGGTCTTCCAGAGCATGCCACCCTCGCTTCCTCGGCTACTACAGCTTTGCAGAGAGGATGCCGTGTTGTGGCGTGTCCGCCTCCCTGCGGCCCTCAAGGACGCTGTCGATGTGTGGATTCAGTGCCTAACCACCTAGTGTTGCACCCCCCCCCACTCCTCTGTCTCCTCCCCTGGTTGTAAAAATGTAATGCTGACTTGTTTACTCGGGCGGTTCGGCCCAGAAATATGAAAATTCAGGTGGGGAAATCCCCCCCCCCCCGGTGAAAATTTCAAAAATAAATTGTTCTTTTGGGGCTGGCACCTCGAACAAGCATAAAAATAGAGGGAAGAAGATATATTGTCGTGTATGCACACATCCTTCTTTCATTAGTTTAGATGAACCATTGATGATAAATTCGAACCAGTGCATGCGATTAAAATTAATTTTACCTAAATAGAGGGTGCAGAATAAACTACAACAAGTAGATTTGGAACCACGGGATGCTGACGATATCTTCAAAGAACATTGCAACAGCAGCGAGGCTTCACAGCAACATATGGTAAGCCAGTGTGTTTTAGTACATGTGAAATGTAATGCGTGTGGGCTGCTTTTTTGGCTTGTGCCCTCAACCTGTAATCCTACAGAATAACAAATAATTCAGTTGTCTGCTTTGCTGTATTGCTTGATTCGAATGCTTGTTTGTTACTTGTTACGCTATACCTGAGTTGGCCAATATGTCAGCAGTGCCTGCTGTACTATCGTAAAGAAATGCATGCCTAGTTCATTTGAGTCCTTAACTTTTCCTCTGAACTTCATCACAAGACGGTCTTCGTAGTTTATATGAGGCCACACTGTTAAGTGCTTTCTCAGATTATTTCAACTTCTTAGATGCCTTGGCAACTTAGCGGTGGTACACTCCCTTTCAACTAGGGATGTCAACTGGGTCCCGTTTAATCCCGATTAAAGTCCACTAGTGGTATGATAGTTCAAAAGAGTTTTTGTTTTTTGAGGAAAATGAACCAGGGAGCTAGCAAAAACTAACTAGATGGGACTGGCGGATGTCGTTTATTTGCCACTTACATCCCTAGTTTCATCTTACCATTTTAGTTTCTTTTCGGCTGATGCTGCTTCGAACCATTTAAATATAGCTTGCCATGCTCGGCAATAATTCATATGTCGTTTACCATGTAAGCTTACTGCCTGGATCATGCGATAACTATCTCTTACTTATGTCCAGCGGAAACCTTTCAGGATGCCGTTCACACTAGGACACAATGTACAACCCCAGAATCTATTTGTGGAAGCAGTGCGCCATCCATGTTACCAGATGGTAGCAGTTCAGAGGCAACATCGCCGGAGAGCAGTCTGAGCACAGATATTATAGTTCTTGAGGCTCTACTAGAGGCTCAAAGATAATGGTGTGGCTGCCATGAATGAGGTAATCTCGATCTTGAAGCTGGAAATTATGCAATTAGCTGCACGCATTATGCAAGCAACCCAAGAATTGGAGGAAGTAAGAATGTTGCATTTGAAGACGGAGGAGGTCCTGCTGCTTCTGCTATCTGAAGCCCACGGTAATCCCAGTTCTTCATTAGATAGCAGTTGAAATTGTCATTAGATTATTGTACTTGCATGTTGTGTCATGTCTCTGAATAGATTATGTTGTAAGACCCCCTATGTTGTCCATGTGTTGTGATGATCCGAATTTTTTAGGCGAGGTAATCCTCAGTAATTGTATGATTGACATAAGGTGAACTGTTTTTCTGTGAGCATATTGTATTGGATGAAATAACTGTTTGACTCAAAGTGTATCCAACCTACTGAATTCGAAGATCACGGCATTTCTAAATCATAATCATATATAAAGGTGGAATAAATCTTTGTTGTGGTTTTGAAGAAATAAATAACAAAACATAGAATTATCTGTGGATATTCGTAATCGAATAAAAATTGGATTTGGATTTAGTTGCCAGGGCCCAGGGCAAATGTGAATGCTAATTCTCCCAAGTTTTGAATGAAGCGGATAAACACCCACTATCATTTGTGGGCTGCCCGAAGCAAGTGTTTGCGAGATGGAAATTACTGTCTACCCCTGACACTTGACATCCTTATCGACCGGATTTACACTGCTGTCGATAGGGGTAGACTAGTAACTTCAATCAGACGTGACACGACGGCCTCTGAGCCCATTCAGACACGGTGGGCGCCAAACGTGGGCGGCAAAACACATTTGATTCAAGCTCGTCCGAAAGACATGTGTCTCTCCCTCCATTTCCCCATTCATCCACGGTGGGCGGCAAAACAAACTCTCCTCATCCGAAATCGATGTAGGCTATTATTTTAAATAGGGGCAGATGTGTAACTTCCCTCAGACGTGACACAACCGCCCTACCTGTCAGCCCCGTTCATACACCGTGGGCGCCAACCATGGGCGGCAAAACACCCTCTCCTCGCCCGAAATCGTTACCGGCAAATATTTGGGAGATGCGAGATTACAGTCCTATCCCCAACCGATGTGATGTCTGAAATTTTAAACGGGGGATAAGTTCGTCCCACATTTCAGACAAGCGCGTCCCAAAGTTTGAGATCCCCCCCCTCCCCCTCCATTTCCCCATTCATACACCGTCGGCGCCACGACAACCTCCCCACTACGGCCAGCCTCCTCCGTCCGCCACCCCATCCTCCACCTTGCCAGAGCCGCTACCCCTACCCCGTCGTCCACTGCAAGAGATGGACGTCTCTCATCCACGGCGCCGGACCAGGGTCCTTTCATCGCGTCGTCTCGCTTCATCAGCGCCGTCGTCCACTTTGTCGTTGCCGCTCCTACAACCGCCTCGTCCATGACAACAGGATTTATCCCCCAACCCGGCCGTCTGCCATCTAAAGGCTTCTTCCTCGCCGCCGACAGCCATCGCACCCGCAGCACCCTCAACATATCAGCAGGGGCCTACATGGCGTCGCAAGAGAGGTGGTACTCTTCCATATGTGCTTAAGTTATTGATCTCACCCGGAAAATAGATCTTAAATTGTTTACTGTACTTTTCTTGTCCGTACCAAATCGTAGTGGCTAGTTGAATGCAAACATTGGTTGCGAAGTAGCTTTGTCCGGTTTGCACCTTCAGATCCGCCATGTCACGGTCACTATACTCGTAAAGCTTATGGTTTCCCCCCTTTATATTCACTACCATCATCGTAGGTGCTTCCCTGCTTCGTTTCGTGCTAGCACTGCTCCTCAAGACCTCAACCCATCAAGCGAAATAACATGCCACTCATAATTCCAAAGCTTACGTGTTGAAATATGAATCTGATATGATGCTCATATTACTAAAATAGAGAACGTTTAATTGGTCACCTAATGTTCCTATATTCATTTCGAAAAGCATGTGTGCCACCCACTGGTCCAGCTAGTTCCACTTTCCTGATTTTACTCTTGATGCTTAGGGTTTTCCTCTTTTATCTACTCTACTATGATCTGCGTAGGTGCTTTCTGTCATACTAGCATTACTCCACCCTTCAAGCTAAACAACACAACACTCAAATTTCCAAAGCTTAGTTGTTCAAATATGATTGTGATATGATACTGATATTAGTTAACAGACACATTTAATTGGTTAGCTAAAGGTCCCACTTGAGTTTTCAAATGCATGTCGTGACATATAGAGAGACAGCAGAATTGTATTTCTTTGTCACTTGTTGACTGTACTTTCTTGTTCATACCAAATCTTAGTTGTTATTTCAAAGGAAATATCGGTTGCTAACTACCCCTTGCGCGGTTTGCAGCTTCAGATCTGCCATCCCACTTCCACGGTCAACACTATACTCATCATGCTTACGCTTTCCCCATTTTATGATGACCACGATCAGCCTACGTGGTTCGTGTCGTAATAGCACTGCTCCACCAATCGAGCTAAACAAGCTTAGTTGTACAAATTCAAATCTGATATTATGCTGATATTAGTAAAACTGAGAGATGTTTAATTGGTCAGCTAAATGTTCCTACTTTAGTTTCGAAATGCATGTGAGCCACATATGGAGAGACCGGAAGGAATAGTATTTCTCTGTGCGCTCTGGTTCATCATGGGTGGCCAACGGACATTGTATAGAAAGACTTGTAATATCTTCAATCTGCTTGCTCTTCTGCTCTTCTTTAAGATGATCCTCTTCTCTTGCGGTCGACTGGTCAGGTCAAGTTTTTCTCCCTTAGTATATTTTGAATCTGTCAGGTCAGGTCGACTTGTTCTTCTTACTATATGTTGAAGCTGTCATCTGCGAAGTATCATCACTTCTGGAGCTCTCATATTTTGAGTAGTAGGCCACATTATATTAATGCACACACCAAATTACGGCATGCATGGCACCTCTTAGAAGTTGCAGAGATAGCACAAAGGGGTTTATAGGGAGGAAGTATTGGATTAGAATCACTTCCGCATTACAAAGATAATCTCACTTGTTTTTATGTTTTCATGCATGTCAGGTATTGAACATTATCAAAATGAATATGAGAATGGGCGCACGAGAGGAATATTGTGGAACGATCCACTGGCTAACAAACATGGCATGGTGGAGGATGACCTATCTTATTCACCCATCAAGGTGCATGCTCTAACTTGGCAAGGTTGTATTGGTCGCACATATTTTGCATCTGACCTCTTGCATTACTTCTACTTTGTTACACCATCTTCTTAGTTTAAGCATCATATATGAGTATATGCCATACATATCCATTTTCTGTACCTATTCCATGTGTCTTCATACTATGTTTTTTCAGTCAAATGTTGTTCTTTCGTAATAGATGTCCAAAAGGAAGAGGGTGATTGCAGATCCTCAAGGAGTACAAACTAGGTATTTGGAAAAGGTAGTGATACCTGTTAAATCAGATAGATCAGCAGGCACAGAAAACATAGGCCCAACTGTAACAGACTTTACCCCTACTCCAGTGGCCAAACCCCTATTAGAACTGTTGCCAGCCCAGCGTCAGGTACTGTCTATGAATGAATTCAAAATTTGAACTCCTAAATTTCTGCATGTGCCTTACCTTCTCTCTTGTATGAAAACTAATTTCAGATGAATCTCCTTGCTCAAAGGATCATAGGATCTCACGACAATACTGGGCTCTGCATTGCTCTTGTCAGTACCTCTTGCCCTTTGTCAGCATACTTACACTCATTGCTGTTTGATTATGTAGCATCACTGTAAATGTTCGCTTCTTTATCCTTCCTTTGCTTGAAATTATAAAATCTATATTTACTCTTAGATAAATGTAGAATTAACACAATGGTTATGAAGTTTTGGATTGCTTATGTAAGTACCTGTTGTCATGTACTCCCTCTGTATCGAATTAATTGTTGATCAATTGGATGTATTTAGAACTTAATAGTGCTAGATACATCCATTTGAGCGACAACTAATAACGGACGGTGGTGGTATTACTGTACATGGATCACGAGATAGTTGATTGTCTAGCATTAGTCTGCATCTTATCTGCCCTGCCCTCCACTTTCTCCAAATTATCATATCTACATTTACTCTTACCAAAATGTTGAATAAAGCCAATGCCACTACACACGTTGATGCCTGCATTCCTCTTGTCAGTACCTTTTGCCTTGTAACGCTGTACTTCATTAATTGCTATTTGATTATGTATCATCAGTCTGCACCTGAGCTTCATTATCCTCTATTTCTTCCAATATTATTTGATCTATATTTACTCTTTGCAAAATGTAGAATAATGGCAACGCTTATAAAGAATTTTCTTTGGGGAATTTATTGAATTATCTTTCCATCAACATGGAGAAGGGCTTTGTCCAGCCCGTGTTAACATGTAATGTAAGTTCATCCTTCTCAAGCCTTCAAACTTTGTTCTAGTATAGATTTGGATAGGCATCATTTCCTCCACTGCTGTTTACATCTGATTGGATGTTTGCAACAACTACCAGTTTTAAATTGTAGTTGTAAAAACATGTTCCTTATGCAGAACAGATCCATTTATTTGCTTATATAATTGTGAAACCTGTTACATGTCTCCTTGTTTCTCTTTCAGAGTCGTATCTCTTATGCCAGGCAGAACTTTAGGAAAGATAGTGAGCCAGACCATCTTGAGGACAGCGAGATGACCCCAAGGTCCTGTCTTGATGAAGACAGTGAGTTGAAGCTACTCACCAGCAGGTGTGAGAGAACCTCTGTGCAGTCGTTGCCTCAATCAGTTCGACTTCTTCAGGCTCAACTTAAAGCGGAAAGGCTTGCTTCAGCTCAGCTCCGACTTGAAGTCAAAGTTGTAATGAAGATGTCAGGGGACTACCTTGCGCACTATGGTGCCATACAGCTAGGGATGAAGCATCTATCGTTGACACAACTGAGGTCTCATCAGCTTGTTCGGCTGCTTGCGGGGGCCCGAGCTTACCAGGTCTAGTGCCTTCTGAAGTGCTCTCAGTTTTGTATATTCTTTTGTCGGCGCGTTTATATGCACTGGTGGCGACCTTTGATGCCCAGTGTATGTAATCCGCGGTCAAGTTGCGCTTTATTATCATCGCGTAGCGAACTTTGATTCCTAATATGCTGTAATTTCTTTGTTGTATAGTCTAGGTTTATTCTTTGGTCGGTATGCTGTAATTTAGGTCGGAAGGTTCAGTGGATCTCAGTGTTGTCGGTCTTCAGGCCGGCTCGTTACTCATATGAGCCAAAACGTGGGCATATAATCAGCTTGGGCCATTAGCAGGTCTAAACCTATAGTAGTTTCCTGCCTTTAACAGGCCATGGGCTACATATTTACTGTAGTGACACTGGGCTTCCTACGGGCCGTAGAAACAATGGGCCTTCTACGGGCCGTAGAAACAATGGGCCTTCTACGGGTCGTAGAAATAATGGACCTTCTATGGGCCGTATCATCAATGGGCCTTAGACGGGCCGTATGATCGATTGGCCAAAAACAGACCGCATTATGCTTGTAAACGGGCTAGAGTTGGAGTCATCCGTTCATGGGCCGACCATAACGGGCCATCGTTAATAGGCTGTATTTGATGACGCTATGAAAACGGCCCAACATATTAACGGGCCACAAACGGGCCGACTGTAACCACGGGCTGAATTTGGCCCACAAGCAGAAAATGGCAGTAACGGGCCGTAAGTAACCGAATGCTGGAAATGAGCCCAAGAATAAATGGGCCCTGAGAAGGCCGAAAGATAACATGGGCTGCAAACGGCCCAATGGATTAATGGGCCGTTAATGGGTATAAAGTGATACACTGTTCATTACGGGCCAGTTTCACCACGGGCCGTTAATGGGCCAAGAGTTACAAAGGGCCTCATCTGGGCCGAAAGACGTCATGGGCCATACATGGGCTGGAACTTAAAATGGGCTGGAATCATATTGGACGGCCTAGATGACGCTACTGGGCCTAATTCGGATAGGTCATAACGGGCCCTGGGTTAGCGGGCTGTAAATGGGCTATATGCGAACAGGCCGTTAACAGGCTTTCCGTGGGCCGGCCCGCCACCTTTTGACCAAGTCAAACGGGCCGGCCTTTTCACAGGAATGGGCCTCTGTTGGGCCGTGCCACATGTCGACGTATCCTAGGCGCCTTCTATCCAATGAGTGGATGACATCTGTCCCAACGGTGAGCCGACACGTGTTTCCTCCAGCCAATGATGATTTTACACATGGAAAATCCCCATTGGTCGGGGCTGTTAGCGGGTTATCAGATCCAAAACCGGACCCGATAGCTTAACGGTGTTCCGTTACGGTGGATGCCATGTGTCGGTCACCCTTGACGAAAGCACTTCTGTGACGCGCGATCTATCGTCATGGAAGTGGACACTTCCGTGATGATAATTTTGGTAATGTCATGGAACACTTCTACGACAGCACAGGTATGACTATCTTGATTCTGTCATAAATTTGTCATGGATGTACATGCATGACAAAAAAATGCGACCTACTGTGACACACATATCATCACGGAAGTGTCTTTTTTTGTAGTGATACCTACCTATTATGGTATTTCCATAGCCATTCTGAGATATATTGACATGCAACTTCCATCATCATCATATACATGACTTGAGCATTCATTGTCATATTGCTTTGCATGATCGTAAGATAGCTAGCATGATGTTTTCATGGCTTATCCATTCTTTTATGTCATTGCTACGCTAGATCATTGCACATCCCGGTACACCGCCGGAGGCATTCATATAGAGTCATATCTTTGTTCTAGTATCGAGTTGTAATATTGAGTTGTAAGTAAATAGAAGTGTGATGATCATCATTATTAGAGCATTGTCCCGAAAAAAAAGAGGCCAAAGAAGCCTAAATAAAAAAAAGGGGGCCAAAGAAGCCCGCCAAAAAAAGAAAAAAAGAATAAAAGGGACAATGTTACTATCCTTTTTCTACACTTGTGCTTCAGAGTAGCACCATATTCTTCATATAGAGAGTCTCTTGAGTTATCACTTTCATATACTAGTGAGAATTTTCATTATAGAACTTGGCTTGTATATTCTGATGATGGGCTTCCTCAAATGCCCGAGGTCTTCATGAGCAAGCAAGTTGGATGCACCCCCACTTAGTTTTCAGTTTGAGCTTTCATATACTTATAGCTCTTAGTGCATCTGTTGCATGGCAATCCCTACTCCTCACATTGACATCAATTGATGGGCATCTCCATAGCCCGTTGATTAGCCGCATCGATGTGAGACTTTCTCCTTTTTGTCTTCTCCACATAACCTCCACCATCATATTCTATTCCACCTATAGTGCTATATCCATGGCTCACGATCATGTATTGCGTGAAAGTTGAAAAAGTTTTAGAATACTAAAGTATGAAACAATTGCTTGGCTAAAACAGGGGTTGTGCATGATTTAAATACTTTGTGTGGTGAAGATGGAGCATAGCCAGACCATATGATTTTGTAGGGATAACTTTCTTTGGACATGTTGTTTTGAAAAGACATGATTGCTTTATTAGTATGCTTGAAGTGTTATTGTCTTAATGTCAAATGATAGACTATTGCTTTGAATCACTCGTATCCTAATATTCATGCCATGATTTGATTACTTGATCAAGATTAAGCTAGGTAGCATTCCACATCAAAAATTATCCTTTTTATCATTTACCTACTCGAGGACGAGCAGGAATTAAGCTTGGGGATGTTGATACATCTCCGTCGTATCTATAATTTTTGATAGTTCCATGCCAATATTCTATAACTTTTACATACTTTTGGCAACTTTTTATACTATTTTTGGGACTAACATATTGATCCAGTGCCTAGAGCCAGTTCCTGTTTGTTCCATGTTTTTTGTTTCGCGGAAAACCCATATCAAACAGAGTCCAAATGGGATAAAAACTGACGGAGATTTTTTTGGAATATTTATGATTTTTGGGAAGAAGAATCAACGCGAGACGATGCCCGAGGGGGCCACAGGGCAGGGGGCGTGCCCCAGGGTGTCAGGCGCGCCCTGGGCCCTCGTGGACACCCTGTAAGGCGGTTGGAGCCCTTCTTTCGCCGCAAGAAAGCTAATATCCGGACGGAGATTGTGCCCAAAATTCAGCCCAATCGGAGTTACGGATCTCCAGGAATATAAGAAACGGTGAAAGGCCAGAATCTGGAAGGCAGAAAAACGCAGAAACAGAGAGAGACAGAGAGACAGATCCAATCTCGGAGGGGCTCTCGCCCCTCCCATGCCATGGAAGCCAAGGACCAGAGGGGAAACCCTTCTCCCATCTAGGGAGAAGTTCAAGGAAGAAGAAGAAGAAGGGGGGCCCTCTCCCCCTCTCTCCCGGTGGCGCCGGAACGCTGCCGGGGCCATCATCGTGTGACGGCGATGTACACCAACACCTCCGTCATCTTCACCAACATCTTCATCACCTTCCCCCATCTATCTACAGTGGTCCACTCTCCCGCAACCCGCTGTACCCTCTACTTGAACATGGTGCTTTATGCTTCATATTATTATCCAATGATGTGTTGCCATCCTATGATGTCTGAGTAGATTTTTGTTGTCCTATCGGTAATTGGTGAATTGCTATGATTGGTTTAATTTGCTTGTGGTTATGTTTCTGTCCTTTGGTGCCCATCATATGAGCGCGCGCATGAATCACACCATAGGGTTAGTTGTATGTTGATAGGACTATGTATTGGAGGGCAAGAGTGACAGAAGCTTCAACCTAGCATAGAAATTGATGCATACGGGATTGAAGGGGGACCAATATATCTTAATGCTATGGTTGGGTTTTACCTTAATGAATGTTAGTAGTTGTGGATGCTTGCTAATAGTTCCAATCATAAGTGCATAGAATTCCAAGTCAGGGATGACATGCTAGCAGTGGCCTCTCCCACATAAAACTTGCTATCGGTCTAATAACATAGTCAATTGCTTAGGGACAATTTCGCAACTCCTACCACCACTTTTCCACACTCGATATACTAACTTTATTTCTTATTTACTTAAACAGCCCCTAGTTTTTATTTAAGTGCTCTTTATATTCTTGCAAACCTATCCAACAACACCTACAAAGTACTTCTAGTTTCATACTTGTTCTAGGTAAAGCAAACGTTAAGCATGCGTAGAGTTGATCGGTGATCGATAGAACTTGAGGGAATATTTGTCCTACCTTTAGCTCCTCGTTGGGTTCGACACTCTTACTTATCGAAAGAGGCAACAATTGATCCCCTATACTTGTGGGTTATCAGTAATGTGTCAGCTACAAGTACTAGGCCGAATGGCGATCGGGAGATTTGGAAGAAGTTGTGGAGTTTGCCGGTTCCTCCCAAAGTATGTACCTTTGCATGCCGTGCAATCACAAATTCATTGGCAACAGAGGAGAACAAGTAAAATCATCGTATCCTTGTCACCGGAGTGTGCACATCTGTGGGCAGGAACAGGAGGATGTAAAGCACGCTCTTTATCGCTGCCCGCCGGCTCGGGCTTTATGGAACGCCATGCGTGACATCTGGGACCTTACCTCACATGCCATTATGGAGCGTCTACAAATTGAGTGGATACCGGAGCTCCTACTCCTACACACTAACCAGGAATGTGCTCATATCCTGATGATACTTGGAGAGTGTGGCATGGACATAATGAGCTTACTCATGACAAGCCTTTTCCATCTATGGAAGGATAACGACGTTTCCTATGCAATTACCTGGCGAGTTTATCGCGGATCAAGAACCAGACTACTGAGCAAATTATCAGAGGAAAAGGTGTAGTGGATGGACTGGCGTTGGCTGTAGTTTCGCATATAACACTTGCTAGAGCCAAAAGTTGGGAGAGACCACCTGCTGGCATGCTGAAGCTGAATATTGATGGGTCATATAGTGAGAGTACAGGTGCAACAGGGGCAGGCATGATCCTCCATGATGAGAAAGGACAAATTGTTTTCTCTTCCTACTGTTTTCTTTGCCATTGCGGATCAGCACTTGATGCTGAACTAAGTGCTTGTATGAAAGGCATGTCCTTTGCACTGGAGTGGAGTCAGTAGGATGTACTTGTTGAAACAGATTCCATGAAGGTCGCTTAGATGATTAATAATCCATCTCGAGATAGCTCACAGCTGGGTCATCTAGTTAAACACGTGAAGCATCTCATGAAGCAAGGGGGCGTTTCGTTGTCAAAAAAATCTCCTGGGAAATGAACCAAGCGAGCGATCTGCTTGCTCATTTTGATCGTTAGAGGAACGAACGGTAGTTAGGTTAGGATCAGAGCCTGATGAAATCTTAGACCTCATCCTACGGGGTTGTAATGTGATAATTATTTAATCAATACAATCCCTTTACCTCACAAAAAAAAGATGGTCATTGATTTTTTTTCTTCCGTTGCAATGCAGGGACATGTTTACATGTACTTCCTCCGTAAACTAATATAAGAGCGTTTAGGTTACTAAAGTAGTGATCTAAACTAATATAAAAGCGTTTATATTAGTTTACAGAGGGAGTAATAGATTAGTCGTCTTCGTTTCCACCCCTAAACCACGGACCCTCTTTTCCTAGAGGATAAGAGCATCTACAGCCGCAATGTACAAATATTGTCCCTCGAACGCTCGCGGACGCGCCCGATTAGTGCTCATCCGCGTTCATTTTGACCCCTCATATTTGTTTGCATCTATCCACACTCCCTACTTTCACCCCTCACTTTTTTAGACATTTCAACAAGCACCTTGTGGGCGGAACCACCAAAGCACAACGTAGGCAAAGGAGGAGGAGAAAAGGTCATTGTCGATGAAACGGACAACCTGTGCAGCGGCGACGGAAAGCACCTGCGCATGTCTGTCCGCGCGCTCGGCGGCCGCGCCCACGGCCCAATGGCCTGCACGCCCTGGCTGGCCACCACACATGCCATGTCCTGCCCGTGTGCCCTGCAGCATAGCACGCAGCGCCCCGTGCGCCCGGCAGCTGCATAGTGGCCCAGCGCTGCACAATAGGCCAATAGCCACGGCTCATGGCGGGAGCTTCGCCTCTAGTGCGGCACGGGCGCGGGCGGGCTTCAGCCCCATCACGGGTGGGCTCTAGTGATATGTCTATTTTACATCATGTTTTTTACTGTTATTTACAATGTTTTTAATCATCATAACACTTTGTGAAGTAATTTTAATGTCTTTTCTCTCTTAATTTGCAAGATTTACATGGAGAGGGAGATTGCCGGCAGCTGCAATTCTGGACCTGTAAAAGCTATATTAGAGATACCTATTCTGCACAACTCCAAATAAGCTGAGATTTTACAGAGAACTTTTTGTGGAATATATAAAATTATTGGGGCAAGGAATTGCCAAAGGGGACCCGTCAGCTACCAACAAGGAACCTAGGTGCGGCCACCCCCATGAGCGCACCTAGGTACCTTGTGGGGGCCCTAGCAGGCCTCCGGCCCCCATCTTCTGCTATATGAAGGGTTTTAATCTAGAAAAAATAGAGAGAGAGCTTTTGGGACGAAGCGCCGCCATTTTGAGGCGGAATCTAGGCAGAAGCACTTTTACTCTCTGACGGAGCGATTCCGCTGGAGGTACTTCCCTCCGGGAGGGGGAAATCAAAGTCAACGTCATCAGCAACGATCCTCACCAATCTTCATCAACATCTTCACCAGCACCATCTCATCTCAACCCCTAGTTCATCTCTTGTATTCAATCTTTGTCTCAAAATCTCAGATTGGTATCTGTGGATTGCTAGTAGTCTTGATTACATCTTTGTGGTTGACGCTAGTTAGTTTATTTTGTGGAAGATTATATGTTCAGATCCTTGATGCTATTCAATGCCCCTCTGGTCTTGACCATGAACATGATTTGCGAGTAGTTATTTTTGTTCTTGAGGACATGGGAGAAGTCTTGTTAGAAGTAATCACGTGAATCTGGTATCCGTTCGACATTTTGATGATATGTATGTTGTTGCTTCCTTTAGTGGGTGTCATGTGAACGTCGACTACATGACACTTCGCAATACTTGGGTCTAAGGGAAGGCATTATGGAGTAGTGATTAGATGATGTGTTGCTAGAGTGACAGAAGCTTAAACCCTTATTTATGCGCTATTCCGTAAGGGGCTGATTTGGATCCATATGTTTCATACTATGGTTAGATTTATTTTAATTTTTCTTTCGTAGTTGCAGATGCTTGTGAGCGAGGTTAATCATAAGTGGGGGGCTTGTTCAAGTAAGAACAACACCCAAGCACCAGTCCACCCACATATCAAATTATCAAAGTAGCGAATGTGAATCAAATAAACATGATGAAAATGACTAGATGAAATTCACATGTGTCCTCGAGAACTCTTTGCTTATTATAAGAGAACTTCCCAACCTGTCATTTCTATAAAAAGATTGGGCTACCTTGCTACACCTTGGTTACTATTGCTACTTGTTGCTCGTTACAAATTACCTTGCTACCAAACTATCTGTTATCGATAATTTCAGTGCTTGCATAAAATACCTTACTGAAAACTGCTTGTCATTTTCCTTCTGCTCTTCGTTGGATCCGACACTCTTACTTATCGAAAGGAGTAGGATTGATCCCCTATACTTGTGGGTCATCATCCAACATGGTGTTGGCGTGCTCCAGCCGCAGAACGGCGTGGCGTGGGCGTGCTCCCGCGCGGCATCGGCGTGTTCTAGCCCCAACACGGCGTGGCACAGGCGAGCTCCGGCATCAGCCCGGGCGTGATCAAGCCCAAGCGCGACGTGGCGAGGGACAGCTCCGGCATCGGCCCGGGCGTGCTCAAGCCACAGCGCGACGCGGCGAGGGCGAGCTCCGGCACCGGCGCGTGTGGGCTCTAGCCCCAACGCGGGCATGCTCCAGCACGGCACCACGCGGGATTGCTCCAGCCCCAACACGGCACGGCGCAGGCAAGCTCCGGCATCGGCCCGGGCGTGCTCAAGCCCCAACGCGACGTGGCGAGGGCGAGCTCCTGCATCGGCTCGGGCGTGCTCAGGCCCCACCGTGCTCAAGCCCCAGCGCGACGTGGCTCGGGCTAGCTCTGGCATCGGCTCGGGCATGCTCTAGCCCCAGTGCGACGCGGCGAGGGCGAGCTTCGGCACCGGCGCGAGTGGGCTCCAGCCCCAACGCGGGTAATCTCCAGCGCGGCACCGCGCGGGATTGCTCCAGCCCCAGCACGGCGCAGCGCGGGCGAGCTTCGGCATTGGCCCAGGCGTGCTCAATCCCCAGCGTGACACGGCAAGTGCAACCTCCGGCACCGGCGCGGGCGGGCTCTAGCCCCAGCGTGGGCATGCTCCAACGCGGCGTGGCACGGGAGTGCTCTAGCCCCAGCATGGTGCGACGCGGGCGAGCTTCGGCATCGGCGTAGGCGTACTCCAGCCCCAGCACGGCGCGACACGGGCGAGCTCCGGAACCGGGGTGCTCCAGCCCCACCGCGCCTAGCACCGGCGCGGAGTTGATGGCGTCGTTTTCTCAAGTCGTTGCAAGTGGGGTCGTTTGTCAGCTAGATCTGACATGGAGTCCTGCCCGGTGCTACTTCTTGAGCTTGCATTGGTTTTTCCCTTGAAGAGGAAAGGGTGATACAGCAAAGTAGAGTAAGTATTTCCCTCAGTTTGAGAACCAAGGTATCAATCCAGTAGGAGACAACGAACAAGTCACCGAATACCTGCACAAACAATCAAACAACTTGCATCCAACGCGAAAAAGGGGTTGTCAATCCCTTCACGGTTACTCGCTGATAACCCACAAGTATAGGGGATCAATTGTAGCCTCTTTCGATAAGTAAGAGTGTCGAACTCAACGAGGATCTAAAGGTAGAACAAATATTCCCTCAAGTTCTATCGACCACCGATACAACTCTACGCACGCTTGACGTTCGCTTTACCTAGAACAAGTATGAAACTAGAAGTACTTTGTAGGTGTTGTTGGATAGGTTTGCAAGATAATAAAGAGCACGTAAATACAAAGTAGGGGATGTTTAGATAAAGACACAACTAAATTAGTTTTAGTAGAGAGCTTTTTGTCACGAGAAAGTTATTTGTCCCTAGGCAATCGATAACTAGACCGGTAATCGTTATTGCAATTTTATTTGAGGGAGAGGCATAAGCTAACATACTTTCTCTACTTGGATCATATGCACTTATGATTGGAACTCTAGCAAGCGTCTGCAACTACTAAAGATCATTAAGGTAAAACCCAACCATAGCATTACAAGGCATCAAGTCCTCTTTACTCCCATACGCAAACAACCTACTTACTCGGGTATGTGCTTCTGTCACTCACGCCACCCACCATAAGCAAATCATGAACATATTGCAAACCCTATAGCGGGGATCCCTCACGCTTGCGCGATACGGAGAGCACCATAGGACAGCACCAATAATAACACATGCAACTCAAACCAATCACGATCATCAATTAACCCATAGGACAAAACGGATCTACTCAAACATCATAGGATAGACATACATCATTGGGAAATAATATATAGCGTTGAGCACCATGTTTAAGTAGAGATTACAGCGGGTAAAAGAGGGGATACACCGCTGCATAGAGGGGGGAAGAGTTGGTGATGACGGCGGTGAAGTTGCTGGTGTAGATTGCGGTGATGATGATGGCCCCGGCGGCACTCCGGTGCCACCAGAAGCGAGGGGAGAGAGCCCCATCCTTCTTCTTCTTCCTTGACCTTCTCCCTAGGTGGGAGAAGGGTTCTCCCTCTGGTCCTTGGTCTCCATGGCGTGGGAGGGGCGAGAGCCCCTCCGAGATTGGATTTGTCTCTCTGTCTCTCTCTCTCTGTTTCTGCGCTCCTGATTCTGGCCCATCACTGTTTCTTAAATTCCCGGAGATCCGTAACTCCGATTGGGCTGAATTTTGGACATGATCTCTATCTGGAAATTAGCTTTCTTGCGGCGAAAGAAGGGAACCAACCGCCTTACGGGGCGGCCACGAGGGCCCAGGGCGAGCCTGACCCCCTGGGGCGCGCCCCCTGCCTCGTGGCCCCCTCGGGCATCGTCTCGTGTTGATCCTTCTTCCCAAAAATCATAAATATTCCAAAAAAATCTCCGTCAGTTTTTATCCCGTTTGGACTCCATTTGATATGGGTTTTCGGCGAAACTAAAAACATGCAACAAACAGGAACTGGCACTGGGCACTGGATCAATATGTTAGTCCCAAAAATAATATAAAAAGTTGCCAAAAGTATATGAAAGTTGTAGAATATTGGCATGGAACAATCAAAAATTATAGATATGACGGAGACGTATCAGCATCCCCAAGCTTAATTCCTGCTCGTCCTCGAGTAGGTAAATGATAAAAAAAGATAATTTTTGATGTGGAATGCTACCTAGCATAATCTTGATCATGTAATCAAATCATGGCATGAATATTAAGACACGGGTGATTCAAAGCAATAGTCTATCATTTGACATAAAAAAATAGTCAGGCATCCCAACAAACAATCATGTCTTTCAAAATATCAATGCTAAAGAACGCTATCCCTACAAAATCATATAGTCTTTTATGCTTCCTTTTCTTAACACAAGGTACCCCTCATGCCCATCCCGGTGTCAGCCAAGCAATTGGTTCATACTTTTTAACGCGCTTCAGCTTTTTCAACCCTCACGCAATACATGAGCGCAAGCCATGGATATAGCACTATAGGTGGAATAGAGTATGATGGTGGAGGTTGTGTGAAGAAGACAAAAAGGGAGAAAGTCTCACATCGATGCGGCTAATCAACGGGCTATGGAGATGCCCATTAATTTATTTCAATGCGAGGAGTAGGGATTGCCATGCAACGGATGCACTAGAGCCATAAGTGTATGAAACTAAGTGGGTGTGCATCCAACTTGCTTGCTCATGAAGACCTCGGGCATTTGAGGAAGCCCATCATCGGAATATACAAGCCAAGTTCTATAATAAAAATTCCCACTAGTATATGAAAGTGATAACTCAAGAGACTCTATATATGAAGAACATGGTGCTATTTGAAGCACAAGTGTGGTAAAAGGATAGTAACATTGTCCCTTCTCTCTTTTTTTGTTTTTTTTCTTTTCTTTTTTTTGTAGGCTTCTTTGGCCTCTCTCTTTTTTGGGGGGGGGGCTTCTTTGGCCACTTTTATTTTGATAACCTCACATGGGACAATGTTCTAATAATGATGATCATCACACTTTTATTTACTTACAACTCAATATTACAACTCGATATCTAAAACAAAGATATGACTCTATACGAATGCCTCTGGCGGTGTACCGGGATGTGCAATGATCTAGCGTAGCAATGACATCAAAAAACGGACAAGCCAGGAAAACATCATGCTAGCTGTCTTACGATCATGCAAAGCAATATGACAATGAATGCTCAAGTCATGTATATGATGATGATGATGGAAGTTGCATGGCAATATATCTCGGAATGGCTATGGAAATGCCATGATAGGTAGGTATGGTGGCTATTTTGAGGAAGATATAAGGAGGCTTATGTGTGATAGAGTGTATCGTATCACAGGGTTTGGATGCACCGGCGAAGTTTGCACCAACTCTCGAGGTGAGAAAGGGCAATGCATGGTACCGAAGAGGCTAGCAATGATGGAAGGGTGAGAGTGTGTATAATCCATGGACTCACATTAGTCATAAAGAACTCATATACTTATTGCAAAAGTTTATTAGCCCTCGAAGCAAAGTACTACTACGCATGCTCCTAGGGGGAGGTTGGTAGGAGTTAACCATCGCACGCCCCCGACCTTCACGCAAAGATCAACAATCAAAATACAATGCGCGCCGATTTGGTTACATAGTTAGTAGACCATATGTGCATGCTTCGGGAATAACAAACCTTAACACCAATATCCTTACTAAACACAACCATCTACTAGAACCTCCCACATATTATCATCTCTATATCGCAAAACTATTGCAAGGAATCAAACATATCATATTCAGTGATCTACAAGTTTTATGTAGGATTTCATGACTAACCATGTGAATGACCAATTCCTGTCATCTCTTTAAATAGATGTAAGTGAAGCAAGAGAGTTTAATTCTTTCTACAAAAGATATGCCCACGCTCTAACAAATATAAGTGAAGCAAAAGAGCATTCCACAAATGGCGGTTTTCTATGTGAAGAGAAACAGGCAATCCAAACTTCAAATGATTTAAGTGAAGCACATGAAGCATTCTATAAAGCCATACTCAAAAGATTTAAGTGAAGTGCACTGAGCATTCTATAAATCAACCAAGGACCATCTCATACCAGCATGGTGCATAAAAGAAAAGTGAAAACTAAATGCAAAAGATGCTCCAAGATTTGCACATATCACATGAACGAAACGAATCCGAAAACATACAGATACTTGTTGAAGAAAGAGGGGATGCCTTCCAGGGCATCCCCAAGCTTAGACGCTTGAGTCTCCTTGAATATTTACTTGGGGTTCCTTGGGCATCCCCAACCTTGAGCTCTTGCCTCTCCTCCTTTTCCTCATATCAAGACCTTCTCGATCATCGTACACTTCATCCACACAAAACTTCAACAGAAAACTCTGTAAGATCCGTTAGTATAATAAAGCAAATCACTACTCTAAGTACTGCTGCAAACCAATTCATATTTTGTTTTTGCATTATGTCTACTATAATATAACTTTTCCATGGCTTAATCCACTGATAGAAATTGATAGTTTCATCAAAACAAGCAAACTATGCATCAAAAACAGAACAGTCTGTAGCAATCTGAACATTCACCATACTTCTGGTACCCCAAAAATTCTACCAAAATTATTAAAAATAAACAATTTGTACAGAAAGACAGTGCAAAAAGTTTCATAACCGTTTGACATTCCAGTAAAAAAAGAAAAATCGCGCACTACAGCCAAAGATTCTGTCCTGCACCGCACAAACCAACAAGCATTGTAAACATCCTAAAGGCAAACCTTGGCACATTATTTTTATAATACAATGGAATTGTACAAGGGGATAATTATTTTTATTGAAAAGTTTCTGTAATTAAGATTCACAAAGTATCCGTGAGCATGAACAAAGTTCAAGGAGCTCTCCCACTTCAACAATGCTTGTCTCTCTCACTTTCACTTTCCTTTTTGAAAAGTTTTGGGTTCCCCTCTTTATTTTATTTTTGTTTTTAAACTTTATAAAAGCAATCAACAGAAATAGATGACTCTCTAAAACTTCCGGGTTGCCTCCCTGGCAGCGCTTTCTTTAAAGCCATTAAGCTAGGCATATAGTGCTCAAGTAATGGATCCACCCGGATCCCAAGGTATATCAAAGCCAATTTTAAATATAACAATGATTTGTGATTTAGTAGTGAGCACAAAGTAACATATATCATGCAACAACGAAGTCTAACTCTCTTCCTATGCATCCGCATGTCATAAAAGAACAATTCATGCATGCCAAGTAAAGGCCAATGCATAGTATAAGCAGTTTCTTGCAATTCTATCATATTGGAAACATAGAGAGGTGGAGATATAGTTCTTCTCTCATAATAATTGCAAGTAGGAGCACCAAGCACATGCATATTATATCTATCAAAATTATCATGTGCAATGGTAAAAGGCAACCCATCAATATAATCCTCAATAAGCACAAACTTCTCCGATATAGTGTAGTAGGGAGAATTCAAAAAGACAATAGGACTATCATGCGTGGGTGCAATAGCAACAATTTCATGTTTAACATAAGGAACTATAGCAAGTTCATCTCCATAAGCATAATTCATATTGGCATCTTGGCCACAAGTATAGCAAGCATCATCAAAAAGGGGTATTTCAAAAGAATCAACGGGATCATAACAATCATCATAGCAATCATCCTTCGGTAAGCACGAAGGGAAATTAAACAATGTATGAGTTGAAGAGTTACTCTCATTAGAAGGTGGGCATGGGTAGCTAATCCGCTCTTCCTCCTTTTGTTCTTCGCTCTCCTCATCATCTTTTTCATCCAATGAGCTCACAGTTTCATCAATTTCTTATTCCATAGAATCCTGCGAAATATTAGTCTCTTCTTGGACAGAGGAGACTTTCTCAACAAATGCATCAATATTGGAATTGTATTCATAATTCTCATAACAATATTTAAGGATAGCTAAATTTTCAGGTCTATAAACTGAATCATCAAAATCTTCAAACTGTTTAAACAAAGATACAATTTCATAAGAACCCATAAAAGCAACGAATTCTTCTATTTGTTCCACATCATAGTAATCATATATACCATTAGCATAAGAAGCTAAGGTTTTATCATCATTAAATTTTCATGAAAAGGGAAGGTGTGGAGCCTTCATCCTAGAGCAACAAGTATAATCATATCTCAAGCATAGTTGCCGAGCATACCAATGCAACATATGAATTTGATCCCATAATAGTTTCCCTTTTTGTGTCAAGCGATAATCCCTAAAGTATTCACGTTGATCCAACGTGTCTCCCATAACATAATTGAATGGGGTTTTCTCAGGATTATCAAAGTAGTACATAATATTTTTTCACATAACCAGCATCGAGGGTTTTAGGAGGTTCCCCATCTCCATGAGTAGCAAGTACACCTAATTTTTTTGGTATTTCATGTTCCATATCCATATCTAAAGATAGAGAACAACTTAGAACAGCAAATAAAATTACTTAGTGATAAAGCAAACAAGGACACACGAGAATATTCACCCCACGCTAAAACTCCCCGGCAACGACGCCAGAAAAAGGTCTTGATAACCCACAAGTATAGGGGATCAATTGTAGCCTCTTTCGATAAGTAAGAGTGTCGAACCCAACGAGGAGCTAAAGGTAGAACAAATATTCCCTCAAGTTCTATCGACCACCGATACAACTCTACGCACGCTTGATGTTCGCTTTACCTAGAACAAGTATGAAACTAGAAGTACTTTGTAGGTGTTGTTGGATAGGTTTGCAAGATAATAAAGAGCACGTAAATAAAAAGTAGGGGCTGTTTAGATAAATACACAACTAAATTAGTTTTAGTAGAGAGCTTTTTGTCACGAGAAAGTTATTTGTCCCTAGGCAATCGATAACTAGACCGGTAATCGTTATTGCAATTTTATTTGAGGGAGAGGCATAAGCTAACATACTTTCTCTACTTGGATCATATGCACTTATGATTGGAACTCTAGCAAGCGTCCGCAACTACTAAAGATCATTAAGGTAAAACCCAACCATAGCATTATAAGGCATCAAGTCCTTTTTACTCCCATACGCAAACAACCTACTTACTCGGGTATGTGCTTCTGTCACTCACGCCACCCACCATAAGCAAATCATGAACATATTGCAAACCCTACAGCGGGGATCCCTCATGCTTGCGCGACACGGAGAGCACCATAGGACAGCACCAATAATAAAACATGCAACTCAAACCAATCACGAACATCAATTAACCCATAGGACAAAACGGATCTACTCAAACATCATATGATAGCCATACATCATTGGGAAATAATATATAGCGTTGAGCACAATGTTTAAGTAGAGATTACAGTGGGTAAAAGAGGGGATACACCGCTGCATAGAGGGGGGAAGAGTTGGTGATGACGGCGGTGAAGTTGTTGGTGTAGATTGCGGTGATGATGATGGCCCCGGTGGCACTCCGGTGCCACCGGAAGTGAGGGGGAGAGAGCCCCCTCCTTCTTCTTCTTCCTTGACCTTATCCCTAGTTGGGAGAAGGGTTCTCCCTCTGCACCTTGGTCTCCATGGCGTGGGAGGGGCGAGAGCCCCTCCGAGATTGGATCTGTCTCTCTGTCTCTCTCTGTTTCTGCGCTCCTGATTCTGGCCCTTCACCGTTTCTTAAATTCCCGGAGATCCGTAACTCCGATTGGGCTGAATTTTGCACACGATCTCTATCCGGAAATTAGCTTTCTTGCAGCGAAAGAAGGGCACCAACCACCTTACGGGGTGGCCACGAGGGCCCAGGGCGCGCCTGACCCCCTGGGGCGCGCCCCCCTGCCTCGTGGCCCCCTCGGGCATCGTCTTGTGTTGATTCTTCTTCCCAAAAATCATAAATATTCCAAAAAAAATCTCCGTCAGTTTTTATCCTGTTTGGACTCCGTTTGATATGGGTTTTCTGCGAAACAAAAAACATGCAACAAACAGGAACTGGCACTAGGCACTGGATCAATATGTTAGTCCCAAAAATAATATAAAAAGTTGCCAAAAGTATATGAAAGTTGTAGAATATTGGCATGGAACAATCAAAAATTATAAATACGACGGAGACGTATCACTCGCAAAAGTGAGATCTGATAGAGATAGATAAACAGTAGAGTAAATATTTTTGGTATTTTTGATTTATAGATCGGAAAGTAAAAGATTTCAAAGGAAATAAATCGGAAACTAAAATTGTAGGTCGGAAACTTATATGATGGAAAATAAACCCGGGGGGCATAGGTTTCACTAGAGGCTTCTCTCAAGATAGCAAATAATACGGTGGGTGAACAAATTAGGGCCGAGCAATTGATAGAAAAGCGCAAAGTTATGACGATATCTAAGGCAATGATCATGAATATAGGCATCACGTCTGTGTCAACTAGAAACGATTCTGCATCTACTACTATTACTACACACATCGACCGCTATCCAGCATACATCTAGAGTATTAACTTCATAAAGAACGGAGTAATGCATTAGGCAAGATGACATTATGTTGAGGAATTAACTCAAGCAATATGATGAAACCCCCATCTTTTTATCATCGATGGCAACAATACAATACGTGCCTTGCTCCCCCTACTGTCACTGGGAAAGGACACCGCAAGATTGAACCCAAAGCTAAGCACTTCTCCCATTGCAAGAAAAACCAATCTAGTTGGCCAAACCAAATCGATAGTTTGAAGAGACTTGCAAAGATATCAAATCATGCATATAAGAATTCAGAAGAGATTCAAATAATATTCATAGATAAGTTGATCATAAATCCACAATTCATCGGATCTCGGCAAACACACCGCAAAAAAAGTATTACATCGAATAGATCTCCAAGAACATCGAGGAGAACATGGTATTGAGAATCAAAGAAAGAGAGGAAGACATCTAGCTACTAGCCATGGACCCATAGGTCTGTGGTAAACTACTCACGCTTCATCTGAAGTGTTGGGGAACGCAGTAATTTCAAAAAAAATCCTACACACATGCAAGATCCATCTAGGTGATGCATAGCAACGAGAGGGGAGAGTGTTGTCTACGTACCCTCGTAGACGGTAACCGATAGCGTTATGACAACGCGGTTGATGTAGTCATACGTCTTCAAGATCCGACCGATCCTAGCACCGAAGGTACAGCACCTCCGCGATCTGCACACGTTCAGCTCGGTGACGTCCCACGAACTCTAGATCCAGCTGAGGTCGAGGGAGAGTTTCGTGAGCACGACGGCGTGATGATGGTGATGATGAAGTTACCGGCGCAGGGCTTCGCCTAAGCACTACGACGATATAACCGAGGTGGAATATGGTGGAGGGGGCACTGCACACGGCTAAACAATCAACTTGTGTGTCTATGGGGTGCCCCTCTCCCCCGTATATAAAGAAGTGGAGGAGGGGGAGGGCCGGCCCTCTCATGGCGCGCCCAAGGGGGGGAGTCCTACTCCCGGTGGGAGTAGGATTCCCCCTTCCCTAGTTGGAGTAGGAGAGGAAGGAAGGGGAAGAGAGAGGGAAGGAAGGGGGGCCGGCCCCCCACCCAATTCGGATTGGGCTTGGGGGGCGCCCTCCACCTGGCCGCCTCCACCTCTCTCCCACTAAGGCCCAATAAGGCCCATACACTCCCCGGGGGGTTTCGGTAACCCCCCGGTACTCTGGTAAATGCCCGAACTCACCCGGAACCATTCCGATGTCCAAACATAGCCTTCCAATATATCGATCTTTATGTCTCGGCCATTTCGAGACTCCTCGTCATGTCCGTGATCATATCCGGGACTCCGAACTACCTTCGGTACATCAAAACACATAAACTCATAATACCGATCGTCACCGAACGTTAAGCGTGCGGACCCTACGGGTTCGAGAACTATGTAGACATGACCGAGACTCATCTCCGGTCAATAACCAATAGCGGAACCTGGATGCTCATATTGGTTCCTACATATTCTACGAAGATCTTTATCGGTCAAACTGCATAACAACATACATTGTTCCCTTTGTCATCGGTATGTTACTTGCCTGAGATTCGATCGTCGGTATCTCAATACCTGGTTCAATCTCATTACCGGCAAGTCTCTTTACTCGTTCCATAATACATCATCCCGTAACTAACTCATTAGTCACATTGCTTGCAAGGTTTATAGTGATGTGCATTACCGAGAGGGCCCAGAGATACCTCTCCGACAATCGGAGTGACAAATCCTAATCTCGATTATGCCAACTCAACAAACACCATCAGAGACACCTGTAGAGCATCTTTATTAGCACCCAGTTACGTTGTGACGTTTGATAGCACACTAAGTGTTCCTTCGGTATTCGGGAGTTGCATAATCTCATAGTCATAGGAACATGTATAACTTATGAAGAAAGCAATAGCAATAAACTAAACGATCATGGTGCTAAGCTAACGGATGGGTCAAGTCAATCACATCATTCTCTAATGATGTGATCCCGTTCATCAAATGACAACTCTTTGTCCATGGCTAGGAAACTTAACCATCTTTGATTAACGAGCTAGTCAAGTAGAGGCATACTAGTAACCTTCTGTTTGTCTATGTATTCACACATGTACTAAGTTTCTGGTTAATACAATTCTAGCATGAATAATAAACATTTATCATGATATAAGGAAATATAAATAACAACTTTATTATTGCCTCTAGGGCATATTTCCTTCAGTCTTCCACTTGCACTAGAGTCAATAATCTAGTTCACATCGCCATGTGATTTAACACCAATAGTTGACATCCCCATGTGATTAGTTCACATCGCCATGTGAATAATACCCAAAGGGTTTTACTAGAGTCAATAATCTAGTTCACATCGCTATGTGATTAACACCCAAAGAGTACTAAGGTGTGATCATGTTTGCTTGTGAGAGAAGCTTAGTCAATGGGTCTGTCACATTCAGAGCCATATGTATTTTGCAAATTAATATGTCTACAATGCTCTGCACGGAGCTACTCTAGCTAATTACTCCCACTTTCAATATGTATCCAGATTGAGACTTAGGGTCATCTGGATCAGTGTCAAAGCTTGCATCGGCGTAATTATTTACCACGAACTCTTTATCACCTCCATAACCGAGAAATATCTCCTTATTCCACTAAGGATAATTTTGACCGTTGTCCAGTTATCCACTCCTGGATCACTATTGTACCCTCTTGCCAAACTCATGGTGAGGTTCACAATAGGTCTGGTACACAGCATAGCATACTTCATAGAACCTATGACTGAAGCATAGGGAATGAATTTTCATTCTCTTTCTATTTTCTGCCGTGGTCAGGTTTTGAGTCTTTACTCAACTTCACACCTTGCAACATAGGTAAGAACTCCTTTGACTGTTCCATTTTGAACTACTTCAAAATCTTGTCAAGGTATGTACTCATTGAAAAAACTTATCAAGCATCTTGTTCTATCTCTATAGATCTTGATGCTCAATATGTAAGCAGCTTCACCGAGGTCTCTCTTTGAAAAACTCCTTTCAAACACTCCTTTATGCTTTCCAGAAAAATTCTACATTATTTCCGATCAACAATATGTCATTCACATTTACTTATCAAAAATGTTATAGTGCTCCCACTCACTTCCTTGTAAATACAGGCTTCTCAAAAAGTCTGTATAAAACCATATGCTTTGATCACATTATCAAAGCGTATATTCCAACTCTGAGATGCTTGCACCAGTCCATAGATGGATCGCTGGAGCTTGCAGACTTTGTTAGCACCTTTAGGATTGACAAAACCTTCTTGTTGCATCATATACAACTCTTCTTTAAGAAATCCATTAAGGAATGCAGTTTTGACATCCATTTGCCAGATTTCATAAAATGTGGCAATTGCTAATATGATTCGGACAGACTTAAGCATCGCTACGAGTGAGAAAATCTCATTGTAGTCAACACCTTGAACTTGTCGAAAACCTTTTGCGACAATTCGAGCTTTGTAGATAGTAACACTACTATCAGCGTCCGTCTTCCTCTTGATGATCCATTTATTCTCCATGGCTTGCCAATCATCGGGCAAGTCAACCAAAGTCCACACATTGTTCTCATACATGGATCCCATCTCAGATTTGATGGCATCAAGCCATTTCGCGAAATCTGGGCTCATCGTCGCTTCCTCATAGTTCGTAGGTTCATCATGGTCCAGTAACATGACTTCCAGAACAAGATTACCGTACCACTCTGGTGTGTACCGTACTCTGGTTGACCTACGAGGTTCGGTAGTAATTTGATCTGAAGTTTCATGATCATCATCATTAGCTTCCTCACTAATTGGTGTAGGACTCACTGGATTCTGTGATGAACTACTTTCCAATTCAGGAGAAGGTACAATTACCTCATCAAGTTCTACTTTCCTCCCACTCACTTCTTTCGAGAGAAACTCCTTCTCTAGAAAGGGTCCATTCTTAGCAACGAATATCTTGCCTTCGGATCTGTGATAGAAGGTGTACCCAATAGTCTCCTTTGGGTACCCTATGAAGACGCATTTCTCTTATTTGGGTTTGAGCTTATCAGGCTAAAACTTTTTCACATAAGCATCGCAACCCCAAACTTTAAGAAATGACAGCTTAGGTTTCTTGCCAAACCATAGTTCATATGGTGTCGTCTCAACGGATTTAGATGGTGCCCTATTTAATGTGAATTTAGCTGTCTCTAATGCATAAACCCAAAACGATAGTGGTAAATCGGTAAGAGACATCATAAATCGCACCATATCTAATAAAGTACGGTTATGACGTTCGGGCACACCATTACGCTGTGGTGTTCCAGGTGGCGTGAGTTGCGAAGCTATTCCACATTGTTTCAAGTGAAGATCAAACTCGTAACTCAAATATTCGTCTCTGCGATTAGATCGTAGAAACTTTATTTTCTTGTTAAGATGATTTTCCACTTCACTCTGAAATTCTTTGAACTATTCAAATGTTTCAGACTTATGTTTCATCAAGTAGATATACCCATATCTGCTCAAATCATCTGTGAAGGTCGGAAAATAACGATACCCACCGTGAGCCTCTACACTCATCGGACCGCATACATCAGTATGTATTATTTCCAATAAATCAGTTGCTCGCTCCATTGTTCCGGAGAACGGAGTCTTAGTCATCTTGCCCATGAGGCATGGTTCGCAAGCATCAAGTGATTCATAATCAAGTGATTCCAAAAATCCATCAGCATGGAGTTTCTTCATGCGCTTTACACCAATATGACCTAAACGGCAGTGCCATAAATAAGTTGCACTATCATTATTAACTTTGCATATTTTGGCTTCAATATTATGAATATGTGTATCACTACGATCGAGATTCAATAAAGGATTCACCTTGGGTGTATGACCACAGAAGGTTTTATTCATGTAAACAGAATAACAATTATTCTTTGACTTAAATGAATAACCGTATTGCAATAAACATGATCCAATCATCTTATGCTCAACGCAACACCAAATAACATTTATTTTAGGTTCAACACTAATCCCGAAGGTAAAGGGAGTGTGCGATGGTGATCTTATCAACCTTGGAATCACTTCCAACACACATCGTCACCTCGCCCTCAACTAGTCTCTGTTCATTTTGTAACTCCTGTTTCAAGTTACTAATCATAGAAACTGAACCAGTATCAAATACCCAGGGGCTACTATGAACACTAGTAAAGTACACATCAATAACATGTATATCATATATACTTTTGTTCACTTTGATATCCTTTTTATCCGCCAAGTATCTGGGGTAATTCCGCTTCCAGTGACCATTTCCTTTGTAGTAGAAGCACTCAGTTTCAGGCTTGGGTCTAGCTTTGGGCTTCTTCATGGGAGTGGCAACTTGCTTGCCATTCTTCTTGAAGTTCCCTTTATTTCCCTTGCCCTTTTACTTGAAACTAGTGGTCTTGTCAACCATCAACAATTGATACTTTTCTTGATTTCTACCTTCGCCGATTTCTGCATCGCAAAGAGCTCGGGAATCGTTTTCGTCATCCCTTGCATATCATAGTTCATCACGAAGTTCCAGTAACTTGGTGATAGTGACTAGAGAATTCTGTCAATCACTATCTTATCTGGAAGATTAACTTCCACTTGATTCAAGCGATTGTAGTACTCGGACATTCTGAGCACATGCTCACTAGCTGAGCTATTCTCCTCCATCTTGTAGGCAAAATACTTGTCAGAGGTCTCATACCTCTCGACTCTCGGGCATGAGTCTGAAATATCGATTTCAGCTCTTGGAACATCTTATATGCTCCGTGGCGTTCAAAACGTTTTTGAAGTCCCGGTTCTAAGCCGTAAAGCATGGTGCACTAAACTATCAAGTAGTCATCATATCGAGCTTGTCAAACGTTCATAACGTCTGCATCTACTCCTGCAATAGGTCCGTCACCTAGAGGTGCATCAAGGACATAATTCTTCTGTGCAGCAATGAGGATAATCCTAAGATCGCGGACCTAGTCCGCATCATTGCTACTATCATCTTTCAACATAGTTTTTCTCTAGGGACATATCAAAAAATAAACGGGGAGCTACATCGCGAGCTATTGATCTAGAACATAGATATGCAAAATACTATCAGCTACTAAGTTCATGATAAATTAAATTTCAATTAATCATATTACTTAAGAACTCCCACTTAGATAGACATCCCTCTAATCATCTAAGTGATCACGTGATCCATATCAACTAAACCAAGTCCGATCATCACGTGAGATGGAGTAGTTTTCAATGGTGAACATCACTATGTTGATCATATCTACTATATGATTCACGCTCGACCTTTCGGTCTCAGTGTTCCGAGGCCATATCTGCATATGCTAGGCTTGTCAAGTTTAACCCGAGTATTCTGCATGTGCAAAACTGGCTTGCACCCGTTGTATGTGAACGTAGAGCTTATCACACCCGATCATCACGTGGTGTCTCGGCACGACGAACTGTAGCAATGGTGCATACTCAGGGAGAACACTTATACCTTGAAATTTAGTGAGAGATCATCTTATAAAGCTACCGCCAAACTAAGCAAAATAAGATGCATAAAGGATAAACATCACATGCAATCAATATAAGTGATATGATATGGCCATCATCATCTTGTGCCTTTGATCTCCATCTCCAAAGCACCGTCATGATCACCATCGTCACCGGCTTGACACCTTGATCTTCATCGAAGCATCGTTGCCGTCTCTCCAACTATTGCTTCTACGACTATCGCTACCGCTTAGTGATAAAGTAAAAACAATTACAGGGCGATTGCATTTCATACAATAAAGCGACAACCATATGGCTCCTGCCAGTTGCCGATAACTCTGTTACAAAACATGATCATCTCATACAATAAAATTTAGCATCATGTCTTGACCATATCACATCACAACATGCCCTTCAAAAACAAGTTAGACGTCCTCTACTTTGTTGTTGCAAGTTTTACGTGGCTGCTACGGGCTTAGCAAGAACCGTTCTTACCTACGCATCAAAACCACAACGATTTTTCGTCAAGTGTATTGTTTTAACCTTCAACAAGGACTGGGCGTAGTCATACTCGATTCAACTAAAGTTAGAGAAATAGACACCCACTAGCCACCTATGTGTGAAGCACGTCGGTAGAACCAGTCTCGCGTAAGCATACGCGTAATGTCGGTCTGAGCCGCTTCATCCAACAATCCCGCCGAATCAAAGTATGGCATGCTGGTAAGCAGTATGACTATTATCGCCCACAACTCTTTGTGTTCTACTCGTGCATATAACATCTAAGCATAGACCTGGCTCGGATGCCACTGTTGGGGAACGCAGTAATTTAAAAAAAATCCTATGCACACGCAAGATCCATCTAGGTGATGCATAGCAACGAGAGGGGAGAGTGTTGTCTACGTACCCTCGTAGACCGTAAGCGGAAGCGTTATGACAACGCGGTTGATGTAGTCGTACGTCTTCACGATCCGACCGATCCTAGCACCGAAGGTACGGCACCTCCGCGATCTGCACACGTTCATCTCGGTGACGTCCCACGAACTCTAGATCCAGCTGAGGTCAAGGGAGAGTTTTGTCAGCACGACGGCGTGATGACGGTGATGATGAAGTTACCGGCGCAGGGCGTCGCCTAAGCACTACGACGATATGACCGAGGTGGAATATGGTGGAGGGGGCACCGCACACGGCTAAACAATCAACTTGTGTGTCTATGGGGTGCCCCCCTCCCCCGTATATAAAGGAGTGGAGGAGGGGGAGGGCCGGCCCTCTCATGGCGCGCCCAAGGGGGGAGTCCTACTCCCGGTGGGAGTAGGATTCCCCCTTCCCTAGTTGGAGTAGGAGAGGAAGGAAGGGGGAGAGAGAGGGAAGGAAAGGGGGGACGGCCCCCCACCCACTTTGGATTGTGCTTGGGGGGGTGCGCCCTCCACCTGGCCGCCTCCTCCTCTCTCCCACTAAGGCCCAATCAGGCCCATACACTCCCCAGGGGGTTCCGGTAACCCCCCGGTACTCCGGTAAATGCCCGAACTCACCCGGAACCATTCCGATGTCCAAACATAGCCTTCCAATATATCGATCTTTATGTCTCGACCATTTTGAGACTCCTCATCATGTCCGCGATCATATCCGGGACTCCGAACTACCTTTGGTACATCAAAACACATAAACTCATAATACCGATCGTCACCGAACGTTAAGCGTGCGGACCCTACGGGTTCGAAAACTATGTAGACATGACCGAGACTCATCTCCGGTCAATAACCAATAGCAGAACCTGGATGCTCATATTGGTTCCTACATATTCTATGAAGATCTTTATCGGTCAAACTGCATAACAACATACGTTGTTCCCTTTGTCATCGGTATGTTACTTGCCCGAGATTCGATCGTCGGTATCTCAATACCTAGTTCTATCTCGTTACTGGCAAGTCTCTTTACTTGTTCTGTAATATATATCATTCCGTAACTAACTCATTAGTCACATTGCTTGCAAGGTTTATAGTGATGTGCATTACCGAGAGGGCCCAGAGATACCTCTCCAACAATCGGAGTGACAAATCCTAATCTCGATCTATGCCAAATCAACAAACACCATCGGAGACACCTGTAGAGCATATTTATAGTCACCCAGTTACGTTGTGATGTTTGATAACACACTAAGTGTTCCTCCGGTATTCGGGAGTTGCATAATCTCATAGTCATAGGAACATGTATAAGTTATGAACAAAGCAATAGCAATAAACTAAACTATCATAGTGCTAAGCTAACGGATGGGTCAAGTTAATCACATCATTCTCTAATGATGTGATCCCGTTCATCAAATGACAACTCTTTGTCCATGGCTAGGAAACTTAACCATCTTTGATTAACGAGCTAGTCAAGTAAAGGCATACTAGTGACACTCTGTTTGTCTATGTATTCACACATGTACTAAGTTTCCGGTTAATACAATTCTAGCATGAATAATAAACATTTATCATGATATAAGGAAATATAAATAACAACTTTATTACTGCCTCTAGGGCATATTTCCTTCATGAAGGGCAATGGTGTTGATGAAGAAGCCCTCCGTGATCAAATCCCCCTCCGGTAAGATGCCGGAAAAGGCCCCTAGATGGGATCTCACGGGTACAGAAGGTTGCGGTGGTGGAAAAGTGTTTTCGTGGCTCTCCCTGTTGGTTTTGGGATATATGAGAATATATAGGCGGAAGAAATAGGTCGGTGGAGTCACGAGGGGCCCACAAGTGTGGGGGTGCGCCCTACCCCCCGGGCGCGCCCTCCGTCCTTGTGGCTGCCTCGTGGCTTCCCTGACTTGCACTCCAAGTCCTCTGGATGTCTTCTGGTTCAAGAAAAATTATCGCAAAAGTTTTATTATGTTTGGACTCTGTTTGGTATTCCTTTTCTGCGAAACTCTAAAGCAAGGAAAAAACAGAAACTGACACTGGGCTCTAGGTTAATAGGTTAGTCCCAAAAATAATATAAAATAGCATATTCATGCATATAAAACATCCAAAACAGATAATATAATAGCATGGAACAATAAAAAATTATAGTGTAACATCCCAAAATTCTAAATTTTGGAATGTTATAATAAATAGATAGATTTGATTGATTGTTTGATTGATTGTGTGAAGCTGAGTGAAATTCGAAACTTTTTGAAAGTTAAATGAGAGGGAATAAAAGGACTTTCCCAAACTTTCATATTACTGTTATGATCTCCATGAATTCAAATTCTTTTCACCACAAAACCCTGGAGAGAAGATGACATGACTTCTTCCATTTATTTAAATGACAAGGGGTGTTGAAAATATTTGAATTTCATTTGAGAATATTTCCAATTCTGAAACTTTATGCAACTCAATGATTTTCACGAGCGAAGATAAAATGACTTCTTCAAAACATATGAAATATGAGTTGGGAGTTTCAAAGGATCAAATTCAAAGTCCTTTTGGAAATTATTTTTAATTTGGAGTTGTTTGGGTGATATTCAAATTATTTTTCTCCAAAAATAAAAAACATGGAAAATAGGGTAACAAGATTCCCTACATCATAAAATTGGAGATAAATAAATTTGAAATCATTTTGGTATTTTGAAAATGATTTTTATTGGATTTTAGTAGAGCAGTAGCACTATTTGATTTATTTGAATTTTTGTGGATTTTATTTAATACTCGAAAAATGCCCATGCTGTAGGAAATCGTTTTCTGAAAATTTTGATATATAATATGCCTATGTACAATTTTAGTTTTGTTTTAGTTATACAGTTTTCCTTCTGTTTCTAATAAAAAAACTGTACGTGCCGCCCAAATTTTATCCGTCGCCTACATGCACAATGCACCCATGCCGGCCCATGTTGTTTTTTGGTTATGTTTGCAGAAAAAAAAAATATTTTTCTTTTTCTTATTTTTTTTCTTCTTTTAGTGTTTGAAAAAAAAAACTGCCGCACGCACGCGAGGCGCCGCCGAAGCTTTAGGCCCATGCGCTTTTCTCTTTTCTTGTATTTCGTCTACGTTTAGTCCCACATTGCCTAGCCCTTAACCTTTAAGCCTATTTTCCACCAATAAATATAGACTCATAGAGCCTCCAAAAATCATCCGATTCGGGTTAAATCAAAATTTTGGTTTAACTAGATTCCTTCAAGAAAAAAATATATTTCTCCTCTCCGACGGGACTTTTGGAAGTTGTCTCCTCACTCCGAAGTCGTCTTTTAGGTATATTTATTCGTTCTCTGTATTTATGCGTTAGACCTAAATTTTTCTTAGCCGTAGCTTTTTTCTTCTGCAAAACAGCTTGGCCCTAATTTTTCAAATAACCATAACTTTTTACTCGTTCATCCAAATTAGATCAAACCAGCGCCTATAGTTTCGTCTTGTTTTCACCTATCCAGTTAACCTGTCACGTCAACTTTTTGAAATTTTCAAATTTCGAAATTTGTTCAAATTCATATTCAAACTTCTTTTGTTCATAACTTAAGTTCTGTAACTCCGTTTGAGTTGATTCTTTTTGCAAAGCGAAGCTCTTGACCTAAACTTTCTGATAAGGCCAAATCCATCTAATTTTGGTACTGTTAGAAATTGTTTTATGTTGCAAGAGTTATTTGCTTGGTTTTGAAGTTTTCCGAATTGTTTTCCTCGTTCTTTCTGATCTTTTGAGTGATTGCTTATGTGTGGTTACCATTGCTTGCTTACGATGGATTGACCGGAGTGTGACGAGTAGATCTATCCAGAGTATTGAGTGCGAATCATCTTCATCAACATTGCAGGGAAGTAACACTTTGATCATACCCCTTTACTACCCAGTTTTATTGCATTAGATCAATCCTCAAACAATTGCATGATTAGGATCTGATTAATATGTGGGTTTTGGGAAGTAGATGAGGTAGTACCTATTGCCCTGTTTATTATCAAACCTTTGGGAGTTACTTCTACGTTTGCTTATATTGCTATGCTATGCTCGTAGACGTGGATTGGGATTGAGTGAATTTTCCATGACAGATGTGAGATTGTTAATTAATGGTTCAACTTAAGGTGGCTACTTAAATAAACATCTGGGTGGATTGAGGCACCTGGAGAACCCAATGTTGTCTGTATTTTTGGATATTCCGGAGTACCCGTGTGATCATCCTATGGACCGCCACCCAGACTCAAAGGGATCATAAGATTATTCATGCTAGAAACTTCCGTGCGCAGCCACAAGCTATTATGGGCTCTAGCATAGTTGAGTATGTTGCATGACCTCTTCCAGTGGTAGGCTAGCAGATGTAGGGGATGTAGGTTGGTACTGTCTACCCAGGGTTAGAGTTAATGCTTCTGAAAGACTGTGTCTCGGTCATCCGTTTCTCAAACACCATGCAGTGTGAGAAATCCAACGGAGGAGATCGAGTCTTGTGGGGAAAAGTGCGCAAACCTCTGCAGAGTGTACAAACTAATCATGATTAGCCATGTCCCCGGTTATGGACATCTTGAGTATCTAGTACTTGGATTATCATGTGAATCTCATCATCATGTTACTTTAATTAATATTGTTGGGTTAATGATGATACTTAATTGGGATTGAGATGTTGTCAACCATCTCAATGTTTCACAATCACCACGATAGTTAAATAAAATTTATTCCTTTGCAGAGGGAAAAATTGGCTTTTCGCAAAAACATTATAACCATAGAGCTTTTCCACCAGCCATATATGCATGTAGTGATAGCCTTTGTTCATCATTTCTCTATGGTGTGAATTTGCCAGCATATTCCATGTGCTGACCCGTTTTCGGGCTGCAACGTTTCATGTTGCAGTATTCTTACGACGAGTAAGTAATACGTTAGGGTTACGATTTCTACACTCAACTTTGCCGTTGGTGTTGATGGGAATTCACAACCTTGTTACTTCCGCTATTTGGATTGAGGTAATAGTATTTACGTTACTTTATACATGTGATTTACCTCTGTTATAAATCCTCGAGTACTGTGTGTGTCAGCATACCGATCCAGGGATGACACTTAAGCACAAAGACTTGATCCATTCGGGTCGGGTCGCTACATATAGATACATTGGAGACGTATCAAGCATCCCCAAGCTTAATTCCTGCTCGCCCTCGAGTAGGTAAATGATAAAAACAGAATTTTTGATGTGAAATGCTACCTAACATATTTATCCATGTAATTTCTTTATTGTGGTATGAATGTTCAGATCCGTATGATTCAAAACAAAAGTTTAATATTGACATAAAAACAATAATACTTCAAGCATACTAACAAGGCAATTATGTTTTCTCAAAATAACATGGCCAAAGAAAGCTTATCCCTACAAAATCATATAGTCTGGCTATACTCCATCTTCATCACACAAAATATTTAAATCATCCACAACCCCGATGACAAGCCAAGCAATTGTTTCATACTTTTGATCTTCTCAAACTTTTTCAACTTTCACGCAATACATGAGCGTGAGCCATGGACATAGCACTATAGGTGGAATAGATGGTGGTTATGGAGAAGACAAAAAGAAGGAGATAGTCTCACATCAACTAGGAGTATCAACGGGCTATGGAGATGCCCATCAATAGATATCAATGTGAATGAGTAGGGATTGCCATGCAACGGATGCACTAGAGCTATAAATTTCTAAAAGCTCAAAAAGAAACTAAGTGAGTGTGCATCCAACTTGCTTGCTCACGAAGACCTAGGGTAATTTGAGGAAGCCCATCATTGGAATTTACAAGCCAAGTTCTATAACGAAAATTCCCACTAGTATATGAAAGTGACAATATAGGAAACTCTCTATCATGAAGATCATGGTGCTACTTTGAAGCACAAGTGTGGTAAAAGGATAGTAGCATTGCCCCTTCTCTCTTTTCTCTCATTTTTTATATTTGGGCCTTCTCTCATTTTTTTTGGCCTCTTTTTTTTTGTCCGGAGTCTCGTCCCGACTTGTGGGGGAATCATAGTCTCCATCATCCTTTCCTCACATGGGACAATGCTCTAATAATGAAGATCATCACACTTTTATTTACTTACAACTCAAGAATTACAACTTGATTCTTAGAACAAAATATGACTATATATGAATGCCTCCTGCGGTGTACCGGGATGTGCAATGAATCAAGAGTGACATGTATGAAATAATTATGAACGGTGGCTTTTCCACAAATACGATGTCAACTACATGATCATGCAAAGCAATATGACAGTGATGGAGTGTGTCATAATAAACAGAACGGCAGAAAGTTGCATGGCAATATATCTCGGAATGGCTATGGAAATACCAGAATAGGTAGGTATGGTGGCTATTTTGAGGAAGGTATATGGTGGGTTTATGGTACCGGTGAAAGTTGCGCGGCACTAGAGAGGCTAGCAATGGTGGAAGGGTGAGAGTGCGTATAATCCATGGACATATACTTATTGCAACAATCTATTAGTTATCGAAACGAAATACTACACGCATGCTCCTAGGAGGGTAGATTGGTAGGAAAAGACCATCGCTCGTCCCCGACCGTCACTCATAAGGAAGACAATCAATAAATAAATCATGCTCCGACTTCATCACATAACGGTTCACCATACGTGCATGCTACGGGAATCACAAAATTTAACACAAGTATTTCTCAAATTCACAATTACTCACTAGCATGACTCTAATATCACCATCTTCATATCTCAAAACAATCATAAGGAATCAAGCTTCTCATAGTATTCAATGCACTTTATATGAAAGTTTTTGTTATATCCCTCTTGGATGCCTATCATATTAGGACTAAATTTATAACCAAAGCAAATTACCATACTGTTTAAAGACCCTCAAAATAATATAAGTGAAGCATGAGAGTTCATCAATTTCTATAAAATAAAACCACCGTCGTGCTCTAAAAAGATATAAGTGAAGCACATAGAGCAAAATTGCCTAGCTCAAAAGATATAAGTGAAGCACATAGAGTATTCTAATAAATCATGATTCATGCATGTCTCTCTCAAAAGGTGTGTATGGCAAGGATGATTGTGGCAAACTCAAAATTAAGGACTCAAATCATACAAGACGCTCCAAGCAAAACACATATCATGTGGTGAATAAAAATATAGCCTCAAGTAAAGTTACCGATAGACGAAGACAAAAGAGGGGATGCCTTGCGGGGCATCCCCAAGCTTAGGCTCTTGGTTGTCCTTGAATATTACCTTGGGGTGCCTTGGGAATCCCCAAGCTTAGGCTATTGCCACTCCTTATTCCATAGTCCATCAAATCCTTACCCAAAACTTGAAAACTTCACAACACAAAACTCAACAGAAAATCTCATAAGCTCCGCTAGTATAAGAAAATAAATCACCACTTTTGGTAATTTTGTGAACTCATTCTTTATTTATATTGGTGTAATATCTAATGTACTCCAACTTCTCCATGGTCCATACACCCTCCCCCCCCCCCCCCCCGATACTAGTCATAGATTCATCAAAATAAGCAAACAACACATAGAAAATAGAATTTGTCAAAAACACCACAGTCTATAGCAATCTGGATATTTCGAATACTTCTTTAACTCCAAAAATTCTGAAAAATTAGGAAAAAGTCAATATTTTATCATGCTTCTACTAAAAATGAGAATTGTTTTCCTGAGCGCAAAAGTTTCTGTTTTCAGCAAAATCAAATCAACTATCATCGTAAGCTATCCCAAAGGTCTTACTTTGCACAAACACTAATTAAAACACAAAACTACATCTAACCAGAGGCTGGATGAATTATTTATTGCAAAACAGGGCCTAAAAAGCAAAAACAAAAATAAAATTGGGTTGCCTCCCAACAAGCGCTATTGTTTAACGCCCTTAGCTAGGCATAAAACACGAATAGATCTAGGTATTCTCGTCTTCGGTATGCAATTCTTTTCTCATAATAGATTCATAAGGCAATTTAATTTTCTTTCTTGGAAAGTCTTACATGCCCTTCCTTAACGAAAATTGCAATCTAATGTTTCCTTCTTTCATATCAATAATTGCACCAATCGTTCTTAGGAAAGGTCTACCAAGGATAATAGGAATCTACGGGCACATAATTCCTACTTGCAACAATAAGAACATCATTAATCCTTCCCATGGGTTTCTTAATAGTGGAATCCGCAAGATGCAAATTTAAAGAACAATCATCAAATTCACGGAAACCTAACACATCACATAAAGTTTTTGGAATCGTGGAAATGCTAGCACCCAAATCACACAAAGCATGGCACTCATAATCTTTAATTTTAATCTAATAGTAGATTCCCACTCATCATAAAGTTTTCTAGGGATAGAAACTTCCAATTCAAGCTTTTCTTCAAAAGATTGCATCATAGCATCAACGATATTTTAGTAAAAGCTTTCTTTTGATTATAAGCATGAGGAGAATTCAACATGGATTGCAACAGGGAAATAGCATCAACGATATAAGTAAAAGCTTTGTTTTGATTATAAGCATGAGGAGAATTCAACATGGATTGCAACATGGATTGCAAAAATTATCATAATTAAATTCCTTGAAATCCAAAAGAGTGTGTTCATTGCTACTTACAGTTTTGACCTCTCCAATCCCACTTTTATCAATTTTTGCATCAAGATCTAAAAACTCTGAATCATTGGGACACCTTTTAACTAAAGTTGACTCATCTCCAGTCCCATCTTTATCAAGATTTATATTGGAAAACAAAGATTCAATAGGAGTCACATCAATCACTTTAAGATCTTTATCTTTATTTTCACGGAAACTAGAAGAACACGTTTTTATAAACCAATCTTTTTAGCACGCATCTCAGCGGTTCTTTCTTTGCACTCATCAATGGAAATTCTCATAGCTTTGAGAGACTCATTGATATCATGCTTGGGTGGAATAGATCTAAGTTTCAAAGAATCAACATCAAGAGAAATTCTATCCACGTTCCTAGCCAAATCATCAATTTTAAGCAATTTTTCTTCAATCAAAGCATTGAAATTCTTTTGCAAACTCATAAATTCTTTAACACTATTTTCAAAATCAGTGGGAATCTTATTATAATTCCAGAAGAATTGTTGTAGGAATTACCATAATTATTAGAGGAATTACTAGGAAACGGCCTAGGATTAAAATTACCTCTAT
The DNA here is from genome assembly GCF_002575655.3 of Aegilops tauschii subsp. strangulata. Classification (NCBI taxonomy): domain Eukaryota; kingdom Viridiplantae; phylum Streptophyta; class Magnoliopsida; order Poales; family Poaceae; genus Aegilops; species Aegilops tauschii. The sequence continues at coordinate 32,264,849 of NC_053040.3, read as the reverse complement.
ACGCGTTATTACCAAAATCGCTCCTACCAACAAAATTCACATCCATAGATTCATTATTATTCTCAATCAAAGTAGACAAAGGCATATCATTAGGATCAATAGGAGCAATCTTGCTAGCAAATAATTTCATAAGCTCATCCATCTTTCCACTCAAAATATTAATCTCTTCAATCGCATGCACCTTTTTACTAGCGGAAGATCTTTCGGTATGCCATTGAGAATAGTTAAACATAATATTATCTAGGAGTTTAGTAGCTTCTCCTAAATTAATTTCCATAAAAGTACCTCCCGTGGCCGAATCTATTAGATTTCTAGAAGCAAAATTCCATCCAGCATAAAATTTTTGTATAATCATCCACAAATTCAAACCATGAGTATGGAAATTTCTTATCATCAATTTCATCCTCTCCCAAGTTTGTGCAACATGTTCATGATCAAGTTGCTTAAAATTCATAACATCGTTCCTAAGGGAGATGATCTTAGCAGGAGGAAAATACTTGGAAATAAAAGCATCTTTACACTTATTCCATGAATCAATACTATTTTTAGGCAAAGATGAAAACCAAGTTTTAGCACGATCTCGAAGTGAGAACGGGAATAGCTTCAATTTATCAATATCATTATACACATCTTTCTTCTTTTGGATATCACAAATCAACGAAATTATTAAGATGGGATGCGGCATCTTCACTAGGAAGGCCGGAAAATTGATCTTTCATAACAAGATTTAGCAAAGCGGCATTAATTTCACAAGATTCTGCATTAGTAGCGGGAGCAATCGGAGTACTAATAAAGTCATTATTATTGGTGTTGGAAAAGTCACACAATTTGGTGTTCTCTTGAGCCATCGTGACAAAGCAATCCAACACACGAGCACACAAGAAGCAAACGAGGAAGACGAACGGAAGAGGGTCCAAGAAAAGGCAAATCTTTTCAAAAATCGTTTTAGAAGTGGGGGAGAGGAAAACGAGAGGCGAATGGCGAATAATGTAATGCAAGACATGAGAGTTTACGATGGGTACTTGGTATATCTTGACTTGGCGTAGATCTCCCCGACAACGGCGCCAGAAATTCTTCCTGCTACTTCTTGAGCTTGCGTTGGTTTTTCCCCTGAAGAGAAAAGGGTGATGCAGCAAAGTAGAGTAAGTATTTCCCTCAATTTGAGAACCAAGATATCAATCCAGTAGGAGATAACGAACAAGTCACCGAATACCTGCACAAACAATCAAACAACTTGCACCCAACACGAAAAAGGGGTTGTCAATCCCTTCACGTTTACTCGCAAAAGTGAGATCTGATAGCAATAGATAAACGGTAAAGTAAATATTTTTGGTATTTTTGGTTTATAGATCGGAAAGTAAAATATTGCAAAGGAAGTAAATCGGAAACTAAAATTGTACATCGGAAACTTATATGATGGAAAATAGACCCAGGGGCCATAGGTTTCACTAGAGGCTTCTCTCAAGATAGCAAATAATAAGGTGGGTGAACAAATTACTGCCGAGCAATTGATAGAAAAGCGCAAAGTTATGACGACATCTAAGGCAATGATCATGAATATAGGCATCACGTCCGTGTCAAGTAGACCGAAACGATTCTGCATCTACTACTATTACTCCACACATCGACCGCTATCTAGCATGCATCTAGAGTATTAAGTTTTTTTTCATAAAGAACGGAGTAACGCATTAGGCAAGATGACATGATGTAGAGGAATTAACTCAAGCAATATGATGAAAACCCCATCTTTTTATCCTCGATGGCAATAATACAATACGTGCCTTGCTGCCCCTACTATCACTGGGAAAGGACACCACAAGATTGAACCCAAAGCTAAGCTCTTCTCCCATTGCAAGAAAAACCGATCTAGTTGGCCAAACCAAATCGATAGTTCGAAGAGACTTGTAAAGATACCAAATCGTACATATAAGAATTCAAAAGAGATTCAAATAATATTCATAGATAAGCTGATCATAAATCCACAATTCATCGGATCTCGGCAAACACACCGCAAAAAAAGTATACATCTAATAGATCTCCAAGAACATCGAGGAGAACATGGTATTGAGAACCAAAGAGAGAGAAGAAGCCATCTAGCTACTAGCTATGGACCCGTAGGTCTGTGATAAACTACTCACGCTTCATCGGAAGGGCAATGGTGTTGATGAAGAAGCCCTCCGTGATTGAATCCCCCTCCGGCAGGACGCCGGAAAAGGCCCCTAGATGGGATCTCACGGGTACAGAAGGTTGCGGCGGTGAAAAGTGTTTTCGTGGCTCTCCCTGTTGGTTTTGGGATATATGAGAATATATAGGCATAAGAAATACGTCGGTGGAGTCACGAGGGACCCACAAGGGTGGGGGCGCGCCCTCCGTCCTTGTGGCTGCCTCGTGGCTACCCTGACTTGCACTCCAAGTCCTCTGGATGTCTTCAGGTCCAAGAAAAATCATCGCAAAAGTTTTATTCCGTTTGGACTCCGTTTGGTATCCCTTTTCTGCGAAACTCTAAAATAAGGAAAAAACAGAAACTGGCACTGGGCTCTAGGTTAATAGGTTAGTCCCAAAAATAATATAAAATATCATATTAATGCATATAAAACATCCAAAACAGATAATATAATAGCATGGAACAATCAAAAATTATAGATACATTGGAGACGTATCACCCGGGCACGCCCTCGACCCCTCATACTACCCCAGATTTGGTCCTGGTTTGAGGGGTGTCGGTCAGTCCGGACGTTTAGGGATAAAATGGGGGGTCCGATTGGGTCACTGTTTTTTGAGCGGGCACTGACCGAACAGACGTTTCGAGCCTTTGAGGAGAAAGTAGGGGGTGCGGCTGAAGATGCTCTAAGAAGCCACGGTCCCCGTGATGTCAAAAAAGAAGGGGGAAAAAGCCACGGTCCCCCCTTTGTCAAATCTCAATCGATCGACCGCTCCCCCTACCCCTCCCCCCACAATCCCTTGCGGCCTATAGACGATTTCGTGAACATGGACAAAACTGGCCCCTTTCTTAAACTTGAACAGAAAATGAACCCAATTTGAAAACATTTCACCAAATGACCCTCTTTTGCATGACGCCCGGGACTGGGGAGCCATGCTAGAGAGCATGACGCCCCGGGCTAGGGCGCCATGGTTGCGACATATAGCATGGCGCCCTAACCCGGGACGTCATGCTATCTAGCATGGCGCCCTAGGCCCGGGCGTCATGAAAAAAGGCCACTTTGTAAAATATTTTCATATTGAGGCCATTTCGTGTTGAAGTTTTGGAAAAGGGTCATTTGTCCATTTTCACAACGATCTCTGCATCAGGGCGCTCATCCGGCTCCGCGACTCTATGGGATTCCCTCGGGCTCCGTCGAGATGGTTGGGAGAATGGCTGGAGTGATGTCCCCAAGAAGAATGGCTGGGAGAAGATGTGAATTGGAAGAAGTTGGGGATGAGTTATATAGAGAGAACGAGAGGTTGAGAGTTCAGATTTATTTATGTTCTGTTCTTGGATGATTTGATACTGACATACATAGGCATCCCAGTTTTCTCCCTTTTTACGGTATACTACACACTCCCTTTTTACAGTATACTACACACTCATATACTGACCCGGAAGAGCACACAACGCAGCGCTCACGCAATCACGCAACACAAGTCTGTCATGTAGGTTCATGATGGCAGCGCCTCTGCTGTGTCCGCCAACAGCAATGTCACATGTGTAGGAAGAGAAGGCAGGCATGACACGCCGACGGCACCGCCTCCGGCGCCTATGTATCCGCTTACATGCTCATCTGAGGTGGGGACAGAAACATAATGTCTCCCTGCTTGAGGTTTCAAGCAAATGCATTTTGATGAGTGGTCCATTGGTTCCATTTCAAAGTTGACTATTTGTTCATATCCTCAATGGGTTTCTAATCCTTTATTTATTTTAGTTCCCTGCTCATGACATCGGTGGTGCTTGCTCATAGGGCATCAGCCTTACATGAATGTTTTGTTGAATTTAGTAACTGATGGATTTATGCTCGAGGTTCTTATTTGAAACTGTTGGTTCAGGTTTGCTAGATATTTTGATCATGTGTGAAAAAAAATGCAAGATATCTGCTAAATTTCGTATGATTGATAAGCTGTTTCTCTCTTTTGTTGTATTTAGCTAGCTATTACTATCTTTGTTCGCTCAATCAGTTATGTTTCTGCGGTGATTTGTCAAGTTAGACTGATCACTAAATAGATACAAATATGTATTGCAGTGATTGGCCAAGTTAGTCCCCCCATCAAATATAGTTGGTATTTTGTTTCCTTGCAAATTCATGCATATCTTCTAGTGCATGCTACATACAGAGCCAATCTCCAGAGCGTACATCATCCCAGCAAAAGTATATATGTGTTCTCGTGGCAGTGTGGTTGGAGTTGTATTGAAGTACACCTAGCTAGCAGCCTGTTTCTTCATCATAGCTATCAAAACCAAACCTGCAGAGCAAGTAATAACAACATCAGTCAAAGAAACTTGCAACCTTTCATTCAAGGAAAGCTGTGGAGGTATTTCGCATAATTTTTGTATAACTCAAACAGTAATCATTAGCTTCACAATGGTGGAAATTGTGCCAAACGCTCCAAAGAACATTATCAGACAGAACCAACATCTCAAACAGAGAACAGCTATAGGTAGCTTGCATTGTGGTTAGCACAGTTTTAACTCCAAATAGTAGAACTTCGAAGTAACTTGGCAACACTAGTCCTATTAGAGGGCAAAAAGAACAGTGGGCACACAAGGGGCTCATGGAGTAGGCCGGAAAGCATAAACATCTGGATAGCTCATAGGCATGCTTTCTGAAATGTATGAGGTAGCTAGTTACTGACAAATCGAATTTGAACAAACTAATACAGTACAAGCCTCAAGCAAGGGAGCGTGCATCATCTTACTAACTGATGCTTCCTTCAATCCAATATAACTACCATTATTTTTACTTGTTTAGTGATAACAGACTTAAACTAGAATAATCAGGTAAGAGATTTAACAAAGGTATCCTCTTCAAAAACTGTGACAATCATTAGTTCACTGTGAATCTGAGGAACCACAATGATCCAAAATAAGAATGTGAAATGTCAAACCTACAAGGCTGTATGAGAATCAAGGAAATTTGAAACGAAATGCTCAGGTATTGTTTCTTCTCAATCACTTGTGTAGAGTCTGTAGACGGGGTAGCATGCTAATCACACTAGGACTGGATAGATCCATAACCACAGAAAAATAAATAAAGACGATGCAACAATGAGTAAAACAGAGTAACTAATCACACTAGGACTGGATAGATCCATAACCACAGAAAAATAAATAAAGACGATGCAACAATGAGTAAAACAGAGTAACTAAGTGGAAACATATCCCTGAAGCATAGTGAAGTGTAAGTAGTTCATTTGGTACTTCTTAGAATGATAGCACCCTAATCTCTGAGCAGGCACAAGCATATGCACAAATAGGAAATAAGAATTTGGTAAGTGGTGGGCAGGTGGGTTAACAGCTAAGCAATTTGGTACTTGAGAAATGTCAGTAAAAAGGATAGAGTACATTTTTTGAAGTAACAGACCCGATACCTACACATACATGCAGAATATATGCTTACCTGGTGAAGCCCCAGTCCAATAGCATATCTAACAAGCAATCATCTTATGAATCGTCTCCATCACCAGTAACTGTTTCTGCAAGCATACGAAGTCAAACCACAAATTAAGTTCCAACAAAAAGACAAATAGATATTGGTAGTTTTAAAAAAAGCAGTTTGGATACAGCATTAGAGGTAGATAGATAAATCACATATGCCGTCGAATTCAATGAATAGTCTGAAAATAGTGTATACTGATAAATATTGTAAAAATGAAAAAGATCACACCCAGACCATTAGCTAGCAGAAGAGACAAGTTATCCAGAATTACTAAGCTTGTTCCATGCCATATCAGAAAACATATATAATCATACTGATCCAAGCAAAAAATGGATTGCCACTGTTCATATTTAGATTATCCTAAATAAATTTAGCCTGAAAATGGAATGAACTCAATTTATTAGTTTTCCCAGGTATAGATAGAGCAACATACTATCCTAAAGTGATACAATGAACAATTATTCGTAAATTTTAAACAAAAGCATCATGATTTAAAATGAGTAGCAAGATTAGCAAAGATAACAATATTGATTGAAAGAAATAGACTAGTTATAGGCATCCAAAGATACCCATTGAGCTGACTATGTGACAATTCAGTTTGTATAAGCTACTCCCTCCGTCCCATAATATAAGATCTTATTACATCCAATATGCCTACAACATCAAATGGATTACCAGAAAATATTAGCATACATCCACTGTTTACAGCATAAACATTTAGTCATTCCTTAGATAAACTAGTATTGTGCACACCTTTGGCGATGTGACTGAGGTTGAAATCAAATGTAAATTTTAGTGGATGTAGTAGATGTCTCCCCAAATTTAAATGGGCTTATACATAGAAAATGAAATTTGTCATGGGAGAAAGAACACTACTGAAGGAATTCTGCACCAATTACCTGTATTTGGGCTTTCTTTTGGCATTTCTACCGTAAGCTGTGTCTTCTCCAGATTTGCACCATCCTGGTCCTCCGTAGCAGTAGCCACAGTTGTAGACTCCGAAAATGTCGTGACTAGAACCTGGCTAGCCTCCTCTGAACACATTACAAGTTAAATGACCCATAAGCCCAGTAGTACAAGTTGAGTAAGAAAGAGCAACTGAAAAGATCATATGCAGCTTCAAGAAATGCTAGCATGTTCCAAAAATAGGATAATGCAAGGCTGCTATGAGAGATTTCAACAGAACACAGTAAGTCAAGAATTGGGCAAACATAAAGGACATATAGTCCAACAATAGGCCAAACTGAAAAATTCACAATATCCATTAGGCAATTGCTGAGCTAAAAATGTTCGGCTCACCAGCAATACGATCATCACACTCCTTCATCAGACGAGTAAACCTCGAGTCACCAGATATGCAGGAAGAACCCACTTCAAGAGCAGCCTTTGCAGTTTGGTATTCCTCTGGCTTGATGGAACCAGGGCAGGCCATATGCATCGAAGGATCTAGTTCAATTGGTTTGTAGGCATCAGCTACTATCTCAGCAAGAAAAAAATTACTACGCGCCTAGTGCACTTTATTGCTTAAGTACAAACAGACAATTGCTATGAAGTAACAAGTAAAAATGCATGATTTAACTATTTCAGTTTGTCCACAAATGTGGGTCACTGTAGATCGGCACAAAAATTAAGGAATTAACCTCCATGACCATCATGTCATTCTCTTGCTACTAAGGAATCACATGACAGGACAACAATGTACCTTTTGAATCTACAGAAATCACTATTATATCTTTTCCTTCACACATAGAGTAGAACAACTATTTAATGCTATTAGTAAAATAACCATTGTACTTTTAAAAGCAACTTGACTACAATTTCGCCTTGCCATGTTTATAGTTGACTACACCTGTAGCCTGGGTACCGAAGCGGAACTAATGACATAAAAAACATATGTAGCAGCTATGGAAAAAGTCGTTATATGTTTATTACCTGAGCGACAATAACTTTCGAAGGGGTGGTACCAGCAGCCAGAGTCACGAAATTTGTCGTAACGAAATGTATCCAGCTGCAAGGCGAAGAGGCAGCTGGCAGAAGATAACAGCAGCATCCTGTTGTACTCTGCAAGCCCTCGAATGATTACACGCCCCGCGTGTCTCTGTGGATCAATTGGGAGTCGAATATTTAGGTCGATGCTCCTTGTTATGACCCAGCAATTGTTGGCATCACAGTCAGTAAGCCTCCTCCAGATATGCACACGTAGGCCTGACAGTGTGAGCAAACTGACAGCGCCCTCTTCTGGTATTGCCAAGATCTGATAATCAGTCATGCTGTTTATATCACCTACTACCATGCAACAGACAGATTATGTGTGCTAACGTCAAACGCAGCCAGGCTATTTGATAAGCGAACTCCATCCATAACATCAGACAGACTCAATCTATTATACACTAGCCAGTGAATAGAGTTTCCAACTAGCACAGGTGGGGAATTCCTGAAAGATATGGTAGGAGGACCACTGGACGGATCCTTCCCTGGAAGTGAGGGAGAGACGAGTTTCTTCCATACCATGTTCTTGGAGGAATAGAAGAGCGCGTTTGCGCGCGCGCCCTCAAGTCCTACCAGAACCACCTGGAACTGCTCATCATCCCAGGCAAGGCGAAGCACCGCCCCATGAATCGGTCCTAGGCCTCTGAGGGGGGGGGGGGGGGGGGGGGGGGGGGGGCGGCGATGCGATGCTGGAGGCCGGTCAAGGGCTCCCACACCAGGAGCCGGTCCCCGTCCCCGAGGAGGATTAGGACGAGGCCATGGCGGCAATCGATGATTTCGTCGTCGTCGCGGCCGTTGTCGAGGATGAAGCGCTCCTGGGGACGCGATTCGGTACCTCCAGCGTGGGGGAAAAACAGAGCGGGCGGCGGCCGACGAAGAAGCCCAGCATGGGAGGGCTGCGGCGGTTGTGCAGGCAGAACCGGCGGAAGAAGACGGGGTCGCAGACGAGGCGGCGCCACCGCCTGCAGACGGCGGAGGCGCGGGGAAGCGAAGACGGCAAAGGAGGGAGGCGGAGGAGGATCTCCGTGAGGAGATCGTCCAGATCGATCGGCGACAGCGGCGGCGGCGCCGACGGCGGGCTGGGGAGGCCGCCTGCCGCCATTTCACTCCTCCCTCACGGCTCCTGCGGGTGCGGGTTGGGGAAATCGGGCGGAGAGCTTGCGGTTGCTGGTGGACGAAGCGAAGGGGATTGATTTCGTATTGCAACGGGCGTATTCGGATTCGTCTCGTCGTTCTGAGCAACTTTCATGTACAAAGTTTTTCCATCCGAACTACGGTTTATTTTATATGAATTTTAAAAGATTTAAATTAATTTTAGCATTTATTTAATTTATTTAATACAACATTATCCAGAACAGTGCATGCTGACGTTGACGTCAGCAGTCAACAGGGCATTGACTGGGTCAAACTGACGTGCGGGTCCCGCATGTCATACACTGCTTAGTTTAATTCGGGTTTAGCTAATTAATTACTGTTTAATTAAATTAACTAATTAATTAGATTAAGTTAAACAGGATTAATTAACTTAATTAATTTAGTTAATTAATTAAATTTATTATTATTATTATTTTATATTTTATTATTATTATTATTATTATTTTTTCGTTCTGTGGGCTGGGCCCCACATGTCATTGGCCCTAGGGGGTTCGGGCCCAGGGGCAGTGGCTCAGGGGCGCGAGGCCCCACCTGGCAGTGGCCCAGGGGCCACAGGCGGGCGCGGGCGCGGCGCGCGTGTGCGGCGCGGGCGATGGGCGGTGGTGCGGGCAGACCCGACGACGAGCGCCGCGGGCGGGGTCAAGCCCGAGTGGCGACCAGCACGCGGGGGCGGTACGGCGTGGCCCCCAGGTTGAAGCGGCGACGAGGCCGAGGGCGGGCTGCGCAAGCCGCGACGGTGGTGAGGGCGAACGGAGGGGGCGTGGGGCGCGGTGGTGGAGGTGGTGAGCGCGGTGGCGAGCGCCGTGCGGGGCGGAGGAAGTGGCCGAGCGCGGCCACGGCGGGCGCGCGTGGTCGCAGGGGGAGCCAGGGGAGGGGGTGCGCCGCCCGCAGCGACGGCACCGCGCGGTGAGCGCGGACGGGACGAGGGAGCAGCGGGACGGTGCGGCGACGAGCGCGGCCGAGCGCGCGCGGGGCGCGGCGACCGCGGCGAGTGCGCGCCGGACAGGGGGTGCGGGGCAGGCGACGGGACTGCAGTGGCGGGGCGGAGCGAGGGCGGCCGGACGCAGCCACGGCGGGCGCGTGCGGGCACGCGCTAGCGGGGCGTGGGGAAGAGGAGAAGGAGGGGGGTCCTCACGGGGGGGACACGGGGTCTAGGGCAGCGGGGCTCGGGGTGGAAGGCGGGGACGACGGCGATGTGGAGGAGGCAGTCCGGCGAGGAGGAGGAGGCAGGCCGGCGAGGGCGAGGCGGCGGCGGCGGACGAGGGCGAGGCGGCGGCGTCGAGCCCGATCCGATCTGGATCGAGGGAGGGAGGGGGAGAGCGGCGGCGCGAGTGGGGGAGTGGGTTAGGGTTTGCGGGGGGGAGTGGATAAGGGAGAGTGGGAGTGGGCCGGCCGGCTGGGCCTGAGGGGTTGGCCCAGTTGGGCCACGGTCCAGAGGGGGTTTTCTTCTTTCATTTTTTTGTTTGTTTTCTCTTTTGTATTTTCTTTCTTTTATTTATTTGCTTTTCTGTTTTATTTCAATTTAAATTATTTAGGCATTTTATAAAAATGTGTTTACTACACCATATTTACTTACGCAAAATATGGCACCTCCCGAACATTTTTGTTGTAATTTTTGAAAAACTTTTATTGTTGACATTAATTTGAATTTGAATTTTTAAACGGTTTGACCTAACGGTAGCTTAGCAACAGTAACTGTGGTGACGTGGCACCATTAGCGTGGGATTACTGTAGCTTGATTATCCGGGCGTTACAAAACTCCTCCACTACAAGAAATCTCGTCCCGAGATTTAGGAGGTAGAAGGAAACAGTGCGGGGTATTCATCACGCAGGCGATCCTCGTGTTCCCAAGTGGCCTCATCTTCAGAATGGTGTGACCTCTGGACTTTGAGAAACTTGATCGCCTTCTGACGTGTGCGGCGTTCAGCTTGGTCGAGAATGCGGACCGGATGCTCCTTATAGGAGAGGTCCTGCTGCAATTCGAGCACTTCATGATCCACTGCTCGGATTGGGTCCTTGAAGCAACGGCGGAGCTGTGACACATGGAACACATCGTGAACCTGAGAAAGGTTCGGTGGAAGCTCCAGTTGGTATGCCACTTTTCCACGCCTTTCAAGAATAGTGAATGGGCCAATATATCGAGGAGCTAGTTTGCCCTTGATTCCAAAGCGGTGAGCACCCTTCATTGGTGTGACTCGAAGATAAGCCTTTTCGCCAGGTTGATAGACCATGTCTTTATGATGACGGTCATACTGACTCTTCTGGCGTGATTGAGCAGTCTTGAGATTCTCACGAATAATGTGGACTTGTTCTTCGGCATGTTGGATAATATCCGGACCGAAGAGTGGACATTCCCTAGTTTCTGACCAGTTCAGAGGGGTTCGGCACTTTCGTCCATATAACACTTCGAAGGGGGCCATCTTCAGACTAGCTTGATAGCTATTATTATAAGAGAACTCAGCATACGGGAGAGATTCCTCCCATTTCTTGCCGAAGGAAATAACACAAGCTCGAAGCATGTCTTCGAGAACTTGGTTGACGCGTTCAACTTGCCCTTGCATCTGAGGATGAAATGCAGTACTGAATGACAGATGAGTTCCCATGGCTTCTTGGAAACTTGCCCAGAATCTTGAAGTGAATAAGCTGCCACGGTCTGAACTGATTACCAATGGAATACCGTGCAGTGAGACAATTCTGGACATGTAGAGAGTTGCAAGCTGACTAGCAGTGATTGTTTCTTTGACCGCCAGAAAATGTGCAACCTTGGAAAGTCGGTCAATGACGACAAGAATAGCATCATTACCTTTCTGTGATTTAGGAAATCCAGTGACGAAGTCCATCTCAACATGGTCCCATTTCCATTCAGGAATAGAGATAGGTTGCAGAGTTCCAGCAAGCCTTTGATGTTCTGCTTTGATACGACGACAAACGTCACACTCAGCAACATAACGAGCAATGTCTTGCTTCATATTAGACCACCAGAATCTCTGACGGATGTCTTGGTACATCTTTGTACTACCAGGATGGATACATAGAGGCGTATCATGAGCTTCTTTCATAACTTCATATGTCATATCCAGGTTTTTCTCTGCACATGGCACCACTAGGCGGCCCTTGAAGTATAAAGTGCCATCTTCAGCGATAGTGAAGAATGAGGGCTTTCCTTCTGCGAGGTAGCGCTTAATCTTGTGGGCTTCAGAGTCATATCCCTGTATTCTCTTGATGGAGTCCAAGAGATCTGGCTCGACAGCCAGGGTATTGAGGGAACCCTGGGGAACAACACGGAGGTTCATCTTGCGAAACTCCTTAGGAGGGGGAGCGAGTGCACCTGGAGGAACAATATGGAGGTTCAGCTTCCTGAATTCTTCAACAAGCGAAGGCTGAACTTTGTGAACCTGGAGGTGGTTGCAGTAAGACTTGCGGCTCAAGGCATCAGCCATTACATTAGCCTTGCCTGACGTATAGGAAATACCCAAGTCAAAGTCTGCAACAAGCTCCATCCATCTCTGCTGACGGAGGTTCAGGTCTGGCTGAGTAAACAGATACTTCAGACTTTGGTGGTCAGTGAAGATCTCGCAACGATTACCGAGAAGGTAATGTCGCCACTGTTTCAGCGCATGAATGACAGCAGCAAGTTCGAGGTCGTGAACTGGGTAGTTCTCTTCGTGAGGGCGCAATTGCCGAGAGGCATAAGCAATCACTTTGCGGTCTTGCATTAGGACACAGCCTAATCCTTGACGGGAAGCGTCGCAGTAAATGACGAAGTCCTTCTTAGTATCAGGTGGAGCTAGAACTGGGGCAGAAGTCAACTTGTCTTTGAGTTCCTGGAAACTTTCCTGACATTTGTCTGTCCATTGGAACTTGACGCCCTTATGCAACAGGTTAGTCAGAGGCCTGGCGATCTTGGAGAAGTTCTCGACGAATCGACGGCAATAGCTGGCGAGACCGAGAAAACTTCTGACTTGCTTAACGTTCTTGGGAGGAGTCCAATCAAGGATAGCCTGGACTCGTTCAGGGTTGACGGCAATACCATCCTTAGAGATGACATGCCCAAGATAGGTTACTTCGGGTAGCCAGAATTCACATTTGGAGAACTTGGCATATAGTTGATGCTCTCGTAGCTTTTCCAGCACAAGTCGAAGATGTTCAGCATGTTCTTCTTCGTTCTTGGAAAATACCAGGATATCATCCAGATAAACCATGACGAACTTGTCGAGGTAATCCATGAATATATAGTTCATCAGACGAGAGAAGGTGGCTGGAGCATTGGTTAAACCGAAAGACATGACGGTGTACTCGTATGAACCATATCGAGTCACGAAGGCGGTCTTTGGGATATCCTCTTCGCGAACACGGATCTGGTGGTAACCCAACCTCAAGTCGAGCTTAGAGAACACTGATGAACCCGCCAGTTGATCATACAGATCATTGATCCGAGGAAGAGGGTATTTATTCTGAATGGTAGCTTGGTTTATAGGACGGTAGTCTTGAACTAATCGGTTTGTCCCATCCTTCTTCTTGACAAAGAGAGAAGGTTCTCCCGAAGGAGAGCAACTTGGGCGAATGAATCCTTTGCGAAGAGATTTGTCGATTTCCTCCTTAAGCTCAAGGAGTTCATGCGGCGGCATTTTGTAGGGTCGCTTGGCTATAGGAGTGGTGCCTGGTTTCAAGTCGATGATGAATTCGACAGCTCTAGCAGGGGGAATCCCTGGAAGTTCTTCAGGGAAGACGTCGAGGAATTCACGCACGACGGGAATGTTTTCAATGCCCTCGAGTGGTGCAGCGTTCAATGCATTCAATGCATAGAGCCTTGCCTCGGCATTTTGCACCAGATGAGCTTGGTAAGTAACTACTTCATCTGAAGGGTGTAGCAGATGGACGGTCTTAGTGGTGCAAACGATTGAAGTAGTATGCGCTTTTAACCAATTCATTCCCAGAATGAGATCAATGCTACAGGACTTCAGTACGATGGGGGAGACAAGAAATTCCAGTCCTTCGATTTCAACGGGGACGTCATTGCAGATCATGGAGGTTCGACATTGGCCCGCAGGGGTGTGTACTAATAGTGAAGCATTCATGTCTTCGCTTTTAATGCCATGCATGAATGCAAAATCTTCTGACATGAATGAATGTGATGCACCTGTATCAAATAAAACGGATGCTGGTACTGAATTTACGAGGAGTGTACCCATCACAGTAGCAGGCTGGTCTTGAGCTTCATTGAGATCAACGTGGTTGGCATGAGCACGACCATAAGACTTGGCCTTGTTGCTGCGGGGCTGGTTGCTTCCATGGCTAGTTGCTGGAAGGGCCAGTTGATTCTGATTCTGGTTGCATTCTCTAGCACGGTGTCCTGGTTGACCACACCTGAAGCACAAACCATTATTGGGAGTGGGAACAGGAGCTTGGGGTGGTGGAGCTGGAAGTCTTGACTGCCTAGATGGTGGTGGGGGCAGACGAGGTGCAGCATAGGTCTGCCTTGGGGCAGATGCATTTGGACGGTACATGTTGTTCGGGATCCATATCTTACGCTTCTGTGAGGGCGGGCCCGAAGATGAGCCCGTGTCACGGTTGCGCCTGTGAGAGCTCTGGTATTCCTGCAGACCAGTTTCGACATTGATGCCTTGTTCACCAGGGTGGCGAATCAGCAAAGTCATGCACTAGAAGTGCGAGCTTGATGTCAGCTTGAAGGCCATCACGGAACTTCTCCTGTCTGCGTGCATCAGTGGCAATGTCCTCTTGAGCATAGCGAGACAAGTCCAGAAACTCCCGCTGATAAGCTTCAACAGTTTTGTTGCCTTGGGTGAGGTTGCGGAACTCACGCTTCTTCCGGTCCATGACTCCCTGAGGAATGAAGCGGGCACGGAAAGCAGCTTGGAAGTCTGGCCAGGTGATGATTGTTCCAGCTGGCAGAGTACGCCTGTGGCTGTCCCACCATTGAGCTGCGGGTCCCTTCAGGAAGAAGGAAGCAAAGGTGACATAGCTGGCAGGAGCTACATCGGCAGACTCCATCTCATAGGTGATGTCACGGAGCCAGTCATCAGCATCCAGAGGCTGAGTTGAGCTGCGGTACACAGTTGGGTTCAGGCGCATGAAATCCTGCAGAGTTACTGGGGTTGGTTGCTGGTCCATATTGGGGCGAGGAAACTGAGCCATCATATTTTCCATGAATTGGCGGTTCAGTTTGAACTGTTGGATCATACCAGCCATGTACTCAGGTGGTGGTGGGGCATTTCCACCACTACCACGACCACCTGGTCTAACCATCCTGCTAATATATAACAGGGGTAGTTCAGCATTGAGAAATTTGCAAAGACAAGGATCATTCATGATGAAACATGCATAATGAAAGGAGCACGATAGCTACTACATAGTAGTCGGCATAACTTACAAAAGGGGTCATGCATAGAGTTCAGTACACAGAGTTCAGTACATAGACTAAAACAACATAGGCGGCACACAGGCTCGTGGCGAATGCATCTAACACTAATAAGCAAGCGTACATCAGTCCCAAGAGGTACTGTGGAGGTAGGTGTAGCCTGAAAGCTGGTAGTGTCACATCGGGAACTCCACGTCAGCAACCTGGGGTCCACGAATACTCTGGTGCAGAACCTGACGCTCAGGTGGCAGAAGAGGTCCAAGTGCGGGAGAGTGGCCTCCCACATCTGGCCAGCCGACACCCTGGGGCATCACAGTCCTGGCTGGGTAGATCGCAGAACGGGGTAGCTCCCTAGATCGGACAAAGGGGTGCAGCAGCGTCAGAGCACGGTAAAGGTGCTGACGGGTGGTGTACAAATCATGGCGAAGAGCTCGGTTAGCTCGATCCAGCCCATCAGCATGCAGAACCAGGTTCTGATGGTAGAAGGGCTCTCGGGTGACAATGGAGTAGGCAGCAGTATAGTATCCCTCCACACCAACATCAGATGCGATAGCAATGTGCCTGAAAGGGGAGGTGTCCAACTCCCGATACTCTCCACGAAGACGTGTCAGAGCAGCATAGGCAGCATTGTGGACAGCCATATTGATGGTCACTCCAACACCATGAGCGGTGTGCAGCACAGTAGTGGAGTCATACTCCCGCGAGTAGAGGTGGACGATGGCACGGTACTGCTCCTGGTTAAAGTCCTGGTACTCCTCGTAGACGGTGTACTCAGGGTGCCAGCGATAACCCAGATAGGTCATCATCTCAGCTAGCACAGCCGGTGATCCCATGGCACCAATGGCCGTCGTGTGGCGCACGACCTGCCTCGTGGGTTCCATCTGAAAGCAAAGACGTTTCAAAGGAGTCAAATGACAGTGTGTGAATTGTTCAAAATACTATTCTAAGAAACAACTATGGCTTATCCAACTTTGGGGTGAATGCGGTCACGGGATCCTAGTGTTAGAGTTAGCAAATTCGTTTAACCCGAGTAGAAGAGAGTTCAGAGTCCTAGAGTAAAGGTCGAGGAGTAAAAGATCCTAGTACCACCCAATGGCGATGTGGGCCCGTAAGACACACAGCCATGTTAGTAAAAGTTTTGTAATGTCTAGACTCGACTTCGGCCAAGGAGTGTGGAAAGGGGGATTCCTACAGGCAGTCGGCTCTGATACCAATTTGTGACGCCCCCGATTTGACCGTACACTAATCATGCACACAAATGTGTACGATCAAGATCGGGGACTCACGGGAAGATATCACAACACAACTCTAAAACATAAATAAGTCATACAAGCATCATAATACAAGCCAGGGGCCTCGAGGGCTCGAATACAAGTGCTCGATCACAGACGAGTCAGCGGAAGCAACAATATCTGAGTACAGACATAAGCTAAACAAGTTTGCCTTAAGAAGGCTAGCACAAACTGGGATACAGATCGAACGATGCGCAGGCCTCCTGCCTGGGATCCTCCTAACTACTCCTGGTCGTCGTCAGCGGGCTGCACGTAGTAGTAGGCTCCTCCAGTGCCTTAGGAGTCGTCGTTGACGGTGGCGTCTGGCTCCTGGACTCCAGCATCTGGTTGCGACAACCAGGTAGAAAGGAAAGGGGGAAAAGAGGGAGAGAAGCAACCGTGAGTACTCATCCAAAGTACTCGCAAGCAAGGAGCTACACTACATATGCATGGGTATATGTGTAAAGGGGCATATCAGTGGGCTGAACTGCAGAATGCCAGAATAAGAGGGGGATAGCTAATCCTGTCGAAGACTACGCTTCTGGCTATCTCCATCTTGCAGCATGTAGAAGAGAGTAGATTGAAGTCCTCCAAGTAACATCGCATAGCATAATCCTACCCGGCGATCCCCTCCTCGTCGCCCTGTTAGAGAGCGATCACCGGGTTGTATCTGGCACTTGGAAGGGTGTATTTTATTAAGTATCCGGTTCTAGTTATCATAAGGTCAAGGTACAACTCCGGGTCGTCCTTTTACCGAGGGACACGGCTATTCGAATAGATAAACTTCCCTGCAGGGGTGCACCACATAACCCAACACGCTCGATCCCATTTGGACGGACACACTTTTCTGGGTCATGCCCGGCCTCGGAAGATCAACACGTCGCAGCCCCACCTAGGCTCAACAGAGAGGTCAACACGCCGGTAATCCTATGCGCGCAGGGGTCTGGGCCCATCGCCCATTGCACACCTGCACGTTGTGAGGGCGGCCGGAAGCAGACCTAGCCTAGTGGCGTTCCAGTCCAATCCGGCGCGCGCCGCTCCGTCGCTGACGTCAAAAAGAGCTTCGGCTGATACCACGACGTCGAGTGCCCATAACTGTTCCCGCGTAGCTGGTTAGTGTGTATAGACCAAATGGCCAGACTCAGATCAAATACCAAGAACTCGTTAAGCGTGTTATGTCGAAGTAACCGCGGATGCCGTCCAGGGCCAGGCCCACCTCTCGCCTAGGTGGTCTCAACCTGCCCTGTCGCTCCGCCACAAAGATCCACTTGCGGGTACTCCTACGAGCCGACCCGACTTTAGTCACCACAGGTGTCATGTATATAGTATATAAGTATATACCCGTGATCACCGCCCAAGTGATCACGGCCCGATAGTATAGCACAGCAAACGGACAAGAATGTAGGGCCACTGATGGAAAACTAGCATCCTATACTAAGCATGTAGGATTGCAGGTAAAGGTAACAACAGTAGAAGCAAGGACAGGCTATGCATCAGGATAGGATAAACGGAAAGCAGTAACATGCTACACTACTCTAATGCAAGCAGTATAGAGAAGAATAGGCGATATCTGGTGATCAAGGGGGGGGCTTGCCTGGTTGCTCTGGCAAGTAGGAGGGGTCGTCAACTCCGTAGTCGAACTGGGCAGCAACAGCGTCGGTCTCGTAGTCTACCGGAGAGAAGAGGGGGGAAGAAACAGTAAATACAATGCAAACATAAGCAAGACGATGCGTGACATGACAATGAGCGGTGCTAGGTGTGCCCTAACGCGGCAGTAGGTGGTACCGGCGAAGGGGGGAACATCAGGGAAAGTATTCCCGATGTTTCGCATTTTCGGACAGACGGACCAGAGGGGGAAAGTTCCATGTTCGCTATGCTAGGAAAATGTGGCTGACAAACGGACTGCGTATTCGGATTCGTCTCGTCGTTCTGAGCAACTTTCATGTACAAAGTTTTTCCATCCGAGCTACGGTTTATTTTATATGAATTTTAAAAGATTTAAATTAATTTTAGCATTTATTTAATTTATTTAATACAACATTATCCAGAACAGTGCATGCTGACGTCATCATGACGTCAGCAGTCAACAGGGCATTGACTGGGTCAAACTGACGTGCGGGTCCCGCATGTCATACACTGCTTAATTTAATTCGGGTTTAGCTAATTAATTACTGTTTAATTAAATTAACTAATTAATTAGATTAATTTAAAGAGGATTAATTAACTTAATTAATTAATTAAATTTATTTTTATTTTTTTATATTTATTATTATTATTATTATTTTTCGTTCTGTGGGCTGGGCCCCACATGTCATTGGGCCTAGGGGTCGGGCCCAGGGGCAGTGGCTCAGGGGCACGAGGCCCCACCTGGCAGTGGCCCAGGGGCCACAGGCGGGCGCGGGCGCGGCGCGCGTGTGCGACGCGTGCGATGGGCGGTGGTGCGGGCGGACCCGGCGACGAGCGCCGCGGGCGGGGTCAAGCCCGAGCGGCGACCAGCACGCGGGGGCGGCACGGCGTGGCCCCCAGGTCGAAGCGGCGACGAGGCCGAGGGCGGGGCGCGCAAGCCACGGCGGTGGTGAGGGCGAACGGAGGGGGGCCGTGCGGCGAAGTGGTGGAGGCGGTGAGCGCGGCGGCGAGCGCCGTGCGGGGCAGAGGAAGTGGCCGAGCGCGGCCACGGCGAGCGCGCGTGGTCGCAGGGGGAACCGGGGGAGGGGGTGCGCCGCCCGCAGCGACGGCACCGCACGGTGAGCGCGGACGGGACGAGGGAGCAGCGGGACGGTGCGGCGACGAGCGCGGCCGAGCGCGCGCGGGGCGCGGCGACCGCGGCGAGTGCGCGCTGGACAGGGGGTGCGGGGCAGGCGACGGGACTGCAACGGCGGGGCGGAGCGAGGGCGGCCGGACGCAGCCGCGGCGGGCGCGTGCGGGCACGCGCTGGCGGGGCGTGGGGAAGAGAAGGAGGGGGGTCCTCATGGGGGGCGCGGGGTCTGGGGCAGCGGGGCTCGGGGTGGAAGGCGGGGACGACGGCGATGTGGAGGAAGCAGTCCGGCGAGGAGGAGGAGGCAGGCCGGCGAGGGCGAGGCGGCGTCGGGCGGTCCGGGCGGCGGCGGACGAGGGCGAGGCGGCGGCGTCGAGCCCGATCCGATCTGGATCAGGGGAGGGAGGGGGAGAGTGGGGGCGCGAGTGGGGGAGTGGGTTAGGGTTTGCGGGGGGGAGTGGATAAGGGAGAGTGGGAGTGGGCCGGTCGGCTGGGCCTGGGGGGTTGGCCCAGTTGGGCCACGGTCCAGAGGGGGTTTTCTTCTTTCTTTTTTTTGTTTGTTTTCTCTTTTGTATTTTCTTTCTTTTATTTATTTGCTTTTATGTTTTATTTCAATTTAAATTATTTAGGCATTTTATAAAAATGTGTTTACTACACCATATTTACTTATGCAAAATATGGCACCTCCCGAACATTTTTGTTGTAATTTTTAAAAACTTTTATTGTTGAATTAATTTGAATTTGAGTTTTTAAACGGTTTGACCTAACGGTAGCTTAGCAACAGTAACTGTGGTGACGTGGCACCATTAGCGTGGGATTACTGTAGCTTGATTATCCGGGTGTTACACTACCGGAGGGGGCCACCTGGTGAGCACAAGACACCAGGGCGCGCCTGGCCCCCCAGGCGCGCCCTGGTGGGTTGTGCTCAGCCCGGCCCACCTCCGGTGCCCATCTTCTGGTATATAAGTCATTTTGATCTAGAAAAAATAAGGGGAGAACTTTCAGGACGGAGCGCCGCCGTCTCGCGGCGAAACTTGGGCAGGAGTACTTTTGCCCTCCGGCGGAGCGATTCCGCCGGGAGAACTTCCCTCCCGAAGGGGGAAATCATTGTCATCATCATCACCAACAACTCTCCCATCTTGGGGAGGGCAATCTCCATCAACATCTTCAACGGCACCATCTCCTCTCAAACCGTAGTTCATCTCTTGTGTTCAATCTGTGTACCGGAACTATAGATTGGTGCTTGTGGGTGACTAGTAGTGTTGATTACATCTTGTAGTTGATTACTATATGGTTTATTTGGTGGAAGATTATATGTTCAGATCCAATATTCTATTTAATACCCCTCTGATCTTGAGCATGTTTATCATTTGTGAGTAGTTACTTTTGTTCTTGAGGTCACGGGAGAAATCATGTTGCAAGTAATCATGTGAACTTGGTATGTGTTCGATATTTTGATAGTATGTATGTTGTGATTCCCTTAGTGGTGTCATGTGAACGTCGACTACATAACACTTCACCATATTTGGGCCGAAGGGAATGCATTGTGGAGTAGTTATTAGATGATGGGTTGCGAGAGTGACAGAAGCTTATGTTGGGGAACGTAGCATGCAATTTCAAAAAAATTCCTACGATCACGCAAGATCTATCTAGGAGATGCATAGCAACGAGAGGGGAGAGTGTGTCCACGTACCCTCGTAGACCGAAAGCGGAAGCGTTAGTTTAACGCGGTTGATATAGTCAAACGTCTTCTCGGTTCAACCGATCAAGTACTGAATGTACGGCACCTCCGAGTTCTGCACACGTTCAGCTTGATGACGTCCCTTGAACTCTTGATCCAACAAAGTGTCGAGGGAGAGTTTCGTCAACATGACGGCGTGGTGACGGTGATGGTGAAGTGATCCGCACAGGGCTTCGCCTAAGCACTACGACAATATGACCGGAGGAGTAAACGGTGGAGGGGGGCACCGCACACGGCTAAGAATAATTGATGTGTCTTAGAGGTGCCCCCCTCCCCCATATATAAAGGAGAGGGGAGGAGGCCGGCCTAGGGGCACACCAAGTGGGAGGAGTCCCACTTGGACTCCTAGTCCAATTCGCCCCCCCTTTCCTTTTACCGGAAGGGGAAAGGGGGAAGGAGAGGGAGGAGGAGAAGGAAAGGGGGACGCCGCCCCTCCCCTAGTCCAATTCGGACTCCTTCCCTGGGGGGGGGGGCGCCACCGCTTGTGGGCTGCCTTGCCTCCCTCCTATGGCCCATATGGCCCATATCTTCCCCTGGGGGGTTCCGGTAACCCCCTCCCGGTACTCCGATACATACCCGATACATTCTGAAACACTTCCGGTGTCCGAATTGAAGGAAATATGCCCTAGAGGCAATAATAAAGTTGTTATTTATATTTCCTTATATCATGGTAAATGTTTATTATTCATGCTAGAATTGTATTAACCGGAAACTTAGTACATGTGTGAATACATAGACAAACAGAGTGTCACTAGTATGCCTCTACTTGACTAGCTCGTTAATCAAAGATGGTTAAGTTTCCTAGCCACAGACATGAGTTGTCATTTGATGAACGGGATCACATCATTAGAGAATGATGTGATTGACTTGACCCATTCCGTTAACTTAGCACTTGATCGTTTAGTATGTTGCTATTGCTTTCTTCATGACTTATACATGTTCCTATAACTATGAGATTATGCAACTCCCGAATACCGGAGGAACACTTTGTGTGCTACCAAACGTCACAACGTAAGTGGGTGGTTATAAAGGTGCTCTACAGGTGTCTCTGATGGTGTTTGTTGAGTTGGCATAGATCGAGATTAGGATTTGTCACTCCGATTGTCGGAGAGGTATCTCTAGGCCCTCTCGGTAATGCACATCACTATAAGCCTTGCAAGCAATGTGACTAATGAGTTAGTTGTGGGATGATGCATTACGGAACGAGTAAAGAGACTTGCCGGTAACGACATTGAACTAGGTATTGAGATACCGACGATCGAATCTCGGGCAAGTAACATACCGATGACAAAGGGAACAACGTATGTTGTCATGCGGTTTGACCAATAAAGATCTTCGTAGAATATGTGGGAGCCAATATGAGCATCCAGGTTCCTCTATTGGTTATTGACCGGAGACGTGTCTCGGACATGTCTACATAGTTCTCGAACCCGTAGGGTCCACATGCTTAACGTTCGGTGACGATCGGTATTATGAGTTTATGTGTTTTGATGTACCGGAGATAGTTCAGAGTCCCGGATATGATCACGGACATGATGAGGAGTCCCGAAATGGTCGAGACATAAAGATCGATATATTAGATGGCTATGTTTGGACATCGAAATGGTTCCAGGTGAGTTCGGGCATTTACCGAAGTACCGGGAGGTTACCGGAACCCCCCGGGGAGTCAATGGGCCTTAGTGGAAAGGAGAAGGAGGCGTCCAAGGTAGGGGCGCCCCCCCCAAGCCCAATCCGAATTGGGAGGGGGGCCGGCCCCCTTTCCTTTTCTCCTTCTCCCCCTTCCTTCCCTCTCTTACTCCAACTAGGGAAGGGGGAATCCTACTCCCACCGAGAGTAGGACTCCCCCCTTGGGCGCGCCTAGGAGGCCGGCCCTCTCCCCCTCCTCCACTCCTTTATATACGGGGGAAGGGGCACCCCATAGACACACAAGTTCATCATTGATCTTTTAGCCGTGTGCAGTGCCCCCCTCCACCATAATCCACCTCGGTCATATCGTTGTAGTGCTTATGAGAAGCCCTGCGCCGGTAGTTTCATCATCACCGTCATCATGCCGTTGTGCTGACGAAGCTCTCTCTCGACACTCAGCTGGATCGAGAGTTCGTGGGACGTCACCGAGCCGAACGTGTGCAGATCGCGGAGGTGTTGTACTTTCGGTACTAGGATCGGTCGGATCATGAAGACGTACGACTACATCAACCGCGTTGTCATAACGCTTCCGCTTACGGTCTACGAGAGTAAGTAGACAACACTCTCCCGCTCGTTGCTATGCATCACCATGATCTTGCGTGTGCGTAGGAAATTTTTTGAAATTACTGCGTTCCCCAACAGTGGCATCCGAGCCAGGTTTATGCGTAGATGTTATATGCACGAGTAGAACACAAATGAGTTGTGGGCGATAATAGTGATACTGCTTACCAGCATGTCATACTTTGATTCGGCGGTATTGTTGGATGAAGCGGCCTGGACCGACATTACGCGTACGCTTACGCGAGACTGGTTCTACCGACGTGCTTCGCACACAGGTGGCTGGCGGGTGTCAGTTTCTCCAACTTTAGTTGAATCAAGTGTGGCTACGCCCTCACCCGCAAAAAAAAGTGTGGCTACGCCCGATCCTTGTTGAAGGTTAAAACATCACATACTTGATGAAATATCATTGTGGTTTTGATGCGTAGGTAGGAACGGTTCTTGCTCGGCCCGTAGCAGCCACGTAAAACTTACAACAACAAAGTAGACGACGTCTAACTTGTTTTTGCAGGGCATGTTGTGATGTGATATGGTCAAGACATGATGCTAAATTTTATTGTATGATATGATCATGTTTTGTAACGAAGTTATCGGCAACTGGCAGGAGCCATATGGTTGTCGCTTTATTGTATGCAATGCAATCGCCCTATAATTGTTTTTACTTTATCACTAAGCGGTAGCGATAATCGTAGAAACAATAGTTGGCGAGACGACAACGATGCTACGATGGAGATCAAGGTGTCGCGCTTGTGACGATGGTGATCATAACGGTGCTTTGGATATGGAGATCAAAGGCACAAGATGATGATGATGGCCATATCATATCACTTATATTGATTGCATGTGATGTTTATCTTTTATGCATCTTATTTTGCTTTGATTGACGGTAGCATTATAAGATGATCTCTCACTAAATTTCAAGGTACAAGTGTTCTCCCTGAGTATGCACCGTTGCGAAAGTTCGTCGTGCCGAGACACCACGTGATGATCGGGTGTGATAAGCTCTACGTTCACATACAACGGGTGCAACCAAATTTTGCACACGCAGAATACTCGGGTTAAACTTGACGAGCCTAGCATATGAAGATATGGCCTCGGAACACTGAGACCAAAAGGTCGAGCGTGAATCATATTGTAGATATGATCAACATAGTGATGTTCACCATTGAAAACTACTCCATCTCACGTGATGATCGGACATGGTTTAGTTGATTTGGATCACGTGATCACTTATATGATTAGAGGGATGTCTATCTAAGTGGGAGTTCTTAAGTAATATGATTAATTGAACTTAATTTATCATAAACTTAGTACCTGGTAGTATTTTGCATGTCTATGTTCTTGTAGATAGATGGCTTGTGCTATTGTTCTGTTGAATTTTAATGCGTTCCTAGAGAAAGCTAAGTTGAAAGATGATGGTAGCAACTACACGGACTGGGTCCGTAACTTGAGGATTATCCTCATTGCTGCACAGAAGAATTACGTCCTGGAAGCACCGCTGGGTGCCAGGCCTGCTGTAGATGCTACTGATGACGTTAAGAACGTCTGGCAGAGCAAAGCTGATGACTACTCAATAGTTCAGTGTGTCATGCTTTACGGCTTAGAACCGGGACTTCAATGACGTTTTGAACGTCATGGAGCATGTGAGATGTTCTAGGAGTTGAAGTTAATATTTCAAGCAAATGCCCGGATTGAGAGATATGAAGTCTCCAATAAGTTCTACAGCTGCAAGATGGAGGAGAATAGTTCTTTCAGTGAACATATACTCAAAATGTCTGGGTATAACAATCACTTGATTCAACTGGGAGTTAATCTTCCTGATGATAGTGTCATTGACAGAATTCTTCAATCACTGCCACCAAGCTACAACAGCTTCTGATGAACTATAACATGCAAGGGATGGATAAGACAATTCCCGAGCTCTTCACAATGCTAAAGGCTGCGGAGGTAGAAATCAAGAAGGAGCATCAAGTGTTGATGGTCAACAAGACCACCAGTTTCAAGAAAAAGGGTAAAGGGAAGAAGGGGAACTTCAAGAAGAACGGCAAGCAAGTTGCTGCTCAAGTGAAGAAGCCCAAGTCTGGACCTAAGCCTGAGACCGAGTGCTTCTACTGCAAAGGGGCTGGTCACTGGAAGCGGAACTGCCCCAAGTATTTGGCGGATAAGAAGGACGGCAAGGTGAACAAAGGTATATATGATATACATGTTATTGATGTGTACCTTACTAATGCTCGCAGTAGCACCTGGGTATTTGATACTGGTTCTGTTGCTAATATTTGCAACTCGAAACAGGGACTACGGATTAAGCGAAGATTGGCTAAGGACGAGGTGACGATGCGCGTGCGAAATGGTTCCAAAGTCGATGTGATCGCCGTCAGCACGCTACCTCTACATCTACCTTCGGGATTAGTTTTTGACCTAAATAATTGTTATTTGGTGCCAGCGTTGAGCATGAACATTATATCTGGATCTTGTTTAATGCGAGACAGTTATTCATTTAAATCTGAGAATAATGGTTGTTCTATTTATATGAGTAATATCTTTTATGGTCATGCACCCTTGAAGAGTGGTCTATTTTTATTGAATCTCGATAGTAGTGATACACATATTCATAATATTGAAGCCAAAAGATGCAGAGTTGATAATGATAGTGCAACTTATTTGTGTCACTGCTGTTTGGGTCATATTGGTGTAAAGTGCATGAAGAAAATCCATTCTGATGGACTTTTGGAATCACTTGATTTTGAATCACTTGGTACTTGCGAACCATGCCTCATGGGCAAGATGACTAAAACTCCGTTCTCCAGAACAACGGAGCGAGCAACAGACTTATTGGAAATCATACATACTAATGTATGTGGTCCGATGAATATTGAAGCTCGCGGCGGGTATCATTATTTTCTCACCTTCACAGATGATTTGAGCACATATGGGTATATCTACTTGATAAAACATAAGTCTGAAACATTTGAAAAGTTCAAAGAATTTCAGAGTAAGTGGAAAATCATCGTAACAAGAAAATAAAGTTTCTACGATCTGATCGTGGAGGAGAGTATTTGAGTTACGAGTTTGGTCTTCATTTGAAACAATGCGGAATAGTTTCGCAACTCACGCCACCTGGAACACCACAACGTAATGGTGTGTCCGAACGTCGTAACCGTACTTTATTAGATATGGTGCGATCTATGATGTCTCTTACTGATTTACCGCTATCGTTTTGGGGTTATGCTTTAGAGACAGCTGCATTCACGTTAAATAGGGCACCATCTAAATCCGTTGAGACGACACCTTATGAACTGTGGTTTGGCAAGAAACCCAAGTTGTCGTTTCTTAAAGTTTGGGGCTGCGATGCTTATGTGAAAAAGCTTCAACCTGATAAGCTCAAACCCAAATCGGAGAAATGTGTCTTCATAGGATACCCAAAGGAGACTGTTGGGTACACCTTCTATCACAGATTCGAAGGTAAGACATTCGTTGCTAAGAATGGATCCTTTCTAGAGAAGGAGTTTCTCTCGAAAGAAGTGAGTGGGAGGAAAGTAGAACTTGATGAGGTAATTGTACATGCTCCCTTATTGGAAAGTAGTTCATCACAGAAATCAGTTCCTGTGATCCCTGCACTAATTAGTGAGGAAGCTAATGATGATGATCATGAAGCTTCAGATCAAGTTACTACCGAACCTCGTAGGTCAACCAGAGTAAGATCCGCACCAGAGTGGTACGGTAATCCTGTTCTGGAGGTCATGTTACGTGACCATGACAAACCTACGAACTATGAGGAAGCGATGATGAGCCCAGACTCCGCGAAATGGCTTGAGGCCATGAAATCTGAGATGGGATCCATGTATGAGAACAAAGTGTGGACTTTGGTTGACTTGCCCGATGATCGGCAAGCCATCGAGAATAAATGGATCTTCAAGAAGAAGACTGACACTAATGGTAATGTTACTGTCTACAAAGCTTGACTTGTCGCAAAAGGTTTTCGACAAGTTCAAGGAGTTGACTATGATGAGACCTTCTCACCCGTAGCGATACTTAAGTCCGTTCGAATCATGTTAGCAATTGCTGCAATTTATGATTATGAAATTTGGCAAATGGATGTAAAGACTGCATTCCTGAATGGATTTCTGGAAGAAGAGTTGTATATGATGCAACCTGAAGGTTTTATCGATCCAAAGGGTGCTAACAAAGTGTGCAAGCTCCAGCGATCCATTTATGGACTGGTGCAAGCCTCTCGGAGTTGGAATAAATGTTTTGATAGTGTGATCAAAGCATATGGTTTTATACAGACTTTTGGAGAAGCCTGTATTTACAAGAAAGTGAGTGGGAGCTCTATAGCATTTCTAATATTATATGTGGATGACATATTGTTGATTGGAAATGATATAGAATTTCTGGATAGCATAAAAGGATACTTGAACAAGAGTTTTTCTATGAAAGACCTCGGTGAAGCTGCTTATATATTGGGCATCAAGATCTATAGAGATAGATCGAGACGCTTAATTGGACTTTCACAAAGCACATACCTTGATAAAGTTTTGAAGAAGTTCAAAATGGATCAAGCAAAGAAAGGGTTCTTGCCTGTGTTACAAGGTGTGAAGTTGAGTCAGACTCAATGCCCGACCACTGCAGAAGATAGAGAGAAAATGAAAGTTGTTCCCTATGCTTCAGCCATAGGCTCTATCATGTATGCAATGTTGTGTACCAGACCTGGTGTGTGCCTTGCTATTAGTTTAGCAGTGAGGTACCAAAGTAATCCAGGAGTGGATCACTGGACAGCGGCCAAGAACATCCTGAAATACCTGAAAAGGACTAAGGATATGTTTCTCGTTTATGGAGGTGACAAAGAGCTCGTCGTAAATGGTTACGTCGATGCAAGCTTTGACACTGATCCGGATGACTCTAAGTCACAAACCGGATACGTATTTATATTGAATGGTGGAGCTGTCAGTTGGTGCAGTTCTAAGCAAAGCATCGTGGCAGGATCTACGTGTGAAGCGGAGTACATAGCTGCTTCGGAAGCAGCAAATGAGACCAATGAAAATCTTTTGTGACAATACTGGTGCAATTGCCTTGGCAAAGGAATCCAGATTTCACAAGAGAACCAAGCACATCAAGAGATGCTTCAATTCCATCCGCGATCAAGTCAAGGAGGGAGACATAGAGATTTGCAAGATACATACGGATCTGAATGTTGCAGACCCGTTGACTAAGCCTCTCTCACGAGCAAAACATGATCAACACCAAGACTCCATGGGTGTTAGAATCATTACTGTGTAATCTAGATTATTGACTCTAGTGCAAGTGGGAGACTGAAGGAAATATGCCCTAGAGGCAATAATAAAGTTGTTATTTATATTTCCTTATATCATGATAAATGTTTATTATTCCTGCTAGAATTGTATTAACCGGAAACATAGTACATGTGTGAATACATAGACAAACAGAGTGTGACTAGTATGCCTCTACTTGACTAGCTCGGTAATCAAAGATGGTTAAGTTTCCTAGCCATAGACATGAGTTGTCATTTGATGAACGGGATCACATCATTAGAGAATGATGTGATTGACTTGACCCATTCCGTTAGCTTAGCACTTGATCGTTTAGTATGTTGCTATTGCTTTCTTCATGACTTATACATGTTCCTATAACTATGAGATTATGCAACTCCCGAATACCAGAGGAACACTTTGTGTGCTACCAAACATCACAACGTAACTTGGTGATTATAAAGGTGCTCTACAGGTGTCTCCGATGGTGTTTGTTGAGTTGGCATAGATCGAGATTAGGATTTGTCACTCCGATTGTCGGAGAGGTATCTCTAGGCCCTCTCCGTAATGCACATCACTATAAGCCTTGCAAGCAATGTGACTAATGAGTTAGTTGCGGGATGATGCATTACGGAATGAGTAAAGAGACTTGCCGGTAACGAGATTGAACTAGGTATTGAGATACCGACGATCGAATCACGGGCAAGTAACATACCGATGACAAAGGGAACAACGTATGTTGTTATGCGGTTTGACTGATAAAGATGTTTGTAGAATATGTGGGAGCCAATATGAGCATCCAGGTTCCGCTATTGGTTATTGACCGGAGACGTGTCTCGGTCATGTCTACATAGTTCTCGAACCCGTAGGGTCCGCACGCTTAACGTTCGGTGACGATCGGTATTATGAGTTTATGTGTTTTGATGTACCGAAGATAGTTCGGAGTCCCGGATATGATCACGGGCATGACGAGGAGTCTCGAAATGGTCGAGACATAAAGATCGATATATTGGATGGCTATGTTTGGACATCGGAATGGTTCCGGGTGAGTTCGGGCATTTACCGGAGTACCGGGAGGTTACCGAAACCCCCTGGGGAGTCAATGGGCCTTATTGGGCCTTAGTGGAAAGGAGGAGGAGGAGGCGGCCAAGGTAGGCCCCCCCCAAGCCCAATCCGAATTGGGAGGGGGGTCGGCCCCCATTTCCTTTTCTCCTTCTCCCCCTTCCTTCCCTCTCCTACTCCAACTAGGGAAGGGGGAATCCTACTCCCACCAAGAGTAGGACTCCCCCCTTGGGCGCGCCTAGGAGGCCGGCCGTCTCCCCCTCCTCCACTCCTTTATATACGGGGGAAGGGGTGATACATCCATTTTGCATCATGCTTTTATATCGATATTTATTGCATTATGGGTTGTTATTACACATTATGTCACAATACTTATGCCTATTCTCTCTTATTTTACAAGGTTTACATAAGGAGGGAGAATGCCGGCAGCTGGAATTCTGGGCTGGAAAAGAAGCAAATATTAGAGACCTATTCTGCACAACTCCAAAAGTCCTGAAACTCCACGAAAGTTATTTTTGGAAATAATAAAAAATATTGAGCGGAAGAAGTACGTCACGGGGGCCCCACCTGGCCACGAGGGTGGGGGCGCGCCCCCTGCCTCATGGGCCCCGTGTTGGCCCTCCGGTGGACATCTTCTGCTATATGAAGTCTTTAGTCCGAAGAAAAATCCTAAGCAACCTTTCGGGACGAGACTCCGCCGCCACGAGGCGGAACCTTGGCGGAACCAATCTAGGGCTCCGGCAGAGCTGTTCTGCCGGGGACACTTCCCTCCGGGAGGGGGAAATCATCGCCATCGTCATCACCAACGCTCCTCTCATCTGGAGAGGGCAATCTCCATCAACATCTTCACCAGCACCATCTCCTCTCAAACCCTAGTTCATCTCTTGTATCCAATTCTTGTCTCTAAGTCCGGGATTGGTACTTGTGGGTTGCTAGTAGTGTTGATTACTCCTTGTGGTTGATACTAGTTGGTTTATTTGGTGGAAGATCATATGTTCAGATCCTTTATGCATATTAATACCCCTCTGATTATGAACATGAATATGCTTTGTGAGTAGTTATGTTTGTTCCTGAGGACATGGGAGAAGTCTTGCTATTAGTAGTCATGTGAATTTGGTATTCGTTCGATATTTTGATGAGATGTATGTTGTCTATCCTCTAGTGGTGTTATGTGAAAGTCGACTACATAACACTTCACCATTATTTGGGCCTAGAGGAAGGCATTGGGAAGTAATAAGTAGATGATGGGTTGCTAGAGTGACATAAGCTTAAACCCTAGTTTATGCGTTGCCTCGTAAGGGGCTGATTTGGATCCATATGTTTCATGCTATGGTTAGGTTTATCTTAATACTTTTGTTGTAGTTGCGGATGCTTGCAATAGAGGTTAATCATAAGTGGGATGCTTGTCCAAGTAAGGGCAGCACCCAAGCACCGGTCCACCCACATATCAAATTATCAAAGTACCGAACGCGAATCATATGAACGTGATGAAAACTAGCTTGACGATAATTCCCATGTGTCCTCGGGAGCGCTTTTCTCTATATAGGAGTTTGTCCAGGCTTGTCCTTTGCTACAAAAAGGATTGGGCCACCTTGCTGCACCTTATTTACTTTTGTTACTTGTTGCTCGTTACCAATTATCTTATCACAAAACTATTTGTTACCTATTATTTCAGTGCTTGCAGAGAATACCTTGCTGAAAACCGCTTATCATTTCCTTCTGCTTCTCGTTGGGTTCGACACTCTTACTTATCGAAAGGACTACGATAGATCCCCTATACTTGTGGTTCATCAAGACTCTTTTCTGGCGCCGTTGCCGGGGAGTGAAGCGCTTTTGGTAAGGAAAAATTTATATAGTGTGCTGAAATTTACTGTCACTTGTTACTATGGAAAGTAATCCTCTGAGGGGCTTGTTCAGGGTATCTTCACCCCGACCAGTAGAGCAAAGAGTTGCTCCTCAACCTACTGAACCTACTGAAGGTGAAAATGTCCAGTTTGAGATTCCTTCGGGTATGTTAGAAAAACTGCTAGCTAATCCTTTTGCAGGAGACAGAACAAAGCATCCTAATGAGCACCTAATCTATGTGGATGAAGTTTGTGGATTATTTAAGCTTGCAGGTATACCCGGTGATGTTGTTAAGAAGAAGGTCTTCCCTTTATCTTTGAAGGGAGATGCATCGACATGGTATAGGCTATGTGATGATACGGGATCATGGAACTACAAACGATTGAAATTGGAATTTCATCAGAAATTTTATCCTATGCATCTTGTTCATCGTGATCGCAATTATATATATAATTTTTGGCCTCACGAAGGAGAAAGCATCGCTCAAGCTTGGGGGAGGCTTAAATCAATGTTATATTCATGCCCCAATCATGAGCTCTCAAGAGAAATAATTATTCAAAGTTTTTATGCTCGGCTTTCTGAAAACAATCACACCATGCTCGATACTTCTTGTGCTGGCTCTTTTATGATGAAGAGTATTGAATTCAAATGGAATTTATTGGATAGAATTAAACGCAACTCTGAAGATTGGGATCTCGATGAAGGTAAGGAGTCAGGTATGACACCTAAGTTTGATTGTGTTAAATCTTTTATGGATACCGATGTTTTCCGTAAGTTTAGCACTAAATATGGACTTGACTCTGAGATAGTAGCCTCTTTCTGTGAATCTTTTGCTGCTTATGTTGATCTCCCTAAGGAGAAGTGGTTTAAATATCATCCTCCGATAGAAGCAAAAGTAGCTGCACCTATTAAAGTTGAAGAAAAGACCATCACTTATAATGATACTATTGTTCCTACTTCTTATATTGAGAAACCACCTTTCCCTATTAGAATAAAGGATCATGCTAAAGCTTCAACTGTGGTTCGTAAAAGCAATATTAGAACTTATACACCTCCTGAGCAAGTTAAAGTTGAACCCAATATTGCTATTGTTAAAGATCTCTTGGCTGATAATATTGATGGGGATGTTATTTATTTCTGCGGTGAAACTGCTAGAATTGCCAAACCATTTGCTAAAGATAAACATAGACTTGTGGTAGGCATGCCCGTTATTTATGTTAAAATAGGAGATCATTGTTATCATGGCTTGTGTGATATGGGTGCTAGTGTTAGTGCAATACCTTATGACTTATACAAAGAAATTATGCATGATATTGCACCTGCTGAGATTGAAGATATTGATGTCACAATTAAACTTGCTAATAGAGATACTATTTCACCAATGGGAATTGTAAGAGATGTTGAAGCCTTGTGTG
Source organism: Aegilops tauschii subsp. strangulata (assembly GCF_002575655.3). Taxonomy (NCBI): domain Eukaryota; kingdom Viridiplantae; phylum Streptophyta; class Magnoliopsida; order Poales; family Poaceae; genus Aegilops; species Aegilops tauschii. The sequence continues at coordinate 32,232,078 of NC_053040.3, read as the reverse complement.
GGAAAACTAAATATCCTACTGATTTTCTTGTCCTTGGTTCCCCACAAGATAGCTTTTGTCCCATTATATTTGGTAGACCCTTCTTGAACACCGTCAATGCTAGGATAGACTGCGAAAAGGATGTTGTTACTATAGGCTTGGGTGATATGTCTCATGAGTTTAATTTCTCTAAATTTAGTAGACAACACCGTGAAGAAGAATTGCCTAGTAAGGATGAAATTATTGGTCTTGCTTCTATTGCTGTACCTCCTAGTGATCCTTTAGAACAATATTTGCTAGACCATGAAAATGATATGTTTATGAATGAACGAAGTGAAATAGATGAAGTATTCTTTAAACAGGAACCTATCCTGAAACACAATTTGCCTGTTGAAATCCTAGGGGATCCTCCTCCACCCAAGGGTGATCCCGTGTTTGAGCTTAAACCGTTGCCTGATACTCTTAAATATGCTTATCTTGATGAGAAAAAGATATATCCTGTTATTATTAGTGCTAACCTTTCAGAGCATGAAGAAGAGAGATTATTGAAAACTCCGAGGAAGCACCGTGCTGCTATTGGATATACTCTTGATGATCTTAAGGGCATTAGTCCCACTCTATGTCAAAATAAAATAAATTTGGAAGAAGATGCCAAACCAGTTCGTGATCATCAACGACGGCTGAATCCTAAGATGAAGGAAGTGGTAAGAAAAGAAATACTAAAGCTCCTATGGCAGGTATAATTTATCCCGTTGCTGATAGTCAGTGGGTAAGTCCTGTCCATTGTGTCCCTAGGAAGGGAGGTATTACCGTCGTTCCTAATGATAAAGATGAGTTGATCCCGCAAAGAATTATTACAGGTTATAGGATGGTAATTGATTTCCGCAAATTAAATAAGGCTACTAAAAAGGATCATTACCCCCTACCTTTTATCGATCAAATGCTAGAAAGATTATCCAAACATACACATTTTTGCTTTCTAGATGGTTATTCTGGTTTCTCTCAAATACCTCTGTCAGCCAATGATCAATCAAAGACTACTTTTACTTGCCCTTTTGGTACTTTTGCTTACAGACGTATGCCTTTTGGCTTATGTAATGCACCTGCTACCTTTCAAAGATGCATGATGGCTATATTCTCTGACTTTTGTGAAAAGATTTGTGAGGTTTTCATGGACGATTTCTCCGTTTATGGATCCTCTTTTGATGATTGCTTGAGCAACCTTAATCGAGTTTTGCAGAGATGTGAAGAAACTAACCTTGTCTTGAATTGGGAGAAGTGCCACTTTATGGTTAATGAAGGTATTGCCTTGGGGCATAAAGTTTCTAAAAGAGGTATTGAAGTCGATAAAGCCAAGGTTGGTGCTATTGAAAAGATGCCATGTCCCAAGGACATTAAAGGTATAAGAAGTTTCCTTGGTCACGCCGGTTTTTATAGGAGGTTCATTAAGGACTTCTCAAAAATTTCTCAGCCTCTGACTAATTTATTACAAAAAGATATACCATTTGTTTTTGATAATGATTGTGTAGAAGCATTTGAAATACTTAAGAAAGCATTGATCTCTGCACCTATTGTTCAGCCACCTGATTGGAATTTACCCTTTGAAATTATGTGTGATGCTAGTGATTATGCTGTAGGTGATGTTCTAGGGCAAAGAGTTGATAAGAAATTAAATGTTATTCTATATGCTAGTAAAACTCTAGACAATGCTCAGAGAAATTATGCTACTACTGAAAAAGAATTCTTAGCAGTTGTATTTGCTTGTGATAAGTTCAGACCTTATATTGTTGATTCTAAAGTAACTATTCACACTGATCATGCTGCTATTAAATACCTTATGGAAAAGAAAGATGCTAAACCTAGACTTATTAGATGGGTTCTCTTGCTACAAGAATTTGATTTGCGTATTGTTGATAGAAAGGGAGCTGAGAACCCCGTTGCAGACAACTTGTCTAGGTTAGAACATGTTCTTGATGACCCACTACCTATTGATGATAGCTTTCCTGATGAACAACTAAATGTCATAAATACTTCTCGTACTGCTCCATGGTATGCTGATTATGCTAATTATATTGTTGCTAAATTTATACCACCTAGTTTCACATACCAGCAAAAGAAAAAGTTCTTCTATGACTTGAGACATTACTTTTGGGATGACCCACATCTTTATAAAGAAGGAGTAGATGGTGTTATTAGACGTTGTGTACCTGAGCATGAACAGGAACAGATCCTACGCAAGTGTCACTCCGAGGCTTATGGAGGACACCACGCTGGAGACAGAACTGCACATAAGGTATTGCAATCCGGTTTTTATTGGCCTACTCTCTTCAAAGATGCCCGTAAGTTTGTCCTGTCTTGTGTGAGTGTCAAAGAATTGGTAATATTAGTAGACGTCAAGAAATGCCTATGAACTATTCACTTGTTATTGAACCATTTGATGTTTGGGGCTTTGATTATATGGGACCTTTTCCTGCCTCTAATGGATACACACATATTTTAGTTGCTGTTGATTACGTTACTAAGTGGGTAGAAGCTATTCCAACTAGTAGTGATGATTATAACACTTCTATTAAGATGCTTAAGGAAGTTATTTTTTCGAGGTTTGGAGTCCCTAGATATTTAATGACTGATGGTGGTTCAAATTTTATTCATGGTGCTTTCCGTAAAATGCTTGCTAAGTATGATGTTAATCATAGAATTGCATCTCCTTATCACCCGCAGTCTAGTGGTCAAGTAGAATTGAGCAATAGAGAGCTCAAATTAATTTTGCAAAAGACTGTTAATAGATCTAGAAAGAATTGGTCCAAGAAACTTGATGATGCATTATGGGCCTATAGAACTGCATATAAAATCCTATGGGTATGTCTCCGTATAAAATGGTTTATGGAAAAGCATGTCACTTACCTCTCGAACTAGAACATAAGGCATATTGGGCTATTAAAGAGCTCAATTACGATTTCAAACTTGCCGGTGAGAAGAGGTTATTTGACATTAGCTCACTTGATGAATGGAGAACCCAAGCCTATGAGAATGCCAAATTGTTTAAAGAAAAAGTTAAAAGATGGCATGACAAAAGGATACAAAAGCGTGAGTTTAATGTAGGTGATTATGTATTGCTATACAACTCTCGTTTAAGATTTTTTGCAGGAAAACTTCTCTCTAAATGGGAAGGCCCTTACGTCATCGAGGAGGTCTATCGTTCCGGTGCCATAAAAATCAACAACTTCGAAGGCACAAATCCGAAGGTGGTGAACGGTCAAAGAATCAAACATTATATCTCAGGTAATCCTATAAATGTTGAAACCAATGTTATTGAAACCGTAACCCCGGAGGAATACATAAGGGACACTTTTGGGAACGTTTCAGACTCCGAAAAGGAATAGGTATGTGGTACGGTAAGTAAACCGACTCCGAAACAGTTCTAAAGGCAATTTTTCTCCGTTTTGGAATATTTAGAAAAATAGAAAAATAAGAAGCAGTCCGGGAAAGACACGAGGGCTCCACGAGGGTGGAGGGCGCGCCCTACCCTACTGGGCGCGCCCCCTGCCTCGTGGGCACCTCGTGCGCTCTCCGGACTCCATTTTCTTGCACGATACGTATTTTGGTAGGTAAAAATTCATTATATAATCTAGCGAAGGTTTTGACTCCTCTATCACGCAAATATCCTCTATTTTCGTTTCGAGCTATCCTGCTGCAGATTAGAGCAACATGTCGTCCCAGGATTCTGAAGGAGAAAGCTATGTGGCTGATTACCTTGCAAATCCTAAGGTCTATGGAGATGTGGAGCATTGTGGTTGGACTACGGAAGAAGAAAAGGACTATGAACCCAAGAGAAAGGAGGAGACGAGCTCAGATGAAGATGAAATCCCATTACCTCAACCTGGGGACATGCATGTGGAGTTCAAAAAGTCAAGCCTCCCTGATAGAGCAAAGAAACTTAAGATCGAGTTTATCCCTTTTCGTCTCATGCAGGAAAACAAGAAGGAACTATGCAAAAGGATATTAAGCCTGGAGCAGGAGATTGATGACTTGAGGAATCAAAATTATGTCCTCAAGCACAAATTAAGGAAGAAGCCTACGCCATCAACTAAACCATCACCACCATCTTCTTCCCCGAAGAAGGAGACATAATCACATGGGTATGGGCACTCCCCTTGACAACTGCCCAGCTTGGGGGAGGTGCCCCGGTATCGTATCAGAACCACACTCCTATCTTTACCGTTTTTTCTTAGTTCAATCCTATTAGTAGTATCTTGATCTAGTAGAATAAAAGTTTTGGTATGATCTAGTTTTGAGTTTTTCTTTATGATCCCTCTATGTAATCGAGTCCGTGAGCTATATAATAAAGATTAGTGTTGAGTCAAGGGCTTGATTATTTTGCCATGATCTTGAGTGAATAAAAGAAAAGAGAAAAGAATAAAAAGAAACATAGAGATCATATTGATTTTATGGATAGTAATGACTTCACATAGAAAGAGTATGATGATTAAAAATTGTTGGGAGTTGACAAACATAGCTTTGGTCATCGTTGCAATTAATAGGAAGTAATAAGGAAAGAGAGGTTTCATATATAAATATACTATCTTGGATATCTTTTATGATTGGGAGCACTCATTAAAATATGACATGCTAAAGAGTTGATGTTGGACAAGGAAGACAACGTAATGGGTTATGTTCTCTTATATCTGAGATAAAGTATATTGTCATGGATCATCCAACATGTTGAGCTTGCCTTTCCCCCTCATGCTAGCCAAATTCTTTGCACCAAGTAGAGATACTACTTGTGCTTCCAAAACCCTTAAACCAGTTTTGCCATGAGAGTCCACCATACCTACCTATGGATTGAGTAAGATCCTTCAAGTAAGTTGTCATCGGTGCAAGCAATAAAAATTGCTCTCTAAATATGTATGATTGATTAGTGTGGAGGAAATAAGCTTTATACGATCTTGTGATATGGAAGAAATAAAAGCGACGGACTGCATAATAAAGGTTCATATCACAAGTGGCAATATAAAGTGACGTTCTTTCGCATTAAGATTTTGTGCATCCAACTCTGAAAGCGCATGGCAACCTCTGCTTCCCTCTGCGAAGGGCCTATCTTTTATTATTATCTTCTACCTTATGCAAGAGTCATGGTGATCTTCACCTTTGCTTTTTATATTGGGCCATTTGCATTTCTGTCCCTAACTCGAACCACCTAATCAGATATACCCCTAATTCGAAAGCCTGCTCAAATTTGCCCCTCCGCCGTTAGTTGCACTTATAGAAATGCCCCTCCGTGTCGTTTCCGTCCAGTCAAAGCTGTTTGACTGTTATCTGACCGTTTCTTTGACAATTTTGCCCCTGTGTCCATGTGCCACTTAGTAGCGTGTCCCACTCTTAAAAAATAAAACGAAAAATACTTTCTCTCACCCTCTTTGTCACCCACACTTACATGTGGGGCCGATCTTGAAAAAAATAAAAAAGAACATGACTATTCAAACTAGTCCGACGGTTGCCGGCGGCGACCAAATCCCACGGCGGAGGCACGCTGGGAGGCTGCAAGGAGGCCAGCCGAGGGAACAAGGCGATAGCCCTTGCTCAACCGCGTCCAACGATGTGCTCTTCGGACCATATTGTTGCTGGAGCGAACGGCGGCGACCATTCTCGCGGCGGCTCCGGGCGGCGCAAGTGCGGCGGCTACCATGCGAGGGGGAGGGAGACAGAAACCGTCCATGTGCCATTAAGGAGCATGATGGCGATGCCGCTGGGGTTCGGGGAAGACTGGAGCAACGACTTCGATGATGGCGGCCATGACAGAGCTCAGATCTCATGGGGAAGACAGCCCGAGGCCATGGAGCTTGCTATGGAGGACTCCCAGGTCTTCTTTGGTACATCAGGATGCCATAGGAGCCACTGGGAGCGGCTCACGTGCTTGAACGGCGTCGAATCGAAGGCGGCAGTCTGAGCTCGGCGGTGGGGTAGATGTGTTGTGGTGCTCTGTCCTGGACGTCTCTGGTCAAAATCATAGGCTATTAGGATGAGGCCATGGCGTATGAGATTCCTGGCGAGGTGGCGGCGCTTCGGGTTGCCGTTGGCCATGTACTTGATAGACGCCGGCGACGGGGCGCTCTCTGGAGTGCTTGCGTGACAGGGCTAGAGGGCGGGACAGGAACGAAGGCAAGGGGCAGAGAGAGAACAAGAGAGAGAGGGTTGCAGCATCAGGGAGGCCAGCGGCCAAGGCGGCGCCCGTTCGGCACTCTCGCCGGAGTTGAGAGGTAGCGGTCGTCGGGCCATCGTTCGGCAGGGAGAGAGACAGAGAGAGGGGGATGTGAGAGAGAGTTTTGTTTTTTTCTATGGATGAGGGGCCCCACATGTAAGTGTGTGTGAGAGAGAGGGGGTGAGAGAAAGGGTTTTTCCATTTTATTTTTTGAGAGTGGGTCCCACCAGTAAGTGACACATGGAGGGAGGGGTAGAAATGTCCAGAAAACGTCCCGTTCACGGTCAAAGGCCTTTGACCGGACGGTAACGACACAGAAGGGTATTTCTATAAGTGCACATAACGGCGGAGGGGCATTTTTTAGCTGGCTTTCGAATTAGGGGCAAATGTGAGTAGTGGGTTCGAGTTAGGGAGACAGATGTAAAAGACCCTTTTATATTTTACCCTTTGGCAAGCACAGGGTGTTGGAAAGATCCTGATAGGTATATCTAATTGGATATGGGTTAGCATGAACCATTATTGTTGACATTACCCTTGAGGTAAAAGGTTGGGAGGCGAAACTATAAGCCCATATCTTTCTCTGTGTCCGATTAAAACTCCGTAACCACAAGTATTGCGTGAGTGTTAGCAATTATGAAAGACTAAATGATAGTTGAGTATGTGGACTTGCTAGAAAGCTCTGACATAGACTCTTTTTGATGTTATGATAAATTGCAATTGCTTCAATGACTGAGATTATAGTTTGTTGGTTCTAAATAAAGTTTCTGATTCATACTTTGCATTGTGAATAGATTATTACTTGAGCATAAGAAATCATATGACAATATCCATATGTGTTGCTGTATGAGAATAATCATGATGCCCTCCTGTCCGTATTTTATTTTATCGACACCTCTACTTCTAAACATGTGGACATATTTATCGTTATCGGCTTTCGCTTGAGGACAAGCGAGGTCTAAGCTTGGGGGAGTTGATACGTCCATTTTGCATCATGCTTTTATATCGATATTTATTGCATTATGGGCTGTTATTACACATTATGTCACAATACTTATGCCTATTCTCTCTTATTTTACAAGGTTTACATAAGGAGGGAGAATGCCGGCAGCTGGAATTCTGGGCTGGAAAAGAAGCAAATATTAGAGACCTATTCTGCACAACTCCAAAAGTCCTGAAACTCCACGGAAGTTATTTTTGGAAATAATAAAAAATATTGAGCGGAAGAAGTACGTCAAGGGGGCCCCACCTGGCCACGAGGGTGGGGGCGCGCCCCCTGCCTCGTGGGCCCCCTGTTGGCTCTCCGGTGGCCATCTTCTGCTATATGAAGTCTTTAGTCCGAAGAAAAATCATAAGCAACCTTTCGGGACGAGACTCTGCCGCCACGAGGCGGAACCTTGGCGGAACCAATCTAGGGCTTCGGCAGAGCTGTTCTGCCGGGGACACTTCCCTCCGGGAGGGGGAAATCATCGCCATCGTCATCACCAACGCTCCTCTCATCGGGAGAGGGCAATCTCCATCAACATCTTCACCAGCACCATCTCCTCTCAAACCCTAGTTCATCTCTTGTATCCAATTCTTGTCTCTAAGTCCGGGATTGGTACTTGTAGGTTGCTAGTAGTGTTGAGTACTCCTTGTAGTTGATACTAGTTGGTTTATTTGGTGGAAGATCATATGTTCAGATCCTTTATGCATATTAATACCCCTCTAATTATGAACATGAATATGCTTTATGAGTAGTTACGTTTGTTCCTGAGGACATGGGAGAAGTCTTGCTATTAGTAGTCATGTGAAGTTGGTATTCGTTCGATATTTTGATGAGATGTATGTTGTCTATCCTCTAGTGGTGTTATGTGAACGTCGACTACATAACACTTCGCCATTATTTGGGCCTAGAGGAAGGCATTGGGAAGTAATAAGTAGATGATGGGTTGCTAGAGTGACAGAAGCTTAAACCCTAGTTTATGCGTTGCTTCGTAAGGGGCTGATTTGGATCCATATGTTTCATGCTATGGTTAGGTTTACCTTAATACTTTTGTTGTAGTTGCGGATGCTTGCAATAGAGGTTAATCATAAGTGGGATGCTTGTCCAAGTAAGGGCAGCACCCAAGCACCGGTCCACCCACATATCAAATTATCAAAGTACCGAACACGAATCATATGAACGTGATGAAAACTAGCTTGACGATAATTCCCATGTGTCCTCGGGAGCGCTTTTCTCTATATAAGAGTTTGTCCAGGCTTGTCCTTTGCTACAAAAATGATTGGGCCACCTTGCTGCACTTTATTTACTTTTGTTACTTGTTGCTCGTTACCAATTATCTTACCACAAAACTATCTGTTACCTATTATTTTAGTGCTTGCAGAGAATACCTTGCTGAAAACCGCTTATCATTTCCTTCTGCTCCTCATTGGGTTCGACACTCTTACTTATCGAAAGGACTACGATAGATCCCCTATACTTGTGGGTCATCAAGGGGGCACCCCATAGACACACAAGTTGGTCATTGATCTCTTAGCCGTGTACGGTGCCCCGCCCACCATAATCCACCTCGGCCATATCGTTGTAGTGCTTAGGCGAAGCCCTGCGCCGGTAGCTTCATCATCACTGTCATCACACCGTCGTGCTGACGAAGCTCTCCCTCAACACTTAGCTGGATCGAGAGTTCGTGGGACGTCACCGAGCCGAACGTGTGCAGATCGCAGAGGTGCCATACTTTCGGTACTAGGATCGGTCGGATCATGAAGACGTACGACTACATCAACCACGTAGTCATAACGCTTCCGCTTACGGTCTACGAGGGTACGTAGACAACACTCTCCCGCTCGTTGCTATGCATCACCATGATCTTGCGTGTGCGTAGGATTTTTTTTTGAAATTACTGCGTTCCCCAACACGAATACTATCGTCCAATATATCAATCTTTACCTCTCGACCATTTCGAGACTCCTCGTCATGTCCGTGATCTCATCCGAGACTCCGAACAATATTCGGTCACCAAAACACATAACTCATAATACAAATCGTCATCGAACGTTAAGCATGCGGACCCTACGGGTTCGAGAACTATGTAGACATGATCGATTCACCTCTCCGGTCAATAACCAATGGCGGAACCTGGATGCTCATATTGGTTCCCACATATTCTACGAAGATCTTTATCGGTCGAACCGTAATGACAACATACGTTACTCCCTTTGTCATCGGTATGTTACTTGCCCGAGATTCGGTCGTCGGTATCTTCATACCTAGTTCAATCTCGTTACCGGCAAGTCTCTTTACTCGTTCCGTAATGCATCATCCCACAACTAACTCATTAGTCACATTGTTGGCAAGGCTTATCATGATGTACATTACCGAGAGGGCCCAGAGATACCTCTCCGATACTCGGAGTGAAAAATCCTAATCTCGATCTAGCCAACCCAACAAAACACCTTCGAAGATACCTGTAGAGCATCTTTATAATGACCCAGTTATGTTGTGATGTTTGATAGCACACAAGGTATTCCTCCTATATCCGGGAGTTGCATAATCTCATAGTTAAAGGAATATGTATAAGTCATGAAGAAAGCGGTAGCAATAAAACTTAACGATCATTATGCTAAGCTAACAGATGGGTCTTGTCCATCACATCATTCTCCTAATGATGTGATCTCGTTCATCAAATGACAACACATGTCTATGGTTAGGAAACTTAACCATGTTTGATTAATGAGCTAGTCTAGTAGAGGCTTACTAGGGACACTGTGTTTTGTCTATGTATCCACACATGTATCAAGTTTCCGGTTAATACAATTCTAGCACGAATAATAGATATTTATCATGATATAAGGAAATATAAATAACAACTTTATTATTGCCTCTAGGGCATATTTCCTTCAGCTTAAACCCTAGTTTATGCGCTATTCCGTAAGAGACCAATTGGATCCAAAGGTTTAATGCTATGGTTAGAATTTATTCTTAATATTTTCTCGTAGTTGCGGATGCTTGCAAGGGGGTTAATCATAAGTAGGAGGCTTTTTCAAGTAAGAACAGCACCTAAGCACCGGTCCACCCACATATCAAATTATCAAAGTAGTGAACACGAATCGAATCAACATGATGAAAGTGACTAGATGAAATTCCCGTGTACCCTCAAGAACGCTTTGCTTATTATAAGACACCGTTTTGGCCTGTCCTTTGCCTCAAAAGGATTGGGCTACCTTGCTGCACTTTTTTACTACTATCCTTACTTGCTCGTTACAAATTATCTTGCTATCAAACTACTCTGTTACTTACAATTTCAGCGCTTGTAGACATTACCTTGTTGAAAACCATTTGTCATTTCCTTCTGCTCCTCATTGGGTTTGACACTCTTACTTATAGAAAAGGCTACAATTGATCCCATATACTTGTGGGTCATCAAGGCCATTTTCTAGCGCCGTTGCCGGCGAGTGAAGCGCTCTTGGTAAGTGGAAATCGGTAAGGAAGAATTATTACTACGTGCTGAAATTTATTGCCACTTGTTACTATGGAGAACAATCCTTTGAGGGGTTTGTTTGGGGTATCTTCACCTCGACCGGAACCACAATTAGTTACCCCTCAACCTACTGCACCTACTAAAAATATTGAATATGGAATTCCTTCGAGTATGATAGAACAACTGCTAGCTAATCCTTATGCAGGAGATGGAACTGAACATCCTGATATGCACTTGATATATGTGGAAGAAATTTGTGGATTGTTTAAGCTTGCAGGTTTACCTAGAGATGAAGTTAAGAAGAAGGTTTTCCCTTTATCTTTGAAGGGAAAAGCATTGGCATGGTATAGGCTATGCGATAATATTGGATCTTGGAACTGGAATCGATTGAAATTGGAGTTTCACCAAAAAAATATCCTATGCATCTAGTTCATTGTGATCGGAATTACATATATAATTTTTGGCCTCATGAAGGAGAAAGTATCGCTCTAGCTTGGGGGAGGCTTAAGTCAATTTTATATTCATGCCCCAATCATGAGCTCTCAAGAGAAATTATTATCCAGAATTTTTATGCTCGGCTTTCTCATAATGATCGATCCATGCTTGATACTTCTTATGCCGGTTCTTTTACGACGAAGGCTATTGAATTCCGGTGGGATCTTTTGGAAAGAATTAAACACAACTCTGAAGATTGGGAACTCGATGAAGGTAAGGAGTCAGGTACTAAGCTCAAGAATGATTGTGTTAAATCTTTTATGAATACCAATGCTTTTCAAAAGTTTAGCACCAAATATGGACTTGACTCTGAGATAGTAGCCTCCTTTTGTGAATCATTTGCTACTCATGTTGATCTCCCTAAGGAGAAGTGGTTTAAATATCACCCACCTATTAAAAGAAGAATTAAAGAACCGGTACTAGCTAAAGAGGAAACTATTATTTATAATGTTGATCCAGTTGTTCCTACTGCTTGTATTGAGAAACCACCTTTCCCTGTTAGGATGAAGGAACATGCTAAAGTTTCAACTGTGGTCAACAAAATTTATATTAGAACACCTAAACCTGATGAACAAATCAAAGTAGAACCTAGTGTTGCTATGGTTAAAGATCTCCTGGAAGAAAATATAGATGGGCATGTTATTTACTTCTGTAATGAAGCTACTAGAATTGCCGAACTTGCTAAAGAGGATAAATATAGAGCCATTGTTGGCATGCCTGTTGTCTCAGTTAAAATAGGAGATCACTGTTATCATGGTTTATGCAACATAGGTGCTAGCGTGAGTGCTATTCCCTTTACCTTATATCAAGAAATTATGAATGACATAGCACCCGCTGAAATAGAAGAAATAGATGCTACTATTAAACTTGCTAATGGAGATACTATTTCACCAATTGGGATTGTTAGAGACGTTGAAGTCTTGTGTGGAAAAATAAAATATCCTACTAATTTTCTTGTTCTTGATTCCCCACAAGATGATTTTTGTCCCATTATCTTTGGTAGATCTTTCTTGAACACCTGTCGGTGTTAGCTTTGGTGATGATTGTGAGAAACAAACTGTCGGTGTTAGCTTTGGTGATGAGTCTCATGAGTTTAATTTTTCCAAGTTTAGTAGAAAACCTCATAAAAAAGAATTGCCTAGTAAGGATGAAATAATTGGTCTTGCTTCTATTGATGTACCTCCTACTGATCCTTTAGAACAATATCTGGTAGACCATGAAAATGATTTACATATGCACGAAAGAAATGAATTAGATAAGATCTTCTTTGAACAACGTCCTCTGCTTAAACACAATTTGCCTATTGAAACTCTAGGAGGTCCTCCTCCACCTAAAGGTGATCCTGTGTTTGAATTAAAACAATTGCCAGACACTTTGAAATATGCTTATCTTGATGAGAAGAAGATATATCTTGTTATTATCAGTGCTAACCTTTCAAAACATGAAGAAGAAAGATTATTGAAAGTTCTAAGGAAGCACCGAGCTACTATTGGATATACTCTTGATGATCTTAAGGGCATTGGTCCCACTCTATGTCAGCACAAAATTAATATGGAACCCGATGCTAAACCCGTTGTTGATCACCAACGTCAGTTAAATCCGAAGATGAAGGAAGTGGTAAGAACGAAAATATTAAAACTTCTGGAAGCAGGTATAATCTATCCTATAGCTGATAGTAGATGGGTAAGTCCTGTTCATTGTGTCCCTAAGAAAGAAGGTATTACCATTGTTTCCAAATGATAAGAATGAGCTTATTCCACAAAGAATTGTTACAGGCTATAGAATAATTGATTTTAGAAAATTAAACAAGGCAACTAGAAAAGATCATTACCGTCTGCCTTTTATTGAACAAATGCTAGAAAGATTATCTAAGCACACACATTGTTGCTTCCTTGATGGATATTCTGGTTTTTCATAAATACCTATTTCTCAACCTGATCAAGAAAAGACCACTTTTACTTGTCCTTTTGGAACTTATGCTTATAGACGTATGCCTTTTGGTTTATGCAATACACCTGGTACCTTTCAAAGTTGTATGACTGCTATATTCTCTGACTTTTGTGAAAAGATTGTTGAGCTTTTCATGGATGACTTTTCTGTTTATGGGAAGTCTTTTGATGATTGTTTAAGCAATCTTGATCGAGTTTTGCAAAGATGCAAGCAAACAAATCTTGTCTTGAATTGGGAGAAGTGCCACTTTATGGTTAATGAAGGTATTGTTTTGGGCCATAAAATTTCTGAAAGAGGTATTGAGGTGGACAAAGCTAAGGTTGATGCAACTGAGAAAATGCCATGTCCTAAAGATATCAAAGGTATTCGTAGTTTCTTAGGTTATGCTGGTTTCTATAGGAGATTTATCAAAGACTTCTCTAAAATTTCTAGGCCTCTTACAAATCTTTTGCAAAAGGATGTTCCTTTTGTTTTTGATGATGATTGTCTAGAAGCCTTAACACTCAAGAAAGCCTTAATTTCTGCACCTATTGTTCAACCACCTGACTGGAACTTGCCTTTTGAAATCATGTGTGATGCTAGTGATTATGTTGTTGGTGCTGTTCTAGGACAAATAGTCGATAAGAAATAAATGTTATTCATTATGCTAGTAAAACTCTAGACAGTGCACAACAAAATTATGCTACTACTGAAAAAGAATTTTTAGCAGTGGTGTTTGCTTGTGAATTTAGATCTTACATTGTTGACTCTAAAGTTATTGTTCACACCGACCATGCTTCTATTAAATATCTTATGGAAAAGAAAGATGCTAAACCTAGGCTTATTCGATGGGTTCTCTTGCTACAAGAATTTGATTTACATATCACTTACAAAAAAGGAGCAGAGAACCCCGTGGCTGATAACTTGTCTAGGTTGGAGAATGTCCTTGATGACCCACTACCTATTGATGATAGTTTTCCTGATGAGCAGTTGCAGCAATAAATGTTTCTAATAGCACTCCTTGGTATGCTGACTATGCTAATACATTGTTGCTAAATATTTACCACCTAGTTTTACATACCAACAAAAGAAAAAAATTCTTCTATGATTTAAGACATTAATTTTGGGATGACCCACATCTTTATAAAGAAGGAGTAGATGGTATTATTAGACGTTGTGTACCTGAGCATGAACAGGGACAAATCCTATGGAAATGTCACTCCGAAGCTTATGGAGGGCATCATGCGGGTGACAGAACTGCTCACAAGGTATTACAATCTGGTTTTTATTGGTCTACTCTCTTCAAGGATGCTCGTAAGTTCGTATTATCTTGTGATGAATGTCAAACAATAGGTAATATCGGTAAGCATCAAGAAATGCCTATGAATTATTCACTTATTGTTGAACCATTTAATGTTTGGGGTTTTGATTACATGGGACCTTTTCCTTCCTCTAATGGGTATACACATATTTTGGTTGTTGTTGATTATGTTACTAAGTGGGTAGAAGCTATTCCAACTAGTAGTGCTGATCATAACACCTCTATTAAAATGCTTAAGGAAGTTATTTTCCCAAGGTTTGGAGTCCCTAGATATTTAATGACTGATGGTGGTTCACACTTTATTCATGGTGCTTTTCGTAAAATGCTTGCCAAGTATGATGTTAACCATAGAATTGCATCACCTTGTCATCCTCAATCTAGTGGTCAAGTTGAACTTAGCAATAGAGAAATAAAATTAATTTTGCAAAAGACTGTTAGGTCCCGGAAGAATTGGTCTAAGAAATTAGATGATGCACTTTGGGCCTATAGAACAACATATAAAAATACTATGGGTATGTCTCCTTATAAAATGGTTTATGGAAAAGCTTGTCATTTGCCTCTTGAGTTAGAACATAAAGCTTATTAGGCAATTAAAGAACTCAACTATGATTTTAAACTTGCCGGTGAAAAGAGGTTATTTGATATTAGCTCATTAGATGAATGGAGAACCCAAGCTTATGAAAATGCCAAGTTATTTAAAGAAAAAGTTGGAGAATATGCTCTTTTGTACAACTCTCGTTTCAGATTCTTTGCAGGAAAACTCCTCTCCAAATGGGAAGGACCCTATGTTATTGAGGAGGTTTATCGGTCTGGAGCTATCAAAATAAATAATGCTGAAGGTACTAACCCGAAGGTTGTTAATGGGCAATGAATAAAACATTATATCTCAGGTATGTCCATTAATGTTGAAAGTAATATTATCCAAACTGTGACACCAGAAGAACACATAAAATAGACCTTCCGGAACACTCCAGAATCGTGAAAAAAGAGGAGGTAGGTGATACGGTAAGTAAACAGACTTCTAAAAATCCGCAAAAATATTTCTGTCGGTTTTGGAATATTTAGAAAATTAGGAAAATAAGAAACTACCGGGAAGGTGACCCTGGTGGGCACAAGACACCAGGGCGCGCCTAGCCAGGCACGCCCAGGTGGGTTGTGCCCACCTCGGGTACCTTCCGGACTCCGTTTTTCTTTCGTTTGCTGGTTTCCCAAGATAAATAATCTTTATATACACCCTGAACCTATTGA
Source organism: Aegilops tauschii subsp. strangulata (assembly GCF_002575655.3). Lineage (NCBI taxonomy): Eukaryota > Viridiplantae > Streptophyta > Magnoliopsida > Poales > Poaceae > Aegilops > Aegilops tauschii. The sequence continues at coordinate 32,216,450 of NC_053040.3, read as the reverse complement.
CCTCCGTATCGCGGAGAAATCTTCTGTTTTCTTTTCTTGCTGGTTTCCCTGATAGATCTGAAAATATGTCATCCCAAGACTTGGAGGGTGAGAGCTATGTTGTTGATTTTATCGCAAACCCTAAGTCTTATGGGGATGTGGAGCATTATGGCTGGACTTCGGAGGAAGAGGAAGACTATTATCCTAGGGAGAAGGAGGAGACGAGCTCAGACGAGGACGAAGCCCCCTTGCCTCAACCTGGGGACATGCATGTGGAATTCAAGAAGTCAAGCCTCCCCAACAAAGCAAAGAGGCCTAAGGTTCAATTTATACGCTTCCGCCTTTTGCAGGAAAACAAGCAAGATTTATGGAAAAAGGTACTGGCGCTTGAGCAGGAGATCGGTGAACTGAAGGAGGAAAATTCCATCCTCAAGCATAAGCTAAGGAAGAAGGACAAACCCTCTACTTCATCACCACCACCTCCTTCTTCATCACCAAAAGAAAATTGAGTATCGGGTATGGGCACTCCCCTTGGCCTCCACCAAGCTTGGGGGAGGTGCCCCGGTATCGTATCACCTCCACTATCTTTTGCCTTTACTTATCTTAGTTTGATCCACAGTTATCTTTTGCTCTAGATGAATAAAAGTTTAGTTCGATCCTTTCTTTTTGAGAGTTTGCTTAGTGATCTATCCTTGTAATCGGGTGCGAGATATATAATAAAGTTTAGTTTGAGTTTTTGCTTTCTTTACTTTCATGTTTCAATAAAAAGAAAGGAAATAAATGAAAAAGATCATATGCTAATCTTATGGTAGGTAATGACACCACATAAGGAAAAGTATAAGTAGAAAATTTTATTAGAGATTGACAAATATAGCATTGGTCAATGATGCAACTCATGAAAGAATTAATAAGGGAAGAGAAGTTCACATACAAATACACTATCCTGGAAATCTTTTGTGATTGTGAGCCCCCATCAAAATATTATATGCCAAAATTGTTGACGTTGGACAAGGAAGACAACTTAATGATTTATGTTTGTTCATATTCACATAGAAGTTATATTGTCATAGATCCTTCAACATGTGGTGCTTGCCCCCCATCTTTGCTAGCCAAAAACTCCGCACCAAGTAGAGATACTACTTGTGCATCCAAAAACCCTTAAATCCAAATCTTATTTTCAAGAGTCCACCATACCCACCTAAGTATTGAGTAAGATCCTTCAAGTAAGTTGTCATCGGTGCAATAAGGCAATAAAAATTTCTTCTAAAAGTGTGAGATCATTTAGTGTAAGAGAAAATTGAGCGTTGTACGAACTTGTGATGGTAAAGAATAAAAGCGACAGACTGCATAATAAAGGTTGCCATCACAAGGGGCAATATAACGTGACGTTCTTTTGCACTAAGGGGTTGAGCATACAAACAAATAAGCGCATGGCAACCTCTGCTTCCCTCTGCGAAGGGCCTAGCTTTTACTTTATGTATTTACTTTTATGCAAGAGTCAAAGTTTTTCTCTCTATTTCTTTTTATTTTTCTCCTTTGGCAAGCATCATGTGGTGAGGAAAGATCTAGGCACATATGTCCAGTTGAATATGGGTAGCATGAGTTATTATTGTTGACATCACCCTCGAGGTGAATACGTTGGGAGGCGAAACTATGAGCCCCTATCTTTCTATGTGTCCGGTTGAAATATTTTCCTCATGTGTATGCGGTGAGTGTTAGCAATCATAGAAGACTGTATGATGGTTGAGTATGTGGACTTGCCTAAAGGCTCCGATACCTGACCCTTCCTGAAAAGATGATGAATTGTAGTTGCAAAGTTGACTGAGAACATAGTTTGTTGGTTTCCAATAGAGTTTATGCTTTATACTTCGATAGTGTGATGAATTGCTACTTATTCATGATAAGTCTATGATAAAGGTTCTATGATAAAAGTTTTATGTTTAAGTTTGTTGTTGTTATAATAATTCACATGATGCTTCTATGTCCGTATTTTTTTTTTATCGACACCTTTCTCTCTAAGAATGTGGACATGTTTTTCGGTTTCGGTTTACGCTTGAGGACAAGCGAGGTCTATGCTTGGGGGAATTGATACGTCCATTTTGCATCATGTTTACCTACTGTTATGTATGATGTTTTTATGCATAATAATGCTTTTTGGAGTAATTCTAATGCCTTTTCTCTCATAATATGCAAGGTACATACAAAGAGGAAGAATTCCGGCAGCTGAAAATCTAGACCTGGAAAAGCTACGTTAGGCCACCTATTCTGCACAACTCCAAATAAGCTGAAACTTCACGAGGATTTTTTATGGAATAAATAAGAAATACTGGAGCAAATAACTGCCGGAGGGGGCCACCTGGTGAGCACAAGACACCAGGGCGCGCCTGCCCCGCCCCCCCCCCCCCAGGCGCGCCCTGGTGGGTTGTGCTCAGCCCGGCCCACCTCCGGTGCCCATCTTCTGGTATATAAGTAATTTTGACCTAGAAAAAAATAAGGGGAGGACTTCCGGGATGGAGCGCCGCCGTCTCGAGGCGGAACTTGGGTAGGAGCACTTTTGCCCTCCGGCGGAGCGATTCTGTCGAGGGAACTTCCCTCCCGGAGGGGGAAATCACCGTGATCATCATCACCAACAACTCTCCCATCTTGGGGAGGGCAATCTCCATCAACATCTTCAACAGCACCATCTCCTCTCAAACCCTAGTTCATCTCTTGTGTTCAGTCTGTGTACCGGAACTATAGATTGGTGCTTGTGGGTGACTAGTAGTGTTGATTACATCTTGTGGTTGATATATGGTTTATTTGGTGGAAGATTATATGTTCAGATCCAATATGCTATTTAATACACCTCTGTTCTTGAGCATGTTTATCATTTGTGATTAGTTACTTTTGTTCTTGGGGTCACGGGAGAAATCATGTTGCAAGTAATCATGTGAACTTGATATGTGTTCGATATTTTGATAGTATGTATGTTGTGATTCCCTTAGTGGTGTCATGTGAACGTCGACTACATGACACTTCACCATATTTGGGCCTAAGGAAATGCATTGTGGAGTAGTTATTAGATGATGGGTTGCGAGGGTGACAGAAGCTTAAACCCTAGTTTATGCGCTATTCCGTAAGGGACCGATTGGATCCAAAAGTTTAATGCTATGGTTAGAATTTATTCTTAATACTTTTCTCATAGTTGCGGATGCTTGCGAGGGGGTTAATCATAAGTAGGAGGCTTGTTCAAGTAAGAACAGCACCTAAGCACCGGTCCACCCACATATCAAATTATCAAAGTAGCGAACACGAATCGAATCGACATGATGAAAGTAACTAGATGAAATTCCCGTGTACCCTCAAGAACGCTTTGCTTATTATAAGAGACCGTTTTGGTCTGTCCTTTGCCTCAAAAGGATTGGGCTACCTTGCTGCACTTTTGTTACTACTATCATTACTTGCTCGTTACAAATTATCTTGCTATCAAACTACTATGTTACTTACAATTTCAGCGCTTGCAGACATTACCTTGCTGAAAACCATTTGTCATTTCCTTCTACTCCGCATTGGGTTCGACACTCTTACTTATCGAAAAGGCTACAATTGATCCCATATACTTGTGGGTCATCACCTACCCCCCTGGGCGCGCCCTGGTGCCTCGTGGGCCACTGATACATCTTATCGTCCCCTCCCGAAGCTTCCACGAGCTCTTATGTCCATAAAAAATCTCGAAAAAAAATTGTGGCATTTGGATCTCGTTTGGTACTGATATTCTGAAAAACTAAAAAACAGACAAAAAACAGCAACTGACACTGGACGCTAAGTTAATAGATTAGTCCCAAAAAATGATATATAATTGCTTGTAAATGTATATAAAACATCCAAAATTATAGACACGTTGGAGACGTATCAGGGCCCTAAGAATATCTCTCCATGGCCAGAGGAGCAAATCCCATTCTCGAGTTATCTAGTCTCTTGTCAAACTTTCCGATGAACTTGTAAATTGTCGTTATGATCACTGTGTTACAGATGATGTTTCAGCAACCCCAAAGTTCACCTTACGGGAGGAAGTGACTACGATACTCTCATGGTCTGAGAAACTAAAAAACATGTTAACACTCCATGTTATAACAATTGATTTCAAACGATATTATCTGAAAGTATAACAAACAAGTTTCGGTCCATTTAATATTATCGTTCTTCTAACGTCATACTCTCAATATTGTTTGACGACTATCATTACACTTAACGATATGCTAAGATCCGGAAACATGAGCATCAACAACACTTGAGCCAGTCTTAGAGGCAAGACTAAAGAACCTATTCTTTAATGTTTATTATTTCACACGTGCATATGAGTTTTCCAGTGAATTGCACATATTCCAGGATCATAGCAGTTATAGCATGAAATATAAACTCTTGGTTATGAAAATGAAAATAAAATAATACAATATTATTGCCTCTAGAGCATATTTCCAACACCACCTCCAATCCCACCAGTCGTTGTCGCTTAGAAAGAGAAAGGGAGAGGGGACCGTGAGGCGTCGAGGGGGCAGCGACAGCTCAGAAGGGCACAAGAGTGAGGTGGGTGCAAGGAGAAGAATAGGAAAGAGGAGGCACGACAGTCGGGACAAGAAGAGTTGGAGCTAGACTGGATACAAACCGACCGATTAAGCATGGGCCCACATGCAGCAGCACAACCGTTGCAATGGCTGTGAAATCGCTCTGCGTGAAAGTAAGTCAGTCATCAACGCCTTTTTTCCCTACCACAAACGGGCCCACTTCCAAAAAATAACATTGGAGCTCACCCAGGACTCTATTCCCTAGGAGCTTAGCTAGGTGTGTTTGGTTGTAGCCATGGAATGGAATGTTATGGGTCCAACCCATTCCTAGGCCTCGTTCTCGCATTTAGTACAGAGGTGAAATGGTCACCCCCTCGTATATATTCGACATATATAAGAAACAGGGTGAGGCCTGCAGACCACCTTACAACAACTACATCTCGACCCAAGCGAGAAAATGGGAGCTCCTTGAAAAATACGTGAAACACGCACCCGCCGCTCCCCCACGTGCCCTTTTTGTGGGGCGGTACGTCCCATGTTTTTTCCTTTTTATTATTTAAAATAACACAGTGTTTCAAAACAGGTCAAAAAAGTTCAAAAAAATGTGCTTCTGAAAAAATATTCAACAAATCATAAAATGTTTGTGATTTTGAATTGTTCTTCACTTATTCAAAAAATGCTCATGATTTCGAGTAGAATGTTTGTGAAAATAAAAAATGCTCATGATTTTTAAGAAATGTTAGGGTATAATTTTTTTTTCATGAATTTGAGAAATTGTTTGCGAATTAAACAAATGTTCATGAATTTTAAAAAATGCGCACAAAATTCAAAATTTACTCGTGTAGAATTTGTTCTTAAAATTCATTCATCGATCCATAAAATGTTCATGATTAAAAAAAAATGTTCATGAATTTCGAAAACTGTTCAGCTATTCAGAAAATATTTTCTGATTAAAAAAATTTCGTTGACTTTAAAAGTTTTTTACAGTTTATAAAACATTTCACGACTTTAAGAATGTTGAAAAATTAGTAAAAATCTCATAAATTTTGGAAATTTTAAAATTTCAAATTAATGTTCACGATTTTGGAAAATATTCATGATTTAAAAATGTTCTTGATTTCATAAATTGTTCATAAATTTGAAATATGTTTGCAAAAATAAAGAAAGAAAGGAAAAGTTCAAAATGGAAAAGGAAAAACAAACATGAAATAAACGAAAATGTAAAATTAAAAGAAGTAATTAAATGAAAAAATAAAGGAAAACATAAATGAACAAAATCAGAAAAATCGAAAGAAAAAACAGGAAAAACCGTATGGGAAGGTTTAGAACCTTGGCAAAACTGAAAAGGAGCTAGTTGGGTCGGCCTAGGTGTACGTAGCGGGGAGTGGAGTGTATGCGCCAAATAAGATTTACCGTGAGAAATATCTGTTGCGCAATAATAGTGCTGTAGCTTTTTATTTTTTGAGGGAAGCACAATAATAATTCTTTTAGGGGTGCGCAATAATAACTAGAGGATACCTACGCGTTACTGCTGGAATTGGTTGATGATATTTTGGGTTGATAACATGAGAACCAAAATTTAGAATATTTGAGTATGTGTAGTTGTAATAATATTTATTGAATATAAGTGGAGTAATTAAATAAATTGCTTGCATGGTTGAATGTTTTGGTGGGCCTTTTCACATGCATGACTGCATGGTGAGGTGGTCCTTATCCAGTTCATGATTGCATGATGAGGTGGCATGTTTGCATGTTGAAATAAATAAGTTAGTGGGGATTGATCTTTAGGTATATAGGATATGGAAGAAGATTTGAAGCTCCTGGGTGCTCCAAGCCTTATATGAACATTGAATTCAAAAAATGCCAAGAAAACTCCAAAAAATCAGGGATTTTGGTATATCTAACCAGGGTGCCCCATTCTATGTAATCCCGTGTGAAGTTTTGTAAAAAACTATCAGGAGATGTATTCTCAGTAAAAACCAAAAATAAATTCTATGTATAAAAAAACTATTTGGATGGATCGTAGTTTGGATTGTATTTTCTTTCAAAAGATACATTTTCTGATATTTGTTCACGAAATTTCACATGGTAGTAGATTGGGCACCTAAGTTTGATATCCGAAGATTCCCTTTTTTAGTTTCTCTGGTATTTTTTCAATTTAATATTCATATAGAGCGAGGAGCAGCCAATAGCCCATGCGTATTACTGGTTTCTTTTAGTTCTGGGTCAAATAGAGGGATATTGCGCGCTGTGAGTGACAGCGTTGTGGTTGGGCCAGGCCCACTATGTAAAGAATCGCCAAAGAAACCTAGAACCCACAGGCATCTTCTTCGTCCAGCCTCCCCTCATCCTCCAAAAAAAAAAAAGAAAAAAATCTTCGTTCAGCCGCCGCACCAATCCATTCTTCCCCCGCTCCCCGCGAGCTGTGTGCGCGCGCGCTGAATCGACCTGCGCGTGCGTAGCCATGGCCTGGCTGCCTTCCGGCGCGGCGGGCGGCCCGGCGCTGCGGGGTGCGCGAGCCTCTCCGGCGCTATCGTCGGGGGTGGCGGCCGCCGTCATGCTCTACAAGCGCGCCCTGCCTCCGTCTTCTCCGCTGCACTCCGCCCGCCCGTCCGCCGCGGCTCAGAGGTCAGCCCCCTGATTCTCCGCACGCGTTCTCTCTGGAACGGTGTGCGTGCGTGCCCCCTGAGCTAGATTTTCGCCGTCCCATTACTTCGACTTGGGACTGCAGGCGCCTTCTTCTGTAGTTTGGGGGAATAAAAATGACTGCTTGGGCTATGAAATGAGGTTACACAGAAGCGAAATTAGTAGTAATTTTTGTTAGTGCACTCCATTCGTTTCTGTCTTGCTATCCATTATTCCAACGAAAGCCAGCCAAAAATCAACAGCAGGCTAGCAAACATAAAAGTTCAGTGTTTGGCCAAGAGAGGTCTACAGGACCAGAGGGAGCTACTCTACTGGAGAGGGAGAAGGAGGAGGGGGAGCACCAGAGCAGAAATCATGCGTTGGTGCTGTTGCTGTCGGTGAGCTGCTTCAGGAGCCCTGAGCCCACCACCGCCGTCCGTTGCTGCTGCTGCTTGCTGCCGTTAGGGGGAGTCAGGGACGACAGGGAGGAGGTGAGGAGGAATGAGCACTGCAGCAGGACTGCTGGAGCAGCCTGCAAGCTCGCCGCCGGCAGTACTGGAGCCTGAGGGGGAGGAGGCGAGGAGCACTCCACCGCCCGCCGGCTAATGTTGGCCTGCTGCTGGAGACTGAAACGGGGAGGAGGCGAGGCGAATAGCCCACCACCGTCTTGTCGCCGGTTTGCCGTTAGCTGCCAAGATTGAGTATGAAAGGGAGGAAGAGGATCGGGAGTTGGAGTCTGTACACAGGGATTGGGGTAGGCTAGGGTTAACATATGCCCCTTACTGAGCTTTGACTGGGCTGGACCGTATCTAGGATGTCTCAGGGAACGTATCTGCATTTATTTTATTGCCTATATTCACCGATACTGGCATTGATACATATCGGGACGTTGGGAACGAATCTGTATCGAATACATTATCCGATACAAATACGCTGGTGGCTGGACATATTGGTATTTTTTAGAAGTACTAATGAACCCCCTTTCGAGAGAATAGAAAACTTCTGCTCACAAATTACATCTGTGCACTTTATTATAGTTGCATTTGCATAGTCACAAAAACAATTGTGCACCTTATTCCTTAAATCACATGAAGACCTGGTTCGAAAAAAGATTCCCCCCCTGTTTAGGTCGACTCAAACTATCTAGTCTGTGTATTTCCTGTGTTTATTGCACACATTCTTTTCTTCTACATGTTTCCTCTGGAATTCATATTTATGTGATATTCTCTGTTGTTTTGTGATTCTGAAATAACCACTAAGCATATCATATTTATTTTGATAGACTGTGCCATTGTAAATCATTTATTCTTATTATCCATGGTAATTAGCTAAATATAGAATTTTACAACCATTGACAACAATATGCTGAAATAACCACTAAGCATATCACAGGAATTCAAATATAGAATAATCTCCCGGTCTTGAATTAAAAAAAGTAAAAAACGGTCTTGAGCTAAATCTTTTAAATTCGGCAGTATAACCAATATATATAGCATGCTGTTCTTCACCTAATAATATTATTTTTCTATTTTGTTCCAACCCTTTGTTTTCAGTTTTTTTTGTGTGGTAATTCCCTTTGCTTGTGTGTGCACATAATCAAATCGTACTTAGAATGGGCTGAAACACAACACCATCACAAATGAGCCAAAGGCAAGAAAATGGTTTTTTGGCTAATAATTTTTACTGATATGTGACCGCAAAGATCTTCTTTACCCATCCAATCCAAGTAGCTCTTCCTCTTTTATCCTAGATTGTAATTATATGTAAGGTGTTAGATGACAATGAAGATTGAGAACCCATTAAGCTTCTCCAGTCTGAATATACTTTTAGAATATGAACTCTGTTGATGCAGCTATATTTATCTTTAAACTATTCATTTCGTTATGCTATTCTGAATATGTCTTCATCTTTGGTACTTGGAATTCAGGTTTTTTTGTCAACTCTTGGAACGAGGGGCTTCTACGGTCTACTTGGGTCGTTGGGTCCATTCTGCAACATGCAGTGTTTCTGTAGATGACAGACCACATGTAGAGTTAACAGATGGATCAAATGTACATTTCTTCAAACCCTTCGCCGAGCATGTCCTTTTGAAATTTATGTCGCGTTCCATATTCAGCGATTTATTGTCGCATGCATTGCTGTCATGAAAAAACTACTTGTCTGGTGTGCTTACCTGTTGTTTCCTTATTTTCTATTTCACTTTTTGGTAGTCATCATTTTGAACCAAAATTTTAGCATATTATTGATTGCCAAGATTCCTGTGTGTTATTTTTGTTTTGAGACCATATTTTGTTGGTGTCTATTTGTTCCTCTAACTTCTCTTGCCCGACCAATCTGATTCTTGTATGTGCACCTATATTCATCTTTAGCTTCCTCAAAGTCCTAAGATCCCGTTTCTCTGTATAATGTATTAAAAAATAATCTCATGTGTATTGTCTAGTTTTTTTTGCATTTTCACTTGAATTTTCTTTATAGCCAGAGTTTCTGCTTTGCTTAGTGGTTATATGATAGGAGTGTAGCGGGATTTACTTTGCGGGTGTCACTGGGGTCGTTTGTAAGTATACCGAAGCTGCATAATCTACAAGAACCGTGGTGCTGTATTATACTTGACCAGTGCTAAATAACAAGGAGCTGGTTAATAGTGTAATATATATAAACCTCAAGTGCTGTGAAACTGAGTTTCTCTACTTCTGGCCTAATTAATTCTTGGCACCTCAAGAGCTGACATGTACTTGGTGCATTTTCTTATGTTATATGAAATTTCACACAAGAAGACTTATACTAGGCAAAAGTTACTTCCATTAGCACACAGTATATTTACTATCAGATGCATCATAAGTTTCTTTTGTTTGCTATATATATGCATTCAGGGAGAACTTCTGCAAAAGCGTGAAATGGTTGGTGCATTTCAAAGAATACCTATGGTGATGCCTGCAACTGATATACTTATGTCAGCACAAAGAAAATCAAGAAATGTGCCACCCACGAAGGGTATTCTTCAATTTAACATATATTTTTTAGCATTTTGTTTCCTTTGTAGCTACTATGACATTTCACATACAGTTCTGGGTCACCTATTTTGTTCTAAGATCCATTTATTCTGCAGGTATACAAAACATAGCCAAGCGCGAAAGAAACAAAGGTGCAAAACAACTTGATGCCTTAATGAAGGTAAGTCCTCTATTTTGTTGCACTACCAATTCAAATAGTTCAACTTGGTTACTGTGAGCTGTTTTGTTTTCTAGGAACTTTCGGTACCACTGAGAACTTATACAGAGAACTTCCCTAGAAGGAGAGATTTACATCCTTATGAGAGATCTCTCATTGAGTTGACCTTTGGGGAGGGATATTATGAAAAGGTACTGTTCTTATGTAAGTTGCCCCTCCCGGTTCTGAGTATAAGCGCCGGACTAATGATTACAGAACAAATGTCAAAACTAGCAGTGTTGCTATCTCTTTCAATTGTATTTGTCATGAAAGTTCTTCATATTACTTCTTGAGTTATTGTGATTTTATTGGTAGTGCTATGGCAGGTACTAGGGCGAGTGGATGCTCTTAGGAAAAAGATAACTTCTGTCGGGAAGCAACATGCTTCTGTCTGTGCTAAGGTTAGCGTAGATGCAGACCTTGTGGGGCTACCCCGTCTTCATTTGTTGAAACCAAACATTATCCTGTCTTTAATAACTCAAAGAAAAGGAAACGGCATGTTCAGAAAAAGCACCACCAAAATTCAGTAATCAGTTAATCACATAATGAAGTATCCAAGTACAACAGCCTAAAGAACAAATGCAATAGGGTAGAAGAGTGAATAGAAATTCAATGCGACACGAACATTACAAAAAGAACAGAATCAGACCATCTGCCTCCAAACTGGTCACACCCATATGCTCTGTTAACTTCATTCCCACCTGTATCAATATTGTACCATTGCAACTATTCATGTATTGTTTTTACTAAGCATGACAAGTGTCTTACAAACACATTTGGAACTAGTAACTATAACCATTGATGACACATAAAGCCATTTATGTTTCAAAGTTAGATTGGCATTCTGATAGGAAATGATTACAATGAGCACATAATGTAGGGAAGATGATCACACCGTATATGAACTGACATGCTCTGTAAAGGTACTTTGGTCGTCCACTATGGGAATGAGGACAATTCAACAGCCTTTTAGTATGCTATTCATTGTTGTTCACTTACTAAGCCTAGATAGCCAAACCCTAAATTTTGTGAGCTTCTTCTCTTTCAACAAAATAGTAGCATAAATTTTGTAAATTTGATTCACGATCTACATTTGATATTGACAGTCTTTGACGAAGCGTGAAGCAGAGGAGCGACTCACTGAGGTTTGTTCAAGTTTAAGCACATATAAGTTCTTCCTAGACCCCAACTATCTTTTGTTTTTCGTTCAAATGTATAATCAGTTTATTTACACTTCTTTCTCTGTTTGATGAGTTGTTTGGTTGCCTCTAATATTTTGTAGGGCCGGAAGGAACTTGAGGAAGTTTTCCAGCGTGGTCAGAATGCAATTGAGGATTTAATAAACGTTGCAAAGGTAATATTCCATACTTTGTCATTGGAGATTTTTGTGGGCGAAAAACCAAGAAAATTGCCTCATAATTTATTTTTTCATACTTATTTAGGCTTCTAAGATTTCTATTTTGCTTATTTAGACTGATCAGTAAACTATTACAGGCTCTGCGTTCTATGCCAGTTGTTGATCCACATATACCGACACTTTGTCTTGTTGGATCACCCAATGTGGGGAAGTCATCATTAGTCCGCATATTATCAACTGGAAAACCAGAGGTGAGCGTATCTCTAAGCAGTGAATAATGCTTATTGCTTAATCCATCTGTAGTATAGTTTGGTGGTAGACACAGCTTCCTGATAATTCATGTATTTCTGGTTAGTAATTAAGATTCTAAACAACTGTGCTAATTTACAATTCTTTGAAGATGGCAATTTTTTGTACTCTTGTCTTATTCAGTATTAATGCTGCTTTTTCTAATAGTTCCTCCATTGTATAGCACTAGGGCTTCTTGTTTTAGATTAACATCAAAGCACAAATGTTCTACTTTACTTTTAACCTATGTTGACAATATTCTTTGTCTGGCCTTAGCCTAACTGAGTACCTTGTAGCCTCATTCTACTCTCCTTTCTTTATTTCAATATAATTTTGTGTTTCTGATTTCTTATTCTACCTCACCTTTCTGCAGGTCTGCAGCTACCCTTTCACAACAAGAGGGATTCTAATGGGTCATATAGTATCCAATCATGAACGTTTTCAGGTTCAAACATATGCATTTCTATTTTCTCTACTCTTCAGGAAAAAAAATGCTTATTTCCTCCTTTCCATCTAAGATCTGATGCCACTGAACAACCAAAATATTTGTAGGTTACTGACACTCCGGGGCTTCTGACAAGACATGATGGTCAGTCAGACTTCCCTTATTGAATTAGTCATCGTATGCTTTGAATAAAATAAATATGGGAAATTGGAACCAAGTAGACGAGGACGAGTACGTGATTCCCTTTTACATAAAGTTTGCAGTGCCATGGTTCTAGTTTTCCCGCAGAATGTACATTCATAACAAAATGCTCTCTGGTAAGTAACATTTGTCAACACTATATAAGCCTTTCTTGGTTGGGAAATGGCCTTTGGTTCATGGGTTTTTTTTTTGTCAACCTGATATGGAAAAACAAAATAATTAAAAAAAGCAAAAAAGTTCAGTAGTTTTTTTTGGGGGAATAAACATGACTTTCTTTTGCACTAGTATATTAACTTCTGCAAATAAAAACCACCGTCGACTTCAGGGAGAATTTATTTTTATTGCTTTATTCAAGTCACTATTCACATTTTTTTGGTTTTCTCTTTTTTGCCCTGAAGTCAACAGGGGTTTTTCTTTCGTGGAATTTTTTGGTCAAGTTTATTTCAAAAGTATTTTCAGAATTTTTTGATTTTATATTGAATTACTACTTTTTTCCCCATATGCGGTGTATATACACCCAGGAACCAAACGTCGGCTTGGTTCCAACTTGTTCAGAGGATTGGGTCCTTATATGTTCTCCGCACCCTACTTTAACAAAAATTCCACGTTCTGTGCTAGGCTTCATTGCACCTGTATTATACTGGCATTTCCTTTATCACATCCCTTATTTTGTGGTTGACAGATGACCGGAATAACATAGAGAGATTGACGCTGGCTGTCCTTTCTTACATGCCAATTGCTGTTCTCTATGTCCATGATCTATCTGAAGACTGTGGGACTAAGGTGGCTGATCAGGTGCATCTTTTATTTACCTCTCCGTTTTTTTTTCTGTCACTTATAGGTTCTAGCCTCCCAATACCAAACAGATGATGCAGTCAGCCGGTCAGCCCATCGGTTTCGCATTCTCCTACTTGATTGGTTGTACTAAACACAACTTGTTCTTCCTCCTTTGCAGTACATCACGTACAAGCATATAAAGGAGCGGTTTGGCGACCGTCTTTGGATCGACGTCGTATCCAAATGTGATCTTCTGGACAGGGCCACACCCTCCAGGTTCGACGATGCCGCCGATGATGGCGTCGACGATGAACTAAGGAGATACAGAGAGTTTGGACCGGAAGACGCCATCCGGGTGTCCGTGCAGAGCCAAATTGGAACACGAGAGGTCAGCAAAACTCATGGCTGCCTCGCTAGTTATGAATCGTCTCATCCGAGCCTCTTATACTGAAAGCCATCACCATGTGTACTCCAGGCTAATATGATTGCATCTGTGGACTGTCTTCCTTTTTTCCCCAGCTAAAGCAAAGGGTGCATCATCTGCTAACCTCTCAGAGGGCCCGGATCAAAGCCGATGGGGGCGACAACGAAGAAGCTGTCGGTGAAGTTAGATGAAAAGGGATCGTGTTGGATGTTATTGTTATAGCTTAGCTGTTCTTGTGGAGCTGATCTGGTCAGCCTTATCTCATGCAACATGCATGGCGCATCACCCACGATGGAGGCATTCAGTCAGCCAGGTTCCCTGCCTGGAGCGTCGATCAGCTCGAGCAGTCTTCTTCACGGGTTTCTGGTCCAGCGCCGTCTTTCTCTTGATCGGTGGACGCCCGAGGTCAGGCTGGCTGCTGCTTTGGAAGTAGACCTCTTCAAGCTTCTTCACCGACCTGTATGTACGACATTTTATATAAACAAAACGGCCCTCCATATGTACTCCCTTTGTTCCAAAATAGATGACCCAACTTTTGTACTAAAGTGTATGAATGTATTGCCTCCTCCTTAAATTACTTGTCTCTAAATTTGTCTAGATACCTATGTACTTAACACAAAAACATGTCTAGGTACATTTGTATCTAACAAATGTAAGACAAGTAATTCGGGACGGAGTTAATGTCATGTACTAAGAGCTACTTCAGCAGAGTCGACATATCAGACTGAACTTCATAATAACAGTCTGTGGGGCATTTTCTTTTAGAAACTCGGTGCAGCAGAGTGGAAAATCCTATACGACACACACTGCGTCAAAATGTTGGTGTTTCGCACACTTTTTCTTAGCAATCAACGAGACGGGCCGGCGCATTAGAAGCGTTCCACCGATCCCGGTTTTGGGAACCAGCCGGTTTTGGGAACCTTCTAGTAGGTTCCTGGACCGGTTTTTTCTTCTTTTTTTCGTTTTCCTTTCTTTCTTTTTTCCTGTTTGTTTCTTTTTTTCTCTCCTTTTGTGTTCTTTTTTCTTTCTTTTTTCGTTTTTTGTATTTTTAAAAAGCTTGATTTATCATAGATTGTTCGACATTTCAAAAAATGTTTCCATTTTCAAATTTTATTCAAAAATTCAAAAAATGTTTGTGCTTTTCAAAAATTGTTCAGAAATTCAAAAATTGTTCAAAATTTCACAACTTCTCAAATTTTGTTCAGTATTACGAAAATTGTCTCAAATTTATAATAATATTTGGGTTTTAAAATTTTGTTCAAGAGTTTAAAAAATGTTCACAATTTTAAAATAATGTTCATGTTTTCAAATTTTGTTCTGGGATTTAAAAAATTGTTCGCATTTTTCAAAAATTGTTCATGCTTCGAATTTTGTTTGGAGTTTAAAAAAATGTTGGTATTTTCAAATTTTGTTTGGGAGGTTAAAAGAAAGTTCCCATTATTCAAAAATGTTCCCGTATGCAAAAACTGTCTTGCCATTCAAAAAATGTTCTAGTTTTCGAAAAAATGTCTGTATTTTCAATTTTTTGGGGGGAGTTTAAAAATTGTTTCCGTTTCCAGAAATTGTTTGTGTTTTTTGAAATGTTTGAGTTTTTTCAAATATACACAATTTCGAAAAGTGTTCGGGGTTTCATTCAGAATTCAGTTTTTCTCCAAAATAATATTACGTGTTCAAATTGTGAAAAACATTCGTATCGGCGCTTGGTTTGGTTCTTAAGTATTTGTGCTGCCCATTAAAACACCTAGCTCGCTACCTCAAGTTGTAGGAGTACTGGTACTTGTGAAGCACGTGGTCTTGTATTCGAATCCTACTTGGCGTATTCTTTTTTGCGAGCGAGCATTGTAACACCGATCTAAGAAAAACTAGTAAGTTAAACATGATGGTAAGTGCGATTGTATATTAATAAACCAGGTTATAATGTACAAATATATAAACTTTGAAGTCATATATCCACTACCCCTTCCTCCAACCTTCCCTGTATGATAATCAATCATCTTATTTACTTACCTTCTGAACCAATTTCACTTTAATTTACTACTAAACCTCTATCTCTATCTCTACCACTTACAAAGAATGTAAGTAAATTTCATGTTTCACTTTTCTCTACTACTTAAATCTCTACTACTTAAAAAGAACGTAATGTTCCCATTTCATCTTTCTTCTCACCACCACTTCGTCCAACCTTCCATGTAGTATATGATAACAATCACCTTAATTTTTATACCTTTTGAACCAATTTCACTTTAATTTACTTACCAAACTTCTAATCAAAATATAAGGTAATTCACTGTCAGAATTTGATGAACATTTATTTACCCAATCACACTATTATTGACAGATAAATCACAAGCTAACGTACTAGAATATTTATATCCCGTTGCAGCGCACGGGGATTGTTCTAGTTTTCAAAAAAGAATGCAAGGTTCTATGTTTCACTTTTCTTACCACTACCCCTTCGTTCGATCTTCCATATGATAATCAATCACCTCAATTTACTTCCCTTCTTAACCAATTCCACTTTAATTTACTAGAAAACTTCTCATCAATATAAGGTAAATCGCAGACAGGATTTGACAAACAATTATTAATAAAATGGCGTTAATATGAGTAGGTAAATCACAAGCTAACTAGAACTTCGTTGCAATGCATATGCATTGTCCTAGTAATAAAATAATAGGCTGGCAACATTTGGCAAGTATGCATCTCCAACAACAAAAAGAAAAACAATCGCTAAGGAAAAAAACATAAAGTAACTGAAAATTAATAATGATGGCTGCAATGGGTTTGTTTGCTTTACAAATTTGGTTCCTCTATGCCAACCCCTTCTCTCTTTCGTAAGACTGAGGTATAGGTAGGTCTAGAAAAGCAAAAAGAGAGAGAGAGAGAGAGTCAAATCGCACCATCTCTATAATAAGTAAATGCCTTTTTCCCTCATGAGGTTGTCGGAATTATTCGCAATAAAATAGTGGATACAATTGAGGAGGTCTTATCAATGAAATTTCCATTCACGCAGGGTCGTCTAGGCATAATTCCCAACCCATTATATATAGAATTGTTTTCATTCCTTCACAAAATAACATAATAACAAACATATCTTATTCTTATAATTATAAATAGATTGATCCGCTTTTGTTCGTATCTTTCAAACAACAAATCTAGTGCATCCCTCTCTGGAAAATACATGGATGAACTCAGATACATATGAACCCACTTCGGAAAACACATTTCTAAATGTCAAATTATTCTGAAAAAAGGTTGCATGAGTACATCTTTATGTTCTATGTGTTCATCGGAAGTATAAAGCATCTCAAACATAATAGAAATTGCAATGAGATTCCAAGACTAGCGGATGACCACCACTACCGTCAGAACGAGCCGCCGACGCGCCCTGGATCCATAGTCGTCGCCGTTGAACCGTTGCATAGATATGAAACACCCGATACCAAATCTTGCCACATAACGAGAAACCCTGACCTCACCACCCCAAGGAGATGACAAACTTGAAGAAGAAGCGCTGCCATCTGCCTGAGCGTCGCACCTGCGAGGACTAAAAAAACCCAACCTAAACTACTAACCGAAGCAAAAGCACCGGGATTCCACTCCCCACCATCGACAGCTGGAGTGGCAGGCATAGGGGGGCAAATCCATGGGCTCAAAGGGAAGAGTTTTGGCCTAGCCGTCTAAGGTTAGGGAAGAAAACCAAGAGGAAGTCACCTTTCAAGCTTTACACGTTCCCTACTACCTATACTATGCATGAACGTACATGCAAGTATGTACCGACTATAATAATGGAAGAACGCACACACGTATCTGAGCCGATCTGAAATTAGAGCAACTCTAGCAGACCTTGCATCCGGCGCAAACCCGCATAATTCCGGCGATTATACGGGCTCGGCCCATTTTTCTGGCCAGATCAGAGCCCACATCGGTGTCCGGCCCATAAAATTTTTTGCCGCAACCCGCAAACGCAACCCCCGAGCCACTATAACTGCGGGTTTGCGGGGCAGATGCAGGTCGAAACCCTCACTAGTAGGAAAAGGGGATTTTACCCCGGTTCATAAGGGCCTTTAGTCCCGGTTCTAGAACCGGGACTAAAGGGTCGTTATTAATGCCCTAGCCCTTTAGTCCCGGTTCTTACACGAACCGGGACTAAAGGCCGTCCACGTGGCCGGTGCGGGGAGCCCAGGCAGGAGGGCCTTTGGTCCCGGTTGGTGCCACCAACCGGGACCAATAGGCATCCACGCGCCAGCAGCTGGCAGGAGCTGAGGTTTTTTTTTTTGAAAGGGGATGGTTTAGGGGTTTTGGGGGGGGGGGGGGGGGTTAATTTAGGTGTTTCATATATTATGTTAGCTAGCTAATTAATAGAGAGAAGTGTCCTCTCTTATCTCCGTGCTTGATCGACGCTACGTACTATATACGTATGGAGAGGAGTAGACACGCTAGCTAGTAATCAAATGAAGGAAACAGAAGATCGTCATGAACATATGCATACAGAGAGAAGTGATATCGACCACCTCTCCTTCTCCGAGATATTGGTCGAACAACAAGTTCTCGTATATCTATCCGACACTACCGGCTACATATATACAATAATTATCTCTTACAATACAATCTCCTAATTAAATTGTAGGAACACAGGGTCCACATAGTATTCTCCGTTTTCAGCGATCACGTGGTCAAGGAAGAATGCCGCCAATTCCTCTTGAATTCCTCGCATACGATCTTCTGCTAGGAGTTCATCCCGCTTCCGAAACATCTAATTTGAAGAAGGGGGTCAATACATATATATATGAATAAATGAAACTCAACACAAATGATGGTAATAAAATAAAATTGTGAATATTATTGCTTACGCACTTCATATTGTTCTTCAGTATAGCCCCGCTCACAGGTATGGTAGCGGATGGACTCGCAAACGTAGTATCCACAGTAATTATTCCCGGGTTCCTGCCACAACCACTTTACAAGAAATAGAGGTCAATCAAACTGATAAGCAAGCATGCTAAATGGTATTGATGAAACTACCGTTTGAATCACTAGGAGATGCGCGGAACATGCTACTATAGTACTTACTTTCAGGTGATTAAATTGCAGCTTCTTCGGCAGTCCCGGAGCTTTTGAGGTGAATTTTCTCCAAACCCTGCCAGACAAAGAAAACAATTACTTGATATCAGGAAATGAACAAAGTTGCTGATATGGTGGATAATGATCGATTTAACTTATTTCTGGAGCACTTGAGTCATGTTCACATAGTCCTGGGGATCTTTTCGTCTTGAGTCTAAGACGGTTACTACTCCCTGCTCAAGCTTAATCTCTAGGAGAATATAGTGGAAGCTGCGCATGCATGCATAAGTCATCAATTACATTACCATAACCTGGACTAATAAGGGAAACCGAATATGCACAAGACAGTAACACTCACTTAAACTTGTAAGGAAAGAGTATTATATCTTTGTTTTGATTTAATACCAACGATTGTAGCGAGTTGGCCTCGGCTTCTTTGGGATGTTTTTCAACCGTATATGCATCTATGAGATTTGTGTTAATGAACCCAATATCACCGATTTGTCTTTTCTTCAATTCGGCGATCTTCAATCTGCATAATATAGTGAGGATAATTATAAATACATGCAATGAAAGAGCTGACCTATATAGAGAGACTTAATGACAGAAGTAGTACTACTTACAGACAGTAGCAAGTGATCGTTGTTTTATCGAGGGCCTCTTGATTGTAAAACTGGAAGAAATCCTCAAATGGAACATTCAGCAGATCAATTCCAACGAGGTCATGCTCCGGTTTAACTCTCAGCGTCAAAGTACTCATCCCATCAGACTCTCTGCAGGTTTTCATGTACCAATCATGTAGTCTTCGCATCCTCGTGCTTAGAGATCTGACATCTTTGACGAGAGGCTTCCCATAGTGATATTTGTGTTCGTCCACCTCCATGATTTCATAATGTACATCGTCGGGCAGGTAATCTCCAAGATTGCTATAACCGGGCACCATACTCGGATCATTAGCGACGATGTCTTTTGACACCTTGAGCGGGGGGCACGATTGGTTCGCTTGTTCGCCGAGCTGGGCAATTTTTTTCCCAGCTCGTCGTTCTTTCATCCTTTTATCACTGACAGTACTTCCCGACCGCTCCGCTTCGGCATATGTCTTTGCAAGAACGCGCTCATAGTTGCCTCTCGGCGGAGACTTTGGTGGTTTTGTCAGGGCAGCCAGAGTGCGCTTTGCTTTCACCGGATCTACCTTCTCCTCCGGAGGTGGATGTTTCTTTGCTTTCACCCCTTCAAAGAAGTTCGTCACTTCGGCTCGCACGATCTTCGCGTTCTCCTCCTCGGTCCTCTCGTATGGTAACTTCTCTACAGTCTTCAGAGAAGGACCGAATCTGTATTGCCTCCCGCCTCTGGCAGCTGTACTGCTAGACGCCGGCAGAGCAGACGGAGCGGCTGCGGCTGTCTTCTTTCCTTGCTTACGAGGCGGAGGAGAAGGACTACGACGCGCCGGAGCAGCCGCAGCGGCGGCGGGTCTCTTCCGCCCTTGCTGACGAGGCGGAGAAGGAGGAGGCTGGCTACTCTGGCACGCCGGCGCTGGCGGAGAAGGAGGCGGAGTGCCGTCACGCGCCGGAGAAGGAGGCTGAGTGCCCTGATCACTTGCAGGAGGAGGAGGCGGAGGAGGAGGCGGAGTGCCCTTACTCGCCGGAGCCGTCCAGTTTGGAAGCTTGATGAGCTCCTTCCGCCATAGGCATGGAGTCTTCAGAGCAGAACCCAGCCGAGTCTCCCCTTCACCGGTAGGGTGGTCAAGCTGGAGCTCCTCAAATCCCTCCGTTATTTCATCCACCATCACCCTAGCATATCCTTCTGGAACCGGCCGGCAGTGGTAGGTTGCGCCGGGTTCAGGAGGTAAAACAGAGCCAACAGCCGCCTTGACTTTGAAGTTCTGCCATTCCGCCATAAGGTGGCAATGTTGAGACTCTGTGATAGCATCCACGGGGTAGCTAGCAGGAGCCGCATGCTCCAGCTGAAGCAGCTCGGTGGAAGCCACGCTGCTTCTCCGCTAAGATGGCGGTGTAGCTTCGGGGGCAGTTTCGGCATGTCGATTGCCGTCTCGTTCCTCTAGCGCTTGAACCCTTTCGTGCAGCTTCTGAATTTGGATCTGCTCCACTTTTTTTCCTCCTCTCCTGGGTTTTGTAACCGCCCGCGTCCGGAAAACCAGCCTTCCACGGAACGGAGCCTGGCGTGCCTCGTGTCCGTCCAGGGTGCTCAGCATTCCCGAGGGCCATTGTGAGCTCGTCGTTCTCTCTGTCTGGAACGAACGTCCCTTCCTGCGCTGCATCGATATATTGCTGAATCTTCTTGACTGGTATTCTCAAAAGCTCGTTCGTCCAAACGCACCTCCCTGATACAGGGTCCAAGGTTCCGCCAGCCCCGAAGAACCAAGTCCGGCAACGGTCTGTCCAGTTCATTGTCTGTGGTTCGATCCCTTTTTCAAGCAGATCATTCTCAGCCTTGGCCCACTTAGGTCGGGCTTTGAGGTAGCCACCTGACCCCGTGCGATGGTGAAGCTTCTTCTTCGCAGCATTCTTCTTGTTTGTCGCTGACATCTTCTTACTCTTTTCTGATGTCTTGTGGGCCACAAATGCGGGCCAGTGATCTCTGATCTTCTCATACCGGCCGATGAATTCTGGTGTCTCTTCTTTGTCGACAAACGTTTTCAGCTCATTCTTCCACCTCCTGAATAGGTCTGCCATCTTCTTAAGAGCATGAGACTTGATTAATTGCTCTATAACTGGCTTCTCCGGATCCTCCTCTGGCGGTAGGGTGAAATTTGCCTTCAGCTCAGTCCAAAGATCATCTTTCTGCATATCATTGACATAAGACACCTCAGGGTCTTCCTTCTTAGGCTTATACCATTGGTGGATGTTGATCGGGATCTTGTCCCTAACTAGAACCCCGCACTGAGCAGCAAATGCATCCTTTGTCCGGATGGGTTCAATCGGTTGGCCGTCGCGCGCGATTGCTGTGATCTCAAACCTTTCATCCGAGCGCAACTTTCTCTTCGGGCCTCGTCTCTTTACCGCAGTTGTGCTCGATCCGGAGGGCTAGAAAAAAGAAGAAAGACGAGTGTTAATTAATATGTGTACATACCAAAACAATGAATGCATCAATTAGCTAGTCAGCACAGGCTTAACTAATATATTTACCTGGCCGGACTCTGTTCGGTCACCGGAGCCGTCACCACGGGCTCCTTCTTGCACCAGCATTGGGTCACCGGAGCCATCATAATCACGTCTTTCCTCCTCCACTCTTCGATCACCGTAGCCTGCTTCTTCACCCTGTTCTTCTAGACCATCATTGTCATTAAGATACGACAAGATATCACCTCCGGCTAAGATTATGTCCCCCAACACCTCTTCTGCTTGCTCATCTCGTCCGTGCTCCATTGTTTCTGCAAATATTACAACATGGCAATTATTACACAAACATGACAGCAGGTGGATATATTAGTGCAAACATAGACCTAGCTTATTCCGGGTTTGGGGTGGCCTAGGCAACGCTTCAAGGGTAGGGGCGTGGCGGGAGGGGGTAGGAGACCGACATCGTTTTTTTCTAGGGTTTGGGTGTCCTCGAGAGTTTTGGTCGAGCGAGAGGGCCGGGGGGTGCTCCCGTGGTATAAGTTATCACGGTCGAGAGGGGGTATAAATATCGACCGTCCATCATGTCGAAGTTATCTGGGAGGGAGTGATATATATCGACAACGACGACATACATACACGGGAAAATAATGTTATCGGGGAGGGGGTATATCGACCCCCCACGTGTTGAAGTTATCGGGAGGGGGTTATATCGACAACGATGACATACATACATGGAAAAGTAATGTTATCGAGGAGGGGGTATATCGACCCCCCCTCGTGTTGAAGTTATCGGGAGGGGGTAATATCGACAACGACGACATACATACACGGGAAAATAATGTTATAGGGGAGGGGGTATATCGACCCCCCCCCCCCACGTGTTGAAGTTATCAGGAGGGGGTTATATCGACAACGACGACATATATACATGGGAAAATAATGTTATCGGGGAGGGGGTATATCGAGCCCCCCTCGTGTTGAAGTTATCCCCCCTCGTGTTGAAGTTATCGGGAGGGGTATATATCGACGACGACAGACCCGATAAAACATAAGAAAACGAAGAAGAAATAAAAAGAGGAGAAGAAGAAAGGAATAGAGGAGAGGATTGAAGAAAAAAAAGAAGAAAAAAAAAGAGGAGAAGAAGAAAGGAATAGAGGAGAAGAAGAAAAAATAGAATAGACTCCTATTCTATTTTTTCTTCTTCTCCTCTATTCCTTTCTTCTTCTCCTCTTCTTTTTCTTCTTTATTCCTCTTCTTATTTATTTCTCCTCTTCTTCCTCTCCTCTTCTTCTTTCTTTCCTCTTCTTATTTTCTTCTTTCCTATCCTTCTTTTTCTTCTTCTTCCCTTCCTAGCTAGATATATAAAACTTTTCTAAAATTGTAACTTTTGCATATATAAAACTTTTCCATGGATCATCATTTCTCATATATATCGAATATATATCCATTGTCATATATAAAAACTTTCTATATATGAACAAACAACTTTCTATGAACAAAAAAATATTTTTGACATATATATTCATACATTTTGAACATCTACATACATACAATTTTTTTTGTTCACATATACATTATAGCCACATACACATATACATCACATATGAACAAAAAAATTAAACTAATAAAAAAAACATATAGCCACATATGAACAAAAACATATAGCCACATACATACACATATACATTATATATATATGATCAAAAAAAAATTAAACTAATAAAAAAATAGAGCCGGGGCGGCGGCTCTCACAGCGGGGGCGGCTAGGACGATGGCGATGGCGGGGGCGGCGAGGGCGCCGGCGCGCGGGGGCGGGGGCCGCAAGGGCGCCGGCGAGCACGCGCGGGCCGGGCAGGGGGCTCGCGGCGCCGAGGCGGCGCGCGCGAGCAGGGGAGCACGAGGCTGGGCGACGCGTGGGGGCAGGGCGACGGCGACGAGCACCGGGCGGCGACCCGTCGAGGCAAGGGCGCGGGGCGACGGCGACGAGGAGCGGGCGGCGACGGCGAGCACGGGCAGCCTGGCGGCGTCGGGGGCAACTGGCGAGGGATCTGAAAATTTCCCAAGTGTGGCTTATATAGGCACACCTTTGGTCCCGGTTCGTGGCACCAACCGGGACCAATGCCAACCTTTAGTCCCGGTTGGTGCCACCAACCGGGACCAAAGGTCCCTTTTCAGCAGCGCAAAGGGCGGGAAGCGACGGCCTTTGGTCCCGGTTGGTGGCACCAACCGGGACTAAAGGGGGGGCATTGGTCCCGGTTGGTGCCACCAACCGGGACCAAAGGCCTTGCGCTGCCCGCGGCCAAAAGTTTAGTCCCACCTCGCTAGCCGAGAGGCTTCGACAGTGGTTTATAAGCGCAGCTGCGCTGACCACTTCGAGCTCCTCTCAAATGCAGGCTTACGGGCCTATTCTGTCACTCTTTGCCTGTGGGTCCTACTGGGTCTTCTGCGGGCCTGAATCCTGGCCCATGGATGGGTTTCTAGTCGTATTCAGGCCGTGGTGGCTCAGTAGGTGGCATAATTTGTTTCCTCTATTTTTTTTCTCTTTTGCTTTATTTGTTTTGTTTTGTTTCTACTTACAACAAAAAACTTATTTATTTTATTTCTAATTACTTATGTATTTTACTTTAATTATTTTATTTTTATTTATTTTACTGCTGCTATTTTTACTTAATTTATTAAGGTTTATTTATTGTAGTTACTATAGTTTATTTTATTTTATTTTATTAAGGTTTATTTAGTTTTATTTAGTTTTATTTATTTTATTAAGGTTTATTTATTTTATAAATATAAAAAAATGAAAATAGATGCGCTTATAGAGAAAATTCAACCTAAATTCATAATAAATTTCTATGAAATTTACTGTGAATTTAGGTCAAATTCCCTGTATAAGGGCATCTATTTTCACTTTAAAAGGCAGAGAGGGACGGGTTTATAAACTGGTGTGAGCGCCCTTCGTTTGGCGAGGTGGGACTAAACACTGGCAGCAACTAGGACCAGCCCTTTAGTCCCGGTTTGTGGTATGAACCGGGACTAAAGGGTGGTGGGCCACGAGCGTGGCCCTTTGGTCCCGGTTTGTCCCACCAACCGGGACCAAAGGGGCCGGACGAACCGGGACCAATGCCCCCACGAGGCCCGGCAGGCCCCTGGCCGCACGAACCGGGACCAATGCTCACATTAGTCCCGGTTCGTGACTGAACCGGGACTAATGTGAATATTGCCCTGTGACCAAAGCCCAGTTTTCTACTAGTGCCTATCCTCCCGCCGCCGCTCGATTTCTCGCCGCCGGCGAGCCTTGAACCACCATGGCCGACTCAGGGGATGAGGCGGAGCGCCGCCGCCGCGCCAGATCTGACGCCGCGCGCAAGCGGGGGCGCGTCGGTGGCTCAACCAGGGTGCCCGGCCGCCGCCGGCATTCGACCGGCGCGAGCTCGACGAGTTCGAGCTCGAGCGCGCCCGTCGCCGCCGCGCCTCCTCCGGCAAATGGTCCGCGGGGAGCTCATCCGGCCACTGGTCCACGGGGAGCTCATCCGCGGGCGCATCGAGCTCGCGGCTCGTTCCGGTGAAGAGGGAGCCGGAGGAGGCCGTGCCCGATGCGCCGCCGCGCCGAGGCGTCATCGGACCGGAGGACTACCTCCCACCGGGGCAGGAGGAGCTCCTCGAGCGCGTCGTCCTCGAGCGGTCGGCGAGGGAGCTGCAGGAGATGGAAGAGCGCATCCGGCGCGAGCTCGAGTACGAGCAGCTCTTCCTCGATTCGGGCCTCACGGCATCGCAGGCGCATGCATCGAAGGAGGCCGACCTGCGCATGATGAAGGAGGAGCAGGCGAAGCTCTTCGTCGACCTTGGGTCCGACTCCTCCGACTCCGACTGATCGCCGCCGGTGGGCAGCTACCGCAGGAGCTCCGGCGAGCTCAATTTTGTTGCAGTGATGCGTTAGCGTAGGCCCTGTCTAGCATATCTAACCTCTATGTATGTATGTAGCGTGTAAACTTATTATGCGAAGAAGAAACATGTATGCGAGCGAGCTCCGGCGAGCTGTTGTTTAAATTTCTCGCGCGAAACAACTTGTTTTAAAATTTAGGGGTCCGTTTGCGGTTTCTAGTCTGCCGCCGCATCTTTCGGCCTGCATAATCGTCCCCGTGCGACTTGCAAACACATTTTACGGGTCGGCAAAATGCGGGGTCTGCTAGAGTTGCTCTTAGTACAGGCATGCACCTCTAATAACCGGCGAGCGAGCATATCGATCGGCCCCCTAGGTAGCTAGGATGATACTATTTTCATTCAGCACCAATGTGCACTAGGATCAATTTGCTTTCGGTTTCAAATTTTTGATTCCATGGGGGCAGCTGCTGGCTACTCAGCCTTTTACAATATCGATCTGTCCGATGCAAGCACGCGAGCGAGACGAATATTGGACCACGCCATTGTATACTCTACTGAGAAGTCTCATGCCACAGTACTATATACACCGTACTGACTTATTACTTTGACTATCCAAAATAACGCCTTGACCATATCATCTTTGTTACATTAAATAGCCACCATCAAATATATTTTTCAAAACATTTCCGTGTTGTTTTAATTTTGTAAGCGAGTAAACATTGTACGGGAGATTCACGGTCGAAACATGAATTTGGACACTCAAACTACGCCTTATGTTTTAACTTTTGAAGTTTTAACACGTTGGGAATTTCCCTCCGATCCTGTCCAAGACAACTATATAGCGAATGCACTTAACCATAAAATGTTTTTTTATGATAATACATGTCTATTTATATCATAAAGATCATAGTATAAACCATGTAAACATCGATTTGACAAACCTGAAAAGACAACAAAACGCTAGCCTTTGCATAAAAAAATACCAGCCAAGAAGGAAATTACAAGCAAGATGGAAGAATCATCTGAGTCTGGCACCAATACCCGTCACCTGCCTATGGCACCAGCATAGCAGCCACCAAAGGAAAAAAATGATGAATCACCTCCTCACTCAAGCTCAAAGCGGCTTCATCACTGATGTGCAGCTTTGCGGATCTCGAAGGTGGCTCAAAGGTGAAATCATTATTGTTGAACGAATCAGACTGGCGCAACACCCTATACACGCCATCGAACCCTAGATCTGGCACCCCCGCATGACTAAGACATCGGAGGAGACAACCATACATGCCATCCACGAACCATGAACCCAACACACGATCCACCATCTTTCAGATGCCGTCGATGCAGACCACAATCTGCATCCAATCCTGGACTATCTCCCAAGCTCCGTGCCGGCGCTGGAGCAAATGCTGTCGCAATGGCGGAGCCCGAGGACACAAGTCCACCATGAAGATCCCGCCACCGCCACGTCATCCTTACTTGAACAGACTAGTTTCCAAATCCATCCCCAATCATAGGGTTGATCGCCTCATCGGGGAAGGATCTAAATATTCTTTATTTACTGTCGCCATCGTCGCCACCGAAGCCAAGATGAACAACCTAAAAACCTAAACTACTATGGCCTAAACTATTCACACGCATGGATCCGGCGATCCCCCTCACCACCGATAACCGAGGTCGTCGCCGGAGGACGGTGACGAAAGAAGATGCTCCTGGCGGCTGCGTGAGGACGCCCTTTCTTTCTTTGCGAGGAAGAAAGAAGCACAATTTATTTCGTTGTTTGGTGCTACAACCATACACCCTAAAAAAACTTCCAACTAAAAAAAAACACAACCATGTATAAAAAACATTTCACTATACCAAATTCTCGTGTCTTTCCTAATCCTATGTTTGGGGATCATGCGAATCAAAAAGTCCCATAAACTTGATGGAATGACCATCCTGTCCAAAAAAAAAACTTGATGGAATGACCACACATGGCCACCTCCATATTGCATTCTGGATGTGATCGCGGACGAGATTCCGAACTTCGTTTAAGTTAATAAAGCAGCGACATTTACCCTAAAAAAAGGCCACACATGGCCACCTTGTGCAGTCATGGCAACATCAACCTATCATAACATTGCTAGGAATGTGGAATGAGATTCAGTAACCAAAGGATGAGCAACATCCAGCAATTACAATTTGTGAAAAAATGACTCAATTAAAGTTTAGATCAATCAAACAGAAGATCCAGTTTCATAATTATCTTGTATAGATTGATCGATTGGACCAAACAGAACTGGTTAATCTTGCAAGAAATGTGAATTCATTATAAATATTTCTCAGCAATGTCAGGCTTCTTGTGCTCATACACTACAATTGCATAAATACATAACCAATATCAGTAACTAGTTCAAGTTAAAGGAACTTTGTGAATTATGCAGGGAGGATATATAAGCATGCAATAAT
Source organism: Aegilops tauschii subsp. strangulata (assembly GCF_002575655.3). Classification (NCBI taxonomy): domain Eukaryota; kingdom Viridiplantae; phylum Streptophyta; class Magnoliopsida; order Poales; family Poaceae; genus Aegilops; species Aegilops tauschii. Next base: position 32,188,132 of record NC_053040.3, on the reverse strand, counting down.
CAGAGAGGATGGAGTATATAAGAGTCATACACTTGGAGAGTTTTGTTTTTACTGTATGATCACTAACCAATCGCAGTAAAAGGAGCTCATTTATAATTCCTCGTACATGAATCGGAGCAAGCAACTCCAAGATGATTTTTGGCAGATACTAATAAGCAAAGCAAAATCAGATATTCTAGTTACTTACCAGCTGCTAAATATATGCAACGCAAGTCTAGTTATTGGCAGGATGGATTTGGATGAGGATGAGGGGAGAGCTAGCTGATCTTGATGCTTGGGAACGTCGACACGGCCACTGATCTGATCCTGAAGTCCTGATTGATTGATGCTAGGTAGGTAGCTAGTAGGGCGGCCGTGCATGCGCCGTCCATTCCGGCGCTGCATGCCCACCGCCTCCCGGCATCAGGTTCGGCGGCACGCCGTACATCGGCATCCCCGCCGCAGAGGGGTCGCCGGCCATCATCTGAGGGACACCACCGCCGGGGGCTCCGTGCATGCGGGCGGCCTCCAGCTGGTGATCCTCCTCGGCGTCGTCCAGCGGCAGCCGCTCGTAGGTGGCGTTGGCGAAGGTGGACGCGATCACCATGACGGGCCCGGCGGCGGTGAGCGCGCCGACGACGCTGCCCCCGACCACCTGCCCCTGCCCGCCGGCGAGGTACATGGTGAGCCCGGTGGACCCCGGCGGCGAGGGCCCGGGGAGGAAGGTGCCGGAGAGGGAGAGTATCTCGAAGCGGCCGCGGAGCGCGACGACGGCCCCGGGCGCGGCGGGCTGGCGCAGGGCGACGTCGGCGACGGCGCCGGCGCCGCTGAGCACGCAGACGCCGCGCTGCCGGCGGCGGGAGAAGTGCGCGATGGCCTCGGCGACGTCGGCGCCGCTGGCCACCTCCATGACGTGGCTGCGCAGCGCGTTGGGGCTGTCCCGCGTGACGAAGATGGGCGGCTTGGGCTTGTTCTTGGACCCCGCCGGCCGGCCGCGCGGGCGGCGGTTCGCCGGCACCACCACCGCGCCCTCCTTGGGCTCGGGCTCGTCGTCCTGCCCGCTCCCTCCGCCGCTGTGGCTGCTCTCCCCGTCCGCCTTGGGCGCCGCCATGGCGTCCTCCAGCTGCTGCCGGTTCTGGTCGCCGGCGAGGCCCGATGCAGCTGCTGGCGCCTCCGTCAGCCGCCCTTCGTCCCACCACCTGTTGGCCATCTCTCCACCTAACCTAACTCTCTGTGCTATAGCTTGCTTCCTTCCTCGATCTGGTCTTCTTCTTCCTTGTGTAGTTTCAAGGGCGGCTAGCAAGCTTTCTTGATTAGTTGACTTCTTGCCGAGCTACTTCACCATGATGCCCTGGATCTGAAATTGTGCACACAAATGAAGATCAGAGAAGCTTCATGTCAAACACACAAGAGATCGAAGAAAAAAACATGCTACAAATATAGATGTGATTCAGCATATGTGTGGGGATTGGGAATCAGCTCCTTGTTAGCTTTTGATTTCATGACCAAGAAGAAGATGGAACTAAAGGGCCCGGCCGGGATCGAAAAACCCGGTCGATCTAGCTAGCTAGGAGAAGAAGGATAACTATGTCAGTACCTTAATTACGCGCCATGAAATTGCAGCTAATCAAACCAGCTAGCTCCCATCAATCGATCTAGTATGAGATTTTGGTTGCTCCTTTTTCTTGGGGGGTCGAGAAAGCTAGCTAGCTAGAGGGTAGAAGAGGAAGACCAAGACTTGCTTGTTGCAAGCTGAGTAAGCAAGCTTTGTCATGGAGAGGTGTGTTGATGGGTACCTTCTGGCTCTACTTGTTCAACACCTGCCTGCAAACTAATTTGTTAAGTTAAATATAGATCGATCGATACGCATGTTATGCATACTAGTATGTACTACATATGATCAGTATGTGTACATGATGACATTGTTTTTAAATTTGAAAAGGCTAAGCGCACCCCTAAGTTGGTTTACCTATATTTTACAGTGGATAACGTGGTGGGGAGTACAACTCCCGGACATACAAAACTGAGAATACTTTGTATGATTGCATGGACCACGCTATACGTACTCTGGCACCATTTTTATAGCAAGGTATTTTCAAAGATGCATCTGAGAATGTACTTAAAAATTAAGCTAGCTATCCTGCTACCATCACATGTGGATTTTTGCACATATTGCCAGCCCAACCAACCAGTTTTTTTATGTCAAAGGTAGCGTATACTTTTCAACGCCCTGATTTTGAATATGTTACCCAATTCGTGTTATATAAAAATAGAAATGATCATAAGTATCAACAGTTGTACAATAGTCAACTTACTGAGTGAGCATGATGTGTGGTAGGTTCTTTTACATAACACTTATGTAGGCTCTATGGCATTCTCGAGGGTTTGGTGGGAACCCGGAGATGCGCGCTTCTGAGCAGGCTTGATGAAGGTGAAGAAGCATTTCTCCCGTTTTAGAACCTCCACTATCAAAGATGGCTCACATATAGTGGTAAGACTCGTGGCAAGAAAATGCCCTGGTTCGTGGCGCAGTAAACATGGCTTTTTCGTGCTGTGCGTCATAACATGTTACTACCACTAATTGTAAAAGTCTTGGATGTCTCACCGTTTGGTATAGCCTTTGGGCGTGTCTAATAAGGCCGCGTGGAACACTAGTGGTACCATAGCTTAATTTCTATGGTTTCATGGACCACTATTGGTGCCATTTTTTAGCTGATGTATTTTTGTTGCTGCCACTAAGTAAACACTTCAAAATAAGTCACCTACGATCAAATGTGGATTGACATACATTACCAGCCCCTACCAACTGTTTTTTTTTGGGTTAAATATAACATGTATTTTCAACGCCATGATTCTGAATACTTTACATAAGCTGATTTGTATACAAAATGGAAATAATAATCGATCCTATTAAGTAGAGAAATATATGGTATGCAATGGTCAACTTGTTCTTTTTTCTTTGTAGATGGGAGATTAAACCCATCCTCTGAATCAAATGGATGCACGGAGCCATTTACTCATCAACTAAAATTGTGTTACAACTTACAACACACCATGTATAAATAGATTATCACGACATCACACATCACAGATCTCAACATATACTGTAGTAGTGCCCAAAGATTGTGTTGCTGATTGAAACATGCGAACACTTCGAAAAATCCTGACTGGCTACTTCTTTTACTGAACTTAATTTCCAAATGAGACTATAGATGGCTCCCAATAGCTAGTACCCATTCGGAAGTACTTGACGTGGTTTGACGTTCAAACCACGTCAAGTACTCCCTCTGTTTCAAATTAGTTGACTTGAATTTGTCTAAATACGGATGTATCTATACTTGTTTAGTGTCTCGATACATTCGTATCTAGATAAATATGGGTCAAGTAATTTGGAACGGAGGGAGTATTTCTGAACGGAGGTTGTACTAATTTGTGTTTCTTTGATCAAGTTACATCCATCTTGGAAGTGTACACATATCCGGTAGAATTTACTCTTTGCTGAAAGGTACACTTATTATTGGACGTTCTCCGCTCAAATACTCGTTTCCCCTTCCCGTTCCACAACTTCCGCTTTGCCGCATCCCTGTTGTTTTTCTGTTTGCCAAAAGAAATATCTTAGCTCGCTATCTCTACCGCCTCACACCTCCTTTCGTTCGAACAACTCACCAATAAACCCGCCGCCTCTTCCAGTATTGTCATTGCCTCTTGATCAATGCATTTTTTACACCATTCACCACAATCTTTGGGCACTATAACCATCATCAACCTACATATATATTACAACATTACCATCCATCAACTTGAAATGTAATTATAGTTGCACCCGCTCCCATGATAATCCTCCAATATGTTGTAACAATCCTCACTCTTGCAAGTTTGTGGGCATCCTGTGGTGCGGTGTACCAACGGTGACCGCGATGTGCTCAACAGTTTGCGCGCAGGGAGGTGGTGCCCTTGGGCGTCATGGCGGCGTCGACAGAGGGCCGGACTAACAAGGATGATGCGGATCTCTTTCTTGAAGATTGTAAGGGCATCTTTTGCCTTAGGGTTTTGGTGATGATGACAACACACGTGGACTAATCGTGCGCCATAGTTTTCTCAGGTACACTTTGTTGGGGAACGTAGCAGAAATTTAAAATTTTCTACGTATCACCAAGATCAATCTATGGAGTCATCTAGCAACGAGAGAGAGGGGAGTGCATCTACATACCCTTGTAGATCGCGAGCGGAAGCGTTCAAGAGAACGGGGTTGATGGAGTCGTACTCGTCGTGATCCAAATCACCGATGATCCTAGCGCCGAACGGACGGCACCTCCGCGTTCAACACACGTACGGAGCGGGGACGTCTCCTCCTTCTTGATCCAGCAAGGGGGAGGAGAAGTTGATGGAGATCCAGCAGCACGACGGCGTGGTGGTGGAAGTAGCGGGATCCCGGCAGGGCTTCGCCAAGCGCAAGCGGGGAGGAAGAGGTGTCACGGGAGGGAGGGAGGCGCCAGGGCTTGGGGTGCTGCTCCCATGCGCCTCCCCACTATATATAGGGGTGGAGTGGGCTGGTTTCTTGCCCTCCAAGTCCATTGGGGCGTTGGCAAAGGTGGGGGAAAGAAATCCCATCATTTCCCTTCCCCACCGATTGTTATCCCCCTTTTTTAGGGATCTTGATCTTATCCCTTCGGGATATGATCTTATTCCTTCTAAGGTGGGATCTTGGTGCGCCTTGACCAGGGGTGTGGGGCCTTGCCCCCACAACCCACGTTCATGTGGGTCCCCCCATGTAGGTGGGCCCCACTTCGGAACCTTCTAGAACCTTCCCAGTACAATACCGAAAAATCCCGAACATTTTCTGGTGGCCAAAATAGGACTTCCCATATATAAATCTTTACCTCCGGACCATTCCGGAACTCCTCGTGACGTCCGGGATCTCATCCGGGACTCCGAACAACTTTCGGTTAACCGCATACTAATATCTCTACAACTCTAGCGTCACCGAACCTTAAGTGTGTAAACCCTACGGGTTCGGGAGACATGCAGACATGACCGAGACGACTCTCCGGTCAATAACCAACAGCGGGATCTGGATACCCATGTTGGCTCCCACATGTTCCACGATGATCTCATCGGATGAACCACGATGTCGAGGATTCAATCATCCCGTATACAATTACCTTTGTCAATCGGTACGTTACTTGCCCGAGATTCGATCGTCGGTATCCCAATACCTTGTTCAATCTCGTTACCGGCAAGTCACTTTACTCGTACCGTAACGCATGATCCCGTGGCTAACTCCTTAGTCACATTGAGCTCATTATGATGATGCATTACCGAGTGGGCCCAGAGATACCTCTCCGTCATACGGAGTGACAAATCCCAGTCTCGATTCGTGCCAACCCAACAGACACTTTCGGAGATACCTGTAGTGCACCTTTATAGCCACCCAGTTATGTTGTGACGTTTGGTACACCCAAAGCATTCCTACGGTATCCGGGAGTTGCACAATCTCATGGTCTAAGGAAATGATACTTGACATTAGAAAAGCTCTAGCAAACGAACTACACGATCTTGTGCTATGCTTAGGATTGGGTCTTGTCCATCACATCATTCTCCTAATGATGTGATCCCGTTATCAATGACATCCAATGTCCATGGTCAGGAAACCATAACCATCTATTGATCAACGAGCTAGTCAACTAGAGGCTTACTAGGGACATGTTGTGGTCTATGTATTCACACATGTATTACGGTTTCCAGTTAATACAATTATAGCATGAACAACAGACAATTATCATGAACAAGGAAATACAATAATAACCATTTTATTATTGCCTCTAGGGCATATTTCCAACAGTCTCCCACTTGCACTAGAGTCAATAATCTAGTTCACATCACCATGTGATTAACACTCAAAGTTCACATCGCCATGTGACTAATACCCAAGAGTTTACTAGAGTCAATAATCTAGTTCACATCACCATGTGATTAACACTCAATGAGTTCTAGGGTTTGATCATGTTATGCTTACGAGAGAAGTTTTAGTCAACGGGTCTGCAACATTCAGATCCGTGTGTGCTTTAAAAATCTCTATGTCATCTTGTAGATGCAGCTACCACGCGCTACTTGGAGCTATTCCAAATAACTGCTCTACTATACGAATCCGGTTCACTACTCAGAGTCATCCGGATTAGTGTCAAAGTTTGCATCGACGTAACCCTTTACGACGAACCCCCTTTCCACCTCCATAATCGAGAAAATTCCTTAGTCCACTAGATACCAAGGATAAGTTCGACCGCTGTCATGTGATCCCTTCCTGGATCACTATTGTACCCCTTGACTAACTCATGGCAAGGCACACTTCAGGTGCGGTACACAACATAGCATATTGTAGAGCCTACGTCTAAAGCATAGGGGACGACCTTCGTCCTTTCTCTTTCTTCTGCCGTGGTCAGGTCTTGAGTCTTACTCAATACTCACACCTTGTAACACAGCCAAGAACTCCTTCTTTGCTGATCTATTTTGAACTCCTTCAAAATCTTGTCACGGTATGTATTCATTTGAAAGTACTATTAAGCGTTTTTGATCTATCCTTATAGATCTTGATGCTCAATGTTCAAGTAGCTTAATCCAGGTTTTCCATTAAAAACACTTTTCAAATAACCCTGGATGCTTTCCAGAAATTCTACATCATTTCTGATCAACAATATGTTAACAACATATACTCATCAAAAATTCTATAGTGCTCCCACTCACTTCTTTGGAAATACAAGTTTCTCATGAACTTTGTATAAACCCAAAATCTTTGATCATCTCATCAAAGCGTTCATTCCAACTCCGAGATGCTTACTCCAATCCTTAGAAGGATTGCTGGAGCTTTGCATACTTGTTAGCATCTTTCAGGATTGACAAAACCTTCTGGTTGTATCACATACAACCTTTCCTCAAGAAAATCGTCGAGGAAACAATGTTTTGACGTCCTATCTGCAAGATTTCATAAATAATGCAGTAACTGCTAATATAATTCTAACAGACTCTTAGCATCGCTACGAGTGAGAAAGTCTCATCGCAGTCAACTCCTTGAACTTGCCGGAAAACATCTTAACGACAAGTCGAGCTTTCTTAATGGTGACACTTACCATCATTGTCTATCTTCCCTTTAAAATCCATCTGTACCCAACAGCCTTACGACCATCAAGTAGTTCTTTCAAAGTCTATACTTTGTTTTCATACATGGATCCTCTCGGATTTTATGGCCTCGAGCCATTCGTCGGAATCCGGGCCCACCATCGCTTCTCCATAGCTCGTAGGTTCATTGTTGTCTAGCAACATGAGTTCCAAGACAGGATTACATACCACTCTGAAGTAGTACGCATCCTTGTCGTCCTATGAGGTTTGGTAGTGACTTGATCTGAAGTTTCATGATCACTATCATAAGCTTCCACTTCAATTGGTGTCGGTGCCACAGGAACAACTTCCTGTGCCCTGCTACACATTAGTTGAAGTGACGGTTCAATGACCTCATCAAGTCTCCACCATCCTCCCACTCAATTCTTTCGAGAGAAACTTTTCCTCGAGAAAGGACCCGTTTCTAGAAACAATCACTTTTGCTTCCAGATCTGAAATAGGAGGTATACCCAACTGTTTTGGGTATTCTATGAAGATGCATTTATCCGCTTTGGGTTCGAGCTTATCAGCCTCAAACTTTTTCACATAAGCGTCGCAGCCCCAAACTTTTAAGAAACGACAGCTTAGGTTTCTCTAAACCATAGTTCATACGGTGTCGTCTCAACGGAATTGCGTGGTGCCCTATTTAAAGTGAATGCGGTTGTCTCTAATGCCTAACCCATAAACGATAGTGTAATTTGATAAGAGACATCATGGTATGCACCATATCCAATAGGTTGCAGTTATGATGTTCGGACACACCATCACACTATGGTGTTCCAGGCGGTATTAGTCGTGAAACAATTTCCACAATTTCTTAATGTGTGCCAAACTCGTAACTCAGATATTCATCTCTATGATCATATCATAGACATTTTATCCTCTTGTCACGACGATCTTCAACTTCACTCTGAAATTACTTGAACCTTTCAATAATTCAGACTTGTGTTTCATCAAGTAAATATTCTCAGCATCTACTCAAATCATCTGTGAAGTAAGAACATAACGATATCCACTGCGTGCCTCAGCACTCATTGGACTGCACACATCAAATGTATTACTTCCAACAAGTTGCTCTCTTGTTCCATCTTACTGAAAACGAGGCCTTTCAGTCATCTTGCCCATGTGGTATGATTTGCATGTCTCAAGTGATTCAAAATCAAGTGAGTCCAAATGATCCATCTGTATGGACTTTCTTCATGCATATATACTAATAGACATGGTTCGCATGTCTCAATCTTTTCAAAAATGAGTGAGTCCAAAGATCCATCAACATGGAGCTTCTTCATGCGTTTTATACCAATATGACTCAAGTGGCAGTGCCACAAGTATGTGGTACTATCATTATTATCTTATATCTTTTGGCATGAACATGTGTATCACTACGATCGAGATTCAATAAACCATTCATTTTAGGTGCAAGACCATTGAAGGTATTATTCAAATAGACAGAGTAACCATTATTCTCCTTTAATGAATAACCATATTGCGATAAACATAATCCAATCATGTCTATGCTCAACGCAAACACCAAATAATAATTATTCAGGTTTAACCCCAATCTCGATGGTAGAGGGAGCATGCGATGCTTGATCACATCAACCTTGGAAACACTTCCAACAGATATCGCCATCTCACCTTTAGCTAGTCTCCGTTTATTCCGCAGCTTTTATTTCGAGTTACTAACACTTAGCAACCGAACCGGTATCTAATACCCTGGTGCTACTAGGAGTACTAGTAAAGTACACATTAATATAATGTATATCCAATATACTTCTGTCGACCTTGTCAGCCTTCTCATCTACGAAGTATCTAGGGTAGTTCTGCTTCAGTGACCGTTCCCCTCATTTCAGAAGCACTTAGTCTCGGGTTTGGGTTCAACCTTGGGTTTCTTCACTAGAGTAGCAACTGATTTGCCGTTTCATGAAGTATCCCTTCTTGCCCTTGCCCTTCTAGAAACTAGTGGTTTTACAAACCATCAACAATTGATGCTCCTTCTTGATTTCTACTTTCGCGGTGTCAAACATCGCGAGTTGCTCAAGGATCATCATGTCTATCCCTGATATGTTATAGTTCATCACGAAGCTCTAATAGCTTGGTGGCAGTGACTATGGAGAACCATCACTATCTCATCTGGAAGATTAACTCCCACTCGATTCAAGTGATTGTAGTACTCAGACAATCTGAGCACATGCTCAACGATTGAGCTTTTCTCCCTTAGTTTGCAGGCTTAAGAAACTTGTCAGAGGTCTCATACCTCTTGACGTGGGCATTAGTCTGAAATCCCAATTTCAGTCTTTGGAACATCTCATATGTTCTGCGACGTTTCAAAACCGTCTTTGGTGCCACAATTTTAAACCGTTAGCAACACACACTGAACTATCACGTAGTCATCAAAACGTGTATGTCAGATGTTTCGTAACATCTACAGACGACGCTCGAGGTTCAGCACACCGAGCGGTGCATTAAGGACATAAGCCTTCTGTGCAGCAATGAGGACAATCCTCAGTTTACGGACCCAGTACGCATAATTGCTACTATCAACTTTCAACTAAATTTTCTCTAGGAACATATCTTAGTAGAACTAAAGCGTAAGCTACGACATTATTTGCAAAGACCTTTTGACTATGTTCATGATAATTAAGTTCATCTGATTATTTATTGAACTCCCACTCAGATAGACATCCCTCTAGTCATCTAAGTGATACATGATCCGAATCGACTAGGCCGTGTCCGATCATCACGTGAGACGGACTAGTCATCATCAGTGAACATCTCCATGTTGATCGTATCTACTACACGACTCATGTTCGACCTTTCGGTCTCTTGTGTTCCGAGGCCATGTCTGTACATGCTAGGCTCGTCAAGTCAACCTAAGTGTTTCGCATGTGTTCCGAGGCCATGTCTGTACATGCTAGGCTCGTCAACACCCGTTGTATGCGAACGTTAGAATCTATCACACCCGATCATCACGTGGTGCTTTGAAACAATGAACCTTCGCAACGGTGCACAGTTAGGGGGAACACGTCTCTTGAAATTTTAGTGAGGGATCATCTTATTTATGCTACCGTTGTTCTAAGCAAATAAGATGTAAACATGACAAACATCACATGCAAATCATAAAGTGACATGATATGGCCAATATCATCTTGCGCCTTTGATCTCCATCTTCGAGGCGCGGCATGATCACCTTCGTCACCGGCATGACACCATGATCTCCATCATCATGTCTTCATGAAGTTGTCTCGCCAACTATTACTTCTACTACTATGGCTAACGGTTAGCAATAAAGTAAAGTAATTACATGGCGTTTTTCAATGACACGCAGGTCATACAATAAATTAAGACAACTCCTATGGCTCCTGCCGGTTGTCATACTCATCGACATGCAAGTCGTGATTCCTATTACAAGAACATGATCAATCTCATACATCACATATATAATTCATCACATCCTTATGGCCATATCACATCACATAGCATACCCTGCAAAAACAAGTTAGACGTCCTCTAATTGTTGTTGCATGTTTTACGTGGCTGCTATGGGTTTCTAGCAAGAACGTTTCTTACCTACACAAAAGCCACAACGGTGATATGCCAATTGCTATTTACCCTTCATAAGGACCCTCTTCATCGAATCTGATCCGACTAAAGTGGGAGAGACAGACACCCGCTAGCCACCTTATGCATCAAGTGCATGTCAGTCGGTGGAACCTGTCTCACGTAAGAGTACGTGTAAGGTCGGTCCGGGCCGCTTCATCCCACAGTGCCGCCGAATCAAGATAAGACTAGTAACGGTAAGCAAATTGAATAAAGCATCGTCCACAACTACTTTGTGTTCTACTCGTGCATAGAATCTACGCATAAACCTGGCTCATGATGCCACTGTTGGGGAACGTAGCAGAAATTTAAAATTTTCTACGTATCACCAAGATCAATCTATGGAGTCATCTAGCAACGAGAGAGAGGGGAGTGCATCTACATACCCTTGTAGATCGCGAGCGGAAGCGTTCAAGAGAACGGGGTTGATGGAGTCGTACTCGTCGTGATCCAAATCACCGATGATCCTAGCGCCGAACGGACGGCACCTCCGCGTTCAACACACGTACGGAGCAGGGACGTCTCCTCCTTCTTGATCCAGCAAGGGGGGAGGAGAAGTTGATGGAGATCCAGCAGCACGACGGCGTGGTGGTGGAAGTAGCGGGATCCCGGCAGGGCTTCGCCAAGCGCAAGCGGGGAGGAAGAGGTGTCACGGGAGGGAGGGAGGCGCCAGGGCTTGGGGTGCTGCTCCCATGCGCCTCCCCATTATATATAGGGGTGGAGGGGGCTGGTTTCTTGCCCTCCAAGTCCATTGGGGCGTTGGCAAAGGTGGGGGAAAGAAATCCCATCATTTCCCTTCCCCACCGATTGTTATCCCCATTTTTTAAGGATCTTGATCTTATCCCTTCGGGATATGATCTTATTCCTTCTAAGGTGGGATCTTGGTGCGCCTTGACCAGGGGTGTGGGGCCTTGCCCCCACAACCCACGTTCATGTGGGTCCCCCCATGCAGGTGGGCCCCACTTTGGAACCTTCTAGAACCTTCCCGGTACAATACCGAAAAATCCCGAACATTTTCCGGTGGCCAAAATAGGACTTCCCATATATAAATATTTACCTCCGGACCATTCCGGAACTCCTCGTGATGTCCGGGATCTCATCCGGGACTCCGAACAACTTTCGGTTAACCGCATACTAATATCTCTACAACTCTAGCGTCACCGAACCTTAAGTGTGTAGACCCTACGGGTTCGGGAGACATGCAGACATGACCGAGATGACTCTCCGGTCAATAACCAACAGCGGGATCTGGATACCCATGTTGGCTCCCACATGTTCCATGATGATCTCATCGGATGAACCACGATGTTGAGGATTCAATCAATCCCGTATACAATTCCCTTTGTCAATCGGTACGTTACTTGCCCAAGATTCGATCGTCGGTATCCCAATACCTTGTTCAATCTCGTTACCGGCAAGTCACTTTACTCGTACCGTAACGCATGATCCCGTGGCTAACTCCTTAGTCACATTGAGCTCATTATGATGATGCATTACCGAGTGGGCCCAGAGATACCTCTCCGTCATACGGAGTGACAAATCCCAGTCTCGATTCGTGCCAACCCAACAGACACTTTCGGAGATACCTGTAGTGCACCTTTATAGCCACCCAGTTACGTTGTGACGTTTGGTACACCTAAAGCATTCCTACGGTATCCGGGAGTTGCACAATCTCATGGTCTAAGGAAATGATACTTGACATTAGAAAAGCTCTAGCAAATGAACTACACGATCTTGTGCTATGCTTAGGATTGAGTCTTGTCCATCACATCATTCTCCTAATGATGTGATCCCGTTATCAATGACATCCAATGTCCATGGTCAGGAAACCATAACCATCTATTGATCAACGAGCTAGTCAACTAGAGGCTTACTAGGGACATGTTGTGGTCTATGTATTCACACATGTATTACAGTTTCCAGTTAATACAATTATAGCATGAACAACAGACAATTATCATGAACAAGGAAATACAATAATAACCATTTTATTATTGCCTCTAGGGCATATTTCCAACACACTTTGTCTGGCGCAAGACGGTTAGGTTTTCCCTCTATGCGGAAAAGATCGAAGATGGAGTTTCGACGTTTTTATTTCCTTTGGTCGTAGGATATCCGTACTATTAAGAGGGAATCCACATCGGAAGGTATTGGGTGAATCCTTCACGTACACATTCTCTGCACCCACCATATACCCTCCGTTCGAGGAGAGAGAGGTTCCCCATCCTCTGTTCTGTGCAGTCCTGCTCTTGGCGGTTGTACCGCTGGCCGGTAGTTCCGGTCTTACCACCGCCCCTAGTACCGCTCAGGGGTGACTCCCTTCTGTACCGGGTGCGGTGGTAGACCGGTGGTGGAACGGTAGTTTCGGTTTTTCTTGATAAACCGGTACTACCGGTGTTCAGGGCGGTAGTACCGCCTCGGACCCCACCGCCCAGGAACTGCTTGCCCAGCGGTAGTTCCGGTCCAACCTCCGCTCCAACTACCGGGCTAAGGGGTTTACTTTCTGTATGTGGCCCGGTAGTTGAGCGGTGGTTGTGCGGTAGTTCCGGTTTGTTCCGATAAACCGGTACCACCGGGTGCGCCACCGGAAGTTCCGCTCCTTGCGTTTCTGCACATAACGGTTGGATCTTGGGGGGCCTATTTAAGGAGGTGCTTCTCCTTCCTCCCACCTACCTCTTGCCTCTCTCTCTCCTCCATTACTGCCATCTCTTGCCCGATCTCTCTCTCTAGCCACTCAAACTCGTTGATTTGCTAGGGATTGAAGGAGGAGACCTAGATCTACACTTCCACGAAAGGATATTTGATTCCCCCATACTTTCTTGTGTGGATTTTGTTACTCTTGGGTGCTTGGGCGCCCTAGACGGAAGAGGTCACTTCGGAGCCACATTCCATTGTGGTGAAGCTCCGGGGTTTCGTTGGGAGCCTCCAATTAAGTTGTGGAGAGAGCCTCAACCTTGTTTGTAAAGGTCCGGTTGCCGCCTTCAAGGACACCAATAGTGGAATCACGGCATCTCGCATTGTGTGAGGGCGTGAGGAGAATACGGTGGCCCTAGTAGCTTCTTGGGGAGCATTGTGCCTCCACACCGCTCCAACGGATACGTACTTCCCCTCAAAAGGAAGGAACTTCGGTAACACATCCTCGTCTTCACCGGCTCCACTCTTGGTTATCTCGTGTCTTTACTTGTGCAAGCTTATTTGTGTTATATCCCTTGCTTGCTTGTGTGCTTGTTGTTGTTGCATCATATAGGTTGCTCACCTAGTTGCATATCTAGACAACCTACTTTGATGCAAAGTTTAATTTGGTAAAGAAAAGCTAAAAAATTGTTAGTTGCCTATTCACCCCCCCCCTCTAGTCAACTATATCGATCCTTTCAAAGATGGGTTAGCGGTTTGATGATGATGGCGGTCTCTGGAACGTGTGCATGTGGTGCACGCTTTAGGTTCGCTACACCGGTTGTAGGTTCTGATACGTTATGTGGATGTATCGGCGACGACACCGGTTTTAGATATGAGGAGTGGGAGTACTTCACATTATCGAGTTTGTAAGTGTGAGTGGTGGCTTCGGGTAACTTGATGTATGTTCTGATTAGATCTTTGTTGAATAATTAATAAAGATGGTTCTATGCATCGATTGATGCAGAGGGCGGGGGTCTTAACCTCCTTTTCCAACAAAAAAAAGAAGTTGTGGGCATGCTCAAGATCGAGAGGTGTGAGTGTAATCATCTAATATTTACTATAGAGACATGAAGAAACCGATTTCCTCTCCGATAATTGTAAATATTGCTTCTGATTTAAATGCAGGTCGTTGTATAGAATTTTTCCAGTTAAACATTTTAGTTTGACGACCATAAAAATAATAATAGCGTCAACACCAACTAAATACTAGTGTTATACAAAGTTTTATAATAGGAAAATTCAGTGAGCGCGCCTATAAAGCAAAAGAAATACTTATAAGGTAGTATATGTTCTAAGGGGATGGGGGCTTGTGCTCGAGTGAAGTTAGAACATGCAAGTCCCAATTAGTAGCTAGCTTCGATCCCCGGTTAATTAAAAGTAGAGAGAAGTAGTGATGAGATTCCTTTTGGCTCTATTAGTGGTGGTCCTAAGCACAAGTTGCCAAGTAACACTACTAGAGTATTCACTGATCCACTACGTACTAACCAGGCCAATTACTAATCAAAGGTCGATGATCCTGCCTGTCATGGTCATGCATAGTTTGTTTATCTGATTAATACTGCTTGTTGGTTAATTTAGAGTAAGGTTTGCTTCTAAACTCGACACGCGTACTTGGTCATGCTAAAAGCAAACACAACTTGCTAGAACAACAACTCACCCATTCTTTCCTAAAAAAAAACAGCTTGCCCATTCTCCTTATAACACGTTCTAGAACAAGTAGACGGCAACGTAATCCTAGTTGTCCACATGTATGGGTAAATGGAAGGAGAAAAATATGTTTTGGTCTCTCAATTATTGCCAAGGTTTAAATTAATTTCAATACGGGAACTTTTGGTCTCTCGATGGTGCCAAAACCATACTGCTTATTTTAAAAAGAATTCAAGGGAGTCCCCAAAATATAATTACGAATTCGGATGCTTGCTTAGGACTAGGAGGACTTGAACTTAGACGGTGGAATTATATACCTTCATCCCCAACTAAGTGAGCTAGCCTCTCCCTGTGAAAATAAAATGAGCTAGACTCTCACTTCTTAGAACCATCAAGATTTTGCTATTTTCCTATTTAAAAATCACGGGAAAATTGAGGTAATCAGAAATACATATATGAAAAGACAAAACGGCTGAAGTTTTTCTATTTTTATAAATTCAACTAAGTGAAAGAAAAAAGTGGGGAAACAAAGTTTTTCTATGTGTAAAAAAAATAGAATAGAAAAACCATGAAAGTAGAACTTTACAAAACACTTAGAAAATAAAGAAAGAAAATAAAATGAGAAAAATTCAGGGGAAATAGAAAAATAACTAATAATTAGGTGAAATTGTGAGTATGCATGGTTTTCTTGAATACTTTTATTGTGTTCCATTGTTTTCTTGAATATTGTTGCCAAGCTCCAATCTTTTCCAGAGTATTTATAATTATTGTTCATTTTACATTCCTAGGATCATTAGTAATTTAACTAGATATGTGACTGCTTAACTTTTAGATATTCATCTGTGGATTTGATTGATATTTTTGTTCTAATTTTGCAGCGGTTGAAACCGCGCCATGTCACCATAAAAGCAATTGTGTGGATCTCCAGGACAAATATAGACGGTTTTGAAACTCAAGAGACCAACTTTGAACTAAGTAGAGTTTCCTTTTTCCTCGCAAAAAAAGTAGAGTTTCCTTTTATTTTGCCGATAGTTGAGGAAGTGCATTTCTTATTTTGTTTGCTTTTGGATGAGGGAGGATTTAATTAGTAAATAATTGCCTCATCGCAAGCTCAAGTAAATGGTGGGAACATCATTTTTATTTGTACAAGAAAAAAAAGTTCAGAGTTATTTTTCTTTCTTTCTCAGGGGCAGGGCAGGGGACACTGGGACATTTTTTTTTGAGGGTTAGACATTTTTTTTAAAGATCAGGCAGGGGATAGCCAGAAATGTACTTGGAAGCCCATTCGACAAAGTAGGCCTTCAACCATAGGAATAGATAGGCCCATATACCATTCCTAAAAAAGAGATAGGCCCATACTCTCACGGGTGTTCGGCCAGTCGGCCGGCCGGTTGAATGCTGCCTCCGGCGATCGCCGGCGTCCGAGCCTCAGATGTCGCCGACCGTTGATTGGAGACGAAATGCCTCGCCTGCCAGCACTATGTGATCCGGCCGCAGTGCAGGCGTGCAGGTCAGCGTACCTCTACTCTGAATCCAAGTACCATCCACCACGAACTCAACCTGTTCGATGGAATGCCTCCTAATCCACAAAAACCATGGCCGCCATTTTGGTAATTAGGGCGTGCATACCACATCTCCTAGTTAATTCTATCATAATCAGAGACTTCTCTTCTGCTTTCTGACTCTGTCACACACCTACGAACCGCCAGTCGGTGGCATGGCCACAGGCAGTTTGGCGTCTGTCTCATGATACTGAATCAGATCTTAACTTCCATTCCACGTATTGGTTTGGAATGTGTGAAATGAACTTGACAGAAGTAGCTTGGTTAGCTCCACCATCATTGTTATGTTTTGCTTTGCTGTTTCCTGTCCTCCCAGTTTCGTATGTTTTCCAGCCAGTTGATGCTGCTTCTTTTTCGATCCCAGTTATGTCATCCCTATCGTTTGGACACCCAATCGACAAACTACAATGTTAATTTTGATTCCCTAAGCATGAAACTTCTTTCTCGGTTGAACTAAACCAAATGTCTGGCTTGTAGGCAACGAATTAATGATCAAAGGAGAGAAAAATATAGCTTGGCCAAGTCACGACAGCTAAAAAATCACGATGAGGCATTTCAGCATACTTCAATGATGGTTAGTAAAAACCATGACTTCTACACCCTGCTTGATTCAGCATTTTAGTACGGGCTGCTCATGGAACATTCTACAACGGCTATCCATGGCTTATAATCTGACGGACTGCACATTACAAAAGAGAACTGCTGGTAGTTTTGCAGTTACCAAACACATGATGTGACACCTAGTTGACATATGCAAAGGCAACCGATTAGAGGCCCTCAGTGCCAATAATTCCCATTCTCTTGCAGATATTCTTGGATATCGCCGGGAAACATGGTGCTACTGTGGATACCCTCATCGTTAAACGGGGCTGTATAGTCAGATGTGTATACATGTGACATGCTGTAATCCTGAGAAGATTGCATGGAAGTACAGGTCATAAGGTCATTGCCGAAGTAGCTTTCGCCCTCACTCTTTACAGCGGGGCATAATTCTGCTGGCCGTGGCATCCTAGCTTCCCCTTTCTGGTAAGCCATAACCTTGGCCTTAATACTATCTTCTTCAGGGCTTGATACGGAATAAGTATACTCTTGTGGTGCCTGAGCCTTTAGTGACTCCAACCGTGCTTGCAGATTCACAACCTAAGAGAACATTGCATGGCATCAGTTTTGAGTTATTACTGTCCATCCAATTAGCAGTTCACCAAATAAAAATTCAGAAAGCAACAGAATTGTTGTTGAAGTCGGTGTGAGTGCAACAGTAATGCAGAACTGACTAACCTGCTGCTGCAGAGCAAATATGTGCGCGACGCAACCATATACAGGATCATGTAGCCTGGCCTGTGCCTCGTAGGAGATGGTGGCTGCAGCCTCGCGGCGGTCGATTGACGGGAGGCCCGTGAGGAGCTTTGAGACATTGCTTGCACCAAAGACCTTATGGATGGCGGCAAAATGTGCAGCCCCTTGCTCATGGCAGAAGTGTGGGGCGAAGACACACCCATTCACGCACTTCCTCCGAAGGAACTTGCATGCGCCGCATGGAGAGGGAAACCCTGTCATTGCTCCTGCTACCTGATCGATGCTGGTGGTGTATTCTTGTTCCTTGCAGCTTGCAAAGTGAATCATCAATCCTTCCCACTTATAAAGGCTACTCTAGCACTAGCAATGGGGTACATGCCGGGGATGGCTTAGTTTGTTGAATAATTAATCGGACACGGTCTCCCTAATGGCCTGCAGATTCCATTATCCAAAAGCCAGGTTCCCAGTTCTATACCAACTTGACATTCCTTTCAGAAGGACGCAAGCGACAAAGGAGGCAACAATAAACCGACTCATTTGTGTTTGCTTGAGAGACTTTTTTTTACTATTGGTTGTTGGGTGAGTTTATGAGGGGTTCAAATTTTCCTTTCTTTTTAACATGTCTGACAAACTTAGTACTACCCTTACGGGCGACTAAATGTCATAACTTCAGGAATCAATCAATGAATTAAAAGGCACTGAGAGAAAGGTTGAGCTTGGGGAAAGCTGGTAGAATGAACCAAAGAAAATAACTGCTGTTCAACATATGTACCCTCATACTCAATCCCATGTCAAGTCGCTCACCACGTAATGTTGTGAGATGATTATGCGACTATGTTCATTTAATCCAATGTGTCAAACCGCTGATGATGCACATACTACTCTGTTAGACAACCTAAGTATACCCTTCTAACTATACTTTTCCTCTGTTTTTTCTGCCTGAGACTTTTACAGTTGTAATGCAGATTATTTAACACTTTGATCATTTTTGTGTATATCAAGAGTGTGCCCTTTCTCCTTACTTATTCATTGATTTATTGGCGATCCACTTGTACCTTTTTTTATAGGCATTTTCCCTGCATCTATGCTATTGGTCCTGGCAAACCCGTCGGTATTCACAACAGGATTTTATTTGTATCACTCGATATATAGAAATCAAGCTAATTGCCCAGAACTGACCATGTATTGTTTTTGGTTCTTCTTGAGTAGTCATAACCTATAAATTGTACTTCAATCATACTTGGTCACCCAAGTGCATCTTTTCTTCTAAAAAGAAATAATATTAAAAGAGTAGAAGTGGCATTTGACAACCACAAAGGTGTTGCTTTCCAGAGTGTAGAAAGGAAAAGGTGTGGAGTAGCAGTCACTAGTTGCTTTTAGTGACTCCCAACAGAGATGCATTTGTAGTCTCTCACTCTGACACACTACAAAATACAACTGACGATGATGCGGTGTTCCTAATGACATTTTCGGTTTTGACTCTGTATGATTCTACATTTGTACTGGTTCGATTGGTTTCATATAATATCATGTCAAAGAAATAATAATCTTGGTCATCTCGTATGTTGTATGTACATAGGTGCCCTGAGTTTTTTCCTGAAGAATGAGATGATTGATCACAGGACTTAATTCGTAAACATGCTCTCGCAGCTAATTAAGTTCACCAGGCCTCCACCCAACCGAGTGAAGTGGATAGTAGGTCCAGAAAAGTGGAGGCAGCCTTACAGAGCTCAGTGTGTGATCATTGTAAAGTAAGTGTTTCCTGGTTTTTGGTGCCTTTGTTAATAGCTGCCAAGCTTATGGTATAGTATATGATTAGCACCCGCTTAATAGAGAATTTTCGGTAAAGCAAAATATATGACTGCATTCTACGCTTTCCAGTTTCCACTGAATTTGGGAGTCCCAGCTGCTAATGGACGGTAGATAAGTGCTCTGTTTCATTGATTACTGATGCAGGTTTAGTTTTTTCTTTTGAATGCAGGTTTAGTTAGTGCAAGTGCAAACCTCTTGCAACCAGGTACACATCCTTGATGTTGCAACCAGGTACACATCCTTGATGTCGAATCCTTCCTGCTTGCGCAAGTCTACTGTTTGCGTAGATACATTATATTTTTCGGCATATTACACATGAACAAAAAAAGAGCACTTGCACTTTATTACACTTTACAAAATGCTTGTTTACCACTTCTTTCAAAGTTGCTGTATCACTTTCCCGGCAAATAAAATTTGTTCTTATTTGTTCTAGCTAATGACAAATAGTGTTTTTATTTCATTTTTTCTCGTCCAATCAATTTCTAAAGGAAAACCATGGGCTCTCAGTGTCAGTGGAATGGGCTGGGATACTGAACAGGGCTGATAAAGTGTGGCTGAGATGGGCCGCTATTGGGATAAGGAGAGTGGTTTTTCAACTCCCGGGTGCCCTCCATGAACAGTAAATAAAAAAATAGAAAAAATCTAAAATTTCATGACATCAAATATTCTCAAATTTTGTACGTTCTTGCAAGCTTTCATGCCTAAAAAACATTCGAGGAGCTCTACACAAGAAAATAATTTCACTGCTCAGAGTTTTGAGGACTTTTGAGCACTGATTTTGTTTCTCATGTGTAGAGCTCATCAGATGATATTTCTTGACAAGAATGAACAAGCACCTAAAACATGTGAACATGTTCGTTGTCACAAAGTTTCAGATTTTTTTTGTTTTAATTTAATGTTCATGAGGGTGTAGGGAGTAGGTGTAGGGACACCCGGGAGATAGCACACCTTTCTTATAGTACATATATGTTTGACCGGTGGTATTGCTTGCTCTGCAGGTATCTAAAGTTACATTCCAGTGGCTGAGATGCAGAGAGTTGTTGGGTGTAGTTTCTTCTATTTGTATGCTCGCCGTGGAGATGGATCCTCTATGTAGCATGCACTGTCAGCTATGTAGTGCACTTGTAGGAATTAATCACTTTTTTGCTAAATTCATCCGCCGATTGATCTTGCTAGCACTTTAGTGTGTACTCATGCTGTATCAGCATTTAGAAGCTCAGTTCTGACCAATGAACGTTGAATGAATCCCATCAGAAGTCTGGCCTGGGAGTTGGGAAGAAGTTCCTGTAAGCTGAACCGAATTGCACCTGCCTTAGCCCTGGTTCTATTTGCTACTGCTTACATACATGGCTGGGTTTCGGTGCTTCTTTGCCTTCTTTGATGAGAAATAAAATGGCTCGCTTGTTCCTGCTGGAGAAAAAAAAAACTTGTCGCACTTGCTGTTGCTTCTGAAGAAATGATTTAGTTCTTATCAGGACAGGGATAGGTAAAACAATATTAGCCTTGATTTGCTTCTGAACATCGATTACCGCCTTTGCTTTTAAGTTTCAGTAGCAATACTACTTTGCTTGTGGGACGTTTTTTCCTCGTTTCGCTGAGGTGTGGCGAAGGTTTCCACGACTTGGGTAACATTTGAACTTTAGGTCGTCTATGAGTTAGCTTGAGAATGTTTGTTTTCACTTCTTCCTTGCAAATTAAATTAGTATAATAGTATAGATGACATGACAGACACATAAACTCATTTTATTGGTTGCTGCCACAATCACAGCAGTTCAACATCGTATATATACGATCCCATGATCGACAAGCTAGCTCTTCAAATCCTTTTCTCCTCTAGAGCAGCTTGGAAGCTAATTATGGGCCTTGTGGCTCCATATCTTCATCTTGTTGCAGTTCTGCATGCAGACGTCGGCGTCAGCTGCATCTGCAAAATAGCAACGCAAGAACAGAAATCCTCAGAACAGATTCAACTCATCAAGAAGAAGAAGAAGAAGAATGCGATCAAGGACTCAAGGTAGTCTACTGTCTTACCGGCTGGCGCCTCTGGAAAGTCACAGATGTGTATCTTGCAGGCCATCCTGCACGTGGCGGCGGCAGAGCCGATGCCGTCGCCGGCCTGGTTGGTGTTGGGGCTGCACTTGTTGGCGCAGAACGGGATGCAGAGCCAGCGCGGCACGCCGGGGCTCCTGCACCCAGGGTAGCAGTCGTTGAAGCACCTGCAGAAGTCGGACATGGCGGCCACCTGCTGCCGCTGCCCGGACGGCAGCACGAGGAGGAACATGATGCACAGGGCGGCAATGGCTGCCGCTCTCTTCTTCACCTCCATCTCTTTCTTGGGGACCAACGTACGATGCTTCTTAAGGATCAATAGGAGAAGGAAGGAAGGGGACTGCTGTTGGTGGTGACTCTGCTAGTCAGTTTTGGGGTTCTTCTTATAGGGGGCACTGGAGCTCCGAGGGCAAAACTGACATTTGGCCCAGATAATTCGTAAGTTAGCCGAGCATAGTATTTCGCTATTTCCATGGCAAATCAAATGACTATGGTTTCATAGCGCCGCGTCACGGCTCAATTGTGTGGCGTGTTTCGGCGAATGGGTGATGGCCAGGTGGAGTGTCCTCTGTAGTCAGTTTTGCCATGGTATTCATTTTCTGAACAAAATATCAATCACTGTTATGGATCGGAGGGAATATCACTCACCATGAGACTAACCTTGGACCTAAAAATGGTTAGAGACAAGGGAATGTTGCTCATCTCTGTTTTCGTAGGCAAGCCACTGTGAATCTGCCTGTGTTGATGTAGAAAGGAAACAGAATTCAGTTCTGATACAATGCTGTTTCTATATACCAGTTTGAGTGAAGAACTGAACATTCGGTACTACTATCTCCTGGTAAATCAAATGGGCACGATTTCCCTAGCATCGCCGCCGGGTTATGCCGCGGCGTATTTTCGGCGAATGGATGTAGGCGAGGTGGAGTACGTGTGTCCTCTAGTCGGTTTTGCCATTGTATTCATTCCTGAAGATGATATCACTGATCATCCACTATGAATATAACCATGTTGGACCTAAAAAATGATTAGAGACAAGACAATACTGTTCATCTCTGTATAAGTAGGCAAGCCACTATGAGTCTGCCTTTGTCGATGTAGAAAGGAAACAGAATGCAGTTCTGATCCAGTTCTGTTTATATACCAGTCGAGTGAACAACTGTACATTACTCTACTAGTATCTCTTTAGCTGTACAGCTACGCGTGAGAGAGATCATACTTCATTGGCATGACAGCAAGCAAGTACTTCCAGGCAGTTTACAAGCTTCTGAATGCTATTCCAGTCGGATAGTTGGTGCCAGAATAAAATGATCTACTCTCATCTTGGCAGGCTAAATTTGTTCAGATAAGTAAATCATGATCACTTACGTATGGTGGCCGTGATTTTTCAGTAGTAGTATACTTTATTTGTCTTCCAGTGTTGTGTAGAACAAACTTAAACGATAGCTCAGGATGACGACTCCTTTCTGACCAGCTAATAGTCTGATTGTGCATATTCTTCCTTTTTATACGATATTAATGAGTATATGCTGTTCTGGAAATATTCAGTAAATTTGACAGTAGGCGTGTTCTATATACTATCTATTAGGGTGTGTGTTTCTCAAAACTGAGTTGTATTTCTGAATTTACAGTTGTAAGTTTATTTAAATATGTCCCTAATGTCTCCTTGTTTAGTTTTGAGCTTTTCCCTGAAATGTCATTGTGTCATGCGCCTTCATTAAATCATATGCTAGCTACTGTCATTGCTTTGCCTATGTTCCTTTATGTCCCTTATTTTGCGTGTTTTTTGTTGTTAACTTCGCACCTCAATATTTAGAAGCACTGTTCTGAATAATGAATGTTGAATCCCATCGGTAGTCTCTCAGTCTGATGTTAGCTAGGAATGTTGGGAAGAAGTTCGTGTGAGTTGAACTGAATTTGCACTTGCCTTATCCTGGTATTATTTGCTACTGCATATATGGCTGGCGATTCAACAACTAGCTCTAACATATGGTTCCAGTGCTACTTTTCATTCTTTTTTTAAGATGTTATGAAGCCTTGGGTGTTGTATCAGTTGCCTAAAATTTTCTCATCTCTGGGTTAAGTTAAGGGGGAAATGGTCGCACTTTTTTGTCGCAAAAAAGACAAAAAACTTTGGAAATGCCAAATAAAAGCCAATTTAACTTAGTATTATGCATGTATATTATGCCTTACATATCGACATACTCAATTTATTGGTTGCTGCTACAATCACAGCCATTCAACATCATATTCATATATATGTAGTGATCCCATGATCGACAAGGTAGCTCTTCAAATCTTCTTCTCTTCTCATAAAACGGAGCGGTTTGGCGGTTAATCAGTCTGGGCCATCTGGCTCAGCTTCCTGTTGCAGTTCTGCACGCAGACGTCGGCGTCAGCTGCATCTGCAGAAATTGCAATGCAAGAACAGAAATCATCAGAACAAAAGATGGAAGTATTCTTGTCAAAAAGAAAAGAACACGCAGATTTTCAACTCATCAAGAAGAAGAAGAAGAAGAAGAAGAAGAAGAAGAAGAAGAATGTGATCAAGATGGTCCGTCGTCTTACCGGTCGGCGCCGCCGCTGAGTGGCCGCAGATCTGTATCTTGCAGGCCATCCTGCAGGTGCCGACGCCGACGCCATAGCCGGGGTGGTTGGTGTTGGGGCTGCACTTGTTGGCGCAGAACACATCGCAGGCGTAGCCCGGCACGTTGCCGCTCACGCACCCGGGGTAGCAGTCGTCGAAGCACTTGCAGAACTCCGACTTGGCGGCCGCCTCCCTGGGCAGCAGCGCCAGGAGGAGGAGCACGCACAGCGCGGCCATGGTGGCCGCCCCCTTCAGCTTCTTCGCCTCCATCTCCTTCCTCGCGCAAGCTACGGGCTATGGCTTCTTCTTCTTCGGGGTCAGGGAGTGGAGAGAAGAAGTGCTGTGGTGAGTGTGTCTGTGTGTGAGAGACTGTGGCAGTGTGGGCTCTTCTTATATGGGCACCGGAGTTCCGTTCAGAGGGCATAACCGTCATTTAACCTGGATGACTCATGATGTGTTTTCCGAGCATCGAGCATCGTATTTCGCTGTTTTCGGGAAATTGGGACGGGCGCGATTTTTGCTAGCACCGCCTCCGGGTTATGCGGCGAGTTTGGGCGAAATGGTTGATGGCCAAGTGGAGAGTGTGTCATTTAGCCAGTTTTGCCATGCATGGTATTCATTTCTGAAGATAATATCACTCACTGTGAATACAACCTTGTTGGACCTAAAAAATGATTAGAGACAAGGGAATGCTGCTCATCTCTGTTTAAGTAGGCAAGCCACCATGCATGAGTCTGCCTCTGTGTTGATGTAGAAAGGAAACAGAATGCGGTTCTGATCCAATTCTGTTTATATATACCAGTACGGTGGAGGCTATACCACTAGCATCTCTTTTCCAGTACAGCTATACGCGTGAGAGAGATCAGACTTCATTTTGGCATGACAGCAAGTAAATTAATACTTCCAAGCAGTTTACAAGTTTTTTGTTTTACACATTTCGGATACTTTGCTTAATAAAGGGTCTGCGTGCATCATTCTGATGCAGAGGCCGGGGGTAATCCTCCTTTTCTAAAAGAAAAAACATGTGGCAAATTATGTGTTCATTCTTTTACACAGGCAAGAACCATCTGAAAACCTAGAATATGTTACAAACCCTTGTGAACTCATGCCGCAAATCATATACAAGTATCCACACTGCGGAAAATGATCCTACTTCGATGCTACATGCAACCGTGTCTATGGCTCTACGCTGATAGACACAGTTATGGATGTTGTGGCTATCGGTTTAAAATGGGCACGATTTCCCTAGCGTCGCCTCCGTGTTATGCGGCGGCGTGTTTTCGGCGAATGGATGAAGGCCAGGTGGAGCGTGTCCTTCAGCCAGTTTTGCCATGGTACTCATTTTCTGAAGATAATACCACTCACCATGAAACTAACCTTGGACCTAAAAATGATTAGAGACAAGGGAATGCTGCTCATCTCTGTTTTTGCAGGCAAGCCACTATGAAGCTGCCTGTGTTGATGTAGAAAGGGAACAGAATGCAGTTCTGATCCAATTCTTTTTATACGAGTGAACATTACTCTACTAGTATCTCTTTAATTAGCTGTACAGCTACGCGTGAGAGACAATACTTCATTGGCAATTTGGCATGACAGCAAATAAATATTTCCAGGCAGTTTACTAGCTTGTAGATGTAATAATTCCAGTGGGGAATATTTGGTGCCAGAAAAAAATGATTTCATCTTGGCAGGCTAGATTTGTTTAGATAAGTAAATCATGACCACTTACGTATTGTGGCCGTGATTTTTCAGTAGTAGTATACTTTATTTGTCTTCCAGTATTGTGTAGAACAAGCTTAAACGATAGCTCTGGATGACTCCTCCCTTCTGACCAGATAATTCTGATTGTGCATATTCTTTATTTTTCATACGATATTAATGAGTACATGCTGTTTCGGGAATATTCAGTAAATTTGACAGTAGTTGTGTTTTATATATCTAAAACTATTTTTGTTTCAAAAATGAGTTGCGTTTCTGTTTTTTTGTTTTTGAGACTGTGTTTCTGAAATTACAGTCGTAAGTTTATCTAAATATCTCCCTAATGGCTCCTTGTTCCGTTTTGAGCTTTCTCTGGAATGTCATTGTGTCGTGCGCCTTCATTAAATCATATGGTAGCTACTGTCTACTGCTTTGCCTATATTCCTTTATGCCCCTTGTGCGTGTTTTTTGTTGTTAAATTTGCACCTCAATATTCGGAAGTATATAGTACTGACTAATGAATTTTGAATCCCATTAGTAGTCTAGTCTGAGCTGGGAGTTGGGAAGAGGTTCCAGTGCTACTTTTTCTTCGTTTTTTAGATGCTATGAAGCCTTGGATGTTGTATCAGTTGAAATTTTTTGGAATTCCTCTATGAGTTGGCTAACAATTGAAATATTTTATGAGCTAGCTTCTGAAGAAAATAAGATGGCTCGCTTTTTTTTTTTGCCAATAATAAAATGGCTCACTTGTTTCTGACAAAAAGTCCAAGCCTAACTTGCTTCTGAAGAAATGATTTCCTTATTCTTAGGAAGACAGGCAAACCAAGGCCAAATAATCAGTATTAGCCTTTGTTATTAAGTTTCAGTAGAATGCTACTTTGCTTCTGGGCCTGTTATTTTTTCTCCTTTCTCTGATCTGTAGCGAAAGCTTCAACTTCAATGGCTTGGCTAACATTCGAATTTTTTTTCTCATCTCGGGATAAGGGGGTGAAGGTCGCACTTTTTCATCACAAAAAAGAAAAAAACATTGGAAATACCAAATCAAAGCATAATTAACTTCATATTATGTATATATGCCGGCCTTACATATCGAGGCACTCATTTTATTTGTTGCTGCTACAATCATAGCCACTCAACATCATATATATCATATACGTAATGATCCCACGATCGATAAGCTAGATCTTCAAACTTTTTTTCTCTTCTCCTAAACCGGAGCAGCTTGGAGGTTAATTGGTACGGGCCATGTGGCTCAGTCTCCTGTTGCAGTTCTGCGCGCAGACTTGGGCGTCAGTTGCATCTGCAAAAATTGCAACGCAAGAGCAGAAATCATCAGAACAAAAAGACGAAACCATTCTTGTCAAAAGGAAAAGAACACATGGATTCAACTCATCAAGAAGAAGAATGTGATCAAGACGGTCCGACGTCTTCTTACCGGCCGGCGCCGCTGACCAGCCGCAGATGTTGATACTCAGCTTGTTGCAGGCCATCCTGCACATGGCGTCGCCGCGGACGGCGGCGGTGTTGGGGCTGCACTTGTTGGCGCAGAACAGTTGGCAGAGGAAGTGCGGCACCTTTTTGTTCACGCACCCGGGGAAGCAGTCGTCGAAGCACCGGCAGAACTTGGACTTGGCGGCCACCTCCCCGGGCAGCAGCACCAGGAGGAGGAGCACGCACAGCGCGGCCATGGCGGCCGACCTTGGCCTCTTCGCCTCCATTTGCTGCTTCCTCGTGCAAGCTATGGCTTCTTCTTCTTCAGGATCAGGGAATGTGTGGAAGATGATCCAAGCGTCTCAACTCTTCGTAGAGAGCCCGCGTTGGTTTAGATTGATTATATGGGGGGCTTATCCCATCAGCGCACACATGTTTGGTTACAATCCTTGAGGATCAAGGGAAATCACAGAGAGAGATATTGTAGAGAATACAAGGAAGGTTACAATCAGAAGAAATCTCCTAAACAATATCCTTCTAATACAAACATATGAGCCAAGTATATTGCCCACTAATATTACGTTCAACATCCGCCCATCACAACTGCACAAGTTGAGATTACGTCTCAACTCCTCAAAGCTTCTTGTGGGCAAGGCTTTAGTAAATCCATTTGAAAGTTGATCTTTGGACGGGATAAATCTGATTTGCAATTGTTTGTTAGCAACTCGTTCTTGAACAAAATAAAAATCGATCTCAATATGTTTAGTCCTGGCATGGAACACTAGATTTGCATATAAATAGTAGCACCAAGATTATCACTCCAAAGACATGGAGTTTGTATGTGTGACACCCCAAGTTCTTTGAGTATAGACTGTACCAAATAACTTCAGCTGTTGCATTTTCTAGTGCCTTATATTCCGCTTCATTGCACGCCATGAAATTAAGTTTGGGCCATAAAAATTTGCAAAACCACCAGTGGACCGTCTGTCATCTAAGCACCCAGCCCAATCCACAACGGAAAAGGCACTTATGCGAGTAGAGGATAATTTACTGAATGTTAGGCCAGTACCTAGTGTTTTCTTCACATACCTCAGAATACATTTGGTTGTCGTCCAATAAGCAGTGGTGGGAGCATGCAGAAACTGACATACTCTGCTAACTGCAAAAGATATATCAAGCCTGGTGAGAGTCAAGTACTGAAGCACACCAATTATACTTCTGTAACTTGTGTTGTCTTCCTGGTTCAGGAGTTCTCCTTCTGTCAAGGATAAATGTTCAGAACTTGACAATGGAGTGGGAGAGGGTTTGCGGTCATGCATGCCAACTCGAGTTAATAGATCAGTAGCATATTTTTACGAAAAAGGGTTTCCCCCTGCTTTATATTATAAAGCATCACCAATTACAACCGCGAGCCGATACAAACACACACCCCACTACACACACCACACATCCAAGAATAGATACAAGGGTGCGGGGCACCAACCCACCACTCCAACGACTACAAAGCACCAAAAAGATGAACAAAGAAGCGTCGCTTAGAGCCGACGGAGATCACCATGAGCAATCCACCGAGGAGAAATGAGACGGCCAACGGCGGAGTGAGGACTCCAAAACGATGCCTCCAAGAAGGGAACGACCAAAGCCGCCACCGTCCGATCCCGCGGATCAAGTTTTCACCCGGAGTAACCTGAAGGGAGAGGGAGCACCGCGACGGAGCCTGCAGGGAGGATATGACGTCCACGGACGCCGCCACCGTCGGCCAGTACAGAGATTGGACAAGTGATGTACCCTGGTGCACCGATCCCTCCGACGCAACCTCACTCCGCCAACCACCCGCATCCATGGCGCCCGGGCAGCCATGTCTACCCGCCCGCACCCGAGCCGCGCAATCCGCCCAAGATCAACACGCCTCCCACCGCCAGGGCCGCCGCCCTGCATCCAGACCGTCCTGGAATCATCAAAGGAGCAAGCTTTGGCCAGTGCAAACCCCAACCATCGCCGAAAACTGCAACGACCATCCCGCCTCAGAACACCGAGTCAGCAACCAACAAGCACCAGGTTGGGGAAGTGGGAAGGAAGGAGCGGCACATGGCTCCGACCGGCGACGGGCGGCTCGACCTCGTCGAAGCCCCCATCCTACCGGCCTTCCCACCCGAAGCACGCTGCTTCGCCCCACCACGGCCATTGGCACCAACTAGCGAGAGGCCACTGACGGCGCGCGTCCGTCGAAGAAGGGGAGAGAACCGCCGCCACCGCATCCAAGGAAGAGCCACAAACAGCCTGCCCGCGCCGCACGCCGCACGCCCAAGCCGGGGGAGACCCGGCCGGACCCGAGGACGCACACGCACCGCCACCGCCACAACCACGCCACCAGCACTGCCACCCCTAAGCACGGCAACGCCGGCCGCTCGCG
The DNA here is from genome assembly GCF_002575655.3 of Aegilops tauschii subsp. strangulata. Classification (NCBI taxonomy): domain Eukaryota; kingdom Viridiplantae; phylum Streptophyta; class Magnoliopsida; order Poales; family Poaceae; genus Aegilops; species Aegilops tauschii. The sequence continues at coordinate 32,158,233 of NC_053040.3, read as the reverse complement.
GCTCTTGCTGGACCCAGCCCTCGCCGCTGGAAGGAACCCCAGCGCCAGATCTCGCGGGATCCAACCGGGGCCATCCCGCGCGATCCGCCCGATGCAGCCACCCCATGGAAGAGCAGCTCCCCCACGCCAGGGGCCGGCCCAGCTAAGCCGGCAGCCGCCCCCAGCCCGCGCCGCCGCATCCCTCGTCGCCGGCCACCGGATCTGACGAAGCAGCCACTGCTGCCCTGCCGCCCCCAAGCCAGCACGCCCCGCCACCAGCTCCACGCAGCCGCCGCCGCACAGTAGCCCGGGGCGCTGCCGCGCCGCCCTGCGCCAGCGCCGCGCACCTCGCCTGACCATGTGTCTCGCGCCACAGGGCCCCAGGGGAGGTGGGAGAGGAACCCCGCCGCCACCGACGCCAGCCGGGCTTCGCCTGGTGGCGCCCTCCGGCGGCGGCGGGGAGGGGGAGAGGCGGGGAGGGGTAGCTGGCGGGCGGCGGCTAGGTTTTTGCCCTGCCGCCCGCGAGAGCGGCTCGGGCGAGCAGAGAGCCCGTTTTGATCTACAGTAGCATATTTTTCTTGTGATAAATGTAAACCATCTCTGGTTTATTTTACTTCAATGCCCAAAAAGAAGTGTAAATCACCCAAATCCTTAAGGGCGAAGTCTGAGCTCAAATCCTTTGAGCAAGCCAACGACTACCTTGTCAGATGAGCTAGTCACAATGATATCATCAACATAGATAAGAACAAATATGGTTGTGTGCATCTTGTTGTAAATAAATAGGGACGTGTCAGACTTGGAAGGAACAAAACCAAGAACCTCCAGTTTGGCACTTAACCGGGAGTACCAGGCTCGTGGTGCTTGCTTTAGACCATAAAGAGCCTTATCAAGTTTGCACGCATGAAACGGTGCATTCTTGTCCTCAAACTCAGGAGGTTGTTTCATGTACACCTCCTCTTCCAGAACACCATGAAAAAACACATTTTGCACATCTAACTGCCTTAAGCTCCATCCCCTGTAAACATCAATAGACAAGACAAGAAGAATAGTAGCGGCCTTGACAACAGGATTGAAGGGGTCCTCATAGTCAATACCATATCGCTGTTTAAAACCTTTGGCTACAAGTCGTGCTTTATAGCAATCAATAGTTTCATCAAATTTGCTCTTGATTCTGATGACCCACTTACAGTTAATTAAATTTTTACCTTAACTTCGGGGAACTACATGCCACGTATTGTTCGTTTGCAGTGCTTTGTACTTTTCTTCCATAGCCTTCTTCCATTGTGCATCACCAAGTGCATCCATGAGACTGCGGGGTTCACCTGCAGGAGGACTTGGTGATGGAGGGACGTCCATATGTGTTCCATGCACACGAGAAGCAGCAGCCACATGCGGCTCCGCCGCAGGAGATCCGGCTACATGCAGCTCAGCGGCAGCAAATCTGGGCACCGTAGGAAATCCTGGTGGCCCAGATCCCAGACGAGATGCGCCAGCAGGGGATCCTCATGATCCCGAAGCGGGCAGGACTGCATGGGCATGGGTGGACGTGGGACCTACCTGGTCAGGCGTGGAAGACGCTACCCTGCCTTTGTGGCCGACCAAAATGGAGGCCGGCTCAGCGCAAGTGATACGTCTTCAATTTCAATGTATATATAATTTTTTAGGTCTTTTATATCTGTGTCCCTAATTGGAACCCACTACACTAGTAGGAAAAGGGGCTTAGGTCACAGGACAGTTTTCACATTAGCCCCGGTTCAGTCACGAACCGGGACTAATGTGAGCATTGGTCCCGGTTCGTGCGGCCAGGGACCTGCCGGGCCTCGTGGGGGCATTGGTCCCGGTTCGTCCGGACCCTTTGGTCCCGGTTGGTGGGACAAACCGGGACCAATGGCCTTTAGTCCCGGTTGGTGCCATCAACTGGGACCAATGAGTTCCCTATATATACCCCATCGCCACAGCAAAGCACTTCAGAGTGCTCTGTTTTTTCTGGCCGGCGAGGGGAGGGCATTTGGGTGCTCTAGCTCACCTCCTATGCACATGAGGTGTTCGATGAAATGTCTGAGCCACACTAGCTAATCTTTGTCCTCTCGAAACTCGACCTCCGAGCTCCATTTTCCCCGAGATTTGTCTAGGTTTAGCGGTCCGTCACGTCCCGTCCCCGTCTTCACCGCCGTCGATCGCCCGCGCCGATCTCGTCGCCAGCACCACCGTGGTGAGCCTCTTGTTCTTATCTTCTTTCTGAAAGGAAAAAATTCTTACTTTAGATAGTTACTTGTCTAATTTTGTTACTTTTATTATTCCTTCTTATTACATAGTGCGATGGTTTTGGTATCCGCCCCCGTCGGCCCTCGTCCTGTCTATGATTCAGATGTGGTATATATTATCTTTTTATAACTATTTGGTTCATTTATTGTTTATGACAAATATACCGACCAACGTGACATAGATTTTATTTATCTAGGAGGTGGTTGAACCGGAAATTCTAACCGACCCTATTGTCGAGAGGTTAAATTTAGTTGAAGAAGAAAACATTTACTTGAAGGAAAAAATAAAAAAAATTGAGGAGGAGAAGATGATATTGGAGTTGCATGTTGCGGATGTCGTTGATGATCACAAGATCAAGATGGATGCAATGCGCTTGAAGATTAGAAAGATTAGAAAATATGCCATCATACCGAGGCTTGGTATCATTATGCCGTTGGATCAATTGTTACCTTGGTTGCGATTATGATCGCATTTGTTTTCGCATTGAAATGTTTTACATAGTTTCAATGTATGGTTTAATTAATTAGATGCTCTGGAGAGCTATATATATGTTGTTAGATGAGAACTATGTATGTACTTTGGTTCTAATGTGATGATGAACTTCTATTAATTTGGTCACTTAATTATCTATTCATGATGTTCTGTAATGGTTTTTGACACACTTAATTATATATAATGCACGCAGATGAACCGGCAATGGATGTATGATGACAGACACACCTCCGAGTACATTAAGGGCGTGCATGATTTTCTCAAAGTGGCTGAGGCAAACAAGCAGAATGGTTTTATGTGTTGTCCATGCCCTACATGTGGGAATACGAAGTCTTACTCTGACCGGAAAATCCTTCACACCCACCTGCTTTACAAGGGTTTCATGCCACACTATAATGTTTGGACGAGGCACGGAGAAATGGGGGTTATGATGGAAGACGGCGAAGAAGAAGAGGACGATGACAACTATGTGCCCCCTGAATACGGTGATGCTGCAACGGGGGAAGCTGCTGAAGATCAAGAGGAACCAGACGATGTGCCCAATGATGCTGCAAGGGGGGAAGCTGCTGAAGATCAAGAGGAACCAGTGCCCTATGATGATGATCTCCGCCGGGTCATTGTCGATGCAAGGACGCAATGCGAAAGTCAAAAGGAGAAGCTGAAGTTCGATCGCATGTTAGAGGATCACAAAAAAGGGTTGTACCCCAATTGCGAAGATGGCAACACAAAGCTCGGTACCGTACTGGAATTGCTGCAGTGGAAGGCAGAGAATGCTGTGCCTGACAAAGGATTTGAGAAGCTATTGAAAATATTGAAGAAGAAGCTTCCAAAGGGTAAATTGCCCGACAGTACATACGCAGCAAAGAAGGTCGTATGCCCTCTAGGATTGGAGGTGCAGAAGATACATGCATGCCCTAATGACTGCATCCTCTACCGCGATGCGTACAAGGATCTGAACGCATGCCCGGTATGCGGTGCATTGCGGTATAAGATCAGACGAGATGACCCTGGTGATGTTGACGGCGAGCCCCCCAGGAAGAGGGTTCCTGCGAAGGTGATGTGGTATGCTCCTATAATACCACGGTTGAAACGTCTGTTCAGAAACGAAGAGCATGCCAAGTTGATGCGATGGCACAGTGAGGACCGTAAGAAAGACGGGAAGTTGAGAGCACCCGCTGACGGGTCGCAGTGGAGAAAAATCGAGAGAAAGTACTGGGCTGAGTTTGCAGCTGACCCAAGGAACGTATGGTTTGGTTTAAGCGCTGATGGCATTAATCCTTTCGGGGAGCAGAGCAGCAATCACAGCACCTGGCCCGTGACTCTATGTATGTATAACCTTCCTCCTTGGATGTGCATGGAGCGGAAGTTCATTATGATGCCAGTTCTCATCCAAGGCCCTAAGCAACCCGACAACGACATTGATGTGTACCTAAGGCCATTAGTTGAAGAACTTTTACAGCTGTGGAATGGAAACGGTGTACGTACGTGGGATGAGCACAAACAGGAGGAATTTAACCTGCACGCGTTGCTGTTTGTAACCATCAACGATTGGCCCGCTCTCAGTAACCTTTCAGGACAGACAAACAAGGGATACCACGCATGCACGCACTGTTTAGATGACACTGAAAGTATATACCTGGACAAAAGCAGGAAGAATGTGTACCTGGGCCATCGTCGATTTCTTCCGACCAACCATCAATGTCGAAAGAAAGGCAAGCATTTCAAAGGCGAGGCAGATCACCGGAAGAAGCCCGCCATGCGTACCGGTGATCACGTACTTGCTATGGTCAATGATTTACACGTAATCTTTGGAAAGGGTCCCGGCGGACTAGCTGTTCCGAATGACGCTGAGGGACACGCACCCATGTGGAAGAAGAAATCTATATTTTGGGACCTACCCTACTGGAAAGAGCTAGAGGTCCGCTCTTCAATCGACATGATGCACGTGATGAAGAACCTTTGCATGAACCTGCTAGGCTTCTTGGGCGTGTATGGGAAGACAAAAGATACACCTGAGGCACGGGAGGACCTGCAACGTTTGCACGAAAAAGACAGCATGCCTCCGAAGCAGTATGAAGGTCCTGCCAGCTACGCTCTTACGAAAGAAGAGAAAGAAATCTTCTTTGAATGCCTGCTCAGTATGAAGGTCCCGACTGGCTTCTCGTCGAATATAAAGGGAATAATAAATATGCCAGAGAAAAAGTTCCAGAACCTAAAGTCTCATTACTGCCACGTGATTATGACGCAACTGCTTCCGGTTGCATTGAGGGGGCTTCTACCGGAAAACGTCCGATTAGCCATTGTGAAGCTATGTGCATTCCTCAATGCAATCTCTCAGAAGGTGATCGATCCAGAAATCATACCAAGGCTAAGGAGTGATGTGGCGCAATGTCTTGTCAGTTTCGAGCTGGTGTTCCCACCATCCTTCTTCAATATCATGACGCACGTCCTAGTTCATCTAGTCGACGAGATTCTCATTCTGGGGCCCGTATTTCTACACAATATGTTCCCCTTTGAGAGGTTCATGGGAGTCCTAAAGAAATATGTCCGTAACCGCGCTAGGCCAGAAGGAAGCATCTCCATGGGCCATCAAACAGAGGATGTCATTGGGTTTTGTGTTGACTTCATTCCTGGCCTTAAGAAGATAGGTCTCCCTAAATCGCGGTATGAGGGGAGACTGACTGGAAAAGGCACGCTTGGAGGGGGGGGGGGCTCAATAATATGCAGGGACGGATATTCTTGGTCTCAAGCACACTACACAGTTCTACAGAACTCTACCTTGGTGACCCCGTATGTCGATGAACACAAGAACAGTCTGCGCTCCAAACACCCGGAGCAGTGTGACGACTGGATTACATGTGAACACATCAGGACTTTCAGCAGTTGGTTGGAAACACGTCTCAGAGGTGACACCACTGTTTGTGATGAGTTGTACTCGTTGTCCAGGGGACCATCTTCGACTGTATTGACTTACAAAGGATACGAGATAAATGGGAATACATTTTACACGATCGCCCAACACTACAGGAAACAGCTACTTTGCCGTCTGCCATGGCGGACGGCAAAGGCTCGAAAGGTGGACGGCAAAGACCTTTGCCGTCAGCCGCGGACGGCAAAAGGCTCCGGCAAAGAAGGCTACGGTAAACAGCTGCTTTGCCGTCTGCTTCCTGGCGGCGGACGGCAAAGGCTCTTTGCCGTCTGCGGCGGACGGCAAAGAGGGCGGACGGCAATATTTGCGCTGTCAGTCCGTTAAGTGGCTAACGGCAGACCTTTGCCGTCCGCCGCAGACGGCAAAGAGCCTTTGGTCTTTGCCGTCCGCCTTATGATGTCATCTACACGTCACTAGATGGCAGGTTCTTTGCCGCCTGCCACTGATGGCAAAGTGCAGGTTCTTTGCCGTCTGCCACGGACGGCAAAGTCTTTGCCGTCTGCCACTGTAGGCAAACTGACCAAATGGGTCAGCTCCCAGGAAGCACAGTTGGCTGCCACGTGGCTTCTTTGCCGTCCGCGGCAGACGGCAAAGGCTCTTTGCCGTCGGTGGCAGACGGCAAAGAGCCTGCATATTGTCTGTTTTTTCTGTTTTTTATTAAATCCCACAATTTGCAGCACATATCACATATATAAGTTTCATATCCAGCACATATCCAACACATATCTAGCACATAAGTTTCATATCACATATCACATCAGTTTCATCCATACACATTGTTCATACATAAGGAAGTTCCATCCATACACATTGTTCCATCCATATATATATTACAATGCAAAGTGTCATGAAGATAGCAAGCTAGATACAATGCAAAGTTTCATCAAAGGAAAAGCAAGCACTCCATCATAGCAAGCTAGCTTCCATCAAGTGAATGAAATCTGCAAAATGGTAAATAAGAAAGTTAGAAATAGGTGACTAGAACAAGAAGAAGACTAGAACAAGAAGTATATGTCATTTATGAGCTAACTTAGGTGAAATGGATCATATATGAGCTAACTAAGTTGAAATGGGTTGTTTATGAGCTAACTTAGTTGAAATGGATCATTTATGAGCTAACTTAGTTGAAATGGGTCGTTTATGAGCTAACTAAGGTGAAGGGCATCGTTTTTGAGCTAAGTAAGGTGAAATGGGTCATTTTGGAGCTAACCTAGTTGAAATGGATCGTTTTTGAGCTAACTTAGTTGAAATGGATCGTTTTTGAGGTAACTAAGGTGAAATGGATCTTTTTTAGCTCACTTAGGTCAAATGGATCGTTTTTGAGCTAACTTAGTTGAAATGGATAGTTTTTGAGCTAACTTTGTTGAAATGGATCATTTTTGAGCTAATTTAGTTGAAATGGATCGTTTTTGAGCTAACTTAGGTGAAATGGATCATTTATGAGCTAATTTAGTTGAAATGGATCTTTTTGAGCTAACTTAGGTGAAATGGGTCGTTTATGAGCTAACCTAGGTGAAATGGGTCGTTTATGAGCTAACCTAGGTGAAATGGGTCGTTTATGAGCTAACCTAGGTGAAATGGGTCGTTTATGAGTTAACCTAGGTGAAATGGGTCGTTTATGAGCTAATTATGCAATTTTTGACATAAGTAAGCTAAGTACATATCCTTTTAGAGCTAACTTAGGTAAAATGGATGGTTTATGAGGTCAGTAAGCTTATTAAGTCATTTTGGAGGAAAAGAAGCTAACTCTAGGTCATTATGGTAAGCATATTGGAGGAAATAAAGCTAAGTCTAGGTCTTTATGCATTTGTTAAGCAAAACACTAGAGAAACTTACCGTGATCAGGGAGGTGTAGGAGCGGGCTGGCTAGTGCCGGTAGCTGGAGAAGGATCATGCGATGCGTTTCTGGAGTTAAGCTGCACCAAAGATCATTTCCAATGTCTCGTTAGCATTATGACACTCAAATGTTAAGACTAGCAAGTAATGTCCATTCAAATTAAACTCACCGTGGTCCCAGGAGCAATCACTGGCATCGGCGGAGCGGTCTGACCGGTCTTCTCGCACACAGACTGCACATTTGGTTTTGACGACTCAGTCATACTAGTTAGTAATGAGACAAACACTACATGAATGTTTTGGCTAATCTGCAGAAGAAACTTACCACAAGGAGCTCGTACATGGCCCTTTCCTGCATGTCATTCCGTGCCCTCTCCTCCTCCATCATCTTTGTCGTCCTCTCCTCCAACTCCCGCTACCTCTCCGCCGCCTCCGCCAGAAGTTTCTCCGTTCTATCTCTCTCACTCTGTATAGCAGCCTGCAACACCACTCACATGACCATTTGTAATCATTGATGGAAGCGCACACAATGTAATGGAGAAAGATAGCTGAGTACGTATCACTAACCTTGATGGCGAGTTGCACTGGCCGTTCACGAGGCCTTATCTCAGGAGCGGAGCTCGACTGGCGCGCCTTGATCTCCGGGAGAGTGCTAGGACAACGGATAAGTCCATCTCCAATGGCTATGGAGCCATGGGACCTCCCGCCACCAGATATCATCACCAGCTCTGGATCAATGGGACCCTGGCTCGGGTTAAAGTCCTCCCCTTTCCTCGCCTTCCCCTCATCTCTATATCTCACGAGCTTGTTGTGGGAGGAGATGTTGGTGAAGTTGTTTGCATCATCGAGGTCAGACTGAGAGAAAGCCTTGACTTTCTTGTAAGAGCCAGTGTGGGCCATGGCATACAGGTCGTACACCTCTGGCACCTTATCCGCCTTATTGTGGCGTGCCTGAAAGAGAGAAACAATGAAAATTAGTAATTAAAGGGCTCAAGCTAGCATGATGAATGAATTGCATGAATCATGAAGCAAACCACATACCCAGTTGCGCCCGAACTGATATAAGTTGGAGCTGCCTTGATGGTGTGGCACACCTTCCATTTGGGCACGTTTGTCCTTGGCCTGGTTGTGGAGGGCTAGCCATTCTTGTGAGCACCACTCATCGACCAACACCTCCCAACAATCCATCCGATCCGCACACCATCTCGGAGGCGCCTAAGTTAGCAAATAGAAACCTGAGCGCTACGGCTATGAATTACTAAATGAAGGAACTTAAGTAGAAGGCCTTAAGAATTACCTTCATGTACTGCTCCTTACTCAGGAACTTATCGCGGCACGCCGGCTTGGGCTTCTTGATACCACGCAAGGCGTAGTAGTCTCGAACAGCCTGCACCCGAGCCTCGTGCCGTAAGTTCTGGAGTAGGCGCTTGCAGACGTTCTGGATAACATTTGCGCACTCCTCCTCGTATCCCTCCTCACACCTGTAGAATGTCTGCAATCAAATGAGACAATATTGATTAGTACAATTAATAACTAGCTAGTTGAAGATTTTGAAATGTGTAAAGGAGAAATTACCCAGAACGTCCTGATCACCATGTCTGCCCTCGTGTCGCACACGACACCGTCGATAATGACATCCGGCGGGGCCGGGGCAGCCACGTAGTGCTCCCAGCTCAACCCAAGCTCTGGAAGCCGACCCTCACCAGGCAACGTGACAAACCCCGGGAAGTTTTGCCGGCAAAGAACTCCAAGGACGGAGTTGGGCCGGCGGACACTATGATGGTGGTCCCAACCGCTGCAGCATGACAAGGCCAACACATTAGTTATTTGAAGAAACGTGAATGCAGAAGGTACAAAAATATTAAATGCACTTACGTACCTCTCCCCATCAGGGAAGATCAACCACCTCTGCTCGCGGGTCGCCGGCACGGATGGGAGCCGTGTAGCACCACGCTGGTAGATGGTGCCACCCTCCTCCTCAAGACCAGTCGGCTCCCCGCCATCATCAGCATGGCCACTCGGCTCCTCGGGCTGATCCGGCCAGGTACCCCATCCGGACGTGTGCTCCTCCGGGGTCTCGTGGGCCGAAGGCCAGTCGACCCGAGGCTCGTGGGCCCAAGACCCGTGGACCGGAGGCTCGTGGACCGGAGTCCATGTAGCCTCCTCCTCGGACGAGTCCACCCTAGCAGTCACGTGCTCGGGTGAAACAGCTGGGGGTGGCGGCGAGGAAGGCTCCCTAGCAGTCACCCTACCTCCTCTCCCGCGACCACGTGCCCCACCTCCTCTCTTCCTACCTCGTCCCCTGCTGGGCACCGCGGTGGACGAAGAAGGGCCCGGCGGTGTGGACATACTGTCCAGCAACGCTCGGCGAAGAGGTACGTCTGGAATCGAAGACCTCAGACCACGCGCCGAGGAAGAAGGGGCCTTGGCGCGCTCCCGACCAGCGCCCACCATCTTTCAACACCTGCCATGACAAACAGTAAACGAAATTAGTACAACATAAAAAAAGACCGACATGAATAATAATATGTGTATCACTTAAGTGTATCATCATCAAGTACAACATTAAAAAATTTAATACCTGACACTACTAATAATCTCGATCAGTATCATCAATAAATGCATAATCATCATCATCACTATAATCAATGACGGGCTCATAGGGTTCAGTGGCATCAACATGTGCAAGGCCACCTTGACGTAATCGGTCAAGCAATGACAGGTCATCCGCAGCAGTAACCTCTTCTTGTTCCGGCTCTTCTTGTTCCTCCTCTCGGGTGATGTCGGATTCACTGTCACTGTCTACTTCAATGTTTTGGGGTGAAGTATAGCGGTTCTTGAAACGCTTTTTGGAAAGACGTGTCTCTTGGAAGAATTCTCCTTCATATGTGTCTGGGTTAATGTGAGGTTCATAATCCTCTTCCTTTGGGGGAGATAGTCTAGCACGTGGCGGCACTTCATAAACGACATCCCAACCTTTCAGATTTGGATTAGTTTGGCAGGCCCACGGTAGATAGAATACTTGGGTCGCCTGTTGAGCCGTAATATAGACATCAGGAACATCTAAATGGGTGCTTTGGTTGATTTCAACTAGCCCTATATGTTCATGAGTTCTTCTAGTCTCCTTCGGCTGAAACCAATAACATTTGAAGACTACGACATTCGGTGGGTTTTCACCATAGAATAGAAGTTCATAAATTGCTTCAACTCTCCCATAATACTCGGTACCTCCTTCGCCGATAGCAGATACACAACAATTTGTAGACTTTCGGTCGGCCATAGATAGCTCTTTGCCATAGGTACGAAAGCGATACCCGTTGATGTCGTATTTGTCAAATGAACGGACCTTATAGTCAAAACCATTAGCGACTTGTCTCAATTCGGCGTCCATAGACTCTGAATTAGCCTACAAGTTTAATATGAAAGGATTGTTGCATTACGCACAAATTAGCGAATGAAACCGGGATAGCCGCCTAAAAATTAGCCTACAAGTCTAATAGAAATTACCGTTTGTTTGAACCAAGAGATGAAACCGGGATAGCCGCCACCTTGCTTTGCGAGAAGCTCATACTCTTCGACAAAATCCTTTTGGATCACCGCTCCATACGAGAATAAGGCGACGTATCGACTGTATGAAATATCCAGGAATAAGAGCAGTTCAAAGGAAATAGAAGTTGCGAAACTATGTACCGAGAACTTACTCGATGTACGGCCGCACTTCTATTAGGTTGTTGAAGATATACAACGAAATGGTCCGCCATTGTTCGTTATCCAAAGATACTGGATTTGAAACACTGGCTGGTGCGAGATTCCCTTTGAATAGGCTGAGGTTGGATCCACCCTTTTTAGGGTCGTCAGCATTGTACCGAGGCTTCGGATTATGCAAATGACGATTTTTGGCTTCGTAGTGTGCTGTCACGAAGTTTGCCGCCTCCTCAGTGATGAATGCCTCAGCCATCGATGCTTCAATTCTACGTTTATTTTTACATTTTTGTCGAAGCGTCTTCTGCATCCTCTCAGTTGGGTAGCACCAACGATTTTGCACGGGCCCCCCCAATCTTGCCTCGGTCGGGAGATGCAAAATCAAATGTTGCATTGGATTAAAGAAGCCCGGTGGAAAGATCTTCTCTAACTTGCAGATCAACTCCGGCGCCAACTCTTCCATTTCTTCTAGCACGCTAGGCGATAGTTCTTTCGCACAAAGAACACGGAAGAAATAGCTGAGTTCTGCCAGTACTAGCCATTCATCCTCAGGGATGAAGCCACGCAACATCACCGGCATTACCCGCTCAATCCATATGTGCCAATCATGACTCTTGAGACCAAATATCTTCAATTTATCAAGACTGGCTCCCCTCTGTAGATTCGCTGCATACCCATCGGGGAACATCAACTGCATTTTCACCCACAAGATAATTTCCCTCATAGCCGGCCTTCCAAGATTGAACCATGCCTTTGGCTTCGTCCAGTTCTGCTTTCCTTTCGGTTCTTTCATGTTTTGTAACGGCCTATCACATAGCGCCTCCAGATCGACTCTAGCCTTAGTATTATCCTTTGACTTCCCATCTATGCTGAACAATGTACCAAAAAGTGCCTCGGCGATATTCTTCTCAGTGTGCATCACGTCGATGTTGTGTGGGCAAAGGAGGTCTTTGAAGTAAGGCAGATCCCATAAGCATGTTTTGTGACTCCAGGCGTGCTTAGAATTATACCCCTTGAAGTACCCTGGACGCTCGAGATCTGGCTCGAGAGCGTTTAACTGATCCAGGGTCTGTTGGCCTGTCAATGCATGTCGTGCAGAGTTTTTGACAACTCTACCTCTGATGAAGTTCTTCTTGTCTTTCCTGAACTTATGGCGAGGATTCAGGAACTCTCTATGCATGTCGAAGCAAGAAAACTTGCGACCGGCCTGAAGCCAACGAAACTCAAGAGCTCCCTTGCATGTGGGGCACGGGAACCTTCCATGCACACACCAACCAACGAATAGCGCATACGCCGGCAAGTCATGCGTCGAGTACATGTACCAGACACGCATTATGAAGTTCCGTTTGCTATAGGCATCGTATGTCTTGAACCCATTATCCCAGGCTTCTTGCAATTCGTCCTTAAGCGGTTGCATGTACACATTCATATTTTTCCCCGGATAGTTGGGCCCTGGAATTATCAACGTCAGGAAAATGTTCTTTCTTTGCATAATCTGTCCGGGGGGGGGGGGGAGATTGAGTGGAAAGACAAATACGGGCCAACAAATGTATTGGGCTGCCGTCATACCAAACACACTGAACCCATCCGTGCTGATGCCGACTCGAGGATGCCTCGGATCTGCCGCTTTGTCACCATGTAATTCATCAAACTTTTTCCACGCAACACCATCCGATGTGTGTACAATCATCAGATTCCCATCTGCATCTAGTTCGGTTCTTTTGCCCGTTTTGTGCCATGTCATCTGTCTGGCCGTCTCTTCGACCATGAAAAGACGTTGAAGTCTTGGTACGATTGGCATATACCGAAGAACACTAACGGGGATTTTGGTCTGTGTCTTCTCACCCATACCGTTGTCTACCACAACATACCTGGAAGACTTGCAAATGGGACAACAGTTCAAGTCCGCATAGTCAAGCCTAAACAAGACACATCCTTTCTCACAGGCATGTATCTTATCATAGGGCATCTTCAGTGCACGGAGGATTTTGTCCGACTGGTACAGGTTTGCAGGCATTACATGGCCTTTGGGTAGAAAGCGTCCAAATACTGTCATCATTGCATCGTAGCATTCTCTGCCCAAGTTGAACTGAGCCTTCAGAGCCATTACTTGTGAGATGGCATCCAACTGACAAAGCTCAGTGTGCTCATGGAGCGGACGTTTTGAAGACTCCAACATTTCATTGAAGGCCTTTGCAGATTCCTCCATCTCCTCGTCCGAATCCCGAGCATCATCAAAGTCTTGCACCATGTTTTCCATACCGGTACCATGCTCGTCGGTGCGACGACGATCCACCTCAGCTCGGTCACGTTGGGCAGACTCACCATGAAATGTCCACACCGTATAATCGGGCGTAAAACCACTCTTCTGCAGGTGTTTGCCCATTTCAGCCTCTGTCCTCTTTTCCCAATTGCCGCACCGTAAATAGGGGCACCAGGTTTTCCTCTGGCCATTTGCAAATGCGGCTCGCACAAACCCCTTGGTTTTTGTGAACCATTCAGTGCTCCATTTGTTCTGACCAGTGTGACCGGTGTACATCCACGCACGATCACTCATCTTGACTTTCAGAGCTACTAGACACACAACAAATATATATATATATATATATATAATTCACCATGTATGTATTCATCAGTTGATCTACTTTGTCAATTTTATTACGTCCATGCAACCTACACTCTAATAGGTAATGATAGGTCCTAATCCCACCCGAGTATGTTTAGATTGGGTTCATTTTCCCATGGTATGCCCCGGATTCTACGCAAAATTTCGGCAGCACCTCCCCGCTGTTCTCCTGATACATGTCTCTGCAATAAACAGAGAGGATGTGTACCCGGAGAACAACAGGGGAGGCACTGACGAAATTTATGCGTCGGATCCGGAGCAAAGCATATGGGAAAACGAACCCAATCTAAACATACTCGGGCTGTCCATGGATAGCGTTGGACAATTCGAAAGAATCAAGGTTATAAATATGCAAATGCATGCATATTTATAACTATGACGCTTTCGAACGGGAGACACATATTGGTTACGCATACTGATGATTCAAGACACATATATATCTAGCTATCAAGTTTCATCGGAATAGATCAAATAATTAATGGGGGAGGAGGACATGTCATTTGTGCTCACCCACGAACGAAGGGGCAGAGCTCGTCAAACGCACGGCGAGGTCGTCGAACACCAAACCTCGCAGCGATGAAACAACTGCACATTTAAAACTACCCGATCAACACAATTATATATGATGTTTTTCATAACAAAATCGAAAGATATATGACCTAACTAATAATTCACAAATATATGACCCCGTCGGCTTCTGGAAGGCCAAAGAACACCTTTTCGGGGTCGGGGTCTCGGGGTCGGGGTGTCGGGTCGGGGTGCCGGGTCGGTGTCGGGGTCGGGGTGTCGGGTCAGGCTCGGGGTCGGGGTGTCGGGGTCAGGGGTCGAGGTCGGGGTCGGGGTCTCGGGGTCGGGGTGTCGGGCTGTCGGGGGTGTCGTGTCGGGGGTCGGGGTGTCGTGTCGGTCTCGGGGTGCCGTGTCGGGGTCGGGGGTGTCGTGTCGGTCTCGGGGTGCCGTGTCGGGGTCGGGGGTGTCGGGGTCGGGGTGTCGGGTCGGGGTGCCGGGTCAGGGTCGGGGTGCCGTGTCGGTGTCGGGGTCGGGGTGTCGGGTCAGGCTCGGGGTCGGGGTGTCGGGGTCGGGGCCGGGGTCGGGGTCTCGGGGTCGGGGTGTCGGGGGTGTCGTGTCGGGGGTCGGGGTGTCGTGTCGGTGTCGGGGGTCGGGGTGCCGGGTCGGGGTCGGGGTGCCGTGTCGGTGTCGGGGTCGGGGTGTCGGGTCAGGCTCGGGGTCGGGGTGTCGGGGTCGGGGTCGGGGTCGGGGTCGGGGTTCTCGGGGTCGGGGGTGTCGGGGGTGCCGTTGTCGGGGGTCGGGGTGTCGTGTAGGTGTCGGGGGTGCCGTGTCGGTGTCGGGGTGCCGTTGTCGGGGGTCGGGGTGCTGTTTCGGGGTCGGGGGCTTCGGGGTGTCTCCTCCTCCTCCTCCTCTCCCTCCTCTTCTTCTTCTTCTTCTTCTTCTTCTTCTTCTTCTTTCTCCTCCTCCTCCTCCTCCTCCTCCTCCTCCTCCTCCTCTCTTTCTTCTTCTTCTTCTTCTTCTTCTTCTTCATCTTCTTCCTTCTTCTTCTTCTTCTTCTTCTTCTTCTTCTTCTTCTTCTTCTTCTTCTTCTTCTTCCTTCATCATCTTCTTCTCTTCTTCTACTTCTTCGCTTCTTCTTCTTCTTCTTCTTCTCTTCCTCCTTCTCCTTCTCCCTCCCCCTCCTCCTCCTCCTCCTCCTCTTCTTCTTCTTCTTCTTCTTCTTCTTCTTCTTCTTCTTCTTCTTCTTCTTCTTCTTCTTCTTCTTCATCTTCTTCTTCTTCTTCTTCTTCTTCTTCTTCTTCTTCTTCTTTCTCCTCCTCCTCCTCCTCCTCCTCTTCGTCTTCTTCTTCTTCTTCTTCTTCTTCTTCTTCTTCTTCTTCCTTCTTCTTCTTCTTCTTCCTTCTTCTTCTTCTTCTTCTTCTTCTTCTTCTTCTTCTTCTTCTTCTTCTTCTTCTTCTTCTTCTTCTTCTTCTTCTTCTTCTTCTTCTTCTTCTCCTTCTCCTTCTCCTTCTCCTTCTCCTCCTCCTCCTCCTCCTCCTCCTCCTCCTCCTCTTCTTCTTCTTCTTCTTCTTCCCCCTTCTACTTAACCTAAACCTAAACTAACCTAAACTAAAAACCTAAACTAATTAAAACTAAACTATTTAAACTAATTAAACCTAAACTTAAACAGAAAAAAAAAACAGAAAAAAAACAAAAAAACAGAAAAAAGGGAGGAGGGGCTCACTGTGGGGGAGGGCCGGGGCGGGGCTGGCGACGGAGGGCCGGGGCGGGGCGGCGGGGGGCCGGGGCGGGGCGGTGGAGGAGGCGGGGCGGCGGGGGGGATGGGGGGCGGGGGGCCGGGGCGGGGCAGTGGAGGAGGCGGCGGGGGGCGCGGGGCGGCGGGGGGCCGGGGCGGGGGAGGGGGGGCGACGGGGCGGTGGGGCGGCGGGGCGACGGGGCGGCGGGGGGCGACGGGGCGGCGGCGCGCGGCGGGCGGCGGCGGCGGCGGGGGGGGTGGGAGGAGAAGGGCGAGGCGAGGACGAAGTGAGTAACGGGCGGGGGGTACCTGCCGTTAGGCAAGTGCCCTCTTTGCCGTCCGCCAGCCTTTGCCGTCCGCCTTTCTACCTCTTTGCCGTCCGCTAGCGGACGGCAAAGAGGTGGGCCGTTAGGATTTTTTCAAACGAGCGGGGGGTGGGGGCCACCACACTCTTTGCCGTCCGCCAGCGGACGGCAAAGATTCTTTGCCGTCCGCTGGCAGACGGCAAAGACCTGGCAGATGGCAAAGAGCTTCTTTGCCGTCAGCCTTTTCTTTGCCGTCTGTTTGTGTGTAGCTGATGGCAAAGAGCTTCTTTGCCGTCAGCTAGCAGACGGCAAAGATCTGGCAGATGGCAAAGATCTGGCAGATGGCAAATTAGCTGATTCCAGTAGTGCAAGATCAAAAGAGCACCAACCAAAACAGCGGTGTCCGCTTTGATGCAGCAACCGAGAGGGGAAAGGACACATAATATGGTTACATAATGGACATATGGGAACTTGACTACGGACATGATTTTAAGGTCCCTTTGTTTAAGTGCAAATGGGTCAATCTGTCAGGAGGCGGGGTACAGGTAGACCCACAGTACGAAATGACAACAGTGGATCTGAACAATCTTGGGTACACTGACGAACCGTTCGTCCTAGCCAATGATGTGGCACAGGTTATCTATGTGAAGGACATGTCTACCAGACCGAGGAAAAGAAAAGATAAGGAAGCGAATACATCATACGATGAGCCAAAGCGGCACATAGTTCTTTCAGGAAAAAGGGACATTGTGGGAGTGGAGGGCAAGACAGACATGTCTGAAGATTATGAAAAGTTTCATGAAATTCCTCCCTTCAAAGTCAAGGCTGACCCAAGCATCCTGATAAACGATGAAGATTATCCATGGTTACGGCGCAATAAGCAAATGACACAAGCGAAGAAAAAGTGAAGACTTTCTCCCGCAACTATTATGATGATACCATGCCAACTTTGTAATAGACGAGTATGATACCATTGTCCGTTTTGTACAAGAAGTGCATCTAGTTTTTGCCGTAACCCTCTCAACTTTCTTGCACATGAGATGTGGATGAAATGATGATACCATGCCAACTTTCAACCTTTTCAGAGTTCATTTGAAATGCTTTTCAATTTTAGGGTCTTATAGCACTAAATAAGTTTTTTGTTGTAAGTAGAAA
This sequence comes from Aegilops tauschii subsp. strangulata, assembly GCF_002575655.3. NCBI lineage: Eukaryota > Viridiplantae > Streptophyta > Magnoliopsida > Poales > Poaceae > Aegilops > Aegilops tauschii. The sequence continues at coordinate 32,140,702 of NC_053040.3, read as the reverse complement.
CAAAACAAAATAAATATAGCAAAAAAGAAAACAAAAAAACTAAATACAGCAAAAAGAATTTTCATAAAGAACTAATGGCACTAATAGAAAGTTTATATGTTTTCTAAAACTAATGGCACTAACAAACAGTTTATAATTTTGCTGACCTAAAAGCAAAAAAGAATTAAAAAATAAAGCAAAAAACAAAAGAGAATAAATAATGCAAAAAACAGAACCAAAAAACTGGGATTTTTTTTAAAAAACTGCCACCTATTGGGCCACCACGGCCTGAATACGACTAGAAACCCAACCTGGGTCAGGATTCAGGCCCGCAGAAGGCCCAATAGGCCCACAGACAGCACAGTGTGACATTAGGCCCGTAAGCCTGCATTTGAGAGGAGCTCGAGAGGACAGCCGCAGTGGGGCTTATAAACCACTCCGAGCCCCTCTCAACTAGCGAGGTGGGACTAAACTTTTGGCCGCGGGCAGCGCAAGGCCTTTGGTCCCGGTTGGTGGCACCAACCGGTACCAATGCCCCCCCTTTAGTCCCGGTTGGTGCCACCAACCGGGACCAAAGGCCGCCGCTTCCCGCCCTTTGGGCTGCTGAAAAGGGACCTTTGGTCCCGGTTGGTGGCACCAACCGGGACTAAAGGGGGGGGGGGCATTGGTCCCGGTTGGTGCCACCAACCGGGACCAAAGGTGTGCCTATATAAGCCAACACTTGCGAAATTTTCAGATACCTCGCCAGTTGCCCCCGACGCCGCCAGGCTGCCCGTGCTCGCCGTCGCCGCCCGCTCCTCGTTGCCGTCGCCCCGCGCCCTTGCCTCGACGGGTCACTGCCCGGTGCTCGTCGCCGTCGCCCTGCCCCCACGCGCCGCCCTGCCTCGTGCTCCCCTGCTCGCGCGCGCCGCCTCGGCGCCCTGAGCCCCCCTGCCTGGCCCGCGCGTGCTCGCCGGCGCCCTCGCCGCCCCCCGCCCCGTCCCGCCCCCGCGCGCCGGCGCCCTCGCCGCCCCCGCCGTCGCCATCGTCCTAGCCGCCCCCGCTGTGAGAGCCGCCGCACCGGCTCTGTTTTTTTATTAGTTAATTGTTTTTTGATCATATATATATATATAATGTATATGTGTATGTATGTGGCTATATGTTTTTGTTCATATGTGGCTATATGTTTTTTTATTTTTATTTGTTTAATTTTTTTTGTTCATATGTGATGTATATGTGTATGTGGCTATAATGTATATGTGAACAAAATTTTTTTTTTGTATGTATGTAGATGTTCAAAATGTATGAATATATATGTCAAAAAATTTTTTTGTTCATAGAAAGTTTTTTGTTCATATATAGAAAGTTTTTATATATGACAATGGATATATATTCGATATATATGAGAAATGATGATCCACATGGAAAAGTTTTATATATGTAAAAGTTACAATTTTAGAAAAGTTTTACATATCTAGCTAGGAAGGGAAGAAGAAGAAAAAGAAGGATAGGAAAGAAGAAAATAAGAAGAGGAAAGAAACAAGAAGAGGAGAGGAAGAAGAGGAGAAATAAATAAGAAGAGGAAAAAAGAAGAAAAAGAAGAGGAGAAGAAGAAAGGAATAGAGGAGAAGAAGAAAAAATAGAATATCCTCTATTCCTTTCTTCTTCTCCTCTTTTTTTTTCTTCTTTTTTTTTTCTTCAATCCTCTCCTCTATTCCTTTCTTCTTCTCCTCTTTTTATTTCTTCTTCGTTTTCTTATGTTTTATCAGGTCTGTCGTCGTCGATATATACCCCTCCCGATAACTTCAACACGAGGGGGGATAACTTCAACACGAGGGGGGTCGATATACCCCCTCCCCGATAACATTATTTTCCCGTGTATATATTTGTCGTTGTCGATATAACCCCCTCCTGATAACTTCAACACGTGGGGGGGGGGTCGATATACCCCCTCCCAGATAACATTATTTTCCCGTGTATGTATGTTGTCGTTGTTGACATTACCCCCTCCCGATAACTTCAACACGAGGGGGGATAACTTCAACACGAGGGGGGGGGGTCGATATACCCCCTCCTCGATAACATTATTTTCCCGTGTATGTATGTTGTCGTTGTCGATATAAAATCCCCTCCCGATAACTTCAACACGTGGGGGGGGGGTCGATATACCCCCTCCCCGATAACATTATTTTCCCGTGTATATATGTCGTTGTTGTCGATATATATAACTCCCTCCCAGATAACTTTCGACATGATGGACGGTCGATATGTATACCCCCTCTCGACCGTGATAACTTATACCACGGGAACACCCCCCGACCCTCTCGCTCGACCAAAACTCTCGAGGACACCCAAACCCTAGAAAAAACGATGTCGGTCTCCTACCCCCTCCCGCCGCGCCCCTACCCTTGAAGCGTTTCCTAGGCCACCCCAAACCCGGAATAAGCTAGGTCTACGTTTGCACTAATATATCCACCTGCTGTCATGTTTGTGTAATAATTGCCATGTTGTAATATTTGCAGAAACAATGGAGCACAGACGAGATGAGCAAGCAGAAGAGGTGTTGGGGGACATAATCTTAGCCGGAGGTGATATCTTGTCGTATCGTAACGACAATGATGGTCTGGAAGAACAGGGTGAAGAAGCAGGCTACGGTGATCAAAGAGTGGAGGAGGAAAGACATGACGGTGACCCAATGCTGGTGCAAGAAGGAGCCCGTGGTGACGGCTCCGGTGACCGAACAGAGTCCGGCCAGGTAAATATATTAGTTAAGCCTGTGCTGACTAGCTAATTGATGCATTCATTGTTTTGGTATGTACACATATTAATTAACACTCGTCTTTCTTCTTTTTTCTAGCCCTCCGGATCGAGCACAACTGCGGTAAAGAGACGAGGCCCGAAGAGAAAGTTGCGCTCGGATGAAAGGTTTGAGATCACAGCGCGCGACGGCCAACCGATTGAACCCCTCCGGACAAAGGATGCTTTTGCTGCTCAGTGCGGGGTTCTAGTTAGGGACAAGATCCCGATCAGCATCCACCAATGGTATAAGCCTAAGAAGGAAGACCCTGAGGTGTCTTATGTCAATGATATGCAGAAAGATGATCTTTGGACTGAGCTGAAGGCAAATTTCACCCTACCGCCAGAGGAGGATCCGGAGAAGCCAGTTATAGAGCAATTAATCAAGTCTCATGCTCTTAAGAAGATGGCAGACCTATTCAGGAGGTGGAAGAATGAGCTGAAAATGTTTGTCGACAAAGAAGAGACACCAGAATTCATCGGCCGGTATGAGAAGATCAGAGATCACTGGCCCGCATTTGTGGCCCACAAGACATCGGAAAAGAGTAAGAAGATGTCAGCGACAAACAGGAAGAATGCTGCGAAGAAGAAGCTTCACCATCGCACGGGGTCAGCTGGCTACCTCAAAGCCCGGCCTAAGTGGGCCATGTCTGAGAGGGATATGCTTGATAAAGGGATCGAACCAGAGACAATGAACTGGCCAGACCGTTGCCGGACTTGGTTCTTCGTGGCTGGCGGAACCTTGGACCCTGTAGCAGGGAGGTGTCGTTGGACGGACGAGCAACTTGCAATACCCGTCAAGAAGCTTAAGCATTATATCGATGCAACGCAGCAAGGGACGTTCGTTCCAAATAGAGAGAACGGCGAGCTCACAATGGCCCTCGGGAATCCTGAGCACCCTGGACGGACACGAGGCACGCCAGGCTCCGTTCCGTGGAAGGCTGGTTTTCCGGACGCGGGCGGTTACAAAACCCAGGAGAGGAGGAAAAAAGTGGAGCAGATCCAAATTCAGAAGCTGCACGAAAGGGTTCAAGCGCTAGAGGAACGAGACGGCAATCGAGATGCCGAAACTGCCCCCAAGCTACACCGCCATCTCAGCGGAGAAGCAGCGTGGCTTCCACCGAGCTGCCTCAGCTGGAGCATGCGGCTCCTGCTAGCTACCCCGTGGATGCTATCACGGAGTCTCAACATTGCCACCTTATGGCGGAATGGCAGAACTTGAAAGTCAAGGCGGCTGTTGGCTCTGTTTTACCTAATGAACCCGGCGCAACCTACCACTGCCGGCCGATTCCAGAAGGATATGCTAGGGTGATGGTGGATGAAATAACGGAGGGATTTGAGGACCTCCAGCTTGTCCACCCTACCGGTGAAGGGGAGGCTCGGCTGGGTTTAGCTCTGAAGACTCCATGCCTATGGCGGAAGGAGCTCATCAAGCTTCCGAACTGGACGGCTCCGGCGAGTAAGGGCACTCCGCCTCCTCCTCCGCCTCCTCCTCCGGCAAGTGATCAGGGCACTCAGCCTCCTTCTCCGGCGCGTGGCGGCACTCCGCATCCTTCTCCGCCAGCGCCGGCGCGCCAGAGCAGCCAGCCTCCTCCTTCTCCGCCTCATCAGCAAGGGCGGAAGAGACCCGCCGCCGCTGCGGCTGCTCCGGCGCGTCGTAGTCCTTCTCCTCCGCCTCGTAAGCAAGGAAAGAAGACAGCCGCAGCCGCTCCGTCTGCTCTGCCGGCGTCTAGCAGTACAGCTGCCAGAGGCGGGAGGCAATACATATTCGGTCCTTCTCTGAAGACTCCAGAGAAGTTACCATATGAGAGGACCGAGGAGGAGAACGCGAAGATCGTGCGAGCCGAAGTGAAGAACTTCTTTGAAGGGGTGAAAGCAAAGAAACATCCACCTCCGGAGGAGAAGGTAGATCCGGTGAAAGCAAAGCGCACTCTGGCTGCCCTGACAAAACCACCAAAGTCTCCGCCGAGAGGCAACTATGAGCGCGTTCTTGCAAAGACATATGCCAAAGCGGAGCGGTCGGGAAGTACTGTCAGTGATAAAAGGATGAAAGAACGACGAGCTGGGAAAAAAATTGCCCAGCTCGGCGAACAAGCGAACCAATCGTGCCCCCCGCTCAAGGTGTCAAAAGACATCGTCGCTAATGATCCGAGTATGGTGCCCGGTTATAGCAATCTTGGAGATTACCTGCCCGACGATGTACATTATGAAATCATGGAGGTGGACGAACACAAATACCATTACGGGAAGCCTCTCGTCAAAGATGTCAGATCTCTAAGCACGAGGATGCGAAGACTACATGATTGATACATGAAAACCTGCAGAGAGTCTGATGGGATGAGTACTTTGACGCTGAGAGTTAAACCGGAGCATGACCTCATTGGAATTGAACTGCTGAATGTTCCATTTGAGGATTTCTTCCAGTTTTACAATCAAAAGGCCCTCGATAAAACAACGATCACTTGCTACTGTCTGTAAGTAGTACTACTTCTGTCATTAAGTCTCTCTATATAGGTCAGCTCTTTCATTGCATGTATTTATACTTATCCTCACTATATTATGCAGATTGAAGATCGCCGAATTGAAGAAAAGACAAATCGGTGATATTGGGTTCATTAACACAAATCTCATAGATGCATATACGGTTGAAAAACATCCCAAAGAAGCCGAGGCCAACTTGCTACAATCGTTGGTATTAAATCAAAACAAAGATATAATACTCTTTCCTTACAACTTCAAGTGAGTGTTACTGTCTTGTGCATATTCGGTTTCCCTTATTAGTCCAGGTTATGGTAATGTAATTGATGACTTATGCATGCATGCGCAGCTTCCACTATATTCTCCTAGAGATTAAGCTTGAGCCGGGAGTAGTAACCGTCTTAGACTCGAGACGAAAAGATCCCCAGGACTATGCAAACATGACTCAAATGCTCCAGAAGTAAGTTAAATCGATCATTATCCACCATATCAGCAACTTTGTTCATTTCCTGATATCAAGTAATTGTTTTCTTTGTCTGGCAGGGTTTGGAGAAAATTCACCTCAAAAGTTCCGGGACTGCCGAAGAAGCTGCAATTTAATCACCCGAAAGTAAGTACTATAGTAGCATGTTCCGCGCATCTCCTAGTGATTCAAGCGGTAGTTTCATCAATACCATTTAGCATGCTTGCTTATCAGTTTGATTGACCTCTATTTCTTGTAAAGTCGTTGTGGGAGGAACCCGGGAATAATTACTGTGGATACTACGTTTGCGAGTCCATCCGCTACCATACCTGTGAGCGGGGCTACACTGAAGAACAATATGAAGTGCGTAAGCAATAATATTCACAATTTTATTTTATTACGATCATTTGTGTTGAGTTTCATTTATTCATATATATATGTATTGACCCCCTTATTCAAATTAGATGTTTCGAAAGCGGGATGAACTCCTAGCAGAAGATCGTATGCGAGGAATTCAAGAGGAATTGGCGGCATTCTTCCTTGACCACGTGATTGCTGAAAACGGAGAATACTATGTGGACCCTGTGTTCCTACAATGTAATTAGGAGATTGTATTGTAAGAGATAATTATTGTATATATGTAGCCGGTAGTGTCGGATAGATATACGAGAACTTGTTGTTCGACCAATATCTCGGAGAAGGAGAGGTGGTCGATATCACTTCTCTCTGTATGCATATGTTCATGACGATCTTCTGTTTCCTTCATTTGATTATTAGCTAGCATGTCTACTGCTCTCCATACGTATATAGTACGTAGCGTCGACCAAGCACGGAGATAAGAGAGGACACTTCTCTCTATTAATTAGCTAGCTAACACAATATATGAAACACCTAAATTAACCCCCCAAAACCCCTAAACCACCCCCTTTAAAAAAAACAAAAACCTCAGCTCCTGCCAGGTGCTGACGCGTGGATGCCTATTGGTCCCAGTTGGTGGCACCAACCGGGACCAAAGGCCCTCCTGCCTGGGCTCCCCGCACCGGCCACGTGGACGGACTTTAGTCCCGGTTCGTGTAAGAATCGGGACTAAAGGGCTAGGGCATTAGTAACGACCCTTTAGTCCCGGTTCCAGAACCGGAACTAAAGGCCCTTATGAACCGGGGTAAAAGACCCTTTTCCTACTAGTGCTACTTATATTTGCTCTTAATTTTGAAGTGTGCTCAAATTTGCCCCTCTGTCGTTAGGTGCACTTATAGAAATGTACTTCCGTGCCATTTCCGTCTGGTCAAAGTGGGTTGACTGGTATCTGGCCGTTTCTTTGACAATCTTGTCCCTGTCTCCATGTGTCTCTTATGGATGGGACCCACTCCATTTTTTTGGTTAAAAAACCTATCTCTCACACACTTCCACATGGGTCCTAGCTAAAAACTAAAATGAAAAATAGAAAAGGACTAGTCAAACTAGATATTAGGCCCACATGCCATTGGCTTATCAGTATTTTCTCAAATGATTTTTTAATTAGCAGTGGATTAGGCTGCCTCAATTAAAAACCGTGGCTTAGGCCGACGGTCGCCGGCGACGACCAATTCCCGCATCGGAGGCACACAGGGAGGCCGCAAGGAGGCCGACCGAGAGGACCAGGCGATAGCCCTCGATCTACCGCATGCGGGGATATTGTCGTCGAACCATATGGTCGTCGGAACAAACAGTGGCGACCATTCCCGTGGCGGCTCTGGGCGGCGCAAGTGGGGGAGCTTCCATGCGACCGGGAGGGAGAGGGAAAAAGGCTGTGTGGGGGATCTTCCATCACTAGGATCACGATGGCTACGCCGCTTGGGCTAAGAGAAGGCCAGAGCGAGGACTTCGATGATGGCGGCCATGGCAGAGCTCGGAGCTCGCGGGGAAGACAACCCGAGCTCATGGCGCTTGCTGTGGAGGAAGCCCACGTCTTCTTCGGTACATCACGATGCCCGGGGAGCAGGTGGAATCGACCGGCGTGCCTCAATGGCGTCGAATCGAAGGCGGCAATCCGAGACTAGAGGCGGGGAAGATGCATTGTAGCGCTCAATCCTTGATGTCTCTGGTCGAATTAGTAGGCTGGTAGGATGCGTTCATGTCGTAAGAGCTTCCCGGCGAGTTGGCGGGGCTTGGGGTTGCCCTTGGCCACGTTCTTGACAGACGACGGCGACAGGTCACTCTTTAGCGTGCTTGCGGGAGAGGGCTCAAGGGCGGGAGAGAGAAAGCAGGCTAGCGGCAGAAAGAGAACGAGGGCAAGAGGGATGCGGCGTCAGGGGAGGCCAGCGGCAGAGGCGGCGCCCGTTTGGCACTCTCACCGGAGTTGAGAGAGAGTGGCGTCGGTCGTCGTTCGGCAGGGAAAGAGAGGTGAGAGAAAGAAAAATATTTTTTGTCTAGCTAGGACCCACATGTAAGTGTGTGTGAGAGAGATGGGGGGTGAGAGAAAGGGTTTTTTCAAAAAAAAGGGAGTGGGTCCTACTGGTAAGTGACACATGAAGACAGGGGCAAAAATTGTCAAAGAAACGGCCAGATACCGGTCGAACAGCTTTGACCGGACGGAAACGGCACAGATGGGCATTTCTATAAGCGCACCTAACGACAGAGGGGCAAATTTGAGCATGCTTCGAAATTAGGGGCAAATATGAGTAGGTGGTTCGAGTTAGGGACAGAATTGCAAATGGCCCAATGTTTTATTGTTTCATATTATTATATTATTTGTTTTGGATGTTTTATATGCATTAATATGTTATTTTATATGATTTTTGGAACTAACCTATTAACCTAGAGCCCACCGTCAGTTCCTATTTTTTTTTCCTTGTTTTTGAGTTTCGCAAAAAGGTAATACCAAATGGAGTCCAAACGGAATGAAACCTTCGCGATGATTTTTCTTGGACCAGAAGACAACTAGGAGACTTGGAGATGAAGTCGAAGGAGCCACGAGGCGGACACAAGACCGGAGGGCGTGGCCCCCACCCTTGTGCCCCCTCGTGCACCTCTTGACCTAATTCTTTCGCCTATATATTCTCATATATCCCCAAACCACCAGAGGCATCCACGAAAACACTTTTCCACCGCCGCAACCTTCTGTACCCGTGAGATCCCATCTAGGGACCTTTTCCGGCACCCTGCCGGAGGGGGATTCGATCACGGAGCGCTTCTACATCAACTTATTGCCCTTCCGATGAAGCGTGGGTAGTTTACCACAGACCTACTGGTCCATAGCTAGTAGCTAGATGGCTTCTTCTCTCTCTTTGATACTCAATACCATGTTCTCCTCGATGTTCTTGGAGATCTATTCGATGTAATACCTTTTTGCGGTGTGTGCCGAGATCCGATGAATTGTGGATTTATGATCAGCTTATCTATGAATATTATTTGAATCTTCTCTGAATTCTTTTATGCATGATTTGATATCTTTGTAATTCTCTTCGAACTATCGGTTTGGTTTGGCCAACTAGATTGGTTTTTCTTGCAATGGGAGAAGTGCTTAGCTTTGGGTCCAATCTTGCAGTGTCCTTTCCCAGTGACAGTAGGGGCAGCAAGGCACGTATTGTATTGTTGTCATTGAGGATAAAAAGATGGGGTTTTCATCATATTGCTTGAGTTAATTCCTCTACATCATGTCATATTACTTAATGCGTTACTCCGTTCTTTATGAACTTAATACTCTAGATGCATGCTGGATAGCGGTCGATGTGTGGAGTAATAGTAGCAGATGCGGAATCGTTTTGGTCAACTTGACACGGACGTGATGCCTATATTCATAATCATTGCCTTAGATATCTTCATAACTTTGCGCTTTTCTATCAATTGCTTGGCAGTAATTTGTTCACCCACCGTATTATTTACTATCTTCAGAGAAGCCTCTAGTGTGACCTATGGCCCGAGGGTCTATTTTCCATCATATAAGTTTCTATTTTCCATCATATAAGTTTCTGATCTACTATTTTGTAATCTTTTACTTTCCGATCTATAAACCAAAAATACCAAAAATATTTACTTTATCGTTTATCTATCTCTATCAGATCTCACTTTTGCAAGTAACCGTGAAGGGGTTGACAATCCCTTTATCGCATCGCGTGCAAGTTATTTGATTATTTGTGCAGGTATTCGGCGATTTATGCGTTGTCTCCTACTGGATTGATACCTTGGTTCTCAAACTGAGGGAAATACTTATCTCTACTTTGCTGCATCACCTTTTCCTCTTCAAGGGAAAAACCAACACAAGCTCAAGAAGTAGCAGCGGGCTGATACGTCCATTTTGCATCATGTTTTAGTACTGTTATTTATAATGTTTTTGGTCATTATTTCACCTTATGATACAATTCTAATGCCTTTTCTCTCTTAATTTGTAAGATTTACACGAAGAGGGAAATCACCGGCAGTTAGAATTCTGGACTAAAAAACTACATCAGAGATACCTATTCTACGAAGCTCCAAATGACCTCAAATTTCACAAGGATTTTTTATTGAATATAAAAAAAAATACTTGAGCAAAGAAATACCAGAGGGGGGCCACGTGTTGCTCATAAGGAAACAGGGTGCGGCCATCCCCTTGGGTGCGCCCTGATGCCTTGTCGAGCCCACATGAGCCCTCCGGTGTCCATCTTCAGCTAGGAAATTAGATCTTTTGCCCCCACTTTACTTCTCCATTAGATAATCCCCCCTCCCTTGAGACTGTCGGATGGGGCCGGGGCCACTGGTAATTGAAACAACCCTGGGGCAAATCATCTAACCCCTTGTAAAGTGGGGCAAATCATCTAATCCCCCATCTGCTGCTATACAAGGGTTTTTGCCCTAGAAAAAAAAGAGGAGGACTTTCGTGACGAAACACCGCCGTCTCGAGGAAAAACTGATACGTCTCCAACGTATCTATAATTTTTGATTGTTCCATGCTATTATATTATTTGTTTTGGATGTTTAATGGGCTTTAATATGCTCTTTTATATTTTTTTGGGACTAACCTATTAACCAAAGGCCGAGTGCAAATTGTTGTTTTTTTGCCTATTTTAGTGTTTCGCAGAAAAGGAACATCAAACGGAATGAAACCTTCGCGAGGATCGTTTTTGGAAGAAACGCAATCCAGGAGACTTGGAGTGGACGTCAAGGAAGCAACGAGGAAGCCACGAGGCAGGAGGGCGCGCCCCAAGGGGGTGGGCGCGCCCCCACCCTCATGGGCCCCTCGTAGCTCCACCGACCTACTTCCTTCGCCTATATATACTCTTTGTCGGGGGAAACGACACCTATGGGAAACGACACCTACGGGGCTGTGGAAAGAGTGGGATTAGAAGATCGACGCAGGGGGATTATCGAGGTTCGGGCCGCAAGTGATGCGTAATACCCTACTCCTGCTGGTTTATGTTTACCTGGTGTTCTTGGACTAGCTACAAGGCGTGCAGGGAACAAAAAGTCCGAATCCCCTCCCAGTACGCCGTAGGCCTCCTTTTATAGATAAAGGGGTTGCCACAGTGGCACACAGGAGGTGGAAAGTTTGTATAGCAGTCGAGTCTATCTCCTGGCACCGCAGGACAAACGCATTTAATGCGATGCCGACATGCCCTTCTTACTTTATCGGGATGGCAAGGTAGCTCATCCCAGCTGTCGCCGCCTCACCTGGTTTCAACGCGCGTCCGAGTTGACGAGGCGCGTAGTGCCACGCTGGCTGGCTGGCTGCTGAGTTGGTGCGGTGGCAGAGTCTTCACGAAGATCTGCATGCCACCACGCAGGTGCTTGCTGAGTTGGCCTGGAGGCCGCACGTCGCCACGCAGGTGCTCGCCTAGTTGGTGGGCTGGCAGCTGCGTGGGAACGGCGGTGGAGTCTTGGCGGGTGGGGGCCTGGCTGTGGCCCCGCGGATGTCTTCGGCAAGAGTCTTGCCGGGGCCCTGGCAAGGGTCTTGCCGCGGCGTCGTGGGTGTCCCCGGCAAGGGTCTTGCCGGGGGGTCTCATGGGTATCCTCGGCAAGATCTTCATCTTCTGATTCTCATCTAGTCTTGTATGTTCTTGGCTTCACAAAGATCTGCATGCCACCATGGAGGCGCCTCCCGAGCCTTGGTTCCAATGTGGGTGATGGCGTCGGAACTCTTAGGCTCAAGGGTGGCGGCTCTGCTGGTGTTGGGCAAGTTGCCCCGGCAAGGTTCTTGCCGGGGCTGTGGAGGCCGCTCCGGCAAGGGCCTTGCCGGGGGAGTTCACCTTGCCGTTCTGCTCTTTGTGTCTCTGGCTTGGCATTGCTCTGGTTGTCTTGTGTCTTTGCTTCCTTCCTCTGCCCCGCTAAGTGTGGCCGCAGGCGCGGCTCAAACTGCCCGTGCACAAGTAAAGGGGTACAAAATAGGGCCCCTACTTTTGTACACCGGCAGGAGCCCCCGGGCCTGGGCCACACATAAGCACGACGCGTTGTTGGGCTAGGCCCAAAACGGTGCGCGGGCTTGCGGGGACGAGTTTTACTACAGTAACTATCTCGCCAGTTGCGCTTCCCCACGACCTGTGTTGAATGCGTGACGTGGGTCGTGCGTGGAATGACCGCAACATGCTCGCATCATCCCGTGGTGAATAGTAAAGAGGCGGCTAGCGTGTCCTTTTAAAACTGCAGGGCCACTGCCCATTTACTCTCTCTGCCTTGGAACCGTCATTCCACGTTTCCCACTACGTCTGCCCCTTGCGCCATGTACGTCGCATGCACGACGTGGGGTAGGTGACAGACGCATGGAATATGGGAAGGCGCGCGGGGGTCGATGCTCACGTGCCTTTGATTGGGCGGGGAGGGCGGTCGATGGCCTTGCTTGTTGCCACTTAATGAGCCGGACCTAAGCGGGCTCTTCAGAGGTGTAGAGCTTGTCTTTTGGCCTTTCCCACTCAGCTATCAAAAGGGAACTCAGGGGTAGGAGGAAGAGCATTTCCCTGCGCCTCCCCTCTGTCTCCATTCTTCATCCACTGTCATGGCGAGAGGGCGTGGTCGCGGCCGTTCTTCTGCGGAGGCGACCAGGTCCTCCTCCCGCCAGAGAGCTGTGGTGGTCAAGGAAGAGCCAGATGCCCAAGGTGAAGGCCATGCTCGAGGCGGGAGCGCCGGACGGGGCCGCGGTCGGCGAGGCGGCCGAGGCGGAGGTGGCCGAGGCAGAGGTGGGCGTGGAAGGGGGACGCCTGCGTCGTCTCCATCTCCATCGCCATCTCCTCCTGCTTCGTCGAGTGGTCACGTTGGGGACACGACGCTCGAGTTTATTCTGCAGCTGCGTGTGCCACTGCGCAGCCGCCTTCGCCTTCCCGGGGCGTTCGCGAGGGTGCTGGAGATCGACCGACCACCGCGGCTGAGGCTTCATATGAAGGGGTGTTGCCACGGCGACATGTGGGCGAACACAAGGTTTCCCGCCCCTCATGTGATGCTCCTTCGTCGGGGCTAGAAAACCATCGCACGTGCCCATTGCTTGATGGATGGGCACGTCCTCTGCTTCAAGCTAGCGGAGAGCGACCTGCTCTCCATCAAGGTCTTCGGGCGCTCGGGACACAGGCTAGGGTGCTGTGCGGAGAGCTCGACCGACGACGAAAGCTCCTCCTCGGGCGACAGCGACGACGAGGGTAGCGGGCGGGAGGATGACGGGTCCGACTAGGTGTCGGATACACCGTCCCTAGGCGACGCCGGCAGCACCACCATTCGCATCGTCAGCTCCTTGAACTTCTCGGGGCCGCTGCTTCTGGTGGCTGCCGCTGGAGGGCCGGAGAAGACGAAGAAGGCGGGTGGAGGGCCGCCAACTCGGAGTATGATGGCACCGACGCCTTCGTCGCGTATTGCCGGCCCGCTGCCTCATCTTTCGGCCCCTTCCCCGGCACCGTCATCACTAGCCTTCTCTTGGTGTCTTCTGCTGCTCGTACCTCGCAGGTGCCCCTTTTGCCCTCCCGCTTATCCTGATCCGTTTCTTGAGGAGAGGGACAAGAAATGGATTACGGGCATCTTATCCTTTTTTAGTTTTTAAGCCTACAGGCATTTGTCAGATTTAAACCTTGTAATCCCCTTGCTCACGTTTACATTCTGTACGAACTGTACTTGTTTGGAACGTATTAATGAAAAAGGGTGCTTGCCGGGTTCTTTGTGCGTGAGCGAGGCCCATGCCAAGGAATGAATTCTTGTTATTCCTAAGATAAACATTGTCGCCCAGCAACAGGCCTCGCCGTCCCCTTACTTCATAGCACGACCGTATTCATGCTCTCGGCGGAGGCAGAGGCGAAGTAGGATTAGGCCCTTTGTTTGCTTCCTTGTCACCGCAACTACAACCAAGTTCCGGCCCAGAGAATAGTTCTTGACACAGGAAAGGGGGAGCACGGTGGCCCAGGAATAAACGAGGCTTCATACGTCCTAGTTCCATACGGGAATGCATAACAGGGGACAAAATACTTATCTGAATCTGCAGCCCCCGACAACTTTGGCTTGCCATGGTTGGATACTTGAATCTGCGGCCCCCGGCAATGGCTTGCCGGGGGCGAGGATGTCGATCCGTTTCCCTGCCATTAAATGGCTTGGCAAAAACGCATGTGCAGCCTGCGAACCAAAGAAAGGACTGGAAAGAACGGTAAGAAACACACCCGACCTCCATGCTAAGGGTTAGTTGCCACTGAGCACTATCAACCCTACCAAAGAGAGAGACTTAACCTAGCATGTATGCTAAAACTTAGGGCGCCAGCGCTTCATTTATTTATGCTCAGGGTCTTCGCCTGGCTCTGTACAAAGGGTTACATGCCTTGTCGGCATGGCTTGTACAAAAGGTGGTTTGCTGGGAGGCCCGGCAACCGCGCCTCATGGGTAAAAGTTACGAAGATGTTCGATGTTCCAGGAGTTGCTCACTGGGATACCATCTTTGGTCTCCAGGCGGACTGCGCCAGGCCTGGTGACTCGTATTACCCGATAAGGGCCTTCCCACTTTGGCGTCAACTTGTTGGAATTCTTGGCCGACTGAACGCGCCGAAGAACAAGGTCACCTTCCTCAAGACTTCGGGCACGAACCTTGCAGCTATGGTAGCGGCACAAGGCTTGCTGGTAGCGTGCAGCTCGCACAGCCACCCGAAGACGATCTTCCTCAAGGAGCGTCGCGTCATCTTGCCGCAACTGCTCTTGCTCAAGCTCGTCATAAGCGAGCACTTGAGGTGACCCGTATGTGAGTTTCATGGGGAGAACTGCTTCTGCCCCGTATACCAGGGCAAAGGGTGTCTGGCCAGTGGCTCGATTTGGTGTCGTCCTGATTGACCAAAGAACCGTTGGCAACTCATCAATCCAGCGCCTTCCGCATTTGTGCAGCTTGTCGAAAGTGCTGGTCTTGAGGCCCCGCAGCACTTCCGCATTCGCCCTCTCAGCTTGGCCGTTACTTTTGGGATGGCTAACAAAAGCGAAACAGACCTTGCTGCCGAGGTCTTGAATGTACTGCATGAAGGCGCGGCTCGTGAACTGCGTGCCATTGTCGGTGATGACTCTGTTCGGCATACCAAAACGGCAAACTAGCCCCTTGAAGAACTTGACGGCTGACTGTGCTGTCACCTTCCTCACTGCTTCCACTTCGGGCCACTTTGTGAACTTGTCGATTGCGACGTACAAGTACTCAAAGCCCTCGACAGCATGGGGGAAGGGACCCAGTATGTCGAGCCCCCAGACCGAGAACGGCCAGGAGAGAGGGATTGTTTGAAGGGCTTGATCTGGTTGATGAAGCTTCTTCGAATGGAACTGACACGCTTCACACTTGGTTACTAGCGTAGCTGCATCCTGGAGGGCTGTGGCCTAGAAGAAACCTTGCCGGAATGCCTTGCCGGCAAGGGCTCTTGACCCTATGTGGGAACCACACATACCTCCATGTATGCCCGCCAACAGCTCCAGTCCGTCCTCTTGAGGAATGCACTTCAGCCTGACGCCGTTTGGTCTCCTCCTGTACAGGGTATCATCCACAAACTGGTACATGTTGGACCGACGGGCTACTCTTTCTTCTTCTTCCTGCTCCTCAGGGAGTTCCCCTGTTTGGAGGAAACAGACGGTGTGCTGTGCCCATGCCGGGGCCTGGGGCTCGACGACGAGGACTAAAGGCTCATTCTCGGCCGTAGGGGCGGCCTCCTCTACGGTCAGGGCCTGGGGCCCTGCCGAAGGTGGTTGCCCCTCGGCAAGCTTGGGGTACCCGGCAACCTCCTTGTCGGCGGCTCCTGGGAGCTCGGTGGGAAGGTACTTGCCGGGGCTTGTCTTCCTTCGCTTGTTCTGCCCTGCTGATGACTCTATGGATGACTGAATTAATTGAAGTACAAAGGTACCTGGTTCCACAGGCAACTTGAGGGCAGCGCGTTTTGACATGTCGTCGGCAAATGCTGTTCTCCGCTCGGGGAACATGTTCTGCCTGCAGGCCGTCGAAACATTCTTCCAACTTCCTCACTTCATTCACGTAGGCCTCCATTAACGGGCTCTGGTAATCTTTGTTAACTTGCTTGACGACGAGCTGCGAATCACCTCTGATGATGAGCTTCTTGATTCCGAGGTCTGCCGCGATCCTGAGACCGGCAATCAACCCCTCGTACTCCGCCGTATTGTTCGTTGATTTTTCCCGGGCAAAGTGCATCTGGATTACGTACTTGAGGTGCTCTCCGCTGGGTGCAACGAGTAGTACGCTGGCGCCATCACCTTGGAGTGAGAAAGCTCCGTCAAAGTACATAATCCACTCACTGCTCGTTCCTTGCCGGGAAGGGTGGTCTCTTGAATGTCCCCGTCGGGCGTTGCGGTCCATTCTGCTACGAACTCTGCCAGGGCTCGGCTCTTGATTGTTGAAGTACTTTGAAACTTGAGGCCAAAGCTCGACAACTCCAACACCCACTACACAATCCTCCCAGTTGCATCTGGGTTGTGCAAGATTCATTGCAACAGGAGGCGAGTGACGATGGTGATCTCATGTGCTTGGAAATAGTGGCGCAGCTTTCTCGAGGCCATGAGGAGGCCAAAAAGTAGCTTCTGCATACCAGAATATCTTGACCTAGCCCCCTGCAAGAAGGAACTGACAAAATAAACTAGGTGCTGTACCATCTTCTTCTTCTGTCCCACTTTGCTCATCTGCTGAGACTCCGCCTTGCCGGGATCGGGCCTTGCCGGGGGTTCTGTCTTGCCGGGGTCGGACTCTATCGGGGAGGGCCCCGGCCCGGCACATGATGGCTCTGCTGCTACTGCTGCTTCTTCCCCAAGATCCCTCTGCGCCACCAGCGCAGCACTGACCACTTGATTCGTTGCTGCCAAGTATAGCAGCAATGGCTCTTGTGGTTTGGGCGCGACTAGTATTGGCGTGGAGGAGAGGTACCTCTTCAAATCTTGCAGTGCAGCCTCTGCCTCCGGAGTCCACTTTACTGGACCTGCCTTTTTCAAAACTTTGAAAAAGGGGAGGGCGCGCTCAGCAGATTTGGAGATGAACCTACTCAGGGCGGCAACGCAGCCGGCGAGCCTACGGACGTCTTTGACCCGCTTCGGTGCTTCAATCTGCTTGCTCGCCTTGATCTTGTCGGGATTTGCTTCAATTCCGCGCTGAGACACAAAGAACCCAAGAAGTTTGCCGGACGGGACACCAAACACACACTTCTCTGGGTTGAGCTTGAGGTTGATCTTGCGCAGGTTCGCAAATGTTTCCTCTAGATGTTGCACGAGCATGGCCCTATCCTTGGTTTTGACCACTATATCATCCATATAGGCTTCCATATTTCTATGCAGTTGGGGCTCAAAACCCATTTGGACCGCTCGGGCAAACGTCAAACCAGCTCTCTTCAACCCAAAAGGCATCCGAACAAAACAGTACATACCACATGGGGTGATGAACGCGGTCTTCTCTTCGTCTTCCTTCATCATGAAGATCTGGTGGTACCCTGAATAGGCGTCAAGGAATGACAGTAGGTCACACCCGGCAGTGGCGTCTACAATCTGGTCGATGTGTGGCAGGGGGAAAGGATCCGTTGGACAAGCTTTATTGATATCTGTGTAGTCAATACACAGTCTCCACTTGCCATTTTCCTTACACACCACCACCGGATTGGCCAACCACGTGGGGTGGAGTACTCCTTTAACCAGGCCTGCTGCCCCCCAACTTCTATGATGAACTGTTGTCGCTCCAAAGCTTGCTTCCTGACCTTCTGCTTGACGGGCTGCGCATGAGGACAGACAACAAGATGGTTCTCAATCACCTCCCTGGAAACGCCGGGGATGTCGGATGCTTGCCATGCAAACACATCGACATTCGCCCGCAGGAAGGCGACGAGCGTGCTTTCCTATTTGCTGTCGAAGGTGGAGCTTATGGTGAAAGCTCCGCCCATGCCGTCCTCCTTGACGGACACCTTCTTGGTTTCCGGTGGTGCAGCCTTGGACTTCTTGCTCTTGCCGGTGGAGCTCTCTAGCACATCCTCAACGGGAGCGCAGCACTCCGAAGAGGCACGCTTGCCGGAGTGGGTGCAAGAGGTCTCGCCGGAAGAGGTCTTGCCGGAAGGAGACCTACCGGCCTTCTTCCTCTCTGGGGCTTCAGTGGTAGGAGCAAGTGTCTTTGCGGCAGTTGCTGCAACTGCCTCTCGGTAGAGTTGATTGGCGCAGATGAGTGCATCTTTCTTGTCGGAGGGGACGGTGATGATGGTCAGCGGCACCGGCATCTTCAATGTATTGTAGGCGTAGTGGGATGCCGCCATGAACTTGGCCAGCGATGGGCGGCCAAGGATCCCATTGTATGGCAAGGGAATCTCAGCGACATCAAAGACGATCTTCTCCGTCCTATAGTTTAGCTCGCCCCCAAATGTAACGGGCAGCGTGATTTTACCTTTAGGCTGGCTCCTTCCCGGGTTGACCCCTTGAAACGTGCCCGTCTCTTCGAGGTCTCCATCAGAAATCTGCAGCTTCTTGATCACAGCGGGCGAGATCAAATTCAGACCGGCCCCACCATCGACCAGCACTTTTGTCACTTTGAGGTTGCATATTGTTGGCAAGACCAACAACGGCAAACACCCGACCGCAGTTGTGTGGTCAGGGTGATCCTCGGTGTCAAAAATGATGGGCGTGCGGGACCACTTCAACGGCTTCTGGGCATCGAATGACGGCTCTGCCGCAGTGACCTCACGCGGCCACTGCTTCAGTTGGCGGTGAGAGGTGTGCAGCGAGGCGCCACCATCAACGCACATGGCCTCTGTAGCTTTCTGAAATTCGTGCTCGCCGGACTCGTCGTCCTCGTCGTGATCATCATCTTCCTCCTTCATGTCGCGGCCCCAAGCGGGCCTTTCTTGTCGATTATCCTTGCCGCGTCGACCTCCTTGGCCGCCACGCTTCTTGCCGGACCCCTCAGCACCATCCTGACCCTTCTCTTTGTCCCGCCTCTCATATTCAGCTTTCTGTTTCTCTGCAAGCAGTTCAACCTGTCGGCAGTTCTGGAGGTCATGGCCCTTGGTGTAGTAGATCTTGCAGTACTGCTTGTTGGAGCTTCCTGGCTTGTCGGCGGCCGATAAGGCCTGGCAGGCGGTGCACCCGGCAATCTCCTTGCCGGGGTCGTCAGCCTTGGCCTTCTTGGTGGCGCCGGGGTCACCGGATCCCTCAACGGCAAGTACAGTCTTGCCCTTATGCTTCCTGTTGCGGCTCCGGCCCTTCTTCGTCGGGGCGGCGGTGTCTTCGTTCATGGAATCGATTTCCACGCCGGCGTCCTCGCCGGGGTACTTCCTTCCTTCCTCAGCCAGAGCACACCTATCAGCCAGAACATAAAGTTCGGCCACATCTTTGACCTTGCTCATCGCCTGCTCTTCACGGATCTTGCGGTTGCGTACGTTCTGGTGGAATGCACTGATGACAGCAATGGGATGAACATCTAGGATGGTGTACTGCACACAGCTGAATCTCTGTATATATTTACGCAGGGACTCACCATCCTTCTGGGGGATGACATGGAAGTCACTTGCCTGACCAGGAGCTTGGTGGCCTCTGGTGAAGGCGCCAACAAACTCGTGGCACAGGTCCGACCAGGAGGAGATGGAATCTACCGGCAGGTGCATCAACCATGACATCACGTTGGGCTTAAGTGCCAGCGGAAAGTAGTTGGCGAGCACCTTATCGTCGCGAGCCCCGGCAGCTTGCATCACGATGGTGTAGATGCTGAGGAACTCCGACGGGTGAGTCTTGCCGTTGTACTTTTCCCCAACATCAAGCTTGAACGTGCGGTGGGAGGGCCACTAGAACCGCTGCAGCTCTCGGGTAAAGGCCGGACAGCCCACCTCGTAAGGCAGGCCACCATGGGCCCCCGGCGCTGGGTGGTCCATAGCAGGCCCGGCACGTCGATCTGACTGATGGCGCGCCTCCCGCCGTCGCTCGATGGTAGTTCGAGCGTCTTCCTGAGCTCTCTCTCGAAGAACTCGACGTTGATCGTAGTGGGTTTGCGGGTCGGACGACGCCGTGGAAACGTTGTCACAGGCGTCGGCCCGACGGGCCGGTGGCTGCTGTCGCGGCCGTGGGGGAGGGGAGTGTATCGTAGTCGCAGCGCCTCTGGTCCCGCCACCGCCGACATGCACCGGCACGACAGAACGCCGGTGTGAGGGTCCATTGGGAGCGGCTTGTCCTTGTTGGCAAGACAAGGCTTCAATTGGTGGCCCTCCACTCATCGAGCTTCTCCACAGCAGGGGGAAGTCGAGGAGCAATTGCCTGCGCGCAAGCGCTTCTGCGAGAGTGGGCGGTGGCGAGAGCTGCGTAGACCGTGACGCGCTCAGGCTTCTAACCAAGTTAGAAGGGGCTCTGCCACGGTCTCGTAGTCGCACGCCGCTTCTGCCGGCGTCCGAGCGCGCTCGCCGGCCTGGTGCGTCCTGCGAGTGGCGCACAGGGCTCTTTCCGCGGCGGTGCCCTGGGGCTCTGGCATCGCGGTGTTGCTCATCGCGCGCGGCCTGGGAAGGCCGCGGCGCGGGTGCCAGCTAGGGTGCCGTAGAGGTTGCTGCGCCGCCCCTGGGTAGCATGGTGCCACCCCCGGACCCAGCGGCGTGTGGCCCGTCGTCTTGGGCCGGTACGACGTCGCTCGCCCGGCTCCGGGTGCCAGAGTGTCGTGGATGCTCACGGGCGGCGCCTCCGGCGCCATACGTGGCCACCCCATCGCCCGCCCGCGCTGGTGCGGACGGGCCTGCTCTAGGTGATCTAATCGTTGTCATCCCCTTCTTCTTGGGGGCCATCGTGATGATGAAGTCGAAGCGTCGGCTTCAAAACCGGATTTTCACAGATTCCGCCGCCTACCTGGCGCACCAAAGATGACGGGGGAAACGACACCTACGGGATCATGTAGAATCCCTTTTGCTACGGTTGGCGGGCATAGGGCTGTGAAAAGAGCGGGATTAGAAGATCGACGCAGGGGGATTATCCAGGTTCGGGCCGCAAGTGATGCGTAATACCCTACTCCTGCTGGTTTATGTTTATCTGGTGTTCTTGGACTAGCTACAAGGCGTGCAGGGTCCAAAAAGTCCGAATCCCCTCCCAGTACGCCGCAGGCCTCCTTTTATAGATAAATGGGTTGCCACAGTGGCACACATGAGGTGGAAAGTTTGTACAGCAGTCGAGTCTATCTCCTGGCACCGTAGGACAAACGCATTTAATGCGCTGCTGACGTGCCCTTCTTGCTTTATCGGGGATGGCAAGGAAGCTCATCCCAGCTGTGCCGCCTCGCCTGGTTTCGACACGCGTCCGAGTTGACGAGGCGCATAGTGCCACGTTGGCTGGCTGCTGAGTTGGTGCGGTGGCAGAGTCTTCACGAAGATCTGCATGCCACCATGCAGGTGCTTGCTGAGTTGGCTTGGAGGCCGCACGTTGCCACGCAGGTGCTCACCTAGTTGGTGAGCTGGCAGCTGCGTGGGAACGGCGGTGGAGTCTTGGCGGGTGGGGGCCTGGCTGTGGCCCCGCGGATGTCTTCGGCAAGAGTCTTGCTGGGGCCCCGACAAGGGTCTTGCCGCGGCGTTGTGGGCGTCCCCGGCAAGGGTCTTGCCGGGTGGTCTCATGGGTATCCTCGGCAAGGATCTTGCCGAGGATCTTCGTCTTCTGATTCTCATCTAGTCTTGTATGTTCTTGGTCTTCACAAAGATCTGCATGCCACCATGGAGGCGCCTCCCGAGCCTTGGTTCCAATGTGGCTGATGGCGTCGGAACTCTTAGGCTCAAGGGTGGCAGCTCTGCTGGTGTTGGGAAAGTTGCCTCGGCAAGGTTCTTGCCGGGGTTGTGGAGGCCGCCCCGGCGAGGGCCTTGCCGGGGGAGTTCACCTCACCCTCTGCTCTTCGTGTCTCTGGCTTGGCGTTTCTCTGGTTGTCTTGTGTCTTTACTTCCTCCCTCTGCCCCGCTAAGTGTGGCCGCAGGCGCGGCTCTAACTGCCCGTTTACAAGTAAAGGGGTACAAAATAGGGCCCCTACTTTTGTACACCGACACTCTTATACCTTGAAAACATCCATGGGAGCCACAAAACCACTTTTTCACCGCCGTAACCTTCTGTACCCATGAGATCCCATCTTGGGGCCTTTTCCGGCGCTCCGCCGGAGGGGGAATCGATCACAGAGGGCTTCTACATCAACACCATAGCCTCTCCGATGATGTGTGAGTAGCTTACCACAGACCTTCGGGTCCATAGTTATTAGCTAGATGGCTTCTTCTCTCTCTTTGGATCTCAATACAAAGTTCTCCTCGATCTTCTTGGAGATCTATTCGATGTAATTATTTTTGTGGTGTGTTTGTCGAGATCTGATGAATTGTGGGTTTATGATCCAGATTATCTATGAACAATCTTTGATTCTTCTCTGAATTCTTATATGCATGATTTAATATCTTTGCAAGTCTCTTCGAATTATCGGTTTAGTTTGGCCTACTAGATTGATCTTTCTTGCAATGGTAGAAGTGCTTAGCTTTGGGTTCAATCTTGCGGTGCTCGATCCCAGTGACAGAAAGGGAAACGACATGTATTGTATTGTTGCCATCGAGGATAAAAATATGGGGTTTATATCATATTGCTTGAGTTTATCCCTCTACATCATGTCATCTTGCTTAATGCGTTACTCCCTTCTTATGAACTTAATACTCTAGATGCATGCTGGATAGCAGTGGATGTGTGGAGTAATAGTAGTAGATGCAGAATTCTTTCGGTCTACTTGAAACGGACGTGATGCCTATGTTCATGATCATGCCTAGATATTCTCATAACTATGCGCTTTTCTATCAATTGCTCGGCAGTAATTTGTTCACCCACCGTAATATATGCTATCTTGAGAGAAGCCACTAGTGAAACCTATGGCCCCCGGGTCTACTTTACATCATATTATTTTCCCATCAAACTAGCTATTTCTGTCGCCGTTTATTTGCAATCTTTATTTTCCAATCTATACAACAAAAATACCTAAAATATTTATCTTATTATCTTTATCAGATCTCACTTTTGCAAGTGGTCGTGAAGGGATTGATAACCCCTTTATCGCGTTGGTTGCAAGGTTCTTGTTTTTTGTGCAGGGACTAGGCAACTTGCGTGTAGTCTCCTACTGGATTGATACCTTGGTTCTCAAAAACTGAGGGAAATACTTACGCTACTTTGCTGCATCACCCTTTCCTCTTCAAGGGAAAACCAACGCATGCTCAAGAGGTAGCAAAAACTTGGGCAGGAACACTTTTGCCCTCTGGCGGAGCTATTCCGCTGGGGATACTTCCCTTCGGGAGGGGGAAATCAAAGCCAACGACATCACCAACGTTCCTCCCATCGTGGGAGGACCAATCTTCATCAACATCTTCATGAGCACCATCTCATCTCAAACCCTAGTTCCTCTCTTGTATCCAATCTTTGTATCAAAACCTCAGATTGGTACCTATGGGTTACTAGTAGTGTTAATTACATCTCGTAGTTGGTGCTAGTTGGTTTTAAATGTTCAGATCCTTAAACATATTCAAGACTTCTCTGATTCATGAACATGAATATGATTTGTGAATAGTTACTTTTGTTCTTGAGGACATGGGAGAAGTCTTGTTATAAATAATCATGTGAATTTGGTATTCGTTCGATATTCCGATGATATGTAAGTTATTCTTCCTTTAGTGGTGTCATGTGAACATCGACTACATGACACTTCACCATATTTGGGCCTAAGGGAAGGCATTTGCGGAGAAATAAATAGATGATGGGTTGCTAGAGTGACGGAAGGTTAAACCTAGTTTATGTGTTATTCTGTAAGGGGTTGATTTGGATCCATAAGTTTCATGTTATGGTTAGATTTATCTTAATTCTTCTTTCGTAGTTGTGGATGCCTGCGAGAGGGGCTAATCATAAGAGGGTTGCTTGTTCAAGTAAGAAAAGCACCCTAGCGTTGGTTCACCCACATATCAAATTATCAAAGTAGCGAACGCGAATCAAATCAACATGATGAAAGTGACTAGACGGTAATTCCCATGTGTCGTCAAGAACACTTTGCTTTATATAAGAGAACGTTTCGGCTTTTCCTTTTCTATAAAAAAGGATTGGGCCACCTTGTTGTACCTTTGTTACTTTTGTTACTTGCTACTTGTTACGAATTATCCTGCTAAAAAACTATCTATTACCGCTACTTTCAGTGCTTGGGAGAATACCTTACTAAAAATTGCTTATCATTTCCTTTTGCTCCTCGTTGGGTTCGACACTCTTACTTATCGAAAGGACTACGATTGATCCCCTATACTTGTGTGTCATCACGGGCGTCCCCGCACAGCGCCCGACTGGGCACGTGGCAGGGTCGGGTTGGGGCGGGCGGCCAACCGGACCAGTGCGCGGCTCCTGCCGCAGATCGTGCGCCGATCCCGAAGCTGCTACGTCAGGCGGCTGCTATGCCTGATGTGAGAGCGTGGTTAACTAATAATATAGCCAAGAGCCGGCTATATGGAGTTGTCATGTCACTTATAGCCAACCTAATAGCCCACCCATACAATAATTAGCCATACTAGTATGTCGTATAATTAATATATGGCCCACCTCTTTCTCTCACAAAATTTGTTGGGTCTCGTGCTACATTCGGCTATATGTTTGTAGCCCACTTCTCTTCTCTCTCCTCTTTTCTCTCCTGCAACTAGGCACAAATCTGATGTGACATCTCTTATAGCCTGGCTAAGTCACTCTATTGTACTTGCTCTGAGGCGGATATGCCTCGAATGCCACCAGCAGTTGTGTCTCTCCCTGGGTGACACATAAACTGATGGTTTTGAGTGCTATTTGTGCTACTTGTTGCTGCATGATCATTGTTTTCCTCTGAATTTTCTGCATCATGAGACAACTGAGATACACAATTAGTAGGAGGGTTAGTCATAGTTGGATCAAGACAATTATCAGCCCTGGAATTGGAACGGTGTGGTGGAAGAAGGAGAATTTCTTTGCAAAGTAAAGCACCGGCATTGGGGTGGAGTTGCTCAAATGGAATTTTGGTTTCATAAAAAATGACATATCTAGAGATATAAACTCGACCAGTGGGAACATCTAGACATTTGAATCCCTTATGTTAAGGGCTATAGCCAAGAAAAACGCATTGTTTCGAACACCAATCCCTTATGTTTCAAGAATTTAATTTCTATTATTCGCAGCGGAAGGGATGAAATGAGCCATCTTAGAGAATCTATCCACGACCACAAATACAGCATCGCTTCCTCGTCTTGTTCTTGGCAAGCCCAAGACGAAGTCCATAGAAATGTCCTCCCATGGAGCAACAGGAACAGGCAAAGGCATGTATAACCCTGTGTTCTGGACTTGGCCTTTGCAAGTCTGACATACGGGGCACCGTTGAACGAACTTTCCAGCATCTCTCTTTAGTTGTGGCCAAAAGTAGCGAGCTTCCAGGTTAGGGATAGTCTTGTCCCGTCCAACATGGCCACTAAGATCACTTGAATGGAGCTCTCTAACCAGCTTGTCACGTAGAGAACTTCTTGGAATGCACAAACGATCATTTTTGAAGAGATATCCATCTTGCATCAAATAGTCATCACCTAATGGTTGGCCCCTTGCGTGCTTCACCCAAGTCGACCAACCCAAATATGATTGAACGGCAATAATTTTGCAATCAAATTTTCTTTCAATAACAGCCTAAAAAAATTGTGAAAGACTTGAAATACATCGGATCGTTTCTTAAGAAGATAAATCAAAAGGTAGAATGTGTGAAATTCTAGAAACACATTGTAATCGAGAGCAACAAGATAAACGGAAAGGAGATTTTTTATGTACTAGGAATCACTAGTAGAAAACAGGGCATAGGTCACAGGGCAGTTTTCACATTAGCCCCGGTTCAGTCATGAACCGGGACCCATGGGGGCATTCGTCCCGGTTCGTGAGCCCAGGGGGCCAGCCGGGGCCTCGTGGGCATTGGTCCCGGTTCGTATGGAACCATTTGTCCCGGTTCGAGGCATGAACCGGGACTAATGGGCCTCGCTCCTGGCCCACAACCATTTGTCCCGGTTCTTGGCATGAACCGGGACAGAAGGCCAGGATTTAGTACCGGTTCTAGCCACGAACCGGGACAAATGAGGTGCCTATATATACCCCTCGCCCGCGAGCAAAGCACTCCAGTGCTCTGTTTTTCTCTGGCCGGCGAGGGGAGAGCTTTGTGGTGCTCTAGCTCACCTCCTATGCACATGAGGTGTTCGATGAAATGCCCGAGCCACACTAGTTAAGCTTTGTCCTCTCGAAGCTCGACCTCAAAGCTCCATTTTCCTCGAGATTTGTCTAGGTTTAGCGGCCCGTCACGTCCCATTCCCGTCTTCACCGCCGTCAACCGCCCGCGCCGATCTCGTCGCCGGCACCACCGTGGTGAGCCTCTTGTTCTTATCTTCTTTTTGAAAGAAAAAAATTCTTACTTTAGATAGATACTTGTCTAATTTTCTTACTATTTTATTCCTTCTTATTATATAGTGCGATGGTTTTGGTATCCACCCCATCGGCCCTCGTCCTGTCTATGATTCGGATGTGGTATATATTATCTTTTTATAACTATTTGATTCATTTATTGTTTATGACAAATATACCGACGAGCGTGACATAGATTTTATTTATCTAGGAGGTGGTTGAACCGGAAATTCTAACCGACCCTATTGTCGAGAGGTTAAATTTAGTTGAAGAAGAAAACAATTACTTGAAGGAAAAAAGAAAAAAATTGAGGAGGAGAAGATGATATTGGAGTTGCATGTTGCGGATGTCGTCGATGATCACAAGATCAAGATGGATGCAATGCGCTTGAAGATTAGAAAGATTAGAAAATATGCCATTCATACCGAGGCTTGGTATCATTATGCCGTTGGATCAATTGTTACCTTGGTTGCGATTATGATCGCATTTGTTTTCGCATTGAAATGTTTTACATAGTTTCAATGTATGGTTTAATTAATTAGATGCTCTGGAGAGCTATATATATGTTGTTAGATGAGAACTATGTATGTACTTTGGTTCTATTGTGATGATGAACTTCTATTAATTTGGTCACTTAATTATCTATTCATGATGTTCTGTAATGGTTTTTGACACACTTAATTATATATAATGCACGCAGACGAACTGGCAATGGATGTACGGTGACAGACACACCTCCGAGTACATTAAGGGCGTGCATGATTTTCTCGAAGTGGCTGCGGCAAACAAGCAGAATGGTTTTATGTGTTGTCCATGCCCTGCATGTGGGAATACGAAGTCTTACTCTGACCGGAAAATCCTTCACGCCCACCTGCTTTACAAGGGTTTCATGCCACACTATAATGTTTGGACGAGGCACGGAGAAATGGGGGTTATGATGGAAGACGGCGAAGAAGAAGAGGACGATGACAACTATGTGCCCCCTGAATATGGTGATGCTGCAACGGGGGAAGCTGCTGAAGATCAAGAGGAACCAGACGATGTGCCCAATGATGCTGCAAGGGGGGAAGCTGCTGAAGATCAAGAGGAACCAGTGCCCGATGATGATGATCTCCGCCGGGTCATTCACTACTGGAATCAGCTACTTTGCCATCTGCCAGCTCTTTGCCGTCAGCTAGGAGACGTCAAAGAAGCTCTTTGCAATCAGCTACCCAAAAGCTGACGGCAAAGAACTGGCTGATGGCAAAGACTTTCTTTGCCATCAGCCAGTTCTTTGCGGTCCGCTAGCTGACGGCAAAGAGGGAGGGGGGCCCCACTGACGAGCTGCTTAAAAAAAACTTAACGGCCCCCTCTTTGCCATCTGCTAGCAGACGGCAAAGGGGGCGGACGGCAAAGATTTAACATATCTAACGTTAACGGCCGTGCCCCACCCCGCCTGTTTCTCTCCCTGCTCTTCACACGCGCGCCGTCGCCCCCACTACTCGTCGCCGCCCGGTCGCCCCACCACCCCGCCGCCCCACCGCCCCCCGCCCCGTCGCCACTGCCGCCCGGCGTCGTCGCCCCACCGGTCCCCCGCCCCGTCGCCCCCGCCGCCCTACCGTCTCGGCGCCGCCGCGCCCCGGCCCCCCCGCGCCCCACCGCCCCGGGCCCGGCGCCGCCGCCCCAGGCCGCCCCGCCCCCTCCTCCACCGGCCACCTCCCCCACCGGCCCCCCGCCCCGTCGCCCCTGCCGCCCTACCGTCTCAGCGCCGCCGCACCCCGGCCCCCCCGCGCCCCACCGCCGCCCAGGCCGCCCCGCCCCCTCCTCCAGCGGCCACCTCCTCCACCGGCCCTGCCCCAGGTGAGCTCTACCTCCTCTTTTTTTCCTTTTTTTTTCTTCTGTTTTTTAGTTTTAGGTTTATGTTTAGTTTAGATTTAGTTTTAGTTTTAGTTTTAGGTTTAGTTTTAGTTTTTTCCTTTTTTTTCTGTTTTTTAGTTTTAGGTTTATGTTTATGTTTAGTTTAGTTTTAGTTTTAGTTTTAGTTTGAGATTTAGGTTTAGTTTTAGGTTTAGTTTAGTTTGAGGAAAGAAGAAGAAGAAGAAAAAAGAGGAGAGGAGGAGAAGAAGAAGAGGAAAAAGGAAAGGAAGAAGAAGAAGAGGAGGAGGAGAAGAAAAAAGAAGAAGAGGAAGAAGAAGAAGAAAAAAGAGGAGAGGAGGAGAAGAGGAAGAGGAAAAAGGAAAGGAGGAAGAAGAAGAAGAAGAAGAAGAAGGAAAAAAAAGGAAGAAAAGGAAGAAGAAGAAAAGGAAAAAAGAGGAAAAAACCCCGACCCGACACAGCACCCCGACCCCGACCCGGCACCCCGACACGACACCCCAACCCCTAGACCCCGACCCCGACACCCCGACCCCGACCCCGACACCCCGACCCCGAGCCTGACCCGACACCCCGACACCGACACGGCACCCCGACCCCGACCCGGCACCCCGACCCGACACCCCGACCCCGAGACCCCGACCCCGACCCCGACACGGCACCCCGACACCGACACGACACCCCGACCTCCGACACCTCCCGAAAAGGTGTTCTTTGGCCTTCCAGAGGCCGACGGGGTCATATATTTGTGAATTATTAGTTAGGTCATATATTTTTCGATTTTGTTATGAAAAACATCATATATAATTGTGTTGATCGGGTAGTTTTAAATGTGCAGTTGTTTCATCGCTGCGAGGTTTGGTGTTCGACGACCTCGCCATGCGTTTGACGAGCTCTGCCCCTTCGTTCGTGGGTGAGCACAAATGACATGTCCTCCTCCCCCATTAATTATTTGATCTATTCCGATGAAACTTGATAGCTAGCTATATATGTGTCTTGAATCATCAGTATGCGTAACCAATATGTGTCTCCCGTTCGAAAGCTTCATAGTTATAAATATGCATGCATTTGCATATTTATAACCTTGATTCTTTCAAATTGTCCAACGCTATCCATGGACAGCCCGAGTATGTTTAGATTGGGTTCGTTTTCCCATATGCTTTGCTCCGGATCCGACGCATAAATTTCGTCAGTGCCTCCCCTGTTGTTCTCCGGGTACACATCCTCTCTGTTTATTGCAGAGACGTGTATCAGGAGAATAGCGGGGAGGTGCTGACGAAATTTTTCGTAGGATCCGGAGCATAGCATGGGAAAATGAACCCAATCTAAACATACTCGGGTGGGATTAGGACCTATCATTACCTATTAGAGTGTAGGTTGCATGGACGTAATAAAATTGACAAAGTAGATCAACTGATGAATATATACATGGTGAATTATATATATATATATATATATATTTGTTGTGTGTCTCGTAGCTCTGAAAGTCAAGATGAGTGATCGTGCGTGGATGTACACCGGTCACACTGGTCAGAACAAATGGAGCACTGAATGGTTCACAAAAACCAAGGGGTTTGTGCGAGCCGCATTTGCAAATGGCCAGAGGAAAACCTGGTGCCCTGTTTACGGTGCGGCAATTGGGAAAAGAGGACAGAGGCTGAAATGGGCAAACACCTGCAGAAGAGTGGTTTTACGCCCGATTATACGGTGTGGACATTTCATGGTGAGTCTGCCCAACGTGACCGAGCTGAGGTGGATCGTCGTCGCACCGACGAGCATGGTACCGGGATGGAAAACATGGTGCAAGACTTCGATGATGCTCGGGATTCGGACGAGGAGATGGAGGAATCTGCAAAGGCCTTCAATGAAATGTTGGAGTCTTCAAAACGTCCGCTCCATGAGCACACTGAGCTTTGTCAGTTGGATGCCATCTCACAAGTAATGGCTCTGAAGGCTCAGTTCAACTTGGGCAGAGAATGCTACGATGCAATGATGACAGTATTTGGACGCTTTCTACCCAAAGGCCATGTAATGCCTGCAAACCTGTACCAGTCGGACAAAATCCTCCGTGCACTGAAGATGCCCTATGATAAGATACATGCCTGTGAGAAAGGATGTGTCTTGTTTAGGCTTGACTATGCGGACTTGAACTATTGTCCCATTTGCAAGTCTTCCAGGTATGTTGTGGTAGACAACGGTATGGGTGAGAAGACACAGACCAAAATCCCCGTTAGTGTTCTTCGGTATATGCCAATCGTACCAAGACTTCAACGTATTTTCATGGTCGAAGAGACGGCCAGACAGATGACATGGCACAAAACGGGCAAAAGAACCGAACTAGATGCAGATGGGAATCTGATGATTGTACACACATCGGATGGTGTTGCGTGGAAAAAGTTTGATGAATTACATGGTGACAAAGCGGTAGATCCGAGGCATCCTCGAGTCGGCATCAGCACGGATGGGTTCAGTGTGTTTGGTATGACAGCAGCCCAATACAGTTGTTGGCCCGTATTTGTCTTTCCACTCAATCTCCCCCCCGGATAGATTATGCAAAGAAAGAACATTTTCCTGACGTTGATAATTCCAGGCCCAACAATCCGGGGAAAAATATGAATGTGTACATGCAGCCGCTTAAGGACGAATTGCAAGAAGCCTGGGATAATGGGTTCAAGACATACGACGCCTATAGCAAACGGAACTTCATAATGCGTGTCTGGTACATGTACTCGACGCATGACTTGCCGGCGTATGCGCTATTCGTTGGCTGGTGTGTGCATGGAAGGTTCCCGTGCCCCACATGCAAGGGAGCTCTTGAGTTTCGTTGGCTTCAGGCCGGTCGCAAGTTTTCTTGCTTCGACATGCATAGACAGTTCCTGAATCCTCGCCATAAGTTCAGGAAAGACAAGAAGAACTTCATCAGAGGTAGAGTTGTCAAAAACTCTGCACCACCTGCATTGACAGGCCAACAGACCCTGGATCAGTTAAACGCTCTCGAGCCAGATCCAGAGCGTCCAGGGTACTTCAAGGGGTATAATTCTAAGCACGCCTGGACTCACAAAACATGCTTATGGGATCTGCCTTACTTCAAAGACCTCCTTTGCCCACACAACATCGACGTGATGCACACTGAGAAGAATATCGCCGAGGCACTTTTTGGTACATTGTTCGGCATAGATGGGAAGTCAAAGGATAATACTAAGGCTAGAGTCGATCTGGAGGCGCTATGTGATAGGCCGTTACAAAACATGAAAGAACCGAAAGGAAAGCAGAACTGGACGAAGCCAAAGGCATGGTTCAATCTTGGAAGGCCAGCTATGAGGGAAATTATCTTGTGGGTGAAAATGCAGTTGATGTTCCCCGATGGGTATGCAGCGAATCTAAAGAGGGGAGCCAGTCTTGATAAATTGAAGATATTTGGTCTCAAGAGTCATGATTGGCACATATGGATTGAGCGGGTAATGCCGGTGATGTTGCGTGGCTTCATCCCTGAGGATGAATGGCTAGTACTGGCAGAACTCAGCTATTTCTTCCGTGTTCTTTGTGCGAAAGAACTATCGCCTGGCGTGCTAGAAGAAATGGAAGAGTTGGCGCCGGAGTTGATCTGCAAGTTAGAGAAGATCTTTCCACCGGGCTTCTTTAATCCAATGCAACATTTGATTTTGCATCTCCTGACCGAGGCAAGATTGGGGGGCCCGTGCAAAATCGTTGGTGCTACCCAACTGAGAGGATGCAGAAGACGCTTCGACAAAAATGTAAAAATAAACGTAGAATTGAAGCATCGATGGCTGAGGCATTCATCACTGAGGAGGAGGCAAACTTCGTGATAGCACACTACGAAGCCAAAAATCGTCATTTGCATAATCCGAAGCCTCGGTACAATGCTGACGACCCTAAAAAGGGTGGATCCAACCTCAGCCTATTCAAAGGGAATCTCGCACCAGCCAGTGTTTCAAATCCAGTATCTTTGGATAACGAACAATAGCGGACCATTTCGTTGTATATCTTCAACAACCTAATAGAAGTGCGGCCGTACATCGAGTAAGTTCTCGGTACATAGTTTCGCAACTTCTATTTCCTTTGAACTGCTCTTATTCCTGGATATTTCATACAGTCGATACGTCGCCTTATTCTCGTATGGAGCGGTGATCCAAAAGGATTTTGTCGAAGAGTATGAGCTTCTCGCAAACCAAGGAGGCGGCTATCCCGGTTTCATCTCTTGGTTCAAACAAACGGTAATTTCTATTAGACAATTTCATTTCATTCGCTAATTTGTGCGTAACGCAACAATCCTTTCATATTAAACTTGTAGGCTAATTCAGAGTCTATGGACGCCGAATTGAGACAAGTCGCTAATGGTTTTGACTATAAGGTCCATTCATTTGACAAATACGACATCAACGGGTATCACTTTCGTACCTATGGCAAAGAGCTATCTATGGCCGACCGAAAGTCTACAAATTGTTGTGTATCTGCTATCGGCGAAGGAGGTACCGAGTATTATGGGAGAGTTGAAGCAATTTATGAACTTCAATTCTATGGTGAAAACCCACCGAATGTCGTAGTCTTCAAATGTTATTGGTTTCATCCGAAGGAGACTAGAAGGACTCATGAACATATAGGGCTAGTTGAAATCAACCAAAGCACCCATTTAGATGTTCCTGATGTCTATATTACGGCTCAACAGGCGACCCAAGTATTCTATCTACCGTGGGCCTGCCAAACTAATCCAAATCTGAAAGGTTGGGATGTCGTTTATGAAGTGCCGCCACGTGCTAGACTATCTCCCCCAAAGGAAGAGGATTATGAACCTCACATTAACCCAGACACATATGAAGGAGAATTCTTCCAAGAGACACGTCTTTCCAAAAAGCGTTTCAAGAACCGCTATACTTCACCCCAAAACATTGAAGTAGACAGCGACAGTGAATCCGACATCACCCCAGAGGAGGAACAAGAAGAGCCGGAACAAGAAGAGGTTACTGCTGCGGATGACCTGTCATTGCTTGACCGATTACGTCAAGGTGGCCTTCCACATGTTGATGCCACTGAACCCTATGAGCCCATCATTGATTATAGTGATGATGATGATTATGCATTTATTGATGATACTGATCGAGATTATTAGTAGTGTCAGGTATTAAAATTTTTTATGTTGTACTTGATGATGATACACTTAAGTGATACACATATTATTATTCATGTTGGTCTTTTTTTATGTTGTACTAATTACGTTTACTGTTTGTCACGGCAGGTGTTGAAAGATGGTGGGCGCTGGTCGGGAGCGCGCCAAGGCCACTTCTTCGTCGGCGCGTGGTCTGAGGACTTCCATTCCAGACGCACCTCTCCGCCGAGCGTTGCTGGACAGTATGGCGACACCGCCGGGCCCTTCTTCGTCGACCGCGGTGCCGAGCAGGGGACGAGGTAGGAAGAGAGGAGGTGGGGCACGTGGTCGCGGGAGAGGAGGTAGGGTGACTGCTACGGCGCCTTCCTCGCCGCCACCCCCAGCTGTTTCACCCGAGCACATGACTGCTAGGGTGGACTCGTCCGAGGAGGAGGCTACACGGACTCCAGTCCACGGGTCTTGGGCCCACGAGCCTCGAGTCGACTGGCCTTCGGCCCACGAGACCCCGGAGGAGCACACGTCCGGATGGGGTACCTGGCCGGATCAGCCCGAGGAGCCGAGTGGCCATGCTGATGTTGGCGGGGAGCCGACTGATATTGAGGAGGAGGGGGGCACCATCTACCAGCGTGGTGCTACATGGCTCCCGGCCGTGCCGGCGACCCGCGAGCAGAGGTGGTTGATTTTCCCTGATGGGGAGAGGTACGTAAGTGCATTTAATATTTTTGTACCTTCTGCATTCACGTTTCTTCAAATAACTAATGCGTTGGCCTTGTCATGCTGCAGGGGTTGGGACCACCATCATAGTGTCCGCCGGCCCAACTCCGTCCTTGGAGTTCTTTGCCGGCAAAACTTCCCGGGGTTTGTCATGTTGCCTGGTGAGGGTCGGCTTCTAGAGCTTGGATTGAGCTGGGAGCACTACTTGGCTGCCCCGGCCCCGCCGGATGAGATTATCGACGGTGTCTTGTGCGACACGAGGGCAGACATGGTGATCAGAAAGTTCTGGGTAATTTCTCCTTTACACATTTAAAAATCTTCAACTAGCTAGTTATTAATTGTACTAATCAATATTGTCTCATTTGATTGCAGACATTCTACAGGTGTGAGGAGGGATACGAGGAGGACGCGGCACATGTTATCGAGAACGTCTGCAAGCGCCTACTACAGAACTTACGGCACGAGGCTCGGGTGCAGGTTGTTCGAGACTACTACGCCTTGCGTGGTATCAAGAAGACCAAGCCGGCGTGCCGCGATAAGTTCCTGAGTAAGGAGCAGTACATGAAGGTAATTCTTAAGGCCTTCTACTTAAGTTCCTTCATTTAGTAATTCTTAGCCGTAGCGCTCAAGTTTCTATTTGCTAACTTAGGCGCCTCCGAGATGGTGTGCGGATCGGATGGATTGTTGGGAGGTGTTGGTCAATGGGTGGTGCTCAAAGGAATGGCTAGCCCTCCACAACGAGGCCAAGGACAAACGTGCCCAAATGGAAGGTGTGCCACACCATCAAGGCAGCTCCAACTTATATCAGTTCAGGCGGAACTGGGTATGTGGTTTGCTTCATGATTCATGCAATTCATTCATCATGCTAGCTTGAGCCCTTTAATTACTAATTTACATTGTTTATCTCTTTCAGGCACGCCACAATAAGGTGGATAAGGTGCCAGAGGTGTACGACCTGTATGCCATGGCCCACACTGCCTCTTTCAAGAAAGTCAAGGCTTTCTCTCAATCTGACCTCGATGATGCAAACAACTTCACCAACATCTCCTCCCACAACAAGCTCGTGAGATATAGAGATGAGGGGAAGGCGAGGAAAGGGGAGGACTTTAACCCGAGCCAGGGTCCCATTGATCCAGAGCTGGTGATGATATCTGGTGGCGGGAGGTCCCATGGCTCCATAGCCATTGGAGATGGACTTATCCGTTGTCCTAGCACTCTCCCGGAGATCAAGGCGCGCCAGTCGAGCTCCGCTCCTGAGATAAGGCCTCGTGAACGGCCAGTGCAACTCGCCATCAAGGTTAGTGATACGTACTCAGCTATCTTTCTCCATTACATTGTCTGCGCTTCCATCAATGATTACAAATGGTCATGTGAGTGGTGTTGCAGGCTGCTATACAGAGTGAGAGAGATAGAACGGAGAAACTTCTGGCGGAGGCGGCGGAGAGGCAGCGGGAGTTGGAGGAGAGGACGACAAAGATGATGGAGGAGGAGAGGGCACGGAATGACATGCAGGCAAGGGCCATGTACGATCTCCTTGTGGTAAGTTTCTTCTGCAGATTAGCCAAAACATTCATGTAGTGTTTGTCTCATTACTAACTAGTATGACTGAGTCATCAAAACCAAATGTGCAGTCTGTGTGCGAGAAGACTGGTCAGACCGCTCCGCCGATGCCAATGATTGCTCCTGGGACCACGGTGAGTTTAATTTGAATGGACATTACTTGCTAGTCTTAACATTTGAGTGTCATAATGCTAACGAGACATTGGAAATGATCTTTGGTGCAGCTTAACTCCAGAAACGCATCGCACGATCCTTCTCCAGCTATCGGCACTAGCCAGCCCGCTCCTACACCTCCCTGATCACGGTAAGTTTCTCTAGTGTTTTGCTTAACAAATGCATAAAGACCTAGACTTAGCTTTATTTCCTCCAATATGCTTACCATAATGACCTAGAGTTAGCTTCTTTTCCTCCAAAATGACTTAATAAGCTTACTGACCTCATAAACCATCCATTTTACCTAAGTTAGCTCTAAAACGATATGTACTTAGCTTACTTTTGTCAAAAATTGCATAATTAGCTCATAAACGACCCATTTCACCTAGGTTAACTCATAAATGACCCATTTCACCTAGGTTAGCTCATAAACAACCCATTTCACCTAGGTTAGCTCATAAACGACCTATTTCACCTAGGTTAGCTCATAAACGACCCATTTCACCTAGGTTAGCTCATAAACGATCCATTTCACCTAGGTTAGCTCATAAACGATCCATTTCACCTAGGTTAGCTCCAAAAGATCCATTTCACCTAGGTTAGCTCACAAACGACCCATTTCACCTAGGTTAGCTCATAAACGACCCATTTCACCTAGGTTAGCTCATAAACGACCCATTTCACCTAGGTTAGCTCATAAACGACCTATTTCACCTAGGTTAGCTCATAAACGACCCATTTCACCTAGGTTAGCTCATAAACGATCCATTTCACCTAGGTTAGCTCATAAACGATCCATTTCACCTAACTTAGCTCATAAACGATCCATTTCACCTAAGATAGCTCATAAACGATCCATTTCACCTAGGTTAGCTAATAAACGATCCATTTCACCTAAGTTAGCTCATAAACGATCAATTTCAACTAATTTAGCTCATAAATGATCCAGTTCACCTAAGTTAGCTAATAAATGGCATATACTTCTTCTTCTAGTCTTCTTCTTCTTCTTCTTCTATTCTTTTTCTTCTAGTCTAATTCTTCTTCTAGTCTTCTTTTTCTAATTTTCTTATTTGTCATTTTGCAGGTTTCATTCACTTCACGGAAGCCAGCTTCCTATGATGGATTGCTTGTTTTTTCCTTTGATGCACTTCTTGTATTCTGCTCGCTTGCTATGATGGAATTAACTTGCTATGATGAAACTAGATTGCTATGATGAAACTTTGCATATTGTAATATGTATGGATCGATGGAACTATGTGCAACCTACTATGTATGTATGGATGGATATATATGTGCTGGATATTTATTATGTTGGATATATATGTGCTGGATATTTATTGTGAAAGAGTCCTGTGATATATTTGCTGTGATAATTGTTGGATATAAGAAAAACAGAATAAAAAAGAGGCAGTGTAGGCTCTTTGCCGTCCGCGGCAGACAGCAAAGACACCTTTGCCATCGGTGGCAGACGGCAAAGGGGGCACGTGGCGCCCACCTGTGCTTCCTGAGAGATGGGCCATTTGGCAAATTTGCCTACCGTGGCGGACGACAAAGCTAAGCTGATGGCAAAGACTTTGCCTTTGTCGTC
The DNA here is from genome assembly GCF_002575655.3 of Aegilops tauschii subsp. strangulata. Lineage (NCBI taxonomy): Eukaryota > Viridiplantae > Streptophyta > Magnoliopsida > Poales > Poaceae > Aegilops > Aegilops tauschii. The sequence goes on along the minus strand of NC_053040.3, from coordinate 32,103,199 downwards.
CGCCGTGGCAGACGGCAAAAAACAGCGGGCGCTGACGCATTGCTGACGTCAACTGGCGGACGGCAAAGAGGCGCGCAAATTTGCCGTCCGCTGGCGGACGGCAAAAGCCGCCGTTAGCCGCCTAACGGAGTAACGCTGGCGGACGTCCAGTATTTTTGCCATCCCTCTTCTTTGCCGTCCGCCGCTGTAGGCAAAGGACTCTTTGCCGTCCGCCATAAAAAGCAGACGGCAAAGGACCTGTTTACCGTAGCCTACTTTGCCGGAGCCTTTTGCCGTCCGCGGCTGGCGGCGAAGGCCTTTGCCGTCCGCCGTTCATGCCTTTGCCGTCCGCCGTGGCAGACGGCAAAATAGCTGATTCCTGTAGTGATTGTCGATGCAAGGACGCAATGCGAAAGTCAAAAGGAGAAGCTGAAGTTCGATCGCATGTTAGAGGATCACAAAAAAGGGTTGTACCCCAATTGCGAAGATGGCAACACAAAGCTCGGTACCGTACTGCAATTGCTGCAGTGGAAGGAAGAGAATGTTGTGCCTGACAAAGGATTTGAGAAGCTATTGAAAATATTGAAGAAGAAGCTTCCAAAGGATAACGAATTGCCCGACAGTACATACGCAGCAAAGAAGGTCGTATGCCCTCTAGGATTGGAGGTGCAGAAGATACATGCATGCCCTAATGACTGCATCCTCTACCGCGGTGCGTACAAGGATCTGAACGCATGCCCGGTATGCGGTGCATTGCGGTATAAGATCAGATGAGATGACCCTGGTGATGTTGACGGCGAGCCCCCCAGGAAGAGGGTTCCTGCGAAGGTGATGTGGTATGCTCCTATAATACCACGGTTGAAACGTCTGTTCAGAAACGAAGAGCATGCCAAGTTGATGCGATGGCACAGTGAGGACCGTAAGAAAGACGGGAAGTTGAGAGCACCCGCTGACGGGTCGCAGTGGAGAAAAATCGAGAGAAAGTACTGGGCTGAGTTTGCAGCTGACCCAAGGAACGTATGGTGTGGTTTAAGCGCGGATGGCATTAATCCTTTCGGGGAGCAGAGCAGCAATCACAGCACCTGGCCCGTGACTCTATGTATGTATAACCTTCCTCCTTGGATGTGCATGAAGCGGAAGTTCATTATGATGCGAGTTCTCATCCAAGGCCCTAAGCAACCCGGCAACGACATTGATGTGTACCTAAGGCCATTAGTTGAAGAACTATTACAGCTGTGGAATGGAAATGGTGTACGTACGTGGGATGAGCACAAACAGGAGGAATTTAACCTGCACGCGTTGCTGTTTGTAACCATCAACGATTGGCCCGCTCTCAGTAACCTTTCAGGACAGACAAACAAGGGATACCACGCATGCACGCACTGTTTAGATGACACTGAAAGTATATACCTGGACAAAAGCAGGAAGAATGTCTACCTGGGCCATCGTCGATTTCTTCCGACCAACCATCAATGTCGAAAGAAAGGCAAGCATTTCAAAGGCGAGGCAGATCACCGGAAGAAGCCCGCCATGCGTACCGGTGATCACGTACTTGCTATGGTCAATGATTTACACGTAATCTTTGGAAAGGGTCCCGGCGGACTAGCTCTTCCGAATGACGTTGAGGGACACGCACACATGTGGAAGAAGAAATCTATATTTTGGGACCTACCCTACTGGAAAGAGCTAGAGGTCCGCTCTTCAATCGACGTGATGCACGTGACGAAGAACCTTTGCGTGAACCTGCTAGGCTTCTTGGGCGTGTATGGGAAGACAAAAGGTACACCTGAGGCACGGGAGGACCTGCAACGTTTGCATGAAAAAGACGGCATGCCTCCGAAGTAGTATGAAGGTCCTGCCAGCTACGCTCTTACGAAAGAAGAGAAAGAAATCTTCTTTGAATGCCTGCTCAGTATGAAGGTCCCGACTGGCTTCTCGTCGAATATAAAGGGAATAATAAATATGCCAGAGAAAAAGTTCCAGAACCTAAAGTCTCATGACTGCCACATGATTATGACGCAACTGCTTCCGGTTGCATTGAGGGGGCTTCTTCCGGAAAACGTCCGATTAGCCATTGTGAAGCTATGTGCATTCCTCAATGCAATCTCTCAGAAGGTGATCGATCCAGAAATCATACCAAGGCTAAGGAGTGATGTGGCGCAATGTCTTGTCAGTTTCGAGCTAGTGTTCCCACCATCCTTCTTCAATATCATGACGCACATCCTAGTTCATCTAGTCGACGAGATTGTCATTCTGGGGCCCGTATTTCTACACAATATGTTCCCCTTTGAGAGGTTCATGGGAGTCCTAAAGAAATATGTCCGTAACCGCGCTAGGCCAGAAGGAAGCATCTCCATTGGCCATCAAACAGAGGATGTCATTGGGTTTTGTGTTGACTTCATTCCTGGCCTTAAGAAGATAGGTCTCCCTAAATCGCGGTATGAGGGGAGACTGACTGGAAAAGGCACGCTAGGAGGGGGGAACTCAATAATATGCAAGGACGGATATTCTTGGTCTGAAGCACACTACACAGTTCTACAGAACTCTACCTTGGTGACCCTGTATGTCGATGAACACAAGAACAGTCTGCGCTCCAAACACCCGGAGCAGTGTGACGACTGGATTACATGTGAACACATCAGGACTTTCAGCAGTTGGTTGGAAACACGTCTCAGAGGTGACACCACTGTTTGTGATGAGTTGTACTCGTTGTCCAGGGGACCATCTTCGACTGTATTGACTTACAAAGGATACAAGATAAATGGGAATACATTTTACACGATCGCCCAAGATCAAAAGAGCACCAACCAAAACAGCGGTGTCCGCTTTGATGCAGCAACCGAGAGGGGAAAGGACACATATTATGGTTACATAATGGACATATGGGAACTTGACTACGGACATGATTTTAAGGTCCCTTTGTTTAAGTGCAAATGGGTCAATCTGTCAGGAGGCGGGGTACAGGTAGACCCACAGTACGGAATGACAACAGTGGATCTGAACAATCTTGGGTACACTGACGAACCGTTCGTCCTAGCCAATGATGTGGCACATGTTATCTATGTGAAGGACATGTCTACCAGACCGAGGAAAAGAAAAGATAAGGAAGCGAATACATCATACGATGAGCCAAAGCGGCACATAGTTCTTTCATGAAAAAGGGACATTGTGGGAGTGGAGGGCAAGACAGACATGTCTGAAGATTATGAAAAGTTTCATGAAATTCCTCCCTTCAAAGTCAAGGCTGACCCAAGCATCCTGATAAACGATGAAGATTATCCATGGTTACGGCGCAATAAGCAAATGACACAAGCGAAGAAAAAGTGAAGACTTTCTCCCGCAACTATTATGATGATAGCATGCCAACTTTGTAATAGACGAGTATGATACCATTGTCCGTTTTGTACAAGAAGTGCATCTAGTTTTTGCCGTAACCCTCTCAACTTTCTTGCACATGCTATGTGGATGAAATGATGATACCATGCCAACTTTCAACCTTTTCAGAGTTCATTTGAAATGCTTTATAAGCCCTGAGTGCAGAGAGGTTAGGCCCGTAAGCCTGCTTTAGAGAGGAGCTCGACAGCTCAGGCGCACCGCACCTTATAAACAGGTGCAGCTCTCTCTTAACTAGCGAGGTGGGACTAAACTCACCACCACGCCGCTGTGCAAGGTCATTGGTCCCGGTTGGTGGCACGAACCGGGACCAATTCCACCCTTTGGTCCCTGTTGGTGCCACGAACTGGTACTAATGAGGCTGTGGCCCCACGAGCACCTTTAGTACCTGTTCGTGACACGAACCGGTACTAGAGTTTCTTACTAGCTAAGCAGTTTTTTAGTCCCACCTCGCTAGCTGAGAGGCACTAGGAGCGGTTTATAAGCCCTGAGTGCAGAGACGATGAAGAAGAGGCGCAATGCTCACGTTGCTTAGCTTCAAGCCTTGAGGAATAAGGTAGACTGCATCGAGCTATGTGCAGTGCAGTCTACACTATTCCGAAAGGCTTGAAGCAAATCAACGCGCATTGCGCCTCTTTTTTATTTTTAATCATTAAAAGCAAAAAGAATTTTCATAAAGAACTTTTTTTGATAGAAACTTTAATAGCAGAAAGAATTATCATAAAGTAAAATAAATAAGTAATTAGAAACAAAATAAAATAAATAAGTTTTTTGTTGTAAGTAGAAATAAAACAAAATAAATATAGCAAAAAAGAAAACAAAAAAACTAAATACAGCAAAAAGAATTTTCATAAAGAACTAATGGCACTAATAGAAAGTTTATATGTTTTCTAAAACTAATGGCACTAACAGACAGTTTATAATTTTGCTGACCTAAAAGCAAAAAGAATTAAAAAATAAAGCAAAAAACAAAAGAAAATAAATAATGCAAAAAATTTAAAAAACTGCCACCTATTGGGCCACCACGGCCCGAATACGACTAGAAACCCAACCTGGGCCAGGATTCAGGCCCGTAGAAGGCCCAATAGGCCAACAGACAGCACAGTGTGACATTAGGCCCGTAAGCCTGCATTTGAGAGGAGCTCGAGAGGGCAGCCGCAGTGGGGCTTATAAACCACTCCGAGCCCCTCTCAACTAGCGAGGTGGGACTAAACTTTTGACCGCGGGCAGCGCAAGGCCTTTGGTCCCGGTTGGTGGCACCAACCGGGACCAATGCCCCCCCTTTAGTCCCGGTTGGTGCCACCAACCGGGACCAAAGGCCGCCGTTTCCCGCCCTTTGGACTGCTGAAAAGAGGCCTTTGGTCCCGGTTGGTGGCACCAACCGGGACTAATGCCCACCTTTAGTCCCGGTTGGTGCCACGAACCGGGACTAAAGGCTTTGCTATATAAGTCCACACTTAGGAAATTTTCGACATACCTTGCCAGTTGCCCCCGACGCCGCCAGGCTGCCCGTGCTCGCCGTCGCCGCCCGCTCCTCATCGCCGTCGCCCCGCGCCCTTGCCTGGACGGTTCGCCGCCCGGTGCTCGTCGCCGTCGCCCTGCCCCCACGCGCCGCCCCGCCTCATGCTCCCCTGCTCGCGCGCGCCGCCTCGGCGCCCCTCGCCCCCCCGCCCGGGCCGCGCGTGCTCGCCGGCGCCCTCGCCCCCCCGTCCCAGCCCCGCGCGCCGGCGCCCTCGCCGCCCCCGCCCCTGCCGTCGCCATCGTCCTAGCCGCCCCCACTGTGAGAGCCGCCGCCCCGGCTCTGTTTTTTTTATTAGTTTAATTTTTTTGTTCATATGTGATGTATATGTGTATGTGGCTATAATGTATATGTGAAAAAAAAATTGTATGTATGTAGATGTTCAAAATGTATGAATATATATGTCAAAAATGTTTTTTTGTTCATAGAAAGTTTTTTGTTCATATATAGAAAGTTTTTATATATGACAATGGATATATATTCGATATATATGAGAAATGATGATCCACATGGAAAAGTTTTATATATGCAAAAGTTACAATTTTAGAAAAGTTTTATATATCTAGCTAGGAAGGGAAGAAGAAGAAAAAGAAGGATAGGAAAGAAGAAAATAAGAAGAGGAAAGAAAGAAGAAGAGGAGAGGAAGAAGAGGAGATATAAATAAGAAGAGGAAAAAAGAAGAAAAAGAAGAGGAGAAGAAGAAAGGAATAGAGGAGTATTCTATTTTTTCTTCTCCTCTATTCCTTTCTTCTTCTCCTCTTTTTTTTTCTTCTTTTTTTTTTCTTTTTTTTCTTCAATCCTCTCCTCTATTCCTTTCTTCTTCTCTCCTCTTTTTATTTCTTCTTCGTTTTCTTATGTTTTATCGGGTCTGTCGTCGTCGATATATACCCCTCCCGATAACTTCAACACGAGGGGGGATAACTTCAACACGAGGGGGGGGTCGATATACCCCCTCCCCGATAACATTATTTTCCCGTGTATATATGTCGTCGTTGTCGATATAACCCCCTCTAGATAACTTCAACACGTGGGGGGGGGTCGATATACCCCCTCCCCGATAACATTATTTTCCCGTGTATGTATGTTATCGTTGTCGATATTACCCCCTCCCGATAACTTCAACACGAGGGGGGATAACTTCAACACGAGGGGGGGTCGATATACCCCCTCCTCGATAACATTATTTTCCCGTGTATGTATGTCGTCGTTGTCGATATAAAACCCCCTCCCGATAACTTCAACATGTGGGGGGGGGGTCGATATATACCCCCTCCCCGATAACATTATTTTCCCGTGTATGTATGTCGTCGTTGTCGATATATATAACTCCCTCCCGGATAACTTCGACATGATGGACGGTCGATATGTATACCCCCTCTCGACGATGATAACTTATACCACGGGAGCACCCCCCGGCCCTCTCGCTCGACCAAAACTCTCGAGGACACCCAAACCCTAGAAAAAAACGATGTCGGTCTCCTACCCCCTCCCGCCGCGCCCCTACCCTTGAAGCGTTGCCTAGGCCACCCCAAACCCGGAATAAGCTAGGTCTACGTTTGCACTAATATATCCACCTGCTGTCATGTTTGTGTAATAATTGTCATGTTGTAATATTTGCAGAAACAATGGAGCACGGACGAGATGAGCAAGCAGAAGATGTGTTGGGGGACATAATCTTAGCCGGAGGTGATATCTTGTCGTATCTTAACGACAATGATGGTCTGGAAGAACGGGGTGAAGAAGCAGGCTGCGGTGATCGAAGAGTGGAGGAGGAAAGACATGATTATGATGGCTCCGGTGACCCAATGCTGGTGCAAGAAGGAGCCCGTGGTGACGGCTCCGGTGACCGAACAGAGTCCGGCCAGGTAAATATATTAGTTAAGCCTGTGCTGACTAGCTAATTGATGCATTCATTGTTTTGGTATGTACACATATTAATTAACACTCGTCTTTCTTCTTTTTTCTAGCCCTCCGGATCAAGCACAACTGCGGTAAAGAGACGAGGCCCGAAGAGAAAGTTGCGCTCGGATGAAAGGTTTGAGATCACAGCAATCACGCGCGACGGCCAACCGATTGAACCCCTCCGGACAAAGGATGCTTTTGCTGCTCAGTGCGGGGTTCTAGTTAGGGACAAGATCCCGATCAGCATCCACCAATGGTATAAGCCTAAGAAGGAAGACCCTGAGGTGTCTTATGTCAATGATATGCAGAAAGATGATCTTTGGACTGAGCTGAAGGCAAATTTCACCCTACCGCCAGAGGAGGATCCGGAGAAGCCAGTTATAGAGCAATTAATCAAGTCTCATGCTCTTAAGAAGATGGCAGACCTATTCAGGAGGTGGAAGAATGAGCTGAAAACTTTTGTCGACAAAGAAGAGACACCAGAATTCGTCGGCCGGTATGAGAAGATCAGAGATCACTGGCCCGCATTTGTGGCCCACAAGACATCGGAAAAGAGTAAGAAGATGTCAGTGACAAATAAGAAGAATGCTGCGAAGAAGAAGCTTCACCATCGCACGGGGTCAGGTGGCTACCTCAAAGCCCGGCCTAAGTGGGCCAAGTCTGAGAGGGATCTGCTTGATAAAGGGATCGAACCAGAGACAATGAACTGGCCAGACCGTTGCCGGACTTGGTTCTTCGGGGCTGGCGGAACCTTGGACCCTGTATCAGGGAGGTGTCGTTGGACGGACGAGCAACTTGCAATACCCGTCAAGAAGCTTAAGCACTATATCGATGCAGCGCAGCAAGGGACGTTCGTTCCACACAGAGAGAACGACGAGCTCACAATGGCCCTCGGGAATCCTGAGCACCCTGGACGGACACGAGGCACGCCAGGCTCCGTTCCGTGGAAGGCTGGTTTTCCGGACGCGGGCGGTTACAAAACCAGAAGAGGAGGGATCAAGCGCTAGAGGAACGAGACGGCAATCGAGATGCCGAAACTGCCCCCAAGCTACACCGCCATCTCAGCGGAGAAGCAGCGTGGCTGCCCTGACAAAACCACCAAAGTCTCCGCCAAGAGGCAACTATGAGCGCGTTCTTGGAAAGGCATATGCCGAAGCAGAGCGGTCGGGAAGTACTGTCAGTGATAAAAGGATGAAAGAACGACGAGCTGGGAAAAAATTGCCCAGCTCGGCGAACAAGCGAACCAATCGCGCCCCCCGCTCAAGGTGTCAAAAGACATCGTCGCTAATGATCCGGGTATGGTGCCCGGTTATAGCAATCTTGGAGATTACCTGCCTGACGATGTACATTATGAAATCATGGAGGTCGACGAACACAAATACCATTACAGGAAGCCTCTCGTCAAAGATGAAAGATCTCTAACAACGATGATGCGAAGACTACATGATTGGTACATGAAAACCGGCAGAGAGTCTGATGGGATGAATACTTTGACGCTGAGAGTTAAACCGGAGCATGACCTCGTTGGAATTGAACTGCTGAATGTTCCATTTGAGGATTTCTTCCAGTTTTACAATCTAAAGTCCCTCGATAAAACAACGATCACTTGCTACTGTCGGTAAGTAGTACTACTTCTGTCATTAAGTCTCTCTATATAGGTCAGCTCTTTCATTGCATGTATTTATACTTATCCTCACTATATTATGCAGATTGAAGATCGCCGAATTGAAGAAAAGACAAATCGGTGATATTGGGTTCATTAACACAAATCTCATAGATGCATATACGGTTGAAAAACATCCCAAAGAAGCCGAGGCCAACTTGCTACGATCGTTGGTATTAAATCAAAACAAAGATATAATACTCTTTCCTTACAACTTCAAGTGAGTGTTACTGTCTTCTGCATATTCGGTTTCCCTTATTAGTCTAGGTTATGGTAATGTAATTAATGACTTATGCATGCATGCGCAGCTTCCACTATATTCTCCTAGAGATTAAGCTTGAGCCGGGAGTAGTAACCGTCTTAGACTCGAGACGAAAAGATCCCCAGGACTATGCGGACATGACTCAAATGCTCGAGAAGTAAGTTAAATCGATCATTATCCACCATATCAGCAACTTTGTTCATTTCCTGATATCAGGTAATTGTTTTCTTTGTCTGGCAGGGTTTGGAGAAAATTCACCTCAAAAGCCCCGGGACTGCCGAACCAGCTGCAATTTAGACACCCGAAAGTAAGTACTATAGTAGCATGTTCCGCGCATCTCCTAGTGATTCAAGCGCTAGTTTGATCAATACCATCTAGCATGCTTGCTTATCAGTTTGATTGACCTCTATTTCTTGTAAAGTGGTTGTGGCAGCAACCCGGGAATAATTACTGTGGATACTACGTTTGCGAGTCCATCCGCTACCATACCTGTGAGTGGGGCTACACTGAAGAATAATATGAAGTGCGTAAGCAATAATATTCACAATTTTATTTTATTACCATCATTTGTGTTGAGTTTCATTTATTCATATATATATGTATTGACCCCCTTCTTCAAATTAGATTTTTCGGAAGCGGGATCAACTCCTAGCAGAAGATCGTACGCGAGGAATTCAAGAGGAATTGGCGGCATTCTTCCTTGACCACGTGATCGCTGAAAACGGAGAATACTATGTGGACCCTGTGTTCCTACAATATAATTAGGAGATTGTATTGTAAGAGATAATTATTGTATATATGTAGCCGGTAGTGTCGGATAGATATACGAGAACTTGTTGTTCGACCAATATCTCGGAGAAGGAGAGGTGGTCGATATCACTTCTCTCTGTATGCATATGTTCATGACGATCTTCTGTTTCCTTCATTTGATTACTAGCTAGCGTGTCTACTCCTCTCCATACGTATAGATATACGAGAACTTGTTGTTCGACCAATATCTCGGAGAAGGAGAGGTGGTCGATATCACTTCTCATGCATAGTGCCCTTCTTGAGTTCACTAGTGATGTGACTAGTAGCACTGGAATCAACATAACAGTTAGTATCTACTCGATAGGAGGTGTCCGCCATGGCAGCAACTTTCTTCTTCCTAGAGTTATCTTCGGCATAGCGCCACTTGCAATCTTTTGCAATATGGTTATCTTTCTTACAAATTTGACAGATGCCAGCATACCCTTGCAGAAAGGAGGTGCCGCCACGTTGACGGCCGTCGTTATTGTTGTAGTACGGGTGCCCGGAGGTGTTCCGGTTCTGGTAGCCACCATGGCCACCGTTGTAGTCGCCGCTGCCATGGCCGCCATTGCCACGACCACCGCCATGGCCTTGGCCACCGCCGTAGCCGCCATGGCCTTGTTGACGCTCCTATATCGGGGACCACCGTGGTTCCCCTTGGAGAGGTTGCCGCGGAAGCGTGCAACAGCATTGGCGGAAGATTTGAATCCTCCCATGCCCGTCCCATGGAATAGCTCGACTCGCCGATCGAAGTTTGGAACCATGGAGAAGAGGTCGTCGATGGAGAGAGGATATGTACGGACATCCAGGGCCGAGACGATGGGCTGATAGGCCATGTCCAGACTGGCGATGACGAAGGAGATCAACTAGTCGGTGGTGATTGGATCGCCCGCCACGGTGAGCTCGTCCGCGAGGGAGCGCATATGGCCGAAGTAGGCAGCAGCAGACTAGATACCTTTTCAGCGTTCGTCAGGTTGATTCGAAGGTTGTTGATGCGTGACCACGAACTGGAGGCGAACATGCTGGTGATGGCCACCCAGATGGCATGGGACTGCTCATGCGAGGCCACTTGAATGAGGACCTCCTTGGATAGGTTATTCAGCAAGTAGGCAAGAACTTGCTGATCTTCTCATGCCCAGATCACATGTGTTGGGTACATGGTGGTTTGCTCCTTGCCATCAAAATTTTTGGTGGTGATTGTCTTGGGTGGTTCAGGTGTGGATTTGTATAAGTACCCACTAGCACATATGTCCATGCATTACAACCTGAGAGATATTTTTTTTACCAGAAGCAACGTGAGAGAAATTGTGTGTCCTTCGAAAATAGTCTCCGCAGCAGTGGACAACAGAGTGAGGAGCTGCAGTCTTCTCGCGGGTCATGTTTAGCACAAGATCATGATAGTGGTGGGGTTTGTCGGCGTCTCCTACAACGGCGTAACCGGATGTATTACTAATTGCAGCGCATAAATCAAAGACCCGATGACGTGTTGCTAGCTAGTCAGACAAACGCATCCCAATACCCAATGGCCAGCCCGAATATTTAAGAAAATAATGCAGCGTCAAATTCAAAGCATTTTATGATTTTTGATCTTTTCATAAAAAACAATAATGAATTTCCGAATATTCTTCGAAACGTGAATAAATTTTTTATTCTGAACATTTCCGAAAAAACATGAACAAAATTTGAAATTGGAACATTTCTTAAATTCAAAAAAAATCTGAAAACATGAAATTTTATAAAAACACAAACATTTATGCATTAATGAATAATATATTAAAATGGGAACATGTTTTGAACATTAAGAATTATTTTCAAAGATGTTTTTATGCAAAAATTATTTAAAATTTGTGAAAATTTCAGTTAAACAACAATATTTTCGAATTTCAACTTTTTTAAAATGCAAAAACATTTATTCTAAATCCCGTATAAATTTGGAGAACACAATTTTTTTCGAAAAATTGGGTATATTTGTTAACTTTGAACCAATTTTGGAATTAGAAAAAAATAAAGATCTGAACATTTTCCAAACCAGGATTTGTTTTTGGAATTTGGAACATTTATCGAAACTTTGGAAAAAAAATTGAAATTCTGAGTATTCTGAAAATCTTGAATTTATGAAAAGAGAAAAAAGAAATTAAACTTCGAAGTGAAAAAAGGTAAAAAGAAATAGGAAAGAAGAAGAGAAAGGAACGAAAGAAAAAACAGAACACAGAATGAAACGAAAACGGGCCAGCCCAGTACTGGGCGACTTGGGCGAAGCTCTGGCTATTTGACGCTCCGTGCGGCAAATAGGTCGGCTGCTTTGGCTGGACCTCAGAGCGCAAGCCAGGTACGAAATTCAGGACAAACCATTTTTCTTTTCTAGTAGATGGACGCATAAAATTTAGTACCACCTCGGATAAAATAAAATTCGTCGGTGAACGCATGAAAAATGGGAGAAACGCACTTTGCTTTATTAGTAGAGAAGAAGAAGAAGAGATAGAGATAGAGATATAGATATAGATATAGATTTATTAGTAGGTATAGATATAGATATAGATAGATGCCCGCAGCGCTGATCTGCTAGAGCACTTGGGCATGCCATAGGATATAGCTGGTGCGGGAGAGTTTCTCCGAGACTTGAGAGGCAAGGTTGAAGGCAGGGGTGGTGGAGGAGCACACCATGGATAAGGGGCTAGATACTATGGGGAGAAGGGGCTCTGTATACCATGTGCAAGATGATCGAAGCGTCTCAACTCTCTGTAGAGAGCCCGCGTTGGTTTATAGTATTGATTATATGGGGCTTATCCCATCAGCGCATACATATTTGGTTACAATCCTTGAGGATCAAGGGAAATCAGAGAGAGTGGGATATTGTAGAGAATACAAGGAAGGTTACAATCAGAAGAAATCTCCTAAACAATATCCTTCTAATACAAAGATATGCGCCAAGTACATTGCCCACTAATATAGTAATATTACGTTCAACAGAGTGGAGACGAATGCTGTGGTGAGTGTGTGGCGGCGTGGGGAGGGGCTCTTCTTATATGGGCACCGGACCTCCAAGGCTGTAACCGACATTTAACCCGCTGGATGGCGCGTAATGTGTTTTTCGAGCATGGAGATCCGTATTTCGCTATTTTCGGGAAATTGAAATGGCCACGATTTGCAATAGTACCGCCTCCGGGTTATGCAGCGAGTTTCGGTGAAATGGTTGATGGCCAAGTGGAGATGGTCATTTAGCCAGTGCGGTCATGGTCAAGTGGAGAGTGTCATTTACCATTCTACAAGTTAGCTTAAGAAGACTTGCTTTCACTTTTTCCTCACAAAAAAGACAAATAAATTTGGTTGTTGTGAATTGTGATCCAGCCATAGAAACATTATTATACGCCTTGTGTATCAACATAACATGGAAGGAAACTCATTTTATTGGTTGCCGCTACAATCACAGCCGTTCAACATCGTTTGTATACGATCCCATGCATGATCGACAAGCTAGCTCTTCAGATCTTCCTCTCTTCTCCTAAAACGGAGCAGCTTGGAAGCTAGTTATCGAACCGCGGCGTCAGGTGCATCTGCAAAATCGCAATGTAAGAACAGAAATCATCATCACAAGAAATAATCCTTTCCAAAAGTAAAACAACACACAGATTCAACTCATCGAGATTCAAGAAGAAGAAGAATGTGATAAAAGGTGGTCTGTTGTCCCTTACCGGCCGGCGCCGCTGACGATTCGCAGGCACGTGTCTCGCAGTAGCACGGGGCGGCGCCGCCGCCGGCCTGGCTGGTGAAGATGGTGCACGAGTCTTGGCAGGACGGGATGCAGTCCCAGCGCGGGTTGTGGTGGTCGTTCCTGCAGCTGAGGTAGCACCCGTCGAAGCACTCGCAGTACTCGGACCGGGACTTGGCGGCCGCCTGCCGGGGCAGCAGCAGCAGGAAGAGGAGCACGCACAGCGCGGCCATGGCGGCCGCCCTCGACCGCTTCGCCTCCATCTCCTTCCTCGTGCAACCTATGGCTTCTTCAGGATCAACGGAGGAGAGAACTGTTGTGCTGGCTGGTGACTGTTGGTGACTTGGTGAGTCAGGTTGTGTGATCTTTACACCTAATAGAGGAGACCGTATGTCGTTTGGTTGGTTCGCACATAGTCATTGATGTGAAAATATTTTGGAAACCGAGTGCCGAATCAATTAACAAATCAAACCATTTAATTAGTTACTTGATTGTTAATTATGGGTGGAAGTAATTTTGTTCATTTAAATAAAGATTTTTCACATGGAATCAATTTTAAAACCGAGCAATTAATGCAATTAATTCATTAGACGTAGTACATTTAATTAGCCCTGTAGATAATTGAAAGTAGAATTTTATTCCAATTTGGCAGGCAAGTAATTAATTAGGTAGGCACACACAGCGCCGCCATGGCGGCCGCCCTCGGCCTCTTCGCCTCCATCTCCTTCCTCGTGCATGCTATGACTTCTTCTTCCGGATCAAGGGAGAAGAGAACAGAACTGTTGTGGACTTGTGGTGACTGGCGACTGTGTTAGTGAGTCAAGAGTGTGGATGTCCTATACATCACTGCATTTACAAGGGCAAAACAGATATTTAGCCCGGGTAACCCGTAATGCATTTTCAGGCATCAAATTTCACTATTTGTCTGGTAAATGAAAAATGCAGGATTTTTTTTCATGGCATCACCACCGGGTCGTGCGGCGTGTTTTCGGCGAATATATGATAGGCAGGGTGATGCGGAACATCCCAAGGTTAGCCCCATGGACGTATACACATCTCCTACGATACCCATTGGACCAATGACAAGAGCCCGAGCGAAGGCTATCGAAGATAAGATGAACTCGCTCCTCTCCGAACTACCACTTTCGATACATGAGACATGGCTACTACCTCAAGCGGAAACACTATGTGTGATCAGGCACTTGGAGGAAGGCCAAGGAGCAGCTACATCATACGGGCAAGACGGCCAGGACACCGAGTATGAGGGACAAGAAGAAGGGCCATCAAAGAAGCTCCAGCCACTGGACGACCGGTCGGGACCGGACGTCCGACGCCTGAAGACCCAGCCGACGCCAAGCCCCAGTCAACTCAGAATACAGCGAGCGGACGTCCGGCATCTCCCAGCGAGCGGACGCCTGGCTAGGACCGGACATCCAGCGCCATCACACGCGAGCCAAAATTAGCGGAAGTCCGAGGTGACCGGACGACTGGCGGCCCCTCAACAGAACAGAAGTAGCGGAAGTCCAGCGACCACCGGACGTCCGGAAGTCCAAGAGCCACCGAACGACCGGTCCCCAGTGGACGTTCGGTACCTATCTGCGCACAGTTACGGGCCCGAGGCCCATGTATCCCTTTCTCACTTACCCCTTTCGTGGACCTAGACTATATATACTCCTCCACCTCCTCCTAAATAGGGTTAGCGTTGTGATAGCTCATATGTGAGATAGACCCTCGATCATCCATCCGGATCTACTCCATTGCGAGGGACCGACACCTCTTCGGAGAAGATCCACTTGGATTCAAGACCCCTAACGGGAAGACATCAAGACCTCCTCACGGAGAAGAACCGGTTACCCTTTGTATCGTCCCTTGTTGACTTTGGACCGTGTGATCTCTATGTGTACTCGGATCTAGCATATGTGTGACCTAATCTTGTTGGTTTGCATGTTTTCTCTCGCGTTTTCCACTACAAAAAAATACACTTCCGTGATGATACGTGTTTGTCACAGTAGGTCATCTTTTCTGTCATGCATGTACATCCATGACAAATTTATGACAGAATCAAGATAGACATACCTGTGCTGTCGTAGAAGTGTTCCATGACATTACCAAAATTATCATCACGGAAGTGTCCACTTCTATGACGATAAATCGCGCGTCACAGAAGTGCTTTCGTCAAGGGTGACCGACACGTGGCATCCACCGTAACGGAACGCCGATAAGCTATCGGGTCCGGTTTTGGATCTGATAACCCGTTAACAGCCCCGACCAATGGGGATTTTCCATGTGTAAAATCATCATTGGCTGGAGGAAACACGTGTCGGCTCACCGTTGGGACAGATGCCATCCACTCATTGGACCCAAAGCGCTTACGATACGCCGACACGTGGCACGGCCCAACAGAGGCCCATTCGTGTGAAAAGGCCGGCCCGTTTGACTTGGTCAAAAGGTGGCGGGCCGGCCCACGGCAAGCCTGTTAACGACCTGTTCGCATATAGCCCATTTACAGCCCGCTATCCCAAGGGCCGTTTACGGCCTATCCGAATTAGGCCCAGTAGCGTCATCTGGGCCGTCCAATATAATTCCAGCCCATTTTAACTTCTGGCCCATGTATGGCCCATGACGTCTTTCGGCCCATATGAGGCCCTTAGTAACCCTCAGCCCCTTAACGGCCCGTGGTAAAACTGGCCCGTAATGAACAGTGCATCACTTTATACCCATTAACGGCCCATTATTCCGTTGGGCCGTTTCCAGCCCATGATATCTTTCGGCCTTCTCAGGGCCCATTTATTCTTGGGCTCATTTCCAGCATTCGGTTACTTACGGCCCGTTACTGTCATTTTCTGCTTGTGGGCCAAATTCAGCCTGTGGTTACAGTTGGCCCGTTTGCGGCCCGTTAATACGTTGGGTCGTTTTCATGTTGAAAAACCCATTGGGCTGTTTTCATAGAGTTATCAAATACGGCCAATAAACGGCCCGTTATTGTCCATGAATAGTACGACCCATGATTGGCGAAATGATGATACGCCCCGTAGAAGGCCCATGGATCCTACGGCCCGTAAAAGGCCCATGGATCGTACGGCCCGTAGAAGGCCCATGGATCCTATGGCCCGTATAGAAGGCCAATGGATCCTACGGCCCATAGAAGGCCCATGGATCATACGGCCCGCAGGAGGCCCATGGTTACAACAGTCCGTATGTTGCCATGACTATTTTGGCCTAGTTTCCAAAAATTGGTTATTGTGCTCACTAGAAAAACACAAAAAAAGAACTGCAGTGACTACAAGCAAACAACTAAACAAGACAATAAGGAAATAAATAAGCAAGCAATTAACGCTAGCCTATTACCGCTATTACACATATTACATCCACTGGGCATCAAAGTTCGCCACCAGTGCAAATATAGGGAATAAAGCAGCATATTAGATACACTGGCCATCAAAATTGGCCACCAGTGCAAATAAACGCGGCAGCAAAACAAGAGCATAACTGAAACAACTTCATAAGAGCTCAAGAAACGTGGTATCCACCATGCTGGCAATAAGCTTAGCAAGCTTATTAGCTTTGTCCTGTTTGGCGCTAAAATCCTCAAACGCTTGCTGTTGCACCAGAAAGTATGCATCTGAATGCTCCAGGGACTTCCGCAGTCCTTCCGCTTCTTGTCGCAGCACAGCTGATCGATGTCTTTCAGCTTGTAGTTGATACTCAAAAAACGAACTAATTCAGACAGTGAGTTTGAATAGCTTGTGCAAGCGGTAGTGGCCAGTAACTCCAACACTAAACCAAGACAGGACTTTGGGGTTGTCTCACTGTCTTCGAGATAGTCTTCCTTAGCTGTTTTATCAGCTTTGTTGGAGACCAACAAGGATGTGTCATTATCCTGAACCTTATCTGCATTACTTCCTTTACGATTGCTTAATTAGGCACTCTTCCCCAATATTCTGTCAGCATTCTAAAAGAAGAAACAAGCAGACACATAACAGTTTAGCATGTACTAGTATATGAAACTCATTTCAGTGAACCAGTTCATTAGTAAGGTGGACAGGATTAAACTACCAAGTCTTCTATTGCCAAGTACTAGTACATAATAAAAGCATCAAACAAACATATGTCTATGTCCTATGGTCACTGCATTGTCTTGCCAAATCAAAATAGAGACACGGTTCAAATCATATCAGTTCAAGACAAAGCAGCAGTGAAAGAATACAAAGCGTGGGAAACTACACGGCACAACAAGATTTCAGATGGGTACCACGGGTCTACATGTACAACAACACTATTGGCTCTGTTGTGATGCTAGTAATGTGCATGATATGAGAAGTCAACTGTATACACAATTGAAATTGAAATCAACAGAGTTATTGATAAGAGCAAGCCTGTTAAAGAAACATGCGTGAACATACCTGCTGTGCCATTGAAGTTTTGATTGGATCCTTCAATTTAAAAATAAGTTTGTATGAGTAAATACAGTGATACAAGAGCAAAGCAGTATGCACGATAGCAATCATCGTTAAAAAAGGCGCGCCTAAGTGAGCACTTAAGCGCGCCTAGGCTCTAGGCGTTGGCGAAATGCATTGCGCATAACTACGCTTAATCTATGCATAACTACGCATAAGCATGCGCTTTGGTTAGTAAAGCGCAAGGCGGTGGCAAAACGCACAATTAACGGCTAGCGCTTTTTTGAACTATGATCGCAATGGGATCTTAAATTAGAACAGTTGTTCTTCAGGTTTAGGCACTTGTTCTACATGAACAGAGTACAGTAAGACGCAAGAATATAGTACTTAAAATAGAAAATGAGCTCATAGACCTTACCACATTCTTGGTATGGGACCAGTACAGAATAAGGCGTTCCCAGTCATCGTCCAGTAAATGTGTCTCAGGAGAACGTAAGGGAATTTGATGAGTTTGTTTGCCGGTGAAGTTCGTTTTCTTCAGGTAATTCCGATACTGCCACCAAGCATTCTTGAAGATAGCAGAGGTATTAGCACAGGTTACCTCATCCTGAGTTTCCAAATCGGTCCTTCTCTATAGAGAAAAATGGGAAAATTTGCTGTATTATAACCATCATGGAGGTAGGATGTATGAGACAAAGCAAAGTAATTGCCATGAATAACATTACTTACACATAACTCCTGGACAAACACCTGCAACTGGCATTTTCCTTCATCTTCAGTATAATATTTCCAAGATGGGAAGATACGCACATACGATTTAACAACATCAAATGCGATAGATGCTAAACTACGACTAGCTGGTTGTGCTTCCTCCACAGGAATAAGCGTACTAACTGGTGGAGTTGGGATTCGCCGTGGTAGTACTGGCCCTTTGGGCACTGGAGCTGCCTTAGTAACTGCTCTTGTTTGGGAGCTCTATGGTGGAGATGGTGCTGAGTCAACAGGAACTGGGTTACTATCTGCTAGGGTTGGGGTTAGATTGGGTGAAGCTGGTTCTCTGTCCATCGCAGTAGGGGTACAATCTGCGAGAGTTTGGGTTATGTGTGGTAGGGCTGGTTCTCGTGCATGTACAACCGGGGTGCTATCTCCATCAAGAGGTAGCACTGTTTTATTTGAAGACCGTGTTTTTAGTCCGCTAGATGCTGGCATCACCCCCTCCAATTCAAATGGCTGATAAACAGGAAACATAGTTGAATGTATAGACATTGTATGAGAGACAGATGCAATAGATAGTGTGGAAAAAAGAGGGCATGAAATAGTTGACATGTATATTGTTTAACTAAAACGGATAGCATGACATAATTTCACATATATGATGTTTATCTAAACTGGATAGCATAGCATAACATAATTCAAAGATATGATGAATAACTAAACATGATCGCATGACATAATTCACCTACATGTTATCTAAGTAATCAGGATCGCATTATTTAATTCACATATGTGATTTATATGCTAAACAAAGGGCATTAGATATGATGTGTGAACTAAGAACATGGTGTTGAATATTGTGTATATGATGTCTAATCTATGCAATGCAAGACACCATATGCATGATATGAGCAGTATAACCGTGCCAAGTTAGAGCATACACCTCGGTGGGGGAATAGGACTGGTCATCTGTCTCTGAATCCATCTCCGAGGAGCTATCGAGACCCAATAAGAGATCTGCTTCGACATGTAGCACTGTCTGCGCTGAAGGCCTTGTTTTCACTCCAGATTTTTCAATCTCCCACCCAAATGGCTGATTCACAGGAAGAGTAGTTTAATGTACAAACATTGTCGACAAATCAAAATGTAATGAAGAAAAGGATGGGCAAGATATCATTCAAATATATGATGCCTGGTTAAACAGGATGGCGTTGCACATTTCACGTATATTATGGCTAGCTAAAAGACATGAGACTGCACAATTCCCATATATGATATAGAAACTAAATAGGTGGCATTACAGAACATGTCTAAACTAAGAAGATGACATATATGATGTCAAAAGTAGGCACTGTAAGGCAACATATGCATGATATGACTAACATCATCATGCCAAGGTAGAGCAAACACCTTGGGGGGTAAATAGGAGTGGTCAGCGGTGTCTGAATCCGCCTCAGAACAGATATCTTCCTCTGGATTACAATCTGGAGAGGGTGGGGAGGGTTTGCCATTGAACCCACCATGGAGCGATGTCTGCATGACATTCTATTGCCGCGCAAAACTCTTCTCTTTTTCTCTATATGTTCAGCATGACTGTGTACAATATCTGACATGCATACAAAAACATATGGTGAGATTATGTAAGGAGAGCATGCTGAAATTTAGAATGATGGTAACAACCAGTGAATGGATCCAAAAATAATGATAGCAGGCTAATGATTTCTTTAATTTAATAAAAAGACAGATGATGATTGCTTTACTATTTGTTTCCCACCCAAGATGAACAACATAGGCATACCCTAGGTGAACCAGATATTAGACAGGGATACTATTCATTGCTTCCTCGATATGTGCCCCACAATTAATTTAGAACTCAAGTTTGAACATTAATTTGGACCTGACTTGGAGTCCAAGAGGTGAACAGGACGATAAAGAAGCAGGTAATTTTAAGCAATGCATAACATAAGCAGAAACAAAAGAGTGCGACCTCTCTTCTAGACCCGTGTACTCCTCAGGTTCATCTGCTGAGTCGATGATGGTGATGCCGTTGCGGTGGGTGCCGGCGGCAGGGAAGTCGTGATGTCTGGTTTGGTGGATGTTTCTGTCGATGGAGCAGCTCAGTTGAGGTGGACGACGTCGCGGCAGGAGCAGGACAAACCACACAAAGTTCCCTTCGACACCTACCTGTAACTGAAGTAATTCTGTAAGGGCTCATTTGGCTTGCATGATTCTAAAAACGCAGGGATAGGAAAAACACCGGAATAGGATAGGAATGCACATGGTAAACAGAGCATTTGTAAACACAGGATTTCTGTCAACTTGAGTGTTTGGTTTACAGGAATTGGAAGAGCAGAGGAATGCAAAGAAACATGGCCAAAATAAAGTGAGACCATATGAAAGCGTGTACAGTTAGAATGTTATTCTGCCACTAATGCACTTGGTCTTGTTTTCATGCATAGGATTTTTAAAAGTAGGTCCAGGTGGATGTTTTGCTTGATTCCTTTCAACAAAATGCATGAATAATTGAATAGTAGAGTGCCATTGGAAAACTCCCTATTGCTATGTTTTTCCGTTGAACCAAAATAGCCCTAATGGATCGACATGAATGTATAGTAATAAGTGATGCAACAAGTGTACAACCTCTTTGCCGTGGCCGTGTCGACCTCAGCATCATTGGGTTGGTCGCTGAAGCAGTTGAGGCAGAGGTGGCTGTCGGAGGTGTGGAGGAAGATCTGAGGAATCTGTAGACAGCGTCCAGGGCACTGCTCTATTGTGATGGATCATTCTATCGTTGGAGCAGCCCCGGTGAGCCGTAAGACGTCAAGGCTGAAGCAGCACAAGACAGACATCGTCAATCTCAAGTGGGATTCTAATAGCATCTCCAATCGATGATTTAAAATAGATGTAAAATTTACATCACCAAAAACCACCTAACTACAACAGATGAGGTAAAAACTGTTGACTCTGAACTTAACTGTCGAAACTGAAATTTACTGTGAAATCTGAATGTTACTGTCGAAACTGAACGCAATGGTAGCAGAGAGGCACTTGACATGTAGTTTAGGGAGGGCCTGCAGTTCATCTTCAACCTGCACCCCCCTGAGCCGCCAGCCACCACCGATCGAACCGCCGGCCCCAACGCCGCCTTGCCGCCCCGAAACAACTCCCCACCGCCGGACCGCCGCCGCCCCGGCCAACCCTATAGGCCCTCCGGCCCCACCCTGAACCCTAAGATAGAGAGTGGCACTACTAGGAAAAGGGCTATAGATGGAATGGCCACTAATGGCGCACCAGACATGTGGTGCGCCATTGCTATATAGCAATGGCGCACCATGTGCTGGTGCGCCATTAGTGTGAAAGACACTAATGGCGCACCAGACAAACGGTGCGCCATTAGTAACAATTTTTTTTATTTTGCCAGACATACTAATGGCGCACCAGGACATAGTGCGCCATTACTAGTTGTAACTAGTAATGGCGCACCAGCAACATAGTGCGCCACTAAAATATTTTTTATTTTTTACTTTTTTGCAAAACTACTAATGGCGCACCTGGTGCAGTGCGCCATTACTAGTTTACGCTAGTAATGGCGCACTGCTCCCCGTGCGCCATTAGTGTATATTTCATGGACACTTGAGATCTCGATCCCCCTCCATCTCGATCGCTATCCCACCTCGCCAGATCCGGTCCCCCTCGCCGCCGAGCACCCCTTGCACCCTCTACCCCGCTCCATCGGGCGCCGCCGCCGACCCCCCACACCCTCCCCCGCTCCACCGCCGCCGACGACCCACCGCACCCTAGCTCCCCTGCTCCACCGCCGCCGACGACCCACCGCATCCTCCCCGGCCCGCTCCACCGCCGCCGCCGACCCCCCGCACCCTCCCCCGCTCCACCGCCGCCGACGACCCACCGCACCCTCCCCGGCCCGCTCCACCGCCGCCGCCGACCCCCCGCACCCTCCCCGGCCCGCTCCACCGCCGCCGCCGACCCCCCGCACCCTCCCCGGCCCACTCCACCGTCACAAATTATTACTGTTTTTGTAAAAAATTGTTACTGTTTCATATTCATATTCATTTTCTAAAAAATTTATTAGATGCAACAAAAAATAATAAAAAAAATTACTTATGGCGCACCTATGGCTGGTGTGCCATTGCTACATCAAAAAATTTTACTAATGGCGCACCCGTCGTGGGTGCGCCATTGCTATGTAAAAAAAACATTCTAATGGCGCACCGCTTCGGGGTGCACCATTAGTAAGTTTCCCCCCTTAGCTAATTCCTCCCCTCTCCCTCGCTAGTCCACCCGCGCGCTCACCTGACCCACGACGCCGCCGCCCCGACCCCCGCCGGACTCCAACCCCGTCGCCCCCGCGCCCCCGTGCCCCCCACCACTGCAGCTCCCCCGCGCCGCCACCCCCGCACCCTCCCCCGCGCAGCCATCCCTTCGACGCCGCCGCCGCCGACCCCGACCCCAACCCCGACCCCGACCCCTCCGGCGACCGGCCGCGCCCGCCCAGGTACCTCTCCTCCTTCCTCCTTGTCCAGCGGCCAGCCGCCCCGACAGCATCTCCAGCAGCACCTCTGAGCAATTTGCTCCACTTGCTCATGCACTAGTACTGCATATGCATGTCTTGTTTTCTGGTTATGGATATTGTATAGTACTGCATATCTTGTTTTTTTGTAATATAATGCTTACCAAAGGTTTCAATATTTTGCTGTTACCATTGTTCTTTGAGCATAATTCTTTTTCATTTCCTACTATCCTTATTCTAATTCTCTTAAATTGCTATGTTGTGTGTAATAGAATTAGATCTTGGATCTGCTAGTGGAATTTGGGAGTTTGTTAGCCAGCTTGGTGACTCCAGATTTTTTCTGTGATCTGTGGCTGGCATCTAGACAGCACACACATACATACAGAGGCACATAAATTTCGAAGCTGGAAATAAACTACCAAAACTGAAAGAAATTGGAGTGTTGAAGATATGCTAGTGCTGAATTTTAGTAGTAGACTAAAATAAATTTTAGAATGACTGAATGTATGCAACCTGCAGTAGTGTAGCTGTACCAAAATCACATCTGCCCTAATGTATGCAGTCATGTTTTTATGCCATTCTAACTTGTCCACTGGGACTTCTCTCCTGTGATGTCTGTTTTGTTTCTGCAAAAACCCATTCAGTAGTGTGGGACTGTGGATCATTAGCAAGGAAACCGTGCTTTAGTTCAGACTTGAGAGATATTTTCCTTTGCTTCAATAGGTAGTTTGCTCACAGTCCATATGAAAGTAGAGGCACATTGTGGTGCTAGTTTGCTGGGTTTTGTCTCCGACCATCGTGTCGTGATGATTTTGCAGGTACCCCGAGAGGCCCTTGAGTTTGCCGGAATGTCGATTAACTTCCATTCCGGCAAATTCGGGTACTCCATATGTCCTATTTTCAGCAAAGGTCATGCTGAAATTTTCCGTGAATTTTAGCATGACTTTGCTAAAAATAGGACATATGGGGCACTTCCGACTAATGCATGGGCCGGGGTATCTTAGTACTTAATTAAGTAGGATCAACTTCCTCTTGTGTTATTCATATAGAAGTGTGATATCTACTCATAGTTATTACTAATGTCAGTTGCTCGTCATCGATAAACCCTAATCTGGTAGGATGACCTACTAAAAAAGCCCATACCACATATTCTATTTGGATGGGCGTGTTTTCACCACACTGTGGATTATCTTATTGGACCCAACAGAGATGATGTAGTTTTGAATTATGAACATAGGAAATGTCGTCATCGGACGACGAAAGTCTCTCGGGGGAGTGCGACTGGTGCCACGACGGTCGAGGTCTGTGCGACAGGCCTCACCTGGACGATGATCGGCGCTTCAGCATTAAGCTCGAGGAGACCTTCGAAGTTGAAACGGTACGCAACGACGACAAGTGTTTTTTTCATAATTAAGCATGACTTCAACTATCCCAACGTGTAATTTCATCTTTTACAATTCGAGTATAGTTTATCCCATGCCATGCAAGACGCTATGTCTTGGAGAGGATGGATTTTGAAGATCATGAAAATTTTGAAACGAGAAAATTCACCTAAGGACACATCATGATGTGGATTTTGAAGTAAATCTGTATAATGCTGAGAGCGTAACCCATTTTGGTTGCAAAAATTGGGAAGCATTTTGCAAGATGTATGGTTTTGATGAGGGTATGCTTGTCACCATGGATCTTGGTGATCCTGGCATCGACCAAGACAATATGGACATTTGGGTCCTTGTTGATACGCCTCCAGTTCTACCGCTATGTGAGTTTCTCAAACATAGTTAATTATTAACTAATCTATATTGTTTATTTCAAAATAGTTGACAACTTATTTCCATTGACAGCTTATTTTGATTGTTCAAAAAATGTGCGGAAAATGGTAGACAAAACCCACTACACCGATGGCTCCGAGTTAACTTATCAGGAGAAAAATCATCTGGTCGGATTTTGTACTGATCTTGAGAATTACAATATCTACAATCAAACTCCTCAAAATTATGGTCAATACGTGCCACTAGTGCACGTGTTGAACTACGGTAACTACCATGGAGATACCCTGGTAAGATTTTGTACTATTACGACATCCGTGCATCTTTTGCATACTTCTAAAACTAGTACATCATTGCTAACTATGAAGTTATTACTATGTTTTTCAACAGAGAATCCCAGAGGATTGTGTGCCTCATTTGATGTATCAGAATGGCAGCCTTCAAGTTTTGAACTTATATCCAGGTCATCCTACAAATCTCAACTGTCCATACCGGATTTCTAGAAGAAGTGGAGACATGCTAATCAGAGAATGGAAAAAATGTATGGACAGTCGTAAGGAGGTTCTTGGAAGCAACAGGAAGCGCCGCGCAAGAATTGGAGACAGGATGATCTCCATTCTCCATAATGGAGAGTCAGGGTCTATATTTTTTTATGCTATTTTACCTTAAATAGGGTATTTTAGGTCCTGCCTAATACTGATGATCATGTGCTAAGAACAATTAAGTAGGGTTGGTTCGATGACTATCAGGATGATGATCGTATGACTTGTTATTAATAACTAGTAGAAGTTGTATGATGATGATTAGTAGGACTTGTTAGGATTAGTATTAATTTCGACAAACTTGCTACTCGCGGTCTCGAGACTTGTAATGTTCTATCTTTGTTCGGTCTTTTGATTTCGGAGACTAATATGATGAATTGTATTCGGAGACTAATCTTCTATTGTATTCGATGAATCTGCTGTTGCTGTGTGGTGCTGTTTATATTCTGTCCAATAATATATTTTGTAATCTGTGCAAATATCAGAAAAAAAATCGCTAATATACATACTAATGGCGCATCACCCAGACGTGCGCCATTAGTATGCCAAAGGACACTAATGGCGCATCACCCACCAGTGCGCCATTAGTATGGCAAAGCACATGCCCACTGGGAGGCATACTAATGGCGCACCGGGGCCTATACTAATGGCGCACTGCCTGGTGCGCCATTAGAGTACCAGATACTAATGGCGCACCAGCGGTGCGCCATTAGTAAAAATTACTAGTGGCGTGATGCTAGTGGCGCACCAGTAGTGCGCCATTAGTAGGCAAAACTGGTGTGCCACTAGTAAGCCTTTTTCTAGTAGTGTGGGGAACCTCTCCGGCGAGCCCCCCTCCCCGCTGCGGGTGGTTCTTCCTTATCTCCAGCGAGCCCCCCACCCCCTGAAAATCGACTGACCCAAAAGTCGATTCAGTCGACTGAAGTGTAGCTAAATCAGAGCAGAGCAGCAGCACGAGCGAGGGGGAGAGCAGCAGCAGCAGCGCGAGCGAGCGAGAGCGGGAGCAGCAGCAGCTGGGCGAGCGAGCGATCGAGCGAGAGCCGGAGCAGCAACAGCAGCAGCAGCGCGAGCGAGCGAGCGAGAGCCGGAGCAGCAGCAGCTGGGCGAGCGAGCGATTGAGTGAGAGCCGGAGCAGCAGCAGCTGGGCGAGCGAGCGATCGAGCGAGAGTCGGAGCAGCAGCAACAGATCCAGCTGGTATGGACGCCGCCGCCGAAGGGGCTCGCACTGGGGGAGAGCCGCCGTGGAGATGTCGCCCACGGCGCCAGCTTCAAGGTAGCCGCTCCATGGGGGTGCGGGATGGAGCACCGTCGGCGCCGGGAGGTCGAGCTAAGGAGAAGGTGCGATGCGATGAGTGTACAACCTCTTTGGTGGCGCCGAGTAGGCCTCGGCTTCGTCCGAGGAGTCGGTGAGGATGTTGCGGTTCCGGTGGAGCAGGTTAAGGCGGCGCTGTGGGGATGGAGCAGCCGCGATAGACGAGGCGATCGTCGGAGCAGCTCCTTGGAGGTGGAGGACGGGGTGGCTGAACCGGCGGGACGACGAGATGGACGACGGATCCTCATCCGGGGAGGTGGACGAGGGACGTCGAGCTGTTGCGGTGGACGACGTCGTCGGGGAAGAGGCTCCGGCTGGGCAGCGCTGAGGTGGCGGACGGAGGAGGGTGGGGTTTCGCGGCTGGAGCGGAGAGGTTATGGCGTCCTGGGATTTCGAATGGCAAACAGGAGGCGATGGGAGGGGGTGAACCATGACTTAGGGACGCGCTTGTCCAAAATGTAGGGTGTGTTACAAAAGTACCCCGCACCGATTTGAACTAGCGGCCCTTTCGGCTCAGGGTTAGAAGGGGGATTTCGCGTGTCGAAATTTGGCAGCTGGAGGGAGTTTTCGCGCGTGTTGTAATTTCGGGATAGCAAGGCGCGGGTTGTGAAGGCGCCAGCTTTGGGAGCACGATATCTGAATTTTCGGCATATAAGAAGGCGCGGGTTGAACTTTAGGGACAAGCCTAACGTGTAATATTGTACTTGTACATACCAAATCAATTCGCACTTCCCTCAACCCAAAAGAAAACGAAAAAATAAAACTATTCACACTACACAAAGAGAGAGTCTTGCCCCGTTTTACTATAAAAATGCTATTTAAAGCTACTCATACCAACAATTTAGTGCAATTAAATGCTATTCGGTAGTATGAATCCATGTTATGTCCAATTAAATTTTTTCGCTTGCTGTATAATGCATGTAACCTACTCATACCAACATTTTAGTGCATTCCAAATGTCTATACTACCGCTGCAATTCGAACTGAATTTGAATTCGTTTCTCTATTTCAATAACAAATCTACAATCATGATTGTTGCCAACTTCAACCATCATTCATGCATTACCTTAATAACACACCACATGATTACTATAGAGATAGATATGAACTATGTGTACTACATGAACTCTAATTCTATTTTTTGAATACACTTGATGTTGATTCCAAATAATAGTACATTTAATGTACTAACTATAGTAGTAGAACGCCCGTGCGTTGCTACGGGCTATAATACATATAAGAATCAGACAAATGATTAAACTCGTCTTCAAGGACTAAGCTTATTTTTACCTCATACTTCGGGCGTGTTCGCACATCAAACGGATCCGAGCGAGCTCCCTAAAATTCAATAGTCTCGCTGGCCTGGTCTTCCAAAATCTAGCCATTGACGAGAAATGTGGTTGTTCCAACTATCCGTCATGTTATGTCAACACGTGGTTCCAAGACAAAAAACCCACCCCACACGCATCCTTCTCTTTTTCCGTCGAGCCCTCCCCTTCCTGCTCGGTTTCCCGTCGTAGCAGGACATTTCCAATTGGAGCCCCCTCCTTTGAAACTGGACAGATGCCGACCTCACACTCACCACACCGTACTCCCCACGTACCGACGAGGAGTCCCCCACCCAACCGCCCCGCTCCTCGCCCAGATAACACCTCTCCCCCCGTTCATGTTGATCTAAGGAGAAGAAGCCATGCGCCACCCATGACGCACCCGAGCCAAGTAGGTAGACCCAATGTCTCGAGCCATTGTTACGTTGTAACATACAATTATATGTCGTGCGATAACACAAAACAAAAATATGATGTTCATTATTGGGCATGCAACTGATATGCCACTGTGTTTGTTATTAACTCTTGAAGCAACCAACCAAGGCATCTACCCTTTTATGCTAACCAAAAATTAGATAACTTGATAAAAAACCAGATCATGCATTTTGTTGCAAAGCCATCTCTAATGAAATCCAATTTGCCTCATTTTCTAAAGTAGGAAAATTATTTTGCTCAGACAACCATAACTGCAGACCAACCCAACCCTCGTCCCGCTCACTCTCAACCCTCTAAAGTAGGAAATCGTCGGTACGTTGCAAATAACTTAGAATCACAAGGAATAGTAACCGAAACAACATCAGCGAACACCCAGCCTTCTATAGTTCTTCAACACTTTTTTGAATGGATGCTTCTAAGGACACATTTTTAATGGATGCTTCTGATGGTATTGTATATGCAATCAGTGACAGCATGTGTAAATAATTCTTAAGATGATGGTGCACTCGACATTAGTTGCATTCCAAATGGGCCCTGATCACATGTTGTGGTCAATTAAAAGAAATAGAATTATCGTGCTGTCAATGTTGCTGGAAGATCAAGATTTACATGTACACAAAAATATATGAGAGAAGTTTTGGCATCTCAAAGACTCTTACTGCTTTTACGTTAGCCTTGCATCTCTCAAATCTTACAGTGATTTCCTTCATGGTAACCGATAATCACACACTCGATTAAACCAACATTTCTAATATATATTTACAGTGCACTGATATAGAAAAAATCTTTTTTAAAAGAGATGATGTTACAGAAGAGACTGAAAGGGAACTAAGACACATTTGCCAAACAACTTATGTTGTTGACTTTGGTCCACTGCCCTTGGGCATTTACGCATAATTCGGAACACAAAAACAGTGCTGTATTGGTAACATTCTTGAAAGAATGATAATTGTTTTAAATACTTCCATAGAGAAAAACTAAGATGCTGAGAAAAAACACAATTTTCTGATCCACCATAAGTGCTTTCGGACATCCGAAAAGATTTGATTCCAGAAGGAAGGGAACAATTCGCATGTACTTACGTCATAAGAACATAAAGTTAACTAATATCCATATGGGGTAGAACTAAAATGCTTAATGATACCAATGCTGGAATTCAGAAATGTTGGCTGCAAGATGCTATCCAAAATACAGAAAAAACCCTGCTCAAATAGTTCGAGTGCACAATTCCTGGAATAGGCAAGGAGCTAACCCCAGGTTTCTGCTCAAACTCTCGTGCCATGTACAGTGGGACATGGTTTTCAGAAAAACAAAATTTTCCATGATGATCCTGAGTACATTCTACTTCCAAAATATTATTGGTTACATGGATAGGGAGATGCTTCTGGTTGGGGAACTTAAGTGCATATCCAGTGGCTGGGAAGAAAGGGCCAAAAATAAAACAAGCCATATATTTCTTTGAAATGCCTATGTCCGCACAAAGAATTAGACTCAATTTATTTCACTTATTACTACATCACAATGAAAAGAACATGAGCCCAAAATAGTGAAATAGCATAGAGAAGTACTGCAATCAAAACATACAAGTGGTCATTGTAATCCACATTGACTCGATGAATGGCATACAAAATGTAAATCAAATATTATTGAAGGGGAGATTGTTGACCTGGTAGCAATGGTATCTTCCTATCAGAACAATGCGACTACAAAAAATCCTAATGTACCGAAAATACATCATGGCAATTTCTTCAATAAACTAATATCAGATAAATGGCCTTCTCGACCAGCAATCTTCTCCTTCAGAATGTACCTGGGCACGTAAAGATACAAAATTACCGATCAAATATCTACAACACAAACTGAACCGAATCAAAAGCAGTTTTGGCTAAAAACTTTGCTGATATCAAACTGGTATCAAACAAATGGCCTCTTGGACCAACATAGGAAAGAAGCATAGGTTTCTCAATTTGGAATAGAAGAGCTCTTCATAAATCTAACAAACTAAACAAAATCAAAAGACCTAGAGCTATGGGGGCTCACCAAAGACATGGAGGCGATCAGTACCCAATGGCCATATGCAAGGCCGATGCAGCGAGGATAAAGTAAACAATATGCAGAAGTAGAATCTGTGGCTCGAGCAAGAAAATAAAAAATACTATCAAAAGGGGAAAACACAAACCTTAGAGGGAAATGTGGGTTCACCAAGAAAATGGAGGCGAGCCGATGAAATCTCCGTCACTGCATGCGAACCTGAAGCAAAGTAAATACAAATGTGCATCAAGATATATTAACATGTGACTTGGGATTTACTTCATCCTTCGAACCCAACACATGAATTTGTAACCTTCAAGGGTGAGCAATTTATGAAAGCATATCTCTCTCTAATTTATCAAATTCTTCTTTCTTATAATTGTAGATTCTGTACAATAATTCGAATGAATAATTGGAAGAGGGTTGGCCTGCTCAAACCTGACATGATGTGTGTGTGGAGAGAGAGAGAAAACCATATCTCAGCACCAACACGATGTTGGGGGGAGCCTTCTTCAAGAATCACCAACCTATTTATTTTCGTAACATATGCTTTTATCGCAGCTCTATCCAGTGGCCTAACTGATCGAAGGTTGATCACCTGTTAAAACATATCAGTAGAAAATAAGTTAGTATTCATGGCATGTACCATGTAGAGTAAAATCATATCGATAGTTACACTGAGAATATATTTTAGAAAAGAAGTTACCTTAGCACTGATTCCTTCCTCCGACAGTATTCAGCAGCCTGTAAACAAACTGAGCATTATAATATGTCAAAATAAAAATGCTGAGAGAGTAATTCAATCCAGCAACAGAACATATTAGGACAAAAATACAAAAGAAAACCACAATTTCCAAAAGGTCTTGTATCTGAATGAAATCATTGCACACACCAAAGCAAAGCTGATATTGTTATAAAAATGTACTTCTTGCTACAAGGATAAAACCAGAAAAGACCATGTGCAAAATGAACTTTCTCGTCAATCTAGCTGGGGGCCTGTTCATATGAAGAAGGGAAGGATCAGCAAAGGAAATAACATATCAAGAAAAGAAAAGAAAAATATTAGAATGTAATATGTTTGCTCATCGATTACCTTCTGCCTTTTTGATAAACATATTATATTTTAACTTGCTCCATTGTTTTCTTTTTCTTTTTTACCAAACTACCATATATGGTACACGAAGAAACAATTACCTGAAGGCATTAATATCTTTTTCAGCTTTTTAGTCTTACTGAATACTCCTGAAGGAGTCAAGGACTTGTTTGCTACTATATATTAATAGGAGTAGGTAAAAGGCCAGTGTCGGTGAAAATATTATAAGGACAAATACATTAAATTCAATGACAAAATCAAGCTTTCAAATGATGCTTATGTGGTATTGCAATGAACTCCGACATCCAAATGTACTGTAAAATAAAAAAATTAACATCTGCTGTGAGCGAGCACAAGTATCGATCAATTTTACAATTGCTGATTTAGATCCTAAGAGGCTATATTTCTTTATTCAACTGATATAAATAAATTAAATAAGATGAGAGTGAGACTACATACATAAAGCTGAATGTGCAAGATCGACATCATTCCCTAAGTGCTTTTCTACTCAACTGCTTCCTTCTGGATGTTTTGAATGTTCAATGGAAAACAAAATTCAAAAATACATGGTCAGATAATTGCAACCTCAGTTTATATATAGAAGAATGTTATTGAAAGAATTGCATCTAACCAAAAACAAACCTTAATTTGAGACATATAGTTTGATGCCTTACCTACAGTTGTAACCTTCTCACCAAGTATGCCAATCTGCATGTTCGAACGGAATTTTCTATCAGAGAGCAAGCAGAGGTTTATACATCAGAATGTTCTATGAGAAGCAAGCAGAGGTTATACATTATATAGAGGAGACTAATAGAGAGTACCAACTCGATATTTCTTGCTGGTCCATACTTCCATTGTCGGCATGAAAATGAAGCACTGCCACCGTTGCCGGCTCCTCCAAATGCCCATCGGTGTAGGCATGCTGGAGAACATACAGTACTGCACGAGTCAAACCAAAGAAGCAAAGAGCGTAGGAAAATAGACAAATGAATACTGAAAGAAAGGAGAAGATAACCACCATATATGTTATTTTGCACAGTTCATTACATGAGTCAAATTACAATGGTTATATTCCAAGGCCATCTGATAGTCCCTATTTTACAAAGCATGGCTTTGATGAACATACCAATCAGCTACTCTTAACGTTCCACATCACCTAAGCTAGCACTGATTGCAGAAAACTTACAATATTATTTAGAGGTGCTAGTTCAAACTATGGCGAATTATTTGCATGGCTTATCATCAGCAGTTATGTTTTTACTGCCTTTAGTATTTTAATTAGGCTTCATTGAGAACTACTGCTGCACATTAAGTATGAGAAGGTAACAGCAGGCAAAATATCACTCTAGGCACCGGTCAAGTTTCAGTTGAGAATTCACACATTATATAAGAAGTATATGTGATGATAGATTTGAATCTGAAACGAGATCATGTATACCTTGTAAAAACATCATCCGCCAAAGGGGCAAGTATCCCTTCTAACATCAAAGTACCTACAATCAGTCGACGTGAAATATCACTAAATAGATCAAATAGATAGATTACAACCTACAACTCAAATAAATGGATCACACGTCTTTGCTTGAGAAGTTTGTACTGCCAAAAAAAAGAAAATCTTGAAAAGAAACACCAATATCACTAAACTTTACCCCTACACAATTGCAGATCCTATGCCACTTCTTTCATTATAATCAAACAAGAATTCAGAATATACCATAATGCAAATTACAAAAATTAGGGAGTAGCTTGAGGCCTGACTGAGTTGTAGGGGGAAACTAGGGCAGCAGTGAAAGGTAGCAAGCTAAGAGGAACATCTGCGCGTGGCGCTCACATATTGGGTGCTCACCATCGACGTCGTAGGGGGCAGGTTGCTGACATCCACCTGTACCTGTAACCCCCGACCTCCTCCTTGTCCGCCGTCGTAGGGGGCAGGTTGCTGACATCCACCTGTACCTACGCCGTTCTCCTCATCTCCGACGCCCCGACTCTCTGCTCCGACTGCGCCCATGGTTCACCACGACCATGAGCGCCTGCTCCGTCCACTCGCACGCGATCTCGCCCGGGGCTCTGCCGGTTGAACCCACCTCGTTCTGGCCACTGTCAGCGGAGGGGGGTGGGTAGGGGACGTCTGCCGGAGCACAGACGAGGAGCAGCCACACTCACGGTCGTTGCTGCCAAAATTTGAAGGAGGAAGATGGGGGAGGGGAGGTGGATACCCGATGCGCTGCGCGGCGAGGCACGGTGGCGACCCCGGCCATGGTTCTCGATCGATCTGCCTCGCGGAGTGGAGGCAGGTTGCTGACGGGAGGGAGGAGAAGAGGATAGTGTGCATCTGCGACACGGGTAGGGGAGGCCAGCAGCGGCTAGGAATTGCGGGACGCGATTGGACTTTCTCTCGGGGATTATTTTCGCTGTTTTTTTTTCATGCGTGCGAGGGGATGCGAGGGCATGAGGGCCTGGCTAATTTTCATAGGTTAACCGCCGTAGATTTTTTTAGGACGATTTTCTGTCGCTGAACCGTAGTGTTTCACAACGGGCCTCGTGGTAGCCTGCCCTTTTTTTGGTCGGTCTCGAGGGAGGAAGGGAGGGATCGCTGGGTAGCGGGAGGTGGGATGGAGGACGAAAATTAACCGTCTCTGGTGGGACGAAAATTGACCGGCGGAGACTACCAACTGCTCCATTACGAGTAGAGATATTCATAATCTAAACCATGTACCGTACGTGTACACCGTCTTTATCACACATAGTATAGTGCCCCGCCCCCTACATTATGACAAGTATTTAGACCTGAGCTGCAAAAGCCACACATTAGCCCAAATTATGATCAATGTTCTATATGTTATACGTAGTACTAGCAAGATGCCCATGCGTTC
Organism: Aegilops tauschii subsp. strangulata; assembly: GCF_002575655.3. NCBI lineage: Eukaryota > Viridiplantae > Streptophyta > Magnoliopsida > Poales > Poaceae > Aegilops > Aegilops tauschii. The sequence continues at coordinate 32,068,955 of NC_053040.3, read as the reverse complement.
CACAGAACATCAACATGATCAAGGGGAGGCCTAATTTGCAAATATGGAGAGGGGTGTGGGTATCTTTTTTCAAAATTGCCATAGTTTCCTTCCTATCCGTCAGATATAAATCGGACGGCCTATATTGCAGGATGGCACCATCATCAACAACTCCGTTTTTTTATAAGAGTAGAGATAAAATATATTATATGTAGTATAACATGTTCATAACCACACCATGTGTACCACCGTTATATATATTCACACATGCGTCGGTTTAAAACACTATGACAAATTCTTCAAATATCCGAATTCGCTTTTTATAATGAAGTATGATCTCTATTCGTCTTTTACACCCACACATTCCTCTTATCTTTGTAGCTAGCTAGCACTAACTTTCTCTCGTGCATGCAGACGCCCGCATCCCTCTAACCCTCCCTCAGCATTCTCTAGCTCCATCGCGCAAATTCGTCTTTTCACTTTAGGTCGTTCACCCATGGTGTGTGTAGGCCCCCAGCTCCTTCTTTACGGCACACATCGATCGATATGCCTCTCTAGCCAGGTGTGCCTAGCAAAAAACACAAGCTTCCCCTCTTCTCTTATCACCGTCCATGCCTCACTCCCACCACTCTTTTCATCGATCTCGTACTCGCACACTTCTCCCCCCTCGATATAGTATGACTCTCACACCACCTCCTAGATGCATCCCTTTCTCTCTATCCTTCTCCCCGTGCCTCATTTGCTTCTAACACACACATGCATGTATCGATCGATCTCCCAACATATACCTATGTCGACTTTAACTATCCCCCCATCGATCCACGTACCTCACAAGTTATGTCTCTCCTTTCTCTGACAAAGGACGATTGATCTTCCTATGTAGTTATGTCTGCTTACCACATCCATATCGCCCCCCATCATTCGTGCATTCCTCCCGACCCGTCTCTCTCACACTCGTGCACAGACATGCAGCCATTCCCGCTCTTATTGATATTGCAGGCGTGCCCTCCGGTTGTCTAGCAAGCCTATCCCACCATTTGTTAGAAGCAACTCCACTACCACCCCCTCCAACACTCTAGCTCTGTCTCTCTCCCAACCTTATTCCTCTCCTACACATATGCATGGATGACGATCGATCTCCCTTAATACATGAGGTAGATCGATCTCCCTTAATACATGAGGTAGGCCTCTCTCCTCCTCCACACATATACCAGCCATTGTACCTCTATAGTTAATTAGGCCTCCCTTCCCCCACCACACACCGATAGTCGAGCGCTGTAGGTAGGTATCCATGCCACAGAGACAAACTGCACATGTCCCCTCACGTTCCAGTAGGCCAGCCACTCTATATCTTTGACGTGGGCACACACAAATTCGATGGCACTCTTTATCGATCACGTGCGCGCACACACACACACATCATCCCTCTCTTCGATTCTATGGACACCTCAAGCCGATGATACCTCCACTCTCTTCTCGTGGATCGCCCCCTCTATATATATGATATATCCAGGACTCTATTTCACACACATTGCATATGTTATATTTTTTCATTGACCCCACCCTCCCCTCCCCCCCCCAAAAAAAACTCTCACGAACCCACACACTATATCTCTCTACGTTTGTATCTCTCTCACACAACCCCACGTAGGTGGTGTACGTATACAAGAAGAGAATAGGTGCACCGTGCACGTACTCACGCTTCGTTCCCAGCCACACCCGCGCGGGTACAGGGTGGAGCTCATTTCTGTACGAAATGGTAGCCCACGTGCTAATTTGAACGCGTGTAGCGGTTGTTTACCTACGGAGGTCGTGTACCACGCGTGCACGAAACAAAGTTCGACTTGATGCGTTGGCGCGTTATTTTTAAATAAAGTTATATCGCTCAATGGCATGTACACAGAATATAAAACGATTTTTATGGAGAAAAAGGTAGTCCGCTCCACTATATGCAATGGAGCCTGCCTGCCTGGTTTGTCTCTCTTCAGAGTATTTCACACAAGGCTGCGGTAGCCTCTCTCTCTCTCTCTCTCTCCATTGGTCACTGATCCGGCCGCATCTCGTCCGCCGGCGGAAAGGGAGGACGTGCATCGCTTCTCCGTTCGACGACGCCGAGGCAGCACGTCCTGATCTGCGGCACACGCCATTCTCTCTGACCTAGCTCCGGCGTGGTAGGGCCTACGCCACCTGCTCGCTGCCGCAGTATGGGCAGATTCCGCTCGCCGCCGCTCACCTAGTTACATCCCGATGACCTCCAGGTATCCCCTCCGGCCTTGCTCCACTGCCCGTCTTCCCACGTCGCTGCATGTGGATCTTCCATAGTTCTTTGCCCAAAACGTAGCTCGTCCGGCGTACTTTCCATATTGCAATCTCGTCCTCACACCGTTTTAGACAAACACAACCGTATTGTTATCTTCCCTTAGGACAAGGAATATGCTTCTTTTTTGTCGCCACATGTGTCATCAACTGTTATTGGCCAGTAATTGTTTCCTTTCTACCTCTTTTTTGCAAACAGGGCTATCCATTTCACCTCGTTGCTATTGCGACCTTTTGGTTAACTGCACAAATCACTTTTTTCTTAAGAGTGTTTTGTGCAGTTCTGCCAAAATGTCACACGGGCAACGTCTCTACATTTCATTGCGACTGCACAAAGGGAGATTGGTTTTGCTCTATCCTCCTCATCCAACTCCGAGACTAATCTTCTCCAACTAGTTAGTCTTAAGAGAGACTTCAAAGGTGACCGGCTTCTATTTGTGTGTTTATTGTTTCATCAGCAGTCCTCTATTATCGTAATCGCACTTAATATCTTTGGAACAGGGACGCTCAGCTCTATTTTAGTGGAACTGCACAAAATGATTGGAATGTTGCATGCTCCAGATAGCTATTTTTTCCCAAAATGCCTTGTTGATTTAGACAGAGCTGGGGGGGGGGGGACGTTGCTGCCAATGAAAGCATGGATCAATTTTAATTTAACACCTTCTCACAACTTTGTCTTCAGTTGTGATGTAAATATTAGTTCTGATTCGCAAGGCAGTTAGTATTTTATTGCTTCCGAAAGAGCATCCATGGCAAGACACATGAAACAAAAGCTGAAAGCTCACACCATTGTACAATTTCATGTCGCTGGAAAATTACTTGCATAGTACGTCAATTATGTAAACAAATGCTGGAAGCTTGATAGCATTGCCAGAAGCCTCTTCGGCATCCGGGTCCATGTCCCATGCAAGAAATTATACTCCTTCGTTCCTAAATATTTTTCTTTTTACAAATTTCAAATGGGCATATTTTAGAGTGTAGATTCACTCATTTTGCTTCGTATGTGTACTCCCTCCGTTCCTAAATATTTGCCTTTCTAGAGATTTCAACAAGTGACTACATACGGAGCAAAATGAGTGAATCTACACTCTAAAGTATGTCTATATACATCCGTATGTAGTAGTCCATTTGAATCTCTAAAAAGACAAATATTTGAGTAGTCACTCGTTGAAATCTCTAGAAAGACAAATACTCCGGAGTATATTTAAGAACCGAGGGGGTAGTGCACAGCCGCATGGGAGACTCAGACCGGTCGTTGCGCCGCATTAATAGTGAGTAATGAGCAGTCAAATCATAAGCCCCACCTTTCCCACTGTAAGTTGCTTGGAAGAAGCAACCATCAATACGCTCTTCTTTGAATCCGCTCATACTACTCCATCCGTCACTGTTTATAGAGCGCGCTTCAGAAAAAGAGAAAATCTCTGGGACCAAGGCGACTAGCGGTCGGCCTGAAAAATAGCATTGGTAGTTATAGTACGGCGTCTATTACTAGAGGAAATAATGCGTACACACATGCATGCAGTGCTTCCACCCCGGGTAGACACATGCATGCACGTACTCCACTCCGTAGTACTACATCGAGAGAAAATTACGGTTACCACGCCCTAATTAATTGAGCATTAAACCAAACGCGTGTAAAGTCTCTCTGGTGGTGGAAATGCATTGAGAGAAATGCATCATAATGAAGCACGCCCTGTAAACTGTGAGGGAGGGAGGAGTAGTATGAAGGTGCAAAACCAAGTACGCGTATGGCCAGTCGGTCAACGCACCTCGTCTTGGCATATCACTGACATGTGGGATCGGAGTGTGAGCAAACCGATCTCAATTGACGACAAAATGGCCAATCCGCCGTTCCTTAAGAGAGACGAGGAGCGAGAACACACAGACGGGCTCGCACGGAGGCCAAGATATATTCGAGCATGGTTGATCGATATCATCATTACATGTTGGGCTGCCGGTTTCCCCCCTTCTCCGGAATAAATGTGTACTTTATCAAAGATTAAAAAAATAAGAGTACAGAGGCTCCACCATGCGGTTCTAGTAGTAGTGCTACTCGTACTACTAAACCTTGCACTTGGCTCTTCGCCTCTTCGTGAAGTCGAACAATGATGGTACTCCGCATGTTCGGTACAACAGTGTATGCCTCTGGCAATCTGACACCAAATGAACTGATGCATGCCCACCGCCTGGGCGAGGTACGTTGCATTAGTCAAAAGGTGTAAGCGAGCTTCACCTTGTCCTGCAAGCTTCTCCTCGTTCTGCGAGTTGATGGGACACACCAACAAGTAGTGCTAGTCCATAGTACCTCCTTTTCGGTTAATATGGCTTAATCTTTTTTGCGGGTAAATGAGAGAGCTTTATTCATATATAAGCATTCTTAGGACGACCAGCCAAGACACTGGTCACTAGGAAGCGAGGTACCCCGCAAAAAAAGAAGTAGGAAGCGAGGTGTTTCATCAAGCCAGCTCTCGGCCACATTCAAAGTGCAGCAAGCACGGTTCGCACAAAGATGCGCCGCAAGGTTTGCTGGCCTGTTTACATGCTGAATAACAAAAAAGAGAGGAAATATTACCGAGCGCTCCTAATTGTAACAGGATATGAGCCAGAATTAAGCGAGAATTGTGGCGAGTGTTCCATGCAATCAACTTCCATTATCACATGCGAGAACCCTCGAAGAGAACCAAATGTGTTGAAGATTGCTTTATCACATTTTAAAAATATAATAAGAGTGCAGACGCTCCTCCATCCGGTTCCTAGTTCTAGTATAGTACCTCTATAGACTATAGTAGTAGTACTAGTAAACTTTGCGCTTGGCTGTTCGCCTCTTCGGGAAGTGCAACAATATTAGTACTAGTATAGTGTATGCTTCTGGCAATCTGACACCGAATTAACTATTGCACGTCCACCGCCTGAGCGAAGGACAGCTTGCATTAGTCAAAAGTTTCTCCTTGTCCTGCGAGCCATGGCGCGCAAGCTTCTCCCGTCCTACAAGCTTCTCCTCGTTCGACAAGTTGACGGGACACATCAAAGTAATGCTAGTCCATACTGCCTCCTCTCCGGTTAATATGGCTTAATTTCAAACGAGATAAATACACTGTCTGTCACTGTATATTTGTAAAAATATGGTCAGTGGACTTCATAATAAGCTGATTGCGCTCAATATATACATTTTCCGGTGTTTATACGGTCACTAGCTCACCCTGGCTGAGTATGTGTGTGCATGCAAGTGTAGGTTGAGCACTTGAGCGTGACCGTATGTGTTCCGTCGTGTGCTCGGACATGCATGCATTAGGGCGTCGCGCGCGTTTTTGCGTCCATGTGTACATGTGACTGTTGCATACACGTAGGGGGAGTACGTCTAGGGGCCACTAAAGGAGCAGTCAAATCACACAGTAAGTTAGTCGGAAGAAGCAACCATCATTTCACTCTTCAATGACACGTACGCAATATAAAATGGTTGATATGGAGAGAAAAATAAAACCACTATATATACACTAGCAGGAGCCTAAGCTACAAGCCTGCTTGCTTGGGTTGCTCTCTTCACAAGCATCGAACGACGGTGGCCACACCGCTGGTCACATATCCGGCCTGATCCCGCAGCTGGGGGAAGGGAACAATGTTCTGCGTAGACGCGGTCCACATCGGCGAGGGAGAAAATCCACAGTCGGTGCGTCCCAATCGGAGGTCACCGCAGTATGGGCCGATGCCGCGTCCCAACCGCCCTTCTAGCTACAGCCCGACGTCCCAGGTAGTCCATCTTCCTTTTGGAGCCGGCTTGCTCCACTGCCGCAGCTTCCCACGTAGCTCCATCTCCATGTCAATCTTTCTCTACTTCTACTGGCTTCTACTTGTGATGAGTTTATGTCACTTCTTCAATATCTTTGCCATCAGGGATGCTCAGCTCGATTTTAGTGGAACTGCACAAAAGCATCGTATGATCCGAGGGTGCCAGCCGTCTTTCCTTCGACGGGTTCTACCTGGCCAGGAAATTAAATCCTGTTTAGGGTTTAGGGTTTGAGTCATAGTGACCCCATCAGTAGTTTTTCTTTCATACACGCTCTCACAACTTTTGTCTTTAGTTGTGAAGTAAATATTGGCTATGATCTGTGAATCATTGAGATGCATCAGCATGCGTGTTAGTTTTCCTTTGTATTTGATGGAATGTTGTAACGGGGCAACCTTGGAGTAGGAATGAAAATGGAGTGGAAAGATTCCGTTTTTCCGGAGAAAAAAAGGAAACGGAGAGAAACCAATGTTTCGTTTCGTTGGATCGCGCCATCGAGAAAAACCAACGTTTAAATCACGTCTGTCGCGTTCGTGTCTCACCCTCCTCCACGGCTCGACCCCACACGGTCGCTCGGCATGCCACTCACTGCAAACCCAGTATACGATAACTTCCCAAGAACTCCCAAGAACTTTTTACATGCATGTTGTGGCTGGCTATTACTAGTACTACTGGATCGCGCCATGGAGTACTAGTACTACTGGAAGAGATTGACGACTTGGAGGACAGCTAGCTGTAGCACGTACTTCCAAGAACTTTTTACATGCATGTTGTGGCTGGCTATTGCGACCTTTGAACGCGGAGCAGTCGCGTGCACCAGGAAGCGGCGCAGATGACGCTCTCTCGGCCGGCGCGCCGCTTCAATGCCGGCGCCAGTGAGAGGTCGCGTCCGCTCTGGCCGGGCATGAATGCGGCACTGACCGTTTCGGGCGGGAAGCACGCGCGGGTGATGAAGAGGGTTCGGGTTGGTCAGGAGCGGCCGTGGCAGCGGTCCGGACGCCCGCAAACAAGAGATGATGTACGTTAATATTGCCGCGTATATAATTAACAACGTAAATAATGTGCTAGTTGGACAAATATGATTGGAGATGGAGATGGAAATGGAATTTTACGTAAACCTGGAAGCGGGGGCGTGTTTTTGATCGAGTTTTCTTTCTTGGTACGTTATAAAATTGTCCGCCAGTTTTCGTTTCTTTTTTCCGGGAACGCGCGTATTCTATTTAAAACCACTGCTATGGAGAGATTGTTTTACTTCATTATAGCCTCTTGTTTGATAGAGTTTCTCGCGTCTCGCTCTCTCACCCTCTCCATATCAAAACAAGATGACAGTGTCCACACTATCTCTCTCCTCACCGGTGGTCACAGATTCGGCCGAATCCCGTCCGCTGCGGGAGGTGAGGAGGTGCAGCGTTGATGTTGTCGCCGTCTGCGATGGAGGAAACCGATGCGCACCATCCTCTCGGAGTCGGCGCTGGCACGGACGAAGGTCCTCCGCGCCCTTGTTCGTTGCCGTCATGTGGGCAGATCCCACCCGCCCACCTAAGCGACATCTCGCCCACCTGGAAACACTATATCCCTTTTTATATTTTTGGAAACAGCGATGCGTATCTCCATACCCGGGCATGTCTTCCTCACTTTTAGTGGAACTGCACAAAATTGGATGGCCATTGTTGTTCCGCCTCACTGTCCTCTGCCACGTGGTTCTTCCTTCCTTGAGCTTGACTACTGAGAAGAAACAGACCACAGTGAGGATTTGTCAAACTTCATAGGTGCCTCACCCAAACTTGATGCCAAATGGATGATGCATCACCACGATGACCTATCGATGCTCATGGTTGCGCCTCATGGTTGCGTCGGCTGGTGAAGCTAATGGATTTTCAATGAAAAAGAAGTTGTCTTCCATCAGTGCTCTTTGCTTGTTACCCACAAAGATGATATCCTTCGTCAGTTCACCTTGGTTGCGTTGGAGACGCAGTCGTCTTTCACGTTGGTGCAATTTTATCACACAATTGGCTATGAACCAAATGTTTCCTCGAAGAAGGATCGGCGTTGTTACTAAGAGCATAAGTTTTGTATTGATTTCTAAGCCTCCTCACAACTTTGTCTCCAGGTCCCCTGTAATTTTCTTAGTCGAGCTATTAACTTTGATTAAAAAATGGTGTGGACTGAAAACCCGGATGGACGTAGTAGCCCTCCATTTTTATTTACTCCGTATATTAGATTTGACTGAAGTCAAACTTTGTAAAGTTTGACCAAGTTTAGGCCGAACACAACAAACCATAATTATTAGAGAGGGCAAACTGTACATACTCTCAAACCTTTCCGATAATTGAAATTAAAATTCTTTATTTGTACACACTCTCACACATTATCGATAATTTGGCGCATGTGTGGTTGTTCACTTAAGGGAGGGTAGTGTACCGCACGTGAAGGACAGGAAGTGCGACCAGGACGCGTGGATCGTTAGTTCATCGGAAGTACTCCCTCTGTTCCTAAATATTTGTCTTTCAAGTGGTTTGCAATGGACTACCATATACGAATGTATATAGACATTTTATACATTGTAGATTCACTCATTTTGCTCCGTATGTAGTCATTTCTTGAAATCTCTAGAAAGACAAATATTTAGGAACAGAGGGAGTAGTAGTTTTCTTCACTGGTACGTTAAATAAAGAGTTCCGTTTCGTACTTACACAATTTAAAACGATTGTTATGGAGAGAATAAGAAAACCACTCCACTATATATTAGTCGTATACACGAGTACTATATGGACGCAACTTCATTGACTTTAGTGCACCTGCCTTTGGGTTTATGACAGGTGGGCCCAAAATGTGGCTGGCCCACCTGTCATACAGCCAAAAGCAGGTGCAGTTAAGGCATCGGAGCTCAGTACGTACTACAGTATATATATAAGCTGGAGCCTCAGCGCTTGTTCGCTAGGGTTTGCACTCTCCACACTCTCGCTGCACTACATATATACATACACGCTGGAGGCTCAACGTTCCTTTGCTAGGGTTTGCTATATTCACTGTCTCTCACCCTCTTCACCAGATCTAAACAATACTGCGTTGTGGCCTCTGTCTCTCTCATCCCCCTCACAGACAGCTGGCGAAGGAGGCGTCCGGATCCCGATGCACCGGGAAGGGGAGGAGGTGCAGCGTTCACTCTATCGCCTTCGGCGAGTGAGGCAATCCACTGCAGGCTACGCTTTTCTCTTTCACCCAGCGCCTGTGCGGGAGGGCCACCGACCCCTTCTTCCTCGCTGTCGTACGTAGTGTGAGCAGATCCGACCTCCCTCCGCACGCCTGCCACATCCCGACGACCCTAAGGTATAAGTTTCTTTGAAACCGTCATTGGTCTAGCTGCATGCTGATATTTTTCGATTCTGTAGTCAAATCTAGTTCTTGGTTCAAAGAGGAAAGAAGGGTGCGGTGGGGTGGAGCATGAATCTAGGACGTGGTTCAATGAGGAAAGGAGGGAGGGAAAGTAGTATAGACTAGCTATCCAGCCGCTTTGTTGGTCGAAAAGGGAAAAAGGGGGTATCCCAGTACACACATCTATAAGGAACCTAACTCTTTGTTGAAAAGGGAAAGAAACTGGGGGGTCGGGTAGTTTGTGCAGGACTAGATTTGTTGCCCTCACATCGGAAAAAGTTTCAAAGAGAACAAATATGGGACCAACGCAGATATGCTGCTTGGCTACATACTCTGCATCACCCATTTATATGTGTGGACGCACATGGTGCTGGCATGTCCCATGTCCCATCCACATGATCGTGCAGTGTGTTTTGAGATGTTGTGCTACTTGTATTGGTACTGTTTTAAATAAATGTTGAATTGAAGCTATTGTGTTTTAAGAAATGCCACTCTCAGAATTAACTACTGAACTATTTTAAGAGAATTTCTCTGTTAATATGAATCAATGCAACCGTTTTAGAAATGCTACTGTCCTATACTTTGTTTTCCATCAAGATAAGGTAGATGCTTCTTTTTGTGGCCGCATGTTTCATCCTCCTTTATTGGCAGTAATTGTTTCCTTTTTGCCTCTGTTAAATCAGGGATATCTATTCAACTTGTTGCTATAGCAAACTTAAATGTCTCACCGGCAACTTTACTTGATTTCAGAGTAATTGCACAAAACGAGATTGGATTTCCTATTCGCGTAGGCAGATTCGTACGTGATCTTGTGTGCATCATGACAGGTTGGTACTTGCCTTCATCCACATGATCGTGCAGTGTGTTTTGAGATGTTGTGCTACTTGTATTGGTACTGTTTTAAATAAATGTTGAATTGAAGCTATTGTATTGCCATCTTTTCCCATTAAGTAGTGAACAAAAATGGGACCAACCCAGACATTATGCTTGTTGCTTTGTTACAACAAACTCTGCATCACCCCATTTATAAGTGGATGGAAGCACATGTTGTTGTTGCGCCCACTCTCCCCTGGAACTGTTTATGCTTTTTGTTAATCTAATGCCGCTGGTAAAATTAAGCAATGCCGCTTTCAGAATTAACTACTGAATCTTATTTCAAAACTGCAACACTTGTTAGGGATTGGCGAGATTACCATTTTTGTGGCCGCATGTTTCATCCTCCTTTATTGGACAGTAATTGATTCCTTTTTTGCCTCTGTTAAAACAGGGATATCTATTCAACTTGTTGCTATTGCGACATTTTGCTTCGCTTAATTTTGGTGGAACTGCACAAAATGAGACCGGATTTCCATATATGTGTTGAGATCTCTCTGAGGTCTTCCTCACAAGTTATTTCAAATCTTGATCTTGAAAGGTCAGTACTGACTTTCCTCATAATTAACTACTGAATCTTACTTCAAAACTACAACACTTGTTAGGGATCGGCGGGAGTACCATTTCTGTTAGGGATCGGCCGGAGTATATGTTTAAGAAATGTATTGTTCAGATAATATCTCTGTTATTATATATCAGTTACAGTGTTTTACAAATGGTACTATCCTTCTTTGTAGTTCTTTCTACATGTTTAACCAAGGTATTGTTAAGATAATGTCTCTGTTAAAATGAATCAGTCGCATTGTTTTAGGAATGATACTTTTCTGCTTTGTCGTTCTTTATACATGTTGAAACAAGGCATTGTTAATATAATGTCTCAGTTAATATGAATGAATCACACTGATTGAGAATTGCTACTCTCCTGCTTTGTTTCCCATTAAGATAAGGTAGATCAGTAGATATTTTTCTTCTGGGAGTACAAGTCATCAACCGTTATTTCTCAATAATTGTTTCCCTTATACCTTTTGTTGCTTATAGGGATATCAAAATTAAAGCTCGGTTTTATTCCGACTTTGATTTTAGTTGAACTGCACAAAATGAGCCAATGTGTCTAAGGCAAACTGCTGCATTAGTGGGTCCAGTTGGTCTTACCACTTTGCAGAAAGAAGCAGTCACTGTTTGCGCTACATTACACAAGGAATGATTGAGAAGCTTTACAGAGTATTAGTAGACGCTGGTGACATGACTAGTCTGCAGAGATGGCTACTTTACTTGTGGTTCGGAGGAACACTGGGAAACAAGTGCCCAAACAAGTACCAAGAAGCCAGGACAGGACTCCAAGTCTGTCAATGTCACTCTAAGCAACAATGATAGGGCATCTGGGTATGGTAATCTATTTACTGTACTTTCAGTTTGTTAGTCCACCGATTGGTGGGTTGACACTGGGGCCAATATTCATGTGTGTGCTGATGTGTCTTTGTTTTCTGGCAGCATATAAATACGAAATCCACAGGGATGCTCAGCTTGATTTTAGTGGAACTGCACAAAATATTCAGATGGTTTGTGTCCTCCATAATAATACTTCATCATGCACAATACACCGAATGGTTCTCTAATCATTCGTCATCACCTTGACCACCGGACTATCAGATGAGAAACAGATGACAAACCCTGCCTGTTCCACAATCATAGGCATTACATATTTTGAATGGGAAAAGCCTGTCAAAGTTGACGTTAGTTTAATATATTGGAATTGGAAAACCTTGTCAATTTTTGCTGATTGATGTTAGCCAGAAGACATGCATTTGATATTTTTTGAGTGGGACGCCCTTTGTTGTGAGCAACGTCGATCGTTTTTTCCTATTCCTGTCTTTAGTTCAGAAGTAAATATTTACTCTACTAAGATGCATAGTCACATGAATGTTGACTTATGTAAGATATTTTAAGAGTTTGTTCTGAATATTGTCTATGTAATGCCAGGCCTTGTGTTTGATTGCAAAGTTGAGCTTGGAATGTTGTGGCATGTGGCATCACGAGCTGTTCACCGTGCCTCCTGAGAATAATGCTCTGTATTGTTTTGCATGTCGATCTAATGCCAGTGATTTTCTTGTTAGGAAGATCATCCTCTTCTATTGTTTCCGTGCTTAAGAAGTTCATCGTCTTATGTTTCATTCATAGCCTATACGACAAGTCGGGTAGGTTAGACGTGAAACCATATGATCTTCCGACCAACTCATCATCTTAGGTCGTAATTGGATCATCATTTTCCAACCAAAACCGCTTGTAAAACTGACGCTTGTAAATAAAAGCAGATGGTCTCGGGCGAAGCGCTTGGTTGGTCGATTTCGACTAGTAAAATATACACCGGTCTCTCAAATTACACGCGTAACCCGCCGGTTTTACTTACAGACCTCGGGCCCTCGGTTTCATTACGCCTGTATTTTACGCGTTGTTTCCGATGACGAGTAAATTACAGTTGTATCTTAATACAATTGTGAAATAAACCAGAGCTTCCAAGCGCGGCCTTAACGTTTCATGCCGTCTCAGTCTCTCGAAGGTGCTCATAGGTGTCCGATGATCCTGGCTTCTAGAATGAGCAGTGGGCGCTGTATCAGACCATCCGTAGGGCCCGCGAGGCCCTCTCCGTCGTCCTTCGAGTTGTTGCGCTCGCCGTTGCGCCGAGCATTTTTAACATGGTCAATGAACATGAGGATTCAGGAGATGACTTTATTTTGACTGGTTGACAATAGGGACCCACTAGGGCCATAGCCGTAAGTAAGCAAGTGCCTCCTTATTATGTACAACTATATTTTTTTGCTTCCTCCTGGTTTCCTGACATCACGGTCCCACACCATTGTCAACCTATGTAGTCAATAAATGAGAGAATTGCACAAGGTGCGGCCGACAGCTGGGACCAACAACTCGAGAAGTATTTGTGTTTTTGAGGCATGAGCACTGCAAAGTTTTTCTTGGCGATGTTTTCGTTGTTGTTTAGAGGAGAGCAGGGTATTAACTGGACGGGCTGTGGCCCGTCTAGCCCACGACAGATATCCAGCCCTAATATTAATTTTTTTCAAGATGAAAATGGCTAGCCCAGCTATACGTTTTTTGAGGAATACCCAGGCAAGGTTAACTTGTTATTCTCCGCCCCGCTGGGCTGCAAATCTTTCCTAGGAGGGATGCATTAGGCTTAACAGGAAAATGGGCTTTCAAAAATAATAAATGGGATGTAATTATAAAAACTGGGCGCTAACTATAAAAAATGCACCAAGCACGGAATTAGTTTATAAAATATTATTTATGGATTTTGAAAATCTTAATTTTTAATTGTTGCGCACGCAATGTTTCGTTAGATTTTTACGTAATACAAACTTATATTTAATCTGACTAGAAATTTCGGGATAAAAATATTTCGGATCCCTTGAAAATGTGGGAAATTTTTATTGAATTCTGTCTTGAATGGTTGGTTGAATTATTATTCGTTGTCCTAGCTAGAAAATGGGCTGTACTTTTAACAAAATGTAAATGGGCTGTAGTAAATTCCATTAGAATTCAAAAATGGGCTGAACATTCTTACAGATCACAAATGGGCTATAAGTTCTCTCCCACAAACTTGTGGGCCTACTAAGTTGACGCGTCCCCTAAAAAAAGAAGTTGACGCATATGCAAGGCTTTGTCAACTTATTATAGTCAACACACGGTTCTAACAGCAGTGGCCGTTGGATGTCCATCCAACGGATGCCGTGCTTCTTCAATCTCGGATATTCTAGCTTCACCCGCCCAAAAAATGATTCCTCCCCCTGACATCTGGGGCACACCGTTTCGGAAGCTGACCTGTAGGCTACTAAGTTGACGCGTACCAAGGGCTTTGTCAACTTCGTCAATATGAACGATTCTAGCTGCAGTAACCGTACGATGTCCATCCAACAGCAGTAGTGCTTCTTCAACCTCTGGTCTTCTTGCTCCAACCGCCCAAAGGAGCGCCGGTCGTGCCGCGTGCTCCTGCCTCCCGTGGCCGGCTGTGATGCCGTGGAGGCCTCACAGCCCCCTACTACTCCCACCGCTGGCCAGGCCATCCCTCTACTCACCCACACCCCCTGTTATTCCGCGGCGACGGCAGCCTCACATCGCAGCCGAACCAATGAACCCTCGTACTCCTCTGCGCGCGGGCTTTGACTGCCGCGTCTTCCCCGGCTCCACGTCGTCCCTTTCCTAGGCCTCGCCGTCATCCACTTCCCTGGTGCTCTCGGCGCGGCGTGGTCAACGTGGTCAAGGAACGGCTTCCATTGGACGTGGACTATACGTGGAGATGCTGACAGCTGGGTCCACGATGGCAGCAAGGAAGTGCCTCCTTATTACACGGAAAATAATGATTCCTCCGCCCGAGAGCAGGGACCCACCGGACAGGCCACCGTATTTCGCGAAAATAACGTTTGCCCCTTGACAGCTGGGACCCACCGGACGGGCCACCGTATTGCGCGAAAAAAACATTCCCCCCGCTGCCAGCTCGGACCAACCGGAAGTGCCTCCTTATTACGCACAAAAAAATGAATACTCCCCCTGCTGGTTGGGACCCACCTTGGTGGGAGGCTGACTTGTGGGCCTACTAAGTTGACGGGGATGGAGTGCTTTGTCAACTTAGTCAATATGAACGATTCTAGCTCTAGTGACCGTACGATGTCCATCCAACGGCCGTAGTGCTTCTTCAACCTCTGGTCTTGTTGCTCTAGCTGCCCAAAGCAGCGCCGGTCGTGTCGCATGCTCCTGCCTCCCGTGGCCGTCTGGCAGCCTCGGAGGCCTCACCGCCCCTACTATTCCCACCGCTGGCCAGGCCCTGCGGCGCAGCCTCACACCGCAGCCGAACGAGTGAACCCTCGTACTCCTCTTCGCGCGGGCTTCCACTGCCGCGTCGTCCCCGGATCCGCGTCGTCCCCTTCCTAGGCCTCGCCGTCGTCCACCGCCCTGGTGCTCTCGGCGCGGCGTGGTCAACGTGGTCAAGGAATGACTTCCATAGGAAGAGTACTGTCGTGGAGAGGCTGACAGCTGGGTCCATGACCACAGCAAGGAAGTGCCTCCTTATTACGCGCAAAATAATTATTCCTCCACCTGACAGCGGGGACCCACCGGACGGGCCACCGTATTTCATGAAAAAAATGTTTCCCCCTGACTGCTGGGACCCACCTGCTACATCTTCACATGCAAGGAAGTGCGTCCGGGCAAAAAAAAACGATTCGCCCCTGACTGCTGGGACCCACCAGCTACATCTTCGCAGGCAAGGAAGTGCCTGACAGTCGGGACCCACCTGGTCGAAGCATACGTAGCGTTGTCATTCTGGTGACGAATGTGTACGTACATACTGGTGGATGTAGAGGCACGCACGTGTCGTAGTAGAGGCGCGCACATAGCATGTACACGTACGTACAGCGACCAGGGTGCAAGAAAGTAAATACGGCCGCGTACGTACATATGGGTGGGGTCTCGAACGCCTACTCGCGCGTACGTATGGCCAGGGCTCGTGTACATGGCTGGGTCGGAACGGAGAAACATCGTCGTCGTCGTGTTCATGGGGAGCCAACGGAATGCGTCGTGGTCATCGGGAGGAAACGGAACGCGTGGGAGCCAACCGGCTTGGACGGAACAGCCGATGGAAACGAGGCCTGGCGTACCGCAAAACGGAGGAAACGGCCTTGTGTTCGACCGGCCACGTTCAAAACGGGATCCTGTTCATCGGGAGGGGTCTAGCGTACCACAAAACGGAGGAAAAGTACCTTCTACGGTCGAAACAGGGGTCCTGTTGATCGGGATGGGTGTGGCGTACCGCAAAACGGAGGAAACGGACTTGTGTTGGAGCGCTACGGTCAAAACGGGAGTCCTGTTCATCGGGAGGAGTGTGGCGTACCGCAAAACGGGACTCCACGGGATACTGTTCATCTCCACCGTCGACCCCCTCCAGACTCCACGGGCTACTGTTCATCCACTGTCTACCTCCTCCAGCCTCCACCTGCGACTGTTCATTCACGGTCTCCTGTTCATCCAGCCTCCACCGCGCGCTACTCCACCGGCTACTTTTCAACCAGCCCTCTCCACGGGCTCCTGTTCAACCACCCCTCCATGGGCTACTATTCATCCTGCCGTCCACCGTCTACTGTTCATCCTGCCCTCCACGGGCTGGTCGTGTTCATCCTGCCCTCCACGGGGTCCTGTTCATCCAGCCCCAACCGGCTCGAACGATCGGGGTCCTGTTCATCCACCCCCACCGGGAACTGTTCATCCAACCCCCCCCCCCCCCCGGCGCGCGCGCAATGCTCACTGTTCATCTTGAGGCAGCATCGATCGGCTTCAATTAGCAGCAGTAGCGAAGGAATCGCTCGATCGGGTTCAGTTAACAGCCATCGATCGATCGCTCGGGTGCAGTAACGCGTAGCCTGCAGTGCAATCGCTCGGGTTCAGTTAGAGCCCAATGCCTCGCTCGGGTTCAGTTAACAGCCATCGATCGATCGCTCGGGTTCAGTAACGCGTAGCCTACAGTGCAATCGCTCGGGTTCAGTTAGAGCCCAACGCCTCGCTCGGGTTCAGTTAGGGCCCAACGCCTCGCACACACGCGCGTACGTACGAGAGAAACGCGCATCGCTCGGCCCCCGACCACCCACCGTAACCGGGGACTCCCGGAAATTTTCCGTGCCCTCGCTTCTACCACGGTTTTTTCCGTCATGGACGGCCCAAAGAATGTCATGCAGCTGTGTCTTCGGCCCGCCCAGGATGAAAAGCCCATTTTCTGTCATGATTTTTTAGCATAGAAGTAGGACCCCACCACATCTATGATGATACCGGGTTTTCTCACAATTATCGTCATGGAAGTGTCATAAGTATGGCAGAAAAGATTTCCGTTCGGCCCAAAATGTCACGGATGTGTCTTTTTTTGTAGTGTTCCTTGTGATTTCCCCTTGTGTTCTTCGTGTTCATCATGGGATCCGCTCCTTTCGTGAAAGATCGGCCGTATAGGGTTCTACCCTACATCATCTTAGTATCATCAGCCACGTTGATCACAGTTTCGGAGCCTCCCCTCTTCGTTTTCTAGCTTGATTTTGTTGTTTTCTTCCCCAATTCAAAACTCCCAGTTCAGCCACCACGACCGTTCCACCCCCACTTCCGCATACGCACCCCACTACCCATACCACTTCCGCATACGCACCCCAAAACAACAACCCGCTTTCCGCAACCTCCATTGCTTACTCGCTTCGCACTCCGACACCATTTTGACACATTTTGCTTTGTGAATTTGAGTTGTGGTCACCGTGTCCTATTGTGTTTTGGCTATATAGGTACGGTTCAACATCAACATCACCACTGCTCATCTTCGCCACGAGGTTCGTCATCGACATTGACAACTTCACCGACATCCATCCTTGCGTACACACGAGTACCCCTCGGCAGTAACTTCGATGACATCTTTGTCTACTCTTTGCCATTACATTGATAACCACCATAGCCCATTTTGCGTAACTTACCCATCGAGACTAGCCTTTGAGTATTGCCGGCAACATGACTTGTGCACATTAGTGATCATACATACCATTCATAGTGGTGCATATCTTGGTCTCATCTCTTGTGTCACATAGTTGCCATCGCATACACAATTGCTATCTTGGTTCGTTAAGTTTTGCATGAGAAAAGAGCTCAAAAGAGAAAGAGCCAAACAAGCTTTTAAGCAAAAGGGAAAGATAAGCAAAGATCTTATGAGCAAGAACCATAGCATCATCATACATTAAGATTGTCATACTTGATCATCTTGGATCATATCATAGGAACACCATACATATAGCATACTTGGGATAGAAGTCGTTGCATTTTTTCTTAGTAGGTTCAACGGAATGGCAAGCTATGGCAACACAATGAAGAGCAACGCTATGGCAAGCTAAAGTTCACCATGCCCAAGTTCAACGGAAACAATGACCCCGAAGAGTACCATGCATGGGCATTGAAGGTTGACAAAATCTTACGCTTGCACAACTATGAAGAAGAGAAGAAGATTGCGATGGCATCCCTTGAGTTCCAAAACTACGTCCTGTTGGGTAACGTAGTATTTCAAAAAAATTGCCTACGATCACGCAAGATCTATCTAGGAGAAGCATAGCGACGAGCAGGGAGAGTGTGTCCATGTACCCTCGTAGACCGAAAGTGGAAGCGTTTAGTAACGCGGTTGATGTAGTCAAACGTCTTCGCGATCCAACCAATCGAGTACCGAACGCACGGCACCTCCGCGATCTGCACACATACAGCTCGGTGACGTCCCATGAACTCTTGATCCAGCTGAGGCCGACGGAGAGTTTCATCAGCACGACGGTGTGGTGATGGTGATGATGAAGTTACCGGCGCAGGGCTTCGCCTAAGCACCGCAACGATATGTGTGTTTCTGTGGAGGGGGGGCACCGCACACGGCTAAGAGAAACTTTGGTGTGTCTTTGGGGTGCCCCCCTCCCACGTATATAAAGGGGGGAGGGAGGAGGAGGCCAGCCAAAGGGAGGAGGCGCGCCAAGGGGGGAAATCATACTCCAAGTAGGATTCGGCCCCCCTTTCCTATTCCAACTAGGAGAAGGGGGAAGGAGAGGGAGGAGAGAAGGAAAGGGGGGCCGGCCCCCCTAGTCCAATTCGGTTTGGGCTAGGGGGGCGCGCGCCAGCTCTTGGCCTTCCTCCTCTCTTCCACTACTAGGCCCATGAGGCCCAATAACCCCCCGGGGGGTTCCGGTAACCCCCCGGTACTCCGGAAAATACCCGATACACCTCGGAACTATTCCAGTGTCCGAATATAATGTTCCAATATATCAATCTTCATGTCTTGAGCATTTTGAGACTCCTCGTCATGTTCGTGATCTCATCCGGGACTCCGAACTACCTTCGGTACACCAAAACACATAAACTCGTAATATCGATTATCATCGAACGTTAAGAGTGTGGACCCTACGGGTTCGAGAACTATGTAGACATGACCGAGACACATCTCTGGTCAATAACCAATAGCGGAACTTGGATGCTCATATTGGCTCCTACATATTCTACGAAGATCTTTTATCTGTCAAACCACATAACAACATACGTTGTTCCCTTTGTCATCGGTATGTTACTTGCCCGAGATTCGATCGTTGGTATCATCACACCTAGTTCAATCTCGTTACCGACAAGTCTCCTTACTCATTCCGTAATGCATCATCCCGCAACTAACTCATTAGTCATATTGCTTGCAAGGCTTATAGTGATGTGCATTACTGAGAGGGCCCACAGATACCTCTCCGATACTCTGAGTGACAAATCCTAATCTCGATCTATGCCAACCCAACAAACATCTTCGGAGACACCTATAGAGCATCTTTATAATCACCCAGTTATGTTGTGCCGTTTGATAGCACACAAGGTGTTCCTCCGGTATACAGGAGTTGCATAATCTCATAGTCAAAGGAACATGTATAAGTCATGAAGAAAGCAATAGCAATAAAACTCAACGATCATAATGCTAAGCTAACGGATGGGTCTTGTCCATCACATCATTCTCGAATGATGTGATCCCGTTCATCAAATGACAGCACATGTCTATGGTCAGGAACCATAACCATCTTTAATTAACGAGCTTGTAACATCCCAAATTTTCAATTTGGAATGTTATACATAGGTCATTCATGCATATCATATTTTATTGCAATTTTTCTTTGCGATCCTCAGAAATTCTAAGCAACTCAAGGATCCACGGAGAGAGTTGGGGATTTCACCGTTTTCATATTTGAATTTCCTCAATATCGAAACAAGGATCATTTTGGTTTTAATTTATTTTTCCCTCCAAAAATATTTCATATTTAAATATATGAGAGGAGATAATATGACTTCTCCAAAATAAATGAAATATTAGAGGAAAATTGTTAAAATCCAATAAAAAAATTATTTGGATTTTATTGCTATTTTATTTGAATTAGAAAAAATGTACATTTTTCCAAAATTGCATTTTAGGCCAAGAAAATGTTCACTAAGTTCTAAATATTCTATTTAGACGGGGAAAAATTGTTTCAGCATTTTTAGAATTCTTTTTAATATTTATTCGGATTTTTCTCAGCGGAATCTATTTTTTTTAAATCCCGGACCGCACTGGGCCGCAGCCCACCCGGCCCCGTTTCCCCGCGCCGCCTCCCTCGCGCCGCGCCGTCACCGGCACGGACCCCGAGGCAGAGTCCGAGCCGCACTCCACCTCGGGCCGGCCCCCTCCCCAAGCCACGCCGCCCCCCCGCCTCTCACCATCGCCGCCGCCGCCAACAGCAGCAGCAGCAGCGCGCGCCAGCCGCTGCCGCCTGCGCCGCGCCTCCCGCCGTCGCCCTCGCGCCCCACACCGCCGCGCCTCGCCTTGCCTCGCCCCGCCGCCGCCCGCACGCCGCCGGATGCCGCCTCGCCCACCGGATCTCGCTGCCCCGCCGCCGTTTTCTTAAAAACCCTATATCGTTTGTTTTTTTAGTTAGATCGGTTCTGTTTTTCGCCGGTTTATTTATTTTAGCGGACGTTCGTCCGTTCATTTGTTTTAACGAACGCTATTCACCGGTTAGGTTCAGACAGTGAACGTTCGTTCATTAGTCTTTTCTTTTTATTTTCTTTTTCGGCGAGGGACCTATCCGTGATTATTATTTTTTTATCGCAGATTAGCCCCTGATCTTCAAACCCTCGCTGTTTCTTAACCATTTGTCCAAATCCAGTGAAACCAATGCCAAAGTCTTCATCTCGAGCCCCTCTTTCTGTTTAATCAACTTGAACATGGTTTTGACAATTTACAATTTTGGCTTCAAGCATATTTGAATTCGAAGTTCTTTTGACCGTAGTTTCAGTTCCGTAGCTCCGATTCGATTTATTCTTTTTGCAGATCGAATCTCTTCAGTTGAGTTTTCAGATTCGATCTTCTTATTTGAGTTTTACCCGTGCAACCATGCTTGAGTGCTTATGTATGTTATTGTTTGTTTGCGATAGAATTCTCGAAGTGCGAAGCGTTCTACTACGAGTCACTAGGTTTTGCAGAGCGTCAGCAAGGCAAGTAACACATTGATCATACTCTTTTCATACCCAGTTTTTATGCATTAGTTTTAATCCTCAAACATTACATGATTAGGATGTGATTAACATGTGGGTATTGTGAAGTAGATGATGAGGTAGAACCTATCGCCCTGTTTATTATCAAACCCTGGGAGTTACTTCTACGTTATGCTTATGTTGCTATCCTATGCTCGTAGACGTGGTTTGGTTTGAGAGATCCATGACAGATGTGAGTGTTTAATTAATGGTTAACTTAAGGTGGCTAATTTTGATACACATCTGGGTGGATTGTTGGTTTGGGCACCTGGAGAATCCTGTGTTGTCCTAGGATATCCCGGAGTACCCGTGTGATCATCCTATGGTTCGCCACCCAGGCTCAAAGGGATCATAAGATTATTCATGCTAGAAACTTCCGTGTGCAGCCACAAGCTATTATGGGCTCTAGCATAGTTGAGTATGTTGCATGACCTCTTTCAGTGGTGGGCTAGCAGATGTAGGGGATAGTAGGTGTAACTGTCCACCCAGAGTAAAGAGTTAATGTTTCTAGAAGACTGTGTCTCGGTCATCCGTTTCTCAAACACCATGCAGTGCGAGAAATCCAACGGAGGAGATCGAGTCTTGTGGGGAAAAGTGCGCAAACCTCTGCAGAGTGTACAAACTAATCATGGTTAGCCGTGTCCTCGGTTATGGACATCTTGAGTATCTGGTTCTTGGATTATCATATGGATCTCATCACTCTAAATTAATTTGTTGGGTTGATAATTACTTTTAATTGGGGATTGAGTTGGAGGAACCTTCTCAATGTTCTTCAACTACCATGATAGTTAAATAAAACATATTCCTTTGTTGTAGGGAAAAATTGGCTTTTCGCTAAACATTATAACAGTAGAGCCTCCACCAGCCTTATATGCATGTAGTGATAGCATTTATCTTGTTCATTGCTCTACTGTGTTATCTTGCCAGCATATTCCATGTGCTGACCCGTTTTCAGGCTACAACATATCATGTTGCAGACTTTTCAGACGAAGAGTAAGGTGCGCTAGGTCGTTGTCGTGCACTCAGCTATGCCGTTGGAGTTGATGGACTCACTTTATCTTCCAAGTCTTCTGCTGTTATCTTATTTAGATGGACTTAAGCCATATTTATTGTAATAAGTTCTCTTTGGAGACTATCGGTGCAATAAGTGTGTGATTGCTACTCTGTTATAAATCCTTCGAGTACTGTGTGTCTCAGCATTACCGATCCAGGGATGACACTTATGCACAGAGACTTGACTGTCTAAGGCAAGTCGCTACAAGATGGTATCAGAGCACGCGCTGAATGTTGGACACGACCACTAAGATAAGCCATAGGTCACTCTTCTCTACTCATTTCTGACTCCTCTCCATTTTCTACTCTATAGGATGGCGGACTCAAGGAGAACAAGTTTGCACAACCGGATGAAGACACCCCTTTTAGAAGACACTTGAAGGAAGTCACTAGGTACCTGAACATAGGAATACCAAGCTTCACCGGGACCCACACCGCCACTTTACCAGAAGAGGAGCGTTGGATGATTCGAGTTCAAGTTCCAGGAAGGACATTCATGCCAGTCACTGAACCCATAGAGTTTTGCTTTGATGCACCAACCTGGAGTCTAGGCAAGATCATGGCAGCCCACATTGCTATGGGACGCATCGGAGAAGTCTACAAACAGGAGCTGAAGGACACTATCTACCAGATATGTGGGCGCCGAGATGAGCAATGGGAGATGATCAGCACCAGGAGGGACATGTTTATTGCAGCTTTCATCCAGGAGTTAAACCAACACATTCGACGACAGGAGAACCAGATGTGTGCAAGCATGATAGATCTGAAGAAGGTGATGACCAGGAACATGGAGCTAGAAGAGGAACTCAAGTCTACACGCGAGGGATACGAGGAGGAAATCGCAATACTAGTGGAGAAGAATGACGACCTGACGAGGAAGCTTGGAGTATTCATGGGAGACCCCGCGCCAGTTGGAGATGACGATCAATCCAAGGACATTCGTTCTAAAGACTACATCATCATCGACGACACCAACTCCGACCCCGATAGAAGTGATGATGATTATGAAGACGAAGCTGGAGCAGATATCATGGAGTCTTCCACCGATCAAAATTTCTAGTAGACCACCATATGGTCAGTAGTATTCCCCCATGTAAATAGTATAGTCCGAGCACTGTAACGATGGTTAGATTGATTGTATGCCCTTGCTTGATTGATTGATTGATTGAGTGATATGATATGATTATGTGTTTGTCTCATGTGCATATGGGTAGTCCTTTCCCCTTAGACCTCAATCTATTCTAATCTCTTCCCTCTAAACCCATCAGATGCCTCCGAGACGTGACACCGAATTTGCCTTCCCACCGGAGCTCACTCAGTTGATCCAGCAGCAGAATGCCTTGATGCAGTTGTTAGTTCAGGCAACAACAACAACAACAACAACAACAACCCACCGCCACCACCTCCAGTTGACAACTTAGCCCGTTTCCTGAGGTTGTAGCCGCCGGTGTTTTCCAGTAGCACCGAGCCGATAGTTGCTGATGATTGGCTACGCAGGATTGGAAGGGAGTTGACCACCGCAGGTTGCACAGATGCTGAGAGGGTGCGTTTTGCCGCACATTAATTGGATGGACCCGTAGCCTCATGGTGGGAGAATTACACAGCCACTTTTCCTATAGCCAACGTCACATGGGAGCAGTTTCAGCAAGCTTTCCGCACAGCCCATGTCTCAACTGGAGCTACGAGCATGAAGAAGCATGTGTTTCGGAACTTACGCAAGGGGAACCGTACTGTGGCCCAGTACGTAGATGAGTTTAGTAAGTTATCCCGCTATGCCCCTGATGATGTGGCCACAGATGCCGCGAAGCAGGAGAAGTTTATGGAAGGGCTGAATGATGAGATGAGCATGCAGTTGATGGTGGCAACATTTAACAACTACCAGGAGTTGGTAGACAAGGCTCTTATGATTGAAGGGAAGCAGCAGCAGATAGAGAGCCGCAAAACGAAGTATTGACAAGGGAAGTACAATTCAGGAGCTCAGTAGAAGCCTCGTTTTACCCCGAACGTGGGAGGATATACCCATAACCATGAAGGCCACACTCACAATGGAGGAAGTTCCCATCACCACAATGGCCCCAAGAATGGGAATTGGAATGGAGCAAACAGCAATCAAAACCGCTCCAATCCAGCAACACCCGCCAAGAAGGACCTAAGTCACATTACTTGTTTCAAGTGCGGGAAGACTGGACACTACGCCACTGAGTGCCCCGAAGCGAAGAACAGAAATGGAAATGGAAGCTCTAGGAAGAAGCCCAACCCTTTCAACAGGGGGCAAGTGAACCACATTAACATGGAGGAGGTTGAAGAGCAGCCAGACACAGTTATCGGTAAGTTTTTGGTTAAGTCATTTACCGCTCTCGTTCTTTTTGATACTGGTGCATCGCATTCATACATTTCAAGGGGATTTGTGGATAAGTATAAGTTGCCCACCAAAGTTCTTAGGACACCTCTGTTAGTAAGCTCACCCGGAGCTGAGTATATGGAAAGCAGTGGATGTTTTCAGGTGCCATTAACCATAGGTAGCCATACCTTCCCCTCAGACTTTATAATTCTAGAGTCCCAAGGATTCGATGTGATTCTAGGCATGGATTAGCTGTCGATGTATGGAGGAAACATCGATTGCGCTAGTAAGTCAATTTTGATCACCACCCCGGAGGGAAAAAGGATCAAGTATGTATCCAGGCATGCGCCAAGGAGAACCCAAGTAAATTCCCTCTCATGAGTTGTTCAGGAGGAAGTGCCTATTGTGAAGGATTACCCGGATGTGTTTCCAGAGGAACTACCAGGCATGCCGCCAGATCGAGACATTGAGTTTTTGATAGAGTTGTTGCCAGGCACCGGACCGATATCGAAAAGACCATACCGGATGCCCGCGAATGATCTGGAGGAGATCAAGAAACAGATTAAGGAGTTACTGGAGAAAGGTTACATTCGACGAAGTTCATCACCATGGGGAGCCCCAGTGCTCTTTGTTGAGAAGAAGGATGGATCATTAAGAATGGTTGTTGATTATCGTGTGCTGAATGAAGTGACGATCAAGAAAAAATACCCACTGCAGATGATCAATGATTTGTTTGACCAGCTGCAAGGAGCTAAAGTTTTTTCGAAGATCGATCTGCGATCAGGATACCACGAGCTGAAGATTGGAGAAAAGGATATACCTAAGACAGCTTTCACCATAAGGTACGGGCTTTACGAGTATACGGTTATGTCATTTGGATTGACTAATGCCCCTGCCTATTTCATGAGTATGATGAATAAGGTGTTCGTGGAGTTCTTGGATAAGTTTGTTATGGTGTTCATCAATGATATTTTGGTATACTCGAAGAATGAAGAGGAACACAAGGAGCATTTGCGTTTAGTTCTCAAGAAGCTCAGGGAACATCAGTTGTATGCCAAGTTCAGTAAATGTGAGTTTTGGTTGAAGGAAGTTGGATTCCTTGGACATGTTATCTCAGGAGAAGGTATAGCAGTAGACCCCACCAAGGATAAGTCAGTCACAGATTGGCTATCACCCACCACAGTTGGAGAAATCCGCAGTTTTCTTGGACTCGCAGGATATTATCGGATATTTATCGAGAATTTCTCTAAGATTGCGAAGCCCGTGACGGAGTTGTTGAAGAAGGACACTAAGTTCAAATGGACAGAGGAATGTGAGGCCAGTTTTCAGGAGTTGAAGAAACATTTGACTACAGCCACAGTGCTGATTCTGCCGGATATACGCAAGGATTTCCAAGTGTATTGAGACGCATCTCGCTTAGGACTTGGAGGTGTACTTATGCAAGATGGAAGAGTTGTTTCGTATGCCTCACGTCAGCTTCGACCGCATGAGTTGAATTATGCCACGCATGATTTAGAGTTAGCAGCCGTAGTGCATGCACTCAAGACCTGGAGACATTTTCTTATTGGAAACCGTTGTGATGTGTACACGGATCATAAGAGTTTGAAGTACATTTTTACTCAGAAGGAGCTGAATCTCAGGTAGAGGAGATGGTTGGAGCTCATAAAGGACTATGATATGAAGCTGCATTATCATCCAGGAAAGGCTAATGTCGTAGCAGACGCTTTGAGCCGGAAGAGTTATGTTAATACTCTCTTAACAGGAGGGTTACCAAAGGAGTTAGCCGAGGATCTCAGGGAACTTCGTTTGGAGATAGTCCCTAGAGGTTATGTTGCAGCGATGGAAGTTCAATCTACATTATTCGGAAAGATACGGGAAGCTCAGAAGGATGGCAAGGAAATTGTCGAGATAAAAGAGAGAATGAGCAAAGGAAAAGCCAAAGGTTTTTGTGAGGATGAGCATGATACCTTGTGGTTTGAGGACCGTGTATATGTGCCCAATAATGCAGAGATCAGGAAGTTAATACTTCATGAGGCTCATGACTCGCCATACTCGATTCACCCCGGAAACACTAAGATGTATTTGGATTTAAAGGAGTGTTTCTGGTGGACTAGTATGAAGAAGGATATTGCCGAGTACGTAGCCGTATGTGATGTATGTCAGAGAGTGAAGGTAGAACATCAGAAGCCAGTAGGATTACTATAGCCTATGCCGATACCCGAATGGATGTGGGATAAGCTTGGCATGGATTTTCTCACCGGATTACCCAGGACCCGATCGGGATATGACTCTATCTGGGTAGTAGTTGATCGCTTGACCAAAGTGGCTCACTTTATCCCAGTGAAAACCCCTTATACGAGTGTGAAGTTGGCCAAGATATATATGACTAGAATCATATGTCTGCATGGAGTTCCGAGGACCATCGTATCAGATAGAGGAACACAGTTCACTTCAAAATTTTGGCATCAGCTGCACCAGACTTTGGGGACCAGGCTAGAGTTTAGTACAACCTTTCATCCACAGACAGATGGACAGACCAAGAGAGTCAATCAGATTCTGGAGGACATGTTGAGAGCTTGTGCGCTAGATTATGGATCTAGTTGGGATGACAATTTGCCTTACGCGGAGTTCTCATACAACAATAGCTACCAGGCCAGTTTCAAGATGGCACCATTCGAGGCTTTGTATGGACAAAGGTGCAGGACACCGTTGATGTGGGATGAAGTTGGAGACCGTCAGTTGTTTGGACCGGATTTGATCAAAGAGTTATAAGAGAAGGTTAAGCTGATTCGAGATAGACTGAAGGTAGCTCAGTCCAGGCAGAAGAGTTATGCAGACTCGAAACGCAAGGAGGTAGTCTATGAAGTCGGAGACAGAGCATATCTTTGTGTGTCACCTCTACGAGGATTTAAATGTTTTGGAGTCAAGGGAAAGTTAGCCCCGAGATTTGTAGGACCATACCGAGTTTTGGAACGTATGGGAGAAGTAGCCTACAAGTTGGAGTTACCCGAAGGACTGTCAGGAGTTCATGATGTGTTTCACGTTTCCCAGTTGAAGAAATGCCATGCAGAGATGGCTGATATCCCTCTGAGAGATACAGTGCCCCTGGAAGCAATTCAGTTGGATAGTGATCTGACCTATGAGGAGAAACCTTCTCGAGTTCGCTAGCCGAGTTACACGCAGCAAGGTTATCAAGTTTTGCAAAGTTCAGTGGAGCCACCATACCGAGGATGAAGCCACCTGGGAACAAGAGGAAGATCTACAGAAAGACCACCCACACCTATTTTCTAGCCAACCCGAATCTCGAGGACGAGATTCATTTTAAGGGGGGGTAGGTTTGTAACATCCCAAATTTTCAATTTGGAATGTTATACATAGGTCATTCATGCATATCATATTTTATTGCATTTTTGCTTTGCGATCCTCGGAAATTCTAAGAAACTCAAGGATCCACGGAGAGAGTTGGGGATTTCACCATTTTCATATTTGAATTTTCTCAAATATCAAAACAAGGATCATTTTGGTTTTAATTATTTTTCCCTCCAAAAATATTTCATATTTAAATATATGAGAGGAGATAATATGACTTCTCCAAAATAAATGAAATATTATAGGAAAAATGTTAAAATCAAATAAATAATTTTTATTTGGATTTTATTGCTATTTTATTTGAATTAGAAAAAATAGGCATTTTTCCGAAATTGCATTTTAGGCCAAGGAAATGTTCACTAAGTTCTAAATATTCTATTTAGACGGTGAAAAATTGTTTTGGTATTTTTAGAATTCTTTTTAATATTTATTAGGATTTTTCTCGGCGGAATCTGTTTTAAAAAAAATCCCGGACCGCACTGGGCCGCAGCCCAGCCGGCCCGTTTCCTCGCGCCGCCTTCCTCGCGTCGTGCCGTCGCCGGCACGGATACCGAGGCAGAGTCCGAGCCGGACTCCAACTCGGGCCGGCCCCATCCCCAAGCCACGCCGCCGCCCGCCGCCTCTCACCATCGCCGCTGCCGCCAACAGAAGTAGCAGCAGCGCCCGCCATCCGCCGCCGCCTGCGTCGCGCCTCCCGCCGCCGCCCGCGCGCCACACGCCGCCACGCCTCGCCTTGCCTCGCCCCGCCGCCGCACGCACGCCGCCGCACGCCGCCCCGCCCGCCAGATCTCGCTGCCCCGCCGCCGCCATTGACCTCGAGCCGCCGCCTGTTTTTTTGGTTCTTAGGTAAAAACCCTGGTTTTCTTAAATACCCTAGATCGGTTTGTTTTTTTAGTTAGATCGGTTCGGTTTTTCGTCGGTTTATTTATTTTAGCGGACATTCGTCCATTCGTTCGTTTTAACGAACATTGTTCACCGTTTAGGTTCAGATAGCGAGCGTTCGTTCGTTAGTCTTTTCTTTTTATTTTCTTTTTCGGCCAGGGACCTATCCACGATTATTATTTTTATCGCAGATTAGCCCCTGATCTCCAAATCCTCGTCGTTTCTTAACCGTTTGTCCAAATCCAGTGAAACCAACGCCAAAATCTTCGTCTCGAGCTCCTCTTTCTGATTAACCAACTTGAACATGGTTTTGACATTTTAAAAATTTGGTTTCAAGCAGATTTGTATTCAAAGTTCTTTTGACTGTAGTTTCAGTTCCGTAGCTCCGATTCGATTGATTCTTTTTGCAGATCGAATCTCTTCAGTTGAGTTTTCAGATTCAATCTTCTTATTTGAGTTTTACCCATGCAACCATGCTTGAGTGCTTATGTATTTTATTTTTTGTTTGCGATAGAATTCCCGGAGTGCGAAGCGTGCTACTACGAGTCACTAGGTTTTGCGGATCGTCAGCAAGGCAAGTAACACATTGATCATACTCTTTTCATACCCAGTTTTTATGCATTAGTTTCAATCCTCAAACATTGCATGATTAGGATTGGATTAACATGTGGGTATTGGGAAGTAGATGATGAGGTAGAACCTATTGCCCTGTTTATTATCAAACCCTGGGTGTTACTTCTACGTTATGCTTATGTTGCTATGCTATGCTCGTAGACGTGGTTTGGTTTGAGAGATCCATGACATATGTGAGTGTTTAATTAATGGTTAACTTAAGGTGGCTAATTTAATACACATCTGGGTGGATTGTTGGTTTGGGCACCTAGAGAATCCAGTGTTGTCCTAGGATATCCCGGAGTACCCGTGTGATCATCCTATGGTTCGCCACCCAGGCTCAAAGGGATCATAAGATTATTCATGCTAGAAACTTCCGTGTGCAGCCACAAGCTATTATGGGCTCTAGCATCGTTGAGTATGTTGCATGGCCTCTTTCAGTGGTGGGCTAGCAGATGAAGGGGAAAGTAGGTGTAACTGTCCACCGAGAGTAAAGAGTTAATGTTTCTGAAAGACTGTGTCTCGGTCATCCGTTTCTCAAACACCATGCAGTGCGAGAAATCCAACAGAGGAGATCGAGTCTTGTGGGGAAATGTGTGCAAACCTCTGCAGAGTGTACAAACTAACAATGGGTAGCCGTGTCCCCGGTTATGGACATCTTAAGTATCTGGTTCTTGGATTATCATATGGATCTCATCACTCTAAATTAATTTGTTGGGTTGATAATTAATTTTAATTGGGGATTGAGTTGGAGGAACCTTCTCAATGTTCTTCAACTACCATGATAGTTAAATAAAACATCTTCCTTTGTTGTAGGGAAAAATGGCTTTTCGCAAAACATTATAACAGTAGAGCCTCCACCAGCCTGATATGCATGTAGTGATAGCATTTATCTTGTTCATTGCTCTACTGTGTTATCTTGCCAGCATATTCCATGTGCTGACCCGTTTTTGGGTTGCAACATATCATGTTGCAGACTTTTCAGACGAAGAGTAAGGTGCGCTAGGTCGTTGTCTTTCACTCAGCTATGCCGTTGGAGTTGATGGACTCACTTTATCTTCCAAGTATTCCGCTGTTATCTTATTTAGATGGCTTTAAGCCATATTTATTGTAATAAGTTCTCTTTGGAGACTATCAATGTAATAAGTGTGTGATTGCTACTCTGTTATAAATCCTTTGAGTACTGTGTGTGTCAGCATTACCGATCCAGGGATGACACTTATGCACAGAGACTTTACCGTCTGAGGTCGGGTCGCTATAGAGCTAGTCAAGTAGAGGCATACTAGGGACACTCTGATTTGTCTATGTATTCACACATGTACTAAGTTTTCGGTTAATACATTTCTAGCATGAATAATAACATTTATCATGATATAAGGAAATATAAATAACAACTTTATTATCGCCTCTAGGGCATATTTCCTTCAGTCTCCCACTTGCACTAGAGTCAATAATCTAGTTCACATCCCCATATGATTTAACACCAATAGTTCACATCATCATGTGATTAGATCACATCGCCATGTGACTAATACCCAAAGGGTTTTAAGGTGTGATCATGTTTTGCTTGTGAGAGAAGCTTAGTCAATGGGTCTGTCACATTCAGAGCCGTATGTATTTTGCAAATATTCTATGTCTACAATGCTTTGCATGGAGCTACGCTAGCTAATTTCTCCCACTTTCAATATGTATCCAGATTGAGACTCAGAGTCATTTGGATCGGTGTAAACGCTTGCATCGGCGTAACTCTTTACGACGAACTCTTTATCACTTCCATAACCGAGAAATATCTCCTTAGTCTTCTAAGGATAATTTTGACCGCCGTCAAGTGGTCCACTCCTGGATCAATATCGTACCCCCTTGCCAAACTCATGGCAAGTTACATAATAGGTTTGGTACACAGCATAGCATACTTTATAGAACCTATGGCTGAGGCACAGGGAATGATTTTCATTCTCTTTCTATTTTCTGTCGTGGTCTTGTTTTGAGTCTTACTCAACTTTACACCTTGCAATACAAGCAAGAACTCTTTCTTTGACTATTCCATTTTGAACTACTTCAAAAAATCTTTTCAAGGTTTGTACTCATTGAAAAATCTTATCAAGCGTCTTGATCTATCTTTATAGATCTTGATGCCCAATATGTAAGCAGCTTCACCGAGGTCTTTCTTTGAAAAAAGTCCTTTCAAACACTCCTTTATGCTTTCCAGAGAATTATACATCATTTCCGATCAACAATATGTCATTCACATATACTTATCAGAAAGGCTGTAGTGCTCCCACTCACTTTCTTGTAAATACAGGCTTCACCGCAAGTCTGTATAAAACTATATGCTTTGATCAACTCATCAAAGCGTATATTCCAACTCCGAGATGCTTGCACCAGTCCATAGATGGATTGCTGGAGCTTGCACACTTTGTTAGCACCTTTAGGATTGACAAAACCTTATTGTTGTATCATATACAACTCTTCTTTAAGATATCCGTTCAGGAATGTAGTTTTGACATCCATTTGCCAGATTTCATAAAATGTGCCAATTGCTAACATGATTCGGACAGACTTTAAGCATCGCTACGAGTGAGAAAATCGTAGTCAACACCTTGAACTTGTCGAAAACCTTTTTTGCGACAATTCGAGCTTTGTAGATAGTAACACTACTATCAACGTCCGTCTTCCTCTTGAAGATCCATTTAATCTCAATGGCTCGTCGATCATCGGGCAAGTCAATCAAAGTCCATACTTTGTTCTCATACATGGATCCCATCTCAGATTTCATGGCCTCAAGCCATTTCGCAGAATCTGGGCTCATCATCACCTCCTCATAGTTCGCAGGTTCGTCTTGTTCTAGAACATGACTTCCAGAACAGGATTACCGTACCACTCTGTTGTGGAACGTACTCTTGTTGACCTACGATGTTCGGTAGTAACTTGATCTGAAGTTTCATCATCATTAACTTCCTCACTGATTGGTGTAGGCATCACTGGAACTGATTTCAGTAATGAGCTACTTTCCAATTCGAGAGAAGGTACAATTACCTCATCAAGTTCTACTTTCCTCCCACTCACTTCTTTCGAGAGAAACTCCTTCTCTAGAAAGGATCCACTTTTAGCAACAAAGATCTTGCCTTCCGATCTGTGATAGAAGGTGTACCAAAAAGTTTCCTTTGGGTATTCTATGAAGACACATTTCTCCGATTTGGGTTCGAGCTTATCAGGTTGAAACTTTTTAACATAAGTATCGCCGCCCCAAACTTTAAGAAACGACAGCTTAGGTTTCTTGCCAAACCACAGTTCATATGGTGTCGTCTCAACGGATTTAGATGGTGCCCTATTTAACATGAATGCAGCTGTCTCTAATGCATAACCCCAAAACGATAGTGGTAAATCGATAAGAGAAATCATAAATCGCACCATATCTAATAAAGTACGGTTATGACATTCAGACACACCATTACGCTGTGCCATTCCAGGTGGCGTGAGTTGCAGAACTATTCCACATTGTTTCAAATGAAGACCAAACTCGTAACTCAAATATTCGTCTCTGCGATCAGATCGTAGAAACTTTATTTTCTTGTTACGATAATTTTCCACTTCACTCTGAAATTCTTTGAACTTTTCAAATGTTTCAGACTTATGTTTCATCAAGTAGATATACCCATATCTGCTCAAATCATCTGTGAAGGTCAGAAAATAACGGTACCCGCCACGAGCCTCAACACTCATCGGACCGCATACATCAGTATGTATTATTTCCAATAAGTCAGTTGCTCGCTCCACAGTCATCTTGCCCATGAGGCATGGTTCGCAAGCATCAAGTGATTCCAAAATTCCATTAGCATGGAGTTTCTTCATGGGCTTTACACCAATATGACCTAAACGACAGTGCCACATATAAGTTGCACTATCATTATTAACTTTGCATCTTTTGGCTTCAATATTATGAATATGTGTATCATTATGATCGAGATTCAATAAACCATTTATATTGAGTGTATGACCATAGAAGGTTTTATTCATGTAAATAGAAAAACAATTATTCTTTGACTTAAATGAATAACCGTATTGCAATAAACATGATCCAATCATATTCATGCTCAACGCAAACACCAAATAACTTTTACTTTAGGTTCAACACTGATCCCGAAGGTAAAGGGAGTGTGCGATGGTGACCTTATCAACTTTGGAATCACTTCCAACTCACATCATCACCTCGTCCTTAACTAGTCTCTGTTTATTTTGCAACTCCCTTTTCGAGTTACTACTCTTAGCAACTGAACCAGTATCAAATACTGAGGGGTTGCTATAAACACTAGTAAAGTACACATAAATAACATGTATATCAAATATACCTTTGTTCACTTTGCCATCCTTCTTATCCGCCAAGTATCTAGGGCAGTTCCACTTCCAGTGACCATTTCCTTTGCAGTAGAAGCACTCAGTTTCAGGCTTGGGTCTAGCTTTGGGCTTCTTCATGGGAGTGGCAACTTGCTTGCCATTCTTCTTGAAGTCCCTTTCTTTCCCTTGCCCTTTTACTTGAAACTAGTGGTCTTGTCAATCATCAACACTTGATGCTTTTCTTGATTTCTACCTTCGCTAATTTTAGCATCGCGAAGAGCTCGGGAATCGTTTTCGTCATCCCTTACATATTATAGTTCATCACGAAGTTCTAGTAACTTGGTGATAGTGACTAGAGAACTCTGTCAATCACTATCTTATCTGGAAGATTAACTCCCACTCGATTCAAGCGATTGTAGTACTCAGACATTCTGAGCACATGCTCGCTGGTTGAGCTATTCTCCTCCATCTTGTAGGCAAAATACTTGTCAGAGGTCTCATACCTCTTGACTCAGGCATGAGTCTGAAATAAAAATTTCAACTCTTGGAACATCTTATATGTTCTGTGGCGTTCAAAACGTTTTTGAAGTCCCGGTTCTAAGCCGTAAAGTGTGGTGCACTAAACTATCAAGTAGTCATCATACCGAGCTTTACCAAACGTTCATAATGTCTGCATCTGCTCCTGCAATAGGTCTGTCACCTAGGGGTGCATCAACGACAGAATTCTTCTGTGCAGCAATGAGGATAATCCTCAGATCACGGAGCTAGTCCGCATCATTGCTACTAACATCTTTCAACTTATTTTCTCTAGGAACATATCGAGAATAAAACAGCGGAGCTATACGCGAGCTATTGATCTACAACATAGACATGCCAAATACTATCAGGTACTAAGTTCATGATAAATTAAAGTTCAATTAATCATATTACTTAGGAACTCCCACTTAGATAGACATCCCTCTAATCATCTAAGTGATCACGTGATCCATATCAACTAACATGTCTGATCATCACGTGAGATGGAGTAGTTTTCAATGGTGAACATCACTATGTTGATCATATCTACTATATGATTCACGCTCGACCTTTCGGTCTCAGTGTTCCGAGGCCATATCTGCATATGCTAGGCTCGTCAAGTTTAACCCGAGTATTCCGCGTGTGCAAAACAGGCTTGCACCCGTTGTATGTGAACGTAGAGCTTATCACACCCGATCATCACGTGGTGTCTCATCACGACGAACTGTAGCAACGGTGCATACTCCGGGAGAACACTTGTACCTTGAAATTTAGTGAGAGATCATCTTATAATGCTACCATCGTACTAAGAAAAATAAGATACATAAAAGATAAACATCACATGCAATCAAATAAGTGATATGATATGGCCATCATCATCTTGTGCCTTTGATCTCCATCTCGAAAGCACTGTCATGATCACCATCCTCACAGGCTTGACACCTTGATCTCCATCCAAGCATCGTTGTTGTCTTGCCAACTATTGCTTCTACGACTATCGCTACCGCTTAGTGATAAAGTAAAGCAATTACATGGCGATTGCATTTCATACAATAAAGTGACAACCATATGGCTCCTGCCAGTTGCCGATAACTGTTACAAAACATGATCATCTCATACAACAAATTATATATCATCACGTCTTGACCATATCACATCACAGCAAGCCCTGCAAAAACAAGTTAGACGTCCTCTACTTTGTTGTTGCAAGTTTTACGTGGCTGCTACGGGCTTCTAGCAAGAACCGTTCTTACCTACGCATCAAAACCACAACGATTTTTCGTCAAGTGTGTTGTTTTAACCTTCAACAAGGACCGGGCGTAGTCACACTCGATTCAACTGAAGTTGGAGAAACAGACACCCACTAGCCACCTGTGTGCGAAGCACGGCGGTGGAACCAGTCTCATGAACGCGGTCATGTAATGTCGGTCTGGGCTGCTTCATCCAACAATACCACCAAAGCGAAGTATGACATGCTGGTAAGCAGTATGACTATTATCGCCCACAACTCTTTGTGTTCTACTCGTGCATATAACATCTACGCATAGACCTGGCTCTGATACCACTATTGGGGAACGTAGTGTTTCAAAAAATTTGCCTACAATCACACAAGATCTATCTAGGAGAAGCATAGCAACGAGCGGGGAGAGTGTGTCCATGTACCCTCGTAGACCGAAAGCAGAAGCGTTTAGTAACGCGGTTGATGTAGTCGAACGTCTTCGCGATCCAACCGATCAAGTACCGAATTCACGGCACCTCCGCGATCTGCACACGTACAGCTCGGTGACGTACCACGAACTCTTGATCTAGCTGAGGCCGAGGGAGAGTTCCGTCAGCACGACGGCATGGTGACGGTGATGATGAAGTTACCGGCGCAGGGCTTCGCCTAAGCACTGCAACGATATGACCGAGGTGTGTTTCTGTGGAGGGGGGCACCGCACATGGCTAAGAGAAACTTTGGTGTGTCTTTGGGGTGCCCCCTCCCACGTATATAAAGGGGGTGAGAGAGGAGGAGGCCGGCCAAAGGGAGGAGGCGCGACAAGGGGGGCAATCCTACTCCAAGTAGGATTCAGCCCCCCTTTCCTATTCCAACTAGGAGAAGGAGGAAGGAGAGCGAGGAGAGAAGGAAAGGGGGGCCAGCCCCCCTAGTCCAATTCGGTTTGGGCTAGGGGGGCGCGCGCCACCTCTTGGCCTTCCTCCTCTCTTCCACTACTAGGCACATGAGGCCCAATAACCCCCCGGGGGGTTCCGGTAATCCCCCGGTACTCCGGAAAATACCCGATACACCTCGGAACTATTCTGGTGTCCGAATATAACCTTCCAATATATCAATCTTCATGTCATGACCATTTCGAGACTCCTTATCATCTCCGTGATCTCATCCGGGACTCCGAACTACCTTCGGTACATCAAAACACATAAACTCATAATACCGATCGTCATCAAACGTTAAGCGCGCGGACCCTACTGGACACATCTCCGGTCATAACCAATAGCGGAACCTGGATGCTCATATTGGCTCCTACATATTCTACGAAGATCTTTTATCGGTCAAACCGCATAACAACATACGTTGTTCCCTTTGTCATCGGTATGTTACTTGCCCGAGATTCGATCGTTGGTATCATCATACCTAGTTCAATCTCGTTACCGGCAAGTCTCTTTACTCATTCTGTAATGCATCATCCCGCAACTAACTCATTAGTCACATTGCTTGCAAGGCTTATAGTGATGTGCATTACCAAGAGGGCCCAGAGATACCTCTCCGATACTCGGAGTGACAAATCATATTCTCGATCTATGCCAACCCAACAAACACCTTCGGAGACACCTGTAGAGCATATTTATAATCACCCAGTTACATTGTGATGTTTAATAGCACACAAGGTGTTCCTCCGGTATTCGGGAGTTGCATAATCTCATAGTCAAAGGAACATGTATAAGTCATGAAGAACGCAATAGCAATAAAACTCAACGATCATAATGCTAAGCTAGCGGATGGGTCTTGTCCATCACATCATTCTCGAATGATGTGATCCCTTTCATCAAATGACAACACATGTCTATGGTCAGGAAAGATAACCATCTTTGATTAATGATCTAGTCAAGTAGAGGCATACTAGGGACACTCTGTTTTGTCTATGTATTCACACATGTACTAAATTTCCGCTTAATACATTTCTAGCGTGAATAATAACAGTTATCATGATATAAGGAAATATAAATAACAACTTTATTATTTCCTCTAGGGCATATTTCCTTCATGTCCTCATTTGGTGGGAACAAGTCATTGAGCGCCGTGAGGCAAGAGGTGAACCACCCATCACTACTTGGGCGCAAATGAAGGATGTCATGACAACACGTTTTGTCCCAACCTACTAAAACCGCGACCTCTTGAAGAAACTCCAACTCCTCAAGCAAGGAAACAAGAGCGTTGAAGAATACTACAAGGAAATGGAGCTTGGCATGATAGGAGCCAATGCCACGGAAGATGAAGAGCAAACTATGGCACATTTCTTGAATGGACTCAATCACCCTATCAAGAAGATAGCCGACTTCCAACCATACTCGAACCTCATCGAGCTAGTGCATCAAGCTACCAAAGCGGAACGCCAAGTGCAAGATGACTTCAAGTATGCCAAGTACTCTTCCAAGAGCTACGGCTTCTCCAACACCCAAGCTTCAACGACTCCAACACCTTCTACCTCAACCAAGCCATCTACAAGCAAAGGCGATAAGTCAAGTTACAAGAAAACTTTGACAACCTCAAGTCATCCTCCTACTACAAGCAACTTCAAGCCGAGAGCTTCATCATCATCTACTCCTACCGATGAGACCATCAAGACAAGTTTCTTCAAATGCTTCACATGTGGCGGACGAGGCCACAAGTCCTTCGAGTGTACAAACAAGTGCACCATGATCTTTAACGACGATGGTACATCCGACTCCATGAGTGAAGGAGAAATGGAAGCCCTTGAGCAAGTGGCCATGCACTGGCACGTGAACGAAGATGAAGATGATCAAGTCTTTTGTGACGAAGATTTGAGCCCCACTCTCGTTGTCTCCAAGGTCTTGACTCTTCAACAACAACAAGACGAAGACCAAACATGCCATATCTTCCACACCAAGGCCGGCATCAATGAACGGTTCGTCAAGGTCATCATCGATGGAGGGAGTTGCCATAACTTGGCAAGTGAAGAACTTTTCTCCAAGCTCCAATTGGTCAAGATGAAGCACCCGCACCCCTACAAAGTTCGATGGCTAAGCTACAATGGCACCATCCAAGTCTAGCATAGGGTACAAGTTTCCTTCAAGATCGGAGCTTACGAAGACACTTTGGAGTGTGATGTTATTCCTATGTCCGTTTGCCACATCCTTCTTGGACGGCCATGGCAATTTAACCGAGGCGTCATCCACAACGGGCATACAAACCACTATAGCTTCAAGATGAAAGGGAAGGAGTATGTGCTACGACCTATGTCTCTAAGCCAATTGCTCGCCAACAAACAAGCCACCCATCATGTAGAGAATAGTGAGAGAGCGAACCACCCAAAAGAGAGTCAGCGCCACAAGCTCAAATTGAGTGTCTCCACAATGAGAGACAAGAACTTAGTCCTCTTTGCCACCAAACATGAGATGAGAGAAGTGTGTAAGAACCCATAAAGTGTCATGCACTATGTCGTTTTGTGCAGGGATGAGGCACCAAAAACTAACACCTCTCACAATCTACCTTTGGTGTTATCTTCTCTATTGCAGGAATTCCACGATGTTTTCCCCGACGAGCTACCTCTGGGTCTACTTCCACTACGAGGCGTCGAGCACTGCATCGACCTCATCCCCGGAGCACCACTTCCAAACAAGGCTCCTTACTGCGTCAACCCCGAGGAAACCAAGGAGATCCAACGGCAAGTACAACAACTCATCGACAACGGCCATGTACGTGAAAGCTTGAGCCCTTGTGCCGTCCCGGTAATCCTTGTTCCCAAGAAAGAAGGTACATTTCGCATGTGTTCCGATTATCTTCCTATCAATGCTATTACCATGCGTTATCGTTACCCTATTCCACGCCTAGATGATATGCTAGATGAGCTTAGCGGAGCCACAATTTTCTCTAAGATAGATGTTAAAAGTGGCTACTATCAAATACGCATCCAAGAAGGTGACGAATGGAAAACCGCATTTAAGACCAAGTTTGGCTTATATGAATGGCTAGTTATGCCAATGGGTTTATCCAAAGCACCTGGTACCTTCATGCGACTCATGCACTTTGTTCTTCGACCCTATATTGGTGTATTTGTTGTGGTCTATTTTGACGACATCCTTGTTTTTAGCAAATCTCTCAAAGATCATGTCACCCATCTTAGAACCGTGTTGCAAACTCTTAGAAAAGAGCGTCTTTATGCTAATGAGGACAAATGCTTTTTTGGTGTTGATAAGCTTGTTTTCTTGGGTTTTCTAGTATCTTCTAAGGGTGTTCATGTAGATGAATCTAAGATCAATGCTATTAAAACTTGGCCCCAACCAACCAACTTGCAAAAAGTGCGTAGTTTTCTTGGTTTAGCCGGTTTCTACCATAGATTTGTGAAGGACTTTAGCACCATTGCTTCACCTTTGCATGCTTTGAGTAAGAAAAATGCACCGTTTGTTTGGGGAACATCCCAAGACACCGCTTTCAATGAGCTTAAGAATTTTCTTACTCACGCTCCCGTGCTTGCATTACCAAACTTCGACAAACCTTTTGAGATCCATTGCGATGCTAATGGTTATGACATAGGACGCGTGTTAATGCAAGAGAAGCGCCCCATAGCATACTTTAGTGAGAAACTTTCCGGAGCGCAACTCAATTGCCCCATCTATGACAAAGAGCTATATGCTTTACTGTAAGTTTTGCGTGAATGGGAACATTATCTCCGTCCTCATGAGTTTATTCTTCATACCGATCATGAAACGCTTAAGTACCTTAAGGGTCAAACTAAGTTGAACAAGCATCATGCTAAGTGGAGTGAATTAATTGAATATTTTCCTTATGTCATCAAGTA
Organism: Aegilops tauschii subsp. strangulata; assembly: GCF_002575655.3. NCBI lineage: Eukaryota > Viridiplantae > Streptophyta > Magnoliopsida > Poales > Poaceae > Aegilops > Aegilops tauschii. Next base: position 32,028,388 of record NC_053040.3, on the reverse strand, counting down.
TATCAAAGGCAAGGAAAATGTTGTGGTGGATGCCCTTTCCCGTATATGCATGCTTGTTACTAAACTTGAATTGAATGTCATTGGCTTTGAGCACATAAAGACTTGTATGCGCATGATCCTACTTTTGTAATTCCTTCTGCCAAGTGTTTGACGCATACATCTTGGGAACGCTATTACATCAAAGATGATTATCTTATGAGAGCTAACAAACTTTGCATCATCGAGTCTTCTCTTCGTTTGTTACTTTTGCAAGAATCTCATGGAGGAGGACTAATGGGACACTTTGGACGCGACAAGACATTTGCTACGCTCTCCAAGAACTATTTTTGGCCCAAGATGTTCCGCGATGTCTCACGCCTCACCAACCGGTGCTCTACATGCCGCAAAGCTAAGGCTAAAGCTCAATCCCATGGTCTTTATATGTCTCTTCCTATTCCGTATCACCCATGGGAAGATATTAGCATGGATTTTGTGCTTGGTTTGCCTCGAACTAGAAATGGAAAGGATTTCGTGTTTGTTGTTGTGGACCGATTCTCTAAAATGGCTCATTTCATTCCTTGCAACAAGATAGACGATGCTTCACATGTTGCCAATCTTTTTTGTAGGGAAATCTTGCGACTTCATGGAGTTCCAAAGACGATTGTCTCGGACCGCGACGTCAAGTTCTTGAGTTAGTTTTGGAAGACCTTATGCGCCAAGCTCGGAATCAAGCTACTATCCTCCACGGCATACCATCCACAAACCGCCAGCCAAACGGAGGTGACGAACCGAACGCTCTCCACTCTACTACGCGTGTTGATCAAGAGGAATATCAAGGAGTGGGAGGAGTGCCTACCCATCGCCGAGTACGCCTACAATCATGCAAGACATTCGACTACCGGCAAGTCCCCTTGCGAGGTCGTCTACGGTTTCAACATGTTGTCCCCATTGGACATTCTTCCTGTTCCACTACAAGAGCGCACCAATATGGACGCGAGTGCATGAGTGAACTATCTCAAGAAGATGCATGAAGATACAAGGCACACCATCGAGCGCCAAGTACAACGACTCGCGACCAAGCTCAACGTCAACAAGTGATACGTCTCCAACGTATCTATAATTTTTGATTGTTCCATGCTATTATATTATCTGTTTTGGATGTTTAATGGGCTTTAATATGCTATTTAATATTACTTTTGGGACTAACCTATTAACCGGAGGCCCAGTGCCAGTTTCTGTTTTTTTGCCTATTTTAGTGTTTCGCAGAAAAGGAATATCAAATGGAATCCAAACGGAATGAAACCTTCGCGATGATCTTTCTTGGACTGAAAACAAACCAGAAGACTTGGAGATGAAGTTGGAGATGCAACGAGACGGCCACGAGGCAGGAGGGCGCGCCCAGGGGGGTAGGCGCACCCCCCACCCTCGTGGGCCCCTCGTAGCTCCACCGACGTACTTCTTCCGCCTATATATAGTCTTATACCCTAAAAACATCAGGGGGAGCCACGAAACCACTTTTCCACCGCCGCAACCTTCTGTACCCGTGAGATCCCATCTTGGGGCCTTTTCCGGCGATATGCCAGAGGGGGAATCGATCACGGAGGGCTTCTACATCAACACCATAGCCTCTCCGATGAAGCGTGAGTAGTTTACCACAGACCTTCGGGTCCATAGTTATTAGCTAGATGGCTTCTGCTCTCTCTTTGATTCTCAATACAAAGTTATCCTCGATATTCTTGGAGATCTCACTACAAAAAAACGACACATCCGTGACATTTTGGGCCGAACGAAAATCTTTTCTGTCATACTTATGACACTTCTATTATGATAATTGTGACAAAACCCGATATCATCATAGATGTGGTGGGGTCCTACTTCTATGACAAAAAATCATGACAGAAAATGGGCTTTTCGTCCTGGGCGGGCCGGAGACGCAGCTGCATGACATTCTTCGGTCCGTCCATGACGGAAAACCCGTGGTAGAAGCGAGGGCGCGGAAAATATCGGGGAGTCCCCGGTTACGGTGGGTGGTCGGGGGGCCGAGCGATGCACGTTTCTCTCGTACGTACGCGCGTGTGTGCGAGGCGTTGGGCTCTAACTGAACCCGAGCGAGGCGTTGGACTCTAACTGAACCCGAGCGATTGCACTGTAGGCTACGCATTACTGAACCCGAGAAATCGATCGATGGCTGTTAACTGAACCCGATCGAGCGATTCCTTTGCTACTGCTGCTAACTGAAGCCGATCGATGCTGCCTCTGGATGAATAGTGAGCGTTGCTGGGGGGTTTGGATGAACAGTTCCCGGTGGGGGTGGATGAACAGGACCCCGTGGTGTTGCCTCTGGATGAACAGTGAGCGTTGCTGGGGGGTTTGGATGAACAGTTCCCGGTGGGGGTGGATGAACAGGACCCCGATCGTTCGAGCCGGTTGGGGCAGGATGAACAGGACCCCGTGAAGGGCAGGGTGAACAGGACCACCCTGTGGAGGACAGGATGAACAGTAGACGGTGGAGGGCTGGATGAACAGTAGCCCGTGGAGGGGTGGTTGAATAGGAGACCGTGGAGAGGGCTGGTCGAACAGTAGCTGGTGGAGTAGTGCAAGCTGGAGGCTGGATGAACAGGAGCCCGTGGATGAACAGTCGCAGGTGGAGGCTGGAGGTGGTCGACGGTGGATGAACAGTAGCCCGTGGAGGCTGGAGGGGGTCGATGGTGGAGATGAACAGTATCCCGTGGAGTCCCGTTTTGCGGTACGCCACACCCCTCCCGATGAACAGGACCCCCATTTCGACCGTAGCGCTCCAACACAAGTCTGTTTCCTCCGTTTTGCCGTACGCCACACCCCTCCCGATCAACAGGACCCCCGTTTCGACCATAGGAGGTCCGTTTCCTCCGTTTTGCGGTACGCCAGACCCCTCCCGATGAACAGGATCCCGTTTTGAACGTGGCCGGTCGAACACAAGGCCGTTTCCTCCGTTCTGCTGTACGCCACGCCTCGTTTCCATCGGCTGTTCCGTCCAAGCCCTCCCGATGAACACGACGACGCATTCCGTTTCGACCCAGCCGGTTGGCTCCCCATGAACACGACGACGACACTATTTCTCCGTTCCGACCCAGCCATGTACATGAGCCCTGGCCGTACGTATGCGCGAGTAGGCGTTCGAGACCCTGCCCGTATGTACGTACGTGGCCGTATTTACTCTCTTGCACCCTCGCCGGTGTACGTACGTGTACATGCTACATGCACGCCTCTACTACGACACGTGCGCGCCTCTACATCGACCGGTATGTACGTACACGTTTGCGACCAGAATGACAACGCTACGTACGCTTCGACCAGGTGGGTCCCGACTGTCAGGCACTTCCTTGCCTGCGAAGATGTAGCTGGTGGGTCCCAGCAGTCAGGGGGCGAATCATTTTTTTTGCCTGGACGCACTTCCTTGCGTGCGAAGATGTAGCTGGTGGGTCCCAGCAGTCAGGGGGAAACGTTTTTTCACGAAATACGGTGGCCCGTCCGGTGGGTCCCCGCTGTCAGGTGGAGGAATAATTATTTTGCGCGTAATAAGGAGGCACTTCCTTACTGCGGCTCTGGACCCAGCTGTCAGCCTCTCCACGTACAGTCCACGTCCGATGGAAGCCGTTCCTTGACCACGCCGCGCCGAGAGCACCAGAGCGGTGGACGACGGCGAGGCCTAGGAAGGGGACGACGCGGAGCCGGGGAAGACGCGGCAGTGGAAGCCCGCGCGGAGAGGAGTACGAGGGTTCACTGGTTCGGCTGCGGTGTGAGGCTGCCGTCGCCGCAGGGCCTGGCCAGGGGTGGGAATAGTAGGGGGCGGTGAGGCCTCCGCGGCAGCACAGCCGGCCACGGGATGCAGGAGCATGCGACACGACCGGCGCTGCTTTGGGCGGCTGGAGCAACAAGACCAGATGTTGAAGAAGCACTACGGCCGTTGGATGGACATCGTACGGTCACTGGAGCTAGAATCGTGCATATTGACTAAGTTGACAAAGCCCTCCGTCCCCGTCAACTTAGTAGGCCCACAAGTCAGCCTGCCACTATACTGGGTCCCTACTAGCAGGGGGAGTATTCATTTTTTTGTGCGTAATAAGGAGGCACCTCCGGTGGGTCCGAGCTGACAGTGGGGGGAACGTTTTTTTCGCGAAATACGTTGGCCCGTCCGGTGGGTCCCAGCAGTCAGGGGGGAAACGTTTTTTCGCCAAATACGGTGGCCTGTCCGGTGGGTCCCTGCTGTTAGGTGGAGGAATAATTATTTTCCGCGTAGTAAGGAGGCACTTCCTTGCGGCTGCCGTGGACCCAGCTGTCAGCCTCTCCACGTACAGTACTCTTCCGATGGAAGTCGTTCCTTAACCACGTTGACCACGCCGCGCCGAGAGCACCAGGGCGGTGGACGACGGCGAGGCCTTGGAAGGGAACGACACGGAGGCAAGGAAGACTCGGCAGTTTACGGGGAGGGGAGTACGGCTCTACGAGGGTTTACTGGTTCGTCTACCGTCGCCGGAGAATAACAGCAGGTGTGGGTGAGTAGAGGGATGGCTAGGCCAGTGATGGGAGTATGGTGGGGCGGTGAGGCCTGTGCAGCAGCATAGCCGGCCGCGGGGAGGAGGGAGCAGGCAGTCCTGCCGCCGCTTTTTTGAGCGGCTGGAGCAGGAAGAGCAGAGATTGAGGAAGCACGACGGCCGTTGGATGGACATCCAACAGTCACTGCTTGTGCATCAACCTTTTTTAGGAATGCCTCAAATCTGTGGAAAATAGCATACATCCCATCTGCCATTATTTCTAATAATTTATAGCCCATTTGCTAATTCTTAAGGTTTTATTTGGAGCCCATATTCTTTTTGTTAGCATTACAGCCCATATTGTGGCCACGGTTAAAAAATTATACGAAATTTTGCATATTTCGGTGCGGTCCGAACTGTTTTTAATCCCGAAATTTCGAGTCACTTTCAAACTGATTTTAAAAATAAATGTATATCAATATAAAATCCAACAAATTGTCCATGCATAAAAATTAATGCAATTTAAAATCTCAAAATGAAAAAAGAAATTTGAAACTAATTGCCAGTTTGATGTGTTTTAAAAATGTACAGCCCATTTCTCATTACTGATAGGCCATTTTCTCGGCCAGCCGAATGAAGCTCTCCTCGTCTTGAAATATTTGCAGCCCAACAGGCGTGACAAAGCGACTTATTTGGAAAATCACAAAAAGACTGGGCTGTGGCCGTGGACCCAGCTGTCAGCCTCTCCACGCACAGTACTCTTCCGATAGAAGTCGGTCGTTGACCACATTGACCACGCCACGCCGAGAGCACCAAGGCGGTGGACGACGGCGAGGCCTAGGAAGGGGATGACGCGGAGCCGGGGAAGACGCGACAGTGGATGCCCAAGCGGAGAGGAGTACGATGGTTCACTGGTTCGGCTGCGGTGTGAGGCTGCCGTCGCCGCAGAATAACAGGGGGTGTGGGTGAGTAGAGGGATGGCCTGGCGAGCGGTGGGAGTAGTAGGGGGCGGTGAGGCCTCAGTGGCATCACAGCTGGCCATGAGAGGCAGGAGCACGCGGCACGACCGGCGCTGGTTTGGGCGGCTAGAGCAAGAAGACCAGAGGTTGAAGAAACACTACTGCCATTGGATGAACATCGTACGGTAACTGGAGCTAGAATCATTCATATTGACTAAGTTGACAAAGCCCTCCATCCCCGTCAACATGGTAGGCCCACAAGTCAGCCTCCCACGATGCTGGGTTCCAGCTAGCAGGGTGAGTATTCATTTTTTGTGCGTAATAAGGAGACACTTCCTTGCGTGCGAAGATAGCTGGTGGGTCCAACCTGTCAGCGGGGGGCATGTTTTTTTTGTGAAATACAGAGACCCTTCCGGTGGGTCCCAGATGTCAGGTGGAGGAATCAAAGACTTGAGAAGGCGTACAGAACAAGCTAGTGTACCAGTAAAGAGACGTTGCTGAGTTTTAGAAAAAAGAGAGACATGCTCCTGTAGCTGGTTCGAATCCAAACCTGGACTATGACTATATATGGTGCTATGCTACTCTGCAAGTAATGAAACTGACATATCCAACGTTCGCTTCTCCTCTTCTCTACTTACTCTGTCTAGCATCAGAAGCTCTGGCCGCAGCAACCATGTCCGCTGGCTGCTCGTCCACCTGCTCTTCAGCAGGCAACAACCAAATATGCGCCAAGTCGCCAACCGTACCATCGCCTGTGGGTCTCATCACACCCCCGCCGGCGCGCGCACCACAGCCGGTTGCTCATCACAACCCGCTATCGTTGGTGTGGTGCCACTGCTGCAAATCACGCAGAGTCATCCGTCGCGTCTCAACCACAATCCTCAACCCTGGCCAAGTCTTCTACAAATGCCCGAATCATGGGGTAATAATATGTTTAAGTGTTGTTCTGCTGCTTTCAGTTGCTGATTTTTTTAATAGTTTGGTTGATGATCTTCCAATTTGATTCGTGGAAAAAAAGGGAAGATTCATGTGATTTGTATTTCTGGGAAGTTGCTGATGTGGGGGAGTGCAACTATGCTAATTATTTGGTTAGCCGAGGAATCCCAATACCAGCAGGTTGGGGTGTTGGACAAGTAACTGAAGGAATGGCAGAAGAGGAAGATGCAGAACAGAAGGTTAAAGATGCAGTTCCTCTGATCATGGCCAAGCAACAGCTGCTGAACGGCCTTGACAGCAATGAGTAGATGAAAGAGCTTGTGAAGATAATGGGATAAATCAATGTGCTCTGTAGGATGATTGTCTCTTTATTTGCAGTGTATGTAGCACTCGTGATGTATTCAGTGGCTATGACATGAGCACTTTGCTGAAACTAGTAATGAATGAAACATGTGTAGCAGGTTGGGCGTAGTGTTGTGAACATCTAATGATTTCTACTAACGGAAATCAGGGGGTATCCCCTTTTGCTCATAAATAAATAAATAGCAGAGGCCCTTTTGGTAATAAATAAATAAATTAGCAGAGGACCTGTCGGGCCAGATTTGTTCTTAGTCGAAGACGTCGAGCAAATTGCAGTCCAACAGCAAACTATGTCATCAAATTCAAGTTTCACAGCCAAATATGAGTACAACTAAACAACAATGTCATCATGTTTTAGTCATCATACAATCACCAAACACAAATCAGCATACATAACAAGTGATGTTCTCACAGGAAAATACTAAACAACATGTTCATCAGGTTTCAGTTGTCATAGCAAACACAATTTCACATAGTAGATAAAAAACGTCTTCTGACAGGCAAATACGACAAAAGCAATGTAATCATCATCCGCAGCAGCAGCGTCAACATCTTCGCCATGTGTATCAGTCTGAATCGTAATTCCCCGTGGTGTCATCTTCTTCTTCGTCCTCAACGTCCTTGAACGTTGGCTTCTTCTTGATCAACTCTTGTATGTCCACAGCACGACAGGCAATCTTTTCGCCGGCGTCATTAACGTGATGGTTCTCAAAGATATTAGGAACATCTGTGCTATCTTGTACATCAGGAGGAGTGTAAGCATCATCTTGTTGTGCAACTTCATTAAACGAATTCCTCTGCTCAAACCTTTGCAGTACTCTCCAGTCATCGCTACGTGCAAATGTGTTTCCAAGAAAAATATCTGTGTTGCTTGATTTGCCAAATAAAAGGCTCGTTGGTCTGGTACGCCGCCTTGACATTGATGGATTTGAAATAATCATCAACTCTGGGTTTTGCGATCCTGGAAAACAGGTTATACCAACGACAGCACAACAGAACCACACACCAATGATCCTCGAAACTGGAGATATACTGCAACTGAACAATGTCTGTTATGTTAGCATACATTTCAGTTGTCTCTTTGTCATACATATCCGTGCTCATGATGGCACTGTTTTGTGTCTTCCTGCCTTCGTCTCGTGCAAGGGTGTTGTAGCGCACATCTCCAACAACACAAGATTCATAATGTCTTACCCGAGTATCAAGACCCATTGCTATTGAGTAAAGGGCATCATCAACTGCCTGCCCATCCTCCCGCATCTTATTAACCTATGGTTAGAAAACAGACAAGCTGATCTTCTTATGTACTCAATATATTAAAAAAACTGACAGTGCAATTCAAAAGCTTACATGGCTCTTGAACCATTTCGCAAATCCTGCCATAACCAGTTCGTCAATGTTTCTTGGATTTTCTGGCAGTAACTCCTTTTTGTAGATGCTGCACAACATAGTGATCGCGTCAAACATCTAAATATATAAGAATGTGCTGCAAGTTTAGTAGATTACGGTGTATAAGCTGCAATACTTAGCACTTACTTGATATAAGGTAGTATCTCAGGATAGTTATTCAACACATACCAAACCATTTTGTCCAAATCTTTAGGTTTGTCCTCTTGTCGACTCTTCCTTGTAAATCGAACAGAATAATCGAAAACATTGAGCCCAGGATTGTCTTCATCCACGTCTTTGCTAAGCTGATCAGCTGTTTCAATGTATTTTGAGCAGAATGTCAATGCTTCTATAGCAATGTAGGCCTCTGCAACGGAACCCTCGGGTCTAGCTCTGTTCCTAACATAGCCCTTGAAAGTGCCTAGCCGCCTTTCAATAGGGTACATCCAACCATACTGTACTGGACCTCTAAGTAGTGCCACATCAGGTAGATGAACAGCCAAATGCACCATCACATCAAAGAAGGCTGGAGGATATATCTTCTCAAGGTCGCATAGGACAGTTGGTACCTTGTCTCTAAGACGCTCCAAAGCATCTATCCTGATATTTCTACTGTAGAGTTCCCTGAAGAATTGTCCCAACTCTGCAACTGCTCTGTATAAGTCAGGGCGGCCCAATCCTCTAAGGATAACAGGTAAAACCCTTTGAAGTAGGACGTGGCAGTCATGAGTTTTCAACCCTTGTACCTTGTCTCCATCTGCACTGACTCTCCTTTCAGGGTTGGAAGCAAATCCATGTGGGAATCTCACACGTGACAGGACCTTGCAGAATTCTTTTCTTTTTACCTTGTCCAAGATGTACACAGCTGGTGCCATATCCCGTGGTTTACCTTCATCTTGCACTTGCAAATCCTTTCTGATACCCAGGTGTGTCAAATCAGTCCTAGATTTTAAGGTACCTTTCGTCTTGCCTTCAATATTAAGAAGTGTGCCGATAATGCTGTCACATATATTTTTCTCAATGTGCATCGCATCAAGATTATGCCGCAGATCCAAATCTTTCCAATACTCCAAGTCCCACAAAGTGGACCTGCGGGTAAACAATAATCTCTCTTCTTCCCTGCCGTGCTTCCTTTTCCCGCTACCATTATCAGGATGGTTTCCTGGTGTAATATGCCTGACCTTCTCTAATTCCACTTGCAACTCATCGGCGGTGAGCCTCTTTGGCGCATCACAGTTTTCATGCTTTGCATTGAACACATGTCTTCGGTATTTTCTAGGATGCGGCTTGTCCTTGGCAAGGAAACGGCGGTGTCCAATGTAACAGATCTTGCTAAGTATTGCGTATGACAGTGGATTCCTATCACAGCGAACACATGCATTGTAACCATGTGTCGTTCGCCCTGACATAGTGCCCAAAGCCGGATAATCATGGATGCACCAAATTATAATAGCACGCAGAAAGAAATCAGTTGGTGGGCTGTTATATAGGTCTCAAGTGAGAACACCCCTCCATAGCTATTGAAGTTCCTCCACAAGAGGCTCCATGAACAAATCAAAATCCTTTCCAGGACTTTTTGGACCTGGGATGAGCAAGGCCATCATGTAGTTTGATTCTTTGGTGCAGACATTTGGAGGCATGTTGTAAGGGATAACAAGCACTGGCCACATGCTATATGTGGCGCTCTGGTGGCCAAATGGGTTAAATCCATCTGAAGCTAAGCCAAGTCTAATGTTTCTCGGGTCAGCGGCAAACGTTTCGTGCTTCTGATTGAAGCTTTTCCATTCACTACCATGAGATGGATGGCTCATTACATTCTGATCTCTGAAATCCTAGTTCCTAGAATGCTACAGTACATCCTCTCTTGTTTCAGCATCATGAAACAACCTCTGCAATCTTGGTGTAATTGGAAAATGTCTCAGAACATTATGAGGAATCCTCTTCACAGCATCGCCATCTTTCCATCTTGATGATTTGCATTTCGGGCATTCACTTAAGTTGGCATAATCCTTCCGGAACAGAACACAATTATTCTTACAAACATGGATCATATCATATCCAATTCCAACTGCACGAAGGAAATTCTTCATTTTACTGTAGGTGTGTGGCATCTCAGACGCATCTGGGAAAGCTTTGCGGAAAGCAGCCAACATCGCATCGAATGATTTGTTGGTCATCCGCTCAGATGTCTTAACCTGAAGAAAGGTGACCATAGCTGAGAATACTGACAGCTTATTTCCTGGGGTGACAGCCACGTTGCATTGTTCCAACATGCGGGCCCACCAATTTTCTTCTGCAGGTGAAAGTTCACGGAATGCACGAGCATTTCGAAGCATTGTTTCAATGTTGGTCAAACTCACTGGCTCCGCCACCATCTCCTCCTCCTCCTCTTCCACCTGAGCATCAGGCAGATCAAGATGGTGATTTGCTGCTTCCACGTAGTCAATAACATTGACGTTCACAGCTTCACCATGATGAACCCACCTAGTATATGTGACCGACATCCCATACAAGTGTAGATGATTTTGCACAGTTGACTGGAGTCTTGTAACTGAATTCATACAACTGCTACACGGGCAGAGCACATCTGATTTCGGACCACCGTACTCAGCTCTGATAAAGTTCATGAAGTTTTCAACCCCCTCGAAATATGCAGCGGAGAATCTTCGAGCAGAAGTTATCCAAGTCCTGTCCATCTGTTTGACATACAAATTAGTTCTTCTACTAGATATTACAGGAAAAACATATATGCTTTTTTATGAAGTCCAGAAGAAAATACCTAGGTCGATGTCTAAAGCTATGGCAAGATATTTGGACGAGCAGATCTAAGTAACGAAATATATGTAACGCTAATTCAGCAAACATATTTGAGTGCTAAATTATGGTAGGCTGTTTCAGCAGTCAATGAGGCCGAGCACACAGCCATCAAACTATCGAAGGCCATCGCAGCAACAAAGATCGAGTATAAAATGGTGTAGAGCTATTGCACCTAATAGATTGGCTACTAGACCATGGCAATCTACGTCACAATAAATATATGGCAGGATATTTTAGCAACTAATCGGCCTTGGCATGCCATCTCAGCTAAGCAGATTGAGTGCAGAACAGGGCAAGGAAGCTTCTTAAGCAGAGCATATTGACTGTAAACTACTTCGGCAAACAGTTAGATTAACAGCGTCTATCAGCTAACATTCAGCGCAACACCGACATGCACGGGGCCTCAGTCTAGAATGCACATACCGTGGGAGAAGCTGACCATCGTGTGTCTCCACACGAACATCGCCAGCGGTAGCGGCGCTGACCGTCGTGCGCCTCCACAAGAACGTCGCCAGCGGTGGCGGTGCGGCTAGAGGACGGCAGTCTACGATAGCGTACTGTGGGAGCGAGAGGATCGCCGTGCGTCCCCTCGACAAACCGCGGCGCTGGCGTATCGGCGTGGCGGGGAGGGCGGCTTTGGCGGAGCGAATGGAGTGGAGGGGGATGGGGGAGGGGGGTTTGGGGAATATTATTGGCTAGTTGGCCGAAGGGCGGTTAAATCTAGGATTTTGGGGGAATTTTTGGGTGGGGGGAGGATTTTCGCGCGGTGGGCGGGGGGAGTTTGGCGCATGGTTGGTTTCTCCAAGTGCAGTCCCACGTGTTAGTGAAGAGGCAAGCTGAAGCGCGTTCCGTTTGCGTGAGCCGTGTGCAGGACCGAACGTGTGTGGGGTGCAATGCCACCGCGACAGGGGTGCTGTGAGTGTACCGCCTTTTTTACTTTTAAACTAGGTGCTTCGCCCCCTCAAAAAAACTTGTTGCTTCGCGCGATCCATCGATACTACTACTAGTAATCCGGTAATCCCGACTAAAACGGCGCGGCCGGGTCTTTTCCCGCGCGATATGCTGGGAGGTTGGCTTAGTTGTGTTTTTTAGGACGAGTAATGCTACACCTACGTAGTCCCAGTTATGTAATTAACATAATGTGAAACGTGTGAGCTGTTGAATGTAGATTTGGGGGAGGGAGGGGCCCACCACCATGAAAATTAGGGGAGGAGAGAGAGGCAATTTACGTTACCCCTTTCGTAGGTTCCCGTAGATGTAGAAAAATGTGAAATGCGTGAATGTGCATTTGCAGTTAAGGCCTTCCCTCGTTCATCCTTTTCTCCCACAAGATCTTGATCTTCTGTGCAATGCACGGGCATCTTGCTAGTACTCCTACAATATACTATATTATTGTGAAAGTTCATATACACCGGCCGAGATTAATGCAAACACGGCAGATTTTCATTACATTTCAAACTTTTATAGGACAGAAAAATAAAAGAAACCCGACCCTAAACCTATTCTACGGCGGCGACCGACGTGCTCCATCTGCAATCTCCATGTACGGGGGCGGGGTTCAAGACCCGTGAAGTGAAGGTGCGGTCTCCGGCGAGGAAAAGTAGAACACGGGAGATGGGCCGGCCAGTTGGCACACCATGCCCTGCCGCCTCCCATGCCCTACTCATCCTCGGAGGAGTCCCCGACCTCGGTGGTGCCAGACGTTGGAAGGCGGCAAGTAGGACGCGTGGCTGACGGTGCTCCCGTCGGCGGCCGCCAGCGTGGCCACCACTTGTGCGGCGACTTGAGCAATGGCGGCGACCTCGAGCTCCATCCCCGAAGACAAGCTCTCCCGCAAAGCATTCGAGCTTGCGGTCATGGCGGATGTGGTGCCAGGTAGGAGGACGATGCGCTATGGTGTGGAGGTTAGCTGGGCGTTGCCGCTTTAAGTAGCGCATTCCGGCGAGGCCAAGCGTCCTGGTGCGTCATTAAGTCGCCGGAGTTGGTTCCTCAGGCACCGAGCCTCTTAACGACGGCATACGGACGGACGGCACGAATGCGGGCAGCTGGCGCCGGCTGGGAACACACCGCGCGACGGCGCGAGGGACGAGGGTTTTTGGTGTGCCAGGGTAGTCAGCTGCGGTCGTGGCAACGTTGGAGATGCCCTTTGCTCACAAGCGATCGACACATGTCATTGAAAAAGCAAGACGACCTGGCATGGTCTCAGGTCCTGAGGATGCAGTTGGCCGCGCTACACCACTCCGCGGACGTGTCACGGCGCCCCGTGCATCCTCGACGAGTCGGGTGTTGGGATGTGTTTGGATTGTGGCCAAAGTGCACCTTCCCAAAATTTTGGTCATGACCCAAAGATTGGTCTTTGTTTGGATGGTTGCCATTTTTTTGAGGTTTTGGTCATGACCCAAAAATGGATGGTTGCCATTTTTTTGGCATGCCAATGAAATCTAGCCAACTCTAGTTCATTTTTCTTTCCGATGTCGGCCAAATCATGGGCAACCAAAACCTCAACCAAAATTTTGGCTACCCAATGCTTTGATGGGGCAACCTTGGGCACAAACCAAACATACTAGCTGTTGGTCGTGCCACAGCACTAACGCCACCCTCGGCACACTGAAACCGACCGTCTCTAGCGACGATGAGCGTGTCGCTCACCGCGGTCGCCGTGTCCAGAGGTGGTGCTGGAGCTGCGCCACGTTGTTGGCCCCCACGACCTACATGAACGGTTGCCGGTGGCGAGGAGGTCGTGGGCCAGCTCCTCCATTGGACTAGTTTGCGCTACGTCGTCCCGACAGGTGTGCCCCACATGTCGGTTTCCCTGTCTTCCCGGCCATATTCGAGCGTCAGTGCTACGCGTTGCGCATTAGGCCTTTCACTATGTAGGCCAAGTGAGACAACTTATTGTTTATTTGAGCCGGTCAAGTATAATCATGTGGCGTTTGCTTATTTCTCATTCATCTCCAACCCTCTTCTCCATCTATCATGTCGCCCTCCGGTCGAGTCCATCCTCCCGCATGCCTCATTTGAACATTCTGCCTAGTATCATTCGCATGTGGGCCTAGACCATGCTTGTATTTCCAATGTTTATTTGTAATTTGTCCGACATGCATACAAACAAACGGTTCGTTTGAAGTTTCACTTTGCCTCCACTACGTGTCGCTTCGCGTCTTAGTTTTGGCATCCCATTCGGTTCATGCATGCCCCGACACATGTTGACGAGATCGATTGAAGTTCAGAGATCAATTGCGTGTCGTGCAAGGAGATAAAGGTTTGGTCTGTTTCTATGATAGAAATGACCCGCGGGGCAGGGGGATCTATGTGGATCAGAGGGAGTATATTGTACGTTCATAAGCGAAACGAACGTATTGTACCCACCCTAGTCCTCTTTCAATCGATCTCCGGACCCCGAGAAGAAATCAAGAGAGAACGAGTTGGGGCATGTGTGATACCTAAGGCGGATTCAAAATTTTGAACCGGTGATCATAGCATCCGCAAATCATATATAAAGGGTATTCAATGGTCGTTTCGTTTTTGAACGTACAATATACTCCCTCCTATCCTTTCTAGTTTAGATATAAGTTTTATGTGTAGTCAAAGTATCTCTACTTTGATAAAAAGAATATCAACATTCAACAACGCCCAATCAATATTGTTAGATTCGTACGTACTCCTACATTTGTATTCGAGATGGTTTCCAAATTTTTTCAACCACGTGAATGTGCTTGTTCTCGCGCATGCTCTTCCTACTATGTCGGAGTAATGGGCCACGGGTAGGCTAACCCGAGCCCCTGAGCCTTTCAAGACAATGGGGCTGGCAGCGCCCCTTGAGGCGTCAAGACGAGGTGCCGCCTTCTGGTGGCCGGCTGAAGGAATAGCCGGCTGCCCGTAGACGGCCGAGTTCCAGAAGGCGGCATCAAGACAAGCCGACTCCTAGTGGGCGGCTTCCAGAGAAGCCGGCCCCTAGCAGTCGGCCCGTGGCGCCAATGAAGCCTGCGCCCTCATCAAGAAAGACAAGGAAAGGAGTGGCTACAGTGTAGCCCATCCCTCCCAAATCCAGGGATGGGCGTGGCCACAGTGCACCGTACCTGCGGAGATCTCCGCCCGGCGCGGCAGTATTGCCATTCCACCCCTGACGTCACCATAATCAGGCGGAGCCCTGCTCCCACGACAGCCTGTCGGTACGGCCCAAGGACGAAGGGCCCCACCGATCAACGAGAGCCCGGAAGACAGCTAGAGCCCCACCAGTCGGATCCGAGGGAGGACGGCCCACAGCAGTCGGCCCACCCCTTCCTCGGGGCCCACTCGCCATTAACCAGACAAGACATGGAGTGGTTACAGTAATTGCCCGCCAGGCGGCGGGGCTGTAGCCACGCTCCCCTGACCAAGCCGGCGTCATTAGCATCACGGCTACAGTGATCAGCAGCCGACAAGACCCGCGAGCGGCGGAGGCGGCCTGTCGGCTCCGTACCAGACCAGTCGGCGGGGCCCACCAGGCGGCGGGCCCCAGCAGCCGGTGGAGAAGCCGGCCACGAGAGAGACTGACAGCCGGGTCCTACACCCGGCCGGATTACTATTGTACCCCTGGGGGTGGGTAGGCCTATATAAACCCCCCAGGGCACCCATGCAAAGGGTTCCTGACCTGCTAGAACTAGACCAACCCATAGAGAAAGGAGAAAGCTAGCCTTGCTTTCTTCCGCCTGTAGCAAACAGCTCGAGGAGCACCATTGTACTCACTAGTGCCTTAGTAATCATGCGGAGATCCCGCAGAGCAGGACTAGGGGTGTTATCTCCTAGGAGAGCCCCGAACCTGGGTAAAGTGCGTCGGCGTTCGTGTCTACGCCTCATCCCGCTTCCAGGCACCGGCGACGTTCTACTCGCTCCCACCATGATAAGCCATCGATTGGCATATGTCGCACCCAACCCCCGACATTTGGCGCCCACCGTGGGGCGAGGTGCACCCTCGTCCGGAGACCTGTTCTGGACGGGAACCCTTTTCTTTCCTGGCGAGCGCAGCCAGCCCAGCACACTAGACGGAGTCTGCGCTGACGCGCTACATGGCGCGAAGGTCGCCAACGCGGCGAGCTGCCTCGCCGATGTTATCGGCGAGGTTCGCCTCTCCGACGAGCCCGCCTCTCACGCGGGCACCGAAGGCCCTGAGAGCCGCCTCGCGAGCCTCATCGATCAGCTCCACGTCACCAGCGAGCCTGCTGTGGACTTGGAGTCTGTAGGCTCCACCGACCCGATGCTTGTCGATTCCGACACTGCGTCGCTTGACGCGTTCCCCACCAACGTGGTGGTCTACGACGATCCGCCTCCTCACGCGGAGAGCGGCGGAAGCACCGTCACGGAGGTGCTTGTCATCGATCACAGCGATCACTCCGGTGGAGTTGCTCATGACCCGCTCGATGCGGCACTACAAGACCTGATGGTGCCCATTCCAGAAGACGCCTACGCCGAGATGCTGGAAGCACGCCGCGCCTAGCTAGTCGAGAGTGCCAAGAAGCTGGCCAACATGAGACGCCGGTCGGAGGCCTACCAGCGCGAGATGGACCACGCCGTGGGTGGCACGCCGGCTCCTGGTGGGCCTAGCCGCATCGGCACAGTCCAGCAATGCGGCGCGGCCATCGCCAGCCTATTCGGGGCAGATCGCCCTGTCTACGCCACGCCCGCGGAAAACATACGAGCCGCCCAGGTGGCAGCAGAAGAGCTGGACAAGTTTGAGGGCGAAGAGCGTCGCCAGATGGCGGAGCGCGTCCAGCGACTCCTCGACGCGGCTGCTGAGCAGCACGAGGCCGGCTGCCGTACTGAGGCCCCCAACCAGCAGAATGACGATCCGCCTCCCCGCCGAGATCAGGGCGCAACATCCTGGACGCCGACTGGTGGCGTCCACGGAAGAAGAGACAAGGAGCCGGCTGCCAGCCGCAGCCGGACTCGCCTCAGCATCGAGTGCGACCAAGACGGCCGCCCAAGAGCAGTAGAACGACGGGATGATTGTCCGCCTCCTCCCCCTCGCAGGGAAAGGCGCGTCTCCCCGCCGCCTATTGAACACCTGACACTCGGCGACCGCCTTGGCCGCCGAGAAGGAGTCGGAGAGAATGATGCCCGCCACTGGATCGACCGCCTCCACCGGTCTCTGGCGCTAGAAGAAGAAGATGAGCTGGGTCCGCCTTGTTTTGGCCCCCGCCTTCGAGATGAGCCCTTCCCCAAAGGGTTCACACGCCCGAGAGACACACCCAAATACACCGGCTCCGTGAAGCCGGATGACTGGCTGGTCGACTACTCCACAGCCTTCAGCATCGCGAACGGCAATAAGCGCGTTGCCGTGAAGTATGTTCCGCTCATGCTCCACGGCACAGCCCGGATATGGCTGGACAACCTGAAGCCCCGCAGCATCAACAGCTGGGTCGATTTCACCGAAGCCTTCATCCGCAACTTCACCAGCACATACAAGCGGCCGCCCAAGCCTCGGCAGCTCTCCTTGTGTGTCCAAGGCCCCAACGAGTCGACTCGTGACTACCTCACGCGCTGGGCCGAGCTCCGCAACTCTTGCGAAGGCATGCACGAGGTGCAGGCCATCGAGTACTTCACCGCCGGGTGCCGAGAGGGCACCCTTCTCAAGCACAGGCTTCTCTGCGACGAGCCGGCGACCCTCGACGAGCTGCTGATCATAGCAGATAAATACGCCACGGCCGACTCCTCCATGAAGGCTGAGATCCAAGTTGATGCGTATGGCAAAGTGGCTCCTCCAGCTCCTCGGGCCCCGGCTAGTGACACCAGTCGGCGTCAGCAATCCAACGACAATAAACGCAAGGCCGCGCAGCCGGCTTCTACAAGCCAACAGGTGGCGACAGTCGAAGACCAGCAGCCGGAAGGGTAGCCTCCATCCAAGCGCCAGAAGGGCGGCAAGCCCAATTGGCTGCCTGCTTTCTCATATGAGCAGACCCTGGATGCGCCCTGCAAGTTCCACAGTGGTGCGAAGCCGTCCAACCACACCACTCAAAAGTGCCATTGGCTCACCAGGATCGCCAAGGGTGACGGCCTTCTGCCTCCTCCGCCTGCTGGGCAGCCGCCTCCTCCTCAGCCCCAACAGCCGGCGGTTCGACCAGTCGGAGCCATACAAGACGAGTATCCTGAAGAGCACGGAGCTTATGTCATGTTCACCAGCGTGGCCGACGATAAGCACAGCAGACGACAATGACAGCAAGAAGTGAATGCGGTGGCATCGGAGACCCCCGAGTTCATGCATTGGTCCGAGAAGCCCATCAGCCGGAGCAGAGCCGACCACCCGGAAGTAATGCCCAACCCCGGCTCCTACGCCCTGGTTCTGGATGCCACCTTTGCCACAGAGAGGCGAGCTGCTCGTTTTTCCCGAGTTCTGATAGATGGCGGCAGCAACATCAACATCCTGTACAAGGATACCATGGATAAGTTAGGAACCAAACAAAGGCAGCTTCAGCCCAGTCGGACCGTATTCCACGGCATAGTCCCCGGCCTTTTCTGCTCACCCATTGGCAAGATCCAGATAGACGTCCTCTTTGGAGACAAAGATCACTTCCGCCAAGAGCCAGTCCGGTTTGAAGTGGTGGACCTTGAGAGCCCATACCATGCACTACTTGGCCGGCCTACTCTGGCCAAGTTCATGGCGGTCCCCCACTACGCTTACCTCAAGATGAAGATGCCAAGTTCCAAGGGAATTCTGACCATAGCGGGGGATTACAAGAATTCGTCCGCTTGTGCAACAGATAGCAGCCGGCTGGCCGAGTCCCTTGTGATCGCAGCTGAGAAGCGGCTCCTTGACCGAGTTGTGGTGATGGCAGGCAAGCAGCCGGAAATGTCACCCAACCCCAAGGAGTCGGAAGCCGAGGGCTCGTTCAAGCCGGCCAAAGAGACAAAGAAGATACCCTTGGACCCGGAGCACCCGAAGAGGTACGCTGTCATAGGTGCAAACCTTGACACCAAATAGGAAGGCGAGCTCGTCGATTTCCTCCGTGAGAATCGGGACATCTTTGCATGGTCACCTAAAGACATGCCGGGTGTTCCGACGGATATCGCCGAGCACAAGTTACATGTCTGGTCTGATGCCAAGCCTGTCAGGCAGCCCTTGCGCCGCCTGTCAGAAGAGAAGAGAAGAGTCGTTGGAGAAGAGATAGCCCGGCTGCTGGTAGCCGGCTTCATCATGGAAGTGTTCTTTCCAGAGTGGCTGGCCAACCCAGTCCTTGTGCTGAAGAAAAACAAGCAGTGGCGCATGTGCATTGATTACACCAGCCTCAACAAAGCCTGCCCCAAAGACCCATTTGCTTTGCCGAGAATTGACCAAGTGATAGACTCCACAGCCGGATGTGAGTTGTTGAGTTTTTTGGACGCATACTCAGGGTATCACCAGATCAAGCTGAACCCGGCCGACAAGCTGAAGACCGCCTTCATCACACCATTTGGAGCCTTCTGCTACTTGACCATGATGTTCGGCTTGAGGAATGTTGGCGCCACATTTCAGCGTGGCATGCAGAAGTGTCTCCTCAAGCAACTCGGCAGGAACGCCCACGTTTATGTGGACGATGTTGTAGTGAAGACGGAGAATCGTGGAACGCTGCTAGAAGACCTCAAGGAGACCTTTGAGAACTTGCGCCGATTTCAAATCAAGCTCAACCCGGATAAATGCGTTTTCGGAGTACCAGCCGGCCAGCTTCTTGGCTTCCTAGTCTCAGAGCGCGGCATAGAGTGCAACCCTGTGAAGATCAAGGCCATCGAGAGGATGGAAGTTCCCACCCGACTGCTCGACGTACAAAAGTTCACCGGCTGCTTGGCATCCATCAGCCGTTTCATCAGTCGGCTGGGAGAGAAGGCTCTTCCCCTGTACCAGCTCATGAAGAAGACCACTTTTTCGAGTGGAACGACAAGGCAGATGAAGCTTTTCTCCAGCTCAAGAAGATGTTGACTACTTAACCTGTCCTGGCGGCTCCGACTCCTAAGGAGCCCATGCTCCTCTACATCGCCGCCACCAGCCGGGTGGTCAGCACAGTCATAGTGGTAGAGCGCAAGGAGGAAGGCAAGGCACTACCAGTCCAGAGACCGGTGTATTACCTGAGTGAAGTGATGTCAGCCTCCAAGCAAAACTACCCCCACTATCAGAAGATGTGCTACGGCGTGCACTTTGCCGTCAAGAAATTGAAGCCGTATTTTCAAGAGCACCCAATCACTGTTGTCTACACTGCTCCGCTTGCCGAGATCATTGGAAGCCGGGATGCCTCAGGCCGAGTGGCTAAATGGGCCATAGAGTTGGCCCCCTACACCATCTACTACCAGCTCCGCACCGCCATCAAGTCACAAGCACTGGCCGACTTCCTCGTCGACTGGGCCGAGACCCAGTACCTGCCGCCAGCGCCGGACTCCACCCATTGGCGGATGCATTTTGATGGTTCCAAGATGCACACCGGTTTTGGAGCCGGCATCGTCCTCACCTCTCCCAAAGGCGACAAGCTCAGATATGTGCTGCAAATTCATTTTGCCGTCTCCAACAACGTCGCTGAATACGAAGCACTTATTCACGGACTCCGGCTTGCCAAACAACTCGGCATTTGCCGGATCCTGTGCTATGGTGACTCTGACTTGGTGGTCCAGCAGTCGTCGGGCGACTGGGACACCAAAGATGCAAACATGGCAAGCTACCGCTTCCTTGTACAGCAACTCAGTGGATACTTTGAAGGGTGCGAGTTTCTCCATGTGCCAAGGAATGACAATGAGCAAGCAGATGCCTTGGCACGAATCGGCTCCACCCGTCAAGCAATACCAACCGGCGTCGCCCTACAACGCCTCCACAAGCCGTCTGTCAAGCCATCGCCAGAGTCGGATTCCATCTTTGTGCCGGCTCCTCCTGAAGCAGCCGGATCCGACTTGAGGACCCCAGCAGCCGGCACGAGGAATCCAGCAGGCGACCCGGGGACTGCAACAGCCTCACCCGGCCCGGGGACTACAGAACCCGGCTCAGGGACTGCAGCAGTCGGCCCGGGGACTTCATTGACTCAGCGAGCGGAAGCCGACTCCAACCCGCCGCCTCCCGGCCCAACCGCCCTCGTGCAAGTAGTGGTCTTAGCGATCGAAGAAATCGCAGCGCCCTCATGGGCCAAGCCCATCCTCAACTTCCTGGTAAACAAAGAGCTGCCGACTGATGAGATCTCGGCCCGGCAAGTGCAATGTCGGGCAACTGCATACACTATAGTCAACAGAGAGCTTGTGAGGCGCAGTGTCACTGGTGTCTACCAGCGCTGCGTAGAGCCGGAGCAAGGCCAAGCAATCCTCAAAGATATTCATCAAGGCAAGTGTGGTCATCACGCGGCTTCAAGAGCACTCGTGGCCAAAGCTTTTCGCCACGGTTTTTTCTGGCCGACTACTTTAGAAGACGCCAAAGACTTGGTCCAGAAATGCAAAGGGTGCCAGAAGTTCCGCTCCAAGCCACATCAGCCGGCTTCTGCACTCAAGACTATCCCCATTGCCTGGCCCTTTGCTGTCTGGGGCCTGGACATGGTGGGACCATTCAAAACAGCACAATGTGGCATGACTCATCTGCTTGTCGCAGTGGACAAGTTCACCAAGTGGATAGAAGCAAAACCAATCAAGAAATTGAATGGTCCGACTGCCGTGACTTTCATCTCCGACATCACCATCCGGTATGGCATACCACACAGCATCATCACTGACAATGGCACGAACTTTGACAAAGGCGCCTTGGCGTGTTTCTGCGCGACGCAGGGCATCCGACTGGACTTAGCGTCCGTTGCCCATCCGCAGTCAAACGGCCAGGTGGAGCGAGCAAACGGCCTCATTTTGTCCGGCATCAAGCCCCGACTGGTCGAGCCTCTGGAGCGTTCGGCCGGCTGCTGGCTCGATGAGCTGCCAGCCGTCCTCTGGAGCCTGCGCACAACTCCGAACAAGTCAACCGGCTTCACGCCTTTCTTCCTCGTCTACGGTGCCGAAGCCGTCATCCCGGCGGACATAGAATTCTACTCTCCTCGAGTCACCATGTATACCGAAGAGGAGGCAGAAGAAGCGCGACAAGACGGCGTCGATCTGCTGGAAGAGGGCCGGCTGTTGGCACTCAGCCGGTCCAGCATCTACCAGCTGAGCCTGCGTCGATACTACAACCGGAAGGTCAAGCCGAGATCTTTCCAAGAGGGAGACCTTGTGCTCCGGCTGATCCAGCGAACAGCCGGCCAACACAAGCTCTCAGCGCCTTGGGAAGGCCCTTTCATCATCAGCAAGGTGTTGGACAACGACTCCTACTACCTGATCGACGCTCAGAAGCCTCGAGCGCGCAAGAGGGACGACTCCGGCAAGGAGACGGAGCGGCCATGGAATGCAAATCTCCTCCGAAGATTTTACAGTTAATGCAGTATGTGCCATGCTACCTTTCTATCTATCTATCTATCTATCTATATCTATCTATACCTATACTAATTCTTGACTCTCCAGAAATTCCCACGTTAATTAGATTTTACGAGCCGTTAATCTGGTGGGACCAGATTATTACGGTTTAGATCGACTCCTATAATTCTCTATTAAAATTTTGCTTCATTGCGAAAAAAACATCCCAAGGCCCACATCTTTTGCATCGGTTGTAAAAATCAATCCATCTATGACACGTTTTGTTTACTAATCCACCGCTTCTTCCTCTCTTAACTAAAGCAATCTTTATCCCTTTATTATTATAAAAAATGCTATCTACTCATATCTCCAGCGACGTCCTGCCATAAACACAAAAGGAAAAAAAAAACTAATCGTCGTCTCGCCCAATCTCCTGCTGTCGAGGATCCTGCAGCCGACAGACCTAGCTTGGCCTCCCAAAAAAGTCCCAGCGCCCTCTGCCTCGCCACCTCGCGCCTCTCACCGTCGAGGGCAGCAGGAACGACAGGGTCGTGCATGTGTTGGTGTCCGCGTGCGTGCGACGCCGCCACTTTGCAAAGCCGCTGTAGGGCTGCAGCACGCCCTGCCTAGAAAAACGTGTATGGCTGGTGGCCGAGACGTTAGAGGAGCTCCAGCAGGAGGCGGTGATCCAAAACTAATCCTTCCAGTTCAACACTTACCTATCCAGCTCCCATCTTGATCCGTCCATGTTTGAGCTAATGTGTACAGCCTGACGGATAGGTACGTGCCTGGGGGATTGGACCATAATTAGTGTGTTTAACTAACAAGTTTCTTCTGGATTAATTCCTTTGTCGGCAAGAACTGAATCAGGCATTTGTTGCGCTTGACATGTATGATAATTTTTTCGAAGGAACTAATGTTCCTCTCAATATTTGATTTCCAAATTCTTTGATTCTCTTTAACTTGAAATACTCAGTTTCTAAATGCAGTTTAGTTGGTTTTAGGTGGGTGGATGCATGAATGTATTCTCATTATTGTTTGTTTTATGTTCTATATTATTGCAGGAGTAACAGTGACAACCAGCAGGATGCTTTATGATTTTTGGAAGAGATACAAATAAAATAAATGTCTCATGGTTGAAAGTATCTTAAAAGGTACGGGGTAATGATATTGAATAGATCCTTTAAAAACCAGTACGGATGTCTCCCTCACGGCATGCATTCATATACAGACTCTTCTCTGACGCCCATGGAGCCGTACATGGTGAAAAATTAATAAGAATGCAAATATGTTGGTGCTATCCTCCTGGACATGGGGAAAAAGAAGCTGGCGAATGAGGTAGACCTGAATGTCATTGGTTCAAGAACAGCGGTGAAGAAGTCCAGCAGCAAGTAGGAAACCAAGGAAAAAGGCAACATCGAGCTGTGGCAAGGTATACGGTTCATCGCACGATATCGCGAACTTGTCATGTTGCATAAATAAGAAAGTCAGTGTGGTTGATGACGGACTTCCCCAAGACAAAATCACATGGTGGCAGGGTTGTAGTTGAATTCAAGGAAGTGATTGAGGCGAGAGGAGAGGAAGTGTTGCTGCTCCGATTCAATATTTCGATTTTAGGTACGTAAATAAAGCATCGATGCAGCATAACTTTAAACAGAGTAGTAGAGGAGCAGTCCAGGTTTGATTCTATTTTCCTATTTGATCCCAAGCTGTATGGAAGTAATTAGATCGGGTCTACAAGCAGCAGGAGTTAATTTATTTCTCCCATAAAGCGATGAGAATAAAACTAAGAGTTTCATGAAATTTCCAGTGCTAGCTCTTGATATCCATCCAGGTAGTTTACTGAAACGTCATTGTTAATTTGGTCAAGATTTAATTTTTTTACGTTAGTGCTTAAACAAATATGGGTGCATATTGTCTATCTCAACAATGGCGACGGATTGGAAAGGCGATAATGTTTACAGTATTGCATAAACTAATTATGCGATAACCTGCTGCTTACTGCATATATCTGTTCTAGCATGTCGAATTACTATTTGCAATTTAAATATTGGAAGTACTAAGCAACTTATATTCTATTTACCACATATAGGATTAATTTTGTTCAGTATTGCATATAGTTCCAGTAAGCATGCAAGGATATGTATACTCACTCTATTTCTATCTATAATTTTCTTATAATTGCTTCTCTGTTTTATTTTTTCGCAAGTCGCTTGTGGAGCCAATTTTCCTTCTTTCTTAGTACTGGCTTCAAAAGGAGCACTTGAGGATATCAATATAACGTAGTTACTTCGCCTCTATCTAAATCCGTTTGGAATAGAGAATGCGATATAAATATATCTCTATAAATTATACTACGTCCGTCCCACATTGTAAGACATTTTTTGGGCTATTTAAGCCTACCAAGACATCTCATAATTTAGAATAGAGGAGGTATATTACAATCATTTAAATTACTTAACACATAGTGAAAAAACTTAACTTACATAACAATTATAAGTGGGCTCGGCTGGTCAATGACTTTTCTGGACAAATTTCTACTTCACATGAGATCTTTGTCTCTTTTTTCGGATATAGATGTCAGTCTCTTACTCATATATTAGCATTAATCGATCTGGAATTATGTGGAGCTATATCGCAACCCAGTATGTATGTCAATTTCCATTTAATCAGGTGATCTAACATCTCAATCAAAATTAGTTATTAAAGTAAATGAGGATATTTCATTATAAACCGCGAGTAGTTTGAATTGGAGGTCAAGAAAAACTGCTAATGGATATACCTATATACGTTTGGCTTTTAATAGCTAACCTTTAATGGATTGCAAAAAGGTTACTCCAGATCTATATTAAGCACTATGAATCCAGAGTAAGATATTTAATTTCCAATCTTTAAACTTATAGTAAATATGATATACACTCATGTTATAAATATATATTAGCAATTTTGTACAGTTAACCAAATGTTGCAGCATATTGACAAATTTTTAAATATATATATTCACAAAATGGCACATGAATATATAATTTCAAATTTCATGTGTGAATATTAAAAAATTAAAATAGGAAATGGGAACATGATAAAAGAATTACACAATTGAATTAATAGTAAATCAACATAAAATATACACTAGCCCGTGCGAATGCACGGGTTGACGACTAGTTGTATTAAAGTACGAAGACTCCGGGTCACCCGAGAAGAACTCGGGGAATGCCCTCTTTTATCTGTATGATAAGAATTATGCCTATGAGTGTATCATTTCCTTTATGCCGCTTGGCACCGGGTCCGACCAGTCGGCCCGGGGACTCGCCGCCTTATACTATGAAATGCTTCCTGCAGCCGGACAAGTAATGTGTTGGCACTTAAGCTGTCTCCTGCTAAAGCCGCAGCTCGCGGAGCGACTGACTGGTGGGCAGGAGCAAGGCAGAATGGGTGCCCACATGAAAAATGGCTAAGGACCCAAAGCATGTGCATAGTTTAAGCCGGCTTCCCGCCTTCTACGACCGGCTGTGTTGAGTAGCCGGCCGGCCGGCTTCTACTTAACTTGCTAAAACGTTCTAAATCGGCTAAGTACTTGCCTTCCCCAAAGTAGCTAAGTACTTGACCCAGCCACAGTCCGCAGAGCGGCTGTTCGGCTGACAAGATGGCAACTAAGGGAGGGCGGCAAAGGAAAAAGCCAAAAGAGCAGAAAGCAAGGAAAGATAGAACTCGGAAAAATATTTTACATAGCAAAAGGCCCTTGGCCGAAATTCAACGAAAGTTTGAGATACCCCCCGCGGGTGGAATTGTGCAAAATTAACAAGTTCGTCGAGACTGATAGGCAGGTAAAGCAAAAATAAACTGGCGGCCTAGGGAGCGGCAGACGGGTTCGGTGGATCGGAGGAGTCGGTGGCGCCGGTTGGTGGAGCGGACGGCTGGTCAGTCTCCGCTTGGTCGCCTCCAGTGGTAGCCGGCTCGCTTGGGCATGGCTCGTTGCTGGAGGCACGGTCGAGCTGAGGCTGGACGTCCGCTCCGACCTCTGGCGCCTCCTCTTCGCCTTCCTCCTCCTCGCCTTCTTCCTCGCCGCTGGAGCCGATCACCTTGGCCGAGTCCTCGTCGTCCTCCGGGTTCAGCCCGAACCATTCTGGTGGCGCCTCGGCGCCGTTCTCAACCCGCTCCGGGACGAAGACACTGGTGCCGGTGTACTCGGCGATTGCCGCCGCGCGCTTGACAAGGTCATCTTCCACAACCGCCAACTCCTCCTGAGCCTCCAGCCGAAACGTGGCCAGCTGGGCTAGACTTAGCCCAGGGTACCACGCCTTGATGAATTCCAAGGCCCGGCGCGCTCCAGCCCGGGTCGAGGAGCCCTTCCAGGCCTCAAGACGGCCGGCCGCCACCTCCAGCCAGTCGGCAGTCCGACTGGGAGTGCGTTGTGCCGGCATGTCCGGCCACAGGGCGGCGATTGCCTGGGCGCCGGCATGTTGAAGACGGCGCAGCATCCGGTGAGCCGGCCGAAGACGGGCCTCGATGCTCAGGAGCTCCTCGCTAAGGGTTCGGGGGGCATCGGCCGCGATCTGCGGGCCTTCCGCCCTCCGTCCTTCGCGATCAGCTTCAATGGCCTGATTGGCGGCGTCAGAGTGACCAGGGAAGAAGTCTGCCAAGACAGAAAGCAAAGAGCCAAAGTCAGAAACAAGAGGCCGGCTCGACCAGCAGCCGACAGCTCAAAGAAGGAAAAAGAGGGAAGCTCACCATCAACTATGTCTTCAATCTCGTGAAAGCCGAAAGTCAACATCGCCTCCTTGTCGGTCCAGGCGGAGCGTTCGGTCGCGAACTCAGCAAGGAGACCGGTCTCCGCCGACCCCACGATGGAGGCGGCGGCCGACTTCTCAAGAGAGAGCTGAGCCCTAGATCAAAGGAAACAAAACAAAGAAACTCGGACAAGATCGTCAAGGAAGGAGAAAGTACGAGATGAAGGCGGTACTTACGCGGAAACCAGCTGCGTCTCCTTCACCGCCTTGCGGAAGCGGATGGCCTTTGCGGCCGCTTCATCCCGCTTGGTCGCCGCGGCTGAACCCTTGGGCTTCTTCGGCCGGCTGCCGAACAAGCTCGGCGCGGCCTTGCGTTTTTTCGCGCCACCTTGGGCATCCGGCGCGGCAGACGAGCTCGCGCCTGGCTGGCCGGACCCTGGCTGGTGGCGCGGGGCGACTTCCCCCGCATCATCGTCGGGCCAGTCCTCGAGGCTGGCTCCGAGCCTCGAGCTGCCCGCTTCGCCGCCTCCTCCCTCGGCGTCGTCCTCCAAGGCCGCCGCCGGCAAGTCGGGGTCGTCGACGTCGCTCTCCGCTCGGTCGGGGAGGAATTGGCGCTCCGGCCCCGCGGCGCCGGCTGCCGGCTGGAGGAGGGGGCTCTGTTCAAAAGCCGATTGGTCAGGTTGGACATGCCGAACTCAGCAACAAAAAGGATAGAAAAAAAGAAAGATAACATACCATAGGCGGGGGGTCGGCGCGTGAATACGGTTCCTTGCCAAACCGCCACTCCTCCGTGAGCTCGCATTTCGCAAGATAGTTCACCATGTGAGCTATCTCTGTGTGAGGCATCTCCTTGGTGCACAGCCAGCTTGGGTCCCGATGCCCGCTCATCTGACAGATCATATGAGGGCGGCCCTGGAGCGGGAGCACTCGGCGCGCCACGAAGGCGGACCAAGTCGGGCCCGGTCAGGCCCTCCGACTGTGTCAACAATCGGAGCCGCGCGATGGCGGCGGCTCCAGAAGGCGACAGTGTCTTGGCCCGGTACGACCAGTTGGGCCGCCTCCTAGCCGGCGCGCCGGCTGCGTATCCGGCAAGTTGACCCAGTCGCCCTCCGGGAAGATGCTCTTCATGTAGAAGTACGACCGATGCCACATCTTCACCGACTTGATCAGCGGGATGGGAGGAAACGGATTTTCGGCTAGAAGTACGACCGATGATCCCATTCTAATATTTGGATCCACCGCAACCTCAACCGCAACGCCCTCCACGGCTAGTAGTTGAAGCCGAGGCCGAGCCGTCCGTACCCGAGCCAGTTCAACCACGCCGTCCTGCACCTCACCGCTGCTGCTCCAACTTCGCCACGCTCCACCGCACCGGAGATGTTCCTGCTACACCGTCCTTCGCCGCCTCAGATCTGCTTCCCCTCCACCGATATACGGCCGCGGCAACACAGTCAAAAATTTGGCCATGGGTTCGTCCAAGAATCCACGGTTTTCCAAAACATCGGTTCCCCCGGGAGAAAAAAGAAGATCGCCGCGACATATGGAGGAGACAAAACTGGCAACCGATAAGGGTACTCCTCTTACCTTATTCGTGCAAATCTTACGTGTCTGCTTGCATGGTATTCATCCCACAGAAGACACTAGTTAACCGCCTCTTCTTGATACTAGATGTTCCTAGAAACTCGCGATGCACAAGGTTTCTCCTCATATACTATTTCACCTTAGCTAGAGGTCCGTCGCCCCCCTGATTTTCAATTCCTGGTCAGTTGATTCCCAATTAACGGAAGCATTCCCCAGCATAACAGGCACTAGTCCGCCTATTACGCCGGGGAAGCAGCGCCTCGGTGTTTATCTTAGGGGCGTGTGGGGCCTAGAGCTACTGGCGCCCGATCTGGAGGTCGGCCGGGATTAAAGGGATGGCCTGGGGGTGCTGCCAAGCACGGCTGTGGTGTGAGGTCGAGGGGAGGGCGGGGCGGCGGAGGCAGGGGTCTGGGCCGGTGGTCGCTGGCGGTTTGAGAAAGATCGTCAACAGTGACTGGCAGGAGGTAGACGAAGGCCATCTGCCCGTTACTTATAGATCGAATGGTTCATTAAAAAAATCGACTGACCTATTTATTTTCAGTCGACTGTTATCTTGACATGACCACATGTGGTGGTGTGCTGGAGGAGTACCTGCATTTTTTGTGCTCATATATTAGAAAATCATATGGAGTAGAATCTAATTTTGTTTGCCATGCAATGTTGTAGAGCTATCATATGTCTCCTGTCATTTATTTTTCAGCCACCTGCTATCTGCTACTTTTACAGTGCACTAGTTTTGCACACACTTCACCCAAACTCTCACTATTGTGTTTTTATGCAAGGGTATTTCAGACCCTGCCTTGACAGAAGCAGAAAAGATAAGAGAGAAGTCGCTCCTGCGTGGTACGCGGCTAAGCCAGACACGTTTCAAGACTATACAGGGTGTAGTGTCAGCAGATGGAGACGGGGAACGTAGCTCTGGAGTTGATGATCTCGCTCGCCATGAACCACCATCCCAGGTGCTTGCTTTAACTTCACGGTGTAATATGTGGTTGCATGTTCCATATGGTGTCTAGCTTGTATTCGAAAGGCCGAAGTCGGTCTTTATTAAGATAAGGAAAGATATTTTTTACATGAACCACCATCCCGTGAGGACCAGAAGACAAATAGCTAGTCAGGGCACTGGCCGAGCCAGTGACAAGCCCAGCAAAGAGAGGCATCACCTAGAAGCCAACTAAAAAGCCGCGATGGTGGCGAAGCAGCCCGCCTCCCACCAGGCTCTCAGGTCCTAGATGATCGTGCTTACCACTCCAGCCGGATGTCTAGCTTGTATTGCTTCCAATTTGGTTAAATTGCATCTGCTTAGCTTACACATTATACCTTTGAATATGACATGCCTTTTTGTTTTTGGTACATACTAGTACATCTGTGTATTAACCATGTTCTTACATCAAACTAATGTTCTTGTGTATCCCTCATCAATCACTTATGATGAGGCAGTCAGGCAAGCGGAATACTCCTCATTTAAAGAATGCAGCGTCAGCCTCCCGACATGATTCTCAAGAAACAGCAAGGCTAGATGAAGATACTGAACGTAGCTCTGTAGTTGATTACCGCATTTCCCCTACACTAGCATCGCAGGTGCTTGCTCTAACTTGGCAGCGTGATATGTGGTTGCATGTTGCATATGGTGTCTAGATTGTAATTCTTCCAATCTGGTTAAACTGCATGTGCTATTATGCTTAGCTTATACATTCTACCTGTTAATGTGACATGCCTTCCTGTATTTAGTACATAGTACATATGTCTATTAAGCATGTCCTCACATAAAACTATTGTTTTTTGTATCCCGCATAAATCAATATGACGAGACACCTTCAGTATATGCAGTGTGATATTAGTTGCATCTTTGATATGATTTATAGCATGCGCTGCTTCTAATTTGTTGACATGCCATTTATGATGGGACACTTTTAACTTGGCAGAGTCATATTGGTTGCATCTTTCACGCGGTGTCTAGCTTCCATTGCTTCTTATTTGGTGAAATGGTTTCTGCTTAGTTTACACAAACAGTTGTGAATATGCCATGCCGTCCTGTTTTTCGTATTATTCCATCCTGGAATCATGTGTTTGCCTTACATCAAAGTAGTGATTGTCAGTATCATGCACGTATGAGTTCTGAAGAGTGAATTATATTGCTTTTTCTTGTCGGTTTTACTTGACAATTCAAAATCAATAAAGCGGAAGGAAGTTAGCAAGGCAGCGGATGAAGGTGCTCCTTCCAAATGGAGGGCCTCTACATATTCTACTCCTCCATCCGATGATTTCCAAGACAACACATGCATAGACACTCAACGTAGCTGTGTTGGTGATGAGCACATCTCCCCTAGTGCACCATCACAGGTGCTCCCTCTAACTTGGCATTGTTGCTCCCTCTAACTTGGCACTGTTATAATGTGGTTGCATGTTATGTATGATGTCTAGCTTGTATTGCTTCTAATTTTGTTGAATTGCATCTGCTTACTTTACACATTATACTTGTGACTAAGACACGTGTTCCTGTTTCTAGAACATACAATATATGTCTATCACACCATGTTCTTACAACAAAGAACATTTGTTCTGAAGAACTAAATTGTTATTCGTTTTTCTTGTCGGCTTAACTTAACATGGCACAGAGAAAGAGGAAGCAAGACAGAACGACAGGGAAAGGGAAGCGGAACAATCCTGCAGATTTTGCTGGTACTGATGGTGCAATAGAAGGTCAAAGTCCAGCGGAAAATTGTACCGACAGGGTATCCCGTGCTACACGAGCTGCAAAACAAGCCAAAGAGAAACAAATAGCTGCCACCAAACAAGCAGAGACAACCCTAGTTGTTGCAACACCTTCCACAGTACCACCAGCTGCACGATTTACTCATTCGTCAACTCGGCTAGCAGCACGTTCCCAAGCTCCCTTGCCACCTGACACTACTTCTGAAGCACTCTTGACACAATATGAGTTGGCAAGATCAGATGAACTTTGTGAGCTTCAACAGCAAGAAGGTAGTTGCTGGAGTCAAGTTACAGTTGCATGCTTCTTTATATGTAGTCTCACAGTTTGATGTACACTAACACTTCCTATGTTTCTTGTTGGACTAGCACCTAGGCGCAAGAGGAAACAAACATCAGGGATAATGCTCATTAGGTTAACTAAATCTAGAGGAGGAAGAATGGAGATCCGTTTTGAGGCAGGTTTAAAAAGGCCACGTGATGCTACAGAGTCAGCCAAGTTAGTATCAGAGGCAGCGGTTGCTGTTAGGTGTCATGTACGTATCCTCCCAACATGGATTCAGTACAGGAATGACAAAGACGAAACCCAGTTCAACACCTTCCTCGACCATTTATCTGTAAGTATGGTTATGTATGGAAACTAGTAATATCGTCTTGCTCTGTCCAATACTTTCTTGGTTGCTGATAATGAGATTCCCATAATTTTCAACAGATGAGGTTCAAGTTGGATAGCCAAGATGATGCAACCAGACAAGCTTGCACCCATGTTTTCAAGTCTGCTCTGCGACAGTATCGGTATAACTTGAGGAAAACTCACTTTGAAGGCAAGGCTAACAGTGAACTTGCCCAAACATCTCCAGTGGAAAATGTATCTGATGAAGACTAGAGAAGCCTCGTTAAACACTGGTCCGATCCGAAGTATCAGGTACATTATATATATGTGATCAGATCACATGTTGAAGTCCTATTTACGCATGTGCCTCACAAATCTATCTTCTTGTAGGTGAACTGTTCAAACAACAAGGCCAACCGTACGAAAGTGAAATTCCAACAGACGACAGGATCTCGTAGCTATATTGCACACTGCGAGGCTCTTGTAATTAGCTGCTATTTCACTCTTTTTGTTGTACCATATTATCAGATCTATATTGACTTGTTCCAAATGCAGAGGAAAGCCCGCAAGGACCAAAAAGTACCTGAATCAAATGATGTGGAAATCTTTAAGGACTGTCACACCAGCAAGAAGTAGGGCATGACTACACCAGTCAAAGCCGATGTTGTAAGTCCTTAATCCTCATGACTTTTAACTACTACTTACTCTGACTTGTGCCTTGAACTGCATGGTTTTCAGCCAATGTCTATTACTCTTTTCAATTTTATACACAATTGTCTTAGCGTATCATTGCACCTTACAAGGTTTAAAAGAGAGGAGTGATGTTCCTTTGATCTTGACCTGTAATCTAGTTCGGTGCTGGACTTGCCCACACAACGTTACAATTGCCTGTTTGTCTGTTCTCAGTTGTTTTGTGATATGAATGATGTCATGCTATGATTACCGTATTATAAAGTTCATCTCTTTATCCTTAGCCCTCAATACAATGTGAAGAAATAGACAATACATTAGCGATGGTACATGGTCATGTGTTTGGAACCTGATTTTATTATGTACTTTTCAATAAAATAAAACTATTATTTACATAGGTTCACCAGAATAAGTTCTGTATATAGACCAAAGCTATTTTGTTTGGTTTTGCTGCCTCCTTAATATCTTCTGTTTTGGTACTACTAATGTAAAACCACAACTTTTTAGCGAGCTATGGAAAAATGGTGGAACCGCCACCTTCTGAAGGTGGCGAGGCAACTATAACCGCAATGTCAGCTCTTGCTGCAGTGGGTCAGTACCTGTCCACTAACAGTGCCAAAAGCACGTTCCTGCGTAATACTGGGTTGGTTGTTAAGGCAATCTCGTCCAAACTGCCTCATGGTCAAGATATGCAAGCTCAAAACAATGTTGTATCTGCGCTCCAGACACAAGTCCATTCCCTAACAGAGACCCTTTGTGAAACAAGGAGAGACATTGTTCGATGATGTCAAGATATGCATGGTTTTGAAACTAGACTATCAGACATTTGCTATGTTGTTCAGGAGCTTCGGAGAACTGAAGGCCAAGGTTATGGTGCTCCATCAGACAATACCGCATGAAAACGTAACAGACAGGTCAAATGAACTGAGCTTCTGAACTTCTGGTGGTGCATTTATCTGCTAGACTGTTAACTTTTATGCCAACCTTCCTTTTTTTTATAGTTGTAATATTTTTGGTGTGATACAAAATTTGTTCTTAACGTGCAGCCACCGGCTGAAGAAAACAGCAAGCCATTTTTGTATAGTGTAGGGTGTTCCCTATATTTGCACTGGTGGCGAACTTTGATGCCCACCGGCTGTAGTTTACATGGGCTCCTACGGGTCGTAGAAACAATTGGCCTTCTAAGGGCCGTAGAAACAATGGGCCTTCTACGCGGCGTAGAAACAATGGGCCTTATACGGGCCGTAGACACAATGGGACT
The DNA here is from genome assembly GCF_002575655.3 of Aegilops tauschii subsp. strangulata. NCBI lineage: Eukaryota > Viridiplantae > Streptophyta > Magnoliopsida > Poales > Poaceae > Aegilops > Aegilops tauschii. Next base: position 31,994,498 of record NC_053040.3, on the reverse strand, counting down.
TCTATGGGTCGTATCATCAATGGGCCTTCTACGGGCTTATGATCGGTTGGCCAAACATGGGCCAATAACAGACCACATTATGGCCATAAATGGGCTAGAGTTGAAACCATCCGTTCATGGGCCGACCATAACAGGCCGTCGTTAATCGGCCGTATTTTGATGACGCTATCAAAACGGCCCAGCGTATTAACGGGCCACAAACGGGCCGACTGTAACCACTGGCTGAATTTGCCCCAAGCAGAAAATGACAGTAACGGGCCGTAAGTAAACGAATATGGAAATGAGCCCAAGAATAAATGGGCCCCGAGAAGGCCGAAAGATAACATGGGCTGCAAACGGCCCAACTGAACAACGGGCCGTTAATGGGTATAAAGTGATACACTATTCATTACGGGCCAGTTTCACCATGGGCTGTTAATGGATATAAAGTGATACACTGTTCATTACGGGCCAGTTTTACCACGGGCTGTTAATGGCCCGAGAGTAATAAGGGCCTCATATGGGCCGAAAGACGTCATGGGCCATACATGGGCCGGAAGTTAAAACGGGCTGGAATTATATTGGACGGCCCAGATGACGCTACTGGGCCTAATTCGGTTAGGCCGTAAACGGGCCCTGGGTCAGTGGGCTGTAAATGGGCTATATGCGAACAGGCCGTTAACAGGCTTGCCGTGGGCCGGCCCGCCACCTTTTGACCAAGTCAAACGGGCCGGCCTTTTCACAGGAATGGGCCTCTGTTGGGCCGTGCCATGTGTCGACGTATCATAGGCGCTTTGTGTCCAATGAGTGGATGACATCTGTCCCAATGGTGAGCTGACACGTGTTTCCTCCAACCAATGATGATTTTACACGTGGAAAATCCCCGTTGGTCAGGGCTGTTAACGGGTTATCGGATCCAAAACCGGACTCGATAGCTTAACGGCGTTCCATTACGGTGGATGCCACATGTTGGTCACCCTTGACGAAAGCACTTCTGTGACGCGCGATTTATCGTCATGGAAGTGGACACTTCCGTGATGATAATTTTGGTAATGTCATGGAAAATTTCTACGACGGCACAGGTATGACTATCTTGATTATGTCATAAACTTGTCATGGATGTACATGCATGACAAAAAATGCGACCTACTGTGACAAACACGTATCATCACGGAAGTGTATTTTTTGTAGTGTCTTCGATGTAATACCTTTTTGCGGTGTGTTTGCCGAGATCTGATGAATTGTGGGTTTATGAACAAGATTATCTATTAATGTTATTTGCTTTTTCTCTGAATTCTTATATGCATGATTTGATATCTTTGCAAGTCTCTTCGAATTATCGGTTTAGATTGGCCTACTAGATTGATCTTTCTTGCAATGGGAGAAGTGCTTAGCTTTGGGTTCAATCTTGCGGTGTCCTTTCCCAGTGACAGTAGGGGCAGCAAGGCACGTATTGTATTGTTGCCATCGAGGATAAAAAGATGGAGTTTATATCATATTGCTTGAGTTTATCCCTCTACATCATGTCATCTTGCTTAATGTGTTATTCTGTTCTTATGAACTTAATACTCTAGATGCATGCTGGATAGCGGTCCATGTGTGGAGTAATAGTAGTAGATGCAGAATTGTTTCGATCTACTTGACACAGACGTGATGCCTATATTCATGATCATTGCCTAGATATTCTCATAACTATGCGCTTTTCTATCAATTGCTCGGCAGTAATTTGTTCACCCACCGTAATACATGCTATCTTGAGAGAAGCCACTAGTGAAACCTATGCCCCCCCGGGTCTCTTTCTTATTATATTGCATCTCTTTTATTTACATCGCATCTCGTTTACTATTTTGCAATCTTTACTTTGCAATCTATACAAAAAAAATACCAAAAATATTTACTTTACTATCTTTATTATATCTCTTTTTTGCGAGTGGCCGTGAAGGGATTGACAACCCCTTTATCACGTTGGTTGCAAGGTTCTTGATTGTTTGTGCAGGTACTAGGTGACTTGAGTGTTGTCTCCTACTGGATTGATACCTTGGTTCTCAAAAACTAAGGGAAATACTTACGCTACTTTGCTGCATCACCCTTTCCTCTTCAAGAGAAAACCAACGCATGCTCAAGAGGTAGCAAGAAGGATTTCTGGCGCCGTTGCCGGGGAGATCTACGCCCAAGTCAAGACATACCAAGTACCCATCATAAACTCTTCTCCCTTTCATTACATTATTTGCCATTCGCCTCTCGTTTTCCTCTCCCCCACTTCTAGAACGATTTTCGAAAACCTTTGCCTTTTCTTCGCCCCTCTTCCGTTCGATCCTTTGTTTGCTTCTGTTACCATGTGCCTTCTTTTTGCTTGCATCTTCGCTTGCTAAAATTTTATGGATTCTCATCCACTTGATAATATTTTTAAGAGATCTAATTATGATGAACCAATTCCTAGTGATTTGAGTGCACTAGATTATCTTTATGAGGTTTTGCTTGAAATCCGTGAATCTGAAAATTGTGATGATGTGCTTTATGAAGTGATTCATGATAGATCTTTGAATAAAAAGCATGATTGGAATGATGTTATTATAAATTTTATTAATGTCAATTGTGTCAATGATGTGCAAAACCCTGAGCTTGGGGATGCTAAGGTTGCTATGTCTACTACTTGTTTCAATGATCATGATTGGGGTGATTCTTCTTATGATCTTGAAAATTTATTTAAGCCCCATGATGAATATGAGATTGATAATAATGTTTGCAATAATACTGAAAGTGGGTTTTGAAGAGTGTCAACTTTAGATCCCACATATTTGGATAATGTTCAATCTTATGAAGTTTTTGATAAAAGTGGGTTTGGAGAGGTCATGACTTTAGTTAATGATATTCCCACTATTTTGGAAGAGTCTGAACTTTGCATGCATGTGGATCATGTAGAGAAAATTTGATGTGAGTGCTATATTGTTGAATTTGAATATGATCCCAGATGTAATTATTATGAGAGAGGAAAATATGGTTGTATAAATTTTCATGTTACAAAATTATCTCTCGTTATGTTGAGATTGCTATTGTCTCTTTCTTCTTACATGCATATGCTAGTTTTTGCTTGTCTTGATATTTTTTTTGCTTATAAAATGCCTATGCATAGGAAGTATGTTATACTTAGATATATTTTTCATATGCTTTATGATGCTCTCTTTGTGCTTCAATTCTTGTCTTTCATGTGAGCATCATCGAAACTATCAATGCCTAGCTAGGGGCGTTAAACGATAGCGCTTGTTGGGAGGCAACCCAATTTTATTTTTGTTCTTTGCTTTTTGTTCCTGTTTAGTAATAAATAATTCATATAGCCTCTGTTTAGATGTGATTTTATGTTTTAATTAGTGTTTGTGTCAAGTAGAACCTTTGGGAAGACTTGGGTGAAGTCTTTGCAATCTTGCTGTGAAAAACAGAAACTTTTGCGCTCACGAGATTAGATGCCATTTTTTACTGGGGAGTGATTGTAGGTTGATTATTTTTGCAGATGATTAATAGACAAATTCCTCACGTCCACAAATTTATTTCATAATTTTTGGAGTTCCAGAAGTATTCGTTTGATACAGATTGCTACAGACTGTTCTGTTTTGACAGATTCTGTTTTTCGTGTGTTGTTTGCTTATTTTGATGAATCTATGAGTAGTATCGCGGGGTATGAACCATAGAGAAGTTGGAATACAGTAGGTTTAACACCAATATAAATAAAGAATGAGTTCATTACAGTACCTTAAAGTGGTGGTTTATTTTCTTATACTAACGGAGCTCATGAGATTTTCTGTTTAAGTTTTGTGTTGTGAAGTTTTCAAGTTTTGAGTAAAGATTTGATGGATTTTGGAATAAGGAGTGGCAAGAGCCTATGCTTGGGGATTCCCAAGGCACCCCAAGGTAGAATTCAAGGACAACCAAAAGCCTAAGCTTGAGGATGCCCCGGAAGGCATCCCCTCTTTCGTCTTCGTCTATCGGTAACTTTACTTGAGGCTATATTTTTATTCACCACATGATATGTGTTTTGCTTGGAGCGTCTTGTATGATTTGAGTCTTTGATTTTTATTTTACCGCAATCATCCTTGATGTACACACCTTGTGGAAAGACACGCATGAATCGGTATTTATTAGAATATTCTATGTGTTTCACTTATATCTTTTGAGCTAGATAATTTTGCTCTAGTCCATCACTTATATCTTTTTAGAGCACGGTGGTGGTTTTATTTTATAGAAATTATTGATCTCTCATGATTCACTTATATTATTTTGGGAGTCTTTTAGAACAGCATGGTAATTTTCTTTGGTTATGAATTTAGTCCTAATATGATGAGCATCCAAGATGGGTATAATAAAAAAATCATAAAAAGTGCATTGAATACTATGAGAAGTTTGACTCTTTATGATTGTTTTGAGATATGAAGATGGTGATATTAGAGTCATGCTAGTTGAGTAGTTGTGAATTTGAGAGATACTTATGTTAAAGTTTGTGATTCTCGTAGCATGCACGTATGGTGAACCGTTATGTGATGAAGTCGGAGCATGATTTATTTATTTATTGTCTTCCTTATGAGTGGCGGTCGGGGACGAGCGATGGTCTTTTCCTACCAATCTATCCCCCTAGGAGCATGCGCGTAGTACTTCATTTCGATAACTAATAGATTTTTGCAATAAGTATGTGAGTTCTTTATGACTAATGTTGAGTCCATGGATTATACGCACTCTCACCCTTCCACCATTGCTAGCCTCTCTAGTACCGCGCAACTTTCGCCGGTATCATACACCCACCATATACCTTCCTCAAAACAGCCATCATACCTACCTATTGTGGCATTTCCATAGCCATTCCGAGATATATTGCCATGCAACTATCCACCATTCCGTTTATTATGACATGCTTCATCATTGTCATATTGCTTTGCATGATCATGTAGTTGACATCGTATTTGTGGCAAAGCCACCGTTCATTATTTTTCATACATGTCACTCTTGATTCATTGCACATCCCGGTACACTGCCGGAGGCATTCACATAGAGTCATATTTTTGTTCTAAGTATTGAGTTGTAAGTAAATAAAAGTGTGATGATCTTCATTAGACCATTGTCCTGGTGAGGAAAGGATGATGGAGACTATGATTCCCCCACAAGTCGGGATGAGACTCTGGACGAAATAAAAAAAGAGGCCATAAAAAAAAGAGAAAGTCCCAAATAAAAAAAATGAGAGAAAAAGAGAGAAGGGACAATGCTACTATCTTTTTTTCCACACTTGTGCTTCAAAGTAGCACTATGATCTTCATGATAGAGAGTCTCCTATGTTGTCACTTTCATATACTAGTGGGAAATTTTTCATTATAGAACTTGGCTTGTATATTCCAATGATGGGCTTCCTCAAATTGCCCTAGGTCTTCGTGATCAAGCGAGTTGGATGCACACCCACTTAGTTTCTTTTGTTGAGCTTTGATACACTTATAGCTCTAGTGCATCCGTTGCATGGCAATCCCTACTCCTCACATTGATATTACTGATGGGCATCTCCATGACCCATTGATACGCCTAGTTGATGTGAGACTATCTTCTCCTTTTTGTCTTCTCCACAACCACCATTCTATTCCACCTATAGTGTTATGTCCATGGCTCACGCTCATGTATTGCGTGAAGATTGAAAAAGTTTGAGAACATTAAATGTATGAAACAATTGCTTCGCTTGTCATCAGGGTTGTGCATGATTTAAGTATTTTGTGTGATGAAGATAGAGCATAGCCAGACTATATGATTTTGTAGGGATGGCGTTCTTTCGCCATGTTAATTTGAGAAGACATGATTGCTTTATTAGTATGCTTGAAGTATTATTGTTTTTATGTCAATATTAAACTTTTGTTTTGAATCTTATGGATCTGAACATTCATGCCACAATAAAGAGAATTACATTGATAATTATGATAGGTAGCATTCCACATCAAAAATTATGTTTTTCTCATTTACCTACTCGAGGATGAGCAGGAATTAAGCTTGGGGATGCTTGATACGTCTCCAACGTATCTATTATTTTTAATTGTTCCATGCAATTATATTTTCTATTTTGGATGTTTAATGGGCTTTAATATGCTATTTTATATTATTTTTGGGACTAACCTATTAACCGGAGGCCCAGTGCCGGTTTCTGTTTTTTTTGCCTATTTTAGTGTTTCGCAGAAAAGGAATATCAAACGGAATCCAAATGGAATCCAAATGGAATGAAACCTTCGCGATGATCTTTCTTGGACCGAAAGCAAACCAGAAGACTTGGAGATGAAGTCGGAGACGCAACGAGGTGACCACGAGGCAGGAGGGCGCGCCTCCCACCCTCGTGGGCCCCTCATAGCTCCACCGACGTACTTCTTCCACCTATATATACTATTATACCCTATAAACATCAGGGGGAGCCACGAAACCACTTTTCCACCGCCGCAACCTTCTGTACCCATGAGATCCCATCTTGGGGCCTTTTCCGGCGATGTGCCGTAGGGGGAATCGATCATGGAGGGCTTCTACATCAACACCATAGCCTCTCCGATGAAGTGTGAGTAGTTTACCAGAGACCTTCGGGTCCATAGTTATTAGCTAGATGGCTTCTACTCTCTCTTTGATTCTCAATACAAAGTTCTCCTCGATGTTCTTGGAGATCTATTCGATGTAATACCTTTTTACGGTGTGTTTGCCGAGATCCGATGAATTGTGGGTATATGAACAAGATTATCTATGAATGTTATTTGGTTCTTCTCATGAATTCTTATATGCATGATTTGATATCTTTGCAAGTCTCTTCAAATTATCGGTTTAGTTTGGCCTACTAGATTGATCTTTCTTGCAATGGGAGAAGTGCTTAGCTTTGGGTTCAATCTTGCGGTGTCCATTCCCAGTGACAGTAGGGGTAGCAAGGCACGTATTGTATTGTTGCCATCGAGGATAAAAAGATGGGGTTTATATCATATTGCTTGAGTTTATCCCTCTACATCATGTCATCTTGCTTAATGTGTTACTCTGTTCTTGTGAAATTAATACTCTAGATGCATGCTGGATAGCGGTCGATGTGGGGAGTGATAGTAGTAGATGCAGAATCGTTTCGAACTACTTGACACGGACATGATGCCCATGTTCATGATCATTGCCTGGATATTCTCATAACTATGCGCTTTTCTATCAATTGCTCGGCAGTAATTTCTTCACCCACCGTAATACATTCTATCTTGAGAGAAGCCACTAGTGAAACCTATGGCCCCCGGGTCTCTTTCTTATTATATTGCATCTCTTTTATTTACATCGCATCTTGTTTACTATTTTGCAATCTTTAACTTCCAATCTATACAACAAAAATACCAAAAATATTTACTTTACTATCTTTATTAGATCTCATTTTTGTGAGTGGCCGTGAAGGGATTGACAACCCCTTTATCGCGTTGGTTGCAAGGTTCTTGATTGTTTGTGCAGGTACTAGGTGACTTGAGCGTTGTCTCCTACTGGATTGATACCTTGGTTCATAAAAACTGAGGGAAATACTTACGCTACTGTCGGTGTCAAAACCGGCGGATCTCGGGTAGGGGGTCCCGAACTGTGCGTCTAAGGCGGATCGTAACAGGAGGCGGGGGACACGATGTTTACCCACGTTCGGGCCCTCTCGATGGAGGTAATACCCTACTTCCTGCTTGATTGATCTTGATGATATGATTATTACAAGAGTTGATTTACCACGAGATCGTAAAGGCCAAACCCTAGAAGTTAGCCTATGGTATGATCGTTGTTGTCCTACGGACTAAAACCCTCCGGTTTATATAGACACCGGAGGGGGCTAGGGTTACACAGAGTCGGTTACAAGGGAGGAGATCTACATATCCGTATTGCCAAGCTTGCCTTCCACGCCAAGGAGAATCCCATCCGGACACGGGACGAAGTCTTGAGTCTTGTATCTTCATAGTCCAATAGTCCGGCTGCCCGAGGACCCCCTAATCCAAGACTCCCTCAGTAGCCCCTGAACCAGGGTTCAATGACGATGAGTCCGGCGTGCAGATTGTCTTCGGCATTGCAAGGCGGGTTCCTTCTCCGAATACTCCATAGAAGATTTTGAACACAAGGATAGTGTCCGGCTCTGCAAAACAAAATCCACATACAACCGTAGAGAGAATAATATTTCCACAAATCTAATCTGCTGACGCATTTTGCAGCATGACATCACACCACGTCCCGGTCGTCATTCGAACCGTTTTTCACAACCAGCCACTGCACATATCGCGAGGCGGTTTTCTTGGCACGTCTTGTCAAAGCAGAGATCGTGTCCCCTTATCACGGGATTCTCATCAATACGGGTGTGGGTAACCCAGCCGCGCCATCAATTACGGCGCTTGGGGAATAGGTGGGGAGGCGCATAGCTTCTTCCGCCCTTATAAAGGGATAAGGATTCACCCTTTTCACCCACACCTTCTTCCTCCTTGCTCATCCATTCTTGCGCACTCGAGCTCCAGCGCCCAAGTTCGCGTTTTTCTCCTCAAACCACTCCAAGCATGTACGGAGCGGGAGGAAAGTGGGTGCTCTCCTCCGTTATGGAGGAGAACATCACAAAGCTGCGGGGAGCCGGATATCTGGCCGCGGATATCGCGCACCGGCTGCCAGATGCGGGGCAGATCATCCCTACTCAAAAACCCCATGAGAGGGTGGTTTTCCTTACCCACTTCGTCCGCAGACTGGGATTTCCCCTTCACCCGTTTGTCCGCGGGCTAATGTTCTACTACGGGATGGACTTTCACGATCTGGCCCCCAATTTCATCCTCAACATCTCGGCGTTTATCGTCGTGTGCGAGGCCTTCCTCCACATCAAGCCCCACTTCGGCCTGTGGCTGAAGACCTTCAATGTTAAGCCGAAGGTGGTGGTCGGCCAGCAAGTGGAGTGCGGCGGCGCCATGGTGGGCAAAATGCCCAACGTCACCTGGCTCGAAGGCTCCTATGTGGAGACCATAAAGGCGTGGCAATCGGGGTGGTTCTATATCATCGAGCCGCGCGACACCAACTGGGTGGCGGACCCCGAATTTTGATCCAGAATCCCCATGCGGCTCACCTCCTGGAAAGAGAAGGGCCTGTCCTAGGGTTCCCCGGTAGAGCTGACCGGACTCCAGACATGTATCAAAAACATGATGAGCAAGAAAATCAAGCTCGTCAACGTGGTCCAATTCATGCTCTTCCGCCGGATCCTCCCGTGTCAAAGACGGGCATTCAATTTGTGGGAGTTCGACCCGGCCGAGCACCAGACGCTGCGAGAGCTCTTCGACACGACGCATAAGGACGTCTGGAACGTGCTGTTCAAGGGCACCGAGGTACCTCCTCCCCTCACCGAGGACCGTGGACTTAGCGCAAAGCGTCCTGCCAATCCAGTAAGTCTTTTACATCTCATAAGATGCTCTTTTCCCCCGTATAACCACGCGTGGGATCTAAGCCTCCACACCATTTAACAGGACTGGGTAGCGACAACGGAGCAGATCGATTGTCCGGCTCCCCTGCTCGAAGATCCAGCAGATGCTCTCCTAACGGAGATGCTGGTTCCGGCAACTTATGAGGTGCCGGAGAAGAAGTCCAAGAAGAAGGCCACGGGGACCAGGAAGGGTCTCCGGCGCAAGGTTATATCGGACTCATCGTCCAAAAGCACCGAGGCGCACTCCTCCCACGAAAACGAGGACGAAGAAGAGGGAAGTTCTCCCCCCCCCCCCCAGCCGGGGGAGACAAGAAAAGGAAGGCCGCCCCGGCTTGGGCGGCCGAAGGGTCCAAGAAGGGAAGGACCCTCCTTCCGGACAACTCCACAACCGCCACCTACAGCGACGACGAGTGGCTGCCCAGGGATAAGCCCCTGGCGAAGTCGTAAGTATCCGAATACCATAGTAATTCTGGTATGTTTCGTTTTGTTGCTTCTTATCATGCCGAACATGATCACACAGCCCCTCCAAAGCTCATATCAGCGTATCCTCTTCGGAGGAGTCTTTGGGCGAGTCGGAGATGAACAGCGATTCGCTGCCGACCGCCTCCTCCCCCTGCCCTACGGACGACGCCAAGGTGTTGTCTCAAAGGGAACAGAACCAAGGGGGACAGTTCCGGAGGCGCCCCAAGGCGACATTCCAGGTGCTGGGCGTAAGAGGGGCAAGACTCCCCTGGGCCCCAACGCCGGGGGCAGCAAGTCTAGCCCCAAGCCGAATACGGCGCCGGAACCTCCAGTGGTTCCGGATTCTGTCCGGCAGCCCCTCGCTAAGGGGGGCAAGCCGTCTGTGCCGACGGCCTCTGTTCATCCAGAGGCATCGGACAACTTGTTGGAAGTGCTTCGTGGCGCTTCCATTGACGAAGAGCACCGCACCATTATGACTGCGGTGGTTAAGAAGGTTCAGTCCACCAAGAGCGGACTGACTGAAGCCTGTGTCAGCCTCCTAACAGGCTTTGAGGTAAGTAACCAGATTATAAGAGAATGTTACCGCATAGACAGTAGCCCCTGATGCTCTGTTTGGTGTTCGCGGAGAAAGGCCGAATAGAGGATCAAATAATAACCGCAGGAGTCTAATCAAAATATGTCTATGTGCATATGCAGGCTTCACTTCTAGCCGCTGCCGCACGTACTGCGGAGGTCGCCGCACTGAAGCGGGACCTTGAGCGGTCCAAGGAAGAGCTTGGCCTGGCCAAGAGGCAGCTCGAAGAGAACAAAGGTAAGTGATACCCCATCTGTATATTATAAAAAATTTGGTTTTAGAATAATAGGATCGTCATGAATTTTGCTAGGGGCCACGACCGAAGTGGCGTCCCTGCAGAAAGCGCTATCCGAGGCCGAAGACAGAGCGGCCAAGGAGCGCATCGAGCGAGAAAAGCAAGATGCCCGAGTAGGCGAGGTGCAGCAAGAGCTCCAGGCTCTCGCCAAAAAACACGAGTCCTTGGAGCTTGACTCTAAGACACAAGGGTCCGAGCTTGCGAAGGCCCTCGAAAGCGCACAACATGCCAAGGCCGAAGCCCAAAAGGCCCTCCAGGAGATTCTGGCAGTTAAGAAGATAGCGGCGGGTAAGGCATTCATTATGCAAAGCAAGCATGTGAAGGAAATTTTCTATTTACTTACCCGAGTTCAGAGCTCTCCAGGAGCGTTCGCAGATCTACCCCGCAGTGTGTCGGATGCCGCGGAATTCTACCGGGCTGAGGAGGGGAGCTCGACGGAGAAGTTGTTCTGGTCTCAGTATACTGGGACCGAACACCCTATGCCCTTGAGCGACCAGCTGAAGAAACTGGTCGAGCTCCACAAGGCGGCCGAACAGGCCATGAAGGGTCTTATAGTCCGGATGTGGCCTGGCGAGCCCCTGCCTGATAGCTACTTCGGCCTGGTGAGGCGGCTTGTGAATGCCTGCCCACGGCTTGAAGTCATAAAGCATTCCGTCTGCATCGAGGGTGCGCGCAGGGCTTTTGCCCGGGCAAAGGTGCACTGGGCGAAGCTGGACGCTGAGAAGCTGGTGAAGGAGGGGCCGCTGGAAGGCAAGGAGCATCGCCACCCCGAAATGTATTATAACAGTGTCCTGAAGGGTTCTCACCTTGTGGCGGAGGAATGTGCTAAGGATGTAATATTCGACTGAATATACTCATGTGATCCTGTAATATGAAACGAGTTCATTTGCGCTATGCAACGCTTATGAATTTAAAATATTACCTTCTGTGCGGCGGTTTATAAAATCTGAGAGTTGGCCAGTCGTCGGCTTCTGCCCCCATGTAACTAGTACTGAGGTGTTCAGGATAAACCTGAGCACTCTTTATCCCAATTTTGGGTCCTTCGAAGGAGGTGTTCGGCACAACGAACCAGGCAATTGGACTATAAGGCTTTATCACTCTCACTTAGCCATAGAAGTCTACAATTTTAAATTTTTGCGAAGCCCCTAGTATTCGGAAGGCCGAATTTGGGGCGCTATATACGCCTAAGTCGGGCAAGGCCGACTCCTCGCCCGAAGCGGAAAAAGTTTTAAGGACTGGAGACCTCTCAAACAGCGACCAGCTCTCGCCTTATCATGACAGTCAGTTTTTGGCTTTCTCTACTGAGGTGCTCGTCCAGAAGAACCGGGACACAATCGTAGTAGTTCTCCCAGCGCTACTTTAGCCGATATTGCGGAACGTAAGGTACCAAAACATGGGAGCCGGGCAAACCCAACTATTGACCCAAGACATGATTCGGAGCTGATGCATATAATGCTATAAGTTCGGGGTGGCGCACTGTCGAAAGTGTTTGGACTTGTCACGCCGTATTATGGGGTATACTGAAGCCCCTGGCGTACTGGTCGTACCAGAATGTATGGGTGCAATTTGTCGTAAATAAACAGACAAGGAAAAAGGGAAGGGTAATGCAATAATAGACTAATGCTATGCATTGTTATTTAAATAATACGTCGAAGCGTACTAATACAAGTAGTGCAATAAGCAAAAAATAGGACGGTTTGACATGTCCCATCCAAGGGCGAGCTGCGTATGGGTATTTAAAACAGGTATTTTGATAGTTATCACAGACCACCTGGGGATTCCCTTGTACGTCTTAGCTTCTTGCCTCCTTGGTATTTCCTTCCCGTAATGCGTCCAGCAATCAGGCTGCCGAAAAGGGCTTCCAGAGAGTAAGGTCCTGAAAGAGAGAAAATGATAAAGGTATATAGCCCCTGGGGCAGTTAAGCCGCATTGTGGGCGTGTCCTGGCCGTGCCCCCGCCTATGCCCATGGTATTTTTAGTGCGTAATTATGTACGCGCGGCACAGATTTCGTTGCTTGACTGGGACTAGGGCGGAGGCCGAATTGCTAGGCGAGCTCTGAACGTGCCAGGTGATCCTGTTGCAGGTTACTCCGGACTCGCTTGAAGGTGTCCGGGGGCTTTATCGCCGAATTGGCGGTTTGCCTTAAAAGGTTGTTTTGTGCCTCTGCTGCGAGGGCCGCAGTGTGCTCCTCCGTGCAGAGCGAGCGTTATGTGTTTCCATTGACTGTTATAACCCCACGAGGTCCTGGCATTTTGAGCTTGAGGTATGCATAATGCGGTACCGCATGGAATCTAGCAAATGTTGTTCGTCCAAGCAGTGCATGATAGCCACTGCGGAACGGGACGATATCGAAGATTAACTCCTCGCTTCGGAAGTTGTCCGGAGATCCGAAGACCACTTCCAGTGTGATTGAGCCCGTGCAGCGGGCCTCTACACCTGGGATGACACCTTTAAAGGTGGTTTTAGTGGGTTTGATCCTCGAGGGGTCTATACCCATTTTGCACACTGTATCCTGATAGAGCAGGTTCAGGCTGCTGCCGCCGTCCATAAGGACTCGAGTGAGGTGAAATCCGTCGATGATGTGGTCAAGGACCAATGTGGCAGATCCGCCATGACGGATACTAGTGGGGTGGTCCCTGTGATCGAAGGTGATCGGACAAGAGGACCATGGGTTGAACTTTGGGGCGACTGGCTCCATCGCATAGACGTCCCTTAGTGCACGCTTCCATTCCCTCTTGGGAATGTGGGTTGCGTATATCATGTTCACCGTTTTCACTTGTGGAGGGAACCTCTTCTGTCCTCCTGTGTTCGGCGGCCGAGGCTCCTCCTCATCGTCGCTATGCAGCCCCTTGTCCTTGTTTTCGGCATTCAACTTGCCAGCCTGCTTGAACACCCAGCATTCTCTGTTGGTGTGATTGGCTGGCTTATCGGGGGTGCCGCGAATTTGACACGAGCGATCAAGTATGCGCTCCAAACTGGATGGGCCCGGATTACTTTTTTTGAACGGCTTTTTCCGTTGACCGGATTTAGAGCCACTGAATCCGGCATTGACTGCCGTGTCTTCGGCGTTGTCGCCGTTGTTGCGGCGCTTGTGTCTGTTACGATGTGGTCTGCCGTTAGTATCTTTGGTATCTAAAGTGCCATGACTTCTTGACGTGTTGTTGCTGCGAGCCAGCCAGCTGTCTTCGCCCGCGCAAAAGCGGGTCATGAGCGTCGTGAGGGCTGCCATAGACTTTGGCTTCTCCTGGCCGAGGTGCCGGGCGAGCCACTCGTCACGGATGTTATGCTTAAATGCCGCTAAGGCCTCTGCATCCGGACAGTCGACAATTTGGTTTTTCTTAGTTAGGAACCGGGTCCAGAATTGCCTGGCCGATTCCCCTGGCTGCTGAGTTATATGGCTCAAGTCATCAGCATCCGATGGTCGCACGTAAGTGCCCTGGAAGTTGTCAAGGAATGCATCCTCCAAATCCTCCCAACTGCCAATGGAGTCTGCAGGCAAGCTATTCAGCCAATGCCGAGCTGGTCCTTTGAGTTTTAGTGGGCGGTACTTGATGGCATGTAGATCATCACTGCGAGCCATGTGGATGTGGAGGAGGAAATCCTCGATCCATACCGCGGGATCTATTGTACCATCATATGATTCAACGTTTACGGGTTTAAAACCCTCTCGGAATTCGTGATCCATTACCTCATCAGTGAAGCATAGGGGGTGTGCGGCGCCTCTGTGTCGGGCTATATCACGACGCAGTTCATACGAGTCTTGTCTGCTGCATTCGGCCCGGCCGGATTTGCTTTTAGTGTATCCGGCGTGACGATCATCTTCACGTGTTGGGGCGCGACCCCGTGATCCGTAGATCGATCTTGCATGTTTTGCTTTGTTTTCCAATATGTCTCGCAGGTCCCGCGTGTTGCCCCGGGCCTTGGTATTTTTGTTTGAATGGCGGCGGGGTGCGGGCTGGACTTCGGGCTGATATGCCTCTCTGTCTCGGCCACGAGGTGGCCGATCAGCCGCATCATACGCTGGTGATGTAGGTTTCAATGCTTCCTCCTCAAGTTGAGGTAGCAACCTGCGCTTTGGGTAACTCTTGGTTGGGCGCTCGAGTTCGTATTCCTCTGCTGCCAGGACTTCAGTCCATCTATCCGCTAGCAGATCTTGATCAGCTCGAAGTTTTTGTTGCTTTTTCTTCAGGCTGTTTGCTGTGGCTATAAGCCAGCGCTTGAAGCGCTCCTGCTCGACGGGATCCTCAGGCACGATAAATTCTTCGTCGCCGAGGCTCACTTCATCTTCGGAGAGAGGCATGTAATTGTCATCCTCTGATTCTCCGTTTGCTGCCTATTCCGGAGGGCTAGCTTTTTCATCCTCCCGCTCGAGGTCTGGCTGGAGGGGATTATTGTCGTCTTCGGCACTATCTGGAGCGTTATTGTCTCTTGTGCCAGTATCGCTGCTTTTGCTATGGCGGGACTTAGAGCGGCGCCGCTGACGTCGGTGCTTGGATTGCTTCTTGGAGGGATTATCCTTCGTTGTCTTATCGCCATCGCTTTCTTTGGGGGTGTCCACCATGTATATATCATATGATGAGGTGGCAGTCCAGCGCCCTGTGGGCGGTGGTTCTTGTTCGTCTCCTGCATCGTCGTCCATACCGTCGATGTCTTCGGAGCCGAAGTCGAGCATGTCGGTTAAATCATCGACAGTGGCTACTAAGTGGGTGGTGGGTGGGGGGCGAATTTCTTCGTCGTCCGCCTCCCATTCTAGCCGGACATAGTTCGGCCAAGGGTCTCCTGATAGGGAGAGAGACTTCAACGAGTTTTGCACGTCGCCAAAAGGCGGGTGCTGAAAGATATCCGTGGAGGTAAACTCCATGATCGGTGCCCAATCGGATTCGATGGGCACGGACGCAGGCGGCTCGGAGTCCATGGCCGGGGATGAATCCAACGGTTCGGCAACACGGGTCTCGTAGGAGGTGGAGTCAGTATTCGGCTCTATCATCACTGAGTGTGCGGCCTCCGTGGCGGGGTCCATCCACCCGTCCTCAGATGGCGCAATTTGTTCCGGATTGAGGGCCAGAGTGGTTGCAGGTGGGATCTCCCGAACACTGTCCGATGGCAAAGCTAAATCATGCTCGTCGTGATTGTGCGGCGCACCTGACATGGGCTCGAATCCGTCGAAGATCAAGTCTCTGCGGATGTCGGCAGTATAGTTCAAGTTTCCAAACCTGACCTGATGGCCAGGGGCGTAGCTCTCGATCTGCTCCAGATGGCCAAGCGAGTTGGCCCGCAGTACGAAGCCGCCGAATACGAAGATCTGTCCGGGGAGGAAAACCTCACCCTGGATCGCATCGTTGCCGATGATCGAAGGAGCCATCTAGCCTTACGGTGACGGCACAGTGGAACTCTCAATGAAAGCACCAATGTCGGTGTCAAAACCGGCGGATCTCGAGTAGGGGGTCCCGAACTATGCGTCTAAGGCGGATGGTAACAGGAGGCAGGGGACACGATGTTTACCCAGGTTCGGGCCCTCTCGATGGAGGTAATACCCTACTTCCTGCTTGATTGATCTTGATGATATGAGTATTACAAGAGTTGATCTACCACGAGATCGTAAAGGCCAAACCCTAGAAGCTAGCCTATGGTATGATCGTTGTTGTCCTACGGACTAAAACCCTCCGGTTTATATAGACACCGGAGGGGCCTAGGGTTACATAGAGTCGGTTACAAGGGAGGAGATCTACATATCCGTATTGCCAAGCTTGCCTTCCACGCCAAAGAGAATCCCATCCGGACACGGGACAAAGTCTTGAGTCTTGTATCTTCATAGTCCAACAGTCTGGCAGAAGTATATAGTCCGGCTGTCCGAGGACCCCCTAATCCAGGATTCCCTCAGCTACTTTGTTGCATCACCCTTTCCTCTTCAAGGGAAAACCAACGCATGCTCAAGACGTAGCAACAAGCAACCCATGGTCTTCAACATTGGCAATCTCGTGTGGCTACACCTTCGCAAGGACCGCTTCCCCAACGAACGCAAGTCCAAACTTCTACCACGAGCCGATGGACCCTTCAAGGTGCTAGCACGCTACAACAACAACGCCTACAAGACCGACCTCCCGCGTGACAAGTACAACGTGAGCGACGTCTTCAACGTCAAGGATCTTTCTCCCTACCATGGTGATGAAGATTTCAATCCGAGGTCGGATCTTTCCCAAGGGGGGGAGATGATGCGGAGCATCCCAAGGTCAACCCCATGGACGTATCGACATCTCCCATGACACCCATTGGACCAATGACAAGAGCCTGAGTGAATGCTATCGAAGATAAGGTGAACTCGCTCCTCTCTGAACTACCACTTTCGATACATGAGACATGGCTACTACCTCAAGTGGAAACACTATGTGTGATCAGGCACTTGGAGGAAGGCCAAGGAGCAGCTACATCATACGAGCAAGACGGGGAGGACACCGAGTGTGAGGGACAAGAAGAAGGGCCATCAAAGAAGCTCCAGCCACCGGACGACCGGTCGAGACCAGACGTCCGACGCCTGAAGACCCAGCCGACGCCAATCCCCAGTCAACTCAGGCTACAGCGAGCGGACGTCCGTTCTGGACCGGACATCCGACATCTCCCAACGAGCGGACGCCCGGCCAGGACCGGACATCCGGCGCCATCACACCCGAACCAAAATTAGCGGAAGTCCGAGGTGACCGAACGACCGGCGGCCCCTGAAGAGAATGGAAGTAGCGGAAGTCCAGCGACCACCGGATGTCCGGAAGTCCACGAGCCACCGGATGACCGATCCCCAGCGGACGCCCGGTACCTGTCTGCGCACAGTTACGGGCCCGAGGCCCATGTATCCCTTTCTCACTTACCCCTTTCATGGACCTAGACTATACATACTCCTCCACCTCCTCCTAGATAGGGTTAGCGTTGTGATAGCTCATATGTGAGATAGAGCCTCGCTCATCCATCTGGATCTACTCCATTGTGAGGGGCCGACACCTCTTCAGAGAAGATCCACTTGGATTCAAGACCCCTTACGGGAAGACATCAAGACCTCCTCATGGAGAAGAACCGGTTACTCTTTGTATCATCCCTTGTTGACTTTGGACCGTGTGATCTCTATGTGTACTCGGATCTAGCATATGTGTGACCTAATCTTGTTGGTTTGCGTGTTTTCTCTCGCGTTTCCCTTGTGATTTCCCCTTGTGTTCTTCGTGTTCATCACGGGATCCGCGCCTTTCGTGAAAGATCGGCCGTATAGGGTTCTACCCTGCATCACAGGGGGAGTGTCCTATAGCCAGTTTTGCCATGGCATTCATTTCTGAAGATGATATCACACTAGTAGAAAACAGGGCTTTGGTTGGGGCCTGGCCAGCCCATTAGTCCCGGTTCAGTCACGAACCGGGACCCATGGGGGGCATACGTCCCGGTTTGTGCGCACAGGGGGCCAGCCGGGCCTCGTGGGGCATTGGTCCCGGTTCGTCTGGACCCATTTGTCCCGGTTCCAAGCATGAACCGGGACCAATGTTCCTCGCTCCTGGCCCACAGCCATTGGTCCCGGTTCGTGGCTGGAACCGGGACAGACGGGGGGGCTTTAGTCCCAGTCCCAGCCACGAACCGGGACCAATGATGTGGCTATATATACCCCCTCGACGGCGAGCAGAGCACTCCACACTGCTCTGTTTTTTCTGGCCGGCGAGGGGAGAGCTTTGTGGTGCTCTAACTCACCTCCTATGCACATGAGGTGTTCGATGAAATGCCCGAGCCACACTAGTTAAGCTTTCTCCTCTCGAAGCTCGACCTCAAAGCTCCATTTTCCTCGAGATTTGTCTAGATTTAGCGGTCTGTCACGTCCCGTCCCCGTCTTCAGCGACGTCGATCGCCCGCGCCGATCTCGTCGGCGGCACCACCGTGGTGAGCCTCTTGTTCTTATCTTCATTCTGAAAGAAAAAAAATTATTACTTTAGATAGATACTTGTCTAATTTTCTTACTTTTATTATTGCTTGTTATTATATTGTGCGATGGTTTTGGTATCCGCCCCCGTTGGCCCTCGTCCTGTCTATGATTCGGATGTGGTATATATTATCTTTTATAACTATTGGGTTCATTTATTGTTTATGACAATTATGCCAACCAATGTGACATAGATTTTATTTATCTAGGAGGTATGTGAACAAGAAATTCCAACCGACCCTATTGTCGAGAGGTTAAATTTAGTTGAAGAAGAAAACAATTACTTCAAGGAAAAAATAATAAAAATTGAGGAGGAGAAGATGATATTGAAGTTGCATGTTGCGGATGTCGTCGATGATCACAAGATCAAGATGGACGCAATGCATTTGAAGATTAGAAAGATTAGAAAATATGCCATTCATACCGAGGCTTGGTATCATTATGCCGTTGGATCAATTGTTACCTTGGTTGCGATTATGATCGCATTTGTTGTTGCATTGAAATGTTTTACATAGTTTCAATGTATGGTTTAATTAGATGCTCCGGAGAGCTATATGTTGTTCAATGAGAACTATGTATGTACTTTGGTTTTAATGTGATGATGAACTTCTATTAATTTGGTCACTTATCTATCCATGATGTTCTGTAATGGTTTTTGACACACTTAATTATATATAATGCACGCACATGAACCGGCAATGGATGTACGGTGACAGACACACCTCTGAGTACGTTAAGGGCGTGCATAATTTTCTCGAAGTGGCTGAGGCAAACAAGCAGAATGGTTTTATGTGTTGTCCATGCCCTATATGTGGGAATACGAAGTCTTACTCTGACCGGAAAATCCTTCACAACCACCTGCTTTATAAGGGTTTCATGCCACACTATAATGTTTGGACCAGGCACGGAGAAATAGGGGTTATGATGGAAGACAGCGAAGAAGAAGAGGACGATGACAACTATGTGCCCCCGGAATACGGTGATGCTGCAACGGGGGAAGCTGCTGAATATCAAGAGGAAGCAGATGATATTGTGCCTCATGATGATCTCCGCCGGGTCATTGTTGATGCAAGGAGCCAATGCGAAAGTCAAAAGGAGAAGCTGAAGTTCGATCGCATGTTAGGGGATCACAAAAAAGGGTTGTACCCCAATTGCGAAGATGGAAACACAAAGCTCGGTACCGTACTGGAATTGCTGCAGTGGAAGGCAGAGAATGATGTGCCTGACAAAGGATTTGAGAAGCTACTGAAAATATTGAAGAAGAAGCTTCCAAAGGATAACGAATTGCCCGACAGTACGTACACAGCAAAGAAGGTCGTATGCTCTCTAGGATTGGAGGTGCAGAAGATACATGCATGCCCTAAT
Organism: Aegilops tauschii subsp. strangulata; assembly: GCF_002575655.3. NCBI lineage: Eukaryota > Viridiplantae > Streptophyta > Magnoliopsida > Poales > Poaceae > Aegilops > Aegilops tauschii. The sequence goes on along the minus strand of NC_053040.3, from coordinate 31,974,438 downwards.
GACTGCATCCTCTACCGCGGTGCGTACGAGGATTTTAACGCATGACCGGTATGCGGTGCATTGCGGTATAAGATCAGACGAGATGACCCTGGTGATGTTGACGGCGAGGCCCCCATGAAGAGGGTTGCTGTGAAGGTGATGTGGTATGCTCCTATAATACCGCGGTTGAAACGTCTGTTCAGAAACGAAGAGCATGCCAAGTTGATGCGATGGCATAGAGAGGACCGTAAGAAAGATGGGAAGTTAAGAGCACCCGCTAATGGGTTGCAGTGGAGGAAAATCGAGAGAAAGTACCGAGATGAGTTTGCAGATGACCCAAGGAACGTATGGTTTGGTTTAAGCGCGGATGGCATTAATCCTTTCGGGGAGCAGAGCAGCAATCACAGCACCTGGCCCGTGACTCTATGTATGTATAACCTTCCTCCTTGGATGTGCATGAAGCGCAAGTTCATTATGATGCCAGTTCTCATCCAAGGCCCTAAGCAGCCCGGCAACGACATTGATGTGTACCTAAGGCCATTAGTTGAAGAACTTTTACAACGTGGAATGGAAACGGTGTACGTGTGTGGGATGAGCACAAACAGGGGGAATTTAACCTGCACGCGTTGCTGTTTGTAACCATCAACGATAGGCCTGCTCTCAGTAACCTTTCAGGACAGACAAACAAGGGATACCACACATGCACTTACTGTTTAGCTAACACATCATACGATGAGCCAAAGCGCCACATAGTTCTTTCAGGAAAAAGAGACATCGTGGGAGTGGAGGGAAAGACAAACATGTCCGAAGATTATGAAAAGTTTCATGAAATTCCTCCCTTCAAAGTCAAGGCTGACCCAAGCACCCTGATAAATGATGAAGATTATCCATGGTTACGGCGCAATAAGCAAAGGACACAAGCTAAGGAAAAGTGAAGACTTTCTCTCCACAACTACTATGATGATGCCGTTGAACTAGAATATCACTGCAGTTACATGTGAAGAAATGAAATGCCTGTTGTAACAGACGAGTTTCCGTATGAAACCCTGATACCTCGAAACAGATTGTCCATTTTGTACACGAAGTGCATCCAGTTTTTGCCGTAACCCTCTCAAATTTTTAGCACATGCTATGTGGGTGAAATGATGATGCTATGCCAACTTTCAACCTTTTCAGAGTTCATTTGAAATGCTTTTCAATTTCAGGGTCATATAGCTCAAAAAAAAGTAAATGCATGAAAAATAACAAATGAAGTCAGAAAGGGTTGAAAATTGATGATGTGGCTTTGAATGGTGCATTTTGAAAACACAAAAAGTTTGGAGTTCAAATAAGTTCAAAAAAATGAAATCCCTTTGTAACAGATGAGTTTTCGTCCGAAACCCTGATACTTCGAAAGAGCTTGTCCGTTTTGTACACGAAGTGCATCCAGTTTTTGCCGTAACCCTCTCAACTTTTTAGCACATGCTATGTGGGTGAAATGATAATACTGTTGGGGAACGTAGCAGAAATTCAAAATTTTCTACGCATCACCAAGATCAATATATGGAGTAATCTAGCACCGAGGGGAAGGGGAGTGCATCTACATACCATTGTAGATCGCTATGCGGAAGCGTTGCAAGAACGCGGATGAAGGAGTCGTACTCGTAGCGATTCAGATCGCGGTTGATTTCGATCTAAGCGCCGAACCAAGGCGCCTCCGCGTTCAACACACGTGCAGCCCGGTGACGTCTCCCACGCCTTGATCCAGCAAGGAGAGAGGGAGAGTTTGGGGAAGACTTCGTCCAGCAGCAGCACAATGGCATGGTGGTGATGGAGGAGCGTGGCACTCCTGCAGGGCTTCGCCAAGCACCGCGGGAGAGGAGGAGGACATGGAAGAGGGGGAGGGCTGCGCCAGAACTTGGGTGCGGCTGCCCTCCCACCCCCCACGTATATATAGGGGCAAGGGAGAGGGGGGCCGGCCCCCTCAGATCCAATCTGAGGAGGGGGCGGCGGCCAGGGGGGTTTCCTTGCCCTCCAAGGCAAGGGGGCGCCTCCCCTTAGGGTTCCCCCAAACCCTTAGGCGCATGGGCCCTGGGGGGAAGGCGCCCAGCCCACTAAGGGGCTGGTCGCTCTCCACATACAGCCCACTAAGGGGCTGGTCCCTCTCCACATACAGCCCATAGTGGACCCCCGGAACCCCTTCGGTGGTCCTGGTACATTACCGGTGACGCCCGAAACTCTTCCGGTGGCCAAAACGGGACTTCCCATATATAAATCTTTACCTCCGGACCATTCCGGAACTCCTCGTGACGTCCGGGATCTCATCCGGGACTCCAAACAACATTCGGTAACCTTGTATATCTATTCCCTACAACCCTAGCGTCATCGAACCTTAAGTGTGTAGACCCTACGGGTTCGGGAACCATGCAGACATGACCGAGACGTTCTCCGGCCAATAACCAACAGCGGGATCTGGATACCCATGTTGGCTAACACATGTTCCACGATGATCTCATCGGATGAACCACGATGTCAAGGATTCAATCAATCCCGTATACAATTCCCTTTGTCTACCGGTATAGTACTTGCCCGAGATTCGATCGTCGGTATCCCGATACCTTGTTCAATCTCGTTACCGGCAAGTCTCTTTACTCGTTCTGTAACACATCATCCCGTGATCAACTCCTTGGTCACATTGTGCACATTATGATGATGTCCTACCGAGTGGGCCCAGAGATACCTCTCCGTTTACACGGAGTGACAAATCCCAGCCTCGATTCGTGCCAACCCAACAGACGCTTTCGGAGATACCTGTAGTGCACCTTTATAGCCACCTAGTTACGTTGTGACGTTTGGTACACCCAAAGCATTCCTACGGTATCCGGGAGTTGCACAATCTCATGGTCTAAGGAAATGATACTTGACATTAGAAAAGCTCTTAGCAAACGAACTACACGATCCTGTGCTAGGCTTAGGATTGGGTCTTGTCCATCACATCATTCTCCTAATGATGTGATCCCGTTATCAACGACATCCAATGTCCATGGTCAGGAAACCGTAACCATCTATTGATCAACGAGCTAGTCAACTAGAGGCTTACTAGGGACATGGTGTTGTCTATGTATCCACACATGTATCTGAGTTTCCTATCAATACAATTTTAGCATGGATAATAAACGATTATCATGAACAAGGAAATATAATAATAACCAATTTATTATTGCCTCTAGGGCATATTTCTAATAGTCTCCCACTTGCAGTTGAGTCAATAATCTAGTTCACATCGCCATGTGATTAGTACCCAAGAGTTTACTAGAGTCAATAATCTAGTTCACATCTCCATGTGATTGTAATGAATCCAACACCCATGGGGTTTGTTCATATCTCGGTTGTGAGAGAGGTTATTAGTCAACAGGTCTGAACCTTTCAGATCCGTGTGTGCTTTACGAATATCTATGTCATCTTGTAGATGCAGCTACCACGCGCTACTTGGAGCTATTCCAAATAACTGCTCTACTATACGAATCCGGTTTACTACTCAGAGTCATCCGGATTAGTGTCAAAGTTTGCATCGACGTAACCCTTTACGACGAACTCCTTTTCACCTCCATAATCGAGAAATTTCCTTAGTCCACTAGATACTAAGGATAAGTTCGACCACTGTCATGTGATCCATTCCCGGATCACTATTGTACCCCTTGACTAACTCATGGCAAGGCACACTTCATGTGCGGTACACAGCATAGCATACTGTAGAGCCTACGTCTAAAGCATAGGGGACGACCTTCGTCCTTTCTCTCTCTTCTGCTGTGATCAGGTCTTGAGTCTTACTCAATACTCACACGTTGTAACACAGCCAAGAACTCCTTCTTTGCTGGTCTATTTTGAACTCCTTCAAAATCTTGTCACGGTATGTATTCATTTGAAAGTACTATTAAGCGGTTTTTGATCTATCCTTATAGATCTTGATGCTCAATGTTCAAGTAGCTTAAACCAGGTTTTCCATTGAAAAACACTTTTCAAATAACCCTGTATGCTTTCCAGAAATTCTACATCATTTCTGATCAACAATATGTTAACAACATATACTCATCAAAAATTCTATAGTGCTCCCACTCACTTCTTTGGAAATACAAGTTTCTCATAAACTTTGTATAAACCCAAAATCTTTGATCATCTCATCAAAGCGTACATTCCAACTCCGAGATGCTTACTCCAGTCCTTAGAAGGATTGCTGGAGCTTTGCATACTTGTTAGCATCTTTCAGGATTGACAAAACCTTCTGGTTGTATCACATACAACCTTTCCTCAAGAAAATCGTCGAGGAAACAATGTTTTGACATCCTATCTGCAAGATTTCATAAATAATGCAGTAACTGCTAATATAATTCCAACAAACTCTTAGCATCGCTACGAGTGAGAAAGTCTCATCGTAGTCAACTCCTTGAACTTGTCGGAAAACATCTTAATGACAAGCCGAGCTTTCTTAATGGTGACACTTACCATCATTGTCTATCTTCCTTTTAAAATCCATCTGCACCCAACAGCCTTACGACCATCAAGTATTTCTTCCAAAGTCTATACTTTGCTTTTATACATGGATCCTCTCTCGGATTTCATGGCCTCGAGCCATTCGTCGGAATCCGGGCCCACCATCGCTTCTCCATAGCTCGTAGGTTCATTGTTGCCTAGCAACATGACTTCCAAGACAGGATCACGTACTACTCTGAAGTAGTACGCATCCTCGTCGTCCTACGAGGTTTGGTAGTGACTTGATCTGAAGTTTCATGATCACTATCATAAGCTTCCACTTCAATTGGTGTAGGTGCCACAGGAACAACTTCTTGTGCCCTGCTACACACTAGTTGAAGTTATGGTTCAACTACCTCATCAAGTCTCCACCATCCTCCCACTCAATTCTTTCGAGAGAAACCTTTTTCTCGAGAAAGGACCTGTTTACTTCCAGATCTGAAACAGGAGGTATACCCAACTGTTTTGGGTATTCTATGAAGATGCATTTATCCGCTTTGGGTTCGAGCTTATCAGCCTGAAACTTTTTCACATAAGCATCGCAGCCCCAAACTTTTAAGAAACGACAACTTAGGTTTCTCTAAGCGGTGTCGTCCCAACGGAATTGCGTGGTGCCCCTTTTAAAGTGAATGCGGTTGTCTCTAATGCCTAACCCATAAACGATAGTGGTAATTCGATAAGAGACATCATGGTATGCACCATATCCAATAGGGTGCAGTTATGATGTTCGGACACACCATCACACTGTGGTGTTCCAGGCGGTATTAATCGTGAAACACTTTCCACAATGTCTTAATTGTGTGCCAAACTCGTAACTCAGATACTCATCTCTATGATTATATCACAGACATTTTATCCTCTTGTCACAACGATCTTCAACTTCACTCCGAAATTACTTGAACCTTTCAATAATTCAGACTTGTGTTTCATCAAGTAAATGCACTCACCATCTACTCAAATCATCTGTGAAGTAAGAACATAAAGATATCCACTGCATGCCTCAGCACTCATTGGACTGCACACATCAAAATGTATTACTTCCAACAAGTTGCTCTCTTGTTCCATCTTACTGAAAACGAGGCCTTTCAGTCATCTTGCCCATGTGGTATGATTTGCATGTCTCAAGTGATTCAAAATCAAGTGAGTCCAAACGATCCATCTGCATGGAGTTTCTTCATGCATATATACCAATAGACATGGTTCGCATGTCTCAATGTTTTCAAAAAACGAGTGAGTCCAAAGATCCATCTACATGGAGCTTCTTCGTGCGTTCTATACCAATATGACTCAAATGGCAGTGCCACAAGTATGTGGTACTATCATTACTATTTTATATCTTTTGGCACGAACATGTGTATCACTGCGATCGAGATTCATTTTAGGTGCAAGACCATTGAAGGTATTATTCAAATAAACAGAGTAACCATTATTCTCCTTAAATGAATAACCTTATTGCGATAAACATAATCCAATCATATTTATGCTCAACGCAAACACCAAATAACAATTATTTAGGTTTAACACCAATCTCGATGGTAGAGGGAGCATGCGATGCTTGATCACATCAACCTTGGAAACACTTCCAACACATATCGTCATCTCACCTTTAGCTAGTCTCCGTTTATTCCGCAGCTTTTATTTCGAGTTACTAACACTTAGCAACCGAACCGGTATCTGATACCCTGGTGCTGCTAGGAGTACTAGTAAAGTACACATTCATATAATGTATATCCAATATACTTCTGTCGACCTTGCCTGCCTTCTCATCTACCAAGTATCTAGGGTAGTTCTGCTTCAGTGACCGTTCCCCTCATTACAGAAGCACTTAGTCTCGGGTTTGGGTTCAACCTTGGGATTCTTCACTAGAGCAGCAAATGATTTGTTGTTTCATGAAGTATCCCTTTTTGCCCTTGCCCTTCTAGAAACTAGTGGTTTTACTAACCATCAACAATTGATGCTCCTGTTTGATTTCTACTTTCGCGGTGTCAAACATTGCGAATAGCTCAAGGATCATCATATCTATCCCTGATATGTTATAGTTCATCACGAAGCTCTAATAGCTTGGTGGCAGTGACTATGGAGAACCATCACTATCTCATCTGGAAGATTAACTCCCACTCGATTGAAGCGATTGTGGTACTCAGACAATCTGAGCACATGCTCAACGATTGAGATTTTCTCCCTTAGTTTGCAGGCTTAAGAAACTTGTCAGGGGTCTCATACCTCTCGACGTGGGCACTAGTCTGAAATCCCAATTTCAGTCTTCGGAACATCTCATATGTTCTGTGACGTTTCAAAACGTCTTTGGTGCCACAATTCTAAACATGTTAGCATTACGCACTGAACTATCACGTAGTCATCAAAATGTGTATGTCAGATGTTTCGCAACATCTACAAACGACGCTGAGGTTCAGCACACCGAGCGGTGCATTAAGCACATAAGCCTTCTGTGCAGCAATGAGGACAATCCTCAGTTCACGGACCCAGTCCGCATAATTGCTACTATCAACTTTCAACTAAATTTTCTCTAGGAACATATCTTAAACAGTAGAACTAAAGCGTAAGCTATGACATAATTTGCAAAGACCTTTTGACTATGTTCATGATAATTAAGTTCATCTAATTATTTTAATGAACTCCCACTCAGATAGACATCCCTCTAGTCATCTAAGTGATACATGATCCGAGTCAAACTAGGCCGTGTCCGATCATCACGTGAGACGGACTAGTCATCATCGGTGAACATCTCCATGTTGATCGCATCTACTATACGACTCATGTTCGATCTTTCGATCTCTTGTGTTCCGAGGCCATGTCTGTACATGCTAGGCTCGTCAAGTCAACCTAAGTGTTTCGCATGTGTTCCGAGGCCATGTCTGTACATGCTAGGCTCGTCAACACCCGTTGTATTCGAACGTTAGAATCTATCACACCCGATCATCACGTGGTGCTTCGAAACAACGAACCTTCGCAACGGTGCACAGTTAGGGGGAACACGTCTCTTGAAATTTTAGTGAGGGATCATCTTATTTATGTTACCGTCGTTCTAAGCAAATAAGATGTAAACATGACAAACATCACATGCAAATCATAAAGTGACATGATATGGCCAATATCATCTTGCGCCTTTTGATCTCCATCTTCGAGGCGCGGCATGATCACCTTCGTCACCGGCATGACACCATGATCTCCATCATCGTGTCTTCATGAAGTTGTCTCGCCAACTATTACTTCTACTACTATGGCTAACGGTTAGAAATAAAGTAAAGTAATTACATGGCGTTTTTCATTGACACGCAGGTCATACAATAAATTAAGACAACTCCTATGGCTCCTACCGGTTGTCATACTCATCGACATGCAAGTCGTGATTCCTATTACAAGAACATGATCAATCTCATACATCACATATATCATTCATCACATCCTTTTGGCCATATCACATCACATAGCATACCCTGCAAAAACAAGTTAGACGTCCTCTAATTGTTGTTGCATGTTTTACGTGGCTGCTATGGGATTCTAGCAAGAACGTTTCTTACCTACGCAAAAGCCACAACGTGATATGCCAATTTCTATTTACCCTTCATAAGGACCCTTTTCATCGAATCCGATCCGACTAAAGTGGGAGAGACAGACACCCGCTAGCCACCTTATGCAACTAGTGCATGTCAGTCGGTGGAACCTGTCTCACATAAGTGTACGTGTAAGGTCGGTCCGGGCCGCTTCATCCCACGATGCCGCCGAATCAAGATAAGACTAGTAACGGCAAGTAAATTGACAAAATCGACGCCCACAACTACTCTGTGTTCTACTCGTGCATAGAAACTACGCATAGACCTAGCTCATGATGCCGCTGTTGGGGAACGTAGCAGAAATTCAAAATTTTCTACGCATCACCAAGATCAATCTATGGAGTAATCTAGCACCGAGGGGAAGGGGAGTGCATCTACATACCATTGTAGATCGCTATGCGGAAGCGTTGCAAGAACGCGGATGAAGGAGTCCTACTCGTAGCGATTCAGATCGCGGTTGATTCCGATCTAAGCGTCGAACCACGGCGCCTCCGCGTTCAACACACGTGCAGCCCGGTGACGTCTCCCACGCCTTGATCCAGCAAGGAGAGAGGGAGAGGTTGGGGAAGACTCCGTCCAGCAGCAGCACAACGGCATGGTGGTGATGGAGGAGCGTGGCACTCCTGCAGGGCTTCGCCAAGCACCGCGGGAGAGGAGGAGGACATGGAAGAGGGGGAGGGCTGCGCCAGAACTTGGGTGCGGCTGCCCTCCCACCCCCCACATATATATAGGGGCAAGGGAGAGGGGGGCCGGCCCCCTCAGATCCAATCTGAGGAGGGGGCGGCGGCCAGGGGGGTTGCCTTGCCCCCCAAGGCAAGGGGGGCGCCTCCCCTTAGGGTTCCCCCAAACCCTTAGGTGCATGGGCCTTGGGGGGAAGGCGCCCAGCCCACTAAGGGGCTGGTCCCTCTCCACATACAGCCCATAGTGCCCTCCGGGGCAGGTGGACCCTCCCGGTGGACCCCCGGAACCCCTTCGGTGGTCCCGGTACATTACCGGTGACGCCCGAAACTCTTTCGGTGGCCAAAACGGGACTTCCCATATATAAATATTTACCTCCGGACCATTCTGGAACTCCTCGTGACGTCCGGGATCTCATCCGGGACTTCGAACAACATTCGGTAACCACGTATATCTATTCCCTACAACCCTAGCGTCATCGAACCTTAAGTGTGTAGACCCTACGGGTTCGGGAACCATGCAGACATGACCGAGACGTTCTCCGGCCAATAACCAATAGCGGGATCTGGATACCCATGTTGGCTCCCACATGTTCCACAATGATCTCATCGGATGAACCATGATGTCAAGGATTCAATGAATCCCGTATACAATTCCCTTTGTCTACCGGTATAGTACTTGCCCGAGATTCGATCGTCGGTATCCCGATACCTTGTTCAATTTCGTTACCGGCAAGTCTCTTTACTCGTTCCGTAACACATCATCCCGTGATCAACTCCTTGGTCACATTGTGCACATTATGATGATGTCCTACCGAGTGGGCCCAGAGATACCTCTCCGTTTACACGGAGTGACAAATCCCAGTCTTGATTCGTGCCAACCCAACAGACACTTTCGGAGATACCTGTAGTGCACCTTTATAGCCACCCAGTTACGTTGTGACGTTTGGTACACCCAAAGCATTCCTACGGTATCCGGGAGTTGCACAATCTCATGGTCTAAGGAAATGATACTTGACATTAGAAAAGCTCTTAGCAAACGAACTATACGATCTTGTGCTAGGCTTAGGATTGGGTCTTGTCCATCACATCATTCTCCTAATGATGTGATCCCCTTATCAACGACATCCAATGTCCATGGTCAGGAAACCGTAACCATCTATTGATCAACGAGCTAGTCAACTAGAGGCTTACTAGGGACATGGTGTTGTCTATGTATCCACACATGTATCTGAGTTTCCTATCAATACAATTTTAGCATGGATAATAAACGATTATCATGAACAAGGAAATATAATAATAACCAATTTATTATTGCCTCTAGGGCATATTTCTAACAAATACCATGCCAACTTTCAACCTTTTTAGAGTTCATTTGAAATGCTTTTCAATTTCAGGGTCTTATAGCTCAAAAAAATCAGTAAATGCATGAAAAATAACAAATGAAGTCAGAAAGGGTTGAAAATTGATGATGTGGCTTTGAATGGTGCATTTTGTGTTGGGGAACATAGTAATTCCAAAAAAAATCCTACGCACACGCAAGATCATGGTGATGCATAGCAACGAGAGGGGAGAGTGTTGTCTACGTACCCTCGTAGACCGTAAGCGGAAGCATTTATCAACGCGGTTGATGTAGTCGTACACCTCCACGATCCGTCGCGATCAAGTACCGAACGTACAGCACCTCCGCGTTCAGCACACGTTCAACTCAATGACGTCCTCGCCTTCTTGATCCAGCAAGAGGGGCGAAGTAGTAGATGACTTCCGGCAGCACGACGGCGTGGTGACGGTGTTGGTGAAGAACAATCTCCGCAGGGCTTCGCCTAAGCACTACGAAAACTATGACGGAGGATAAACTAGAGGGGACGGGGTTGCCGGCACACGGCTTGGTGTTTCTTCATCTATCTTTGGTGCTAGCCCTGCCCCTCTATTTATATGTTGAGCCCTGGGGTCGAAACTTGGAGTAAAAGCCTCCTCAAAGTCGGTTTTGCCCGAAAGGCAAGAGTCCTATACGGACTCCAGGGCTAGACGCCAGGGTTCCCGGCGTCTACTCCCTAGACGCCAGGGTTCCTGGCGTCTAGCCTCTGGTCTCCGCAAAAATTCCTTTTGCACTTTCCAAAAGCCTCGTGGGCTTTCCCCTTTGGCCCAAATAAAGTGTTCTCGTATCCAAACATTTCGGGAAACATCCGGAACCCCTTCCGATGAATTCCGGAACCCTTCCGGAGACCAAACACTATTATCCCATATATCAAACTTTATCTCCAAACCATTCCAGAGTTCCTCATCATGTCCGTGATCTCATTCGGGACTCCGAACAACATTCGGTCAACAACATACATAACTCATATAATACTATATCGTCAACGAACGTTAAGCATGTGGACCCTACGGGTTCGAGAACTATGTAGACATGACCGAGACACCTCTTTGGTCAATAACCAATAGCGGAACCTGGATGCCCATATTGGCTCCTACATATTCTACGAAGATCTTTATCGGTCGAACCGCATAACAACATACGTTGTTCCCTTTGTCATCGGTATGTTACTTGCCCGAGATTCGATTGTCGGTATCACTATACCTAGTTCAATCTCGTTACCGGCAAGTCTCTTTACTCATTCTGTAATGCGTCATGCCGTAACTAACTCATTAGTTACATTTCTTGCAAGGCTTATAGTGATGTGCATTACCGAGAGGGCCCAGAGATACCTCTCTGACAATCGGAGTGACAAATCCTAATCTCGATCTATGCCAACTCAACAAACACCATCGGAGACACCTGTAGAGCACCTTTATAATCACCCAGTTACGTTATGACGTTTGGTAGCACACTAAGTGTTCCTCCGATATTCGGGACTTGCATAATCTCATAGTCATAGGAACATGTATGAGTCATGAAGAAAGCAATAGCAAATAAACTAAACGATCAAGTGCTAGGCTAACGGAATGGGTCAAGTCAATCACATCATTCTCTAATGATGTGATCCCGTTAATCAAATGACAACTCATGTCTATGGCTAGGAAACTTAACCATCTTTGATTCAACGAGCTAGTCAAGTAGAGGCATAGTAGTGACACTTTGTTTGTCTATGTATTCACACATGTACTAAGTTTCCGGTTAATACAATTATAGCATGAATAATAAACATTTAGCATGATATAAGGAAATATAAATAACAACTTTATTATTGCCTCTAGGGCATATTTCCTTCATTTTGAACACACAAAAAGTCTGGAGTTCAAATAAGTTCAAAAAATGAAATCCCTTTGTAACAGATGAGTTTTCGTCCGAAACCCTGATACTTCGAAAGAGATTGTCCATTTTGTACACGAAGTGCATCCAGTTTTTGCCGTAACCCTCTCAACTTTTTAGCACATGCTATGTGGGTGAAATGATGATGCCATGCCAACTTTCAACCTTTTCAGAGTTCATTTGAAATGCTTTTCAATTTCAGGGTCAAATAGCTCAAAAAAATTAGTAAATGCATGAAAAATAACAAATGAAGTCAGAAAGGGTTGAAAATTGATGACGTGGCTTTGAATGGTGCATTTTGAACACACAAAAAGTCTGGAGTTCAAATAAGTTCAAAAAAATGAAATCCCTTTGTAATAGATGAGTTTTCGTCCGAAACCCTCATACTTCGAAAGAGATTGTCCATTTTGTACACGAAGTGCATCCAGTTTTTGCCGTAACCCTCTCAACTTTTTAGCACATGCTATGTGGGTGAAATGATGATGCCATGCCAACTTTCAACCTTTTCAGAGTTCATTTGAAATGCTTTTCATTTCAGGGTCAAATAGCTCAAAAAATCAGTAAATGCATGAAAAATAACAAATGAAGTTAGAAAGGGTTGAAAATTGATGATGTGGCTTTGAATGGTGCATTTTGAACACACAAAAAGTCTGGAGTTCAAATAAGTTCAAAAAAATGAAATCCCTTTGTAACAGATGAGTTTTCGTCCGAAACCCTCATACTTCGAAAGAGATTGTCCATTTTGTACACGAAGTGCATCCAGTTTTTGTCGTAACCCTGTCAACTTTTTAGCACATGCTATGTGGGTGAAATGATGATGTCATGCCAACTTTCAACCTTTTCAGAGTTCATTTGAAATGCTTTTCAATTTCAGGGTCATATAGCTCAAAAAAAATTAGTAAATGCATGAAAAATAACAAATGAAGTCAGAAAGGGTTGAAAATTGATGACGTGGCTTTGAATGGTGCATACTGAACGCAAAAAAACTCCGGAGTTGTAATAAGTTATTATAAATAAAAGAGGGGCGCAATGCTCACATGCACGTTGCTTAGCTTCACGCCTTGAGAAACTACACATAGCTCCGTGTAGTCTACACCATTTCAAGGCCTAAAGCTAAGCAACGTGTAGGTGTGCATTGCGCCTCTCCTTCATCGTCTCTGCACTCAGGGCTTATAAACCGCTGTGAGTGCCTCTCGCTTGGCGAGGTGGGACTAAAAAACAGCTGCAGAAAGAATCAACTAAAAAACTCTATTACCGGTTCATGCCACGAACCGGTACTAAAGGTGCTCGTGGGGCCCCATCCTTAGAACCCGTACTAAATGAAATGCCTTTGTAACAGCCTTAGAACCGGTACTAAAGGAATCAACTAAAAAGCTTTTATAAACCTCTAGTATTATTGAAACTAAAATTATATAAAATTTATGCAATTAGAATTATTAAAGTATTTTTTGTTCAAAACATTAAAAGCAAAAAAGAATTTTCATAAAATAAATAAAAAAAGCAAAAAATAAAATAAAATAAATAAGTAGAAACAAAACAAACTTTAATAAATAAGTAGAAACAAAATAAAATAAAATAAAATAAATAATCTTTAATAGAATAAATAAGTAGAAACAAAATAAAATAAACTTTTATAAAATAAATAAGTAGAAAAAAGTAAACTTTAATAAAATAAATAAAAATAGCAACAGCAAGTATTTTGTTGTAAGTAGAAACAAAATAAAAAAATAAAGCAAAAAAGAAAACAAAAAACAGGAAAAATTTAAAAAAATGCCACCTACTAGGCCACCACGGCCTGAATACGACTAGAAACCCAGCTAGTTGGGCCAGGATTCAGGCCCGCAGAAGGCCCAGCAGGCCCACATGCATAGCAGTGTCGGATTAGGCCCATAGGCCTGCAGTTTAGAGGAGTTCGAGAGGGAAGAGGCAGCGGAGCTTATAAACAGTTGTGGGGCGCTCTCAACTAGCGAGGTGGGACTAAACTCCCACCACCATGCCGTTGTGCAAGGCCATTGGTCCCAGTTGGTGGCACGAACCGGGACCAATGCCACTCTTTTTGGTCCCGGTTCGTGGCACCAACCAGGACCAATGCCCCCCCTTTAGTCCCGGTTAGTGCCACCAACCGGGACCAAAGGTCCCTGCTTCCCGCCCTTTGGGCTGCTGAAAAGAGACCTTTGGTCCCGGTTGGTGGCACCAACCGGGACTAAAGGGGACATTGGTCCTGGTTGGTGCCACGAACTGGGACTAGTGCTCTGTCCATATAATCAACACTTGTGAAATTTTCGTTTCAGTTCTTCGATCCCTCCGAACGCCGCCTGGCTGCCCCTCTACCCCGCAGTCGTCGCGCACCGCCCCTGCCCCGACGCCGTCGCCGCGCCGCCCAGACGCCTTCGCCGCGCGCCACCCCGCGTCGTCACCGCCCCAACGCCGTCGCCGTCACCGCCCGCGCCGCCCCGATGTCGTCGCCGCCCCGCGCCACCCCTGCTCCTACATCGTCGCCGCGCCGCCCTGCGCTACGGTCCGGCGGCCTTTCTTTGATGTTTTTTTGTTCATATGATGTTTATTTTGTTCATATGCTCATATGGTGTTTTTTGTGCATATGATGTTTTTTTCATATATGTATTAATTTTCTTATTTAGGTTGTTAGTAGATATCAATTTTAGGTTAGTGCATTTTAGGTTAGTGTAGAGGAAAAAGTAAAATAAGGAAAAAGAAGAAAAGAGGAAGAAGGAAGAAGGAAGAAGAAGAAGAAAAAGAAGGAGAGAAAAAAGGAAAATAAGAAGAGGAAGAAGGAGAAGAAGAAGGAGAAGAAGAGGAGAAGAAGAGGAGAAATAAATAAGTAGAGGAAAAAAGAAGAGGAAAAAGAGGAGAAGAAGAAAAAATAGAATATTTTCTATTTTTTCTTCTTCTCCTCTATTCCTTTCTTCTTCTCCTCTCTTTTTCTTCTTTTTTTTTCTTCGATCTTCTCCTCTATTCCTTTCTTCTTCTCCTCTTTTTTTCGTCTTCTTCCTCTTCTTATTTTTTATCGGGTATGTCGTTGTCGAGATACCCCCTCCCCAATAACTTCGACATGAGGGCGGTCGATATACCCCCTCCCTGATAACTTCGACATGAGGGGGGGAGGGGTCGCCTAGGATTCGAGGAGCGAGGGTCAGGAACTAGCTAGGGTAGAGGGTCGAGGGTCACCGAGGGGTCGAGGGTCGCCTAGGGTTCGAGGGTCGAGGGTCGAGGTTTTGAGGGTCGAGGGTCGAGGGTCGTCGAGGGGTCGAGGGTCAAGGATCGCCGAGGGCTCGAGAGGTTGCCTAGTGTCAAAGTATTGAAGAAATCCATGGCTTCATCATTAGCCGGAAGTAACCGGGGCATGATGGTACGAAGTTCTCCAAAGTTATTCTGGAACGGAGTCCCGGATAGAATAATCCGCCTTTTGGTACGAATTTCAGCAAAGGCCTTCCAAATAGCGATATTCGGAAGGCTCTTGCTGAACTTTGTACCAAAAAGCGAATTATCCTATCTGGGACCCCGTTCCAAAATAACTTTGGAGAGCTTCGTACCATCATGCGCCTGTTACTTTCTCCTAATGATGAAGACATGGTTTTGTTGAATCCTTTGACACTATACAAACGTGACATGAGGGGGTTGAGGGTCGGGAACTAGGGTAGAGGGTCATGGATCGCCGAGCGGTCGAGGGTCGAGGGTCGTCGAGGGTTCAAGAGGTTGCCTAGTGTCAAAGTATTGAAGAAATCCATGCCTTAATCATTTGCCGGAAGTAACCGGGGCATGTTGGTACGAAGTTCTGCAAAGTTGTTCTGGAACGGAGTCCCGGATAGGATAATCTGCCTTTTGGTACGAATTTCAGCAAAGGCCTTCCAAATAGTGATATTCGAAAGGCTCTTGCTGAACTTTGTACCAAAAAGCGAATTATCCTATCTGGGACTCCATTCCAGAACAACCTTGAAGATCTTCGTACCATCATGCGCCTGTTACTTTCGCCTAATGATGAAGACATGGTTTTGTTGAATCCTTTGACACCAGACAAACGTGACATGAGGGGGTCGAGGGTCGGGAACTAGGGTAGAGGGTTGTGGATCGCCGAGCGGTCGAGGGTCGAGGGTCGTCGAGGGGTCGAGGGTCCAGATTTATCAAGAATGCCCCCATTATGGATGTTCACAAGTTGATCCAATTTTTTTTTATCTCATCTATATATATATTCTTCTATATGTCATGTTGTCTATCAAAGTATTGAAGAAATCCATGGCTTCATCATTAACTGGAAGTAACAGGTGTATGATGCTACGAAGCTCTTCAAAGTTGTTTTGCAACGTAGTTCCTGATAGAATAATCCGCCTTTTGGTACGAATTTCAGCAAAGGCCTTCCAAATAGTGATATTCGGAAGGCTCTTGCTGAACTTTGTACCAAAAAGCGAATTATTTTATCGGTAACTCCGTTCCAAAACAACTTTGAAGAGCTTCGTACCATTATGCGCATGTCATTTCTGGCTAATGATGAAGTCATGGTTTTCTTGAATTCTTTGACACTAGACAACGTGACATATACAAGGGTAGATGAGATCAGGAAAAATATGGACCATTTTCTGCACATCCAGAATGGCGCCATTTTGTTAAATCCCTTGTCGGTCCGGACGTCGGACAATCATGAGAGAGGCGGTCTGGACCAAACCCTAGAAGCGCTGCCGAGGCCACCCAAATTTACCAAGTTAAAAGAGTGTTGTCGTCGAGGCCACCCAGAACCCTAGAAGCGTTGCCGAGGCCACCCCAAACCCTAGAGAAGCGTCGAGGCCACTAATATGATTCCTTGTTGTGATTAGCTAGCTAGGTCTACATTTGCCACTAATATATCCATCTATCATGTTTTGTATAATAATTGCCATGTTGTAATATTTGCAGAAACTATGGAGCACCAAGACTTGGAAGCAGAACAGGTGTTGGGGGACATAAACGCAGCCGGAGGTGATGTCTCATACTATCTCAACGACACCGATGGTCTGGAAGGAGAGGGTAAAGCAGGCTAAGGTGATCGAACAATGGAGGAGGAAGGACATGATTATGATGGCTCCGGTGACCAAATGTCGGTGGAAGAAGGGCACCGTGATGACGGCTCCAGTGACCGAACGGAGTCCGGCCAGGTATATATGTTAATTAAGCATGTGCTGACTACAGCTAATTGATGCATTAATTGTTTTGGTATGTACACATATTAACTCTCTTCTTTCTTCTTTTTCTAGCCCTTCAGATCGAGCAAAACTTCGGTAACGAGACGAGGCCCGAAGAAAAAGTTGCGCCAGGATGAAAGGTTCACGATCACAGCAATCACGCGTGATGGCCAACCGATTGAACCCATCCGGACCAAGGAAGCATTTTCTGCTTAGTGCGGGGTTCTTGTTAGGGACATGATCCCGATCAGCATCCACCAATGGTATAAGCCTAAGAACGAAGACCCTGAGGTGTCTTATGTCAACGATAGGTAGAGAGATGATCTTTGGACCGCGCTGAAGGCAAATTTCACCCTACCGCCAGAGGAGGATCCGGAGAAGCCAGCTATTATAGAGCCATTGGTCAAGGCTCATGCTCTTAAGAAGATGGCAGATCTATTCAGGAGGTGGAAGAATGAGATGAAAACAACGTTTGTCGACAAAGAAAAGACTCCAAAATTCACCGGCCGGTTTGAGAAGATCAGAGATCACTAGGACGCATTTGTGGCCCACAAGACATCAGACAAGAGTAAGAAGATGTCAGCGACAAACAAGAAAAATGCTGCGAAGAAGGAGCATCACCATCGCACGGGGTCAGGTGGCTACCTCAAAGCCCGGCTGTTGTGGGAGAAGGCTGAGAATGACCTGCTTGATAAAGGGGTCGAACCAGAGACATCGAACTGGCCAGACCGTTCAAGGACTTGGTTCTTCGGGGTTGGGGGAACCTTGGACCCCGAAACAGGGAAGTGCGTTTGGACGGACGAGCAACTGTGAATACCCGTCACGAAGCTTCAGGAGTATATCGCTGCAGCGCAGCAAGGGACGTTCATTCCCGACAGAGAGAACGACGAGCTCACAATGGCCCTCGGGAATCCTGAGCACCCTGGACGGACACGAGGCACGCCAGGCTTCGTTTCATGGAAGGCTGGGTTTCCCGACGCAGGCGGTTACAAAGGCCGGGAGAGGAAGAGGAAAGTGGACCAGACCCAACTGCAGGCGCTGCACGCAAGGGTACAAGCGCTAGAGGAACAAGAGGCAGTTCACAGCAAGCAACCTGTCGAAGCTACCCCGCCATCTCAGCGAAGAGCAGCGTGGCTTCCACCGAGCTGCTTCGGGAGCCTTTCTTCACGGCTCCTGCTAGCTACCCCGTGGATGCTATCACAGAGTCTCAAGATTGCCACCTTATGACGCAATGGCAGAACTTCAAAGTCAAGGCGGTTGTCGGCTCTGTTGCACCTCCTGAACCCGACGCAACTTTTCACTATCGTCTGATTCCAGAAGGATATGTTGCTGTGATGGTGGATGAAATAATGGAGGGATTTGAGGAGCTCGAGCTTGACCACCCTACCGGTGAAGGGGAGACTCGGCTGGGTTCTGCTCTGAAGACTCCATGTCTATGGCGGAAGGAGCTCATCAACCTTCCGAACTGGACGCCTCCGCCTCCTCCTCCGGCGAGTCAGGGCACTCTGCCTCCTCCTCCGCCTCCTCCTCCGATGAGTGATCAGGGCACTCCGCCTCCTTCTCCGGAGCGTGGCGGCACTCCGCCTGCACCGGCGCATCCGAGCAGCTAGCCTCCTCCTTCTCCGCCTCGTCAGCAAGGGCGGAATAGAGTCGTAGCAGTCTGCCTCCTTCTCCGCCTCGTAAGCAACAAAGGAAGACAGCCGCCGCCGCTCCGGCCGCTCCGGTGTCTAGCAGTACAGCCAGAGGCGGGAGGCAATACAGATTTGGTCCATCTCTCAAGCCTCTAGAGAAGTTACCATACGAGATGACCGAGAAGGAAAACGCGGAGATCTGTCAAGCCCAAGTGAGGGACTTCTTTGAAACGCAAAGAGCTAAGAAACATCCACCTCTGGAGGAGAAGATAGATCCGGTGAAAGCAAAGCGCACTATCGATGCCCTGAAGAAACCACCATCGTCTCCGCCGGATGACAACCATGCTCGCGCTTTTAAAAAGGCAGCGCAAGAAGCGCGCCGATCGGGAATTACTTCAAGTGACAAAAGGTTACAAGAACGAAGAAGTGGGAAAAATTCCCCAGCTCGGCGAACAGCGAACCAATCGTGCCCCCCGCTGAAGGTGTCTAGAGATATCGCCGTTAATGATCCGAGGATGGTGCCCGGTTATACCAATCCTGGTGATTACCTGCCCGACTCTACACATTTTGATACAATGGAGGTGGACGAACACAAATACCGGTACGGTCGGCCTCTCGTCAAACATGGTCATTTGAAAACGCTAACAACGATGATGCGAAGATTCCATAAGTGGTACATGGACACCTGCAAGTCTGGGAAGGATATTTTGACGCTGAGAGTTAAAGAGGAGCACGACCTCGTTGGAATTGATCTGTTGTCTGTTCCATTTGAGGAGTTCTTCCAGTTTTTCAATCAAAAGGCCCTCGATAAAATAATCATCACTTGCTACTGTCTGTAAGTACTACTTCTGTAATTAAGTCTCTATACATAGCTCAGCTCTTTCATTGCATGTATTTATAATTATCCTCACTATATTATGCAGATTGAAGATCGCCGAATGCAAGAAAAGACAAATCTATGATATTGGGTTCATTAACACAAATCTCATAGATGACTGGGCGGTTAAACATGATGCCAAAGAAGCCGAGGCCAACTTGCTAAAATCGTTGCTTCAAAATCAAAACAAATATAAAATACTCTTACCTTACAACTTCAAGTGAGTGTTACTGCATATTCGGTTTCCCTTATTACTCGAGGTTAATGTAATTGATGAGTTATGCATGTGTGTGCAGCTTCCACTTTATTCTCCTAGAGATTGAGCTTGAGCAGGGACTAGTAACCATCTTAGACTCAAGACGAAAAGATCCCAAGGAGTATGCGGTCATGACTGAAATGCTCGAGAAGTAAGTTCAATCGATCACTATTGCACCATATCGGCAACTTTGTTCATTTCCTCATATCAAGTAATAATTATTTTATTTGTCTCGCAGGGTTTGGAAAGTGTTCACCGTAGAAGCTCCGGGACTGCCGAAGAAGTTGCGACTTACACACCCGAAAGTAAGTACTACTAGCTAGTTCCGCACATCTTCCATTGATTCTAGCTAGTTTCATCAATACCATTTATAATGCTTGATTATCAATTTGATTGACCTCTATTTCTCGTAAAGTGGTTGTGGCAGGAAGGCGGGAATAATTATTGTGGATACTACGTTTGCGAGTACATCTACAACACGACGACCTCTAAGCGGGGCTACTCTAAAGAAGATTTTGAAGTGCGTAAGCAATAATATTCACAATTTATTTTAATACCATCATTTGTGTTGAGTTTCATTCATATATATGTATTGACCCCCTTCTTCAAATTAGCTTTGGGAGCTGCGGGAGGAACTCCTACCACAAGATCGCATAAAAGCAATTCAAGAGGAATTGGCGGGATTCTTTCTTGACCACGTCATAGATAAAGACGGAGATACCATGTGGAAGTTGACATCATATGCTAGGGATTGTAAGAGATCTTATATTGTATATATGTAGCTAGTAGCGTCGGATAGATGTATGAAAACTTGTTCAACCAATCTCTCAGAGAAAGAGAGGTCGATCACTTCTCTTTGTATATGTTCATGACGATCTTGTGTACTTAATGGTTTCCGTCATTTGCTTACTAGCTAGCGTGTCGAGTCCTTTCTATACGTATAGCACGTAGCATCGACCAAGCACGGAGATTAGAGAGGACACTTCTCTCTATTAGCTAACTAACACAATATATGAAACCCCTAAATTAACCCTATAAAACCCCCAAACCCCCCCCCCCCCCCCCCCAAAAAAAAAACAAAAACCCCAGCCCCTGAACTGCTGACGCGTGGACGCTTATTGATCCCGGTTGGTAGTCCTGGTTCCTGAAACGAGACAAATGGGCCTTATGAACCGGGACAAATGGGCCTTTTTTTACTAGTGTCACTCACCTTGGACCCTAAAAAGGATTAGACAAAGGGAGTGCTACTCATCTCTGTTTTCGTAGACAAGACTCCATGGAGCTGCCTGTGCTAATGTGGAAAGGAAACAGAATGCAGTTCTGATCCAATGATGTTTATATAACAGTGAAGGTTATTCCATGTTTAATACTCCGCTTTTTCGGACGGAGGGAGTAGTATTCTAGTGCCAAAAACGCTCTTATATTATGGGACGGAGGGACTTTAGATGTAGAGCTACGCGTGAGAGAATTCAGATCGAGTTTTGACATGGCAGCAGGTAAATATACTTCCAAGCAGTTTACAAGCTTCTGGATGTAATAATTCCAATGGAACAGTTCATGCCAGAAAAAAAATAACTTCTAGTTACAGGGGGCAAATTATATGTTCATTCTGTTAGACAAACAAGCACCATCCGAAAACTTGGTGTATGCCACAAACCCTTGAGAGCTCATGCCCAAAATCGTCTACCAAAGTGTGTGGAAAATGATCCTACTTCAAATAAATATTCAATGCTGCACGCACGCCGATCGACGCTGCATAAAACTGTGTGCCAGTGGAAGTGATTCGCGGCCAGTTCTCTTCGAGGCACGATGAGTTCTGTGGTGTTTCGCAATCATCTAGGGTGTGTCTTCTAATGGGAATTTGTGGAGCTGTTAGCGCTATCTATCATTGATCATGCAGAGGTAACCACCCCCAGCGCTCCGTTCCAGGGGATACCTGGTGGCGCCCTTCATGTACCGAAGGTGATTCGTGGCAGCATCTCGGAGGCCGGATCTGTTTGGCGCCTTTCCGTTCTTGCGCTTCTTTATCATGGTGCAAGTCCTCAGAGGGTCAACGCTTCCAGCCCCAGGTCTCCTACAACACAATTCACGACAATGAATTTTTTTAGTCATACAACTTACATCATAATGAGAGACGGAGTTAAATTACAGCAGCAAAACCTATCACATGTAATACGACATCAATACCCTAAGTAAGGCTCTTGTGGCATATTTAGAAGATTGGAGGAAAGCAAAAGCAAATCAATACAGACAGGAATGTCCGAAAACTCACTTCAACAACTTCTCTGAAGCAACTCTAGCAGCTTCAATGATGTCCTTGGTAGGCAGCCACTTCACTACCCTACCAGGATCACCCCGCATTGGCGAATGGATTTTTACAAGCTGCACATGATTTTCTACATCAGTAAACGATCCCTTCATGCAGTAACAAAGAAAAAATACTTGTACTGCTCAATGGATGTAAACATGGTTTTGTCAGATAGGATTAGAGGAAGTGACACTCACACCAAGACATTCCATCATTTGATAATATGCTCTGCCATGTAGTGGAGTGTGTCCCTTTCTGGACTCTGAAAAGTATCTCGTCCTGAAACAGTGTACCATGAAATGTAAGTACAAGTGCATGCTTACAATGACAGGTAACATGTAAATCACCTACCATTCCTTGTAGCCCGGGTCTACTGTAAAGCCATACATGTCAACGCTGTCACAGATGGAGAGAGCAAATTCAAGAGCTTTAAGCCCAGTTCCTTTAGCAGAGGAACCAAATGATGTTCCTAGCATGAGGTATACTGGATTGGTTATTGGAAGTTCCTACATAACAAGAGTTCTGTCAGGCAGGTAAGAAAAGAAGGAACATGTACCCAAAGCACCCTAGTTTTTAAATATGGTGTAGCTAAATTACCCGAATCATCTTGTTCATGACATCATGTATTGTTGTCTTAACTATCAATGCCTCCTTTTTTGTTTCTGCAACCATAAGAATTAGCATGCCTTTTCATCCCAGAATAAAAATCCTACTGATAGTGATAGGGAAATAGGTGGCTGGAAGACTTACCATCTAACTCAACAACTTTATCCAGTGCCTTTGCAGATCCTCTGTTAAGAAGGCGAAATGTACTCTTTTCACCAACATATTCCGTGTAGTTCTGCAATGCAGAAAGAAGAAGTTAGAGCACGTCCAGGTTAAGAAACAAGAGCAGGAAATATAGGTATCTTAGGAAAACCTGGACAGGTGCACCATTTTCTCTAATGACAACATCATAAGAATCAATCTCATCCCCAAATTTAGTTTTAAGAAGATCCCCAGAGTTACCCACAACGGCACAGCTACCAAATTGCTGAGGTACATATGGTGATGTGTCAGGGAGAACCAATGAAAGCTTCTCCATGCAAAGAGTCCTGTTCTTGCACTTATTCCTGTAAACCCAAAACTAAACATAATCAACAATCTCTAGAATTTAACCATAATGTAAGTCTATGTGAAACTGTAAAACTTTTGTCTACCCACAGAAGGATTCCTTTGTTGATCCTGCGCCATGCATACTCCTCCCAGCCATTTGGTAATGCATCAATGTACTCTTTTGTGAGTATTGTGGTACTGTTGCGAACCTAGAAAAAAAACCTTAAGTCACTACATCAATAGCTACTGTGTAGCTCTGACAAACAAAATGACAACATTATGTCAAGTGTCTACACACCACTTAAACTTATTTTGCAAATTTTCAGTGCATTAATTAAATCACACAGATAAGTCAGCACAGCAGAAAGAATGACCACCTGCTCCCATGAGGCCACAGCTTCGCAGAGATTGAACTCAAATGCCAACCCTTCAGACTCTCCAGTTTTTGGATCTGTCTGCAAACACCAGTCATAAGAGCAAAGACAACGATCATAAAAATAAGACTCTCCAGTTTTGTTCCACGCTTGTCTATGTAGTACTATGCCAGGTACGAAATCAAATCAAGGAACTCAAAGGAGAAATTGCAGCATAAGAAAAGAAATGACCGAGCACATGCGCACTTACCCATTTAGAAACCGTGTCACTCGGGTACTGTATAACAACACGACAGTAATCTTCTCCGCCAAACGCTTGCAGTCCTAGACCATTAGCATCCTGCAGGAAATTTACACAAGTAAGACTCATCCAAACAAGCACGCTAACGACCTCAATACAGAGATTTGTAGTAGCTAGCAACACAATTATTGGCGAGAGTTGCCTTTTGAACATAAAAAACACGAATCATTTCCAAACATCGAATTCACCCGTCCTAGTTAAAATATAATTTTCTCTTAAGCTATGAATCCTCCCCATCTACTAACAGTAAGCATCACATCCATTGACATCAATTCTCAGAAGAACTCCAGAAATTACCAAGCAGTTACCGTAACAATCCACCAAGGCTCATGCATTTCAGAAGCTAATGGCCCCAGGTACAACACGATGTAGCATCGAATTTGCACACAGATGATACAGCTGAGCCCCAATTGGTTCTAATAAAGCGACAGGAAATCGGTAGGGGCAGTAGATCAGCGACATAGGGAGGGACGTACCACGCACTTGCTGAACCCTCCCTGCAGCGCGGCGAGCGCCGCCAGGTCCGCCTCCGAGAGCCCCGCGCCGCCATCTGCATCCAGAACCCACCCCGACTCAGGGATCTCCAGACGAAGCAAAAAAAAAAAAAAAAGTAGAGGAAAGGGGGAGAGATAGGCGCGTGGGGGAGGGGCGGAGGGGGGTGCGTTACATGAGGAGAGCCCGGTGAGGTAGATGAGGATGGCCGTGACGCCGGAGAAGATGGCGGCGGCGAGGGCCAGCGGGAGCACCCGCATGGCCGGGACCGGCGATTCCCTCTCGCCGGAGCTGTGGCCGCAGTGGAGAGTGGGAGTCGGCGATTGGGCCGAGCAAGAAATGGCAGCGGCGCATCTGTGTACCGGAGGGCCCGCTTGCTTAAGCGAAGAGGAAAATGGGCCGTCTTCGCTTTTGGGCCTAGTGCAACCAACTCATCATGATATAAATGTTTATTCGTGTAACTTTGTTCATGAGTTTAGGAGCTCGAATTTCGGAGCTCACAATCTAGCGAATCATGCTTTACGTCTAGCTTCGTCTTCATGTTTGGTTAAGCCAAGCCGATGATCTTTTGTTTGTCCATGTAAACGAGCCATCGGACGACTCAACGTAGTGCTCGTATATGTACTTCGGCCCGATTCGGCTCACTCTGCTCCAGGAGCAGACGGAGCTGTAGTGCAAAATTTAGGAGCCAGCAAACAGCCGCTCCGCATATCCTAGGAGCGGTGGATTCCCGAATGGGGCCTTCATGTCCGAATCCATTTCTTCAACGAAGGTTCACACGGTCATTTCACCAAACGCTTGCCAGGCGTGGTGACCCCCCCCCCCCCCCCCCCCCGCGGAGCCAATAGTACCTGTGCGACGGACGGACGAGGGCTCTGGACCGGCGGTGGAAGACAAGCGGCATGGAGGCGAGGTGTAGCGGTGGAGGTCACGAAGGTCACGGAGTTCTGGGAAGGGCTTGGCGGTTTGTGGAAGAGCGACGGCGTCGACGAGAGAGAAAGTGGGTGCAGGGTTAGAGGGAAGGATGGAGACGTGGGGTACATATGGGGTTACGGGTGGGGTTTTGGGTGGGTTAGAGTCCTACATGATTAGTGTTCGGATACCAGCAAAGCCCCTGGCTTGCTTTTGATTTGCGGGAAAATGGACATCCGGACTGGCCCGCGTACCCATGCGGTTGACATTGGATGGCAAATTGCTACCGGATAACTTGGTCCAGACGCTTGCGGGAGGTTCGAGGGTTTGCTTTGAAGATGCCCTCATATTGTGTTCCGGGTTTAGGTTTTACAGTTTAGGGTATACATACATTAATTTGCTAGTAAGACAGCAAGTGGGGCCAAAACCTAAAAATGCATGACCATTTTTGTATCTCAAAAATACATTTATTTCAAAATACAACAATTATTTTGATATGTATGAACGATACACAAACAAAGTTGATATTATGCATGACCAGGAGTGGATCTAAGGGTGTGCTATGGCAAAACATTTTATATAATATATGTAGCACAGTTTTTTAACAAGTAATGCTATTTTGAGGAAATATGTTACATTTAGGGTCCTGATAACACCCACACGTGTGGCATACTAGACATCCGCCCACAGATAGACCATGTATGGCGTGAGCAGGAGGCAGCCCACACGGGCTGTGTGTGGGCGAACATTAGAATTGCCCACACCCACACGTGTGGGCGCAGCTACTTCGTGCCACACCCCCAATAAGTACTACTCATCCTCACCCCGCACGTGTGGCACGAAGCAAATATGCCCACACATCCTGGCGAAGCTACGTTAGGTACCCGCGGGATGACGATTTAGTTGCCATTCCGGATGGCGGATGTAGTTATCCGGGATGGACTCTCTCTGTTTTGGTTAACTATAGTTGCTATGTTTAATTTATGGTAGTTGCCGCGTGTAATCAAACCATAGTCGCCGTGTGTGATTAACTAATTGCCACATATGGTCAAACAATAGTTGCCATGTGTGTTTACCTAGTTGCCACGTGTGGTCCAACCATAGTTGCCATGTATGATTAATCACAGTTGCCATGCGTGTTTACCCTGGTTGTGACGTACGCGCAACTGCAGTTGCCGTCTAGCAACTAATCATAGTTGACATGTGTATTTACCTAGTTGCCACGTGCACGCAAACTGCAGTTGCCATCCAACAACGTACGAGTGTTGTGTGGGCGAAAAGCAGTTCGTCCACACACGCATGGACTAGATGGTGGCTGTGTGGACAAAAACTAGTTCGTCGACACAGCGCAGCTGGCAAAGCGCATGCGGCGGGGCGTGTAGGCGAACTCTGCAACGCCCACACACACGATGATGCCCACGTGTCATTCAGATTATAACAGATTCCTTTAGGATTCGTGCAAAACAGAATGAACATGGATCAAGGCGTGTGGGCGATGTGTAAACATACCACACGTGTGGGCGTTATCATTTAGATACATTTATGATGATATTTAGATGAAAAACTTATAATGTAGATTTATGTAAATTTCTTAAAGTTGGTACCAATGTATCGAAGTTGGCACCCTTGATACTTAGAGCAACTCTAACAGTTCCCCTAAGAATCTTCCTATAAAATTAGTTTTGCGGACAACTGTAACTTTTAGGGGAAGTTGTCTAAGAGTAATTTTTGTCTGTTTCGGTAGAACATCTTCCCCTAAATTTGTTTTTATTTTATTTTTCATTAAACAAAACTAGATAGCCAAGGGCCCTTCAGTCAATGACACGCGTGACGGCCTCCAGCGAGGAGCGGCGCGAGGCAGTGCAGTGGCGGCAGGCGAGAGGCGGCGTGGTGAAGTGGGGCGACGCGTCGGTGGCAGTGGCCCGGGCAGCGCTTGCGAAGATGGTCTGGTGTGGCGGCTGGCTGGTATGGTGGCAGATGGCGGCACAGATAGCGGTGGTGTCGCGGCGCATCGGTGGGGCGGACGGGCAGCGGCATTCCGGTGAGATGGTGGCGGCGCGGCGGGAAGTTTACTAGCCCGCCAAGAAGTTAGGGGGTGGTCATCTTCCTGTAAACCCGCGTAAGGTTGAGTCTATTTTACGGAATTCTTTAAAGTTAAGGTCAGTTTACGGTAACTGCTGCGGAGGTTTTTTTCTTCAACTTTCCGTAAACGGCGGTTATTTTAGAGACACGAGAGTTGTTGAAATTGTTCTTAGGCCTTGTACAATGCAAGGTGCTTAGAGAAAGAAAAACAGGCTTTCCTCAAGCACTTGTGCTTATTTGTACACGGCAGACGCTTAATTTAGCGCCTCTCCTTTAGAAATAGGCACGGGTGCTTCAAAAAAATCTGATTTGTTTTTCTAAGCACGTCTCTAGGCACCTAGCAATGTACATGGCCTTAGATCCTAGGTCCACCGCTGTACCATTTACTTTGGTACAAATGCATATTTTTATTTTAGTACCATGGACCTTTTTTCTAAATTTTATGAACATATCATAGGAATAATATTTAGCAGCATATGAACATTTTTTTTTTAAAGAACCTTGCTACTTTGCTAGTTTTCGGCCAGCAGCCCAGGCTACCAGCACAAGATAAGTGGATAACCCCATCGCTTCCACCGGCTTCCACCGGTCTAGCAGCTCTCCTCGTCCAGCCAGAATCCAGGCAGCCATGGCGTCGTTAGCCCTCAGGCCCATCATGCCAGCAGCCGCCGCGGCCGCTTCCACGACCACATCTCTCAACCGCGCCCGCCGCGGCAGCTCTACCCTTCTCCGTCGCCGGCAGCCAGTCACGTGCATGGCCGAGAGCAGCGGCGGCGGCAACAGCACCGTGGAGCTGGCCGCCGGGGCGGCGGGGCTGGCGTCGTGCGCGACGGTGGCGTGGTCCCTCTACACCCTCAAGGCGACGGGCTGCGGCCTGCCCCCGGGCCCCGGCGGCTCGCTGGGCGCGGCGGAGGGCGTCAGCTACCTCGTGGTGGCGGGCCTCGTCGGCTGGTCGCTCACCACCAAGGTGCGCACCGGGTCGGGCCTCCCGGCCGGGCCCTACGGCCTCCTCGGCGCCGCCGAGGGCGTCGCGTACCTCACCGTCGTCGCCATCGCCGCCGTGTTCGGGCTGCAGTTCTTCCAGCAGGGGTCGCTCCCGGGCCCGTTGCCGTCGGAGCAGTGCTTTGGGTAGGAATGCATGGCTGATGTTGTGAATCGTGTGAGACTCTAGTGCGTGTTGCTGGTTCAGATTTGTAACCTGTAATCGGTTTGACCAAGCATTCTAAGCATGTTCTGTGTGCGATCGTAATTGCTCAGTTTCACCGTGTCAGGTGTTCTCGTCTTCAGTCGCAAAAAGAAAAGAGGGTGTTCTCATCTTCAAGTTTTCTTTTCAAGAAAGAAGGTTGTCGCCCGCAAAGGTGCTATTCGAATCCCGAGCCCATGTGAGCTCGGGGAACAGTAAAATTTTAAAAATAATAAAAAAGATTCAAAAATTCTGATTTTTGTTGCGTGAAACATTGACAAATATTTTGATAGCTTGCAAAGTTTCATAATGAAATAACATCTGTGGAAAATATGAAAAAAAAACAAAATTAATGCTCCAAAATGCGTTTGAAAATAACACTTTGGAACATTTTTCACGAATGTCATCTGGTGATGAAAAATTTCAAGTTATCAAAACTTTTGTCAATGTTTCACACACAAAAAAAAGATCATAATTTTTTGAGTGTTTTCTCAGAAAGAAATATTACTGTTCATCCAAGCTCACATGAACTCGGGATCAGAACGGCTATGTCCTTGTCGCCCGACCTTAGGGCCAGTTCTTTTGGGCCAAGAATCATCCTCCTCCCAAACGTCCAACCCACACTCCTCAAATTTCTTTTCTTAAAAAGGGTGTATGCATTTGACTGTACCTGCTTAGGTATGAAATAAGAGTTACCTAGCTTCGATGAAATTGCAAGCATAATTTGGAATTTAATAGAAGCGGGCATAGCTAGGGTTGAACCACGAGAAGTTAGAGAAAGAGCCCTGCGTAGGTATCGTAAGCATCCTCATTGTATCATGAAACTGAAGCGGGAGAAAGGAGTGTGGGTTGGAGATTCTGAGAGAAGCTGGTGAAAGGGTCAATTCTGGGGGAATCGGGTGAAAGAACTGGACCTTAGAATTATGCCTTAGGTTTGAGGTAAAGGTTTGAATGCAAGACCCAAAACATGCAACACAACGCAAATAGACAAGGAAAGTAAAGGTTAAAGGTTCAAGACAAAGCGACGCGACTGTTTTGGAACATTACAAGGGGCTAACCAGCAAAACCCACGTAGAACACTAAAAAAAATACACTTCCGTGATGATACGTGTTTGTCACAGTAGGTCACGTTTTTTGTCATGCATGTACATCCATGACGATTTTATGACAGAATCAAGATAGTTATACATGTGCTGTCGTAGAAGTGTTCCATGACATTACCAAAATTATCATCACGGAAGTGTCCACTTCCATGACGATAAATCGCGCGTCACAGAAGTGCTTTCGTCAAGGGTGACCGACACGTGGCATCCACCGTAACAGAACGCCGTTAAGCTATCGGGTCCGGTTTTGGATCCGATAACCCGTTAACAGCCCCAACCAATGGGGATTTTCCATGTGTAAAATCATCATTGGCTGGAGGAAACACGTGTCGGCTCACCGTTGGGACAGATGGCATCCACTCATTGGACCCAAGGCGCCTATGATACGTCGACACGTGGCACGGCCCAAGAGAGGTCCATTCCTGTGAAAAGGCCGGCCCGTTTGACTTGGTCAAAAGGTGGCGGGCCGGCCCATGGAAAGCCTATTAACGGCATGTTCGCATATAGCCCATTTACAACCCGCTAACCCAGGGCCCGTTACGACCTCTCCGAATTAGGCCCAGTACCGTCATCTGGGCCGTCCAATACGATTCCAGCCCGTTTTAATTTCCGGCCCATGTATGGCTGCTACCTCTTGAGCACTGCGTTGGTTTTCCCTTGAAGAGGAAAGGGTGATGCAGCAAAGTAGCGTAAGTATTTCCCTCAGCTTTTGAGAACCAAGGTATCAATCCAGTAGGAGACCATGCGCGAGTCCCACGCACCTACACAAACAAATAAGAACCTCGCAACCAACGCGATAAAAGGGTTGTCAATCCCTTCACGGTCACTTACGAGAGTGAGATCTGATAGATATGATAAGATAATATTTTTGGTATTTTTATGATAAAGAGAAATAAAGATGCAAAGTAAAATAAACGGCAATAGAAATAGCTAAGTGTTGGAAGATTAATATGATGGAAGATAGACCCGGGGGCCATAGGTTTCACTAGTGGCTTCTCTCAAGAGCATAAGTATTATGGTGGGTAAACGAATTACTGTCGAGCAATTGATAGAATTGAGCATAGTTATGAGAATATCTAGGTATGATCATGTATATAGGCATCACGTCCGCGACAAGTAGACCGAAACGATTCTGCATCTACTACTATTACTCCACACATCTACCGCTATCCAGCATGCATCTAGAGTATTAAGTTCATAAGAACAGAATAATGCTTTAAGTAAGATGACATGATGTAGAGGGATAAACTCATGCAATATGATATAAACCTCATCTTTTTATCCTCGATGGGAACAATACAATACGTGTCATTTCCCCTACTGTCGCTGGGATTGAGCACCGCAAGATTGAACCCAAAGCTAAGCACTTCTCCCATTGCAAGAAAGATCAATCTAGTAGGCCAAACCAAACTGATAATTCGAAGAGACTTGCAAAGATAACCAATCATACATAAAAGAATTCAGAGGAGATTCAAATATTGTTCGTAGATAAACTTGATCATAAACCCACAATTCATCGGATCTCGACAAACACACCGCGAAAGAAGATTACATCGAATAGATCTCCAAGAAGATCAAGGAGAACTTTGTATTGAGATCCAAAGAGAGAGAAGAAGCCATCTAGCTAATAACTATGGACCCGAAGGTCTGAGGTAAACTACTCACACATCATCGGAAAGGCTATGGTGTTGATGTAGAAGCCCTCCGTGATCAATGCCCCCTCTGGCGGAGCGCGGGAAAGGCCCCAAGATGGGATCTCACGGGTACAGAAGGTTGCGGCAGTGGAAATAGGGTTTTGGCTTCGTATGTGATGGTTTGGGGGTACGTAGGTATATATAGGAGGAAGAAGTACGTCGGTGGAGCAACGAGGGGCCCACGAGGGTGGAGGGCGCGCCTGGGGGGGGTAGGCACGCCCCCTGCCCCGTGCCTTCCTCGTTGATTGCTTTACGTAGACTCCAAGTCCTCTAGATCACGTTTGTTCCGAAAATCACGTTCCTGAAGGTTTCATTCCGTTCGGACTCCGTTTGATATTCTTTTTCTGCGAAACACTGAAATAGGCAAAAAACAGCAATTTGGGCTGGGCCTCCGGTTAATAGGTTAGTCCCAAAAATAATATAAAAGTGTATAATAAAGTCCATTAATCATCCAAAACAGAATATAATATAGCATGGAACAATCAAAAATTATAGATACGGTTGAGACGTATCAAGCATCCCCAAGCTTAATTCCTGCTCGTCCTCGAGTAGGTAAATGATAAAAACAGAATTTTTGATGTGGAATGCTACTTGGCATAATTTTCAATGTAACCCTCTTAATTGTGGTATGAATATTCAGATCCGGAAGATTCAAGATAAAAGTTTAATATTGACATAAAAGTAATAATACTTCAAGCATACTAACTAAGCAATTATGTCTTCTCAAAATAACATGGCCAAAGAAAGTTCGTCCCTACAAAATCATATAGTTTGGTCATACTCCATTTTCGTCACACAAGAATGCTCTCATCATGCACAACCCCGATGACAAGCCAAGCAATTGTTTCATACTTTAGTAATCTCAAACTTTTTCAACTTTCACACAATACATGAGCGTGAGCCATGGATATAGCACTATGAGTGGAATAGAATATAATGATGGGGGTTATGTGGAGAAGACAAAAAAGGAGAAAGTCTCACATCAACACGGCTAATCAATGGGCTATGGAGATGCCCATCAATTGATGTTAACGTGAGGAGTAGGGATTGCCATGCAACGGATGCACTAGAGCTATAAATGTATGAAAGCTCAACAAAAGAAACTAAGTGGGTGTGCATCCAACTTGCTTGCTCACGAAGACCTAGGGCATTTGAGGAAGCCCATTGTTGGAATATACAAGCCAAGTTCTATAACGAAAAATTCCCACTAGTATATGAAAGCGACAAAACAAGAGACTCTCTATCATAAAGATCATGGTGCTACTTTGAAGCACAAGTATGGAAAAAGATAGTAGCATTGCCCCTTTTTATTTTCTTTTTTTGGGCCTTCCTCTTTTGGCCTTTCTCTTTTTTTTGGGACAATGCTCTATGAATGATGATCATCACACTTCTATTTATTTACAACTCAATAATTACAACTCGATACTAGAACAAAGTATGACTCTATATGAATGCCTCCGGCGGTGTACCGGGATGGCCAATGAATCAAGAGTGACATGTATGAAATAATATGCATGGTGGCTTTGCCACAAATACGATGTCAACTACATGATCATGCAAGGCAATATGACAATGATGAACGTGTCATGATAAACGGAACGGTGGAAAGTTGCATGGCAATATATCTCGGAATGGCTATGGAAATGCCATAATAGGTAAGTATGGTGGCTGTTTTGAGGAAGATATAAGGAGGTTTATGTGTGATAGAGCGTATCGTATCACGGGGTTTGGATGCACCGGCGAAGTTTGCGCCAACTCTCAAGGTGAGAAAGGGCAATGCACGGTACCGAAGAGGCTAGCAATGATGGAAGGTTGAGAGTGCGTATAATCCATGGACTCAACATTAGTCATAAAGAACTCACATACTTATTGCAAAAATCTACAAGTCATCAAAAACCAAGCACTACGCGCATGCTCCTAGGGGGTATATTGGTAGGAAAAGACCATCGCTCGTCCCCGACCGCCACTCATAAGGAGGACAATCAAAGAACACCTCATGTTTCAAATTTGTTACATAACGTTTACCATACGTGCATGCTACGGGATTTGCAACCTTCAACACAAGTATTTCTCAAATTCACAACTACTCAACTAGCACAACTTTAATATCACTACCTCCATATCTCAAAACAATCATCAAGCATCAAACTTCTCTTAGTATTCAACACACTCATAAGAAAGTTTTTACTAATCTTGAATACCTAGCATATTAGAACTAATTTCACAATTAAAGCAAATTACCATGCTGTTTTGTAGGACTCTCAAAATAATATAAGTGAAGCATGAGATAACAATAGTTTCTCTAAAACAAAACCACCGCCGTGCTCTAAAAGATATAAGTGAAGCACTAGAGCAAAAACTATATAGCTCAAAAGATATAAGTGAAGCACATAGAGTATTCTAATAAATTCCGAATCATGTGTGTCTCTCTCAAAAGGCGTGTACAGCAAGGATGATTGTGGTAAACTAAAAAGCAAAGTCTCAAATCATACAAGACGCTCCAAGCAAAACACATATCATGTGGTGAATAAAAATATAGCTCCAAGTAAAGTTACCGATGGACGAAGACAAAAGAGGGGATGCCTTCCGGGGCATCCCCAAGCTTTGGCTTTTTGGTGTCCTTAGATTATCTTGGGGTGCCATGGGAATCCCCAAGCTTAGGCTCTTGCCACTCCTTGTTCCATAATCCATCAAATCTTTACCCAAAACTTGAAAACTTCACAACACAAAACTCAACAGAAAATCTCGTGAGCTCCGTTAGCGAAAGAAAACAAAACACCACTTCAAGGTACTATATTGAACTCATTCTTTATTTATATTGGTGTTAAACATACTGTATTCCAACTTTTCTATGGTTCATAAACTATTTTACAAGCCATAGATTCATCAAAATAAGCAAACAACACCAAAAACAGAATCTGTCAAAAAACAAAACAGTCTGTAGTAATCTGTAACTAACGCAAACTTCTGGATCTCAAAAAATTCTACCAAAATAGGACGTCCTATACAATTTTTTTATTGATATACTGCAATTGGAATCAGTATTTTATCACGTTCTGGTGATTTTTAACAATTGTTTTCGTGAACAGAAAGTTTCTGGAATTTTCAGCAAGATCAAATAACTATCATCCAAGAAGATCCTATAGGTTTAACTTGGCACAAACACTAATTAAAACATAAAAACAAATATAACCAGAGGCTAGATCAAATATTTATTCCTAAACATAAGAAAAAAGCAAAAACTAAAATAAAATTGGGTTTCCTCCCAACAAGCGCAATCGTTTAACGCCCCTAGCTAGGCAAGGATAGATCTAAGTATTGCCATAATAATAGGATAGATCACGAAAACTCATTTCATATTCTCTACGTTCAGCAGCAAGTTTTCTTTGAGGCAAGCAAAAGTAATCAAAAGGGCTAAATTTAATGGGACAAAAGTCCCCAAGATCAATTTTGGGAGGTATAGGTTCCTCCTTCGGCCCTTCATATTGCACAACCAATTCATCATTATAAGCATTCTTTTGACAGAACTTCGTGAGCCTATACTCGAGAGAATATCCTAGCTCATTATTTCGAATAGCAAAATCATTATTAAGTTCGGAAAATCTATCAACTAGAACATTGGTAGGAACCTTTTTTCTAAGGTTTTCATTAAAAGCAACATAGTCTAAAGATTGAAAACGCATTATTTCCTCTTGATCAAAGAGGACTGCCTCTATGGGAGGACGGCCAGCGTCCACCCTATTGTCCGCAAAGATTTCTTTGTCCTCTTTTATTATAAATCTGAATTCATGTGCCAAAAATATAGTAGCGGCGCGCTTTACAGAAGAATGCTCAATATTAGAAAATTCTAGGAAGATCCTTTGTATGCAAGGATGCAAGTGCATAAATTGCCTTTCAAGTTCAACTATAAGCATGGCGATAGCGTCCGCAAGACTACTAGTTCTATGGAGAATAGAACTACCCATAGAAGGCAAAGCACCAGCACAAGTAAAGAAATCTTGAATAACCCCTTTTCCAATAATATTACCACTACCGATTCGGAATTTTTTTGTGTGTAAGATAGGGGGTTCTTCAGCCAGAGCATCAGAATTTTCCATATTATTATTATTGTCCATATCGACAATAATTTTCCCAATTTCAGACATAATGGCAGAAAATGCGAGGAGCAAGTGAAAGAGGGAGGCGGACGGAAAAGAGAGGGCGAATAAAACGGCAAGGGTGAAGTGGGGGAGAGGAAAACGAGAGGAAAATGGCAAATAATGTAATGCGAGGGATAAGAGTTTGTGATGGGTACTTGGTATGTCTTGACTTGTGCGTAGACTCCCCGGCAACGGCGCCAGAAATGGCTCGTTGTTGGGAGTCAAATCTTGACTTGACTTGGTGTAGGCCTCCCCGGCAATGGCGCCAGAAATCCTTCTTGCTGCCTCTTGAGCACTGCGTTGGATTTCCCTTGAAGAGGAAAGGGTGATGCAGCAAAGTAGCGTAAGTATTTCCCTCAGTTTTTGAGAACCAAGGTATCAATCCAGTAGGAGACCACGCGCGAGTCCCACGCACCTACACAAACAAATAAGAACCTCGCAACCAACGCGATAAAGGGGTTGTCAATCCCTTCACGGTCACTTGCGAGAGTGAGATCTGATAGATATGATAAGATAATATTTTTGGAATTTTTATGATAAAGAGAAATAAAGATGCAAAGTAAAATAAACGGCAATAGAAATAGCTAAGTGTTGGAAGATTAATATGATGGAAGATCGACCCAGGGGCCATAGGTTTCACTAGTGGCTTCTCTCAAGAGCATAAGTATTATGGTGGGTAAACGAATTACTGTCGAGCAATTGATAGAATTGAGCATAGTTATGAGAATATCTAGGTATGATCATGTATATAGGCATCACGTCCGCGAAAAGTAGACCGAAAGGATTCTGCATCTACTACTATTACTCCACACATCGACCGCTATCCAGCATGCATCTAGAGTATTAAGTTCATAAGAACAGAGTAATGCTTTAAGTAAGATGACATGATGTAGAGGGATAAACTCATGCAATATGATATAAACCTCATCTTTTTATCCTCGATGGCAACAATACAATACGTGTCATTTCCCCTACTGTCGCTGGGATTGAGCACCGCAAGATTGAACCCAAAGTTAAGCACTTCTCCCATTGCAAGAAAGATTAATCTAGTGGGCCAAACCAAACTGATAATTCGAAGAGACTTGCAAAGATAACCAATCATACATAAAAGAATTCAGAGGAGATTCAAATATTGTTCGTAGATAAAGTTGATCATAATCCCACAATTCATCGGATCTCGACAAACACACCGCAAAAGAAGATTACATCGAATAGATCTCCAAGAAGATCAAGGAGAACTTTGTATTGAGATCCAAAGAGAGAGAAGAAGTCATCTAGCTAATAACTATGGACCCGAAGGTCTGAGGTAAACTACTCACACATCATCGAACAGGCTATGGTGTTGATGTAGAAGCCCTCCGTGATCAATGCCCCCTCCGGCGGAGCGCCGGAAAGGGCCCCAAGATGGGATCTCACGGGTACAGAAGGTTGCGGCGGTGGAAATAGGGTTTTGGCTCCGTATGTGATGGTTTGGGGGTACGCAGGTATATATAGGAGGAAGAAGTATGTCGGTGGAGCAACGAGGGGCCCACGAGGGTGGAGGGCGCGCCTAGGGGGGGGTAGGCGCGCCCCCTGCCTCGTGCCTTCCTCGTTGATTGCTTTACGTAAACTCCAAGTCCTCTAGATCACGTTTGTTCCGAAAATCACGTTCCCGAAGGTTTCATTCCGTTTGACTCCGTTTGATATTCTTTTTCTGCGAAACACTGAAATAGGCAAGAAACAGCAATTTGGGCTGGGCCTCCGGTTAATAGGTTAGTCCCAAAAATAATATAAAAGTGTATAATAGAGCCCATTAATCATCCAAAACAGAATATAATATAGCATGGAACAATAAAAAATTATAGATACGTTGGAGACGTATCAATGGCCCATGACGTCTTTCGGCCCATATGAGGCCCTTTGTAACTCTTGGCCCATTAACGGCCCGTGGTGAAACTGGCCCGTAATGAACAGTGTATCACTTCATACCCATTAACGACCCATTATTCCATTGGGCCGTTTCTAGCCCATGTTATCTTTCGGCCTTCTCAGGGCCCATTTATTCTTGGGCTCATTTCCAGCATTCGGTTACTTACGGCCCGTTACTGTCATTTTCTGCTTGTGGGCCAAATTCAGCCCGTGGTTACAGTCGGTCCGTTTGTGGCCCGTTAATACGTTGGGCCGTTTTCATGTCAAAAAAACCTGTTGGGTTGTTTTCATAGAGTTATCAAATACGGCCTATTAACGGCCCGTTATGGTCCACGAATAGTACGGCCCATGATTGGTGAAATGATGATATGCCCCGTAGAAGGCCCATGGATCCTACGGCCCGTAAAAGGCCCATGGATCGTACGGCCCGTAGAAGGCCCATGGATCCTATGGCCCGTATAGAAGGCCAATGGATCCTACGGCCAGTAGAAGGCCCATGGATCATACGACCCGCAGGAGGCCCATGGTTACAACAGTCCGTGTGTTGCCATGATTATTTTGGCCTAGTTTCCAAAAATAGGTTATTGTGGCCTAGAAAAACACAGAAAAAGAACTGCAGTGACTACAAGAAAACAACTAAACAAGACAATAAGGAAATAAATAAGCAAGCAATTAACGCTAGCCTATTACCGCTATTACACATATTACATCCACTGGGCATCAAAGTTCGCCACCAGTGCAAATATAGGGAACAAAGCAGCATATTACATACATTGGCCGTCAAAATTGGCCACCAGTGCAAATAAACACGGCAGCAAAACAAGAGCATAACTGAAACAACTTCGGAAGAGCTCAAGAAACATTATCCTGGGTATCCACCATGCTGGCAATAAGCTTAGCAAGCTTATTAGCTTTGTCCTGTTTGGCGCTAAAATCCTCCAACGCTTGCTGTTGCACCAGAAAGTATGCATCTGAATGCTCCAGGGACTTCCGCAGTCCTTCCGCTTCTTGTCGCAGCACAGCTGATCGATGTCTTTCAGCTTGTACTTGAGACTCAAGAAACTGAACTGATTCAGACAGTGAGTTTGAATAGATTGTGCAAGCGGTAGTGGCCAGTAACTCGAACACTAAACCAACACAGGACTTTGGGGTTGTCTCACTGTCTTCAAGATAGTCTTCCTTAGTTGTTTTATCAGCTTTGTTGGAGACCAACAAGGATGTGTCACTATCCTGAACCTTATCTGCATTACTTCCTTTATCGTTGCTTAATAAGGCACTCTTCCCCAATATTCTGTCATCATTCTAAAAGAAGAAACAAGCAGACACATAACACGTTTAGCATGTACTAGTATATGAAACTCATTTCGGTGAACCAGTTCATTAGTAAGGTGGACAGGATTAAACTACCAAGTCTTCTATTGCCAACTACTAGTACATAATAAAAGCATCAAACAAACATATATCTATGTCCTATGGTCACTGCATTGTCTTGCCAAATCAAAATAGAGACACGGTTCAAATCATATCAGTTCAAGACAAAGCAGCAGTGAAAGAATACAAAGTGTGGGAAAGTACACGACACAACAAGATTTCAGATGGGTACCATGGGTCTACATGTACAACAACACTATTGGCTCTGTTGTGATGCTAGTAATGTGCATGATATGAGAAGTCAACTGTATACACAATTGAAATTGAAATCAACAGAGCTATTGATAAGAGCAAACCTATTAAAGAAACATGCGTGAACATACCTGCTGTGCCATTGGAGTTTCGATTGGATCCTTCAATTTAAAAATAAGTTTATATGAGTAAATATAGTGGTACAAGAGCAAAGCAGTATGCATGATAGCAATCATAGTTAAAAAAGGCGCGCCTAAGCGAGCGCTTAACTGCGCCTAGGCTCTAGGCGTTGGCAAAACGCATTGCGCATAACTACGCTTAATCTGTGCATAACTGCGCATAAGCATGCGCTTTGGTCAGTAAAGCGCAAGGCGGTGGCAAAACGTACAATTAACGCCTAGAGCTTTTTTGAACTATAATAGCAATGGAATCTTAAATTAGAACAGTTGTTCTTCGGGTTTAGGCACTTGTTCTACATGAACAGAGTACAGTAAGACGCAAGAATATAGTACTTAAAAATAGAAAATGAGCTCATAGACCTTACCACATTCTTGGTTCGGGACCAGTACAGAACAAGGTGTTCCCAGTCATCGTCCAGTAAATGTGTCTCAGGAGAACGTAAGGGAATTTGATGAGTTTCTTTGCCGGTGAAATACGTTTTCTTCAGGTAATTCCGATACTGCCACCAAGCATTCTTGAAGATAGCAGAGGTATTAGCACAGGTTACCTCATCCTGAGTTTCCAAATCGGTCCTTCTCTATAGGCAAAAATGGGAAATTTTGTTGTATTATAACCATCATAGAGGTAGGATGTATGGGACAAAGCAAAGTAATTGCCATGAATAACATTACTTACACATAACTCCTGGACAAGCACCTGCAACTGGCATTTTCCTTCATCTTCAGTATAATATTTCCAAGATGGGAAGATACGCACATACGATTTAACAACATCAAATGCGATAGATGCTAAACTACGACTAGCTGGTTGTGCTTCCTCCACAGGAATAGGCGTACTAACTGGTGGAGTTGGGGTTCGCCGTGGTAGTACTAGCCCTTTGCTGGAGCTGCCTTACTAACTGCTCTTGTTTGGGAGCTCTTTGGTGGAGATGGTGCTGTGTCAACAGGAACTGGGTTACTATCTGCTGGGGTTGGGGTTAGATTGGGTGAAGCTGGTGCTTTGTCCATCACAGTAGGGGTACAATCTGCGAGAGTTTGGGTTATGTGTGGTAGGGCTAGTTCTCGTGCATGTACAACCGGGGTGCTATCTCCACCAAGAGGTAGCACTGTTTTATTTGAAGACCGTGTTTTTAGTCCGCTAGATACTGGCATCACCCGCTCCAATTCAAATGGCTGATAAACAGGAAACATAGTTGAATGTACAGACATTGTATGAGAGACAGATGCAATAGATAGTGTGGAAAAAAGAGGGCATGAAATAGTTGACATGTATATTGTTTAACTAAAACAGATAGCATGACATAATTTCACATATATGATGTCTATCTAAACTGGATAGCATAAGATAACATAATTCAAAGATATGATGAATAACTAAACAGGATCGCATGACATAATTCACCTACATGTTATCTAAGTAATCAGGATCGCATCATTTAATTCACATATGTGATTTATATGCTAAACAGAGGGCATTCGATATGATGTCTGAACTAAGAACATGGTGTTGAATATTGTGTATATGATGTCTAAACTATGCAATGCAAGACACCATATGCATGATATGAGCAGTATAACCATGCCAAGTTAGAGCATACACCTCGGTGGGGGAATAGGACTGGTCATCTGTCTCTGAATCCATCTTTGAGGAGCTATTGGGGCCCAACAAGAGATCTGCTTCGACGGGTAGCACTGTCTGCTCTGAAGGCCTTGTTTTCACTCCAGATTTTTCCATCTCCCACCCAAATGGCTGATTCACAGGAAGAGTAGTTTAATGTACAAACATTGTCGACAAATGGAAATGTAATGAAGAAAAGGATGGGCAAGATATCATTCAAATATATGATGTCTGGTTAAACATGATGTCATTGCACATTTCACATATATTATGGCTGGCTAAAAGACATGAGACTGCATAATTCCCATATATGATATAGAAACTAAACAGGTGGCATTACAGAACATGTCTAAACTAAGCAGATGACATATATGATGTCAAAAGTAGGCACTGCAAGGCAACATATGCATGATATGACTAACATCATCATGCCAAGGTAGAGCAAACACCTTGGGGGGTAAATAGGAGTGGTCAGCGGCGTCTGAATCCGCCTCAGAACGGATATCTTCCTCTAGATTACAAATTGAACCCACCAAGGAGCGATGTCTGCATGACATTGTATTGCCGCGCAAAACTCTTCTCTTTTTCTCTACATGTTCAGCATGACTGTGTACAATATCTGACATGCATACGAAAAAAAATATGGTGAGATTATGTAAGGAGAGCATGCAGAAATTTAGAGTGATGGTAACAACCAGTGGATGGATCCAAAAATAATGATAGCAGGCTAATGATTGCTTTAATTTAATAAAAAGACAGATGATGATTGCTTTACTATTTGTTTCCCACCCAAGATGAACAACATAGGCATACCCTAGGTGAACCAGATATTAGACAGAGATACTATTCATTACTTCCTCGATATGTGCCCCAGAACTAATTTAGAACTCAAGTTTGAACTTTAATTTGGACCTGACTTGGAGTCCAAGAGGTGAACAGGACGATAAAGTAGCAGGTAATTTTAAGCAATGCATAACATAAGAAGAAACAAAAGAGTGCGACCTCTCTTGTGGACCCGTGTACTCCTCAGGTTCATCTGCTGAGTCGATGATGGTGATGCCGTTGCGGTGGGTGCCGGCGGCAGGGAAGGAGATCTGAGGCGGCGAAAGATGGTCAGGAGTCGTGATGTCTGGTTTGGTGGATGTTTCTGTCAATGGAGCAGCTCAGGTGGGGTGGACGACGTCGCGGCAGGAGCAGGACAAACCACACAAAGTTCCCTTCGACACCTACCTGTAACTGAAGTAATTCTGTAAGGGCTCATTTGGCTTGCATGATTCTAAAAACGCAGGGATAGGAAAAACACCGGAATAGGATAGGAATGCACATGGTAAACAGAGCATTTGTAAACACAGGATTTCTGTCAACTTGGGTGTTTGGTTTACAGGAATTGGAAGAGCAGAGGAATGCAAAGAAACATGGCCAAAATAAAGTGAAACCATATGAAAGCATGTACAGTTAGAATGTTATTCTGCCACTAATGCACTTGGTCTTGTTTTCATGCATAGGATTTTCAAAAGTAGGTCCAGGTGGATGTTTTGCTTCATTCCTTTCAACAAAATGCATGAATAATTGAATAGTAGACTGCCATTGGAAAATTCCCTATTGCTATGTTTTTCCGTTGAACCAAAATAGCCCTAATGGATCGACATGAATGTATAGTAATAAGTGATGCAACAAGTGTACAACCTCTTTGCCGTAGTCGTGTCGACCTTAGCATCATTGGGTTGGTCGCTGAAGCAGTTGAGGCAGAGGTGGCTGTCGGAGGTGTGGAGGAATATATGAGGAATCTGTAGACGGCATCCAGGGCACTGCTCTGTTGTGATGGATCGTTTTGTCGTTGAAGCAGCTCCGGTGAGCCGTAAGACGTCAAGGCTGAAGCAGCACAAGACAGACATCGTCAATCTCAAGTGGGATTCTAATAGCATCTCCAATAGATGATGTAAAATAGATGTAAAATTTACATCACCAAAAACCACATGACTACAACAGATGAGGTAAAAACTGTTGACTCTAAACTTAACTGTCGAAACTAAAATTTACTGTGGAATCTGAATGTTACTGTCGAAACTGAACGCAGTGGTAGCAGAGAGGCACTTGCCATGTAGTTTAGGGAGGGCCTGCAGTTCATCTTCAACCTGCACCCCCTGAGCCGCCAGCCACCACCGGCCGAATCGCCGGCCCCAGCGCCGCCTCGCCGCCCCGAAACAACTCCCCACCGCCGGTCCACCACCGCCCCGGCTAGCCCTCTAGGCCCCCCGCCCCCACTCTGAACCCTAAGATAGATAGTGGGGTACCTCTCCGGCGAGCCCCCGTCCCCACTGCGGGTGGTTCTTCCTTAACTCCGGCGAGCCTCCCACCCCCTGAAAATCGACTGACCCAAAAGTCGATTCAGTCGACTGAAGTGTAGCTAAATCGGAGCAGAGCATCAGCACGAGCGAGGGGGAGAGCAGCAGCAATAGCGCGAGCGAGCGAGCGAGAGCTGGAGCAGCAGCAGCTGGGCAAGTGAGCGATCGAGCCAGAGCCGGAGCAGTAGCAGCAGGGCGAGCGAGTGAGCGAGAGCCGGAGCAGCAGCAGCAGCAGATCCGGCTGGTATGGCCGCCGCCGTCGAAGGGGCCTCGCACTGGGGGAGAGCCTCCATGGAGATGTCGCTGTCGGTGTCAAAACCGGCGGATCTCGGGTAGGGGGTCCCGAGCTGTACGTCTAAGGTCGATGGTAAAAGGAGACGGGGGACACAATGTTTACCCAGGTTCG
This sequence comes from Aegilops tauschii subsp. strangulata, assembly GCF_002575655.3. NCBI lineage: Eukaryota > Viridiplantae > Streptophyta > Magnoliopsida > Poales > Poaceae > Aegilops > Aegilops tauschii. The sequence goes on along the minus strand of NC_053040.3, from coordinate 31,930,748 downwards.
GGCCCTCTCTATGGAGGTAATACCCTACTTCCTGCTAGATTGGTCTTGATGAATATGAGTATTACAAGAGTTGATCTACCATGAGATCGTAATGGCTAAAACCCTAGAAATCTAGCCTGTATGGTTGTCTCTGTTTCCGGACTAAGCCCTCCGGTTTATATAGACACCGGAGGGGACTAGGGTTGTACAAAGTCGGTTTCAGAGAAAGGAGTATTCATATGCGGTCACTAAGCTTGCCTTCCACGCCAAGGAGAGTCCTATCCGGACACAGGAGAAAGTCTTCGGTCTTGTATCTTCACAGCCCATCAGTCCGGCCCATGTCCAACAGGCCGGACGCCCAAGGACCCCTTAGTCCAGGACTCCCTCAGTAGCCCCTGAACCAGGCTTCAATGACGAGGTGTCCGGCGTGCAGATTGTCTTCGGCATTGCAATGGGGTTCTCCTTTCCGAATACTCCAAGATAGTCTTCGGACGCAACGTACGTGTCCAGATGTGCAACATAAGTACCACACACACAGCCGTAGAGAGTATAATATTTCACGAGTCCCACCCACTGACAACTTTTCGCAAGATGACATCATGCCTGCTCAGTCGTTATTTCGAACCGTTTTCGTCTGCCGTTCCGCGTTTCGAGATGCGGTTTCCATTGGCACGTCTTGTCAAAGCAGAGATCGTGTCCCCTTATTGTGGGATTCTCATCAATACGGGCGTGGGTAACCCAACCGTGCCGTTTACACAACCCTTGGGAACAGGCGAGTTTTAAGGCGAGTGGGGAGGCGTTCGATATTCACTGCCTTTATAAGGGGATAAGGATTCCCCTTCCTCACCCACGCCTTCTTTCTTCCTCTACCCTTCCATTCTCGAGCTCCAGCGCCCAAGTTTTCATCCTTTCCACTCCGAGCAAGCTCTCAACCATGTCCGGATCCGGAGGTCAAGGCAAGTGGATGGCCTCTTCCATCACGACGAAGGACATCGTCGAGCTTCGGGAGGCCGGGTATCTGGCGAAGGAGATCACCCACCAGCTTTCGGCCAAGGGACAAGTCGTCCCTACACCAAAACCCAATGAGAGGGTGGTGCTCCTCCCTCATTTCGTCCGTGGGCTAGGGTTTCCACTCCACCCTTTTGTCTGCGGGCTGATGTTCTATTACGGGCTAGATTTCCATGATGTAGCCCCGAACTCCTTCATCAACATCTCGGCATTCATTGTCGTGTGCGAGGCTTTCCTCCGCATCCAGCCCCACTTGGGACTATGGCTCAAAATTTTCAACGTGAAGCCAAAGGTGGTGGATGGCCAACACGCGGAGTGCGGAGGAGCCATGGTGAGCAAGATGCCCAACGTCACATGGCCCAAAGGCACATTTGTGGAGACGGTCAAGGAGTGGCAGAAGTTGTGGTTTTATATCACAGAGCCCCGTGGCTCCCGAATTCAAGTCCGGAGCTCCAATGCGGCTGACCTCCTGGATGGAGAAGGGCCCGAATTGGTCTTCGTCGGATGAGCTGATGGCGCTGCAAACGCGCATCCAAAGCATGGTGGATAAAAACATCAAGCTCGTCAACGTGATCCAGGTTATGCTGGTTCGCCAGATCCTCCCCTGCCAAAGCCGAACTTCCCTTCTATGGGGAAAGGCTCCCTCGCGGATAAAACCGCATGGGACGTCGACAGCAGTCCGGAGCACCCCCCCCCCCCGGGAACAAGCCCCTGGCCGCGTCGTAAGTATTGACAGACTCGTACTCGCCCGTGTATCCGACCTTTCCTCCTTATTATATTAACATGGTTAATCATGATATTGCAGTCCGGCCCATGACAGCTCCCAGCGATCCTCATCAAGAGGTTCGTTGGATTCAAAGGCGATGGCCAGTGAGTCACCGCCGGCTGCTCACTCTCCCAAGGCCAAGGGCGAGGCCGAGGTGCTGTCCCGAAGGACTTTCCCGGGCCAGGAAGAGTCTCAGGAGGCCGTCAGGGCAGTGCAAGAGGGCGAGACCTCGGCCGCCGGACATATGGGGGAGCAGTCCCCCATGGAGACTGGCAATGGGGGCCATTCTCAATTCGGTCCCTAGCTGAATACGTTGCCGGAGACCTATACAGCTCCGGAGTTCGGCCAGCAACCTCCTTCGAAAGAAGGGGTGTGCCTATTCCGCCGGTGACCTCTGTCCAACCAGGGGCACCGGACAATCTTCTGGAAGTGCTACGAGGCGCTTCCATCATGGAGGAACACCGTATCCTTATGGGTACGGTGATTGAGAAGGTTCAGTCCGTCAAGAGCGGACTGACCGAAGCCTGCAGCGGCCTGCTGACAGGTTTTGAGGTAAGCGACGCAAAGGAGAAAATCCCCATATAGACAGTAGCCCCTGAGACACTATCCGGTGTTCGGAAAGCAAGACCGGACAGAGGATCAATTCATTTTTACAGGAAACTAACTAAATTTGTCTTGTATGAATGAGCAGGTGTCGTTATTGGCCGCGACCTCACACGCTGCCGAAGTCTACGGACTAAATCAGAGACTGGAGCGGACCGAGGAGGAGCTCGGACAAGCGAGGAAGCAGCTGGAAGACCAGCAAGGTATGTAATGACTCGCTGTGTATTCGGAAAGAAGAAATGATATGCATTGACCATAGTGTGATAATATGTGCAGGAGCGACGACCGAGGTCGAGGCCCTTAAAAAGGCCTTGGCAGAAGCCGAGGAGAAAGCTTCCAAGGAGCAAGCCGCCCATAAGAAGCTCAAGGCCCAGGTCAATGAGGTCCAGCAAGAGCCCAGGACGCTGTGAAGAAATGCGAGGCCTTGGAGTGCGATGTTTCGGCTCGAGAGGCCGAACTTGCCAAGGCTCGCCAAAGCACCGAAGAGGCCCGGGTTGAGGCCCAGGGCGCTCTCCAGGAGATCCAGGAGGCCAAGAAGATCGCGGCGGGTAAGGCATTTAGTATGCAAAGCAAGTATGTGAAGAAGAAGTATGCCTTACTAACCCGGATTCGGAGTTCTCCAGGGGCGTTTGCGGACCTGCCGCGCAGTGTGTCAGACGCTGTGGAGTTCTTCCGAGCCGAAGAGGGGGGTTCAACGGAGAAGCTGTTCTGGTCGCAATACCTTGCGCCAGAACATCCAGTACCCTTCTCCGATCAGCTGAAACAGCTGGTCGAGCTGCATAGGGTGGCCGAACTGGCCATGAAGGATTTAATAATCCGGCTGTGGCCCGCCGAAGCTACACCCAGCAGCTACTTCGGCCTCGTGAAGCGGCTGGTGAAAGCCTGTCCTCGGCTGGAAGTCATCAAGCGATTGGTCTGCATCGAGGGAGCGCGGATGGCCTTCGCATGAGTCAAGGCGTGGTGGGCGAAGATGGACGCCAGGCTTGTGACCGAGGGGCCGCCCGAGGGCAAGAGCACCGCACACCCGAGCGGTATTTTGGGGACGTCCTGGAGGGGTCTCGCATTGTAGCAACGCAATGCGCGAAAGACATTATCTTTGAATGAATACATTCAAGTTGTCTCTGCCATGTATGACGAAACGAAGTTGTTATGTAATATAATTTATGTTATGTGTAAACAGTTTTACCTCCTGTGCGGCCGTTTTGTATGAAATCTGAGAGTTGGCTAGTCATCGGCTTCTGCCCCCACGTAGGTAGTACGGGGGTGTTCGAGATGGAATCTAAACACTCTTTATCCAATTGTTTGGTCCTTGAAGGAGGTGTTTAGCGCAATGAACCAGGCAATCAGACTATGCGGCTTTAGCACTCTCACTTAGCCATAGGAGTTTGACAAAAAGAATGTGGGCGCAGCCCCTAGTATCCGAACTACAATGCTGTAAACACCTAATCGGGTAAGTACCGATCCCTCGCGTAGTGCAGAAAAAATCTCCAACGATTTGAGACCTCCGAAGAGCTGACCGGCTCTCGACGCATCATGACAGTCAGTTTTTGGCTTTCTCTACTGAGGTGCTCCATCGGGTAAACCAGGGCACAATCGCAGTAGTTCTCCCTTTACTACCTTAGCCGATATAGCAGAACGTAAGATAGCAAGCACAGGAGCCGGGCAACCCAACTATTGACCAAAGACATGATTCGGAGCCAATGCATATAATGTTAAATTCAGGGTGCCGAACTACACTGTAAAACGTGTTCGGACTTTTGTTGCCATAGAGCGGGGCGCTATGAAGCCCCTGGCAAATTGAAACGTACCACAGTGTACGAGTGCTATCTGATAAGTTTAATAAAAGAAAGGGGAAACATAGAAGGAGTAAATGCAATAGGAAGGGGCCCTGAAAGTTGGGCCGCAAACTGTTTCCATTATAGTTTGATTAATACGTTAAAGCGCATTGATACAAATAGTGCGATAAGCAACAGGCTATTTAACATGCCATCACCAAGGGAGGGCTGTGTGTGGGCCCTGAAAACAGGTAGAGTGGTCGTTAAAGAGACCACCTAGAAATTCCCCTCTACGTCCAGGCTGACTGTCGTCTTGGTGTATTTGTCCTTCGAAAGGAACTGCGATCAAGCCATCAGGGAAGGCCTGTGGAAAAGGAACCTAAAAAGGAAAAAGGAAACAGTGAAAGTAAATGTGTCCGGGAGTGGTTGAGCCGTATTGTGGATCACAAGGTAGGTATGCCTCCGTCTGTGCCCATGGTATTTTGAGCGTGTAATTATGTACGCGCGGTACCAATGCCACCACTTGATCGGGACTGGGACGGAGGCCAAATTGCTAGTCAAGCTCCTGACGAGCCGAGATGTCCTGCTGCAGAGTAGTCCGGACCCTCTTCACGGTGTCCGGGCATTCGGCAGCCGAATTAAGTTTCTGCTTGAGAAGGCCGCTCTGTACTTCTGCTGCTAAGGCAGTGGTGTGCTCTTTTGTACGGAGGGAGCGTTCCGTGTTTCCATTGACTGTTATGACGCCGCGTGGACCGGGCATATTGAGCTTGAGGTAAGCATAATGAGGGACCGCATTGAATCGAGCAAACGCGGTTCGTCCGAGCAGTGCGTGGTAGCCACTGCGAAAAGGGACGATATTGAAGATTAATTCTTCGGTTCGGAAGTTGTCCGGAGATCCGAAGACAACCTCTAGCGTAATTGAGCCCATACAACGGGCCTCTACACCTGGTATGACTCCTTTAAAGGTAGTCTTTGTGGGCTTGATCCGTGATGGGTTAATGCCCATTTTGCGCACTGTATCCTGATAGAGCAGGTTCAGGCTGCTGAAGCCGTCCATAAGGACTCGCGTCAGGTGGAGTCCATGGATTATTGGGTCAAGGACCAATGCGGCTGAACCGCCATGACGGATACTGGTCGGATGATCCCGTCGATCAAAAGTGATTGGGCATGACGACCATGGATTAAATTTTGGGGCGACTGGCTCTATCGCATAGACGTCCCTGAGCGCACGCTTGTGCTCCCTCTTGGGGTTGTGTGTAGCATATATCATGTTCACCGTTTTGACTTGGGGGGGGACTTCTTTTGTCCCCCTGTGTTCGGCTGCCGGGGCTCCTCGTCATCGTCCTTGCTTTGAGATCCCTTTTCTTTGTTCTCGGCTAACTTGCCGGCCTGTTTAAAAACCCAACAATCTCTGTTGGTATGATTGGTTGGTTTGTTTGGGGTGCCATGGATCTGGCACGGACAGTCGAGTATGCAGTCCAGGCTGGATGGTCCCTAATTGTTTCTTTTATATGGCTTCTTCCGCTGACCGGACTTGGAGCCACTGAATCCGGCGTTGACTGTCGTGTCATCGGTGTTGTCGCCATTGCTTCGGCGTTTGTGTCTGCTGCGTCAAAGCTTGCCATTGCTATTTTTGACCTCGGGGGTGCCCGTTTCACTTTCTGTGTTTTTGCTACGGGCCAGCCAGCTATCCTCACCCGCACAAAAGTGGGTCATAAGTGCCGTGAGGGCTGCCATGGACTTCGGCTTTTCCTGGCCGAGGTGGCGGGTGAGCCATTCGTCACGGATGCTATGTTTAAAGGCCGCTAGGGCTTTGGCATCCCGACAGTCGACGATGTGGTTCTTTTTAGTTAGGAACCTAGTCCAGAATTTCCTGGCTGACTCTCCAGGCTGTTGGACTATGTGACTTAAATCATCGGCGTCTGGTGGCCGGACATATGTGCCTTGGAAGTTGTCGAGGAAGGCTTCTTCCAAGTCCTCCCAGCTGCCAATAGAATTTTCAGGAAGACTGTTTAACCAGTGCCGAGCTGGCCCTTTGAGTTTTAGTGGGAGGTATTTGATGGCGTGAAGATCATCTCCGCGGGCCATATGGATGTGGAGAATAAAATCCTCGATCCATACCGCGGGATCGGTTGTTCCATCGTATTATTCGATGTTCACGGGTTTAAACCCTTCTGGGAATTCATGATCCATTACTTCGTCAGTGAAGCAGAGAGGGTGTGCGGCGCCTCTATATCGGGCCGCATCACGACGTAGCTCCGATGGAGTCCGTCTGCGGTTTTCGGCCCGGGCACGACTAGGTTTGTCACGTCCGAATAGGTAGCCGTCGTTGCGTGTCAACGCACGTCCTCGCGATCCATAGATCGACCTTTTGTGTCCTGCTCTACTATCCAGGTCCTGCCGGAGGTCATATGTGTAATCCCGAGCTGTTTTGTCCCTGCCTTTACGGCGAGGTAAGGCGGTCTGGTTTTCGGCTTGAGTTGTCGCTTTATCCCGACCGCGTGGTGGTTGGTCAGACGCATTGCGCAATGATGGTACGGGCTCAGACGCCTCGTCATCGAACTGAGGTAGTAATTTGCGCGTCGGGTAACTTTTGGCTGGGCGTTTAAGGCCGTATTCTTCGGCTGCCAGGACATCAGTCCATCTGTCCTTGAGCAGATCTTGATCAGCTTGAAGCTGTTGCTGCTTCTTTTTCAGGCTCCTTGCAGTGGCTATTAGCTGACGCCTAAAGCGTTCTTGCTCGAGAGGTTCCTCAGGCACGATGAAATCCTCGTTGCCAAGGCTCACCTCATCCTTGGAGGGTGGAAGATAAGTGCTGCCCTCCGAGTCGTCGTCTATGGCCTGTTCGTCAGGGCTGACTTGCCCATCTTCCCGTCCTGTTCGGCTGTTTGTTCGTCGGGATTTTCCCTATCTTAGGCACCGTCCGGAGTGTAATCATCTCCTGTGCAGGTGTTGCTGTCCTTGCTGCGGCGGGATTTAGAGCGGCGCCGCTGACGCCGGCGCTTTGGTTGTGTCTTGGGAGGCTCATCCTCGACTGGCTTTTCCTTGTCCTCGCCGCTATTCTCTTTGGGTGTATCCACCATGTACACGTCGTACGACGAAGTGGCCGTCCAGCGCCCGGTAAACAGCGGGTTTTGGCCATGTTCTTCATCTGCATCGTCGTCCATACCGTCGATGTCTTCGGAGCCGTAATCGAGCGTGTCGGTTAGATCCTCGACAGTGGCTATGTAGTGGGTGGCGGCTGGGAAGCGAAATTCCCCGTCATCATTCTCCAGTTCGAACCGTATATAGTTCAGCTGTGAGTCCCCCGCTAAGGACAAATTTCTTAACGAGTTTAACACATCGCTTAAAGGCGAGTGCCGGAAGACATCTGCGGCGCTGAATTCGAAGATCGATAACTGATCAAGCTCAGTGCCCGCGGACGCACATGGTTCAGAACTTATAGCCGGAGACGAGTCCGGAGTTCCAATGACACAGACATTACATGAGGTTAAGTCTGTGTGCGGCTCCAATGCCACGGAATCTGTGGCTTCCGTGGTGGGGTTGAGCTTCCCGTCCTCGGATGGCGCGGTCTGCTCTAGATCTAAGGCCGGAGCGGTTACAGGTGCAATTTCCTGAGTATGGTTCGATGACAGATTTGAATCATGTTCATCGTAGGGACAGGGAGCGGCTGCCGTGGTCTCGAATCCGTCAAAGATCAAGTCTCTACGGATGTCCACGGCATAGTTCAAGCTCCCAAATCTGACCTGATGGCCAGGGGCGTAGCTGTCGATCTGCTCCAGATGGTCAAGCGAGTTGGCCGGCAGTGCGAAGCCGCCGAACACGAAGATCTGTCCAGCGAGGAAGGTTTCCCCTTGGACAGCATCGTTGTGGACGATTGAAGGGGCCATCGAACCCTTTGGGGACGACACAGTGGAACTCTCAATGAAAGCACCAATGTCGGTGTCAAAACCGGCGGATCTCGGGTAGGGGGTCCCGAACTGTGCGTCTAAGGTCGATGGTAACAGGAGACGGGGGACACAATGTTTACCTAGGTTCGGGCCCTCTCTATGGAGGTAATACCCTACTTCCTGCTTGATTGATCTTGATGAATATGAGTATTACAAGAGTTGATCTACCACGAGATCGTAATGGCTAAAACCCTAGAAATCTAAGTTGTATGGTTGTCTCTGTTTCCAGACTAAGCCCTCCGGTTTATATAGACACCGGAGGGGACTAGGGTCATACAAAGTCGGTTTCAGAGAAAGGAATCTTCATATGCAGTCGCCAAGCTTGCCTTCCACGCCAAGGAGAGTCCTATCCGGACACGGGAGAAAGTCTTCTGTCTTGTATCTTCACAACCCATCAGTCTGGCCCATGTCCAACAGGCCGGACGCCCGAGGACCCCTTAGTCCAGGACTCCCTCAGTCGCCCGCGGCGCCGGCTTCAAGGTAGCCGCTCCATGGGGGTGCGGGATGGAGCACCATCAGCGCCGGGAGGTCGAGTTAAGGAGAAGGTGCGATGCGATGAGTGTACAACCTCTTTGGTGGCGCCGAGTAGGCCTCGGCTTCGTCTGAGGAGTCGGTGAGGATGCTGCGGTTCCGGTGGAGCAAGTTAAGGCGGCGCTGTGGGGATGGAGCAGCCGCGATAGACGAGGCGATCAGCTCCTTGGAGGTGGAGGACGGGGCGGCTGAACCGGCGGGACGACGAGATGGACGGCGGATCCTCATCCGGGGAGGTGGACGAGGGACGTCGAGCTGTTGCGGTGGACGACGTCATCGGGGAAGAGGCTCCGGCTGGGCAACGGTGAGGTGGCAGACGGAGGAGGGTGGGGTTTCGTGGCTGGAGCGGAGAGGTTATGGCGGCCTGGGATTTCAAATGGCAAAAAGGAGGCGATGGGAGGGGGTGAACCATGACTTAGGGACACGCTTGTCCAAAATGTAGGTTGTGTTACAAAAGTACCCCCCACCGATTTGAACTAGCGGCCCTTTCGGCTCAGGGTTATAAGGGGGATTTCACGTGTCGGGATTTGGCAGCTGGAGGGAGTTTTCACGCGCGTTGTAATTTCGGGATAGCAAGGCGCAGGTTGTGAAGGCGCCAGTTCTGGAAGCACGATATCTGAATTTTTGGGATATAACAAGGCGCGCGTTGAATTTTAGGGACAAGCCTAACGTGTAATATTGTACTTGTACGTACCAAATCAATTCGCACTTCCCTCAACCAAAAATAAAATGAAAAAAATAAAACAATTCACACCACACAAAGAGAGAGTCTTGCCCCGTTTTACTATAAAAATGCTATTCAAAGCTACTCCCTCCTTCCATCTATATAGGGCCTAATGCGTTTTTCGATGCTAACATTGACCAAATATTAGAGCAATAATATATGACATGCAACTTACATAAAGCACACCGTTAAATTCGTCTGTGAAAGGTTCTTTCAATGATATAATTTTCACATTGTGCATGTCATGTACTATTAATCTTGTCAATAGTCAAAGGCGGTCTTAAAAACGCATTACGCCCTATATAGATGGAAGGAGGGAGTATGAATCCATGTTATGTCCAATTAATTTTTTTTCGCTTGCTGTATAATGCATGTAACCTACTCATACCAACATTTTAGTGCATTCCAAATGTCTATACTACCGCTGCAATTCGAACCGAATTTGAATTCGTTTCTCTATTTCAATAAGAATCTACAATCATGATTGTTGCCAACTTCAACCATCATTCGTGTATTACCTTAATAACACACCACATGATTACTATAGAGATAGATATGAACTATGTGTACTACATGAACTCGAATTCTATTTTTTGAATACACTTGATGTTGATTCCAAATAATAGTACATTTGATGTACTAACTATATATTCATAATCTAAACCATGTTCCATACGTACACCATGTTTATCACACATAGTATAGTGCCCCGCCCCCTACATTATGACAAGTATTTAGACCTGAGCTGCAAAAGCCACACATTAGCCCAAATTATAATCAATGTTCTATATATTATACGTAGTACTAGCAAGATGTCCATGCGTTCCACAGAACATCAACATGATCAAGGGGAGGCCTAATTTGCAAATATGGAGAGGGGTGTGGGTATCTTTTTTCAAAATTTCCATTGTTTCCTTCCTATCCGTCAGATATAAATCGGACGGCCTATATTGCAGGATGGCAGGCACACCATGATCAACAACTCTGTTTTTTATAAGAGTAGAGATAAAATATATTATATGTAGTATAACATGTTCATAGCCACACCATGTGTATCACCGTTATATATATTCACACATGCGTCGGTTTAAAACACTATGATAAATTCTTCAAATATCCAAATTTACTTTTTATAATGAAGTATGATCTCTATTCGTCTTTTACACCCACACAATCCTCTTATCTTTGTAGCTAGCGCTAACTTTCTCTCGTGGATGCACACGCCCGCATCCCTCTCACCCTCCCTCAGCATTCTCTAGCTCAATCGCGCAAATCCGTCTTTTCACTTTAGGTCGTTCACCCACGGTGTGTGTAGCCCCCCAGCTCCTTCTTTACAGCACACATCGATCGATATGCCTCTCTAGCCAGGTGTGCCTAGCACAAACACAAGCTTCCCCTCTTCTCTTATCACCATCCATGCCTCACTCCCACCACTCTTTTCATCGATCTCGTACTCATACACTCCTTCCCCCTCGATATAGTATGACTCTTGCACCACCTCCTAGATGCATCCCTCTCTCTCTATCCTTCTCCCCGTGCCTCATTTGCTTCTAACATACACATGCATGTATATCGATCAATCTCCCAACATGTACCTAGGTCGACTTTAACTATTCCCCCCCCATCGATCGACGTACCTCACAAGTTATGTCTCTCCTTTCTCTGACAAAGGAAGATTGATCTTCCTATGTAGTTACGTCTGCTGACCACAGCCATATCGCCCCCCTCATCATTCGTGCATGCCTCCTGACCCGTCTCTCACATGCACGTGCGCAGACAGGCAGCCATCCCCTCTCTTATTGATATTGCAGGCGTGTCCTCCGTTTGTCTAGCAAGCCTATCCCACCATTTGTTAGAAGCAACTCCACTACCACCCCCTCCAACACTCTAGCTCTGTCTCTCTCCCAACCTTATTCCTCTCCTACACATATGCATGGATGCCGATCGATCTCCCTTAATACATGAGGTAGGCCTCTCTCCTCCTCCACACATATACCAGCCATTGTACCTCAATAGTTAATTAGGCATCCCTCCCCCCCCCCCACCACACACCGATAGTCGAGCGTTGTAGGTAGGTATCCATGCCACAGAGACAAACTGCACCTGTCCCCTCTCACGTTCCAGTAGGCCAGCCACTCTATATCTTTGACGTGGGCACACACAAATTCGATGGCACTCTTTATCGATTGCGCGCGCGCACACACACACACATCATCCCTATCTTTGATTCTATGGACACATCAAGCCGATGATACCTCCACTCTCTTCTCGTGGATCGCCCCTCTATATATATGATATATCCAGGACTCTATTTCACACACATTGCATATGTTACATTTTTTGATTGACCCCCCCCCCCAAAAAACTCTCACGAACCCACACACTATATCTCTCTACGTTTGTATCTCTCTCACACAACCCCACGTAGGTGGTGTATGTATACAAGAAGAGAATAGGTGCACCGTGCACGTACACATGCTTCGTACCCAGCCACACCCGCGCGGGTACACGGTGGAGCTCATTTATGTACGAAATGGCAGCCCACGTGCTAATTTGAACGCGTGTAGCAGTTGTTTACCTACGGAGGTCCTGTACCACGCGTGCACGAAACAAAGTTCGACTTGATGAGTTGGCGCGTTGTTTTTAAATAAAGTTATATCGCTCAATGGCACGTACACAGAATATAAAACGATTTTTATGGAGAAAAAGGTAGTCCGCTCAACTATATACAATGGAGCCTGCCTGCCTGGGTTGTCTCTCTTCAGAGTATCTCACACAAGGCTGCGGTGGCCTCTCTCTCTCTCTCACCGTTGGTCACTGATCCGGCCGCATCCCGTCCGCTGGTGGAAAGGGAGGATGTGCATCATTTCTTCGTTTGACGGCGCCGAGGCAGCACGTCCCGATCTGTGGTACACATCGTTCTCTCTGACCAAGCTTCGGCGCGGTAGGGCCTACGCCACCTGCTCGCTGCCGCAGTATGGGCAGATTCCGCCCGCCGCCGCTCACCTAGTTACATCCCGACGACCTCCAGGTATCCCCTCCGGCCTTGCTCCACTGCCCGTCTTCCCACGTCGCTGCATGTGGATCTTCCATAGTTCTTTGCCCAAAACGTAGCTCATCCGGCGTACTTTCCATCTTGCAATCTCGTCCTCACACCGTTTTAGACAAACACAACCGTGTTGTTATCTTCCCTTAGGACAAGGAATATGCTTCTTTTTTGTCGTCGCATGTGTCATCAACTGTTATTGGCCAGTAATTGTTTCCTTTCTACCTCTTTTTTGCAAACAGGGCTATCCATTTCACCTCGTTGCTATTGCGACCTTTTGGTGAACTGCACAAAACACTTTTTTCTTAAGAGTGTTTTGTGCTGTTGTACTAAAATGTCACACGGGCAACGTCTCTACATTTCAGTGCGACTGGACAAAGGGAGATTGGTTTTGCTCTATCCTCCTCATCCAACTCCGAGCCTAATCTTCTCCAACTAGTTAGTCTTAAGAGAGACTGCAAAGGTGATCGGCTTCTATTTGTGTGTTTATTGTTTCATCAGCAGTTCTCTATTATCATAATTACATTTAATATCTTTGGAACAGGGACGCTCAGCTCTATTTTAGTGGAACTGCACAAAATGATCGAAATGTTGCATGCTCCAGACAGCTACTTTTTCCCTACATGCCTTGTTGATTTAGACAGAGCTGGGGGACGTTGCTGCCAATGAAAGCATGGATCAATTTTCATTTAACACCTTCTCACAACTTTGTCTTCAGTTGTGATGTAAATATTAGCTCTGATCTACTAATAATTAAGATGCATTAGCAAGGATGTTAGTTTTTTACTGTTTCCGAAAGAGCATCGATGACAAGACACACGAAACAAAAGCTGAAAGCTCACACCATTGTACAATTTCATGTCACTGGAAAATTATTTGTATAGTATGTCAGAAGCCTCTTCAGCATCCGGGTCCATGTGCCATGCACAAAATTATACTCCTTCGTTCCAAAATATTTGTCTTTTTACAAATTTCAAATGGGCATATTTTAGAGTGTAGATTCACTCATTTTGCTTCGTATGTGTACTCCCTCCGTTCCTAAATATTTGTCTTTCTAGAGATTTCAACAAGTGACTACATACGGAGCAAAATGAGTGAATCTACACTCTAAAATATGTCTATATACATCCGTATGTAGTAGTCCATTTGAATCTCTAAAAAGACAAATATTTGAGTAGTCACTCATTGAAATCTCTAGAAAGACAAATACTCCGGAGTATATTTAAGAACCGAGAGGGTAGTGCACAGCCGCATGGGAGACTCAGCCCAGTCATTGCGCCGCATTAATAGTGAGTAATGAGCAGTCAAATCATAAGCCCCACCTTTCCCACTATAAGTTGCTCGGAAGAAGCAACCATCAATACGCTCTTCTTTGAATACGCTCATACTACTCCATCCGTCACTATTTATAGAGCGCACTTCAGAAAAAGAAAATCTCTGGGACCAAGGCGACTAGCGATCGGCCTGAAAAATAGCATTGGTAGTTATAGCACGGCGTCTATTACTAGAGGAAATAATGCGTACACACATGCGCGGTGCTTCCACCCCAGGTACACACATGCATGCACTTATTCCACTCCGTAGTACATTGATAGAAAATTGTGGACTTGATTGCGGTTACCACGCCCTAATTAATTGAGCATTAAACCAAACGCGTCTAAAGTCTCTCTGGTGGTGGAAATGCATTGAGAGAAATGCATCATAATGAAGCGCGCCCTGTAAACTGTGACGGAGGGAGGAGTAGTATGAAGGTGCAAAACCAAGTACGCGTATGGCCAGTCGGTCAACGCACCTCCTCTTGGCATATCACTGACATGTGGGACCGGAGTGTGAGCAAACCGATCTCAATTGACGGCAAAATGGCCAACCCGCCGTTCCTTGAGAGAGACGAGGAGCGAGAACACACAGACGGGCTCGCACGGAGGCCAAGATATATTCGAGCATGGTTGATCGATATCATCATTACATGTTGGGCTGCCGTTTTCCGCCCTTCTCCGGAATAAATGTGTACTTTATCAGAGATTAAAAAAAATAAGAGTACAAATGCTCCACCATGTGGTTCTAGTAGTAGTACTACTCGTACTACTAAACCTTGCGCTTGGCTCTTCGCCTCTTCGTGAAGTCAAACAATGATGGTACTCTGCATGTTCGGTACTACAGTGTATGCCTCTGGCAATCTGACACCAAATGAACTGATGCATGTCCACCGCCTGGGCAAGGTTAGGTTGCATTAGTCAAAAGGCGTAAGCGAGCTTCACCTTGTCCTGCAAGCTTCTCCTCGTTCTGCGAGTTGAAAGGACACACCAAAAAGTAGTGCTAGTCCATACTCCCTCCTTTCCGGTTAATATGGCTTAATCTTTTTTGTGGGTAAATGAGAGAGCTTTATTCATATATAAGCATTCTTAGGATGATCAACCAAGACACTGGTCACTAGGAAGCGAGGTACCCCGCAAAAAGAGAAGTAGGAAGCAAGGTGTTTCATCAAGCCAGCTCTCGGCCACATTCAAAGTGCAGCAAGCACGGTTCGCACAAAGATGCGCCGCAAGGTTTGCTGACCTGTTTACATGTTGAATAACAAAAAAAGGAAATATTACCGAGCGCTCCTATTTGTAACAGGATATGAGCCAGAATTAAGAGAGAATTGTGGCGAGTGTTCCATGCAATCAACTTCCATTATCACATGCGAGAACCCTCGAAGAGAACCAAATGAGTTGAAGATTGCTTTATCACATTTTAAAAATATAATAGGAGTGCAGACGCTCCTCCATCCGGTTCCTAGTACTAGTATAGTACATACCTCTATAGACTATAGTAGTAGTACTAGTACTAGTAAACTTTGCGCTTGGCTGTTCGCCTCTTCGGGAAGTCGAACAATAATAGTACTAGTATAGTGTATGCTTCTAGCAATCTGACACCGAATTAACTGTTGCACGTCCACCGCCTGAGCGAGGGAGAGCTTGCATTAGTCAAAAGTTTCTCCTTGTCCTGCGAGCCACCACGCGCAAGCTTCTCCCTTCTCCTCGTTCGGCAAGTTGACGGGACATAGCAAAGTAATGCTAGTCCATACTGCCTCCTCTCTGGCTAATATGGCTTAATTTCAAACGAGATAAACACACTGTCTGTCATTGTATATTTATAAAAATACGGTCAGTGGACTTCACAATACACTCATTGCGCTCAATATATACATTTTCCGGTGTTTATATGGTCACTAGCTCACCCTGGCTGAGTATGTGTGTGCATGCACGTGTAGGTTGAGCACTTGAGCGTGACCGTGTGTGTTCCGTTGTGTGCTCGGACATGCATGCATTAGGGCGTCGCGTGCGTTTTTGCGTCCATGTGTACGTGCGACTGTTGCATACACGTAGGGGGAGTACGTGTAGGGGCCACTAAAGGAGCAGTCAAATCACACAGTAAGTTAGTCGAAAGAAGCAACCATCATTTCACTCTTCAATGCCACGTATGGAATATAAAATGGTTGATATGGAGAGAAAAAGAAAACCACTATATATACACTAGCAGGAGCCTAAGCTACAAGCCTGCTTGCTTGGGTTGCTCTCTTTACAAGCATAGAACGACGGTGGCCACACCGTTGGTCACATATCCGGCCTGATCCCGCAGCTGGGGGAAGGGAACAATGTTCTGCATAGACGCGGTCGACATCGGCGCGGGAGAAAATCCATAGTCGGTGCGTCCCAATCGGGGGTCATCGCGGTAAGGGTCGATGTCGCGTCCCAACCGCCCTTCTAGCTACAGCCGGTTGTCCCAGGTAGTCATCTTCCTTTTGGAGCCGGCTTGCTCCACTGTCATAGCTCCCCACGTAGCTCCATCTCCATGTCGATCTTTCTCTACTTCTACCGACTTCTACTTGTGATGAGTTTATGTCTCATGAACTAGTGCCGGTACTATTATTCTAATCACACTTCTTCAATATCTTTGCCATCAGGGATGCTCAGCTCGATTTAGTGGAACTGCACAAAAGCATCGTATGATCCGAGGGTGCCAGCCGTCTTTCCTTCGACGGGTTCTACCTGGCCAGGAAATTAAATCTTGTTTAGGGTTTAGGGTTTAAGTCGTAGTGACCCCATCAGTAGTTTTTCTTTCATACACACTCTCACAACATTTGTCTTTAGTTGTGAAGTAAATATTGGCTATGATCTGTGAATCATTGAGATGCATCAGCATGCGTGTTAGTTTTCCTTTGTATTTGATGGAATGTTGTAACGGGGCAACCTTGGAGTAGGAATGAAAATGGAGTGGAAAGTTTCTGTTTTTCCGGAGAAAAAATGGAAACGGAGAGAAACCAACATTTCGTTTCGTTGGATCGCGCCATCGAGCAAAACCAACGTTTAAATCACGTCTGTGGCGTTCGTGTCTCACCCTCCTCCATGGCTCGACCCCACACGGTCGCTCGGCATGCCACTCACCGCAAACCGAGTATACGATAACTTTCCCGCCTACTTGTCGATGGATCGCGCCATGGAGTACTAGCACTACTGGAAGAGATTGACGAGTTGGGGGAGGACAACTACCTGTAGCACGGACTCCCAAGAACTTTTTACATGCATGATGTGGTCGGCTATTGCGACCTTTGAACGTGGAGCAGTCGCGTGCACCAGGAAGCGGCGCGGGCGACGCTCTCTCGGCCGGCGCGCCGCTTCAATGCCGGCGCCAGTGAGAGGTCGCGTCCGCTCTGGCCGGGCATGAATGCGGCACTAACCGTTTCGGGCGGGAAGCACGCGCGGGTGATGAAGAGGGTTCGGGTTGGTCAGGAGCGGCCGTGGCAGCGGTCCGGACGCCCGCAAACAAGAGATGTTGTACGTTAATATTGCCGCATATATAATTAACAACGTAAATAATGTGCCAGTTGGACAAATATGATTGGAGATGGAGATGGAAATGGAATTTTACGTAAACACGGATATGCATGTCTATGTCTATGTGTGTGTGCGCGACGACTCTCGCGACCTGGAAGCGGGGGCGTGTTTTTGATCGAGTTTTCTTTCTTGGTACGTTAAAAAATTGTCCGCCAGTTTTCGTTTCTTTTTTCCGGGAACGCGCGTATTCTATTTAAAACCACTGCTATGGAGAGATTTTTTTACTCCATTATAGCCTCTTGTTTGATAGAGTTTCTCGCATCTCGCTCTCTCACCCTCTCCATATCAAAACAAGATGACCGTGTCCACACTATCTCTCTCCTCACCGGTGGTCATAGATCCAGCCGAATCTCGTCCGCTGCGGGAGGTGAGGAGGTGCAACGTTGACGTTGTCGCCATCGGATATGGAGGAAGCCGATGCGCACCGTACTCTCTGAGCCGGCGCTGGCGCGGAGGAAGGTCCTCCGCGCCCTTGTTCGCTGCCGGCGTGTGGGCAGATCCCACCCGCCCGCCTAAGCGACATCTCACCCACCTGAGGTATAACTTCTTGTACTGGTCCAGCTCCCCAGGTCGCTGCATGCAGGTTTTCTTCTATGCGACTACTCCCCAGCTCCCCATGTATAGTAGCTAGGGTTCATCGGCTGGTCCAACATCACCTACTATTATAGAGGAAATGCCACTTGAAAAGTTGTCCTGATTTATGCCTCGGTGGAGGTATACATGTTGTTTCGACAAAAAGTACATGGTGGTTGTGTGGTATTGTCCATATGCTCCTATTGCTGCTGCTAATCTAATACTATCACTGGTTAAATGAAGAAATGCTTTTTTTCTCGGGTATCCTGGTTTAGTTCCCATCAAGATAATCATGATGCTTCTGTTTGTTGGTGTACTTTTCATAATTCTTATTGACAATTGAGATGTCGTTGTTAATCTTCTAAAACAAAGTAACAACACTATATCCCTTTTTATATTTTTGGAAACAGCGATGCATATCTCCATACCCGGGCATGTCTTCCTCAATTTTAGTGGAACTGCACAAAATTGGATGGCCATTGTTGTTCCGCCTCACTGTCCTCTGCCACGTGGTTCTTCCTTCCTCGAGCTTGATTACTGAGAAGAAACAGAACATAGTGAGGATTTGTCGAACTTCATAGGTGCCTCTCGCAAACTTGATGCGAAATGGATGATGCATCACCACGATGACCTATCGATGCTCATGGTTGCGCCTCAGGGTTGCGTCGGCTGGTGAAGCTGATCGATTTTCAATGAAAAACAAGCTGTCTTCCATCAGTGCTCTTTGCTTGTTACCCACAAAGATGATATCCTTCGTCAGTTCACCTTGGTTGCGTTGGAGATGCAGTCGTCTTTCACGTTGGTGCAATTTTATCACACAATTGGCTATGAACCAAATGTTTCCTCGAAGAAGGATCGACATTGGTACTAAGAGCATAAGTTTTGTATTGATTTCTAAGCCTTCTCACAACTTTGTCTCCAGCTCCCCTGTAATTTTATTTGTCCAGCTATTAACTTTGATTAAATGGTGTGGACTAAAAACCCGGATGGATGTAGTAGCCCTCCATTTTTATTTACTCCGCATATTAGATTTGACTGAAGTCAAACTTTGTAAAGTTTGACCAAGTTTAGGCCGAACACAACAAACCATAATTATTAGAGAGGGCAAACTGTACATACTCCCAAACCTTTCCGATAATTCAAATTAAAATTCTTTATTTGTACACACTCTCACACGTTTCCGATAATTTGGCGCATGTGTGGTTGTTCACTTAAGGGAGGGTAGTGTACCGCACGTGAAGGACAGGAAGTGCGACCAGGACGCGTGGATCGTTAGTTAATCGGAAGTACTCCCGCCGTTCCTAAATATTTGTCTTTCAAGTGGTTTGAAATGGACTACCACATACGGATGTATATAGACATTTTTTGCAGTGTAGATTCACTCATTTTGCTCCGTATGTAGTCGTTTGTTGAAATCTCTAGAAAGACAAATATTTAGGAACAGAGGGAGTAGTAGTTTTCTTCACTGGTACGTTAAATAAAGAGTTTCGTTTTGTACTTACACAATTTAAAATGATTGTTATGGAGAGAATAAGAAAACCACTCCACTATATATTAGTCGTATACACGAGTACTATATGGACGCAGCTTCATTGACTTTAGTGCACCTGCCTTTGGGTTTATGACAGGTGGGCCCAAAATGTGGTTGGCCCACCTGTCATACAGCCAAAAGCAGGTGCAGTTAAGGCACCGGAGCTCAGTCCATACTACAGTATATATAAGCTGGAGCCTCAGCGCTTGTTCGCTAGGGTTTGCACTCTCCACACTCTCGACGCACTACATATATATATACACGCTGGAGGCTCAGCGTTCCTTTGCTAGGGTTTGCTATATTCACAGTCTCTCACCCTCTCTTCACTAGATCTAAACAAGACTGCGTTGGCCTCTTGTCTCTCTCTCCCCCCTCACAGCTGGTGAAGGAGGCGTCCGGATCCCGTCGCACCGGGAAGGGGAGGAGGTGCAGCATTCACTCTATCGCCTTCGGCGAGGGAGGCAATCCACTGCCGGCTGCGCTATTCTCTTTCACCCAGCGCCTGTGCGGGAGGGCTACCGACCCCTTCTTCCTCGCTGCCGTACGTAGTGTGGGCAGATCCGGCCTCCCGCCGCACGCCTTGCCACATCCCGACGACCCTAAGGTATAAGTTTCTTTGAAACCGTCATTGCTCTAGCTGCATGCGGATCTTTTTCGATTCTGTAGTCGAATCTAGGTCTTGATTCAAAGAGGAAAGAAGGGTGCGGTGGGGTGGAGCATGAATCTAGGACGTGGTTCAATGAGGAAAGGAGGGAGGGAAAGTAGTATAGACTAGCTATCCAGCCGCTTTGTTGGTCGAAAAGGGAAAAAGGGGGTAACCCAGTACACACATCTGTAAGGAACCGATCTCTTCGTTGAAAAGGGAAAGAAACTGGGGGGTCGGGTAGTTTGTGCAGGACTAGATTTGCTGCCCTCACATAGGAAAAAGTTTCAAAGAGAACAAATGTGGGACCAACGCAGATATGTTTCTTGGCTACATACTCTACATCACCCATTTATACGTGTGGACGCACATGGTGCTGGCATGTCCCATGTCCCATGTCATGTCCCATACAACTATTTTGCTGTTGTTAATCTAAGAATGCTGCTGGAAAATTGAAGCAATGCCACTGTTAAAAGTAAATTACATTCTTAACGAATGTTGTTTTAAGAGAATGTCTCTGTTAATATGAATCAATGCAACTGTTTTAGAAATGCTACTGTCCTACTTTGTTTTCCATCAAGATAAGTTAGATGCATCTTTTTGTCGCCATTTGTTTCATCCTCCTTTATTGGCCAGTAATTGTTTCCTTTTTTGCCTCTGTTTAAACAGGGATATCTATTCAACTTGTTGCCTAGCAAACTTAAACGTCACACCGGCGACTTTGCTTGATTTCAGTGCAACTACATAAAACGAGATTGGATTTCCTATTGGTGTTGGCAGATTCGTAGGTGATCGTGTGTGCGTCATGACAGGTTGGTACTTGCCTTCATCCACATGATCGTGCAGTGTGTTTTGAGATGATGTGCTACTTGTATTGGTACTGTTTTAAATAAATGTTGAATTGAAGCTATTGTATTGCTCTCTTTTCCCATTAAGTAGTGAACAAAAATGGTACCAACCCAGACATGATGCTTGTTGCTTTGTTACAACAAACTCTGTTAGGGATTGGCGGGAGTACCATTTCTGTTAGGGATCGGCGGAAGTACCATTTCTATTAGGGATCGGCCGGAGTACATGTTTAAGAAATGTATTGTTCAGATAATGTCTCTATTATTATATATCAGTTACAGCGTTTTACAAATGGTACTATCCTGCTTTGTAGTTCTTTCTACATGTTTAACCAAGGTATTGTTAAGATAATGTCTCTGTTAAAATGAATCAGTCGCATTGTTTTAGGAATGATACTTTTCTGCTTTGTCGTTCTTTATACATGTTGAAACAAGGCATTGTTAAGATAATGTCTCAGTTAATATGAATGAATCACACTAATTGAGAATTGCTACTCTCCTGCTTTGTTTCCCATTAAGATAAGGTAGATCAGTAGATGTTTTTCTTCTGAGAGTACAAGTCATCAACCGTTATTTCTCAGTAATTGTTTCCCTTATACCTATTGTTGCTTACAGGGATATCAAAATTAATGCTCGGTTTTATTCCGACTTTGATTTTAGTTGAACTACACAAAACGAGCCAATGTGTCTAAGGCAAACTGCTGCATTACTGGGTCCAGTTTGTGGTTCCACTTTGCAGAAAGAAGCAGTCACTGTTTGCGCTACATTACAGAAGGAATGATCGAGAAGCTTTATAGAGTATTATTAGACGCTGGTGACATGACTAGTCTGCAGAGAGCATAGGCAACTCTACAACACGTGGAGTGCACTGGGCAAAAAGTGCCCAAACAAGTACAAGAAGCAGGACAGGACTCCACGATCATAGACTTTACATATTTTGAATGGGAAAAGCTTGTCAAAGTTTAATCATTGATGTTAGCAAGAAGACATTAGTTTAATATATTGGAATTGGAAAACCTTGTCAAAATTTGCTCATTGATGTTAGCCAGAAGACATGCATTTGATATTTTTGAGATGGACGCCCTTTGCTGTGAGCAGCGTCGATCGTCTTTTCCTATTCCTGTGTTCAGTTTAGAAGTAAATAGTTACTCTGCTGAGATATTCCTGTGTTAAGAGTTTGTTCTGAATATTGTCTATGTAATGCCAGGCCTTGTGTTTGATTGCAAAGTTGAGCTTGGAATGTTGTGGCATGCGGCATCACGAGCTGTTCACTGTGCCTCCTGAGAATAATGCTTCGTATTGTTTAGCATGTCGATCTAATGCCAGTGATTTGCTTGTTAAGAAGATCATCCTCTTCTGTTGTTTCCGTGCTTAAGAAGTTCATCGTCTTATGTTTCATTCATAGCCTATACGACAAGTCGGGTAGGTTAGACGTGAAACCATATGATCTTCCGACCAACTCATCATCTTAGGCCGTGATTGGATCGTCGTTTTCCAACCAAAACCGCTTGTAAAACTGACGCTTGTAAATAAAAGCATATGGTCTCGGGCGAAGCACTTGGTTGGTCGATTTCGACTAGTAAAATATACACTGGTCTCTCAAATTACACGTGTAACCCGCCGGTTTTACTTACAGACCTCGGGCCCTCAGTTTCATTACGCCTGTATTTTACACGTTGTTTCCAATGATGAGTAAATTACACTTGTATCTTAATACAGGTGTGAAATAAACCAGAGCTCCCAAGCGTGGCCTTCCCGTTTCATGCCGTCTCAGTCTCTCGAAGGTGCTCATAGGTGTCGGATGATCCTGGCTTCCTGAATGAGCAGCGGGCGCTGTATCAGACCATCAATAGGGCCCGCAAGGCCCTCTCTCCGTCGTCCTTCGAGTTGTTGCGCTCGCCGTGGTGTCGAGCATTGTTAACATGGTCAATGAACATGAGGATTTAGGAGATGACTTTATTTTGACTGGACGACAGTAGGGACCCACTAGGGCCATAGCCGTACATACGCAAGTGCCTCCTTATTATGTACAACTATATTTTTTTGCTTCCTTCTGGTTTCCTGACATCACGGTCCCACACCATTGTCAACCTATGTAGTCAATATAAACAAGAGAATTGCACAAGGTGCGACCGACAGCTGGGACCAAGCAGCTCGAGCAGTATTTGTGTTTTTGAGGCGTGAGCACTGCAGAGTTTTTCTTGGCGATGTTTTCGTTGTTGTTCAGAGAAGAGCAGGGTATTAACTGGGCGGGTTGTGGCCCATCTAGCCCAGGACAGATATCCAGCCCAGATATTAATTTTTTTCAAGATGAAAATGGCTAGCCCAGCTATACGTTTTTTGAGGAATACCCAGGCAAGGTCAACTTGTTATTCTCCGCCCCGCTGGGCTGCAAATCTTTCCTAGGAGGGATGCATTAGGCTTAACAGGAAAATGGGCTTTAAAAATAATAAATGGGATGTAATTATAAAAACTGGGCAGTAACTATAAAAATGCACCAATCATGAAATTAGTTTATAAAATATTATTTATGGATTTTGAAAATCTTAATTTTTTATTGTTGCCCGCGCAATGTTTCGTTGGATTTTTACGTAATACAAATTTATATTTAATTTGACTAGAAATTTCCGGATAAAAATATTTCGGATCCCATCAAAATGTGGGAAATTTTATTGAATTCTGTCTTGAACGGTTGGTTGAAATTATTAATCATTGTCCTATCTAGAAAATGGGTTGTACTTTTAACAAACTATAAATGGGCTGTAGTAAATTCCATTATAATTCAAAAATGGGTTGTACATTCTTACTAATCGCAAATGGGCTATAAGTTCTCTGCCACACACTTGTGGGCCTACTAAGTTGACGCGTCCCCTAAAAAAAGAAGTTGATGGGTATGCAAGGCTTTGTCTACTTATTATAGTCAACACACGGTTCTAGCAGCAGTGGCCGTTGGATGTCTATCCAATGGATGTCGTGCTTCTTCTTCAATCTCGGATATTCTAGCTTCGGCCGCCCAAAAAATGGTTCCTCCCCCTGACATCTGCGGCGCACCATTTCGGAGGCTGACCTGTGGGCCTACTAAGTTGACGCGTACCAAGGGCTTTGTCAACTTAGTCAATATAAACGATTCTAGCTGCAGTGACCGTACGATGTCCATCCAACGGCCGTAGTGCTTCTTCAACCTCTGGTCTTCTTGCTCCAGCCGCCCAAAGCAGCGCCGGTCGTGCCACCTGCTCCTGCCTCCCGTGGCCGGCTGTGCTGTCGCGGATGCCTCACCGCCCCCTATTACTCCCACTGCTGGCCGGGCCATCCCTCCACTCACCCACACCCCCTGTTATTCTGCGGCAACGGCAGCCTCACATCGCAGCCGAACCAGTGAAACCTCGTACTCCTCTCCGCGCAGGCTTCCACTCCAGCGTCTTCCCCAGCTCTGCGTCGTCCCCTTCCTACGCCTCGCCGTCGTCCACCGCCCTAGTGCTTTCAGCGCGGCGTGGTCAACGTGGTCAAGAAAAGACTTCCATCGGAAGAGTACTGTACGTGGAGAGGCTGACAGCTGGGTCCACGGCAGCCGCAAGGAAGTGCCTCCTTATTATGCGCAAAATAATTATTCTTCCACCTGACAACAGGGACCCACCGTATGGGCCATCGTATTTTGCGAAAAAAAAACGTTTCCCCCTGACTATTGGGACCCACCATCTATATCTTCGCACGCGGGGAAGTGCGTCCGGGCAAAAAAAATGATTCGCCCCCCTGGCTGTTGGGACCCACCAGCTACATCTTCGTACGCAAGGAAGTGCCTGACAGTCGGGACCCACCTGGTCGAAGCGTACGTAGCGTTGTCATTCTGGTCGCGAACGTGTACGTACATACTGGCCGATGTAGACGCGCACGTGTCGTAGTAGAGGCGCGCACGTAGCATGTACACGTACGTACAGCGGATAGGGTGCAAGAAATAATATACGGCCACGTACGTACATACGGGCGGGGTCTCGAACGCCTACTCGCGCATACGTACGGCCAGGGCTCATGTACATGGCTGGGTCGGAACGGATAAACAGCGTCGTCGTCGTGTTCATGGGGAGCCAACCGGCTGGGACGGAATGGAATGCGTCACCGTGTTCATTGGAAGGGCTTGGACGGAACAGCCGATGGAAACAAGGCCTGGCATACCTGAAAGTGCGTTATATCGACTAGAGGGGGGTGAATAGGCGATTTTTATGAATTCTTCACTGAGGAATTTCAGGGTGAGGAAATTCCTAAGCGAAGAACTATTTGCAGCGGAATAAGTACTCAGATGCTAACATAACAGAAGCAAGGTCATCATGATGAAATGAAAACAAGCACTGAGTACAGAAAGCGTAAGCACAGGATAAAACAGGATGAAGACAAACAGACTGAAGAAATTGAACTGAGGAAATTGAGAAAGTCTTCAGTCAAAGTCTTCAAACAGATATGAACAAGCACACAACACAATAATGAGGAAATGAAAGAGTTGAAGAAATAGAACCAGTAGGCTTGGTGAAGACAATGATTTGGTAGACCAGTTCCAACTGCTATGACAGTTGTACGTCTGGTTGGAGTGGCTAGGTATTTAAACCTGGGGACACACAGTCCCGGACACACAGTCCTCACCGTATTCTCCTTGAGCTAAGGTCACACAGACCTCGCCCAATCACTCGTGGTAAGTCTTCAGGTGACTTCCAAACCTTCACAAACTCGGTCACTCAGCGATCCACAATTTCCTCGTGGATGCTCTAGACCATGACGCCTAACCATCTGGAAGATGCACAATCTTCAAAGGTAACAAGCGTCGGATCCACGCGGGATCAATCTCTTCAGTGATGCTCAATCACTTTGGGTTTGTAGATGTTTGGGTTTGGGTTTCCTCACTTGATGATTTTCGCTCAAAGTCCTCGGAGGATGGGATGCTCTCAAATGACAAGTGTCAATTTCTCTCGGAGCAGCCAACCAGCTAGTGGTTGTAGGGGGCGGCTATTTATAGCCTAGGGAGCATCCCAACATGATAAGACATAAATGCCCTTCAATGATATGACCGTTAGGTGGATAGATATTTTGGGACAGCTGGCGCGTAGCACAACAATGATCAGAAATTTGACTATCAAATTCCTCAGTGCTATCATGTTCGTCACTGTGTAGGCAATCCGCACTGGCGAATTCCTAACTCCTCAATCAGAACAAATTCCTCGGAGACCAGAAGAACTTCATCTCTGTTACTGAAGAAATTGACTGAGCTATATGAGATTTCCAATGGCTTCACTCGAAGGGATTGGTAGGTGTAAGATTTGAGTTGAGCATCACTTGGAAATTTTTCCTTAGTATTTCCTCGACCCCCTTTAACAGTACGGTGTTTCCTATGACTCAAGAAAGAAAATATGAAACTGCGAAAACAAAAGTCTTCACGCTTCATGTTCCTCAAATGAATGCCAAGTCTTCAAGGTCACACCAATTTCTTCACTTTCAAAGTCTTCAGAAAGTCTTCGGAAATCCGAAGTCTTCAGTCGAAGAACTTCATTTTTAGGGGTCGACTTTCTCTGTAAATATCAAACTCCTCATAGACTTATAGACCTGTGTACACTCACAAACACATTAGCCCTTAACCTATAAGTCTTCAATACACCAAAATCACTAAGGATCGCTAGATGCACTTACAATTCCCCCTTTTTGGTGATTGATGACAATATAGGTTAAGTTTTTAACGGGGATAAACATATGAAGTGTAAGTACTGATATTTGAGGAATTTTAATGCAAGATATAGAAGAACTCCCCCTGAAGATGTGCATAGTGAGGAATTTGCTTTTAAGGCAATGCACACTTGAATAGTAGAATCATGGAGATCTCCCCCTATATCTTTGAATTCATACACGCATTTGACATATAATATGAAGAATTTGAAATGCATGATGAAATATGATGACTGATGTAATTCAGCATGCGTGCATTAACATTAATGAGGAATAAGCATGCAGAAAATCTCAGCAAAAGTATCAGACCACCATAGAGTTTAAGTTTACAACTCGATCAAATAAAGTCTCAGAAGAACGAGAGTTGTAACTTTGCAAAAGACGCCCATATAGGTAGACTCGCTTGAAGACTAACTCAAATTTCTCCCCCTTTGTCATCGAATGACCAACAGGATCGAAAAATAAGGACTAACGCCCCTGAAGAATATCAAGTTGATGGAGGAGCGCCAGCGTTGTTGGGGTCGTTTGTTGTTGTAGGGCCTGCCGCAGTGTCATCCAAGTCTTCATGCTCATCAGTTTCGCGTGATGAAGAATATGAGCTGGCCACCAAGGAAGGAACCTTGACCTTCTTGAATTTCTTCGGTGGAGGAGCAGACTAGTCAAAATCCTCCTTGAGACCCATTTGCTTCAAATCTTCTTCACCATACAGATGTGATAAGATAGCCCAGGTGCGACCGAAGACTTCATGGATGTAGTAATGGTTTTTCTTCACTACATTGTGTGTAGCAGTCATGTTGTAAAGAATAGAACCAAACTGACGCTTAACCCATTTGTGGTTTCGATCCACCTTTTGGTGAAGACTAAGAAGAAGCTCACGGTCAATCGTCACCCTGGGAGCTGTGGCTTGAGGATTTGGCTTTGATGCATTAGCGGCAGAATCATGAGTAGCAGAATCATCATTGGTGGAGTAAGATGTAGCTTTGTGAAACTGACCATCCAATGGACGATTGCCTTCATCAATAACAGCAGTGGCCTTGCCCTTATCATCTGCTGAGGAATATGTCCGCTTGAGGACTTCAATTGGGGGCAAGTAGCTGAGGTGATTCTGAAAATCAGCCTTGTAGTTGAGTGAAGACCTTATTCTGAGGAATCTCATAATCCAAGGTGCGTAAGGCTTCAACTCAAATGGAGAGAGTGCAACATTTGCCAGAGTCCTCATGAAGAAATCATGAGAGTTGACAGGAATGCCATGCATGATATTGAACAGCAGATTCTTCTTGATGCCAACGACTTCTTCATCAGCCGAGTCGTGGCCTTTGATAGGACTCAAAGTCTTCGTCAAAATGCGATAAACTGTTCTTGGCACATATAGCAATTCCTTCACGAGGAATTTGGTCCTTGGGGCTTGACCGGGCTTCAGAGGCTTCATTAGCACTTGCATGTAATGGGCAGTGAGTTCAGGCTCATGGTACAGGCAACGAGCTCCTTCAAGGGTAGGACTAATTGGCAGGGCGTGAAGTAATTCAGAGGCCGGTGCTTTATAGTGAGTGTTATCGGTCATCCAGTCCAAAACCCAAGAGTTCACATCGCCAGCATCGCCTGTGATATGCAGAGTTGCATAGAATTGAAGAATGAGCTCTTCATTCCAATCGCAAATATCCGTGCAAAAGTTGAGCAATCCTGCGTCATGAAGCACACTAAGGACTGGGGTGAAGCAAGGCAGTGATTCCATGTCCACGTGAGGAATATGCTCATGGTCGAAGACTTTGTCCTTGTTGAAGAGCAGTGAAGAATAAAAATTTGCTTGGCTGGCAGTCCAGAAGCGCTTCCTTCTAAGATGAGCAGAGTCATAAGGATTATAGTCTGTGAAGAACACATGCTCGATGAAGAAGTCATCAGCCTTGAATTTCTGCTTCTTCGAGAAGGGATCCTTTGGCTTGGGTTGAGGGGTACCAGTCAATTGCATCACCACCTCAGGAATCGCAATCTCAGGATCCACTGGCTGAGGAATTTCAGCTTCTTTCTTCAGTGATAGCCTGGGTCTTCAATTCTTCATTAACATTTTCTTCAGCACTAGTGGCTGGAATTTCTTCATGGACAGACGGTGTGGCATGAGGTTCTTCAGATCCCATCTGTACTTCAGTATTCACAGGGGACTGAGGAATTTGTTGAAGGGGTGTGAACAGAGGAGAATTGGGGTGCTGACTTTCCCAAAAGTCATCGTTCAACACTGGAGTTGTGCACCCAATGTCCACATCTTCTTCATCATTCTTTTCCTCAACACCGGCCTCTTCAGCAGTGAACTGAGGCATGGGCGATGAGACTATTGGGGTTGAAGGGATTGCATCCGCTTCAATTTCTTCATCCAACTGCTCTAAAGAAGCAGCAAAAGAAATGTCATCATCAGATCCACTTGGGATCTCATATTCATCATCAAAAGGAACAAGGTCCTTTGATGGCATGGATGAGACAGGAACAGCATCAATTGGATTGTCAAAAGAGCTAGTCAGCGGCTTCATCTTCTTCGGAGCTGAAGAATCTGATGCAGTTGATGCTTTCCTTTTCTTCACAGTTGCATGCTCTGCAGCCTTGGTCTTCTTCACATCTGATGCAGACGGAAGGATCGGAGTTGGGGTAGGTGCAGGAGGAGCAGAGGAATTTGGTTCAATAACTTCAGGCACAACTGATGCAGTTGCTCTGACTTCTTCAGTTTCTTCAAGCGCAACACTAGTGGTTGCCCTGGCAATTTCTTCAGCGGCTAGAATGCAGTCATCAGCCCTGGTACTCTGAGTTTCTTCAGCAGCCTGATTTTCATCAGCGGTGCTGGCATGCTCTTCAGTAGGCTGAGCAGATGCCTCAGCTTGAGGATTTTCTTGTTGCATTGGGGCTGCAACATTGGAAGTAAACTTCTTAGTTATCTTGACAAATTTGACTTTGGCACCAAGCCAGTCAGCATAGTAGCGATCAAATTCATCACTTAGTTTCTTGATCTCAGATTGAAGAGCAACAAGTTCTTCAGGTGAAAGTTTCAGAACGTTTTGCTTCAGAAAGCGCTCTTTCTTGTACTGTGCTTTCTTCACCCTCCTTCCCTGTTCAAATTTCCATTTTTCCTCATCAATGAAGGCAGTCAAAACATGACTTTGACCAGGAGTGAGGTTCATCTCCGGCAAAGGTGTGCTGGGATCCTTGTGCCATAGGTCGATGAAGTCTATGATCAACTTCGGATCCAGTATCAATGGCACATTGCTGCCTTTGGCTCTAGCGGCCCTGAGCTGCCTGTCTCTGATGATTTCGGCAAGTTCCTCATCATTAGCTTCGTCATCATCGGACAGTACTTGAAAGGCGACCTGCTTCTTGTGAGGACTTGGTCGAGAGCCTCGTCCAGCAATGGCCTTTTTCTTCAGCAGAGAGGGGCCAGTTGATGAATTGGGTGGAGCTGAAGAACTAGCAGAAGCTCCTAAGGCAATAGAGATGCCTGTTGTCCTTTAGCACGTGGCGAGATGCACAGGTGCTGAGGATTTTGACGGAGGAGCTGAGGACTTTGGAGGAGCTGGAGCAGCTTGAGGAATTGGCCGTGAGGGCTTTGAAGAGTCTGGCCGTGAGGGCATTGCTGAGGAACTTGGCCGTGAGGGCATTGGGAGTGAAGCACTTGGCTTATGAGCAGGCTTCTTTGCCATGGCCTTCTTTGGCTTGCTTGTAGAGGCCTCAGCAGTGGTAGCAGCAGCAGCAGAGTCTTCATTAAATTTCCTTAGCTATTTTGGCTAGCTTGGCCTGGCGCTTGGCCCATTCATCAGGATAGTCCTCACCACGCTTGAGGCTGGTGGGATCAGCTTCTTGGCCAGGTGCCAATGGAGGTCTTGGTCATGGAGGATTAAGAGAGAATTTCTTCATATACTTGGGAGTAACATATCTGTACTCCCTCCATTCCCGTGCCCATCTCCTCTCTATCCTTTGTATGCGCACCTTGTGCTGATTTTTGTCCTCCTTGCCAAATTTGGCCTCATCAGGAGTGCAATAACCCTTGTATATGTCATCGAGGATCTCGAAAGCAGTATTGACCTCATGCCTCTTTCCTCCTTTCTGTGGCTTCTTACCGTCAGCCATTTTCTTCAGCTGAGGAATTTGAGCAATGGGATTCTCTAAAGAGGTATGCAACTTTTCTTCAAGGAAAGCTGCAAATGAGTTAAGTTGATGAGAACCTAGTGATTCAGCAGCGAACATGAGTACCTGTGAACAGAGTATAGTTGCGAGGAATTTGGAGAGGTCATATGCGTTCTCAGAAGGTTTTGCAATAAGAACAAGTTTGAGGAATTTGACCAGATGAGTCTTGAAGAATTTCACTAAG
Source organism: Aegilops tauschii subsp. strangulata (assembly GCF_002575655.3). NCBI lineage: Eukaryota > Viridiplantae > Streptophyta > Magnoliopsida > Poales > Poaceae > Aegilops > Aegilops tauschii. The sequence continues at coordinate 31,899,846 of NC_053040.3, read as the reverse complement.
CGTTCTTTGACTTAGGTTCCAGAGTTGTACAGATTGAAAAATCCACACAATTGAGGAATCTTGAAGAAAAATGTTGCTTAGGGAAACAGATCAAGAACAGATGTTATGTGAGGTGTTCAGTGTGTGAAGATTTGAAGAATAAACACCTTTTGAAGATTTTGTAGAAAACATTTGAATCAAAGAGGGCAGTAAAATTAACTTTTAATTACCCTGAACGAAGAACACGGCGAACTGGGAAGTGTAGATGTGAAGCTCGTTGGTTCAGATCTTCCACGCCCTAACTTGGCAGAGGAAGACAGCTACGGCGGCGGCGGAGTGAAGAAATCCGCAGCCGGCACGAGTACGACGGTGACGAGGCCGAGGCAGTGAAGCTCTTCCTCACCAACGATGATGAAGTAGCGGCGGCGCTAGGGTTTGAGAGCTCGAGCGAGGGAGTGAGGTCGAGCGGAGTAAAAACAAAGTGAGGAAGGGGAGGGGTATTTATAGCCGAGGTGAAAAAACCACTCGTCCGAAGAAATTGGACGAACGTGCCCCTGACCCTTCTCATTCGCGTGACATGTGTCACCCACGTACTGAGAGGTGGCGATCGTGTGAGATCGTGGGTGAATAGATAAACATTTCACAGAATGCGGAACGGTTTGAGCGGCAAAGTCGAAAATTTAGATAAGATACTTTTTAAAGTTTCATTCGCAAATTCTTCAGCTGACAAGGACACAGTGAAGATTTTGAACGAGTTTCAAATAGAACGCACATGAAGAATTTGTGAATAGTTTGGGTTGAGTTTAGCATAGAGGGGGAAGGGTCCGATCACATTCACTTAGCAGAAAAGGCAACATGAAGAAATTGCAATAAGTGAATGTTGTAGAGAACATAAACTCATATAAATATATAGCCAATGAAGAAAAACGACGGAAATGGTGAAGACATTGCAAAGTTGAAGAAATTGAACAACTGAGGAATTTCAAAACTGAGGAAAAACTCAAATTGAAGATTTTCAACTTTTGGTGGTGGCGTGACCCACCGTATAAGAATGATGATTTCAGACACCGCGTACAATTGTCGTAGGGTTCTGAGAATCAAATTCTTCGTTAATTTCTTCACACTTAGAGTGTTAGTCTTCATTGATTGAAGAAAAACGTTTCTTCATGTGTTGCACATCTAAGTCATCAATTTTGGAAGTGTTAGGATGAGTGTCCTTTTCGAAGAACATTCGGAGATTCTAAGATATTTAGCTCACACCGCAACTTTCTAAATCTCTTCTCGTCCAAGGGCTTTGTGAAGATATCGGCTAGCTATTCTTCAGTCCTTACATGCTCAATGGAGATGTCGCCCTTCCACACATGTTCACGAAGAAAATGATGACGAATCTGAATGTGCTTTGTCTTCGAGTGCTGAACTGGGTTATGAGCAATCTTGATTGCACTCTCATTGTCACAGTAGAGAGGCACATTCTTCATGTTGAAGTCATAGTCCTTGAGAGTTTGCTTCATCCACAGCAATTGAGCACAGCAAGAACCAGCAACAATGTACTCAGCTTCAGCAGTAGACAGTGATACGCAGTTCTGTTTCTTCGAGGACCAACAGACCAAAGATCGTCCGAGGAAATGGCATGTGCCAGATGTTGACTTGCGGTCCACACGATCACCAGCATAGTCAGAGTCTAAATATCCAATGAGATCAAAAGCCGAGCCCTTGGGGTACCATAATCCAAGTGTTGGTGTGTGAGCTAGATATCGAAGAATATGCTTCACGGCCTTATGGTGTGATTCCTTCGGCGTAGCTTGAAATCGGGCACACATGCAAACACTAAGCATAATGTCTCGCCTAGATGCACATAAGTACAATAAAGAACCAATCATGGAGTGGTATACCTTTTGATCAAAGTCAATACCATTTTCATCAGTGCATAGATGGCCATTGGTGGGCATAGGGATTTTGACGCCATTGCAATCTTGCATGCCGAATTTCCTCAGTACATCCTTGAGGTATTTCTTTTGAGATATGAATATGCCATTGCGCTGTTGACGAATTTGAAGACCTAAGAAGAATTTCAATTCTCCCATCATAGAAATTTGATATTCTTCACTCATCATATAGGCAAATTCATCACTGTAACGTTGGTCAGTACAACCAAAAATGATATCATCAACATATATTTGGTACACAAACAATTCACCATCATAAGATTTAGTGAAAAGAGTAGGGTCAAGTGAACCGGGTTTGAAGCCTTTCTTCATGAGGAATTCCTTCAAAGTATTATACCACGCCCGAGGGGCCTGCTTGAGGCCATAGAGGGCCTTATTGAGTCTGAAGACTTTGTCGGGATTCTTTGGATCTTCAAAACCTGGGGGTTGAGCAACATATACTTCTTCCTCAAGCTTACCATTGAGGAATGCACTTTTCACATCCATTTGATATAAAGTGATATCATGATGGTTAGCATAAGCAAGTAATATGCGAATAGCCTCAAGTCTAGCAACAGGTGCAAAAGTTTCATCAAAATCAATTCCTTCGACCTGTGTGTAGCCTTGAGCTACAAGCCGTGCCTTATTCCTCACCACAAGGCCATTTTCATCTTGCTTGTTGCGGTAGATCAACTTTGTGCCGATGATATTGTGCTTGCGAGGATCTGGATGTTTGACCAGTTCCCAGACGTTGTTGAGCTCGAATTGATGTAATTCCTCTTGCATAGCTTGAATCCACTCAGGCTCCAGAAATGCTTCATCTACCTTAGTGGGCTCTAAGATAGAGACAAAAGCAAAATGCCCGCAAAAGTTAGATAAATGTGAAGCTCTTGAGCGTGTGAGAGGACCTGGAATGTTGATGTCGCTGATGATTTTCTCAATTTGCACTTCGTTTGCAACACGAGGATGAGCGGGTTGTCGTTGAGGAATTTGATCAGCATTTTCTTCAGCACCATTTTCTTCAGGTGCATCAGCATGACGTTCTTCACGTTCTGGAATGATTTCTTCAATAGATTCTTCGGTAGGAATGACATCCTCAGTAGCCTTGAACTTGATAGTTTCCTCAGGTGACTGTTCATCTGACACAGAAGGTAGGTGCTTTCTTTGTGAGCCCTTAGTTTCATTGAACCGCACATCTACAGTTTCAACAACTTTGTGGTGAACATTGTTGAAAACTCTGTAGCTGTGTGAGTCCTTTCTGTAACCAAGCATAAAACCCTCATGTGCTTTCGATGCAAATTTAGAGTTCACTACAACAAAATAGGCATGTAGGGACGTTTTTGTGTCGATGCTTTCATCAACGTCTCATTATTCAAAATCACTTGGTGCATAGGGACGATTGCTGATCCAACATTTAGCACCGAAGACTTTGAAATAACTCACATTGGGTTTCTTGTCAGTGAGGAGTTCATATGCAGTCTTCTTGAAGAATTTGTGAAGATATACCCTGTTGATGATGTGGCACGCAGTATCAATTGCCTCAATCCAGGAACGACGAGGCGTCTTGTACTCATCAAGCATAGTGCGAGCCATCTCAACAAGAGTCCTGTTCTTGCGCTCCATGACGCCATTCTGCTGAGGAGTGTAAGGAGCAGATAACTCATGAGTAATACCAAGTTCATCAAGATAGTCATTAAGACCAGAATTCTTGACTCAGTTCCATTGTCACTTCTGATGTGCTTGATCTTCACACCAAAGTTGGTTGAAGCCCTCGAGGAAAATCGTTTGAAGACTTCCTGCACCTCATGTTTGTAAGTGACAATATGCACCCATGTGTAACGAGAGTAATCATCAACAATAACAAAGCCATATAGAGATGCATCATTTGTAACTGCTGAATAAGGATTAGGACCAAAGAGATCCATGTGAAGCAATTCAAATGGTCGAGTGGTAGTCATGATAGTCTTCGCTGGATGTTTGGCCTTGGTCATCTTTCCAGCTTCGCAGGCTCCGCACAAATGATCCTTGAGGAATTTGACATTCTCAATGCCAATGACATGCTTCTTCCTTGCGAGCGTGTGCAGATTCCTCATGCCTGCATGACCTAGTCGTCGATGCCATAGCCAGCCTTCTGAAGCTTTTGCAAGTAGACATATAGATGGTTGAGGTCCTGTAGAGAAATCAACAATATACAGATCTCCTCTCCTAAAGCCTTTGAAGACTTTGGAATTGTCAGCTTCCATAATCACAACACAATGATACTTGCCAAAGATGACAACCATATCAAGATCATAAAGCATTGAGACTGACATGAGGTTGTATCCTAAGGACTCGACAAACATGACTTTGTCCACGTGTCGATCCTTTGTGATCGCAACCTTACCTAGACCCAATACCTTGCTTTCGCCTTTGTCAGCGAAGAGGATATGCTTCAGATGCAATGGAGATAAGGGAACATCCATCAATAGATTCTTGTCACCAGTCATGTGATTTGTACATCCACTATCGAGGACCCACTCATTGGCTTTGGGTTGATCATCTTGCAGATGAATTAGTGCAGCTTACGAACTCATATACTTCATCAGTGAAGAATATGATATCAATTTCATCAGATCAATTTCATCAAGCAATAAAACAGATAAAGCAGTATTAGGACATGAGAAATGAGGATTCATTTCTTTGTGATTAGCATGCATCCTATCAGGCACTTTCAGATATCCAGCAAATTCTTCAGACATTTGAGCACGTCTGGAGACCTGACCCTGCATAAGAGATTAGTTCTTTTTCTTCACCACCCACATCTGAAGGGGTGACAAAGAGTTCATCACTCTGCGAGCTCCATACGAAAAAGGTGGCATAGAAGCCAGTCCACTCCATTTCACATAAGAGGAGTTAGGATAAGCATATGAATAAGCAGAGAAATTCTTCGAGGACTTATGAACATAATGGTTAGAAGAATAATGCTCATATTCATAGCCCTTAGCTCTTTCCTGCGAAACAGAGGTGTTAGCACGATGATGTTCATATGAGGACATTGATCCACGTGAGGAATTTGGTCCATGTGAGGACTTGGATCCATATGAAGAATTTTGTCCATATGAAGAATTTGCTCTCGGGTTCCTATTCTTCACAGGTGGTGTCATGATGACATTCACCTAAAGACTTTCAAGGCACTTTTTGGGAACCCAGATTTTCTTCATAGGGGAACCGTTTCTGCAGTTAGTGCCAACATATCTAGCAAATACTTCACCATTCTGATTTTTGAATAGTTTATAGTTGGAGTCAAATGACTCATCAGCAGAATGAGGAGATTCACATGTAAAGCCAGATAAGGTGGATGGATCTACTGGAGGTCCCTTTGCAGCAACCCAAGAGGTTTTGGGATACTGCTCAGGCTTCCAGTAAGTCCCATCAGCATTGAGTTTCCTCTCAAAGGCAATACCCTCTTTCCTAGGGTTCCTGTTGAGGATCTGCTTTTTAAGCACATCACAAAGAGCCTGATGCCCTTTGAGGCTTTTGTACATGCCTGTCATGTACAATTCCTTCAGCCCTGCATCATCAGTGATACTAGCATTGTCCTCAGATAAGGAATTAGTGATAGCAGAAATAGGTGAAGAATTTGTAACATTAGAAGCATTTGAACATTCAGGTGAAGAATTAGCAGATTCTCGTTCAATGCACTTCAAACATGGAGGAACAAATTCTTCCTGAGCAGCGCTGATTTGTTGAGCAAGTAATGAATCGCGCTCCTTCTGAAGATCTTCATAACTCACCCTTATCTTTTCAAGATCTTGCTTTCTTTGAAGAAATTCATAAGAAAGCTTCTCATGATCAGATAAGAGAGTGTTATGATGACTTTGAAGGTTGTCAAACTTGGACTGAAGTCTCTGAAGACTTTCAGCCAAAGCTTTCGACTGATCCATTTCTTCACCCAACATATCATCGCTCTTATTTAGCATGTATTGAACTTTTTCCAAAGCTCTTTGTTGTTTAGTGGCAAGGGAAGCAAGTTTGACATAACTGGGTCCAAATTCATCATCACTGGACTCGGATAGGTAGCATTCAGTTACCTTAGCACTTTTTGCCATAAGGCATGGTGTAGAGGACGATGATTCTGGTTCAAATGTCATCGCTTTGAGAGATTCCTTGAAATCCTCAAACCAAGGATCATGACGGGTTCGATGACCTTCATAAACCTCAGAGAGACGGTCCCAAATAAGCTTTGCATGATCGAGATGCATGATATTCCTGAACTAATTTTGAGACAGACAGGAGCAGATGACGTCCTTCGCCGTGAGGTTGAGAAGAGTGTACTTGCGAATGTCATCAGCTTCCGCCATCTTGCACAGATCGGTAAGACCAATCTCAGTGACGGTCCACAGCTCACTGTTCATCGCCATGAGGCGCTTCTTCATCATGGCCTTCCACTTGGGATACTTGTGACCGTCAAAGATGGGGCATGAAACAGTCTTCATTCCTACGGTCGACATAACTAAAACTCCAGGTGGTTAAACCAAAATCACACAGAACAAGGGAGTACCTTGCTCTGATACCAATTGAAAGTGCGTTATATCGACTAGAGGGGGGTGAATAGGCGATTTTTATGAATTCTTCACTGAGGAATTTCAGGGTGAGGAAATTCCTAAGCGAAGAACTATTTGCAGCGGAATAAGTACTCAGATGCTTACATAACAGAACAGAAGCATGGTCATCATGATGAAATGAAAACAAGCACAGAGTACAGAAAGCGTAAGCACAGGATAAAACAGGATGAAGACAAACAGACTGAAGAAATTGAACTGAGGAAATTGAGAAAGTCTTCAGTCAAAGTCTTCAAACAGATATGAACAAGCACACAACACAATAATGAGGAAATGAAAGAGTTGAGGAAATAGAACCAGTAGGCTTGGTGAAGACAATGATTTGGTAGACCAGTTCCAACTGCTGTGACAGTTGTACGTCTGGTTGGAGCGGCTAGGTATTTAAACCTGAGGACGCACAGTCCCGGACACACAATCCTCACTGTATTCTCCTTGAGATAAGGTCACACAGACCTCGCCCAATCACTCGTGGTAAGTCTTCAGGTGACTTCCAAACCTTCACAAACTCGGTCACTCGGCGATCCACAATTTCCTCGTGGATGCTCTAGACCATGACGCCTAACCGTCTGGAAGATGCACAGTCTTCAAAGGTAACAAGCGTCGGATCCACGCAAGATCAATCTCTTCAGTGATGCTCAATCACTTTGGGTTTGTAGGTGTTTGGGTTTGGGTTTCCTCACTTGATGATTTTCGCTCAAAGTCCTCGGAGGAGGGGATGCTCTCAAATGACAAGTGTCAGTTTCTCTCGGAGCAGCCAACCAGCTAGTGGTTGTAGGGGCGGCTATTTATAGCCTAGGGAGCAGCCCGACATGATAAGACATAAATGCCCTTCAATGATATGACCGTTAGGTGGGTAGATATTTTGGGACAGCTGGCGCGTAGCACAGCAACGGTCGGAAATCTGACTATCAAATTCCTTAGGGCTATCATGTTCCTCACTGTGTAGGCAATCCGCACTGGCGAATTCCTAACTCCTTAGTCAGAACAAATTCCTCAGAGACCAGAAGAACTTCGTCTATGTTACTGAAGAAATTGACTGAGCTGTATGAGATTTCCAATGGCTTCACTCGAAGGGATTGGTAGGTGTAGGATTTGAGTTGAGCATCACTTGGAAATTTTTCCTTAGTATTTCCTCAACCCCCTTTAACAGTACGGTGTTTCCTATGACTCAAGAAAGAGAAAATGAAACTACGAAAACAAAAGTCTTCACGCTTCATGTTCCTTGAATGAATGCCAAGTCTTCAAGGTCACACCAATTTCTTCACTTTCAAAGTCTTCAGAAAGTCTTCAAAAATCCAAAGTCTTCAGTCGAAGAACTTCATTTTTAGAGGTCGACTTTCTCTGTAAATATCAAACTCCTCATAGACTTATAGACCTGTGTACACTCACAAACACATTAGTCCCTTAACCTATAAGTCTTCAATACGCCAAAATCACTAAGGGGCACTAGATGCACTTACAGTACCGCAGAACGGAGGAAACGGCCTTGTGTTCGACCGGCCACGTTCAAAACGGGATCCTGTTCATCGGGAGGGGTCTAGCGTACCGCAAAACGGAGGAAACGGACTTGAGTTGGAGCTCCTGCGGTCGAAACGGGGTCCTGTTGATCGGGAGGGGTGTGGCGTACCGCAAAACGGAGGAAACAGACTTGTGTTCGAGCGCTACGGTCGAAACGGGGGTCCTGTTCATCGGGAGGGGTGTGGCATGCCGCAAAACGGGACTCCACGGGATACCGTTCATCTCCACCGTCGACCTCCTCCAGCCTCCACGGGCTACTGTTCATCCACCGTCGACCTCCTCCAGCCTCCACATGCGACTGTTCATCCAGGGCCTCCTGTTCATCCAGCCTCCACCGCGTGCTACTCCACCGGCTACTGTTCAACCAGCCCTCTCCACGGGCTCCTGTTCAACCACCCCTTCACGGGCTACTGTTCATCCAACCCTCCACCGTCTACTACTCATCCAGCCCTCCACGGGGTCGTCCTGTTCATCCAGCCCTCCACGGGGTCCTGTTCATCCAGCCCCAACCGGCTCGATCGATCGGGGTCCTGTTCATCCAGAGGCAACACCACGGGGTCCTGTTCATCCACCCCCACCGAGAACTATTCATCCAAACCCCCCCAGCAACGCTCACTGTTCATCCAGAGGCAACATCGATCGGCTTCAGTTAGCAGCAGTAGTGAAGGAATCACTCGATCGGGTTCAGTTAACAGCCATCGATCGATCGCTCGGGTTCAGTAATGCGTAGCCTGCAGTGCAATCGCTCGGGTTCAGTAGGCGAACGCCTCGCTCGGGTTCAGTTAGAGCCCAACGCCCCGCACCCACGCGCGTGTGTGTACGAGAGAAATGCACAAACCTCCGTGCATCGCTCGGCCCCGACCACGCATCGTAACCGGGAACACCCCGATATTTTCCTCGCCCTCGCTTCTACCACGGTTTTTTTCCGTCATGGACGGTCCAAAGAATGTCATGCAGCTGCGTCTCCGGCCCGCCCAGGACGAAAAGCCCATTTTCTGTCATGATTTTTTGTCATAGAAGTAGGAGCCCACCACATCTATGATGATACCGGGTTTTGTCACAATTATCGTCATAGAAGTGTCATAAGTATGACAGAAAAAAATTTCGTTCGGCCCAAAATGTCACGGATGTGTCTTTTTTTGTAGTGGGTCTCGTTCTGAAGGCTGCCCTAGCCTGTGTCGTCTTGACGTGTCGCCCTCCGCAAGGCTGCCACCCTTATGCACATGCTGGTGAGGAGCCGGTTAAGCGGAGGTAACTCCCGATGTCTACTCAAGAGCATCAATAGATGTAGTCGTCGCTAGTTGGTCTATGAATATGGATGTAATTTTTATTATTTCTGATGTTCGTCGTATTGCCATGATTGAAGATGAATAGATCGAAAGTTTTCTCGCAAAAAATAGCTGTAAAAGAGAAAGCATTTTGTATATGAGGTCAGCTAGATGGTTGCAGTCCCCAATGAGTGGCTTGCTCCTAATTGTCCATAAGGACCAAGAAAGAGCAGTGTTCGCTTTCCAAGCTAATTTGCGGTCATTGCGTTGAGTTCCGGTAACCAAAGAGTGGAAATCATCAAAGCCGGTTGAATTCCATGACGCCATGATCGGTCCACGAACAACACTCCAAACAAAGTGAGTCACTACACAACGAAAGAAATGTGGTCGCATGTTTCATCCCATCTGCATCACACACACTTGCCATCGCCAAGTCCATGGCGCTTAAGGACCCGATCCCCACTAGGGATCTGGTATCTAGCTACCCGCCACTAGGAAATCTTGATTTTAGCCTGGGTAGACACTTTCTAGATATCAAGGGTGTCGCAAACTCCAAAATTATTAGAAATCTCTATGTACAAGGAGCCCGTGGAGAAATGGCCTGAAGGCTCAAGTTTCCAACTACTTGTACCCTGACCGTCGGAACTGATCTTCCCTACCAAGGCTCCCACCAATCTGTCCCTTTCTGCAAAGTCCAACAGATTCAATCATTGCTTAAAACGGGGGACCATCTACCCCCAACCCAAGCATGAGCAACTTTAGCATTGGGCTCCTCCGCAATTGCAAAGAGCCAAGGGAACCTAGTCATGAAATCACGTACGCCCTTCATGGACCTCAAAATCATGTACCAAGACGCAACAAATGCCAAATCTTGCCAATAGCCTGGGCAAATTGGGATTTTTAAGTTGGATGAACTATTTCTGCTCTATCATCAGAAACGCACTTGTTTGTAAAGATATGGATCCAAAGCCCTCCCTGAAACGTACTATCTAGGCCGGCCTGGCCATAACTTTGATGTTGATCATACCTAGCTCCCACCTCACTAGGAGAACAAAAATGCTCGACAACTTAATCATGTGATATATTCTGTTTACCTCATTTCATCTGCCAAAAGAAATGAGATCACGCCTTATCACTTATCATGAACTCTGTCATCCCCATTGAAATAACTATGTGAATGTACAATTGTGTCTCCCCTGAAGAAAAAAATTCATCTAGTTTGGCTCGAACAAAGCTCACTATAAGAATAATGTCGCGCCAAGCAAACACAAAACCCAATGACCAATTGCATGAAAAAGGAGGAAACCTCTAGCCTAGCTAGTTCAAGCAAGAGTTTTATACATGAAAAACAATGCTCACAAGTGTAAGAACAACTGTACATTGTATAGAGCCAGAGATGTTTGGATGGTCGAACAAATAAGCAAAATTACATGGTTATAACACACCTATTGAGCTGCACGACCTCATTGAGCCCTAAGATAGTTGGATTATCATGCTCGAGCTTTTCTGAGAAACCTAATGACACCTCAAAGGGTATCCTTATGTTGGTTATGGGGCCCATAGTACATGAGTTCATGGGTTGATCCATAATTGACCATAGTGAGATGTGAACTTAGGTCTGGACCGACCCATGCATTAGCTCATATTAAGTGTCTGTACCAAAAAAATATGATGAAGTAGATAATTAGGTTGCTCGTAGTGAAGAGTAACATGCACTAGTATCATGCATAATACTAATTTATGATAATAGCGACCACGTAGATTATCTAAAGCGGTTTATACACTTTAGAGAACTAGAGGGAGCAATAGTAGTAGTTTTGCTTTGGCTCATGACAAGCTAGGAAGACAACATACCCCATGTTGTTTTTGATGTGTCTATCCGGCTAATGACCGTTGCATGCAAAGTAAAATTGGAGTTCCATGGATCAAGAGAAACAAAGACATACCAAACTATGATCAAAATGCAAAATAGAAGGTCTGAATGCTCGAACTTGTTTCAATTTGCATTATTTAGAAACTTTGAATTGATCTTCTTTTATGACAATATTATGCACAACAATTATCGTAGGGGTTTGGATTTAAATTCTTTGGCCCTTATTTGTTTCTCTAGTAGGTGGGTAAAGTCTCATATAAATTCCAACAATTAGCATCATCTCACATTCATTTTCGCGGTGCATGTTTCTAAACTCAAAGAAGGCACTCCAACCGATGGACAATGTAAGTAATAAAATACTCATTGTGTTGATGCATACCGACATCATTGTGCAACCCATGTGCATTTGTGCCGAACACTTGATCAAGGGAGGCGCACGAGCAAGTTCCGCAGGTGCTTAATGTCTTGCAAGTGCACATGGCTGGTTGACAAGCACAATTCATGAAAAAATTTAAGCATAACTTATATACCAAAGTCTAAATGGATAAAGTAAGGCAATTACCAACCCCACAACTACTTTGTCACATATGCAGCTACGTTCGCACCCAAGCCGTTGTTTAGAAATAGCTTATTCTATCGGTTGCTAGGAAAATGGTAAACAAGGGAATTAAACTATGTATTAACTAAAACATAAAATGAATACTATGACTAAACCGAGAAATAAACTAAGGAGAACTAAGGCAATGTTTACTCGAGCAAAAATGGTGTTTATGCAACGGGTCAGTAGTTGGTGGCGCTTGTATGTGTTAATCTAATGATGGGTCAGTGCTAGTTGGGTCACTACCACATAATTTGGTTAGTGATAATGATTTACTAAGCATGGGCAGTTCCTCACATAACTTTACCTATAACCTACCGTCTGTTGAGGCAACTCAATTTTCTTCTTCCCTGTCGCATACTGCCACATCTAAGGAAGAAATTAAGGCCGCAAAGAGTGGACCAAAGGCATTAATTTTTATGGACAATAGTACTTCCTATGTAAGTTGTGCTCATCTCAAGATATCAAAGAATATCACTTGTAAGGTCTATCAGTTCACACAAATACCAATCAACTTCATGTGAGCCCTCGCGAGTTGGATGTCTTCAACTACACCGGTGAATTGGACTTCTCAAACACTAAGTTCACCATAAAGTGAATAAAACCATTAAGAGACACATACATAAACGAGTACCCTATTTCAATCTTGGTGTACTAGGTCATATCCATAACCAACCAATACTCAAATAAATATATCACTAAAAGGAGGTTCAAGAGTGATTGCGATCCATCATGGAGACCGTGATGGGGAAGGAAGAAGGAGTGGTGGAGGTGGCATTGGCGATGGTGGTGATGGAGTCGGTGACGTGGTGGCGGCGGCGACGACACATGGCAGGCGCTTGGTGGTGGCGTCGCCTTGGATGTCTTCCTTCTCGATCTTCCTTTAATGAACAACCTTCTGCACCGTCAACAACTTGGAGTACTTACCATGGTTTTGTCCAATGGAAGGAAACAAAGTGTAATATGAAACTAAACCTCTATACATGAGTTTCTTTTCCTGCTCCTCATGGGCTCAAGAGTTCCTCAACTTCCTTCAATTCCGGGGTGACACTATAGAATCTGCTACCAGCCTTATTATTACCTACTGAACGAGCATCACATGCATGCAAATAAAAATGGAGTTCCATTGATCGCTAGAAGAACATGTATACCGGGCGAATACGATCACAATGAAAAAAAAGATAAAGTAATCAAACCTAAGAACTTCTTTGATTCACATGGTCCTCGGAACTTATGAATAGAAAAAAAAAACCCGCAAGATTGAAGTGTCATATCCTATTGAATGTGATCTAAGCGATTTTTATATTAGTCTATAAAGGAAGTACATGATATCCGTGTAAAAAATCCTACCCGACTCGAAAACACATAAATTTGCATCAAGAGTGTTTGACGTTACAGAAAAACAAATGAAACTATAACAAGATATTTGAGTGGAAGAAAAATTTACCCCCAAAACATAGTGCATTGCGAAATTGATAATCCTACATCCCCGAACCATTTATAGTTGTTTTACAAAAAGAAAACATACACAATAGCAAATCAACGCCATTACACTCATTATTGAATGCACTTTCACATCATATAGATTTATATTATTGTAAATGTTCATACTGATTTATATAAAATTTGGTCAAACTTTATCAAGTACTATGACTTTAGTCAGATGTAACATGCAGAATTAATAAAAACGGAGGGGAACATATCCCCTAAGCTCCTCTAAAAATCATATGAATTCCTTTGAGTGTAAAATAAAAAATCTTATGAATTTGCTGCGAATCAAATGAGCCCGATCTGCAACATTTTATGATCTGAAAATCCGAGTTATTGTCTGGTTGGTTGAGATGACGTGGCCGGACCCAACCAGCAGCCGAGGTCGAGCAGAGCCAGAGCAGAGGCGCCTCACGTGACACGAGTCGTCGTATCGTAAGTTCGTAACCCACCCACCCATCTACCCCACCCCCATCCCCTCCTCCACTCCTATCCCCCCTCTCCGTTTCCCCTCCCAACCGCAGGCGGCGGCGGCGGCGCACCAAGCCAGCGACCCCAACCCCACCTCCCTCCACCGGCCCTCGTCCTGCTTCGGCCGGTCAAGGGGCGCCCGCTCCCGCCTCCCTCCCTCCCTCCTCCTGCGGCCGGTCGCGGCGGCATGCTGGCGTGAATCGAGCGGCGCGGCCTGAGACGAAGGCGAGGGGCGAGCACGAAGAGCGACCGCGGCGGCGAGCTGTGGTACCGCGTCGTCGACGGATCCCCTCCTCCCCGCCCCGGCCAATCCCAAGGTATGCATAGACGGTAGACCCTAAACCTAAACTATATATTTTTTTGCATCTGCCGCTGAACCCTACCATGATTTGGTAGTACGTACTAGCTGTGGAAACTCGTCAGCTGGATTGGGTTTGGTTGCTTGAAGCACGCGTGATTGTCCCTTGCTAGTGGAGTACTATGTGATTTTGGGGCTCTTATATGTATATATGTATGCTGTGATTTTGATGTAGAAAAGCTGTTGGAGTGCTTCTGTATGGGTTTCTAGTTTGTAGACAAGAGACTGAAATTTTCCTTATAAGATGAGCAGTTAGAATTGAACGCGCACGTGTGCATCTCATGACAAATAGTATATGAGTGTCCTGTTTTTCATCTCTACAAACAACACAGAGAGTAGAACATCATGTTTAGTCTATTGTAGAACTTAGGTCCTGTTCATTTGATTGGCAACAACACAGCATAGGCCACTTGTGAATTAGTGCAGGAGTTTCGTTTCATTTCATCATTCATACTTTTATGCTTCATCAACTGATTATTCTCATTCTTATGTCTTGGAGCTCTGAAAAGAGGCTGCACAATGGAGTTATCAAAGCAGGGCCAGGAACCCATGTCAGCTAGCATGGGATCTCAAGCACTCCCCTCTTCAAATATCCAACCTACTCAGACCGGGTATCCCACTGCATTCTATCCTCCCCTATCTGCTGGCTGGGGTGCACAGCCAATGTTCTCTACGGGAGCTTCGGTACCTGTCAGTTCATATTATATTGTCCCTATGAGTCAACAAGCTGCCCAAGCTGGTGCTTCCAGGCCAGAGACTTCACATCCTATATCTGTAAGCAGAGTATCATTGAGGCCGCCGCAGCAGGTGCTGAATGTTCAAACATCTTTGCCAGCAATGACTGGATCACAGCTGTCGCCATCTGTTGCGGGAAAGAAAAGTGTTGCTTCTCCAAAGGTTCAGATGATGAAATCTGCATTATCTACCAAGCGTCCTGCACAGAAAGAACTACCATCAAAGGCTCAGCCTCAGCAGTTTGAATCTGTGAGATCAAAGTTCAGGGAGTCACTTTCTGCTGCACTCGTAATGGATTCTGACCAGCAGGATAAGAAACAATCTGCACAGAACCTTCAGTCTGATGGGTCAGCAGACCAGAAGAAGGTGGAGGGAGATGAAGTGCAGGATACAGTGATGACCACATCCAAGGATGCGAGTACAACCAATTCAGAGGCAGACAATGCTGATGTTGCTAAGAAATGCGAGGGAGATAAGAAGTTAGGCTGTGGCATAGCATCAGACATGATCACAAGCACAAATGATGATAAACAGCAACAACTAAAGCACCTTCCTTCAGAAGATGAAGTATTAGGCCAAAGTATGGTTGTCACAGATGAACTCTTGCAAGGTCATGGCCTTTGTTGGGTTTCTGATTTTGCTGCTGGGATGCCTGAACCTGTGACACAACCTAATTTGAAGAGGGACAGGGCTTCTGATATTGAGCCTGGGGTTACAGGCAATTTGACAGAGTCTGAATCAAAAAGAATAAAGTCTACAGACAAGGCAGCAACAGATAAGGCTAGTATGATCCAGAAGGCTGAAAGCTTGGCATTTAGAATTGAAGAGGAACTCTTTAAACTGTTTGGTGGAGTGAACAAGAAGTACAAGGAGAGAGGCAGATCTCTTCTGTTTAATCTAAAAGATAAAGGCAACCCTGAGTTAAGGTCGAGGGTCATATCTGGAGAACTTGCACCCGATCGCCTTTGTTCAATGACTGCGGAGGAACTTGCTTCCAAAGAGCTCTCAGAGTGGCGGTTGGCTAAAGCCGAAGAACATGAAAAAATGGTTGTCCTTCCTAACACTGAAGTTGATGTCAGGCGTTTAGTGAGGAAAACACACAAAGGAGAGTTCCAAGTTGAAATAGAAGAAACTGATGGTATTTCAGTGGAGGTTGAGCTTGGGGGTAATGTTCTATCTCATGTTCCACCAAAAGCTGTTGAAAGTGAAACAAAAACCAATGATGAAACAAGTATGGATGATAAAACTGGTGTAGAAGTTAAGGACAAGGGTTCTGATGGCATGTCACAAGATGAGGATGGTGGGACAGGTGACAATGATTCATCAGGCAATGTTGAATATATTGAAAATGAGAAAGCAGATCTTATTGATGAACTTATGGTCGATGACTTGAAAGACGCAGAGAATCTTCCACCAATTCCTTCGCTAGATGAATTCATGCTGGGGTTAGATTCTGAACCACCTTTTGAAAATTTATCAGCTGGGACACCGCAAAAAGATCTCAGTGATTCTGATGAACCTAGCTCCACCTTAGAATCTGAGAAACTTCCTGAGACAGAAGATAAGCAGTCTGCACAAAAGAAGGCCAGATCTGAATCAGATGTGCCGGCTTTACAGGGTAAATCGGAGTCCAAGTCAGAATCACCCAAACAGAAGTCAGAATCACCCAAGCAGAAGGTTGGTTCAGAGTTGGTTCCTGATGTGCCGCGCGATGGAGAGTTAATCAAATCCTCCCCTGAGAAAGTCGAATCTAAAGAACCTGCTGCTGCTAGTGCTAATATGTCGAATCCTGTTTCGACTGTGAACCATAAGACAACTGCTGGTCCTATGATTCGTGAGAGTATATGGGAGGGTGCGATTCAGCTTACTCTATCGTCACTCACGAATGTTGTTGCCATTTTCAAAAGGTTTGTTTCATTGGAGAATTGTTTGGTTGTTACCAACTTAGCTTGTCCTGTTGATCTAATCACATTCCCTCTTCATTTTCATCATCTTAAAACGCCTTTTAATTTTCCTTTAGTGATCATTCTGTATGTTGCATTCTTGAACTTGTTTGATCTGGCCTTCAGTTTTCTAATGGCACGGGTGGAAATCCACTCAATTAGGTAATACTATATGTTACTGAAATGGGACAGCTTCTATACCACTATGTAGTTCATGAGTTTCCGAAAAAGGATTTACCTCACCATCTACACTTTTATCGGACCGTAGTGGTCTTCAGCCGGCTTCTGAACCATTCTCTCGAATGTTCACCTTCCGTTGCCCTTTCCCCCCAACCATGCGGTATTAGTGATTCTAACTGAAGAATGAAATGGTTTTTTTGTAAGTGAGAATGCATTATTGAGCACTGGGCTTATATTCATCTTGCAAATAGTTATGCACTTATGCTTATGTGCAGTTTAGTTTGGGCCTGTACCAACGAATTCCTGTCTACCAAGAATGGCTGCGATTCCTGATTAAAAGATGTTCGGACTTCCTAAAGGAGTAAGAAAAAAATAAGGCTGGTGAAAAAGAACAAATGAAAACACTACATGCAAATATGCTATGTCAAATTATTATACTCGGGCAATTTTTTGATGGCATGTTTCTAATTTACGTAGTTATGCTAAGTGGCAAACAGTTGTGAAAGCAAATGTTTAACATGCGAAGCACATGCTACTTGCTAGTACAATTAAGGGGGGCACCAGTTGCTGAGTCTCTCACCGTCTCACATGTGGAAGTTAAATTATTGCGCATGATCTGCATGAATGAGAGGATAAATGTGAGCGTTAGCTCCTAAATTAATGAATATGGACTGCTTTTTGGCTACATGTGACCTTATTCGGTACTTAATATTTGTATTGGTTCTGACATATCTTGAAATTTCTCTTGTACAGTGGTGAAAAGCCATCTGGGAAAGAATGGAGTAGCTTAATTGAAATCAAGGGGAGAGTTAAACTTAGTGCTTTTCAAGATTTTCTCGAACAACTTCCCAAATCTAGGAGCCGCGCTATAATGGTAATTCTGTTTTGAATGCATAATTTGTTTCTAGATGATGTTCTTACTGGAATGATTATGGTTTTACACATTTATGCTGGCTACTTTCCAATATGTTGTGGATGCTAGATAACTCTCCATGTTATAATCACACGCTCATTAGAGGTCAATGGCATATGTCCATCTGGTAAAAGAAAAATGAAATCAGTGATGAGAATAGATGTTTTGATCCCTCTCGTGTCCAGAGCTCAGAATTTTGGAGGAAAATAGCCTCAGATTTTTATAAAATTCCTCTAAAGTTTCTACCTTGAATGGGTGGGTCCTAAACTGGCAATATTTCAAAAAGCAATACTAGTACAATGGCATCTGTCATGTTTTTTGAGATTTTCATAATATCTAGATACACTGTTGTTTAGAGGCAGGGACATGTGCAGGTGTGTTGGTACTTTTATGCTA
Source organism: Aegilops tauschii subsp. strangulata (assembly GCF_002575655.3). NCBI lineage: Eukaryota > Viridiplantae > Streptophyta > Magnoliopsida > Poales > Poaceae > Aegilops > Aegilops tauschii. Next base: position 31,881,600 of record NC_053040.3, on the reverse strand, counting down.
GTCGCCAGAAATTTTTCCTAGCAGGTGCTTAAGAAATCTATATCTGTACTTACTTGATAATGTGTGTACTTCTCAAGCTAGCTGGTGAATATATTTTGAATCAGAACAGTATATGTACTTGTAATTGTTACCATTATGCAATTAGATTGGTACTGCCCAATTGAATTATTTCACTAGATAGCGCAAGAACTGCAAATAATAGTGTTGTATTCCTTCTAGGATTGTATTTCCACTTGTACTGCTTATGTCTACATGCACATAGTTAAATTATGTGTCCTGTGCTGCATTTAATTCTCTGTTCCGCCATCGAGAATCCGTTCCATCTGTTTTAAGTACCTGTACTGCTACTTCTATAGGTAACGGAGCTGTGCTGGAAGGAGGGTTCGTCGGAGAGTGGCCGCCAACAACTCTCGCAGGTTCCTTTTCTAAGTCAGATCACCCATCATGAGCTTACCAGAGTTTTGATGATTGTTTTCACTAAATTGGCTCGTTCTTTTGCAGACAATTGATTCATATATTGCAGATGAGAGAGTGGGACTAGCTGAGCCTGCAGATGGACTGGAGCTGTACCTGTGCCCTCCTCAAGGGAAAACTGTGGAGATTCTCTCCCAGCACCTGCCAAAGGAGCACTTGGGTGGTCTCGCTGTGGCAGAAACGTCGATAATTGGAATCGTCGTCTGGCGGAGACCCAGCGTTCCTAGGGTGTCCTCCCATCAGAGGCATGATGGTTCCAAGAGGCAGTCAGCCCCAAGGAAACCCCAGGTTACCGGTTCTACTTCGGCCCATAGGCCCTCCGCGCCCCAGAACTCTCACGGCGTGCCACCAGGTTTTCCCAACCAGCGCCACCACCAGCACCAAGAGGAGGATGTAACCGATGACGATGTGCCCCCAGGTTTTGGGCCTGGCGTTGTTGCGCGCAGGGATGAAGACGATCTCCCCGAATTTAATTTTGTTAACCCCGCTGCTAATGTAACGACGCATGCCTTCAAGGGCCAACGGCATGTACCACCGACCTCTGCTCGCCCAGTCGAGCAAATGAGGGAATTGGTTCAGAAGTATGGTAAAAGATCATCTGTTGAATCGCGTCCGTGGGCTGACGACGACGACGACGATGATATACCAGAGTGGAACCCCATCCAGCAAAGTAGGCAGCCGCCTCCATTTACACCCACCCCGCAGCAACCACTCCCACCACCACCACCACTGCCGCCCATGCAGCAGATCCACCATGCGTACCAGCAGTACAACCCAAATGCAATGCAGCCTCTCCTTCCCCAGGTTGCAATGCAGTACAGCCTTAGTAGCCAGCAGCAGCTCCCTTTGGTCCAGCAGCAGCTTCAGCCTTCGCAAACATGGCAGCAGCAGCCTAGTGCCTGGTGGCCGGCGACGGCGCAGCAGGGTGGGCCGGCCGCCGCCGGCTCTGCTGTTCCAGCACCCCAGTATGGTGGTGTGATAATGCCTAATGGTAGCAGCGCCCAAGCTGGGAATCTAGGTGGCGCCCCCTGGGGACAGAGATAGAAACGAAGATGTAAAATTTAGCTCTCTTGTTTTCTTTGTAGCTGCCAGCGTCAGTTCTAGTGTTGGTCTCTTTTACCTCTTTTAGCTTACAGATTCGTGTAAGTATGTGTACACCCCTCCTGTACCCGAGCATGTAACTCTAGATGCCTGTGTGGGTTGTATTTCGTAATAAACATCATAGGATCTGTCGCACTGAACCATTGCTCTCCTTGGACAAGACATTCTGTAAACGGTTGTTTGGACGCAGAAAAATTTGGCAATAATGTTTGGACGCAGAAAATAAGTTGTAAACGGTTTGGAACTCTTAAGTGACATTTTGATGCATCCGGATTAATAATTTTAGTGAATTATAACTCTGGTCTTCCCTTGAATTAGTAGCCATGATGGTTGAGGCAAGAGCCCACGGGAGATGCACTTCTATTTTTGTGCAGTTGATGTTCCGTAGGACGTGGGTTGGTGGATGGGAGCTGTCTGCCCGTGATCTTTTGCTGTTGTTCCGCTCGTGCATGATGGGCTGTCGGGACTATTCCTCATCTTTTGAAAAGGCTGCAAAATATTTCCCTGTTTTTTTCAGTAAGCTTATAAGCACCTTTTATCTGCAAAGTAACATATTACCTTTTTTTTGAGGTGCAGTAACATATTACCTATGCTCCAAAATATTTACGAGGTTAGAGAAAACGTACCATCAAACCTTTTATTAGGAAGTGAACAAGAAACGCTTGGGCTTGCCAGTTTAATTACCAAATGACGGTACATAGAGCAATACGTTCAGAACAGGGTGTTGCATTTCGATGCAAACCCTGAAACAAAAAGGGGATCTAGTTCATGGATCTTTTTCTCAGCTCATTTCCCTACCTAATTAGATCACGTCTTTAACTACAAAAGAGAACAGAACATTTATTTATTTATTTTTGCAGCACAATCCCTACTTTGGACTACGAGCGCAGTGGTCAAGCTCCATGGAGCCCTTTTTTGAAACATTCAAAAAGACACATTTCAAAATTTCATCAGATTCTGGAAAACAGTTCCACACTGACATATGGATGTACTACAAGTGTGTAAATTTTCATGAGAAAAAAATATTGGCACGCGAGCTATACATGAAAGTGAAAATTGTTGGTTTTAACAGTGAACAGTCCACAGAATGTTCACTGTCAAAATCACAATTTTTTTCATTTTTGTGTACCTCGTGCGTCGATGCATTTTCTCATGAAAATTTGCACACGTGCATTATACATCTGTATTGCAATGTGATTTGTTTTCTAGAATTTTTTGAAACTTCAAAAAAAAAAATACGAGGTCCATGGAGCTCGACACTTCTTCTTATCAGTATACTACTTCTTTTACACATTCAACCCATAACAGCCTGATTAAATCCATAATTAAGATTTCTAAAAAAAGTTTGCTCATAAGAAAACCCAACCATTTCCTGCATCCACTCATCTGTTTTTAACATTATAAGATAGGGCAGAGAATCGTTCCAGTTAGAAAGTTAAGCTCATTCCTTTTTATTTGTACCAAAATTGGAGCCACACTCTATTTACTTATCAACTAGACGATATTTTTTTAAAATTATTTTATTCTTGCATGCTATTTTTCATTCATTTTTAATCTACATATATTCATTGACACTTTTTCCTAGGCGCTCCACGTATTCTCCCTATACCTGATTCACAAAGAATAACCAACTAGTTATGTTAGATTTATTGATAAGATGAGTATGTTTTTTTGAAACAGAGTCATAAGCTTTGCCTCATCCATTAAGTAAGAGAGGAGCATATAGTTTTGTTACGGTTACACAGATCCCATATTAGGGCCAGTTCTTTTGAGCTATGCTGTGGAAATAAGAACCTGTTAGAATAAGCTCATGTGGAAATAAGCTCCAGATAATAAGCTAGCCAGTTCTTTTCCATGTCTGTTTTGTCAGCTTATCTGCCGTATGGTCGGGGAAAAGTCTGTAATGCCCTTGAACTATATTGTTGTTTGGATTAAATGATATCATATTTTTTTTTATCATTTTGATACCCATATGAATGTAAATTCGACTTCCAGACAATACAATATGCCGATGCTTTCATCTATTATTCATGATGTCAATAAAAAAGAATTAGAAGAATTAATATGTGGTACAAACAACAACTAGATATTGCTTTCTATGCAAATACAATGATATCATCCAGAGGGCAACAATCTTGTACTTATACTTGGCACAATCAGCACATCCATATCAAAATTAGTTCTGCCATATATGAGCAACACCTCGTACTCGTAGCAAATCAAGATGAAAACAACACACATCAGCAACAGCTCATAGCAAATCTACATGAAAATTTTGCAAAATCAAAATCAAAGGAGCTCCTAGCTGATGCTCGGGCTCACGACCAGGGAGGAGGGGAGGGGGAGCGGGGGTCCTTCGCCGGAGTAGCACGTTGGCCAGAGTGGGCGCCGTCCACTTGAGTGGAGCCCTGGCCGGACCGGGCCAGGAGCTGCTGCTGGACACCGGGGGAGGGAGGGAAAGCGCCAGAGGCAGCTGGGGCGGGAGATGCAGGCCTACCCGCCGGCCAAGTCGCCGGAGCTGGGGGCGTCGAGGAGCAGAGGCCCGACGGCGGCGGCGGGTTCGCTGGAGGAACCCTAGGCGGGAGTGAGAGTCCTGTGGTCGAGTGCGGGAGGGAGGGGATCGAGTGCCAGCCTCATCTGTCTGTTTTTTCCATCGGGCATGTTTCTGGTGTGGGACTAGGCAGTGGCAATTTTGACGTAATAAGATCGAACGAACGGTCGTTACTCTCTCGGTATGTTATTAGAGCAACTCTAGCAGACCCCGCATCCGCCCCCGACCCGCAAAATAACCGTCAAAATGCGGGTAGGGGCGGAAAAACCTGCCCGATCTGACCCCGCATCCCGCCCCGACCCGCAAAATTTTTTGAGGGGCGCTGCAAAATTCCGACCCCAACTCGGGAATACGCGGGTTTCTCCCTCGCGGCTGCGGTGCCCTGCATCACAGAGAAGCAGTTGGCGGGACGGACATTTCAGCCCGCGCGCTTTCCCCCCTCCTTCCGCCGCCGACCGCTCTTGCTTCCGCCCGCCCGCCGCCGGCGATTTCCGGCCAAATCTGCGGGCGGAGTCGGTCCGCGGGGCCGCCCACACCCTCCCGCCCCGAGATGCTGCACTGCCCCCCCCCCGATCCGGTGAGAAGAGCCGCCCTCATCGCTGCCGCCACCGGGGATTGACCGCCGTCGTGCCCGCCTCCTCGTCGTCGCCCGGGATCACCCGCCGCGTCCGCCACCGGTTAGTGCGTTTTGTTGTGATTTTTGCAATCTAGGTTTAGTTAATTTGACGCGCCGGTGCGCATGTAGATGGAGTTGAGCCCGTGCGAGAAGTTCTTGCTCTCTGATTCGTCCGATTCGGACGACTCGGATGTTGAGACCATGCTTGCGAACTTTCGGTAGCAAACGTTGGTCATGGCACTTGCCGTGAAGGAGCACGAAGACGAGAACCGGAAGAGGAGGCGAGGATCGACCGTCGGGCGTCTTTGCATTCCCCGGAATCGTCATCTTGGGAACGAGATGTTGATGCAAGACTACTTCGCGGAGAATCCAAGGTATCCACCGCACCTCTTCCGGAGAAGGTACCGAATGCGCCAATCCCTCTTTGTCAAAATTGTTCAAGCTTGCGAGGCAAATTGCCGGTATTTTACTCAAAGAAGAAATGCTGCGGGCTTAAAGGGATTTAGTGCATATCAAAAACTCTCCGCGGCAATGCGGGTGATTGCATATGGTGTTTCGGCTGACCGTGCCGATGAGTACCTTCACATTGGTGAAGATACTACAATTGAGTCTGTGCGTAGATTTGCAAAGGTGATCATCCGTCTCTTTGGTCTTGAGAATCTTCGGGCACCCAACGAAGATGACACAAAGAAATTGATGGCAACTAATGAGAGGAGAGGTTGGCCTGGCATGCTAGGTAGCATTGATTGTATGCATTGGACTTGGAAAAATTGCCCCAAGGCATGACAAGGAATGTATTGTGGCAAGTCTCGTGATGCAACAATTGTGCTTGAGGCCGTAGCATCCGAGGATTTATGGATTTGGCATTGCTTTTTTGGTATGCCGGGCACTCTCAATGATATCAATGTGTTGCAACGGTCTCATTTGTTTGCTAGGCTTGCCAGTGGTGATGCTCCTGCTTGCAACTACACTATCAATGGGCATGAATACACAAAGGGGTACTATCTTGCTAATGGTATATACCCTCCTTGGTGCACATTTGTCAAAAGCATCAAAGAACCCAAAACTAAAAAGCAATGTGAATTTGCAAGGGTGCAAGAGGCAGCCCGAAAAGACATTGAAAGAGCATTCGGTGTTTTGCAATCTAGGTTTGACATTGTCCGTGGTCCTGCTCGTTTTTAGGATAAGAAAACCTTGAAAAATATTATGACATGCTGTGTTATCCTACACAATATGATTCTTGAAGATGAGAGAGGAATGAACTTGGAATTCTTCTATGACAATGTGGGTAGTCGTGTTAAACCAGCTAGAGGCCCTAACCGCATTAGAACTTTTCTTCAAACATACAAGGAGATTGAAAATGCAAACACCCACTTTCAACTTCAGGAGGATCTCACTGAGCACCATTGGCAAAGAACTGGACAGTGACTTATTTTTGTATTCATTTGTATTTGTATTCATGACAAGTTTTGTATTGCATTATTTAAGTTTGCTATGCTGATTTGAATAATTATTTGTAATGTGGATGATTATTGTATTATGTTTGATTTGATAATTAAGTTTTACTTTCGATTGTTGTCTTTATATTGGATTTGATATTTGCGGGCCGATAAGATGCGGGATGCAGCGGCGCAAAGAGCAGATCCCGCAAAGCCGACCCGTAAAAAAGCATATTCCGCGCATATACTTTTTTACGGGTCCGTTTGAGGGGTCTGCATCTGTGGCCGTCCAAGCCGGCCCGCAAAAGTGGTTTTGCGCGAATTGCAAATGCGTTTTGCGGGCCGGTGGGATGCGGGGTTTGCTAGAGTTGCTCTTACCTAATTTGCTAGCTCCTACTATTACCCGAAGTTTTGCTTCTCCCTTTATGGCACCAATGATCACCGCCGGTGGAGTGGATCTGTGCCGGAAGAACCGTGCATTCCTCTCATTCAAAATAGATCAACCAAGGAGCACGGTGAGGGAGTTCATTGCTTTTCTATGGGGAATGTTGTCGACTGACATAGTACGATACCAATGCTTGATAGATTTCTCTGCTGCTTACGTGGATGTGTCAATGGTGTGGAGGCCTAGCCAATCCTTGACGGGGTTGCAAATCCGGATTCTGAAACGATATTTGAAGAATAGATGAGCCCCGCATTCTTAAACTTGTTTGCAAAGTGGATAAATGCCACAATTTTGCCAACCATGCCAAGCAAGCCAGTGGAGCATCCAAATACTGTACTGGATTGCAAACCAAGCATTTTTTTTTTGCCTTTGGTGGGGCCCAAGCACCCCAGATGAAACATCACAATGTTATGCTTGTTGACCGAATAAATTGTGCATTATATGTTAAGGCCGATGAGTATTGCCCACTTGGCGAGCCCTTCCATATTAAGTCATCTTCGACATCCTTGGGAAGGTGTGTGCCCTCAATGCATGATCAAAGTGTAATAAATCCCGTAGGTGCTGCATGGAAGTGACCTCATCAAGGCTGATTTTGCGAACCCAAGCATTGTCCGCCAAGACTTTGACTTGCCGATTTTTACGCGAGGAAGCTGTGTAGATGAGAGGAGCGATGTCCTTTGGCCTCTTCCAGTTGAGCCAAGGGAGTCCCAAAATGTGGCATGAGGCATGGGTACCATTGCCAATGATGATAGTAGTAGAAGCGTAGAGAGTCCATCTTATCGCATGGATTCTTCAAACCCACCCAAATTTTGACGGGCTCTTTCAACTCGTACCAAAGTCAACGCAATAGCAACGCACGAGTGAACATTTCGAGACCAAGCACACTAAATCCGCGGGAGCTATATCTCACTTATAGCGAGACGTAGCTTCAGCTCGCCCCTGGTGCGGCACTACTGGGTCGACCCAGTATTGTAGCTGCCGCACGACTTTTATTCTCCCTATGGTATTCTTATTGTTTTTTTAATGTTTGCATCCGTTTTTGGGATTTTCTCTGATTTTTTTACTTTTTATTTACATTTATTTTTCTTTGTTTATTTCTTTGGTTTTCACCGGCTTTCTTCGATTTCTTTCTTTCTATTTTTCATTTTCTAACACATGTCTATGATTTCATGCACTGTACATTTTTGTATACACGTTCAACATTTTTCAAATACATGTATATCATTTTTTGAAATATATTTTCCGATGTCTATTTTTTCATACACATTGTATATTTTTGGTATATTTCTAAAACATTTTTTTATACATGCTGAACATTTTTTATACATGCTTTTAAATATTTTTCAAATACGTGTTAAATATGAGCGGAATGCTCGGGTCATTAGGCAAAAGAGTGCACCACCACTAATCTTACTCAACATCATCATCAAGATAGAGGCGCGGCTGTGGGTCACCGCGGGTGCCAAAAGGCTAGGGATAATATTTTTTGGATAGTAATAGTTTGTTGTAAAAGGGGTGGTATTTGTAACAAAACTCTATTCTCTTCTTAATTAATGGACAAGGCAAATCTTTTGCCTCTGCTGAATAAAAAACAATTTTCCAATGCACATTGAAACACTATGGTAATGATACAAAACATGTTTTCAAATTACTGTGAACTTATTTTTACATTGTATAAACATTTTTTAATAACGCTCAAACAAAATGTAATGTACATATTATGGATGTTATGAAACGTTGTTTGAATTATAGGGACAATTTTTTACATTCTATATTTTTTAAACGTATGAAACACGTGAACAATTTGTAATGTCACAAAGAGTTTAATTAATGGTACCAACTTTTAAAGAAAAAATATACTAATTTTTTTTTGCATTGCGTTAACATTTCATATTTATAGTGATTTTTCTAAATTTTCACTAAATAAATTATTTTCTGAAATATATATATATATATATATATATATATTTATAAGGTCTCGAAACATAAAAAATATAAAAAAGATAAAATGAATGAAATTTGCGAACTAATCCTACTGGGCTGGCCCGCTTAGCACGCTCCTAAGGCGATGCGTACCTCTATCTCTCTGTAAGCGAGACAAAGAAGTGTCGGCGAAATCTCCCAAAGCTGATTTGTTTGGGCAGCACATGGTGGTCCAAAAAATGTTCTTGTTTTTAAAATTTGTTCAAAATTTTAAAAATATCTGCATTTAAAAAAATGTTTGTGGTTTTAATTTTTTTTCATAACTTCTAAAACTGTTCCCTTCTTCAAATTTTGTTTTTAAATAAAAAAATTGTTCACTTTTAAAAAAATCGTAAAAATTTAAAAAACCGTTCACAGTTTCAAGAAATTGTTCCTGTTTTCAAGAAAATCGCGCAATTTCAAAAAGTGTTAAAACATTGTTTAGAATTTCAAGAATTGTTCATTTATTTTTGTTTTGCTCTAAATTTTCACAAATTTTAATAAAAATCCTGATTACATAAAAATGTTCAGAATTTCAGAAAATGTTCCTTTTTTCAAAGAAATGTTAGAAAAATGTGCTAAAATGTTCGTGGTTTCTAGTTTTTGTTCAGAGTTTAAAGAAATTGTCCCTGTTTCCAAAAATTGTTCACAGATTCAAAATTTTTAGCCTTTTCAAATTTTGTTTGGAGTTTCAAATGTCATTACGGGCTCGGACAAGACCACTTGTCTGTGACGAGCCTTATCATCGATCTACTAGTTTGGAGGCATTAGTGGTATGGCCCCGAGGGCTCGGCTGGAGGTTTAGCATTGAGCGGCCTAAACGATGATGGTGTGTTTTGATAGCAAAAATGGACCGTTGGTCATCAATTCTGGCCACTAGAATTGGCCCGTCGGTGCTCTACATTCAAAACTCACGCTTTTCCCGCCGGTTAGTATTGCTGTTTATGCGGCCTGTTATAATCCATATCTACTGCCCGTTTCGATTCCAAAGCCACATTGTCATCGCCGAGCCCCTATTCGTTCAATTTTCACCATCTTCGGCCACACGCTGCCACTCCTCTCCTTGAAAATTGCCAATAAATATGCCACCGGAGAGGAGAACACTCGTCGTGATGCGTAGACGCCCCAGGACTGGGGGTAAGGCGAGTGCCGAGTCTGCAATTCACAATGGCCACTCTAACTCAAATCAGGGGAACAACCGCAACTAGAAGCACAAAGTGTGATGGAGATGGTGTGAGCGTGGCAGATCTGGTCGCAATTGCAATGCGCAGTGATCAACACGGTAATGATGGCTGGCAGAAAAACCATCAATGGTAACAACGCAAGTCGCAAAAGTTGTCATATGACGATATCCCAGATCAGCATCGCAAGTTCCACAACACTAGGGAGAGAACTACATGTCCTATAACAATATCCTAGATGGAGATGGGAATGGCAGTGGCTATGGGGATGGATGGTGGTGTGGCGGCTTAGAGTTCCTGGTCTTCATTGTCTCGATGATTCATGCGATGTTATGTTGGGAATGGGGCCTCGAGACTTTTATAAAGTTGACTTATGATGATGTCACGAAGGCGACGTCAGGTGGTATGCGCGCTTGTATGAGCGGGTGCACTTGTACCAGACGCCGTATTTTCCTCTGGATGTGTCTCTGCGCCTCCAACTACTTGGGGTTAATCGTCAGACTTCATATTTCTGTATATGCTTTGATTCCTTCCTTGAAATGGCCCATTCCCATGGGAAACAAAATAAATAAAGGGATTTGTATGCCCTTGCTTTTTATTAGTCATTAGTAATAGTATTAGAGCCAGTTTAAACAATGGTGAAAATGAGTGTAAAATACACTCATCATGGACCAGCACGACCCTTCACGCCCTAAAGGCCACTCTGACCAGGCTCAGCTGTCCCGAGTGGCTCTTCAAGTGGCCAGACGGATCCAGATCATTGCGTTATAGTGTAGAAATAGTTCTCGAGACACATCAATCGCGTCCATTCGAATGCAGACCAGCTCTACACATAAGGCTAGTCATAGTGGGGAGTAACTTTGACTAGTAACATGCATATGTTACTACCTTTATAGTGAGGAGTAACATATATGTGGTATCTGATATGCCCATTTTGCATCATGTTTTTCTACTATTATTTATGATGTTTTTATCCATAATAATGCTTTTTGGAGTAATCTAATGCCTTTTCTCTCATAATATGCAAGATATACACAAAGAGGGAGAATTTCGGCAGCTGAAAATCTGGACCTGGAAAAGCTACGTCAGGCTACCTATTCTGCACAACTCCAAACAAACTGAAACTTCACGGAGAATTTTTATGGAATATATGAAGAATATTGGAGAAAATAAGTACCAGAGGGGGCCCACCAGGTGGGCACAACCCACCTGGGCGCGCTAGGGAGCCCAGCCATGCCCTGGTGGGTTGTGCTCACCCAGACCCACCTTTGGTGCCCATCTTCTGGTATATAAGTCATTTTGACCTAGAAAAAAAAATAAGGAGGGGACTTTCAGGATGGAGTGCCGCCGTCTCAAGGCGGAACTTGGGCAGGAGCACTTTTGCCCTCTCCGGCAGAGTGATTCCGCCGGGGGAACTTCCCTCCCGGAGGGGGAAATCATCGTCATCGTCATCATCATCATTAACAACTCTCCCATCTTGGGGAGGGCCATCTCCATCAACATCTTCAACAGCACCGTCCCATCTCAAACTGTAGTTCATCTCTTGTGTTCAATCTTGTTATCCGAACTATAGATTGGTGCTTGTGGGTGACTAGTAGTGTTGATTACATCTTGTAGTTGATTACTATATGGTTTATTTGGTGGAAGATTATATGTTCAGATCCAATATGCTATTTAATACCCCTCTGATCTTGAGCATGATTATCATTTGTGAGTATTTACTTTTGTTCTTGAGGTCACGGGAGAAATCGTGTTGCAAGTAATCATGTGAACTTGATATGTGTTCGATATTTTGATAGTATGTATGTTGTGATTCCCTTAGTGGTGTCATGTGAACGTCGACTACATGACACTTCACCATATTTGGGCCTAAGAGAATGCATTGTGGAGTAGCAATTATATGATGGGTTGCGAGAGTGACAGAAGCTTAAACTCCAGCTTATGCGCTATTCCGTAAGGGACCGATTGGATCCAAAAGTTTAATGCTATGGTGAGAATTTATTCTTAATACTTTTCTGGTACTTGCGGATGCTTGCGGGATGGTTAATAATAAGTAGGGGTTTTGTTCAAGTAAGAACAACACCTAAGCACCGGTCTACCGACATATCAAATTATGAAAGTACCGAACACAAATCAAACTAACATGGTGAAAGTGACTAGACGAAAAATCCCGTGTACCCTCAAGAACGATTTGCTTATCATAAGAGACTGTTTTGGCCTGTCCTTTGCCTCAAAAGGATTGGGATACCTTGCTGCACTTTTGTTACTACTATCGTTACTTGCTCGTTACAAATTATCTTGCTATCAAACTACTGTGCTACTTACAATTTCAGCACTTGCACACATTACCTTGCTGAAAACCACTTGTCATTTCCTTCTGCTCCTCGTTGGGTTCGACACTCTTACTTATCGAAAAGAGCTAAAATTGATCCCCTATACTTGTGGCTCATCAAGGCTATTTTATGACGCCGTTGCCGGGGAGTGAAGCGCCTTTGGTAAGTAAACATTTATATAGTGTGCTGAAATTTACTGTCACTTGATACTATGGAAAACAATTCTTTGAGGGGTTTGTTCGGGGTATCTTCACCTCGACCGGAACCACAATTAGCTACCCCTCAACCTACTTCACCTACTGAAAATATTGAATATGAAATTCCTTCGGGTATGATAGAACAACTGCTAGCTAATCCTTATGCAGGAGATGGAACCGAACATCCTGATATGCACTTGATATATGTAGAACAAATTTGTGGATTGTTCAAGCTTGCAGGTTTACCCGGAGATGAAGTTATGAAGAAGGTTTTCCCTTTATCTTTGAAGAGAAAAGCATTGGCATGGTACAGGCTCTGCGATGATATTGGATCCTGGAATTGGAGTTCCATAAAAAATTCTATCCTATGCATCTAGTTCATCGTGATCGGAATTACATATATAATTTTTGGCCTCGTGAAGGAGAAAGTATCTCTCTATCTTGGGGGAGGCTTAAGTCAATTATATTGATGCCCCAATCATGAGCTCTCAAGAGAAATTATTATCCAGAATTTTTATGCTTGGCTTTCTCGTGATGATCAATCCATGCTTGATACTTCTTGTACTGGTTCTTTTATGAAGAAGACTATTGAATTATGGTGGGATCTTTTGGAAAGAATTAAACGTAACTCTGAAGATTGGGAACTCGACGAAGGTAAAGAGTGAGGTATTAAACTTAAGTATGATTGTGTTAAATATTTTATGAATACTGATGCTTTTCAAAAATTTAGCACTAAATATGGACTTGACTCTGAGATAGTAGCCTCCTTTTGTGAATCATTTTCTACTCATGTTGATCTCCCTAAAGAGAAGTGGTTTAAATATCACCCACCTATGAAAGAAGAAATTAGAGAACCAGTAACAGTTAAAGAAGAAACTATACTTTACAATGTTGATCCAGTTGTTCGTACTGTTTATATTGAGAAACCACCTTTTCCTGTTAGGATAAAGGAACATGCTATAGTTTCAACTGTGGTCAACAAAAGTTATATTAGAACACCTAAACCAGATGAACAAATTAAAGTAGAACCTAGTATTGCTATGGTTAAGGATCTCTTGGAAGAAAATGTAGATGGGCATGTTATTTACTTCTGCGAAGAAGCTGCCAGAATTGCCAAACCTGATAAAAAGGATAAACACAGACATGTTGTTGGCATGCCCGTTGTCTCAGTTAAAATAGGAGATCACTGTTATCATGGTTTATGTGACATAGGTGCTAGCGTGAGTGCTATTCCTTATTCCTTATATCAAGAAATTATGAATGACATAGCACCCGCAGAGATAGAAGACATATATGTTACCATTAAACTTGCTAATAGAGATAGCATATCACCAGTTGGGATTGTTAGAGATGCTGAAGTCTTGTGTGGGAAAATAAAATACCCTACTGATTTTCTTGTTCTTGGTTCCCCACAAGATGACTTTTGTCCCATTATCTTTGGTAGAACTTTCTTGAACACCGTTAATGCTAAGATAGATAGTGAGAAACAAACTGTCGGTGTTAGTTTTGGTGATGAGTCTCATGAGTTTAATTTTTCCAAGTTTAGTAGAAAGTTTCCTGAAAAAGAATTGCCTAGTGAGGATGAAATAATTGGTCTTGCTTCTATTGCTGTACCACCTCCTGATCCACTAGAACAATATTTGCTAGACCATGAAAATGATTTACATATGCATGAAAGAAATGAAATAGTGTCAGAGTAATGGGCCACGGGTAGCCTAACCCGAGTCCCAGAACCTTTCAAGACATCGGGGCTGGCTGCGCACCTCAAGACGTCAAGACGAAGCGCCGCCTTCTGGTGGCCGGCTGGCTGAACGACCGACTTCCAGAAGACGGCCATGCTCAGGAAGGCGGCTCCAAGACGGGCCAACTCCTAGTAGGCGGCTTCCAGAGAGGCCGGCTCCTAGCAGTCGGCCCATGGCGCCCTCAAAGTCTGCGCCCCCATTAAGAAGACAAGACAGTGCAAGGCTACAGTGTAGCCCATCACCCCCGTATCCAGGGCCGGGCGTGGCCACAGTGCTCCGTACAGGCAGAGATCTCCGCCCGGCGCGGCACTATTGCCACTCCGCCCCTGACGTCACTCCTGTCAGGCGGAGCCCTGCTCCCACGACCGCCTGTCGGTACAGCCTGAAGACGACGGGCCCTACCGGGCAGCGAGAGCCCGGAAGACAGCAGAGGCCTCACCAGTCGGACCCGAGGGAGGTCGGCTCCTAGCAGGCGGCCCGTTCCTTCCTCGAGGCCTGTGCACCATTAACCAGATAAGACCCAGAGTGGCTACAGTGATCTCCCACCAGGCGGCGGGACTGTAGCCACGCCCTCCTGACCAAGCATGCATCATTAGCGTTGCGGCTACAGTAATCAGCAGCCAGCAAGACCCGCGAGCGGCGGAGGCGGCCTGTCGGCTCCGTACCAGACCAGTCGGTGGGGCCCACCAAGCGGCGGGCCCCAGCAGCCGGCGGAGAAACCGGCGACCAGAGAGACTGACAGTCGGGACCTACACCCGGCCGGATTACCATTGTACCCTTGGGGGTAGGCCTATATAAACCCCCCAGGGCACCCATGCAAAGGGTTCCAACCTGTTAGAATTAGACTCACACCTAGGGGGAGAGGAAAGCAAGCCCTGCCTTCTTCTACCTCTAGCATACAGCTCGAGGAGCACCATTGTACCCACTAGTGCCTTAGTGATCATGTGGAGACCCCGGAGCAGGACTAGGGGTGTTATCTCCTAGGAGAGCCCCGAACCTGGGTAAAGTGCGCCGGCGTTCGTGTCTACGCCTCATCCCGCTTCCAAGCACCGGTGACGTTCTACTCGCTCCCACCATGATAAGCCATCCATTGGCATATGTCGCACCCAACCCCCGACATTTGGCGCCCACCGTGGGGCGAGGTGCACCGTCTCCCGGAGACCTGTTCTGGACGGGAACCCTGTTCCTTCCTGGCGAGTGCAGCCAGCCCGGCACGCCAGACGGTGTCTGTGCCGACGCGTTGCACGACGCGGAGGTCGCGTGCGTGGCGAGCTGCCTCGCCGATCTTGTTGGCGAGATTCGCCTCTCCGACGAGCCCGCGTCTGATGCGGGCACCGATGGCCCTGAGAGCCGCCTCGTGAGCCTCCTCGATCAGCTTCACGTCGCCAGCGAGCCTGCTGCAGACTTGGAGTCAGTTGGCTCCACTGAACCGATGTTGGTCGACTCCGACACGGCGTTGCTTGACGCGTTCCCCACCAACGTGGTGGTCTACGACGAGCCGCTTCCTCGCGCGGACAGCGGCGGCAGCACCGTCACGGAAGTGTTCGTCATCAGCCATGGCGAGCACTTTGGTGGAGGTGGCCAGGATCCGTTGCAGGCGGCGATGCAAGACCTGACTGCGCCCGTTCCAGAAGACGTCGACGCCGAGACGCTGGAGGCACGCCGTGTCCAGCTCGTAGAAAGCGCCAACCGGCTGGCCAGCATGAGACGCCTTTCGGAGGCGTACCAGCGGGAGATGGACCGTGCTGTCGGCGGCACGCCGACTCCTGGTGGTCCTAGCCGCGTTGGCCTGGTCCGGCAGCGTGGCGCGACCGTCGCCAGCATGTTCGGGACAGATCCTCCCGTCTACGCCACGCCTGCAGAGAACATACGCGCTGCCCAGGTGGCAGCGGACGAGCTAGACAAGCTCGAAGGCGACGAGCGTCGCCACATGACGGAGCGAGTCCAGCAGCTCCGCGACGCGGCTTTTGAGCAGCAAGGGGCCGGGTGCCGCACTGAAGCGCCCAATCGGCGAAACGACGACCCGCCTCCTCGCCGGGACCAAGGCGCGACATCCCGGACGCCGACTGGTGGCATCCGCGACAGAAGAGACAAGGAGCCTGCTGCTAGCCGCAGCCGGACTCACGTCACCATCGAGCGCGACCAAGACGGCCACCCAAGAGCAGTGCGGCGGTGAGACGACTGTCCGCCTCCTCCCCCCCGCAGGGAGAGGCGTATTTCCCCACCGCCTGTTGATCACCTGTCACTCAGCGACCGCCTTGGCCGCCGAGAAGGAATCAGAGAAAACGATGCCCGCCACCGGATCGATCGCCTCAATCGATCCATGGCGCTAGAAGAAGAAGATGAGCTGGGTCTCGGCCCCCGCATCCGAGACGAACCTTTCCCCAGAGGGTTCACGCTCCCAAGAGATACACCCAACACTACAGGAATCGGCTAATTTGCCGTCTGCCACGGCAGACGGCAAAGGCAAGGATGGCGGACGGCAAAGGCCTTTGCCGTCTGCCGCGGACGGCAAAAGGCTCCGACAAAGTAGGGATCGGTAAAGAGCTTCTTTGCCGTTTGCTTTTTGAAGCGGACGGCAAAGGGGCCTTTGCTCTCAGCGGCTGACGGCAAAGAAAGCTGACGGCAATAAATGCGCTGTTAGTCCGTTAGGCGGCTAACGGCAGCCTTTGCCGTCCGCCGCTGACGGCAAAGAGCGTCCGACCTTTGCCGTCCGCCGAATGACATCAGCTGGACGTCACTGCGGGACAAGCCTTTGCCGTCTACTGCCGTAGGCAAATGTGGGCATTCTTTGCCGTCTGCCACTGTAGGCAAAGCCTTTGCCGTCCGTCGTTGTAGGCAAACAAACCAAATGGGTCAGCTCCCAGGGAGCACAGGTGGCCGCCGCGTGGCTTCTTTGCCGTCCGCGGCAGACGGCAAAGGAGCCTTTGCCATCAGCGGTTGACGGCAAAGATGCCTCTTTTTTTTTTCTGTTTTTTAAATCTAGCAATTTTCACAGCAAATATATGACATATATATATATATATCACAGGGCTATTTAACAGCAAACATATGACATATCCAGCACATAAGTTTCATCGTGCATACATATATAGTTCCATCCATTCATACATAGCAAGTTGCACATACACATTGTTCCATCCATACATATTACAATGCAAAGTTTCATCAAGATAGCAAGTTCCATCATAGCAAGCTAGAAGAATACTAGAGGAGAATGAAAGAAAAAACAAGCACTCCATGATAGCAAGCTAGCTTCCATGAAGTGAATGAAATCTGCAAAATGGCAAATAAGAAAGTTCAAAAAAGGTGACTAGAAGAAGAAGTATATGCCATTTATGAGCTAACTTAGGTGAAATGGATCATTTATGAGCTAACTTAGTTGAAATGGATCGTTTATGAGCCAACCTAGGTGAAATAGATCGTTTATGAGCTAACTTAGGTATAATGCATCATTTTAGAGCTAACCTAGGTAAGATGGGTCATTTTGGAGCTAACCTAGGTGAAATGGATCGTTTTTGAGCTAAGTTAGGTGAAATGGATCGTTTATGAGCTAACCTAGGTGAAATAGATCGTTTATGAGCTAACTTAGGTAAAATGCAGCATTTTAGAGCTAACCTAGGTGTGATGTGCCATTTTGGAGCTAAACTAGGTAAAATGGATCGTTTGTGAGCTAACCTAGGTGAAATGGATCGTTTATGAGCTAATCTAGGTAAAACGGGCCATTTTAGAGCTAACTTGGGTAAAATGCATCATTTTGGAGCTAACCTAGGTAAGATGGGTCATTTTGGAGCTAACCTAGGTAAAATGGGTCATTTTAGAGCTAACATAGGTAAAATGGATCATTTTGGAGCTAGTCTAGGTAAAACGGGTCATTTTAGAGCTAACTTGGGTAAAATGGATCATTTATGAGCTAACTAAGGTAAAATGGGTCATTTTAGAGCTAACTTAGGTAAAATGGATTGTTTATGAGCTAACCAAGCTAATTATGCCATTTTTGACATAAGTAAGCTAAGTACATGTCATTATTGAGCAAACCTAGTTAACAAAGCATATTAGAGCTAACTTGGGTCATTTTGGAGGAAACAAAGCTAAGTATATATCGTTTTAGAGCTAACTTAGGTAAAATGGGTGGTTTTGGAGGTTAGTAAGCTTATTAAGTCATTTTGGAGGAAAAGAAGCTAACTCTAGGTCATTGTGGTAAGCATATTGGAGGAAATAAAGGCTAAGTCTAGGTCTTTATGCATTTGTTAAGAAAAACACTAGAGAAACTTACCATGATCATGGAGGTGTAGGAGCGGGCTGGCTCGTGCCGATAGCTGGAGAAGGATCGTGCGATGCTTGTCTGGAGTTACGCTGCACCAAAGATCATTTCCAATGTCTCGTTAGCATGATGACACTCAAATGTTAAGACTAGCAAGTAATGTCCATTCAAACTAAACTCACCGTGGTCCCAGGAGCAATCACTCGCATCGGCGGAGCGGTCTGACCGGTCTTCTCGCACACAGACTGCACATTTGGTTTTGACGACTCAGTCATACTAGTTAGTAATGAGACAAACACTACATGAATGTTTTGGCTAATCTGCAGAAGAAACTTACCACAAGGAGCTCTTACATGGACCTTGCCTGCATGTCATTCCGTGCCCTCTCCTCCTCCAACATCTTTGTCGTCCTCTCCTCCAACTCCCGCTGCCTCTCCGCCGCCTCCGCCAGAAGTTTCCCCGTTCTATCTCTCTCACTCTGTATAGCAGCCTGCAACACCACTCCTCGTTACCATTTGTAATCATTGATGGAAGCACACACAATGTAATGGAGAAAGATAGCTGAGTACGTATAACTAACCTTGATGGCGAGTTGGACTGGCCGTTCACGAGGCCTTATCTCAGGAGCGGAGCTCGACTGGTGCGCCTTGATCTCCGGGAGAGTGCTAGGACAACGGATAAGTCCATCTCCAATGGCTATGGAGCCATGGGACCTGCCGCCACCAGATATCATCACCAGCTCTGGATCAATGGGACCCTGGCTCGGGTTAAAGTCCTCCCCTTTCCTCGCCTTCCCCTCATCTCTATATTTCACGAGCTTGTCGTGGGAGGAGATCTTGGTGAAGTTGTTTGCATCATCGAGGTCAGACGGAGAGAATGCCTTGACTTTCTTGAAAGAGGCAGTGTGGGCCATGGCATACAGGTCGTACACCTCTGGCACCTTGTCCGCCTTATTGTAGCGTGCCTGAAAGAGAGAAACAAAGTAAATTAGTAATTAAAGGGCTCAAGCTAGCATGATGAATGAATTGCATGAATCATGAAGCAAACCACATACCCAGTTCCGCCCGAACTGATATAAGTTGGAGCTGCCTTGATGGTGTGGCACACCTTCCATTTGGGCACGTTTGTCCTTGGCCTCGTTGTGGAGGGCTAGCCATTCTTTTGAGCACCACTCATTGACCAACACCTCCCAACAATCCATCCGATCCGCACACCATCTCGGAGGCACCTAAGTTAGCAAATAGAAACTTGAGCGCTACGGCTATGAATTACTAAATGAAGTAAGTAAGTACAAGGCCTTAAGAATTACCTTCATGTACTGCTCCTTACTCAGGAACTTCTCGCGGCACACCAGCTTGGTCTTCTTGATACCACGCAAGGCGTAGTAGTGTCGAACAGCCTGCACCCGAGCCTCGTGCCATAAGTTCTGTAGTAGGCGCTTGCAGACGTTATCGATAACATTTGCCGCGTGCTCCTCGTATCCCTCCTCACACCTGTAGAATGTCTGCAATCAAATGAGACAATATTGATTAGTAAAATTAATAACTAGCTAGTTGAAGATATTTAATTGTGTAAAAGAGAAATTACCCAGAACTTTCTGATCACCACGTCTGCCCTCGTCTTGCGCAAGACACCGTCGATAATCTCACCCAGCGGGGCCGAGGCAGCCAAGTAGTGCTCCCAGCTCAATCCAAGCTCTGGAAGCCGACCCTCACCAGGCAACGTGACAAACCCCGGGAAGTTTTGCCGACAAAGAACTCCAAGGACGGAGTTGGGCCGGCGGACACTATGATGGTGGTCCCAACCCCTACAGCATGACAAGGCCAACACATTAGATATTTGAAGAAATGTGAATGCAGAAGCTACAAAAAGATTAAATGCACTTACCTCTCCCCATCAGGGAAAATCAACCACCTCTGCTCGCGGGTCGCCGGCACGGACGGGAGCCGTGTACAACCACGCTGGTAGACGGTGCCCCCCACCTCCTCAATATCAGTCGGCTCCCGGCCATCATCAGCATGGCCACTCGGCCCCTCAGGCTCATCCGGCCAGGTACCCCATCCAGACGTGTGCTCCTCCAGGGTCTCGTGGGCCGAAGGCCCGTCGACCCGAGGCTCGTGGGCCGAAGGCTCGTGGAGTGGAGTCCGTGTAGCCTCCTCCTCGGACGAGTCCACCCTAGCAGTCACGTGCTCGGGTGAAACAGCTGGGGGTGGCGGCGAGGAAGGCGCCCTAGCAGTCACCCTACCTCCTCTCCCGCGACCACGTGCTCCAACTCCTCTCTTCTTTCCTGCCTTACCTCGTCCGCTGCTGGGCACCGCTGTCGACAAAGAAGGGCCCGGCGGTGTCGCCATACTGTCCAGCAACGCTCGGCGGAGAGGTGCGTGTGGAATGGAAGACCTCCCACCACGCGCCGACGAAGAAGGGGCCTTGGAGCGCTCCCGACCAGCGCCCACCATCTTTCAAGACCTGCCATGAAAAAGAGTAAACGAAATTAGTACAACATAAAAAAAATACCGACATGAATAATAATATGTATATCACTTAAGTGTATCATCATCAAGTACAACATAAAAAAATTGAATACCTGACACTACTAATAATCTCGATCACTATCATCAATAAATGCATAATCATCATAATCACTATAATCAATGACGGGCTCATAGGGTTCAGTGGCATCAACATGTGGAAGGCCACCTTGACGTAATCGGTCAAGCATTGACAGGTCATCCGCAGCAGTAACCTCTTCTTGTTCCGGCTCTTCTTGTTCCTCCTCTGGGTTGATGTCGGATTCACTGTCGCTGTCTACTTCAATGTTTTGGGGTGAAGTATAGCGGTTCTTGAAATGCTTTTTGGAAAGACGTGTCTCTTGGAAGAATTCTCCTTCATATGTGTCTGGGTTAATGTGAGGTTCATAATCCTCTTCCTTGGGGGAGATAGTCTAGCACGTGGCGACACTTCATAAACGACATCCCAACCTTTCAGATTTGGATTAGTTTGGCAGGCCCACGGTAAATAGAATACTTGGGTCGCCTGTTGAGCCGTAATATAGACATCAGGAACATCTAAATGGGTGCTTTGTTTGATTTCAACTAGCCCTATATGTTCATGAGTCCTTCTAGTCTCCTTCGGCTGAAACCAATAACATTTGAAGACTACGACATTTGGTGGGTTTTCACCATAGAATAGAAGTTCATAAATTGCTTCAACTCTCCCATAATACTCGGTACCTCCTTCGCCGATAGCAGATACACAACAATTTGTAGACTTTCGGTCGGCCATAGATAGCTCTTTGCCATAGGTACGAAAGCGATACCCATTGATGTCGTATTTGTCAAATGAACGAACCTTATAGTCAAAACCATTAGCGACTTGTCTCAATTCGGCGTCCATAGACTCTGAATTAGCCTACAAGTTTAATACGAAAGGATTGTTGCATTACGCACAAATTAGCGAATGAAATGAAATTGTCTAATAAAAATTACCGTTTGTTTGAACCAAGAGATGAAACCGGGATAGCCGCCTCCTTGCTTTGCGAGAAGCTCATACTCTTCAACGGAATCCTTTTGGATCACCGCTCCATACGAGAATATGGTGACGTATCGACTGTATGAAATATCCAGGAATAAGAGCAGTTCAAAGGAAATAGAAGTTGCGAAAAAATGTACCGAGAACTTACTCGATGTACGGACGCACTTCTATCAGGTTGTTGAAGATATACAACTAAATGGTCTGCCATTCTTCGTTATCCAAAGATACTGGTTTTGAAACACTGGCTGGTGCGAGATTCCCTTTGAATAGGCTGAGGTTGGATCCACCCTTTTTAGGGTCGTCAACATTGTACCGAGGCTTCGGATTATGCAAATGACGATTTTTGGCTTCGTAGTGTGCTGTCACAAAGTTTGCCGCCTCCTCAGTGATGAATGCCTCAGCCATCGATGCTTCAATTATTTGTTTATTTTTACATTTTTCTCGAAGCGTCTTCTGCATCCTCTCAGTTGGGTAGCACCAACGATTTTGCACGGGCCCCCCAATCTTGCCTCGGTCGGGAGATGCAAAATCAAATGCTGCATTGGATTAAAGAAGCCCGGTGGAAAGATCTTCTCTAACTTGCAGATCAACTCCGGCGCCAACTCTTCCATTTCTTCTAGCACGCCAGGCGATAGTTCTTTCGCACAAAGAACACGGAAGAAATAGCTGAGTTCTGCCAGTACTAGCCATTCATCCTCAGGGATGAAGCCACGCAACATCACCGGCATTACCCGCTCAATCCATATGTGCCAATCATGACTCTTGAGACCAAATATCTTCAATTTATCAAGACTCGCTCCCCTCTTTAGATTCGCTGCATACCCATCGGGGAACATCAACTGCATTTTCACCCACAAGATAATTTCCCTCATAGCTGGCCTTCCAAGATTGAACCATGCCTTTGGCTTCGTCCAGTTCTGCTTTCCTTTCGGTTCTTTCATGTTTTGTAACGGCCTATCACATAGCGCCTCCAGATCGACTCTAGCCTTAGTATTATCCTTTGACTTCCCATCTATGCCGAACAATGTACCAAAAAGTGCCTCGGCGATATTCTTCTCAGTGTGCATCATGTCGATGTTGTGTGGGCAAAGGAGGTCTTTGAAGTAAGGCAGATCCCATAAGTATGTCTTGTGAGCCCAGGCGTGCTTAGAATTATACCCCTTGAAGTACCCTGGACGCTCTGGATCTAGCTCAAGAGCGTTTAACTAATCCAGGGTCTGTTGGCCTATCAACGCAGGTGGTGCAGAGTTTTTGACAACTCTACCTCTGATGAAGTTCTTCTTGTCTTTCCTGAACTTATGGCGAGGATCCAGGAACTGTCTATGCATCTCGAAGCAAGAAAACTTGCGATCGGCCTGAAGCCAACGAAACTCAAGAGCTCCCTTGCATGTGGGGCACGGGAACCTTCCATGCACACACCAGCCAACGAATAGCGCATATGCCAGCAAGTCATGCGTCGAGTACATGTACCAGGCACGCATTATGAAGTTCCATTTGCTATAGGCGTCGTATGTCTTGAACCCATTATCCCAGGCTTCTTGCAATTTGTCCTTAAGCGGCTGCATGTACACATTCATATTTCCCCCCGGATAGTTGGGCCCTGGAATTATCAACGTCAGGAAAATGTTCTTTCTTTGCATAATCTATCCGAGGGGGAGATTGAGTGGAAAGACAAATACGGGCCAACAACTGTATTGGGCTGCCGTCAGACCAAACACACTGAACCCATCCGTGCTGATGCCGACTCGAGGATGCCTCGGATCTGCCGCTTTGTCAGCATGTAATTCATCCAACTTTTTTTCCACGCAACACCATCCGATGTGTGTACGACCATCAGATTCCCATCTGCATCTAGTTCGGTTCTTTTGCCCGTTTTGTGCCATGTCATCTGTCCGGCCGTCTCTTCGACCATGAAAAGACGTTGAAGTCTTGGTACGATTAGCATATACCGAAGAACACTAACGGGGATTTTGGTCTGTGTCTTCTCACCCATACCGTTGTCTACCACAACATACCTGGAAGACTTGCAAATGGGACAATAGTTCAAGTCCGCATAGTCAAGCCTAAATAAGACACATCCTTTCTCACAGGCATGTATCTTCTCATAGGGCATCTTCAGTGCACGGAGGATTTTATCCGACTAGTACAGGTTTGCAGGCATTACATGGCCTTTGGGTAGAAAGCGTCCAAATACTGTCATCATTGCGTCGTAGCATTCTCTGCCCAAGTTGAACTGAGCCTTCAGAGCCATTACTTGTGAGATGGCATCCAACTGACAAAGCTCAGTGTGTTCGTGGAGCGGATGTTTTGAAGACTCCAACATTTCATTGAAGGCCTTTGCAGATTCCTCCATCTCCTCGTCCGAATCCCGAGCATCATCGAAGTCTTGCACCATGTTTTCCATCCCGGTACCATGCTCGTCGGTGCGACGACGATCCACCTCAGCTCGGTCACATTGGGCAGACTCACCATGATATGTCCACACTGTATAATCGGGCGTAAAACCACTCTTCTGCAGGTGTTTGCCCATTTCAGCCTCTGTCCTGTTTTCCCAATTGCCGCACCGTAAACAGGGGCACCAGGTTTTCCTCTGGCCATTTGCAAATGCGGCTTGCACAAACCCCTTGGTTTTTGTGAACCATTCAGTGCTCCATTTGTTCTGACCAGTGTGACCGGTGTACATCCACGCACGATCACTCATCTTGACTTTCAGAGCTACTGGACACACAACAAATATATATATATATATAATTGACCATGTATATATTCATCAGTTGATCTACTTTGTCAATTTTATTACGTCCATGCAACCTACACTCTAATAGGTAATGATAGGTCCTAATCCCAGCCGAGTATGTGTAGATTGGGTTCATTTTCCCATGCTATGCTCCGGATGCGACGCAAAAGTTCGGCAGCACCTCCCCGCTGTTCTCCTGATACACGTCTCTGCAATAAACAGAGAGGATGTGTACCCGGAGAACAACAGGGGAGGCACTGACGAAATTTATGCGTCGGATCCGGAGCAAAGCATATGGGAAAACGAACCCAATCTACACATACTCGGGCTGTCCATGGATAGCGTTGGACAATTCGAAAAAATCACGGTTATAAATATGCAAATGCATGCATATTTATAACTATAACGCTTTCGAATGGGAGACACATATTGGTTACGCATACTGATGATTCAAGACAGATATATAGCTAGCTATCAAATTTCATCGGCACGAACACCGGAATAGAGCAAATAATTAAGGGGGAGGAGGACATGTCATTTGTGCTCACCCACGAACGAAGGGGCAGAGCTCGTCAAACGCACGGGGAGGTCGTCGAACACCAAACCTCGCAGCGATGAAACAACTGCACATTTAAATCTACCCGATCAACACAATTATATATGATGTTTTTCATAACAAAATCGAAAAATATATGACCTAACTCATAATTCACAAATATATGACCCTGTCGGCCTCTGGAAGGCCAAAGAGCACCTTTTCGGGAGGTGTCGGGGGTCGGGGTGTCGTGTCGGTGTCGGGGTGCCGTGTCGGGGTCGGGGTGCTGTTTCGGGGTCGGGGTGTCGTGTCAGGGTCGGGGTGTCGGGGTGTGGTGTCGGGGTCGGGGTGTCAGGGTCAGGGGGTCGGGGTGTCGGGGTGTGGTGTCGGGGTCAGGGGGTCAGGGGGTCGGGGTGTCGGGGTGTCGTGTTGGGGTCGGGGTCAGGGGGTCGGGGTGTTTCCTTCTATCCTTCTTCTTCTTTCCTTTCTTCTTCTTCTTCTTCTTCTTCTTCTTCTTCTTCTTTCCTTCTCTTCTTCTTCCCCTTCTACATATTCTTCTTTTCTTCTTCTTCTTCATCTTTTTTCATGTTTTTTCTACTTCTTTTAATAATATGACTAATTACCTAAAACCCATGCACTAAATCTAACACTAACACATATCTAGCACTAAATCTAACACTAACACTAACACATGTGTAGACCTAAATCTAACTCAAACAATTAAACAGCAAAAAAAAGAAAAAACAGAAAAAAATAACTTACCGGAGCTCGGGGGGGGGGGGGGGGGGGGTGGCGGTGGCAACGGGGGTGGCAGGGCTCCGGGGCGGTGGAGCTCAGGGGGAGCCGGCAGGGACGCGGGGCCGATGGGGCCGCGGTGGCGCCTGGGTGGTGGGGGCGCCGGGGCAGTGGGACGGTCGGGCGGCGGGGTGCCGGGGCTCCGGGGCGGCGGGATGGTGGGGCGACGGGGCGTCGGTGGGTGGGGGGGGGGCGGGGTGGTGGGGCGACGGGGCAGGCTGCGGTGGGTGGCGGGGGCGGTGGTGGGGGCGGCGCCGGGCGGCGGGGGGTCGATCTGGTCGTCGGGAGGAGAGAGGGAGAGAAACAGAGAGGAAGGGGGTGGGGGGCTCAGCCGTTAGTTAGGTTAGTGAAGTTAGGTCTTTGCCGTCCGCCGTGCTTTGCCGTCTGCTATTTTTCTCTCTTTGCCGTCCGCTAGCAGACGGCAAAGAGGGGAGCCGTTAAGTTTTATCTAATCAGCTCATAAGTGGGGCCACATCTCTCTTTGCCGTCAGCCAGCTAACGGCAAAGAATCTTTGCCATCAACTAGCGGACGACAAAGAACTGGCTGATGGCAAAATCCTTCTTTGCCATCAGCCAGTTCTTTGCCGTCCGTTTTTTGTAAGCAGACGGCAAAGACCTTCTTTGCCGTCAGCTAGCAGACGACAAAGAACTGGCAGCCGACAAATAAGCTAATTCCAGTAGTGCAAGTACACCAGCTCCGTGAAGCCGGAGGACTGGCTGGTCGACTACTCTACAGCTGTCAGCATCGCCAACGGCAACAAGCGCGTTGCCGTGAAGTACGTTCCGCTCATGCTCCATGGCACGGCCCGGACGTGGCTGAACAGCCTGAAGCCTCGCAGCATCAACAGCTGGGTTGACTTCACCGAAGCATTCATCCGCAACTTCACCATCACGTACAAGCGGCTGCCCAAGCCTCGCCAGCTCTCCTTATGCGTCCAAGGCCCCAACGAGTCGACTCGTGACTACCTCACGCGCTGGGCCGAGCTGCACAACTCTTGCGAGGGCGTGCACGAGGTGCAGGCCATCGAGTACTTCACTGCCGGGTGCCGAGAGGGCACCCTCCTCAAGCACAAGCTTCTCTGCGACGAGCCGGCGACCCTCGACGAACTACTGATCATAGAAGACAAGTACGCCACGGCCGACTCCTCCATGAAGGCGGAGATCCAAGTTAATGTGTCGGGCAAGGTGGCCCCTCAAGCTCCTCGGACCCCGGCTGGTGACAATAGCCGACGACAGCAACCGAACAACAACAAGCGCAAGGCCATGCAGCCGGCCTCCAGTAGCCGGCAGGTGGCAACAGTCGAAGATCAGCAGTTGGAAGGGCAACCTCCTCCCAAACGCCAGAAGGGCGGCAAGCCCAACTGGTTGCCCGCCTTCTCGTACGAACAGACTCTCGACACACCCTGCAAGTTCCACAACGGCGTGAAGCCGTCCAACCACACCACTCAGAAGTGCCACTGGCTCACCAGGATCACCAAGGGTGATGGACTCCAGCCCCCTCCGCCTGTTGGCCCGCCGCCTCCTCCTCCTCAGCAGCCGGCGGTTTGGCCAGTCGGCGCTATACAAGATGAATATCCTGAAGAGCATGGAGCTTATGTCGTGTTCACCAGCGTGGCTGACGACAGGCACAACAGACGGCAGCGACAACAAGAAGTAAACACAGTAGCATCAGAGACTCCCGAGTTCATGCATTGGTCTGAGAAGCCCATCAGTTGGAGCAGAGCCGATCACCCGGAGGTGATGCCGAATCCCGGCTCTTATGCTCTGGTGTTGGATGCCACCTTTGCCACGGAGAGGCGGGCTGCTCGCTTCTCCCGAGTTCTGATAGATGGCGGCAACAGCATCAACATCCTGTACAAGGATACTATGGAGAAGCTAGGAATCAAACAGAGGCAGGTTCAGCCCAGTCGGACAGTACTCCATGGCATAGTTCCTGGCCTTTCCCGCTCACCAATCGGCAAGACCCAGATAGATGTCCTCTTCGGAGACAAAAATCACTTTTGCCGAGAGCCAGTGTGGTTTGAAGTGGTGGACCTTGAGAGCCCCTATCATGCGCTGCTCGGCCGGCCTGCTCTGGCCAAGTTCATGGCTGTCCCCCATGATACGTCTCCGTCGTATCTACTTTTCCAAACACTTTTGCCCTTGTTTTGGACTCTAACTTGCATGATTTGAATGGAACTAACCCGGACTGACGCTATTTTCAGCAGACTTTCCATGGTGTTATTTATGTGCAGAAACAAAAGTTCTCGGAATGACCTGAAACTCCACGGAACATCTTTTCAGAAAATATTAAAAATACTGGAAGAAAAATCCATGTTAGGGGGCCCACACCCTGCCCACGAGGGTGGGGGCGCCCCCCCCTACCTCGTGGGCCCCCTGACGCTCCACCGACCTCAACTCCAACTCCATATATTCACTTTCAGGGAGAAACAAATCAGAGAGAAGGATTCATCACGTTTTACGATACGGAGCCACCGCCAAGCCCTAAAACCTCTCGGGAGGGCTGATCTGGAGTCCGCTTGGGGCTCCGGAGAGGGGGATTCGTCGCCGTTGTCATCATCAACCATCCTCCATCACCAATTTCATGATGCTCACCGCCGTGCATGAGTAATTCCATCGTAGGCTTGCTGGACGGTGATGGGTTGGATGAGATCTATAATGTAATCGAGTCAGTTTTGTTAGGGTTTGATCCCTAGTATCCACTATGTTCTGAGATTGATGTTGCTATGACTTTGCTAAGCTTAATGCTTGTCACTAGGGCCTGAGTGCCATGATTTCAGATCTGAACCTATTATGTTTTCATGAATATATGTGAGTTCTTGATCCTATCTTGCAAGTCTATAGTCACCTACTATGTGTTATGATCCGGCAACCCCGAAGTGACAATAATCGGGACCACTCCCGGTGATGACCGTAGTTTGAGGAGTTCATGTATTCACTATGTGCTAATGCTTTGTTCTGGTACTCTATTAAAAGGAGGCCTTAATATCCCTTAGTTTCCATTAGGACCCCGCTGCCATAGGAGGGTAGGACAAAAGATGTCATGCAAGTTCTTTTCCATAAGCACGTATGACTATATTCGGAATACATGCCTACATTATATTGATGAATTGGAGCTAGTTCTGTGTCACCCTATGTTATGATTGTTACATGATGAACCGCATCTGGCATAATTCTCCATCACCGATCCAATGCCTACGAGCTTTTCATATATTGTTCTTCACTTATTTACTTTTCCGTTGCTACTGTTACAATCACTACAAAACACCAAAAATATTACTTTTGCTACCGTTACCTTTGTTATTGTTACCACTACTATCATATTACTTTGCTACTAAATACTTTGTTGCGGATACTAAGTTATCCAGGTGTGGTTGAATTGACAACTCAATTGCTAATACTTGAGAATATTGTTTGGCTCCCCTTGTGTCGAATCAATAAATTTGGGTTGAATACTCCACCCTCGAAAACTGTTGCGATCCCCTATACTTGTGGGTTATGAAGACTATTTTCTGGCGCCGTTGCCGGGGATCATAGCTCTATTATTTGAGTCACTTGGGATTTATATCTGCTGGTCTCTATGAAGAACTTGAAAGACGAAAGAACTAAGATTTATCCCTCAACTACGAGGGGAGGTAAGGAACTGCCATCTACCTCTGCACTTGATTCACCTTCTGTTTTGAGTAAGCTTGCGACACCTAAACCTGCTTCTGCTATTCGTTCTGATATGTCGCATGTTATCGATGATGCCACTTCTTCTATGCATGATACTTATGATGAAACTACTTTTATGCTTGATACTACTGTGCCACTTGGTGAATTTCTGGATGAACAACTTTCTAGGGTTAGAGAGAAAGAAATTATTGAAACTGATAATATTGATGAAAGTGATGATGAAGACTCCCCCCCTAATAAATATGAATCGCCTATTATTCCTGAGGGTTATGTTTTTGAAAAAGAAGCTGCTTTAGCTATTTTATCTTGCAAAGATAGATACGAGCTCAAGAGGTTATTAGCTAAATGGAAGCAGCAATCTCTTAATGCTAAAATGAAACCTGACCCTGCTTTTGCTACTTCACCTAGCTGTGTTACTGATAAGGATTATGAATTCTCTGTTTATCCTGATATAATTACTTTGGTTGAATCCGATCCTTTTCATGGCTATGAATCTGAAACTGTTGTGGCACATCTTACTAAATTAAATGATATAGCCACCCTGTTCACTAATGATGAGAAATCTCACTACCTTTATATCCTTAAAATATTTCCGTTCTCATTAAAGGGTGATGCTAAGATATGGTTTAATTCTCTTGATCCTGGTTGTGTGCGTAGTCCCCAGGATATGATTTATTACTTCCCTGCTAAATATTTCCCTGCTCATAAGAAACAAGCTGCTTTAAGGGAAATATATAATTTTGTGCAAATTGAAGAAGAGAGTCTCCCACAAGCTTCGGGGAGGCTTCTCAAGTTACTTAATGCTTTGCCTGATCATCCTCTCAAGAAAAATGAAATACTTGATATCTTTTATAATGGACTAACCGATGCTTCCAGAGATTACCTGGATAGTTGTGCTGGTTATGTTTTCAGGGAAAGAACACCGGATGAAGCTGAAATTCTATTGAATAATATGTTGGCAAATGAAAATAATTGGACACTTCCTGAGCCAGTTCCTGAGCCAATCCCTGAGCCTATTCCTAAACCAACTCCGAAGAAGAGAGGTGTTCTATTTCTCAGTCCTGAAGATATGCAAGAGGCAAAGAAATCTATGAAAGAAAAAGGTATTAAAGCTGAAGATGTTAAGAATTTACCTCCTATTGAAGAAATACATGGTCTTAATTTACCGCCTATTGAAGAAACATATGATCTTAATCCTGCACCTATTGAAGAAACTCATGGTCTTGATAACCCGGCACAGGTAGTAAAGGTAAATTCTCTCTATAGATTTGATGAAGGTGATATTCCTCACTATAAGTCTGCTAGACAATGCTTAGAAGAGTTTGATAATTTTATTGTCAAACAAGAAAACTTCAATGCTTATTTTGGTAGACAATTGAAATACAATTCTGATACGCTTGAACACTTGAGTAATTATATGGCTAATGTTAAAGGTGAACTTAAACTCATTAGTAAACATGCTTCTATGGTTACCACTCAAGTAGAACAAGTACTTAAAGCTCAAAATGATTTGCTCAATGAATTGAATAGTAAGAAAAATGATTATGCTGTTAGAGCGGCTACTAGAACTGGTAAGATGACTCAGGAACCTTTGTATCCTGAAGGCCACCCTAGGAGAATTGAGCAAGATTCTCAGAGAAATAATATTGATGCACCTAGTCCTTCTAAAAAGAAGAAAATGAAAAATGATAGGACTTTGCATGCTTCAAGTGAACCTATTGTTGAACCACCTGAGAATCCAAATGATATCTCTATTTCTAATGCTGAAACACAATCTGGTAATGAACATGAACCTAGTGAAAATGTTAATGATGATGTTCATGATGATGCTCAACCTAGCAATGACAATGATGTAGAAATTGAACCTGCTGTTGATCTTGATAACCCACAATCAAAGAATCAACGTTATGATAAGAGAGACTTTGTTGCTACGAAACATGGTAAAGAAAGGGAACCTTGGGTTCAGAAACCCATGCCTTTTCCTCCGAAACCATCCAAGAAAAAGGATGATGAGGATTTTGAGCGCTTTGCTGAAATGATTAGACCTATCTTTTTGCGTATGCGTTTGACTGATATGCTCAAAATGAATCCTTATGCTAAGTATATGAAAGATATTGTTACTAATAAAAGAAAGATACCGGAAGCTGAGATTTCCACCATGCTTGCTAATTATACTTTTAAGGGTGGGATACCAAAGAAACTTGGAGATCCAGGAGTACCTACTATACCATGCTCCATTAAAAGAAATTATGTTAAAACTGCTTTATGTGATCTTGGAGCCGGTGTTAGTGTTATGCCTCTCTCTTTATATCGTAGACTTGATTTGAATAAGTTGACACCTACTGAAATATCTTTGCAAATGGCTGATAAATCAACTGCTATACCTGTCGGTATTTGTGAGGATGTGCCTATTGTGGTTGCAAACGTTACTATTTTTACGGACTTTGTTATTCTTGATATTCCCGAGGACGATAGTATGTCTATTATTCCCGGAAGACCCTTTTGAATACTGCAGGGGCTGTTATTGATTGCAACAAAGGCAATGTCACTTTTCATGTTAATGGTAATGTGCATACGGTACACTTTCCGAGGAAACAACCTCAAGTTCATAGTATCAATTCTATTGGAAAAATTGCATCGATTATATTTGGAGGTTTTGAATTTCCTCTTCCTACTGTCAAGAAGAAATATGATATTCTTATTATTGGGGATGTGCATATCCCCGTTGAGGTAACATAGTGTTATTCGAAATTTCTCCGGTTCCATGTTATTCGGAATGAGTTTGTTAACAAGACTTTATCAACCTTGTTAGTGGATTCCTTTTGATGAGCATGAGATGGATGAAACTAGAAGGCACAACCTTTTGTACCCTCTTTCTAATTTATGTTATTTAGTTGAAATAAAGTAAAAATAGTATTTTTCTGTCTGTTTTCTGATTTATCCGTGCAATATAAAAATACCCCGAAAATAAAAGTTCTCCAAATGCCCTGAAAATGGAATATGATTTTTTCTAGAATATTTGAGAATATCTGGCACTGAGAACACAGCAAGAGGGGCAAGCACCTGGCCACGAGGGTGGAGGGCGCGCCCTACCCCTGGGCGCGTCCCCCTGCCTCGTGGGCCCACGGTGGCCCTCCTCCACTTATTCTTGCACCCACACACTTCTTCTTTCTCCCAAAAAAATCACCATCCAGCTCAAGCACGAGTTCTAGCTCATTTTGCTGCGATTGTCGATATCCTTGCTCAAAGCACCTCTCACAAAACTGCTTGGGGAGATTGTTCCTTGGTATGTGACTCCTCCATTGGTCCAATTAATTTTTGTTCTAGTGCTCTATTCATTGCAAATTTGTGCTGCCTAGGTGACCATGTTCTTGAGCTTGCATGTCAAATTTATATGGTTCCAAGTAGTTCTAATGCATGATATAGGCTCTAGGCACAAGTAGGAGTAGTTGCTATCAATTTTATTGAGCTTGGTTCACTTTTGTTTGAAGTTACTAAAAATTTCAGAATTTTTCAGAAAATAATGAAGAGATTTTTGAGGGGCTCATCGAGCCGAAGCTCGAAGGAAAAGCAAAATGAAGAAGCACAGAGGCCCAAATCTAATCTGCCTCGCACCGCGGAGATTCGGCCGTGTGAATGGCCTTCCGATGATTTCTTGAGAGAAGCCGGGATTTATGATGATTTCTATTCATTGGCTGAGAATGCAGGCCTCACCGACTTCCTCCGCGACCAACGTCATCACTATCTCTTACTCACCAATACTTTCGTGCAAAACTTCTACTATTATCCTAAGGAAACACCTCCTTCAGTAGAGTTTCATTTATATGATGTTGTTAAGAAGATGCTACTAGATGAATTTTGCAAGGTTTGCAAAATACCTTTTGAGGGTAGTTTAGATGAACCACATCGTAAAGATGTGGATGGGTTTATTGACACTATTACTGTAGGGGAAACTAGGAAGGTTTCCGATGCAAGAATCACTAGCATACATTTTCCTGTTTTACGCTACTTTGCCATATTTGCTAGTCGTTGCTTAATTGGTCGCGAAAACTGTGGAAACCTTAGTGTTCCTGATATTATCATCTTGTTCCATGGTTTATTCCACGATAACACTGTTAGTATGGGCGGAATTATTGCTAAACGATTAAGTTTGAACCGTACAAAGGGTCCCATCTTTGGAGGTATTTATGCTTCACGCCTTGCTGCACATTATAACATACCTATTAGGCACTATGAAAAAGAAGAAAAAATTGCTGCCCAATGCTTATTTAGACTATAAGAGTATGATAGCGCATGACTTTATTGTTAAGAATAGGGAAGGGCCGCTTAAATACAAATTGTTCTTTGACAAACATCACCCTGAGACTATTACCTTGCCTGCTCCCTCCTTGTTTAATTTATCTACAGGTCCGTATCTCGTTCCGTGGGCGGCCATTCACGCCTACCGGAACCCTACACCAGCCGCGGAGCCGGAACCGCAATTTGAGCCTCCACGACAGTCTAACTACTAGTGGGATCCGGAGATGATTTCCAACCAGTGGCAATCAGAGTCTTCTTCATCTCAGTACGACCCCGGCTACAACTATGGATATCCGCCAGGCCATCCGTGGCAGTAAACCAACTTAGGCCAAAAGCCTCAGCTTGGGTGAGTATGTATTTCCCACCGACATTACATTTATGTTCACACACTCATTGCTAGATGTCGGTGCTCATACTCTTTCACTGTAATATCCATGCTAGTTTATTTTCTTTTTCTTGCTTTCTTCTTGTGTGTTTGATAAACTTTAAGAAAAACCAAAAAAATTAGTAGTAGCTTTTAGCTAGTTTACTTTTCATGCTGTAGTAGTAATAATTAAAAAAGAAAACCCAAAAAGATTTCCCGTTCTTCTTTTGCTTGTTGGGAGCTTTCCCGTGTAAATAGTTTTATTTCTTTCCTTTTCTTTTTGGGTCGATAGGAGAAGACCATAATTAAATTGTTGAAGTGGCTCTTATATGCATTATTGTTGATTTAACCAAGAGCCCATATTGCCTTGTCTTCTCCTGTTTATTGAATGCTCGCAGATTCCAGCTTAGTCCAATGCACGTGCACTCTTATTATTTTCACATCGTTCAGTCGTGCAAGTGAAAGGCAATTATGACGATATATGATGGACTGACTGAGATGAGAAAAGCTGGTATGAACTCGACCTCTTTTGTTTTTGTAAATATGATTAGTTCATCGTTCCTGATTCAGCCTATTATGAATAAACATGTTTGCAATGACAATTAGAGATCATATTTGCTTGTGCCATGCTTGATTAGCTATGAGTTATAATGGTTTACCTTGCATGCCAACATGCTATTAAAATGGTTGTGATGTGGTATTGTGGGGTGGTATCCTCCTTTGAATGATTTAAGTGACTCGACTTGGCACATGTTCACGCATGTAGTTGAAACAAAATCAACATAGCCTTCACGATATTTATGTTCACGGTGGATTATATCCTACTCATGCTTGTACTCAATGTTTATTAATTTTAATGCATGTTCATGACTGTTGTCGCTCTCTAGTTGGTCACTTCCCAGTCTTTTGCTAGCCTTCACTTGTACTAAGCGGGAATACTGCTTGTGCATCCAATCCCTTAAACCCCAAAGTTATTCCAGATGAGTCCACTATACCTTCCTATATGCGGTATCTACCCGCCGTTCCAAGTAAATTTGTATGTGCCAAACACTAAACCTTCAAATGAAATTTTGTTTTGTATGCTCGAATAGCTCATGTATCAACTAGGGCTGTCCGTATCTTCCGTGCTAGGCGGGCTATTCTCAAGAGGAGTGGACTCCGCTCCTCAATCACGAGAAAATGGCTGGTCACCTGGATGCCCAGTCCCATGCTTTATGCAAACCTAATCAAAATAATTGCAAACAAAACTTCCCCTGGGACTGTTGCTTGTTGGAGGCACTCGTTGTTTCGAGCAAGCCATGGATTGATGCTTGTTGGTGGAGGGGGAGTATAAACTTTGCCATTCTGTTTGGGAACCGCCTATAATGTGTGTAGCATGGAAGATATCGCCATCTCTTGGTTGTTATGTTGACAATGAAAGTATGCCGCTCAAAATATTATTTATCTCTATTTCAAAACCAAGCTCTGGCACATCTTCAAATCCCTGCTTCCCTCTGCGAAGGGCCTATCTATTTACTTTTATGTTGAGTCATCACCCCCTTATTAAAAAGCACCAGCTGGAGAGCGCAGCTATCATTTGCATCCATTACTATTAATTTATATTGGGTATGACTATGATTGGATCTCTTTTACCATGAATTACAATGTCTAGTCAGTCCTTGATCTTTAAAGGTGCTCTGCATTTATGTTTTGCGGTCTCAGAAAGGGCTAGCAAGATACCATCTTGTTATATTATATCATGATTGTTTTGAGAAAGTGTTGTCATCTGAGATTTATTATTATGGCTCGCTAGTTGATTATGCCATTGATATGAGTAAACATGAGACCTAAGAGTTATTGCGAATGTGGTTAGTCATAATCTTTGCTAAAAACTTGAATGCTGGCTTTACATATTTACAACAACAAGAGCAAACAGAGTTTGTAAAGTTTTTCTTTATCACTTTTAGTTTATCAACTGAATTGCTTGAGGACAAGCAAAGGTTTAAGCTTGGGGGAGTTGATATGTCTCCGTCGTATCTACTTTTCCAGACACTTTTGCCCTTGTTTTGGACACTAACTTGCATGATTTGAATGGAACTAACCCGGACTGACGCTGTTTTCAGCAGACTTTCCATGGTGTTATTTATGTGCAGAAACAAAAGTTCTCGGAATGACCTGAAACTCCACGGAACATCTTTTCGGAAAATATTAAAAATGCTGGAAGAAAAATCCACATCAGGGGCCCACACCCTGCCCACGAGGGTGGGGGGCGCGCCTGCCCCCCTGGGCATGCCCCCTACCTCATGGGCCCCCTGACGCTCCACCGACCTCAACTCCAACTCCATATATTCACTTTCGGGGAGAAAAAAAATCAGAGAGAAGGATTCATTGCGTTTTACGATACGGAGCCGCCGCCAAGCCCTAAAACCTCTCGGGAGGGCTGATCTGGAGTCCGTTCGGGGCTCCGGAGAGGGGGATTCGTCGCCGTTGTCATCATCAACCATCCTCCATCACCAATTTCATGATGCTCACCGCCGTGCGTGAGTAATTCCATCGTAGGCTTGCTGGACGGTGACAGGTTGGATGAGATCTATCATGTAATCGAGTTAGTTTTGTTAGGGTTTGATCCCTAGTATCCACTATGTTCTGAGATTGATGTTGCTATGACTTTGCTATGCTTAATGCTTGTCACTAGGGCCCGAGTGCCATGATTTCAGATCTGAACCTATTATGTTTTCATGAATATATGTGAGTTCTTGATCCTATCTTGCAAGTCTATAGTCACCTACTATGTGTTATGATCCGGCAACCCCGAAGTGACAATAATCGGGACCACTCCCGGTGATGACCGTAGTTTGAGGAGTTCATGTATTCACTATGTGCTAATGCTTTGTTCTGGTACTCTATTAAAAAGAGGCCTTAATATCCCTTTGTTTCCATTAGGACCCCGCTGCCATGGGAGGGTAGGACAAAAGATGTCATGCAAGTTCTTTTCCATAAGCACGTATGTCTATATTCGGAATACATGCCTACATTATATTGATGAATTGGAGCTAGTTCTGTGTCACCCTATGTTATGATTGTTACATGATGAACCGCATCCGGCATAATTCTCCATCACCGATCCAATGCCTCCGAGCTATTCATATATTGTTCTTCGCTTATTTACTTTTCCATTGCTTCTGTTACAATCACTACAAAACACTAAAAATATTACTTTTGCTACCGTTACCTTTGTTACCGTTACCACTACTATCATATTACTTTGCTACTAAATACTTTGCTGCAGATACTAAGTTATCCAGGTGTGGTTGAATTGACAACTCAACTGCTAATACTTGAGAATATTCTTAGGCTCCCCTTGTGTCGAATTAATAAATTTGGGTTGAATACTCTACCCTCGAAAACTGTTGCGATCCCCTATACTTGTGGGTTATCACCCCACTATGCTTATCTCAAAATGAAGATGCTGAGCTCCAAGGGAATCCTGACCATAGCAGGGGACTACAAGAAGTTGTCCGCCTGTGAAGCTGACAGCAGCCGGCTAGCCGAGTCCCTCGTGATTGTAGCAGAGAAGCGGCTCCTCGAGCGGGTTGTGGCTATGGCAGGCAAGCAGCCGGAAATGTCACCCAACCCCAAGGAGTCGGAAGCCGAGGGCTCGTTCAAGCCGGCCAAAGAAACAAAGAAGATACCCTTGGACTCGGAGCACCCGGAGAGGCATGCTGTCATAGGTGCAAACCTTGACAGCAAATAGGAAAGCGAGCTCGTTGACTTCCTCCGTGAGAATCGGGACATCTTTGCATGGTCTCCTAAGGACATGCCGGATGTTCTAACGGAATTCGCCGAGCACAAGCTACATGTCCGGTCTGATGCCAAGCCAGTCAGGCAGCCCTTGCGCCGCCTGTCTGAAGAAAAGAGAAGAGTTGTTGGAGAAGAGATAGCCCGGCTTCTAGCAGCAGGCTTCATCATGGAAGTGTTCTTTCCCGAGTGGTTAGACAACCCGGTCCTTGTGCTGAAGAAGAATAAGCAGTGGCGCATGTGTATTGATTATACCAGCCTCAACAAAGCATGCCCCAAAGATCCCTTTGCCTTGCCGAGGATTGACCAAGTGATAGACTCCACAGCCGGATGCGAGCTGTTGAGCTTTTTGGATGCATACTCAGGATATCACAAGATCAAGCTAAACCCGGCCGACAGGCTAAAGACCGCCTTCATCACGCCATTCGGAGCCTTCTGCTACCTTACCATGACGTTTGGCTTGAGAAACGCCGGTGCCACGTTTCAGCGTTGCATGCAGAAATGCCTCCTCAAGCAACTCGGCAGAAACGCCCACGTCTATGTGGACGATGTGGTGGTGAAGACGGAAAAGCGTGGAACACTGCTAGAAGACCTCAAGGAGACCTTTGAGAACTTGCGCCAATTTCAGATCAAGCTCAACCCAGAGAAATGCGTCTTTGGAGTACCAACCGGCCAGCTTCTTGGCTTTCTGGTCTCAGAGCGCGGCATAGAGTGCAACCCTATGAAGATCAAGGCCATCGAGAGGATGGAAGTACCCACCCGACTGCTGGACGTGCAAAAATTCACTGGCTGCTTGGCATCCATCAACCGTTTCGTCAGTCGGCTGGGCTAGAAGGCTCTTCCCCTATACCAGCTCATGAAGAAGACCACTTTTTTCGAGTGGAACAGCAAGGCGGATGAAGCTTTTCTCCAGCTCAAGAAGATGTTGACCACTCCGCCTGTCCTGGCGGCTCCAACTCCTAAGGAGCCCATGCTCCTCTACATCGCCGCCACCAGCTGGGTGGTCAGCACAGTCATAGTGGTGGAACGCAAGGAAGAAGGCAAAGCACTACCAGTCCAGAGGCCGGTGTATTACCTGAGTGAAGTACTATCCGCCTCCAAGCAGAACTACCCCCACTACCAGCAGATGTGCTATGGCGTGCACTTTGCCGCCAAGAAATTGAAGCCATATTTTCAAGAGCACCTAATCACTGTGGTCTGCACTGCTCCCCTTACTGAGATCATCGGAAGCCGAGATGCCTCGGGCCGAGTGGCCAAATGGGCCATAGATTTGGCCCCCTACACCATCTACTACCAGCCTCACACCGCCATCAAGTCACAAGCACTGGCCGACTTCCTCGTCGACTAGGCCGAGATCCAGTACTTGCCGCCAGTGCCAGACTCCACCCATTGGCGAATGCACTTTGATGGTTCCAAGATGTGCACCGGTTTGGGAGCCGGCATCGTCCTCACCTCTCCCAAAGGCGACAAGCTCAGATATGTGCTGCAAATTCACTTTGCCGCCTCCAACAACGTTGCTGAATACGAAGCACTCATTCACGGGCTCCGGCTTGCCAAGGAACTCGGCATTCGCCGGATCCTGTGCTATGGAGATTCCGACTTGGTGGTCCAGCAGTCGTCTGGTGACTGGGATGCCAAGGATGCAAATATGGCTAGCTACCGCTTCCTCGTTCAGCAACTCAGTGGATACTTTGAAGGATGCGAGTTCCTCCATGTGCCAAGAAATGACAAAGAGCAAGCTGATGCCTTGGCACGGATCGGCTCCACCCGGCAAGCAATACCAGCCGGCGTCGTCCTGCAATGCCTCCTCAAGCTGTCTATCAAGGCGTCACCAGAATCAGACTCCATCTTCGTGCCGGCTCCTCCTGAAGCAGTCGGATCCGACTTGAGGACCCCAGCAGCCGACGCGGGGACTTCGGCAGGCGGCCCGGGGACTGCAGCAGTCGCACCCGGCCCGGGGACTTCAGAACCCGGCCCGGGGACTGCAGCAGTCGGCCCGGGGACTTTGTCGACACGGCAAGCGGCAGCCGACTCCAACCCGCCGCCTCCCGGCCCAACCACCCTCATGCAAGTAGCAGTCCTAGCAGTCGAAGAAATTGCAGCACCTTCGTGGGCTCAGCCCATCCTCCCCCTTCTGGTGAATAAAGAGCTGCCGATTGACGAGATCTCGGCCCGACAGGTGCAGCGTCGGGCAGCAGCATACACCATCGTCAACAGAGAACTTGTGAGGTGCAGGGTCACTGGTGTTTACCAGCGCTGCGTAGAGCCAGAGCAAGGCCAAGCAATCCTCAAAGATATCCATCAAGGCGAGTGTGGTCACCACGCAGCTTCAAGAGCACTCGTGGCCAAAGCTTCCGCCACAGTTTTTTCTGGCCGACTGCTCTAGAAGATGCCAAAGACCTGGTCCAGAAATGCAAAGGGTGCCAGAAGTTCCGCTCAAAGCCACGTCAGCCGGCTTCCGCACTCAAGACCATCCCCATTGCCTGGCCCTTTGCCATCTAGGGCCTGGACATGGTGGGACCATTCAAGACAGCACACGGCGGCATGACTCATCTGCTTGTCGCGGTGGACAAGTTCACCAAGTGGATAGAAGCAAAGCCAATTAAGAAGTTGAATGGTCCGACTACTGTGACTTTCATCTCCGACATCACCATCCGGTATGGCATACCACACAACATCATCACCGACAACGGCACAAACTTTGCCAAAGGTGCCTTGGCCCGTTTCTGCGCGACGCAGGGCATCCGACTGGACCTAGCGTCTGTTGCCCATCCGCAGTCAAACGGCCAGGTGGAGCGAGCAAATAGCCTCATTTTGTCCGGCATCAAGCCCCGGCCGGTCGAGCCTCTGGAGCGTTCGGCCGGCTGTTGGCTCGATGAGCTGCGGACCGTTCTCTGGAGCTTGCGCACAACTCCGAACAAGTCAACCGGCTTCACGCCTTTCTTCCTCGTCTACGGTGCCGAAGCCGTCATCCCGACGGACATATAATTCGACTCCCCTCGAGTCACCATGTACACCGAAGAGGAGGTAAAAGAAGCACGAGAAGACGTCGTTGATTTGCTGGAAGAGGGCCGTCTGTTGGCACTCAGCCAGTCCACCATCTACCAGCAGAGCCTGCGGCGATACTACAATCGGCAGGTCAAGCCAAGATCCTTCCAAGAGGGAGACCTTGTGCTCCGGCTGATCCAGCGGACAGCCGACCAGCACAAGCTCTCGACACCTTGGGAAGGCCCCTTCATTGTCAGCAAGGTGTTGGGCAATGACTCCAACTACCTGATTGATGCTCAGAAGCCTCGAGCACGCAAAAGAGACGACTCCGGCAAGGAGACGGAGCGACCATGGAATGCAAACCTCCTCCGAAGGTTTTACAGTTGATGTAGTATGTACCACGCCAACTTTTGTATTAAGTACAGAGACTCCGGGTCCCCCGAGAAGAGCTCGGGGACTGCCCTCTTTTATCTATATGATAAGTATTATGCCTATCAACGTGTTATTTCATTTAGTCCGCCCGGCACCGGGTTCGACCACTCGACCCGGGGACTCGCCGCCTTGTACTATGTAATGCTTCCTGCAGCCGGACAAGTAATGTGTTGGCACTTAAGCTTTCTCCTGCCAGAAGCCGTAGCTCGCAGAGCGACTGTTCGGTCGGCAGGAGTTAAGGCAGAAAGGGTGTCTGCATGAAAAATGGCTAAGGACCCAAAGCGTACACATAGTCCAAGCCGTCTTCTTGCTTCACCGACTGGCTGCTAAGCAGCCGGCCGGCCGGGTTCTGCTTAACTTGTTAGAAACTCTAATCGGCTAAGTACTTGCCTCCTCGAAAGTAGCTAAGTACTTGACCCAGCCACAGTCCATAGAGCGGCTGTTCGGCTGGCAAGACGGCAACCGAGGGAAGGCGGCAAAGGAAAAAGGCCAAAGAGTAGAAAGCAAGGAAAGATAGAACTCGGCAAAAATATTTACATATCAAAAGGCCCTTGGGCGGCATTCAACAAGAGTTTGAAATACACCCCGTGGGTGGAATTGTGCGAAGCTAACGAAGTTTGTCGAGACTGATAAGCAGGTAGAAACAAAAGGTAAAACGACAGCCTAGGAAGCAGCAGACGAGTTTGGCGGAACGGTGGAGTCGGTGGTGCCGGTTGGTGGTGCGGCCGGCTGGTCGGTCTCCGCTTTGTCGCCCTCAGCAGCAGCCGGCTCGCTCGGGCGTGGCTCGTTGCTGGAGGCGCGGTCGAGCTGAGGCTGGCCGTCCGCTCCGACCTCTGGCGCCTCCTCTTCACTTTCCTCCTCCTCCTTGCCTTCTCCCTCGTTGCTGGAGTCGATCACTTCGGCCGAGTCCTCGCCATCCTCGGGGTTCAGCCCGAACCACTCCTGCGGCGCCTCGGTGCCGTTCTCAGCCAGCTCAGGAACGAAGACGCTGGTGTTGGTGTACTCGGTGATTGCTGCGGCTCGCTGGACAAGATCACGCTCCACCGCCACCAGCTCCTCTTGGGCTTCCAGTCAAAGCGTGGCCAATTGGGCTAGATTTAGCCCAGGGTACCACGCCTTGACGAACTCCAAGGCCCGGGCCGAGGAACCCTTCCAAGCCTCAAGGCGGCCGGCCGCCACCTCCAGCCAGTCGGCGGTCCGGCTGGGTGTACGTGGAGCCGGCATGTCTGGCCACAGGGTGGCGATCGCCTGGGCACCGACATGCTGAAGGCGGCGCAACATCCGATGAGCTGGCCGAAGACGAGCCTGGATGCTGAGAAGCTGCTCGCTAAGAGTGCGGGGGCGTCGGCAGCAGTCTGCTCACCTTCTGCTCTCCGTCCTTCGCGATCGGCCTCGATAGCCTGATTGGCAGTGCCGGAGTGACCGGGGAAGAACTCTGCCCAAACAGAAAGTGAAAAAGCCAAAATCAGAAACAAGAAGCCGGCTTGATCAAAAGCCGGCAGCTTGAAGAAAGAGTAAAGAAGGCAGCTTACCGTCGACCATGTCTTCAATCTCGCCGAAGCCGGCAGTCAGCATGACCTCCTTATCGGTCCAGGCAGAGCGTTCGGTCTCGAACTCAGCAAGGAGACCAACCTCCTTGTCCTCCGCCTCCTTCTGGGTCTTCTTAAGAAGCTCCGCCTGCTCTGCTAGTTGCGTGACCAGCCGGTCACGCTCTTCGGCCAGCTTGCTGCAGTCCGCCTCCTTGGCGCGCAGCGCGGTGCTAGCTTCGCCCAGCTGCTGCTGCAGGGCGGCGTTGGCCTCTGCAAAAATAGAAGAAGAAAAAGACATCAACAATCAACAAGGAGAGAAATAGTTGCTGGGGAGATCCGGCCCGACTGCTCAGCAGTCGGCCCGAATCTCGGGGACTACAGCCCGCGGGTGCGCCAGCGCGCCCCCGCAGAAAAAGAAGTTGTCACTACCTACCAAAAAGAAGAACAGTCGCCGGGGATCCGGCCCGACTGCTCGGCAGTCGGCCCGAATCTCGGGGACTACAGCCCGCGGGTGCGCCAACGCGCCCCCGCGGAGAAAGAAAACAAAGACTTACTCTGGCTTTCCGACAAGTGGCGGTCCGTTGAGTCAGCTCCTGGACTTTGGAGTTGAAGGTGGCTGCGCGAAGGTTATGATAATCCTGCAGTGAAGAAATTAGACATGTTAGCACCCAGAGCTTGCCAGTTAAAGTTCCGAGCCGCCTGCTCAGCAGCGGGCCCGCAACTCGGGGACTACACCCAGTGGGTGCGCTGGCGCGCCCCACAGAGAAGTATAAGAAATACAAGAATCAAAGACGAAGAACCAAGAAGCATACCCGGACGGCTGCTCCTGACTCCAGGAACGCTTGGTTGCACCGCTTCAGGGCGTCAGCTTCGGCCTGGAGTTTGCCTTGGACGTCAAGGATCGCCTGATTAAAAGGGCCTGTCCCGCCTCCCCGTACCCAGTCAGGGGGCGCGACATTGGTCGCCTCAGCGTCCGGGATCGAGGAGCTCACGGCTGCGGCCTCCAGCGGGCGTGGCGCCGAAGCCGCCTTTGCAAACCAGCGGCGTCAGGGCGTGCGGACCTCGGGAGTCGGGCCCGTCACCATCTCGTCTCCGGCTGGTGGCGCCGGCGGATCAGCCGGTTGCTTGTCTCGCGCCTCCTCAGAAGGTGGTGGCGGGGGCACGATTACGTCCGGCATGACGACATCACCGCCGTCCCTCTCCATGACCAGGTGCTTGTCGCCGGCCCCCCCGACTGGCGCTATGAACCCTGGTGGTGGCGGCGCGAAGTTCAGGGGAATGACGAATAACGCCGACTGGCGGCGCGCGGCCTCTTCGGCCTGCTCCTTCGCTGCGGTAGCAGCCTCGACCTCCGACAGCTTCTTCAAGGCGACGGCCTCCGCCCTGTCTACCTC
The DNA here is from genome assembly GCF_002575655.3 of Aegilops tauschii subsp. strangulata. Taxonomy (NCBI): domain Eukaryota; kingdom Viridiplantae; phylum Streptophyta; class Magnoliopsida; order Poales; family Poaceae; genus Aegilops; species Aegilops tauschii. The sequence goes on along the minus strand of NC_053040.3, from coordinate 31,837,239 downwards.
CGCCTTCTCCAGGCGGGCGGCTTCCTGCTCCTCGCGCGCCTCCCGCGTGTTTCGCTCCGTTGCCTCCCGGAGGTCAGCGGCCGGATCGATTCGCCGGGTGGTGGTGGAGGTCTCCGCCGACCCAACGATGGAAGCACCGGCCGACTTCTCGAGAGAAAGCGGGGCCCTAAGTCAAGAGGACGAAGAGACAAAGCTTGGAAGGGATCGACAAGAAGAATAGAGCACACGGAAAGACACTTACGCCGACACCAAGGGAGGCGCCTGTAACGCCCACGATGCGGCTATATCTCCCACGTGTCGAGGCACGACTTAGAGGCATAACCGCATTGTGGTTTTGTCGCAAGAAGGGTCATCTTCACACAATCCCATGTAATGAACAAGAATGGGATAAAGAGTTGGCTTACAATCGCCACTTTACACAATACATAAATATAATTCATACATCATCCAAAATACACACATAGACCGACTACGGTCAAAATCCATATGAAAATAAAATGACCCCAAATGCTAGATCCCCAATCGTCCCAACTGGGCTCCACTACTGATCATCAGGAAACGACACATAGTAACGACCACGTTCCTCATCGAACTCCCACTTGAGGTCGATCCCATCATCTGCACTGGCATCGTCGGCACCTGCAACTGTTTTGGTAGAATCTGTGAGTCACGAGGACTCAGCAATCTCACACCCGCGAGATCAAGACTATTTAAGCTTGTAGGACAGGATGGTGTAAAGAGGTGGAGCTGCAGTAGGCACTAAGCATATATGGTGGCTAACATACGCAAAAGAGAGCGAGAAGAGAAGCAACGGAACGGACGTCATCTAGCAATGACCAAGAAGTGATCCTGAACTCCTACTTACGTCATTCATAACTCAAACCGTGTTCACTTCCCGGACTCCGCCGAGAAGAGACCATCAAGGCAACTCCTACACACACAGTTGATGTATTTTACTTGGGTCAAGTGACAAGTTCTCTACAACCGGACATTAACAAATTCCCATCTGCCTCATAACCGCGGGCACGGCTTTCGAAAGATAATACCCTGCAGGGGTGTCCCAACTTAGCCCATCATAAGCTCTCACGGTCAACGAAGGATAAACCTTCTCCCAGAAAGACCCGACCAGTCTCGGAACCCCGGTTTACAAGACATTTCGACAATGGTAAAACAAGACCAGCAAAGCCGCCCGATGTGCCGACAAATCCCGATAGGAGCTGCACATATCTCGTTCTCAGGGCACAACGGATGAGCCAGACGTCGGGTTGGCATAGACCCTGGTTGCCCAGGGGGCGCCGGACATCGCTCGGTTTGGGCCAGCACTCGAAGGAGCACTGGTCCGGGGGTTTAAATAAAGATGACCCTCGGGCTCGCGAAAACCCGGGGGAAAAGGCTTAGGTGGCAAATGGTAAAACCAAAGTTGGGCCTTGCTGGAGGAGTTTTATTCAAGGCGAACTGTCAAGGGGGTCCCATAAATCACCCAACCGCGTAAGGAACGCAAACTCAAGGAACATAATACCGGTATGACGGAAACTAGGGCGGCAAGAGTGGAACAAAACACCAGGCATAAGGCTGAGCCTTCCACCCTTTACCAAATATATAGATGCATTAATATAATAAGAGATATTGTGATATCCCAACATATCCATGTTCCAACATGGAATCAACTTCAACTTCACCTGCAACTAACAACGCTATAAGAAGGGTTGAGCAAAAGCGGTAACTTATCCAAACAACGGTTTGCTAGGAAAGGATGGTTAGAGGTTGACATGGCAATATGGGAGGCATGATATAGCAAGTGGTAGGTAGCGCAACATGGCAATAGAACGCACAACTAGCAAAGCAAAGATAGAAGTGATTTCGAGGGTATGGTCATCTTGCCTGCAAGGTTCTCAGAGTTGTCGAAAGCTTGATCCTCGTAAGCGTACTCAACAGGTTCCTCGTTCACGAACTCGTCTCCCGGCTCTACCCAAGACAAGAACACAAGCAATGGAACCACAATCAATCACGGGAAAAGCACAAGCAACATGATGCAAAACATGTACCAAGCATGCCACTGGAAAGATGAGATGATTTCGGTCGAAGTCGATATAAAGATCACCGGAAACGGATGCACGGTTTGCAAATGGCAAGCAAAACAATAATGACACGAATCTGCGATTAACAGCATGATAGCACTTAGAATGCAACAAGTAACATTGCTACAGCACTCCAACATAGCAACAAAGCATATGGCAGCAATCTACGGGAGATGCTTGACAAAAGATGAACACCGAGCTACGGCTAGATCACAACATAACAAGGTCAAACAAGCATGGAAAAAGTGCAAAAGATAACAGGATCACTGACTTGGTGAAATTACTGGACATGCCTGAAACAGCATCAGGTAGCAATGTTCAGAGCACGAAATCAACATGCTACAGGAACTTAACATGGCAAAACAAGGCATGACAGTATTCTATTAAATGCATATGACAAAAGTCCCTTACTGACCATAAGCCAAAAAAGACCAGAAGATATGATCGAAACCATGTAAACATAGCAAGTTTCGTTAACATGGCAAAACAGAGCATGACAGAAACAATAATATGAAGGCATCTTTTTGAGCTTGATGCACTCACCACAAAGCAATGCATGACAAAACAAGCATACCTACAGCAAGATGGCATGTTTATGAAGCTATCCATGGCAAGAACAAAAGCATAGCATGAATGGATCAACTACAACAAGCTTGGCAAAATTGAATAACATGTAAACAATCTGCCAGAAATATTTTATAGCAAAAGTAGTGCAAGATTGAGTCATGCTATGGCACTCCATAATTGCAAACAAGGGCAGGAATGGTTCAATTACAACAATATCTACAAAAAATCCTTACTGAACATCTCCAAAATATGCATGGATCTCTCTGTAGCATCAAGTTTATATGGCAACAAAATAACAGCAGAAATCACTAAGTCCCTGAAATCAGAAACATTACGGAGCCTAGTTTGCATGCTTGTGCTAGTCACCACAGAGATCAAAAAAATACATGGCATACACCTCTGTAAAGATGGCATGGCATACAACAAAACATATGTAGAGCTCATGCCCATAAGATGCACAGAATAAAAGCAACAAAAATAACAAGTCACCAAGTTCTGCTAAGTAACAGCAGATAACCGCAAGTAGCACTCTTGCACCAGAGATTTGGGCATCAATATGGACTCTAATGAACATGGTGCAATAGAACAAAATGTAGAGCATCACGAGACGAACATTTCGATATATTACACGCACGAAACAGAGCTATATGTAGAGAATTATGCCATGATGAACAGGTGCACATATTGTCAAACTAAAAGACAGAAAAACGGGGAAGCAGAAAGTCAACCCGCGGGTCTCTCTAGATCGAATCTGGAACACGGGCTCGGGCTGCCGGAGTTGGAGCTCGCCGGAGTTGCCGGAGCTCGGGGCGCTGGGGGAGAGGAGGCGACCGGAGGGAGGAGGAGAGGGCGACGGCGTCGGGGAAGGAGGGCGCGGCGCCGGAGGGAGCGGGGCACGATGGTGGACGGCGGCGGCGTGGCACCGGCGACGTGGGGCGGCGAGGCGGCGGCGGCGGGGCACCGGCGACGTGAGGCGGCGAGGCGGTGGCGGCGGGGCACCGCGGGAGGGGCGGCGGCGCGCGGTGAGGCGGGCGCGCGCGGGATCTGGGCCCGCGGGGGCCGGCGGCGGGCCTGGCGGGCCGCGGCGCGGGAGCCGGCGGGGAAGCCCACGTGGCGCTGCGCGGTTGGCCGGGCGGCGGCGACTGTTCGTCCGGCGGCGGTACGGACACGTCCGCCCGCGGAGAGGGGAAGGGGACTAGGGTTGGACTGCGAATGTTTTCGGGAGGGGATGCATATATATAGCTAGAGGGAGCTAGGAGAGTCCAAATGAGGTGCGGTTTTCGCCCACACGATCGTGATCGAACGACCTACAGCATGGAAGAGAGTTTGGTGGGTTTTGGGCTGGTTATGAGTGAGGTTTTTGCTGCACACACAAACGGACTTTGCGGTTACTCGGATAACCGTTGGAGTACCAAACGACCTCCAAATGGAACGAAACTTGACCGGTGGTCTACCGGTGGTATACCAAGGCCACTTGACAAGCCTCGGTCCATTCTGAGAACGTTTGACACCCGCTCACGAAAGAAAACAAGAGGGGTGCGCCGGAGGAGATGGGAGCGCCGGATTGCAAAACGGACAACGGGGAAAATGCTCGGATGCAAGAGACGAACATGTATGCAAATGCAATGCACATGATGACATGATATGAGATGCATGACATGAACAAAATGCAAAATGACAAACAAAACCCGACCACGAAGGGAATATCATAACACATAGCCGGAAATGGCAAGAGTTGGAGTTACAAATATGGAAAATTACATGCCGGGTGTTACAACACTCCACCACTATGAGAGGATCTCGTCCCGAGATCTAGGACTGAAAGAACTTCGGATATTCGAAACGGAGATGGTCCTCGCGTTCCCAGGTGGCTTCTCGGTCGGAATGGTGCGACCACTTCACTTTCAGGAATTTGATTGACTTGTTGCGAGTCTTGCGCTCAGTTTCTTCAAGAATAGCAACGGGGTGCTCATGATAAGACAAATCTTCTTGAAGGTCAATCTCTTCGATGTTGATAGTGCGCTCAGGCATCTTGAAGCACTTGCGGAGCTGTGACACGTGGAACACGTCGTGCACGTTCGCGAAGCTGGAAGGAAGCTCAAGTTGATAGGCGAGGTCGCCTCTTTTGCCAATGATCTTGAAAGGACCCACGTATCTAGGGGCAAGCTTCCCTTTGATACCGAAGTGACGAGTGCCTTTCATTGGAGAGACGTGGAGGTAGACATGGTCTCCGATCTCGAAAACCACATCACGGTGCTTACTATCATAGTAACTCTTCTGGCGTGATTGCGCGGCTTTGAGATTATCACGGATGACTTTACACATTTCTTCAGCTTCAGTGATTAAGTCATTGCCAAGAAGTTGGCGTTCACCAGTCTCTGACCAATTGAGAGGAGTACGACACTTTCTGCCATAGAGAATCTCGAATGGGACCTTGCCCGAACTCGCTTGGAAGCTGTTGTTGTAGGAGAATTCGGCATATGGAAGACAATCTTCCCATTTCATGCCAAAGGAAATGACACAAGCCCTGAGCATATCTTCAAGAATTTGATTGACTCGCTCGACTTGGCCACTAGTTTGAGGATGGAAAGGTGTGCTGAAGCGAATGTTTGTGCCCATGGCCTTCTGGAAGGAGTCCCAGAACTTAGAGGTGAAGATGCTTCCACGATCTGAAGAAATCAATTTTGGAATGCCGTGCAAGGAGACAATTCTGGAGGTGTATAGCTCTGCCAACTGAGCTGCTGTAATAGATTCTTTGATCGGGAGGAAATGGGCCACTTTAGAAAGCTTGTCGATGACAACGAAGATAGCATCATTTCCACGCTTGGACTTTGGAAAACCAGTCACGAAGTCCATTTCGATATGATCAAACTTCCACTCTGGGATAGCAAGAGGTTGGAGGAGACCAGCTGGTCGTTGGTGTTCTGCTTTCACCCTTCGACAGACATCACATTCGTTCACGAATTGCGCGATTTCTCGCTTCATTCGAGTCCACCAATACGACTGCTTGAGGTCATGGTACATCTTCGTACTTCCAGGATGAATGGAAAGAAGAGAATTGTGCGCCTCGTTCATAATGACTTTCCTTAGATCACCCTTAGGAACCACAATCCGGTCCTCGAAGAATAAAGTGTCTCTGTCATCAATGCAATAGCACTTGTATTTGGAAAGACCCTTGTCGATACCACGTTTCACCTTCTTCACCATGGCATCAAGAAGTTGTGCCTCACAAATTTGATCTTCCAAAGTAGGAGAGACTATGAGGTTGGCAAGAAAGCCTTGAGGAACAACTTGGAGATTCAGCTTGCGGAAAGCTTCACAAAGATCCGGTTGGAATGGCTTGAGAATTAAGCTGTTGCAATAAGCCTTCCTGCTTAAAGCATCTGCAATGACATTGGCCTTGCCTGGAGTATATTCAATACTCGGATTTTACTCTTGAAGCATTTCGACCCATCGAGTCTGCCTGAGGTTAAGGTTGGGCTGAGTGAAGATGTACTTGAGACTCTTGTGATCGGTGAATATGTCCACTTGTCTTCCCAACAAGAGATGTCTCGATGTTATTAATGCATGGACAACTGCCGCCAACTCAAGATCGTGAGTGGGTTAGTTCTTTTCATCGGGCTTCAACTGACGTGAGGTATAGGCCACAACTTTCTTCTCTTGCATTAACACAGCACCGAGACCTTGAAGAGAAGCATCACAGAAAACTTCAAATGGCTTGGATTCGTCAGGAGGAGTTAAGACAGGAGCTGTGACTAGTTTCTCTTTGAGAGTGTTGAAAGCAACGTCACACTCAGGAGAGCAGACATACTTCACATGCTTCTGGAGGAGGTTGGAAAGAGGTTTTGCAATCTTAGAGAAATTCTCAACGAATCTTCGGCAATAGCTTGCAAGACCAAGAAAACTGCGGAGCTGCTTGACATTCTGAGGAGGTTCCTAATTCACAATTGCGGACACCTTCTCGGGGTTAACAGCAATGCCCTTGGCAGAGATGATGTGACCAAGGTAAAGAACTTCATCGAGCCAAAACTCACATTTTGAAAACTTCGCATAGAATTGATACTCTCTGAGCTTGTCGAGCACCAATCACAAATGTTTGGCATGATCCTTCTTATTCTTGGAGAAGACCAAGATATCATCGAGATACACCAGGACGAATTCATTGGTATAGGGGTTGAAGATGAAATTCATCATTTGAGAGAATGTTGGAGGAGCATTGACAAGGCCGAAAGACATGACAGTATATTCATAAGAACCAAAGCTTGTTCTGAATGCTGTCTTGGGAATATCTTCTTCACGAATGCGAATCTGATGATAACCCATACGAAGGTCAAGCTTGGAGAATACTTTAGCACCTTTGAGTTGCTCGAATAGCTCATTGATGTTGGGAAGTGGATATTTGTTCTTGATTGTCTTCTTGTTCAATGGACGGTAGTCGACACAAAATCGGTCCGTGCCATCCTTCTTCTGGACAAAAAGAACACCACAACCCCATGGAGAAGAACTCGGTCTGATCAAACCCAGACGCTCTTGTTCATCGAGCTGTTTCTTCAATTCCTTCAGCTCCTTGGGTCCAAGCTTGTAAGGACGCTTGCAAACGGGTTCAGTGCCCGGCTCAAGATCGATAACGAACTCAACTGGCCGGTGAGGAGGCATACCCGGAAGCTCTTCTGGAAAGACATCTTGGTACTCACAAACGACTGGAATCTGAGAGATGGCATTCAATTCGCCCTTCTCATTGAGAGAACATAACCGAATGGTTTCATCACGAGCGGCATAAATGATAACATCCTCAGAAGAGTGTGTCAATTGAATTTCCCTGGCAGCACAATCAAGTTGAGCCTTGTGCTTAGAAAGCCAGTCCATCCCGAGAATTAGATCAATATCCGAGTCACCAAGCACAACTGGAGAAGACAGAAATTTATAGTTTCCCATCTTGATGGAAACATCCGGAACCATGGAGCTTGCATTCATGAATTTACCCGGAGAGACAACTGATAACGGTCTAGGCAAATCTTGAAAAACCAACTCATGCTTGAATGCAAAAGGTCTTGAAATGAAAGAAAGCGATGCACCAGTATCAAATAAGACTTTTGCAGGAATATCATTAACTGAGAGATTACCCATTATCACATCAGTAGATTCCTCCGCTTGAGCTGCATTCATCATGTTCACCTTTGCAGACTTGGGATTGTGCTTGACCACTGCATTGCTGGAAGATCTGACAGGAGGAGGAGGCGGAAGACGCCTTTGGTTGAAGCATTTGTTAGCATAGTGACCTTTCTGCTGACACTTGTTGCAAGTCACCTCTGAGAGTGGACGATGATAAGGAGCATTGGACTTTGAAGCTTGATTCTGAGACTTGTTCTGATAGCCAGAGTTGGAAGAGTGGGAAGAACCATGGCCACCTTTGTTCTTCTGCTGGTAAGGCTGACGAAATGGGAGGAGGAGGCAACTAGAACTTCTGTTGCTTAGCAGCCACAAGTGAGGAAGAAGAAGACTAAACTGCGTCTCTGACTCTCTTCTTAGAAGCCTCACACTTGAGATGAGCAGCCTCTTGCTTCAGTGCCATATTGTAGAATTGATCAAACTGAGTAGGCTCAACAAGAACGAGAGCTAACTGCAGATCCTCTCTAAGGCCACCTCTGAAGTGATAGATCATGCTCTTTTCATCAGGAACGTCTTGTTTAGCGAAGCGAGCAAGTTTCTGAAACTGGATGTTGAATTGATACACAGACATGTTGCCTTGCTTGAGATTGCGGAACTCCTCACGCTTGCTCTCAACAACACTTTGTGGAATGTGGTGCGCTTTGAAGTCCCGACAGAAGTCAGTCCAAGTGATCACACGCCCTCCTCTGGAATCTTTGTATTGTTGATACCAATCAGCAGCTTGGTCCTTGAGTTGAAAAGAAGCGAACTTGACATAGTCCTCAGGCCTGACATTGCTACATTCAAAATGCTTGTTGATGTCCACGAGCCAATCATCGGCATCCGTGGCCTCGGCACAGTAGCTGAAAGACTTGGGCTGATTTGCGAGAAACTGATTGAGGGTAGCAAAGTGAGACTGATTGTTGCCTTGGCCTTGATTTCCTTGATTTCCTTGCCCTTGGGTGCGTTCTTGCAAGAGTTGCAGAATGATCTGAGCATTGGCGTTGGTGGCTGCCATGATAGCTTGCCATGCCTCCGGAGGCGAGGTGGTGGCGGAGGGTTCGCCTGACTCCCTTCATTGCGATCCGGATTCTGACGCGTTGGCGGAGCCATCCTGAAGAGGGTGACATCCGTTAGCATCTTGATAGACAAATAGACAAGTAGAATCAACGGATAGAAATTGCAACATATTGTCTTCACAGTAAACATTCGAATGAAGATGAACGAATGAATTCCATAGTAAATCATCACACTTCCATAAGTTGAGAAGCCACTTAGAAAAAAGGTATGGATTCAACATTTGACTTCGAAGCAACTCGAATACCACAAATGAAAACAAAACAAAGTTTGGCTTGCAGAATAAGCCGGAACAAACATATGATAGAGGTTTCGTCCGAAGTTTTCGTGGTGGGGCCCACACGGGCTCAATCGTACAGCACCATCATGTACAAGGCAGTGCACATGACATACGAAGCGTCCCCGAGTCGGCATAGCCAAGGACTCTTTAAGACACTACGAGACCACTGTAAAACCATCCGTGGAAAGGCGGACCACTAGACGTCGAACCCCAATCTCATATCATGCGTCTGTCGGAAAGATATCCTAAGAGCTACTTGAATTCCCACTTATAAACTCCCGAAACTTTCTGGTTATGCAATCTGGTGTTGGGGATACAGGGGACACAAAATATATCACCCAAACTAGCAATCCCTAGATCCAGCTGTATCCATCCGTCAACACATAACCAAGAAACCTTCGGAAATCGTGTACCTCAACCTTCGAAAAACATCCGTTATACGAGTTATGGCAATACTCCCGAACTCCCACCCCAGTACTGGGTGGCGTCGAGGTGATCTCACCAACAACTGCATAAAAGAGATTTCGATGTCGGCGAAACTCAGGTATTCCAGAACTGCAACGATAAAATTGTGACGACAACACCTCAGAGCTCAACTCCCCGGGACACTGCCACAACCCCTAAATGTCAGGAGGCACCAAGAACAATGTTCTCATCACAAAACCATCGGAACGATTCTAAGATACCCGCGTGATCCTAAATTTTTTTCAGTGGAATTTGAGAAGAGAAGAGTCAAAACTTCTACGTCAGGAGGCCTCACTAGAGCGACGAAGGGACTGAGGAGTAAAAAGAATCCTACTCTCCGATATATATAATCCTAAGACTCAAAACATTTTTTGTTCTAGACTCAACAACGCCAGCGATTCGATCAAGCAGGGGGCTCCTAAGTCGGGGATGGCTCTGATTACCAACTTGTAACGCCCACGATGCGGCTATATCTCCCACGTGTCGAGGCACGACTTAGAGGCATAACCGCATTGTGGTTTTGTCGCAAGAAGGGTCATCTTCACACAATCCCATGTAATGAACAAGAATGGGATAAAGAGTTGGCTTACAATCGCCACTTCACACAATACATAAATATAATTTATACATCATCCAAAATACACACATAGACCGACTACGGTCAAAATCCATATGAAAATAAAATGACCCCAAATGCTAGATCCCCGATCGTCCCAACTGGGCTCCACTACTGATCATCAGGAAACGACACATAGTAACGACCACGTCCCTCATCGAACTCCCACTTGAGGTCGATCCCATCATCTGCACTGGCATCGTCGGCACCTGCAACTGTTTTGGTAGAATATGTGAGTCACGAGGACTCAACAATCTCACACCCGCGAGATCAAGACTATTTAAGCTTGTAGGACAGGATGGTGTAAAGAGGTGGAGCTGCAGTAGGCACTAAGCATATATGGTGGCTAACATACGCAAAAGAGAGCGAGAAGAGAAGCAACGGAACGGTCGTCATCTAGCAATGACCAAGAAGTGATCCTGAACTCCTACTTACGTCATTCATAACTCAAACCGTGTTCACTTCCCGGACTCCGCCGAGAAGAGACCATCACGGCTACACACACAGTTGATGTATTTTACTTGGGTCAAGTGACATGTTCTCTACAACCGGACATTAACAAATTCCCATCTGCCTCATAACCGCGGGCACGACTTTCGAAAGATAATACCCTGCAGGGGTGTCCCAACTTAGCCCATCATAAGCTCTCACGGTCAACAAAGGATAAACCTTCTCCCAGAAAGACCCGATCATTCTCGGAATCCCGGTTTACAAGGCATTTCGACAATGGTAAAACAAGACCAGCAAAGCCGCCCGATGTGCCGACAAATCCCGATAGGAGCTGCATATATCTCGATCTCAGGGCACAACGGATGAGCCAGACGTCGGGTTGGCATAGACCCTGGTTGCCCAGGGGCGCCGGACATTGCTCGGTTTGGGCCAGCACTCGAAGGAGCACTGGTCCGGGGGTTTAAATAAAGATGACCCTCGGGCTCGCGAAAACCCGAGGGAAAAGGCTTAGGTGGCAAATGGTAAAACCAAAGTTGGGCCTTGCTGGAGGAGTTTTATTCAAGGCGAACTGTCAAGGGGGTCCCATAAATCACCCAACCGTGTAAGGAACGCAAACTCAGGGAACATAATACCGGTATGACGGAAACTAGGGCGGCAAGAGTGGAACAAAACACCAGGCATAAGGCCGAGCCTTCCACCCTTTACCAAATATATAGATGCATTAATATAATAAGAGATATTGTGATATCCCAACATATCCATGTTCCAACATGGAACCAACTTCAACTTCACCTGCAACTAACAGCGCTATAAGAAGGGCTGAGCAAAAGCGGTAACTTAGCCAAACAACGGTTTGCTAGGAAAGGATGGTTAGAGGTTGACATGGCAATATGGGAGGCATGATATAGAAAGTGGTAGGTAGCGCAGCATGGCAATAGAACGAACAACTAGCAAAGCAAAGATAGAAGTGATTTCGAGGGTATGGTCATCTTGCCGGCAAGGTTCTCAGAGTTGTCGAAAGCTTGATCCTCGTAAGCGTACTCAACAGGTTCCTCGTTCACGAACTCGTCTCCCGGCTCTACCCAAGACAAGAACACAAGCAATGGAACCACAATCAATCACGGGAAAAGCACAAGCAACATGATGTAAAACATGTATGATATGCGAGATATGATATGCGATGCATATGCGTGCTCCGGAAGGAAAATGATGAACAAGGCAGTAACTTAGCAAACCAAGCATGCCACTGGAAAGATGAGATGATTTCGGTCGAAGTCGATATAAAGATCACCGGAAACGGATGCACGGTTTGCAAATGGCAAGCAAAACAAGAATGACACGAATCTGCGATTAACAGCATGATAGCACTTAGAATGCAACAAGTAACAATGCTACAGCACTCCAACATAGCAACAAAGCATACGACAACAATCTACAGGAGATGCTTGACAAAAGATGAACACTGATCTACGGCTAGATCACAACATAACAAGGTCAAACAAGCATGGCAAAAGTGCAAAAGATAACAGGATCACAGACTTTGTGAAATTACTGGACATGCCTGAAACAGCATCAGGTAGCAATGTTCAGAGCACGAAATCAACATGGTATAGGAACTTAACATGGCAAAACAAGGCATGACATTATTTTACTAAATGCATATGACAAAAGTCCCTTACTGACCATAAGCCAAAAAGGACCAGAAGATATGATGGAAACCATGTAAACATAGCAAGTTCCGTTAACAGATCTCAGACTTAGCAGAAAACAGAGCATGACAGAAACAATAATATGAAGGCATCTTTTTGAGCTTGATGCACTCACCACAAAGCAATGCATGACAAAACAAGCATACCTACAGCAAGATGGCATGTTTATGAAGCTATCCATGGCAAGAACAAAAGCATAGCATGTATGGATCAACTACAACAAGCTTGGCAAAATTGAATAACACGTAAACAATCTGCCAGAAATATTTTATAGCAAAAGTAGTGCAAGACAGTCATCCTATGGCACTCCATAATTGCAAACAAGGGCAGGAATGGTTCCATTACAACAATATCTACAAAACATCCTTACTGAACATCTCCAAAATATGCATGGATCTCTCTGTAGCATCAAGTTTACATGGCAACAAAATAACAGCAGAAATCACTAAGTCCCTGAAATCAGAAACATTACGGAGCCTAGTTTGCATGCTTGTGCTAGTCACCACAGAGATCAAAAAAAAAATACATGGCATACACCTCTGTAAACATGGCATGGCATACAACAAAACACATGTAGAGCTCATGCTCATAAGATGCACAGAATAAAATCAACAAAAATAACAAGTCACCAAGTTCTGCTAAGTAACAGCAGATAACAGCAAGTAGCACTCTTGCACCAGAGATTTGGGCATCAAGATAGACTCTAAGGAACATGGTGCAATGGAACAAAATATAGAGCATCACGAGACAAACATTTGGATATATTACACGCACGAAACAGAGCTATATGTAGAGAGTTATGCCATGATGAACAGGTGCACATATTGTCAAACTAAAAGACTTAGAAAAAAACGGGGAAGCAGAAAGTCAACCCGCGGGTCTCTCTAGATCGGATCTGGAACACGGGCTCGGGCCGCCGGAGTTGGAGCTCGCTGGAGTTGCCGGAGCTCGGGGCGCTGGGGGAGAGGAGGCAACCGGAGGGAGGAGGAGAGGGCGACGGCGTCGGGGAAGGAGGGCGCGGCGCCGGAGGGAGCGGGGCATGGCGGTGGACGGCGGCGGCGTGGCACCGGTGACGTGGGGCGGCGAGGCAGCGGCGGCGGGGCACCGGCGACGTGAGGCGGCGGCGGCGGGGCACCGCGGGAGGGGCGGCGGCGTGCGGGGAGGCGGGCGCGCGCGGGATCTGGGCCCGCGGGAGCCGGCGGCGGGCCTGGCGGGCCGCGGCGCGGGAGCCGGCGGGGAAGCCCACATGGCGCTGCGCGGTTGGCCGGGCGGCGGCGGCGACTGTTCGTCCGGCGGCGGTACGGACACGTCCGCCCGCAGAGAGGGGAAGGGGACTAGGGTTGGACTGCAAATGTTTTCGGGAGGGGATGCATATATATAGCTAGAGGGAGCTACGAGAGTCCAAATGAGGTGCGGTTTTCGCCCACACGATCGTGATCGAATGACCTACAGCATGGAAGAGAGTTTGGTGGGTTTTGGGCTGGTTATGAGGGAGGTTTTTTCTGCACACACAAACGGACTTTGCGGTTACTCGGATAACCGTTGGAGTACCAAACGACCTCCAAATGAAATGAAACTTGACCGGTGGTCTACCGGTGGTATACAAAGGCCACTTGCCAAGCCTCGGTCCATTCCGAGAACGTTTGACACCCGCTCACGAAAGAAAACAAGAGGGGTGCGCCGGAGGAGATGGGAGCGCCAGATTGCAAAACGGACAACGGGGAAATGCTCGGATGCAAGAGACGAACACGTATGCAAATGCAATGCACATGATGACATGATATGAGATGCATGACATGAACAAAATGCAAAACGACAAACAAAACCCGACCACGAAGGGAATATCATAACACATAGCCGGAAATGGCAAGAGTTGGAGTTACAAATATGGAAAATTACATGCGGGGTGTTACAGCGCCTTTGGGAGCTTCTGGAACTTGTTCGCCTTCGCTGCGGCCTTCTTCCTCCTGGTCGCGGCGGTCGGATTCTTGGCCTTCTTCGGCGCGCTGCCGAACAAGACGGTGCCTTGTTTGCGCTTGCGCGTGCCGCCTCGAGCAGTCGGCTCGACGGAGGGACCTGCGTCCGCCCTGCTGGCGCCCCGCGCAGGGCGCGTCTCCTCTTCCTCCTCATCATCGTCGGGCCAGGTCTCGATGCCGCCTTCCTCGGAGCCGCCTGCTTCGTAGACGCCGCCTATTGCGGTGTCCTCCAAGGTGGCCGCCCCCAGGTTGGGGTCGTCCACGTCGCTCACCGCCCGGTTCAGCTGGTAGTCGCCACCCGCCCCTATGATGGCGGCCGTCGCTTCCGACATATAGATCTGTTTTAAGTGGTGAGAGGCTGGCTGATCAAGACCAAGATCAAGACTAAGGCGAGTATCAAAAAGAAAGAATTGGAAAACTTACAGCAGGCGGCGGGTCGGCGCGGGAATATGGCCGCTTGCCGAAGCTCCAAGACCCCTCCAGCTTGAGGCCGGAGATAATGTTCACTGATACGTCCATTTTGCATCATGCTTTTATATCGATATTTATTGCATTATGGGCTGTTATTACACGTTATGTCACAATATTTATGCCTATCTCTTATTTTACAAGGTTTACATAAGGAGGGAGAATGCCAGCAGCTGGAATTCTAGGCTGGAAAAGGAGCAAATATTAGAGACCTATTCTGCACAACTCCAAAAGTCCTGAAACTCCACGAAAGTTATTTTTGGAAATAATAAAAAATACTGAGCGAAAGAAATATGTCAGGGGGGCCACCACCTACCCACGAGGGTGGGGGGCGCGCCCTACCCCCAAGGCGCGCCCCTGCCTCGTGGGTCCCCTGTTGGCTCTCCGGTGGCCATCTTCTGCTATATGAAGTCTTTCGTCGAGGAAAAGTCATAAGCAACCTTTCGGGACGAGACTCCGCCGCCACGAGGTGGAACCTTGGCGGAACCAATCTAGGCCTCCGGCAGAGCTGTTCTGCCGGGGACACTTCCCTCCGGGAGGGGGAAATCATCGCCATCGTCATCACCAACGCTCCTTTCATCGGGAGAGGGCAATCTCCATCAACATCTTCACCAGCACCATCTCCTCTCAAAATCCTAGTTCATCCCTTGTATCCAATTCTTGTCTCCAAGTCCGGGATTGGTACTAGTAGGTTGCTAGTAGTGTTGATTACTCCTTGTAGTTGATGCTAGTTGGTTTATTTGGTGGAAGATCATATGTTCAGATCCTATATGCATATTAATACCCCTCTGATTATGAACATGAATATGCTTTGTGAGTAGTTATGTTTGTTCCTGAGGACATGGGAGAAGTCTTGCTATTAGTAGTCATGTGAATTTGGTATTCGTTCGATATTTTGATGAGATGTATGTTGTCTAGCCTCTAGTGGTGTTATGTGAACGTCGACTACATAACACTTCACCATTATTTGGGCCTAGAGGAAGGCATTGGGAAGTAATAAGTAGATGATGGGTTGCTAGAGTGACAGAACTTTAAACCCTAGTTTATGCGTTGCTTCGTAAGGGGCTGATTTGGATCCATATGTTTCATGCTATGGTTAGGTTTACCTTAATACTTTTGTTGTAGTTGCGGATGCTTGCAATAGCGGTTAATCATAAGTGGGATGCTTGTCCAAGTAAGGGCAGCACCCAAGCACCGGTCCACCCACATATCAAATTATCAAAGTACCGAACGCGAATCGTATGAACGTGATGAAAACTAGCTTGACGATAATTCCCATGTGTCCTCGGGAGCGCTTTTCCCCATATAAGAGTTTGTCCAGGCTTGTCCTTTGCTACAAAAAGGATTGGGCCACCTTGCTGCACTTTATTTACTTTTGTTACTTGTTGCTCGTTACAAATTATCCTATCATAAAACTATTTGTTACTACTTATTTCAGTACTTGCAGAGAATACCTTGCTGAAAACCGCTTATCATTTCCTTCTGCTCCTTGTTGGGTTCGACACTCTTACTTATCGAAAGGAGTACGATAGATCCCCTATACTTGTGGGTCATCAAGACTCTTTTATGGCACCGTTGCCGGGGAGTGAAGTGCCTTTGGTAGGTGGAATTTGGTAAGGAAAAATTTATATAGTGTGCTGAAATTTACTGTCACTTGTTACTATGGAAAGTAATCCTCTGAGGGGCTTGTTCTAGGTATCTTCACCTCGACCAGTAGAGCAAAGAGTTGCTCCTCAACCTACTGAACCTACTGAAAATGAAAATGTTCCCTTTGAAGTTCCTTCAGGTATGTTAGAAAAACTGCTAGCTAATCCTTTTGCAGGAGATGGAACAAAGCATCTTGATGAGCACCTAATCTATGTGGATGAAGTTTGTGGATTATTTAAGCTTGCAGGTATACCCGGTGATGTTATTAAGAAGAAGGTCTTCCCTTTATCTTTGAAGGGAGATGCATCGACATGGTATTGGCTATGTGATGATACAGGGTCATGGAACTACAAACGATTGAAATTGGAATTTCATCAGAAGTTTTATCCTATGCATCTTGTTCATCGTGATCGCAATTATATATATAATTTTTGGCCTCTCGAAGAGAAAGCATCGTTCAAGCTTGGGGGAGGCTTAAATCAATGTTATATTCATGCCCCAATCATGAGCTCTCAAAGAGAGATAATTATTCAAAGTTTTTATGCTCGGCTTTCTGAAAACAATTGCACCATGCTCGACACTTCTTGTGCTGACTCTTTTATGATGAAGACTATTGAATTCAAATGGGATTTATTGAATAGAATTAAACGCAACTCTGAAGATTGGGATCTCGACGAAGGTAAGGAGTCAGGTATGACACCTAAGTTTGATTGTGTTAAGTCTTTTATGGATACCGACGTTTTCCGTAAATTTAGCACTAAATATGGACTTGACTCTGAGATAGTAGCTTCTTTCTGTGAATCTTTTGCTACTTATGTTGATCTCCCCAAGGAGAAGTGGTTTAAATATCATCCTCCCATACAAGTAAAAGTAGCTGCACCTACTAAAGTTGAAGAAAAGACTATTACTTATAATGATCCTGTTGTTCCTACTTCTTATGTTGAGAAACCACCTTTCCCTGTTAGGATAATGGATCATGCTAAAGGTTCAACTGTGGTTCGTAAAAGCAATATTAGAACTTATACACCTCCTGAGCAGATTAAAGTTGAACCTAATATTGCTATTGTTAAAGATCTCTTGGCTGATAATATTGATGGGCATGTTATTTATTTCTGCGGTGAAACTGCTAGAATTGCCAAACCTTGTGCTAAAGATAAACATAGACGTGTGGTAGGCATGCCTGCTATTTCTGTTAAAATAGGAGATCATTGTTATCATGGCTTATGTGATATGGGTGCTAGTGCTAGTGCTATACCTCATGACTTATACAAAGAAATTATGCATGAAATTGCACCTGCTGAGATAGAAGGTATTGATGTTACCATCAAACTTGCTAATAGAGATACAATATCACCCATTGGAATTGTTAGAGATGTTGAAGTCTTGTGTGGGAAAACTAAATATCCTGCTGATTTTCTTGTTCTTGGTTCCCCACAAGATAGCTTTTGTCCCATTATATTTGGTAGACCCTTCTTGAACACAATTAATGCTAGGATAGACTACGAAAAGAGTGTTGTTACTATTGGCTTGGGTGATATGTCTCATGAGTTTAATTTCTCTAAATTTAGTAGACAACACCGTGAAGAGGAATTACCTAGTAAGGATGAAATTATTGGTCTTGCTTCTATTGCCATACCTCCTAGTGATCCTTTAGAACAATATTTGCTAGACCATGAAAATGATATGTTTATGAATGAAAGGAGGGAAATAGATGAAGTATTCTTTAAACAGGAACCCATTCTGAAACACAATTTGCCTGTTGAAATCCTAGGGGATCCTCCTCCACCCAAGGGTGATCCCGTGTTTGAGCTAAAACCATTGCCTGATACTCTTAAATATGCTTATCCTGATGAGAAGAAAATATATCCTGTTATTATTAGTGCTAACCTTTCAGAGCATGAAGAAGAGAGAATATTGAAAACTCTGAAGAAGCACCGTGCTGCTATTAGATATACTCTTGATGATCTTAAGGGCATTAGTCCCACTCTATGTCAACATAAAATAAATTTGGAAGAAGATGCCAAACCAGTTCGTGATCATCAACGAAGGCTGAATCCTAAGATGAAAGAAGTGGTAAGAAAAGAAATACTAAAGCTTCTTGAGGCAGGTATAATTTATCCCGTTGCTGATTGTCAGTGGGTAAGTCCTGTCCATTGTGTCCCTAAGAAGGGAGGTATTACCGTCGTTCCTAATGATAAAGATGAATTGATTCCGCAAAGAATTATTACAGGCTATAGGATGGTAATTGATTTCCGCAAATTAAATAAAGCTACTAAGAAAGATCATTACCCCTTACCTTTTATCGATCAAATGCTAGAAAGATTATCCAAACATACACATTTTTGCTTTCTAGATGGTTATTCTAGTTTCTCTCAAATACCTGTGTCAGCCAATGATCAATCAAAGACTACTTTTACTTGCCCTTTTGGTACTTTTGCTTATAGACGTATGCCTTTTGGTTTATGTAATGCACCTGCTACCTTTCAAAGATGCATGATGGCTATATTCTCTGACTTTTGTGAAAAGATTTGTGAGGTTTTCATGGACGACTTCTCCGTCTACGGATCCTCTTTTGATGATTGCTTGAGCAACCTTGATCGAGTTTTGCAGAGATATGAAGAAACTAATCTTGTCTTGAATTGGGAAAAATGCCACTTTATGGTTAATGAAGGTATTGTCTTGGGGCATAAAGTTTCTGAAAGAGGTATTGAAGTTGATAAAGCCAAGGTTGATGCTTTTGAAAAGATGCCATGTCCCAAGGACATCAAAGGTATAAGAAGTTTCCTTGGTCACGCCAGTTTTTATAGGAGGTTCATTAAGGACTTCTCAAAAATTTCTCGGCCTCTGACTAATTTATTGCAAAAAGATATACCATTTGTCTTTGATGATGATTGTGTAGAAGCATTTGAAATACTTAAGAAAGCATTGATCTCTGCACCTATTGTTCAGCCACCTGATTGGAATTTACCCTTTGAAATTATGTGTGATGCTAGTGATTACGCTGTAGGTGCTGTTCTAGGGCAAAGAGTTGATAAGAAATTAAATGTTATTCAATATGCTAGTAAAACTCTAGACAATGCTCAAAGAAATTATGCTACTACTGAAAAATAATTCTTAGCAGTTGTATTTGCTTGTGATAAGTTCAGTCCTTATATTGTTGATTCTAAAGTAACTATTCACACGGATCATGCTGCTATTAAATATCTTAAGGAAAAGAAAGATGCTAAACCTAGAATTATTAGATGGGTTCTCTTGCTACAAGAATTTGATTTGCATATTGTTGATAGAAAGGGAGCTGAGAACACCGTTGCAGACAACTTGTCTAGGTTAGAAAATATTCTTGCTGACCCACTACCTATTGATGATAGCTTTCCAGATGAGCAACTAAATGTCATAAATGCTTCTCGTACAGCTCCATGGTATGCTGATTATGCTAATTATATTGTTGCTAAATTTATACCACCTAGTTTCACATACCAGCAAAAGAAAAAGTTTTTCTATGATTTGAGACATTACTTTTGGGATGACCCACATCTTTATAAAGAAGGAGTAGATGGTGTTATTAGACGTTGTGTACCTGAGCATGAACAGGAACAGATCCTACGCAAGTGTCACTCCGAGGCATATGGAGGACACCACGCTGGAGATAGAACTGCACATAAGGTATTGCAATCCGGTTTTTATTGGCCTACTCTCTTCAAGGATGCCCGTAAGTTTGTCTTATCTTGTGATGAATTTCAAAGAATTGGTAATATTAGTAGACGTCAAGAAATGCCTATGAATTATTCACTTGTTATTGAACCATTTGATGTTTGGGGCTTTGATTATATGGGACCTTTTCCTGCCTCTAATGGATATACACATATTTTAGTTGCTGTTGATTACGTTACTAAGTGGGTAGAAGATACTCCAACTAGTAGTGCTGATCATAACACTTCTATTAAAATGCTTAAAGAAGTTATTTTTCCGAGGTTTGGAGTCCCTAGATATTTAATGACTGATGGTGGTTCACATTTTATTCATGGTGCTTTCCGTAAAATGCTTGCTAAGTATAATGTTAATCATAGAATTGCATCTCCTTATCACCCACAGTCTAGTGGTCAAGTAGAATTGAGTAATAGAGAGCTCAAATTAATTTTGCAAAAGACTGTGAATAGGTCTAGAAAGAATTGGTCCAAGAAACTTGATGATGCATTATGGGCCTATAGAACTGCATATAAAAATCCTATGGGTATGTCTCCGTATAAAATGGTTTATGGAAAAGCATGTCACTTACCTCTCGAACTAGAACATAAGGCATATTGGGCTATTAAAGAGCTCAACTATGATTTCAAACTTGCCGGTGAGAAGAGGTTATTTGATATTAGCTCACTTGATGAATGGAGAACCCAAGCTTATGAAAATGCCAAGTTGTTTAAAGAAAAAGTTAAAAGATGGCATGACAAAAGGATACAAAAGCGTGAGTTTAATGTAGGTGACTATGTATTGCTATACAACTCTCGTTTCAGATTTTTTGCAGGAAAACTTCTCTCTAAATGGGAAGGCCCTTACGTTATCGAGGAGGTCTATCGTTCCGGTGCCATAAAAATCAACAACTTTGAAGGCACAAATCCGAAGGTGGTGAATGGTCAAAGAATTAAACATTATATCTCAGGTAATCCTATAAATGTTGAAACCAATGTTATTGAAACTGTAACCCCGGAGGAATACATAAGGGACACTTTCCGGAACGTTTTAGACTCTGAAAAGGAATAGGTATGTGGTACGGTAAGTAAACCGACTCCAAAACATTTTTTAAGGCAATATTTCTCCCTTTTGGAATATTTAGAAAAATAGAAAAATAAGAAGCAGTCCGGGAAGGACACGAGGGCTCCACGAGGGTGGAGGGCGCGCCCCTACCTCGTGGGCACCTCATGTGCTCTCCGGACTCCGTTTTCTTGCACGATACGTAATTTGGTCGGTAAAAATTCATTATATAATTTCCCGAAGGTTTTGACCCCTGTATCACGCAAATATCCTCTGTTCTTGTTTCGAGCTATTTTTCTGACAGATCTAGATTATCATGATGTCTCCAAGTGCCCCCAAGGACAAGTTCTTCGAGAAGGTCATCAACCCTTACCTCGCGGAGGTGCTGCGACACCCTCAAACCATTGAGATGCGTGATGGGTTGCTGCACATCCGCGATGTTGAGGGACCGAAGGGGACCGGAAGCGTGGAGACGAGGCTCGAAGCAATGGAGCAACAAGTTTTCAAGTGCTAGGGGATGGTGGAACGTGGACTCAACTCCAACCACATGATGATCGCGGAGTTCACCAACAACCACAAGCTGGATGCCGACAACATCGGGGAGACCATCTTCATGCTTCATGAGAAGATCGAGCACCTTCAAGCCCAAATCTATGACCTGCAAAACCAAAACTGTGAGTATGAATACAAATTCAAAAGGATGAGTTTGGTTGTAGATTTGAGGATCTCGGAGACTCGATCATCCTTCTATGATGGTGAGCCTATGCCTTGGAAGATGGACGACAAGCCCGCATCATCAACAACACCGCCACCTTCTTCACCAGCAAAGGAGACATAATCACATGGGTATGGGCACTCCCCTTGGCAACTGCCAAGCTTGGGGGAGATGCCCCAGTATCGTATCACCACCACACTCCTATCTTTACCGTTTTTTTTCTTAGTTCGATCCTATTAGTAGTATCTTGATCTAGTAGAATAAAGTTTATGGCATGATCTAGTTTTGAGTTTTGCTTTATGATCTCTCTATGTAATCGAGTCTGTGAGCTATATAATAAAGATTAGTGTTGAGTCAAGGGCTTGATTATCTTGCCATGATTTTGAGTGAATAAAAAAAAAGAAAAGAGAAGGAGAATAAAAAATAAAGAGATCATATTGATCTTATTGAGAGTAATGACTTCACATAGAAAGAGTATGATGATTAAAAGTTGTTGGGAGTTGGCAAACATAGCTTTGGTCATCGTTGCAATTAATAGGAAGTAATAAAGAAAGAGAGGTTTCACATATAAATATACTATCATAGACATCTTTTATGATTGGGAGCACTCATTAAAATATGACATGCTAAAGAGTTGATGTTGGACAAGGAAGACAACGTAATGGGTTATGTTTTCTTATATCCGAGATAAAGTACATTGTCATGGATCATCCAACATGCTGAGCTTGCGTTTCCCCCTCATGCTAGCCAAATTCTTTGCACCAAGTAGAGATACTACTTGTGCTTCCAAAAACCCTTAAACCAGTTTTGCCATGAGAGTCCACCATATCTACCTATGGATTGAGTAAGATCCTTCAAGTAAGTTGTCATCGGTGCAAGCAATAAAAATTGCTCTCTAAATATGTATGATTGATTGGTGTGGAGGAAATAAGCTTTATACGATCTTGTGATGTGGAAGAAATAAAAGCGACAAACTGCATAATAAAGGTTCATATGACAAGTGGCAATATAAAGTGACGTTCTTTCGCATTAAGATTTTGTGCATCCAACCCTGAAAGCGCATGGCAACCTCTGCTTCCCTCTGCGAAGGGCCTATCTGTTACTATTATCTTCTACTTATGCAAGAGTCATGGTGATCTTCACCTTTCCTTTTTATATTTTATCCTTTGGCAAGCACAGGGTGTTGGAAAGATCCTGATAGATATATCTAATTGAATGTAAGTTAGCATGAGTTATTATTGTTGACATTACCCTTGAGGTAAAAGGTTGGGAGGCGAAACTATAAGCCCCTATCTTTCTCTATGTCCGATTAAAACTCCATAACCACAAGTATTGCGTGAGTGTTAGCAATTATGAAAGACTAAATGATAGTTGAGTATGTGGACTTGCTAGAAAGCTCTGACATAGACTCTTTCTGATGTTATGATAAATTGCAATTGCTTCAATGACTGAGATTATAGTTTGTTAGTTATCAATAAAGTTTCTGATTCATACTTTTCATTGTGAATAGATTATTACTTGAGCATAAGAAATCATATGACAATATCCATCTATGTTGCTGTTATGAGAATAATCATGATGCCCTCATGTCCGTATTTTATTTTATCGACACCTCTACCTCTAAACATGTGGACATATTTATCGTTATCGGCTTTCGCTTGAGGACAAGCGAGGTCTAAGCTTGGGGGAGTTGATACGTCCATTTTGCATCATGCTTTTATATCGATATTTATTGCATTATGGGCTGTTATTACACGTTATGTCACAATATTTATGCTTATTCTCTCTTATTTTACAAGGTTTACATAAGGAGGGAGAATGCCAGCAGCTGGAATTCTGGGCTGGAAAAGGAGCAAATATTAGAGACCTATTCTGCACAACTCCAAAAGTCCTGAAACTCCACGAAAGTTATTTTTGGAAATAATAAAAAATATTGAGCGGATGAAATACGTCAGGGGGGCCACCACCTGCCCACGAGGGTGGGGGCGCGCCCTACCCCCCAGGGTGCACCCCCTGCCTCGTGGGCCCCCTGTTGGCTCTCTGGTGGCCATCTTCTGCTATATGAAGTCTTTCGTCAAGGAAAAAAAATCATAAGCAACCTTTCGGGACGAGACTCCGCCGCCACGAGGCGGAACCTTGGCGGAACCAATCTAGGGCTTCGGCAGAGCTGTTCTGCCGGGGACACTTCCCTCCGGGACGGGGAAATCATCGCCATTGTCATCACCAACGCTCCTTTCATCGGGAGAGGGCAATCTCCATCAACATCTTCACCAGCACCATCTCCTCTCAAAACCCTAGCTCATCCCTTGTATCCAATTCTTGTCTCCAAGTCCGGGATTGGTACTAGTAGGTTGCTAGTAGTGTTGATTACTCCTTGTAGTTGATGCTAGTTGGTTTATTTGGTGGAAGATCATATGTTCAGATCCTATATGCATATTAATACCCCTCTGATCCTATATGAATATGCTTTGTGAGTAGTTACGTTTGTTCCTGAGGACATGTGAGAAGTCTTGCTATTAGTAGTCATGTGAATTTGGTATTCGTTCGATATTTTGATGAGATGTATGTTGTCTAGCCTCTAGTGGTGTTATGTGAACGTCGACTACATAACACTTCACCATTATTTGGGCCTATAGGAAGGCATTGGGAAGTAATAAGTAGATGATGGGTTGCTAGAGTGACAGAAGCTTAAAACCTAGTTTATGCGTTGCTTCGTAAGGGGCTGATTTGGATCCATATGTTTCATGCTATGGTTAGGTTTACCTTAATACTTTTGTTGTAGTTGCAGATGCTTGCAATAGAGGTTAATCATAAGTGGGATGCTTGCACAAGTAAGGGCAGCACCCAAGCACCGGTCCACCCACATATCAAATTATCAAAGTACCGAACGCGAATCATATGAACGTGATGAAAACTAGCTTGACGATAATTCCCATGTGTCCTCGGGAGCGCTTTTCCTCATATAAGAGTTTGTCCAGGCTTGTCCTTTGCTACAAAAAGGATTGGGCCACCTTGCTGCACTTTATTTACTTTTGTTACTTGTTGCTCGTTACAAATTATCCTATCACAAAACTATCTGTTACTACTTATTTCAGTACTTGCAGAGAATACCTTGCTGAAAACCGCTTATCATTTCCTTCTGCTCCTCGTTGGGCTCGACACTCATACTTATCGAAAGGACTACGATAGATCCCCTATACTTGTGGGTCATCATTCACCAAGTTTGCGCACCTCGGCAGCTGGCATCTCCTTGGTACTCAGCCGGCACGGGTCGCGATGCCCGCTCATCCGGCTGATCAGGTGCGGCCGGCCTTGGAGCGGGAGAACCCGGCGCGCGACAAAGGCAACCAACAAGTCGGACGCCTTGAGGCCTTCGGTGTTGGTCAGATCCCGGAGTCGTTGGATGGCGGCGGCGCCGTCTGCTGATACCGGCTTCGGCTTGTAGCCCCAGCTGGCCCGCGGCTCGGCCGGCGGGCCGGCTTCATAAGCCGGCAGGTTGATGAAGTCGACGGCCGGGTCCACGTTCTCCATGTAGAAGTAAGATTGCTGTCACATCTTGACCGACTGTGGCAGCTTGATGGTGGGGAAGGCGTTCTGCAGTGACGGCCGGCGAACCACGATGAAGGCACCACACTGGGCAGCAACCTCCCGGACGGAGGTGCCCAGCTTGGTGTAGAAGAATGCTCCCCACAGCTCGATGGTGGGGAGGATGCCGAGATATCCTTCGCACATCATGATGAAGGCGGCTAGGAGCATCACCGTGTTGGGCGTGATGTGATGAGGTTGGAGGTAATAAAATTTGAGAAACGAGCGGAGAAAGCCGCTCGCCGGTAGGCCGAATCCGCGGATGAAGTGCGAGCAGAAGACGACCCGCTCGCCCTCCCCCGGCGCCGGCGAGATCTCTCCCTCCAGCGGCACGCGCGCCTTCACGTAGCTCGCACTAGGGAGACGCTGCGTCTCGCGGAGGAAGGTGATATGATCTTCATTGACATTCGACCCGTCCCAGTCTCCCCCTCGCTCGCGCGCCATGGAGAGCTCGACGAAGAAAATGGCGCGGCGCGTGAGCTGAGAATGGGCGGGGCCGAGAGGGCTCGGGCCGGACGAGCACAACGGAGAGGAACGGCGGCGGCGCTCTGGCGTGGCTCGGGAGCGCTGCGGCAAGAGGAAGAAGAAGGAGGCAAGAGCGGGGTGGAGGGGCGCGCGTGCTCTGCCGCTCCCTCTCCTCCCCCTACTTATAGCCTACGGGCTATGAAGCCGAGGGGGCGGGCATGGGATCGTGGGATTAACTGTGCCCATGACCCCACGTCCCCACCTTTACTGCGTGAGTTACTACGCGCAGTGACTCCGCGGGGAAACCCAACCGTTCGCCTCGGCCACAGCGGATCCGCTCGCGTGCCGAGGCCCGGTGGTGGCGGGCCCAGCCAGCAGTCGCGTCCCATCACGCGCGTGGGCTGGCAGGCTGGCCTGGCCGGCTGATGCCACGTGGCACGCCCGTGACAGGCGGCGGGCCTAGAAGCTTAGCTAACACGCCACCTAGTTCCCGCCGTTACGCTCAAAGTTTCAGACAAACCTGACTAGACGTGGTCGAGTCCCGCCAGCCGGCTTGCTAGGAGTCGGATGAAGCTTCCTTCCAGAGCATCCGGAGGAGGAAATTGTTGAGGCTCTTCGGCTCCTCAGCCGCAGCACCTCACCAGCTTCAGGGACTACTGTCCGAGTAATGGGCCACGGGTAGCCTAACCCGAGTCCCAGAACCTTTCAAGACATCAGGGCCTGCTGCGCCCCTCAAGACGTCGAGACGAAGCGCCGCCTTCTGGTGGCCGGCTGGCTGAACGGCTGACTACCAGAAGACGGCCATGCTCAGGAAGGCGGCTCCAAGACGGGCCGACTCCTAGCAGGCGGCCTCCAGATAGGCCGGCTCCTAGTAGTCGGCCCATGGAGCCCTCAAAGTCTGCGCCCCCATTAAGAAGACAAGACGGTGCAAGGCTACAGTGTAGCCCATCACCCCCGTATCCAGGGCCGGGCGTGGCCACAGTGCTCCGTACAGGCGGAGATCTCCGCCCGGCGTGGCACTGTTGCCACTCCGCCCCTGACATCACTCCTGTCAGGCGGAGCCCTGCTCCCACGACCGCCTGTCGGTACGGCCTGAAGACGGAGGGCCTTACCGGGCAGCGAGAGCCCGGAAGACGGCAGAGGCCTCACCAGTCGGACCCGAGGGAGGCCGGCTCCTAGCAGGCGGCCCGTTCCTTCCTCGGGGCCCGTGCACCATTAACCAGATAAGACCCGGAGTGGCTACAGTGATCTCCCGCCAGGCGGCGGGACTGTAGCCACGCCCTCCTGACTAAGCGTGCATCATTAGCGTTGCGGCTACAGTAATCAGCAGCCGACAAGACCCGCGAGCGGCGGAGGCGGCCTGTCGGCTTCGTACCAGACCAGTCGGCAGGGCCCACCAGGCGGCGGAGAAGCCGGCGACCAGAGAGACTGACAGTCGGGACCTACACCCGGCCGGATTACCATTGTACCCCTAGGGGGTAGGCCTATATAAACCCCCCAGGGCACCCATGCAAAGGGTTCCAACCTGTTAGAATTAGACTCACACCTAGGGGGAGAGGAGAGCAAGCCCTGCCTTCTTCTACCTCTAGCATACAGCTCGAGGAGCACCATTGTACCCACTAGTGCCTTAGTGATCATGCGGAGACCCTAAAGAGCAGGACTAGGGGTGTTATCTCCTAGGAGAGCCCCGAACCTGGGTAAAGTGCGCCGACATTCGTGTCTACGCCTCATCCCACTTCCAGGCACAGGTGATGTTCTACTCGCTCCCACCATGATAAGCCATCCATTGGCATATGTCGCACCCAACCCCCGACAAATAGATAAGATTTTCTTTGAACAACGTCCTCTGCTTAAACACAATTTGCCTATTGAAACTCTAGGAGGTCCTTCTCCACCTAAAGGTGATCCTGTGTTTGAATTAAAACAATTGCCATACACTTTGAAATATGCTTATCTTGATGAAAAGAACATATATCCTGTTATTATTAGTGCTAACCTTTCAGAACATGAAGAAGAAAGATTATTGAAAGTTCTAAGGAAGCACCGAGCTGCTATTGAATACACTCTTGATGATTTAAAGGGAATTAGTCCCACTCTATGTCAGCACAAAATTAATATGGAACATGATGCTAAACCCGTTGTTGATCACCAACGTCGGTTAAATCCAAAAATGAAGGAAGTGGTAAGAACGGAAATCTTAAAACTTTTGGAAGCAGGTATAATCTATCCTATGGCTGATAGTAGATGGGTAAGTCCTGTTCATTGTGTTCATAAGAAAGGAGGTATTACTGTTGTTCCTAATGATAAGAATGGACTTATTCCACAAAGAATTTTTACAGGCTATAGAATGGTAATTGATTTTAGAAAATTAAACAAAGCAACCAGAAAAGATCACTACCATCCGCCTTTTATTGATCAAATGCTAGAAACATTATCTAAGCACACACATTTTTGCTTCCTTGATGGATATTCTGGTTGTTCACAAATACCTGTTTCCCAACCTGATCAAGAAAAGACCAGTTTTACTTGTCCCTTTGGAATTTATGCTTATAGACGTATGCCCTTTGGTTTATGCAATGCACCTGCTACCACTAGTATGCGTCGATGCTATACAAACGGTTTTTAACCCCTTTTCGCGAAGGCATTTGGGACCGTTGCCAAGTGAGTGTGGGCGATAGGGTGTCCTTCCCACACGACCCAGAAACCGTCAGGGATATGGAGCAGTGATCCAGAGGCCTTCCAAAATGTAATCGTGTGCGATGCAGCACATACTAAATTCTTTCGCACGTGTGGGATCCCACATGTTTCCTGAAAAAATTATGACTGGGATTGTATTTTACATTGGGCACGGTTTACTCCCAGTTCACGTGTGCACTAACGCGATATCACAAATGGTTCCGGTGACCCTACGCACACGTAGTAGCGCTGCAAATCGTTTGCGATCTGCTGTGTATCACCGACGGTTCCGCTATGATTGACGTATGCTTTCCGATGTGGATCGCACACACTCATTTAGCTGAACCGTGTGCGGAGCAATTGTTAGGTTAAAACAAAAATATCTAATTTTGAATCGGCATGCAAAAAGCAAATTCGCCACAATATTCATTTGAACAAATAAACAAAAATATCATATTTTAAATCGGCACGCAAAAAGCAAATTTGCCACAATATTCAATTGAACAAATAAAAAAATATCCCATTTTGAACCGGTACGCAAAAAGCAAATTTGCCACAATATTCATTGAACAAATAGTGTCCACAGGAAGAACATTCATTAGATTTCACAACAATTTCAATTGAACATATGGTAGCTAAATTCCAATGATTTGTGCACATATATGCATTACATAATTAATCATAGTGTACGAAATACGAAGACCTCATCAGATGGAAAACAATGGATCCATGCGTTATATGTTTAGCGGCTAACTCTTACTCAATGTTTCAGGAGAAGGCATGCTGAAATCTTCATTATCACCAGTGGGATTGATGTAGTGATCCAGGAAGAAGTCGCTGATAAATCTCTGAACCATCAGCAATTCACCAGCCGGGAGCGGTTCAGGGGTCCTCGGTTTTAAGATGAGCTGCAGTATTTTTAAGATCAAAATGTGCCATATGAGTGGAGTAGAAGATATTAATTAAGATAGACTTACTGGTACTAATTCGCGAGGATTTCCACAATTATCAGCAGATTTGCAGATGGAGATCATGTGTCTGCAAACATAGTATCCACAAAGGTTGGTCCCTGCTTCTTGCCGAGGACACTAATTTTTTTTGTACATAATTAGTCATGTATTTGTCCTGTTAGGAACAACCTAACCGGTGATAGATGTATTATTTTTTTCTTTGGACAAAATAGAAAGAGGTTTATTTAGAAGCTTGAACATTTGACTTGCATAAGAAAAGGTATTTGCAGACTGTTGGATAAATTTTCCGAAAATAACGGATTTCGGTGTGTTACCGGAGAAACGATCTCGTGCTGCAGAGGTAGTTCCCTCTTGAACAGGTTCCCTGGTTTAGTTTTCCACAACACGAGCACACCGCAAATGATGATGAATTTTGACAACATCAATTATTGAACAAGATATGAATGCAAATTAATTTCAACATCATAGAATTCAATACCTATCCATGAATTGCTGAAGATGCGTCAGATCCTGAGCGTTTGTTGACTCTCGGAGAGAATCGATGTAGTAAAACGTGTTCTTGTTTGGAACAATGAATACCAATATCCAGTGATCGCCACATATTAAGAAAGCCATGAACTTACGAATTATGTCGAAATCTGAAAGACAATAAGTGTATGCGTGGTAGTTTACTTGACTTACCGTTCATGATATGACGAGAGAAATGATTCTGCATGGGACGTGTTTTCGAAGAGACGGACGACCGTGTTAACGGCCCAGTCCCGTAGGTCCTTACCATGTATTGTTGTGCCATTTGCTAATTCAGGATCTATGAAATACACACTCTCCCTTTTTCTTCTCTGCGCGTTCAATCCCCTGAGAGGAATAAAATGCAGTTAGCTGTTTATCATTTACAACCTTGTATGGAGAAGTTGATCAGAGTTTGTTAAGTACTTACAAAATTAGGCATCTAACAAGAGTGGCATCGAGCACGTTGAAGTTGAAGAAGAGATGTAAGTCCTCGAAACTCACATCGATGGAACCAACATCATGTCGGAAATGATCTCTGTTGTAGTGGTCTAGCAAACCATGATGACCTGCTGACATTAGATCCATGCAATATTCATGTAACTCGCGGCAACTGGAGCTGCACTCATCAAAGTATTCGCCAACAAGAAATGGCTGGCCATGGACGTAATAGCGTGCTTGAAGTACGTCTGCTTTACCTTTAGCAAGCAACAAACGTACTTCTTCATCATCCATGGCGTCAGAAATAATATTACTCCCCGATTCAAACAAGCTACTGTTAATTTGGTTCTGGGCGATGAGTGCTTTAAGTAAGAGGCAATTGTTCTCTTACCTCTTCACTTTCCCGCCGCGCTTCCTCGTGGTCGTGAGTGTAGCCTTTTTGGCCAATTCCTTCTTGGTACTTGAAGCATTTCTGGCAGAACGTCTGGTTGCCTGCAAGGTAGACTACCGAGCAGACGGTGAAGCTTGGACGGACTGCTTAGCAGACGGTTTATCTATGCCGGACCGTTGAGCTGGCGGTGCTGCTGTGACGGACTGCTGGGCTGTAGGAGCGGAGGCATCGGACTGCTGACCATGTGTTGAAGCTATGTCAGGTTTCTGCGCAGGTGGTGCCAACTTGTCGGTGTGCTGAGGAGGCCCTGCCAACGCATTGGTTTGCTAAGCAGGAAGTGCTGACGCATTGGTATGCTGATCACACGACTGCGGATCGACGGACTGATGAGCAGTCTGTTCTGGACCTACAGACTGCTTAGCAGGCGGTTCCGAAGCATCAGACTGCTTAGCAGTCTGTTCCACCAGGTTGGTCTGCTGAGCATGTGCTGCAGCTGGGTCTCCCCCCGCTACTTCAGCGGCCGGCATGTGAACCGGTGGTGCGTCTTTAGCAATTGTAGGCCTTGCCACTGGCTACTTTGGGGCCGAGGATGACATGGCCTGTACGCCACAAAGTCGGGCCGGCTGATCACAGGTTGATGCATCAGCCCGCGAGAGCTGCTGTGGCAAGGAGAGCATCACCGGTTGAGCGGCGACAGTGGTTGCTCTTGGCGGGGCTTGAGGGATCTGATCGATGAACTCTATTTCCTTTCATGGCCACTGGATGTGATGTAACAGTGTTTCTGTCAAGGTCCTTTGCTCATCAAAGTCCCCTAGGGTATTCTTCAGGGAAAATTCATTGAATCCAGGCTTTACTTCAGTCACGTAGCACTTCACACAGCCAGGCTTCAATGTCATATTGTCCAAGAAGAGGCCATCTTACAAGAAGGGTGGGAAAACCCAGGCTGTTGCACATTTTAATGTACCTTCATAATGTGTAAGCACGCCCTTCAGTCTGTCTTTCATTCCAGATAGATCAGATATAGCATCATCATGAGCAGTTGCAGTCTCAGTGTCGCTGGGGCCAGCTAATGCACAGCTACTCTTGTGCAGTGTTATCGCGCAATAAGCAGCATCCTCCATGCCCGCCTCCCCTCCCATCTGCTGGCTATCTGTCAGTGTTAGAGTCTTCTGCAGAATCATTGACTCCTCAACATCCTTTCGAATAGCTGGATAAATCTCCTTCCTCAACCTTTCATACAATGCATTCTGCTTCATTTCACTCCTCGCTTTTTTCATGCTGAGCCTCTCTTCTCTGAGTTTGAAAGCCCTCTTGTGCGGGACATTAACACCTATACCCCTTGCATGGCCAGTGAGCTCTTTTGTTTCCAGAGCAATGGACAGAATGTCACATGGCCCTAAGTTCCTGTAGAACCTTCCAGGGATCTTGGAAGCCTCTAACATCACTTGATACAGTTCGGCGTCATGTGAGTTTTCAAAGTAATAAGTTCCATCATCATGCCTCTTTGCACGTGCCCGCAAGTAGTCTCTGGCGCCTTCGCCCCTGATTTCACTAAAGGCCGGATTCCCACCCGCCGCTACTGCTTCTTTGTCCTCCTGTTCCCATATCAGTTTCATGCCATAGTATCCTGCCACACCCATACGGTGGGGGTGTATGTTCTTCTTCTGAAGTTCTGATTGCTTGAAACTCTTCTTAGCAAACTCTTTAGTTGCCCTGACCCTTTTGAATTCTGCCTAGTCTGCCTTTGTAATTTGGGGGTATGCGGGGTTTGGGTCCTTGCCTTCACTCAAGTACTTCTTGTATAACACGTGCTTCCAGTTTCTCCAAGCATCCCTAGCCTTCTTCAATGCAGCGTGTTCCACCTGCATTCTCCACTGCTCTGGAACGTTGAAGTGATCCATGATCTCCTGGACTATCCTTCGCCGTGTTTCTATGGCAGCCTTCCGAAACCCTGGCAGATTAATGTTGAGCCTTGCCCTGCCAACAAATCCACACACACTCCTGAACCTAGTGCGTGCTTTATCTGGTTTAGTTGGAGCCCAAGACTTTAAATCAATCTCGGTTACTTCATATACACCTTTAGGCTGGTGTGGGCTTCCGTGGAGCATTCCTTCATGTCCTGACTGGAAGGGTAATTTCTGCAGCTCTATCCCGTTCAAGATTACTTGATCCCTGACAATCTGCTGAAGACCTAGGGTTGTCCGAATCAGATGAAGATACATCGCCTGAAGCATGAGTGATGTCGCTGCTACTCGGCATCTACAGAGAACACATGTGAAACTCAGGAAAGGAGGATAAGCATAAAACTAACAACTTGGTATCAAGCTTTCTAAACATGCCATGCAATAATTTAGAAAATGTATGGCTAATTTGTTAAGTTTGTGTGACTCGGGCACCCACGATCTATAAATAGGCAGTAACTTATTGGAACAAATACAACTTATATGTAGTAAGGAAGGTAGATAATGAACATATATACGCTCTCCGTTATTTTATGGCTAATTTTGGAACATACGGAACGAAATCGGAAGAGGGATTGCAAGGAAATATGCCTCACCGCGATGGAGAGCAGTAACTAACAGACTTCTTAATGAAAATCCGGCCGGACTACAGGAGAGGCGAGGGTTACTGCATCGATATGCTCGAGGGTGGCTGGCGAGCAAACAAAGACGGCGAGGCGCGGGCCCCGCCACGTGTTGGGAACGGCAGTGGAGGTAGGCTTGATGCCGAAGAGCGGGCACACGGCCGGGGTGAGCACTGCGGCACCGGAGAGGGTTCTGCTGTGGATCTGGGGGAGGGGGGAGCTGGCGATGGAGATTGGGTGGACTAGTTGAGTGAAATGCGGGCAGACGGTGGGGGGGTGTTGGGGACTCGGGTGTTGGTGGTTTAGGTGAAAAGGCTGAAAAATATCCCTGTTCACCACGCGCGCGGAAAGGCCTATGCAAACGGTTGCCTCTAAGCGCTCATGTGCACAAACCGAATAATTTCGTTTGAAATGAAGACGTACTAATTTTGAAATGAAGACGTGAGTTCATCGTTTCGCCTCTAAATTTTTCCCACGTAAAGCAATCACAATTATACCACGGGTTTGATTTGCTAGCGCATTTCAGGTCTTGTGTGCTATATGTAAGAGATTTTTTGGCATTTACCGTGCATTTTGGCATATAAATCAATTCCTAACCGGACTACATTTCCCGTCGAAAGGGATGAGGATTGCCGTTGATCTGGGAGCATCCAACGGTGCAGACGTACGATCTGTGGGGTTTGGGTTCTGACCAATCAGAACACACGACTCAGATCGCGCGCACAACAAAGGGGGGGGGGGCTTCGGCCATGGTTTGGTAGGCACACAACTTTCGTGTGTGAACCGAGTGCTATTTGAAAACAATTTTTTGGGAGGGGCTATTTGAAAACATTTACATGTGCTGTCTGTCGGTGTACAAAAGTAGGGGCGCTCCTTTTGACCCCTTTACTTGTGCACGGACAGTCGGAGCCGCGCCCACGGCTACACTAAGCAGAGCAGGGGAGGGAAGCCGGAGAGAAGCCAGAGGCACAAGATGGTCAGAGGCAACGCCAACGTGAGAAACACAAGACAGCAAAGGGGCGAGGTGGAGACCCCCGGCAAGGCCTTTGCCGGGGCGGCCTCGGCGGCCCCAGCAAGGCAACTTGCCCAAACACCAACAGAGCGAGCCGCCCTTGAGCCCACAGGTTCCAACCCAACCAACTATGATTGGACCAGGGCTCGGGAGGCACCTCTGTGGTGGCATGCATATCTTTGTCAAGACCATATATATATGAGATCAGATGAGGACCAGAATATGGCGACCCTCGGCGGGATCCTTGCCGAGGAAAGCCACAAGACCCCCGGCAAGATCCTTGCCGGGGACGACTGCGCGCCACGGCAAGACCCTTGCCGGGCCCCCGGCAAGGCCCTTGCCGAGGACATCAGTGGGTCCACTGCCAGGCCTGCACCAGCCAAGTTTGCACCGCCATTAGCATGCAGCTGCCAGCCCGACCAGCTAGGCAGGCACTTGCATGGCAAAATGAAGCTTCCAAGCCAGATCAGCAAGCGCCTGCGTGGCGGCATGCAGATCTTCATGAAGACCCACCGCGCCACCTCAGCTGCCTGCCTGCCTACATGGAGCTGCATGCATCACTGGCCAGGGCGCGTGTCGAAGCGAAGAGGAGCGGCGATGGACGGGACGGGCCTCGCTCCCATCCCCGATAAAGCTAGGGGACACCTAAGCGACACATTAAATGCGTCTTGTCCTGTAATACGGGCAATA
This sequence comes from Aegilops tauschii subsp. strangulata, assembly GCF_002575655.3. NCBI lineage: Eukaryota > Viridiplantae > Streptophyta > Magnoliopsida > Poales > Poaceae > Aegilops > Aegilops tauschii. Next base: position 31,801,975 of record NC_053040.3, on the reverse strand, counting down.
AGCTCATAGTACTGTAGGCCTTTCCACCTCCTGTGTACCACTGTGGCAGCCCCTTTCGACTATAAAAGGAGGCCCATGGTGTACTGGAGGGGGATTCGGCTCTTTTGAACTACACATCCACCATAGCTAGTTCGAGAGCTCAAGAACACTCAATACATCCACCAAAGCAGGACTAGGGTTTTACGCATCCTCGCGGCCCGAACCTGGGTAAACGATCCTTGTGCTGACTGTTAATCCTGCTCTTCTCACAACCCCGCGCCCTGGCAACCGTAGTAGGGATTCTTGTGATCCCATAGGTGTCGTTTCCCACTAACATCTTTGGCGCGCCAGGTAGGGGGCGCAATTGTGAGAATCTGGTCTAGTAGCTAGCCTAGCAGTTCTTCATCGCCATGGCTCCCAAGAAGAAGACGATCACAGCGATCGGCACATCGGGAGCCGAGCGGCCCGCGCCAGTGCGAGCGGGCAGCGGGCCGGTCGCGGATAGAACCCGAGCCGCGGCCCGCGAGCACCAGCATCGCCTCGCCAGTCAGAGCCTGGCGAGCAGCATCGTTCGTGCGCCAGACGATGAGCTGCACGCCGCCAGGTCCAAGGACGGGGCTGGGCCCCCCGCAGGCGGCGCGGGGCCTTCCAGGGGCGTCGCTGTACACCCTACGGGCGGCGCAGTGACCTCCAAGACGCCGACCCCGGTGACCACTGCGCGCTCTTCCCATGGTGTGCGCGACGAGCAGCGTCACCACGCCGGTGAGCCTGGACACCGCCATGGGAAGAGCCCTGTGTGTCGCCCGCGGGACGAAGGAGTTCAGCATGCCCGCCGAAGTGCTGGCGAAAATGGCGCATAGCCGCTGGGCCGTGATAGAGCTCCTTCTAACATGGTTAGAAGTCGAAGCGCGCCACGGTCTACGCAGCTGTAGCCGCCACCCATGCCAGTAGAAGCTTTGGCGCGTGCGCAGCTGCTCCTCGACTTCCCTCCTGCTGCGAAGAAGCTTGACGAGTGGAGGGCCACCATCCGGAGCCTCGTCGCCGTCACCAAGAAAGATGATCCGCGACCTGTGGGGCCCTCGGGCCAGCGCTCCACCGAGCCACCACATGCCAGCGCCGGGAGGACCGGGGGTGCTGCGGTCACGGTGCACTCTCCTCCTCCTCGCCAGCCACCGCGGGCGTCGGCCCGTCGTGACGACGCTTGTGATAACATCTCTATAGCGTCGTCCGACCCGCGGACCCACCGCGACCAGTGCCAAGTTCTTCGAGAACGAGCTCACGAAGATGCTCGAACCACTATCGAGTGCCGGCGTGATACACGCCACCAGCCGGACAAGTGGGCGGGACCCGCTATGGACCACCCAGCACCGGGGGGCTCCGGCGGCCTACCTTACGAGGTGGGCTGCCCAGCCTTTACCCGTGAGCTGCGGTAGTTCCAGTGGCCGTCCCACCGCACGTTCAAGCCCGACGTCGGCGAGAAGTACACTGGCAAGACCCATCCGTCAGAGTTCCTCAGCATCTACACCATCGCGATGCAGGCTGTCGGAGCTCGCGACGACAAGGTGCTTGCCAATTACTTCCCATTGGCACTGAAGCCCAATGCCATGTCTTGGTTGATGCACTTGCCCGCGGATTCCATTTCTTCTTGGTCGGATCTGTGCCATGAGTTCGTTGGCGCCTTCACTGGAGGCCACCAAGCTCATGGCCAGGCCAGTGATTTGCATATCATTCTCCAGAAGGAAGGGGAAACCCTGCGCAAGTACATCCAGAGGTTCAGCCAGGTGCAGTACAACATCCCCGATGTTCATCCCGCCGCCGTGATCAGCGCATTCCATCAGAACGTGCGCAACCGCAAGATGCGCGAAGAGCTGGCGATGACCAAGGTTAAGGATGTGGCCGAACTCTATGTTCTGGCTGATAGGTGCGCCCGGGCTGAAGAGGGAAGGAAATACCCCGGCGAGGACGCCAGCGCGGAAACCAACTCTACTGATCAAGACACCGCCGCCCCGACGAAGAAGGGCCGACGTCGCAACAGGAAACGCAAGGGCAAGGACGTGCTTGCCGTCGAGGGATCCGACAGCACCGGCGCGGCCAAGAAGGCCAAGGCATATGACCCCGGCAAAGAAATCCGCTTGCTGGGCCTTGGCGGCTGCTGACAAGCCAGGGGGCTCCGACAAGCAGTACTGCAAGATCCACCGCACCAAGGGCCACGACCTCCAGAACTGCCGGCAAGTCGAGCTGCTTGCTGAGAAGCAAAAGTCCGAGTATGAGAGGCGGGACAAGGAGGGGTCAGGACGGTGCCGAGGGATCCGACAAGAAGCATGGCGGCCAAGGAGGCCACCGCAGCAAGGACAACCAGCAAGAGAGGCCCGCCCGGGGCCGTGAAAAGAAGCAAGAAGACGATGATCATGACGAGGACGACGAGTCCGGCGAGCAAGAGTTCCAGAGGGCTACGGAGGCTATGTGCGTCGATGGTGGCGCCTCGCTGCATACTTCTCACCGCCAGCTAGCAGTGGGCGCGTGAGATTACAGCAGCGGAGCCATCGTTCGACCTCAGAAGCCGCTGAAGTGGTCCAGCACGCCCCTCATCTTTGACGCCGAGGACCACCCTAACCGCACAAGCGCGGTCGGGTGTTTGCCGTTGTTGGTCTCGCCAACGATACGCAACCTCAAGGTGAACAAGATGTTGGTCGACGGCGGGGCCGGCCTGAACTTGATCTCGCCCGTCATGATCAAAAGGCTGCAAATTCCTGATGGAGACCTCGAGGAAACGGGCACGTTTCAAGCCATCAATCCGGGGAGGAGCCAGCCAAAGGGGAAGGTCACATTGCCCGTGACGTTTGGAGGAGAGTTGAACTACAGGAGGAGAGGATCGTCTTCGATGTGGCCGAGATCCCCTTGCCCTACAACGGGATCCTCGGCCGCCCGGCACTAGCCAAGTTCATGGCGGCATCGCACTACGCCTACGACATGCTGAAGATGCCCGGGCCGTTGACCATCATCTCTGTCCCCTCCGACAAGAAGGACGCGCTGATTTGCGCCAACCAACTGTACCGGGAAGCAGTTGCAGCAGCTGCCGCCAAGGCACTTGCTCCTGCCACTGAAGCCCCGGGAGGGAAGAAGAAGCCCGACAAGACCTCTCGCACCCACTCCGGCAAGCGCACTTCTTCGGAGTGTTGTGCTACCGTCGAGGACGTGCCAGAGAACTCCACTGGCAAGAGCAAGAAATCTAGAGCTGAGCCACCGCAGACCAAGAAGGTGTCCGTTACAGAGGATGGCACGGGAGGGGCTTTCACCATAAGCTCCACCCTCGACAGAAAATAGGAAGGCACGCTCGTCACCTTCCTGCGGGCGAATGTCGACGTGTTTGCATGGCAAGCATCCGACATCCCCGGTGTTCCCAGGGAGGTGATTGAGCACCACCTAGCTGAAGGAAATATGCCCTAGAGGCAATAATAAAGTTATTATTTATTTCCTTATTTCATGATAAATGTTTATTATTCATGCTAGAATTGTATTAACCGGAAACATAATACTTGTGTGAATACATAGACAAACAGAGTGTCACTAGTATGCCTCTACTTGACTAGCTCGTTGATCAAAGATGGTTATGTTTCCTAGCCATAGACATGAGTTGTCATTTGATTAACGGGATCACATCATTAGGAGAATGATGTGATTGACTTGACCCATTCCGTTAGCTTAGCACTTGATCGTTTAGTATTCTGCTATTGCTTTCTTCATGACTTATACATGTTCCTATGACTATGAGATTATGCAACTCCCGTTTACCGGAGGAACACTTTGTGTGCTACCAAACGTCACAACGTAACTGGGTGATTATAAAGGTGCTCTACAGGTGTCTCCAAAGGTACTTGTTGGGTTGGCGTATTTCGAGATTAGGATTTGTCACTCTAATTGTCGGAGAGGTATCTCTGGGCCCACTCAGTAATGCACATCACTATAAGCCTTGCAAGCATTGTAACTAATGAGTTAGTTGCGGGATGATGTATTACAGAACGAGTAAAGAGACTTGCCGGTAACAAGATTGAACTAGGTATTGAGATACCGACGATCGAATCTCGGGCAAGTAACATACCGATAACAAAGGGAACAACGTATGTTGTTATGCGGTCTGACCGATAAAGATCTTCATAGAATATGTGGGAGCCAATATGAGCATCCAGGTTCCGCTATTGGTTATTGACCGGAGACGCGTCTCGGTCATGTCTACATTGTTCACGAACCTGTAGGGTCCGCACGCTTAAAGTTCGATGACAGTTATATTATGAGTTTATGGGTTTTGATGTACCGAAGGTAGTTCAGAGTCCCGGATGAGATCGGGGACATGACGAGGAGTCTTGAAATGGTCGAGACATAAAGATCGATATATTGGACGACTATATTTGGACATCGGAAAGGTTCCGAGTGATTCGGGTATTTTTCGGAGTACCAGAGAGTTACGGGAATTCGCCGGGGAGTATATGGGCCTTATTGGGCTTTAGGGGAAAGAGAGAGGAGAGGCTGGGCGCCCCCCAAGGCCTAGTCCGAATTGGACTAGGGGGAGGGGCTGCACCCCCTCCTTCCTTCTCTTCTCTCTCCCCTTTCCTTGACTCCTACTCTTACTACTTGGAAGGGGGGGAAGCCTACTCCCGATGGGAGTAGGACTCCTCCTAGGGTGCGCCATAGAGAGGGCCGGCCCTCCCCCTCATCCACTCCTTTATATACGGGGAGGGGGCACCCCTTGGGGACACAACAATTGATCATTGACCTTTTAGCCGTGTGCGGTGCCCCCCTCCACCATAGTCCACCTCGATAATATCGTATCGGTGCTTAGGCGAAGCCCTGCGTCGGTAGAACATCATCATCGGCACCACGCCGTCGTGCTGACGAAACTCTCCCTCAACACTCGGCTGGATCGGAGTTCGAGGGACGTCATCGGGCTGAACGTGTGCTGAACTCGGAGGTGCCGTGCGTTTGGTACTTGATCGGTCGGATCGTGAAGATGTACGACTACATCAACCGCATTGTGCTAACGCTTCCGCTTTCGGTCTATGAGGGTACGTGGACACACTCTCCCCTCTCGTTGCTATGCATCACCATGATCTTGCGTGTGCGTAGGAATTTTTTTGAAATTACTACGTTCCCCAATAGTGGCATCTGAGCCTGGTTTCATGCGTAGATGTTATATGCACGAGTAGAACACAATTGAGTTGTGGGCGATACAAGTCATACTGCTTACCAGCATGTCATACTTTGGTTCGGCGGTATTGTTGGATGAAGCGGCCCGGACCGACATTATGCGTACGCTTACGCAAGACTGGTTTTACCGCTGTGCTATGCACACAGGTGACTAGCGGGTGTCAGTTTCTCCAACTTTAGTTGAACCGAGTGTGGCTACGCCCGGTCCTTGCGAAGGTTAAAACAGCACCAACTTGACAAACTATCGTTGTGGTTTTGATGCGTAGGTAAGAATGGTTCTTGCTCAGCCCGTAGCAGCCACGTAAAACTTGCAACAACAAAGTAGAGGACGTCTAACTTGTTTTTGCAGGGCATGTTGTGATGTGATATGGTCAAGGTATGATGCTATATTTTATTATATGAGATGATCATATTTTGTAACCGAGTTATCGGCAACTGGCAGGAGCCATATGGTTGTCGCTTTATTGTATGCAATGCAAACGCCCTGTAATGCTTTACTTTATCACTAAGAGGTAGCGATAGTCGTAGAAGCATAAGTTGGCGAGACGACAACGATGCTACGATGGAGATTAAGGTGTCGCGCCGGTGACGATGGTGATCATGACGGTGCTTCGGAGATGGAGATCACAAGCACAAGATGATGATGGCCATATCATATCACTTATATTGATTGCATGTGATGTTTATCTTTTATGCATCTTATCTTGCTTTGATTGACGGTAGCATTTTAAGATGATCTCTCACTAAATTATCAAGGTATAAGTGTTCTCCCTGAGTATGCACCGTTGCGAAAGTTCTTCGTGCTGAGACACCACATGATGATCGGGTGTGATAGGCTCTACGTTCAAATACAACGGGTGCAAAACAGTTGCACACGCGGAATACTCAGGTTAAACTTGACGAGCCTAGCATAAAACAGATATGGCCTCGGAAGACTGAGACCGAAAGGTCGAGCGTGAATCATATAGTAGATATGATCAACATAGTGATGTTCACCATTGAAACTACTCCATCTCACGTGATGATCGGACATGGTTTAGTTGATTTGGATCATGTGATCACTTAGAGGATTAGAGGGATGTCTATCTAAGTGGGAGTTCTTAAGTAATATGATTAATTGAACTTAAATTTACCATGAACTTAGTCCTGATAGTATTAGCATATCTATGTTGTAGATCAATAGCTCGCGTTTTGCTCCCCTGTTTTATTTTGATATGTTTGTAGAGAAAACTAAGTTGAAAGATGTTAATAGAAATGATGCGGACTTGGTCCGTGATCTGAGGATTAACCTCATTGCTGCACAGAAGTATTATGTCCTTGATGCACCGCTAGGTGACAGACCTATTGCAGGAGCAGATGCAGACGTTATGAACGTTTGACAAAAGCTTGGTATGATGACTACTTGATAGTTTAGTGCACCATGCTTTACGGCTTAGAACGGAGACTTCAAAAATGTTTTGAACGCCACAGAGCATATAAGATGTTCTAAGAGTTGAAATTGGTATTTCATACTCATGCCCGTGTCGAGAGGTATGAGACCTCTAACAGTACTTTGCCTACAAGATGGAGGAGAATTGCTCAGCTAGTGAGCACGTGCTCAGAATGTCTGAGTACTACAATCACTTGAATCAAGTGGGAGGTAATCTTCCAGATAAGATAGTGATTGACAGATTTCTCTAGTCACCATCACCAAGGTACTAGAACTTCGTGATGAACTATAATATGCAAGGGATAACGGAAATGATTCCCAGGCTCTTCGTGATGCTGAAATCGACGAGGGTAGAAATCAAGAAAAACATCAAGTGTTGATGGTTGACAAGACCACTAGTTTCAAGAAAAGGGTAAAGGGAAGAAGGGGAACTTCAAGAAGAACGGCAAGCGAGTTGCTGCTCAAGTGAAGAAGCCCAAATCTGGACCTAAGACTGAGACTGAGTGCTTCTACTTTAAAGGAACTGGTCACTGGAAGCGGAACTGCCCCAAGTATTTGGCGGACAAGAAGGATGGCGAAGTGAACAAAGGTATATTTGATATACATGTTATTGATCTGTACTTTACTAGTGTTTATAGCAACCCCTTAGTATTTGATACTAATTCAGTTGCTAAGATTAGTAACTCGAAACGGGAGTTGCAGAATAAACAGAGACTAGTTAAAGGTGAAGTGACGATGTGTGTTGGAAGTGGTTCCAAGATTGATATGATCATCATCGCAGACTCCCTATACTTTCGGGATTAGTATTGAACCTAAGTAAGTGTTATGTGTTGTTTGCGTTGAGCATGAATATGATTTGATCATGTTTATTGCAATATAGTTATTCATTTAAGTTAGAGAACAATTGTTGTTCTGTTTACATGAATAAAAACCTTCTATGGTCATACACACCAACGAAAATGGCTTGTTGGATCTCGATCGTAGTGATACACATATTCATAATATTGAAGCCAAAAGATGCAAAGTTAATAATGATAGTGCAACTTATTTGTGGCACTGCCGTTTAGGTCATATTGGTGTAAAGCGCATGAAGAAACTCCATGCTGATGGGATTTTGGAATCACTTGATTATGAATCACTTGATGCTTGCAAACCATGCCTTATGGGCAAGATGACTAAAACTCCGTTCTCTGGAACAATGGAGCAAGCAACTGGCTTATTGGAAATAATACATACTGATGTATGCGATCCGATGAATGTTGAGGCTCGCGACGGGTATCGTTATTTTCTGACCTTCACAGATGATTTGAGCAGATATGGGTATATCTACTTGATGAAACATAAGTCTGAAATATTTGAAAAGTTCAAAGAATTTCAGAGTGAAGTGGAAAATCATCATGACAAGAAAATAAAGTTTCTACGATCTGATCGTGGAGACAAATATTTGAGTTACGAGTTTGGTCTTCAATTAAAACAATGTGGAATAGTTTCACAAATTCGTGCCACCTGGAACACCACAACATAATGGTGTGTCCGAACGTCATAACCGTACTTTATTGGATATAGTGCAATCTATGATGTCTCTTACCGATTTACAACTATTGTTCTGGGGTTATGCATTAGAGACAGCTGCATTCACATTAAATAGAGCACCGTCTAATCCGTTGAGACGACACCGTATGAACTATGGTTTGGCAAGAAACCTAAGCTGTCGTTTCTTAAAGTTTGCAGTTGCGATGCTTATGTGAAAAAGTTTCATCCTGATAAGCTCAAACCCAAATCTAAAAAGTGCGTCTTCATAGGATACCCAAAAGTTACTGTTGGGTACACCTTCTATCGCAGATCCGAAGGCAAGATATTCATTGCTAAGAATGGATCCTTTCTAGGGAAGGAGTTTCTCTCGAAAGAAGTGGGTGGGAGGAAAGTAGAACTTGATGAGGTAACTATACCTGCTCCCTTATTGGAAAGTAGTTCATCACAGAAATCTGTTCCTGTGACTCCTACACCAATTAGTGGGGAAGCTAATGATGATGATCATGTAACTTCAGACCAAGTTACTACCGAACCTCGTAGGTCAACCAGAGTGAGATCCACACCAGAGTGGTACGGTAATCCTATTCTGGAGGTCATGTTACTTGACCATGATGAACCTACGAACTATCAGGAAGCGATGATGAGCCCCGATTCCGCGAAATGGTTTGAGGCCATGAATTCTGAGATGGGATCCATGTATGAGAACAAAGTATGGACTTTGATTGACTTGCCTAAATGATCGGCAAGCCATTGAGATTAAATGGATCTTCAAGAGGAAGATGAACGCTGATAGTAGTGTTACTATCTACAAAGCTAGAATTGTCGCAAAAGGTTTTCGACAAGTTCAAGGTGTTGACTACGATGAGAGTTTCTCACTCATATCTATGCTTAAGTCTGTCCGAATCATGTTAGCAATTGCCGCATTTTATGAAATCTGGCAAATGGATAAACAAAACTACATTCCTTAATGGATTTATTAAAGAAGAGTTGTATATGATGCAACCAGAAGGTTTTGTCAATCTTAAAGGTGTTAACAAAATGTGCAAGCTCCAGCGATCCATCTATGGACTGGTGCAAGCATCTTGGAGTTGGAATATATGCTTTGATGAGTTGATCAAAACATATAGTTTTATACAGACTTGTGGTGAAGCCTGTATTTACAAGAAAGTGAGTGGGAGCACTACAACATTTCTGATAAGTATATGTGAATGACATATTGTTGATCGGAAATAATGTAGAATTATTCTACAAAGCATAAAGGAGTGTTTGAAAGGAGTTTTTCAAAGAAAGACCTCGGTGAAGCTGCTACATATTGAGCATCAAGATCTATAGAGATAGATCAAAACGCTTGATAAGTTTTTTTAATGAGTACATACCTTGACAAGATTTTGAAGTAGTTCAAAATGGAACAGTCAAAGAAAGAGTTCTTGCCTGTGTTACAAGGTGTGAAATTGAGTAAGACTCAAAGCCCGACCACGGCAGAAGATATGAAGAAAATGAAAGTCATTTCCTATGCCTCAGCCATAGGTTCTATAAAGTATGCCATGCTATGTACCAGATCTATTGTATACCCTACACTGATTTTGGCAAGGGAGTACAATAGTGATCTAGGAGTAGATCACTGGACAGCGGCCAAAATTATCCTTAGTGGAATAAGGATATGTTTCTTGATTATGGAGGTGACAAAAGGTTCGTCGTAAAAGGGTTATGTCACGACCGGTTTTTCAATAAAATAATTATTGAGAGACCAATCCCTTTTACGGACCAGCGAGGAAGAATTCCTTCTCACTGGTAGACAATATCTTGGTCACAGAAGAAAAATACCTGGAGTACTAAATATAATACAAGGTTGAGCAGAGACTGCCCAACAATTTATTACATGCACGCCGCTAAAACAAGACGGCGGATAGGGTGGCAAACTACTAACTCACGATAATAACGGTGGTGGAAATAACACCGCGAAGCGATGATATGATTCCAGAAGACTACAGCTCATCGAGCGTCGGAGTGAGGCTCGAGAAGACTTATTGCGGGTGGCGGAAGCGTATACAATACAAGTGACCAATATCCGGGATCGCGCAGGACTGACTGGGACTCCTCTAGGCATCGGACGCGCTATCAAACTCTTCATCCAAGAGATCGCCTTCGTCAACATCTGGCCAAATCAACAAGCCAGGTGAGTACTATGAAAGTACTCGCAAGACAGTTCGGACATAAGGTATAACAAATGTAAACATGAAGCACATGAACAAGTTAACCAGTGCGATCAGACATAGAGATAATAAATACTGGGTGCCAAGCGAGGGTCTGAATGACGCCTCGAGCGGAAACTGCAGAATAGTAATACTGGTGCCAAACGAGTGTCTGAAAGACTCCTCGAGCGGGAAATGCGGAATAATAATACAGGTGCCAAACGAGTGTCTGAAAGACTCCTCGAGCGGAAAATGCGGAATAATAATGCGGGTGCCAACCGAGTGTCTGAAAGACTCCTCGAGCGGAAAATGCGGAATAATAATGCCACAGTCGGGCGTCGAGGCGACACCACATAAAGGGCTTGCAACAGAAAATAAAGACAGTGCATGCCATAGTCGGACGTCTGTGCGACATCACATAAAGGGCTTATATTTAAAGTAAGAAACAAGTACATGCCATAGTCGGACGTCTGCGCGACGTCACATAAAGGGCTTATATCACAGCTCAATAATACAATCGTTCGGGAACATAAATTATCACAAGCATGCGACAAATATAAAGCTAGTCCATCCACAGGAATAACCATAAAACTGGATTTACCACTTGAGCTTGTTCACCGGGGACAAGTTTTTCCCACGGATAGATATGGATATAATGTTTACACTACTTGATCATGGATACGATGATTTGGAAAGAATTGACTCTGCAGAGTTTGTACTTAACCACAGCCAACGGATTTCAGTAGTCACGGGGACTAGTTCCGTCTACGGTGGTTTGGAAGAAACACGTCTAACCAGTACACACCCAATTCAACCATCCGAAGCCAAGGATCACCCTCGGCAACATTCAAGAAAAACCTTGAGACGGGGAGGCTACAACCTCGCGTAGCATGGGATCAAATTTCTATACGCGCGCTCTAAGGGGGTGCCCCCCTCTCGGTCCCAACCGGAAACACCCATGCCCCCTGACCAGATGACTGGCTTTAATCCTGGGCCAAGGTACCATCATTCCGGCCTCTCTGTTTGGTGTGTACACGGAAAGAGGTTACCAACTTACTAAACCGCATCCTGGCAATGAGACATGTGGTAGCACGGAAAGGGGAAAGAACGGTAACGTGGCTCCAACCACGTTAACGTCGGAGAAAGTTGGATGACGCAAGGCTGGTATGCTACAACAGTACCACCTTGCTGCCCTTCATGTCACCACATGATTAGGCCATCTCTCATCAGAGATCATCGCAACTTTGGAACATGCGGGAAAGGAACGATAACGTGGCTCCAACCACGTTAACGTCGGAGAAAGTCGGATGACGCAAGGCTGGTATGCTACAACAGTACCACCTTGCTGCCCTTCATGTCACCACATGATTAGGCCATCTCTCATCAGAGATCATCGCGACTTTGGAACAACCGGGTCGTTGCCATACAAGCAACGAGGTATTTACCGACACTCATATGCCACGCACAAACTTTCGCGCGAACATGCAAAACACCTGTCATATCAAATGTTCAAAACATGCTTGCCTGGTTCGGAGAAGTCGGAGTCTAGCTCGGCGAAGTTCGCGGCTCCTTCACCTCTTCCGGAACCTACGGCAATCACGAAACGGGTACTAACGTGAAAACCAACACTTGCACAGAAACTTTTCCAAATAATTTTCAAATAAATCCCATAAAAAACTAGAAAAAATTTGAAGATTGTCAGAAAAAGAATCACTCAAAAATACCTTTTATTAAAGAGTTATAAAGGTTTCTGTCCAGGGACTTATCTGTAATGAAACAGAAAAGTTCCAGGGTTTTAACTAGGAAAAACAGAAAACACTTCGGTTGGGAATGCGCAAGCGCAAAGGAGAAAACGTATTTGCCCAAAGGCGCCAACAGAAAACGGTTCGAAGGAGAATAGAATAGAGGCTGACAGGCGGGGTCCACCTGTCAGGTTTAAAAAGCTCGCCAGCGCCCGAAGACTGCGGTGGACGCCGGCGTCGAACCACGGCGAGTTAGGAGAAACGGAGGGTACCAAGAGCTTCAACGTCTTCTTCCGCGTCGGTGGGTGGTGGACTCGTCCAACGGGGAGCACCACGTCGACGGTGACACTATCTCCGGCGGACGGCGGCTCGGGTGAGGATGGGGAACTCCGGTGGAGGGCTGCAAACTACGAATTGAGGCGTGGGTCAGAACGAGGGATGCAAGGTGAAGCTACTGGCAAGAGAATGGAGGCGGAGGAGCGCACACGGGGGCGAATCGGGCTGGATCCCGTGGCGGGTCGCGGCGGCCAGAGTCGAGGAAGGAGACCTCCTCGGGGCTCTGCCAGTGGCTAGGCTTGCTCTAGGGGGAGTGCAGGGATGGTGGGTGCTCGAGTTGAAGCTCGGGGCCTCTATTTATAGGCAGATCGACGGGGTGGCCGTGAACGAAGAATCTCCGGCGAGCGATTACGGCGGAGCAGTGGATTGGCAGGTGGTTTGAGCGGCCAGGTAGCGTCAGTGGAGGTTACTGGAGTCGTTTCACAGCTAAACGGAGATGGCCTTGGCGTAATGGCGTCGGTCCACGGTGAGGTGACCGCACGGGCTCAACGGCGGCAGAGAGCGCGCTCCGCGCCCTGCGGTTCACGACGAGAGCGGCAGCGCGTTCGGGGGAGTGGAAGGCCACGCGGCGAGCTCCGGTGGTTTGGGCGGCGCTGGGTGGCGTCGTCGGCGCCGTGTCTCCCGCTGGCGTCCGCAAAGCCGCCGCCGGCGTCGGTCACGGGGCGGCGCACCTTCTGCTGCTCGTCACCGACGCCCGCAAGGCGCCAGGCGTTCGTGCGGTGCAGGAACAAGAGGGCGGGGACGAGGAGCAAGGCGACGCGGTGGTACTGGCGAGATCGATGTCCTTCTCTGAAGAAAACGACAGGTGCGGCTGCCAGCAAGCCTTGCGCCGCTACAATAGCATTCCTCCAGCTTTTGTTCTTTCTGACGAAAATCACTCTTCTTTACTGGTGCGGCTGTGAGAGCAGCACGCTACCAGCAAGCCTTGCGCCGCTACCATAGCCGCAAGGTTCATGCCTGAAGCTTTGAGGAAGGCGACCTTGTTCTTCGGCGCGTTCAATCGGCCAAGAGTACCAACAAGTTGACGCCGAAGTGGGAAGGCCCTTATCGGGTAATACAAGTCACTAGGCCCGGCGCAGTCTGCCTGGAGACCGAAGATGCTGTCGCAGTGAGCAACTCCTGGAACATCTAGCATCTTCCCAAGTTTTACCCATAAGGCGCGGCTTGCCGGGCCCCCCGGCAAGCCACCTTTTGTACAAAGCTTTGCCGGCAAGGCATGTAACCCTATGTACAAAGCCAGGCGCAGACCCTGAGCATAAATAAACGAAGCGCTGGCGCCCTAAGTTATAGCATGCATGCTAGGTCTAAGTTTCTTCCTCGGTTAGGGTTGGTAGTGCTTGGCGGCGACTAACCCCTAGCCTGGAGGTCGAGTTTCGCGTCTTTCTATTCTCTTTGGTTCACAGGGCACGCAGACACTTTTGCTGAGCCACTTGGGAAGAAGAGAACGAACCGGCGCTTCGGCCCCGGCAGGCCAAGACCGCCGGGGGCTGAAGATACAAGGATCCAACCACCGCAAGCCAAGGTTGCCGGAGGCTGCAGATTCAGATAAGTCTTTCATCCCCTTATTATGCGTTTCCGTATAGAACTGGGACATGTGAAACCTCGTTTATATCCTTAAAACCACCGTGCTCCACCTTTCCTGAACCCAAGAGCTACCTCTTGGGTTGGAGTTTGGTAGTAGCCGCTGTGGCGAGGAGATGAACGAGGGGCCTAACTCTACTTCGCCCCTGCCTCCGCCAAGAGCGCGAGAACGCTCGACCGAAGTGGAGAAACGGCAAGGCCTGTTGCCGGGCAGCAATGTTTATCCTAAAAATAACAATGATTCATCCTTGGCATTGGCCTCGCTCACGCATAAAGAACCTGGCAAACCCCCTTTTCATTAAAAACATCCCATACAGGTACAGTTCATACGAAATTAAAAACAGGAGCAATGGGATTACAAGTCTTAAATCTAACAAGTGCCCGCAGGCTTACAAACTAAAAAAGATAAGGTGCCCGTAATCCCTTTCTTCTCCTTCTCCTCAGAAGGTAGAGCAAGACAGCGGAGGACAAAAGGGGCGCCGGCGAGGTGCGAGGAATAGAAGGCACCAAGAGAACATCCTGGTGCCAGGAAAGGAGTTGGAAGACGAGGCAGCGGGCCGGCAATATGCGACGAAGGCATCGGTGCCCGCGTACTCCGAGTTGACGGCCGGCACCCGCCTTCTTGGCCTTCTCCGGCCCTCCTACGCCAGCCGCCCAAGGAGACGACGGGGAGCACCCCGATGGAGAGCTTGGCGAGGATGGCCCTCGGCAGGGCGCGTGGCCGAGGGAGGAGCGGCGCGGTCAGTCGAAGTCGGAGTTGGCATCCTGCCGCTCGACTCCTTCGTCGCCGCTGTCGCTATCCTCCTCGTCACTCCCACTTGAGGAGGAATCTTCATCATCGGAGGAGCTCTCCACGCAGCACTTCAGGCGAGTGCCAAGATCTCCGAAGACCTTGACGGAGAGCAGGCCGCCCTCCATTAACTTGAAGTAGAGGACGAGCCCCACCGTCAGGCTATGGATGCGGGCAAATGTCTTCCATCCGCGACGGAGATACATGACATGGGGAGCGGGGAAGTCGATGTCGACCCGCGTGCCGCCGGTCCCGCAGCCCCTTATGTGCACCCGGAGGGTCTGGGGCGGATCGAGCTCCATCTCCTCTGCTAAGGGGGTGGGGAGACGGAGACGACGACGCGGTGGCCAGCGCAGCCTGATGAAGAACTCGTGGGGCCGGTCCCTAACGTGACCCTCCATTGCGGGAGGCACCACTGGCGGAGGCACGGCCGCCGCGCCACCTCGTCCCCCTCTCCCCTGACCGCCGCGGCGACCTCGGTCACGCCCCCTCCCCCTTCCTCTTGTGGCTGGCTCCACCGCCACGGGCTCGTGGGAAGGAGGGACGCGCTGACGAGCAGCGACCCTCGCCGCCACCATCAAAGGCCCAACACCTCCTCTCGCCATGGCAGGTGGAAGAAAGAAGCAAAGATGAAGGAGGATGGATACTGGAAAATGTGGGATGGCGCCCTCCCTCCCCCTCTTTATAAAAGGGCGGGGTCGAGACTCGGCCGCCCCACTCAGCCAATCCAGCCGGCGGAGGCGCAGGGAATCAGGACTGACCCGCTGCCCCAATCGGCGACGGCCCGGTTTCCCGCCTCCACAGCCCGCCACTTGCATGAAGGACGCGTGGCGAACATGCAGGGTCGAAAGGACGGGTGAGGCGACCGTTCCCCGCCCCGTGATTGGGGGCCGTGGGCGCCTTGAAGATGGCGACCCGAGTCCATCCAGTAAATGAGCCGCGCCTCCACGTCTCCCTCTTTTTATGGGGAAGGCACGAGCCGCCTCTTTACCATGATGTGGCGCATGCATGCGGAAACCACCCCACACATGCCGCCCACGCCACACACGCCCCCCCACGTCGCGCGCAGGTCGTGGGGAAGCACAGCAGATGGAAAATTACTGCGGTAGAATCCGCCCCTCCTGCCCGTGCACCGTTTTGGGCCTGGCCCAACAACGTGTCACGCTTATGTGTGGCCCAGGCCCGGGGGCTCCTGTCGGTGTACGAAAGTAGGGGCACTCGTTTTGACCCCTTTACTTGTGCACGGACAGTCGGAGCCGCGCCCACGGCCACATTAAGCAGAGCAGGGAAGGGAAGCCGGAGTGAAGCCAGAGGCACAAGATGGTCAGAGGCAACGCCAAGGCTAGAAACACAAGACAGCAAAGGGGCGAGGTGGAGAACCCCGGCAAGGCCTTTGCCGGGGTGGCCTCCGCGGCCCCGGCAAGAACCTTGCCGGGGCAACTTGCCCAAACACCAACAGAGCGAGCCGCCTTTGAGCCCACAGGTTCCAACCCAACCAACTACGATTGGACCAGGGCTCGGGAGGCACCTCTGTGGTGGCATGCAAATATTTGTCAAGACCATAGATATATGAGATCAGATGAGGACCAGAAGACGGCGACCCTCGGCGGGATCCTTGCCGAGGAAAGCCACAAGACCCACGGCAAGATCCTTGCCGGCGACGACTGCGCGCCACGGCAAGACCCTTGCCGGGCCCCTGGCAAGGCCCTTGCCGAGGAGATCACGGGGCCACTGCCAGGCCCGCACCAGCCATGTTTCCACCGCCATTAGCATGCAGCTGCCAGCCCGACCAGCTGGGCAGGCACTTGCGTGGCAACATGCAGCTTCCAGGCCAGATCAGCAAGCGCCTGCGTGGCGGCATGCAGATCTTCGTGAAGACCCTACCACCGCGCCACCTCAGCTGCCTGCCTGCCTACATGGCGCTGCATGCATCGCTGGCCAGGGCGCGTGTCGAAGCAAAGAGGAGTGGCGACGGACGGGACAGGCCTCGCTCCCCTCCCCGATAAAGCTAGGGCACACCTAAGCGACGCATTAAATGCGTATTGTCCTGTAATACGGGCGATAAGCTCATAGTACTGTAGGCCTTTCCGCCTCCTGTGTGCCACTATGGCAGCCCCTTTTGACTATAAAAGGAGGCCCATGGCGTACTGGAGGGGGATTCGGCTCTTTTGAACTATGCAGCCACCATAGCTAGTTCGAGAGCTCAAGAACACTCAATACATCCACCAAAGCAGGACTAGGGTTTTACGCATCCTCGCGGCCCGAACCTGGGTAAACGATCCTTGTGCTGACTGTTAATCCTGCTCTTCTCACAACCCCGCGCCCCGGCAACCGTAGTAGGGATTCTTGTGATCCCATAGGTGTCGTTTCCCACCGACACTGTCGAAAGGGATGAGGATCACCGTTCGATGAAGGAGAATCCAACGGTGCAGATGTACGATCCATGGGGTTTGGGTTCTGGCCAATCAGAACGCACGATTCAGATCGCGCGCGTGGCAGAGGGGGGGGGGGGCATCGGCCACGGTTTACTGGACACACGGCTTTCGTGAGCGAACCGTGTGCTCTTTGAAAAGATTTACATTACCTAG
Organism: Aegilops tauschii subsp. strangulata; assembly: GCF_002575655.3. Lineage (NCBI taxonomy): Eukaryota > Viridiplantae > Streptophyta > Magnoliopsida > Poales > Poaceae > Aegilops > Aegilops tauschii. Next base: position 31,784,603 of record NC_053040.3, on the reverse strand, counting down.
CATCATATTTTTGTTTGAATGAAATCATGAGTTCATCGTTTCGCCTCAATTTTTTTTCCACGGTAAGAAATCACGATTATACATCTGGGCTATTCTGTTACCCTACATGAACTGATGAATTCAAGCGGCTGAACTGATGAAATTCGAGCGCTTGAACTGATGCTTTCTGTTTCTGTTAAAAATCATCTTCTTTAGTTCAATTTTTTTGCAATCTTTTCTTGAAACAGGGCGTGTAATATATCGTTGGAAAACTCTTAACATCTAAATTACAATTTTATAATTTGTTTTTGCAAAAAAATTATGGTTTAAGAGCAGTTTTGAAAAAACCGTGTTTTTCAAATCCGAAAACGCAAATCGTATTTTGGACTTAATTTTCAAACGGTTTGTCGGAATTGAGCAAACGAGATGGCGTTGGAAAGCTTGTGAAAATCCGCATCTTCCATATATCTACTATTTTATCAAATTCTATATGATTTAAAAGTAATTTGAAAAATGGTGAAATTCTGGGTGAAAAGTATTTTCGCTCTTTTTTGCAAACGTTTTGTCGGATTGACGCAAACGATACGGCATTGGAAAGCTAGGGAAAATGCGCAACTTTTGGTTATAGAAAGTTTTTTCTAATTACTTATGGTTTAAATACGAATTCAAATACGGTTAAAGTTGGTTTTGAACGTGATTTTGTTAAAAAGTGTATTGAAATGGTGCAAATAATATACCATTGAAAAGCTACCGAAAATGTGAAACTTAGTCATGTTAAACATTTTCTCAAATTCGCAATCGTTTAAGAGTAATTTTTAATACGGCAAGACAGATCCTGCCTTTTTCCCGTCTAAAAAACAGAGTACTCGTACTGATATATGTGTGTGTTTGTACTGAGCTATTTTTTGTAGAGTAATTTTGAATTATTCTGAAAAAAGAGTACTTGTACTGATGTTTGCATGGGTTTGTACTAAGCATGTTTTCACTAACTAGACTTTGCTTTGTTTTTGGGTAATTTTTTTGCTCGTAAATTGTCAACGGTTTACTCTATCGTCGCCCCTGTACTTGCATGGTTTGTATCATCGAACTGAATGATATTTTATTCAAAAAGAAAATGTTTTGTCTTGTTTCTTTTTTTTGAACTCAACATTTTTTTGACAACGATGTTCTGAACTTCTCTCATTTTACAACTTGTACTGAGGTACTTACTAAGAAGGATTTTCATGGGGTTTCTTTTTTTTTGCTTGAACTTTTACAATTTGAATTTCTGCCATTTCTTTTATTTCGAACAGGCCACCGTTTTTAACTCGTACTGAGGTGCTTACTACGCCCGGACTGGGGTGGCTGTCGCGTGTCTCGGCGAGGAAGAAGACGAAGCTCGGGGACGAGGCTGGATTCGGCCGGCTGCTGGTCCGGTCGGTATGATGCTGCGCAAGGCGAGGGGTGATAGGCGCAGGGCGGCGGGGCTCGGAGGGGCGGCGCACGGCGGAGGGGCTCGTGGTGGCGGCACGGGGCGGGGATGGCAGTGCACGGCGGCAGAGGGAGGCTAGGAAGGCGCGCGGCAGCCGCCGGAGGCGGGGACGGGCCGGCGAGCTCGTCGGAGGGGAGGCGCGTGGGGAGGATCCGACACCCATCGATGGGGAGGAACGCGTGGAGGGGCCGGTGCACGTCGGAGGGAAGGCGCGCGGGGAGGGGCCGGCGAGCCCGTCGGCGGGGAGACGTGCGGACGGCCGGCCAGCGGCAGCACGTGGGTCAGAGGAGCGACCCGTCACGGCGCCGCGGGCTCCCTCGTTCCGGCTGCCGCCGTCGCTCGCTCGCCCGCGACGGCTGCCTCCGGCGGTAGGAGGCGGGTTAGGTTGGGGTCGGGTCGGGGAGTTTCTGCTATGGCCTGCGCGTCGCGCCCTTATAGGGCCGAGGGGTAACACAATAATATTCTGTTACTAGTGATAGAATAGTCCAGCCCTATATATATAGTCGCAACTACACATGCGTGTTAGCAAGATCATTTGTGTGTCGCTTTGCGAGTTTTCATTCATTGTGCGAGAAATGGGAAAAAACTTCAAACATTTCGGCCGCAGGGAGCGGCCAGTGGCGTAGGCCTTGTTGGTATTTTAATTTCAGGAAATGCATATAGAGTCCCGAAAATAACGAAAATCATTGTGTCACTGTCGCGTGCTCTCACGATCGCATGGAAAAAATTGATAAAGTTTGGCACAAGTTTTGGTGCTCGCACCTTCCATACCGAAACATCTCACAAGGAGGATCATAGTTTCCAAAAGGAGATGCGGCACTTCGGACTACAAATCGTCAGTTACTAGCTACATCATTCCGGCCCATTTCATGTCGTCTGCTATGTTTAAGTCCTTCTTTGCACTTACCTTGCATTGCATTTTAGTGCATACATAATTAATTAAAGTCAAAAACCCTACTACAACTACATGTGGGTGTTTTAGTTAGGCTATATATACTTAGGCTACTCATAGCGGAGAGTGTCATATACTAGTATCATGCATATGTATATGATACTAGTGTATGATACTACCTTTCATTAATTATAGCGCATAGTATAATACATAGAGTATCATAGATCATATTTATTGCCATGCATGACACAAATTAGCATCACATTTAACATGATACAGTATCTACCTATATGTTACCCTAACCCTCTATATATATATTTAGTTCTTTGCCACATCAGCATACTTGGTATTTCCGAGTGCATGACATCGTCGGCTATGATACCACCACTATGGCCAGCCTTATATAGTTGGGAGTATCATATACTATATATAGTATCATGCATATGATACTAGTGTATGATACTACGTAGGTACCTTCATAGTGCATATATAGTATCATAGAGTACTATATATCATAGATGACCGTATTTATGGCCATGCATGACACAAAGTAGTATAGCATTTATTATATATATATATTACGGTATCTACCTATGTTACTGCTTCTTTGCCACATCATCATATTTCCTATTCCCGAGTGCATGATACCGGCTATGATATCCCCACTATGGCCACCCTAATAAGGCTAGTCGTAATATGGAAGTATCAAGCGGTATGATGCATGCGAACTAGACTTTTTGGATGATGTGGCACACAGTTAAATGAGGAAAGAGAGGGTGTGGTATCATATCATGATACCGTATCATATTAAATGGTGTACTATACTTTGTGTCATGCATGGCAATTAATAAGGCAACCTAAGATACTAACTTATGATACTACCTCTCTCTCAGTTTACAGGGCGTGCGCTTACCCCTAGGTCGTCAATTTGACCAACCTAATACAAATCATATATTACAAAAAATATACCAACATAAACTTCGGAGTTTCTACTTTGAAAAGGTATAATTTTTGTGTTATATAGTTTATATTAGGGTGATAAAATTGACAACCTAGGTATACGCGCAGGACTTGTAAACTGAAACAGAGGTAGTACTATGCATGCGCGCTTTATGGAGGTATTACCGATCATATACTAGTATCATGCATATATACTCCCTCCTTTCCGGTTAATAGGCTTATCTCAAAATTTTAGTTTTTCCATTTTATAAGGCTCAATTTGGTTGTTCTCCATCACATGTTCAGTTTCCAAGGTGCATTAAATCATTGCATGCAAGTATTAAGAGAAACTTGACCAATGCATGTATTACAATTAATACATTGGAAAACATAATTTTTTCAGGAAAACAAAAGCATTAATTGGGTGTTTTTGCAAACTACAAAAAGTATTCCACCACTCACCATCTACCTTGGTTGGTGATATTTTTTAATTGAGCCCTATAAGGCTGGTTGTAATGGGGAGTATCATATACTAGTATCATGCATATGATATATACTAGTGTATGATATTACTTCCGTAATGCATAGTATCATAAGTTAGTGTCTTAGGTTGCCTTATTAATTGTCATGCATCACACAAACTAGTACAACATTTAATATGATACGGTATCATGATATGATACCACATCCTCTCTTTCCTCATTTAATTGTGTGCCACACCATCTAGAAAGTCTAGTTGGCATGCATGATACCGCTTATGATACTACCATTACAACCAGCCTAAACCGGAAAGGAGGGAGTATGATACTAGCTAGTTTATGATATACTAGCTACCTCACTAAGAGCATGGTTAATAATATAGCCAACGGTCGGCTATAAGAAGTTGCCATGTCATATACAGCCAACCTCTTAGCGGGCATGTACAATAATAAGTTTTAAATACATACTAGTTTATCAATAGTTGGCCCACCTTACATCCTCACAAAGTGTCTTGGGTCTCGTGTTGCAGCTGGCTCTACTAACCAAGAGCCTGCTTCTCTTCTCTCTCCTCTTCTCTATCCTCCAACTAATAAGCACATATATATATATTATTCTATTCCTTATAGCCTGCTTATGTCACTCTATTGTACTTGCTCTAAGACTAGCCACAATGGAGAGTAACATACACTAGTAACATACACATATCCCTAGACTATGTTACTACCTTTCATAGTGCACTATTATGTTATAGGCTCATATTGCATTGGGACATAAGCATGGTAACATGCAAAGCCTCATTTATTATGTTATAGACTCATATTGCATTGGGACATGTGATGTTACAATAACTAGCTAAGTTACTCAAACTACCTCTCTCCTCATTAACGCATTGCCACATAAGCAAATATGTTGAGTTGGACTCGATGTTACTGCTGAAGTTACTCCCATTGTGGCTAATCCAATGCATAATATCATAGAGTAGCTAGTATCATATGTAGTACTTAATTTATATTGTCATGCATGACACATAGTAGCATAGCATTTATTATGATACAGTTTCATGATATGATACTTAACCCTCTCTTTCTTCATTTAATTCTATGACAACTCATCAAAATTGCCTAGTTGGCATGCATGATACTAGCTATGATACCCCCTTACTATCAGCCTAGCAAAGAAGGTGTACAGATCATTTGTGTGTCGCTTTGTGAGTTTTCATCCGTTTGTTCAAGAAGCGGGAAGAAGTTTCAAACATTTCAGCCACGAGGTGCGGTCACTGGTGTAGGCCTAGTTGGTATTTTAATTATAGGAAATTCAGATGGAGTTCGGACATCATCAAAATCGATGTGTGCCCGTGGCGTGCTCTCACGAACCCGTGGAAAAAAATTGGTAAAGTTTGGCACAAGTTTTGATGATCGCTCCTTCTAAACCGGAGCATCTCACATGAAGGATCAAGGTTTCCAAAAGGAGACGTGTCAATTCAAACTCCTGTGGCCGGTGACTTCATCGTTTGGCCTCATAAAAATTTCCACGGTATGCAATCACCATTATACCACGGGTTTGATTTTCTGGCGCATTTCAGGTATCGTTAGCTATATTTAAGACATTTTTTGAGATTAACGTGCATTTTATGCATAAAAATAAAATTACAACCGGAACTACATGTGCTGTCAAAAGGTATGAGGATTGCCGTTCGATCTAGGAGCATCCAACGGTGCAGACGTACGATCCGTGGGGTTTGGATTCTGGCCAATCTGAAAGCATGACTCAGATCGTAGGCGGGGTGGCGGGGTTTGGTTGGCACACAGTTTTCATCAACGAACCATGTGCTATTCGCAAACCAGATTGCATATTTTTGTTCACACATACTGTAGTGAGATCAATTGAGTGTGCTACCTCTATCATATAATAATAATAATAACAAAAAATAGTTCATATTAATTGCTTGAGCTGACAGCATATCAAGGTCAACATATTAACGGTTCTTACATCAACAGAAAACCAAGCATAACTCACAGATTCATTACACGCGATAGTTCTAAATTGAACGAATTAAGTTGCAGGATATGCATAAATTCTAGTCCTATGGCTTAATGTAGCGACCCGACCTCAGACGGTCAAGTCTCTGTGTTTCTGTGCCATCCCTGGATCAGTATGCTGGCACACACAGTACATCAATGTATATATCAAAGTGCAATCACATGTATAAATAACGTAAAACTGATATATACCTCATAAGTCACAGCGGAAACAAATAGTCGGGTGTGGAGTCCCATCAACGCCATCGGCAGGTAGAGTGTAGACCGTAACCCTGTACCGTACTCTTACTCGTTGGAAGAAAGTATCTGCAACATGATACGTTGCAGCCGTGTAGGTCAGTACATTGAATGTACCGGCAAGATCACAACATGAGAAAACAGATGATAAAACTATACTATATGCAATATGGGTTCGTGGCTCTGTATCTAAGTTTTGTTTTGCATAAAAGCTGGTTTTATTTTCCCTACATCAAAGAAATTCAGGAGTCTATACTACGGAGTTTCCTATCATGACATGGTTCCGCCAACCGATTTCTCATGGCCCAAATCATCATAAGTTGCCCACAATTATGTTATCAGTCCGGTGTTGAGAGTTCCGAGATAAATCCAAGTCCAGAGGCTCAAATTGTCCGTAACCGGGGACACGGCTAATCGATTAGGTTTAAACCCTCTGCAGAGGTTTGTACACTTTACCCGCAAGATTCGATCCCTCTTTTTACGTTCTCGCACTTCAGGGTGTTTGAGAACAAGATGACCGAAACATGGTCTTCCAAAGAGTTCCTCTGACCACTGTCCGGTGCTCATCCAATCCTACCGTAGTTCTACATCTGCTAGCACCGTCCCAGCCAGAGTCACAACTAAGGTCAACCAAGCCAGAGCCCATAGTGACTTGCGGTTGCACAGGTAAGCTTCCGGGCATGAAGTATTCTTCCGTCTCTTTGAGTCTGGGTGAAGCTTTCCGCAAGATGTCATGGCGCTTCTCCATGCATCCCGGCCATCCACTGGTTTCTCCAGGGTGCCCGTCAACCGTCCTTCACCCAGTAGTGTGTATTGAATTCTTGTCTCGAGTCTTGACGTCTTGAGGCCTTGAAGATGCAGTCCACGCATATGCCATCATGGAGTTGTCGTCATTGACGTAGAGTCCTTCACACCACTCTCGTGCACTCATACCAAACCCCGTCTACTATAGCGTAGCATTAAAATAAATAACGTCCCGGGCTTGGTAACATGGTGATGGGTTCCTACCTCATGCATACTACTCAACTACAAGAATTCAATATCACTACTGGAGGGATTGTTGCAAAGATGACACTAAATGCAATAAAAACATAGGTATGAAAAACATGGTCAAAGTGAACTTGCCTAGTATTACTTGATGAAGATAATAACGCTCTCAGAATCTTTGATAAACTATTCGTCACTCCGAGAAAATCTATATAGTCAAACATTATACTCACATAAGGAATAATTCTAGCAAACAATACTAGCAATCAAAATAACAATCAAAAAGTCATAAATAAAACAATAATGAAGTCAAAGAAAACCAAATAGAATTACAAAGAAGACTTCACGAAAACAAGGGAGAAACCAACTCACACAATAATAGACAATACTCTCGTAGCAACACCAAATTACTCTAATAATTTTTTCTACAACAAAGAAAATATAATTCTAATGAAACAACAGAAAACAATTTACTAAAGGATTTACTAGCAAAAAGAACTAGTATAATAAAAACTATTATAACTATCTAGTTAACACTAGAACAACTATAACAACTAGAAAACACTAAGACAATAGTAAACAATACCAAAATAATTTATGAAAACTTATTTACTCCTAATAACAGAACCAATAACAACATATATTGAAGCGGCAAAAAGAGATACATTAAAACTAGTAAAACTATTTTTATCAACTATCACTATGAACTAAACAAACAAATACTAAAACAGTAGCTAAACACTAATAAATAACTACAAAAATTTATCTACTGTAGTCTAACAGAAACATATGACAACATGTAAAAATCTACAAAAAGAATTAACTAAAAATAATTAAAAACACTAATTATATGACTAAAACAACTACATAAGCAAAACAGTACTGTTTTTGCAACAAACCTAACTTAAAATAAACTAAAAATAAATAACTATATCCTACTGGATAGACAAAACCATAATAAAACAGTAGCAAAAAGAATCAATCAAAAATATTTTATAAAACTCAAACTAGAGCCAAAACAGTGTTTGAAACATATTTGAAATAATTCAAATTTAAACTACTCAAATTTGCAAACTAAGTACGTAAACAAAAACTTCAACAAATTTGTGACACAATGCAAAAAGAATCACTCAAATTGAATCTAAAACATAAAAGTTATAAGCAATCTAAAATTGAAACTATTTCTGTTTTTAAAACAGAATCGAAAAAAAACAAAAAAAACAAACGGGCAGGTACTACGCGTCGGGCTGCTATTGGGCCTAAGCAATGGGCGATCTGAACTAAACAACGCTCGGTCGTAACTTAACGAAACCGTGACCGTGCGGCTAAAGCAGAAAACCGGAGGAGGCCCGGTTCGATCTGAACCAATCTAAACCGTAAATAAAACCGCATAAAAACCGATCTAATACATAAAACCTACCTATTCGTTTGCATCTAATCTAGGCCGTATAATGAAGATCTAACGGCGGGGGGGGGGGGGGGGGTCGTCGGAGCTTACAGCGGTGGTGGTCGCCGGCGATGCGGCTCGGACGTCGTCGTCGGCGGCGCTCCGGTCGTCGGAGAGCTCCGGCGAGGGCACGGGCGGACGAGGCGTTCGACAGCGAGTCCAGCGGTGGTCGAGGCGGCGTCGTAGGTTGACGGAGGAGGTCGGCGGCGAGGTCGAGGTGGCGGTGGCGTTCGGGCGTCGGCGGTGGCGGCGCTCCGGTGGGTTTCGGGCTCGCGCGAGCGCACGGGGAGGTGCAGACGAGCGAGGGGGTTACGGTGGTGATCTCAAGTGGCGGCTAGGTGGTCGGGGTGGTGAGGTAAGGCAACAATGGTGCGGCGGTGGCGCTCGGATCCGGCGAGGAATCGGGGAGGCAGCGGTGGTCCTTGGTGCAGGGAAAGGAGTGGAACGGGTCGAGGGGGAGAGTATATATAGGGGGGGGCGATTCTTGGAGGAGGGGGTGAGTCGGGGGGAGGACCCCGAGGATAACGGGATTCGGCGGCGCGGCCGGTGCGATCTGGCTCGGGCGGGGCTTGCGGAGGAAGAAGACGACGGCGGGTCCCACGCGTCAGCGAGAGAAGAGAGAGGGGAAAGGGATCGGGCGACCGAGGGAGAGGGGGTTCGGGCGCGGCGCGGGTGGAGCAGGCCGGTTCGGCTTGCTGGTGGGCCGCGGGGCAGGCCGCCTGGCTGCTAGCTGGGCCTGGTCGGCCTGGCTGGCGCAAGGAGAGTTTTTTTTTAACAGACAAACAAAAGTAAAAATAACCAAAAAATAAAAACTATATATAGGCATAATATATATAAAAATGTCCAGAAAAACAATTCCTAAAACATGAACTATTATATAGTTCAAATAAAATCCACAAAAAATCAAATAAAGCAAACAGTGCTACTGTTGCATTAAAATCCAACAAAAATCATTTTTAAAATACCAAAATTATTTCAAAATTATTTTCTCCTAATTTTCCATTGAAGGGAATCATTTTACCCTTATTTCCATTTATTTATTTTTAGGAGAAAAATAATTTGAATAAAATCCAAATAATTCCAAATTTGAAAGGGAGTTTCAAAATACTTTCAAATGACTTTCAATTTGATTCTTTTTGACTTCCAACTCATATTTCATATAATTGAAGAAGTCATTTTATCTTCTCTCATGAAAATCATTGAGTTGCATAAAGTTTTTTTTTAGAATTTGAAATATTTCCAACTGGAATTAAAATCTTTTCAAAAACCCTTTGGATTTCAAATGGAAGAAGTCATGTCATCTTCACTCTGGGGTTTTGTGTTGAAATGAATTTGAATTCATTGAGATAAAATGCAAGGATGAAAGTTTGGGAAAGTCATTTCGTTCCCTCTCATCCAACTTCAAAAGTTTCAAATTTCACTCACTTTCAGTCAATCAATCAAACAAACAATCATAATAATTTATTTTATATAACATTCCAAAATTTAGAATTTTGGGATGTTACACTTAATTCCCATGTACATGGGGGAACTGGGATCATTACGTTGACCCCGAATGAACTTGTGTTTTATGATGATTTTACGCTTCTCTGTTACACGGGTGCGTGATCCCTTGGCTGGCAACTCATCAAATTCACCGTACTCGTCCTCATCGGCAACATCGTCGACACCCAGTACCCTTCTCTTCCCATGCATCACTAAATGGCAGTTCTTATGCAAGGGGTCATCCACAAAAAAATCTGGGTAGCATCGCTGGCAAGAATGAATGGGTCCGCATGATATGCCACTGTTATCCTGTTAACACAGGTCTTCCTGTACTCATCATACCTTACCTGACCAAGAGGGATCCATGCGCACCTGAATAATGCCACCTTAACTTTCACATAGTCAAGCTCCCAAATCTCTTTGATGGTTCCATAGTATACCCTTTTATCAGCTGCATTTACAGTCATGCATTCTATTCGAACACAACTGTTCTGATATGAGGTCTTCTGATCACGTTCCTCAGTGTAGAACGTGTATCCATTTATGTCATATGCTTGGTACGTCAACACCGTAGGTGATGGATTTTGTGCCAACCACGTAACAATGTCATCGATGGATCCTTGTGCCAAACGATTCTTCAGCCATTCGGCGTAGTTCTTAGTGTGCTCCTTCATCTCCACATCTAATGACGGCACCATTGGTAAGAAGCTTTGGCGTATCTCCGCCAAGGGTTCTTCGGCATAAGAGCTGAGAACTAGGCTGTTAAGAAGTACCATCAAATCGGCTTTCTCTGCCAATTCTCCGGGTGCAGCCATTTGCGTGCTAGCAAGGACCATCTTACCTTTCAGCCTTCCCTCGTGGCGAGAGAGGGGCAAACCTATAGGTCTTTATTTCATGTATTCGGTGGAAAACTCAACCACCTCCTCCGCGGTATAACCTTGTAGGATGCTTGCCTCTGGATGGTTTCGGTTCCGACAAAAGCGCTTCAGTATTCCCATGAACCGCTCAAAGGGATACATGTTGCGAAGAAACACTGGACCACAATACTTTATCTCGTCGACAAGGTGCACAGTGAGATGGACCATGACATCAAAGAATGACGGTGGGAAAAACATCTCTAGGTTGGACAATATTCTTGCAATATCATCTTGCATGTGATCCAAGTCTTAAGGATCTACAACTTTCTGCCATAGTTGGTTGAAGAAATCACAGAGGTCAATGAGTGTATTTCTTATATCTTTGTCGATCAGATTCCTGATGGCCACCGGGAGGATTTGTGTCAACATTACGTGGAAATCATGTGACTTCATGTGTCCCAACTTCATTTTACCTGAGCTCACATCCACGAGACTTCTGATGTTTGCGCAGTAGGAAGAGGGTGTCTTAACTGACAACAAATAGGTGAAGAACTGTGTTGCTTTTTTGTTACTGAAATTGTAACTCTGGCGAGCTTTGATCAATTTGTCATCATCTTCTGCTTCACTCTTGCGTTTTGATTGATCAGCAAGCATATCGAGCCGTGAACCGTCACCATACTTTCTTTTACCTTTAATCTTGAGAAGAGTTCCAAGGATGCTTTCACATACATTCTTGTCTACGTGCATGACATCGATGCAGTGACGTACACGTAGAATCTCCCAGTAAGGTAATTTCCAAAACACCGATTTCTTCTTAAACACTTGACCCTTGGTTGTTTGGTTCACTGCCAAAGGGTGGTTCTTGCCAAGCACAACATTAATTTTTTTAGCCATGTTGTGGACCACCTCCCCGTCATAGGGTCTTGGGCCCGCACCTGCCTCTGCCGTACCATCAAATTCAGCTTTCATCTTTCGATATGGGTGAGTTTTCCGTAAGAACCTACGATGATGGAAATACACTGTTTTGTGCGAGTTGGGAAGTCTTCTGCTAGCTGTCCTATCCATGCATGTGACACACCCTACATCTCCCTTTGTTTTCTGCCCGATGTGTTGCCTAATGCCGACATATCTTGAATGGTGTGCACCAGCATCACTTGTAGATCGAAAATCTCCTTTCTGTAAGCATCATAACATTTTACAGCAGTCACATCTATCCACACTGTGAGTAGTTCTTCTACCAGTAGCTGAAAGTAAATGTCGATGTCATTTCCAGGTTGCTTCGGGCCTTGCATAATCATTGACATCATAATGTATTTTTTCTTCATACACAACCAAGGAGCTAGGTTATATATGCACAGAAGCAACTTCCATGTGCTGTGATTGGTGCTCATATCGCCAAAAGGATTTATCCCGTCAGTACACTCCCCGAGCCTTATACTTCTAGGATCCTTGGCAAATTTTTCAAACTTGTTGTCGATTAATTCCCACTGAGCCCCATCTTTCGGGTGCCTAATAAACGTATCCAAAATTCTCTCATCATGATGCCACCGGAACCTCTTTGCCTCTCTAGGGTTTGCAAACAAATGCCTCAACCTTGGAATTAAAGGCAAGTACCAAACAACCTTGAACGGGATTCCTGTCTTGATCTCATCATCCAATTTGTACTTGTCCTTTGCTCTCATGCGGTTGTATCGTGCATGCTTGCATGTGGGACATGCACACAAATCTTTGTACTCACCACGGTACAATATACAATCATTCACACGAGCGTGTATCTTCTGAACTTCAGGTTCCAATGGGAAAACAATTTTGTTCGCTTCACTCATGCTTCTGGGGAGCACATTATCTTCTGGAAGATTTTTTTGAAAAGACCTAACATCTCCGTGAAGCCCTTGTTTGATAGACCGTTTGCTGCTTTAAATTTGAGAAGTGCCAGGGTGGCACTCAGCTTGGAATATTTCTTTTTGCAACCTGCATACAATTCTTTCTTGGAGTCCGCATCAATGGTTGGCAGATCCTTCTACCCAATCATATCCTTTTTTGGGCCCTTGAAATCTGCAATCATAGCAGCAAAATCTGGCATATCAAGATCGTCGTCATCTGCGTCGACGTCTTGGTTTTCCAGGGGGCGTTCCGGCTTTCCAGTGTTCCATTGGTAGCTTGACGCCTCTGCCTCGATGTTAGATTCAACATCCATGTGACACTGATCGGGGTTTGGCATCTCGCTGCCCTGGGTATCTTCATCCATGACCTCCTCTTCACCTTGTCTGGTCCAACGTGTATATCCATCCATGAATCCCCTAGAGACTAAGTGCATCTGGACATCTGCAACTTCATGTGACTATGTATTGGCACAATCAGTACATGGACACAGGATGTAATCCGCATCACCAATTCTCCTATTTGTACTTTCAGCCAAATTCATGAACTCTGTCACGCCACTGATAAAATCTGCGGTTTTCCGATTCTTCATCCATCGAGATCGTTCCATCTGCAGCACACGAATGGTAATTAAAAACAAAACAACAACATTAATACATGGATTAACTGCTGCCCAAAGATGCGTGCATAAATCACAAGGTTTTATTTTCATAATTACTGAGGGCGCTCCATGTTGTTATCCAGACGGGCAATGACAAAAATTAATGGCCAGTCAATTTACACGCAGAGTACTAGTACAACACTACCCTTAGGAATTGAATACCTTAATTAAGCCACTCACGAAAAGAATACCTTAATTAATTAGCCGTGTATCTACCTCCACCCAGCAGACAGACAAGCACAATGCGGCAGCACGCCGAGACAGCAGGGTCGAGGAGCAAAGCTTAGTGCGGCTGCCGGCTGAAGTTCGACCTCCACTATCCCGCCATCGACCGCGATGGATGTGCTCGAATTACGCCGCCGCCGACCTCGATGATTGACCTCCTATGACGCCGCCACCGCCCACTGACCGAGGATTGACCTCTTCTCCGGTAGCTGCTGCCTAGTCCGCCGCCACCATCTCTATACGCAGAGCGACTGTTTTTTTTTACGGATATCCGTAGAGCGGCTGTTTACACGGTATCTCGCTGTAACTAAATTATATGGACAGGGTAGTACATCACATACGGTTATGTAGCGACAACCGTGTCTAACCTACGTTGTCTTCTCATGGTTTGGTGTAGAAATCGTGTGTGACGTTGTAATACCTAACACAAACGACATGTATAAACAGTGTGCCGTATACAACATATAGTGCCATAAGTAGTTCCCGACCGTTAGCTTATCTCCACAGTTTGCCCATTTCGCCAAAATCCCTACATAGCCTCCAAATTCCCTCACATGGCGCTGACATTGGGGGAATGCGGACGAGTGGTGCTGATGGTTTCGGTGCGGCTGCTCCTGCTCGCATCGCCGCCACGACGGCGGTCGCCGCCGAGCACTTGCCTAAGGTCATCAGAAGGCAGGTGTACTACGGATCCGAATCGTCCTGTGAGGTTCCAATCTATCCCGATCTTTTTTAGCATTTCCAAAGTATAGCTCCTTGCTGAATCCATCCTGAATGACCCCCTCCCCCCAAGGAAAGCGATCTGCCGCCGGATCTGGAGCATGACTCCAGACTCCCGCAACACGAGTTTGACTCCGAGTTTTGCGCCACCGAGAAGTACCAAAAGCTGAGTTGTGTGCACGGGCACACTCCCGCTCGAAGTGTATGCACGAAGGGATTTGACATTGGCAGGTGGTTTCTCAGTTGCCCCTTAGAGGTTAGTGCTAATTAAGTTCATCATTTTACTTCAGTTAATGCCACCGTTCATCCTGAATACTATTTAACATTGGCAGGGATATGAGGCTTGTGCCTTTGTTAACTGGCTGGATGAAGAATGGCATGGCAGGGCTCAGAGTGTTATCACCAAGCTCGCAGAAGATAACATAAAGCTGAAGAAGAAACTGGCCGATCTGGAATGTACAATCAGTACGATGAAGCAAGAAAGAATCAATCACAGGCAACAGATGAAAGCAAGAGACAAGAAGGAACTAGCATGTGTAGTTGCGGTTGTCGCATTAGCCATCTTCTATGCGATGTTTGCAATGATGATTAGGGGTTTTGTTTGACAGTATTGCTAAAGCACATCTAGATGTGCTCGAAGTAATGCACATCTAGGTCCTATGCCATTGATGTTACGCGAAGATTCGTGCAAATATTTTTCTTTGTCTTTTTTCCTTTCCTTTGTAGTTTGATTATTACTGGCTTTATCAATAAGAAGAGCTCAATGTATTGCTTGCCAACTGTCCTACTCTGTTCCTACCGGTACTGGTGCATAATCCCAAAACTCGTTCCTTGTTTTTGTCCTGAAAAAGGAAACCAACCAAATAGCTAATGGGAGTCCTGCGCGATCCCAGGAATTTGGAGCGACTGGGTACAAATAATTGCGGTTGATTATATCAGAGGTTAGATAATACGCCAACCCCCGCTTCAATTCCCCCCGCCCCCCCCCCCCCCCCGGAATAAAAAAACCCACTTCAATTGGCAGTTCCTCTTCTCTGCATACCCCACTTAAGTGTCCACCATCTTCATCGTCCCCGGTAGGCCGCGCTACACACTGGCACACACTCTGCAGCCATCTCGAGCCACAGCGAGGACGACAGTTCGGCCAGCAGTCTGGCGCCCGATGATAGGTCAACATCGGAATCATCCCACTCGTCTTCCATGAGTCCGGCGTCGAGCCCAAACCTCGATTATATCCAGTTCATCGAAGGGACGCTGACTCCGGAGTCATCGGACGACAACCAGATGGACGAGGAGCCGTCGGAGGACGAAGAAGAGGATGGCGATGATGATGAGGAGGAATGGTCGAACGAGGAGGAGGAGGACGACGTCAGCAACAAAGATGACGACGGCGGCGACGATGAAAAGCTAACGGTCAGCGGCAAGAAGCGTCCTCGCCAAGACGATGTCGCGGGGCCATCCAACAACAACAACAACAAGAAGGACTAAGTTAAGCAGACTGTATATATCTTTGTTTATCCTGTCAATCTCATCGCGGATGGTTAGTAATATGTATTCGACAGAGATCTTCTACATTATCGCCCACAGGTTGGTTTGTTGAACTATGTGCCCCGACGAGCACACAATTCACAAAAAAGACCGTATGGGCTGTCTATAATGACCGCACACAATTCTGATTACCAACCTGTTTGCCGGGTATCACACACATCTTGTTATGCCGAATCGTTTGTGTTCACTTCAATCATCGCAAATGATTCATCGGAGTGAACTATATGCCTATATCGCACACACCTTGATCTGGCTGCCCATTTCTATTGTTCTGTCTCATCACAAATAGTTCGTACAAATCAACCGTATGCCCCTCATCGCACACGCAACTAAAATTTGAACCGTGTTTGATGTATCATTCATCACAAACGTTTTGCATCTTTTTTGATGGTTTTTTACATCACCGTTTGCGATTAATGCATCGCACACAGTTCCGTCAAAGGGTCTCTGATCGTAGTGTCGCGTTAGCAGCATCCTGCAGTAGTGTACCTTTCAAAGATGTATGAGTGCTATATTCTCTGACCTTTGTGAAAAGACTGTTGAGGTTTTCATGGATGATGATACGTCTCCGTCGTATCTATAATTTTTGATTGTTTCATGCCAATATTATACAACTTTTACATACTTTTGGCAACTATTTATATGATTTATTGGACTAACCTATTGATCTAGTGCCTAGTGGCAGTTCCTGTTTTCTGCATGTTTTTTGTATCGCAGAGTATCCATATCAAACGAAATCCAAATGCAATAGAATTTCACGGAGAATTATTTTGGAATACATGTGATTTTTGGGAGTTTGAATCCCCGCAAACGGAAGCCCACACAGCCCACAAGACACCAGGGCATGCCAGAGGCCCCTGGCATGCCGTGGTGGGTTGTGCCCTCCTCGAGAACGTCGGTTGGGGCTCTACTTCGGGCGCAAAGAAGCTTATATCCAGAAAAAAATCATGTTCAAATCTCATCGCAATCGGAGTTACGGATCTCCCGGAATATAAGAAACGGTTTTCGGCGATCTGGAAAACGCGAAACAAAAGAGAACAGAGAGGGAGGTCCAATCTCAGAGGGGCTCCCGCCCCTCCGCTGGCATGGAGACCAAGGACTAGAGGGGGAAACCTCCTCCCATCTAGGGGGGAGGCCAATGAAGAATAATAAGGAGGGGGGCTCTCTCCCCCTCGCTTCTGGTGGCGCCGGAGTGCCGCCGGGGCAACGATCAGGACGGCGATCTACATCAACAACCTTGCTACTGTCTACACCAACTTTCTCCCCCCTCTATGCAGCGGTGTAACACCTCTTGCCCCCACTGTAATCTCTCCTTAAACATGGTGCTCAACTCCATATATTATTTCCCAATGATCTATGGTTATCCTATGATGTTTGAGTAGATCCGTTTTGTCCCGTGGGTTAATCGTGATCTTGGTTGGTACGATTATATATTTTATTTATGGTGCTGTCCTACGGTGCCCTCCATGTCGCGCAAATGTGAGGGACCCTCGCTGTAGGGTGTTGCAATATGTTCATGGTTCGCTTATGGTGGGTTGCGAGAGTGACATAAACTTAAACCCGAGTAGGTGGGGTTTGACGTATGGGAATAAAGAGGACTTGATACTTAATGCCATGGTTGGTTTTCACGACCTTAATGATCTTTAGTAGTTGCGGATGCTTGCTAGATTTCCAATCATAGGTGCGTATGATCCAAGTAGAGAATGTATGTTAGCTCATGCCTCTCCCTCATATAAAATTACAAGAATGATTACCGGTACTTGTTATCAATTTCCTAGGGACAAATAACTTTCTTGTTGACAAAAGCTCTCTACCAAAACTAACTTAGTTGTGTCTTTATCTAAACAGCTCCTAGATTTTATTTACGTGCTCTTTATTATCTCGCAAACCTATCCTATCACACCTACAAAGTACTTCTAGTTTCGTACTTGTTCTAGGTAAAGAGAACGTCAAGCGTGCGTAGAGTTGTATCGGTGGTCGATAGAACTTGAGGGAATATTTATTCTAACTTTAGCTCCTCGTTGGGTTCGACACTCTTACTTATCGAAAGAGGCTACAATTGATCCCCTATACTTGTGGGTGATCAAGACCTTTTTCTGGCGCCGTTGCCGGGGAGCAATAGCATGGGGTGAATATTCTCATGTGTGCTTGTTTGCTTTATCACTAAGTAGTTTTTTTCTATTCTAAGTTGTTGTCTATCTTTAGTTATGGATATGGAACACGAAACACCAAAAAAATTTAGTGGTACTTGCTACTCATGGAGATGGGGAACCTCCTAAAACCCTCGATGCTCGTTATGTGAAAAATATTATGCACTACTTTGATAATCCTGAGAAAAACCCATTCAACTTGATCATGGGAGTAACGTTGGATCAACGTGAATACTTTAGGGACTATCTCTTAACTCAAAAGGGAAAACTTTTATGGGATCAAATTGAAATGTTGCAATGGTATGCTTGGAATCTATCACTAGTATGCGTTAGTCCTAAACAAACGGTTTTTAACCCCTTTGCGCGACGACATTTGGAACCGTCGCCAAGTGAGTGTGGGCGATAGGGGGTCCTTCCCACACGACCTAGAAACCGTCGGGGATAGGGCCCCTACAGTACTCCTACTCGTTTCTGCTCGCATTGCCATCACAGTCAGTATTCTGTGGTGTTACGTTTATGATGCGCGGCCCATCACAAACGATTCACTATTATAGAACGTGTATGATGCACGGCCCATCACAGACGGTTCACCGTTAAGAAGATTAGCTAATCATCGTACGAGTGTCTAATAGGATTACGAAACATCGCACCGTCGTAACATCGTCGTACACGACAACTATCGCACACGCTATTCTGTGGTGCAACGTTTACGATGCATACTTCATCAGAAATAGTTCATGGTTGCGAATCATGTACGATAAGGCAACTAACCACTAGTAGAAAACAGGGCTTTCGTTCGGGCCTGGCCAGCCCATTAGTCCCATTTCTGCACGAACCGGGACCCATGGGGTGCATTAGTCCCGGTTCATGAGCCCAGGGGGCCGGCCGGGCCACGTGGGCCACTAGTCCCGGTTCGTCTGGACCTTTTGGTCCCGGTTCAACGCACGAACCGGGACCAATGCGCCTCGCCCCTGGCCCATGACCATTAGTCTCGGTTTGTGCCACAAACCGGGACTAAAGGGTTGGTCCCGTTTAGTCCCACCTCGCCAACCGAAGGGCGCTCACACCGGTTTATAAGCCCGTCCCTCTCTGCCTTGTTGAGCTCCTCTCAAAATGAAAATAGATGCCCTTATACAGGGAATTTGACCTAAATTCATAGTGAGTTTCTCTGAAATTCCTAGAAATTTAATATGAATATAGGTTGAATTTTCTCTATAGGCGCATCTATGCTCATTTTTCTATGTTGGGGTTGGCGATCTTTACAGACTTTGTGTGTGTTGAATATGCACCATTCAAAATCGGTCTCTGCTTTGAATGGTTCATTTTGAACACACAAAAAGTCAAGAGTTCAAATAAGTTCAAGAAAATGAAATCCCTTTGTAACAAATGAGTTTTCGTCTGAAACCCTGATACTTCGAAAGAGATTGTCCATTTTGTTCATGAAGTGCATCCACCTTTTGCCGGGACCCTCTCAACTTTCTTGCACATGCTATGTGGATGAAATGATGATACCATGCCAACTTTCAACCTTTTCAGAGTTCATTTGATGATACATTGAAAAATGATGATGTGGCTTTGAAAAATGATGATGTGGCTTTGAATGTGTCCATTAGTGCCGGTTCCAACGGCTAGGCGGGAGGAGCTCTTTAGTACCGGTTTGTGGCGAACCTTTAGCACCGGTTCGTGCCACGAACCGGTACTAATGAGGCTGTGGCCCCACGAGCACCTTTAGTACCGGTTCGTGGCACGAACCGGTACTAGAGTTTCTTACTAAGCTGTTTTTTAGTCCCACCTCGCGAAGAGAGAGGCACTAGGAGCGGTTTATAAGCCCTGAGTGCAGAGACGATGAAGAAGAGGCGCAACGCTCACCTTCACGTTGCTTAGCTGCAAGCCTTGAGGAATAAGGTAGACTACATTGAGCTATGTGTAGTGCAGTCTACACTATTCCGAAAGGCTTGAAGCTAATTAACGAGCATTGCGCCTCTTTTTTATTTTTAATAACTTATTACAACTCCGGACTTCTTGTGTTACGGCAAAAACTGGATGCACTTCGTGTACAAACTGGACAATCTCTTTCGAAGTATCAGGGCCTGTTTCGGACGAAAACTCATCTGTTACACCGGCACTTCATTTTTTAAACTTATTACAACTCCAGACTTTTTTTTTGCGTTCAGTAGGCACCATTCAAAGCGACGTCATCAATTTTCAACACTTTCTGACATCATTTGCTGTTTTTCAGTCATTTACCAATTTATTTTCAGAGCTAAATGACCGTGAAATTGAAAATCGCTACAAAATGAACTCTGAAAATGTTGAAACTTGGCATGGTATCATCATTTCACCCACATAGCATGTGCAAGAGAGTAGAGAGGGTTACGACAAAAACTGGACGCACTTCGTGTACAAACTGGACAATCTCTTTCGGAGTATCAGGGCTTCGGACGAGAACTCATCTGTTACACCGGCACTTCATGTTTTTTAAACTTAATTGAACTCCAGACTATTTTTGCGTTCAGTACGCACCATTCAATGCGACGTCATCAATTTCCAACACATTCTGACATCATTTGCTGTTTTTCAGTCATTTACCGATTTGTTTAGAGAGCTAAATGACCGTGAAATTGAAAATCACTACAAAATGAACTCTGATAATGTTGAAACTTGGCATGGTATCATCATTTCACCCAAATAGCATGTGCAAGATAGTAGAGAGGGTTACGGCAAAAACTGGACGCACGTCATGTACAAACTGGACAATCCCTTTCGGAGTATCAAGGCTTCGAACGAGAACTCATCTGTTAGTCAGAAAGGATTAGTAAATGCATGAAAAATAACAAATGAAGTCAGAAAGGATTGAAAAATGATGATGTTGCTTTGAATGGTGCATTTTGAACACACAAAAAGTCAGGAGTTCAAATAATCTTTAAAAAATGAAATCCCTTTGTAATAGACGAGTTTCCATATGAAATCCTGATACTTTGAAAGAGATTGTCCGTTTTGTACACGAAGTGCATCTAGTTTTTGCCGTAACCCTCTCAACTTTCTTGCACATGCTATGTGGATGAAATGATGATACCATGCGAACTTTCAACCTTTTCAGAGTTCATTTGAAATGTTTTTCGATTTTAGGGTCTTATAGCTCAAAATAATTAGTAAATGCATGAAAAATAACAAATGAAGTCAGAAAGGATTGAAAAATGATGATGTGGCTTTGAATGGTGCAATTTGAACACACAAAAAGTCGGGAGTTCAAATAAGTTTAAAAAAAATGAAATCCCTTTGTAACAGACGAGTTTCCGTATGAAATCCTGATACTTTGAAAGAGATTGTCCGGTTTGTACACGAAGTGCATCCAGTTTTTGCCGTAACCCTCTCAACTTTCTTGCACATGCTATGTGGATGAAATGATGATACCATGCCAACTTTCAACCTTTTCAGAGTTCATTTGAAATGCTTTTCAATTTTATGGTCTTATAGCTCAAAATAATTAGTAAATGCATGAAAAATAACAAATGAAGTCAGAAAGGATTGAAAAATGATGATGTGGCTTTGAATGGTGCATTTTGAACACACAAAAAGTCAGGAGTTCAAATAAGTTTAAAAAAATGAAATCCCTTTGTAACAAACAAGTTTCCGTATGAAATCCCGATACTTTGAAAGAGGTTGTCCGTTTTGTACACGAAGTGCATCCAGTTTTTGCTGTAACCCTCTCAACTTTCTTGAACATGCTATGTGGATGAAATGATGATACCATGCCAACTTTCAACCTTTTCAGAGTTCATTTGAAATGCTTTACAATTTTAAGGTCTTATAGCTCAAAATAATTAGTAAATGCATGAAAATGGTGCATGAAAAATAACAAATAAAATAAATAAGTAATTAGAAACAAAATAATATAAACTTTATTAAAATATATAAGTAGAAACAAAATAAAATAAACTTTAATAAAATTTATGAAACTAAAATTAACAAAGTATTTTCTGTTCAAAACATTATAAGAAACCTCTAGTATTATTGAAACTAAAATCATATAAAATTGATGCAACTAAAATTATCCAAGTATTTTCTGTTCAAAATCATTAAAAGCAAAAAGAATTTTCATAAAGAACTTTTTTTGATAGAAACTTTAATAGCAAAAAGATTTATCATGAAGTAAAATAAATAAGTAATTAGAAACAAAACAAAATAAAATAAATAAGTTTTTTGTTGTAAGTAGAAACAAAACAAAATAAATAAAGCAAAAAAGAAAACAAAAAAACAGGCAAACAATAAAAATATGCCACCTACTGGGCCACCACGGGCTGAATACGACTAGAAACCCATCCATGGGCCAGGATTCACAGGTTCATACGACTAGAAACCCATCCATACGACTAGAAACCCACCCACAGGCACATAGTGACAGATTAGGCCCGAAAGCCTGCAGTTGAGAGGAGCTCGAGAGGGTGGGCGTAGCAGCACTTATAAACCACTCTCGAGCCCTCTGAACTAGCGAGGTGGGACTAAACTTTTGGCCGCGACGCGGGCAGCAAGAGGCCTTTGGTCCCGGTTGGTGCCACCAACCGGGACTAAGCGGGTGCATTGGTACCGGTTTGTGGCACCAACCGGGACCAATGCCCCCCTTTAGTCCCGGTTGGTGCCACCAACCGGGACCAAATGCCTGTTTTCAGCAGCCCAAAGGGCGGGAAGCGGCGGCCTTTGGTCCCGGTTGGTGGCACCATCGCATTCGTTCCAGTTGCTGTCACGAACCGGGACCAATGCTCCGTCTATATATACAGCACTTGTGAAAATTTTCCTTCAGTTCTTCGATCCCGCCCCGACGCCGCCGCCAGGCTGCCCCTCTGCGCCTCGCCGTCGCCGTCGTCGCCCTGCCTCCGACGCTGTCCCGCGCCGCCCAGACGCCGTCGCCGCCCCACGCCCCCTGCCTCCTCCTCGCCCGTCGCCGCGCCCCTCACCTCCGCCACTGCCTCCTCGTCGCCCGTCGCCGCGCCCCTCACCGTCGTCGTCGCCGCCCCCTGCCTCCTCGTCGCCCGTGGCCGCGCCCCTCACCGTCGTCCCCGTGCCCTGCCTCCTCGTCGATCGCCGCCCCCTTTGTGAGCTCATATGAATTTTCCTTATTTAGATGTTCGTAGATTTTTTTGTTCATAGATTTTTTTCTGTTAGAATATGCAAATGTTAGAATTTTTTCTGTTCATAGATTTTTTTGTGATATTATTGTTGAATATGCAAATGTTTGTGTGTTCATATATATGCAAAGAATATGTCAATTTTTTTCTGAGAATTTTTATAACTTTTTTCTGTTGTAATTTTGTTTATAGAATTTTTATCTTGTTCATAGAATTTTTATGATTTTTTTCTGTTGTAATTTTGTTCATAGAATAAGAAGAGAAAGTGTTTAATAGAATTAGTTAGAAAAATAATAGAACTAGTTACACTAGTTTATTTTTAGTAAGAACTACTTTATTTTATATATTTATAGTAAGTGCTTAGTAGTTGAACTAGTTGATTAATTAATAAAACTACTTTATTAAATTTTACTATATATAGAAGTAGTTTATTTTTAGTAAGAACTACTTTATTTTATTTATTTATAGTAAGTGCTTAGTAGTTGAACTAGTTGATTAATTAATAAAACTACTTTATTTTATTTATAGTAAGTGCTTAATTAGTAGTTGAACTAGTTGATTTAACAAAACTAGTTTATTTTACTATAGAAGTAGTTTATTTTTAGCAAGGAAATTAATAGAACTAGTTTGTTTTTAGTTAAAGCAATTATTCCCGCATCGACGTCGACGATGTCTATCCCGCATCCTCGTCGTCGACTCGGCGGAGGAGGCCGACTTGATCAGAGGGGCCATGTCCGGGACTGGGCTCCGCCGGGCTGGTTTTGGGAGGTGCTACCTTCCGGTGGGCGTAGGTTGGTGAGGAGCCAGCCCGTTGTTGACCCGATCCTTGTTTGGTGGCCGTCGCGTGGGCCAGTGACGGTGCCGAGGCTTCCGGACACCGCGGAGGGGGTACGTCACCATGTCAGCGAGGAGGACCAGCACGTCCGTCGCTACATGGTCCGTCCCTTTGGGTGTCCACCGCCCACGCCGATATCCGTCGGGCGCTACAGTTCTAGCTGTACTAGCGATGCTATATGTATGATAGTATTCGAGGTGTATTAGTGATAATATTCGACGATGTACGGACGCATGGAGATGATGTAGTTTTGCTTATAATTGAATGCATCCTAATTTGAATACTACTTTATTTTGTGATTTGATTTTGCTTATTGAATGCTCAAAGTGGAAAACTACTCCTACTTTGAATGCTAAAATTGGAGAGCACTATGCAAGGCGTATGCATATGATTAGTTGATAGCTTATAGGGTTTTTGCTTTCGCAGAAATCTAGGAGCCCCCGGCTCCTCCATCATCCCCGCCGTCGTCCCCGTCACCGCCCCCTCCGACATCGAGGTGAGACTAGCCAAATCCTCTTTTAGAAAGATAATTAAACGATATTTCGGGTGGACTGTAAGTCTGTCGAGTCTCCACCATATATGAGAGGACGAAGAATCCTGACTGTTGTCGTGGGGGTAGCTTCTCCTTCGTTCCTGTGTGCTAGACAATTTGGTGTAATGCACTCGAGAACGAAAGGAGGAGCTACCATCACTGACGTTCGCAAATGTCAGAGAGGAATCAGTGAGGGAGAGTTCCACCATATATATATATGAGAGGACGAAGAATCCCGACTGTTGTCGTGGGGGTCGCTTCTCCTTTGTTCCCGTGTGCTAGACATTTTGGTGTAATGCACTCGGGGACAAATGGAGGAGCGACCATCACCAACGGTCGAATGTATACACCACGTGAGCTGAGAGTTTTCAAGAAAAGACTCGACAAACCGATAGTCAACCCATGATGAATAATAATGATCTAACTTAGGTTTTTTAGTACATATATTTAATTGTACACGTTTAATATTTGAATTATGAACATAGGAAATGTCGTACTCGGACGACAAAAGTCTCCTGGGGGAGTGTGACTGGTGCCATGACGACCGAGGTCAGTGCGACAGGCCTCACCTGGACGAAGATCGGTGCTTCAGTATTAAGCTTGAGGAGACCTTCGATGTTGAAACGGTACGCAACGACGACAAGTGTTATTTTTTCGTAATTAAGCACGACTTCAACTATTTCAACGTGTACTTTTCATCTTTTACAATTCGGCTAGCTTATCCCATGCCATGCAAGACGCTACGTCTTGGAGAGGATGGGTTTTGAAGACCATGAAAGTATGGAAACAAAGAAAATTCACCTAAGGACCAATCATGATATAGATTTTGAAGTAAATCTGTATAATTTTGAGAGCGTAACCCATTTTGGTTGCAAAAATTGGGAAGCATTTTGCAAGATGTATGGTTTTGATGAGGGTATGCTTGTCACCATGGATCTTGGTGATCCTGACATCGAGTAAGACAATATGAACATTTGGGTCCTTGTTGATACGCCTCCAAATCTACCGCTATGTGAGTTTCTCAAACATAGTTATTAGCTAATTTATATTGTTCATTTCAAAATAGTTGACAGCTTATTTTTATTGATAGCTTATTTTGATTGTTCAAACAATGTGCGGAATATGGTAGACAGAACCTACTATACCGATGGCTCTGAGTTAACTTATAAGGAGAAAACTCATCTGGTCGGATTTTGTACTGATCTTGAGAATTACAATATCTATTGTAAAACTCCTCCACATTATGGTCAATACGTGCCACTAGTGCACGTGTTGAACTACGGTAACTACTATGGAGATACCCTGGTAAGATTTCTTACTATTACAACATCCGTGCATCTTTTGCATACTTCTAAAACTAGTACATCATTGCTAACTATGAAGTTATTACTATGTTTTTCAACAGATAATCCCAGAGGATTGTGTGCCTCATTTGATGTATCAGAATGGTAGGCTTGATGTTTTGAACATACAACCAGGTCATCCTACGAATCTCAACTGTCCATACCGGATTTCTAAAAGAAGTGGAGACATGCAAATCAAAGAATGGAAAAAATGTATGAACAGTCGCAAGGAGGTTCTTGGAAGCAAAAGGAAGCGAAGCGCAAGAATTGGAGACAGGATGATCTCCATTCTCCATAATGGAGAGTCAGGGTCTATATTGTTTTATGCTATTTTACCTTAAAGAGGGTATTTCGGTCCTACCTAATACTGATGATCATGTGCTAAGAACAATTAAGTAGGGTTGGTTCGATGACTATGAGGACGATGATCGTATGACTTGTTATTAATAACGAGTAGAAGTTGTATGATGATGATTAGTAGGACTTGTTATTATACATGATGATGCATGATGCGCGCATGAAGAGTTATTATATATCAGCGGGTGAAATGAACATGGATTGGATTGAAGTGAAGGCAACATGCATGTGGTGCATGTCGAAAGTAGTACAATCCAAACTTGATCAAGTTAGGATTAGTATTACTTTCGACATGCACCACATGTTGCCTTCACTTCAATCTAAGCCATGTTTAGGCATAGCAGTACGTAGCGTTGGTAAACCAAGCAAGGAGATATAAGAGAGGACAATTCTCTCTAATAGCTACCTAATAACAACCTAAATTAACCCCCCAAACCCCTAAATCAGTCCCTTTCAAAAAAAAACCTCAGCTCCAGCCAGATGCTGACGCGTGGATGCCTATTGGTCCCGGTTGGTGTCACCAACCGGGACCAAAGGCCCCCCTGCCTGGGCTAGCCGCAGCGGCCACGTGGAGGACCTTCTGTCCCGGTTCATGTAAGAACCGGAACTAAAGGCCAAGGCATTAGTAGCGACCTTTTAGTCCCGGTTCACAAACCGGGACAGAAGGCCCTCACGAACCGGGACAATAGGCCCTTTTTCTACTAGTGAACATAGACATTTAGTTTGCCCGCACCGTTTGTGATATTGTCTGACATCGCACACGCTTTGCAAACGGCAACTGTGTGCATGCTTGCACACGTTTCCTCTCTGTGAACTGTCTCGGATTATGGGGCATATCACAAACATTTGTGTTTTAACAACCGTGTGTGCCGTAACAACCTGGAGAGCGTAATTTCACCATAATTTAATTGCTGCATTTCCAAATTGTACCGGATTTGGATTTGAATTTGAATATATGCTACAGCTTTATTCATATCCATCAGGTTCAAACAACCAATGCATTATTCGATTCATAGGTACATATGTTCAAGAAATACATAAGAACCAAATAAAGAATGATGAACCACAGTTGTATACTTGTACTATTAAAGACGGTAAAGAAAGAGGCGAAATATATTCTGGTTGCTCAACAAGGTGAAGCGGAATGCCCATATTGTGCCCTCCTCCATGCAGAAGGCACACACAACTCTAGTCCAACCCTTGTGATGGCCGACCGCCCATCCTTCACGGTCTTCATGAAAACATCTAGATAATCATCGTGTTCTGGTAGAAATACTTTAACCTTTGCATGCCCACCAATCATGTAGTTTGAGAGATAATCTTGAGTAAACTGCTTTGACAACGACTGCACAGGAAAAAGATTCAGACATTGTCATCTAACACAACTCATTATGGGCAGTAAAAAGAAGGCTGCAGAGTTCTTACTTACCATCCTACAGTTCGCTGTTGTCTTGGATAAAGTGCAAACAAATAGTTTAATTGCCATCTTTGGACCCATTTTACTAACAATCTTTATCAGCTTCCTCACTTGATGCTGGTTCATCGATATCTCATTGCCCCATACGCGGAAAGGGTCAAAACATGGATCTTTACCAATGACATATGTACCTAAAAGCACCAAGTTAATATTAGAAGCTAAACAACAATTGCACAATGATGCAGTACATACCTCTTTTATAATATGTCTATATACATCCGTATGTGGTAGTCCATTTAAAATCTCTAAAAAGACAAGTATTTGGGAACGGAGGGAGTATCTTATAAAATCCAATATACTCACATATTAGATGAATTAACATCTTATATTATGGGACGGAAGGAGTTTAGTTCATTCTTACAAATTATCGGCTGATTAACTGCTGCTGTATCCATGGGTTACACTTAGTTTGAGCTAGTTCGGTCTCAAATAGCCCTAAAGTATATCTAAACACGAGGGCTAGTTTGAGCTAGTTGTATCTGTAACCCACCCAAAAAAATATCCAACCCAAGAGGTGCTAATTGGAGCTAGTTCTCCTAGTGCATTTATTGTCAATCTAACCCTGCCATCCAAACAACTCTTTGGATGGAGTTAGTTCAGGGTTAATAATGAGCTAAAAACTAACTCTAACCACTAGCTAAGTTGAGTATCCAAACAGGGTTGTGTTGTTGCTGTTGCTGCTGCTGCTCTTCTATGTATATCTAGACATCATTAGAACATTAATGTAACACTCTTCCTTGTTGCTATGTAGCCTAGGATTGCATATTTAGACATTAATTACAGTGCATGTTGCTATGTAGCCTCAGATATATTACATATGGCCCTAGTTAACCTAACGAAAAATGGGTTGCAGATATATTCAGTTAAAAATCCGATTCACCGGTTAGTCCCTTATCAGCCGCTGGCCTATATGGTACCAGCTACTGATATCCTGAACAATGAGCAGATATAAGCCATGGGATGAAACTAACCTCGATGGAAAA
Organism: Aegilops tauschii subsp. strangulata; assembly: GCF_002575655.3. Taxonomy (NCBI): domain Eukaryota; kingdom Viridiplantae; phylum Streptophyta; class Magnoliopsida; order Poales; family Poaceae; genus Aegilops; species Aegilops tauschii. Next base: position 31,755,952 of record NC_053040.3, on the reverse strand, counting down.
CAATAGTCGTTCCCAAAATTGTCCTGTGTAGGTACATCGAGAAGCATGTTAAGCACAACAGGCTAAACATCAACCAAAATTATACATGGCAGACAAAATAATCTCCAAAAGATAGCTTCAGTGTGCATGTTTAAGCACGCTAGTAAAGCAAAACAAGTGGAAAGGTGTGCTAACTGCAACATGCCTAACATTTAACAACAAGCAAACATAGTCATTCAAACTGGTATTGTGCCGGTCTAAGTACACTGGTTATGGTTAAATAAAAATGGAAAGGAGTGTTAACTACAAGATGCAGCAACCAAATGTAGTCATTCATAGTGGTATTGTTGAAATTGGTACTGATGAAATTGAACTGCATAGTTCATACTTGCACATATAGAACATCACGTTGTGAATAACTGGAATAAACAAGGCATACTACGAACAAACAAAGATAGCATTTGAAACTGAACATATGCTAACTACAAACAACCGAACAATCAAAAAACTTTAAAAGAGGCATATGCTAGCTATAACAGGCTTAACAACAAGCAAATATATGCATTCCTATCGGTATATTTAAAACTGGTTGATGAAATGTACTGCGCAGTAAATAATTGCACATATAGAGCATCACATTGTGAACAACTGAAATAAACAAGGCATACTGCAAAGAACCAGATATAGCAATTAAAACTGGACATATTCTCACTACACTACAAAAGGGACTTGACAAAACAAATCATGGGTTCCCCCCTATGAAGAGGCATGACAAAAACAAACCATGGGTCTCCTCACTTGTCACAGAAGGGCTCATTCCCGTGGGAAGAGCATGGGCCCTGGATGCGCTCCATGTTGTCGCAGATGGGCTCCTTCCCCTTGGAAGTGCACGGCTGTAGGGTGCCCTCCCTGATGTCGCAGACGGGCGCTTTCCCCTTGGAAGAGCAGATGGGCTCTTTCCCCTTGGAAGAGCCGGAGAGGGTGCCCTCCTCGTGGTCGCCATCGATGAGGTCTGACTTGGAACCTGTGGATCCCAAGCTAGCGTCACAGAACGTGTCCTTCAGAAATGACAAAAGGGGCTTGATGGAGATGTAGAATGGCAAATTGTTGATAGCGAGCCAGAGGAGATCAGTGGCGGGGCCATGGATGAGATCGACGGCTGTTGAACCTGAGGGGTTGGGGGTGGGCCACTTAACCTGTGACACAGCCCGCCTTAGGCCGTCGCTGTCGATGACCTTGATGTCGTAGCCGGCAGCTGAGACATGCCCGCATACTCTAGCCCACTGCTTGAGTGCCTACCGCAAGTAATGGTTGCCAGCTTCCTCGGCGACGTCGGGCGAAGAGGCTTTTGGGCCAGTCGCTCCTCGAGCTCCACGGGAAGCGCAGCCGGGCTTAGGCAGCGATGCTCTGGAGTGGGGGATGGGGATGGGGATGGGGATCTGTGGGAAAGGGGGCGTTTGGCAGGGGCCATCGAAGAAACTCAGGGCGTCTTGGGTATGGAGATCGGTGGGTAAGCTGCACGGATAAACCGGCAGATGTTGACAATGGAGGCCTTGTGGCAGCGGCGGCAGCGGCGGTGTGGACCTTGCTAGGGTTTCGTGAGAGGGAGGGGTGTGTGTGTGCGCACACCCGAGGAGGTTTTGGTGTGTGTGCGTGTGTGTGTGTGGGGGGGGGGTGTTTGAGGAAATGACGCGGGTACTGAAAATTTTACTACGCGGGAGTCAAACGCGGGAGTGAAATGCCGGGCTATTGAAAATTTTGATGATAGTGCATCGCACACGGTCCGGAGATAACAACCATGTGTTATGAAATAGAAAAACCCTCGAGGCAGGCACATATTTTCTAGGGATGCAGGCGGGATTGGGAACAAGAAACATCGCACACGGTCCGGAGATAACAACCGTGTGTTATGAAACAAAAAAAGCCTCGACGCGGGTAGATATTTTCTAGGGATGCAGGCGGGATTGGGAACAAGAAACATCACACACGGTCCAGAGATAATAACCGTGTGTTATGAAACAGAAAAAGCCTCGAGGCGGGCAGATATTTTTGAGAGGGGGATCCTCGTGGAGCCCAATGTACTATGCGGATGTGTGCGTGACAGGTGCACCGGCGTGGCACACGGTTAGTTTGAGTGAACCGTGTCTGTTGCATCATCCGACTTGTCTAATGTTCATAAATTTGGCGAAAAATGAAGCGGGAGAGGGTCAGAACACGAACACACTTGCATGTGGACCAAATTTATGTATCAAAAGGGTGGTTTGATTTTCAAATACCAAATGGAACTTCGATGTGGCACCTCTCTCGCAAAGCGCACGGTATTGCTTGCCCCCACCCCCCTCGTGTCGGCATGAAGGGAATCCTAAGCTATGAATGCATGCCCCTCCTCCAACCGAGGTTCACCTAGCAAAGTGCGAATTAGCTAGCAGCCCCCCTCCTCCCTCGTGTTGGCATGAAGGGAATCCTAAGCTATGAATGCATGCCCCCAACCGAGGTTCATTCACCTAGCGAAGTGCGAAGTAGCTAGCAGCCCCCTCCCTCGTGTCGGCACAAAGGGAATCCTAAGCTATGAATGCATGCCCCCCCAACCGAGGTTCACCCTAGCAAAGTGCGAAGTAGCTAGCAGCCCCCCTCCCTCGTGTCAGCACGAAGGGAATCCTAAGCTATGAATGCATGCCCCCCAACCGAGGTTCACCCTAGCAAAGTGCAAAGTAGCTAGCAACCCCCTTCCTCGTGTTGGCACAAAGGAAATCCTAAGCTATGAATGCATGCCGCCAACCGAGGTTCACCTAGCAAAGTGCGAAGTAGCTAGCAGCCCCCCCGTCCCTCGTGTCGGCACGAAGGGATTCCTAAGCTATGAATGCATGCCCCCCCAACCGAGGTTCACCTAGCAAAGTGCAAAGTAGCTACAGCCCCCCTCCCCCGTGTCGGCACGAAGGGAATCCTAAGCTATGAATGCATGCCCTCCCCCCAACCGAGGTTCACCCTAGCAAAGTGCAAAGTAGCTAGCAGCCATCCCTCCCTCGTGTCGGCACGAAGGGAATCCTAAGCTATGAATGCATGCCCCCAACCGAGGTTCACCTAGCAAAGTGCGAAGTAGCTAGCAGCCCCCCTCGTGTCGGCACGAAGGGAATCCTAAGCTATGAATGCATGCCCCCTCCCCCCAACCGAGGTTCACCTAGCAAAGTGCGAAGTAGCTAGCAGCCCCCCACCCCCTTGTGTCGCCACGAAGGGAATCCTAAGCTATGAATGCATGCCCCCGCCCCCAACCGAGGTTCAGCTAGCAAAGTGCGAAGTAGCAACCCCACCCCCCACACACACACTTTCAGTCGGCGGGCCAAACAGGCATATATCTCACCAAGATGGATCGCAAAACGGACCAAGAACAATCCACCTGGTTGTACAAGCTCTCTCTTGTTGTTGGTCAAAGTGATGGCCGTCCATGCGACCCCGGAGATGGGCTAGCTCGCCAATAATCACGCAAGTAGCTAGTCCCCGAAGACAACCACTGCATGTATGTGGCCCAAACATCTGTATGGAGAGGTGTGTTTTTGAGTAACAATGGAACAACTTTGATGTGGCACCGTGATTTTGAACTAGAAATCCCCACACTGAGTGAGGGTTAGGTTGACGATGCATATGTATGTTACACCACACTTCAAGCCAACGACGGGGATTCATTCATGCATGCGTGCATAGTATATGCGCTCAAACTTAATTAGGTCTGAATCTCACCATGACCTATACGACGATAACACGAACCAAATGAAGAATCCACCACGGTAACCTATCTTGTTGTTGGTCAAGGTGATCATGGATGTCCACGCGGGCCCACAAATATATAGGCTTGTCGCCGATAACCACGCGAGGGAGTGTGTCATTCGAAGGCAACCACTACATGCATATGCAAGGAGGTGATGCGTGCATGCATGTTTGAATACACAACATTTATGTGGCGCGTGTGTCAAAAATCGTACACTAGCTCCCCACACAGAGCAAGATCGGTTCATGATGTGTCGTTGTACTAGCCACTTCGACTGGATGGGAGGGATTCATGCATACACATGCATGTGTGTGTCCTCAAACTGTATCATGCATGTCATCCCAGAGCAAAAATAATAATCCCCTCCTAAGTCCAATTAACCTCTCTTGTTGTCAGGCAACAAGTAGTGATGGACCAAGCGGGCCCACAGATGGAAAGCATCAATCGCTGATAACTGCTTAAGAGGGTGTGAGAGGACAACCACCACCGCTTTGCATGTGGGCCAAACATATATATGTTGAATACCCAAAATGCACAACTTTGATGTGCCACATGCCTCAAAAACCGTAAACCATGCACCCACATAGAGTGAGGTTCATATCAAGCGTACTACATACACTGGTGCGTGTCGGTCTTAAACAAACGGTTTAAAACCCCTTTCCGCGATGGCATTTGGAACCGTCTCCAAGTGAGTGTGGGCGATAGGGAGGTCCTTCCCACATGACCCAAAACCCGTAGGGGATATGCCCTCCCGGCACACACGTTCGGCAAAATGAGGTCGTGTGCGACCGACGAGCGCTCAAATACAGAAATACATATAGTAGAGCTAAAAATACAATTATACGGAGAAATTTTTTCCGGTCACAAGTACGTCCCACACAGTCAGTCCCCGCTAAACGTTTCCGTTCGTATGCACATCCCACACAGTCGCTCCAAGGAAAATGTTTCCGTTCACAGGTACATCACACACAATTTTTCCCATTAAATCGTTTGTGATAGCATTGCCATTGCACATGATATTAATAATTTTATCGTTTGCGTTATTGAATGCATCACACACGGTGCGTAGAAAGAAACTGTGTGGCAAAGGCTGTCCATCACACACACTTTTTATGTGATAAACGTTTGCGCAAGGTGGCCTAACGCAAACCGTTTTCAAGAGAAAGTCGTGTGTGCAGTGCAGATTGATTGCACACGTAGTGGATCCTAGAAACGTTTCTGATCTCCACGTATATCGCAGACGTTTCGCTTTCACAAACCATGTGCAGTGTAATCCCTATTTAATCCATAATTAATCCAATTAATCCCTAATATAAAAATCACATGTTATGAATTTGAAAGTAGTCAATCACTTATGTCATATCCAACCATGTTTATTACAAATATAGGTTCAACCACAAATCCATAATTCAATGCGCAGGTACATATACTGAAGAACTACAGAAGCACCAAGTAAAGAATGATGAACCACAGTTGTACTAAAGACTGTAAAGAGAGAGGCGAAAGACATTCTGGTTGCTGGAGAAGGTGAAGCGGAATGCCCATATTGTGCCCTCCTCCATGCGTAAGGCGCGCACGACTCTAGGCCAACCCCTTGTGATGGCTACCCGTCCATCCTTCACTGTCTTCATTAGGACTTCTCGATGCTCAGTGTAGTCTGGATGAAATACTTTAACCTTCATTGCGTGTCCACCAATCATGTACTTTGCGAGCTAATCTTGAGTGAACTGCTTCGGGAACCACTGGGAACGAAAAAGTTTCAGACATTGTTATCTAACAACTCATTATGGCAGTAAAAAGAGAAGGCTGCAGAGTTTGTAGTTACCATTCTACAGCTCACTGTTGTGTTGGATAGAGCATAAACAAATAATTTGCTTGCCACCATCCGTATCTTTTTGCTAATAATCCTTATCTGTTTCCTCACTTGATGCTTGTTCATCAATATCTCATTGCCCCATACGCAAAAAGGGTCGATGCATGGATCCTTACCAAGGGCATATGTACCTACAAGCAACAATTCAATATTAGAAGCTAACTAGTGTCCAAGCCTAGATCCATATGCACTACATTGTGGAACGATGGGGGGAGTACAAGCCGAGGGATGAAGCTAACCTCGGCGAAAAATGGTGGCCACTCACGTTGTTGTCCTGCATAAGTAGTGGAAAGGCATGATAAGTACAACAATCTTAACATCAAACAAATATAGAAAAGGTAAACAACATCATCTCCAAATGATAGCTTGAATGTGTTGGTTTCAGCATGCTGTTAAAGCAGATATAAAATGGAAAGCAATGTTACCGACAGCAGGCTTAACAGCCATCAAATATTGCAATTCAAACTGGTATTGTTGAAAATGAATAGAACGTAGGTAATGCTTAAACATCACACTGGATAAATGTGTAAAACTAAAATAAAGGGCATGTGTTAACTACACCAGGAATAACTAGAACCAAATATAGCCGTTCAAACTGGTATTAATGTAGTCAAGCGGCACAATTCCAACTTGCACATAATGAACCACACATTGTGAATGACTAAAATAAACAAGGCATAAATGACCAGTATAACAACCAAATATAGCCATTGAAAACTGGACAAAGTCTCACTGCAACCAACCTAACAAGCAGATACAGATAAACATGGCATATGCTTGAAAACTGGACAAATGCTCACTGCAACCAACCTAACAAGCAGTTAAAGATAAACAAGGCATCTACTTGATAACTGGAGAAATGCTAGAAAAAGCAACCTAACAACCAAATACAGATAAACAGGGCATCTTCTTGATAACTAGACAAATGCTAAAAAAGCAACCTAACAACCAAATACAGATAAACAAGGCATCTGCTTGATAATTGGACAGATACTCACTGCAACCAAACGAAGAACCAAATACAGATAAACAAGGCATCTACTCGATAACTGAAAAAATGCTCACTCCAACCAACCTAACAACCAAATACAGATGAACAAGGCATCTACTCACTATAAACAACCAAATATAGCCATTCGTGAAACTAAAGTGGACAATTCATACTTAAACATCACATAGACCTATTGAACAATACATTTTTGCATAACTGAAATAATTAAACACGACACAGTTAAGGCACCGCACCGCAAATGCTACTACAACAAAGGATACGGGTTGGCAAGCTAGAAAAGGTAATATTTGCTGATAGAATATTGCCTCACATTTCATGGACGGGATCCTTCCAGTTGGAAGAGCACAGACCCATGGTGCGCTCTCTGATGTCACAGATGGGCTGTTTCACCTTGGAAGAACCTTCGTGGGTGCCCTCCTCCTGGTCGTGGTCGTGGTCGATGAGATCTGACTTGGCAATTAAGGATCCCAAGCCGCCGCCGTAGAACGTGCCCTTCAGAAGTGACAAAATGGGCTCGATTGCGTATAAAGATCGCAAATCCTTGACCGCTTGGCGGAGGAGATCAGCGACAGGGCCGTCGAAGAGATCAACGGCGGTTGAACCAGAGGGGTTGGGGATGGACCACTTAACCTGTGACAGGCCCGCGTGAAGCCGTCGGTGTGGACGAGCTTGATGTCGTAGCCAGCTTTCCCGAGATACAGTAATACACTAGCCCGCTGACATGAAGCCTTCGGCATGGCAACGTAGTGAACCTCTTCGCCGGCTTCCGCGGCGACGTGTTGCTCCGGGATCGACAGGTCAGGCCGAATGGTGGCCACCTCACCAACGTCCGCCGGAGAGGCCATGATAAACCACTTCTTGGCCGAACGCTCGTCGGGCTCCCCGAGATACGTGGTCGAGCTTAGGTTGCGACATTCTGGAGCAGGGGATGTGGATCTGGCGGGGAGGGACACCGCAGGCCTCATCTAAGAACTCAGGGAAGTGGGGCGACGGTATGGGAATCGCTGGATAACATGGACTTTATTATCTAAGCTAGGAGGAACGGGCAGACCGGCAGGGTTGGCGGCGGCACCGGCGGCGGCCGCGAGCTAGGGTTCAAAGGGGGGAGGGGGGCGGGTGGGTACTATGGAGGGGGGGGGGATGTTTGAGGATACGCCGCGGCTACTGAAATTTTTAGTAATGGTGGGTGGAGATGGTGGTGGACGAGGGAGGGCGACGGTTCAAATGCCTCGGCTACTGCAATTTTACTATAAGGTCGGTGCTGGAGGAGTGTGGGCGACGATTGAAGTACGAAGACTAGTAAAATTTGGGTAAAGGAATTGATGCGGGGCAGCAGTGCTCAAGATCGCACACGGTCCAATAACAATATGCGTGTATGATAATAAGGAAAAGTGGCGCGGATCCTCTGATATTTGCAACGCTCAAGGCGGGTAGTTTGTTTTTTATATTTCTAGCTAGCTGGTCTATCGTACAAGGTTCGTCCTAATTTCCAAATAAACTTACCCACCTTTAGCTTCCAAAGGTGGTGGTTCTCCAGCGCACTTGCATCGCACACGGTTAAGCCAGTACCTCCACCATTTGCTCGCGCTTGCGCCGTCATGGTGACTTCAGCGCACTTGCATCGCACACGGTTGAGCCAGTACCTCCACCCTTTGCTCGCGCTTGCGTGATCGTGGTGATTTCAGCGCACTTGCATCGCACATGGTTGAGCCGGTACCTCCACCCTTTGCTCGCGCTTGCGCGGTCATGGTGATTTTAGCGCACTTGCATCGCACACGGTTGAGCCAGTACCTCCACCTTAATTTGCTCGTGCTTGCGCGGTCGTGGTGATTCACATCGCACTTGTATCGCACACGGTTAAGATATTGTACCCCATGTCCATTGAGGATCATCAGAGTCTTTGCAACAAAAAATAACATTAGGGAGGGTCAAAAGACAGCCACACCAGCATGTGGCCCAAATATATATGAGTGAAAAGGGTGGTATGTGATGTTCAAAATTCCAATGCACAACTTTGACCCCGCGGGCCCACGGTTGGGCGCGTCATTTAAGATCCAGGAGAGGGGCCAGAAGTCAAGAACCATCTGGAAGTGGCCAAATATATGTACGAATATTGGGGATGTTTAAAATTTAAATACACAATGCATAACTTTGGTGGGACCTACCTCGCAAACCCGAAAACACCCTAACAACCACCTAGCTACGATATATATAATGACATAATGTCGTACCTAGCTAGGATGCTTGGCCCACCACCTCCCACTTCGTGTCAGCGGGGCGGATGCACGCAATGAGCGATACTTTGGTCATACATGCATGTCGCCATGACCTACCATAAGACGGACCGATGAATCTTTCGTTTGGTCAAATGACAGTTGTTGTTGTCGATAAACCACTTGGGCCAATAGATTGAACCATCATAAACATCGCACGAGAGGGACCACAAAACCAGCACCTCTTGCATGCGGCCCAAAATGATGTACGTTGGGAAGGGGTGATGTGTGTTTTCAATATAGAATAATGTACAATATAGATGTGATGCCTACCTCTCGATACAGACAACAACCATGAAGTCAAGGTAGTTAAGGATGAGATACGTACGTAGGGTTTGATGTAGGTCGAACACAGCAATCCGAGCATCTGCGAGGGAATCCTGACAACGCATGAGCTCGAGCTTTGGTTGACCGACATTTGACAGTGACCGGCCCTAACATGAACTAGGGCCAACACATACCCCTCATTATCGGTCAAAGGGATGATATATATATATACACTCGGGGAGCCCACAGATATACGTGTCGTCACAAAGAACCGCACAAGGGAGACGTGGTCGATCAGAAGACCCCCGTATACACTGCATGCGGCCCAAAAATATGTATGGGTACGATGGTGTATGATGTGTTTAAATCCCAAATGCACAACTTCGATGGGCCACGCCAAGTGTTGGGAATCATAGCATAATTTAAAATTTTCCTACGCTCACCAAGATGCATCTATGGAGTGTACTAGCAACGAGGGGAAAGGAGTGCATCTACATACCCTTGTAGATCGCGAGCGGAAGCGTTCCAATGAACGTGGATGACGGAGTCGTACTCGCCGTGATCCAAATCACCGATGACCGAGTGCCGAACGGACGGCACCTCCGCGTTCAACACACGTACGGTGCAGCGACGTCTCCTCCTTCTTGATCCAGCAAGGGGGAAGGAGAGGTTGATTGAGATCCAGCAGCACGACGGCGTGGTGGTGGATGTAGCGGGTCTCGGCAGGGCTTCGCCGAGCTTCTACGAGACGGAGAGGTGTAACAGGGGAGGAGGGAGGCGCCCAAGGCTGTCTTGTTGCTGCCCTCCCTCCCCCCCTTTATATAGGCCACCTGGGGGGGGCACCGGCCCTAGAGATGGGATCTCAAGGGGGGGGGGGGGCGGCGGCCAAAGGGGGGGAAGGGGTTGCCTTGCCCCCCAAGGCAAGGGGGAAGTCCCCCCACCCTAGGGTTCCCAACCCTAGGCGCATGGGGGGAGGCCCATGGGGGGGCGCCCAGCCCACTAGGGGCTGGTTCCCTTCCACTTTCAGCCCATGGGGCCCTCCGGGATAGGTGGCCCCACCCGGTGGACCCCCGGGACCCTTCCGGTTGTTGAAACTTTCCCGGCAACCCCCGAAACTTTCCCGGTGGCTGAAACTTGACTTCCTATATATAATTCTTCACCTCCGGACCATTCCGGAACCTCTCGTGACGTCCGGGATCTCATCCGGGACTCCGAACAACTTTCGGGTTTCCGCATACACATATCTCTACAACCCTAGCATCACCGAACCTTAAGTGTGTAGACCCTATGGGTTCGTGAGACATGCAGACATGACCGAGACGCCTCTCCGGTCAATAACCAACAGCGGGATCTGGATACCCATGTTGGCTCCCACATGTTCCATGATGATCTCATCAGATGAACCACGGTGTCGAGGATTCAATCAATCCCGTATGCAATTCCCTTTGTCAATCGGTATGTTACTTGCCCGAGATTCGCTCGTCCGTATCCCAATACCTTGTTCAATCTCGTTACCGGTATGTCTCTTTACTCGTACCGCAATGCATGATCCTGTGACTAACGCCTTAGTCACATTGAGCTCATTATGATGATGCATTACCGAGTGGGCCCAAAGATACCTCTCCGTCACACGGAGTGACAAATCCCAGTCTCGATTCGTGCCAACCCAACAGACACTTTCGGAGATACCCGTAGTGCACCTTTATAGTCACCCAGTTACCCAAAGCACTCCTACGGTATCCGGGAGTTGCACGATCTCATGGTCTAAGGAAAAGATACTTGACATTGGAAAAGCTCTAGCAAACGAAACTACACGATCTTTTATGCTATGCTTAGGATTGGGTCTTGTCCATCACATCATTCTCCTAATGATGTGATCCCGTTATCAATGACATCCAATGTCCATAGTCAGGAAACCATGACTATCTGTTGATCAACGAGCTAGTCAACTAGAGGCTTACTAGGGACACGTTGTGGTCTATGTATTCACACATGTATTACGATTTCCGGACAATACAATTATAGCATGAATAATAGACAATTACCATGAACAAAGAAATATAATAATAACCATTTATTATTGTCTCTAGGGCATATTTCCAACAGTCTCCCACTTGCACTAGAGTCAATAATCTAGTTACATTGTGATGAATCGAACACCCATTGCGTCCTGGTGTTGATCATGTTTTGCCCTAGGGAGAGGTTTAGTCAACGGATCTGCTACATTCAGGTCCGTATGTACTTTACAAATATCTATGTCTCCATTTTGAACACTTTCACGAATGGAGTTGAAGCGACGCTTGATATGCCTGATCTTCCTGTGAAACCTGGGCTCCTTCGCAAGGGCAATAGCTCCAGTGTTGTCACAGAAGAGAGTCATCGGGCCCGACGCATTGGGAATCACCCCTAGGTCGGTAATGAACTCCTTCATCCAGACTGCTTCCTGTGCTGCCTCCGAGGCAGCCATGTACTCCGCTTCACATGTAGATCCCGCCACGACGCTTTGCTTGCAATTCCACCAGCTTACTGCTCCTCCATTCAAAATATACACGTATCCGGTTTGTGACTTCGAGTCATCCAGATCTGTGTCGAAGCTAGCGTCGACGTAACCCTTTACGACGAGCTCTTCGTCACCTCCATAAACGAGAAACATATCCTTAGTCCTTTTCAGGTACTTCAGGATATTCTTGACCGCTGTCCAGTGTTCTATGCCGGGATTACTTTGGTATCTTCCTACCAAACTTACGGCAAGGTTTACATCAGGTCTGGTACACAGCATGGCATACATAATAGACCCTATGGCCAAGGCATAGGGGATGACACTCATCTTTTCTATATCTTCTACCGTGGTCGGGCATTGAGCCGTGCTCAATTGCACACCTTGCAATACTGGCAAGAACCCCTTCTTGGACTGATCCATACTGAACTTCTTCAATATCTTGTCAAGGTATGTACTCTGTGAAAGACCAATGAGGCGTCTTGATCTATCTCTATAGATCTTGATGCATAATATATAAGCAGCTTCTCCAAGTTCCTTCATTGAAAAACACTTATTCAAATAGCCCTTTATACTTTCCAACAATTCTATATCATTTCCCATCAATAGTATGTCATCCACATATAATATGAGAAATGCTACAGAGCTCCCACTCACTTTCTTGTAAACACAGGCTTCTCCATAAGTCTGTGTAAACCCAAATGCTTTGATCATCTCATCAAAGCGAATGTTCACTACAGGAAACAGCTATTTTGCCATCTGCCACGGCGGACGGCAAAGACTCGAACGGCGGACGGCAAAGGCCTTTGCCTTCAGCCGCGGACGGCAAAAGGCTCCGGCAAAGTAGGCTACGGTAAACAGCTGCTTTGCCGTCCGCTTCCTGGCGGCGGACGGCAAAGGCTCTTTGCCGTCTGCCGTGGACGGCAAAGAGAGCGGACGGCAATAATTGCGCTGTCAGTCCGTTAAGTGGCTAACGGCAGGCCTTTGCCGTCCGCCGCTGACGGCAAAATTTCTATGGTCTTTGCCGTCCGCCGTATGATGTCATCTACACGTCACTAGATGGCAGGTTCTTTGCCGTCTGCCGCTGATGGCAAAGTGCAGGTTCTTTGCCGTCTGCCATTGATGGCAATGTCTTTGCCGTCTGCCACTGTAGGCAAACTGACCAAATGGGTCAGCTCCCAGGAAGCATAGTTGGCTGCCACGTGGCTTCTTTGCCGTCCGCGGCAGACGACAAAGAGCCCGTTGCCGTCGGTGGCAGACGGCAAAGAGCCTGCATATTGGCTCTTTTTTTTGTTTTTTATTAAATCTAACAATTTTCATCACAAATATATATGACATATATAGATATATTTCACAGCAAACATATAAGATATATATGATATATATGACAACATGCAGAGTTCCATCATACATAGTTCCATCACATATGTTCCATCCAACTAGCAAGTTCCATCATACATAGCATAGTTCATCCAACTACCAAGATACATGCATAGTTCAACGATACAAAAGAAACAGAGAAAGGGATAAGGAGCACTCCATCCATGCAAGCTTTCCTCAAGTGAATGAAATCTGCAAAATGAAAAATAAGAAAGTTAGAAATAGGTGACTAGAATAAGAAGAAGATTAGAACAAGAAGAGTATGTCATTTATGGGCTAACTTACGTGAAATGGATCATATATGAGCTAACTAAGTTGAAATGGGTCGTTTATGCGCTAACTAAGGTCAAATGGATCGTTTTTGAGGTAACTAAGGTGAAATGGATCGTTTTTTAGCTCACTTAGGTCAAATGGATCATTTATGAGCTAACTTAGTTGAAATGGATCGTTTTTGAGCTAACTTTGTTGAAATGGATCATTTTTTAGCTAATTTAGTTGAAATGGAACTTTTTGAGCTAACTTTGTTGAAATGGATCATTTATGAGCTAATTTAGTTGAACTGGATCTTTTTGAGCTAACTTAGGTGAAATGGATCATTTAAGAGCTAATTTAGGTGAAATGGATCGTTTTTTAGCTCACTTAGGTCAAATGGATCATTTATGAGCTAAATTAGTTGAAATGGATCGTTTATGAGATAACCTAGGTAAGATGGGTCATTTACGAGTTAACCTAGGTGAAATAGGCCATTTTAAAGCTAACGTAGGTAAAATGGATCATTTAGGAGCTAATCTAGGTAAAATGGGTCATTTTTGAGCTAACTTGGATGAACTGCATCATTTATAAGCTAACCTAGGTAAAATGGGTCATTTTGGAGGAAAAGAAGCTAACTCTAGGTCATTATGGTAAGCATATTGGAGGAAATAAAGCTAAGTCTAGGTCTTTATGCATTTGTTAAGCAAAACACTAGAGAAACTTACCGTGATCAGGGAGGTGTAGGAGCGGGGTGGCTAGTGCCGCTACCTGGAGAAGGATCGTGCGATGCGTTTCTGGAGTTAAGCTGCACCAAAGATCATTTACAATGTCTCGTTAGCATTATGACACTCAAATGTTAAGACTAGCAAGTAATGTCCATTCAAATTAAACTCACCGTGCTCCCAGGAGCAATCACTGGCATCGGCGGAGCGGGCTCACCGGACTTCTCGCACACAGACTGCACATTTGGTTTTCACAACAGAGTCATACTAGTTAGTAATGAGACTCAAATGTTAAGACTAGCAAGTAATCTGCAGAAGAAACTTACCACAAGGAGCTCGTACATGGCCCTTGCCTGCATGTCATTCCGTGCCCTCTCCTCCTCCATCATCTTTCTCGTCCTCTCCTCCATCTCCCGCTGCCTCTCTGCCGCCTCCGCCAGAAGTTTCTCCGTTCTATCTCTCTCAGTCTGTATAGCAGCCTGCAACACCACTCACATGACCATTTGTAATCATTGATGGAAGAGCACACAATGTAATGGAGAAAGATAACTGAGTACGTATCACTAACCTTGATGGCGAGTTGCACTGGCCGTTCACGAGGCCTTATCTCAGGAGCGGAGCTCGACTGGCGCGCCTTGATCTCCGGGAGAGTGCTAGGACAACGGATAAGTCCATCTCCAATGGCTATGGAGCCATGGGACCTCCCGCCACCAGATATCATCACCAGCTCTGGATCAATGGGACCCTGGCTCGGGTTAAAGTCCTCCCCTTTCCTCGCCTTCCCCTCATCTCTATATCTCACGAGCTTGTTGTGGGAGGAGATGTTGGTTAAGTTGTTTGCATCATCGAGGTCAGACTGAGAGAAAGCCTTGACTTTCTTGAAAGAGGCAGTGTGGGCCATGGCATACAGGTCGTACACCTCTGGCACCTTATCCGCCTTATTGTGGCGTGCCTGAAAGAGAGAAACAATGAAAATTAGTAATTAAAGGGCTCAAGCTAGCATGATGAATGAATTGCATGAATCATGAAGCAAACCACATACCCAGTTGCGCCCGAACTGATATAAGTTGGAGCTGCCTTGATGGTGTGGCACACCTTCCATTAGGGCACATTTGTCCTTGGCCTCATTGTGGAGGGCTAGCCATTCTTTTGAGCACCACTCATCGACCAACACCTCCCAACAATCCATCCGATCCGCACACCATCTCGGAGGCGCCTAAGTTAGCAAATAGAAACTTGAGCGCTACGGCTAAGAATTACTAAATGAAGGAACTTAAGTAGAAGGCCTTAAGAATTACCTTCATGTACTGCTCCTTACTCAGGAACTTATCGCGGCACGCCGGCTTGGTCTTCTTGATACCACGCAAGGCGTAGTAGTTTCGAACAGCCTGCACCCGAGCCTCGTGCCGTACGTTCTGGAGTAGGCGCTTGCAGACGTTCTGGATAACATGTGCCGCGTCCTCCTCGTATCCCTCCTCACACCTGTAGAATGTCTACAATCAAATGAGACAATATTGATTAGTACAATTAATAACTAGCTAGTTGAAGATTTTGAAATGTGTAAAGGAGAAATTACCCAGAACGTCCTGATCACCATGTCTGCCCTCGTGTCGCACACGACACCGTCGATAATGACATCCGGCGGGGCCGAGGCAGCCACGTAGTGCTCCCAGCTCAACCCAAGCTCTGGAAGCCGACCCTCACCAGGCAACGTGACAAACCCCGGGAAGTTTTGCCGGCAAAGAACTCCAAGGACGGAGTTGGGTTGGCGGACACTATGATGGTGGTCACAACCCCTGCAGCATGACAAGGCCAACGCATTAGTTATTTGAAGAAACGTGAATGCAGAAGGTACAAAAATATTAAATGCACTTACGTACCTCTCCCCATCAGGGAAGATCAACCACCTCTGCTCGCGGGTCGCCGGCACGGACGGGAGCCGTGTAGCACCACGCTGGTAGACGGTGCCACCCTCCTCCTCAAGATCAGTCGGCTCCCCGCCATCATCAGCATGGCCACTCGGCTCCTCGGGCTGATCCGGCCAGGTACCCCATCCGGACGTGTGCTCCTCCGGGGTCTCGTGGGCGAACTCTCGTGGGCCGAAGGCCAGTCGACCCGAGGCTCGTGGGCCCAAGACCCGTGGACCGGAGTCCGTGTAGCCTCCTCCTCGGACGAGTCCACCCTAGCAGTCACGTGCTCGGGTGAAACAACTGGGGGTGGCGGCGAGGAAGGCGCCGTAGCAGTCACCCTACCGCCTCTCCCGCAACCACGTGCCCCACCTCCTCTCTTCCTACCTCGTCCCCTGCTGGGCACCGCGGTCGACGAAGAAGGGCCCGGCGGTGTGGACATACTGTCCAGCAATGCTCGGCGGAGAGGTGCGTCTAGAATCGAAGACCTCAGACCACGTTCCGTTTGCTATAGGCATCGTATATCTTGAACCCATTATCCCAGGCTTCTTGCAATTCGTCCTTAAGCGGTTGCATGTACACATTCATATTTTTCCCCGGACAGTTGGGCCCTGGAATTATCAACGTCAGGAAAATGTTCTTTCTTTGCATAATCTGTCCGGGGGGGAGATTGAGTGGAAAGACAAATACGGGCCAACAACTGTATTGGCCTGCCGTCATACCAAACACACTGAACCCATCCGTGCTGATGCCGACTCGAGGATGCCTCGGATCTGCTGCTTTGTCACCATGTAATTCATCAAACTTTTTCCACGCAACACCATCCGATGTGTGTACAATCATCAGATTCCCATCTGCATCTAGTTCGGTTCTTTTGCCCGTTTTGTGCCATGTCATCTGTCTGGCCGTCTCTTCGACCATGAAAAGACGTTGAAGTCTTGGTACGATTGGCATATACCGAAGAACACTAACGGGGATTTTGGTCTGTGTCTTCTCACCCATACCGTTGTCTACCACAACATACCTGGAAGACTTGCAAATGGGACAATAGTTCAAGTCCGCATAGTGAAGCCTAAACAAGACACATCCTTTCTCACAGGCATGTATCTTATCATAGGGCATCTTCAGTGCACGGAGGATTTTGTCCGACTGGTACAGGTTTGCAGGCATTACATGGCCTTTGGGTAGAAAGCGTCCAAATACTGTCATCATTGCATCGTAGCATTCTCTGCCCAAGTTGAACTGAGCCTTCAGAGCCATTACTTGTGAGATGGCATCCAACTGACAAAGCTTAGTGTGCTCATGGAGCAGACGTTTTGAAGACTCCAACATTTCATTGAAGGCCTTTGCAGATTCCTCCATCTCCTCGTCCGAATCCCGAGCATCATCAAAGTCTTGCACCATGTTTTCCATCCCGGCACCATGCTCGTTGGTGCGACGACGATCCACCTCAGCTCGGTCACGTTGGGCAGACTCACCATGAAATGTCCACACCGTATAATCGGGCGTAAAACCACTCTTCTGTAGGTGTTTGCCCATTTCAGCCTCTGTCCTCTTTTCCCAATTGCCGCACCATAAACAGGGGCACCAGGTTTTCCTCTGGCCATTTGCAAATGCGGCTCGCACAAACCCCTTGGTTTTTGTGAACCATTCAGTGCTCCATTTGTTCTGACCAGTGTGACCGCTGTACATCCACGCACGATCACTCATCTTGACTTTCAGAGCTACTAGACACACAACAAATATATATATATATATATAATTCAGCATGTATATATTCATCAGTTGATCTACTTTGTCAATTTTATTACGTCCATGCAACCTACACTCTAATAGGTAATGATAGGTCCTAATCCCACCCGAGTATGTTTAGATTGGGTTCATTTTCCCATGCTATGCTCCGGATCCTACGCAAAATTTCGGCAGCACCTCCCCGCTGTTCTCCTGATACACGTCTCTGCAATGAATAGAGAGGACGTGTACCCGGAGAACAACAGGGGAGGCACTGACGAAATTTATGCGTCGGATCCGGAGCAAAGCATATGGGAAAACGAACCCAATCTAAACATACTCGGGCTGTCCATGGATAGCGTTGGACAATTCGAAAGAATCAAGGTTATAAATATGCAAATGCATGCATATTTATAACTATGACGCTTTCGAACGGGATACACATATTGGTTACGCATACTGATGATTCAAGACACATATATAGCTAGCTCTCAAGTTTCATCGGAATAGATCAAATAATTAATGGGGGAGGAGGACATGTCATTTGTGCTCACCCACAAACGCACGGCGAGGTCGTCGAACACCAAACCTCACAGCGATGAAACAACTGCACATTTAAAACTACCCGATCAACACAATTATATATGATGTTTTTCATAACAAAATCGAAAGATATATGACCTAACTAATAATTCACAAATATATGACCCCGTCGGCTTCTGGAAGGCCAAAGAACACCTTTTCGGGAGGTGTCGGGGGTTGGGGTGTCGTGTCGGTCTCGGGGTGCCTTGTCGGGGTCGGGGTCTCGGGGTCGGGGTGTCGGGTCGGGGTGCCGGGTCGGGGTCGGGGTGCCGTGTCGGTGTCGGGGTCGGGGTGTCGGGTCAGGCTCGGGGTCGGGGTGTCGGGGTCGGGGTCGGGGTCGGGGTCTCAGGGTCGGGGTGTCGGGTCGGGGTCGGGGTGCCGTGTCGGTGTCGGGGTCGGGGTGTCGGGTCCGGCTCGGGGTCGGGGTCTCGGGGTCGGGGTGTCGGGTCGGGGTGTCGGGTCGGGGTGTCGGGTCGGGGTGCCGTCTCGGGGTCGGGATGTCGGGTCGGGGTGCCGGGTCGGGGTCGGGGTGTCGGGGTCGGGGTTGGGGTCGGGGTGTCGGGGTCGGGGTCTAGGGGTCGGGGTGTCGTGTCGGGGTGCCGGGTCGGGGTCGGGGTGCCGTGTCGGGTCGGGTTTTTTTCCTCTTTTTTCTTTTTCTTCTTCTTCCTATTCTTCCTTTTCTTCCTCTTCTTCTTTTTTCTTCTCCTCCTCCTCTTCTTCTTCTTCCTTTCCTTTTTCCTCTTCTTCTTCTCCTCCTCTCCTCTTTTTTCTTCTTCTTCTTCTTCCTCTTCTTCTTTTTTCTTCTCCTCCTCCTCTTCTTCTTCTTCCTTTCCTTTTCCCTCTTCTTCTTCTCCTCCTCTCCTCTTTCTTCTTCTTCTTCTTCTTCTTCTTCCTCTTCTTCTTTTTTCTTCTCCTCCTCCTCTTCTTCTTCTTCCTTTCCTTTTTCCTCTTCTTCTTCTCCTCCTCTCCTCTTTTTTCTTCTTCTTCTTCTTTCCTCAAACTAAACTAAACCTAAAACTACAACTAAAACTAAATCTAAACTAAAACTAAAACTAAAAAGGAAAAAAACAGAAAAAATAAATAGAAAAAACAGAAAAAAAAACAGAAAAAAGGGGGGCTCACCTGGGGGGTGGAGGAGGCCGGTGAAGGAGGGGGGCGGGGCGGTGGAGGAGGCGGCCTGGGGCGGCGGGGGGCCGGGCCCTGGCGGTGGGGCGCGGGGCGGCGGGGGGCCGGGGCGGCGGCGAGCCAGGGCGGCGGGCGGCCGGGCCCGGGCGGTGGGGCGCGGGGCGGCGGGGGGGGGGGGGCAACGGGGCGGTGGGGGCGACGGGGCCCCGGGGCGGCGGGGGCGACGGGGTGGCGGCGGCGGCGGCGGGGTGGGAGGAGAGAAACGGCGAGGGAGAGACGAAGTGAGTAACGGGCGGGGGGTACGGGCCGTTAGGTAGTGAGCTCTTTGCCGTCCGCCCCTCTTTGCCGTCCGCTTTTTTGCCTCTTTGCCGTCTGCTAGCGGACGGCAAAGAGGTGGCCCGTTAAGTTTTTCCCAAACGGGCGGGGGGTGGGGGCCACCTCACTCTTTGTCGTCCGCCAGCGGACGGCAAAGATTCTTTGCCGTCTGCTGGCAGACGGCAAAGAGCTGGCAGATGGCAAAGAGCTTCTTTGCCGTCTGCCCTTTCTTTGCCGTCTGCTTTTGGGTAGCTGATGGCAAAGAGCTTCTTTGCCGTCAGCTAGCAGATGGCAAAGAGCTGGCAGATGGCAAATTAGCTGATTCCAGTAGTGGTTCCAACTCCGAGATGCTTGCACCAGCCCATAGATTGAGCGCTGGAGCTTGCATACTTTGTTAGCATTCTTAGGATCGACAAAACCCTCCGGCTGTATCATATACAACTCTTCCTTAAGGAAGCCATTAAGGAATGTCGTTTTGACGTCCATCTGCCATATCTCATAATCATAGTATGCGGCAATTGCTAACATGATTCGGACGGACTTCAGCTTTGCTACGGGTGAGAAAGTCTCATCGTAGTCAACCCCTTGAACTTGTCGATAACCCTTAGCGACAAGTCGAGCTTTGTAGATGGTCACATTACCATCTGCGTCCGTCTTCTTCTTAAAGATCCATTTGTTTTCTATGGCTCGCCGCTCATCGGGCAAGTCAGTCAAAGTCCATACTTTGTTCTCATACATGGATTCTATCTCGGATTTCATGGCTTCTAGTCATTTGTCGGAATCCGGGCCCGCCATCGCTTCTTCATAGTTCGAAGGTTCACCGTTGTCCAACAACATGATTTCCAGGACAGGGTTGCCATACCACTCTGGTGCAGAATGTGTCCTTGTGGAGCTACGAAGTTCAGTAACTTGATCCGAAGCTTCATGATCATCATCATTAACTTCCTCCCCAGTCGGTGTAGGCACCACAGGAACATTTTCCCGCGCTACGCTACTTTCCGGTTCGGAGGGGGTGACTATCACCTCATCAAGTTCCACTTTCCTCCAACTCAATTCTTTCGAGAGAAAATCCTTCTCCAAAAAGGACCCGTTCTTGGCAACGAAGATCTTTCCTTCGGATCTGAGGTAGAAGGTATACCCAATAGTTTCCTTAGGGTATCCTATGAAGATGCATTTTTCCGACTTGGGTTCGAGCTTTTCAGGTTGAAGTTTCTTGACATAAGTATCGCATCCCCAAACTTTTTAGAAACGACAGCTTAGGTTTCTTCCCAAACCATAATTCATACGGTGTCGTCTCAACGGATTTCGACGGAGCCCTATTTAAAGTGAATGAGGCAGTCTCTAAAGCATAACCCCAAAATGAGAGCGGTAAATCGGTAAGAGACATCATAGATCGCACCATATCCAATAGAGTGCGATTACGACGTTCGGACACACCATTTCTCTGAGGTGTTCCAGGCGGCGTGAGTTGTGAAACTATTGCACATTTCCTTAAGTGTGCACCAAACTCGTGACTTCAATATTCTCCACCATGATCTGATCGTAAGAATTTTATTCTCCTGTCACGTTGATTCTCAACCTCACTCTGAAATTCCTTGAACTTTTCAGAGGTTTCAGACTTGTGTTTCATTAGGTAGACATACCCATATCTACTTAAGTCATCAGTGAGAGTGAGAACATAACTATATCCTCCGCGAGCCTCAACACTCATTGGACCGCACACATCGGTATGTATGATTTCCAATAAGTTGGTTGCTCGCTCCATTGTTCCGGAGAACGGAGTCTTGGTCATCTTACCCATGAGGCATGGTTCGCACGTGTCAAATGATTCGTAATCAAGAGACTCCAAAAGTCCATCTGCATGGAGCTTCTTCATGCGCTTGACACCAATGTGACCAAGGCGGCAGTGCCACAAGTATGTGGGACTATCGTTATCAACTTTACATCTTTTGGTATTCAGACTATGAACATGTGTAACATCACGTTCGAGATTCATCAAAAATAAACCATTGACCAGCGGGGCATGACCATAAAACATATCTCTCAAATAAATAGAACAACCATTATTCTCGGATTTAAATGAGTAGCCATCTCGAATTAAACGAGATCCAGATACAATGTTCATGCTCAAAGCTGGCACTAAATAACAATTATTGAGGTTTAAAACTAATCCTGTGGGTAGATGCAGAGGTAGCGTGCCGACGGCGATCACATCGACCTTGGAACCATTCCCGACGCGCATCGTCACCTCGTCCTTCGCCAGTCTCCGTTTATTCCGTAGTTCCTGCTTTGAGTTACAAATATGAGCAACCGCACCGGTATCAAATACCCAGGAGCTACTACGAGTACTGGTAAGGTACACATCAATTACATGTATATCACATATACCTTTGGTGTTGCCGGCCTTCTTCTTGTCCGCTAAGTATTTGGGGCAGTTCCGCTTCCAGTGACCACTTCCCTTGCAATAAAAGCACTCAGTCTCGGGCTTGGGTCCATTCTTTGACTTCTTCCCAGTAACTGGTTTACCGGGCGCGGCAAATCCCTTGCCGTCCTTCTTGAAGTTCTTCTTACCCTTGCCCTTCTTGAACTTAGTGGTTTTATTCACCATCAACACTTGATGTTCTTTTCTGATCTCCCCTTCCGCTGATTTCAGCATTGAATATACCTCGGGAATGGTCTTTTCCATCCCCTGCATATTGTAGTTCATCACAAAGCTCTTGTAGCTTGGTGGAAGCGACTGGAGGATTCTGTCAATGACTGCGTCATCCGGGAGATTAACTCCCAGCTGAGACAAGCGGTTGTGCAACCCAGACATTCTGAGTATGTGCTCACTAACAGAACTGTTCTCCTCCATTTTACAGCTGAAGAACTTGTCGGAGACATCATATCTCTCGACCCGGGCATGAGCTTGAAAAACCAGTTTCAGCTCCTCGAACATCTCATATGCTCCATGTTTCTCAAAACGCTTTTGGAGACCCGGTTCTAAGCTGTAAAGCATGCCGCACTGAACAAGGGAGTAATCATCAGCACGTGATTGCCAAGCGTTCATAACGTCTTGGTTCTGTGGGATTGGTGCATCACCTAGCGGTGCTTCTAAGACATAATCTTTCTTGGCTACTATGAGGATGAGCCTCAGGTTCCGGACCCAGTCCGTATAGTTGCTGCCATCATCTTTCAACTTGGTTTTCTCTAGGAACGCGTTGAAATTGAGGACAACGTTGGCCATTAGATCTACAAGACATAGTGTAAAGATTTTAGACTAAGTTCATGATAATTAAGTTCATCTAATCAAATTATTTAATGAACTCCCACTCAGATAGACATCCCTCTACTCATCTAAGTGAAACATGATCCGAGTTTAACTAGGCCGTGTCCGATCATCACGTGAGACGGACTAGTCAAGATCGGTGAACATCTCCATGTTGATCGTATCTTCTATACGACTCATGCTCGACCTTTTGGTCCTCCGTGTTCCGAGGCCATGTGTGTACATGCTAGGCTCGTCAACACCCGTTGTATTCGAACGTTAGAATCTATCACACCCGATCATCACGTGGTGCTTCGAAACAACGAACCTTCACAACGGTGCACAGTTAGGGTGAACACTTTTCTTGAAATTATTATAAGGCATCATCTTACTTACTACCGTCGTTCTAAGCAAATAAGATGCAAAAACATGATAAACATCACATGCAATCAAATAGTGACATGATATGGCCAATATCATCATGCTCCTTTGATCTCCATCTTCAGGGCACCATGATCATCTTCATCACCGGCATGACACCATGATCTCCATCATCATGATCTCCATCATTGTGTCTTCATGAAGTCGTCATGCCAACAATTACTTCTACTTCTATGGCTAACGCGTTTAGCAACAAAGTAAAGTAATTTACATGGCGTTATTAATGACACCTAGGTCATACAAAATAATAAAGACAACTCCTATGGCTCCTGCCGGTTGTCATACTCATCGACATGCAAGTCGTGATTCCTATTACAAGAATATGATCAATCTCATACATCACATATATCATTCATCACATCTTCTGGCCATATCACATCACATAGCACTTGCTGCAAAAACAAGTTAGACGTCCTCTAATTGTTGTTGCAAGTTTTTACGTGGTTTGTAGGTTTCTAGCAAGAACGTTTTCTTACCTGCGTATGACCACAACGTGATTTGCCAATTTCTATTTACCCTTCATAAGGACCCTTTTCATCGAATCCGTTCCGACTAAAGTAGGAGAGACAGACACCCGCTAGCCACCTTATGCAACTAGTGCATGTCAGTCGGTGGAACCTGTCTCACGTAAGCGTACGTGTAAGGTCAGTCCGGGCCGCTTCATCCTATAATGCCGCCGAAACAAGAAACGACTAGTAGCGGCAAGAAGAATTGGCAACATCAACGCCCACAACTTCTTTGTGTTCTACTCGTGCATAGTAACTACGCATAGGCATGGCTCATGATGCCACTGTTGGGAATCGTAGCATAATTTAAAATTTTCCTATGCTCACCAAGATGCATCTATGGAGTGTACTAGCAACGAGGGGAAAGGAGTGCATCTACATACCCTTGTAGATCGCGAGCGGAAGCGTTCCAATGAACGTGGATGACGGAGTCGTACTCGCCGTGATCCAAATCACCGATGACCGAGTGCCGAACGGACGGCACCTCCGCGTTCAACACACGTACGGTGCAGCGATGTCTCCTCCTTCTTGATCCAGCAAGGGGGAAGGAGAGGTTGATTGAGATCCAGCAGCACGACGGCGTGGTGGTGGATGTAGCGGGTCTCGGCAGGGCTTCGCCGAGCTTGTACGAGACGGAGAGGTGTAACAGGGGAGGAGGGAGGCGCCCAAGGCTGTCTTGTTGCTGCCCTCCCTCCCCCCTTTATATAGGCCCCCTGGGGGGGCGCCGGCCCTAGAGATGGGATCTCAAGGGGGGGGGGGGGCGGCGGCCAAAGGGGGGGAAGGGGTTGCCTTGCCCCCCAAGGCAAGGGGGAAGTCCCCCCACCCTAGGGTTCCCAACCCTAGGCGCATGGGGGGAGGCCCATGGGGGGCGCCCAGCGCACTAGGGGCTGGTTCCCTTCCACTTTCAGCCCATGGGGCCCTCCGGGATAGGTGGCCCCACCCGGTGGACCCCCGGGACCCTTCCGGTGGTCCCGGTAAAATACCGGCAACCCCCGAAACTTTCCCGGTGGCTGAAACTTGACTTCCTATATATAATTCTTCACAACTTGACCATTCCGGAACCTCTCGTGACGTCCGGGATCTCATCCGGGACTCCGAACAACTTTCGGGTTTCCGCATACACATATCTCTACAACCCTAGCGTCACCGAACCTTAAGTGTGTACACCCTACGGGTTCGGGAGACATGCAGACATGACCGAGACGCCTCTCCGGTCAATAACCAACAGCGGGATCTGGATACCCATGTTGGCTCCCACATGTTCCATGATGATCTCATCAGATGAACCACGGTGTCGAGGATTCAATCAATCCCGTATGCAATTCCCTTTGTCAATCGGTATGTTACTTGCCCGAGATTCGATCGTCGCTATCCCAATACCTTGTTCAATCTCGTTACCGGTAAGTATCTTTACTCGTACCGCAATGCATGATCCCGTGACTAACGCCTTAGTCACATTGAGCTCATTATGATGATGCATTACCGAGTGGGCCCAGAGATACCTCTCCGTCACACGGAGTGACAAATCCTAGTCTTGATCCGTGCCAACCCAACAGACACTTTCGGAGATACCCGTAGTGCACCTTTATAGTCACCTAGTTACGTTGTGACGTTTGGCACACCCAAAGCACTCCTACGGTATCCGGGAGTTGCACGATCTCATGGTCTAAGGAAAAGATACTTGACATTGGAAAAGCTCTAGCAAACGAAACTACACGATCTTTTATGCTATGCTTAGGATTGGGTCTTGTCCATCACATCATTCTCCTAATGATGTGATCCCGTTATCAATGACATCCAATGTCGATAGTCAGGAAACCATGACTATCTGTTGATCAACGAGCTAGTCAACTAGAGGCTTACTAGGGACACGTTGTGGTCTATGTATTCACACATGTATTACGATTTCCGGACAATACAATTATAGCATGAATAATAGACAATTATCATGAACAAAGAAATATAATAATAACCATTTATTATTGCCTCTAGGGCATATTTCCAACACCAAGTACATTACAAACCGAACACCGTACCTGACTCCAAGCCTGGTTCAATACCTATGATGTCAGTTTCCCAACTTCGGGGCGACACCGGGGGGGGGGGGGGGGTCCCACGCATGCGCTCAAACTTTATTTTGTCTAGCATGGGACACATCTATATATATCTATACATCTATACACACATATAGTGTGCGAATAACTATGAAAGTTGCTCATTGGATGAAGCCAACCGACGGTACAGAGATGGCAAATCCGAGCACTACTGGCCGTTGGATATCATCTACATTCCACCAGATTCGGCCACATGTACAATCTAGAAGACTCCATGGTTGAACTTAAGCATAATGCACAAACCTAAAAACACAAGCACTTCTCCTTTGTTCTCTAGAATCTTCCATATCTTAATTGCCCAAACCTTTTTTTCTAAATGAATTGTCACTTTTTGTTTTTACCTTCACAATGCACAATTCCATGAATCTTAAAATAGTTTTTTTTATGAAACTAATTGATTTTGGATGACATGAACTATAATAATTAAACGAACACCTACATCATGCATATCTGGGAGAATAGGCGGGAAACCGATGAGAGGAGTGGCGAGAAACGGTAGCCAGATTTGAATGAAAACCTAATAGTAGAGAAGGAAGCGTGAGCTACACGACGCATGCGCACAGTGCTTTCCCATGTACTACATGTGCTGTCGAAAGGGATCAGGGTTGTCGTTCAATCTGGGAGCATCCAGCGGTGCACACGTATGATCCGTGGGGTTTGGGTTCTGGCCAGTCAGAACGCAGGACTCAGATCGCGCGCGCAGCGCGCGGGGGGTGGGGATATCATACAAAAACCAACATTCGGTGAAAACCACGAGAAAAAGATGTTTTGAAGTTTCAAAAAAATGCGGGATGTTAAGAGGATGTTGTTTTATTGGCACACAAAATTTCAAGTTGAAACACATTAAGAGATGTGAGCTATGAAAAAGACAAAATCAGTGTTGAATAGTACCGAATAGTAATGTCACTATTTAGGGCGGAATTTGTCTTTATCATAGCTCACATCTCGTAATGTTTTTCAACTTGAAATTTTGTGTCGCAATCACCTTCTTAACATCCCACAATTTTTTCAGATTTTTATGAAACTTTAAAATATGGTTTCCACGAAGTTTTCATTGAATATCGGCTTTCATGAGTGAACCGTGTGCTATTTGAAAACATTTCATGAGAAGAATCTCAGTTTTTAAATCCCCGTAAATCCAAAACTAAGCTGAAAATCGTGAAAGCTGCCATGATGTCCCCGTAAATCCCCGTAAATCCATTGTGGCGCAAGTTTTATTACAAGCCTCTTACAAACCGGAGCTTCTCTCAAAGAAGCCTCGTGGTTCCGATAGGGAAACGTGTCCCCCTTGTGGGCGAAACGTAATCACTACCTCTTTTCACCTTGTATTTTCTTCTACGGGCAACATGGAACGACAGGATATCCGTGCTGAAATTTTAACTTATTTAGGGTTCGTTTGGCCTTTTTATACACTAATTGATTTCCCTAGGCATTTAATGTCCATAATTCAAAGCTGAACTACAAATACATGCTCCAGTTCACCAAAATGGCTATAAAAATTATACATGTGTCCTTGGGTGCATGTTTAGGTCCCATGCCAGGAATGGGAACGAATTACAACCGTACTGGTGTCATGGCTCGTACTCAAACATTTTGAATCTTGGTTTTTAAGTCCCCATAAATCCTAAACTCACCAGAAAGTCATCAAAGGTGGCATGGTGTCATGTCATGGCACATATATCGCATGGTAAAAACATTGTCCAATTTGGGCCAAGCTTTATTACAAACTTCTTACAAAAACTGGAGCTTCTCTCAAAGAAGCCTCATGGTTCTGATAGGGAAACGTGTTCCCCTTGTGGTTGAAACGTAATCACTGCCTCTTTTTGCCTTATCTTTTCTTCCACGGGCAACATGGAACCACGGGATATCCGTGCTGAAACTTAAACTTATTCAGGGTTCGTTTGGCCTTTTTATACACTAAATGAGTTTCCTAGGCATTTAATGTCCATAATTCAAATCTGAACTACAAATACATGCTCTAGTTCACCAAAATGGCTAGAAAAATTATACATGTGTCCTTGGGTGCATGTTTAGGTCTCATGCCAGGAATGGGAACGAATTACAACCATACCGGTGTCCTGGCTCTTCCTCAAAAATTTCGAATCTCGGTTTTTAAGTCCCCATAAATCCTAAACTCACCAGAAAGTCATCAAAGGTGGCAAGGTGTCATGTCATGGCACATATATGTCGTGGTAAAAACATTGCCAATTTGGGCCAAGCTTTATTACAAACCGGAGCCTGTCGCAAGAACCCTCATGGTTTCCATAGGGAAACGTGTCCCCTTGTGGGCCAAACGATAATTACTCCCTCTTCTAGCCTCTTATTTTCTTCTACATGCGACACTGAACAACTGGAGATTCACGCTGAACTTTGAAATTATTCATGGTTCGTTTGACCTTTTTTATTCATTACTTGAGTTTTCTAGGCATTTAATTTCCATCATTCAAATCCGAACTACAAATACATGCTCCAGTGCACCAAAATGGCTAGAAAAAACGTACATGTTTCCTTGGGGTGCATGTTTAGGTCCCATGGAACGAATGGGAACGAATTCAACCATCTCGCCGTCCTGGCCTAGCCACAAACATTGTGAATCTCGGTTTTTAAATGTCTGTAAATCCAGAACTCACCAGGAAATCATGAAACATGGCATGGTGTCACTACACATTGTCCGATTTGGGTGAAGCTATATTACAAGCCTTTTACAAACCGGAGCCTGTCGCAGCCCTCGTGGTTCCGATAGGGAAACATGCCCCTCTTGTGGGCGAAACGATAATTGATGCCTCTTCTCGCCTTGAACTTTGTTTTCTACAGGCAACATAGAATAACAGGAGTGTCAGGCTGAAATTTGAAACTGTTCAAGGTTTGTTTGGCCATTGTATATATATTACTAAT
Source organism: Aegilops tauschii subsp. strangulata (assembly GCF_002575655.3). Classification (NCBI taxonomy): domain Eukaryota; kingdom Viridiplantae; phylum Streptophyta; class Magnoliopsida; order Poales; family Poaceae; genus Aegilops; species Aegilops tauschii. The sequence continues at coordinate 31,727,071 of NC_053040.3, read as the reverse complement.
TACTAAGTTTCTATGCATTTAATGTAGTCCATAATTCAAATTTGAACTACAACCACATGCTCCAGTGAAGCAAAATGGGTGTGAAATCGTACATGTGTCATTGGGTGCATGTTTAGGTCTCGTTTAAGGAATGAGAATGAATTACAAACTTGTCGTTGTCCTGAAATAATGAGAATCTCGGTTTTTAAATCCCAGTAAATAAAAAAGTCACCCAAAAACATGAAACTTGGCATGGTTTCATGACATTGCACATATATGGTGTGGTAAAAAAATCTTCCAGTTTGAGAAGAGGGGCACACATTAGTAGCCAACGAAGTCCTTTTTGAAACAAAAAGTTGACACATTAATATCACAAACGGTTGTATTATATTTACCTTCTCGAAATTTAACCATACTCGGTGGCGTGCGTGCAACTGTTTGATTACACGGGACGAGCGCGAGAAGTCCGCCGTGCAGGATCGACGGGACGCGTGCGAGCAGTCCGCCGCGCAGGCTCGACGGGACCCGTGCATCCTGTCCACCTCGCAGGCTCGACGGGACATGTGCGAGCAGCCAGGCTACCCATGGTCATCGGGAAGCGAGCTCTTTGACCTCCATGCACGAGCCGCCGCCCACCTCGCTCGCAACTTCTCCATTAATGGGTTAACTAAAGCACCTGGACGGAGGGTGTTTGCTTGTGATCCCATGGCAGCATTTGCTTTGTTCGTGTTTTCAACTAGTATTTCGCCCTAATTTAAATTGCCACATAGGGCAACGGATAATACGACCACAAATAAAATGGCAACGGATAATACGACGACAAATTTACAATGACGCAGATAATAATTGTCTTGCATATTCCGGATAATTTAAAATCCCACATGCGGCAAAGCCCGGAAGACACGGGGGCAAGAGAAGAAGGAAATTGCAGACAACGATCTGGGTCGCTACTGTCTCTACTCGTCGATGGATCGCCGGGCGGCGAAATCCTGCAGCTCCTTCTTCAATTCCTCACGACTTTGCTTGAAAGCAGCCACGGATTCCTCCACCTCCTGCTTGCGCTTGATCCGGAGCTTCCTCAAGCCACCCATCAGTTCCTCCATGACCGCTTTCAGCGTCATCTCCGAGGCATTGCTCTGCTCATGCAGCATCTTCCAACCGGCGGCCTCCTCGTCCTTCTCGGTGACCAACTTGAGGAGCTTCGCATTATCATCCATGAGTTGCTCGACGAGGCCGGTCACCTTGTCAACCGAGGCATCGCTGGTCTTGAGCAGCTTCATCAAGCCGTCGACCAGCTCCTGCTGCGTAATGACGCCAGTGAGAATGTCGTCGTCGCCGGCGAAGGACTTCAAGAACGCCGGCTCGTCGCGATGGCTGACGCCGCGAATGCGCTTGTGAGAGCCCTCGTGTGCCCGTGAGAGCTTTTTCAAGGGCTCCGCGGCGCGCCAGGACATCTCTGCTGCGGCTGCGGCTTCGCAACGGGACCTCTCTAGTGCTTCTGCGGCCTTGGTCTTTGCTGCCTGGTTATATGTCCACCCTAAACTCCTCCTACCGGTCATGGCGGAACGACTTGACAGAGAAAACCAGTTTTGTGGGTGATGAGGAGAGGAACTGTGAAGTAATTTTCGAGTGGGTAGTTTTTATAGCCCGGTGCTAAGTGTGAACACATATTAGTTTGAAAGATGTGAACATATTTGCAATTATACTTATTGCGTTGTAATCAACAATGTGACGAGAAACAAGGTCGAAATTTATTGATGGCAGAAGGTTGACCACGTGGTTGCTCGCCGTTGAGGCGGCCGCGGCGCGCTCCGCTCTGGCGTCCCTGTGCGTGCTCTGCTCGCCGTTGAGGCAAAGTTACAACGGCAACTGTTAATAATTCTTAATACTTGTCTTACATATTCAGGATAATTTAAAATGCCAAATGCGGCAAGGCCCAGAACACTCACGACCTACATATGCATACAATTATAATAAAATATAAGCTAAAAGGCTGAGCTGGCGGCTTTCCGACGATGGTCTTCTCAGACTCCATGATCAGCATAGCACCCTTGCGGCCGTTCACTCCGAGTGTCCCAACCCACCTCCGCCTACGGAGCTGCTGGCACTGGGAGGCGCTTGGGGCTGCTGGGCCTCTTCCAGAAGAGGTTGACAGCGTGCAATCGCGCACATGACAACTCCGTGGAACCGCTCCATTTCCATGTCTTTGGCCTGGTAGCAAATTCCGTCGATCACCTGCATCCTCAAGATATCACGTTGGCGATGTTCTACTTCGTCTGGGACGTCAACTCCGCCAAGGATGCGCTCGAGCTTAGCCACCACATCATCTGGATCGAGGTTGGCACGGCCTCCGCGGGCAATGATGAAGCCGTAGGCTGCCTTTATCTTGACTGAATCACAGAGGTCCTCTTCCCATTCCTTGCGGGGCATCAGGCTCTTGATGAGCACTTGTGACGGCGGCTCTTCGGGTGGGTCGTCGATCATGCCACTGAGCAGCTTTGGATCTTTTGCACGGTGAATGGCAAACTGCTCATCACACCTCCTCTGCAATATGTCGATTGTGCTCCCAAGGACTGTGACGCCGATATCGCTGCCGATGGGCCATGGTGCCTACACTCGTCGATGAAGATCTTGCTCCCCGACCTGCTCTGGCTCGTTCTCCTCGGCGAAGATGTAACGCAGGTAGGCATCGACGTCAAAGCTTTGGTCGTTGCCTACCATGCTTGGAATAACTAATGGTAGATGGGTGAGGACTAGATCATCGCAGAGTGTCGCGGCGGTGGGTTGTCGCCTGGGTTATATGCAGCAAGCCGTTAGCTGGTGGCGGGAAACCGGTGAGGGAATAGGCGTGGATTTTACAATTCATCCATGTGGAGCGCGGGAAGCATTCGCTGGAGCGCGGGAAGACTAAGTGGAGCACACACACAACCCGAATACCATATCCGGTGCCACGTGTTATTTATCACACAAGTGTTAACATAAGGAAACGTATGTGTAACATACTAATCATCGCACACGAGTACTCGCAGACGCAGTGTGCGCGATATTCCTAGCTACCGCAAGCAACCAGTTTGCATATTTCAAAGTTTTTTGTACACACAGAATCGCACACGAACTAACGGTATTAACCGTCTGTGTTGTAATTTCTCATCGCAAACAGTTCATCTGATTCGGCTGTTTGCCACGTATCACACACATCTTGTTATGTTGGACCGTTTCTGTTGCGTTCGCTAATCGAAAACAGTTCGTCCAAGTGAACCGTATGCCCTATATCACACACACCTTGATCTGGCTAATCATTTATGTTGCACTCCCTAATAGCAAACTGTTCATCGGAGCGGACTGTATGCCGTATATCGCACACACATTGATATGGCTGCCCGTTTCTGTTGTTCTGCCTCATCGCAAACAGTTCGAACGGGTTAACTGTGTGGCCTGAATCGCACACGCAACTGAAATCTGAACCGTGTTTGATGCATCGTCCATCGCAAAAGTTTTGCATCATTTCTGACGGTTTTCATACAGCACTGTTTGCGATTATTGCATCACACACAGTTTCTCGAAGGGTCTGTGATCATAGTGTCGCGTTAGCAGCATCCTGTAGTAGTGATATGATGGTCCCCTTCCCCCCCTCTTCACCGCATACTATATGCTCCTGTCGTAATATATGTACAAACCAAAAGAAACCTCATTCATGGTGAAATTAATTAACCTCTCCCGATGTAGGTCAAAGTGATGCATGCATGCATCGACGATGGCCTTGTGGGCCCACAAATGGAAGCGTCACACGTGAGTCTCCTAGATAGGATATGCATGTGGCCCAAAAAGGTGTTGTGTGATGTTTGAATAACCAATTTCACAATTTTGATGTGGAACGTGCCTCGGTAACCAAAAAGTCCCGACATTGAGTGAGGTGTACTTGTTCAGAGACACGTACGTATAGTATATATGCTAGTCCTCGCCCGCTTCTTCGACGCGTACTATATACCACCATAACACAAACAAAAAAGATTCTACCTTGCTGGTCAAATTAACCTCACTGCCGGCTGTTCCTCAAAGTGATGGACGACGACCTCGCGGGCCCTCAAAAAGCGTCACACTCGAGTATCGAGTGTAGGACAACCATCGACTGCATGTGGCCAAAACATTTATGTATGAAAGGGTTGTGTAATGTATTAAATAACGATTTCACGACTCTGATGTGGCACCGGCTTGCCTAACAAAACGGCCAACCCACACGGTGGCTCACAACTCGTAGTGTACTACGAGCCACCCGCCACCCCCAGACGCACACACCCACACACACGCCGCGAACCCACCGCAACTACGATGCATGTTAATTAATTATCCCGCAGTGAACATACATGTTACCAAAGGAGGGACGTTTTAATTTCAAAAAAATTCACAGAGATCATTAAGACGTTTTAGTACATTGATTGATTGATTTTCTACGGGTATAATGTGCAAAAATCAAATTTGAGCTACATGCACACACGTGGCAGTGCACCTAAATGGATTGCAAAAACACATGTGTCTCACTGGGTGCATGTTTACTCCCCGTGCAACAAATTTCAAACATTGAGAATCTTGATTTTTAAATTCTAGTACATCCAAAACTTATTTGAAGTTCATGAAACTTATCGTGTTGTCATATGGACACCAATACAAAGTGGCATTGTACTTTTTTTGTCAAATTTGAGACCAGTTTTGACGTAATATTTATCTAATTACAGACGTGAGGTTATTAATAATTGGAAACCAATATCCCAAACAGATTATTTATTCGAACCGTGAGCGTTAGACCAACAATGGATACGTTCCATGCTTTGGTTAAGCAATAAAGCGGCAACATTAATCATCCAAATATAAAAAAATATACGTGCCATCGCACGACCCGTGTGCCGTGCAAGCAGGCGTGAGTTGACGGGACGCATGCGAGCAGTCCACCGCGTAGGCAGACGGGGAGGCGTGCGTGCAGGTGTGTGAATTGACGGAGGCGTGCTTGCTGCACAGTGTCATCGAGAGGCATGCGAGTAGCTGTGTGAAACTTTGGTAGGCATGCCAGCAGTCCGGTGCACAGGCTCACTGGGAGGCGAGCCATCGGTTTGACCGCCGCCCGCCTCTCTCCCATAACTCCCACTACTCCATATTAATGGTGCGCCCGAGCGGCCGCACCCCACATCCTCGCTGCGCACACACAATCCTCTCTCTCCGCTTGCATCCTCGACGCCGCTCTCAGTCCTCAAAGCCGTCAGTGTATGAGGATGCTGCCGAAGCGCCCCATCGGTGGGAGTAGCGACGCCGGGGCTGCTAAAGCAACGGAGCATAGCGTGGAGATGGAGACAGAGGTTGCCGTCACCACCGGCGAGTTATCGCTGCACCCTGACGGCGTCGAGCTTCCACAGCCGGAGGCGGAGTTCCACACCGACTCCGACGACGAGTCCGGCGACGACTCCGACGATGATGGATAGCTGGTTAGTCATCTATACCCATTTATGTGTCAAATAGATCATAGGGTTTATCTGGTTACTCCTGCCTCCCCCTTTTTGGAATAGAAATCCTATGTTTATGTTCTCCCAATCCATGAAATCTGAGTAAGTTTCGTTAGATCCATGTAGTGTATTGATTGTTTGAATGGTATAGGTGATAAGTGATTAGTTGTTTCATCTGTGCAAATGATTTCTGCTAGTAATCCGACTAGGATTAGTGTTCGTGCTAATAATTCCTAGCCAGGGCTTGACAATTGGTTTTGAATGACCTACATATGTTTGTGCCATTATTTTCTTCAAGATTGGTCTGTACATAGACGAGTGTGCTTAAAAATCAAACCATAATCTTTGGATATGTACAAATAAATAGCCATAAATTCCTAATCCTACTTCACGGCATGTAATCATTGATTTGATGCCAAATTTGTTTTACTATTTGTATAGGTGTTGTCTGACGATGTGGACAGCGAGGATGAAGATGGCCAGAGGAGGTACGAGAGGCAAATCCTGAGGGAGCTTTATGCGGAATGCATAACAGACGCCGAGTACCTGGAGAAGCTTCAGGATCGTATCGGCCGCATGTGAGATGAGATGTGGGATGGATCGAACTATGTATGCTTGAGTATGCTTAATGATGGTTGAACTATGTACTTATGGTTGAACTATGCTTATGTACGTGTACGCTTATTATCTATGTCTGCGTATGTTAAATATTTCTCCAAATTTTGGTAAAAATTACAATGGGGGACCAATAAACCAGGATGGAGGTAGTATGTCAATCACACACGGTTCCCAAAATTGGAACCGTGTGCAATGACTTTCATTTTCCCTGCTGCGTCAATCACACATGGTTCGCTCTAGCAAACCTTCGCCCCCAAAATTCTTTGTGGGACAGAAAAACCTCACCACCCAATTCAAAAACTAAAAAAGAAAAATCTCACCATCCCCCCGTCACAAAAACCCTCACCCCGCCCGCCACCCCCTCGGCCCCTCCGGTACATTCCCCATTCACACCTACACAAGCTCCTCCGCGTCTATGCCATGGCACCGCCTATCACGGCGGTAAACACTTAGCTCGCCGCCTGCCGCCGCCGCCAGGCTGCCGGCAAAGCCCCCCGCATTTCGCCACTTCCGCTTGCTGCCGCCTATGGCCATCGACTTTCTCGACGCTGCTCGCGGTCGACCCAGCTCCGCTCGGTTGGGGAATCTGCCGTACTGAGGGTTCTTTCTCCTGGACGACAAGGTAATAACTAATTTAACAAGATATTATCTCATCTCTTATCCCAGTTCATCTGCCTCCTTTAATCACCCGGCAGAAATCGTCATGAATTCATTTTTATTCGAGCTGATTTGAGGATTTTCTTTCATTCATAGAATGTACAGTGTGCCGACACTTCAGGACTTTGCGACCGCCGCCAGAGGTTCCATCTCTCTGTACCAGATAACTTGAGGATGCGCGCGGTATGTTCAATCTCACCCTAAATCGGTTGGCATGGCCTAATTTCCTAAACATATTCTAAATATTGCTACATTTGGATAAAAGGTGCCACATGCACCATATACGTCAACGGGAATTTCCCCCTTCTTCTTTCTATATTAGGCAAATTAATGATGTATTATTCTTTTGATTACTCTCATATTTCCATGATATCTTGTTTACCCTACACTACAAAAAAAGTACACTTCCGTGATGATACGTGTTTGTCATAGTAGGTCGCGGTTTTTGTCATGCATGTACATCCATGACAAATTTATGACAGAATCAAGATAGTCATACCTGTGCTGTCGTAGAAGTGTTCCATGACATTACCAAAATTATCATCACGGAAGTGTCCACTTCCATGACGATAAATCGCGTGTCACAGAAGTGCTTTCGTCAAGGGTGACCGACACGTGGCATCCACCGTAACGGAACGCCGCTAAGCTATCGGGTCGGGTTTTGGATCCGATAACCCGTTAACAGCCGCGACCAATGAGGATTTTCCACGTGTAAAATCATCATTGGCTGGAGGAAACACGTGTCGGCTCATCGTTGGGACAGATGTCATCCACTCAATGGACAAAAGGCGCCTATGATACGTTGACACGTGGCACGACCCATCAAGTTTAAATGGGCCGGCCCAACTAAAGGCCCACAAGATTTTGCGGACCATAATGGGCCGACCCAGCTAAAGGCCCATGAGATTTTGCGGACCATAATGGGCTGGCCCAGCTAAAGGCCCACAAGATTTCGCGGGCCATAATGGGCTGGCCTAGGTAAAGGCCCACAAGATTTTTGTGTGCCATAATGGGCCGGCCCAGGTAAAGGCCCACAAAATTCTTGCGGATCATAATGGGCCGGCCCAGCTAAAGGCCCACGAGATTTTGCCGACACTAATGGGCCAGCCTAGCTGTAGGCCCACAAGATTTTGAGGACCCTAGTAGGCCGGCCCATTAACTGGCTGCCATGTTTTGGGCCAAATGCCGGCCCATATTTGATCCGGTCCATTAATGGCCTGCCACATTCCGGGCCTAATAATGGCCCATATGAGATCCGACCCGTTAAAAGCCTCCCACGTTCTAGGCCAAATTACGGCCCAGATCAGGTCCGGCCCTTTAAGAGGCTTTGGCCTCAATTATGGCCCATATCAGATTGGGCCCGTTAACTGGACGCTATGCTTTTGGGCCCACTTGCTAAAGGCCTATTTAGTAATTCGGCGTGATATCAGTTTCGGCCTGTTAAGGGCCCGTTTAACATTTCGGCCCTATATTAATTTCGGCCTGTTAAAAGCCTGTCATATAGTTGGGCCTAACTATGGCCCGGTTTGCATCCGGCCTGCTCGCAGCCGATATCTGATTGGGCCAAACAAGGACCGAGACAATTTTGGCCTGTTAAAAGCCCGTGATTTGATTCGCACAATCATGGGCCGGGGTCCATTTCGGGCTGCTGCCGGCCCGTTAGATATTCGGCACGTTTCAGGCCCAACCTACTTCTCAGCCTCCTTAAAGCCCATTGAGTTTTCTTGCAAAAAGAGGGCCCGGGGTTACTCGGCCTATTAAAGGCCCGAATCTACTAGTGGGCCAGTTTGACGAGGCCCATGATGCGGATCATACATCGTGATTGCATGACGGCCCGATTATGTACCGTAATTTTATGTTTGGCCGGTTTACTGGGAAGACAGGATATATATACAGTAAAATAACTGTAGTATCGTGAATAAGAAAAAACCTAGACTATACAATAAAGAAATTACGACATATTACATCCACTAGGCATCAAAGTTCGGCACTATGATAATAAAGCACAAGCAGACAGCAGATTACATACACTGGGCATCAAAGATCGCCACCAGTGCAAATAAACACGCTGACAAAATAATATACAAAACCGACATCACTTCAATAGAGTTCAAGAAAGGTTAGCCCTGCTGGCGAGCTGCAGCGCAACCACCTGAGCAAGATGACGAGACTGCGCTTGTTCAACACTTATATCTTCCTCACTCTGAAAGATAAACAAGCAGATAGATGACAGGTTTTGCACATAAAAGTATCAGTGCTGACAATTCATCACATTTCTTACTGACGAATAAAGTGACACAGTTTAAAATTGCATTAACACAATATGGTATTGTTCAGGTCAAAACATGGCAGGAAATGACATTGTGAAGGAGTTGGCAGCTTCACGACACCGTTGGATTACAGATCAAGAACTCATAAGTATCAATGGTTAGTGTGCTGTCAATTTATCCCATTTCAGATTCGCAAATAAAGAGACGGTTTAAATAACAGTAGAATGATATGACATTGTTCATAGTTAAGACATTGCAGAATATGACGTTGTGTTGTAGTGGGTAGGTTCAGCACACCACTGGATTACGGATGAAGAACAGAAGCATACATGCAGTGCAAAAGAAGATCACTTGCTCTGTATAGTTTAATTTACATGGTATGAAGAAAGAACTTGGTTGTACAACTGAAAACTAAAATTGAGAACGACAAACTTTTGTTTATGAACTACATAATAAACTTTAAACATGCAATTTGATGCAAACACCAAAAATAAACAGCTGTTGCAGTCATGCCTAACCAAATATACACAACAAAGTTTGAAGGCTTGAGAAGGACAAACTTACATTACTGGTGAAGACATGCTCTATAAAGCCCTTGTCCATGCTGATGGGGGGGCAATTCAAAAAGTTTACCACAGAATCTTCTTCATAAGCATTGCCTTTATTCTACATTTTGTTAAGAGTAAATATAGATGTGATAATATACGAAAAAATGGAGAATATTTAAGATAAGATGAAGAGTGATGCTACATAACCAAGTAGCTATAAATGTATGTGCAGCGATACAGGCAAAAGGCACAGCCAAGAGCAATGCACAACTAAACTTCTTCAGTACCAACCTTATGGTAAGAGTAAGTATAGATCTGATGTGTAGAAAATGGAGGGCAAAGGAAAATAAGCTGCAGAGTGATGGTACATGAACAACTACCTGTCAATATAAGTACACTCATAAAGGACAGCATGTACTTACAAGAACAATGCAGAGCTAAAAAATCATTGGCATTGGATATATTCTACACTAATGTAACCATTCATACAGATCAGATAATTTGGAGCGAACAATTGATTAGCAAGCTATCATGCATACTGCTGTCACATAGTGAACAAGGTATGTATGCAAGTACAGTGATACAGGACAACAGGTACTAACAAGAGCAAAGCAGCGGGCATCATATTTGTGATATCCTGTCGTTCTTTTCAAACTGGAATTCTTCTTCGAGCAGATTTCCTGCAAAAAAGATCCGTAAGGCACATGCGGAAAAGTAGAAGTTCAAATTGTCATTTGATTTCATAGACAGTACCTCATCCTGGGAACGAGACCAGTGCATAACAAAGTTTTTCCATTCAATGTCTTCAAAATTTAGCACAGGAGACTTCACCGGAAATTCGTTTATAGACTTGCCATCAAAGTGTGATTTCCTCAGGTAACACCGATACTGCTGCAATGCTTCCTTGAAAAGCACAAGAAAGCTTTGCTCGTCATGACTATCCAGATTGACCCTCGCCTAGTTACAACAATGTAATGTAGATCATTGATGTGTTCGATCAGCAGAAAACAGAAAAATAATAACCATGAATAATAGCACTTACACGTAAGTTGGACAGGAAGATGTGAAAATGGTGTTTGTCTTCACTATAATCTTCCCATGATGGGAATATATGCACGTAGTCCCTAACAACATTGAAAGCATTGTCTTTTAAACTGGGAATGAATGGAATGGGGTTCCAATCTGCAGGAATTGGCCGTCTCTGCAGTTTGGATAGGTCTTCGGCCGGTGGACTTGCTGTACTTTTTGCTGGAGTGGGATTTTTCTGTGGTACAGCTGGTGCTATGGCAAATGAAAACGGTATACCTTTTCCTGGAGTGCAGGTCCTGTGTGGTGGGGCTAGTGGTGTGGCCAGTGAAGTATGGGTACAGTCTGCTAGAGTCGGTCCTACGTTTAGTGTCACTGGTTCTACAGCCAATATAAGTGGGGCACTGTCTGATTTCTCCGGCACCACCATGTATTTCAAGGACTTTGCTGGTGCTCCTTCAGGTTCGGCAATCACCCTCTTCCTTTTTGATGTCTAATGCACAAGAACAACATTTGAGTGGAAAAACATGGTATGATGACAGATGGAATATGTATTGATAATGGATGGGCATGGCATCTCGAGTTATATGATGAGTAAACTAAGCAGATGGCGGTGCAACAAAGTAGAAGAAATGCAAGACAACACATGCAAGATACGCGCAATCAATAAAACCTTGCCAAATTAGAACAGGCACCTTGATGGGTGAACAGGACAGGCCATCTGCCTTTGACTCCTCGAGGTTAGAATAGTCATTAGGATGATATCCTGAACAAGAATCAACAGGTGGGGAGCGTATGAGTTTCATTGCTTCCAGAATGGCACTCAATGCCTTCGTGCTAATTTTGTAAGTCATTGCAGTGTTCCACAATATTCTTCTGATGCGCGGATTCTGATATTCATTATAATTGCATATAATATCTGAGAACCATGAAAACATAAATAGTTGTGAGATTATCTTTGTAATGCAGATGATATTCTAATATAGGGGCGCCCCTGTAAACACTTGTGTGCTATCACTGGATTCTGATGAGAGAGCTCATGTGTGCTGTAATATGGTGCGTGCATTTATATAATCTGGCACAAGTACAAAAAAAATAGGCTCCAGAAGTAAGGATAGCTGGCAGATGAGAGTTTATTGCCAAACCATGATAACAAGAGCACACAACAACAAGGCAGATCATAGTGTACATAACAGGGGTACACCATAACCACGATATATAAATCGGGAAAGTGGAACTAGCTTGAAAATACGGTGTTGTATTGCCGCTAGTAATTGAAAGCCTATCGATCACGTACAGGCCAGCTCTATCAACTGTTGACTGCAGATGTCCCTGCGCCCCTTCCTGACAAGGAACATACTGTACGTACTAAATACAGAATAAACAAAGAGGAACATGTTAAAGAACAGAAGAGGAAGCATATTCTTGAGGTTCCGCTTCATTGCATACAATGTTGGTTGCCCACTCATGATGAATCACAGCGCCCAAAGAAATGCAATTCCATGTTGTCTCTCTATATGTGGCAATTTTGAACAAGAGTCATTAGGATCATATTCTGAACAAGAATCAACAGGTGGGGAGCGTATGAGTTTCATTGCATCCAGAATGGCACTCAATGCCTTGGTGGCAATTTCGTAAGTCATTGCAGTGTTTAGCTTCAAGAGTGGACTGCTACTAGTGTGACACAAAGCAGCTACACAGATCATAGTGTAGATATAACGGGGTAAACCGTAAGCATCAGAGTAAAATCAGCAAAGTGGAACTTGCTGGAATATATGTGCTAGTATTGTCGGTACGGCTAGAAAGGCTTCAGATACCAGCTCTCTTCAAGTGAAGGTGCGGTACTGTTCATATCAGTGTTACTCTCAAAGGCGACACAGCTCCCCGCATTTCCTTGCTATTCTCATAGGATTCCAGTGGGTAGGTGACCACAAATCCTATTCCTATGTTTACAAGATCCTACGAATCAAAGAGGCTCAAAGTGTCCATCACAACTGACCGTATAGACCTCTACACTGCAAAAGTCCCTGCTCATCTTCAGTACAAGGAACATACTGTGCCACTATCATACTCCATCCGTTCCAAAATATAAGTCTTGGTAGAGATTTCCACTATGGATCACATACAGATGTATCCAGATACATTTTCGAGTGTAGATTGACTCATTTTGCTCCATATGTAGTCCATGGTGGAATATATACAAAGACTTGTATTTAGGAACGGAGAGAGTACATATTAAAGAAGAACGAAAGAGGAACATGGTAAAGAAGAGCAAGCAGATTTTGGATAATAAAATGTTGGTTGCGGAGTGCCCACACATGATGAACGAGAGCGCATTAAGAATGCAACTCTCAGCTGTCTCTCGACCATTTCAGGAGGTTGGATGAAGATCCTACGTCTCCTAACCCATCTTCTTCCTCGTCTCTGATTCTTCCCATAGAGAACACCGCACGGGCTGCCGGCCGGACCACCGGCCCCCGCCGCCTGTGTTCCTCCGCTACCCCCACCCCCCACCCCCGCCCCAACCCCCACCCGCGTCGAGTTTTCTTCATTTGGCGAGGCCCCACAATCACTCGAGCCCCTTCGTTCGCACCGGCGAACTCCGGCGAGCTCTGAAAAATCGACTGACCCAATTTTGAAATTTAGTCTACTGTGATTTAACTAGTGTGGAATATAAAAGGGGAAAACCATAAGCATTGGGAGTATAGTGTTGAGCATGCCATGGCGGATCTGAAGGTGCAAACCGGACAAAGGCAATTTCGCAACCAAGACAAGAAATCAGAGTAAAGAAGTGGTGATCTATTTTCTTGCTGCGATAAATAAGTTGAGCAGATACGAAAGAGTACCGCCTCTGGTGCGGCGCCGTGTACGCATCTGCTGAGAATTTGACGGTGCTGCGGTAGCGATGGCTGTCGGTGGCGTGGAAGCAGATCTAGGAGGGTAGACGATGGCGGTGGGGCGCGCTGGACGAGACGGTCATAGGAGCGACGCCGGCAAGGTGGACGACGGCGGGGATGAAGCGAGTGGACGGGATGCAAGGATCCCGGTCCGAAGCCGTGGATGAGAGAGGTCAATCTCTTGTAATGGACGGCGGCGTCGAGGTATCAGCTCCGGCATGGTGGAGGAGGACGGCGGTGGATGGGGTGGCGGACGGCGGCGGACGGAGGAGGGTGGGGTGGAGAGGGTGTTTTGGCGCCCATGGAGTACGAATGGGGAAAAGGGAGGTAGAGAGGAAGGGGAGAACCATGTATTCAGGGCGCGCTTGTCTCAAATGCAAGGAAATTTACAAACATAGCCCCCGTTTCAAATTTCTACTATATCACAGCAACATTAGTCGGTTGCGGATAGGACGGTAATCTCGCATACACCAAATATTTGCCGACGAGAGTTTGTTTTTGGCGCCCACCGTGTATGAATATGAATCGGGGAGGGAGTCGATTTCGGCCGAGGACACACTGTGTTTTGGCGCCCACCGTGTATGAATTCGGGTGAGAGGCGGTTACGTCACGTTTGGGTGAAATTACAAACCTACCCCTATCGAAACCTATAGAAATCCAGCAGATAGGCTTTGCGTGGATAGGCAGTAGTGATTTCCATCTCACAGATTTTTGTTTCGGGCGGTTAATGCGACTTTCCCCATTTCCTTTAAATTTTGCAGAGTGCACGTTTACCGTGCCAACTCAATTCGAATCCCGTTTGTATTCTATTTTTTTCGGGCGGGATCCATTTTCAATTGGAATTACATTCTATATACATCATTTTTTATATATACTTTCAAAAGCACAACACCATTTATACTTAAATATGGTTTACAAATGGCATGATCTCAGATTCATAAGGTTGTATCCATCAATTTGGATTTTCAAATATTTGAAACCACTTTATGTTGAAATCCAATGTATGCATTCCTCGCTAACTGTCTCCAATTAATGTTTGTTTCATGCGGGTTTTTTTCACTTCTCAAACATGTATAATGTGTTTCACACACGCAACATATAGTGTAATCCCATTTAGACATTAATTGCACATAAACCATGCATTATTTGTAATTGAAGAATCTATGGATCACCAATATTGATAAACTATATAACATTACACGTGTGCCCAAATTCAAATGAATATGCACGTTTGATACACCAATTTGCGTTATGATGTTATCGATGTCGTGATCTCGAGTTTAAATATTTGAATCCCCTTTAATCCAGATATTTGTCTCATATAGCTATCACTCATGCTTATATAGGACTATCTCTCTGGACCTATACGCGTTCATCGTCTCTCAGGTATCTCTCATGCTACCTGTATGTCGACAATGATATTTTATCTTCATAACACACTGACGGTACTCTCTCCCTCGACCTTCATCACTCTATCTCTCTCTAAGTATATCTCGCTCCCTGCTATGTGTCTCTAACTATGATTCTCCATGTGGAATCTCTTTCTCTCACACAAACACAAAACTTTGTCTCCCGGGGTCTCATTTCTCTCTACTATTCCCATGTGTGCCACTCGCACACCCCTCATACAGAGATGTCTTTCGCTCCTTAGATATGAGAACCTACGACTCTTCCTCTTCAATGTCTCTTTTTCACACACAAACACAAACTCTGTCTCCCAGGGTCTCATATTTCTCCATTTTTCTCTTGTATGTCGCTCACACACACCCTCTCTCCCTAGAGATATCTTGCATTCCCTCGTATGTCTCTCTAGCTATCATTCTCGTTGTGAAATATCATTCTCTCTCGCAGACACAAAACTCCATCTCTCTGGATCTCATTTCTCTCTGATATCTGTTTGTATGTGACTCACATGGACCCTCCCTCTATCTCTCTCACACCCACACACATAACCCAGCCTTCTGATCCACTCGACTCCTATCTCTAATGCACACTAGCTAGCATCTTTATCTTTCTATTTATCTGTTTCTCCATCAACCTTCTTTCTCGCCCTCACTCTTGATTCCTATCACGCACACTACATATGTTTCTCTCTACATGCAGTCAAATGCCCTCTCACACACATATATAACTTCACCCTTTGAACCACCCGACGGTCATCTCCAACACCCAAACTAGCGGATGTCCCTCTACCTAGCATCTCCATCTCTGTATCTATCTGTAGTTTCTCCGTCAACATTTCTTTCTCGCACGGAGTCTTTCTTCCTATCACCCACACTATATATGTCTCTCCATACATATGCATTTATAGGTTGGTCTCTTTTGCACAATCGTTGCGCCTCACTCCCTCTGCTCGCCATAGATGCATGCTCCAGCCCACGCCACTATCTCTTAAAGACAAAAACACATGCTCAATTGTCGGGCCTTCTTGCTTGCATTCTCACATGCATGCATATTGTCATACCGATCCGTCTCTCCCATGTCGTTGATCTTATGACTTATGTCTTCTTTCTTTTATCTCGATCATGCGCGCGCGCACACACACACATCCCACGTATACATGTATACCTCTCACACATGCACGTTCAAGGTCTCTATGTCTCCATACGTAGTTAATTACCCTCAATCCTAACGCCACATCGAACCGTTCTCCTCTTTTGTGCACATAACTTCCGCCTGGATGGGTAAAACACACACTCACACTTAACAATCTCCTTCTAGCTACCCCCCCCCCCCCCGCCTCTCACTCTTCCCCTATATCCACGAAACCAATAAGACCATCCCTTTGTTTAATTCCCGCCTACATGCACCATCGATATATAGTAGTCTTCCTCGGTGTCTCTCGAACAAACACATTCTCTCGATGTCGACTCCTCTCACGCGCACACACCTTCTCTTCCCTCTCTACGGGCATTTTCTCTCTCGCACCCCATCGTTGGTGGCCTCTGCCATACACATCACCTCCCTATGATGAAGCCATGCACACTTAAATTACATCCGCCACAGAGGACCCCGCGACACACAAACACGCACACACACACACACACCCACCCCCCACACACACACACTAAGACTCCATCTCTCTCTCTCTCTTTCTCTCTCTCTCTCACACACACACAAACACACACACACGCACGCACGCACACCCCCCCACACACACTAAGACTCCATCTCTCCCCCTCTCTCTCTCACACACACACACAAACTAAGACTCCATCTCTCTCTCTCTCCTCTCTCTTTCTCTCTCTCACACACACACACACACCCCACACACACACACTAAGACTCCATCTCACACACACATGCTCTAGGCGGAGCATTTGTTCCTACCACCCTTCATCCAACCTTACCCGTATGATAAACAATCACCTTTATTTACTTGCATAACATGGACAAATTCCACTTTACTTTAGTAGTCAGCAAACTTATCATCTGTACCCTTATAAGAAAACGAGTTGGTGGTGATGGTGTGCCTGCCATCTTGTAATACAGACCGTATGATCTATATCTGAGGATACAAAGCAAACTATGATAATTTTACAAAAGATACCCGCACCTCTCTCCACATCATTATCTCCCGCAACCTCATTGCTCAGCAATTAAAAAAGGAATAAGTCTCTAGAACAATCTAGCATGCATGGTGGCCGCTGCCGCCTGCCGGCGCCGTCCATCCCCATGTCTCCGCCCATTCCGACCACCGGTCACCACCACGCTCCACTCCTCCTCGCCTTATCTCCCATCTTTCATTTTTTCGATGACATTCTCGAGATACCAGTTTTCCGATAAAATTCTCGAGATATCATTAGTTTTTACACATGGGATTACTCCTGCATGGGTTAATCACAACAGGTGTTCTGTAAAAAAATGCATATTGATGTTCCGTGCAATGCACGAGAATCTTGCTTGTAATTATATAACGCAAATCATGAGCAGGAAGTGACATTTTTTTGACACAACCACGTTAACATGGCCACGTAAATCACTAGCTAAAGTAAATACCATTATACTTATATCCCGATGCAAAAGGTTGAGTACATGTCCGAAGAGTAGAGTCGCGCACACGCACTCTGTCTCTCAGAATCTCTCACACACACACTAGTTACGTGACGCCCACTTAAGCAGACACGTATGTTACAATTTGTGCACCCGCGGGTACACGTGATGCTGCGCATTTATTTAAGCCGGAAGGCGAACCCAAACAGTAGCTGCATTCAGTCCCCTCCCGCCGCCTCTTCTCTGGTTGCCGTCGCCCGGTAGCCATGGGCCGGCCGAAGGTAACAACATATGCCATACTCCCGCCGGAGCGGCGCTTTAATATGGAAATTTTAGTGGTCATGCATGCATCTTTTTGTGCTAGCACTCCTATATAAGGGTTGACCGGTCGCTTCCCGCGGACGTGCGCGGGTGGTGGAAAAGGAAGGAGAAGGGAAATGGGCTGTGCAGTAACGTTTTTTACCACAATTTCTTAGGAAACTGAGTGCAATAATTGAGTAGTTTTGCAAACTACCAGTACTACACCTGAAACGGTTCAAAACCTATACTCCCTTGGCAGTGCGCACTTCCCGCATGAAACAGTCAGCGTCGCCCTGGAGCGTCAGTGCCGCATTAATGCTCGGCCAGAGCGGAGGCGACCTCTCACTGGCGCCGGCTTTGAAGTGGCGCGACGGCCGAGAGAGCGCCGCTTCCCGGTGCACGCGACTGCTCCGCGGCGAGACTGGCCATAGGCCCTATTTGGATCCATGGGTTAGAGTTAGTTTGAGCTAGTTGGGGCTCAAATAGCCCTAAAGTATCCAAGCATGAGGGTTTAAATTGGAGCAAGTTGCACCGAACCCACCAAAAAAAATATCCCACCCAAGAGGTGCTAACTGGAGATAGTTCTCATTGGGACCACTGAAAAATCACTTTTCTCTCTCCATGAAGTGCATTTATTGTCAATCTAACCCTGTCAACCAAACACCTCTTTGGCTACAGTTAGTTCAGGGTTAGTCATGAGTTAGTCTAACCTCTAGCTAAGTTAGAGTATCAAACAGGAGCAGTATAGGACATGCAAGTTGCTCAAAGCATACAGGCAAATTCGTACATGAAAGGATTTTTTTCTTTTTGAAAACGGAACGTGAAAGGAATTTTTTTAGAATGCTCTTCACATGTCGCTAACATGTGATAGTTAACCGACCTCAATATACGACAGAAACGCCAGCCCGCCGCACTGTGATAGAGACGAGGAGGGAGAAGCGATACAGGCTGCTGGATACTAGAGATAGGTGTCGCAGGGAAGCCAAGAAATATGGTGATAGCGTGGGTTAGCCATGTACTAGTATGATGTAACTACACTGGGCTGCCGTGTTTCGTACTCTTCCAGTCCACTGTGGAGATGATTGGTTAATTTTATATCGCTGAATAATATTAAATATTATGAGTGAAGACGCTCCACCACGAGGTTCCTTGCTCCTTCTTGGTCGTCCGGAATCTGTGTTCTTCCACTCTATTTTTTACGTGAGCTTTGTTCATCCTTTTGCCAACACGCGAGACATCTTGCATCAAGGTGCACGTGTTATGCAAGGATCGTTCCATCTATATGAAGAACACGTGGGACTGGAACTACGAGACGGACATGTACCCAGGAGTGGACGTACGAACCTGAGTAATGTAGCACAGTAAGTGAAGTAGAAAGGCACAAATGGTATGAACATGCGTGGCATATAGGGTGTGTTTGGTTGCGTTCTCGTCTCAGCATAGTTGTTCCCTCTTCATGCATGCTCAACTCAACACCCCTCTTCATGCATGCTCTCTTCATGCATGCTTCTAGTGTATTTGTGCTAAACTAGTGTGGACTCATGCACCCTCCATACACTCTACGAAACACCCAAAAGTAGGTCGAGAAGGGAACTCTTGGGCGGTATTTGTTGTACGTGCAATGCACGGTGATGTTATGGAGTACGTGCCTAAGTACTCTACTACTACTATATTAGTTGTAGGTACATATTAACTTTTATATTTGTTTACGTGTATGCCCCGAGACCTTCCAACTAGACATGTCTTTCTCTCCAGGTCGCAGTATGTATCGCTCATACCACTAAGTACTACTACGTGTGGTCTCCGACCCAGAAGTGGAAGAAGTGGAGATGCTCTACCACGCTGTTTTTTTACGCTGGGCTCTACCACGCTGTTCATGTCCCACTCCTTTCGCTGACGTGTGGGACATCCAGCACGTGGCGTGTTTGGCACCCTTCGTCGTAAGAGTTGAAACGCTAGCATTCATCAGAAATAAAAAATAATTATAAATCGGCAGTGATACTATTTTTTTGCGAACCAATCAGCAGTGATACTATACCTCGTGGTTTCCTTGCTCCTCGATATCGGAAAGAATACTTCCGTTCACCAACATGTGGGACGTCGACCATCCTGGTCCACTTGCCATGCACGCAGAACTCCAAGGGAGAGTCACCCAAGTCGTCGTGCTGCAGTAACAATGACTAATAAGTCGTCAAATCACAGGCCCACTTCCCACTTTGAAGTTGCTCAGACGAAGGAACCATCATGACTTCCTTGAATTCCGCTTCTTGAAGAAAACTACTGTAGTAGCAGTACTGCTAGCTACAGTAGTTACTCCAACAGAGGCCTCCTTTCGTTCATAGGATAGGAATATGAAAATCATAGGAAGTGAGATGACATGCATCACAATTCCTATAGAGAAAGAGATGCCATTTGATGCTTAGGATATGAATTTTTCCATTTAGTCTAGGCTAATGTACTGGTAATTTGCTCTAAAAACTACAGTAGTAACTAGTAGTATTGGTACATGCTCGTAATCAGACACAGACACACACACTAACTACTAGTACTACTACTTCTCACATGCTGGCCAGACGCCGTCGTTCTCCTTCCCGGCTTTGTCGGCGACACCCCACCGTGCTTGGATCTCCGCCGACCTCTCTGCAGCAGCGCGTGCGTCCTTTTATTTCTTGCGGCGGCGGGCCTCTCTTTTCTTGAGTACTTTCTGACTTTTCCGCTCCCTCTGTACGGCTTTGGCCGCCTCTTTCTCTACTGCCCATTCGGCCTTGGCATCTTCAAATTCCTCCCACATAGTTGTGAGGTCGCGAGCGGCGATGAACTCAGCACGGCGGGATGCCATCGCTTCCCTACCATTTTCTGTGCGGTCGTGGGCGGCGAGGAACTCGGCGCGGCGGGATGCCATCGCTGCCTTACCGGTTAGTGTGCGGCGCGGTGGCATGAACGACGCTTGGTGAGAGCTCTGGGGTGGAGTGGCCGGACAACCGTATAGTGCATTGGTTTGTCAAGAGCTCAAGGACAGAAGACGAAGCAAATTTGGATTCCCCTTCAATCCTGGTCATTTATCACCGAGTAAAATGCACTGGCGGTCATCGAACTTTTCCTGATAGCTCACTTTGATCATTGTATATGAGCTATGGTGATTATACGGTCACTGGCTCAGCGTATAGCTCCGTATTTGTCTGGTTGACCAGTCAAATAGTCCGCATGCGCCTCATCAGCTCGTGTTCTTTATCTATCTACGCGGGCCTACCTGTCAATGGAGAAAGAAATACTGTAAAAACCAAAATTATGCGTATGTGGGGAATCAAACCACGGACTCGTCGCTGCAACGCACCCTCATCAGCCAAATGAAAATGAAATACTTCGCGTCAGACACTCACGCTCACGCTGTCAGAGCATGCTAATGCATGCACGTCGCCCTCTAAATCAAAGTCCTGCTCATGGCGCAACGCAAACGGCGAGCCCATCACCTGCGCGCCCCGGCGGTGCCTGACATTACTGTTTAGACGTTTGATGGAGGCTACGCGAACGCCGATCATGTATTCACCTGGCTCAACACCAACGGTCATACTCGGACCACCTTGCTCATGTATATTGTCCATCACAACGACAATCTATAAAACAGCCTAAGCTAGAGAGTGTACTACGGTAGTATGGTACGGAGTATGTACTATCGTGAGCGACCGATCTTAGTGCCATTGCACACCGAAACCCCTTCCATCGCTAGCGCGCGCTTCCCGCCTGAAACGGTCACCGTCTCTCCAGAATGTCAATGCCGCATTCACCGGACTTAACTGCAGGTGCAATTGGTGTGTCACTGACATGCGGGCCAGATGCCCGTTGGGCCCACCTGTCAGTAACCCAAACGCATCTGCAGTTAAGTCAATGAAGCAGCGTCCGCATTCACGCCCGACGAACCTACTCCGGCGCCAGTTGTCCATCCATCTGCCGCGGCTCATTGCCATTCGCCCGCTATATTAACTTGAGCCCCAGCTCCCAGCCATAGCAAAAGACCCACACTAATTCTCCTCCGGTCCCTTCCTTCTGTCGGCACCACTTCAACCATGGCCTCCTAGCGCTCCGAAGCTCTCTTGGACGTACTATCGCAGGAGCAGACGAGGGACATTGGCGGCTCCGCTCCGGGCGCGCTCCAAAGCTCTCTTCGACGTACTGTTGCAGGAGCAAATGAAGGAGATCGCCGGCACCCCCCCGGCCGCCCTCCACCGCCACGACCACGAAGCCGGCGCGCATGCGCGGGCGCAGCCGTCAGCGAGGAAGAGTAGTACATGGTAGGTCGCCGCCGCTCTGGAGGAGGAGGTTATCGAGGCGGATGAGGAGGAGGCAAAGGCAATGGCCGGCTTTCTCGGGTTCATGGCCGGACATGGTGGTCGGGCGCCGGCGATCGTTTAGATTAGGTTTACAGTAGGTTTTAGTACGGTTTTGTGCGAAATATGTAATGAATTTGGTCCAGTTTGTAGGAAAAGTTTTCGAAATGTAATGAATTTCATCCGGTTAATTTGAAATTT
Organism: Aegilops tauschii subsp. strangulata; assembly: GCF_002575655.3. Taxonomy (NCBI): domain Eukaryota; kingdom Viridiplantae; phylum Streptophyta; class Magnoliopsida; order Poales; family Poaceae; genus Aegilops; species Aegilops tauschii. The sequence goes on along the minus strand of NC_053040.3, from coordinate 31,704,765 downwards.
GCATTGTTTGCACGAATTTCGTCCGGTTAGTTCATATAGTTGTCGAAAGGTATGCGGGCAGCATCGGATGGCATCCATCAGTGTCCTCGGACAGATACCGGTGTAAATTTGTGGGCCAGCGCTAGAGATGCCCTAACTATCATGCTATAATCGCTAACAATCCTCCATTATTTGGCAGGGAACAATTATCCCTCGATCAAAATCAGATCCGCGGTGTTTCGCACTCCTCCCGCGTAAGAGTGTCAACTCTTGCTTACATAAAAATGGAGCAAGTGGAAGGCACTGTAGCACGTCATATCACTCGAACTAGCCCGCCTAACAAGCTGGAAAGCACCGCCCTCGTCATTTTGTTCTGGATTTCTATCGATCGATCGCGCGAAAATGTTACGCTTCGCAAGTTCTAAAGGAAAAGGCGGCACACTTACTACTCGTACGCGTCGCAACCCCGACAGTCCGGCTCGCACGCCGCTCACCAGAGGGGACACGCGTTGTCTAGCAATTTCACTGACATGTGGGACCGTAATTGAATAAACTGTCGATAGCCGAAATCTAATCGCCCGGCGGGCGTCGGCTGAGAAGAGAGAAACGGGGGAGGGAGAAGAGATCGCCCGCCCGCCGCGCACGGACTCCAAGAAATATATGGTGATAATGTGAGGTGGGCCATGCTGGAGTCTGGACCGCTTCCGGAGCCCGCTCTCACCGCCCTGGCCCTTCAAGACGCCAGCTGCCCGCCGCATGCATGCATAGCAAGTAGTACTCCTTATGTGGAGGAGAGAGAGGCATTGACAAAGTCAAGGAGTGGGCTCTGCAAGAGTCCGTCTCTACACGTGCTCCTAGGTATAAAAAAATAATTCTAAAAAAGGCATAAAAAACAATTGTGTCTTAAAAAAGAAAGGTAAAAAACATTTGAGAGGAAATAGATAGAGAGAAAGTGAGAAAAAGCTGTAACTTGGGCATTACATGAGGAAGGAGGGAGTGGTGCACATGCCAAGTTCACTGGGCTGCCGTGTTTCACACTCCTCCGTCGTAACAGTGGAGACAATAGCTTTCATCAAAAATAAACAATGAATACTCGTTGCTCGTCCTCTATATCGGAAAGAATACTTTCATTCGCCGACATGTGGGACGTCGACCATCCTGGTCCACCTGCCATGCACAAAATTTGTAACGCCCATGATGCGGCTATATCTCCCATGTGTCGAGGCACGACTTAGAGGCATAACCGCATTGTAGGTATTGTCGCAAGAAGGGTCATCTTCACACAATCCCATGTAATGAACAAGAATGGGATAACGAGAGTTGGCTTACAATCGCCACTTCACACAGTACCTAAATTAATTCATACATCATCCAAAACCCACACATAGACCGACTACGGTCAAATCCAAATGAAAATAAGATAACCCCAAATGCTAGATCCCAGATCGTCTCAACTAGGCTCCACTACTGATCATCAGGAAACGAAACATAATAACGACCACGTTCCTCGTCGAACTCCCACTTGAGCTCCGTTGCGTCATCTGCACTGGTATCGTCGGCACCTGCAACTGTTTTGGTAGAATCTGTGAGTCATGAGGACTCAGCGATCTCCCACCCGCGATATCAAGACTATTTATGCTAATAGGAAAGGATGGGGTAAGGAGGTGGAGCTGCAGCAAGCACTAAGCATATATGGTGGCTAACATACGCAAATAAGAGCGAGAAGAGGAGCAACGCAACGGTCGCGAAGCTAGAAATGATCAAGAAGTGATCCTGAAACTACTTACGTTCATACATAACCCAGACCGTTTTCACTTCCCGGACTCCGTCGAAAAGAGACCATCACGGTTACACACACGGTTGATGTATTTTAATTAAATCAAGTGTTAAGTTCTCTACAACCGGACATTAACAAATTCCCATCTGCCTCATAACCGCGGGCACGGCTTTCGAAAGATAATACCCTGCAGGGGTGTCCCAACTTAGCCCATTATAAGCTCTCACGGTCAACGAAGGAGAAACCTTCTCCCGGGAAGACCAGATCAGTCTCGGAATCCCGGTTTACAAGACATTTCGACAATGGTAAAACAAGACCAGCAAAGCCGCCCGAATGTGCCAACAAATCCCGATAGGAGCTGCACATATCTCGTTCTCAGGGCACACCGGATTGTCCAAGCTTCCGATAGGCGAGCCCAGAGTTGCTCCTGGTGGCCACCGGCGGCTGACGGGTTGGACCAACACTCAGAGGAGCGCTGGCCCGGGGGTTTAAAATAAAGATGACCCTCGGGCTCGCGAAAACCCGAGTGAAGAAGGCTTAGGTGGCAAATGGTAAAACCAAGGTTGGGCCTTGCTAGAGGAGTTTTATTCAAGGCGAACTGTCAAGGGGGTCCCATAAATCACCCAACCGTGTAAGGAACGCAAACTCAAGGAACATAATACCGGTATGACGGAAACTAGGGCGGCAAGAGTGGAACAAAACACCAGGCATAAGGCCGAGCCTTCCACCCTTTACCAAATATATATATACATTAATTAAATAGGAGATATTGTGATATTCCAAAATATCCATTTTCCAACATGGAACCAACTTCAACTTTACCTGCAACTAGCAACGCTATAAGAAGGGCTGAGCAAAAGCGGTAACTATGCCAAACAACGGTTTGCTAGGAAAGGATGGTTAGCGGCTTGACATGGAAATATGGGAGGCATGATATAGCAAGTGTTAGGTAGCGCAACATAGCAATAGAACGAACAACTAGCAAAGCAAAGATTCTCAGAGTTGTCGAAAGCTTGATCCTCTTAACCGTACTCAACAGATTCCTCGTTCATGAACTCGTCTCCCGGCTCTACCCACAGCAAGAACACAAGCAATGGAACCACAATCAATCACGGGAAATGCACAAAGCAACATGATGCAATACATGCATGATATGCGAGATGTGATATGCGATGCATATGCGTGCTCCCGAAGAAAAAGGATGAACAAGGCATCAACTTGGCAAACCAAGTATGCCACTGGAAACATGAGATGATTTCGGTCGAAATCGATATAAAGATCACCGGAAACGGATGCACGGTTTGCAAATGGCAAGCAAAACAAGAATGCCACGATGATGCGATTAACCGCATGATAGCACTTAGAATACGTCAAGTAACTATGCTACAGCACCTCAACGTAGGAACAAAGCATATGGAAGTGATCTAAAGGAGATGCTTGACAAAATATGAACACTGAGCTACGGCTAGATCACAATATAACAGGTTCAAACAAGCATGGAAAAAGTGCAAAAGATATCAGCTTCACAGAGTGAAAATACTGAACATGGCTGAAACAGCATCAGGTAGAAATGTTCAGAGCAAGAAAAACACATGCTACAGGAACTTAACATACCAAAACGAGGCATGGCATGAATCTACTAAATGCATAGAATAAAAGTCCCTTACTGATCATGAGCCCAAGAGGCACAGAAGATATGATGGCACCCATGTAAACATAGCAAGTTTCGTTAACATGTTTCAGACTTGGAAGAAAACAGAGCATGGCATTAACAGAAATATGAAGGCATCTTTGTGAGCTTGATTCACTCATCACAAAGCAATGCATGACAAAACAAGAATACCTACAGCAAGAAGACATGTTCATGAAGCTAACCATGGCAAGAGCAAGTTCATAGCATGTATGGATCAACCACAACAACCTTGGCAAAATTGAATATCATGTTAACATTCTGCCAGGAACATTTTATTGCAAAAGTAGAGCAAGATTAAGACATGCTAGGTCACTCCATAATTGCAAACAGGGGCATGGATGGATAGATAACAACTATATCTACAAAACATCCTTACTGAACATACCCAAAAGAAGCATGTATCTCACTGTAGCCACATGGATACATGGCAACAAAATAACAACAGGTAAAAGACAGCAAAATCCTAAAGTCCCTGAAAACAGAAACATCACGAAGCCTAGTTTGCATGCTTGTGCTAGTCACCACATAGATCACAAAAATACATGGCATACACCTATGTAAAGATAGCATGGCATAGATCAAAACATCTGTAGAGCTCATGCCCATAAGATGCACACATCAAATGCAACAAAAATAACAAAACATCAAGTTCTGATGAGTAACAGAAGTAAACATCATATAGCACTATTGCATCAGAGATTTGGCCATCAATATGGTATCAAACGGACATGGCACAATGGAACAAAATGAAGAGCATCTCGTGATTAACATTTTGGTATATCGTACACGCAAAACGAAGCAGTATGCAAGGAGATATGATGTGATGAACATGGCATCAGAAAGTGATGATTTCGGGACTTGGAGAATTTCACCTCGCGGATCTGGTTGAATTTGGCATGGATTTCGAGGCGGCGGCGGAACTCGCCGGATCCCCGCCGGAGAAGTGACCGGAGGACGCCGGGGAGGCGGCATCGGCGATGTGGAGGCGTTTGGCGGCGAGGACGGCGGCGGGGACGGGCGCCGGCGCGAGAGGAGGCGCGGGCGGCGGCGGTCGGCGGAGGCGGCGGTCGGCGGAGGCGACGAGGCGGCGGGGAGCGGGAACGGCGGAGGTTGGCGGCGGCGCAGGCGGGGTCCCGCGTGGGGGCAGCGCGCTCGGGCGGTAGGCGGTGATGGGCTCGGGCGGGCCCTCCTCGGGCTCGCCGGGCCGCGGCGGCGGGCGGCGGCGCCTTGCCACGTGCCGGCGTACGATTGGTGCGGGAGTGGCGGCGGGTTCATCCGGCGCGGGACGGACGCGTCCAGCGGCGGAGAGGGGAAAGGGTTAGGGTTGGTCTGCGCGAAAAATCCGGAGGGATCACCTATTTATTTGCAGAGGGAGCTAGGAGACTCCAAATGGAGTGCGGTTTTCGCCCACACGATCGTGATCGAACGACGGAGAGCATGGAAGTGACTTAGGTGGGTTATTGGGCTGTTTGGAGGGATGTTTGGCTGCAACACACAAAGGCCTTTGCGGTTACCCGGTTAACCGTTGGAGCATCAAACGACCTCCAAATGGAACGAAACTTGACAGGTGGTCTACCGGTGGTGTACCAAGGCCACTTGGCAAGACTCGGTCCATCCCGAGAATGTTTAACACCCGCTCACGAAAAGAGACAAGAGGGGTGCTCCGGTGCATGTGGGAGTGTCGGATTGTAAAATGGACAACGGGAAAAATGCTCGGATGCATGAGACGAACACGTATGCAAATGAGATGCACATGATGACAAAATATGAGATGCATGACATGAACAAAATGAAAAACGAAGACAAAACCCGACCACGGAGGGAATATCATAACACATAGCTGAAAATGGCAAAAGTTGGAGTTACAAATATGGAAAGTTACATCCGGGGTGTTACAAAATTATCCTGGTCTACCCCGGTCGTATCGCAGGCCCAACCTTTCCCACTGTAAGTTGTTCGGACGAAGGAACCATCATGACTTCGTTGAATTCCGCTTCTTCAAGAAAACTTACTGTACCCGCAATACTGCTACCACACGTGAAGACTGGACGACACTGTACCACGTCATATCACTGAAACCCACTAGGCCAAACTAGCCCGCCTAGGTCATCTATTTTGGAACGGAGCGAGTACATCTCTGCACCGCTTGTATTTTGTGTTGCACGTTCTCTGTACTTTTGCTACGATTTTCCTACCCTATGAACCAAATGAGGCCTGAATGTATGTCGACTATTGTCGGATCGATCGCTAAGCCTAAAATTTTAGGAGCTAGGGCTATTGGCCGATCGACGAGGGATAAGTATAATCGTACCACGAGCTCATCAGGCCCAATGTTTCTCTTCGGTGAGTGTTTTGCAAGTACTATAGCTCGCACAGTAGCTAGCCTACTAACACCAAGAATCATCAAACAAGCCCTGCTGATATGGTAAACAGTTCAAACTTACATCTAAGCATGCCATATAATACATCAAAAGCTGGTGAGGATACATCTGTTTCCATAACTCGGAGAGGGTTCGCATGATTCATCGCATGATTCACTATCAAACAAAAATTAATGCATGAGTTTAATTAGGGTAGTTTTGTAAGTACGAGATACATTCCTCCAATCGCAAAATACCTTGGTTCATGAGATTTGAGATTTGAGCCCTATAAACCGGAAGGGAGGGAGTACTACACACGGTGTAGTCTAGTCACTTGTTGAAATCTCTAGAAAGGCAAATACTCCTTTCCGGTTTACAGGGCTATACTACTCCCTCCGTCTAGGTGTGTAAGTCATCTTACGAAAAGCAAATAGTCCCAAAACACTTAGGCGCGGTGCATTAACTGCTACCTTGTTTCTTGACATATCAACCAATAAGAGATGAGAGGTGTGCATGCTTTTAATGACTTGCAATGGCTAGTTCATTGCATGCAATGCTATTAATTAGCAAATAAACATTGGTGACCCCAGGAGGAAACGGTGCTAAGCGCGTGGACCTATGCAGAATGAGAATCAACCAATGGATAATGGAGTTTAATTGTTAAACAATAGCAATTTTGTCTCATGCAAGAGCCTGGCTAGTACTCCAAGGAACCGCACCACACGAGCGTTCGCAACTGCCATGTTCGGGTTGCGCTTGGCTACTCCTACTTCTACAGTATCGAATCCACTACTGCATGTCCGTCCACCTCGTGCGGGAGGGATAGCGTGTAGCAAAAGCTTCTACTTACTACTCCTGCCTTTGCGTCTATGACAGGTGGGCCCAACAGGTGGTTGGCCCTCCTGTCATGCAGCCAAAGGCAGGTGCAGTTAAGGCACCGGAGCTCAGTCCGCGAGGGAGAGGGCGTTGTAGTAATCAAATTTCTCGATCTTGTACGAGTTGACGCGACACATCAAAGCACTGCACTCGATATAAGTCTTTTTACACATTTAAAATGGGCTACTTCGTATGTAGGAGTAGACATATTCTGCTTCGTATGTAGTCACTTGTTGCAATCTCTAAAAAGACTTATATTTGGAAACGGAGGGAGTACAACGCATGCATGCATGCCGTGACTTTCCTTTTGATACTTGCATGTGTTGATTTGATGCACCTTGCCAAATTTTAAATATAAATTTAACTAACCAAATTTTCATGCATGTCACAAAAAATTACGGGGCTGTTTGGATTGTGACTATGTTTGTCTTATGTTGCCACATTATTTTTCCCACACTTGCCACACTTGCCTAACCTGAGTTGCTCAAATTGTTAGACACACTTTGGCTTGCCCAAGGGAATCTTGCCACAATTTTTGTGTCTATGACATGTGGGGTTCACTGCTAATAAAAAATTCTTGTCTTAGGTTTGGCTTATAAAAAAGACTTATTTTTAGGAACGGAGGAAGTAGAAAATATAAATAATAATGCATGTTGGGGAACCCACGTTTCCGCTAATTTTAGCCGTGGGCTTGGTCACAATTTTTACGAGGGGTTGGTTGTTCATTTAATGGAGGGACTTGTAGTGCCAGACTTGAACGATACAAAGTGCGACCTGGCACACCGTAACACCACTTGGAACAAGCGGGTAGCTATCTCAAAAAACAATCAACAACTAAAAAAACAGCGACCTGTCATGTAGTAGTACACAGCTTTAAACGATTGTTTGATGGAGTGAAAAAGGAAAACTACCCCACTACGTATATATAGGCCGGAGCCTCCGCGCTTGCTTGCTAGGGTTGCTCTATTCACACACTCTCATCCTCTCCAGATCTAAACAAGATAGGGGTAGTAACTCTGTCTTTCTCCCTTCAAAAAACACTAGCTTTCTATCCTCACCGCTGGTTACAGATCCGGACGTATCCCCCTCCGCCGGTGAAGGGGAGGAGGGGCAGCATTTAGGCCGTCGTCGACAGCGAGCGAGGAGACCCACTGCCGGCCGCACCGTTATCTCTGGTCGAGCACCGGCGCGGGAGGTCCTCCGATCCCTTCGTCGTTGCCTGTGGGCGGATCCGGCCTCCAGCCGCCCACCTATCCACATCCCGACGACCTTCAGGTATATCTTCGTTCGAAACCGCCTTAGCTCTACTTCCCCAGCTCACTACGTCGTTGCATGTGCATCATTTTCTACCTCTCAGCCCCTCCCGATCGGATGGTCCAATGTCACAATTTTTTTCTTCTTCTATTGTTAGAGGTAAAGCTACTTCATGGAGTCGAATCTTGTACTCCCTCCATCCGAAAATACTTGTCATTGAAATGGATGTATCTAGATGTATTTTAGTTCTAGACACATCCATTTTGATGACAAGTAATTCCGGACGGAGGGAGTACTTGGTTCAAACAAGAAATAAAGTGGGGGTGGGGGAATTTAGTATGTACTCCCTCCGTTCAGAATTACATGTCTCGGAAATGGATGTATCTAGAACTAAAATACATCTAGATACATCCATTTCTGCGACAAGTAATTCCGAACGGAGGGAGTACATCAGTCTTGGTACAAACAGGAAGGAAAGGGAGTGAAAGTAGTACAGACTGGTCATCCAACCGGTCTCTTGGTCGAAAAGGGAAATATAGGGGTAACGCTGTACACAGTGGTATGACCAGGACTAGATATGCTATCCACACATACGAGTAGGTGGCTAGTGTGAACAAAAATGGGACCAACCTAGATATGTTTCTTGGATGTTTGTTTCTCGGGGCAACAAACTATGAATCACCACTTTATGCCCCTGTTTACGTACATGGTCCTGAACTGCTGGTGCACCCACTGTCCCATGCCCTTATACCAAATATTTAGGCTCCGTTCGGAATAAAGCGGCAGAAAACATAGGTCTTGATGAAAATAGAAGAATAGGAAAGGAATGTAGGTATGAAACTATGGAACAGCGAACCGGAGGAAACTCTCAAGAGAATGTGTTCGGATGGACTACGAAATGTACAGATTTGTTTTTTTAGAGTAGCATGCTTGGCAGTATGAGATGCTATTTGTTTATTCAGCTGCACAGTGACTACTCTTGTCCTCACCTCACGTACCACACATAGGTTGACTTTTTTATTCCGGCAACACAGCACAGCAACCTGTCTAACGCATGGCAGTGAGCGCCTACCTCGGGCTTCCGCCCAAAAAATGAGCAGCACGTGGATGTTTCTAATCCTATGGAATCAGTACTACCAGACCAGCTTTCCTATGAAACACTATTCACCTTTCCCGTGTTCCGAACGGTTGGAAGGGAAAGAATACCGTAGGAATTGTGTTCCTACGAAAATCCTGCACCAAACCTGTGAATCGAACGCAGCCTTAGCTGTTCTTAATCTAATGTCCCTGGTAAAAATGAAGCCATGCCACTGTTATAAGCCATGACAAGTTTAGCCAAATGTTTTTGCCTGTAATTGTTTGAGACTCTGACTGTTTCCTCTGTGCCTTTTTGTGCAAACAGGGATATCCAATTCACCTAGTTGCTGTTGTGACCTTTTGGTGCACTACACAAAACTCTTCTTAAAAGAAGTGACTTTTGTGCTGTTTAACTGGAATGTCAGAATGGAACAGTTGGTTCATTTTGGTGGAACTGCACAAAGGGAGATATGTGTTCCAATCCTCATCATCCATATTGGCGCCATAACCTTCCTTTAGGTAAGAATGATATTTAATGCATGTGTTCATCTCTATTTTCCGACTGCCATGAGAAAATAATGCTGTTTTTTACTAGTACACTTGTACTCCCTCACTAACAAAACCAATTCTGAATTAGAAGGCCAATCATGTACTTGGTTTCACCAACTGGTGAGGAGAAAGAGAAACAGAGCATGAAGAGGAACAAGAAGAAGAATAAACAGTGCCAAGGCGATCTTGCTAAAGCCAGAGGCCTCAGTCGAGGCCATTCAAGGGCTCCGGCAACGACTACCTTACATGTGAGACGATCCTCCAGGGAGCCCTTCCACTTCTGCTGTATCACTTAATTAATTAGGAGAACTTAAGTACCACAAATTTATTACTGCCTAATTTTCCTGTTGGAGTTCAACAAATCTTTAGTAGGACCCTATGCTGAATCATGTGCGTGTGTATGTTTGTCTATGGAGGTGAATCATGTGGTGGAGCAGGGAGGGAATATTATTAGTGTCATGACATAATAGTGCTATTGTTTCGCATGTCAATTTATTGCCATTGGTTCAATGAGGCAATATTTTGCGTATTGTCCATCATGATTTTGATGCTACCATTTGAGTAATATGCTAATGTCTTCCTATCCTTTCTCACTAAGCTAATGAAGATTTCACCTTGTTCCTACTTGTGCAAACAGGGATCATGTTGTGCCAATCATACATTTTAGTTGAACTACACAAGACAATACAATGAACTGTATCCCAGCCAGTGCTTTAACTCTGCTGGAAGTTCTTGATAATCTTTCGATATAATATCAGCATTGGTAAACAAGAGTGATTTCAACCATACATTTGAAGTGCACAAAAATATATACTATTGTGTGATTCCAGTGAGTGCTTTATCATCTCTTATGGGACTACATGAATAAGCTTTTTTTCTCAGGTTGGTACGGGCCTAAGGCCTTCATCCATACTAGTTTGCTATCATCTCTATTTGTATCGTGCTACTGTCATGAGAAACTCCTTTATCTTTGCACGTTAAAGTTTTGCAACCAATGATAAATGGCAATGCTTTGAGTGTTGAGTTGAGCTAATTGGCACTGATTAAATAAACTAATCCCTCTCTTTAAGCAAGACTACTATGTTGCTAACTTTACCCATTAAGATAATGAGGGTGCTTCTATTTGCTAGTGTACGTTTCATCAACTAGTCCTACTATTATAGTAATCTCACTCTCTCAATATATGTGAAAACAGGGATGCTCGATTTTGGTGGAACTGCACAAAAACTTTGGGTGCTTCATTGCCTCGACAGCTTGCGTCCTTTCCTGTCAGTCGCTAATCTCCGCTTGCTTTCTTCCGTTGCTGTCAGTCGCTTGGCTTATCTCGGCTTCCAGTCAAAGGAAATAGTAATTGATATGCTACCTCACACAGGTTGGTACTGGTCTTTATCCTGATTATTGTGCCTGTCATATGTATTGGTAATTTGGTATTGTGCTACTGTTTGCCGATTTCATAAAGGAGTAATTTCGAGCCTGAACTCGCACGCAAATCATTACATCGGGTGATTTCAGTAGAACTGCACAAAATGATCAGATGGACCGGTACTCATGCTTCTGCTATGTACTCCAAAGTTCACTCGGACAAGCATCGATGTTGACAAGAAGTGCCTATATTCATTCGAGTATCAACCGGCGTCAACCAATTGTCAAACTCCAAGTATTAGGAGAGTGAACGCCAAAAATATTGCTTGGTGCATAGCCCAGAAAAACGCAGTCCAGTCTTCGGTCCCAACTTGTGCCTTTTGGTTATCGACACATATGGTAGCGAACTATATGGCATGGAGTCTAAAGATTCCAGACAAGTTGGTTGACACATATATTCATCTGGCACTTAATCAGTCTGCACGCCAAGGATGTTCCATTTCAGTTGAACTGCACAAAAAATTTGGGTGGTTCATTTTCTCAACCGCCTCCTTTCTCGTCTCCAATGTAGAATTTTGGCGAGATACAGGACCAAGATGAGCCAGTCAACTAGTTGGATGAAAGTAGTGGCCAAGTTGCTCAAACCTCCCTCGGCACGAGGCCACTATTTGAGGATAAACCTACAAGCAAAGTTCAGATTGTCTGTGCTGCCTCTTCTGTACTCGAAAGTTTACTGGTACAAGAACTAATTTTAGCAAGAAGTACCTCCGATTGAACACCATTTACGAGTCTATACCCTAGGTAATTAAAGTTCGTCCATGGATCATATTGGCTGTGATCTCAATCATTTGGATGCATAAACATAATGAACATGTGTATATCTGAATCTTTTTGTGAATTATGTATGAATATTGTCGTGTGATCTATCAATCATTTGGATGCATAGATATGCTGAGCTTGTGTATATGTGAATCTTTTGAGTTGTTGATAGTGAATGTTGGCTATGAATATGAACGTGTCCTGTGAACCTGAGTTTGATATGAATGTTTACCTTTTCTGTTGTATTTGTGTGTGAACTTGTTAGTATGCCTACTGTGGGGTATAAAACGCAGGTCTCTTATAAAAGTAATGGTGTGTCCAATTTATGTTTTCCCTTCTAACCACATTATATATATTTATATTATTACTATTATCGTATATTTTATAGAGACTCATATATACATTATAAAAACATCACACGTGTTATTAACTTATAAAAGTAAATGTTTAACGGAAGTTGGCAAGGAAAATCCTGGTTGTTTTTGACTCACAGGCAAGGAAAATCCTGGTTATTGCGTACAAAAGCTTGCGAAGATTTTAAGGACCAATTTAATAATAACGCGCTCATTTTTATTTTGAGATATAACTCGCTAATTTCTTAATTATATATATAAAAAATGTGCCTCTCCGGTTTATTCTTTGATATTAATTGCTCCTTCTAACATAACATTATATATATAACGAGCCCACCTAATACGTGTATTTCAAGGAAGTGCAAATGGGCTGGGTTTTCTTAGAAAATATAAATGGGCTTGATTGACGCGAAATTATTTGTTCACCCAGCCCAGCAAATGGACTGTACATTCTAGAAAACATGGGTTAAATATATGCCACATTTTTGCAGGCTGACATGTGGGCCAATAGGTCGAAGCCTACGCAGGGCGTTGTCAACTTGGTCAACAAATGATTGTGTCATCCACAACCATTGGATTTATATCCAACGGCCGGCATGCACCTTCAATCTCTCGTCTTCTTCCTCCAGCGTCGCCGGGACCGCCTGGTCCCGCCTCCAGCGCCTCTGCTTAGCACGCATCGCTGCGAAGCGCTAGCCCACCGCCAGCCAGGCTATCCCTCCACCCCTCGACACCTCCTGTTATTCTCCACAGACTACAGCCCCACGCCGCAACAGAACCAGTTATAACCCTTCTCCTCCTGTCAATCTGCGACTCCACTACCGCGTTTTCCCATCTCCGAGTCGTTCCCGTCCGGGGCCTCGCCGTCGTCCACCGCCTCGCTACGTTCGGTGCGGCGTGATCAACAAACGAGAGTCATCGGAAGAGGACTGTACGTGGAGAGCCTGATGGCTGGGACCCACGAGGTCCATGGTCGCACGCAAGGAAAGTTCCTCCTTATTAAGCTGAAAAAATTGTTTCCTCCACCTGACAGCTGGGACCCACCGGCTGTATCTTCGCACGGAAGGAAGTGCCTCCTTGTTTTGCAAAAAAAATTATTCATCCCGTTGACAGTTGGGAACCGTCAGATTTGGTGACTGACTTGTGGGCCTACTAAGCGGACGTGTACGCACGGCTTTGTCAACTTAATCAACAAATGATTCTAGCAGCTGGACCGTTGGATGTTAATCCAACAGCCCTGCTCCTGCTTCAACCTCTATTCTTGCTCCTGTCTCCCGTGGGCGGCACCGCGGCTGTGCTGTCGCGCACCCGAACCAGTGAAGTTTCCCACTCCTCTCCATCTGCGACTCCACTGCCCCGTCTTCCCCATCTCCGGGTCGTTCCAGTCTGGGTGCGCTCGGCACGGTGTGGTCAACGTGGTCAACAACCAAGAGTCATCGGAAGATGACTGTACGTGAGAGGCTCACAGTGGGGACGCACCACGCCCATGGACGCATGCATGCAATGGAACGCGGCGAGGTCAACGTGGTCAAGGAACGACTTCCATCGGAAGTATACTGTACGTGGAGAGTCTCAGCTGGATCCATGGCCGCAGCAAGTAAGTGCCTCCTTATTACGCGGAAAATAATGATTCCTCCAACTGACCGCAGGGACCCACTGGACAAGCCACCGTATTTTGCGAAAAAACGTTTGCCCCCTGACTGCTGGGACCCACCTGACGGGCCACCATATTTTGCGAAAAAACGTTCCCCTCGCTGTCAGCTCGGACCCACCGGAAATGCCTCCTTATTACGCAAAAAATGAATACTCCCCCGGCTAGCTGGGACCCACATTGGTGGGAGGCTGACTTGTGGGCCTACTAAGTTGACGGGGACGAAGGGCTTTGTCAACTTAGTCAATATGAACGATTCTAGGTCCAGTGACCGTACGATGTCCATCCAAAGGCCGTAGTGCTTCTTCAACCTCTGGTCTTCTTACTCCAGCCGCCCAAAGCAGCGCCGGTCGTGCCGCATCCTCCTGCCTCCCGTGGCCGGCTGTGCTGCCGCGGAGGCCTCACCGCCCCCTACTATTCCCACCGCTGGCCAGGCCCTGCGGCGCCGGCAGCCTGACACCGCAGCCGAACCAGTGAACCCTCGTACTCCTCTCCGCACGGGCTTCCACTGCCGCGTCTTCCCCGGCTCCGCGTCGTCCCTTTCCTAGGCCTCGCCGTCGTCCACCATCGTGGTGCTCTCCACGCGGCGTGGTCAACGTGGTCAAGGAACGACTTCCATCGAAAGAGTACTGTACGTGGAGAGGCTGACAGCTGGGTCCACGGCCACAGCCCAATTTTTTGTGATTTGCCAAGTAAGTCACTTTGTCAGGCCTGTTGGGCTGCAAATCCTTCAAGACAGGAGAGCTTTCATTCGGCTGGCCGAGAAAATGACCCATCAGTAATGAGAAATGGGATGTACATTTTTAAAACACATCAAACCGGCAATTAGTTTCAAATATCTTTTTTTTCATTTCGAGATTTCAAATTACATTAATTTTTATGCATGGAGAATTTGTTGGATTTTATATTGATATACATTTATTTTTAAAATCAGTTTGAATGTGAGTCGAAATTTCGGGATTAAAAACAGTTAGGACCGCACCGAAATATGCAAAATTTCGTATAATTTTTTAACCGTGGCCACAATATGGGCTGTAATGCTAACAAAAAGAATATGGGCTCCAAAAAAACCTTAGTAATTAGCAAATGGGCTGTAAATTATTAGAAATAATGGCAGATGGACTGTATGCTGTTTTCCACAGATTTGAGGCTTCACTAAAAAAAAGGTTGACGCACAAGCAGTGACTGTTGGATGGCCATCCAACGGCCGTCGTGCTTCTTCAATCTCTGCTCTTCCTGCTCGAGCCGCTCAAACAAGCGCCGACGGGACTGCCTGCTACCTCCTCCCCGCGGCCGGCTCTGCTGCCGCGCAGGCCTCACCGCCCCACCATACTCCCATCACTGGCCTAGCCATCCCTCTACTCCACACCTGCTGTTATTCTCCGGCGACGGCAGACGAACCAGTACACCCTCGTATAGTCGTACTCCCCTCCGCGTGGGAAACAACTGCCGAGTCTTCCCTGCCTCCGTGTCGTTCCCTTCCTAGGCCTCGCCGTCGTCCACCTCCCTGGTGCTCTCGGCACGGCCTGGTCAACATGGTCAACGACCGACATGCATCTGAAGTGGACTGTACGTGGAGAGGCCGACAGCAGGGTCCACGGCCGCACGCAAGGAAATGCCTCCTTATTACGCGCAAAATAATGATTCCTCCACCTGACATCAGGGACCCACCGAAAGGGCCTCTGTATTTCGCGAAAAAACGTTACCGCCGCTGACAGCTCGGACCCACCAGCTATATCTTCGCACGCAAGGAAGTGCCTCCTTATTATGCACAAAAAAAAATGAATACTCCCCCTGCTAGCTGGGACCCACCATGGTGGGAGGCTGACATGTGGGTCTACTAAGTTGACTGGGATGGGGGCCTTTGTCAACTTTAGTCAATATGAACGATTCTAGCTCCAGTGACCGTACGGTGTCCATCCAACGGCCGTAGTGCTTCTTCAACCTCTGGTCTTCTTGCTCCAGCCGCCCAAAGAAGCGCCGGTCGTGCCACGTGCTCCTGCGTCCCGTGGCCGGCTGTGCTGTCGCGGAGGCCTCACCGCCCCCTACTATTCCCACCGTTGGCCAGGCCCTGCGGCGACGGCAGCCTCACACCACAGCCGAACCAGTGAACCCTCGTACTCCTCTCCGCGCGGGCTTCCACTGCCGCGTCTTCCCCGGCTCCGCGTCGTCCCCTTCCTAGGCCTCGCCGTCGTCCACCGCCGTGGTGCTCTCCGCCCGGCGTGGTCAACATGGTCAAGGAACGACTTCCATTGAAAGAGTACTGTACGTGGAGAGGCCGACAGTTGGGTCCACAGCCACAGCCCAGTTTTTTGTGATTTGCCAAGTAAAGTCGCTTTGTCAGGCCTGTTGGGCTGCAAATCTTTCAAGACGAGGAGAGCTTTCATTCGGCTGGCCGAGAAAATGGCCCATCAGTAATGTGAAATGGGCTGTACATTTTTTAAACACATCAAACCGGCAATTAGTTTCAAATATCTTTTCTTCATTTCGAGATTTTAGATTACATTAATTTTTATGCGTGGAGAATCTGTTGGATTTTATATTGATAATTTTTTTATTAAAATCAGTTTGAATGTGAGTCAAAATTTCGGGATTAAAAACAGTTCGAACCGCACCGAAATATGCAAAATTTCGTATAATTTTTTAACCGTGGCCACAATATGGGTTGTAATGCTAACGAAAATAATATGGGCTCCAAAAAAACCTTAATAATTAGCAAATGGGCTGTAAATTATTAGAAATAATGGCAGATGGATTGTATGCTGTTTTCCACAGATTTGAGGCTTTGCAAAAAAAAGGTTGACGCACAATCAGTGACTATTGGATGGCCATCCAACGGCCGTCGTGCTTCTTCAATCTCTGCTCTTCCTGCTCCACCCGCTCAAACAAGCGCCGGCGGGACTGCCTGCTCCCTCCTCCCCGCGGCCGGCTCTGCTGCCGCACAGGCCTCACCGCCCCACCGTACTCCCATCGCTGGCCTAGCCATCCCTCTACTCACCCACACCTGCTGTTATTCTCCGGCGACGGCAGACGAACCAGTACACCCTCGTACAGCCGTACTCCCCTCCGCGTGGGAAACAACTGCCGAGTCTTCCCTGCCTCCGTGTCGTTCCCCTCCTAGGCCTCACCGTCGTCCACCGCCCTGGTGCTCTCGGTGCGGCCTGGTCAACGTGGTCAACGACCGACATGCATCTGGAGTGGACTGTACGTGGAGAGGCCGACAGCTGGGTCCACGGACGCACGCAAGGAAATGCCGCCTTATTACGCGCAAAATAAAGATTCCTCCACCTGACATCAGGGACCCACCGAAAGGGCCTCTCTATTTCGCGAAAAAAACGTTACCGCCGCTAACAGCTCGGACCCACCAGCTATATCTTCGCACGCAAGGAAGTGCCTCCTTATTACGCACAAAAAAAATGAATACTCCCCCTACTAGCTGGGACCCACTATGGTGGGAGGCTGACTTGTGGGCCTACTAAGTTGACTGGGACGGGGGCCTTCGTCAACTTTAGTCAATATGAATGATTCTAGCTCCAGTGACCGTACGATGTCCATCCAACGGCCGTAGTGCTTCTTCAACCTCTGGTCTTCTTGCTCCAGCCGCCCAAAGCAGCGCCGGTCGTGCCGCATGCTCCTGCCTCCCGTGGCCGCCTGTGCTGCCGCGGAGGCCTCACAGCCCCCTACTATTCCCACCGCTGGCCAGGCCCTGCGGCGACCGCAGCGTCACACCGCAGCCGAACCAATGAACCCTCGTACTCCTCTCCGCGCGGGCTTCCACTATCGCGTCTTCCCTGGCTCCGCGTCGTCCCCTTCCTAGGCCTCGCCGTCGTCCACCGCCGTGGTGCTCTCCGCGCGGCGTGGTCAACGTGGTCAAGGAACAACTTCCATCGAAAGAGTACTGTACGTGGAGAGGCTGACAGCTGGGTCCACGGCCACAACCCAGTTTTTTTGTGATTTGCCAAGTAAGTCGCTTTGTCAGGCCTGTCGGGCTGCAAATCTTTCAAGACGAGGAGAGCTTTCATTCGGCTGGCCGAGAAAATGGCCCATCAGTAATGAGAAATGGGTTGTACATTTTTAAAACACATCAAACCGGCAATTAGTTTCAAATATCTTTTTTTTTTCATTTCGAGATTTTAAATTACATTAATTTTTATGCGTGGAGAATTTGTTGGATTTTATATAGATAAACGTTTACTTTTAAAATCAGTTTGAATGTGAGTCGAAATTTCGGGATTAAAAACAGTTCGGACCGCACCGAAATATACAAAATTTCGTATAATTTTTTAGCCGTGGCCACAATATGGGCTGTAATGCTAACAAAAAGAATATGGGCTCCAAAAAAAACCATAATAATTAGCAAATGGGCTGTAAATTATTTGAAATAATGGCAGATGGACTGTATGCTGTTTTCCACAGATTTGAGGCTTTGCTAAAAAAAAGGTTGACGCACAAGTAGTGACTGTTGGATGCCCATCCAACGGCCATCGTGCTTCTTCATTCTCTGCTCTTCCTGCTCTAGCCGCTCAAACAAGCGCCGGCGGGACTGCCTGCTCCCTCATTCCCGCGGCCGGCTCTGCTGCCGCGCAGGCCTCACCGCCCCACCATACTCCCATCGCTGGCCTAGCCATCCCTCTACTCACCCACACCTGCTGTTATTCTCCGGGGATGGCAGACGAACCACTACACCCTCGTACAGCCGTACTCCCCTCCGCATGGGAAACAACTGCCGAGTCTTCCCTGCCTCCGTGTCGTTCCCTTCCTAGGCCTCACAATCGTCCACCGCCCTGGTGCTCTCGGCGCGGCCTGGTCAACGTGGTCAACGACCGACATGCATCTGAAGTGGACTGTACATGGAGAGGCCGACAGCTGGGTCCACGGCCGCACGCAAGGAAATGCCTCCTTATTACGCGCAAAATAATGATACCTCCACCTGACATCAAGGAACCACCAAAAGGACCTCTGTATTTCGCGAAAAAAATGTTACTGCCGCTGACAGCTCGGACCCACCAGCTATATCTTCGCACGCAAGGAAGTGCCTCCATATTACGCACACAAAGATGAATACTCCCCCTGCTACCTGGGACCCATCATGGTGGGAGGCTGACTTGTGGGCCTACTAAGTTGACTGGGACGGGGGCCTTTGTCAACTTTAGTCAATATGAACGATTCTAGCTCCAGTGACCGTACGGTGTCCATCCAATGGCCGTAGTGCTTCTTCAACCTCTGGTCTTCTTGCTCCAGCCGCCCAAAGCAGCGCCGGTCGTGCCGCATGCTCCTGCCTCCCGTGGCCGCCTGTGCTGCCGCGGAGGCCTCACCGCCCCCTACTATTCCCACCGCTGGCCAGGCCCTACGGCGACGGCAGCCTCACACCGCAGCCGAACCAGTGAACCCTCGTACACCTCTCTGCGCGGGCTTCCACTACCGCGTCTTCCCCGGCTCAGCATCGTCCCCTTCCTAGGCCTCGCCGTCGTCCACCGTCGTGGTGCTCTCCACGCGGCGTGGTCAACGTGGTCAAGGAAAGACTTCCATCGAAAGAGTACTGTACGTGGAGAGGCTGACAGCTGGGTCCACGGCCACAACCCAGTTATTTGTGATTTGCCAAGTAAGTCGCTTTGTCAGGCCTGTTGGGCTGCAAATCTTTCAAGACGAGGAGAGCTTTCATTCGGCTGGCCGAGAAACTGGCCCATCAGTAATGAGAAATGGGATGTACATTTTTAAAACACTTCAAACCGGCAATTAGTTTCAAATATCTTTTTTTTATTTCGAGATTTTAAATTACATTAATTTTTATGCATGGAGAATTTGTTGGATTTTATATTGATATACATTTATTTTTAAAATCAGTTTGAATGTGAGTCGAAATTTCGGGATTAAAAACAGTTCAGACCGCACCGAAATATGCAAAATTTCGTATAATTTTTTAACCATGGCCACAATATGGGCTGTAATGCTAACAAAAAGAATATGGGCTCCAAAAAAAACCCTTAATAATTAGCAAATGGGCTATAAATTATTAGAAATAATGGCAGATGGACTGTATGCTGTTTTCCACAGATTTGAGGCTTCACTAAAAAAAGGTTGACGCACAAGCAGTGACTGTTGGATGGCCATCCAATGGCCGTCGTGCTTCTTCAATCTCTGCTCTTCCTGCTCCAGCCGCTCAAACAATCGCCGGCGGGACTGCCTGCTCCCTCCTCCCCGCGGTCGGCTCTGCTGCCGCGCAGGCCTCACCGCCCCACCATACTCCCATCGCTGGCCTAGCCATCCCTCTACTCACCCACACCTGCTGTTATTCTCCGGCGACGGCAGACGAACCAGTTAACCCTCGTACAGTCGTACTCCCCTCCGCGTGGGAAACAACTGCCGAGTCTTCCCTGCCTCCGTGTCGTTCCCTTCCTAGGCCTCGCCGTCGTCCCCCGCCCTGGTGCTCTCGGCGCGGCCTGGTCAACGTGGTCAACGACCGACATGCATCTGAACTGGACTGTACGTGGAGAGGCCGACAGCTGGGTCCACGGCCGCACGCAAGGAAATGCCTCCTTATTACGCGCAAAATAATGATTCCTCCACCTGACATCAGGGACCCACCGAAAGGGCCTCTGTATTTCACGAAAAAAATGTTACCGCCACTGACAGCTCGGACCCACCAGCTATATCTTCGCACGCAAGGAAGTGCCTCCTTATTACGCACAAAAAAATGAATACTCCCCCTGCTAGCTGGGACCCACCATGGTGGGAGGCTGACTTGTGGGCCTACTAAGTTGACTGGGATGGGGGCCTTTGTCAACTTTAGTCAATATGAACGATTCTAGCTCCAGTGACCGTACGATGTCCATCCAACGGCTGTAGTGCTTCTTCAACCTCTGGTCTTCTTACTCCAGCCGCCCAAAGCAGCGCCGGTCGTGCCGCATGCTCCTGCCTCCCGTGGCCGCCTGTGCTGCCGCGGAGGCCTCACCGCCCCCTACTATTCCCACCGCTGGCCAGGCCCTGCGGCGACGGCAGCCTCACACCGCAGCCGAACTAGTGAACCCTCATACTCCTCTCCGCGTGGGCTTCCACTGCCGCGTCTTCCCCGGCTCCCCGTCGTCCCCTTCCTAGGCCTCGCCGTCGTCCACCGCCCTGGTGCTCTCAGTGCGGCGTGGTTAACGTGGTCAAGGAATGACTTCCATCGGACGTGGACTGTACGTGGAGAGGCTGACAGCTGGGTCCACGGCCGCAGCAAGGAAGTGCCTCCTTATTACGCGGAAAATAATGATTCCTCCACCTGACAGCTGGGACCCACCGAAAGGGCCACTGTATTTCGCAAAAAAACATTTCCCCCTGACTGATGGGACCCACCAACTACATCTTCGCACGCAAGGAAGTGCGTCTGGGCAAAAAAAATTGATTCGCCCCCCTGACTGCTGGGACCCACCAGCTACATCTTCGCAGGCAAGGAAGTGCCTGACAGTCGGGACCCACCTGGTCGAAGCGTACGTAGCATTGTCATTCTGGTCGCGAACGTGTACGTACATAATGGTCGATGTAGAGGCGCGCACGTGTCGTAGTAGAGGCGCGCACGTAGCATGTACACGTACGTACAGCGGCCAGTGTGCAAGAAAGAAAATACGGCCACGTATGTACATACGGGCAGTGTCTCGAACGCCTACTCGCGCATACGTACGGCCAGGGCTCGTGTACATGGCTGGGTCGGAACGGTGAAACAGCGTCGTCGTGTTCATGGGGAGCCAACCGGCTGGGTCGGAACGAAATGCGTCATCGTGTTCAGCAGGAGGGCTTGGACGGAATAGCCAATGGAAACGAGGCCTGGCGTATCACAGAACGGAGGAAACGGTCTTGTGTTCGACCGGCCACATTTGAAACGGGATACTGTTCATCGGGAGGGGTCTGGCGTACCGCAAAACGGAGGAAACGGACCTCCTACGGTCGAAACGGGGGTCCTGTTGATCGGGAGGGGTGTGGCGTACCGCAAAACGGAGGAAACAGACTTGTGTTGGAGCGCTACGGTCGAAACGGGGGTCCTGTTCATCGGGAGGGGTGTGGCGTACCGCAAAACGGGACTCCACGGGACACTATTCATCTCCACCGTCGACCCCCTCCTGCCTCCACGTGCTACTGTTCATCCACCGTCGACCTCCTCCAGCCTCCACCTGCGACTGTTCATCCACGGGCTCCTGTTCATCCAGCCTCCACCACGCGCTACTCCACCGGCTACTGTTCAACCAGCCCTCTCCACAGGCTCCTGTTCAACCACCCCTCCACGGGCTACTGTTCATCCAGCCCTCCACCGTCTACTGTTCATTCTGCCCTCCACGGGGTGGTCCTGTTCATCCTGCCCTCCACGGGGTCCTGTTCATCCAGCCCCAACTGGCTCGATCGATCGTGGTCCTGTTCATCCAGAGGCAACACCACGGGGTCCTGTTCATCCACCCCCACCGGGAACTGTTCATCCAAACCCCCCCAGCAACGCTCACAGTTCATCCAGAGGCAGCATCGATCGGCTTCAGTTAGCAGCAGTAGTGAACGAATCGCTCGATCAGGTTCAGTAAATAGCCATCGATCGATCGCTTGGGTTCAGTAACACATAGCCTGCAGTGCAATCAATCGGGTTCAGTTAGAGCCAACGCCTCGCACACACGCGCGTACGTGTACGAGAGAAACGCGCATCGCTCGGCCCCCGACCTCCCACCGTAACCGGGAACACCCCGAAATTTTCCTCGCCCTCGCTTCTACCACGGTTTTTTCCGTCATGGACGGCCCAAAGAATGTCATGCAGCTACATCTCTGGCCCGCCCAGGAGGAAAAGCCCATTTTCTGTCATGATTTTTTGTCATAGAAGTAGGAGCCCACCACATCTATGATGATAACGGGTTTTGTAACAATTATCGTCATAGAAGTGTCATATGTATGACAGAAAAAAAAATTCGTTCGGCCCAAAATGTCATGGATGTGTCTTTTTTTTGTAGTGCTATCTGTTTAATTATAGATATTTGTCCTTCGATTTCAACTGTTGTATAGTTCTTTCAATTTGGGCCCATATTTGCATGTTACCATATTTTCTTTAACAATCCTACCATTTTCTGGAGAACATCCCTTGCTATGCAAAAGATTATGTAGTGCACAATTTTTCCCTTTACATAGATCAAGGCTCCACGGATGTCATACTGCACACAAACCATGGATTTACAATCGTTGCTACTGTAAGACTTGATGAACATGGTGACTCCTATTTTGGCACTGGCTTTTGGAAAGAAATTGCAAAGTTTTATGTACTGAAAGCTGGCACTAAAATTGCACTGCACATAAAAGGGCCTGGTCATGAGATATATGCTAACTTCCCCGACAAAATCATTCGTCCAGACTTTGTTCGAAGTAAGTTTTCTTTTCAACTATCTGCATGTTGACTTACCCAGCAATGTCAAATGAATTGTGTAGTATTTAAGCAACCAATTGTTATTCCCTTTTCTTACTATATTCTTACCTAATAACTTCTAGTTACCAATACACTTTTCTATTGCCCTGTTTTAACTAAATATTCCCTGTACTCCCGTTTCTATCAGAAAGCGCCACTGACAAGGAGACCCCGGAGGTGCAGAACGGGGCTACAAACAAGCGGAGGCGGGGCGAGCTAGAACCGCAAGCGACTCCAGCTGGCCTAGACTTCATCAGCAGCCTCCCCGATTATATGTTGAAAGTCATCATCTCCCTCCTCCCAATCAAATATGGGGCACGGACAATCCTCCTTTCCCGGCGGTGGTGCCCCCTATGGAACTCCAGCCCTCTCGACCTCATCGACACCCACGAGCTCTACCATGGCTATCGCAAAAGCTTTGATGCGTTCTCCAAGATCCTCGGCAGTCACCTTGGCCCAACCAAAGGCCTTAGAATGGGCAAGTTCCGTTCAACGGCAAGGGCCGAGCCAATCTTGATGACTGGTTCCGATCCCCCGCCCTAGATCAGCTCGAGGAGCTCACTTTTGATGATGGGCATATGCAGTCGCTGCCAACGTCGGCACTCCGCGTCGTGCCCACGCTGTGCGTCACCAAGTTCAGGAATTGGCATTTCCTGCCCCTTAATGACGCGCCCGCTCTTATTCTACCACGACTGAAGCACCTCAAGCTCGTCGTCGTCTGGCTCTCAAAGGGTGACATGGAGCGCCTGCTCCGTGGCTGTACTGCACTCGAGTACCTTCGTCTTCAGGCGATCAATGGGTTGAGTACCTTCCACATCACCTCCATGACTCTCCGTACTATTTATGTGTCTTTCTGGTGCGGCAGGAAGACATCACAAGATGTGTACCACGGTATGGTCATTGAGGACACACCTGCACTTGAGATATTACTTGTAGTTGATCAAGGAGGTCCAACAAGAATCAATGTCATTTCTGCGATGAAATTGACAGTGGTGGGCTACTCGTCTGACAAATACTCCGAACTTGTTATGGGATCCACACCCGTTCAGGTACAACAGCCGCCTTCTACCTCTCCTTCTACAAGCTAACACTGTTTCTAATTTTGAAGATGTTTGTTCGTCTGTCATTCAGAAAATGATTCCGACAAGCGTGACCCCGAAACTGCGCACAGTGAAGGTCTAGGCACTAGAATCTATTGGCCCCGACCTGGAGCAAGTTGTCAGTTTCCTGAGATGCTTTCCGTGCCTGGAGAAGCTATATATCGAGGTTATGTTCCTTTCCCGTTAAATGTTAACCAATCGGAGTTCAATTTGTGACACCTTTTTCCAAGTTTACAATGACAATGTACTATGATTTCTGAAGGTTCTTTTGGAGGATTTCAGTACATACATGCCCCCCCCATATTGGTTGCTTGATCCATATGGTTACAATCGATAAACATTTCTCCTTTGGATTCATCTGTACTAGTTTTCTTAGGGAACTTTTCATCCACTCCAACCTCTTGTGAAGAAGCTACATTTTTCTAGAATGTAATCCAAATGCCCATGTTAATCATGTCAGATCGAAGATGGCATGTTAGTGCATTTTACAAATCCTGCAAACCAAATAGCTAGGCCTGTAGTAATGTTCAAAACTGCATGTAGGCACTAAGACATTTTCTTCTTTTGCAGATAAGATTAGGCCCAGTGGTGGATAATGTGATACAATATAACAATCACGTCGAATGCCTAGATTTGCATCTCTCAGAAATTACATTGAACTCCTACCGAGGGACCTTACGGGAGATTATATTCGCCAGGTTATTTGTTCTCAGAGCAAGGGTGCTGAAGGAAATGAGGTTTGCCCTACATTCATTTCGCAAAAATGAATGGTTTGTTGATCAGCGCCGGCGCCTGCGGCAAAATGGAGTAGGCTCCAAAAATGCTCAATTTCATTTTGGAACTTCAGATGACAGAGTAATCGGAGGTCATCGTGTCAACCCCATACATGACTTCTCAGTGGCTGACCCCTTTGCAAAAATTGTGAGGTTTCGAAACCAGACTTAAAAGCGGTGATATTAGTTTGAACCTCTCTGATATCCATGTTCAGCGGATCAGCGCGAGCGTTTGCAGCCGATGAGCTGAATTTCATTTCTAATATCAGTTTGAACCTTGTAATCTTTGAATTTGAGCCATATAACTCTGGAATTTGAACCTTGTAACATTTCGAGCTTTTGTTGTACAATTGCTGAAATGGCATCGTATGAAACTTGTATATTGCTAGAACTATTTTGACCTTAGTATGCAATGGTCTTAGATTTTATTAACCATTCTCGAATCAGTTTACCTTCTCACAGTACACGATCTTTATAGCTAACTCGACTCCGATCTTTGACATTATTGCACACAGCTGGTTTCTTCCACTGTGTGCACTGTAGAGCGCAGAATTAATTATCGCACTCGAGTGTCCATCATCACCCTTCTATGTAACTTTGACCTCATCACCCAAGGGTAAACTTATGACCAAAGTCATTCCACACACTTTGTTTTTACAAAGCAATAAAAGCCCACGATTTGTCCCTCTTCTAGCCAACGCATGGCCAAACTAGCCGGGCGGGAAGCTTGCGCGGCAAACAGCGCGGTAGCGCGGGAACAGGCTCACCGATGATACATTTGACACCTCTTCGAGCCCACGCATGCGGTGCGGTGTTATCAAGCGTGCACTGGAATCCTCCGCTATGAACGCTGTGATAAGACGTGATGATTACAGGTCGGCCGCCCCCCATTTATTACAACGGCCGTTTAACCTACCGTTGTGTCTCTTCGACCTTTCGATCGCGCCCCACCATTGCAAGAAGCACACCCACCACAAGAAATTCTTAGAGGGTATCCTGCGCGGCTCCAATGGCGCTCCGAGCGGCTGCCGACAACGAGCAGCAGTTCACCATGCGTGTCGTGGTGGACACCCACAGAAGGTTCATGGACCTCTCGGTGATGTACACCAACGACCCGGTCTGGGTGGAGCACTCCATCCACATCATGGAGCTGTTTCTTGCCGTGGAGAAGTACAAGGTGATCGGGTTCGACCTCGAGTACACCCGCGCTCGTGCCGGGTCTCGTCCCAAGGTCGCCCTTGCCCAGATGTGCGTGCGCCACCACGTCCTCGTCTACCACTACTGCTTGGCCACAAGGCCTTGCGAGCATTTTGCCAAGTTTGTCAACAGCCCCCACTACATGTTCACTACGGTGGACATCACCAACGATGTAAAGGCGCTCGAGAATTCGGGCATTGCCTGCCAGAATCTTGTCGACATCCAGGGCCAATTCAAGATCTGGGGCAGCAAGGAGCATGAGAAGGACTCACGGGTTCACCTCGCCGAGGCCATCATCGACCCCTACTATAGAGACATGAAGGATTCGTGCAACAAGGACAAGCGTGCCTGGCACTCGACCTGGATGGAGAAACTCGACAAAGCTCACGTCGTGTACACGGCCAAGGAGGCGTACACGAGCTACGACATGTAGAGGCGGATCGTTGACATGAGGAAGTGCCTCCTTCTCCAAAATGGCCAGGGATCCAGCCGAAAGTAGAGCAATGGCAAGCGTCGTCGCAACAATAAGTAGATGATTAGATCCTGGTTTCTCCTACTTTAGTATGCAGGTAATTGCTTTCTTTGGTGTGTGGAAATGTTATGTGTGTAGTCACTTGTGTAATTGTATGCTTAATTTGGTTATGCAATGCTGTCTTTTTAAGTATATATGTTGATGCTCTGTAGACAGAGCGTAGATGTTGTGCGGACAAAGAAAATCACATCGCACACGGACTAAACAATGGAACGCGTCGGTGATGTTTTCATCAATCACTCACAATTGTATACCAGCAATCGTTTGCTCACAACACACACGGCTTGTTAGTAGTAATCATCTGTGTTGTTATTGGTCTTCACACACGTTTACGATTACAGACCTGTTTGCCTCGTATCACACACATCTTGTTCATTTCAACCATTTCTGTTCTCATGTCTCAACGCAAACAGTTCATCCGAGTGAACCGCATGCCGTATATCGCACACACCTTTGATCTGGCTGACCGTTTGTTTTGTGTTGCCTAATCACAAACAGCTCATCCGAGTGAACCGTATGCTGTACATCGCACACACCTTCATCTGGCTGCCCGTTTCTTTTGTTCATCCTCATCGCAAACGGTTAATTGAGCTGAACCGTATGCCCTGCATCGCACACGGACCTAAAGTCTGAACCGTGTTTGATGCATCCTCCATCGCAAATGTTTTTCACCTTTTTAACGGTTTTGTACACCACCGTTTGCGATTATGGCACCGCACACAGTTTCATCGAAGGGTCTCTGATCGTAGTGTCGCGTTAGCAGCATCCTACAGTAGTGTATGCTTGAGATATGATTATACTTTTTGCTCTAAGATTGAGGTTCCACACCTTCCCTATTCATGCGAATTTAATGATAATGAAACCTTGCCTTCTAATGCTAGAGGTATATATCATTATTGTGATGTGGCTCAAATAGAAGAATTTGTTGCTTTTAAGGGTGCATATGAAATTGAACCTTTGTTTGAAAAGTTTGAAGATTTTGATGATTCAGTTTATAGACCTGAAAATCTTGCTATCCTTAAATATTTCTATGATAATTATAAATACAATTACACTATTGATGTATTTATTGAGAATACCTCCACTGTCCAAGAAAAGACTAATATTTTGCAGGAGTCTATGGAAGAAGAAATTAATGAAACTGCGAGCTCATTCGATGAAAAAGATGAAGATGAGAGCGAAGAACAAATGGAGGAAGAACGGATTGATCACCCATGCCCACCTTCTAATGAGAGTAACTCTTCAACTCATACATTGTTTAGTTTCCCTTCGTTCTTACCGAAGGATGAATGCTATGATCCCGTTGATTCATTTGAAATATCCCTTTTTGAGGAACTTGATGCTTGCTATGCTTGTGGCCAAGATGCCAATATGAGTTATGCCTATGGAGATGAACTTGCTATTGTTCCTTATATTAGGAATGAAATTGTTGGTATTGCACCCACACATGATAGTCCTATTATCTTTTTGAATTCTCCCAACTACACTATATCGGAGAAGTTTGCTCTTGTTAAGGATTATATTGATGGGTTGCCTTTTACCGTTGCACATGATCATTTTGATGAATATAATATGCATGTGCTTGCTGCTCCTACTTGCAATTATTATGAGAGAGGAACTATGTCTCCACCTCTCTATGTTTCCAACACGATAAAATTGCGAGAAACTGCTTATGCTATGTATTGGCCTTTACTTGATGTGCATGAATTGTTCTTGTATGACATGCCAATGCATAGGAAGAGAGTTAGACTTCGTCATCGCTTGATATATGTTGCTTTGTGCTCACTACTAAATGCCAAATCATTGCTAATTAAAATTGGCTTTGATATACCTTGGGATCCGGGTGGATCCATTACTTGAGCACTTTATGCCTAGCTTAATGGCTTTAAAGAAATCGCTGCCAGGGAGACAACCCGTAAGTTTTAGAGAGTAATTTATTTCTATTGAGTGCTTTTATAAAGTTTAAAAACAAAAAAAATAGAGGGGAACACAAAACTTTTCAAAAAGGAAAGTGAAAGTGAAAGTGAAAGAGACAAGCATTGATGAAGTGGGGGAGCTCCTTGAACTTTGTTCATGCTCATGGAAACTTTGTGAATCTTAATTACAGAAATTTTTCAACAAAAATAATTATACCCTTTTACAATTCCACTGTATTATAAAAATAATGTGCCAAGATTTGCCTTTAGGATGATTAGACTGCTTGTTGGTTCGTGCGGTGCAAAACAGAAACTTTGGCTGTAGTGCGCGATTTTACATTTTTTACTGCAACGCCAAACGGTTGCGAAACTTTTTGCACTGTCTTTCTGTACAAAATGTATATTTTTCCTAAAATTTTCAAAATTTTTGGAGTACCGGAAGTATGGTGAATGTTCAGATTACTATAGACTGTCCTGTTTAAGACAGATTCTGTTTTTGATGCATTGTTTTGCTCGTTTTGATGAAATTATCAATTTTTATCGGTGGTATAAGCCATGAAAAAGTTATATTACAGTAGCTACAATGCAAAAAAGTAAATATGAATTGGGTTGCAGCAGTACTTAGAGTAGTGATTTGCGTTATTATACTAACGGATCTTACCGAACTTTCTGTTGAGTTTTGTGTGGATGAAGTGATCAAAGATCGAGGAGGTTTCGATATGAGGAGAAGGAGGAGAGGCAATAGATCAAGCTTGGGGATGCCCAAGTCACCCCAAGTAAATATTGAAGGAGACTCAAGCGTCTAAGCTTGCGGATGCCCCAGAAGGCAGCCCATCTTTCTTCAACAAGTATCGGTATGTTTTCGTTCTCGTTTCGTTCACATGATATGTGCAAAACTTGGATCGTCTTTTGCATTTAGTTTTCATTTTTTTTCTTTTGTGCACCATGCTGGTATGAGATAGTCCATGCTTAATTTATAGAATGCTCATTTCACTTCACTTATATCTTTTGAGTATGGCTTTATAGAATGCTTCATGTGCTTCACTTATATCATTTGAAGTTTGGATTGCCTGTTTCTCTTCACATAGAAAACTGTTGTTTGAAGAATGCTCTTTTGCTTCACTTATATTTGTTAGAGCATGGTCTTTTATAGAAAGAATTAAACTCTCGTGATTCACTTATATCTATGTAGAGAGTCAAAAGGAATTGGTCATTTGCATGGTTAGTCATAAAAGCCTACATAAAACTTATGGATCACTGAATATGATATGTTTGCTTCCTTGCAATAGTTTTGCGATATAGAGATGGAATATGTGGGAGGTACTAGTAAATGGTTGTGTTTAGTAAGAATATTGGTGTTAAGGTTTGTGATTCCCGAAGCATGCACCTATAGTCTCTCGTTATGCTATGAAGTTGGAGCATGATTTATTATTGATTGTCTTCCTTATGAGTGGCGGTGAGGGACGAGCGATGGTCTTTTCCTACCAATCTACCCACCTAGGGGCATGCGTAGTAGTACTTTGCTTCGAGGGCTAATAAAATTTTGCAATAAGTATATGAGTTCTTTATGACTAATGCGAGTCCATGCACTACTAGGGAAAAGCCTATACACAGAATCTTACCAGCAGCGTGTTTTAAAATAAGGCGCTGCTGCTATATAGCAGCAGCGCGCTCCAGCAGAATTCGCTGCCATAATAAAATTAGCAGTAGCGCGCCTCCTCAAAGCCGCGCTACAGCTATAATTCCCATGACCCTGCCGTGAAGCTAGGTTTAGCAGCAGCGCGTTAGTGCGAAGAGCGCTACTGCTACAGATCATAGCACTAGCGCATTCAAATAATACCCGCTACTGCTAAGTTTACTAAAAAAATTAGTCCCACCTCGCTCCGCGAAGAGGGTTTCTACCACCTTAAATATGTTACTTCTCAAAATATCCCAAGCACTTGGTCTTCACTGAACTCTATGTGTAAAATTTGTGGCGGCAATATGAGTCTTCCCCGGTTACTAAACCGGTGAGGACTCATATTGACAAATGAGATTGTACAAAAAAAGATCATTGATGATCAATGTATTTTTTATGTCTATTCTTACATGCTGACACATAGCAATAGCACGTTCTTTGTGAAAGGTGCTACTGCTAGGTCATTTAGCAGTAGCGCCTTTCTCTATAGCGCGCTACTGCTAAGCCATTCCATCTCCCACCCCCACTGTCCTCTATCCGATCCACTCACACTCACACTCACTCGATCTCCCCCTCAACCCCCCCTGCGTCGGTCCTCCCCCATCGCCCCTCCTCCCTCTACGCCGCCGTCACCTCCTCCTCCTTGCTGGACTCGATACCGCCCTCCTCCTCCGTCCTCCCTCCACTCGCTGCTGGCCAGCCCCTCCTCGCTCCGCCTTCCTCCTCCATCCTCCCTCCACTCGAGGCCGGCCGGCCCCTCCTCGCTCCTCCTTCCTCCTCCGTCCTACTCTCTTCTCCCTCCTCGAGTCGCCCCTCCTTCTCCCTCCTCCCACCTACATTTTCATTTAGTAGGCTAGTTCATATGCAACTTTTGATTTAGTTGATATGATTTAGTTGATTTAGTAGGCTAGTTGATTTAGTTGATTTAGAACATTTCGATTTAGTTGATTTAGTATGCTAGTTGATATAGTAGGCTAGTTGATTTAGTAGGCTAATTGATTTATTTGATTTAGTATGCACCATTTTATTGTTATTTTTTCTGTACATGGATAGCGAGATGCTTTTGTTTTTCTGTAATAAGTTATTTTTTGGCAAAATGTAGGTGCCAATTTAGTTAAATTTGCCACTTGTTTTTTAATCAATTATCTTAGGCAATAGGGGCCAAATTAGATGAAATGTCTTGGTAGGTGGTACCCTGATTTGGTAGATATTTGTGAAAAGTTTTTTCGGCAATAGGTGCCACCGAAATGCTTCGGTAGGTGGTACCTTGTCATCTAATATTTTACTAGATCTTAGTATTATAATTGTCCATCAAATTGCTTCTCGCGGAAGAGCCAAAAATATCACATGCTACTATTTTTCTTTCCTGTGAAGTCGATCGTTAATCCTTTGCTCATATTGCTTTAGGAAAATGGCGCCACCACCACCACCACATGTCGACTGTGCAAGTCAAGGTGCGCCAGCAGCCTTGCAACTGGCAAGCTGTTCGGCATCTACTTCCAGTCGAGTTTTCGTCATGCGGTGGTAAGAAATTAGATGAAATGTAACAACAATTTATTTTTAGTGTTGGCACTACTGCATTGTGTCATTTTGCTTTTTTGACATAGATCGTCCCATGCAATGTGAGGTTGAAATTCAACAAGCTGACAGGAGACACTATGACATTTGAGGCTCCTGGGGGCCGTACACCATGGAGGTTCAGAAAGGACGCAATATGTCGCAGATTGGAGGAGATGGATGGGCCCGTTTCCTCGCCCGCATGCGTCTTACTGGTGGTGAGTTGATCAGCTTCTCAGAGCAGAAAGACCCAAGCTAGCTGTCATTTATATCAACCTGGTGGAAGATGATGAAGATGACGAAGATAATGAGGACCCACTCAATGAAGATGATGAGAACCCACTTCATGAAGCCATCGTAGCTCAAAGAATGAGGCTGAGCGAGGAGGAGGTGTGCAACCTATGGGACATAATTCTGCCACGTGATAACTTTGTCGGGGTGCCATTCGTGACCTGCCTGACAAGTACCATGGTCGATCGGCACGAAATGGTATGATATACTGACTGTAGTAATTTGATGATATATATGCTTTATTGTTATACTTACAAATGCAAATTATCCGATCATATGCTTAGTGAATCCGATGATATGATTAGTGTAGAGTCTAGTGATATGTTGTGTGGAATCTAGTCGATGATATGCTCTAGTGTAGAGTCTGATCACATGCTTATTAGTGTAGAATCCAAGGAACTATTAATAGTGTAGATAATCCATATATACTTATTAGTTGAATTCATGCTTAATTAGTACAAAAGCGTAGTACTGTGTCTTTTGATAGTTTGAAATCTATACTTAATAGAAATATATTTGCAAGAGTATGTGCGAGGCTATTTATTAATTGATATGTTTTCTTATTCAGAAATTTCCAAAGAACCTATCTGTGAGGTGTGGTATCGAGCCCGATGAAGAAGGCTCAGCTGGACTACGCCTTACCGCAAGGAGCTCCGTCACCACCTGTACTTACCACATGGACACAGACGCTCGCACATACTTAAACTCGGTTGGGTGGAAGAGATTCCTCGTTGGCAGGAACACCCACCGCCCAGGCTTCAGGATGATGATCGTGGTCGATATCATCTAGAACTACATATGTGTGTGTGGCTATATAATCTAGAACTACATATGATGATCGTCGTCGATACCATGTAGAACTACATATGGTGACCGTCGTTGATATCACCTAGTACTGCTTGAGGATGCATGTTGACTATATATGAAATTGTTATCCGGTAGTACTACCTAGTACCTATAATGCTTCATGAAATTGATATGTAGTAGTACCTAGTATCTGGAAATTGCAGTTTATTGAAACTGAAACGGGGTAGGAATTGGGGAAAATGATGAAAGATTTAGTAGTAGCGCGGGGCTAGGAAACCGCTACAGCTAACTAACAGTAGCGCGTTCCGGAAAAGCGTTGCTGATATAGTCTATAGTAGTAGCGCGTGTACGGAACGCGCCAGTACTAAACGGTACTGTAGCTTCGTACTAGTAGTGCAGCCACCCGCGTTGCTGATAGCATCAAAACCCGCGCTACTACTAGGGTTTTCCCTAGTAGTGATGGATTATACGCACTCTTACCTTTCCGCAATTTGCTAGCCTCTACGGTACTATGCATTGCCCTTTCTCACCTCGAGACGTGGTGCAAACTTCGCAGGTGCATCCAAACATCGTGATATGATACGCTCTATCACACATAAGCCTTATTATATCTTCCTCAAAACAGCCACCATACCTACCTATTATGGCTTTTCCATGGCCATTCCGAGATATATTGCCATGCAACTTCCACCACTTCCGTTTGATGACTCGAGCATTCATTGTCATATTGCTTTGTCACCGTTCATCATTTTTCATACATGTTACACTACATCATTGCACATCCTGGTACATGCAAGAGGCATTCATATAGAGTCATACTTTGTCATAGGTATCGAGTTGTAATTTTTTTCTTTTGAGTTATAAGTAAATAGAAGTGTGATGATCATCATTATTGATTTTTAGAGCAGTGCCCCAGTGAGGAAAGGATGATGGAGACTATGATTCCCCCACAAGTCGGGATGAGACTCCGGACAATGAGAGAAAAAAAGGAAAAGAAAAGAAAAAAAGAAAAGAAAAGGAAAAGAAAGAAAAAGAAAGAAAGAAAGAAAGAAAGAAAAATTAAACAAAGAGAGAAGGGGCATTGTTAGTATCCTTTACCACACTTGTGCTTCAAAGTAGCACCATGTTTTTCATATGGAGAGTCTCCTTTGTTGTCACTTTCATATACTGGTGGGAATTTTTCATTATAGGATTAGATTCACACCCACTTAGTTTTCATATTGAGCTTTCATACACTTATAGCTCTTAGTGCATCCGTTGCATGGCAATCCCTACTCCTCGCATTGATATCAATTGATGGGCATCTCCATAGCCCGTTGGTTAGCCACATTGATGTGAGACTTTCTACTTTTTTGTCTTCTTTATATTTACCCCTATCATCACACTCTATTCCACCCGTAGTGCTATATCCGTGTCTTGCGCTCATGTATTGCGTGAGGGTTGAAAAAGCTGAAGTGCGTTAAAAAGTATGAACCAATTGCTCGGCTCGTCATCGTGGTTGTGCATGATAAATACTTTGTGTTAAGAAGACAAAGCATGACAAGACTATATGATTTTGTAGGGATAGCTTTCTTTAGCGTTGATATTTTGAAAGCCATGATTGTTTGTTGGGATGCCCGAGTATTTATGTATTTATGACAAATTATAGCCTATTGCTTTGAATCACTTATGTCTTAGTATTCATGCCATGATTAGATATATGATCAAGTTTATGCTAGGTAGCATTCCACATCAAAAATTATATTTTTTATCATTTACCTGATCGAGGACGAGCAGGAATTAAGCTTGGGGATGCTGATACGTCTCAGTCGTATCTATAATTTTTAAATTGTTTCATGCCAATATTATACAACTTTTACATACTTTTGGCAACTTTTTATATGATTTATTGGACTAACCTATCGATCTAGTGCCCAGTGCCAGTTCCTGTTTTTTGTATCGCAGAGTATCCATATCAAACGAAGTCCAAATGCAATAAAATTTCACAGAGAATTATTTTGGAATATATGTGATTTTTGGGAGTTGGAATCACCGCAAACGGAGGCCCACACATCCCACAAGACACCAGGGCACGCCAGAGGCCCCTGGCGTGCCGTGGTGGGTTGTGCCCTCCTCGAACGCCGGTTGGGGCTCTACTTCGGGCACAAGGAAGCTTATATCCGAAAAAAATCATGTTCAAATCTCAGCACAATCGGAGTTACGGATGTCCCGGAATATAAGAAACGGTTTTCGGCCAGATCTGGAACACGCGAAACAGAAGAGAACAGAGAGGGAGATCAAATCTCGGAGGGGCTCCCGCCCCTCCGCCGCCATGGAGACCAAGGACCAGAGGGGTAACCCTCCTCCCATCTAGGAGGGAGGCCAAGGAAGAAGAAGGAGGAGGGGGGCTCTTTCCCCCTCGCTTCTGGTAGCGCCGGAGTGTGGCCAGGGCAACGATCGGGACGGCGATCTACATCAACAACCTTGCTACCGTCGACACCAACTTTCTCCCCCCTCTATGCAGCGGTGTAACACATCTTTCCCCTGCTGTAATCTCTACTCAAACATGGTGCTCAACTCCATATATTAT
This sequence comes from Aegilops tauschii subsp. strangulata, assembly GCF_002575655.3. Lineage (NCBI taxonomy): Eukaryota > Viridiplantae > Streptophyta > Magnoliopsida > Poales > Poaceae > Aegilops > Aegilops tauschii. The sequence continues at coordinate 31,669,186 of NC_053040.3, read as the reverse complement.
TTCCCAATGATCTATGGTTATCCTATGTTGTTTGAGTAGATCCTTTTTGTCCTGTGGGTTAATCGTGATATTGGTTGGTATGATTGTATATTTTATTTATGGTGCTGTCCTACGGTGCCCTCCGTCTCGTGCAAACGTGAGGGGCCCTCGCTGTAGGGTGTTGAAATATGTTCATGGTTCGCTTATGCTGGGTTGCGAGAGTGACCTAAACTTAAACCCGAGTAGGTGGGTGATACGTCCATTTTGCCTCATGCTTTTATATGGATATTTATTGCATTATGGGCTGTTATTACACATTATGTCACAATACTTGTGCCTATTCTCTCTTATTTTATAAGGTTTACATAAGGAGGGAGAATGCCGGCAGTTGGAATTCTGGGCTCGCAAAGGAGCAAATATTAGAGACCTATTCTGCACAACTCCAAAATTCCTGAAACTCCACGAAAGTTATTTTTGGAAATAATAAAAAATACTGAGCGGAAGAAATACATCAGGGGGCCTCCACCTGTCCACGAGGGTGGGGGGCGCGCCATACCCCACAGGGCGCGGCGCGCCCCCCCTGCCTCGTGGGCCCCCTGTTGGCCCTCTGGTGGCCATCTTCTGCTATATGAAGTCTTTCGTCCGAAGAAAAATCATAAGCAAGCTTTTGGGACAAGACTCCGCCACCACGAGGCGGAACCTTGGCGGAACCAATCTAGGGCTCCGGCAGAGCTGTTCTGCCGGGGACACTTCCCTCCGGGAGGGGGAAGTCATCGCCATCGTCATCACCAACGCTCCTCTCATCGGGAGAGGGCAATCTCCACCAACATCTTCACCAGTACCATCTCCTCTCAAACCCTAGTTCATCTCTTGTATCCAATTCTTGTCTCCAAGCCTGGGATTGGTACCTGTAGGTTGCTAGTAGTATTGATTACTCCTTGTAGTTGATGCTAGTTGGTTTATTTGGTGGAAGATCATATGTTCAGATCCTATATGCATATTAATACTCCTCTGATTATGAACATGAATATGCTTTGTGAGTAGTTACGTTTGTTCCTGAGGACATGGGAGAAGTCTTGCTATTAGTAGTCATGTGAATTTGGTATTCGTTCGATATTTTGATGAGATGTATGTTTTCTATCCTCTACTGGTGTTTTGTGAACGTCGACTACATAACACTTCACCATTATTTGGGCCTAGAGGAAGGCAATGGGAAGTAATAAGTAGACGATGGGTTGCTAGAGTGACAGAAGCTTAAACCCTAGTTTATGTGTTGCTTCGTAAGGGGCTGATTTGGATCCATATGTTTCATGCTATGGTTAGCTTTAATTTAATACTTTTGTTGTAGTTGCGGATGCTTGCAATAGAGGTTAATCATAAGTGGGATGCTTGTTCAAGTAAGGGCAGCACCCAAGCACCGGTCCACCCACATATCAAATTATCAAAGTACCGAACGCGAATCATATGAACGTGATGAAAACTAGCTTGACGATAATTCCCATGTGTCCTCGGGAACGCTTTTCTCTATACAAGAGTTCGTCCAGGCTTGTCCTTTGCTACAAAAAGGATTGGGCCACCTTGCTGCACTTTATCTACTTTTGTTACTTGTTGCTCGTTACAAATTATCCTTTCACAAAACTATCTGTTACCTATAATTTCAGTGCTTGCAGAGAATACCTATACATGTGGGTCATCAAGACTCTTTTCTGGCGCCGTTGCCGGGGAGTGAAGCGCCTTTCGTAGGTGGAATTTGGTAAGGAAAAATTTATATAGTGTGCTGAAATTTATTGTCACTTGTTACTATGGAATGTAATCCTCTGAGGGGCTTGTTCTAGGTATCTTCACCCCGACCAATAGAGCAAAGAGTTGCTCCTCCACTTACTGAACCTACTGAAAATGAAAATGTCTACTTCAAAATTCCTTCGGGCATGTTAGAAAAAGTGCTAGCTAATCCTTTTGCAGGAGATGGAACAATGCATCCTGATGAGCACCTAATCTATGTGGATGAAATTTGTGGATTATTTAAGCTTGCAAGTATACCCGATGATGTTATTAAGAAGAAGGTCTTCCCTTTATCTTTGATGGGAGATGCATTGACATGGTATAGGCTATGTGATGATACGGGGTCATGGAACTACAAACGATAGAAATTGGAATTTCATCAGAAGTTTTATCCTATGCATCTTGTTCATCGTGATCGCAATTATATATATAATTTTTGGCCTCGCGAAGGAGAAAGCATCGCTCAAGCTTGGGGGCGGCTTAAATCAATGTTATACTCATGCCCCAATCACGAGCTCCCAAGAGAAATAATTATTCAAAGTTTTTATGCTCGGCTTTCTGATAACAATCGCACCATGCTCGATACTTCTTGTGCTGGCTCTTTTATGATGAAGACTATTGAATTCAAATGGTATTTACTGGAAAGAATTAAACGCAACTCTGAAGATTGGGATCTCGACGAAGGTAAGGAGTCAGGTATGACACCAAAGTTTGATTGTGTTATATCTTTTATGGATACCGATGTTTTCCGTAAATTTAGCACTAAATATGGACTTGACTCTGAGATAGTAGCTTCTTTCTATGAATCCTTTGCTACTCATATTGATCTCCCTAAGGAGAAGTGGTTTAAATATCATCCACCCATAGAAGTAAAAGTAGCTGCACCTGTTAAAGTTGAAGAAAATACTATCACTTATAATGATCCTATTGTTCCTGTTGCTTATGTTGAAAAACCACCTTTCCCTGTTAGAATAAAGGATGATGCAAAAGCTTCAACTCTGGTTCGTAAAAGCAATATTAGAACCTATACACCTCCTAAGCAAGTTAAAGTTGAACCTAATATTGCTATTGTTAAATATCTCTTGTCTGATAATATTGATGGGCATCTTATTCATTTCCGTGATGAAACTGCTAGAATTGCCAAACCTTGTGCTAAAGATAAACACAGACCTGTGGTAGGCATGCCTGTTATTTCTGTTAAAATAGGAGATCATTGTTATCATGGCTTATGTGACATGGGTGCCAGTGCTAGTGCTATACCTCATGACTTATACAAACAAATTATGCATGATACTGCACCTACTGAGTTAGAAGAAATTGATGTCACAATTAAGCTTGCCAATAGAGATACCATATCAGCCATTGGAATTGTTAGAGATGTTGAAGTCTTGTGTGGGAAAACTAAATATCCTGCTGATTTTCTTGTTCTTGGTTCCCCACAAGATAGCTTTTGTCCCATTATATTTGGTAGACCCTTCTTGAACACTGTTAATGCTAAGATAGAATGCGAAAAGGATGTTGTTACTATTGGTTTGGGTGATATGTCTCATGAGTTTAATTTCTCTCAATTTAGTAGACAACACCGTGAAGAGGAACTGCCTAGTAAGGATGAAATAATTGGTGTTACTTCTATTGCCGTACCTCCTAGTGATCCTTTAGAACAATATTTGCTAGACCATGAAAATGATATGTTTATGAATGAAAGAAGGCAAATCAATGAAGTATTCTTTAAACAAGAACCTATCCTGAAACACAATTTGCCTGTTGAAATCCTAGGGGATCCTCCTCCACCCAAGGGTGATCCCGTGTTTGAGCTTAAACCATTGCCTGATACTCTTAAACGTGCTTATCTTGATGAAAAGAAGATATATCATGTTATTATTAGTGCTAAGCTTTCAGAGCATGAAGAAGAGAGATTATTGAAAACTCAGAAGAAGCACCGCGCTGCTATTGGATATACTCTTGATGATCTTAAGGGCATCAGTCCCACTCTATGTCAACACAAAATAAATTTGGAGAAAGATGCCAAACCATTTCGTGGTCATCAACGATGGCTGAATCCTAAGATGAAAGAAGTGGTAAGAAAGGAAATACTAAAGCTCCTTGAGGCAGGTATAATTTATCCCGTTGCTGATAGTCAGTGGGTAAGTCTTGTCCATTGTGTCCCTAAGAAGGGAGGTATTACTGTCGTTCCCAATGATAAAGATGAATTGATCCCGCAAAGAATTATTACAGGTTATAGGATGGTAATTGATTTCCGCAAATTAAATAAGGCAACTAAAAAGGATCATTACCCCTTACCTTTTATTGACCAAATGCTAGAAAAATTATCCAAACATACACATTTTTGCTTTCTAGATGGTTATTCTGGTTTCTCTCAAATACCTGTGTCAGCCGATGATCAATCAAAGACCACTTTTACTTGCCCTTTCGGTACTTTTGCTTATAGACATATGCCTTTTGGTCTATGTAATGCACCTGCTACCTGTCAAAGATGCATGATGGCTATATTCTATGACTTTTGTGAAAAGATTTGTGAGGTTTTCATGGACGACTTCTCCGTTTATGGATCCTCTTTTGATGATTGCTTGAGAAACCTTGATCGAGTTTTGCAGAGATGTGAAGAAACTAATCTTGTCTTGAATTGGGAAAAGTGCCACTTTATGGTTAATGAAGGTATTGTCTTGGGGCATAAAGTTTCTGAAAGAGGTATTGAAGTTGATAAAGCTAAGGTTGATGCTATTGAAAATGCCATGTCCCAGGACATCAAAGGTATAAGAAGTTTCCTTGGTCACGGCGGTTTTTATAGGAGGTTCATTAAGGATTTCTCAAAAATTTCTTGGCCTCTGACTAATTTATTACAAAAAGATATACCATTTGTCTTTGATGATGATTGTGTAGAAGCATTTGAAATACTTAAGAAAGCATTGATCTCTGCACCTATTGTTCAGCCACCTGATTGGAATTTACCTTTTGAAATTATGTGTGATGCCGGTGATTATGGTGTAGGTCCTGTTCTAGGGCAAAGAGTTGATAAGAAATTAAATGTTATTCAATATGCTAGTAAAACTCTAGACAATGCTCAGAGAAATTATGTTACTACTGAAAAAGAATTCTTAGCAGTTGTATTTGCTTGTGATAAGTTCAGACCTTATATTGTTGATTCTAAAGTAACTATTCACACTGATCATGCTGCTATTAAATATCTTATGGAAAATAAAGATGCTAAACCTAGACTTATTAGATGGGTTCTCCTACTACAAGAATTTGTTTTGCATATTATTTATAGAAAAGGAGCTGAGAACCCCGTTGCAGACAACTTGTCTAGGTTAGAAAATGTTCTTGATGACCCACTACCTATTGATGATAGCTTTCCTGGTGAACAATTGAATGTCATAAATGCTTCTCATACTGCTCCATGATATGCTGATTATGCTAATTACATCGTTGCTAAATTTATACCACCTAGTTTCACATACACTACTAGGAAAAGGGCTATAGATGGAATGGCCACTAATGGCGCACCAGACATGTGGTGCGCCATTGCTATGTAGCAGTGGCGCACCATGTACTGGTGCGCCATTAGTGTGAAATACACTAATGGCGCACCAGCCACACGGTGCGCCATTAGTAACAATTTTTTTTTCCAAACATACTAATGGCGCACCAGGGCACAGTGCGCCATTACTAGTTCTAACTAGTAATGGCGCACCAGCCACATAGTGCGCCACTACAATATTTTTTTTATTTTTTACTTTTTTGCAAAACTACTAATGGCGCACCTGGGGCAGTGCGCCATTACTAGTTTAAGCTAGTAATGGCGCACTGCTCCCTGGTGCGCCATTAGTGTCTTTTTTTTTGCAAAACTACTAATGGCGCACCACCAGCAGGTGCGCCATTAGTAACCAGGGTTACTAATGGCGCATTAGGTGGTGGTGCGCCATTAGTATCCTGGGACGAGCTAGATATTTTGGACAGCCACACCTACCCACTCACTTTCCCCACTTCATTCTCTCCTCCTCCTCCTCCAAGCTTGTCTCGGCTGCCTCCTCCTCCTCACCTCATTTGCACCATAAATTCATCCAAATTACGTGGTTAAACCCCCTTTTATGATAGGTAAGTAAGGGGGAAGCTATCTTTATGTTGTTCTCCCTCCAAGAACGTGCACATGCACTTTTTATGTCCTAGCTAGATCTATGTATGTTTGTGGTGTTGCATATGTTTGTGGTGTTGCATATATGTTTGTGTTTGCAGATACCGGTATTTGAAATGCGATAGTTGCCAATATTTTGCCGGAATGTTGATTCATTTCCATTTCGGCGAGAATTTTGGCACTATGCATTCTTTTTGGTCCTATTTTTCGGGAAAGTCATGCCAAATTTTTTCTTGGTTCTAAAATATCGTTTTGCTCTACCCCGCAGGCGACCATGGTCCGCACAATGACCGAAGGCATCGTGAATAGGTTTTTGAGCTCCGCGAAGGCCGAGATGCTTGAAAAGAACGAGACGGAGATAAGATGTCCGTGTCGAAGATGCAAGCTGAAGAGCCTTATTGCGGACCCGGATTCCGGGCAGGTGCGGGACCACCTGCTCTTGCGTGGTTTCATGGATGGCTATCGGTGGCAAGGTGATGAAGATGACTATGAAGTCATCCATGGGGGTCGGGCAAGAAATGAGGATGGGCAGCAAGACAACCACCGCGGCTCGGGCGGGCGAGAAGACGAAGAATCTCCAGGACATGATCACGACGGTCATGCTGTACACAGTCATCATGTAGAAGATGCTGGACATGATGATGAGGAAGATGCGGGAGCAGACGAAGGGCATGATCATGAAGATGAAGATGCCGGCGGAGCAGACGACGATGGACCATTGATGGGTTGGGTGCAGGACCCTCATATTCAAGAGCTGCTTCTCAAGCAGACGGATAACGCAAGAGCTGCCGCCCGAGAGAAAGCCAAGCTGGATCAACTGGAGATAGACGCGGTTACTCCATTGTATGAAGGATGCAGGCCCGAGGATACCCGCCTGAAAGTAACGCTCATGGCTCTAAAGATGAAGGTAAAGCACAAAATGACCGACGCATGCTTCGACGAGAACATGTCATTCTGGCACGAACGTCTTCCCAAGGGGAACAAGTGCCCGACCAGTTTCGAGGAGGCGAAGAAAATCGTGTGTCCTCTGGATTTACCGCACGTGAAATACCATGTGTGCATGAACAATTGCATCATTTATCGGGACGAGCACGCGGAGTCTACCATATGTCCGGTGTGCGGCGTCACTCGATACAAGAAAGCTCCTCGAAAAGTGGTGTGGTACTTTCCGATCACTCCTCGTCTGCAGCGGTATTTCGCGGACCCTAAGGTAGCAAAGCTCCTGCGTTGGCACGTGGATAGGGAGGAGAAGAAGTGAGAAGATGACGCAAATGATCCGGAGATAAATAAAAAAGACAAGATGCTGAGTCACCCTAAGGATGGTAGTCAGTGGCAAGCGTTGAACTTCGAACACCCAGAATTTGGGAACCATCCAAGGAACATCGTTCTGGGCGCGAGCACCGATGGAGTCAATCCGTTTGGCAGCCAGAGAAGCACACATAGCACCTGGCCTGTGTTTGTGTGGATGTACAACCTTCCCCCTGGTTGTGCATGAAGAGGAAGTACATTCACATGAGTATGCTAATTGAAGGGCCGAAACAACCAGGGAACGACATCAATCTGTATCTGGGGCTGCTGAAAGAGGAGCTAGACACGCTGTGGAAAACGCCAGCCAATACGTGGGACGCCGCAGAGAAAGAATATTTCCCTATGAGAGCCGCACTGCTCATGACGGTGCACGACTATCTCGGTTTCGGATATCTCGCGGGGCAGGTGGTCCACGGATTTTCTGCATGCGTCAGGTGCATGGATGACACAACATATCGCCAGCTAGATAGAGATCCCGGGTCTTCGAAAACCGTGTTCATGGGACATCGAAGGTGGCTTCGCGACGACGACCCGTGGAGGAAACGCAAGGATATGTTCGATGGTGAAACCGAACCCCGAAGACGCCCGCATACGAGGAGCGGCGAGGAAATAGATGAGTTGTTGAAAAATTGGAAAGATTGCCAACTGCTGGGAAAGAAGCAAAAGGCGCCAGAGCCACTGCTGAAGGTATGGAAAACGAGGTCTGTTTTCTGGGACTTGCCGTACTGGAAGATCCACCGTGTGCCTCACAGCCTTGATGTCATGCATATCACGAAGAACGTGTGCGAGAGTCTGCTTGGTACCCTGCTCAACATGCCAGAGAGGACCAAAGATGGGCCGAAAGCAAGGGCAGACTTGAAATCAATGGGCATCAGGGAGGAGCTTCACGCTAATGATGATGATGATGATGAGGCGAAGCAGGACACGAAAAGTCGTCGCAAAGGCAAAAAGGCCAAGAAGACCGGAAATGACTTCCCTCCCGCGTGCTTCACTCTAAGTCAGGAGGAGATCGATCAGTTTTTCACCTGCCTCGTAGGAGTAAAACTTCCTTACGGTTACGCGGGGAAGATAAGCAGATACGTAGACTCAGTGAAGCAGAAGTTCAGCGGGATGAAGTCTCACGACTGTCACGTGCTGATGGCGCAGATACTTCCAGTTGCAATCCGTGGGATCATGGACACGCACGTCCGTGAAACGCTCGCTATTTGGCCTGTGCAACTTTTTCGACGTCATCTCTCGGAAGTCGGTTGGCGTGAGGCAACTCAGAAGGCTACAGGAAGAGATCGTGGTGATACTATGCGAGCTTCAGATGTACTTCCCTCCCGCATTCTTCGACGTTATGGTGCATCTGCTGGTCCATATCATGGAGGATATCATCCAACTCGGGCCGATGTTCCTGCACAGCATGATGCCATTCGAAAGGATGAATGGTGTCATCAAAGGATACATTCGCAATATGTCACGTCCAGAGGGAAGCATAGCCAGGGGCTTTCTGACCAAAGAATGCATCTCCTACTGCACGAATTATCTAGGCATCGAGAACCCCGTTGGTCTGCCCGTCAACAGGCACCTCGGCAGGCTCGCTGGATGGGGTCACCGTGAGGATCGCCACGAAATGCATGTCGACTTCGATGGTCGACTCGCCAACTTTGAAAGAGCAAACCTAGTCGCGCTACAACACATAGACGTGGTCGATCCTTGGGTGGTAGAGCACAAAATGTTTATTGAGAAGACGTACAATGACCGAGGCCAACAGAGGACAGACGGAGATATAATCAAAGAGCACAACTCATGTTTCACGCGTTGGTTCAAGCAGAAGCTTCTGTCGTACCCTTTACATGAGGATTCTTCCGCAGAAGAACAACTCATATTCGCCTTGTCACAGGGCGCCGAGCACAACCTCATGACGTATGAGGCGTACGATATCAATGGCTACACATTCTACACCGAGGACAAGGACATGAAGAGCGATGGTTACCAGAACTCCGGGGTAACGATGGAATCCTACACCGGTAACGACAAGGACAGATACTACGAAAGGATCGAGGAGATCTGGGAGCTGAGCTACGCTGGAGAGAAGGTCCCGATGTTCCGTGTCAGATGGGCCAAGAGCGTCATAAAAGAAGACCAGTATTTCACCACCATGGTTATACACGAAGACAAATCCAAGACCGCAGGCGCGAACGTCACCGCGAAAAATGAGCCATGGGTACTGGCTTCCCAAGTGGACCAATGCTTCTTCATTACCGACCCATCAAAGCCCAGTCGTGTTGTCGTGAGGAGAGGCAAAAGGAAGATCATCGGAATGGATGGAGTCGCCAATGAGCAAGACTTCGACAAGTATGGCGACCCGAAGATGGAACATGACGACGACGATGAAGTATCAGCATACACCACAAGAAGAAGCAGGACCACCCTACCTAAATGACGTCCGTTCAAGAGAAGACCTCCATTTACGAAAAATAAGGGCAAGAAGATTGTGAACAGATAGCTAGCTAAGATCGATTGTATTTAAATTGTAGCCTTCATTTCTCGATTGTATTTCATGGGCACTTTTTGAACTCATGAATGTTTTTAAATTTCATGGACACTCGAGCTCGATCCCCCTCCATCTCGATCGCTATCCCACCTCGCCAGATTCGGTCCCCCTCGCCGCCGAGCACCCCCCGCACCATCTCCCCCGCTTCACCGGTCGCCGCCGCCGACCCCCCGCACCCTCCCCCACTCCACCGCCGCCGACGACCCACCGCACCCTCCCCCGCTTCATCGGCCGCCGCCGCCGACCCCCGGCCCGCACCCTCCCCCACTCCACCGTCGCCGACGACCCACCGAACCCTCCCACGCTCCACCGGCCGTCGCCGCCGACCCCCGGCCCGCACCCTCCCCCACTCCACCGCCGCCGACGACCCCCCGCACCCTCTCCCCCGCACCCTCCTCGGCCCGCTCCACCGTCACAAATGAATGCAACTAAAATTGCAAAAAAGCAAATTTGATTATATTTTCAAATAACAAATTTGATGATATTTTCAAATAATAAATTTGGTGATATTTTTTCATATTCATAAATATTTTCAAATAAAAAATTTGATGATATTTTTTAAACAATCATTACTGTTTTTATAAAAAAATATTATTGTTATGATTTAAACAAGTTTGAACATATTTAAACACAAATAAATATCAAAGAGCATTTTAAATGCATAAAAACAAAAATTGGGGATCGAACCCAGGACCTCCTAGTGTTTGTGTTGCGTGCTGACTTGTCGGGCTAGTGGGCGTGTTCTGATGGAGATAGGGTTAGGTGGAATATAACCTGACCAGTCGGGCTAGTAATTAAAACAAAATTCTAATGGCGCACCAGGGGGAGGTGCGCCATTAGAATCGACGTACTTATGGCGCACTAGGGGGAGGTGCGCCATTAGAATCGACGTACTTATGACGTACTTACGGCCTCCCTCCCTCCCTCGCCAGATCCCCCACTCGACCCCAACCGTACGCCGCCGCCCCCTTGCTCCGCCCCCTCCGTCCGCCGTGCCTGCACGCCGTCGGCGACGCCGCCGCCTCTGTGGTCTTGCGCTGCCTCGACGCCGCCGCCCCGACCCCCGCGGGACTCCACCCCCGCCGCCCCGCGCCCCCCGAACGGGATCGGCCAAGCGCGCGCCGCCCGCTCCTCTCCTCTCCTCCTCCCTCCGACGAGCGAGGGCCTCCTCCGCCCCCTACAGCAGCCGGCCAGCGCGGCCCCGACGCGCCCATCCCGCCTGCCCCTGCCGTCCTCCGCCACCGGCCCCTGCTCTCCTTCGACCGCGGCGAGCGAGGACCCGGACGAGCTCGGACCCTGACCGCGACCCCTTCGCCGACCCCGACCCCGACCCCTCCGGCGACCAGGTACCTCTCCTCCTTCCTCCTTCCTCCCTCTCTCCACCATTCCCCATTCCCCCCTCCCTCCCCTCGACCGTGGCAGTGTAGGTCATTTGACCGTTGGCAATTTGTTCCATGTATAACCATTGATTATGCCTTTGAGGGATATTATTCATGCAGGGATATTATTCTTGGAAAAGCCACTGTTGGTGACGGAATAGAAAGATAAGCAGGTACCTATCTTCAGTCCCAATCTAACAGGGTAGTCCATGGATTCAAACTAGCTAAAGGAGATTCAAACTACCGAACCTTTAGGTTAACAACTCAACAAAAACCAATCCCTGAAAGCAAAAACTCAACACAAACCAAGTGCATTATTTTTGTGACTGTTTTCATGTTTGCGGAACCAATATTTTTGTGCCAACAATCAGTTTACTCCCTCATGCCAACAACCACTCATTTTTCAGTTAACTCCTTACAGTTCAGATCATATTTTGATTGTCAACAATAGTGGGCTTTTAAGGCTTTTTTAGAGGCAATACTAGTGGATATTAGGCCTTTTTACAGGCAATAATAGTGGAATTTTAGGCTTTTTTTTGGAGGAGTGTGTTTCATGCTGGCCTACAGTGATGAATTAGTCAGAATTGTGTATGATTGTGCCTAAAGTACATAATCTAAAGATACAGACAAAATAATTAGGGGAGCATGTGTGAATCTAAAGTATATTGTCAACTTCCAACATTTGCTCTGTTGTCCATGTGGTTGAAGCAATGAAGTTGAGTGTGTCATTCTTGTTATGGTCATGTAAGAGAAATGCTCTGCCTTGCTAATTTTACCATGAGATTTGGGGTAATCAGCTAGTTCTGGTCAAAGCAAGTGGTTTTCCTGAGCTATGCCTTGGTTAGAAAATGATGCATGATGGTTTGTTCAGAAGAGGAATAATCCCCGGATAGCACCTATCATGGGGTCAAACCTGGGACCCCTATTGTAATTTGATTTTGATTACTAATTTTTCTGTGAGCAGATGAATTACAGTGTTTGTGTTGTAATGAAACTTTAGCTGAAATAGAACTTGACAGCCTGTACAGTGAATATATGCAGTGAACAGAAATTGACAGGTTTTCTTGACTGAATTCAGTCCTGTACAGTGAATATATGCAGTCAATATACAGTCATTGTAATTTTTGGGAGTAATTTTTGGTGTCAAATCACTCAAGCAGTAACTGAATTTTCAAACTGAACTTGACACAATACTATTCAGTTAATTTGCTTGGACAGTAGTATGTATGCTCATCACTTTATGTATGGTGTTATGCCCTTATCTCTGTTCAGTTGACTAATGAAGCACTAGGCTCATCCATGGTACATGTTCACCTGTGAACACTTGAAATTAGTCAGGACATCCCGTACTAGTAGATGTAAATTGTGGCCAGTAGGCTTTGAAGCACCGGTTTTTCCTGTTTCTAACTCTGAATCTGATATAAACCATACTGTTGGCATAAGTGGTCTTTTGTATATGTGCTGATGCTTTGTTAATATAAAGCTATAGATGATGTTGTACTTGTGATGATGCTACTTGTGATCTTCTGAAATGACCCATTGGCGACTTCATTACGCGGGGATAATGATATTGCAGGTACCCCGGGAGGCCCTTGAGTTTGCCGGAATGTCAATTAACTTCCGTTCCGGCAAATTCGGGTACTCCATATGTCCTATTTTCAGCAAAGGTCATGCTGAAATTTTCCGTGAATTTTAGCATGACTTTGGTAAAAATAGGACATATGGGGTACTTGCGACTAATGCATGGTCTGGGGTATCTTAGTACTTAGTTAAGTAGGATCAACTGCCCCGCCATTCATGCTGCATAGGTGGCAATAGAGCCAAGTGATTAGTGCCAAGTGATTAGGCCCAACCTAGGGTGCCTCGGCATCGATAAACCCTAAATGATGAAAACTTAACTTAGCATTTAGGGTGCCTCGGCGTCGACAAACCGTAAATGATGAAACCTTGGCTTCTATAGGGTGCCTCGGTGTCGATGAGAACCTAAATGATGTACGCTTAGGCTTTTAGGGTGCCTCGGCGTCGACAAACCCTAAATGATAAAAGCTTAGCTTTTAGGATGCCTCGGTATCGACAAACCATAAATGGTGAGACCATGATCTTGTTCCTTGACAATAACCAACTTTTTGACCAAACTTTTTTCCTATTTAGAGCGAAACATGGCCCACAACGATGAGGCTGGCGGTTCGGGTAGCAAGCAATTCTGGGAGCTGTCCCAGGAGATGGAGGAAGAACCTCACCGCTATGAGGACGCCGCGGAAGACACCGATCCTGACTACACAACCCCTTGTGGCGTCGGGGATGACACCACTGATGGTGCCGCCGAGGATGCCACCACTGATGATGGCGGCGCACGCACAGATGGCAGCCAACCGAAGAGGCAACGGAAGGACCGGCGCCCGAACGTGCTCGGCACCGTCAAGGAGGAATTTACTGAAGTGAACTCCGACGGGCATCCAACGGCGCCCAAACATGTAGTCAAGGGGTACTCGGTTCAGCTCGGGTGCATTCTCCGGAGTACCGTCTCGATCAACACCAAGAACCTAAGGCATAAGGACCGAGGGAATTTGCGCAGCCTCCTCTTCACGAAGCTGCACGAATGATACAAGTTCCCCGCTGAGTTTGCAAACACAAGCCTCTCAGGGAATAAAGTGAACAGTGTCGTCCTCACGAGGATGAGCACGGCCCTGTCTACATGGAGAAGCATGGTGAAGGCAATGATTGAAAAAGGTGATAGTTATGACAAGATCAAGGCGAAATATCCTTTGATGAGCGAAGATGACTACAAGGAGTTCAAGATCAAGTGCGAGAGTAGCGCAACCTCCGAATCAAGTCAGTGGGGGAAAGAAATGCAGGAGTTGAACTTAGGGGTCCACCAACTCGGTCCTGGCGGTTACAGAGTGGCGGAGCCTATATGGGACAAGGAGGACGCGGAGCGTGCCGAGCAAGGCCTACCACCCCGCTTCGAGAAATTACGTGACAAGCAGACTAGGAACTTTGTCAGGGCCCGGTACAAGGAGGACCCGGTAACAAAGGAGCTTACCATGGATCCGAAGACCAGGGCGCTTGAGCTTGTTCTGGTAAGGAATACACCCCCGCGTAATTAGCTCCATATGCTTGCATTCTAATTAATGAAGCCAAATTTCTAAATGGTTCACATTCCTTCCGCAGGAGGCTGAAAGCAGTAGCGCGGGGTCGTCTCAGAGCTCCCCTTTTGACACCCCTTTAAATAGGGCGTTGAACGTAATGAAAAACAAGGATAAGCTCAGTAAGCCGTCGTCAGCTGGTCGTGTGGCCGGCAAAGGCTTGTCCACAAAATGGTCGTCATACTATACCGCTGGTGGGCGAAAGGAGAAAAAGACCAGCTCAGAAAGCCAGTCGCGCGAGGTTCAAGAACTCAAGGCACAAGTGGCGCAGATTCCGGAGATTGTCCAAGAGCAAGTGCAACAACAACTGGGAATGACGCTCACCGCCATTGTGCCTACCTTGATTCAGGGGCTGACGACGTGGATTGCGAGCGGCCAACAGGGGCCTCCCCCGGTTCCCAGCTTCACGGCCAGCAACTCGCACAACGCGCAGGCGGCGCCAATGGTGTCTCCGGCGGAGGCGGTATTCGTGTCTCCGGCGCCGGCACGGGCATTGGAGCTTAATGCACCCGGGTGTACGCCGGCCGGCACCTCGCCAGCAAGCGGCCCCTCCGTCAGTTGCACGCGCATGCCCGCCGTTGGCGGTGCCTCGACATTAGCCGAGCTCGACGGCACCACGGTAACTAAGCCTCTCGGCCGATGACTTCATCTCCTTGCCTTTGACTGGGCATCCCTGACGCCCTACATGTTTTCGCAGGGCACCACCGATGTTCCTTGCACTCACCTGCACTTCGGGGGCGGTGAGTTGGTCGATGTCGCCAAGGGCAGAATCGTTCAACCGGGCAACCGCGTGTTCCACGGTAATCCGATGCCACCCACCTTGTATAGGGTTGAACTGGTTCAGGTGCTGCCAGGCTGCGACGAGTTGTTACCTCCGATTCGACCCGCTGGGGCCGACGAAGATGATGTGATGACCCTCAGCGCCTATGTAAGCTGGCCCCTACTTTGGCCGAAGAGCCAGATTCATTTGGGGGCGGGGGACACCACCCCACAGACAAGACCGCCAGTCGTGCCAGTGCCAAGCCATGGCAAGAACGCCGCAACGCTACCGGACATGTCGGACATCCCTATGGCACAGGATCCGGACATGCATATGGCACAGGATCTGGACGACGACGGCGGCGGTACATTTTCCAACGTCGATAAGTACTTTGCCGAACATGGGTACGGTGACGAGTTCTGCGGGCCTCCTTCGCAAGAACCCAACCCTCAAAAAGACGACCGCGATCTAGCTGGTACGGCGGAGAAACCCAATTGCAACAGGTGTCGTCTGGCGTTCAGTTCTCAGGAGACGCCTCCAGCTGCCGCCTTCACCGAGCCTCAGATAGCTGAGGTGCCAAATATTATTAGCCCCAACACGCTCAAGAAGGCGGTCTGTGAGCAGAACTCGATCCCATTACAGCAGATCAGGAAGAAGGGACGGAAACGAAAGACTAACAAGGGCGCTAGTGCGAGCCAGCCGGCACCGAGTACGATCCGTGCTCAGGACGGGCCACCTTCACCTAAGGATATCTCGAGGAGGGTGCATGTGGCGGGTAGGCCGATGCTACCGACAAATATGCTCAATGCTGCAACCGGTGCTATGCGGAGTCTGCATGACAGTGTTCTTTCTTTGGAGAAGCGGCGTCTCACAGAGAATGATGTGGCATACCCGGTTTTCGTTGCCAAGGTGCCAGAGGGCAAGGGCTTTGTGGATAGCGCCGTCGGGGGTACGATCGTCCTGCGGTTTGATGACATCTTTGCTATGCTTAACCTTCATCCGCTTCACCACACCATCGTTCGGCTGTTTTCGCTGAGTATGGAGATGCGGATCATTAGAGACAAGACCCCGGACATTGTGATAATCGACCCCTTCTACATGCGTGCCAAGATCTTGGGCAACACAGGGGAGCGGCAAGTCGCGAGTTCACACCTCGAAGGCATCATTCTGGCAAACCCAGATAAGGATAACTTCCTCGTGCCTTACTTTCCTGAGTAAGTCATCTCCTAACCGCCCCGTAACATATGATTTCATAGATTTCGATCGTTCTTTTTTTTTCGAACATTCCGTGTTCTGTGCAGTGACACACATTGCACACTCATCCTCTTAAGCTCGAAATATTCCATGGCTACGTATTTCGACCCGGACCGTGACTCCAAGATAGACTACACAAATATCAAGAAAGTTCTTGATGATGCTCTCCCCGGCTACGCCGCATTTGGAGGCACCTTTAAGAGGCCTATTCGTAGGTACGGCAGGCACGTGTTCACCCACAATACGATGTTCCCCTGCGTCAAGCAGCCGCCTGGCGGTCAGAAGGATGCCTACTACGCCCTCCATCACATGCGGGCGATCGTGCGGGACCATAATCACCTTCTGCTACCAAATAATCTCAAAGATTGGGCCGCAAGCTTGGCGGCAATCCAGGACGCGGACATACGACAAGAATTCTTTCGCATCCAGTGGGAGTTTGCAGAAATCATCCATCAAGATGTCCTTCGTACCTCGGGGCAGTTCTACCTCAAATTTCAACCGTCCAACAGCGAGATAGACACAACGCTACAAATGCAGGCTGACAACGCCCGCGACTTCATGACCATCACGACAGACGGTAGCTTCATCCACGCTCCGGTCCCATGAGTCGAGTCGAAAGTAGTGATGTTATGTGTAGTTCTGAAACATTGATTAGCTCATGTTGTAATTAAACTTTAATGAACTTGTATGTCTCTTTGGTTTGGACAGTCGTTCAACTTAGATGTAATCGATGCTATTTGTTAGTAGGACCATGAATCGTGCTATTAATGTCTTGCTTTTCTCTTCTGATCCATTTGTTGCATATTTACATATTGCTTATGTATTGTCTGTTTTTTGGCTAGTGCATAGAGATGTCGTCGTATGTCGCGTATAAGGGTAAGGTTCCCGGAGTCTACGACGACTGGGAGGAGTGTCGGAGACAGGTTCACCGTTTCAGCGGTAACAGTTACAAAGGGTTCACCACTAGGGCGGAGGCGGAATCTAGATACGCGCGCTATCTAGCGGGAGAGAGGAGGGAGCGTTGGAGGAATCGTGATGACCGCGACTCTCTTCTATGTGATGGTAGTTTAGATGATCGATATCGACTTGTAATGTGAAGACAAACTTGCTACTCGCGGTCTCGAGACTTGTAATGTTCTATCTTTTTTCGGTCTTTTGAATTCGGAGACTAATATGATGAATTGTATTCGGAGACTAATCTTCTATTGTATTCGATGAATCTGCTGTTGCTGTGTGGTGCTGCTTATATTCTGTCCAATAATATATTTTCTAATCTGTGCAAAAATCATAAAAGAAAAAAATAATCCCTAATATACATACTAATGGCGCATCAAGCCAACGTGCGCCATTACTATGCCAAAGGATACTAATGGCGCATCACACCGCAATGCGCCATTAGTATGCCAGAGGGTACTAATGGCGCATCACCCAGCAGTGCGCCATTAGTATGCCGAAGGATACTAATGGCGCATCACACCGCAGTGCGCCATTAGTATGGCAAAGCACATGGGTATATATGGCCCCCTGGGAGGCATACTAATGGCGCACCGTGGCCTATACGAATGGCGCACTGCCTGGTGCGCCATTAGAATACCAGATACTAATGGCGCACCAGCGGTGCGCCATTAGTAAAAAATACTAGTGGAGTGATGCTAGTGGCGCACCAGTAGTGCGCCATTAGTAGGCAAAACTGGTGCGCCACTAGTAAGCCTCTTTCTAGTAGTGATACCAGCAGAAGAAAAAGTTTTTCTATGAATTGAGACATTACTTTTGGGATGACCCACATCTTTATAAAGAAGGATTAGATGGTTTTATTAGACGTTGTGGACCTGAGCATGAACAGGAACAGATCCTATGCAAGTGTCACTCCGAAGCTTATGGAGGACACCACGCTGGAGATAGAACTGCACATAAGGTATTGCAATCCGGTTTTTATTGGCCTGCTCTCTTCAAGGATGCCCGTAAGTTTGTCTTGTCTTGTGATGAATGTCAAAGAATTGGTAATATTAGTAGACGTCAAGAAATGCCTATGAATTATTCACTTGTTATTGAACCATTTGATGTTTGGGGCATTGATTATATGGGACCTTTTCCTGCCTCAAATTGACTGGATTTTGAAGAAAATGCACTCAACCTAACAAATCCTGATCAATTCAAGTGGTTAGTTTAAGGGGGTACATGGGGCTGACGCCGCAGGAGATAGGAATGAAGTAGGGCGGGCAGCTACCCAGAGATTGGAATGCCCTATCGACAGGGAATACTGGTACCACCTACGGTGCTTGATAGTCTTCAATCTAGATGGTCTCGAGAGTACCTTGACCCATAGCATAGGGCTGGATGTGGCTTTGGGGCTTCCCAAAGGGTAATAGAATAGGTAGTTCACGCACCATCATCAATATGTTGCTGCTATTTAATCCGGTTTTGAATCAAGCAGGATACACACATATTTTAGTTGCTGTTGATTACGTTACTAAGTGGGTAGAAGCTATTCCAACTAGTAGTGCTGATCATAACACTTCTATTAAAATGCTTAAAGAAGTTATTTTTCCGAGGTTTGGAGTCCCTAGATATTTAGTGACTGATGGTGGTTCACATTTTATTCATGGTGCTTTCCGCAAAATGCTTGCTAAATATGATGTTAATCATAGAATTGCATCTCCCTATCACCCACAGTCTACTGGTCAAGTAGAATTGAGCAATAGAGAGATCAAATTAATTTTGCAAAAGACTGTTAACAGATCTAGAAAGAATTGGTCCAAGAAACTGGATGATGCATTATGGGCTTATAGAACTGCATATAAAAATCCTATGGGTATGTCTCCGTATAAAATGGTTTATGGAAAAGCATGTCACTTACCTCTCGAACTAGAACATAAGGCTTATTGGGCTATTAAAGAGCTCAACTATGATTTCAAACTTGCCGGTGATAAGAGGTTATTTGACATTAGCTCACTTGATGAATGGAGAACCCAAGCCTATGAGAATGCCAAGTTGTTTGAAGAAAATGTTAAAAGATGGCATAACAAAAGAATACAAAAGCGTGAGTTTAATGTAGGTGACTATGTATTGCTATACAACTCTCGTTTAAGATTTTTTGCAGGAAAACTTCTCTCTAAATGGGAAGGCCCTTACGTTATCGAGGAGGTCTATCATTCCGGTGCCATAAAAATCAACAACTTCGAAGGCACAAATCTGAAGGTGGTGAACGGTCAGAGAATTAAACATTATATCTCAGGTAATCCTATAAATGTTGAAACCAATGTTATTGAAACCGTAACCCCGGAGGAATACATAAGGGACACTTTCCGGAACATTTCAGACTCTGAAAAGGAATAGGTATGTGGTACGGTAAGTAAACTGACTCCAAAACAATTCTAATGGCAATTTTTCTCGTTTTGGAATATTAAGAAAAATAGAAAAATAAGAAGCAGTTCGGGAAGGACACGAGGGCTCCATGAGGGTGGAGGGAGCGCCCTACCCCCCTGGGCGCACCCCCCTGCCTCGTGGGCACCTCGTGCGCTCTCTGGACTCCGTTTTCTTGCACGTTATGTATTTTGGTCGGTAAAAATTCATTATATATTCTCCCGAAGGTTTTGACCACCGTATCACGCAATTATCTTCTGCAGATTAGAGCAAGATGTCTTCTCAAGAGTCAGTCGGGGAGAGCCGGGTGTCTCATCCGGCATCGAGACCAAGGACAAACAGTGATGCTGACCACTTTGGGCCAGCAACGGAGGAAGAGTTGGAGGCTGATTTGATGAGGATAGATGCCATGGAGGAGGATCAAGAAGTCACTCTCACTTCCGGGCTGGATTCACGATGGGGGAACTACAGAGCTCAGCTATTCCAAACTCGGTTATCCCTTCCAATGTTAGATTTCTTTCTTATGAAAGTATGAAGAATAGTGTCACTTGTTCTCCCGCAGCTATGCAACACCCTTGGGTGCAAGGAGCTTTAGCCGTTACAGGGAAGCTTCGTAAGGAGACAACGGATCTCAAGAAGCAACTCAATAAGCTCGAGGAAGAGAATCGTATCCTGAGGGGCATTATCGCCAAGAATATCACATCACCATCCCCGAAGAAGGAGACATAATCACATGGGTATGGGCACTCCCCTTGGCAACTGCCAAGCTTGGGGGAGATGCCCCGGTACCATATCACAACCACATCTCCTATCTTTACCTTAGTTCGATCCTATTAGTAGTATCTTGATCTAGTGGAATAAAGCTTTGGTATGATCTATTTTTGAGTTTTGCTTTATGATCCCTCTATGTAATCGAGTCCGTGAGCTATATATATAATGAAGATTAGTGTTGAGTCAAGGGCTTGATTATCTTGCTACGATCTTGAGTGAATAAGAGAAAAGAGAAAAGAATAAAAAGAAATAAAAAAGAGATCATATTGATCTTATGAAGAGTAATAACTTCACATAGAAAGAGTATGATGATTAAAAATTGTTGAGAGTTGACAAACATAGCTTTGGTCATCGTTGCAATTAATAGGAAGTAATAAAGAAAGAGAGGTTTCACATATAAATATACTATCCTGGACATCTTTTATGATTGGGAGCACTCATTAAAATATGACATGCTAAAGAGTTGATGTTGGACAAGGAAGACAACGTAATGGGTTATGTTTTCTTATATCTGAGATAAAGTATATTGTCATGGATCATCCAACATGCTGAGCTTGCCTTTCCCCCTCATGCTAGCCAAATTCTTTGCACCAAGTAGAGATACTACTTGTGCCTCCAAATACACCTAAACCCAGTTTTGCCATGAGAGTCCACCATACCTACCTATGGATTGAGTAAGATCTTTCAAGTAAGTTGTCATCGGTGCAAGCAATAAAAATTGCTCTCTAAATATGTATGATTGATTGGTGTGGAGGAAATAAGCTTTATACAATCTTGTGATGTGGAAGAAATAAAAGTGACAGACTGCATAATAAAGGTTCATATCACAAGTGGCAATATAAAGTGACGTTCTTTCGCATTATGATTTTGTGCATCCAACCCTGAACGTGCATGGCAACCTCTGCTTCCCTCGGCGAAGGGCCTATCTTTTATGATTACGTTTTACCTTATGCAAGAGTCATGGTGATCTTCACCTTTCCTATTTACATTTTATCCTTTGGCAAGCACAGGATGTTGGAAAGATCCTGATAGATATATCTAATTGGATGTGGGTTAGCATGAGTTATTATTGTTGACATTACCCTTGAGGTAAAAGGTTGGGAGGCGAAACTATAAGCCCCTATCTTTCTCTGTGTCCGATTAAAACTCCGTAACCACAAGTATTGCGTGAGTGTTAGCAATTATGAAAGACTAAATGATAGTTGAGTATGTGGACTTGCTAGAAAGCTCTGACATAGACTCTTTCTGATGTTATGATAAATTGCAATTGCCTCAATGACTGAGATTATAGTTTGTTAGTTCTCTATAAAGTTTCTGATTCCTACTTTGCTTTGTGAATAGGTTATTCCTTGAGCATAAGAAATCATATGACAATATCCATATATGTTGCTATTATGAGAATAATCATGATGCCCTCATGTCCGTATTTTATTTTATCGACACCTCTACCTCTAAACATGTGGACATATTTATTGCACCATGCTTTTATATCGATATTTATTGCATTATGGGCTGTTATTACACATTATGTCACAATACTTATGCCTATTCTCTCTTATTTTACAAGGTTTACATAAGGAGGGAGAATGCCGGCAGCTGGAATTCTGGGCTGGAAAAGGAGCAAATATTGGAGACATATTCTGCACAACTCCAAAGGTCCAGAAACTCCACGAAAGTTATTTTTGGAAATAATAAAAAATACTGAGCGGAAGAAATACATCAGGGGGGCCTCCACCTGTCCACAATGGTGGGGGGCGCGCCCTACCCCCCTGGGCACGCCCCCTGCCTCATGGGCCCCCTGTTGGCCCTCTGGTGGCCATCTTCTGCTATATGAAGTCTTTCGTCCAAAGAAAAATCATAAGCAAGCTTTCGGGATGAGACTCCGCCGCCACGAGGCGGAACCTTGGCGGAACCAATCTAGGGCTCCGGCAGAGCTGTTCTGCCAGGGACACTTCCCTCCGGGAGGGGGAAATCATCGCCATCGTCATCACCAACGCTCCTCTCATCGGGAGAGGGCAATCTCCCTCAACATCTTCACCAACACCATCTCCTCTCAAAGAGTCCTTACGGAACACTCCAAAATCGTGAAAATAAGGAGGTACTCCCTTGATGACCCACAAGTATAGGGGATCTATCGTAGTCCTTTCGATAAGTAAGAGTGTCGAACCCAACAAGGAGCAGAAGGAAATGATAAGTAGTTTTCAGCAAGGTATTCTCTGCAAGCACTGAAATTATAGGTAACAGATAGTTTTGTGATACGATAATTTGTAACGAGCAACAAGTAACAAAAGTAAATAAAGTACAGCAAGGTGGCCCAATCCTTTTTGTAGAAATGGACAAGCCTGGACAAACTCTTATATAAAGAAAAGCGCTCCCGAGGACACATGGGAATTATCGTCAAGCTTGTTTTCATCACGTTCATATGATTCGCGTTCGGTACTTTGATAATTTGATATGTGGGTGGACCGGTGCTTGGGTGTTGTCCTTACTTGGACAAGCATCCCACTGATGGTTAACCTCTATTGCAAGCATCCGCAACTACAAAAAAAGTATTAAGGTAAACCTAACCATAGCATGAAACATATGGATCCAAATCAGCCCCTTACGAAGCAACGCATAAACTAGGGTTTAAGCTTCTGTCACTCTAGCAACCCATCATCTACTTATTACTTCCCAATGCCTTCCTCTACGCCCAAATAATGGTGAAATGTCATGTAGTTGATGTTCACATAACACCACTAGAGGATAGACAACATACATCTCATCGAAATATCGAACAAATACCAAATTCACATGACTACTAATAGCCAGACTTCTCCCATGTCCTCAGGAACAAAGGTAACTACTCACAAAGCATATTCATGTTCATAATCAGAGGAGTATTAATATGCATATAGGATTTGAACATATGATCTTCCACAAAATAAACCAACTAGCATCAATTGCAAGGAGTAATCAACACTACTAGCAACCCACAGGTACCAATCCCGGACTTGGAGACAAGAATTGGATACAAGAGATGAACTAGGGTTTGAGAGGAGGTGGTGCTGGTGAAGATGTTGATGGAGATTGCCCTCTCCCGATGAGAGGAGCGTTGGTGATGACGATGGCGATGATTTCCCCCTCCCGGAGGGAAGTGTTCCCGGCAGAACAGCTGTGCCGGAGCCCTAGATTGGTTCCGCCTCGTGGCGGCGGAGTCTCGTCCCGAAAGCTTGCTTATGATTTTTCTTCGGGCGAAAGAATTCATATAGCAGAAGATGGCCACTGGAGGACCAACAGGGGGCCCATGAGGCAGGGGGGCGCGCCTAGGGGGGTAGGGCGCGCCCCCACCCTCATGGACAGGTGGTGGCCCCCCTGACGTATTTCTTCCGCTCAGTATTTTTTATTATTTCCAAAAATAACTTTCATGGAGTTTCAGGACTTTTGGAGTTGTGCATAATAGGTCTCTAATATTTGCTCCTTTTCCAGCCCAGAATTCCAGCTCACGGTATTCTCCCTCCTTATGTAAACCTTGTAAAATAAGAGAGAATAGACATAAGTATTGTGACATAACGTGTAATAACAGCCCATAATGCAATAAATATTGATATAAAAGCATGATGCAAAATGGATGTATCAACTCCCCCAAGCTTAGACCTCGCTTGTCCTCAAGCTGAAGCCGATAACGATAAATATGTCCACATGTTTGGAGGTAGAGGTGTCGATAAAATAAAATACGGACATGAGGGCATCATGATTATTCTCATAACAGCAACATATATGGATATTGTCACATGATTTCTTATGCTCAAGTAATAATCTATTCACAATGCAAAGTATGAATCAGAAACTTTATTGAGAACTAACAAACTATAATCTCAGTCATTGAAGCAATTGTAATTTATCATAACATCAGAAAGAGTCTATGTCAGAGATTTTTAGCAAGTCCACATACTCAACTATCATTTAGTCTTTCATAATTGCTAACACTCACGCAATACTTGTGGTTGCGGAGTTTTAATCGGACACAGAGAAAGATAGGGGCTTTTAGTTTCGCCTCCCAACCTTTTACCTCAAGGGTAATGTAAACAATAATAGTTCATGTTAACTTACTTCCAATTATATATATATATCAGGATCTTTCCAACAAACTGTGCTTGCCAAAGGATAAAATGTAAAAAGAAAAGGTGAAGATCACCATGACTCTTGCATAAGGTAGAAGGTAATAATAAAAGATAGGCCCTTCGCAGAGGGAAGCAGAGGTTGCCATGCGCTTTCAAGGTTGGATGCACAAAATCTTAATGCGAAAGAACGTCACTTTATATTGCCACTTGTGATATGAACCTTTATTATGCAGTCCGTCGCTTTTATTTCTTCCACATCACAAGATCGTATAAAGCTTATTTCCTCCACACCAATCAATCATACATATTTAGAGAGCAATTTTTATTGCTTGCACCGATGACAACTTACTGGAAGGATCTTACTCAATCCATAGGTAGATATGGTGGACTCTCATGGCAAAACTGGTTTAAGGGTATTTGGAAGCACAAGTAGTATCTCTACTTGGTGCAAAGAATTTGGCTAGGATGAGGGGGAAAGGAAAGCTCAACATGTTGGATGATCCATGACAATATACTTTATCTCAGATATAAGAAAACATAACCCATTACGTTGTCTTCCTTGTCCAATATCAACTCTTTAGCATGTCATATTTTAATGAGTGCTCCCAATCATAAAAGATGTCCAAGATAGTATATTTATATGTGAAACCACTCCTTCTTTATTACTTCCTATTAATTGCAACGATGACCAAAGCTATGTTTGTCAACTCCGAACAATTTTAATCATCATACTCTTTCTATGTGAAGTCATTACTTTCCATTAGATCAATATGATCTCCTTATTTCTTTTTATTCGTTTTCTCTTTTCTTTTTATTCAGTCAAGATCATGGCAAAATAATCAAGCCCTTAACTCAACACGAATCATTATTATATAGCTCACGGACTTGATTACATAGATAGATCATAAAGCAAAACTCAAACCTAGATCATGCCAAAACTTTATTCTACTAGATCAAGATACTACTAAAAGGATTTAACTAAGAAAAAGGTAAAGATAGGAGTGTGATGGTGATACGATACCGGGGCACCTCCCCCAAGCTTGGCAGTTGCCAAGGGGAGTGCCCATACCCATGTGATTATGTCTCCTTTGCTGGTGAAGAAGGTGGAGGTGATGATGGATAGTCGCACATCGAGCGTAAGAGGTCCTCTAGCTTGCGGATAATGCCCTTGAGTGCAACGACATGCTCCTTCAACAAAATATTTTCACGTGTGAGATACTTGTTTTGTATACGAGCTAACTCAATCATCTTGAAAGCTTCGATCTCAGTTGGGGTAAGAAGATTGTGATCAAGTTGAAAGATGTCTTCTGTTGCCAGAACTTGGTCCTCCGTGGTCTTCTTGATCCCTTCATCCTTGTTGATCTCCATGGGTTCTTCCTTCTTCAGCTCTATCTTCATTAGCCAAGCATCGTTGTCACCATTGTTGGACGAGGGGGACGACATGATGCCTGGCCTTGACAACCCTGACAGGAAACAGCTCGAAACAAGAACAGAGGATAATTGCGTGACACGGGAGTCAAAACCTTCGGGAGATTATATAGTGAATTTTTACCGACCAAAATACGTAACGTGCAAGAAAACGGAGTCCGGAGAGCACACGAGGTGCCCACGAGGTAGGGGGGCGCGCCCAGGGGGTAGGGCGCGCCCTCCACCCTCGTGGATGCCTCCCGGACTGCTTCTTATTTTTCTATTTTTCTAAATATTCCAAAACGGAGAAAAATTGCCTTTAGAACTGTTTTGGAGTCGGTTTACTTACCGTACCACATACCTATTCCTTTTCGGAGTCTGAAACGTTCCGGAAAGTGTCCCTTATGTATTCCTCCGGGGTTACGGTTTCAATAACATTGGTTTCAACATTTATAGGATTACCTGAGATATAATGTTTGATTCTTTAACCGTTCACCACCTTCGGATTTGTGCCTTTGAAGTTGTTGATTTTTATAGCACCAGAACGATAGACCTCCTCGATAACGTAAGGGCCTTCCCATTTAGAGAGAAGTTTTCCTGCAAAAAATCTTAAACGAGAGTTGTATAGCAATACATAATCACCTACATTAAACTCACGCTTTTGTATTCTTTTGTCATGCCATGTTTTAACTTTTTCTTTAAACAATTTGGCATTCTCATAAGCTTGGGTTCTCCATTCATCAAGTGAGCTAATATCAAATAACCTCTTCTCATCGGCAAGTTTGAAATCATAGTTGAGCTCTTTAATGGCCCAATATGCCTTATGTTCTAGTTCGAGATGTAAGTGACATGATTTTCCATAAACCATTTTATACGGAGACATACCCATAGGATTTTTATATGCCGTTCTATAGGCCCATAAATGCATCATCAAGTTTCTTGGACCAATTCTTTCTAGATCTATTGACAGTCTTTTGCAAAATTAATTTGAGCTCTCTATTACTCAATTCTACTTGACCACTAGACTGCAGGTGATAAGGACATGCAATTCTATGATTAACATCATATTTAGCAAGCATTTTACGAAAAGCAACATGAATAAAATGTGATCCACCATCAGTCATTAAATATCTAGGGACTCCAAACCTCGGAAAAATAACTTCCCTAAGCATCTTAATAGAGGTGTTATGATCAGCACTACTAGTTGGAATAGCTTCTACCCACTTAGTAACGTAATCAACAGCAACTAAAATATGTGTGTATCCATTAGAGGCAGGAAAAGGTCCCATATAATCAAAGCCCCAAACATCAAATGGTTCAATAACAAGTGAATAGTTCATAGGCATTTCTTGGCGTCTACTAATGTTACCAATTCTTTGACATTCGTCACAAGATAAGACAAACTTACGGGCATCTTTGAAGAGAGTAGGCCAATAAAAACCGGATTGCAATACCTTATGTGCCGTTCTATCTCCAGCGTGGTGTCCTCCATAAGCTTCGGAGTGACACTTGCGCAGGATCTGTTCCTGTTCATGCTCAGGTACACAACGTCTAATAACACCATCTAGTCCTTCTTTATAAAGATGTGGGTCATCCCAAAAGTAATGTCTCAAGTCATAGAAAAACTTTTCCTTTTGCTGGTATGTGAAACTAGGTGGTATAAATTTAGCAACAATATAATTAGCATAATCAGCATACCATGGAGCAGTACGAGAAACATGTATGACATTTAATTGTTCATCCGGAAAGCTATCATCAATAGGTAGTGGGTCATCAAGAACATTTTCCAACCTAGACAAGTTGTCTGCAACAGGGTTCTCAGCTCCTTTTCTATCAACAATATGCAAATCAAATTCTTGTAGCAAGAGAACCCATCTAATAAGTCTAGGCTTAGCATCTTTCTTTTCCATAAGATATTTAATAGCAGCATGATCCGTGTGAATAGTTACTTTAGAATCGACAATATAACGTCTGAACTTATCACAAGCAAATACAACTGCTAAGAATTCCTTTTTAGTAGTAGCATAATTTCTCTAAGCATTGTCTAGAGTTTTACTAGCATATTGAATAACATTTAATTTCTTATCAACTCTTTGCCCTAGAACGGCACCTACAGCATAATCACTAGCATCACACATGATTTCAAAAGGTAAATTCCAATCAGGTGGCTGAACAATAGGTGCAGAGATGAATGCTTTCTTAAGTATTTCAAATGCTTCTACACAATCATCATCAAATACAAATGGTATATCTTTTTGTAATAAATTAGTCAGAGGCCGAGAAATTTTTGAGAAGTCCTTAATGAACCTCCTATAAAACCCGGCATGACGAAGGAAACTTCTTATACCTTTGATGTCCTTGGGACATGGCATCTTTTCAATAGCATCAACCTTGGCTTTATCAACCTCAGTACCTCTTTCTGAAACTTTATGACCCAAGACAATACCTTCATTAACCATAAAGTGGCACTTTTCCCAATTCAAGACATGATTAGTTTCTTCACATATCTGCAAAACTCGATCAAGGTTGCTCAAGCAATCATCAAAAGAGGATCCATAAACGGAGAAATCGTCCATGAAAACCTCACAAATCTTTTCACAAAAGTCAGAGAATATAGCCATCATGCATCTTTGAAAAGGTAGCAGGTGCATTACATAAACCAAAAGGCATACGTCTATAAGCAAAAGTACCAAAAGGGCAAGTAAAATTAGTCTTTGCTTGATCATTGGCTGACACAGGTATTTGAGAGAAACTAGAATAACCATCTAGAAAGCAAAAATGTGTATGTTTAGACAAACTTTCTAGCATTTGATCGATAAAAGGTAAGGGGTAATGATCCCTTTTAGTAGCTTTATTTAATTTTCGGAAATCAATTACCATCCTATAACCTGTAATAATCCTTCCGGAATCAACTCATCTTTATCATTAGGAACGACGGTAATACCTCCCTTCTTAGGGATACAATGGACAGGACTTACCCATTGACTATCAGCAACGGGATAAATTATACCTGCCTCAAGGAGCTTTAGTATTTCCTTTCTTACCACTTCTTTCATCTTAGGATTCAGCCGTCGTTGATGATCACGAATTGGTTTGGCATCTTCCTCCAAATTTATTTTATGTTGACATAGAGTGGGACTAATGCCCTTAAGATCATCAAGAGTATATCCAATAGCAGCACGGTGCTTCCTCAAAGTTTTCAATAATCTCTCTTCTTCATGCTCTGAAAGGTTAGCACTAATAATAACAGGATATATCTTTTTCTCATCAAGATAAGCATATTTAAGAGTATCAGGTAACGGTTTAAGCTCAAACACGGGATCACCCTCGGGTGGAGGAGGATCCCCTAGGATTTCAACAGGCAAATTGTGTTTCAGTATGGGTTCCTGTTTAAAGAATACATCATCTTTTTCCCTTCTTTCATTCATAAACATATCATTTTCATGGTCTAGCAAATATTGTTCTAAAGGATCACTAGGAGGTACGGCAATAGAAGCAAGACCAATAATTTCATCCTTACTAGGTAATTCCTCTTCACGGTGTTGTCTACGAAATTTAGAAAAATTAAACTCACGAGACATATCACCTAGACCAATAGTAACAACATCCTTCTCGCAGTCTATCCTAGCATTAACGGTGTTCAAGAAGGGTCTACCAAATATAATGGGACAAAAGCGATCTTGTGGGGAACCAAGAACAAGAAAATCAGCAGGATATTTAGTTTTCCCACACAAGACTACAACATCTCTAACAATTCCCATTGGTGAAATAGTATCTCTATTGGCATGTTTAATTGTGACATCAATATCTTCTAACTCAGCAGGTGCAATATCATGCATAATTTCTTTGTATAAGTCAAAAGGTATTGCACTAGCACTAGCACCCATATCACATAAGCCATGATAACAATGATCTCCTATTTTAACAGAAATAACAGGCATGCCTACCATAGGTCTATGTTTATCTTTAGCACAAGGTTTGGCAATTCTAGCAGTTTCCTCACAGAAATAAATAACATGCCCATCAATATTATCAGACAAGAGATCTTTAACAATAGCAATATTAGGTTCATCTTTAATTTGCTCAGGAGGTGTATAAGTTCTAATATTGCTTTAACGAACCACAGTTGAAGTTTTAGCATGATCCTTTATTCTAACAGGGAAAGGTGGTTTCTCAACATAAGAAGTAGGAACAATAGGATCATTATAAGTGACAGTCTTTTCTTCAACTTTAATAGGTGCAGCTACTTTTACTTCTATGGGAGGATGATATTTAAACCACTTCTCCTTGGGGAGATCAACATAAGTAGAAAAAGATTCACAGAAAGAAGCTACTATCTCAGAGTCAAGTCCATATTTAGTGCTAAACTTACGGAAAACATCGGTATCCATAAAAGATTTAACACAATCAAACTTAGGTGTCATACCTGACTCCTTACCTTCATCGAGATCCCAATCTTCAGAGTTGTGTTTAATTCTTTCCAATAAATCCCATTTGAATTCAATAGTCTTCATCACAAAAGAGCCAGCAGAAGAAGTATCGAGGAAGGTGCGATTGTTATCAGAAAGCCGAGCATAAAAATTCTGAATAATTATTTCTCTTGAGAGCTCATGATTGGGGCAAGAATATAACATTTATTTAAGCCTCCCCCAAGCTTGAGCAATGCTTTCTCCTTCGTGGGGCCAAAAATTATATATATAATTGCGATCATGATGAACAAGATGCATAGGATAAAATTTCTGATGAAATTCCAATTTCAATCGTTTATAGTTCCATGACCCCGTATCATCACATAGCCTATACCATGTCGATGCATCTCCCTTCAAAGATAAAGGGAAGACCTTCTTCTTAATAAAATCACCGGGTATACCTGCAAGCTTAAATAATCCACAAACTTCATCCACATATATTAGGTGTTCATCAGGATGCTTTGTTCCATCTCCTGCAAAAGGATTAGCTAGCAGTTTTTCTAACATACCCGAAGGAATTTCAAAGTGGACATTTTCATTTTCAGTAGGTTGAGGAGCAACTCTTTGCTCTACTGGTCGGGGTGAAGATACCCCGAACAAGCCCCTCAGAGGATTACTTTCCATAGTAACAAGTGACAGTAAATTTCAGCACACTATATAAATTTTTCCTTACCAAATTCCGCCTACCAAAGGCGCTTCACTCCCCGGCAACGGCGCAAGAAAAGAGTCTTGATGATTCACAAGTATAGGGGATCTATCGTAGTCCTTTTGATAAGTAAGAGTGTCGAACCCAACGAGGAGCAGAAGGAAATGATAAGCGGTTTTCAGCAAGGTATTCTCTGCAAGCACTGAAATTATAAGTAACATATAGTTTTGTGATAGGATAATTTGTAACGAGCAACAAGTAACAAAAGTAAATAAAGTGCAGCAAGGTGGCCCAATCCTTTTTGTAGCAAAGTACAAGCCTGGACAAACTCTTATATAGAGAAAAGCGCTCCCGAGGACACATGGGAATTATCGTCAAGCTAGTTTTTATCACGTTCATATGATTCGCGTTCCGTGCTTTGATAATTTGATATGTGGGTGGACCGGTGCTTAGGTGCTGTCCTTACTTGGAAAAGCATCCCACTTATGATTAACCTCTATTGCAAGCATCCACAACTACAACAAAAGTATTAAGGTAAACCTAACCATAGCATGAAACATATGGATCCAAATCAGCAACTTACGAAGCAACGCATAAACTAGGGTTTAAGCTTCTGTCACTCTAGCAACCCATCATCTACTTGTTACTTCCCAATGCCTTCCTATAGGCCCAAATAATGGTGAAGTGTCATGTAGTCGACGTTCACATAAGACCACTAGAGGATAGACAACATACATCTCATCAAAATATCGAACGAATACCAAATTCACATGACTACTAATAGCAAGACTTCTCCCATGTCCTCAGGAACAAACGTATCTACTCACAAAGCATATTCATGTTCATAATAAAAGGAGTATTAATATGCATATAGGATCTGAACATATGATCATCCACCAAATAAACCAACTAGCATCAACTATAAGGAGTAATCAACACTACTAGCAACCCACAGGTACCAATCCCGGACTTGGAGACAAGAATTGGATACAAGAGATGAACTAGGGTTTTAGAGGAGATGGTGTTGGTGAAGATGTTGTTGGAGATTGCCCTCTCCCGATGAGGTGAGCATTGGTGATGACGATGGCGATGATTTCCCCCTCCCGGAGGGAAGTGACCCCGGTAGAACAGCTCTGTCGGAGCCCTAGATTGGTTCCGCCAAGGTTCCGCCTTGTGGCGGCGGAGTCTCGTCCCGAAAGCTTGCTTATGATTTTTCTTCGGGCGAAAGAGTTCATATAGCAGAAGATGGCCACTGGAGGACCAACAGGGGGCCCACGAGGCAGGGGCGCGCCCAGGGGGGCAGGGTGCGCCCCTCACCCTCGGGGACAGGTGGTGGCCCCCCTGGCGTATTTCTTTCGCTCAATATTTTTTATTATTTCCAAAAATAACTTTCGTGGAGTTTCAGGACTTTTGGAGTTGTGCAGAATATGTCTCTAATATTTGCTCCTTTTCCAGCCTAGAATTTCGGCTGACGGCATTCTCCCTCCTTATGTAAACCTTGTAAAATAAGAGAGAATAGACATAAGTATTGTGACATAACGTGTAATAACAGTCCATAATGCAATAAATATTGATATAAAAGCATGATGCAAAATGGACGTATCATCCCTCCGTTCCGAATTACTTGTCGCAGGTCTGGATGTATCTAGATATATTTTAGTTCTAGATACATCCATTTCTGCGACGAGTAATTTGGAACGGAGGGAGTAGGTGATACGGTAAGTAAACAGACTCCGAAAATTCCGCAAAAATAATTTTTGTCACTTTTGGAATATTTAGAAAAATAGGAAAATAAGAAACTTCTAGGAAGCGTACCCTGGTGGGCACAAGAGACCATATCGCACCTGGCTTGCCAGGCGCGCCTAGGTGGGTTGTGCCCACCTGGGGTACCTTCCGGACTCCGTTTTTCTACAGTTTGCTTGTTTCCCAAGATAAAAAAATCTTTATATAGCCCCGAACCTGTTGATCACCGTATTTCTGTTCCCTTTTCTTGCTATTTTCGGTCAGGTTTGTTGAGCCAGGCATCATGTCTTCTTCTTCCTCCAATAACATGGAAGAGGATGTTTGGTTGATGAAGATCGAGTTGAAGAGAGAAGAGCCCGCAGAAGCCGTCAAGGGAGACGAGAGCAAGGAGGCTACCGTAGATCAACCCCCGGTGTTCGAGCAAGCACTACCAACCGAGGAGGAAGAAGAAGATATCCTTAAACCTTACTATGCTCATCTTACTCCTACTGGGATTGAGGCCTTTCACATCATTGAAACGGTCTGTGTGCAAAATAAGTATGTCACCCGTGAAAATATGCTACATCAAGAGCACATCATCCACCTCTGGGGCGTCATCCGTCGATTGGAGAATCTCTTGATCCTTCAGGACAGGATCGCTTCATGACCACCACCTTCTTCTTCATCACCAAAAGAGATTTAAGTATCGGGTATGGGCACTCCCCTTGGCTTCCGCCAAGCTTGGGGGAGGTGCCCTGGTATCGTATCATCCCCACTATCTTTTGCTTTTACTTATTTAAGTTTGATCCTTTTGCTTTAGATGAATAAAAGTTTAGTTCGATCCTTTCATTTCGAGAGTTTGCTTAGTGATCTATCATTGTAATCGTGTGCGAGATATATAATAAAGTTAGTTTGAGTTTTTGCTTTCTTTACTATCATGTTGCAAATCAAAAGAAATAAAATAAATAAAAAGAAAGGAAGTAAATAAAAGAAAGGAAACAAATGAAAAAGATCATATGCTAATCTTATGGTAGGTGATGACACCACATAAGGAAAAGTATAAGTAACTTTTTTTGTTAAAGATTGACAAACATAGCATTAGTCAATGATGCAACTCATGAAATAATTAATAAAGGAAGAGAAGATTCACATATAAATATACTATCCTAGAAATCTTTTGTGATTGTGAGCCCTCATCAAAATATTATACGCCAAAATTGTTGACGTTGGACAAGGAAGACAACTTAATGGTTTATGTTTGTTTATATTCACATAGAAGTCATATTTTCATGGATCCTTTAACATGTGGTGCTTGCCCCCTATCTTTGCTAGCCAAAAATTCCGCACTAAGTAGAGATACTACTTGTGCATCTAAAAACCCTTAAAAGCAAATCTTATTTTCAAGAGTCCACCATACCTACCTAGGGATTGAGCAAGATCAATCAAGTAAGTTGTCATTGGTGCAAAAAGGCAATAAAAATTTCTTCTAAAAGTGTGAGATCATTTAGTGTAAGAGAAAATTGAGCATTGTACGAACTTGTGATGGCAAAAAATAAAAGCGACAGATTGCATAATAAAGGTTGCTGTCACAAGGGGCAATACAACGTGTCGTTCTTTTTCACTAAGGGGTTGAGCATACAAACAAATAAGCGAAAGTTAACCTCTGATTCCCTCTGCGATGGGCCTATCTTTTACTTTTATGTATTTACTTTTATGCAAAGAGTCAAAAGTTTCTCTCTATTCCTTTTTAATTTCTCCTTTGGCAAGCATCATGTGGTGAGGAAATATCTAGGCACATATGTCCAGTTTAATATAGATAGCATGAGTTATTACTGTTGACATCACCCTCGAGGTGAATACGTTGGGAGGCGAAACTACAAGCCCCTATCTTTCTATGTGTTCGGTTGAAACATTTCGCCCATGTGTACGCGATGAGTGTTACCAATCATGGAAGACTATATGATGGTTGAGTATGTGGACTTGCCTAAAGGCTCCGATACGTGACCCTTCGTGAAAATATGATGAATTGTAGTTGCAAAGTTGACTGAGAACATATTTTGTTAGTTTCTAATAGAGTTTTTTGCTTTATACTTCAATAGTGTGATGAATTGTCACTTGTTCATGAGAAGCTATGATAAAAGTTCTATGATAAGAGTCTTATGTTTAAGTTTGTTGTTGTAATAATAATCAACATGATGCTTCTATGTCCGTATTTTGTTTTTATCGACACCTCTTTCTCTAAGCATGTGGACATGTTTTTTGATTTTGGTTTTCGCTTGAGGACAAGCGAGGTCTAAGCTTGGGGGAGTTTATACGTCCATTTTGCATCATGTTTTCCTATTGTTATTTATGATGTTTTTATCCATAATAATGCTTTTTGGAGTAATTCCAATGCATTTTCTCTCATAATATGCAAGGTATACACAAAAAGGGAGAATTCCCGCAGCTGGAAATCTGGACCTGGAAAAGCTACGTGAGGCTACCTATTCTGCACAACTCCAATCAAGCTGAAACTTCACGGATAACTTTTATGGAATATATGAAGAATAATGGAGCAAATAAGTACCAGAGGGGGCCCACTAGGTGGGCACAACCCACCTGGGCACGCCAGGGAGCCCAGGCGCGCCCTGGTGGGTTGTGCTCACCCAGGCCCATCTCCGGTGCCCATCTTCTGGTATATAAGTCATGTTGACCTAGAAAAAATAAGGAGAGGACTTTCAGGACGGAGCGCCGCCGTCTCGAGGCGGAACTTGGGCAGGAGCACTTTTGCCCTCCGGGGGAGTGATTCCGCCGGGGGAACTTCCCTCCCAAAGGGGGAAATCATTGTCATCATCATCACCAACAACTCTCCCATCTTGGGGAGGGCCATCTCCATCAACATCTTCAACAACACCATCTCATCTCAAACCCTAGTTCATCTCTTGTGTTCAATCTTCTTACCGGAACTATAGATTGGTGCTTGTTGGTGACTAGTAGTGTTGATTACTTCTTGTAGTTGATTACTATATGGTTTATTTGGTGGAATATTATATGTTCAGATCCAATATGCTATTTAATACCCCTCCGATCTTGAGCATGATTATCATTTGTGAGTATTTACTTTTGTTCTCGAGGTCACGGGAGAAATCGTGTTGCAAGTAATCATGTGAATTTGATATGTGTTCGGTATTTTGATTGTATGTATGTTGTGATTCCCTTAGTGGTGTCATGTGAACGTCGACTACATGACACTTCACCATATTTGGGCCTAAGGGAATGCATTTTGGAGTAGCAATTAGATGATGGGTTGCAAGAGTGACAGAAGCTTAAACCCCAGTTTATGTGCTATTCTGTAAGGGACCGATTGGATCCAAAAGTTTAATGCTACTGTTAGAATTTATTCTTAATACTTTTCTCATAGTTGCGCATGCTTGCGGGAGGGTTAATCATAAGTAGGAGGTTTGCTCAAGTAAGAATAGCACCTAAGCACCGGTCCACCCACATATCAAATTATCAAAATACCGAACACAAATCAAACCAACATGGTGAAAGTGACTAGATGAAAATCCCGTGTACCCTCAAGAACGCTTTGCTTATCATAAGAGACCGTTTTGGCCTGTCCTTTAACTCAAAAGGATTGGGCTACCTTGCCGCACTTTTGTTACTACTATCGTTACTTGCTCGTTACAAATTATCTTGCTGTCAAACTACTCTGCTACTTACAATTTCAGTACTTGCAGACATTACCTTGCTGAAAACCACTTGTCATTTCCTTCTGCTCCTTGTTGGGTTCGACACTCTTACTTATCAAAAAGAGCTACAATTGACCCCCTATACTTGTGGGTCATCAGTATCATGCAAGCCATTATTTATTAAGATGTATACTCATTTTACCTTGGGATGTGTTATGTACAGTAACATTGTTGGTGCAACAATTTGCCTCCTTATGTTTTGAAGATTGTTAACATAAACAGTAAGGGACTAATGTGTTTTCTAGTGCGCACAGAGTAACAGGTCCTGAAGTCATGGTGAGTTTGACATAAACTTCTAAGGTTATGAATCGCGTCGCAGCGAGCATTATCCACGAAGGTTATGCTGTGAAGAGTGACCCCTAAAAATTTATGACGTAAAGCAACTCTTTCGGTGGGGTGTAACACCCTGGATTTTGCCCTTCTCTTTTTGTGATGATTTTTTGGATTTCTTGTTTGAATTATTTTTCTGTGGCTATGTGGTTCTGAAACCTGGGAAGATCATGTCTTCCTAGGTTTTATAGTGGTTTGTCATCCTCATCAACATCCCAAGCTCCTGTCATTTTCATCCTTAACCCAATTCCAATATTCTTTTTATTGGGAATATTCCTTTTTCTATTAAAGCAATAACCCTATTTGACCTAAGTTGTGAAACAACCTATATTTCTGTCACTCCAAAAATTCCCAAATAATTCTCATAAATTGTTTGGGTCATATAATCCAGAAATATATCAAAATCCTTCCTTGGCATCATCGGAGATAATTCACAAATATTGCTTTTCTGATTCTGCCCTAAGTGGTTTTTTGAGAAGGAAGTGTCATTTATCTTTCCTTAGTTGACCCCAAACTCTTTATACACCTTTTCCTGTCCAGATAATTGCCCCATGCAAAAATTCAACTCAATTTGCCTAGTAAATATTCCTGCGCAGTTTTTCAAAGTTCCTGTCTGAGGGAATCCTGTGTGAAGGAAGTACAAGCTAGGCATATCCATATGAGTTGAAATTTTGCAAGGTCCTTCATTTGATCAAATCAT
Source organism: Aegilops tauschii subsp. strangulata (assembly GCF_002575655.3). NCBI lineage: Eukaryota > Viridiplantae > Streptophyta > Magnoliopsida > Poales > Poaceae > Aegilops > Aegilops tauschii. Next base: position 31,631,644 of record NC_053040.3, on the reverse strand, counting down.
CACTCTCCACCAAATTTGAGCTCATGTAACTCATCTATGTGAGCCCATCACCAAATCTTGGTTTCTGGTCAGATTTTCAGTTTGTGAAGCAACCATATTTTATATTGCTTCATTTAAGATGAAAATTTACCAGGACATTATCCTATCTATATTCACTCTCTCCACCAAGTTTTGGCCCATTTCATTAATCCATTTGCCCTGTGCAATTTTTCCATGATGCTATCGAGAGAGATGTTGTATGAAGCAAGTGCTAGTTTGGCTAATCCAAATGGCATGAAAGTTTTTGAACATCTTCATATCTTCAAATCATTGGGCCATGACCATTTTAAGATCATTTCATGCACCTATGTGAGTGCTACTTCATCATCTCTTAATCTGGCCCTTATGGTGGTTTGTACAGCAAGTACCCTCTAAACTCCTCCTCTTAAGCTGAATTTTGGTGATCAACATCACGTTAGCATGTGATCATCACCAAATAAACCCATTCCTTCGTGGATAAGTCTGGGCCCCCTCTGCTCAGCCCAAACACTTTGCTGCTGAAATGTTTTGGAGCCTCCTGCCAATCTATTATTTGCCCCTGGACCGAGTTATTTCTTCTTTTGGACTCAGGGTAGCAAGGTCCATGTACACTACACCATGTCAAAAGTTTAAGGGCAATTATCTGCCGGGAATGTTCAAGAATTTGGGGCAATTGACTGCCTCCGATGATTTATGTGCCGGGCAAGACTATATAGGTCAATGTAAGTGCCGGGAATGCTGTAGTTACAGGGGTAGCCAATCTGCCGGCATCTTTAGGGTCGACCCAATTGCCCTGAATTCCATTTATGGGCGAACACACTGCCGGTGACCGCGCGGATACGAAAGAATTGAGGCCCAAATAAGCGCGCGAGGCCGTCGCGCGAGAACGAAAAATTTAGAAGTCACTCGAAGCCCACCGCGGCGACGCGGCCTTCATTTCCCCCTTCTTCACACTACTTCTCGCCGCTCTCCCTCCCGCATCAGCCGTTGCACTGCATCTTGCCGTCGACGCCGCTAACCCTAGGGCCGTCGCTGACTCACCCACATCCTTCCGCCCCGCCCAGCGCCACCGCCCCCATCCCCTCCATCGCCCAGCTGCCCCATGCACCCCGCATTCACGCCTCGATCCCAGCACCGCCGCCTCTGAATCCCATGGTCACCCGCCACGCAATCCCCATCGACAACTCCCCAGTCCCCACACCCGTACCTCCGACGCACGCCGCAGCCACTACTCATCCACGTCGCACCCGCATCCCCAACCCAGAGTCGCCGCCGCATCCGGTCCAAATCGAGCAGCAGGGCAGCCGTGGCCAGATCCACAATGGTGCTTCCAAATCCATGGTGCTCATGTCTTCGTCAAGTTCGCGCTGCTCATGCAGAAGAACTCAGCATACCCATAGGGGGACTGCCGGAGGAGGAGGAGAAGGACCACCGGAAGGTCTTCATGGCACGCTTCATGGCTCAGCTCCTTGCCCACAACCTGCGCTGCTCCGACCCTAGTATATGGGGGACAAGGTCTGCCCCTTTCTCTCGATTTTCTCTCCTTTCCTACCTTCTTTTTCCTTCGATTGGATTCTCTGACGGATGTGTTCATCGCAGGAGGACCCATTGATGGACCTGACGCGAAGCTCAACGAGGAGAAAAAGGATCCCCGCCCACTTCATTGCACGTTCCATCAACACCATGACCAAGCCAGTCGTCAAGCAAAGGTAAGGTTTTCATACTCACCAAATCTCAACATGTACTGTATGTTTTGTTTCTTCATCATCCAGTCCTGGTACTTGCAATTGTACTGATATGTGAAACGTTTTGGTTCAAGCAATTTGTATGTATGTGTATGGTTAGACCGTGAGACTAAAACCTGTCAGTAGCAATGAGGGTGGTATTTCTAGTGTCATGTGTATATTCCTTCATTTTTCTCATATCAAATTTAGGACCAAGTTTATCTGAATTAATGTGCTTTTTTAATTCATCTTGTGATGAAGCTGCAATTCTGAGGACAACTACGTACATGCCCCTGCTATTTTGGACTGTCGAAGTTGGGTAGTCCTTGTCAGTGCAACTAATATTTACATTCAGTCCCACTAATTAGTAATTGTTGGGCTGAGTGTGTGTGTGCCGTGTGTGTATGGGTTTGGCCCAAAACCCCACCCTTGTGTGTATATACTCGTACATGTAGGTTGGAGCTAGAAAGAATGAAGAGTTTTTAGTCAGGACAGATAACCATGGATCCTTTTATATTGAGTTCATTTAAAATTACAATCACAGTTCTGATTACAAGGGCCATTCCAGTGAAAAGTAATCATAGCTTGCCATCTTTGCTAATAATAAACATAGCAACTTCAAGTTAGTCATTCTATTGTACTAAATTGGACAAGTAAAACCTGATCGAAGTAGTCCGTGATGATTTCCCAAGTGAAAACCTTAACTATAATCAGCAAGTGGCGTAATTTGTTCTTATGAGTGCATAACACACATTCTATGTGCGAAACTATCATTAGTATTAATGTAGTTGGTTATACATTCTATAATAGCATAATGCATTGGCTTGCGCCAAATCCTTCTGAAATCTTAAGTGTGCTTACTTGTTGAATGCAAAGTACAGGGCGACACAAATGCATTTTTTTAATCTGGATGAGTTGATGTTTCTTTTTCTGCCCATGCAACTTTTATGTTTAGACCTTTGCCAAAGATTCTTTCTTAGGAAGTTTTTTGTATGCCAGCTGTGTGTGTCTACTAGTTTTAAATTCAAGTGCAAACACAGTTGTAGTCTGGGTTACAGAATGGTTTGTAAATCCTGACATTCTCTTGCTTGCAAGTAGTTGTCCACTTCTATTTGTGGAACCTCTCGTATGCTCTAGTTTTTAAATCCTGATTGAAGTAATTGCTTTGCTTACAGTTGTGGATTTGTGGGATGTGTTCCTCCCTTCCAGCTGTGCCTGCCTCTATAAGCTCCGGCCTCTCCCTAGCCTGCGACGCCCCTTACCCTCCCCAGCCGGCGACGCCCCTTACCCTCCCCAGCCGGCGACGACCACTCATCTCCGACGAGCTGCCGTTGCGTGCCCTCCGCCCCCTGCTTGAGTCAGATCCGGACACCCCGGGCTCGCATCCGGCCTCCACCGCCCACCTGGATCCCTCCTCGTCATAGGACACCAGCAGCAGGCGGTGGTCGAAAACATGCCGAGACCGCCGTCACTGCATCCACGCGTGGAGGTCGCCGTCGCCAGGACACCACCAACCCGAGGAGGAAGAGGTATGGTTCCTCCCCCTGGCTGGCATCGCTTCCCCCTGGACAAAGGCTGCTGAATGCTGGTTGCTGCCTCGACCAGCACTCGCGCTCCGACCACTGCATCGTCCTCTGTCTCGTGGCTCCGACGAGTTGCCTGCCCCAGTGATTTGCCTCCTCTGCATGCGACTTACCTCCTCTCTGATCCGGTGAGGCTGCGCTGGTCCCCATCCCCTGTTTCCATCTCTCCCTCCCTCAGTTGTGTATGCAGTGGTGGCCATTGTGTGAAATAAATTGTAACAGTGGTAGTCCAGTAGAAATTTTGATAAAATTGGAACTTTCATATGCTTATAGAATTTCCTATGAACATTCACAGGGATTTTAGCATGGCTGCTGTTGGCACTTTGTATTGATACTATGTAATTAGTGTATGTATGAAATATATGTTAAAACGACTGGGATTTCTAGCACTTAATGTGAAAAAGAGCACTTTCCTGAATGGTGGTATTTTTGGCGCCTTGTTAGCTAATACTAGCAGTTAGTCGTCTGGCACTTTCATGTATGATCTGGAGCTTTGTTAGTTGTTACTGAAACATGCACTTTTTAATTGATATTAGCTGAACCCCCTAGTAATCTGAACCCTAGCAATCTGAAGATATGTATATGTCTTTTCACTGATATGTTTTTTCCTCTTCGTAATTGATCAACAGGTAGATGCCCATGAGTCTGGCAACAACTTCTGAGAAGGGGACTATGATTCGAGTATATATCGTGGCACAAGCAACTAAGGTGAACATTATTGTTCTTTGTTCTACAACCATGATAACTACTCTGCCATTTTGACTAATCTCATTTTACATTGTTACATCAACAGTCACATAGGTTTCAGTGGGGAGCATATCCATCAACAATTTACTCGCTCTCATTTGGGCTGTGCATTGCTCAACCTGATGCTTTTTCTGCCACAAGTTCATCAGGCTCTTTGCACACGTTTTTCCTTGACGCAGCCAGAAATGGAAGGTTGCATTTCCTTCTCAGTTGTTCTAATTCGTGAACCACTTGTGTGGACATATTTTTTATGTGCTTCAGTTTTCAGGAGACAGACGAATAAGTTACAAGGTTCAGTAATGTACATGCCAATTGTCTTTTTTTATTTCAGGTTGGCAACGCCTGCTACAAGGCTAGTGATCTACTCACCTTGTGCAACCATTTTCTTCACTCGTCTTGAAGACCATATAAGTTCAGTTTTGAATTTATATTGTATTGACCTAGAAAGGCTACAAAGTAAAGATGCTACTTAGGATGATCTTTTCATGTGTACGCAGTGCGTTGCACATATCTTATTTGTGGAAATGATCTGTTACTAGGTTTGTAACATACAAATGTGAAGCATCTATGTTGAACGTTTTATTGTTGGGTATGAATGGATTTCAATGCTAAGTCGAGATATCAGCTCATGTCAGCTGTAATGTAAAAGAAATAAATAGTATCCCCCTTTTTTTTTCTGGGAATACATTTAAGGGCAGATAGGCTGCCGGAAGCTGTAAGAATCACCGACAAATTATCTGCCAGGAATACTTAGATCTGTCGGGAAAGATAGTCTGCCGGAGAAGCATCATCTGCCGAGGAAAATAACTATATGCCGGGAATAGAACGTAGATAGAGGGCACATTAACTGCCCGAAATACTAGTATCTGCCGGGAAAGACATTTCCCGACCGGACTTTCCAGGGCGGTTTGCATGTGCCGGGGAAAGTCTTTCGTGGCAGATTGCATGCCTCATAAAGCGACTTTTACCGGCAGTTTTTCTGCCCTTGACTAAGATGTCATGGTGTAGCGGTACTTGACATGGTCGGCCCAGCCAGAACGCGCCTCTTGCACCAGTGCATGCGGTGATCATGCTTGTGTCATGCCAATAGCGAGCTCTGGCTCGTTCCGGTCGCTGTGCTCGTCCGCTCCCTCCGTGTCTCGACGTCCAACCTTGTCTAGGAGCTCCCCCGTGCTTGTCTGCGTCATCCTGTGCATGGGCCCGCTCCTGTTTCGCCGTCGTCGAGCGCTGGCAGCTGTGCCCGTGACCCGTCCGGCTCCTGCCCTCCATTAGAGCCAGCTTGAGCTCGCCCGTGAGCTCGAGAACCCTCCTCCTCGGCTATATATAGCACACCCAGGTCCTTCCGCACCTCAACCACTCCTCCCTCTCCCCATTTGCTCACCGGAAGTGCCCAAGCCCGTCGTTTCTTCGCCGCTCCTCCTCGACCATCACCAATGTCCAGCTAGTCCGGCCACCCCGAGCCTCCTCTCCTCCTCTAGCCACCACCCGAGTGCTCCTCTCACCTCCGCGAGCCGTCCCAACCCCTCTTCCCTCGCCGGAGTACCCCTGGGTCACCGCCCCCTTCTTCTATCGCCGCCAGAGCACCTCTCTGTCCTCCTCCCGTCGCCATCGCCCCACTCCTCCTCGGCGGCCGCCCTTCACCTGAACGGGCGCGGCAGGCTCCCGCGCACCCGCCGGTGGCCTCACCTCGGCTGGAGTTGGCTGGGCCGGCGCCGGCCTCTTCCCTGCCCTCGCTCCTTTGTCTCCAATCGGGGAGGCAGCGAGGTGGAAGAAGGCAGGCGTGAGGAGAGAGAGAGGATAAGGTGGCCCCCACCTGTAAGTGACACAATGCCCTGCCACATCAGCATAAGTGGAGACGTTTTTCCGGTAATACGTTCTCTTAGAAGGAAAGTGTATTCTGTTTCGGTTGCGGCCGAAAATACGCTTTCTTTGTGCAGAAAACGTAAGCTGCCCGAAGGCACTTTCAATTTTTCCTCCCAAAGAATTGTTTGTAGTAACTTTTATTACAGATTGGTCCCTGATCTTCCAACTCTCGTATCTCCGCAACCGTAACTTCATTTGAGGTGAATCCAAAGCCCACTTTGTCTTTTCGTGATCTTTCTGTTGGTAAAGTTTTCACTAGGTGGTCCCATAGTGAAATTGACCATTTTTCCCTTGCTTCTAATCAGCCCACTCCGAGAGAGAACCGACCAGCGTTTCGTTCCACGACTTCACCGCACTTCTTCCCGGAGTCTCCGTCACCCCCAGGCAAGCCACAACAGCCACTTGCATGATAGCCATGTAGTAGCCATGGTTTCTACTTGAATATTTAATAAAAGTTTGCCCGTTATCTGCCTGCTTGTTTGCTGCTACTGCCGTTGTTTCGGTTATGATCATGGTTTCATGTTCACCTTCATGCTATGTTCCGATGCATCTTGTTATCTTGTAATACTTTCTAGTATCATGTTCACATGTTTGCTTGGTAGTAGTAGTACATGCTGGTAGTAGTGATGTTCAGTCTGATGCATGCTTGCCGTCTGTTATCAAGTACCGTTGTTATGTGATAACCCACAAGTATAGGGGATCGTCTGTAGCCTTTTCCGATAAATAAGAGTGTCGAACCCAACAAGGAGCTAAAGGTACAACAAATATTCCCTCAAGTTCTATCGACCACCGATACAAATCTACGCACACTTGATGTTCACTTTACCGGAAACAAGTATGAAACTATTTTGTAGGAGTGATGCTAGAACTACTTTGCAAGAATAAAACTAGAAGTACTTTGTAAGATAATAAAAGTTATGTGTTTAGTAAAAGGGTTTGTGTAAACAAGAAAGTTGTTTGTCCCTAGGAAATCGATAACAAGTACCGGTAATCATTCTTGTAATTTTATATGAGGGAGAGGCATGAGCTAAAATACTTTCTCTACTTAGATCATATGCACTTATGATTGGAAATCTAGCACCGTAGGACAGCACCATAAATAAAATATACAATCATAACAACCAAGATCGCGATTAACCCACAGGACAAAACAGATCTACTCAAACATCGTAGGATAACCATAGATCATTGGGAAATAATATATGGAGTTGAGCAACATGTTTAAGTAGAGATTACAGCGGGGAGGAGAGGTGTTACATTGCTGCATAGAGGGGGAGAAAGTTGGTGATGATGGTAACAAGATTGTTGATGTAGATCGCCGTCAGGATCCTTGCCCCGGCGGCACTCCGGCGCCACCGGGAGAGAGGGGGAGAGAGCCCCCCTCCTTCTTCTTCCTTGGCCTCCCCCTAGATGGGAGGAGAGTTCCCCCTCCAGTCCACGGTCTCCATGGTGGCGGAGGGGCGGGAGCCCTTCCGAGATTGGATCTCCCTCTCTGTTCTCTTCTGTTTCGTGCTCCTTTGATCTGGCCAAAATCCGTTTCTTATATTCCGGGAGATCCGTAACTCCGATTGCACTGAGACTTTAACATGATTTTTTTCGGATATAAGCTTCCTTGCTGTTGGAAATATGCTCTAGAGGCAATAATAAAATGGTTATTATTATATTTCCTTGTTCATGATAATTGTCAATTGTTCATGCTATAATTGTGTTATCCGGAAATCGTAATACATGTGTGAATACATAGACCACAACATGTCCCTAGTGAGCCTCTAGTTGACTAGCTCGTTGATCAACAGATAGTCATGGTTTCCTGACTATGGACATTGGATGTCATTGATAACAGGATCACATCATTAGGAGAATGATGTGATGGACAAGACCCAATCCTAAGCATAGCACAAGATCGTGTAGTTCGTTTGCTAGAGCTTTTCCAAATGTCAAGTATCATTTCCTTAGACCATGAGATTGTGCAACTCCCGGATACCATAGGAGTGCTTTGGGTGTGCCAAACGTCACAACGTAACTGGGTGGCTATAAAGGTGCGCTACGGGTATCTCCGAAAGTGTCTGTTGCGTTGGCACGAATCGAGACTGGGATTTGTCACTCCGTATGACGGAGAGGTATCTCTGGGCCCACTCGGTAATGCATCATCATAATGAGCTCAATGTGACCAAGTGTTTGGTCACGGGATCATGCATTACGGTACGAGTAAAGTGACTTGCCGGTAACGAGATTGAACAAGGTATTGGGATACCGACGATCGAATCTCGGGCAAGTAACGAACCGATTGACAAAGGGAATTGTATACGGGATTGATTGAATCCTCGACATCGTGGTTCATCCAATGAGATCATCGTGGAGCATGTGGGAGCCAACATGGGTATCCAGATCCCGCTGTTGGTTATTGACCGGAGAAATGTCTCGGTCATGTCTACAAGTCTCCCGAACCCGTAGGGTCTACACACTTAAGGTTCGGTGACGCTAGAGTTGTAGAGATATTAGTATGAGGTTAACCCAAAGTTGTTCGGAGTCCCGGATGAGATCCCGGACATCACGAGGATTTCCGGAATGGTCCGGAGGTAAAGATTTATATATGGGAAGTCCTATTTTGGCCACCAGAAAATGTTCGGGATTTTTCGGTGTTGTACCGGGAAGGTTCCGAAGTGTGGCCCACCTGCATGGGGGGACCCACATGAACGTGGGTAGTGAGGGCAAGGCCCCACACCCCTGGTCAAGGCGCACCAAGATCCCACCTTAGAAGGAATAAGATCATATCCCGAAGGGATAAGATCAAGATCCCTAAAAAAGGGGGATAACAATCGGTGGGGAAGGGAAATGATGGGATTTCTTTCCCCCACCTTTGCCAACGCCCCAATGGACTTGGAGGGCAAGAAACCAGCCCCCTCCACCCCTATATATAGTGTGGAGGCGCATGGGAGCGGCACCCCAAGCCCTGGCGCCTCCCTCCCTCCCGTGACACCTCTTCCTCCCTGCTTGCGCTTGGCGAAGCCCTGCCGGGATCCCGCTACTTCCACCACCACGCCGTCGTGCTGCTGGATCTCCATCAACTTCTCCTTCCGCCTTGCTGGATCAAGAAGGAGGAGACGTCCCCGCTCCGTACGTGTGTTGAACGCGGAGGTGCCGTCCGTTCGGCGCTAGGATCATCGATGATTTGGATCACGACGAGTACGACTCCATCAACCTCGTTCTCTTGAACGCTTCCGCTCGCGATCTACAAGGGTATGTTGATGCACTCTTTTCCCTCTCGTTGCTAGAAGACTCCATAGATTGTTATTGGTGATGCATATAATTTTTTTAATTTCTGCAACGATCTCCAACAGTGGCATCATGAGCTAGGTCTATGTGTAGTTTCTATGCACGAGTAGAACACAAACTTGTTGTGGGCGTAGATGTTGTCGATTTTCTTGCCACTACTAGTCTTATCTTGTTTCGGCGGCATCGTGGGATGAAGCGGCCCGGACCGACCTTACACGTACGCTTACGTGAGACAGGTTCCACCGACTGACATGCACTAGTTGCATAAGGTGGCTAGCGGGTGTCTGTCTCTCCCACTTTAGTCGAATCGGATTCGATGAAAAGGGTCCTTATGAAGGGTAAATATAAGTTGGCATATCACGTTGTGGTTTTACGTAGGTAAGAAACGTTCTTGCTAGAAACCTATAGAAGCCACGTAAAAACATGCAACAACAATTAGAGGACGTCTAACTTGTTTTTGCAGCATATGCCTTGTGATGTGATATGGCCAAAAGGATGTGATGAATGAAATATATGTGATGTATGAGATTGATCATGTTCTTGTAATAGGAATCACGACTTGCATGTCGATGAGTATGACAACCGGCAGGAGCCATAGGAGTTGTCTTTATTTTTTGTATGACCTGCGTGTCATTGAATAACGCCATGTAAATTACTTTACTTTATTGCTAAACACGTTAGCCATAGAAGTAGAAGTAATCGTTGGCGTGACAACTTCATGAAGACACGATGATGGAGATCATGATGATGGAGATCATGGTGTCATGCCGGTGACGACGATGATCATGGCGCCCCGAAGATGGAGATCAAAAGGAGCAAAATGATATTGGCCATATCATGTCACTATTTGATTGCATGTGATGTTTATCATGTTTTACATCTTATTTGCTTAGAACGATGGTAGCTTAAATAAGATGATCCCTCGCAATAATTTCAAGAAAGTGTCCCCCCTAACTGTGCACCGTTCTGAAGGTTCGTTGTTTCGAAGCACCACGTGATGATCGGGTGTGATAGATTCTAACGTTCGAATACAACGGGTGTAAGCCAGATTTACACACGCAATACAATTAGGTTGACATGACGAGTCTAGCATGTACAGACATGGCCTCGGAACACGGAAGACCGAAAGGTCTAGCATGAGTCGTATAGAAGATACGATCAACATGAAGATGTTCACCGATGTTGACTAGTCCGTCTCACGTGATGATCGGACACGGCCTAGTTGACTCAGATCATGCTTCACTTAGATGACTAGAGGGATGTCTATCTGAGTGGGAGTTCATTGAATAATTTTATTAGATGAACTTAATTATCATGAACTTAGTCTAAAATCTTTACAATATGTCTTGTAGATCAAATGGCCCACGCTAATGTTGCCCTCAACTTCAACGCGTTCCTAGAGAAAACCAAGCTGAAAGATGATGGCAGCAACTATACGGACTGGGTTCGGAACCTGAGGATCATCCTCATAGCTGCCAAGAAAGATTATGTCCTAGAAGCACCGCTAGGTGACGCACCCATCCCAGAGAACCAAGACGTTATGAACGCTTGGCAGCAGCGTGCTGATGATTACTCCCTCGTTCAGTGCGGCATGCTTTACAGCTTAGAACCGGGGCTCCAAAAGCGTTTTGAGCAACACGGAGCATATGAGATGTTCGAAGAGCTGAAAATGGTTTTCCAAGCTCATGCCCGGGTCGAGAGATATGAAGTCTGCGACAAGTTCTTCAGTTGTAAGATGGAGGAAAATAGTTCTGTCAGTGAGCACATACTCAAAATGTCTGGGTTACACAACCGCTTGACTCAGCTGGGAGTTAATCTCCCGGATGACGCGGTCATTGACAGAATCCTTCAGTCGCTTCCACCGAGCTACAAGAGCTTTGTGTGAACTTCAGTATGCAGGGGATGGAAAAGACCATTCCTGAGGTATATTCAATGCTGAAATCAGTGGAGGTGGAGATCAAAAAGGAACATCAAGTGTTGATGGTGAATAAAACCACTAAGTTCAAGAAAGGCAAGGGTAAGAAGAACTTCAAGAAGGACGGCAAGGGAGTTGCCGCGCCCGGTAAGCCAGTTGCCGGGAAGAAGCCAAAGAATGGACCCAAGCCTGAGACTGAGTGCTTTTATTGCAAGGGAAGTGGTCACTGGAAGCAGAACTGCCCCAAGTACCTAGCGGACAAGAAGGCCGGCAACACCAAAGGCATATGTGATATACATGTTATTGATGTGTACCTTACCAGCACTCGTAGTAGCTCCTGGGTATTTGATACCGGTGCGGTTGCTCATATTTGTAACTCAAAGCAGGAGCTGCGGAATAAACGGAGACTGGCAAAGGACGAGGTGACGATGTGCGTCGGGAATGGTTTCAAGGTCGATGTGATCGCCGTCGGCACGCTACCTCTACATTTACCTACGGGATTAGTTTTAAACCTCAATAATTGTTATTTAGTGCCAGCTTTGTGCATGAATATTGTATCAGGATATCGTTTAATCGAGATGGCTACTTATTTAAATCCGAGAATAATGGTTGTTCTATTTATATGAGAGATATGGTTTATGGTTTATCCAATGAGATCATCGTGGAGCATGTGGGAGCCAACATGGGTATCCAGATCCCGCTGTTGGTTATTGACCGGAGAAATGTCTCGGTCATGTCTACATGTCTCCCGAACCCGTAGGGACTACACACTTAAGGTTCGGTGACGCTAGAGTTGTAGAGATATTAGTATGCGGTTAACCGAAAGTTGTTCGGAGTCGCGGATGAGATCCCGGACGTCACGAGGAGTTCCGGAATGGTCCGGAGATAAAGATTTATATATGGGAAGTCCTATTTTGGCCACCGGAAAATGTTCGGGATTTTTCAGTATTGTACCGGGAAGGTTCTAGAAGGTTCCGAAGTGGGGCCCACCTACATGGGGGGACCCACATGAACGTGGGTAGTGAGGGCAAGGCCCCACACCCCTGGTCAAGGCGCACCAAGATCCCACCTTAGAAGGAATAAGATCATATCCCGAAGGGATAAGATCAAGATCCCTAAAAAAGGGGGATAACAATCGGTGGGGAAGGGAAATGATGGGATTTCTTTCCCCCACCTTTGCCAACGCCCCAATGGACTTGGAGGGCAAGAAACCAGCCCCCTCCACCCCTATATATAGTGGGGAGGCGCATGGGAGCAGCACCCCAAGCCCTGGCGCCTCCCTTCCTCCCCGCTTGCGCTTGGCGAAGCCCTGCCGGGATCCCGCTACTTCCACCACCACGCCGTCATGCTGCTGGATGTCCATCAACTTCTCCTTCCCCCTTGCTGGATCAAGAATAAGGAGACGTCCCCGCTCCGTACGTGTGTTGAACGCGGAGGTGCCGTCCGTTCAGAGCTAGGATCATCGGTGATTTGGATCACGACGAGTACGACTCCATCAACCTCGTTCCCATGAACGATTCCGCTCGCGATCTACAAGGGTATGTAGATGCACTCTTTTCCCTCTCGTTCTTATAAGACTCCATTGATTGTTCTTAGTGATGCGTAGAAAATTTTCAATTTCTGCAACGATCTCCAACACTTGCGCCCCAAGTAGAGCTCCAACGATTTCGAAAAATGCACAACCCACCACCACGCGCCAGGGGCCTCCGTTTGCGGTTATTCCTACTCCCAAAAATCACATACATTCCAAAATAATTCTCCGTGAAATTTTATTGCATTTGGACTTCGTTTGATATGGATACTCTGCGATACAAAAAACATGCAGAAAACATGAACTGGCACTGGGCACTGGATCAATAGGTTAGTCCAATAAATCATATAAAAATTTGCCAAAAGTATGCAAATTTTTTATAATATTGGCATGAAACAATAAAAAATTATAGATACGACGGAGATGTATCAACATCCCCAAGCTTAATTCCTGCTCATCCTCGAGTAGGTAAATGATAAAAAAGATCATTTTTGATGTGGAATGCTACCTAGCATAAACTTGATCATATGTCTAGTCATGGCATGAATATTAAGACATAAGTGATTCAAAGAAATAGTCTATAATTTGACATAAAGACATCAATACTCAGGCATCCCAACAAACAATCATATCTTTCAAAATATGAATGCTAAAGAAAGCTATCCCTACAAAATCATATGGTCTTGTCATGCTCTGTCTTCTTAACACAAAGTATTTATCACGCACAAGCCCGAGGACAAGACGAGCAATTGGTTCATACTTTTTAATGCGCTTCAGCTTATTCAACCCTCATGCAATACATGAGCGCAAGCCATGGATATAGCACTACGGGTGGAATAGAGTATGATGATAGGGGTAAATATAAAGAAGAAAAAAAAGTAAGAAAGTCTCACACCGACGCGGCTAACCAACGGGCTATGGAGATGCCCATCAATTGATATCAACGTGAGGAGTAGGGATTGCCATGCAACGAATGCACTAAGAGTTATAAGTGTATGAAAGCTCAATATGAACACTAAGTGGTGTGCATCTAATCCTATAATGAAAAATTCCCACTAGTATATGAAAGTGATAACATAGGAGACTCTCCATATGAAAACATGGTGCTACTTTGAAGCATAAGTGTGGTAAAGGATACTAACAATGCCCCTTCTCTGTTTGTTTTTTTCTTTTTCCCTTTCCTTTTCTTTCTTTCTTTTCTTTTTCTTTTCTCTTTTTTTTCTTTTTCTTTTTCTCTCATTGTCGGGAGTCTCATCCCGACTTGTGGGGGAATCATAGTCTCCATCATCCTTTCCTCACTGGGGCACTGCTCTAGAAAAAATAATGATGATCATCACACTTCTATTTACTTATAACTCAAAAGAAAAAGAAAAATTACACCTCGATACCTATGACAAAATATGACTATATGAATGCCTCTGGCAATGTACCAGGATGTGCAATGATCTAGCGTAACATGTATGAAAAATGATGAATGGTGCCTGAGCCACAACTACTATGTTAGCTATATGATCATGCAAAGCAAGATGACAATGAATGCTCAAGTCATCAAACGAAAGCGGTGGAAGTTGCATGGCAATATATCTCGGAATGGCCATGGAAAAGCCATAATAGGTAGGTATGGTGGCTGTTTTGAGGAAGATATAGTAAGGCTTATGTGTGATAGAGCGTATCATATCACGGGGTTTGGATGCACCTGCAAGTTTGCACCACGTCTCGAGGAGAGAAAGGGCAATGCACAGTACCGTAGAGGCTAGCAAATTGCGGAAAGGAAAGAGTGCATATAATCCATGGACTCACATTACTCATAAAGAAATCATATACTTATTGCAAAAGTTTATTAGCCCTCGAAGCAAAGTACTACTACGCATGCCCCTAGGGAGATAGATTGGTAGGAAAAGACCATCGCTCGTCCCCGACCGCCACTCATAAGGAGGATAATCAATAAGAAATCATGCTCCAACTTCATAGCATAACGAGAGACTATACGTGCATGCTTAGGGAATTACAAACCTTAACACCAATATTCTTACTAAACACAACCATTTACTGGTACCTCCCACATATTCCATCTCTATATCGCAAAACTATTGCAAGGAATCAAACATATCATATTCAGTGATCCACAAGTTTTATGTAGGATTTTATGACTAACCATGCAATTGACCAATTCCTTTTGACTCTCTAAATAGATATAAGTGAAGCATGAGAGTTTAATTCTTTCTACAAAAGATCATGCTCTAACAAATATAAATGAAGCAAAAGAGCATTCTTCAAATAATGGTTTTCTATGTGAAGAGAAACAGGCAATCCAAACTTCAAATGATATAAGTGAAGCACATGAAGCATTCTATAAAGCCATACTCAAAAGATATAAGTGAAGTGCAATGAGCATTCTATAAATCAACCATGGAATATCTCATACCAGCATGGTGCATAAAAGAAAAGTGAAAACTAAATGCAAAAGACGCTCCAATATTTGCACATATCATATGAACGAAACGAATCCGGAAACATACCGATACTTGTTGAAGAAAGATGGGATGCCTTCCGGGGCATCCCCAAGCTTAGACGCTTGAGTCTCCTTGAATATTTACTTGGGGTGGCTTGGGCATCCCCAAGATTGAACTCTTGCCTCTCCTCCTTCTCCTCATATTGAGACCTCCTCGATCTTTGAACACTTCATCCACACAAAACATAACCGAACTTTTAATGGCGGGGTTAGTGAATATGGCAATGAAATCCCATCATGTACTGGTGTAACATTATTGTATAATTGTAAACAAACACTACCCACTATGTGATATCACAATTCTATGGCCCCAAGTCAAGGGGGATTCAACAAGAATTAAAACATACGCAAATAATGAAGCTATAACAGCAATCTGTGAAAACAGGACAGTGTGTAAAGATTTGTGAAAGAACATGTGGTGCCCCCATGTGTGGTTTTGGTAATTGATGACATTCTCTATCTACTAATGGTTTGCATCGAGTTATATTTGAAGGATTCGTCCATAGGCTTTTCTTGAGGTCCATTTGTTGGTTTCAAGGAGAGTATGTGATGATCAAGGTGCTATTCAAGGAATTATCTAAAGACTGGTCATGTGAGAGGTCGATCAAGAATAAGTCAAAGAGTGAATCAAGTTGATCAACTCACAAAGCTTGCAAGATGTACCAAGAGGGATCAAGTGATCCCATGGTATGGTAAGCATTGTCCATTACGCGTTGTGAACTAACCCATGGTCTACGTGATAGTTCTTTGTGGGGTTAGGTATGTTTTCATGGGCTTGCGTTAAGAGGAAGATATCATACAATCCATGGAGAGGATGACATCAAGTGGTGATCGTAATCAAGATTGCGGTATGCAAGTTCAAGTGGAGCATCATGAAGAGATCACGTCCTTGATGCTTCGCATCCATTGTGGTGACAATGTACTTGTGAAGATGCGCTAAGGAGTGGCTCATCCATAGTGGAGTATGGGGGAGCAATCTACTAGTCTTCATCAAGCTAGCGCAATCAAGAAAGGTGGTACAAGTTGAGGTGGTCAAGATCTTCATCATCTAGCTCAAATGGATTATGCACAAGGCAAAGGTTTGTCCTTGATAGGTTTCTATTTTATCGGTCTCATGGTGTTAGTTGGGAGACCGGATTATAGGGTTGATAGCCTTACTATCAAGGGGGGCTCTTGAGCGAGTAGCTTATTCGTATCGTTCGTAGAGAGCTCAAACCTTTGCAACTTTTGCATCATATTCCTTGGTTCTTGTTTGTCTTTTCTCTTTGTGAGGTTTTAGAGCTTGTGGTTATCTTCGTGACAAGCTCTAGTTCATCGAAAACCAATTTCCTATGCATCTTCTTTTGCATTTTCGGTGTTGGAGTTTTTACCGGTCTTATTTGAGAAAGGGTTCTCACAATTTTGTTTTTGGTATTTCCCAATTGCTATTTCTTGATATTTCTATCAAGATTTTGTTAGCACTTGTCTCTAGCTTTCCAACAAACTTGGTTTCATCAAATTAGGAGTTCGTTTGCAAAAGTTGTGGCCGTTTCAATTTTAGCGGTTCCCGCATCTCTCTGCCTAGTGCGGGTGCCCGGGGTCCTTGACCCCGGGTGCCCGGGGTCACCCAAGCCCCTCCATAGTGACCTCTCTGGTCGGTCCGGGCGCATGGGTTCTCGCCCCCTGGGTGCCCGGGGTCATCCGGGGCGCTCCCTCTCTTCCTCTGATCACCCCGGGTGCCCGGGCTCCTCGGCCTCCTCCTCTCGGCCCCCTCCGGGAGCCTGGGGTTGGGACCCCCGGGTGTCCGACCCCCATGCCTCTGTGCTTCCCTTGTTCGTCCGGGTGCCCGGGGTTTGCCCCCCGGGTGCCCGAAGTTTAGTGGCTTTTTCTCTGGGTTGTCCAGGTGCCCGGACCTTGTCCGAGTGCCCGGGGTACAACGGTCTTATTTTTCTTGGGGGTATTTATACCCCCTTCTTCCTCCTCCAACCTATGAAAAATCTGAGCAAGCTTTTCCCCCCACCATTTTTGACCTCTTGGAGCTTGCTAACTCTCAATCCCTCCATGGATTCTTGCTAGTTTTTTAGGGAAAAGAGAGAGTTGATCTAGATCCACATTTCCACCAATCACTTTCTCCTCTATGTGAGGGGAACCCCTTTTATCTAGATCTTGGAGTTCTTGGTGTTCTCCTTCTTGTTCTTCCTCTCATTTTCCTCCCTAGCATTAGTTGGTTTGGTGGGATTTGGGAGAGAAGGCACTACAAGAAAAGGACACATCCGTGACATTTTGGGCCGAACGAAATTTTTCTCTCTCATACTTATGACACTTCTATGACGATAATTGTGAAAAAACACGGTATCATCATAGATGTGGTGGGGTCTTACTTCTATGAAAAAATCAAGACAGAAAATGGGCTTTTCGTCCTGGGCGGGCTGGAGACGCAGCTGCATGACATTCTTTGGGCCGTCCATGACGGAAAAAACCGTGGTAGAAGCGAGGGCGAGGAAAATATCGAGGTGTTCCCGGTTACAGTGGGTGGTCGGGGCCGAGCAATGCGCGTTTCTCTCATACACGCATGTGCGTGGGTGCGAGGCGCTGGGCTCTAACTGAACCCCGAGCGAGGCGTTGGGCTCTAACTGAACCCGAGCGATTGCACTGCAAGCTACGCATTACTAAACCCGAGCGATCGATCGATGGCTGTTAAATGAACCCGATCGAGCGATTCCTTCGCTACTGCTGCTAACTGAAGCCGATCGATGCTGCCTCTGGATGAACAGTGAGCGTTGCGGGGGGGGGTGGATGAACAGTTCCCCGTGGGGTTGGATGAACAGGACCCCGTGGCATTGCCTCTGCATGAACAGTGAGCGTTGCTGGGGGGTTTGGATGAACAGTTCCCGGTGGGGGTGAATGAACAGGACCCCGTGGTGTTGCCTCTGGATGAACAGTACCCCGATCGTTCGAGCCGGTTGGGGCTGGATGAACATGACCCCGTGGAGGGCAGGATGAACAGGACCACCCCGTGGAGGGCAGGATGAACAGTAGACGGTGGAGGGCAGGATGAATAGTAGCCCATGGAGGGGTGGTTGAACAGGAGCCCGTGGAGAGGGCTGGTTGAACAGTAGCCGATGGAGTAGCGCGCGGTGGAGGCTGGATGAACGGGAGCCCGTGGATGAACAGTCGCAGGTGGAGGCCGGAGGAGGTCGACGGTGGAGATGAACAGTATCCCGTGGAGTCCCGTTTTGCGGTACGCCACACCCCTCCCGATGAACAGGACCCCCATTTCGACCATAGCGCTCCAACACAAGTCCGTTTCCTCCGTTTTGCGGTACGCCACACCCTCCCGATCAAAAGGACCCCCGTTTCGACCGTAGGAGGTCCGTTTCCTCCGTTTTGCGGTATGCCAGACCCCTCCCGATGAATAGGATCCCGTTTCGAACGTGGCCGGTCGAACACAAGGCCGTTTCCTCCGTTCTGCAGTATGCCAGGCCTCGTTTCCATCGGCTGTTCCGTCCAAGCCCTCCCGATGAACACGACGACGCATTCCGTTCCCACCCAGCTGGTTGGCTCCCCATGAACACGACGATGACGTTGTTTCTCCGTTCCGACCCAGCCATGTACACGAGCCCTGGCCGTACATATGCGTGAGTAGATTGTTCAAGACCCTGCCCGTATGTACGTACGTGCGCGTATTTTCTTTCTTGCACACTGGCCGCTGTACGTACGTGTACATGCTACGTGCGCGCCTCTACATCGACCAGTATGTACGTACACGTTCGCGACCAGAATGACAACGCTACGCACGCTTCGACTAGGTGGGTCCCGACTGTCAGGCATTTCCTTGCCTGCGAAGATGTAGCTGGTGGGTCCCAGCAGTCAGGGGGTGAATCGTTTTTTTTTGCCCGGACGCACTTCCTTGCGTGCGAAAATGTAGCTGGTGGGTCCCAGCAGCCAGGGGGCGAATCATTTTTTTTTGCCCGGACGCACTTCCTTGCGTGCGAAAATGTAGCTGGTGGGTCCCAGCAGTCAGGGGGAAATGTTTTTTTCGCGAAATACGGTGGCCCGTCCGGTGGGTCCCCGATGTCAGGTGGAGGAATAATTATTTTGCGCGTAATAAGGAGGCACTTCCTTGCTACGGCCGTGGACCCAGCTGACAACCTCTCCACGTACAGTCCATGTCTGATGGAAGCCGTTCCTTGACCACGTTGACCACGCTGCGCCGAGAGCACCAGGGCGGTGGACGACAGCGAGGCCTAGGAAGGGGGCGACGCGGAGCCGGGGAAGACGCGGCAGTGCATGCCCACGCGTAGAGGAGTACGAGGGTTCACTGGTTCCCTGCAGTGTGAGGCTGTCTTCGCCACAGAATAACAGGGGGTGTGGGTGTGAGTAGAGGGATGGCCTGGCCAGCGGTGGGAATAGTAGGGGGCGGTGAGGCCTCCGCGGCAGCACAGCCAGCCACGGGAGGTAGGAGCATGCGGCACGACCGGCGCTGCTTTGGGCAGCTGGAGCAACAAGACCAGAGGTTGAAGAAGCACTACGGCCGTTGGATGGACATCGCACAGTCACTGGAGTTAGAATCATTCATATTGACTAAGTTGACAAAGCACTCCGTCCCCATCAACTTTGTAGGCCCACAAGTCAGCCTCCTACCAAGGTGGGTCCCAACCAGCAGGGGGAGTATTCACTTTTTTGTGCGTAATAAGGAGGCACTTCCGGTGGGTCGAGCTGACAATGGGGGGAATGTTTTTTTCGCGCAATACGGTGGCCCCTCCGTTGGGTACCAGCAGTGAGGGGGTTAACGATTTTTTTGCGAAATACGGTGGCCCGTCCGGTGGGTCCCTGGTGTCAGGTCGAGGAATCATTATTTTCCGCATAATAAGGAGGCACTTCCTTGCTGCCGTCGTGGACCCAGCTGTCAGCCTCTCCACGTACAGTCCACGTCCGATGGAAGCCGTTCCTTGACCATGTTGACCACGCCGCGCCGAGAGCACCAGGGCGGTGGACGACGACAAGGCCTAGGAAGGGGACGACGCGGAGCCGGGGAAGACGCGGCAGTGGAAGCCCGCGCGGAGAGGAGTACAAGGGTTCACTGGTTCGGCTGCGGAGTAAGGTTGCCATCGCCGCGGAATAACATGGGGTGTGGGTGAGTAGAGGGATGGCCTGGCCAGCGGTGGGAGTAGTAGGGGCGGTGAGGCCTCCGCGGCATCACAGCCGGCCACGGGAGGCAGGAGCACGCGGCACGGCCAGTGCTGGTTTGGGCGGCTGGAGCAAGAACACCAGAGGTTGAAGAAGCACTACAGACGTTGGATGGACATCGTACAGTCACTGCAGCTAGAATCGTTTATATTGACTAAGTTGACAAAGCCCTTGGTACGCGTCAACTTAGTAGGCCCACAGGTCAGCCTTCGAAACGGTGCGCCCTAGATGTCAGGGGAGGAATCATTTTTTGGGCGGCTGAAGCAAGAATATCCGAGATTGAAGAAGAAGCATGACATCCGTTGGATGGACATCCAACGGCCATAGCTGCCAGAACGGTGTGTTGTTGACAAAGCCTTGCATACGCGTCAACCTAGTTTTTTTAGGGGACGCGTCAACTTAGAAGGCCCACAAGCGTGTGGCAGAGAACATATAGCCCATTTGCGATTTGTAAGAATGTATAGCCCATTTTTTAATTCTAATGGAATTTACTACAGCCCATTTACAGTTTGTTAAAAGTACAACCCATTTTCTAGCTAGGACAACGATTAATAATTTCAACCAACCGCTCAAAACAGAATTAAAAAAATCCCACATTTTTATGGGATCCCAAATATTTTTATCCGAAATTTCCAGTCAGATTAAATATAATTTTATAATAAAGTTGTATTATGTTAAAATTCAACGAAATATTGCGCGCGCAACAAGTAATGAAATTAAAATTTTCAAATTCCAAAAATAATATATTTTTAAACTAATTACGCGTTTGGTGCATCTATTTATAGTTACTGCCCAGTTATTATAATTACATCCCATTTATTATTTCTTAAAGTCCATTTTCTTGTTAATCCTAATGCATACCTCCTAGGAAAGTTTGCAGCCCAGCGGGGCGGAGAATAACAAGTTGACCCGGATATTGTGTACAACTGTCGGCCCAGTTGCATTGCTGATGTCGAAAAAAAGGCCTGTGTAGTACAATACAACCTAACATGGCTACTCAGCCCACATTCAGCGACGCCGGAATGGCCCAAGCAAGGCTTCTGTACAAGTTTTTGAAGTCAGTGAGCTCAATTAATAACTTAAGAAAAAAGTTAGATTACAGTGGAACCTAATTAAAAGATGTCACGAGCAAAGAAATAATTCAACGGGTCCCACTTGTGCGTGTGTGCGTGTGTGTGTGTGTGAGAGAGAGAGAGACCCATCGGTCGATGCTCGTAAATACATCTTTCAGCCATATGGATTGCTGATGCTCAGTAAAAACTTATATAGTTGACACAATCATATAGAACATCATAGCACACTTAACTTGCATACAAAAATTTCACACCGGGACACAATCAGGATGGAAGCAGTGGATCGCTACGGGTAGGGCTATGTTGAAACCAACGAACTCGTACATAACGGTTCATATTCTTTATCAATGACAGGGAAATATCTTGAATGTTCTGCAAAGAAAACAGACAGACAACACAATAAGTTCTGCTAGCACATTAAGTTGACGTACAACCCTTTCTAAAAGAAGTTCAGGCACAAAATTAGAACATGTCACAATCAAATGTACTGGCACATCAGTGCTTCACACCCATAGCTCGGATTTAACTAGTAGTATCTGACAAGATTCAGTTGTTACCTCAAATTAGAGCACATCCAGGAAGCGAGCCCTGCCGCTTCTCCCAAAGAAGCAGTGGCCTCCGCCGTGCGATGGAGTAGGCCCTGTGCCATCCATCGTTCCGAGCAACACGGGGAAAGTCTGATGTTGACTCCTGTAATGGATGTCGTCGACGGACCCTAACACCAGCGGTGGCGGCAGGACTTCGATTGATGGATTGACCACTTCTTCGACATGCACGAACACTCGATACAGGTACATTCCTAAGGTGGTCCGCGGCAGCCTTGGTGGCGACCAATATTACAACCCCGGTTCCTGCACCGGTATCTCAACACCAATCACCTTCGGTATGGTGGACGGCTTCTTCATCCATGCCATAACCGTCAGAGCCCAGCTGTCTGGAGGAACAAACATACTTACGAGCTCACCTCCAAGGTCGTTGATAAGCTCATCCTTGGACTCGCTGTTCCAAGCACGTCGAGGCATGCCGTGGAAGGTAAGCTTTGTTAAAAACTCAAGCTCAGAGGGCACCGAGCCCCATCCTGGGTGCCACCGATCAAAGCTCACCAGCGCGCCATCGTAGAACAAACGCCGGGAAGATTCGAACACACGACTGCAGTCGAAAGTTGTCCGGAACCTGACGAAGAAATCAGCCGGTGGCGGACAGACTTCGACGAGCAAGTCACTTATTTGGATGCAGTGCGCAATGCCAAGAGCTTTGACAAGGTCGTCCGGCGAGACGGGAGGCCGGTCGCCTTTGATGGTTACCATCAGCACTTTGCCGGCAAACTAGTCGTCAAGCGCCGCCATGCCACTGTTGAGCAACAACATGCAGCGACCGAAGGCAGGACGGACCTCAGGATCTCCGGCTCGGAGATCTGCGTTGACCGGGGACATGATAGTGAGCTTGAGTACAGGGAGTACAGGAGGGGGATTTGGGGGAATTGGAGTAGGAATCGAGATTCCAGAGGTGGGGGAGGGGCGGGAGATTGGGGATGAAAAGGTAGCTTGAATTTCGAACACGCGCCAATATGCTCTCGGCGCGCAAGCGCACGAAAACACCGGTGGTGCCAACATGTCGGCCTAAGAGTCCTTATTCTTTCTTTTTCGGAGATCCCGGCCTTTTTTTAGGATCTTTTGAGAGCGCGTCCTGAGAGTCATAATTGACCTGTTTGGCTTGCGTTACTACTCGGCCAGTATTCAACGACACCTCACTGGCCCAAACAAGTGTACATCATCGAAAGGACACTGAGCTCAAATTATATAACTTGAAAAAGGAGATACACTCTGAACACTGGAGAATGGTGATGCCCTCATTTAGCCCACTAGTAGTTCGAGACAATAAACAGTTCGAAACAACGATATATACAACATTCAAACACTGACTAGTGACTACTACTGACATAAACAGCAAGACATGATAGTTCATAAGAAGTCTTGCTACACCGCTAAAACGCACCCATCTGCAGCGCTCAGACTCTCGTGATCCGGACGAGAATGACATTGTAAACAGAGACAACTATTAGATAGTAAGAGTGACATAGACGAGGATGACCAAATGACAAGGAATATGCATAACAAAAGAAAGAACTACCCATCCAGAACAAGCAGCAAAGACAACAAAGTCATTCAAAGAGATGATCCAACACCATCATAATTTGCAGCCCCGCTTCAGCGACCAATGACCCGGAGACACCAGTACTCCACCCTTTCGACGCAACAGCCCAATTACCTATCAACCTGAAGGCTTGAACCACATCACTGCCTATTGCAATTGACACATCCAAGGATCAAAGTTAATCCGAATGCCTTTGTCATTCTAACCTTCTTTTGGCTGCAGGCTGTATCGTTGACAATCAGGGGAGTTTGCTCCCGAACTCCTAGGGCTCGCAGTGTAGACACAGTTTTCCATAGCAAACAGAGCCTCTCTGCCATCAAGGTCCTTGCCAACGGTGATCTCCTCGTTAATCGGATAATTGAGTCCAAGAAACAAAGAGTGTGAAACAAGGCTGTTTACCCGCCTCCCACTAAAAAATCCTAAAGGCCCCAACAAGCTGGTATCCTGCTCATAGACGTAACTGCCACTGTCTGGATACTCACGTATTTCACGGTGCTTGTATACAGTGGGGTTTTTGCAATATAACTTTTCCGGCTCATGTTTCCGAATGATCATCAGTCTTTTGTCGTCGTCTGATCGAGCGAGGAAACAGTTGTGCTTCCCTGTTTTTGGCAAAGGTGGTGTGATTACAAAGGGTAGTAACTATAGGGACACTGCATCATATCAAAAAGGACAGGCATTGTTAGTGTAAGATCAGCATTGTTCGGAGTATGAGTAGGATAATGCAAGAAACAGCATTGATATGTCCCTATTGGAACTGGGAGGAAAATACAGGGAAATGTATACTGGGTTCGAAAATATAGAAGTCCCACGCATGGTTATACTCATGTTATCTCGCAATCGATTCTTTACAGGAAACTACCATGTCATGCATGTTGTGGAATCATGTTCCGTCCTCACAAACAAATTCTTCAAGGTAACTAACAGACCATGCATTGTCATATACTCGTGTTCTGTGGGCAAAATTTTTGTGAGGATATTATTCTAGCCATTGATTGCTGAAGGGCGAATATAGGTATGTACACATGGTAAGCATTACAGGATTTCACTACTTCCAAATATAGAGTTCTCCATATGCACATGTACTTCCCTAATGTATGGTTAGATGAAACCAACAGTGTGGTGCATGTTTCTACATCATGAAAATGAGGAAACTAACATGGCCATTGATACACACTCATATTTAGTAGTAGTATATAGATTACTGTAAAAATAAGGAGAATATCCATATATTCCTAACCGTTTGATTATTCAGGGGTAGAAATTGGTTGTAATGACATGATCACAATCGCATGAATTAACTCATTCCATATATAGCCGATTTACGGCGTCTCTACTACATTGCCATAGTTCTACTCAAATTCTGCTCAAACTGGTATATGCCAATCATCACAAAAAGTTCAAACAGTGTCATGGCGTCATCATTAACATGAGACGGAAACAACTTACATGCGCCGTCCCAGCAATACGTGGTGCCATCTGCTTTGTCGATCGTGTAGATGATGACATTGTGTTCAATAGCATCACAGAAGTGTGTATTAGCTTTGACGACGATCCACTTCGAGCTGAGTTGTCTGCATCTAAAGAAGGCACCGGCGTAAAGATAGCCGAGTCCCTTGTCGAACAAGGCAATTAGCTTGAAGTCTGCGTAATTCGCATGTCGTGTGGGCACTTGGCAGATTACAATCTTCTGCAAAACAAGGTCCGTCCAACTGACGCGGTAATCTAAATGACTAGCACCACGATGGTAATACTCTATAGAATCCAACGGAGGAAGGATAATCTCATGTGAGGTTTGGAAGTTCACGAGCACCAACTTTTTACCGTCTTCTCTGACGGCAGCCATCCAGCGGGAGTTCATGCCGACCCAGTACATACCTGCCAAGAAGTTTCGGGCGATGGTGATCGGATCGAAGTCGAGGGAAATGATGTACGGCAACCCACTACATACCTGCAAAGATGTTTCGGCTAATGGAGATCGGATTGAAGTCGAGGGGCATCATGTACGCCTCCGTATCATGGTGAGCCAATCTCGCAAGACCAGATAGCAGCAAGCAGGGTGTCTTGAAAAGCTTAGGCCTCGCTTCAACGATGGCCGTGTGCATGCCCCTCGAGCATGCAGCCAGCCGCAGGGTGCTCAACATATCCATACACAAAGAACAGAGGTCGAGGACGTCACTGGGGAGATAGCTCCAATCACGGCTCATATGGATCCTGCGCGGTTCGCATTCGGCCATGGTGGAGTTTGGAAGGTGGGGTTTTGTGGGGCTTGATTTACGGGGGAGAAGGCTGTCGGTGCTGGAGCGGCTAGCGAGGGAATAGTGGTACTGGGGGAGGCGAGCGAGGCGAGGGTATGCGGGGGCACAGTGAGATAAAGAAGAGTGACCTCAGGATCTCCGGCGAGAAGGAGATGGAGATGTAGTGGTGCTAGGGGAGAGGGAGACGAGGCGAGGCATGCTATACAGTGGCGGTGACAGTGACTGCACGGTGCACAAGGTGAGGCTGACTTTGGTAACCCGGACACGCCGCCTGGACTGGTGTCACCTCGGGGGCAGGGACTTGTCACTTCACTATGAGGACCGGATGAATAATAGTATTTTGACCATCAAGTGTACCACAGTTGTACTACTACTACTAGTAGGAGTAGTAGGAACATGAGTACACTCCCATGCTAGCATGCCTCTGGGTTCACTTCATCCTCCAGCTATCATCCATATTTCGAGCGGAACCAAATTCTCGTGCATGCGGAAGCGTGAAGAAGGACTTTTCTTTTTTGAGGATAACCGCATATTCCTTAACCGTAGTAGGAACATGAGTAGTACTCCCTCCGGTCCTCTTTTGTCTGCGCATAACTTTTTTCAGTATTTCTCTAATTAGTCTGCGTATATACCCTTTTGCATGCGCCCATCCCTCCATGCCCCGCATTCACAGCATTAATTAGCGTACGCATGAGTAGCTACAGCCCAACTCCAGCCAATAAACTGCAGCATGCAAGTGGGCCACTCTATGCGCGTGGGAGGGAGAAAAGGCAACCGAAGAGCCCGTCCAATCCATTGCATGCAGCAGTCAAACCACCGCACCTCTCCTCATGCATGTGCATAACTTCTCCCATTTACTTCTCCATCGGGAACCGATTTTCCTCTGCTTTTTCACTACTCCTTGATCTTCATTTGCATCCAAACCACACTGCATTCACATTGTTTTAACCTCTTCACATCCTCCTGGAGTAATTCCGAAGCCCCTATAAATAATCATCTTCTTTAGTTAGATTAGCCATCTAATCCTAATTCTCCAAACCATAGCCCTCCGGTCCAGCGGTTCCAAATGGCGAAAGAGATCGAGATGCAGGTTTTTAGCATCCAACATGTCCTCGTCGAAGGCTCGTTGAGCATAGTTGCCGCAGTCACCGACCACCCAAGGGTTGTTCGGAAGTGGATCATCAATGTATCCAACTCCCTCCAAAAGGTGGAGATGAATGTCATCGGTCTCGACGCAGAGTACACGGAGCGTGCCACTGGGAAGATCCAACGCGCCGCTGTCCTTCAGTTGTGCCTCGAAGATGATGTTTTGGTGTACCACATCATACACGCACCCTCCATACCAGGTGAGCTTCACGATTTCTTGTCTTGGGAGGACATATACTTCTGTGGGGCAGCCATCGCAGGGGCCAAACAGAAGTTGGAGCCATACAACCTTGATTTGAAAAGCATCGCTGACCTACAAACCAGAATAAAAATTCCTGTAGAAGATTGTGATAAACTGACACCATCCCTATTCGACATAGCAAATTTTGTGCTAGGAACAAATCTTCAGAAGGGTGAGGAGACGCTGGCATTAATGTCGTCTGGATGGGAGAATTATCCCTTGACGTACGAGCGGATAAAATATGCTGCCCTCGATGCCCATGTGAGTTTCGAGATAGCTGCAAGGTCCAGAGAGCTTGTTGCGAAGCCGTCTCCCACTGAAAATGAGAACAACAACAAGAAGAATAAGATGCTACACCAACAGCAGGGCATTATGGATGGATGAACTATTTCCTCTCTTGTAAAAAAAATATTCCCTCTCTATGTATATTGATATAGATGGACTATTTCGATGGTGTGCATGTCTTTGGAACAAGTAGTAGCGTGGGTCCGCTTGACTATAAGGAACTATTTATCCGCCTAGCATTCTCTACTACTCCTTCTAGTGATTGGTATGCAATGCATGTGTCCGTAGACATGACAGCTTGTCCATGGAAGTTCAACTACGGCGACCATCACGTTTCATCCACTACCACTCGCGATTCCCACGATGCCGCTCCAACCCATGGCACCACGTCCCCCGACGTGCGCCTCACCCCTCTCGGTCGCACCGCCCCTCTGCCTTTGTGTGCATGACATGTGGGCCACCTTAAATACGGCGAGCATCAAGTTTCTACCACAGCCACACACGATTCCCACGACGCCGCACGAACCCATGACACCACACGTCCCGCACCATCGAATTTTCATCCAGCGGCTTTGACACATTTCGTCCCGGGCATCAATCCGCAGCTGGAGTAGTTCTATACTACAGGTTGTACCCACCGGTGTGGCCATCTACGCCTCATAACGCCCCGACGCCCAGCTGTGGCACCCTCGCCACGGCCACGCCACCACCGGCCGGTTCATCTCGAACGAGTGAGTCGCGAACCACACCACCACCATGAGAATGACATGTGGGCCAGCCGCATTTAACGTCCGCATGTCATTGACCCAGAGCATGGTTAATAATATAGCCGGCTGCTGGCTATATGATGTTGCCACGTCACATATAGCCAAGCTTGTAGCCAGCAACTACAATAGTTGAATATTAATATGTACTACTTTGTTGTTACATGATCCACCTCGCTCTCTCATAAAATGCCTAGGAGCACGTGCTGCAGCCGGCTGTTAACTAGTAGCCCGCTACTCTTGTCTTTCATCTTCTCTCTCGTCCAACTAAGCAAAAATATAATATTTAATGTCTTCCAGCCCGCCTACATCACCTTATTGTACTTGCTCTCATAGGCCGGGCACTAAGCCACTGAAGTTCGGCTCCGTTGGCCCCGAGAGGGAAATGTAATTCCTGCGGCAGGCCTTGTGGTGCTCCCGCAGTACGAGCTCGTGCCAAACTAGGAATTTGTTTCTTACTACTACCAACTACTAGTAAGGTACACGTGCATTGCACACATGAGATTCTGGTGGTTTGTTGCTTATACATGTGGAGTCTTCTAGATTCTACATGTGGCAAAATCTGGTGGAATGTAGATGATATCCAACGGCCAGTAGTGCTCGGATTTGCCATCATTGTACCATCAGATTGGCTTCATCCAATGACCAACTTTCAAAGTTATGGTTTAGTTTACAACCTAAGGTTGCCACGCCTAAGCTTAGGCGTGCCGGCATGTGTTTGGTCCATTGCTACACTTGTGGCTTGCCACACTTTTGTAGCTACATGGTCCACATGTCATAGACTCAACTTCTTGCCAAATCTTGCCACACTTGTGGTGGCCATTTTGTTAGCCACATTTTTTGTGGCAAACACACTTTGCCTAAGCTTAGTTGTGGAAAAGTTAGTCATGAATGAAGTTCAACCATGGAGTCTTCTAGATTCTACATGTGGCGGAATCTGGTGGAATGTAGATGATATCCAACGGCCAGTAGTGCTCGGATTTGCCATCTTTGTACCGTCGGATTGGCTTCATCCAACGACCAACATTCAAAGTTATGGTTTGGTTTGCAGCCTAAGGTTGCCACGCCTAAGCTTAGGCATGCCACAAGTGTGTTTGGTTGCGTTCTCGTATCAGCATAGTTTTTCCCTCTTCATGCATGCTCAACTCAACACCCCTCTTCATGTATGCTCTCTTCATGCATGCTTCTAGTGTATTTGTGCTAATCTAGTGTGGACTCATGCACCCTCCATACACTCTACCAAACACCCAAAAATGGGTCGAGAAGGGAACTCTTGGGATCATGCACCCTTCATACACCCTACCAAACACACCAGGCATGTGTTTTGTTCATTGCTACACTTGTGGCTTGCCACACTTTTTTAGCTACATGGTCCACATGTCATAGACTCAACTTCTTGCCGAATCTTGCCACACTTGTGGTGGCCGTTTTGTTAGCCACATTTTTTGTTTCAGACACACTTTTCCTAAGCTTAGTTGTGGCAAAGTTAGTCATGAATGAAGTTCAACCATGGAGTCTTCTAGATTCTACATGTGGCGGAATCTGGTGGAATGTAGATGATATCCAACGGCCAGTAGTGCTCAGATTTGCCATCTTTGTACCGTCAGATTGGCTTCATCCAACGACCAACTTTCAAAGTTATTCACACACTATATACGGGGTATAGATATAGATGTGCCGGCCCGTTGCAATGGATCCAAAGTATATCTGTTTAGTGCAGTGCACTCTAAACACATTATCTATTTATTTTTCTCTAACCTTTCGTAGCCATGCAACCAAGCCACATAAGCTTCATGGGTGCCCCCCACATCATATTATTCATACTATGTTAACAGAAAAAAATATAAATCACCCAAAACAAGATCTTCCCATTTTTTGTTCCTACGATGCTGTGCCGTGCACGTACCTACTAGTTGTATAGTGGTAGTACTAGTTGTATAGTACAAACTTGGTACTAGTAGGAGCAGAGTAGTACGGAATGCTCCTACTCTATCAATGAGCCCCATCTGACACCAAATTTCCTGGCTTCCGTGCTACAGCTCGATCTTCCCCTCGTTTCTGTTTTCCAACCCTACGGCGGGCGGGGTGCGGTGTGCCAATAGTCGGTTTGCTCAACGACGGTCCCACATGAAAGAGAAAATGCTAGGCAACACGCCTTCCCTAAGCTATGTGTCGTGCTGGACGGGCCATGGAGTACTCCCGATTCCCGGGCGTGTGTGGGGGGAGTGCGACGCGAACGCGGCAGGCCTTTTCCTTTTACTAGCAATGTGCCCGTGCGTTGCGACGGATCCAAAGTAGTACAATAGTAGTACTTCTTCACAAACTTGAAAGAAATCACTCTTGTTTTGATATACCAGTAATATATTACTCCCTCCGTTCCTAAATATTTGACTTCTTAGAGATTTCAAAAGGACTATCACATACGGATTATATAGACATATTTTGAAGTGTAGATTCACTCATTTTACTCCGTATGTAGTCACTTACTGAAAAATCTCTAGAAAGACAAATATTTAGAAGTGGACTATAAGTGCTACTCCCTCCGTCCAGGTCAATAATTCATCTTTGGTTGTGCACCGTGACCAAGAAGGAGGGAAGACTTATACACCTAGACGGAGGGAGTACTACTATTACTTATGTACGTGCAAATGCACGTTTTAACATTAAGATGCGGTTTTTGTAAAAGTAGAAAAACAGCACTAGTCAAGCTTGTGAAACAATTCAATGCAAAACAAATGCAAAAATGCTCGTTTGATTGTTTACTTTTAGCTTCCTTCTCTTTGGTTATTTCTATGTCGTACTTTGTACGGAGTATCTCACTGGTTGGAAAGGCATGCAAATTCCCAAACCGCTTCCTACACCCTGTATCGATTTTTTTGCCTAACAAGTTGTGCCGTGCAATTGGAATTCCAACTTGAGTACTACTACTAGTAGGAGTACCAGGGGCCAGTTCTTTTAGGCTTCTAGACTAGTAATCCCATAACTACTACCTCCGTCCTGGTTTATTGGTCCCCATTGTAATCTGTGTCAAATTTTGATCATAAATTTAACTAATGAAATGTTAGTGCATGTCACATGCACTAACATTTTATCAGTTAAATCTTTGGTCAAAATTTAGCACAAATTACAATGGTGAGGAATAAAAACCAGGACGGAGGTACTACTATTAGTAGTTTAGAAGCCCAAATAAATGAGTGAGGCGCCTTAATGTTACTCTCCACTGTGACTAGTCTTATGGGAAAAGCTGGGGAAGCCGCCAAAAGAACTGGCCCTAGGAGTAGTAGCTAGGGATACTAGGAGTAGTAGCTAGGGATCCAGTGTGTGAGATGAACTGGAGAAAGTAAATGAAGAGAGATGAAATGCAAAAAAGACGGAGGGATGTGATAGTTGCTTGTCCGTTTATTTTACCAGGCCACTTATTACTGGGAGTGGTTGGGTTTTGTGATATGACGGCTTTAGTGTCGCACCACGAGCGGGGTGAGACTCCCGTGCAGCGCCGCCCTCTACACTAGTATGACTACATTGGTCGTGGTTTATCGCCCATTGAATTTGACTGAACTGACAAAATGTTAGTGCATGTCAACAAAAACAATATCGTTGGATTCGTATTTGAACATAGTTTTCAATGATACTCCTATAATTTTAGGTGACATGCATCATCATTTATCGTACTATATATAATGTTAGTACAATTTTTGGTCGTACTAATCTATAGTAGTAAGGTGCCCGTGCGTTGCACGGAAGAGTGAAATGCATTGATTGGGGAGTTGTTTATTTTGACAAAGGATGTGGGGGTCACCTCATGTGTAACGGGTATCGATAGGTTTGTTCAGATATTATTTAATCACTAGAGCTCACAAACATCCGGGTGAAATAGATAAAAAAGTATCTTTTGCGAACAAAAGCGTTCAACTGTTCAACCTGCATCCAAAACTTGTGAAGAAATAACTCTTATTCTGCTTTGCATGAAATTATCTTCCAGAATTAGTTTTTGAGTATCCATTGTTATATATGTTGGCTACAGATGACATGGCACTTTCTTATAGTCAACAGTTGGCTATACTATTTAAGTATTAACCATGCCCTTATACACCTAGACGGAGGGATTAAATCAGGATGACTTGGGAGGGGGCAGAGGATATGTAAGAAATGGTTCATCATAAGTCTTTCACCAGTACTGTAGTAAAAATTCATACATGGAAGATTCTATACTAAACCATAAATGGATACACTTTTATTCATGCGCGACACTCCAATAGAGCAAGATCATGCATGGAAGTCTCCACATGCTTAGACAGCGGATTACATTGAGCGAAGAATAATGATCAACATTTAAATTGATAATGCAGATGTCCAGGTGAACCTCCTTGGAGTCCCCGTGCACATCGTTGGGGTTCAAATAACACCGTGCCCTTTCCATGTCCACATCAGCGGGAAAGTCCCAGCTCGGCAGAGTCCTAGTATGCTTGGCGTAGCCAGTGTCGCCGCCCACGTACCTCCGAGGGGTAGTAATAGTGAGCACGCACCCGTACATCGGCCTCGTGTCAGTGTCAGCGTCAGCGGCGTCGCCCCTGACGCACACTATAGAGATGTGGCGGCGGCTTGCGCGGGCCTCACCGGTGGCCACAATCAAGAGGAAGACGCTGCCGTCCTCCTCCGAGACTAGCAGGCGGCGCTGATCTTCCAGCGACTCCGGCACGGTGAGCGGGTAGCACGTCTCGTACTTGATGTTCTTCGGCAAGGGCCAGTAGTGATTGCCGCACGCCTGCGTCAGGTGATGCATGATGTCCGCCGGCGAGCCCCAAAACGGAACCGGGCACTCATAGCAGTAGACAAAGGGCTCCTTGGAGGCATCGACCAGGCCGTGCATGAAACGGGAGTGGCTGTAGGGGAGGTTCCGCCAGTTGAATATATGTGCAAGTTACTACGAGATTTACTACAAAATAAATCATGACAGCTATAACAGAGATTAAACTAATCATGCGGGCTAGCATAGTAGATGAACAGATCGATTCTAGGACACAGACTAGAAACATGAATTCTACCATGATTTCGAACAGGAAGGACATAAACACATACGGTGCCACGGGAGCAGCACCATTGGCGTTGAGGTTGTCGCCCATGTCGTTGAGGAAGAGGTTGCCGAGGTCGGGGAAGAAGTCGTCGTTGGTGAAGTCGTCGCTGCTAGCAGTCGTGAGAGTGCGCTCCCCAAATTTCAACAGCGCCCGCCAAATCGAGCGCAGGAGGGAGTGGCTGTAGGGGACGTTGCGACCGCTGAATGGAGCACAGGAGTAGCCCACGAAGCAGTAGATGGTGCTCCTCCCTAGTCTCTATTCTTATCTCTATCTCTACTACTCTTCTTTGTTTTTTATCATATACTAGTTGTAGTTGTCAAATCGAATAGTATTGCGTCGTCCACTGCACGCCCGGCTGAACACGCCTCCTCGCCTCAATCTAACCCCTCCGTTAAACCCGCATGCAAACCGAGAAACCTAATCCGGCCACACATCCGTTCATGAGCGGGCCGGAATTAAACGCAACACCGGCCGAGCTCCTCCCATCCGCCCTCAGTTTAAACGAGGCCAGACGCCGGCCAAGCTCCTACCGTGCACCCTCTATTTACACGAGGCCAAACAGACAGCGGGCAATAATCGCACCCCTTCGCCGCCCCCCCATCTCCGCCTTCACCAATTTCTCGACTCTTCCGATAGCTTCCGAGGAGCCATTTTCCGGCATATTACCCGGCTGGGTGGCCTACCGAGCCCTCCGGATACGGGCGAGGCCGCTCGGTGCTTCACCAACCTTGCTTGGCCTGACGGAGCTAGTTCCCGCCCCAAGCAGGTGCGTGGTTCAGCAACTCGCCGCTCCAGTTTAGCTCGATGAGGAGTGGCGAGTTGCTCCACGCCGGCACAGCGGTGAGCACACCGGTACGGGCTTCGTCGCTGCCGCGTCGTACCGCGCCTCCCGTGTCTCTGGGCGCGCCTCCCGTGCCTGCGGTAGCGCCATGCAGGCAGAGACAGAAGCCGGGTGCGTGGACAGGGACGAGTCGGTGGCCAGCTTCTCCGTGTCCGCTGCCATCATCGAGGAGAAGTAGAACACGGGAGGCCGCCGCCACTCGGGTCTCATGAAGGCCACCGCCGAGACGACGACTGCGCATTCAGGTGGGTTCTTTGCTTCTTCGTCTCTTCCGAGGACCTTTGTCGACCCCGCAAAGTGTCTGCCGGACATGAGGAAGACAAAGGGATCCGCGTGCGGCCATTTAGATTATGTACTCCCTCTCCAGCTGGCGGGAAATTTTTGTTCTAAGAATGGATAAATTGTATGTATCTATAACTAAAATAAGTCTAGATACATCCATTTCTAGGACAAGTATGTCCGGACGGAGGGAGTATTAATTATACCAAGATAGCCGGATTGGCACCTCTTAGT
The DNA here is from genome assembly GCF_002575655.3 of Aegilops tauschii subsp. strangulata. Lineage (NCBI taxonomy): Eukaryota > Viridiplantae > Streptophyta > Magnoliopsida > Poales > Poaceae > Aegilops > Aegilops tauschii. The sequence continues at coordinate 31,596,956 of NC_053040.3, read as the reverse complement.
TCATGTAAATGTAATGAAATCCATCATGTTTATATGAAGATCCGGCTTTTTTATACGAAATCCTTCATGCTTATATTGAATCAGTCCGTGTTTGCACGAATTTCATCTTGTTGGTTAGAGTTGTGAAAATGTATGCCGCTGGCGTTTGATGTCGTCCTCCGCGGAAGGAAACGGGAGGAAATTTGCCGGCTGCCGTTGGAGATGCTCTTATGCTGGAAATAATAGAGTGACATCCAATCCATTTGAGTTAATTGCGTGTATGATTGTCCCTCTATAAAAAATTAATTGCATGTACAGTGTACACGTGACTTGCAGGGTGGCTACAGCTTCGTACAGAAAGTTAAAAAGAAACAAGTCCATCCTTAATCTTGTATTCTATGTACTCTGTGGGTTCCACTGTCAGTACAGTAGCGAAAGAAGTATATATTAAATAAGTAATATATAATATAAAAATCTAAAGTTAAAGACAGAATTCGAACTCATGTCATCACGTTGCGAGCATCCGGCGCTAACCAGTCCAACACATTTTTGTTGTAGACCATGCTGCTGATATATCTCCATGTCTACTCTTATACTCCATCTGTTCCTAAATATTTGTCTTTTTCAGATTTCAAATGGACTACCATATTTTTGAGTGTAGATTCACTCATTTTGCTCCATATGTAGTCACTTGTTGAAATCTCTAAAAAGACAAATATTTAGGAACGGAGGGAGTAGAAAACAGAGTTCGTGATGATGGTGTGCATGCCATCCTGCAATATAGGCCGTCGGCTTTATATCTAAAGGATAGGAAGAAAACTATGGCAATTTTGCAAAAATTTACCCACACCCCTCTCCACGTTCGCAAATACGGCCTTCCCTCGTTCATCATTTTCTCTCACAAGATAAACTACTCATACAAATGCATCTTGATTTTCCGTGCAACGCACGGGCATCTCGCTAGTTTCTTTCAAAATAGTTACTGCGATAATTGGGTTGAAGTGATATATTTTATGTCTACCCCGAATGATTTCGGATTCACTAGTAGTAACAAAGAAAAGGTTGCCTTGTTAATTAACAAAACACAGGGTGAAAACGAGGCACACTGGGTTCAGCGTCATCGTCACTATAGCTGTGCGCGCGCGAGAAGTCTACATATCGAGGGGGCTACTGAGCGAGGCACAGAGACACAATGTTTGAGAGAGAAACCAATTGACAGATTACGATCAGATTGAGTTGTCACCCTTCTGTTGTCATTGTTGGGGTGGGGGGGAGGGGGAGGGAGAGAAAGACGTATCGAGAGTGTGCGTGGTAGGCACAGAGGCACAACTAGCGAGTGTGTGTGTATGTGTGTGTGTGTGTTTGAAAGAGGAGTAGATAGATTACTATCAAGATCGAGGTGCTGCCCTACTCCTTCTGTGTCGGGTAGTGTGTGTGCGTGTGTGTGTGTTTGAGAGAGAAGCCAGTCGATAGATTAGTATCAAGATCGAGATGTCACCCTACTCCTTCGGTGTTGGGAAGTGTGTGTGTGTGGTTGTGTGGGTGTGGGTGTATTTGTCGGGGGGGGCATCGACACTTACATATCCCTACTCTTATAAAAAACAGAGTTGGTGATGATGGTGTTCCTGCCATCTTGCAATATAGGCCATCCGATTTATACCCGACGGATAGGAAGGAAACTATGGGAATTTTGCAAAAAGATACCCACACCCCTCTCCGCATTTGCAAATAAGGCATTTCCTCGTTCATCCTTTTCTCCCACAAGATAAACTACTCATACAAATGCATCTTGATGTTCAATGCAACGCATGGGCATCTTGCTAGTAGGGAGAAGGAGTTTGTGTGACACATATCTAGCTATATTAAGGGATAGGTAGATAGCATTTGTGCGAAGCATACTTAAAGCATCACAAAGATAAACAAAATTGTGTGCATGCAAGTGCCGGAAAAAATGAAGCGAGAAACAATGTGTTGGAGAGAGAGAGAGAGAGAGAGAGAAATCCCAAAACAAAAGGTGCTCTGTTGGAATCCCATTGTATGTATTCATATGGTTCCGGAACTCGAGTTAACCTTAGGCATATGTGTGAGAGACATTATTATACTTTGAGACATTAGTGGCTGTGGGTGGGCGGAATTGAAGTGGTGGGCGTGTTCAACAGAGAGAGCGTGTGTGTTTCTGTGTGAGAGACTTGTAGGACGGGGTAGAAAGACAAATTCTAACCTTAACGGAGGGAGAGAAATACACGAAGTGCGCGTGTGTGATTCCGATGACCACAGGGAAATGAGATATGTATGCGTGTGAGAGAGATTGCACAATTCATTCACGTAACACTATCTAGCGATCGTGGACGTGCATCGCTTGAACATAAATCAATATCTACTTCGTATCGTGGCCAAAGGTACAATATCGATTCAACGCTATAAACATTGGACACTCACATATCACATTTTTTCTATTTAAATAAACCTTTTCAGTTGTGCATGCCAAAGTTACAGTGATGTTTCTTCAAACAACCAATGTAGCTATCATGTACATGCACCATTGTTACTCTTGCATTCAAAATCGTTAGTCTTGGATGATTTAAAGTTCTATTATGAAGTAATATATGTAATATTCATATATGAATTCAACGGGTACGCAATTTATGAAATGGAGGCTATGTAATCATATGAGGTAACACTTTTAAGTAGCGGACTTCTTTTTGTGCGCCTCTACACTAACACGTCAATGCATTATGTTTAAAGTAAATAACCAATTCCACTAAATTATCTATTTACACGAGAAATACATAGGCTGAGCGTTTGATCCCTTTTTTGTGAACGCGCCACTACACCCGTACGACTGGCCCTCGCCCGTGTGAACGTCCAAGTTATTGGCGCATCATCCCTTGTTATTGTCTTTTTTTTTCTTGGGTGGACACACCAGATATTAACTGCTGACGCGTGCCCCGTGTACACAGTCTCGCATGACAATCCCGCTAGCACGGTCCACAATTAGTTGAAACTGGATACGAACGATCCCGCGGGCGGCCAAATCTCCCGGCTCCTTCTAAAATTTCCGCCACCTTAGTCTTTAGAATGCGAAATTCCCCTTTTGTCCTTGGTGCACGGAGACCAACAGTTACAATACCGCCCTCATCTACATAATAGGTCGGGGCTGCTTTGGTAACTTCCGGTTCGCCCCACTACACGGCACCCCCATTTCCTCCCCCCTCCCGCAAAAACGACTAACTCCACAGCACCAGAGCATCTCACATCACGCCGTCCGTACTTCATCGGCCTTTCTCCCCTCCCCTCTCGAAACCCTAGACTGCTCATCCACCGGCGTACCAGAGCCCATTCACTGCCAGCGGCGTCCACCTCGCCGGATCTGCTTCTGCGGCCGCATCTACCCCTCCCACCTCCCCTAGAAACATGTAGACTGCTCATCCACCACTGTACCACAGCCCATTCAGTGCCGGCCTTGTCCACGGCGCCGGATCTGCTTCGCCGGTACTCTCGTCAACCGCAGCGCATCTGCAGCGACTCATTCGTACTCCCCACCGGAGACGCTTCGTCCACACCCCCCGGAGCCACCCCACCGACGCCCCCGTCGACGGCCTCTGATCCTCTCCGCCGACACCTTCCTCAACCCTACCGGAGCCGCTTCGCCGACAACATCGTCAACCCCACCGGAGTAGCTTCGCCTATACCATTTTCAACCCTACCGGGGCCGCTTTGCCAACTCACAAGTCCACGGCCTCAGATCAGCTTCCTCGCACCCTCATCCAACCTACCAGAGCAGCTTGTGACGCCCCTTCCACGGCCGTAGATCCGCATCGTCGACACCATCCTTAACCCAACCACCGGAGCAGCTCCACCTACGCCCTCATCCACGGCCACAGATCCACTTCGCCCACACCGTAGTCCACCCTACCGGAGCCGCTCCACAAACACCCTACTCAACGGTTCTAGATCTCCTTACCGGACCCCGACAGCCAGCGCATCGTCATCACCCTTGACGTTTCTAACCTGATTCCCACCGTCTGGCAAGTTGCCAAGCACCTGCCACGGCCTAGGTACTTGTCACCTTTAAACCTGTCTAGCATCACCTGCCCGATGTACTTCAAATATACTAACAGGTCGCATTTACCTGTTATGCAGCTGGCAAAAACTACAAGGACGATGTTTCTTCTAGATCTAACAGTTTGGCCAACCAAGATCCTGGACCGAGGCATTGCTATGATCTTGTAAGCGTGTCTCTCTCTCTTGTATTGTTCTGTGCCTGCCAGCTTGCTTTGCTAGGATTTTCGACCAGTAATCCCTTTGTGCAGACAATGATTTCTACTACTGGCTACTAAATTAGATATGTAGATGTCATACATGATACTACCTCGTACCTCCGTTCCTAAATATAAGTCTTTCTAGAGATTCCAATATAGGCTACATACGGAGCAAAATGAGTGAATCTACACACGAAAATGCATCTATATACATCTGTATGTGGTCCATACTGGAATCTCTAAATAGACATATATTTAGGAACAGAGGCAGTACATTACACAAAATCGTAGGTGGCATGTAGGAATTCCAGTACACTGCATTAGGCTCCCTTAGAGTGCCTGCTAGTCCAGCACACAGAGTCATGGCTAGTTTATACTACGTTCACAATCATTAATTGGTGGTTTAAATATGCGCAAGGGATATGCAATGTATTATCATGTAGAGATGTCTGAAATTAGCCGTGCCAACTTGCAGATTGGGTTACACAATGAAAAAGTACAAGATGTATGTGGCAATTTCATGGAACATCGCAAAAAAAGGAGAGCCAGTGGTGAGCCTATACAGTGTGCTATGGTACGTTACTCCTCCATTGCAATCATCGTGACATGTTATTTGTATGTCAGTTCTATTGGCCAAGTTTCTTAGGGACAGTTATTACGAGTTATCCTAAGAAAATAAGCACCTGTGAATATAAGCTCCATGCAATAAGCCAACCAGTTCTTTTCATTGCATTTTCCGCTTATCTTTGGTATGATAAGTGAAAAGACTAGATTGCATTATATTTTTTAATTTTGCTGCCCATATGAAAATTAATTTGACTTGCAAACATCACAAATTGAACCCAGTGCAGTAATTAATATGATAGGAAAACAGACCATCACTATTTGCTCAAAATGCAAATACAAATATACCATCTACTTGGCACAATCTACTTTGGTCAATGTTTTCCATAGAGATTCCATTGCCTAATTTAAACGAAAAACGCATGACCCACATTTAAATGAAGAACAATTATTTATTGAAATTCGATGGTCCAAGTGGCTGGTTATTATCATATAGCAGCACCACCAGAAAGCATCATATAGCAGCAGCAATAGCTCATAGCAACTCATCATACAGAAGCAGCAGCAGCAGCAGTGGCAGCTGTGTGCAATTCATCATATACCAGCAGCAGCTCATAGCAATTCATCATATAGCAGCAGCAGGAGCAGCTCATAGCAATTCATCATATAGCAGCAGCAGGAGCAGCTCATAGCAATTCATCATATAGCAGCAGCAGGAGCAGCTCATAGCAATTCATCATATAGCATCAGCAGGAGAAGCTCATGGCAATTCATCATACAGCAGCAGCAGGAGCAACTTATAGCAACTCGTCATATAGCAGCAGCAGCAGCTCATAGCAATTCATCAAATAGCAGCAGCAGCTCATAGCAATTCATCATATAGCAGCAGCAGCATCTCATAGCAATTCATCATATAGCAGCAGCAGCTCATAGCAATTCATCATATAGTAGCAGCAGGAGTAGCTCATAGCAATGCATCATATAGCAGCAGCAGAAGCAGCTCATAGCAATTCATCGTATAGTGGATCAGAATGAAAAATTGGCAAAAAATCAGAGGAGATCCTCACCTTGTTGGATGAGCTCATCCTTCAACAGCACCTCAAGGCCACGGCCTGGGAGGTGGAGAGGGTGAATAAGGTGCCTTCAGCCGCAGTGTGGCATCAGTCGTAGTTGTGCAGCGCCTGCCGGAGTAGTGCGTTGGACGAACCACAGTGAAGGAGCTGCTGGAGACCGTGAGAATGAGGGGCGGCACCAGAGGGAGGAGCAGCTGGGGAGATTTGCCCCTACCCGCCGGCCATGTAGCCTAGCTGGATAGAGCATCGTCAAGGACCAGGCCAGATGGGACCAGTGGCGATGGCTTGCTGGAGGAACCCTAGTGCTGCAGGCAGGGGATCGAGGTAGAGGGAAAGGGGATAGGAGATGCAAGCGGGCAGGGCAATGAACGCTTGCGTGTTTGTTTTTACTTGAGGGTGAGGTGTGACGCGGGCGTCACCAGTTGCATTTTGAGTGTAATATATGCAGACAACAGAGTCATTTCACTATTCCCCTTCCCTACAATTTTTAGTGAGGTTCTACCCGAAATACCCCCCTCCAAAGAGAAATTAGTTAAGCCCAAGCCCATAACTCAAAAATGACTTCTTTACATCATTTATTGCTTATTTTGACAATAAGCCCTGAAAAGGCGGAATAGAACTGGCCCTTAACTTGCAATTCAATTGTGCGTGCAATGATGAATCACTCCTGCCTGCTATAGTGTACATTTAGGCATCATCATACATGGCATAACCTAATACATGTGCATTCCATTGTAGAATCTGGAATATGCAATGTTTATGTTAGTTCATACGTTGCACATGATGTTTAAATGCCCCTTAAATCTGGTCAGTCAAGTGATGGTCTTTAAGCCTCATTTGCTTCTTTTCTTGATATGTAAGATTTGCTCACACATCTGTTCAATTGCTTGTTTGCATCAGCCAGCCATACTAGGACGGTTTGCTTTCATTACTTGTTGTTCTTGACCTCACACTCTAACAGAGCTTGTCAACGATTTAAACACTAAGGGCTGCTATAGTGGGGCCTTTTCTAACTCATAGGTGACATAAAGGTTTGGCTGTACACTAAAGTAGGCTCTCCAGGAGTACCTGGAGGTCCAGTTCGAAGGTATGCCTAGTTTTTACATAGTGCACACATAGTAAATGCTCATTTCATTCTGTACAAGTGCAAGAGATGCGGCATGTTTCATTATGTGGTGTTGTTTTGTTATAATCTCATCCTTTTGTGTTCACAGACTGGAAAGTATGCATATTTATCTTCAAGGATAAGATTGAGGATTTCCAAGTACAAGATGTTAGGAAGGAGCCTTGCAAGAGAAGTAGGAGCTGCACTGAGCCTCTTCAACCTTTTAAGGTAAGTCACTATATCCAACTCAACAGTTCAATTCCTTGTTTGTTTTATGCATAGTTAATTTGCTCTTTTCAATTGCTTTATTTGTCCTCAGTTAATGAGATGCCCAAAGAATGATGCCTGATGTTGGGTACTTGTATAACTATTAGTTGACATAATTAAAGGCCTTACCATTTAATTACTCTACCAAAGTGTGCCTGAAGCTTTGAAGTGTATTAACCAACTATTATTGAATGAGGCTCACAATCTAGTTTATACTAGGCTAATGATTCCATAGTTTTTCTTGTTGTAGTATGTTTGTATGAAATCCTCTGCTGTTCATTATGCTCCCTAAGACTTTAATTGAGCTACAGAATGGCCAACTTCTTTCTTACTTCTACGCAACGTGCTGTCTAAATTTGTAACTTGTCTGTGTTTTGGATTGGGCCCCAACATCATGCTCCTTTGGTGAGCTAAGAGAGATTTTTGTATGCAGGCTGCACAGACTACGTTTTTTATAATTTTTAAAATATCACCTGCTTATGCTTCATGACGTGTAACATTATTGTTACTACTGTTTTGTCATGTACAAAATAGTCTGTCTTGCTCGCTTCACTGTTGTATCTATATTTTTTGCCCTAGTCATGTGTACTTACAGAAACATTTCAGGATGAAGTGACATCAACACAAAGATCTGCGAGCAGTGCGGCATGGCCATTACCGAATGATTATGGATTGGAATTGGAATGTGCTGATGTTCTCGAGCATCAACTAGAGGTGGCAAGACAACGTCTACATGATTCTGAAAGTACAATCAACATGTTGAGACTAGACATGCAGGTATTAGATGCAGGAGTTAAAAATGAAACAAGACACTGAGGTAACAACGATGGAATTGGAGATTTTGCAGACTGAAATTTCTGCTATCTAAAGCCGGCCAATACTATTTTCTGAAGAGATTATAGTTCAAATGGTAAGTTATGTTGATGCGCGTACATGATGTATGAGCTGTATTTGCCCAGTGTATGTAATTTGCTGTTTGTGTATGCTTTATTATCACTGGTGCCGAACCATAATGCCCAGTGGGTATAATCGGCTGTAATTTCTTTATTGTATAGTGTAGGATTATTCTGCGTTTCTATGCCTTAGTCTCTTTATTGTATAGTGTATGTTTTTTAGAGGTGATAGTATAGACTAGGATAATTCTTTGAATATGCTATATCATTTAAACGGGGGCCGACTCGCCCAAACGTTGTAGTGACCATGGCCCTCCACAGGCCGTATGTTTCGTGGGCCATCTACGGGACGGACGATCTCTGGCCTTCTGTGGCTGTCGGATTCGTGGGCCTTCTATGGGCAATCGGATCCGTGGGCCTTCTATCGGCTGTCGGATCCATGGGCCTTCCATGGGCCAGCGGATCCATGGGCCTTCTATGGGCCGTGAGGTCAATGGACCTTCTGTGGGCCGTCGGGTCAATGGGCCTTCTACGGGCCGTCTCATCTATGGGCCTTCTACGGGCCATATAAGGGGCCGTAAATGGGCTAGAGTGGAAATCGTACGTTTTATGGGCTGACCATAACGGGCCGTTAAACGGCTGTATTTGATGATGCTATGAAAATGGCCCAACAGATTAACGGGCCACAAACGGGCCGACTGTATCCACGGGCTGAATTTGGCCCACAAGCAGAAAAGGCCTGTAACGGGCCGTAAGTAACCGAATGCTAGAAATGAGCCCAACAATAAATGGGCCCTGAGAAGGCCGAAAGATAACATGGGCTGGAAACGGCCCAACGGTATAATGGGCCGTCAATGGGTATAAAGTGATACACTGTTCATCACGGGCCAGTTTTACCACGGGCCGTTAACGGACCGAGGGTTACTAAGGGCCTTAGATGGGCCAAAAGACGTCATGGGCCATACATGGGCCGCAAGTTAAAATGGGCTGGAATTATATTGGACGGCCCAGATGACGCTACTGGGCCTAATTCGGATAGGCCGTAAACGGGCCCTGGGTTAGCGGGCTGTAAATGGGCTATATGCGAACATGCCGTTAATAGGCTTGCCGTGGGCCGGCCCGCCACCTTTTGACCAAGTCAAATGGGCCGGCCTTTTCACAGGAATGGGCCTCTGTTCGGCCGTGCCATGTGTCGACGTATCATAGGCGCTCTGGGTCCAATGAGTGGATGACATGTGTTCCAACGGTGAGCCGACACGTGTTTTCTCTAGCCAATGATGATTTTACACGTGGAAAATCCCCATTGGTCGAGGCTGTTAGCGGGTTATCGGATCCGATAGCTTAACGGCGTTCCGTTACGGTGGATGCTACGCGTTGGTCACCCTTGACGAAAGCACTTCTGTGACGCGCGATTTATCGTCATGGAAGTGGACACTTCCGTGATAATAATTTTGGTAATGTCATGGAACACTTCTACGACAGCACAGGTATGACTATCTTGATTCTGTCATAAAATTGTCATGGATGTACATGCATGACAAAAAATGCGACCTACTGTGACAAACACGTATCATCACGAAAGTGTATTTTTTTAGTGAGGACTTGGGCACTCCGTGTGCCCTTGCCATTGCATTTGGTGCATCAGTTTGAGTGCTCCACGGTGATACGTGGAAGTTACAAGTTGAGAAGCTTATTACTCTTGGGTGCTTGGTACCCTTGAGCTTGTTCATCTTGGGTGCCTTGGTGCCCTAGACGGTTGGTGGTTTTCGGAGCTCAATCATTGTGGTGTAAAGCTCCAGGAAGCATCGGGGTCTCCAATTAGGTTGTGGAGATCGCCCCGAGCAATTTTACACGTACTAATGACCGCCCCCCAGGGTTGCCAAAGTGTATGGGTTCGGTGACCGCCCCCAAGGGTTGCCATTTGTACGAGTTCGGTGACTGCCCTCAAGGGTCCCTTAGTGGAATCACGACATCTTGCATTGTGCGAGGGCGTGAGGAGATTACGGTGGCCCTAGTGGCTTCTTGGGGAGCATTGTGCCTCCACACCACTCCAAACGGAGATTAGCATCTGCAAGGGTGTGAACTTCGGGATACATCGTCGTCTCTGCGTGCCTCGGTTATCTCTTACCCGAGCCCTTTACCTATGCACTTTATTTTGTGAAAGCCATATTGTTTCTTGTCATATATGTTGCTATCACCTAGTAGTTTATCTTGGTTAGCATAAGTTGTGGGTGCACATAGGTGAGCCTAGTTGTTGTAGGTTTTGTGCTTCACAAATTAACTGCTAGGTTTATTCCGCATTTGTTCAAGCCTAAACCGTAACTATTTTAAAGCGCCTATTCACCCCCCTCTAGGCGACATCCACGATCTTTCAATTTGCACATCCACCATACTTCTGTAACTCGAAAAATTATGAAAATTTAGAAAAATTAAACATTTTGTATAGAAAGACAGTACGGAAGGTTTCAAAACCGTTCGACGTTCCAGTAAAAAAATGTAAAATCGTGCACTACAGCCAAAGTTTCTGTTTTGCACCGCACAAACAAACAAGCAATTTAAACATCCTAAAGGCAAATCTTGGCACATTATTTTTATAATACAATGGAAATGTACAAGGAGATAATTATTTTTGTTGAAAAGTTTCTGTAATTAAGATTCACAAAGTTTCCATGGGCATGAACAAAGTTCAAGGCTAGCTCCCACTTCCACGGTGCTCGTCTATCTCACTTTCACTTTTCTTTTTGTGAAGTTCTAAGTTCCCCTCTATATTTGTTTTGTTTTTAAACTTTATAAAAGCACTCAACAGAAATAAATGACTCTCTAAAACTTCCAGGTTGTATCCCTGGCTGCGCTTTCTTTAGAGCCATTAAGCTAGGCATAAAGTGCTCAAGTAATGGATCCACCCGGGTCACAAGGTATACCAAAGCCAATTTTAATTAAAAATGATTTGACATTTAGTAGTGGGCACAAAGCAACATATATCATGCAATGACGAAGTCTAACTCTCTTCCTATGCATCAGCATGTCATACAAGAACAATTCATGAACATCAAGTAAAGGCCAATACGTAGCATAAGCAATTTCTTGCAATTTTATCATGTTGGAAACATAGAGAGGTGGAGATGTAGTTCCTCTCTCATAAGAATTGCAAGTAGGAGACGCAAGCACACGCATATTATATTCATCAAAATCATCATGTGCAACGGTGATACGTCCATTTTGCATACTGCTTTTATATTTATATTTATCGCATTATGGGCTGTTATTACACATTATGTCACAATACTTATGCCTATTCTCTCTTATTTTACACGGTTTACATGAAGAGGGAGAATGCCGGCAGCTGGAATTCTGGGCTGGAAAAGGAGCAAATATTAGAGACCTATTCTGCACAGCTCCAAAAGTCCTAAAACTTCATGGAAGTCATTTTTGAAATTAATAAAAAATACTGGACGAAGAAAATACCAGATGGGGGCCACACCCTGGCCACGAGGGTGGGAGGCACGCCCTACCCCCTCGGCGCGCCCCTGCCTCGTGGGCCCCCTAGTGGCCCTCCGGTGCCCATCTTCTACTATATGAAGTATTTCGTCCGAGAAAAAATCATAGGAAAGCTTTCGGGAAGAAACTCTGCCGCCACGATGCGGAACCTTGGCGGAACCAATCTAGGACTCCGGCAGAGCTGTTCTGTCGGGGAAACTTCCCTCATGTTCGTATGTCCGTATTTTATTTTATCGACACCTCTACCTCCAAACATGTGGACATATTTATGGTTATCGGCTTCAGCTTGAGGACAAGCGAGGTCTAAGCTTGGGGGAGTTGATACATCCATTTTGCGTCATGCTTTTATATCAATATTTATTGCATTATGGGCTGTTATTACACGTTATGTCACAATACTTATGTCTATTCTCTCTTATTTTACAAGGTTTACATAAGGAGGGAGAATACCGTGAGCTGGAATTCTGGGCTGGAAAAGGAGCAAATATTAGAGACCTATTATGCACAACTCCAAAAGTCCTGAAACTCCACGAAAGTTATTTTTGGAAATAATAAAAAATACTGAGCGGAAGAAATACGTCAGGGGGCCACCACCTGTCCATGAGGGTGGGGGCGCTCCCTACCCCCCTAGGCGCGCCCCCTGCCTCATGGGCCCCCTGTTGGTCCTCCGGTAGCCATCTTCTGCTATATGAATTCTTTCGCCCGAAGAAAAATCATAAGCAAGCTTTCGGGACGAGACTCCGCCGCCACGAGGCGGAACCAATCTAGGACTCCCGCACAGCTGTTCTGCCGGGAACACTTCCCTCCGGGAGGGGGAAATCATCGCCATCGTCATCATCAACGCTCCTCTGATCGGGAGGGGGCCAATCTCCATCAACATCTTCACCAGCACCATCTACTCCCAAAACCCTAGTTCATCTCTTGTATCCAATCTTTGTCCCAAAGCCTCAGATTGGTACCTGGGGTTGCTAGTAGTGTTGATTACTCCTTGTAGTTGATGCTAGTTGGTTTATTTGGTGGAAGATCATATGTTCAAATCCTATATGCATATTAATACCCCTCTGATTATGAACATGAATATGATTTGTGAGTAGTTACGTTTGTTCCCGAGGACATGGGAGAAGTCTTGCTATTAGTAGTCATGTGAATTTGGCATTCGTTTGATATTTTCATGAGATGTATGTTGTCTCTCCTCTAGTGGTGTTATGTGAACGTCGACTACATGACACTTCACCATTATTTGGGCCTAGAGGAAGGCATTGGGAAGTAATAAGTAGAGGATGGGTTGCTAGAGTGACAGAAGCTTAAACCCTAGTTTATACGTTGCTTTGTAAGGGGCTGATTTGGATCCATACGTTTCATGCTATGGTTAGGTTTACCTTAATACTTCTTTTGTAGTTGCGGATGCTTGCAATAGGAGTTAATCATAAGTGGGATGCTTGTCCAAGTAAGGACAGCACCCAAGCACCAGTCCACCCACATATCAAATTATCAAAGTACCGAACGCGGATCATATGAACGTGATGAAAACTAGCTTGACGATAATTCCCATGTGTCCTCGGGAGCGTTTTCCTTCATATAAGAAATTTTCTAGGCCTGTCCTTTGCTACAAAAAGGATTGGGCCATCTTGCTGCACTTTATTTACACTTGTTACTTGCTACCCGTTACAAATTACCTTATCACAAAACTATATATACCGATAATTTCAGTGCTTGCAGAGAATACCTTGCTGAAAACTGCTTATCATTTCCTTCTGCTCCTCATTGGATTCGACACTCTTACTTATCGAAAGGACTACGATAGATACCCTATACTTGTGGGTCATCAAACGGTAAAAGGCAACCCATAAATATAATCCTTAACAAGAGCAAACTTCTTCGATATAGTGTAGTTGGGAGAATTCAGAAAGATAATAGGACTGTCATGTGTGGGTGCAATAGAAACAGTGTCATTCTTAACATAAGGAACTATAGCAAGTTCATCTCCATAAGCATAATTCATATTGGCATCTTGGCCACAAGCATAACAAGCATCAAGTTTATCAAAAAGGGATAATTCAAATGAATCAACGGGATCATGTCGGCGTCCTGGGAATGGGGGTCCCCAGACTTGCCTGCCTGCGGCCCATGGCGTGGCTCCACTAAGCGGCCCTTTATGGCCCATCTTCACCAGCAAACACTCAAGACTCTCACGAGGGGCCAAGCCTCGTGAGGCGGACGACACAAGACCTCCTCAGGGGCGGCCTCACCAGGCCAGCTCGCGAGGGGCAGAGAGATCAAGGCAGGGGGCACCACGCGAGGTTCATGTGACGCAAGCCATGACGACTGCATCCAGGCGGGCGCCAGCGTGCGCAGTGTCCTCGTTTCCTCTTTGGTGCTAAAGAGGCAAGCGCAGGCGAGGAGTCCCGAGGCATCAGGCAAAGGTTTCCATATCGGTGCAACAAGACCATGACCAGCAGGACGGAGGTCACCGTGGAGCCCAAGACGGCGTCACTACCCAAGCCTTTGGCAGGCGAAGACCACCTTTAGTCAGGATAACTTGTACTAGTTGTATCCCTTCAAATTTGGCGGTTGTGGGATACCTTCCCGCTCAATATTTCGGAAGAGGACCAGGGCCCCTATAAATAGGACTAGCCACCACCATAGAAGGGGGGAGATCAGCGGATCATTCAGATCACCCTCATCCACACAAGCTCACCAAACACAAGAGCACCTCTCCTCAGGAGGCTGTTCTTCCCTTGTAACTGTTCATCCTCGGCCCAAGAGGCAATACAGCACACCACACTAGATTAGGGTATTACACCACATCGGTGGCCCGAACCAGTTTAAACTCTTGTAGGTGTACAAAAGAAGGGGCGCACCTTTCTACCCCTTTACCTGTGCACAGACAGTCGGAGCCGCGCCCACGGTCGCACCAAGCAGAACAGGGGAGGTGAACCGAGGTGAAACTGAAGCCCAAGACAGCCAGAGCAACACCAAGGCCAAGAACACAAAGAAGCAGAGAGGCCAAGCAGGTTACCCGGCAAGACCCTTGCCGGGGGCAGCCTCAGCAGCCCCGACAAGACCCTCGCCGGGGCGGCTCGCCCACACGAGCGGAGCGCGCCACCCTTGAGCCCATGGTCTCCAACACCATCAACCACATCGGACCAAGGCTCGGGAGGCACCTATATGGTGGCATGCAGATCTTTGTTAAGACCAAGGAATATTCAAGATCGGATGAGGATTAAAAGACAACGGTCCTCGGCAAGATCCTTGTGGAGGAGAGCCACAAGACCCCCCGCAAAATCCTTGCCGGGGACGACAGCGCGCCACGGCAAGACCCTTGCCGGGCCACCCGGCAAGGCCCTCACCGAGGACGCCATCAGGGCCACCTCCAGGCCCGCACCAGCCAAGTCTCCACCGCCGTTCGCATGCAGCTGCCAGCTCAACCAGCTGGGTTGGCACCTGCGTGGCAACATGGAGCTCCCAGACCAGATCAGCAAGCACATGCGTGGCGGCATGCAGATCTTCGTGAAGACCCTGCCGCCGCGCCACCTCAGCTGCTTGCCTGCATACATGGCGCCGCATGCAGCGCTGGCCAGGGCACGTGTCGAAGGGAGGAGGAGCGACGACGGATGGGACGGGCCTCGTTCCCGTCCCCAATAAAGCAAGGGGACACCTAAGCGATGCATTAAATGCGTCTTGTCCTGTAATACGAGCGATAAGCTCGTAGCACTGTATGCCTTTCCACCTCCCGTGTGCCACTGTGGCAACCCCTTTTGACTATAAAAGGAGGCCCATGGCGTACTGGAGAAGGATTCGGCTCTCTGAAGTGGCTCAGCCCCCATAGCTAGTTGGAGGGCTCGAGAACACTCAATACATCCACCAAAGCAGGACTAGGGTTTTACGCATCCTCGTGGCCCGAACCTGGGTAAACGATCTTTGTGCTGATTACTAATCTTGCTCTTCTTGCAACCCTGCGCCCCGGCAACCGTAGTAGGGATTCTTGTGATCCCATAGGTGTCGTTTCCCACCGACATCTTTGGCGCGCCAGGTAGGGGGCGCAATTGTGAGAATCTGGTCTAGTAGTTAGCCTAGCGTTTCATCATCGCTAGGGCTCCCAAGAAGAAGGCCAAAGGGACAGCGCTACCTACAAGCGCGAAGGGCGCCAGAGCGGCGACAAGAAACCTAAGTCATGCCGAACCTTTAAATATTCTCATTTTTATATAAGGTTATCGTCCTCAGAGATCCTACCTATGTATGCAAAACCTGCACGCAAAGGGGACCTCCCGCGATTGGCAACGCCCTTGTTCTGTTTCGAGTCTGCTCAACAGCTCAAGCGGCCGCGTCGAGAGTGGAGGGGTAGCCTTCCGCACCTGGCAACTCTCTCGATGCTGACTTGAGTCAAGCTTGACAGTTTGTGCGGCCGCGTTAAGGGAGGTAAGGTGGTTCGCCCGGCATCAAACACAACCGGCAGGCCAATGGGGACCCGTCCCCAAGACGCCGCCCCGGGTTTACGTGCCGGCAAGCCTACCCGGTAAACGTAGGGTGGACATACAAAGGGAAATCGAACAGGTAAATAACGTGCATAACATCAAAAGTACTGCAGAGTTATATTACATCAATTTTCGCCGTGGTTCAACTAAAGATAGAAATTGTCTTGACCATGAACCTGCAGCGACAATAAGAAATGGGGTGCCTAATCCCGGCGCTGGCCCTCCACCCTCAGAATTCCGCCGACACTGCTGATGACGGGCTTGATGCGCTCCCTGAGCGGTGCGAGGTCAGTATCCTCCGACAAGCTCCCCAGCGTGGCGTCGAAGTAGAGGTCGGGGTATCAGTATGCCACCTTTGTGAGATCCTTGGTCATGGCGCCCTGGCAAAGCCTCCGGGCCTCGTCGGCCAGTGAGGCCGCCCGGTTGGCGTGAAGCCACTCCAAAGCACCGACGAACTTTTAGAAGAACAGGGTCAGGCTGCAGTTGGCGCTCACATTTCGCTCTGGGGCGTACCTCACGTCCGGCGTCGCCATGGTGGCCAGCTGCCCAGCGGCCTGGTTGGCGACAGTGGCGAGGTGATCGAGCCAGCGGTTCTCGCCCTCCACGTGATCCATGAAGTTGAGGGCCTCGTTCTTCCGTAGCTGCTTCTCGGCCTCCAGGTTTTTGGTTAGGGTCCCCTTCCGGGCCCTGGCCTCTGATAGCATCTTCTCAAGACCATCCAGCTTCAGCTGGAGGTCTTTGATGGAGTTGTTGGCCTCTGAGAGCTCCCCGGCCTTGCTGACGGCCACGACCTGCGCCTCTGTCAGGGCGCCGTTGAGCGTGTCCTTCTCCTGGGACAGCTTCAGGGCCTGCTCCTTCATCTCGTCCCTCTCCACCTCCAGCTCCTTCACCTTGCCAGCGTGAACTAGAGCCTGAGCATCGAGTGTCTCTTTGTGCCTCTGCTCTAGCTCTTGGGTCCGCTGCGCGGCAACTTTCTCCACCTCCTTGTCCTTGGCACGGAGTTTGGCATCGAGGTCCGCCTCGCGCTTGGCAAGATCCTCCTCCTGGGAGTTCAGTGCGGCCTCGTGCTGGGTCCGGGCGGCCTCGGCAGCGGCGGCCAAGTTCTTCGCCGTCTCTTGGGCCTTCTCGATGTCGGCCAGCTTCATGGTGAGCTCCACATCACGCTTGGCCAGCTCGCCCTGGGCAGCCTACAGCTCGTCGCGAGCCTGGCAGAACCAGTCCTGCGTCTCGGCGACGCGCTTCTGGAGGTCCGCCTCCGCCTTCTCCACCACCGCCGTCCTGGACCTAGCTTTGTCCAAGCGGGCATGGTGGAGCGCCTGGAGCATCCGGAAGTTGGCACCCATGTCCTGGAACAGCCGCTCCTCCTGGGAGCCGTCGCCACCAGCGCTCAGCTCGTCGACGACCTCGAGTCCGGCAGAGGCGAGCACTTTGTCGTCAAACACCTCCCCCTCGACGGGGGCCCTGGTGCTCGACGCGCCGGGGAGGTGGACGAAGAGATCGTTGCTCACCTTCAGGTACCTGCCGGAGCCAGAGGTAGCAGAGGAGGAAGGCTGGTCATCGACCACCTCCTCCTCGGCGCTGGCCTTACCGGGCTCCTTGGCAGGCCCCTTGCGGCCTCCTCGGCGGTAGCCTTGTCGGACTTCCCGGCAGGCCCTTTGGCGGCATCCTCCGCGGCGCCCCTGGCTGCCTCCTCTGCGGCGATCTTTTCGGCCTCCGCCACGGCGTCCTTGGCCACGTCCTCGATGACGGTGTCCACGTCCGCCCGGTCCGCCGAAAGAGGATCTGGATATCAAGAAGAAGGTGGGGTAGAGCCAAGATCAAGGATTCAAAGAGAAGGGAAAAAGCAGAGACGAGAGGCCGGAGACTTACCAGTGCCAGGCTGGGAAGCAGAAGTCCCCTCCCCGCTGACATCTGGCGTCAAGGCGAAGCCACCAGCGCCCAGGTTCTCCTCCTCCTCCATGTGCATGGGTTCGGTGCTTGGCGCCCTTGCCGGAGACACCCCTCGGGGCGGTGTGGTCGATGGGGGCGGCGTGATGGGAGTAGCCCTCTGTGGCTCCTCCCGCTGCTGCTCTCCCCCTGCATACGCGGCAATGGCAGCACCGAAGTATCATACCCCTGACACATGTCGACGAGGACTGACCGGTGAACTTATGCTGGGGGCTGTGCCGGGGGCTGCTGTCCAGCCTGCTCAACACCACCAGTGGTTTGCCGGAGGCGCCTGCCGGGGGCTGGCTGCTCGTCGAGATCCTGGCCCTTTTCACTCTCTGGGCCAGCGTCTCCACCTCCCTGCAATTGAAAATAATCCAGGATAAGCGGCACTGTTCAAGGGAACGGAGATCATGAAAAGGAGGGGGAAATAGAGAGCTTACTCCTCCTCCTCCGCCGTCTTCCTTTTCCTCCTCGGGCTGTGGGATCCAAAGTCGAAAATGACCCCGCGTCAACATCTGCCGGAGGAGGGGAGGGAGGTGGCGTCTGAACGCGCTTGGACGAGGAAGAAGCAGACGCCTTCTTCGCCACCGCGGCCCTTGTCTGGCGCGCGGACGTCTCCTGGGCCTGCCGCAGCTACGCGGCCCTGCCGGGCCGGACCGGCTCGCCAGAGGTGGCCCGCCGCAGGACCCGTCCTCTCCCCGTGGCTGGAGGGTCGACGGCCGCGGCCTCCTCCGCCGACGACTCCCCGACCACGTCTTCGACGAGAGGAGCGCCGGTGCCGGCGCTACTGGCCTCCCCGGCGGCCTCCGCCCACTGGGCGAGCTCCTTCTCCTCCGCTTCCGCCGCGGCCTTGTCCTCCATGCCGCCGGCGCCGCCGGCCTCCTCGGCGAGCTTCGCCTCCGTCGCCCGGGCGGCGAAGTAGTCGAGCTCCAACTGGGTGGTGTCCTAGACGAGCCGCGGCTCGTCGGTGACGTACCCCTCATGCAAGGAGTCGAAGAACTGCTGCACCTGGATGTCTTCCGGCTCGACCCAGCTCGGGTTAGGGCCATGCGCGTTGCAAAGCGGCATCATGGCGATGATGTCGTTCCGGCACGAGTTGTTGCTCAGCGGGACCACTCCTGCCGGCAACCGCAATAAAGGCCCCTTGGCAACCTTGCCGGCCTTTGCGGCGGCCCTCGCAACCTTGCCGGTCCGCTCGACCTCGCCGTCACGGCCCACGTCGAGCTGAAAGACCCGCTGGCAGAAGTGGGCATGCCCTATCACTGTGTAGTTGTGGTCGAGGCCGGGGCGAAGCCGCATGATGTCGGCGGCGTTCGTGAAGAGCCAGGCCGGCCGCCCCTTGTCGTGCAGCGGAGCGATGCGGCGGCGGATGAAGTCCGCCCCGATCATCTCGAGGGTGAGCCCGGCCTCGGTGAGCCGAAGGATACTGGTGGTGGCGATCATGAGCTTCTCGTCGTCGGCATCGACGTCGCTCCAATCGCTTCTGCGGACCGGCGGTGCGCAGCGAACTTCGCAGAACGCCGGCGGGTCCTTCTCTTCATTCCAGCACCACCGGCCCCGCCACTCTTCCCACCTCTCCTTCATGGCACCCTCCGGGTACGCCCCCTTGGAACATGGGATCCAGGCGATGCAACCGGAGATGGCGCCCCCCGTTTAGATCCGAGGGAAGAAGTGTTGGGGATCGTAGCAGAAATTAAAAAATTTCTACGCATCACCAAGATCAATCTATGGAGTCATCTAGCAACGAGAGAGAGGAGTGCATCTACATACCCTTGTAGATCGCGAGCGGAAGCGTTCAAGTGAACGGGGTTGATGGAGTCGTACTCGTCGTGATCCAAATCACCGATGACCGAGCGCCGAACGGACGGCACCTCCGCGTTCAACACACGTACGGAGCAGCGACGTCTCCTCCTTCTTGATCCAGCAAGGGGGAAGGAGAGGTTGATGGAGATCCAGCAGCACGACGGTGTGGTGGTGGAAGTAGCGGGGATCTCGGCAGGGCTTCGCCAAGCTCAGCGAGAGGAAGAGGTGTTACGGGAGGGAGAGGGAGGCGCCAGGGGCTGTGGCGCAGCTGCCCTCCCTCCCCCCTCCTATATATAGGCCTCCTGGGGCGGACGCGGGCCCTCGGATATCTGATCTCCAAGGGGGGGCGGCGGCCAAGGGGTGGCTTCCCCCCCAAGCCAAGTGGGGGGCGCCCCCACCCCTAGGGTTTCCAACCCTATGCGCAGGGGAGGCCCAAGGGGGGCGCACCAGCCCACCAAGGGCTGGTTCCCTTCCCCACTTCAGCCCATGGGGACCTCCGGGATAGGTGGCCCCACCCGGTGGACCCCCGGGACCCTTCCGGTGGTCCCGGTACAATACCGGTGACCCCCGAAACTTTCCCGGTGGCCGAAACTGGACTTCCTATATATAATTCTTTACCTCCAGACCATTCCAGAACTCCTCGTGACGTCCGGGATCTCATCCGGGACTCCGAACAACTTTCGGGTTACCGCATACTAGTATCTCTACAACCCTAGCGTCACCGAACCTTAAGTGTGTAGACCCTACGGGTTCGGGAGACATGCAGACATGACCGAGACGACTCTCCGGTCAATAACCGACAGCGGGATCTGGATACCCATGTTGGCTCCCACATGTTCCACGATGATCTCATCCGATGAACCACGATGTCGAGGATTCAATCAATCCCGTATACAATTCCCTTTGTCAATCGGTACGTTACTTGCCCGAGATTCGATCGTCGGTATCCCAATACCTTGTTCAATCTCGTTACCGGCAAGTCACTTTACTCGTACCGTAATGCATGATCGCGTGACCAAACACTTGGTCACATTGAGCTCATTATGATGATGCATTATCGAGTGGGCCCAGAGATACCTCTCCGTCATACGGAGTGACAAATCCCAGTCTCGATCCGTGTCAACCCAACAGACACTTTCAGAGATACCTGTAGTGTACCTTTATAGTCACCCAATTACGTTGTGACATTTGGTACACCCAAAGCACTCCTACGGCATCCGGTAGTTACACGATCTCATGGTCTAAGGAAATGATACTTGACATTGGAAAAGCTCTAGCAAACAAACTACACGATCTTTGTGCTATGTTGAGGATTGGGTCTTGTCCATCACATCATTCTCCTAATGATGTGATCCTGTTATCAATGACATCCAATGTCCATAGTCAGGAAACCATGACTATCTGTTGATCAACGAGCTAGTCAACTAGAGGCTTACTAGGGACACGTTGTGGTCTGTGTATTCACACATGTATTACGATTTCCGGATAACACAATTATAGCATGAACAATAGACAATTATCATGAACAAGGAAATATAATAATAACCATTTTATTATTGCCTCTAGGGCATATTTCCAACAGTCTCCCACTTGCACTAGAGTCAATAATCTAGTTACATTGTGATGAATCGAACACCCATAGAGTTCTGGTGTTGATCATGTTTTGCTCTAGGGAGAGGTTTAGTCAACGGATCTGCTACATTCAGGTCCGTATGTACTTTACAAATATCTATGTCTCCATTTTGAACACTTTCACGAATGGAGTTGAAGCGACGCTTGATATGCCTGGTCTTCCTGTGAAACCTGGGCTCCTTGGCAAGGGCAATAGCTCCAGTGTTGTCACAGAAGAGTGTCATCGGGCCCGACGCATTGGGAATAACTCCTAGGTCGGTAATGAACTCCTTCACCCAGATTGCTTCTTGTGCTGCCTTTGAGGCGGCCATGTATTCCACTTCACATGTAGATCCCGCCACAACGCTTTGCTTGCAACTGCACCAGCTTACTGCAACACCATTCAAAATATACACGTATCCGGTTTGTGACTTAGAGTCATCCAGATTTGTGTCGAAGCTAGCATCGACGTAACCCTTTACGACGAGCTCTTCGTCATCTCCATAAACGAGAAACATATCCTTAGTCCTCTTCAGGTACTTCAGGATATTCTTGACCGCTGTCCAATGTTCCATGCCGGGATTACTTTGGTACCTTCCTACCAAACTTACGGCAAGGTTTACATCAGGTCTGGTACACAACATGGCATACATAATAGACCCTATGGCTGAGGCATAGGGGACGACACTCATCTTTTCTCTATCTTCTGCCGTGGTCGGGCATTGAGCCGTGCTCAATTGCACACCTTGCAATACAGGCAAGAACCCCTTCTTGGACTGATCCATATTGAACTTCTTCAATATCTTGTCAAGGTACGTACTCTGTGAAAGACCAATGAGGCGTCTTGATCTATCTCTATAGATCTTGATGCCTAATATATAAGCAGCTTCTCCAAGGTCCTTCATTGAAAAACACTTATTCAAATAGGCCTTTATACTTTCCAAGAATTTTATATCATTTCCCATCAATAGTATGTCATCCACATATAATAAGAGAAATGCTACAGAGCTCCCACTCACCTTCTTGTAAACACAGGCTTCTCCATAAGTCTGTGTAAACCCAAACGCTTTGATCATCTCATCAAATCGAATGTTCCAACTCCGAGATGCTTGCACCAGCCCATAGATGGAGCGCTGGAGCTTGCATACCTTGTTAGCATTCTGAGGATCGACAAAACCTTCCGACTGCATCATATACAATTCTTCCTTAAGAAAGCCGTTAAGGAATGCCGTTTTGACGTCCATTTGCCATATCTCATAATCATAGAATGCGGCAATTGCTAACATGATTCGGACGAACTTCAGCTTCGCTACGGGTGAGAAAGTCTCATCGTAGTCAACCCCTTGAACTTGTCGATAACCCTTAGCGACAAGTCGAGCCTTATAGATGGTCACGTTACCATCCGCGTTTGTCTTCTTCTTAAAGATCCATTTATTTTCTATGGCTCGCCGATCATCGGGCAAGTCAGTCAAAGTCCATACTTCGTTTTCATACATGGATCCTATCTCGGATTGCATGGCTTCAAGCCATTTGTTGGAATCCGGGCCCGCCATCGCTTCTTCATAGTTCGAAGGTTCACCGTTGTCTAACAACATGATTTCCATGACAGGGTTGTCATACCACTCTGGTGCGGAACGTGTCCTTATGGACCTACGAAGTTCAGCAGTAACTTGATCTGAAGCTTCATGATCATCATCATTAACTTCCTCCCCAGTCTGTGCAGGCACCACAGGAACATCTTCCCGCGCTGCGCTACTTTCCGGTTCGGAAGAGGTGACTATCACCTCATCAAGTTCCACTTTCCTCCCACTCACTTCTTTCGAGAGAAACTCTTTCTCCAGAAAGGACACATTGTGGTCTATGTATTCACACATGTATTACGATTTCCGGATAACATAATTATAGCATGAACAATAGACAATTATCATGAACAAGGAAATATAATAATGACCATTTTATTATTGCCTCTAGGGCATATTTTCAACAAGAAGTAGTGGCGGAAAAGCGCCGTGTTGGGGTGCACCCCTGCGAAACCTTCGCAAAGGTGCGCGAAAAGGGCCATGCACGTCACAGCATTTTGGGTAAAATCCAAGAGGCAGAAGCCAAAGGTGTGCATGATGTCGCTACAGAAGTCGGAGAACGGAGGACAAAGCCCGCAGGAGAAATAGTTGACAAAGAAGGGGTACCGATTCGGGGCAGCCTCGGCACAGTTGGCGGGGATGACGCGCGTGGCTGGATGCCCTGCCTTCTCTCCCCCTCTCTTCACCCCCCCACAGAGGCTTGAAGGCTTCTCGGAGCTCGAACACATCAACTGTCGAGGGGAAGTAGGCGGACTGCGTCCGCTGCACCACCAGCGCACTCTCCGGCAACTCCGTCGCTCCGGCATCCTTGGCCACTCCCTTGCCCTTGGTGGATTTGGACGCCATGGCGGCTGGGGGAGGGGGCCAAGAAACGGAGGACGGCGGGAATACGGCGCCGGCGAATGAGAGCGAAGCTTGGGGAAGAAGACAAAGACGAACGGAGACTACCGAGATTGGGATTGTGCGGAGGGTAAAGGAACAGTGCGCTCGCGGTTATCCATTTTTATGGGGAAGGTGCGGGCCGCGCTGCCCATTTACTGCGATGTGACGCATGCATGCAGGAACCGCCCACGTCACGCGCACTCATCCACGCCGCGCATTCACGCGGGTCGTGGGAAGCGCAGCGCGCGAAAAGTTTTACCGCGGTAAGAACCGCCCCTCCTGCCCGTGCACCGTTTTGGGCCTGGCCCAACAACGTGTCGCGCTTATGTGTGGCCCAGGCCCGGGGGCTCCTGTCGGTGTACAAAAGAAGGGGCGCACCTTTTTACCCCTTTAACTGTGCACGGACAGTCGGAGCCGCGCCCATGGCCGCACCAAGCAGAACAGGGGAGGTGAACCGAGGTGAAACTGAAGCCCAAGACAGCCAGAGCAACACCAAGGCCAAGAACACAAAGAAGCAGAGAGGCGAATCAGGTTCCCCCCACAAGCCCAAGACTGTGGGACGGCCGCACGGCCACCCCGTCGTTGACTCCGGCCGGCTCGTCGTCCAATGCTTGTCACGCACCTACAGAGCGCAGGCCGCGCTGCTCATGGCACGTGAGCTCCTATGCTACCGCCCAGTCGATGACCTCTATGAGGATTGGCTGGACCGCATCGCCGAGCTCATCAGCGCCATAGGGGGCTCCCCCGCGCCATCCCTCTCGCTGCCTGGCCCTCCGCCAGCTGCGAGCGACGTGGCTCACGGAGCGCCTCCACCACCTCTGCAGCAAGACGGCGCTCTGGCGCCAAGGCACGCGGCTCGCCGGCGCGACCCACCGCGTCGGGCGCCCGCGCGAGAAGAAGGAAGCTGCGAAGCAGTTCCCTGGCCGCAAGAGAATGCTCCCGCGCTCCCAGCGCCACCGCAACAAGACCACGTGCCGCCTGCAGTGGCGGTGCGCGGGCATCAAGGGCAGGCTCCGCATCAGCAAAGGGCCCCGGTGGCCACGGCAGGCTGCCAAGCCTTCACTCCGAAGCTGCGTAGCGTCACCTGGTCGGCAAGTTCAAGCTGGACATGCTTCCTTGCTACGACGGCACCCCCGACCCTGCGGAGTTCCTACAGGTCTACGAGCTGAGTATCGAGGCGGCCAACGGCGTCGAAAAAGTCATGGCGAACTGTTTCCCCATGGATCTCAAGGATGGTGCTCGCTCGTCGCTCCTGAACCTGCCCCCGGGCTCGATCTCCTCCTGGGATGAGATGCGCGACCGCTTCATCGCCAACTTGCAGGGCACTCGCGACCGCCCACCAGCTGCGGGTGACCTATGCCGCATGAAGCAGCAGCCAGGAGATACCCTGGAGAAGTACATCCAGCGATTCAACAACGTTCGCCTCAAGATCCCCAAGCTGACGGACGAGGCCATCATTTCGGTGTTTTCTAATGGCATCCGCGACGTCAAGATGAAGGAGGAGCTCACCATCCACGAGGAGCTATGCACGGCTTTGGAGCTGTTCAACCTGGCGACCAAGTGCGCAAGCGCTGAGGAGGGGCGCCTTTCCCTCCTCGAGCTCCAAGCTATACCGACCCGGAGGAGAAGAAAGCCAAGGCCAAGGACGTGAAGTGCATTGGACTAGCCGTGCTCGCGGCGGAGCCGGATACGAAGCGCGGCCGGGACCATCCCGAGTCGTCCAAGAGCAGCCGACCGTTCTGCTCCTTCCACAACATCCACAACCATGACACCAACGACTGTCAAGAGCTCAGGGCCATTCGAGATGGACGCTTCGGTCGACGCCCCGAGCGCAACTACCGGGGCTATGACCGAGGTGGGGGAAGAGGCAGAGGACGCTGGGACGATCGCGACCCCCGCCAGGAGTGGCACGACCGGCCTCGCGAGGACCACTGGCAGGACCAACCTCGTGAGGGCGCCTGGAGGGATCAGCCTCGCGAGGACCGCCCTCAGGGCAACGCTGGTCTTCCTCCGCTTCCGCCACCACCAAGAAGGAACGACGACCACCATCAGGACAAGGGGGCTTGGGGCTTCCAGGAACCGCGTGCTATCGTCTGCATCTTGGGCGGAGCTCAGGCCCCAGCATCTCAGCGTATCTTCAAGCAGTTTGTTCGCGAGGTGAATGCAGACCTCCCCAGGCTTGAGGCCACGCGCCCGCTCAGGTGGTCCAAGTGCGCCATCACTTTCAACTCGGCAGACCAGCTCAAGTGCGCGGCCACTGCTGGCGCCCTCCTGATGCTCTGCTCACTAGTCATCAGCAACGTACAAGTCACGAAGACCCTCATTGACGGTGGTGCGGGGCTTAACGTCCTGTCCATCAAGACATTCGACAGCCTTCAAGTGCCATACGACCAGCTTCAGCCCACCAAGCCCTTCTCAGGAGTAACCGACGGCTCCACCACCCCGATAGGGCAGGTCCGCCTCCCTGTCACCTTCAGACAGCGCGACAACTACCGCACCGAGCTCATTGACTTCGACGTCGCTCACTCCGTCTGTCGTACAATGCCATCCTCGGGTATCCGGCCCTGGCCAAGTTCATGGCAGTGACCCACCACGGCTACAACGTCCTCAAGATGCCAGGAAGCGGCGGGGTCATCACAGTCCCTGCGAAGAAAGATATGCGGTGTTCTCCCTCGAGCGTGCCTTCCAAGGCGCAGCAATCGAAGACTTCTACCTCTTGAGCACTGCGTTGGTTTTCCCTTGAAGAGGAAAGGGTGATGCAGTAAAGTAGCGTAAGTATTTCCCTCAGTTTTTGAGAACCAAGGTATCAATCCAGTAGGAGACCACGCTCCCATGCACCTACACAAACAAATAAGAACCTCGCAACCAACGCGATAAAGGGGTTGTCAATTCCTTCACGATCACTTACGAGAGTGAGATCTGATAGAGATGATAAGATAATATTTTTGGTATTTTTATGGTAAAGAGTAAAAGTAAAGAAAGCAAAATAAACGGCGCCAGAAATAGCTAGTTGTTGGGAGATTAATATGATGGAAAATAGACCCGGGGCCATAGGTTTCACTAGTGGCTTCTCTCAAGATAGCATAAGTATTACGATGGGTAAACGAATTACTGTCGAGCAATTGATAGAATTGAGCATAGTTATGAGAATATCTAGGTATGATCATGTATATAGGCATCACGTCCATGGCAAGTAGACCGACTCCTGCCTGCATCTACTACTATTACTCCACACATCGACCGCTATCCAGCATGCATCTAGAGTATTAAGTTCATAAGAACAGAGTAACGCTTTAAGCAAGATGACATGATGTAGAGGGATAAACTAATGCAATATGATATAAACCCATCTTTTTATCCTCGATGGGAACAATAGAATACGTGCCGTTTCCCCTACTGTCACTGGGATCGAGCACCGCAAGACTGAACTCAAAGCTAAGCACTTCTCCCATTGCAAGAAAGATCAATCTAGTAGGGCAAACCAAAATTATAATTCGAAGAGACTTGCAAAGATAACCAATCATACATAAAAGAATTCAGAGGAGATTCAAATATTGTTCATAGATAATCTTGATCATAAACCCACAATTCATCGGATCTCGACAAACACATCGCAAAAGAAGAGTTACATCAAATAGATCTCCAAGAGAATCGAGGAAAACTTTGTATTGAGATCCAAAGAGAGAGAAGAAGCCATCTAGCTAATAACTATGGACCCGAAGGTCTGAGGTAAAGTACTCACACATCATTGGAGAGGCTATGGTGTTGATGTAGAAGCCCTCTGTGATCGATGCCCCCTCCGACGGAGCGCCGGAAAAGGCCCCAACATGGGATCTCACGGGTACAGAAGGTTGCGGCGGTGGAAATACGGTTTTGGCTTTGTGTCTGATGGTTTGGGGGTACGTAGGTATATATAGGAGGATGAAGTAGGTCGGTGGAGCTATGAGGGGCCCACAAGGGTGGAGGGCTTGCCCAGGGGGGTAGGCACGCCCCATGCCTCGTGGCCTCCTTGTTCGTTTCTTGACGTCCACTCCAAGTCCTCTGGATCACGTTTGTTCCGAAAATCACGTTCCCGAAGGTTTCATTCCATTTGGACTCCGTTTGATATTCCTTTCCTTCGAAACAGTGAAATAGGCAAAAAAAACAGCAATTTGGGCTGGGCCTCCGGTTAATAGGTTAGTCCCAAAAATAATATAAAAGTGTATAATAAAGCCCATTAAACATCCAAAACAGAATATAATATAGCATGGAACAATCAAAAATTATAGATACGTTGGAGACGTATCAAGCATCCCCAAGCTTAATTCCTGCTCGTCCTCGAGTAGGTAAATGATAAAAACAGATTTTTTGATGTGGAATGCTACTTAGCATAATTTTCAATGTAATTCTCTTATTTGTGGTATGAATATTCAGATCCCAAAGATTCAAGATAAAAGTTTAATATTGACACAAAAGTAATAATACTTCAAGCATACTAACTAAGCAATTATGTCTTCTCAAAATAACATGGCCAAAGAAAGTTCATCCCTGCAAAATCATATAATTCGGTCATGCTCCATTTTCGTCACACAAGAATGCTCTCATCATGCACAACCCCGATGAGAGGCCAAGCAATTGTTTCATACTTTAGTAATCTCAAACTTTTTTTAACTTTCACGCAATATATTAGCGTGAGCCGTGGATATAGCACTATGGGTGGAATAGAATATGATGATGGGGGTTATGTGGAGAAGACAAAAAGGAGAAAGTCTCACATTGACGTGGCTAATCAACGAGCTAGGGAGATGCCCATCGATTGATGTCAATGCAAGGAGTAGGGATTGCCATGCAACGGATGCACTAGAGCTATAAATGTATGAAAGCTCAACAAAAGAAACTAAGTGGGTGTGCATCCAATTTGCTTGCTCACGAAGACCTAGGGCATTTGAGGAAGCCCATTGTTGGAACATACAAGCCAAGTTCTATAATGAAAAATTCCCACTAGTATATGAAAGTGACAAAACAAGAGACTCTCAATCATAAAAATCATGGTGCTACTTTGAAGCACAAGTGTGGAAAAAAAGAATAGTAGCATTGTCCCTTCTTTTTTGTATTTTTTTGGGCCTTTCCTTTTTTTATTTGGCCTTTCTCTCTTTTTTTGGGACAATGCTCTATGAATGATAATCATCACACTTCTATTTATTTACAACTCAATGATTACAACTCGATACTAGAACAAAGTATGACTCTATATGAATGCCTCCGGCGGTGTACCGGGATGGCAATGAATCAAGAGTGACATGTATGAATAATATGCATGGTGGCTTTGCCACAAATACGATGTCAACTACATGATCATGCAAGGCAGTATGACAATGATGAAAATGTCATGATAAACGGAACGCTGGAAAGTTGCATTGCAATATATCTCGGAATGGCTATGGAAATGCCATAATAGGTAGGTATGGTGGCTGTTTTGAGGAAGATATAAGGAGGTTTGTGTGTGATAGAGCGTATCGTATCACGGGGTTTGGATGCACCAGCGAAGTTTGCACCAACTCTCAAGGTGAGAAAGGGCAATGCACGGTACCGAACAGGCTAGCAATGATGGAAAGTTGAGAGTGTGTATAATCCATTGACTCAACATTAGTCATAAAGAACTCACATACTTATTGCAAAAATCTACAAGTCATCAAAAACCAAGCACTACGCGCATGCTCCTAGGGGGATAGATTGGTAGGAAAAGACCATCACTCGTCCCCGACCGCCACTCATAAGGAGGACAATCAAAGAACACCTCATGTTTCAAATTTGTTACACAACGTTTGCCATACGTGCATGGTACGGGACATGAAAACTTCAACACAAGTATTTCTAAAATTCACAACTACTCAACTAGCACAACTTTAATATCACTACCTCCATATCTCAAAACAATCATCAAGCATCAAACTGCTCTTAGTATTCAACGCACTTAAAAGAAAGTTGTTACTAATCTTGGATGCCTATCATATTAGGACTAATAATTTAAGCAAATTACCATGCTGTTTTGTAGGACTCTCAAAATGATATAAGTGAAGCATGAGAGAACAATAGTTTCTATAAAACAAAACCACCGCCGTGCTCTAAAAGATATAAGTGATGCACTAGAGCAAAAACTATATAGCTCAAAAAATATAAGTGAAGCACATAGAGTATTCTAATAAATTCCGAATCATGTGTGTCTCTCTAAAAAGTGTATTCAGCGACGAAGATTGTGGTAAACTAAAAGCAAAGACTCAAATAAAACAAGACGCTCCAAGCAAAACACATATCATGTGGTGAATAAAAATATAGCCCCAAGTAAAGTTACCGATGGACGAAGACAAAAGAGGGGATGCCTTCCGGGCCATCCCCAAGATTTGGATTTTTGGTGTCCTTGGATTTACCTTGGGGTGCCTTGGGCATCCCCAAGCTTAGGCTCTTGCCACTACTTGTTCCATAATCCATCAAATCTTTACCCAAAACTTGAAAACTTCACAACAAAAAACATAACAGAAATCTCGTGAGCTCCGTTAGTGAAAAAAAACAAAACACCACTTGAAGGTATTGTATTGAACTCATTCTTTATTTATATTGGTGTTAAACTTACTTTATTCCAACTTCTCTATGGTTTATAAACTATTTTACTGTCCATAGACTCATCAAAATAAGCAAACAACACACAAAAAACAGAATCCGTCAAAAACAGAACAGTCTGTAGTAATTTGTAACTAACGCAAACTTCTGGAACTCAGAAAAATCAAGCAAACTAGGACGATCTAGATAATTTGTTTATTGCTCTGCTGCAATTGGAATCAGTATTTTATCACGTTCTGGTGATTTTAAACAATTGTTTTCATGAACAGAGACTTTCTGGAATTTTCAGCAAGATCAAATAACTATCATCCAAGAAGATCCTATAGGTTTTACTTGGCACAAACAGTAATTAAAATGTAAAAACACATCTAACCAGAAGCTAGATCAAAGATTTATTGAATAACAGCAAGTAAAAATGTTGGGTTGTCTCCCAACAAGCGCTTTTCTTTAAGGCCTTTTAGCTAGGCATTGATAATTTTAATGATGCTCACATGAAAGACAAGAATTGAAGTGCAAAGAGAGCATCACAAAATACATGAAAAACACATCTAAGTCTAACATACTTCCTATGCATAGGCATCTTATAGACAAACAAATTATCAAGGCAATCAAGAACTAGCATATGCAAGGAAGCGGAAAAAACAATAGCAATCTCAACATAACGAGAGGTACTTTAGTAACATGAAAATTTGTACAACCATATTTTCCTCTCTTATAATAATTACATGTAGGATCATAAGCAAATTCAACAATATAGCAATCACAGAACATATTCTTAACACGATCCATATGTATGCAAAGTGGACACTCTTCCAAAATAGTGGGATTAAAATTAGCTAAAGTCATGACCTCTCCAAACCCACTTTTATCAAAAAATTCATAAGATTGAACATTCTCCAAATATGTGGGATCTAAAGTTGACACTCTTCCAAACCCACTTTCAATATTATTGCAAACACTATTACCAATCTCATATTCGTCATGGGGTTTAAATAAATTTTCAAGATCATAAGAAGAATCACCCAAATCATGATCATCGCAACAAGTAGTAGACATAGCAAAACTAGCATCCCCAATCTTAGGGTTTTGCATATTATTAGCACAATTTACATCAATAGAATTTATAATAAAATCATTGCAATCATGCTTTTTATTCAAGGATCTATCATGAATCGCTTCATAAAGTAATTCATCACACTTTTCAGATTCACGAATTTCAAGCAAAACCTAGATCTTAGGTTCATCATAATTGGATCACGAATTGGATCATCTAGTGCACTCAAATCACTAGAAATTGGTTCATCATAATTGCAATAAAATCATAAAGTAAATCATTGCAATCACGAATTTCAAGATAATCTAGTGCACTCAAATCACTATAAATTGGTTCATCATAATTGGATCTCTTAAAAAGATTAGCAAGCGGATGAGGATCCATATCTTAGGTTCTCTGTTTAGCAATAAATTATTCCAACCAGACGAGCAAATGAGCCAAGTAAGACATAAAAGCAAACGAAAAAGACGAATAGGAGAAGGGCGAATAAAACGGCAAGGGTGAAGTGCGGGAGAGGAAAAAGAGAGGCAAATGGCAAATAATGTAATGCGAGGGATAAGAGTTCGTGATGGGTACTTGGTATGTCTTGACTTGTGCATAGAATCCCCGGCAACGGCGCCAGAAATGGCTCGTTGTCGGGCAACCAAAATCTTGACTTGACTTCGCGTAAGCCTCCTCGGCAACGGCGCCAAAAATCCTTCTTGCTACCTCTTGAGCACTGCGTTGGTTATCCCTTGAAAAGGAAAGGGTGATGCAGTAAAGAAGCGTAAGTATTTCCCTCAGTTTTTGAGAACCAAGGTATCAATTCAGTAGGAGACCACGCCCGAGTCCCATGCACCTACACAAACAAATAAGAACCTCGCAACCAACGCGATAAAGGACTTGTCAATCCCTTCACGGTCACTTACGAGAGTGAGATCTGATATAGATGATAAGATAATATTTTTTGTATTTTTATGGTAAAGAGTAAAAGTAAAGAAAGCAAAATAAACGGCGCCTGCCTGCATCTACCACTATTACTCCACACATCGACGGCTATCCAGCATGCATCTAGAGTATTAAGTTCATAAGAACAGAGTAACGCTTTAAGCAAGATGACATGATGTAGAGGGATAAACTCATGCAATATGAATAAACTCCATCTTTTTATCCTCGATGGCAGCAATACAATACGTGTCGTTTCCCCTACTGTCACTGGGATCGAGCACCGCAAGATTGAACCCAAAGCGAAGCACTTCTCCCATTGCAAGAAAGATCAATCTAGTAGGCCAAACCAAACTGATAATTCGAAGAGACTTGCAAAGATAACCAATCATACATAAAAGAATTCAGAGGAGATTCAAATATTGTTCATAGATAATCTTGATCATATACCCACAATTCATCGGATCTCGACAAACACACCGCAAAAGAAGAGTTACATCAAATAGATCTCCAAGAGAATCGAGGAGAACTTTGTATTGAGATCGAAAGAGAGATAAGAAGCCATCTAGCAAATAACTATGGACCCGAAGGTCTGAGGTAAACTACTCACACATCATCGGAGAGGCTATGGTATTGATGTAAAAGCCCTCTGTGATCGATGCCCCCTCCGGCGGAGCACCGGAAAAGGCCCCAAGATGAGATCTCACGGGTACAGAAGGTTGCTGTGGTGGAAATAGGGTTTTGGCTCCGTGTCTGATGGTTTGGGGGTATGTAGGTATATATAGGAGGAAGAAGTAGGTCGGTGGAGCTCCGAGGGGCCCACGAGGGTGGAGGGCGCGCCCTGGGGGGTAGACGCGCCCCCTGCCTCGTGGCCTCCGCTTTCATTTCTTGACGTCCACTCCAAGTCCTCTGGATCACATCTATTCCGAAAATCACGTTCCCGAAGGTTTCATTCCGTTTGGACTTCGTTGATATTCCTTTCCATCGAAATACTGAAATAGACAAAAAAACAACAATTTGGACTGGGCCTCCGGTTAATAGGTTAGTCCCAAAAATAATATAAAAGTTTATAATAAAGCGCATTAAACATCCAAAACAGAATATAATATAGCATGGAACAATCAAAAATTATAGGAGGAAGAAGAAGAAGCAACTACTCCGCACAGGGCCTCAGGGGAGCGGCGCCTCTAGCGGTGCCACATCAGGATCGGCGCCCGCGCCTGGGGCGCCTCGCTCCCTCGCATAGGAAGGCGCGCCCGGTGCCCTCCTTGGGTAGGGCTCGGGGGCTCTCTTCTGGAGGGCCTCAGACCTAGCCAACATCACGAGGGAGGCGCTCGAACACCACGTGGAGGCGTGCTTTGCAGCACGTCTCCCTCAGGAGGACACCGGGCGAGGAGTACCCGGTGCTCAGGAGTTCATCGCCAAGACCACTCAGGAGCTACAGGATGCAAGAGCCATGCGCGGCGACCGCCGCCCACCTAGTTTAGCTCCACATCCAGGCGAGGATGGTGGGCTGCGCGTCTGCATCGACATCCCAGGGCTCAACAGGGCCGCATCTCAGGAGCTCTTCTAGCCTTCGCGCGTGGGACGTTGTGAGGGCCCACCACACAGCTATGTTCGCACGCCGTTCCCCTTGCCGAGCATGGCGGCCGCCTTCCAGCGCAACCTGTGGAGTGTCCTGGCGGCTCAAGAAACCAGGCATCACGCGGTCCTGGCGGAGATGGAGACGGTCCTCAAGGAACTACCTGGACCCCCGGAGCCACCCGAGGCTCAGGGCCCCTGTGGCTCGTGAGGAACGACCCCTTCGCCTCCCAGCTTCAGCTACCCCAACATCTCTTCGAGAACGGAATCAGGTGACATTTTCCAAGTTTATTTAGCTGGGAGCGCCCCGAGGGCTGCATCATTACTAGGCCGCGTGGGACTGTCCCTGCGGCATGTATCCTTTTACGCCTTTAGCTTACTCTGCTGGGAGCGCCCCTCGGGCTGCATCATCCGCAGGCCGCTCGGGTCCGACCCCGTGGCATGTATTGTTCGTGCATTTACCTAAGCTAGTTCGCTTTCCATGCATAATCTATCTATGGTTATCACCTGCTTGATTGTCACCCACCACGGGAGTCGCGCGCCGATCGTCTTTCTTCAGGATCCTTCGCATAAGGGTGAATATCAAGCGTCCTCTGCGTGGCCGTTTGGAACTTGCCTAAAATCGAGGAGTCATACCAGCAGGCACGATTGGGTTACCCACACCCATATTGATGAGAATCCCGTGATAAGGGGACACGATCTCTACTTCGACAAGACGTGCCAAGAAAACCGCCTCGCAATATGTGCAGTAGCTAGTTGAGAAAAACGGTTTGAATAATGACCGGGCTGTGGCGTGGTGTCACGTTATGAAAAGTTGTCAGCAGATTAGATTTGTGGAATATTATACTCTCTACAGTGGTATGTGGAATTTGTTTTGCCGAGCCGGACACGATCCTTGTGTTCAAAATCTTCTATGGAGTATTCGGAGGAGGAACCCGCCTTGCAATGCCGAAGACGATCTGCGCACCGGACTCATCGTCATTGAAGCCTGGTTCAGGGGCTACTTAGGTAGTCCTGGATAATGGGGTCATCGGACAGCCGGACTATACAGTTTGGCCGGACTGTTGGACTATGAAGATACAAGACTCAAGACTTCGTCCCGAGTTCGGATGGGACTCTCCTTTGCGTGGAAGGCAAGCTTGGCAATTCGGATATGTAGATCTCCTCCCTTGTAATCGAATCTGTGTAACCCTAGCCCCCTCCGGTGTCTATATAAACCAGAGGGTTTAGTCCGTAGGACAACAACAATCATAATCATAGGCTAGCTTCTAGGGTTTAGCCTCTACGATCTCGTGGTAGATCAACTCTTGTAATACCCATATCATCAAGATCAATCAAGCAGGAAGTAGGATATTACCTCCATCGAGAGGGCCTGGACCTGGGTAAACATTGTGTCCCCTGCCTCCTGTTACCATCCGCCTTAGACGCACAGTTCGGGACCCCCTACCCGAGATCCGCCGGTTTTAACACCGACACCTGCCGACGTACAACGTAAAGCAAATGCGAAGGAAATCGCAAAATCTCAAGCAAATATTACAAGACATATTGTTCTCTCGATACCAAATGCTAGTCTAAATGCATCCACGGGGCATGGTGCATTTTTCAGAAACTAAACAGGAAAGGAGCCGCCAGCAAGTCATCTCGTCATCCCCGGACGCCGCCGCCGTCGCTCGCGAGGGATGCTTCTTCTCTAGCGGCGTTGGCCTCACCTACACCACTCGCCGTAGTTGCAGGATCAGCAGCACTGCCACTCGAGGGCGTGGGATCAAAGGCGCGGAACCTCTTCAGCTGGGCCTCCACATGACCCTTCACGGCTTCGGCAGCAGCTGCGAAGTGCTCGGCGTCCACAGGCTCCAGCAGCTCTTGAAGGCGGGCGGCAGGATTGCGAAGATGGAGGCGGCTGAAGACGTGCGTCAACGCGGCTGAGGAAAGGATGCGGACTTCTCCCTCTGCCAAAGGGCCGATGCCGCTCACGACTTCCTCAAGCGCCGCGACCAGATAAGGAAGCAGCTGGGCGGAGCCCTCATCCTCAGTAGCTAGTGGCTCCTCCAAGCCCTTCTCGTAGAGCGACCGCAGCGCCTTGCGAGACCTCTCCTCGAGGAGCTTGAAGGCCGAGCGGTCCTTGGCCAGGACCTTCGCCATGGAGTCAAGCTCAGCTTTCTCCGCTTCCACCTCCCGCTTCAGCCTCTCCAGCCGGCGGTGCTCCGCGGCCTGCGCCTTCCCTGACTACTCCAGCTCGGCGTCGCGACCCTTGACGGTGTTCTCTCGGGCATTCATCTTCTCCTCTCCGCCTAGCGGCCATGAGTTTCATCCGCATGCTCGCTGCGCATGGTCTTCAGTTCGGCCTCCAGGAACCGGCAGCTATCCTGGGCGGCCCGGTGGCCTGCTTGTCCTTCTCGGAGGTTGCTGCCGCATGGCTCACCAGCGCCCGAACGGACATGTATGAGTGAAGCCAGCCAAAGACCAGCTCCAGGCGCCCGGCTACCAGGCAGGTGTCGGCACCCTGAAGTTCTTCTCGCAGCAGGGTCATCGCAGAAAGAGTGCGCCGAGGACGTCAGAGGAGGCAAAAGGATCCGGTGTCAGCAGTGCGGCAGGAGGAGGAGCAGGTAGCATCGCCACCATGGCCTTGGAGGTTGGGGGCTCCTAAGCTTTGGGGACCTCAGCAGCCGAGCCGGACGTTGGCACCTCCGGAGCCAGGTGGACCACGGGGGCTGACTCCTCACGAGGATGCTCCCCCAAGCCTCGCGAGGTTGATCGGGCCGGAGAAGCGCGAGCGCCGTCGCTGCCCTTATCCATGGAAAGGGGTGAGGCCGCCGTAGGCGATCTAGCCCCGAGCAGCTCCAGGGGGTGTCGGAGCAGGAGCATCGTCTCAGGATATCAGTGCCGACCTGCCCCTCATCGGAACCTCGGCAGGTGGCCCCCTTCGGGGGCTAGCCTTGGACCTCGAGGAGCCCCCAGCCACGGGCGGCTCCTCTCTCTTTGGGGGGACATCAGCCTCGTCATCATCATCAGGCAGGGTGCGGAGCATGTCGGCCTTGCGAAAGGAGGAGGTCTCCCCCATCCCCTCGCGGGTCGCCTCCAAGTCGCGCTCCTCGTCCTCCTCCTCTTCCCCCTCCCAGCAGGAATCGCCAGAAGACACGACCACCGGTGCCGTCACCATCGGGACACCAGGGCGCGCCGTTGGCACTAGCCTGCGCCCGTCAAAGGTGGGCATGGCGGCCGTGACCTGCGCCCCGTCCTTGCGAAGGAACAAGGGAACGAAGGCACTCGGTGGATACTCCTGTTCGTCCCCGACCAGGAGGTGGAGAGCCACAGCCAGCTCTTGTTCAGACAAGACCACCGGGCTCAAGCGAAGCGTATCTTCTTTGCCCCCAAGAATCCACAAGGGGCGTGAGCGTGCCTGGAGCGGAGCCACACGCAGCGTCAGGAATCCCCTCAGGAGCATGGCCCCCGTCAGCATCACCGCCATCGTGTTGCCCGTATTCAGGTCGGCGGTCATCTTCTCCAGCACTGGCTTCGCCCGGTAGTCAGTAAGCATCGTGCAGAGCCACCCTTTGTTGGACTGGGGCATCTCCGTCGGCAGCGTCAACCGTGGGTGGACACACTTGGCATCCATCATGACCCACTTGCTCCTAAGCCCTCGACCTTCTTTCCGGCCTTCGGGATCGCGTTGGCCTTACCTGTTGTGACAAAGTTGGCGCACCCTGAGGTGTGGCCGTCATTGATCCGGAGGAAGAAGAAGTGGCGCAGCAGAGCCACGGACAGCATCACCCCGACGTACGCCTCGAAGTAGAAGGCGAAGATCGACAGGAGAAGAACAGAGTTGGGATGAAGATGAAAGGGCTTGCAGCCTATAATGGCTGAGGACGTCGTAGAAGAAGTCGGAGAAGGGGGGAACCAGCCCCGCAACAACGCTGCTCATGAAGAAGGGTTAGGAGGTGCTTCTCGAAGCCTCCGGCTCGGAGAAGCCAGCCCGGAGCTTGGTCTTCCCCTTCTTGTTGTTTTCCCCTGCCGTCAGTAGACGCGTGGCGGCGAGGTTCTTCTCTGAGACATTGGGCGCGTCCAGAGCCGGCTCGTACCAGGCGGGCGGTGTAGCTGGCTTGACCTTTCGGGGCGCCATTGGTCGCTGGCTCGGCAGGGAATCGAAGCAGATTTGGAGATTTCGGAAGCAAGGAGCAAGAAAGGGGATCTGGAGCAAGACGAAGGAAAGCAATGAAAGCAAGCGTTGCCCGCGCCAGTCTTTTGTCAGACGGGCAGTTGCCGAGGCAGCGTGGGGAAGCGGAGACGCCCACGTCCAATCAATCGCCACGCGTCAACCAAGGCCGCAGGCTGTTGGGGTCCGTGGAGCTCCGCACTTGCCCTTTGGCTTCACCTTGAAGCCAAGTCCCTTGGGCCCGGGGGCTACTGTCGGCGTCCTGGGAACGGGGGTCCCCAGACTTTCCTGCCTGCGGCCCACGGCGTGGCTCCACTAAGCGGCCCTGTACGGCCCATCTTCACCCGCAAACACTCAAGACCATCGCGAGGAGCCAAGCCTCGCGAGGCGGACGACAGAAGACCTCCTCGGGGGCGGCCTCACCAGGCCAGCTCACGAGGGGCGGAGAGATCAAGGCAAGGGGCACCTCGCGAGGTTCCTGTGATGCAAGCCATGATGACTGCAGCCAGGCGGGCGCCAGCGCGTAGTGTCCTCGTTTCCTCTTTGGTGCTAAAGAGGCAAGCGCAGGCGAGGAGTTCTGAGGCATCAGGCAAAGGTTTCCATATCGGTGCAACAAGACTAAAACCAGCAGGACGGCAGGATGGAGGTCACCGTGGAGCCCAAGACGGCGTCACCACCAGAGCCTTTGGCAGGCAAAGACCACCTATAGTCAGGATAAGTTGTACTAGTTGTCTCCCTTCAAATTTGGCTGTTGTGGGATCCCTTCCCCCTCAATATTTGGGAAGAGGACTAGGGCCCCTATAAATAGGACTAGCCACCACCATAGAAGGGGGGCGATCGACGGATCATTTAGATCACCCTCATCCACACAAGCTCACCAAACACAAGAGCACCTCTCCTCAGGAGGCTGTTCTTCCCTTGTAACTGTTCATCCTCAGCCCAAGAGGCAATCCACCACACCACACTGGAGTAGGGTATTACACCACATCGGTGGCCCGAACCAGTATAAACTCTCTGTCTCTCGTTCTTTGGGTTCGTCGAGCTAGGCCTTGCGATCGTTGTGGGAAGGGGCACCCAAGTGTTCGAACCTCAATGCCAGAACCCGAAACCCCACAGATCATAGCAATTATCATAGCATTCATCCTTCGGTAAGAACGAAGGGATATTAAACAATGTATGAGTTGGAGGGTTACTCTCATTAGAAGGTGGGCACGGTTAGCTAATCCGCTCTTCCTCCATTTGTTCTTCGCTCTCCTCATCACATTTTTCATCCAATGAGCTCACAGTTTCATCAATTCCTTCTTCCATAGTCTCCTGCAAAATATTAGTCTCTTCTTGGACAGTGGAGACCTTCTCAATAAATTAATCAATATCGAAATTGAATTTATAATTATCATAGCAATATTTAAGGATAGCAAGCAAAATTTTCAGGTCTATAAACTGAATCATCAAAATCTTCAAACTTTTCAAACAAAGATTCAATTTCATAAGCACCCTTAAAAGCAACAAATTCTTCTATTCGTTCCACATCATAGTAATCATAAATACCATTAGCATAAGAAGCCAAGGTTTCATTATCATTAAATTTGCATGAAAACGGAAGGTGTGGAGCATTCATCCTCGAGCAACAAGTAAAATCATATCTCAAGCATAAATCCCGAGCATACCAATGCAATATATAAATTTGATCCCATAAAAATTTCCCTTTATGAGTCAAGCGATAATCCCTAAAGTATTCGCGTTGATCCAACGTTACTCCAATTATATAGTTGAATGGGGTTTTCTCAGGATTATCAAAGTAGTGCATAATATCTTCCACATAATAAGCATCGATGGTTTTAGGAGGTTCCCCATCTCCATGAGTAGCAAGTAAAACTCATTTTTTTGGTGTTTGGTCTTCCATATCCATAACTAAACATAGAGAACAACTTAGAATAGAAAATAAAAACTACTTAGTGATAAAGCAAACAAGCACACACGAGAATATTCACCCCACGCTATTGCTCCTCGGCAACGGCGCCAGAAAAAGGTCTTGATAACCCACAAGTATATGGGATCGTTTGTAGCCTTTTTCGATAAATAAGAGTGTCGAACCCAACGAGGAGCTAAAGGTAGAACAAATATTCCCTCAACTTCTATCGACCACCGATGCAACTCTACGCACACTTGACGTTCGCTATACCGAAAACAAGTATGAAACTATTTTGTACGAGTGATGCTAGAACTACTTTGCAAGAATAAAACTAGAAGTACTTTGTAAGATAATAAAAGTTAGGTGTTTAGTAAAAGGGTTTTTGTCAACGAGAAATTTATTTGTCCCTAGGCAATCGATAACAAGTACCAGTAATCATTCTTGTAATTTTATATGAGGGAGAGGCATGAGCTAACATACTTTCTCTACATAGATCATATGAACTTATGATTGGAACTCTAGCAAGCATCCGCAACTACTAAAGATTATTAAGGTCGTGAAACCCAACCATAGCATTAAGTATCAAGTCCTCTTTATCCCATAACCCACCTACTCGGGTTTAAGCTTCTCTCACTCTCGCAACCCACCATAAGCGAATCATGAACATATTGCAACACCCTACAGCGGGGGCCCCTCACGTTTGCGGGAGAACGGAGGGCACCATAGGATAGCACCATAAATAAAATATACAATCATACCAACCAAGATCACGATTAACCCACAGGACAAAACGGATCTACTCAAACATCATAGGATAACCATAGATCATTGGGAAATAATATATGGAATTGAGCACCATGTTTAAGTAGAGATTACAGCAGGGAGAAGAGGTGTTACACCACTGCATACAGGGGGAGAAAGTTGGTGATGATGGTAGCAAGATTGTTGATGTAGGTCGCCGTCACGATCCTTGCCCCGGCAGGACTCCGGCGCCACCGGCAGAGAGGGGGAGAGAGCCCCCCCTTCTTCTTCTTCCTTGGCCTCCCCCCTAGATGGGAGGAGAGTTCCCCCTCTGATCAATAGGTTAGTCCAATAAATCATATAAAAAGTTGCTAAAGGTATGTAAAAGTTGTATAATATTGGCATGAAACAATAAAAAATTATAGATACGACAGAGACGTATCATTATGCATGTTCCTTTGCATCTAGTTGGTTACATGCTTACTTGGTAGTGTTCTTGCTATGTGCTTGCATGGTATTTATTTATGATGCTAGTAGTCATGCTATGATCATGTGTAATGTTATGCTTATGCTCGTTGGTATGCCATGCTCGTTTGGTTTAATACTTAATTGTGGTTATGTTCGATGATTATGTTGCACCTCCATGCTTATGTTGATATCATGCTCATGCATTATAGTTGCATTATATTTTATTATTGCTCAGCTCATTGCATTCAAGTTTAACAGGATAATAATGAACTTGAACAATTGTTGGCTGAGTCATGTGCCACCAAATCGAGCTGACCAGTGCAACCACATTTGCCTTTTATGGGAAGACCCTAATGCGGTCTATTATCATGCCTCTCACCGGTGCCTCCAACGAGGGAAGGTTATGGGTGCGCGCTACCCTGATCAGGTAGGCGGGCATAAACCTTGTGTGTCCGTTGTTGTTGTAAGGATCCTTGTCCCTGATTGGGACCGTTTATGTTTTGCCACGATGGTGGCCGTTGGATGTCACGAGTTGACATCGGGGCCACCCAGGACTTATCCCAAAGGAGGGTTTGTCGGAGTGGCTGGGAGCGTATGATGGCAATAGATCGGTTTTGTCGGAGATCATGGGTTCCGTGGTGTGGGTAC
The DNA here is from genome assembly GCF_002575655.3 of Aegilops tauschii subsp. strangulata. Taxonomy (NCBI): domain Eukaryota; kingdom Viridiplantae; phylum Streptophyta; class Magnoliopsida; order Poales; family Poaceae; genus Aegilops; species Aegilops tauschii. Next base: position 31,554,957 of record NC_053040.3, on the reverse strand, counting down.
AGTGTACTAACCTCTACAGAGTGTGTGTTTAAATCTATCGATAGCCACACCCATGGATATGGGCCCAGTTCGTAGTCGGTCACACCATGAGCCAACTATAATAACTTGCTTAATAATAACCCCGGTTCGATGATGAGAAAGAGATTGGTTGTGATCAAGGGAGGATCACAGAGGTATCGTGGATACCGAAGTTGGTTGATCTTTATGTGATCGCGAGAGGATCACGGAGGTATCGTGGATACCAATGTGTTAGGGAACGTAGTATTTCAAAAAGTTTACCTACAATCATGCAAATAACGAGATGGGAGAGTGTGTCCACATACCCTCGTAGACCGAAAGCGGAAGCGTTTAGTAACGCGGTTGATGTAGTCAAACATCTTCGCGATCCAACCGATCCGAGCACCGAATGTACTGCACCTCCGCGTTCAGCACACGTTCAGCTCGATGACGTCCCTCGAGATCTTGGTCCAATTAAGGAAGAGGGAGAGTTTTGTCAGCACGACGGCGTGGTGACGGTGATGACGAAGTTACCGGCGCAGGTCTTCGCCTAAGCACTACGACGATATGACCGAGGTGTGTAACTGTGGAGGGGGGCACCGCACACGGCTAAGAGAAGAATTGGTGTGTCTTTGGTGTGCCACCTCCCACGTATATAAAGGGGGAGGAGGAGGCAGGCCCTACAGGGGGCGCGCCAAGGGGGGAGTCCTACTTGGTCTCCTAGTCCAAGTAGGATTCGGTCCCCCCTCCTTCCTTCCACCGAAGAGGGAAAAGGGGAAGGGAGAGAGACGGAGAAGGAAAGAGGGGGGTCGGCCCCTTCCCCTAGTCCAATTCGGTTTGGGCAAGGGGAGAGGGGGCGCGCCCCTCTCACGTGGCCTCTCTCCTCTGCTCCAATAAGGCCCAATAGGCCCAATACTTCTCCCGGGGGGTTCCGGTAACCTCCCGGTACTCCGGAAAAATGCCTGAATTACTGGGAACTATTCCGATGTCCGAATGCAACCTTTAAACATATGAATCTTTACCTCTCGACCATTTCGAGACTCCTCGTCACGTCTGTGATCTAATCAAGGATTCCAAACAAACTTCAGTCATAAAATCACATAACTCTTAATACAAATCGTCATCGAACGTTAAGCGTGCGGACCCTACGGGTTCAAGAACTATCTATACATGACCGAGACACATCTCCAGTCAATAACAATAGCGGAAACTTGATGCTCATATTGGCTCCTACATATTCTACGAAGATCTTTATTGGTCAAACTGCATAACAACATACATTGTTCCCTTTGTCATTGGAATGTTACTTGCGCGAGATTCGACCGTCGGTATCATCATAACTAGTTCAATCTCGTTACCGGCAAGTTTCTTTAGTGGTTCCATAATGCATCATCCCGGAAGTAACTCATTAGTCACATTGCATGCAACGCTTATAGTGATGAGCATTACCGAGAGGGCACAGAGATACCTGTCCAAAACACGGAGTGACAAATCCTTCTCGATCTATGCCAACTCAACAAACACCTTCGGAGACACCTGTAGAGCATCTTTATAATCACCCAGTTACGTAGTGACGTTTGATAGCACACAAGGTGTTCCTCCGGTATTAGGGAGTTGCATAATCTCATAGTTAGAGGAACATGTATAAGTCATGATGAAAGCAATAGCAATAAAACTAAACGATCATTAATGCTAAGCTAACGGATGTGTCTTGTCCATCACATCATTCTCTAATGATGTGATCCCATTCATCAAATGACAACACATGTCTATGGTTAGGAAACTTAACCATCTTTGGTTAACGAGCTAGTCTACTACAGGCATACTAGGGACACTCTGTTTGTCTATGTATCCACACATGTACTAAGTTTCCGGTTAATACAATTCTAGCATGAATAATAAACATTTATCATGATATAAGGAAATAAAATAATAACTTTTATTATATCCTCTAGTTCATATTTCCTTCAGTCTCCCACTTGCACTAGAGTCAATAATCTAGTTCACATCGTCATGTGATTTAACACCAATAGTTCATATCTTTTTGTGATTAGTTCACATCTCCATGTGAAAAACACCCAAAGGGTTTACTAGAGTCAATAATCTAGTTCTCATCGCTATGTGATTAACACCGAAAGAGTACTAAGGTGTGATCATGTTTTGCTTGTGAGAGAAGTTTAGTCAACGGGTCTGCCACATTTAGAGCCGTATGTATTTTGCAAATTTCTATGTCTACAATGCTCTACACGTAGCTACTCTAGCTAATTGCTCCTACTTTCAAGATGTATCCAGATCGAGACTCAGAGTCATCTAGATTGGTGTCAAAGCTTGCATCGACATAACTCTTTACGACGAACTCTTTTATCACCTCCATAACCGAGAAATATTTCCTTAGTCCTCTAGGGATAATTTTGACCGCTGGCCAATGATCTACTCCTAGATCACTATTGTACCCTCTTGACAAACTCATGGTGAGGTACACAATAGTTCTGGTACACAACATAGCATAATTTATAGAACCTATAACTGCGGCATAGCGAATGACTTTCCATTCTCTTTGTATTTTCTGCCATGGTCGGGTTTTGAGTCTTTACTCAACTTCACACCTTGCAACACAGGCAAGAACTTCTTTTTTGACTGTTCCATTTTGAACTACTTCAAAGACTTGTCAACACTAGTAGAAAAAGGGCCATTTGTCCCGGTTCATAAGGCCCATCTGTCACGGTTGGGGAACCGGGACTAAAGGGTCGTTACTAATGCCTAGGCCTTTAGTCCCAGTTCTTATACTAACCAGGACACATGGGCCTCCATGTGGCCGGTGCTGCTAGCCCAGGCAGGAGGCCCTTTAGTCCCGGTTGGTGGAACCAACCGGGACCAATAGGCATCCACGCGTCAGCTATTCAGGGGCTAGGGTTTTTGTTTTTTTTTTCTGAAAGGGGGGTGGATTTGGGGGTTTTGTATGGTTAATTAAGGTGTTTCATATATTGTGTTAGATAGCTAATTAATTAATAGAGAGAAGTGTCCTCTCTTATCTCCGTGCTTGGTCGACGCTACGTACTATACGTATAGAGAGGCCCTCGACACGCTAGCTAGTAAGAAAATGAAGGAAACCATTAAGTACAGAAGTTCGTCATGCATACCGAGAGAAGTGATCGACCTCTCCTTCTCCGAGAGATTGGTCGAACAACAAGTTTTCGTATAATCTATCCGACGCTACTGGCTACATACATATACAATATGTAAGATCTCTTACAATCCCCTAGCATTTGAACTCAACTTCCACATGGTATTCACCGGCTTCATTGATGACGTGGTCAAGAAAGAATCCCGCCAATTCCTCTTGAATTGCTTTCATGCGATCTTGTGGTAGGTGTTCATTCCGCATCTGCAACATCTAATTTGAAGAAGGGGGTTAATACATATATGAATGAAACTCAACAGAAATGATGGTGTAATAAAATGAAATTGTGAATATTATTGCTTACGCACTTCATATTGTCATTTAGAGTAGCCCCGCTTATCTTTAAAAGTCGCGTTGTAGATGAACTCGCACACGTAGTATCCACAGTAATCATTCCCTTGTTCCTGGCACAAGCACTTTACAAGAAATAGAGGTCAATCAAACTGCTAATGAAGCGTTATAAATGGCATTGATGAAAGTAGCTAGAATCAACGGGAGATGCGCGCAACTAGCTAGCTAGTAGTACTTACTTTCGGGTATGTATATCGCAGCTCCTTCGGCAGTCCCGGAGCTTCTGCGGTGAACTATTTCCAAACCCTGCAAGACAAAGAAAATATTTATTACTTGAGATATCAGGAAATGAACAAAAAGTTGCCGATATGGTGCGATAATGATCGATTGAACTTACTTGTTGAGAATTTTGGTCATGTCCGCATAGGTCTCGAGATCTTTTCGTCTCGAGTCTAAGACGGTTACTAGTCTCCGCTCAAGCTTAATCTCCAGGAGAATATAGTGGAAGCTGCGCATGCATGCATAACTCATCAATTACATTACTATAACCTCGCTCGAGTAATAAGGGTAACTGAATATGCACACGACAGTAACACTCACTTGAAGTTGTAAGGAAAGAGTATTAAATCTTTGTTTTCATTTATTAGCAATGATTTGAGCAAGTTGGCCTCGGCATCTTGGGCGCTCTTTTTAACCTGAAATTCATCTATGGGATTTGTGTTAATGAACCCAATATCATACATTTCTGCTTTTCTGCACTCGACGATCTTCAATCTGCATAATATAGTGAGGATAATGATAAATACATGCAATGAAAGAGCCGAGCTATATATATAGACTTAATGAGAGAAGTAGTACTTACAGAGAGTAGCAAGTGACCGTTAATTTATCGAGGGACTTTTGATTGAAGAATTGGAAGAACTCCTCAAATGGAACATGCAACAGATCGATTCCAACGAGGTCGTGCTCCTCTTTAACTCTCAGATACAAATTATTCGTCCCCCAGACTCTCTGCAGGTTTTCATGTACCAATTATGGAATCTTCGCATCATCGTTGTTAGAGATTTTTCATCTTTGACGAGAGGCTTCCCGTACTCGTATCTGTGTTCGTCCACCTCCAAGAAATCATAATGTACATCATCATGCAGGTAATCTCCAAGATTGCAATAACCGGGCACCATCCCCGGAGCATTAGCGACGATGTCGCTAGACACATTGAGCGGGGGGCACGATTGGTTCGCTTGTTCGCCGAGTTCGGCAATTTTTTTCCCAGCTGCTCGTCGTTCTTTTAACCTTTGATCACTGATAGTACTTCCCGACCGCTCCGCTTCGAGATATGCCTTTTCAGTAATGCACTCTAGTTGGTTTTTGGTGTAGACTTTGGTGGTTTCCTCAGGGCATCGATAGTGCGCTTTGCTTTCACCGGATCTACCTTGTCCTCCGGAGGTGGATGCCCATTCAAAGAAGTCCTTCAGTTCTTTTTGCACGATATTCTTGTTTTCTTCCACGGTCATCTCGTACGGTAACTTCTCTAGAGGCTTGAGAGGTGGACCGTATCTGTATTGCCTCCCGCCTCTAGCTGTACTGCTAGACGCCGGAGCAGACGGAGCGGCTGCGGCTGTCTTCTTTCGTGCTTGCTTATGAGGCGGAGGAGAAGGACTACGACGCGCCGGAGCAGCCGGGGCGGCGGCGGGTCTCTTCCGCCCTTGCTGGCGAGGCGGAGAAGGAGGAGGCTGGTGGCTGCTCGGGCGCACCAGCGCAGGCGGAGAAGGAGGTGGAGTGCCGCCACGCGCCGAAGAAGGAGGTTGAGTGCCCTGATCGTCACTCGCCGGAGGAGGACGCGGTGGAGGAGGCGGAGTGCCCTGACTCGCCGGAGGAGGAGGAGGAGGCGGAGGCATCCAGTTCGGAAGGTTGATGAGCTCCTTCCGCCATAGGCATGGAGTCTTCAGACAAGAACCCAGCCGAGTCTCCCCGTCACCCGTAGGGTGGTCAAGCTGGAGGTCCTCAAATCCTTTTGTGATTTCATCCACCATCACCCTAGCATATCCTTCTGGAATCGACCGGCAGTGAAAAGTTGCGCCAGGTTCAGGAGGTGCAATAGAGCCAACAGCCGCCTTGGCTTTCAATTTCATCCACTCCGTCATAAGGTGGCAATGCTAAGACTCCGTGATAGCATCTACGGGGTAGCTAGCAGGAGCCGTGAAGACAGGCTCTAGAAGCAGCTCCGTGGAAGCCATGCTGCTTCTCCGCTGAGATGGCGGGGTAGCTTCAGGTGTAGCTTCGGCAGGTAGCGTGCTGCGAACTGCCTCTCGTTCCTCTAGCGCTTGTACCCTTGCATGCAACACCTGTAGTTGGGTCAACTCCTTTTTCTTCTTCCTCTCCCGGTGTTTGTAACCGCCTGCGTCGAGAAATCCAGACTTCCACGAAAGGGAGCCTGGCGTGCCTCGTGTCCGTCCGGGGTGCTCAAGATTCCCGAGGGCCTCTATGAGCTCGTCGTTCTCTCTGTCTGGAACGAACATCCCTTGCTGCGCCTTTTTGATATACTCCTGAAGCATCTCGATGGGTGTGTTCAGCTGCTCGTTGGTCCAAACGCACTTCCCTGTTACAGGATCCAATTTTCCCCCAACCCCGAAGAACCAGGTCCTGCAACAGTCTGGCCAGCGTCGCGTCTCTGGTTCGATCCCTTTATCAATGAGGTCATTCTCAGCCTTGTCCCACAACGGCCGGGCTTTCAGGTAGCCACCTGACCCCGTGCGATGGTGATGCTTCTTCTTTGCAGCATTTTTCTTGTTTGTCGCTGACATGTTCGCTGCTCTCTCAGATTTCTTTTTGGTGACAAATTCGGGCCACTGATCTTTGATCTTCTCAAATCGGCCGATGAATTCTGTAGTCTTGTCTTGGTCGACAAACGATGATTTCAGCTCATTCTTCCACCTCCTGAATAGCTCAGCCATCTTCTTAAGAGCATAAGCCTTGATCATTGTCTTTTTAACTGGATTCTCCGGATCCTCCTCTGGCGGGAAGGTGAAATTTTCCTGTAGCGCGGTCCAGATATCAGCTTTCTTCCTATCGCTGACATAAGACACCTGAGAGTCTTTATCCTTAGGCTTCAGCCATTGCTTGATGCTGATCGGGATCATGTCCCTCACTAGAACCCCGCACTGAGCATTAAATTTTTGCTTGGTCCGGAGGGGTTCAATCGGTTAGCCAGCGCGATCAATTTCGATGATCGTGTACCTTTCATCCGCGCGCAACTTTCTCTTCGGGCCTCGTCTCGTTAACAATGTAGTGCTCGATCCAGAGGGCTAGAAAAGAAGAAAAAGAAGAGAGCTAATATGTGTACATACCAAAAACAATTAATGCATCAATTAGCTACAGTCAGCACATGCTTAATTAATTAATATATATACCTGGCCGGACTCCGTTCGGTCACCGGAGCCGTCATCACGGTGTCCTTCCCCCTCCATTCGGTCACCGGAGCCGTCATCACGGTGTCCTTCCCCCTCCATTCGATCACCGGAGACATCATCACGGTGTCCTTCCTCCTCCATTGTTTGATCATCGTCGTAGCCTGCTTCTTCATCCTGTCTTTCTAGACCATCGGTGCATGTGTCGTTGAGAAACGACAAGACGGCATCACTTCCGTGTGCGATTATCTCCCCCAACACCGCTTCTTTTGCTTCGTCTCGAGGGTGCGGATCCATAGTTTCTGCAAATATTTACAACATGGCAATTATTATTCAAACATGTCAGATGGATATATTAGTGGCAAGCATTGAACTAGCTAGGTAAGCACAATAAGGAATCATATTAGTCGCCTGGCCTCGACGCTTCTCTAGGGTTTGGGGTGGCCTCCGCAATGCTTCAAGGGTTTGGGGTGGCCTCAACAACGCTTCAAGGGTTCGGGGTGGCCTCGACGACAATGCTCTTTTAATTTGATAAATTTGGGTGGCCTCAAGAGAGTTTGTCGATCGGGTAGGGGCGCGGCGGGAGGGGGGAGGAGACCGACATTGTTTTTTTCTAGGGTTTGGGTGTCCTCGAGAGTTTTGGTCGAGCGAGAGGGCCGGGGGGTGCTCCGGACGCCCCCCCTCACTTTAACAAAGAACTACCTTAAAAAAAGACTTGCTTCGCCGCAGCTCCTTCTTTAGTTTTTCCTTTGTTTTTTCTTATATGTTTGTTTTCGTTTTCATTCTACATTTTCGTACATATGAAAAAAAAATAAAGTTTCTATACAAAAGTGCACAATTTTTATGAACAAATTACATCATCTAAATTAACTATACATCTAAATAAATATTACTAAACTAAACATAAAATAATCTAAAAAAACATCTAAAAACATCTAAAAAACATCCAAAAACATCTAAAAACATCTGAAAATCTAATAGCTAGCACCCGGCAGGGGCGGAGGGGCCGGCGCCAGCGCCGGCGCCGGCGGGGCAGGGCAGGGCCCCAGGGGCGCGGGACAGGGGAGGGGCGCGGGAGCAGGCTGGTGCTCACAGGGGGCGGCGTGTCGAGGCCGGCAGGGCGCCAGGGTCGACGCCGTCGTTGGGGCAGAGGGCGTCAGCGGCGGCGGCGACGACATTGAGCAGCCTGACGGCGTCGGTGGCGACGGCGACGTCGAGCAGCCTGACGGCGTCGGTGGCGGCGGCAACGGCGACGTCGAGCAGCCTGACGGCGTCGGTGGCGGCGGCGACGGCAAGGTGGAGCAGGGGCGTCGGGCGGCGACGGCGAGGAGGAGCAGGGGCGTCAGGGGAAGAAGTGATGGATTTGGTCGAAACTGCTAAGTGTTTTCTTATATACCCAGGGCATTGGTCCCGGTTCATGACAGCAACCGGGACGAATGCGACCTTTAGTCCCGGATGGTGACACCAACCGGGACCAAAGGCCGCCCAAAGGCCTCTTTTCAGCAGCCCAAAGGGCGGGAAGCGGCGGCCTTTGTTCCCGGTTGGTGGCACCAACCGGGACTAAAGGGGGGGCATTGGTCCCGGTTGGTGCCATGAACCGGTACTGAAGGGGGGGGGGCATTGGTACCGGTTGGTGCCACCAACCGGGACCAAAGGCCTTGTGCTGCTGCGCTCGCCTCGAAAGTTTAGTCCCACCTCGCTACTTGAGAGGGGCGCACCCCTCTCGAGCTCCTCTCCATTGCAGGCTTATGGGCCTAATTGCCACTGCTATGCCTGATGGGCCTACTGGGCCTTATGCGGGCCTGAATCCTGGCCCAGGGATGGGTTTCTAGTCGTATTCAGGCCGTGGTGGCCCAGTAGGTGGCAATTTTTTTTATTTTTTCCCACTTTTTTTGTATTCTTTTTTTGCTTTATTTTTTTGTTTTGTTTCTACTTACAACACAATACTTATTTATTTTATTTTATTTTATTTGGTTTGTAATTACTTATTTATTTTATTTTATGATAATTCTTTTTGCTTTTAATGATTTTGAACAGAAAATACTTTGATAATTTTAGTTGCATGAATTTTATATAATTTTAGTAGAGGTTGCTTATAATGTTTTGAACAGAAAATACTTTGATCATTTTAGTTTCATAAATTTCATTTATGTTATTAAAGTTTATTTTATTTTGTTTCTACTTATATATTTTATTATAGTTTATATTATTTTGTTTCTAATTAATTATTTATTTTATTTTATGATAATTATTTTTGCTATTAAAGCTTGTTACAAAAAAGTTGTTTATGATTTTCAACCCTTTCTGACTTCATTTCATATTTTTCGTGCATTTACTGATTTTTTCAGCTATAAGACCCTGAAATTGACAAGCACTACAAATGAACTCTGAAAAGGTTGAAAGATGGCATCATATCACCATTTCACCCACATAGCATGTGCAAGAAAGTAGAGAGGCTCACGGAAAAAACTGGATGCACTTCGTGTACAAAACGGACAATCTCTTTTGAAGTATCAGGGTTTCATACGGAAACTCGTCTCTTACAAAGGGATTTCATTTTTTTTAACTTATTTGAACTATATAGTTTTTCTGTGTTCAAAATGCACCATTCGAAGCCACATCATCAATTTTCAACCCTTTCTGACTTCATTTCATATTTTTCGTGCATTTACTGATTTTTTCAGCTATAAGACCCTGAAATTGAAAAGCACTACAAATGAACTCTGAAAAGGTTGAAAGATGGCATCATATCACCATTTCACCCACATAGCATGTGCAAGAAAGTAGAGAGGCTCACGGCAAAAACTGGATGCACTTCGTGTACAAAACGGACAATCTCTTTCGAAGTATCATGGTTTCATACGGAAACTCGTCTGTTACAAAGGGATTTCATTTTTTTGAACTTATTTCAACTCCATAGTTTTTCTGTGTTCAAAATGCACCATTCAAAACCACATCATCAATTTTCAACCCTTTCTGACTTCATTTGATATTTTTCGTGCATTTACTGATTTTTTCCAACTAAAAGACCCTGAAATTTAAAAGCACTACAAATGAACTCTGAAAAGGTTGAAAGTTGGCATCGTATCATCATTTCACCCACATAGCATGTGCAAGAAAGTAGAGAGGCTTATGGCAAAAACTGGATGCACTTTGTGTACAAAACGGACAATCTCTTTTGAAGTATCAGCGTTTCAGACGGAAACTCGTCTGTTACAAAGGGATTTCATTTTTTTGAACTTATTTGAACTCCATAGTTTTTCTGTGTTCAAAATGCACCATTCAAAGCCGCATCATCAATTTTCAACCCTTTCTGACTTCATTTGATATTTTTCATGCATTTACTGATTTTTTCAGCTATAAGACCCTGAAATTGAAAAGCACTACAAATGAACATGGATAGATAAGTGACCAAATTAATAGTAGTTCATCATCACATTAAAACCAAAGTACATACATAGTTCAAATTGAACAACATATAGCTCTCCAAAGCATCTAGTTAAACCATACATTGAAACTATGTAAAACCTTTCAATGCAACAACAAATGCGATCATAATCACAACTAAGGTAACAATTGATCCAACGGCATAATGATACCAAGCCTCGGTATGAATGGCATATTTTGTAATCTTCCTAATCTTGAACCGCATTGCATCCATCTTGATCTTGTGATCATCGACAACATCCGCAACATGCAACTCCAATATCATCTTCTCCTCCTCCATTTTTTTAATTTTTTCCTTCAAGTAATTGTTTTCTTCTTCAACTAAATTTAACCTCTCGACAAGAGGGTCGGTCGGAATTTCAGGTTCAACCACCTCCTACATAAATAAAATCTATGTCATGTTGGTTGGCATAATTGTCATAAACAATAACTGAACCAAATAGTTATAAAAAGATAATATATACCACATCCGAATCATAGACAGGACGAGGGCCGACGGGGGCGGATACCAGAACCATCGCACTATATAATAACAAGGAATAATAAAAGTAAGAAAATTAGACAAGTATCTATCTGAAGTAAGAATTTTTTTTCTTTCAGAAAGAAGATAAGAACAAGAGGCTCACCAAGGTGGTGCCGGCGACGAGATCGGCACGGCGATCGACGGCGGTGAAGACGGGGACGGGGACGGGACGTGACGGACCGCTAAACCTAGAAAAATCTCGGGGAAAATGGAGCTCGGAGGTCGAGTTTCGAGAGAAGAAATATTAACTAGTGTGGCTCAGACATTTCATCGAACACCTCATCTGCATAGGAGGTGAGCTAGAGCACCCAAATGCCCTCGCCTCGCCGGCCAGCAAAAAACAGAGCAGTGTGGAGTGCTCTGCTCGCCGGCGATGGCCTATATATATAGGCAACTCAGTTGTCCCGGTTCATGGCTGGAACCGGGACCAATGGTTGTGGGCCAGGAGCGAGGCCCATTGGTCCCGGTTCGTGCCTAGAACCGGGACAAAAGGTTCCAGAGAAACCGGGACCAACGCCCACGAGGCCCCGGCCAGCCACCCAGGCTCACGAACCAGGACGAATGCACCCATTGGTCCCGGTTCATATAAAAACCGGGACTAATGGGCTGGCCAGGCCCGAACAAAAGCCCCTTTTTTCTACTAGTGCAAGGTATGTACTCATTGAAAAAACTTATCAAGCGTCTTGATCTATATCTATAGATCTTGATGCTCAATATGTAAGCAGCTTCACCGAGGTCTTTCTTTGAAAAACTCCTTTCAAACACTCCTTTATGCTTTCCAGAAAATTCTACATCATTCTGATCAACAATATGTCATTCACATATACTTATCAGAAAGGCTGTAGTGCTCCCACTCACTTTCTTGTAAATACATGCTTCACCAAAAGTCTGTATAAAACCATATGCTTTGATCACCTTATCAAAGCGTATATTCCAACTCCGAGATGCTTGCACCAGTCCATAGATGGATCGCTGGAGCTTGCACACTTTGTTAGCACCTTTAGGATTGACAAAACCTTCTTGTTGCATCATATACAACTCTTCTTTAAGAAATCCATTAAGGAATGTAGTTTTTGACATCCATTTGCCAGATTTTATAAAATGTGGAAATTGCTAACATGATTTGAACAGACTTAAGCATCGCTACGAGTGAGAAAATCTCATCGTAGTCAACACCTTGAACTTGTCAAAAACCTTTTGTGACAATTCAAGCTTTGTAGATAGTAACACTACTATCAGCGTCCGTCTTCCTCTTGAAGATCCATTTATTCTCAATGGCTTGCCGATCTTCGGGCAAGTCAACCAAAGTCCACACTTTGTTCTTCATACATAGATCTCATCTTAGATTTCATGGCCTCAAGCCATTTTGCGGAATCTGGGCTCATCATCGCTTCCTCATAGTTTGCAGGTTCGTCATGGTCTAGTAACTTGACTTCCAGAAAGGATTACCGTACTACTCTGGTGCGGACCATACTCTGGTTGACCTACGAGGTTTGTTAGTAACTTGATCTGAAATTTCATGATCATCATTAGCTTCCTCACTAATTGGTGTAGGAATCACTGGAACTGATTTCTGTGATGAACTACTTTCCAATTCGGGAGAAGGTACAACTACCTCATCAAGTTCTACTTTCCTCCCACTCACTTCTTTCAAGATAAACTCCTTCTCTAGAAAGGATTCATTCTTAGCAACAAAGATCTTGCCTTCGGATCTGTGATAGAAGGTGTACCCAACAGTTTCTTTTGGAAATCTTATGAAGAGCACTTCCCCGATATGGGTTCGAGGTTATCATGTTGAAGCTTTTCCACATAAGTATCGCAGTCCCAAACTTTAAGAAACGACAACTTAGGTTTCTTGCCAAACCATAGTTCATACGGTGTCGTCTCAACGGATTAGATGGTGCCCTATTTAACATGAAGCAGCTGTCTCTAATGCATAACCCCAAAACGATAGTGGTAAATCGGTAAGAGACATCATAGATCGCACCATATCTTATAAAGTACGGTCACGATGTTCGGACACACCATTACACTGTCGTGTTCTAGGTGGTGTGAGTTGTGAAAATATTCCACATTGTTTTACATGAAGGCCAAACTCGTAACTCAAATATTCGCCTCTGTGATCAGATTGTAGAAATTTTATTTTCTTTTTACGATGATTCCCCACTTCACACTGAAAGTCTTTGAACTTTTCAAACGTTTCAGACTTGTGTTTCATTAAGTAGATATACTCATATCTGCTAAAATCATCTGTGAAGGTCCGAAAATAACGATAAACGCCGCGAGCCTCAACACTCATCGGACTGCATACATCAGTATGTATTATTTCCAATAAGTCAGTTGCTTGCTCCATTGTTCCGGAGAACGGAGTCTTAGCCATCTTGCCAATGAGGCATGGTTCGCAAGCATCAAGTGATTCATAATCAAGTGATTCCAAAAGCCCATCAGCATGAAGTTTCTTCATGGGCTTTACACCAATATGACCTAAACGGCAGTGCCACAAATGAGTTGCACTATCATTATTAACTTCACATCTTTTGGCTTCAATATTATGAATATGTGTATCACTACGATCGAGATTCAATAAACCATTCACCTTGGGTGTATGACCACAGAAGGTTTTATTCATGCAAACAGAATAACAGTTATTCTTTGACTTAAATGAATAGCTGTATTGCAATTAACATGATCCAATCATATTATGCTCAACACAAACACCAAATAACATTTATTTTAGGTTCAAACACTAATCCCGAAGGTAATGGGAGTGTGCGATGGTGTCCGTGGAAACGACACCTATGGGATCACGGGGAATCCCTTCTACGGTTGGCGGGCGGGGGGCTGTGGGAAGAGCGGGTTTAGAAGAACAACACGGGGAATATATCCAGGTTCGGGCCGCAATTGATGCGTAATACCCTACTCCTGCTGGTTTGTGTTTATCTGGTGTTCTTGGACTAGCTACAAAGCGTGCAGGGTCCAAAACGTCCGAATCCACCTCCAGTATGCCTCGGGCCTCCTTTTATAGCTAAAGGGGGTTGCCACAGTGGCACACAAGAGGTGGAAAGTTTGTATTGTATACAAGCCTATCGCCTGGCACCGTAGGACAAACTCATTTAATGCGCTGCCGACGTGCCCTCTGGCTTTATCGGGGACGACAACGAAACTCGTCCTGTCCGCCGCCGCTTCGCGTCGCTCTGACGCACGTCCAGGCTGACTAGGCGTGCAGTGCCACGCTGGCTGGCTGGCTGCTGAGTTGGTGCGGTGGCAGAGTCTTCACGAAGATCTGCATGCCACCACGCAGGTGCTTGCTGAGTTGGCCTAGAAGCTACACGTCGCCACACAGGTGCCTGCCTTGTTGGCGGGTTGACTTCTGTGTTGGAATGGCGGTGGAGCCTTGGCAGGTGGGAGCCTGGTTGCGCCACCGCAGATGTCTCCGGCATGGGTCTTGCCGGGGCCCCGTCAAGGGCCTCGCGGGGGGTCTTGTGATCGTCCCCGGCAAGGCTCTTGCCGGGGTTTCCATCTTCTGGTTCTCATCTAGTCTTGTACGTTCTTGGTCTTTACAAAGATCTGCATGCCACCATGCAGGCGCCTCCCGAGCCTTGGTTCCAATGTTTCTCGATGGTGTCGGAACTCTTAGGCTCAAGGGTGGCAGCTATGCTGGTGTTGGGCAAGTTGCCCCGGCAAGGCCCTTGGCGGGGCTATGTAAGCTGCCTCGGCAAGGCTCCTGCCAGGGAGAGCCCACCTTGTCCCTTCGCTCTCCACGCCTCTGTCTTGACGTTGCTCTGGTAGTCTTGTGTCTTTGCTTCCTCTTCTGCCATGCCAAGTGTGACCATAAGCGTGTGGCTGCGATTGCCCGCGCACAAGTAAAGGGGTACAAAAAGGACCCCTACTTTTGTACACCGACAGGAGCCCCCGGGCCTGGGCCACATATAAGCGCGGAGCATTATTGGGCCAGGCCCAGAATGGTGCACGGGTACACGTGGCAGATTTTTACCACAGTAACTCCCTCGCTAGTTGCGCTTCCCCATGACCCGCATTGAATGTCTGACGTGGGGGTCGTGCATGGGGCGGTTGCAGCACGCTTGCATCACATCGTGGTAAATGGTAAAGAGGCGGCCCGCGCCTTCCCCATCAAAAAGAGGAAAACGCAGGGGCGCGACTCATTTACATAAGTGGACTCGGGTCATGGCCTTCAAGGCGCCCGTGCCCCATGATCACGGGGTGGAAAACAGTCGCTTCACTTGTCTTCTCGATTCCGGCCTGCTCGCCACATGTCCTCCATGCCGCAAGGAGGGTAGGTGGCAGACGCGGAGGGCATAGGCCTTAATGGCGAGGCAGGAAACTGGGTTGTCGTGATGCAGCGGGTCAGTCCTGATCCCTCGCGCCCCTGGCGGCCAGATTGGTTAAGCAGGGCGGCCGAGCCCCGGCCCGCCCCTTTATAAGAAGGGGAGGGGGATGGCATCCTTCAATCCTTCAATCCTCCATCTCCTACCACCTTGACTCGTACCTTCCCTTCAATATGGCGAGAGGGTACGCCGGCGTTCCGATGGCAGCGACGAGGGTCTCTGCTCGACAGCGTGCCCCTCCTCCCCAAGAGCTCGTGGTGGCGGAACTGGCCATGAGAGAAAGAGGGAGGGGGTGGGGTCGAGGCCGCCATGGTGCTCGGGGGAGAGGAGGACGGGGCGGCGCACCGGCCACGCCTCCGCCATTGGCTCCTCCCCCAATGGAGGGCATGTCGGAGACCAGCCCCACGAATTCTTCATTAGGCTGCACAAGCCAATGCGCGGTCGCCTCCGTCTCCCCACTCCGTTCGCTCGGGAGATGGAGCTCGACCTGCCACAAGCCTTAAGGCTGCATATAAGGGGCTACGGGAATGACAGCATGCGGGTCGACGTCGACTTCCCCGCCCCTCATGTCATGTATCTCCGCCGCGGGTGGAAAACCTTCGCCCGTGCCCATAGCCTGTCGGAGGGGCTTGTCCTCCACTTTGCATTGACAGAGAGCGGCATGCTTTCTGTCAAGGTCTTTGGGCACTCGGGAACTCGCCTAAGGTGTTGCGTGGAGAGCTCCACTAACGACGAAACCTGCTCCTCGAGTGAGAGTGACGAGGAGGACAGCGACAGCGACGACGAGGGAGTCAAGCGGGAGGACGCCGACTCTGACTCCGACTGACCGCGCCTCCCTCCTCCCTCGGCCACGCGCCCTGCCGAAGGTCTTCCTCGTCAAGCTCTCAATCGGCGCGTTCCCCACCGCTTCCTTTTTCCTTCACCTGCCGCACCTAGGAGGACAAGGGCAAGAACGGAGATCATGGGGCACCTATCTTTCTTTTAAATTGTAGCCACTCGCCAAATCATAATTTCTAGATAATGTAATCTCTCGAGCCCATGCTTGTGTCCTGTAACCTCTGTTCTTGCATCAGCATGTTAATGAAAAAGTCTAGCCTTGCCGGGAACCCGTGCACGCGTACGCTCGTGCAGAGGAGAAACGCCTCCTTAATGTAAATAAAAGAGTCGTCCCGGCAAGCTGCCCTGCCAGCGCCCTCTGCGCCTGCCGGAGAATCATATCTGACGGGTTACAGACAAAGGGTCCAGCCCCCCAGCCACCTCCTTTTAGCAAGGGCTACTAAGACCACTCCGACCGAAGCAGCGTTCGGGCCAGAAATGGGAGCATCCGAGTTTCTAAAGGAGAGTGGTGAGGTTTTCTAATGCACATGTCATAGGTTACGAACACGAACGGGCAAGAGGTAAACTTTATCTGTTTGGTTTGCCGGGGATCGCCGTGCCGGGCGGTCTTCTCGACTTATTGCCAGAGCTGGGTCCTTGGTGGGATCGCGTGCCCTTGCTGTGGCTGGAAAGAAGGGAGGGCAAGAGCATGGAACCTCGGTGGTCCACTAACATTTATTGGAATCGAAAAGAAGTACAGTACCCTGGACAAGCATGCATATACGTATACACATAAACATGGAAATCGACAGGAAACTATGCATACTAAGGGATTCCTTTCCCCGACTGCGCACAGAGTCTGCGCCTGGCTCTGTACATAGGGTTACATGCCTTGTTGGCAAGGCTAGTACAAAAATGGGGGTTGCCGGGGCTCCCCGCAACCGCGCCTTAGGGGTAAAACTTGCAAAGATGTTCGATATTCCAGGTATTGCTCACCGGAACGCCATCTTCGGTCTCCAGGCGGACGACGCCGGGCCTGGTGACTCCTATTACCCGATAAGGGCCCTCCCACTTCGGCGTCAACTTGTTTGAATTCTTGGCGGATTGAATCCGCCGAAGAACAAGGTCGCCTTCTTCAAGTCTTCGGGCGTGAACATTGCGTGTATGATAGCGGCGCAAGGCCTGCTGGTAGCGAGCGGCTCGCACAGCAGCCCGAAGACAATCTTCCTCAAGGAGAGTCGCATCCTCTTGGCGCAACTGCTCTTGCTCAAGCTCATCATAAGCGAGCACTCGAGGTGACCCATGTATGAGTTCCGTGGGGAGAACTGCCTCTGCCCCGTAAACCAGGGCAAAGGGTGTCTGGCCAGTAGCTCGATTTGGTGTCGTTCTGATCGACCAAAGAACTGTTGGCAACTCATCAACCCAGCGCCTTCCGCACTTGTGTTGCTTGTCAAAAGTCCTAGTCTTGAGGCCTCGCAACACTTATGCATTCGCCCTTTCGGCCTGGCCATTACTTCTGGGATGAGCAACAGAAGCAAAACAGACCTTGCTGCCGAGGTCTCGAATGTACTGCATGAAGGTGCGGCTCATGAACTGCGTGCCGTTGTCGGTGATGACTCTGTTGGGCACACCAAAACGGCAGACTAGCCCCTTGAAGAACTTGACGGCTGACTGTACTGTCACCTTTCTCACTGCTTTCACTTCCGGCCACTTTGTGAACTTGTCGACCGCGACGTACAAGTACTCAAAGCCCTCGGCAGCGCAGGGAAAGGGGCCCAGTATGTCGAGCCCCCAGACCGAAAATGGCCAGGAAAGAGGGATTGTCTGAAGAGCTTGGGCTGGTTGATAAAGCTTCTTTGAATGGAACTGGCACGCTTCACACTTGGTTACTAGGGCAGTTGCATCCTGGAGGGCGGTGGGCCAGAAGAAGCCTTGCCGGAATGCTTTGCCGGCAAGGGCTCTCGACCCTATGTGGGAGACACACATGCCTCCATGTATCTCTGCCAACAGCCTCAGTCCGTCTTCCCAAGGAATGCACTTCAACTTCACGCCCTTCGGTCTCCTTCTGTATAGGGCATCATCCACAAACTGGTACATGCTGGACCGACGGGCTACTTTCTCTGCTTCTTCTTGTTCCTCAGGAAGCTCCCCTGTTTGGAGGAAACGGACGGTGTGCTGTGCCCATGCCGGAGCGTGAGGCTCGACGGCAAGGGCTAAAGGCACATCTTCAGCCGCAAGGGTAGCTGCCTCTACGGTCAGAGCTCGAGGATCCGCCGGGGGTTGCTACTCTCCGGCAGGCTTGGGGCACCTGACATAGTCCTTGTCAGCGGCTCCTGGGAGCTCACCGGGAAAGTACTTGCCAGGGCCTGCCTTCCTTCGCTTGTTCTGTCATGCTGATGGCTCGACGGATGGTTGAGTTAATTGAAACACAAAGGTACCCGGTTCCACAGGCAACTTCAGGGCAGTGCGCTTCGACAGGTTGTCAGCAATGTCGTTCTCTACTCGGGGAACATGTTCTTCTTGCAATCCGTCAAAACGCTCTTCCAACTTCCTCACATCATCCACGTAGGCCTCCATAAATGGGCTCTGGTAATCTTTGTTGACTTGCTTAACAATGAGTTTGAATCACCTCTGATGATGAGCTTCATGATTCCGAGGTCTGCCGCGATCCTGAAACCGGCAAGCAATCCCTCGTACTACGCCGTGTTGTTCATTGATTTTTCATGGGGAAAGTGCATCTGGACTACGTACTTGAGGTGCTCTCCGTTGGGCACGATGAGTAGCACGCCGGCACCAGCACCTTGCAGTGAGAAAGCACCATCAAAGTACATAACCCAATCGCGGGAGGTCTCCTTGTCGGGAAGGGTGGTTTCTTGAACCACTTCGTCGGGCGTTGCGGTCCATTCCGCTATGAATTCTGCCAAGGCTCGGCTCTTGATCGTTGAAGTACTTTCAAAATTGAGGCCAAAGCTCGACAGCTCCAATGCCCACTCCACAAACCTCCCTGTCCCATCTGGGTTGTGCAAAATTTGTTGCAAAGGGAGGCGGGCGATGACGGTGATCTGATGTGCTTGGAAATTGTGACGCAACTTTCTCGAGGTCATGAGGAGGCCGAGAAGTAGCTTCTGCATACCAGAATATCTTGATCTAGCCCCCTGCAAGAGGGAACTGACAAAATAAATGGGGTGCTGCACCACCTTCTTCTTCTGTCCCACTTCACCCATCTGCTCAGACTCTGCCTTGCCGGGATCGGGCCTTGCCGGGGGTTCCGCCTCGCCGGCGTCACGCTCTGCTAGGGAGGGCCCCGGCCCACCATCTCACGACTCTGCTGCTACTGCTGCTTCTTCCTCAAGTTCCCTCTGCACTACCAGGGCAACACTGACCACTTGATTCATTGCTGCTAAGCACAGCAGCAACGGCTCTTGTGGTTTAGGCGCGACTAGTATTGGCGTGGAGGAGAGGTACCTCTTCAAATCTTGCAGCGCTGCCTCTGCCTCCGGAGTCCACTTTACTGGACCCGCCTTTTTCAAAACTTTGAAAAAGGGGAGGGCGCGCTGAGCAGATTTGGAGATTAACCTACTCAGGGCAGTAACACAGCCGACGAGCCTACGGATGTCTTTGACCCGTTTTGGCTCCTCAATATGCTCGATTGCCTTGATCTTGTCCAGATTTGCTTCGATTCCGCATTGAGACACAAAGAACCCAAGAAGTTTGTCGGAGGCGACACCGAACACGCACTTCTCTGGGTTGAGCTTGAGGTTGATCTTGCGCAGATTTGCAAATGTTTCTTCTAAATCTTGCACGAGCGTGGCCTTGTCCTTTGTTTTGACCACTATGTCGTCCATATAAGCTTCCATATTTCTATGTAGCTGGGGCTCAAAACCAATCTGGACTGCTAGGGCAAACGTTGAACCAGCACTCTTCAACCCGAAAGGCATTCGTTCAAAACAGGACGTACCACATGGGGTGATGAATGCGGTTTTTTCTTCGTCTTCCTTCATCATGAAGATCTGGTGGTATCCTGAATAAGCATCGAGGAATGATAGTAGGTCACACCCGGCAGTGGAGTCCACAATCTGGTCGATGCGTGGTAGAGGGAAAGGATCCTTTGGACAGGTTTTATTGATATCTGTGTAGTCAATACCCAGCATCCATTTCCCATTTTCCTTATTCACCACTACTGGATTGGCCAGCCACGTAGGGTGGAACACTCCTCTAACCAGGGCTGCCGCCTCTAACTTCCTGATCTCCTCGATAATGAACTCTTGTCGCTCCAAAGCTTGCTACCTGACCTTCTGCTTGACGAGCCGTGCATGAGGACAGACAGCAAGATGGTGCTCAATCACCTCCCTGGGAACGTCGGGGATGTCGGATGCTTGCCATGCAAACACATCGACATTCGCCCGCAGGAAGGCGAGGAGCGCGCTTTCCTATTTGCTGTTGAGGGTGGAGCTTATAGTGAAAGCCCCGCCCGTGCCATCCTCCATGACAGACACCTTCTTGGTTTCTAGTGGTGCAGCCTTGGACTTCTTGCTCTTGCCAGTGGAGCTCTCTGGCACGTCCTCAACGGGAGCGCAACACTCCAAAGAGGCGCGCTTGCCGGAGTGGGTGCAAGAGGTCTTGCCGGAAGAGGTCTCGCCGGAAGAGGTCTTGGCTCGATAGAACGCCGGCATGAGGGTCCCGCTGGGAGTGGCCCGTCTTTGTTGGCGAAGCTGACGAGGCTTCAAATGGTGGCCCTCCACTCGTCGAGCTTATCCGTAGCAGGGGGAAGTCGAGGAGCAGTTGCACGCGCGCCAGCGCTTCTGCTGGCGTGGGCGGTGGCGAAAGCTGCATGGACCGTGACGCGCTCCGACTTCTAACCAAGTTAGAAGGAGCTCTGTCACGGTCTCGGAGTCGCACACCGCTTCCACCGGCGTCCGGGTGCGCACGCCGCCCTGGCGCGTCCTGAGAGTGGCGCACAGGGCTCTTCCCACGGCGGTACCCGGGAGCACCGGCGTCACAGTGTTGCTCATCGCGCGCGGCCTGGGAAGGCCGCGGCACGGGTGCCAGCTAGGTTACCATAGAGGTTGTCGCGCCGCCCATGGGCAGCACGGCCCTGCCCCCGGACCCAGCGGCGTGTGGCTCGTCGTCTTGGACTCGAATGACACCGCTCGCTTGGCTCCGATTGCAAGAGTGTTGTGGATGCTCGCGGGCCACGTCTCCGGCATCATCCGCGGCCACCCGGTCGCCTGCCCGCACTGGCGCGGACGGGCCGGCTCCGAACGACCCGATCGCTGTGATCCCCTTCTTCTTGGGGGCCATGGTGATGACGAAGTCGATGCGCTAACTTCCAAACCGGATTTTCACAGCTTGCGCCCCCTACCTGGCGCGCCAAAGATGTCAGTGGAAACCACACCTATGGGATCACGGGGAAACCCTTCTATGGTTGGTGGGCGCGGGGCAGTGGAAAGAGCGGGTTTAGAAGATCAACACGGGGAATTTATCGAGGTTTGGGCTGCAAGTGATGCGTAATACCCTACTCCTACTGGTTTGTGTTTATCTGGTGTTCTCGGACTAGCTACAAAGCATGCAGGGTCCAAAAAGCCCGAATACCCCTCCAGTATGCCTCGGGCCTCCTTTTAAAGCCAAAGGGGGTCGCCATAGTGGCACACAGGAGGTGGAAAGTTTGTACTGTATACAAGCCTATCGCCTGGCACCGTAGGACAAACACATTTAATGTGCTGCCGGCGTGCCCTCCCACTTTATCAGGGACGGCAATGAAACTCGTCCCGTCCGCCGCCGCTTCGCCTCGCTCCGATGCGCGTCAAGGCTGACTAGGTGTGCAGCGCCACGCTGGCTGGCTGGCTGTTGAGTTAGTGCGGTGGCAGAGTCTTCATGAAGATCTGCATGCCACCACACAAGTGCTTGCTGAGTTGGTTTGGAAGCTACACGTCGCCACGCAGTTGCGTGCCTTATTGGCAGGTTGAATTCTGTGTTGGAACGGCGCTGGAGCCTTGGCAGGTGGGGGCCTAGCTGCGACCCCACAGATGTCTCTGGCAAGGGCCATGCCGAGGGTCCTGTGATCGTCTCCGGCAAGGATCTTGCCGTGGTTTCTGTCTTCTGGTTCTCATCTAGTCTTGTACGTTCTTGGTCTTTACAAAGATCTGCATGCCACCATGCAGGAGCCTCCCCAGCCTTGGTTCCAATGTTTGTCGATGGTGTCGGAACTCTTAGGCTCAAGGGTGGCGGCTCTGCTGGTGTTGGGCAAGTTTCCCTGGCAAGGCCCTTGCCGGTGCTACGTAACCTGACCCGGCAAGGCCTTGCCGGGGTTACGTAAGCTGCCCCGGCAAGGCTCCCTCCAGCGAGAGCCCACCTTGTCCCTTCGCTCCTTGCGCCACTGTCTTGGTGTTGCTCTGGTGGTCTTGTGTCTTTGCTTCCTCTTCTGCCGTGCCAAGTGCGGCCGTAAGCATGTGGTTGCGACTGCCTGCGCACAAGTAAAGGGGTACAAAAAGGACCCCTACTTTTGTACACCGACAGATGGTGATCTTATCAACCCTGGAATCACTTCCAACACACATCGTCACCTCACCCTCAACTAGTCCCTGTTCATTTTGTAACTCCTGTTTCAAGTTACTAATCATAGTAACTGAACCAGTACGAAATACTAGGGGCTACTATGAACACTAGTAAAGTACACATCAATAAAATGCATATCATATATAGTTTTGTTCACTTTGCCATCGTTCTTATCCGCCAAGTATTTGGGGCAGTTCCGCTTCCAGTGACCATTTCCTTTGCAGTAGAAGCACTCAGTTTCAGGCTTGGGTCTAGCTTTGGGCTTCTTCATGTGAGTGGCAACTTGCTTGTCATTTTTCTTGAAATTCCCTTTCTTTCCCTTGCCCTTTTAATTGAAACTAGTGGTCTTGTCAACCATCAACACTTGATACTTTTCTTGATTTCTACGTTCGCTGATTTCAGCATCGCGAAGAGCTCGGGGAATCGTTTTCGTCATCCCTTGCATATTATAGTTCATCACGAAGTTCCAGTAACTTGTTGATAGTGACTAGAGAACTCTGTCAATCACTATCTTATCTGGAAGATTAACTCCCACTTGATTCAAGCGATTGTAGTACTCAGACATTCTGAGCACATGCTCACTAGCTGGTTGAGCTATTCTCCTCCATCTTGTAGGCAAAATACTTGTCAGATGTCTCATACCTCTCGACTCGGGCATGAGTCTGAAATACCAATTTCAGCTCTTGGAACATCTTATATGCTCCTTGTTGTTCAAAACGTTTTTGAAGTCCCGATTCTAAGCCATAAAACATGCCGCACTAAACTATCAAGTAGTCATCATACCAAGCTTGCCAAACGTTCATAACGTCTGCATCTGCTCCTGTAATAGGTCCGTCACCTAGCGGTGCATCAAGGACATAATTCTTCTATACAGCAATGAGGATAATCCTCAGATCACGAACCCAGTCCGCATCATTGCTACTATCATCTCTCAACTTATTTTTCTCTAGGAACATATCAAAAATAAAACAGGGGAGCTATACGCGAGCTATTGATCTACAACATAGATATGCAAAAACTATCAGGACTATGTTCATGATAAATTAAAGTTCTCCCAGTTAGATAGACAACCCTCTAGTCATCTAAATGATCACGTGATTCATATCAACTAAATCATGTCTGATCATCATATGAGATGGAGTAGTTTTCAATGGTGAACATCTCTATGTTGATCATATCTACTATATGATTCACGTTCGACCTTTCGGTCCGAGTGTTCCGAGGCCATATCTGCATATGCTAGGCTCGTCAAGTTTAACCCGAGTATTCTGCACGTGCAAAACTGGCTTGCACCCGTTGTATGTGAACGTAGAGCTTATCACACCCGATCATCATGTGGTGTCTCGGCACGAAGAACTGTAGCAACGGTGCATACTTAGGGAGAACACTTATACCTTGAAATTTAGTGAGGGATCATCTTATAATGCTACCGCCGTACTAAGCAAAATAAGATGCATAAAATATAAACATCACATGCAATCAAAATATGTGACATGATATGGCCGTCATCGTCTTGTGCCTTTGATCTCCATCTCCAAAGCACCGTCATGATCTCCATCGTCACCTGCTTGACACCTTGATCTCCATGGTAGCATCGTTGTCGTCTTGCCAACTATTGCTTCCACGACAATCACTACCGCTTAGTGATAAAGTAAAGCAATTACATGGCGATTGCATTTCATACAATAAAGCGACAACCATAAGGCTCCTGCCAGTTGCTGATAACTTTTACAAAACATGATCATCTCATACATCAATTTATAACTCATCACGTCTTGACCATATCATATCACAACATGCCTTGCAAAAACAAGTTAGACGTCCTCTACTTTGTTGTTGCAAGTTTACGTGGCTGCTACGGGCTTCTAGCAAGAACTGATCTTACCTACGCATGAAAACCGCAACGATTTTTCGTCAAGTGTGCTGTTTTAAGCTTCAACAAGGACGGCCGTAGTCAAATTCAATTCAACTAAAGTTGGAGAAACAGACACCCGCCAGCCACCTGTGTGCAAAGCACGTCGGTAGAACCGGTCTCATGAATGTGGTCATGTAATGTTGGTCCGGGCCGCTTCATCCAACAATACCACCGAATCAAAATAAGATGTTGGTGGTAAGCAGTATGACTATTATCACCCACAACTCTTTGTGTTCTACTCGAGCATATAACATCTATGCATAGACCTGGCTCGGATGCCACTGTTAGGGAACGCAGTATTTCAAAAAAATTACCTACGATCATGCAAGATCTATCTAGGAGATGCATAGCAATGAGGCGGGAGAGTGTGTCCACGTACCCTCGTAGACCGAAAGCGGAAGCGTTTAGTAACGCGGTTGATGTAGTCAAACGTCTTCGCGATCCAACCGATCCAAGCACCGAACGTACGGCACCTCCGCGTTCAGCACATGTTCAGCTCGATGACGTCCCTCGAGCTCTTGATCCAGTTGAGGACGAGGGAGAGTTCTATCAACATGACGGCATGGTGACGGTTGAGGGAGTCCTGGATTAGGGGGTCCTCGGACTGCCGGACAATATACTGTGGCTGTACTGTTGGACTATGAAGATACAAGATTGAAGACTTCGTCCCGTGTCCGGATGGGACTCTCCTTTGCGTGGAAGGCAAGCTTGGCAATACGGATATGTAGATCTCCTCCCTTGTAACCGACTCTGTGTAACCCTAGCCCCCTCCGGTGTCTATATAAATCGGAGGGTTTAGTCCGTAGGACAACAACAATCATAACCATAGGCTAGCTTCTACGGTTTAGCCTCTACCATCTCATGGTATATAAACTCTTGTAATAATCATATCATCAAGATCAATCAAGCAGGAAGTAGGGTATTACCTCCATCGAGAGGGCCCGAACCTGGGTAAACATTGTGTCCCCCGACTCCTGTTACCATCCGCCTTAGACACACAGTTCGGGACCCCCTACCCGAGATCCGCCGGTTTTTACACCAACATTGGTGCTTCCATTGAGAGTTCCACTGTGCCGTCGCGATAAAGGCTTGATGGCTCCTTCGATCATCGACAACGATGTGATCCAAGGCGAGGCTTTCCTCCCCGGACAAATCTTCATATTTGGCGGCTTCGTACTGCGGGCCAACTCGCTTGGCCATCTGGAGCAGATCGAGAGCTACGCTCCTCCCCATCAGGTCAGGTTTGGAAACTTGAACTATACTGCCGACATCCGCGGAGACTTGATCTTCGCCGGATTCGAGCCCATGTCAGGTGCGCCGCACAGTCACGACGAGCATGACTTAGCTCTGCCGTCGAACAGTGTTTGGGAGATCACACCTGCAGCTACTCCAGCCCTCAATCTGGAGCAGATTGTGCCGTCCGAGGACTCGTGGATGGACCCCGCCACGGAGGCCGCACACTCAGCGGCGATAGAGCCGAATACTGACTTCACCTCCTACGAGACCTGTGTTGCCGGATCCTCGGATTCGTCCCCGGCCACGGGCTCCGAACCGCCTGCGTCTGTGCCTATCGAATCTGATTGGGCACCGATCATGGAGTTTTCCTCCGCAGATATCTTTCAGCACTCACCACTGGGCGACGTGCTAAACTTATTAAGGTCTCTCTCCTTGTCAGGAGGCCCTTGGCCGAATTATGTCCGGCTCGAGCGGGAAGCGGAGGACAAAGAAATTCGTTCCCCACCCACCACCCACTTAATAGCCACTGTCGACGACTTAACCGACATGCTCGATTTCGACTCCGAAGACATCGACGGTATGGACGACGATGCAAGAGAGGAACAGGAACCACCGCCCACAGGGCGCTGGACAGCCACTTCATCACACGATATATATATATGGTGGATACACCCAAAGAAAACAATGACGAGGAACGGCAGGATGCAGGGAAGGATAGTTCCCTCGAGAAGCAACCAATGCGATGGCGTAGGCGCTGCTCCAAATCCCGCCTCGGCAAAAACAGCGATAATAGCGCAAGAAGAAATAACACCCCGGTCGACTCCAGAAGAAACAATGACAACATGGACCCAGCGACAGAGCAAGACGAGCCAGCGGATGGCGAACATAGTACGGAGTCGCTGTCCGACAACGGTGACGCCGAGGGTAAAGCTAATCAACCTATCTCCGGAGAGGAGAAACAGTCCGGACGACGATGCACACATCATCCCAGAAAGGCACTTGGAGCAAGAGAACCTCCATAGAAGGCTTCTTGCCACCGCAAGGAGTCTAAAGAAGCAAAAGCAAAAGCTTAAGGCCACGCAAAATAAACTCAACAGTAGATGGAACAAAGTGCTCGACACTTCAGAAAAGTACGGTGGCAGTCGCCACACAAAGAGCTATCCAAAGCGCAAGCTGCTGCCTGAATTCGATGACGAGGCTTTAGAGCCTATACAGCCGAAAAATAAAATGGCCGATCAGCCAGATCGATCGCCCCGTGGCCGTGATAAGGCGGCTAACGATGTCGGTATGACCAGGTCCATCTACGGATCTAGGAAGCGCGCTCCGGCACAAAATCAAAACCGAACACTACAACCGTCAGAACGCCATGACACATCCAAATATAGGGGTGCAGCGCACCCCCTATGCTTCACCGATGAGGTGCTGGATCACAAATTCCCAGAGGGATTCAAACCCGTGAACATAGAGGCGTACGACGGAACGACAGACCCTGGGGTCTGGATTGAGGACTTTATCCTTCATTTCCATATGGCTCGCGGAGATGATCTCCACGCCATCAAATACTTGCCCCTCAAGTTGAAAGGACCAGCTCGGCATTGGTTGAAAAGCCTCCCCGAAAACTCAATTGGAAGTTGGGAAGAGCTTGAGGATGCTTTTAGGGCTAATTTTAAAGGAACCTATGTCCGACCTCCAGATGTAGACGATTTAAGTCATATAATTCAACAGCCTGGAGAGTCAGCCTGAAAGCTTTGGAACAAATTCCTCACTAAGAAGAATCAAATCGTCAATTGCCCGGACGCCGAAGCTTTAGCAGCTTTCAAGCACAGTGTCCGGGACGAACCGCTCGCCAGACACCTCAGCCAGGAAAAACCGAGGACAATGGCAGCCCTAACAAGCCTTATGACCCGCTTTTGCACGGGCGAAGATAGTTGGCTGGCCCGTAGCGGCACCGGCTACCCAGGAATATCCGAAGTTAGGGATGGCAATGGAAAACCATGACGCAACAAAAGCAAGCGTCGAAACAATGAAGACAGCCCAGACAACACGGCGGTGAACACCGGATTCAGGGGCTCAAGATCCGGCCAACGGAAAAAGCCATTTAAAGGCAGCAGAGATGGACCGGCGAGCCTAAACAAGATTCTAGACAGATTATGTCAGATTCATGGCACCTCCGACAAACCTGCAAATCACACCAACAGAGAATGCTGGGTTTTCAAGCAGGCCGGTAAGCTAAACGCCGAACACAAGGGGAGGGAGACACCAAGTGAAGACGAGGATGAGCCTCACCAGCAAAATACTGGGGGACAGAAAAAATTCCTGCCAGCGGTCAAAACAGTGAACATGATTCACGTAATGAAGAGAAGGAGCAAACGCGCACTTCGAGACGTATGCATCGTGGAGCCCGTCACCCCCAAATTCAACCCTTGGTCGGCCTGCCCAATCACTTTCGATCGTAGGGATCATCCGAATAGTACCCGGCAGGGAGGATCTGCTGCCTTGGTGCTAGACCCAATAATTAACGGATAGCATCTCACCCGAGTCCATATGGACAGCGGCAGTAGTCTCAATCTGATATATCAGGACACAGTCCGCAAAATGGGGATATACCCGACAAGAATTAACCAAAGCAATACTACCTTTACAGGAGTAATACTAGGCCCAGAGGCCCGCTGCACGGGCTCTCTAGTACTAGTGGTTGTATTCGGTTCTCCCGACAACTTCCGAAGTGAAAAGTTAACCTTGGACATCGCTCCATTCCGAAGCAGCTATCAAGCACTACTCGGAAGAACGGCCTTCGCTCGCTTTAACGCAGTACCGCATTATGCTTATCTTAAGCTTAAGATGCCCGGTCCACGTGGCACCATCATAGTTAGCGGAAACGCAGAGCGTTCCTTGCGTACGGAAGAATGTATGGTGGCTTTAGCAGCCGAACACCGACTGGCCTCTCCAACCAGAATAAATGATCTATCGTCAAGACCGCGGACACGGCTAGACGAGTCTGGTGCAACACTGGTTGTAACAGCTCAGATAAACCTGATATTGGGTTGATGGATATATCCCCATAAGTGGCGCTAGGGGCTTCCCGCATGTAAATAAGAACTACAGTTCGGGTTGCCCTTATTTAGATTGAATTTTAATGGCTTATTAAGAATAACCAATTTTTCGCACGAATACTTTCACCTGAGTTTTTCTCTTTTACAGATGATAATCATGCTAGACCCTTCCAGGATACGGCACAACGGAGACACAGGCACAGACGTGCTGCAGGGCCCCGCTCAAAGGTTTCTTTTTAGATTAAGACATGTGTAAACCTTTCTTACTACCTCTTGTTGCTTTACACCCTCCGGATACTAAACACAACCGAGAGGGATGCTGGCGTTATTGGCATTTCCCCATGCCAGACTAATGCACGTACCTGGAAATTCAGGGTTCATTATCAAGGGCGTTACTCAGCCCGGTATATGTTGTAACGACTGAATACCTTAGGATGTGTTCGGCGTCGCGAGTTTGGCCTTATGTGCATCAGCTCTGAATCATGTCTTTGGTCAATAGTTGGGTTTGCCGGGCTCCCGTGTTTTCCTACCTTACGTTCCGCTCTATCGGCTAAGGTGACACCGGGAGAACTACTGCGATTGTGCCATGGTTCATCCGGATGAGCACCTCAGTAGAGAAAGCCGAAAACTGACTGTCATGATAAAGCGCGAGACTGGTCAACCACTCGATGAATCATCGGAATCTTCGCGATTCCTCCGCATTAACGAACGACCGGTTTCCCGATCATGTATGTACGCGCACTGTATCCGTCTAGACGCGGAAGTACCAGGGGCTATATAGTAGCCCCACCGTCAAAC
Source organism: Aegilops tauschii subsp. strangulata (assembly GCF_002575655.3). Classification (NCBI taxonomy): domain Eukaryota; kingdom Viridiplantae; phylum Streptophyta; class Magnoliopsida; order Poales; family Poaceae; genus Aegilops; species Aegilops tauschii. The sequence continues at coordinate 31,525,392 of NC_053040.3, read as the reverse complement.
TCCTATGGCTAAGTGAAAGTGTTAAAGCAATATAGTCTGATTGCCTTGTTCGCCGTGCTATCACCTCCTTAATGGACCAAGACGTTGGATCAAGTGTGAATACGCGCTTTTTCGAACACCCCCGCATTATATGCGTGGGGGCTAAAGCCGACGACTGCAAACTTTCAGGTTATATATATACATAAACGGCCGCACAGGAGGCATCATAATACTTCCACACAAAAGTATAAACACAGCCTTTATAATCCTAATAGCATTGTTTTTACAATTGGGTTACATATAACTAGAACATGATACTCTTCGAGCATTGAGCCTCTATTAAACGAGCGCCTTCTAGGACCTCTTCAAAATAGTGCTCGGCCGATGCCTGGCCTACGGCGGAACTCTGGGTTGCAATAGCAGTGGCCTCTAGCTCTGCCCAGTATGTCTTAACACGGGCAAGAGCCATCCGCGCACCCTCTATGCACGCCGACCTCTTTGCAGCATCGATATGCGGCACAACACCAAGGAATCGGTGCACTAAACCAAAATAACTATTCGGCCTTGGTCCTTCCGGCCAAATATGATCCACGACATACCTCATGGCAAGCCCGGACAACATATGGAGCTCAGCCCACTCGGCCATTTGCTCATTCAGCAGCAGCGGACGCATTGGAGCACTGAACTGCGACCAGAGCAACTTTTCCACTTCATGATCTTTTTTATCTTTGAAACATTTAGTCGCATCAGCAGCACTCGTTGCCAAGTCCATGTACGCGTCTGCAGCACTCCATAATTGATCCAGAGGGGCATACTTCGGATCCCCGAACTTCGTCCGCAACAAAAAGGGCTTCCCAGTTGTGATATCTCCGGCTTGACGAAGCTCCTCCTTCGCCGCTCTAATTTTCGAGCGGGTCTCCTTGGCTGCTACCATGGCTTTCTCCAGGTCCGCCGCTTTCGCTTGACTGTCCTTTTCGAGAAGCTCATACCGGTCGGCGGCATCCTTCAGCTTAACAGCCATCTTGGCTATTTTATCTTCGCTCTGGCGATGAGCAGCCTGTTCGGCTCTTAATTCTTTGACCGCCTTTAGGGCGGCCGCATCACTTCTCCTGGCTTGTTCCTTGGCTTGGGCAATCTCCGCCCGAAGGGTCTCCACGGCGGCAGCTCCATCTGCAGTCACAACATATTATAGATACTAGCATCATGCTCCTCTTAATATCTGTTAACCACCGGAGAATACATACCCTATGCCTCATCAAGCCACTTGTTTACAAGCACGATATCGGCATCTGCCGCATCAAGTTGCCGCTTAAGTTCGGCAAACTCACCAGTCCGGCTAGCCACCGGACCCTCAGCCGCCTGCACATAGAAGCAGCATGATCATTACCTGGGACTATGATCCTCTGTTTTCCGTCTTTGGACAGCAACATGAGTCTCAGGGGCTACTATCTGCATAGGGCACACCTAGCGTGTGCGGTACCGTCAAAAAAATATTACTTTGCGTACCTCAAAACCTCTTAGCAGGCTCATAAAAGCCTCATGCAACCCACTTTCGGCGGATGAGATTCTCTCAACCACCGTACCAATTAAAGTATGGTGCGCCTCTGAGATAGCCGCTTGCTCCAGAAGTCCCATTAGTACGTCCGGTTATGCACCGGACAGTCCCGGACTCTTTCTGTTGCTCTCCTTAGGAGCCGAATCCTCCGGACTTCGGGTGGCCGAAGGGTTACCTTCCGGCCTTGGCGGATCAGGAGAAATTCTCCGCGACGACACCTCAGGGTCGTCCGCCTCATGAGGCGAGGAGACAGGGGGAGGCGTTTCGCTCTCCATCATCTCCGGAAGAAGATCCCCCGAAGATGAACTCTGTCGAGAAGGGCTACGATCTGAACTGCAAGACATACATCTCGATTATTGTCCTCAGAAATGAAGCAGGATATATTTACCAAAGTGCTCTTGTTCACATACAACTCGGTGGAGGGCTGGCCCCCTTGCGGGCGCCGTGCGGTAAGGACGCCCTCTGGGGCAGGCCCCCTGGCGAAGGTTTCTTCCCTCGTTTGGAAACCTTCGTTTCCAAGTCTTCAGAGGCAGTCCGTATCCTTCCTTGGGGAGATGGGATTCTAAACTCTTCTTCCCGATCATCCTCCTTCGCGGAGACACTAATTCCCCCAGTTTGGATGATTAATGAGTGAGGCCCGCTTTCGGCTTCTTTATTCCTCCCTTTATGTTCCCCTGATGGCGCTTGATAAGGTGCGAGCTCAAGCATCCTGGCTAGTACATGATCCGGTGAGCCCTCGGGAAGGGGGGCCAAACACCTGATCATCTTCGCCTTTTTATACAATCCTGGTCAAAGAACGATTTTTCAGAATGATGTTAAAGACAGCGTGTTCGGCCGCAGAATTACTTACGTGGGTATCAGGACGATTGCAGTTTAGACCCGCATCCTCGATGGTGTCCGGACACTTTATTCGTGATCTGAAGAACAATCCATACATCTCTTCGAGCGTCACGCCGAAGAATTGCTGAATAGTTCGCGCTCCTTCCGGGTTGAACTCCCACATTCGGAGAGGTCGACGTTAGCATGGCAGGACCCGACGAACTAGCATGACTTGCATTACCTTGACAAGGCTGACATCTCTCTCGAGGAGATCTCGGATGCGACTCTGCAGTATCAGCACGTCATTAACCGGTCCCCAGTCCAGCCCCTTGTTGACCCACGACGCCAGTTGTGGCAGGGGGCCCGAACGGAAGGCGGGGGCAGCTGCCCACTTAGTACTTCGGGGAGCCATGATGTAAAACCACTCCCGCTGCCATAAGTTGGACATCTTCGGGAAGGAACCCTCTGGCCATGGAGCATCGGTGCCTTTGCTTATTATGACACCTCCGCACTCTGCGTGTCGCCCATCGATCATCCTCGGCTTCACATTGAAGGTCTTGAGCCATAAGCCGAAGTGTGGGGTGATGCGGAGGAAGGCTTCGCACTACTAGGAAAAGGCCTACTAGTGGCGCACCAGTTTTGCCTACTACTGGCGCACTACTGGTGCGCCACTAGTACCACGCCACTAGTATTTTTTACTAATGGCGCACCACTGGTGCGCCATTAGTATAGGCCATGGTGCGCCGTTAGTAGTTTTGAATATTGAAGGCGGCAAAATAGTAGTGGCGCACCGTCTAACCCCCACGGTGCGCCATTGCTACTTTTGGATTTTCAATTTGGATCTAGATCGCGATTTTTTGCCCATTTTTTGCTCATTTTTTTAAATTTTGTTCTCATTTTTGGATCTTGTACATTCTTTTTCCGTGTTCTTTTGTCGGAGAGGAGTTCGCCGGAGAGGAGGGCCGAGGTCACCGGAGAGGCGCTCGCCTACATCGCTGGAGAGGAGTTCACCGGAGCATCGGAGAGGAGGAAGGAGAAACCATGAGGGGAGGGGAGGAGAGGAGGGAGGAGGAGCTCACCGGAGAGGAGGGAGGGAGGAGCTCACGGGAGAGGAGGGATGAGGAGCTCACCGGAGAGGAGGGAGGAGAAACCATGAGGGGAGGGGACGAGAGGAGGGAGGAGGGGTCGCCGGAGAGGAGGAGGAGGTCGCCGGAGAGGAGGTCGCCGGAGAGGAGGAGGGTAGTATGGTGGAGGAGAGAAGGGGAGATGGAGTGGAGGAGAGGAGGACATGGAGTGGAGGAGAGGTGGAGTGGAGGAGAAGAATGAAGAGGTAAGGAGGAGAGGACCACGCCCAGCCATATATACGGCATAGTAATGGCGCACCGTGGCAGGTGCGCCATTACTAATTTTTTTTTTTGATTTCTTTTGAATTTTGTGGGCGGGAAGATAGTAATGGCGCACCATTGGCAGGTGCACCATTAGTAAGTTTGAATTTTTTTTGAATTTTTTTGCCTCTCCAGATCTTAAAAGCCCCGTTGAAAATGTTTAACGGGGTTCCCCCAATTAAATTCGGATGTATCTTTTCGAGTAGATGATTTTTCATATAAAAAACTTTTTCATCCGAGTTCGTATGCAAAAGTTATGCCCATTTTACAAATTCTCGAGAGATTTTGCAAAAAAGTCGAAAATTCATGTTTGTAAATTTTGCATACAACTAGACCACATATCACATGGGAATCTTATTTTTTTTACATTTCTATCATTTTCTTTTATTTTTTTTGAAACTGAAAAGGCGGTCCACGGGGGGGGGGGGGGGGGGGGGGGGGGGGGGTTGCATTCGGGGGAATGTTTGGGCCAAATTACTAATGGCGCACCGTGGGAGTGGTGCGCCATTACTAGTTCAACTAGTAATAGCGCACCACTCCCACGGTGCGCCATTAGTAGTTTAAAAAATAAAATAAAAAATTTTGATTTTTTTTTTGAAACATAATTACTAATGGCGCACTATGGGTGTGGTGCCCCATTACTAGTTTAACTAGTAATGGCGCACTATCCCCTGGTGCGCCATTACTAATTTTGAAAACAAAATCTAATGGCGCACCGTGCATCTGGTGCGCCATTAGTATTTACACACTAATGGTGCACCAACACATGGTGCGCCATTAGTGTCCATATTGGCTATAGCTGTTTTTATAGTAGTGTCGCACACGACGATGAACGAGGAGATGTGAAGGATGGAATCCGGAGCCAGATCATGGAAATCGAGCCCGTAGAAGAACATAAGCCCTCTAACAAAGGGATCAAGACTAAAGCCTAGCCCCTGGAGGAGGTGGGAAACAAATACGACACACTCGTTGGATTCGGGAGTAGGGATGACCTTCCCTGGAGCAGGCAGCCTGTGCGAGATTTCAGCGGTCAAATACCTGGCTTCTCTTAGCTTCTTGATGTCCTCCTCTGTGACAGAGGAGGCCATCCACCGGCCTTGAAGGTTGGATCCAGACATGATTGAAGGTCTGAAGTGCTTAGCTGGAGCCTCGGGTGTTGGAATTCGAGGTGGGGGAAGGGAAGGATCGAGCGCGAGAAGAAAAGGACAGGCCTTGGCCCCTTTATAAAGGGGGTGAATATCGAGCGTCCTCCGCGTGGCCGTTTGGAACTTGCCTAAATCAAGGAGTCATACCAACATGCACGATTAGGTTACCCACACCCGTATTGTTGAGAATCCCGTGATAAGGGGACACGATCTCTGCTTCGACAAGACGTGCCAAGAAAACCGCCTCGCAATATGTGGAGTAGCTGGTTGAGAAAAACGGTTCGAATCATGACCGGGCCGTGGCGTGATGTCATGCTATGAAGCTTGTCAGCGGATTAGATTTGTGGAAATATTATACTCTCTATGAATTTGTTTTGCAGAGCCGGACACGATCCTTGTGTTCAAAATCTTCTATGGAGAATTCGGAGGAGGAACCCGCCTTGCAAGGCCGAAGATAATCTGCACGCCGGACTCATTGTCATTCAAGCCAGGTTCAGGGGCTACTGAGGGAGTCCTAGATTAGGGGGTCCTCGGACTGCCGGACTATATACTGTGGCCGGACTATTGGACTATGAAGATACAAGATTGAAGACTTCGTCTCGTGTCCGGATGGGACTCTCCTTTGCGTGGAAGGCAAGCTTGGCAATACGGATATGTAGATCTCCTCCCTTGTAACCGACTCTGTGTAACCCTAGCCCCCTCCGGTGTCTATATAAACCGGAGGGTTTAGTCCGTAGGACAACAACAATCATTGCCATAGGCTAGCTTCTAGGGTTTAGCCTCTACGATCTCGTGGTAGATCAACTCTTGTAATACTCATATCATCCAGAATAATCAAGCAGGAAGTAGGGTATTACCTCCATCGAGATGGCCCGAAGCTGGGTAAACATTGTGTCCCCCGCCTCCTGTTACCATCCGCCTTAGAAGCACAGTTCCGGACCCCCTACCCGAGATCCGCCGGTTTTGACACCGACAACGGTGATGATGAAATTACCGGCACAGGGCTTCGCCTAAGCACTACGACGATATGACCGAGGTGTGTAACTGGGGAGGGGGCACCGCACACGGCTAAGAGAAGACTTGGTTTGTCTTTGGAGTGCCCCCCTCCCACGTATATAAAGGGGGGGAGGAGGAGGAGGAGGCTGTCCCTAGAGGGGGCGCGCCAAGGGGGGAGTCCTAGTTGGACTCCTAGTCCAAGTAGGATTCGACCCCCCTCCTTCCTTCCACCGGAGAGGGAAAAGGGGAAGGGAGAGAGAGGGAGAAAGAAAGAGGGGGGCCGGCCCCTTCCCCTAGTCTAATTCAGTTTGGGAAAGGGGGGGCGTCCCTCTCACGTGGCCTCCCTCCTCTCCTCCAATAAGGCCTAATAGGCCCAATACTTCTCCCGAAGGGTTCCGGTAACCTCCCAGTACTCTGAAAAAATGCCCGAATCATTCGGAACCATTCCGATGTCCGATTGCTACCTTCCTATATATGAATCTTTACCTCTCGACCATTTCGAGACTCGCCGTCACGTCCGTGATCTCATCCGGGACTCCGAACAAACTTCGGTCATCAAATCACATAACTCATAATACAAATCGTCATCGAACATTAAGTGTGCGGACACTACGGGTTCAAGAATTATGTAGACATGACTGAGACACATCTCCGGTTAATAACCAATAGCGGAACCTGGATGCTCATATTGGCTCCTACATATTCTACGAAGATCTTTATCGGTCAAACCGCATAACAACATACATTGTTCCCTTTGTCATCGGTATGTTACTTGCCCAAGATACGATCGTCGGTATCATCATACCTAGTTCAATCTCATTACCGGCAAGTCTCTTTACTCATTCCATAATGCATCATCCCACAACTAACGCATTAGTCACATTGCTTGCAAGGCTTATAGTGATGAGCATTACTGAGAGGGCCTAGAGATACCTCTCCAAAACACGGAGTGACAAATCCTAATCTCGATCTATGCCAACTCAACAAACACCATCGGGGACACCTGTAGAGCATCTTTATATTCATCCAGTTACGTTGTGATGTTTGATTGCACACAAGGTGTTCCTCCGGTATTCAGGAGTTGCATAATCTCATAGTCAGAGGAACATGTATAAGTCATGATGAAAGCAATAGCAATAAAACTAAACGATCATTAATGCTAAGCTAACGGAGGGGTCTTGTCCATCACATCATTCTCTAATGATGTGATCCCGTTCATCAAATGATAACACATGTCTATGGTTAGGAAACTTAACCATCTTTGATTAACGAGCTAGTCTAGTAGAGGCATACTAGGGACACTCTGTTTGTCTATGTATCCACACATGTACTAAGTTTCCGGTTAATACAATTCTAGCATGAATAATAAACATTTATCATGATATAAGAAAATAAAATAATAACTTTTATTTTGGCAACTAGGGCATATTTCCTTCATGATGTTGGTATGTTGATGCGTGAGATGGTTATGAGGTAACCGCCGAGCAAGAGTAAGTTGGTACATGAGAATGTTAACCTGTTGCATGTAGTATCATCATGTTCATATGCTCATGCCATGCTAACGCTATTCTAGTCGTATCATGTTCAGTTTGTGCGTGCCATGTATGAGGCTCATGATTGCTTTAACCTGCTAATGCCATGTTGTTGTTTGTCTTGACTATTTTTGGTTAACTGTGAGCTTTGCTACCCCTTGAGAATGCGTTGGTTTTCCCTTGAAGAGGAAAGGGTGATGCAGCAAAGTAGTGTAAGTATTTCCCTCAGTTTTTGAGAACGAAGGTATAAATCCAGTAGGAGACTACACGCAAGTCCCTCGTACCTGCACAAACAATCAAGAACCTTGCAACCAACACGATAAAGGGTTGTCAATCCCTTCACGGCCACTTGCAAAAGTGAGATCTGATAGAGATAATAAGATAAATATTTTTGGTATTTTTGTTGTATAGATTGAAAAGTAAAGATTGCAAAAATAAACGACGACAGAAATAGCTAGTTGACGGGAGATTAATATGATGGAAGATAGACCTAGGGGCCATAGGCTTCACTAGTGGCTTCTCTCAAGATAGCAAATTCTACGATGGGTGAAAAAATTACTGTCGAGCAATTGATAGAAAAGCGCATAGTTATGAGAATATCTAGGCATGACCATGTATATAGACATCACGTCCGTGACAAGTAGACCGAAATGAATATGCATCTACTACTATTACTCCACACATCGACCGCTATCCAGGATGCATCCGGAGTATTAAGTTCGTAAGAACAGAGTAACACATTAGGCAAGATGACATGATGTAGAGGGATAAACTCAAGCAATATGATATAAACCCCATATTTTTAACCACGATGGCAACAATACAATACGTGCCTTGCTGCCCCTGCTGTCACTGGGAAAGAACACCGCAAGATTGAACCCAAAGCTAAGCACTTCTCCCATTGCAAGAAAGATCAATCTAGTAGGCCAAACCAACCTGATAATTCGAAGAGACTTGCAAAGATATTAAATCATGCATAAAAGAATTCAAAGAAGAATCAAATATTGTTCATAGATAATCTTGATCATAAACCCACAATTCATCGGGTCTCGACAAACACACCGCAAAAAAAAATTACATCGAATAGATCTCCAAGATCGAGGAGAAATTTGTATTGAGATCCAAAGAGAGATAATAAGCCATCTAGATAATAACTATGGACCCGGAGGTCTATGGTAAACTACTCACACATCATCGGAGAGGCAATGTTGTTGATGTAGAAGCCCTTTGTGATCAATTCACCATCCGGCGGAGCGCCGGAAAAGGCCGCAAGATGGGTTCTCACGGGTACAGAAGGTTGCGGCGGTGTAAATAGGGTTTCGTGGTGCTCTCGGATGTTTTCAGGGTATATGAGTGTATATAGGCGAAAGAAGTAGGTCGGTGGAGCCACGAGGGGCCTACGGGGGTGGGGGCGCGCCTACCCCCTGGGCGCGCCTCCCTACCTCGTGGCCGCCTCGTTGATTCCTTGACGTCCACTCCAAGTCTCCTAGATTGCGTTTGTGCCAACAACGATCCTCGCGAAGGTTTCATTTTGTTTGGATTTCGTTTGATATTCCTTTTCTGCGAAACACTGAAATAGGCAAAAAAAACAGCAATTTGCACTGGGCCTTCGGTTAATAGGTTAGTCCCAAAAATAATATAAAAGTTCATAATAAAGCCCATTAAACATCCAAAACAGATAATATAATAGCATGGAAGAATAAAAAATTATAGATACGTTGGAGACGTATCAAGCAACCCCAAGCTTAATTCATGCTCGTCCTCAAGTAGGTAAATGATAAAAACAGAATTTTTTATGTGGAATGCTACCTAACATAATTTTCAAAGTAATTCTCTTTATTGTGGGATGAATGTTCAGATATGAAAGATTCAAGATAAAAGTTTAACATTGACATAAAAATAATAATACTTCCAGCATACCAACTAAGCAATTATGTCTCCTCAAAATAACATGGCCAAAGAAAACTTATCCCTACAAAATCATATAGTTTGGCTATGCTTCATTTTCGTCACACAAAAATGCTCTCATCATGCACAACCCCGATGACAAGCCAAGCAATTGTTTCATACTTTAGTAATCTCAAACTTTTTTCAACTTTCACGCAATACATGAGCGTGAGCCATGGACATAGCACTATGGGTGGAATAGAGTATAATGATGGGGGTTGTGTGGAGAAGACAAAAAAGGAGAAGGTCTCACATTGACGCGGCTAATCAACGGGCTAGGGAGATGCCCATCAATTGATGTCAATGCAAGGAGTAGGGATTGCCATGCAAACAGATGCACTAGAGCTATAAATGAATGAAATCTCAACAAAAGAAACTAAGTGGGTGTGCATCCAACTTGCTTGCTCACGAAGACCTAGGGCATTTGAGGAAGCCCATTGTTGGAATATATAAGCCAAGTTCTATAATGAAAAATTCCCACTAGTATACGAAAGTGACAAAATAAGAGACTCATAAAGATCATGGTGCTACTTTGAAGCACAAGTGTGGAAAAAGGATAGTAGCATTGTCCCTTTTATTACTTTTCTCTTCCTTTTTTTGGGCCTTTCTTTTTTTTGGCCTTTCTCTTTATTTTCTCTTTTTTTGGGACAATGCTCTATTAATGATGATCATCACACTTCTATTTATTTAAAACTCAATGATTACAACTCGATACTAAAACAAAATATGACTCTATATGATTGCCTCCGGCGGTGTACCGGGATGGGTAATGAATCAAGAGTGACATGTATGAAAAATTATGCATGGTAGATTTGCCACAAATACGATGTCAACTACATGATCATGCAAGGCAATATGACAATGATGAAGCATGTCATAATAAATGAAACAGTGGAAAGTTGCATGGCAATATATCTCGGAATGGCTAAGGAAATGCCATAATAGGTAGGTATGGTGGCTGTTTTGAGGAAGATATAAGGAGGTTTATGTGTGATAGATCATATCATATCACGGGGGAAGGATGCACAGGCGAAGTTTGCACCAACTCTCAAGGTGAGAAAGGGCAATGCACGGTACCGAAGAGGCTAGCATTGATGGAAAGGTGAGAGTGCGTATAATCCATGGACTCAACATTAGTCATAAAGAACTCACATACTTATTGAAAAAATCTACAGGTCATCAAAAACCAAGCATTACGCACATGCTCCTAGGGGGATATATTGGTAGGAACAGACCATCGCTCGTCCCCGACCGCCACTCATAAGGATGACAATCAAAGAACACCTCATGTTTCAAATTTGTCACACAATGTTTACCATGGGTGCATGCTACGGGACTTGCAAACTTCAACACAAGTATTTCTCAAATTCAGAACTACTCAACTAGCATGACTCTAATATTACCATCTTCAGATCTCAAAACAATCATCAAGTATGAAACTTCTCATAGTATTCAATGCACTTTTTATGAAAGTTTTTGTTATACCCATCTTGGATGCCTATCATATTAGGACTAATTTTATAGCAAAAGAAAATTACCATGCTGTTCTAAAGGACTCTCAAAATAATATAAGTGAAGCATGAGAGAGCAATAATTTCTATAAAATAAAACCACCACCGTGCTCTAAAAGATATAAGTGAAGCACTAGAGCAAAATTATCTAGCTCAAAAGATATAAGTGAAGCACATAGAGTATTCTAATAAATTCTGATTCATGTGTGTCTCTCCAAAAGGTGTGTACAGCAAGGATGATTGTGGTAAACTAAAAATCAAAGACTCAAATCATACAAGACGCTCCAAGCAAAACACATATCATGTGGTGAATAAAAATATAGCCTCAAGTAAAGTTACCGATGGACGAAGACGAAAGAGGGGATGCCTTCCGGGGCATCCCCAAGCTTAGGCGTTTGGTTGTCCTTGAATTTTACCTTGGGGTGCCTTGGGAATCCCCAAGATTAGGCTCTTGCCACTCCTTATTCCAAAATCCATCAAATCTTTACCCAAAACTTGAAAACTTCACAACACAAAACTCAACAGAAAATCTCATGAGCTCCGTTAGTATAAGAAAACAAATCACCACCTCAAGGTACTGTAATGAACTCATTCTTTATTTATATTGGTGTTAAAACTACTGTATTCCAACTTCTCTATGGTTCATACCCCCTGATACTAGACATAGATTCATCAAAATAAGCAAACAACACACGAAAAACAGAATCTGTCAAAAACAGAACAGTCTGTAGCAATCAGATTTGCTCGAATACTTCTGGAACTCCAAAACTTCTGAAAAACTAGGACAGCCTGGATAATTTGTATATTGATCTACTGCAAAAATAATTAGCAATTTATCACGTTCTGGTGAATTTTAACAATTATTTCCGTGAGTGCAAAGTTTCTGTCTTTTTCAGCAAGATCAAACAATTATCACCCAAGAAGATCCTATTGGTCCTACTTGGCACAAACACTAATTAAAACATAAAAACACATCTAAACATAAGATAGATGAATTATTTATTACTAAACAGAAACAAAAGGCAAGAAACAAAAATAAAATTGGGTTGCCTCCCAACAAGCGCTATCGTGTAACGCCCCTAGCTAGGCATAAAATCAAGAATAGATCTAGGTATTATCATCTTTGGTATGCAATCCATAAGTGGCTCTCATAATAGATTCATAAGGTAATTTAATTCTCTTCGTAGGAAAGTGTTCCATGCCTTTCCTTAATGGAAATTGGAATCTAATATTTCCTTCATTCATATCAATAATTGCACCAATCGTTCTAAGGAAAGGTCTACAAAGAATAATAGGACATGTAGGATTGCAATCTATATCAAGAACAATGAAATCTACGCGCACATAATTCCTATTTGCAACAATAAGAACATCATTAATCCTTCCCATAGGTTTCTTAATGGTGGAATCCGCAAGATGCAAATTTAAAGAACAATCATCAAATTCACGGAAACCTAACACATCACACAAAGTTTTTGGAATCGTGGAAACACTAGCACCCAAATAACATAAAGCATAGCATTCATGATCTTTAATTTTAATTTTAATAGTAGGTTCCCACTCATCATGAAGTTTTCTAGGGATAGAAACTTCTAATTCAAGCTTTTCTTCATAGGAATGCATTAAGGCATCAATGATATGTTTTGTATCTATAGGCATGAGGAGAATTTAGCACGGATTGCAACAAGGAAATACAATCTATCAAAGAACAATTATCATAATTAAATTCCTTGAAATGCAAAATAGTGGGTTCATTGCTATGTAAATTTGTGACCTCTTCAATCCCACTTTAACCAATTTTGCACCAAGATCTAAAAACTCCGAATCATTGGGACACCATTTAACTGAAGTTGACTCATCTTCAGTCCCATCTTTATCAAGATTCATATTGGAAAACAAAGATTTAATAGGGCACACATCAATTACTTTTATATCTTCATCATTATTATCACGAAAACTAGAAGAACACACTTTCACAAAGCAATCTTTTTTAGCACGAATCCTAGCGGTTCTTTCTTTGCATTCATCAATGGAAATTATCATGGCTTTGAGAGACTCATTGATATCATGCTTAGGAGGAATAGATCTAAGTTTCAAAGAATCAACGTCAAGAGAAATTCTATCCACGTTCCTAGCCAACTCATCAATCTTAGGCAATTTTTCTTCAAGCAAAGCATTAAAATTCTTTTGCGCAATCATAAACTCTTTAACACTAGTCTAAAAATGAGAGGGCATCTTATTAAAATTTCCATAAGAGTTGTTGTAGGAATTACCATAATTATTAGAGGAATTACTGGGGAACGGCCTAGAATTAAAGTTTCCTCTATACGCATTGTTACCAAAATTGTTCCTACCGACAAAATTCACATCCATAGATACATTATTATTCTCAATCAAAGTAGACAAAGGCGTATCATTAAGATCAGAAGAAACACTCTTATTAGCAAACAATTTCATAAGTTCATCCATCTTTCCACTCAAAACATTAATCTCTTATATCGCATGAACCTTTTTACTAGTAGGTATTTCGGTGTGCCATTGAGAATAATTAACCATAATATTATCTAGGACTTTAGTATCTTCTCCTAAAGTGATTTCCACAAAAGTGCCGAATCTAAAAGATTGCTAGAAGCAAAATTCAATCTGCCATAAAAAATTTGTATAATCATCCATAAATTCAAACCATGTGTAGGGCAATTACGTATCATTAATTTCGGTGTGCAACATGCTCATGATCAAGTTGCTTAAAATTCATAATATCGTTTCTAAGAGAGATGATCTTAGCTGGAGGAAAATACTTAAGAGATAAAAGCATCTTTGCACTTATTCCATGAATCAATACTATTTTGAGGCAAAGAAGAAAACCAAGTTTTAGCACGATCTCTAAGTGAAAAAGGAAATAGCTTCAATTTAACATAATTTAGTATTGTCTTGAGCCATCATGACAAACAATCAATACAACACACAAACACAGAAGGAGCAAGCGAAAAGAGACGGACGGAAAAAGAGAGCGAATAAAACGGCAAAGGTGAAGTGGGGGGGAGGAAAACGAGAGGCAAATGGCAAATAATGTAATGCGAGGGAGAAGAGTTTGTGATGGGTACTTGGTATGTCCTGACTTGTGCGTAGATCTCCCCGGCAACGGCGCCATAAATCCTTCTTGCTACCTCTTGAGCATGCGTTGCTTTTCCCTTGAAGAGGAAAGGGTGATGCAGCAAAGTAGCAGAAGTATTTCCCTCAATTTTTGAGAACCAAGGTATCAGTCCAGTAGGAGACTACACGCAAGTCCCTCGTACCTGCACAAACAATCAAGAACCTTGCAACCAATGCGATAAAGGGGTTGTCAATCCCTTCACGGCCACTTGCAAAAGTGAGATCTGATAGAGATAATAAGATAAATATTTTTGGTATTTTTGTTGTATAGATTGAAAAGTAAAGATTGCAAAAATAAATGGCGACTAAAATAGCTAGTTGACGGGAGATTAATATGATGGAAGATAGACCCGGGGGCGATAGGTTTGACTAGTGGCTTCTCTCAAGATAGCAAATTTTACAGTGGGTGTACAAATTACTGTCGAGCAATTGATAGAAAAGCGCATAGTTATGAGAATATCTATGCATGATCATGTATATAGGCACCATGTCCGTGACAAGTAGACCGAAACGATTCTGCATCTACTACTATTACTCCACACATCGACCGCTATCCAACATGCATCTAGAGTATTAAGTTCATAAGAACAGAGTAACGCATTAGGTAAGATGACATGATGTAGAGGGATAAACTCAAGCAATATGATATAATCCCCATCTTTTTATCCTCGATGGCAACAATACAATAGGTGCCTTGCTGCCCCTGCTGTCACTGGGAAAGGACACTTCAAGATTGAACCCAAAACTAAGCACTTCTCCCATTGCAAGAAAGATCAATCTAGTAGGCCAAACCAAACTGATAATTCGAAGAGACTTGCAGAGATATTAAATCATGCATAAAAGAATTCGGAGAAGAATCAAATATTGTTCATAGATAATCTTGATCATAAACCCACAATTCATCGGATCTCGACAAAGACACCGCAAAAAGAATTACATCGAACAGATCTCCAAGAAGATCGAGGAGAACATTGTATTGAGATCCAAAGAGAGAGAAGAAGTCATCTAGCTAATAACTATGGACCCGAAGGTCTATGGTAAACTACTCACACATCATCGGAGAGGCTATGGTGTTGATATAGAAGCCCTCCGCGATCGATTCCCCCTCCGGCGGAGCGCCGGAAAAGGCCCCAAGATGGGATCTCATGGGTACAAAAGGTTGGGGCGGTGGAAATAGGGTTTCATGGTGCTCTCAGATGTTTTCAGGGTATATGAGTATATATAGGCGAAAGAAGTAGGTCAGTGGAGGCACGAGGGGCCCACGAGGGTGGGAGGCGCGCCTACCCCCCGGGCGCGCCTCCCTACCTCGTGGTCGCGTCGTTGCTTCCTTGACGTCCACTCCAAGTCTCCTGGATTGCGTTTGTTCCAAAAACGATCCTCGCGATGGTTTCATTTTGTTTGGATTCTGTTTGATATTCCTTTTCCGCGAAACACTGAAATAGGCAAAAAAATAGCAATTTGCACTGGGCCTTTGGTTAATAGATTAGTCCCAAAAATAATATAAAAGTGCATAATAAAGCACATTAAACATCCAAAACATATAATATAATAGCATGGAACAATAAAAAATTATAGATACGTTGGACACGTATCAAGCTTGCAAGTAAATTCAATGTACTGACCTGGCGTATCATGCCAGTTTGAAGGTCGTGCCTGGTTTGCTTGCTTGTTTGGTGTGGTTCCTGTGTTCGCGAGCTAGGATAAATGTTCCAGCCAGAGTCACTATGGGTTGGAGTCCATCACTGTCGTTCTCTATTCTGCCGCCAGTAGAGGTTCCGCTGCCTCGAGTTGTTATGCTGCTTGCATAGAGCAACTGTGGTTGGCGTAGCGTCGCCGTGCCGGTGTTATTCAATGTAATATCGGAGACCTTGTATTCATATTTGGTTTGTTCTATGCTAAGCAGTGTCGTATTCTAGAAGACTTCACCTTGATCTCTGGGCTGGAATACGGGGCGTTCTAGTTTCTCTGAGCTGGGGTGCCACAGGTGGCACCCGAAGGAAGTGACAGCGGCCGAAAGAAGTCAAAGAGAAAGTGAACCTAGCATTCTTTTCGTTGTTCTTCTTTCCTTTCATTGAGTCATAGGACCACCGTACTATTAAGAGGGGTATAGTGTTCGAAGATGTGATTCTCTGATGCTAAAGTCAATCCTATGAAAGTTGTGAGAGAAATCTCTTTGTGTTTCGAGCATATACTTGCCAGCAAGAGACTGTGATCTTCTTTGATTGTGAGAGATTTGTCTCCGATCAATGAGTTAGCATCACTTGTTCTTCAAGTAATGTTACTGTTCCATTCAAATCTGACAGTTGTAAACGTGTCGTGGCCATTGGCTTGAACGCGTGTCCAAAATGGTCATTTCCCATGAGGGTAGGCTGCGGCTATAAATAGCCACACTCCACCGGCTTTGTCCGATGGCTGCTCTGTTTGATTCCGAGAAGATTGTTGACCAATCCTCTCTGCAAAGTAATTCGAGTTTAAAATCCACCGAGAGAAAAACCCTAGAGCCAAAGAATTAGATAGTGGTTTAGCATCACTCGGATCTAAGTCTAGTACGCTCCACCTATTATTCTTGAGAGCTACAAACTCTCTAGACCGTTAGGTGTCAATTTCTTCAGAGACCAAGAGTCATTGAGGTTCTCAAAGAAGAAGTTTGTAAAGATTTAGAGATCACCTCAAGTATCTACCATGAGTAATTGACATTGGTTGACGAACCAATTGTCAAGGAGAATAGGGTGAAGAGAGTTTATCTTCTATGTTAAATCACAACCCCTCCAACCAGACGTAGTCCTTGTGCAAAAGGACGAACTGGTCTACCAAATTCTCTGTCGCCATCGCATCACTGGTTATTACTTCGCACTTTATCATTCGAATTGCCTTGAATGACTGAATTCAACCATGTGATTTTCATTGATGACTGCACCTAGTTTTAGTTTGTTAGTTTACTTTCACTCTCTCCAATCTGTTATCATTCTTTCCTTTGCTAGGTTATGAGAGTTTGAAGTTGCTGAAATAAATTTAAAAACTCCCATTCACCCCCTCTGGTAGACATACTTCATTCCTACAATTGGTATCAGAGCAAGGTACTCCTTGACTCTGCTCATTTTGGTCTAATAACCTTGGGGTTTATGTATGTCTTCAGTGAGCTACAACCGCGCCTCAAGATTCCCATCTTAGATGGGATGGACTATCCCTTCTGGAAGGAGAAGATGAAGATCTGTCTCCGAGCAATTCACGATGAGATTTGAAATGTGGTGCAGAATGGATTCACCGTGGAAATACCTCAAGTCCCCACTGAACATGAGAAGAAACCCATTCAGATGGATGCTCAGGCCAAAGAGGAAATTGGTGGTCATCTCTCTCGCGCTCAGTTTCTTTGGTATCATTAGTGTGAAACTGGGAAGGATTTGTGGGATATCCTCAAGAAAATCAATGAAGGCATTTCAACTCAGAAAGAAGCTCGCATTGACACCCTTCGAGCAACGTTCAACCCCCTCAAGAGAATAGGCAATGAAAGCTGTCAACAAACTATCGATCACCTCAGTGACATCGCGAATGAACTGCAAGGTGTTGGCGCCAAAGATATCACTAATCATGGAGTTGTGAAGAAGTTGCTTCGGTCTATTGACAGTTCCTTTGATACCCTTGTTCTGATGATTC
This sequence comes from Aegilops tauschii subsp. strangulata, assembly GCF_002575655.3. Taxonomy (NCBI): domain Eukaryota; kingdom Viridiplantae; phylum Streptophyta; class Magnoliopsida; order Poales; family Poaceae; genus Aegilops; species Aegilops tauschii. The sequence continues at coordinate 31,507,716 of NC_053040.3, read as the reverse complement.
ATGAACGAGGTGACTTCACGACACTTGACTCTGCTGATATCATGGAAAGGTTAAACCCCCATGAGGAAAAGGAAGAGGAAAAGAGAAATTTCTATGGCTCCAGCCATTGGAAGATTCATGCTCTCAAGGTCGTAGCTGATTCCTCTTCAGAAGACAACGCCGAAGAAGATCCTTATGACCTTGAAAGAATCAACAAAGACCTCGCACCGATCACTAAAAGATTCCAGCGCTTTCCAAAGAAAAACCAGTTTCAGGGAAAAGGATCAAGCTCTTCTGGCAAGTCAAAATCTTCGCCAAAGCCCACCGGAGAGTACACCTATTTCAAGTGCAAGAAACTAGGACAAATCATCTCAGACTACCCTCTCTGGCAAGCTTGGATACGAGCAAGTGAAAGGTTTGATACAGGGAATAACAACCATGGTAATGGAAAGATCAAGACCTACGACCCAGATGACGAGAAGAAATCCAAGAAGTTTTTCAAGAAGATTGACAGTACCTCCAAGTTTTCGCCAAGATCGTCTACATGAAATCCCTCCAAGTCTTAATCCAACCACAAGAATACCTCTCGCAAGGCCAAGGCATACATAGGAAAGAATATGCATTCTGACGAGGACGAATCATCTGATTCCAAAGAAGTAGCCGAGTCTGATGACGATTCAGACTTTGGAATGGCTGGCATAGCCTGCAACACTACTCCAGCCACGAACTTCCTCAAGAGCTACTCGAGCGACAACGAAACTCCTACCATCTGCTTCATGGCAAAAGCATATAAGGAAAAGGTATCCTCCAAACATCACAAGGTTTACACCAGTGATCAATTTTCATCTAATGAGGATGATCATGCTAAGCTGATCAAAATTGCTAAGAAGCAAGAAAAATCTCTTGAGAAAATGGAGAAAAATCTCACGAAATCCAAAGGGTTGTGGTTGAGGAGATGGAGAAAAACCAGTCTCTGACTGAAGAGCACAGCTCTCTCACTTCTCAAATGGAAGAACTGATTAACCGTCATGATTTCTTCTTAGCCGACCACGAGAAATTTATGACTTATGACTACCTGAAAAGGAAATAGGAACTCGATTCGCTGAGACAGGCTCATGATGATTTAATCAAGGAAAATTCTATTCTTACCCAACAAGTCAAGGAGAAAATTGATGTATTCATACCACCTTGCTTAAAGTGCCTTGAACGTAATAAAGTTGAATCCTTTGTGAATTCTAACCGCTCGGTTGAGGAAAATAGATCCGTGTCCGATGAAAATGCTAGGTTGAAGGATCTTCTTCAGACAAGAATGTTCAAAAGTCTCAAAGGGCACCAAAACCTATGTGATGTTCTGGAAATCTATCCTTCACAATATTCCCAGGAAAGAGGGATTGGGTTTCAAAAAGAAACTCAATGACAATGGCAATTATTGGGAACCTGATCAATATCCTCGAGCTATGTGGGTGCCTGCAAAGAGCAAGACGATCGATCCCGCTCTACTTCCGGGATATGATTGTCCCATTCCACAATACTCATATGATGACTCTTTGGACAATTTCAAAATTTTCAAGAACCAACATGATGAGGTTTTTGCTTGTTATGTTGGTCCCAACTGTAGGAATGGTTTCCCAAAGAAAACTATCTGGGTACCAAACAAAAGTATCGAGTCTTTACCAGAAACTGTGCTACTAACCATGGCGGCTAAAAATGCTCGATACATAGTCGAGAAGGCTCGACAGAATGAATATATGCATACTTCCTCAAACTATTATGCTCATATGTCTGGGAAGAATTTCAGTGCTTATTCATTTGATTATGCTCGATCTTCTTCGAGGATCAACTCTCATGATTACCAAACGAAATTGTATCCTTCTCGTTCATATGTTTCAAAGCCACCTGCAAAGATGTGGGTGGTTAAGAAAGCCTAATTCTTCTGCAAGACTATGTCTCCGGGTGTACTGGATGGATCATGGATAGTGGATGCACTAGTCGTATGACCGGAGACAAGTCGTTGTTTGTCAACCCCAACTTAACTTCTTCATCTCAGAAGTATATTACATTCGATGATAAGAACAAAGGAAAGGTAATTGGGCTAGGTAAAATTGCTATAACGAAGGACAAGAACATAGATGTTGCCGTACTTGTTTAGTCTCTTGGATTCATTCTCATGTCAGTTGGCAATCTTTGTGATCTAGGCATGCTAGTTCTGTTCTCTATCACCAAATGCATTGTCTTTATGGACCATGACATTCCTTCGTCTTTGAGGGAAATAGAAAAGGTGATCTGTATATTGTGGATTTCTCTAAGGGTCCCTCAGTTCAAACTTGCTTGCTTGCAAAAGCAACTGAAGGTTGGTTGCACCGAAGACTTGGTCATGCAGGTATGAGGAATTTACAAACACTTGTGAAGAAGAATCATCTCCGTGGCATTCCTAGTGTGAAATTCGACAAGAATTGTCTCTATGCTGCATGTGAGGCTGATAAATTGGCCAAGAAGCATCATTAAAAAAAAACTGTCATGACCACGACAAGACCTCTAGAAATTCTTCATATGGATTTATTCAGGCCTCAAAATTTTGCCAGCTTCGGTTGAAGTCATTATGGTCTGGTTAATGTTGATGATTTCTCTTGCTATACTTGGGCATTCTTTCTCGGCGACAAGACTTGCACCCAAGACATCTTCAAAAGATTCGCCAAGAAACGTCGAAATGAATATGACATGTGAATCAAGCATGTCAGAAGTGATAAGGTACTGAGTACAAAAATACCAATGTTGATAACTTTCTCAATGAAAATGGTAGCACTCATGAGTTCACTGCTGCATACACTCCCCAACAGAATGTAGTTGTTGAGAAAAAGAATGTAACTCTCATTGAGATGACGAGAACAATGCTCAGTGAGTACAAAATTCCCATTCGTTTCTGGGTTGATGCTATTAACACTGCTTGCCATTTTGCGAATTGTGTTTATCTTCACAAATTCCTTAAGAAAACTTCATATGAGCTTATCACTGGCAAGAAACCAAATGTTTCTTATCTGCGTGTTTTTGATGCACCTTGCTACATTCGTGATGAATCATAATTCCAAGTTTGCACCTAAAGCACATGAAGGTTTTCTTCTTGGTTATGGCTCGAACTCGCTCATACTTATCGGGTCTATAACTCTCATCACGGGAAATTTATGGAAATGGTGAATGTGCGGTTTGATGAATCTAGCGGCTCTCAAAAGGAGCACCTGCCCAATGTGATAGATGAACCTCCAATTTTGGAAGCTATTCCGCAAATGGCCATTGGCGAGGCCAGGCCCGTCGAAGGAAATACTCTTGACTCCTCCGATGATGATACTCCTACTGTTCGAAGAAGAACATGTCAAGCTCCTGCCGAAGAAAATGTTGATCCGAATCCAAACAACAATCTTAATACAAATGCCGAGCAAAATGAAAATCCTGATGGAAATGGCAATGCGAATGCAAATCCAGATGCCGATGATGAAGGAAATGATCACTCGAAAGGAAATCCTCATCCTCAATTTGAAAATCATGTTGATCCTACAATAATTCGCCAAGATCTTGAGAATATAGGTTATCGACCAACAACTTGTTCTCTCACTCGTTTGGCTAACTAATGTGGCAATTTCTCTTTTGTCTCATTAGTAGAACCTACCAAGTACGAAGATGCCATGAATGATCCCGATTGGATGAATGCTATGAAAGAAGAGTTGGTGCAATTCAAGCTTAATGATGTGTGGGAATCGGTTGATCGACCGAGTCTTAAGAAGCACAATAACATGTGTACCAAATAGATCTTCCGAAACAAGCAAGATGAAGATAGTATTGTGGTAAGAAACAAAGCATGATTGGTTGCTCAAGGTTATAGACAGATAGAATGTATAGATTTTGGTAAAACTTATGCTCCTGTTGCCCGTCTTGAGGCCACTCACATTGTTCTTTCTTATGCAAATTACAATGACATGTTGCTATATCAAATAAATATGAAAAGTGCTTTCCTCAATGGTGAAATTGATGAGGAGGTCTATGTTAGACAACCACCTGGCTTTGAAAATCCTCAATTCATTAACAAAGTTTTCAAGTTGAAAAAGGCTCTTTATGGGCTCAAGCAAGATCCTCTAGCCTGGTACGACACTCTGAAGAAGTTTCTGCTTGAGAAGGGGTTCAAGCCATGCTCCACTGATTCCACTCTATTCACATGTGCTATTGATGGTGATTTATTCGTGTGACAAATATATGTGGATGATATTATATTCGACTGTACTAACAATGCTTGTAGCTTGGAATTCAGATGGACGATGTCCAAGAAATATGAGATGTCAATGATGCGTGAACTAAAATTCTTTCTCGGATTGCAAATTCATCAACAGAAGAATGACACTTTTATCTCACAGAAGAAATATCTCAAAGATTGTCTGAAGAAGTTCAGGATGTCCGATTGAAATCACAAAGGTTATAAAACACCGATGCCTACGAATGGTCAGCTAGATGCTGATGTGTACGGTAAAGATTATGATCAGAAAGCTTATCGTTCGATTATTGGTTCTTTACTCTACCATGTCCATCGAGACATAACTTTATGTTGAGTGTTTGTATGTGTGCTCATGTTCAAGCCGCACCAAAAGAATCGCGTCACCAAGCGGTCAAGTGTATTCTGAGATATTTGGCTCACACCCCCACCTTAGGTTTATGGTACCCTAAGGGAGCACATTTTGACCTCATTGGATATTCAGACTCAGATTGTGCATGTGACTGAGTTGACAGGAAATCTACTCTGGGACATGCCATTTCCTTGATAGATCTTTGGTATGTTGGTCGTCAAGGAAGCATAACTGTGTGTCATTATCTATTACTGAGGTCGAATATATTGCTGCTAGTGCTTGTTGCACTGAGCTACTGTGGATGAAGCAGGCTCTGAAGGATTATGGCGTCAAGGTCAAGAAGATTCCATTATTGTACGACAATGAGAGTGCAATCAAAATTGCGCACAATCTAGTGTAACACTCTCGCACCAAGCATATTGAGATCAGGCATCACTTCCTTCGCGATCATGTTACCATACCAACAGTTCCTAGATTCCGTAAACGTGTAGTAAGCTGGACTCAGCACCCATACCAACACTTCCACATCATAGAAGGAAAGGGTGCATAACAATCGAGGAGTTTGAAAATTTTGACGAAGTAAAATTTTCTTTCTGAGTGAATACATTAACAAATAACTAGACTACCGAGTGCCACGACCAGTTGTGCGACGCTCGGGGTCATACAGTTCTTATACGGTGGGTCATGACACCACATTTTCTTTGCCACGTTTCTCTTTCGTGTTGTTCTGGGTTGTGTTTCTATCCGAGCGCATTTCACTCGTAGTTTTAAGTGGTATATTGTAGCGGAAACTAGCCCAAATGGCTCCCACCCCTCTCGCAACTCCCCTGGGGACCCCGGGGATCTCCAACCTCCACCATGTCTCCGGCCTCTTCTGATCTCCTCCCTGGTTAGATCCTATTTTGCTTCCAGTGGTATCATTTGTTTGAGCTTCCTTTCCTCTATCGTGCGTAAATGTTGGTGTCGGTGGGAAACGACACCTATGGGATCACAAGAATCCCTACTACGGCTGCCGGGGCGCAAGGTTGCAAGAAGAGAAGGATTAGTAATCAGCACAAGGATCGTTTACCCAGGTTCGGGCCGCGAGGATGCGTAAAACCCTAGTCCTGCTTTGGTGGATGTATTGAGTGTTCTCGAGCCCTCCAACTAGCTATGGTGGCTGAGCCGCTTTTGAGAGCCAAATCCTTCTCCAGTACGCCATGGGCCTCCTTTTATAGTCGAAAGGGGCTGCCACAGTGGCACACAGAAGGTGGAAAGGCGTACAGTGCTACGAGCTTATCGCTCGTATTACAGCACAAGACGCATATAATGCATCGCTTAGGTGTCCCCTTGCTTTATTGGGGACGGGAACGAGCCCCGTCCCGTCCGTCGCCGCTCCTCCTTGCTTCGACACGCGCCCTGGCCAGCGCTGCATGCGGCGCCATGTAGGCAGGCAAACAGCTGAGTTGGCGCGGCGGTAGGGTCTTCACGAAGATCTGCATGCCGCCACACAAGTGCTTGCTGATTTGGTCTGGGAGCTGCATGTTGCCACGCAGGTGCCAGCCCAGCTGGTTGAGCTGGCAGCTGCATGCGAACGGCGGTGGAGACTTGGCTGGTGCGGGCCTGGAGGTGGCCCTGCTGGCGTCCTCGGTGAGGTCCTTGCCGGGTGGCCCGGCAAGGGTCTTGCCATGGCGCGCTGTTGTCCCCGGCAAGGATCTTGCCGTGGCTCTTGTGGCTCTCCTCGGCAAGGATCTTGCCAAGGACCATTGTGTTTTAATCTTCATCTAATCTTGAATATTCCTTGGTCTTGACAAAGATCTGCCTGCCACCATGGAGGCGCCTCCCGAGCCTTGGTCCAATGTGGTTGATGGTGTTGGAGACCGTGGGCTCAAGGGTGGCGCGCTCCGCTGGTGTGGGTGAGCCGCCCCGGCGAGGGTCTTGTCGGGGCTGCTGAGGCTGCCCCCGGCAAGGGTCTTGCCGGGGGAACCTGCTTCGCCTCTCTGCTTCTTTCTGTTCTTGGCCTTGGTGTTGCTCTGGCTATCTTGGGCTTCAGTTTCACCTCGGTTCACCTCCCTTGTTCTGCTTGATGCGGCCGTGGGCGCGGCTCCGACTGTCCGTGCATAGGTAACGGGGTACAAAGGTGCACCCCTTCTTTTGTACACCGACAGGAGCCCCCGGGCCTGGGCCACACATAAGCACGACACGTTGTTGGGCCAGGCCCATAATGGTGCGCGGGCAGGAGGGGCGGATTTTACGGCGGTAAAACTTTTCGCGCGCTGCGCTTCCCACGACCCGCGTTGAATGCGTGGCGTGGAGGGGTGCGCGTGACGTGGGCGGCATGCGTGGGGCGGTTCCTGCATGCATGCGTCACATCACAGTAAATGGGCAGCGCGGCCCGCACCTTCCCCATAAAAAGGGATAACTGCAAGCGCACTATTCCTTTACCCTCCGCGCAATCCCAATCTCGGTAGTCTCCATTCGTCTTCCTCTTCTTCCCCAAGCTTCGTCCTCGTTCGCCGCCATCGTGTTCCTGCCGTCCTCCATTTCTTGCCCCCCTCCCCCAGCCGCCATGGCGCCCACATCCACCAAGGGCAAGAGAGTGGCCAAGGATGCCGGAGCGACGGAGCCATCGGAGAGTGCGCTGGTGGTGCAGCGGACGCAGTCCGCCTACTTCCCTTCGACAGTTGATGTGTTCGAGCTCCGGGAAGCCTTCAAGCCTCTGTGGGGGGGTGAAGACGGGGCATCCAGCCACGCGCGTCATCCCCGCCAACTGCGCCGAGGCTGCCCCAAATCGGTACCCCTTCTTTGTCGACTATTTCTCCTGCGGGCTTTGTCCTCCCGTCTCCGACTTCTTTAGCGACATCATGCACACCTTTGGGTTCCGCCTCTTGGATTTTATCCCAAAAGTTGTGGCATGCATGGCCCTTTTCGCGCACCTCTGCGAAGGTTTCGCTGGGGTGCACCCCAACACGGCGCTTTTCCGCCACTAGTTCTTCCCTTGGATCCAAACGGGGGGCGCCATCTCCGGTTGCATCGCCTGGATCCCAAGGTCCAAGGGGGCGTACCCGGAGGGTGCCATGAAGGAGAGGTGGGAAGAGTGGCGGGGCCGGTGGTGCTGGATTGAAGACAAGGACCCGCCGGCGTTTTGCGAAGTTCCCCGGCCGCCCCCGGTCCGCAGAAGCGATTGGAGCGACGTCGACGCCAATGACGAGAAGCTCATGATCGCCGCCACTAGGATCCTTCGTCTCACCGAGGCCGAGCTCACCCTCGAGATGATCGGGGCAGACATCATCCGCCGCCGCATCGCTCCGCTGCACGACAAGGGGCGGCCGGCCCGGCTCTTCACGAACGCCGCCGACATCATGCGGCTTCGCCTCGGCCTCGACCACAACTTCACAGCGATGGGGCATGCCCACTTCTGCCAGCGGCCCTTTCAGCTCCGACGTGGGCCGCGACGGCGAGGTCGAGCGGACCGGTAAGGCTGCGAGGGCCGCCGCGAAGGCCGGCAAGGTTGCCAAGGGGCCTTTCTTCCGGTTGCCGGCAGGAGTGGTCCCGCTGAGCAACAACTCGCGCTGGAACGACATCATCGCTATGATGCCGCTCTGCAACGCGCATGGTCCTGACCCGAGCTGGGTCGAGCCGGAAGACATCGAGGTGTAGCAGTTCTTCGACTCCTTGCACGAGGGGTACGTCACCGACGAGCCACGGCTCGTCCAGGATACCACCCAGGTGGAGCTGGACTACATCACCGTCCGGGCGGCGGAGGAGAAGCTCGTCGAGGAGGCCGGTAGCACCGGCGGCATGGAGGACAAGGCCGCGGCGGAAGCGGAGGAGAAGGAGCTCGCCCAGTGGGCGGAGGCCGCCGGGGAGGCCAGTAGCGCTGGCACCGGGGCTCCTCTCGTCGAAGACGTGGTCGGGGAGTCGTCGGAGGAGGAGGCCGCGGCCGTCGACCTTCCAGCCACGGGGAGAGGACGGGTCCTGTGGCGGGCCACTTCTTCCAAGCCGGTCCGGCCCGGCAGGGCCGCGCAGCTGCGGCAGGCCCAGGAGATGTCCGCGCGCTAGACTAGGGCCGCGGTGGCGAAGAAGAAGGCATCTACTTCTTCCTCGTCCAAGCGCGTTCAGACGCCACCTCCCTCCCCTCCTCCGGCAGATGTTGACGCGGGGGTCACTTTCGACTTCGGATCCCTCAGCCCGAGGAGGAAAAGGAAGACGGCGGAGGAGGAGGTGGAGGAGGAGGAGCAGTAAGCTCTTTATTTTTCCCTCCTTGTCGTCATCTCCGTTCCCTCGAACAGTGCCGCTTATCTTAGATCACATTCAATTGCAGGGAGGTGGAGACGCTGGCCCAGAGAGTGAAAATGGCCAGGATCTCGATGAGCAGTCAGCCCCCGGCGGGCGCCTCCAGCACACCACTGGTGGTGTTGAGCAACCCGAACAACAGCCCCCGGCACAGCCCCCAGCGTAAGTTCACGGCTCACTCCTCGTCGACATGTGCCAGGGGTATGATGCTTCGGCGCTGACCTTGCCACGTATACAGGAGGAGAGTAGCAGCGGGAGGAGCCACAGAGGGCTACTCCCACCACGCCGCCCCCATCGACCACACCGCCCCGAGGGGTTTCTCCGGCAAGGGTGCCAAGCACCGAACCCACGCACATGGAGGAGGAGGAGGAGAACCTGGGCACTGGTGGCTTCGCCTCGGCACCAGATGTCGGCGGGGAGGGGACTTCTGCTTCCCAGCCTCTCGTCTCTGCTTTTTCCCTTCTCTTTGAATCCTTGATCTTGGCTCTACCCCACTTTCTTCTTGATATCCAGATCCTCTCTCGGCGGACCGGGAGGACGTGGACACCGTCATCGAGGACGTGGCCAAGGACGCCGCGGCGCAGGCCGAAAAGATCACCGCCGAGGAGGCCGCCAAGGGCGCCGCGGAGGATGCCGCCAAAGGGCCTGCTGGGGAGTCCGGCAAGGCTACCGCCGAGGTGGCCGGCAAGGGGCCTGCCGAGGAGCCCGGTAAGGCCAGCGTCGAGGAGGAGGTGGTCGATGACCAGCCTTCCTCCTCCGGTGCCTCTGGCTCCGGCAGGTACCTGAAGGTGAGCGACGATCTCTTCGTCCACCTCCCTGGCGCGTCGAGCACCAGGGCCCCCTTCGAGGGGGAGGTGTTTGACGACGAAGTGCTCGCCTCCGCCGGACTCGAGGTCGTCGACGAGCCGAGCGCTGGTGGCGACGGCTCCCAGGAGGAGCGGCTGCTCCAGGCCATGGGTGCCAACTTCCGGAGGCTCCAGGCGCTCCACCGTGCCCGCTTGGACAAAGCTAGGTCCAGGACGGCGGTGGTGGAGCAGGCGGAGGCGGACCTCCAGAAGCGCGTCGCCGAGACGCCGGACTGGTTCCGCCAGGCTCGCGACGAGCTGAAGGCCGCCCAGGGCGAGCTGGCCAAGCGTGATGTGGAGCTCACCATGAAGCTGGCCGACGTCGAGAAGGCCCAAGAGACGGCGAAGAACTTGGCCGCCGCCACCGAGGCCACCCGGACCCAGCACTGAACTCCCAGGAGGAGGTCCTTGCCAAGCGCGAGGAGGACCTCGACGCCAAACTCCGTGCCAAGGACAAGGAGGTGGAGAAACTTGTTGCACAGCGGACCCAAGAGCTGGAGCAGAGGCACAAAGAGACACTCGATGCTCACGCTCTGGTTCACGCCGGCAAGGTGAAGGAGCTGGAGGTGGAGCGGGACGAGCTGAAGGAGCAGGCCCTGAAGCTGTCCCAAGAGAAGGACACGCTGAACGGCGCCCTGACGGAGGTGCAGGGCGCGGGTGTCAGCAAGGCCGGGGAGCTCTCCGAGGCAAACAACTCCATCAAAGACCTCAAGCTGAAGCTGGAGGGTCTCGAGAAGATGTTGTCCGAGGCCAGGGCCCGGGAGGGGACCCTGACCAAAAGCCTGGAGGCCGAGAAGCAGCTGTGGAAGAACGAGGCCCTCAACTTCATGGAGGCCGAGAACCGCTGGCTCGATCGCCTCGCCACCATCGCCAACCAGGCCGCCGCGCAGCTGGCCACCATGGGGATGCTAGACGTGAGGTACGCCCCGGAGCGAAATGTGAGCGCCATCTACAGCCTGACCCTGTTCTTTGAAAAGGTCGTCGGTGCTTTGGAGCGGCTTCACGCCAACCGGGCAGCGTCGCTGGCCGACGAGGCCCGGAGGCTTTGCCAGGGCGCCATGACCAAGGTTCTCACCAAGGTGGCGTACTGGTACCCCGACCTCGACTTCGACGCCGCGCTGGAGAGCTTGCCGGAGGATACTAACCTCGCACCGCTCAGGGAGCACATCAAGCCCGTCATCAGCGGTGTCGGCGGAATTCTGAGGGTGGAGGGCCAGCGCCGGGATTAGGCACCCCATTTCTTATCGTCGCTGCAGGTTCATGGCCAAGACAATTTCTATCTTTAGTTGAACCGCAGCGACAATTGATGTAATATAACTCTGCAGTACTTTTGATGTTATGCACGTTATTTTCCTGTTCGATTTCCCTTTGTATGTCCACCCTACGTTTACCGGGTAGGCTTGCCGGCGCGTAAACCCAGGGCGGCGTCTTGGGGACGTGTCCCCATTGGCCTGCCGGGTGTGCTTACTGCTGGGCGAACCACCTTACCACCCTTAACGCGGCCACCCGAACTGTCGAGCTTGACTCGAGTCAGAATCGAGAGTGTTGCCACGTGCGGAAGGCTACCCCACCACTCTCAACGCGGCCACTTGAGCTGTTGAGCAGACTCGAAACAGAACAAGCGTGTTACCAAACATGAGAGGGCCCCTTTGCGTGCAGGTTTTCCATACATAGGTAGGATCTCTGAGGACGATAACCTTATATAAAAAAGGAGAATATTTAAAGGTTCCGCATGACTTAGCTTTCTTGTCGCCGCTCTGGCGCCCTTCGCGCTTGTAGGTAGCGCTGTCCCTTTGGCCGTCTTCTTCTTGGGAGACATGGCGATGAAGAAACGCTAGGCTAACTACTAGACCAGATTCTCACAATTGCGCCCCTTACTTGGCGCGCCTAAGATGTCGGTGGGAAACGACACCTATGGGATCACAAGAATCCCTACTACGGTTGGCGGGGTGCAGGGTCGCAAGAAATGCAGGATTAGTAATCAGCACAAGGATCTCTTACCCAGGTTTGGGCCGCGAGGCTGCGTAAAACCCTAGTCCTGCTTTGGTGGATGTATTGAGTATTCTCGAGACCTCCAACTAGCTATGGTGGCTGAGCCGTTTCAGAGAGCCGAATCCTTCTCCAGTATGCCATGGGCCTCCTTTTATAGTCGAAAGGGGCTGCCACAGTGGCACACAGGAGGTGGAAAGGCGTACAGTGCTACGAGCTTATCGCTCGTATTATAGGACAAGACACATTTAATGCATCGCTTAGGTGTCCCCTTGCTTTATTGGGGACGGGAACGAGGCCCGTCCCGTCCGTCGCCGCTCCTCCTCGCTTCGACACGTGCCTTGGCCAGCGCTGCATGCGGCGCCATGTAGGCAGGCAAGCAGCTGAGGTGGCACGGCGGTAGGGTCTTCACGAAGATCTGCATGCCGCCACGCATGTGCTTGCTGAACTGGTCTGGGAGCTGCATGTTGCCACGCAGGTGCCAGCCCAGCTGGTTGGGCTGGCAGCTGCATGCGAACGGCGGTAGAGACTTGGCTGGTGCGGGCCTGGAGGTGGCCCTGCTGGCATCCTCGGTGAGGGCCTTGCCGGGTGGCCCGGCAAGGGTCTTGCCGTGGCGCGCTGTCGTCCCCGACAAGGATCTTGCCGGGGGTCTTGTGGCTCTCCTCGGCAAGGATCTTGCCAAGGACCGTTGTCTTTTAATCCTCATCTGATCTTGAATATTCCTTGGTCTTGACAAAGATTTGCATGCCACCATGGAGGTGCCTCCCGAGCCTTCGTCCAATGTGGTGGATGGTGTTTGAGATAGTGGGCTCAAGGGTGGCGCGCTCCGCTGTGTGGGCGAGCCGCCCCGGCGAGGGTCTTGTCGGGGCTGCTGAGGCTGCCCCGGCAAGGGTCCTGCCGGGGGAACCTGCTTCGCCTCTCTGCTTCTTTGTGTTCTTGGCCTTGGTGTTGCTCTGGCTGTCTTGGGCTTCGGTTTCACCTCGGTTCAGCTCCCCTATTCTGCTTGGTGCGGCCGTGGGCGCGAGTCCGACTGTCCGTGCACAGGTGCACAGGTAGAGTGGTACAAAGGTGCGCCCCTTCTTTTGTACACCGATAGTTGGCCATGCACTCCATGCTTGCCTTGGAGGGGACCCGATTGGTTTTCATGTTTATCATATTAGGGGTTCTATTCTCAAGTTCTTAGTTGCTTTGAAAGAAGTAGTGTTCCTGGTTTATAACCTTAGATCCTTTACCTGCTCCTCTTTCCGATGTTTTTTTCCATCTCGCGGGTTTTGGTGGTTCATTATGGAGGAGAGAAAACACTCTCTTTGGTTAGTAGAAGTAGATCATTCATGGACGACCATCATTTCGCGTAAACGGGGTGGCGAGCTCACAAGTGCAAACTCTACCCCACTCGGTCCATGCCGGCAAGCCACCGTCCCACCCAGATCCAACAACCTTGATCACAACGCCCTCGCAACCACCTCGGATCAGGAGCGCGATGGTCGGTTGAATGTTGGCGCTTTCAATTTTTCAAGCTCTCCCTGCAATGAGCCTAGCTCACCTCCCTTCACCCCTGGCCCAAACCAACCCATCATTACCCATAGCCCACCGCTGATCCAGCCCAATCCCCCAGCCCAACATGCCCCTCCAGCTTCCATCTCATCTCCATGCCCGCGCTTCCTCGATTGGAGACACAACAAACTTGACCGCCATAGTGATATTCGCTGCAAATCAGGTTTTAGAAATGGCCATATTGCAAAATATTGTTTTAATGTCCTAAACAAACATCTGATTTATCGCCCAAAACCGACCACTTCCATCCATATCCAAACAAACTGCCCCTCTGTTGATGACTCGTCTCCCCTATCACCAGCCATCTCGACCTCGTCTCCTCTGCTTTCTGACAAATCCACCTCCCTTGCCACCTTGAGCTCCCCGCTGCCCTCCCCTCCTCCGCCAGCGCCGCCCGACGCCATGGCTACCTATCCTTGCGACCCCATCCCCCACCTCCCGCCGGGCACTGGCATCATTGATGTCAATGTCCATCGCCGTTGCCGATCCTACCACTTGCTCGGAGGCCAGCCGCTTGTGCCATCGAGCGAATGGGCCATTGTCGTTCTTGCTCCACCGATGGACCCTACCCACGACGCCCAAGATATCCATATCATCAGGCACTTCCTCGACCACGAGCGCGGGTGGCGCATTGTGGAAACCTCTCCATGTGCCATGGGGGTTGCCATGGTCCCCTTTGCTCATGCATGCGACCATGCCACCGCCATCAACCATGGGCCGTTCTTTGTTGGCGACTCCACGCTCCCAGTTATTCGTCACGACAGAGGTATAAACTATCGAGACTGTACCTTCAACCATGATGGATGGATCATGATGGTTAATTACCCACAGCATGTTGGAGGCTTGATAAAGTCAGAGAATCTGTTAATGGATTTGGAAAATTCCTCACTTGGGACATGGACTTGTCTAACAGAGCTAGAATATTAGTGAGAGTCCGTGTTCCTGATCTTCTGAACATTCCTATTAGCCATGTCATTTGTGAAAACCTAGATGATCTTCTTCATGGTCAGTCATGGACATTTACTGTTTACATAATTCATACTGATCTGCTTGGGGCTATTGGTGGTGATGAAGATCACATCCCACCTGATGGTGAAATTCACCCAATGCCCAATGCTCCTTTTGGTGGTATCTGGGAAGATGCTGATTTCAATGATGATCAACACATGCAACATGAACCTGCTAATGAAAATAATGGTAGTCCTATGATACTAACTCCTCCACAGGGTCCAGAAGTAGCTCATGGTGCCCCTGCTGCAAATGTTATGGCTGTCGTGGAGGCTTTTGACTGCTATGTTGCCATGAAGGATATCATGCATAAATTTATGGCATCTGCACCTGATTTGCTTAACAAACTAGAAGGATACACTTTTGAAAGCACTAGATGCCAGATGATGGATGTTGATGATGAATTTGGACCGGTTAGGAAGTGCTTGATATCCATTGTCACATCCTTTGTTCCAACCCCTCAGCCTAGCACCTGTATAATCACTGAGATCAATGAATGCAACATGGAGCAGCCCCAAGACAACTTGATGATCAGCTCAGTTTGCAACAATGATCCAGTCCCTTGTGACCCTGTCTTGCATCAGGACACCAAACATCTGATGCTGTTGTTTCTCCTGTGACTTTGTTTACTCCAGTTACCATTGAGGACAATATCCTAGTTTCTGACATGGATGAAGTGCCACCCACTCTGCCAAGCAACATGAATGATCTAAGCCTGATTAAAACACCTGTTTGCAAGAGGAAGAAGCAAGCTGCTCCAATTAATGTGATGGATGTCAAAAGAAGCAGAAGACTGGCTGGCTTAAGTGTTGGTTTCAAAGATTAGGCAACTGCTGATAGGGCTGGGAAAACCAAAAAACCAACACCATGAAGAATCTTGCTGATGCCTTTGGTTTTGAGATCCAGGATCCAGCAGCCCCACCTCTTCCAGCTCTCCCCAAGGACACCATTCAAGCAATTGCTACACTGCAGTGCCAGATCCCTCCTAGTGAGGTGTCTCATGACGCCCTCAATGCCCCTGTTCCCAATGAATAGAGCTCTACTAGTTTATCTTAGGCCACTATCTATTTTGGTCTTTAATAATTACATTAGTAAGCTGGCTTATGGGCTTGAAAATTGTGATGCTATATTTTGGGTGTTGCATGCTGACTATGCCTGCGTGCATTTGTGTCAGTTTTTATTCTGCTTGCCGAACCTGGGTGTTCACATAATCTCAAGCTGCTGTTATGCCTACCAGTCAGTCTATGATGATGTGATGATCTATTTTGAGTTATAACTGGTCAACATTTTGATATGCATTTCTATCGACTGGGAATTGTAATGTAAGCATAAAAATCATGGATTTTATGGGTGACAAATCTTAACTCCCCATACAGACATTATGTGCACATCTTCATAGACTTAGTGTTTACACACACTGTGATTAATCCTCTATTTTATACCAGTATTCATGAATAGAAGTTGGGACATTTTAAACTAGAATGTGAGGGGAATTAACTCACAAAATAGATGGGATGATCTGGGACAAAAATTTGAAGAAAGCAATTGTAACATTATCTGCATTCGGGAAACAAAGAGAGAAGAATTTGACATATCCTATTTGAGAAAATTCTCACCAAGGAGATTCAATAAATTTGCATATGTTCTCTTCGTGGGCAACTCAGGTGGCATTATTACAATATGGAATGTCAGTCTTTTTAATGGGCATCTTATCAGTCAAGAATCTTATCAGCTCACAATTAAATTGGATTGTACCTTATCAGGCAATAGTTTCTTCATATCAAATATTTATGCTCCTCGCCAAAATGAGAACAAAGCTGAATTCATTGACCGGTTCAAAAATGTGGACTCATCTTCTATGGATTTCTGGATGATATTAGGGGATTTCAACTTAATCAGAAGCCCAGATGATAGAAGCAGGCTTGGTGGTGATGTAAATAATATGCTCATGTTCAATGCTTCAATACAAGCTCATAATATTGTGGAAATACCAATAAAAGGCAGAAATTATACATGGAGTAATATGCAGGATAATCCTCTTCTTGGGAAGCTTGATTGGATTTTTACAAATGATGAATGGACTATCTCCTTTCCAAACACCATTGCTTTTTGTCTAGCTAAGGTGACCTCAGATCATATTTCTATTCATATAAAAATTGGGAGTGACATACCTAATGCAGCCATATTCAGATTTGGAAACTATTGGATGGATTTTGAAGGTTTATATGATACTATTTGCAGGGGATGCAATCGCAATTATACAATAAACAATTCTGCAAATGATGTTGCTGCTAAATTCAAATGCGTGAGAAAAGCTTTAAAGCAATGGAGCAGTAATTTATCCAGACTAAACTCCATCATATAAAAAGCCGTTATGTGATGACTATGCCAGATGGACTTGAGGAACAAAGAAAACTAACCACCATGGAGCAAAATTTTAGAATCATTCTGAAAAGACACATTCTAAAACTCCTTGAGGCAAAAAGGATATATTGGAAAAGTAGGTTTAAAAGAAGAGATATTATCTTTGGAGATGAAAATTCCAATTTTTTTCATGCCATGGGTACCGTGAACTATAGAAAGAACTACATTGCCACAATCTCAACCAGTGATGGTACAATCCACTCCTCTCATGACCAAAAGGCTGCTGTTATATGCCGGGCATACAAGGAGAGGCTGGGAACTTCTATCAAGCCCAAGATGTTGTTTAACCTATCTGAGATCATACATCCAGTAAATCTTATGCATATGGATGACCCTTTCACCTTGGATGAAATTGAGAATGTGGTTAAGGATTTCCCAAATGATAGAGCACCTGGTCCTGATGCCTTTAATGGCAGTTTCCTTAAAAAATGTTGGCCAATTATTAAGCAAGATTTCTGTAAAATGATTTGGGATTTCTTTGAAGGTAACTCTGATATCCAGAGCATCAGCACTGCTTTCATTACTTTGATGCCAAAGAAACAGTCTCCTGAAAATATGAATGACTATAGGCCTATCTCTTTGGTTACACTACTTCTGAATTTTTTACTAAGCTCATGGCCAACAGACTTCAGAAGGAGATCACAAAGATCATTCATCAAAATCAATATGGTTTCATTAAAGGAAGAAACATTCCGGACTGTCTTGCTTACAAATTTGAATATCTAAATATTTGCCACAAGTCTAGGAGGCCAATTATCATCCTTAAGCTGGATTTTGACAAGGCTTTTGAAAAAATAATACAGTGCTACCATTGAAATGCTCAAAGCCAAAGGGTTTGGATGAAGGTGGATTAATTGGGTCACTAGAATCCTAAACTCTTCTTCCACTTCTATCCTACTAAATGGAGTTCCTGGGAAAATAATTATATGCAAAAAGGTGTAAGGCAAGGAGATCCTATTTCCCCACTTCTATATGTCATTGCTGCTGATCTACTACAAACAATTGTGAATATGGCATGGATAAATGGAGAAATCTCACTTCCAGTAGAAAATAGCTATGGCCAGCAATACCCTATAATTCAATATGCAGATGATACTCTACTTATTTGTAGGACATATGCCCTAGAGGCAATAATAAATGTTATTGATTATCTCCCTGTTCATAATTATGTTTATGTTCCATGCTATAACTGTTGTGGTTCCCGAGCCTGTATATCCATAAAGGCTCTGGGGAGAACCCATATGCACGTGTGGAATAATAAACGGTAAAATGTATTCCTAGTCTTGCCTCTAAGACTAGCTCAAGTGTTGCATGATGATTATGTTTTCCCAATCATGGGCATGTCTATGCCAAGCAACTTTGAGGGCACAATGTCAGGAAGGACATTTGTGTTGAATCGACCCAAATTGATGTTATGCTATGAGATACATTCGTCACAAGTTAATGGTTTATAACACAGAGATAGTTAATGTTTGCATAATTCCTTATACCATGAGAGTATTGAGTTTCTTCATGCTTGCTTCATGAACTTTGGGGTTTGTTAAACGTCATCCGTAACTGGATGGCTATTACGGCGGCTTACGGGTTCACGGGAAAGTATGTTAAGTAACTTGATAGCTCGAGATTGGGATTTGCTCCTCCGACGATGGAGAGATATACTCGGGCCCTCCCGGTGTTACGGTGTCCATCATCGTCTGGCCAGACACTTTGTGATTTGATCACGGGGATGCCGGAACACGAAACGAGAAAAGAGAACAAAACCGGTAACGAGGTAACTTGCATAGTGGACAAAGTGTTGGCCCACGAGGATGCAATAAATCTCACCTCAGGTGTTTGTGATATATCGTGAAGCAACAGGAATAGCTCACCTCAATTGGAGGTTCACTCGAATATTCATTCGTGTGGGTATAGGGGTCAATATGGGTGTCCACGGCTCCGATGTTGATCATTGATCGGAAGGGGTTCCAGGTCATGTCTATACTTCACCGAACCTATAGGGTCAAACGCTTAAGGGTCATCTATCCGCTGAATACTAGACAGGGAGTCTGAGAGAAAATCACCGAAAAAGTTTCGGACACCGGAAAAGTTTCGGACAGCGGAAAAGTTCCGCAGAGAGAGGTCACCGGATGAGTTTCGGTGAAACCGAAAAAGTTGTTTCGGGGTATGCCATTAAGTGAAAATGGTTTCGGCACATGCCTGATAATTCTTGGAGGGTGCCAGAATCATTCTGGAAACTTTTTGGAATTTTCAGAAATAAAAACCGAAAATGTTTCGGAGCTGTCGGTACCGCTTTGGCTGTTTTTCGCAGATGAAATTCACTAATCTGAATTGTTTCAGAACGAATCCAATATCATTTTAGTGGGTACTGGAATTATTCTACGACCCACAGAAATATTTTCGGATTTAGTGGACGCGAAAAATTGTCTTCATGAATAGTGAAAATGCATTCTTGTTCGCTTTTCGCAGATGAAAATCACTAAACCGAAATTGTTTCGGAACGCGTTGAAAATTATTTTAGTGGGTACTAGAAATGTTCTGAGCCCACATAAATATTTTCGGTTCGAACGGACGCTGAAAAATGTCGTCATGAATAGTGAAAGTGCTTTTTGCTTGGCTTCTTGGAGAAGCCACCTTGAGGGCCTTTTTGGTATTTCCCCCCTTGGCTTCTTGGAGAAGCCACCCTTGGGCTTGGCCTATAAATAAGGGTGGAGGGGGCTGCCTAAAGGATCATCCCTTCTCACATACAAGTGCCATGCATGATCTGGCTTCTCGCTCCCTCCCAACGAAAATAGTTTCGTAGAGCCGAAAGGTTGTCTGGGTTCCGGTGGTAACTAGTTCTGGACGGCGAAGCCCTACCGGATAGATGACACCGTATGTGTGCAACTCTGTAGAGAGATCGTAGTTTCAGTCTTAGTTCGTGAGTGCCTCCCGAAGGGCTGTCCGTGTGACCGTCCGAGTTTCGAAGGTCCTCCCGAAGGGCTGTCCGAGTGACCGTTCGAGTTTCGAAGGTCCTCCCGAAGGGCTGTCCACGACACCGTCCGGGGGCCTCTTCAACCGCCTCCCGGAGGGCTGTCTGAGGAGCAGATGAGGGTATACATCCTCGCGGTTGGGAGGTTGTAAATCCTAGCTGCGGGGATCTGCACCGCCGATCGTCATCGACTCTACTTCCCGCTGCGCTACGAGTCGGTAACGAAAAAGATCAAACCTTGTATGCAGTCTCCATAGTGGACTTGGGCTGGTGCATAGGTCGGAAATTTTTTGTTTTCTGCTGCGTTACCCTACATTATTATGCCTGCTAACAAGGATCAATTGATGCACCTCAAATCCCTATTACATATTTTCAGCATGTCTACAAGGCTGTTTGTGAACTACAACAAATCCTCCATTGTATATGTCAACATTGGTAATGCTGCTACTCTAGACCTAGCAGACATTTTTGGGTGTAAAGTTGAAAGTCTACCTTTTACATATTTAGGGCTACCACTTGGAACCACCAAACCTTCTGGACCTCATGCTAACTATAGCCAAAATTGATAGAAGATTATCTGGAGTTGCAAATTTCATGAGCCATGCTGGCAGATTGACATATGTAAACTCTGTGGCCACATCCATGCCCATCTTTTCTATGTGTAGGTTTAAGGTTCACTATACCATATCGGATCATGTAAACAGAGCTGCCAGGAATTTTCTATGGTATGGTAATGAGGTTAACAAAAAAGGAAAATGCCTTGCTAGTTGGAAGATGATCTGTAAGCCAAAAAAGTCAGGTGGTCTTGGAGTTCTAAATATTAGATTCCAAAATATTGCCCCGTTGATCAAACACCTCCACAAATTCTACAATCATGAAGATATCCATGGGTTAATTTGATATGGGAAGCATATTATCCAAACAATACTACACCTCATGCTTCCATTAATAAGGGATCCTTTTGGTGGACAGACCGTGTAAGCCTAACAGATCTATACAGAGGTACGGCAACTTGTACAGTTAAGAAAGGTGACACTGTTTTGCCATGGGAAGATGTATGGAAGAGCTTTATCCTCAAAATAAAATGGATTGAACTCCATTCTTATGCAAAAAATCCCAACATAACTATCCGCCTGGCAAAATCTATGAATGATCATAGCAACATGTTCCAATTACCTCTCTACATTACTGCCTATGATCAATTTAATACCCTGTCTGAGCACCTTGAAGAAATCAGTGAAAATCAGGATCAGGACAAATGGATATTTATGTGGGGAAACTCCACATACTCTGCAAAGAAAATTTATGAAATCCTTATGGGAAACCAGAAAGCTCCCTTGCCAATGCAATGGATCTGGAAAACATGGTGTCTACCAAGACTTAAATTCTTTTGTTGGCTGATGTTGAATGACAGAATAAATACCTGTGAGATACTATCCAGGAAAAGTTTTGCTCTAGATAGCACTGAATGTGTTTTATGCAAGGATAATCTGGAAGACAGAACTCATCTGATTTTCAACTGCTCCTTCAGTGAAGGTTTCTGGTGGAGTATTGGAGTTGAATGTAACACTGATCTGAATATCTACATGATGATCATGGAAGCAAAACAACGGTATAATTGGGATTTCTTCATGGATATTCTAATTATTGGCAGCTGGGCCATATGGAACCAGAGGAATGATCTCATCTTTGAAGGCATACCTTACTCCATCATAAATTGCAAAAACAATTTCAGGAGGTATCTACAGGATACTAGGATCAGGGCTAAGCCTAGTAACAATGATGGAATGCTATCATGGCTAGATAGTGTGTAATAAGTTTTTTTATAGTATCCTTAGATTTAGGCTAATGATCTGTAACTGGCATACTCATGCCACCATGTACAATGTTTCTAACCCCTTAACCTATAAATGAAAAAGATTACAGTAGGGATTTTTCCCTACTGTAAATGGTCAAAAAAAAGATTGTTGTGTTTCTCAGTCGGAGTGAAATGTGCATGACCATGTTTTCATTCTTATCTATCTCTTCTGGTCTATGCTATTCTGTTATGAGTGCACAATTTTTTCTGGAATGGAACTTATCTGGTGTCCTTGACCATGATTTAGTTTCGGTCCGAAATTAATCAATTTTGGCGAAAGTCGTCCAAAATTTGGGATTTCCCGCCCAAGTCGAGATCAGGTCTTTGATGATGGTTACCATGTGCCATTCAACAACTGCCATCAAATCTTGGCCGTTGAATCACAAACGTCCTCTGACTGTTGTCGTCCGATTGATTCATCGAGTGCGGTTATTTCCTCCCGCTATAAATACTGCACCGCCCCCGTCCACCCTCATTCACTATGTCTCTCCATTGTCTTCCTCTGAACCCTTACCGTACTGCTCCACCTCGAGTGTGACGATGCCGATCATCCTCATCGCTTAGCTGCAGGAAGTAGGTCGCCGAAGTCCTTCCTCACCGCCGTGGGTCATCTTCCACCCCGCGCCGCCGTAGTGGCTGCACATCGCCGAGCTAGGGTATGTGCAGCTCAAACTCATGCTTCCGTCTTATTGTTCGAGTTCATCCGCGGTATTTTTCATATGATTTTGCCGTATTTATCAGATCTTCACCATTAGGTAAAATCCTTGGATGCGATTCATAGTTTTCATTGCTCCTTGTTCAAATCTAGGGTTTGTGTTTTTGTCTCAAACGGATGGAATGCGTATCACGATATCTAGTATTTTTCCTTCTATGTACTAGGTCGTCCGGGTCATTTCTTCCTCTCCAAACATTACTCAAAGTCTAGGTCTACATCTTCGAAAAATAATTTCTCTTCAAAATCTTTGTTGTGTGCATTTGTAACCCTACCCCGTTTTCCCTCGCGTCTATTCTTATTCACAGGAAAATGCAGTCTGTTGAAGATTCTGCCCAACCAATGGGTCACACTGACTGAGAAGAAGAGAACATTTTCTCATACGAGGTTGTCTTGAAGGTGTAATCAGCCGAACAGTACTCTGAATACAAAATTTTAGTATTTCAAGCATAGTTTCGGCCCTTTAGATGAGATCGGATGGTGATGACCCAATCATGAAACTTTCTCATTTTGACGATATGACACTTTCTCGTATTGAGAACTTTTCTATTTTAGGCCATCTTAATCAAGTTTTTGACTATGCCCAAATCTAGTGTCAACACATTTGAGGCTTGGTTAGAACACTATTAGAACACTCAGCAGGAGTAGGATATTACCTCTAAGATAGAGGGCCCAAACCTAGTTGATATTTCTCTTGTGAATCATGTTCCTAGATTCTCCACGCCCAGCTTGTTTCACAAAATCCCCAAATCATGATTATAGCCGCGAAATGCCTGCGACCTTTCGACAAAAGAAATTGAATTATTTTATTACCACATAATAACACTCTACTCACTAGCCTATTTAGAACAAGTTCACCTCTCCCTATCCATCATCTTCTTCCCCATCCTCACCACATCACGACAAGCTTGCTGCCGCCGGCGCACCACCAATCATCACTGCTTCAAGCCCCTCACCTAGCTGTTATGAGTAGAAATTGCACCACTATAGAGGGCAGCCGGTGCCGCTCGAAGCTCGAAGGTGTTTTTGCTGCGAGGAAGCTGAAGACTGCTATGAGCGATTGCAAGCACATGGTGTTGTAAACCGCAGCGGGCTTCCTACAACCATGGTGAGGCAATGCTGCAAGCAGTGGTGGGACGGTGGTGCTGCTGCGAAGAGGGACCAGGAGTGCTGCGATCGGCGGTCGGCGCTGCTACCAAGCATGAGTCTTGGTGCGCCGGCAACGATGATGGTACGAGAGCGAGGGCGAGTGGCAACAAGACATTGCAAAAATCTTTGTGGTGACACTGCATATGGAGAAACTAGGATCAAATTTTGAGCCTACTAGACGGCGACAAGACTGACATTGCAGCAATAGTTTAACTATAAGATAAGAACCACAGAGGGGTAAGAAGCCAGCTCCACATACAATTGTACAGTCAAATATGACAAAGCATGGTTTGGAAGGGGAATACAGCCATACGGTAGTTTACATTCATGTTCTCAAGCACAAGCAGAGTCTTTATAAAACACAATTTGTGATACATAGCAGATTGGTGCCGCAAAGCGTTCACGATCGAGCATAGCAGAAACAGAGCAGAGCCATTCAGCACAGGGTGCAGGTGGGCATGAAGCCGAGTCTCAGAAGAAGTCTGGGCCGTGCTGGAAGAACTCAAGGTCTGGGTGAGTGCTTCCACCTGAAGGACTTGAATGCCTCGAATGCCTGCGTCAGCAGAAAACCAGGAGGTTGGCATCAGCTGTTCATCAGAGTTTCAGCCAGTGACCACCCCTAAACCCCAGGAGGATGCAACTAGGAATAAGCATAGTTGTTTCGATTATATGTTAGTGAACTGTGTTCAATGACTTCCGTGACGCAAGAATATATAGAAATTTGTATTGTGCTAGATGTTGCAGTGGATGTGAGTTAGCAATCAGCGCGAAAAAAATGAACTATAAGAACGGTTTGTTTCTTACTTGAGACGACAAACCTTTCTAAAGCGGTGGTGTCAGGTACAATAACAGGCCATCTTGAGCCTTACCGGTTGCCAAGCATAAAGTGGGTCTACAAAAAATGTTAAGAAAAGCTAACTTACCTCACAAAGCGAGATGGTTCAAATCCTGGAACATCGGGCGGGCCAATTGGATCGTAGCGACCACCGGGCGGAACACTCCTATTATGAAATGTTTGATTCTGTTTATGACAGAACAAATACTGCAATGGAATATTTCGTAAAGGAAAAATGAACATACCCAAGGTCACCAAAAGGAGTAGAAGGATTTATAGGAAAGAAGCGTGGATCATTTGGACCTGTAGTAATCAAATAGGTTCCATGTTAGACAGTACAGAGGAGCAAATGTAAAGAGATTCCACAGATACTCAGTTAACATATTACCAACGTGCATACTACCACCTGTCCCACCACTGCAAAAAATAAGACACATGGTTAATTATGTGTGGAAGAACAGATCTGTCGATGCTTTTACATGTATATTATGGTTGGAGACAGACCTGTGAGGGTAGAAGCCAACATCAGGAACAGGGAAGGTGTCATCATGACCAACCGGAACTACTGGAGGATAAATCAGCCTGTACCACAATACATAAACCGAAATATTAGCCCCGTTATCAATATCCTATAACCAATTCACTGGTAGCCTATTTATCCTACAAAGAGTGCTAGAGAGTGCAAATTTTGGTAAAACAGAAATTAAGTTGACATGAACTGGCCCCTTCACTAGTTTGTGCACTTGTAAAGAAAATTCTTAGGAAATTTAGAGTACTATAAAGTGTCAATTCAGGCACATGTACCAAATTTCAAATAAATAAATAATCATATGCGTGATGTAGCAAAAGGACAGGACAGAGTATAAGTAGAGCAAAAGGATGTTCTTATATATATGCGTACCAAATTAGATGGCAATAGAATATGCGTAAGGACATGCATGCCCATGAAAAGTGAACAAGGCCAGTTGATATCAGGACCGAAGGTATGCTCCAAGACATTCAGCTTGTCATTGAAGTCGGTGTAGGCATGAATGAAGTAGAAGAAAACTAGAAAAGACCCACTAGTGGCTAAGCCTTAGAGATTTCTGAACAGATTGGACAGGACTCAATAAAATATAAACAAAGTACAAAAAGATGAATAAAGAAGTGCCACACAATAGAAGAATGGGAAATACAAATGGTTGTACCTTGTCTTTGGGTTTTCCCACCGAAAATTTTCAGAACTGGAAGTAGAAGTGACAACAAAGTACAAACAAGGTGAATAAAGAAGTGCCACACAAAAGAAGAAAGGGAAATACAAATGGTTGTATTCGTACCGGGCAGGTTCAATCATCCTTGTAAACGGGTTTTCCCACAGAACATATTCAGAACTGGAAGAAGTTCCAACGAAGTACAAAAAAGATGAATAAAAGGAGTGCCACACAAAATAAGAAGGGGAAATTCAAATGGTGGTATGCTTACCCGGCTGGTTCAGTTATCCTTGTACTTGGGTTTTGGAACGTAACATTTCCAGAACTGCATGGAGATGTGGCACGTGTTAGAGAATTATTAAAAAATGGGGTCGGCTACAACAGAAAAGCTTTGGAAGTTAAACTTTAGGCAAAGTAGGAAAATCATCAGAATATTACCATAAAATCCCAAACTCCCTAAATAATGATATTAATTCATTTGTACCAAGTGAAAGTGCAACATGGAAGTAATTACAGAGGGCAGTATACTAGATTGTTTGTTTGCGATGAGATAACCAGAAACTTAGCTGATTTTTAGTATCAAAGATGGAGATGGGACATGCCAAAAGTTTAAAACCCAGCATAGAAATACCTGTTTATTGACGAACTGCTCTCAACATTAGGATTCTGGGCGGCAGCAGCATCCTTACCATTCAATTCAGCCAATAAGCTTAAGTTCAGGATATTAATGAAGTCCGTAAAATTCTTGTACAAATCTTTATAATTCCTGGTCTGTTCTTCAGAGAAGAAATCCTTCACACTGTATACAAGGAACCAGGGTAAAAAACTCGAAATTATAAACTGGAATATCCACACTATTCAACATAAGGCCAGTCAACAGAGCAAGTACCCAAAATATTTTACATAATGATAAACTAAACATGAACAATTGTCCTCTTGGCTGAATTGGGTCTTTCTTAAGAAATAAATTAGAAATAGATTTAGTATTACTTATTGCCCTTTGTATCACACTGGATATCCATATCCATATCTTGTGCAGAAAATCATACTCAATCGAACAAAATACATTTCTATACTAAGATATTTGTAGCAACCCAAGTCATCACATAGTAGAATAGAGCAAGCACACTAACAGGTTGGCAGAATTCATAAATAGGCTATATAAGTCTAGCTCATCGTTACTAGTTACACCGTTTATACTGTTCCGCTTATAGCGACATCGTTTCTATAATGCTTGTTAGTACAAGTGAAGGGACTTAACAAAAAGAATGTGGATACAGCAAAGCACAAAAAACCATCGCAGTAGCTCAACCATTGACGTAGTCTTTACATATATAAAATGTCTCCACACATAAAAAAGAAAATGAATGCGTAGCAAATCTGCAGTGGTTATATACATCATATGTCCAAAGAAACAGGTCTTGAGTTCAAATAGCATGGCTGACAATTCATGTTATTATGTTACCAAATATTTTAGTCAGCCGAGGTGGCAACGATGGTGATAGAGTAAACCGACCATCAACATGCAAACTGAAATATGTATAGTTGCAAAGCAAATTTCTAATTTAGCCCCACTTGTTAGTAACCAAATAGTGGGAAGGTGAAATGATCATCACTAGCGACTGAAATATTTTTGGAATGAAGATTACCACATAATGTACATGTCTTACATCACAAAACGTATTTCCGTGTGAAGCAAGTAACAGCTGTTCTAGTAACAATAATAAGAAAAGCACATGGAATCTAAGAATGATATAAAACAATAATAACAAGACTGGAACATACTTTATGTGGACATTGCAGGGTTTCTTGTGTTGTGCCTCAAGATCCTGCGCATTAATAGCAAGGAAGTCAGCAATCCCTAGACATTCCATTAAGATGCACTTCTTCTTGCCCTCCTCCTCCTTGGAGTACAAAAAGGCATAACAGTTGTACATACTGTTCCAACCCTCAAATCCCATCTCCACCTCGTCTAGAATCAAGAAAAATAAAAACATTAAATATATAATTAAAGGCTGGCAATTACAATGCAATTCAGGACTCTGCAGAGTCACTTTCCTCTTTCATCTCACAACAAAATATAACTTAATTAATTCCCATCGAGTGAACCAAGTAGTAGACAGACTTTAAACTCCCATTAGATACTTACAATTTACTATATTCCGGCTAGAATGACGGGTACATTAGTTCCACAATGCAACCAGGAAAAGAAAGCCATGCGTTCCATTCGTTTAATGGCTGGATGTTCCGTCCCTCACTATTGGTAACAACTATTTAGCGTAAGCTAAGTTTTAAAATTTAGATTTGAATTCCCCGCCTATTAAGATAAGTTTGACCCTGAAAATAATTCCAATTTTATCCCTTCTAAAAAAAGGTAAGGTCTGCCTTACGTTGTCTTTTCGTCTAACTCCCCTCACCTCACTACGTAAGCTCTGTCCCCATACCACCTCAATTTTATTGAATTTGTCCCACCGGTTCCTTGCAAACCAATTAAACTGCCCCACTTCTTATTTTTACCAAATAAAATCATGTTTCATTGGTAAGTCAATAATGTTATGTGGGTCAGTCCATCAAACATGGTGTCTTATCCCTTAATTAGTGTCCTAGTTAATTAAGCAAATTTGTTAGCAAAGAGTCAAGTCAGTTTAGAGACCATATTAGAATTTTAACAGATGTACTGGATTGTTGGTCAAGTCTTTTCTATACTTTAGAAAAGGACCGAACCCTCTAAATAAAGCTGAGAAGAATATTGCCATTTACTTTTATGTACTTCTTAGTAATTAAGGTGGGTTATGTATGTAGTAGAACATCCTAATTTGGTATCAGGTCCATCTATGATGGCGGGTAAAGAAATCAAGATCGAGGCTTTGGAGCAGATGAAGCTCATCATGAAGCAATTGGAGGACTTCACATGGCAATGAGGGAAGCAACAGATGCTCCTTGTGGGGCAAGTGCAGTGCTTGACGGCGCTCAAGCAATGGCAGTCGGCCCTGCCACCCACCAGATTTAGCGGCCGCGGCTGCCGCCCAAGATAACACCTCTATGTTCCAGGCCCTACTCCCTATCGACGATGATCACTTGGTGAGGTAATCGCCACAGCCGCCACAACCCGACCTCTACCCGCTGGCTAGATTACCCTCTCCCCACCCCCTCGCTTTCCTCCCTATGTGCCTTCGCAACACATCCATGTACCGACTCTTGCCATCCACCACTAGACTCCATCGCCCTTTCACCATCTCGAGCCATCTCCTTACTCGCCGCAGTTGCCCCTTAACACCAATCAGGGCTAGCTACTTTGCACCCCGACCTCATAGCTCAAATCCCACCCCAAATCCCACCCCGATTTCGTACCCACCTACCCGAAGATTTACGAGAAGCAGCAGCTACAAATCAAAGCCACCTTCACGCCTCCACCTGCCAACCTATTTCATATGCCGTTATGGCCGTGCCCCCCCCCCCTCCAAACCCATCTACGGAACCACCCCGCCCATCACCTCCCTTCTGACCTTGCCTAACCATCACCCGTGGTGAAGGCAACTATTTGGTTATGTTTGACGCGGTCAATACCTAAACGCTGCTGCTTGCTGTACATATACATACATATTGCACTAGTCAATATTTACATCTAAAGCTACCTTTTGTTTGGCCTTGTCAATGCACGTACCCTAGTCTACCATAGTATTACGATATGGCCGAACTTGCGACTAAAACCACTCTTGTACTCATACTGAAAACATGATCATGCGTGACAGCAGCGGTAGGGCCCAGCATGAAGTGGCGACCAACGGCCGTCAATCGGCGAGCCGGCGACCCGCTGCATGTGGGCCGTCGACCGGCGACAGCAACTCACTAAAATATCTAGTGAGATATTTTGAGTTATATTACTTAATTTTAGATTGTAGTCGTATTTTTTGCACAAGTAGTATAAATCTAGTATTCTAGTGATCTTGCTCTTACATAGTTGTATTTATACATGTTTCTCCTTCACAAACTCTACCACACCTAAAAATTACTCCTGCCACCGCCACTGACCATCACCTCGACTCAGGATCATGTTCTGTCATTGGCACGCTTCCACAAGCTCGACTTCCCAACATATGATGACTCAGTCGATCCCCTTGGTTGGGTCAATATGTGCAAGTAGTTTTTTTGTGGGTAGCGCACATAATGAGGCCGACAAGGTTTGGACTATAGCCTGCCACCTCACCAATGAGGTTCAGTTGTGCTACTTACAGCTTGAGCTAGACTTTGGCATGCCAACATGGGAGCAATTCAAGGAGGCCTACCACACTTAGTTGGGCCATCACTTCGTGCAAGTTGGTGCATCTGCCGTTATTGCGGACTACACCAGCAGGTTGCTAGTGGTCAAGTGCCAAACAATGATCCATTAACATCACCCCAACGACAGTTTTGGTACATGGTCTTTGTATTGACGTTGAGCTTGAACGGCCATCCTACCTCCACACTGCCATATTCTTCAACAAGGCCTATGAGCAATAGCATTTCCCTCCAACAACATCACCACACCAGCCTTTTGGGGCTACGGGGCCAAGTACCCCTCCGATCTTCCTGCGGTCAATGCAGTTACATTACCTTCTTATCCAACACCACTACTAGCAACCGGCAAAAAAAACACACCACTACTAGCACATGTTCTTCCATTGAACACTACAGAACAAACCCCACCACAATAGGTTCGGCGCCTGACTCCAGCTGAGTTTGCAGAATGTCTTATTCAAGGCCTTTGCCTCAACTGCGACAGATCTATGTTCGAGATCACCAGTGGATGCGACTCTTCTTCATCGATGTTGATGACTACGACAAAGATAGCTCCACAACTGATAGTACCCAAGGCCCCTAGGAGGTAATTGACAACCTACAACTTGCAGATATGCTGTTTTTCGAGGAAGGGAGATATGTTATGTGGGCTAACTCATCATATGTGGAGTTTTGTCCCTTAATTAGAGTGCTAGTTGATTAAGAAACTTTGTTAGGAAAGGGTCTAGTTAATTTAGATATCATAGAGTTTGAATAGATTTATCGGCTTCTTGGTCATGTATCTGAATAGATCTATCGGCTTCTTGGTCATGTCTTGTCTACGATATAAAGGGGCTGAGTGGCTGACCAGCTAAGGACGGATCCATCTTTTGAAAAGCCATCTAAAAATAACGTACGTGACCCACCCGCTATGCCATCGATCAGATCTAAAAATTGTTTATTTTTTCTAAGAAAACATAGGCGAGCCACCAGTTGTAGGATCAATCATTCCCTAATAAAAAAAAAGCTATAGGATCGTTAACATCTTAAAAAAGGCTATATGATAAAAGTGCTTAGGATTGCTCTTTGGCAAAATAATCACGACTATAGGATTCATGTTAGCTCTCCCAATTTGTATCCATGTGGAGTCCGCTGATACATGCGGCCGTTCCCTTCTAAGCCCTCCTCGGCTTCTCATCCTAGCTAGCACAATGATCTATCCTGACGTTGCTCCCCAAGATTAAACATACCGACACACATGGCCGTCCAGGGGGCTGTGTGAGAGGTGTGACCTCACAGGGCCCCCAAATCCCAAGGGCCCCAATTTTGGGCCAACGATGTATATTTTTATTAGGGTATTTCATTTCTATGTACTATTTTGGGCATGTGGGTTTGATCGCTCGAACGCTCCCCAACTCCCCCTCTCAGTCAGCCCTCTGCCCCATGATTCTTTTTTGCCTTATAGAGTGCCACGACTTGACTCGATCTAATCAGCTTCGCGACGCACAACCGCAAGAAGCAGGATGGAAGGGGCAGTCGACAAAATTCGCCCCACAAATTGAGTAGAATCCAATGCCAGCAAGGGCCAATGCCACCAAGAAAACCACAAGGCATGCAACCGTTGCTAGCCGGCGGTCAAGCTCCCAGGATTAGGCCAGATTGATTTGCGGGTTAATCATGTGCGCCCAAGACCAAGCACATTTAATTTAGGTTATTTTCCTGTTCAATAATTTAATGACTAATGCGCATACCAGTTCTTAAGTTAATTAGTAATAATTTGCTATATGTTTATTGATCAGCCGATGCATACTTAATAGAAGATAGTTGGCTATCATCTTCTATGATTTTTTTCCAGAACTTTTTGAATTCTGTCAGTATTTTTTTGAACTGTGTATAGGGTGCAGATGAGCTCGGGCTCAGAAATGAATATTCGCCTAAGTTCATCCTTTCAAAATTCCGACAACATAAGCAACAGAGTTGACCTAATGGTTTAGAAAAATATTGACATTGTATCATGTGATTCATGTCCATATGTGCAACCATCACAGAGTGGTTTCCATTTCTAGACCCATGCAAGATGCACCCCCGCTAAACCCATGACCGAATACATAGCAAAAAAAACCAAGAACATTGTAACTTCGATCATGACGAAATGTTTTAGGCGCATGCAGAATTACGTGGAGAAATGACATCCGAGGAGCTATGTATAAAAAAACAAAATTTGTGCTCAAATGTATGTGCACTGTTTCATCAGAATTTGTATTTCATTTGTACGGCGATCATTTGATGTTATTTGGCCACCACTCTTTGCAAGCACCAAAGTCATGTATTCATAATCAGTTTTATTTTTTATTTTTCTTATATTTGTCTTGATTTTACTGTACATCATGGGGGTGCACGAACTTGAGTGTAGCCACTACTTGACTTGGTCGATACTGCATACATATTGTTTTTGATAAGTGAACCATTCGAGATTTATTCGGCTAAACTTATATTTTTGTAGAACTGCCATGTGGACCTTAATATATGGTGGAGTTAACTCATGTTTATGAGCTTTTCTTTTTTGTTTTATCGAATTATAATGAACTATTCATAGGAGAGTTATGAAGTTATTTATTTTATACCTTTCTTATTACCAACTTTATGTTTTGTTTTATTAATCGTGAATAAAATATTCAAATACATAGGAGAGTCCCACTATTTTTGTAGGATTTCTCAAATTAAAAGACAAGGTCGGATATAATTGGCAAATATTAAAAATATACCCATCAACAACTAACAGTTTAGTATGCCAAGCTTACACAACATTAGCAAATATACATATTCCTATATATTTTAAAATAAGAGAAACCTAAAAGGAACCAACATGGTAAAAATCCTAGAAAATGATACAAACAAAAAATGCACAATATGACTGATTATGAGTATTATAGTGTGCATAACTAGAAGATGCATGATTCCTTCATAACATATATATTTATCAATGAGGAAACCAAACATAGCTATGACTAAACTATATTTGCCAAAGGATCATATTTGTGAATGTGATAACATTGAATTCCAATTTTCTTTTGACAAATCATGTAATGCATTCTCATGATAAAGCTTTAAAATTCTAGCCCGCACATCGGGCGGGCCGCTCTGCTAGTTATATAATGAAGTTACCATGCCTTTGTTAATTTCACAAGAATCCGAAGAACATGAATTTGCAATGATGTTATTTTGCAACAGTTCGAGAGAGTGAATATTCATACAATACACAAATGGCAATTTGTAAGAGCTTTAAACTCTTTTTCAATAGAGAGGTGGCGTTCCTGCCAGTTGCTAGGAAAAAAGTCCTTGCCAAAAATCAAATGAAAACAAATGTGTAACAGAAGTGCTGCAAAAATTCCTACAAAGATATTTCAATCCAATCAAAGAAGACTTCAACATTGAAATGTACCTTGGTATATAAACTTAAAACCAATTGCTTCATCATTGTTTCAATTAATAATTTCTAACACTCTGTAGTTCAATTGAATGTACATTGAATGATGGATTTGTGAAACAATGGCAAGCATGTGCAAGCATCAGGAAATGTATTTTTTTGAAGGTTTATGTTTTACTTGATGCACAGTCTGTAGTTCAAATTGAGTTGTTCAGTTACATGCATGTGCTAGGATTATTTTGTGTAACCAAGTTTGTTTAAGGTTCAAAGTACTTGATATTAGCTTTTGGTAAGTTATGCGGGCCAAGCACTACAACATACTGATCTACTATGTTGAAAAAATTCTCCCATGTTTAGCGAGCACAGAGCAAGGCAGCAAGCAAACCGTCGAATAATTAAAGAGACTCCCACATGATGAGGTGACTAGAATTTGCTGGCTGTTTCTTGATGTTGGCAAGGCTCGTGATGCCATTTGTTTTTATTTCTTCACTTGACAAGTAATGTGCGGCATGAATATCAGCAAGGCTGAGTGAATTAATCCAATGGACTTTGGCCATACGATTCAGTGGCTATTGTGATTTATGTAGGGTAGATATAAACAAAGGTTGTAAATTCAATTGTGCATATTGAGATCATAGCTTTAAATAGCAGGCTATGTGATTCTATGTTTGGCGCTAAATTGACGTTATAGCGCGCTAAATAATGCCGAATTATATGCGATGCATTTTGGCGCGAGGCCCCTGCAAACGCTATAGCACCGAGATAACGCACTATTTAATACTATGAATGACATGCTATATCTTTAGGCGGGAAAACAGAAGGTGAGTTGGTAAATTCAAAACCGGTGAATTAACTATAGTAATAGAGATATTAGTATATATAGAACATAACATTGCAACAATCAAGTAGTAGTACTTATGTAGTTCCATAGTGATCCAAGTCTGAAGCCAGAGGTTAAATACAGAACTTACGAAATTTAGCATAGTAACATACAGTACACTATTAAGTTCAGTCACACAGGCGAATTTGAATTACCAATTCCAAAATAGGAATTTCACTCTCCACTGCATGGATTGAACTGCTAATTTTAGATCAGAACATATAAACATAACTCCAGCTCGAAAAGGATTCAGAATTCTAAAATTGCATACTATATTACTCCCTCCGTCCTAAAATGGGTGTCTTTGATTACGACTTCTTTGTTTTGGATGGAGGGAGTACTAGCTACCAGACAAGATCAAACCATAGATGATAAATCTAGGGAAGGGAACGATTCACTGAATTAAGTTGACAATTAAAAGGCTTTAAACTGTTTGACTCAGGGACACATTTCCCAAATCAACCACGCCTGAAATAGAAGAAGCTGCTACTGACATTCCATCATTTACACCTAAATATAGCCGAACCATTGATCTACATCTATCCACTCGGGAACTCAACCGGAGAATCATCATCAGATATGCAACACGAGCCCTAAACACGGGTCCGTCAAATCCCAACTAGCAGGCTACTCTACGCTCTCACACTAGAAAACACACATATACGTACATAACATAACCCCTAGGGCTAAGGGCGTAAGGCGGAACGCACCTGCGGGCAGACGATCCATGAGCGCGGCAGGACCGGCGGCGCAGAGGGAGTATCCGTCGGCGAGGAACGCGGCGTTTGCAGCGAACGCGATGCCTTCGTGGGCGGAAATGAAGACGGGGCGCGCGGCCCTCACAACCGCCATCACGGCCTCGGGGGTCACCATCCTGACGCTGTGGGCGTCGGTCGGCGGTCACTGCGCCCGGTCGTGGAGTCGGTGGTCTCGCGGCGTTCTGGAGAAATACCTGTTTATTGACGAACTGCTCTCAACGTCAGGCTACCTGGGCAGCAACAGACAGCGTCCAAATTAGAAATTCCATTTTACCAGGCGTGGATCTGGAGGTGAGCACGGGGGAGCGAGGGCGGGTCGGGCGTGCGGGCGCGGCGAGCAGCGGAGGCAGTGATGCCGGGTCAGACGTCGGGGAAGGGCTTGAGACTGCGGCGGTGATGGGAGGGAGTCCTGGGGATACACGGCGGAGCAACGGCGCGGCGTGGGACGGTGCGGCGGTGGAGTGGCGGCGCCCTAGAAAGGGGAAGGGGACGAGGGAGCAGAGGAGAGGCTGGGTCGGGGGGAATGAAAAAGGCTAACAAGTACTGCTAGTAACTGAGATTTGTCCCATCTGCATATGGCTTGCCCGAACGCAGATTAGTGACTTTGCGAAAGGAAGTCGTCGCTGCAGTTTCAGTCAAAGCGAAGTCTTGAGTTTCAGTTCACAGCGCGTCCATCGTCACCTTGAATGCTTGCACGTTCGTTCCTATGGCACTAAGTTTTTTTTAGTTTCTTTTGCGAGAAGCCTAAGGCAGACATATTAAGTAACACATGTCTTCACAAACTCACCCATACAGAAAATAAAATTATATTTGAATTATTATTGGGGGAGCCGAAGTCTTCTTCCTCTTGCAGCCACCAGCGGGGCGCCGTGAGCATAGCTTGATGCCACCTGGACTGAGCAAACATTTTTGTACTGAGGAGCTTGTAGAAACAGCAGCTGGGAAGTTGTCGATGTAGACCAGGAGATGCCGGGGGCCAGATTATGTGAAGCAAATTGTCGCCCAAGGGAAGATAACAACAAGAAGGCAATACTAGAAAAATCGTCGCTACCAAGTTCTGTTTTTTTGGTCGCACTAAGTGATTAGAAGGAGGGGCAATGTCGCGACCGCCCGACAGCCCACGCCCGCCAGAGGTCCTGCCGCTGGCGCATCCCGCATGGTTGCCGCCGCCGCCGTCTTTAGCAGACGTGCTGCCGCCCGACAGCCCATGCCCGCCGGAGATGGATTCTGACGAGGACGAATCATCTGACTCCAAAGAAGTAGCCGAGTCTGATGACGATTCGGACTTTGGAATGGCTGGCATAGCCTGCAACACTACTCCAACCATGAACTTCTTCAAGAGCTACTCGAGTGGCAACGAAACTCCTACATTCTGCTTCATGGCTAAAGCATCTAAGGAAAAGGTATCCTCCAAACATCACAAGGTTTATACCAGTGATCAATTTTCATCTAATGAGGATGATCATGCTAAGCTGATAAAAATTGCTAAGAATCAAGAAAAATCTCTCGAGAAAATTGAGAAAAATCTCCGGAAATCCAAAGGGTTGTTGGTTGAGGAGACGGAGAAAAACTAGTCTTTGACTGAAGAGCACTGCTCTCTCACTTCTCAAATGGAAGAACTGATTAACCGCCATGATTTTCTCTCAGCCGACCACGAGAGATTGACTTATGACTACCTGAAAAGGAAATAGGAACTAGATTCGCTGAGAGAGGCTCATGATGATTTAATCAGGGAAAATTCTCTTCTGACCCAACAACTCAAGGAGAAAATTGAGGGATTCATACAACCTTGCTTAAAGTGTCTTGAACGTAATAATGTTGAATCCTTTGTGAATGCTAACCGCTCGGTCGAGGAAAATGGATCTGTGTCCGATGAAAATGCTAGGTTGAAGGATCTTCTTCAGACAAGAATGTTCAAAAGTCTCAAAAAGCATCAAATCCTATGTGATGTTCTGGAAATCTATCCTTCACAAAAATCCCAGGAAAGAGGGATTGGGTTTCAAAAAGAAACTCAATGACATGGCACTTATTGGGAACTTGATCAATATCCTCGCACTGTGTGGGTGCCAGCAAAGGGCAAGACGGCCGATCCCGCTCTACTTCCGGGATATGATTGTCCCATTCCTCAATACTCATATGATGACTCTTTGGACAATTTCAAAATTTTCAAGAACAAACTTGATGAGGTTTTTGCTCGGTATGTTGTTCCCAACTGAAGGAATGGTTCCCCAAAGAAAACTATCTGGGTACCAAACAAAACTATCGAGTCTTTACCAGAAAATGTGCTACTAACCATCGCGGCTAAAAATGCTCGATATATACTCGAGAAGTCTCGACAGAATGAATATATGCATACTTCCTCAAACTATTATGCTCATAAGTCTGGGAAGAATTTCAGTGCTTATTCATTTGATTATGCTCGATCTTCTTCAAGGATCAACTCTCATGATTACCAAAAGAAATCATATTCTACTCTTTCATATGCTTCGAAGCCACCTGCAAAGATGTGGGTGGTTAAGAAAGGCTAATTCTTCTGCAGGACTATGTCTCCGGGTGTACTGGATGGATCATGGATAGTGGATGCACTAGTCATATGACCAAAGACAAGTCATTGTTTGTCGACCCCAACTTAACTTCTTCATCTCAGAAGTATATTACATTCGGTGATAACAACAAAGGAAAGGTAATTGGGCTAGGTAAAAGTGCTATATCCAAGGACAAGAACATTGATGTTGCGTACTTGTTTAGTCTCTTAGATTCATTCTCATGTCACTTGGCAAGCTTTGTGATCTAGGCATGCTAGTTTTGTTCTCTATCACCAAATGCATTGTCTTTATGGACCATGACATTACCACATCTTTGAGGGAAATTGAAAAGGTGATCTGTATATTATGGATTTCTCTAAGGGTCCCTCAGTTCAAACTTGCTTGCTTGCAAAAGCAATTGAAGGTTGGTTGTGGCACCGAAGACTTGGTCATGTGGGTATGTGGAATTTACAAACACTTGTGAAGAAGAATCATCTCCGTGGCATTCCTGGTGTGAAATTCGACAAGAATCGTCTCTATGCTGCTTGTGAGGCCGGTAAATTGGCCAAGAAGCATCATTCATCAAAAACTGTCATGACCACGACAAGACCTCTAGAAATTCTTCATATGGATTTATTCAGGCCTCAAAATTTTGCCAGCTTCGGTGGAAGTCATTATGGTCTGGTTATTGTTGATGATTTTTCTCGATGACAAGACTTGCACCCAAGACATCTTCAAAAGATTCGCCAAGAAACCTCGAAATGAATATCACATGCCAATCAAGCATGTCAGAAGTGATAAGGTATTGAGTTAAAAAATACCAATGTTGAGAACTTTCCGAATGAAAATGGTAGCACTCATGAGTTCTCTGCTGCATACACTCCCCAACAGAATGTAGTTGTTGAGCAAAAGAATATAACTCTCATTGAGATGACGAGAACAATGCTTAGTGAGTACAAAATTCCCATTCGTTTCTGGGTTGATGCTATTAACACTGCTTGCAATGTTGTGAATCATGTTTAGCTTCAAAAATTCCTTAAGAAAACTTCATATGAGCTTATCACTGGCAAGAAACCAAATGTTTCTTATCTGCGTGTTTTGATGCACCTTGCTACATTCGTGATATGAATCATAATTCCAAGTTTGCACCTAAAGCACATGAAGGTTTTCTTCCTGGTTATGGATCGAACTCGCATATACTTATCGGGTCTATAACTCTCATCACGGGAAATTTATGGAAACGGTGAATGTGCGGTTTGATGAATCTAACGGCTCTCAAAAGGAGCACCTGCCGAATGTGATAGATGAACCTCCAATTTTGGAAGCTATTCCGCAAATGGCCATTGGCGTGGTCAGGCCCGTCGAAGGAAATACTCTTGACTCCTCCGATGATGATACTCCTACTGTTCAAAGAAGAACACGTCAAGCTCCTGCCGAAGAGAATGCCGCTTCGAATCCAAACAGCAATCTCAGTACAAATGCCGAGCAAAATGAAAATCCTGATGGAAATGGCAATGCGAATGCAAATCCACATGCCGATTATGAAGGAAATGATCACTCAAAAGGAAATCCTCATCCTCAATTTGCAAATCAAGTTGATCCTACAATAATTCTCAAAGATCTTGAGAATCTAGGTTATTGACCAACAACTCGTCCTCGCACTCGTTTGGCTAACTACTGTGGCAATTTATCTTTTGTCTCATTAGTACAACCCTACCGAGTACGAAGAGGCCATGAATGACCCCGATTGGATAAATGCTATGCAAGAAGAGTTTGTGCAATTCGAGCTTAATGATGTGTGGGAATCAGTCGATCGACCGAATCCTAAGAAGCACAATAACATCGGCACCAAATAGATCTTCCAAAACAAGCAAGATGAAGACAGTATTGTGGTAAGAAACAAAGCACGATTGGTTGCTCAAGGGTATAGACAGATAGAATGTATAGATTTTGGTAAAACTTATGCTCCTGTTGCCCGTCTTGAGGCCACTCACATTCTTCTTGCTTATGCAAATTACAATGATATGTTGCTATATCAAATAAATGTGAAAAGTGCTTTCCTCAATGGTGAAATTGATGAGGAGGTCTATGTTAGACAACCACCTGGCTTTGAAAATCCTCAATTCATTAACAAAGTTTTCAAGTTGAAAAGGCTCTTTATGGGCTCAAGCAAGATCCTCGAGCTGGTACGACACTCTAAAGAAGTTTCTGCTTGAGAAGGGGTTCAAGCCAGGATCCACTGATTCCACTCTATTCACATGTGCTATTGATGATGATTTATTCGTGTGACAAATATATATGGATGATATTATATTCGACTTCACTAACAATGCGTAGCTTGGAATTCAGACGGACGATGTCCATGATGGGTGAACTAAAGTTCTTTCTCGGATTGCAAATTCGTCAACAAAAGAATGGCACTTTTATCTCACAGGAGAAATATCTCAAAGATTGTCTGAAGAAGTTCAGGATGTCCGATTGCAATCACAAAGGTTATAAAACACCGATGCCTACGAATGGTCAGCTAGATGCTGATGTGTTCGGTAAAGATTATGATTAGAAATCTTATCGTTCGATGATTGGTTCTTTACTCTACCATGTGCATCCAGACCTAACATTATGTTGAGTGTTTGTATGTGTGCTCGTGTTCAAGCTGCACCAAAAGAATCGCGTCACCGAGCGGTCAAGTGTATTCTGAGATATTTGGCTCACACCCCCACTGTAGGTTTATGGTACACTAAGGGAGCATATTTTGACCTCATTGGATATTCAGACTCAGATTATGCAGGTGACTGGGTTGACAGGAAATCTACTCGGGGACATGCCATTTCCTTGATAGATCTTTGGTATGTTGGTCGTCAAGGAAGCATAACTGTGTGTCATTATCTATTGTTGAGGTCGAATATATTGCTGTTGGTGCTTGTTGCACTGAGATACTATGGATGAAGCTGGCTCTGAAGGATTATGGCGTCAAGGTCAAGAAGATTTCTTAATTGTACGACAATGAGAGTGCAATCAAAATTGCGCACAATCCAGTGCAACACTCTCGCCCCAAGCATATTGAGACCGGACATCACTTCCTTCGCGATCATGTTACTTGAGAGAAAATTGTGATCAGCCACGTCAAGACCGAAGACAATCTAGCCGATATCTTCACCAAGCCTCTCGATGAGAAAAGAATATTTGCGTTACGGTGTGAACTAAATATACTAGATTCCGTAAACGTGCAATAAGCTGGACTCAGCATCCATACCAACACTTCCACATCTTAGAAGGAAAGGGGGCATAACACTCGAGGAGTTTGAATATTTTGACGAAGTAAACTTTTCTTTCTGAGAGTGAATACATTAACGAAGAACTAGACTACCGAGTGCCACGACCAGTTGTGTGATGCTCGGGGTCATACAATTCTTATACAGTGGGTCATGACACCACATGTTCTTTGTCACGTTTCTCTTTCATGTTGTTCTCGGTTGTGTTTTTGTCCGAACGCATTTCACTCATAATTTTAAGTGGTACAACGTAGCGGAAACTGGCCCAAATGGCTCCCACCCCTCTGGCGACTCCCCTGGCGACCCCTGGAAACCCGAGGATCTCCAACCTCCACCATTTCTCTCGCCTCTTCTAATCTCCTCCCTCCCCCCATGGCGATCAACCTGGATCCTACTCCAGGTGCTGGAATCCCTGCCAAGGTTAGAGCCCATTTTGCTTTGAGTGTTCATTTCCCTAGTACTCCGTCTGGTTTCCATCTCGTGGTCTCGTTTGTTAGAGCTTCCTTTCCTCTATCGCGTGTAAATATTTGCCATGCACTCCATGCTTGCCTTGGAGGGGGCCCGATTGGTTTTCATGTTTCTCATATTAGGGGTTCTGTTTTCAAGTTCTTAGTTTCTTCGAAAGAAGTAGGGTTCCTGGTTTATAACCTTAGATCCTTTACCTGCTCCTCTTTCCGATGTTTTTTTCCATCTCGGTGGTTTTGGTGGTCCATTATGGAGGAGAGAACACTCTCTCTGGTTAGTAGAAGTAGATCATTCATGGACGACCATCATTTCACGCAAACGGGGTGGCGAGCTCACCGGTGCAAACTCTACCCCAGTCGGTCCATGCCGGCAAGCCATCGTCCCACCCAGATCCAACAACCTTGATCACAACGCCCTCGCAACCACCTCGGATCAAGAGCGCGATGGTCGGTTGGTTGTTGGCGCTTTCAATTTTTCAAGCTCTCCCTGCAACGAGCCTAGCTCACCTCCCTCCACCCATGGCCCAAACCAACCCATCATTACCCATAGCCCACCGCTGATCCAGCCCAATCCCCCCAGCCCAGCATGCCCCTCCAGCTTCCGTCTCATCTCCATGCCAGCGCTTCCTCGATTGGGGACACAACAAACTCAACTGCCATAGTGATATTCGTTGCAAATCTTGTTTTAGATATGGCCATATTGAAAAATATTGTTTTAATCTCCTAAACACACGTCTAATTTATCGCCCAAAACCGACCACTTCCATCCATATCGAAACAAACTCCCCCTCTGTTGACGAGACATCTCCCCTATCACCAGCCACCTCGACCTCGTCTCCTCTGCTTTCTGACAACTCCACCTCCCCTGCCACCTTGAGCTCCCCGCTGCCCTCTCCTCCTCCGCCACCGTCGCCTGACGCCATGGCTACCTATCCTTGCGACCACATCCCCCACCTCCCGCCGGGCACTAGCATCATTGATGTCAATGGCCATTGCCGTCGCCGATCCTACCACTTCCTCGGAGGCCAGCCGCTCGTGCCATCGAGCAAATGGGCCATTATCATTCTTGCTCCACCGACGGACTCTGCCCACTACGCCTAAGATATCCATATCATCAGGGACTTCCTCGACCACGAGCGCAGGTGGCTGCTACCTCTTGAGCATGCGTTGGTTTTCCCTTGAAGAGGAAAGGGTGATGCAGCAAAGTAGCGTAAGTATTTCCCTCAGTTTTTGAGAACCAAGGTATCAATCCAGTAGGAGATAACACGCACGTCACCTAGTACCTGCACAAACTATCAAGAACCTTGCAACCAACGCGATAAAGGGGTTGTCAATTCCTTCACGGCCAATCGCAAAAGTGAGATCTGATAAAGATAGTAAGATAAATATTTTTGGTATTTTTGTTGTATAGATTGGAAAATAAAGATTGCAAAATAAATAAATAGTAAACTAGAATTGTAGATCGGAAACTTATATGATGGAAAATAGACCCGGGGCCATAGGTTTCACTAGTGGCTTCTCTCATGATAGCATATATTATGGTGGGTGAACAAATTACTGCCGAGCAATTGATAGAAAAGCGCATAATTATGAGAATATCTAGGCATGATCATGAATATAGGCATCACGTCTGTGTCAAGTAGACTGAAACGATTCTGCATCTACTACTATTACTCCACACATCGACCACTATCCAGCATGCATCTAGAGTATTAAGTTCATAAGAACAGAGTAAAGCATTAGGCAAGATGGCCTGATGTAGAGGGATAAACTCAAGAAATATGATATAAACCCCATCTTTTTATCCTCGATGGCAACAATACAATACGTGCCTTGCTGCCCCTACTGTCACTGTGAAAGGACACCGCAAGATTAAACCCAAAGCTAAGCACTTCTCCCATTGCAAGAAAGATTAATCTAGTAGGCCAAAGTAAACCGATGATTCGAAGAGACTTGCAAAGATAACAAACCATGCATATAAGAATTCAGAGAAGAACCAAATATTATTCATAGATAAATTTGATCATAAATCCACAATTCATCGGATCTCGGGAAACACACTGCAAAAGAGTATTACATCGAATAGATCTCCAAGAACATCGAGGAGAACTTTGTATTGAGAACCAAAGAGAGACAAGAAGCCATCTAGCTAATAACTATGGACCTGAAGGTCTATGGTAAACTACTCACACATCATCGGAGAGGCTATGGTGTTGATGTAGAATCCCTCCGTGATCGATTCCCCCTCTGGCAGATCGCCGGAAAAGGCCCAAAGATGGGATCTCATGGGTACAGAAGGTTGCGGCGGTGGAAAAGTGGTTTCGTGGCTTCCCCTGATGTTTTTAGGGTATAAGAGTATATATAGGCGAGAGAAGTACGTTGGTGGAGCTTCGTGGGGTCCACGACGGTGGGGGCGCGTCCTCTTGCCTCGTGGCCGCCTCGCGGAGTTCCAGACTTCAACTCCAACTCTTCTGGATTGCGTTTGTTCAAAGAAAGATCATCGGGAAGGTTTCATTCCGGTTGGATTCCGTTTGATATTTCCTTTCTGCAAAACATTGAAATAGGCAAAAAAAAAACAGAAACTGGCACTAGGCCTCCGGTTAATAGGTTAGTCCCAAAAATAATATAAAGGAGGATATTAAAGCCCATTAAACATCCAAAACAGATAATATACTAGCATGAAACAATCAAAAATTATAGATACGTTGGAGACGTATCAAGCATCCCCAAGCTTAATTGCTGCTCGTCCTCGAGTAGGTAAATGATAAAAACAGAATTCTTGATGTGGAATGCTACCTAACATAATTTTTCAATGTAATTTCCTTTATTGTGGCATGAATGTTCAAATC
Organism: Aegilops tauschii subsp. strangulata; assembly: GCF_002575655.3. NCBI lineage: Eukaryota > Viridiplantae > Streptophyta > Magnoliopsida > Poales > Poaceae > Aegilops > Aegilops tauschii. The sequence goes on along the minus strand of NC_053040.3, from coordinate 31,463,891 downwards.
CAAAAGATTCGAGACAAGAGTTTAGTATTTACATAAAAATAATAATACTTCAAGCATACTAACCAAGCAATTATGTATTCTCAAAATAACATAGCCAAAGAAAGCTCATCCCTACAAAATCATATAGTTTGGCTATGCTTCATCTTCATCAGACAAAATGCTCCCATCATGCACAACCCCGATGACAATCAAAGCAATTGTTCCATACTTTAGTATTCTCAAACTTTTTCAACTTTCACGCAATATATGAGCGCGAGTCATGGACATAGCACTATAGGTGGAATAGAATGGTGGTTGTGGAGAAGACAAAAAAAGAGGAAGATGGTCTCACATCAACTAGGCGTATCAATGGGCTACGGAGATGCCCATCAATAGATATCAATGTGAGTGAGTAGGGATTGCCATGCAACGGATGCACTAGAGCTATAAGTGTATGAAAGCTCAACAAAAGAAATTAAGTGGGTGTGCATCCAACTCGCTTGCTCACGAAGACCTAGGGCATTTGAGGAAGCCCATCATTGGAATATACAAGCCAAGGTCTATAATGAAAAATTCTCACCAGTATCTGAAAGTAACAACATAAGAGACTCTCTACCATGAAGATCATGGTGCTATTTTGAAGCACAAGTGTGGAAAAAGGATAGTAACATTGTCCCTTCTCTCTTTTTCTCTCATCATTTTTTTGGTGGGCTTCTTTGGCCTCTTTTTTTTATTTGGGCTTCTTTTGCCTCTTTTTTTTATTTTTTCGTCCGGAGTCTCATCCCGACTTGTGGGTGAATCATAGTCTCCATCATCCTTTTCTCACATGGGATAATGCTCTAATAATGAAGATCATCACACTTTTATTTACTTACGACTCAAGAATTACAACTCGATACTTAGAACAAAATATGACTCTATGTGAATGCCTCCGGCGGTGTACCGGGATATGCAATGAATCAAGAGTGACATGTATGAAAAATGAATGGTGGCCTTGCCACAAATACGATGTCAACTACATGATCATGCAAAGCAATATGACAATGATGGAGCGTATCATAATAAACGGAACGGTGGAAAGTTGCATGGCAATATATCTCGGAATGGCTATGGAAATGCCATAATAGGTAGGTATGGTGACTGTTTTGAGGAAGGTAAGTGATGGGTTCATGGTACCGGCGCAAATTGCGCGGCACAAGAGAGGCTAGCAATGGTGGAAGGGTGATAGTGCGTATAATCCGTGGACTCAACATTAGTCATAAAGAACTCACATACTTACTGCGAAAATCTACAAGTCATCAAACCCAAAGCACTACGCGCATGCTCCTAGTGCGATAGATTGGTAGGAAAAGAACATCGCTCATCCCCGACCGCCACTCATAAGGAAGGCAATCAAAGAAACACCGCATGCTTCAAATTTGTCACACAATGGTTACCATACGTGCATGCTACGGGGCTTGCAAACCCCAACACAAGTATTTCTCAATTTCACGACTCTAATATCACTATCTTCATATCTCAAAACAATTATCAAGTATCAAACTTCTCATAGTGTTTAATGCACTCTATATGAAAGTTTTTATTATACCCATTTTGAATGCCATCGTATTAGGACTAATTTTATAACCAAAGCAAATTACCATGCTGTTCTAAAAGACTCTCAAAATAATATAAGTGAAGCATGGGAGATCAATAATTTCTATAAAGTAAAACCACCACTGTGCTCTAAAAAGATATAAGCGAAGCACTAGAGCAAAATTATCTAGCTCAAAAGATATAAGTGAAGCACATAGAGTATTCTAATAAATTCCGATTCATGTGTCTCTCCCAAAAGGTGTGTACAGCAAGGATGATTGTGGTAAACTAAAAATTAAAGACTCAAATCATACAAGACGCTCCAAGCAAAACACATATCATGTGGTGAATAAAAATATAGCCTCAAGTAAAGTTACCGATAGACGAAGAGGAAAGAGGGGATGCCTTCCGGGGCATCCCCAAGCTTAGGCTTTTGGTTGTCCTTGAATGTTACCTTGGGGTGCCTTCGGCATCCCCAAGCTTAGGCTCTTGCCACTCCTTATTCCAAAATCCATCAAATCTTTACCCAAAAAACATGAAAACTTCATAACACAAAACTTAAACAGAAAATCTCATGAGCTCCGTTAGTATAAGAAAACAAACCACCACTTTAAGGTACTGTAATGAACTCATTCTTTATTTATATTGGTGTTGAACCTACTGTATTCCAACTTCTCTATGGTTCATACCCCCCGATACTAGCCATAGATTCATTAAAAAAAGTAAACAACACGCGAAAAACAGAATCTGTCAAAAACAGAACAGTCTGTAGTAATCTTGTTCATACGCACACTTCTGTAACTCCAAATTTTTTGAGTAATTTGTCTATTAATCATCTTCAAAAAGAATCAACCTAAAAGCACTCTTCAGTAAAAAAATGACATCTATTCTCATGAGCGCAAAAGTTTTTGTTTTTTACAGCAAGATCGCAAAGACTTCACCCAAGTCTTTCCAAAGGTTCTACTTGGCACAAACACTAATTAAAACATAAAACCACATATAAACAGAAGCTAGATGAATTATTTATTACTAAACAGGAACAAAAAGCAAAGAACAAAAATAAAATTGGGTTGCCTCCAAACAAGCGCTTTTCTTTAAAGCCTTTAGCTAGGCATTGATCTATACCTATACTAATTACAAACTCCCTAAAAATTCCTACGTTAATCAGATTTTACGAGCTGTTAATCTGGTGGAACCGAATTATTACGGTTCAGATCCAATCTCTCATTATCTCCCAAGCTCACACGTGTAAAAAATTGTCACGCACGCATCTCTCTCCATGGTAGTTATAGACAGCCGTTAGATAAAGGACAACGCTAACGCCCACACGTGTGGTGGGAGCCAAACCCGCCCACACGCCCTATAGCACACAGACTACGCCATGTCAACGCATGCATGCATGTGGAAATCTTCTTGGATTTTCTGTTTTTAAAATGTTTTATCTCTTAAATGAAAAATCCGATTGAAGATCCTTTTTCACCATTAAATCCCTCGCGACGAGATCTTCGAAACTAGATCTCATATCAATATATTTCGACGAATATTTTTTTTGGGTTAAAAGTTGTCGTGTCTATTGCACATGAATTGCCATGATGTTTACACTGAAGTTGCCATGATATGTTTCAGCTATTTTCTTCTACATTTAAAAGTAAATTTTGACATGTTATAAAACCGGGAATTAAGAAACTAGACATGCCATGCACTGTAAATTAAAATTGCCATGATACATGCACTTAAAATTGCCATGGTTCAGACAAAAAAATATTTTCATGGTCAAAGTACTGGAATTGCCATCATCGAAAAACTAAAATTGTCATGATCTACAAACTAAAATTGCCACATGGCAACTTTAGTTTAAGCACTATGGCAACTACAATGTAAACATCATGGCAATTTTTGGGTAAAAAAAATTTCGTCGAAACATATTGACATGGGGTCTAGTTTTGAAGATCTCGTCGAGACAGATTTAATAGTGAAAACGGATTTTTAATTCGCTTTTTTAATTAGGAGATAAGACATTTTTAAGCCGAAAACCAAAAAGATTTCTGCTGATGTCATTTGTTCATACGTGGCAAAATGAGTGGTGATGGAGGCGTGTGGGCGATGTGCAAACGCCCACACGTGTGGGCGTTAGTTTTTCCGTAGATAAAATATACAAAGAGTCCATGCCTTTTGTCCCACACGCATGCATCCTCAGCCAATTCTTGCACGGGCCATCTCAAAGAGAAAAAAAAACTTCTAACAGACCACCAAAGGAAACATTGACGTGTCCTCCCTGTTGTCCTCCTCTCACATCCCCACGCTTATCTCAACTATCACGCTACAAATAAGCTTTCGTGATTACCTTCTCTCCTACTGTTCAATCTTAGGTGCCCCCAACACTCTGCAATCCATGTTGGTTGATGCAGCCATGAAATATGTTCTTTGATTCGGAAGCCATTCTCTTGATCCATCTCAGATTTGACGATAGTCATCGTTGCCTCCCATGGCTGTGATCTCCTTTTTAAAGCCAGATCAATTGGTGCTCTGATCTGGAAAAGGTACCATAAGCAAGGATATATTGGTGTGCCTTCTCGGAAGCTTCGATCTTCTTTAATATTTGTCCACCAGCTCTCTTTTGTTCCCGCTATTATCCAATCTAAAACGAGATTACGCCCAGCCATCACCGTCTCCCATAACTGCTGATTGTGCATGCAGGCGTGCCGGACTACGTTGATGATCCAGATGGCCGTAAAACACACAAATATGTGTTAGAAGTTCAGTTATCACGAATCGACCTTGCAGTGCCCCAACGGCTGGCTGTTGCGACATGTCACAGGACAAGGAAGCAATACCACGTGTGCCCCAACGCTCTCATCAGGCCATGCACGCAACCTAGACTTCTGTTCTTTTCAGTTCAAGAGGCCCGACAAATCAGGATTTAAGGTATGCAATTATCTGAGACTAATTGTTTTTATATATGTACACTTGGTACCTCTGCACATCTATGTGCTAAACGTCTATCATGTTGTACTCCAAGGAAAGGCCTTGGAAAAAAATTAAAAGTGTAATTATCTGCATATAATAACCCTAGAACATGTATTTTAATATTTTAATAGTCTTCAAAATATTTCCTAATATAGTATTTACAGGGACACACACACACACACACACACACACATATATATATATATATATATATATATATATATATATATAGTTCCATATAACTAATAAATATTAATGAAACGTTAACCAACATCTAGAAATGGAGTACTAATGGAGTCCATCTTATTTCTAAATCATCTAAATACATATTATTTAGATGTGAATCCCCTCCTGTGTACTAGAATTTTCTATTCCCAGTACTTAATCACATTTTATATTTGTGGACATTTACTAAATAGGAAAAATGTGTTTTGTGTTAAATGTACTACACTGTGTTTTCATTTGTAACAAAGACCAAGTGTATAAGCACCTAATTGATAGGTATTGGGAATACATGGGGTCAGAGCGCTATATATATTTGGAACAAACCAACCAGCATGATTAAGTGCTTCTACATGTACAATGTAATGTATTAGTTGTCCATCGCTAAAATGAAATATAGTTATGATCCCTATCATTAAATTAACATCCTCATATTTGGCTGATTGGAACTATACTTTATTGTCCACGATGGCTTCTCTAATAGCTGCATTATTCTCTCTTCATATATCGATATTTGATATGGTGTTCATATAGTGGTTTTCTAATATATTGCAACCAAGTTTGTGGGAGCCATAATGGTCATGTTGTGACTCCAGTTCTAGCAAAAATTATTTGATCAGTCCGCGCCGAATGGTCTTTTTTGGTGGTGATGAAGATGATATCTTATTTCTGAGCTACATTTTTGTAAGGGGTTGCTCTGTGTACCTTCACCGAGAAAATGCAATATTTGGAGAAAAAATGTAAATGAGTTTTCAATATGTAAGTTACGACATTATATGATTTTTTTCGCACTTGGAATACTGCTATTATTATAATTTTAATGTTTAAAATATATAATTAGATCCATGTGTTTTGCAGGTACACTGATAGAGGAAACACCAGTTCGCTATCATTTTATGTTACCTCACAAAACTGACGTATCATCCAAACATGTTCTGCTTCTTTCCGAGTTTTGGAACTTTAACTTTCCGATGTAGTTGTCAGCTCATTGTGGTCCATAAAAACAGCATGTGGGTGTAACATAATGCATGATTAATCAATTTGGATCCTAGCTTGCATATTATTGTCAGTTCTTTGACCCTCCAACTACTGTTTCTTCACACCTTCCTGCTGTATTGCTACACCCATGAGCATAAATATCTACGCTCAGTTGGACAGTAGAGACTACAGTTTATGATTCATATTATGAAATAAAAACTCTTTACACTTTTGTTTTTGGTATAACAATAGGGACTATATCATTCCATGCTCTCTTTTTTTACTATGTGTCTATAAATTATCAATAACTTAAATATTATGGATTTAAAATCTAGACCGTGCAGGCGCACGGGTTGACGACTAGTAATTTTAATGATGCTCACATCAAAGACAATAATTAAAGCACAAAGAGAGCATCATAGAACACGTGATAAACACATCTAAGTCTAACTTACTACCTATGCATAGGCATTTTATAAGCAAACAAATTATCATAGCAAGCAAAAATTAGCATATGCAAGGAAGAAGAAAGAGACGATAGCAATCTCAACATGACGAGAGGTAATTTAGTAAGATAAAAGTTTCTACAACCATATTTTCCTCTCTCATAATAATTACATGTAGGATCATAGGCAAATTCAACAAAATAGCTATCACATAACATATTCTCAACACGATCCACATGCACGCAAAGTTGACACTCTTCCGAAATTGTGGGATTAACATTAACTAAAGTCATGACCTCTCCAAACCCACTGTTATCAAAAACTTCATAAGATTGAACATTATGCAAATATGTGGAATCTAAAGTTGACACTCTTCCAAACCCACTTTCAGTATTATTGCAAACATTATTATCAATCTCATATTCATCATGGGGCTTAAATAAATTTTCAAGATTGTAAGAAGAATCACCCCAATCATGATCATTGCAACAAGTAGTAGACATAGCAAAATTAGCATCCGCAAGCTTAGGGTTTTGCATATTATTAGCATGATTGACGTTAATAGAATTGTGACACCCAAAGTTTCATTTGGATTTTTGAAAAATTTTACTTGACTTGAGGGAGGTGATTTAAAAATTTTCTTCAAAAGAACCCTCCCTTTCAAAATATTTTTTTTATGGCAAGAGTTTTTATTTGGATTCACCCAAGACTTGTTTTTGGTCTTGGAGGTTCTTGCTTTTTATTTTGGACTCAAGCCAAAATGCTTTTCACTTGGGAAAAATGTCTTTTGAAAATTTCTTTGAAAATACTCTATAGCTTTTGGAATAATCCTTTACCACTTTCAACAAATCTCTCTTGCCATGACCTTAGTGCAAATCCACTCTCATAAACCTTTCCTTATCTTTGGATCATGATTTACTTCAAATCCAGCAAGTTGGACCTCTCCATATTTTTATTTTCCACTTATTTCTTTTCAAAACAATTTCTACCTTATATCTTGATCATTGGAGGTTTACAAAGGAGCTACTCTTTCTGCTTTGATTTTTGCCCCCAAACCTTTTTCCCTTCCTAGTCCTTTGAACCCTCAACCAAGATCCATGAAGATCCACTGGTCTCCAGTTCAAATTTTTCAAACTATACTTGCTGCAAGTTTGGACCAGATTTGCCAAATTTGATGAAATTCATTCAAATCTTTCTCCAAAAATTCTGAGTAAAATCAGGCAGCCTCTGGGTGCATTGAGTGGTCACCTCACCAAGCCCCAGCTCCAGGAAAATTTTTCTTCATACCTAATCATTTCATCGAACAACTTCAGAGCACTCTCAATATCAGGTTCAGTCGAATTCAGTTAACAGTGGCTGAATCACTGTCGTTTTCTTCAGTGTCTGTTGTCGATCTCGCCAGTGCCCGGCGTCGCCGTGTTTTCTGTCCCCTCCCCCTTGTCCTCTGCACCGCACGAGCGCCTGGATGCTTGCGGGCGTCGGCGACGAGCTGGAGGAGGTGCGCCGCCCCGTGACCGACGCCAGCGGCAGCTTTGCGGCCGCCAGAGAGAGGCGCAGCGCAGACGGCGCCACCCAGCGCCGCCCAAGCCACCGGAGAGCGCCGCGTGGTCTTCCACTCCCCAGTGCGCGCTGCCACCCTCGTCGTGAACCGCTGGGCGCGGAGCGCGCTCTCTGCCGCCGTCGTGCCCGTGCGGCCACCCCACCGTGGACCGGCGCCATTACGCCAAGACCGACCAGGATTAGCGGGGGAACGGCACCAGTACACCTCACTGATGCTGCCTGGCCACCTAAACTCCTTGCCAAGCCGCTGCCTCGCCGTAATTGCTCGCCGGAGCAACCCCGTTCACGGCCACCCCTCGAGCCGCCTATAAATAGAGGCCCCGAGCTCCAGCTAGTACCCACACCACCTCTACACTCCACCAAGACCCTGCCTAGCCACTGGAAGAGCCCCGAGGAAGTCTCCTTCCTCAACTCCGGCCGCCGCGACCCGCCACGGGATCCAGCTCGATTCGCTCCCGTGCGTGCACCTCTGCCTCCCATCTCTTGCCAGTAGCTCTCTAGTGCATCCCTCCTTCTGACCCGCGCTTCAATTCGAAGTTTGCAGCACACCACCGGAGTTCCCCACCATCGCCCGAGCCGCCGTCCGCCGGAGAAAGTGTCGCCGTCGACGTGGTGCTCCCCGATGCCCAAGTCCACCACCCACCGACGCGGAAGGACACGCTGATACTCTTGGTACACTCCGATCTCTCTGACTCGCCGTGGTTCGACGCCGGCGACCACCGCAGCCTTCGGGCGCCGGCGAGGTCTTTCAAACCTGACATGTGGACCCCCCACGTCAGCCTCTCTTTCTTTCCCCGCGAACCGTTTTCTGTTGGCGCCTTCGGGCAGAGTACGTTTTCTCTGTGGGCTTGCGCGTTTCTATTCGAACCGTTTTCTGTTTTCTCAGTTAAACCCCTGGAACTTTTCTGTTTCATTACAGATGAGTCCCTGGACAGAAACCCTTATAACTTTTTAATAAAAAGTGATTTCTGAGTGATTCTTGTTCTGACGGTCTTAAAATTTTGTCTAGTTTTTTATGGGATTTATTTGAAAAAAATTTGGAACAAATTTTATGCACGCGTTGGTTTTTACGTTAGTATGCTTTTTCGCTATACCGTAGGTTCCGGAAGAGGTGACGGAGCCGCGAACTTTGCCGAGCTAGACTCTGACTTCTCCGAACTAGGCAAGCATGTTTGAACCTTTGATATGATAGGTGTTTGCATGATTGCGTGAAAGGTTGTGCATGGCATACGAGTATCGGTGAGCACCTCGTTGCATGTGAGGCAACTACCCGTGTGTTCCAAAGTTACGGTGATCTCTGATGAGAGATGGCCTAGTCATGTGGTGACATGAAGGACAGTAAGGTGGTATTGTTGTAGCATGCCAGCCTTACGTCATCCGTTAAATTCCGACGTTAACGTGGACGGAGTCACGTTATCGTTCTTCCCCCTTCCGTGCTACCACATGTTTTCTGCCAGAATGCGGTTTAGTAAGTTGGTAACCTCTTTCCGTGTACACACCAAACAGAGGGGCCGGGATGATGGTTCCATGGCCCTGGATTAAAGCCAGTCATCCGGTCAGGGGGCATGGGTGTTTCCGGTTGGGACCGAGAGGGGGGCACCCCTTAGAGCGCGCGTATAGAAATTTTGTCCCCATGCTACGCGAGGTTGTAACCTCCCCATCTCAAGGTTTTTCTTGAACGTTGCCGAGGGTGATTCCTGGCTTCGGAATGTTGAATGGGTGTGTACTGGTTAGACGTGTTTCTTCCAAAACACCGTAGACGGAACTAGTCCCTGTGACTACTGAAATCCGTTGGCTGTGGTTAAAGTACAAACTCTGCAGAGTCAAATCCTTTCGAGTCATCGTATCCATGGTCAAGTATCGTGATCAGTGTATCCATATCTATGTCAAGTCCTCGTGGTTTGTTCTTCTTTCCGGTAAGTGAGCATGAGTAGTAGACTTAGCTGAACGTTACTCCTGTGGATGGACTAACCCTGTTGTTTATCTCATGCCTGATTATTCTCTGGATATGATTTAAATTCTTGAGCTAATAAGATGTTAAGTTATGAAGCCCTTTATGTGATGTCGCTCAGACGTCCGACTGTGGCATGTTTGTCTTTTATTCCCAATATAAGCCCTTTATGTGATGTTGCTCAGACGTCCGACTGTGGCATATTGATTATTTACTTTTGATATAAGCCCTTTATGTGATGTCGCTCAGACGTCCGACTGTGGCACGCACTATCTTTTATTTCCTTTTATAAGCCCTTTATGTGGTGTCGCCCTGACGCCCGACTGCGGCATTATTATTCTTGCAGTTTCCTCTCGAGGAGTCATTCAGACCCTCGTTTGGCACCCAGTATTTATTTTGGGATTTCGGGAGGACTACCGCCCGACTTCTCTGTTATTTTCCCATGCATTATCATCTCTATGTCTGAACGCACTTGTTAATCTGTTCCTATGCTTCATGTTTACATTTGTTATATCTTATGTCCGAACTATCTTACGAGTACTTTCATAGTACTCACCTGGCTTGTTGATTTGGCCAGATGTTGACGAAGGCGATCTCTTGGATGAAGAGTTTGATAGTGCGTCCGACGCCTAGAGGAATCCCAGTCAGTCCTGTGCGATCCCGGATATTGGTCACTTGTATTATGTACGCTTCCGCCACCCGCAATAAGTCTCCTCGAGCCTCACTCCGACGCTCGAAGAGCTGTAGTTTTCAGGAGTCATATCACCCTCTTCATGGTGATATTTCCACCACCGTTGTTATTGTGAGTTAGTAGTCATGCCACCCTATCCGCCATTATGTTTTATCGGCGTTCATGTAATAAATTGTTGAGCAGTCTCCGCTCAACCTTGTATTATATTCAGTACTCCTGGTATTTTTTTCTTCTGTGACCAAGATATTGTCTACCAGTGAGAAGGAATTCTTCTTTACTGGTCCGTAAAAGGGATTGGTCTCTCAATAAATATTTTATTGAAAAACCGGTGGTGACAAGAATTTATAATAACATCATTGCAATCATGCTTTTTATTCAAAGATCTATCGTGAATCATTTTATAAAGCACATCATCGCAATTTTCAGATTCACGGATTTCAAGCAAAACTCCATAAAGATAATCTAGTGCACTCAACTTACTAGCAATTGGTTCATCATAATTGGATCATTTAAAAAAATTGGCAAGTGGATGGGGATCCATAAACTTTTAGCAAGCGAAGATGCAAGCAAAAAGAAGGCACATGGTAACATGAGCAAACAGAAGGACGAACGGAAGAGGGGCAAAGAAAGGGAAAAGGTTTCCGGAAATCGTTTTAGAAGTGGGGAGAGGAAAACGAGAGGTGAATGTCAAATAATGTAATGCGAGGGAGAAGAGTTTATGATGGGTACTTGGTATGTCTTGACTTGGCGTAGATCTCCCCGGCAACGGCGCCAGAAATCCTTCTTGCTACCTCTTGAGCATGTGTTGGTTTTCCCTTGAAGAGGAAAGGGTGATGCAGCAAAGTAGCGTAAGTATTTCCCTCAGTTTTGGAGAACCAAGGTTTCAATCCAGCCGGAGATAACACGCAAGTCACCTAGTACCTGCACAAACAATCAAGAACCTTCCAACCAACGCGATAAAGGGGTTGTCAATCCCTTCACGGCCAATCGCAAAAGTGAGATCTGATAAAGATAGTTAGATAAATATTTTTGGTATTTTTGTTGTATAGATTGGAAAATAAATATTGCAAAATAAATAAATAGTAAACTAGAATTCTAGATCAGAAACTTATATGATGGAAAATAGACCCGGGGGCCATAGGTTTCACTAGTGGCTTCTCTCATGATAGCATATATTATGGTGGGTGAACAAATTACTGCCGAGCAATTGATAGAAAAGCGCATAATTATGAGAATATCTAGGCATGATCATGAATATAGGCATCACATCCGTGTCAGGTAGACCGAAATGATTCTGCATCTACTACTATTACTCCACACATCGACCGCTATCCAGCATGCATCTAGAGTATTAAGTTCATAAGAATAGAGTAACGCATTAGGCCAGATGACATGATGTAGAGGGATAAACTCAAGCAATATGATATAAACCCTATATTTTTATCCTCGATGGCAACAATACAATACGTGCCTTGCTTCCCCTACAGTCACTGGCAAAGGACACCGCAAGATTGAACCCAAAGCTAAGCACTTCTCCCATTGCAAGAAAGATCAATCTAGTAGGCCAAACTAAACCGATAATTCGAAGAGGCTTGCAAAGATAACAAATCATGCATATAATAATTCGGAGAAGAACCAAATATTATTCATAGATAAACGTGATCATAAATCCACAATTCATCGGATCTCGGCAAACACACCGCAAAAGAGTATTACATCGAATAGATCTCCAAGAACATTGAGGAGAACATTGTATTGACAACCAAAGAGAGACAAGAAGCCATCTAGCTAATAACTATGGACCCAAAGGTCTGTGGTAAACTACTCACACATCATCGGAGAGGCTATGGTGTTGATGTAGAAGCCCTCCGTGATCGATTCCCCCTCCGGCAGATCGCCGGAAAAGGCCCCAAGATGGGATCTCACGGGTACAGAAGGTTGCGGCAGTGGAAAAGTGGTTTCATGGCTCCCCCTGATGTTTTTAGGGTATAAGAGTATATATAGGCGAAAGAAGTATGTCGGTGGAGCTCCGTGGGGCCCACGAGGGTGGGGGCGCGCCCTCCTGCCTCGTGGCCGCCTCGCAGAGTTCCAGACTTCAACTCCAAGTCTTCTGGATTGCGTTTGTTTCAAGAAAGATCATCGCGAAGGTTTCATTCCGTTTGGATTCTGTTTGGTATTCCTTTTCTGCAAAACACTGAAATAGGCAAAAAACAGAAACTGGCACTGGGCCTCCGGTTAATAGGTTAGTCCCAAAAATAATATAAAAAGAGCATATTAAAGCCCATTAAACATCCAAAACAGATAATATAATAGCATGGAACACTCAAAAATTATAGATACGTTGGAGACATATCAGTGGCGCATTGCGGAAACATCACCATGTGCCATGGGGGCTGCCATGGTCCCCTTTGCTCATGCATGCGACCATGCCACCGCCATCAACCATGGGCCGTTCTTCGTTGGCGACTCCATGCTCCAAGTTATTCGTCACGATGGAGGTATAAACTGTCGAGACTGTACCTTCACCCATGATGCATGGATCATGATGGTTAATTACCCACAGAATGTTGGAGGCTTGATAAAGTCAGAGAATCTGTTAATGGATTTGGAAAATTCCTCACTTGGGACATGGACTTTTCTAACAGAGCTAGAATCTTAGTGAGAGTTCGTGTTCCAGATATTCTGAACATTCCTATTAGCCAAGTCATTTATGAAAACCTAGATGATCTTGGTCATGGTCAATCATGGACATCTGCTGTTTACATACTTCATACTGATCTGCTTGGGGCTATTGGTGGTGATGAAGATCCCATCCCACCTGATGGTGAAATTCACCCAATGCCCAATGCTCCTTTTGGTGGTATCTGGGAAGATGCTGATTTCAGTGATGATCAACACATGCAACATGAACCTGCTAATGACAATAATGGTAGTCCTATGATACTGACTCCTCCACAGAGTCCAGAAGTAGCTCATGGTGCCCCTGCTGCAAATGTTATGGGTGTCGTGGAGGCTTTTGACCGCTTTGTTGCCATGAAGGATATCATGCATAAATTTATGGCATCTGCACCTGATGTGCTTAACAAACTAGAAGGATACACTGTTGAAAGCACTAGATGCCAGATGATGGATGTTGATGATGAATTTGGACCGGTTAGGAAGTGCTTCATATCCATTATCACATCCTCTATTCCAACCCCTCAGCCTAGCACCTATATAATCAATGAGATCAATGAATGCAACATGGTGCAGCCCCAAGACAACTTTATGATCAGGTCAGTTTGCAACAATGATCCAGTCCGTTGTGACCCTATCTTGCATCAGGACACCCAAACATCTGATGCTGTTGTTTCTTCGGTGACTTTTTTTAGTCCAGTTACCACTAAGGACAATATCCTGGTTTCTGACATGGATGAAGTGCCACCCACTCTCCTAAGCAACATGAATGATCTTAGCCTGTTAAAACACCTGTTTGCAAGAGGAAGAAGCAAGCTGCTCCAAGTAATGTGATGGATGTCAGAAGAAGCAGAAGACTGGCTATTTTAAGTGTTGGTTTCAAAGATCAGGCAACTGCTGATAGGGCTGGAAAACCCAAAAAAACCAACACCATGAAGAATCTTGCTCATGCCCTTGATTTTGAGATCTAGGATCCAGCAGCCCCACCTCCTCCAGCTCTCCCCAAGGACACCATTCAAGCAATCGCTACACTGCAGTGCCAGATCCCTCCTAGTGAGGTGTCTCATGACGCCCTCAATGCCCCTATTCCCAATGAATAGAGCTCTACTAGTTTATCTTAGGCCACTATCTATTTTGGTCTATAATAATTACATTAGTAAGCTGGCTTATGGGCTTGAAACTTGTGATGCTATATTTTGGGTGTTGCATGCTAACTATGCCTGCGTGCATTTGTGTCAATTTTTATTCTGCTTGCCGAACCTGTGTGTTCTCATAATCTCAATCTGCTGTTATGCCTACCGGTCAGTCTATGATGATGTGATGATCTATTTTGAGTTATACCTGGTCAACATTTTGATATGCATTTCTATCGAATGTGAATTGTAATGTAAGCACAAAAATCATGGATTTTTATGGGTGGCAAATCTTAACTCCCCATACAGACATTATGTGCACATCTTCATAGACTTAGTGCTTACACACACTGTGATTAATCCTCTATTTCAAACCAGTATTCATGAATAGAAGTTGGGACATTTTAAACTAGAATGTGAGGGGCATTAACTCACAAAATAGATGGGATGATCTGCGAAAGAAAATTGAAGAAAACAATTGTAAAATTATCTGCATTCAGGAAACAAAGAGAGAAGAATTTGACATATCCTATTTGAGAAAATTATGACCAAGAAGATTCAATAAATCTGCATATGTTCTCTCTGTGGGCAACTCAGGTGCCATTATTACAATATGGAATGTCAGTCTGTTTAATGGGCATCTTATCAGTCAAGAATCTTATCAGTTCGCAATTAAATTGGATTGTATCTTATCTGGCAACAGTTTCTTCATATCAAATATTTATGCACCTTGCCAAAATGAGAACAGAGCTGAATTCATTGACCGGTTCAATAATGTGGACTCATCTTCTATGGATTTCTGGATGATATTAGGGGATTTCAACTTAATCAGAAGCCCAGCTAATAGAAGCAGGCCTGGTGGTGATGTAAATAATATGCTCATGTTCAATGCTTCAATATAAGCTAATAATCTTGTGGAAATACCAATAGAAGGCAGAAATTATACATGGAGTAATATGCAGGATAATCCTCTTTTTGAGAAGCTTGATTGGATTTTTACAAATGATGAATGGACTATCTCCTTCCAAACAACATTGCTTTTTGTCTAGCTAATTAAGCTGACCTCAGATCATATTCCTATTCGTATCAAAATTGGGAGTGACATACCTAAAGTAGCCATATTCAGATTTGAAAACTATTGGATGGACTTTGAAGGTTTCTATGATACTGTTTGCAAGGCATAGAATCACAATTATACAATTTTTTTTGCAAATGATGTTGCTGCTAGATTCAAATGCCTGAGAAAAGCTTTAAAGCAATGGAGCAGAAATTTATCCAGACTAAACTCCATCATATAAAAATGTTGTTATGTGATGACTATGCTAGATGGACTTGAGGAACAAAGACAACTAACCACCATGGAGCAAAATTTTATAATCATTCTGAAAAGACATATTCTGAAACTCCTTGAGGCAAAAAGGATGTATTGTAAAAGTAGGTTTAAAAGAAGAGATATTATCTTTGGAGATGAAAATTCCAAATTTTTCCATGCCATGGGTACCATGAACTATAGAAAGAACTATATTTTCACAATCTCAACCAGTGATGGTACAATCCACTCCTCTCATGACCAAAAGGCTGTTGTTATATGGCGGGCATACAAGGAGAGGTTGGGAACTTCTATCAAGCCCAAGATGTTGTTTAACCTATCTGAGATGATACATCTGGATGACCCTTTCACCTTGGATCAAATTGAGAATCTGGTTAAGGATTTCCCAAATCATAGAGCACCTGGTACTGATGGCTTTAATGGCAGTTTCCTTCAAAAATGCTGGCCTATTATTAAGCAAGATTTCTGTAAAATGATTTGGGATTTCTTTGAAGGTAACTCTGATATCCAGAGCATTAACACTGCTTTCATTACTTTGATGCCAAAGAAACAGTCTCCTGAAAATATGTATGACTATAGGCCTATCTCTTTGGTTACACTGCCTCTGAATTTTTTACTAAGCTCATGGCCAACAGACTTCAGAAGGAGATCACAAAGATCCTTCATCAAAATCAATATGGTTTCATTAAAGGAAGAAACATTCGGGACTGTCTTGCTTACGCATTTGAATATCTAAATATTTTCCACAAATCTAGGAGGCCAATAATCATCCTTAAGCTGGATTTTGAGAAGGCTTTTGAAAAAATTGAATACAGTGCTACCATTGAAATGCTCTAAGCCAAAGGGTTTGGACCAAGGTGGATTAATTGGGTCACTAGAATCCTAAACTCTTCTTCCACTTATGTCCTCCTAAAACCCTATAATTCAATGTGCAGATGATACTCTGCTTATTATGCCTGCTGACAAGGATCAATTGATGCACCTCAAATCCATATTACATATTTTCATCATGTCTACAAGGCTGTTTGTGAACTACAACAAATCCTCCATTGTACTTGTCAACATTGATAGTGCTGCTGCTCTAGACCTAGCAGACATTTTTGCGTGTAAATTTGAAAATCTACCTTTTACATATTTAGGGCTACCACTCAGAACCACCAAACCTTTTGTTCATGACTCATGCTAACCATAGCCAAAATTGATAGTAGATTATCTAGAGTTGCAAATTTCATGAGCCATGCTGGCAGATTGACATATGTAAACTATGTGGCCACATCCATGCCCATCTTTGCTATGTGTACCTTTAAGGTTCACTATACCATATTGGATCATGTAAACAGAGCTGCCAGGAATTTTCTATGGTACGGTAATGAGGTTAACAAAAAAGGAAAATGCCTTGCTAGTTGGAAGATGATCTCTAAGCCGAAAAAGTCAAGTGGTCTTGGAGTTCTGAATCTTAGAGTCCAAAATATTTCCCCGATCAAACACCTCCACAAATTCTACTAATCATGAAGATATCCATGGGTTAATTTGATATGACAAGCATATTATCCAACAATACTACACCTCATGCTTCCATTAACAAAGGATCCTTTTGGTGGAGAGACCGTGTAAGCCTAACAATCTATACAGTGGTATGGAAACTTGTACAGTTAAGAAAGGTGACACTGTTTTGCTATCGGAAGATGTATGGAAGGGTTGTATCCTCAAAAGAAAATGGGCTGAACTCCATTCTTATGCAAAAAATACCAACATAACTATCCATCAGGCAAAATCTATGCATGATCATAGCAACATGTTCCAATTAACTCTCTCCATGACTGCCTATGATCAATTTAATACCCTATCTGAGCACCTTGAAAAAATCAGAAAAAATCAGGATCGGGACAAATGGATATTTATGTGGGGAAACTCGACATACTCTGCAAAGAAAATTTATGAAATCCTTATGGGAAACCAGCAAGCTCCCTTGCCAATGCAATGGATCTGGAAAACATGTTGTCTACCAAGACATAAATTATTTTGTTGGCTGATGTTGAATGACAAAATAAATACCTTTGAGCTACTATCCAGGAAAAGTTTTGCTCTAGATAGCACTGAATGTGTTTTATGCAATGATAATCTAGAAGACAGAACTCATCTGATTTTCTACTGCTCCTTCAGTGAAGGTTTCTGGTGGAGTGTTTGTGTTGAATGGAACACTGATCTGAATATCTACATTATGATCATGGAAGCAAAACAAGGTATAATTGGGATTTCTTCATGGAAATTCTAATTACTGGCAGCTGGGCCATATGGAACCAGAGGAATGATCTCATCTTCAAAGGCATACCTTACTCCATCATAAATTGCAAAAACAATTTCAGGAGATATCTACAGGATACTAGGATCAGGGCTAAGCCTAGTAACAAGGAAGGAATGCTATCCTGGCTAGATAGTGTGTAATAAGTTTTTTTTGGGCCAATAGCTCCTGTGCGACGTTTTTCATGCGAATTGGAAGGAGCGTGATGTAGTTTGAATGAATGGCTGTGATGCGATGTCTTCGAAGCCAACAATAGCTCCAATGCGATATGGCTCTGTTTAACCGTGAAATGAAAAATACGAGGGGTTAGCGATTTGAGTTATGACACGTGGGACCCACCAGTTACTTGCATGCGGGTGGGACCCACAACTTCTCCACACAAGCATGCTCGTGCTCATCAGCACACCCTGACCCGAGCCAGCCACAAGCCTGAGCCAGCCCGCCCCCTCCATTGCTTGCCCTGCCCCTTTCCTTTCCCACCTTCTTCCTCTGCTCCGGTAACGAAGCGCGCCGCCGGCGAGTGATGTCTAACTCGACTTCGGCCACCCGCCAATCATGGAAGCAGTACGGTCCACTGCCGTTGACAAGATGCCCCGATTGCCCGCACATGGAGCCTCTGAAGCGTTCGACTTGTGTGAGGGAAGAAAATGGCAACCATGGGCGCGAGTTTGTGAAATGCTTGAGCAAGCCACAACCGGGGCATGTTAGATTTGTGTTCTTGACCAATCCTATGGTCTAATTTCTCCCGATTTCTTTCTTTTTTCCTCGAATTAGGGTGGTGGATCTGGGTGGTGGATCTAGGATTCGTGCGCCGCTGGCCCCCTGTTTTTCAGGTTCTGAAGAAATGTGGGCATTTTGAGTGGCTCGATGACTATGTTGAAAGGTTGAAATTGGAGGGATCAACCCCAACCCAAGAGCTCAATTTTGGGGGGCGGCTTGCCGTGGAACAAGCCCCCAATTTGGCGGACAGAGCCGATCCGATGATGCACAGTGCAGAACTGAAGTGTGAATTGAAGAAAATTGGCAAGCAACTAAAGCATCTGATCGATTTGAAGCAGCAAGAAAATATGATTGCTGGAGCATTTTATGGTTGTGTCATTGCTATGGGTTTATTTTACTTGATGTTCATCAATCGCTAGAATTTGTTAGAGTTCCAGTTAGTGTGTCAGCTAGTTTCAGGGGTGCCCAGTAGTTTGAGGGCTTAGCCCGGGATCATTTGTTAGATGAATTTGAATGTGTTTTATGCAAAACTTGCTTGAATTATTGTAATGATATTCTCAGGTGCCCTATTCAGTGTTCATGTTCTATTTCCACTATTTTTGTTCTTCAGTTAACAGAGTAAACACCCAAATTCAATTTCTAGTAAAAAAACAAAATTGGGCTGCCGAATAGATGTTGGGCCGTGAGAAAATAACCATGCCCAACACCAACCCACCCGCGTAGGGGCACCAGCCCACCCGTGTAGGGGCACCAGCCCACCTCTAACTTCGGGAAATAAAATGTTACTTGTTTTTACTTTGGCCTTTTTCTTGCACTAAATTTTGTGATGGATCATTTTTTATGCAATAAAACTAAATGTTAATTGTTTTATGCATGTCTACGGTTCCATGAACTAAATGAGTTGCATGCTTACATGAAGTAAATTAGGTTGCATTTCCTAGTTGCATGTCCATAGTGGGTTTGCATGGGGCTCCTAGTTGCATGTCCATGGTTTGGCCAATATTTTGAAGATGGTGTGTGTGGTGATTGGGGTGTAGCAACCCGGGCCCGTAGCAACCCATAGCAATACACGAATAATAAGAAAGTACAACCCATAGCAATCCACAAATAATAGCATGAAACACACAATATATATAGTAGCATAACGATTATATAGAAGCATAACGATTGCAAACCATATTTCCATGATAGCCTTACAACTCCATGATAGCCTTACAACTTAAAATACTAATACAACTTAATAATAGTAGCATAACGATTACAACTTAAAAAAAGTAATACGATAGACATATTGCAAGCTAGATAGATCGGGGGGCACCAAACGCGGGTTCTTCTTGGGCTCTTCTTCGGGTTCTTCTTCTCCTCCTCCTCCGGGTGAACAACGCCACCTCGCACCTCCGGGCGCCACCCTTCACTCCTCCCCGTTGTTGATGGGGTACGGGAGCGTGTGCATAACGCCATTGTTGGGGAAGATGCTGTTGAAGTCAGTGAAAATATTATAGGTCGTTTAAGCTATGAACTCACAACCAACCCAATACGCTCGCCCGAGGAGATGGCAAGCATCGAAAGGGTTAGTGAACGTGGCGAGGAGCCTAACCACAACGCCGTTGTGGTTGACCTCCTCAAGATGGTACATTCGAGGAGCGCCGCGGGGGACGTGGCGGAAGCCGGCTGCAAGGAAGAACTATGTTAACTCCCTTGCGCCCCTCCACCTAGAGATCGCCCACACCCTAAGGGTTCTCTCTACATACACTCTGGCCAGGTAGAGCCTTTCCGGCATGGTTGGGGGGAAGCGGTAGGTGGGGGCGTTGTACTGCATGGTGGCGGGGTGGCTCGAGGGCTCGATCGGGTTTGATGGAGAAGAAGGAAGAAGGAGGGCAGAGGAGGCAGAGGATGGGGTATGGATGAGGAGGGAGAGGAGGACGATAGTGCCCGGCTTAAATAGCCCAAGTGCGACGTGGTTTCACCCCGTAGAATTAATGGGCGGGCGGCGTTTGGTGGCGCCCCATGAAAGTGTGTACACGAGCGTGGGAAACGGGCTGCGACGCTTCTGTGCCACCGGTCGCGGGTCAAGGGGGACGGGCTCGCGCACGCGTTTGTGTCGTCGTGGGTCAAGAGGACACGCCTACCCCGGGTTCTCTGCGTGTGCCGCCCGTGCATGCATGCCATAGCCCATTAATTTGCCCTAGGGCCTGGCTAGAGGGCAACGTTCAGTCGATGGGAGATGTAAGAATAATGGACGTCTTCATTTGCCCATCTTGTAACGGGCAGCACGCCGTTTGAACTGCATCAATAACCATCATGCCAGTATTGTGTCCTCAAAGAGGAGCATGCCAAGCACCGTTGGCTTTTTGGTTGTCTTCATCAGGGTCTGGCTGCTGCATTGTGGCCGGGTGCATGCTTTGATGCGACGCTGCATCGGTTCTAATGGTAGGTATGTGACAGCTTACTGCGTCAATAGGGGTGGCGGAGCAGGGCTACGTCGAGGGCATGCATGCAATGCACGGGCGCAGTTCTGTAGGTGGGCATGCATGCTGCGGGTAGGCACGGGCATGCATGCAACGATGGAAGGGGCACTGCGTAGGCTTGGTCCATGCACTGCGTCAACCCGTGCCGTTGGATTCAAATGAACGGTCCTGATGCCCCAACGAGAGAGGCTGATCCAAACCCCAGCAATTCAACCAATCAGTGCGTCTCATGCGGATCGATGCACACTGATTCATCCAATCAGCGCGTCTCATGCGGATCGATGCACACCGTAGCTAACCCTAGCGCCTGATCTCAACCGTCCACGCACAATGATCGACGATCCGGTAGTGTGAGGGGTTTTGAGGGGTTTTGAGAGGTTTTGAGGGGTTTTGACTGATTAGGGTTGAGCATAACTAATTCAAAAAAATCAAAAAATATAAAACTTGCACACATAGTCTTATTATGTCGTATAGTAACGAGAAAAAAATATAAATATGGTTTACATACATTTTTTCGAAAAATCCTTCACTAAATTGTCATTCCTCGAACAATGTAGTATGGAGATCAAGGGAGAGAGTAGTGGGCACCCGAGAGTAGGTTGGGTTTTGAAAATGAAAAGTGTGAAAACCTCACCAAAACTTCATTTTGGATTGACTAAGAAAGATCTTAACTTACTTTTCTCATTTTCATGTTTTAAACTTGTTTTATATATAATTTTCTATTAAACCATGTTTTTTCAAAAAGAAAAGAAAATAATAGAAAATTAATTCAATAAATAGTGAGACTTTCGATTTACACTATATAGGTAGAATAGATGTGTAGAAAAATTATTTGGCTGGTTTAGACAAGGTGCCAAAAAACATGCTTAAATATGAGGCCATTTACCCTACCTTTGGAGGTCATTTGAAACACACTTTTCATGATTGATCAGCAAGCAAACATATTTCAGTTGAGGTACTTTAGATAGCATTAAAACATCAATACCCCATCCCTAATTCAAATTTGAGCCCAAATTTGAATCCAAATTTGAATTTAAAACAATGACACATAAATTATTTGGCTGGTTTAGACAAGGTACCAACAAACAAGTTCGAATAGAAATACGAGGATACATAGTGACTACCACTATGCACCAAATTACAAATATTATTACATGACACAAATTTTCAAGCTGTTCTCTGTTCTACCTCTTCCTACCACGTCGTGTGCCCTTCTTCGCCTTACCACTTCTTGTTTTTGGTTCTACTACACACACACAAGTTCACTGATCATCTTGGTTTTCTTCACTGGTCTTTTCAACACCTCGCCAACACCCTCGAGATCAGTGTCTTCAGTCTGAATGTTGACAGCAGTTTCAGTTTCTTTGGTGTGTACCTCAACATGGGTTTCTTCAGTCTGAACCTCGACACGCTCAGGTTCAGTTTCAACCTCGAGAGCAGTTTCTCCAGTCTGAATGTTGACTGCAATTTCAGTTTCTTCGGTGTGAACCTCCACATCATTTTCTTCAGTCTTAATGTTGACTGCAGCAGGATTTTCTTCAGTGTACTCAGGCTCAGGCACACTTCTCTTCTTTCTACAGCCATTGACTCTTGCTTTTTTTGTTGGCCAACACTGTTCAACAATAAGGGGTTGACTTGCTCGCTTCCTCCTGGCATTGGGAAAATGTTATAGATATAGTAATTGGAAAAAAGCACCAAGTCAAAAAAACAGACAAATAAACAAGAACATGCTTTGGCTTATCAGGAATGTAATGGCATTTGACAGATCCCACTCTCTGCCCAAGTTCCTGGCACAACTTGCATCTGTTTTTGTTACCTTTTTGGGCCCTTTTTGGCTTTCCGTCTTTCTTTCCCTTCTTACTACTCCCACCTTTCTCAAACCATGCCTTGAATCTACTCTTTTTAGGCCTGCCAGCCTTTCTTTTCGTCAAGGGAGGACACATGGAAAATTCAATGTCCACTTCAGGCCACTAAGAATGATCTGTAAGTGCTGGAATTGGAGTAGCATATGCAGCTTTGAATCTCGCTACCGAATAATATTCATGCAAATATAGGGTGCATGTTTATCTTCGGTTGGGATGCTATGAAAAGAATGGCATGCTCACATGGTTTACCAGTGTGTTGCCACTCGAGGCAAGTGCAATCATGCAATTCAGTGTTAACAACATGTCTCCTTCCAGTTTTGTTATCTCTAACTTCAGCACCCCAAGGTGAAGATTTTTCAACAAACAAATGTGAAAGACATCTGCTCCTATTGACCACCTGTTGTACCACAGCTGGAAGCTTATCACCTTGCAGACAATCACCTATCCTTCTTCTCAATTCCCACAACCGCATGAGCATGATCCTGATTTGGTCAACCATGTCATGCACAGGCAAATCTTTCAACTCCTTCACCTTGTTGTTGAAACTCTCTGCCAAATTGTTGTTGATGTGGTCACACTTGATGGCAGTGTTGAATGCTGACTTGTACCATAACAAAGAATGGTAGGTGTTCAGCCATGGACCAAACTCATCACATGCTGCCATTATCTTATCAAGATATATTTGTGTGTCTATCTAGTGTAAGATCTTGCTGCTAGCCACATGCGCCCAAATTCTTCTCCTCTAAATTTTTTGATCAAATTCATCCACAAATGACCGAAGCACTCCCTCTGCTCAGCATGTGGGAAAACATTTTTCACTGAATTTTCAAGCCCCTTACATGCATCTGTGTGTATAGCCAAAGGTGACACTGGCCCTAGGCATCTTTTCAACTGGATCATGAACCATGTCCATGAAGCCTCAGTTTCTGACTGAAACAAGCCAACAGGAATAGGAAACATCCAGTTGTGTCCATCTAGAGCATAGCATGCTGCCAACTGACCATTCCACTTCCCTGTCAAAAATGATGAGTCTATGCTCAAATATGGACGGCACCCTGCTTTGAAGCCATCGATGCAAGGCTTCAAAGCCATAAAAAACTTGGAGCACTTGACTTCACCTTCGGCTGATACCTTAGTTTCTATCTCCACAACACTGCCAGGTGACCTCTTTTCCACCTCTGCTTTGAAGTTGTAAAGCATCCTAAATGTATTTGCCCAATCACCATATCAAATTTTCATTGCCCTTTGTTTTGCCTTCCACGCTATGGTATATTTCAGTTTAATGGGGTACATCTTTTCCAAGTCTACTTTGAGTTTCTTGGCAGTAGTGTTTGATGTTTTGGCTAAAATTGGGGTGATCTTTTCTGCAACCCAAAGTTGTGATGTCATGGTTGATACTCTCTGTGAACTTGTAATACAAGTATGTTGATTGGGGATTTGGTTAACCCTCACAATACTTCCATCAGGTTGCAGTCTAGCAGATATGTACCACTTGCAAGGCTTGACACTACCATCAAATCCTCTACACCTCGCATAGAACTTCTTTCTATCAGTCCAAACAGTCTTAGCATCAAACTCATGTTTCACTGCATAAGTCTTGAAACACATCATAAACTCCTTCATGCTTGGGAACAACTTGCCTACTTCAATGACAGGGTTTTCTTTGTCATACACATGCACCAGCTCATCATCATGTGCATCATCTACTTCATCTGCAGCTTGTTCCATCAGCAGTGCATCTACATCTTCATCAGCATTAGTAGGCAAACTAGATTCGTCCCTCTCCTGCTTATCTCTGTCATCGACTGGAATGCCAAAAAGTTTGATCATCTCAATGTCAGGCATTGGTGCAATGACCAAATCAGTAGGCTCATCTAATTCAACTACATTCCAATCAACAGTTGCTGCAGTTTCAGTTTCAGTTCCAGTCACCTGTCCCTCTTCGGCTATTACTGTAAGTTCAGTACACATGGGAATCAATGGCCTCTGTGTAGCCCAATCATCATCTACCATCTGCGCAGCCAATTGTGATGGCACATATCCAACCGTCGAAAAAATATTCAGATCAATGAGCTCAGCAAAAAAATTAGCCCGTTTGCTTGTCCAGCCGTTTTGCTGATCGATTGCTTCAACAATCTGTTCACCATCTTCTATTCTCACATACTCTCCTTTCCAATCATCAAACCGCAACAGTGATACTTCTTGCTCTGGACCCCAAACAATATTCTCCCCAATTTTTTCCACCCATTTCTTCACTGCCTTCTCTCCCATGTTCTGTAGAACTTGTAGATCAATCTCTGTAAACTCAACCTCCCATTTAACAATTGTCTCTCTCTCAATGTTCTGTATGCTACCATCAACTAATTTTGCCTTTGATGGAAAGAAATTAACTGTCAATTCGAAGGTCCGAGCGGCAGCATCCCCTCTGTCAGTGGCGGACAGTGTGAGCCCATGAGAAAGAGCAGACGAGGCCCTAATTGCATGCAAAATTGGATCGGAGAGAGGTGCATTACCTATTCGAAGTTGAATCTGGCGGCTCCATCTCACTATGCCCACGGGCTCCCCTCACAACCTATCGATTCAACAAGCGAAAACAGAGGAAACGAGCTGAGATCTACAGGCCCGAGAGAGGAACGGGAGGGTGACTGGGGTTTGAATTCACTCACCATTTTCTGAGGACGAAGGCTCCGCCGCCGTTGAGAACGAGGGCTCCGCCGTTGCCACCGAGAATGCAAGATCCGCCGCCACCGGAGAAGAAGGGGGGGGGGGCAGAGTGGCGGGCCCGGCACGGTCGGGCGGCAGGGCACGGCTAACTGTTTTGAGGACCAATTAAGTTGGACCCACATAACGGGCTTGTCCATTGATGACCAATTTAACGACATTTAACACCCCATGTGGCCCTGGTCTATTTACACGCTCAAATGTGTCGCATCACAGCCATTCATTCCAACAACGTCGCACTCCTTCCAATTCACATAAAAAATGTCGCACAGGAGCTATTGGGACGTTTTTTGTAGTATCCTTACATTTAGGCTAATAATCTGTAACAGGCATACTCATGCCACCATGTACAATGTTTCTAACCCCTTAACTTATAAATGAAAAAGATTACAGTAGGGATTTTCCCTACTGTAAATGGTCAAAACAAAGATTGTTATGTTTCTTTGTCAGAGTGAAATGTGCATGACCATGTTTTCATTCTTACCTATCTCTTCTGGTCTATGCTATTCTGTTATGAGTGCACAATTTTATCTGGAACGAAACTTATCTGGTGTCCTTGACCATGATTTAGTTTCGGTCCTAACTTAATCAATTTTGGTGAAAGTCGTCCAAAACTTGGGATTTCCCGCCGAAATCAAGATCAGGTCTTTGATGATGGTTACCATGTGCCATTCAACAACTGCCATCAAATCTTGGCCGTTGAATCACAAAATTCCTCTAACTGTTGTCATCCAAATGATTCATCGAGTGCGTTTATTTCCTCTCGCGTATAAATACTGCGCCGCCCCCGAACACCCTCATTCACTACGTCTCTCCATCATCTTCCTCTGAACCCTTAACATACTGCTCCACCTCGAGTGTGACGACGCCGATCATCCTCGTCGCTTAGCTGCAAGAAGGAGGTCGCCGAAGTCCTTCCTCGCCGACGTGGGTCATCTTCCACCCCGCATCGCCGTAGTGGCTGCACATCGCCGAGCTAGGGTATGTGCAGCACAAACTCATGCTTCCGTCTCATTGTTCGAGTTCATCCACGGTATTTTTCATATGATTTTACCGTATTTATCAGATCTTCACCGTTAGGTAAAATCCTTGGATACGGTTCATAGTTTTCATTGCTCCTTGTTCAAATCTAGGGTTTGTGTTTTTGTCTCGAATGGATGGAATGCGTATCACGATATCTAGTATTTATCCTTCTATGTACTAGGTCCTCCTGGTCATTTCTTTCTCTCCAAACATTACTCAAAGTCTAGGTCTACATCTTCGAAAAATAATTTCTCTTCAAAATCTTTGCTGTGTGCATTTGTAACCCTACCTCGTTTTCCCTCGCGTCTATTATTATTCACAGGAAAATGCAGTCTGTTGAAGATTCTACCCAACCAATGGGTCACACTGACTGAGAAGAAGAGAACGTTTTCTCATACACTACTAGAAAAAAGGTTGTTAGTGGCGCACCAGTTTTTGCTATTAACACGCCACTATTAACACGCCACTAGTAACAGATAGTAATGGTGCACCTCTGGTGCGCCATTAGTATCCCAAATAATAGTGGCGCACCACATAGTGTGCCATTACTATGCCTAGAAGTGCGCCATTACTATCTGACTTAGTAATGGCGCACCACATAGAAGTGCGCCATCACTAACAATTTTTTTTCAGAATTTTTTATCATATTTGTTTTTCAGTTTTTTTCAGATTTTTTTGTTTTTTCTTAATCTCGGGTCACTATGGCTTAATCTTGGGTCAATAATCGCACGAGAAAAGGGCGGTAATAGGGATTCCCAGTCTCGAACTAAAAAATGCAAATAATTAAACAAAACTCCCCCGGGACTGTTGTTGGTATGGACGACACCCGTTGTTCCGGACAAGCCATGGAGTGTGATTGTTGGTGGAGGGGGAGTTAACCTTTACTTTTATCGCTTGGAAACCGCCACTGGCGTGCTTAGCATGGAAGATGTTGATAACTGATGGTCGTGAAATAAACAAGAAGGGAGCATGTCTCAAAATATCATTTACCTCTGTTTTAAAAACTTGAGCTCTGGCACCTCTGCAAATCACTGCTTCCCTCTGCGAAGGGACTATCTATTTACTTTTATGTTGTGTCATCACCCTCTAAAATAAGCGCCAGAACCTGAGAGCACTGTTGTCATGCTGATGCATTGTGTATAGCTAATGTTGGGTGCATCATGACTGGATCTTTTCTACCATGAATTACAATGTTTAGTCGCTGCTTGAACTTTGGAGGTGCTCTGCATTTATGTTTTGCAGTCTCAAAAAGGGCTAGCGAGATACCACTATTGTCATATTATATCATGGTTGTTTTAATAATGTGTTGTTGTTTGAGATATCTTACTATTGCTCGCCAGCTGATTATGTCATTGATACGAGTTAATATAATTTTAAGAGTTATTGTCGACATGGTTAGTTATAATCTTGGCTGAAAACCTGGGTGCTGTTTAAGCTTATTTATGCAAATAAGAGCAAAAGAGTTCTTAAAAGTTTTTCTTTTGCACTTTCAGTTTATCAACTGAATTGCTTGAGGACAAGCAAAGGTTTAAGCTTGGGGCAGTTGATACATCTCCAACGTATCTACTTTTCCTAATGCTTTTCCTTTCGTTTTGGACTCTAATTTGCATGATTTGAATGAAACTAACCCCGAACTGATGCTGTTTTCAACAAAACTACCATGGTGTTGTTTATTGTGCAGAAATAAAACTTCTCGGAATGGAACAAAACTTTGCGAGGATTTTTTATACAATAAATGAAAATTTTTGGAGTCAAGATCCACCTGAGGGGGGCACTTGGGTGGGCACAACCCACCAGGGCACGCCCAGGTGGGTTGTCCCCACTTGGTGGCCCCGCAGACCCTGAAACCTACACTACAAAATCACATATTTTCAGAAAAAATCAGGGAGAAAGAATTATCGCGATCCATGAGACGGAGCTACCGTCATCTCCCGTTCTTCATTGGGAGGCTAGATCTGGAGTCTGTTTGGGGCTCCAGAGAGGGGGGGTCTTCGTTCTTCGTCATCACCAACCCTTCTCCATCGCCAATTCCTTGATGCTCCCCACCGGGAGTGAGTAATTCCTTCATAGGCTCGCTGGTCGGTGAGGAGTTGGATGAGATTCATCATGTAATCGAGTTAGTTTTGTTAGGGCTTGATCCCTAGTATCCACTATGTTCTGAGATTGATGTTGCTATGACTTTGCCATGCTTAATGCTTGTCACTTTGCGCCCGGGTGCCATGATTTCAGATCTGAACCGTTTATGTTATCACCATTATATCCATGTTCTAGATCGATCTTGCAAGTCATAGTCACCTACTACGTGTTATGATCCGGCGACCTCGAAGTGACAATAGTCGGGACCACTCCTTGTGATGACAGTAGTTTGAGGAGTTCATGTATTCACCGTGTGCTAATGCTTTGTTCCGGTTCTCTATTAAAAGGAGGCCTTAATATCCCTTAGTTTCCAATAGGACCCCGCTGCCACAGGAGAGTAGGATAAAAGATGTCATGCAAGTTCTTTACATAAGCACGTATGACTATTTACGGAATACATGCCTACACTATATTTATGAACTGGAGCTAGTGCCGTATCGCCCTAGGTTATGACTGTCACATGATGAATATCACCAACCGAATTACCGATCCATTGCCTACAAATTTATCTTATATTTTTTTGCTAAGTTACTACTGCTATCGTTACTGTTGCACTTGTTACAAAATCACTGCTATCACTGTTACCATTACTATTGATGTTGTCACTAATATCAAAAGTGTCATACCACTTTGCTATTGATCACTTTGCTATAGATAATTAATTTCCAGGTGTGGCTGAATTGACAACTCAGCTGCTAATACTTGCAAATATTCTTTCGCTCCCCTTGTGTCGAATCTATAAATTTGGGTTGAATACTCTACCCTCGAAAACTGTTGCAATCCCCTATACTTGTGGGTTATCAGTGACTCCTATTGAATCTTTGTTTTTTAATATAAATGTTGATAAAGATGGGACTGGAGATGAGTCAACTTTAGCTAGAAGGCGTCCCAATGATTCGGAGTTTTTAGATCTTGATGCAAAAATTGATAAAAGTGGGATTGGAGAGGTCAAAACTTTAAGTAGCAATGAACCCACTCTTTTAGATTTCAAGGATTTTAATTATGATAATTATTCTTTGATACATTGTATTTGCTTGTTGCAATCCATGTTGAATTCTCCTCATGCTTCTAATAATAATAATGCTTTTACTAAACATATTGTTGATGCTATGATGAAATCTTTTGAAGAAAAACTTGAGTTGGAAGTTTCTATCCCTAGAAAGCTTTATGATGAGTGGGAACCTACTATTAAGATTAAAATTAAATATTATGAGTGCCATGCTTTGTGTGATTTTGGTGCTAGTGGTTCCACGATTCCGAAAACTTTATGTGATGTGCTAGGTTTTCGTGAATTAGATGATTTTTGTTTAAATTTGCATCTTGCGGATGCCACTATAAAGAAACCTATGGGAAGGATTAATGATGTTCTTATTGTTGCAAATAGGAATTATGTGCCCGTAGATTTCATTGTTCTTGATATAGATTACAATCCTACATGTCCTATTATTCTTGGTAGACCTTTCCTTAGAATGATTGGTGCAATTATTGATATGAAAGAAGGAAACATTACATTTCAATTTCCGTTAAGGAAGGGCATGGAACACTTTCCAAGAAAGAAGATTAAGTTGCCATATGAATCTATTATGAGAGCTAATTATGGATTGCATACCAAAGATGACAATACCTAGATCTACTGCATAATGCCTAGCTAGGGGCGTTAAACAATAGCGCTTGTTGGGAGGCAACCCAAATTTATTTTGTGTTTTTTGTTTTGCTACTGTTCTTGAATAAAATACACATTATTGCCTCTGTAGTAATTGTGTTTTGGTGTTATAATTAGTGTTTCTGCCAAGTAAGACCTTTGGGATGGCTTACGGTGATAGTTGATTTGATCTTGCTGAAAAAAAGAAAGTTTTGCGCCCATTGGCAGAATTGTTAAAAATAACAGAAGTGCGATAAAATACTGATTCTTTTTGCACAAGATTGATATATACAAATTGCCTCTGTTTTCGTAATTTTTCAGAATTTTCGAGTTATAGAAGTATTCGAAGTTTACAGATTGCTACAGTCTGTTCTGTTTTTGAAAGATTCTGTTTTCTATGTGCTGTTTGCTTATTTTGATGAATCTATGGGTAGTATCGGGGGGTATGAACCATGGAAAAGTTGGAATATAGTAGATATTACACCAATATAAATAAACAATGAGTTCACAACAGTACCAAAGGTGGTGATTTTATTTTCTTATACTAACGGATCTCATGAGTTTTCTGTTGAGTTTTGTGCTGTGAAGTTTTCATGTTTTGGGTAAAGATTTGATGGACTATGGAATAAGGAGTGGCAAGAGCCTAAGCTTGGGGATTCCCAAGGCACCCCAAGGTAATATTTAAGGACAACCAAGAGCCTAAGCTTGGGGATGCCCCGGAAGGCATCCCATCTTTCGTCTTCAATCCATCCGTAAATTTACTTGAGGCTATGTTTTTATTCACCTCATGATATGTGTTTTGCTTGGAGCGTCTTGTATGATATGAGTCTTTGCTTTTTAGTTTGCCACAATCATCCTTGCTGTACACACCTTTTGAGAGGGACACACATGAATCGTGATTTATTAGAATACTCTATGTGCTTCACTTATATCTTTTGAGCTAGGCATTTTGCTCTAGTACTTCACTTATATCTTTTTAGAGCACGGCGGTGGTATTATTTCATAGAAATTGTTGAACTCTCTTGCTTCACTTATATTATTTTGAGAGTCTCTAGACAACATGGTAATTGGCTTTGGTGATGAATTTAGTCCTAATATGATGGGCATCCAAAAGGGATATAATAAAAACTTTCATATTAACTGCATTGTACTATGTGAAGTTTGATTCCTTATGATTGTTTTGAGATATAAAGATGGTGATATTAGAGTCATGCTAGTGAGTAATTATGGATTGGTAGAAATACTTGTGTTAAATTTTGTGATTCCCGTAGCATGCACGTATGATGGACCATTATGTAATGAAGTCGGAGCATGATTTATTTATTGATTGTCTTCCTTATGAGTGGCGGTCGGGGACGAGCGATGGTATTTTCCTACCAATCTATCCGCCTAGGAGCATGCGTTTAGTACTTTGTTTCGATAGCTAAAAGACTTTTGCAATAAGTATGTGAGTTCTTTATGACTAATGTTGAGTCCATGGATTATACGCACTCTAACCCTTCCACCATTGCTAGTCTCTATAGTACCGTCTTTGCTTTAGTATTTTTTATATATTCCATAAAAAAGTATCCAAAAAGTTTTGTCCAATTCCGAGAACTTTTATTTCTGCACCAAAAAACAAGACCATGGTAGTTCTGCTAGAAACAGCATCACTCCGTATTATTTTCATTCAAATCATGCAAATTATAGTCCAAAACAAGAGAAAAAATGTTTTAAAAAGTAGATACGATTGAGACGTATCAATGGTGGACTTTGGGGTTGCTCAAACGTCATCTATAACTAGGTGATCATAACGACAACTTACAGGTTCATCAGAAAGTTTGACAAGGGACTAGATAGCTCGAGAGTTGAATTTGCTCCTCCAAAGATGGAGATATTCTTAGGGCACTATCGGTGTGATGGCATCCATCATCATCTAGCCAGACACAGATGACTATGTCACGGGGATGCCGGAACATGTCAACGAGAAAGAAGAACAAAACTGGTAACAAGGAGACCGGTACAGTCAGCATGCGTATGACTCAAGAGGATATGATACATCTCACCTTGGATTTTGTAAAGTATTGCGAAGCAAAGGGAACATCACATGATAACGAAAGGTTCACTTGAATGCCATCCGTGTACTCATAGGGTCAATATGGAGGTCCACGATTCCGCTATAGATCATTGAACAATGGGGTTTCGTTCATGTCTATGTTTTACCAAACCTACCAAAACACAAGCTTAAGGTAATCATAATCTATTGAGTGTTAGTAGTTAGGGAGTATCTAGGATTTATTTTAAATAGTTTCGTTAATATTCGAAATAGTTTCGAGAGGAACCGGAAGCGTTTCGGGGTCACCGGAAGCGTTTTGGAGTTTATCGGGCAATACCGGGCATTACAGATAGATAATATATAAGTGAAAAATGTTTTCGGAGAGGTTAAATTAATAATAAAAGGCTCTGATAATAGTTAGGAGGCTTTTATGTTTAATTAATATCAACGAGCCTTAAAATACCAAGTGGTGGAATGCTACTTAGGTCACCTGAGTCCAAGTGGAGGTGGCACCCTCCATTTCACTTGGGGAAGGGAGGGGAGGCCGAATTAGAGGCAAACTCCCCGTCCTCTTAGTCGGCCAAGGAGGAGTCCTTTCCGCCCTTGCTGTGCCCCTCCATCTCTCCTCCCACCTATATATACTAGATGGTTTTGGCACTTTTATACACACAAGTTTTGTAGCCTCCTCTAGTTCCTATAGTTCTAGTTCTAGTTGATCCTACTTGATCTAATTAGAGCTAGACCTAGATCATCTAATGCTCATAATTAGAATCTCAATGTGGTTCTAATCTCCTCCCTCTAATTCTCCGGTGATGATTAGCTCTGGACGGCGAAGCGCTACCGGTCTTCTCTTCGAGGGACTAATCGTGTGTAGTTCACATGATCGTTCATATATGGTTTGAAGGACTCCATGTATGATCAACATCGGCTCGTCTACTTCCATTGCTGAAAGAACATGCGGTGCCCCATGTTTGGTTTTGGTAATTGATGACAATCTCTATGGACTAATGGTTGCTTTGAGTTATATTTGAAGGATTTGTCCATAGGCATTTCTTGAAGTCCATGTGTTGGTTTCAAGGAGTTTATGTGGTGACCAAGGTGTTATTAAGGAATTATCCAAAGATTGGTCATGTGAGAGTTGAGCTTATTGCAAGCATGTCTTGAAGAAGAAGATTGTGTGATCATTCATGTTTACCTTCAAGACATCATCCAAATGAAGAGAGTTGGAAAGAGTCAAGGTTGATCAAGACTAAGTCAAGAGTGAATCAAGTTGATCTACACACAAAGCGCACAAGATGTACCGAGGGATCAAGCGATCCCATGGTATGGTAAGCGTTGTCAATTACGCTTTGTGTACTAACCCATGGTCTTCGTGAGAGTTCTTTGTGGGGTTAGGTTGCGGTGTGCAAGTTCAAGTGCAGCGGGCAAGTTCAAGTAAAGCATCACGAAGAGATCAAATGCTTGAAGCCATTGTGGTGACAATGGACTTGTGAAGATGTGCGGAAAGGTGGCTCACCCATAGTGGAGTATGGGGGAGCAATCAACTAGTCTTCATCGAGCCAACGCAATCAAGAAAGGTGGTCCATCTTGAGGGAGTCAAGATCGTCATCATCTAGCTCAAGTGGACCATGTGCAAGGCAAAGGATTGCTCTTGATAGGTTTTCTATTTTACCGGTCTCATGATGGTAGTTGGGAGACCGGGTTATAGGATCGATTGCCGTACTATCAAGGGGGGCTCTCGATGAGGAGCTTGATCGTATCGTTCATAGAGAGCTCAAACCATTGCATCCTTGCATCATCTTTATTGGTTCTTGTTTGGTTATTCTCTTTGTGAGTTTTGGAGCTTATGGTCATCTTGATGACAAGCTCGAGTTCATCGAAAACGGAGTTCACTCGCATCTTCTATGATGTTTTCGATGTTGGAGGTTATGCCGGTTCTTCTCGGTTGGAGGTTTCACTCCTCTATTCGCTGTTTTGATGCTACTCGTCGTCTTGTATCCAACAAGCTTGAGTTTGCTCAATTTGGAGCTCATATGAAGAAGTTTCACTACATGAAATCCGTTAATCCATGACGGATTTCCCATGAAGTTCGTGAAAACTGTCATGGACGGCCTAGTATAGCCCCGCAAGCCCGCTCAAGCCCACTGAAGCCCGCCTAATTGTTCTCGTATAAAATGCTAACCCTAGCATTCCTCCTCAGCCCCCTCCTCCCTCCCTCCACGCAGCCCAACTCCTCTATCTCTAGCCACTCTTCCCCACGCAATTCCTCGCCGCCGCCGCCCGATTCCGGCGATTTCCGGCGGCTATTGCAGGCGCGCAGCACACCCGCATCTTCCCCTCGCTCCGCTCCTTCCTCCCCTCCGACTAGATTCAACGCTGCCGGCCACCAACGCACGCTTGCACCTCCCAATGGCTAGGGTTTCGGTGACGATGCGGCTCCGGCAGATCCTCTCCGTCGCCTACCACCTGCTGGATGGTGCTCCTGGAATAGTACATCGCGAAGGCCTCCTCCCACAGGATGTGCTGACACAGCCCACCCTGCATCGGCTTGCTCGAGATGAGCGTGGGCGTGACGGCCTAGTCCCGCTTGAAGATGGCGGCGGCGAGCGTCGGTGCTCTTCTCGTCCTCTATCTCCAAGAGGCGCGCGCCGGTACAGCAAAGACACCCCCGCCCCTGAACACCGTCCACCCATCCGGTGATGTACAGGTCATCCTCACCCGCTTGGATTCGCCTCCTCCTCGACGCGACACTCCAACATGGACGTGGACGTGGTGAGTTTCCTCTCCCCCTCCCCCCCCCCTCTTATCATCCACCCCCAAATCTGGATGGCACTTGCATCTTTACGTACATCCATATGAATAAGCGCCATTGTTTGGCTCAGTATGTATGGTTCCATTTTTAAAAACGTTGACTGAAACTATCTAGATGGCACTTGCATCTGTAGATGCATAAGAATAAGCATCACACCTTGGTTCAATTTCTGTGTCAATTTGGTTTAACTTTGACTGAACATATATATGAGCAAATATATTATTTTGTTTCAGTTAAGAATGCATGGATTCTGTTCCTGTGACCTCCACTTTTTTGCCTCAACAAGCAAGCAAAGCAAGGACCAATTGATGCTTGTTATGGCCTCTGAAAATTGTAATTGCACCTAGTCTTGTAGGTTAATTATCTGAATATCTGAAATTATATGTTTGGTTCATAGCTGCTGTTCAGGTCACTTATTTATAGGTTAACACTTGTTTCATTCATGGATATTTGTGCAGGAAGGATTGTGTAGAACAGAGAAGGGGCACATGATACCATCCCAGTTTGTTGGCAAACAGGCTCATCTTATTTGCTTTGCACAGATGTGAGTTAAGTAGGCCTATACCATATAAACTGAGCTAACAAAAGGTGGTTCTCTTCTCTGGTAGAAAGACATGGCTGTGTTGCTGTAGTGCTATGTTGTTGTAGCAGTCAACAAGACATTGAGTAAAAGGTTGCTTCTCTTTCATCCGAGTGCAAATCGTGTATTGTTAAGGTTCTGATTAGTTTACACATACTTGTTAGTTCTGACCATGCCTTGCTTAAGGATCGATCAGTATTCATGAAATTTGTTTGCTGCATATGTTCGCACATGTTCCTATCTAAATTAATGTTGGATGTTTGTGTGTGTGTGTGTGTGTGACATTCAAGTCACATATTTGCAATATATGTTGTCTGAAACTTCTGCCATTTGACACAGCACAACAAGCTTTAGAAGTAGCTTTCTTCCATCTACAAAAGCTGAGAGGGAGGAGAGGCACATAAGTTTACCACTGAATAAGTTGCTCCTTAATGTGAGGCACAAAGATTTACCACTGAATAAGTAGCTCCTTTAGACATGATTGATGCTCTAAAACAAAATAATGAAGTATTGTAACAATCTATATCTTTGGGATTTAGAGGTGCACATAGATAATGCAGTTTTAATTTTTCTGCGCCAAATAAAATGTGTCAGATATGTGAGGCAGATATTCCAAACATCGTCTCTTACTTGTCGGAGAACTAATTCGTAATTTCTAGTGGTATGCGTTTTTTCCTAATGGTATTCTTAATGAAGATTGATATCTTCCTTTTGGTATTCTTTTTGTTGAAAATTTTGGTGTTCTTATTCTGGTCTGCATGTAATCCTTTTGATGCCGATCCTTCTGCTATGGATTGCAGTTGGGCACCACTGCCATTGGGTTGAAGAGTAAGGATGGTGTTGTCCTGGCTGTTGAGAAATGTGTCACCTCACTACTGCTGGTAATTTTGCATCTCCACTTGTTAATTTATATTGTTTCTGTCAAATACTAATTATTCAGCTGTATGCGTGATAACTGTTGATGATCTCTTATGGTTGCAAGAGAAATGCATCCTTGCGCAAAATGCCCATATTCTTATATAGGTCCATTGCTGTCCCCTTCATAGACTTTTGATTTTATTTTCACTATATATTTTTTGTTCTAAGCTTCAACTGTTAAGTGTCAATAGATGCATATATTATTCTACAGGTTATATCCAATTTCTTAATGCTCTAACAGGGTAGGTTCTAGTTTTAGCCTAATTTATGCAAATCTATGGTAACCAAAGGTGACATTCTGCCAAATATCGACAAAATGATTCATGCCTACTTACCAGACTAGGAAAATAATACACTACTAGACAACTATAGAAATATGACATGTTTGTTTTCTCAATGCAACTATCCCTTTGTTACCTCCATAACTTATCATCAAGGATCACTGGACATATGGTAATTGAATGAATTTTGTGTACTACTTTATTTATTGTCCCCCTTTGTCAGCCTAGTGTTTTTGTTTCTTGTTTGGATGATATGCACAAGTACTTAACACTTGGTTGTGTTAATTAATTCAGATATACATGAAAATTATATGTCGTAGATACTATGTTATCCTCATTTGTCGGCACTATAAGATTTAAATTTTTTTGGTACCATGTAATTCATTTTCCACATGTTGCAATTCTCTTATTTCTACTATCTATTCATATCTGTAG
This sequence comes from Aegilops tauschii subsp. strangulata, assembly GCF_002575655.3. NCBI lineage: Eukaryota > Viridiplantae > Streptophyta > Magnoliopsida > Poales > Poaceae > Aegilops > Aegilops tauschii. The sequence goes on along the minus strand of NC_053040.3, from coordinate 31,426,445 downwards.
ATATCTAATGTTCTTGTAAATATGCTAGGTATGATTGAGTAGCGGGCTACTTGGTGCTTCTCATCACAATTCGCCACGACCTGATAGTTTCCATCAGGAGGGCCGATGGCAAGAACTTGAATAACAACCTCAATAGTTTATATGTTTTGTTTATGTAAACTGGAGTGTACTATTTCTTAACCTTGCTGTGTGTATATTTTGTCAATCTATGTTGTAAATTATCCTTTCATGGAGGATTTTGTGAACTGCAAATGTTGTAGATACCTGTGGCAGGGTGCATATTAATTGATATGTGTATGGAATTCTGGAAATACTTATCTTTGCCCAAAATTAGCAATATGATCTGTATAACGCATTATGCTAGAAAATACTCGATGAAAATTGGGCTGAAAGAAAGAGGCTAATGGGGTGTACCAAATTTAAATTGTTCCTACATCTATGACGATTTCTGTGACGAAAAATAGTGTCCACGTAGGCAGCCACGTCATTCCAATGTGTCCATTGAGAATCCTACATAGCATGGGTCCATGACGGTTGTTTTCGTCATGAAGGTTAGGGCCTGGTTTGGGCTGGGCGGGCCTCGGGCAGATCCTTGAGGTCAAGATCCGTCATGGATGGCATGATGTCAAATTATGACGCGATATACATGACGGATTTGAAATCCGTCCTCGATGAGCACCCATGACAGTTTTTCCCTAATCTATGACGGACAAGTACCGTCATGTACTAACAGATTTCTTGTAGTGTTTTGGCAGTTTTTTTTCTCCCTGCGGTAGTACCACGGTGGCAGCGGTAGTACCGCTTGTAGCGTCAAGCGGTAGTACCGCTCCAGTACCGCTCTACTACCGCCTCGATTTTGGGTCTGCTCTTTTCATGTCGGGTTCAGCGGTAGTCGCGCGGCAGTAAGGCACGGTAGTACCGCCTATAAGCAGTAGTACCGCTCCGGTCGAGCGGTAGTACTGCTACTGCACTACTGCCACTGTACTCTGCTCTGTCCTGCGTCCTTTTGTCCCGTGTTCTGCTCCTCCAGCGGTAGTACCGCTGGGGTGAGCGTTAGTACCGCTTATCGGCGGTACTACCGCCCCAAGGTTCTTGTGTTGTTGCTCCTTTTCACTGCTTCTTCCGCCCGAGCGTTAGTACCGCTCGTGGAGCGGTAGTACCGCTCGTGTGCAGGCTGAGCACATAACGGTTGGATTTTCCCCCTGCTATAAAAGGGGGTCTTCTTCCCCAATGAACCTTATCCTTTTGAGCTCATGTTCTTCCCCCATTGTTGACCTTCTTCGAGCTTGCTAACTCTCAATCCCTCCATGGATTCTTGCTAGTTTTTGAGGGAAAAGAGAGGGGAGATCTAGATCCACATTTCCACCAATCACTTTCTCCTCTATGTGAGGGGAACCCCTTGGATCTAGATCTTGGAGTTCTTGGTGTTCTCCTTCTGGTTCTACCTCTCATTTTCCTCCCTAGCATTAGTTGCTTCGGTGGGATTTGAGAGAGAAGGACTTGGGCACTCCGTGTGCCCTTGCCATTGCATTTGTGCATCGGTTTGACTTCTCCACGGTGATACGTGGAAGTTACAAATTGAGAAGCTCATTACTCTTGGGTGCTTGGTACCCTTGAGCTTGTTCCTCTTGGGTGCTTGGGCGCCCTAGACGGTTGGTGGTGTTCGGAGCTCAATCATTGTGGTGTAAAGCTCCGGGCAAGCATCGGGGTCTCCAATTAGGTTGTGGAGATCGCCCCGAGCAATTTGACGGGTTCTGGTGACCGCCCCCAAGGGTTGCCAAAGTGTACGGGTTCGGTGACCGCCCCCAAGGGTTGCCATTTGTACGGGTTCGGTGACCGCCCTCAAGGGTCCCTTAGTGGAATCACGGCATCTTACATTGTGCGAGGGCGTGAGGAGATTACGGTGGCCCTAGTGGCTTCTTGGGGAGCATTGTGCCTCCACACCGCTCCAAACGGAGATTAGCATCCGGAAGGGTGTGAACTTCGGGATACATCGTCGTCTCCGCGTGCCTCGGTTATCTCTTACCTGAGCCCTTTACTTATGCACTTTACTTTGTGATAGCCATATTGTTTCTTGTCATATTTCTTGCTATCACCTAAGTAGTTTTTCTTGCTTAGCATAAGTTGTTGGTGCACATAGGTGAGCCTAGCTGTTGTAGGTTTTGTGCTTGACAAATTAACAGCTAGGTTTATTCCGCATTTGTTCAAGCCTCAACCATAATTATTTTAAAGCGCCTATTCACCCCCCCCCCCCCTCTAGGCGACATCCACGATCTTTCAACTGCAGCTCAGAGTCGGTAACGATCATGATCCAACTGTTTATGCATCTTCATATTGTTCCTGGGTGATCGTAGGACAATTATTTGTTTTCTACTACGTTTCCCAACATGTCATGAGGGCTGCCATTGGAGAATAAGAAGAAATGATAGAAAGGTGCCTTGTATGTGATGAAGATTGAGCTTTGTGTTTAGTTATTTGTAGTAGTAGCCTCAACACGTGGTGGCGGCAACACTGGAGGACTTTAGTCTTGGTGGTGCTCCTCGTGTACCGAGTCTCGATTATGTGGGTGAAAACCCAAGGTCTGGCCTTCATTGGTTGTGCTTGGCAATGTTCTAGTTGAAGGCATTGTTTTCAGAAATCGGACTTTCTCTAGGGTGAAAACCTAAGATCGGGCGACGATGGTGCTTGTGCTCTGTTCCTTCTCGGAGGGGTCGCCTTTGGAGAACCTCTTTTGCGGTCCAGGTGCTATCTTTGGTGGTGGTTAGTGTGCTGCTGCCGCGAGTGACTGATCACTGTGGCGTTTTTTTCCTCTTGTTGGTTGTGTGCATCCTCAATGTCTAGTGAACATTTTGTTGGTGCAAAGGCTGGGTGTAATTGATATCTTCGTGATATTAATATATTCCCTTTGTCAAAAAAATCAATGGCGTCCATTCAAATGTAGACCAACTCTGCCCATAAGTACTCATAGGCGACTCCCTTAGGTTACAAACCACACGAAGAACACTCGAACTAAGGATGGACTCGACATCCCAAGTGGTAGAATTTGCAAGCTACTATGCGGTATAGGCTACACACTTCTTCCAAAACAGAACTTCTCCCAAAGAGGGCTATCACAACGAGACCCCACAAAAGACTCGGGGGCTACTTACAGCGGCATCCCCCCGGGTAGACCCATGGCGAAGAGTCGGCCCAGGACACATCTCACTATCACAGGGACTTAGACATATCTATAATTTTTGCTATGTTCGTGCTATTTTTAAATCATTATTTTATACTTTTGACAAAATTTTATATTAACTTATGATACTTACCAATTAATCCATTACCTAGGGCCAGTTGTTGTTTTCTGCATGTTTTAGACTTAAGAAACACCGTTTCAAAGACAGAAAAGTACCTCGCAATGTTTTGGATCAGAACGAAGCCAGGGGTTCCCAAGGGGGGTGGAGAGGAGCTCGGGATCCACGAGGTGGGCCCATGAGGCTCGGGAGATGGTCACGAGGTGATGCCGTGTGGAGGCCCTAGGACACCTCTCTGCCGCCTCTCGCCCCCCTCCCCTCCTTTCCTATTTATCGAGGATTTTTCATGTCGTTGCCACCTGCTGTTTCCAACTAGAGGCCTTTTCTGGTAAATGCAAATTCTCATACCAGGCTTGATTAGAACACTATTAGAACACTCAGCAGGAGTAGGATGCATGTTACCTCTAAGATAGTCCCAAACCTAGTTGATATCTCTCGTGTGAATCCTGTTCCAGATTCTCCACGCCCACCTTGTTTCACAAAATCCCCAAATCATGAGTATAGCCGCGAAATACCTGCGACCTTTTGACAAAAGAAATTGAATTATTTTATTATCACATAATAACACTCTACTCACTAGCCTATTTATAACAAGTTCACCTCTCCCTCTCCGTCATCTTCTTCCCCAGCCGCACCACCGCATGACAAGCTTGCTGCCGCCGGCGCACCCCCAATCACCGCTGCTTCGAACACCTCACCTAGCTGTTATGAGTAGAAATTGCACCACTATAGAGGGCAACCGGCGCTGCTCGAAGCTCGCCGGTGTTTTTGCTGCGAGGAAGCTGTAGATTGGTATGAGCGAGTGCAAGCACCTGGTGTCGCAACGACGACCAGGACGGGCTACGAATGGCGATCACCTGGTCTGCAAGCGATGACCCATGGTGCTACAACGACACTGAGTGGTGCTGCAAGCCATGTAGAACGGAGCGGAGCGGAGCGAGGGGGGGGGCGCTGCTAGAAGCAGGAGTCTTGGTGCGCCACCAACAATGACGCTACGAGAGCGAGGGCAAGTGGCAACAAGACAATGTAGAAATCTTTGCGGTGACACTGCATATGGAGAAACTAGGAGCAAATTTTGAGGCTACTAGGCGGTGACGAGACTGAAATTGCAGCAATAGTTTAGCTATAAGATAAGAACCACATAGGGGTACGAAGACAGCTCCACATACAATTGTACAGTCGAGTACGACAAAGCATGGTTTGGAAGGGGAATACAACCATACTGTAGTTTACATTCAGGTTCTCAAGCACAGGCAGAATCTTTTTAAAACACATTTTGCGATCGAGCACAGAAGAAACAAAGCAGAGTCATTCAACACAGGGTGCAGGTGGGCATGAAGCCGAGTCTCAGAAGAAGTCTGGGCCTTGCTGGAAGAACTCAAGGTCTGGGTGAGTGCTTCCACCTGAAGGACTTGAATGCCTCGAATGCCTGCGTCAACAGAAAACCAGGAGGTTGGCATCAGCTGTTCATCAGAGTTTCAGCGAGTGACCACCCCTAAACCCTAGGAGGATGCAACTAGGAATAAGCATAGTTGTTTCGATTATATGTTAGTGAACTGTGTTCAATGACTTCCATGACGCAAGAATATATAGAAATTTGTATTGTGCTAGATGTTGCATTGGATGTGAGTTAGCAATCAGCGCGAAAAAATGAACTATAAGAACGGTTTGTTTCTTACTTGAGACAACAAACCTTTCTAAAGCGATAGTATCAGGTACAATAACAGGCCATCTTGAGCCTTACCGGTTGCCAAGCATAAAGTGGGTCTATAGAAAATGTTAAGAAAAGCTAACTTACCTCACAAAGCGACATGGTTCAAATCCTGGAACACCGGGCGGGCCAATTGGATCATAGCGTCTACCGGGCGGAACACTCCTATTATGAAATATTTGATTCCGTTTATGAGAGAAGAAATACTGCAATGGAATATTTAGTAAAGGAAAAATGAACATACCCAAGGTCACCAAAAGGAGTAGAAGGATTTGTAGGAAAGAAGCGTGGATCATTTGGACCTGCAAATAGGTTCCATGTTAGACAGTACAGAGGAGCAAATGTAAAGAGATTCCACAGATACTCAGTTAACATATTACCTACGTGCATACTACCACCTGTCCCACCACTGCAAAAAATAAGACACATGGTTAATTATGTGCGGAAGAACTGATCTGTCGATGCTTTTACATGTATATTATGGTTGGAGATAGACCTGTGAGGGTAGAAGCCAACATCAGGAACAGCGAAGGTGTCATCATGATCAACTGGAGCTACTGGAGGATAAATCAGCCTGTACCACAATACATAAACGGAAATATTAGCCCCGTTATCAATATCCTATAACCAATTCACTGGTAGCCTATTTATCCTACAAAGAGTGCTAGTGAGTGCAAATTTTGGTAAAACCGAAATTAAATTGATATGAACCGGCCCCTACACTAGTTTGTGCACTTGTAAAGAAAATTCTTAGGAAATTCAGAGTACTATAAAGTGTCAATTCAGGCACATGTACCTAATTTCAAATAAATAAATAAATAATCATATGCGTGATGTAGCAAAAGGGCAGGACAGAGTACAAGTATAGAGCAAAAGGATGTTCTTATATATATGCGTACAAAATTAGATGGCAATAGAATATGCGTAAGGAAATGCATGCCCATGAAAAGTGAACAAGGCCAGTTGATATCAGGACCGAAGGTATGTTCCAAGACATTCAGCTTGTCATCGAAGGCGGTGTAGGTATGAATGAAGTACAAGAAAACTAGAAAGGACTCACTAGTGGCTAAGCCTTAGAGATTTCTAATCAGATTGGACAGGACTCAATAAAATAACCACAAAGTACAAAAAGGTGAATAAAGGAGTGCCACACAACAGAAGAATGGGATATACAAATGGTTGTGCCTTGTACTTGGGTTTTTCCCACAGATCGTTTTCAGAACTGGAAGTAGAAGTGAAAACAAAATACAAAAAAGGTGTATAAAGAAGTGCCAAAAAAAGAAGAAAGGGAAATACAAATGGTTGTATTCGTACCCGGCAGGTTCAATCATCCTTGTAAACGGGTTTTCCCACAGAACATATTCAGAACTGGAAGAAGTTCCAACAAAGTACAAAAAAGGTGAATAAAAGGAGTGCCACACAAAAGAAGAAGGGGAAATACAAATGGTGGTATGCTTACCCGGCTGGTACAGTTATCCTTGTACTTGGTTTTCGAACATAACATTTCCAGAACTGCAAGGAGAAGTGCCACGTGTTAGAGAATTATTAAAAAAATGGTGTCGGCTACAACAGAAAAGCTTTGGAAGTTAAACTTTAGGCGAAGGAGGATAATCATCAGAATATTACCATAAAAGCCCAAATTCCCTAAATAATGATATTAATTCATTTGTACCAAGTAAAAGTGCAACATGGAAGTAATTACAGAGGGCAATATACTAGATTATTTGTTTGCGATGAGATAAACAGGAACTTAGTCTTATTTTTAGTGTCAAAGATGGAGATGGGACATGCCACAAGTTTAAAACCGAGCATAGAAATACCTGTTTATTGACGAACTGCTCTCAACATTAGGATTCTGGGCGGCAGCAGCATCCTTACCATTCAATTCAGCCAATAAGCTTAAGTTCAGGATATTAATGAAGTCCGTAAAATTCTTGTGCAAATCTTTATAATTCCTGGTCTGTTCTTCAGAGAAGAAATCCTTCACACTATATACAAGGAACCAGGGTCAAAAACTCGAAATTATAAACTGGAATATCAAAACTATTCAACATAAGGCCAGTCAACAGAGCAAGTACCCAAAATATTTTACATAATGATAAACTAAACACGACAAAACTGTCCTCTTGGCTGCACTGGGTCTTGCTTAAGAAATAAATTAGAAATAGATTTAGTATTACTTATTGCCCCTTGTATCACACTGGATATCCATATCCATATCTTGTGCAGAAAATCCTACTCAATCGAACAAAATACATTTCTATACTAAGATATTTGTAGCAACCCAATTCATCACATAGTAGAATAGAGCAAGCACACTAACAGGCTGGCAGAATTTATAAACAGGCTCTATAAGTCTAGCTCATCGTTACTAGTTACACCATTTATACTGTTCCTCTTATAGAGACACCGTTTCTATAATGCTTCTTAATACAAGTGAAGGGACTTAACAAAAAGAATGTGCATACAACAAAGCACAAAAAACCATCGCAGTAGCTCAACCATTGAAGTAGTCTTTACATATATAAAATGTCTCCACACATAAAAAAGAACAGGGAATGTGTAGCGAAGCTGCAGTATTGGTTATATACATCATATGTCCAAAGAAACAGGTCTTGAGTTCAAATAGCATGGCTTACAATTCATGTTATTATGTCACGAAATATTTTAGTCAGCCGAGGTGGCAATGATGGTAATAGACGAAACCGACCATCAACATGCAAACTGAAATATGTATAGTTGCAAAGCAAATTTCTAATATAGCCCCACTTGTTAGTAACAAAATAGTGGGAAGGTGAAAAGATCATCACTACCGACTGAAATATTTTTGGAGTGAAGATTACCACATAATGTACATGTCTTAGATCACAAAACATATTTCCGTGTGAAGCAAGTAACATGTGTTCTAGTAACAATAATACGAAAAGCACATGGAATCTAAGAATGATATAAAAAATAATAACAAGACTGGAACATACTTTATGTGGACATTGTATGGTTTCTTGTGTTGTGCCTCAAGATCCCGCGCATTAATAGCAAGGAAGTCAGCAATCCCTAGACATTCCATTAAGATGCTCTTCTTCCTGCCCTCCTCCTCCTTGGAGTACAAAAAGGCATAGCAGTTGTACATACTGTTCCAACCCTCAAATCCCACCTCCACCTCGTCTAGAATCAAGCAAAATAAAAACAATAAACATATAATTAAAGGCTGGCAAGTACAATGCAATTCAGGACTCTGCAGAGTCACTTTCCTCTTCCATCTCACAACAAAATATAACTTAATTAATTCCCATCGAGTGAACCAACTAGACAGACTTTAAACTCTCATTAGATAATTACAATTTATTATATTCCAGCTAGAATGACAGGTACATTAGTTCCACAATGCAAGCAGGAAAGAAAGCCACGGGTTCCATTCGTTTAATGACCGGATGTTCCGTCCCTCACTATTGGTAACAACTATTTAGCGTAAAGCTAAGTTTTGAAATTTAGATTTCAATTCCCGCCTATTAAGATAAGTTTGACCCTGAAAATAATTCCAAATTTATCCTTTCTAAAAAAGGGTAAGGTCTGCCTTATGTTGTCTTTTCGTCCAACTCCCCTCAACTCACTACGTAAGCTCTGCCCATACCACCACAATTTTATTGAACTTTTCCCACCGGTTCCTTGAAAACCAACTAAACTGCCCCACTTCTTATTTTTACCAAATAAAATCATGTTTCATTGGTAAGTCGATAATGTTATGTGGGTCAGTCCATCAAACATGGTGTCTTATCCCTTAATTACTGTCCTAGTTAATTAAGAAAATTTGTTAGCAAAGAGTCAAGTCAGTTTGGAGACCGTATTAGAATTCGAAGAGATGTACTTGATTGTTGATGAACTTTTCTATACTTTAGAAAAGGGCTGAACCCTCTAAATAAAGCTGAGAAGAATATTGCCGTTTAGTTTTATGTACTTCTCAGTAATTAAGGTGGGTTATGTATGTAGTAGAACATCCCAATTTGGTATCAGATCTATCTATGATGGCGAGCAAAGAAATCAAGATCGAGGCTTTGGAACAGATGAAGCTCATCATGAAGCAATTGGAGGCCTTCACATGCCAAAGAGGGAAGCAACAGATGCTCCTTGTGGGACAAGTGCAGTGCTTGACGGCGCTCAAGCAACGACAGTCGGCCCTGCCACCCACCAGATTTAGCGGTCGCGGCTGCCGCCCAAGACAAAACCTCTGTGTCCCAGCCCTCCCCATCGACGATGCGCACCTGGTGGGGTAATCGCCATAGCCGCCACAACCCGACCTCTACCCATGCAACACATCCATGTACCACTAGACTCCATCCCCCTGTCACGTTTTAACCTTGACGTATCTGCAGTTTCAGTTGCTGGTTGTTTCCCTCAGTAGTTAAATAAGTTCAGTTGGATGTGTTGTTCTGAATGTCAACTGAATCAGCCACAAGCGAGCTGCGTTCTTGCTGCGGCCTTGTTTTTTTAGCTCAAGTTAGTTAGCTTTAGACTCAGCACGATTCAGGCTCGTGGGATGGCACGCGCAGTTGTAGGATCGTGGCGAGCTTTCAGTTTTTCTGTTAGCGACTGAATAAAAGGAGGAACAGAAAAGACGCACTCTTTACGCGTCGCAAAAACCTCTCTCTGTGTGGCTGCGTTCCTTCTCTGTTCCCTTCCACCTCGTGTGTGTGTGTGTGTTGTGTTCTTCAGAGAAAGAAATTCAGAGAGGGAGAGAGAGTCGATCACTGCCAGAAATCCAACATTTGGTATACAGAGCTTTAGGTTTAGGACCTTGGGCGTTTGGCGGTGGTGATCGGAGGAGCTTTGGCGGCGGCGATGGGGGATACATCTCCTAAGAATAGCGACGGCAAGAGCAGCGGCAGCGGTGGCGGAAAGTACACGCCGCCGGTGGCCAGGAGGTCGACCACAGGCGACGGTGACGGTGCCGTGGTGCTGGCTGCTCCGTCGAGAGGCACCAATGTGCCCGTACAGTACCCTATGCTGACGGACACGAATTACTCTCTGTGGGCCATCATGATGAAAGTGCTGATGAAGGCCCTCCGCGTCTGGTCGGTGATTGACGGCTCCGGCGAGTACGACCAAGCGGCGGACGAGGGGGCCTTCGCGGCGCTCTCTCAGTCCGTCCCGGATCATGTTATGTTGCAGGTTGCGGACTGCGACACCGCGCAAGAGGCGTGGGAGATGCTCCGATCACCACGCATCGGGGAGGATCGCGTGAAGAAGGCGCGTGCGTGGCAACTGAAGAGGCAGTTCGATCACCTCGACATGGAGGACGGGGAAACTATCCCGGAGTTTGCCAGGAAACTCACCACGTTGGTGAGTGAGATCTGCTCCCTCGGCGTCACCCTTGCGGAGGAGGCCGTGGTGGAGCGGCTGTTCAGCGCCGTGCCGGATTGCTTCGCCGATGAGTAGTGGGGCGACGTCACCACGATGACGGTGCAGGAGGCTGTCGGGCGCCTCATGGCGTTCGAGGAGAACCAGCGGGGGCGCCGCCAGAGCCGTGGCGACAACAACGAGCAGCTGATGCTCGTGACCCGTGCGCTGGAAACCCTTATGAAAGGGAAGAAGATCGTCAACCACACCGGGGCCTCCGGCTCTGGTTTGAAGGAAGGAGGCGGCCAGAGCGGCGGACAAGGCGACGGGCAGGACAAAGGCCATGGTGATCGCGGCTAGAACAATGGAAAGGGCAAACAGAAAAGGCATCGTAAGTTTGATATCTCGAAAGTAAAATGTTTTAACTGTGATGTGAATGGGCACTTTGCCTCGGACTGTCGTGAGCCAAAGCGGGAGCGAGCTAACCTGACACAGAAACAGAGTGATGAAGATCCGGCTCTCCTTATGGTTGAAGATTGTGAGTTGGTTCCTGATGCTGGACTGACAGAAAGAAGGCTCATGTTGAATGAAGAAAACGTCAGACCTAAGCTTTCAGGAACTGCAAACAAGTCTTGGTACTTGGATACTGGAGCTAGTAACCATATGACCGGTTGTGTTGAAAAGTTTGCTGAATTGGACCGAAAGATCACAGGTTCAGTTCGTTTTGGGGATGGTTCAGTCGTTGGCATTGAAGGGCGTGGGTCAGTCCTGTTCCTAGCTCATAATGGTGAGCACCGTCTCCTAACAGAGGTGTACTACATCCCAAGATTAAAGAGCAACATTATTAGTCTTGGGCAACTCGATGAGTTTGGTTGCAAGTATTCAGTGGATGAAGGACTGATGACAGTCCTCGACAAGGAGCGCAAGGTGCTAGCAAAAGTAAGAAGAGCACCAAAAAGACTATACATTCTGAATATTGAGCAGTCTGAACCGGTGTGTCTGATGTCGAGAGCATCAGAAACACCCTGGCTATGGCATGCACGTTTTGGGCACATAAGCTTCCATGCATTGCGGTTATTGTCCAGAGAGAACATGGTGATGGGTCTGCCAATGATCGATCAAGTAGATCGTCTCTGTGAGAGTTGTCTAGTCGCAAAGCAGAGGCGAGATCCTTTTCCCGCTGAAGCTTCCTATCGAGCTGACAAGGCACTGCAATTGCTCCACGGGGACTTTTGTGGTCCTATCTCCCCTGCAACCTTTGCGGGGAAGAATTATTTTCTGCTACTTGTTGATGACCACACAAGGTACATGTGGGTTGTGCTGATCAAAAGCAAAGATGAAGCACTTGAGGCAGTTAAGAAGATAAGAGCAGCACTAGAGGTTGAGCTAAATCTGAAAGTCATGGCCCTGCGGACAGATCGTGGAGGGGAATTCACTTCCAAGAACTTTGCTCAGTTCTATGAAGGACTCGGAATCAAGCATTACTTGACTGCACCGTATTCTCCTCAACAGAACGGTGTTGTTGAGAGGAGGAACCAGACTCTGGTGGGCATGGCAAGAAGCTTGCTGAAGAGCAAAGGGTTACCTGGTCAGTTTTGGGGTGAAGCAATAGCTACTGCAGTGTACTTGCTGAATCGAGCACCAACAAAAAGTGTCTGTGGCATGACCCCGTATGAAGCCCTGTACTAGGTGAAGCCGAGAGTAGATCACCTGCGCACGTTTGGATGCATTGGTCATGTAAAGAAGGTCGGGTGGCATCTTCCAAAACTTGCTGACCGGAGTTCAGAGATGGTGTTTATTGGTTATGAGCCAAACAGTAAAGCATACAGATTATTTGATCCACGCACGAAGAAACTGTGTGTGTCTCGAGATGTTGTGTTCGAAGAGGATAGATGCTGGGAATGGACCCCCGGCGATATTGTGGGGAGCTCGGAGACTTTGTCAGTGCAGTACAATGTACACCTCGATGATGCACATACTGTTGCCCAGCCAAAGCATACTGTTCATCATCCGACAACAGAAAGTCTGAAGGAGAACAGACTCACATCTGAAGAAATAGCTGCAGGTTTCAGACCAGAGGATTTTGTCACCCCTGCCAGAGATGAAGCATCTTCTGGACCTCGGTTTGTGTCACCTCCTACTGGTGCCTCGACGCCAACGAGCACTGAGGGACCATGCAGGTACCGCCTCCTGGAAGAAGTCATCGAAGAAGCACCGGTGGCTACTCTGACAGACTCGTGTCTGCTCGGCATCGAAGAGCCAACATCTGTTGAAGATGCGAGCAAGGAGGAAGCATGGAAAAATGCTATGCAGATAGAGCTTAAGTCAATCGAGGACAACAACACATGGGAACTTGTTGATTTGCCAACTGGACACAAGGCAATTGGGTTGAAGTGGGTCTACAAACTAAAGAAAGAACCTGATGGCAGAATTGTGAAACACAAAGCAAGATTGGTAGCTAAAGGCTATGTGCAGCGTGAGGGAGTTGATTTTGAGGAGGTGTTTGCTCCTGTAGCCCGGTTGGAAACAATTCGATTGCTCATTGCCATTGCAACACAATAGAGATGGGAAGTACACCACATGGATGTGAAATCAGCTTTTCTGAATGGCGAATTAAAAGAGGAAGTGTATGTCATTCAACCCCCTGGGTTTGTACTCGAGGGACAAGCACATAAGGTTCTGAAGTTGCATAAGGCTCTATATGGTTTGAAACAGGCACCCAGGGCGTGGAATGAGAAATTGCACAACACTCTGGTTGACTTAGGATTTGAGCAATGCCCATTTGAGCATGATGTGTACAGGAGGTCGAAGCTTGTTGTAGGGGTGTATGTAGATGATCTGATCATCTTCAGGACCAAGCCCAACTGAAATTGGTGAGTTCAAAGAGCAAATGAATAACCTTTTCAGTATGAGTGATTTGGGACTATTAAGCTACTACCTTGGTATATAAGTTAAACAACAGTCAAATGGGACGTTTCTGAGCCAATCAAGCTATGCAGCAAAGATTCTGGAGAAGTGTGGGATGAGCAACTGTTATGCTGTTCAAACTCCAATGGAAGCTCAGCTACATTTGAGCAAGTTCAGCACTTGCAAACCTGTTGATCCCACTCTGTACCGTAGCATTGTAGGAAGTTTGAGGTATTTGACCCATACCCGTCCAGATATTACATATGCCGTGGGAATTGTAAGCAGGTACATGGAGAAGCCTGCGACTGATCACCTAGCGGCAGTGAAACAAATTCTGCGGTACGTGAAGGGAACACTGAACTTTGGTTGTTTCTATAAAAGAGAAGAAGAAACTTCCATGTTGCTGTGTGGCTACAGTGACAGTGACTTGGGGTGGGGGGGGGGGGTGATGTTGACGACAGAAAGAGCACTACTGGAATCATCTTTTATCATGGATCAAGCCCATTAACTTGGCTCTCGAAGAAGCAGAAGGTAGTATCGCAATCATCATGCGAAGCTGAGTATGTTGCAGCTGCAGTAGCTGCCTGTCAGGGTGTGTGGTTGAGCAAAATGCTCACTAGTCTGACAGGGCTTGAGGGTGATCAAGTGGTTCTGAAGGTGGACAATCAGTCAGCCATTGCATTGAGAAAAAATCCAGTGCATCACGAGAGAAGCAAGCACATTGACATGAAGTACCACTATATTCGTGAATGCATTGAGAATGGAAGCACACTGGTGGAGCATGTACGCACGGGTGATCAGCTCGCCGATATCTTGACAAAGCCCTTGGGGAGGATTAAATTTCAGGAACTAAGGGACAGGATTGGTGTGTGTGTAGAACAGCAGATACATCAAGCTTAAGGAGGTGAATGTCAGTATTAACCTTGACGTATCTGCAGTTTCAGTTGCTGGTTGTTTCCCTCAGTAGTTAAATAAGTTCAGTTGAATGTGTTGTTCTGAATGTCAACTGAATCAGCGAGAAGCGAGCTGCGTTCTCGCTGCGGCCTTGTTTTTTTAGCTCAAGTTAGTTAGCTTTAGACTCGGCACGATTCAGGCTCGTGGGATGGCACGCGCAATTGTAGGATCGTGGCGAGCTTTCAGTTTTTCTGTTAGCGACTGAATAAAAAGAAGAACAGAAAAGACGCACTCTTTACGCGTCGCAAAAACCTCTCTCTGTGTGGCTGCGTTCCTTCTCTGTTCCCTTCCACCTCGTGTGTGTGTGTGTTGTGTTCTTGAGAGAAAGAAATTCAGAGAGGGAGAGAGAGTCGATCACTGCCAGAAATCCAACACCCCCTTTCACCATCTCGAGCCATCTCATTACTCGCCGCAGCTGCCCCTTAACACCAATCAGGGCTAGCTACTTTGCACCCCGACCTCATAGCTCAAACTCCACCCCAAATCCCACCCCGATTTTCCACCCGCCTACCCGAAGATTTACGAGAAGCAGCAACTATACAAATCACAGTCACGTTCACGCCTCCACCTGCCAAGCTATTTCATATGCCGTTATGGCAGTGCCCCCCTCCAAAACCATCTACGGAACCACCCCGCCCATCACTTCCCTTCTGACCTTGCCTAACCATCACCAGTGGTGAAGGCAACTAATTGGTTATATTTGACGCGCTCAATAGCTAAACGCTGATGCTTGCTGTACATATACGTACATATTGCACTAGTCAATATTTACGTCTAAAGCTACCTTTTGTTGGGCCTTGTCAATGCACGTACGCGAGTCTACCATAGTATTAAAGATATGGCCGAACTAGCGACTAAAATTACTCTTGTACTCATACTGAAAACATGATTATGCGTGACAGCAGCGGTAGGGCCCAGCAAGAGGTGGCGACCAACGGCGGTCAATCGGCGAGGCGGCGACCCGCTGCATGTGGGCCGTTGACCGCCGACAGCAACTCACTAAAATATCTAGTGAGATATTTTGAGTGCTAGTACTTATGTTTAGATTGTAGTCGTATTTTTTGCACAAGTAGTATATCTCTAGTATTCTAGTGATCTCGCTCTTACATATATAGTTGTATTTATATGTGTTTCTCCTTCACAAATTCTGCCACACCTAAAAATTACTCCGGCCACTGCCACTGACCATCACCTCGACTCAGGATCATGTTCTGCCATTGCCCCGCTTCCACAAGCTCGACTTCCCAACATATGATGTCTCAGTCGATCCCCTTTGTTGGCTCAATATGTGCAAGTAGTTTTTTCGTGGGTAGCGCACATAATGACGCTGACAAGGTTTGGACTATAGCCTGTCATCTCACCAATGAGGTTCAGTTGTGCTACTTACAGCTTGAGCTAGACTTTGGCATGCCAACATGGGAGCAGTTCAAGGAGGCCTACCACGCTTAGTTGGGCCATCACTTCGTGCAAATCCCTTGAGCGAGTTGGCACATCTGACGTTCTTGCAGACTACACCAGCAGGTTACTAGTGGTCAAGTGCCACAACAATGATCCATTAACATCACCCCAACAACGGTTTTGGTACATGGTCTTCGTATTGACGTTCAGCTTCAACGGCCATCCGACCTCCACACTGCCATATCCTTTAACAAGGCCTATGAGCAGCAGCATTTCCCTCCAACAACATCACCACACCAGCCTTTTGGTTCCACGGGGCCTTGTACCCCTCCGATCTTCCTACGGTCAATGCAGTTACATTACCTTCTTCTCCAACACCACTACTAGCACATGTTCTTCCGTTGAACACAACAGAACCAACCCCACCACAACAGGTTCGGCGCCTGACTCCAGTTGAGTTTGCAGAATGTCTTAGTCAAGGCCTTTGCCTCAACTGCGACAGATCTATGTTCGGGATCACCGGTGGATGCGATTCTTCTTCATCGAGGCTGATGACTACGACAAAGATAGCTCCACAACTGATAGCACCCAAGGCCCCTGTGGGTAATTGACAACCTACAACTTGCAGATATGCTGTTTTTCGAGGAAGGGAGATATGTTATGTGGGCTAACTCATCATATGTGGAGTTTTGTCCCTTAATTAGAGTGCTAGTTGATTAAGAAACTTTGTTAGGAAAGGGTCTAGTTAATTTAGATATTGTAGAGTTTGAATAGATTTACCGGCTTCTTGGTCATGCATTTGAATAGATCAATCGGCTTCTTCGTCATGTCTTGTCTACGATATAAAGGGGCTGAGTGGCGGACCCATGTCAATAAAGCAGAGAAGATTATTATTTTTTACCTTTATCTACTTTTCAGTAATTAGGTTTATGTTAGTAGTAGATCCTTGCAAATAAGTATTGATTCAATTGGAAGCTAAAGTACGCAATCACATAAACAATAAACTAGCAGGTAAATCACGGCCTTTACAATACAAAACACATGAGTAATATAAACCTTCTCTCTTATGTAAAAATACATAGTTTTTGGAATGATGGATTCTTGAATGCACAAAGACAAAAGTAGAAATTATATAATAAAGTGACCATGCCTTTGTTAATTTCACGAGAATACGAAGAACATGAATTTGCAAATTAAGTTATTTTGCAACAATTTGAGAGAGTGAATACACATACAATACAAAAAACACAATTTGTAAGAGCTTTAAACTATTGTTCAATAGAAAGGTGGCGTTCCTGCCAGTTGTTAGGAAAAAAAATCCTTGCCAAAAATCAAATGGAAATAAATGTGTAACAAAAGTGCCTGCAAAAATTCCTTCAAAGGTATTTCAATCCAATCAAAGAAGACTTCAACATTGAAATGTCCCTTGGTACTCCCTCCATTCCCTTATACGGCCACTATCAAAAATACATTTTGCATCAATACAAGGCCACCAAAAGTACCAAGGCAAAAATTAATGATGTTTTCCTCGTACTAGTAACTTTTTAATACTTACATGCATGTAGTCATAATGACACTCAGGTACTTTCTTCCCATTCATTCGTTGCATGCTTATGGCATATTAATGATCCCGGTTAACGAGAAGAAAAATATATTTGCAAAACAGTCATTAAATTTTATCTTGGTATCTGTAATATTAGTTTGTGGCCTTGTATAAGGGAATGGAGGGAGTATATAAACTTAAAACCAATCACTTCATCATTGTTTCAATTAATAATTTCTAACAGAAGGAAGTGGTTGAATTTGTGAATACAATGGCAATCATGTGCAAGCATCAGGAAATGTTTTTTTTGAAGGTTTATGTTTTAATTGATGCACAATCTGTAGTTCAAATTGAGTTCTTCAATTACATGCATGTATTAGGATTATTTTGTGTAACCAAGTTCGTTTAAGGTTCAAAGTACTTGATATTAGCTTTTGGTAAGTTACGCGGGCCAAGCACTACAACATACTGATCTACTATGTTGAAAAAATTCTGCCATGTTTAGCGAGCACAGAGCAAGGCAGCATGCAAACCGTCCAATAATTAAAGAGACTCCCACATGATGAGGTGACTAGAATTTGCTGGCTGTTTCTTGATGTTGGCAAGGCTCGTGATGCCATTTGTTTTTATTTCTTCACTTGGCAAGTAATGTGCGGCATGAATGTCAGGAAGGCTGAGTGAATTAATCCAGCGAACTTTTGCCATACGATTCGGTGGCTATTGTGATTTATGTAGGGTAGAGTTAAACAAAGGTTGTAAATTCAATGGTGGATATTGAGATCCTAGCTTTAAATAGCAGGATATGTGATTCTATGTTTGGCGCTAAATTGTCGTTATAGCACGCTATATGATGCCAAATTGTATGCGATGCATTTTGGCGTGAGGCCCCTGCAAACGCTATAGCACCAAGATAACGCGCTATTTAATACTATGATTGACATGCTATATCTTTAGGCGGGAAAACAGAAGGTGAGGTGGTAAATTCAAAACCGGTGAATTAACTATAGTAATAGAGATGTTAGTATATATAGAACATAACAATGCAACGATCAAGTAGTAGTACTTATGTAGTTCCGTAGTGATCCAAGTCTGAAGCCAGAGGTTCAATACAGAACTTACGAAATTTAGCATAGTAACATGCAGTACACTATTAAGTTCAGTCACACGGGCAAATTTAAATTATCAATTCCAAAATAGGAATTTCACTCTCCACTGCATGGATTGAACTGCTAATTTTAGATCAGAACATATAAACATAAACTCTAGCTCGAAAAGGATTCAAAATTCTAAAATGGCATACTATATTACTCCTTCCGTCCAAAATTAAGTGTCTTTGATTACAACTTTTTTTTTGGACGGAGGGCGTACTAACTACCAGAGAAGATCAAACCATAGATGATAAATCTAGGGAAGGGACTGATTCACTGAATTAAGTTGACAATTAAGCCGTTAAACTGTTTGACTCAGGGACACATTTCCCAAATCAACCACGCCTGAAATAGAAGAAGCTGCTACGATATTGCACAATTTACACCTAAATATAACCGAACCATCGATCTACATCTATCCACTCGGGAACTCAACCCGAAAATCATCATTGCATATGCAACTCGGGGTCTGTCAAATCCTAACTAGCAGACTACAGTACGCTCACACAAAAAAACACATATATACGTACATAACATAACCCCTAGGGCTAAGGGCGTAAGAAGAAACGCACCTGCGGGCAGGCGATCCATGAGCGCAGCAGGACCGGCGGCGCAGAGGGAGTATCCATGGCGAGGAACGCGGCGTTTGCAGCAAACGCGATGCCGTCGTGGGCGGAAATGAAAACAGGGCGCGCGGCCCTCACGACCGCCATCGCGGCCTCGGCGGTCACCATCCTGACGCTGTGGGCGTCGGTCGGCGGTCACTGCACTCGGTCGTGGAGGCGGTGGTCTGGCGGCGTTCTGGAGAAGTACCTGTTTATTGACGAACTGCTGTCAACGTCAGGCTACATGGGCAGCAACAGGCAGCGTCCAAATTAGAAATTCCATATTACCAGGCGTGGATCTGGAGGTGAGCACGGGGGAGCGAGGGTGGGTCGGGCGTGCGGGCGCGGCGAGCAGCGGAGGCAGTGATGCCGGGTCAGACGTCGGGGAAGGGCTTGAGACTGCGGCGGTGATGGGAGGGAGTCCTGGGGATACACGGCGGAGCAACGGCGCGGCGTGGGACGGTGCGGCGGTGGAGTGGCAGCGCCCTAGAAAGGGAAGGGGACGAGGGAGCAGAGGAGAGGCTGGGTCGGGGGGAATGAAAAAGGCTAACAAGTACTGCTAGTAACTGAGATCTGTCCCATCTGCGTATGGCTTGCCCGAACGCAGATTAGTGACTTTGCGAAAGGAAGTCGTCGCTGCAGTTTCAGTCAAAGCAAAGTCTTGAGTTTCAGTTCACAGCGCGTCCATCGTCACCTTGAATGCTTGCACGTTAGTTCCTATGGCACTAAGTTTTTTTTTAGTTTCTTTTGCGAGAAGGCCTAAGGCAGATATATTAAGTAACACGTGTCTTCACAAACTCACCCGTACAGAAAATAAAATTATATTTGAATTATTATTGGGGGAGCCGAAGTCTTCTTCCTCCTGCCGCCACCGGCAGGGTGCCGTGAGCATAGCTTGATGCCACCTTGACTGAGCAAACATTTTTGTACCGAGGAGCTTGTAGAAACAGCAGCTGGGAAGTCGTCGATGTAGACCAGGAGATGCCGGCGGCCACATTCTGTGAAGCAAATCGTCGCCCAAGGGAAGAAAACACCAAGAAGGCAATACTAGAAAAATCGTCGCTACCAAGTTCTTTTTTTTTGTCACACTAAGTGATTAGGAGGAGGGGGCAATGTCGCGACCGCCCGACAGCCCACGCCCGCCGGAGGTCCTGCCGCCGGCGCATCCCGCATGATTGCCGCCGCCGCCGTCTTCAGCAGACGTGCTGCCGCCGCCCGACAGCCCATGCCCGCCGGAGATGGATTCTGACAAGGACGAATCATCTGACTCCAAAGAAGTAGCCGAGTCTGATGACGATTCGGACTTTGGAATGGCTGGCATAGCGTGCAACACTACTCCAACCACGAACTTCTTCAAGAGCTACTCGAGTGACAACGAAACTCCTACATTCTGCTTCATGGCTAAAGCATCTAAGGAAAAGGTATCCTGGAAACATCACAAGGTTTACACCAGTGATCAATTTTCATCTAATGAGGATGATCATGCTAAGCTGATCAAAATTGCTAAGAAGCAAGAAAAATCTCTCGAGAAAATTGAGAAAAATCTCAGGAAATCCAAAGGGTTGTTGGTTGAGGAGGCGGAGAAAAACCAGTCTCTGACTGAAGAGCACTGCTCTCTCACTCCTCAAATGGAAGAACTGATTAACCGTCATGATTTTCTCTCAGCCGACCACGAAAGATTGACTTATGACTAGCTAAAAAGGAAATAGGAACTCGATTCGCTGAGAGAGGCTCATGATGATTTAATCAGGGAAAATTCTCTTCTGACCCAACAACTCAAGGAGAAAATTGAGGTATTCATACCACCTTGCTTAAAGTGCCTTGAACGTAATAATGTTGAATCCTTTGTGAATGCTAACCGCTCGGTCGAGGAAAATGGATCTGTGTCCGATGAAAATGCTAGGTTGAAGGATCTTCTTCAGACAAGAATGTTCAAAAGTCTCAAAGGGCATCAAATCCTATATGATGTTCTGGAAATCTATCCTTCACAAAAATCCCAGGAAAGAGGGATTGGGTTTGAAAAAGAAACTCAATGACAATTGCACTTATTGGGAACCTAATCAATATCCTCGCACTGTGTGGGTGCCAGCAAAGAGCAAGACGATCGATCCCACTCTAATTCCAGGATATGATTGTCCCATTCCTCAATACTCATATGACGACTCTTTGGACAATTTCAAAATTTTCAAGAACCAACTTGATGAGGTTTTTGCTCGTTATGTTGTTCCCAACTGCAGGAATGGTTCCCCAAAGAAAACTATCTGGGTACCGAACAAAACTATCGAGTCTTTACTAGAAACTGTGCTACTAACCATCGCAGCTAAAAATGCTCGATACATACTCGAGAAGGCTCGACAGAATGAATATATGCATACTTCCTCAAACTATTATACTCATAAGTCTGGGAAGAATTTCAGTGCTTATTCATTTGATTATGCTCGATCTTCTTCAAGGATCAACTCTCATGATTACCAAAAGAAATCATATCCTGCTCGTTCATATGCTTCAAAGCCACCTGCAAAGATGTGGGTGGTTAAGAAAGGCTAATTCTTCTGCAGGACTATGTCTCCGGGTGTACTGGATGGATCATGGATAGTGGATGCACTAGTCATATGACCGGAGACAAGTCATTGTTTGTCGACCCCAACTTAACTTCTTCATCTCAGAAGTATATTACATTCGGTGATATCAACAAAGGAAAGGTAATTGGGCTAGGTAAAATTGCTATATCCAAGGACAAGAACATTGACGTTGACGTACTTGTTTAGTCTCTTAGATTCATTCTCATGTCAGTCGGCAAGCTTTGTGATCTAGGCATGCTAGTTCTGTTCTCTATCACCAAATGCATTGTCTTTAAGATTCCCTCAGTTCAAACTCGCTTGCTTGCAAAAGCAATTGAAGGTTGGTTGTGGCACCGAAGACTTGGTCATGTAGGTATGAGGAATTTACAAACACTTGTGAAGAAGAATCATCTCCGTGGCATTCCTAGTGTGAAATTCCACAAGAATCGTCTCTATGCTGCTTGTGAGGCTGGTAAATTGGCTAAGAAGCATCATTCATCAAAAACTGTCATGACCAGGACAAGACCTCTAGAAATTCTTCATATGGATTTATTCAGGCCTCCAAATTTTGCCAGCTTCGGTGGAAGTCATTATGGTCTGGTTATTGTTGATGATTTCTCTTGCTATACTTGGGCATTCTTTCTCGACGACAAGACTTGCACCCAAGATATCTTCAAAAGATTCACCAAGAAACCTCCAAATGAATATGACATGCTTATCAAGCATGTCAGAAGTGATAAGGTAGTGAGTTAAAAAATACCAATGTTGAGAACTTTCTCAATGAAAATGGTAGCACTCATGAGTTCTCTGCTGCATACACTCCCCAATAGAATGTAGTTGTTGAGCAAAAGAATATAACTCTCATTGAGATGACGAGAACAATGCTCAGTGAGTACAAAATTCCCATTCGTTTCTGGGTTGATGCTATTAACACTGCTTGCCATGTTGTGAATCGTGTTTATCTTCACAAATTCCTTAAGAAAACTTCGTATGAGCTTATCACTGGCAAGAAACCAAATGTTTCTTATCTGCGTGTTTTTGATGCACCTTGCTACATTCGTGATATGAATCATAATTCCAAGTTTGCACCTAAAGCACATGAAGGTTTTCTTCCTGGTTATGGCTCGAACTCGCATATACTTATCGGGTCTATAACTCTCATCACGGGAAATTTATGGAAACGGTGAATGTGCGGTTTGATGAATCTAACGGCTCTCAAAAAGAGCACCCGTCGAATGTGAACGATGAACCTCCAATTTTGGAAGCTATTCCGCAAATGGCCATTGGCGTGGTTAGGCCCGTCGAAGGAAATACTCATGACTCCTCCTCCGATGAAACTCCTACTGTTCGAAGAAGAACACGTCAAGCTCCTGCCGAAGAAAATGTTGCTCTGAATCCAAACAGCAATCTCAATACAAATGCCAAGCAAAATGAAAATCCTGATGGAAATGGCAATGCGAATGCAAATCCAGATGCCGATTATGAAGGAAATGATCACTCAAAAGGAAATCCTCATCCTCAATTTGCAAATCAAGTTGATCCTACAATAATTCTCAAAGATCTTGAGAATCTAGGTTATCGACCAACAACTCGTTCTCGCACTCATTTGGCTAACTACTGTGGCAATTTCTCTTTTGTCTCATTAGTAGAACCTACCGAGTATGAAGAGGCCATGAATGATCCTGATTGGATAAATGCTATGCAAGAAGAGTTGGTGCAATTCGAGCTTAATGATGTGTGGGAATCGGTCGATCGACCGAATCCTAAGAAGCACAATAACATCGGTACCAAATAGATCTTCCAAAACAAGCAAGATGAAGACAGTATTGCGGTAAGAAACAAAGCACGATTGGTTGCTCACGGGTATAGACAGATAGAATGTATAGATTTTGGTAAAACTTATGCTCCTGTTGCCCGTCTTGAGGCGACTCACATTCTTCTTGCTTATGCAAATTACAATGATATGTTGCTATATCAAATAAATGTGAAAAGTGCTTTCCTCAATGGTTAAATTGATGAGGAGGTCTATGTTAGACAACCACCTGGCTTTGAAAATCCTCAATTCATTAACAAAGTTTTCAAGTTGAAAAAGGCTCTTTATGGGCTCAAGCAAGATCCTCGAGCTTGGTACGACACTCTGAAGAAGTTTCTGCTTGAGAAGGGGTTCAAGCCAGGATCCACGAATTCCACTCTATTCACATGTGCTATTGATGATGATTTATTCATGTGACAAATATATATGTTTGATATTATATTCGAATGTACTAACAATGCGTGTAGCTTGGAATTCAGACGGACGATGTCCAAGAAATATGAGATGTCAATGATGGGTGAACTAAAGTTAGTTCTTGGATTGCAAATTCGTCAACAGAAGAATGGCACTTTTATCTCACAGGAGAAATATCTCAAAGATTGTCTGAAGAAGTTCAGGATGTCCGATTGCAATCACAAAGGTTATAAAACACCGATGCCTACGAATGGTCAGCTAGATGCTGATGTCTACGGTAAAGATTATGATCAGAAAGCTTATCGTTCGATGATTGGTTCTTTTACTCTACCATGTGCATCCAGACCTAACATTATGTTGAGTGTTTGTATGTGTGCTCGTGTTCAAGCTGCACCAAAAGAATCGCGTCACCGAACAGTCAAGTGTATTTTGAGATATTTGGCTCACACCCCCACCGTAGGTTTATGGTACACTAAGGGAGTATATTTTGACCTCATTGGATATTCAGACTCAGATTATGCAGGTAACTGGGTTGACAGGAAATCTACTCGGGGACATGCCATTTCCTTGATAGATCTTTGGTACGTTGGTCGTCAAGGAAGCATAACTGTGTGCCATTATCTATTGTTGAGGTCAAATATATTGTTGTTGGTGCTTGTTGCACTGAGCTACTATGGATGAAGCTGGCTCTGAAGGATTATGGCGTCAAGGTCAAGAAGATTCCTTTATTGTACGACAATGAGAGTGCAGTCAAAATTGCGCACAATCCAGTGCAACACTCTCGCCCCAAGCATATTGAGCCCGGACATCATTTCCTTCACGATCGTGTTACTTGAGAGAAAATTGTGATTAGTCACTTCAAGACCGAAGACAATCTAGCCGATATCTTCACCAAGCCTCTCGATGAGAAAAGAATCTATGCGTTATGGTGTGAACTAAATATCCTAGATTCCGTAAACATGCAGTAAGCTGGACTCAGCACCCATACCAAGACTTCCACATCTTAGAAGGAAAGGGGGCATAACACTCGAGGAGTTTGAATATTTTGACGAAGTAACTTTTCTTTCTGAGAGTGAATACATTAACGAAGAACTAGACTACCGAGTGCCACGACCAGTTGTGCGACGCTCGGGGTCATACAGTTCTTATACAGTGGGTCATGACACCACATTTTCTTTGTCACATTTCTCTTTCATGTTGTTCTGGGTTGTGTTTCTGTCCGAACGCATTTCACTCATAGTTTTAAGTGGTACAACGCAGCGGAAACTGGCCCAAATGGCTCCCACCCCTCTGGCGACTCCCCTGGCGACCCCTGGAAACCCCGAGGATCTCCAACCTCCACCATGTCTCCGGCCTCTTCTGATCTCCTCCCTCCCCCATGGAGATCAACCTGGATCCTACTCCAGGTGTTGGAATCCCTGCCAAGGTTAGAGCCCGTTTTGATTCCAGTGTTCATTTCCCTAGTCCTCCGTCTGGTTTCCATCTTGTGGTCTCGTTTGTTAGAGCTTCTTTCCTCTATCGTGCGTAAATATTGGCCATGCACTCCACGCTTGCCTTGGAGGGGACCCGATTGGTTTTCATGTTTCTCATATTAGGGGTTTTGTTTTCATGTTCTTAGTTGCTTCAAAAGAAGTAGGGTTCCTGGTTTATAACCTGCTCCGCTTTCCGATGTTTTTTCCATCTCTGTGGTTTTGGTGGTCCATTATGGAGGAGAGAACACTCTCTCTGGTTAGTAGAAGTAGATCATTCATGGACGACCATCATTTCGCGCAAACAGGGTGGCGAGCTCACCGGTGCAAACTCTACCCCACTCGGTCCATGCCGGCAAGCCACCGTCCCACCCAGATCCAACAACCTCGATCACAACGTCCTCGCAACCACCTCGGATCAAGAGCGCGATGGTCGGTTGGTTGTTGGCGCTTTCAATTTTTCAAGCTCTCCCTGCAACGATCCTAGCTCACCTCCCTCCACCCCTGGCCCAAACCAACCCATATTATCCATAGCCCACCGCTGATCCAGCCCAATCCCCCAGCCCAGCATGCCCCTCCAGCTTCCGTCTCATCTCCATGCCAGCGCTTCCTCGATTGGGGACACAACAAACTCAACTGTCGTAGTGATATTCGCTGCAAATCTTGTTTTAGATATGGCCATATTGAAAAATATTGTTTTTATCTCCTAAACACACGTCTGATTTATCGCCCAAAACCGACCACTTCCATCCATATCCAAACAAACTCCCCCTCTGTTGACGAGTCGTCTCTCCTATCACCAGCCACCTCGACCTCGTCTCCTCTGCTTTCTGACAACTCCACCTCCCCTGCCACCTTGAGCTCCCCGCTGCCCTCCCCTCCTCCACCACCGTCGCCTGACACCATGGCTACCTATCCTTACGACCACATCCCCCACCTCCCGCCGGGCACTGGCATCATTGATGTCAATGGCCATTGCCGTCGCCGATCCTACCACTTCCTCGGAGGCCAGCTGCTCGTGCCATCGAGTGAATGGGCCATTATCGTTCTTGATCCACCGACGGACTCTGCCCACTACACCTAAGATATCCATATCATCAGGCACTTCCTCGACCACGAGCGCGGGTGGCTGCTACCTCTAGAGCATGCATTGGTTTTCCCTTGAAGAGGAAAGGGTGATGCAGCAAAGTAGCGTAAGTATTTCCCTTAGTTTTTGAGAACTAAGGTATCAATCCAGTAGGAGATAACATGCACGTCACCTAGTACCTGCACAAACTATCAAGAACCTTGCAACCAACGCGATAAAGGGGTTGTCAATCCCTTCATGGCCAATCGCAAAAGTGAGATCTGATAAAGATAGTAAGAAAAATATTTTTGGTATTTTTGTTTTATAGATTGGAAAATAAAGATTGCAAAATAAATAAATAGTAATCTAGAATTGTAGATCGGAAACTTAATTATATGATGGAAAATAGACCCGGGGCCATAGGTTTCACTAGTGGCTTCTCTCATGGTAGAATATATTATGGTGGGTGAACAAATTACTGCCGAGCAATTGATAGAAAAGCGCATAATTATGAGAATATCTAGGCATGATCATGAATATAGGCATCACGTCCGTGTAAAGTAGACCGAAACAATTCTGCATCTACTACTATTACTCCACACATCGACCGCTATCCAGCATGCATCTAGAGTATTAAGTTCATAAGAACAGAGTAAAGCATTAGGCAAGATGGCATGATGTAGAGGGATAAACTCAAGCAATATGATATAAACCCCATATTTTTATCCTCGATGGCAACAATACAATACGTGCCTTGCTGCCCCTACTGTCACTGGGAAAGGACACCGCAAGATTGAACCCAAAGCTAACTGAGGGAGTCCTGGACTAAGGGGTCCTCGGGCGTCCGGCCTGTTATCTGTTGGGCCGGACTAATGGGCTATGAAGACATGAAGGCCGAAGATTATACCCGTGTCCGGATTGGACTCTACTTGGCGTGGAAGGCAAGCTAGGCGACCGATTATGAAGATTTCTTCCTATGTAACCGACGCCATGTAACCCTAGATCTCTCCGGTGTCTATATAAACTGGAGAGCATAGTCCGGATAGGACAGACTCATGACCATATACTCATAGGCTAGACTTCTAGGGTTTAGCCATTACGATCTCGTGGTAGATCAACTCTTGTAACACTCATATTCATCAAGATCAATCAAGCAGGAAGTAGGGTATTACCTCCATAGAGAGGGCCCGAACCTGGGTAAACATTGTGTCCCCCGTCTCCTGTTACCATCGATCCTAGACGCACAGTTCGGGACCCCTACCCGAGATCAGCCGGTTTTGACACCGACATTGGTTCTTTCATTGAGAGTTCCACTGTGCCGTCGATGAAAGGTTTGATGGCCGCTCCAATTGTCAATAATGACGCTGTCCAAGGAAGAACCTTCCTTCCCGGACAGATTTTTGTGTTCGGCGGCTTCGTACTGTGGGCCAACTCGATTGGCCATCTGGAGCAGGTCGATAGCTACGCCCCTGGCCGTCAGGTCAGATTTGGAAGCTTGAACTACGTCGCGGATATCCGCGGAGACTTGATCTTCGATGGATCTGAGACCGCGGCGATCGCTCCCCTTCTCCCCGATGAACATGACTTAAATCTTTTATCGGAGCACACCAAGGAGATGGATCCTGCTGCTGCAACGGCCTCAGTACCGAAGCAGATCGTGCCCTCCGAGGCAACAAAGTCCGCGGCGTTGGAGCCGCACACGGACTCGACATCCTGCAATGAATGGAACTCCGGACTCGTCTCCGGCTACACGTTCTAGATCAGGTGCGCTTGCGGACACCGAGCTGGACTGGTTACCGATTTTCGAATTTAGCGTCGCAGACATCTTCCAGCATTCGCCTTTTGGCGACGTACTAAATTCTTTGAAGAACTTGTCCCTGGAGGAAGGTTCACAGCCGAACTATGTTCGGTTCGAGCTAGAGGCGGATGACGAGGAATTTTTCTTCCCACCCGCCACCCACTTCATAGCCACCGTCGACGACTTAACCGACGTGCTTGACTATGGCTCCGAAGACATCGACGATATGGACGACGATGCCGACAGAGAGCAAGGCCAAGACCCGCCATTCATTGGACGTTGGACGGCCACCTCTTCCTACGACGTATACATGGTTGATACACCAAAAGGATCTGGCGACGACAAAGAAGAGCCGGATAAGAACAAACCCTCTGAGCAGTCCAAGCGCCGGTGCCCCAAATGCCGTTCTAAGCCTCGTCGCTCAAAGGATGGCAACACTGGCACCGGAGAAAATAGTACTCCGGGCGACGCCGAAAACAATGAAGACCCTGTCGCCGCTGTATCCGAATAGGAAGAACACGACAACATGCAAGACAACCCTTATGAACAGGCCATAGAAGATAATTCGGAGGACGATAGTTACCATCCACCCTCCGAGGAGGAGACAAGCCTCGGCAACGAAGACTTCATCGTGCCGGAGGACCCTCTGGAGCAGGAGCGCTTTAAGCTTTAGCTCATAGCCACTGCAAGGAGCCTGAAAAAGAAACAACAGCAGCTTCAAGGTACACAAGACCCGCTCGTCAACAGATGGACTGATGTCCTGACGGCTGAAGAATACGGCCTCAAGCGCCCAGCCAAGAGCTACCCAAAACGCAAAATGCTTCCTCAGTTCGATGAGGAGGCACCAGATCCCATACCTCCCTTGCGCAATGCGGACTGACCACCACGCGGTCGAGGCAGAGCGGCGGACCGGCCACCCAGCGGCCGGGATAAAACGGCAACTAAGGCCGAACAACAGCCCGCCCCACCGCCTCGCAAAAACAGGGACAGACCAGCTCGGGATCATACATACGATCTCCGGCAGGAATTGGACAGTAGAGCAGGACATACAAGATCGATCTACGGATCGCGAGGCCGTGTCTCAAGGCACGACGACGGCTACCTATTCGGAAGTGACAAACCTAGCCACGCCCGGGCCGAATGCCGCAGACGAACTCCATCAGAGCTACGCCGCGATGCGGCCCGGTACAGAGGTGCTGCACACCCTCTCTGCTTCACAGATGAAGTACTGGATCACGAATTCGTCGAGGGGTTCAAGCCCGTCAATATCGAATCATATGACGGCACAACCGATCCCGCAGTATGGATCAAGGATTTCATTCTTCACATCCATATGGCTCGAGGAGATGACCTCCACGCCATTAAATACCTCCCACTAAAGCTCAAAGGACTAGCTCGGCACTGGCTTAACAGCCTGCTTGAAAATTCTATCTGCAGCTGGGAGCACTTGGAAGAAGCTTTTCTTGACAACTTCCAAGGAACCTATGTCCGGCCACCAGACGCCGATGATTTAAGCCACATAGTTCAACAACCTGGAGAATCGGCCAGATAATTCTGGACCAGGTTCCTAACCAAGAAGAACCATATCATTGACTGTCCGGATGCCGAGGCCTTAGCAGCCTTCAAACACAGCATCCGCGACGAATGGCTGGCACGCCACCTCGGCCAAGAAAAGCCGAAGTCCACGGCAGCCCTCACGGCACTCATGACCCGCTTTTGCGCGGGAGAGGACAGTTGGCTGGCCCGCAGTAACAACACAGCCAGCGAGACAGGCCCCTCTGAGGCCAAGAATAGCACGGGCAAACTCCGGCGCAATAGACACAAACGCCGAAGCAGTGACAACAACACCGAGGACACCACAGCCAACGCCGGATTCACCGGCTCCAAGTCCGGCCAGCGGAAGAGGCCCTACAAAAGAAACAATGAAGGACCTTCCAGCCTGGACCGCATACTCGACCGTCTGTGCCAGATACACGGCACCCCGGATAAGCAAGCCAATCATACCAACAGGGATTGTTGGGTTTTCAAGCAGGCCGGCAAGTTAAATGCCGAAATCAAAGAAAAGGATCACAAAGTGAGGACGAGTTCGAAGAAACCCGGCAGCCGAACAGTGGTGGGCAGAAGAAATTTCCCCCTCAAGTCAAAACGGTGAACATGATATACGCTACACACATCCCCAAAAGGGAGAGTAAGCGAGCTCTTAGGGACGTCTACGCGGTAGAGCCAGTCGCCCCAAAGTTCAATCCGTGGTCGTCGTTCCCGATCACCTTCGATCGACGAGACCACCCAACTAGCATCCGCCACGGCGGTTTAGCCACATTAGTTCTTGACCCAATTATTGACGGGTTCCACCTAACACGAGTCCTGATGGACGGTGGTAGCAGCCTCAACCTGCTTTATCAAGACACAGTGCGAAAGATGGGCATTGACCCTTCATGAATCAAACCAACAAAGACTACCTTTAAAGGAGTCATACCAGGCGTAGAGGCCCGCTGTACGGGCTCAATCACGCTGGAAGTGGTCTTCAGTTCTCCGGACAACTTCTGAAGCAAGGAGTTAATCTTCGACATCGTCCCCTTCTGCAGCGGCTATCACGCACTGCTCGGACGGACATCGTTTGCTAGATTCAACGCAGTGCCACACTATGCTTATCTCAAGCTCAAGATGCCCGGTCCACGCGGCGTCATAACAGTCAATGGCAAAATGGAACGCTCAAGCAGCAGAGGTACAGAGCGGCCTTCTCAAGCAGAAGAGGTACAGAGCGGCCTTCTCAAGCAGCACCATAGTGCGGCTGCCGAGCCCCTGGACATCGTCAAGAAATTCTGGACTAAACCGCAGCAGGACAGCGCGGCTCGTCAAGAGCTCGACTAGCAATTCGGCCTCCGTCCCATTCCATTTGAAGTAGTGGCATTCGCATCACGCGTACATAATTACGCACTTAAAATTCCACGGACGTCAACGGAGGCAGGAGCTAACCCGGGATCTACAGTTCAGCTAGACCGACCCTGGATAGACATACTTTCTCCTTTTTTCTTCTTGTTTCAGGTTCCTTTTCACATGGGCCTGATGACCATTCCCTTTGAAGGATCGGCATATAAAGGATGCAAGCAGCATATGTGCGTAGCATAACCTCTATACGTCTTCTTGACGGTATTTATATTTATTTCTTAGGACCCGCACGCTGCGCCCTCTTGACTCCGGCATGTCAAATAGCCCGGAGGCTTACCGCATTGCTTGTACAAGATACGCCTCGACGTACCCACCCAGTTATAATGAAAATGATTTGCGGCCCAGTTTTTGTGGTTTTCGCTTCTTACTTCATTTCATTTCGATCTGCTTATCAGCTACATCGGTACTCTTTTGTACGTCTCATATTCGCCAGGGGCTGCTTATCGTCCCATAACACGGCAACAAAGTCTGAACACTTCTTATATATAAGTTCAGCACCCCGAATTTAGCATTATATGCATTGGCTCCGAATCATGTCTTTGGTCAATAGTTGGGTTGCCCGGCTCCTGTGCTTGCTACCCTACGTTTCGCTCTATCGGCTAGGGTAGTAAAGGGAGAACTACTATGATTGTGCCCTGGCTTTGGCCGGATGAGCACCTCAGTAGAGAAAGCCGAAAACTGACTGTCATGATATGGCGAGAGCCGGTCAGCTGTTCGAGGGTTACAAAATCGTTGGAGATTTTTTCCGCGTCACGCGAAGGATTGACACTTCCCGATCAGATGCGGACAGCACCCTTGCTTGGACCAGGGGCTGCGCACTTGCTTAATTATAAAACTCCTATGGCTAAGTGAGGACGTTTAAGCCGTAAAGTCTGATTGCCTTGTTCGTTGCGCTAAACAACTCCTTCAAGGACCATATAATTGGATCAAGATTGTTTATATCCCATCCCGAACACCTCCGTACTAACTACGCGAGGGCAGAAGCCGACGACTGGCCAACCCTCAGATTGCATATAAAATGGCCGCACAAGGAAACAATTTAAAGCAAAACGAAATTACATTACAAGCTTTGTCTTTATAATACAAGGCAAAGGACAATGCGAATGTATTCATTCGAATATAACGTCCTGCGAACATTGAGCTGCCGCAAGTCGAGACCCCTCTATGACATCCGCAAAATATTTCTCGGCTGTGCGGTGCTCCTTGCCCTCTGCCGGCCCGCTGGCAACTTCAACAACATTCATCTTCGCCCACCACATCTTGCAACGAGTGAAGGCCATACGAGCACCTTCTATACAGGAGGAGCGCTTGACGGCCTCCAGCTGCGGGCATGCTTCCACTAGCCGCCTCCCGAGTCCGAAGTAGCTGCCGGGCATAGCTTCGGCTGGCCATAGCCGGATTGCCAAATCCTTCATGGCTAGCTCGGCCACCCTGTGCAGCTCCACCAGCTACTTCAGCTGATCGGTGAAGGACACGGGATGCTTTGGCGTCGCATACTGCGACCAGAATAGCCTATCCATAGAACCTCCTCCTTCGGCTCGTAGAACTCTGCAGCGTCTGATACACTGCGCGGCAGATCCACAAAAGCCCCTGGGGAACTCCGAACCCGGGTTAGTAAAAGATATTGCTTTTCCGCATACTTGTTTTGCATCTTAAATGCCTTACCCACTGTGATCTTCTTGGCCTTCTGGATCTCCTGGAGGGCGGCCTGGGCCTCATTCCGTGCGGTCTCCATGCTCTGACGAGCCTTGGTGAGTTCGGCCTCTTGAGCCGACGCATTATTCTCCAAGGTCTCCATTTTTTCACTGCATCTTGGAGCTCCTGCTGGACTTCTTTGACCCGGGCCTCAAGCTTCTTACGAGCGGTCTGATGCTGGACAGCCTTCCCCTCGGCCTCGCCCAAGGCCTTCATCAGGGCCTCGACCTCGGTCGCGGCTCCTGTGCATATTATGACATTGCAATCAATACACAGCGCTTATGCTTTCCGAACACACAGCAAGGCGTTACTCACCTTGCTTCTCCTGCAGCCGCACTCTAACCTCGCTGAGCTCATTCTCGGTCCGCTCCAGCCTCTGCTTCAATTCAGAGACTTCGGCAGCGTGCGAGGCTGCGGCCAACAACGACGCCTGCTTATGCATACATAGTAAGTTAGTCTCCTACAAAAGAGGATCGATCCTCTGTCCGGTCCTTCTCTACGAACACCGGACAGTGTCTCAGGGGCTACTGACTACATGGGGTTTTTTTCTCTTTCCATGTCTCTTACCTCGAAACCTGTTAACAGGCTGCTGCAGGCTTCATTCAGCCCGCTCTTGACGGACTAAACCTTCTCGATCACCGCATCCATAAGGACACGGTGCTCGTCCACGACGGAGGCGCTTCGTAGCGCCCCCATGAGGTCATCCGGCGCTCCTGGATGGACAGGAGCCACCGGTGGAGGCGGCGCACTCCTTTTTAAAGGGAGCTGCTCGCCCGTTTTCGGAGCCACGTCGGCCTCTGGAGTCGTATTCGGCTGAGGGCCAAACTGGATGCGGCCCTCTTCGCCCGTCTTCATGGGGATCGTCTCCTCCATGTGTCCGGCAGTGGAGGTTTCACCTCTTGGCGCCTCCTGGACAGCGTCCTGGGCTCCTCCCCGGTTCGGATCGGCCCTCTGGGACAACACTTCGGTGTCATCCCTGGCCCCAGGGGAGTAAGCAGGCGGTGGCGATTGGCTCGCCATCTCCGATGAAGCCAGCGAACCTCCAGACGAGGATCGCTGGATTAGGTCGCGGGCCGGACTGCAATAGTACAGTTAAATACATGAAGATAAATGGAGAGAAAGGGCTGGATGTGCGCACGAGCGAGACCTATCACTTACGATGCGGCCTGGGGCTTGGTGCGAGGGCGTCGTTCCGGACTGCTATCAGCGTCCCACGCGGTGCTGACCGCTGGAACGCTCTTCCCCTTCTTGGGCGGAGGCCACTCTTGCCCCCCTTGGCCTTCTTCTTGGCCTTCTTCTCCGGCGCCTTATAGGGCGCCGGTACCAGTATCTTTGCCAGGCGTGGGATGACCGGTTCTTCGGGCAGCGGGGCCGGACACTAGATCCGCTTCGCCCTCAGCGTCCAGTACCGAAAGAGCAATAAGAAGAGCTCAAGCATCACCCTTGCAACAAACAAGCGGGGAATACATCAAAAACAACCTACCGCACTGGCGGGGTTTTTGCAGTCGTGACCACGGTCTGAATCCGTGGCTGGTGGTTTCTCATTGCCCTTAAAGAGCGACTTCCATGCACCTTCATGTGTAGTTTCGAAGAGCCTCACCTAGGTCCGGTGCTTCTTCGGGTTGAACTCCCACAGCGGGCGGCTTCGGCACTGGCATGGAAGGATCTGACGAATCAACATCACCTGGATCACATCAACGAGCCTGACGCTCTTGGTTACCATGCTCTGGACGCGCGTTTGCAGCATTACCAGCTCGTCAGGGGAACAACAGTCGGGACTCTTCTCGACCCAAGAGGTGAGCCGCATAGGGGCATCGGAGCAGAATTCGGCAGCCACGGCCCAGGTGGTGCCGCGTGGTTCTGTGATGTAGAACCATTTTCTCTGCCACTCTTTCACTGTCTCCACAAAAATACCTTTCATCCAGGAGACGTTGGGCAGCTTGCTCACCATGGCTCCTCCGCATTCCGCGTGGTAGATCAACTCTTGTAACACTCATATTCATATCAATCAAGCAGGAAGTAGGGTATTACCTCCATAGAGAGGGCACGAACCTGGGTAAACATTGTGTCCCCCGTCTCCTGTTACCATCGACCCTAGATGCACAGTTCGGGACCCCCTACCCGAGATCCGCCGGTTTTGACACCGACAGTAAGCACTTCTCCCATTGCAAGAAAGATCAATCTAGTAGGACGAACTAAACCGATAATTCGAAGAGACTTGCAAAGATAACAAATCATGCATCTAAGAATTCAGAGAAGAACCAAATATTATTCATAGATAAACTTGATCATAAATCCACAATTCATCGGATCTCGGGAAACACACTTCAAAAGAGTATTACATCGAATAGATCTCCAAGAACATCAAGGAGAACTTTGTATTGAGAACCAAAGAGAGAGAAGAAGCCATCTAGCTAATAACTATTGACCCGAAGGTCTATGGTAAACTACTCACACATCATCGGAGAGGCTATGGTGTTGATGTAGAAGCCCTCCGTGATCGATTCCCCCTCCGGCAGATCGCCGGAAAAGGCCCCAAGATGGGATCTCATGGGTACAGAAGGTTGCGGCGGTGGAAAAGTGGTTTCGTGGCTCCCCCTGATGTTTTTAGGGTATAAGAGTATATATAGGCAATAGAAGTACGTCGGTGGAGCTCTATGGGGGTCCACGAGGGTGGGGGCGCGCCCTCTTGCCTCGTGGCCGCCTCGCGGAGTTCCAGACTTCAACTCCAAGTCTTCTGGATTGCGTTTGTTCAAAGAAAGATCATCGGGAAGGTTTCATTCCGGTTGGATTCCGGTTGGTATTCCTTTTCTGCAAAACAATGAAATAGGCAAAAAAACAAAAACTGGCACTGGGCCTCCGGTTAATAGGTTAGTCCCAAAAATAATATAAAAGAGCATATTAAAGCCCATTAAACATCCAAAACAGATAATACAATAGCATGGAACAATAAAAAATTATAGATACGTTGGAGACGTATCAAGCATCCCCAAGCTTAATTGCTGCTCGTCCTCGAGTAGGTAAATGATAAAAAAAGAATTTTTGATGTGGAATGCTACCTAACATAATTTTTCAATGTAATTTCCTTTATTATGGCATGAATGTTCAAATCCGAAAGATTCGAGACAAGAGTTTAGTATTGACATAAAAATAATAATACTTCAAGCATACTAACCAAGCAATTATGTCTTCTCAAAATAACATAGCCAAAGAAAGCTCATCCCTACAAAATCATATAGTTTGGCTATGCTTCATCTTCATCACACAAAATGCTCCCATCACGCACAACCCCGATGACAGGCAAAGCAATTGTTTCATACTTTAGTATTCTCAAACTTTTTCAACTTTCACGCAATATATGAGCGCGAGCCATGGACATAGCACTATAGGTGGAATAGAATGCTGGTTGTGGAGAAGACAAAAAAAGAGGAAGCTGGTCTCACATCAACTAGGCGTATCAATGGGCTATGGAGATGCCCATCAATAGATATCAATGTGAGTGAGTAGGGATTGCCATGCAACGGATGCACTAGAGCTATAAGTGTATGAAAGCTCAACAAAAGAAACTAAGTGGGTGTGCACCCAACTCGCTTGCTCACGAAGACCCAGGGCATTTGAGGAAGCCCATCATTGGAATATGCAAGCCAAGGTCTATAATGAAAAATTCCCACTAGTATCTGAAAGTGACAACATAAGAGACTCTCTATCATGCAGATCATGGTGCTATTTTGAAGCAAAAGTGTGGAAAAAGGATAGTAACATTGTCCCTTCTCTCTTTTTCTCTCATCATTTTTTTGGTGGGCTTCTTTGGCCTCTTTTTTTATTTGGGCTTCTTTGGCCTCTTTTATTTACTTCTTCGTCCGGAGTCTCATCCCGACTTGTGGGGGAATCATAGTCTCCATCATCCTTTCCTCACATGGGACAATGCTCTAATAATGAAGATCATCACACTTTTATTTACTTACGACTCAAGAATGATAACTCGATACTTAGAACAAAATATGACTATGTGAATGCCTCCAGCGGTGTACGGGATATGCAATGAATCAAGAGTGACATGTATGAAAAATGAATGGTGGCCTTGCCACAAATACGATGTCAACTACATGATCATGCAAAGCAATATAACAATGATGGAGCATGTCATAATAAACGGAACGGTGAAAAGTTGCATGGCAATATATCTCGGAATGGCTATGAAAATGCCATAATAGGTAGGTATGGTGGCTGTTTTGTGGAAGATATAAGGAGGTTTATGTGTGATAGATCATATCATATCACGGAGGAAGGATGCACCGGCGAAGTTT
This sequence comes from Aegilops tauschii subsp. strangulata, assembly GCF_002575655.3. Lineage (NCBI taxonomy): Eukaryota > Viridiplantae > Streptophyta > Magnoliopsida > Poales > Poaceae > Aegilops > Aegilops tauschii. Next base: position 31,389,477 of record NC_053040.3, on the reverse strand, counting down.
GCACCAACTCTCAAGGTGAGAAAGGGCAATGCACGGTACCGAAGAGGCTAGCATTGATGGAAAGGTGAGAGTGCGTATAATCCATGGACTCAACATTAGTCATAAAGAACTCACATACTTATTGCAAAAATATACAAGTCATCAAACCCAAAGCACTACGCTCATGCTCCTAGGGCGATAGATTGGTAGGAAAAGACCATCGCTCGTCCCCGACCGCCACTCATAAGGAAGGCAATCAAAGAAACACCTCATGCTTCAAATTTGTCACAGAATGGTTACCATACGTGCATGCTACGGGACTTGCAAACCCCAACACAAGTATTTCTCAATTTCACAATTACTCAACTAGCACGACTCTAATATCACTATCTTCATATCTCAAAACAATTATCAAGTATCAAACTTCTCATAGTGTTTAATGCACTCTATATGAAAGTTTTTATTATACCCATTTTGAATGTCCATCATATTAGGACTAATTTTATAACCAAAGCAAATTACCATGCTGTTCTAAAAGACTCTCAAAATAATATAAGTGAAGCATGGGAGATCAATAATTTCTATAAAATAAAACCACCACCGTGCTCTAAAAAGATATAAGCGAAGCACTAGAGCAAAATTATCTAGCTCAAAAGATATAGGTGAAGGACATAGAGTATTCTAATAAATTCCGATTCAAGTGTGTCTCCCCCAAAAGGTGTGTACAGCAAGGATAATTGTGTTGAACTAAAAATCAAAGACTCAAATCATACAAGGCGCTCCAAGCAAAACACATATCATGTGGTGAATAAAAATATAGCTCCAAGTAAAGTTACCGATGGACGAAGACAAAAGAGAGGATGCCTTCCCGGGCATCCCCAAGCTTAGGCTTTTGGTTGTCCTTGAATTTTACCTTTGGGTGCCTTGGGCATCCCCAAGCTTAGGCTCTTACCACTCCTTATTCCAAAATCCATCAAATCTTTATCCAAAAAACTTGAAAACTTCATAACACAAAACTTAAACAGAAAATCTCATGAGCTCCATTAGTATAAGAAAACAAACCACCACTTTAAGGTACTGTAATGAACTCATTCTTTATTTATATTGGTGTTAAACCTACTGTATTCCAACTTCTCTATGGTTCATACCCCCCGATACTAGCCATAGATTCATTAAAATAAGCAAACCACACCCCAAAAACAGAATATGTCAAAAACAGAACAGTCTGTAGTAATCTGATTCATACGCACACTTCTGTAAGTACAAATTTTTTGAGGAATTTGTCTATTAATCATCTGCAAAAAGAATCAACCTAAAAGCACTCTCTAGTAAAAAGTGACATATATTCTCATGAGCGCAAAAGTTTTTGTTTTTTACAGCAAGATCGCAAGGACTTCACCCAAGTCTTTCCAAAGGTTCTACTTGGCACAAACACTAATTAAAACATAAAACCACATATAAACAGAAGCTAGATGAATTATTTATTACTAAACAGGAACAAAAAGCAAAGAATAAAAATAAAATTGGGTTGCCTCCAACAAGCGCTCTTCTTTAAAGCCTTTAGCTAGGCATTGATTTATACCTATACTAATTACAGACTCCCTAAAAATTCCTACGTTAATCAGATTTTACGAGCCGTTAATCTGGTGTGACTGAATTATTACGGTTCAGATCCAATCTCTAATTATCTCCCAAGCTCTCACGTGTAAAAAATTGTCACATACGCATCTCTCTCCATGGTAGTTATAGACAGCCGTTAGATAAAGGACAACGCTAGCCAAACCGGTCCACACGCCCTATAGCACAGAGACTACGCCATGTCACCGCATGCATGTAGAAACCTTTTTGGATTTTCTGTTTTTAAAATGTTTTATCTCTTAAATGAAAAATCCGATTGAAGATCGGTTTACACAATTAAATCCCTCGCGACGAGATTTTCGAAACTAGATCTCATATCAATATATTTTGACGAATTTTTTTTTTCTTAAAAGTTGCCGTGTCTATTGCACATAAATTGCCATGATGTTTACCCTGAAGTTGTCATGATATGTTTCAGCTATTTTCTTCTACATTTAAAAGTAAATTTTGACATGTTATAAAGCCGGGAATTAAGAAACTAGACTTGCCATGCACCATAAATTAAAATTGCCATGATACATGCACTTAAAATTGCCATGGTTCATACAAAAAAATATTTTCATGGTCAAAGTACTGCAATTGCCATCATCGAAAAACTAAAATTGTCATGATCTACAAACTAAAATTGCCACATGGCAACTTTAGTTTAAGCACTATGGCAACTACAGTGTAAACATCATGGCAACTTTTGTGCAAAAAAATTTCATCGAAACATATCGACATGGGGTCTAGTTTTGAAGATTTCGTCGAGATGGATTTAATGGTGGAAACGGATTTTTAATTCGCTTTTTTAAGCCGAAAACCAAAAAGATTTCTGCTGATGTCATTTGTTCATACGTGGCAAAATGAGTGATGATGAACACGTGTGGGCGTTAGTTTTTTCGTAGATAAAATATACAAAGAGTCCATGCCTTTTGTCCCACACGCATGCATCCTCAGCCAATTCTTGCATGGCCATCTCGAAGAGAAAAAAAAACTTCTAACAGACCACCAAAGAAACATTGACGTGTCCTCCCTGTTGTCCTCCTCTCACATCCCCATGCTTATCTCAACTATCACGCTACAAATAAGCTTTCGTGATTACCTTCTCTCCTACTGTTCAATCCTACGTGCCCCTAACACTCTGCAATCCATGTTGGTTGATGCAGCCACGAAATATGTTCTTTGATTCGGAAGCCATTCTCTTGATCCATCTCAGATTTGACGATAGTCATCGTTGCCTCCCATGGCTGTGACCTCCTTTTTAAAGCCAGATCCATTGGTGCTTTGATCTGGAAAAGGTAACATAAGCAAGGATATATTGGTCTGCCTTCTCGGACGCTTCGATCTTCTTTAATATTTGTCCACCAGCTCTCTTTTGTTCCCGCTATTATCCAATCTAAAACGAGATTACGCCCGGCCATCACCGTCTCCCATAACTGCTGATTGTGCATGCAGGCGTGCCGGACTACGTTGATGATCTAGATGGCCGTAAAACACACAAATATGTGTTAGAAGTTCAGTTATCACGAATCGACCTTGCAGTGCCCCAACGGCTGGCTGTTGCGACATGTCACAGGACAAGGAAGCAATACCACGTGTGCCCCAGCGCTCTCAGACATCAGGCCATGCACGCAACCTTGACTTCTGTTCTTTTCAGTTCAAGAGGCACTAGTAGAAAACGAAGCTTTATCACCGGTTCGTAAGGGCCTTTAGTGCCGGTTCTGCAACCGGCACTAAAGAATGGAAACTAAAGGCCCCCCTTTAGTACCGGTTTGGCACGAACCGCCACTAAAGGCCCACCACGTGGCGTGAGCTCGCGCCGTGGTATGGGGCACCAACCGGTACTAAAAGTTTTTTTTTTTGAAATTTTTTTCTGAAAATTTTGGAAAAAAAATTTGAATTTTTTTATTTGAATTTTCTGAATTATTTGATGATTTAGTCTCTAATCACCCCTCTTAACTACTCAAGTGTAGATCACTCATTCCAAATCGTCTAACTTCCCGGCCGGTCGCCCATCCTCTCACTCCCCCAGCCCGAGCACGCTTAACTTCAAAGTTCTGTTCCCTCTACTTTCCAAGTCTGCACTTGTTGTTTTCCTGACAAATGTAAGCTGTCAATCCTATTAACCCTCAACAGTTTAGCTTGAGCATTAGGTCACACGTTTCACCGTTTGAGTTTGAAACTATTATTCTAAAAAACAGTAATTATTTAGTAACACTAATTTTTCTTGAATAAGTTTGACCACAGTTTGACCAGATTTGACCAAGTAACACGAACCGTTACTAAAGGTTAGCCCTTTAGTACCGGTTCGTGCCACAAACCGGTACTAAAGGTGATCGTGGGGCCCTGGCCTGACGCCAGCCTGCTACCACCCCTTTAGTACCAGTTCGTGGCACGGACCGGTACTAAACGTTCAACACGAACCGGCATTAATGCATAGCCATTCGAACCGGCACTAATAGTACCGTTAGTACCGGGCCAAAATCAAACCGGGACTAATGTGTCTCACATTAGGTCCTTTTTCTACTAGTGAGGCCAGGCAAATCAGGATTTAAGGTATGCAATTATCTTGAATATGCATAATTATTCTTAATTACATGCTTATAACCGGTTTTGGCTGCAATGATGGAGCACATGGGCATCATCATGCATGTGCGTGGTGTGGTTGACACTCCAGGCCGATCCCCCTACCCTGAAGTGGTACAATATTTCTATGTAGTTTTGTGATGAAACTGGAGACCCACTTATTACTTGCAGGCCTCACGGCTATGCCCAATCTATAATCATGTACATCTTATGATTTCTTAGAGTACTTACTTCCTTAAATATAGTAGTAACTCCGTCAAATCTTTTCTTTCTCTCCATGATAGGTGATGTAGTTCATTTCTTGACTAAAGAGTTAATTTAATTGATTAAAAGTGAATCATGTGTTGTGTACGCTGCAACTTCTGAATTTGTGTTCAACATCAGTATTTTCTAGCTGAGACTAATTGTTTTTATATATGTACACTTGGTACCTCTGCACATCTAGGTGCTAAACGTCTATCATGTTGTACTCCAAGGAAAGGCCTAAGAAAAAAAATTAAAAGTGTAATTGTCCGCATATAATAACCCTAGAACATGTATTTTAATATTTTAATAGTCTTCAAAATATTTCCTAATATAGTATTTACAGGGACAAATATATATATATATATATATATATATATATATATATATATATATATATATATATAAAACTAATAAATATTAATGAAACGTTAACCAACATCTAGAAATGGAGTACTAATGGAGTCCATGTTATTTCTAAATCATCTAAATACATATTATTTAGATGTGGATCCCCTCCTGTGTACTAGAATTTTCTCTTCCCAGTACTTAATCACATTTTATATTTGTGGGCATTTACTAAATAAGAAAACTGTGTTTTGTGTTAAATGTACTACACTGTGTTTTCATTTGTAACAAAGACCAAGTGTATAAGCACCTAATTGATAGGTATTGGGAATACATGGGGTCAGAGCGCTATATATATTTGGAACAAACCAACCAGCATGATTAAGTGCTTCTACATGTACAATGTAATGTATTAGTTGTCCATCGCTAAAATGAAATATAGTTATGATCCCTATCATTAAATTAACATCCTCATATTTGGCTGATTGGAACAATACTTTATTGTCCATGATGGCTTCATTATTCTCTCTTCATATATCGATATTTGATATGGTGTTCATATAGTGGTTTTCTAATTAATTGCAACCAAGTTTGTGGGAGCCATAACGGTCATGTTGTGACTCCAGTTCTAGCAAAAATTATTTGATCAGTCCGCGCCGAATGGTCTTTTTTGGTGGTGATGAAGATGCTATCTTATTTCTGAGCTACATTTCTGTAAGGGATTGCTCTGTGAACCTTCACCGAGAAAATGCAATATTTGGAAAAAAAATGTAAATGAGTTTTCAATATGTAAGTTACGACATTATATGATTTTTTGTCGCACTTGGAATACAGCTATTATTATAATTTTAATATTGAAAATATATAATTAGATCCATGTGTTTTGCAGGTACACTGATAGAGGAAACACCAGTTCTCTATCATTTTATGTTACCTCACAAAATTGAGGTATCATCCAAACATGTTCTGCATCTTTCCGAGTTTTGGAACTTTAACTTTCCGATGTAGTGTTGTCAGCTCATTGTGGTCCATAAAAACAGCATCTGGGTGTAACATAATGCATGATTAATCAATTTGGATCCTAGCTTGCATATTATTTTCAGTTCTTTGACCCTCCAACTACTGTTTCTTCACACCTTCCTGCTGTATTGCTACACCCATGAGCATAAATATCTAAGCTCAGTTGGACAGTAGAGACTACAGCTTATGATTCATATTATGAAATAAAAACTCTTTACACTTATTTCATTAATACTGTATTTTGTTTTTGGTATAACAATAGGGACTATATCATTCCATGCTCTTTTTTTTTACTATGTGTCTATAAATTATCATTAACATAAATATTATGGATTGAAAATCTAGACCGTGCAGGCGCACGGGTTGACGACTAGTAATTTTAATGATGCTCACATCAAAGACAAGAATTAAAGCACAAAGATAGCATCATAGAACATGTGATAAACATATCTAAGTCTAACTTACTTCCTATGCATAGGCATTTTATAAGCAAACAAATTATCATAGCAAGCAAAAATTAGCATATGTAAGGAAGAAGAAAGAGACGATAGCAATCTCAACATGACGAGAGGTAATTTAATAAGATAAAAATTTGTACAACCATATTTTCATCTCTCATAATAATTACATGTAGGATCATAGGCAAATTCAACAAAATAGCTATCACATAATATATTCTCAACACGATCCACATGCACGCAAAGTTGACACTCTTCCGAAATAGTGGGATTAACTTCATAAGATTGAACATTATCCAAATATGTGGGATCTAAAGTTGACACTCTTCCAAACCCACTTTCAGTATTATTGCAAACATTATTATCAATCTCATATTCATCATGGGGCTTAAATAAATTTTCAAGATTGTAAGGAGAATCACCCCAATCATGATCATTGCAACAAGTAGTAGACATAACAAAATTAGCATCCCCAAGCTTAGGGTTTTGCATATTATTAGCACGATTGACAGTAATAGAATTTATAATAACATCATTGCAATCATGCTTTTTATTCAAAGATCTATCGTGAATCACTTTATAAAGCACATCATGACAATTTTCAGATTCACGGATTTCAAGCAAAACTCCATATAGATAATCTAGTGCACTCAACTTACTAGCAATTGGTTCATCATAATTGGATCATTTAAAAAGATTGGCAAGTGGATGGGGATCCATAAACTTTTAGCAAGCGAAGATGCAAGCAAAAAGAAGGCACATGGTAACATGAGCAAACAGAAGGACGAACGGAAGAGGGGCAAAGAAAGGGCAAAGGTTTTCGGAAATCGTTTTAGAAGTGGGGAGAGGAAAACGAGAGGCGAATGTCAAATAATGTAATGCGAGGGAGAAGAGTTTATGATGGGTACTTGGTATGTCTTGACTTGGCGTAGATCTCCCCGGCAACGGCGCCAGAAATCCTTCTTGCTACCTCTTGAGCATGCGTTGGTTTTTCCTTGAAGAGGAAAGGGTGATGCAGCAAAGTAGCGTAAGTATTTTCCCTCAGTTTTTGAGAACCAAGGTATCAATCCAGTAGGAGATAACACGCAAGTCACGTAGTACCTGCACAAACAATCAAGAACCTTCCAACCAATGCGATAAAGGGGTTGTCAATCCCTTCACAGCCAATCGCAAAAGTGAGATCTGATAAAGATAGTAAGATAAATATTTTTGGTATTTTTGTTTTATAGATTGGAAAATAAAGATTGCAAAATAAATAAATAGTAAACTAGAATTATAGATCGGAAACTTATATGGTGGAAAATAGAACCGGGGGCCATAGGTTTCACTAGTGGCTTCTCTCATGATAGCATATATTATGGTGGGTGAACAAATTACTGGCGAGCAATCTATCTATTATATATAAAAAGTAATTTACGGGTTTATGAGCTAACCAGAAAAAAGAAATTACTGTAGAAATTACCACAAAAAACAGAAACATCCGGCCATTCATTCAATAAAACAAAATTCTATAGCCATTCGATTGGATTAGGTTTATGTGAAAAATTACCCACCATTACCATTACGTCACACATCACGTTGATATAAAACATATACACATCACGTTGCAGCCTCCTATAATGTAATCTGGCCATCCAATCTCCCAAATCCCATGGACCCTCACGCACCATAAAAAAACTACATATCCCATTGCCGCTCACGCATCATGAAAATTAGAACCAAGCATTTACTACTGAACCCTAATCCTCAAGCCCTTAAACAACCAAGATCCACGTATATGTTCAGCCGATCCCATGCCACCCCACGCTTCATCATCCGCCGGTCATGACCGCACCTTCTCCATTGGCCTCAACGCCCGTCCATGATCCAATTGGAGAAGGTTGATCCTATCACCACCGCCGTGCCATCCTATTTGCAGGCACGTGGTGTCTCATCTGCCGGTGGCCACCTTGATCCGCCCAGGTATGCCCCTAATTGATGATCCCGGGGATCGAGTACAGAGAGAGCCCATCGCCATAGCATGGAGCAGATTAGGTATTGGACCAAGAACGTGATGCTTCATGAAGATTAGGTAGGTGATCACAGAGATGCTAAGTTTGTAGATCCCAGAACCGCTTAATTGGATGTTAATCTCAAAGAATGACCAACGAGCTCTTGATCTTGATTAGTTTTATCTGCATCCACTGTTTTCCCCCTTTAATTCCTTGCTCGTTCAAATTGTTAGCCCTGTTGAGAATAGTTTCTTGGTCTCAGCGGAACTCGACGGAAGGCCGTGAATCAATTAGCTACCGTCTAGCTTTATCTATTTTGGTAATCTTGAGATTAATTTGTGGGCGTGATTTCCGGCAGGCCATGAATCAATTAGCTACAGGGTAGCTGGCCACATACTACATATTCACGGCTAGCTTCATCCGTTGTTGCACATCTAGCCAGAAGACCAATAAAAAAAAAAGACCGAAGTAATTAATGGGCAGAAGACAGCTGTGTACGTACGTAATCTCAGCGGTAAGATTTCATCAACTAGAGAGTGCCAATATTCACGTAGGCGTGGGTTTCCGGCCGGCCGTGAATCAATTAGATAGCGTGGCCAGCTTTTGCACACAAGAAATAAATCAGTTTTGTTGCCTGCTGTGTACGTGCATGCGTGTTAAGGCCAGCTCCATCCTTGGAACCATAGTGTGCATCCGGTGTTCATCAACGTACTTTCATGCAGTTAATCTCGACAGATTAGCATAATTCTTTCTATTGGTGGGCAGCAAAGATAATGAGAAGGTACGGCCATTGAAAGAAGAATTGTATTCTGCCAGAACTCTATTGGTGGGAGACGTGGAGATGCAAAGCAGAGAAGGCCAACGCTGTCTAATTATTCTCCAAGATAAAAATAAGATTAACTTCATGCATCTCATTGCCCAGCTGCAGCGTCTGAGGTTAGTGTTTGGTTTCGTAAATACAGTGGCCAGCTCTTGCTAATAGAAAAGCAAACTAAACTTCAGTGACACCAATAATAAACTAAGAGGGCTAAAAACGCCCTGCAGTTAAAATAATCCGATAATTCTACACCTACGAAAAGATCCTACGTAATCTTACTTACCTTTCATAACTACTCTGCTCCCCCCTGATTTTAACGTGGGTGCTGAAACAGTACGTTCTTTTCTGACATCCAAGCACGTCTTACATGATACTAAATTAAAATCCTTCAAAAGAACTGTAAATAGCAATGTATTAATTTTAGAACTTTTTCTGAAGAAGCAAGCAGGGCTCTGCCAAAATACAAAGGATATATCATCCATCGACATGGTCGATATCATGCATGGCTAGGGCATATTAGGTGTGTTATCAAAACGACTAGACGAGATGCTTTCCTCCATTATTATTTGTGTTATCGAATCGTAGACGACTATGCGAGATTATTTCCACCAGTGTTATTTGTATGTACTAATGTTACAGTTGATGAGAATTACATGGTATTGTGAATTTTGATTTAGTAGAATATTTGAGCTGGAGTTGGAGTGGGACAAATCGGCATGATGTTTGGTGGAAACAGCTTATTCTAGAAACAAATCAACATACAGAATAAGCCGGATAACTCGAGGAAGCACCAGCCATTGGGAGAACAGATCGATGGATTCAGCAACAAACGATGGCCCGGCATTGGTGGATTCGGCAGCAAAGAAAGATATCACAGGGCATAGAAACAAGCTTGTGGATTTCGTAGCCGAGCTCTTCAGTAGTGCCACCGATGCACCTCAAGCTCCAGGTACGTTTACCTAACATCGACATCTTAATTACCTAACATCGACATCTTAATTACCAGGCACTTTGCACAGGTTTGTAGAATCATATGGGCAAACGAGGCTCTCTGGTGGTTTGCTGTTTATAGATGCAATTATATGCTGAAGACAAATTCAGTTATCGGCTGCACATGCACAATATTTCGGGTAGATTTGATTTGATGGGGTGGCAAATCATGACATAGATCGATTATTCACTAAAGCATATGTACAATATCGACTTGGAAAAAAAATCTATTGCCAGTTGAACATGTCCAGTTAGTTGAAAATATTGGATTTTAATCCGCTTTGCAGTGTACGCATCTAATATGGCATTAGGCATGGTGATGTTATGCATCTATTTCCCCTTTTTTCCTAATTATATATCAGTTGTATTATTACTTCTGTGATGAACGTGTATTTCTAAAAAAACCGATGAACTATCATATTCTTTGACAAGGAAGCTGTAGCTGAGTGCCAGTTCATTGATAAAATATTTCATTGCTATATCTCCAATTAATACAAAACATAACAGTACATGCCGGAATCTTGGTTGGTTAATCATTGCTCAACTATGTACCTTCTTCAGATTTAGGGTAAGTTTGGTTCGCATCCACAATACCATGCCTGGCCAAAAGTCCTGCCTGGTGTGGCCTTCAAATCTCGATGAAATTCTGCCTGGTCAGGCAGCCCAGGCGGACAGATGTTTGGATGCTTACCTGGCCTGGGAAGCTATCTAGTTTAAAAAATCAATTTATGATCTCGTCCATCGAGAAATACTGCTGTGGTTAGTATCCCAGGCAGCGATTTGTGGCCACCAGGCGTCGGTTCCCGTGCGCCTGGACCAGGCTAACAATCTGCCTGGATTCTTCTGCCAGGCTAACTAATATTTTCAGCACTCAGGCCAGGCTATCCCAGGCACTCCCAGGACACTAACCAAACGAATAACATGCTACAGCCAGGCATACTCCAGGCCAGGTCAGCTGGCACCAGGACAGGAACCAAACTGGCCTGTAGCTTCTAGAAATGGAATTGTAGTTGCACATTTACGTGTCCACACACCGTATGAACCAAACTGGACCTACAGTAGCTCATCTAGGTGTTAAGATCGTACCAATTCAGTTTAATTGGGAGTGGTCAAACATTTAGTTTATTGGATGTATTATGTTTTCGATTATAATGTATACGTTTCTAGATAACCATAAATTCTAATGTTTGATTTTTTCCACAGACTCGTAAGAAAATAGGCTTGCAAAGTAGTTTCTTACGTGAATAATGTTGCAACCATTTACATCTTATAACTACTCCCTCCGTCTGGAAATACTCGTCGGAGGAATGCATGTATCTAGATGTATTTTAGTTCTAGATACATTCATTTTTATGCATTTCTCCGACAAGTATTTTCGGACGGAGGGAGTACAAAACTTTGTTCTGTCCAGCACCGAGTAAATAATTGGGAGTTGGAAATCTTTTCTATACACATTATTTGGATAGAGAAAATGTCACATATACTAGCACCAAGGATTTGCTTAACTGATTGCACAGTTGGAGAAATTGGCCTGAATTGTGGGTAGTACCCTAGCCTTGGTTGTGGTTCAAATCTGGAATGAGCTCACAGAATTTCAGCAAAGTGGGGACCAAGGGATGCTCAAGAGTGTACTCTTTCTTATGCTTATAATTCTTTTGAGAAGTTTGTGAATGGCAATTCCTGAGATCCTTAGTAGCTCCTAATTTACTGATAATATTTCGGTTATTGTGGTTCTGAGCTAATGCATTAAAAATCACAACAATCATATTCTGAACAGAGAGTTGGTTTCAGTCTCACGCTAATGGAACGATTCCATGTGAGATTCCATTGTCAATTGTCTTGGAGTTCTCAGATGTTGGCAACAAATCATGACATCTATTGTATGCAGCAATACTAGGGATATTTATTGCTCTTGCCTAGTGATAAGCACTATCAAATTCACTTCGCACTATATTGTGCGGTGTTGTAACAATGTTTTATCTTCTGACCACCATCACCATATGTTTTCGGAAGGAGAAGCTCTATCATTCCTTGCATCTCTAATCACACTTGCCTGTGGGAACCCTATGGTTCAAGCAGATGTTGTATCGATGACAAATCAAAATTCAAAAGGGCGGGATGCCAAGCACCCATCCTCTATATATTGTTCAGACGAACTGAAAGCACTACACTTATATCTAAGTGTCCGCCTTTTACATATTTAGAAGGAGTACTCCCTTTCTGAAAATTTCTAATCTTACATTGGTGTCATGTAACTATATTGTTACGAAAGTGCAGAAGTATCTTTCCCTTCCGTGCGCAAAGCTCATGCACAGCTCAAGATTTATTATCTACTCAATTAGGTTCAACTATGTTTATACACATGAAGTACATTTTGGATCTTTTGCTCGATGTATTATAACCTCTAGCAGTTACCATGTTCACCTGGAATACTACATGGACACCTCCTGCAATGTTAGAAGCGCCCGTCAAGCTCCGGATAATGTGTTTTTACGCCAAGCAAGAGGTTGAATAAGTCATACTTTTACGCATGGTTCCCAAGAGATGTACTTAGTTGCATCATCTATGGGCATGTTGCATCTTTGCAACAGTTCTAATCATTTTGATTATTATCCGCACGTACAATCTAAATAGGCGGATAACCTTTGGACACTTGGAGAATTATTGTTGTATTTATACAAGCATATATGTACACGAATTTTGTTCTCCTATGTATATTGATATTGATTAATGAAATGTGTTGACGAATAATGTTGTATTACTGTTTTGACATTCATTGTAGTTGCATTTACCTCCCCGTTACAGTTACATGTAATGATATTACTTATGTTAACAAAGGGAAGGCAAAAGTACAAAGGATCCTTGTGAAAGCAAGTCAACTATTCATTCATTTTAGAAAGTTTTATGAAATCAAGTCAATTTTTCTTTACACAAACAAAATATAAGCTCGTTATAAACTTTCTAAAGTTTAGCCCGCGCATCGAGCGGGCCACTTTCCTAGTTGATAGAAAAGCGCATAATTATGAGAATATCTAGGCATGATGATGAATATAGGCATCACATCCTTGTCAAGTAGACCGAAACGATTCTGCATCTACTACTATTACTCTACACATCGACCGCTATCCAGCATGCATCTAGAGTATTAAGTTCATAAGAACAGAGTAACGCATTAGGCCAGATGACATGATATAGAGGGATAAACTCAAGCAATATGATATAAACCCCATATTTTTATCCTCGATGGCAACAATACAATACGTGCCTTGCTGCCCCTACAGTCACTGGGAAAGGACACCGCAAGATTGAACCCAAAGCTAAGCACTTCTCCCATTGCAAGAAAGATCAATCTACTAGGCCAAACTAAACCGATAATTCAAAGAGGCTTGCAAAGATAACAAATAATGCAAATAATAATTCAGAGAAGAACCAAATATTATTCATAGATAAACTTGATCATAAATCCACAATTCATCGAATCTCGGCAAACACACCGCAAAAGCGTATTACATCGAATAGATCTCCAAGAACATTGAGGAGAACTTTGTATTGAGAACCAAAGAGAGAGAAGAAGCCATCTAGCTAATAACTATGGACCCAAAGGTCTGTGGTAAACTACTCACACATCATCGGAGAGGCTATGGTGTTGATGTAGAAGCCCTCCGTGATCGACCCCCCTCCGGCAGATCGCCGGAAAAGGCTCCAAGATGGGATCTCACGGGTACAGAAGGTTGCAGCGGTGGAAAAGTGGTTTCGTGGCTCCCCCTGATGTTTTTAGGGTATAAGAGTATATATAGGCGAAAGAAGTATGCCGGTGGAGCTCCATGGGGCCCACGAGGGTGGGGGGCGCGCCTACCCCCTGGGCGCGCCCTCCTGCCTCGTGGCCGCCTCGCAGAGTTCCAGACTTCAACTCCAAGTCTTCTGGATTGCGTTTGTTCCAAGAAAGATCATCGCGAAGGTTTCATTCCGTTTGGATTCCATTTGGTATTGCTTTTCTGCAAAGCACTGAAATAGGCAAAAAATCAGAAACTGGCTCTGGGCCTCCGGTTAATAGGTTTGTCCCAAAAATAATATAAAAGAGCACACTAAAGCCCATTAAACATCCAAAACAGATAATATAATAGCATGGAACAATAAAAAATTATAGATACGTTGGAGATGTATAAGTGGCGCATTACGGAAACATCACCATGTGCCATGGGGGCTGCCATGGTCCCCTTTGCTCATGCATGCGACCATGCCACCGCCATTAACCATGGGCCGTTCTTTGTTGGCGACTCCACGCTCCAAGTTATTCGTCACGACAGAGGTATAAACTGTCGAGACTGTACCTTCACCCATGATGCATGGATAATGACGGTTAATTACCCACAGAATGTTGGAGACTTGATAAAGTCAGAGAATCTGTTAATGGATTTGGAAAATTCCTCACTTGGGAAATGGACTTTTCTAACAGAGCTAGAATCTTAGTGAGAGTTTGTGTGCCTGATATTCTGAACATTCCTATTAGCCATGTCATTTATGAAAACCTAGATGATCTTGGTCATGGTCAGTTATGGACATCCGTTGTTTACATACTTATACTGATCTGTTTGGGGCTATTGGTGGCGATGAAGATCCCATCCCACCTGATGGTGAAATTCACCCAATGCCCAATGCTCCTTTTGGTGGTATCTGGGAAGATGCTGATTTCGGTGATGATCAACACATGCAACATGAACCTGCTAATGACAATAATGGTAGTCCTATGATACCGACTCCGCCACAGAGTCCAGAAGTAGCTCATGGTACCCCTGCTGCAAATGTTATGGCTGCCGTGGAGGCTTTTGACTGCTTTGTTGCCATGAAGGATATCATGCATAAATTTATGGCATCTGCACCTGATGTGCTTAACAAACTAGAAGGATACACTATTGAAAGCAATAGATGCCAGATGATGGATGTTGATGATGAATTTGGACCGGCTAGGAAGTGCTTCATATCCATTGTCACATCCTCTATTCCAACCCCTCAGCCTAGCAACTATATAATCACTGAGATCAATGAATGCAACATGGAGCAGCCCCAAGACAACTTTATGATCAGCTTAGTTTGCAACAATGATCCAGTCCCTTGTGACCCTGTCTTGCATCAGGACACCCAAACATCAGATACTGTTGTTTCTTCTGTGACTTTGTTTAGTCCAGTTACCACTGAGGACAATATCCTAGTTTCTGACATGGATGAAGTGCCACCCACTCTGCTAAGCAACCTGAATGATCTTAGCCTGATTAAAACACCTGTTTGCAAGAGGAAGAAGCAAGCTGCTCCAATTAATGTGATGGATGTCAGAAGAAGGAGAAGACTGGCTGGTTTAACTGCTGGTTTCAAAGATCAGGCAACTGCTGATAGGGCTGGAAAAACCAAAAAAACCAACACCATGAAGAATCTTGCTCGTGCCTTTGATTTTGAGATCTAGGATCCAGCAGCCCCACCTCCTCCAGCTCTCTCCAAGGACACCATTCAAGCAATCGCTACACTTCAGTGCCAGATCCCTCCTAGTGAGGTGTCTCATCTTTTTTTAGAAAAGGAGGATGCATCCCCGGCCTCTGCATCTGGCTGATGCATACGGCCATTTTATTAATTATTAAGCACAAAAGACCTTACAAAGTAGTACATCAGTAAGCCTGAAGCCACCATCTAGGCAACATCTGTCGCTACTCCTACCCCCTTGATGCAGTGGTGCCAAATGTCCGAGCCTAATACCAAACAGACATCGCACTAAATGCTAACATCTAATGCCGGATGCCCCATCCTAGCCACATACCGGGACTGGGTCACACGCCGGTCCGGCGCACTCACCGAGGCTGCCGCTTCCTTCTTCCATCGATCCATCTCCAGAGCAGGTACTGACGCACAGACCATGCCAGGCCTGCCGTCGACGCCACCATGGCGCCAGACAGCTCGACCACCCTGCGCTCGTCCATCCAGCCGCATCCGTCGTCGATATGCAGCTGCACCATGCCGCCACCACCCGTCGTCAATGACGCGGTAGATACAACGCCGCACCACCTGGCAACCTCAACACCATCGCCACAGCTGGAGCTACTCGGAGCCCACCATCCACAACATCTCTCCCCCGAACAGCAGTTCCTCCCAAGACGGCGCCTCCATGGAGGATACGACGCCCAGGACGCCGCCGCCGCCCAATCCAAGCTGTATTTTGGACTTTCGTCCGGGAGGGGTTTGGGGGTGGATAGTGGGGACCTCGGCTTCACCTCCAGGAGGGTAACGGCGTCAAGTGACATCGCCGATGCCGGGCCGAACACGCCGACCAAAGTTTCCTCTGGTCCCCATCCTATGCCACCAAACCTCCGTGTACTCTGGATCCGGCAAGCCACGATCCGAAACCCGCGAAGATGAAAGAGCCATGGGGCTCAACCCACCAGAAAGAAGGATCGAGAAGAACTCCTTGTAGATCTCCAGAAACCGAATCCAATGATCCGACGTGGCCAGCGACGATCATCACCACCCCGCGGCGGCCGACGGAGTCCGAAGAAAGGATCCAGATGGATCCGATCTGGATCCGGTGGCACCCGCAACCACCGGTCAGGCCAACGCAGCCACCACCTCACGACACGCAGGTCGCCACTGCCGCGCCGCGCACGACGCCGATGGGAGACCCGCCCGCCGCGCCGCCGGACCCCACGTTCGCCCGGTGTTCCTCTGGATCCCAATGTCACGCGCCAGCCAAGACGGAGAGGATGGGGAGAAGGCCCACCGCCGCCCAGCCGGCCAGGCTTCGCCCGGCGGCGCTATGGACGGCGGCGAGGATGGGGGGAGGAGGAGGAGACTCGAGGGGCGGCGGCTAGGGTTTTCCCACGGGTCGCCCGCGGGGGCGACGCGAGGGGCGAGGGGCGAGACCAAAGCCTCTGACGCCCTCAATGCCCCTGTTCCCAATGAATAGAGCTCTACTAGTTTATCTTAGGCCACTATCTATTTTGGTCTATAATAATTACATTTGTAAGCTGGCTTATGGGCTTGAAACTTGTGATGCTATATTTTGGGTGTTGCATGCTGACTATGCCTGCGTGCATTTGTGTCAGTTTTTATTCTGCTTGCCGAACCTGGGTGTTCTCATAATCTCAATCTCCTGTTATGCCTACTAGTCAGTCTATGATGATGTGATGATCTATTTTGAGTTATACCTGGTCAACATTTTGATATAAATTTCTATCGAATGGGAATTGTAATGTAATCACAAAAATCATGGATTTTTATGGGTGGCAAATCTTAACTCCCCATACAGACATTATGTGCACATCTTCATAGACTTAGTGTTTACACACACTGTGATTAATCCTCTATTTCAAACCAGTATTCATGAATAGAAGTTGGGACATTTTAAACTAGAATGTGAGGGGCACTAACTCACAAAATAGATGGGATGATCTGGGAAAGAAAATTGAAGAAAGCAATTGTAACATTATCTGCATTCAGGAAACAAAGAGAGAAGAATTTGACATATCCTATTTGAGAAAATTATGACAAAGAAGATTCAATAAATCTGCATATGTTCTCTCTGTGGGCAACTCAGGTGGCATTATTACAATATGGAATGTCAGTCTGTTTAATGGGCATCTTATAAGTCAAGCATCTTATCAGCTCACAATTAAATTGGATTGTATCTTATCAGGCAACAGTTTCTTCATGTCAAATATTTATGCTCCTTGCCAAAATGAGAAGAGAGCTGAATTCATTGACCGGTTCAATAATGTGGACTCATCTACTATGGATTTCTGGATGATATTAGGGGATTTCAACTTAATCAGAAGCCCAGATGATAGAAGCAGGCCTGGTGGTGATGTAAATAATATGCTCATGTTCAATGCTTCAATACAAGCTAATAATCTTGTGGAAATACCAATAAAAGGCAGAAATTATACATGGAGTAATATGCAGGATAATCCTCTTCTTGAGAAGCTTGATTGGATTTTTACAAATGATGAATGGACTATCTCCTTTCCAAACACCATTGCTTTTCGTCTAGCTAAGCTGACCTCAGATCATATTCCTATTCATATCAAAATTGTGAGTGACATACCTAAAGTAGCCATATTCAGATTTGAAAACTATTGGATGGATTTTGAAGGTTTCTATGATACTGTTTGCAAGGCATGGAATCACAATTATACAATAATTTTTTTGCAAATGATGTTGCTGCTAGATTCAAATGCCCGAGAAAAGCTTTAAAGCAATAGAGCAGAAATTTATCCAGACTAAACTCCATCATATAAAAATGTTGTTATGTGATGACTATGCTAGATGGACTTGAGGAACAAAGACAACTAACAACCATGGAGCAAAATTTTATAATCATTTTGAAAAGACATATTCTGAAACTCCTTGAGGCAAAAAGGATATATTGGAAAAGTAGGTTTAAAAGAAGAGATATTATCTTTGGAGATGAAATTTCCAAATTTTTCCATGCCATGGGTACCATGAACTATAGAAAGAACTATATTGCCACAATCTCAACCAGTGATGGTACAATCCACTCCTCTCATGACCAAAAGGTTGTTGTTATATGGCGGGCATACAAGGAGAGGTTGGGAACTTCTATCAAGCCCAAGATGTTGTTTAAGCTATCTGAGATGATACATCCAGTAAACCTTATGCATCTGGATGACCCTTTCACCTTGGATGAAATTGAGAATCTGGTTAAGGATTTCCCAAATCATAGAGCACCTGGTACTGATGGCTTTAATGGCAGTTTCCTTAAAAAATGCTGGCCTATTATTAAGCAAGATTTCTGTAAAGTGATTTGGGATTTCTTTGAAGGTAACTCGGATATCCAGAGCATCAACACTGCTTTCTTTACTTTGATGCCAAAGAAAAAGTCTCCTGAAAATATGAATGACTATAGGCCTATCTCTTTGGTTACACTGCCTCTGAATTTTTTACTAAGCTCATGGCCAACAGACTTCAGAAGGAGATCACAAAGATCATTCATCAAAATCAATATGGTTTCATTAAAGGAGGAAACATTCAGGACTATCTTGCTTACACATTTGAATATCTAAATATTTGCCACAAATCTAGGAGGCCAATAATAATCCTTAAGCTGGATTTTGAGAAGGCTTTTGAAAAAATTGAATACAGTGCTACCATTGAAATGCTCAAAGCCAAAGGGTTTGGACCAAGGTGGATTAATTGGGTCACTAGAATCCTAAACTCTTCTTCCACTTCTCTCCTACTAAATGGAGTTCCTAGGAAAAATTATATGCAAAAAAGGTGTAAGGCAAGGAGATCCTATTTCCCAACTTCTATATGTCATTGCTGCTGATCTACTACAAACAATTGTGAATATAGAATGGACAAATGGAGAAATCTCACTTCCAGTAGAAAATAGCTATGGCCAGAAATACCCTATAATTCAATGTGCAGATGATACTCTGCTTATTATGCCTGCTGACAAGGATCAATTGATGCACCTCAAATCCATATTACATATTTTCATCCTGTCTACAAGGCTGTTTGTGAACTACAACAAACCCTCCATGGTACCTGTCAACATTGATAGTGATGCTGCTCTAGACCTCGCAGACAGTTTTGCGTGTAAATTTGAAAGTCTACCTTTTACATATTTAGGGCTACCACTCGGAACCACCAAACCTTCTGTTCATGACCTCATGCTAACCATAGCCAAAATTGATAGTAGATTATCTGGAGTTGCAAATTTCATAGGCCATGCTGGCAGATGGACATATGTAAACTATGTGGCCACATCCATGTCCATCTTTGCTATGTGTACCTTTAAGGTTCACTATACCATATTGGATCATGTAAACAGAGCTGCCAGGAATTTTCTATGGTATGGTAATGAGGTTAACAAAAAAGGAAAATGCCTTGCTAGTTGGAAGATGATCTGTAAGCCAAAAAAGTCAGGTGGTCCTGGAGTTCTGAATCTTAGAGTCCAAAATATTTCCCCGATCAAACACCTCCACAAATTCTACTAATCATGAAGATATCCATGGGTTAATTTGATATGGCAAGCATATTATCCTAACAATACTACACCTCATGCTTCCATTAATAAAGGATCCTTTTGGTGGAGAGACCGTGTAAGCCTAACAGATCTATACAGAGGTATGGCAACTTGTACAGCTAAGAAAGGTGACACTGTTTTGCTATGGGAAGATGTATGGAAGGGTTGTATCCTCAAAAGAAAATGGGTTGAACTCCATTCTTATGCAAAAGACACCAACATAACTAACCATCAGGCAAAATCTATGCATGATCATAGCAACATGTTCCAATTACCTCTCTCCATGACTGCCTATGATCAATTTAATACCCTGTTTGAGCACCTTGAAGAAATCAGAGAAAATCAGGATCAGGACAAATGGATATTTATGTGGGGAAACTCGAAATACTCTGCAAAGAAAATTTATGAAATCCTTATGGGAAACCAGCAAGTTCCCTTGCTAATGCAATGGATCTGGAAAACATGCTGTCTACCACGACATAAATTCTTTTGTTGGCTGATGTTGAATGACAAAATAAATACCTTTGAGCTACTATCCAGGAAAAGTTTTGCTCTAGATAGCACTGAATGTGTTTTATGCAAGGATAATCTGGAAGACAGAACTCATCTGATTTTCTACTGCTCCTTCAGTGAAGGTTTCTGGTGGAGTATTGGTGTTGAATGGAACACTGATCTGAATATCTACATGATGATCATGGAAGCAAAACAAAGGTATAATTGGGATTTCTTCATGGAAATTCTAATTACTGGCAGCTGGGCCATATGGAACCAGAGGAATGATCTCATCTTCGAAGGCATACCTGACTCCATCATAAATTGCAAAAACAATTTCAGGAGATATCTACAGGATACTAGGATCAGGGCTAAGCCTAGTAACAAGGAAGGAATGCTATCCTAGCTAGATAGTGTGTAATAAGTTTTTTTATAGTATCCTTAGATTTAGGCTAATGATTTGTAACAGGCATACTCATGCCACCATGTACAATGTTTCTAACCCCTTAACCTATAAATGAGAAAGATTAAAGTAGGGATTTTCCCTACTGTAAATGGTCAAAACAAAGATTGTTGTGTTCCTTGTTCAGAGTGAAATGTGCATGACCATGTTTTCATTCTTATCTATCTCTTCTGGTCTATGCTATTCTGTTATGAGTGCACAATTTTATCTGGAATGAAACTTATCTGGTGTCCTTGAACATGATTTAGTTTCAGTCTGAACTTAATCAATTTTGGTGAAAGTCGTCCAAAATTTGGGATTTCCCGCCCAAATCAAGATTAGGTCTTTGATGTGCCATTCAACAACTGCCATCAAATCTTGGCCGTTGAATCACAAAATTCCTCTAACTGTTGTCGTCCGATTGATTCATCGAGTGCGGTTATCTCCTCCCGCGTATAAATATTGCGCCGCCCCCGTCCACCCTCCTTCACTACGTCTCTCCATCATCTTCCTCTGAACCCTTAACGTACTGCTGCACCTCGAGTGTGACGACGCCGATCATCCTCGTCGCTTAGCTGCAAGAAGGAGGTCGCCGAAGTCCTTCCTCGTTGCCGTGGGTCATCTTCCCACTACTAGGAAAAGGGCTATAGATGGAATGGCCACTAATGGCGCACCAGACATGTGGTGCGCCATTGCTATGTAGCAGTGGCGCACCATGTGCTGGTGCGCCATTAGTGTGAAATACACTAATGGCGCACCAGACACACGGTGCGCCATTAGTAACAAATTTTTTTTCCAGACATACTAATGGCGCACCAGGGCACAGTGCGCCATTACTAGTTCTAACTAGTAATGGCGCACCAACCACATAGTGCGCCACTACAATATTTTTTTTATTTTTTACTTTTTTGCAAAACTACTAATGGCGCACCCGGGGACAGTGCGCCATTACTAGTTTAAGCTAGTAATGGCGCACTGTTCCCTGGTGCACCATTAGTGTCTTTTTTTTTGCAAAACTACTAATGGCGCACCACCAGCGGGTGCGCCATTAGTAACCCCATTAGGTGGTGGTGCGCCATTAGTAACCTGGGACGAGCTAGATATTTTGGACAGCCACACCTACCCACTCACTTTCCCCACATCATTCTCTCCTCCTCCTCCTCCAAGCTTGTCTCGGCTGCCTCCTCCTCCTCACCTCATTTGCACAATAAATTCATCCAAATTAAGTGGTTAAACCCCCTTTTTTTGATAGGTAAGTAAGGGGGAAGCTATCTTTATGTTGTTCTCCCTCCAACAACGTGCACATGCACTTTTTATGTCCTAGCTAGATCTATGTATGTTTGTGGTGTTGCATATGTTTGTGGTGTTGCATATATGTTTGTGTTTGCAGGTACCGGTATTTGAAATGCGATAGTTGCCAATATTTTGCCGGAATGTTGATTCATTTCCGTTTTGGCTAGAATTTTGGCACTATGCATTCTTTTTGGTCCTATTTTTAGGGAAAGTCATGCCAAATTTTTTCTTGGTTCTAAAATATCGTTTTGCTCTACCCCGCAGGCGACCATGGTCCACACGATGACCGAAGGCATCGTGAATAGGTTTATGAGCTCCGCGAAGGCCGAGATGCTTGAAAAGAACGAGACGGAGATAAGATGTCTGTGTCGAAGATGCAAGCTGAAGAGCCTTATTGCGGACCCGGATTCCGGGCAGGTGCGGGACCACCTGCTCTTGCGTGGTTTCATGGATGGCTATCGGTGGCAAGGTGATGAAGATGACTATGAAGTCGTCCATGGGGGTCGGGCAAGAAATGAGGATGGGCAGCAAGACAACCACCGCGGCTCGGGCGGGCGAGAAGACGAAGAATCTCCAGGACATGATCACGACGGTGATGCTGTACACAGTCATCATGTAGAAGATGCCGGACATGATGATGAGGAAGATGCGGGAGCATACGAAGGGCATGATCATGAAGATGAAGATGCCGGCGGAGCAGACGACGATGGACCATCGATGGGCTGGGTGCAGGACCCTCATATTCAAGAGCTGCTTCTCAAGCAGACGGATAACGCAAGAGCTGCCGCCCGAGAGAAAGCCAAGCTGGATCAACTGGAGATAGACGCGGTTACTCCATTGTATGAAGGATGCAGGCCCGAGGATACCCGCCTGAAAGTAACGCTCATGGCTCTGGAGATGAAGGTAAAACACAAAATGACCGACGCCTGCTTCGACGAGACCATGTCATTCTGGCACGAACGTCTTCCCAAGGGGAACAAGTGCCCGACCAGTTTCGAGGAGGCGAAGAAAATCATGTGTCCTCTGGATTTACCGCACGTGAAATACCATGTGTGCATGAACAATTGCATCATTTATCGGGACGAGCACGCGGAGTCTACCATATGTCCAGTGTGCGGCGTCACTCGATACAAGAAGAGGAAGAAAGCTCCTCGAAAAGTGGTGTTGTATTTTCCGATCACTCCTCGTCTGCAGCGGTATTTCGCGGACCCTAAGGTAGCAAAGCTCCCGCGTTGGCACGCGGATAGGGAGGAGAAGAAGCGAGAAGATGACGCAAATGATCCGGAGATAAATAAAAAAGACAAGATGCTGAGTCACCCTAAGGATGGGAGCCAGTGGCAAGCGTTGAACTTCAAACACCCAGAATTTGGGAACGATCCAAGGAACATCATGCTGGGCGCGAGCACCGATGGAGTCAATCCGTTTGGCAGCCAGAGAAGCACACATAGCACCTGGCCTGTGTTTGTGTGGATGTACAACCTTCCCCCTGGTTGTGCATGAAGAGGAAGTACATTCACATGAGTATGCTAATTGAAGGGCCGAAACAACCAGGGAACGACATCAATCTATATCTGGGGCTGCTGAAAGAGGTGCTAGACACGCTGTGGAAAATGCCAGCCAATACGTGGGATGCCGTAGAGAAAGAATATTTCCCTATGAGAGCCGCACTGCTCACGATGGTGCACGACTATCTCGGTTACGGATATCTCGCGGGGCAGGTGGTCCACGGATTTTCTGGATGCGTCAGGTGCATGGATGACACAACGTATCGCCAGCTAGATAGAGATCCCGGGTCTTCGAAAACCGTGTTCATGGGACATCGAAGGTGGCTTCGCGATGATGACCCGTGGAGGAAACGCAAGGATCTGTTCGATGGTGAAACCGTACCCCGAAGACGCCCGCGTACGAGGAGCGGCGAGGAAATAGACGAGTTGTTGAATAATTGGAAAGATTGCCCACTGCCGGGAAAGAAGCAAAAGGCGCCAGAGCCGGGAAAGAAGCGAAAGCTTAAGGCGCCAGAGCCACTGCTGAAGGTATGGAAAACGAGGTCTGTTTTCTGGGACTTGCCGTACTGGAAGATCCACCGTGTGCCTCACAGCCTTGATGTCATGCATATCACGAAGAACGTGTGCGATAGTCTGCTTGGTACCCTGCTCAACATGCCAGAGAGGACCAAAGATGGGCCGAAAGCAAGGGCAGACTTGAAATCAATGGGCATCAGGGAGGAGCTTCACGCTAATGATGATGATGATGATGATGATGAGGCGAAGCAGGACACGGAAAGTCGTTGCAAAGGCAAAAAGGCGAAGAAGACCGGAAATGACATCCCTCCCGCGTGCTTCACTCTAAGTCAGGAGGAGATCAATCAGTTTTTCACCAGCCTCGTAGGAGTAAAACTTCCTTACGGTTACGCGGGGAAGATAAGCAGATACCTAGACTCAGCGAAGCAGAAGTTCAGCGGGATGAAGTCTCACGACTGTCACGTGCTGATGACGCAGATACTTCCAGTTGCAATCCGTGGGATCATGGACGCGCACGTCCGTGAAATGCTATTTGGCCTATGCAACTTTTTCGACGTCATCTCTCGGAAGTCGGTTGGCGTGAGGAAACTCAGAAGGCTACAGGAAGAGATCGTGGTGATACTATGCGAGCTTGAGATGTACTTCCCGCCCACATTCTTCGACGTTATGGTGCATCTACTGGTCCATATCGTGGAGGATATCATCCAACTCGGGCCGACGTTCCTGCACAGCATGATGCCGTTCGAAAGGATGAATGGTGTCATCAAAGGATACGTTCGCAACATGTCACGTCCAGAGGGAAGCATAGACAGGTGCTTTCTGACCGAAGAGTGCATCTCTTACTGCAGGAATTATCTAGGCATCGAGAACCCCGTTGGTCTGCCCGTCAACAGGCACCTCGGCAGGCTCACTGGCTGGGGTCACCATGAGGGTCGCCGCGAAATGCATGTCGACTTCGATGGTCGACTGGCCGACTTTGAAAGAGCAAACCTAGTCGCGCTACAACACATAGACGTGGTCGATCCTTGGGTGGTAGAGCACAAAACGTTTATTGAGAAGACGTACAATGACCGAGGCCAATAGAGGACGGACGGAGATATAATCAAGGAGCACAACTCATGTTTCACGCGTTGGTTCAAGCAGAAGCTTCTGTCGTACCCTTTACATGAGGATTCTTCCGCGGAAGAACAACTCATATTCGCCTTGTCACAGGGCACCGAGCACAACCTGATGACGTATGAGGCGTACGATATCAACGGCTACACATTCTACACCGAGGACAAGGACATGAAGAGCGATGGTTATCAGAACTCCGGGGTAACGATGGAATCCTACACCGGTAACGACAAGGACAGATACTACGGAAGGATCGAGGAGATCTGGGAGCTGAGCTACGCTGGAGAGAAGGTCCCGATGTTCCGTGTCAGATGCGCCAAGAGCGTCATAAAAGAAGACCGGTATTTCACCACCATGGTTATACCCGAAGCCAAATCCAAGACCGCAGGCGCGAACGTCACCGCGAAAAATGAGCCATGGGTACTGGCTTCCCAAGTGGACCAATGCTTCTTCATTACCGACCCGCCAAAGCCCAGTCATCTTGTCGTGAGGAGAGGCAAAAGGAAGATCATCGGAATGGATGGAGTCGCCAATGAGCAAGACTTCGACAAGTACGGCGACCCGAAGATGGAACATGACGACGACGATGAAGTATCAGCATACACCACAAGAAGAAGCAGGACCACCCTACCTAAAGGACGTCCGTTCAAGAGAAGAACTCCATTTACGAAAAATAAGGGCAAGAAGATTGTGAACAGATAGCTAGCTAAGATCGATTATATTTAAATTGTTGTCTTCATTTCTCGATTGTATTTCATGGGCACTTTTTGAACTCATGAATGTTTTTAAATTTCATGGACACTCGATCTCGATCCCCCTCTAGCTCGATCGCTATCCCACCTCGCCAGATCCGGTCCCCCTCGCCGGCGAGCACCCCCCGCACCATCTCCCCCGCTCCACCGGCCGCCGTCGCCGACCCCCCGCATCCTCCCCCACTCCATCGCCGCCGACGACCCACCGCACCCTCCCCCGCTCCACCGCCGCCGAGCACCCCCCGCACCCTCTCCCCCGCACCCTCCCCGGCCCGCTCCACTGTCACAAATGAATGCAACTAAAATTGCAAAAAAAACAAACTTGATTATATTTTCAAATAACAAATTTGAGATATTTTAAAAAAAAATTATTACTGTTTTTATGAAAAAATATCACTGTTATGATTTAAGCAAGTTTGAACATATTTAAACACAAATAAATATCAAACAACATTTTAAATGCATAAAAACAAAAATTGGGGAGCCTGGGAATTGAACCCAGGACCTCCTAGTGTGTGTGCTACGTGCTGACCAGTCGGGCTAGTGGGCGTGTTCTGATGGACATAGGGTCAGGTGGAATATAACCTGACCAGTCGGGCTAGTAATTTCTAATGGCGCACCAGGGTGAGGTGCACCATTGCTATCGTCGTACTTATGGCGCACTTGGGGGAGGTGCGCCATTAGATAGACATCCCGCACTCCACCTATTCCCCTCGCACTGTGGCCTCCCTCCCTCCCTCGCCATATCCCCCACTCGACCCCAACCGTACGCCGCCGCCCCTTGCTCCGCCCCCTCCGTCCATCGCGCCTGCACGCCATCGGCGACGCCGCCGCCGCTGTGGTCTTGCGCTGCCCCGACGCCGCCGCCCCGACCCCCGTGGGACTCCACCCCCGCCGCCCCCGCGCCCCCCGAACGAGATCGGCCGAGCCCTCCTCTCCCCTCCTCCTCCCTTCGACGAGCGAGGTCCTGCTCCGGCCCCTGCAGCAGCCGGCGAGCGCAGCCCCGACGTGCCCACACCCCGCCTGCCCCTGCCGTCCTCCGCCACCGGTCACCTCCACAGCAGCCGGCGAGCCAAGGACGGTGCCGTGACCCTCGCCGCCACCTCCCGCCGTCTCTTCCTGCGCGTGGCCAGCGGCTGCTCTCCTTCGACCACGGCCTGGGGTGAGCCTCTCTTCCTTGCCTCTATGCTTCTTGTCCATGTCACTGTTCCCTGTTCCTCTCTTGTTCATGCTGCTAGTTACACGGATCAATGGTTGTTAGATAGATGTATGTATGTTGATGTTAGTTAGGTATATGATGCTTGATGGATGGATGGATGAGTTGTGCTAGTTGCTTGCTAGATGGATGGATAGTAGTTTGGTTCTGTTTTTGCTGCTGTTTGGTTCTGAAGATGAGTAGCAAGTATAGTAGGAAGATGATGCATAGTAGTTTTATGTTGTTGTTGTAGTTGTAGTTGTAGATATAGTAGCAGTATCATGTGCTGCTGAAGATGAGTAGTTGTAGGAAGATGATGCCCTAATGGAAGTGACATGAGTATTTGGCCTGCCCATCATGTTTGTTGGTTGTTTGCTGTCATGTTGTTATTACTTCCATTAGGGCATCTGTTGGTTCATTAATCTTAAGCCCATTATTCCATGGAATAGCTGAACTATAATACTATTATTCATTTATGATAGTTTGTGAGATACAGAAATAGATAAATTTAAGTTTGTAATGGCTAACAGCCAGACATGTGAATCTGTTCTTGATACTCCTTTTCCCTTTTCTTAGAATCATCATATACAAATTAGAACCTTTCTAACATCTGCATATTTCAGGTTTCTGAGGAGGTAAAGGAAGTGAAGTCCAGACAGTGCAGCAGCAGCAACACCTCCAAGGTGAGAAATATGTTCCTATTTATCTTTTTTTGCTCAAGTTCTTCAGTACATCATATAATATAGAGAAGTGCAGATCAAGTGGTGCAATCATATACATCTGGCCACTTAAGTCATCCTTCCCTTTAAGCAGAGTGAGGAGCTACTGTCAAAAACATGAGCTACTGTAAAAAAAAATCAGTTATGGCATCTAGAATTATGTCAGTTTTGTTTTGTACCTAGAAGACCAAAGTGTTAGGAATTCTGTCCAAACTGTAGTTTTCAGTATTCTGTCCAAACTGAAAACTGTTAAAAAGACCATGTGTTTTTTGGTCAAAATCTGCATGTAAAACTGAAATAATCAGTCATAAAGAATATCCTCAAGACCATGTGTTTCTTGGATTTCTGTAATGATGATGGAACATTATAAAGCATTGTACTCCAGTGTGTATGAAGGATACAAAAAATTTAGCAACTTCTCTAATTTTATAAAGTTGTTCTTATATGGGTGAAACTTCACTTGTTTTTAGGCTAGTGCAGGGTGTTGCTTTATTGTGATGCCTCTGAATTACTTGTGATCACATTGAGAAAGACTTGCAAAGATGATGATCATCTTTTACAAAAAACAATTTCTGTAAACGCGTCAGTAACTTTGCTAGTTTGCTGGGTTTTGTCTCCGACCATTGTGTCGTGATGACTTTGCAGGTACCCGAGAGGCCCTTGAGTTTGCTGGAATGTCGATTAACTTCCGTTCCAGCAAATTCGGGTACTCCATATGTCCTATTTTCAGCAAAGGTCATGCTGAAATTTTCCGTGAATTTTAGCATGACTTTGCTAATAATAGGACATATGGGGTACTTGCGACTAATGCATGGGCCGGGGTATCTTAGTACTTAGTTAAGTAGGATCAACTGCCCCGCCATTCTTGCTGCATTAAACCATAGGTGGCAATAGAGCCAAGTGATTAGGCCCAACTTAGAATTCTCCTTAGCATCGATAAACCCTAGATGCTAAAACCAACATAGGTGGCAATAGAGCCAAGTGATTAGTGCCAAGTGATTAGGCCCAACCTAGGGTGCCTCGGCATCGATAAACCCTAAATGATGAAAACTTAACTTAGCATTTAGGGTGCCTCGGCGTCGACAAACCCTAAATGATGAAACCTTTGCTTCTATAGGGTGCCTCCGTGTCGATGAGAACCTAAATGATGTACGCTTAGGCTTTTAGGGTGCCTCGGCGTCGACAAACCCTAAATGATAAAAGCTTAGCTTTTAGGATGCCTCGGTGTTGACAAACCCTAAATGATGAGACCATGATCTTGTTCCTTGACAATAACCAACTTTTTGACCAATTTTTTTTCCTATTTAGAGCGAAACATGGCCCACAACGACGAGGCCGGCGGTTCGGGCGGCAAGCAATTCTGGGAGCTGTCCCAGGAGATGGAGGAAGAACCTCACCGCTATGAGGACGCCGCGGAAGACACCGATCCTGACTACACAACCCCTAGTGGCGTCGGGGATGACACCACTGATGGTGCCGCCGAGGATGCCACCACTGATGATGGCGGCGCACGCACAGATGGCAGCCAACCGAAGAGGCAACGGAAGGACCGGCGCCCGAACGTGCTCGACACCGTCAAGGAGGAATTTACTAAAGTGAACTCTGACGGGCATCCAACGGCACCCAAACATGTAGTCAAGGGGTACTCGGTTCAGCTCGGGTGCATTCTCCGGAGCACCGTCTCGATCAACACCTAGAACCTAAGGCATAAGGACCGAGGGAATTTGCGCAGCCTCCTCTTCACGAAGCTGCACGAACGATACAAGTTCCCCGCTGAGTTTGAAAACACACGCCTCTCAGGGAATAAAGTGAACAGTGCCGCCCTCATGAGGATGAGCACGGCCCTGTCTACATGGAGAAGCACGGTGAAGGCAATGATTGAAAAAGGTGATAGTTATGACAAGATCAAGGCGAAATATCCATTGATGAGCGAAGATGACTACAAGGAGTTCAAGATCAAGTGCGAGAGCAGCGCAACCTCTGAATCAAGTCAGTGGGGGAAAGAAATGCGGGAGTTGAACTTAGGGGTCCACCAACTCGGTCCCGGCGGTTACAGAGTGGCGGAGCCTATATGGGACAAGGAGGACGCGGAGCGTGCCGAGCAAGGCCTACCGCCCCGCTTCGAGAAATTACGTGACAAGCAGACTAGGAACTTTGTCAGGGCCCGGTACAAGGAGGACCCGGTAACAAAGGAGCTTACCACGGATCCGAAGACCAGGGCGCTTGAGCTTGTTCTGGTAAGGAATACACCCCCGCGTAATTAGCTCCATATGGTTGCATTCTAATTAATGAAGCCAAATTTCTAAATGGTTCACATTCCTTCCGCGGGAGGCTGAAAGCAGTAGCGCGGGGTCGTCTCAGAGCTCCCCTTTTAACACCCCTTTAAATAGGGCGTTCACTACTAGGAAAAGGTCTACTAAAGGCGCACCTAATTTGGCCATTAATGGCGCATTAGTGGTGCGCCATTAGTGCCACGCCATTAGTATATTTTACTAATGGCGCACCACTGGTGCGCCATTAGTATCTGGTATACTAATGGCGCAACCCAGATGCGCCATTAGTATATACAACAGTGCGCCATTAGTATGCCTCCCAGGGGGCCATCTATACCCAGGTGCTTTGGCATACTAATGGCGCACAACAATAGGATGCGCCATTAGTAACTTCGGCATACTAATGGCGCACTGTTTACTGATGCGCCATTAGTATCCTTTGGCATACTAATGGCGCAATATGATGTGATGCGCCATTAGTATGAATATTAGGTTTTTTTATTTTTTTATTTTCTGTTTTTTGCACAGGTTACAAAATGTATAATTGGACAAAATATAGACAGCACACATCAACAACAGATTCATCGAATACAATAGAAGATTAGTCTCTGAATACAATTCATCATTTTAGTCTCCGAATACAATTCATCATATTAGTCTCCGAATTGAAAAGGCCGAACAAAGATAGAACATTATATTACAAGTCTCGAGACCGCGAGTTTGTCTTCACATTACAAGTCGATATCGATCATCTAAACTACCATCACATAGAAGAGAGCTGCGGTCATCATGATGAGCATCATCACGATGAAACTCGTCTTCATCCGGTTCCTCCAACGCTCCCTCCCCTCTCCCGCTAGATAGCGGGCGTATCTAGATTCGGCCTCGGCCCTAGTGGCGTACCCTTTGTAACTGTTACCGCTGAATCGGTGAACCTGTCTCCGACAATCCTCCCAGTCGTCGTAGACTCCGGGAACCTTATCCTTGTACACGACATACCACGGCATCACTATGCAGTAGCCAAACGAAACGTTAGTACCAATTCACAGACAATACATAAGCAATATATAAGTATGCAACAGAACGATCGGAAGAGAAAAGCAAGACATTAATAGCATCGATTACATCTAAGTTGAACGACTCTCGAAACCAAAGAGACATACTACAAGTTCATTAAAGTTTAATTACAACATGAGCCAATCGATGTTTCAGAACTAGACACAGCATCACTGCTTTCGACTCGACTCTAGGGACCGGAGCGTGGATGAAGCCGCCGTCTATCGTGGGAGTCATGAAACAACGGGCGTTGTCAGCCTGCATTTGTAGGATTGTGTCGATGTCACTGTTGGACGGTTGATTTCTGAGGTAGAACTGCCCCGAGGTACGAAGGACATCTTGATGGATGATTTCCGCAAACTCCGACTGGATGCGAAAGAATTCTTGTCTGATGTCCGCGTCCTGGATTGCCGACACGCTCGCGGCCCAATCTTTGAGTCTACTCGGTAGCAGAAGTTGATGATGGTCCCGTACGATCGCCCGCATGTGATGGATGGCGTAGTAGGCACCCTTCTGACCGCCAGGCGGCTGCTTGACGCAACAGAACGTCGTATTGTGGGAGAACACGTGCTTGCCGTACTTACGAATAGGCCTGGTGAAGGTGCCTCCAGATTTGACGTAGCCGGGGAGAACATCATCAAGAACCTTCTTGACATTTGTGTAGTCTACGTTCGACTGACGGTCCGGGTCGAAATACGTGGCCATGGAATATTTGGGGCTTAGGAGGATGAGCGTGGAATGTGTGTCACTGCAGAAAACACGGAATGTTAAAAGAAAAACGATCGAAATCTAAGAATTCATATGTTACGGGGCGGTTGAGGGGAGGACTTACTCGGGAAAGTAAGGCACGAGGAAGTTATCCTTATCTTGTTTTGCCAGAATGACGCCTTCGAGGTAAGAACTTGCGACTTGCCGGTCCCCAGCGCTGCCCAAGATCTTGGCACGCATGTAGAAGGGGTCGACTATCACGATGTCCGGGATCTTGTCACGAATGATCCGCATCTCCATACTCAGCGAAAATAGCCGAACGAAGGTGTAGTGCAGCGGATGAAGGTTCAACATAGCGTGGATGTCATCAAACCGCAGGACGATCGTACCCCCGATGGAGTTATCCACAAAGCCCTTGCCCTCTGGCACCTTGGCCGCGAAAACCGGGCATGCCACATCCTTCTCTCCGAGACGCCGCTTCTCCAAAGAAAGAACACTGTCATGCAGACTCCGCATAGCACCGGTTGCAGCATCGAGCATATTTCTCGGTAGCATCGGCCTACCCGCCACATGCACCCTCCTTGAGATATCCTCAGTTGAAGGTGGCCCGTCCTGAGCACGGATCGTACTCGGTGCCGGCTGGCCCGCACCCTTGTTAGTCTTTCTTTTGCGTGCCTTCTTCTTCTCCTATAATGGGACCGAGTTCTGCTCACAGACAGCCTTCTTGAGTGTGTTGGGGCTGATCATATTTTGCACCTCGCCTATCTGAGGCTCGGTGAAGTCGGCAGCTGGAGGCGTCTCCTGAGAGCTGAACTGCAGACGACGCCTGTTGCAACTTGGCTTCTCCGCGGTACCAGCTAGATCGCACACGTCTTTTGTTGGATTGGGTTCTTGAGAAGGAGGCCCCATGAAGTCGCCACCGTACCCATGATCGGCAAAGTACTGATCGACGTTGGCAAATGTATCATCGTCGTCGTCGTTCTGATCCTGTGCCATATGCATGTTTGGATCCAGTGGCATAGGGATGTCCGGCACTGTTGCGGCGGTCTTTCCATGGGGCCGACTTGGCGCCG
This sequence comes from Aegilops tauschii subsp. strangulata, assembly GCF_002575655.3. NCBI lineage: Eukaryota > Viridiplantae > Streptophyta > Magnoliopsida > Poales > Poaceae > Aegilops > Aegilops tauschii. The sequence goes on along the minus strand of NC_053040.3, from coordinate 31,356,258 downwards.
GCACGACTGGCGGTGTCGTCTTTGGGGTGTTGTACCCCGCCCCCAAACGAATCTGGCTCTTCGGCCAAAGCAGGGGCCAGCTCACGCAGGCGCTGAGGGTCATCACGTCATCATCGTCGGCCCCGATGGGTCGAATCGGAGGTAACAACTCGTCGTAGCCTGGCAGCACCCGAACCAGTTGAACCCTAAACAAGTTGGGTGGCATCTGGGTACCGTGGAACAAGGGGTTGCCCAGTTGAACGATTTTGCCCTTGGCGACATCGACCAAATCGTTGTTCACAAAGTGCAGGAGAGTGCACGGAACGTCGGCGGCGCCCTGCGAAAACATGTAGGGCGTTAGGGATGCCCAGTCAAAGGCAAGGAGATGAAGTCCTCGGCCGAGAGAGGCTTAATTAGTTACCGTGATGATGGCGTCGAGCTCGGCTAATGTAGAGGCACCGCCAACGGCGGGCGTGCAGTTGACGGAGGGGCGCTTGCTGCAGAGGTGCCGGCCGGCGTACAACCGGGTGCATTAAGCTCCCGTGCCGGCGTCGGAGACACCAATGTCGCCTCCGCCGGAGACACCAATGGCCCCGCCATCGCGTTCTGCGAGTTTCTGGCCGTGAAGCTAGGAATCGGGGGCGGCCCCTGTTGGCCGCCCGCAATCCACGCACTAATCCCCTATATCAAGGTAGGCACAATGGCGGTGATCGTCGCTCCGAGTTGTTGTTGCACTTGCTCTTGGACAATCTCCGGAATCCGCGCCACCTGTGCCCTGAGTTCTTGAACCTCGCGCACCTAGCTTTCCGAGCTGGTCTTTTTCTCCTTTCGCCCACCAGTGTTATAGTATGACGACCATTTTGTCGACAAGCCTTTGCCGGCCACACGACTAGCTGACGTCGGCTTACTGAGCTTATCCTTGTTCTTCATTACATTCAACGCCCTATTTAGAGTGGTGTCCCAAGGGTTGCTCTTAGTCGACCCCGCGCTACTGCTTCAGTCGCCTGCGGAAGGAATGTGAACCATTTAGAAATTTGGCTTCATTAATTAGAATCCAACCATATGGTGCTAATTACGAAGGGGTGTATTCCTTACCAGAACAAGCTCAAGCGCCCTGGTCTTCGGATCCGTGGTAAGCTCCTTTGTTTTCGGGTCCTTCTTGTACCGGGCCCTGACATAGTTCCTGGTCTGCTTGTCACCGTATTTATCGAAGAGGGGCGGTAGGCCTTGCTCGGCACGGTCCGCCTCCTCCTTGTCCCATATAGGCTCCGCCACTCTGTAACCGCCGGGACCGAGTGTGTGTTCCCCTAAGTTCAGCTCCCGCATTTCTTTCCCCCACTTACTTGATTTGGAGTTTGTGGTGCTCGAGCAATTGATCTTGAAGTCGTTGTAGTCATCTTCGGTGATCGAAGGATTTTTCTCCTTGATCTTCTCATAACTCTCACCTTTCTCCATCATTCTCTTCACATTGCTTTTCCAAGTAGACAGGGCCTTGCTCATCTTCGTGAGGGCAGCATTGTTCACTTTATTCCCTTTGAGGCTTGTGTTTTCAAATTCAGCGGGGAACTTGTATCGTTCGTGCAGCTTCGTGAAGAGGAGGTTGCGCAAATTCCCTCGGTCAGGATGCCTCAGGTTCTCGGTGTTGATCGAGACGATGCTCCGGATAATGCACCCGAGCTGAAGCGAGTACCCCTTGACTATTGGTTCGGGCGCCGTTGGATTCCCGTCGGAGTCCACTTCAGTAACTTCCTCCTTGCGGGTGCAGAGCACGGTCGGGCGCCGGTCCTTCCGTTGCCTCTTCGGTTGGCTGCCATCTATGCGTGCGCCGCCATCATCAGTGGTGGCATCCTCGGCGGCACCATCAGTGGTGGCATCAGTGGGGTCATCCTCGGCGGTACCATCAGTGGTCTCAGGATCGGTGGGGAAGGCGGCGTCCTCATACAAGTGAGGTTGTTCCTCCATCTCCTAGGATAGGTTCCAGAATGCCTTGATGCCCGAACCCCCGGCCTCATCGTTGTTGGCCATGTTTCTCTCTAAATAGGAACAAAGTTTGGTCAAAAAGTTGGTTATTGTCAAGGAACAAGATCATGGTCTCATCATTTAGGGTTTGTCGACACCGAGGCATCCTAAAAGCTAAGCTTTTATCATTGAGGGTTTTTCGACGCCGAGGCACCCTAAAAGCCTAAGCTTTCATCATTTCGGTTTTTATCGACACCGAGGCACCCTAAAAGCCATGCATTAGTCACAAGTACGCCGGGGCACTTGATCCTACTTAATTAACTACTAAGATACCCCGGCCCATGCATTAGTCACAAGTACCCCATATGTCCTATTTTTAGCAAAGTCATGCTAAAATTCACAGAAAATTTCAGCATGACCTTTCTGAAAATAGGACATATGGAGTACCCGAATTTGCCGGAACGGAAGTTAATCGACATTCCGGCAAATTCAAGGGTCTCTCGGGGTACCTGCAAAATCATTACCCCACCCCCGCCCAGCTGCAACCCCACAACACCCCACAATATCATCACGACACGATGGTCGGAGACAAAACCCCCCAATATCATAAAAATACTCCAGTTATGAAGTAAAACTCCTGAAGTGTTCCAGGAGTAGAAGCTGAAGTGTAATCAGTGGCTTCACCTATGCCACAGCATACATAGTACATAGAGTTGACATCTCAGCATCGACCACACCACATGCCACAGCATACATAGTACATAGATGATCCAACAGACTACATAGCAGGATAGTTTAAGCGTGAACCGCATCATACAAAATAGAAGAACTTCATTACACAACTGAAACTCAATTAAGCTAGTTAAATGGAGTTCATCTACTCACTAGCAGTACTACTAACTGGCAGTACTTAAACAAGTTAAGCTACTCACTACAGTATTGGCTACTCACTTAAGCTAGAAGCTACAAGTTAAACACATTTTACCAAAGGTATCTTCTTTAGAATGAATGCTTTTACGTAGAGACATAGTTCTGTTAGAATGCATGATTATACTTCATGTAGTGGTAGAGATACCTTTTTAGTTTAATGTATGTACATAAAATCTCAAACTCTAAAAAGAATGCCATTTTATAAAAAAATATCAGAAAGCCCCAATTCATTGGATGCAGAACTCTGACAAGTGACAAAGTGAAGTCCACGTAGTCATATTCAATATATCTGCTGGATTGGTAAGTCTGGCTGTTACTATGTTAACAAAAGAAGTTGTAAATATAAACATCTAAACAGAAGGTGCTAATTTTAGGTTGCACTGGGCATGAGCCTGTGTTGGTCTTTCTTATTTATTTCATGAGGCAGCAAGACAATGCCTCGCAATGTGACTGTGAGAGTAATACAGGTTGATGTGACATGCAGAAAAGGAAAATTCACATATCGCATATGAACTATGTTATTGTGTCTAACATTTAAAAAAAATACCAAGCGAAGTAGAAAAGGTGAAAACCCCAACAATATATTCCATGCCATCCAATTTGAAGTTGTCTATATAGCGACAGAGTGAAGCTGCCTTCCACTCTAAAGTTACTAGAAGATACCTTCTGTCCAGCTGTCAATCTAAAGGGCTGCAACTTGGGCTTTGAAATGAAGATAAGTGGCCAGTTATTGCCAATTCTTTCAAAACCCATTGAGTGAAGGAACATGTGAAACTGACCAGAATCACACAGGATGACAACGATATGCCAAGTTGCACTATTGTTCCCAATTTTACCTAGGTTTCACAGTTTTCATTTGAGCTGGCACAAAACTTCAAGAATATTGTGTAAAAATGTGAAAAGAAGTCCATGGTCGGATTGTCCCTTACCATAGGTTATTCTTTCAATCTTTGTTAAGCGGAACTATCTACAGTCTATGTGTTGAAAATGCAGTGACATTCAGATCACTGTTGTGCGAAAATTCAGTTAACACACTGTCAAAAAAATTCAGTTACAAACATACATTTAGTTTGAATTATTCGCTCATATTCCCTTCACATTGCTAACCATATGGCCAAAATATTGTCCCTAGACATCTCCTGGTCCTACCCAAGATAAACCCTAGTTACAAAAATGCAGTGCAAAAATTCAGTTAACACACTGTCAATACATTCAGTTTGAATTATTTCTCATGGCGATCCTCAACGAAATCTTATGACAGAACTACCAACTTTATAAACCCAAGATAAACACTAGGAAGAATTAGAGAGGGAGAGGTCAAGGAGGGAGGAGCAGAGAGGGAGAGGTGGGAAATGGAGGCGGGGGTGATTTGGATGGGGTACCTGCGGGCGTAGAAGACGGGGGCGTCGTCGGGGACGAAGACGTCGACGCTGTGGATGTTGGTGGTGGTGCGACGAGGTCCGGGAGGCGACGAGGTCTGGGTGGTGGTGGTGCTCCGAGGAGACGAGGAGAGCGGCGCCGAGGAGACGAGGACGACGGGGCGGCGGGGCAGCGGCGTCGGGAGAGGAGAGGGCGGCGTCGCGGCGTCGGGGCGTCGGGGCGGAGACGAGGACGACGGGGCGGCGTCGAGGCGGCGGGGCAGCGGCGTCGGGAGAGGAGAGGGGAAGGGCATCGAGGGCGAGGGCGAGGGAGAGAGAGGGGATAGGTTTGGGCCGGGGATAGGAGAGGGGAAGGGGATCGAGGGCGAGGGCACAATACTAATGGCGCACCACCCCTCGGTGCGCCATAAGTACATCCATACTAATGGCGCACCTCACCCTGGTGCGCCATTAGTATTTTTTTTCTGATTTCTGCTCGAGCCAACAGGTTATCTTCCACCTGACCTGATCCACACCAAGTTCCCTCTACTAGCTCGACTGGTCAGCAGCCAGTTCTCACACCAGGATGTCCTGGGTTCGATTCCCAGGCTCCACAATTTTTTTTATGCATTTAAAATGCTGTTTGATATTTATTTGTGTTTAAATATGTTCAAACTTGTTTAAATCATAACAGTAATATTTTTTTATAAGACAGTAATAATTTTTTTAAAAATATCATCAAACAGTAATGCCGGTGGAGCGGGGGAGGGTGCGCGGGTGCGGGGGGCCGGTGGACCGGGGGGTGCTCGGCGGCGAGGGGGACCGGATCTGGCGAGGTGGGATAGCGATCGAGATGGAGGGATCGAGATCGAGTGTCCATGAAATTTAAAAATATTCATGATAGTTCAAAAAGTGCCCATGAAATACAATCGAGAAATGAAGGCTACGATTTAAATACAATCGATCTTAGCTAGCTATCTGTTCACAATCTTCTTGCCCTTCTTTTTCGCAAATGGAGTTCTTCTGTGGAACGGACGTCCTTTAGGTAGGGTGGTCCTGCTTCTTCTTGTGGTGTATGCTGCTACTTCATCATCGTCGTCATGTTCGATTCTCGAGTCGCCGTACTTGTCAAAGTCTTGCTCATTGGCTACTCCATCCATTCCGATGATCTTCCTTTTGCCTCTCCTCACGACAACACGACTGGGCTTTGACGGGTCGGTAATGAAGAAGCATTGGTCCACTTGGGAAGCCAGTACCCATGGCTCATTTTTCGCGGTGACGTTTGCGCCTGCGGTCTTGGATTTGGCTTCGGGTATAACCATGGTGGTGAAATACCTGTCTTCTTTTAGGACGCTCTTGGCCCATCTGACACGGAACATCGGGACCTTCTCTCCAGCGTAGCTCAGCTCCCAGATCTCCTCGATCCTTCCGTAGTATCTGTCCTTGTCGTTACCGGTGTAGGATTCCATCGTTACCCCGGAGTTCTGATAACCATCGCTCTTCATGTCCTTGGCCTCGGTGTAGAATGTGTAGCCGTTGATATCGTACGCCTCATAGGTCATCAGGTTGTGCTCGGCGCCCTGTGACAAGGCGAATATGAGTTGTTCTTCCGCGGAAGAATCCTCATGTAAAGGGTACGACAGAAGCTTCTGCTTGAACCAACGCGTGAAACATGAGTTGTGCTCTTTGAGTATATCTCCGTCCGTCCTCTGTTGGCCTCGGTCATTGTACGTCTTCTTAATAAAGGTTTTGTGCTCTACCACCCAAGGATCGACCACGTCTACGTGTTGTAGCGCGACTAGGTTTGCTCTTTCAAAGTCTGCGAGTCGACCCTCGAAGTCGACATGCATTTCGCGGCGACCCTCACGGTGACCCCATCCAGCGAGCCTGCCGAGGTGCCTGTTGACGGGCAGACCAACGGGGTTCTCGATGCCTAGATAATTCGTGCAGTAGGAGATGCACTCTTCGGTCAGAAAGCCCCTGGCTATGCTTCCCTCTGGACGTGACATGTTGCGAACGTATCCTTTGATGACACCATTCATCCTTTCGAACGGCATCATGCTGTGCAGGAACGCCGGCCCGAGTTGGATAATATCGTCCACGATATGGACCAGCAGATGCACCATAACGTCGAAGAACGCGGGCGGGAAGTACATCTCAAGCTCGCATAGTATCACCACGATCTCTTCCTGTAGCCTTCTGAGTTGCCTCACGCCAACAGACTTCCAAGAGATGACGTCGAAAAAGTTGCATAGGCCAAATAGCGTTTCACGGACGTGCGCGTCCATGATCCCACGGATTGCAACTGGAAGTATCTGCGTCATCAGCACGTGACAGTCGTGAGACTTCATCCCGCTGAACTTCAGCTTCGCTAGGTCTAGGTATCTGCTTATCTTCCCCGCGTAACCGTAAGGAAGTTTTACTCCTACGAGGCAGGTGAAAAACTGCTCGATCTCCTCCTGACTTAGAGTGAAGCACGCGGGAGGGTAGTCATTTCCGGTCTTCTTGGCCTTTTTGCCTTTGCGACGACTTTCCGTGTCCTGCTTCGCCTCATCATCATCATCATCATATATAGCGTGAAGCTCCTGCCTGATGCCCATTAATTTCAAGTCTGCCCTTGCTTTCGGCCCATCTTTGGTCCTCTCTGGCATGTTGAGCAGGGTACCAAGCAGACTCTCGCACACGTTCTTCGTGATATGCATGACATCAAGTCTGTGAGGCACATGGTGGATCTTCCAGTACGGCAAGTCCCAGAAAACAGACCTCGTTTTCCATACCTTCAGCAGCGGCTCTGGCGCCTTTCGCTTCTTTCCCGGCTCTGGCGCCTTTTGCTTCTTTCCTGGCAATGGGCAGTGTTTCCAATTTTTCAACAGCTCGTCTATTTCCTCGCCGCTCCTCGTACGCGGGCGTCCTCGGGGTTCGGTTTCACCATCGAATAGATCCTTGCGTTTTCTCCACGGGTCATTGTCGCGAAGCCACCTTCGATGTCCCATGAACACAGTTTTTGAAGACCCAGGATCTCTATCTAGCTGGCGATACGTTGTGTCATACAGATTGATGTCGTTCCCTGGTTGTTTCGGTCCGTCAATTAGCATACTCATGTGAATGTACTTCCTCTTCATGCACAACCAGGGGGGAAGGTTGTACATCCACACAAACACAGGCCAGGTGCTATGTGTGCTTCTCTGGCTGCCAAACGGATTGACTCTATCGGTGCTCGCGCTCAGCACGATGTTCCTTGGATCGTTCCCAAATTCTAGGTCTTCGAAGTTCAACGCTTGCCACTGGCTCGCATCCTTAGGGTGACTCAGCATCTTGCCTTTTTTATCTATCTCCGGATCATTTGCGTCATCTTCTCGCTTCTTCTCCTCCCTATCCGCGTGCCAACGTAGGAGCTTTGCTACCTTAGGGTCCGCGAAATACCGCTGCAGACGAGGAGTGATCGGAAAGTACCACACCACTTTTCGAGGAGCTTTCTTCCTCTTCTTGTATCGAGTGACGCCGCACACCGGACATATGGTAGACTCCGCGTGCTCGTCCCGATAAATGATGCAATTGTTCATGCACACATGGTATTTCACGTGCGGTAAATCCAGAGGACACACGATTTTCTTCGCCTCCTCCAAACTTGTTCCCCTTGGGAAGACGTTCGTGCCAGAATGACATGTTCTCGTCGAAGCATGCGTCGGTCATTTTGTGTTTTACCTTCATCTCCAGAGCCATGAGCGTTACTTTCAGGCGGGTATCCTCGGGCCTGCATCCTTCATACAATGGAGTAACCACGTCTAACTCAAGTTGATCCATCTTGGCTTTCTCTCGGGCGGCAGCTCTTGCGTTATCCGTCTGCTTGAGAAGCAGCTCTTGAATATGAGGGTCCTGCACCCAGCCCATCGATGGTCCAGCGTCGTCTGCTCCGCCGGCATCATCATCTTCATGATCATGCCCGTCGTCTGCTCCGGCATCTTCATCATCATCATGTCCTACATCTTCTACATGATTACTGTGTACAGCATCACCGTCGTGATCATCTCCTGGGGATTCTTCGTCTTCTCGCCCGCCCGAGCCACGGTGGTTGTCTTGCTGCCCTTCCTCATTTCTTGCCCGGCCCCCATGGACGACTTCGTAGTCATCTTCATCACCTTGCCACCGATAGCCATCCATGAAACCACGCAAGAGCAGGTGGTCCCGCACCTGCCCGGATTCCGGGTCCGCAATAAGGCTCTTCAGCTTCCATCTTCTACACGGACATCTTATCTCCGTCTCGTTCTTTTGAAGCATCTCGGCCTTCGCGGACCTCAAAAACCTATTCACGATGCCTTCGGTCATCATGCGGACCATGGTCGCCTGCGGGGTAGAGCAAAATGATATTTTAGAACCAAGAAAAAATTTGGCATGACTTTCCCTAAAAATAGGACCAAAAAGAATGCTTAATGCCAAAATTCTCGCCGAAACGGAAATGAATCAACATTCCGGCAAAATATTGGCAACTATCGCATTTCAAATACCGGTACACCTCCAAACACAAACACATATGCAACACCACAAACATATGCAACACCACGAACATACATAGATCTAGCTAGGCCATAAAAAGTGCATGTGCACATTGTTGTAGGGAGAACAACATAAATATAGCTTCCCCCCTTACTTACCTATCAAAACAAGGTAATTTAACCACTTAAATTGAATGAATCTATGGTGGAAATGAGGTGAAAAAGAGGAGGCACCCGAGACAAGGAGGAGGTGGAGAGAATGAAGTGGGGAGAAAGTGAGTGTGGGTAGGAGAGGTTGTCCAAAATATCTTGTTGCTGCCCACTTACTAATGGCGCACCAACTCGAAATGCGCCATTAGTAATCCAGGTTACTAATGACGCACCTTCTGGTGGTGCGCCATTAGTAGTTTTGCAAAAAAAACATACTAATGGCGCAGGTGGAAAAGTGCGCCATTAGTACTTTTGCAAAAAAGGGAATAAAAAATATAATAGAAAAAACAACATTAGTGGCGCACTTTCCGGCAGGTGCGCCATTACTAGTTACAACTAGTAATGGCGCACTGTGTCTGGATGCGCCATTAGTATGTTTGGACAGGCGCACTAGTTAAAATTTTTATTTTTTTTGATACTAATGGCGCACCCTGGGCCAGGTGCGCCATTAGTAGTTTCAACTCTAATGGCGTATCAGAAGGTGGTGCGCCATTAGTATATACTAATGGCGCACCGCTTGTCTGGTGCGCAATTAGTGTCAATCCCATCTATAGCCCTTTTTCTAGTAGTGGTTGAACGTAATGAAAAACAAGGATAAGCTCAGTAAGCCGTCGTCAGCTGGTCGTGTGGCCAGCAAAGGGTTGTCCACAAAATGGTCGTCATACTATACCGCTGGTGGGCGAAAGGAGAGAAAGACCAGCTCAGAAAGCCAGTCGCGTGAGGTTCAAGAACTCAAGGCACAAGTGGCGCGGATTCCGGAGATTGTCCAAGAGCAAGTGCAACAACAACTGGGAACGACGCTCACCGCCATTGTGCCTACCTTGATTCAGGGGCTGACGACGTGGATTGCAGGCGGCCAACAGGGGCCTCCCCCGGTTCCCAGCTTCACGGCCAGCAACTCGCACAACGCACAGGCGGCGCCATTGGTGTCTCCGGCGGAGGCGGTATTCGTGTCTCCGGCGCCGGCACGGGCATTGGAGCTTAATGCACCCGGGTGTACGCCAGCCGGCACCTCGCCAGCAAGCGGCCCCTCCGTCAGTTGCACGCGCACGCCCGCCGTTGGCGGTGCCTCGACATTAGCCGAGCTCGACGGCATCACGGTAACTAAGCCTCTCGGTCGTTGACTTCATCTCCTTGCCTTTGACTGGGCATCCCTGACGCCCTACATGTTTTCGCAGGGCGCCACCGATGTTCCTTGCACTCTCCTGCACTTCGTGGGCGGCGAGTTGGTCGATGTCGCCAAGGGCAGAATTGTTCAACCGGGCAACCGTGTGTTCCACGGTAATCCGATGCCACCCACCTTGTATAGGGTTGAACTGGTTCGGGTGCTGCCAGGCTGCGACGAGTTGTTACCTCCGATTCGACCCACTGGGGCCGACGAAGATGATGTGATGACCCTCAGCGCCTGTGTAAGCTGGCTCCTGCTTTGGCCGAAGAGCCAGATTCGTTTGGGGGCGGGGGACACCACCCCACAGACAAGACCGCCAGTCGTGCGAGCGCCAAGCCATGGCAAGAACGCTGCAACGCTACCGGACATGCCGGACATCCCTATGGCACAGGATCCGGACATGCATATGGCACAGGATCCGGACAACGACGACAACGACGGCGGTACATTTTCCAACGTTGATAAGTACTTTGCCGAACATGGGTACGGTGACGAGTTCTGCGGGCCTCCTTCTCAAGAACCCAACCCTGAAAAAGATGACCGCGATCTAGCTGGTACGGCGGAGAAACCCAATTGCAACAGGCGTCGTCTGGCGTTCAGTTCTCAGGAGACGCCTCCAGCTGCCGCCTTCACCGAGCCTCAGATAGCTGAGGTGCCAAATATTATCAGCCCCAACACGCTCAAGAAGGCGGTCTGTGAGCAGAACTCGATCCCATTACAGCAGATCAGGAAGAAGGAACGGAAACGAAAGACTAACAAGGGTGCCCGTGCGAGCCAGCCGGCACCGAGTACGATCCGTGCTCAGGACGGGCCACCTTCACCTAAGGATATCTCGAGGAGGGTGCATGTGGTGGGTATGCCGATGCTACCGACAAATATGGTCAATGCTGCAACCGGTGCTATGCGGAGTCTGCATGACAGTGTTCTTTCTTTGGAGAAGCGGCGTCTCAGAGAGAATGATGTGGCATACCCGGTTTTCATGGCCAAGGTGCCAGAGGGCAAGGGCTTTGTGGATAGCGCCGTCGGGGGTACGATCGTCCTGCGGTTTGATGACATCTTTGCTATGCTTAACCTTCATCCGCTGCACTACACCTTCGTTCGGCTGTTTTCGCTGAGTATGGAGATGCGGATCATTAGAGACAAGACCCCGGACATTGTGATAGTCGACCCCTTCTACATGCGTGCCAAGATCTTGGGCAGCGCTGGGGACCGGCAAGTCGCGAGTTCACACCTCGAAGGCGTCATTCTGGCAAACCCAGATAAGGATAACTTCCTCGTGCCTTACTTTCCTGAGTAAGTCATCTCCTAACCGCCCCGTAACATATGATTTCTTAGATTTCGATCGTTCTTCTTTTTTCTAACATTCCGTGTTCTGTGCAGTGACACACATTGCACACTCATCCTCTTAAGCCCGAAATATTCCATGGCCACGTATTTCGACCCGGACCGTGACTCCAAGATAGACTACACAAATATCAAGAAAGTTCTTGATGATGCTCTCCCCGGCTACGCCGCATCTGGAGGCACCTTTAAGAGGCCAGTTCGTAGGTACGACAGGCACGTGTTCACCCACAATACGACATTCCCCTGAGTCAAGCAGCCGCCTGGCGGTCAGAAGGATGCCTACTACGCCCTCCATCACATGCGGGCGATCGTGCGGGGCCATAATCACCTTCTGCTACCAAATAATCTCAAAGATTGGGCCGCAAGCTTGGCGGCAATCCAGGACGCGGACATCCGACAAGAATTCTTTCGCATCCAGTCAGAGTTTGCAGAAATCATCCATCAAGATGTCCTTCGTACCTCGGGGCAGTTCTACCTCAAATTTCAACCGTCCAACAGCGAGATAGACACAACGCTACAAATGCAGGCTGACAACGCCCGCGACTTCATGACCATCACGACAGATGGCGGCTTCATCCACGCTCCGGTCCCATGAGTCGAGTCGAAAGTAGTGATGCTATGTGTAGTTCTGAAACATTGATTAGCTCATGTTGTAATTAAACTTTAATGAACTTGTATGTCTCTTTGGTTTGGACAGTCGTTCAACTTAGATGTAATCGATGCTATTTGTTAGTAGGACCATGAATCGTGCTATTAATGTCTTGCTTTTCTCTTCCGATCCTTTTGTTGCATACTTATATATTGCTTATGTATTGTCTGTTGTTTGGCTAGTGCATAGAGATGCCGTCGTATGTCGTGTACAAGGGTAAGGTTCCCGGAGTCTACGACGACTGGGGGGAGTGTCGGAGACAGGTTCACCGTTTCAGCGGTAACAGTTACAAAGTTCACACGTGCGCTATCTAGCGGGAGAGAGGAGGGAGCGTTGGAGGAACCGGATGAAGACCAGTTTCATCGCGATGATGCTCATCGTGATGACCGCAGCTCTCTTCTATGTGATGGTAGTTTAGATGATCGATATCGACTTGTAATGTGAAGACAAACTCGCTACTCGCGGTCTCGAGACTTGTAATGTTCTATCTTTGTTCGGTCTTTTGAATTCGGAGACTAATATGATGAATTGTATTCGGAGACTAATCTTCTATTGTATTCGATGAATCTGCTGTTGCTGTGTGGTGCTGCTTATATTTTGTCCAATAATATATTTTGTAATCTGTGCAAAAATCAGAAAAGAAAAAAATATAATCCCTAATATACATACTAATGGCGCATCACACCAACGTGCGCCATTAGTATGCCAAAGGATACTAATGGCGCATCACACCGCAGTGCGCCATTAGTATGCCAGAGGATACTAATGGCGCATCACCGAGCAGTGCGCCATTAGTATGCCGAAGGATACTAATGGCGCATCACCCCGCAGTGCGCCATTAGTATGGCAAAGCACATGGGTATATATGGCCCCTGGGAGGCATACTAATGGCGCACCGTGGCATATACTAATGGCGCACTGCCTGGTGCGCCATTAGTATACCAGATACTAATGACGCACCAGCGGTGCGCCATTAGTAAAAAATACTAGTGGCGTGGTGCTAGTGGCGCACCAGTAGTGCGCCATTAGTAGGCAAAACTGGTGCGCCACTAGTAAGCCTTTTTCTAGTAGTGTCCACCCCGCGCCGCCGTAGTGGCTGCACCTTGCCGAGCTAGGGTATGTGCAGCACAAACTCATGCTTCCGTCTCATTGTTCGAGTTCATCCGCGGTAGTTTTCATATGATTTTACCGTATTTATCAGATCTTCACCATTAGGTAAAATCCTTGGATGCGATTCATAGTTTTCATTGCTCCTTGTTCAGATCTAGGGTTTGTGTTTTTGTCTCGAATGGATGGAATGCTTATCACGATATCTAGTATTTATCCTTCTATGTACTAGGTCGTCCTGGTCATTTCTTTCTCTCCAAACATTACTCAAAGTCTAGGTCTACATCTTCGAAAAATAATTTCTCTTCAAAATCTTTGCTGTGTGCATTTGTAACCCTAACCCGTTTTTCCTCGCGTCTATTCTTATTCACAGGAAAATGCAGTCTGTTGAAGATTCTGCCCAACCAATGGGTCGCACTGACTGAGAAGAAGAGAACGTTTTCTCATACGAGGTTGTCTTGAAGGCGTAATCAGCCGAACAGTACTCTGAATACAAAATTTTAGTATTTCAAGCATAGTTTCAGCCCTTTAGATGAGATCGGATGGTGATGACCCAATCATGAAACTTTCTCATTTTGACGATATGACACTTTCTCATATTGAGGACTTTTCTATTTGAAGCCATCTTAATCAAGTTTTTGACTATGCCCAAATCTGGTGTCAACACATTTGAGGCTTGCTTAGAACACTATTAGAACACTCAGCAGGAGTAGGATATTACCTCTAAGATAGAGGGCCCAAACCTAGTTGATATTTCTCTTGTTAATCCTGTTCCTAGATTCTCCACGCCCACCTTGTTTCACAAAATCCCCAAATCATGAGTATAGACGCCAAATACCTGCGACCTTTCGACAAAAGAAATTGAATTATTTTATTACCACATAATAACACTCTACTCACTAGCCTATTTATAACAAGTTCACCTCTCCCTATCCGTCATCTTCTTCCCCATCCGCACCACATCACGACAAGCTTGCTGCCGCCAGCGCACCCCCAATCATCACTGCTTCAAGCACCTCACCTAGCTGTTATGAGTAGAAATTGTACCACTATAGAGGGCAGCCGGTGCCGCTCGAAGCTCACCGGTGTTCTTGCTGCGAGGAAGCTGAAGACTGCTATGAGCGATTGCAAGCACCTGATGTAGGGACGACGACCGGGCCGGGCTACGAATGGCGTTCACCAGGGCTGCAAGCGATGACCCATGGTGCTACAACAACACTGAGTGGTGTTGCAAGCCATGTCGAATGGAGCGCGGGGGGGGGGGGGGGGGGGGGGGGGGGTACGGCAACCGTCGGTGTTGTAAACCTCAGCGGGCTTCCTACAACCATGGTGAGGTGATGCGCTGCAAGAAGTGGTGGGACGGTAGTGCTGCTGCGAAGAGGGACCAGGGGTGCTGCGATGGGCGGTCGGTGGTGCTACCAAGCAGGAGTCTTGGTGCGCCGGCAATGATGATGGTACGAGAGCGAGGGTGAGTGGCAACAAGACATTGCAGAAATATTTGTGGTGATACTGCATATGGAGAAACTAGGATCAAATTTTGAGCCTACTAGAGGGCGACAAGACTGACATTGCAGCAATAGTTTAGCTATAAGATAAGAACCACAGAGGGGTACGAAGACAGCTCCACATACAATTGTACAGTCGAATGTGACAAAGCATGGTTTGGAAGGGGAATACAGCCATACGGTAGTTTACATTCATGTTCTCAAGCACAAGCAGAGTCTTTTTAAACCACAATTTGTGATACATAGCAGATTGGTGCCGCAATGCGTTCACGATCGAGGACAGCAGAAACAAAGCAGAGTCATTCAGCACAGGGTGCAGGTGGGCATGAAGAATAGTCTCACAAGAAGTCTGGGCCTTGCTGGAAGAACTCAAGGTCTGGGTGAGTGCTTCCACCTGAAGGACTTGAATGCCTCGAATGCCTGCGTCAACAGAAAACCAGGAGGTTGGCATCAGCTGTTCATCAGAGTTTCAGCCAGTGACCACCCCTAAACCCCAGGAGGATGCAACCAGGAATAAGCATAATTGTTTCGATTATATGTTAGTGAACTGTTAAATGACTTCCATGACGCAAGAATCTTATCTTATATTTACTAATCGGAGGCACTATACGAGGCTTCACGTTAATCCTTGGAAACTAAGGAAACTAGCTGTCTGATCGTTGAATTAATTATCTACCACCGTTGGATGCATGCCTCAAGGAGTCCTCAAGTTCTGTCCCACGTTCTATAAAAAAACTCATGTCCCACGTTAACATGCCTCAAGGAGTCCTCAACACCTGCCCCAGGTTTAATTAAAAAAAAAAGAAAAAGATCTCCTATCCCACGTTCATGCATCTTCATCAGCAAAAAAAAAAAAAAACCATCTCCTGCAGTCTCCTTTTCCCTCGATCTCCCTCCCCCAACCAACCTCTCCCATGCACCACCTAAAAAACCCCACCAATGAATACCCTAGCGCTGCTCCTCCTCATCCGTTCCTCCTTCTCTCCTCACAAAGCAGGCAAGAAATTTATTGTCCATGAATCTATGATCTGTTCTTCTATACAGCCTGTTCAATCAGCAGCACAGTTCGTGACTAGATCATGCATTAACATAAAGCAGATGAATTTATCAGGTCGTGGTAAGAGTCCTATACATATACGATAAGTACAACCCAGTTTTCAACTCAAACATTATGAAATTGTACTAGAGCCACGACCCGAAGCCTTAAGCGGCGGCCAGCCGGCCGGAAAATAAAGACGATGCTCACGTACACACACGCAAGAAATCCCTCGATGGCAACAGATACGTATATACACGGTGTTTGTTGTATTCCTCACAGGTAGATTACATAGCTTAGGTACAAAAGTATATAAAAGCCTAAGCTAGCTGACTACACAATAATGTATGGTCCTCCCTGGATCCTCAAGCCATCCCTGAGTTTAAGATCTAGAGGATATAAATTATATTCTAATTTCGTGTTCGATAATGATTAAGAAACAAGGATTACCGCCAATGACCAATTCACTAGAGCAATGTCAAGAATAAAAATTACGACATAGTTTCCTCCTCATATTTAGTTGTCGATTTACTATATGTCAATGATTTGGTATAGCTGATTGCGGGAAAACATGCCGGACAGAACATTGGCGCCTCAATCAAGGTTACAGCATGTGTGCACGTCATAGCAGAGCTACAGGTTTTTTTTTTCATTTTAAACATAAATCAGACCTTCCCCGTGCATGACCTGGTATAGGTTGTGTTGAGGTTTACCCATGTCAGTCAACCGTTCTAGCAGAAAATGTCTCCTTTGTACCTGAATGCTGATAGCTAGCTTAGTCAACCCTTTTGTTTTAGGGTAGTTTCTTCAAACTTTAACATGGTTGTTTGTGTCCCGAAGACTTTAACAAGAGGTGTTGGAACTTATAACAAATAGATAGTCTTTCAACAGTAATATATTACATTTCCTCAATAAAAAACTGGAGTAGCCATTTGGACCGACGATATTTTGCTTACATGATACTAATCGCACCCTTAGTACGATCAGATATATTTCTTAAGTTCTGGACGTTTTCTCTCAAGTCATCAGCATTCAATTTTTTCATCAAGTTTTGATGAAACAGATGGAAACAACTGAACAATAATGGACTCACTAGCGTGTACACATTCCTCATGTGTCTCTTTCTTAAATTGGACTGAATGCTTCTTATTATTTTTTGTTCAGAGAAGATGATGTTGTCATCTCTTATATGCTTAGTTGCTCTATACTGTCAGAATTCTATGGAGAGATATATTTGTTCATCAGGAAGCCCTTCTAGCATCTCCTCTAATACGTGTGTGTTGTTACCTCTTTTTTCCTGCATTTTATTTTCTAACACCACGATCAAGTGCAAATATGTACATTCTGCCCAGCCATTAAGTACTAAACTAATCATTTTTCTATTATAAATATAATTTAATTATTATGAATAATTTCGTTGACAAAATCCCATTTGTTTCCACGCTAGAATCACGAACTTCGCGCAGCAAAGTTATAATATATAGACGTCAGTCGATAAAACCTATTGCTATATTTTACCTCAGGAGTAGTTGCCAGTCGGTGCACATATTCTGAATATCTACTTTACATTATTATTTCTCGAATAACAAAGAAAGGACATGTACCTTTACCCGCTCCAAGGTTTTTGTTTCTCTGTTCTAAAACAAAAACCACACACATTTGGGTGCGAGTTGAAAAGGAAAATTGTTTCTGAAACTTGTTTTATGTTTCCAGTTCACCTATACATTTGCCATTAAGAAAAATTATATCAATTTCCTACCACTAAATTTCTCTTTCTTCCTATTATATAGTACAATTTCTTAATACATTGTAAAGTTCTGTGCATATATATCATCACTTCAGCGTCCACTTTGATGCATCCGATATGTATAACCATTTGAATATTTAATCATACTGTTCATTCTCATTATACTTCCACTTGATCTCTTGGATTATTAGAGAAATCACCAAGTGACGGCTACTGCTGGATTCATGGTAGATATGACACTAGAGGTGCAACAACGGGCGTAGGTAAATTAAGATCTGGATATAAAACTGTGTATGCAGGAAGAAACCATGTAGTTCTGAACTTATGAGAACGGTAGTAACTCATGGGCATGCTTATTTACATGTTTGGTTATATAGCAAGATTATGTACGTTATGGTGCTCTCCCGATATCCATGTAAGTATTGTTTAGTTTTGTTGTGGTTTTTCGTTAACATCTGAATATTCCCACATTTGCATTTCGGTTTCCGAAACATTACTGACCTATGCTCTTCTTTTGCTGCATAAAATTTGGTTTTGACATGAGCTTTTCGCATATGTCAAAGAAAATAAGCATATTTTATTTTTTAATAATAACAACACTATCATGCTTTTCAATACATTCAAATATTATCAAGGTGTATGGTTACGTTAAAAACTCTTCTGTTGTGAAAATAAACTTTTAAAAGCTTAGTACGAACTATGTAAATTCATTATTAGTTCTTTTTAACATAAACGATGTTCTTAAATAACTAGCCCGTGCAGTTGCACGGGTTGACGACTAGTATATAGATATTTGTATTGTGCTAGATGTTGCATTGATGTGAGTTAGCAATGAGGGCGGAAAAAATGAACTATAAGAACGGTTTGTTTCTTACTTGAGACAACAAACCTTTCTAAAGCGATAGTATCAGATACAATAACAGGCCATCTTGAGCCTTACCGGTTGCCAAGCATAAAGTGGGTCTATAGAAAATGTTAAGAAAAGCCAACTTACCTCACAAAGCGAGATGGTTCAAATCCTGGAACACCGGGCGGGCCAATTGGATCATAGCGTCTACCGGGCGGAACACTCCTATTATGAAATATTTGATTCCGTTTATGAGAGAACAAATACTGCAATGGAATATTTAGTAAAGGAAAAATGAACATACCCAAGGTCACCAAAAGGAGTAGAAGGATTTGTAGGAAAGAAGCGTGGATCATTTGGACCTGCAAATAGGTTCCATGTTAGACAGTACGGAGGAGCAAATGTAAAGAGATTCCACAGATACTCAGTTAACATATTACCTACGTGCATACTACCACCTGTCCCACCACTGCAAAAAATAAGACACATGGTTAATTATGTGCGGAAGAACTGATCTGTCGATGCTTTTACATGTATATTATGGTTGGAGATAGACCTGTGAGGGTAGAAGCCAACATCAGGAACAGCGAAGGTGTCATCATGATCAACTGGAGCTACTGGAGGATAAATCAACCTGTACCACAATACATAAACGGAAATATTAGCCCCGTTATCAATATCCTATAACCAATTCACTGGTAGCCTATTTATCCTACAAAGAGTGCTAGTGAGTGCAAATTTTGGTAAAACCGAAATTAAGTTGATATGAACCGGCCCCTACACTAGTTTGTGCACTTGTAAAGAAAATTCTTAGGAAATTCAGAGTACTATAAAGTGTCAATTCAGGCACATGTACCTAATTTCAAATAAATAAATAAATAATCATATGCGTGATGTAGCAAAAGGACAGGACAGAGTACAAGTATAGAGCAAAAGGATGTTCTTATATATATGCGTACAAAATTAGATGGCAATAGAATATGCGTAAGGAAATGCATGCCCATGAAAAGTGAACAAGGCCAGTTGATATCAGGACCGAAGGTATGTTCCAAGACATTCAGCTTGTCATCGAAGGCGGTGTAGGTATGAATGAAGTACAAGAAAACTAGGAAGGACTCACTAGTGGCTAAGCCTTAGAGATTTCTAATCAGATTGGACAGGACTCAATAAAATAACCACAAAGTACAAAAAGGTGAATAAAGGAGTGCCACACAACAGAAGAATGGGATATACAAATGGTTGTGCCTTGTACTTGGGTTTTTCCCACAGATCGTTTTCAGAACTGGAAGGAGAAGTGACAACAAAATACAAAAAAGGTGTATAAAGAAGTGCCACAAAAAAGAAGAAAGGGAAATACAAATGGTTGTATTCGTACCCGGCAGGTTCAATCATCCTTGTAAACCGGTTTTCCCACAGAACATATTCAGAACTGGAAGAAGTTCCAACAAAGTACAAAAAAGGTGAATAAAAGGAGTGCCACACAAAAGAAGAAGGGGAAATACAAATGGTGGTATGCTTACCCGGCTGGTACAGTTATCCTTGTACTTGGTTTTCGAACATAACATTTCCAGAACTGCAAGGAGAAGTGCCACGTGTTAGAGAATTATTAAAAAAATGGGGTCGGCTACAACAGAAAAGCTTTGGAAGTTAAACTTTAGGCAAAGGAGGATAATCATCAGAATATTACCATAAAAGCCCAAATTCCCTAAATAATGATATTAATTCATTTGTACCAAGTAAAAGTGCAACATGGAAGTAATTACAGAGGGCAATATACTAGATTATTTGTTTGCGATGAGATAAACAGGAACTTAGTCTTATTTTTAGTGTCAAAGATGGAGATGGGACATGCCACAAGTTTAAAACCGAGCATAGAAATACCTGTTTATTGACGAACTGCTCTCAACATTAGGATTCTGGGCGGCAGCAGCATCCTTACCATTCAATTCAGCCAATAAGCTTAAGTTCAGGATATGAATGAAGTCCGTAAAATTCTTGTGCAAATCTTTATAATTCCTGGTCTGTTCTTCAGAGAAGAAATCCTTCACACTATATACAAGGAACCAGGGTCAAAAACTCGAAATTATAAACTGGAATATCAAAACTATTCAACATAAGGCCAGTCAACAGAGCAAGTACCCAAAATATTTTACATAATGATAAACTAAACACGACAAAACTGTCCTCTTGGCTGCACTGGGTCTTGCTTAAGAAATAAATTAGAATATATAGAAATTTGTATTGTGCTAGATGTTGCATTGGATGTGAGTTAGCAATCAGCGCGAAAAAAATGAACTATAAGAACGGTTTGTTTCTTACTTGAGACAACAAACCTTTCTAAAGCGATAGTATCAGATACAATAACAGGCCATCTTGAGCCTTACCGGTTGCCAAGCATAAAGTGGGTCTATAGAAAATGTTAAGAAAAGCCAACTTACCTCACAAAGCGAGATGGTTCAAATCCTGGAACACCGGGCGTGCCAATTGGATCATAGCGTCTACCGGGCGGAACACTCCTATTATGAAATATTTGATTCTGTTTATGAGAGAACAAATACTGCAATGGAATATTTAGTAAAGGAAAAATGAACATACCCAAGGTCACCAAAAGGAGTAGAAGGATTTGTAGGAAAGAAGCGTGGATCATTTGGACCTGCAAATAGGTTCCATGTTAGACAGTACGGAGGAGCAAATGTAAAGAGATTCCACAGATACTCAGTTAACATATTACCTACGTGCATACTACCACCTGTCCCACCACTGCAAAAAATAAGATACATGGTTAATTATGTGCGGAAGAACTGATCTGTCGATGCTTTTACATGTATATTATGGTTGGAGATAGACCTGTGAGGGTAGAAGCCAACATCAGGAACAGCGAAGGTGTCATCATGATCAACTGGAGCTACTGGAGGATAAATCAACCTGTACCACAATACATAAACGGAAATATTAGCCCCGTTATCAATATCCTATAACCAATTCACTGGTAGCCTATTTATCCTACAAAGAGTGCTAGTGAGTGCAAATTTTGGTAAAACCGAAATTAAGTTGATATGAACCGGCCCCTACACTAGTTTGTGCACTTGTAAAGAAAATTCTTAGGAAATTCAGAGTACTATAAAGTGTCAATTCAGGCACATGTACCTAATTTCAAATAAATAAATAAATAATCATATGCGTGATGTAGCAAAAGGACAGGACAGAGTACAAGTATAGAGCAAAAGGATGTTCTTATATATATGCGTACAAAATTAGATGGCAATAGAATATGCGTAAGGAAATGCATGCCCATGAAAAGTGAACAAGGCCAGTTGATATCAGGACCGAAGGTATGTTCCAAGACATTCAGCTTGTCATCGAAGGCGGTGTAGGTATGAATGAAGTACAAGAAAACTAGGAAGGACTCACTAGTGGCTAAGCCTTAGAGATTTCTAATCAGATTGGACAGGACTCAATAAAATAACCACAAAGTACAAAAAGGTGAATAAAGGAGTGCCACACAACAGAAGAATGGGATATACAAATGGTTGTGCCTTGTACTTGGGTTTTTCCCACAGATCGTTTTCAGAACTGGAAGTAGAAGTGACAACAAAATACAAAAAAGGTGTATAAAGAAGTGCCACAAAAAAGAAGAAAGGGAAATACAAATGGTTGTATTCGTACCCGGCAGGTTCAATCATCCTTGTAAACCGGTTTTCCCACAGAACATATTCAGAACTGGAAGAAGTTCCAAGAAAGTACAAAAAAGGTGAATAAAAGGAGTGCCACACAAAAGAAGAAGGGGAAATACAAATGGTGGTATGCTTGCCCGGCTGGTTCAGTTATCCTTGTACTTGGGTTTTCGAACATAACATTTCCAGAACTGCAAGGAGAAGGGCCACGTGTTAGGGAATTATTAAAAAATGGGGTCGGCTACAACAGAAAAGCTTTGGAAGTTAAACTTTAGGCAAAGGAGGAAAATCATCAGAATATTACCATAAAATCCAGAATTCCCTAAATAATGATATTAATTCATTTGTACCAAGTAAAAGTGCAACATGGAAGTAATTACAGAGGGCAGTATACTAGATTATTTGTTTGCGATGAGATAAACAGGAACTTAGTCTTATTTTTAGTGTCAAAGATGGAGATGGGACATGCCACAAGTTTAAAACCGAGCATAGAAATACCTGTTTATTGACGAACTGCTCTCAACATTAGGATTCTGGGCGGCAGCAGCATCCTTACCATTCAATTCAGCCAATAAGCTTAAGTTCAGGATATGAATGAAGTCCGTAAAATTCTTGTGCAAATCTTTATAATTCCTGGTCTGTTCTTCAGAGAAGAAATCCTTCACACTATATACAAGGAACCAGGGTCAAAAACTCGAAATTATAAACTGGAATATCAAAACTATTCAACATAAGGCCAGTCAACAGAGCAAGTACCCAAAATATTTTACATAATGATAAACTAAACACGACAAAACTGTCCTCTTGGCTGCACTGGGTCTTGCTTAAGAAATAAATTAGAATATATAGAAATTTGTATTGTGCTAGATGTTGCATTGGATGTGAGTTAGCAATCAACGCGAAAAAAATGAACTATAAGAACGGTTTGTTTCTTACTTGAGACAACAAACCTTTCTAAAGCGATAGTATCAGATACAATAACAGGCCATCTTGAGCCTTACCGGTTGCCAAGCATAAAGTGGGTCTATAGAAAATGTTAAGAAAAGCCAACTTACCTCACAAAGCGAGATGGTTCAAATCCTGGAACACCGGGCGTGCCAATTGGATCATAGCGTCTACCGGGCGGAACACTCCTGTTATGAAATATTTGATTCTGTTTATGAGAGAACAAATACTGCAATGGAATATTTAGTAAAGGAAAAATGAACATACCCAAGGTCACCAAAAGGAGTAGAAGGATTTGTAGGAAAGAAGCGTGGATCATTTGGACCTGCAAATAGGTTCCATGTTAGACAGTACGGAGGAGCAAATGTAAAGAGATTCCACAGATACTCAGTTAACATATTACCTACGTGCATACTACCACCTGTCCCACCACTGCAAAAAATAAGACACATGGTTAATTATGTGCGGAAGAACTGATCTGTCGATGCTTTTACATGTATATTATGGTTGGAGATAGACCTGTGAGGGTAGAAGCCAACATCAGGAACAGCGAAGGTGTCATCATGATCAACTGGAGCTACTGGAGGATAAATCAACCTGTACCACAATACATAAACGGAAATATTAGCCCCGTTATCAATATCCTATAACCAATTCACTGGTAGCCTATTTATCCTACAAAGAGTGCTAGTGAGTGCAAATTTTGGTAAAACCGAAATTAAGTTGATATGAACCGGCCCCTACACTAGTTTGTGCACTTGTAAAGAAAATTCTTAGGAAATTCAGAGTACTATAAAGTGTCAATTCAGGCACATGTACCTAATTTCAAATAAATAAATAAATAATCATATGCGTGATGTAGCAAAAGGACAGGACAGAGTACAAGTATAGAGCAAAAGGATGTTCTTATATATATGCGTACAAAATTAGATGGCAATAGAATATGCGTAAGGAAATGCATGCCCATGAAAAGTGAACAAGGCCAGTTGATATCAGGACCGAAGGTATGTTCCAAGACATTCAGCTTGTCATCGAAGGCGGTGTAGGTATGAATGAAGTACAAGAAAACTAGGAAGGACTCACTAGTGGCTAAGCCTTAGAGATTTCTAATCAGATTGGACAGGACTCAATAAAATAACCACAAAGTACAAAAAGGTGAATAAAGGAGTGCCACACAACAGAAGAATGGGATATACAAATGGTTGTGCCTTGTACTTGGGTTTTTCCCACAGATCGTTTTCAGAACTGGAAGGAGAAGTGACAACAAAATACAAAAAAGGTGTATAAAGAAGTGCCACAAAAAAGAAGAAAGGGAAATACAAATGGTTGTATTCGTACCCGGCAGGTTCAATCATCCTTGTAAACCGGTTTTCCCACAGAACATATTCAGAACTGGAAGAAGTTCCAACAAAGTACAAAAAAGGTGAATAAAAGGAGTGCCACACAAAAGAAGAAGGGGAAATACAAATGGTGGTATGCTTACCCGGCTGGTACAGTTATCCTTGTACTTGGTTTTCGAACATAACATTTCCAGAACTGCAAGGAGAAGTGCCACGTGTTAGAGAATTATTAAAAAAATGGGGTCGGCTACAACAGAAAAGCTTTGGAAGTTAAACTTTAGGCAAAGGAGGATAATCATCAGAATATTACCATAAAAGCCCAAATTCCCTAAATAATGATATTAATTCATTTGTACCAAGTAAAAGTGCAACATGGAAGTAATTACAGAGGGCAATATACTAGATTATTTGTTTGCGATGAGATAAACAGGAACTTAGTCTTATTTTTAGTGTCAAAGATGGAGATGGGACATGCCACAAGTTTAAAACCGAGCATAGAAATACCTGTTTATTGACGAACTGCTCTCAACATTAGGATTCTGGGCGGCAGCAGCATCCTTACCATTCAATTCAGCCAATAAGCTTAAGTTCAGGATATGAATGAAGTCCGTAAAATTCTTGTGCAAATCTTTATAATTCCTGGTCTGTTCTTCAGAGAAGAAATCCTTCACACTATATACAAGGAACCAGGGTCAAAAACTCGAAATTATAAACTGGAATATCAAAACTATTCAACATAAGGCCAGTCAACAGAGCAAGTACCCAAAATATTTTACATAATGATAAACTAAACACGACAAAACTGTCCTCTTGGCTGCACTGGGTCTTGCTTAAGAAATAAATTAGAATATATAGAAATTTGTATTGTGCTAGATGTTGCATTGGATGTGAGTTAGCAATCAACGCGAAAAAAATGAACTATAAGAACGGTTTGTTTCTTACTTGAGACAACAAACCTTTCTAAAGCGATAGTATCAGATACAATAACAGGCCATCTTGAGCCTTACCGGTTGCCAAGCATAAAGTGGGTCTATAGAAAATGTTAAGAAAAGCCAACTTACCTCACAAAGCGAGATGGTTCAAATCCTGGAACACCGGGCGTGCCAATTGGATCATAGCGTCTACCGGGCGGAACACTCCTATTATGAAATATTTGATTCTGTTTATGAGAGAACAAATACTGCAATGGAATATTTAGTAAAGGAAAAATGAACATACCCAAGGTCACCAAAAGGAGTAGAAGGATTTGTAGGAAAGAAGCGTGGATCATTTGGACCTGCAAATAGGTTCCATGTTAGACAGTACGGAGGAGCAAATGTAAAGAGATTCCACAGATACTCAGTTAACATATTACCTACGTGCATACTACCACCTGTCCCACCACTGCAAAAAATAAGACACATGGTTAATTATGTGCGGAAGAACTGATCTGTCGATGCTTTTACATGTATATTATGGTTGGAGATAGACCTGTGAGGGTAGAAGCCAACATCAGGAACAGCGAAGGTGTCATCATGATCAACTGGAGCTACTGGAGGATAAATCAACCTGTACCACAATACATAAACGGAAATATTAGCCCCGTTATCAATATCCTATAACCAATTCACTGGTAGCCTATTTATCCTACAAAGAGTGCTAGTGAGTGCAAATTTTGGTAAAACCGAAATTAAGTTGATATGAACCGGCCCCTACACTAGTTTGTGCACTTGTAAAGAAAATTCTTAGGAAATTCAGAGTACTATAAAGTGTCAATTCAGGCACATGTACCTAATTTCAAATAAATAAATAAATAATCATATGCGTGATGTAGCAAAAGGACAGGACAGAGTACAAGTATAGAGCAAAAGGATGTTCTTATATATATGCGTACAAAATTAGATGGCAATAGAATATGCGTAAGGAAATGCATGCCCATGAAAAGTGAACAAGGCCAGTTGATATCAGGACCGAAGGTATGTTCCAAGACATTCAGCTTGTCATCGAAGGCGGTGTAGGTATGAATGAAGTACAAGAAAACTAGGAAGGACTCACTAGTGGCTAAGCCTTAGAGATTTCTAATCAGATTGGACAGGACTCAATAAAATAACCACAAAGTACAAAAAGGTGAATAAAGGAGTGCCACACAACAGAAGAATGGGATATACAAATGGTTGTGCCTTGTACTTGGGTTTTTCCCACAGATCGTTTTCAGAACTGGAAGTAGAAGTGACAACAAAATACAAAAAAGGTGTATAAAGAAGTGCCACAAAAAAGAAGAAAGGGAAATACAAATGGTTGTATTCGTACCCGGCAGGTTCAATCATCCTTGTAAACCGGTTTTCCCACAGAACATATTCAGAACTGGAAGAAGTTCCAAGAAAGTACAAAAAAGGTGAATAAAAGGAGTGCCACACAAAAGAAGAAGGGGAAATACAAATGGTGGTATGCTTGCCCGGCTGGTTCAGTTATCCTTGTACTTGGGTTTTCGAACATAACATTTCCAGAACTGCAAGGAGAAGGGCCACGTGTTAGGGAATTATTAAAAAATGGGGTCGGCTACAACAGAAAAGCTTTGGAAGTTAAACTTTAGGCAAAGGAGGAAAATCATCAGAATATTACCATAAAATCCAGAATTCCCTAAATAATGATATTAATTCATTTGAACCAAGTAAAAGTGCAACATGGAAGTAATTACAGAGGGCAGTATACTAGATTGTTTGTTTGCGATGAGATAACCAGAAACTTAGTCTGATTTTTAGTGTCAAAGATGGAGATGGGACATGCCACAAGTTTAAAACCCAGCATAGAAATACCTGTTTATTGACGAACTGGTCTCAACATTAGGATTCTGGGCGGCAGCAGCATCCTTACCATTCAATTCAGCCAATAAGCTTAAGTTCAGGATATTAATGAAGTCCGTAAAATTCTTGTACAAATCTTTATAATTCCTGGTCTGTTCTTCAGAGAAGAAATCCTTCACACTGTATACAAGGAACCAGGGTCAAAAACTTGAAACTATAAACTGGAATATCCACACTATTCAACATAAGGCCAGTCAACAGAGCAAGTACCCAAAATATTTTACATAATGATAAACTAAACATGAAAAATTGTCCTCTTGGCTGAACTGGGTCTTGCTTAAGAAATAAATTAGAAATAGATTTAGTATTACTTATTGCCCCTTGTATCACACTGGATATCCATATCCATATCCTGTGCAGAAAATCATACTCAATCGAACAAAATACATTTCTATACTAAGATATTTGTAGCAACCCAAGTCATCACGTAGTAGAATAGAGCAAGCACACTAACAGGTTGGCAGAATTCATAAACAAGCTATATAAGTCTAGCTCATCGTTACTAGTTACACCATTTATACTGTTCCGCTTATAGCGACATCGTTTCTATAATGCTTGTTAGTACAAGTGAAGGGACTTGAAAAAAAGAATGTGCGTACAACAAAGCACAAAAACCCATTGCAGTAGCTCAACCATTGCAGTAGTCTTTACATATATAACATGTCTCCACACATAAAAAAGAAAATGAATGTGTAGCAAAGCTGCAGTGTTGGTTATATACATCATATGTCCAAAGAAACAGGTCTTGAGTTCAAATAGCATGGCTGACAATTCATGTTATTATGTTACCAAATATTTTAGTCAGCCGAGGTGGCAACGATGGTGAGAGAGTAAACCGACCATCAACATGCAAACTGAAATATGTATAGCTGCAAAGCAAATTTCTAATTTAGCCCCACTTGTTAGTAACCAAATAGTGGGAAGGTGGAAAGATCATCACTACCGACTGAAATATTTTTTTGAATGAAGATTACCACATAATGTACATGTCTTAGATCACAAAACGTATTTCCGTGTGAAGCAAGTAACAGGTGTTCTAGTAGTAATAATAAGAAAAGCACATGGAATGTAAGAATGATATAAAACAATAATAACAAGACTGGAACATACTTTATGTGGACATTGCAGGGTTTCTTGTGTTGTGCCTCAAGATCCCGCGCATTAAAAGCAAGGAAGGCAGCAATCCCTAGACATTCCATTAAGATGCACTTCTTCTTGGCCTCCTCCTCCTTGGAGTGCAAAAAGGCATAGCAGTTGTACATACTGTTCCAACCCTCAAATCCCACCTCCACCTCGTCTAGAATAAAAAAAATAAAAACATTAAATATATAATTAAAGGCTGGCAATTACAATGCAATTCAGGACTCTGCAGAGTCACTTTCCTCTTTCATCTCACAACAAAATATAACTTAATTAATTCCCATCTTGTGAACAAAGTAGACAGACTTTAAACTCCCATTAGACACTTACAATTTACTATATTCCGGCTAGAATGACGGGTACATTAGTTCCACAATGCAAGCAGGAAAAGAAAGCCATGGGTTCCATTCGTTTAATGACCGGATGTTCTGTCCCTCACTATTGGTAACAACTATTTAGCGTAAAGCTAAGTTTTAAAATTTAGATTTGAATTCCCCGCCTATTAAGATAAGTTTGACCCTGAAAATAATTCCAATTTTATCTCTTCTAAAAAATGGTAAGGTCTGCCTAATGTTGTATTTTCGTCTAACTCCCCTCACCTCACTATGTAAGCTCTGTCCCCATACCACCTCAATTTTATTGAATTTTTCAAATCCAGTTCCTTGGAAACCAATTAAACTGCCCCACTTCTTATTTTTACCAAATAAAATCATGTTTCATTGGTAAGTCAATAATGTTATGTGGGTCAGTCCATCAAACATGGTGTCTTATCTCTTAATTAGTGTCCTAGTTAATTAAGCAAATTTGTTAGCAAAGAGTCAAGTTAGTTTAGAGACCGTATTAGAATTTTAACAGATGTACTGGATTGTTGGTCAAGTCTTTTGTATACTTTAGAAAAGGACCGAACCCTCTAAATAAAGCTGAGAAGAATATTGCCATTTACTTTTATGTACTTCTTAGTAATTGAGGTGGGTTATGTATGTAGTAGAACATCCCAATTTGGTATCAGGTCCATCTACGATGGCGGGCAAAGAAATCAAGATCAAGGCTTTGGAGCAGATGAAGCTCATCATGAAGCAACTAGAGGTCTTCACATGCCAATGAGGGAAGCAACAGATGCTCCTTGCGGGGCAAGTGCAGTGCTTGACGGCGCTCAAGCAATGGCAGTCGGCCCTGCCACCCACCAGATTTAGCGGCCGCGGCTGCCGCCCAAGATAACAACTTTGAGTCCCAGGCCCTCCTCCCCATCGACGATGCTCTCCTGGTGGGGTAATCGCCACAGCCGCCACAACCCGACCTCTACCCGCTGGCTAGATTACCCTCTCCCCACCCCATCGCTTTCCTCCCTACGTGCCTTCGCAACACATCCATGTACCGACTCTTGCCATCCACCACTAGACTCCATCCCCCTTTCACCATCTCGAGCGATCAACTTACTCGCCGCAGCTACCCCTTAACACCAATAAGGGCTAGCTACTTTGCACCCCGACCTCATAGCTCAAATCCCACCCCAAATCCATCCCCGATTTTCCACCCACCTACCCGAAGTTTACGAGAAGCAGCAGCTACAAATCAAAGCCACCTTCACGCCTCCACCTGCTAACCTATTTCATATGCCGTTATGGTCGTGCCCCCGCTCCAAACCCATCTACGGAACCACCCCGCCCATCATCTCCCTTCTGACCTCACTACTAGGAAAAGGCTAATTAGTGGCGCACCTGTTTTGGCCATTAATGGCGCACTACAGGTGCGCCACTATCATCACGCCATTAGTAACTAATAATAATGGCGCACCCCTGGTGCGCTATTAGTATACCAGACAGTAGTGGCGTACCAGGCAGTGCACCATTAGTATGTCCCCTGGTGCGCCATTACTATGCCTCCCAGGGGGCCATATTTACCTTGTGCTCTGGGTTACTAATGGCGCACTACTAGATAGTGCGCCACTAGTGTGTTTATTACGGTGCGCCACTAAAGTGTTGTGTGGTGTGCCACTAGTAGGAATATTAGGAATTATTTTTTTCTTTTCTGATATTTGCACAGGTTACAAAATATATTACTGCACAGAATATAGACAGCACAACAAATAAATAGCAGATTTATCGAATACAATAGAAGATTAGTCTCCGAATACAATTCATCATATTAGTCTCTGAATTCAAAAGACCGAACAAAGTTAGAACATTACAAGTCTCGAGACCGCGAGTAGCGAGTTTGTCTTCACATTACAAGTAGATATCGATCATCTAAACTACCATCACATAGAAGAGAGCTGCGGTCGTCACGATTAGCATCATCGCGATGAAACTGGTCTTCATCCGGTTCCTCCTCCGCTCCCTCCTCTCTCCTGCTAGATAGCGCGCGTATCTAGCTTCCGCCTCCGCCCTAGTGGTGTACCCTTTGTAACTCTTACCGCTGAAATGGTGAACCTGTCTCCGACACTCCTCCCAGTCGTCGTAGACTCCGGGAACCTTACCCTTGTACACGACATACGACGACATCTCTATGCACTAGCCGAACAAAACGTTAGTAGCAATTCACAGACAATACATAAGCAATATATAAGTATGCAACAAAAGGATCGGAAGAGAAAAGAAAGACATTAATAGCACGATTCATGATCCTACTAATAAATAGCATCAATTACATATAAGTTGAGCGACTGTCCAAACCAAAGAGACATACAAGTTCATTAAAATTTAATTACAACATGAGCTAATCGATATTTCAGAACTATAGCATCACTACTTTCGAGTCGACTCAGGGACCGGAGCGTGGATGAAGCCGCCGTCTGTCGTGATGGTCATGAAATCGCGGGCGTTGTCAGCCTGCATTTGTAGCGTTGTTTCTATCTGACTGTTGGACGGTTGATATCTGAGGTAGAACTGCCCCGAGGTACGAAGGACATCTTGATGGATGATTTCCGCAAACTCCGACTGGATGCGAAAGAATTCTTGTCTGATGTCCGCGTCCTGGATTGCCGACAAGCGTGCGGCCCAATCTTTGAGATTATTTGGTAGCAGAAGGTGATTATGGTCCCGTACGATCGCCCGCATGTGATGGAGGGCGTAGCAGGCATCCTTCTGATCGCCAGGCGGTTGCTTGACGCAGGGGAACATCATATTGTGGGTGAACACATGCTTGCCGTACCTACGAACTGGCCTGCTGAAGGTGCTTCCAGATCTGGCGTAGCCGGGGAGAACATCATCAGGAACTTTCTTGATATTTGTGTAGTCTTTCTTCGACTGCCGGTCTGAATCGAAATACGTGGCCATGGAATATTTCGGGCTTAAGAGGATGAGTGTGCAATGAGTGTCACTACACAAAACACGGAATGTTAGAAAAAAAAAAGAACGGTCGAAATCTAAGAAATCATATGTTACGGGGCGGTGAGGGGATGACTTACTCGGGAAAGTAAGGCACGAGGAAGTTATCCTTATCTGGGTTTGCCAGAATGACGCCTTCGAGGTATGAACTCGCGACTTGCCGGTCCCAGCGCTGCCCATGATCTTGGCATGCATGTAGAAGGGGTCGACTATCACGATGTCCGGGGTCTTGTCTCTAATGATCTGCATCTCCATACTCAGCGAAAATAGCCGAGCGAAGGTGTAGTGCAGCGGATGAAGGTTAAACATAGTGAAGATGTCATCAAACCGCAAGACGATCGTACCCCCAATGGCGCTATCCACAAATCCCTTCCCTCTGGCACCTTGGCCATGAAAACCGGGTATGCCACATCATTCTCGGAGAGACGCCGCTTCTCCAAAGAAAGAACACTGTCATGCAGTCTCCGCATAGCATCGGTTGCAGCATTGAGCAGATTAGTCGGTAGCATCGGCCTACCCGCCACATGCACCATCCTCGAGATATCCTTAGGTGAAGGTGCTCGGTGCCGGCTGGCTCACACCCTTGTTAGTCTTTCTTTTTCCGTCCCTTCTTCTTGTGCTGTAATGGGATCAAGTTCTGCTCAGAGACCGCCTTCTTGAGTGTGTTGGGGCTGATAATATTTCGCACCTCGGCTATTTAAGGCTCGGTTAAGGCGGCAGCTGGAGGCGTCTCCTGAGAACTGAACGCCAGACGACGCCTGTTGCAATTGGGTTTCTCCGCGGTACCAGCTAGATCGTCTTTTGCAGGGTTGGGTTCTTGAGAAGGACGCCCCAAGAATTCGTCACCGTACCCATGTTCGTTGAAGTACTTATCGACGTTGGTAAATGTACCGTCGTCATCGTCGTCCGGATCCTGTGCCATATCCTTGTCCGGATCCTGCGCCATATGCATGTCCGGCATGTCCGGTAGCATTGCGGGGGTCTTGCCATGGCTTGGCGCCGGCATGACTGGCGGTGTTGTCTGTGGGGTGGTGTCCCCTGCCCCCAAACGAATCTGGCTCTTCGGCCAAAGCATGGGCCAGCTTATGCAGGCGCTGAGGGTCATCACATCATCTTCGTCGGCCCCATGGGGTCGATACGGAGGTAATATGTCGTTGAAGCCCGGCAGCCCCCAAACCAGTCGAACCCTATAAACGGTGGGTGGCATCTGATTACCGTGGAATACGCGGCTGCCTGGTTGAACGATTCTGCCCTTGGCGACATTGACCAACTCGTCATTCACGAAGTGCAGGAGAGTGCACGGAACGTTGGCGGCGCCCTGCGAAAACATGTAGGGCGTCAGGGATGCCCAGTCAAAGGCAAGGAGATGAAGTCATCGGCCGAGAGGCTTAATTAGTTACCGTGATGGCGTCGAGCTCGGCTAATGTCGAGGCACCGCCAACGGCGGGCGTGCAATTGATGGAGGGGCCGCTTGCTGCCGAGGTGCCGGCCGGCGTATACTTCCCACACCCGGGTGCATTAAGCTGCAATGCCGGCGCCGCCGCGGGAGACACCAATGCCGCCTCCGCCGGAGACACCAATGGCGCCGCCGCAGGAGACACCAATGCCGCCTCCGCCGGAGACACCAATGGCGCCGCCGCGGGAGACACCAATGCCGCCTCCGACGGAGACACAAATGGCGCCGCCGGCGCGTTGCGCGAGTTGCTGCCCGTGAAGCTGGGAATCGGGGGCGGCCCCTGTTGGCCGCCCGCCATCCACGCCTGCAGCCCAGAAACCAAGGTAGGTATAATGGCGGTGATCGTCCCTCCCAGTTGGTCTCGCACTTGCTCTTCGACCATCTCCGGAATCCACGCCACTTGTGCCTTGAGTTGTTGAACCTCGTGCTCCTGGATTTCCGAGCTGGTCTTTCTCTCCTTTTGCCCAGCGGTATAGTACTCCGACCATTTCGTGGACAAGCCTTTGCTGGCCACACGACCAGCTGACGCCGGCTTACTGAGCTTATCCTTGTTTTTCATTGCGTTCAATGCCTTATTTAAAGGGTGTCGAAAGGGGAGCTCTGAGACGACCCCGCGCTACTGCTTTCAGTGTCCTGCGGAAGGAACGTGAACCATTTAGAAATTTGGCTTCATTAATTAGAATGCAACCATATGGAGCTAATTACGCGGGGGTGTATTCCTTACCAGAACACGCTCAAGCGCCTTGGTCTTCGGATCCGTGGTAAGCTCCTTGGTTATCGGGTCAATCTTGTACCGGGCCCTGACATAGTTCCTGGTCTGCTTGTCACGGTATTTCTCGAAGAGGGGCGGTAGGCCTTGCTCGGCACGCTCCGCGTCCTTCTTGTCCCATATAGGTTCCGCCACTCTGTAACCGCCGGGACCGAGTTTGTGGACCCCTAAGTTCAAGTCCCACATATCTTTCCCCCACTGACTTGATTCCGCAGATGCGTTGCTCTCGCACTTGATCTTGAACTCCCGGTAGTCATCTTCGTTGATCGAAGGGTTTTTCTCCTTGATCTTCTCATAACTATCACCTTTTTCAATAATGCTCTTCACCGAGGCTCTCCAAGTAGCCAGGGCCGTGCTCATCTTCGTGAGGGCGGCACTGTTCACTTTATTCCCTGAGAGGCGTGTGTTTGCGAAGTCACCGGGGAACTTGTATCGTTCGTGCCGCTTCGTGAAGAGGAGGTTGCGCAAATTCCCTCGGTCACGATGCCTTAGGTTCTCAGTGTTGATCGAGACGGTGCTCCTGAGAATGCACCCAAGCTGTCCCGCGTACCCCTTGACTATTTCTTTGGGCGCCGTTGGATGCCCCTCGGAGGACACTTCAGTAAATTCCTCCTTGACGGTGCCGAGCATGTTCGGGCGCCGGTCCTTCCGTTGCCTCTTCGGTTGGCTGCCATCTGTGCATGCGCTGCCATCATCAGTGGTGGCATCCTCGGAGGCACCATCCATTCCGATGATCTTCCTTTTGCCTCTCCTCACGACAACACGACTGGGCTTTGACGGGTCGGTAATGAAGAAGCATTGGTCCACTTGGGAAGCCAGTACCCATGGCTCATTTTTCGCGGTGACGTTTGCGCCCGCAGTCTTGGATTTGGCTTTGGGTATAACCATGGTGGTGAAATACCGGTCTTCTTTTAGGACACTCTTGGCCCATCTGACACGTAACATCGGGACCTTCTCACTAGCGTAGCTCAGCTCCCAGATCTCCTCGATCCTTCCGTAGTATCTGTCCTTGTCGTTACCGGTGTAGGATTCCATCGTTACCCTGGAGTTCTGATAACCATCGCTCTTCATGTCTTTGTCCTCGGTGTAGAATGTGTAGTCGTTGATATCGTACGCCTCATAGGTCATCAGGTTGTGCTCGGCGCCCTGTGACAAGGCGAATATGAGTTTTTCCTTGAACCAATGTGTAGTCGTTGATATCGTACGCCTCATAGGTCATCAGGTTCCGCGGAAGAATCCTCATGTAAAGGGTGCGACAGAAGCTTCTCCTTGAACCAACGCGTGAAACTTGAGTTGTGCTCTTTGATTATATCTCCGTCCGTCCTCTGTTGGCCTCGGTCATTGTACGTCTTCTCAATAAAGGTTTTGTGCTCTACCACCCAAGGATCGACCATGTCTATGTGTTGTAGCGCGACTAGGTTTGCTCTTTCAAAGTCGGCGAGTCGACCCTCGAAGTCGACATGCATTTCGCTGAAAGTGCTAGTTATCGACTAGAGGGGGGTGAATAGGCGATTTTTATGAAAGACTTCAAAGCATGAGAGTTTCGAAGACGAACAATAGAAATGAACCTATTGATATGCAGCGGAAGGTAGACTACACTAGGCAAGCCATAGTCAAGTATTCAATGAAGCGAAAGAGCGAAGACTAATAGCAACTAGGTAGTACGGATCAGGATGGAAGATGGTATGAAGCCAAACAACGATAGAAGTCACACAGTAAAGACAAATAGATAAAGCAAACAAGCAATGACTTCACGAAGACAAACTGTAAGTAAAGAGAGGGAGAGGATAGAACCAGTCACTTGTTGAGGACACAGGATTTGTTGGACCAGTTCCAGTTGCTGTGACAACTGTACGTCTGGTTAGGGAGGCTGACATTTAACTCAGAAGACCGCGTCTTCACCTTATTCCCCTTGAGCTAAGGACACCCAGTCCTCGCCCAATTACTCTGGTAAGTCTTCAAGGTAGACTTCCAAACCTTCACAGACTTCATTCACCGGCGATCCACAATGACTCTTGGATGCTCAGAACGCGACGCCTAACCGGCTGGAGGATTCATAGTCCTCAAGTGTAACAAGTCTTCAGGTCACGCGGATAGAAAGACTTCAGTGATGCCTAACACTCTTTGGCTCTGGGTGTTTGGGCTTTGTCCTCATAAGTCGTGCACTAACACTGAGCAGCCACCAATTTATGGTGTAGGTGGTGGGCTATTTATAGCCACTAGGCAACCCGACCTGATTTGTCCGAAATGACCCTGGGTCACTAAGGAACTGACACGTGTTCCAACGGTCAGATTTCAAACACACGCGGCAACTTTACTTGGGCTACAAGTAAAGCTTACTCATCCAGCTCTGGATAAGATTTGCTCTCATTGTATTCGCTCGAAGACATAGGATTTTGGTTGAGCATCACTTCAGTCACTCCGACTTTGTTCACTGGGACCCTACTTAACAGTACGGTGGTTCCTACGACTCAACAAAGAAGAAAAGGAAACAACGAAACAACTAGGTCTTCGCGCTCTGTAGTCTTCACGCAATGCCTTCTCTTGTCATAGTCTTCAATGTGAATATCTTCACATACCACCATCGTCTTCAATGTCTTCATACATTTTTAGGGGTCATCTCCGGTAGGTGAACCGAATCAATGAGGGACTACTACCTGTATTATCCTGCAATTCTCACAAACACATTAGTCCCTCAACCAGGTTTGTCGTCAATACTCCAAAACCAACTAGGGGTGGCACTAGATGCACTTAAAATCTCCCCCTTTTTGATGATTGATGACAAACTGGTTGAAGTTTTCAACGGGGATAAAAGTATGTGAAATTGTAAAGGATAGAGGTATTGTCTTCATAAGTAGCAAAAGGCTCCCCCTGGAGATGTGCAGATAAGTAATTTGCTTTTGGAATGCAAATGCACATGGCAGGTTGTACTTGTGGAGATCCTCTTCAACTTATGAAGACAATTCATCATGCATGATTTGATATAACAAGGATAATGACATGCATAATGAGAAATGGGCGTCTGGAAAATGACTAAGTGCGGAATTTATCATCACACATGCGGAATTTATCATCGCATCACAGAATAGCAAACAAGTAGCAGACGACCATCAAGTTTAAGTGTTACAACTCAAAGAACCGACTGTATCAAAAGCGAGAGTTGTAAACACTACGCAAAATATAAAGGAACCGCCCATATGGACCCGCTTGAAGACGATCAACTCATATGCTTCTCCCCCTTTTGTCAGTAAGGACCAAAAAGGTTTGAAGACATAGAGCCTCTACTCGTTCCCAGAAGGAGTAGGAGAGGATGCAGGGTCGGCGTCGGGGTTCGTCGGTGCAAATGAACTTGGTGCAGTGTCGGTAGGCGCTGAAGTTGGAGGAGGTGAAGTTGCATCATCTTGATCATCGATTACTCTGGCATTCACCATTGCAGCGGAGGAGGAATAATCAGAGTCTTCAAGAGACGGAGTTCGACGCAAAATAGCATTCCTTGGAGGAGTGGAGTCAAACATGAATCTTTCAGTGAAGCCATCGTCTTGAAGATCTGCTTCAGCACTGAGCAATGTCAAACTCTTCCATGACCTCCGACAGGTTTCATGTGTAACAAAGGCATTCTTGGTGGCAAGATTGCGAATGTGATGGACGTCCACCAAGAGGCTTTGCATCTGCCGCTTCAGCTAGAAGTGATGCTTATCCTGTTTCTGATGCAGGGCAACGAGAATTTCTGGGTCATTGAGAACACGAGATCACTTCCGAGGCCTTTGAGCAATAGTGTTGTTGGAAATATGCCCTAGAGGCAATAATAAATTGGTTATTATTATATTTCCTTATTCATGATAATCGTTTATTATCCATGCTAGAATTGTATTGATAGGAAACTCAGATACATGTGTGGATACATAGACAACACCATGTCCCTAGTAAGCCTCTAGTTGACTAGCTCGTTGATCAATAGATGGTTACGGTTTCCTGACCATGGACATTGGATGTCGTTGATAACGGGATCACATCATTAGGAGAATGATGTGATGGACAAGACCCAATCCTAAGCATAGCATAAAAGATCGTGAAGTTTCGTTTGCTAGAGCTTTTCCAATGTCAAGTATCTTTTCCTTAGACCATGAGATCCTGCAACTCCCGGATACCGTAGGAGTGCTTTGGGTGTGCCAAACGTCACAACGTAACTGGGTGACTATAAAGGTGCACTACGGGTATCTCCGAAAGTGTCTGTTGGGTTGGCACGGATCGAGACTGGGATTTGTCACTCCGTGTGACGGAGAGGTATCTCTGGGCCCACTCGGTAATGCATCATCATAATGAGCTCAATGTGACTAAGGCGTTAGTCACAGTATCATGCATTGCGGTACGAGTAAAGAGACTTGCCGGTAACGAGATTGAACAAGGTATTGGGATACCGACGATCGAATCTCGGGCAAGTAACATACCGTTTGACAAAGGGAATTGTATACCGGAGTGATTGAATCCTCGACACCGTGGTTCATCCGATGAGATCATCGTGGAACATGTGGGAGCCAACATGGGTATCCAGATCCCGCTGTTGGTTATTGACCGGAGAGGCATCTCGGTCATGTCTGCATGTCTCCCGAACCCGTAGGGTCTACACACTTAAGGTTTAGTGACGCTAGGGTTGTAGAGATATATGTATGCAGAAACCCGAATGTTGTTCGGAGTCCCGGATGAGATCCCGGACGTCACGAGAGGTTCCGGAATGGTCCGGAGGTGAAGAATTATATATAGGAAGTCATGTTTCGGCCACCGGGAAAGTTTCGGGGGTTACCGGTATTGTACCGGGACCACCGGAAGGGTCCCGAGGGTCCACCGGGTGGGGCCACCTGTCCCGGAGGGCCCCATGGGCTGAAAGTGGAAGGGAACCAGCCCCTAGTGGGCTCGGCTCCCCCCATGGGCCTCCCCCCATGCGCCTAGGGTTGGGAACCCTAGGGTGGGGGGACTTCCCCCTTGCCTTGGGGGGCAAGGCACCCCTTTCCACCCCTTGGCCGCCGCCCCCCCAACCCTAGATGGGTTTTGGCCACCCCCCCCTCCCAAGGGGGCCTATATAAAGGGGGGAGGGAGGGCAGCAAGACACAGCCTTGGGCGCCTCCCTCCTCCCCTGCAACACCTCTCTCTCTCTCGCAGAAGCTTGGCGAAGCCCTGCCGGAGACCCGCTACATCCACCACCACGCCGTCGTGCTGCTGGATCTCCATCAACCTCTCCTTCCCCCTTGCTGGATCAAGAAGGAGGAGACGTCGCTGCATCGTACGTGTGTTGAACGCGTAGGTGCCGTCCGTTCGGCACTCGGTCATCGGTGATTTGGATCACGGCGAGTACGACTCCGTCATCCACGTTCATTGGAACGCTTCCGCTCGCGATCTACAAGGGTATGTAGATGCACTCCTTTCCCCTCGTTGCTAGTAGACACCATAGATGCATCTTGGTGAGCATAGGAAA
This sequence comes from Aegilops tauschii subsp. strangulata, assembly GCF_002575655.3. NCBI lineage: Eukaryota > Viridiplantae > Streptophyta > Magnoliopsida > Poales > Poaceae > Aegilops > Aegilops tauschii. The sequence continues at coordinate 31,316,963 of NC_053040.3, read as the reverse complement.
TTTTTTAAATTATGCTACGATTCCCGACAGTGGCATCATGAGCCAGGCCTATGCGAAGTTACTATGCACGAGTAGAACACAAAGAAGTTGTGGGCGTTGAGTTTGCCAATTCTTCTTGCCGCTACTAGTCGTTTCTTGTTTCGGCGGCATTGTAGGATGAAGCGGCCCGGACCGACCTTACACGTACACTTACGTGAGACAGGTTCCACCGACTGACATGCACTAGATGCATAAGGTGGCTAGCGGGTGTCTGTCTCTCCTACTTTAGTCGGAACAGATTCGATGAAAAGGGTCCGTATGAAGGGTAAATAGAAATTGGCAAATCACGTTGTGGTCATACGTAGGTAAGAAAACGTTCTTGCTAGAAACCTACAAACCACGTAAAAACTTGCAACAACAATTAGAGGACGTCTAACTTGTTTTTGCAGCAAGTGCTATGTGATGTGATATGGCCAGAAGATGTGATGAATGATATATGTGATGTATGAGATTGATCATATTCTTGTAATAGGAATCACGACTTGCATGTCGATGAGTATGACAACCGGCAGGAGCCATAGGAGTTGTCTTTATTATTTTGCATGACCTGCGTGTCATTGAATAACGCCATGTAAATTACTTTACTTTGTTGCTAAACGCGTTAGCCATAGAAGTAGAAGTAATCGTTGGCGTGACGACTTCATGAAGACACAATGATGGAGATCATGATGATGGAGATCATGGTGTCATGCCGGTGACGAAGATGATCATGGTGCCCCGAAGATGGAGATCAAAGGAGCATGATGATATTGGCCATATCATGTCACTAGTTGATTGCATGTGATGTTTATCATGTTTTTGCATCTTATTTGCTTAGAACGACGGTAGTAAGTAAGATGATCCCTTATAATAATTTCAAGAAAGTGTTCACCCTAACTGTGCACCGTTGCGAAGGTTCGTTGTTTCGAAGCACCACGTGATGATCGGGTGTGATAGATTCTAACGTTCGAATACAACGGGTGTTGACGAGCCTAGCATGTACAGACATGGCCTCGGAACACACGCAATACACTTAGGTTGACTTGACGAGCCTAGCATGTACAGACATGGCCTCGGAACACGGAGGACCGAAAGGTCAAGCATGAGTCGTATAGAATATACGATCAACATGGAGATGTTCACCGATCTTGACTAGTCCGTCTCACGTGATGATCGGACACGGCCTAGTTAAACTCGGATCATGTTTCACTTAGATGACTAGAGGGATGTCTATCTGAGTGGGAGTTCATAATCAGATGAACTTCATTATCATGAACATAGTCAAAAAGGTATTTGCAAATTATGTCACAGCTTGCGCTTTAGTTCTACTGGTTAAGATATGTTCCTAGAGAAAATTTAGTTGAAAGTTGGTAGTAGCAATTATGCGGACTGGGTCCGTAAACTGAGGATTGTCCTCATTGCTGCACAGAAGGCTTATGTCCTTAATGCACCGCTCGGTGTGCTGAACCTCAGCGTCGTCTGTAGATGTTACGAAACATCTGACATACACGTTTTGATGACTACGTGATAGTTCAGTGCGGTTTAGAATTGTGGCACCAAAGACGTTTTTGAAACGTCGCAGAACATGTGAGATGTTCCGAAGACTGAAATTGGGATTTCAGACTAGTGCCCACGTCAAGAGGTATGAGACCTCTGACAAGTTTCTTAAACTTGCAAACTAAGGGAGAAAGGCTCAATCGTTGAGCATGTGCTCAGATTGTCTGAGTGCCACAATCGCTTGAATCGAGTGGGAGTTAATCTCCCGGATGAGATAGTGATAGTTCTCCATAGTCACTGCCACCAAGCTAGTAGAGCTTCGTGATGAACTATAACATATCAAGGATAGTTATGATGATCCTTGAGCTATTCGCGATGTTTGACACCGCGAGAGTAGAAATCAAGAAGGAGCATCAATTGTTGATGGTTAGTAAAAAACCACTAGTTTAAGAAGGGCAAGGGCAAAAGGGATACTTCATGAAACAGCAAGTCATTTGCTGTTCTAGTGAAGAATCCCAAGGTTGAACCCAAACCCGAGACTAAGTGCTTCTGTAATAAGGGGAACGGTCACCGAAGCAGTACTACCCTAGATACTTGGTAGGTGAGAAGGCAGGCAAGGTCGACAGAAGTATATTGGATATACGTTATATGAATGTGTACTTTACTAGTACTCCTAGCAGCACCAGGGTATTAGATACCGGTTCGGTTGCTAAGTGTTAGTAACACAAAATAAAAGCTGCAGAATAAACGGAGACTAGCTAATGGTGAGATGACGATATGTGTTGGAAGTGTTTCCAAGGTTGATGTGATCAAGCATCGCATGCTCCCTCTACCATCGAGATTTGGTGTTTGCGTTAAGCATGATTGGATTATGTTTATCGCAATACGGTTATTCATTTAAGGAGAATAATGGTTACTCTGTTTATTTGAATAATACCTTCAATGGTCTTGCACCTGAAATGAATCTCGATCGCCATGATACACATGTTCGTGCCAAAAAGATATAAGATAGTAATGATAGTACCACATACTTGTGGCACTGCCACTTGAGTCATATTGGTATAAAACGCATGAAGAAGCTCCATATAGATGGATCTTTGGACTCACTCGTTTTGAAAAGATTGAGACATGCAAACCATGTCTATTGGTATATATGCATGAAGAAACTCCATGCAGATGGATTGTTTGGACTCACTTGATTATGAATCACTTGAGACATGCAAATCATACCACATGGGCAAGATGACTGAAAGTCCTCGTTTTCAGTAAGATGGAACAAGAGAGCAACTTATTGGAAGTAATACATTTTGATGTACGCAGTCCAATGAGTGCTGAGGCATGCAGTGGATATCGTTATGTTCTTACTTCACAAATGATTTGAGTAGATGCTGAGTGTATTTACTTGATGAAACACTAGTCTGAATTCTTGAAAGGTTCAAGTAATTTCAGAGTGAAGTTGAAGATCGTCGTGACAAGAGGATAAAATGTCTGTGATATGATCATAGAGATGAGTATCTGAGATACGAGTTTGGCACACAATTGAGACATTGTGGAAAGTGTTTCACAATTAATACCGCCTGGAACACCATAGTGTGATGGTGTGTCCGAACATCATAACTGCACCCTATTGGATATGGTACATACCATGATGTTTCTTATCAAATTACCACTATCGTTTATGGGTTAGGCATTAGAGACAACCGCATTCACTTTAAAAGGGGCACCACGCAATTCCGTTGAGACGACACCGTTTAGAGAAACCTAAGTTGTCGTTTCTTAAAAGTTTGGGGCTGCGATGCTTATGTGAAAAAGTTTCAGGCTGATAAGCTCGAACCCAAAGCGGATAAATGCATCTTCATAGAATACCCAAAAATAGTTGTGTATACCTCCTATTTCAGATCTAGAAGCAAAAGTAATTGCTTCCTGAAACGAGTCCTTTCTCGAGGAAAAGTTTCTCTCGAAAGAATTGAGTGGGAGGATGGTGGAGACTTGATAAGGTTATTGAACCGTCGCTTCAACTAGTGTGTAGCAGGGCACAGGAAGTTGTTCCTGTGGCACCTACACCAACTGAAGTGGAAGCTTATGATAGTGATCATGAAACTTCGGATCAAGTCACTACCAAACCTCGTAGGACGACGAGGATGCGCACTACTTCAGAGTAATGCGTGATCCTGTCTTGGAAGTCATGTTGCTAGACAACAATGAACCTACGAGCTATGGAGAAGCGATGGTGGGCCCATATTCCTACGAATGGCTCGAGGCCATGAAATCCAAGATAGAATCCATGTATCAGAACAAAGCATGGACTTTGGTGAACTTGCCCGATGATCGGCAAGCCATTGAGATAAATGGATCTTTAAGAAGAAGACGGACATGGACGGTAATGTTACCGTCTATGAAGCTCGACTTGTGGCAAAGAGTATTTTCACAAGTTCAAGGAGTTGACTACGATGAGATTTTCTCATCCATAGCGATGCTTAAGTCCGTTGGAATCATGTTAGCATTAGCTGCATTTATGAAATCTGGCAGATGGATGTCAAAACAAGTTTCCTTACCAGTTTTCGTAAGGAAAGGTTGTATGTGATACAATCAGAAAGGTTTTGTCGATCCTAAGGATGCTAAAAGGTATGCTAGCTCCAGCGATCCTTCCATGGACTAGAGCAACCATCTCGGAGTCAGAATATACGCTTTGATTGAGTGATCAAAGTTTTTTGGTTTATACAAAGTTTGTTAGAAACTTGTATTTACAATAAAGTGAGTGGGAGCGCTACAACATTTCTGATAAGTATATGTGAATGACATATTGTTGATCCGAAATGATGTAAAATTTCTGGAAAGCATAAAGGGTTGTTTGAAAGGAGTTTTTCAAAGGAAGACCTGGATAAAGCTGCTTACATATTGGGCATCAAGATCCATAGAGATCAAGACGCCTGATGATACTTTCAAAAGACAGCACACCTTGACATGATTTTGAAAGAGTTCAAAATAGATTAGCATAGAAGGAGTTCTTGGCTGTGTTACAAGGTGTGAGTATTGAGTAAGACTCAAGACCTGACCACAGCAGAAGATAGAGAAAGGACGAAGGTCGACCCCTATGCTTTAGACGTAGGCTCTATAGTATGCTATGCTGTGTACCGCACATGTAGTGTGCCTTGCCATGAGTTGGTCAAGAGGGTACAATGGTGATCCGGGAAAAGATCTCATGACAGCGGTCGAACTTATCCTTAGTACCTAGTGGATTAAGGAATTTTCTCGATTATGGAGGTGAAAAGGAGTTCGTCGTAAAGGGCTACGCCGATGCGAACTTTGACACTAATCCGGATGACTCTGAGTAGTAAACCGGATTCGTATAGTAGAGCAATTATTTGAAATGGCTCCAAATAGCGCGTGGTAGCATCCACAAGATGACATAGATATTCGTAAAGCACACGGTTCTGAAAGGTTCAGACCCGTTGACTAATAACCTCTCTCACAAGCATAACATGATCAAACCAGAACACATTGAGTGTTAATCACATAGTGATGTGAACTAGATTGTTGACTCTAGTAAACTCTTTAGATGTTGGTCAAATGGTGATGTGACCAGTGAGTGTTAATCACATGGTGATGTGAACTAGATTATTGACTCTAGTGCAAGTGGGAGACTGTTGGAAATATGCCCTAGAGGCAATAATAAATTGGTTATTATTATATTTCCTTATTCATGATAATCGTTTATTATCCATGTTAGAATTGTATTGATAGGAAACTCAGATACATGTGTGGATACATAGACAACACCATGTCCCTAGTAAGCCTCTAGTTGACTAGCTCGTTGATCAATAGATGGTTACGGTTTCCTGACCATGGACATTGGATGTCGTTGATAACGGGATCACATCATTAGGAGAATGATGTGATGGACAAGACCCAATCCTAAGCATAGCATAAAAGATCGTGAAGTTTCGTTTGCTAGAGCTTTTCCAATGTCAAGTATCATTTCCTTAGACCATGAGATCGTGCAACTCCCGGATACCGTAGGAGTGCTTTGGGTGTGCCAAACGTCACAACGTAACTGGGTGACTATAAAGGTGCACTACGGGTATCTCCGAAAGTGTCTGTTGGGTTGGCACGGATCGAGACTGGGATTTGTCACTCCGTGTGACGGAGAGGTATCTCTGGGCCCACTCGGTAATGCATCATCATAATGAGCTCAATGTGACTAAGGCTTTAGTCACGGGATCATGCATTGCGGTACGAGTAAAGAGACTTGCCGGTAACGAGATTGAACAAGGTATTGGGATACCGACGATCGAATCTCGGGCAAGTAACATACCGTTTGACAAAGGGAATTGTATACCGGATTGATTGAATCCTCGACACCGTGGTTCATCCGATGAGATCATCATGGAACATGTGGGAGCCAACATGGGTATCCAGATCCCGCTGTTGGTTATTGACCGGAGAGGCGTCTCGGTCATGTCTGCATGTCTCCCGAACCCGTAGGGTCTACACACTTAAGGTTCGGTGACGCTAGGGTTGTAGAGATATATGTATGCGGAAACCCAAAAGTTGTTCGGAGTCCCGGATGAGGTCCCGGACGTCACGAGAGGTTCCGGAATGGTTCGGAGGTGAAGAATTATATATAGGAAGTCAAGTTTCGGCCACCGGGAAAGTTTCGGGGGTTACCGGTATTGTACCGGGACCACCGGAAGGGTCCCGGGGGTCCACCGGGTGGGGCCACCTGTCCCGGAGGGCCCCATGGGCTGAAAGTGGAAGGGAACCAGCCCCTAGTGGGCTGGGCGCCCCCCATGGGCCTCCCCCCATGCGCCTAGGGTTGGGAACCCTAGGGTGGGGGGACTTCCCCCTTGCCTTGGGGGGCAAGGCACCCCTTTCCACCCGTTGGCCGCCGCCCCCCCAACCCTAGATGGGTTTTGGCCGGCCCCCCCTCCCAAGGGGGCCTATATAAAGGGGGGGGGAGGGAGGGCAGCAACACACTGCCTTGGGCGCCTCCCTCCTCCCCTGCAACACCTCTCTCTCTCTCGCAGAAGCTTGGCGAAGCCCTGCCGGAGACCCGCTACATCCACCACCACGCCGTCGTGCTGCTGGATCTCCATCAACCTCTCCTTCCCCCTTGCTGGATCAAGAAGGAGGAGACGTCGCTGCACCGTACGTGTGTTGAACGCGGAGGTGCCGTCCGTTCGGCACTCGGTCATCGGTGATTTGGATCACGACGAGTACGACTCCGTCATCCACGTTCATTGGAACGCTTCCGCTCGCGATCTACAAGGGTATGTAGATGCACTCCTTTCCCCTCGTTGCTAGTAGACTCCATGGATGCATCTTGGTGAGCATAGGAAATTTTTTAAATTATGCTACGATTCCCAACAGCTTTCAGTGGCTTCAGTTTGAGCACGGTGAGGTAAGCTTGTATTGCCAGCCAAAGGATAAACACGAGTGACTGCCTGGACTCCTTCAATGGGTTGCGCGAAGCTTTGGTGATCAGCATTGTGAAGACAAACAAGCTCCTTGGCGGGCTCTGGGTATATGGGTTCAACTGACATATCAACCTCTGGCAGAAAGATCAGATGGTTGCGAGCAGAGGGCTGATAGTTGACAGCTGAGTGTAGCTTGATGAGGCGCATGACCCACGGAGCGTAGAACTTCAGTCCAAAGAGATCAGAGCCTGATGCAGCCAACTGCCTGATAAAGAAGTCTTGAGCATTGAAGCTGATGCCGTTGAAGATATAAAAGACCAAACTCTTCATTGCTCCTTCAAGTTTTGCTGCTGAAGAATGTCCTTTGACAGGCCATAGAGTTCGCCTGATGATGTGATAAATAGTGCGTGGCAGATACTCTAGATCTTCGACAAAGAACTCCTTTGGGTGATCAGCGTCATGTGGTAGAGGCTTCATCATCCTCAACATTTGGCTCATGTTGGGCTCTGGCTTGTGGAAGATACTCTCCAGAGCATTGAGGTGAAGCTGACAACCAAGTTCATATAATTCTCCTGGAGTGGGCAGGCCGGTTAGCTCAATGATGTCAAAAGCTTTGGCTTCATGATGGACATTGCCTGTCATCCACTCAAGGACCCAAGTCTTCGGATCCCTGTTGTATCCACGAATGTGGAGGGTAGCATAAAATTGAAGCAGAAGTTCTTCATTCCAATGCTCCTTATCAGTTACAAAGTTTAGCAAGCCAGCATCACAGAAGCAGTCAAGGGCTTCTTCAAGGCATGGCAATCCAGCAATGGCTTCGCAGTCAAGACGCATATGAGGAAAGATGCGCCCCTTATCATAAAGAACACATGAATAATAAATGTGCTGCTGATAGCTCCAGAACCGATCCGATGAAATCCTTGGCTTGGAATAGGGGTTCTTGGCGCTATCAAAGAAAGTGTTGTGCGCAATGAAGCCATTTGCATTGAAGGACCCTCGTGAAGTGGCAGTACCTGGAAACCTGGGCAGTCTTGGCTTTGGCTTCTGGACCTGTGGCCTATGCGCGACATGATAGTCAAATTGCGGACCAGCAGCAAGAGGAGGAACCAGAATAGGCCATCTGACAGTGACCAGCTGATCATTGTTGTATGCTTGCTTAATAGTATGTGGCCTGGGAGGCGGTACAGGAGCAGTGGCAGTGGCAGTGACTTCAGGCTACAGATTGGCATCAGGTGCAGCATTGACTTCGGGTGCTATCACTTCAGACACCTCATTGACTTCAGGCGCCACATTAGCTTCAGCCCTGACAACGTCATTGGCTTCAGTGTTGGTGTTGGTGGCCGCCTCAATGTTGTTAACCTCGACTTGAGTAGCTGGAGGGTCAGACACGTTCTCCTCGAGAACAACTTGGTTGGTAGGGGGTGTAGCAACACGTGCTTCTTCTTCTCTTGGTTCTTCTTGGTCATCGGCTGATGCAGCCAGAATATCTTCAGCCACATTGGCTTCAGTCTTGGGGTTGTTCATAGTTGGAGAGGCTTCAGGAAAGACTTGGCGTGAAACGGATTGGCGCTCTTGTCCTTCTGGAACACTTGATAGAGTGACCTGTGGCCTTGGTCCTTTGCGAAGCCTGCGAGATGCTGGCGACACTTGTGGAGATGGAGTTGGTTGGGCCACAAAGTCTTCATCTTCAATCACCGGAGTGGTGACTTGAGTTGTGGGAGTAACAGGTGTTTCTTCTTGACGGGGGGAGTCTTGTGGGTGATCAGCCCATGAGTCATCCTGAACAGTTGGCGTCAATGGATGACCAATGCTGATGAGTTCGTTGTTCATAAGAACAGGCGATGATACCACGTTGTGCTCGATCTGAGGAAGGACTTCATCATCTTCAACATTGTTATGATGACCAATGTCTTTAGCTGCGATGGGGTCAACAGCTGGAATGTCTTTAGCTTCAGGAGCCTCTGTGGAAGCAGGGTCATGAACTATTATCCGACGTTCTTGTTGTGCAGATTCAGGACGAGCAACAGAAATCGGCTCGACTACAAGGGGCTCTGTGGGAGCAGCCCGATCTCTCTTCTTGGTCTTGCGGTTCTTGGTAGGTGGAGCATCATTAGTGGTGTTCTTGGTCTTGCGCTTTCTGGCCTTGGCGTCAGCTGCCCTTGTCTTTTGAAGCTCTGAAGCCACTGTGGGGACCTTAGGCTTCACGCCTGTCATACTGGCTGGGAAGACAATGTGAGGTTCGTCCCGCCTGGATGGTTCAGTTTGGTCCACAGATGGCTTCTTCTTCTGCTTGGCGGCCATCTTAGGGTCGATGCCTGGACGCCCAAGTGCCTTGCGCTTCTCAGCTTCATTGTAAGCTTGAACACACTTGGCAGCGAGAATCTTCATGCGCTCACGAGAACCTTTGGCTTCATCACGTTTCTTGTGAAATGCTTCCTTGAGCTCATGCAGCATGACCTTGAAGTTCTGGACGTCTGCCACGCTGAGCTTGGCCACATGCTTCTTGAACTGAGCCTTTTCATAATCGATCTTATGCCTCAGCTCAACAATTTTCTGAGCAGGAGCCAGCTCAGGAGCAATGGCGCCATGGAAGGAGACGCTCAGGCGAATAGGAAGTTGCAGATCGTCAAAGCTGAGATTGGGGGTGTCAAACCACTCATCAATGAAGTTGTTCAATACTTCCACGTCAAAGAGAGGCAAATCATTGAAGATTTCCGCCTCTTGCTTGCTCTTTATCAGCTGCTCAAGAGCATCATCAGCAAGATCGTCGTCACTTGACAGATCAATGGCGTCATTCTCATTCCTCAGAATAGCAGCAGGGGTCAGAGCTGGACCAGTGGAGTGCATAGGCTTCTTTTTCTTCTTCTCAGACTTGGAGATGCACGAGAGATCTTCAGACTGCACACTTGGTGCAGGAGGAGCAGTGGCCAGAGGCTTCACTCAATGAAGCTGTTGGTGCAGGGGAAGGCTTTGAAGCTTTAGGTTTCTTCAGCTTCTTTGGCTTCGGTGGTGCAGGCGCTTCGTCAGAATCAGCGTCGTCTGCAGGCTCATCCACGGCTGTCCCTTGAACCATAATATGAGTGATGAGACCTTCTAGGTTGTAGAAGGGCCCAACAAGATTGGGTTCAGCTTCGCATGTGCCATCGGCACGAGGAGCAGAGGGGCCTGGATTGAAGTCTAATCCCCGTGACTTCTTGTTTTCTTTGGAAGAGTTCTTGTCTAACTGGAAGTTGCGCTTGAACAAATTGTCGTCACGACACCATAGCAATGAAGATGGGTCGGCATCTGCAGGCTGTAGTCCACGGACCATGCAAGGGTAGAAGCCTTGTTCAATGGCTTCAGCTCTGGACCTGGGTGGAAGATTTTTGTACAAAATGTCTCCCCATGGTCGCTTGATGGCATTCTTCTCAGCATATGCCTGGGTCACGAACCTGTACTTGTACCATTGTTCTGCCCAATATCTTCGAATCCATTGGATTCGGGTTTTTCGCTGATTGTAGTCCTCGTCTGGATCTGTCTTGTACAGCTCATAGAGGTCATGAGGCAAATCTATTGAGGTGTTCCCGCGGTGCTGTCTGCCACCCTTCCTTGCAGACTTCTGTGTTGCCATGAAGTCCAGACTGAATGGCTTCAACATTGTCAAAGGCTTCCGTCTGCTGGTTAGACAGGAACTAGCTTTGGGAGAGTTGATGTGATGCTGTAAGAATTTTGCAAATGAATGCAGGCAATGAGAACCAAGGGATTCTCCCACGGATATGTACCTGTGACAGCATTAGAGATGCGAGGGAAGGGGAAGAGGTCATATGCATTCTCAGAAGATTTTGAAGATAAATCAATTTAGAAGACATTGACCTCATAGCGCGAAGACATTCACTTATATGCTGAGAGTTGGTTCCAGATTTGTACAAATCCAAGAATAAGTACAAGTGAGGAATCTAACTATGTGTGAAGCATAAGTGAATATAATAGGCATTATATGAGATGCAGACAGGATAGATCCAAATTTGTGGAGGCAGAAACCACTTTTGGTAAGAAAGGATGAATCTATAGGATCAAAAAGACGGTAAAAAGAAGGTTTTAATTTACCACACGATGAACTGCTAGACAGAGTAGAAGATGAGGCCGAGCAGTTCGATCTTCCGTGCCCTAACATGGCGACGGAGGGCACCTACGGCGGCGGCGGAGAAGACGATGTCCGCGGCAGGCGTGAAGACGGCGTCGGACAGGCCGCGGCAGCTAAGCGCTTCGTCGCCGGCGTCGTCGAGAGCTAGTGATGGAGCTAGGGTTTGTCAAGGTGGAGAGGTGGAAGAAGGATTTTGACCGCGATTGGACGGGTATTTATAGGGAAAGGGACGGCACAACGCAATTACGCAGGTGCCCCTGGCGGTTCACATCTGAGGGACACGTGGCGAACATGCAACACATTGGGAGTTGTCCCACGTTCCCACGCCCGCCTGGACTGTTGGATGGTCGTTCCGGCTATTGGAAATATGCCCTAGAGGCAATTATAAAATGGTTATTATTATATTTCCTTGTTCATGATAATTGGCTATTGTTCATGCTATAATTGTGTTATCCGGAAATCGTAATACATGTGTGAACACATAGACCATAACATGTCCCTAGTGAGCCTCTAGTTGACTAGCTCGTTGATCAATAGATGGTTACGGTTTCCTGACCATGGGCATTGGATGTCATTGATAACGGGATCACATCATTAGGAGAATGATGTGATGGACAAGACCCAATCCTAAGAATAGCACTAGATCGTGTAGTTCGTTTGCTAAAGCTTTTCTAATGTCAAGTATCATTTCCTTAGACCATGAGATCGTGCAACTCCCGGACACCGTAGGAATGCTTTGGGTGTACCAAACGTCACAATGTAACTGGGTGGCTATAAAGGTGCACTACAGGTATCTCCGAAAGTGTCTGTTGGGTTGGCACGGATCAAGACTGGGATTTGTCACTCCGTAGGACGGAGAGGTATCTCTAGGCCCACTCGGTAATGCGTCATCATAATGAGCTCAATGTGACTAAGTAGTTAGTCATGGGATCATGCATTACGGAACAAGTAAAGTGACATGCCGGCAACGAGATTGAACGAGGTATTGGGATACCGACGATCGAATCTGGGGCAAGTAACGTACCGATAGACAAAGGGAATTGTATACGGGATTGCTTGAATCCTCGACATCATGGTTCATCTGATGAGATCATCGAGGAGCATGTGGGAGCCAACATGGGTATCCAGATCCCACTGTTGGTTATTGACCAGAGAGTTGTCCTCGGTCATGTCTACGTGTCTCCTGAACCCGTAGGGTCTACACACTTAAGGTTCGGTGACGCTAGAGTTGTAGAGATATTAGTATGCGGTTAACCGAAAGTTGTTCGAAGTCCCGTATGAGATCCCGGACGTCACGAGGACTTCCGGAATGGTCCGGAGGTAAAGATTTATATATAGGAAGTCCAGTTTCGGCCACCGGGAGAGTTTCGGGGGTCACCGGTATTGTACCGGGACCACCGAAAGGGTCCCGGGGGTCCAGGTGGGGCCACCTATCCCGGAGGGCCCCATGGGCTGAAGTGGCGAGGGAACCAGCCCCTGGTGGGCTGGTGCGCCCCACCCAAGGGCCCAAGGCGCCTAGGGTTGGAAACCCTAGGGGGCCGTTGCCCCCCGAGGGGCCGCCACCCCGGGCCCCCCCTCTAGATGGGATCTCGAATGGGGGGCATGCGCCCCCCTAGCCCCTATATATAGTGGAGGGGAGGGAGGTCAGCCGCACCCTAAGCCCTGGCGCCTCCCTCTCCCTCCCGTGACACCTCTTCCTCCTCCAGTAGCGCTTGGCGAAGCCCTGCTGGAATACCGCTGCTTCCTCAACCACGCCATCATGATGCTGGATCTCCATCAACTTCTCCTTCCCCCTTGCTGTATCAAGAAGGAGGAGACGTCTCCGCTCCGTACGTGTGTTGAACGCGGAGGTGTCGTCCGTTCGGCGCTAGGATCATCGGTGATTTGGATCACGACGAGTACGACTCCATCAACCCCGTTCTCTTGAACGCTTCCGCTCGCGATCTACAAGGTTATGTAGATGCGCTCCTCTCTCTCTCGTTGCTAGATAACTCCACAGATTGATCTTGGTGATGCGTAGAAAATTTTAAATTTCTGCAACGATCCCCAACACCGGCTTCTCCGGGTTTCAGGCAATAAGAATTGAACATTTAAAACAGATTTAATGTTTGTCACTGTATCTTCTACTGACAAGGACGCAGAGAAGACATTCGACAGTTTCAACAGAATGCATATGATTTGGATAGATAGAGTTTGAGGTAGGAAGCATAGAGAGGTTAGGGTCAGATCACATTCACTTAGTTCAAAAGATTCAAACAAGAAGACATAGCTATAGGTGAATGCTGTAGAGGACAGAACACTAATATATGTATATATCAGAATGCAACCAAATCAACATAGTGAAGATAATCATGAAGACAAGTTGAAATTGAAGACAAACCAAATGCGAAGACATAGCAAATGTAACACCATGAGAAAAACACTTCAAGCAGAAGAATTTGGTGGTGGCGTTACCCACGTATAGGAAGTATTAGACCCAGACACGGCGCACAATTATCGTGGTGCTCCGAAGTCAAATTCCGCATCAATGTATTCACACTTAGAATGTAAGTCTTCATTGATTGAAGATATACTTTACTTCGTGTGTTGCACATCTAAGTCATCATCATGCATAAGTGTTAGGACGTGTGCCTGATCACAGGACATTTGAGGATTCCAAGATATTTAGCTCACACCGTGACTTGCAAAACCTTTTCTCATCCAAGGGCTTTGTGAAGATATCTGCCAGTTGCTCTTAAGTGTTGACGTGTATGATATCAATATCTTCCTTCATGACATGATCTCTGAGAAAGTGATGACTAATTTCAATATGCTTTGTCTTTGAGTGCTGAACTAGGTTGTTGGCAATCTTGATGGCGCTTTCATTGTCACAGTAGAGTGGTACTTGTTTCAGATGGATGCCATAGTCCTTGAGTGATTGCTTCATCCATAGAAGCTGAGCGCAGCATGATCCAGCAGCAATGTATTCAGATTCAGCAGTGGAGAGTGATACACAGTTCTGCTTCTTTGAAGACCAACAGACAAGTGATCGTCCCAGAAAGAGACATTTGCCTGATGTAGACTTGCGATCCACCTTGTCACCAGCATAACCAGCATCCGAGAATCCAACTAGATCAAACTCTGAGCCCTTTGGATACCATAATCCTAATGTTGGGGTGTAAGCCAAATATCGAAGAATTCGCTTCACAGCTAAGTGATGCGATTCCTTTGGTGCCGCTTGGAATCGAGCACACATGCAAACACTAAGCATAATATCTGGCCTAGATGCACATAAATAAAGTAAAGAACCAATCATGGAGCGGTATACCTTTTGATCGAACTCTTTACCATTGGCGTCAGGACCCAGATGACTCTTGGTTGGCATTGGCGTCATGTAACCTTTGCAGTCTTGCATTCCAAACTTCTTCAGACAATCTTTGAGGTATTTCTCTTGAGATATGAAGATGCCATTTCTTTGCTGATGAATTTGAAGACCAAGGAAGAACTTCAGCTCACCCATCATGGACATCTGATATTTCTCTTGCATCATGTGTCCAAACTCATCACTGTATTTCTGGTTAGTGCAGCCGAAGATAATGTCATCCACATATATTTGGCACACAAACAGTTCACCATCATATGTCTTCGTGAAGAGTGTGGGATCCAGGGAACCAGGCTTGAAGCCTTTGCTCTTCAGGAAGTCGTTGAGTGTGTCATACCAAGCGCGAGGAGCTTGTTTGAGGCCATATAGTGTCTTGTTAAGCTTGTATACCATATCAGGATGTTTTGGATCTTCAAAGCCAGGTGGTTGTGCAACATACACTTCTTCTTCAATCTTGCCGTTGAGAAATGCACTCTTCACATCCATTTGGTACAACAAGATGTTGTGATGGTTAGCATAGGCTAGCAGTATGCGAATAGCTTCAAGCCTAGCCACAGGAGAAAATGTTTCATCGAAGTCAATCCCTTCAATTTGAGTGTATCCTTGAGCAACGAGACGAGCTTTGTTTCTGACAACTTGACCATGCTCATCTTGTTTGTTGCGATATATCCATTTTGTGCCTATTATGTTGTGCTTGCGGGGGTCAGGACGCTTGACAAGTTCCCAGACATTGTTCAGCTTGAACTATTGAAGCTCTTCTTGCATAGCTTGAATCCATTTAGGTTCCATGAAGGCTTCAGCAACTTTCTTAGTTTTAGATATTGAGACAAAAGCAAAGTTCCCACAGAAATTTGCTAGTTGTGTTGCTCTTGAACGAGTGAGTGGACCAGGCGCATTGATGCTATCAATTATCTTCTCAATCTGTACTTCATTTGCAATACGAGGATGAACTGGACGAAGATTTTGCTCTTGCTGATCATTGTCATCGTTGGGAGGATTGTCTTCGGGCTGAGCATTGTCTTCAGGTTGATTAGGTGCAGAAATGATAAGTTCCTCTTCAGGCTGTGCTTTAGACGGTATGATTTCTCCAGTTCCCATTAGCTTGATGGATTCACTTGGTGGAACTTCATCTAGCACATTTGGCAGGTGATCTCTTTGTGAGCCGTTAGTCTCATCGAACCGCACATCCACAGTTTCAACCACTTTATAGAGAAAGAGGTTGAAGACTCTGTAGGAGTGCGAGTCCTTTCCATAACCGAGCATAAAACCTTCATGTGCTTTCGGTGCAAATTTTGAAGTGTGACGTGGATCCTTGATCCAGCACCTAGCAGCAAATACTCTGAAGTAACTGACATTTGGCTTCTTACCAGTGTGGTGTTCATAGGATGTTTTCTTCAGAAGCTTGTGAAGATAAACACGGTTGATGACATGGCATGCAGTATCAATAGCTTCAGGCCAGAACTTTCTAGGTGTCTTGTATTCATCGAGCATCGTCCGAGCCATCTCAATGAGTGTTCTGTTCTTGCGCTCCACGATGCCATTCTGCTGAGGGGTGTACAGAGCTGAGAACTCATGAGTGATGCCTAATGTATCCAAGTACAGATCGAGGCCGGTGTTCTTGAACTCTGTGCTGTTGTCACTCCTGATATGCTTGATCTTGACGCCATAGTTGTTCATGGCACGGTTGGCGAAACGTCTGAAGACATCCTGCACTTCAGTCTTGTAGAGAATTATGTGAACCCATGTATATCTTGAATAATCATCAACAATGACGAAGCCATAGAGACAGGCAGTTGTAGTGAGAGTAGAGTAGTGAGTAGGGCCAAATAAGTCCATGTGAAGCAGCTCGAAGGGTTGAGATGTCGTCATGATTGTCTTCGAGGGATGCTTGGCCCTAGTCATCTTTCCAGCTTCGTAGGCACTGCACAAGTGATCCTTCTTGAACTTGACGCCCTCGATGCCTATGACATGCTTCTTCTTTGCGGGATTCTGTAAGTTCCTCATGCCAGCATGCCCTAGCCTCCGATGCCAGAGCCAGCATTCTAAAGCTTTTACAAGAAGGCATACGGCAAGTTGTGGCCCTGCTGAGAAATCTACCATGTATAGATCATCTTTCAGGTACCCTTCAAAGACTAGAGACTTGTCAGATTCCATAAGTACAAGGCAACGATATTTTCCAAATATCACAATCATGTTCAAGTCACAAAGCATTGAGACAGACATTAAGTTGAAACCAAGGGATTCAACAAGCATCACTTTATCCATGTGCTGATCCTTTGAGATTACAACTCTACCTAGACCCAATACCTTGGTTTTACCAATGTCAGCAAATGTGATGTGACTCTTGTCAGATGGACGTAAGGTTGAGTCCATGAGAAGACTTCGATCACCAGTCATATGATTAGTCCATCCACTGTCCATAATCCATTCTGAAGCATGAGGTGTCATACCCTACAGTACAGTTAGGGGGGATAGGCTTCACCAAGAGTATTGTGAAGCATAAACATTTGACGGGCAAGAGGATTATCAAGCTCATATCAAGATTAGGACTGATAGGATGATTGGCAAACGATTCAGGAACAAAATACATAGTGAGACCATTTGGGCATTTGATCTTGCACCCTACAAGATGTTTTAGGTCCCCAGCAATAGCATCAGATGCCTTTGATTTCCGGCTAGAGACCTTTCCCTGCAAAAGAAATTTAATTCTTCTTAACCACCCACATCTTCAGGGGTGGCTTAGAAGCAATGAGTCTAAGTGCAGCATCTGAGAACTTCGGCTTTCGAGCCCTAGCAAATAGCATTGCAGGAGATGAATGATACTCATATGAATAAGCAGAAAAGTTCTTAGTCTTATGAACATAGCGGTTTGAAGAAACAAGCTCATATTCATAAGTCTGAGTATGGTTTCCCTGCAAAACATTGGCGTTAGGGTGACTCAGGTGAGTCCTCTGTCTGTATGAAGCCTTTGGGCCATATGAAGCCTTTGGTCTGGGATTTGTCTTCTTCCCAGGTGGGGTCATGATAACATTCACAGGAAGATTCTCAAGACAACTTTTGGGAACCCAGATCTTCTTCATAGGTGGCCCATTCCTGCAGTTAGTACCAATATACCTGGCAAACACTTCACCATTCTGATTCTTAAAGAGTTTATAGTTTGCATCAAAGGATTCATCAATGATAATAGGGTTAGCACAGGTGAAGCCAGATAAGGTGGATGGATCCACTGAAGGTCCCTTTGCAGCAACCCATGTGGTTTTGGGGTACTGCTCAGGCTTATAGTAGGAGCCATCAACATTCATTTTCCTCTCGAACCCAACACCCTCTTTCCTAGGGTTTCGGTTCAGAATCTGCTTTTTGAGGACATCGCACAGTGTCTGATGCCCTTTGAGACTTTTGTACATCCCTGTTTCAAGCAATGTCTTCAACCTAGCATTTTCATCAGCAATAGTAGTGGTATCCTCAGCAGAGGGGTTAGTTACCAAATCAGCAGTTGAAGATATTGCAACAGTAGCAGCAGTAGAAAATTCAGCAACAGAAGTAGCGTTATCACGCTCAAGGCATTTTAGACATGGTGGTTCAAATTCTACCTGAGCGAAACTGATCTGTTGAGCGCCAAGTGACTCATTCTCTTTTTGAAGATCTTCATGAGTCGCTCTCAATCTCTCAAGCTCTTGCTTCCTTTGAAGATAATCATATGAGAGCTTTTCATGAGTTGTTGAGAGCATTTCATGACGACTTTCAAGTTCCTGGTACTTAACATGAAGATTTTTCATGTCTTCAATTAAGGACTGAGAACGGGTCACTTCAGCGTCCAATAGGTCATCGCTTTTATCTAACAGTTTTTGAGTATGTTCCATAGCTTTCTGTTGTTCAGTTGCAATTTTAGCAAGTGTTTTGTAGCTGGGTTTGGATTCAAAATCAAAGTCATCTTCACTAGATGTTTGAAAGTAAGCATCGCGTGATTTTACCTTGGCACCACGTGCCATGAAGCAGTAGGTGGGAGCAGAGTCGTCCTTGTCATTAGCTTCAGCGTTGGTGACGGAGCCATTGTCTTCAGTGTTGAAGATGGACTTGGCAACGTAGGCTGTAGCTAGAGCCAGACTTGCAACACCAGGATCGGACTCCTCCTCAGACTCCACCTCCGCCTCCTCAGAAGCAAACTCCTCCTCTGAATCCATCTCCTTGCCGACAAAAGCGCGAGCCTTGCCAGATGAGCTCTTCTTATGAGATGAAGACTTGGATGAGGACTTGGACGAAGACTTTGAGGATTTCTTCTTCTTCTTCTCATCAGAATCATATTCCTTGCTCTTCTTCTTCTTCTTGTTCTCATTGTCCCACTGTGGACACTCAGAGATGTAGTGTCCAGGTTTCTTGCACTTGTGACATGTTCTCTTCTTGTAGTCATGAGTGGAACCTTCATCATTTCTTGAGCTGGATCGTGAAGATTTTCTGAAGCCCTTCTTCTTAGTGAACTTCTGGAACTTCTTCACAAGGATAGCAAGTTCCTTTCCAATGTCTTCAGGATCATCAGAACTGCAGTCAGATTCTTCTTCAGATGAGGAAACAGCTTTTGCCTTCAAAGCACGAGTTCGGCCGTAGTTGGGACCATAGATATCTCTTTTCTCAGATAGCTGGAACTCATGTGTGTTGAGCCTCTCAAGTATATCAGACGGATCGAGTATCTTGAAGTCAGGGCGTTCTTGTATCATGAGGGCAAGGGTGTCGAACTAGCTGTCAACTGATCTCAGTAGTGTCTTGACGATTTCATGCTTGGTAATCTCAGTGGCGCCGAGAGAACGAAGCTCATTTGTGATGTTAGTGAGGCGATCAAACGTGAGCTGGACATTCTCATTGTCGTTTCTCTTGAAGCGGTTGAAGAGGTTGCGAAGAACGCTGATCCTTTGATGTCTCTGGGTTGAGGCGCCTTCGTTGACCTTGGATAGCCCGTCCCAGACTAGCTTCGACGTTTCTAGAGCACTCACACGGCCATACTGTCCGTTGGTCAGATGACCACAGATGATGTTCTTGGCAGTAGAATCTAGTTGAATGAACTTCTTGTCATCAGCAGGGGTGACACCTTCACCAGTCTTGGGAACGCCATTCTTGACGACATACCAGAGGTCGACATCAATGGCTTCAAGATGCATGCGCATCTTATTCTTCCAGTAGGGATATTCAGTTCCATCAAAGACGGTGCAAGCAGCGGAGACTTTGATTATCCCTGCAGTCGACATAGCTAAAACTCCAGGTGGTTAAACCGAATCACACCGAACAAGGGAGTACCTTGCTCTGATACCAATTGAAAGTGCTAGTTATCGACTAGAGGGGGGTGAATAGGCAATTTTTATGAAAGTCTTCAAAGCATGAGAGTTTCGAAGACAAACAATAGAAATGAACCTATTGATATGCAGCGGAAGGTAGACTACACTAGGCAAGCCATAGTCAAGTATTCAATGAAGCGAAAGTGCGAAGACTAATAGCAGCTAGGTAGTACGGATCACGATGGAAGATGGTATGAAGCCAAACAACGATAGAAGTCGCACAGTGAAGACAAATTGATAAAGCAAACAAGCAATGACTTCACGAAGACAAATTGTAAGTAAGGAGAGGGAGAGGATAGAACCAGTCACTTGTTGAGGACCCAGGATTTGTTGGACCAGTTCCAGTTGCTGTGACAATTGTACGTCTGGTTAGGGAGGCTGAGATTTAACTCAGAAGACTGCGTCTTCACCTTATTCCCCTTGAGCTAAGAGCACCCAGTCCTCGCCCAATTACTCTGGTAAGTCTTCAAGGTAGACTTCCAAACCTTCACAGACTTTGTTCACCGGCGATCCACATTGACTCTTGGATGCTCAGAACACGAGGCCTAACCAGCTGGAGGATTCACAGTCCTCAAGTGTAACAAGTCTTCAGGTCACGCGGACAGAAAGACTTCGGTGATGCCTAACACTCTTTGGCTCTGGGTGTTTGGGCTTTGTCCTCGCAAGGATTTCTCTCTCTCAAAAGCTTCGGAGGTGGGTTGCTCTCAAACGACAAAAGCCGTGCACTAACTGTGAGCAGCCACCAACTTATGGTGTAGGGGGTGGGATATTTATAGCCACCAGGCAACCCGACCTGATTTGTCCGAAATGAGGTCACTAAGGAACTGACACGTGTTCCAACGGTCAGATTTCAAACACACGCGGCAACTTTACTTGGGCTACAAGTAAAGTTGACTCATCCAGCTCTGGATAAGATTTGCTCTCATTATCTTCTCTCGAATACATAGGATTTTGGTTGAGCATCACTTCAGTCACTCTGACTTTGTTCGCTGGGACCCCACTTAACAGTACGGTGGTTCCTACGACTCAAAAAAGAAGAAACAGAAACAACGAAACAACTAGGTCTTCGTGCTCTGTAGTCTTCACACAATGCCTTCTCTTGTCATACTCTTCAATGTGAATATCTTCACATACCACCATCGTCTTCAATGTCTTCATACATATTTAGGGGTCATCTCCGGTAGGTAAACCGAATCAATGAGGGACTACTACCTGTGTTATCCTGCAATTCTCACAAACACATTAGTCCCTCAACCAGGTTTGTCGTCAATACTCCAAAACCAACTAGGGGTGGCACTAGATGCACTTACATTCGTGGCGACCATCGTGGTGACCCCGTCCAGCGAGCCTGCCGAGGTGCCTGTTGACGGGCAGACCAACGGGGTTCTCGGTGCCTAGATAATTCGTACAGTAGGAGATGCACTCTTCGGTCAGAAAGCCCCTGGCTATGCTTCCCTCTGGACATGACATGTTGCGAACATATCCTTTGATGACACCATTCATCCTTTCGAACGACATCATGCTGTGCAGGAACGTCGGCCCGAGTTGGATGATATCCTCCACGATATGGACCAGCAGATGCACCATAACATCGAAGAATGCGGGCGGGAAGTACATCTGAAGCTCGCATAGTATCACCACGATCTCTTCCTGTAACCTTCTGAGTTGCCTCAAGCCAACCGACTTTCGAGACATGACGTCGAAAAAGTTGCATAGGCCAAATAGCCTTTCACGGACGTGCGCGTCCATGATCCCACGGATTGCAACTGGAAGTATCTGCGTCATCAGCACGTGACAGTCGTGAGACTTCATCCCGCTGAACTTCTGCTTCGCTGAGTCTAGGTATCTTCTTATCTTTCCCGCGTAACCGTAAGGAAGTTTTACTCCTACGAGGCAGGTGAAAAACTGCTTGTTCTCCTCCTGACCTAGAGTGAAGCAGACGGGAGGGTAGTCATTTCCGGTCTTCTTGGCCTTTTTGCCTTTGCGACGACTTTCCGTGTCCTGCTTCGCCTCATCATCATCATCATTAGCGTGAAGCTCCTCCCTGATGCCCATTGATTTCAAGTCTGCCCTTGCTTTCGGCCCATCTTTGGTCCTCTCTGGCATGTTGAGCAGGGTACCAAGCAGACTCTCGCACACGTTCTTCGTGATATGCATGACATCAAGGCTATGAGGCACACGGTGGATCTTCTAGTACGGCAAGTCCCAGAAAACAGACCTCGTTTTCGATACCTTCAGCAGCGGCTCTGGCGCCTTTCGCTTCTTTCCCGGCTCTGGCGCCTTTTGCTTCTTTCCCTGCAATGGGCAATCTTTCCAATTTTTCAACAGCACGTCTATTTCCTCGCCGCTCCTCGTACGCGGGCGTCTTCGGGGTTCGGTTTCACCATCGAACAGATCCTTGCGTTTTCTCCATGGGTCATCGTCGCGAAGCCACCTTCGATGTCCCATGAACACGGTTTCGAAGACCCGGGATCTCTATCTAGCTCGCGATTCGTTGTGTCATCCATGCACCTGATGCATCCAGAAAATCCGTGGACCACCTGCCCCGCGAGATATCCGTAACCGAGATAGTCGTGCACCGTCCTGAGCAGTGCGGCTCTCATAGGGAAATATTCTTTCTCTGCGGCGTCCCACGTATTGGCTGGCGTTTTCCACAGCGTGTCTAGCACCTCTTTCAGCAGCCCCAGATACAGATTGATGTCGTTCGTTGGTTGTTTCGGCCCTTCAATTAGCATACTCATGTGAATGTACTTCCTCTTCATGCACAACCATGGGGGAAGGTTGTACATCCACACAAACACAGGCCAGGTGCTATGTGTGCTTCTCTGGCTGCCAAACGGATTGACTCCATCGGTGCTCGCGCCCAGCACGATATTCCTTGGATCGTCCCCAAATTCTGGGTGTTCGAAGTTCAACGCTTGCCACTGGCTCGCATCCTTAGGGTGACTCAGTATCTTGTCTTTTTTATTTATCTCCGGATCATTTCCGTCATCTTCTCGCTTCTTCTCCTCCCTATCCGCGTGCCAACGCAAGAGCTTTGCTAGCTTAGGGTCCGCGAAATACCGCTGCAGACGAGGAGTGATCGGAAAGTACCACACCACTTTTCGAGGAGCTTTCTTCCTCTTCTTGTATCGAGTGACGCCGCACACCGGACATATGGTAGACTCCGCGTGCTCGTCCCGATAAATGATGCAATTGTTCATGCACACATGGTATTTCACATGCGGTAAATCCAGAGGACACACGATTTTCTTCGCCTCCTCGAAACTGGTCGGGCACTTTTTCCCCTTGGGAAGACGTTCGTACCAGAATGACATGTTCTCATTGAAGCATGCGTCGGTCATTTTGTGTTTTACCTTCATCTCTAGAGACATGAGTGTTACTTTCAGGCGTGTATCCTTGGGCCTGCATCCTTCATACAATGGAGTAACCGCGTCTATCTCCATTTGATCCAGCTTTGCTTTCTCTCGGGCGGCAGCTCTTGCGTTTATCCGTCTGCTTGAGAAGCAGCTCTTGAATATGAGGGTCCTGCACCCAGCCCATCGATGGTCCATCGTCGGCTGCTCCGGCTTCTTCATCTTCATGATCATGCCCTTCATCTTGATCTTCGTCACCATCATGTCCGGCATCTTCTACATGATGAATGTGTACTACATCACCGTCGTGATCATGTCCTGGAGATTCTTCGTCTTCTCGCCCGCCCTCGCCGCGGTTGTCTTGCTGCCCTTCCACATTTCTTGCCCGGCCCCCATGGACGACTTCATAGTCATCTTCATCACCTTGCCACCGATAGCCATCCATGAAACCACGCAAGAGTAGGTGGTCCCGCGCCTGTCCGGAATCCGGGTCCGCAATAAGGCTCTTCAGCTTGCATCTTTGACACGGACATCTTATCTTCGTCTCATTCTTTTGAAGCATCTCGGCCTTCGCGGAGCTCAAAAACCTATTCACGATGCCTTCGGTCATCATGCGGACCATGGTCGCCTGCGGGGTAGAGCAAAACGATATTTTAGAACCAAGAAAAAATTTGGCATGACTTTGCCTAAAAATAGGACCAAAAAGAATGCATAGTGCCAAATTCTCGCCGAAACGGAAATGAATCAACATTCCGGCAAAATATTGGCAACTATCGCATTTCAAATACCGGTACATATATGCAACACCACAAACATATGCAACAACACAAACATATATGCAACACCACAAACATATGCAACACCACAAACATACGTAGATCTAGCTAGGCCATAAAAAGTGCATGTGCACGTTGTTGGAGGGAGAAAAAAGTAGATCTACAACATAAAGAAAGCTTTCCCCTTTACTTACCTATCAAAAAAAGGTAATTTAACCACTTAATTTGGGTGAATCTATGGTGCAAATGAGGTGAAAAAGAGGAGGCACCCGAGACAAGGAGGAGGTGGAGAGAATGAAGTGGGGAGAAAGTGAGTGTGGGTAGGAGAGGCTGTCCAAAATATCTAGCTGGTCTCAGGTTAGTAATGGCGCACCACCTAAAAATGCGCCATTAGTAACCCTGGTTACTAATGGCGCACCTGTTACGTGGTGCGCCATTACTAGTTTTGCAAACAAAAATGTTAGTAGTGGCGCACCGTGGATGTGGTGTGCCATTACTAGTTTGAACTAGTAATGGCGCACTTTACACAAGTGCGCCATTACTAGTTTTGGAAAAAAATAAAAATAAATTGTTAGTAGTGGCGCACAGAGCTTGTGGTGCGCCATTACTAGTTAAAACTAGTAATGGCGCACTGTGCCCTGATGCGCCATTAATAGTTTTGGAAAAATAAAAAAAATTGATAGTAATGGCGCACCGTGTGTCTGGTGCGCCATTAGTAATCGGGACACTAATGGCGCACCACATACATGGTGCGTCATTAATGTCCATATTAGCTATAGCCCTTTTCCTAGTAATGCCTTGCCTAACCATCACGAGTGGTGAAGGCAACTGTTTGGTTATGTTTGACGCGGTCAATACCTAAATGCTGCTGCTTGCTGTACATATACATACATATTGCACTAGTCAATATCTATTTATATATAAAAAGTAATTGACAGGTTAACCACAAAAAAGAGAAATAGATTAAACTTCCCACAATAATTAGAAAGATCTAACCATCTATTTGGTGGATTAACGATTAATAGCCATTCGATTTAAGTGATTAAAATTACCCACCATTGCCATTACTTACATAGAAATTGGCCTTGGTTTAACAAAAAAAAAAACTGCACCTATTCACGTCTAAAATCTCAATCTCTATTGCTGTCCTCCTCTCTTGCCCCGCATACAAGGAGTTAGGTAAAAAAAAAAAAGATAACCATAACCGTCAGAGCCACATTAAAGCGCAAGAAATTACCCACCACTGCCATCCTCTTTTCATTGCATTACAAATATATATATCCTTGAATTCTCCCGTATAGGTAAAAAAAATTTGTTTCGTGGGCTTGGAAAACATAAACGTGGAGGCTGCCCTATGACCTTCTACTGTAGCCACCGCCGCCGCCGCCGCCGTTGCGATCTGAAGATCTCACGCAGCTCCCGCTCCATAGACTATCCATAGACTACAGAAGGTCGCCTGGCAAGGTAGCAGGGACTATAGAATGAAGGAAGCATGATGCAGAGGAAGGGGGGAAGAGCAACATGACAGCGATGGGCTGCAGGATCCATGGCGGGCTGGAACTTTGCAGATGATCTGACGAAGAGATTTGGGAATAGTTCTTCCTTCATTGCCTAAGTTAGAGGTATGGCTCATGATTGATCACGGGTAGTGAATAGGATCCACCACCGGTAGAAAATAGGCCTTTAGTCCCGGTTCGCAAAGGCCATTAATCCCGGCTGTGCAACCGGGACTAAATATGCGCGACTAAAGGGGCCCCTCTTTAGTCGCGCCTCTTACGAACCGCGACTAAAGGCCCGTCCACGTGGGCGCCAGGAGTCCGTCGGGGCGGAGGACCTTTAGTCCCGGTTCTCGTGGCTAACCGGGACTAAAGGCCTCCTCCGCAGGTTTAGCGTTTTAGCCCTTCTAAACCTGGTTTCTTTTTAATTTGTAGTGTTTTATTTCTTTTATATTTTATTTTGTGTTTTATTTTAATTTTGATGAAGTTTCCGTACACATATTCTACGCTA
The DNA here is from genome assembly GCF_002575655.3 of Aegilops tauschii subsp. strangulata. Taxonomy (NCBI): domain Eukaryota; kingdom Viridiplantae; phylum Streptophyta; class Magnoliopsida; order Poales; family Poaceae; genus Aegilops; species Aegilops tauschii. The sequence goes on along the minus strand of NC_053040.3, from coordinate 31,291,084 downwards.
CTATATACATGCATATGAAATTTCAAACAAGAAGAATTTAAGAGGAATATATAATATATATTAAATCTCGGGTGACCATATACAACTTCGAACAAGTTTCCATACACAATTAGGATGGATGACCATATACAACTTCCAACAAGTTTCAATCTCGGGTATGCATATAAATTTCTTCGTCCTCGGTATAGTGTTCTCCTTTAGAATTGATGACTTCCCTGATGAAAAATCCTGCTAATTCATCTTGAATTGGTCGGAAGCGAGCTTCTGGACTAAGCCTCCTCCGCAAGTTATCCGTCGCCTTCCGCACGCTATCCCATGTCTTCCGCTCAGAGGTGTGTCTCCGGATGTTCTCACAAACATAGTATGCACATAGATTGGTCCCCGGTGCCTGCTTATCCACATTAACTAACCTTCTAAAATCGAGCTCATGTTTGAATTCACCGACAATTTCTTCTGAGAACCGTCTCCAAACCCTACAGGGCAAAGAAAATTAAATGAACAAGGGAGTTATTAGTTACTTGATAATAGGAAATGAACGAAAGAGACCGATCGATATAGAGCTCAAATGATTGAAAATAATTACTTTTGCAGCATTTTTCTCATGTCGGCCCAACGCTTTGAATCCGAATCCATAGAGTCCATGATTAGAACACTGGAGGTGTGAAGTTCAATATTTAGCAAAATCCAGTGGAACCTGCGGACACGTTACATGCATAGTCATGCATAACACATCGATTAGACATACCATGCATGGAGTAAACAAAAGAGAATGGGCACAAGAGAGAAACACTCACCCAAAATGGTAAGGAAATAGAATATGACTTTTGAGTTGATGCTTTCTATGAAACTTGTACAAGTCTTTCTCCACGTCTTCGGGGTGATTTTGTAACACATGTCCATTAACGATATGTGGGTCAATGAACCCAACATCATGGATGTTTCTTATTTTGCATTCCCAAATCTTCAATCTGCATAATAGCGTACGCAACAATATAGTTAGGACAATATATATATATATATATATATATATATATATATATATATATATATATATATATATATATAGTGCAGGCAATGAAGAACGAGATGAGGTAGAAATAAATCACTTACAGAACGTAGCAACTCAGGATAGATTTGTCGAGCTCGCGCAGATTGAACAGCTGGAACAATTCACTCATATGAACTTGTACAGAGTACCGTTTGGTGTGATGCTCCTCTGTAACATCCGCATAAACATATTCTTTGCCGGCCCATGTTATGAAATGCTTGTACCAACGTAGCAGATTTCGCATTTGTGGTGGTAGACTCTTTTCCCGCGCAGGCTCGACGAGAGGCCCATTCCGCACATATTGTAATGCTATCTCACATACTGGCGCATCCTCAAGGCCTAACGAGGCACGAAGAGTCAAACCCATCTCGGACGCTTGTTTCATGGCACTCGCTACAGTCAATCCAAGTGCTGCCGCAGCTGCTATGATCTCGGGGTCCTCTTCCGGACCGGCTTTCACTATGAGCGGGGGGATCGATTGTTTATTCTGCATCCCGAGCTGGTCAACTTGTTTCCCGCTTTTTTTACTTTCTTCTTTCTCCTCCTTCAATATTTTTGCTTGCCTACGAAGTTCATGTCCATAGTCGTCAGGCATATTCAGCTCGGCTTGGGACGGTGTCGTCAAAAAATCCTTAGCCCACTTCTTTTGCTTCTTAGTGAATACTTGCTTGGGCTCAGGCTCTTTTATCGCCTTCGTATCCGCCTTCCATTTCTCATAATGAGCAGCCGTGGCCAATTTGGTTTCAGCTTCACTAAGTTCCCATGGCCTTGGGAGGAGAGGCTTCAGTGATGGCTCCGGTACCCTTGTGGTCTTAGGTACATAAGGGTCTGGGTTAATAGTCCAGGAGCGGGTTTCCTTGCTGTCCGCCTGCTTCTGCTTCTTCGCCGGAGCTGGATTGGGGGGCGTCGTACCCGCCGGAGGAGGATTGGGGGGCGTCGTACCCGCCGGAGGAGGATTGGGGGGCGGCGGCTGCTTACCTGCCGGAGGTTGTGGATCGGGGGACGGCGTCGAATGGCGTGAAGGAGGTGTAGGTGAACCACCACGACCACCACCACCGCCACCACCACCACCACCACCACCATCGGAGGGGGGTGGACTTGTTAGCCTTGGCGCCTCGCCTGGAAACACTATGTACTTCTTTTTCCATAGAATGATCTGGCGCTTGGCATCTCCAAGTCTTCTCTCCCCTTCGGGTGTAGCTTTGTCAATCTCCAGGTCCTCAAACTCTTGGTCTATGTCTTCCACCGTGACACGAGCATAGCCATATGCAATGGGGTTGTTGTGGTGGAGTGCTCCAGGTGTACAGGGTAAAGCACTGCCGGTAGGTACCTTCGTGGAAACGTTCCCCACGGGATAATGCAGATCACATTCTTTCATCTCCTTTACATCATCCACGGGGTAGTGAGGCTCCGGTGCACGAATCTCGATCGTCGGTGCATTAGCACCAGGCGGGGCATCCGTGGAAGCCACGCTGCTTCTCCGCTGCTGGCTTCCGCGATCCGCTTCATGATTTTCATGCGGCCCTGTAGCCGATTTTTCTTTTACTAGTTCATGCATGGTCTGCTTCAACTCATGGAGTTCCGATGCAAACTTCGCCAAAAGATCTGCATCCCGGTCCGTCTTTCTCTTACGGCTTCTGTAACAGTACGGGTCATTGTCCTGGGAAAACCCTACTTTCCACGGAATTCTGCCTTTGCCTCGTACATGTCCTCTGTGTTCATCATTCCCGAGGGCTGTTGTCAGTGCGTCTTTCTCTCTGTTGAACTTGATAAAGCCCTCTTGAGCTTGGGTCATTGCGTCAATAAGGGCTTGGGTGGGAGCAAACTTTTTCTTCCGGTGAACACACACCCCTGTCTCCGGGTCTAGCGATCCCCCATGCCCGTACCACTAGCTTTTGGCCCTTGGGTTCCATCCCTCTGTACCTAGAGGGATTCCTCGCACCCTCAGGCCCTCCTCCATCTTCAACCACTTAGGCTCCGAAAGGCGGTATCCTCCTGGCCCCATAATATGATAGTACTTTTTCTTACTCGCATTATCCTTATTTTTTTTCGATATTTCCTTGAAATACTCCGATTTCTTTTGCCTCACAAATTCTGGCCAATCATATTTCAGTTTCTCATGTTGTCCATTGAAATCCGGAGTCTTGCCCTTGTTGACATAGTCACGGGTTAAATTTTTCTTGAAGTTCCGGAATGCTTCGGCCATCTTCTGAAGAGCGAACTCTTTAACTAGCCTCCTCCTCTCACGTCCACCCGGAACCTCGTTACAGAATTCATCGACTTTGTTGTATTCCGGAGGTAGAATGAAATGTTCCATAAGCTTTCTCCAGCAATCCTTTTTCGTTCTCTTGTCGACAAAACTGAAACCAAGACGTGCCTTCTTTGGCTCCTTCCATTCCTGGACGGTGATCGGGACGTTGTCTCTAACAACGACTCCGCATTGGTTGATAAACTCTGTAGGGGCTTGCCGGTTTCACTGACAAAATCAATGGTATATGTTTCTCCTGTTTTCATCGCCTTGGATTTGCCACGCTTTGTCGTACTCGATCCGGCCGAGGGCTAAAAAAAGAAAGAGAGTCGCGCGCGTTAATACATATGTATTCACATTTCTGTAAGTTTGTATCACGAGAGGCTCAATGTATATATATACCTCGCCGGAGGTGGTTGCTACTTGCAATTCGAGATCGTCGTTTGTTGACGGTTGACCTCCGTCGACAATGTCCGTTCCTTCACCTTCTTGATCATCGACAATGTCTGTTCCACCGTCAAGGTTCAGAAAAGAAGAGACTACATCCTCTTCTTGCTCATCTTCTGAGCCCGGCACATAAGGAATCTCGTTGTTTATGATGCCCATTAAATAACGTTCGGCCTCCGGATCCCTAAGCGGCTCGGCTCTATCGTCCGCCATATGTCACTCCTGCATGTAGTAAAAATTAATTAAGTATAAAGGAATTAAAAAATAAGATTAAGGGGACATAGAGGAGGAGCAGCGACGGTTGAATGATTAAGAGCTATTAATTTTTGCTTTCATTTCAGCCATTTTTGGAAAACAACAAAAACAGAAATACTTTAGATGTCAAACTGCATGTATAAGGTTGAAAACATGTGCCAAATGTTTCACTGAACATTTTGAGGTATTAAACATAATTTTTGGATAATTATTTAATTAGTTATGCCATTTTCTTTTTCCTTTTCTTATATGACTAGAACAGAAAATTGATGTTTTTTTGGTCAAATTTATACAATTATTCCCAAATAAAATACCATTGTGTATATTTTGTTAAGAAAAAATTTTAGAGCTCAAGTTTGCTCAATTTGAGTTAACAGAATTCAAGTTATGAATTTTGCATGTTTCCATTTTTAGTTCCCTCTCTGCTCTCTCTCTCTCTGCTCTCTCTCTCTCGCTTGCTGACGGGTGACCACAAGAACGGGCACGCACGGCGACGCCGTTTCCGCACGCGCGCGAGGCTGGCAAGGTGCGCATCCAGTACGCGGCGACGAGGAGGACGGCAGGCGGCGGCGGGCGAGAAGGCGGGCGAGAGGACGACGGCGGCGGTCCCCTCTTCTTCTAGGCACGCGCGGAGGACGGCAGGCAGCGGCGGGCACCTACCGGAGACGAGGGCGGCGCGGAGAAGATGAGGGCGGCGGCGCGGAGAAGACGAGGGCGGCGCCGCGGAGAAGACGAGGTCCTGGATGCGTTTGGTGGTTAGCGCGGCGAAGACGAGGGCCGCGGAGAATATATAGGGCAAGCCTTTAGTCCCGGTTGGGGACACCAACCGCGACTAAAGGGGTACCTTTAGTCGCGGTTGGTGTCACGACCCGCGACTAAAGGTTCTTTCGCGCCGTTTTCGTTCCCGCGCGGAAAGAGCCTTTAGTCGCGGTTCGTGTCACGAACCGCCACTAAAGGTCCTTTTTCAAATACTTTTCATTTTAAAATCTTAAAAATACAAATAATATATCAAAAAATTCAGAAAAATAAAACTAATTCATTTGAAAATCTTAAAAATACAAATAATATATCAAAAAATTCAGAAAAATAAAACTAATTCATTTGAAAATCTTAAAAATACAAAAAATTCAAAAAATAAAACTAATTCATTTGAAAATCTTAAAAATACAAATAATATATCAAAAAATTCAGAAAAATTAAACTAATTCATTTTAAAATCTTAGAAATACAAATAATATATCAAAAAATCCAGAAAAATAAAACTCATTCATTTTAAAAATTCAGACCGATTGTTTTGTTCTACATCCTCGATCCCTTGAAGGTTTGACAAAAGGTTTGATACATCATTCAGTTCATCGACCAAATACAAATCATCCGGATTCGCCATCATACGTCATGCCGTGCATTTGGTATGCATATATGCACTCAGTAGCCACGGCAGGGGTGTATGATGGCGATACCGATTGTTTTGTTCTACATCCTCGATCCCTTGAAGGTTTGACAAAAGGTTTGATACATCATTCAGTTCATCGACCAAATACAAATCATCCGGATTCGCCATCGTACGTTTTAATTCACATGATCCATTCAACAAAGTTTGGTACAATAAATTATTACACATCAATTCTTCCCTTGTGTCCCTGCTTGCTTACGATTGTGCCGTATCCATGGAGCATCCTCATCATTTAACTTAATGCTTGGGTCAGTGTTCACTTTGAAGGGCGGAATTTCACCAAACATATTATAATCTTCTGACATGTCTGTCTTGTCCTCCACTCCCACGATGTTTCTTTTCCCTGAAAGAACAATGTGGCGCTTTGGATCATCGCATGATGTACTGATCGTTTTCTTATCTTTCCGTTTCCTCGGTTTGCTACTCATGTCCTTCAAATAAAAAACCTGAGCGACATCTTTGGCAAGGACGAATGGTTCGTCAAGGTAACCAAGATTGTTGAAATCCACCATTGTCATTCCGTATTGCACGTCCACCTTTACCCCACCTCCTGTTAGCTTGAACCATTTGCACCGGAACAAAGGGACCTTAAAGGAGGGTCCATAGTCAAGTTCCCATATCTCCTCTATGTAACCATAATATGTGACCTTTTGCCCATTCTCGGTTGCTGCATCAAAGCGGACACCACTGTTTTGGTTGGTGCTCTTTTTATCTTGGGCGATGGTGTAAAATGTATTCCCATTTATCTCGTACCCTTGGAAAGTCGTTATAGTCGAAGATGGTGTCTTGGCCAACATGTACAGCTGATCTCCAACATCATTGTCATTCATTAAATGTTTTCGCAACCAACTGCCGAAAGTCTCCATGTGGGCCTTTCTAATCCAGGATTCAGGCTTCCCCGGGTTGTCCGAGCGTAAAATATTCTTGTGTTGCTCGAAGTACGGAGCCACCAAGGTGGAATTTTGCAGAACTGTGTGGTGTGCTTCAGTCATAGAATGACCGTCCTCGTTGATTTCCTTCCGATCGTGCCTTTTCCACTTAGTCTCCCCTCGTGCCGCGATTGAGGAATACCAATCGGCTTAAGGTCAGGAACATAGTCAATACAGAACTCAATTACCTCCTCATTTCCATAGCCCTTGACGATGCTTCCTTCTGGCCTAGCACGGTTACGAACATATTTCTTTAATACTCCCATGAACCTCTCAAAGGGGAACATATTGTGTAGAAATACAGGACCGAGAATGGAAATTTCTTCGACTAGGTGGAGCAGGAGGTGCGTCATAATATCGAAGAAGGATGGTGGGAACACCAACTCGAAACTGACAAGGCATTGGACCGCATCGTTCTGTAACCGTGGTAGATCTTCTGGATTGATTACCTTCTGAGAGATTGCATTGAGGAATGCACATAGCTTCACAATGGCTACTCGAACATTTTCCGGTAGGAGCCCCCTCAAAGCAATTGGAAGCAATTGCGTCATAATCACGTGGCAGTCGTGAGACTTCAGGTTTTGGAACTTTTTGTCCGCCATGTTTATTATTCCCTTTATATTCGACGAGAAGCCAGACGGGACCTTCATACTGCTCAGGCATTCAAAAAAATGACCTTCTCTTTTTTGGTAAGAGCGTAGCTGGTACGACCTTGAAACCATTCCGGATGCCGGTCATCTGGGTCTTTCAAAAGTTGCTGGTCCTGCCGTGCTTCCTTTGTATCATTTGTCATCCCATACATGCCCAAGAAGCTTAGCAGGTTCACGCAAATATTCTTCGTAACATGCATCACGTCGATTGCAGAGCGGACATCTAGGACTTTCCAATATTGTAGCTCCCAAAATATAGATTTCTTCTTCCACATGGGTGCGTGCCCGTCAACTCCCCGCGGAACTGATTGTCCGCCAGGACCCTTTCCAAAGATGACTTTCAAATCCTTGACCATATCAAATATCTCAGCACCAGTACGTTCCGCAGGCTTCGGCCGGTGATCTGCCTTGCCGTTGAAATGCTTGCCTTTCTTTCTTACGTTATGATTTCGGGGAATAAATCGACGATGACCCAGGTACACGTTCTTCTTACAATTACCCAAACGTACACTTTCAGTCTCATGTAAGCAGTGCGTGCATGCATTGTATCCCTTATTTGTCTGTCCCGAAAGGTTACTGAGAGCAGGCCAATCGTTGATGGTTACAAAAAGCAACGCTCGTAGGTAAAACTCCTCTTCTTTGTGCTCATCCCAGACACGTACACCAGGTCTGCCCCACAACTGTAAAAGTTCATCAACTAATGGCCTTAGGTACACATCGATGTCGTTGCCGGGTTGCTTTGGACCTTGGATGAGCACTGGCATCATAATGAACTTCCGCTTCATGCACAACCAAGGAGGAAGGTTGTAGATGCATAGAGTCACGGGCCACGTGCTATGGCTGGAGCTCTGCTCGCCAAAAGGATTCATGCCATCAGTACTTAGACCAAATCTTAGGTTCCTTGCGTCAGCTGCAAAATCTTTGAACTCTCTGTCGATCTTTCTCCATTGCGTTCCATCAGCGGGGTGTCTCAACTCCCCGTCGGACTTACGGTCCTCTTTGTGCCATTGCAACAACTTGGCATGCTCTTTGTTCCTGAACAGACGTTTCAACCGTGGTATTATAGGAGCATACCACATCACCTTGGCGGGAACCCTCTTCCTGGGTTTCTCGCCCTCAACATCGTCACCAGGGTCATCGCCTCTGATCTTATAACGCAATGCAGTGCATACAGGGCATTCATTCAAATTCTCGTATTCACCGCGGTAGAGGATGCAGTCGTTAATACATGCATGTATCTTCAGAACCTCTAAACCTAGAGGGCAGACAACCTTCTTTGCTTCGTACGTACTGGCGGGCAACTCGTTATTCTTCAGAAACATATTCTTCAACATTTTCAGCAAATTTTCAAATGATGAGTCAGCTACACCTTCCCGTGCCTTCCATTTTAGCAAATCCAGTCTGCAACCCAGCTTTTTCAGACTATTATCGCATCCTGGGTACAGCGACTTTTTGTGATCCTCTAACATGCAATCCAAATTATCCCTCTCCTTGTCAGTTTCGCAGCGTCTCCGTGCATCAGCAATGGTTCGACCAAGATCATCAGCGGGCTCATCATGTGCCTCTTCTTCACCTTCACCTAACCCTTCCCCACCTTCAGCATCATCCTCCATGAAAGTATCACCGAAATGATCATGATAGTTGTCATCGATATCATCCCCTTCTTCATCTTCTTCCATTCTAACCCCTCTTTCTCCATGCTTGGTCCAACAATTATAGCTTCGCATGAAACCATGCCGAAGCAGGTGCATGTGAACGTACCTTGAGGAGGAGTAACCCTTCTGATTCTTACAGACAGCACATGGACAGATAATAAAACCTCGCTGCTTGTTCGCATTTGCCACTACGAGGAAATCTTTCAAACCCGTAGTGAACTCGCCGGAGAGTCGGGTACCGTACATCCATTGCCGATTCATCTGCATTATTATTATATAAAGTATATAATTAACCATCATGCATTTGTTAAACTAACTAGCTAGAAATAATACAAATTAAACAATGAACTACACACATGCATATTTTATCAATGACACATGAAAGGTTCAAGTTGCTAACCGCGATCGCGGAGGAAAAATAAATGAGAAAGCTCAAGTGTGGCTCGGACACTTCATATCATGTTTGTTTCATGCTCTCGGGCATTTCATCGAACACCTTGTGTGCATAGGAGGAACCAAAAGCAAACCCACCACCCCCTTCTGAATATTGTGAATAGAAGTGGCCCCAATTGTGGCTAAGTGAAGTGAGCTGAGTCCTATATAGGGATGGGCCTTTAGTCCCGGTTGGCCTGGCCAACCGCGACTAAAGGCCTTCGGGCCAGCCTGAGGACCTTTAGTCCCGGTTGGCCAGGCCAACCGGGACTAAAGCCCCTCCCGTCCGCCAGCTGTCGACCGAGCGCGCTGGGCCCAGATAGTTGGTCGCGGGTCACCTCCCGAACCGCGACTAAAGACCCCTTTGGTCGCGGTTCGATTATTTTAGGGACTAATGGGGGCGTATGGAAGCCTCTTTTTCTACTAGTGAAATAGGCAGACAGTGGGTCGCCCTGTCGCAGACCTCTCCGTGGTGTAATCGCTTCCGTAAGATCATTGTTCACTTTCACTCTATATGATACCGATGAAATGCACAACATAATTCTTCCTATTGCTCATGAAATCCTAATTTCCTCAACATCCGTTCCAGAAAAGCCCACTCGTCCCGGTCGTATGCCTTACACATATGCAATTTCACAGTAGCATAACCATCCTTCCCACTTCTCTTATTTTGCAAAAAAGTGAGAACACTCATACACAAGCAAAATGTTATCAGTAATGAGGCGTCCCGATACAAAGGCACTTTGGTTTGGAAAAATAACATCTGAGATAATTTTTTCAGCCTATTAGCAAGAACCTTGGACACTAACCTTTAGACCACATTGCACAAACTGATAGCTCTTAGATCCTTCATACTCTCCGGATTTTTTGTTTTTAGGATTAACACAACACAAGTTCCATTCCACCCCTCCAGCATTGGCCCTCCATTCAGAAAAGTTAAGACATCATGCACCACTTTGTCTCCCACAATATCCCAAAATTTCCTGTAAAAAAGAGATGGCATACCATCTGGTCATGCCGCCTTTAGATCGCCTGTACTTTTCAGTGCAGCCAGGACTTCCTCTTCGGAATATTCCTTGCACAGTTCCTCATTCATTGCTGGCGTCACACTTGTATCAACATGTTGCAGCAACTCATCCATACGGTTCCCTGCATTAGAAGTAAAAAAGGGTTTTAAAATAGTTAGTCACCACTTCCTTCTTTGCTTCTTCTTCCTCCACCACCATACCTTCCCCTCTGCTGAGTTTTGTAATTCCGTTTCTCCTTCTCCTCTCTGATGCAAAGGCATGAAAAAACTTGGTGTTCCGATCTGCATTTTTCAACCATTCAACATGTGCTCTTTGTTTCCAGTAGATATTTATTTGTTCCTCGAGCTTTCCCACATTAAACCGGAGCATCTGCTCTCTCCTTACTTGCTCAACTCCTATCGGACTCCTCCTGCATTTCTCCAAGTCCTTTTTTAGCCTACTGAGCCTCTTCTCTAGATCACCAAGGAAATTATTGTTCCAGATATTTAGTTTACTCATAACTTCTTTAACACCCCCAGCCACGTCCTGTTGTTCTACTACCACCCCCTTCACCCAAGCCTCCTGCACCACCGCGCTACAACCCTCCTCTTTTACCCAACGAGCCTTGATCCTTGGGACACGTGTTCCACTAGTCATGTTTCTCCTTTCCTTCTCCCCCTAAGTGTTGATAATGGTAGGACGGTGATCTGAATCTCTAGGGTCCCCGTTTACTACTAACCCATTTGGAAATCTATCCCGCCATGAACTTGTAGCAACTGCCCCATCAATCCTCTCTCTAATATATCGGTCTGTTGTGTGACTATGGTTTCGCCAAGTGTAGACATCTATCTCCTCTGAATCCTAGATCATCCAACTCACAATTTTCCAGTGCCATTCTGAACTTATCTATACATTGTTGAGATCTTGGTATTCCCCTTCCTTTTCCCACGAGAACAAAATCACGTTGAAATCCCCTGCACACAACCAAGGCTTATTCCCTTGGTACTTCAAAGTACGTAGCAGCTTCCACATTTTGTCTTTTTCATCCATTTTTGGTTCTCCACATATTCTTGTGAATCTCCAAACAAATCCATCCTCCTCCTTAATTTCAGTATCTATGTGATACCGTAATAAAAATCTCGTGAGCTTTAAATCAACCTCCCTTTTCCGAACAAAGCTAACCCTCCTCCTTGACCAGATCGATCTTTAACTAGCATGTGTGGCATTCCCAACTTCCACCGAAGCCATTCAAGCCTGTCGCACACCATCTTTTTCTCTGATAAAAATAATACATCGGGGTCCTCCTGCTTCTGGACGTCCAGAAGACCACTAATTGCTGGGCCATTCTCCAACCCCCGGCAATTCCAGGCAATTATTTTCATTGGGCTCCGCAGGACTGCTTCGGCAGCCCCGCGTCATTTACCTCGGGTTGGTTGTTATTTCCCTCCGACACATTCTCCCCTTCCAGCTTACTCTTCTTCCTTGGCTCACTAACATCATCAATATCCATATCCCCGTCCCATCTTTTTTCACCCACAACCCCTCCACTCTTCTCGATCCTCACCTTACTTCCATTCTCAACCCCTTTAGCTTTCTCCGGCTTCACACGTTCCCCCTCTTTCTTGATGGGACATGTCACTTCTCCTTTATAAATCTCCGCAATCAATATTTCGGTTTTCTAATTTTCTATTATAGTACCTAGACTCTTTCCAGGCTTCAGGACTTCTCTAGGCTTCTGGTACTGGTTATTGGAATCACCTTGTACCCTTACCACGTGATCATGCATGGACAAAAACTGCATGGCATGGGAATCCATGTCCCCCTCATTTGCTATCTCGGCTACATGCACTGCACCACCATCCAAGTTTACAACAACGTGTGTGCTATTGTTCCCTGACACACCAGTAGATAAACTATTCGGTAGTGTAGAGACACCAGCATGTATGGGATCAGATTGGACATTCTCGGGAAAAGTTGCCATCCCATTTGTAACTCTACCTTGCCGCCGGCCCTTCATCTATTTTTGCACCAGTATTCACATCATGCGGGAATTCAAGCTGTTTTGGGGAACCTCTGACTACTCGAACCTCTTTCTTCTCCAAATGACCCATGACTTGCTGTCCTTGCTCTTCTTCATCAACTAAATCATCCCAACTCTTACGCTCTTTCCGCCATGATGGTCCATCACTTCCCCATGAATTCCAACTAATCTGTCCCGTTCTTCCTGATGTGCGTGCACCTGAGACCGAACGGCCCTCCCCCATTTGTTCCTACCATCTCCTCTCTTTCGCCTCTCCATATAAGCCCGTGGCCATGGCCCAAATTGTTTCTTTTCCCCTTTCTTTAGTTTGATAGCACACAACCTGTCACTATGGCCTAACACACCACAAATGTAACAGAACTCAGGCAGAAATTCATATACAAAAGGGCACCAGTTTTTGTCCTCCTCCTCAAGTATCTTTGAAGGCCCCTGGAAAATCATTAGTCTTTCCTCCTCGTCCTCATCAAGTCTGAAACCTGTCATCAGTGGTACCTTGATGTTTAGCCATTGCTCTTCCATCTGGTCTTGCCTCTACTTCAATAATGTTATGGTCTCTCACTTAGTTCATCAAATTCATGGTGAATGTACAGGAATTGAGCAGGAAGGGGAAAGGGGATCGGTGGCTAGGGTTCCTGAGGAAGGGAGAGAAGCGTCGGGAGGAGGAGAGGATTACAACCCAATTCACTCGATGCCTTTCACTCCACACACACACCCACTACTTATCCACCCATTTCCCAGGTGGCTAGGTCGAAGAGCCGGTTGGCCCGTTTCCTCCTCCTGGGCCGGGCCTGGTCATCGTCTTCGCGCTGATCTGACGTTGGGCCCGTGACATTCTGCCCCCCTTTAGAAGCGGCTTGACCCCAAGCTGCCGCTCCAGGGAAACGGCTGCGCAGCTCGAAGTAGTCCTCCCACGAAGCCAGGAAAGCCGGCTGATCTGTCAACTGCACTTGCACTTGTGGAATCTTAGTTGTTCCTCGGTTCACCACTCGTCGAGCCAGAACACGCGTCGAAATGGCTAGTGGAGAGGATGGTGCCGTTGGGGTAGGCAGCTCCGGCATGGCCGCAGTGTCAGGTGGAAGTGCGCCACGAAGAAGAGACACATGGAAGACCGAGTGCACCTTCCTGTGCTCTGGCAACTGCAGGTTAGCTCGCGCCGCAACAGACACCTGGACATATGGCTGAAGCTTGACAAACACCCAATCTCCTTCAGCACAGGCCCGCTCTGAGCGATGTTTATCGGCCTGCTCCTTCATCCTCTGGCGTGCGCGGTGCAAGTGTTGCTTGAGCAAATCCAGGATCAGTGTGCGTTCATGCATCCAGGCTGAGAGGTCTTATGGTGCAGCTGCAGAAGCGTCCGTGATGCCAAAGTGTCGAGGGGGGTGACCATAGAGCATTTCAAACGGGGACATACCAAGAGCTGAGTGCAGCGCAGTGTTGTACCGGAATTCTTCCAAGTGTAACCATTGGAACCAGTGATGCGGACAGCTATGAACAAAGCAACGGAGAAAGGCTTCCATACACTGGTTCACCCTTTTCGTCGTGCCATCAATCTGAGGATGATATGCCAAGGACATACGCAGTTCAGTGCCAGACGGAACAGCTCCTTCCAAACAGCACTGGTGAAGATTCGGCCTCGATCTGAAAGGAGAGCATACAGCATACCATGATACTTGTAAACATTGATAATGAAGGCAGTCGCCACTTGGATAGCTGAGAAAGCATGAGTGCCGGTGTCAAAACCGGCGGATCACGGGTAGGGGGTCTCGAACTGTGCGTCTAAGGTCGATGGTAACAGGAGACAGGGGACACGATGTTTACCCAGGTCCGGGCCCTCTCTACGGAGGTAATACCCTACTTCCTGCTTGATTGATCTTGATGAATATGAGTATTACCAGAGTTGATCTACCACGAGATCGTAATGGCTAAAACCCTATAAGTCTAGCATGTATGATTGTGATTGCCCTACGGGCTAAACCCTCCGGTTTATATAGACACCGGAGGGGGCTAGGGTTGTACAAAGTCGGTTACAGAGAAAGGAATCTTCATATCCGAACGCCAAGCGTGCCATCCACGCCAAGGAGAGTCCCATCCGGACACGGGTGAGAGTTTTTGGTCTTGTATCTTCATAGCCCATCAGTCCGGCCCATGTCCAACAGGCTGGACGCCCGAGGACCCCTTAATCCAGGACTCCCTCAGTAGCCCCTGAACCAGGCTTCAATGACGAGGTGTCTGGCGCGCAGATTGTCTTTGGCATTGCAAGGCGGGTTCCTTCTCCGAATACTCCAAAACAGCCTTCGAACACAAAGAACGTGTCCGGTTCTGCAAAACAAGTTCCACACACAACCGCAGAGAGTATAATATTTCACGAGTCCAATCCACAGACAACTTTTGTGGCGTGACACCACGTCACCACCCGGTCATTATTTCGAACCGGTTTTTAGCCTGCCGTTCCATGTTTTGAGATGCGGTGTCATTGGCACGTCTTGTCAAAGCAGAGATCGTGTCCCCTTATTGCGGGATTCTCATCAATACGGGCGTGGGTAACCCAACTGTCCCAGGTATGATTCCTTGGGAATAGGCATGTTTTAAGGCTCATGAGGAGGCGTTTGATATTCACCGCCTTTATAAAGGGGCACAGATCCATCTTTCTCCTCTACGCCTACCTCTCCCTCAACCTTTCCAACCTCGAGTTCCAGCACCTAGGTTTCAACTTAATTGCTCCGAGCCTCCCAGTCATGTCCGGACCTAGTCCTCAAGGCCGATGGGTGGCCTCTTCTGTTACAGAGGATATTCTGAAGCTCCGAGCGGCAAGATACCTGACCGCGGAAATCCTCCACAAGCTCCCTGCTAAAGGGCAGGTTATTCCTACTCCCAGATCCAGCGAGAGGGTCGTATCTCCCACTTCCTCCGGGGGCTAGGGTCCGCTCTCCATCCCTTCGTCCGCGGACTCATGTTCTATTACAGGATAGATTTTCACGATCTAGCCCCGGACTCTTTTCTTCACATCTCGGCGTTCATCGTCATGTGCGAGGCCTTTCTCCGCATTCCCCCACACTTCGGCTTATGGCTCAAGACCTTTAATGTGAAGCCGAAGGTAATCGAGGGGAAGCAAGCGGAGTGTGGTGGTGCCACGGTGAGCAAGCTTACCAATACTCTTTGGACAAAAGGCTCTTTCACGGAATCCTCCAACTTATGGCAGCGGGAGTGGTTTTACATCACTGAACCCCGTGGTACCAAGTGGGCAGCTACACCTGTGTTCCGATTTGGACCTCCAGTACAGCTCGCATCATGGATCAATAAGGGGTTGGACTGGGGATCAACTAACAAAGTGCAGACTCTACAAAGCCGCATCCGGAGTCTCCTTGAGAAGGACACCGGTCTCATCAATGTGATCCAAGTGATGCTAGTCGGCCGGGTCCTGCCGTGCCAGCGACGGCCCCTCCGCATGTGGGAGTTCAATCCGGAAGGACCACAAACCCTTCGGTACTTCTTTGGTACGACGCACAGAGGAATGTAGAAGTTATTTTTCGGGACACAAAAACAGTGGCCGGATACCACCAAGGACATCGGCCTCGACTGCAACCATCCAGATACCTCGGTAAGCAGTTAACTCCTGAACACAGCTTAGTTAAATATCCCGTAATGAGACACTGAGAAAACCATCTCCTTCCAGGGCTAGATAAAGAAGGCCGAACGAATTAGGTGTTCGGCCCCTCTTCCCGAGGACTCAGCTGATCCTGTGCTAACAAGGATGCTGTCTCCGGCACCATACCAAGTGCCGGCGAAGGAGGACGAGGAGGAGGGCAAGAAGGCCAAAGGTGGCCTCCATTATAAAGGTACACTAGACACTATGGCCGGGGAGATTGGGACTCCTTCTTCCGAAGACAAAAGAGCATGAGGAGCCGAGATCCCTTCTCCCCATGGTAAGAAAAGGAGCGCCTCCGAAGATTTGGAGGTAAATGCTCCCAAGCGAGGGAAGATGTCCCTTTCAGACGGTTCGGGTTAGGAGGACGACGTTGACGCGCAATTCCTCCGTAAGGACAAGCCTTTAGCCGAATCGTAAGTGAACAAGGGTGTCTTAAACATATCCCGTTCTTTTCCGGTTACAAGGATAACATTTAGAATATATGTTTACAGTCCCGCACGCAGTCTTCCTCAACAGTCCTCTTCCTCGGGGGATCTTCTTCCGGAGATGATGGAAAGCGAGACGCCTCCTCCGACCTCCTCGCCCAATAGGGCGGACGACTTTGAGGTGTTGTCCCGGAGGATCTCTCCCGATCAGCAAGTGGTGCAAGGGACAGTGAAGACCACGCCCGAAGGTGATACTTCGGTCATCCCGGGTCAAGGGCGTGCGGCCCCTACACGGACCAATAGTAAAGATGTCGGACTATCCGGTTTACAGCCAGAGGCGACTCTAGGGTCGAGTAAACATGTCCCTTTAAAGGGAGTCCGTACTCCCGCAGCCGCTTCCAGGAATCCGGAGGCGCCGGATACATTGATGGACATGTTGCAACATGCGTCCGTCTCGGAGGAACATCCTACCTTAATGGGTACGGTAGTTGAGAGGATTCTGTCTGCGAGAAGCGGATTAAATGAAGCCTTCACGGGCCTGCGACGAGGCTTCGAGGTATGCAATGAAATATCTTCAATTTCACTCTACGTGCAAAATGCGCCTGTGTATAGATAGTAGCCCCTGAGACTCTGGTTGGCGTCCAAAGGGAGGCAATCAGAGGATCAAAAAATGTAGCCCAGGAAATAATCTAATTAATTGGAACACAGGCTGTTTCATCCATGGCGAATGGCCACGCTACAGAGGTTGCAGGTCTGAAGCAGAAACTTGATGTGGCGGATGACGACATCATGCTTATTAACAGGCGGCTCGACGAGGCGCAAGGTATGTTTTGGGGCGGTCAGTATATGTATGTATAATAACATGAGCATGAAGCTGAGAATTATATAATGAGACATGCATAACTGCAGATAGTGCTGCCGCGGTTGAGACCCTTCGGCTAGACTTGCCCGAGCCAAGGAGTAAGCCAGGATGAGTAATGTGGCTGCCAAGAAGGCAGCTGATGAGTTAAGGGCCGAAGAGGCTGCTCGGCGCCAGTGCGAGGAGAGAATGTCTACCATGGCGGGCGAGCTAAAGGAAGCCACTGTCCGGTGCGAATTCCTCGAGAGGGATAACAAAGCCAAAACGGCTGATCTCGACAAGGCCTTACAAGAGGCGAGAGAAACACGATCCGAGTCGTGAGCGGCTCGGGAGGAGATCCAGCAAGCTGGAGTGATAGCGGTTGGTAAGCCTTTCTTATTACAGACTAAATTCGGCGATCCGAAGTATCCCCCCTTAGTCAAATGTGGAGTTCTCCAGACGCAATCTTGGACTTGCCGAAGAGTGTCTCCAATGTGGCACCATTTTTCCAAGCGAAAAAAGGGCATGCAACGGAGAAGCTTTTCTGGTCGCAATTCAGCATGCCAAAGCATCTGCTGTTGCTAAACAAACAGATGGCCCAGTGTGCCGAGCTCCACAAGATATCTAGATCTGCCATGAAGGACGTCGTGGTCCGGCTGTGGCCGACTGAGCCAATTCCGAATAGTTATTTCAGTTTGGTGCAGCGACTTGTGGATGCGGTGCCGCGTATCGACGCCGTTAAGCGGTCAACGTGGATTGAAGGTGCACGGATGGCATTTGCCCGTGTCAAGGCGTACTGGATGAAGATGAAGGCCATCGATGTTGCAGCAAAGAGTCCACCCGGGGGCAAGGACCATCACCCGCCGGAGCATTACTTTGAAGATGTCCTAGAGGGCGCCCGCTTGATAGAGGGTCAGTGCTCGAAGGATATGATATTCGAGTGAATGTACCAAAATTGTGAAAACAATATTATGATATATTAAGGCTATGTTTTTATACTTTTTTCTGAAAGTTTTGGTTCCTCCTGTGTGGCCGTTTTTTTGTATAATCTGAAAGTTTGCCAGTCATCGGCTTCAGCCCCCTTGCATATAATGCGGGGGTGTTCGGAATAGCAACTGACTACACTTGACCCAACATCTTGGTCCGTGAAGGAGGTGTCAGTGGGGCGAACTAGGCAATCGGACTATAGGGCTTTAACACCTTCACTTAGCCATAGGAGTTTGACGGTGGGGCTACGATATAGCCCCTTGTATGTACGCGTTTATCTGGATACGGTGCATTACATGGGTGACCAGAAGAACGGTCCTTCGTGTAGTACGGAAGAAATCGCGAAAGATTCTGATAAGTCCTCGAGTGGTTGACCAACTCTCGCCACATCATGACAGTCAGTTTTCAGCTTTTTCTACTGAGGTGCTCATCCGGATATACCAGGACACAATCGCATTAGTTCTCCATTTACTACCCTAGCCCATAGAGTGGAACGTAAGGTAGTAAGCACAGGAGCCGGGCAACCCAACTATTGACCAAAGACATGATTCGGAGCTGATGCATATAAGGCCAAACTCGTGATGCCGAAGTATGCTATAAAGCTGTTCGGACATGTCGGCAACTCATATGTTGCCATATCGAGCCCCTGGCAATTTTTGCCGAGGTGCGTGCGTGAAACAATCAAAGAAGCAAAATTCAGTTCTTTAGAAAAAGTGAATGCTGAATACGGATTATGTTCACTATAATCTGGTTGATACGTCGAACACCATCTTACAGATTATAACGCCACTACCTAGGATATTTGACATGCTGGGGGTCGAGGGCTGAGGGAAAAGGCATCCTACAGGCTCGAAAGAAAGAGTGCGGTCTACAAAAAATTATTTGGACCTCCTGTCGCATGTCTGCGCCGCCTTGCTTCGGCAAAAGGACTCCTTAACAGGAATAGCCTTTGGATAAGTATACGAAGCCGAACTCCAAAAGAGTCCGTAAGATGACCAGCCTTTAAGTCACCTGTGGTAAAAGATAAAAAATAGTTAGAAAAAGGAGAAAACGCTATGGGAGTGCGGACCGCGTTGTAGTACTGCCCGTATTGTGCCTCCGCCGATGATAAGTGCATAATTATGTATGCGCGGTACAAACTTTGTGGCTATATGAGGCGAACGACGGAGGCCGAACTGCTAATCCAGCTCTGAGATTGATCGGTCCTGTTTAAGAGGGACCGGGGGCTTGATGGCCGATGAGATATGCGGTTCGATGAGACCGCTTTATACTTCCGCTGCAGTAGCCATAGTATGCTCCTCTGTGCGGAGGGAGCGTTCCGTATTTCCGTTTATCGTGATGATGCCGCGTGGACCGGGCATCTTAAGCTTTAGATAGGCATAATGTGGGACTGCATTGAAACGAGCAAAAGCGGTACGCCCGAGTAGTGTTTGGTAGCTACTGTGGAACGGGACAATATCGAAGGTCAAGCCTTCGCTTCGAAAGTTGTTCGGCGAACCGAAAACGACCTCCAATGTAATTGAGCCCGTGCAGTGAGCTTCTATGCCGGGTACTGCTCCCTTGAAGGTATTTGTGGTGGGCTTGATTCTTGAAGAATGAATGCCCATTTTGCAGACAGTGTCTTGGTAAAGTAGATTAAGGCTACTTTCGCCGTCCATAAGGACTTTCGTGAGATGGAATCCATTGATAATTGGGTCGATGATCAGAGCTGCCAAATCTTCGTGACGGGTACTGGCTGGGTGGTCCTTGCGATCAAAAGTGATCGGGCGGGCCGCCCATTGGCAAAATTTTGGGGTGACTGGCTCTATGGCGTATGCGTCCCGTAGTGCGCGCCTGCGCTCCCTGTAGGGGTGTGCGTCATGTATACCATGTTTACGGTTTTCACTTCAGGGGGAAATTGCTTCTGACCCCCGGTGTTCGGCTGGCAAGTTTCTTCGTCATCGCTGTCACTGGGCGGCCCCTTCCCCTTGTGTTCGGCATTAAGCTTGTCGGCTTGTTTGAAGACCCAACAGCTTCTGTTGGTGTGAGTAGCTGGTTTATCTGGGGTGCCATGAATCTGGCAGGGCCGATCCAGTATCTTGTCTAGATTGGATGGTCCGTCTCTGTTTGCCTTGAATGGCTTTTTTCGTTGACCGGGTTTGGAGCCGTTGAATCCGGCGTTGACCGCCGTGTCTTGTGTTCCTTCATTGTTGTTTTGACGCTTGTGTTTGTTGCGTCGTGGCTTGTGATAACCCACAAGTATAGGGGATCGCAACAATTTTCGAGGGTAGAGTATTCAACCCAAATTTATTGATTCGACACAAGGGGAGCCAAAGAATATTCTCAAGTATTAGCAGTTGAGTTGTCAATTCAACCACACCTGGATAACTTAATATCTGCAGCAAAGTGTTTAGTAGCAAAGTAGTATGATAGTAGTGGTAACGGTGGCAAAAGTAACAGTGATAGTTTTGTAATAATTGTAACAGTGGCAACGGTAAAGTAAATAAGCGAAGAACAATATGTGAAAAGCTCGTAGGCATTGGATCGGTGATGGAGAATTATGCCAGATGCGATTATTCATGCAACATTTATAACATAGGTTGACACAGAAGTAGCTCCAATTCATCAATGTAATGTAGGCATGTATTCCGAATATAGTCATACATGCTTATGGAAAAGAACTTGCATGACATGTTTTGTCCTACCCTCCCGTGGCAGCGGGGTCCTATTGGAAACTAAGGGATATTAAGGCCTCCTTTTAATAGAGTACCGGACCAAAGCATTAACACATAGTGAATACATGCACTCCTCAAACTATGGTCATCACCGGGAGTGGTCCCGATTATTGTCACTTCGGGGTTGCCGGATCATAACACATAGTAGGTGACTAAGGACTTGCAAGATAGGATCAAGAACTCACATATATTCATGAAAACATAATAGGTTCAGATCTGAAATCATGGCACTCGGGCCCTAGTGACAAGCATTAAGCATAGCAAAGTCATAGCAACATCAATCTCAGAACATGATGGATACTAGGGATCGAACCCTAACAAAACTAACTCGATTACATGATAAATCTCATCCAACCCATCACCGTCCAGCAAGCCTACGATGGAATTACTCACGCACGGCGGTCAGCATCATGAAATTGGTGATGGAGGATGGTTGATGATGACGATGGCGACGGATTCCCCTCTCCGGAGCCCCGAACGGACTCCAGATCAGCCCTCCCGAGAGAGTTTAGGGCTTGGCGGCGGCTCCGCATCGCAAAAAGCGATGAATCCTTTTCTCTTGTTTTTTTCCTCCCCGAGCGTGAATATATAGAGTTGGAGTTGAGGTCGGTGGAGCTCCAGGGGGCCCACGAGACAGGGAGGCGCACCCATGGTGCAGGCGCGCCTCCCACCCTCGTAGACAGGGTGTGGGCCCCTTGGCCTTGATTCTTTCGCCAGTATTTTTTATTATTTCCAAAAATAATCTCCGTGGAGTTTTAGGTCATTCCGAGAACTTTTGTTTCTCCACAAAGATAACACCATGGCAATTCTGCTAAAAACAGCGTCTGTCCGGGTTAGTTCCATTCAAATCATGCAAGTTAGAGTCCAAAACAAGGGCAAAATGTTTGGAAAAGTAGATACGACGGAGACGTATCAGCTTGCCGTTGACGTCTCGAACTTCGGAAGTGCCCGGATCACTGGTGCTGTTGCTTCTACGAGCGAGCCAGCTGTCTTCTCCCGTGCAAAAGCGGGTCATCACAGCGGTAAGGGCTGCCATGGATTTTGGTTTTTCTTGACCGAGGTGGCGAGCTAGCCACTCATCTCGGATGCTATGTTTGAAGTCCGCGAGGGCTTCGGCGTCTGAACAATCGAAAATTTGGTTCTTTTTAATTAAGAATCTAGTTCAGAGCTTCCTGTCTGACTCTCCGGGCTGCTAGATGATGTGACTTAGGTCATCGGCGTTTGGTGGCCGGACATATGTACCTTGCAAGTTATGGCGGAAGGCGTCTTCTAAGTTTTCCTAGCTGCCAATGGAGTTTTCTAGAAGGCTGTTTAGCCAGTGCTGTGCTGGTCCCTTTAGTTTTAGTGGGAGGTATTTGATGGCGTGGAGATCATCACCACGAGCCATGTGGATATGGGGAAGAAAATCTTCAATCCATACTGCGGGATCTGTTGTTCCATCGTATGATTCGATATTCATGGGTTTAAACCCTTCCAGCAATTCAAGCTCCATTACGTCATCGGTGAAGCATAAGGGGTGAGCGGCGCCTCTATGTCGTGCCAAGTAGCGACGTAGCTCGGATGGAGTCCATGTGCGGTTTTCGGCTTGGGCGTGGTTATGTTTGTCACGTCCCGCTAAATGGTCATCATCGCGCGTCGGTGTACGCCCCCGCGATCCGTAGATTGATCTGGTCTGACCTGCTCTACTGTCCAGGTCCTGCCGTAAGTCATATGTATAACCCCGAGCAGTTATGTCTCTTCCTTTATGACGACGTACTATGGGCTGGTGTTCGGCTTGAGTTGCCGCTTTGTCCCGGCCACGTGGTGGTCGGTCAGCCGCATTACGCGCTGATGGTACGGGCTCCAACACCTCGTCATCAAATCGGGGTAACAATTTGCGCTTCGGGTAACTTTCTGTCAGGCGCTCGAGGCCGTATTACTCGGCTGCCAGGACGTTGGTCCATCTGTCGTTGAGCAGATCTTGATCAGCTTGAAGCTGCTGGTGCTTCTTTTTCAGGATCCTTGAAGTGGCAATTAGCCGGCGCTTAAAGCGCTCCTGCTCGAGAGGTTCCTCAGGCACAATAAAGTATTCGTCACCGAGGCTCACCTCATCCTCAGAGAGTGGGAGATAATTACTGTCCTCCAAGTCTTTGTTTGCGGCCTGTTCCTCAGGGCTGACCTGCCCATCTTCTCGATCGTCCTGTTCGGGAGTTGGCTCGTCGGGGTCTTCTTTGTCTTCGACACCGTCCGGAGTGTTATTGTCTCCTGTGTCGGTATTGCTGTCTTTTCTACGACGTGATTTAGAGCGGCGCGGCTGACGCCGGTGCTTTGGCTGTATCTCAGGAGGTTTATCCTCAATTGGGTCTTCTTTGTCATCGTCGTTATCCTTTTTGGGTGTATCCACCATGTACACGTAATACGAAGAGGTGGCCGTCCAGCGTCCAGTAAACGGTGGGTTTTGGGCCTGCTCATCTCCAGCATCGTTGTCCATACCGTCGATGTCGTCGGAGCCATAATCGAGCATGTCGGTTCAGTCCTCGACAGTGGCTATGAAGTGGGTGGTGGGTGGGAGGCAAAAGTCCCTGCTCTTAGCCCCTAGTCCGGGCTGGGAATAATTCGGACGTTGCTCCTCTGTAATCACGAGGGATCGCATTAAGTCTAGAGCCTCGCTCAAAGGAGAGGTTTTGCCAGGGAGGAGAGAGCCCGTGGAGTACGGCAGGAGGGAGGTTCCCTGGCTGAACTCACACGATGCTGGATCTGAGAATTCGGAGCCGGTGTCCGGATAAGAGTCTAGTTTTGTGATGATTGCCTGCGACGATACCTCATCTGGCTCTCCCGTACTGGATTTAGTGGCCGCAGAAGGTCCGGCGGGCTCAAGAAGCCCGTCTTCGGGCCTGGCGACGTGCTCCGGATCTAAGGACGGAGCGATGGTTGGGGTCGCGAATCCTTGGAAGATCAAGTCTCCCCGGACATCAGCGATGTAGTTCAGGTTTCCAAGACTAATCTGGTGACCTGAGGCGTAGCTGTCGATCTGCTCTAGACGGCCAAGTGAGTTGGCCCGCAGTGTGAAGCCGCCGAACACGAAGATCTAGCCGGGGAGGAAAACCTCCCTCAGGGCAGCATTGTTGTAGATGATTGACGGAGCCATCGAACCTTCTAACGATGACACAGAGGAATTCTCAATGAAAGCACCAATGTCAGTGTCAAAACCGGTGGATCTCGGGAAGGGGGTCCCGAACTGTGCATCTAAGGTCGATGGTAACAGGAGACAGGGGACACGATGTTTACCCAGGTTCGGGCCCTCTCTATGGAGGTAATACCCTACTTCCTGCTTCATTGATCTTGATGAATATGAGCATTACAAGAGTTGATCTACCACGAGATCGTAATGGCTAAAACCCTATAAGTCTAGCATGTATGATTGTGATTGCCCCTACGGGCTAAACCCTCCGGTTTGTATAGACATCGGAGGGGGCTAGGGTTGTACAAAGTCGGTTACAGATAAAGGAATCTTCATATCCAAACGCCAAGCTTGCCATCGACGCCAAGGAGAGTCCCATCCGGACACGAGTTAGAGTCTTCGGTTTTGTATCTTCATAGCCCATCAGTCCGACCCATGTCCAACAGGCCGGGCGCCCGAGGACCCCTTAATCCAGGACTCCCTCAATGAGTAAGGGGCACAAAATGCGCATATCGAGTCAGCTTGTCCACCACCACCATGATGCAAGAGTACCCCTTGGAGTGAGGCAGACCCTCCACGAAATCCAAAGTGACCGTGTGCCAGGGGTGTGGCGGCACGTCCAATGGTTCCACACTCCACAAGCAGAGACAAAGTTGGTGACATCAGCCTTCATATTGGGCCACACAAACAAGCGCTTGAGGCGATCATAAGTGGCATGAATTCCCGAGTGACCACCCACTGGGCTAGAGTGCACCGAACGCAATATCTTCTGCTGAGCTGCGGAATTGGATCCCAGCCACACACGCCCTTTGTAATGGATCACCCCATCCTGCACTGTTTAAGGATCTGCTGCATCGCTAGAGCCGCTATATGCTACCTCTTGAGCATGCGTTGTTTTTCCCTTGAAGAGGAAAGGGTGATGCAGAAAAGTAGCGTAAGTATTTCCCTCTGTTTTGAGAACCAAGGTATCAATCCAGTAGGAGACTACACGCAAGTCCCTTGTACCTGCACAAACAATTAAGAACCTTGCAATCAACGCGATAAAGGGGTTGTCAATCCCTTCACGGCCACTTGCAAAAGTGATATCTGATAGAGATAATAAGATAAATATTTTTGGTATTTTTTGTTGTATAGATAAAAAAGTAAAGATTGCAAAATAAATGGCGATAGAAATAGCACGTTGGCGGGAGATTAATATGATGGAAAATAGACCCGAGGGCCATAGGTTTCACTAGTGGCTTCTCTCAAGATAGCAAATTCTACGGTGGGTGAACAAATTACTGTCGAGCAATTGATAGAAAAGCGCATAGTTATGAGAATATCTATGCATGATCATGAACATAGGCATCACGTCCGTGACAAGTAGACCGAAACGATTCTGCATCTACTACTATTACTCCACACATCGACTGCTATCCAGCATGCATCTAGAGTATTAAGTTCATAAGAACAGAGTAACGCATTAGGCAAGATGACATGATGTAGAGGGATAAACTCAAGCAATATGATATAAACCCCATATTTTTTTCCTCGATGGCAACAATACAATACGTGCCTTGCTGCCCCTGCTGTCACTGGGAAAGGACACCGCAAGATTGAACCCAAAGCTAAGCACTTCTCCCATTGCAGGAAAGATCAATCTAGTAGGCCAAACCAAACTGATAATTCGAAGAGACTTGCAAAGATATCAAATCATGCATATAAGAATTCAGAGAAGACACTACTAGGAAAAGGCCTACTAATGGCGCACCTAATTTGGCTATTAATGGCGCATTAGTGGTGCGCCATTAGTAGCACGCCATTAGTATATTTTACTAATGGCGCACCACTGGTGCGCCATTAGTATCTGGTATAGTAATGGCGCACCCCAGATGCGCCATTAGTAGATACAACAGTGCGCCATTAGTATGCCTCCCAGGGGGCCATCTATACCCAGGTGCTTTGGCATACTAATGGCGCACAATAACTGGATGCGCCATTAGTAACTTCGGCATACTAATGGCGCACTGTTTAGTGATGCGCCATTAGTATCCTCTGGCATACTAATGGTGCACCATGATGTGATGCGCCATTAGTATGAATATTAGGTTTTTTTTATTTTCTGTTTTTTGCACAGGTTACAAAATGTATAATTGGACAAAATATAGACAGCACACATCAACAACAGATTCATCGAATACAATACAAGATTAGTCTCTGAATACAATTCATCATTTTAGTCTCCGAATACAATTCATCATATTAGTCTCCGAATTGAAAAGACCGAACAAAATGTATAAGTATGAATCATTATATTACAAGTCTCGAGACCGCAAGTTTGTCTTCACATTACAAGTCGATATCGATCATCTAAACTACCATCACATAGAAGAGAGCTGCGGTCATCACGATGAGCATCGTCACGATGAAACTCGTCTTCATCCGGTTCCTCCAACGCTCCCTCCCCTCTCCCGCTAGATAGTGGGCGTATCTAGATTCGGCCTCGGCCCTAGTGGCGTACCCTTTGTAACTGTTACCGCTGAATCGGTGAACCTGTCTCCGACACTCCTCCCAGTCGTCGTAGACTCCGGGAACCTTACCCTTGTACACGACATACCACGGCATCGCTATGCAGTAGCCAAACGAAACGTTAGTACCAATTCACAGACAATACATAAGCAATATATAAGTATGCAACAGAACGATCGGAAGAGAAAAGCAAGACATTAATAGCATCGATTACATCTAAGTTGAAGGACTCTCGAAACCAAAGAGACATACTACAAGTTCATTAAAGTTTAATTACAACATGAGCCAATCGATGTTTCAGAACTAGACACAGCATCACTGCTTTCGACTCGACTCAAGGGACCGGAGCGTGGATGAAGCCACCGTCTATCGTGGGAGTCATGAAACAACGGGCGTTGTCAGCCTGCATTTGTAGGATTGTGAAGATGTCACTGTTGGACGGTTGATTTCTGAGGTAGAACTGCCCCGAGGAACGAAGGACATCTTGATGGATGATTTCCGCAAACTCCGATTGGATGCGAAAGAATTCTTGTCTGATGTCCGCGTCCTGGATTGCCGACACGCTCGCGGCCCAGTCTTTGAGTCTACTCGGTAGCAGTAGTTGATGATGGTCCCGTACGATCGCCCGCATGTGATGGATGGCGTAGTAGGCACCCTTCTGACCGCCAGGCGGCTGCTTGACGCAGCAGAACGTCGTGTTGTGGGAGAACACGTGCTTGCCGTACTTACGAATAGGCCTGGTGAAGGTGCCTCCAGATTTGACGTAGCCGGGGAGAACATCATCAAGAACCTTCTTGACATTTGTGTAGTCTACGTTCGACTGACGGTCCGGGTCAAAATACGTGGCCATGGAATATTTGGGGCTTAGGAGGATGAGCGTGCAATGTGTGTCACTGCAGAAAACACGGAATGTTAAAAGAAAAACGATCGAAATCTAAGAATTCATATGTTACGGGGCGGTTGAGGGGAGGACTTACTCGGGAAAGTAAGGCACGAGGAAGTTGTCCTTATCTTGGTTTGCCAGAATAACACCTTCGAGGTTAGAACTCGCGACTTGCCGGTCCCCAGCGCTGCCCAAGATCTTGGCACGCATGTAGAAGGGGTCGACTATCACGATGTCCGGGGTCTTGTCGCGAATGATCCGCATCTCCATACTCAGCGAAAATAGCCGAACGAAGGTGTAGTGCAGCGGATGAAGGTTCAACATAGCGTGGATGTCATCAAACCGCAGGACGATCGTACCCCCGATGGAGTTATCCACAAAGCCCTTGCCCTCTGGCACCTTGGCCGCGAAAACCGGGTATGCCACATCCTTCTCTCGGAGACGCCGCTTCTCCAAAGAAAGAACACTGTCATGCAGACTCCGCATAGCACCGGTTGCAGCATCGAGCATATTTCTCGGTAGCATCGGCCTACCCGCCACATGCACCCTCCTCGAGATATCCGCAGTTAAAGGTGGCCCGTCCAGAGCACGGATCGTACTCACTGCCGGCTGGCCCGCAACCTTGTTAGTCTTTCTTTTGCGTGCCTTCTTCTTGATCTCCTATAAGGGGACCGAGTTCTGCTCACAGACCGCCTTCTTGAGTGTGTTGGGGCTGATCATATTTCGCACCTCGCCTATATGAGGCTCGGTGAAGTCGGCAGCTGGAGGCGTCTCCTGAGAGCTGAACTGCAGACGACGCCTGTTGCAACTTGGCTTCTCCACGGTACCAGCTAGATCGCACACGTCTTTTGTTGGGTTGGGTTCTTGAGAAGGAGACCCCATGAAGTCTCCACCGTCCCCATGATCGGCAAAGTACTGATCGACGTTGGCAAATGTATCATCGTCGTCGTCGTTCTGATCCTGTGCCATATGCATGTTTGGATCCAGTGGCATAGCGATGTCCGGCACCGTTGCGGCGGTCTTGCCATGGGGCCGACTTGGCGCCGGCACGACTGGCGGTGTTGTCTTTGGGGTGGTGTCCCCCGCCCCCAAACGAATCTGGCTCTTCGGCCAAAGCAGGGGCCAGCTCAGGCAGGCGCCGAGGTTCATCACGTCATCATCGTCGGCCCCGATGGGTCGAATCGGAGATAACACCTCGTCGCAGCCTGGCAGCACCCGAACTAGTTGAACCCTAAACAAGTTGGGTGGCATCTGGGTATCGTGGAACAAGGGGTTGCCCGGTTGAACGATTTTGCCCTTGGCGACATCGACCAACTCGTTGTTCACGAAGTGCAGGAGAGTGCACGGAACGTCGGCGGCGCCCTGCGAAAACATGTAGGGCGTTAGGGATGCCCAGTCAAAGGCAAGGAGATGAAGTCCTCGGCCGAGAGAGGCTTAATTAGTTACCGTGATGATGGCGTCGAGCTCGGCTAATGTCGAGGCACCGCCAACGGCGGGCGTGCAGTTGACGGACGTATCTGCTTCGCTAGGTCTAGGTATCTGCTTATCTTCCCCGCGTAACCGTAAGGAAGTTTTACTCCTACGAGGCAGGTGAAAAACTGCTCGATCCCCTCCTGACTTAGAGTGAAGCACGCGGGAGGGTAGTCATTTCTGGTCTTCTTGGCCTTTTTGCCTTTGCGACGACTTTCCGTGTCCTGCTTCGCCTCATCATCATCATCATATATAGCGTGAAGCTCCTGCCTGATGCCCATTGATTTCAAGTCTGCCCTTGCTTTCGGCCCATCTTTGGTCCTCTCTGGCATGTTGAGCAGGGTACCAAGGAGACTCTCGCACACGTTCTTCGTGATATGCATGACATCAAGGCTGTGAGGCACACGGTGGATCTTCCAGTACGGCAAGTCCCAGAAAACAGACCTCGTTTTCCATACCTTCAGCAGCGGCTCTGGCGCCTTTCGCTTCTTTCCCGGCTCTGGCGCCTTTTGCTTCTTTCCCGGCAGTGGGCAGTCTTTCCAATTTTTCAACAGCTCGTCTATTTCCTCGCCGCTCCTCGTACGCGGGCGTCCTCGGGGTTCGGTTTCACCATCGAATAGATCCTTGCGTTTTCTCCACGGGTCATCGTCGCGAAGCCACTTTCGATGTCCCATGAACACGGTTTTCGAAGACCCGGGATCTCTATCTAGCTGGCGATACATTGTGTCATCCATGCACCTGACGCATCCAGAAAATCCGTGGACCACCTGCCCCGCGAGATATCCGTAACCGAGATAGTCGTGCACCGTCGTGAGTAGCGCGGCTCTCATAGGGAAATATTCTTTCTCTGCGGCGTGCCACGTATTGGCTGGCGTTTTCCACAGCGTGTCAAGCTCCTCTTTCAGCAGCCCCAGATACAGATTGATGTCGTTCCCTGGTTGTTTCGGTCCTTCAATTAGCATACTCATGTGAATGACCTTCCTCTTCATGCACAACCAGGGGGGAAGGTTGTACATCCACAAAAACACAGGCCAGGTGCTATGTGTGCTTCTCTGGCTGCCAAACGGATTGACTCCATCGGTGCTCGCGCCCAGCACGATGTTCCTTGGGTCGTTCCCAAATTCTAGGTCTTCAAAGTTCAACGCTTGCCACTGGCTCGCATCCTTAGGGTGACTCAGCATCTTGTCTTTTTTATCTATCTCCGGATCATTTGCGTCATCTTCTCGCTTCTTCTCCTCCCTATCCGCGTGCCAACGCAGGAGCTTTGCTACCTTAGGGTCCGCGAAATACCGCTGCAGACAAGGAGTTATCGGAAAGTACCACACCTCTTTTCGAGGAGCTTTCTTCCTCTTCTTGTATCGAGTGACGCCGCACACCGGACATATGGTAGACTCCGCGTGCTCGTCCCGATAAATGATGCAATTGTTCATGCACACATGGTATTTCACGTGCGGTAAATCCAGAGGACACACGATTTTCTTCGCCTCCTCCAAACTGGTCGGGCACTTGTTCCCCTTGGGAAGACGTTCGTGCCAGAATGACATGTTCTCATCGAAGCATGCGTCGGTCATTTTGTGTTTTACCTTCATCTCTAGAGCCATGAGCGTTACTTTCAGGAGGGTATCCTCGGGCCTGCATCCTTCATACAATGGAGTAACCGCGTCTAACTCAAGTTGATCCATCTTGGCTTTCTCTCGGGCGGCAGCTCTTGCGTTATCCGTCTGCTTGAGAAGCAGCTCTTGAATATGAGGGTCCTGCACCCAGCCCATCAATGGTCCAGCGTCGTCTGCTCCGCCGGCATCATCATCTTCATGATCATGCCCGTCGTCTGCTCCGGCATCTTCCTCATCATCATGTCCTGCATCTTCTACATGATGACTGTGTACAGCATCACCGTCGTGATCATCTCCTGGGGATTCTTCGTCTTCTCGCCCGGCCGAGCCGCGGTGGTTGTCTTGCTGCCCTTCCTCATTTCTTGCCCGACCCCCATGGATGACTTCGTAGTCATCTTCATCACCTTGCCACCGATAGCCATCCATGAAACCACGCAAGAGCAGGTGGTCCCGCACCTGCCAGGATTCCGGGTCCGCAATAAAACTCTTCAGCTTGCATCTTCGACACGGACATCTTATCTCCGTCTCGTTCTTTTGAAGCATCTCGGCCTTCGCGGAGCTCAAAAACCTATTCACGATGCCTTCGGTCATCATGCGGACCATGGTCGCCTGCGGGGTAGAGCAAAACGATATTTTAGAACCAAGAAAAAATTTGGCATGACTTTCCCTAAAAGTAGGACCAAAAAGAATGCTTAATGCCAAAATTCTCGCCGAAACGGAAATGAATCAACATTCCAGCAAAATATTGGAAACTATCGCATTTCAAATACCGGTACACCTCCAAACACAAACACATATGCAACACCACAAACATATGCAACACCACGAACATACATAGATCTAGCTAGGCCATAAAAAGTGCATGTGCACATTGTTGTGGGGAGAACAACATAAATATATCTTCCCCCCTTACTTACCTATCAAAACAAGGTAATTTAACCACTTAAATTGAATGAATCTATGGTGGAAATGAGGTGAAAAAGAGGAGGCACCCGAGACAAAATATCTTGTTGCTGCCCACTTACTAATGGCGCACCAACTCTAGATGCGCCATTAGTAATCCAGGTTACTAATGGTGCACCTTCTGGTGGTGCGCCATTAGTATGTTTGGACAGGCGCACTAGTTAAAAAAAAACTTTTGATACTAGTGGCGCACCCTGGGCCAGGTGCGCCATTACTAGTTAAAACTAGTAATGGCGCACTGCGTCTGGATGCGCCATTAGTATGTTTGGACAGGCGCACTAGTTAAAAAAAATTTGATACTAATGGCACACCCTGGGACAGGTGCGCCATTACTAGTTACAACTAGTAATGGCGCACTGTGTCTGGATGCGCCATTAGTATGTTTGGACAGGCGCACTAGTTAAACAAAAATTTGATACTAATGGCGCACCCTGGGCCAGGTGCGCCATTACTAGTTACAACTAGTAATGGCGCACTGTGTCTGGATGCGCCATTAGTATGTTTGGACAGGTGCACTAGTTAAAAAAAATTTGATACTAATGGCGCACCCTGCGCCTGGTGCGCCATTAGTAGTTTCAACTCTAATGGCGTATCAGAAGGCGGTGCGCCATTAGTATATACTAATGGCGCACCGCTTGTCTGGTGCGCCATTAGTGTCAATCCCATCTATAGCCCTTTTTCTAGTAGTGAGAATCAAATATTGTTCATAGATAATCTTGATCATAAACCCACAATTCAACGGATCTCGACAAACACACTGCAAAAAGTATTACATCGAATAGATCTCCAAGAGAATCGAGGAGAACTTTGTATTGAGATCCAAAGAGAGAGAAGAAGCCATCTAGCTAATAACTATGGACCCGAAGGTTTGTGGTAAACTACTCACACATCATCAGAGAGGCTATCGCGTTGATGTAGAAGCCTTCCGTGATCGATTCCCCCTCCGGCGGAGCGCCGGAAAAGGCCCCAAGATGGGATCTCACGGGTACAGAAGGTTGCGGCGGTGGAAATAGGGTTTTGAGGTGCTCCTCGATGTTTTCAGGGTATATGAGTGTATATAGGCGAAAGAAGTAGGTCGATGGAGCTACGAGGGGCCCACGAGGATGGGGGCGCGCCTACCCCCCTGGCCGCGCCCTCCTACATCGTGGCTTCCTTGACGTCCACTCCAAGTCTCCTGGATTGGGTTTGTTCCAAAAACGATCCTCGCGAAGGTTTCATTCCGTTTGGATTCTGTTTAATATTCCTTTTCTACGAAACACTGAAATAGGCAAAAAAAACAACAATTTGCACTGGGCCTTCGTTTAGTAGGTTAGTCCCAAAAAGTGCATAATAAAGCCTATTAAACCTCCAAAACAGATAATATAATAGCATGGAACAATCAAAAATTATAGATACGTTGGAGACGTATCACTATACTTCTGTGGATTCCCCGAGCTTGTGGATCTGCGTGATGCCCTGCTGCAATCTCCTCAAGCCATGTCGGAAGAGCCACCGACACAGCTGCAAGCATGCCTTCTCGGCGAGACAGAGCATCTGTGGCCCGGTTCTCAATTCCCTTGTGATACACAATCCGATATTGCAATCCCAACAGTTTGGTGAGAGCACGCCGTTGCCAGGGTGTCGTCAGGCGTTGGTCATCAAAATGAGACAGGCTGCACTGGTCCGTACGGATAATGAATTCCCCGGTCTGCAAGTATGGTCGCCAGTGGTCGACGGCCATGAGGACTGCCATGAACTCTTTTTCATACGCTGACAGCCCTTGGTTCCGAGGCCCCAAAGCCTTGCTGAAGAAGGCCAGGTGTCGTGGAATTGTCACGGCAGATGTCCTTAGTGTCAGGACTTAGTCGCGAGGCCAGCGCATCTATGTGGTAGCTTGAGAGGGGTTGGGCAGAATCGAGAGACGCAACACAAGACAAGGATTTAGACAGCTTCGGGCCCCGGGAAACATCATCCGGTAATAGCCCTATATGTTGTATGTGGCTAGGTCTCATTATGCTCATGAGAGAGTCGCCGGTAAGCCGGCTCTTTGTGTCTAGCCCTAGAGATTGTTTCTTGTTGCTTGTCCCTCTTTGGGTGCCCTACCCCTCCTTATATAAGTTGAAGGGGCGGGTTACATGACTAGTCCTAGTAGGATTAGGATTACTCTATTACAAGTGGAGTTCTAGTCTTGCTTCCTTTGTAAGGGAATATGCCTTACGCTTTCCTCTTAAGCCGGCCCACCATAACATGAGCCGGCCTTCTGGGCCTTGGGCCTAGTCTTCTATCTGACCCGCCGTCGGGGCCATCCATGAGTCGTCTGGTTCATGAGCTGTCTGACCAATGAGCCGCCAGACCCATGGGTCGCTAGTCCTCCGCTGGGTCATCGGTGAAATGCCAAGTCTGGCCGGGTCATACCGCGGGGTATATCCCCGACATTAGCCCCCAGTTTAATTTGGATTTATCCATGTTAAACTGACATGTAAAATAAACACAAGAACAAACTTGATAGGTTGTGTTCCGGGTTAAATATTTTCCTGAACCGGCACCTGATCATCTTTAAGTCCTTGTCATTTCCTTGTTCATATGTATATGTCTATGATCTCATAGTAAATCTTCTTTAGCAGATATGTTTCAACTTTGTCAATGCAAAAAATCCAGATACTTCTTTTGAAAAGTCCGGGTCAATAGGCCAGCTTCAGAGTCAATTTGCTGGCATTGGTCTCTTGTAGAGAAATATTGTAAGAAATAATCCACTTGAATCGGCTTCCAAAGCACCGGCTTAAAAGATATTGGTTTTGAAATACTCATCTGACTTTCAGCCGGCTTGAAGAGGTAAAACTTGCCGGTTTATCATAACCAAAATTACCGGCTTGTAAATATTGATAGCACCGGGTCATAACTGTTGGTGACACCGGATCATGATTGTTGCAAACACCGGGTCAACTTGATCTTCTCAAAACTGAGAATTTGAAGATTTTTCCCCCTTATATGTATATCACCTGTAGCCCCCAAGTCTTAAGAGGAGAGAACATAGTGATAACTTAAGACTTGCTTCAATATAAGTGTTGCAACCCTGAAGAAATCCGGGTTATTCATCTCAATCATTAGTCATAAACTGAATATTCCACATATGTAGCCCCCAAGTGTCGGTTTGTCATGCTTGCAGCAACCTGGGACTTGTAATTGCCTTATGCTCATAAAAACTTCAACCAGCAATGTGTAGCCCCCAAGGGCCGGGTCAGTAAGATATTACCGAGCTGGGACTTTGTATATGATTCATTTATAATAACAGCATATGATGTAATTTCCACCATGGGGCTTGAACCCACGTCCACAAGGTTAAGAGCTTTATACTCTACCAACTAAGTAGTGGATCTTTCAATATAATGGATGAAGGCTTGTGTACCTTGAATTTTTGACAGGAGCAATTGGTAGCCCCCAAGGGCCGGCTCATTTAGAATGTGATGAGTCGGGTCTTCAATAATTTGAGCAAAAAATGACTTTGCATTAGCCCCCAAGTGCCATGGTACATGCTGGCAGTAACATGGGACTTGCATATTCGATGTAATATCAATTTGAATAATGTAGCCCCCAAGTGCCGGGTCGTAAGCCTGCAGTGACTCGGGACTATTCCTTACATTGTAGAATAAATCATATCCATTGATAAAATAATAGCCATTGCACCAAAGCGACTTTGAATACCTCATTTGTTGATAAGTAAATCCGGAGTTTAAATACCCGGCGGCTCTTGGCCGATGGCAATTTAATACGCCTCCATTGTAAACCGGAATTTTTATAACCCGGCGGCTTATAGCCTTTGAGAAAATCAAGAATTGATAACCCTTTTGAGACACCAATGTCAATTTTTGATGATGGGCTGGAACTTAATCATTTATGTAAATCATAGCTCTGTAAATCCTGCACAGAGTTTAAACAACATACGCCCTGGCGACTTAACGTCAAAAGCCAGGGCGAGTAACCACCCAAATGTAGTCTTATCCTCCATACAAGTAGATCACAAGATCCCTTGGTGGTTTACCGCAGGGCGGGTCATAATATCTCACATATAACCACTGTGATATTGAATTAGTACTGCCGGTTTACATGACCTGTGCAGTAAGGGCGATAACCCAATCCTTAGAAGCCAATGCTTCCAAATGTATATGATTGTCATATGATGGCGACTTATTATCCAAAGTCAAGCCGGGTTAATCGAAGCCACATATATGCTTCAGATATGAACAAAAAGCATCTCAAGACAAAATCAAAGACCGCTTCAAAAAAAACTTAAGCCAGATAGAAAGAAAAATTGAGGCTTCTGATTCGAACACGATCAGTAAACCGTTCCAAAGGGGTTAAGCTAGGATTCGAATACGATCATGTAGCCCCCAGTGGCTTTGGCGTTGCGCCGATCAAGAGGGTACTGACAGCTATGTTCTCTTTGGTTCGAATACGACCTATGTTTGAACAGGAAGCCCCCTAATGATCTTGAGAGTTTTTTAACGACTCTGATTCGAATACGATCAAAGTCGGTTCCCAAAAGGGGTTGAGGTATGATTCGAATACGATCAAGAAGCCCCCTAGTGAGCTCGGCAGTGTGCCGATCAAGAGGGTACCGACAGCTATGTTCTCTTTGGTTCGAATACGACCTATGTTTGAACAGGAAGCCCCCTAGTGATCATGAGAATATTTAACGACTCTTATTCGAATACAATCAGGGTCACAACAAAAGGGTTAAACTAAATTCGAATACGATCAGCTCCCAATGGTCATTAAAGCAGGGTACCTATGTTTGAGTTGTGCTTTGTAACAGACTCTCTTTGGTCCCTTTAATTTTTCCTGAGAACTCGAACTTTGCGAGAGATAAATTCTTTTTGAACCGGATATTGAGAGTTTCAAAGCTTGGTGAAACACAAATTTACCTTGAACCGGATTTGAGAGCTTCAAAGCTTTGTGGCAGATAAATTTCATTTGAACCGGATTTTAAACCGAACATTAAGAGCTTCAGTGCTTTGTGGGAGATTTCAAGTCTCTTGATCCGGATCTAAACCGGAATCCTTCTTTTTAAGCCGGAAATTTTCTGACGGCCCTTAAATTTTCACCAATATGGCGGTAGCCTCCGGGACCGGGTTATTTTTTTCCTCCAATGACCCGGAGTCCTTGAATGCATTGAAACCGACCAATGCTGCTGAGTCATATCATTATAGCCCCCGAGTCTCAAGACGACTCGAGGAGTTGGCTTTTAGATTCTCCATATTGACCATAGCATAAGGTGTATATCATTGGTGTTGATAGCGCGACGTGAATCCACAGAAGGTTGAGGTGACTACGGCGGGTTATAAATGATCCTGTATGAGCCGTGTCAGCAACTCGGCCAATGGTCCCTTCCAACTGGTTGTTTGAAGTTAACCAAACTGTAGTGGCGGAGACTTGTGCGCCTGCCCATTTGAACCATCCAGTGCAGACGGCAGCTGATAATACATGATAATTTGCCTCCAATTTTGTTGGAAGAAAAACCGGGCTTCCCAAGCAGTGACTTGCTCATACTCAATAATCAGCTCACGCAGACGGGTGCGGCCCGGTATGTTGATATAGACCAGGCCGCGAGAGACAGAAGGTAAAAACAACCGTAGCATCAGAGGTGGTACAGACATATGAGTTGGTCACGACGTTGTAAACCGGTGTGGTCGGGCGAGTCAATCACCGGCGCGGTAAGCCGCGCGGATGGGCGAATCAACCACGTCGTGTTGATGTAGTGAACAATTGTCCTACATCAAAAACATCGCAAGCCAGAGTAATTGCTCTTTTTTAAAGAAAACAATATATAATATATCAAAATTTACAGGATTGATTTCACCTGATATGTCAGGCAAGAAATTATCCACCGCGAAGTTGATGATCATCATGGTGAAGCTGAAATCAATCACGGCTGAGTCGCCCGCGGGAGCAGACAGATGAGCCGGCCGCGGCATTGTAA
Source organism: Aegilops tauschii subsp. strangulata (assembly GCF_002575655.3). Lineage (NCBI taxonomy): Eukaryota > Viridiplantae > Streptophyta > Magnoliopsida > Poales > Poaceae > Aegilops > Aegilops tauschii. The sequence continues at coordinate 31,253,756 of NC_053040.3, read as the reverse complement.
GCCGGTGCGGACGAGCGAGTCAATCGCAGGAGCGGTAAGCCACGCGGACGCCGAGTCGGCCGCAGGGGCGGACGGGTAAGTTGTCCGTCACATTGTAAGCCGGCGCAAACGTGTGAGCCGGCCGCAAGGGTGGACGGACAAGTCGTCCGTGGCATTGTAAGGCGGCGCGGATGGGCGAGTCGGCTGGCACGTAGATGTAGACCGGAACGCAACACACTCCTCCGTGAAGTTGTACAGCACAGCCGACCGTGCATCCGTGGTGTAATGGCATAAATAATTGTCCTGTGTAAAAATATTACAGGCCAAAGTAATTGTTCTTTAAAAAACAATAAATGTTTAATAGATAAATTTAGATGGATATCACCTGATGTTTGTGAACGACACATGATCTGTGCATAAATCCCATTAGCTAACCCGGCACATTGGATAGGCCGGACCGCAGGGCGGACAGTACCGACCGCAGCATCAGAGGTGGCTCAAACAGATGAACCGGCCGCGGTGTTGTAAACCGGTGCAGGAACGACGACCAGCTTTGCTAAAATGATGTCGGCATGCCCCCATCTCCGTGGCATAATACCACTTTTGTAGTGGATTTTGTCCTGCGTAAAATATTACCGGCCAAAGTAATTGTTTTTCGGATGAATTAATATGTACTAAAAACATATAGGAAAAATAGCACCTGGTGTTTGTCGGATGATCATGGACATGTAGCTTTATCCTCAGCGCGATCCATCAAAGGTAAGCATGTCGTTGACTCCCTTTTTTTAGGTGGTCCGGCTGGCGGTAGCCGAGGCTGCGCGACTCCGACATGTTGACGTAGAGTGGATACGTTCGTAGGCAGCCGGGTACAGATGAACGACGCGCAGCCTCCGGGCAACTCTGGACGCAGTATGGAAATCCTTCCAGATTTTTGTCTTATATGCTTTGGTTTCCATCACGTGAGAGACTATGACGGATCTGAGGTAGTACGAACACGCAACACTCAGGTTACACCCATCAATTACTGCCAGCTGCTCAAACACTAGCTCCTGTGGCCGATTTAATATCCTCTGACCCTCCACTTTTCCTGATGCGTAATGTGACCACGTAGCGGCGGCTGAATATGATGAGGTGGACCGGTTTGTAAGCGGAGATGGCGGCAGCTCCGATGGTGGGGCAGGCAACTGGCGGCGCATCGACAGCGACCGGAGGATATGACGAGCGATCCGTGGTGACCCAGAATCTGGGACAACTGACTTCGTGTTTTACGCCCATGTCTATATATCCTCCGGGTCGTAATCTACTTGATTTTTCTTTCTTTCCTTATTGCCGTGGCAGAGACCACAATGCCCAGCGATGCTTTTTTGGCAAGAACTAACAGCAGCATTCCGTGTCTCATCCGTACATCACACACCCGAGAAACAGGCAGCAGCAGGAAATCGATGTTCTCGCCGACTTGTGGTTTAACACGGCACAAAAATCTCCTATCGGTCCGTGCGACGTGATTCTTGCGCTAATCGGTCTTCAACTTGCAGCGGCGGCGATGCACCCGACGCCATCTTAATTTTCTTGAACTCAAAACTTTCATCTGTCTAATCGCGAGCTCCTCGATCCCTGAAGAGATCCCTCCAAAACCTCGACACCACCGTGCGCAGGCCCCACGGTGGGCGCCAACTGTCATGGAATTGTCACGACAGATGTCCTTAGTGTCAGGACTTAGTCGCGAGGCCAGCGCATCTATGTGTTAGCTTGAGAGGGGTTGGGCGGAATCGAGAGACGCAACACAAGACAAGGATTTAGACAGCTTCGGGCCCCGGGAAACATCATCTGGTAATAGCCCTACATGCTGTTTGTGGCTATGTCTCATTATGCTCATGAGAGAGTCGCCGGTAAGCCGGCTCTTTGTGTCTAGCCCTAGAGATTGTTTCTTGTTGCTTGTCCCTCTTTGGGTGCCATGCCCCTCCTTATATAAGTTGAAGGGGCGGGTTACATGACTAGTCCTAGTAGGATTAGGATTACTCTATTACAAGTGGAGTCCTAGTCTTGCTTCCTTTGTAAGGGAATATTCCTTACGCTTTTCTCTTAAGCCGGCCCATAACATGAGCCGGCCTTCTGGGCCTTGGGCCTAGTCTTCTATCTGACCCGCCGTCGGGGCCATCCATGAGTCGTCTGGTTCATGAGCTGTCTGAGCAATGAGCCGCCAGACCCATGAGTCGCTAGTGCTCCGCTGGGTCATCGGTGAAATGCCAAGTCCGGCCGGGTCATACTTCCGGCCAGGTCATACCACGGGGTGTATCCCCGACACCAGGGGATGCCCATCTTGCATGAGTACAACCCCAACACCCGTGTTAGAGGCGTTTGTCTTCACTTCGAAGGGGCGATCAAACCGTGGCAACGCTAGCACTGGAGCCGTGATGAGGGCCATCTTAAGGTGCTGGAAGGCAGCCTCCGCGTCCTCCGTCCATTGGAAAACGACCCCTTCTTCAACAAGTTTGTCAGAGTCCTACTGGTGATTTCAAAATTACGCACAAAGCGGCGATAGTATCCTACCAATCCCAGAAAACCTCTGACCTCCTTGACTGTTGATGTCTACTACACAACCTTCTTCTTGTAGACGTTGTTGGGCCTCCAAGTGCAGAGGTTTGTAGGCCAGTAGCAAATTTCCCTCAAGTGCATGACATAAGGTTTATCAATACGTGGGAGGCGTAGGTTGAAGATGGTCTCTCTCAAGCAACCCTGCAACCAAATAACAAAGAGTCTCTTGTGTCCCCAACACACCCAATACAATGGTAAATTGTATAGGTGCACTAGTTCGGCGAAGAGATGGTGATACAAGTGCAATATGGGTGGTAGATAAAGGTTTTTGTAATCTGAAAATATAAAAACAGCAAGGTAACTAACGATAAAAGTGGGCACAAACGGTATTGCAATGCTAGGAAACAAGGTCTAGGGTTCATACTTTCACTAGTGCAAGTTCTCTCAACAATAATAACATAATTGGATCATATAACTATCCGTCAACATGCAACAAAGAGTCACTCCAAAGTCACTAATAGCGGAGAACAAACGAAGAGATTATTGTAGGGTACGAAATCACCTCAAAGTTATCCTTTCTGATCGATCTATTCAAGAGTCCGTAGTAAAATAACACCTATCACCTCATGATCACCTCAAAGCTATTCTTTCCGTTCAATCTATCCTAGAGTTCGTACTAGAATAACACCTTAAGTCACAAATCAACCAAAACCCTAATGTCACCTAGATACTCCAATGTCATCGCAAGTATCTGTGGGTATGATTATATGATATGCATCACACAATCTCAGATTCATCTATTCAACCAACACAAAGAACTTCAAAGAGTACCCTAAAGTTTCTACCGGAGAGTCAAGACGAAAACATGTGCCAACCCCTATGCATAAGTTCATGAGGTCATAGAACCCGCAAGTTGATCACCAAAACATACATCAAGTAGGTCACGTGATATCCCATTGTCACCACAAATAAGCACATGCAAGACATACATCAAGTGTTCTCAAATCCTTAAAGACTCAATCCCATAAGATAACTTCAAAGGGAAAACTCAATCCATTACAAGAGAGTAGAGGGGGAGAAACATCATAAGATCCAACTATAATAGCAAAGCTCACCATACATCAAGATCGTGCCAAATCAAGAACACGAGACAGAGAGAGATCAAACACATAGCTACTAGTACATACCCTCAGCCCCGAGTGTGAACTACTCCCTCCTAGTCATGGAGATCGTCGGGATGATGAAGATGGCCACCGGTGAGGGATCCCCCTCTGGCAGTGTGCCGGAACAGGGTCCCGATTGGTTTTTGGTGGCTACAGAGGCTTGCGGCAGCGGAACTCCCGATCTATTCTGCTCTCCGATGTTTTTAGGGTATATGGACATATATAGGCGAAAGAAGTCGGTCAGGGGAGCCACAAGGGGCCCACGAGGGTGGGGGCGCCCCCAGGGGGGTAGGGCGCGCCTCCCTGCCTCGTGGCTTCCTCGAAGCTTCCCTGACGTCTACTCCAAGTCTCCTGGATTGCTTCCGTTCCAAAAATAACTCTCCCGAAGGTTTCATTCCGTTTGGACTCCGTTTGTTATTCCTTTTCTTCGAAACACTGAAATACGCAAGAAAACAACAATTTGGGCTGGGCCTCCGGTTAATAGTTTAGTCCCAAAAATAATATAAAAGTGTTTAGTAAAGCCCATAAACATCCAAAACAGATAATATAATAGCATGAATACTTCATAAATTATAGATACGTTGGAGACGTATCAGCATCCCCAAGCTTAATTCCTGCTCGTCCTCGAGTAGGTAAATGATAAAGTAATAATTTATGAAGTGTGAATGCTAGCAGGTGCACAAGTTTGATGAATGATAATTTCAATCACCTTTTCAAGCATCATTATATATCATAAAGCTTTTCATGATGAAGTAACAAGCTATTCACATGTTAAAGTATAGATCATAAACTTTCTTGAAAACTAACAAACTATGTTCTCAGTCATCAAACAATTGCGATTCATCTTATTTTCAGGAAGGGTCTATGTAAGAGCTTTGATTTAGCAAATCCCACATACTCAACTATCATATAGTCTTCCATGATTGCTACCACTCAAAGCATATTTTTAGAACAAATAGCATCCATCGAACACAGAGAAAGATAGGGGCTTAATCTTTCGCCTCCCAACTTATTTATCATATAAATAATTGCCAACAATAATAATTCATGATCAAATATATTTGAATGGCCATATATGCTTAGATCTTTCTCCACCACATGATGCTTGCCAACTAAAAGGTAGGTTGGAGTGAGAAGGAATACTATCGACTCTTGCATAAAAGTAAAGGATAGGCCATTCGCAGAGGGAAGCAGGGATTTGCAGAGGTGCCAGAGCTCGAAGTTAAAATAATTTTGAGAGGTATGCTTTCATTGTCAACATAACGACCAAGAGTTCCCAATATCTTCCATACTAGATACATTATAGGCAGTTCCGAAACAGAAAGGTAAAGATTTTACTGCCCCTCCACCAACAATCACACTCCACGGCTTGTCCGAAACAACGGGTGCCATCCAACTTTCAACAATCTTGGGGGAGTTTGTTTAAATTATTTGCGAATTTGTTTTTGATCTTTTGATCGTAGGACTGGGCATCCCAGTTACCAGCCATTTTCTCGTGAATGATGAGCGGAGTCCACTCATCGTGAGAATAACCCACCTAGCATGGAAGATACCGATAGCCCCTAGTCGCTACATGAGCGATTCGGGCATACAAAACAGATTATTATTTGAAGGTTTAGAGTTTGGCACATGCAAATTTACTTGGAACGGCAGGTAAATACCGCATATAGGTAGATATGGTGGATACTCATGGAAGAAACTTGGTTCAAGGAATTTGGATGCACAAGCAGTATTCCCGCTTAGTACATATATTTTGGCTAGCAAAAGATTCTAAATAGCAAGCACCACATGTTAGAGGATCCATAACAATATAACTTCTATACAAATATACCCAAGCATAACTCATTATGTTGTTTTCCTTGTCCAACTTCAACTAATTTGCTCAGGTTTGAAAATAATTAATGGGGCTCACAATCATAGAAGATGTCCAAGATAGTATATTTATATGTGAAATCTCTCTTCCGTCAATATTCTTTCATGAATTGTTCGAGTGACCAATACAATGTTTGCTAACCTTCAAAAAATTTACCACCTCTACTTCTTATATGTGAAGGCATTACTCCCCATGGGAAAGGCATATGAAACACATATAATTTCAGATTTATGACATTCAAATATTTACTCATAGTACATAAGTGAAGCACACGAGTAAATGACAAACTACTCCAAAAAGATATAAGTGAAGATCAATGAGTAGTTAAATAATTATGTAGCTATGTGAAGACTCTCTCTCATTTAAGAATTTCAGATCTTGGTATTTTATTCATGCAGCAAGCAAAACAAAATAAAATAAATGACATTTCTAAAAATAGCAAACATCATGTGAAGAAGCAAAAACTTAGGCTCAACCGATACTAACCGATAATTGTTGAAGAAGAAAGGTGGGATGCCTACCGGGGCATCCCCAAGCTTAGATGCTTGAGACTTCTTGAAATATTATCTTGGGGTGCCTTGGGCATCCCCAATCTTGAGCTTTTGTGTCTCCTTAATTCCTCTCATATCACGGTTTCCTAAATCTCGAAAGCTTCATCCACAACAAACTCAACAAGAACTCGTGAGATAAGTTAGTATAAACCAATGCAAAAACCTTATCATTTTCTACTGTAACAAATCACTAAAATTATTATTCAACATTTCATACTAAATGCCTCTGCATATTTAATACTCCTATCCTCAGATAGAATCATTAAACAAGCAAACATATGCAAACAATGCAAACATAACAGCAATCTGCCAAAACAGTACAGTCTGTAAAGAATGCAAGATTCATCATACTTCCCTAAATCCAAACATTATGAAATACTACCACACTGTAGAAAATTTATCTGAGCTCAATATGCAAAAAGTTTCAACATTTTATCATATTCGAACTTTTCTAGGGAATTTTTGCAACATAAGTAAACTTTCTGTTTTGAAACAGCAACATGTATACTTGCAATATAAGCATGGTAAAGGCTATCCTTGACATTTTTATTAAAAATAGAGATGCAAAACATTATTGTAAATAACATCAGGCAAATACTAACAAAATAAAATGACGCTCCAAGCAGAAGACATATCATGTGGTGAATAAAAATATAGCTCCAAGTAAAGTTACCGATGAACGAAGACGAAAGAGGGGATGCCATCCGGGGCATCCCCAAGCTTAGGCTTTTGGTTGTACTTGAATATTACCTTGGGTTGCCTTGGGAATCCCCAAGCTTAGGCTCCTGCCACTCGTTATTCCATAGTCCATCGAATCTTTACCCAAAACTTGAAAACTTCACAACACAAAACTTAACAGAAAACTCGTAAGCACCGTTAGTATAAGAAAATAAATCACCACTTAGGTACTGTTTTGAACTCATTCTAAATTCATATTGGTGCAATATATACTGTATTCCAACTTATCTATGATTCATACCCTCCGATGCTACTCATAGATTCATCAAAATAAGCAAACAACATATAGAAAACAGAATCTGTCAAAAAGAGAACAGTCTGTAGTAATCTGAGTCAAACGTATACTTCTGGAACTCCAAAAATTCTGAAATAAATTGGTGGACCTGAGCAGTTTGTCTATTAATCTTCTGCAAAAATAATCAATTTAAAAGCGCTCTTCTGTAAAAAATGACAGCTAAACTCGTGAGCGCAAAGTTTCTGTTTTTTACAGCAAGATCACATTAACTTCCTCCCAAGTCTTCCCAAAGGTTCTACTTGGCACTTTATTGAAACAAAATATATAAAACATGATTACTACAGTAGCTTAATAACGTGAACACACAAAAACAGTAGGGGTAAATATTGGGTTGTCTCCCAACAAGCGCTAACGTTTAACGCCCCTAGCTAGGCATGATGATTTCAATGATGATCACCTAAAAGATAAGAATTGAAACATAAAGAGAGCATCATGAAGAATATGACTAGCACATTTAATTATAACCCACTTCCTATGCATAGGGATTTTTTGAGAAAACAACTTATGGGAACAATAATCAACTAGCATAGGAAGGCAAAACAAGCATAACTTCAAAACTTTAAGCACATAGAGAGGAAACTTGATATTATTGCAATTCTTACAAGCATATATTCCTCCCTCATAATAATTTTCAGTAGCATCATGAATGAATTCAACAATATAACCAGCACCTAAAGCATTCTTTTTCATGATCTACAAGCGTAGAAAATTTACTACTCTCTACATAAGCAAAATTCTTCTCAATCTGAATAGTGGGAGTATCATCAGAGACTCGAATACTATAAATTGTTTCCACGTTAAAAGAGTAGTGTTCAGAAAAAGGGTGATCATAATCATGAGAAGTTTTATAAATATAATCATCACTACTCTTTATAGCATCAGTATCATCACAATAATCATCATAGGTAGCAACTTTGTTCTCATCATAATCGATTGAAACCTCTTCCAAGGTAGTGGAATCATTACTAAATAAAGTCATGACCTCTCCAAATCCACATTCATAATTGTCACAATAAGATTCAACACCCTCCAAAATAGTGAGATCATTACTTGCTAAAGTTGACACTCTTCCAAACCAACTTTCATCAATATAATCATCATAAGTAGGAGGCATGCTATCATCATAACAAATTTGCATATCAAAACTTGGGAGGCTAGAGATATCATGTTCATTAAACATAGCGTCCCCAAGCTTGGGACAAACATTAATTGCAGCAAATAAATTCTCAAACATGTCATTCTCATCAAACATAGCATCCCCAAGCTTTGGCCTTTTCATATCATAAGCATAATCACTCTCATCATTAATAGTATGGATAGCACCAATAGTATAGCAATTATCATCATCACAATGAGTAATAGGAGCAACATCGTTTGGGAGGGATACCTTTTTACCTTTGTTTCTCCGTCTTTTCTTTTTCTTCTTCACATCATGTGTGGGTTTAATCCTCTTTTTTGAGCTCCTAATGAATGAGATTCGTTGAATAGAAGGCTCCTCCTCATTACCCGATTCATCATAAGAAATAATAGGAGGATATTGGGAAGCCTCTTCCCTTTCATTAGTATTCTCTTCATCTTCTATTTCTTTTCTTTTCTTTATGTAATTGGCAATATAAGGATTTTCAATGCAATTCACCGTACAATATATAAAAATTTCTTCTAGATCAAAATCAAGAAATCTATCAAGATTAAATTTTGGAATACCGTCAGTTATATGTTTCATTTCTTCATACCCCAAAAGAAGACTAAGCTCTTTATGATGCTCAAGGGTAATCAAGTTATCACAATTTTTGGACACGATTTGATCATGAAACAAATAGCATTGGAGCTTTAAATGACCATGTTCATTGCAAAGTTCAGAAGGATGGCGATAAATATTGAATCTTTCAGCACAATCATTTCCCTCAAGTGGATGACCTAAGGTTTATCAATCCGTGGGAGCCGTAGATTGAAGATGGTCTCTCTCAAACAACCCTGCAACCAAATAACAAAGAGTCTCTTGTGTCCCCAACACACCCAATACAATGATAAATTGTATAGGTGCACTAGTTCGGCGAAGAGATGGTGATACAAGTGCAATATGGATGGTAGATAAAGGTTTTTGTATTCTGAAAATATAAAAACAGCAAGGTAACTAACGATAAAAGTGAGCACAAACGGTATTGCAATGCTAGGAAACAAGGCCTAGGGTTCATACTTGCACTAGTGCAAGTTCTCTCAACAATAATAACATAATTGGATCATAAAACTATCCCTCAACATGCAACAAAGAGTCACTCCAAAGTCACTAATAGCAGAGAACAAACAAAGAGATTATTGTAGGGTACGAAACCACCTCAAAGTTATCCATTCTGATCGATCTATTCAAGAGTCCGTAGTAAAATAACACGAAGCTATTCTTTGCCTTCAATCTGTCCTAGAGTTCGTACTAGAATAACACCTTAAGACACAAATCAACCAAAACCCTAATGTCACCTAGATACTCCAATGTCACCACAAGTATCCGTGGGTATGATTATACGATATGCATCACACAATCTCAGATTCATCTATTCAACCAACACAAAGAACACTACTAGGGAAAAGCCTAGCAGCAGCGCAGGTTCTAGGTATATCAGTAGCGCGGGGACCGGCGCTACTAATAAGGCGCTACAGCTAACCCATAGCAGCAGCGCGTGCACGCCCGCGCTACTGCTATACAAGTGTAGCAGCATCGTGCAGCGTGGAAGCTCGCTACTGCTAATAGCTCTAGCGCGCCTTGGCCGTAAGCGCTACTGCTATAGTCACGCTACTGCTAACTTTCCTCCACTCGCTACTGCTAATTTTAGTAGTTTTTGAATTTTTTTCTGCATATTTGTTTTGTATTTCAACATGCTTTATAAAAGAATCTTTAGCACATACAAATGTCATTATCATACACATACAAATGGCTGTGAGACCACAAATGTAATCATAGCATATACATACAAATAGTCTCATCATAATCATCATCCAACACAAAGTGGTATCTGGTCATCATTTCAAAAATAACGATACATACAAGTCTCGAATACTTGCAACTACAACTTCATCCATCTAAACAATGATATACGCGAGAAGTGCTATCACTATGAGTGATAGTGGAACTATGCAGTACATGAGGCGGCGGTCATGAGTCCTCTCTCGCGCTCGCCTGAACCTCAAGTAACTAGCTTGCGGTTCTTGTCTACTTTTGAAGCCTTTATGGCTGGCACCCGAGACCCCCTGCACTTGCGCCTGACACTCATGACACTCGTCATACACCCCCGGAACCTTCCCTTCGTACACGACATAGCACTTCGCCATCAAGAAACTAGGTACCTGTTAGAGATGCATCTTCATCAAGAGGATGTACAATCATATGCAACAAAATATACTAGAGCAGCACGAAAAAGAAAGGGTTAGCAACTAGATGCAACATACAATACGCAAACTAATTAACTAGAGGTACGCAGGTCATCGTACGCAAACTAACAAAGTAGCGTTAAGCAAGTTCGGCAGGGACCGTGGACATCACAAAGTTTCATCGCTACAGAAAGTATACAAGTTCAACCGACACATATTATCATCATCGGCATCGTAAATCACTAGAAGTTCCATCCTTCCATATCATCGAGGATGGACCCTAGCTTCTTGAACGGCGTGAGGTCTAGATGTTGCATGCTTATGCGAGTTCGGACGTCAGCTCACGATATAGGGCCGTGGTGGAACATCCCCTTCTCATTGACGACTTCTTTCATGATGATCGTCGCAATGTCCCTTTGGATGCGAAAGAAGTCATCTCTAAGTTTATAATCCGCTTCTCCATGAGATACTAGCCACTTGTGGATATGATCATCATTTCTACTTGTCATGCGAAGCTTTTGGTGATCCCTGCTGAACTCAATCATGAGATGGACGATGTAGAATCCATCCTTCTTGCTTGGTTTTGGGACATGGATGCAGCAGAAGTTAGTTTTATGCATGAAACCCATCTTCTTGTTCCTTTGTTTCCTGATCTGCATGTGGCCACCTCTAATGCTGAAACCTTGGAGAGCATCATCTAGAATATTCATTATGTGGGTGTAGTCCTTTTTCTCGTAGTCTCTGGAAGGGTCCAAATACACGACGTGGGAGACTCGCAGGTAAAGAACGATAAGGATGGCGCGCCCGTTGCTGTGGGGAAAAGACACCTCAAATTATTCTCCATATGAGCGAGAAGGAATGATTGAAATGTACGAAAGGGTTGTCCGGAACTGACTTACTTTGGATGATAAGGCAGGAGGACAATTTCCTGGTCCTTATTCTGTACCATGAAGTTTTGGAGGTAGTCCCTAGCAGTTTCACGCTCAAAGTCGCCGAGACTCAAGAAAGACTCGTGCATGTAGTACGGATCCGCCACACAGATTTGCGAGACTTCTTCTCTCTTCATGACGGAGCTCATATGTAGCGCAAAAAGGTGGACGATTGTAAAATCGAGCCGCCTTGTCAGAAACATCTCAAAGATATGGTCAAACCGCAGGAAGAACACCTCCGTGGGCCGTGTGTCGACATAGTACTTCCCCTCAGGCACACGAGCCGCGTATGTCGGATATCCTGGATCCTTTGAGGCTAGTAGGCTTTTCTCAGTCGACAGCACATGGTCGTGCAGTCTCCTGAGATCCCCTGATAGTGCCTCCAGCGGTTTCGGCAGTAGCATCGGCTCGCCCGTGAGATGGAACATGGCCGCACCTTTCACGGGTACATGCTCTTCAGAATCCATCGTCTGGCTGCTAAGTGCTCTAGCTTGTTTGGAGGCAGCTATCTACCCCGATCTCTTCCTCTCCTTTTTCTTGGGCACACCTCCCAGACCCTTCCTTAACCCCTGCCCCAGTATTCCCGGGCTAAGTACTTTACGACCCCCGGCTAGTTGAGCCTGTGTTGAGGCGGCATCTTCAGGCGTGTCCTGTGAGGATTTCATGAAGATAGACTTTTTGCAATCCCTGCTACAACCTTCCTGCCCGGGCATATCATCCATATCCTCATTAGCATGCTGATAGCCCGATTCGTCATATGGTTGACTCATCATATCTATGTCACAGTCATACGCGTTTGTATTGAGGAAACCCATAGGGTCGACCTCCGTCTCATCATCCATTCTCTGTTCTACAGGACCGATTACATCAGCCAGTACTATTGCACCCCCTTCATCACGTCGTCCGCCGCTCTCACCCGGCACTACAGGAGCTGGTAATTGCGTAGGCGGGGTGGTGGTCTCCGCACATGCTTGCTGATGTGTGGTTATTGGTGTGCTCTAGGCCGGCTCCAGACGAATAAAATTCTTCGGCCATAGTAGCACCCAACCCTTGTAGCTTCCAATCCGCGGCGGGGTCTCGTCGTCCTCTCGCACATGCTGTACTGGAGGAGGCAAATCCTCATGCCCTGATTTCACACTGGACAAGCTAACCCTGAAGTGCCTAGCGGGGATCGGCTAGTTGTGGAACGTGGGTTGCAAGGGGTTCATTATCATCCCCTTTCCCACGTCCACCTTCTGGCCTTTGATCAAGTAGAGTATGGTGCACGGGGTTTCTTTGGCCTGCAAACACATATGTCTGTGGCGTAAAACATCCGAAAGGCAATGAAAATGGAATATTCTATATATATATATATATATATATATATATATATATATATATATATATGTTGGTGCGACATGTAATTACCGTGACGGCGTCGAGCTCAGCCAAAGACGAAGGCCCACCTAGCACGCTAGAGACTGAGGACGGGCTGCTATCAGCGGGAGCGACTGCAAGAGGAGGCCTGATTGCGTGAGCAAGTGATGGTGCGGTGGTGTTGTTGTTCATGGAGTTGCTCCCGACGAAACTGGGCAACGGGAAATCATGTACCGTCTTGTCTGGATTTTCCTTTGTCCAGTTGATGATAGCTCGAACCAAGTTAGTAGCGAAATCATTTCTGCAGGCAGTTATAGCTGCATTGACTGCCTGCTGTAGCAACTCATTTTTCTCCTTGCCTTTTTTTTCGCGTCCCCAGCTGCTTTTTTCTCGACTGCAAGCTTCACCTTCGCGTCGATGTCTGCCTGACTAAACTTCTTTTTCTGCTTCTTGGCCTCCGGGCCCTCGTTGTAAAACACCTTCCACGTGGCGCCGTCTCCAGCGTCGTGCACACGACCATATTGCGGCCGCTGGCCCAAAGGGAGTCCCTTAAGTTCGTTCAAGGCCCGGTTGAGAAGGGTGTCCCACTTGGGCCTCATCGGAGAAGTAGGGCTTTCGGCTGCAAGCTGGTGTTGCTTCTCCTGCAGAAGGAGCGTGAACCGTTTAGGAATGTGTAGTTGACTAGATATGGAGCTAAATGTAAGGTGGTAAAAGAATAATTACCAGTAGTCTAATCAATTTCCTCGTGATCTGGTCTGTGTAAAAAACCTTCTTTTCCTTGTCCCACTTGTAGCGGGCCCTGATGAAGTCACGCTCCAAGGGGTTGGTGAACTTCGCGAAGGGGTCTGGGATACCCGCGGCTTCACGTTCCGCGTCCTCCTTATCCCATATGGGCCTTTTACCGAGGTAGCCACGGCTTCCGAGGCGATGCTTCCCCGTGTTCCTTTGCTGAAGGCTCTTGAATTTCGCAGCCTTAGCCTTGGCTGCCTCGGTAGCACAAGTGTCCTTGAACTTTTCGAACTCCTCTTCCGTAAGTGTCGGATTTTCCTCCAGAATCTTGGACAGGGGTTCCTCAGCCTCAGTAGCTCGTTTCACCCTCCCTTTCCAGGAGGCCAAATCATTGCTGAACATGCCCATGGCGTGATTGTTAATCTTTTTCATCTTCGGATCACCCCACGGTTGTTCTATGTTATCATCCCGGTCGGGGAACTTGAATCTCTTGTGCAACTTCGTCAGGAGCAACTGCGTCAATGTTCTTTACTCCTTAAGTCATCGTCGTTGATACTTGCGCATTCCCGTAGGATGCATCCTACTTGGTTCCCATAGCACTTGCGAGGTTCTTTCGGCTCTAATGGCTCAAACTTGCCAGGTGCCATCTTTGTGATCACTAGTCGTCCAATCCCTAGTTTGTTAGGTTTTCGTATCCTCTCCTTCTTCTTTTCGGTAGCGGCATCGGCGCCGGTACCTTCCCCGCCGGTATCTTCCCCGCCGGTACCTTCCCAGCCGGTCTCGGCGCCGCCATTGGTGTCAATGTCGGCGTCAGTACCATCATCGAGGCCGACCTGCAAACCTTGCTTAGCGGTCAAATAGTCGAGGTACTCTTGTTCACCCTCATAATCCATATCGTCTGCATCTTGGTCAGAAGGCCCAGTTTCTTCGTTGTTCGACATGTTTCCTATGTTTAAGTCTCCTCGTTTAATTCTAAAAGTATGAAAAAAATGAGAAATGACATAAAAAAAGAAATCTATGTTTGCCGGAATGTCGTTTCCCAGCAACTCCCAACACTCGATATGCCTACTATCTAGCACAAATCATGCAAAAATTCACGGAAAATTTCGGCATGACCTTTGCTAAAAAATGGACATATCGAGCGCCTGAAATCCACCGGAACGGAAATGAATCAACATTCCGGCGTAACATAGGCCACTCGGATCATTTGCCGTGCACATAATCATCATTTTCCAAATATGACATTCCCAAAACATCACATGTCCAAATGACATGTCCAAATTCCAAACATGACATGTCCACATATCACATGTCCAGTTCAAATTTGCATATAAATTCAGCCTACCTAAATTTGGTTTAACAAGGGATGTTGATTTGGACAATTGTTAAATGATGCCTTTTCTTTTAGCTACAATTGCTTAACCCTAAATTTTTGTCCTATTTTAAAACCTAGCTAAATTCATAACTAAATAGATAACCTAATTAACCTGGGGAGGGGGGTTTACAGAGGGTGCAGAGGCGAGAAGGCAGGCCCGACGACGGCCGAGGTTGGGAGGGGACGAAGCAGAGGAGGGAGGCATGGCACGTCGGGGTCGGGGGCGAGCGCCGGGGCGCGGCAAGAGCAGGGCGTCGGCGGTGCGACGGGGGAATAGAGAGTGGGGATTTGGGGGGAAAAAGGCGGGATGGCGCAGAGAGAGTGAGGATTTTGGATTAAGTGGACATAGCAGTAGCGCGTTTAGAGAAAACGTGCTACTACTATTACAGGCAGCTATAGCAGTTTTATATGGAAACCGCTACTGCTACCTTGACTAGCTGTAGCTCTTTTTCAGTACAGCGCTACTGCTATAACCAGTACCTATATAACAGTTTCCCTTTTTCTTTTCCTTTATTTTCTCTCACTTTTTTTTTCGAGAGCAGTGAATGAAGGGAAGGCGATATATATTGCATCATTTGACGGTTAAATATGTATACAAAATAGGAACATATATATTACATCATTGGACCCATGCATAATAATGGCTAAGTGTGTATACAAAATAGGAACATATATATATTACATCATTTGATCGATAACATACGGTTCCTTCATAATTGAGCCCCTCATTGTGACTTTGCCTTTTCCATGGAGTACGATTTTTCTTAGGTAATGTAGTATTGATTCTTCTTTTGACGTATACTTCATCATCATCGTCATCTTCCGTCATTGGGTTGCCGTACTGTCGTGGAATTGTCACGGCAGATGTCCTCGAGCTAGGACTTAGTCGTGGAGCCATCGCAACTAGGAAGCTTGAAGGGGTTAATGCGGGACAAGGAACACGAGGGTTATACTGGTTCGGCCCCTTACGGTGAAGGTAAAAGCCTACGTCCAGTTTGAGGTGGTATTGATTAGGGTTATGATCACCAGGGAGCTAAACCGCTATGCCCGGCTCTTGATGAGATTGTTCTTCTCCCTAAACCGCTGCCGGGTCGTCCCTTTATATAGGGAGGCTAACGCCCAGCAGCCCTTAGAGTCCCGGCCGGCTCATAAGAGCGTCCGACTCGGACACTCAATCATACTTGCCTTGCACTACAAGTTCTACCATAATAACAATTGTAACTACGGGCCTTAAGCCATATCCGGGTCTTAAGCCCATCTCTGGCCCACCATCTTCAAGCTTGGCTCCGTGTTCTGGTAATGACCCTTAGAGTAACCCGGCCACTCCTGGCGGGTGACTCTAAGGTCTATATCCTCAACATTAGGCCCCAGATTGATTTGAGCCGGCTCATGTCAATCTTCAACTCTTCCGACATAAAAAATCTCCGGCTTACCTTTCATGTGAAGGCCATAACCCGGCGTGACGTCATCCTCTGGACTCCGGATAATCCGCCGTGACGTCATCTTCCATTACGCCCGTTTTTTACTCCACCAGATCCGCAACGGATCTTTTGCTTTACTGTCATTCCGAAAATCGAGGCGTCGTGGGGGGAGATAACCACGCCGCGGTCTCCTTGAATCTCACGCCCACTTATGAACCTGCCTTATAAATAGGCCGGCCCGACAGGCTCTCAGCCACTTCCTCTCCATCTTCTTCCTCGTGCCATCGCCCCTCTGCCCGAGCTCTGCTACTACCGCCGTCGTCTCACCTCCGGTCTTCGTCAACCTTGGCCGCTGCATCACCCTGATTCGGACCAGATAAACGGCGGCGATCTCCGCTCTTCTCCAGCTCCGGTGAGTCTCTTCTGCCCTGCTAGAACAGATCTGCGGTAGGGTTCAAATAGTTCGTCCGTGTTCTTCGCCATTGTCCGCAAGCTTCGGTAGTTCTCATAGTTACTGCCCTTATTTGATCTTTAGCCTTGCATAGAATAAGTGCGGCGGTTGTTTTGGACTCATTTCAAATGCCCGTAGATCTCTTTCTACTGCATAAAGGCTTCGTTCGAGCTCAAGAACATCTGCTCGTCCGTTTCTAGGTCTAGAAAATTTTCATTTCACCCGACCATCTTGATCCAAAAAAGTTACTGCAATATGCGAAACCTGTTTTACCATACTTAGTAAAAACTGCAATCATTGAATCTTGGCGGCTTACAATTCCGGTTTAAAGAAACCACGTGCCGTAGAATCTTCCGACTTAAAGAAAACCATGCTTCGAAGAATCCTCCGGCTTAGCTGTGATAAGGCCGTAGATAATCAATTTACTCTAAATGCCCCTGCGGCTTAAATAACCCACTGTACCTGAGTATATATCATTAGTCCCCTTCATAAGCCGCCACCTTAGTTTTGAACTGTAGATCTCCGGCTTATAATTAACCCGGACATTTTTCCTTTTTGTCATAGACCGCCAACTTTCATCATGCCTCCCAAGGCTCCCATCACTTGCAACTGGATGAGGTCCAACGTCACCAACGAGACCCTAGCCAATTTTGTTAAGTCCGGATATCTGCCTAAGAAAGAAGTCATGTCCTACCGTGCCCCTGACCCGTCGGAAGAGAGACCACAGCCAAAGGACGGGAAGGTGGTAATTTTCGCGGATCACATGAGCCGGGGCATCACACCGCCCGGCTCAAAGTTTTTTAGGGACGTGCTCAACTTCTTCGACTTGCGGCCTCAAGATATAGGGCCCAACTCCGTATCCAACATCTGCAATTTTCAAGTCTTCTGCGAGGTTTACCTTGGAGAAGAGCCTAGTCTGCTGCTCTTCAGAGAGCTTTTTTACTTAAACCGCCAGAATGAGTGCGCCAACGGACCAAGTCTGGAGTTAGGTGGCATTTCCATCCAGCGGCGTAGGGACTGTCTTTTCCCTTACGCAGAGCCGCCGAGCCACCCCAAGGACTGGAACATGACTTGGTTCTACTGCCAAGACACGTCCCCGGCTGATGAAAGCCCGCTGCCCGGCTTTCGCCCAACACGTCTGGAGCCGACTCACCCACTGTCGGACAAGCTGACTCAAGCGGAGCGCCAGCCTCTGCTTCCTACTATCAACAAAATCAAGGCCCTCCTGGGCAACGGTCTGAACGGAATCGACCTGGTCCGGGTCTGGATCTCATGGCGGGTGATCCCATTGAGCCGCCGCCCTGGCTTAATGTGTGAGTACACAGGGCGAAAGGATGACCCTCAGAGGCACAGCCGCAATGATCTTCCAGAAGATGTTGCAGAGGAGGAGACCAAGGCTCTTTTAAACGAGAGCCTGGCAGACTGCGGAAGGACCGGGTTAGCCCCCTTCTGGAAGACCAATCCAGCCCCAGCGGTAAGCCGCTGACTTTAACTTTTTATCTTTGTCTGCATATAACCTTCATCTGAACCGTTTTAAGAATTCATCATTATATTTTTCAGGCAGATGATAAGTTCTGGCGGGTCAAATATGACCATGAGGCGGCCAAGAAGGCCAGGAAGGCGAAGAAAGCCGCCAAGAAAGCCGCCCCTCGCAAAAAAGGAACCAGACCTACTGCTTCGGAGCTGATGCAATTAAGCGACAGCTCCGAGTCAGAGGTAACCCCTAAGCCTTTAAATTCTTGCTGTAATTGTTGTTTGTTGCTGTCCGCCTTATCAACACTTGCTCATTGACAGGATGACACCGGCGCCAGTAACCCGGTGGTTGAAGAGGTAATGTCACTTTCCTCTGACTCGGAGCCCTTGCCACAGCTGAAAGTCCGAAGGGTAACCCAGAAAGTAAGCTTTTCACATCCTTTAGCTTACCAAGACCCTCAATTTATTTTGAAGCGACAGGTTCATGAAAGCCGGCGTCACACCCGGACCAACAAGGACACCGATCTCTCCGCCGGGTTACCCGACGCAACAAGGAAGCGTCGAACTGAGGTTTTTTCTCACTTGTACCCTTTTCATCCGTTGGCGGGTGTTATCCGTCAGCCACTCAATTCTTCTGACTCCAATTACCAAGAGACCTCCCCCTCTTCGGGTGACTCCATGCAGTCAAATCTGCCGGCTTTCAAGACCGCACCCGGGTAACAACAATCATCTCATGCTATTCTGATCTTTACTCATATTCTTTGTACTAACCTTTGTTGTTCTTTCAGTGCCCAAGCAAAGCTCACCAAGAGGGTGAAGAAAACCAAGTCGGCCGGAGTGCCGGATTTGCCTGAGCCGGCGGTGACAGTCCAAGAACCGCCAGCTGCCTCCGCCCCCGAAGCCACCACTCCAATGGACACGGCACCTGAAGCCACCGCCCCAACTACCAAGGCGACGACCGAAGCTTCGGTTAACCTGGAGGCCTCCGGCTCAGCTCCACCAGCAGATGACCCGGACGTGGTAATCACCCGGACGGAGTTGTTGAGCCGAGGAGACCGACCGTGTTGGCCAAGTGCTCCGCCAAGGGGGAGTTGCTGCAGCCCCACCGGGCGAATCTGGACCTCTCCAGCTACACCAACTTGAGCATTGGAGAGCTCGTCTTCGGCTACATCAGCCAAGTACACAAGAGCCGGGACACCGAGATCGCCATGGTAAACCAGATCCAGCAAAAATCTGAGGTAACCTTCTGCCATCCTCTTACTTACTGCATAGTTACCTTTGCCATGCTAACCCCCAAGTCGACGACTTATGATTTGAATATGTTGTAGACTTAGGTTCCGGCTTACTCAATTGAGCCGGCAGTATGAAGATAGATACGTTCAATATGCATTAGCCCCCAAGTGCCAAGTGTCTTTGCTTGGAAAGTGCTTGGGACTTATATAGTAACTGCTCATGTCATAACCCGGAAATTATACAGGCTGTTGGCAAGAAACTAGAGGCGGACCTTGCGGATCTCAAGAGCCGTCTGAAGACGCAGGAGATGGAGACCCGGAAGGCAAACGCCAAGTTTGTATCTAGCATCGCCGCTCAGGAGAAGCTGAAGACAGAATTTGATGCTGAGCGGAAAGCCTGGGCTGAAGAGAAGGCCGCACTGGTGACCCGGGCGTAACAGGCGGAGAAGGCTCTCTCTGAGAAGACCGCCGAGCTCTCCGGCCTAAAGCGCCAGGTTTCCCAAATGGTGGCCGCCATCTTCGGTAAGTCGCCTCACCGGCTTTCATCAATGTTAGAATGTTTATATCTCATGATTCATCCTTGTCGCCGACTTACTTGATTCTGTTAAACAGGTCCTAGAAGTGCCAACCTCAACCAGAGCGTGGTCACCAAGCTAAAGGCCGTGTATACCCTGGTGGAACAGCTATACACCGGGTCACAGCGTGCCTTAGCTGTGGTGGCTCTATCCAACGAGGTGCCGACTCACCTGGCAGAAGTCCTGCGCCGGCTCGCCGTTCTGCCTCAGCGGATCCAAGAGCTGCGACGGGCTTCTGCGAGAGCCGGAGCGATCGCCGCGCTGAGCCGGGCCAAGGCATTCCTGCCGGAGTTAGACCCGGCGGACATGGCCCTTGGCTATCCAAGCCTGAAGGAAGACGGCTCGGCTTTCGATCAGAAGGACTTCGCGGCGTGCGTGAAGTCTGTACGCCCGGTGGCCACCCTCATCGGGAACGACACAGACCTGACCAAGTACCAGCCGGGTTACGACGCGAAGAATCAGAGGATTCCAACCCCTCGCTATGAAGCCCTCAACCTGATCCCGCCGGCTCGTCAGCACACCTTCGCCCCGGAAATTGACCCGGCCGGGTTGATTGACGAGGAAGCCCAATTCGAGGCTCTCAGCGGCATCGACTGGAAGTCATCAACCTTCTAGGTCTTGGGATCAGCCGGAGGAGAGGATAGGAACGAGCCGGAGACTTCCACTCAGCGGGCATCGTAACTCGGCTGGTGGTTTACCAAACAATGCTCCACCCCTTATAAACTTGATGAATTTTGTAATAGAGTAGGTGCAACAGTTTATCTCTGCCGTGCCATCGTGCACGTATTGAATGCCAAGGTCTTTTGAAGTTGTCTCCTTGATGTTTCGCCGGGTCATAATTATCCCTTTGTTTTTCTCAACCTCAAAGAGGTGCCTTTCAGTATCCTGCATAGAAAGGCAAATCACAAGTCTCGAGGCGGCTTACCGCCCTGAGAATCAGGTGTTTTGGATAGATAACCCGGAATATGAATCAAAAAAAGACTGGCCCTCAATTATACCCTTAACACAACCGTAATGACATACTTAGCAGTCTATGAGCATACTTCCGGGTTAGATAACCCGGGTACCAAGGTCGGTATCTTAGCTCCGATTTACTTGCCTTAATGACGCTCATGATGTTCAACTAACACTGTAAACCAAAGGTAAGCTGGCAAAGTGAAACCCGGCCGTACACATCTTGATATAATCAGAGTAAACTTGTGATAAAGCAGAAGAACTAAGGGGCTTCCGGTTCGAATACGACCAGAGACCCGGCCCAAAGGGGTTAAGCTAAGATTCGGATACGATCATATAGCCCCCAGTGGGTGTGGCGATGCCAATCAAGAGGGTACCGACAGCTATGTTCTCTTTGGTTCGAATACGACCCATGTTTGAACAGGAAGCCCCCAAGTGATTTTAAGAATTGTTTAACGACGCTGATTCGGATACGATCCACGTCGGTTCTCAGAGGGGGTTAAACTATGATTCAAATATGACCAAAGGTAACCTCCCAATGAGCTCGGCACTTTGCCAATCAAATGGGTATCGACAGCTATGTTCTCTTTGGTTCGAATACGACCCATGTTTGAACAAGAAGCCCCCAAGTGACTTTACTGTTTTATGGATAGATTCGAATACGATCATAAGCCGGATCCTCCGTTAAGTCATCATGTAATCTTATAATAAAAACAACACGTGCATATTTGGAGGAGAAAAAAGGACAGAGGTCCTGCTTTATTGCTTATCATAATATATACATAGCTGAGAGAAATATGTACACCATGAGAGCCGGTGGCTCAAGTGTAGTAAGGCCGAAGCTGAGCTATGTTCCACGGCCGACGGGTCTCTTCCTCCGACTTACGTGAATCTTTGTGCTCCCGAATGTCAATGAGGTAATATGACCCGACGGGTCTCTACAGTTGGCTCGAGGACATCTGATCGTAGTCTTCCTCGTTGGCGACTCCATCCATTCCAATGATTTTCCTTTTGCCTCTCCTCACGACAACATGGCTGGGATTGCACGGGTCGGTTATGAAGAAGCATTGTGTCACGTGCTTAGCGTGTACCCATGGCTCGTTTTTTGCGATAGCGTTCACGGTAGCGCTCTTGGCGTCGGGTATAGTCATGGCAGTGAAATTCCGGTTTTCTCTTTCGACATTCTTAGCCCATCTGACATGGAACATCATCGTGTTGTGCAGTCCAGCGTAGTCAAGCTCCCAGATCTCCTCGACCCTTTCGTAAAATCTTTCAGTTGCGCCGTTGTCGCTGCCGGTCATGCATTCCATCGTCACCCCTGAGTTCTGATCATCACTATCCATATCTTTGGCCTCCGTGTAGAACGTGTATCCGTTGATATCGTATGCCTGATAGGTTACGAGGTTGGGCGAGGGGCCATGTGCTAAGGCGTATAAGAGCAATCCGCCCTTAGAGCCCTCCTCCGGGGGATTAGCAATAATATGCTCTTTGAACCAATGCAGGAAAGTGGAGTTGTGCTCTCTACTAACTTCGGCGTCCGTCCTGCATACCCCCCGGTCACGATACTTCACTAGTAGAAAAAGGGCCTTTTGTCCCGGTTCTAGAGGGCCTTTAGTCCCGGTTCTGGAACCGGGACTAAAGGGTCGTTACTAAAGTTACCCCCTTTAGTCCCGGTCGAACCGGGACTAAAGGCTCTCCACGTGGCTGCTGCCTGGAGGTCCACCTTTAGTCCCGGTTGGTAACACCAACCGGTATTAAAGGATTTTTTTATTTATTTTGAAATATTTTCCCGATTTTCAAATTTCTGAATTATTTTAACCTTTAATCTCTAATCACCCCTCATCACTGCTCAATTTAATCTCTAATCACCCCTCATCATTCCAAATCATCTAACTTCCCGAACTGTCACCCATCCTCCCACTCCCCCAGCCTGAGCACGCTTAACTTCCGGGTTCTATTCTCCCTCGTTTCCAAGTCTGCACTTGTTGTTTTCCTGACAATAGTGAGATGTCAATCCTATTAACCCTCAGTAGTTTAGCTTGAGCATGAAGTCACACATTTCACTGTTTGAGTTTGAAACTATTGTTCTAAAAAACAACAATTATTTAGTAACACTAATATTTCTTGAATAAGTAGTTTGACCATTGTTTGACCACAATTTGACCACAGTTTGACCAGATTTGACCAAAATTCAAAAAAACCGAAATAATTATTTAGTAACACTAATATTCTTGAATAATTATTTAGTAACACTAATACTTCTTGAATAAGTAGTTTGACCAGATTTAACGAAAATTAAAAAAAACTAAAATTTGAGCATATCTTTTTTTCCTTTTGGAATCTGAGGATTCAAAAAATTTGCAAACAGGCCATAGGCTGTCAAAATGAGATGCGGATTTTCGTGCTGAACATCTTGATATATTATACGTTTTTTCTGACACCGTATGCAAAAGTTATAGCCGTTTTACACTTTCCCTACACTTTTTGCAAAACATGTCCAAATTTAAGTTTTTAAATTTTCCTAACTAGTAGATGTGGTAACATAACTACATCTCGAAGGATTTTAACTTTTGAAGTTTTTATCATTTTCTTTTGCTTTTTACAAAACTGAAACCATTAGTACCGGTTCGTGGCACGAACCGGTACTAACGGTCTCAACCCCATTAGTACCGGTTCGTGGCATGAACCGGTACTAAAGGTAGACCTTTAGTACCGGTTCATGCCACGAACCGGTACTAAAGGTAGACCTTTAGTACCGGTTCATGCCACGAACCGGTACTAATGGGCATCGCACCCTTTAGTACCGGTTCGTGGCACCAACCGGTAAAGGTCCCATTTGAACCGGGAGTAATGCCTGTATGGTGCCCTCGCCGCTCGAACCGGGACTAATGCTCACATTAGTCCCGGTTCGTAATGCAACCGGTATTAATGCTCTTTTCTGGCTGAACCAAAGCCCCTTTTTCTACTAGTGCTTCTTTGCGATAATTTCTTTGTGCAGTGCCACGAAAGGATCTACCTCGTCTAGGTGTTGTAGCACTACCAAGTTTGCTCTGTCAAAGTCGCTGCATCGATCTGAGTATGCCACGTGCAGTTCCCTGCGACCGTTGGAGTGACCTTCTCCTTCGAGCCTCCCATTGTGCTTGTTAACGGGCAAACCAACACTAACACCAGGCGGCTGCAGGTCTGCGCCATATAGAAAATTCTCGCAGAAAGAGATGCACTCTTGTGTTAGATAGCCCTGGACGATGCTTCCATCCGGACGGGACATGTTACGAACGAATCCTTTGATGATCCCATTCATCCTCTCAAACGGCACCATGTTGTGCAGAAATGACGGCCCCAGGTCTATTATGTCGTCCACAATATGGACACACAGATGCACCATCACGTCAAAGAACGCGGGCGGGAAGTACATCTCAAGCTCATTCAGTATCACAACAATCTCTTCCTGTAGCCTTCGGAGCTGCTTCAGACTGATCAACTTTCGAGAGATGACGTTGAAAAAGTTGGAGAGACCAATAAGCGTGTCACGGACGTGCTTGTCCATTATCCCTCTAAGGGCAACAGGTAGTATCTGCGTCATCATCACATGACCGTCATGGGACATCATCCCGCTGAACCTTTTCTTGTCTGTGTCTAGATATCTGCTTATCTTGCCACAGTAACCGGAGCTAACTTTGACTCCGGTAAGGCACTTAAAGAATTGACCGATCTCAGCCTGACTTAAGGTGAAGCAAGAAGTGGGGCAATAATCCTCTTTCTTTATTTTCTTGCCCTTCTTCTCCCACGCCTCTGTCTCCGTCTCTGTCTCATCTGACATTTTACGGGGCGGCATGTGCAGATCTTCCCTGATTTTCAAATCTTGCAAGTCTTTTCTTGCCTTCGGCCCATCCTTGGTCTTATCCGGCATGTTCATCAGTGTCGCAAGCAAGCTCTCAAGGACATTCTTACAGATATGCATTTGATCAAGGCAATGAGGTCTATCGAGTTTGTGCCAGTACTCCAAGTCCCAGAACACAGACCTCGTCTTCCATACCTTCAACAGCGGCTCCGACGCCTTTTTCATCGTCTTTCCCGGTGCGGGGCACTCCTTCCAGTTTTTCAACAGCTCATCGATTTCGGCACCGCTCCGCTTACGTGGAGGTCCTCGATGCTCAGCGTGACCATTGAATAGACCTCCATGGTTTCTCCACGGGTCGTCCTGTTCGAGCCATCTTCGATGCCCCATGTACACGATTTTCCCAGACCCTCCATCTTTCCTTGACGTTAGCTGCTGAGACGTCGTATCATCCATGCACCGCGTGCATCCGCAATATCCATGGCACACCTGGCCCGTGACATATCCGTAACCGAGATAGTCGTGCACCGTCGTGATCAGCGCGGCTCTCATGTAGAAATACTCGCCTTTGCTGGCGTCCCATGTCTTGGCCGGTGTTTTCCATAACGTGTCTAACTCCTCTAGAAGTAGCCCCAGATACAAATTAATATTATTTCCTGGTTGTTTCGGCCCTTGAATAAGCATGCTCATGTGAATGTACTTCGACTTCATGCACAACCAGGGGGAGGTTGTACATCCATACAAACATGGGCCATGTGCTATGGTTGGTGTTCTGGTTGCCAAACGGATTCATGCCATCGGTACACGCGCCGAGCACGATGTTCCTTGCATCACATTCGAAATACCGATAGAAGCTGTTCAACGCTCTCCACTGGCTTCCATCCTTGACGTGTCTCAACTTCGGATCATCTCCATCGTTGGGCTTCTTCCTCTCCGCGTGCCAGCGCATTAGCTTTGCTTCCTTGGGATCTACAAAATACCGCTGGAGAAGGGGAGTGATCGGTAAGTACCATACAACTTTCTGGGGACATTTCTTCCCTGCCTTCTTCTATCGAGAAGCATTGCACACCGGACAACTTGTTTTTTCCGCGTGCTCCTTCCGATAAATTATGCAATCGTTTATGCATGCATGGTATCTAACGTGCGGCAGATCAAGAGGGCACACGATCTTCTTGGCCTCATCAACACTAGTAGGACATAGATTCCCCGCGGGAAGAACATCCTTTAGGTACTTGAGATGCTCATCGAGGCTAGTGTCGGTCCATTTGTTTTTAGCCTTCGTCTTCAGGAGTTGGAGCGTGAAACTCAAGCGGGTAACCTCAGGATTGCAACCATCATACAATGGAGTGTTCGAGTCTACCACCGGTTGCTCCAGCTTAGCCTCCTCTCTAGAAGTAGCTCTCTCAGTACTCGTCTCCTTGCGAAGCAGTGCTTGAACATGAAGGTACCGCACGATTGAACTTAGTACTGACGAACTCTGCCGCGTGGGGTCCACGTCGTTCTCTCCGCCGCCATGTCCGGCCCCTTCTCCTCCGCCATGTCCGGCCCCTTCTCCGCCGCCATGTCCGGCCTCTTCCCCGCCGCCATTATCGATCATCTCTTCGTCTTGCCCCGTGTCATCATTGCCTGCCCCGTCGGCGTCCTCAACATCGTCATCCTCATCTTCAATTATCCACCGAGTATAGCCATCCATGAAACCAGTCATGAGCAGGTGCGCTTCGACACGACCATTGTCATAGGGGTTGAGCCAAACTATTCCTTTGCATTTTCGACACGGACATAAAACCTCTGTCCGGTTATTTTCTTTCATGTATTGCACCGCCGACCACAACCACCTTTCCACCATCGTTCCACTGACCATCATGAACGTCTGCACGGTAATAATAAACAAATTGATTATAAAAATGCATGCATGCATCAAAGTCATACAAAAATTTGGCATGACCTTCCCTAAAAATAGGACATATATAGATCTAGAGTTTGCCCGGAATTCGCCGAAACGGAAATAAATTGACATTTCGGCAAAACATAGGCAACTCAAAAGGACAATTTTGCATCAACTCATGCCACACACACAATTTCCATCATATTGCCCAATTATCATATCACACACACATACACATATTTCCATTTTGCAAGAGCATGAAATTTTAATCACCTCTATCTCGAGATCGAGCACACGGTGGAGATAATGATGTAGGGAGATCAAAAGTGCACAAAGCTCTTCTTGACAAAGATAGATCTAGTTAGGGGGCAAATGGGTCACTTGACTAAATGCTACTTCTACCTAGCTAGCTAATTTGGGAGGAGACAACTTCAACTAGTGGAGGGGGAGGAAAAGGAGAAAGGAGATGCATTAATGGAGGTGGTGTAGTTAGCTAGGAGTAATGAAGAGAGAGATGGGTACGTAGAAGAGGGAGAGTAATGGGGGGAGAAGTATTGAGGAAGAAGAAGAGTGAGAGAGGGAGGATGTGGGAGGTAGGGGAAAGGGAGGAGAGGAGATGGGGGAGGGGAGGACGGGTGGGAAAAGGTGGTGGGGTGCTGCGCCTTAGCAGTAGCGCGGGAGGAAAAGCGCGCTACTGCTAAGCGAGTAACAGCAGCGCGCTTTTCTCAGACGCCCTACTGCTAAACGGGCCAACCGTGTGGACAATTTCAAAATTAGCAGCAGCGACGTGACTAAAAAGCGCGCTACTACTATTGTATTAGCAGTAGCGCGCATCGTGACACCGCGCTGTTGGTAAACTTAGGTTATTGGGTGCTGTTGGTACATTTTTGTAGCAGCGCGGTTTAGCCATCACGCGCTACTGCTAAATTTTCATCAATAGTGTGCTTTTCTTAACCTCACTACTGCTAATTAGCAGTAGCGCCTCTTTTTGTGCCGCGCTGCTGTTAAGATTCTGTGTATAAGGTTTTCCCTAGTAGTGGAACTTCAAAGAGTACCCCAAAGTTTCTACCGGAGAGTCAAGACGAAAACGTGTGCCAACCCCTATGCATAAGTTCACGAGGTCACGGAACCCGCAAGTTGATCACCAAAACATACATCAAGTAGATCACGTGATACCCATTGTCACCACAAATAAGCACATGCAAGACATACATCAAGTGTTCTCAAATCCTTAAAGACTCAATCCGATAAGATAACTTCAAAGGGAAACTCAATCCATTACAAGAGAGTAGAGGGGGAGAAACATCATAAGATCCAACTATAATAGCAAAGCTCGCGATACATCAAGATCGTGCCAAATCAAGAACACGAGAGAGAGAGACCAAACACATAGCTACTGGTACATACCCTCAGCCCTGAGGGTGAACTACTCCCTCCTTGTCATGGAAAGCGTCGGGATGATGATGATGGCCACCGGTGAGGGATCCCCCCTCCGGCAAGGTGCCGGAACAGGGTCCCGATTGGTTTTTGGTGGCTACAGAGGCTTGCGGCGGCGGAACTCCCGATCTATTCTGCTCTCCGATGTTTTTAGGGTATATGGACATATATAGGCGAAAGAAGTTGCTCAGGAGAGCCACGAGGGGCCCACGAGGGTGGGGGGCACGCCCAGGGGGTAGGGCACGCCTCCCTGCCTCGTGGCTTCCTCGAAGCTTCCCTGACGTCTACTGCAAGTCTTCTGGATTGCTTCCGTTCCAAAAATAACTCTCCCGAAGGTTTCATTTCGTTTGGACTCCTTTTGATATTTCTTTTCTTGGAAACACTAAAATAGGCAAGAAAACAACAATTTGGGCTGGGCCTCCGGTTAATAGGTTAGTCCCAAAAATAATATAAAAGTGTTTAGTAAAGCCCATAAACATCCAAAACAGATAATATAATAGCATGAATACTTCATAAATTATAGATACGTTGGAGGCATATCAACTGTCGTTGGGGTTGGCCAATTGCGGACTGCAGCAATGTTCTTTTTGTCCGTGGCCGTGCCCTCGGCGCTGATCACATGCCCCAAGTAAGTTAGTTTCTGTTGGGCAAACTTGCACTTAGCACATGCTGCCTTAAGGTGGCACTTTGGACTAGAATGTCATCCACAAACACAAGCACTCCTTTTCGCACCAACGGGGCAAACAAAATATCCGTGTTACCCTGAAAGGTCGAAGGACCCCCCGTGAATCCATAGGGCATGACTTTAAATTCATAGTGCCTGTGGTGCGTTTTGAACGTTGTTTTGAATTCCTCCCCAGGCTTCATGCGCATTTGATGATATCCCGCACGCAGATCCAGACTAGTGAACCAGACCGATCCAGCCAACTCATCCAGCAGCTCCTCAATGATGGGCAGTGGGTATCTATTTTTGACGGTGATAGCATTGAGCCGCCTGAAATCAATGCAAAAACGCCAACTCAGGTCCTTTTTCTGGACTAGCAGAACTGGAGCTGCAAAAGAGCTGCAACTGTTCTGAATGAGGCCTTGACGTAACATCTTCGCCACCGGTTTCTCAATCTCGTCTTTCTGAGCTAGAGTATATCGATATGGTCGCAAATTCACTGGTGCTGCTCCTGGAATCAAGGGAATGGTGTGGTCCAATTCCCGTTGGGGAGGCAACCCAACCGGATCTGCAAACAAGTGAGCAAACTGCTGCAGTAATTCAGAAATCTCCTGTAACGCCCACGATGCGGCTATATCTCCCACGTGTCGAGGCACGACTTAGAGGCATAACCGCATAGTGGTTTTGTCGCAAGAAGGTTCATCTTCACACAATCCCATGTAATGAACAAGAATGGGATAAAGAGTTGGCTTACAATCGCCACTTCACACAATACATAAATTATTCATACATCATCCAAAATACAAGCATAAAGACCGACTACGGTCAAAATCCAGATGAAAATAAGACAACCCCAAATGCTAGATCCCCGATCGTCCCAACTGGGTTCCTCTACTGATCATCAGGAAAAGACACATAGTAACGACCACGTTCCTCGTCGAACTCCCACTTGAGATCGATGCCATCATCTGCACTGGCGTCGTCGGCACCTGCAACTGTTTTGGTAGAATCTGTGAGTCACGGGGACTCAGCAATCTCACACCCGCGAGATCAAGACTATTTAAGCTTGTAGGAAAGGGAGGTGCAAAGAGGTGGAGCTGCAGCGGAAAAAGCATATATGGTGGCTAACTTGCGCAAATGAGAGCGAGAAGAGAAGCAACGGAACGGACGTCATCTAGCAATGACCAAGAAGAGGTCCTGAACACCTACTTACGTCATGCATAACTCAGACCGTGTTCACTTCCCGGACTCCGCCGAGAAGAGACCATCACGGCTACACACGCAGTTGATGTATTTTAATTGGGTCAAGTGACAAGTTATCTACAACCGGACATTAACAAATTCCCATCTGCCTCATAACCGCGAGCACGGCTTTCGAAAGATAATACCCTGCAGGGGTGTCCCAACTTAACCCATCATAAGCTCTCACGGTCAACGAAGGATAAACCTTCTCCCGGAAAGACCCGATCAGTCTTGGAATCCCGGTTTACAAGACATCTCGACAATGGTAAAACAAGACCAGCAAAGCCGCCCGAATGTGCCGACAAATCCCGATAGGAGCTGCACATATCTCGTTCTCAGGGCACACCGGATGGGCAAGACGTCGGGTTGGCATAGACCCTGGTTGCCCAGGGGGCGCCGGACATCGCCCAGTTTGGGCCAGCATTCGAAGGAACACTGGTCCGGGGGTTAAAATAAGATGACCCTCGGGCTCGCGAAAACCCGGGGGAAAAAGGCTTAGGCGGCGAATGGTAAAACCAAAGTTGGGCTTTGCTGGAGGAGTTTTATTCAAGGCGAACTGTCAAGGGGGTCCCATAAATCACCCGACCGTGTAAGGAACGCAAACTCAAGGAACATAATCCCGGTATAACAGTAACTAGGGCGGCAAGAGTGGAACAAAACACCAGGCATAAGGCCGAGCCTTCCACCCTTTACCAAATATATATAGATGCATTAATTAAATAAGAGATATTGCGATATCCCAACATATCCATGTTCCGACATGAACAAACTTCAACTTCACCTGCAACTAGCAACGCTATAAGAGGGGCTGAGCAAAAGCGGTAACTTAGGCAAAACAACGGTTTGCTAGGAAAGGATGGTTAGGGGCTGACATGGCTAAAATGGGAGACATGATATAGCAAGTGATAGGTAGCGAGCATGGCAATAGAGCGAACAACTAGTATAGCAAAGATAGAAGTGATTTCGAGGGGTGGTCATCTTGCCTGCAAGGTTCTCAGAGTTGTCGAAAGCTTGATCCTCGTAAGCGTACTCGACAGGTTCCTCGTTCACGAACTCGTCTCCCGGCTCAACCCAAGGCAAGAACACAAACAAACGGAACCACAATCAACCACGAGAAATGCGCAAGCAACATGATGCAAAACATGTATGATATGCAACATATGATATGCGATGCGAATTGGCAAACCAAGCATGCCACTGGAAAGGTGAGATGATTTCGGTCGAAATCGATATAAAGATCACCGGAATCGGATGCACGGTTTGCAAATGGCAAGCAAAACAAGAATGACACGAATCTGCGATTAACAGCATGATAGCACTTAAAATGCAACAAGTAATAATGCTACAGCAACCCAACATAGCAACAAAGCACATGGCAGTAATCTACAGGAGATTCTTGATAAAAGATGAACACTGAGCTACGGCTAGTTCACAACATAGCAAGCTCAAACAAGCATGGCAAAAGTGCAAAAGATTACAGGTTCACAGACTTGGTGAAAAACTGGACATGGCAGTAAACAGCATCAGGTAGCAATGTTCAGAGCACGAAATCAACATGCTACAGGAACTTAACATATCAAAACAAGACATGGAAGTGTTCTACTAAATGCACATGACAAAAGTTCCTTACTGACCATAAGGCAAAAAGGACCAGAAGATATGATGGAAAGCATGTAAACATAGCAAGTTTCATTAACAGGTTTCAGACTAGGCAGAAAACAGAGCATGGCAGAAATATTAATATGTAGGCCTCTTTGTGAGCTTGATGCACTCACTACAGAAAAATGCATGACAAACCAAGCATACCTACAGCAAGATGGAATATTTATGAAGCTAACCATGGCAACAACAATTCCATAGCATGTATGGATCAACTACAATAAGCTTGGCAAAATTGCATATCAAGTTAAGAATCTGCCAGAAATATTTTATAGCAAAAGTAGAGCAAGATTGAGTCATGCTATGGCACTCCAGAATTGCAAAAAATAGCAGGAATGGATCAATTACAACTATAGCTACAAAACATCCTTACTGAACATCTCCAAAATATGCATGGATCTCTCTGTAGCATCAAGTTTACATGGCAACAAAATTACAGCAGACAAGGACTTGGAGAAATCACCAAGTCCCTGAAATCAGAAATATTACGGAGCCTACTTTGCATGCTTGTGCTAGTCACCACAGAGATCACAAAAATACATGGACTACACCACTGGAAATATGGCATGGCATACTTCAAAACACATATAGAGGTCATGCTCAAAAGATGCACAGATTAAATGATACAAAAATGACAAATCTCCAAGTTTTGATAAGAACCAGATAATAACAGCAACTAGCCCTCTTCCAACAGAGATTTGGGCATCAAGATGACCTCAATGAACATGGTGCAATTGAACAAAATGAAGAGCATCACGAGGCGAACAATTTGACATGTTACACGCACGAATCGAAGCTACATGCACGGAGTTATTGCATCGGGAACAGGAGCACTTGCTGAAATAATATCAAGACTTGGAAAATTTAGAGGGGTACGGGGGAGGAAAAGTCAACCTCTTCTCGGCGGATCTGGATTGAGCCCGTGCTCCTGGCCGGCGACGGGGAAAGAGGGAGAGGCCGGAGGGAAGGAGGCGAGGCCGGAGGGAGGCGAGGCGACGGCGGGGAGGGACGCCGGCGGCGAGGGGCGGCCGCGCCGGCGAGCCGGCGGGGTCGCGCCGGCCGGCGGCGGAGAGGCCGTGGCGGTGCCGGCGAGCGGCAGGCGGCGGAGCACGCGCGGGCGGGCGGCGGGCGTCGGGCCGGCGGCGCGCTGGGCGCGGAGGGGCGCGCGGGCCCGTGGGCCGGCGGCGGGCCTGGCGGGCCGTGGCGGCTCCGGACTGGTCGGGCGGCGCGGCGGACGTTGTCCGGCCGGAGCGGACGCGTCCGGCGCGGCGCGGAGGGAGAGGGTTAGGGTTTCGTCTGCAGTTTCGTTTTTCGGGGGAGATGGAGTTTTATAGGTAGAGGGAGCTAGGAGACTCCAAATGAGGTACGGTTATCGCCCACACGATCGTGATCAAACGACCTAGAGCATGGAAGAGAGTTTGGTGGGTTTTGGGCTGGTTTTTGAGGGGGGTTTTGCTGGACACTCAAATGGACTTTGCGGATGCCCGGTTAACCGTTAGAGTACCAAACGACCCCCGAATGAAACGAAACTTGACCGGTAGTCTCCGGGTGGTATATTAAGACCACTTGACAAGCCTCGGTCCATTCCGAGAAAGTTTGACACACGCACACGAAAGAAAACAAGAGGGGTGCACCGGAGGAGATAGGAGCGCCGGATTGGAAAACGGACAACGGGGAAAATGCTCGGATGCATGAGACGAACACGTATGCGAATGCAATGCACATGATGACATGATATGAAAATGCATGACATGACAAAAAACAAAACGAAAGACAAAACCCGACAACGGAGGGAAAAACATATCACATAGCCGAAAATGGCAAGAGTCGGAGTTACAAATATGGCAAGTTACATGCGGGGTGTTACAACACTCCACCACTACGAGAGGATCTCGTCCCGAGATCTAGGACTGAAAGAACTCCGGATATTCGGAACGGAGATTGTTGAGGATTTAGACCTTAGAGTCACCCGCCAGGAGGGGCCGGGTTACTCGTATGGTCGTTCCCAGAAGCCCGGAGACAAGCTTGAAGAGATGGGCCAGAGATGGGCTAAGACCCGGATACGGCTTAAGGCCCATAGTTATAATCATTATTATGGTAGAACTTGTAGTGTAAGGCAAGTATGATTGAGAGTCCGAGCCGGACACTCTTATGAGCCGGCCGGGACTCTAAGGGTTGCTGGGCGTCCGCCTCCCTATATAAAGGGACGACCCGGCAGCGGTTTAGGGACAACAACAATCTCGTCGAGAGCCGGGCATAGCAGTTTAGCTCCCTGGTGATCGTAACCCTAATCAATACCACCTCAACTGGACGTAGGCTTTTACCTTCATCGTAAGGGGCCGAACCAGTATAAACCCTCGTGTTCCTTGTCCCACATAACCCCATCAAGCTTCCTAGTTGCGATGGCTCCACGACTAAGTCCTAGCTCGAGGACATCTGCCGTGACAATTCCACGACAGTTGGCGCCCACCATGGGGCACGCGCACAGTGGATTTGAGTTCTTGAAGGGCAGCTTCGAAGGGCTCAAGGGATACGCTGTGGGCCGGATGACCAAGAGTCGTCGCGGCAAGCTCTACATCGACGATGCAAACTGGGGCCCCGATGCCGGCTCAATTGAGTACGGGTACCGGGTCCCCTTCGGCGGAATCCATGTCTTCATTGGCAAGATTGGTGAACCGGGACCTGAGCCGGATCTCTGCGCCGATCTCATCAAATCGGCTCAGCGCGCACGACCCACCCGGGCCCGGCCTGCCGTAAAGCACACTTTTGTGGGATGCATCCATGGAGGGCCCTTTGATCCAGCTGGGTCCGGTGATGAGACGGCCGCCGGCTCTGACAGCGAGTCGGCCACCGATGAGTCAAACTCGTTGTACCAGCTTCAGGATGACAGGCTCATGGGTTGTTCCGATAGTGACAGTATTCCGGACCTATTTGAGCCGCCAAGTCAGGTTGGAGTTTTTATGGCTGGTGCGCAGCCTGTTCAGAACCCTGCTGCTGGAGCAGGAACCCCGGTGCTTTCGCCGGCTCAGGTGCTAATGGATCTCACGGACAAGATGACGGCCCTGTTAACCGCCACGGTTGACCCGGCGGATCAAGCTCAGCATGATGCGGAGGTGGCACAGTTAAAATTGGATCTGATAAAAGCTAAAGAGGATATTGCAGCGGAAGGGATCAGGCTGGCGGCGGAGCGGGCGGCTCTCGATGCCCGGACTCAGCTGATTCAGGCGCAGTCCTTCCAACTCACGATGGATCAGAACGCGGCCAATGAGGTCATAAGAAGGAGGCATCAAAAGGCCCAATCTCGACTCCCACCGGTTTACGATCCACGCAACCTCTTCAACACGCCAGGAGCAGGGTCTAGTAGCCCGCCAGGGGTCATAGCGCCTGGGTCTGGACCCCTTATTCAGCCACGAGTGATGGGGCCTCCCCAGGTGCCCCCTGCCCCGCCTCAGTATGTGCCAATACCCCCGGGTCATTATAATAACCCGCTGGAGAACATGGTCGCTGCGGCAGCATGGCTGGCGGCTCTCCCAGTTGACGGCGACTCTCCGACGGCTATTGAAACCCGCCGGGTCAGGGAACTCCTTCAGACAACACTGGTGCAGCAAGAGGCATACTCCTACAGCCGGGACAGGATCCACTCGACCCCTCGTCCAGGCCAGAGCCCGAGTTACAGCCGGCACATGGTCTCAGCAACCGGCTCAAGTAACGTCCGACGCCACGACCCGCCCCTGGCCATTGCCCGGCTTATAATGGAGCCTTTTACGCAGCAGACCAGGACAAAGCACGCCAAGAGGCGGAGCAAGTGCCTCAATTGACGGCTTACCAGACCCCCCCGGCTTATCCGACGACTTCCGTTGATGTGGGTATCCCTACCAGGACCGGGGGTGTCCCTTGTTTGGTGCCAGCTATCCGTAATGAACGTCTACCTAAGGACTTCAAGGGCCCTAGGAAGGTGCCTAACTACACCGCTGACTTGCAACCCGCAGCCTAGATCGAGAGTTATGAGATGGCTATGGAGCTGCTGGAGGTCAGTGAGGCGGCCATGGCCAAGTATTTCACCATGATGTTAGATGGAACTGCCCGCACTTGGTTGAAAGGGCTACCACCGAATTCCATTGGGTCTTGGGCTGAGCTGAAAGCCCGGTTCATCCAAAACTTCAAAGATACCTGTAGGCAGTCTATGTCAATTGTGGATTTGACTAACTGTAAGCAGCAGGAGGGTGAGTCCACGACACATTGGGTTCGCCGGGTTAAGGAAATCATACATTCATCATACAAAATGGATGCCGGCTCAGCAGTTTTAATGCTGGAGCAGAATTGTCGTTTTGTGCCCCTGAAGATGAAACTTGGGCGGCTTAAGCGCGACTGCACTGATATGGGTACGCTAATGGCAGCTCTTGTCAAGTACGCCGATTCTGATGGTACCAAGGATCCCCCTTCAGATGATGAAAGGACAGGGAAGGGAAAGAAGAACGGCAACGGCAAGGGTCCTCAGTTTAACCCGGGGAACCAAGGAGAAGATCAAGGCCATCACCTCCCTGGCTAAGCCGGCGTGTATAAATGACGTTCAGCGTTTGGCGGGTCGCATTGCTGCTTTAAGCCGGTTTATAAGCCGTTTGGGTGAGAAGGCCATGCCATTTATATCAGTTGATGAAGAAAACTGATAACTTTGTCTGGAATGATGCAGCTAATACCGCCTTTGAGGATTTGAAGAAGCAGCTGGCAGAGCCTCCAGTCCTTGCTGCTCCGGTTGATAAGGAGCCCTTACTACTGTATGTGGCGGCAAACGCACGAGCCGTCAGTGTGGCTATTGTGGTGGAGCGCAAGGAGGAGAGTAAGGAGCATCCGGTTCAGCGGCCGGTTTATTATGTCAGCGAAGTGCTCATTGAGTCTAAACAGCGGTACCCGCATTGGCAGAAGTTGGTCTATGGTGTGTTCATGGCGAGCCGGAAACTTAAGCATTACTTTTAGGGTCATCCCATTACTGTGGTCAGTTCTGCCCCCCTTGGTGATATCATTCAAAACAGAGAGGCCACAGGGAGAATTGCTAAGTGGGCTATAGAGCTTGGACCTCATGGTCTCAAATATGTGCCACGCACTGCTGTTAAATCTCAAGCCTTGGTGGATTTCATCAATGATTGGACAGAGTCACAAGTGCCCGAGCAAAAGCCGGATAACACATATTGGACTATTCACTTCGATGGGTCCAGGTAGTTGGAGGGCTCGGGGGCTGGCGTTGTATTGGCTTCCCCTAAAGGTGACAAGTTCCATTATGTGCTACAGTTGATTTTTCCTTGCACTAACAATGCGGCTGAGTACGAGGCCTTGCTCCATGGTCTTCAGATGGCTAAGGAGATGAGCTTGAGCCGGGTAAGGTGCTTTGGTGACTCAGACTTGGTGGCTCAACAAGTATCAGGCAAGTGGGATTCTAAAGATCCTCTCATGGTGGCTTATCGCCGCGTGGTTGATGCCATTGCGGGGTACTTTCAAGGCTACCAAGTGGAGCACATTGATCGCAGGAAGAATGAGGCGGCGGATGCTCTAAGCCGGCTGGGCTCTTAGCGAAAGCCGGTACCGCCTAACACTTTCCTGGACGTCCTGTATAACCCTTCAGTTAAGTTGCCTACAGAGGAAGACTTGGCTGTCCCTGACCCGGAGGCACGACTGGTGGCGGCTCTTCATGTCATACCAGACTGGACAATGCCATATCTGGCTTATCTAACCCGGGGAGAGTTGCCTGAGGATGAAACTTTGGCCAGGCAAATAACCCGGCGAGCTAAGTCCATGATCGTTATCGATGGCGAGTTACATCATCGCAGTGATACAGGAGCGTTTCAGCGTTGTGTCTCCCCTAAGGAAGGTCAAGAGATCTTGCGTGAGATCCATGAAGGGGATTGTGGCCATCACGCCGGCTCAAAGTCTCTTGTGGCCAAGGCTTTTCGTCATGGTTTTTATTGGTTAACGGCTCATGCTGATGTAGAGGACTTGGTCAGTAAATGTGATGGTTGCCAGAGGTTCTCACGACGGGCTCATGTGCCGGCTTAGGAGCTGAGGATGATCCCGATCACTTGGCCCTTTGCGGTCTGGGGGCTCGATATGGTTGGGCCTTTTAAAAGGTCCAAGGATAAGAAGACCCACCTCTTGGTGGCAGTTGATAAGTTCACAAAGTGGGTAGAAGCTGAGCCAGTTAGCAAGTGCGATGCAGCCACGGCGGTTCAGTTTATGAAAAAGGTGATTTTCCGCTTCGGCTTTCCGCACAGCATCATAACTGACAATGGCACCAATCTCTCCAAAGGCGCTATGGAAGAGTTTTGTCAACGAGAGCATATCCGACTTGATGTTTCCTCAGTGGCTCATCCTCAATTCAATGGTCAAGCTGAGAGAGCTAACCAGGAGATTCTGAAGGGCATCAAGCCCCGGCTTTTGGTCCCTTTGCAACGGACGCCGGGTTGTTGGGTGGAGGAGTTGCCCTCCGTCTTATGGAGCATCAACACTACTCCTAACAGGTCTACAGGCTTCACGCCTTTCTTCATGGTCTATGGAGCAGAAGCAGTCCTCCCCAATGATTTACCAACAAGACCTGCGTCGTTATCATAGCCGCCGGGTCAAATCCCGGGTCTTCTAGGAAGGCGACCTTGTGCTCCGGCTCATCCAGGTTCAAACAGATGCACACAAGTTATCCCCGCCTTGGGAAGGGCCCTTTGTGGTCAGCAAGAACTTGCACAGCAGATCCTATTACCTCATTGACGTTCGGGAGCACAAAGATTCACATAAGTCGGAGGAGGACACCCGTCAGCCGTGGAACATAGCTCAGCTTCGGCCTTACTACACTTGAGCCACCGGCTCTCGTGGTGTACATATTTCTCTCAGACATGTATATATTATGATGAAGCAGTAAAGCAGGACCTCTGTCCTATTTTCTCCTCTAAATATGCACGTGTTGTTTTTATTACTAAGATTACATGATGGCTTAAAGGAGGAGCCGGCTTATGATCATATTCGAATCGTGCCCTAAGCAGTAAAGTCACTTGGGGGCTTCCTGTACAAACATGGGTCGTATTCGAACCAAAGAGAACATAGCTGTCGATACCCATTTGATTGGCAAAGTGCCGAGCTCATTGGGAGGTTATCTTTGGTCATATTTGAATCATAGTTTAACCCCTCTGAGAACCGACGTGGATCGTATTCGAATCAGCGTCGTTAAACAATTCTTGAAATCACTTGGGGGCTTCCTGTTCAAACATGGGTCGTATTCGAACCAAAGAGAACATAGCTGTCGGTACCTTCTTGATTGGCATCGCCACACCCACTGGGGGCTATATGATCGTATCCGAATCATGGCTTAACCTCTTTGGGCCGGGTTTCTGGTCGTATTCGAACCGGAAGCCCCTAAAGTTCCTCTGCTTTATCACAAGCTTACTCTGATTATGTCAAGGTGTGTACGGCCGGGTCTCACTTTACCGGCTTAATTTTGAACGCCATGGGTATCATTACGACAGGTAAGTCGGAGTTAAGATACCAACCTTGTTACACGGGTTATCTAAACCGGAAGTATGCTCACAGACTGCTAAGTGCATTATTACGGCTGTGTGAAGGATATAATTGAGGACCAGTCTTTTTTGATTCATATTCTGGGTTATCTATCCAAAACACCTGATTCTCAGGGCGGTAAGCCGCCTCGAGACTTGTGATCTACCTTTTTATGCAGGATACTTAAAGGCACCTCTTTAAGGTTGAGAAAAATGAAGGGATGAGTATGACCCGGAGAAACATCAAAGAGACAATTTCAAAGGACTTTCGCATTCCATACGTGCACAATGGCACGGCAGAGATGAACTGTTGCACCTACTTTATTACAAAAACTCATCAAATCTAACAAGGGTGGAGCATTGTTTGATAAACCGACAGCCGAGTTACGATGCCCGCTGAGTGGAGGTCTCCGGCTCGTTCCTGTCCTCTCCCCCGGCTGATCCCAAGACTTGGAAGGTTGATGACTTCCAGTCGATGCCGCTGAGAGCCTCGAACTGGGCTTCCTCGTCAATTAACCCGGCCGGGTCGATCTCTGGGGCGAAGGTGTGCTGACGAGCCGGCGGGATCAGGTTGAGGGCTTCATAGCGAGGGGTTGGAATCCTCTGATTCTCTGCGTCATAACCCGGCTGGTACTTGGTCAGATCTATGTCATTCCCGATGAGGGTGGCTACCAGGCGTACAGCCTTCACGCACGCCGCGAAGTCCTTCTGATCAAAAGCTGAGCCGTCTTCCTTCAGGCTTGGATAACCCAGGGCGATGTCTGCCGGGTCTAGCTCCGGCAGGAATGCCTTGGCTCGGCTCAGCGCGGCGATTGCTCCGGCTCTCGCGGAGGCCCGTCGCAGCTCTTGGATCCGCTGAGGCAGAACGGCGAGCCGGCGCAGGACTTCGGCCAGATGAGTTGGCACCTCGTTGGATAGGGCCACCACAGCTAAGGCACGTTGTGACCCGGTGTAGAGCTGTTCGACCAGGGTATACACGGCCTTGAGCTTGGTGACCACGCTCTGGTTGAGGTTGGCACTTCTGGGGCCTGTTTAACAGAATCAGATAAGCCTGCGGCAAGGATGAATACTGAGACATAAACATTCTGACATTGATGAAAGTCGGTGAGGCGACTTACCGAAGATGGCGGCCACCATTTGGGAAACCTGGCGCTTTAGGCTGGTGAGCTCGGCAGTCTTCTCAGAGAGAGTCTTCTCCGCCTGTTCTGCCCGGGTCACCAGTGCGGCCTTCTCTTCAGCCCAGGCCTTCCGCTCAGCATCAAATTCTGTCTTCAGTTTCTCTTGAGCGGCGATGCTGGAGACAAACTTGGCGTTTGCCTTCCGGGTCTCCATCTCCTGCGTCTTCAGCCGGCTCTTGAGATCCGCAAGGTCTGACTCTAGCTTCTTGCCAACAGCCTGAATAAATTACCGGGTTATTAACAGTCATTATATAAGTCCCAAGCGCTTTCCAAGCAAAGACACTTGGCACTTGGGGGCTAATGCATATTGAACGTATCTATCTACGTACTGCCGGCTCAATTGAGTAAGCCGGAACCTAAGTCTACAACATATTCAAATCATAAGTCGTTGACTTGGGAGCTAGCATGGCAAAGGTAACTATGCAGTAAGTAAGAAGATAGCAGAAGGATACCTCAGATTTTTGTTGGATCTGGTTTACCATGGCGACCTCCGCGTCCCGGCTCTTGTGCACCTGGCTGATGTAGCCAGAGACGAGCTCTCCAATGCTCAAGTTGGTGTAGTCGGAGAGGTCCAAGTTCACCCGGTGGGGCTGTAGCAACTCCCCCTTCGCGGAGCATTTGGCCAGCACGGTCGGTCTCCCCGGCTCAACGAACTCCGTCCGGGTGATTACCATGTCTGGATCGTCTGCTGGCGGAGCTGAGCCGGAGGCCTCCGGGTTAACCGAAGCTTCGGTCGTTGCCTTGGTAGTTGGGGCAGTGGCTTCAGGTGCCGTGTCCATCGGAGTGGTGGCTTCGGGGGCGGAGGCAGCTGGCGGCTCTTGAGCCGTCACCTCCGGTTTAGGTAAGTCCGGCACTCCGGCTGACCTAGTCTTCTTCGCTCTTTTGGTGAGCTTTGCCTGGGCGCTGAAAGAACAGAAACATTCAGTACAAAAAGAGTAAGTACAGACAAATATAATGTGAGATGGTTGTCATTACCCGGGCGCGGTCTTGAAAGTCGGAAGACTCGGTTGCATAGAGTCGCCCGAAGAAGGGGAGGTCTCCTGGTAATTGGAGTCAGAAGAATTGAGTGGCTGACGGATAACACCCGCCAACGGGTGAAAAGGGTACAAGTGAGAAAAAACCTCAGTTCGACACTTCCTTGTTGCGTCGGGTAACCCGGCGGAGAGGTCGGTATCCTTGTTGGTCCAGGTGTGACGCCGGCTTTCGTGAACCTGTTGCTTCAAAAGAAATTGAGGGTCTTGATGAGCTAAAGGATTTGAAAAGCTTACTTTCCGGGTTACCCTTCGGACTTTCAGCTGTGGCAAGGGCTCCGAGTCGGAGGAAAGTGATGTTACCTCTTCAACCACCGGGTTACTGGCGCCGGTGTCATCCTGTCAATGAGCAAGTGTCGATAAGGAAAACAGCAACAAATAACAAGTACAGCAAGAATTTAAAGGCTTGGGGGTTACCTCTGACTCGGAGCTGTCGCTTAATTGCATCAGCTCCGAAGCAGTAGGCCTCCTTCCTTTTTTGCGAGGGGCGGCTTTCTTGGCGGCTTTCTTTGCCTTCCTGGCCTTCTTGGCCGCCTCATGGTCATACTTGACCCGCCAGAACTTGTCATCAGCCTGAAAAATACAATGAGGAATTCTTAAAACAGGTTCAGATGAAGGTTATATGCAGACGAAGATGAAAAGTTAAAGTCAGCGGCTTACCGCTGGGGCTGGATTGGTCTTGCAGAATGGGGCTAACCCGGTCTGTCGTGGAATTAACACGTCAGATGTCCTTAGTGTCAGGACTTAGTCGTGAGGCCAACGCATCTATGTGGTAGCGTGAGAGGGGTTGAGCGGAATCGAGAGACGCAACACAAGACAAGGATTTAGACAGCTTCGGGCCCCGGGAAACATCATCCGGTAACAACCCTACATGCTGTTTGAGGCTAGGTCTCATTATGATCACGGGAGAGTCGCCGGGAACCGGCTCTCGGTGTTTAGCCCTATCGATTGTTTCTCGTCCCCTCTTGGGGTGCCCTGCCCCTCCTTATATAAGCTGAAGGGGCGGGTTACATGTAGAGTCCAACTCGGACTTAAGATTTAACCTTACTTTGACGTCTCACCATGGGCTTCTTAACGTCTTGGGCTTCTTACAATCTGGCTTACGATCTGACTTACCATCTGGCTTACCATCTGGCTTACCGTCTGGCTTACGATCTGGCTTACCGTCTGGCTTACGATCTGGCTTACCATCTGGCTTACGATCTGGCTTACCATCTGGCTTACGATCTGGCTTACCATGTGCCGGGTTACATGACCATGTCTGCCGGGTTACGATGTTCAACTGTTCCCGCGAGCTTAACCTACTTAACTGTTCCTGTCGGCTTATAATCTGTCGGGTCATCAATGAAACACCCAATCCCAGCCAGGTTACATCTCAGCCGGGTCATACTGCGGGGTATATCCCCGACACGGTCCTTCCGCAGTCTGCCAGGCTCTCGTTTAAAAGAGCCTTGGTCTCCTCTTCTGCAACATCTTCTGGAAGATCATTGCGGCTGTGCCTCTGAGGGTCATCCTTTCGCCCGGTGTACTCACACATTAAGCCGGGGCGGCGGCTCAATGGGATCACCCGCCATGAGATCCAGACCCGGACCAGGTCGATTCCGTTCAGACCGTTGCCCAGGAGGGCCTTGATTTTATTGATGGTAGGAAGCAGAGGCTGGCGCTTCGCTGGAGTTAGCTTATCCGACAGTGGGTGAGTCGGCTCTAGACATGTTGGGCGAAAGCCGGGCAGCGGGCTTTCGTCAGCCGGGGACGTATCTTGGCAGTAGAACCAAGTCATGTTCCAGTCCTTGGGGTGGCTTGGCGGCTCTGCATAAGGGAACAAACAATCCCTACGCCGCTGGATGGAAATGCCACCTAACTCCAGACTCGGCCCATTGGCACACTCATTCTGGCGGTTTAAGTAAAACAGCTCTCTGAAAAGCAGCAGACTTGGCTCTTCTCCAAGGTAAACCTCGCAGAAGACTTGAAAATTGCAGATGTTGGATATGGAGTTGGGTCCTATATCTTGAGGCCGCAAGTCGAAGAAGTTGAGCACATCTCTAAAAAACATTGAGCCGGGCGGTGCGAAGCCCCGGCTCATATGATCTGCGAAGATCACTACCTCCCCGTCCCTTGGCTGTGGTCTTTCTTCTGACGGGTCAGGGGCACGGTAGGACATGAATTCTTTCTTGGGGAGATATCCGGACTTAACAAAATTGGCTAGGGTCTCGTTGGTGACGTTGGACCTCATCCAGTTGCAAGTGATGGGAGCCTTGGAAGGCATGGTGAAAGTTGGCAGTCTATGACAAAAGGAAAATGTCCGGGTTAATTATAAGCCGGAGATCTATAGTTCAAAACTAAGGTGGCGGCTTATGAAGGGGACTAATGATATATACTCAGGTACAGTGGGTTATTTAAGCCGCAGGGGCATTCAGGTTAAGTTGGTTATCTACGGCCTTACTACAGTTAAGCCGGAGGATTCTACGAAGCATGGCTTTCTTTAAACCGGAGGATTCTACAGCGCGTGGGTAGTTTAACCCGGAATCATAAGCCGCCAAGATTCAATGGTTGCAGTTTTTACTAAGTGTGGTAAAACAGGTTTCACATATTGCGGTAACTTTTTTGGATCAAAATGGTCGGGTGAAATGAAAATTTTCTAGACCTAGAAACAGACGAGTGCATGTTCTTGAGCTCGAACG
The DNA here is from genome assembly GCF_002575655.3 of Aegilops tauschii subsp. strangulata. Classification (NCBI taxonomy): domain Eukaryota; kingdom Viridiplantae; phylum Streptophyta; class Magnoliopsida; order Poales; family Poaceae; genus Aegilops; species Aegilops tauschii. Next base: position 31,209,617 of record NC_053040.3, on the reverse strand, counting down.
AAGCATCTATACAGTGGAAAGAGATCTACTGGCATTTGAAATGAGGCCTAAACAACTGCCGCACTAGTTCTATACAAGGCTAAGGATCAAACAAGGGCAGGGACTAGGAAGAACTACCGAAGCTTGTGGCAATGGCGATGAACACGAAGAACACGGTGAACCCTACTGCAGATCTACTCTACGGGGTGGTGAGAACTTACCGGAGCTGAAGAGGTGCAGGAGTCGCCGCCGTTTGTCTGGTCCGAGTCAGGGTGATGCAGCGGCCAAGGTTGACGAAGACCGGAGGCGAGACGGCGGCGGCGGAGTGCGAGCTCGGTGAGAAGGCAGCGGCGCGAGGAGGAAGAAGGGAGCGTGAGAAGAGCCCGTCGGGCCGGCCTATTTATAAGGCAAGGTCATAAGTGGGCGCGAGATTCAAGGAGACCACGGCGTGGTTATCTCCCCCCACGATGCCAAGATTTTCGGAATGACAGTAAAAGCAAAGATCCGTTGCGAATCTGGCGGAGTAAAAAACGGACTTAATGGAGGATGACGTCACGGCGGATTATCCGGAGTCCAGAGGATGACGTCACTCCGGGTTATGGCTTTCACATGAATGGTAAGCCGGAGATTTTTTCTGTCAGAAGCATTGAAGATTGACATGAGCCGGCTCAAATCAATCTGGGGCCTAATGTTGAGGATATAGACCTTAGAGTCACCCGCCAGGAGGGGCCGGGTTACTCGTATGGTCGTTGCCAGAAGCCCGGAGACAAGCTTGAAGAGATGGGCCAGAGATGGGCTAAGACCCGGATACGGCTTAAGGCCCATAGTTATAATCATTATTATGGTAGAACTTGTAGTGTAAGGCAAGTATGATTGAGAGTCCGAGCCGGACACTCTTATGAGCCGGCTGGGACTCTAAGGGCTGCTGGGCGTCCGCCTCCCTATATAAAGGGACGACCCTGCAGCGGTTTAGGGACAACAACAATCTCGTCGAGAGCCGGGCATAGCAGTTTAGCTCCCTGGTGATCGTAACCCTAATCAATACCACCTCAACTGGACGTAGGCTTTTACCTTCATCGTAAGGGGCCGAACCAGTATAAACCCTCGTGTTCCTTGTCCCACATAACCCCATCAAGCTTCCTAGTTGCGATGGCTCCACGACTAAGTCCTAGCTCGAGGACATCTGCCGTGACAATTCCACAATAGAGATGGTCCTCGCGTTCCCAGGTGGCTTCCCGGTCGGAATGGTGCGACCACTTCACTTTCAAGAATTTGATAGACTTGTTGCGAGTCTTGCGCTCAGTTTCTTCAAGAATAGCAACTGGGTGCTCATGATAAGACAAATCTTCTTGGAGGTCAATCTCTTCGAAGTTGATAGTGCGCTCAGGCGTCTTGAAGCACTTGCGGAGCTATGACACGTGGAACACATCGTGCACGTTCGCGAAGTTGGAAGGAAGCTCAAGTTGATAGGCGAGGTCGCCTCTTTTGCCAATGATCTTGAAAGGACCCACGTATCTAGGGACAAGCTTCCCTTTGATACCGAAACGACGAGTGCCTTTCACTGGAGAGACGCGGAGGTAGACATGGTCTCCGCTCTCGAAAGCCAAATCACGATGCTTACTATCATAGTAGCTCTTCTGACGCGATTGCGCGGCTTTGAGATTATCACGGATGACTTTACACATTTCTTCTGCTTCAGTGATTAACTCATTACCAAGAAGTTGGCGTTCACCAGTCTCTGACCAATTGAGAGGAGTACGGCACTTTCTGCCATAGAGAATCTCGAATGGGGCCTTGCCCGAACTCGCTTGGAAGCTGTTGTTGTAGGAGAATTCAGCATAAGGAAGACAATCTTCCCATTTCATGCCAAAAGAAATGACACAAGCCCTGAGCATATCTTCAAGAATTTGATTGACTCGCTCGACTTGGCCACTAGTTTGAGGATGGAAAGCTGTGGTGAAGCGAATGTTAGTGTCCAATGATCGGCATCCGTGGCCTCGGCACAGTAGCTGAAAGACTTGGGCTGATTTGCGAGAAACTGGTTGAGAGTGGCAAAGTGAAACTGATTGTTGCCTTGACCTTGATTGCCTTGATTGCCTTGCCCTTGAGTATGTTCTTGCAAGAGTTGCAGAATCATCTGAGCATTGGCGTTGGTGGCTGCCATGATTGCTTGCCATGCCTCCGGAGGTGGAGGTGGTGGCGGAGGGTTCGCTTGACTCCCTTCATTGCGATCCGGATTCTGACGCGTTGGCGGAGCCATCCTGAAGAGGGTGACATCCGTTAGCATCTTGATAGACAAATAGATAAGTAGAATCAACGGATAGAAATTGCAACATATAGTCTTCACAATAAACATTCGAACGAAGATGAACGAATGAATTCCGTAGTAAAACATCACACTTCCATAAGTTGAGAAGCCACTTGAAAAGATATGGAGTGAACATATGAATTCGAAGCAACTCGAATACCACAATACAAAATAAAACAAGTATTGGCTTGCAGAATAAGCCGGAACAAACATATGATAGATATTTCGACCGAAGTTTCCGTGGTGCGGCCCACACGGGCTCAATCGTACAGCACCATCATGTACAAGGCTGTGCACATGACATACGAAGCGTCCCCGAGTCGGCAAAGCCATGGATTCTTTAAGACACAACGAGACCACTGTAAAATCAACCGTGGAAAGGCGGACCACTAGACGTCGAACCCCAATCTCATATCATGCATCTGTCGGAAAGATATCCTAAGGCTACTAGAATTCCCACTTATAAACTCCCGAAACTTTCTGGTTATGCAATCTGGTGTAGGGGATACAGGGGACACAAAATATATCACCCAAACTAGCAATCCCTAGATCCAGCTGTATCCATCCGTCAACACATAACCAAGAAATCTTCGGAAATCGTTTACCTCAACCTTCGAAAAACATCCGTTATACAAGTTATGGCAATACTCCCGAACTCCCACCCCAGTACTGGGTGGCGTCGAGGTGATCTCACCAACAACTGCATAAAAGAGATTTCGATGTCGGCGAAACTCAGGTATTCCAGAACTGCAACGATAAAATTGTGACGACAACACCTCGGAGCTCAACTCCCCGGGACACTGCCACAACCCCTAAATGACAGGAGGCACCAAGAACAATGTTCTCGTCACAAAACCATCGAAATGATTTCAAGATACCCGCGTGATCCTAAAAAAAATTTAGTGAAATTTGAGGAGAGAATAGTCAAAACTTCTAGGTCAGGAGACCTCACCAGAGCGACGAAGGGACTGAGGAGTAAAAAGAATCCTACTCTTCGATATATATAATCCTAAGACTCAAAACATTTTTGATCTAGACTCAACAACGCCAGTGATTCGATCAAGCAGGGGTCTCCTAAGTCGGGGATGGCTCTGATTACCAACTTGTAACGCCCATGATGCGGCTATATCTCCCATGTGTCGAGGCACGACTTAGAGGCATAACCGCATAGTGGTTTTGTCGCAAGAAGGGTCATCTTCACACAATCCCATGTAATGAACAAGAATGGGATAAAGAGTTGGCTTACAATCGCCACTTCACACAATACATAAATTATTCATACATCATCCAAAATACAAGCATAAAGACCGACTACGGTCAAAATCCAGATGAAAATAAGACAACCCCAAATGCTAGATCCCCGATCGTCCCAACTGGGCTCCACTACAGATCATCAGGAAAAGACACATAGTAACGACCACGTTCCTCGTCGAACTCCCACTTGAGATCGACGCCATCATCTGCACTGGCGTCGTCGGCACCTGCAACTGTTTTGGTAGAATCTGTGAATCACGGGGACTCAGCAATCTCACACCCGCGAGATCAAGACTATTTAAGCTTGTAGGAAAGGGAGGTGCAAAGAGGTGGAGCTGCAGCGGCAAAAGCATATATGGTGGCTAACTTGCGCAAATGAGAGCGAGAAGAGAAGCAACGGAACGGACGTCATCTAACAATGACCAAGAAGAGGTCCTGAACACCTACTTACGTCATGCATAACTCAGACCGTGTTCACTTCCCGGACTCCGCCGAGAAGAGACCATCACGGCTACACACGCAGTTGATGTATTTTAATTGGGTCAAGTGACAAGTTATCTACAACCGGACATTAACAAATTCCCATCTGCCTCATAACCGCGGGCACGGCTTTCGAAAGATAATACCCTGCAGGGGTGTCCCAACTTAGCCCATCATAAGCTCTCACGGTCAACGAAGGATAAACCTTCTCCCGGAAAGACCCGATCAGTCTCGGAATCCCGGTTTACAAGACATCTCGACAATGGTAAAACAAGACCAGCAAAGCCGCCCGAATGTGCCGACAAATCCCGATAGGAGCTGCACATATCTCGTTCTCAGGGCACACCGGATGGGCAAGACGTCGGGTTGGCATAGACCCTGGTTGCCCAGGGGGCGCCGGACATCGCCCAGTTTGGGCCAGCATTCGAAGGAACACTGGTCCGGGGGTTAAAATAAGATGACCCTCGGGCTCGCGAAAACCCGGGGGAAAAAGGCTTAGGCGGCGAATGGTAAAACCAAAGTTGGGCCTTGCTGGAGGAGTTTTATTCAAGGCGAACTGTCAAGGGGGTCCCATAAATCACCCGACCGTGTAAGGAACGCAAACTCAAGGAACATAATCCCGGTATAACAGTAACTAGGGCGGCAAGAGTGGAACAAAACACCAGGCATAAGGCCGAGCCTTCCACCCTTTACCAAATATATATAGATGCATTAATTAAATAAGAGATATTGCGATATCCCAACATATCCATGTTCCGACATGAACAAACTTCAACTTCACCTGCAACTAGCAACGCTATAAGAGGGGCTGAGCAAAAGCGGTAACTTAGGCAAAACAACGGTTTGCTAGGAAAGGATGGTTAGGGGCTGACATGGCTAAAATGGGAGACATGATATAGCAAGTGATAGGTAGCGAGCATGGCAATAGAGCGAACAACTAGTATAGCAAAGATAGAAGTGATTTCGAGGGGTGGTCATCTTGCCTGCAAGGTTCTCAGAGTTGTCGAAAGCTTGATCCTCGTAAGCATACTCGACAGGTTCCTCGTTCACGAACTCGTCTCCCGGCTCTACCCAAGGCAAGAACACAAACAAACGGAACCACAATCAACCACGAGAAATGCGCAAGCAACATGATGCAAAACATGTATGATATGCAACATATGATATGCGATGCGAATTGGCAAACCAAGCATGCCACTGGAAAGTTGAGATGATTTCGGTCGAAATCGATATAAAGATCACCGGAATCGGATGCACGGTTTGCAAATGGCAAGCAAAACAAGAATGACACGAATCTGCGATTAACAGCATGATAGCACCTAAAATGCAGCAAGTAACAATGCTACAGCACCCCAACATAGCAACAAAGCATATGGCAGTAATCTACAGGAGATGCTTGATAAAAGATGAACACTGAGCTATGGCTAGTTCACAACATATCAAGCTCAAACAAGCATGGCAAAAGTGCAAAAGATTACAGGTTCACAGACTTGGTGAAAAACTGGACATGGCAGTAAACAGCATCAGGTAGCAATGTTCAGAGCACGAAATCAACATGCTACAGGACCTTAACATAGCAAAACAAGGCATGGCAGTGTTCCACTAAATGCACATGACAAAAGTCCCTTACTGACAATAAGGCAAAAAGGACCAGAAGATATGATGGCAAGCATGTAAACATAGCAAGTTTCGTTAACAGGTTTCAGACTCTGCACAAAACAGAGCATGGCAGAAATATTAATATGTAGGCCTCTTTGTGAGCTTGATGCACTCAGTAGAAAGCAACGCATAACAAACCAAGCATTCTGCCAGCAAGATGGCATATTTATGAAGCTAACCATGACAAGAACAATTGAATAACATATATTTATCAACTACAATAAGCTTGGCAAAATTGCATATCATGTTAAGAATCTGCCAGAGATATTTTATAGCAAAAGTAGAGCAAGATTAAGTCATGCTATGGCCCTCCATAATTGCAAACAATTGCAGGAATGGATCAACTACAACTATATCTACAAAACATCCTTACTGAACATCTCCAAAATATGGATGGATCTCTCTGTAGCATCAAGTTTACATGGCAACAAAATTACAGCAGACAAGGACTTGGAGAAATCACCAAGTCCCTGAAATCAGAAATATTATGGAGCCTACTTTGCATGCTTGTGCTAGTCACCACAGAGATCACAAAAATACATGGACTACACCACTGAAAAGATGGCATGGCATACTTTAAAACACATGTAGAGCTCATGCTCAAAAGATGCACAGATTAAATGATACAAAAATGACAAATCTCCAAGTTTTGATAAGAACCAGATAATAACAGCAAATAGCCTTCTTCCAACAGAGATTTGGGCATCAAGATGACCTCAAATGAACACGGTGCAATTGAACAAAATGAAGAGCATCACGAATCGAACAATTTTACATATTACACGCACGAATCAGAGCTACATGCACGGAGTTATCACATCGGGAACAGGAGCACTTGCTAAAATAATATCAAGACTTAGAAAATTTAGAGGGTACGGGGGAGGAAAAGTCAACCTCTTCTCGGCGGATCTGGATCGAGCCCGTGCTCCTGGCCGGCGACGGGGAAGGAGGGACAGGCCGGAGGGAAGGAGGCGAGGCCGGAGGGAGGCGAGGCGACGGCGGGGAGGGACGCCGGCGGCGAGGCGGCGGGGTCGCGCCGACCGGCGGCGGAGAGGCCGCGGCGGCGCCGGCGAGCGGCAGGCGGCGGAGCACGCGCGCGCGGGCGGCGGGCGTCGGGTCGGCGGCGCGCTGGGCGCGGAGGGGCGTGCGGGCCCGCGGGCCGGCGGCAGGCCTGGCGGGCCGCGGCGGCGGGAGGACCCGGCGGCGACACGTGGTGGCTCCGGACTGGTCGGGCGGCGCGGCGGACGTTGTCCGGCCGGAGCGGACGCGTCCGGCGCGGCGCGGAGGGAGAGGGTTAGGGTTTCGTCTGCAGTTTCGTTTTTCGGGGGAGATGGAGTTTTATAGGTAGAGGGAGCTAGGAGACTCCAAATGAGGTACGGTTATCGCCCACACGATCGTGATCGAACGACCTAGAGCATGGAAGAGAGTTTGGTGGGTTTTGGGCTGGTTTTTGAGGGGGGTTTTGCTGGACACTCAAATGGACTTTGCGGATGCCCGGTTAACCGTTGGAGTACCAAACGACCTCCGAATGAAACGAAACTTGACCGGTAGTCTCCGGGTGGTATATTAAGACCACTTGACAAGCCTCGGTCCATTCCGAGAAAGTTTGACACACGCACACGAAAGAAAACAAGAGGGGTGCACCGGAGGAGATAGGAGCGCCGGATTGGAAAACGGACAACGGGGAAAATGCTCGGATGCATGAGACGAACACGTATGCGAATGCAATGCACATGATGACATGATATGAAAATGCATGACATGACAAAAAACAAAACGAAAGACAAAACCCGACAACGGAGGGAAAAACATATCACATAGCCGAAAATGGCAAGAGTCGGAGTTACAAATATGGCAAGTTACATGCGGGGTGTTACATCTCCTCTGGAATAGCATCAGACTGCTCAGCACCGTCCACCGTACACAGTTGCACAATCTGCTGCACATCATTCTGATGAAACAAGGCCGACAGCTGCTCTGAAGTTAGCTGGTAGCACTGCTGCAGCTGCGGTTGTACGCCATGAAGGGAAATTTGTTTCCCATCGCGAACAAATTGAAGTAACTTATCGCCCCAATGAATCTGCATCGGACTGTGAGCCTCCAACCAGTCCATACCAATAATCATGTCATAGCATCCAAGCGGCAACACCTTGAGGCTGGAGCAAAATGTGTGGCCATGCACTGTCCATTCCCCCGCAGGAATCTCCTGTGTGCACTGCAACTGTCCACCATCAGCAACTCTGAACGGGAACGGCCGGCGAGCTGCTACCACACTAGACAAACGAGCTGATAGCGCTCCACTGACAAAGCTATGAGAACTACTCGAATCAATCAACATGAGAACCTTTTGATTCTGAATACGCCCTTGCAATCGGACAGTTTGAGGAGCGACCAACTGATCCTTCCATTGCTGCTCGAGAGATGGTATGACACTCGCTGGCCGTGTCACTGTCCTCAGATGTTGAACTGAACCCTTGTATGCCCAGCACATCAAACAGCTCCTGCATCACATGCAACTGGACTGCTACTGCACACTTGTGATCACGAGACCATTTTTCCCACAGAGATAACAGAGACCTCGAGCACGGCGGTACGCACGGAGAGTGGTCAACTGCTCATCAGTGGATGGAGCTGTCTGCGCGATAGTATAGGGCGCTGTTCTCCGATCATCTTTTTTTCCGTAGGTGGAGGGGGGACGCCCCGGTGGTGGAGGTAGGGGCATTGCCCCCCGCAAATGGGAGCGACCACCAGAGACGTTGTCTGAACGGCGTGATTCACGCCGCTTCGAGATTTCCAGCGCTTCTTCCTGCAAATATGCCAAGGAAACATCAGTATACATGTCGCGAGGATTGTGCACTACAACAACAACTCGAATTTCATCTTTAAGACCATCAACAAAACGGGATGGAAACAAGGCAGGATCCCAAGAACTACTATGTGCTAAGAGAGAATGCATGAGATCATTAAACTGAGAGGTGTACTCTGACACTGAGTCAGTTTGACGAAGATGAAAAAGTTGACGCAATAGGGAATTGAACCCGTTGCGTTCGAACTGGTCACACACCAGCGAACAGAAATGCTCCCACGCCATCTGACTAAGATCAAACCCCTCATTCTCCAACCAGAGCATTGTTGGACCAGAGAAATGCATCGCTGCCGTGTCGACCCATAGCTCCGGATCAAGGTGGAACACTCGAAAATACGACTCGCAATTGCATTTCCAACTGCGTGGTATGTCCCCCACAAACAGAGGAAAATCTATCTTAGGCCTGGGTGGCAGAGATGAACGAAAACGATGCGCGCTACCCGAACGCGAGTGTTGACGAAAACGAGACAGACCAGAGGAAAATTGACGCGGCTCGGGTGAGCGGATCAGTGAACGAGATCGAGTATCAGGGCCTGCGCACGTACCCGTGACCGGAGGTGGAACCAGGGTAGTCAATCCCCCAGGTCGCGCCCCCCGGAAAGCTGTGTCATCGTGGCGGCCATCGGGCCTGGAGGTGGTCGTGGCGGTGACGAAGACGTCGTGTGGCGATGGCTGCGGCATCAGCGGCGGTAGATCGGTTGGCTTCAGCGACAGGATCGGGTTGCAGATGACGTGGTCGAGGTCGCGCTGCACTCCGCCCAAATCCTCCCGCAGATCCGTCACCGCCTGGTCCAACACCGGTCGCCACTCCGCGAGGTCGAGGACCGAGGGCTTGATCTCCTCGAAGAGGGCCGTGGACGCCGCCACCGCCTTCTGGATGGAGGCGTTTTGATCCTGGATCAGCTTGAGAGTCGCCGCGAGCTCGTCGACGCGCTGCTCCATCGCCACTGCTCGTCGTTGTTGGCGCGTGGAAAAGATGGGTTTCTGGAGGTATTGTGGCAAATCTGATACCATATGTTATGGTCTCTCTCTTAGTTCATCGAATTCATGGTGAAGGTAAAGGAATTGAGAAGGAAGGGGAAAAGGGATCGGAGGCTAGGGTTGCTGAGGAAGGGAGAGAAGGGTCGGGAGGAGGAGAGGATTACAACCCAATTCACTCGATGCCTTTCACTCCACACACACACACACCCACTACTTATCCACCCATTTCCCAGGTGGCTGGGTCGAAGAGCCGGTTGGCCCGTTTCCTCCTCCTGGGCCGGGCCTGTTCATCGTCTTCGGGCTGATCTGACATTGGGCCTGTGACAAATAACCTCTCCCAATTCTAGTCCAATGGTTTCCCCGGCATCCCTATTCATTAAACCAAGTGGCAGCCGGAGCACTCTCACCCATATCGGGATAGTATCGAAAGAGTAGTCCTCGATCCGCTTTCTTGGTACATAATCTTCTAAGACTACCACAGGCGCTGGCTAAACTCGTCTCGAAGAAGCTGGTTTTCGTTGAAGCGATGGCAGAAACGCTGGGGCGTATCTGGTGCCCGATGGGAGGTGTTCCTTGCAAGGAAGTCGGTGAGAATACGTTTTTGTTTACATCTGGACAGGAGTCGAGGAAGAAGATGGCTTTAGACAATGGGCCCTGGGAGTCTCCAGACCAGCCGAGACCCCTGCAGCAGTCCATCGACTCTCTCCATGTCCGTCAACGAACAGTTGCACAACGTCAACGGGTCACGCACGGGACGGACGAGGGGTAGCTTGCTTGCTCGAGTTGAAGGTGGGGGGGTGGTTCAGATCTCAGTTACTCTTTTATTTCTAGGGTACATCTCAGTTACTAGTTCGTCCTTTTCATCCCCACCCCCGACCCAGCCTCTCGTCCCCTTTCTTTCCTAGGGCGCCGTCACCACACAGCCGCACCGTCCCACGCGCGCCGGTGCCCCGCCCCGTTCCCCCAGGACTCCCTCCCATCACCGCCGCAGTCTCCCGCCTTTCCCCAACGTCCGGCCTGGCGTCATTGCCTCCGCTGCTCGCCGCGCCCGGACGCCCGACCCGCCCTCGCTCCCTCCGTTGCTCGCAGCCGGATCCACGCCTGGTAATATGGAATTTCTTATCCGGATGGTAAGGACGTTGCCTGTTGCTGCCCAAGAAGCCTGACGGTGAGAGCAGTTCGTCAATAAACAGGTACTTCACCAGAACCACCGAAGCGCCGCGGGATCACCGCCTCCACGATGGTGACCGCCGAGGCCGCGATGGCGGTCGTGAGGGCCGCGCGCCCCTTCTTCCGCAGTGCCCACGATGGCCTCGCGTTCGCCGCAAACGCCGCGTTCCTGGCCGACGGATACTCCCTCTGCGCCGTCGGTCGTTCCGCGCTCTTCGACCCCCTGCCCGCAGGTGCGTTCTGCCTTACGCCCTTAGCCCTAGGTGTTATGTTATGTACGTATATATGTGTTTTCTAGTTTGACCGTACAGTAGCCTGCTAGTTAGGATTTGACTGACCCATGTTTAGGGCTCCTTGTTGCATATCTGATGATGATTCCCGGGTTGAGTTCCCGAGTGGATCGATGTAGATGAATGGTTGGGCTATATTTAGGTGTAAATGGTGCAAGGTCAGTAGGAGCTTCTTCTATTTCAGGCGTGGTTGATTTAGGAAATGTGTCCCTAAGTCAAACAGTTTAAAGGCTCAATTGTCAACTTAATTCAGTGAATCAGTCCCTTCCCTAGATTTAGCATCTATGGTTTGATCTTCTCTGGTAGCTAGTACTACCTCCATCCAAAAAAAAGTTGTACTAAATCAAAGACACTTATTTAGGACGTACGGAGGGAGTAATATTGTTTGCCATTTTGGAATTCTGAAACAGAGTATCGATTTTTTAGCTGGAGTTTATGTTTATATGTTCTAATCTGCAATTAGCAGTTCAATCCATGCAGTGGAGTGAAATTCCTATTTCGGAATTCGTAATTCAAATTTGCCTCTGTGACTGAACTTAGTAGTGCGCTGTATGTTACTACGCTAAATTTCGTTAGTTCTGTATTGAACCTCTGGATTCAGACTTGGATCACTGGATTATTATTCAATTCTTTGTATGCTACGGAACTACATAAGTACTCCTTGATCATTGCAGTGTCATGTTCTATGTATACTAGCATCGATCTCTATTACCATAATTAATACACCAGTTTCGAGTTTGGATTTACCACCCACCTTCTCGTTTCCCGCCTAAAGATATACCATGTCAATCATAGTGCTAAATAGCGCGTTATCTCGGTGCTATTGCGTTTGCAGGGGCCTCGCGCTAAATGCATCGCATAGCACTCTACAAGCGTCAAACATATGATCACATAGCATGCTATTTAAAGCTATGATGAGAATATCCACCATTGAATTTACAACCTTTCTTTATCTTTACCCTACATAAATTGCATAGCTGCCGAATCGGACGGCCTAAGTCAGCTGGATTCACTCGGCCTTCCTGATATTCATGCCGCACTTTACTTTTCAAGTAAAGAAATAAAAATAATAATGACATCACGAGCCAGGCCATCATCAAAAACATCCAGCAAATTCCAGTCACCTCATCATGCGGGACTCTCTTTAATTATTTGACTGTTTACCGGCTGCCTTGCTCTGTGCTCGCTAAACATGGTATAATTTTTTCAATTGAGTAGATCAGTATGTTGTAGTGCTTGGCCTGCATAACATACCAAAAGCTAATATCTAGTACTTTGAACTTTAAACGAACTTGGTTACAAAAAATAGTCCTAACACATGCATGTAACTGAAACTCAATTTGAACTACAGATTGTGCATCAATTATAACATAAACCTTCAACAAACATTTCCTGATGCTTGCACACGATTGTCATCGTATTCACAAATTCAACCACTTCCTTCTGTTAGAAATTATTAATTGAACCAGTGATGAAGTGATTGGTTTTAAGTGTATAGTACCAAGGTTACATTTTAATGTTGAAGTCTTCTTAGATTGGATTGAAATATTCTCGAAGGAAATTTTGCACGACTTCTGTTACACATTTATTTTCATCTGATTTTGGCCAAGGATTTTTTTTCGACGAACTGTTAGGAGCGCCACCTTTCTATTGAACAAAAGTTTAAACCTCTTAAAAATTGCCTTTTGTGTATTGTATGTGCATTCACTCTCTCGAAATGTTGCAGAAGTCACATCATTGCTAATTCATGTTCTTTAGATTCTTGTGAAATTAACAAAGGCATCTCTGATGATGATTTTCGGGTTGATTTCCTGAGTGGATAGATGTAGATTGATGGTTCGGCTATATTTAGGTGTTAATGGTGCAAGGTCCTGAACCAGTAGCTGCTTCTTCTATTTCGGGAGTGGTTGACTTGGGAAATTTGTCCCTAAGTCAAACAGTTAACGGCTTAATTGTCAACTTAAATTCAGTCAATCAGTCCCTTCCCTAGATTTATGGTCTATGGTTTGATCTTATCTGGTAGTAATATAATATGCTAGTATTTTGGATTTCTGAATCAGAGAATATCGCTCCTTGAGCTGGAGTTTATGTTTATATGTTCTGATCTAAAATTAGCCGGTCATTAAAACTAGAATCATTTTCAAGTCAAACTGATCTTAACAGGTGGGAAATAGACATCCAAATTTAGGAACTTAGCATTACGTTAAATAATTTTCAAGGAGGGATAAAATTAAAATTATTTTCAAGTCAAAACTGATCTTAATAGGTGGGTAATAGACATCTAAATTTAGAAACTTGGCATTATGTTAAATAATTCTGAGAGCTGGAATATCCGGTCACTAAACGAATGGAACCCATGAATTCTTTTTCCTGGTTGCATTGTGGAACTAATTTACCAGTCATTCTAGCCGGAATATACCAAGTGTAAATTTCTAACGTGAGTTTAAAGTGTGTGTAGTTGGTTCACTCGATGGGAATTAAGTTACGTTCTGTTGTGAGATCAAAGAGGAAAGTGAGTCCTGAATTTTATTGTAATTGCGAGCCTTTAATCATATAAGTAATGTTTTTATTTTGCTTAACTCTAGACGAGGAGGTTGGAATTGAGGGTTGGAACAGTATGGACAACTGCTATGCCTTTTTGTACTCCAAGGATGAGGAGGAGGGCAAGAAGAAGTGCATTTTCATGAAATGTGTAGTGATTGCTGACTTCCTTGCTATTGATGCGATGGATCTTGAGGCACAACATGAGGAACCCTTCCATGTGCAGATAAAGTATGTTCCAGTCTTGTTATTATTGTTTTAGATTATTATTGATTAGATGTATGTGCTTTGCTTATTGTTATAACTTTCTAAAAACACGATGGATAGTAGCAGCATTAAACTATGTCAGAGCAATGTATAACTTACTAGAACACATGTTACTTGCTTCACACAGGAAATATGGTTTGTGATTTAAGACATGAACTTACGTTATGTGGTAATCTTCACTCCAATAAATATTTCAGTCGGTAGTGATGATATGTTCACATTCCCGTTATTTGGTTACTAACAAGTGGGGATAAATTGGAAATTTGCTTTGCTACTATACGTATTTCAGTTTATGGTGATGGTCGGCTTTCTCTATCACAATCCTTGTCACCTGGGCTGACTAAACTATTTGGTAACATAATAACATGAATTATAAGCCATGCCATTTGAACTCAAGACCTGTTTCTTTGGACATATGATTTATAACCATACTGCAGCTTGCTACACATTCCATGTTCTCTTTTACGTGTGGAGACATTTTATATATGTAACACTACTTTGGTGGTTGACCTACTATGATGTTTTTTTTTGCTTGTTGTATGCACATGAGCATTGCTAGTTAGTGAGTTGGTACCAAACACATTCTTTTTGTTAGGTAGCTTCACTTGTATTAACCAGCATTATAGAGACAAGTAACAATGAGATGGATTTATATAGCCTGTTTATGAATTCTGCTAACATGTTGGTGTGCTTACTCTATTCTACTATGTGATGACTTGGGTTGGTACAAATTCTGTAGTATAAAAATTTATTTTGTTCAATTGAGTATGATTTTCTGGCCAAGTTATGGACTTATATTGTCCAGGTGTGATACAATGTGAAGTAAGTAGTACTGAATCCATTTCTAGTTTCTTTGTTAAGCAAGACTCGGTGCAGCCAACAGGAAAATTCTGTCGTGTTTAGTTTATCATTATTATGTCAAATACTTTGGGTACTTGCTCTGCTGGCTGGCCTTCTGTTGAATAGTTCTATCCACACGTGGATCTTCCAGTTCAAAGTTTTGAGTTTTTGACCCTGGTTCCTTGTATATAGTGTGAAGGATTTCTTCTCTGAAGTACAGACCAGGAATTATAAAGATTTGTACAAGAGTTTTACGGACTTCATTAATATCCTGAACTTAAGCTTATTGGCTGAATTGAATGGTAAGGACGCTGCTGCCTCCCAGAATCCTAATGCTGAGAGCAGTTCGTCAATAAACAGGTATGTCTATGTTGGGTTTTAAACTTGTGGCACGTCACATCTCCATCTCTAACACTAAAATCAGACAAAGTTTCTGTGCATCTCATCGCAAACAAAAATCTAGTATATTGCCCTATGGAATTACTTCATGTTGCATTTTTACTTGCTATCAATGAATTAATATCATTATATTGGGAATTTGGGCTTTTCTGGTTATATTCTGATGATTTTCCTCCTTCGCATAAAATTTAACTTCCAAAGCTTCTCTATTGTAGCTGACTCCATTTGCTAGTAATTCTGTTAACACGTTGCACTTCTCCTTGCAGTTATAGAAATGTTATGTGGGGAAAGCCGACTACAAGTTCTACTGAACGAACCATTTATGAATACAACCATTTGTATTTTCCCTTCTTCTTTTGTGTGGCACTCCTTTATTCACCTTTTTTGTACTTTGTTGTCACTTGCTCCAGTTCTGAATATGCTCGGTGGGAAAACCCGAGCGCAAGGACTGCCGGGTATGAATACAAGCTTTTGTATATTTCCCTTCTTTTGTGTGGCACACTGCTATTCACCATTTTGGACTTTGATGTTATTTTTATTTGGTCGTGTCCAATATGATTAGAACTCGCTAAGGCTTAGGGCAACTCCAACACGGATCGCCAAATCAAACAACTCCAAATGTCCGAGACACCATATGTTGCATTGATTTTCCGATATTTTAATACATATCAAAAGGCCATAACTAAAACATCTAAAACACCCTAAAAGATTTACTCCTCATCAGAGTCTGCCTGGTCATCATCGCCAGTGGAGGTGGGGTCGACGATCCCCATGCCGGACGGACTGGCCAGTCGTTGTTGTGTGCTGGTGCGAATGAGGCGGAGCTACCAACGTTTGCCTTGCTTCCATAATCACCATGCTGGTCCGGCGCGTTGTTAGTCATCACCTCTAGCACGTCAATGAGGCGGTTGCGCTCCATCTCATTGTAGAGGAGCTGCCCGCGCTCGCGGCAGATGGTGCGGCACTATGCATGGAATCGATCATTGCTCCTACTCATCGACAATACTCGAGTCCTTTGGACATGGCCATGCCGACATCTTTGGACGTCCGCTCCGTCGAGAGTTGGTCCTCCACTAGCCGGTGCTCCTCGAGGAGTGCTAGGTTGTAGTTACTGCTCCTCCTGAAGAAGATGGAACACAGAGACCGACAGCTCCTCTAGTGGTGCAGCGCCACCTCCTCCTTCGCCTCCACCATCACCCGGTCATAGTGCTGCCTTGGTTATACAATGCGGAACCTGGACACCGGCGGTCCTCCTT
Organism: Aegilops tauschii subsp. strangulata; assembly: GCF_002575655.3. NCBI lineage: Eukaryota > Viridiplantae > Streptophyta > Magnoliopsida > Poales > Poaceae > Aegilops > Aegilops tauschii. The sequence goes on along the minus strand of NC_053040.3, from coordinate 31,193,327 downwards.
TGATGCAGGCTCTTGCTCCACACTGGCGCTAACTCCATGATGATCTCTGCCATGGCCATGGGTGGCCCTCCTCCATCTCCTCGGAACGCCCCGAAGAGCTCTATGGTTGGCCTGCATAAATGCAAGCATGAATTCAGGCCTCCACATCACAGACCTCCAACGTGATTTGGGCGAGGCACGCCGGCGTGAAGTTCATGTACCACATGGCAAAGGAACGGGCCATGACCACAGTGGATGGCTGCTTGGATGGTGGGAGAAGGGCGCGGAGAGGTCTGGTTTTGGGGCCATGGCTGGCCATCGTAAATAGTCGGGGCGGGCGGAGCGGCCGGTTGAATGTGGAGCGCCCTATTAGTATTCTCATTCGCCACACTATTGTGAATGTCGGCAGGTGAATGGCTGGTCAGCCAGCATGAATGTCGGTACAAAGCCGCCCCGTTTAGTTATGTCCCCTCTGACTGGCATGAATGTGGTGCGGAGAGCGATCAGATGCAGCGGCAGACGGGGTTTTGGGTTGGTCTGGGGTCCCTGAGTCCGATGGGGCAGACATCTGGGCTCCCCCAATCCTCCCCTTAGTTTGGTTCCGGTTGTTGTGGGATTTTGGATGCCTGGGCCGGGCTGGACAAGTTTTGTGACCGCCGTTCGATGGCAAAAAATGTCCGGACTGTTCGTTCCTCACATTTATGGGGGATTTGGTGATCCGCGTTGGAGTTTCTCTTAGCCACTAGTGAGTATTTTCTAGTTTTCTCTGACTTCATTCTTGCGTACACTGCTTCAATCACAAGCTGAGTACCTTCGGTCCTGATAGCAACTAGCCTTCTTCAGTTTTCATGAGCATGTGTGTCCTTACATATTCTATTGCCATCTAATTTTAGTGCAACTTCGAAATTTTGGTACTGCAACTTATTGATATTGTTACTTTTTACTGTCTTGATCAATGCAAATTCTCTTGATGTATGTTGGAAGTAAACAAAAAGAATATCAATGGAGTCACTGTGATCTTACTTTCAATATAACATATGTTACTGATAGCATTTACAAATATATACTGTGTCTTCACAGTACTCATTTTATGAATCACACTGAAGATAATATTATGGAAGGTAATGTCTATGGAATATACAACTTCAGTTCAAAGAAAGTTTCCACAAAATAATATATTCTCCCAAAAATTTGGTACAAATGACGATGAACTCATGTCCATATGGACCTGTTCCTGAGGTTATAGATTCAGAAATTTTCAAAATTCTCAATAAAAGTTATGGTACTACAAAAATATAGTTTAGGCATATATACAAAATCTTAATAGAAAATATATATGATCATGTTTGTTCTGTACCTAAAAAAACATATATAAGAACACCCTTATATTGTATACTCTCTCTCTCTCTCTCTCTCTCTCTCTCTCTCTCTCTCTCTCTCTCTCTCTCTCTCTCTCTCTCTCTCCTGTCCTTTTGCTACATCACGCATATGATTATATTTTTCCTTTGAAATTTGGTACATGTGCCTGTATTAAAACTTCATAGTACTATGAATTTCCTGATAATTTTCTTTACAAGTAGTGCACAACCTAGTGAAGGGGTTCATGCCAACTTAATTATGTTTGGTTTTACCAAAATTTGCACTCTCTATCACTGTTGTAGGATAAACAGGCTACCAGTAGTGAATTGGTTATAGGATATTGATAACGGGGCTAATATTTCCAGTTATGTATTGTGTTACAGCCTGATTTATCCTCCAGTGGTTCTGTTTGGTCGTGATGACACCTTCCCTGCTCCTGGTGCAGGCTTCTACCCTCATAGGTCTCTCTCCTACCATAATATACATGTAAAAACATCAACACATCAGTTCTTTCAAACATAACTAACAAATGGGTCTTATTGTTTGCAGTGGTGAGACAGGTGGTAGTATGCACGTTGGTAATATGTTGTCAACTGAATATCTCTGGAATCTCTTCACATTTGTTCCGCTGCACTGTCCAACTTACAATCTATTTGATTACTACAGGCCCAAATGATCCATGCTTCTTTCCTTCAACACCTTCTACTCCTTTTGGTGACCCGGGGTATGTTCAGTTTTCCTTTACTAATTATTCCATTGCAGTATTTGTTTTGTCATAAACGGAATCAAATACTTCACAATAGGAGTGTTCCACCCGGTGGTCGCTACGATCCAATTGGCCCGCCTGATGTCCCAGGATTTGAACCATCTCGCTTTGTGAGGTAAGTTAATTATTCCTAACATTTTCTATATACCCACTTTATGCTTGGCAACCGGTAAGGCTCGAGATGGCCTGTTATTGTATTTGATACCACTTTAGAAAGGTTTGCTGTCTCAAGTAAGAAACAAATGGTGCTTATAGTTCTTTTTTTTCGCGCTGATAGCTAACTCGCATCCACATCCAATGCAACATTCAGCATAATACATATTTCCATATACTGTTGCGTCATGGAAGTCATTGAACACAATTTACTAACATGTAATTGAAACCAATATACTTATTTCTACTTGCACCTGACCGGTGTTTAGGGGTGGGGTGCTCACTAGATGAAACTCCAATGAACAGCTGATACCCACCACCTGGTTTTTTGTTGACGCAGGCGTTCAAGGCATTCAGGCGGAAGCACTCACCCAGACCACGAGTTCTTCCAACAAGACCCAGACTTCTTCTGAGACTCGGCTTCATGCCCACCTGCACCCTGCGCTGAATGACTGCTTTGTTTCTGCAGTGCTCAATCGTGAACGCTTTGCAGCACCAACCTGCTATGTATCACAAATTGTGTTTTAAATAGACTCTGCTTGTGCTTGAGAACATGAATGTAAACTCCTGTATTCACCTTTGAAACCGTGCTTTGTCATACTTGACTGTACAATTGTATGTAGAGCTGCCTTCGTAACCCTCTGTGCTTCTTATCTTAGCTAAGCTATTGCTGGAATGTCTGCCTCGTTGCTGCCCTGTAGGCTTAATATTTGTTTCCAGTTTCTCCATATGCAGTATCACCCAGACCTCGAGTTCTTCCAACAAGACCCAGATTTCTGCAGTGTCTTGTTGCCGCTTGCCCTCGCCCTTGCAGCATCATCATTGCCGGAGCACCGACTGTCCTGCTTCATAGCAGCACAGACCGTCCATCAGAACCACTGGTCCATCCCACTACTGCTTGCAGCATCGCCTCGCCATGGTTGTAGAAAGCCTGCTGCGGCTCACAACACCGATGGTTGCCATCCCAGCCCCCTGCTCCGTTTGACATGGCTTGCAGCACTGCTAAGTGTCGTCATAGCACGGTGGGCCATTGCTCACAGTCCCGGTGATCGCTGTCCGTAGCACCGCTCGGGTCGTCATTACTACACCAGGTTCTTGCAATCACGCGTGGCAGCTTCAGCTTCCCCACAGCAAAAACACCGGCAAGCTTTGAGCGCCGCCGGCTGCCCTCTGTAGCGGTGCCATCTCTACTCTCGTTGTGAGGATGGGGTAGAAGACAGCGGAGAGATTTGGGGATTTTTTGGAACAAAGGTGCACGTGGAGAATCTGGAAGGTAATACCCAAAATATATTAGGTTTGGGTCGAAAATTGCTTGGCGTGGACGAGCTCGCACGCTCTCTATATCGTCGTGTGTTCGTTCGGATCGGGATGTGTGACGTACGCTGTATTAGCTGTGGTGGTTGAGGGAATATTTATTGTGTGTACGTGACGGCCTTGAGACGGTGGTGTTAGACGATCAGGCGGTTATAGCCGCTGTTGCCGCTTCCGCTCTCCGTCACTGCCAGCCCGCGGCCATAGTCGCTGTTGCCGCTTCCGCCCTCCGCCACTGCAGGCCCTTGGCCATGGTCGCCATGGCCGCTTCTGCCTCCTCTACTGTCAACCCTCTCCATGGGCACCGCTGCCGGGCCTTGCCCATGGTCGCCGTCGCCACATCCACCTTTGGCGAGCCCTCGCTGTATGTGTTGCTAATGCTATTGCAAACACAAAATCAAAAAAGATAACGCGTACTCAAGAGCATCACTGTGCTTGCCGCATTTCAGTACCATGGAGTTCACGTGCATGCATGTGTGCTCGTCGAGGAAGAGAGATCACGGACGAAAGGAACTCAGAGACGAAAATCGATTTACATCAGTACTATCTGAACTTTTCAAGTCCAAACAAGGTATCCTATAAATCAGCTTTAACATAACAACAATTTAGAACTAGTTTTCCTAAAAATCCTCTTAAAACAGGTTTTGCTAATACTTGTTTGAAAATGTGATACCATCTACCCCGGTATATATATATATATATATATATATATATATATATATATATATATATATATATATATATATATATATATTTCTGCCGTGTCGAGTATACATTGTGATGATGATATTCATAGGGGGGATGATGATCGTCGCATGGTCATATGTCAAGAGAGAAGGTGTTTTCTTCCACTCTAGTTGTGAGGTGGAGAAAGCATTTTTGTGTTTTTGGTTTTTGCCACGCGGGTGTAGTTGCGTGTGTGGTACTTTTTTTTAATCTATATGTGAAACATCTTGTTTATTTTATTTTGTGATGCCTTCTTATGGTAACTTGGATGTAGTTGTGAAGAGCAAGTGTTTTTTTTTTAATATATTTTTGGGAAAACAGAGTTTCTTGATTTTGTACTAGAGGTTTTACGGTATTTGAACTGCATAATTTAGGTCCTCCATTAGTTTATATGTAAAAAAATATGAAAAAACACATACATAATATTTTGTGATTTGTTCACAGAGGCACACATATTTTTTTGACCAAGTAGATTTTTTTAGCCCTTGGTATGCAGCAGCTTCCACACATAGAGTTTAAGGGGGAGATCCATTGAACGACAATTGTAAACAGCTGACAGTATGCTCGTCTTTTTTTTACGTATGTGTTTGTCCATCGATTTAGATAATTTGCCTTTTTGCCTATCAAAGTTTTTCTTGGACAATTTTGTGTTCATTTCGATGAATCATCAGATGTTATTTTACGGTTTTTTTCTTATCTTTTTTCAAAAAAATTAAGTCTTATGTTTTCAGTGTTTATTTTTCGATGTTTCAAAGTATGCTCTCAAACAGAAGGGATGTTTGTTTTGCAGCCATGCTCAGTGTCGTTCTTGGACTATTTCCGGATGTGGGTGATCTCAAACAGTTTGTCTAATTCACATCTAGATATTTTTTAAGAATGTCACATCTAAGCTTCCACAAATATATAATGTAGCAACAAGAAATAAAAAAACAAGGACAAAAAAAATAGACCACAATCAGAGTGAACATCAGTTTAGATGTGACATAACTATGTCGCATCTAGATGTGTCCTAGACGGATCCGATCTCAAATTTTGGAACCATTGTTCTGGTGTATGCCAGCGTAGGGACGGACCCTTTTGTTGTTTGTTTTCATGATGAGATCGCGGCGGACAACTCACATCTGCAATGAAGGTGTACTCCATTGTAATGCAGGAGGTAATGCTTTTTTTTCAACAACCTGTTGGCGCATGGCATGGTCAGTTGATAGTCTTACAATTTTTTGAAACCACATACTACTAGATAAAAACAGCATACGAATGCATTACATGCTGTCATCTAAACAAACTTACTGGTATTGTTAATAGAAATACATGTACCAACGGAACAGACAGAGTGCCCCGTCACGTTTCCTTTAATTATCACGGCGCCGTGGCCGTATAGAACTGTTCGCTTGGACGTATCGCTCCTTGCTTCATGCGATTGCATTTAATATTCGGATGAACGTGTCCCTGTCTCATTGGAACGCCTCGCGGGAGCACGCGAGCCCGTCCTCTCTGTTGCCGCTCTCAGGTTTGGGTCCTCTATCTTATAGGTAATACCCTACTCGTACTGAGTGTTCTAATCAAGCCTCATATGATAATTTACATGTACCCTGGAAGGCCTCCAGTTAGATCATCATGGAATAAGAGGTGGCGACAACGTGAAAAATCCTCGATAAATATTTTTAGAGGTTTCGGGAGTATGGAAAGGCTGGGGGCCGAGAGGCGGCAGAGGGGTGCCCTAGGGCCTCCACGCGCCTAGCCTCGTGACCAGCTCCCGAGCCGCATGGGCCCACCAGACGGATCCTCTGGGGCTCCTCTCTGCCCCCTTTGGCACCCTTGGCTTCGTTCTGATAAAAAACTTTGTGAAATATTTTTTTTTCCAAAATGGTGTTTTTTCTAAAGTCCAAAATATGCAGAAAATACCAATTAGTCGTGGGTATTGGATTAATAGGTTGGTAAAATAGTTGATATGAAATCATGTCAAAACTATGTAATTATGATATAAAAGTAGCACAAATATAGCAAAAATTATAGATACATCTGAGTCTCTGAGACTCGCCATGGGCCTACACGAGGGGATACCATTGTAAGTAGACCCCGAGTCTTTTAGGGTCTCATTGTGATAGCCAACTCTTTGGGAGAAGTTCTGTTTTGGATGAAGTGTAGCCTGTACCGCATAGTTCGCCTGCAAATAGACCCTGATGGACACAAAGAATGCTTGAGGAGGTCATATATTATGAACTAATCATGGTAAAGTCTTGACGACCCATGAATTTTTGTTTTAGGAATTGGCAGATCATCTGCCTATATATTGAGCAGGAGTAAAACAAATATAAAGGTCCTTACAGGACGAAGGGAAATAAAAGACTAACCTAATCAGGTTCAGGTTCAGGAGAATTTTGGGTGTCGCTAGTCCAATGTCTTGCTTGTTCAGCATAACTAGCTCATCTTCATGATGCACTTGCTTCTCAAACACCCATCGACTCCGTTCTTTCCAAATGTTCCATCGCGTGTAGATGGCAGTGTTAATCGCCTTGGTGTTTCCCTCCCGGGGCAACGCCCTAGGCAATTTTGGTGCCGTTCTGGGCTGATTTTCAGCGACGTATTCATCCGTCAGTAGGCATCTGCATATTCTGCGACAAGTCTCAGTGTCACAGTAAATGTTGGTGGGTCCTTTTTTAAAATTCAATAGAAAATAATAGGTAATTGTTTTTCACCTAACTCATTTAGCGGGATCTCTTTTCATAATAGCGTGAAATTGGAATTGGTATCATCCGGTTCCCTCATAACAATGGGAATTGGGAACGTTGGCTTAGGGCCCTCCTCTCATACCATGCCCCGGCAAGTCGACAGGCTGCCACAGCGAGGTGCACGCAGCTGCGCCCCCCTTTTGAATGGAGAAGTCACACGCGACTGCGGCAGTGTGAAACAGGGGCAATTTCAGATGGGATCTTTTTACTGAAAGACATAGTAGCAAATTTCAGGTGCGTTGTATTTACTTTTCATCTTGTACAAACATTGGATTGTGGATGGATTACTCATGGAATGAAGCTGACGCCACCATATATGGCTGGCATGAATCGGTTTATGAAATTCACGCTTGCACAACAACGAGGCAGAAGATATGTTGCGCCCATGCAAAGATTGATGTAATGGGATCCGCCAAGCTATTGATATTGTCAGATGTCATGTAAATATCACTGGTATGCTCGGGACCTATACGAGGTGGATCGATCTATCATGGGGAATCAGTGGAAGATGTGGTACTGCCAATGATGGTTATGAATCTGACGACTCTGATGATTTTAAGCTGTACAATCAATTTGTGTATGATGTGCTCGGAGCTCTCGTGGATGACATGGGCAGAACATCTGGAAATAAAGAAGATGCATCTGGTGGGTTGGACATTTTTAAAAATCTCAACGAAGAAGCGATGAAACCCCTTGACGAGGGATGTTGCACTATGACACGGATGATGTTCATTATCAGGGTCCTTCATATCGAAACATATACCCGTATGACCAACAGGATATTCAATATGTTTTTTCAGCTATTGAGTCTTGCTTTGCCTAAGGTGGAATTTCCAAAATCTTACGCTGATGTTAAGAGAGTTCTTTCTGATCTTGGTCCTCGTTATAAAACAATTCATGTATGCAAGTATGACTACATTTTGTATTGGGGAGACCATTCCAATAGTACTCACTGTCCCCACTATGGTACATCAAGGTGGAGACACGTCGATGGGAAGAAAAAGTTTCCTCACAAGATGCTTCGATACTTTCAAATAATCCCATGGTCACAAAGATTTTTTTCTTCGAGGGAAATATTAGAGAACACCCGGTGGCACAAGGAAAAGAGGGTTGAAGAGGATAATGTAATGAAGTGATAACCAACAAGTATAGGGGATCGCAACAGTTTTCGAGGGTAGAGTATTCAACCCAAATTTATTGATTCGACACAAGGGGAGCCAAAGAATATTCTCAAGTATTAGCAGTTGAGTTGTCAATTCAACCACACCTGGATAACTTAGTATCTGTAGCAAATTATTTAGTAGCAAAGTAATATGGAAGTAACGGTAACGGTAGCAAAGTAATATTTTTGGGTTTTGTAGTGATTGTAACAGTAGCAACGGAAAAGTAAATAAGCAAAGAACAATATGTGAAAAGCTCGTAGGCATTGGATCGATGATGGAGAATTATGCCGGATGCGGTTCATCATGTAACAGTCATAACATAGGGTGACACAGAACTAGCTCCAATTCATCAATGTAACGTAGGCATGTATTCCAAATATAGTCATACGTGCTTATGGAAAAGAACTTGCATGACATTTTTTGTCCTACCCTCCCGTGGCAGCGGGGTCCTAGCGGAAACTAAGGGATATTAAGGCCTCCTTTTAATAGAGTACCGGACCAAAGCATTAACACATAGTGAATACATGAACTCCCCAAACTATGGTCATCACCGGGAGTGATCCCGATTATTGTCACTTCGGGGTTGCCGGATCATAACACATAGTAGGTGACTATAGACTTGCAAGATAGGATCAAGAACTCACATATATTCATGAAAACATAATAGGTTTAGATCTAAAATCATGGCACTCGGGCCCTAGTGACAAGCATTAAGCATAGCAAACTCATAGCAACATCAATCTCAGAACATAGTGGATACTAGGGATCAAACCCTAAAAAAACTAACTCGATTACATGATAAATCTCATCCAACCCATCACCGTCCAGCAAGCCTACGATGAAATTACTCACGCACGGCGGTGAGCATCATGAAATTGGTGATGGAGGATGGTTGATGATGACGACGGCGACGCATCCCCCTCTCCGGAGCCCTGAACGGACTCTAGATCAGCCCTCCCGAGAGGTTTTAGGGCTTGGCGGTGGCTCCGTATCGTAAAACGCGATGAATTCTTCTCTCTGATTTTTTTCTCCCCGAACACGAATATATGGAGTTGGAGTTGAGGTCGGTGGAGCGTCAGGGGGCCCACGAGGCAGGGGGCGCGCCCCCACCCTCGTGGACAGGGTGTGGGCCCCCTGACGTGGATTCTTCTTCCAGTATTTTTAATATTTTCCAAAAATATGTTCCGTGGAGTTTCAGGTCGTTCCGAGAACTTTTGTTTCTGCACATAAATAACACCATGGCAATTCTGCTGAAAACAGCGTCACTCCGGGTTAGTTCCATTCAAATCATGCAAGTTAGCGTCCAAAACAAGGGCAAAAGTGTTTGGAAAAGTAGATACGACGGAGACGTATCAACTCCCCCAAGCTTATACCTTTGGTTGTCCTCAAGCAATTCAGTTGACAAACTGAAAGTGATAAAGAAAAACTTTTACAAACTCTGTTTGCTCTTGTTGTTGTAAATATGTAAAGCCAGCATTCAAGTTTTTAGCAAAAATTATGACTAACCATATTCACAATAACATTTAGGTCTCATGTTTACTCATGTCAATAGCATAATCAACTAGCGAGCAATAATAATAAGTCTCGGATGACAACACTTTCTCAAAACAATCATAATATGATATAATAACATGGTATCTCGCTAGCCCTTTTTGAGACCGCAAAATATAAATGCAGAGCACCTTTAAGAATCAAGGACTGACTAGACATTGTAATTCATGGTAAAAGAGATCCAGTCATAGTCATACCCAATATAAATTAATAGTAATGGATGCAAATGACAGCAGTGCTCTCCAGCTGGTGCTTTTTAATAAGAGGACGATGACTCAACATAAAAGTAAATAGATAGGCCCTTCGCAGAGGGAAGCATGGATTTGTAGAGGTGCCAGAGCTCGGTTTTAAAGCAGAGATAAATAATATTTTGAGCGGCATACTTTCATTGTCAACATAACAACCAAGAGATGGCGATATCTTCCATGCTACACACATTATAGGCGGTTCCCAAACAGAATGGTAAAGTTTATACTCCCCCTCCACCAGCAAGCATCAATCCATGGCTTGCTCGAAACAACGAGTGCCTCCAACTAACAACAGTCTCAGGGGAAGTTTTGTCTGCAATTATTTTGATTTAGTTTGCAAAAAGCATGGGACTAGGCATCCCGGTGACCAGCCATTTTCTCATGAGTGAGGAGCGGAGTCCACTCCTCTTGAGAATAACCCGCCTAGCATGAAAGATACAGACAACCCTAGTTGATACATGAGCTATTCGAGCATGCAAAACAGAATTTCATTTGAAGGTTTAGAGTTTGGCACATACAAATTTACTTGGAACGGCAAGTAGATACCGCATATAGGAAGGTATAGTGGACTCATATGGAATAACTTTGGGGTTTAAGGAATTGGATGCACAAGCAGCATTCCCGCTTAGTACAAGTGAAGGCTAGCAAAAGACTGTGAAGCGACCAACTAGAGAGCGACATGTATGAGTAGGATATAATCCACCATGAACATAAATATCGTGAAGGCTATGTTGATTTGTTTCAACTACATGTGTGAACATGTGTCAAGTCAAGTCACTTCAATCATTCAAAGGAGGATACCACCCCACTGTACCACATCACAACCATTTTAATAGCATGTTGGCACGCAAGGTAAACCATTATAACTCATAGCTAATCAAGCATGGCACGAGCAACTATAATCTCTAATTGTCATTGCAAACATGTTTATTCATAATAGGCTGAATCAGGAACGATGAATTAATCATATTTACAAAAACAAGAGAGGTCGAGTTCATACCAGCTTTTCTCATCTCAGTCAGTCCATCATATATCGTCATAATTGTCTTTCCCTTGCACGACTTAACAATGTGAATAATAATAAGAGTGCACGTGCATTGGACTAAGCTGGAACCTGCGAGCATTCAATAAACAGGAGGAGACAAGGCAATATGGAGTCTTGGTTAAATCAACAATAATGCATATAAGAGCCACTTCAACAATTTCATTATGGCCTTCTCCTATCGACCCCAAAGAAAAGAAAAGAAATAAAACTATTTACACGGGAAAGCTCCCAACAAGCAAAAGAAGAACGGGAAATCTTTTTGTGTTTTCTTTTAATTATTACTACTACAGCAAGAATAGTAAACTAGCTAAAGCTATTACTATTTTTTTTAAGGTTTATCAAACACACAAGAAGAAAGCAAGAAAAATAAAATAAACTAGCATGGATAATACAATGAAAGAGTATGAGCACCGACATCTAGCAATGAGTGTGTGAACATAAATGTAATGTTGGTGGGAAATACGTACTCCCCCAAGCTTAGGCTTTTGGCCTAAGTTGGTTTATTGCCACGGATGGCCTGCCGGATATCCATAGTTGTAGCTGGGGTCGTACTGCGATGCGGCGGCTATTGCCTCCTGGGCTGCAGCGTGGCGGCGAGCTGCCTCTGCCCTCCTCTCGTACTCATCTGCCTCTTCCCTAGTTATAAAATGTCTTTCTTTTGCCTGAAAGTCAAAGAGAGCAGGAGCAGGGAGAATAATATTGACAGGGAGACGCCTGTCAAAGATTAGTCGGTATTGGAGAGGTGGTTCATTCCTCTCGACAAACTGGTGGTGAACCATAGCATTACAAAATTGATAGCAACTACTCCTACAAGTGCCTAGAGCCTATATCATGCATTAGAACTACTTAGAACCATATAAATTTGACATGCAAGCTCAAGAACATGCTCACCTAGGCAGCACAAATTTGGAATGAATAAGTCACTAGAACAAAACCTAATTGGACTAATGGAGGAGTCACATACCAAGGAACAATCCCCCCAAGCAGTTTTGTGAGAGGTGCTTTGAGCAAGGAGATCGAAAATCGCAGCAAAATGAGCTAGAACTCGAGCTTGAGCTGGATGGTGATTTTTTGGGAGGAAGAAGAAGTGTGTGGGTGCAGGAATAAGTGGAGGGGAGCCACCGTGGGCCCACGAGGCAGGGGGCGCGCCCTGGACCCTCGTGGCCAGGTGTTTGCTCCCCTGTTGTGTTCTCAGTTCCAGATATTCTCAAATATTCCAGAAAAAATCATATTAAATTGGCAGGGCATTTGGTGAACTTTTATTTTCGGGATATTTTTATATTGCACGGATAAATCAGAAAACAGACAGAAAAATACTATTTTTACTTTATTTCAACTAAATAACAGAAAGTAAAAGGAGGGTACAGAAGGTTGTGCCCTCTAGTTTCATCCATCTCATGCTCATCAAAATGAATACACTAACAAGGTTGATCAGGTCTTGTTAACAAACTCATTCCGAATAACATGGAACCGGAGAAATTTCGAATAACACTATGTTACCTCAACGGGGATATGCACATCCCCAATAATAAGAATATCTTATTTCTTCTTGATAGTAGGAAGAGGAAATTCAAAACCTCCAAAAATAATCGATGGAATTTTTCCAATAGAGTTGATACTATGAACTTGAGGTTGTTTCCTCGGAAAATGTACCGTATGCTCATTACCATTAACATGAAAAGTGACATTGCCTTTGTTGCAATCAATAACAGCCCCTACAGTATTCAAAAAATGTCTTCCGAGAATAATAGACATACTATCGTCCTCGGGAATATCAAGAATAACAAATTTCGCTAAAATAGTAACATTTGCAACCACAGCAGGCACATCCTCACAAATACCGACAGGTATAGCAGTTGATTTATCAGCCATTTGCAAAGATATTTCAATAGGTGTCAACTTATTCAAATCGAGTCTACGATATAAAGAAATAGGCATAACACTAACACCGGCTCCAAGATCACATAAAGCAGTTTTAATATAGTTTCTTTTAATGGAGCATGGTATAGTGGGTACTCCTGGATCTCCAAGTTTCTTTGGTATCCCACCCTTAAGGTATAATTAGCAAGCATGGTGGAAATTTCAGCTTCCGGTATCTTTCTTTTATTAGTAACAATTTCTTTCATATACTTAGCATAAGGATTCATTTTGAGCATATCAGTTAATCGCATACGCAAAAAGATAGGTCTAATCATTTCAGCAAAGCGCTCAAAATCCTCATCATCCTTTTTCTTGGATGGTTTGGGAGGAAAAGGCATGGGTTTTTGAACCCAAGGTTCTCTTTCTTTACCGTGTTTCCTAGCAACAAAGTCTCTCATATCATAACGTTGATTCTTTGATTGTGTTTCAGCATCAGAAATAGAAATATCATTTGGATTCTCAGGTGGTTCAGCAATAGCTTCACTAGAAGCATGCAAAGTCCTATCATTTTTCTTTTTCTTCGTTTTAGAAGGACTAGGTGCATCAATATTATTTCTCTGAGAATCTTGTTCAATTCTCTTAGGGTGGCCTTCAGGATACAAAGGTTCCTGAGTCATTTTACCGGTTCTAGTAGCCACTCTAACAGCATAATCATTTTTCTTACTATTCAATCCATTGAGCAAATCATTCTGAGCTTTAAGTTCTTGTTCTACTTGAGTGGTAACCATAGAAGCATGTTTACTAATGAGTTTAAGTTCACCTTTAACTCTAGACATATAATCACCCAAGTGTTCAGGCATATCGGAATTGTATTTCAACTGTCTACCAAAATAAGCATTGAACTTTTCTTGTTTGACAATAAAATTATCAAACTCTTCTAAGCATTGTCTAGCAGACTATAGTGAGGAATATCACCTTCATCAAATCTATAGAGAGAATTTACCTTTACTACCCGTGTCGGGTTATCAAGACCATGAGTTTCTTCAATAGGTGATTAATTAAGATCATATGTTTCTTCAACAAGCGGTAAATTTAGACCATGTATTTCTTCAATAGGAGGTAAATTCTTAACATCTTCAGCTTTTATACCCTTTTCTTTCATAGATTTCTTTGCCTCTTGCATATCTTCAGGACTGAGAAATAGAACACCCCACTTCTTCAGAGTTGGCTTATGAATAGGCTCAGGAGTTGGCTCAGGAAGTGTCCAATTATTTTCATTTGTCAACATATTATTCAATAGAATTTTAGCTTCATCCGGTGTTCTTTCCCTGAAAATAGAACCAGCACAACTATCCAGGTAATCTCTGGAAGCATCGGTTAGTCCATTATAAAAGATATCAAGTATTTCATTTTTCTTGAGAGGATGATTAGGCAAAGCATTAAGTAACTGGAGAAGCCTCCCCCAAGCTTGTGGGAGACTCTCTTCTTCAAGTTGCACAAAATTATATATTTCCCTTAAGGCAACTTGTTTCTTATGAGCAGGGAAATATTTAGCAGAGAAGTAATAAATCATATCCTGGGGACTACGCACACAACCAGGATTAAGAGAATTAAACCATATCTTAGCATCACCCTTTAATGAGAACGGAAATATTTTAAGGATATAAAGGTAGCGAGATTTCTCATCATTAGTGAACAGGGTGGCTATATCATTTAATTTAGTAACATGTGCCACAACAGTTCTAGATTCATAGCCATAAAAAGGATCAGATTCAACCAAAGTAATTATATCAGGATCAACAGAGAATTCATAATCCTTATCAGTAACATAGATCGGTGAAGCAGCAAAAGCAGGGTCAGGTTTCATCCTAGCATTAAGAGATTGTTGCTTCCATTTAGCCAATAACCTCTTTGGATCATATCTATCATTGCAAGCTAAAATAGCTCTAGCAGCTTCTTCATCCATAACATAACCCTCGGGAACAACAGGCAATTCATATTTATTAGGGGGAGAGTCTTCATCATCACTTTCTTCAATATTATCAGTTTCAATAATTTCATTCTCTCTAGCCCTAGCAAGTTGTTCATCAAGAAATTCACCAAGTGGCACAGTAGTATCAAGCATAGAAGTAGTTTCATCATAAGTATCATGCATAGCAGAAGTGACATCATCAATAACATGAGACATATCAGAATGAATAGCAGAAGCAGGTTTAGGTGTCGCAAGCTTACTCAAAACAGAAGGTGAATCAAGTGCAGAGCTAGATGGCAGTTCCTTACCTCCCCTCGTAGTTGAGGGATAAATTGCTGTTTTCGCGTCTTTCAAGTTCTTCATAGTGACCAACAGATATAAATCCCAATTGACTCAAAGAATAGAGCTATGCTCCTCGGCAACGGCGCCAGAAAATAGTCTTGATAACCCACCAGTATAGGGGATCGCAACAGTTTTCGAGGGTAGAGTATTCAACCCAAATTTATTGATTCGACACAAGGGGAGCCAAAGAATATTGTCAAGTATTAGCAGTTGAGTTGTCAATTCAACCACACCTAGATAACTTAGTATCTGCAGGAAAGTAATATGGAAGCAACGGTAACGCTAGCAAAGTAATATTTTTGGGTTTTGTAGTGATTGTAACAGTAGCAACGGAAAAGTAAATAAGTGAAGAACAATATGTGAAAAGCTCGTAGGCATTGGATCAGTGATGGAGAATTATGCCGGATGCGGTTCATCATGTAACAGTCATAACATAGGGTGATACAGAACTAGCTCCAATTCATCAATGCAACGTAGGCATGTATTCCGAATATAGTCATACGTGCTTATGGAAAAGAACTTGCATGACATCTTTTGTCCTAACCTCCCATGGCAGCGGGGTCCTAGCGGAAACTAAGGGATATTAAGGCCTCCTTTTAATAGAGTACCAGACCAAAACATTAACACATAGTGAATACATGAACTCCTCAAACTATGGTCATCACCGGGAGTGGTCCCGATTATTGTCACTTCGGGGTTGCCAGATCATAATACATAGTAGGTGACTATAGACTTGCAAGATAGGATCAAGAACTCACATATATTCATGAAAACATAATAGGTTCACATATGAAATCATGGCACTCGAGCCCTAGTGACAAGCATTAAGCATAGCAAAGTCATAGCAACATCAATCCCAGAACATAGTGGACACTAGGGATCAAACCCTAACAAAACTAACTCGATTACATGATAAATCTCATCCAACCCATCACCGTCCAGCAAGCTTACAATGAAATTACTCACGCACGGCGGTGAGCATCATGAAATTGGTGATGGAGGATGGTTGATGATGACGACGGCGACGAATCCCCCTCTCTGGAGCCCCGAACGGACTCCAGATCAGCCCTCCCGAGAGGTTTTAGGGCTTGGCGGCGGCTCCGTATCGTAAAACGTGATGAATCCTTCTCTCTGATTTTTTTCTCCCTGAACACGAATATATGGAGTTGGAGTTGAGGTGGGTGGAGCGTCAAGGGGCCCACGAGGCAGGGGGCGCGCCCAGGGGGCAGGCGCACCCCCCACCCTCATGGACAGGGTGTGGGCCCCCTGATGTGGATTCTTCTTCCAGTATTTTTAATATTTTCCAAAAATATGTTTCGTGGAGTTTCAGGTCATTCCGAGAACTTTTGTTTCTGCACATAAATAACACCATGGCAATTCTGCTGAAAACAGCGTCAGTCCGGGTTAGTTCCATTCAAATCATGCAAGTTAGAGTCCAAAACAAGGGCAAAAGTGTTTGAAAAAGTAGATACGACGGAGACGTATCATGAAGCACCCCGCTAATGGCAAGGAATGGAAGGCCTTCAACGGAATACATGAACACTTTTGCTGCAGATCCTCGTATCTTGAGGTTAGGATTTGCAACTAATGGGTTCAATCCCTTTGGACACATGAGCAGTGCATACAATATGTGGCCTGTTTTTTCTCATTAGATACAACTTCCCACCTTGGCTGTGCATGGACCAATCCAATTTCATGATGGCATTGCTGATTCCTAGAAAATACTCACCAGGAAAGGATTCTCATGTATTTACGCAGCCACTAATAGCAGATATGCAGGAGCAAAGAAGTTGATCAGTACTTACAACGTGCTATGGAGAATTTCAAACTAGGGAAGTACCATGGTAATGCAAGTAGAAAGAGAAAGCGCATGGAGAATAATCCCAGATGGCACATGAGGGCGAGCTTACATGATTTGGCATACCGGAAGGATCTTTTGTTACCGCACAACCTGGATGTTATGCACACTGAGAAGAACATATGTGAGAATATCATTGGTACACTCCTTGAACTTCATGGTAAGAACAAGGATACCATGGGGAAAGATCGGATTTACAACATCTAGGGATGTGGAACAAGCATTGGTTGCAAGATAATAAGAATGAGGAGGGTTCTTACAAGAAGTATCCTGCATCATGGACACTTAGTAAGGAAGACAAAATAAAGTTGTGCCAGTTTCTGGCTAATGTCAAATTCCCATTTGGTCACGCTGCAAACCTGACAACATACGTGGATGTTGAGACTAGTAAATTACACGATATTGAGACACGTGATTACCACATACTTCTGCAAACTATCTTACCAGCCAGTCTTAGAGGCATTGTCCCCAAGGAGACGTATGAGGCTATTACCGAACTAGGCAGATTTTTTAAGGAATTGTGTGCCAAGACATTAAGAATCGACGTCTTGGAGCATTTGAGACTTGATATTCCTGAAATTCTCTGCAGGCTTGAGAAGTTCTTCCCACCTTCTTCCTTTGATGCAATGGTGCACATAGCTGTACATCTTCCGGACGGGTCACTACTAAGGGGGCCTGTCCAATATGGTTGGATGTTTCTAGTTGAGAGAAGGCTGTGGTACCTCAAGTCAACAATACGTAACAAAGCAAGGCCCGAAGGTACAATTACGGAGGCCTATATCAGCGATGAGTGCTTGAATTGTTGCTCTAGATATTTCAAAGATGACATGGAAACCACATTTAACAGGGAGATAGGAACATGTGTGAGAATGATAGGAAAGATAAAAACCAGGAATCTAGGAGAGGAAGCCTAGGAAGATGGCGGTGTTGTTGGCATTGAGGTGGCCCATAAGAAAGAATGCCCGGAGGAATGGGGCAAAATGCATAGATATATACTTGACAACTGTCTAGAAGTACAACATTACATGGAGTAAATTTCAATCACCTAACTAACTTATATAACAACGTTGTGAACTATATTTTAACTAATTTCATGACTAGTTTACTTCTTTACTCGGTTTATGTCTGTGTAAGATGAGAACCCGTATTTTTTCACTCAGCTTAGGACAAGCGTACAAGGCAATGTGTGATTTTCCAGTAGTGTTGACTATCCATGGACACGAACATGTTTGCGGGTCCGTTTTGATGTACGCCCATTAGAATACCCTTAGTTACAAAGCGTTTCCTCTCCTCATGCACCGCCAGGTTAGTCAGATCGCATCTGCTCCTCTCTTGCCGCCTCCATGGTGCACCGCTGGGCAAAGCCCTCGCAACGCCGGCGGTGGCAGGGATGTCCTTCCAAGTTGTGGTTCCCTGGTGGGGAGCGTGAGATGGTGGGAGGGTTGGCTGCTCCACGTGTTGAGGCGTGTACATCAGCGGTGGCTAAGGATGGTCTCGGCTGGTGGCTAAGCTCCAGCGCCTTGGCAACCTTCGGTGGTGACCCAGCATGGCCTGGTCATCGGAGAAGTGGGCATCGCGTCAGTTCTCAGTGGCGACAGGTTCTAGGTTGTCTTAGTCCGTCCTTTGTATGAATAATGTTCCCCTGTCCTTTTCTCCTTCCATTGGTGTGTTTATTGCCGACGGAGGGCGTGTGGAGCTATGTCTCTGATGGGTCTTCTGGGATCCAACTGGTTTAGGTTTCCGGTGGATCCCTTTGGATTGAACCGGCTTTGGTGGTCTTCGGAGTTTCTACAGGCTCTTCTCGGCATTTTCTTCCCGTGGTCGACGATTTTCTTCACAGACCATGGCCGCTGGCATCTCCTTGTCTACATCAATGACTTCCTGGCTGCTGCTTCTACAAGCTCCTGGGTTCAAAAAATGTTTGCTCAGTCGAGGAAGAGGCCTAGAGGCGGCATCGAGCTACCTCACGGCGCCCCGCCGGTGGATGCAGGAGGAAGAATTTGGATCCCCTAGAATTTATATGCAATTTTTTTTTGTATGGGTGAGTTTGTAAAGACCTGGTTTACTTAATATATCTGGCCTTAGGCCTTTTCGCAGGAAAAACTTAGTACGATAGCAATGAACGTGCAAGCATTGAAGGTGATGATGGACGCGATGGGAACTGAAACTGAAGATCTTGCTTGCGAGCAGCTGCTGGCGGAGGCTGCGGTGCATTAGTGCCATCCGTCGCAGCCGTCGTCGGCGTGGTGTCGGAGGCTACGGGGAGGGAGCTTGTGGCGGCGGTGAGTACTGGATGTGGGACCTCCTGATCCGGGTGGCTTTGATGGCCGCCTGGTGGTGCGGCTAGCCGACGGATGTGTCTGGTTGCCTAGTGGTGTGTCTAGCCGCCTGGTGTGGTGTGGCGAGCCACTGCTCGTGGCCATGGCGTTGGAGGTTGGGGCAAGAGGAGGAGGCCCTGATGATACTTGTTGGGGTAGGAGCAGGCGGCCTTGAAGATGGAGGTTTGGGTAGGAGGAGCTACAGGTTCTCGGTCAAGGCTGGACGTGGTTGATGGTGGCATCTCCTCGGTTCGGGTTATCGATGTTCTGCAATGATTTGGTCAGAATGACGAGTTGCTGAGATGATAGCGGTGTATCCCTTCATGAACTGCTTGGCTATATTTCGTTGGGTTGGGCGGGAGATGGGTGACTATTTGGATGAAAATCCCGCACAACTTTGGCTGGTTCTTGCGATGACGGCGCCCGTGGGTCTCGTTTCCCACCTCGGTGGTGTCGTAATGATGTGTTGACATCTTTCCCCTTGCTAGGATTTTCTTCGGGCGAAAGCCTTGGTTCTTTGTTGAACCGGCAATGGCGGCATCTCGGCGGCATTACTCTGTTGGGAGCATCGTGTTTGAAGACTTGGTTTCAAGGCTTTGTGTTGTCGTTCTCTGGTGCTAACCGCTGCTCCAATCGGATCTTCTCGCGCGCTATGTACATAGCTCCCGGAATATCAAGACGTGCCTTTTTCGGGTCCGACTGAGTCCCGCTGCCCATTCGCCGTCTCCTCTTTGGCAATCATGGATGGTTAGTGCATCGACAAGGAAAGCCTATTTGCAGTTGTGGTTCTTAGTGGTGTTCGGTGCTAGTCGAGGCGCGGCTAGATGATATGTTAAAATAGACTCCTTTGAGTTGTGTTTGTATTAGTTGTAGTGAGTGTGGGTGTGGAGTTTCGACTGCATTTATTGTTCGCAACAAGTTGTAGTTTCTTATACTCAATCTTTCGCTTGGTATAAAAATATGGTATGCCTAGACGTACTCTTGGAAGAAAAAAAACATCGCTGAAACTGCATACGGGCAAGCCAAGCCGAGTCACACCTAAGCCTTTTTAATTTCCCCCTGATGCAGCCTCCTCTCCTTCATCCCCTTTCTTTCTAGAGCGCCGTCGTCCCACTGCCGCATCGTCCGACGCGGCGTCGGTGTCCCGGGACTCCCTCCCATCACCACCGCAGTCTCCGGCCCTTCCTCCGACATCTGACCCGACGTCACTTCCTCCGCTGGTCGCCGCGCCCGGACGCCTGAACCACCCTTTGTTGCTCGCCGCCAGATCCACGCTTGGTAATATGGAATTTCTTATTTGGATCCCGTGTGTCGTATCCTGCACGTGCCTTTGAACAGGCACGCATGAGCATAGAAAAAGTTTTGAGGTCAATGGAGGAACGAGCCCCTCACCAATTCACAAACCGAACGCACCCCCGCTCGAAAGCTATATCCTTTGTTGGATAAGGTCCCATTTTCACTAAGCCTATGTGAGGTTCTATCTGAAATGGCCTCGGATTTTTACCACGACCTCCAGGGGCTGTGTGAACACGTCACACGGGTCTCGTGATTTTATCGGCTCCGGTGAATTTCTGAGGATTTAAACAACAGCAAACCGCATGCCGGCCGCTTCCCCATTCACCTCCGCACTAGACCCTCCCTCCGAGTTGTGTGCGCAAGACTTGGAAATGGACCAAAGACCGCAGGGAAGTACTCTTAGCCCTTTCCGTCCATGTTTTTATGTGGCCGCTGCATTGTTCTTGAATTTTTGGCCTAAAACCCTGGAAATGCAGGAAATTCATAGAATATGGTGGTCGGCCCTTGAAAAAGCCCAGGACATGGCACACGCATTTAAATAGGCTCGTATGAGTGCAAACAAAGTTTTGAGGCAAATGGAGAAACAGACAACGCACCCACTTCACAAACCGGATGCACCCCTGCTCAAAAGCTGAATACTTCGCTGGACAAGGTCCAGTTTGCACTAAGCCTCCATGAATTTCTATCTAAAACGTCCTTGGATTTTTACCACAGCCTCCAGGGGCCGTGTGAAGATGGCGCGCCAGGTCTCATGGCTTTATTAGCTTGATACTTTTCCAACGTATCTATGGGCCTGTTTGGTTGGTGACCTGAGTAGCATTCCTGAGAAAAATAGACGCCTGAGAGTAGCCGGTGATTCTTGCGACTTTAGCCTGACGAGGCAACCTAGCTGGGATGCTGTTTGGTTCGTGCCTGAGCGTCCCTGAGCATGACGCAATAAAAAATGATAGCAATCACTGATTGCTACATGCATGCAGCACATACATACACCCATCAATACGCTAGTGAATCATTAAAGTAAGCTGCATGCGCGTGCCTGAGTCTCAGGCCTCCGATTTCGGTGGCCTGACTCCGGCTAATCACATGCCTATGTGGCCAGGTCAGGCTAGCAGCACGAATGCTCAGGGTAGCAACCAAACAAGGTTCAGGCCAGTGTCTGGCTAGCTTGTGGCCAGGCAAATTCATCTCAGGGTAGCAACCAAACAACCCATATAATTTTTTATTATTTCATGTTATTATATTATCAATCTTGGATGTTTTATATATTTTTACTAGCAACTTTATAACTTTGTGGGACTAACCTATTAACTTAGTGCCCAGTGTGTTGAAGTTTTTGCTTGTCTTTTACTTTGCAAAATATCAATATCAAACGAAGTCCAAATGCCACGAAACTTTTTGGAGATTTTTTTTCTGGTGATAAGAGAACCCGGAAGCTTCTAGATTCCACGAGAAGAGGCTCATGGGGCCCACTAGGCACCAGGGCGCCAGGGGCCTCCTGACGCCCTGGTGGGTAGTGGGACCCACAGGCACCGTCTTTACCTACCTCTGCCTCTATAAATACTCTAAAGTCCCAAAAACCGTAGGGGAGTTGACGAAATATTTTTTCCAACGCCGCAAGTTCCAGAATCATGAGATCCAATGTAGAGGCCCTTTTCGGAACTCTGCCAAAGGGGGCAACGATCTCGGAGGGGTTCTTCATCATCCTTGTTGCCCCTCCGATGATGTGTGTGTAGTTTACCACAGGTCTACGGGTCCATAGTTAGTAGCTAGACGACTTCTTTTCGCTTTTTTATCTTCAATACAATGTTCTCCTCGATGTTCTTGGAGATCTATTTGATGTAACTCTTTTTTGTGATGTGTTTGTTGGGATCCGATGAATTGTGAGTTTATGATCAGATCTATCCATGAATATTATTTGAGTTTTCTCTGAACTCTTTTATGCATGATTGTTATAGCCTCATATTTCTTCTCCGAATTATTGGTTTGTTTTGGCCAACTAGATTGATTTATCTTGTCATGGGAAGAGGTGATTAGTGATGTGTTCGATCTTGCGGTGCTCAATCTCACTGACAGAAAGAGACATGACACGCATGTATCGTTGCTATTAAGGGTAACGAGATGGGATTTATTTCATAGATGCATTTATCTTGTCTACATCATGTCATCTTTCTTAATGCATTACTCTGTTTTTTCATGAACTTAATACACCAGATGCATGCTGGATAGCGGTCGATGTGTGAAGTAATAATAGTAAATGCAGGCAGGAGTTGGTCTACTAATCTTGGTAGTGGTGCCTATATACATGATCATTGCCTTGGATATCGTGATAATTATTTGCTTTTCTATCATTGCCCAACAGTAATTTGTTTACCCACCGTTGCTATTTTCTCGACAGAAGAATCTAGTGAAAACTATCCCCCCCCCCCCCGCCTATTTTGTATCATATATTAAAACCAAAAATACCTTGCTGCAATTTTCTTTTATTTATTTTATTTTGTATTTTTGTTAGATCTATTTATCAAAACCTATACAATTTAATCTTTCTCTTGACCGTTGAGAGATTGACAACCCCTCTACGCGGTGCGTTGAAAGTATTTGTTGTTTGTGTGCATGTATTGTTTACATAGTGTTGCTTGGTTTTTCTACTGGATTGATAACCTTGTTTTCATAACTGAGGGAAATACTTATCTCTACTGTACTGCATCATCCCCTCCTCTTCGGGGAAATCCCAATGGAGCTCATAAGTAGCATAGCTCTCATGAATTTTCGGGGATTTAAACGGCAGCAACCACATGCTGCCGGCCACCCCTCCCCGACTCCCGCTCACCCTCTTAGTTGTGTGCGCAAGGCCTGGAAATAGACTGAAGACAACTGGCAGGTACTTCCAGCCCTTCCCGTCTAAGATTTTATGTGGCCGCCGCCCCGTTCTTGAATTTCGGCATAAACCCCTGGAAATGCGGGAAATGCACGGAAAGTAGGTGGCGGCCCCAAAAAACCCTGGACCTGCCACATGTCTTTCAGCGGGCTCGTATGAATGCAGAAAATGTTTGGAGGCCAATAGAGGAACATGCCCACACCCCTTTCATAAACTGAATGCATCCCCGCTACAAAGCTAGATCTCTTGTGGGAGAAGGTCCCGTTTCCACACAACCTCCGTGAAGGCATATTCGAAACGGTATCTGATTTTTACCACAGCCTCCACAGGCCGTGTGAAGATGTCGCGCCAGATCCCGTCAATTTCCGGGGATTGACGGCCTTCCCGTCCCCCCCCCCCCCCCCCCCGGTAAGCCCACCCTCTCGATTGTGTGTGTAGGGCCTAGGCATGGACCGAAGACCGTGGGCAGGGACTCCTAGCCCTTTCCGTCCATGATTTCATGTGTCGCTGCTTCGTTCTTAATTTTCCGGCATAAACCCTTGGAAATGCAGGAAGTGCACGAAATATGACTGGCGGCCCCCGGAAAAGGCTAGGTCCTGGCACGTGTCTTTCAATGGACTCATATGAGCGCAGAGAAAGTTTTGAGACCATCGGAGGAACGGGAACCAAACCCCCCTTCACAAACCTGATGCATCCCCGCTACAAAGCTAGATCACTTGTGGGAGAAGGTCCCGTTTCCACACAACCTTCGTTAAAGGGTACGAGCCACCGCTTGCCCTGGTCGATAGAATTGTTTCAGAGCGACGCCTAGGGTTTGGTGGTTTAAGTACCGCATACTTCACCGACTATCATTCATCGGGGTCTCGGCACAGGTTGCCCACCATCATGGGTCAGCTACAAACGGCCATGCCACGTGGCTCCTATTTGTCAGGTGCCTCTGACTAGTTTCTCGGCGTATTGGGCATAAGGTGGGTAGCTTTGACTAGGTTCTCAGCAAAGGGTTCCCACCGTCACGGGCCGTCAGCTGTAGACAGCCATGCCACATGGCTCGTATTTGCCGGGTGCATTTGAATAGGTTCTCGGCACACTACGCATAAGCTAAGTTCTTTCATGTCTGCCGAGTGCATTTTGCATGGGGCTCGATAGTGCCTCCCATGTGTCGTCTCCTGTTGTTCATCGAGAGGCAAACTCGAAGTACGCACCTTTTGTTGTGATCCCGTGTTCTGGTATTCGGCAAACAAAAAAAAAAAGAACTCGGCGATTTTTCTAGTAGTGTCTTCTTGGTGTTTTCTTCTGTGGGCTGGCGATTTGCTTCACAGATCATGGCCGCCGGCATCTCTAGTATACATCGATGGCTTTCCAGCTGCTACTTCTATAAGCTCCTGGGTACAAAAATGTTTGCTCAGCCGAGGCGGCATCGAGCTATGCTCACAGTGCCCCGCTGGTGGATGGAGGAGGAAGAAGACTTTGGCTCCCCCAAGAATTCAAATATAATTTTATTTTCTGTACGGGTGAGTTTGTGAAGACACGTGTTACTTAATATCAATGAAAAAAATAGCGCGCTACAACAAAATAGCGGCGACCTTAAAATATGCTATTAGCGAGACGTTGTACACCGATATATTTAGCGAGGCAATTCTCAGTACGCTATAGCGTGCTATTAGCGCTATAGCACGCTATTTTTTTCAGTGCTTAATATATCTGGCTTAGGCCTTTTCGCAAAAGAAACTAAAAAAAAACTTAGTGCCATAGGAACGAACGTGCAAGCATTCAAGGTGACGATGGACGCGCTGTGAACTGAAACTCAAGACTTCGCTTTGACTGAAACTGCAGCGACGACTTCCTTTCGCAAAGTCACTAATCTGCGTTCGGGCAAGCCATACGCAGATGGGACAGATCTCAGTTACTAGCAGTACTTGTTAGCCTTTTTCATTCCCCCCGACCCAGCCTCTCCTCTGCTCCCTCGTCCCCTTCCTTTTCTAGGGCGCCGCCACTCCACCGCCGCACCGTCCCACGCCGCGCCGTTGCTCCGCCGCGTATCCCCAGGACTCCCTCCCATCACCGCCGCAGTCTCAAGCCCTTCCCCGACGTCTGACCCGGCATCACTGCCTCCGCTGCTCGCCGCGCTCGCACGCCCGACCCGCCCTCGCTCCCCCGTGCTCACCTCCAGATCCACGCCTGGTAATATGGAATTTCTAATTTGGACGCTGCCTGTTGCTGCCCATGTAGCCTGGCGTTGAGAGCAGTTCGTCGATAAACAGGTACATCTCCAGAACGCCGCCAGACCACCGCCTCCACGACCGAGCGCAGTGACCGCCGACCGACGCCCACAGCGTCCGGATGGTGAGTTGGTGACCGCCGAGGCCGTGATGGCGGTCGTGAGGGCCGCGCGCCCCGTCTTCACTTCCGCCCACGACGGCATCGCGTTCGCTGCAAACGCCGCGTTCCTCGCCGATGGATACTCCCTCTGCGCCGCGGGTCCTGCCGCGCTCATGGATCGCCTGCCCGCAGGTGCGTTCCGCCTTACGCCCTTAGCCCTAGGGGTTACGTTATGTACGTATATATGTGTTTTTTAGTGTGAGCGTACTGTAGTCTGCTAGTTAGGATTTGACAGACCCCATGTTTAGGGCTCTTGTTGCATATCTGATGATGATTCTCGGGTTGAGTTCCCGAGTGGATCAATGTAGATCGATGGTTCGGCTATATTTAGGTGTAAATGGTGGAATGTCAGTAGCAGCTTCTTCTGTTTCAGGCGTGGTTGATTTGGGAAATGTGTCCCTGAGTCAAACAGTTTAAAGCCTTAATTGTCAACTTAATTCAGTGAATCAGTCCTTTCCCTAGATTTATCATCTATGGTTTGATCTTCTCTGGTAGCTAGTACTCCCTCCATCCAAAAAAAAGAATAAGTTGTAATCAAAGACACCTATTTTAGGACGGAGGGAGTAATATAGTATGCAATTTTAGAATTCTGAATCCTTTTCGAGCTGGAGTTTATGTTTATATGTTCTGATCTAAAATTAGCAGTTCAATCCATGCAGTGGAGAGTGAAATTCCTATTTCGGAATTGGTAATTCAAATTTGCCTGTGTGACTGAACTTAATAGTGTACTGTATGTTACTATGCTAAATTTCGTAAGTTCTGTATTTAACCTCTGGCTTCAGACTTGGATCACTATGGAACTACATAAAGTACTACTACTTGATTGTTGCAATGTTATGTTCTATATATACTAACATCTCTATTACTATAGTTAATTCACCGGTTTTGAATTTACCACCTCACCTTCTGTTTTCCCGCCTAAAGAAATAGCATGTCAATCATAGTATTAAATAGCACGTTATCTCGGTGCTATAGCGTTTGCAGGGGCCTCGCGCCAAAATGCATCGCATACAATTCGGCATCATTTAGCGCGCTATAACGTCAATTTAGCGCCAAACATAGAATCACACAGCCTGCTATTTAAAGCTATGATCTCAATATGCACCATTGAATTTACAACCTTTGCTTATATCTACCCTACATAAATCACAATAGCCACTGAATCGTATGGCCAAAGACCATTGGATTAATTCACTCAGCCTTGCTGATATTCATGCCGCACATTACTTGTCATGTGAAGAAATAAAAACAAATGGCATCACGAGCCTTGCCAACATCAAGAAACAGCCAGCAAATTCTAGTCACCTCATCATGTGGGAGCCTCTTTAATTATTCGACGATTTGCTTCCTGCCTTGCTGTGTGCTCGCTAAACATGGCAGAATTTTTTCAACATAGTAGATCAGTATGTTGTAGTGCTTGGCCTGCATAACTTACCAAAAGCTAATATCAAGTACTTTGAACCTTAAACGAACTTGGTTACACAAAATAATCCTAACACATGCATGTAACTGCACAACTCAATTTGAACTACAGACTGTGCATCAATTAAGACATAAACCTTAAAAAAATACATTTCCTGATGCTTGCACATGCTTGCCATTGTATTCACAAATCCATCATACAATGTGCATTTCAATTGAACTACAGACTGTTAGAAATTATTAATTGAAACAATGATGAAGCGATTGGTTTTAAGTTTATATACCAAGGTACATTTCAATGTTGAAGTCTTCTTTGATTGGATTGAAATATCTTTGTAGGAATTTTTGCAGCATGTCTGTTACACATTTATTTTCATTTGATTTTTTGAAAGGACTTTTTTCCTAGCAACTGGCAGGAAGGCCACCTTTCTATTGAACAAGAGTTTAAAGCTCTTACAAATTGCCTTTTGTGTATTGTATGCATATTCACTCTCTTGAACTGTTGCAAAATAACATCATTGCAAATTCATGTTCTTCGGATTCTCGTGAAATTAACAAAGGCATGGTAACTTTATTATATAACTAGCAGAGCGGCCCGCTGGATGTGCGGGCTAGAATTTTAAAGCTTTATCATGAGAATGTATTACATGATTTGTCAAAGAAAACTGGAATTCAATGTTATCACATTCACAAATATGTTCCTTTGGCAAATATAGTTTAGTCATAGCTATGTTTGGTTTCCTCATTGATAAATATATATGTTATGATGGAATCATGCATCTTCTAGTTATGCACACTATAATACTCATAATCAGTCATATTGTGCATTTTCTGTTTGTATCGTTTTCTAGGATTTTTACCATGTTGGTTCCTTTTAGGTTTCTCTTATCTTAAAATATATAGGAATATGTATATTTGCTAATGTTGTATAAGATTGGCATACTAAACTGTTAGTTGTTGATGGGTATATTTTTAATATTTGCCAATTATATCTGACCTTGTCTTTTAATTTGAGAAGTCCTACAAAAATAGTGGGACTCTCCTATGTATTTGAATATTTTATTCATGAGTAATAAGACAAAACATAAAGTTGATAATAAGAAAGGTATAAAATAAATAACTTCATAACTCTCCTATGAATAGTTCATTATAATTCAATAAAACAAAAAAGAAAAGCTCATAAACATGAGTTAACTCCACCATAAATTAAGGTCCACATGGCAATTCTACAAAAATATAAGTTTAGCCGAATAAATCTCGAATGGTTCACTTATCGAAAACAATATGTATGCAGTATCGACCAAGTCAAGTAGTGGCAACACTCAAGTTCGTGCACCCCCATGATGTACAGTAAAATCAAGACAAATATAAGAAAAATAAAAAATAAAACTGAAACTTCGTGGCATTGATTATGAATACATGTTTTTGGTGCTTGCAAAGAGTGGTGGCCAAATAACATCAAATGATCGCCGTACAAATGAAATACAAATTCTGATGAAACAGTGCACATACGTTTGAGCACAAACTTCGTGTTTTATACATAGCTCCTCGGATGTCATTTGGCCACGTAATTCTGCATGCGCCTAAAACATTTCGTCATGATCGAAGTTACAATGTTTTTGGTTTTTTATTTTTATTTTGCTATGTATTCGGTCATGGGTTTAGCAGGGGTGCATCTTGCATGGGTCTAGAAATGGAAACCACTCTTTGATGGTTGCACATATGGACATGAATCACATGATACAATGTCAATGTCTTTCTAAACCATTAGGTCAACTCTGTTGCTTATGTTGTCGGAATTTTGAAAGGATGAACTTAGGAGAATATTCATTTCTGAGCCCGAGCTCATCTGCACCCTATACACAGTTAAAAAAATACTGACAGAATTCAAAAAGTTCTGGAAAAAAATTCATAGAAGACGCTAGACCAACTATCTTCTATAAAGAATGCATCAGCTGATCAATAAACATATAGCAAATTATTACTAATTAACTTAAGAACTGGTATGCGCATTAGTCATTAAATTATTGAACAGGAAAATAACCAAAATTAAATCTACTTGGTCTTGGGCACACATGATTAATCCGCAAATCAATCTGGCCTAATCCTGGGAGCTTGACCGCCGGATAGCAACGGTTGCATGCCTTGTGGTTTTCTTGTTGGCATTGGCCCTTGCTGGCGTTGGATTCTACTCAATTTGTGGGGCGAATTTTGTCGACTGTCCCTTCCATCCTGCTTCTTGCGGTTGTGCCTCCGAAGCTGATTAGATCGAGTCAAGTCGTGGCACTCAAGAAGGCAGAAAAGAATCATGGGGCAGAGGGCTGACCGAGAGGGGGAGTTGGGGAGCGTTCGAGCGATCAAACCCACATGCCCAAAACAGTAAATAGAAATGAAATACCCTAATAAAGATATACATCGTTGGCCCAAAATTGGGGCCCTTGGGATTTGGGGGCCCTGTGAGGTCACACCTCTCACACCACCCCCTGGACGGCCATGTGTGTCAGTATGTTTGCGACGCCATTTTTAATCTTGGGGAGCAACGTCGGGATAGACCATTGTGCTAGCTAGGACGAGAAACCGAGGAGGGCTTAGAAGGGAACGGCCGCATGTATCAGCGGACTCCACATGGATACAAATTGGGAGAGCTAACATGAATCCTATGGTCGTGATTATTTTGCCAAAATGCAATCCTAAGCACTTTTTAGGAGAGCAATCCTAAGCGCTTACGAAGCTACAAGGCAGCCTGGTCGATCATATAGCCTTTTTTAAGGTGTTAACGACCCTATAGCTTTTTTTATTAGGGAATGATTGATCCTACAACTAGTGGCTCGCGTATATTTTCTTAGGAAAAATAGACAATTTTTAGATCTAATCGATCGCATAGCGGGTGGGTCACGTACGTTATTTTTAGATGGCTTTTTAAAAGATGGATCCGTCCTTAGCTGCTCAGCCACTCAGCCCCTTTATATCATAGACAAGACATGACCGAGAAGCCGATAGATCTATTCAAATACATGACCAAGAAGCCGATAAATCTATTCAAACTCTACGATATCTAAATTAACTAGACCCTTTCCTAACAAAGTTTCTTAATCAACTAGCACTCTAATTAAGGGACAAAACTCCACATATGATGAGTTAGCCCACATAACATATCTCCCTTCCTCGAAAAACAGCATATCTGCAAGTTGTAGGTTCTCAATTACCTCCTAGGGGCCTTGGGTGCTATCAGTTGTGGAGCTATCTTTGTCGTAGTCATCAACATCGATGAAGAAGAGTCGCATCCACTGGTGATCCCAAACATAGATCCGTTGCAGTTGAGGCAAAGGCCTTGACTAAGACATTCTGCAAATTCAGCTGGAGTCAGGCGCCGAACCTGTTGTGGTGGGGTTGGTTCTATAGTGTTCAATGGAAGAACATGTGCTAGTAGTGGTGTTTTTTTTTTGCGGGGTTGCTAGTAGTGGTGTTGGAGAATAAGGTAATCTAACTGCATTGACCGCAGGAAGATCGGAGGGGTACATGGCCCCGTAGCCCCAAAAGGCTGGTGTGGTGATGTTGTTGGAGGGAAATGCTGCTGCTCATAGGCCTTGTTAAAGAATATGGCAGTGTGGAGGTCGGATGGCCGTTGAAGCTCAACGTCAATACGAAGACCATGTACCAAAACTGTCGTTGTGGTGATGTTAATGGATCATTGTTTGGCACTTGACCACTAGCAACCTGCTGGTGTAGTCTGCAATAACGGCAGATGCACCAACTTGCTCAAGGGATTTGCACGAAGTGATGGCCCAACTAAGCGTGGTAGGCCTCCTTGAACTGCTCCCATGTTGGCATGCCAAAGTCTAGCTCAAGCTGTAAGTAGCACAACTGAACCTCATTGGTGAGGTGGCAGGCTATAGTCCAAACCTTGTCGGCCTCATTATGTGCGCTACCCACGAAAAAACTACTTGCACATATTGAGCCAACCAAGGGGATCGACTGAACCATCATATGTTGGGAAGTCAAGCTTGTGGAAGCATGCCAATGACAGAACATGATCTTGAGTCGAGGTGATGGTCAGTGGCGGTGCAGGAGTAATTTTTAGGTGTGGCAGAGTTTGTGAAGGAGAAACATGTATAAATACAACTATGTAAGAGCAAGATCACTATAATACTAGATATATACTACTTGTGCAAAACATACGACTATAATCTAGAAATAAGTAATAGCACTCAAAATATCTCACTAGATATTTTAGTGAGTTGCTATCGCCGGTCGACGGCCCACACGGAGCGGGTCGCCGCCTCGCCGATTGACGGCCATTGGTCGTCACCTCCTGCTGGGCCCTACCGCTGATGTCACGCATGATCATGTTTTCAGTATGAGTACAAGAGTAGTTTTAGTCGCAAGTTCGGCCGCATCGCTAATACTATGGTAGACTAGGGTACGTGCATTGACAAGGCCCAACAAAAGGTAGCTTTTGACGTAAACTAGCAAAGTGGCCCGCTCGATGCGCGGGCTAGAACTTCAGAAAGTTTATAATGAGCATATTATTTGATTTCTGAAAAAAAATCAGACGGAAATGTGAATATAAAATATCATTGCTGTAGTTACAAAAACAATACCCAACGAATAGTTGATTTACATTTATGAAGCGCATTTGTACTTTGGGCTAAATGCAACAACATTGGGTGTCAAAACTGTTATACAACATCATTCACTGGCACATTTCATTAAACAATATCAAGATACATAGGAGAACATAATTCGTATACGTATATGGTTATCACAAATACTACAATAATTCTCCAAGTGTCCAAACGTTATCCCCCGACTTTGATTGCTCGTGCGGATAATAAGCAAAATGATTCAAACAGTTTCAAATATCCAACATGCCGAGGTTAAATATAACTTAGAATAGATGATGCAACTCAGTACATGGCTTGACAACTGTGCTAAAAGCATGACTTATTCAACCTCTTGCTTGGCATGAAAACACATTATCCTGAGCTTGATCGGCACTTCTAACATTGCAGGAGGTGTCCATGTAGTCTTCGAGGTGAACATGCATGGTCACTAATAGATATAATACATGGTGGAAAAGATCCAAAATGTACATCACATGAATAAACATATGTGTTCCCGGCAAAAGAAAGGATTAAACATATGTGAAACTAATTGAGCAGATAATAAATCTTTAGCTCTGTATGACCTCTGCCCACAAAAGGAAAAGATACTTATGTACTTTTATAACAACATGGTCACACGACACAAATATAAGATAAAAAATTGTCAGAAAGTGAATTCTCCTTCACAATATGTAAAAGTCGAACGCTAAGATTTAAGTGTAGTGCTTGCAGTTCTCCTGAAAATCCCAATCTTTTGAATTTTATTTTGGCGTCGATACAACATCTTCTCAAACCATAGGGATCCCACGGCAAGTGTGATTTAGAGATGCAAGGAATAAGAGAGCTTCTCCTTCGAAAAACATATGTTGGTCCCCAGTATTACCTGAACATGTATTACTTCAATATAAGAATAGCAAAATAATCTCGCACACCTTCTAGCTAACAGCAATGAATCAAAGCCTGCCACATTAAATATCAAAGACAATATGTAGGAGAAGCATAAAGAACATATAGAAGATACATGTCTCCATGAATAGAGCTTCCGAATTAACTTACATACAACATATCACATATGAATAGTGTGTCATGTATATATCCTTACATGAAAACATTGAAAGTTTAGTAGCAAAATATATCATCCATCAAGGAAAATTGCTACTTCTTGTGAGATCGTATTGCCATGCAATTTTCCTCTTCCAGCTGATTTATAAGAAGCTCTAAAAGACTTACTGTTTCTCTATCACCACTACTTTCAATTCTACATCCCTATTGGACCGAGCACCACTTCGATCCATGTCTTGCTGAAACACTTATATTGTCAAACCAAACTTATTCTCATGTCACTATTCAGTTCGTAATGTATTCCTATATTATAGGTTATTTAGAAAAATCTTTTGATGTAAATACATCCAAGATGGTGTGTATTCATTAAGGCTGAAGTCAATACAAATGGGAGGGATCATATTACATTCCAAGATGACACACTCGTCTCGTAGACTGCATAGTTAAAAAAAATGGCACCAAAATTTACAAATAAATAATGCACTCGGTAAGGGAGAAAAGTGCTTTTCAACATACAAAATAATTTTCTCAAAGCTACAGTAGTAAAATTTTCTATATAGTTTGCAGTGGGAAAGGTGAAGCGAAGCAAATATTAGAATATTATCCTTGATGGTTGAGGCCCATTTATCTCATGTCCCTGTGCTGCCATGCAACTGAGAGCTGAAATCTTTCAAGTGTGACGCCAAGATAAATTACCAACGCCAGGCATATTAAAAGTATATCCCGCAAAATTTTAGACAAAAATGTTGATAATGGAAATGTAAACAATTGCGCAGTTCATTCTATTTGAAGGTATGGATGAAGCCTATAATATATCACGTATGAGCATGAAAATCTGATAGAATTGTAACATGAACTCCACACACTTGTGTAGGTTTATTTAAAGCTCGCAATGCAGATCATGCAAATGCAATTAACATGTCCATCACTTGAAAAGTAGGGAAAATAGAAATTGAATTAGTAAAGTTACAAGGATAAAATTGATCATAAAATATATTCCTGAAAAAAAGGTACCTAGTTACGGTGCGATTATATCAGCACTTTAGTTCCTTCTGATAAACAGAAGAGAGAGAGATGTAGCATTCATATGTATATATACTGACTGCTTGCTTGAAAATTTATATCAGAGATGCTCCCTTTCTTCCATGTGAACTAATAATGTACACTGTCAACATGAATATCAAGGCCTCTAGTTCAGTATTCAACTTAAGCACCATAAATTTATTTATTATTTGCATGACGACACAGTAGGTAGGTCAGTATATTTTGATGTGTTGGGTGGAATGTATGGCCGGGAGCGTTTTTATCCTCGGTGAAGCTGCTTGGGTCGTGTGCAACATACGACCTGAGAGTATGACACAAACTATCAAGCACTATGTACAGCGTTCAGGTGCTTGTGTCCTCGCGTCACTAAAGTTCCCTTACATACACGTGCATGTACACTACACATGTCATGTTGGCCTGTTTTTCAAAGATTTTTTTCTGAATCCATGAAATCATTAATTGACCGGTAAAAAGAGAGAGAAAACATGTGTATCCAAGCCACTGGAGCGTCTACACAGGCAGCCATACTGGATCGATGTCCACGTACTCCAGCTATGCGGGGTGCATGCTGCAATTGTCCTCCTCAACCTCTACGGCTGCATATGTTTCCAAATATTTTAGGCGGCGGTCTGCCCTTTTTTTTTGCAGGCGGCAGTCTGCATCTTTGATAACTTCACACTAAAATAAACTAAGTAGAGGTGGATTTATACCTGATTCTGCATCCAGTGAACTGTCTACACAGTCGACTCACGCTGGTTTGATAGATACATCAGAAAGGAAGCAAGATTTTTACTCGCCTTAGAGAGTGCTCTACTTACTCAAAACCTGAGCTTTCTGCAAGGACAATTGTAGCCTTAGCCAAATGACATGATCGTTCCCTGTGCTAGCTAATAGAAATTGGATAATGATTGAGAAGTTTTTACTACATACAATGATTGAAAGACTGAGAATAACCAATTCATGTATTCTTGCTGAGACAAAATAATGTGAACAATTACCTCATGGAACACTTGCAACTTTATCTTGATGAGACTGCACGTACACGCATAGGCAGTCCTTAGGCAATTGAGGAAAAACTAAACATGAATGTATCCAATATGCAATTAACTTGGGAACAGGGAGGCTGCAAGGTCACAGTGCACTAGTAGAAAAAGAGGCTTCCATACGCCCCCATTAGTCCCTAAAATAATCGAACCGCGACCAAAGGGGTCTTTAGTCGCGGTTCGGGAGGAGACCCGCGACCAACTATCTCGGCCCAGCGCGCTCGGTCGACAGCTGGCGGACGGGAGGGGCTTTAGTCCCGGTTGGCCTGGCCAACCGGGACTAAAGGTCCTCAGGCTGGCCCGAAGGCCTTTAGTCGCGGTTGGCCAGGCCAACCGGGACTAAAGGCCCATCCCTATATAGGACTCAGCTCACTTCACTTAGCCACAATTGGTGCCACTTTTATTCACAATATTCAGAAGGGGGTGGTGGGTTTGCTTTTGGTTCCTCCTATGCACACAAGGTGTTCGATGAAATGCCCGAGAGCATGAAACAAACATGATATGAAGTGTCCGAGCCACACTTGAGCTTTCTCATTTATTTTTCCTCCGCGATCGCGGTTAGCAACTTGAACCTTTCATGTGTCATTGATAAAATATGCATGTGTGTAGTTCATTGTTTAATTTGTATTATTTCTAGCTAGTTAGTTTAACAAATGCATGATGGTTAATTATATACTTTATATAATAATAATGCAGATGAATCGGCAATGGATGTACGGTACCCGACTCTCCGGCGAGTTCACTACGGGTTTGAAAGATTTCCTTGTAGTGGCAAATACGAACAAGCAGCGAGGTTTTATTATCTGTCCATGTGCTGTCTGTAAGAATCAGAGTGGTTACTCCTCCTCAAGAGACGTTCACATGCACCTGCTTCGGCACGGTTTCATGCGAAGCTATAATTGTTGGACCAAGCATGGAGAAAGAGGGGTTACAATGGAAGAATATGAAGAAGGGGATGATATCGATGACAACTATCATGATCATTTCGGTGATACTTTCATGGAGGATGATGCTGAAGGTGGGGAAGGGTTAGGTGAAGGTGAAGAAGAGGCACATGATGAGCCCGCTGATGATCTTGGTCGGACCATTGCTGATGCACGGAGACGCTGCGAAACTGACAAGGAGAGGGAGAATTTGGATCGCATGTTAGAGGATCACAAAAAGTCGCTGTACCCAGGATGCGATAATAGTCTGAAAAAGCTGGGCTGCACACTGGATTTGCTAAAATGGAAGGCACGGGAAGTTGTAGCTGACTCATCATTTGAAAATTTGCTGAAAATGTTGAAGAATATGTTTCCGAAGAATAACGAGTTGTCCGCCAGTACGTACGAAGCAAAGAAGGTTGTCTGCCCTCTAGGTTTAGAGGTTCTGAAGATACATGCATGCATTAACGACTGCATCCTCTACCGCGGTGAATACGAGAATTTGAATGAATGCCCTGTATGCACTGCATTGCGTTATAAGATCAGAGGCGATGACCCTGGTGACGATGTTGAGGGCGAGAAACCCAGGAAGAGGGTTCCCGCCAAGGTGATGTGGTATGCTCCTATAATACCACGGTTGAAACGTCTGTTCAGGAACAAAGAGCATGTCAAGTTGTTGCGATGGCACAAAGAGGACCGTAAGTCCGACGGGGAGTTGAGACACCCCGCTGATGGAACGCAATGGAGAAAGATCGACAGAGAGTTCAAAGATTTTGCAGCTGACGCAAGGAACATAAGATTTGGTCTAAGTACTGATGGCATGAATCCTTTTGGCGAGCAGAGCTCCAGCCATAGCACCTGGCCCGTGACTCTATGCATCTACAACCTTCCTCCTTGGTTGTGCATGAAGCGGAAGTTCATTATGATGCCAGTGCTCATCCAAGGTCCAAAGCAACCCGGCAACGACATCGATGTGTACCTAAGGCCATTAGTTGATGAACTTTTACAGTTGTGGGGCAGACCTGGTGTACGTGTCTGGGATGAGCATAAAGAAGAGGAATTTGACCTACGAGCGTTGCTTTTTGTAACCATCAACGATTGGCCTGCTCTCAGTAACCTTTTGGGACAGACAAATAAGGGATACAATGCATGCACGCACTGCTTACATGAGACTGAAAGTGTACGTTTGGGTAATTGTAAGAAGAACGTGTACCTGGGTCATCGTCGATTTCTTCCCCGAAATCATAACGTAAGAAAGAAAGGCAAGCATTTCAACGGCAAGGCAGATCACCGGCCGAAGCCTGCGGAACGTACTGGTGCTGAGATATTTGATATGGTCAAGGATTTGAAAGTCATCTTTGGAAAGGGTCCTGGCGGACAATCAGTTCCGCGGGGAGTTGACGGGCACGCACCCATGTGGAAGAAGAAATCTATATTTTGGGAGCTACAATATTGGAAAGTCCTAGATGTCCGCTCTGCAATCGACGTGATGCATGTTACGAAGAATATTTGCATGAACCTGCTAAGCTTCTTGGGCGTGTATGGGAAGACAAACGATACAAAGGAACCACGGCAGGACCAGCAACTTTTGAAAGACCCAGATGACCGGCATCCGGAATGGTTTCAAGGTCGTGCCAGCTACGCTCTTACCAAAGAAGAGAAGGTCATTTTTTTTAATGCCTGAGCAGTATGAAGGTCCCGTCTGGCTTCTCGTCGAATATAAAGGGAATAATAAACATGGCGGACAAAAAGTTCCAAAACCTGAAGTCTCACGACTGCCACGTGATTATGACGCAATTGCTTCCGATTGCTTTGAGGGGGCTCCTACCAGAAAATGTTCGAGTAGCCATTGTGTGCATTCCTCAATGCAATCTCTCAGAAGGTAATCAATCCAGAAGATCTACCACGGTTACAGAACGATGCGGTCCAATGCCTTGTCAGTTTCGAGTTGGTGTTCCCACCATCCTTCTTCGATATTATGACGCACCTCCTGCTCCACCTAGTCGAAGAGATTTCCATTCTCGGTCCTGTATTTCTACACAATATGTTCCCCTTTGAGAGGTTCATGGGAGTATTAAAGAAATATGTTCGTAACCGTGCTAGGCCAGAAGGAAGCATCGTCAAGGGCTATGGAAATGAGGAGGTAATTGAGTTCTGTATTGACTATGTTCCTGACCTTAAGCCAATTGGTATTCCTCAATCGCGGCACGAGGGGAGACTAAGTGGAAAAGGCACGATCGGAAGGAAATCAACGATATGTATGGACGGTCATTCTATGACTGAAGCACACCACACAGTTCTGCAAAATTCCACCTTGGTGGCTCCGTACTTCGAGCAACACAAGAATATTTTACGCTCGGACAACCCGGGGAAGCCTGAATCCTGGATTAGAAAGGCCCACATGGAGACTTTCGGCAGTTGGTTGCGAAAACATTTAATGAATGACAATGATGTTGGAGATCAGCTGTACATGTTGGCCAAGACACCATCTTCGACTATAACGACTTTCCAAGGGTACGAGATAAATGGGAATACATTTTACACCATCGCCCAAGATAAAAAGAGCACCAACCAAAACAGTGGTGTCCGCTTTGATGCAGCAACCGAGAATGGGCAAAAGGTCACATATTATGGTTACATAGAGGAGATATGGGAACTTGACTATGGACCCTCCTTTAAGGTCCCTTTGTTCCGGTGCAAATGGTTCAAGCTAACAGGAGGTGGGGTAAAGGTGCACGAGCAATACGGAATGACAATGGTGGATTTCAACAATCTTGGTTACCTTGACGAACCATTCGTCCTTGCCAAAGATGTCGCTCAGGTTTTTTATTTGAAGGACATGAGTAGCAAACCGAGGAAACGGAAAGATAAGAAAACGATCAGTACATCATGCGATGATCCAAAGCGCCACATTGTTCTTTCAGGGAAAAGAAACATCGTGGGAGTGGAGGACAAGACAGACATGTCAGAAGATTATAATATGTTTGGTGAAATTCCGCCCTTCAAAGTGAACACTGACCCAAGCATTAAGTTAAATGATGAGGATGCTCCATGGATACGGCACAATCATAAGCAAGTAGGGACACAAGGGAAGAATTGATGTGTAATAATTTATTGTACCAAACTTTGTTGAATGGATCATGTGAATTAAAATGTACGATGGCGAATCCGGATGATTTGTATTTGGTCGATGAACTGAATGATGTATCAAACCTTTTGTCAAACCTTCAAGGGATCGAGGATGTAGAACAAAACAATCGGTATCGCCATCATACAGCCCTGCCGTGGCTACTGAGTGCATATATGCATACCAAATGCACGGCAGGACGTATGATGGCGAATCCGGATGATTTGTATTTGGTCGATGAACTGAATGATGTATCAAACCTTTTGTCAAACCTTCAAGGGATCGAGGATGTAGAACAAAACAATCGGTCTGAATTTTTAAAATGAATTAGTTTTATTTTTCTGGATTTTTTGATATATTATTTGTATTGTTAAGATTTTAAAATGAATTAGTTTTATTTTTCTGAATTTTTTGATATATTATTTGTATTTTTAAGATTTTCAAATGAATTAGTTTTATTTTTTGAATTTTTTGATATATTATTTGTATTTTTAAGATTTTCAAATGAATTAGTTTTATTTTTCTGAATTTTTGATATATTATTTGTATTTTTAAGATTTTGAAATGAATTAGTTTTATTTTTTTGAATTTTTTGATATATTATTTCTATTTTTAAGATTTTAAGATGAATTAGTTTTATTTTTCTGAATTTTTTGATATATTATTTGTATTTTTAAGATTTTAAAATGAAAAGTATTTGAAAAAGGACCTTTAGTCGCGGTTCGTGACACGAACCGCGACTAAAGGCTCTTTCCGCGCGGGAACGAAAACGGCGCGAAAGAACCTTTAGTCGCGGGTCGTGACACCAACCGCGACTAAAGGTACCCCTTTAGTCCCGGTTGGGGACACAAACCGCGACTAAAGGGACACCAACCGCGACTAAAGGGTACCTTTAGTCGCGGTTTGTGTCCCCAACTGGGACTAAAGGCTTGCCCTATATATTCTTCGCGGCCCTCGTCTTCTCCGCGCTAACCACCAAACGCATCCAGGACCTCGTCTTCTCCGCGGCGCCGCCCTCGTCTTCTCCGCGCCGCCGCCCTCGTCTTCTCCGCGCCGCCCTCGTCTCTGGTAGGTGCCCGCCGCCGCCTGCCGTCCTCCTCACGTGCCTAGAAGAAGAGGGGACCGCCGCCGTCGTATTCTCGCCCGCCTTCTCGCCCGCCGCCGCCTGCCGTCCTCCTCGTCGCCGCGTACTGGATGCGCGCCTTGCCAGCCTCGCGCGCGTGCGGAAACGGCGCCGCCGTGCGTGCCCGTGCTGGTGGTCACCCGTCAACGAGCGAGAGAGAGAGCAGAGAGAGAGCAGAGAGGGAACTAAAAATGGAAATTTGCAAAATTCATAACTTGAATTCTGTTAACTCAAATTGAGCAAACTTGAGCTCTAAAATTTTGTCTTAACAAAATATACACAATGGTATTTTATTTGGGAATAATTGTATAAATTTGACCAAAAAACATCAATTTTCTGTTCTGGTCATAAAAGAAAATGAAAAAGAAAATGGCATAACTAATTAAATAATTATCCAAAAATTATGTTTAATACCTCAAAATGTTCAGTGAAACATTTGGCACATGTTTTCAACCTTATACATGCAGTTTGACATCTAAAGTATTTCTGTTTTTGTTGTTTTCCAAAAATGGCTGAAATGAAAGCAAAAATTAATAGCTCTTAATCATTCAACCGTCGCTGCTCCTCCTCTATGTCCCCTTAATCTTATTTTTTAATTCCTTTATACTTAATTAATTTTTACTACATGCAGGAGTGACATATGGCGGACGATAGAGCCGAGCCACTTAGGGATCCGGAGGCTGAACGTTATTTAATGGGCATCATAAACAACGAGATTCCTTATTTGCCGGGCTCAGAAGATGAGCAAGAAGAGGATGTAGTCTCTTCTTTTCTGAACCTTGACGGTGGAACAGACATTGTCGATGATCAAGAAGGTGAAGGAACGGACATTGTCGACGGAGGTCAACCGTCAACAAACGACGATCTCGAATTGCAAGTAGCGAGGTATATATATACATTGAGCCTCTCGTGATACAAACTTACTGAAATGTGAATACATATGTATTAACGTGCGCGACTCTCTTTCTTTTTTTAGCCCTCGGCCGGATCGAGTACGACAAAGTGTGGCAAATCCAAGGCGATGAAAACAGGAGAAACATATGCCATTGATTTTGTCAGTGAAACCGGCAAGCCCCTACAGCACACCTCAAAGTTTATCAACCAATGCGGAGTCGTTGTTAGAGACAACATCCCGATCACCGTCCAGGAATGGAAGGAGCCAAAGAAGGCACGTCTTGGTTTCAGTTTTGTCGACAAGAGAACGAAAAAGGATTGCTGGAAAAAGCTTATGGAACATTTCATTCTACCTCCGGAATACAACAAAGTCGATGAATTCAGTAACGAGGTTCTGGGTGGACGTGAGAGGAGGCTAGTTAAAGAGTTCGCTCTTCAGAAGATGGCCGAAGCATTCCGGAACTTCAAGAAAAATTTAACCCGTGACTATATCAACAAGGGCAAGACTCCGGATTTCAATGGACAACATGAGAAACTGAAAGATGATTGGCCAGAATTTGAGAGGCAAAAGAAGTCGGAGCATTTCAAGGAAATATCGAAAAAAAATAAGGATAATGCGAGTAAGAAAAAGTACCATCATATTATGGGGCCAGGAGGATACCGCCTTTCGGAGCCTAAGTGGCAGAAGATGGAGGAGGACCTGAGGGTGCGAGGAATCCCTCTAGGTACAGAGGGATGGGACCCAAGGGCCAAAAGCTGTTGGTACAGGCATGGGGATTGCTAGACCCGGAGATAGGGGTGTGTGTTCACCGAAAGAAAAAGTTTGCTCCCACCCAAGCCCTTATTGACGCAATGACCCAAGCTCAAGAGGGCTTGATCAAGTTCAACAGAGAGAAAGAAGCACTGACAACAGCCCTCGGGAATGATGAACACGGAGGACATGTACGAGGCAAAGGCAGAATTCCGTGGAAAGTAGGGTTTTCCCAGGACAATGACCCGTACTGTTACAGAAGCCGTAAGAGAAAGACGGACCGGGATGCAGATCTTTTGACGAAGTTTGCATCAGAACTCCATGAGTTGAAGCAGACCGTGCATGAACTAGTAAAAGAAAAATCGGCTGCAGGGCCGCATGAAGATCATGAAGCGGATCGCAGAAGCCAGCAGCGGAGAAGCAGCGTGGCTTCCACGGATGCCCCGCCTGGTGCTAATGCACCGACGATCGAGATTCGTGCACCGGAGCCTCACTACCCCGTGGATGATGTAAAGGAGATGAAAGAATGTGATCTGCATTATCCCGTGGGGAACGTTTCCACGAAGGTAGCTACCGGCAGTGCTTTACCCTGTACACCTGGAGCACTCCATCACAACAACCCCATTGCATATGGCTATGCTCGTGTCACGGTGGAAGACATAGTCCAAGAGTTTGAGGACCTGGAGATTGACAAAGCTACACCCGAAGGGGAGAGAAGACTTGGAGATGTCAAGCGCCAGATCATTCTATGGAAAAAGAAGTACATAGTGTTTCCAGGCGAGGCGCCAAGGCTAACAAGTCCACCCCCTCCGATGGTGGTGGTGGTGGTGGTGGCGGCGGTGGTGGTGGTCGTGGTGGTTCACCTACACCTCCTTCACGCCATTCGACGCCGTCCCCCGATCCACAACCTCCGGCGGGTAAGCAGCCGCCGTCCCCCGATCCACAACCTCCGGCGGGTAAGCAGCCGCCGCCCCCCAATCCTCCTCCGGCGGGTACGACGCCCCCCAATCCTCCTCCGGCGGGTACGACGCCCCCCAATCCTCCTCCGGCGGGTACGATGCCCTCCAATCCACCTCCGGCGAAGAAGCAGAAGCAGGCGGACAGCAAGGAAACCCGCTCCTGGACTATTAACCCGGACCCTTATGTACCTAAGACCACAAGGGTACCGGAGCCATCACTGAGCCTCTCCTCCCAAGGCCTTGGGAACTTAGTGAAGCTGAAACCAAATTGGCCGCGTCTGCTCATTATGAGAAATGGAAGGCGGATACGAAGGCGATAAAAGAGCCTGAGCCCAAGCAAGTATTCACTGAGAAGCAAAAGAAGTGGGCTAAGGATTTTTTGACGACACCGTCCCAAGCCGAGCTGAATATGCCTGACGACTATGGACATGAACTTCGTAGGCAAGCAAAAATATTGAAGGAGGAGAAAGAAGAAAGTAAAAAAAGCGGGAAACAAGTTGACCAGCTCAGGATGCAGAATAAACAATCGATCCCCCCGCTCATAGTGAAAGCCGGTCCGGAAGAGGACCCCGAGATCATAGCAGCTGCGGCAGCACTTGGATTGACTGTAGCGAGTGCCATGAAACAAGCGTCCGAGATGGGTTTGACTCTTCGTGCCTCGTTAGGCCTTGAGGTTGCGCCAGTATGTGAGATAGCATTACAATATGTGCGGAATGGGCCTCTCGTCGAGCCTGCGCGGGAAAAGAGTCTACCACCACAAATGCGAAATTTGCTACGTTGGTACAAGCATTTCATAACATGGGCCGGCAAACAATATGTTTATGCGGATGTTACAGAGGAGCATCACACCAAACGGTACTCTGTACAAGTTCATATGAGTGAATTGTTCCAGCTGTTCAATCTGCGCGAGCTCGACAAATCTATCCTGAGTTCCTACGTTCTGTAAGTGATTTATTTCTACCTCATCTCGTTCTTCATTTCCTGCACTATATATATATATATATATATATAATATATATATATATATATATATATATATATATATATATATATATATATATATATATTGTCCTAACTATATTGTTGCGTACGCTATTATGCAGATTGAAGATTTGGGAATGCAAAATAAGAAACA
Source organism: Aegilops tauschii subsp. strangulata (assembly GCF_002575655.3). Classification (NCBI taxonomy): domain Eukaryota; kingdom Viridiplantae; phylum Streptophyta; class Magnoliopsida; order Poales; family Poaceae; genus Aegilops; species Aegilops tauschii. The sequence goes on along the minus strand of NC_053040.3, from coordinate 31,149,307 downwards.
TCCATGATGTTGGGTTCATTGACCCACATATCGTTAATGGACATGTGTTACAAAATCACCCCGAAGACGTGGAGAAAGACTTATACAAGTTTCTTAGAAAGCATCAACTCAAAAGTCATATTCTATTTCCTTACCATTTTGGGTGAGTGTTTCTCTCTTGTGCCCATTCTCTTTTGTTTACTCCATGCATGGTATGTCTAATCGATGAGTTATGCATGACTGTGCATGTAACGTGTCCGCAGGTTCCACTGGATTCTGCTAAATATTGAACTTCACACCTCTAGAGTTCTAATCATGGACTCTATGGATTCGGATTCAAAGCGTTGGGCCGACATGAGAAAAATGCTGCAAAAGTAATTATTTTCAATCATTTGAGCTCTATATCGATCGGTCTCTTTCGTTCATTTCCTCATATCAAGTAACTAATAACTCCCTTGTTCATTTAATTTTCTTTGCCCTGTAGGGTTTGGAGACGGTTCTCAGAAGAAATTGTCGGTGAATTCAAACATGAGCTAGATTTTAGAAGGTTAGTTAATGTGGATAAGCAGCCACCAGGGACCAATCTATGTGGATATTATGTTTGTGAGAACATCCGGAGACACACCTCTGAGCGGAAGGCATCGGATAGCGTGCGGAAGGCGACGGATAACTTGTGGAGGAGGCTTAGTCCAGAAGCTCGCTTCCGACCAATTCAAGATGAATTAACAGGATTTTTCATGAGGGAAGTCATCAATCCTAAAGGAGAACATTATACCGAGGACGAAGAAATTTATATGCATACCCGAGATTGAAACTTGTTCGAAGTTTTATATGGTCATCCATCCTAATTGTGTATGGAAACTTGTTCGAAGTTGTATATGGTCACCCGAGATTGAATATATATTATATATTCCTCTTGAATTCTTCTTGTTTGAAATTTCATATGCATGTATATAGTAGCGTAGAATATGTGTACTGAAACTTCATCAAAATTAAAATAAAACAAAAAATAAAATATAAAGGAAATAAAACACTACAAATTAAAAAGAAACCAGGTTTAGAGGGGCTAAAACCCTAAACCTGCGGAGCAGGCCTTTAGTCCCGGTTAGCCACAAGAATCGGGACTAAAGGTCCTCCGCCCCGACGGACTCCTGGCACCTACGTGGACGGGCCTTTAGTCGCGGTTCGTAAGAGGCGCGACTAAAGGGGGGGGCCTTTAGTCGCGCATATTTAGTCCCGGTTGCACAGCCGGGATTAATGGCCTTTGCGAACCGGGACTAAAGGCCTACCAGTGTTTGTTTCTCATTTGTGCTGAGAGATTCTCTTCTTTGTTGAATAAGGCTCAAGCTGATGGAAGGTTGAAAGGAATTCAGTTATGCAATGTTGCCCCAAGTCTCAACCTTTTATTGTTTGCAGACGATTCGTTGGTAATCATGAAAGCTAAGAGTGAGTGTGCCACAAGTCTGCAGGAAGTTTTAGAACTATATGAGAGGTCCTCGGGGCAGACTATTAATTTTGAAAAATCTTCAGTTGTGTTTAGCAAAAACACGAGCAAATAAGGACAGAGAGCAGGTACTGAACATCTCGCATATTAGATGTGATGCGAGGATAGGAAAGTATCTTGGACTTCCGTTTTATGTGGGACAATCAAAGGCTTACATAAAAGATCGAATGTGGAAGAGAGTGCAAGGACGGACAGAGAGGCTTCTGTCACGAGCGGTCAATGATGTTTTAATCAAGGCGTGCGCCCAAGCCATTCCGGCCTTTGCTATGTCTTATTTTGATTTTACAAAAACCCTTTGTGAGCAGATGGGCACGATGATATGCATCAGGCTGGACGTAGCGAGCGGGCCAAAAAAGCCCGCTCGTGAACCGGCCCGCACCGGACCGAAATTGGAGGCCCGACAGAAAATAACAGTCAGTCCGGTCTGTAAAAAGAGGCCCGAAAGAGGTCCGGTCCAGTCCTGTTTTGGCCCGGTCCGCTCGGTCGGACCGAAAGGAAATATTTTTTTTCATTATCTGAATAATAGTGACGAGGGCCAGCCCATTTAGCGCTCCTGGTATGACCTAATCCATCCCAGGCACGCACATCTCACTCCAACGCTCACATGACGCGCCGTCCTCCTCCACCACGCAACAGCCGCCGCGACGGCATGGCCGGCAGCAGCAGGGCACGGCCAGCGCGGCCAGCCCCACGGCCACGTGCACGTGGACAGTCAGCAGCAGCAGGTCATGGCCGGCAGCCCCAGGCGACGTTTCGCTCAAAAAAATGCACGCACCTGCACCGCCGCCGCCGCCGTCCAGCGCACAGCCTCTTGCCGTCGCGGCCACCAGTCTCCCTGCGACTTACCACCATGTCCAGGAGCTTCGCAACCGTGAGATCTCCTTCCCCACGCAATGAATCGACCGGATTCGCCCCGAAGCTGTCGCCATCGTCCTCCTTCCCCAACTCCTCCCGCCGTCGTTCGTCGTCCATTACGTCGCCGTCGCTGCTTCCTCAGCCTCCCCGACCCCTCCATGGAGTTCACCGTGAGCGACCCTCCCTTTCCATTATGTTATTCCCTCCGATTAGCGCCCGCAGCTGTCTCTCGCCGCCGCGGTGATCACCACTTCGCCTCCGCCTCGGTCCTACGGTCTGGCCCGAGCTTTTCGGCCACCGGTCCGGTGCCTGAAAAGGGGACCGCGGCGTGGCTCGGTCCGGTCCGGTCCGGTCCGCCGGCGGCCGGTCCAAACGACGGCTCGGTCAGGGCCCGGACCGCCGTCCACCCTGAGATATGCAGATACTGGTGGGCTCAACAAGATAACATGAACAAGATGCACTGGCTTAAGTGGGAGGTGTTGACAAAGCCAAAGAAGAAGGGCGGTCTTGGTTCCGTGACTTGTATGGTTTTAACCTTGCCATGCTAGCGAGGCAAGCGTGGAGAATGCTGACAGTCCCTGACTCGCTTTGTTCACGTGTTCTTAAGGCAAAGTATTTTCCAGAATGTTCAATTTGGGAGGCACAACCTACAGCGGGGATCTCATAACTCATATACATGGTGAAGTATTTTGAAAGGAGTTGAACTTGCTTAAACAAGGTATTATCTGGATGGTCAGGGATGGATCCAGCATTAATATCTGGTGCGATCCTTGGATAGCTAGTGACGGTACAAGACGTCGTTTGACCACAAGAGGGAATTGTATTCCCACAAAAATTTCAGAGCTCATCAATCCGACCACCATGACATGGGACGAGGATCTGGTTCGGGATGTGTTTCAGGTAGTGGATTCAAGGATCATTCTGGTTACCCCCATTACAGACGAGTTTGAAGACTTTCCGTCGTGGCACTATGATAGTAAGGGTCAGTTTTCAGTCAAATCTGCATATCAACTTTATGTGCAAGGGTGCGGTAGTGTACTGGAAGCGACTAGTTCTCAACCGATGGAGGAGGAGGTCGAGTGGAAGAAAATATGGGCTGTGCCATGCCAACCTAAGGTCAACCAGTTCCTATGGAGAATGGCTCATAATAGTCTTCCTGTCAAGCTAAACCTTAAACGACGAGGTATAGAGTGTGACACTTTATGCATTTGCTGTAGAAGCTTGGATGAGGACGGATGCCATCTTTTTCTTACATGTAAGGAGGTTAAGAAGATTTGGCGCGTGGTAGATATGGAGGGAGTCCGACAAAAACTATGTTCTTGCAGGAATGCCAAGGAGATAGTGCAGGAAATCTTAAGCTAAGTGAAGGAGGCCAAGCGATTGTTGCATGCATGCTTTGGAAGTGGTGGGATCGGCGAAATAAATTAAATGCAGGTGAGATTGTATGCTCAAGTCAGATCCTATGCATGGGAGTCAATGCAGTATGTTAGCCGAAAGCAAAGTCAGAAACGACCTAAGCCTGCATGCAGATGGGCCAAGCCGGAACAAAATGTACTGAAAATTAATACAGATGGGTCCTTCTGTAGTACCACTCGGAGTGGAGGGTGGGGCTTTGTTATTCGAGATGTTGATGGTGATGTCCGAGGTGCAGGTGCAGGTCGTATCAGTCATGCTTGTGGCGTGGAGCAAGCGGAAGCTTGTATGCAGGCAATTAGTGCGGCTGCAGACTGGGGTATGCAAAATGTCATGATTGAATGAGACTGCAAAAATCTCCTTTCGGCGCTACAGAATCAGGACAGCGATCTGGCACCTGAAGGTGTTATTTACAGAGAAGCGTGTCAGTTCCTGAATCTCAATTTCTGTAATGTAGCTTGCTACTATGGGAGCTAGTGGCCGAGTGCCCCGCCGCTTGTGGCTGGAGGCCGTGCTGGACTGTGTCAGTGTTGTTGTGGCCAGCGATATTGCTGAGCGTGCCGGATTGTTAGGCTTAGACACCTATGTGTTCGGGTACGGATTTTTCCCAATGCATTGCGCGCGCAACCCATATCTCTTCCACACACCTAGCATGCACGTCAAATCAACATGCAGGCAGGTCCCACAAAGATTCCCTGTATTCTAGCGTATATCAGTTTTCTTGTGACATTCTCTCTCCCCGTATTGCAGATACAGCTAGCGGCAAATCAACACCAGACTGGCACAAGGAATCTCTCTGTTTCAACTGTACAATTTAAAATTTATACTACATTTGCGGGAGATACAGAAGGGCATCTATGGCCAATGGACCATTAAATTACATGCTTAATGAATGATTAATCGTGTGTCTAACTATCTGCGATTTATATAGTTTATAAAAAAATAAGAAACTTATTGTCAGAAAAAACTAATGAAATTAATTACTGGATAATAACAAGGGAATTTTTAGATGGGTGTTGAGAACTCTATTGGAAATACCACAGAACTTAATAAGATACAAAGTAATTATTAGCCATGGCAAAGTTTTCTCTAAAGTTCTTCTGATTTTTATGGCAAAGTTCGGATAACGTGTTAACAAAGTCGCCTCCTGTTCAATAAAAATCTTCAACTGAGCAACAAAGAACTTTATGTTGACCGTCCAAGAACTTGATTGAGACAATTAAAGAACTTCCTAAAATTAATGAGATAAGTTCTTCATATCTTATAAAGTCCTTCGAGTTTCTTTCATAAAGTTCAGTACAAATATGCTATTTGATTCATTTTTTACTAATTCCTTCAGATTTTTTGATAAAGTTCTTCTGAAAATATTCATGTATTGTTAGTATGGTTGTTGAGAAATAGTTCCAAAGTAAATTATTATGTTTCATGTACCCCTCTGTTTCTAAATATAAGTCTTCGAAGAGATTCCACTATGAACCACATACGGATGTATGTAGATGCATTTTAGAGTCTAGATTCCATTATTTTGCTCCGTATGTAGTCAATAGTGAAATCTCTACAAAGACTTATATTTAAGAACGGAGGGAGTACAAAATTAAGGCAATAATAATTACAGTGACCAAACAGTTCAGAGATAGCAGTAGAAAGGTCCTCGTTTCTTCCATTAATGTTCAGGTAACGATTACAAGATACACATTCAGATCAATAAAATAATTCCTGAGTATGGAGAGGGACAAAACAAGTGCAGTCTTCTATCCGAAAACTGTAGGAGAGGAAACAAAATAAGATCAATCCATATTCCAAAACTTGCTGGATGAAAAATACATCGGATAGAAGCCACAATCACACACGAAGCCAGATGCATCTTGAAAGATTGAGAAAAGAATAAAAATCTTGTTTAAGAAAAAACAAGGAGAGGAATCACTGCTACCTAGATTTGGAAGGCTGAGATTAGAGAGGTTTAGAGGGGATTATCCTCGCAGGGCCCAGAATCCTCCGAAAAACCCGTCAGCCCATTTGGTCCGCAGGGTTTTAAAGGGCCAAACCTCTCTAATCCTCGCCAACCCCTCCCGGCCCACGCGGTTCAACAGCCTCGCGGAGCCCCTCGAGGAACGAACGACACGCCGCTGCCTCGCAGCTCCTCCGACGCCGCCCCCCTCGCCTTGCCGCAGCTCCTCCAACGAGAGACGGGACTATGCCACCGCCGCCCTCCAACGCGCTGCCGCCCGCATCCTTTGAGAAGCTGGCCGGATGAATCCAATCCAGGTCCGAGCTCTATGTCTACCGTGGATGAATCTTGACGCCTCTGCACCTCGTGGCCCATTGCTCCCCCAGCTCTGTTCATTAGTATTCATCTTCTCCTCGCGAGCTAGGTGATGGATGAATAGATTAGTCCTACTATTCGCTCAGTAGTTTCTTCAATTACGTTTTATGCCTGCATGGGAGATCTTTGTAGCTGCTGCATGCTTGCCCGATGCCTACAAACAACATGTTCTGTAGCAAGTTTTTCTTACTATGGTGTTTTTTAACTTGTAAAGATTGAATTTTTAACTGATTTCATCATGTCATCTCTATATCGCAAACCTTGTCAACCAAATGAGTTTTTTATACAAAGGGGATTGTGGCTGGAGAGGAATTAGGGAATTAAGGGGATTGGGTGGAAGGGAGGGATTCACCATATCCTCCCAAATCTCCGCCTTCCAAATCCTCCCAAATCCCTTTGTACCAAATGAAGCCTTAAGGAAGACGATGGGGAAGATGAGGAGGAGCTCTAGACTCCTCACTGGGCCTTGCCGCCGAGCCGTTGGACTCTAGATCTGGCCACAACCGAGCTGCTCATAGTGGTGATGCTGCTGCTCGTGCTTCGTCGATGCCCGACATCCTCTCACCATCCCCCATCATGGTGATGAGGCAGCCACGCTGCTCCATCTTACCTCGATGGCAGATCTGGCGATAGAGGCAGCAGGGCATGGGCGGAAGACAATCGACTACCGGTGAGAAGCACGTCTCAGGAGAGGGGAGGGGGCCATGGAGGAGGAGCAACCCGGCGATGCTTGGCCATGGCGAGGGAGGAGGGAGCCGGCGGCGCGCCGGATTCGACAAACACAGGATGGGGAGCGAGAGAGAGAAGGAATGAGGGGTGGGGAACGGCCGAGCGAGAGAGATACGATGTCACCTGTATTCCTGCCGCCGAGCCGCGTATAGCGATGAGAAAATAAGGCTATGGGTTGTTGGGTGGGACCAGGTGGGGCACGCTCGCACGGATCCACATGACACAGGCGACGGAGACGATTCGAGTTGCGCGCGCAACCAGTTAGGCTTAGACACCTATGTGTTCCAGTTTAAAAAAAAATTGAGATGTGAGAATGACTTAGGGCTGACTTGCTTGGCTTGCCCGAACGCAGATTCAGTTAGTTTGCGAAAGGAAGTCATCGATGTAACTTATCTGCCCTCCAACCTAAGTCTAGGGGTCAATAAAGAGTCTAGGGAAAATCTCCAGTTTCACACTTCCCAGCGAGTCCATGGTCACCTTGAATGCTTGCACGTTCGTTGCTTCTTTTTCGAAAAGGCCTAAGGCCAGATATAACCCTTATCATTGGCCGACCAGCATGCACGAGCGGTCGCTAGCGAGCGCGGTGCCATGAGAGGACAGCGAGCGCGGGTGGCCGGCAAGCGCGGCAAGCCAAGGAAGACGCTGGCGGGGGTGTCGCCGGTCGTGAGCAGGCTGGGCGGCGCGAGCGGAACGGCCATGTGGTGCCGGGCTGCGCGGGAATGAGGAACGGCCCTGTGTTGACTTTTTTTCGTTTGCGGTGACCATCGAATCCTACTAACGCTATGCACTGAATCGTGCGGATGCGCTGCGACCGACTGGGTTTTGGGCTGGCGCGCCGGGGCCTATTAGCGCCCCACAGACAATGACCGGCCATAACATATTTTCCTTCCACTACAACTACATGCCTCAAACTTGAGTACTCAAATCCATAGTGGATCATGCAACACACACAACGTCTACTTACTACTAATACTAGGGTACAGGCGTACAACACATGTACGCGAGACTGTTGTGCTAGGTCGCACCGGTAGCGTCGGTGGACTTGGGACCGTGGTGGAGCCCGACACCGACTTGATGGATGACCGGCCGACCGACGCGACGTACCAACCAGCTTAGATGAGACCCATCGCGTTGATTCGGCAGGCGAGAGAGACCCATCGTTTTTTTTTTAAATTGAGGGGCATGCCCCCGTTTTCATTTCATTGCATGAAAGGAAACCAATAAAACATATCAAGTATTCTTCAGATTTCATCCAGCCCCCAGATGTCCTACCATGACATCCAAGCATTAGCAACTAGACAACCAAGAGAATAAAGCTTGCAACTAAAAAAAAACTCCACACTTATAAGAAATGCACACCCAGGTGAGAGGTAACCACACATGGCTCCTCTTCCCCACCCATCGCCACATACTCTCCAGGGAGGACAGAAGTTCAGCTAACAGTACAGACATAATTACTTTCCGATATCAAGACGTTTCACCATGGGCGCCCATCCTCTGCTCTTGTTGAAGAAACCATTCGCAACATCAACCAGCAGTGCTGCAACGGCCCGCAACATCTGTTGCCCTTCTTTTCTCTGTAGACCAGCCCAGTAAGACATCCAATAAGATATTTGAAAGAACAACACACTAGGGTCATGGGGATAAACATGATGAAATGTAGCAGCATTTCTAGCTTTCCACAAAGTCCAAAACACCGCAGAAACACCCACTGCTATTGTTTGCCTAATATTCTTTGGCCTGCGGTACGTGAAGATCGATCATTTTCGAAAGAGTGACGTGACATATGGCGACGGCGCTGCGTCGGCTGCAGCAGCAGCCGACGGTCAGGCGGCCCCTCCCGTCCTTCACCGGCGCCGGCGTGGGCACCTCCAAGGCCGCCCAGGTTAACACAAGCTCTCTCGACATCAGTTAGTTCAGAGAGATTAATTATTCGGGAAGAGTTCCTTCTCAGCGGGCGATTAATTTGAGAAGATTGCAAACTCGGTCATGGTGGCTTCCAATCTTTTTTTTTCTACATCACACTGCCTTTTCTCTAAAATTCGTGGAATTTCAAATCTGCGCGCAGGGTCATCTGGCCGAGAAGCGTGCCCGATCGTACGGGACAGAGGCTGCCGCGTGTCAAGAACATACAAAGTATGTCGTCGGCCGATCACTAGTAACAATGGTTTAATGTCCCTTGTGCAAGCGCTTGATGCGGGCTGATCTCATGGTGTGGCCAATCTACATGACAAGCGTCACGCCTATATGCTGCGGGCTTCACTTTAAAAGAACTAGAAGATACCTCCGTGCGTTGCTGCGGGAACTCTTAGTCCTATTAACATGTTGATAGTTAAATTTTTGCATAGTGTATGAAGAACTTAAAATGAGAAAAATGCAATGGACACAATACTTGGTATAATTATAAAATTTGCAAAATGTGAGGTATGCGATCATGTCTACATGAATATTAATGTATATAAACACACTAACAGGGATTCCAAAAGAGACACAATATGAAAGATTATGTAAAAATGTTGTAAATCAATCTTCATATGTGCATCTTTGGGCACTGCAGTTTCTTGCTTGCAATACTTGAGAGTGAGTGATTGAGCTCCAATATCGACAAAGAAACAGATTCCTTTCTCTCTCTTTTTGCCAAAGTGAGCACCAACTCCTTTGTCTCAAAGCATTGGGCTGAAAAGAGAATGAGGAATTATACACGTAAGCACTGAGATGGAAATTACCGCATTGAAGCCAGAATTTTTTGCAACAAAAAGAAACTCTGCATTAAAACTTAAAAGCTATATTAAACCAATAAAAATAAAGAATGGCAACTTTTGTGGTTTAAAATCCCAAACATGATAAATTGTTTTGTTTAGACCTTGGGCAAATTGGCATATTTGAAGAAAAAAAAACATTTCGGCAATTGAAAACTAAACACAGAGAGCATAGAGTCAGGCAAATAGATACTACACTAAACTTACTTGATATGTGATGTTCAACTTCCCATCTATACTAAATTAGTGATCACTATCCGTGTGATCCTTTATTTGTATACCAGATAAAGTTGATCCCTCCAATGTAGTAGGGTAACATAATAGTAACTGATTAGAAAATGAGCCATATCTATTTGTGTGACAGCAAAAATATTTACCTAAAATAATCATGTCATTGCGCAGCTCACTAAGTGCAATAGGAGAAAGTATCGGCACTGAAGCAACGTCCCAGTAGTAATCCTCCCAATATTTAATCGATGAGGCAATTCTTATGCCTCCGTTTCAGGGAAAAAGCCTCCCAATATCTTTTTCTGGTGTCACTTGTTCTTCATATAAATAGTAAAATAGACTGTCTCCAGGAGACAGGTCGGATGAGATGGAAGTTATGATGGAAGCCTTTCAATCCAGTATGAAGGATGATATTAATATATTCCCTGATCTCTTGGATCCACTTCATGGATACAATAGAGAAGTCGTAGAAGCATTTACTTATGACCCACGATCAAGGTGGAGAAGATCGTACTAACTATTTCAGAAGCATGAGATAATAGAATCAAGAAATGCAAATAGCTTGTCACTTAGTCAGTTCAGCATATGGAAATTGCAGAATACTTGGGAAGACAACACAGTTATCACGAATTAATTTATTTTATTTATAAGAAAATACTTGAACAGAGGAAGACATGTGGATGTGTACGATCCATCAAGGCTTAGTGCAAAGAGAAGAGTAGCAAACTGGCAACTACAAAAAATATAAACGAAAAAGGTTGAAACTTAAACTACGAAGATACCATAGAAAACCTGGAGAAAAGTTATACAACTGCCCTTATCCTTTTTCTGAATACACTGCAGTATCCGCTCTTTCCCTTGTTTTGAATACACTGCAGTAAGGTTAGAAAGTGAATACATTGATGCGAACTATTAAAAGATTGGGCAAACCAAGATAATTAAGTAAATGGTACAAAATGCATCTATGTATTCCGTTCTAAATTGGTATATTTGAGTCTTAGTTGTTGTTCACAGGTTGGATTTAGTTTTCTGCGTGTTGTGACTCTATAAATCCCATAAAATCTACTGTTTTTTTACATGTCCTGCTTCTACTGTTGCTAGAAGCTAGAATGATGAAACATACCAAGTCCTGAAGAGTTTCTCCCTTTGTTTCATCTCTGCTGTCGGACTGGATTGGAGGGAAGATGCTCTAGGCTAACTTATGCGAAGCCTTGGCTTTGTGAAGTCACTCAATCTGCATCAAGATGACGTGTTGCTGATGATATGTTCAAATATATCTACCATACTTGAGAAAGCATCAAAAGGATTTATGTCATCATCATACATTTTCTTGCACTTTGTTTAAACATCTGAGGAACCACTTTCAGTATCTTGTGCATACTGTAGGTTGCAACATAACAAAGGTCAAATGGTAGATAATAGAAAGTATGCAAAGTTCATCATAAGGATTTATATTAAATCGTCATTGGTCCTCTAGAAACAATCTTCTCATGACTGTTGTCCTGAATGTATCAAATCTTTCCATACAACTGGACACCATATATACTTCTCCTTTAATCCCATCAATTCCTCCATACTTCTCTTTTAATCTCATCAGTTCCTGTGATGCGCAAGAATGACAATACATGGTCAGCGATGATGCATGCATTTTCATGTTTAACAAAGCAAAGAGACATCATGGGACAAAAATAAATATACCAGATCCACACCTTTGAACAAATTAAATAACGGAAGGTGACATCTCATATCATTACCAAAGCTTGTCAAAAATAAATATAGCAGATCCACACCTCTGAACAAAAAATAAATAAATATATAGTTATATACCTCCTCGGTTTCATGGAGTCTGTACAGAAAGTTTTCCTCTGATCGTACGTTGGGTGTGCCTTGAGAGAGCAGGTTAGCACTTGTAGTCACTAGCAGCTATGCAGATTTTGTGCGGAAGCATCCATCCTGATAGAAAAGATAGGGGGGTGGCGGCGGCTCAAGATCCACGTTTCGTGAGGCATCCGGTCGTACGACAACTCCTCCTGGCCTCTGCAGTAGGACGACGGCGTGGTATGGCGTGACCGGCGGCAAAGGCGCACTGGGGCGGCAAGAGGAGGTGAATGCGTAGCCGCATGCGGCATGAGACGGCCGGCGGTGATATGAAGATGGAGGGATCGCGAGAGATGCGGTGGAGACGGGATAAAGAAGGAGTAGGACACACACACGCCTGTGGTGGATTTTATGATTCCGGAAATCATGGACCATGAAGCGACTCGAGGAAGTCAAAGCGTGTCTGTTACGGAAGTCTAGGAATCAGAAGATAATTACGCCTTGGAGCCAGGCAGGTGGCTTCACATGCCCTCATCGTCAATTACAGAAGCGTTGTTTCTTTCTGGTAGACCGTTCGGTTGTTTACGTGGAACCGAGAAAAATGATTGAACAGATACTGGTGACATGGCATGTATGCTGATGTGGATAGGCTGCATGTCAAAAGAAATCATATAGTGGAGATGAACTATTTAGGTATTATAGATGCGGAAGCCTCAAGATTGCTCAAAGTAGTTCGAGCTGGGCAGCTATTCGAGCCGGTAGATAGAATATCTCGGTATATGTAAACCTCACATGAATAGATGATTACTTAGTCGAGCCAAGCTTTTGACTAGGAACGGAGAATGAAAATAAAAAGGAATTCTATGAAACACCCAAGATCTAATTTAGGAGAGGCATAGCAATGAGAGGGGAGTGTGTCTACATACCCTTGTAGACGACCGAAAGTGGAAGCGTATATAACGTGGCTGATGTAGTCGTAATATTCGCGATCCAATCACGATCCAATCTGATCTAGCGCCGAAGAGACGGCACCTCCGCGTTCAGCACACGTGCGGCACGATGACGCCTCCTTCTTGATCCAGCAAGCAAGAAAGGAGAATCCGATGGGATCTCAACCAACACGACGGTGTGGTGGAGATGGTGGTGGCGCAATCCCGGCAGGGCTTCGCCAAACGTTGCCGGAACAAATCTGAGGAGAAAATGGGGTTTTGGGAGAGTTAGGGCTGCCGCCGGGGCTTGGAATTTGGCGTGTCCAGCCCCCCTCTCTCCCCCACTACATATAGGAGGCAAGGGGGGGATTGGGATGCAGCCTTGGCCCCTCCTCCAAGGGAGGGGGGGCCGGCCTAGAGAGGAATCCTCCCTCCCCAAGGCGCCTAGGGGAGTGCCTTCCCCCTTAGGACTCTCCCCCTTTTCGTGTTCTACGCGCATGGGTCTCTTGGGGCTGGTGTCCCTGGCACATGTAGGCCAGGGCACACCCCCTATAGCCCATGTGGGCCCCCGGGGCAGGTGGACTCCTGGACCGCTTTCGGCACTCCCGGTACAATACAGATAATGCCCGAAACTTTTCCGGCGACCAAAATAGGACTTCCTATATATGAATCTTTAACTCCGGACCATTCTGGAGCTCCTCGTGATGTCCGGGATCTCATCCAGAACTCCGAACAACATTAAGTTACCAATGCACATATCCCAATACTACTCTACCGTCATCGAACGCTAAGCGTGCAGACCCTACGGGTTCGAGAATCATGTAGACATGACCGAGACACCTCTTCGGTCAATAACCAATAGCGGGACCTGGACGCCCATATTGGTCCCTACATATTTATGAAAAACTTTATCGGTTGAACCACGATGTCAAGGATTCAGTCAATCCCATATGCAATTCCCTTTGTCCGGCGATATGTTACTTGCCCGAGGTTGGATCGTCGGTATCTTCATACCTAATTCAATCTCGTTACCAGCAAGTCTATTTACTCGTTCGGTAATACAAGATCACGTGACTAAACTCATTAGTCACATGCTTGCAAGCTTCTTGTGATGTTGTATTACTAAGAGGGACCATGATATCTCTCCGTCACACGGAGTGACAAATCACAGTCTTGATCCATGCAAACCCAACAAATACCTTCGGAGGTACCTGTAGAGCACCTTTATGATCACCCAGTTATGAAGTGACGTTCGATAGCACACAAGGTATTCCTCTGGTATCCGGGAGTTGCATGATCTCATGGTTGAAGGAACGGATACTTGACATGAAGAAAGCTATAGCAAATAACTTAAAAGATCTGATGATAAGCTTACGGTTGGGTCTAGTCCATCACATTATTCTCCTAATGATGTGATCCCATTATCAAATGACAACTCATGTCTCTGGTTAGCAAACCTTAACCTTCTTTGATCAACGAGCTAGTCTAGTAGAGGCATACTAGAGACACGGTGTAATTTATGTATTCACACATGTATTTAAGTTTCCGGTCAATACAATTATAGCATGAATAATAAATATTTATCATGAACGGAAAATATGATAATAACCATTTTATTATTGCCTTCAGTTTATATTTCCAATAGCTTTACTCGAGTTGAATATACTGTATTTTCTTATATATTTATTATGTATTGTTTTCTACTGGGAACGAAGTTACGTTAATTTTTATGTAAGTGTGGTGGAATAAAGGTGGTATTTTAAGTACCATGGGACTTTTTTGTGCCAATACAATGGTTTTTATTGAAACCTAGGAAATAAAACAATATTTGCACTGATTAATATGTATTACAATTGCCACGATATGTGTAGTTTCCCCAATACAGTTGTCTTTTTTATCCACATTTGCCATGACCACACAATATCTATCTAGGAGATGTATAGCAACGAGAGGGGGAGAGTGTAGGAGATATGCCCTAGAGGCAATAATAAATGATATTATTTATCTCCGAGTTCATAATTATGTTTATGTTCCATGCTATAACTGCTATGGTTCTCGAGTCTGCAATAACCACGAGGCTCGGAGGAAGACTCATATGCACGTGTGGAATAATAAACGGTAAAATGTATTCCTAGTCTGGCCTCTAAGACTAGCTCAAGTGTTGCATGATGGTTATGTTTTCCTGATCATGGGCATGTCTATGTCAGCAACCTTGAGGGCATAATGTTAAGAGAACATTTGTGTTGAATCGACCCGGCATGATGTTATGCTATGAGATTCATTCGTCACAAGTTTATTGGTACATAACACAGAGATGGTTAACGTTTGCATGATTCCTTAGACCATGAGAGTATCGAGTTTCTTCATGCTTGCTTCATGAACTTTGGGGTTTGTTAAACGTCATCCGTAAATGGGTGGCTATTACGGCGGCTTACGGGTTCATGGAAAAGTGTGTCAAGTAACTTGATAGCTCAAGATTGGGATTTGCTCCTCCGACGATGGAGAGATATCTCTGGGCCCTCTCGGTGTTACGGTATCCATCATCGTCTGGCCAGACACTTTGTGATTTGATCACGGGGATGCCGGAACACGATAACGAGAAAAGAGAACAATACCGGTAACGAGGTAACTAGCATAGTGGACAAGTTGTTGATCCACGGGAATGCCAACATGTCTCACCTCGGGTATTTGTAACATATCGCGAAGCAACAGGAATAGCACACGGCAACTGGAGGTTCACTCGAATATTTATTCGTGTGGGTATAGGGGTCAATATGGGTGTCCATGGCTCCGATGTTGATCATTGATCGGAAGGGGTTCCGGGTCATGTCTATACTTCACCGAACCTATAGGGTCACACGCTTAAGGGTAATCTATCTGCTGAATACTAGACAGGGAGTCTGAGAGAAAATCACCGAAAAAGTTTCGGACACCGAAAAGTTTCGGACAGCGGAATCGTACCGCAGAGAGAGGTCATCGGATAAGTTTCGATGATACCGAAAAGTTGTTTCGGGATACACCATTAAGTCAAATTGGTTTCGGCACATGCCTGATAATTCTTGGAGGATGCCAGAATCATTCTGGAAGCTTTTTGGAATTTTCTGAGATAAAAACCGGAAATGTTCCGGAGCTGCCGGAGCCACTTCAGATGCGTTTCGCAGATGAAAATCACTAAAACCGGAATTGTTTCGGAACGCGTTGAAAATCATTTTAGTGGGTACTGGAAATGTTCTTAGCCCACATAAATATTTTCAGTTCGATCAGACGCTGAAAAATGTCGTCGTGAATAGTGAAAATCAGCTTTATGGTTGCTTTATGGAAAGCCACCTTTTGGGGCTTTGCTCCAAAAGATCTTGGGGATGACATGGATGGATAGGAGCCATTTTTTGGGCCCCTCATGGGGGTGTGGCCGGCCACATGAGGTATCCCCCCTTGGGGACCCTCTTGTTCCTTGGTTTCACTCCTAGGTCCTTGTGGAAGGACTTCATTCATGTGCATTTTGGGTTTTTTGTGAAACTACCCTACCCCCTTGGGATTTCCTATAAATAGAGGTGGAGGGGCAGCCCTCCACATCCATCCCTTGCTCTCATACACATGCCATGCATTATCTGGCTTCTTCTCTCCCTCCCACGAAAAGAGTTTCGTAGAGCCGTAAGGCTGTCTGGGTTCCGGCGGGAACTAGTTCTGGACGGCGAAGCCCTGCTGGATAGATGACACCGTATGTGTGCAACTCTGTAGAGAGATCGTAGTTTCGGTCTTAGTTCGTGAGTGCCTCCCGAAGGGCTGTCCGTGTGACCGTCCGAGTTTCGAAGGTCCTCCCGAAGGGCTGTCCGAGTGACCGTTCGAGTTTCGAAGGTCCTCCCGAAGGGCTGTCCGCGACACCGTCCGGGGGGGCTGTTCGACCGCCTCCCGGAGGGCTGTCTGAGGAGCAGATGAGGGTACACATCCTCGCGGTTGGGAGGTTGTAAATCCTAGCTGCGGGGATCTGCACCGCCGATCGTCATCGACTCTACTTCCCGCTGCGCTACGAGTCGGTAACGAAAAAAGATCAAACCATGTATGCAGTCTCCATAGTGGTCCTGGGCTGGTGCGTAGGTCGGAAATTTTTTGTTTTCTGCTGCGTTCCCCTACAGTGGCATCAAGAGCCGTGCTATGCGTAGATGCAGGCTTCGATCTAGAATACATGGAGATGTATGGGTATTGCATAATATAATTAGGTAGTAGATGAGATCTATTGCTGAAAATTATTTATGCGGGTGACAGATGAAATCTGTTACCCGAGGTTCTTGTTGCTTCCCTAGAATTTGCGTTTGCTCAATCTCGAGACAGCATGGTGGAATTTGACAAAGTTCTGGCAATCCGTGATCCTGATTGATCATGGAAGTGCTATCAGTTCTTTGGGTTCTGCCGTAGTCAAAAGAAAGATGAAATTCGCAGATGAAAGGGCATTGCAGATATGATCTGCACGGGGGTCATGCGTATGACGAAGTTTAGTATGGGGCTCGAGATTTAATTATCCCGTGTTTCATACACCCCGAGATGTTAATCTAGCAACCTGAATAATCATACTTGATGATAAAACGTTGGTAGCTGCGGTTTAAGTCAAAACCTTAGAAGCCACGTAAAATAAAATTTTGCATAAACCTATTAGAGGCGTCTAACTTGGTTTTGCAGGATGTGCATGTGATGTGGTATAGCAGTGCTCATACTAATTCGATTATGTATGAGATGACTATATGATGTAATTTGATTAACATGACCTGCGTGTCATGATTCGGCATGATGGCTGGAGCCATATGATTGCACTTTAATGACCTGCGTGTCAACCTTGTTGTAATGCATTATTTTGTTAGCTATAGAGATAGCAATATTATCTGGTGCATCGACAAGGTGGTGGCAATCTTCGCGAAGGTGAACACCGACGCGAATGCCGAAGACGAAGAAATGAAATACTTCTCCGTCAGAAAGGGCTATACCATATCATGCTATTATGAATTGCCTGAGATGTTTATCCCTTATGATGCACCCTTCTTGATTGTGCGGTAGTCGCTTTTATTAGGGTGATCTCTCACTTAAAATATCAAGTAGTTAGTGTTCTCCCAAGTGTAGCACCGTCACGGCACCTATCTTTTCGGGGTGCGCCATGGATGCATGGGTACGAACGATTAGAGAAGTGTGAGGCGGGTGAGGTCAGACCTCGCAGCAAGATCACTTGGTTGCCTTGACGTTCATGGCAGGATCGTCCTGAGCTCGGAACACACGCATCGAAAGATGAGCAAGAGTCACATAGAGATGTGATCGGCAAGTTGGCCTACCGATTAAAATTCCCGTTATGAGATGATGATTCTATGGCGATGAATTGAAGTCTGGATCTTGTATCACTCAAAATTAATTGTGAGAGATATTGATTTGAGTGGGAGCGCACTGTTGAATTAACATGTTTAATTCTCAGTGCAATTAATTATGAACACTGTCTAAGTGTTTCTTGCAAAATAGTTGTAGAATAATGGCTCGCGTTTCCACCTTCCCTATTAAAATTGAATAACTGTTAAATATCTGGTTAAAACTTTACGATTGGTAACGTAATATGAGGATTGTCCTCAAAAGTGCCGAGAAGGACTTTGTCCTATCGCATGCTTTCCGTATCCTCCCGCTAAAGCTATGGATCATGTGACTCTCGTCCTTCAATCCAAAAGCTATAATTCCGTTTCAGTCAAGTGCAATATGTTTGCTTCCATGAAACCCAAACTTCGAAAGTTGGGATAGTTATATGATATTCATGGAACTGAAAATTATTTTCAGATACAAACAAAGCAATGTTTGTTTGCAAGTATTAGTAAAAGTGTTTACTATGCATTTGACTGTTGGGAAAGGGATCCAGAAGAACGCCTATCATATAATGAAAGGTGAATAAAACAACAACTTAAAGAGAAAGGAAGTATCCAAAGGGTGTTAGTATGACTTACACGCCTAGGTAGTCCGGGGCTAACGCCACTCTTAAGTTGGATGCTTCTTTTGCGAGTAGGAGAAATACTAAAAGTTAAACTGTTAGAAGTAAAAAGGCAGAAAGAAAGATGACTGGAATATCCAGCTCATGTATGAATGTCATACAAGTTTTTGTTGTATAGTAGGCTGGTCAAAGATATAGTTCTTGGGAATTCTGGTTAAACATGTTAATCACTAATTCTTGGGTATTGTGAGTTAATCACAAAGATACCCGCTCGATTGCATTCAATTGCGAATCACTGTAAGAGCTACTGTGGCCTAAAAAGACTAGCCAGAAATGAGGTTAAGGTATACACAGGGAACATAGTAAATGTTACTATACCTTCCATCGGTGTATTGCCATCTGTATTTATTTTCATAATTCATTTAGAGTTTTACAAACTCTATCCCATTGCATAAGATATCTTGCAAGAAGGTTGTTCATAAGAGAACTTTTTATGTTCGATGTTATGAATAACACAAGGGCCATACTTTCATTATGAATGAGATGTATGTTATGAATATTGATAATAATACAATACCTCTGGTTTTACTTTCATAATTCATTTTAGAGTTTCATACACTCTAGCCCATTGCACAATGTTTGTTGCAAAAGAGTTGTTCATAAAAACAACAATTGTTGTTAAGTATTATGAATAACATAAGGGCCATACTTCCATCATCGATGGGACGTATGTTATGAATATTGAGGGTAATATGATACATCCATAACACTGACGCTAAATGTCGCAAGACTAAAAGAATACCACACAAGTGTGGCACTACATTTGGTCACATTTGAGAAACCCACATGGAAAATTCCATTATGATGGATTTTGAAGTCTTTTTGATTTTGAATCATCTGACACTTGCAACTTTCCTCCGAAAAGTGAAGTGACTAAAATACCGTTCACAGGCCATAAGGAACGAACAACAAACTTATTAGTGATCATACATTTGATGTGTGTAGTTCGATAAGTGTTGTTAGTGGTGGATTTATTTATCTGCAGAAATGACTCAAGTAGATATGTGGATATTTACTTGATGAGACGTAAGTCTGGATCTTTTGAAATCATTCAAAAGGTTCTCAAAAATAAAGTAGAAGTTATTGTAACAAGAAAATTATGCTTCTGCAATTTGATTGCACAAAGGAATATTTGAGTTACATGTTTAGCGAATGTCTGATGAGTTGTGAAAGGGGTTTCATAACTTGCACCTCCCGGAACACCACTGCAAGTGGAAAGTCCGTGGAGATGTAATCAAACCATTTATGACATGGTAAGGTCAAAGATGACATAAATAAATTTGCCATTATCCCTTTTAAAGTGATGCTTTAGAGACTGCGGCTTTTACACTGAAAAGAGCTACATCGGGTCTGTTGAAATGAAGCCATGGTATGGTACGCCCAACCATGTTGTATCTTTTCTTAACATTTGGAATATGGGGCTTGTGTAAAAGGTTACAAACCTATTCCAAATCAGACAAGTGCTACTTTGTAGGTTATCCCAAGTCATTGGGTATTCCTCCCTCACTATACCGAGGCAAATAGGTTTGCCACAAAGAACGGTATGCTTTAAAAGAGAATGGTTCTTTCTAAAAGGTGAGTGGGAGAATAGCGCAACTCGACGAGGTAAACAGTATCTTCATCAGATCAAAGGAAAGAGACCTTGGAAGTAATTCCAGAGTTTCCTACTGCGACTGATACGGAAGTCTCTACAATAAAATGTATGAACTTCGGTCGAACTTGCAGCTGAACAACGTAGGCAAGGCTCGTGCAAACCTCTCAGGTGCGCAAACGAGATATTGTTGTTAGACAACATTATACCTACGATACACAAGGAAGCGTTGATGGGCCCTGACTCCGGAATTGGCTAAATGCCAATACAACCCGAGTTAGTTTCCATATAAGTGATTCAAGATTAAAACCTTGATACACCTTTCGGAAGACTTAGAGTCTAACGAATATTTATGGAACTTAAAACTGATACGGATAAAATGTTTTATCCATAAAGCTCGACTTGTTGAAATAACAAGTTCAAGAGTTGACCACGATGAGGTTGTTTTCATCGTAGCGATGCTTAAAGTCGGTTCGGGTTGAACTAGCAATTAATACATATTTCAATCATGAGATATGAAACATGGATGATAAAAGGATTTCCATCTGATGGAAATGAAAGCTAGGACTTGTATATGATACAGTCCAAAGTAATTTGTCGATCCAGAGGATGCTAGTAGGTATGCAAACTTCAGAGTTCCAGCAATGGACAGAAGAGAGCAAAATGGAGTTGGAATCTTCGTGTTTTGATGAAATGGTCAAAGGGGTTTTGACTTCATCAATGGGTAACGAAGATGCTTGTAATTCAAGAAAGTAAGTGGGAGCGTAATAATATTTCTAAAAACCTTATGTGCTTGGCACATTGGTAATTGGAAATAAATTTCTTGACACGAATTAGGACTTCATTTGAAAATAGTTTTTCGATGAAGTGCTTAGGCTAAATAGCCTCAATATTAGGCATGATGATCTATGGAGATAGATTTACCTAATGGGGCTAAGCAATGAATACATATTGACAAGATGCTAAAACCTTTTAGCATTTAAAACGCCAAGGAGTGATTCTTGCCAAAGTCACATGGAAGGAGTTTTTGCAAGACTCGGTGTCCCAAAACACTGATGAGTAAAATACATGATGTAGATTCCACACACTTTTGTGTTTGGGTTAATCATGTATTCCATGGTATGTAAAACAACCAGATATGTCCGATACTCCCAAGGTGTTGTGAGTATGGATACTAAAGTGATCAAAGTACTGATCGTGGGACAACAGTGAACGATGTCATTGAGTACTAGAGTAAGTACTGATGATATGTTTTCTTGCAAGCGGAGATCATGAAGAGTTCGTTGTAAAATGTTACATCGATAGTCTTCATCTTTTCACCGTGCGATTTTCGATTTAAGTTAAGGGTTTTGTGTAACACACAATGTGGTGGCACAGTTAGTTGGAATTTGTTCAAACTAGTTACTGTGGCGAATTCTATAACAAGGGCTAAGTATGTTGACGCTTTAGAAGCGACAAAGAAGATGTTGAATCATATAGTTCATTCATGAACTTAGTATAGTTCCAAGATGGCTTTTGACAATGGGACACTACTGCAGGTAGTTGCTCCATAACTCAGTCTGAGGAATCCAGGTTCGACCTGTGATTCACATACATACAAAGCCAAGTCCACACAAAATATGAATTTTGTGAAAACGTGAAAACGCGAGGACATGCAAAGATACACACGGAACTGAAGTCGTCAGATCCGTTGGACATCAGGCTATACCACAAGCGAAGCATATTTACACCGGTGTGCCACAGGTGTAAAGTGCATTAGCATTAACTAGATTATTGACTCTAGTGCAAGTGGGAGTCTGTAGGAGATATGCCCTAGAGGCAATAATAAATGATATTATTTATCTCCGAGTTCATAATTATGTTTATGTTCCATGCTATAACTGCTATGGTTCTCGAGTCTGCAATAACCACGAGGCTCGGAGGAAGACTCATATGCACGTGTGGAATAATAAACGGTAAAATGTATTCCTAGTCTGGCCTCTAAGACTAGCTCAAGTGTTGCATGATGGTTATGTTTTCCTGATCATGGGCATGTCTATGTCAGCAACCTTGAGGGCATAATGTTAAGAGAACATTTGTGTTGAATCGACCCGGCATGATGTTATGCTATGAGATTCATTCGTCACAAGTTTATTGGTACATAACACAGAGATGGTTAACGTTTGCATGATTCCTTAGACCATGAGAGTATCGAGTTTCTTCATGCTTGCTTCATGAACTTTGGGGTTTGTTAAACGTCATCCGTAAATGGGTGGCTATTACGGCGGCTTACGGGTTCATGGAAAAGTGTGTCAAGTAACTTGATAGCTCAAGATTGGGATTTGCTCCTCCGACGATGGAGAGATATCTCTGGGCCCTCTCGGTGTTACGGTATCCATCATCGTCTGGCCAGACACTTTGTGATTTGATCACGGGGATGCCGGAACACGATAACGAGAAAAGAGAACAATACCGGTAACGAGGTAACTAGCATAGTGGACAAGTTGTTGATCCACGGGAATGCCAACATGTCTCACCTCGGGTATTTGTAACATATCGCGAAGCAACAGGAATAGCACACGGCAACTGGAGGTTCACTCGAATATTTATTCGTGTGGGTATAGGGGTCAATATGGGTGTCCATGGCTCCGATGTTGATCATTGATCGGAAGGGGTTCCGGGTCATGTCTATACTTCACCGAACCTATAGGGTCACACGCTTAAGGGTAATCTATCTGCTGAATACTAGACAGGGAGTCTGAGAGAAAATCACCGAAAAAGTTTCGGACACCGAAAAGTTTCGGACAGCGGAATCGTACCGCAGAGAGAGGTCATCGGATAAGTTTCGATGATACCGAAAAGTTGTTTCGGGATACACCATTAAGTCAAATTGGTTTCGGCACATGCCTGATAATTCTTGGAGGATGCCAGAATCATTCTGGAAGCTTTTTGGAATTTTCTGAGATAAAAACCGGAAATGTTCCGGAGCTGCCGGAGCCACTTCAGATGCGTTTCGCAGATGAAAATCACTAAAACCGGAATTGTTTCGGAACGCGTTGAAAATCATTTTAGTGGGTACTGGAAATGTTCTTAGCCCACATAAATATTTTCAGTTCGATCAGACGCTGAAAAATGTCGTCGTGAATAGTGAAAATCAGCTTTATGGTTGCTTTATGGAAAGCCACCTTTTGGGGCTTTGCTCCAAAAGATCTTGGGGATGACATGGATGGATAGGAGCCATTTTTTGGGCCCCTCATGGGGGTGTGGCCGGCCACATGAGGTATCCCCCCTTGGGGACCCTCTTGTTCCTTGGTTTCACTCCTAGGTCCTTGTGGAAGGACTTCATTCATGTGCATTTTGGGTTTTTTGTGAAACTACCCTACCCCCTTGGGATTTCCTATAAATAGAGGTGGAGGGGCAGCCCTCCACATCCATCCCTTGCTCTCATACACATGCCATGCATTATCTGGCTTCTTCTCTCCCTCCCACGAAAAGAGTTTCGTAGAGCCGTAAGGCTGTCTGGGTTCCGGCAGGAACTAGTTCTGGACGGCGAAGCCCTGCTGGATAGATGACACCGTATGTGTGCAACTCTGTAGAGAGATCGTAGTTTCGGTCTTAGTTCGTGAGTGCCTCCCGAAGGGCTGTCCGTGTGACCGTCCGAGTTTCGAAGGTCCTCCCGAAGGGCTGTCCGAGTGACCGTTCGAGTTTCGAAGGTCCTCCCGAAGGGCTGTCCGCGACACCGTCCGGGGGGGCTGTTCGACCGCCTCCCGGAGGGCTGTCTGAGGAGCAGATGAGGGTACACATCCTCGCGGTTGGGAGGTTGTAAATCCTAGCTGCGGGGATCTGCACCGCCGATCGTCATCGACTCTACTTCCCGCTGCGCTACGAGTCGGTAACGAAAAAAGATCAAACCATGTATGCAGTCTCCATAGTGGTCCTGGGCTGGTGCGTAGGTCGGAAATTTTTTGTTTTCTGCTGCGTTCCCCTACAGAGAGTGTGTCCACGTACCCTCGTAGACCGAAAGCAGAAGCGTTAGGTTAACGCGGTTGATGTAGTCGAACGTCTTCGCGATCCAACCAATCAAGTACCGAACGTACGACACCTCCGAGTTCAGCACACTTTCAGCTTGATGACGTCCCTCGAACTCTTGATTCAGCAAAGTGTCGAGGGAGAGTTTCGTCAGCACGACGGCATGGTGACGGTGATGGTGATGTGATCCGCGCAGGGCTTCGCCTAAGCACTACGTGAATATGACCGGAGGAGTAAACCGTGGAGAGAGACGCTGCACACGGCTTGGAACAATTGGTGTGTCTCCAAGGGGTGCCCTGCCTACGTATATAAAGCAGGGAGAGGGAGGAGGCCAGCCCTAGGGGCGCGCCAAGAGGGGAGAGTCCTATTAGGACTCCCAGTCCTAGTAGGATTCGCTCCTATGGCCCATGTAGGCCCATCATTTTCCCCGGGGGGGGGGGGGGGGGGTTTCCGGTAACCCCTCGGTACTCCGATAAATATCCGAAACATCCCGAAACCATTCCGGTGTCCAAATACTATCGTCCAATATATCAATCTTTACCTCTCGACTATTTCGAGCCTCATCGTCATGTCTGTGATCTCATCCGGGACTCCGAACAATCTTCGGTCACCAAAACACATAACTCATAATACAAATCGCCATCAAACGTTAAGCGTGCGGACCCTACGGGTTCGAGAACTATGTAGACATGACCGAGACACATCTCCGATCAATAGCCAACAGCGGAACCTGGATGCTCATATTGGTTCCTACATATTCTATGAAGATCTTTATCGGTCAAACCGCAATGACAACATACGTCATTCCCTTTGTCATCGGTATGTTACTTGCCCGAGATTCGATCGTCGGTATCATCATACCTAGTTCAATCTCATTAACGGCAAGTCTCTTTACTCATTCCGTAATGCATCATCCCGCAACTAACTCATTAGTCACGTTGCTTGCAAGGCTTATAGTGATGTGCATTATCGAGAGGGCCCAGAGATACCTCTCCGATACTCTGAGTGACAAATCCTAATCTCAATCTATGCCAACCCAACAAACACCTTCGGAGACACCTGTAGAGCATCTTTATAATCACCCAGTTACGTTGTGACGTTTGATAGCACACAACGTGTTCCTCCGGTATTCGGGAGTTGCATAATCTCATAGTGAAAGGAATATGTACAAGTCATGAAGAAAGTAATAGCAATAAAACTTAATGATCATTATGCTAAGCTAACGGATGGGTCTTGTCCATCACATCATTCTCCTAATGATGTGATCCCGTTCATCAAATGACAACACATGTCTATGGTTAGGAAAGTTAACTATCTTTGATTCGCTAGTCAAGTAGAGGCATACTAGGGACACTCTGTTTTGTCTATGTATTCACACATCCATCAAGTTTCCGGTTAATACAATTCTAGCAAGAATAATAATCATTTATCATGATATAAGGAAATATAAATAACAATTTTATTATTGCCTCTAGGGCATATTTCCTTCAATTTTGTACCATGGCAAATTTTATATTTGGACTATGGAAAATTAATTTATTTTTACCATGTCAAATTTTATTTGTTGGACCATGACCAATAATATTTTGAACATGGTCAATTAGTTTTTTGCAACATGGCAATATTTTTGAACAACCCATGGTAATTCCATTTTGTTCACACATTCGTTGAACAAAACCATGGTAAAAATCCTTTTTTTTACACGATGGCAATTTTATTTTGAACATCCCATTGCAATTTGTTTTCATAAGAATATTTCATAATTTTTCTTTTCAATATTTTTTCCATCATGTTCTAAGACAAATGTCAACTTAAGTTTGAATAGAATTGTAAAGCTTTCTTGTTTCTTTTTGAGATATGGCTAGTTTCTCATGCATGACAATCGTAAATTTGAGATGTGGCTTTTTCCTTGACGTAACGGTTCCAAATCTTCTTTGACTGGTTGTCACAAAAACGGTTGCTGGTTCTAGCAAAACCCAATGCAGCAAAAACTTGGCGGCACCCAAGCACTATCTTCGCCTACTGCAGCAAAATCAAATATTGTTTCCAGCAAAAATCAAAAGTGGTACCAGCAAAATTAAATGTAGCAAAAATCATGGCGGCGACGAAACCACCATCCTCTCAATTTGTAGCAAAATCAAAAAAAGGTTCTAGCAAAAACATATTGCAGCAAAATATTCATTGTGGGCACCACCGTCGCCACTCAGGGCGGATGACACGAGCGGTCTTTCAGAACGGCTCATGGACCGCTTGGTCCTGGCCAGCTCGGGCCTAGCCAGCTCAAAAAAGGTGCCGTCCGATCCCTCAAAGCATGACCGAAAAAGCTTCAGTCTGGTCCGGTTAAAGCTCGGTCCGACCGAGTGGACCGAATAAGCTTCTGTGGGCAGTCGGTGGCATGGCAGGGGCGTGGCAGGGCCGTGCCGATGGCTTGCCAGGGGCGTGGCGAGGATGTGGCGGGGGCGTGGCGACCCAAGCATGGCGGGGGCGCAAGCAAGAAACTGTTTGTCTACGTTCACTGCCGCGGGGCCGTCATCCGCGCGGCCACTAGAGTCTCTGCCCCGGTAACCATGTCCATTGGACGCGCCCCACTCGGATCCGTCGTCTCCGCCGACGTGAGAGGTCCTACATCACCGCATTGGCCATCGTCCCTTTCATCTCTGTCCACTAGCCGTCGTGCCCAATTCGTCGCTGATGAGCTCTCTCTGGTGATCTTCTTGGCTCCTCTTGCTCCCTCTGGTTCTTCCAAAGCCGCCGGACACCTCCACGACGAGCCGCGCTCCCTCCAGCACCCTCCCTATGTCGCCATGCTCCGGAGGCATGCTCTATGGTGGCCACCGGCCGGTCCGCTCAGTCCGGCTCGGGCTTCGTCATTGCTGGTCCGGTCCCTGAAAACAGGACTGCGACGGTGCTCGGTCCGGTCCGGACCACCGACGGCTCGGTAAGGGACCGGACCGGACCGGCCCGGACCGTGTCCACCCTGAGTCGACACCCACCACCATCTGCTCCTACTGCAACCAAGTCAAATGTTGATTCCAGCAATAATTTGATGTAGCAAAAAATCATGGCAGCGACGGCACCACCATTCTTTTAATTTGCAGCAACATCGAAAGAAGGTTGCAGCAACAAAAAATTGATGCAGCAAAAAATTCATGGTGGCCATCGCAGTCGCCGCCCACCACCATGACCTCTGCCCTTCCCACGCGCAGTGGTGGATGCCTCCCAAAGTAGCGCCCATTTGTGGGGAGGTTGACGCGGGATGGACGGCATGTAGGTTGGTAGGGGACCAGCAAACGGTCGTCGCCGACAATAAAATTATTTGGGATGCCGCCGCAGGGGAAGAGAACGCATGAGGAAATAAGGAAAGACGTAGCGGTGGAATGAAGGGCTAGGAGTGCTTCGTGTGACTAGATAAGGAAGACATAGGTGGTTGTGTGTGGGCCCGTTGCCAGCTTTGAACGTCACTGGCCGAGTTTCTACCGGTTGACCGATTTTAAACAATCTATATCTATACTCTCTACCTACTAATAAAAGAAATAGATATTCTTGTTCCGTCGTCGTTTTTTAGAAAAACGTTTCACTTTTTTAAGAGCCAACCCGCAATCCAGAAAAAAGCTCGCCCCAGAATTTCTGCTCCCTACATGGGCCGGCCAGTCCCTAGCGACGACAGAACAACCAACTCACCTATCATTTATTCCATGTGCAAAACCTGGTCGTTACCTAATTACGAGTTGCCTAGAAAATGGAAACTACCTCAAAAAAAAAGGGAATGCACGTGTCAACGAAAAAAAATCCCGCTAAATGTGGACATGAAGATGCCAACAAAAGTGAAAGACCCAAGATAAGGAAGGACGTGCAGGAAATTGACTCCAATTATATGGATTGTGGGCATTATTTGAAAATTAAGTGGGATTTCGGGAAACCCAATAAAGGACCACATGCACGCCGTATTTCTTTCTATGAAATGGAATTTTCATGACATAGTTGGCCGCATTTCTTTCCATCAAATAGAATTTTCATGACATAACTGGCCACATTTCTTTCCATTAAATGGAATTTTCTTCACATAATTGGCTCCCTAATAAATGTTATTGTGCTGAAATTTGTTAGATAGGCCAACAATTAAGTCGCTTTAAACGGGGAGAAGACGTTGCACCCCATCAGAAAAAATAAAATTAAAAGGCAGCACAACAAATCCACACGTTTTTTGGAACAAACATAAAAGAATTCCCTCAAAAACCACAAACATACAATAAAATATAGTATTATTTAGATGCATATATGGGAGTACAAGATGCGTAACATGCCTTAGAAATCAGTGTTGGGATATCGAAGTTATGTAATCGACTTTTGTTCCCAGTAACAAAATGGATAATTGAATTTTGTTGTGCTAAATTTTCATAGTCTGATTTTTAAAATATCTTTAGGACATATTAGTACCTGGCTTTTCGTTATTTAATTTTACATATTGTGTTTTCTAGGGGCAAATATCTCCCATGCGACGTCGTTGGTGTGAATTGTCTCTCATGCGACGTCGTTGGTTGTAATAGCTCTCTTGCGACATCTGCGTTGGAAAAAATAGCTCCCATGCAACACTGCTGCCTAATCCAAAGACACATGTTTAAAACTCGAATTAGGTGAGCGGGACCCACAGCGTGGGACCCACTAACTTATCCAACTCAGCATTGGTCAGGTGAGCGGGACCCACAGCGTGGGACCCACTAACTTATCCAGGTCAGCATTGGTACAAGAGGACACCGAGCCGTGCCCCGAGCCGTGCAGCACCCGAGCCCATCCTCCCCCCCTCCCCGACCGTTGTTGTTCTTCTTCTCCGGCGACGACGCGCAGCAACGCCGTTCCGGGCCGCGACCTAGCAATGTCGAGCTCCGCTTCAGCCTCCCGCCGCTCATGGCCGCGCTATGGCGCAGTGCCCATGACAAGGTGCCCTGCATGCCCACGTATCGCACCCCTGAAGCGGCTAGTCACAACGACTGACAAGAATGGCAACCTTGGGCGGGAATTCGTGAAATGTGAGAGCAAACCAGAGCAGGTAAAGGTGAGATTTTACTTCTCAATATGCCAATTTTGGTTTTTGTCTCCCAATTTCATATTTGCCCATTTTTCATCGGATTTGGGATTTAGGGTTCATCTTTCCGATTTCAGAAATTGAAGCAATGCACCCATTTTGAGTGGCTAGATGAGTACATAGAGCGGATTCAACTGGAGGGTGCATCAGGGGAGCTCGATTTACCGTTGGAGGCGGAGAAGTTAGGCAAGTTTGGATCGGGCGCATCTAGATCTGGGGCCCATGGATCTGGCAATTTCATTGGGGGCGCCCATTCCATTGGTGCTACTTTGGGGGATGCAGGAGTGACGGCAGAGCTGAAGAAGCTGAACAAGCAGATGAAGAAACTCATCGAATTGCAGAAGCAGGGCAATTTGATGGGACTGATGGCTGGACTTTTTTATGTTTGTGTAACACATGCCCTAGAAATGCAAATGAGGATGAAGAAGAGCTGATGAGAGAGTCTGCAGATGATGTGGATGATGCAGATGATAATGAGCTGGTTTGTTTGTATGACAAAGAGAAACCAGTTATTGAGGTGGGAAAGTTGTGGCCAAGCATGAAGGAGTTTAGGATGTCTTTCAGGACCTATGCAGTGAAAAAAGAATTTGATGCCAAGACTATGTGGACTGATAGAAAGAAATTTTATGCTCGGTGCAAAGGTTATGATGGTGGTGGCAAACCTTGCAAATGGTACTTGTCTGCCAGACTACAACCTGATGGAAGTACAGTAAGGGTAAATCAAATACCACACCAGCATACATGTATGACCACTTCACAGAGAGTTTCAAAGATGACATCACAGCTTTGGGTTACAGAGAAGATTACTCCTATTTTAGCCAAGACTCCAAACACTACTGCAAAGAGGCTTAAAGTTGACTTGGAGAAGCTGTACCCCATCCAGCTGCAATATACCACAGTGTGGAAAGCAAAACAAAGGGCAATGAAATCATTGTATGGTGACTGGGCAAATACATTTAGGGTGTTGTATAGTTTTAAAGCAGAGGTGGAGAAGAGGTCACCTGGAAGTGTGGTGGAGATAGATACAGAGGTAACAGAGGATGGCAAGGTTTTTTTCAGGAAGTTTTTTATGTGTTTGAAGCCTTGCATAGATGGATTCAAAGCAGGTTGTCGTCCATATTTAAGCATAGACTCATCTTTTTTGACTCGAAAGTGGAATGGTCAGTTGGCTGCATGCAATGCTCTAGATGAACACAACTGGATGTTCCCAATTGCAATAGGAATGTTTCAATCAGAAACAGAGGCATCATGGATATGGTTCATGATGCAACTGATACGGCGGCGCCGCTCGCCCAGTCCAGCACGGGCGAGTCGAGCACGGTCACACAGTCACCGGTCGAGTCGTGGAGGGTTGACTCTTTACTACGTGGCCCTAGGTGGACCCCACCAGTCAGAGCACATAACCCCCGGTGTCCTAACCAAACCTCTGCCTAACTAACAGCCAACTAGCCGCGTAAACGGGTTGTCTTGCTTGAGCTATTTCTACGCTGGGAGACGTCGCATGAGAGCCATCACAACCAACGACGTCGCATGAGAGACAATTCAACTCAAAGATGTCGCATGAGAGCTATTTGCCCGTTTTCTAGACGCAAAGATAATTTTTTATTCCCATTGCAACGCACGGACATATTTCCTAGTTTCCCTTATTTATTTATTTATTTATATACGAGTGCTTGACGCGCTAGGACTCGAGTCCTGATTTATTTACAACTCAGTTTTGCCGAAGAAGGGATTCCAAGTTTTACAAGAGCTTGGTTTTCGTTCAACTGCCACATATACGTCAGGACGTCACGTATCGCACGTACACCACGGAAAAGGACCGTCGATGGATTGAACCGATCGACAATGCAGGGCGAAAAGCAGACGATGCCGCCGTCGTCGTCGCGCGACGCCGCAGACCTAATCAGCGGCCTGGATGATGACCTCCTCCTCCACGTCCTGTGCTTCATGCCCGAAGCACGCGACGTCGCACGCACGTCCGCGCTCTCGAGGCGGTGGCGCGACATCTCGACGCGCGCCCCCGTCCTCCACTTCTGCGTCGGGCAAGGTGGCGGCAGTACCACGAAGAAGAGTAGTAAGAAGAACAAGAAGAAGAAGAAAAAAGAGGAGGATGGCCACATGCGGTACAACGAATTTATACACAACGTCCTCGCGCGACGAGCCAATAGCGACGCCTACATCGACACGCTCGATTTGAGCAGCTGGCTCTGGCCCGGCGATTCGCAAGCAGACGTGTGGCTCCGCCATGCCATGCAGATCGTGGTTGGTTCCATGAAATTCCACGTGCGCGCACCGTCGACGATCAGTCTGACGGGACGAGCGGTCGAGAAAAAGCCAAAGCCCAGGCTGCAGCTGCCTCGCTCCACGAGGGCGACAAGGATGTCACTGGAGTTGTACTATGGCTTCCTTCTGCTCCCGCCGACGGTGGAGTTTCATGCGCTAACGGACCTGACTCTCTGCACCATAAAATTCATCGACGGCGACGATGACCGTCTCGGCAGCCTGCTATCGTCCTCCTCGTGCTGCCCGAGGCTGCGAAGGCTAACACTCCGGAATCTGTCTGGGGTGAAGCAGCTGCAGCTCAATGGCAGCGCGCTAGAGTTCTTGGGTTTGGACGACCTCTCCGTGAGGCGATTGGTTGTCGACGCCCCACGGCTCTCGGCTCTCCGCCTCGGGTTCCACTTCATGGAGTACGACGACGAAGACGAGCAGACCAGCCTCACCGTCCGAGCACCGGCGCTGGAGACACTGAATTCCTCCATACAGCTCGGCTATTGCCAGCAGCTCAACCTCCAACATCACACGATCCAACTACTGCAAGAGTGTAGCCCCAACGTTCGTCACCGCATGTACATACCAGGTCCAGAGGTAGGCAATCAATCTCATGCAAATGTATGTTCGCTCCATGTCGAAATAATACTGCAATTTTGTGATTTTTATTTTTTGGTATGCAGGTGCACTTTAGCTTTGTTTTTCATTTACATGGAAATTTACATTAATTAGCATCCGATTATCCTTTATACAGGGTCAAACCGAAAAAGAGGTAGAGGATGAAATAACAGCGATGCCCCAATTCCCCCGCTTCACAAATCTGACCGTAAGATTTTACTCAAAAAAAGGCAGCCACTTCAGAGCAATTGCGACCGGTCTCCTACAGCGATGCAGCAATCTCCGGTATCTCCACCTAGACGTTCACCTGGTGAGCTTGTAATGTTTCATTTATCACCGTATATATATTTTTGTCTGTGAACGATTGACTCAGAGTTTCACGGTCGCTGACCGTATTTCTCGTTTGAATTGAATGTATCACACCACCGAAGCATGGTCAAAGTGAGAAGGACTACAACACCGGCGGCCTCTCCAGCGGCTGGAAAAATGGGGTGGTCTCGTTGAAGTACCTGCGTGAGGTGGAGTTCAGCGGCTTCTCGGGGCAGGGGTACTGCTTCGACTTGGTGCAGCTGCTGCTCGTGAGCGCTCCGGCGTTGGAGAGAATGCTCTTGACTATGCAGCCACCTGAAGAAGGCTGCCGGCGCCCAACAATTGACTTGGAATTATTGAAGTCGAGGCTTCCACGTGGTATGGGGAAGTGGACCACTCGCCCAACCGCTAATGCGGAAGCAATGGAGTGGACGCCAGATTCGTCGATGCCCAAGGTTGGGCAGGAGATGCACGAACTGCAAGCTTGTAGCTTTCTGATAAACATTTTTACATGCATTGTGAACTAAAAAAAATGGATGCATGTGAAATATTTAATAAGGAAAAGTTGTAAATAAGTTAATTTTCGATTGGAAACTTTTCGCACCTTAGGTGGCGAGGTCGGTGCTCCAAATGAAGGTTCGTGATTTGGAAAATATTGATGTGTAAATTGTCTCGGCACATGCTACAGGCGCATTCTTGTTTAAATCGCGAACACATTGACTATGTGATGAATAATGCCTTAGGTGTCTACTACAACTATCGTTTTATGTTACAAGTGTTTTCTTTGTGGCTTCTATGTTGCCAACGCGTGAATGCATTTCTCCTTTGATTTATTGTGACCAATGGGACCGGAAGTTCCATATTTTTCAAGTAGAATCTAACGATCGGAAGTTGTGAGCCAAAGTCCTATTCTGCTACTGAGCTCGTTTGAGCTCGGGGTGAACAGTAAAATAAAAAAAAAGTTTTCTTGGCAAACTTTTTTAAATGTTTTGTATGCTTGAAAATTTCATCACGAAATGACATTCGTGGAAGTCATGGTAAAAAACAAAATCAGCACTCTAAAATAATTTTTTTTTGCCACGACTACCACAAATGCCCTTTCATGATAAAATTTTGCAAGCACACAAAAAATTTGTCAAAGTTTACCCATTTTTTGGATTTTTTTGTTTTTTAATGTTTTTTATCAAGGAGCATTTGAGCTCGGGAGCAGATACTCCATATCCTCGGGTGAGATGCTACATAGATTGCGGAAGATTCCCTATAAATAGTGTCTCACTTGGCAGGATCCACATGGTGGTTCATGCTAATCCATTTGCACTACCTGGATAACTTCTGCCATAATATATTACAATTCTGGAGAGCCAGCTGCCATGGAAGAGATTAAGCTCACGATTCACAAGAAACAGTTAATAAAAGATACGACAAATGATGCAAACAATGGCACGAGCACCCTCCTGTTGTCATTGATAATAATATTGTTTACAAACATAGTACTACTAAATGATATTGGACCGCAATAATCAATCGGCGGAATGATTAATAGTTTAAGCAGTAAGCCAGTATGTAGTCAACACTAACAGGGCATCATCAGACGTAAGTAGCATAACATAGTACGGAGTATGTGGTTATTAGAAAGGTGAAAGATTATTACAGATGTTGCATTTATTTATCTTTAGTTACGGGGTAATTGACAGTGGTATACCAGACCGTATGATCAGGGGTTGACCAACCTACAGTTGGTCCTGATTTGGCCGGCGCTTCCGGTGAGCGGGCTGAGGTTCCCCATCTTTATCATCGCGGCTGCGAAATCGGCAAAGAAGGCGGCGTTGTCTCCTTTGTACTTGAGCACTATCTTAGCCTGTGTCTGGTTGTTCTGGGGGTACAGCACCTGGTCGGAGTGGAGGAGGCCGCGCAACCCGGTGAGGTCCGCGTAGTACTTATTGTCGAAGACGGACCCCGTCGAGTCCAACGGCGCGAGGAAGGTGTCCCCGGCGGGGCCATTTTGGGGGCAGTTGGCCTTGAGCCCCTGGGCGAACTGAAAGTCGATGCGGTTTTCGTTGTAGAGGCGGAGCCGGTAGTTCTGGCACTGCGCGGAGCCGATGGTGTGCGCGCCGGAGAGCACAGTCATCTCGGTCGCGCTCAAGCCCTTCCTTTGGAACCTCGCGATGAGGTCGCTGCCGTCAGGAGGATTAGTGACGAGGTTGGCGAACGGCGGCGGGAGGTCCCTGTTCGCCAGGTCCATGCTCGCCGTCGTCGAGTCGCGCCGGCCGAGCGGGACCGTCCAGGTTGGCCCGCCGAGCTGCAAATAATGCAAAAGACATCACATGCCGCCGGTTCAAATGAATGTACAGTACTCGCAGTTTCCGCGTCCGGCACTACCACTACGTAGGTACGTACCAGAAAGGTGCCGTCCCGTGCGGCGAGGGTGAGGATGTCGGCGCAGGAGACGACGCCAGGGCAGGCTTGCTCCACTGCGGCCTTGATCGTGTCGATGACCTCGAAGCCGCGGAGGGAGTTGATGTTCCCGAAGGCGTTCTTCTCGCCGATCGCCGGAGTAGTCGCCGTAGCAGGCACGTTGTCCAGGAGGACCGATCCGTCGCACCCCTAACCAAAATCAAATGCCAAAATTATATACTGTGCGCGCAACGCAACGCGTGCATGATACGTTACAGAATCGATCGATCTGAGCCAGCCAACTGCATGCATATGGATATTCTCATACCTCGACGAAGCAGTCGTGGAAGTGGAGCCTGAGCAGGGAGGCGCCCATCCGGTTCTCGTTGGTGACGGTAGTGTTCATGACGCTGCGGACAATGGCCTCCAGGTTCGGGCAGGTCAACGCGTAGAACGTCGGGCTGAGCTGCCCGTAGGCGCCGGAGACGAAAAGGGCTAGTAGGGCGAGTAATGCGCAACGCCAGGTGGTGATGTAGGACGCCGCCATTGCAAGGGTCTAGCTAGATTGCTTGTTTTCCTTGGGTGAATGGCACGAGCAGAGTGATGGAGTATGCACCGTACCCATGCCGCTACTTATAGTGCAGTTGCGTCGCGTCCATGCAAGATATAGCTGGCTTTGCATATTACGGCCTCCTCACCAAAGTCAGAGTTTACCTCTCGGTGGCCATGCATGCGTGCAAACTTCGCCATCGATCGCGCTGGTCGTCCGGTGCAACTAGCTACAGTAGCTTACAAGCTGCGTTGCGCTGGCATAGTAAATTAGTAACAGTACTTGCAAAGTCAAAGCGTGTAGCTTAGCAAGAATGCCGCCGCCATCCATGCAAGCTTACCGATCGAGAATGCATATGTGCATGTGATACTGTGGACGTTGGCCACCCCAGCAGCCGCCTGCATGCATTGTTTCTGAACGTTACGTATAATGAGAGATTACGGAGCAGAGCTGGCTCTTGGGAGCCCGAATGTACAGCTAAATCGTCTGTCGATCGATCGCGTAGGGACGTTCTAGATGTATATATACTGCCACTTGCGTACTTGTGTGTCTAGCTAGCTGGCTTGCTGCCCTCGTTCTTCATCCTCACTCCACTGCTAAAAGTAACCATGGAGGTGCTCCATTTCGTCATGGCGCGTGCAACCCAAGATCTTTGCTGAGGACGACGTCACCTTCACCCGGCCGGAGTACGTACGTCGGGCGTATGCGTGCGTGCGTACGCAGCGATGATCATGGATTATTATTGTTTTTGTGGAAAACAGTGAATATATTACACTTTAGCTACATGTGAGTCGTCTGCATTTTGAATTTAGGCCAGCTGATTTTTTTGGCCGTTTGATCTGTTCTGAGATTTGTGCGTTTGTTTATTTTCTGGCTGGTGCTTTTCGTCTGTTGGGCTGGATGGAATCGACTTACCCCTCGTTAAGATCCCAATGCCCGTTTAGGCTTGTGAGCGCAGCCCGCGTTATGCAGGTGACCGGCACCTCGTCTCTTGCAGCCCTTCCACACAGAGAGTTGAGCACCCTTTCATTAACTTCGGGTCCGTCTCTCTCACTCACTTCTCTCTCAATCTTTTCGGCTCTCTAGGGTCAAGATGGCAACGGAGACGAAACCCATCAGGTTTTGCCTTCCCAAACCCATCCCCACGAGAAAATCGTAAACCCGTCCTCGTCCCTATTACCGTGCGCGGGGCTAGTTTTCCGCCCGTCCACGGGGAACCCACAAGAAAATCAAAATATTTAAACAAACATAGTGACAACAAAGAATAACATTTCAGCAGCAAAACAAGCACATTTTCAGCAGCATAACTTGATCAAATTTCAACAAAAAATATAGTAGATTGTTCAACAACTATATAGAGTGTATTTCGGCAGCATGATACCATATTTCAGCAACAAAGATGATCAGATTTCAGTTCCATGGCTACTAGAACTGAACCTCAAAGAAGATTGGCTCAATGTTTTACCATTGCTATGGAACTTCTTCATAGTACAAGCCGCCAAATGAACATGAAGATGCTTTGTCCCATTCTTTGATTCCCCTCCAAGTTTCTTCTTACAATGAAGACATTGTGCCTTCCATCTCCCATGGACCTTCACTTTCTTGAAATCAACCCAAACAATTGATGTGAGCTTTCTCTTGGAACCAACTGCATGTCCTTCCTCAGCCCCATCCTCCTCTTCATCCTCAACCCAACTGCATTTCGCGGGTACTGCCGGGTTTCGGGTTCGGGAACTACCGAAATGGGTGTAAGCCCACGAAACGTGTCGGATTGTATAATGTGCCCAACAACAGCCCCGCGGGGATGAAAAGATGCCCATCCCCGTCCCCTAATAGGGTAAAAACCCACGGGGACGCGGGTTTCGGGGCCCCGTTGCCATCTTGACTCTAGGGTTCCTTGGTTCTTGCTACTCCCGTGTTGATCTCGGCATTTGTTCTTGTTATATCTCTCATCTGCCCCTCGGACAGCCCTCCGGGAGGTGGTCGGACAGTCCCCTGGACGGTGTCGCGGACAGCCCTTCGGGAGGACCTTCGAAACTCGGACGGTCACTCGGACAGTCCTTCGGGAGGACCTTCAAAACTCGGACGGTCACACGGACAGCCCTTCGGGAGGCACTCTCGAACTATGAACGAAACTACGATCTCTCTATGGAGTTGCACACATACGGTGTCATCTATCCGGCAGGGCTTCGCCGTCCAGAACTAGTTCCCACCGGAACCCAGACAGCCTTTCGGCTCTACGAAACTATTTCACGGGGAGGGAGAGAGAAGCAAGATCATTGCAATGGCACTAGTATGTGAGAAAGAGTGAGTGTGGAGAGTGCCTCTCCACCTCTATTTCTAGGAAAACCCAAGGGGTAGGGGGCACATTAAAACCCCAAAATGCCCACACTTTATGTCACACATAAAGGGCATAAAGGGATGACAAGTGGAGCCCCATGGAGGAGCTGCACCCTCCAACGTCCCACCTTCATGGGGGTCCCCCAAAGGGGGTTCCTTGATCCCCAAGTCCTTCTAGAAGCCTTTTGAGAAAAGCCCCAAAAGATGGCTTTCCATAAATATCCCAAAAAACACTTTCACTATTCACGACGACATTTTTCAGCGTCTGTTCGAACTGAAAATATTTATGTGGGCTTAGAACATTTCCAGTACCCACTAAAATAATTTTCAAGGCGTTCCAAAACAGTTCCGGATTAGTGATTTTCATCTGCGAAAAAATCTGAAGTGGTTCCGGCAGGTCCGGAGCATTTCCAGCTTTTATCCTGGAAAATTCCAGAAAGTTTCCAGAATGACTCTGGCACCCTCCAACAACTATCGGGCATGTGCCGAAACCAATTTGACTTAACACAATATCCCGAAACAACTTTTCGGTTTCACCGAAACTCATCCGATGACCTCTCTCTGTAGAACTTCTCCGCTGTCCGAAACTTTTCCGGTGATTTTCTCTCAGACTTCCTGTCTAGTATTCAGCAGATAGAAGACCCTTAAGCGTATGTGTGACCCTATAGGTTCGGTGAAGTATAGACATGACCCGGAACCCCTTCCGATCAATGATCAACATCGTTGTCGTGGACACTCATATTGACCCCTATACCCACACGAATAAATATTCGAGTGAACCTCCAGTTGCTGTGAGCTATTCCTGTTGCTTCGCGATATCTCACAAACAACCGAGTGAGATTTATTGCATCCCCGTGGACGAACAATTTGTCCACCATGCAAGTTACCTCGTTACCGGTTTTGTTCTCTTTTCTCGTTTCCGTGTTCCGGCATCCCAGTGATCAAACCACAAGGTGTCTGGCCAGAGGATTATGGATACCGTAACACCGAGAGGGCCCGAGAATATCTCTCCATCGTCGGAGGAGCAAATCCCAATCTTGAGCTATCTTGTTACTTGCCATACTTTTCCGTGAACCCGTAAGCCGCCGTAATAGCCACCCAGTTACGGATGACGTTTGACAAACCCCAAAGTTCACGAAGCAAGCACGAAGGAACTCGATACTCTCATGGTCTAAGGAATTGTGCAAACATTAACTATCTCTGTGATATTAACCATAAACTTGTGACAAAAAGAATCTCATAGCATAACATCAATTTGGGTCGATTCAACACAAGTGTTCTACCAACATCGTGCCCTCAAAATTATCAGCATAGACATGCCCATGATCAGGAAAATAGGATCATCATGCAATACATGAGCCAGTCTTAGAGGCAAGACTAGGAATACATTTCACCGTTTAGCTAGTATACCACACGTGCACATCAGTTTCCCTCCGAGCCTTGTGGATATTGCAGGCTCGTGAATCATTGCAGTTATAGCATGGAACATAAACATAATTATGAACTTGGAGATAAATAATATCATTTATTATTGCCTCTAGGGCATATCTCCTACAGACTCCCACTTGCACTAGAGTCAATAATCTAGTTAATGCTAATGCACTTTACACCTATGGCATACCGGTGTAAAAAATGCTTCGCATGTGGTATCTCTTCATATCCTTGCCTTTTCACGCTTTCACAAAATTCATATTTTGTGCGGACTTGGCTTTGTATATATGTGAAACATTGGTTGAAACCTGATTCCTCAGACTGACCAAAGCCTTCTCGGAACCATACTAAGTTCATGAATGAACTATATGATTCAATATCGTTGTCTTTGTCGCTTCTAAAGCGGAAACATACTTCGCCTCTGTTATAGAATTCGCCACAGTAACTTGTTTGGAACAATTTCCAACTAACTGCACCACCATATTATGTGTTACTCAAAACCCTCAATTTAAATCCAAAATCGCATGGAGAAATGATGAAGACTGTATCGATGTAACCTTTTACAACGAACTCTTCATGATCTCCACTTGCGAGAAAACATGTCATCGGTGCTACTTTAGTACTCAATGATCCTTTTTCAC
Organism: Aegilops tauschii subsp. strangulata; assembly: GCF_002575655.3. Taxonomy (NCBI): domain Eukaryota; kingdom Viridiplantae; phylum Streptophyta; class Magnoliopsida; order Poales; family Poaceae; genus Aegilops; species Aegilops tauschii. The sequence goes on along the minus strand of NC_053040.3, from coordinate 31,109,524 downwards.
TGTTGTCCCATGATCAGTACTTTTGATCACTTTGGTATCTATACTCGCAATGGCTTGGGAGTATTGGACATATCTGGTTGTTTTACATACCATGGAATACATGATTAATCCAAACATAGGAGTGTGTGGATTCTCCATCATGTATTTTTCTCATGAGTGTTTTGGGACACCGATTCTTGCAAAAACTCTTTCCATGTGACTTCGGCAAGAATCACTCCTTGTCGTTCTTAGTGCTAAACGGTTTTTGCATCTTGTCAATGTGTATTTTTGCTCAGTCCTATTAGGTAAATGTATCTCCATAGATCATTATGCCTAATATCAAGGCTATTTAGCCCAATCGCTTCATCGGAAAACTATTTTCAAATGAAGTCCTAATTCATGGCAAGAAATTTATTTCCAATTAACAATGTTCAAGCACGGAAGGTTTTCAGAAATATTATTATGCTCCCACTTACTTTCTTGAATCCACAAGCATCTTCGTTACCCATTGATGAAGTCAAACCCCTTTGACCATTCCATCAAAAACGAAGATTCCAACTCCATTTTGCTCTCTTCTGTCCATTGCTGGAACTCTGAAGTTTGCATACTTACTAGCATACTCTAGACTGACAAAATACTTTCGATTGTATCACATACAAGTCCTAGGTTGTATTTCCATTTCATGGAAATTCTTTTGTCATCCATGTTTCATATCTCATGTTTGAAATATGTATTAATTGCTAGTTTAACCCGAACCGAATTTAAGCATTGCTACGGTGAGACAATCTCATTGTAGTCAACTCCTTGAACTTGTTCATGCAACAAGTCGAGCTTAATGGATAATTTTTTTTATCCGTATCAGTTTATAGTCCCATTACAATCTGTTAGACTCTAGGTCTTTCGGAGGGTTTATCAAGATTTTAATCTTGAATCATTTATGGAAACTATCTCGGATTATATTGGCATTTAGCCAATTCCGGAGTCAGGGCCCATCAACGCTTCCTTGTATATCGTAGGTATACTATTATCCAACAACAATATCTCGTTTGCCCACCTAAGAGGTTTGCACGAGCTTTGCCTACGTTGTTCAGCTGCAAGTTCGAACGAAGTCCATACATCTCATGTAGAGACTTCCGCATCAGTCGAAGTAGGAAACTATGGAATTACTTCCAAGGTTCCTTTCCTTTGACCTGATGACGAAGATATTTGTTATCTCGTCGAGTTGCAATGTCCTCCCACTCACCTTTTGCAAGAACTATTCTCTATAAAAGCATACCCTTTGTGGCAAATCCTTTGCCTCGGTATAGTGGTGGGGGAATACTCAATGACTTGGGATAACTTACAAAGTAGCCCTTGTCTAATTTGGAATAGGTATGTAACCTTTTACACAAGCCCCATATTCCAAATGTTAAGAAAAGAGATATCATGGTTGGGCGTACCATATCATGGCATCATTTCAACAGACCTGATGGAGCTCTTTTCAGTGTAAAAACCGCAGTCTCTAATGCATTACTGTCAGACCCCGATCCTAAGTCACACCGATCTAGCATGTAACACATCATATCACTTTGCGGCCTCACGCACGGTATCCCCACGGGTGCCACCTTACCTGGCCCGGGACCGTTTGCGCCTTTTGTCTCACGTATATGATAGTGTCGCTAGCTTCCATATGACAGAGAACCCGGGCCGACATGACTAGTCGTAAACCCAAAGTGGCACTAACTTACAGGGACATGCATACATGACCCAACAACGAACGTGTCGGTCATCAACGTATAAACCCAAGTCGTAGGAAGGTACAAGGACTTAAAGGAACAACGCGTGACATTTCCGTGAAGGGACAGACACAGGAACGAAGAAGGACACATGCCGGCCAGCGTAAGTGGCAAGCTACCATGGCTCAGTGGAAGCACTAGGAGACATTTCCCCATAAGAGAGGCTACCAAGAATAAACAACTAGGTTGTCGGATCCCACACATACCAAGCATTTCAAAATCATACACACAATATGCTCGATATGTGCAAATACAACATGGCATCACAACAAAACTCTATGACTCAAAGTATTTACTCATTAGGCTCCGAGGAGCCAGTTATTACAAACATGTGTCTGATGACCCAGCATTCAAGTCATACAAGCAATAAGCACATGCGCAAGCTTAACTTGTCTGAGTACAGACAACTACAAATGGAAAAGGCTAAGAAGCCTGACTATCTACAAGACCCTGCCGAGGGCACAAGATCGTAGCTGAGGTAACAAGCTAAACGTTGAAGTCCACGCGGATCTACTAGTGAGACTGAAGTTTCTCTACAAAACATAAATTAAGCAAACGTGAGTACAAATGTACCCAGCAAGACTTACATCAGAACTAGCTACATATGCATCAGTATCAACAAAAGGGTGGTGGAGTTTAACTTCAGCAAGCCAGCTTTGACTCGGTGGCCATCCTGAACTACGACTACAAGTAACTCTTTTGGGGTGGCGCACACGAGTCCACATATTCACCAATCAATACAGCACTATGGATCCGCTCCCGTCTCCCTACGAGAACGCCATCCATAGCATTCACGCTTATCTTGTGCATTTTAGAGTATCCACTTTCACTTGTCTATGAATTGTATAGGCAACTAATACGTCTCCAACGTATCTATAATTTTTTATTGTTCCATGCTATTATATTATCTGTTCTGGATGTTTAATGGGCTTTATTATAAACTTTTATATTATTTTTGGGACTAACCTACTAACCCAAGGCCCAGTGCAAATTACTGTTTTTTTGCCTATTTGAGTGTTTCGCAGGAAAGGAATATCAAACGGAGTCCAAACGGAATGAAACCTTCGGGAGAGTGATTTTCAGAACAAACGTGATCCAGGGGACTTGGAGTAGAAGTCAAGAAACAATCGAGGAGGCCACGAGGCAGGGAGGCGCGCCTGCCCCCCTAGGCGCGCCCCCACCCTCGTGGGCCCCTCGCAGCTCCACCAACCTACTTTTTACTCCTATATATATGGTACCTCTTGAGCACTGCGTTGGTTTTCCCTTGAAGAGGAAAGGGTGATGCAGCAAAGTAGCATAAGTATTTCCCTCAGTTTTTCATAACCAAGGTATCAATCCAGTAGGTGACCACGCACAAGTCCCTCGCACCTACACAAACAAATAAGAACCTCGCAACCAACGCAATAAAGGGGTTGTCAATCCCTTCACGGTCACTTACGAGAGTGAGATCTGATAGATATGATAAGATAATATTTTTGGTATTTTTATGATAAAGATGCAAAGTAAAATAAATGGCAATAGAAATAGCTAAGTGGTGGAAGATTAATATGATGGAAAATAGACCCGGGGGCCATAGGTTCCACAAGTGGCTTCTCTCAAGATAGCATAAGTATTACGGTGGGTGAACAAATTACTGTCGAGCAATTGATAGAATTGAGCATAGTTATGAGAATATCTAGGTATGATCATGTATATAGGCATCACGTCCGCGACAAGTAGACTGAAATGATTCTGCATCTACTACTATTACTCCACACATCGACCGCTATCCAGCATGCATCTAGAGTATTAAGTTCAAAAGAACAGAGTAATGCTTTAAGTAAGATGACATGATGTAGAGGGATAAACTCATGCAATATGATATAAACCCCATCTTGTTATCCTCGAAGGCAACAATACAATACGTGCCCTGCTGCCCCTGCTGTCACTGGGAAAGGACATCGCAAGATTGAACCCAAAGCTAAGAACTTCTCCCATTGCAAGAAGGATCAATCTAGTAGGCCAAACCAAACTGATAATTCGAAGAGACTTGCAAAGATAACAATCGTACATAAAAGAATTCAGAGAAGATTCAAATATTGTTCATAGATAATCTTGATCATAAACCCACAATTCATCGGTCTCAACAAACACACCGCAAAAGAAGAGTTACATCAAATAGATCTCAAAGAGAATCGAGGAGAACATTGTAAGTAGATCCAAAGAGAGATAAGAAGCCATCTAGCTAATAACTATGGAACCGAAGGTCTGAGGTAAACTACACACACATCATCGGAGAGGCTATGGTGTTGATGTAGAAGCCCTCCGTGATCAATGCCTCCTCCGGCAGGATGGCGGATAAGGCCCAAGATGGGATCTCACGGGTACAGAAGGTTGCAGTGGTGGAATTAGGTTTTCGTGGATGCCTCTGATGGTTTGGGGGTACGGAGATATATATAGGAGGAAGAAGTACGTCGGTGGAGCAACGTGGGCCCCATAAGGGTGGAGGGCGCGCTTGGGGGAGGTGGCGCGTCCCCTACCTCGTGCTCTCCTTGTTGATTACTTTACGTAGACTCCAAGTCCTCTGGATCACGTTTGTTCCAAAAATCATGTTCCCGAAGGTTTAATTCCGTTTGGACTCCGTTTGACATCCTTTTCCTTCGAAACACTGAAATAGGCAAAAAAACAGCAATTTGGGCTGGGCATCCGGTTAATAGGTTAGTCCCAAAAATAATATAAAAGTGTATAAATAAGCCCATTAAACATGCAAAACAGAATATATAATAGCATGGACCAATCAAAAATTATAGATACGTTGGAGACGTATCAAGCATCCCCAAGCTTAATTCCTGCTCGTCCTCGAGTAGGTAAATGATAAAAACAGAATTTTTGATGTGGAATGCTACTTAACATAACTTTCAATGTAATTCTCTTATTTGTGGTATGAATATTCAGATCCGAAAGATTCAAGATAAAAGTTAAATATTGACATAAAAATAATAATACTTCAAGCATACTAACTAAGCAATCATGTCTTCTCAAAATAACATGGCCAAAGAAAGTTATCCCTACAAAATCATATAGTCTGGCTATGCTCTATCTTCATCACACAAAGTATTTAATCATGCACAACCCCGATGACAAGCCAAACAATTGTTTCTAACTTTTGATGTTCTCAAACTTTTTCAATCTTCACGCAATACATGAGCGTGAGCCATGGACATAGCAATATATGTGGAATAGAATGGTGGTTGTGGAGAAGACAAGAAAAGGAAAAGATAGTCTCACATCAACTAGGCGTATCAATGGGCTATGGAGATGCCCATTAATAGATATCAATGTGAGTGAGCAGGGATTGCCATGCAATGGATGCACTAGAGCTATAAGTGTATGAAAGCTCAACAAAAGAAACTAAGTGGGTGTGCATCCAACTCACTTGCTCACGAAGACCTAGGGTATTTTGAGGAAGCCCATCATTGGAATATACAAGCCAAGTTCTATAATGGAAAATTCCCACTAGTATATGAAAATGACAACATAGGAGACTCTCTATCATGAAGATCGTGGTGCTACTTTGAAGCACAAGTGTGGAAAAAGGATAATAGCATTGTCCCTTCTCTCTTTTTCCCTCTTCATTTTTTTATTTGGGCCTTTTCTCTCTTTTTTTTTAATTTTTATTTTTTTTCCGGAGTCTCATCCCGACTTATGGGGGAATCATAGTCTCCATCATCCTTTCCTCACTCGGGACAATGCTCTAAAAATGATGATCATCACACTTTTATTTACTTACAACTCAAGAATTACAACTCGATACTTAGAACAACAATATGACTCTATGTGAATGCTTCCGGTGGAGTACCGGGATATGCAATGAATCAAGAGTGACATGTATAAAAAATTATGAACGGTGGCCTTGCCACAAATACGATGTCAACTACATGATCATGCAAAGCAATATGACAATGATGAAGCGTGTCATAGCAAACGGAACAGTGGTAAGTTGCATGGCAATATATCTCGGAATGGCTATGGAAATGCCATAATAGGTAGGTATGGTGGCTGTTTTGAGGAAGGTATATGGTGGGTTTATGATACCGGCGAAAAGTGCGCGGTATTAGAGAGGCTAGCAATGGTGGAAGGGTGAGAGTGCGTATAATCCATGGACTCAACATTAATCATAAAGAACTCATATACTTGTTGCAAAAATCTATTAGTTATCGAAACAAAATATTACGCACATGCTCTTAGGGGGATAGATTGGTAGGAAAAGACCATCGCTCTTCCCTGACCGCCACTCATAAGGAAGACAATCAATAAATAAATCATGCTCCGACTTCATCACATAACGGTTCACCATACGTGCATGCTATGGGAATCACAAACTTTAACACAAGTATTTCTCAAATTCACAACTACTCAACTAGCATGACTCTAATATCACCATCTTCATATCTCAAAACAATTATCAAGCATCCAACTTTTCTTAGTATTCAACGCACTTATAAGAAAGTTTTTACTAATCTTGGATGCCTATCATATTAGGATTACCTTCTCAATTTAAGAAAATTACCATGCTGTTTTGTAGGACTCTCAAAATAATATAAGTGAAGCATGAGAGAACAATATTTTCTATAAAACAAAACCACCGCCGTGCTCTAAAAGGTATAAGTTAAGCACTAGAGCAAAAATTATATAGCTCAAAGGATATAAGTGAAGCACATAGAGTATTCTAACAAATTCCAAATCACGTGTGTCTCTCTCAAAAGGTGTGTACAGCAAGGATGATTGTGGCAAACTAACAAACAAAGACTCAAATCATACAAGACACTCCAAGCAAAACACATATCATGTGGTGAATAAAAATATTGCTCCAAGTAAAGTTACCGATGGATGAGGACGAAAGAGGGGATGCCTTCCGGGGCATCCCCAAGCTTTGGCTTTTTGGTGTCCTTAGATTATCTTGGGGTGCCATGGGCATCCCCAAGCTTAGGCTCTTGCCTCTCCTTGTTCCATACTCCATAAAATCTTTACCCAAAACTTGAAAACTTCACAACACAAAACTTAACAGAAAATCTCATGAGCTCCGTTAGCGAAAGAAAACAAAACACCACTTCAAGGTACTGTATTGAACTCATTCTTTATTTATATTGGTGTTAAACCTACTTTATTACAACTTCTCTATTGATTATAAACTATTTTACTAGCCATAGATTCATCAAAATAAGCAAACAACACACGAAAAACAGAATCTGTCAAAAACACAACAGTCTGTAGTAATCTGTAACTAACGCAAACTTCTGGAACTCCAAAATTCTACCAAAATAGGAAGACCTAGACAATTTGTTTAATGATCTGCTTCAATTGGAATCAATATTTTATCACGTTCTGGTGATTTTTAACAATTCTTTTCGTGAACAGAAAGTTTCTAGAATTTTCAGCAAAATCAAATAACTATCATCCAAGAAGATCCTATAGGTTTAACTTGACAAAAACACTAATTAAACATAAAAACAAATCTAACCAGAGGCTAGATCAAAGATTTATTCCTAAACAGAAGCAAAAAGCAAAAAACTAAAAATAAAATTGGGTTGCCTCCCAACAAGTGCTATCGTTTAACGCCCCTAGCTAGGCATAAAAGCAAGGATAGATCTAGGTATTGCCATCTTTGGTAGGCAATCCATAAGTGGCTCTCATAATAGATTCATTGGCAATTTAATTTTCTTTCTAGGGAAGTGTTTCATGCCTTTCCTGAATGGAAATTGGAATCTAATATTCCCTTCCTTCATATCATTAATTGCACCAATCGTTCTAAGGAAAGGTCTACCAAGAATAATAGGACATGAAGGATTGTAATCCATATCAAGAACAATAAAATCTATGGGCACATAGTTCCTATTTGTAACAATAAGAACATCATTAATTCTTCCTATAGGTTTCTCAATGGTGGAATCTGCAAGGTGTAAGTTTAAAGAACAATCATCAAATTCACTGAATCCTAGCAAATCACATAAAGTTTTTGGAATCATGGAAACACGAGCATCCAAATCACATAAAGCATAGCATTCATGATCTTTCATTTTAATTTTAATAGTAGGTTCCCACTCATCATAAAGTTTTCTAGGGATAGAAACTTCCAACTCAAGTTTTTGTTCATAAGATTGCATTAAAGCATCAACGATATGTTTAGTAAAAGCTTTATTTTGACTATAAGCATGAGGAGAATTTAGCACGGATTGGAACAAGGAAATACAATCCATCAAAGAGCAATTATCATAATTAAATTCCTTGAAATCCAAGATAGTGGGTTCATTGATATCTAAAGTTTTGACCTCTTCAATCCCACTTTTACAAATTTTAGCATCAAGATCTAAAAACTCAGAATTTTTCGAACGCCTTCTAGGTAAAGGTAGCTCATCTTCACTCCCACCATTATCAAGATTCATATTGCAAAACAAAGATTTAATAGGGGACAGATCAATAACTTTTTGATCTTCATCTTTATTCTCACAAAGATTAGAAGAACACGCTTTCACAAAGCAATCTTTCTTAGCACGCATCCTAGCGGTTCTTTCTTTGCACTCATCAATGGAAATTCTCATGGCTTTGAGAGACTCATTGATATCATGCTTAGGTGGAATAGATCTAAGTTTCAAAGAATCAACATCAAGAGAAATTCTATCAACGTTCCTAACCAATTCGTCAATTTTAAGCAATTTTTATGAAGCAAAGCATTGAAATTCTTTTGCGAATTCATAAATTCTTTAACACTATTCAGAGGGCATCTTATTAAAATTTCCATAAGAGTTGTTGTAGGAATTACCATAATTATTAGAGGAATTACTAGGATACGGCCTAGGATTAAAGTTTCCTCTATACGCGTTGTTACCAAAATTATTCCTACCAACAAAATTCACATCCATAGATTCATTATTATTCTCAATCAAAGTAGACACAGGCATATCATTAGAATCAGAAGAAACACTCTTATTAGCAAATAATTTCATAAGTTCATCCATGTTTCCACTCAAAACATTAATTTCTTCTATCGCATGCACTTTTTTATTAGTAGATCTTTCGGTGTGCCATTGAGAATAATTGACCATAATATTATCTAGGAGTTTAGTAGCTTCTCCTAAAGTGATTTCCATAAAAGTGCCTCCTGCGGCCGAATCTAAAAGATTTCTAGAAGCAAAATTCAATCTGGCATAAATTTTTTGTATAATCATCCAAATATTCAAACCATGTGTAGGGCAATTACGTATCATTAACTTCATTCTCTCCCAAGCTTGTGCAACATGTTGATGATCAAGTTGCTTAAAATTCATAATATCGTTTCTAAGAGAAATAATCTTAGCGGGAGGAAAATACTTACAGATAAAAGCATCTTTGCACTTATTCCAAGAATCAATACTATTTTTAGGCAAAGACGAAAACCAAGCTTTAGCACGATCTCTAAGCGAAAAAGGAAATAGCTTCAATTTAACAATATTATTGTCCACATCTTTCTTCTTTTGCATATCACACAAATCAACGAAGCTATTTAGATGGGTAGCGGCATCTTCACTAGGAAGGCCAGCGAACTGATCTTTCATGACAAGATTCAACAAAGCAACATTAATTTGACAAGATTCAGTATCGGTGAGAGGAGCAATCGGAGTGCTAAGAAAATCATTGTTGTTGGTATTGGCAAAGTCAAACAATTTAGTATTATCTTGAGCCATCGTGACAAGAAAGCAATCCAACACACAAGCAAACAAGAAGCGAGCGATAAAGAGGCGAACGGAAAAGAGAGGGCGAATAAAATGGCAAGGGTGAAGTGGGGGAGAGGAAAACGAGAGGCAAATGGAAAATAATGTAATGCGAGGGATAAGAGTTTGTGATGGGTACATGGTATGTATTGACTTGTCCTTCTTGCTACCTCTTGAGCGCTGCGTTGGTTTTCCCTTTAAGAGGAAAGGATGATGCAGCAAAGTAGCGTAAGTATTTCCCTCAGTTTTTGAGAACCAAGGTATCAATCCAGTAGGAGACCACGCACAAGTCCCTCGCACCTACACAAACAAATAAGAACCTTGCAACCAACGCAATAAAGGGGTTGTCAATCCCTTCACGGTCACTTACGAGAGTGAGATCTGATAGATGTGATAAGATAATATTTTTGGTATTTTTATGATAAAGATGCAAAGTAAAATAAATGGCAATAGAAATAGCTAAGTGTTGGAAGATTAATATGATGGAAAATAGACCCGGGGGCCATAGGTTCCACTAGTGGCTTCTCTCAAGATAGCATAAGTATTACGGTGGGTGAACAAATTACTGTCGAGCAATTGATAGAATTGAGCATAGTTATGAGAATATCTAGGTATGATCATGTATATAGGCATCACGTCCGCGATAAGTAGACTGAAACGATTCTGCATCTACTACTATTACTCCACACATCGACCGCTATCCAGCATGCATCTAGAGTATTAAGTTCAAAAGAACAGAGTAATGCTTGAAGTAAGATGACATGATGTAGAGGGATAAACTCATGCAATATGATATAAACCCCATCTTGTTATCCTCGATGGCAACAATACAATACGTGGCTTGCTGCCCCTGTTGTCACTGGGAAAGGACACCGCAAGATTGAACCTAAACTAAGCACTTCTCCCATTGCAAGAAAGAACAATCTAGTAGGCCAAACAAACTGATAATTCGAAGAGACTTGCAAAGATAACCAATCATACATAAAAGAATTCAGAGAAGATTCAAATATTGTTCATAGATAATCTTGATCATAAACCCACAACTCATCGGTCTCAACAAACACACCGCAAAAGAAGAGTTACATTAAATAGATCTCCATGAGAATCGTGGAGAACATTGTATTGAGATCCAAAGAGAGAGACAAAGCCATCTAGCTAATAACTATGGACCCGAAGGCTGAGGTAAACTACTCACACATCATCGGAGAGGCTATGGTGTTGATGTAGAAGCCCTCCGTGATCAATGGCCCGTCCGGAAAAGGCCCCAAGATGGGATCTCGCGGGTACAGAAGGTTGCGGCGGTGGAATTAGGTTTTCGTGGATGCCTCTGATGGTTTGGGGGTACGGAGATATATATAGGAGGAAGAAGTACGTCGGTGGAGCAACGTGGGCCCCACGAGGGTGGAGGGCGCGCCCGGGGGAGGTGGGCGCGCCCACCTACCTCGTGCTCTCCTTGTTGATTACTTTTCGTAGACTCCAAGTCCTCTGGATCACGTTTGTTCCAAAACTCACGTTCCCGAAGATTTCATTCCGTTTCGACTCCGTTTGATATCCTTTTCCTTCAAAACACTGAAATAGGCAAAAAAACAGCAATTTGGGCTGGGCCTCCGGTTAATAGGTTAGTCCCAAAAATAATATAAAAGTGTATAAATAAGCCCATTAAACATCCAAAACAGAATATATAATAGCATGGAACAATCAAAAATTATAGATACGTTGGACACGTATCAATATACCCATATACACCGAAACCAACGAGGAGCACCACGAAACCCTATTTCCACCGCCACAACCTTCTGTACCCTTGAGATCCCATATTCGGGCCTTTTCCGGTGCTCCGCCGGAGGGGGAATTGATCACGGAGGGCTTCTACATCAACACCATAGCCTCTCCGATGATGTGTGAGTAGTTTACCACAGACCTTCGGGTCCATAGTTATTAGCTAGATGGCTTCTTCTCTCTCTTTGGATCTCAATACAAAGTTCTCCTCGATCTTCTTGGAGATCTATTCAATGTAACTCTTTTTGTGGTGTGTTTGTCGAGATCCGATGAATTGTGGGTTTATGATCAAGATTATCTATGAACAATATTTGAATCTCCTCTGAATTCTTTTGTGTATGATTTGTTATCTTTGCAAGTCTCTTCGAATTATCAGTTTGGTTTGGCCTACTAGATTGAGCTTTCTTGCAATGGGAGAAGTGCTTAGCTTTGGCTTCAATGTCACGACCGGCTTTTCAATAAAAATATTTATTGAGAAACCGATCCCTTTTACGGACCAGTAGAGAAGAATTCCTCCTCACTAGTAGACAATGTCTTGATCACAGAAGAAAAATACCAGGAGTACTGAATATAATACAAGGTTGAGCGGAGACTGCTCAACAACTTATTACAAGCTCGCCAATAATACATAAAGGCGGATAGGGTGACATATTATTGACTCGCAACGAAACAACGGTGGTGGATATGTCACAACGAAGTGGGTGACAAGACTCCTGAATCTAACAACTCTTCGAGCGTCGGAGTGAGGCTCGAGGATACTTATTGTGGGTGGCGGAAGCGAATATAATACAAGTGACCAATATCCAGGATCGCACGGGACTGACTGGGACTCCTCTAGGCGTCGGACTCGCTATCAAACTCTTCATCCATGAGATCGCCTTTGTCAACATCTGGCCAAATCAACAAGCCAGGTGAGTACTATGAAAATACTCGCAAGACAGTTCGGACATAAGATATAACAAATGTAAACATGATGCATATGAACAGATTAATAAGCACACTCAGACAATGAGATAGCAATGCATGGAAAATAAAAGGGAAGTCGGGCGGTAGTCCTCCCGAAATCCCAATGTAATACTGAGGGCCAATCGAGTGTCTGAAAGACTCCTCGGAAGGGTAAAACAATGAAATAACAATGCCGCAGTCGGGTGTCAAGGCGACACCACATAAAGGGCTTATAATGGAAAAATAAACAACAGTGCGTGCCACAGTCGGACGTCTGAAGCGACATCACATAAAGGGCCTATATTGAAAGGAAATGACAAGAGTGCCACAGTCGGACGTCTGAGCGACATCACATAAAGGGCTTATATCGAAAGTAAATAACAAGAGTGCCACAGTCGGACGTCTAAGCGACATCACATAAAGGGCTTATATCAAAAGTAAATAACGAGCGTGCCACAGTCGGACGTCTGAGGGACATCACATACAGGGCTTATATCAAAAGTAAATAACGAGCGTGCCACAGTCGGACGTCTGAGCGACATCACAGAAAGGGCTTATATTGAAAATAAATGACAAGAGTGCCACAGTCGGACCTCTAAGCGACATCACGTAAAGGGATTATATTTCACAACTTAATAATTCAGTAGCTCATAAATTTAATTCATCTCATGGGAATATTCAAGTACGAGATAAAATAAAGGTTAGTCCATCCACAGGAATAACAATTCAAACGGGTATACCACTTAAGCTTGTTCACCGGGGATTTACCACGAGGACTGACATAGATATGGATATACTGGCCATGGTCCTTGATCACGGACACAATGACTCGGAAGGATTTGACTCTGCAGAGTTTGTACTAAAACCACAACCAACGGATTTCAGTAGTCACGGGGACTAGTTCCGTTTACGGTATTTTAGGAGAAACACATCTAAACAGTACACACCCATTCAACATTCCGATGCCAGGAATCACCCTCGGCAACGTTCAAGAAAAACCTTGAGACGGGGAGGCTACAACCTCGCGTAGCATGGGATCAAATTTATATACGCGCGCTCTAAGGGGTGCCCCCCTCTCGGTCCCAACCGGAAACACCCATGCCCCCTGACCGGATGACTGGCTTTAATCCAGGGCCATGGAACCCTCATCCCGGCCCCTCTATTTGGTGTGTACACGGAAAGAGGTTACCAACTTACTAAACCGTATTCTTTGCAGAAAACATGTGGCAGCACGAAAGGGGAAGAATGGTAACGTGACTCAGACCACGTTAACGTCGGAGTTTAACGGATGACGTAAGGCTGGCATGCTACAACAATACCACCTCACTACCTTTCATGTCACCACATGATCAGGTCATCTCTGAACAAAGATCACGATAACTTCGGAACACACGGATAGTTGCCTTGCATGCAACGAAATACTCACCGGTGCTCATATGCCATGCACAACCATTCAAGCAAACATGCAAAACACCTATCATATCAAAGGTTCAAACATGCTTGCCTGGTTCGGAGAAGTTGGAGTCTAGCTCGGCGAAGTTCGCGACTCCGTCACCTCCTCCGGAACCTACGGTATAGCGAAAACGTACACTAACGTAAAAATCATCGCGTGCATAAAAAGTGTTCCAAATTTTTTCCAAATAAATACTATACAAAACTAGACAAAAATACAAGACTGGCAGAAAAAGAATCAATCAAAAATCATCTTTTATTAAAAAGTTATAAGGGTTTTAGTCCAGGGACTAATCTGTGATGAAACAGAAAAGATCCAGGGACTTAACTGAGAAAACAGAAAACGGTTCGGAATAAAAGGCGCCAGCCCGAAGAGAAAGCGTACTTTGCCCGAAGGCGCCAACAGAAAACGGTTCGAGGGGGAGAAAGAAGAGAGGCTGACGGGGGGGGGGGGGGTCCACACGTCAGGTTTAAACTTCGCCGGCGCCCGAAGGCTGCGGTGGTCGCCGGCATTGAACCACGGCGAGACAGGGAGATCGGAGGGTACCAAGAGGTTCAGCGTGTTCTTCCGCGTCGGTGGGTGGTGGACTTGGTCGTCGGAGAGCACCACGTCGACGGCGACACTTTCTCCGGCGGACGGTGGTTCGGGTGATGGTGGAGAACTCCGGTGGGTGCTGCAAACTCCAAATTGAAGCGCGGGTCAGCAGAGTGGATGCATTAGGAAGCTACTAGCAAGAGATGAGGGGTAGAGGTGCACGCACGGGAGCGAATCGAGCTGGGTCCCGTGGCGTGTCGAGGCGGCCGGAGTTGGGGAAGAAGGCTCCCTCGGGGCTCTTCCAGGGGCTTGGCGTGGTATTGGTGGTGCGTAGAGGTGGTGTGGGTTCGAGTTCGAGCTCGGGGCCTCTATTTATAGGCGATCCGAGGGGGTGGCCGTGAACGGGATTTCTCCGGCGAGCGATTACGGCGAGGCAGAGGTTGGTAGGGAGTTTAAGTGGCCAGGCAGCATCAGGGAGGTTCACTGGTGCCGTTCCCCCGCTAATCCTCGGTCGGGCCTGGCGTAATGCACCGATCATCGACGGGGCGGCCGTACGGGCACGGCGGCGGCAGAGAGCGCGCTCCGCGCCTAGCAGTTCACGACGAAGGGTGGCAGCGCGCACGGGGGAGTGGATGGCCACGCGGCGACCTCCGGTGGCTTGGGCGGCGCTGAGTGGCGCCGTCCACGCTGCGCCTCTCTCTGGCAGCCGCAAAGCCGCCGCTGCCGTCGCTCACGGGGTGGCGCACCTCCTCCTGCTCGTCGCCGACGTCCGCAAACCTCCAGGCGTTTGTGCGGCGCAGGGACAAGAAGGAGAGAACAGGGAGCAAGGCGCCACCGCGGTACTGGCGAGATTGAGAACAGTTTCTGAAGAAAACGACAATGTTCCTGAAACTGTTAACTGAACTTGACTGAACATTATAGAAACAGTGCCAGTCAGGTGTTCGACAAAATGATTTGGCATGAAGAAATTTTTTTCTGGAGTTGGGACTTGGTGAGGTGACCTCTCAATGCACCCATAGGCTGCCTGATTTTTCTCAGATTTTTAGGAGGAGAATTCAAATGAATTTCATCAAATTTGGCAAATAAGGTCCAAACTTGCAGCAAGTATAATTTGAAATATATGAATTGGAGACCAGTGGTTCTTCATGGATCCTGGTTGAGGGCTCAAAGGACTAGCTAGGGGAATTGGTTTGGAGGCAGAACTCAAAGTAGAAATGGTAGTTCCTTTGAAAACCTCCAAGAGCTAGAATAGAGGGCAGAAATTGTTTTTGATGAGAAATAAATGGAAACAAATATATGGAGAGGTTCAACTTGCTGGATTTGAAGTATAGCATGACACAAAGATGAGGAATGGCTTATGGGAGGGGATTTCCACTCATGCCATGGCAAGAAGAGATTTTGAAAAGGGGAAAAGATCACTTCAAATGCCATAGGATTATTTTAAAAGATTTTCAAAATAAATTTCCCAAATGGAAAACATTTGGGTTTGAGACCACATAAGATGGAAAAACCTCCAAGACCAAAATCAAGTCTTGGGTGAATCCAAAACAAAACATTTGTCACAAAAGAAAATATTTTGAGAGGGAAAAATCTTTTTAGAAGAAAATTTTAAATACCCTCCTCAAATCAAATGAAAGATTTTGATAAAACCAATTAAAATTTTTGGGTGTCACAACACCTACCCCCTTAGGAAAAATCTCGTCCTCGAGATTACTGCTGATCCTCAAATAGATATGGATACTCTGCCTGGAGAAAATCTTCCCTTTCCCATGTAGCTTCATCCTCGGTGTGGTTGCTCCACTGAACCTTGAAAAATTTAGTTGTTTTCTGTCGGGTCCTCCGTTCAGACTCTTCCAATATCTTTACTGGCCGTTCTCTGTAGGTGAGATCTGGTTGCACATCAATGCTCTCATGAGACACATGCTTTTCCGGGTTACTCATACATTTCCTCAACTGTGAGACGTGGAACACGTCGTGGACGTCTGACAACTCCTTGGGTAGGTCTAGTTGGTAGGCTACTGTGCCTCTTCGTGCAATCACACAGAATGGTCCAATAAATCTCGGGGCTAGCTTCCCCTTAATTTTGAACCGTTGTAGGCCCCTCATAGGAGATACTCGTAGGTATACGTAATCACTGGGTTCAAAGCCGACCTCACGATGTTTCTGATCATAATAGCTCTTCTGCCGGCTTTGGGCTGTCTTGAGTCTGTCCCTGATCTGTTTAACCTTCTCCTCGGCCTCCTTGAGCATGTCTGGGCCGAAGATACGACTGTCACCCGTTTCTGACCAATTCAGTGGGGTACGACACCTCCGTCCGTACAATGCTTCAAAGGGTGCCATTTGTAAGCTGGCTTGGTAACTGTTGTTGTAATTAAACTCGGCATATGGCAAACTTTCTTCCCAACTGGATCCATAGGTGAGCACACAGGCTCTCAGCATGTCCTCTAGGATTTGGTTCACGCGTTCCATTTGTCCATCAGTCTGAGGGTGGTACGCTATACTGAATGCTAGTTGCGTGCCCAGAGCTTGTTGTAAGTGATCCCAAAATTTAGAGACAAATTGAGTGCCTCGGTCGGATATTATAGTCTTTGGGACTCCATGCAGACAAACTATACAGGAGAGATAAAGCTTGGCAAGCCTTTGAGTGGAGTAGGTTGTCTTCACCGGAATGAAATGTGCTACCTTGGTTAGCCTATCTGTAATGACCCATATGGCGTCATTTCCGCGTTGAGATCGAGGTAGTCCGACGATGAAGTCCATTCCAATTTCATCCCATTTCCACTCAGGTATCCGGTTTGGCTGTAGCAGCCCTGCTGGCTTTTGATGCTCGGCTTTAATGCGCTGACATGAATCGCAACAAGCAATGAATGCTGCTATATCCCTTTTCATACCGTGCCACCAAAATCTTTCCTGAATGTCTTTGTACATTTTGGTTCCTCTAGGGTGGATCGAGTATGGAGCGGTGTGGCTTTCGGTTAGGATTTGCTGCTTGAGTTCCTCAATGTTTGGTACGCAAAGTCTGTCCCCGTACCATAATATTCCCTCATTGTCTGTGACGAACTCTGAAACTTTGCCAAGGCTCATCTTCCTCTTTATACCCTCGATGCTGGGATGTCCATGCCGAGCCTTCTTAATTTGTTCCATCAGGGTGGGTTGTATCTCCAGATTTGATACGGTGCCCTCAGAGACTAACACCATGTTGAGTCTAGTGAACTCCTGCTGAAACTCAGGTCTCAAGTTCTGTGGACTGTCGTTGCCCGGGCTGGGGTTCCGACTAAGAGCATCTGCCACTACATTGGCCTTCCCTGGATGATAGTGAATACCGACATCATAGTCCTTGACCAATTCCAACAAGCGTCGCTGTCGTAAATTTAGCTCTGGTTGTGTGAAAATATATTTGAGGCTCTTATGGTCCGTATATATTTCAAAACGATTTCCCAACAGAAAGTGCCTCCATTCTTTGAGTGCATGGATGACAGCTGCTAGCTCCAAGTCATGAGTTGGATAATTTTCCTCATGCTTCCGTAGTTGCCGGGAAGCATACGCGACAACTTTGCCATCCTGCATCAGTACGCATCCGAGGCCTTTCCGGGACGCGTCACAATACACTTCAAAACTCTTGTGTATGTCTGGCACGGTCAAAACTGGTGCTGTTGTTAGTTTCTTCTTGAGTTCTTGGAAGCTTTTCTCGCATGCTTCCGTCCATACAAATTTCTTGTCTTTCTTGAGCAACTGGGTCATTGGTTTTGCCACAGTGGAGAATCCTTCAATAAATCTTCTGTAATATCCGGCCATTCCCAGGAAACTCCGCACATCTGTCACGTTGGTCGGTGGTTTCCAGTCGAGTATGGCTTTGTACTTTTCTGGGTCTACGGCCACTCCTTCTTGGGTTAATATATGGCCTAGGAAACCAACTTGCCTTAGCCAAAATTCACACTTGCTAAATTTGGCGTACAATTGATGTTTCCTTAATTCTCCCAAAACAATTCTGAGATGTTCAACATGCTCTTCTGGTGTCCTTGAGTATACCAGAATGTCGTCAATGAACACCACAACAAATTTGTCCATGAATTTCATAAACACTTTGTTCATGAGGTGGACGAAATATGCGGGGGCGTTCGTCAGTCCAAACGGCATTACTGTGAACTCATATAATCCGTATCTGGAGGTGAATGCCGTCTTAGGGATATCTTCAGTCCGTACTTTTAATTGATGATATCGCGACCTTAAATCAATCTTTGAGAACACCTTGGCTTGCGCGAGCTGATCAAACAAATGATTTATCTGTGGCATCGGATATTTGTTTTTGATGGTGACCATATTGAGAGCTCGATAGTCTATGCACAATCTCAGTGTCCCATCATTTTTCTTGGCGAATAAAACTGGCGAACCCCATGGTGAGGAGCTGGCTCGAATAAATCCTTTGTCCAGCAACTCCTTTATCTGCTTCTTCAATTCTACCAATTCTAAGGGTGCCATTCTATAAGGTTTCTTATAGATGGGAGTGGTGCCAGGTGCTAGTTCAATGCAGAACTCTATCTCTCGGTCTGGTGGCATGCCTGGTAGTTCTTCAGGGAATACGTCGGGAAATTCGCACACCACTGGAACTTTTCTCAATTCTGAAATGTCCACTTTGTTCAGCTTTGGTTGCCGTGACCGTGGTCTCTCTTGAGTTGTAACCTTTATTGTCTTGCCGTGATGGTGAGTGAGAATCACGGTCCGATTGAAACAGTCAATAAATCCCTTGTTGGTGGTCAACCAGTCCATCCCTAGGATGACATCCAGTCCTTTATTTTCCAACACGATGAGATTAGCCTGAAACTTTAGTCCTTCGAACTCAATGATCACTCCTTGGCAGTAGCTCTGAGCGATCTGCTTATTTCCGGGGGACTTGATGATCATAGATTTTTCCAAAGGAAGTATCGGAAAACCATGTTGCAAAACAAAACTCTTCGAAACGAACGAGTGAGAAGCTCCAGAATCAAACAAAAGCGTGGCAGGTACTGTGTTGACAGGGAACGTACCGAGCACGATGTCTGGGGCATTCTGGGCTTCTTCCCTGGTCACATGGTTCAGGTGACCCTTCCTGTGATTGTTGTTGGGATTGAAATTGTTGCGCTTGGTGGCTGGATTGTTCCCACCATTGTTCGGCTTGGGGGCCGTGTTCCTTGGCTTTGGGCACTGTTTGGCATAGTGCCCTTCTTCACCACAAGCATAGCAAGTGACCCCTGGACGGTACGTGAAGTCCTTGTCTCTGGAACGAAACTGTCTGGTTGGCCTTAGATCAGTCGTCGTGGGTTTTCTTGCTTCATTCCTCGGAACCTCAGTCTTGCTTCGATTGTTGCGAGCAAGAGTCGTCTTGTCCCTTTTCCGCTTACGGATATCCTCCAGACTGCGGCGCTCATTCTCCAAGGTAATGGCCTTGTCAACCAGAGTTTTGAAATCTGGGAAAGTGTGTACGACTAGTTGGCATCTTAATGCGGGCGCCAGGCCGTCCAGAAAATTTTCCATCCTTTTGTTCTCAGTCATATGTTCATCGTAGGCATAACGAGATAGCTGGGTAAACTGACCGTTGTATTCTGTCACTGACATGCCTCTTTGCTTGAGGTCATCAAATTCTCTTTTCTTGATTTTTATGATGCTCCTGGGGATGTGTGCCCCACGAAAGCCTTCCTTAAACTCTTCCCAGGTGATGTTGTGTTCACTGGGATGCATGTGTAGGAAGTTCTCCCACCATGCTGCAGCTGCTCCAGTGAGGTAGTGGGGTGCATAAAGCACCTTCTCGTGATCTGAACACTGAGCAATAATCAACTTTCTTTCGATGTCACGAAGCCAATCATCGGCTTCAAGCGGCCTATCAGTGTGAGCAAACGTTGAAGGGCGCGTGTTCTGCAATTCAGACAACTTGGAGTGGGGTTGATATGGCTCACGGTGGTTTCCCATATTGATGACGTGATTCATCATCTCTTGGTGCTGCTGTTGGCTTTGTTCGAAGAGGCGGCATACTTGAGATAAGGCTGCCTCACTGTCCTGTTGACTAGACTGTCCCTGAGTGAAGTTGTTGCTGGTCTGTGTTCCATAAACTTCTTCTGGCTGATTGGGCATGGAACGAGTCCACGGACGAGACATTTTCCAATCTGGGGTATTGTTTTGCAAAAAAACATGAGAAGAACTGTGCGGCACAAGGAAAATCTTGCAAAGACAAAATTTTAAAAGACCTCAAGATTTTCAAGAACATAAACGACTTCGCACGGAGAAGGACTGCTTAGCACATATCTTACACGTGAAACGCAAACATACGATACAGCACTCAGGATGTGCGTACACATTCCTGACATGTTATTAAGGCTAGCACACCCCTCCGGAATGCAGCGCACACAACTACTACAAACTTAAGTACATAAAACATAACATACATGCAGGCACAACGAGCGGCTACTAAGCGCACTCAGTCGGAGATGGTGAAGATTTCCTTCCCCCTGCCGAGGGTAAGACCCAGCGGTGTAGGAGACTCAACCTCCACCTCCTCCCTAGTAGGCTCCAGGCACGTAGCACTGCGCTGAGGTGATGGCGTGGGTGCGACAGGCGGCAGTGCGGGTGCGGCAGGCGGTGTAGCTCTGACTGGAGTAGGAGCGATGACTCGGTCGAACTCCTCAGTGGTAGGCAGACGGCGAGCAGTGGCCAAAATGGCCGGTGAATAAGATGCTGAGGACGAGACATAAGTCAGTGGCGGTGCCATGTGGAGAAGCTCCTTCCTGCTGGCAGGACCGCCCCGAACTAAGTCCATGCGGGCAGCCACAAGATCGTCCACGAGGTTGTCGAAAGATTCCTCCAGAGCTTTGAGGTACTCGACAAGCATCTCGATAGCTTCATCCCGCTCTCCCCTATGGCAGGCGAATGCATAGTGACAAGTATATGGCACGTGGCATGGGAGGTAGCGGTAGCGACGAGTCTTCATCATAGGAAGGATATCCCGAAGGCGAGCTATTGCCTCACGGGCGGCCATCTGCATGGCATGCCTCTCCGTAGGCATGGCCCTTCCCACGAAACAGAAGTGGCGAGACGCAGAACGTCCTCCCTTGAATTGCACCACGGCTTGGTGCATAGACACGTCGTCGCTGAGCTTGTGCTGGTAAAGCGTGAACTCCGGATGAGTCGCTTGCCCGATCGCGAGCTTGGTGATGGAAACGAGGAGTTTGACAAACCCCTCGGGCACATTAGTGAACACCCGAGTCTCACAGTCGTTGCCAGCCATCTACAAAAGTAGGCAAAAATTCTGAGTAGTCATGTCATAAATTTATGATGACCAACAGAAAATAGCTACATTTGCAAAATGCTGAAAAAGCACTAAAGACGCTAATAACCGATTAGCGATCGCACCTAGTGGCTTCCTACAGTCAGCCTAGCTCTGATACCAAGCTTGTCACGACCGGCTTTTCAATAAAAATATTTATTCAGAAACCGATCCCTTTTACGGACCAGTAGAGAAGAATTCTTCCTCACTGGTAGACAATGTCTTGATCACAGAAGAAAAATACCAGGAGTACTGAATATAATACAAGGTTGAGCGGAGACTGCTCAATAACTTATTACAAGCTCGCCAATAATACATAAAGGCGGATAGGGTGACATATTACTGACTCGCAACGAAACAACGGTGGTGGATATGTCACAACGAAGTGGGTGACAAGACTCCTGAATCTAACAGCTCTTCGAGCGTCGGAGTGAGGCTCGAGGATACTTATTGTGGGTGGCGGAAGCGAATATAATACAAGTGACCAATATCCAGGATCGCACGGGACTGACTGGGACTCCTCTAGGCATCGGAGTCGCTATCAAACTCTTCATCCATGAGATCGCCTTCGTCAACATCTGGCCAAATCAACAAGCCAGGTGAGTACTATGAAAGTACTCGCAAGACAGTTCGGACAAAAGATATAACAAATGTAAACATGATGCATATGAACAGATTAATAAGCGCACTCAGACAATGAGATAGCAATGCATGGAAAATAAAAGGGAAGTCGGGCGGTAGTCCTCCCGAAATCCCAAAGTAATACTGAGGGCCAATCGAGTGTCTGAAAGACTCCTCGGAAGGGTAAATCAATGAAATAACAATGCCGCAGTCGGGTGTCAAGGCGACACCACATAAAGGGCTTATAATGGAAAATAAACAACAGTGCGTGCCACAGTCGGACGTCTGAAGCGACATCACATAAAGGGCCTATATTGAAAGGAAATGACAAGAGTGCCACAGTCGGATGTCTGAGCGACATCACATAAAGGGCTTATATCAAAAGTAAATAACAAGAGTGCCACAGTCGGACGTCTGAGCGACATCACATAAAGGGCTAATATCAAAAGTAAATAACGAGCGTGCCATAGTCGGACGTCTGAGCGACATCACATACATGGTTTATATCAAAAGTAAATAACGAGCGTGCCACAGTCGGACGTCTGAGCGACATCACAGAAAGGGCTTATATTGAAAATAAATGACAAGAGTGCCACAGTCGGACGTCTAAGAGACATCACGTAAAGGGCTTATATTTCACAACTTAATAATTCAGTAGCTCATAAATTTAATTCATCTCACGGGAATATTCAAGTACGAGATAAAATAAAGGTTAGTCCATCCACAGGAATAACAATTCAAACGGGTATACCACTTAAGCTTGTTCACCGGGGATTTACCACGAGGACTGACATAGATATGGATATACTGGCCATGGTCCTTGATCACGGACACAATGACTCGGAAGGATTTGACTTTGCAGAGTTTGTAATACAACCACAGCCAACAGATTTGAGTAGTCACGGGGACTAGTTCCGTTTACGGTGTTTTAGGAGAAACATATCTAACCAGTACACACCCATTCAACATTCCGATGCCAGGAATCACCCTCGGCAACGTTCAAGAAAAACCTTGAGACGGGGAGGCTACAACCTCGCGTAGCATGGGATCAAATTTATATACGCGCGCTCTAAGGGGTGCCCCCCTCTCGGTCCCAACCGGAAACACCCATGCCCCCTGACCGGATGACTGGCTTTAATCCAGGGCCGTGGAACCCTCATCCCGGCCCCTATATTTGGTGTGTACATGGAAAGAGGTTACCAACTTACTAAACCGTATTCTTTGCAGAAAACATGTGGCAGCACGAAAGGGGAAGAACGGTAACGTGACTCAGTCCACGTTAACGTCGGAGTTTAACGGATGACGTAAGGCTGGCATGCTACAACAATACCACCTCACTACCTTTCATGTCGCCACATGATCAGGTCATCTCTCAACAAAGATCACGATAACTTCGGAACACACGGATAGTTGCCTTGCATGCAACGAAATACTCACCGGTGCTCATATGCCATGCACAACCATTCAAGCAAACATGCAAAACACCTATCATATCAAAGGTTCAAACATGCTTGCCTGGTTCGGAGAAGTCGGAGTCTAGCTCGGCGAAGTTCGCGGCTCCGTCACCTCCTCCGGAACCTACGGTATAGCGAAAACGTACACTAACGTAAAAATCATCGCGTGCATAAAAAGTGTTCAAATTTTTTTCCAAATAAATACTATAAAAAACTAGACAAAAATACAAGACTGACAGAAAAAGAATCAACCAAAAATCATCTTTTATTAAAAAGTTATAAGGGTTTTAGTCCAGGGACTAATCTATGATGAAACAGAAAAGATCCAGGGACTTAGCTGAGAAAACAGAAAACGGTTCGGAATAAAAGGCGCCAACCTGAAGAGAAAGCGTACTTTGCCGAAGGCGCCAACAGAAAACGGTTCGAGGGGGATAAAGAAGAGAGGCTGACGGGGGGGGGGGGTCCACACGTCAGGTTTAAACTTCGCCGGCGCCCGAAGGCTGCGGTGGTCGCCGGCATCGAACCACGGCGAGACAGGGAGATCGGAGGGTACCAAGAGGTTCAGCGTGTTCTTCCGCGTCGGTGGGTGGTGGACTTGGTCGTCGGAGAGCACCACGTCGACGGCGACACTTTCTCCGGCGGACGGTGGTTCGGGTGATGGTGGAGAACTCCGGTGGGTGCTGCAAACTCCAAATTGAAGCGCGGGTCAGCAGAGTGGATGCATTAGGAAGCTACTGGCAAGAGATGAGGGGTAGAGGTACACGCACGGGAGCGAATCGAGCTGGGTCCCGTGGCGGGTCGAGGCGGCCGGAGTTGGGGAAGAAGGCTCCCTCGGGGCTCTTCCAGTGGCTTGGCGTGGTATTGGTGGTGCGTAGAGGTGGTGTGGGTTCGAGTTCGAGCTCGGGGCCTCTATTTATAGGCGATCCGAGGGGGTGGCCGTGAACGGGATTTCTCCGGCGAGCGATTACGGCGAGGCAGAGGTTGGGTAGGGAGTTTAAGTGGCCAGGCAGCATCAGGGAGGTTCACTGGTGCCGTTCCCCCGCTAATCCTCGGTCAGGCTTGGCGTAATGCACTGATCATCGACGGGGCGGCCGTACGGGCACGACGGCGGCAGAGAGTGCGCTCCGCGCCTAGCAGTTCACGATGAAGGGTGGCAGCACGCACGGGGGAGTGGATGGCCACGCGGCGACCTCCGGTGGCTTGGGTGGCGCTGAGTGGCGCCATCCACGCTGCGCCTCTCTCTGGCA
Organism: Aegilops tauschii subsp. strangulata; assembly: GCF_002575655.3. Lineage (NCBI taxonomy): Eukaryota > Viridiplantae > Streptophyta > Magnoliopsida > Poales > Poaceae > Aegilops > Aegilops tauschii. Next base: position 31,084,716 of record NC_053040.3, on the reverse strand, counting down.
GCCGCAAAGCCGCCGCTGCCGTCGCTCACAGGGTGGCGCACCTCCTCCTGCTCGTCGCCGACGTCCGCAAACCTCCGGGCGTTCGTGCGGCGCAGGGACAAGAAGGAGAGAACAGGGAGCAAGGCGCCACCGCGGTACTGGCGAGATTGACAACAGTTTCTGAAGAAAACGACAGTGTTCCTGAAACTGTTAACAGAACTTGACTGAACATTATAGAAACAGTGCCAGTCAGGTGTTTGACGAAATGATTTGGCATGAAGAAATTTTTTTCTGGAGCTGGGACTTGGTGAGGTGACCTCTCAATGCACCCACAGGCTGCTTGATTTTTCTCAGATTTTTAGGAGGAGAATTCAAATGAATTTCATCAAATTTGGCAAATAAGGTCCAAACTTGCAGCAAGTATAATTTGAAATATTTGAACTGGAGACCAGTGGTTCTTCATGGATCCTGGTTGAGGGCTCAAAGGACTAGCTAGGGGAATTGGTTTGGAGGCAGAACTCAAAGTAGAAATGGTAGTTCCTTTGAAAACCTCCAAGAGCTAGAATAGAGGGCAGAAATTGTTTTTGATGAGAAATAAATGGAAACAAATATATGGAGAGGTTCAACTTGCTGGATTTGAAGTATAGCATGACACAAAGATGAGGAATGGCTTATGGGAGGGGATTTCTACTCATGCCATGGCAAGAAGAGATTTTGAAAAGGGGAAAAGATCACTTCAAATGCCATAGGATTATTTTAAAAGATTTTCAAAAGAAATTTCCCAAATGGAAAACATTTGGGTTTGAGACCACATAAGATGGAAAAACCTCCAAGACCAAAATCAAGTCTTGGGTGAATCCAAAACAAAACATTTGTCACAAAAGAAAATATTTTGAGAGGGAAAAATATTTTTAGAAGAAAATTTTAAATACCCTCCTCAAATCAAATGAAAGATTTTGATAAAACCAATTAAAATTTTTGGGTGTCACATTCAATCTTGCATTGCTCGATCCCAGTGACAGAAGAGGAAACGACACATATTGTATTGTTTCCATCGAGGATAAAAAGATGGGGTTTATATCGTATTGCTTGATTTTATCCTTCTACATCATGTCATCTTGCTTAATGCATTACTCTGTTCTTATGAACTTAATACTCTAGATGCATGCTGGATAGCGGTCGATGTGTGGAGTAATAGTAGTAGATTCAGAATCGTTTCAGTCTACTTGTCACGGACGCTATGCCTATATACATGATCATGCCTAGATATTCTCATAATTATGCACTTTTCATTCAATTGCTCGACAGTAATTTGTTCACCCACCGTAATACTTATGCTATCTTGAGAGAAGACACTAGTGAAACCAATGGCCCCTGGGTCTTTTTTCCATCATATTAATCTTCTGTCAACTAGCTATTTCTTTCGCCATTTATTTTGCAATCTTTACTTTTAGTCTTTATCATAAAAATACCAAAAAATATTATCTTATCATCTCTATCAGATCTCACTTTTGCAAGTGGCCGTGAAGGGATTGACAACCCCTTTATCGCGTTGGTTGCAAGGTTCTTATTTGTTTGTGTAGGTACGAGGGACTTGCGTGTGGCCTCCTACTGGATTGATACCTTGGTTCTCAAAAACTGAGGGAAATACTTACGCTACTTTGCTGCATCACCCTTTCCTCTTCAAGGGAAAACCAACGCATGCTCAAGAGGTAGCAGCAACCCAGAAGTCCTTTACCAAGGATGCGGCTATTCGAATAGATTTATTAACCCTACAGGGATGTACTTCTTCACACACGCTCTCACCACTTATCGCCGTTTACACAACATGTACTCGGTAACCTTCAAGCGGAAGCCCAGTGAGGGTGTCGGCCATGACCTGACTAACCACACAAGTCTCTAGTCCAGGATTATTGCCTATTCGGGTTCCATCCGCAAGGAGATACGACCAGGGTTTCACTCACGGCCCCAAACGATTAGAGCAGGGTTCCCGAGGCACCAAACGGGCGTCCCGTTACACCGTGCCTCGTGTCTCTACCGCATCATCGCCCACCCCTAGGGTCAGTGGTACGTCTCCAACGTATCTATAATTTTTGATTGCTCCATGCTATATTATCTACTATTTTGGACAATATTGGCCTTTATTATCCACTTTTATATTATTTTTGGGACTAACCTATTAACCGGAGGCCCAGCCCAGAATTGCTGTTTTTTGCCTATTTCAGAGTTTCGCAGAAAAAGAATATCAAACGGGGTCCAAATGGAATGAAACTTTCGGGAGGGTGATTTTTGGAACGAACATGATCCAGGAGACTTGGACCCTACGTAAGTAAAGCTTCCAGGAGGCCACGAGGTAGGGGGGCGCGCCTACCCCCCCAGGCCACGCCCTCCACCCTCGTGGGCCCCATGTTGCTCCACCAACGTACTTCTTCCTCCTATATATACCTACGTACCCTCAAACGATCAGATACGGAGCCAAAAACCTAATTCCACCGCCGCAACCTTCTGTACCCACGAGATCCCATCTTGGGGCCTGTTCCGGAGCTCCGCCGGAGGGGGCATCCATCACGGAGGGCTTCTACATCATCACCATAGCCTCTCCGATGAAGTGTGAGTAGTTTAACTCAGACCTTCGGGTCCATAGTTAGTAGCTAGATGCACTAGTAGAAAAGAGGGCTTTGGTTCAGGCCGGGTCAGCCCATTATTCCCAGTTCAGTCCAGAATTGGGACCAATGGGGGCACTGGTCCCGGTTCGTGAGGCCAGGGGCCTGCCGGGCCTCGTGGGGGCATTGGTCCTGGTTCGTCTGGCCCCTTTGGTCCCGGTTGGTGGGATGAACCGGGACCAATGGGCCTCGCTCCTGGCCCACCACCATTGGTCCCGGTTGGTGGCTTGAACCGGGACCACAGGCTTCCCTTTAGTCCCGGTTCATGCCACGAACCGGGACCAATGAGGTGCCTATATATACCCCTCGCTCGTGAGCAGAGCACTCCAGTGCTCTATTTTTCTCTGGCCGGCGAGGGGAGGGCTTTGTGGTGCTCTAGTTCACCTCCTATGCACATGAGGTGTTCGATGAAATGCCCGAGCCACACTAGTTAAGCTTTCTCCTCTCGAAGCTCGACCTCAAAGCTCCATTTTCCTCGAGATTTGTCTAGGTTTAGCGGCCCGTCACGTCCCATTCCCGTCTTCACCGCCATCGATCGCCCGCGCCGATCTCGTCGCCGGCACCACCGTGGTGAGCCTCTTGTTCTTATCTTCTTTCTGAAAGAAAAAAATTCTTACTTTAGATAGATACTTGTCTAATTTTCTTACTATTTTATTGCTTGTTATTATATAGTGCGATGGTTTTGGTATCCGCCCCCGTCGGCCATCGTCCTGTCTATGATTCAGATGTGGTATATATTATCTTTATAACTATTGGTTCATTTGTTGTTTATGAAAATTATGCCAACCAACGTGACATAGATTTTATTTATCTAGGAGGTATGTGAACCGGAAATTCCAACCGACCCTATTGGCGAGAGGTTAAATTTAGTTGAAGAAGAAAACATTTTCTTGAAGGAAAAAATAAAAAAAATTGAGGAGGAGAAGATGATATTGGAGTTGCATGTTGCGGATGTCGTCGATGATCACAAGATCAAGATGGATGCAATGCGCTTGAAGATTAGAAAGATTAGAAAATATGCCATTCATACCGAGGCTTGGTATCATTATGCCGTTGGATCAATTGTTACCTTGGTTGCGATTATGATCGCATTTGTTTTCGCATTGAAATGTTCTACATAGTTTCAATGTATGGTTTAATTAATTAGATGCTCTGGAGAGCTATATGTTGTTAGATGAGAACTATGTATGTACTTTCATTTTAATGTGATGATGAACTTCTATTAATTTGGTCACTTAATTATCTATTCATGATGTTTTGTAATGGTTTTTGACACACTTAATTATATATAATGCACGTGGATGAACCGGCAATGGATGTACGGTGACAGACACACCTCCGAGTACATTAAGGGCATGCATGATTTTCTCGAAGTGGCTGAGGCAAACAAGCAGAATGGTTTTATGTGTTGTCCATGCCCTAAATGTGGGAATACGAAGTCTTACTCTGACCGGAAAATCCTTCACACCCACCTGCTTTACAAGGGTTTCATGCCACTATATTGTTTGGACGAGGCACGGAGAAATAGGGGTTATGATGGAAGACAGCGAAGAAGAAGAGGACGATGACAACTATGTGCCCCCTGAATAAGGTGATGCTACAACGGGGGAAGCTGCTGAAGATCAAGAGGAACCAGACGATGTGCCCAATGATGCTGCAACGGGGGAAGCTGCTGAAGATCAAGAGTCAAGGCTGACCCAAGCATCCTGATAAACGATGAAGATTATCCATGGTTACGGCGCAATAACAAATGACACAAGCGAAGAAAAAGTGAGGACTTTCTCCCGCAACTATTATGATGATACCATGCCAACTTTGTAACAGACGAGTATGATACCATGCCCGTTTTGTACACGAAGTGCATCCAGTTTTTGCCGTAACCCTCTCAACTTTCTTGCACATGCTATGTGGATGAAATGATGATACCAGGCCTTTGGTAGCGAGGTGGGACTAAACTTTCGAGAGGGGAGCGGCAGTGGTGCTTATAAACCACTGCGCGCCCCTCTCAACTAGCGAGGTGGGACTAAGCTTTCTACGCAGGCGTAGCAGCACAAGGCCTTTGGTCCCGGTTGGTGGCACCAACCGGGACTAAAGGGGTGCATTGGTACCGGTTGGTGGCACTAACCGGTACCAATGCCCCCCCTTTAGTCCCGGTTGGTGCGACCAACCGGGACCAAGGGCCGCCGCTTCCCGCCCTTTGGGCTGCTGAAAAGACACCTTTGGTCCCAGTTGGTGGCACCAACCGGGACTAAAAGGGGCATTGGTCTCGGTTGCTGCCATGAACCGGTACCAATGCTCTCCGTATATAAGCAGGACTTGTAAATTTTTCAGTTTCAATGAACATTTGCCCCCCAACGACGCCGAACTCATCGACACCGCCAGGCTGCCCGTGCTCGCCATCGCCGCCCCGCGCCCTTCCTGCCCGTGCCCGCCGACGCCGCCAGGCTGCCCGTGCTCGCCGTCGCCGCCCCGCCGCCCGCTCCTCGTCACAGCCCACTCCTCGTCGCCGTCGCCCCGCGCCGTTGCCCTGCCCCGACGTGCCACCCCGGCCCGTGTCCCTGCCCTGATGCGCCGCCCTGGCCCGAGCCCCTGCCCCGACGCCGCCCCACGCCCCCGGCCTGCCACGACCACACGCCGCCGCCACGTTCGGTCCGGCCGCCGGCCTTCCTCTCTGTTTTTTTATATATATGATTTTTTTTCTTCAGATTATGTGCATATGTGTGATTATATGTATGTGTGTGTATATGATTATATGTCCTGTTTTTTTTTTCCAGATTTTTTGTTCATATATATGATGATTTGTTTTTTGCATTTTTATAAAAATGTATATTTGTATGTATGTTCTCTGTGCATATAAAAGTTAGATTTTTAGTACATTTGGGTACATTTTAGGTTAGTTTTATCTATATATGTTCCCTGATTTAGTACATTTTAGGTTAGTTTCATTTTTAGAAAAGTTTTATATATTTAGGAAAAGAAGGAAGAGAAGGAGGAAGGAAGAAGAAGAATTTTTTTTATATATGCAAAAGTTACATTTTTAGAATAGTATTATATATCTAGCTAGGAAGATAATGAAGAAGAAGAAAAAGAAGGAGAGGAAAAAGGAAAATAAGAAGAAGAAAAAAGAAGAAAAAGAAGAGGAGAAGAAGAAAGGAATAGAGGAGAAGAAGAGAAAATATAATATTCTATTTTCTCTTCTTCTCCTCTATTCCTTTCTTCTTCTCCTCTTTTTTTTCTTCTTTTTTTCTTCAATCTTCTCCTCTATTAATATCTTCTTCTCCTCTTTTTATTTCTTCTTCGTCTTCTTATTTTTTATCGGATATGTCGTTGTCGATATACCCCGTGTCCCGATAACTTCAACACGAGGGGGGGGGGGTTCGACCTACCCCCTCCCCGATAACATTATTTTCCCCTGTATGTATGTCGTCGTTGTCGATATAACCCCCTCCCGGATAACTTCGACCGTGATAACTTATACCACGGGAGCACCCCCCGGCCCTCTCGCTCGACCAAAACTCGCGAGGACACCCAAAACCTAGAAAAAAACGATGTCGGTCTCCTACCCCCTCCCGCCATGCCCCTACCCTTGAAGCGTTGCTGAGGCCACCCCAAACCCGGAATAAGCTAGGTCTACGTTTGCACTAATATACCCACCGGCTCTCATGTTTGTGTAATAATTGCCATGTTGTAATATTTGCAGAAACAATGGAGCACGGACGATACGAGGAAGCAGAAGAGGTGTTGGGGGACAGAATCTTAGCAGGAGGTGATGTCTTGTCGTATCTTAACGACAATGATGGTCTGGAAGAACAGGGTGAAGAAGCAGGCTATAGTGATCGAAGAGTGGAGGAGGAAAGACATGATTATGATGGCTCCGGTGACCCAATGCTGGTGCAAGAAGGAGCCCGTGGTGACAGCTCCGGTGACCGAACAGAGTTCGGCCAGGTAAATATATTAGTTAAGTCTGTGCTGAATAGCTAATTGATGCATTGGTTGTTTTGGTATGTACACATATTAATTAACTCTCGTCTTTCTTCTTTTTTCTAGCCATCCGGATCGAGCACAACTTCGGTAAAGAGACGAGGCCAAAGAAAAAGTTGCGCTCAGATGAAAGGTTTGAGATCACAACAATCGCGCGCGACGGCCAACTGATTGAACCCATCCGGACAAAGGAAGCATTTGCTGCTCAGTGCGGGGTTCTTGTTTGGGACAAGATCCCGATCAGCATCCACCAATGGTATAAGCCAAAGAAGGAAGACCCTGAGGTGTCTTATGTCAATGATATGCAGAAAGATGATCTTTGGACTGAGCTGAAGGCAAATTTCACCCTACCGCCAGAGGAAGATCCGGAGAAGCCAGTTAAAGAGCAATTAATCAAGTCTCATGCTCTTAAGAAGATGGCAGACCTATTCAGGAGGTGGAAGAATGAGCCGAAAACGTTTGTCGACAAAGAAGAGACACCAGAATTCATCGGCAAATATGAGAAGATCAGAGATCACTGGCCCGCATTTGTGGCCCACAAGACATCAGAAAAGAGTAAGAAGTTGTCAGCGACAAACAAGAAAAATGCTGCGAAGAAGAAGCTTCACCATCGCACGGGGTCAGGTGGCTACCTCAAAGCCCGACCTAAGTGGGCCAAGGCTGAGAATGATCTGCTTGATAAAGGGATCGAACCAGAGACAATGAACTGGCCAGACCGTTGCCGGACTTGGTTCTTCGGGGCTGGCGGAACCTTGGACCCTGTATCAGGGAAGTGCGTTTGGACGGACGAGCTTTTGAGAATACTAGCCAAGAGGCTTCAGCACTATATCGATGCAGCGCAGCAAGGGACTTCGTTCCAGACAGAGAGAACGACGAGCTCACAATGGCCCTCGGGAATCCCGAGCACCCTAGACGGACACGAGGCACGCCAGGCTCCGTTCCGTGGAAGGCTGGTTTTCCGGACGCAGGCGGTTACAAAAGCTAGGAGAGGAGGAAAAAAGTGGAGTAGACCCAAATTCAGAAGCTGCACGAAAGGGTTCAAGCGCTAGAGGAACGAGACGTAGCTCGCAACAATCGACCTGCCGAAACTAGCCCCGAAGCTACCCCGCCATCTCAGCGGAGAAGCAGCGTGGCTTCCACCGAGCTGCTTCAGCCGGAGCATGTCTTGACGGCTCCTGCTAGCTACCCCGTGGATGCTATCACGGAGTCTCAACATTGCCACCTTATGACGCAATGGAAGAACTTCAAAGTCAAGGCGGCTGTCGGCTCTGTTCGACCTCCTGAACCCGGCGCAACTTTTCACTGTCGTCCGATTCCAGAAGGATATGCTAGGGTGACGGTGGACGAAATAACGGAGGGATTTGAGGACCTCCAGCTTGACCACCCTACCGGTGAAGGGGAGACTTGGCTGGGTTCTGCTCTGAAGACTCCATGCCTATGGCGGAAGGAGCTCATCAGCCTTCCGAACTGGACGCCTCCGGCGAGTAAGGGCACTCCGCCTCCTCCTCTGGCGAGTGATCAGGGCACTCAGCCTCCTTCTCCGGCGAGTAAGGGCACTCCGCCTCCTCCTCCGGCGAGTGATTAGGGCACTCAGCCTCCTTCTCCGGCGCGTGCGGCACTCCGCCTCCTCCTCCGGCGAGTGATCAGGGCACTCAACCTCCTTCTCCGGAACGTGGCGGCACTCCGCCTCCTTCTCCGCCTGCACCGGCGCGCCCGAGCAGCCAGCCTCCTCCTTCTCCGCCTCGTCAGCAAGGGCGGAAGAGACCCGCCGCCGCTCCGGCTGCTCCGGCGCATCGTAGTCCTTCTCCTCCGCCTTGTAAGCAAGGAAAGAAGACAGCCGCAACCGCTCCGTCTGCTCTGCCGACGTCTAGCAGTACAGCCAGAGGCGGGAGGCAATACAGATTCGGTCCTTCTCTGAAGACTCCGGAGAAGTTACCATACGAGAGGACCGAGGAGGAAACCACGAAGATTGTGCGACCCGAAGTGACGAACTTCTTTGAAGGGGTGAAAGCAAAGAAACATCCACCTCCAGAGGAGAAGGTAGATCCGGTGAAAGCGAAGCGCACTCTAGCTGCCCTGACAAAACCACCAAAGTCTCCACCGAAAGGCAACTATGAGCGCATTATTGCAAAGACATTTGTCGAAGCGGAGCGGTCGGGAAGTACTGTTAGTGATCAAAGGTTAAAAGAACGAGGAGTTGGGAAAAAAATTGCCCAGCTCGGCGAACAAGCGAACCAATCGTGCCCCCCGCTCAAGGTGTCTAGCAACATCGTCGCTAATGATCCGAGGATGGTGCCCGGTTATAGCAATCTTGGAGATTACCTGCCCGACGATGTACATTATGATTTCTTGGAGGTGGACTAACACAAATACCATTACGGGAAGCCTCTCGTCAAAGATGAAAGATCTCTAACAACGATGATGCGAAGATTACATGATTGGTACATGAAAACCTGCAGAGAGTCTGGGGGGAGGAATACTTTGACACTGAGAGTTAAAGAGGAGCATGACCTTGTTGGAATTGAACTGTTGAATGTTCCATTTGAGGAGTTCTTCCAGTTTTTCAATCAAAAGGCCCTCAATAAATCAACGGTCACTTGGTACTATCTGTAAGTAGTACTACTTCTGTCATTAAGTCTCTCTATATAGGTCAGCTCTTTCATTGCATGTTTTATAATTATCCTCACTATATTATGCAGATTGAAGATCGCCGAATTGAAGAAAAACAAATCGGTGATATTGGGTTCATTAACACAAATCTCATAGATGCAACTGAGGTTAAATATCATGCCGAAAATACCAAGGCCAACTTGCTACGATCGTTGGTAATAAATGAAAACAAAGATATAATACTCTTTCCTTACAACTTCAAGTGAGTGTTACTGTCTTGTGCATATTCGGTTTCCCTTGTTAGTCCAGGTTATAGTAATGTAATTGATGACTTATGCATGCATGCGCAGCTTCCACTATATTCTCCTAGAGATTAAGCTTGAGCAAGGAGTAGTAACCATCTTAGACTCGAGACGAAAAGATCCCCGGGACTATGCGGACATGACTCAAATGCTCGAGAAGTAAGTTAAATCGATCATTATCCACCATATCAGCAACTTTGTTCATTTCCTGATATCAAGTAATTGTTTTCTTTGTCTGGCAGGGTTTGGAGAAAATTCACCAAAAAAGCTCCGGGACTGCCGAAGAAGCTGCAATTTAGACACCCGAAAGTATGTACTATAGTAGCATGTTCCGCACATCTCCTAGTGATTCAAGCGCTAGTTTCATCAATACCATTTAGCATGCTTGCTTATCAATTTGATTGACCTCTATTTCTTAAAAATTGTTGTGGCAGGAACAAGGGAATGATTTCTATGGATACTACGTTTGCGAGTCCATCCGCCACACGACCTGTGAGCGGGGCTACTCTGACGAACAATATGAAGTGCGTAAGCAATAATATTCACAATTTTTATTTTATTACCATCATTTGTGTTGAGTTTCATTTATTCCTATATATATGTATTGACCCCCTTCTTCAAATTAGATCTTTCGGGTGCGGGATGAACTCCTAGCACCAGATCGTATGCGAGCAATTCAAGAGGAATTGGCGGCATTCTTCCTTGACCACGTGATCGCTGAAAACGGAGAATACTATGTGGACCCTGTGTTCATATATAATTAGGAGATTATATTGTAAGAGATAATTATTGTATATATGTAGCCGGTAGTGTCGGATAGATATACGAGAACTTGTTGTTCGACCAATCTCTCGGAGAAGGAGAGGTGGTCGATATCACTTCTCTCTGTATGCATATGTTCATGACGATCTTCTGTTTCCTTCATTTGCTTACTAGCTAGCGTGTCTAGTGCTCTCTATACGTATATAGTACGTAGCGTCGACCAAGCATGGAGATAAGAGAGGACACTTATCTCTATTAATTAGCTAGCTAACACAATATATGAAACACCTAAATTAACCCCCCAACACCCCCAACCCCCCCCCTTAAAAAAACCCCAGCCCCTGAAATGCTGACGCGTGGATGCCTATTGGTCCCGGTTAGTGCCACCAACCGGGACCAAAGGCCCTCCTGCCTAGGCTTGCCGCACTGCCACGTGGAGGCCCATCTGTCCTAGTTCGTGTAAGAACCGGGACTAAAGGGCTAGGGCATTAGTAACGACCCTTTAGTCCCGGTTCAAAAACTGGGACAAAAGGCCCTTACCAACCGGGACAGATGACCCTTTTTCTACTAGTGATGGCTTCCTCTCTCTTTTTGGATCTCAATACAATGTTCTCCCCCTCCCTCATGGAGATCTATTCGATGTAATCTTCTTTTGCGGTGTGTTTGTTGAGACCGATGAATTGTCGGTTTATGATCAAGTTTATCTATGAACAACATTTGAATCTTCTCTGAATTCTTTTATCTATGATTGGTTATCTTTGCAAGTCTCTTCGAATTATCAGTTTGGTTTGGCCTACTAGATTGATCTTTCTTGTAATGGGAGAAGTGCTTAGCTTTGGGTTCAATCTTGCGGTGTCCTTTCCCAGTGACAGTAGGGGCAGCAAGGCACGTATTGTATTGTTGCCATCGAGGATAACAAGATGTTTTTTTATCATATTGCATGAATTTATCCCTCTACATCATGTCATCTTGCTTAAGGCGTTACTCTGTTTTCGTGAACTTAATACTCTAGATGCATGCTGGATAGCGGTCGATGAGTGGAGTAATAGTAGTAGATGCGGGCAGGAGTCGGTCTACTTGTCTCGGACGTGATGCCTATATACATGATCATACCTAGATATTCTCATAACTATGCTCAATTCTGTCAATTTCTCAACAGTAATTCGTTCACCCACCGTAAAATACTTATGCTCTTGAGAGAAGCCACTAGTGAAACCTATGGCCCCCGGGTCTATCTTCATCATATTAATCTTCCAACACTTAGTTATTTCGTTTGCTTTTTTACTTTGCATCTTTATCATAAAAATACCAAAAATATTATCCTATCATATCTATCAGATCTCACTCTCGTAAGTGACCATGAAGGGATTGACAACCCCTTATCGCGTTGGTTGCGAGGATTTATTTGTTTTGTGTACGTGCGAGGGAGTCGCGCGTAGCCTCCTACTGGATTGATACCTTGGTTCTCAAAAACTGAGGGAAATACTTACGCTACTTTGCTGCATCACCCTTTCCTCTTCAAGGGAAAACCAACGTAGTGCTCAAGAGGTAGCAAGAAGGATTTCTGGCGCCGTTGCCGGGGAGGTCTATGCAAAAGTCAACATACCAAGTACCCATCACAATCCCTTATCTCCCGCATTACATTATTTGCCATTTGCCTCTCGTTTTCCTCTCCCCCACTTCACCCTTGCCGTTTTATTCGCCCTCTCTTTTTCGTTCGCCTCTTTTTCGCTTGCTTTTTGTTTGCTCGTGTGTTGGATTCCTTGTTTATCACGATGGCTCAAGATAATACCAAATTATGTGACTTTACCAATACCAACAATAATGATTTCCTTAGCACTCCGATTGCTCCTCTTACCGATACTGAATCTTCTGAAATCAATGCTACTTTGTTGAATCTTCTCATGAAAGATCAATTCGCCGGCCTTCCTAGTGAAGATGCCGCTACTCATCTAAAGAGCTTCGTTGATTTGTGTGATATGCAAAAGAAGAAAGATGTTGATAATGATATTGTTAAATTGAAGCTATTTCCTTTTTCGCTTAGAGATCGTGCTAAAGCTTGGTTTTCGTCTTTGCCTAAAAATAGTATTGATTCTTGGAACAAGTGGAAAGATGCTTTTATCTCTAAGTATTTTCCTCCCGCTAAGATCATCTCTCTTAGAAACGATATTATGAATTTTAAGCAACTTGATCATGAACATGTTGCACAAGCTTGGGAGAGGATGAAATTAATGATACGTAATTGCCCTACTCATGGTTTGAATTTGTGGATGATTATACAATTTTTTTATGCCGGATTGAATTTTGCTTCTAGAAATCTTTTAGATTCTGCCGCGGGAGGCACTTTTATGGAAATCACTTTAGGAGAAGCTACTAAACTCCTAGATAATATTATGGTTAATTATTCTCAATGGTACACTGAAAGACCTACTAATAAAAAAGTGCATGCGATAGAAGAAATTAATGTTTTGAGTGGAAAGATGGATGAACTTATGAAATTATTTGCTACTAAGAGCTAAGAGTGTTTCTTCTTATCCTAATGATATGCCTTTGTCTACTTTGATTGAGAATAATAATGAATCTATGGATGTGAATTTTGTTGGTAGGAATAATTTTGGTAACAACGCGTATAGAGGAAACTTTAATCCTGGGCCTCATCCTAGTAATTCCTCTAATATTTATGGTAATTCCTACAACAACTCTTATGGAAATTTTAATAAGATGCTCTCTGAATTTGAGACTAGTGTTAAAGAGTTTATGAATTCGCAAAAGAATTTCAATGCTTTGTTTGAAGAGAAATTGCTTAAAGTTGATGAATTGGCTAGGAACGTTGATAGAATTTCTCTTGATGTTGATTCTTTAAAGCTTAGATCTATTCCTCCTAAGCATGATATCAATGAGTCTCTCAAAGCCATGAGAATTTCCATTGATGAGTGCAAAGAAGGAACCGCTAGGATGCGTTCTAAGAAAGAGTGCTTTATGAAAGCGTGTTCTTCAAATTTCTATGAAAATAAAGATGAAGATCTAAAAGTTATTGATGTGTCCCCTATTAAATCTTTGTTTTGCAATATGAATCTTGATAATGATGGGACTGAATATGATCCACCTTTACCTAGAAGGCGTTCCAAAAATTCGGAGTTTTTAGATCTTGATGCTAAATTTGATAAAAGTGGGATTGAAGAAATCAAAACCCTAGATGTTGCTAAACCCACTATTTTGGATTTCAAGGAATTTAATTATGAAAATTGCTCTTTGATAGATTGTATTTCCTTGTTGCAATCTGTGCTAAATTCTCCTCATGCCTATACCCAAAATAAGGCTTTTACCAAACATATCGTTGATGCCTTGATGCAATCTTATGAAGAAAAGCTTGAGTTGGAAGTTTCTATCCCTGGAAAACTTTATGATGAGTGGGAACCTACTATTAAAATTAAGATTAAGGATCATGAGTTCTATGCTTTATGTGATTTGGGTGCTAGTGTTTCCACTATTCCCAAAACTTTGTGCGATTTGCTAGATTTCTGTGATTTTGATGATTGCTCTCTAAACGTGCACCTTGCAGATTCCACTATTAAGAAACCTATGGGAAGAATTAATGATGTTCTTATTGTTTTTTTTGAAGGTTGGACAGTAGGACCACGTCCTACTGCATGTATATATTAAGGACCCAAAAGGGTGATTATGTTACAAATGTACAAGGGGAGGGGGGTGTCTCAAGAAATTACAAAGGATAGTCAGAGAGCCAGTAGGTTAATATAGTTAGTGGATAGAAGCTAGGATAGCAGGGATGAGGTGTCTCTTATCTACAGGGAGTCTATGAAAAATGTTGGCAAAATCGTTCCTAAACCTGGCTAGCCAGCTGTCAACCGAAGGGGTCACATGTCGAAAATAGTTATTGTTCCTTTCCTTCCACAGACTCCACGCAGCAACTAGGAAAGTGTCCATGAGCATTTTACGTTGATTCCCGGTCTTCAGGTGTTTCAACAGATGTAGCCGATCTCCAGTAGCAGGCCAGGTGATATTGAGCTTGAGCCAGCATCGTGTGCTAAACGTGCAGCGAAAGAAGAGATGCTCAAGGGTTTCTTCCACGTGTTCGCCACAGAGGAGACAGTCTAGGTTGGTCCCAATGTTATAGTGTCTTCTGCTGAGCATATTACGCGTGTTGAGACGATCCACTAGGATAAACCAACCAAAGACTTTGATTTTGGGGACACATATAGCTTTCCAAAGCCAATGAAACGCCTCGTGGACCTGAAGCTCTCGGAAACAAAATTTGTAGTACGCCGTGGTTTTAAATGTGGATGAGCCCCAGGTGCAAGTCCAAATATCTCTTTCATCCGATAGTTCAGTGGAGGATACCACACTTTGGATCCTTCTGAGTTCATCATGGGCTTGAGTTGAGAGAGGTAGATGAAAGGCTTCACCGATTTCAGGTACAGTAAGCATATTGCGGACCGATGCATCTTCTCGTAAGGTATATGAGAAAGCCCTAGGGAATTGTTCCTCGAGGATGTGATTACACCAGTCATCTTTCCAAAAGAGGGCTGTCTTCCCACTATGAATTTGGATCTTGGTCACACCTCGGTATGTGGGCATGAGCTTGACCAGTTCCCGCCACCAATGAGAGCCACAGGGTGGGGAAGCATGCGGTATATTGGCCACGTAATAGGTTTTCCAAATCAAACTAACCCAAGGGATGTCTAGTTGATTGTAGAATCTTTGTAGAAGTTTGAGCAGCATGGCATCATTTTGGACTTTGAGGTTGAGAACACCCAGACCACCTTTCTCCTTAGGACGACAAACCATGTCCCATGCAGCCAAAGAGTTACACTTGTCACCATCATCCGTTTTCTTGATCCATAGGCAATGTCGCCGTATCTTGTCCAATTGTTCAATAATTTTTCTAGGGAGACGGAGAACACCCATGGGGTAGATAGCCAGGGACGTGACAAGCGAGTTCATCAGACCTTTCTAGGGACACGGAGAACACCCATGATGTTCTTATTGTTGCAAATAGGAACTATGTGCCCGTAGATTTTATCGTTCTTGATATACATTGCAATCCTTCATGTCCTATTATTCTTGGCAGAGCTTTCCTTAGAACGATTGGTGCAATTATTGATATGAAGGAAGGTAATATTAGATTCCAATGTCCATTAAAGAAAGGCATGGAACACTTTCCTGGGAAGAAAATAAAATTACCATATGAATCTATCATGAGAGCCACTTATGGATTGCCTACCAAAGATGGCAATACCTAGATCTATCCTTGCTTTTATGCCTAGCTAGTGGCGTTAAATGATAGCGCTTGTTGGGAAGCAACCCAATTTTTTTTATTTTTTTTGCTTTTGCTTCAGTTTAGGAATAAATATTTGTTCTAGCCTCTGGTTAGATGTGTTTTTATGTTTTAATTAGTGTTTGTGCCAAGTTAAACCTATAGGATCTTCTTGGATGATAGTTATTTGATCTTGCAGAAATTTCCAGAAACTTTCTGTTCACGAAAATAGTTGTTAAAAATCACCAGAACGTGATAAAATATTGATTCCAATTGCTGCTGATCAATAAACAAATTTCCTAGGTTGTCCTATTGTGGCTGATTTTTTGGAGTTCAAGAAGTTTGCGTTAGTTATAGATTACTACAGACTGTTCTGTTTTTGACAGATTCTGTTTTTCATGTGTTGTTTGCTTATTTTGATGAATCTATGGCTAGTAAAATAGTTTATAAACCATAGAGAAGTTGGAATACAGTAGGTTTAACACCAATATAAATAAAGAATGAGTTCATTACCGTACCTTGAAGTGGTGTTTTGTTTTCTTTCGCTAACGGAGCTCACGAGATTTCTGTTGAGTTTTGTGTTGTGAAGTTTTCAAGTTTTGGGTGAAAGATTTTGATGGATTATGGAACAAGGAGTGGCAAGAGACTAAGCTTGGGTATGCCCATGGCACCCCCAAGATAATCTACGGACACCAAAGAGCCAAAGCTTGGGGATGCCCCGGAAGGCATCCCCTCTTTCGTCTACTTCCATCGGTAACTTTACTTGGAGCTATATTTTTATTCACGACATGATATGTGTTTTGCTTGGAGCGTCTTGTATGATTTGATTCTTTTATTTTTAGTTCACCACAATCATCCTTTCTGTACACACCTTTTGAGAGAGCCATACATGATTTGGAATTTGTTAGAATACTCTATGTGCTTCGCTTATATCTTTTGAGTTATATACTTTTGCTCTAGTACCTCACTTATATCTTTTAGAGCACGGTGGTGGATTTGTTTTATAGAAACTATTGATCTCTCATGATTCCATTAGATTATTTTGAGAGTCTTAAATAGCATGGTAATTTTCTTAAATAATCCTAATATGCTAGGTATTCAAGAATAGTAAAAACTTTCTTATGAGTGTTTTGAATACTAAGAGAAGTTTGATGCTTGATGATTGTTTTGAGATATGGAGGTAATAATATCAAAGTCGTGCTAGTTGAGTAGATGTGAATTTTGGAAATGCTTGTGTTGAAGTTTGCAAGTCCCGTAGCATGCACGTATGGTAAACGTTATGTAATAAATTTGAAACATGAGGTGTTCCTCCTTATGAGTGGCGGTCGGGGACGAGCGATGGTCTTTTCCTACCAATCTATCCCCCTAGGAGCATGCACGTAGTGCTTGATTTTTGATGACTTGTAGATTTTTGCAATAAGTATGTGAGTTCTTTATGACTAATGTTGAGTCCATGGATTATAAGCACTCTCACCCTTCCATCATTGCTAGCCTCTTCGGTACCATGCATGGCCCTTTCTTACATTGAGAGTTGGTGCAAACTTTGCCGGTGCATCCAAACCCCGTGATATGATACGCTCTTTCACACATAAACCTCCTTATATCTTCCTCAAAACAGCCACTATACCTACCTATTATGGCATTTCCATAGCCATTCCGAGATATATTGCCATGCAACTTTCCACCATTCCGTTTACCATGACACGTTCATCATTGTCATATTGCTTAGCATGATCATGTAGTTGACATAGTATTTGTGGCAAAGCCACCGTTCATAATTCTTTCATACATGTCACTCTTGGTTCATTGCATATCCCGGTACACCATCGGAGGCATTCATATAGAGTCATACTTTGTTCTAGTATCAAGTTGTAATCATTGAGTTGTAAATAAATAGAAGTGTGATGATCAACATTTTCTAGAGCATTGTCCCAAGTGAGGAATAAAAAAAGGAGAGAATGGCCATAAAAAAAAGCAGGCCCAGAAAAAATGAGAGAAAAAGAGAGAAGGGACAATGTTACTATCCTTTGCCACACTTTTTCTTCAAAGTAGCACCATAATCTTCATGATAGTGAGTCTCTTGTTTTATCACTTTCATATACTAGTGGGAATTTTTCATTATAGAACTTGGCTTGTATATTCCAACAATGGGCCTCCTCAAGTGCCCTAGGTCTTCGTGAGCAAGCAAGTTGGATGCACACCCACTTAGTATCTTTTATTGAGCTTTCATACATTTATAGCTCTAGTGCATCCGTTGCATGGCAATCCCTACTCCTTGCATTAACATCAATCGATGGGCATCTCCATAGCTCATTGATTAGCCTCGTTGATGTGAGACTTTCTCCTTTTTTGTCTTCTCCACATAACCCACATCATCATATTCTATTCCACCCATAGTGCTATGTCCATGTCTCGCGCTCATATATTGCGTGAAAGTTTATAGGTTTGAGATTACTAAAGTATGAAACAATTGCTTGGCTTGTCATCGGGGTTGTGCATGATGAGAGCATTCTTGTGTGACGAAAATGGAGCATGACTAAACTATATGATTTTGTAGGGATGAACTTTCTTTGGCCCTGTTATTTTGAGAAGACATAATTGCTTAGTTACTATGCTTGAATTATTATAATTTTTATGTCAATATGAACTTTTATCTTGAATCTTTCAGATCTGAATATTCATACCACAATTAAGAAGAATTACATTGAAATTATGCCAAGTAGCACTCCACATCAAAAATTCTGTTTTTATAATTTACCTACTCGAGGACGAGCATCAATTAAGCTTGGGGATGCTTGATACGTCTCCAACGTATCTATAATTTTTGATTGCTCCATGCTATATTATCTACTGTTTTGGACATTATTGGGCTTTATTATTCACTTTTATATTATTTTTGGGAGTAACCTATTAACCGGAGGCCCAGCCCAGAATTGCTGTTTTTTGCCTATTTCAGAGTTTCGCAGAAAAAGAATATCAAACGGAGCCCAAACGGAATGAAACCTTCGGGAGCGTGATTTTTGGAACGAACATGATCCAGGAGACTTGGACCCTACGTAAGAGAAGCTTCTAGGAGGTCACGAGGTAGGGGGGCGCGCCCTCCACCCTCGTGGGCCCCATGTTGCTCCACCGACGTACTTCTTCCTCCTATATATACCTACGTACACCCAAACGATCAGATATGGAGCCAAAAACCTAATTCCACCGCCGCAACCTTCTGTACCCACGAGATCCCATCTTGGGGCCTGTTCTGGAGCTCCGCCGGAGGGGACATCCATCACGGAGGGCTTCTACATCATCACCATAGCCTCTCCGATGAAGTGTGAGTAGTTTACCTCAGACCTTCGGGTCCATAGTTAGTAGCTAGATGGCTTCCTCTCTCTTTTTTGATCTCAATACAATGTTCTCCCCCTCTCTCGTGGAGATCTATTCGATGTAATCTTCTTTTGCGGTGTGTTTGTTGAGATCGATGAATTGTGGGTTTATGATCAAGTTTATCTATGAACAATATTTGAATCTTCTCTGAATTCTTTTATGTATGATTGGTTATCTTTGCAAGTCTCTTCGAATTATCAGTTTGGTTTGGCCTACTAGATTGACCTTTCTTGCAATGGGAGAAGTGCTTAGCTTTGCGTTCAATCTTGCGGTGTCCTTACCTAGTGACAGTAGGGGCAGCAAGGCACGTATTGTATTGTTGCCATCGAGGATAACAAGATGGGGTTTTTATCATATTTCATGAATTTATCCCTCTACATCATGTCATCTTGCTTAAGGCGTTACTCTGTTTTCATGAACTTAATACTCTAGATGCATGCTGGATAGCGGTCGATGAGTGGAGTAATAGTAGTAGATGCAGGCAGGAGTCGGTCTACTTGTCTCGGACGTGATGCCTATATACATGATCATACCTAAATATTCTCATAACTATGCTCAATTCTGTCAATTGCTCAACAGTAATTCGTTCACCCACCGTAAAATACTTACGCTCTTGAGAGAAGCCACTAGTGAAACCTATGGCCCCCGGGTCTATCTTCATCATATTAATCTTCCAACACTTAGTTATTTCCTTTGATTTTTACTTTGCTTTTATTTAACTTTGCATCTTTATCATAAAAATACCAAAAAAATTATCCTATCATATCTATCAGATCTCACTCTCGTAAGTGACCGTGAAGGGATTGACAACCCCTTATCGCGTTGGTTGCGAGGATTTATTTGTTTTGTGTAGGTGCGAGGGACTCACGCGTAGCCTCCTACTGGATTGATACCTTGGTTCTCAAAAACTGAGGGAAATACTTACGCTACTTTGCTGCATCACCCTTTCCTCTTCAAGGGAAAACCAACGTAGTGCTCAAGAGGTAGCAGTCAGCACTATACACGGCCCCCAACACATATCCTACAAACACCAGAAACTAGTTGCAACTCCTGGACAGAGATCAAGGCGATTAATAAGTCGAGAGGGGCACTTAAGCATTCCAATGCGTGGTAGTAGCTGTTCATGGATCACAAACACAGAACTCAGTTCCTGAGGAAGGTTTCAATGAGAAAACCCACCATGTACTCCTACATGGCCTCTCACTGCTACCTTTACCAAATCGTGTTCACACACTTAGCTCGCAACAGTAGGACATGTTCACCACATTCCAATTCATCCCCCATGAATCAGACCTGACTCAACTCTAAGCAGTAGCAGGCATGATGCTACCTCTTGAGCACTGCGTTGATTTTCCCTTGAAGAGGAAAGGGTGATGCAGCAAAGTAGTGTAAGTATTTCCCTCAGTTTTTGAGAACCAAGGTATTCCAGTAGGAGGCTACGCTCGAGTCCCTCGCACCTACACAAAACAAATAAATCCTTGCAACCAACACGATAAGGGGTTGTCAATCCCTACACGTTCACTTACCAGAGTGAGATCTGATAGATATGATAGGATAATATTTTTGGTATTTTTATGATAAAGATGCAAAGTAAAATAAAAGCAAAGTAAAAAGCAAAGGAAATAACTAAGTGTTGGAAGATTAATATGATGAAGATAGACCCAGGGGCCATAGGTTTCACTAGTGGCTTCTCTCAAGAGCATAAGTATTTTACGGTGGGTGAACGAATTACTGTTGAGAAATTGACAGAATTGAGCATAGTTATGAGAATATCTAGGTATGATCATGTATATAGGCATCACGTCCGAGACAAGTAGACCGACTCCTGCCCGCATCTACTACTATTACTCCACTCATCGACCGCTATCCAGCATGCATCTAGAGTATTAAGTTCATAAGAACAGAGTAACGCCTTAAACAAGATGACATGATGTAGAGGGATAAATTCATGCAATATGATAAAAACCCCATCTTGTTATCCTCGATGGCAACAATACAATACGTGCCTTGATGCCCCTACTGTCACTGGGAAAGGACACCGCAAGATTGAACCCAAAGCTAAGCACTTCTCCCATTGCAAGAAAGATCAATCTAGTACGCCAAACCAAACTGATAATTCGAAGAGACTTGCAAAGATAACCAATCATACATAAAAGAATTTAGAAGATTCAAATATTGTTCATAGATAAACTTGATCATAAACCCACAATTCATCGGTCTCAACAAATACACCGCAAAAGAAGATTACATCGAATAGATCTCCACGAGAGAGGGGGAGAACATTGTATTGAGATCCAAAAAGAGAGAAGAAGCCATCTAGCTACTAACTATGGATCTGAAGGTCTGAAGTAAACTACTGACAGTTCATCAGAGGGGCTATGGTGTTGATGTAGAAGCCCTCCGTGATCGATGCCCCCTCCGGTGGAGCTCCGGAACAGGCCCCAAGATGGGATTTCGTGGGTACAGAAGGTTGCAGCGGTGGAATTAGGTTTTTGGCTCCGTATCTGATCGTTTGGGGGTACGTAGGTATATATAGGAGGAAGGAGTACGTCGGTGGAGCAAAAGGGGGCCCACGATGGTGGAGGGCGCGCCCTGGGGGGGGGTAGGCGCGCCCCCCTACCTCGTGGCCTCCACTTCTGTTTCTTGACGTAGGGTCCAAGTCTCCTGGATCATATTCTTCCTAAAAATCACGTTCCCGAATGTTTCATTCCGTTTGGACTCCGTTTGATATTCTTTTTCTGCGAAACTCTGAAATAGGCAAAAAACAACAATTCTGGGCTGGGCCTCCGGTTAATAGGTTAGTCCCAAAAATAATATAAAAGCAAATAATAAAGCCCAATAATGTCCAAAACAGTAGATAATATAGCATGGAGCAATCAAAAATTATAGATACGTTGGAGACGTATCAGGCATCCCCAAGCTTAATTCCTGCTCCTACTCGAGTAGGTAAATGATAAAAACAGAATTTTTGATGCGGAGTGCTACTTGGCATAATTTCAATGTAATTCTTCTTGTTGGGGATCGTAGCAGAATTTTAAAATTTTCTACGCATCACCAAGATCCATCTATGGAGTATACTAGCAACGAGGGGAAAGGAGTGCATCTACATACCCTTGTAGATCGCGAGCGGAAGCGTTCCAATGAACGAGGTTGATGGAGTCGTACTCGTCGTGATTCAAATCACCGATGACCGAGTGCCGAACGGACGACACCTTCGTGTTCAACACACGTACGGAGCAGCAATGTCTCCTCCTTCTTGATCCAGCAAGGGGGAAGGAGAGGTTGATGGAGATCCAGCAACACGACGGCATGGTGGTGGATGTAGCGGGGTCTCGGCAGGGCTTCGCCAAGCGTCTGCGAGAGGGAGAGGTGTTGCAGGGGAGAGAGGGAGGCGCTCAAGGCTGGTGTATTGCTGCCCTCCCTCCCCCACTTTATATAGGCCCCCTCGGAGGGGGGGGGGGGGCGCCGGCCAAGAACCCATCTACATGGGGGGGCTGCGGCCAGGGGGGAGACTTGCCCCCCATGGCAAGTGGGGCGCCCCCCACCCTAGGGTTTCCAACCCTAGGCGCAGGGGAGAGGCCCATGGGGGGCGCCCCAACACACTAAGGGCTGGTTCCCTTCCCACTTAGCCCATGGGGCCCTCCGGGATAGGTGGCCCCACCCGATGGACCCCCGGGACCCTTCCGGTTGTCCCGGTACAATACCGATAACCCCCGAAACATTCCCGGTGGCCGAAACTCGACTTCCTATATATAATTCTTCACCTCCGGACCATTCCGGAACTCCTCGTGACGTCCGGGATCTCATCCGGGACTCCGAACAACTTTCGGGTTTCCGCATATTCATATCTCTACAACCCTAGCGTCACCGAACCTTAAGTGTGTAGACCCTATGGGTTCGGGAGACATGCAGACATGACCGAGACGCCTCTCCGGTCAATAACCAACAGCGGGATCTAGATACCCATGTTGGCTCCCACATGTTCCACGATGATCTCATCGGATGAACCACGATGTCGAGGATTCAATCAATCACGTATACAATTCCCTTTGTCAATCGGTATGTTACTTGCCCGAGATTCGATCGTTGGTATCCCAATACCTTGTTCAATCTCATTACCGGCAAGTCTCTTTACTCGTACCGCAATGCACACATTGAGATCATTATGATGATGCATTACCGAGTGGGCCCAGAGATACCTCTCCGTCATATGGAGTGACAAATCCCAGTCTCGATCCGTGCCAACCCAACAGACACTTTCGGAGATACCCGTAGTGTACCTTTATAGTCACCCAGTTACGTTGTGACGTTTGGCACACCCAAAGTACTCCTACGGTATCCGGGAGTTGCACGATCTCATGGTCTAAGGAAAAGATACTTGACATTGGAAAAGCTCTAGCAAACGAACTACACGATCTTTGAGCTATGCTTAGGCTTGGGTCTTGTCCATCACATCATTCTCCTAATGATGTGATCCCGTTATCAATGACATCCAATATCCATAGTCAGGAAACCATGACTATCTGTTGATCAACGAGCTAGTCAACTAGAGGCTTACTAGGGACACGTTGTGGTCTATGTATTCACACATGCATTACGATTTCCGGATAACACAATTATAGCATGAACAATAGACAATTACCATGAACAAAGAAATACAATAATAACCATTTATTATTTCCTCTAGGGCATATTTCCAACAGTCTCCCACTTGCACTAGAGTCAATAATCTAGTTACATTGTGATGAATCGAACACCCATTGCTTCCTGGTGTTGATCATGTTTTGCTCTAGGGAGAGGTTTAGTCAACGGATCTGCTACATTCAGGTCCGTATGTACTTTACAAATATCTATGTCTCCATTTTGAACACTTTCACGAATGGAGTTGAAGCGACGCTTGATATGCCTGGTCTTCCTGTGAAACCTGGGCTCCTTCGCAAGGGCAATAGCTCCAGTGTTGTCACAGAAGAGAGTCATCGGGCCCGACGCATTGGGAATCACCCCTAGGTCGGTAATGAACTCCTTCATCCAGACTGCTTCCTGTGCTGCCTCCGAGGCTGCCATGTACTCCGCTTCACATGTAGATCCCGCCACGACGCTTTGCTTGCAACTGCACCAGCTTACTGCTCCTCCATTCAAAATATACACGTATCCGGTTTGTGACTTCGAGTCATCCAGATCTGTGTCGAAGCTAGCGTCGACGTAACCCTTTACGACGACCTCTTCGTCACCTCCATAAACGAGAAACATATCCTTAGTCCTCCTCAGGTACTTCAGGATATTCTTAACCGCTGTCCAGTGTTCCATGCCGGGATTACTTTGGTACCTTCCTACCAAACTTACGGCAAGGTTTACATCAGGTCTGGTACACAGCATGGCATACATAATAGACCCTATGGCCGAGGCATAGGGGATGACACTCATCTTTTCTCTATCTTCTGCCGTGGTCGGGCATTGAGCCGTGCTCAATTGCACACCTTGCAATACAGGCAAGAACCCCTTCTTGGACTGATCCATATTGAACTTCTTCAATATGTTGTCAAGGTACGTACTCTGTGAAAGACCAATGAGGCGTCTCGATCTATCTCTATAGATCTTGACGCCTAATATATAAGCAGCTTCTCCAAGGTCCTTCATTGAAAAACACTTATTCAAATAGGCCTTTATACTTTCCAAGAATTCTATATCATTTCCCATCAATAATATGTCATCCACATATAATAAGAGAAATGCTACAGAGCTCCCACTCACTTTCTTGTAAACACAGGCTTCTCCATAAGTCTGTGTAAACCCAAACGCTTTGATCATCTCATCAAAGCGAATGTTCCAACTCCGAGATGCTTGCACCAGTCCATAGATGGAGCATTGGAGCTTGCATACTTTGTTAGCATTCTTAGGATCGACAAAACCTTCCGGCTGCATCATATACAATTCTTCCTTAAGGAAGCCGTTAAGGAATGCCGTTTTGACGTCCATCTGCCATATCTCATAATCATAGTATGCGGCAATTGCTAAGATGATTCGGACGGACTTCAGCTTCGCTACGGGTGAGAAAGTCTCATCCTAGTCAACCCCTTGAACTTGTCGATAACCCTTAGCGACAAGTCGAGCCTTATAGATGGTCACATTACCATCCGCGTCTGTCTTCTTCTTAAAGATCCATTTGTTTTCTATGGCTCGCCGATCATCGGGCAAGTTAGTCAAAGTCCATACTTCGTTTTCATACATGGATCCTATCTCGGATTTCATGGCTTCTAGCTATTTGTCGGAATCCGGGCCCGCCATCGCTTCTTCATAGTTCGAAGGTTCACCGTTGTCTAACAACATGATTTCCAGGACAGGGTTGCCGTACCACTCTGGTGCGGAACGTGTCCTTGTGGACCTACGAACATCAGCAGTAACTTGATCCGAAGCTTCATGATCATCATCATTAACATCCTCCCCAGTCGGTGTAGGCACCACGGGAACATCTTCCCGCGCTGCGCTACTTTCCGGTTCGGAAGGGGTGACTATCACCTCATCAAGTTCCACTTTCCTCCCACTCAATTCTTTCGAGAGAAACTCCTTCTCCAGAAAGGACCCGTTCTTGGCAACAAAGATCTTGCCTTCAGGTCTGAGGTAGAAGGTATACCCAATGGTTTCCTTAACGTATCCTATGAAGACGCATTTTTCCGACTTGGGTTCGAGCTTTTCAGGTTGAAGTTTCTTGACATAAGCAGCGCATCCCCAAACTTTTAGAAACGACAGCTTAGGTTTCTTCCCAAACTATAATTCATACGGTGTCGTTTCAACGGATTTCGACGGAGCCCTATTTAATGTGAATGCAGCTGTCTCTAGAGCGTATCCCCAAAATGATAGCGGTACATCGGTAAGAGACATCATAGATCGCACCATATCTAATAGAGTGCGATTACGACGTTCCGACACACCATTTCGCTGAGGTGTTCCAGGCGGCGTGAGTTGTGAAACGATTCCACATTTCCTTAAGTGTGTGCCAAATTCATGACTTAAATATTCTCCTCCACGATCTGATCGTAGGACCTTTATTTTCCTGTCACGTTGATTCTCAACCTCACTCTGAAATTCCTTGAACTTTTTAAAGGTTTCAGACTTGTGTTTCATTAGGTAGACATACCCATATCTACTTAAGTCATCAGTGAGAGTGAGAACATAACGATATCCTCCGCGAGCTTCAACACTCATTGGACCGCACACATCGGTATGTATGATTTCCAATTAGTTGGTTGCTCGCTCCATTGTTCCGGAGAACGGAGTCTTGGTCATCTTACCCATGAGGCATGGTTCACACGTGTCAAATGATTCGTAATCAAGAGACTCTAAAAGTCCATCTGCATGGAGCTTCTTCATGCGTTTGACACCAATGTGACCAAGGCGGCAGTGCCACAAGTATGTGGGACTATCGTTATCAACTTTACATCTTTTGGTATTCACACTATGAATATGTGTAACATCACGTTCGAGATTCATCAAGAATAAACCATTGACCAGCGGGGCATGACCATAAAACATAGCTCTCAAATAAATAGAACAACCATTATTCTCGGATTTAAATGAGTAGCCATCTCGAATTAAACAAGATCCAGATACAATGTTCATGCTCAAAACTGGCACTAAATAACAATTATTGAGGTTTAAAACTAATCCCGTAGGTAGATGCAGAGGTAGCGTCCAGACGGCGATCACATCGACCTTGGAACCATTCCCGACGCGCATCGTCACCTTGTCCTTTGCCAGTCTCCGTTTATTCCGCAGTTCCTGTTTTGAGTTACAAATATGAGCAACCGCACCGGTATCAAATACCCAGGAGCTACTACGAGTACTGGTAAGGTACACATCAATTACATGTATATCACATATACCTTTGGTGTTGCCGGCCTTCTTGTCCGCTAAGTATTTGGGGCAGTTCCGCTTCCAGTGACCACTTCCCTTGCAATAAAAGCACTCAATCTCAGGCTTGGGTCCATTCCTTGACTTCTTGCCGGCAACTGGCTTACCGGGCGCGGCAACTCCCTTGCCGTCCTTCTTGAAGTTCTTCTTACCCTTGCCCTTCTTAAACTTAGTGGTTTTATTCACCATCAACACTTGATGTTCTTTTCTGATCTCCACCTCCGCTGATTTCAGCATTGAATATACCTCAGGAATGGTCTTTTCCATCCCCTGCATATTGAAGTTCATCACAAAGCTCTTGTAGCTTGGTGGAAGCGACTGAAGGATTCTTTCAATGACCGCGTCATCCGGGAGATTAACTCCCAGCTGAGACAAGCGGTTGTGTAACCCAGACATTCTGAGTATGTGCTCACTAACAGAACTATTTTCCTCCATTTTACAGCTGAAGAACTTGTCGGAGACTTCATATCTCTCGACCCGGGCATGAGCTTGGAAAACCATTTTCAGCTCCTCGAACATCTCATATGCTCCATGTTTCTCAAAACGCTTTTGGAGACCCGGTTCTAAGCTGTAAAGCATGCCGCACTGAACGAGGGAGTAATCATCAGCACGTGATTGCCAAGCGTTCATAACGTCTTGGTTCTCTGGGATTGGTGCTTCACCTAGCGGTGCTTCTAGGACATAATCTTTCTTGGCAGCTATGAGGATGATCCTCAGGTTCCGGACCCAGTCCGTATAGTTACTGCCATCATCTTTCAGCTTGGTTTTCTCTAGGAACGCGTTGAAGTTGAGGACAACGTGGGCCATTTGATCTACAAGACATAGTGTAAAGATTTTAGACTAAGTTCATGATAATTAAGTTCATTTAATCAAATTACTCAATGAACTCCCACTCAGATAGACATCCCTCTAGTCATCTAAGTGAAACATGATCCGAGTTAACTAGGCCGTGTCCGATCATCACGTGAGACGGACTAGTCAAGATCGGTGAACATCTCCATGTTGATCGTATCTTCTATACGACTCATGCTCGACCTTTCGGTCCTCCGTGTTCCGAGGCCATGTCTGTACATGCTAGGCTCGTCAAGTCAACCTAAGTGTATTGCGTGTGTTCCGAGGCCATGTCTGTACATGCTAGGCTCGTCAACACCCGTTGTATGCGAACGTTAGAATCTATCACACCCGATCATCACGTGGTGCTTCGAAACAACGAACCTTCGCAACGGTGCACAGTTAGGGGGAACACTTTCTTGAAATTATTATAAGGGATCATCTTACTTACTACCGTCGTTCTAAGCAAATAAGATGCAAAACATGATAAACATCACATGCAATCAAATAGTGACATGATATGGCCAATATCATTTTGCTCCTTTGATCTCCATCTTCGGGGCACCATGATCATCTTCGTCACCGGCATGACACCATGATCTCCATCATTGTGTCTTCATGAAGTTGTCACG
Source organism: Aegilops tauschii subsp. strangulata (assembly GCF_002575655.3). Taxonomy (NCBI): domain Eukaryota; kingdom Viridiplantae; phylum Streptophyta; class Magnoliopsida; order Poales; family Poaceae; genus Aegilops; species Aegilops tauschii. The sequence goes on along the minus strand of NC_053040.3, from coordinate 31,056,398 downwards.
CCAACGATTACTTCTAATTCTATGGCTAACGCATTTAGCAATAAAGTAAAGTAATTTACATGGCGTTATTCAATGACACGCAGGTCATACAAAAAATAAAGACAACTCCTATGGCTCCTGCCGGTTGTCATATTCATCGACATGCAAGTCGTGATTCCTATTACAAGAATAGGATCAATCTCATACATCACATATATCATACATCACATCTTCTGGCCATATCACATCACATAGCACATGCTGCAAAAACAAGTTAGACGTCCTCTAATTGTTGTTGCAAGTTTTTACGTGGCTTGTATAGGTTTCTAGCAAGAACGTTTCTTACCTACGTAAAACCACAACGTGATATGCCAATTTCTATTTACCCTTCATAAGGACCCTTTTCATCAAATCCGTTCCGACTAAAGTAGGAGAGACAGACACCCGCTAGCCACCTTATGCAACTAGTGCATGTCAGTCGGTGGAACCTGTCTCACGTAAGCGTACGTGTAAGGTCGGTCCGGGCCGCTTCATCCCACAATGCCGCCGAAACAAGATAAGACTAGTAGCGGCAAGAAGAATTGGCAACATCTACGCCCACAACTGCTTTGTGTTCTACTCATGCATAGTAACTACGCATAGGCCTGGCTCATGATGCCACTGTTGGGGATCGTAGCAGAATTTTAAAATTTTCTACGCATCACCAAGATCCATCTATGGAGTATACTAGCAACGAGGGGAAAGGAGTGCATCTACATACCCTTGTAGATCGCGAGCGGAAGCGTTCCAATGAACGAGGTTGATGGAGTCGTACTCGCCGTGATTCAAATCACCGATGACCGAGTGCCGAACGGACGGCACCTCCGCGTTCAACACACGTACGTAGCAGCGACGTCTCCTCCTTCTTGATCCAGCAAGGGGGAAGGAGAGGTTGATGGAGATCCAGCAGCACGACGGCGTGGTGGTGGATGTAGCGGGGTCTCGGCAGTGCTTCGCCAAGCGTCTGCGAGAGGGAGAGGTGTTGCAGGGGAGAGAGGGAGGCGCTCAAGGCTGGTGTATTGCTGCCCTCCCTCCCCCCCTTTATATAGGCCCCCTGGGAGGGGGGGGCGCCGGCCAAGAACCCATCTACATGGGGGGACTGCGGCCAGGGGGGAGACTTGCCCCCCAAGGCAAGTGGGGCGCCCCCCACCCTAGGGTTTCCAACCCTAGGCGCAGGGGGGAGGCCCATGGGGGGCGCCCCAGCCCACTAAGGACCGGTTCTGTTCCCACTTCAGACCATGGGGCCCTCCGGGATAGGTGGCCCCACCCGGTGGAGCCCCGGGACCCTTCCGGTGGTCCCGGTACAATACCGATAATCCCCGAAACTTTCCCGGTGGCCGAAACTTGACTTCCTATATATAATTCTTCACCTCCAGACCATTCCGGAACTCCTCGTGACGTCCGGGATCTCATCCGGGACTCCGAACAACTTCCGGGTTTCCGCATATTCATATCTCTACAACCCTAGCGTCACCGAACCTTAAGTGTGTAGACCCTACGGGTTCGGGAGACATGCAGAAATGACCGAGACGCCTCTCCGGTCAATAACCAACAGCGGGATCTAGATACCCATGTTGGCTCCCACATGTTCCACGATGGTCTCATCGGATAAACCACGATGTCGAGGATTCAACCAATCCCGTATAGAATTCCCTTTGTCAATCGGTATGTTACTTGCCCGAGATTCGATCGTCGGTATCCCAATACCTTGTTCAATCTCGTTACCGGCAACTCTCTTTACTCGTACCGCAATGCATGATCCCATGACTAACTCCTTAGTCACATTGAGCTCATTATGATGATGCATTACCGAGTGGGCCTAGAGATACCTCTCCATCATACGGAGTGACAAATCCCAGTCTCGATCCGTGCCAACCCAACAGAACTTCCGGAGATACCCGTAGTGTACCTTTATAGTCACCCAGTTACGTTGTGGCGCTTGGCACAACCAAAATACTCCTACGGTATCCGGGAGTTGCACGATCTCATGGTCTAAGGAAAAGATACTTGACATTGGAAAAGCTCTAGCAAACGAACTACACGATCTTTGAGCTATGCTTACGCTTGGGTCTTGTCCATCACATCATTCTCCTAATGATGTGATCCCCTTATCAATGACATCCAATATCCATAGTCAGGAAACCATGACTATCTGTTGATCCACGAGCCAGTCAACTAGAGGCTTACTAGGGACACGTTGTGGTCTATGTATTCACACATGCATTACGATTTCCGCATAACACGATTATAGCATGAACAATTGACAATTACCATGAACAAAGAAATACAATAATAACCATTTATTATTGCCTCTAGGGCATATTTCCAACACTTCTTAATTGTGGTATGAATATTTAGATTCGAAACATTCAAGAAAAAAGTTTAATATTGACATAAAATTACTAATACTTCAAGCATACTAACAAAGCAATTATGTCTTCTCAAAATAACATGGCCAAAGAAAGTTATCCCTACAAAATCATATAGTCTGGCTATGCTCTATCTTCACCACACAAAGTATTTAAATCGTGCACAACCCCGATGACAAGCCAATCAATTGTTTCATACTTTTGACGTTCTCAAACTTTTTTCAATCTTCACGGAATACATGAGCGTGAGCCATGGACATAGCACTATATGTGGAATAGAATGGTGGTTGTGGAGAAGACAAAAAGGGGGAAGATAGTCTCACATCAACTAGGCGTATCAACGGACTATGGAGATGCCCATCAATAGATATCAATGTGAGTGAGTAGCGATTGCCATGCAACGGATGCACTAGAGCTATAAGTATATGAAATCTCAACAAAAAGAAACTACGTGGGTGTGCATCCAACTCGCTTGTTCACGAAGACCTAGGGCATTTTGAGGAAGCCCATCATTGGAATATACAAGCCAAGTTCTATAATGAAAAATTCCCACTAGTATATGAAAGTGACAAAATGAGAGACTCTCTATCATGAAGATCATGGTGCTACTTTGAAGCACAACTGTGGTAAAAGGATAGTAACATTGTCCCTTCCCTCTTTTTCTCTCATTTTTTTTATTTGGGCCTTCTCTCTTTTTTTATGGCCTCTTTTTTCTTTCTTTTTTTCGTCCGGAGTCTCATGCCGACTTGTGGGGGAATCATAGTCTCCATCATCCTTTCCTCACTTGGGACAATGCTCTAAAAATGAAGATCATCACACTTTTATTTTCGTACAACTCAACAATTACAACTCGATACTTAGAACAAAATATGACTCTATATGAATGCCTCCGGCGGTGTACCGGGATATGCAATGAATCAAGAGTGACATGTATGAAAGAATTACGAATGGTGGCTTTGCCACAAATACGATGTCAACTACATGATCATGCAAAGCAATTTGACAATGATGGAGCGTGTCATAATAAACGGAATGGTGGAAAGTTGCATGGCAATATATCTCGGAATGGCTATGGAAATGCCATGATAGGTAGGTATGGTGGCTGTTTTGAGGAAGGTTTATGGTGGGTGTATGATACCGGCGAAAAGTGCGCGGTACTAGAGAGGCTAGCAATGGTGGAAGGAAGAAGGGTGCGTATAATCCATGGAGTCAACATTAGTCATAAAGAACTCATATACCTATTGCAAAAATCTACAAGTTATCAAAGCAAAGTATTATGCGCATGCTCCTAGGGGGATAGATTGGTAGGAAAACACCATCGCTCATCTCCGACCGCCACTCATAAGGAAGACAATCAATAAATCATGCTCCGACTTCATCACATAACGGTTCACCATACGTGCATGCTACGGGAATCACAAACTTTAACACAAGTATTTCTCAAATTCACAACTACTCAACTAGCATGACTCTAATATCACCATCTTTATATCTCAAAACAATTATCAAGCATCAAACTTTTCTTAGTATTCAACACACTCATAAGAAAGTTTTTACTAATCTTGAATACCAAGCATATTAGGATTATTTAAGCAAATTACCATGCTATTTAAGACTCTCAAAATAATCTAAGTGAAGCTTGAGAGATCAATAGTTTCTATAAAACAAATCCACCACCGTGCTCTAAAAGATATAAGTGAAGTACTAGAGAACAACTATATAACTCAAAAGATATAAGCGAAGCACATAGAGGATTCTAACAAATTCCAAATCATGTATGTCTCTCTCAAAAGGTGTGTACAGCAAGGATAATTGTGTTAACTAAAAAGCAAAGACTCATATCATACAAGACGCTCCAAGCAAAACACATATCATGTGGTGAATAAAAATATAGCTCCAAGTAAAGTTACCGATGGAAGTAGACGAAAGAGGGGATGCCTTCCAGGGCATCCCCAAGCTTTGGCTTTATGGTTTCCTTAGATTATCTTGGGGGTGCCATGGGCATCCCCAAGCTTAGGCTCTTGCCACTCCTTGTTCCATAATCCATCAGAATCTTTCACCCAAAACATGAAAACTTCACAACACAAAACTCAACAGAAAATCTCGTGAGCTCCGTTAGCGAAAGAAAACAACAGACCACTTCAAGGTACTGTAATGAACTCATTCTTTATTTATATTGGTGTTAAACCTACTGTATTCCAACTTCTCTATGGTTTATAAACTATTTTACTAGCCATAGATTCATCAAAATAAGCAAACAACACACGAAAAACAGAATCTGTGAAAAACAGAACAGTCTGTAGTAATCTGTAACTAACGCAAACTTCTGGAACTCCAAAAAATCAGCCAAAATAGGACGACCTACAAAATTTGTTTATTGATTAGCAGCAATTGGAATCACTATTTTATCACGTTCTGGTGATTTTTAACAATTATTTTCGTGAGCAGAAAGTTTCTGGAAATTACAGCAAGATCAAATAACTATCATCCAAGAAGATCCTATAGGTTTAACTTGGCACAAACATTAATTAAAACATAAAAACACATCTAACCAGAGTCTAGAACAAATATTTATTCCTAAACAGAAGCAAAAAGCAAAAAAAAAAAACTAAAAAAAATACTGGGTTGCCTCCCAACAAGCGCTATCGTTTAACGCCCCTAGCTAGGCATAAAAGCAAGGATAGATCTAGGTATTGCCATCTTTGGTAAGCAAACCATATGTGGCTCTCATGATAGATTCATATGGTAATTTTATTTTCTTCCTAGGGAAGTGTTCCATGCCTTTCTTTAATGGAAATTGGGATCTAATATTCCCTTCCTTCATATCAATAATTGCACCAATCGTTCTAAGGAAAGGTCTACCAAGAATAATAGGACATGAAGGATTGCAATCTATATCAAGAACGATAAAATCTATGGGCACATAGTTCCTATTCACAACAATAAGAACATCATTAATTCTTCCCATAGGTTTCTTAATAGTGGAATCCGCAAGGTGCAAGTTTAGAGAGCAATCATCAAAATCACGGAAATCTAGCAAATCGCACAAAGTTTTGGGAATAGTGGAAACACTAGCACCCAAATCACATAAAGCATATAACTCATGATCCTTAATCTTAATTTTAATAGTAGGTTCCCACTCATCATAAAGTTTTCTAGGGATAGAAACTTCCAACTCAAGATTTTCTTCATAAGATTGCATCAAGGCATCAACGATATGTTTGGTAAAAGCCTTATTTTGACAATAGGCATGAGGAGAATTTAGCACAGATTGCAATAAGGAAATACAATCTATCAAAGAGCAATTTTCATAATTAAATTCGTTGAAATCCAAAATAGTGGGTTTATTAACATCTAGGGTTTTGGTTTCTTCAATCCCACTATTATCAATTTTAGCATCAAGATCTAAAAACTCCGAATTTTTGGAACGCCTTCTAGGTAAAGGTGGATCATATTCAATCCCATCATTATCAAGATTCATATTGCAAAACAAAGATTTAATAGGGGACACATCAATAACTTTTAGATCTTCATCTTTATTTTCATAGAAATCCGGTTTAGCGGCCATCTTATTAACTAAGGTAGCCTGATTATCCGATATTTCCCCTATCAACTTCTCAAGACGAGCAATTTGGGATCTCAAACCATGAAATTCTTTAGACATATCATCGAGCTCTTTATTCATATAACTCATAAAGCTTTTTTGTTCCTTAAGCTCGTTTTTGAAGAAATTATTATGCTCAAATTGCAAAACCATAAAACTCCCGACGTTGCTTTTGAGCTCTTCTAATCTTTTAGGATGAAGATCACCAAATCTAGGTAGAGCCATCGTGACAAACAAGCAATCCAACACATGAGCAAACAAAAAGCAAGCTAAAAAGAGGCAAACGGAAAAGAGAGGGCGAATAAAACGGCAAGGGTGAAGTGGGGGAGAGGAAAACGAGAGGCAAATGGCAAATAATGTAATGCGGGAGATAAGGGATTGTGATGGGTACTTGGTATGTTGACTTCTGCGTAGACCTCCCCGGCAACGGCGCCAGAAATCCTTCTTGCTACCTCTTGAGCACTGCGTTGGTTTTCCCTTGAAGAGGAAAGGGTGATGCCGCAAAGTAGCGTAAGTATTTCCCTCAGTTTTTGAGAACCAAGGTATCAATCCAGTAGGAGGCTACGCGCGAGTCCCTCGCACGTACACAAAACAAATAAATCCTCGCAACCAACGCGATAAGGGGTTGTCAATCCCTACACGGTCACTTACGAGAGTGAGATCTGATAGATATGATACGATAATATTTTTGGTATTTTTATGACAAAGATGCAAAGTAAAATAAAAAGCAAAGTAAAAAAGCAAAGGAAATAACTAAGTGTTGGAAGATTAATATGATGAAGATAGACCCGGGGGCCATAGCTTTCACTAGTGGCTTCTCTCAAGAGCATAAGTATTTTACGGTGGGTGAACGAATTACTGTTGAGCAATTGACAGAATTGAGCATAGTTATGAGAATATCTAGGTATGATCGTGCATATAGGCATCACGTCCGAGACAAGTAGACCGACTCCTGCCTGCATCTACTACTATTACTCCACTCATCGACCGCTATCCAGCATGCATATAGAGTATTAAGTTCATAAGAACAGAGTAATGCCTTAAGCAAGATAACATGATGTAGAGGGATAAATTCATGCAATATGATAAAAACCCCATCTTGTTATCCTCGATGGCAACAATACAATACGTGCCTTGATGCAAGCTAAGCACTTCTCCCATTGCAAGAAATATCAATCTAGTAGGCCAAACCAAACTGATAATTCGAAGAGACTTGCAAAGATAACCAATCATACATAAAAGAATTCAGAAGATTCAAATATTGTTCATAGATAAACTTGATCATAAACCCACAATTCATCGGTCTCAACAAACACACCTCAAAAGAAGATTACATCGAATAGATCTCCACGAGAGAGGGGGAGAACATTGTATTGAGATCCAAAAAGAGAGAAGAAGCCATCTAGCTACTAACTATGGACCCGAAGGTCTGAAGTAAACTACTCACACTTCATCGGAGGGGCAATGGTGTTGATGTAGAAGCCCTCCGTGATCGATGCCCCCTCCGGCGGAGCTCCGGAACAGGCCCCAAGATGGGATCTCGTGGGTACAGAAGGTAGTGGCAGTGGAATTAGGTTTTTGGCTCCGTATCTGATCGTTTGGGGGTACGTAGGTATATATAGGAGGAAGGAGTACGTCGCTGGAGCAACAGGGGGCCCACGAGGGTGGAGGGCGCAACCTGGGGGGGTAGGCACGCCCCCCTACCTCGTGGCCTCCTCTTTTGTTTCTTGACATAGGGTCCAAGTCTCCTGGATCATACTCTTCCTAAAAATCACGTTCCCGAAGGTTTCATTCCGTTTGGACTCCGTTTGATATTCTTTTTCTGCGAAACTCTGAAATAGGCAAAAAAACAGCAATTCTAGGGTGGGCCTCCGGTTAATAGGTTAGTCCCAAAAATAATATGAAAGTGAATAATAAAGCCCAATAATGTCCAAAACAGTAGATAATATAGCATGGAGCAATAAAAAATTATAGATACGTTGGAGACGTATCAAGCATCCCCAAGCTTAATTCCTGCTCGTCCTCGAGTAGGTAAATGATAAAAACAGAATTTTTGATGCGGAGTGCTACTTGGCATAATTTCAATGTAATTCTTCTTAATTGTGGTATGAATATTTAGATTCGAAAGTTTCAAGACAAAAGTTTAATACTGACAGAATAATAATAATACTTCAAGCATACTAACAAAGCTATTATGTCTTCTCAAAATAACATGGCCAAAGAAAGTTATCCCTACAAAATCATATAGTATGGCTATGCTCTATCTTCACCACACAAAGTATTTAAATCATGCACAACCCCGATGACAAGCCAAGCAATTGTTTCATACTTTAGACGTTCTCAAACTTTTTTCAATCTTCACGCAATACATGAGCGTGAGACATGGACATAGCACTATATGTGGAATAGAATGGTGGTTGTGGAGAAGACAAAAAGGGGGAAGATAGTCTCACATCAACTAGGCGTATCAACGGGCTATGGAGATGCCCATCAATAGATATCGATGTGAGTGAGTACGGATTGCCATGCAACGGACGCACTAGAGCTATAAGTATATGAAAGCTCAACAAAAAGAAACTAAGTGGGTGTGCATCCAACTCGCTTGCTCACGAAGACCTAGGGCATTTTGAGGAAGCCCATCATTGGAATATACAAGCCAAGTTCTATAATGAAAAATTCCCACTAGTATATGAAAGTGACAAAATGAGAGACTCTCTATCATGAAGATCATGGTGCTACTTTGAAGCATAAGTGTGGTAAAAGGATAGTAACATTGTCCCTTCTCTCTTTTTCTCTCTTTTTTTATTTGGGCATTCTCTTTTTTTATGGCCTCTTTTTTTCTTTTTTTTTTCGTCCGGAGTCTCATCCCGACTTGTGGGGGAATCATAGTCTCCATCATCCTTTCCTCACTAGGGACAATGCTCTAAAAATGAAGATCATCACACATTTTTTTCTTACAACTCAACAATTACAACTCGATACTTAGAACAAAATATGACTCTATATGAATGCCTCCGGCGGTGTACCGGGAGATGCAATGAATCAAGAGTGACATGTATGAAAGAATTATGAACGGTGGCTTTGCCACAAATACGATGTCAACTACATGATCATGCAAAGCAATTTGACAATGATGGAGCGTGTCATAATAAACGGAATGGTGGAAAGTTGCATGGCAATATATCTCGGAATGGCTATGGAAATGCCATGATAGGTAGGTATGGTGGCTGTTTTGAGGAAGGTTTATGGTGGGTGTATGATACCGGTGAAAAGTGCGCAGTACTAGAGAGGCTAGCAATGGTGGAAGGAAGAAGGCTGCGTATAATCCATGGACTCAACATTAGTCATAAAGAACTCATATACTTATTGCAACAATCTACAAGTTATCAAAGAAAAGTATTACGCGCATGCTCCTAGGGGGATAGATTGGTAGGAAAACACCATCGCTTGTCCCCGGCCGCCACTCATAAGGAAGACAATCAATAAATCATGCTCCGACTTCATCACATAACGGTTCACCATACGTGCATGCTACGGGAATCACAAACTTTAACACAAGTATTTCTCAAATTCACAACTACTCAACTAGCACGACTCTAATATCACCATATTTATATCTCAAAACAATTATCAAGCATCAAACTTTTCTTAGTATTCAACACACTAATAAGAAAGTTTTTACTAATCTTGAATACCAAGCATATTAGGATTATTTAAGCAAATTACCTTGCTATTTAAGACTCTCAAAATAATCTAAGTGAAGCATGAGAGATCAATAGTTTCTATAAAACAAATCCACCACCGTGCTCTAAAAGATATAAGTGAAGTACTAGAGCAAAACTATATAGCTCAAAAGATATAAGCGAAGCACATAGAGTATTCTAACAAATTCCAAATCATGTATGGCTCGCTCAAAAGGTGTGTACATCAAGGATGATTGTGGTAAACTAAAAAGCAAAGACTCATATCATAGAAGACGCTCCAAGCAAAACACATATCATGTGGTGAATAAAAATATAGCTCCAAGTAAAGTTACCGATGGAAGTAGACGAAAGAGGGGATGCCTGCCAGGGCATCCCCAAGCTTTGGCTTTATGGTGTCCTTAGATTATCTTGGGGGTGCCATGGGCATCCCCAAGCTTAGGCTCTTGCCACTCCATGTGTTGGAAATATGCGCTTGAGGCAATAATAAAATGGTTATTATTATATTTCCTTGTTCATGATAATTATCTATTGTTCATGCTATAATTGTGTTATCCGAAAATCATAATACATGTGTGAACATATAGACCATAACATGTCCCTAGTGAGCCTCTAGTTGACTAGCTCGTTGATCAATAGATGGTTACGGTTTCCTGACCATGGACATTGGATGTCACTGATAACGGGATCACATCATTAGGAGAATGATGTGATGGACAAGACCCAATCCTAAGCATAGCTCTAGATCGTGTAGTTTGTTTGCTAAAGCTTTTCTAATGTCAAGTATCATTTCCTTAGACCATGAGATCGTGCAACTCCCGGATACCGTAAGGATGCTTTGGGTGTACCAAATGTCACAACGTAACTGGGTGACTATAAAGGTGCATTACAGGTATCTCCGAAAGTGTCTGTTGGGTTGGCACGGATCGAGACTGGGATTTGTCACTCCGTATGACGGAGAGGTATCTCTGGGCCCACTCGATAATGCATCATCATAATGAGCTCAATGTGACTAAGTAGTTAGTCACGGGACCATGCATTACGGAACGAGTAAAGTGACTTTCCGGTGACGAGATTGAACGAGGTATTGGGATACCGACGATCGAATCTCGGGCAAGTAATGTACTGATTGACAAAGGGAATTGTATACGGGATTAATTGAATGCTCGACATCGTGGTTCATCCGATGAGATTATCGTGGAGCATGTGGGAGCCACCATGGGTATCCAGATCCCGCTGTTGGTTATTGACCGGAGAGTTGTCTCGGTCATGTCTACGTGTCTCCCGATCCCGTAGGGTCTACACACTTAAGGTTCAGTGACGCTAGAGTTGTAGAGATATTAGTATGCAGTTAACCGAAAGTTGTTCGGAGTCCCGGATGAGATACCGGACGTCACGAGGAGTTCCGGAATGGTCCGGAGGTTAAGATTTATATATAGGAAGTCCAGTTTCGGCCACAGGGAAAGTTTCGGGGGTCACCGTGTGACACCCAAATTTTTTTTGGCTTTATCAAAATCTTTATTTGATTTGAAGGAGGTTATTTAATTTTTTTTCTAAAGGACTCTCCTTCTCAAATACTTTCTTTTATAACAAGCATTTTCCTTGAGTTCATCCAAAACTTGGTCTTTGGTCTTGGAGTTTTTTCATCTTGTGTTGGCTCAACACAAATGTTTTTCATTGGGAAAGTTTTTGAAAATCTTTTTTTTAAATAGCCCTATGGCATATGGAGTGATACTTTCCTTCTCAAAATTTATCTCTGTCCACAACCTAAGTTCAAAACTCCTCCCAAAGGCCATCTCCCCACTTTGTGTCATGATAAACTTCAAATCCAGCAAGTTTATCTTCCCCATGATTTTATCTCCATTTATTTCTAATCAAAAACCTTTTATGTCCTCTATTTTGACCCTTGGAGATTTACAATGGAACCACTAGTTCTCCTTTGAGTTTTGCCTCCAAACAAATTTCCCTGGCTAGTCCTTAGAACCCTCAACCAAGATCCAGGAAGATCCACTGGTCTCCAGTTCAAAATTTTCAAAATGTGCTTGCTGCAAGTTTGGGCCATATTTGCAAAATTTGGTGAAATTCATTTGTTTTCTCCTCCTAAAAATATGAGGAAATTCAGGCAGCCTCTAGATTCATCAAGAGGTCACCTCACCAAGTCCCAGCTCCAGAAAAAAATTTCCTCGTGCCCAAATCATATCGTCGAACACCTGGAGGGCACTGTTACTGTCGAAGTTCAGAGTTTCAGAGTAACAGTTTCAGAGCCAGTGTCGTTTTCTTCAGAACACCATGTCGATCTCGCCAGTAGCTGCAGTGGCACCTTGCACCCTGTTCCTCCTTCTTATCCCCGCGCAGCACGGTCGCCTGGACGCTTGCGGCCGTCGGCGGCGAGCTGGCCGAGGTGCATCGCCCCATGCGCGGCGGCAGCAGCACCCGCTGCGGCTGCCAGAGAGGAGCAGCGTGGGACGGCGCCGTCCAGCACCGCCCAAGCCACCAGAGACCACCGCGTGGCCGTCCCCTCCTCTGTGCATGCTGCAGAGCCGTCGTCGTGGACTGGGAGGCACGGAGCGCGCTCCCTGCCGCCGTCGTGCCCGTTCGGCCGTTCCGTCGAGGACCGGAGCATTACCCCAACCCGACCGAGGTTTTAGCGGACAAACGGTGCCAGTGGACCACCACGGTGATGCCCAACCGCCTAAACCTCCTGCCCGACCTCTGCCTCGCCGTAATTGCTCGCCGACGTTATCCCGTTCACGGCCACCTCCTCGGATCGCCTATAAAAGGAGGTCCCGAGCTCGAACTCGAACACGCACCATCACTCCACCCCACAAGAACCACGCCAAGCCACTGGGAAGGCCTCGAGGAGGTCTTCTTCCTCAACTCCGGCCGCTTCGGGATCCGGCAAGATTCGCTCCAGTGCGTGCACCCCCGCCTCTCAACTCATGCCAGTAGCCTCCTAGTGCATCCACATCTCTGACCCGCGCCCTAATTTGGAGTTTGCAGCACCCACCGGAGAGTTCCACCCTCGCCCGAACCACAGTCCGCCGGAGATAAAGTCGCCGTCGACGTGGTGCTCACAGACGGCCAAGTCCACCACCCACTGACGCGGAAGGACACCCTGAACCCGTAGGTACCCTCCGATCACCCTACCTCGCCGTGGATCAACGCCGGCGGCCACCGCAGCCTTCGGGCACCGGCGAGCCCCGTTCGGAGTTTGAACCTGACGGGTGGGACCCCCCCGTCAGCCTCTCTTTCTTTTCTGTCGAATCGTTTTCTGAAGGCGCCTTCGGGCTAAGTGTGTTTTCCTTCTGGGCTGGCGTATTTCGTACCGAAGCGTTTTCTACTTTTTCAAACAAGCCCCTGGATCTTTTCTGTTTCATCACAGATTAGTCCTTGGACTAAGACCCTTATATCTTTTAAACAAAAGATGCTTTTTGATTGATTCTTTTCTTGTCAGTCTTATATTTTTGTCTAGTTTTTGATAGTATTTATTTGGAAAAAATTTGGAATAATTTTTATGCACGCAACGGTATTCACGTTAGTATACAGTTTCTTTATACCGTAGATAACGGAGGAGGTGACGGAGCCACGAACTTCGCCGAGCTAGACTCCGACTTCTCCGAACCAGGCAAGCATGTTTGAACCTTTGATATGATGAGTGTTTTGCATGTTTGCTTGAGTAGTTTGTGCAGGGCATATGGGCATCGGTGAGTGTCACGTTGCATGCAAGGCAACTACCCGTGTGCTTCGAAGTTTGATGTGATCTTTTGATGGGAGATGACCTGATCATGTGGTGACATGAGAGGTTGTAAGATGGTATTGTTGTAGCATGCCAGTCTTATGTCAACCGTTAAACTCCGACGTTAACGTGGACCGAGCCACGTTACCGTTCGTCCCCTGCCGTGCTGCCACATGTTTTCTGCAAAGAATACGGTTTAGTAAGTTGCAAACTCTTTCCTTGTACACACCAAATAGAGGGGCCGGGATGAGGGTTCCATGGCCCTGGATTAAAGCCAGTAATCCGGTCAGGGGGCATGGGTGTTTCCGGTTGGGACCGAGAGGGGGCACCCCTTAGAGCGCGCGATATAAATTTGATCCCATGCTACGCGAGGTTGTAGCCTCCCCGTCTCAAGGTTTTTCTTGAACGTTGCCTAGGGTGATTCCTGGCATCGGAATGTGGAATGGGTGTGTACTGGTTAGATGTGTTTCTCCTAAAATACCGTAAACGGAACTAGTCCCTTGTGACTACTGACATCCGTTGGCTGTGGTTAAGAGTACAAACTCTGCAGAGTCAAAACCTTCCGAGTCATCGTCGCCATGGTCAAGGACCTGGGTCAATGTATCCAAACAGCATCCATATCAGTCTCAGTGTCAGTCCCTGTGTCAGTCTCCGTGGAAATCCCCGGTGAACAAGCTTGAGTGGTAGACCCGGTTAAATGTTATTCCTGTGGATGGACTAACCTTTTTATTATTTCGTACCTGAGTATTTCCTTCAGATGATTTAACTTCATGAGATACTGGAATATCGAGTTATGAAATATAAGCCCTTTATGTGATGTCGCTCAGACGTCCGACTGTGGCACTCTTGTTATTTACTTTTGATATAAGCCCTTTATGTGATGTCGCTCAGACGTCCAACTGTGGCACTCTTGTTATTTACTTTTGATATAAGCCCTTTATGTGATGTCGCTCAGACGTCCGACTGTGGCACTCTTGTTATTTGCTTTTGATATAAGCCCTTTATGTGATGTCGCTCAGATGTCCGACTGTGGCACTCTCGTTATTTACTTTTGATATAAGCCCTTTACGTGATGTCGCTCAGACGTCCGACTATGGCACGCACTGTCGTTTATATTCCATTGTAAGCCCTTTATGCGGTGTCGCCCTGACGCCCGACTGCGGCATTGTTAATTTATTTTTATACCCTTTCGAGGAGTCATTTCAGACACTCGATTGGCCTTCAGTATTACATTGGGATTTCGGGAGGACTACCGCCCGACTTCCTTTTTATTTCCCATGCAGTGCAAGTTTATTATCGGAGTGCGCATTATTAATCTGCTCATGTGCATCATGTTTGCATTTGTTATATCTTATGTCCAAACTGTCTTGCGAGTACTTTCATAGTACTCACCTGGCTTGTTGATTTGGCCAGATGTTGACGAAGGCGATCTCATGGATGATGAGTTTGATAGCGAGTCCGACGCCTAGAGGAGTCCTAGTTAGTCCCGTGCGATCCTGGATTTGGTCACTTTTATTATATACGCTTCCGCCACCCAAATAAAAGTCCTCGATCCTCACTCCGACGCTCGATGAGCTGTAAGATTTAGGAGTCCTGTCACCCACTTCACCGTGACATATCCACACCCACTTTTATTACGAGTCAGTAGTTATGCCACCATACCCCCCCTTGTGTCATATCCGCCTTTATGTATAATATCGGCGTGCTTGTAATAAATTGTTGAGCAGCCTCCGCTCAACCTTGTATTATATTTAGTACTCCTGGATATTTCTGTAATCAAGAATTTGTCTACCAGTGAGAAGGATTCTTCTCTACTGGTCCGTTAAAGGGATCGGTTTCTCAATAAATGTTTTATTGGAAAAACCGGTCGTGACACACCGGTATTGTACCGGGACCACCGGAAGGGTCCCGGGGGTCCACCGGGTGGGGCCACCTATCCCGGAGGGCCCCATGGGCTGAAGTGGCGTGGGAACCATCCCCTGGTGGGCTGGTGCGCCCCACCCAATGGCCCAAGGCGCCTAGGGTTGGAAACCCTGGGGGGCCGTTGCCCCCCGAGGGGGCATGCGCCCCCCTGGTTGGAAACCCTAAGGGGCCGTTGCCCCCCAGGGGCCGCCGCCCCCCCTCTAGATGGGATCTCCAAGGGGGGCATGCGCCCCCCTAGCCCCTATATATAGTGGAGGGGAGGGAGGGCAGCCGCACCCTAAGCCCTGGCGCCTCCCTCTCCCTCCCGTGACACCTCTTCCTCCTCTAGTAGCGCTTGGCGAAGCCCTGCTGGAATCCCGCTGCTTCCACCACCACGCCGTCGTGCTGCTGGATCTCCATCAACTTCTTCTTCCCCCTTGCTGGATCAAAAAGGAGGAGACGTCTCCGCTCCGTACGTGTGTTGGACGCGGAGGTGCCGTCCGTTTGGCGCTAGGATCATCGGTGATTTGGATCACGACGAGTACGACTCCATCAACCCCGTTCTCTTGAACGCTTCCGCTCGCGATCTACAAGGGTATGTAGATGCACTCCTCTCTCTCTCTCGTTGCTAGATGACACCATAGATTGATCTTGGTGATGCGTAGAATTTTTTTAATTTCTGCTACGATCCGCAACAGTGGCATCATGAGCTAGGTCTATGCATAGTTTCTATGCACGAGTAGAACACAAGTTGTTGTGGGCGTCGATTTTGTCAATTTACTTGCCGTTACTAGTCTTATCTTGTTTCGGCGGCATCGTGGGATGAAGCGGCCCGGACCGACATTACACGTACGCTTACGTGAGACAGGTTCCACCGGCTGACATGCACTAGTTTCATAAGGTGGCTAGCGGGTGTCTGTCTCTCCCACTTTAGTAGGATCAGATTTGATGAAAAGGGTCCTTATGAAGGGTAAATAGAAATTGGCATATCACGTTGTGGTTATGGCGTAGGTAAGAAACGTTCTTGCTAGAAACCTATAGCAGCCACGTAAAAATTTGCAACAACAATTAGAGGACGTCTAACTTGTTTTTGCAGCATGTGTCATGTGATGTGATATGGCCAGAAGAATGTGATGAATGATTTATGTGATGTATAAGATTGATCATGTTCTTGTAATAGGAATCACGACTTGCATGTCGATGAGTATGACAACCGGCAGGAGCCATAGAAGTTGTCTTAATTTATTTATGACCTGCGTGTCAACTGAAACGTCATGTAATTACTTTACTTTATTGCTAACCGTTAGCCATAGTAGTAGAAGTAATAGTTGGCGAGACTACTTCATGAAGACACGATGATGGAGATCATGGTGTCATGCCGGTGACGATGATGAACATGGCGCCTCGAAGATGGAGATCAAAAGGAGAAAAATGATATTGGCCATATCTGTCACGCCCAATATGCGACCCTATCCGAGGGGAACTCGAAGGTCCAACCAAGAATAGACCCGCATATTGAAACGCTTTTGCAAGGTGGATACCATTACATCAACATTACATAATAGATGGGGATACATACAAAAGGCATCCAAAGCCACACGAATACAACAATACATCATACATAAGAGCAACATCCGATTACGGATGAAACACAAACAGAAGCTCAAACGACATCCACCCTGCTAGCCCAGGCTGCCGACCTGGAACCTATCCCCTGAACGAAGAAGAAGCAGAAGAAGAACTCCAAAACAAGCAACATCGCTCTCGCGTCATGATCATCGCAAAACCTGTACCTGCAACTGGTGTTGTAGTAATCTATGAGCCACGAGGACTCAGCAATCCCATTACCAAGGGTATCAGGACTAGCAAAGCTTAAAGGGTAAGGAAGGGGTAAAGTGGTCAGGTTGCAGCAGCGACTAAGCAATGTATGGTGGCTAACATACACAAATAAGAGCGAGAAGAGAAGCAACGGAACGGTCGTGAAACTAGCAATGATCAAGAAGTGATCCTGAACTCCTACTTACGTCAAACATAACCCAAAAACCGTGTTCACTTCCCGGACTCCGCCGAAAAGAGACCATCACGGTTACACACGCGGATGATGCCTTTTAATTAAATCAAGTGTCAAGTTCTCTACAACTGCACATTAACAAATTCCCATCTGCCACATAACCGCGGGCACGGCTCTCGAAAGTTCAAACCCTGTAGGGGTGTCCCAACTTAGCCCATTATAAGCTCTCACGGTCAACGAAGGATATTCCTTCTCCCGGGAAGACCCGATTAGTCTCGGAATCCCGGTTTACAAGACATTTCGACAATGGTAAAACAAGACCAGCAAAGCCGCCCGAATGTGCCGACAAATCCCGATAGGAGCTGCACATATCTCGTTCTCAGGGCACACCGGATAAGTCAAGCTACGAGTAAAACCAGGCCTCGTGTTTCCCCGAGGTGGCCCCGCAGGCTGCTCGGTTCGGACCAACACTTAGAGAAGCACTGGCCCGGGGGGGTTAAAATAAAGATGACCCTCAAAAGCGCGACTCCCAAGGGAAAAAGGCTAGGTGAGGCAAATGGTAAAACCAAGGTTGGGCCTTGCTGGAGGAGTTTTATTCAAAGCGAACTGTCAAGGGGGTCCCATAAATCACCCAACCGCGTAAGGGACGCAAAATCAAGGAACATAACACCGGCATGTCGGAAACTAGGGCGGCAAGAGTGGAACAAAACACCGGGCATAAGGTCGAGCCTTCCACCCTTTACCAAGTATATAGATGCATTAATTAAATAAGAGATATTGTGATATCCCAACAAAGTTCCTGATCTCCATGTTCCAACATGGAACAAACTTCATCTTCACCTGCAACTAGCAATGCTATAAGAGGGGCTAAGAAAAAGCGGTAACATAGCCAAACAACGTTTTGCTAGGAAGGGTGACAAAGGTTAGAGGTTCATGGCAATTTGGGAGGCTTGATAAGCAAGGGGTAGGTAACACAGCATAGCGATAGAACGAAGCAACTAGCATAGCAATGATAGTAGTGAGATGCAAGGTGACGGTCATCTTGCCTGAAATCCCGCTAGGAAGAAGAACGAGTCCATGAAGAAGATGAAGCCACGAAGACGAACCAAGCGTAGACGAACAAATCCTCACGATTGCAACGAAACAGGAACTCACGAGAATGAGCACAACCGGAAAGAAGCAAACAACATGGTAAACACACCACACATAAACAAGACAAGATGCTCAACCAAGTATGATGCATGACAAGGCTATATGAAGCTACTCATGGCAAGAGATGATGCATACAAGAGCAACACATGAAAGCAAGTTTAAATAAGGCCGGAAACAACATATAACAAATCCGGTAAGTCCTCATATGCAAATTTAGAAATTGGTCCAGATCTGAATAAAATTTATGTTCAAGTTGTTAAACTGCAAGTTAAGATTCACCAAGATGATCTACACGAAATTCTAGTCAAGTTACATATAAAGTTCATTAGATTCGGAGCTACGGCCTAGAAGATATGAGCACAACAAGTTAAACATGGCATTGATGAAAAATGCATACAAACATCAAGCAAACACACTCAAAACAAGGATGCAAGAAGGTAAACTGAAACTACATGCAAAACTAAGGAAGTTTCATATAGAGCATGCTCAAAACGGAGCAACGGTGCAACACATACACTCCAAACAAGACATAACAACAATCTGTCCAAAACAGCAACTAGGCATTTTGCACGCATCAAAACAATATGCTACATCATCCTAACATGAGAGGAAAAGAAATGGACATGATGCACAGGTAAACCATGACTAAACATGAACACTGAGATATCTCCAGAAACCACTAGAACATGCTCAAAATGACATGGCAAGATTGCAAATAATAACAGTTTCACAGACTTTGCAGAAAATCACTGGACATGGCAGAAATAACATCAGGTTGCAAAGTTTAGAGCTATCGAACAACACGCTTGTCGAGGATATAGACCTTAGAGTCACCCGCCAGGAGGGGCCGGGTTACTCCAATAGTCATTGCCAGAAGCCCGGCGCCAAGCTTGAAGACGGTGGGCCAAAGATGGGCTTAAGACCCGGGTATGGCTTAAGGCCCGTAGTTACAATCATTATTATGGTAGAACTTGTAGTGTAAGGCAAGAATAGTTGAGAGTCCGAGCCGGACACTCTTATGAGCTGGCCGGGACTCTGAGAGTTGCTGGGCGTCAGCCTCCCTATATAAAGGGACGACCCGGCAGCGGTTTAAGGACAAGCAAGATCTCATCGAGAGCCAGGCATAGCAATTAAGCTCCCTGGTCATCGAAACCCTAATCAATACCACCTCAACTGGATGTAGGCTTTTACCTTCACCGTAAGGGGCCGAACCAGTATAAACCCTCGTGTTCCTTGTCCCGTTAACCCCTTCAAGCTTCCTAGCGGCGATGGCTCCACGACTAAGTCCTAGCTCGAGGACATCTGCCGTGACAATTCCATGACAGTTGGCGCCCACCATGGGGCCAGCGCACGGTGGATTTGAGTTCTTGAAGGGCAGCTTCGAAGGGTTCAAGGGATACGCTGTGGGCCGGATGACCAAGAGTCGTCACGGCTAGCTCTACATCGATGATGCAAACTGGGGCCCCTACGCCGGCTCAATTGAGTACGGGTACCGGGTCCCCTTCGGCGGAATTCATGTTTTCATTGGCAAGATTGGTGAGCCGGGCCCTGAGCCGGATCTCTGCGCCGATCTCATCGAGACGGCTCAGCGCGCACGACCCGCCCGGGCCCGGCCTGCCTTAAAGCATGCTTTTGTGGGATGTATCCATGGAGGGCTCTCTGATCGATCTAGATCTGGTGATGAGACGGCCGCCGGCCCTGATGGCGAGTCATCCACAGATGAGTCAAACTCGTTGTATCAACTTCAAGATGGCAGGCTCATGGGTTGTACCGATGGTGATAGTATTCCGGACCCGTTTGAGCCGCCAAGTCAGGTGGGAGTCTTTATGGCCGGTGCACAGCCTGTTCGGAACCCTGCTGCTGGAGCGGGAAACCCGGTGCCCTCTCCGGCTCAGGTGCTGATGGAGCTCACGGACAAGATGACGGCCCTGCTAACCGCCACGGTTGACCCAGCAGATCAGGCTAAGCATGATGCGGAGGTGGCACAGTTAAAGTTAGATCTAGTGAAAGCTAAGGAGGATCTGGCAGCAGAAGGGATCAGGATGGCTGCGGAGAGGGCGGCTCTCGACGCCCAAACCCAGTTGATTCAAGCGCAGTCTTTCTGGCTCACGATGGATCAAAACGCGTCCAATGAGGTCTTGAGAAGGAGGCATCAAAAGGCCCAATCTCGACTCCCTCCGGTTTACGATCCACGAAACCTCTTCAACACGCCAGGTGCAGGGTCCAGTAACCCGCCAGGGGTCATAGTGCCCGGGTCCGGGACCCCTATTCAGCCACAAGTGATGGGGCCTCCCCAGGTGCACCCTGCCCCGCCTCAGTACGTGCCAATACCATCGGGTCATTATGCTAACCCGCTGGAGAACATGGTCGCCGCGGCTGCACGGCTGGCGGCTCTCCCAATTGACGGCGACTCTCCGACGGCTATTGAAACCCGCCGGGTCAGGGAACTCCTTCATACAGCACTGGCGCAGCAAGAGGCGTACTCCTACAGACGGGACAGGATCCACTCGACCCCTCGTCCAGGCCGGAGCCCGAGTTACAGCAGACACCTGGTCTCAGCGACCGGCTCAAGTAACGTCCGACGCCATGACCCGCCCCCTGGCCATGGCCCGGCTCATAACGGAGCCTTTCACGCAGCAGACCAAGACAGAGTACGGTAAGAGGCGGAGCAGGTGCCTCCGTTGACGGCTTACCAGACTCCCCCGGCTTATCCAACGACTTCCGTCGATGTGGGTATCCCTACCAGGACTGGGGGTGTCCCTTGTTTAGTGCCAGCTATCCGCAATGAACGTCTACCCAAGGAGTTCAAAGGCCCTAGGAAGGTGCCTAATTACATGGCAGACTTACAACCCGCAGCCTGGATCGAGAGTTATGAGATGGCCATGGAACTGCTGGAGGTCAGTGAGGCGGCAATGGCCAAGTACTTCACCATGATGTTAGATGTGACTACCCGCACTTGGTTGAAAGGGCTACCACTGAATTCCATCGGGTCTTGGGCTGAGCTGAAAGCCCGGTTCATCCAAAACTTCAAGGATACCTGTAGGCAGTCTATGTCAATTGTGGATTTGACTAACTGTAAGCAGCAGGAGGGTGAATCCACGACACATTGGGTTCGCCGTGTCAAGGAGATCATACATTCATCAGATAAGATGGATGCCGGCTCTGCAGTCTTAATGTTGGAGCGGAATTGTCGTTTCGTGCCCCTGAAGATGAAACTCGGGCGGCTGAAGCGCGACTACAATGATATGGGTACACTGATGGCGGCTCTTGTCAAGTACGCCGATTCTGATGGTACCAAGGACCCTGCTTCAGATGATGAGAGGACAGGGAAGGGAAAGAAGAATGGCAATGGCAAGGGTCCTCAGCATAACCCGGGGAATCAAGGAGGTGGCAAGCGCAAGGCCGATGGTAGCCTAGAGTTTGTAGCCAACGCCAGCTCACAGGGTAATAACCACCGACGCAAGGGGAGGCCCCCTCCCCGAGCCAGCGGGTCAGGCCCGACGCTGGAGCAGCTGTTGAATGAGCCTTGTCCGAGGCATGGCTCTAGAGAGAAGCCAGCTACCACTACTGGAATCAGCTAATTTGCCATCTGCCAGCTCTTTGCCGTCTGCTAGCTGACGGCAAAGAAGCTCTTTGCCATCAGCTACCAAAAAGCGGACGGCAAAGAAATGGCAGACGACAAAGAAGCTCTTTGCCATCAGCCAGCTCTTTGCCGTGCCGTCCGCTGGCGGACGGCAAAGAGGGAGGTGGCCCCCACCCCCCGCCCATTTGAAAAAAACTTAACGCCCCACCTCTTTGCCGTCCGCCAGCGGACGGCAAAGAGCCGATTACCTAACGGTCCGTACCCCCCCCCCCGCCCGTTACTCTCTGTTCTCTCCTCTCTCTCCTCCCCGACGCGCCCCGCCACCGTGCACATCCCGCCCGCCCGCCGCCGCCCCGTCGCCCCGCCACCCGCCGCCCCCCCACCCCTCCGCCCCCCACCCCTCCGCCCCGTCGCCCCCTCCGCCCCGTCGCCCCCACCCCTCCGCCCCGTCGCCCCCTCAGCCCCGTCGCCCCCCACCCCTCCGCCCCGTCGCCCCCTCCGCCCCGTCGCCCCCCACCCCTCCACCCGGCCAGCGCCACCCCGCCGCCCCTCCGTCGGCGAGCGCCCCTCCGACGCCCCTCCGTCGGCGAGCGCCGCATCCCTGCCGCAGGTGAGCCCCACCCCTCTTCTCCTTTTTTTTTCTGTTTTTTCTGTTTTTTTAGTTTAGTTTAGTTTTTTAGTTTTAGATTTTTAGTTTTAGATTACTTTTAGTTTAGTTTTAGATTTAGTTTAGTTTAGTTTTATATTTTTAGTTTAGATTACTTTTAGTTTTGTTTTAGGTTACTTAGTGGTAGGTTTAAGAAGAGGAAAAAGGAGAAGAAGAAGAAGAAGAAGAAGAAGAAGAAGAAGAAGAAGAGGAGGAGGAGGAGGAGGAGAAGAAAGAAGAAGAAGAAGAAGAAGAAGAAGAAAGAGGAGAGGAGGAGGAGGAGGATGAGGATAAGAAAGAAGAAGAAGAAGAAGAAGAAGAAGAAGAAGAAGAAGAAGAAAGAGGAGAGGAGGAGGAGGAGGAGGAGGAGGATGAGGAGGAGGAGGAGGTTTGGTGTTCGACGACCTCGCCGTGCGTTTGACGAGCTCTGCCCCTTCGTTCGTCGGTGAGCACAAATGACATGTCCTCGTCCCCCATTAATTATTTCATCTATTCCGATGAAACTTGATAGCTAGCTACATATGTGTCTTGAATCATCACTATGCGTAACCAATATGTGCGAGAAGTCCGGTCAGCCCGCTCCGCCGATGCCAGTGATTGCTCCTGGGAGCACGGTGAGTTTAATTTGAATGGACATTACTTGCTAGTCTTAACATTTGAGTGTCGTAATGCTAACGAGACATTGGAAATGATCTTTGGTGCAGCTTAGCTCCAGAAACGCATCGCACGATCCTTCTCCAGGTAGCGGCACTAGCCACCCCGCTCCTACCCCTCCCTGATCACGGTAAGTTTCTCTAGTGTTTTGCTTAACAAATGCATAAAGACCTAGACTTAGCTTTATTTCCTCCAATATGCTTACCATAATGACCTAGAGTTAGCTTCTTTTCCTCCAAAATGACCCATTTTACCTAGGTTAGCTTATAAATGATGCAGTTCATCCAAGTTAGCTCAAAAATGACCCATTTTACCTAGATTAGCTCCTAAATGATCCATTTTACCTACGTTAGCTTTAAAATGGCCCATTTCACCTAGGTTATCTCCAAAATGACCCATCTTACCTAGGTTATCTCATAAACGATCCATTTCAACTAATTTAGCTCATAAACGATCCATTTGACCTAAGTGAGCTAAAAACGATCCATTTCACCTAAATTAGCTCTTAAATGATCCATTTCACCTAAGTTAGCTCAAAAAGATCCATTTCAACTAAATTAGCTCATAAATGATCCATTTCACCTAAGTTAGCTCAAAAACGATCCATTTCAACTAAATTAGCTCAAAAAGATCCATTTCAACAAAGTTAGCTCAAAAACGATCCATTTCAACTAAGTTAGCTAAAAAACGATCCATTTGACCTAAGTGAGCTAAAAAACGATCCATTTCACCTTAGTTACCTCAAAAACGATCCATTTCACCTAAGTGAGCTAAAAAACGATCCATTTCTAACTTTCTTATTTTGCCATTTTGCAGATTTCATTATGTGCTGGATGGAGTGCTTGTTCTACTCTTCTTGTTCTTGTCTTCTCATTCTTGTCTTCTCATTCTAGTCACCTTAGCTATGGAGTGCTTGTTTATGTATGGATGGAACTTGTTTATGTATGAAATGATGGATGGAACTTGCTTATGTAATATGTACGGATGGAACTTGCTTATGGACTTGCTTATGAATGCCTGTGAAATACATGAACTTGCTTATGGACTTGCTTATGAATGCCTATGAAATATATCTATATGTCATATATATTTTCTGTGAAAATTGTGGGATTTAATAAAAAACAGGAAAAAACTCAATATGTAGGCTCTTTGCCGTCTGCCACAGACGGCAACGGCCTCTTTGCCGTCTGCCGCGGACGGCAAAGAAGCCACGTGGCAGCCAACTGTGCTTCCTGGGAGCTGACCCATTTGGTCAGTTTGCCTACAGTGGCAGACGGCAAAGACTTTGCCATCCGTGGCAGACGGCAAAGAACCTGCACTTTGCGATCAGCGGCAGACGGCAAAGAACCTGCCATCTAGTGACGTGTAGATGACATCATACGGCGGACGGCAAAGACCAGAGAAATTTTGCCGTCAGCGGCGGACGGCAAAGGTCTGCCGTTAGCCACTTAACGGACTGACAGCGCAATTATTGCCGTCCGCCCTCTTTGCCGTCCGCGGCAGACGGCAAAGAGCCTTTGCCGTCCGCCGCCAGGAAGCAGACGGCAAAGCAGCTGTTTACCGTAGCCTTCTTTGCCGGAGCCTTTTGCCGTCCGCGGCTGACGGCAAAGGTCTTTGCCGTCCGCCGTGGCAGACGGCAAAGTAGCTGTTTCCTGTAGTGTACCCATCTATGGAAGGATTGTGCAATCATGAAGGCCTTTAAGAAATACAATGGCCCGGGCGGCGGCTCAGGCGCCGGCGGCTTTCATGGCCCGGGCGGCGGCTCAAATTCTAACCCTCAGAACGGTCAAGGGGGCTTTAATCAGCAGTCTGGCCAGGGTCATCAACAGCAGCAGGGGGTTATCAGACCAATCCAAAGCAGCTTAGTGGTGGACAGTATCATGTGTTTACCACCAGTCTGTGTAAGCGAGATCAGAAGCTTCATAAGAGGGCTGTGAATGCTGTTGAGCCGGCGGTTCCATGCTACTTGCGGTGGTCTGAGCAGCCTATAGTGTGGAGTAGGGAGGATCACCCTCCCCGGGTGGATAATCCGGGTCACTTGGCCTTGGTGGTGGCTCCTCAGGTGGGAGGATATAAGTTCACCAAGGTGCTCATGGATGGAGGCAGCAGCATCAACATCCTCTATTACGAGACGTTCCGTCGTATGGGGTTGATTGATAAGAACCTCAGCCAGTCAAACACTATTTTCCATGGTGTGGTACCTGGTAAGTCGGCTTATCCAGTCGGCAAGATCGAGTTGGAAGTGGCCTTTGGAGATAAGCACAACTACAGGGTGGAAAAATTGACCTTTGAGGTGGTCAAGATAAGAAGTCCGTACCATGCCATATTTGGGCGGCCGGCTTACGCCAAGTTCATGGCACGGCCGTGTTATGTGTATTTACAGCTCAAGATGCCGGGTCATAATGGGACCATTACGGTTCATGGAAGCCGGAAGGTGGCCCTGGAGTGTGAGGAAGGCGATGCAGCTTATGCAGAATCTGTTTGTGCAACAGAGGAGTTAAAGTTTTACAAGGACAACGTTGACCCAACAGATATGACCTCTCTGAAAAAGCCGACTACGGAGCATGAGCCGGCAATGAAATTCAAGTCGGCTGATGAGACTAAACTTGTTGATTTCGTTCCAGGAGATTCATCTCAGCAGTTTAGCATCAGTGCCAATCTGGATCCAAAATAGGAAAGCGCGCTCATCGAGTTCATCCGTGAGAATAGGGACATCTTCGCATGGAAACCTTCTGACATGCCAGGTGTACCTTGAGAACTCGCTGAGCACACTCTCAATGTTGATCCGAAATTTAAGCCGGTCAGGCAGTTCCTTCGGCGGTTCAATGAGGAGAGGCGGAAGGCTATTGGTGAAGAGGTGGCCCGGCTCTTAGCGGCCGGGTTTATTGTTGAAGTCTTTCACCCAGAGTGGTTAGCTAACCCGATGCTCGTGCTCAAGAAGAACGGCACTTGGCGGATGTGTGTGGACTACACGGACTTAAACAAGGCGTGTCCGGCTGATCCTTTTGCCCTTCCCCGTATTGATCAAATTATTGATGCTACGGCAGGTTGTGCGCGCTTAAGTTTCTTGGATGCTTATTCCGAATATCATCAGATTAAAATGGTAGTTAAGGACCAGGAGAAGACGGCATTCATCACTCCCTTTGGAGCCTTCTGCTATGTGTCTATGCCCTTTGGACTCAAGTGTGCACAGGCGACTTATCAGCGTTGTGTACAGAACTGTCTTCATAACCAGATTGGGCGCAATGTTCATGCTTATGTGGACGATATTGTGGTTAAGTCTATAAAGGAGGAAACCCTGATAGATGATTTAAGGGAAACCTTTGATAATCTCCGGGTTTACAAGATGATGCTTAACCCGGCCAAGTGTGTTTTTGGTGTTCCTGCAGGCAAACTCTTGGGTTTCTTGGTTTCTGACAGAGGCATTGAAGCTAACCCGGAGAAGATCAAGGCCATCACCTCCCTGGCTAAGCCGGCGTGTATAAATGATGTTCAGCGCTTGGCGGGTCGCATCGCTGCTTTAAGTCGGTTTATAAGCCGTTTGGGTGAGAAGGCCATGCCATTACATCAGTTGATGAAGAAAACTGATAACTTTGTCTGGAATGATGCGGCTAATACTGCTTTTGAGGATTTGAAGAAGCAGCTGGCAGAGCCCCCAGTCCTTGCTGCTCCGGTTGATAAGGAGCCCTTATTATTATATGTGGCGGCGAACACACGAGCTGTCAGTGTGGCTGTGGTGGTGGAGCGCAAGGAAGAGGGTAAGGAGCATCCGGTTCAGTGGCCGGTCTATTATGTCAGTGAAGTGCTCATCGAGTCCAAACAGCGGTATCCACATTGGCAGAAGCTTGTTTACGGTGTGTTCATGGCGAGCTGGAAGCTTAAGCATTATTTCCAGGGTCATCCCATCAATGTGGTTAGTTCGGCTCCTCTTGGTGATATCATACAAAACAGAGAGGCCACAGGAAGAGTAGCTAAGTGGGCTATAGAGCTCGGACCTCATGGTCTCAAATACGTGCCACGCACTGCTGTTAAATCTCAGGCCTTGGTGGACTTCATCAATGATTGGACAGAGTCGCAAGTGCCCGAGCAAAAGCCGGATAACACATATTGGACTATTCACTTTGATGGGTCAAGGCAGTTGGAGGGCTCGGGGGCTGGAGTCGTATTGGCTTTCCCTAAGGGTGATAAGTTCCATTATGTGCTACAATTGATGTTTCCTTGTACCAACAACGCAGCTGAGTACGAGGCCTTGCTCCATGGTCTTCGGATGGCTAAGGAGATGATCTTGAGCCGGGTCAGGTGTTTCGGGGACTCAGACTTGGTGGCTCAACAAGTATCAGGCAAGTGGGACTCTAAGGACCCTCTCATGGCGGCTTATCGCCGCGAAGTTGATGCCATTGCTGGGCACTTTCAGGGCTACCAAGTAGAGCACATTGATCGCAGGAAGAACGAGGCGGCTGATGCCCTAAGCCGGCTGGGCTCTCAGCGAAAGCCGGTGCTGCCTAATACTTTCTTGGACGTCCTGTATAACCCTTCTGTCAAGTTGCCTACAGAGGAAGACTTGGCTGTCCCTGACCCGGAGGCACGACTGGTGGCGGCTCTCCATATCATACCGGACTGGACAGTGCCCTATTTGGCTTACATGACCCGGGGAGAGTTGCCTGAGGATGAAACGCTGGCCAGACAAATAACCCGGCGGTCTAAGTCAATGGTGGTCATCAATGGTGAGTTGCATCGCCGCAGTGTTACGGGGGCGTTCCAGCGTTGTGTCTCCCCTGAGGAGGGTCAAGAGATCTTGCGCGAGATTCATGAAGGGGATTGTGGCCATCACGCTGGCTCAAAGTCTCTTGTGGCCAAGGCTTTTCGTCATGGTTTTTATTGGCTGACGGTTCATGCTGATGCGGAGGACATGGTCAGTAAATGTGATGGTTGCCAAAGTTTCTCACGACGGGCTCATGTGCCGGCTCAGGAGCTAAGGATGATCCCAATTACTTGGCCCTTTGTGGTCTGGGGGCTTGGTATGGTTGGGCCTTTTAAAAGGTCCAAAGATAAGAAGACCCACCTCTTGGTGGCGGTTGACAAATTTACCAAGTGGGTTGAAGCGGAGCCAGTTAGCAAATGTGATGCAGCCACGGCGGTTCAATTTATGAAAAAGGTGATTTTTCGCTTTGGCTTTCCGCACAGCATTATAACTGACAATGGCACCAATCTATCCAAAGGCGCCATGGAAGAATTTTGTCAACGAGAGCATATCCGACTTGATGTCTCCTCAGTGGCTCATCCTCAATCCAATGGTCAAGCTGAGAGAGCTAATCAGGAGATTCTGAAGGGCATCAAGCCCCGGCTTTTGGTCCCTTTGCAACGGACGCCGGGTTGTTGGGTGGAGGAGTTGCCCTCCGTGTTATGGAGCATCAACACTACTCCTAACAGGTCTACAGGTTTCACGCCTTTCTTCATGGTTTATGGGGCAGAAGCAGTCCTCCCCAGTGACATCCGTCATGACTCGCCTCGAGTGGCGGCTTACGTTGAGGCGGATAATGAACAGGCGCGCCAAGATGCTCTGGACTTGTTGGACGAACAGCGTGATGTGGCAGCAGCTCGCTCAGCAATTTACCAACAGGACCTGTGCCGTTATCATAGTGGCCGGGTTAAATTCCGGGTCTTCCAGGAAGGCGATCTGGTGCTCCGGCTCATCCAAGATCAAACAAATGCGCACAAGCTATCCCCGCCTTGGGAAGGGCCCTTTGTGGTCAGCAAGAATTTGCACAACGGGTCATATTACCTCATTGACATTCGGGAGCACAAAGATTCACGTAAGTCGGAGGAAGAGACCCGTCGGCCGTGGAACATAACGCAGCTTCGGCCTTACCACACTTGAACCAGCGGCTCTCATAATGTACATATTTCTCTAAGCCATGTATATATTATGATAAGCAATAAAGCAGGACCTCTGTCCTTTTTTCTCCTCCAAATGTGCACGTGTTGTTTTCATTGCAAGATTACATGATAACTTGAAGCAGAATCCGGCTTATGATTGCATTCGAGTCTAGCCGTAGGCAATAAGGTCACTTGGGGGCTTCCTGTTCAAACAGAGGTCGTATTCGAACCAAAGAGAACATAGCTGTCGATACCCATTTGATTGGCAAAGTGCCGAGCTCATTGGGGTGTTTTCCTTGATCATATTTGAATCTTAGTTTAACCCCTTTGGGAACCGATGTGGATCGTATTCGAATCAGCGTCGTTAAACAATTCTTAAAGTCATTTGGGGGCTTCCTGTTCAAACATGGGTCGTATTCGAACCAAAGAGAACATAGTTGTCGGTACCCTCTTGATTGGCATCGCCACACCCACTGGGGGCTATATGATCGTATTCGAATCCTAGCATAACCCCTTTGGGCCGGGTCTCTGGTCGTATTCGAACCGGAAGCCCCTAAGCTCTTCTGCTTTATAGCAAGTTTCTTCTGATTATTTCAAGGTGTGTACGGCCGGGTCTCACTTTGCCAGCTTAACTTTGATTTACAGTGTTAGTTGAACACAATGGGTGTTATTCAGACAGGTAAGCCGGAATTGAGGTACCAACCTTATTACCCGGGTTATTTAAACCGGAAGTATGCTTGCAGGCCGCTAAGTGTGTTATTACTGCTGTATTAAGGACATAATTGAGGACCAGTCTTTTTTGATTCATATTCCGGGTTATATATCTAAAACCAATGAATCTCAGTGCGGTAAGCCGCCTAGAGACTTGTGATTTGTCCTTCTATGCAGGATAGTCGAAGGCAACTATTTTGAGCTTAAGGAAAATAAAAGATTGATTACGACCAGGAGAAATATAAAGGAGACAACTTCAATAGACTTCAGCATTCAATACGTGCACGATGGCACGACAAAGATAAAGTGTTGATCCTACTCTATTACAAGACTCATCGAGTCCAAAAAGGGTGAGGCATTGTTTGATAAGCCGCCAGCCGAGTTACGATGCTTGCTCCGGCTCATCCCTCTCTTCTCCTCCGGCTGTTCCCAAGGTCTGGAAAGTCGACGACTTCCAGTCGATGCCGCTCAGAGCTTCGAATTGAGCTTCCTCGTCAATTAACCCCGCCGGGTCAATCTCCGGGGCGAAGGTGTGCTTGCGAGTCAGCAGGATTAAGCTGAGGGCCTCATAGCGCGGAGTGGGGATCCTCTGATTCTTTGCATCGTAACCCGGCTGATACTTAGTCAGATCTGTATCATTGCCAATCAGAGTGGCCACCGGGCGTACGATCTTCCCGCAAGCTGCGAAGTCCTTCTAGTCGAAGGCGTTGCCGTCTTCCTTCAAACTGGGGTAGCCCAGAGCGATGTCCGCCGGGTCTAGCTCTGGGAGGAACGCCTAAGCCCGGCTTAGAGCCGCTATGGCTCCGGCTCTTGCAGAGACCCGTCGCAGCTCTTGGATGCGTTGAGGAAGAATGGCGAGCCGGTGAAGAACCTCAGCCAGGTGAGTCGGCACCTCGTTGGATAGGGCCACCACAGCCAGAGCACGCTGTGACCCGGTGTAGAGTTGCTCCACCAGGGTGTACACGGCTTTCAGCTTGGTTACCACGCTTTGGTTGAGGTTGGCGCTTCTGGGACCTGTTTAACAGAATAAGATAAGCCGCCGACAAGGATGAGTTATGAGATATACAGATTCTAAACTTGGTGAAAGCTGGTGAGATGACTTACCAAAAATTGCGGCAACCATCTGGGACACTTGGCGCTTTAAGCCGAAGAGTTCGGCGGTCTTCTCTGAGAGAGCCTTCTCCGCCTGTTCGGCCCGGCTCACCAGAGTGGCCTTCTCTTCGGCCCAAGCTCTCCGTTCAGCATCAAAGTCTGTCTTCAGCTTTTCTTGCGCAGCAATGATGGACACAAATTTGGCGTTTGCTTTCCGGGTCTCCGTCTCTTGCGTTTTCAGCGGGTCTTGAGATCAGCGATGTCAGCCTCAAACTTCTTGCCAGCAGCCTGCATCATTTCCGGGTTATAACATGAACAGTTACTAGGCAAATTTAAAGTCCCAAGCGTTTTCCAAGCAAAGACACTTGGCACTTGGGGGCTAATGCATATCGAACGTTCCTATCTACAAATTTCCGGTTCATGGAAGAAAGCCGGAACTTAAGTCTACAACATATTTAATCATAAGTC
Organism: Aegilops tauschii subsp. strangulata; assembly: GCF_002575655.3. Classification (NCBI taxonomy): domain Eukaryota; kingdom Viridiplantae; phylum Streptophyta; class Magnoliopsida; order Poales; family Poaceae; genus Aegilops; species Aegilops tauschii. The sequence continues at coordinate 31,024,874 of NC_053040.3, read as the reverse complement.
GTCGACTTGGGGGCTAGCATGGTAAAAGTAACTATGCAGTAAGTAAGAAGACAGAAGAGTAATACCTCAGACTTCTGCTGAATCTGGTTCACCATGGCGATCTCTGCATCCCGGCTCTTGTGCACTTGACTGACGAAGCCGGAGACAATCTCTCCGATGTTCAGGTTGGTGTAGTCAGTAAGGTCCAGATTAACCCGGCGGGGCTGTAGCAACTCCGCCTTGGCGGAGCACTTGGCCAGCGCAGTAGGTCTCCCCGGCTCTAACAAATTCCGTCTGGGTGATTACCACGTCTGGATCATCTGCTGGTTGAGCCGAGCTGGAGGCCTCCGGGTTAGCAGAAGCTTCTGCAGTTGCCTTGTCGGTTGGAGCGGTGGCTTCGGGAGCGGAGGCAGCTGGCGGTTCTTGACCTGCTGCCTCCGGCTCAGGCAAATCCGGCTCTTTGACCGGCTTGGTCTTCTTCGCCCTCTTGGTGAGCTTGGCCTGGGCACTGAAAAGACAGAAAGGTTAAGCACAAAAATGTAAGTAAAGACAAGTGCAACATGAGATGATCATCATTACCCAGGCACGGTCTTGAAAGCCGGCAGGCTTGACTGCATAGAGTCGCCAGAAGAGGGGGAAGTTTCCTGATAATTTGAGTCAAAAGAGTTGAGCGGTTGACGTATAACACCCGCCAAAGGATGAAAAGGGTACAAATTTGAGATCACCTCGGTCCGGCGTTTCCTCGACGCGTCCGGTAAACCGATAGAGAGGTCGGCGTCCTTGTTCGTCCGGGTGTGCCGCCGGCTCACATGAGTCTGTCGCTTCAAAATAAATTGAGGATCTTGATAAGCTAAAGGATGTGAAAAGCTTAATTTCCGGGTTACCCTTCGGATTTTCAGCTTTGGCAAGGGCTCCGAGTCGGAGGAAAGTATCATTACCTCTTCAATCACCGGGTTACTGGCTCCGGTGTCATACTGTTGATGAACAAGTGTTGGTAAGGCGGACAGAAATAAACAATAAACATAACAAAGAGCTTACAGGTTCAAGGGTTACCTCTGACTCGGAGCTGTCGCTTAGTTGCATCAGCTCCGACGCAGTAGGCCTACTTCCCTTCTTACGGGGAGCGGCTCTCTTGGCGGCTTTCTTCGCCTTCCTGGCCTTCTTGGCCTCCTCATGGTCATATTTGACCTTCCAGAATTTGTCATAAGCCTGAAAGATATAATGATGATTTTTTAAAGATTCAGATGAAGGTTATCTGCAGACGAAGATAAAATGTTCAAGTCAGCGGCTTACTGCTGGGGCTGGGTTGATCTTGCAGAAGGGGGCTAACCCGGTCCTCCCGCAGTCTGCCAAGCTCTCGTTCAAGAGAGCCTTGGTCATATCCTCAGCAACGTCTTCAGGAAGATCGCTGCGGCTGTGTCTCAGGGGGTCATCCTTTCGGCCCGTGTACTCGCACATTAAGCCGGGGAGGCGGCTCAATGGGATTACCCGCCAGGAGATCCAGACTCGAACCACATCGATTCCGTTGAGACCGTTGCCCAGGAGAGCCTTGATCTTGTTTATGGTGGGGAGCAGAGGTTGGCGCGCCGCCTGAGACAACTTGTCAGACAGAGGGTGAGTTGGTTCCAGACGTGAAGGGCGAAAGCCGGGCAGCGGACTCTCATCAGCCGGCGACGTGTCTTGGCAATAGAACCACGTCTGGTTCCAGTCTTTGGGGTGGCTTGGCGGCTCTGCGTAGGGGAAAAGGCAGTCCCTCCGCCGCTGAATGGAGATGCCACCGAGTTCCAAACTTGGCCCATTGGCGCACTCATTCTGACGGTTCAGGTAGAAGAGCTCTCTGAAGAGCAGCAGGCTGGGCTCCTCTCCAAGGTAGACCTCGCACAACACTTGGAAGTTGCAGATATTGGACACTGAGTTGGGTCCTATGTCTTGAGGCCGCAGGTCGAAGAAATTCAGCACGTCTCTGAAGAACTTTGAGCCGGGCGGTGCGAAGCCCCGGCTCATGTGATCCGCAAAAATCACTACCTCCCCGTCTTTTGGCTGTGGTCTCTCCTCTGACGGGTCAGGGGCACGGTAGGACATGACGTCCTTCTTGGGCAAGTAACTCGACTTCATAAAGTCCGTCAAGGTCTCGTCGGTGACGTTGGACCTCATCCAGTTGCAAGTGATGGGTGCTTTGGGAGCTTTGGGAGGCATGGTGAACGTGGGAAGCCTATAATACAGGGAAAAATGTCCGGTTTAATAAAGAGCCGGAAGAAACTTACAAGTCAAGGTCTAAGGTGGCGGCTTATGGAGGGGCCTAATGATATATATCTAAGTACATCGGGTTATCTAAGCCGCTGGAAAGATGTCAAGAGTAATTCAATTCATCTACAGCCTTGTTGTAAGTAAGCCGGAAATTTTTACGGCGAGTGGCTTCCTTTGAGCCGGAAGATCCTACGGTGGGTGGTTTCTTTAAACTGGAAGTGTAAATCGTCATGACTCAACGAGGGCAGTTTTTTACTAAGTGTGGTGAAAACAGTTTTCACACATTGCAGTAAATAATTTGGATCCAAATGGTCGGCTAAAAGGAAAATTTCTAGACCTAAAAACAGACGTGAAGGAAGTTCTAGGGCTCGAATGGGGCTTTTATGCAGTAAAAAGAGGTCTACTTGCGTTGGAAATGGATGCCAAACAGCTACCGCGGTAATCCTAGGCAGTCTAAAGATCAAAAAGGGTGGTAAAACCCAAATCTACCGAAGGCCCGCGATGAACTACGAAGAACAGAGGAAGAACTACGGAGCCCTGATGTGGATCTGCCCTATGGAGTAGCGCGGACTTACCGGTGCTGAAGAGATGCGGAGGTTGCCGCCGTTTGTCTGGACCAAGTCAGGGTGATGCAGCGGCCATGGTTGACGAAGACTGGGGGCGCGGCGGCGGCGGCGGAGTTCGAGCTCTTCGGTGACAGAGGAAGAAGACGAAGAAGAGAGGAGTGGCTGAAGGCCCGTCGGGTCAGACTATTTATAAGGGCGAGCTTATAAGTGGGCGCGAGAAACGAGGAGACCACGGCGTGGTTATCTCCCCATGAAACGCCTCAATTTTCAGGATGGCAGTAAAGATAAGATCCGTTGCGGATCTGGTGGAGTAAAAAGCAGACGTAATGGAAGATGACATCACGGCGGATTACCCGGAGTCCAGAGGATGACGTCAAGCCGGGTTATGGCCTTCACACAATTATAAGCCGGAGATTTTTTCTGTCGAAAGGATTGAAGATTGACATGAGCCGGCTCAAATCAATCTGGGGCCTAATGTTGAGGATATAGACCTTAGAGTCACCCGCCAGGAGGGGCCGGGTTACTCCAATAGTCATTGCCAGAAGCCCGGCGCCAAGCTTGAAGACGGTGGGCCAAAGATGGGCTTAAGACCCGGGTATGGCTTAAGGCCCGTAGTTACAATCATTATTATGGTAGAGCTTGTAGTGTAAGGCAAGAATAGTTGAGAGTCCGAGCCGGACACTCTTATGAGCCGGCCGGACTCTGAGAGTTGCTGGGCGTCAGCCTCCCTATATAAAGGGACGACCCGGCAGCGGTTTAAGGACAAGCAAGATCTCGTCGAGAGCCAGGCATAGCAATTAAGCTCCCTGGTCATCGAAACCCTAATCAATACCACCTCAACTGGACGTAGGCTTTTACCTTCACCGTAAGGGGCCGAACCAGTATAAACCCTCGTGTTCCTTGTCCCGTTAACCCCTTCAAGCTTCCTAGCGGCGATGGCTCCACGACTAAGTCCTAGCTCGAGGACATCTGCCGTGACAATTCCACGACAACGCTACAGGAGCTTATCTTGGCAACCAAAGGCATGGCATGAATCTACTATTTGCATAGAACAAAAGTCCCTTAATGATCACGAGCCAAAAGGGCACAGAAGATATGATGACACCCAGGTAAACATAGCAAGTTTCATAAACAGATTCAGACTTGGAAGAAAAACAGAGCATGGCAGAAATAACGATAAGTAGGCATGTTGGTGAGCTTGAACCACTCACTACAGAGATTTACATGGCATGAAAAGGTGATCAACATCAGGAGGACATAAATATTAAGGTAAGAATGGCAATAGCATGGTTATAGGGTGCATGGATCACTAGCAAAACACAACTCAAAACTGAATTTCATGTTAACAGGCTGACAGCAACATTATTTAGCAATTGAAGAGCAAGATTACAACAAGCTACAGCAGGCTATAAATGCAAACAAGGGCATGGATGGAGACATCATAACATTTATAACAAAACATCCTTAGTGGACATCTCCAGATTAAGCATAGAACTCATGGTGACAGCAGGTTTACATGGCAACAAAATATAACAGACTCGGACTTAGCAGAAAAGACCAAGTCACAGAAATCAGCAACATTATGGAGGCTACTTTGCATACTTGTGCTAGTCACCACACATATCACAAAAATACAAGACAAGCACTCCTGTAACGATGGCATGATGTAGTTCAAAACACATGTAGAGCTCATGCTCATAGGATGCACACACAAAATGCAATGAAAAAGACAAATCGTCAAGTTATAACAATTTCAGCAGGTTAACATCATATAGCACTCTTGCAACGATGATTAGGGCATCAAGATGGACTCAAACAAGCATGGCACACAGGAACAAAATGAAGAGCATCTCATGATGAACATTCTAATATAACATGCACGCAAAACGAAGCAGTATGCAAGATGTTATGGCATGACAAACATATGCACATGTTGCTGAAAAACACGAGGACTTGGTGAAAATTACCCTCGCAGAAAACTGGGACGGAGGGGTCCCGGGACGGAGCGGTGCGGGAAGCCGTTTGGTTAGGCGGATCTAGGACGGGACCATCTCGGCGCGGGTCAACGCCGTCTCCGGCGACCCTAGGGTTCCGGCGATCGCCGTGGAGGACGGAGGAGGTCGGAGGAGGGCGGATCCGGGGCGGCCTGAGCTCCCGCGGCCGGATACGGGCGGCGACGGAGGATGGCGGGGCGGCGGCCGGAGCTGGCGCCGAGGGAGGTGGAGAGCTCCGCGGGCGACGGCGGCGTGGTTGCCGGCGCGAGGCGGCGAGGTGGAGGTGGAGTTCAGGCGGCGGGGCGGCGAGGAGGCGCGGGTCGGCGGCGACGGACGGGCAGCAAGCCGGCGGAGGAGGCGGGTCGGCGAGGGCGAGGCGGCGGCGATGCACGCCGGCGGTGGGGTGGCACCCGGTGGCCCGGAAGCCGAGGTGGCGGGCAGCGGAGCCGGCGGGTGTCCGGTGGCCGGCGATGGACGCGCGGGCTCGGGGCGGCGCTGGATGGGCTCGGCGGGCCCGCGATGGGCTCGCACGGGCCGGCGGCGGGGGTGGCGGCCAGGGACAGGTGGCGGCGTGCGATTCGCGGAGGGGGCGGCGGCTGGACGTGTCCGGCGGCGGCGCGGACGCGTCCGGTGGCGCGGAGGAGGGGAGAAGCTAGGGTTAGGGTGGATTCATCCGCGAATTTCGGGGGAGGGTGTGTTTATATAGGTAGAGGGAGCTAGGAGAGTCCAAATGAGGCGCGGTTTTCGCCCACACGATAGTGATCGAACAGCCAAGAGCATGGAGGGCGTTTGGATGGGTTAGTGGGCTGATTTGGAGGGGTGCTGGGCTGCAAAGAGAAGGGGCTTTCGGGCTACGCGGTTAACCATTGGGGCATCAAATGACCTCCAAATGGAAAGAAATTTGACGGGCGGTCTACCGGTGCTACACCAAGTCCACTCGGCAAATCTTGGTCCATTCCGAGAACGGTTTTCTCCCGCTCACGAAACAAGGTCTGAGAGGGGCGACGGGCGCGTGCGAGAGTGTCGGATCGCGAAACGGACAACGGGGAAAAGGACCGGATGCAAGTTTTGAAAAACATGCAGATGAAATGCAGATGATGACATGGAAAAATGCAACACGCAAGCAGCTGACATGGCAAGGACGGCGAATAACTGGCAGACACCTGGTGCATTGGATCCGGGGCGTTACAACACTCCTCCACTAACAAGAGATCTCGTCCCGAGATCTTAGGACCGAGACGGAAGGAAAAAGGGATGAGGTGAAATAAGAATAAACAGTGAGGATGAACGAAGTCAAGAACATTCGAGTAGGAAAGAGGAATGTTGAATGAGACAAGAAGCAAAAGCTCAAGGAATAAGACTGAATTTGAAACCACTCCGTTTAGGACAAGATAGAAAAGGAATAATAACGAAGGAATTTATGCAGCACTCCGGCTGAACAAGGAAAGAATCGAACATGAACTTGAGAAATGGAACGATACTTGACTTAAGGAACAGCACAAAACCTCCGGAAGACTTGAAAGACTCAAATGAGAAGAACGGGGAAGAAAAATAAAAACTTCTACCATGAATGAAATAGAGAGCATCCTTAGAAGGAAACATTGACCGGAGTTGTTGGAAATTCAACAACAAAAGAATAAGCTTGTTGTGGACTTATGAGTAACATCTCAAGATCATAAGGTGATAATCGGCCACAAACGGAAATGGTTGGATAGCTGAGAAGAACGAAGAAATGCAAAACTCCACTTCAAAAGAATATGGAGAATTAATTGCACTTTGAGAAGCAAGAAGAAGATACTTGAGCTACGCCTACAAGAATCTTGATGAACACTTGAAGAATGAATTAAATCATGACGAACCACCATGATGAAATCCGGTAACAATTGAATGACGAGATAAAATTGAAGGATGAAAGGGATAAGATTAAATCCTTGCGATGATTTGGATGGAGGTTCGCGACGAAATCGGCGAGAAGCTTAGAACTCCGGAAAAGAAAAGATGAAAACACTTTGAACCGAGAATGTGATAAGATGAACAATCTCCGGAAAGAAGAGATAAAACCACTTGAAGAAAGAAGAATAAGGATTACGTTATGCTTATCCTCCACCGATTAAATTGATGAGAAACAATGGATTTGCATACTACTTTTCATGTTGGAAAGATAAAGGGGGGATATAGCGCAAAACTTAAGAAATTCTTCATGAATCACCGGTAGGCTGGAAATAACGAATGAATTGATATGATAACAACAGAAAGAATCTTGAACGATCCACCGTAGGAATTCAATATTGAATGACGAAGGAGAATGACTAACCGGGAAAAATAGGAAAAGCACGAATAAACTTGAGGGAATCTAGGGACAAGAGAACGAAGAGATCGCAAACTGATTAAAGAGCAAAACACCAGAAGAATATGGAGACGAACGAAAAGGCATGAATATAGAATAATCGGAGAACGGATTTGAAAACATAGAACGAAGAAATATTCTGAAAAGATGGCCTTCAGATGATCGAGAGGGAAAACAGCTCCTGAAATACTCCGGATGGATGAAAAGAATTGCACGACTAGAAACAATTTGATAGGGTAACATCGAGCTAGCACCGCGAATTTCTGGGAGAGCGGACAAGATTTAAGAGAAATTCTTCTTCGGTCTTCAAATGTTGAGAATGACGACGAGAAACAACGCCAAAATTGTTGATATACTCCGGGAGAATGAAAAGCGAAGAGGTTGAGCCAACACTGAAAATAATTTGAAATCGATCTTGGAAAAGCATCTGACTGATGAAATTCATTCTTACGTCAAACTTCGGAAAGGATTTGAGAATAACTCCAGGAAAATTAGAAGAGTCAGGTAAGATCCTGGGGAAGACCTGTGGGTTATGGGCCCACTAAAAAGAAACACCGTTGGAAAGGATTGTTGAATCGGAAATGATGCACCGGAACGATCGAAAGATTTGAATGAGGTGACAACCTCGAATTAGATGGATACAAACACGAATCTTCTGAGATGTCTTCAACACTCCGGGATAATAGAATGGCGAAAGGAGGAACGAGCAAGAGGAAAATACTTGGTCCAAGGGAAAGAATATGATCAATCCGAAAACTTGAATTGGATCCACCGGAAAAGGAAATCAGACGAACATTGATGAAGTCGATGAGAATTCGCCGGTTGAGACAACTGAGGAAGAGCTGAAGATACTCCGCACGAATGAAATAGATGCTCGAATAGAGGCTCAGACTCCGGGAATAAAAGGGGTGGGAGGGCGGGAAAACACAGGCCACTTGAAACAGGGAACCGACGAATAACTTGAAGAGAAGTCACCGGTTGAAATGATTGAGGAGAAAATGCAAAAACTTCGCACGAGTAGGGTGGATACTCGATTACGGACTCCGGTTCTGAGAAGAAAAGAGTGGGCGGGTGGGAAAAACAAGGACAACTTCGGACAGGGAACAACATCGGTTGAAAAGAGATGAGGATTAATCAAACAAAAGATGACGAGGAACAAAACCACTCGAAGAGAGGTGCATCGGATTGAAATGAGGATGGACAACGAACAAAAGCTAACCGCGTGATCCTAAAGAAAAATTTGAAGGAGTAGAAAAGTAAGTCGAAACACCTACGTCAAAATTCCTCACCAGAGCGACGAAGGGACTGAGGAGTAAAAAGAATTCCTACTCTCCGATATAACTAGACTCAGAAAACAGTTATCTTTAGACTCAACAATGGCCAAACTACATGATCAATCAAGGGGGCTCCTAGCTAGGGTCGGTCGAGGCTCTGATACCAACTTGTCACGCCTAATATGCGACCCTATCCGAGGGGAACTCGAAGGTCCCACCAAGAATAGACCCGCATATTGAAACGCTTTTGCAAGGTGGATACCATTACATCAACATTACATACTAGATGGGGATACATACAAAAGGCATCCAAAGCCACACGAATACGACAATACATCATACATAAGAGGAACATCCGACTACGGATGAAACACAAACAGAAGCTCAAACGACATCCACCCTGCTAGCCCAGGCTGCCGACCTGGAACCTATCCCCTGAACGAAGAAGAAGCAGAAGAAGAACTCCAAAACAAGCAACATCGCTCTCACGTCATGATCATCGCAAAACCTGTACCTGCAACTGGTGTTGTAGTAATCTGTGAGCCACGATGACTCAGCAATCCCATTACCATGGGTATCAAGACTAGCAAAGCTTAAAGGGTAAGGAAGGGGTAAAGTGGTGAGGTTGCAGCAGCGACTAAGCAATGTATGGTGGCTAACATACGCAAATAAGAGTGAGAAGAGAAGCAACGGAACGGTCGTGAAACTAGCAATGATCAAGAAGTGATCCTGAACTCCTACTTACGTCAAACATAACCCAAAAACCGTGTTCACTTCCCAGACTCCGCCGAAAAGAGACCATCACGGTTACACATGCGGTTGATGCGTTTTAATTAAATCAAGTGTCAAGTTCTCTACAACCGGACATTAACAAATTCTCATCTGCCACATAACCGCGGGCACGGCTCTCGAAAGTTCAAACCCTGCAGGGGTGTCCCAACTTAGCCCATTATAAGCTCTCACGGTCAACGAAGGACATTCCTTCTCCTGGGAAGACCCGATCAGTCTCGGAATCCCGGTTTACAAGACATTTCGACAATGGTAAAACAAGACTAGCAAAGCCGCCCGAATGTGCTGACAAATCCCGATAGGAGCTTCACATATCCCGTTCTCAGGGCACACCGGATAAGTCAAGCTACGAGTAAAACCAGGCCTCGAGTTTCCTTGAGGTGGCCCCGCAGGCTGCTCGGTTCGGACCAACACTTAGAGAAGCACCGGCGGGGGGGTTAAAATAAAGATGACCCTCGGAAGCGTGACTCCCAAGGGAAAAAGGCTAGGTGAGGCAAATGGTAAAACCAAGGTTGGGCCTTGCTGGAGGAGTTTTATTCAAAGCGAACTGTCCAGGGGGTCCCATAAATCACCCAACCGCGTAAGGGATGCAAAATCAAGGAACATAACACCGGCATGACGGAAACCAGGGCGGCAAGAGTGGAACAAAACACGAGGCATAAAGCCGAGCCTTCCACCCTTTACCAAGTATATAGATGCATTAATTAAATAAGAGATATTGTGATATCCCAACAAAGTTCCTGATCTCCATGTTCCAACATGGAACAAACTTCATCTTCACCTGCAACTAGCAACGCTATAAGAGGGGCTAAGCAAAAGCGGTAACATAGCCAAACAACGGTTTGCTAGGAAGGGTGACAAAGGTTAGAGAGGTTCATGGCAAATTGGGAGGCTTGGTAAGCAAGGGGTAGGTAACACAGCATAGCGATAGAACGAAGCAACTAGCATAGCAATGATAGTAGTGAGATCCAAGGTGACGGTCATCTTGCCTGAAATCCCGCTAGGAAGAAGAACGAGTCCCTGAAGAAGATGAAGCCACGAAGACGAACCAAGCGTAGACGAACGAATCCTCACGATCGCAACGAAACAGGAACTAACGAGAAGGAGCACAACCGGAAAGAAGCAAACAACATGGTAAACACACCACACATAAACAAGACAAGATGCTCAACCAATTATGATGCATGACAAGTTAAACATGGCATTGATAAAAAATGGCATTGATGAGCACAACAAGTTAAACATGGCATTGATGAAAAATGCATACAAACATCAAGCAAACACACTCAAAACAAGGATGCAACAACGTAACCTGAAACTACATGCAACACTAAGCAAGTTTCATATAGAGCATGCTCAAAACGGAGCAACGGTGCAACACATACACTCCAAACAAGACATAACAACAATCTGTCCAAAACAGCAACTAGGCATTTTGCACGCATCAAAACAATATGGTACACCATCCTAACATGAGAGGAAAAGAAATGGACATGATGTACAGGTAAACCATGACAAAACATGAACACTGAGGTATCTCCAGAAACCACTAGAACATGCTCAAAATGACATGGCAAGATTGCAAATAATAACAGTTTCACAGACTTGGCAGAAAATCACTAGACATGGCAGAAATAACATCAGGTTGCAAAGTTTAGATCTATCAAACAACATGCTACAGGAGCTTATCATGGCAACCAAAGGCTTGTCATGAATTTACTATTTGCATAGAACAAAAGTCCCTTACTGATCACGAGCCAAAAAGGCACAGAAGATATGATGGCACCCAGGTAAACATAGCAAGTTTTATAAACAGATTCCGACTTCATGTTAACAGGCTGACAGCAACATTATTTAGCAATTGGAGAGCAAGCTTACAACAAGCTACAGCAGGCTATAAATGCAAACAAGGGCATGGATGGATACATCATAACATGTATAACCAAACATCCTTAGTGAACATCTTCAGATTAAGCATAGAACTCATGGTGACAGCAGGTTTACCTGGCAACAAAATATAACAGACTCTGACTTAGCAGAAATGACTAAGTGACATAAATCAGCAACATTATGGAGGCTAATTTGCATGCTTGTGCTAGTTACCACACATATCACAAAAATACAAGACAAGCACCCCTGTAAAGATGCATGATGTAGTTCAAAACACATGTAGAGCTCATGCTCATAGGATGCACATACAAAATGCAATGAAAAAGACAAATCATCAAGTTATAACAGTTTCAGCAGGTTAACATCATATAGCACTCTTGCAACAATGATTAGGGCATCAAGAATGACTCAAACAAGCATGGCACAGAGGGACAAAATGAAGAGCATCTCATGACGAACATTCCGATATAACATCCACGCAAAATGGAGCAGTATGCAAGAAGTTATGGCATGACAAACATATGCACATGGTGCTGAAAATCACGAGGACTTGGTGAAAATTACCCTCGCAGAAAACTAGGACGGAGGGGTCCCGGGACGGAGCGGTGCGGGAAGCCGTTTGGTTAGGCGGATCTGGGACAGGACCATCCCAGCGCGGGTCAATGCCGTCTTCGGCGACCTTAGGGTTCCGGCGATCGCCGGGGAGGACGGAGGAGGGCGGATCCGGGGCGGCCTGAGCTCCCGCGGCCGGAACCGGGCGGCGACGGAGGATGGCCGGGCGGCGGCCGGAGCTGGCACCGAGGGAGGCGGAAAGCTCCGCGGGCGACGGCGGCGCGGTTGCCGGCGCGGGGCGGCGAGGTGGCGGTGGAGTTCAGGCGGCGGGGCGGCGAGGAGGCGCGGGTCGGCGGCGACGGACGGGCAGTGCGCCGGCGGAGGAGGCGGGTCGGCGAGGGCGCGGTGGTGGCAATGCACGCCGGCGGGGGGGTGGCACCCGGTGGCGCGGAAGCCGAGGTGGCGGGCGGCGGAGTCCGGCGGGGTTTCGGTGGCCGGAGATGGACGCGGGCGGCGGAGGACGCGCGGGTTCGGGGCGGCGCTGGATGGGCTCGGCGGGCCCGCGATGGGCTCGCACGAGCCGGCGGCGGGGGCGGCGGCCAGGGACAGGTGGCGGCGTGCGATTCGCGGAGGGGGCGGCGGCTGGACGGGTCCGGCGGCGGCGCGGACGCGTCCGGTGGCGCGGAGGAGGGGAGAAGCTAGGGTTAGGGTAGTTTCATCCGCGAATTTCGGGGGAGGGTGTGTTTATATAGGTAGAGGGAGCTAGGAGAGTCCAAATGAGGTGCGGTTTTCGCCTACACGATCATGATCGAACGGCCGAGAGAATGGAGAGGGTTTGGATGGATTAGTGGGCTAATTTGGAGGGGTGCTGGGCTGCAAAGAGAAGGGGCTTTCGGGCTACGCGGTTAACCGTTGGGGCATCAAACGACCTCCAAATGGAACAAAATTTGACGGGCGGTCTAACGGTGCTATGCCAAGGCCACTCGGCAAATCTTGGTCCATTCCGAGAATGTTTTTCTCCCGCTCACGAAACAAGGTCTGAGAGGGGCGACGGGCGCGTTCGAGAGTGTCGGATCGCGAAACGGACAATGGGGAAAAGGACCGGATGCAAGTTTTGAAAAACATGCAGATGAAATGCAGATGATGACCTGGAAAAATGCAACACGCAAGCAGCTGACATGGCAAGGATGGCGAATAACTGGCAAACACCTGGTGCATCAGATCCAAACCTGCCGGCGACTCGACGCCGGCGAAGCCAGACGTGGCGGAGAGCTGCGGGTTTCGTGCTCCGGCGACCAAAACAGCGGTCGAGGGCATCTATGCGTAGCTGGTGTGTGCACGCATCGAACCGTGGCATCAGTTCGTGCTGGGGAGGCCGGACTTGGCGACGGCGGCGAGCGAGGCGGCGGCCGGAGCTTGTCTTCGTGCGAGCGTGGCGCTAGAGCAAGCAAGCGAGCACGTAGAGGGGCTAGGCGGCCTCCTGGAGGCACCAGGAGCGCGATGCGGTGCAAGGGCGCGGGTGGTTCGAGCTCATGCCACAGCGGCGACAAAGCCGAGCGGCGGTGAGCTCCGGTCACGGCGGGAACGGCTCTACGGCATGCAAATGACAACGGGAGCAGGGGTGGAAGGGGAGTGGCTCACGACGCTTGCAACGGAAGGCTCGGCATGGTCGGGGCAGCTCTGGCGGTGGTGTATCGACGACGGTGATCTCCTACGATCTGAGGACGAAGACCACGACGTGAAGGCGACGTAGAGCTTTCGGCGAAGCGTGGCTCGGTGAGGAGGAAGAGGGGAACGAGGCGGTCCGTCTGGACACGATGGAGAGGCGTGGCAGTGGCTCTGGCCGCGGCGCACGGCGTTGGTGACGGTGGGCATGCTTGGCCATGGGAACAGAAAGCAGAGGAGCGAGGGGGAGAGACACTGGGAGAGCGAGAGAGGGTCAAGGGGGTTCCAGGGTGGGTGCGTGGCGCTCGGGGCCGTCTCCAGCAGCGGTAAGCAGGCAGGAGGTGGCCAGGCTTGTGCTCGCACGCGTCGGCCACGCGCTGTTTTCGACTGTCGTGGGGAGGAAGATGACAGAGGGGGAAGCGGCGGTGGGCTGGGCCACTTCTTCCAAGTAAGCCCCAGCTGAGGTTTCTCTCCTCTCTATCTTTTCCTATTTCTGTTTTGTTTTCTTATTTGTTTTGTTTGTTTTGATTTAGTTCTAGAACTAAATCATTTTATTTACTTCTGGAAATTCTTGTGGGTGTAAGATGAAATAATCCAAAGCCCCACATTATTTTTCAGAATTATTGGAGTTATAGATATATTTATAGGAATTTATAACCCCAATTCAAATATTTATGAGTTAACTCAAAGTCCACAAATGTCATGCAAAAATGTACAATATTTATGGAGGAGCTTTTAATCACTTCCCATAATCATGAACATTTTTGAAGGGCACTTTGCAATCATTGAGAATTATTTTAGGTTCATCTTGTTTGAATTAAATTGGTGCTAGGGTTTGGTCATCCCCATTTCAAGTTTCTCTGAAGAATACCATGATGCATCATGCTTCTAGGGCTGTGACAACTCACCCCCACAAAACAAGAATTGTTGGGGAACATAGTGTTGGGGAATGTAGTAATTTCAAAAAAAATCCTACGCACACGCAAGATCATGGTGATGCATAGCAACGAGAGGGGAGAGTGTTGTCCACATACCCTCGGAGACCGACAGCGGAAGCGTTATCACAACGCGGTTAATGTAGTCGTACGTCTTCACGATCCGACCGATCAAGTACCGAACGCACGGCACCTCCAAAGTTCTACACACGTTCAGCTCGATGACGTCCCTCGAACTCCGATCCAGCCGAGTGTTGAGGGAGAGTTTCGTCAGCACGACGGCGTGATGACGATGATGATGTTCCACCGACGCAGGGCTTCGCCTAAGCTCCTCAACGGTATTATCGAGGTGTAATATGGTGGAGGGGGTCACCGCACACGGCTAAAATATCGTATATCAAGTGTGTAGAGAGGTGCCCCCCTGCCCCCGTATATAAAGGAGCAAGGGGGAGGCCGGCTGCCTATGGGCGCGCCAAGGAGAGGGGGGGAGTCCTCCTCCTAGTAGGAGTAGGACTCCCATTTCCTAGTCCTACTAGGAAAAGAAGGGGGGAAGGAAAGAGAGGGAGAGGGAGAGGGAAAGGGGGCTGCGCCCCCCTCTCCTAGTCCAACTAGGACTCCTCCTGGGAGGGGGCGCGCCACCTCCTGGCTGCTGCCCTATCTCTCCCCTCAAGGCCCACCAAGGCCAATACTTCCTCGGGGGGTTCCGGTAACCCTCCGGCACTCCGGTTTAATTCGAAACTTCTCCAGAACACTTCCGGTGTCCGAATATAGTCGTCCAATATATCAATATTTATTTCTCGACCATTTCAAGACTCCTCGTCATGTCCGTGATCACATCCGGGACTCCGAACAACCTTCGGTACATCAAAACATATAAACTCATAATATAACTGTCATCGTAACTTTAAGCGTGTGGACCCTTTGGGTTCGAGAACTATGTAGACATGACCGAGACACCTCTCCGGTCAATAACCAATAGCAGGACCTGGATGCCCATATTGGCTCCCACATATTCTACGAAGATCTTTATCGGTTAGACCGCATAACAACATACGTTGTTCCCTTTGTCATCGGTATGTTACTTGCCCGAGATTCGATCGTCGGTATCTCGATACCTAGTTCAATCTAGTTACCGGCAAGTCTCTTTACTCGTTCCGTAATACATCATCCCACAACTAACTCATTAGTCACAATGCTTGCAAGGCTTATAGTGATGTGCATTACCGAGTGGGCCCAGAGATACCTCTCCGACAATCGGAGTGACAAATCCTAATCTCGAAATACGCCAACCCAACAAGTACCTTTGGAGACACCTGTAGAGCACCTTTATAATCACCCATTTACGTTGTGACGTTTGGTAGCACACAAAGTGTTCCTCCGGTAAACGGGAGTTGCATAATCTCATAGTCATAGGAACATGTATAAGTCATGAAGAAAGCAATAGCAACATACTAAACGATCGGGTGCTAAGCTAGCGGAATGGGTCAAGGCAATCACTTCATTCTCCTAATGAGGTGATCCCGTTAATCAAATGAAAACTCATGTCTATGGCTAGGAAACATAACCATCTTTGATTAACGAGCTAGTCAAGTAGAGGAATACTAGTGACACTCTCTTTGTCTATGTATTCACACATGTATTATGTTTCCGGTTAATACAATTCTAGCATGAATAATAAACATTTATCATGATATAAGGAAATAAATAATACTTTATTATTGCCTCTAGGGCATATTTCCTTCAGTCTCCCACTTGCACTAGAGTCAATAATCTAGTTCACATCGCCATGTGATTTAATATTAATAATTCACATCACCATGTGATTAACACCCATAGTTCACATCTCTATGTGACCAACACTCAAAGGGTTAACTAGAGTCAATAATCTAGTTCACATCCCTATGTGATTAACACCCAAAGAGTACTAAGGTATGATCATGTTTTGATTGTGAGATAATTTTAGTCAACGGGTCTGTCACATTCAGATCCGTAAGTATTTTGCAAATTTCTATGTCTACAGTGCTCTGCACGGAGCTACTCTAGCTAATTGCTCCCACTTTCAGTATGTATCTATACCGAGACTTAGAGTCATCTAGATTTAGTGTCAAAACTTGCATCGACGTAACCCTTTACGACGAACCTTTTGTCACTTCCATAATCGAGAAACATATCCTTATTCCACTAAGAATAATTTTGACCGCTGTCCAGTGATCTACTCCTAGATCACAATTGTACTCCCTTGCCAAGATCAGTGTAGGGTATACAATAGATCTGGTACACAGCATGGCATACTTTATAGAACCTATGGCCAAGGCATAGGGAATGACTTTCATTCTCTTTCTATCTTCTGCCGTGGTCGGGCTTTGAGTCTTACTCAATTTCACACCTTGTAACACAGGCAAGAACTCTTTCTTTGACTGTTCTATTTTGAACTACTTCAAAATCTTGTTAAGGTATGTACTCATTGAAAAAACTTATCAAGCGTTTTGATCTATCTCTATAGATCTTGATGCTCAATATGTAAGCAGCTTCACCGAGGTCTTTCTTTGAAAAAACTCCTTTCAAACACTCCTTTATGCTTTGTAGAATAATTCTACATTATTTCCGATCAACAATATGTCATTCACATATACTTATCAGAAATGCTGTAGTGCTCCCACTCACTATCTTGTAAATACAGGCTTCACCGCAAGTCTGTATAACTCTATATCCTTTGATCAACTTATCAAAGTGTATATTCCAACTCTGAGATGCTTGCACCAGTCCATAGATGGATCGCTGGAGCTTGCATATTTTGTTAGCACCTTTAGGATTGACAAAACCTTCTGGTTGCATCATATACAACTCTTCTTTAATAAATCCATTAAGGAATGCAGTTTTGTTTATCCATTTGCCAGATTTCATAAAATGCGGCAATTGCTAACATGATTCGGACAGACTTAAGCATAGATACGGGTGAGAAACTCTCATCATAATCAACACCTTAAACTTGTCGAAAACCTTTTGCGACAATTCTAGCTTTGTAGATAGTAACACTACTATCATCGTCCGTCTTCCTCTTGAAGATCCATTTAATCTCAATGGCTCGCCGATCATCGGGCAAGTCAACCAAAGTCCATACTTTGTTCTTCATACATGGATCTCATCTCAGATTTCATGGCTTCAAGCCATTTTGCGGAATCTGGGCTCACCATCGCTTCTTCATAGTTCGTAGGTTCGTCATGGTCAAGTAACATAACATCCAGAATAGGATTACCGTACCACTCCGGTGCGGATCTTACTCTAGTTTACCTACGAGGTTTGGTAGTAACTTGATCTGAAGTTACATGATCATCATCATTAACTTCCTCACTAATTGGTGTAGGAGTCACAGGAACAGATTTCTGTGATGAACTACTTTCCAATAAGGGAGCAGGTACAGTTACCTCATCAAGTTCTACTTTCCTCCCACTCACTTCTTTCAAGAGAAACTCCTTCTCTAGAAAGGATCCATACTAAGCAACGAATGTCTTGCCTTCAGATCTGTGATAGATGGTGTACCCAACTGTCTCCTTTGGGTATCCTATGAAGACACATTTCTCCGATTTGGGTTTGAGCTTATCAGGATGAAACTTTTTAACATAAGCATCGCAACCCCAAACTTTAAGAAACGACAACTTTGGTTTCTTGCCAAACCACAGTTCACAAGGCGTCGTCTCAACGGATTTTGATGGTGCCCTATTTAACGTGAATGTAGCTGTCTCTAATGCATAACCCCAAAACGATAGTGGTAAAATGGTAAGAGACATCATAGATTGCACTATATCCAATAAAGTACGGTTATGACGTTCGGACACAACATTATGCTATGGCGTTCCAGGTGGCGTGAGTAGTGAAACTATTTCACATTGTTTTAACTGAAGGCCAAACTCGTAACTAATTATTTTCTTGTTACGATGATTTTCGCTTCACTCTGAAATTATATGAACTTTTCAAATGTTTCAGACTTCTGTTTCATTAAGTAGATATACCCATATCTGCTCAAATCATCTTTGAAGGTCGGAAAATAATGATACCTGCTACGAGCCTCAATATTCATCGGACCACATACATCTGTATGTATGATTTCCAAAAAATCTGTTGCTCTCTCTATAGTTCCGGAGAACGGCGTTTTAGTCATCTTGCCCATGAGGCACGGTTCGCAAGCATCAAGTGATTCCAAAATCCCATCAGTATGGAGTTTCTTCATGCGCTTTACACCAATATGACCTAAACGGCAGTGCCACAAATAAGTTGCACTATCATTATTAACGTTGCATCTTTTGGCTTCAATATTATGAATATGTGTATCACTACGATCAAGATCCAACAAACCATTTTTGTTGGTGTGTATGACCATAAAAGGTTTTTATTCATGTAAACAGAACAACAATTGTTCTCTAACTTAAATGAATAACTGTATTGCAATAAACATGATCAAATCATATTCATGCTCAACGCAAACACCAAATAACATTTATTTAGTTTCAACACTAATCCCGAAAGTATAGGGAGTGTGCGATGATGATCATATCAATCTTGGAACTACTTCCAACACACATCGTCACCTCGCCTTTTACTAGTCTCTGTTTATTCTGCAACTCCCGTTTCGAGTTACTACTTTAGCAACTGAACCAGTATCAAATACCGAGGGGTTGCTATAAACACTAGTAAAGTACACATCAATAACATGTATATCCAGTATACCTCTGTTCACTTTGCCATCCTTCTTATCCACCAAATAGTTGGGGTAGTTCCGCTTCCAGTGACCAGTCCCTTTGCAGTAGAAGCACTTAGTCTCAGGCTTAGGTACAGACCTGGGCTTCTTCACTTGAGCAGCACCTTGCTTGCCGTTCTTCTTGAAGTTCCCCTTCTATCCCTTTGCCCTTTTCTTGAAACTAGTGGTCTCGTCAACCATCAACACTTGATGTTTTTCTTGATTTCTACCTTCGTCGATTTCAGCATCACGAAGAGCTCGGGAATTACTTTTGTCATCCCTTGCATACTATAGTTCATCACGAAGTTCTACTAACTTGGTGATGGTGACTAGAGAATTCTGTCAATCACTATTTTATCTGGAAGATTAACTCCCACTTGATTCAAGCGATTGTAGTACCCAGACAATCTGAGCACATGCTCACTAGTTGAGCGATTCTCCTCCATCTTTTAGCTATAGAACTTGTTGGAGACTTCATATCTCTCAACTCGGGTATTTGCTTGAAATATTAACTTCAACTCCTGGAACATCTCATATGGTCCATGACGTTCAAAACGTCTTTGAAGTCCCGATTCTAAGCCGTTAAGCATGGTGCACTAAACTATCAAGTAGTCATCATATTGAGCTAGCCAAACGTTCATAACGTCTGCTGCTCCTGCAATGGGTCTGTCACCTAGCGGTGCATCAAGGACATAATTTTTCTGTGCAGCAATGAGGAGAATCCTCAGATCACGGATCCAATCCGTATCTTTGCTACTAACATCTTTCAACATAATTTTTCTCTAGGAACATATCAAAAATAAACACAGGGAAGCAACAACGCGAGCTATTGATCTATAACATAATTTGCAAAATACTATCAGGACTAAGTTCATGATAAATTCAAGTTCAATTAATCATGTTACTTAAGAACTCCCACTTAGATAGACATCCCTCTAATCATCTAAGTGATTACGTGATCCAAATCAACTAAACCATGTCCGATTAACACGTGAGATGGAGTAGTTTCAATGGTGAACATCACTATGTTGATCATATCTACTATATGATTCACGCTCGACCTTTCGGTCTCTGTGTTCTGAGGCCATATCTGTATATGCTAGGCTCGTCAAGTTTAACCTGAGTATTCCGCGTGTGCAACTGTTTTGCACCCGTTGTATTTGAATGTAGAGCCTATCACACCCGATTAACACGTGGTGTCTCAGCACGAAGAACTTTTGCAACGGTGCATACTCAGGGAGAACACTTTTATCTTGAAATTTTAGTGAGAGATCATCTTATAATGCTACCGTCAATCAAAGCAAGATAAGATGCATAAAGGATTAACATCACATGCAATCAATATAAGTGATATGATATGGCCATCATCATCTTGTGCTTGTGATCTCCATCTCCGAAGCACCGTGCTCGTGATCTCCATCTCCGAAGCACCGTCATGATCACCATCGTCACCGGTGCGACACCTTGATCTCCATAGTAGTATCGTTGTCGTCTCGCCAACTTATTGCTTTTACGACTATCGCTACCGCTTAGTGATAAAGTAAAACTATTACATGGCGATTGCATCTCATACAATAAAGCGACAACCATATGGCTCCTGCTAGTTGCCGATAACTCGGTTACAAAACATGATCATCTCATACAACAAATTATATCACATCATGTCTTGACCATATCACATCACAACAGGCCCTGCAAAAACAAGTTAGACGTCCTCTATTTTGTTGTTGCAAGTTTTACGTGGCAGCTACGGGCTTAGCAAGAACCGTTCTTACCTACGCATCAAAACCACAACGATAGTTTGTCAAGTTGGTGCTGTTTTAACCTTCGCAAGGACCGGGCGTAGCCACACTCGGTTCAACTAAAGTGAGAGAGACAGACACCCGCCGGTCACCTTTAAGCAACGAGTGCTCGCAACGGTGAAACCAGTCTCGCGTAAGCGTACGCGTAATGTCGGTCCGGGCCGCTTCATCTCACAATACCGCTGAACCAAAGTATGACATGCTGGTAAGCAGTATGACTTATATCGCCCACAACTCACTTGTGTTCTACTCGTCCATAGCATCAACGCATAAAACCAGGCTCGGATGCCACTGTTGGGGAACGTAGTAATTTCAAAAAAAATCCTACGCACACGCAAGATCATGGTGATGCATAGCAACGAGAGGGGAGAGTGTTGTCCACGTACCCTCGTAGACCGACAGCGGAAGCATTATCACAACGCGGTTGATGTAGTCGTACGTCTTCACGATCCGACCGATCAAGTACCGAACGCACGGCACCTCCGAAGTTCTACACACGTTCAGCTCGATGACGTCCCTCGAACTCTGATCCAGCCAAGTGTTGAGGGAGAGTTTCGTCAGCACGACGGCGTGATGACGATGATGATGTTCCACCGACGTAGGGCTTCACCTAAGCTCCGCAACGGTATTATCGAGGTGTAATATGGTGGAGGGGGGCACCGCACACGGCTAAAATATCGTATATCAAGTGTGTAGAGAGGTGCCCCCCTGCCCCCGTATATAAAGGAGCAAGGGGGAGGCCGGCTGCCTATGGGCGCGCCAAGGAGAGGTGGGGAGTCCTCCTCCTAGTAGGAGTAGGACTCCCCTTTCCTAGTCCTACTAGGAAAAGAAGTGGGGAAGGAAAGAGAGGGAGAGGGAGAGGGAAAGGGGGCTGCGCCCCCCTCTCCTAGTCCAACTAGGACTCCTCCTGGGAGGGGGCGCGCCACCTCCTGGCTGCTGCCCTCTCTCTCCCCTCAATGCCCACCAAGGCCCAATACTTCCCCGGGGGGTTCCGGTAACCCTCCGGCACTCCGGTTTAATCCGAAACTTCTCCGGAACACTTCCGGTGTCCGAATATAGTCGTCCAATATATCAATCTTTATGCCTCAACCATTTCGAGACTCCTCGTCATGTCCGTGATCACATCCGGGACTCCGAACAACCTTCGGTACATCAAAACATATAAACTCATAATATAACTATCATCGTAACTTTAAGCGCGCGGACCCTTTGGGTTCGAGAACTATGTAGACATGACCGAGACACCTCTCCGGTCAATAACCAAATGCGGGACCTGGATGCCCATATTGGCTCCCACATATTCTACGAAGATCTTTATCGGTCAGACCGCATAACAACATACGTTGTTCCCTTTGTCATCGGTATGTTACTTGCCCAAGATTCGATCGTCGGTATCTCGATACCTAGTTCAATCTCATTACCGGCAAGTCTCTTTACTCGTTCCGTAATACATCATCCCACAACTAACTCATGAGTCAGAATGCTTGCAAGGCTTATAGTGATGTGCATTACCGAGTGGGCCCAGAGATACCTCTCCGATAATCGGAGTGACAAATCCTAATCTCGAAATACGCCAACCGAACAAGTACCTTTGGAGACACCTGTAGAGCACCTTTATAATCACCCATTTACGTTGTGACATTTGGTAGCACACAAAGTGTTCCTCCGGTAAACGATCATAGTCATAGGAACATGTATAAGTCATGAAGAAAGCAATAGCAACATACTAAACGATCGGGTGCTAAGCTAACGGAATGGGTCAAGTCAATCACGTCATTCTCCTAATGAGGTGATCCCGTTAATCAAATGAAAACTCATGTCTATGGCTAGGAAACATAACCATCTTTGATTAACGAGCTAGTCAAGTAGAGGCATACTAGTGACACTCTGTTTGTCTATGTATTCACACATGTATTATGTTTTCGGTTAATACAATTCTAGCATGAATAATAAAAATTTATCATGATATAAGGAAATAAATAATACTTTATTATTGCCTCTAGGGCATATTTCCTTCACATAGTAATTTCAAAAAAATTCCTACGCACACGCAAGATCATGGTGATGCATAGCAACGAGAGTGGAGAGTGTCGTCTACGTACCCTCGTAGACCATAAGCGGAAGCGTTATGATAAGGCGGTTGATGTAGTCGTACGTCTTCACGATCAACCGATCCTAGTACCGAACGTACGGCACCTCCGCGATCTGCACACGTTCAGCTCGGTGACGTCCCATGAACTCACGATCCAGTAGAGCTTCGAGGAAGAGTTCCGCACGACGGCGTGATGACGGTGATGATGAAGCTACCGACGCAGGGCTTCGCCTAAGCACCGCTACGATATGACCGAGGTGGATTATGGTGGAGGGGGGCACCGCACACGGCTAAGAGATCAATGATTAACTTGTGTGTCTATGGGGTGCCCCCCACCCCCGTATATAAAGGAGTGGAGGAGGGGGAGGGCCGGCCCTCTACTATGGCGCGCCCTGGGGAGTCCTACTCCCACCGGGAGTAGGATTCCCCCCTTCCAAGTAGTAGGAGTTGGAGAGAAGGAAGGGGAAGAGAGAAGAGAAGGAAAGAGGGGGCGCCGCCCCTCCCCCTAGTGCAATTCGGACTAGGCCTTGGGGGGCGCGCGGCCTGCCCTAGGAAGCCCCTCTCTCTCCTCTAAAGCACAATAAGCCCCATATACTCCCCGGCGTATTCCCGTAACTCTCCAGTACTCCGATAAACACCCGAACCACTCAGAACCTTTCCGATATCCGAATATAGCCTTCCAATATATCGATCTTTACGTCTCGAACATTTCGAGACTCCTCGTCATGTCCCTGATCTCATCCGCGACTCCGAACAACCTTCGGTACATCAAAACACATAAACTCATAATACCGGTCGTCACCGAACGTTAAGCGTGCGGACCCTACGGGTTCGAGAACTATGTAGACATGACCGAGACTCATCTCCAGTCAATTACCAACAGCGGAACCTGGATGCTCATATTGGCTCCTACATATTCTACGAAGATCTTTATCGGTCAAACCGCATAACAACATACGTTGTTCCCTTTGTCATCGGTATGTTACTTGTCCGAGATTCGATCGTCGGTATCTCAATACCTAGTTCAATCTCGTTACCGGCAAGTCTCTTTACTCGTTCTTTAATGTATCATCCCGCAACTAACTCATTATTACATTGCATGCAAGGCTTATAGTGATGTGCATTACTGAGAGGGCCCAGAGATACCTCTCCGATACTCGGAGTGACAAATCCTAATCTCGATCTATGCCAACCTAACAAACACCTTCGGAGACACCTGTAGAGCGTCTTTATAATCACCCAGTTACGTTTTGATGTTTGATAGCACACAAGGTGTTCCTCTGGTATTCGGGCATTGCATAATCTCATAGTCATAGGAACATGTATAAGTCATGAAGAAAGCAATAGCAACATACTAAACGATCAAGTGCTAAGCTAACGGAATGGGTCAAGTCAATCACATCATTCTCTAATGATGTGATCCCGTTAAATCAAATGACAACTCATGTCTATGGCTAGGAAACTTAACCATCTTTGATTCAACGAGCTAGTCAAGTAGAGGCATACTAGTGACACTCTGTTTGTCTATGTATTCACACATGTACTAAGTTACCGGTTAATACAATTCTAGAATGAATTATAAACATTTATCATGATATAAGGAAATATAAATAACAACTTTATTATTGCCTCTAGGGCATATTTCCTTCAGTCTCCCACTTGCACTAGAGTCAATAATCTATATCACATCGCCATGTGATTAACACAAATAGTTCACATCACCATGTGATTAATATCCATAGTTCACATCGACATGTGGCCAACACTCAAAGGGTTTACTAGAGTTAGTAATCTAGTTCACATCGCCAAGTGATTAACACCCAAAGAGTACTAAGGTGTGATCATGTTTTGCTTTGTGAGAGAAGTTTAGTCAACGGGTCTGCTAAATTCAGATCCGTATGTATTTTGCAAATTTCTATGTCTACAATGCTCTTAACGGAGCTACTTTAGCTAATTGCTCCCACTTTCAATATGTATCCAGATTGAGACTTAGAGTCATCTGGATCAGTGTCAAAACTTGCATCAACGTAACCCTTTACGACGAACCTTTTGTGACCTCCATAATCGAGAAACGTATATCCTTATTCCACTAAGGATAATTTTGACCAACGTTCAGTGATCTACTCCTAGATCACTATTGTACTCCCTTGCCAAACTCAGTGTAGGGTATACAATAGATCTGGTACACATCATGGCATACTTTATAGAACCTATGGCTGAGGCATAGGGAATGACTTTCATTCTCTTTCTATCTTCTGCCGTGGTCGGGCTTTGAGTCTTACTCAATTTCACACCTTGTAACACAGGCAATAAATCTTTCTTTGACTGTTCCATTTTGAATTACTTCAAAATCTTGTCAAGGTATGTACTCATTGAAAAAAAAACTTATCAAGCGTCTTGATCTATCTCTATAGATCTTGATGCTCAATATGTAAGCAGCTTCACCGAGGTCTTTCTTTGAAAAACTCCTTTCAAATACTCCTTTATGCTTTCCAGAAAATTCTACATTATTTCCGATCAACAATATGTCATTCACATATATTTATCAGAAATGTTGCAGTGCTCCCACTCACTTTCTTGTAAATACAGGCTTTACCGCAATTATGTATAAAACTATACGCTTTGATCAACTCATCAAAGCGTATATTCCAACTCCGAGATGCTTGCACCAGTCCATAGATGGATCGTTGGAGCTTGCACATTTTGTTAGTACCTTTAGGATCGACAAAACCGTCTGGTTGCATCATATACAACTCTTGTTTAAGAAATCCATTAAGGAATGTAGTTTGACATCCATTTGCCAGATTTCACAAAATGTGGCTATTTTCTAACATGATTCGGACAGACTTAAGCATCGTTGCGAGTGAGAAAATCTCATCATAGTCAACACCTTGAACTTTGTCATAAACTTTTTTCGACAAGTCTAGCTTTGTAGATAGTAACACTACTATTAGTGTCCGTATTCCTCTTGAAGATCCATTTATTTTCTATGGTTTGCCGATCATCGGGCAAGTCAACCAAAGTCCACACTTTGTTCTCGTACATGGATCCCATCTCAGATTTCATGGCCTCAAGCCATTTTGCGGAATCTGGGCTCAACATCGCTTCCTCATAGTTCGTAGGTTCGTCATGGTCAAGTAACATGACCTCCAGAACAGGATTATAGTACCACTCTGGTGCGGATCTCACTCTAGTTGACCTACGAGGTTCGGTAGTAACTTGATATGAAGTTACATGATTATCATCATTAGCTTCCTTAATTGGTGTAGGAGTCACAGGAACAAATTTCTGTGATGAACTACTTTCCAATAAGGGAGCAGGTACAATTACCTCATCAAGTTCTAATTTCCTCCCACTCACTTCTTTCGAGAGAAACTCCTTCTCTAGAAAGGATCCATTCTTAGCAACGGATGTCTTGCCTTCGGATCTGTGATAGAAGGTGTACCCAACTGTCTCCTTTGGTTATCCTATGAAGACACATTTCTCCGATTTGGGTTTGAGCTTATCAGGATGAAACTTTTTCACATAAGCATCGCAACCCCTAATTTTAAAAAACGATAACTTTGGTTTCTTGCCAAACCACAGTTCATATGGTGTCGTCTCAATGGATTTAGATGGTGCCCTATTTAACGTGAATGCAGCTGTCTCTAATGCATGACTCCAAAATGATAGTGGTAAATCGGTAAGAGACATCATAGATTGCACATATCTAATAAAGTACGGTTACGATGTTCGGACAGACCATTACGCTGTGGTGTTCTTAGGTGGCGTGAGTTGCGAAACTATTCCGCATTGTTTCAAATGAAGACCAAACTCGTAACTCAAATATTCTCCTCCACAATCAGATCGTAGAAACTTTATTTTCTTGTTACGATGATTTTCCACTTCACTCTAAAATTATATGAACTTTTCAAATGTTTCAGACTTATGTTTCATCAAGTAGATATACCCATATCTGCTCAAATCATCTGTGATGGTCAGAAAATAACAATACCTGTCGCGAGCTTCAACACTCATCGGATCGCATACATTAGTATGTATTATTTTCCAATAAGTCAGTTGTTCACTCCATTCTTCTGGAGAACGGAGTCTTAGTCATCTTGCCCATAAGGCATGGTTCGCAAGCATCAAGTGATTCATAATCAAGTGATTCCAAAATCCCATCAGCATGGAGTTTCTTCATGCGCTTTACACCAATATGACCTCAACGGCAGTGCCACAAATAAGTTGCACTATCATTATTAACTTTGCATCTGTTGGCTTCAATATTATGAATATGTGTATCACTATGATCGAGATCCAACAAACCATTTTCATTGGGTGTATGACCATAGAAGGTTTTATTCATGTAAACAGAACAACAATTATTCTTCTAACTTAAATGAATAACCGTATTGCGATAAACATGATCAAATCATATTTATGCTCAACGCAAACACCAAATAACACTTATTTAGGTTCAACACTAATCCCGAAAGTATAGGGAGTGTGCGATGATGAACATATCAACCTTGGAACTACTTCCAACACACATCGTCACCTCGCCCTTTACTAGTTTATGTTCATTCTGCAACTCCTGTTTCGAGTTACTACTCTTAGCAACTGAACCAGTATCAAATGCCGAGGGTTGCTATAAACACAAGTAAAGTACACATCAATAACATGTATATCTGATATACCGTTGTTCACTTTGCCATCCTTCTTATCCGCCAAATATATAGGGCAGTTCCACTTCGAGTGACCATTTCCTTTGAAGTAGAAGCACTCAGTTTCAGGCTTGGGTCTAGCTTTGGGCTTCTTCACGGGAGCAGCAACTTGCTTGCCGTTCTTTTTGAAGTTCCCCTTCTTCCCTTTGCCTTTTTATTGAAACTAACGGTCTTGTCAACCATCAACACTTGATGCTTTTCTTGATTTCTACCTTCGTCGATTTCAGCATCATGAAGAGCTTGGGAATCGTTTCCGTTATGCCTTGCATATTATAGTTCATCACGAAGTTCTAGTAACTTCGTGATAGTGACTAGAGAACTATGTCAATTACTATCTTATCTAGAAGATTAACTCCCACTTGATTCAAGCAATTGTAGTACCCAGACAATCTGAGCACATGCTCACTGGTTGAGCTAGTCTCCTCCATCTTGTAGGCAAAGTACTGTCAGAGGTCTCATATGCTCCCTTGAAGAAATGCCGCAGCTGGCGCCCTCGGAGCCCCCAGGAGGAAGATAACGGAGAAGTCCTTTACCTGATGGGCCGGATAAAGACGCTGGCCCAATCAGGATTGACAATAATCGAGGTTATGTCAATATGTATAATGCGGGGGGTGCAGCCACTTCAATATTCGGGTCAACCCATGTGGCACCTCAATGGCGAAGACGATGCTACCCGCTGCGGCCGTAAGGGACCGGACTCCATCGCTGCTCTAGCAAAAATATTGTCCGATTTTTATAAAGGAGAGCAAGAGGAGTTCATCCGCATTAAGCCACGGGACGGATTCTCAATGTACAACCCCCCAAACTGGGTGAGCTGCTACTTTTTACTCCAAACCTTCCCGCATTCTTCGTCATAAGTATTTACCTTGCCATTTCATAGCAGGAACTGCGAAAAGCTGTGAGGGAGGTCCACAGCCCGCCTCCACAACCAGAGGACCTTGACCGGGCCCTCGACCCGGGACTCGAAGAAGATCCGGACACATTTGTGGAGCTCATTGACAGGACGTTCTATCAATTAAGCTGCGACAGTGCCCTGGTGGCCATCATAGCCGATTATCCTGGACTACTCCCTGCATCCCATGTAAGTAAAACCGGAGTCCCAACTTCCGAGAAGGATCCCTTTTTCTGCACTTCACCTACCGCACACATATGGTGTCTTACAGGGAAGGCCCTCGGGACGCCATGCAGAACCCGCAGTGATTCACCAACAAGGGGCACCGAAGCCGGGTAGGCTTAAAAGGAAGGCGGTCGGGACTGAGACCCCGTCGTAGAGGTATGAAAAAGAACCTCGCTCCGTGGTTGTCGTCTTTTAAAATATAATAATGTCCATGTTTCCTAGTAGGAAAAACGCTCACCGGGCTATATCCGGAGAGGTTGCCGGCCGGGCCTCCAACAGTCGGGCTCCGGAGCCGGACTTAGTGGCGGACACTAACATGGGGCCAACACCAGATGTTCCTCCTACAGAGGATGCGGATAGGCTGTCCGCTATGAATTCCAAAGTGGAGAGCGCCATGAATCGCAGGCGTCGCCGGGCCGTACTCCCCGACGCTTATTTCTCCCAAGAGGCCTTTGATGCCTTCAACTCAGGAGACGCGTACATCCGAGCTGCCCAAAATGGTCTTGCCAGAGCCACGGACCAGTATGTAAAGGATCATTGTTTGCATAGGTTCTTACGGAGAAGAATACCCAGTTGTCTCGAGAGCTGGAGGAGTGCAAAGCCCAGCTTCAGGCCACAGTTGCCGCAGTGAAGGAGTCCGAAAAGGCCCCATCTGGTAACACTTGTTTCCATTACAAAGAATGTCATGTACCAGGTAGTATGCGGCATGCGTGCAAATCTAACAATAGATTCTGCAGATGACTCCGGAGTGAATCCGGAGGTCGTGCGAGGGGATGAGCAACATGCTAAATGACAGCTAATGGCTGGCGAGCGCGTGCTTACACGGGTTAGGCGGGAGAAAAACTATCTCCAAGACGCCAATACCCGGCTGGTTGTTGAATTGAAAGATGCTCGAGCCCAGCTTGCTGACTCCGTAAAGGAGAATAAGAGGCTTCGACGCGGCATTTTCAGTAAGTGCTTGAATGAACTTTTAAAGAGTTCGGCGAAGAAACCGGCTGACAGAGTTATATCTGTAGGTATGCTTACGGGTCGTCCTGCCGAGGAAATGCCCGGGTCTGCAGGTGATCTTCTGCCAGAGCTCTCCCAACTGCATGAACTAGTTCGGCAGGTGATGCAGGGCATTGCCCAAGCCTTGTGGCCATCCGCCTCCCCGCCCGGAGAAATGGGGGAGCTTGTAGAGAAGCTCAAGGGAGCGCGGCGGCGCTTCCGATTATGGAAGATATCAGCCTACTGACAAGGTGCAAGGGAAGCCTGGGCCATGGTGAAGACGCGATATACCAAGGCTGACCCGAACCACAAGGCCGAGGTCGGTCCTGTGGGGTCTGATGGGAAAGAGATCCCCGTCAGTTTGGTGTATGACTAGGTAGAATTAGCCGCAAAGTATTCCCAACAGGATTGTAGGCTAGACAGCCTGTTGGATGGTATAGAAGAAGAATTTAGTCAGTCTAAGTGACTGTGTACTTCAAGTGACATGTATTGTCTCTAGTCGGATTGTAAATCATTTGTCATGGCGGACCTTTTCGCTTCGACCTCCGGACCCGACAGTCCGGAGTGTATCCGAATACCCACTTAGTTATCTGAAAACCAGGGTACGCGTGGAAACCAGGCGTAGGGGTCATTAGTGCTTGAACAGACAAGTACCCAACTAGCTATGTTGTATTACATGGATAGTAAGAAACATCTTCCACGGAGAATAGTTCCGTTAAGAGTTCCTTTCCCTGGGTGCGCATGCGTGAATGAGCATGTCCGAACTGCGAACAGAGACGCATGACATAAAACATCTGGGGGCTTATGTTGTAATAAGTAAGAAAACATCTTTTGTTCACCGACCGAATATTCCCTTAAGAACGCTAGCTTTCGGCTTCACCCAGTCTGAGGTACACATCCGGCTGACCCGGCAATAACAATCGCAGAGGTGCTCCCCTTATGCCCTAGCCGAATTGACGGGAACATAGGGCATGAACACAAGAGCCAGGAAACCCAGCTTGGCCAAAACTTAAGTCATATCGATGTATATAATGGCGAAGAAAAGGTACATATGGAGAAAGTGACACATATGTATGTAGTGGGCATGAAGCCCGGAAGACAAATATAGTAAGCTTCTGTATAAGAAGCCCCCAGGTATATTGAGCACGCATAGTGCGGCGAGAGTGTGCGGCGGAGGCACACTTGAAGCCTGTAAGGCCGTAAAAAAAAGGAAGAACGAAGAAAGAAACAAAGAAAGAGGATATATCTTAAAAAAGAAAGGCAGAGGTAAGGGGACAAACACGGAGTTCCACACTAGGCGTAGAATCTTCGGAGTCTAGCCGCGTTCCATGGTTTCGGCTCGAGTCGATTATCTGATGCATCACGCAGACGGTACGCTCCTCCGGTGAGAACTTTATCAATGATGAAGGGACCCTCCCACTTGGTCTGGAGCTTGTCCTTTTTCTTCTTCGGTAGGCGAAGAACGAGTTCGCCAACGTTATAAGTTTTGGCCCGTACTTCCCTTCTTTGATACCTTCGAGCCTGTTGCTGATAGAATGCGGAAAGGGCTATTGCGACGTCGCGCTCCTCCTCCAGGGCATCTAAACTATCCTGCCGATCCAGCTCGGCTTCTCTTTCTTTGTACATGCGCACTCGAGGTGAGTTATATCTGTAGGTATGCTGACGGGTCGTGGCGCCGAGGAAATGCCCGGGTCTGCAGGTGATCTTCTGCCAGAGCTCTCCCAACTACACGAACTAGTTCGGCAGGTGATGCAGGGCATTGCCCAAGCCTTGTGGCCATCCGCCTCCCCGCCCGGAGAAATGGGGGAGCTTGTAGAGAAGCTCAATGGAGCGCGGCGGCGCTTCCGATTATGGAAGATATCAGCCTACCGACAAGGTGCAAGGGAAGCCTGGGCCATGGTGAAGACGCGATATACCAAGGCTGACCCGAACCACAAGGCCGAGGTCAGTCCTGTGGGGTCTGATGGGAAAGAGATCCCCGTCAGTTTGGTGTATGACTAGGTAGAATTAGCCGCAAAGTATTCCCAACAGGATTGTAGGCTAGACAGCCTGTTGGATGGTATAGAAGAAGAATTTAGTCAGTCTAAGTGACTGTGTACTTCAAGTGACATGTATTGTCTCTAGACGGATTGTAAATAATTTGTCATGGCGGACCTTTTCGCTTCGACCTCCGGACCCGACAGTCCGGAGTGTATCCGAATACCCGCTTAGTTATGTGAAAACCAGGGTACGCGTGGAAACCAGGCGTAGAGGTCATAAGTGCTTGAACAGACAAGTACCCAACTAGCTATGTTATATTACATGGATAGTAAGAAACATCTTCCAGGGAGAATAGTTCCGTTAAGGGTTCCTTTCCCTGGGTACGCATGCATTAATGTGCATGTCCGAACTGCGAAAACAGACGCATGATATAAACATCTGGGGGCATGTAGTACAATAAATAAAATTCGTCTTTTGTTCACCGACCGAATATTCCCTTAAGAACGCTTGCTTTCGGCTTCACCCAGTCTGAGGTACACATCCGGCTGACCCGGCAGTAATAATCGCAGAGGTGCTCCCCTTATGCCCTAGCCGAATTAACGGGAACGTAGGGCATAAACACAAGAGCCAGGCAACCCAGCTTGGCCAAAACTTAAGTCATATCGATGCATATAATGGCAAAAAGGTACATGTGAAAATTAACACATGTGTGGGGCCTAGAGCCCGGAACGTAGCTATATTAATCTTCTGTATAAGAAGCCCCCAGGTATCATGAGCGCGGCTAGCGCGTCAAGATTAGTCAAGACACATTTTTGCCTTTTAAGGCCTTGCAGAAAAAAGGGAAGAAACAAAGAAAGAAAAGACAGATAATGAATTTATAAAAAATTGACAGAGGTAAGGAGACGAACATAGAGTCCGGCACTAGGCGTAGAACCTTCCGAGTCTGGCTGCGTTCCATGGGTTTAGCTCAAGTCGATTGTCCGATGCATCCCGCAGACGATATGCTCCACCGGTCAGAACTTGGTCAATAACGAAGGGACCTTCCCATTTGGGCTTGAGCTTGTTCTTTTTCTTCTCCGGTAGGCGTAGAACGAGTTCTCCAACGTTATAAGTTTTGGCCCGTACTTCTCTGCTTTGATACCTTCGAGCCTGTTGCTGATAGAATGCAGAACGGATTTTGCCACATCACGCTCCTCCTCCAGGGCGTCCAAACTGTCCTGCCGATCAAGCTCGGCTTCTTTCTCTTCGTACATGCGCACTCTAGGTGAGTCATGAATTATATCGCAGGGCAGTACCGCCTCTGCACCGTACACCATAAAAAACAGTGTGTATCTGGCAGTGCGATTCGGCGTGGTCCGCAGCCCCCATAGTACAGAGTCGAGCTCCTCTACCCAGTGCGTATCAGATTCCTTCAAGGATCGCACTAATCTGGTTTTAATGCCACACATGATAAGACCATTTGCTCGCTCGACTTGACTGTTAGTTTGCGGGTGATAGACAGAAGCATAATCGAGCTTGACGCCCATGTTGCTGCACCAAAGTATTACCTCGTCGGCTGTAAAGTTCGAGCCGTTATCGGTGATGATGCTGTGGGGAACGCCATAATGGTGTACAACCCCGGATATGAAGTCTATCACTGGTCCGGATTCGGCCATTTTAACTGGTTTTGCTTCTATCCATTTGGTGAATTTGTCCACCATGACCAATAGGTATTTTTTCTTATGGCTTCCCCCTTTAAGGGGTCCGACCATATCAAGCCCCCAGACCGCAAGGGGCCAAGTGATGGGGATTGTTTGGAGAGCGGTAGGTGGCATATGGCTTTGGTTTGCGAAAAGCTGGCAACCGACGCAACGTTGAACGAGGTCCTGTGCGTCTGCCCGGGCTGTCGGCCAATAAAAACCTGTACGGAAGGCCTTGCTTATAAGGGCCCGAGCTGCGGCGTGGTGGCCGCCAAGTCCAGCATGAATTTCTGCCAAAAGTTGCCGTCCTTCCTCTTCGGAGATGCACCTTTGAAGGACTCCGGTAGCGCTTTTCTTATAAAGCTCTCCCTCGTGGACCTTGTAGGATTTAGACCGTCGCACAATGCAACGTGCCTCATTTGGGTCCTCAGGTAGTTCCTGCCTAGTTAGGTAAGACAAGAAGGGTTCTGTCCATGGGGCGATGACGGCCATTATCACGTGGGCTGAAGGTCTTATTTCGGTGGCAGAGCCTCCGATTACGTCAGAGTATTCGGTGTCTGGTGTTGTGGCCGGGTCTGGACTATTGTTACCGGTCTCTCCTTCCCATACCACGGATGGCTTAAACAGCCTTTCCAAGGAGATATTAGGTGGGCCAGGGTCGCGCTTAGCGCCAATGCGGGAGAGGATATCCGCCGCCTGATTGTTTTCCCGGACCACATGGTGGAATTCAAGCCCCTCGAACCGAGCTGACATTTTGAGGACGGCGTTACGATAAGCCGCCATTTTTGGATCCTTGGCACCGAAGTCTCCATTTATTTGAGATATTGCGAGGTTCGAGTCCCCACGCACCTCTAGGCATTGAATGCCCATGGAGACTGCCATCCGGAGACCATGTAATAGGGCCTCATATTCTGCTGCGTTGTTGGAGTCTGTGTATAGTATTTGGAGTACGTATTGGACTGTATCTCCGGTGGGGGATGCCAGGACGATGCCAGCCCCCAGACCAGCCAGCATTTTAGAGCCGTCAAAGTGCATGATCCAATTGGAGTACGCGCCGTACTCTTTAGGGAGTTCGGCTTCTGTCCATTCGGCGACAAAGTCAGCCACTACTTGTGAATTAATAGCTCGCCGTGGTTTGTATATTACATCGAACGGGAGGAGCTCAATAGCTCATTTAGCAATCCGACCCATGGCCTCGTGGTTGTTTATTATGTCGTTGAGTGGTACTTCAGAGGCCACCGTAATTGAACACTCTTGAAAGTAGTGTCGTAGTTTCCGGGATGCCATGAAGACCGCGTATGCTATCTTTTGATAATGTGGGTACCGTGATTTGCATGGAGTGAGGATAGTGGATACATAGTATACCGGCTTTTGAAGCGGGAACTTATGTCCATCCGTATCTCGTTCGACGACGAGCACTGCGCTTACAACTTGGTGTGTTGCCGCTATATATAACAGCATTGGTTCGCCGACATTTCGTGCGGCCAAGATTGGGTTTGTGGCCAAAACGGCTTTTATTTCTTCTAATCCGGCCATGGCCGCATCCGTCCACTCGAAGTGTTCGGTGCGTCGAAGAAGGCGGTAAAGATGCAGTGCCTTTTCTCCTAATCGGGAGATGAAGCGGCTTAAGGCAACCACACATCTAGTTAGATTCTGGATTTGCTTGAGGTCTGTTGGGATGGCCAACTGTGACAGAGCTAGGATTTTAGCCGGATTTGCTTCGATTCCTCTGTTGGAGACGATGAAGCCTAAGAGCTTTCCGGCGGGCACACCGAAGACGCATTTTTCCGGATTGAGTTTAATGTCGTTCGGAGATTGTCGAACGTGAGCCTCAAGTCGACTATTAAGGATTCGACGTGTCTGGTTATAATGACCACATCGTCTACGTATGCCTCCACTGTTTTGCCGATTTGTGTCTCCAAGCATGTCTGAATCATGCGTTGATAGGTTGCACCGGCGTTTTTGAGCCCGAAAGGCATGGTGTTAAAACAGAAGGGGCCGTATGGAGTGATAAATGCCGTTGCGGCTTGATCGGACTCCGCCATCTTAATTTGATGGTATCCGGAGTATGCGTCGAGGAAACACAATGAGTCGTGTCCTGTGGTAGCATCGATAATTTGATCGATGCGAGGGAGGGGGAAGGGATCCTTGGGGCAAGCCTTGTCAAGGTATTTCTAGTCGACACATAGGCGCCAGGATTTGTTCTTCTTTGGTACCATCACCAGGTTTGCTAGCCAGTCCGGATGTTTTATTTCTCGAATGAATCCGGCCTCCAGTAACTTGGCTAGCTCCTCTCCCATGGCTTGTCGCTTAGGCTCAGAGAAGCGCCGAAGAGTTTGCTTGACTTGCTTGAATCCCTTTAGAATGTTAAGGCTATGCTCCGCCAGCCTGCATGGGATTCCTGGCATGTCTGAAGGATGCCAGGCGAAGATGTCCCAATTCGCGTGCAAGAACTCCCGTAGCGCGGCGTCTACTGTGGGGTTTAACTGTACCCCTATGGATGATGTTTTTGTAGGGTCCGTTGGATGGACTTGGAATTTGACTATTTCATCCGCTGGTTTAAAAGAGGTGGACTTGGATCTTTTGTCGAGTATCACGTCGTCCCTGTCCTGATCTGAGACCCAAGGGCGAAGGAGTTTCCGAACTTGGCAGTTCGGGCTCCGGGATGTTGCCCAATAGGTCTGGCCCGCTGTCTGATTCTAGGTTCAAGGCTTGGGCCATGTCCTCCCGTAGACGGGTATCCGTCTCGGTGAGCTCGGGAATCCAGACATAGTTTGTCCTCAATATAGAGGAAGAATCGCTGCGTTGCTCCTCCACCACCGCTATCTGATGGCTGACCGGCGGGGAGTTAATCTCCCTTTGGTCGGGTTTAATCCCGATCTGATCATAGTCTGTAGCGACTCCCAAGGCGGCGATGCGATCCAAGAGCTCGTTCAAGGAAGAGAGCTCCATTGGATCCAACTGCTTGGCGAATTTCGAGCCGACGTGGAGGCTGTTTTCCATGACCCGAGAAGTCATTGTTGGCACAACGGCCGAACGGGCGGTCATGACGAAACCGCCTTGTCGGAGAGTTTACCTACAGCCAGGGCTCCCCCAGAGGTGATGTTGTCCTTGACAACGAGACGAGCCATCCAGCCTTATGATGACGGTAGAGTGGAACTCTCAATGAAAGCACCAATGTCGGTGTCAAAACCGGCGGATCTCGGATAGGGGGTCCCGAACTGTGCATCTAAGGCGGATGGTAACAGGAGGAGGGGGACACGATGTTTACCCAGGTTCGGGCCCTCTCGATGGAGGTAATACCCTACTTCCTGCTTGATTGACCTTGATGATATGAGTATTACAAGAGTTGATCTACCACGAGATCGTAGAGGCTAAACCCTAGAAGCTAGCCTATGGTATGATTGTTGTCATCCTACGGACTAAACCCTCCGGTTTATATAGACACCAGAGGGGGTTAGGGTTACACAGAGTCGGTTACAAGGGAGGAGATCTACATATCCGTATTGCCAAGCTTGCCTTCCACGCCAAGGAGAGTCCCATCCGGACACGGGACGAAGTCTTCAATCTTGTATCTTCATAGTCCAACAGTCCGGCCAAAGGATATAGTCTGGTTGTCCGAGGACCCCCTAATCCAGGACTCCCTCAAAGGTGGCCAACTTCCTCAAACAAGATACTACAATAATGGGTCTTTTGGCTAGGTGTGTTGGCCACGATATCCACTTTACCGGTTACAAAGAGACCAATATTATAGTTCTTCGAGTACGTTCCAACCATCATATCTGCCTGAGATTCAGATCTGGTTGGTGTCAGGATATTCCAGACTCATCAAGTCTACAAAGAAAAATGAAAGTTTGCAAAACAAATCGATGAGATGGCGTTGCGAGATTCTCGAGGAGTGAACTACGATAGTAAGCTCCAAAACATGAGCTAGTTCTGCTACACACATGTGAGCACGCTGTCCCAGACAGGCACGATGAAAGAACATGCGGTGCCCCCATGTGTGGTTTTGGTAATTGTTGACAATCTCTATGGACTAATGGTTGCCTTGAGTTATATTTGAAGGATTTTTCCATAGGCATTTCTTGAAGTCCATGTGTTGGTTTCAAGGAGTTATGTGGTGACCAAGGTGTTATTAAGGAATTATCCAAAGATTGGTCATGCGAGAGTTGAGCTTATTGCAAGCATGTCTTGAAGAAGAAGATTGTGTGATCATTCATGTTTACCTTCAAGACATCATCCAAATGAGGAGAGTTGGAAAGAGTCAAGGTTGATCAAGACTAAGTCAAGAGTGAATCAAGTTGATCAACACACAAAGCACACAAGATGTACCGAGGGATCAAGCGATCCCATGGTATGGTAAGCATTGTTAATTACACTTTGTGTACTAACCCATGGTCTTCGTGAGAGTTCTTTGTGGGGTTAGGTTGCGGTGTGCAAGTTCAAGTGAAGCGGGCAAGTTCAAGTAAAGCATCACGAAGAGATCAAATGCTTGAAGCCATTGTGGTGACAATGGACTTGTGAAGATGTGCGGAAGGGTGGCTCACCCATAGTGGAGTATGGGGGAGCATTCAACTAGTCTTCATCGAGCCAACGCAATCAAGAAAGGTGGTCCGTCTTGAGGGAGTCAAGATCGTCATCATCTAGCTCAACTGGACCATGTGCAAGGCAAAGGTTTGCTCTTGATAGGTTTTCTATTTTACCGGTCTCTTGATGGTAGTTGGGAGACCGGGTTATAGGATCGATTGCCGTACTATCAAGGGGGGCTCTCGATGAGTAGCTTGATCATATCGTTCATAGAGAGCTCAAACCATTGCATCCTTGCATCATCTTTATTGGTTCTTGTTTGGTTCTTCTCTTTGTGAGTTTTGGAGCTTATGGTCATCTTGATGACAAGCTCGAGTTCATGGAAAACGGAGTTCACTCGCATCTTCTATGATGTTTTCGATGTTGGAGGTTATGCCGGTTCTTCTCGGTTGGAGGTTTAACTCCTCTATTTGTTGGCATAACTCGCTGTTTTGATGCTACTCGTCGTCTTGTATCCAACAAGCTTGAGTTTGCTCAATTCGGAGCTCATATGAAGAAGTTTTGGCAGTTCTGTTTTTCTCCCTGCGGTAGTAACGCGGTGGCAGCGGTACTACCGCTTGTAGCGTCAAGCGGTAGTACCGCTCCAGTACCGCTCTACTACCGCCTCGATTTTGGGTCTGCTCTTTTGGTGTCGGGTTCAGCGGTAGTCGCGCGGCAGTAAGGCACGGCAGTTCCGCCTATAAGCGGTAGTACCGCTCCGGTCGAGCGGTAGTACCGCTACTGCACTACTACCACCGTACTCTGCTCTGTCCTGCCTCCTTTTGTCCCGTGTTCTGCTCCTCCAGCGGTAGTACCGCTGGGTTGAGCGGTAGTACCGCTTATCGGCGGTA
Source organism: Aegilops tauschii subsp. strangulata (assembly GCF_002575655.3). NCBI lineage: Eukaryota > Viridiplantae > Streptophyta > Magnoliopsida > Poales > Poaceae > Aegilops > Aegilops tauschii. The sequence goes on along the minus strand of NC_053040.3, from coordinate 30,986,121 downwards.
CTACCGCCCCAAGGTTCTTGTTTTGTTGCTCCTTTTCACTACTTCTTTCGCCCGAGCGGTAGTACCGCTCGTGCGCGGGCTGAGCACTTAACGGTTGGATTTTCCCCCTCCTATAAAAGGGGGTCTTCTTCCCCAATGAACCTTATCCTTTGAGCTCGTGTTCTTCCCCCATTGTTGACCTTCTTCGAGCTTGCTAACTCTCAATCCCTCCATGGATTGTTGCTAGTTTTTGAGGGAAAAGAGAGAGGAGATCTAGATCCACATTTCCACCAATCACTTTCTCCTCTTTGTCAGGGGAACCCCTTGGATCTAGATCTTGGAGTTCTTTGTGTTCTCTTCTTCGTTCTTCCTCTCATTTTCCTCCCTAGCATTAGTTGCTTCGGTGGGAATTGGGAGAGAAGGACTTGGGCACTCCATGTGCCCTTGCCATTGCATTTGGTGCATCGGTTAGAGTTCTCCACGGTGATACGTGGAAGTTACAAGTTGAGAAGCTTATTACTCTTGGGTGCTTGGTACCCTTGAGCTTGTTCCTCTTGGGTGCTTGGGCGCCCTAGACGGTTGGTGGTGTTCGGAGCTCAATCATTGTGGTGCAAAGCTCCGGGCAAGCGTCGGGGTCTCCAATTAGGTTGTGGAGATCGCCCCGAGCAATTTGACGGGCACCGGTGACCGCCCCCAAGGGTTGCCAAAGTGTACGGGTTCGGTGACCGCCCCCAAGGGTTGCCATTTGTACGGGTTCGGTGACCACCCTCAAGGGTCCCTTAGTGGAATCACAGCATCTTGCATTGTGCGAGGGCGTGAGGAGATTACGGTGGCCCTAGTGGCTTCTTGGGGAGCATTGTGCCTCCACACCGCTCCAAACGGAGATTAGCATCCGCAAGGGTGTGAACTTCGGGATACATCGTCGTCTCCGCGTGCCTCGGTTATCTCTTACCCGAGCTCTTTACTTATGCACTTTACTTTGTGATAGCCATATTGTTTCTTGTCATATATCTTGCTATCACCTAGTATTTTATCTTGCTTAGAATAAGTTGTTGGTGCACATAGGTGAGCCTAGTTGTTGTAGGTTTTGTGCTTGACAAATTAACCGCTAGGTTTATTCCGCATTTGTTCAAGCCTAAACCATAATTATTTTAAAGTGCCTATTCACCTCCCCTCTAGGCGACATCCTCGATCTTTCACATGACCAGATAGTAGTCTTACAACAAAACACTACCGAGTTCGGGTGAGGAACCATCATTAATGATATCGAAGTCTCCGCGTGGAAGTCTAAAGGATTAACACTTTAGAACAGATTCCTTTATCTTGAACAAATCAATCAGTGGCTTGGTGTGCTAGGAGTTACATATGGAATAGAGCTGATGAGTCTATCAAACCATAGAATACTTCACACATGCATGATTGACTTGGGATGAGTCCAAAGGAAGCAAAACTAACTTTCTCGAATTCACGGCGGCAACTTGCATCAAATACACGTGAATTAGAGGAAGTCACTACTTTCATCCAAACATATACCGCATGAACGGGACACGAAGGCAATGCCTACAAAGTTTCCAACACCAGCTTATATGTTAAACATGAATCATTGATAAGATGAAGATGTTATCAATGGGCTCAACAACAATTCATCCAGGCTTCCATATAGACGGAATTCCACAATTAAGTGAACACGGTGATATTATTGGTTAGACCAAAAGACGTAATGGTGTATGCTCGAGGGATTAACCACGAGTAAAACAACATTACGTACACCGTTGGTTCTGATTTGATTTGAGGGTAGCCCACACTCAAATCAAAGTTTGGACAAGACAATAGATCCAACAATTGATCACGAGGATCAATCAGTGAAGATATCATCTTTCTTCAACACACACACACACACACACACACAAATATCCCTTTGGAATGAACTAAGTCGGGCAAGCTTTTATCTTCCAACTCTCCGAGTTATTGTTTAGCTTAAGCAACTAGTTCAGGGGTATCCAACGCAGATTCTTGGAGAAGGGGTGGTTCAGAGGAAACCAACTTGATCACGAGCTCAACCATAACAGTCAGGGAACAACTTGGTGATACTTATGAGAAAATATTCGGAAAATCACGAACCATCGATATGTTATGAAGATCGAGAACAATCTTGCTTTTCTGGGCAAGATGATATGATCAAATAAGCAAGGGATTGACACACCCCTAACTCTTTGATCGAAGAGTGCACCAGGAGATATGGACTAGGTAGCACGATCAATCTTAGGATGATGATTCAATAACCAGCACGCTAAGAATGAGAGTATTGTCCATTACTACCAAGCAACGGGGTTGCTAGGAGTACTGATTTCACACCTCGCAATTCACTTGCCGGTATTCCGGTTACAATAACATGGAGACCCAGAAATGAACAAGGATGGCAAGAAGTATCACTGCGTCAAGAATTCATAAGAGGTGGTGCAATTCTCAAGACAATCCTGACATAAAGGGGCTAATACTCCAGGAAAGAATAGAACAAAAGCTGGATTGGCATTTTGATCTATGGAATACAACTACTTTGAGCAGTCCAAGAAATGGATGAGGTGCCGACGTTTGTTTCTCCAAGTCATTCTGAAATAGAATGACTTGACGGACCACAAGAGTAAAAGGCATCGATTAACACGGATGCACCCAACTATCAACTGATACACGAGGGTCAGAATACAACTTGAAAAGGGACCACTCAAAGGAACGTATCACTTTCTGAGTTGTGGATGCATAGATTAGTATGTCGAACAAAGCTCAACATATTTCTTCCAGATAACCCATGCAGAAAGGTAGATCTGGCAGAGTCACAATATAGAATGGAGAACTCATCAAGAGCACTCTTATTGTGATATTTTGGTTCCGGAGAGCCTCTACCATGATGGTTCATGGTATTGGAAGAATGATATACCACGGACCTTGAGGACTATCACAAAGGTTACTAATATCCTAAAGGAACGAGCAAACACTATCAACATGAGGTAAGTGGAGTGAATCTTGTGTTCAAGAACCCAGGAACGGAATACCTACTAACTAATAACATCATGGGATGCTTTCGGGAATGATGGCCAGGATCATCACACTGGGAACACAAAACATGGATAGATTACTAGGTGATCCTCTAAGACACCTAGGGTCATAATAATAGCTCCAACATATATGTCGAGGCAACGGAGTACCTCAACTCACCGATTAGTGTGGTTAAAATGGCCCAAAGAAAATCGAGAACGGAAAGAAGGTAGTTGTAAATGCATCAGACTATTTAGAAACCTGGGATGACTCGGACAGCATAACAGCTGTAAATGCTCAAAAATATTTGAGACATCCCGCAAAATGGTGGCATAACCACTTAACATCACAATATCAAGGTTTTGAGATCAACTGTCAACACACAGAAGAAGTAGGAACTGAACTGGGGCTTGAAACCATCAAACTTATAAGTCTATAGATTAGTAACATGTGATCCTGATAGAAGGATGAGAAGCCTAGTTCTTAACCCCCGTAGAAAAGAAGAGGTTGACTCAAATCTAAAGGGCATAAGGTAAAGGAGTAAAAAGAGCCTTACGTTCCCTTCCACAATCAATTCCCTTATATAACTAAAGCATTTCTAGACTCAACTTCGACCAGTTTGGCTTGTTAATCCTACACGCAGTCAGGCTCTGAGACCAAAGCTATCAGAACCCCGATCCTAAGTCACACCGATCTAGCATGTAACACATCATATCACTTTGCGGCCTCACGCACGGTATCCCCACGGGTGCCACCTTACCTGGCCCGGGACCGTTTGCGCCTTTTGACTCACGTATATGATAGTGTCACTAGCATCCATATGATAGAAAACCCGGGCCGACATGACTAGTCGTAAACCCAAAGTGGCACTAACATACAGGGACAGGCATACATGACCCAGCAACGAACGTGTCGGTCATCAACGTATGAACCCAAGTCGTAGCAAGCTACAAGGACTTAAGGGAACAACGCGTGACATTTCCCTGAAGGGACAGACACAGGAACGAAGAAGGACACATGCCGACCATCCTAAGTGTTCCGGAGCAGTAGCAAGCTACCATGTCTTAGTGGAAGCACTAGGAGACATTTCCCCATAAGAGAGGCTACCAAGAATAAACAACTAAGCCGTCGGATCCCACACATACCAAGCATTTCAAAATCATACACACAATATGCACGATATGTGCAAATACAACATGGCATCACAAAAATACTCTACGACTCAAAGTATTTATTCATTAGGCTCCGAGGAGCCAGATATTACAAACATGGGTCTGATGACCCAGAATTCAAGTCATACAAGCAATAAGCACATGCGGAAGCTTAACTTGTCTGAGTACAGACAACATCAAATGGAAAAGGCTGAGAAGCCTGACTATCTACAAGACCCTGCCGAGGGCACAAGATCGTAGTTGAGGTAACAAGCTAAACGTCGAAATCCACGCGGAACTACTAGTGAGACTGAAGTTTGTCTGCAAAACATAAATTAAGCAAATGCGAGTACAAATGTACCCAGCAAGACTTACATCAGAACTAGCTACATATGCATCAATATCATCAAAGGGGTGGTGGAGTTTAACTGCAGCAGGCCAGCTTTGACTCGGTGGCTATCCTGAACTATGACTGCAAGTAACTCTTTTGGGGTGGCGCACAGGAGTCCACATATTCACCAATCAATACACCACTATGGATCCGCTCCCGTCTCCCTACGAGAACGCCATCCATACCACTCACGCTTATCTTACGCATTTTAGAGTATCCACTTTCACTTGTCTATGAACTGTATAGGCAACCCAGAAGTCCTTTACCGCGGACGCGGCTATTCGAATAGATCATGTTAACCCTGCAGGGGCGTACTTCTTCACACACGCTCTCACCACTTATCGCCGTTTACATCACATGTACTCGGCAACCTTCAAGCGGAAGCCCAGCTAGAGTGTCGGCCACGACCTGACTAACAACTCAAGTCTCTAGTCCAGGTTTATCGCCTATTCGGGTTCCACCCGCAAGGAGATCCAGCCGGGGTTTCACTCACGGCCGCAAACGATGAGAGCAGGGTTCCCGAGGTACCAAACGGGCGTCCTGGTACACCGTGCCTCGTGTCTCTACCGCATCATAGCCCACCCCTAGGGTCAGCGCTACTCACGGCACCCAACACATATCCTACAAACACCAGAAACTAGTTGCAATTCCTGGACAGAGATCAAGGCGATTAATAAGTCGAGAGGGGCACTTAAGCATTCCAATACGTGGTAGTAGTTGTTCATGGATCACAAACACAGAACTCAGTTCCTGAGGACGATTTCAATGAGACAACCCACCATGTACTATTACATGGCCTCTCACCGCTACCTTTGCCAAATCGTGTTCACACACTTAGCTCTCAACAGCAGGACATGTTCACCACATTCCAATTCATCCCTGATGAATCAGACCTGACTCAACTCTAAGCAGTAGCAGGCATGACAACAAGCATGAATGAGTAGGCACATCAGGGGTCAAACAACTCATACTCATGCTAGTGGGTTTCATCTATTTACTGTGACAATGACAGGTCATGCAGAGGAAAGGGGTCCAACTACCGCAGCATGTAACAGTTGAATCATTGTTGTCCTAATGCAGTGAAAGAGAGCAAGAGCAAGAGAGTGGGATTGTATTGGAATGCTCAATGGGGGTTTGCTTGCCTGTCACTTATGAAGATAGGATAGTTCTTCATCGGTGTCATCGAACTCATCGTCGGAACTACGTCCACTGAGAGGGAACAGATACCGGCAAACAAGAGGGAACTCAATCAATGCAATGCGACAAGATGATGCATGAATGTGACATGGCAATATGTTGTTGATTGAGCTAATGCAACTAAAAACAAGTTAAATGAACTTGGTTTCAACCCTAGGTTCAATTTCAAACTCCATATGTGTGACACCCAAAATTTTATTTGGCTTTTTTAAACTTTTATTTCATTTGAGGGATGTTATTTAAAATTTTCTGAAGTACTCTCCCTCTCAAAATATTTTCTTTTATGACAAGTGTTTTGTCTGGATTCACCCAAGACTTGATTTTTGGTCTTGGAGGTTTTTCCATCTTATGTGGACTCCACACCAAATGTTTTTCATTTGGGAAATTAAGCTTTTGAAAATCCTTTAAATAGCCCTATGGCATTTGAAGTGATCTTTTCCCCTTTTCAAAATCTCTTCTTGCCATGACCCAAGTAGAATCCTCTCCCAAAAGCATTTCCCCATCTTTGGATCATGATATATTTCAAACCCAGCAAGTTGAACCTCCCCATGATTTTCTTCCATTTATTTCTTATCAAAAATAACTTCTGCCTTCTATTTTGATCCCTGGAGGTTTACAAAGGAACTACCATTTCTACTTTGAGTTTGGCCTCCAAACAAATTTCCATGGCTAGTCCTTAGAGCCCTCAACCAAGATCCATGAAGATCCACTGGTCTCCAGCTCAAATATTTCCAATTGTGCTTGCTGCAAGTTTGGACCTTATTTGCCAAATTTGATGAAATTCATTTGTTTTCTCCTCCTAAAAATCATAGAAAATTCAGGTAGTCTCTGGATGCATTGAGAGGTCACCTCACCGAGTCCCGGCTCCAGAAAAAATTTCTTCATGCCAAATCATTTCGTCGAACACCTGATGGACACTGTTGCTGTCAATGTTCAGAGTTCAGATAAACAGTTTCAGTAAACTGTTGTCGTTTTCTTCAGAGCCCGTTGTCGATCTCGGCAGTACCACGGTGGCGCCTTGCTCCCTGTTCCCTCCTTCTTATCCCTGGGCCGCACGATCGTCTGGAAGTTTGCGGGCGTCGGCGGCGAGCAGGAGGAGGTGCGCCACCCGTGAGCGATGGCAGCAGCGGCTTTGCGGCTGCCAGAGAGAGGCGCAGCGTGGACGGCGCCGTCCAGCGCCGCCCAAGCCACCGGAGGCCGCCGCCTGGCCATCCACTCACCCGTGCATGCTGCCATCCGTCGTCGTGAACTGCTAGGCGCGGAGCACGCTCTCTAGCGCCGCCGTGCCCGTACGGTCGCCCCATCGAGGATCGGCGCATTACGCCAAGCCCGACCACAGTTTAGCGGGGGAACGGCACCAGTGAACCACCCTGATGGTGCCTAGCCTCCTAAATCACCTTCCCAACCCCTGCCTCGCCGTAATCGCTCGCCGGAGCTATCCCGTTCACGGCCACCCCCTCGGATCGCCTATAAAAGGAGGCGCCGAGCTCGAACTCGAACCCACACCACCTCTGCACTCCACCAATACCACGCCAAGCCACTGGAAGAGCCCCGAGGGAACCTTCTTCCCCAACTCCGGCCGCCTCGACCCGCCACGGGGTCCAGCTCGATCCACCCCCGTGCGTGCACCTCTACCTCTCAGCTCTTGCCAATAGCTTCCTAGTGCATCCACTCTTCTGACCCGCGCTTCAATTTGGAGTTTGCAGCACCCACCGGAGGACTCCACCATCGCCCGAACCACCGTCCGCCGGAGAAAGTGTCGCCGTCGACGTGGTGCTCTCCGACGTCCAAGTCCACCACCCACCGACGCGGAAGAACACCCTGAACCTCTTGGTACCCTCCGATCTCCCTGCCTCGCCGTGGTTCGACGCCGGCGACCACCGCAGCCTTCGGGCGCAGGCGAGCTCCATTGGAGTTTTAAACCTGACGGGTGGGCCCCCCCGTCAGCCTCTCTTCTTTTCCCCCCTCGAACTGTTTTCTGTTGGTGCCTTCGGGCAAATGCGCTTTCCCTTTGGGCTGGCGCCTTTTATTCCAAACCGTTTTCTATTTTCTCAAACAAGTCCCTGGTTCTTTTCTGTTTCATCACAGATCAGTCCCTGGACTAAAACCCTTATATCTTTTTAATAAAAGATGATTTTTGATTGATTCTTTTTCTGTCAGTCTTATAATTTTGTCTAGTTTTTTATAGTATTTATTTGGAATATTTTTGGAACAATTTTTATGCACGCGAAGATTTTCACGTTAGTGTACGGTTTCGCTATACCGTAGGTTCCGGAGGAGGTGACGGAGCCGCGAACTTCGCCGAGCTAGACTCCGACTTCTCCGAACCAGGCAAGCATGTTTGAAACTTTGATATGATAGGTCTTTTGCATGTTTGCTTGAATGGTTGTGCATGGCATATGAGCATCGGTGAGTATTACGTTGCATGCAAGGCAACTGACCGTGTGTTTCGAAGTTACCGTGATCTTTGATGAGAGACGACCTGATCATGTGGTGACATGAAAGGTAGTGAGGTGGTATTGTTGTAGCATGCCAGCCTTACGTCATCCGTTAAACTCCGACGTTAACGTGGACTGAGTCACGTTACCGTTCCTTCCCTTTCGTGCTGCCACATGTTTTCTGCAAAGAATACGGTTTAGTAAGTTGTTAACCTCTTTCCTTGTACACACCAAATAGAGGGGCCGGGATGACGGTTCCATGGCCCTGGATTAAAGCTAGTCATCCGGTCAGGGGGCATGGGTGTTTCCGGTTGGGACCGAGAGGGGGGCACCCCTTAGAGCGCGCGTATATAAATTTGATCCCATGCTACGCGAGGTTGTAGCCTCCCCGTCTCAAGGTTTTTCTTGAACGTTGCCGAGGGTGATTCCTGGCATCGGAATGTTGAATGGGTGTGTACTAGTTAGATGTGTTTCTCCTAAAACACCGTAAACGAAACTAGTCCTTGTGACTACTGAAATCCGTTGGCTGTGGTTAAAGTACAAACTCTACAGAGTCAAATCCTTCCGAGTCATCGTGTCCGTGATCAAGGACCATGCCCAGTATATCCATATCTATGTCAGTCCTCGTGGTAAATCCCCGGTGAACAAGCTTAAGTGGTATACCCGTTTGAATTGTTATTTCTGTGGATGGACTAACCTTTATTTTATCTCGTACTAGAATGTTCCCGTGAAATGAATTAAATTCGTGAGCTACTGAATTATTAAGTTGTGAAATATAAACCCTTTATGTGATGTCGCTCAGACGTCCGACTGTGGCACTCTTGTTATTTACTTTTGATATAAGCCCTTTATGTGATGTCGCTCAGACGTCCGACTGTGGCACTCTTGTCATTTACTTTCAATATAAGCCCTTTATGTGATGTCGCTCAGACGTCCGACTGTGGCATGCCCGTTATTTACTTTTGACATAAGCCCTTTATGTGATGTCGCTCAGACATCCGACTGTGGCACTCTTGTCATTTACTTTCAATATAAGCCCTTTATGTGATGTCGCTTCAGACGTCCGACTGTGGCACGCACTGTCATTTATTGTCCATTATAAGCCCTTTATGTGGTGTCGCCTTGACGCCCGACTGCGGCATTGTTATTTCATTTTTACCCTTCCGAGGAGTCTTTCAGACACTCGATTGGCCTTCAGTATTACTTTGGGATTTCGGGAGGACTACCGCCCGACTTCCCTTTTATTTCCCATGCATTGCCATCTCGTTGTTTGAGTGCGCTCTATTAATCTGTTCATATGCATCATGTTTACATTTGTTATATCTTATGTCCGAACTATCTTGCGAGTACTTTCATAGTACTCACCTGGCTTGTTGATTTGGCCAGATGTTGACGAAGGCGATCTCATGGATGAAGAGTTTGATAGTGAGTCCGACGCCTAGAGGAGTCCCAGTCAGTCCCGTGCGATCCTGGATTTTGGTCACTTGTATTATATTCGCTTCCGCCACCCACAATAACTATCCTCGAGCCTCACTCCGACGCTCGAAGAGCTGTTAGTTTCAGGAGTCATGTCACCCACTTCACTGTGTTTTATCCACCACCGCTTTTTATTGTGAGTTAGTAGTTATGCCACCCTATCCGCCTTTAAGTATTATTGGCGTGCTTGTAATAAATTGTTGAGCAGTCTCCGCTCAACCTTGTATTATATTTAGTACTCCTGGTTTCTCTTCTGTGATCAAGATATTGTCTGCCAGTGAGAAGGATTCTTCTCTATTGGTCCGTAAAAGGGATCGGTTTCTCAATAAATATTTTTGTTGGAAAACCGGTCGTGACAAGCTTGGTATCAGAGCCAGGCTGACTGTAGGAAGCCACTAGGTGCGATCGCTAATCGGTTATTAGCGTTTTAGTGCTTTTTCGTCATTTTGCAAATGTAGCTATTTTCTGTTGGTCATCATAAATTTATGATTTGACTACTCAGAATTTTTGCCTACTTTTGTAGATGGCTGGCAGCAACTACGAGACTCGGGTGTTCACTAATGTGCCCGAGGGGTTTGTCAAACTCCTCGTCTCCATCACGAAGCTCGCGATCGGGCCAGCGACTCGTCCGGAGTTCACGCTTTACCAGCACAAGCTCAGCGACGACGTGTCTATGCACCAGGCCGTGGTGCAATTCAAGGGAGGACGTTCTGCGTCTCGCCACTTCCGTTTTGTGGGAAGGGCCATGCCTACGGAGAGGCATGCCATGCAGATGGCCGCCCGTGAGGCGATAGCTCGCCTTCGGGATATCCTTCCTATGATGAAGACTCGTCGCTACCGCTACCTCCCATGCCATGTGCCATATACTTGTCACTATGCATTCGCCTGCCATAGGGGAGAGCGAGATGAAGCTATCGAGATGCTTGTCGAGTATCTCAAAGCTCTGGAGGAATCTTTCGACAACCTCGTGGATGATCTTGTGGCTGCCCGCATGGACTTAGTTCGGGGCGGTCCTGCCAGCAGGAAGGAGCTTCTCCACACGGCACCGCCACTGACTTTTGTCTCGTCCTCAGCATCTTATTCACCGGCCATTTTGGCCACTGCTCGCCGTCTGCCTACCACTGAGGAGTTCGACCGAGTCATCGCTCCTACTCCAGTCAGAGCTGCTCCGCCTACCGCACCCGCACTACCGCCTGTCGTACCCGCGCCATCACCTTAGCGCAGTGCTACGCGCCTGGAGCCTACTAGGGAGGAGGTGGAGGTTGAGTCTCCTGCACCGTTGGGTCTTACCCTCGGCAAGGGGAAGGACATCTTCACCATCTCTGACTGAGTGCGCCTAGTAGCCGCGCGATGTGTCTGCATGTATGTTATGTTTTATGTGTACTTAAGTTTGTAGTAGTTGTGTGCGCTGCATTCCGGAGGAGTGTGCTAGCCTTAATAACATGTCAGGAATGTGTACGCACATCCTGAGTGATGTATCGTATGTTTGCGTATCGCGTGTAAGATATGTGCTAAGCAGTCCTTCTCCGTGCGAAATCGTTTATGTTCTTGAAAAATCTTGAGGTCTTTTAAATTTTTGTCTTGCAAGATTTTCCTTGTGCCACACAGTTCTTCTCATGATTTTTGCAAAATAATACCCCAGAGTGGAAAATGTCTCGTCCTTAGACCTGTTCCATGCCAAATCCAACCGAAGAAGTTTATGGAACACAGACCAGCAACAATTTCACTCAAGGACAGTCCAGTCAACAGGACAGTGAGGCAGCCTTATCTCAAGTATGCCGCCTCTTCGAACAAAGCCAACAGCAACACCAAGAGATAATGAATCACGTCATCAATATGGGAAACCACCGTGAGCCATATCAACCGCACTCCAAGTTGTCTGAATTACAGGAGACTCGCCCTCCAACGTTTGCTCACACTGATAGGCCGCTTGAAGCCGATGATTGGCTTCGAGACATCGAAAGAAAGCTGATTATTGCTCAGTGTTCAGATCATGAGAAGGTGCTTTATGCACCCCACTACCTTACTGGAGCAGCTGCAGCATGGTGGGAGAACTTCCTACACATGCATCCCAGTGAACACAACATCACCTGGAAAGAGTTTAAGGAAGGCTTTCGTGGGGCACACATCCCCAGGAGCATCATAAAAATCAAGAAAAGAGAATTTGATGACCTCAAGCAAAGAGGCATGTCAGTGACAGAATACAACGGTCAGTTTACCCAGCTATCCGTTATGCCTACGATGAGCATATGACTGAGAACAAAAGGATGGAAAAGTTTTTGGACGGCCTGGCGCCAGCATTAAGATGCCAACTGGTCGTACACACTTTCCCAGATTTTAAAACTCTGGTTGACAAGGCCATTACCTTGGAGAATGAGCGCCGCAGTCTGGAGGATATCCGTAAGCGGAAAAGGGACAAGACGACTCTTGCTCGCAACAATCGAAGCAAGACTGAGGTTCCGAGGAATGAAGCGAGAAAATCCACGACGACTGCTATAAGGCCAACCAGACAGTTTCATTCAAGGGACAAGGACTTTACGTACCGTCCAGGGGTCACTTGCTATGCTTGTGGTGAAGAAGGGCACTATGCCAAATAATGCCCAAAACCAAGGAACTCGGCCCCCAAGCCGAACAATGGTGGGAACAATCCAGCCCCCAAGCGCAACAATTTCAATCCCAGCAACAATCACAGGAAGGGTCACCTGAACCATGTGACCAGGGAAGAGGCGCAGAATGCCCCAGACATCGTGCTCGGTACATTCCCTGTCAACACAGTACCTGCCACGGTTTTGTTTGACTCTGGAGCTTCTCACTCGTTCGTTTCGGAGAGTTTTGTTTTACAACATGGTTTTCCGATACTTCCCTTGGAAAAATCTATGATCATCAAGTCCCCCGGAAATAAGCAGATCGCTCAGAGTTACTGCCAAGGAATGATCATTGAGTTCGAAGGACTAAAGTTTCAGGCTAATCTCATCGTGTTGGAAAATAAAGGACTGGATGTCATCCTAGGGATTGACTGGTTGACCACCAACAAGGGATTTATTGATTGTTTCAATCAGACTGTGATTCTCACTCATCATCACGGCAAGACAATAAAGGTTACAGCTCAAGAGAGACCACGGTCCCGGCAACCAAAGCTGAACAAAGTAGACATTTCAGAATTGAGAAAGGTTCCAGTGGTGTGCGAGTTTCCAGACGTATTTCCTGAAGAACTACCAGGCATGCCACCAGACCGAGAAATAGAGTTCAGCATTGAACTAGCACCTGGCACCACTCCCATCTATAAGAAACCTTATAGAATGGCACCCTCAGAATTGGTAGAATTGAAGAAGCAGATAAAGGAATTACTGGACAAAGGAGTTATTCGAGCCAGCTCCTCACCATGGGGTTCGCTAGTATTATTCGCCAAGAAAAAGGATGGGACACTGAGATTGTGTATAGACTACCGAGCTCTCAATATGGTCACCATCAAAACCAAATATCCAATGCCACGGATAAATGATTTGTTTGACCAGCTCGCACAAGCCAAGGTGTTCTCAAAAATTGATTTAAGATCAGGATATCACCAACTAAAAGTACGGACAGAAGATATCCCTAAGACAGCATTCACCTCCAGATACGGATTATATGAGTTCACAGTGATGCCTTTTGGACTGACGAACGCCCCCGCATATTTCGTCCACGTCATGAACAAAGTGTTCATGAAATTCATGGACAAATTTGTTGTGGTGTTCATTGACGATATTCTGGTATACTCAAGGACACCAGAAGAACATGCGAGACATCTCAGGATTGTATTGGGAGAATTAAGGAAGCATCAATTGTACGCCAAATTTAGCAAATGTGAATTTTGGCTAAGACAAGTTGGTTTTTTGGGCCATATATTGACCCAAGAAGGAGTGGCCGTAGACCCAGAAAAGGTCAAAGCCATACTTGACTGGAAACCACCAGCCAATGTGACAGATGTACGGAGTTTCCTAGGAATGGCTGGATATTACCGGAAGTTTATTGAAGGATTCTCCACTGTGGCAAAACCAATGACCCAGTTGCTCAAGAAAGACAAGAAATTTGTATGGACGGAAGCATGCGAGAAAAGCTTCCAAGAACTCAAGAAGAAACTAACAACAGCACCAGTTTTGACCATGCCAGACACACACAAGAGTTTTGAAGTGTATTGTGACGCGTCCCGGAAGGGCCTCGGATGCGTGGTGATGCAGGATGGCAAAGTTGTCGCGTATGCTTCCAGGCAACTACGGAAGCATGAGGAAAATTATCCAACTCATGACTTGGAGCTAGCAGCGGTCATCCATGCACTCAAGGAATGGAGGCACTTTCTGTTGGGAAATCGTTGTGAAATATATACGGACCATAAGAGCCTTAAATATATTTTCACACAACCAGAGCTAAATTTACGACAACGGCGCTGGTTGGAATTGGTCAAGGACTATGATGTCGGCATTCACTATCATCCAGGGAAGGCCAATGCAGTGGCAGATGCTCTTAGTCGGAACCCCAGCCTGGGCAACGATAGCCCACAAAACTTGAGGCCTGAGTTTCAGCAGGAGTTCGCTAGACTCAACATGGTGTTAGTCTCTGAGGGCACCGTATCAAATCTGGAGATACATCCCATCCTAATGGAACAAATTAAGAAGGCTCGGCAGGGACATCCCAGCATCGAAGGTATAAAGAGAAAAATGAGCCTAGGCAAGGCTTCAGAGTTCGTCACAGACAATGAGGGAGTATTATGGTACGGGGAGAGACTTTGCGTACCAAACATTGAGGAACTCAAACGGCAAATCCTAACCGAAAGCCACACCTCTCCATACTCGATCCACCCTGGAGGAACCAAAATGTACAAAGACATTCAGGAAAGATTTTGGTGGCACGGTATGAAAAGGGATATAGCCGCATTCATTGCTTGTTATGATTCTTGTCAGCGCATAAAAGCCGAGCATCAAAAGCCAGCAGGGCTCCTACAGCCAAACCGGATACCTGAGTGGAAATGGGATGAAATTGGGATGGACTTCATTGTCGGACTACCTCGATCACAATGCGGAAATGACGCCATATGGGTCATCACAGATAGGCTAACCAAGGTAGCACATTTCATTCCCGTGAAGACGATCTATTCCACTGAAAGGCTAGCCAAACTTTATCTCTCCCGTATAGTTTGTCTACATGGAGTCCCAAAGACTATAATATCCGATCGAGGCACTCAATTTGTCTCTAAATTCTGGGATCACTTACAACAAGCTCTGGGCACTCAACTAGCATTCAGTACAGCGTACCACCCTCAGACTGATGGACAGACGGAACGCGTGAACCAAATCCTAGAGGACATGCCGAGAGCCTGTGTGCTCACCTATGAATCCAGTTGGGAAGAAAGTTTGCCGTATGCCGAGTTTGCTTACAACAACAGTTACCAGGCCAGCTTACAAATGGCACCTTTTGAAGCATTGTACGGACGGAGGTGTCGTACCCCACTAAATTGGTCAGAGACAGGTGACAGTCGTATCTTCGGCCCAGACATGCTCAAGGAAACCGAGGAGAAAGTTAAACAGATCAGGGACAGACTCAAGACAGCTCAAAGCCGACAAAAGAGCTATTACGATCGAAAACATCGTGAGGTCAGCTTTGAACCCGGTGATTACGTATACCTCCGAGTGTCTCCTATGCGAGGCCTACAACGGTTCAAAATCAAGGGGAAGCTAGCCCCGAGATTTATTGGACCCTTCTGTATAGTTGCACGAAGAGGCACAGTAGCCTACCAGCTAGACCTACCCAAGGAGCTGTCAGATATCCACGACGTGTTCCACGTTTCACAATTGAGGAAATGTGTGAGCAACCCAGAGAAGCATGTATCTCATGAGAGCATTGATGTGCAACCAGACCTCACCTACAGAGAGCGGCCAGTAAAGATTTTGGAAGAGTCGGAAAGGAGGACCCGTCAGAAAACAACTAAATTTTTCAAGGTTCAGTGGAGCAACCACACCGAGGATGAAGCTACATAGGAAAGGGAAGATTTTCTCCAGGCAGAGTATCCATATCTATTTGAGGATCAGCAGAAATCTCGGGGACGAGATTTTTCCTAAGGGGGTAGGTGTTGTGACACCCAAAATTTTATTTGGCTTTTTTAAACTTTTATTTGATTTGAGGGATGTTATTTAAAATTTTCTGAAGTACTCTCCCTCTCAAAATATTTTCTTTTATGACAAGTGTTTTGTCTGGATTCACCGAAGACTTGATTTTTGGTCTTGGAGGTTTTTCCATCTTATGTGGACTCCACACCAAATGTTTTTCATTTGGGAAATTAAGCTTTTGAAAATCCTTTAAAGAGCCCTATGGCATTTGAAGTGATCTTTTCCCCTTTTCAAAATCTCTTCTTGCCATGACCCAAGTAGAAATCCTCTCCCAAAAGCCTTTCCCCATCTTTGGATCATGATATATTTCAAATCCAGCAAGTTGAACCTCCCCATGATTTTCTTCCATTTATTTCTTATCAAAAATAACTTCTGCCTTCCATTTTGATCCTTGGAGGTCTACAAAGGAACTACCATTTCTACTTTGAGTTTGGCCTCCAAACAAATTTCCCTGGCTAGTCCTTAGAGCCCTCAACCAAGATCCATGAAGAACCACTGGTCTCCAGCTCAAATATTTCCAATTGTGCTTGCTGCAAGTTTGGACCTTATTTGCTAAATATGATGAAATTCATTTGTTTTCTCCTCCTAAAAATCTAAGAAAATTCAGGCAGTCTCTGGATGCATTGAGAGGTCACCTCACCAAGTCCCAGCTCCAGAAAAAAAATTCTTCATGCCAAATCATTTCGTCGAAAACCTGATGGACACTGTTGTTGTCAATGTTCAGAGTTCAGATAAACAGTTTCAGTAAACTACTGTCGTTTTCTTCAGAGCCCGTTGTCGATCTCACCAGTACCTTGGTGGTGCCTTGCTCCCTGTTCCCTCCTTCTTATCCTTGCGCCGCACGATCGTCTGGAAGTTTGCGGGCGTCGGCGACGAGCAGGAGGAAGTGCGCCACCCGTGAGCGACAGCAGCAGCGACTTTGCGGCTGCGAGAGAGAGGCGCAGCGTGGACGGCGCCGTCCAGCGCCGCCCAAGCCACCGGAGGCCGCCGCGTGGCCATCCACTCACCCGTGCACGCTGCTATCCGTCGTCGCGAACTGCTAGGCGCGGAGCGCGCTCTCTGCCGCCGTCGTGCCCGTACGGTCGCCCCGTCGAGGATCGGCGCATTACGCCAAGCCCGACCATGGTTTAGCGGGGGAACGGCACCAGTGAACCACCCTGATGGTGCCTAGCCTCCTAAATCCCCTTCCCAACCCCTGCCTCGCCGTAATCGCTCGCCGGAGCTATCCCGTTCACGGCCACCCCCTCGGATCGCCTATAAAAGGAGGCGCCGAGCTCGAACTCGAACCCACACCACCTGTACACTCCACCAATACCACGCCAAGCCACTGGAAGAGCCCCGAGGGAGCCTTCTTCCCCAACTCCGGCCGCCTCGACCCGCCACGGGGTCCAGCTTGATCCACCCCCGTGCGTGCACCTCTACCTCTCAGCTCTTGCCAGTAGCTTCCTAGAGCATCCACTCTTCTGACCCGCGCTTCAATTTGGAGTTTGCAGCACCCACCGGAGTACTCCACCATCGCCCGAACCACCGTCCGCCGGAGAAAGTGTCGCCGTCGACGTGGTGCTCTCCGACGTCCAAGTCCACCACCCACTGACGCGGAAGAACACCCTGAACCTCTTGGTACCCTCTGATCTCCCTGCCTCGCCGTGGTTCGACGCCGGCGACCACCGCAGCCTTCGGGCGCCGGCGAGCTCCATTGGAGTTTTAAACCTAACGGGTGGGCCCCCCCGTCAGCCTCTCTTCTTTTCCCCCCCTCGAACCGTTTTTTGTTGGCGCCTTCGAGCAAATGCGCTTTCCTTTGGGCTGGCGCCTTTTATTCCGAACTGTTTTCTGTTTTCTCAAACAAGTCCCTGGTTCTTTTCTGTTTCATCACAGATCAGTCCCTGGACTAAAACCCTTATATCTTTTTAATAAAAGATGATTTTTGATTGATTCTTTTTCTGTCAGTCTTATAATTTTGTCTAGTTTTTTATAGTATTTATTTGGAATATTTTTGGAACAATTTTTATGCACGCGAAGATTTTCACGTTAGTGTACGGTTTCGCTATACCGTAGGTTCCGGAGGAGGTGACGGAGCCGCGAACTTCGCCGAGCTAGACTCCGACTTCTCCGAACCAGGCAAGCATGTTTGAAACTTTGATATGATAGGTGTTTTGCATGTTTGCTTGAATGGTTGTGCATGGCATATGAGCATCGGTGAGTATTACGTTGCACGCAAGGCAACTGGCCGTGTGTTTCGAAGTTACCGTGATCTTTGATGAGAGACGACCTGATCATGTGGTGACATGAAAGGTAGTGAGGTGGTATTGTTGTGCCTTACGTCATCCGTTAAACTCCGACGTTAACGTGGACTGAGTCACGTTACCGTTCCTTCCCTTTCGTGCTGCCACATGTTTTCTACAAAGAATACGGTTTAGTAAGTTGTTAACCTCTTTCCTTGTACACACAAAATAGAGGGGCCGGGATGAGGGTTCCATGGCCCTGGATTAAAGCCAGTCATCCGGTCAGGGGGCATGGGTGTTTCCGGTTGGGACCGAGAGGGGGGCACCCCTTAGAGCGCGCGTATATAAATTTGATCCCATGCTACGCGAGGTTGTAGCCTCCCCGTCTCAAGGTTTTTCTTGAACGTTGCCGAGGGTGATTCCTGGCATCGGAATGTTGAATGGGTGTGTACTAGTTAGATGTGTTTCTCCTAAAACACCGTAAACGGAACTAGTCCTTGTGACTACTGAAATCCGTTGGCTGTGGTTAAAGTACAAACTCTACAGAGTCAAATCCTTCCGAGTCATCGTGTCCGTGATCAAGGACCATGGCCAGTATATCCATATCTATGTCAGTCCTCGTGGTAAATCCCCGGTGAACAAGCTTAAGTGTATACCCGTTTGAATTGTTATTTCTGTGGATGGACTAACCTTTATTTTATGTCGTACTAGAATGTTCCCGTGAAATGAATTAAATTCGTGAGCTACTGAATTATTAAGTTGTGAAATATAAGCCCTTTATGTGATGTCGCTCAGACGTCCGACTGTGGCACTCTTGTTATTTACTTTTGATATAAGCCCTTTATGTGATGTCGCTCAGACGAACGACTGTGGCACTCCTGTCATTTACTTTCAATATAAGCCCTTTATGTGATGTCGCTCAGACGTCCGACTGTGGCATGTCCGTTATTTACTTTCGATATAAGCCCTTTATGTGATGTCGCTCAGACGTCCGACTGTGGCACTCTTGTCATTTACTTTCAATATAAGCCCTGTATGTGATGTCGCTTCAGACGTCCGACTATGGCACGCACTGTCATTTATTTTCCTTTATAAGCCCTTTATGTGGTGTCGCCTTGACGCCCGACTGCGGCATTGTTATTTCATTTTTGCCCTTTTGAGGAGTCTTTCAGACACTCAATTGGCCTTCAGTATTACTTTGGGATTTCGGGAGGACTACCGCCCGACTTCCCTTTTATTTCCCATGCATTGCCATCTCGTTGTTTGAGTGCGCTCTATTAATCTGTTCATATGCATCATGTTTACATTTGTTATATCTTATGTCCGAACTGTCTTGCGAGTACTTTCATAGTACTCACCTGGCTTGTTGATTTGGCCAGATGTTGACGAAGGCGATCTCATGGATGAAGAGTTTGATAGTGAGTCCGACGCCTAGAGGAGTCCCAGTCAGTCCCGTGCGATCCTGGATTTTGGTCACTTGTATTATATTCGCTTCCGCCACCCACAATAACTATCCTCGAGCCTCACTCCGACGCTCGAAGAGCTGTTAGTTTCAGGAGTCATGTCACCCACTTCACTGTGTTTTATCCACCACCGCTTGTTATTGTGAGTTAGTAGTTATGCCACCCTATCCGCCTTTAAGTATTATTGGCGTGCTTGTAATAAATTATTGAGCAGTCTCCGCTCAACCTTGTATTATATTTAGTACTCCTGGTTTCTCTTCTGTGATCAAGATATTGTCTGCCAGTGAGAAGGATTCTTCTCTATTGGTCCGTAAAAGGGATCGGTCTCAATAAATATTTTTATTGGAAAACCGGTCGTGACAATATGTTAATATTCAATTGACATTTAATTGGTTTGACCTGATCAGCAGGTTTAACTTGCTTTAACATGCATGAAACCAGTATCAATGGATAGATTGGATTTTTCTCATAATATTTCATATATAACTTATTTCATTTGGAGTTACGGTTTAATTTCTATGATTTTTCAAAGTTTTGAACATTTTCTGAAAATAAATAAATCATTTAGATTTATTCAAATTCCAGAAAAGACTTTATGACGTTAGAGTGACATCACCACTATGTCAGCAGGTCAAAGGCGCCAGCCCAGGTCAAACCTGACGGTTAGGACCCACATGTTAGTGGTTGTGGCTAATCCTAATATAAATTAAACCTAACCTAGTTTAATTAGTCGGGCGGGGCCCACATGTCAGTGAAACAGTGGCTTAACTAAAATTAGTTACTAATTTAACCAAAAGTTAGTAGGGGCCGGGCCCACACGTCAGTGACCCTCTGGGGGTCAAACGGTGGTCAAACCCAGGTCAACTGGGTCAAAACCTACCGGCGACTCGATGCCGGCGAGGCTAGATGCGGCGGAGAGCTGCGGGTTTCGCGCTCCGGCGACCAAAACAGCGGCCGAGGGCATCTACGCGTAGCTGGTGTGTGCGCGCATCGAACCATGGCATCAGTTCGTGCTGGGGAGGCCGGACTTGGCGATGGTGGCGCGCGAGGCGGCGGCCGGAGCTCAGCTTCGTGCGAGCGTGGTGCTAGAGCAAGCAGGTGAGCCCGTATAGGGGCTAGGCGGTCTCCTGGAGGCACCAGGAGCGCGGTGCGGTGCAAGGGCGCAGGTGGTTTGAGCTCAGGCCACAACGGCGACAAAGCCGGGCGGCGGTGAGCTCCGGTCACGGCGGGAACGGCGCTACGGCATGCAAACGACAACGGGAGCAGGGGTGGAAGGGGGAGTGGCTCACGGCGCTTGCAACGGAAGGCTCGGCATGGTCAGGGCAGCTCTAGGGGCGGTGCATCGACGACGGCGATCTCCGGCGATCCGAGGACGAAGACGACGATGTGAAGGCGATGTAGAGCTTCCGGCGAAGCGTGGCTCGGTGAGGATGAAGACGGGAATGAGGCGGTCCTTCTGGACACGACGGTGAGCCGGGGCAGTGGCTTTGTCCGTGGCGAACGGCGTTGGTGGCGGTGGGCACGCTCGGCCATGGGAAGAGAAAGCGAGGGGGAGGTGACCGGGCGAGAGAGGGTCGAGGCGGTTCCACGGTGGGTGAGTGGTGCTTGGGGCCGTCTCCAGCTGCGGTAAGCAGGTAGGAGGTGGCCGGGTGCGTGCTCGCACGCGTCGGCCACGCGCGGTGTCCGACTGGCGCGGGGAGGAAGACGATAGAGGGAGAAGCGGTGGTAGGCTGGGCACTTCTGCCAGGTAAGGACCAGGTGACGTTTCTCTCCGCTCTGTCTTTTCCTATTTCTGTTTTGTTTTCTAATTTGTTCTGTTTTGTTTTCTAATTTGTTCTGTTTGTTTTCATTTAGTTCCAGAACTAAATCATTTTCTTTACTTCTAGAAATTCTTGTGGGTGTAAGATGAAATAATCCAAAGCCCCACATTATTTTTCAGAATTATTGGAGTTATAGATATATTTATAGGAATTTATAACCCCAATTCAAATATTTAGCAGTTAACTCAAAGTCCACAAATGTCATGGAAAAATGTACAATATTTCTGGAGGAGCTTTTAATCACTTCCCATAATCATGAACATTTTTGAAGGGCACTTTGGAATCATTGAGAATTATTTTAGGTTGATCTTGTTTGAATTAAATTGGTGCTAGGGTTTGGTCATCCCCATTTCAAGTTTCTGTGACGAATACCATGATGCATGATGCGTCTAATGCAACTATTAGCAAGCAAATTCTAGGGTTGTGACAATTACTCTTTAAAAGTGATAATGGCAAATTTATTTATGTCATCTTTGATCTTACCATGTCATAAATGGTTTGGTTACATCTTCACAGACATTCCACTCATATTGGTGTTCCGGGAGTTGTAAATTGTGAAACTCTTTTCACAACTCATCAGACATTCGCTAAACTTGTAACTCACATATTCCTTTCTGCAATCAAATTGCAGAAACATAATTTTCTTGTTACAATAACTTCTACTTCATTTTTGAAAACCTTTCGAATGCTTTCAAAAGATGCAGACTTACGTCTCATCAATCAAATATCATATATCTGCTTGATTCATTTCTGAAGATAGATAAATCCACTACTTGCAACAACATTTATTGAACTACACACATCAAAATGTATGATCACCAATAAGTTTGTTGCTCATTCCTTATGGCCTGTGAACGGTATTTCAGTCACTTCACTTTTCGGAGGAAAGTTGCAAGTGTCAGATGATTCAAAATCAAACGACTTCAAAATTCCATCATAATGGAATTTTCCATGCGGGTTTCTCCAATGTGACCAAATGCAGTGCCACACTTGTGTGGTATTCTTTTAGTCTTGCGACATTTAGCGTTAGTGTTATGGATGTATCATATAACCATCAATATTCATAATATACATCCCATCTTCGATGGAAGCATGGTCCTTCATGTTTTTTTTAATACTGAACAACAATTGTTCTTTTATGAACAACTTCCTTGCAAAACTTTATGCAAGGGGCTAGAGTGTAAAACTCTAAAATGAATTATGAAAGTAAATATAGAGGTAATGTACTAATATCATTATTCATAACATACATCTCATTCATAATGAAAGTATGGCCTTATGTTATTCATAACACCGAACATCAAAAGTTCTCTTATGGTTAACCTTCTTGCAAGATACCTTATGCAAAGGGCTAGAGTGTGAAACTCTAAAATGAATTATGAAAGTAAATACATAGGGAATGCACCGATGGAGGGTATAGTAATATTTACTATGTTCCCTGCATGTATCTAAACCTCATTCCTGGCTAGCCTTTTAGGCCATAGTAGTTCTTACATCGAGTTGCAAAAGAATGCAATGGAGCGGGTACCTTTGTGATTGACTCACAATACCCAAGAATTAGTGATTAACATGTTTAACCATAATCCCCAAGAACTATATCTTTGACCAGCCTTCTATACATAAAAAACTTGTATGACATTCATACATGAGCTGGATATTCCCGTCTTCTTCTCTTCTGCCTTTATACTTCTAACAGTTTAACTTTCAGTATTTCTCCTACTCTAAGAAGAAGCACCCAACTTAAGAGTGGCGTTAGCCCCGGACTTCCTAGGAGTGAAAGTATCATTAACACCCTTCGGACACTTCCTTTCTCTTTAAGTTGTTGTTTTATTCACCTTCATATCATAATAGTCAAATGCATAGTAAACACTTTTACTAATAGTTTGCAAACAAGAAAATGATTTTCAGTTCCATGAATATGACATAACTATCCCAAACTTTTGAAGTTTGGCTCTCATGGAAGCAAACATATTGCATTTGACCGTAACAGAATTCTAGATTTTGGATCGAAGGACGAGAGTCACATCATCCATAGCATTTGCGGGAGGATACCGAAAGTATACGATAGGACAAAGTCCTTCTCGACACTCTTGAGGACAATCCCACATTACGTTACCAACCGTAAAGATTTAACCAGATATTTAACAGCTAATTCAATTTTAATAGGGAGGGTGGAAACGCGAGCCATTATTCTACAACTATTTTGCAAATCACACTTAGACAGTGTTCATATTTAGTTGCACCAAGAATTAAAAAATTGAATTCTATAGTGCGCTCCCACTCAAATCAATATCTCTCATAATTGATTTTGAGTGATACAAGATCCAGACTTCAATTCATCGCCATAGGATCATCATCTCATAAAGGGAATTTTAACCGGTAGGCCAACTTGCCGATCACATCTCTATGTGACTCTTGCTCATCTTTCGATGCGTGTGTTCCGAGCTCAGGACGATCCTGCCATGAATGTCAAGACAACCAAGTGATCTTGCTGCGAGGTCTGACCTCACCCGCCTCACACTTCTCTAATCGTTCGTACCCAGTCATCCATGGCGCACCCCGAAAAGATAGGTTCCGTGATGGTGCTACACTTGGGAGAACACTAACTACTTGATATTTTAGTGAGAGATCACCCTAATAAATAGCGACTACTGCGCAATCGCAAAGGGTGCACCAAAAGGGATAAACATCTCAGGTAATTCATAATAGTACGATATGGTATATATAGCCCTTTTTGACGGAGAAGTCTTGTATTTCTTCGTCTCCGGCATTTGCGTCAGTGTTAACCTTCGCGAAGATTGCCACCACCTTGTCGATGCACCAGATAATATTGCTATCTCTATAGCTAATAAAGTAAGTGCATTACTTAAGGTTGACACGCAAGTCATTAAAGTGATAATCATATGGCTCCAGCCATCATGCCGAATCATGACACGCAGGTTATGTTAATCAAATTACATCATATAGTCATCTCATACATAATCGAATTAACATGAGCAATGCTATACCACATTACATGCACATGCAAAACCCTCCTGCAAAACCAAGTTAGACGCCTCTAATCGGTTCATGCAAAGACTTGTTTTTCGTGGCTTCTAAGGTTTCAAAACAAACCGAAGCTACCAACGTCCATCATCAAGTATGATAATTCAAGTCGCTTGATTAACTTTGCGGGGTGTATGAAGCACGAGATAATAAAATCTCGAACCCCATACTAAACTTCGTCATACGTATGTCCCCCGTGAAGATCATATCTGCATTGCCCTTTCGTCTACGAAACATCCATCTTTCTTTAACTATGGTGGAACCCAAAGAACTGTTAGCACTTTGTTGATCTGTGAATTAGCATACTAAGGAGCAGCATGAAAGGATTGCGGATTGTCAGAACTTTGTGAGATTCCACCATGACGTCAAGATCAGGATTATGCAAATTCAGGGGAAGCAACAAGAACATCGGGTAATAGATTTCATCTGCTACCCGCACAAATAATTTTTAGTAATAGAACTTGCTACCTCGTGAGCACTGCGTTGGTTTTCCCTTGAAGAGGAAAGGGTGATGCAGTAAAGTAGCATAAGTATTTCCCTCAGTTTTTGAGAACCAAGGTATCGATCCAGTAGGAGGCCACGCCCAAGTCGCTCGCACCTACACAAACAAATATAAACCTCGCAACC
Source organism: Aegilops tauschii subsp. strangulata (assembly GCF_002575655.3). Lineage (NCBI taxonomy): Eukaryota > Viridiplantae > Streptophyta > Magnoliopsida > Poales > Poaceae > Aegilops > Aegilops tauschii. The sequence continues at coordinate 30,961,139 of NC_053040.3, read as the reverse complement.
AACGCAATAAAGGGGTTGTCAATCCCTTCACGGTCACTTACGAAAGTGAGATCTGATAGATATGATAAGATAATATTTTTGGTATTTTTATGATAAAGACTAAAAGTAAAGAAAGCAAAATAAACGGCGCCAGAAATCGGGAGATTAATATGATGGAAACTAGACCCGGGGCCCATAGGTTTCACTAGTGGCTTCTCTCAAGAGCATAAGTATTACGGTGGGTGAACAAATTACTGTTGAGCAATTGACAGAATTGAGCATAGTTATGAGAATATCTAGGTATGATCATGTATATAGGCATCACGTCCGCGACCAGTAGACCGACTCCTGCCTGCATCTACTACTATTACCCCACACATCGACCGCTATCCAGCATGCATCTAGAGTATTAAGTTCATAAGAACATAGTAATGCTTTAAGCAAGATGACATGATGTAGAGGGATAAACTCATGCAATATGATATAAACCCCATCTTGTTATCCTCGATGGCAACAATACAATACGTGCCTTGCTGCCCCTACTGTCACTGGGAAAGGATACCGCAAGATTGAACCCAAAGCTAAGCTCTTCTGCCATTGCAAGAAAGATCAATCTAGTAGGCCAAACCAAACTAATAATTCGAAGAGACTTGCAAAGATAACCAATCATACATAAAAGAATTCAGAGAAGATTCAAATATTGTTCATAGATAAACTTGATCATAAACCCACAATTCATCGGTCTCAACAAACACTCTGCAAAAGAAGATTACATCGAATAGATCTCCACGAGAATCATGGAGAACTTTGTATTGAGATCCAAAGAGAGAGAAGAAGCCATCTAGCTAATAACTATGGACCCGAAGGTCTGAGGTAAACTACTCACACGTGATCGGAGAGGCTATGGTGTTGATGTAGAAGCCCTCCATGATCAATGCCCCCTCCGCCAGGACACCGGAAAAGGCCCCAAGATGGGATCTCACGGGTACAGAAGGTTGCGGCGGTGGAATTAGGTTTTCGTGCATGCCTTTGTTGGTTTGGGGGTACGTAGGTATATATAGGAGGAAGAAGTACGTCGGTGGAGCAACGTGGGCCCCACGAGGGTGGAGGGCGCGCCCCCTACCTCGTGCCCTTCTGGTTGCTTTCTTGACGTAGGGTCGAAGTCCTCTGGATCACGTTCGTTCCAAAAATCACGTTCCCGAAGGTTTCATTCCGTTTGGACTCCGTTTGATATTCTTTTTCTGCGAAACTCTGAAATAGGCAAAAACAACAATTCTGGGTTGGGCCTCCGGTTAATAGGTTAGTCCCAAAAATAATATAAAAGTGTATAATAAAGCCCGTTAAACATCCAAAACAGAATATAATATAGCATGAAGCAATCAAAAATTATAGATACGTTGGAGACGTGTCAGAACTCATCTATTACCTAATCATATTGTGCAACACCCATCAGTCTCTATGTATTCTAGATCACAACCTGCATCTACGCATAGCACGGCTCATGATGCCACTGTAGGGTAACGCAGAAGAAAACAAAAAAATCCCGACTTACGCACCAGCCGAGGACCACTATGGAGACTGCATACAAGGTTTGATCTTTTCGTTACCGACTCGTAGCGCAGCGGAAGTAGAGTCGATGACGATCGGCGGTGCAGATCCCCGCAGCTAGGATTTACAACCTCACAACCGCGAGGATGTATACCCTCATCTGCCCCTCGGACAGCCCTCCGGGAGGTGGTCGGATAGTCCCCCGGACGGTGTCGCAGACAGCCCTTCGGGAGGACCTTCGAAACTCGGACAGTCCTTCGGGAGGACCCTCGAAACTCAGACGGTCACACGGACAGGCCTTCGGGAGGCACTCTTGAACTAAGACCGAAACTACAATCTCTCTACAGAGTTGCACACATACTCTGTCATCTATTCGGCAGGGCTTCGCCGTCCAGAACAAGTTCGGACTGGAACCCAGACAGCCTTTCGGCTCTACGAAACATTTTCACGGGGAGGGAGGGAGAAGCAAGATCATTGCAATGGCACTAGTATGTGAGAAAGAGTGAGTGTGGAGAGTGCCTCTCCACCACTGTTTCTAGGAAAACCCAAGGGGTAGGGGCACATGAAAAACCCAAAATGCCCACACTTTATGTCACACATAAAGGGCATAAAGGGCACAAAGGGATGACAAGTGGAGCCCCATGGAGGAGCTGCACCCTCTAACGTCCCACCTTCATGGGGGCCCCCCAAAGGGGGTTCCTTGATCCCCAAGTCCTTCTAGAAGCCTTTTGGGAAAAGCCCCAAAAGGTGGCTTTCCATAAATATCCCAAAAAGCACTTTCACTACTCAGGACGACATTTTTCAGCGTCCGTTCAAACTAAAAATATTTATGTGGCTTAGAACATTTCAAGTACCCACTAAAATAATTTTCAACGCATTCCGAAACAATTCCGAATTAGTGATTTTCATCTGCGAAAAGCATCTGAAGTGGTTCCCGTAGCTCCGAAGCATTTCCAGCTTTTATCCCGGTAAATTCCAGAAAGTTTCTAGAACGACTCTGGCACCCTCCAAGAATTATCAGGAATGTGCCGAAACGAATTTGACTTAATAGTATATCCCGAAACCGATGACCTCTCTCTGCGGAACTTTTCCGCTGTCCGAAACTTTTCCAGTGTCAGAAACTTTTTTTGGTGATTTTCTCTCAGACTCCCTGTCTAATATTCAGCAGATAGATGACCCTTAAGCGTGTGACCCTATAGGTTCGGTGAAGTAAAGACATGACCCGGAACCCCGTCCGATCAATGATCAACATCGGAGCCGTGGACACCCATATTGACCCGTATACCCACACGAATAAATATTCGAGTGAACATCCAGTTGTAGTGAGCTATTCATGTTGCTTCGCGATATGTCACAAACACCCGAGGTGAGATTTATTGCATCCCCGTGGACGAATAATTTGTCCACCATGCAAGTTACGTCGTTACCGGTTTTTTTCTCTTTTTCCGTTTCCGTGTTCCGGCATCCCAGTGATCAAATCACAAGGTGTCTGGCTAGAGGATTATGGATACCGTAACACCGAGAGGGCCCGAGAATATCTCTCCAACGTCGGAGGAGCAAATCCCAATCTTGAGCTATCTTGTTACTTGCCATACTTTTCCATGAACCCGTAAGCCGCCGTAATAGCCACCCAGTTACGGATGACGTTTAACAAACCCAAAGTTCACGAAGCAAGCACGAAGGAACTCGATACTCTCATGGTCTAAGGAATTGTGCAAACATTAACTATCTCTGTGATATTAACCATAAACTTGTGACGAAAAGAATCTCATAGCATAACATCAATTTGGGTCGATTCAACACAAGTGTTCTACCAACATCGTGCCCTCAAAATTGCCAGCATAGACATGCCCATGATCAGGAAAACAGGATCGTCATGCAATACATGAGCCAGTCTTAGAGGCAAGACTAGGAATACATTTTACCGTTTAGTATACCAAACGTGCACATGAGTTTCCCTCCGAGCCTCAGGGATATTGCAGACTCGTGAATCATTGCAGTTATAGCATGGAACATAAACATAATTATGAACTTGGAGATAAATAATATCATTTATTATTGCCTCTCAGGCATATCTCCTACAGATGGTATCCCCCATGCTCGAATATGTGCTTTGTTCTTGTGATTTGTACCTTTTCCCCTTTGATGTATCCATATTTATTTAGTTGATTTGTTAGTCACTATCTAGTTAGGAAGCTATGTAGCTATCTCTTTTCTTCTTCTTTTTCTAGCTAGAGATCTTTGGATTTCTCATATTCATTTGTCCTGTGAGTAAATCCACAAATCTGCCTCTTTCTCATGTGAATTGGACCCAATTCTAGTTGTTTGGCCCTAAATCTGTAAGATTGTTGTCGTGGTAGTCAGTATTTATATCTTTAAATGTTAAATCTTTTGGTTTTCCGGTGTAAACCTGATGAGACCCGACTAGACGGCGAGTCGCTCGTTGGCCCAATCTTTCACGGTACACGAAAAACAGCGACAAACCACGACGATTCTCGTAATAGCAGCAAACAGACGAAGAAATAGACAAACGGCTCTTTGGATCAAGCAGAACGCTAGAAGACCAAAGTGCACAAAAACCAGCGTATAATCCATCACAGATCAATTCCATGCCAAGCAACTCTCAGATCCCTCGTGGATCAGCAAGCACATATCTTTGGCGCAACCATAACGCTGCCTTTTCTATATATTGTTCAACTCTGAAAAACTCCCGTACAAAAGCTGAAACCTACCCATTATATAGGCGACACCCACGCTGACCAAACACTTCTCCTAATTGGACTCGTACAGATCCAAACAAACCAGACAAAATCTAGCAACCGACCTATACTCCTTTCCCGATTTAAAAGCTCACGTACAGACTCCAAAGACTACGTACTAGGACACTAATAAAATATTCCGGCCACGTTGATCACATAGTATCTAATCAAAAGATAAATGAGTTATTTCTTTGGCACACTCTGGACTACCATCTTGGAGGTGTTCTGAAGTTTGGCATCACCGAATCTTTCTTTGGACTAGGTGGTGGCACCTCCACGCAAATAGAACCAACATAAAACGCAGCTGGAATTTGCGCATTTGCATGTACAGAGGCCTTCATGTAACATCCGTCTCTCTTCTCTCGACTAATGTGTGGCATAGCTCCTATAACACATGTAAAATCCTTCATTACGCTATTAAAGGTCACATCATCCCTCCCTCTTCAAAGGAAACCGTCCTCGGTTTCGGATCAGCCTTTGAAATCTTCTTCTTCAATGGAGCATGTTCATCCACCTTGATTGTATTTCCAAACATTGGTCGTAGCACACATCGCTTTTCAGCATCCCAAAACGAATATGTGTTGGTTCGACCTTCATGTGTTGCGTTATGGTCATATTGCCATGACCTTCCCAATAATAAGTGGCATGCTTTCATTGGTATGACATCACATATCACCATATCAGTATAATCACCAACAGAGAATTTGATGCGCACCTTATGAGTAACCTTCAACTTCCCAGTATGATACAACCACTCGACACGGTGGGGTTGCGGGTGGTTCCATGCAGGCAACCCCAAAGCATCAACCAACCCTTTGCTGACTGCATTGGTGTAGCTTCCACCATCTATTATCAGCTTGCAATTGGTGTTGTTGATCTTACATTCAGACTGGAAAATATTCCATCGCTGCCCCTTATCCTCAATTCGATCTTCTTGCACTCGCTGCACCATTAATTATGGGTATGCTTCTACAGCTTCAAAACTCATCGCATTCACTTCTTCCTCATCTTCAGATTTCTCACTAGACGGGTCAGCATTTTTCTCTCCATCACTCGCAGACATGTATCCTTCTTCTGTGAGGAGAACTCTCCTCTCATTAGGACACTCAAACTTCTTATGCCCCCTGCCACCACACTTAAAGCACACAATATCACTAGTACGAGAGTTAGAAGAACGAGATGATTCAACCTTGGATGGAGATACTTCCTTGGTAGCCGACTTAGAATCAGATTTGAAACCACTATTACCACCACCCTCTCTCTGAAAATTACGTCGCATCGAGTTTGATGAATTATCATGACCAGCACGACGATTTACTTGCTGCTCCGCTCGAATGGCATGGTGTAATAATCCTTGTAATCCATTATATTCTACCATACCAACACGATCTCGTACCTCTGATTTCATACCATGCATGAATCGTGCCATTGTAGCCTCTTCTTGCTCCTCTACCCCTGTACGAATCAATAATATTTCCATCTCCTTATAATACTCCTCAACACTAGAGTTACCTTGTCGAAGCTGCCGCAAGCGTGTGTACAAGGTCCTAGTGAAGTGCTCCGGAACGAAGTGTCTCTTCATGATACTCTTCATCTGATTCCAAGACTCCGGACGCCCTCCCGCGCGACATAGTTGGTTCCACCATATTAAAGCATAGACCGTGAACTCAATAGATGCAGCACGAACCTTTTTCTCCTTGGTGTACCGTTGTCCATAAAAAATCTGATCCACGCGCATCTCCCACTCCAAATAATCATCCGGGTTGTCTTTGCCGCTAAACGACGGTATGGAAATTTGTATTCTTCCAATACCATCATCTTCGTAGGCGCGGCGCGGACGCTCATGTCCTCCCCCATGGTGTAGGCCACCTCCACGCTGGTTATAAGCACGCCGCACAGGCTCATAATAGCTACCAGCCCCCTCAGACTGATGGTCTTGATGCTCACCATTGTTGCGAACTTGTTCGCCTACCCACTGTCCAAATAATTGCCAATTACGACGCACTGCAGCAGACCCATCACTAGGTGGTGAACATGGTCTCAATTGATGAACGGGCACAGTCAAATCAGCAATCTTTTTTGCTAGACTTTCCCCAACCTTGTCGATGCGCCTCCCCACTAGATTCAGCACATAGTCACGAGTTGCCTCCAATCCTAGCACGATAGCCGGCGCAACACTCGGATCATAGGTGGGCAAGGGCAGCTCGTCTTCCGCATCTCCTTCATGTGCACCATGCACACTTGAATTTGATTTCTGTGAATTCACCATTGTAGCAACTCAAGTAGATCAACTCAAGAACCAGAGAGAGAAAAAAATTGTACCGTGATCAAGCTTGCTCTGAATACCACTTGATGAGACCCGACTAGACGGCGAGTCATTCGTTGGCCCAATCTTTCACGGTACACGAAAAACAGCGACAAACTACGACGATTCTCGTAATAGCAGCAAACAGACGAAGAAATAGACGAACGGCTCTTTGGATCAAGCAGAACGCCAGAAGACCAATGTACACAAAAACCAGCGTATAATCAATCACAGATCAATTCCACGCCAAGCAACTCTCAGATCCCTCGTGGATCAGCAAGCAAATATCTTTGGCGCAACCATAACGCTGCCTTTTCTATATATTGTTCAACTCTAAAAAACTCCCGTACAAAAGCTTAAACCTGCACATTATATAGGCGACACCCACGCTGACCAAATAGTTCTCCTAATTGGACTCGTACAGATCCAAACAAACCAGACAAAATCTAGCAACCGACCTATACTCCTATTCCGATTTAAAAGCTCACGTACAGACTCCAAAGACTACGTACTAGGACTCTAATTAATATTCCAGCCACATTGATCACATAGTATCTAATCAAAAGATAAATGAGATATTTCTTTGGCACACTCTGGACTACCATCTTGGAGGTGTTCTGAAGTTTGGCATCACCGTATCTTTCTTTGGACTAGCTGGTGGCACCTCCACGCAAATAGAACCAACATAAAACGCAGCTGGAGTTTGCGTATTTGCATGTACAGAGGCCTTCATGTAACATGCGTCTCTCTTCTCTCGACTAATGTGTGGCATAGCTCCTATAACACATGTAAAATCCTTCATTACGCTATTAAAGGTCACATGAAAACCCTAGAAGGCCGTTCTTTTTAATGGCCATTTTAATTTGTGTTTTGTAACAAGTGTTCTAACAAGTGATGTCAACACTGATGACTTCCCGATTAAGGTAGGACTGGATCAGAGGTCAGCTTTGAGCCCTTATCTTTTTGATTTGGTGATGGATGAGGTCACAAGGGATATACAAGGAGATATCCCATGGTGTATGCTCTTTGCAGATGATGTGGTGCTGGTTGACGGTAGTCAGACGGGGGTAAATAGGAAGTTAGAGTTATGGAGACAAATCTTGGAATCAAAAGGGTTTAGGCTTAGTAGAACTAAAACCGAGTACATGATGTTCGGTTTTAGTACTACTAGGTGTGAGGAGGAGGAGGTTAGCCTTGATGGGTAGGTGTTGCCTCAGAAGGACACCTTTCGATATTTGGGGTCAATGCTGCAGGAGGATGGGGGTATTGATGAAGATGTGAACCATCGAATCAAAGTCGGATGGATGAAGTGGCGCCAAGCTTCTGGCATTCTCTTTGATATGAGAGTGCCACAAAATCTAAAAGGCAAGTTCTACAGGATGGCGGTTCGACCCACAATGTTGTCTGGCGCTGAGTGTTAGCCGACTAAAAGACGACATGTTCAACAGTTAGGTGTGGCGGAGATGCGTATGTTGAGATGGATGTGTGGCCATACGAGGAAGAATTGAGTACGGAATGATGATATACAAGATATAGTTGGGGTAGCACAAATTAAAGATAAGCTTGTCCAACATCGTCTGAGATTGTTTGGGCATATTCAGCGCAGGCCTCCAGAAACTCCAATGCATGGCAGACGGCTAAAACTTGCGGAGAATATCAAGAAAGGTCGGGGTAGACCGACTTTGACATGGGAGGAGTCTATTAAGAGAGACCTGAAGGATTGGAGTATCACCCAAGAACTAGCTATGGACAGGGGTGCATGGAAGCTTGCTATCCATGTGCCAAAGCCATGAGTTGGTCGCGAGATCTTATGGGTTTCATCTCTAGCATACCCCAACTTGTTTGGGACTAAAGGCTTTGTTGTTGTTGTTGTTGTTGTTGTTGTTGTTGTTGTTGTTGTTGTTGTTGTTGTTGTTCTTGTTGTTGTTGTTGTTGTTCTTGTTCTTGTTCTTGTTGTTGTTGTTGTTGTTGTAGATTCATTTCTGTGTGATCTTTTATGCCATAGTAACTTTTAGGCCTTTAATTCCAATCTTTCTTGGATTTCTTGGTGAGTAAACCCTAAAGGCCCTTCCGTGTATCATCTACTAATTTTAATCTATGTGTTGTGTCTTTTTTAAGTTTGTTTATTATAACCAGGTATGTGTCGTTGGCTGCTACTGATTCTAGACCTTTTTTATATCCTTTGTTCATGAGTTCACCCTAAAGTCGTGTCTATGAAATTGAGTATGCAGATTGTTGTATTTGTTCTTAAGCTATTGTAGTGAAATCACTGTTTATTTGTATGCGTTGGTAGAGCTAGCCCAAGAGACCAAACTTTTTGCAAGTTTGAAGTGTTGAGCTTGTTTAAGTTGTTTTTTTAGGCATGCAGCAGTGTAGTAATTTCAGGTTATTGGTTTAAATTTTCCATGTGTGACATTCTGATTGGCTTCTTCTCTTGTCGTTTTAGTTTAAGCTAGTTGTTATGTTGATGTTAGTGTCTTCTGCTTATTTAATTTAAGTATCTATTTTGTTATTGCCTATTCCTTTTGCTTCCACGTATGGTTTGCCCTACTTGCCGCAGGCCAAACAGGCCATGCACACCTAGTGATGATGCTCCGTACCAAGGAGTTTATATTATTCTTGATGAGAGTGGACAGAGGCGTAAACTGGTCATGTTCTACTCCATGCGATCAATGAAACTAAGTTTCTAATTTCCCAAGTTATAATTGACAAACTAATGTGATACTAAGACAAACATCTGATGTAATCATCATTACAGAAAATAAGTATGCTTGGAGCACGGATTATAAGGGGTACCTTATATGCGCTGGTTGCTTGATAGAACGTTCGTTCCAAAGTAATATAGTATAAGATGCAAAAGATTAGCCAAATCATCCGCTGAAAGGTAATGGAAAAGAAGAACAAATCCGCAGCTAGAAATAAATGCAAATCTTACATATTGGTTGTCCGGATGCAAACTGCAGTAAGGCATATTGGCTGCAATGCCTTGATAAAGAATTGAGCAATTATTTTAGAAAATTATCGGAGTCGTCCGTGATTGTATGAAAAGCACAACATAATCAGTCACAAATGTAGTTTGAGACACAGTACATGAAAGTCTTAGTTCCGCATTAGTGACAAATAGATTATGTAGCCATTTTTTTTGAACGTTTTAAACAGAAAGAGAGGTTCCTACTGTAGCTCAATTAAGGAAAGAATATTTACATAGTATTTACATGCCCCTTAATGGCCCCTCCATAGAGTAAACAAAAGTATTAGAAGCTAAGTATTCTAAAATACAAGAGAGGCTACCAGCCCTTCCAGGAAGGAAGAGTCTTCAGGTGACATCCTGAATCGAACCTCCAGGTCAGCCTGAAGTATCCCCGGCCAATCCAAATGATATGCATCCGCACCATCAAAATAGCATTAATGACATTGCTTCGTTTACTTTATATTCTTCAAGAATATGTCATTTATAATTTCAAATATTTAGTAGAAAAAAAGTGAAGTTAAAATATATAGTTAGTCAAGCATAGTCACATTGAAGAGCAACCATATTGTCCATTACAGAAGGTGAATGTACAAAGAGAGTACTTAGCTGAGGAACAGTTTACTGACCAAGACTTTCTGCTGAATAATGCCTGAAAATAAAATGGTACACTCCATCCAATTATAAATTTAGTAGAACAAAAAAGAGAGATAAGTTAAAATACGCAATATTTGTGGAAATTATATCTCAAATTCCCAATGGTTATCCCATGTTGTATACATCAAACCGGCCGATATCATCTAGCCTTAGGACATATTATAGCGAGCATCAAAGGATCTTACTTTTCAAAAGGTACTACTACTACTACTACTACTACTACTACTACTACTACTACTACTACTACTACTACTACATGTAATATGTCCTTTCCACTGTAAATGTCTTCTAAACATGATACAGAGTAGGAATGATATCCCCGCTACTTTCTTTTGCGCGGTTCTCTCAATCTTTCCAGGACAATTGATCTATATACTACCAAAAAAATATGCACACATGAATAAACAATGGTACACACCGGCTGATTATTGGGAAGAACACAATTAGATTTCTAATGACATGCTAACGTACAAATAACTTCAAAGTTTCTTCACTTACTGAAAGAAACATATTTGGAAGGATTATTCTGTAAGTCCAAAGAAGTTTCTAAATTGAACTTTTTGATATATATATACTGATCTCCAAGGATATCAATTCTATAAGTTCTTGATAGGAATGCAGCAGGGAATTTATCTATACATCTATTTTATTACATGTATTCCATTGCTATTTGTTTCGCCTAATTAGTGCTTCAAATATGCAGATCACTTAATTACATAATCGCACTCAATATTTCATTACACTTACAACCAAGGTTTTGGATTTCGAATGGACGGATTTTCTCGTGGGGGGGCGAGATTCTCGGTTACCACGGTTACCGAGAAATACCGAATATATTTCGGACGAAATTTATTATTAAATTTTGAATTCAAATTCTTTTAGCCTCGATATAGATAGTACTTGAACTGGTATTGATACAAAAGTGATATTTTCTCAGTCGAACGTCTATACGCCCTAGGCAAAGAGGTCGCGACTCCTCTTTTCACGTACATATTTTAAAAAATATAAGCAAAAAATGGTTATTGTATGCAACAATGAGGAATCGAACCTGCGTCGACCTGATGAAGGAAGTACATGGTTACCAGCACGCCACACTTTACTATGGTTATATTGTTGAGATGTTAATATATACTAGTGTATGTTGGAGGTAAAGATTCAAAAAATTCGGGATTTTTTGCTCGGTAACCTTTTTCTCGGGCGGTACCCAAAACCGTGCTTACAACTAATTTCAGTAATTCTGATAAATATGTTACCTGTCAAGGTACACTTTCCCATCTCTCATAGTATGATCCGATCTTGCAGGAATTGTACACAATGCTCAGCTTGACAAATAGATCAAGTAATAATTATGGAAAATAAATCGATAATTTTCTCCACGAAGAACACACTTTCGTTGCTCTCTTGCAAATATGCATGAAGACTCGCAGCACAGAACATCCCCGCTGGCTTTGCCACAAGACCATGTGGTACGTACCATTTGCCTTCCAACCTGCTGCAGGCCTGCAACTGCACTGTGCTGCTATTTAGCAAGGGTGATATGCATAAGCAGTTGCAGGGCGACCTCTCCATGAAGTACATGCCCTCAAATCCACGGAGCTGCCTTATATTGACAGCGTGCGCATACCTCAAGAGATGGAGGACGATGTTGGCAGCTGGCTGAACGGCCGGGAGAGAAACGCGAGGTTACCGCCGGAGACTCGATGATGTCCATCGATTTAGGTTGTCTTTGAGAGAGAAGCCAGAAGATACTTTCCAATATAAATATGAAACACTGGAAGGGAATTCGTGGGAGACAGTGTGCCCTCTACGTTGCACGTACATGCCATCCAATGATGAGACATCATTAATAAGCAGATCGGATGGATCCGAGTACAACATCCTGGTAATTTTCCTCGGATTAACGTGCAGCATCCAATGGTGCCTCCAATTAGTTTTTGTCTTAAAAAAAGCACAAGTTGAGATGAATGCTGATCAAAACTGCAAATCTACGGTAATGGACAATTTGCTGACTGCCGTGCCAGTTGCTCCAGGCTGGCTGCCATATTTCCATTACATAAGTGTAACTATGAAATCAATCTCCAAGCCACACCATATTATCCGTTTATTGGTTCATCAAGGAATTTTTTTTTTGTATATACATGTACTGCATCATCACTGAAGAACCTATTTATTATTAGGGGCTGGCTAAAACTCAGTCGACTAAGATTTAACCAAGTCAGTTGACCTTGCAGCATTTTATCCCATCGTTTGCAACATTTCTTCCTACCGGTTGCAGCATCTGTCTTGCTCACTGTAGTACCACAACTACGCTGGTATCACTCAACTGAGACTTCGTTAAGCCTCAGTCGGCTGAGTTCTAGACATAAGTTGTTGGTAATCCAGATATCTGATATCAAATTAACCAGAAAGGGAAACCACACGATGAACGTAGTAATCTGGCTGGCAATTATGAACTTCATGATCCACAAAGCAACGTGAGCAATAAATACATATACATTCAAAGTAAGCGAGGATGGAAATGCATCAAAATAACGAAGAACCTTGTCCTAAAATGTATGAGGAACTCACATGATCTAATATACGTATGCTAAATTTACCTGATAGAAGATGATCAAGCTACCTGATAGAAGACTTTCCCCTTATTATTCTTTCTGTCCAGCCAAGCCTCGGTTTGGTTGTTATTTCCCTCCGACACAATCTCCCCTTCCAGCATAATCTTCTTCCTTGGCTCACTAACATCAGCAATATCCATATCCTCCCCCCATCTTTTTTCAACCACAACCCCTCCACCACTAGGCACATCTGCAGACCTCTTCACTCATTTGGACTTTCTTTTGAAACTCTTCCCGATCCTCACCTTACTTCCATTCTCAACCCCTTTAGCTTTCTCCGGAATCACACGTTCCCCCTCTTTCTTGCTGGGATCTGTCACTTCTCCCTTGTTAATCTCCGCAATCGATACGTCTCCGCTTTTCTCAATTTCTATTACAGTACCTAGACTCTTTCCATGCTTCAGGACTTCTCTAGGCTTCTGGTACTGGTTATTGGAATCACCTTGTACCCTTACCACGTGATCATGCATGGACGAAAACTGCATGGCATGGGAATCCATGTCCCCCTCATTTTCTATCTCGGCTACATGCACTGGACCACCATCCAAGTTTACAACAGCATGTGTGCTATTGTTCCCTGACACACAAGTAGCTAAACTATTATGTAGTCCAGAGACACCTGCATGTATGGGATCACAATGGACATTCTCAGGAAAAGTTGCCATCCCATTTTTAACTCTACCTTGCCTCCCTTCATCTATTTTTGCACCAGTATTCACATCACGCGGGAATTGAAGCTGTTTTGGGGAACATCCGACTACTTGCTCAAACCTCTTTCTTCTCCAAACGACCCGTGACTTGCTGTCCTTGCTCTTCTTCATCAACTAAATCAGCCCAACTCTTACGCTCTTTCCGCCATGATGGTCCATCACTTCCCCATGAGGTGTTACCTTTCCAACTAATCTGTCTTGTTCTTCCTGAAGTGCGTGTGCACCTGAGACCGAACTGCCCTCCCCCCCATTTGTTCCTACCATGTCCTCCCTTTCACCTCTCCATATAAGCCCGTAGCCATGGCCCAAATTGTTTCTTTTCCCCTTTCTTGAGTTTGATAGCACACAACTCAAGAAAGGGGATGGCTAGACACACTCAAGAAAGGGGATGGCCCAATCATACAACCTGTCACTATGGCCTAACACACCAAAAATGTAACAGAACTCAGGCAGAAATTCATATACAAAAGGCACCAGTTTTTGTCCTCCTCCTCCGGTGTCTTTGAAGGCCCCTGGAGGATTATTTGTCCTTCCTCCTCCTCCTCCTCATCAAGTCTGAAACCTCTCATCAGTGGTACCTTGATGTTTATTCTGACCATAATTCTCAAGTATTTACCCATTGCTCTTCCATCTGGTCTTGCCTCTACTTCAGTAACCCCTCCCAATTCTGATCCAATGGTTACCCCGGCATCCCTATTCATTAAACCAAGTGGTAGCCGGAGCACTCTCACCCATATCGGGATCAGTAGTATCGAAAGAATAGTCCTCGATCCGCTTTCCTGGTACATAATCTTCTAAGACTAGCAGATCGTTCCCGAAGTCCAAGGGCCCATTGTCTATAGCCATCTTCTTCCCCGACTCCTGTCCAAATGTAAACAAAAATGTATTGCAATGAAAACCTCTTATCGGGCACCAGATACGCCCCAGTGTTTCTGCCATCGCTTCAACGAAAACCGGCTTCTCCTAGAAGAGTTTAGGCAGCGCCTGTGGTTCTATGATTCCCGCCTTCCCAGATCCAGACCAGCCGATTTTGATTCCTTTCTTCTCCTTCTCCGACAGCCTCAACCCCTGCAGCAGTCCCTCGATTCTCTCCATCTCCGTCAACGAACAGTTGCATAACGTCAATGGGTTACTCGCCGGCGAAGAATAAATCGCCGAAACGCCGCGAGACCACCACCTCCACGATGGTGACCGCCGAGGCCGCGATGGCGGTCATGAGGGCCACGCGCCCCTTCTTCCGCGGTGCCCACGACAGCCTCGCGTTCGCCGCAAACGCCACGTTACTCGCTGACGGATACTCCCTCTGCACCGTCGGTCGTTCCGCGCTCTTCGCCTCCCTGCCCGCAGGTGCGTTCCGCCTTTTGTCCTTAGCCGTAAGAGTTATGTTATGTACGTATATATGTCCTTAGCCGTAAGAGTTATGTTATGTAAGTATATATGTGTTTTCTAGGATTGTTAAACATCATAGAGTCACGATACATTGTATGTGCGCCATATATCTTGTATGACAAGTCAGGTAGTTAGGGATAGAGTTGATTTATTATTTTAACTTTCTATCTCTTCTCCCTATCCCACATGTATCTCTTGAGTTCGTTCCAACGATCTCTCTCCCTGTAACGTCACGAGATGTCTCTCGTCAGATATCAATATATACATTCGGCTCTCCCTGTTTGGAGAGTAGGAACGCTTCCATATTTCACATGGTAATCAGAGCCACCTTCTTCCATCTCGTCTAGCCATCCCCTTCCTCAAACTCGGCCATGTCGACCTCTTCATCCGTCGTTTCCTCCGGTCTCAACAACAATGTTTCCGAACCACTTACCCGATCCAACTACATACTCTGGCGTGCTCAAGCCCGCTCCCAGATCATGGGGGTCAGACTCTTTGGGTACATCAACAAAACCATAGCCGAACCATCAAGAACCCCAACTAGCCAAAACTCCGAGGGCAAAGATCAGGTTGTTCCAAATCCTGCCTATGCGCCTTGGTTGATCCAAGATCAGCAGATCATTGCCTACCTACTCCGCAACCTTTCCAAGGAAGTGTTAGTTCAGGTAGCATCCCTAGAAACCTCTGCCGCCATATGGTCAGCTCTTGCCAACATGTTCTCTGCCCAATCCAGATCCAAAGCCAATCACGTTCGCATATCTCTCACCACTGCCCAAAAGGGAACTCAATCCGCCGCTGTGAACTTCGGGCATATGCGCAGTCTCGCTGATGAGCTAGCTCCAGCGGGAGAACCCATCACAGAGAACGATTTCGTCTCCCACATCATATCTGGTCTTGACATGGACTATCAGCCAATCATCTCTGCACTTAATGTGCGTCCTGACGATGTCACCGTCGACGAGCTCTTCGGCATGGTGGCCACCTTCGATCAGAGGGTAGAGATGTTCCAGGGCACGGGTGCTAGTGCCTTCAAATCATCAGCCAACGTGGCACCACACGGTCGTGGAGGCGGCTCGTCCAAGAGCTATCGCGGCGGCGGCGGCGGCGGTCCTCGTCGTGGCTCTGGAAACGGCGGCGGCGGCCAGTACCCCAACAACAGCAGTGCCGGGGGCTACCCCAACAAC
Organism: Aegilops tauschii subsp. strangulata; assembly: GCF_002575655.3. Classification (NCBI taxonomy): domain Eukaryota; kingdom Viridiplantae; phylum Streptophyta; class Magnoliopsida; order Poales; family Poaceae; genus Aegilops; species Aegilops tauschii. Next base: position 30,945,028 of record NC_053040.3, on the reverse strand, counting down.
GGCGGCGGCGGGGGCTACTATGGCGACCAGAGCAACCACTATGGTGGCGGCGGTGGCAGCCACTACTCCAACAACAATCATTAGGGAGGAGGCCGACCCTTCTACACCAACAATAGGGGCGGCCAAAACCACTACAACAACAACAATTTTCGTGGGTATGATGAGTATGAAGGCAAGTGTCAGATTTGTAAGAAAACTAATCACATAGCTACAGAATGCAAGTGGAGGTATGCTGAAGACAACTCACAGAAGAAGAAGGTTGCTGCGGCAGCCAACACATCCTATGGTGTAGACACCAATTGGTATGTGGACTCCGGAGCAACTGATCACATCACCCACGAGCTCGAGAAGGTCACAATGCTTGAGAGATATCATGGGCAAGATCAAGTTCATAATGCTGATGGAACAGGTATGGAGATAGGCAATTTTGGTCATTCAATTATTCATTCCCCTCATAGACATATTCATCTTAATAATATTCATCACTGCCCTAGTTCATCAAAGAATCTCTTATCTGTTCATCGCATTGCTCTTGACAATCATGTGTTTTTAGAATTTCACCCCTTCTTTTTCTTTATCAAGGATCAGGTCACGAGGCAAATCCTCTACCGAGGTAGATGCGTGGATGGACTCTACCCTTTGATTCCCAAAGTTAGCAGATTCAATAAAACAAGTTTGTATCGCCATTAGACTCTCCTTAGAGCGATGGCATGCCCGTTTAGGTCATCCTTCTTTTACTATTGTCAAGCAAGTACTTAGCAAGAATAAACTCCCAGTTGCTGGAGAGTATAATTCTGAAACAATTTGTGATTCGTGCAGAAGAGCCAAAAGTCATCAGTTACCATATCCTGTCTCAACTAGTGTTTCTACCAAACCATTACAACTCATTTTTTTATGTGTGGCGACCTGTTCCTATCTCTGTTGGTAAACATGCATATTATGTTAGCTTCATTGATGACTTTAGCAAATATACGTGGATTTATCTTCTCAAGAAAAGATCCGATGTATTTCAAGTTTTCCACAACTTTCAAGCACTTGTTGAAAGAAAGTTTGATAGCAAAATCATCGCTGTCCAGTCTGACTGGGGCGGCGAATATGAGAAACTCAACTCGTTTTTTCAGAAGTTGGGAATATCTCATCATGTTTCATGTCCTCACGCTCATCAGCAAAATGGGTCTGCTGAACGCAAAAACAGACACATTGTTGAAGTAGGCCTCGCATTACTCGCTGCCGCATCTATATGCCGCTGAAATTTTGGAACGAAGCTTTTCTCACCGCCGTACACATTATCAATATTCTGCCTAGTCGTGTTATCAAGAATGAAACTCCTATCAAACGCCTTTTGCATGTCAAACCTGACTATGCACCACTTCGTGTGTTTGGGTGCGCTTGTTGGCCCAATCTTCGTCCCTATAACAATCGGAAACTTATGTTCCGATCAAAACAATGCGTTTTCCTTGGCTATAGTGCACAACACAAAGGAGTCAAGTGTTTAGATGTCTCCACCGGACGAGTGTATATCTCTCGCGATGTGGTTTTTGATGAAACACAATTTCCTTTCTCCACTCTTCATCCTAATGCCGGAGCTCTCCTTAGAAAATAAATCCTTCTCTTGCCCTCACATCTCTCCGGTGCAGCTAGTGGGGAAGAAAATAATTGCAATGATCAATATTTGTCTAACTCTCCTAATGGTGTGCCTGAGTTTACTGTTTCAGCCAGACCCATCGAAGAAAATGATGAAAACCCAGCAGAAAATCAAGATGAAACTTATGCTACAGTGTAACATTTTATGTGCACGGGTTCCCCTGGCGTATCTGCTTCGGGATCGCCGCCTCCTGCAGCGCGATCGCCCTCGGGATCCTCCCAGGAGGCTGCGCCAAGCGCGTCAGGTGCAGCGCACCCAGCTGCCGCGGGATCCTTGCAGTTGGCGGGCCCTCCACCAGGCTTTCCCAGCCCGCTGCATGCACGCCGGCCCACCCAGCCAGAGGCCTCCGCGTGTCGGTTGCCCATGCCCGGGCCCTCCACTCACGCTGTCTCGCCTGACCACCAGCGCGTGCTCGTCGCTCCGCTCTTTCCCGAGGCGGGTTCGTCTGACGCCTTGGCTGGTGCGGCCCACGACGCGCCCTCGGGATCCGACGCTGTCAGCACCCCTGGATCGCCTTCGGGATCCATTGTGGCTGACCCGATCCGGTCGCCTGGATCTCCTGTGGCTGCGCCCTCTGCAGCACCTCCTATGCCACCACACACCAGGTTACAAAAGGGAGTCACTACAAGAATTAATTATAAGAATATTTCCAAATATGGCTCACATGTTTAACAGGAGAATCTAGCGAGCCTAAAACTTTAGCTGTAGCTCTTGGTGGCTCGCGCTGGAAACATGCAATGGAAGAAGAATTCTCTGCTTTGCAATGTGACAAGACATGGCATCTCGTCCCTCGCCGAGAAGGTACAAATCTCATTGACTGCAAATGGGTTTACAGAACTAAGAGGAAATCTGATGGTTCCATTGATCGCTACAAAGCTCGCCTAGTTGCAAAGGGTTTTAAACAACGCTATGGCATTGACTATGAGGAAACCTTCAGACCTTTCGTCAAAGCCGCTACTATTCGCCTTGTGCTCTCTGTTGCTGTTTCCAGGGGATGGTGTCTCACACAGCTAGACGTACAGAATGTGTTTTTTCATGGTGTTCTGGAAGAAGAGGTTGACATGAAACAACCTCCTGGCTTTGAGGATAAAAATGCACCGTTCCATGTCTGCAAGCTTGATAAGGCCATGTACGGACTCAAGCAAGCCCCTCGAGCATGGTACTCTTGGTTGAGTATGAAACTGCAAGCACTTGGTTTTGCTCCTTCCAAGTCTGACACATCTTGGTTTTGGAAGTGTAGGCATGTGATGCCAGCTTTACATGGACCACATAAACCACAGTAAGTTGATGTTAGCTATCAGTGTAAATTTGACTCTCCCATGTCTGGATTGCAAGAATTTTCACGAGCTTACCTGAGTACAATGCCGCTGGTCCAGCTTCTTGGTGGAAACCAGATGTGGTCTTCTTGTTGGAGCTGGACTACTCACTGGGACATGATTCTTCGGATGACTTTCCGCTGTTGGATGCTCTCGCCGGGTTGGCACACCGAGTCGTCTGGCACTCTGGCCTCATGACGATAGCACTTGTCGTTGAGCCTGGAGCATCATACCATATGCTTATGTTAACATCCCCAAAACTAAGATAAGATACATAGAAATCCTAAGAGTATGTGTCAAAACGACATGATGATGAATTACAAAATCTGCCGAGGGAAAAATAAATAAGAATGCACTATTGTGCTAATTAGTTCCTCGCATCAATTTAAATTGCTAACTGTTGCAGCTAGTGGCACAAAGGAAAGAAGATGCCACCTTGCTCTGCTGAATCTGCTTGAGGCTGTCATTGGTGCTCCGCGAGGTCTGCAGCCAGGCTCTGAAGTCCTCGATTTGCTGTTCGATTCACCACAGTGAGCAGGGAACAATGTCAGGAGAACAATGCCGCTTTCCGATCAAGACGGTAGAATAAATCGAGATTATTTCGAAATAAAACGAACAACAAACTTCATGCATCTATGTGAACAAAATTATAATCAGCAGGGAACATAATTATATTTGACAGAAGCCTCTCTAACCCGATTGAAATCACAAGCAGTACAATTTTCTAAATTTGGTCTTCACAACTATAAAAAGAAGAAGAATAAATGTACACCATCATTTCAAATTCAAGACAATATTATCAAGGTTAAGAAAAATCGAATCACAACATAGTCCAGTGCAATGAATTCTCAAAATATCTTGGAATTACTCTGCTTCGTGTTATTTTGTATGCTTGTTCACCTTCCCATAGAGTGTCCTTTGATTCAGCTAGCTGGTGATTATTTTTAGTCCATAGTAGCAAATTCTTGTATATGCTTCATGCATGTAAAAAACAATGCACGGTGTTGTTTTTTTGTCTGTGAATCGTGGGCACAGCCCATGATAACATAACTGAAGTTATTGCGTTCTGGTTAACTCTTCAAATGACTAACCAATACGGTAAGTCCTCACTACCTCTGTTGGTAAGAACCGAATATCCTGGTCTGTTTTCTCTACCAGTTCAGATCTCACAAAAGTAGTGAGTACGAAAAATATAGCAGAAGGGATAACCTGAAGTAGCTATTATCAACCGTGCATCATGTATATCAGCTGCCCATTAATTAATGGGAAGTTCGTACAATGTGTACAATTTCTATTGAAGTAATAAAAGTGATGGAAGACTTCAATTAGGTTCAACCCAGATTACTTACACATGCAATGCACTGGCCATCAATCGGGCTTAAAATTGGTTCACATGAGATGGAGATATGATTCTAGGGTGGATGCAATAGTAGGGCTCTCTTGAATCTGGATGATGTGCCGGTCAGGTGTGGCGGTGAAGGAGATATGTGAGTTCTTAATATAATCATGAATTATAGGAAGCTCTTAATATAATCATGAAAAATAGGAAGCTTTAGTTCACAGGACCAAATTGGATCTTATAGGCCGATCGATCGGCACAACCAAGAGAGTTGTTAAATTAACAACAAAATTGAAGGTCATGGCTTTGTTGGAGCAAAGAGCTAATCTCCACATCTTGAATATGTGGGAACCAGATTAGGATGACAATGTTGACAACATCCTACAAATTCAATACTTCATTTTTCTGTGATCAATGCAGATGTCTTCTATCACTCTATAGGCTTCTGGCTACTTATTGGCAGCAATAGTAGGTTCGTGAGCAACTGAGCCTGCTTCCTTGTTTAAATATTCGGACCAGCAATGGAAACGCTGAACAAGTATACTTATATAATACTAACAACCTGTCAGTACCAGGGTAATATTTGTTGGTGAAGATGCCTGAAAACCAAAGTTGTGAGTCTAGCTTGTTTCCACTTGCATCATCTGTGTGGAGGTCATGGCTTTCCTTACAGCGGAACAGGACTAAACTCCACACCTTCAACCAACCAGAGAGAGGTAGTTAGGAAAGGTGGTTATAATGGCGTACTGGAAGCTCATACAAAAATTCAAGAGGAAAGGTTAGGCAGATGCAAATGAGGTTGTAGTACATTAGGAAAATTGACTGCTACAACGGACCTGCTATTTTGAAACTTATGTTCAGGACTGTATATGCCAATATTTTCAGATCATGTGCAGCCTCTTCAAATTGCTAATCTCGTTGACATGATCTGTGAAAGAGTCCTGCAGGCACAAATTATTGATGCAGTAGTAAGCTAATCAAGTTTTGTCCAGCCCGTGGATGCGTCATCGACGTTGCCGCTGCTATTGCCGGCTTCCGAAGTATAGCAAAAGAATCTGCGTCATGTAAGTTGTGACTCGCACAATCTCGTCTCGCACAATCTTTGCCGGGAAGCTTGGGAGCAGCATCGTGAACCGCAATGCGATGATAGTCTGCCTGATGGATAACCTCAGGGTGCAGTCGGGGTGCTTGTGACGTGCTCCATCTCCTACTCGTCAAAATCGCCGCACTGCTCCTACGCAGACTGAGCGGAGGCAGAGGGGGAGGAGGAACACGTCAACGAGCAGCAATAAATTGAAATCGAAGCAGGCCGAATTGGCGGAGGGAGGCGGGCAGGCGCAGATCTCGCGGCCCAGCGGCTCACCTTGTCCTGCGTTGCCGCCGCATCGTCGTCCGGCTATCCGGGGTGTCCGACGCGGCCGCCTTGGATCTCGCCGAGCGAGCGAGGGATTGGGTGTAGCTCTGGGGGCGATGAAGAGTGCAGGGGAGGAGACAGAGGATTGCAAAAGTTCCGCCACGGTGAACTCCCAGAACAGGCCCATTAGCCCTCGATGTGGCCCAGGGTGCCTGGCGGGCAGGCGAGCAGGTGCGACGTTCGATGCAGAGGACGTGCTTCCTCAAATTAGTACCACCTTGCGTATAGGTTTTAGATTCAAACTGAAAGCGTAAATTTACGGGAAAAAACGTATTGTGACGGTGAACCCACAGAGTCAATCCGTGCTTTATTATTATTAGAAAAAAAAATTAGAAAAGAAGAGAAAAGATATAGGGTGGATCTATTGATAACACCCCTTAAGAGTCTTATTCTGCTAACAGTTTCTTATTCTGCTAACACCCCCCGACGACCGCACCCCCAATTCCCACTACCTTCGTCAACCCACCCCCACCTTCTTCCCCTCGCGGCCCGCAGTGTGCCCCCGCTCCCCCACCCCACCTTCTTCCCCCGCAACCGGCAGAGGCACGCGCCGCTGCTCCCCCACCACGCGCACCTCTTCCTCCTGGCCGGGGCCGCCGCGCCTCTTCTTCACCACCCTGACCACAAACCTCCCCCCGCCGTGCGCCCCACATCTCCCCTCCTCGCCTTCGCGGAAACACGCCACCTACCGCCGCCGAGCCGAGGATCGCCTTGCCACCGACAGATCCGGCCAGGGGCTTGACCTCCCTCGTGTCAGATCCAGCTGACCGCGACGGCTGTGGACCCCCTCCCCTGCCCTGCCTTTCTCCTTCATCGTCGAGCCGCGAAGGCCATGGATCCGACTCACCGCGACGGAACTCCCCTCCCCCTGGCCGATCCACCCATTCCCGTGGTGTGGGCGTTGTTCCCCCAACGCCGACGAGCTCCATCGCCCACCACTGCTCATCGTGACGCGTGCGTGGAATCCTGGGGAGGCGGTTCGGGATCTGCCCCCGACAAGCACGCCCAAGCACGGCGGTTGGCCCCTGACGCTGCGGCCACCCTCTGCCGTCTCTAGTTCTCCTCCTTCCCCAGCGGCCCCTATTGCGTCTTCAACAGCCGGATCCGGCCTCCACCAGCCCAAGGCGTGCCTTTCAACCGCTGGAACCGGCGGCGACGGCCATCGGTGTGGCAACCAGCTCCCGTCACCACTCCCCACCCCGCCTCACCCCGCAACGCGGGATCAACGCCGCCCCGTCCCAGCGACCTTCTGAGATCCACCATTGCCTGGCTCTGCGCACCCAAGTCCTCGGCGACCTCCTACTGGCCACCGCCGCCTGGAACAGCGCAGCCTCACCCCCTGCGACCTCCCGTGAGACCCCCGTTGCTTGGATCCTCCTAATTGTATAGCCCAGCATCCAATTTCTCCTTCCTGACCCATGTGCCATTCGCGAGGTGAAGCCGACTCCCATTTTGCAGGGGTGTGTGCGTGCAGTACAACAGCCGCGATGGTGCAGTCCAGCGGGGTAGCGTGTGCAGTGCTCACATGCCACAGCAGCGCCACCTCCGCCCCCGCACAGCGTGGGTGTGTTCCTGTAGGTCGCCCCGTCCTCAATGGCCGCGAAGACGACCGTGCAGCTCAGAAAAAAGTTTCTTTGTTGCTTTTCTTTACAAGTCACCTCGTGCGATAACAGTGCAGTCCGTCCGTTTCTAGCGCGGTACACTAATTTTTCAGTTCCAGCGACATGGTGGATTAGGTGCTCACCCGATGCGATTCAGCTTTTTCTCGTGTGTTTAGCTTTACAGTGTGGTGCAGCTCACTCTTTTTGTTTTGCAGCTCACTCTTTTTTTCTTCTGGAAATCATTTGCAGTGCACTCAGTAAGAATGAGAAGAGAACACGATGTTCATTTGAAGTGTGTTTTGTTGTTTATGGGAAACGCACAGCGAAAAGGTAGTAAGAATGGATGGTCATTTTGTTTAAGCAAGTATTTGCCTAGTGCAGTTCTGTTGGGTACTGCATCGCTGATTCTGCTCTGTCCTAGATGGTCGTGTGGCTGTGTAAAAATAATTAATGGATACGTATGTTTTTAAGCTCACTTTGTTCTCTCACGCAGTTCACTATAAAACTCCTTTGTGGTTCATTTGGTAATCCGAAAACAAAAACACCTCAGAAAGCAGCTCACTTCTCATTACATGTGGTTCACTTTCTCAGTCCCTGCGGTCCACTCGTCCGGTCTATGCACGTAAAAAAATTGAGTTTGGAAAAAAGTCACGCGGTTCACTTACGGTAGTCTCGAGGTTCACTTTTCATAGTATTGCAGTTCACCAACGCTCGAGATGAAGTGCACTGCACCTCATTTGGAAAAATTTACGTCCCACAAAAAAGAAATCATGCATTACACTTGTCCGTCTGATGAAGTGCGGGTTTTAGTGTAAAGAAGTGCGGTTTGCTACCTCGTTTGGGAAAATTTACGTCCCACAAAAAAATCATGCAGTGCACTTGTCCGCGTGATGAAGTGCGGGTTTTAGTCTAAAGAAGTGTGGTTTGCTACCTCGTTTGGGAAAATTTACGTCCCACAAAAAAGAAATCATGGAGTTGTATGGGCATATTTATCCCTTAGTTGTTTCGGTGATTGATGACAATGCTTTTGCGGACTAATCGTGTGCATTGAGTATTTCAGACATTTCATCACTAGGCACAAGACGATTTGGTGCCCCTCGAAGACTATTGAAGACGGCGTTTCTCTACGTTTCTTTTCGGTGGAATTGAGTCGTAGGAAAGCCGTACTATTAAGAGGGGGTCCGCTTTGGAAAGGTTTGGGTGGAATCATCACGTACACGTCTACTTCATTTGCACCGCCTTTCTGTTGGCTCTTTGGAGCATCCTCCGTCTTTTCATGTCTTTGCAAAATGTCGTGTTTGCTGAGCTGGGGCATGCGGTAGTACTGCTCCTAGGAGCGGTAGTACCGCAGGCCCTTGCAGTAGTACCGGCCTCTGGCGCGGTAGTACCGCAAGTGCCCCTGGTAGTACCGCTTCCTTGGAGAGGTAGTATTGTGGCCTCAGGCCAGGCGCTGTGGCGGTTGCGGTAGTAGGGGCGGATGTAACTTTTTACATCCGCGCCCTACGCGTTAGTACCGCGCCAGCGGTGCGGTAGTACCGTGCGCTCTGGCCAGGCTCAGCAGTATGCACGGCAATAGGGGCGGATGTAATTTTTTACATCCGCACCCCGCGCGGTAGTACCGCTCCTTGCTTACGGTACTACCGTGTCGGATTTTTGCACAGACTCCAACTCAGCGGAAGTTGCCACGGATGTATTTTTATATGTCTGTGCCTTCACAAAATCTGGACCATCCCTGCCTTGCGGTAATACCGCAAGGGGGAGCGGTAGTACCGCGCCAGCGGTTCTACCGCCCTCTGCTTCTGCGCATTTGGGATGTCTAGGTTTCTGCTGCTCGGGCGGTAGTACGACGTGGCCCTGCGGTAGTACCGTGTGCCCGTGCGGTAGTACTGCGTCCCCGGTGCGGTAGTACCGTGCTACACAGGCTGAGTTGGTGGATAACGGTTGGATTTGTCCCTCCACTATATAAGGGGTGTCTTCTTCTCCGAGTTGACGACCTCTTCCATTTCTAAGCTCCATTGTTGCTCCAAGCTCCATTTTCGCCCGATCTCTCTCCCTAAACAATCAAACTTGTTGATTTTCTAGGGATTGGTTGAGAAGGCGCCGATCTACACTTCCACCAAGAGAAATTTGATTCCCCCCACTAATCCCTTGCGGATCTTGTTACTCCAGGGTGTTTGAGCACCCTAGACGGTTGAGGTCACCGCGGAGCCATATTCCATTGTGGTGAAGCTTCATGGTGTCGTTGGGAGCCTCAAATTAAGTTGTGGAGATTGCCCCAACCTTGTTTGTAAAGGTCTGGTCGCCGCCTCCACGGGCACTAATAGTAGAATCACGGCATCTCGAATTATGTGAGGGCGCGAGGAGAATACGGTGGCCCTAGTGGCTTCTTGGGGAGCATTGTGCCTCCACACCGCTCCAACGGAGACGTACTTCCCTTCAAAAGGAAGGAACTTCGGTAACACATCCTCGTCTTCACCGGCTCCACTCTTGGTTATCTCATGCCTTTACTTGTGCAAGCTTATTTGTGTTATATCCCTTGCTTGCTTGTGTGCTTGTTGTTGTTGCATCATATAGGTTGCTCACCTAGTTGCATATCTAGACAACCTACTTTGATGCAAAGTTTAAATTGGTGAAGAAAAGCTAAAAATTGTTAGTTGCCTATTCACCCTCCCTCTAGTCAACTATATCAATCCTTCCAATTGGTATCAGAGCCTCGTCTCTTTATTAAGGACTTTGCCCTCCGAAGAGTATGGTTGACACAGTAGACGGCGGTGAGGAGCACTCCAGTGTGAATCCAATCTCGTCTACGGCCGATGGGAGAACCGCGGTCTCTTGTGTGGAATTCGATGTGGCTTTGGACACATTGGAAACCTCCATGACGACCGAGGTTGAAAGCATGTTTAACAAATTCTTGGAAGGGCTTAACCTATCCACCGCACCGATGAAAGTGGGTGAACCCACTAACAAGGTGACGGATGCTAACTCCGACAAGGGGGAAGCTACTAGTGAAAAGGCTCCTTCTACTAGTGGTAAAAACGGCAACGGCATCTTTGCCCATGTGGAACCTCCACTTACTTATGGTGGACCGATTCCTTCCACTCATTTGAATCATGCCGGTCCTCCCCCTAAGATTGTGAAAAATGAGGACTTTGATTCTTGGGTTTATCGTTTTAAGCGTCATTTGAACCATGTTAATACTAACCTTTAGAGAATCATTGAAGAAGGTTTTTATCCGCATGACCGAAGAAACTTCACACCTAGAGAAGCCGCGGAAAATCAATTCAATGAGAATGCTCTCTTCATCATCCAAGATGCAATTCCACCTGAAGATCTTGCTCACCTCCGGCCATTCACCGTGGCCAAGGATGCATGGCGCCACGTTGTGTCCCTCTACCGGGGAAGCGCAAGCATTCAACGCTCCAACTATGAAGTGGTGCAAGTTGAAGCCGATGAGTTTGCAATGAAAGTACATGAAGAACCTCATGAGCTTTATCGGAGATTGACTACTCTCGCGGTCTCACTCTGAGATCATGGGAGCAAGGATACAGATGACAATTGGATCAAGCGCAAATTCCTCAAGGCCATGATGCCTTACCACAAAGCCATGTCCTCCGTCATTCGTCAAAGGCCAGACTTCCACACCTTGTCCTCAAGTGAAGTGTTGGATGAGTTTGTGGCTATGAGCATCCTGGACAAGACCGCCGACAATGCGGTGTTACGCTCCACAAGAGCAAAGAAGCCCAATCTTGCCTTGAAGGCCAAGGTTAGTGTGGAAGAAGAGGAAGAAGAGGAGAACAACCCCGAAGATACAAAGTATGCTTATCATGAACACATGGCTCTTGCTTCAAGGCAATTTCGGGGTAAGAAGAACACAAGGCCCAACTTCAACAAGAACAACTCAAGTGGCGTGAAGGTCAAGCAACGAGTGAGGACTTGCTATAATGGTGGCAATGTGAGCCATTTTGTTGTGGAATGTCCTTATGAGAAGAGGGAAGACAATGGTGGCAAGCTCATCCGAAAGGACAAGGCCAAGTCTTTCCCCAACAAGAGCAACTTCACCAAGAAGACTCCTCCCAGGGGGTTGGTGGCACAAGAAGAGTACAATGAGGATGATGAAGACGGTGAGTCGGTTGCCGTGGCCTCCATTGCCATTGTGACAACTCCACGGTTGTCTCTCTTCGACTCACCCAATGAGAACATCACCGCCAAGTGCCTCATGGCTAAAGCCACCAACAAGGTAACCCCCAACATCAAAACTACCATCATTAATAATCCTTCTTTGACGGATTGAATTGATGAGCATGAGGGGTCTAGTGTGGAGGAGAATGAATTTGAATCTTTTATGTGTAAGCTCAAGGGTAAATCCAAGAAGCACTTCGTTGCTCTCTTGGAACAACTTGGTGAAGCCAATGACATGATCGAGGCTCACGAAGATACCATCTCTAAGATGGAAGGGCATAGTCGTGACTATGCTGATGAGATTTCGGATCTTTCCAATGCTCTTGAGGAAGAGCGAGGTCTTCGTTTGGCTCTTGAGGAGTCATACAACGATGACCATGCTAAATTAAAGAAAGATCTTGATCATGCACTTGTTGTTTCTCGTGTGCTAAACTCCGAGAAGGCCAAGCTTGGGCTTGATCTTGCTAGACTCAAGGAGGAGTTTGATATACTTGACAAGGCTCACAAGGCCTTGAAAGGTGTTCATGCTAGCCTCAAGGAGTCTCATGATCAACTCCAAGTGAAGCTAACCAAGGAGAAAGCCACATTTCCTCACATGGTTTTAATGATAATGCAAATGCTACTAACCCATGTTGTGAGCATGTGCACCTTGTTGAGGAGAATGCTAAGTTGAAGAAGCAACTTGAGAAAGGCCTTGTGTCGTGCATACAAGGTGAGAAGAACCTCAACAATCTTTTGAGCAATCAAAAGGAAGTTGTGGCCAAAGAAGGGATTGGGTTCGCACCCGTGTCCCAGAACAAGAAGAAGAATGACAAGACCAAATGACCTCCCCCTCTCAAGCAAACTTTCGTGAAGGAGGGAGAGGGTACTTCCAAGGAGAAGAAGAACAATGTGAAGGGTGGTGGTGTCAAGAAGGGCAATCCCACCCCTTCCAACAAAGCCGGCGACTTTAACCCTTCTTATGTGTTGTGCCGTGCTAGTGATGGGCATGTTTATGCCAAATTTGTTGGTTTTCCTTATGAGTACATTGAATGGTCTACTTGGGTTCCTAAGACCCTTGTCACTAACATCAAAGGACCCATTACAAAATGGGTACCTAAAACCAAGCATTGATCTCTTGTAGGTGTTTGCTTCCGGTGGGGGATCATGGTTGCTCGATAGTGGAGCTACAAATCATATGACCGGAAGCAAGGACTTGGTGGTGGATGTTCACAAGATTCCATCTATGCCCACCAATGTCGAGTGGGGTGATGCCTCGTCTTTAAGGTATTGGGACTTGGCAAGGTTGTCATTTCTCATGATCTCACGATCGAGAAGGTCATGCTTGTTGAGTCCCTTGCATAAAATTTACTTTCTGTTCGTCAACTTGCACTCATGAGCTTTGCCACTTTCTTTGATATTGATACCATGGCCCTCTTGTGGAGCAAGACTCTTAAAGTAGCCTTTGTTGGGCATGTTGAGAACGGTCTCTATGTGATTAACTTTTCGGAGCGACCTACTAAGACCGCGACATGCCTAATGGCTAAAGTTGACGTGGGATGGCTTTGGCATCGCCATTTAGCCCATGTCAATATGAGATCTTTGCAAAGTCTTCTCAAGGGGGACCATGTCCGTGGACTAACAAATGTTAGTTTTGCTAAAGATCGTGCTTGCAGTGCTTGTATCGAAGGAAAGCTACATGAAAAGGCTCACCCTCCCACGACTATCTTTTACTTGAAGAGGCCTTTGGAGCTCCTTCACTTTGATCTCTTTGGGCCTCCATCCTTTGATAGCCTTGGGGGTAGAAAGTATTGCTTGGTGATTGTGGATGATTATTCAAGATACACTTGGGTATATTTCTTCAAGAGGAAGAGCGAGACCCAACAAACCGTCATTGACTTTGCAAATGAAGCCCAACGTCAACACAATGCAAAGATCTTGACAATAAGAAGTGACAACGGCACCGAGTTCAAGAACTACACCTTGGATGAGTTTCTTAGTGATGAGGGGATCAAGCATCAATATTCCGCACCATACACCCCTCAACAAAATGGTGTAGCGGAGAGGAAGAACCGGACGTTGATGGATGCGGCAAGGACCATGATGGCGGAGTTCAAGTCTCCATACAACTTTTGGGCCGAAGCCATCAACACCGCTTGTCATGCATCCAATCAGATCTACCTCCGCAAGGGCTTGAACAAGACTCCATATGAGATACTCACCGGTAACAAGCCCAACCTCAAGTACTTTCGGGTGTTCGGGTGTAAGTGTCTCATTCTCAAGAAAGGTGTTCGTTTGTCTAAATTTGAGAGCTTATGAGGGCATATTTTTTGGTTATGCTACAAACTCTCATGCTTACCGTGTCCTCAATAATTCCACGGGACTTATTGAGGAGACGTGTAACGTGGAGTTTGATGAGAATAACGGCTCTCAAGTGGAGCAAAGTGGCACTTGTGATGTAGGTGATGAAATTCCTCCCCAAGCCATAATAAGAATGGGAGTTGGTTTTATCCTACCCATTGTGGCCGAAGGATAAGGACAATGCTCCACTCAAGTGGAGCCATCGCCAACCCAAGGCCCACACGCTTCCTAAGAACAAAGTGAAGGCCCTCAACCTCATGAACAAGACCAAGGGCAAGATCAATCTCAAGACGGTGTTGAATCACCAAGTGATGCCCAAGGTCAAGTTCTCTCCTCCGAGCAAGTTCAAGATCAAGAGCAACCTCAAGATCAAGAACAAGCTCAAGACGGCGCTCAAGATGATCAAGTAACCGCTCCTCGACTCACACCTGAGGAGTAATTGGAGCGTCGTGCCGCCAAGATTGCATCCAAGCTCTCCACCAAGGGTCATCTCATGAAGAATGTGCTTGGAAGCATTCAAAAGGGGGTAAGCACTCATAGACATTGGCAAACTATTGTGAACATCACGCGTTTGTCTCTTGTGTTGAACCCCAAAAGGTCTATGAGGCGCTCAAAGATCCGGATTGGCTCAATGCCATGCATTAAGAACTCAGCAACTTTGAGTACAACAAGGTGTGGAGATTGGTGCCAGCCAACGGGGAACCACAATGTCATTGGAACCAAGTGGATATTCAAGAACAAGCAAGATGCTCATGGGACAATAGTTCGTAACAAGGCAAGATTGGTAGCACAAGGCTACTCCCAAGTCGAGGGTATCGACTACGGTGAAACCTTTGCTCCCGTTGCTTGCCTTGAATCTATTCGTTTGTTGATTGCTTATGCTTCTCATCATAACTTTAAGTTGCAACATATGGATGTGAAGAGTGCTTTTCTTAATGGTCCTATTAATGAGTTGGTATATGTCAAACAACCCCCCGGGTTCGAGGATCCCTACTTCCCGGATCATGTGTATCAACTTGATAAGGAACTCTATGGCCTTAAACAAGCCCCACGTGCGTGGTATGACCACCTTACCAAGTTGTTGCAAGATCGTGGATTTGAAGTTGGGAAAATCGACCCCACTCCTTTTACTAAGAAGGTCAAAGGGGAGTTGTTTGTGTGCCAACTATATGTTGATGTATCTTTGGTTCCCCTAACAAAGCTTCCATTGAGGAATTTGCCGCTCTCATGACCTCTAAGTTCAAGATGTCTTCGATGGGATAGTTGAAGTTCTTCCTTGGATTCGAAGTCAAACAAAGAAGAGAAGGAACCTTAATCAATCAAGCCAAATACACTCAAGACATGCTAAAGAGATTCAAGCTAAGTGATGTCAAGCCGGCTTCCACTCCAATGCCCACCAAGTGCCAACTTGACATTGATCCCAATGGTAAAGCGGTGGATCAAAAGGTATATCGCTCCATGATTGGCTATTTGCTTTACCTTTGTGCATCTAGACCGGATATCATGTTTAGTGTGGGAATTTGTGCACGGTTTCAAGCCGCACCTAAGGAAAGCCACTTTGTGGCGGTCAAGCGAATCTTTTGATATTTGGCTCATACCCCAAACTTTGGCTTATGGTACCCAAGAGGAGAAAACTTCAAGCTTGTAGGTTATTCGGACTCGGATTGGGCGGGAGACAAAGTGGATAGGAAGTCCACTTCCGGAGGGTGCCAATTCCTTGGTTGCTCTTTGGTAAGTTGGTTTTCTAAGAAGCAAAGTTGTGTGTCTCTCTCGTCCACCGAAGCGGAGTATGTGGCGGCCGGTAGTTGTTGTGCACAATTTCTATGGATGAGGCAAACTTTAAAGGATTACGGTGTCATTTGTGACAAAGTGCCTCTTTGTTGTGACAATGAAAGTGCCATCAAGATTTCTCTCAACCCGGTGCAACACTTCAAGACGAAGCATATTGAGGTTCGGTATCACTTCATCCGGGATCACATTAGGCGAGGGGAGATCGAGCTCAACTACGTCAACACTCATGATAACCTTGCAGATATTTTCATGAAGCCCTTGGATGAAGCAAGATTTCGCGAGTTAAGGCATGATCTAAATATCATTGATTCGAGCAATGTTGCTTGAACCCTTGCACACCCCACCATACTCAACTTGTTATCTTGTTTAGGTGTAGGGATGGACATAGGGGGAGTGTTGTTCTCTCAATGAACTCTCCCTCCCCCATTATGCATAAATTGATTAACTCTTTCACATTAACAATTGTTGATGGTACTTGTGCTTCAAAGACGAGTTTTGGTCATGGGCCCAAGGATAATTCTTCGCGATGCCATACCAATTGACTCAAACATAGGTGGCTCCGGCCACCGCTCTCTCTTTGGAGAGGTTGTGTTGCGTGTCTAGTGTTTGTTGTCTCTTGTCTCTCTTTCTTCGTGCCGAGCGTGTGTGTATCGTCTCTTGTGTCAGCGTTTTGGTCCGTCCGTTTGCTTGAAGGTTGCTTTGCAAAGGCCCCTTGTTCTTCTCTGTTTTGAAACTTGCATTGTCTCGGGCACACGGTACTACCGCGGCTTGCCACGGCACTACCGCGAGAGCTGCGCGTTGTACTACCGCACCCAGCACGACAGTAATTTTTTTACTGCCGCTGGGGGAGCGGTACTACCGCCCTGGGTGCGGTACTTCCGCCCAGGCGGTACTACCGCGATGACATGCGATACTACCACGTAGTCGAGAGCAGGTGGGGTTAAGAGCGGGCAGGGGGAGTTCCAACTCCCCCATACCCATTCACTCTTCCTCCCTACGCCGTCTCTCTCTCTCCTGCCCAAGAACGGCGTCGGAGACCCTCGCCGGATCTCCGTCTCCGGCCGCTCTCCTCGGATTCCGACCGGTGGGTGAAGGAAATATGCCCTAGAGGCAATAATAAAGTTATTATTTATTTCCTTATATCATGATAAATGTTTATTATTCATGCTAGAATTGTATTAACCGGAAACATGATACATGTGTGAATACATAGACAAAACAGAGTGTCACTAGTATGCCTCTACTTGACTAGCTCGTTAATCAAAGATGGTTATGTTTCCTGGCCATAGACAAAGAGTTGTCATTTTATTAACGGGATCACATCATTAGGAGAATGATGTGATTGACTTGACCCATTCCATTAGCTTAGCACTTGATCGTTTAGTATGTTTCTATTGCTTTCTTCATGACTTATACATGTTCCTGTGACTATGAGATTATGCAACTCCCGTTTACCGGCGGAACACTTTGTGTGCTACCAAAGGTCACAACGTAACTGGGTGATTATAAAGGTGCTCTACAGGTGTCTCCGAAGGTACTTGTTGGGTTGGCGTATTTCGAGATTAGGATTTGTCACTCCGATTGTCGGAGAGGTATCTCTGGGCCCACTCGGTAATGCACATCATTATAAGCCTTGCAAGCATTGCAACTAATGAGTTAGTTGCGGGATGATGTATTACGGAACGAGTAAAGAGACTTGCCGGTAACGAGATTGAACTAGGTATTGAGATACCGACGATCGAATCTCGGGCAAGTAACATACCGGTGACAAAGGGAACAACGTATGTTGTTATGCGGTTTGACCGATAAAGATCTTTGTAGAATATGTGGGAGCCAATATGAGCATCCAGGTTCCGCTATTGGTTATTGACCGGAGACGTGTCTCGGTCATGTCTACATACTTCTCGAACCCGTAGGGTCCGCACGCTTAAAGTTCGATGACGGTTATATTATGAGTTTATGTGTTTTGATGTACTGAAGGTAGTTCGGAGTCCCGGATGTGATCACAGACCTGACGAGGAGTCTCGAAATGGTCGAGACATAACGATCGTTATATTGGACGACTATATTCGGACACCAGAATGGGTTCGGGGAGTTTCGGGCATATACCGGAGTACCGGGGGGTTACCGGAACCCCTCGGGGAGACTAATGGGCCTATTGGGCCCTAGTGGAGAAGAGGAGGGGCGGCCAAGGGCAGCCACGCGCCCCCTTCCCCCCAGTCCAAATTGGATAAGGAGGGGGCCGACGCCCCCCTTTCCTTTCCCCCTCTCTCTCCTTCCCTCTCCTCTCCTACTCCCACTTGGAAGGGGGGAGTCCTACTCCCAACCCGTTGGGAGTAGGACTCCTCATGGGGCGCGCCTAGGGTGGCCGGCCCCCTCCCCCTCCTCCACTCATTTATATACGGGGAGGGAGGCGCCCCTTGGAGACACAACAATTGATCCCTTGGATCTCTTAGCCGTGTGCGGTGCCCCCCTCCACCATAATCCACATCAATAATATCATAGCGGTGCTTAGGCAAAGCCCTGCGTCGGTAGAACATCATCATCGTCTCCACGCCGTCGTGCTGATGGAACTCTCCCTCAAAGCTCGGCTGGATCGGAGTTCGAGGGACATCATCGAGTTGAACGTGTGCTGAACTCGGAGGTGCCGTGCGTTCGGTACTTGATCGGTCGGATCGTGAAGACGTACGACTACATCAACCGCGTTGTGCTAACGCTTCCGCTTTCGGTCTACGAGGGTACGTGGACGCACTCTCCGCTCTCGTTGCTATGCATCACCATGATCTTGCATGTGCGTAGAATTTTTTTTGAAATTACTACGTTCCCCAACAGTGGTATCCGAGCCAGGTTTTATGCGTTGATGTTATATGCACGAGTAGAACAAAAGTGAGTTGTGGGCGATACAAGTAATACTGCTTACCAGCATGTCACACTTTGGTTCGGCGGTATTGTTGGATGAAGCGGCCCGGACTGACATTACGCGAACGCTTATGCGAGACTGGTTCTACCGACGCGCTTTGCACACAGGTGGCTGGCGGGTGTCAGTTTCTCCAACTTTAGTTGAACCGACTGTGGCTACGCCCGGTCCTTGAGAAGGTTCAAACAACACTAACTTGACGAACTATCGTTGTGGTTTTGATGCGTAGGTAAGAACGGTTCTTGCTCAGCCCGTAGCAGCCACGTAAAACTTGCAACAACAAAGTAGAGGACGTCTAACTTGTTTTTGCAGGGCATGTTGTGATGTGATATGGTCAAGGCATGATGCTATATTCTATTGTATGAGATGATCATGTTTTGTAACCGAGTTATCGGCAACTGGCAGGAGCCATATGGTTGTAGCTTTATTGTATGCAATGCAATCGCCCTGTAATTGCTTTACTTTATCACTAAGCGGTAGTGATAGTCGTAGAAGCAATAGTTGGCGAGACGACAACGATGCTACGATGGAGATCAAGGTGTCGCGCCGGTGACGATGGTGATCATGACGGTGCTTTGGAGATGGAGATCACAAGCACAAGATGAGGATGGCCATATCATATCACTTATATTGATTGCATGTGATGTTTATCTTTTATGTATCTTATTTTGCTTTGATTGACGGTAGCTTTATAAGATGATCTCTCACTAAATTTCAAGATAAAAGTGTTCTCCCTGAGTATGCACCGTTGCCAAAGTTCGTCGTGCCAAGACACCACGTGATGATCGGGTGTGATAAGCTCTACGTCCATCTACAACGGGAGCAAGCCCGTTTTGCACACGCAGAATACTCAGGTTAAACTTGACGAGCCTAGCATATGAAGATATGGCCTCGGAACACTGAGACCGAAAGGTCGAGCGTGAATCATATAGTAGATATGATCAACATAATGATGTTCACCATTGAAAACTACTCCATTTCACGTGATGATCGGTTATGGTTTAGTTGATTTGGATCACGTGATCAATTAGATGATTAGAGGGATGTCTATCTAAGTGGGAGTTCTTAAGTAATCTGATTAATTGAACTTAAATTTATCATGAACTTAGTACCTGATAGTATTTTGCATGTCTATGTTTATTGTAGATAGATGGCTCGTGCTGTTGTCTTGTTGAATTTTAATGCGTTCCTTGAGAAAGCAAAGTTGAAAGATGATGGTAGCAATTACACGGACTGGGTCCATAACTTGAGGATTATCGTCATTGCTGCACAGAAGAATTACGTCTTGGAAGCACCGCTGGGTGCCAAACCTACTGCGGGAGCAACACCAGATGTTATGAACGTCTGGCAGATCAAAGCTGGTGACTACTCGATAGTTCAGTGTGCCATGCTTTACGGCTTAGAACCGGGACTTCAACGACGTTTTGAACGTCATGGAGCATATGAGATGTTCCAGGAGTTGAAGTTAATATTTCAAGCAAATGCCCGGATTGAGAGATATGAAGTCTCTAATAAGTTCTACAGCTGTAAGATGGAGGAGAATAGTTCTGTCAGTGAGCATATACTCAGAATGTCTGGGCATAACAATCACTTGATTCAACTGGGAGTTAATCTTCCGAATGATAGTGTCATTGACAGAATTCTTCAATCACTGCCACCAAGCTATAAGAGCTTCGTGATGAACTATAACATGAAAGGGATGGATAAGACGATTCCCGAGCTCTTCGCAATGCTAAAGGCTGCGGAGGTAGAAATCAAGAAGGAGCATCAAGTGTTGATGGTCAATAAGACCACCAGTTTCAAGAAAAAGGGCAAAGGGAAGAAGAAGGGGAACTTCAAGAAGAACATACAACAAGTTGCTGCTCAAGAGAAGAAACCAAAGTCTGGACCTAAGCCTGAGATTGAGTGCTTCTACTGCAACCAGACTGGTCACTGGAAGCGGAACTGCCCCAAGTATTTGGCGGATAAGAAGGATGGCAAGGTGAACAAAGGTATATGTGATATACATGTTATTGATGTGTACCTTACCAGAGCTCGCAGTAGCACCTGGGTATTTGATACTGGTTCTGTTGCTAATATTTGCAACTCAAAACAGGGACTACGGATTAAGCGAACACTGGCTAAGGACGAGGTGACGATGCGCGTGGGAAATGGTTCCAAAGTCGATGTGATCGCCGTCGGCACGCTACCTCTACATCTACCTTCGGGATTAGTTTTAGACCTAAATAACTGTTATTTGGTGCCAGCGTTGAGCATGAACATTATATCTGGATCTTGTTTGATGCGAGACGGTTATTCATTTAAATCTGAGAATAATGGTTGTTCTATTTATATGAGTAATATCTTTTATGGTCATGCACCCTTGAAGAGTGGTCTATTTTTGATGAATCTCGATAGTAGTGATACACATATTCATAATGTTGAAGCCAAAAGATGCAGAGTTGATCATGATAAGTGCAACTTATTTGTGGCACTGCCGTTTGGGTCATATTGGTGTAAAGCGCATGAAGAAACTCCATGCTGATGGACTTTTGGAATCACTTGATTATGAATCACTTGGTACTTGCGAACCATGCCTCATCGGCAAGATGACTAAAACGCCGTTCTCCGGAACTATGGAGCGAGCAACTGATTTGTTGGAGATCATACATACTGATGTATGTGGTCCAATGAATGTCGAAGCTCGCGGTCGGTATCGTTATTTTCTCACCTTCACAGATGATTTAAGCAGATATGGGTATCTCTACTTAATGAAACATAAGTCTGAAACAATTGAAAAGTTCAAAGAATTTCTAAGTGAAGTTGGAAATCATCGTAACAAGAAAATAAAGTTTCTACGATCTGATCGTGGAGGAGAATATTTGAGTTACGAGTTTGGTCTACATTTGAAACAATGCGGAATAGTTTCGCAACTCACGCCACCCGGAACACCACAGCGTAATGGTGTGTCCGAACATCGTAATGGTACTTTACTAAATATGGTGCGATCTATCATGTCTCTTACTGATTTACCGCTATCGTTTTGGGGTTATGCTTTAGAGACGGCCGCATTCATTTTAAATAGGGCACCATCAAATTCCGTTGAGACGACGCCTTATGAACTGTGGTTTGGCAAGAAACCAAAGTTGTCGTTTCTTAAAGTTTGGGGCTGCGATGCTTATGTGAAAAAGCATCAACCTGATAAGCTCGAACCCATATCGGAGAAATGTGTCTGTAGCGACCAGACCTCAAACAGTCTGATCTCTGTGCATAAGTGTCATCCCTGGATCGGTAATGCTAACACGCACAGTACTTGAAGGATTTATAACAGAGTAGCAATCACACACTTATTACAACGAATGTCTCAAAAGAGAACTTATTACAATAAATATGGCTTAAGGCCATCTAATATGATAACATTGGAAGGCTTGGAAGATAAAGTGAGTCCATCAACTCCAACGGCATCACTGAGTGAAAGACCACGACCTAAGGCTCCTTCCTCGTCGTCTGAAAAGTCTGCAACATAATACGTTGTAGCCCGAAAACGGGTCAGCACATGGAATATGCTGGCAATGTAACACAAGAGAGTAATGAACAGAATAATGTCATCACTACATGCATATATGGCTGGTGGAGGCTGTATGGTTAATATGTTTTGCGGAAAGCCAATTTTTTTCCTACTGCAAAGGAATAAATTTTATTTAACTATCATGGTGGTTGTTAAACATTGAGAATGGTAAACCCCATCTCCATCCCAATTAAAAAGGTAAATAATAACCCAATCAAAATTTATAATTAAGAGTGATGAGATCCACATGATAATCCAAGAACCAGATACTCAAGATGTCCATAACCGGGGACACGGCTAACCATGATTAGTTTGTACACTCTGCAGAGGTTTGCGCACTTTTCCCCACAAGACCCGATCTCCTCCGTTGGATTTCTCGCACTACATGGTGTTTGAGAAACGAATGACCGAGACACAATCTTTCAGAAGCGTTAGCACCTTACGATGAGTAGACAGTACCACCTACATCCCCTACATCTGCTAGTCTACCACTATAAGAGTTCACACGACTTAATCAACTATGCCAGAGCCCATAATAGCTTGTGTCTGCACACGGAAGTTTCTAGCATGAATAATCTTATGATCCCTTTGAGCCTGGGTGGCAGTCCATAGGAGAATCACACGGTACCCCGGGATCTCCAAAAAAACAGGCAATCACTGGATTCCCCAGGTGGCTCAATCCACCCAGATGTGTATTAAAGTAGCCACCTTAAGTTAACCATTAATTTACAATACTCACATCTGTCATGGATACTCTCAAACCCAATCCACGTCTACGAGCATAGCACAGCAGTATAAGCAACATAGAAGTAACTCCCAAGGTTTGATAGTAAACAGGTGAATAGGTACTACCTCATCTACTTCCCAAAACCCACAATTTAATTAGATCCTAACCATGCAATGTTTTGAGGATTTATCTAATGCAATAAAACTGGGTATGAAAGAGGTATGATCAAAGTGTTACTTGCCTTGCTGATGATCCGCGAAACCTAGAGACTCGTAGTAGCACGCCTCACACTCCGGGTACTCTATCACAAACAAACAAGCATACAATAAGCAATCAAGCAAGGGCACGGGTAAAACTCAAATAAGAGATCTAACCAGAAAGTTGAACTTAAGAACTCCGGTTTGCAAAATAAAATCAAATCAAACGAAGCAACAAAACTCAAACGGCGAAAAAAACAAGCTTCGTTTAATAATCTGGACTAAAGTCAAATTTTAAAGTAGCAAAATCTTGTTTAAGTTGGTTAAACAGAAAGAGGGCTTCAAGACGAAACTCTAGGCGCTTGAATCTCCTTATTCCGATAAACGAGCGAAATGTTACGCTAAAAAGAAAATCGGATCAGAAATCGCAATCGAAAATAATCGCGGAAAATCCGAGAAAAAGAAAAACTGATGAACAGGCTAACAAATGAACGTTCGCTGTCTGCGGCTAAACAGTGAAAACCGTTTGCTAAAACGAACGTACGGACGAACGTCCGCTAAATAACTAAACCGGAAAAATAAAACTGATCTAATGAAATAAACCGGAAAATAAAAAACCCGGGGTTTACCGAAGAAAACCGACCGGTCAAACGAAGGTCAACGGCGGCTAGATCCGGCGGCGGGCGGCGGCAGCGGCGGCCGGCGGCTAGGGTTGGCGCGGGGTGGGCTGGGGCAGCGGCTTATAAAGGGGGGGCCTGGGAGGAGTCCGGGTCGGATACGGCCCGTAGGTGGGTTCCCTTTTTTTTAAGTAATTCCACTCGGAAAAACGAATAAAAGAAATACTAAACAAACTCCAAAAGTCCAGAAATAAATTTTCCCCGTCCTCTATAAATAGGCCGGACAAGGTGAACATTTATTTGGGCCTAAATGCAATTATGAAAAACGCATATTTTTCCTAATTCAAATAAAATAGCGACAAAACTCCGAATAAAAACCTTATTTGATTTTAACATTAAATCTCCAATACTTCTTTATTTTGAGGAAGTTAGTTTATCCTCTCTCTTTTTATGTTTATAAAAGAAATACTCAAGAGAAAAATAATTAAAATCAAACGATCCTCTTTTCAAAATTCAAGAAAAATTCAAATAAGAAAATAATGAAATCCCCAACTCTCTCCGCGGGTCCTTGAGTTGCGTAGAATTTCTAGGATCAAACAAAAATGCAATAAAATATGATATGCAATGATGATCTAATGTATAACATTCCAAATTGAAAATTTGGGATGTTACAAACCTACCCCCCTTAAGATGAATCTCGCCCTCGAGATTCGGGTTGGCTAGAAAATAGGTGAGAGTGATCCTTCCGTAGGTCTTCCTCTCGTTCCCAGGTGGCTTCATCTTCGGTATGGTGAGTCCACTGAACTTTGTAGAACTTGATTACTTTGTTTCGTGTGACTCGGCTGGCAAACTCGAGAATTCTGACTAGCTTCTCCTCGTAGGTCAAATCGCTATCCAACTGTATCGCTTCCAGCGGCACTGTATCTCTCAGAGGAATATCAGCCATCTCTGCGTGGCACTTCTTCAACTGAGAAACGTGGAACACATCGTGAACTCCTAACAATCCTTCGGGTAATTCCAACTTGTAAGCAACTTCTCCCATACGTTCCAAAACTTTGTATGGTCCCACAAAACGTGGCGCTAACTTTCCCTTAACTCCAAAGCGCTACTCCTCGAAGTGGGGATACACGAAGATACACTCTATCTCCAACTTCGTAAACTGTCTCCTTGCGTTTTGAATCCGCATAACTCTTCTGTCTGGATTGGGCTACCTTGAGTCTATCGCGAATCAGCTTAACCTTCTCTTCAGACTCCTTAATCAAATCTGGTCCAAACAACTGTCGGTCTCCAACTTTGTCCCACAACAACGGTGTTCTGCACCTCCTTCCGTACAGTGCTTCGAAAGGGGCCATCTTCAAACTGGCTTGATAGCTGTTGTTGTAAGAGAACTCTGCGTAAGGCAGATTTTCATCCCAACTAGATCCATAGTCTAGTGCACAAGCTCTCAACATGTCCTCCAGAATCTGATTGACTCTCTCAGTCTGTCCATCCCTCTGCGGGTGAAAAGCTGTACTGAACTCTAGCCTGGTTCCCAAAGTTTCATGCAACTGATTCCAAAATTTTGAGGTGAACTGGGTTCCTCTGTCTGATACAATGGTCCTCGGAACTCCATGCAAACATACGATTCTGTTCATGTATATCTTTGCCAACTTAGCACTGGTGTAAGTGGTCTTCACTGGGATGAAATGAGCTACTTTCGTCAAACGATCGACTACAACCCATATCGAGTTATAGCCTGAACGAGTCCTGGGTAATCCCGTAATAAAGTCCATGCCTACTTTATCCCACTTCCATTCGGGTATCGGCAATGGCTGTAGCAATCCTGCTGGCTTCTGATGTTCTGCCTTCACTCTCTGACATACATCACAAACTGCTACATACTCTGCAATATCCTTCTTCATTCCGGTCCACCAGAAACTATCCTTCAAATCCAGATACATCTTGGTATTTCCTGGGTGAATCGAATATGGCGAATCATGGGCCTCTTGCAGAATCAACTTCCTGATCTCCTGATCATTTGGCACATATACGCGGTCCTCAAACCATAAGGTATCGTGCTCATCCTCCCGAAATCCTTTAGCTTTTCCTTTGCTCATCCTTTCCTTTATCTCGGCAATCTCCTTGTCCGTCTTCTGAGCTTCTCTGATCTTATCCATCAAAGTAGACTGAATCTCCAAAGCTGCTACATAACCTCTCGGAACTATCTCCAAACATAGCTCGCGGAGGTCTTCTGCCAACTCCTTGGGTAATTCTTCGGTCATGAGTGTATTGACATGACTTTTTCGGCTCAACGCATCGGCTACTACGTTAGCCTTTCCGGGATGATAATGTAATCTCATATCATAATCCTTAATGAGTTCTAACCATCTCCTCTGCCTGAGATTTAACTCCTTCTGCGTGAAGATATACTTCAAACTCTTGTGATCCGTGTATACCTCACAATGGTTTCCGATGAGAAAATGTCTCCATGTCTTCAACGCATGCACTACGGCTGCTAACTCCAAATCATGCGTAGCATAATTTAACTCATGGGGTTTAAGCAGTTGTGAGGCATATGAAACAACTCTTCCCTCTTCCATAAGTACGACTCCAAGTCCTCGACGAGAAGCATCGCAATACACTTCATAATCCTTGCGTTGATCTGGCAGAATCAACACTGGTGATGTAACCAAGCGTCTCTTCAACTCCTGAAAACTAGCCTCACATTCCTCAGTCCATTTGAATTTGGTGTCCTTCTTCAGCAACTCCGTCATAGGCTTCGCAATCTTTGAGAAATTTTCAATGAACCTCCGGTAGTATCCTGCGAGTCCAAGAAAACTCCGGATCTCTCCAACTGACGTGGGTGACTCCTAATTTGTCACAGTGACAACCTTGGTGGGGTCTACCGCTATTCCTTCTCCGGATATGACATGTCCAAGAAATCCAACTTCCTTCAGCCAAAACTCACACTTGCTGAACTTGGCGTATAACTGATGTTCTCTGAGCTTCCCAAGTACCAACCGAAAATGCTCTTTATGTTCTTCTTCATTCTTCGAGTAGACCAGAATGTCATCAATGAACACCACGACGAACTTATCCAAAAACTCCATAAACACCTTGTTCATCATGTTCATAAAATAGGCAGGTGCGTTAGTCAGGCCAAATGACATAACGGTATACTCATATAGCCCATACCTCGTGGTAAAAGTTGTCTTAGGTATATCCTGCTCTCGAATCTTCAGCTCGTGGTACCCTGATCGCAGATCGATCTTTGAAAACGCCTTAGCTCCTTGCAGCTGGTCAAACAAATCATTGATCATCGGCAGTGGGTACTTGTTCTTGATCGTCACCTCATTCAATCCTCGATAATCAACAACCATCCTTAACGATAGATCCTTCTTCTCCACTAGAAGTACTGGGGATCCCCAAGGTGACGAACTTGGGCGGATATAACCTTTATCCACTAACTCCTTAATCTGCTTCTTAATTTCCTCCAAATCCTTTGTGGGCATTTTGTACGGTCTCTTAGATATTGACCCTGTGCCTGGCAAAAGCTCAATTAAAAACTCAATGTCTCTATCCGGTGGCATGCCTGGCAACTCTTCTGTAAATACATTCGGAAAATCCTTCACCACTAGTACTTCCTCCTGTACAACTCCTGATAAGGAATTTACTTGAGTCCTATTCGGCACATGCCGGGATACATACTTGATCCTTCTTCCTTCTGGGGTGGTGAGCAAAATCGACTTACTGGCGCAGTCAATGTTCCCTCCATACTTTGATAACCAATCCATGCCTAATATCACATCCAATCCTTGTGACTCCAATACTATTAGGTCTTAGGGAAACAAGTAGTTACCAATCCTTAATGGTAACCGATCACACCATAGGCTAGCCATATACTCTGCTCCTGGCGAGGTTACTAACATGGGTGACCTAAGGGCTTGGGTTGGCAGTTTAAACTTATCCACGAATCCCCTTGATATGTATGAATGCGATGCACCAGTATCAAAAAGTACGACTGCAGTAAATGACTTAACCAAAAACTTACCTATTACTGCATCTGGCTGGGCTTCAACCTCCTCCACGTTAACGTGGTTCACTTTTCCCCTGGTGAAAGGGTTGGGCTTCTTCCCAGAGTTTCCATTGCCATTTCCATTTTTAGCTTCAGGACATTCATTGGCGTAATGTTCGGTCTTCTGACACTTGTAGCAAGTAACGTGGCTTAAATCTTTCTTGGCGGGTGTTCCCGGGTTGGAACGGTTCTGTCCGCTACTTCCTCCATTACCATTTCCATTCTTGGGGACACTATGATTGTGGGAACTTCCTCCATTATGAGTGTGGCCTCCATGGTTATGAACAAGTCCTCCCGAGTTCGGGGTGAAACGGGGTCTCTGCTGAGCTCCAGAATTATACTTCCCTTGTCCATACTTCCCTTGCGGCTGTCAATCTACTGCTGCTTCCCTTCAAGCATGAGAGCTCTATCCACCAACTCCTGGTAGTTATTGAAATTTTCCACCATCAACTGCATGCTCAGCTCATCATTCAGTCCTTCCAGAAACTTCTCCTTCTTAGTTGCATCTGTAGCGATGTCATCTGGGGCATAATGTGCTAGCTTACTAAAGTCATCCACATACTGGCCAACAGTGCGCCCTCCTTGGCGTAAGTTGCGAAACTCACGCTTCTTCATGGCCATAGCTCCTGCTGATACATGGGCAGTGCGAAAAGCCTGCTGGAACTGATCCCATGTAACAGTGTCGATGGGGTAAGTGACTATGAAATTCTCCCACCATGATGCTACGGGTCCATCAAGCTGATGTGCGGCAAAATGCACTCTTTCTGCATCTGTGCATCCTGCAGTAGTCAACTCCCTTTCAATCTTGCGGAGCCAATCATCTGCAACAATCGGCTCGGTGCTACTGGAGAACACCGGCGGATTCAGCCTAAGAAAACGGGCTAAGTGATCAACTGGTGGTGGTGGTGGTTGTTGTTGTTGTTCCCCTGGTTCTGATTCTGGACTCGTATCTGCATCAATGCATTCTGCTGCTGGATCAACTGAGTGAGCTCCGGTGGGAAAGCAAATCCATTGTCGCGTCTCGGAGGCATCTGCTGGGTTTAGAAAAGATGAGAAAACAGATTAGAATGAGGTCTAGGGGGAAAACACTACCCATATGCACATGAGACAAACACAAACATATCACTCAATCAAATCAAACAAGGGCATACACTCGGTCTAGAACTATCGTTACAAAAGTTCTTGGACTATACTATATACATGGTGGAATACTACTACTGATATGGTGGTCGACTAGAAAAATCGATCGGTCGAAGACTCCATGATATCTGCTCCAGCTTCATCAACATAGTCATCATCGCTATCGCCGGGGTCCGAGTCGGTGTCGTCGATGATGATGTAGTTCTCCGGGCAAGTGGAATTGTCATCTTCTCCTCCTGGCGCGGGATCTCCCATGAAAACTCCTAGCTTCTTTGTCAGGTCGTCATTCTTCTCCACTAGTACGACAATTTCCTCCATATAATCTTCGCGTGTAGCCTTGAGTTCTTCCTCCAGTTCCGTGATCCTTGTCATCGCCTTCTTTAAATCTTTCATGCCTGCGCACATCTGGTTCTCCTGGCGTCGAATGTGCTGGTTTAACTCCTGGATGAAAGCTGCAATCGATCTATCCTTCCTGGTGCTGATCATCTCCCATTATTCATCTCGGCGCCCACAAATCTGGTAGATAGTATCCTTGAGATCCTGGTGGTAAACTTCTCCAATGCGTCACATGGTGATGTGAGCTGCCATACTTTTTCCTAGACTCCAGGTTGGTGCATCAAAGGAAAACTCTATGGGCTCAGTGACTGGCGTGAATGTCCTTCCTGGAACTTGAACTTGAATCATCCAGCGCTCCTCTTCTGGTAAAGTGGCATTGTAAGTCCCGGTGAAGCTTGGTATTCCGACGTTCAGGTACCTAGTGACTTCCTTCAAGTGGCGTCCAAATGGGGTGTCTTCATCCGGTTGCATGAACTTGATCCTTGCATCCGCCATCCTAAAGAGTAGAAAATGGAGAGGAGTTAGAAATTGAGAAGAGAGTAGTGATCTAGGGCTTTAGCTTAGTGGTCGTGTCCTACAGTCAGCGTGTGCTCTGATACCATCTTGTAGCGACCAGACCTCAAACAGTCTGATCTCTGTGCATAAGTGTCATCCCTGGATCGGTAATGCTGATACGCACAGTACTTGAAGGATTTATAACAGAGTAGCAATCACACACTTATTACAACAAATGTCTCAAAAGAGAACTTATTACAATAAATATGGCTTAAGGCCATCTAATATGATAACATTGGAAGGCTTGGAAGATAAAGTGAGTCCATCAACTCCAACGGCATCACTGAGTGAAAGACCACGACCTAAGGCTCCTTCCTCGTCGTCTGAAAAGTCTGCAACATAATACGTTGTAGCCCGAAAACGGGTCAGCACATGGAATATGTTGGCAATGTAACACAAGAGAGTAATGAATAGAATAATGTTATCACTACATGCATATATGGCTGGTGGAGGCTGTATGGTTAATATGTTTTGCGGAAAGCCAAATTTTTTCCTACTGCAAAGGAATAAATTTTATTTAACTATCATGGTGGTTGTTAAACATTGAGAATGGTAAACCCCATCTCAATCCCAATTAAAAAGGTAAATAATAACCCAATCAAATTTTATAATTAAGAGTGATGAGATCCACATGATAATCCAAGAACCAGATACTCAAGATGTCCATAACCGGGGACACGGCTAACCATGATTAGTCTGTACACTCTGCAGAGGTTTGCGCATGCTTCCCCACAAGACTCGATCTCCTCCGTTGGATTTCTCGCACTACATGGTGTTTGAGAAACGGATGACCGAGACACAGTCTTTCAGAAGCGTTAGGACCTTACGATGGGTAGACAGTACCACCTACATCCCCTACATCTGCTAGTCTACCACTGTAAGAGTTCACACAACTTAATCAACTATGCCAGAGCCCATAATGGCTTATGGCTTTACACGGAAGTTTCTAGCATGAATAATCTTATGATCCCTTTGAGCCTAGGTGGCAGTCCATAGGAGAATCACACGGTACCCCGGGATTTCCAAAAAAATGCAGGCAATCACTGGATTCCCCAGGTGCCTCAATCCACCCAGATGTGTATTAATGTAGCCACCTTAAGTTAACCATTAATTAACAATACTCACATCTGTCATGGATACTCTCATACCCAATCCATGTCTACGAGCATAGCACAGCAGTATAAGCAACGTAGAAGTAACTCCCAAGGTTTGATAGTAAACAGGTGAATAGGTACTACCTCATCAACTTCCCAAAACCCACAATTTAATTAGATCCTAACCATGCAATGTTTTGAGGATTGATCTAATGCAATAAAACTGGGTATGAAAGAGGTATGATCAAAGTGTTACTTGCCTTGCTGATGATCCGCGAAACCTAGAGACTCGTAGTAGCACGCTTCACACTTCGGGTACTCTATCGCAAACAAACAAGCATACAACAAGCAATCAAGAAAGGGCACGGGTAAAACTCAAATAAGAGATCTAACCAGAAAGTTCAACTTAAGAACTTCGGTTTGCAAAAAAATCAAATCAAACGAAGCAACAAAACTCAAACGACGAAAGAAACAAGCTTCGTTTACTAATCTGGACTAAAATAAAATTTTACAGTAGCAAAATCTTGTTTAAGTTTGTTAAATAGAAAGAGAGCTTCGAGGCGAAACTCTAGACGCTTGAATCGCCTGATTTCGATAAACGAGCGAAAAGTTACGCTAAAACGAAAATCGGATCAGAAATCACGATCGAAAATAATTGCGGAAAATCTGAGAAAAAGAAAAACTAACGAACAGGCTAACGAACGAGCATTCGCTTTCTGCGGCTAAACGGTGAAAACCGTTCGTTAAAACGAACGTACGGACGAACGTCCGCTATATAACTAAACCGGAAAAATAAAACCGATCTAACGAAATAAATCGGAAAATAAAAAAAACCGGGGTTTACCGAGGAAAACTGACCGGTCAAACGACGGTCAACGGCGGCTAGTCCGGCGGCGGACGGCGGCGGGTTGGGCGGCGGCGGTGGC
Source organism: Aegilops tauschii subsp. strangulata (assembly GCF_002575655.3). NCBI lineage: Eukaryota > Viridiplantae > Streptophyta > Magnoliopsida > Poales > Poaceae > Aegilops > Aegilops tauschii. The sequence goes on along the minus strand of NC_053040.3, from coordinate 30,913,293 downwards.
AGCGGCGGCAGCAGGCGGCGGCAGAGGCAGCGGCGGCGGCTGCAGGCGGAGGCGGCTAGGGTTGGCGCGGGGTGGGCTGGGGCGGCGGCTTATAAAGGGGAGGGGCCTGGGAGGAGTCCGGGCCGGATACGGACCGTAGGTCGGTTCCCCTTTTTTGAAAAATAATTCCACTCGGAAAAACGAGTAAAACAAATACTAAACGGACTCCAAAAATCCCGAAATAAATTTTCCCCGTCCTCTAAAAATAGGCCGGACAATTTGGGATGTTACAGTGTCTTCATAGGATACCCAAAGGAAACTGTTGGGTACACCTTCTATCACAGATCCGAAGGCAAGACATTCGTTGCCAAGAATGGATCTTTTCTAGAGAAGGAGTTTCTCTCGAAAGAAATGAGAGGGAGGAAAGTAGAACTTGATGAGGTAACTGTGCCAGCTCTCTTATTGGAAAGTAGTTCATCACAGAAACCGGTTCCTGTGACGTCTACACCAATTAGTGAGGAAATTAATGATGATGATCATGAAACTTCAGATCAAGTTTTTACTAAACCTCGTAGGTCAACCAGAGTAAGATCCGCACCAGAGTGGTACGGTAATCCTGTTCTGGAGGTTATGTTACTAGACCATGACGAACCTACGAACTATGAAGAAGCGATGGTGAGCCCAGATTCCACAAAATGGCTTGAGGCCATGAAATCTGAGATGGGATCCATGTATGAGAACAAAGTATGCACTTTGGTTGACTTGCCCGATGATCGGCAAGCCGTCGAGAATAAATGGATCTTTAAGAAGAAGACTGACGCTGACGGTAATGTTACTGTCTATAAAGCTCGACTTGTTGCAAAAGGTTTTCGACAAGTTCAAGGGATTGACTACGATGAGACCTTCTCACACGTAGCGATGCTTAAGTCTGTCCGAATCATGTTAGCAATTGCTGCATTATATGATTGTGAAATTTGGCAAATGGATGTCAAAACTGCATTCCTGAATGGATTTCTGGAAGAAGAGTTGTATATGATGCAACCAGAAGGTTTTATCGATCCAAAGGGAGCTAACAAAGTGTGCAAGCTCCAGCGATCCATTTATGGACTGGTGCAAGCCTCTCGGAGTTGGAATAAACATTTTGATAGTGTGATCAAAGCATATGGTTTTATATAGACTTTTGGAGAACCCTGTATTTACAAGAAAGTGAGTCGGAGCTCTGTAGCATTTCTGATATTATATGTGGATGACAAATTGTTGATTGGAAATGATATAGAATTTCTGGATAGCATAAAAGGATATTTGAATAAGAGTTTTTCAATGAAGGACCTCAGTGAAGCTACTTATATGTTGGGCATCAAGATCTATAGAGATAGATCAAGACGCTTAATTGGACTTTCACAAAGCACATACCTTGACAAAGTTTTGAAGAAGTTCACAATGGATCAAGCAAAGAAAGGGTTCTTGCATGTGTTACAAGGTGTGAAGTTGAGTAAGACTCAATGCCCGAGCACTACAGATGATAGAGAGAAAATGAAAGATGTTCCCTATGCTTCAGCCATAGGCTCTATCATGTATGCAATGTTGTGTACCAGACCTGATGTGTGCCTTGCTATTAGTTTAGCAGGGAGGTACCAAGGTAATCCAGGAGTGGATCACTGGACAGCGGTCAAGAACATCCTGAAATACCTGAAAAGGACTAAGGATATGTTTCTCGTTTATGGAGGTGACAAATAGCTCGTCGTAAACGGTTACGTCGATGCAAGCTTTGACACTGATCCGGATGATTCTAAATCGCAAACCGGATACGTGTTTTTATTGAACGGTGGAGCTGTCAGTTGGTGCAGTTCTAAACAAAGCGTCGTAGCGGGATCTACATGTGAAGCGGAGTACATATCTACTTCGGAAGCAGCAAATGAAGCAGTATGGATGAAGGAGTTCATATCCGATCTAGGTGTCATACCTAGTGCATCGAGTCCAATGAAAATCTTTTGTGACAATACTGGTGCAATTGCTTTGGCAAAGGAATCCAGATTTCACAAGAGAACCAAGCACATCAAGAGACGCTTCAACTCCATCCAGGATCAAGTCCAGGTGGGAGACATAGAGATTTGCCAAATACATACGGATCTGAATATTGCAGACCCGTTGACTAAGCCTCTTCCACGAGCAAAACATGATCAGCACCAAGGCTCCATGGGTGTTAGAATCATTACTGTGTAATCTAGATTATTGACTCTAGTGCAAGTGGGATACTGAAGGAAATATGCCCTAGAGGCAATAATAAATTTATTATTTATTTCCTTATATCATGATAAATGTTTATTATGCATGCTAGAATTGTATTAACCGGAAACATGATACATGTGTGAATACATAGACAAAACAGAGTGTCACTAGTATTCCTCTACTTGACTAGCTTGTTAATCAAAGATGGTTATGTTTCCTAGCCATAGACAAAGAGTTATCATTTGATTAATGGGATCACACCATTATGAGAATGATGTGATTGACTTGACCCATTCCGTTAGCTTAGCACTTGATTGTTTAGTATGTTGCTATTGCTTTCTTCATGACTTATACATGTTCCTATGACTATGAGATTATGCAACTCCCGTTTACCGGAGGAACACTTTGTGTGCTACCAAACATCACAACGTAACTGGGTGATTATAATGGTGCTCTACAGGTGTCTCCGAAGGTACTTGTTGGGTTGGCGTATTTCGAGATTAGGATTTGTCACTCCGATTGTCGGAGAGGTATCTCTGGGCCCACTCAGTAATGCACATCATTATAAGACTTGCAAGCATTGCAACTAATGAGTTAGTTGCGGGATGATGTATTACGGAACGAGTAAAGAGACTTGCCGGTAACGAGATTGAACTAGGTATTGAGATACCGACGATCGAATCTCGGGAAAGTAACATACCGATGACAAAGGGAACAACGTATGTTGTTATGCGGTTTGACCGATAAAGATCTTCGTAGAATATGTGGGAGCCAATATGAGCATCCAGGTTCCGCTATTGGTTATTGACCAGAGACGTGTCTCGGTCATGTCTACATAGTTCTCGAACCCGTAGGGCCCGCACGCTTAAAGTTCGATGACGGTTATATTATGAGTTTATGTGTTTTGATGTACCGAAGGTAGTTCGGAGTCCCGGATGTGATCACGGGCATAACGAGGAGTCTCAAAATGGTCGAGACATGAATATTGATATTTTGGACGACTATATTCGGACACCAAAATTGTTCCGGGGGTTCTCGGATATATACCGGAGTACCGGGGGGTTACCGGAACCCCCCGGAGGTTATTGGGCCTCATGGGCCGAAGTGGTGGAAGAGGAGAGGCGGCCAAGGGGCAGCCGCCCCCTCCCCCCAAGTCCGAATTGGACAAGGAGGGGGGCGGCGCCCCCCCTTTCCTTTCCCCCTCTCTCTCCTTCCCTCTCCTCTCATACTCCAACATGGAAGGGGGGAGTCCTACTCCCGATGGGAGTAGGACTCCTCATGGGGCGCGCCAAGGGTGGTCGGCCCCCTCCCCCTCCTCCACTCCTTTATATACGGGGAGGGAGGCACCCCCTAGAGACACAACAATTGATCCCTTGGATCTCTTAGCCGTGTGCGGTGCCCCCCTCCACCATAATCCACCTCGGTCATATCGTAGCGGTGCTTAGGCGAAGCCCTGCGACGGTAGAACATCATCATCATCACCACGCCGTCCTGCTGACGGAACTCTCCCTCAAAGCTTGGCTGGATCAAAGTTCGAGGGACGTCATCGAGTTGAACGTGTGCTGAACTCGGAGGTGTCGTGCGTTCGGTACTTGATCGGTCGGATCGTGAAGATGTACGACTACATCAACCGCATTGTGCCAACGCTTCCTCTTTTGGTCTAAGAGGGTACGTGGACAAACTCTCCCTCTCGTTGCTATGCATCACCATGATCTTGCGTGTGCGTAGATTTTTTTTAAAATTACTACGTTCCCCAACAGTGGCATCCGAGCCAAGTTTTTTGCGTAGATGTTATATGCACGAGTAGAACACAAGTGAGTTGTGGGCAATACAAGTCATACTGCTTACCAGCATGTCATACTTTGGTTCGGCGGTATTGGTGGATGAAGCGGCCCGGACCGACATTACGCGTACGCTTACGCGAGACTGGTTCTACCGACGTGCTTTTTACACAGGTGGCTGGCGGGTGTCAGTTTCTCCAACTTTAGTTGAACCGAGTGTGGCTACGCCCGGTCCTTGAGAAGGTTAAAACAGCACTAACTTGACGAACTATCGTTGTGCTTTTGATGCGTAGGTAAGAACGGTTCTTGCTCAGCCCGTAGCAGCCACGTAAAACTTGCAACAACAAAGTAGAGGACGTCTAACTTGTTTTTGCAGGGCATGTTGTGATGTGATATGGTCAAGGCATGATGCTATATTTTATTGTATGAGATGATCATGTTTTGTAACCAAGTTATCGGCAACTGGCAGGAGCCATATGGTTGTCGCTTTATTGTATGCAATGCAATCGCCCTGTAATTGCTTTACTTTATCACTAAGCGGTAGCGATAGTCATAGAAGCAATAGTTGGCGAGACGACAACGATGCTACGATGGAGATCAAGGTGTCGCGCCGGTGACGATGATGATCATGATGGTGCTTCGGAGATGGAGATCACAAGCACAAGATGATGATGGCCACATCATATCACTTATATTGATTGCATGTGATAATTATCTTTTATGCATCTTATCTTGCTTTGATTGACGGTAGCATTATAAGATGATCTCTCACTAAATTTCAAGATAAATGTGTTCTCCCTGAGTGTCCACCGTTGCCAAAGTTCGTCGTGCCCAGACACCACGTGATGATCGGGTGTGATAAGCTCCACGTCCATCTACAATAGGTGCAAGCCAGTTTTGCACACGCAGAATACTCAGGTTAAACTTGACAAGCCTAGCATATGCAGATATGGCCTCGGAACACTGAGACCGAAAGGTCGAGCGTGAATCATATAGTAGATATGATCAACATAATGATGTTCACCATTGAAACTACTCCATTTCACGTGATGATCGGTTATGGTTTAGTTGATTTGGATCACGTGATCACTTAGATGATTAGAGGGATGTCTATCTAAGTGGGAGTTCTTAAGTAATATGATTAATTGAACTTAAATTTATCATGAACTTAGTACCTGATAGTATTTTGCATGTCTATGTTTGTTGTAGATAGATGGCTTGTGCTGTTGTTCCGTTGAATTTTAATGCCATCCTTGAGAAAGCAAAGTTGAAAGATGATGGTAGCAATTACACGGACTGGGTCCGTAACTTGAGGATTATCCTCATTGCTGCACAGAAGAATTACGTCCTGGAAGCACCGCTGGGTGCCAAACCTGCTGCAGGAGCAACACCAGATGTTATGAACGTCTGGCAGAGCAAAGCTGATGAGTACTCGATAGTTCAGTGTGCCATGCTTTACGGCATAGAACCGGGACTTCAACGACGTTTTGAACGTCATGGAGCATATGAGATGTTCCAGGAGTTGAAGTTAATATTTCAAGAAAATGCCCAGATTGAGAGCTATGAAGTCTCCAATAAGTTCTACAGCTGCAAGATGGAGGAGAATAGTTCTGTCAGTGAGCATATACTCAGAATGTCTGGGTATAACAATCACTTGATTCAACTGGGAGTTAATCTTCCGGATGATAGCGTCATTGACAGAATTCTTCAATCACTGCCACCAAGCTACAAGAGCTTTGTGATGAACTATACCATGCAAGGGATGGATAAGACGATTCCCGAGCTCTTCGCAATGCTAAAGGCTGCGGAGGTAGAAATCAAGAAAGAGCAGCAAGTGTTGATGGTCAATAAGACCACCAGTTTCAAGAAAAAGGGCAAAGGGAAGAAGAAGGGGAACTTCAAGAAGAACAGCAAACAAGTTGCTGCTCAGGAGAAGAAACCCAAGTCTGGATCTAAGCCTGAGACTGAGTGCTTCTCCTGCAAGCAGACTGGTCACTGGAAGCGGAACTGCCCCAAGTATTTGGCGGATAAGAAGGATGGCAAGGTGAACAAAGGTATATGTGATATACATGTTATTGATGTGTACCTTACCAGAGCTCGCAGTAGCACCTGGGTATTTGATACTGGTTCTGTTGCTAATATTTGCAACTCGAAACAGGGACTACGGATTAAGCGGACACTGGCTAAGGATGAGGTGACGATGCGCGTGGGAAATGGTTCCAAAGTCGATGTGATCGCCGTCGGCACGCTACCTCTACATCTACCTTTGGGATTAGTATTAGACCTAGATAATTGTTATTTGGTGCCAGCGTTGAGCATGGACATTGTATCTGGATCTTGTTTGATGCGAGACGGTTATTTATTTAAATCCGAGAATAATGGTTGTTCTATTTATATGAGTAATATCTTTTATGGTCATGCACCCTTGAAGAGTGGTCTATTTTTGATGAATCTCGATAGTAGTGATACACATATTCATAATGTTGATGCCAAAATATGCAGAGTTGATAATGCTAAGTGCAACTTATTTGTGGCACTGCCATTTGGGTCATATTGGTGTAAAGCGCATGAAGAAACTCCATACTGATGGACTTTTGGAATCACTTGATTATGAATCACTTGGTACTTGCGAACCATGCCGCATGGGCAAGATGACTGAAATGCCGTTCTCCGGAACTATGGAGCGAGCAACTGATACATACTGATGTATGTGGTCCAATGAATGTTGAGGCTCGTAGCGGGTATCATTATTTTCTCACCTTCACAGATGATTTAAGCGGATATGGGTATATCTACTTAATGAAACATAAGTCTGAAACATTTGAAAAGTTCAAAGAATTTCAAAGTGAAGTTGAAAATGATCGTAACAAGAAAATAAAGTTTCTACGATCTGATCGTGGAGCAGAATATTTGAGTTACGAGTTTGGTCTACATATGAAACAATGCGGAATAGTTTCGCAACTCACACCACCCGGAACACCACAGCGTAATGGTGTGTCCAAACGTCGTAATCGTACTTTACTAGATATGGTGCGATCTATGATGTCTCTTACTGATTTACCGCTATCGTTTTGGGGTTATGCTTTAGAGACGGCCGCATTCACGTTAAAAAGGGCACCATCAAAATCCGTTGAGACGACGCCTTATGAATTGTGGTTTCGCAAGAAACCAAAGTTGTCATTTCTTGAAGTTTGGGGCTGCGATGCTTATGTGAAGAAGCTTCAACCTAATAAGCTCGAACCCAAGTCGGAGAAATGTGTCTTCATAGGTGTAACACCCTGAGAATCATGCTACAGTAACCCCCTGTGATTAAGCTAATCATGTGCTAAACAGGGCTTGATCACATTTGGATCACCTTCCTTTTCAAACTCCTAGTTCAAACTTCAAATATAATTAAAGTGGAAAATAAAAGTTTTCAAAAATTCAAACAAAAATGTCCAGTGGGTTCTAAATAATACACTGGTAATTATGGTGGAGAAAACACATTTTTATAAAATGTCTAAATACTTTTAAATGAAATAAAACAGAAAACAGGAACAGTCAGAGAAAAAGAAAAAAAAGGGGAGCAGGCCTTTCCCCCCCCACTGGACCCGCGGCCCAAACCCCCCCCGGCCCAAGCTGGGCCGCCACCCGCGCCCCGGCCCAGCCCACCTCCCCCCCCCCCCGCGTCCCCTTCCTGTTCCCCCGACCGGGACGGAACAGTGGCCGTCCCCGCCGCACCCCCTCGCCGGCGACGGGAAGGATAAGGGCGCCAGCTCCCCCGCCTCCTCGGGCCTCTCTCCCACTCGCCCCCGCTCTCCCTCGGCCTCTGCGCCTTCTCCCCCGCCAGATCCCCCTCCCTCTCCCCTCCGTTCCCCTCTGCCCGAGAGCGCTCGCCGCCGTTCACCGTCGTTCACACGGCCACCGTGCCCGCCTCGCCGCCCCAAGGTGTCTCCAAGGACCGCCGTCGCCCGCTGCTGCATCTGGTGCAGCCCGTTGGAGACCGGAGCCCCTACAACGAACGCACCAAGCTCGCCTTCATCTTCGGACGCCGGCGACCCCCTTCTTCCCCGGCGACGACCTGCTGCTCCTAAGCACCCACGGGCCCTTCTTGCGCCGCGCGGTGAGCTCCTCTACCTCCTCCCTCTCTCCGCTAGCTCGCTCGCGCTCCGTAGCTACTTCCCCGCGCGCGCCCGAACGCCACGCCGCGGAGCTCGCCGCCGGCGTGTCTCCGGTGACCAAATGGTCACGGGCGTTGGCCCGCTAGCCCGACCGCACCGTGCCGCACCCACCTAGCTAGCTAGTTCGGCCGTTCGCGCGCTCTAGCGTAGCTCCCCTCGGGCACCCGTAGCTCCTCGCCGCCGGCGAGTTCGTAGCGCACGTCTCCGGCCGTTCCAGCCCCTCCGGCCACCGCCGTTGGACGCGCGACGTCGAGCCGCGTCGTACGCGCCCAGCCCCGCCCCCGCAAACCCACTGTGGGCGAAACCCGAAGCTCACCCGCGCATCGCCGCCGCGCTGGAGCTCGCCGGAGCCCCTCTCCGGTGCCCTGCCGACGTGGCCGGCCGGGCCCCACCCCTGGGTCACTGCCAGTGGCCCCCACGGGCCCAGTTGACTGGGTTGACCCAGTCAACTGCTGACTGGGCAGGCCCAGTCACTGACATGCGGGCCCCGCCGCAAAAACAAAAAAAGATAATTAAAAAGAAAATGTTTTATAAATAAAAATAATTATTTTAACTAATCACTCACTGACATATGGGGCCCACCCCTCTAATTATACTGTTAGATTAGTTTAAATAGATATTAGACTAACAGAGGCTGACATGTGGGTCCCACTGGACCCACCTGTCTGGTTTGACTGGTCAGCCGACCAGTTGACCTGCTGACGTCAGCATTACCTCATGCTGACGTCATAATTCATTTTTCTGAATATAAATAATTCCAGAAATTCAAATAAACTTTGAAAATTCATATCTTTTAAACCGTAACTCGGATGAAATTGTTTTCTATATGAAAGTTGCTCAGAACGACGAGACGAATCCGAATACGCAGTCCGTTCCTCCACCACACCTCCCTAACCTATCGAACTAGCAACTTTCCCCCTCCGGTCCGTCTGTCCGAAAACGCGAAACATCGGGAATACCTCCCGGATGTTCCCCCCCCCCTTCCCCGGTAACACCTACTGTCGCGTTAGGGCACCCCTAGCACCGCTCATTGTATTGTCACGCATCGTCTTGCTTATGTTTGCATTGTATTTACTGTTTCTTCCCCCTCTTCTCTCCGGTAGACTACGAGACCGACACTGCTGCTGCCCAGTTCGACTACGGAGTCGACGACCCCTCCTACTTGCCAGAGCAACCAGGCAAGCCCCCCCTTTGATCACCAGATATCGCCTACTCTAATCTCTACTGCTTGCATTAGAGTAGTGTAGCATGTTACTGCTTTTCGATATCCTATTCTGATGCATAGCCTATCCTTGCTACTACTGTTGACACCTTTACCTGCAATCCTACATGCTTAGTCTAGGATGCTAGATTTCCATCAGTGGCCCTACATTCTTGTCCGTCTGCTGTGCTATACTATCGGGCCGTGATCACCTGGGCGGTGATCACGGGCATATACTTATATACTATATACATGACACATGTGATGACTAAAGTCGGGTCGGCTCGTAGGAGTACCCGCAAGTGGATCTTTGTGGCGGAGCGACAGGGCAGGTTGAGACCGCCTAGGTAAGAGGTGGGCCTGGCCCTGGTCGGCGTTCGCGGATACTTAACACGCTTAACGAGATCTTGGTATTTGATCTGAGTCTGGCCATTTGGTCTATACGCACTAACCATCTACGTGGGAGTAGTTATGGGTATCCCGACGTCGTGGTATCAGCCGAAGCTCTTTTGACGTCAGCGACTGAGTGGCGCGCGCCGTGTTGGACCACTTTGACGTAACCGCCGTGATCGTGTGGGTTGCTAGGTCTGCTCGCGGCCGCGTTCGCAACGTGCAGGTGTGCATAGGGCGATGGGCCCAGACCCCTGCGCGCATAGGTTTAGACCGGCGTGCTGACCTCTCTGTTGAGCCTAGGTGGGGCTGCGACGTGTTGATCTTACGAGGCCGGGCATGACCCAGAAAAGTGTGTCCGGCCAATTGGGATCGAGCGTGTTGGGTTATGTGGTGCACCCCTGCAGGGAAGTTTATCTATTCGAATAGCCGTGTCCCTCGGTAAAAGGACGACCCGGAGTTGTACCTTGAGCTTATGACAACTAGAACTGGATACTGAATAAAATACACCCTTCCAAGTGCCAGATACAACCCGGTGATCGCTCTCTAACAGGGTGACGAGGAGGGGACCGCCGGGTAGGATTATGCTATGCGATGCTACTTGGAGGACTTCAATCTACTCTCTTCTACATGCTGCAAGATGGAGATGTCCAGAAGCTTAGTCTTCGACAGGACTAGCTATCCCCCTCTTATTCCGGCATTCTGCAGTTCAGTCCACTGATATGCCTCTTTACTCATATACCCATGCATATGTAGTGTAGCTCCTTGCTTGCGAGTACTTTGGATGAGTACTCACGGTTGCTTCTCTCCCTCTTTTTCCCCCTTTCCTCTCTATCTGGTTGTCGCAACCAGATGTTGGAGTCCAGGAGCCAGACGCCACCGTCGACGACGACTCCCACGGCACTGGAGGTGCCTACTACTACGTGCAGGCCGCTGACGACGACCAGGAGTAGTTAGGAGGTCCCAGGCAGGAGGCCTTGCCTTTTCGATCGTTGCTACTTTTGTGCTAGCCTTCTTAAGGCAAAACTTGTTTAACTTATGTCTGTACTCAGATATTGTTGCTTCCGCTGACTCGTCTATGATCGAGCACTTGTATTCGAGCCCTCGAGGCCCCTGGCTTGTATTATGATGCTTGTATGACTTATTTATGTTTTAGAGTTGTGTTGTGATATCTTCCCGTGAGTCCCTGATCTTGGTCGTACACATTTGCGTGCATGATTAGTGTACGGTCAAATCGGGGGCGTCACAAGTTGGTATCAGAGCCGACTGCCTGTAGGAACCCCCCTTCCACACTCCTTGGCCGAAGTCGAGTCTAGTCATTGCAAAACTTTTACTAACATGGCTGTGCGGCTTACGGGCCCACGTCGCCATTGGGTGGTACTAGGATCTTTTACTCCTCGACCTTTACTCTGGGACTCTGAACTCTCTTCTACTCGGGTTAAACGAATTTACTAACTCTAACACTAGGATCCCGTGACCACATTCACCCCAAAGTTGGATAAGCCATAGTTGTTTCTCAGAATAGTATTTTGATCAATTCACACACTGTCATTTGACTCCTTTGAAACGTCTTTGCTTTCAGATGGAACCCACGAGGCAGGTTGTTCGCCACACGATGGCCATTGGTGCCTCGGGATCACCTGCGGTGCTAGCTGAGATGATGACCTATCTGGGTTATCGCTGGCACCCTGAGTACACCATCTACGAGGAGTACCAGGACTTTAACCAGGAGCAGTACCGTGCCATCGTCCACCTCTACTCTCGGGAGTACGACTCCACTACTGTGCTGCACACCGCACATGGTGTTGGTGTGACCATCGATATGGCTGTCCACGATGCAGCCTATGCTGCTCTGACACGTCTTCGTGGAGAGTATCGGGAGTTGGACACCTCCCCTTTCAGGCACATTGCTATCGCCTCTGATGTTGGTGCAGAGGGATACTATACTGCTGCCTACTCCACTGTCACCCGAGAGCCCTTCTACCATCAGCACCTGGTTCTGCATGCTGATGGGCTGGATCGAGCTAACCGAGCTCTTCGCCACGAGATGTACACCACCCGTCAGCACCTTTACCGTGCTCTGACGCTGCTGCACCCCTTTGTCCGGTCTGGACAGGTACCGCGTTCTGCGATCTACCCAGCCAGGACCGTGATGCCCCACGGTGTCGGTTGGCCAGAGGTGGGAGGCTACTCTCCCGCACTTGGTCCTCTTCTGCCACCTGAGCGTCGGGCTCTACACCTGAGTATCCGCGGCCCCCAGTCTGCTGACGTGGAGAGCTATCCGTTGCCTCACTACCAGCTGTCGGGCTACGATTACCTCCACAGTACCTCTTGGGACTGATGTAGGCTTGTTTGTAGTGTTAAAGGCATTCGCCGCGAGCCTGTGTGCCGCCTATGATGTTTTAGTCTATGTACTGAACTCTGTGTACTGAACTCTATGCATGACCCCTTTTGTAAGCTATGCCGACTACTATGTAGTAGCTATCGTGCTCCTTTCATTATGCATGTTTCATCATGAATGATTGTTGTCATTGCCAATTTTCTCAATGCTGAACTACCCATGTTATATATTAGCAGGATGGTTAGACCAGGTGGTCGTGGTCGTGGTGGCGATGCCCCACCACCACCTGAGTACATGGCTGGTATGATCCAACAGTTTGAACTGAACCGCCAATTCATGGAAAATATGATGGCTCAGTTTCCTCGCCCCAATATGAACCAGCAGCCAGCCCAAGTGACTCTTCAAGATTTCATACGCCTCAACCCAACCATCTACCGCAGCTCAACTCAGCCCTTGGATGCTGATGACTGGCTCCGTGACATCACCTATGAGATGGAGTCTGCTGATGTAGCCCCTGCCAGCTATGTCAATTTTGCTTCCTTCTTCTTGAAGGGACCCGCAGCTCAATGGTGGGACAGCCACAGGCGTACTCTGCCAGCTGGAACAATCATCACCTGGCCAGACTTCCAAGCTGCTTTCCGTGCCCGCTTCATTCCTCAGGGAGTCATGGACCGGAAGAAGCGTGAGTTCCGCAACCTCACCCAAGGCAACAAAACTGTTGAAGCTTATCAGCGGGAGTTTCTGGACTTGTCCCGCTATGCTGAAGAAGACATTGCAACTGATGCACGCAGACAGGAGAAGTTCCGTGATGGACTACAAGCTGACATCAAGCTCGCACTTCTAGTGCATGACTTCGCCGATTTCGCCACCTTGGTGAATAAGGCCATCAATGTCGAGACTGGTCTGCAGGAATACCAGAGCTCTCAGAGGCGCAACCGTGACACGGGCTCATCTTCGGGCTCGCCCTCACAGAAGCGTAAGATATGGATCCCAAACAGCATGTATCGTCCAAATGCACCTGCTCCCAGGAAATCTTATGCTGCACCGCGTCTGCCTCCTCCACCATCTAAGCAGTCAAAGCTACCAGCTCCCCCACCTGGGGCTCCTGTTCCCACTCCCGATAATGGTCTGTGCTTCAAGTGTGGTCAACCGGGTCACTTTGCCAGGAACTGCTATCAGAATCAGAATCAACTGGCCCTTCCAGCAGCTGGCCGTGGTAACAACCAGCCCCGCAACAACAATGCTAAGTCTTATGGTCGTGCTCATGCCAACCACGTTGATCTCAGCGAAGCTCAAGACCAGCCTGCTACTGTGATGGGTACACTCCTCGTAAATTCAGTACCAGCATCCGTTTTATTTGATACAGGAGCATCCCATTCATTCATTTCAGCAGAATTTGCATTCCTGCATGGCATTAATCACGAAGAGATAAACACTCCGCTAGTGGTACACACCCCAGCGGGCCAATGTCAAACCTCTATGGTTAGTCGCGATGTTACTGTTGAAATTGAAGGACTGGAATTTCTTGTCTCTCCCATCGTACTGAAGTCCTGTAGCATTGATCTCATTCTGGGAATGAATTGGTTAACAGCGCATACTGCTTCAATCGTTTGCACCACTAAGACCGTCCATCTGCTACACCCTTCGGATGAGATAGTTACTTACCAAGCCCATCTGGTGCAAAACGCCGAGGCAAGGCTCTATGCATTGAATGCATTGAACGCTGCACCACTCGAGGGCATTGAAAACATTCCCGTCGTGCGTGAATTCCTCGACGTCTTTCCTGAAGAACTTCCGGGGATTCCCCCTGCTAGAGCTGTCGAATTCATCATCGACTTGAAACCAGGCACCACTCCAATAGCCAAGCGACCCTACAAAATGCCGCCGCATGAACTCCTTGAGCTTAAGGAGGAAATCGACAAGTCTCTTCGCAAAGGATTCATTCGCCCAAGTTGCTCTCCTTGGGGAGCACCTTCTCTCTTTGTCAAGAAGAAGGATGGGACAAACCGGTTAGTTCAAGACTACCGTCCTATAAACCAAGCTACCATTCAAAATAAATACCCTCTTCCTCGGATCAATGATCTGTATGATCAACTGGCGGGTTCGTCAGTGTTCTCTAAGCTCGACTTGAGGTTGGGCTACCACCAGATCCGTGTTCGCGAAGAGGATATCCCAAAGACCGCCTTCGTGACTCGCTATGGTTCATACGAGTACACCGTCATGTCTTTCGGTTTAACCAATGCTCCAGCCACCTTCTCTCGTCTGATGAACTACATATTCATGGATTACCTCGACAAGTTCGTCGTGGTTTATCTGGATGATATCCTGATATTTTCCAAGAACGAAGAAGAACATGCTGAACATCTTCGTCTTGTGCTGGAAAAGCTACGAGAACATCAACTTTATGCCAAGTTCTCCAAATGTGAATTCTGGCTACCCGAAGTAACCTATCTGGGGCATGTCATCTCTAAGGATGGTATTGCCGTCAACCCCGAGCGAGTTCAGGCTATTCTTGATTGGACCCCTCCCAAGAACGTTAAGCAAGTCAGAAGTTTTCTCGGTCTCGCCAGCTATTGCCGTCGATTTGTCGAGAACTTCTCCAAGATCGCCAGGCCTCTGACTAACCTGTTGCATAAGGGCGTCAAGTTCCAATGGACAGACAAATGTCAGGAAAGTTTCCAAGCACTCAAAGACAACTTGACTTCTGCTCCAGTTCTAGCTCCACCTGATACTAAGAAGGACTTTGTCATTTACTGCGACGCTTCCCGTCAAGGATTAGGCTGTGTCCTAATGCAAGACCGCAGAGTGATTGCTTATGCCTCTCGACAATTGCGCCCTCACGAAGAGAACTACCCAGTTCACGACCTCGAACTTGCTGCCGTCATTCATGCGCTGAAGCAGTGGCGACATTACCTTCTCGGTAATCGTTGCGAGATCTTCACTGACCACCAAAGTCTGAAGTATCTGTTTACTCAGCCAGATCTGAACCTCCGTCAACAGAGGTGGATGGAGCTTGTTGCAGACTTTGACTTGGGTATCTCCTATACGCCAGGCAAGGCTAATGTAATGGCTGATGCCTTGAGCCGCAAGTCTTACTGCAACCACCTCCAGGTTCATAAAGTTCAGCCCTCGCTTGTTGAAGAATTCAGGAAGCTGAACCTCCATATTGTTCCTCCGGGTGCACTCGCTCCCCCTCCTAAACAATTTGGCAAGGTGAACCTCCACGTTGTTACCCAGGGTTCCCTCAATACCCTAGTTGCTAAACCAGATCTCGAGGACAACATCAAAAGGCTACAGAAGTATGACTCTGAAGCCTACAAGATTAAGCGCTACCTCGCAGGAGGAAAGCCCTCATTCTTCACCATTGCTGAAGATGGCACCTTATACTTCAAGGGCCGCCTAGTGGTGCCTTGTACAGAGAAAAACTTGGATATGACACAGGAAGTTATGAAAGAAGCTCATGATACGCCTCTATGCATCCATCCTGGTAGTACAAAGATGTACCAAGACATCCGTCAGAGATTCTGGTGGACTAATATGAAGCAAGACATTGCTCGTTATGTTGCTGAGTGTGACGTTTGCCGTCGTATCAAAGCAGAACATCAAAGGCCTGCTGGAACTCTGCAACCTATCTCTATTCCTGAATGGAAATGGGACCATGTTGAGATGGACTTCGTCACTGGATTTCCCAAATCGCAGAAAGGTAATGATGCTATTCTTGTCGTCATTGACCGGCTTTCCAAAGTTGCACATTTCCTGGCAGTCAAAGAAACGATCACTGCTAGCCAGTTGGCAACGCTCTATATGTCCAGGATTGTTTCACTCCACGGTATTCCATTGGTTATCAGTTCAGACCGTGGCAGCTTATTCACTTCAAGATTCTGGGCAAGTTTCCAAGAAGCTATGGGCACTCATCTGTCATTTAGTACTGCGTTTCATCCTCAATCGCAAGGACAAGTTGAACGCGTCAATCAAGTTCTCGAAGACATGCTTCGAGCTTGCGTTATTTCCTTCGGCAAGAAATGGGAGGAATCTCTCCCGTATGCTGAGTTCTCTTATAATAATAGCTATCAAGCTAGTCTGAAGATGGCCCCCTTCGAAGTGTTATATGGACGAAAGTGCCGAACCCCCCTGAACTGGTCAGAAACTGGGGAACGTCCACTCTTCGGTCCGGATATTATCCAAGATGCCGAAGAACAAGTCCGCATTATTCGCGAGAATCTCAAGACTGCTCAGTCACGTCAGAAGAGTCAGTATGACCGTCATCATAAAGACATGGTCTATCAACCTGGCGAAAAGGCTTATCTTCGAGTCACACCTATGAAGGGTGCTCACCGCTTCGGGATCAAGGGCAAACTAGCTCCTCGCTATATTGGCCCATTCACTATTCTCGAAAGGCGTGGAAAAGTGGCATACCAACTGGAACTACCACCGAACCTTTCTCAGGTTCACGATGTGTTCCATGTGTCACAGCTCCGCCGTTGCTTCAAGGATCCAATCCGAGCAGTGGATCACGAAGTGCTCGAATTGCAGCAAGACCTCTCCTATAAGGAGCATCCGGTCCGCATTCTCGACCAAGCTGAACGCCGCACACGTCAGAAGGCGATCAAGTTTCTCAAAGTCCAGTGGTCGCACCATTCTGAAGATGAGGCCACTTGGGAACGAGGGGATCGTCTGCGCGAAGAATACCCCGCACTGTTTCCTTCTACCTCCTAAATCTCGGGACGAGATTTCTTGTAGTGGAGGAGATTTGTAACACCCTGAGAATCATGCTACAGTAACCCCCTGTGATTAAGCTAATCATGTGCTAAACAGGGCTTGATCACATTTGGATCACCTTCCTTTTCAAACTCCTAGTTCAAACTTCAAATATAATTAAAGTGGAAAATAAAAGTTTTCAAAAATTCAAACAAAAATGTCCAGTGGGTTCTAAATAATACACTGGTAATTATGGTGGAGAAAACACATTTTTATAAAATGTCTAAATACTTTTAAATGAAATAAAACAGAAAACAGGAACAGTCAGAGAAAAAGAAAAAAAAGGGGAGCAGGCCTTTCCCCCCCCACTGGACCCGCGGCCCAAACCCCCCCCCCCGGCCCAAGCTGGGCCGCCACCCGCGCCCCGGCCCAGCCCACCTCCCCCCCCCCCCCCCCGCGTCCCCTTCCTGTTCCCCCGACCGGGACGGAACAGTGGCCGTCCCCGCCGCACCCCCTCGCCGGCGACGGGAAGGATAAGGGCGCCAGCTCCCCCGCCTCCTCGGGCCTCTCTCCCACTCGCCCCCGCTCTCCCTCGGCCTCTGCGCCTTCTCCCCCGCCAGATCCCCCTCCCTCTCCCCTCCGTTCCCCTCTGCCCGAGAGCGCTCGCCGCCGTTCACCGTCGTTCACACGGCCACCGTGCCCGCCTCGCCGCCCCAAGGTGTCTCCAAGGACCGCCGTCGCCCGCTGCTGCATCTGGTGCAGCCCGTTGGAGACCGGAGCCCCTACAACGAACGCACCAAGCTCGCCTTCATCTTCGGACGCCGGCGACCCCCTTCTTCCCCGGCGACGACCTGCTGCTCCTAAGCACCCACGGGCCCTTCTTGCGCCGCGCGGTGAGCTCCTCTACCTCCTCCCTCTCTCCGCTAGCTCGCTCGCGCTCCGTAGCTACTTCCCCGCGCGCGCCCGAACGCCACGCCGCGGAGCTCGCCGCCGGCGTGTCTCCGGTGACCAAATGGTCACGGGCGTTGGCCCGCTAGCCCGACCGCACCGTGCCGCACCCACCTAGCTAGCTAGTTCGGCCGTTCGCGCGCTCTAGCGTAGCTCCCCTCGGGCACCCGTAGCTCCTCGCCGCCGGCGAGTTCGTAGCGCACGTCTCCGGCCGTTCCAGCCCCTCCGGCCACCGCCGTTGGACGCGCGACGTCGAGCCGCGTCGTACGCGCCCAGCCCCGCCCCCGCAAACCCACTGTGGGCGAAACCCGAAGCTCACCCGCGCATCGCCGCCGCGCTGGAGCTCGCCGGAGCCCCTCTCCGGTGCCCTGCCGACGTGGCCGGCCGGGCCCCACCCCTGGGTCACTGCCAGTGGCCCCCACGGGCCCAGTTGACTGGGTTGACCCAGTCAACTGCTGACTGGGCAGGCCCAGTCACTGACATGCGGGCCCCGCCGCAAAAACAAAAAAAGATAATTAAAAAGAAAATGTTTTATAAATAAAAATAATTATTTTAACTAATCACTCACTGACATATGGGGCCCACCCCTCTAATTATACTGTTAGATTAGTTTAAATAGATATTAGACTAACAGAGGCTGACATGTGGGTCCCACTGGACCCACCTGTCTGGTTTGACTGGTCAGCCGACCAGTTGACCTGCTGACGTCAGCATTACCTCATGCTGACGTCATAATTCATTTTTCTGAATATAAATAATTCCAGAAATTCAAATAAACTTTGAAAATTCATATCTTTTAAACCGTAACTCGGATGAAATTGTTTTCTATATGAAAGTTGCTCAGAACGACGAGACGAATCCGAATACGCAGTCCGTTCCTCCACCACACCTCCCTAACCTATCGAACTAGCAACTTTCCCCCTCCGGTCCGTCTGTCCGAAAACGCGAAACATCGGGAATACCTCCCGGATGTTCCCCCCCCCTTCCCCGGTAACACCTACTGTCGCGTTAGGGCACCCCTAGCACCGCTCATTGTCTTGTCACGCATCGTCTTGCTTATGTTTGCATTGTATTTACTGTTTCTTCCCCCTCTTCTCTCCGGTAGACTACGAGACCGACACTGCTGCTGCCCAGTTCGACTACGGAGTCGACGACCCCTCCTACTTGCCAGAGCAACCAGGCAAGCCCCCCCTTTGATCACCAGATATCGCCTACTCTAATCTCTACTGCTTGCATTAGAGTAGTGTAGCATGTTACTGCTTTTCGATATCCTATTCTGATGCATAGCCTATCCTTGCTACTACTGTTGACACCTTTACCTGCAATCCTACATGCTTAGTCTAGGATGCTAGATTTCCATCAGTGGCCCTACATTCTTGTCCGTCTGCTGTGCTATACTATCGGGCCGTGATCACCTGGGCGGTGATCACGGGCATATACTTATATACTATATACATGACACATGTGATGACTAAAGTCGGGTCGGCTCGTAGGAGTACCCGCAAGTGGATCTTTGTGGCGGAGCGACAGGGCAGGTTGAGACCGCCTAGGTAAGAGGTGGGCCTGGCCCTGGTCGGCGTTCGCGGATACTTAACACGCTTAACGAGATCTTGGTATTTGATCTGAGTCTGGCCATTTGGTCTATACGCACTAACCATCTACGTGGGAGTAGTTATGGGTATCCCGACGTCGTGGTATCAGCCGAAGCTCTTTTGACGTCAGCGACTGAGTGGCGCGCGCCGTGTTGGACCACTTTGACGTAACCGCCGTGATCGTGTGGGTTGCTAGGTCTGCTCGCGGCCGCGTTCGCAACGTGCAGGTGTGCATAGGGCGATGGGCCCAGACCCCTGCGCGCATAGGTTTAGACCGGCGTGCTGACCTCTCTGTTGAGCCTAGGTGGGGCTGCGACGTGTTGATCTTACGAGGCCGGGCATGACCCAGAAAAGTGTGTCCGGCCAATTGGGATCGAGCGTGTTGGGTTATGTGGTGCACCCCTGCAGGGAAGTTTATCTATTCGAATAGCCGTGTCCCTCGGTAAAAGGACGACCCGGAGTTGTACCTTGAGCTTATGACAACTAGAACTGGATACTGAATAAAATACACCCTTCCAAGTGCCAGATACAACCCGGTGATCGCTCTCTAACAGGGTGACGAGGAGGGGACCGCCGGGTAGGATTATGCTATGCGATGCTACTTGGAGGACTTCAATCTACTCTCTTCTACATGCTGCAAGATGGAGATGTCCAGAAGCTTAGTCTTCGACAGGACTAGCTATCCCCCTCTTATTCCGGCATTCTGCAGTTCAGTCCACTGATATGCCTCTTTACTCATATACCCATGCATATGTAGTGTAGCTCCTTGCTTGCGAGTACTTTGGATGAGTACTCACGGTTGCTTCTCTCCCTCTTTTTCCCCCTTTCCTTTCTATCTGGTTGTCGCAACCAGATGTTGGAGTCCAGGAGCCAGACGCCACCGTCGACGACGACTCCCACGGCACTGGAGGTGCCTACTACTACGTGCAGGCCGCTGACGACGACCAGGAGTAGTTAGGAGGTCCCAGGCAGGAGGCCTTGCCTTTTCGATCGTTGCTACTTTTGTGCTAGCCTTCTTAAGGCAAAACTTGTTTAACTTATGTCTGTACTCAGATATTGTTGCTTCCGCTGACTCGTCTATGATCGAGCACTTGTATTCGAGCCCTCGAGGCCCCTGGCTTGTATTATGATGCTTGTATGACTTATTTATGTTTTAGAGTTGTGTTGTGATATCTTCCCGTGAGTCCCTGATCTTGGTCGTACACATTTGCGTGCATGATTAGTGTACGGTCAAATCGGGGGCGTCACAATAGGATACCCAAAGGAAACTGTTGGGTACACCTTCTATCACAGATCCGAAGGCAAGACATTCGTTGCCAAGAATGGATCCTTTCTAGAGAAGGAGTTTCTCTCGAAAGAAGTGAGTGGGAGGAAAGTAGAACTTGAAGAGGTAACTGTACCTGCTCCCTTATTGGAAAGTAGTTCATCACAGAAACCGGTTCCTGTGACGTTTATACCAATTAATGTGAAAGTTAATGATGATGATCATGAAACTTCAAATCAAGTTGTTACTGAACCTCGTAGGTCAACCACAGTAAGATCCGCACCAGAGTGGTACGGTAATCCTGTTCTGGAGGTTATGTTACTGGACCATGACGAACCTACGAACTATGAAGAAGAGATGGTGAGCCCAGATTCCGAAAAATTACTAGAGGCCATGAAATCTGAGATGGGATCCATGTATGAGAACAAAGTGTGGACTTTGGTTGACTTGCCGATGATCGGCAGGCCATCGAGAATAAATGGATCTTCAAGAAGAAGACTGACGCTAATGGTAATGTTACTGTCTATAAAGCTCGACTTGTTGCAAAAGGTTTTCGACAAGTTCAAGGGGTTGACTACGAAGAGACTTTCTCACCCGTAGCGATGCTTAAGCCTGTCCGAAACATGTTAGCAATTGCTGCATTTTATGATTATGAAATTTGGCAAATGGATGTCAAAACTGCATTCCTGAATCGATTTCTGGAAGAAGAGTTGTATATGATGCAACCGGAAGGTTTTGTCGATCCAAAGGGAGCTAACAAAGTGTGCAAGCTCCAGCGATCCATTTATGGACTGGTGCAAGCCTCTCGGAGTTGGAATAAACGTTTTGATAGTGTGATCAAAGCATATGGTTTTATACAGACTTTTGGAGAAGCCTGTATTTACAAGAAAGTGAGTGGGAGCTCTGTAGCATTTCTGATATTATATGTGGATGACATATTATTGATCGGAAATGATATAGAATTTATGGATAGCATAAAGGGATATTTGAATATGAGTTTTTCAATGAAGGACCTCGGTGAAGCTGCTTATATATTGGACA
The DNA here is from genome assembly GCF_002575655.3 of Aegilops tauschii subsp. strangulata. Classification (NCBI taxonomy): domain Eukaryota; kingdom Viridiplantae; phylum Streptophyta; class Magnoliopsida; order Poales; family Poaceae; genus Aegilops; species Aegilops tauschii. Next base: position 30,891,669 of record NC_053040.3, on the reverse strand, counting down.
TCAAGATCTATAGAGATAGATCAAGACGCTTAATAGGACTTTCACAAAGCACATACCTTGACAAAGTTTTGAAGAAGTTCAAAATGGATCAAGCAAAGAAAGGGTTCTTGCCTGTGTTACAAGGTGTGAAGTTGAGTAAGACTCAATGCCCGACCACTGCAGAAGATAGAGAGAAAATGAAAGATGTTCCCTATGCTTCAGCCATAGGCTCTATCATGTATGCAATGCTGTGTACCAGACCTGATGTGTGCCTTGCTATTAGTTTAGCAGGGAGGTACCAAAGTAATCCAGGAGCGGATCACTGGACTGCAGTCAAGAAGATCCTGAAATACTTGAGAAGGACTAAGGATATATTTCTCGTTTATGGAGGTGACAAATAGCTCGTCGTAAATGGTTACCTCGATGCAAGATTTGACACTGATCAGGACGATTCTAAATCGCAAACTGGATACGTGTTTATATTAAACGGTGGAGCTGTCAGTTGGTGCAGTTCTAAACAAAGCGTCGTAGCGGGATCTACATGTGAAGCGGAGTACGTAGCTGCTTCGGAAGCAGCAAAGGAAGGAGTCTGGATGAAGAAGTTCATATCCGATCTAGGTGTCATACCTAGTGCATCGGGTCCAATGAAAATCTTTTGTGACAATACTGGTGCAATTGCTTTGGCAAAGGAATCCAGATTGCACAAGAGAACCAAGCACATCAAGAGACGCTTCAACTCCATCCGGGATCATGTCCAGGTGGGAGACACAGAGATTTGCAAGATACATACGGATCTGAATGTTGCAGACCCGTTGACTAAGCCTCTTCCACGAGCAAAACATGATCAGCACCAAGACTCCATGGGTGTTAGAATCATTACTGTGTAATCTAGATTATTGACTCTAGTGCAAGTGGGAGACTGAAGGAAATATGCCCTAGAGGCAATAATAAAGTTATTATTTATTTCCTTACATCATGATAAATGTTTATTATTCATGCTAGAATTGTATTAACCGGAAACATAAGACATGTGTGAATACATAGACAAACAGAGTGTCACTAGTATGCCTCTACTTGACTATCTCGTTAATCGAAGATGGTTATGTTTCCTAACCATAGACATGAGTTGTCATTTGATTAACGGGATCACATCATTAGGAGAATGATGTGATTGACTTGACCCATTCCGTTAGCTTAGCACTTGATTGTTTAGTATGTTGCTATTGCTTTCTTCATGACTTATACATGTTCGTATGACTATGATATTATGCAACTCCCGTTTACCGGAGGAACACTTTGTGTGCTACCAAACGTCACAACGTAACTAGGTGATTATAAAGGTGCACTACAGGTGTCTCCGAAGGTACTTGTTGGGTTGGCGTATTTCGAGATTAGGATTTTTCACTCCGATTGCCGGAGAGGTATCTCTGGGCTTACTCGGTAATGCACATCATTATAAGCCTTGGAAGCATTGCAACTAATGAGTTAGTTGCGGAATGATGTATTACGGAATGAGTAAAGAGACTTGCCGGTAACGAGATTGAACTAGGTATTGAGATACCGACGATCAAATCTCGGGCAAGTAACATACCGATGACAAAGGGAACAACGTATGTTGTTATGCGGTTTGACCGATAAAGATCTTCGTAGAATATGTGGGAGCCAATATGAGCATCCAGGTTCCGCTATTGGTTATTGACCGGAGACGTGTGTCGGTCATGTCTACATAGTTCTTGAACCCGTAGGGTCCGCACGCTTAAAGTTTGACGACCGTTATATTATGAGTTTATGTGTTTTGATGTACCAAAGGTAGTTCAGAGTCCCGTATGTGATCACGGGCATAACGAGGAGTCTCGAAATGGTCGAGACATGAAGATTGATATATTGGACAACTATATTCGGACACCGGAATTGTTCCGGGGGTTATCGGATATATACCGGAGTACCGGGGGATTACCGGAACCCCCCCGGAGGTTATTGGGCCTCATGGGCCCAAGTAGTGGAAGAGGAGAGGCGGCCAAGGGGAAGCCACGCGCCCCTCCCCCCCCCCCCCCCAAGTCCGAATTGGACAAGGAGGGGGGGCGGCGCCCCCCTTTCCTTTCCCCCTCTCTCTCCTTCCCTCTCCTCTCCTACTCCAACATCGAAGGGGGGGGAGTCCTACTCCCGGTGGGAGTAGGACTCCTCATTGGGCGCTGTAAGGGTGGTCGTCCCCCTCCCCCTCCTCCACTCCTTTATATATGGGGAGGGAGGCACCTCCTAGAGACACAACAATTGATCCCTTGGATCTCTTAGCCGTGTGCGGCGCCCCCTCCACCATAATCCACCTCGGTCATATCGTAGCGGTGCTTAGGCGAAGCCCTGCAACGGTAGAACATCGTCATCGTCACCACGCCGTCGTGCTGACGGAACTCTCCCTCAAAGCTCGGCTGGATCGGAGTTCGAGGGACGTCATCGAGTTGAACGTGTGCTGAACTCGAAGGTGCTGTGCGTTCGGTACTTGATCGGTCGGATCGTGAAGGCGTACGACTACATCAACCGCGTTGTGCTAACGCTTCCGCTTTCGGTCTACGAGGGTACGTGGACACACTCTCCCCTCTCATTGCTATGCATCACCATGATCTTGCGTGTGCGTAGGATTTTTTTTTGAAATTACTACGTTCCCCAACAGGTTTGTCACTCCGATTGTCGGATAGGTATCTCTAGGCCCACTCGGTAATGCACATCATTATAAGCCTTGCAAGCATTGCAACTAATGAGTTAGTTGCGGGATGATGTATTACGGAACGAGTAAAGAGACTTGCCGGTAACGAGATTGAACTAGGTATTGAGATACCGACGATCGAATCTCGGGCAAGTAACATACCGATGACAAAGGGAACAACGTATGTTGTTATGCGGTTTGACCGATAAAGATCTTCGTAGAATATGTGGGAGCCAATATGAGCATCCAGGTTCCGCTATTGGTTATTGACCGGAGACATGTCTCGGTCATGTTTACATAGTTCTCGAACCCGTAGGGTCCGCACGCTTAAAGTTCGATGACGGTTATATTATGAGTTTATGTGTTTTGATGTACCGAAGGTAGTTCGGAGTCCCGGATGTGATCACATGACATGACGAGGAGTCTCGAAATTGTGGAGACATAAAGATCGATATAATCGACGACTATGTTCGGACACCGGAATGGTTTCGGGGAGTTTCGGGCATATACCGGAGTACCGGGGGGTTACCGGAACCCCCGGGGGAGACTAATGGGCCTATTGGGCCCTAGTGGCGAAGAGGAGGGGCGGCCAAGGGCAGCCACGCGCCCCCTTCCCCCCCCCCCCCCCGGTCCGAATTGGACAAGCAGGGGGGCGGCGCCCCCTTTCCTTTCCCCCTCTCTCTCCTTCCCTCTCCTCTCCTACTCCCACTTGGAAGGGGGGAGTCCTACTCCCGGTGGGAGTAGGACTCCTCATGGGGCGCGCCTAGGGTGGCTGGCCCCCTCCCCCTCCTCCACTCCTTTATATACGGGGAGGGAGGCACCCCTTGGAGACACAACAATTGATCCCTTGGATCTCTTAGCCGTGTGCGGTGCCCCCCTCCACCATAATCCACATCGATAATATCGTAGCGGTGCTTAGGCGAAGCCCTGCGTTAGTAGAACATCATCATCGTCACCACCCTGTCGTGCTGATGGAACTCTCCCTCAAAGCTCGGCTGGATCGGAGTTCGAGGGACGTCATTGAGTTGAACGTGTGCTGAACTCGGAGGTGCCGTGCGTTCGGTACTTGATCGGTCGGATCGTGAAGACGTACGACTACATCAACCGCGTTGTGCTAACGCTTCCGCTTTCGTTCTACGAGGGTACGTGGACACACTCTCCGCTCTCGTTGCGATGCATCACAATGATCTTGCGTGTGCGTAGGGAATTTTTTGAAATTACTAGGTTCCCCAACAGTGGGATCGTTCCCCAGCACTTCCTCTTGCCATGGAACAAGGTTTCTCCCCAAATCCCTCTCTCTTTGGTTCATTCATTTGCGTCTAGGTTTTTGGGGAGATGCATGTTATTCTTGAGATTTTAGGCCAAATCTATGCAAGAGTAGGATGTAGGAAAGTAGTAATGCGTAGAGATTGTACTTGCTATGTTGCCCGGTGGTAGATTTGATCAACCGTAGTACCGCGTCATTGTCACGGTTGTGCTCAGATTCAATTGTGGATTCGGATCTGCCGCCGTGTAGTACTACCTCATCTCTGGTGCGGTACTACCGCTCGTGCGGTACTACCGCTCGTGCGGTACTATCGCTCCTCTGGAGCGGTACTACCGCGCGGTGCGCGGCACTAAAATTTTACTGCCGCTCCAAGACACGGTACTACGGTGCCACCCTGGAACGGTACTACCGTGGATAGGAGCAGCACTAACATTTTAGTACCGCGCACCCATGCGGTACTACCGTTGTGGTCAAATGTCCCACGTGGCAATTACCCAGTGCGAGTTTTACTTGTTTCACCTGTTTTGCTGTGGTCTTTGCATTGATCCTTCTCGCTTCTCGTGCGTGTTTTTGCGTTTTGTGTCTTAGGTGGTGGCTCCGGTGCCCCTGCTCGCTGTTCCAATCCCAGTCGTGACAAGGGCTCCAAGCGTCTGCCCAACCAAGACGAAGCTCCAGAGGGCTCCAATGCCCCCCAACGTAGTACCAAGACCACCACCACCAAGAACAAGGAGCCCTCCATGGGCATGGATGAGATACCAATTGCTGAGTTCATCTCTCGAAGGAAGATCAACCCCTATGTGAACCCTCGTGCCAACTTCAGAGGTAATGACCTGTTCTGGACCAAGCACCAGAATCTCATTTATCTGGATGTGATCAAGGGCAAGCAGAACATATATGTGGACGTGCACTGGATTGACATGAATCACATGAGGGATGATAAGCACCGTGCCTAATTTGGTGTGGCCTTGGATCTCATGGAGCAATTTGCCATTGAGGATGTGATCTCTTTCCACCTGGACTTTGATCCCGAGCTTGTGGCCCATTTCTTTGCTTCGGTTCACTTTCATTATGATGAGGAACGGAGAATGACCTGGATGACTAATTGACGTCAGCTGACTGCTACATGGAAGGACTTCATGGATTTGCTCCACGTACCTGATGAGGGGCTCAACACGCCCGTTGGTGTTCGCCCTCATGCCAACTCTGAATTAGCTAACAAGAACAAGCTCCAGCGCTATTATGTTGAGAAGTTGCTTCCAAGTGGCAAGAAGACGTGGGTGCTGAACTCATTTCTGGGCATCATGTATCGCATCTTCCGCAACTCCCTCTTTCCCCGCATTGGTGACAAGGACAAGGTGCATGCCTATCTTGTGAATATGATGCTCCTTTGTGAGGAGCCGCGCGTTTCTCAGACGCAACCACTTGATGTGTCACATATCATGTGGTGTGAGCTTCGGTTCGCGGTGTTCAACCGCAAGGTACCCATCTATGGAGCTTACCTGTTTCTGTTGATCTCAAAGACTTGGGAGAAGCTGTTTCCCGGTGATGAGTTTCTTGCTCCTGACTGGACTCGTCATGAGCACATCAAGCTCCGTGTCAAGACCTAGTGGGCCAACACTACTACTCGTGCTGAGGCTGAGGCTGCTAGGATGGATGTTGATGAGGAGGAGATTGAGGAGGAGGACGCAGATGAGGACAGCTCTGCTGGGTATGCTCCTCCCTCTTCTGAGCCCTCATGGGCTAAGAAGCTGAAGGCCAAGATGAAGGCCTTGTTCTACATGCAGGCAAAGGGGCAGTACCGGACACACGTTGCCTCCAAGGAGAGTCGCCGCCGCAACAAGAAGATCATGAAGGTTTTTGGATAGGAAATTTCTAGCGGCCCCGAGGAGCACATCACTCTAGAGGCTGAGTGGATGGCAAAACAAGTCTACCAGTGGACTGATTCTGAGGAGGAGCCCATCCCCGCTGCCGAGTCCGACGGAGAGCATGCGAGTGACTACTCCGCTTGAGCCACCACTTGCGTTGTAGGCGTCCTCTCTGCCTTTTTGGCGTCTTGATGCCAAAGGGGGAAAGAGTGCAGGATTTGCGAGTCGTGTTTGTTTTGTTGTGTCGTTTGCTTTTGTTCCGTTGAACCTCGTTTGCTTTGGTTTGGTTTGCGCTTGTGAGACTTATCTATCATATGGTGTAAGACATATGCACTCTATCATACCTTATTGAGCTTTATGCTATCTTGTGCTATTTATATTATGCTCATAGTTACTATCTTGCTTAGTGTTAGCCTTATTGTTGCAAGATATGCCTTGTCTATAAAATATAGGGGGAGTGTTGATCCTAGCATGTGTGCCATGCAGTCCAAAGCACTTATCTAGATAGCACACATCTAGGGGGAGCCCGTCTATATTTTAGAGATGTGGGGTTTAATCATGTTCTTTGTTATCTCCCTTTGTGTAAATCGCGTATTGTCATCAATCCACCAAAAAGGGGGAGATTGTAAGGGCATATTTATCCCTTAGTTGTTTTGGTGATTGATGACAATGCTTTTGCGGACTAATCGTGTGCATTGAGTATTTCAGACATTTCATCACTAGGCACAAGACGATTTGGTGCCCCTCGAAGACTATTGAAGACGGCGCTTCTCTACGTTTCTTTTAGGTGGAATTGAGTCATAGGAAAGCCGTCCTATTAAGAGGGCGTCCGCTTTGGAAAGGTTTGGGTGGAATCATCATGTACACGTCTACTTCATTTGCACCGCCTTTCCGTTGGCTCTTTGGAGCATCCTCCGTCTTTTCATGTCTTTTGCAAAATGTCGTGTTTGCTGAGCTGGGGCATGCGGTAGTACTGCTCCTAGGAGCGTTAGTACCGCAGGCCCTTGTGGTAGTACCGACCTCTGGCTCGGTAGTACCGCAAGTGCCCTCGGTAGTACCGCTTCCTTGGAGCAGTAGTACTGTGGCCTCAGGCCAGGCGCTGTGGCGGTTGCGGTAGTAGGGGCGGATGTAATTTTTTACATCCGCGCCCTACGCGGTAGTACCGTGCGCTCTCGCCAGGCTCAGCAGCATCCGCGGCAGTAGGGGCGGATGTAATTTTTTACGTCCGCACCCCGCGCGGTAGTACCGCTCTTGGCTTACGGTACTACCGTGTCAGATTTTTGCACAGACTACAACTCAGCGGAAGTTGCCACGGATGAATTTTTATATGTCTGTGCCTTCACAAAATCTGGACCATCCCTGCCTTGCGGTAGTACCGCAAGGGGGAGCTCCATTGACGACCCCTTCCATTTCTAAGCTCCATTGTTGCTCCAAGCTCCATTTTCGCCCGATCTCTCTCCCTAGCCAATCAAACTTGTTGATTTTCTAGGGATTGGTTGAGAAGGCCCCGATCTACACTTCCACCTAGATAAATTTGATTCCCCCCACTAATCCCTTGCGGATCTTGTTACTCTTGGGTGTTTGAGCACCCTAGACGGTTGAGGTCACCGCGGAGCCATATTCCATCGTGGTGAAGCTTCGTGGTGTCGTTGGGAGCCTCTAATTAAGTTGTGGAGATTGCCCCAACCTTCTTCGTAAAGGTCCGGTCGCCGCCTCCAAGGGCACCAATAGTGGAAACACAGCATCTCGCATTGTGTGAGGGCGTGAGGAGAATGCGGTGGCCCTAGTGGCTTCTTGGGGAGCATTGTGCCTCCACACCGCTCCAACGGAGACGTACTTCCCTTCAAAAGGAAGGAACTTCGGTAACACATCCCCGTATTCACCGGCTCCACTCTTGGTTATCTCGTGCCTTTACTTGTGCAAGCTTATTTGTGTTATATCCCTTGCTTGCTTGTGTGATTGTTGTTGTTGCATCATATAGGTTGCTCACCTAGTTGCATATCTAGACAACCTACTTTGATGCAAAGTTGAAATTGGTAAAGAAAAGCTAAAAATTGTTAGTTGCCTATTCACCCCCCCCCCCCTCTAGTCAACTATATCGATCCTTTCAATTGGTATTAGAGCCTCGTCTCTTTATTAAGTACTTTGCCGTCCGAAGAGTATGGTTGACACCGTAGACAACGGTGAGGAGCACTATGGTGTGAATCCAATCTCGTCTACGGCCGATGGGGGAACTGCGGTCTCTTGTGAGGAATTCAATGTGGCTTTGGACACATTGAAAACCTCCATGACGACCGAGGTTGAAAGCATGTTTAACAAATTCTTAGAAGGGCTTAAACTATCCACCGCACCGATGAAAGTGGGTGATCCCACTAACAAGGTGACGGATGCTAACTCCGACGAGGGGGAAGCTACTAGTGAAAAGGCTCCTTCTACTAGTGGTAAAAACGGCAACGGCATCTTTGTCCATGTGGAACCTCCACTTACTTATGGTGGACCGATTCCTTCCACTCATTTGAATCATGCCGGTCCTCCCCCTAAGATTGTGAAAAATGAGGACTTTGATTCTTGGGTTTATTGTTTTAAGCGTCATTTGAACCATGTTAATACTAACCTTTGGAGAATCATTGAAGAAGATTTTTATCCGCATGACCGAAGCAACTTCACACCTAGAGAAGCCGCGGACAATCAATTCAATGAGAATGCTCTCTTCATCATCCAAGATGCAATTCCACCTGAAGATCTTGCTCACCTCCGGCCATTCACCATGGCCAAGGATGCATGGCACCAGGTTGTGTCCCTCTACCGGGGAAGCGCAAGCATTCAACGCTCCAACTATGAAGTGGTGCAAGATGAAGCCGATGAGTTTGCAATGAAAGAAGATGAAGAACCTCGTGAGCTTTATCAGAGATTGACTACTCTCGCGGTCTCACTCCGAGATCATGGGAGCGAGGATACGTATGACAATTGGATCAAGCGCAAATTCCACAAAGCCATGATGCCTTACCACAAGGCCATGTCCTCCGTCATTCGTCAAAGGCCGGACTTCTACACCTTGTCCTCAAGTGAAGTGTTGGATGAGTTTATGGCTATGAGCATCCTGGACAAGACTACCGACAATGCGGTGTTACGCTCTCAAAGAGCAAAGAAGCCCAACCTTGCCTTGAAGGCCAAGGTTAGTTTGGAAGAAGAGGAAGAAGAGGAGAGCAACCCCGAAGATACAAAGTATGCTTATCATGAACACATGGCTCTTGCTTCAAGGCAATTTTGGAGTAAGAAGAACACAAGGCCCAACTTCAACAAGAACAACTCAAGTGGCGCGAAGGTCAAGCAATGAGTGAGGACTTGCTATAATTGTGGCAATGTGAGCCATTTTGTTGCGGAATGTCCTTATGAGAAGAGGGAAGACAATGGTGGCAAGCTCATCCGAAAGGACAAGGCCAAGTCTTTCCCCAACAAGAGCAACTTCGCCAAGAAGACTCCTCCCGAGGGGTTGGTGGCACAAGAAGAGTACAATGAGGATGATGAAGACGGTGAGTCGGTTGCCGTGGCCTCCATTGCCATTGTGACAACTCCACGGGTGTCTCTCTTCGACTCACCCAATGAGAACATCACCGCCAAGTGCCTCATGGCTAAAGCCACCAACAAGGTAACCCCCAACATCAAAACTACCATCATTAATAATCCTTCTTTGACGGATTGAATTGATGAACATGAGGGGTCTAGTGTGGAGGAGAATGAATTTGAGTCTTTTATGTGTAAGCTCAAGGGTAAATCCAAGAAGCACTTCGTTGCTCTCTTGGAACGACTTGGTGAAGCCAATGACATGATCGAGGCTCACGAAGATACCATCTCTAAGATGGAAGGGCATAGTCGTGACTATGCTGATGAGATTTCGGATCTTTCCAATGCTCTTGAGGAAGAGCGAGGTCTTCGTTTGGCTCTTGAGGAGTCATACAACGATGACCATGCTAAATTAAAGAAAGATCTTGATCATGCACTTCTTGTTTCTCGTGTGCTAAACTCCGAGAAGGCCAAGCTTGGGCTTGATCTTGCTAGACTCAAGGAGGAGTTTGATATACTTGACAAGGCTCACAAGGCCTTGAAAGGTGTTCATGCTAGCCTCAAGGAGTCTCAAGATCAACTCCATGTGAAGCTAACCAAGGAGAAAGCCACCTTTCCTCACATGGTTTTAATGATAATGCAAATGCTACTAACCCATGTTGTGAGCATGTGCACCTTGTTGAGGAGAATGCTAAGTTGAAGAAGCAACTTTAGAAAGGCCTTGTGTCATGCATACGAGGTGAGAAGAACCTCAACAATCTTTTGAGCAATCAAAAGGAAGTTGTGGCCAAAGAAGGGATTGGGTTCGCACCCGTGTCCCAGAACAAGAAGAAGAATGACAAGACCAAATGACCTCCCCCTCTCAAGCAAACTTTCGTGAAGGAGGGAGAGGGTACTTCCAAGGAGAAGAAGAACAATGTGAAGGGTGGTGGTGTCAACAAAGCCGGCGATTTTAACCCTTCTTATGTGTTGTGCCATGCTAGTGATGGGCATGTTTATGCCAAATTTGTTGGTTTTTCTTATGAGTACATTGAATGGTCTACTTGGGTTCCTAAGACCCTTGTCACTAACATCAAAGGACCCATTACAAAATGGGTACCTAAAACCAAGCATTGATCTCTTGTAGGTGTTTGCTTCCGGTGGGGGATCATGGTTGCTCGATAGTGGAGCTACAAATCATATGACCGGAAGCAAGGACTTGGTGGTGGATGTTCACAAGATTCCATCTATGCCCACCAATGTCGAGTGGGGTGATGCCTCGACTTCTAAGGTATTGGGACTTGGCAAGGTTGTCATTTCTCATGATCTCACGATCGAGAAGGTCATGCTTGTTGAGTCCCTTGCATACAATTTACTTTCTGTTCGTCAACTTGCACTCATGCGCTTTGCCACTTTCTTTGATATTGATACCGTGGCCCTCTTGTGGAGCAAGACTCTTAAAGTAGCCTTTGTTGGGCATGTTGAGAACGGTCTCTATGTGATTAACTTTTCGGAGCGACCTACTAAGACCGCGACATGCCTAATGGCTAAAGTTGACGTGGGATGGCTTTGGCATCGCCGTTTAGCCCATGTCAATATGAGATCTTTGCAAAGTCTTCTCAAGGGGGACCATGTCCGTGGACTAACAAATGTTAGTTTTGCTAAAGATCGTGCTTGCAGTGCTTGTATCGAAGGAAAGCTACATGAAAAGGCTCACCCTCCCACGACTATCTTTTACTTGAAGAGGCCTTTGGAGCTCCTTCACTTTGATCTCTTTGGGCCTCCATCCTTTGATAGCCTTGGGGGTAGAAAGTATTGCTTGGTGATTGTGGATGATTATTCAAGATACACTTGGGTATATTTCTTCAAGAGGAAGAGCGAGACCCAACAAACCGTCATTGACTTTGCAAATGAAGCCCAACGTCAACACAATGCAAAGATCTTGACAATAAGAAGTGACAACGGCACCGAGTTCAAGAACTACACCTTGGATGAGTTTCTTAGTGATGAGGGGATCAAGCATCAATATTCCGCACCATACACCCCTCAACAAAATGGTGTAGCGGAGAGGAAGAACCAGACGTTGATGGATCCGGCAAGGACCATGAAAAAGGTACCGAAAAAAACACACGTGCAGTTTTTCGCGACGGGAAGTTCACTCGCATGAGTACTGCAGCACACTTGGTTCAAACAATGACGTGCACTTGCGTTGAGTGTGCAGTGCGGAAGTGTTATCAGAATAGTTATTCTGCTAATATTAGATGTATATATATCGGTGGCGCTAAACTAAGCGAGATCGCAAAACTCTTATTCTGCGCGCCGGTCGGTTGGAATCTCGCGCTGGTAATTGTTTGAGGGTAAAAGGAAGTAAAAAATATAGTAATGTGCTTAATTTCTGTTACCACTCCATGCACCCACCTCCACGTCCAGTCGCTTTGAACCACCCCACTAATCATGAAGGTAATACCGAATGCAAGAAAAAGTAACAAAATTAAACTCGTTACTGCCAGTCATGCACGAGACTACGCTTCGCAAACTAGTCGTTCTTCTAATCCCGGTAAAATAGCTAGCAAAAATAGTAATAGAGTTAATATATTACTATGTGCCATGCACAATCCAAAAACCATGGTAAAATAGCTGGCAAATATGGTAATTGAATTACCATCCTCGATTCCTGCAAACCAACCATTCTTCCAATCATGGTAAAATAGCTGGCAAATATGGTAATGGAATTACCACAAGTTACAAATATGGTAATGGAATTACCTTCATCGGTTCCTGCAAACCAACCATTCTTCTAATCATGGTAAAATAGGTGGCATATATGGTAATGGAATTACCACAAGTTGCAAATATAGTAATGAAATTACCGGATGTAAATCAAACACACGATTCTTCTAACCATGGTAAAACTATGGAATTTGTTTACTGTACTTCATACAAAGTCCTTCCTCGTAACAGATATGCGTGATTATTACGTTCCTTCGCTAATTATGGTAAATTCTTAGTAGGTTCCTTTGCTAATTAGTATCGCTTCCACGGGGTGTGCGTGCAGTATCCATTACCATGTGAATTGGCTCGTTACGATGGATGCATATAGGCCGCGGAGGGAAGGCGGGTAGTGGGTGGTTTGGGGCTAATTAACGCACCGGTCGTGTTTTGCTCATGCGATGGGCGGAGCGTACGATTACTTATTGTGCACTCTGGCTTATGTATATATGTATATATAGGGTAACGCTATTCTAAGCGTGAGTGTAGAAAAGCTTATTCTACACCCCCTAGTAACGTTATGTACAAAGTCTAGTAAAACGGTGTACAAAATATAGTAATTCGGAAAATATTTTTTTTATCTTCGAAGTTTGTAATTTACTACATTTTTACAAAAAAAACTATTTTTTACATAGTGTATTACTGTATTTTATATGTACCGTTACTGGGGTGTAGAATAAGCTATTCCACAGTCACGCTTACTTTAGCGTTACTATGTATATATATATATATATATATATATATATATATATATATATATATATATATATATATATATATATATATATATATATTGATGCTATTCATCACTCAGGGTGCAGAATAAGATATTCTTCACCCAAGGTAATTTTACGATCACTTCATAACTAAATTACATTTGAAATTCAAATAGTTACGTTCCTATTGATTCACTACGTAAAATTTGGTATAAGAAAATAAAATTATAGGTCATAAGACAAGAAAATTTGGAGTTTATGTATATTTTACACTATGTTTTTACGTTTGTAATTTTACATAACGTAAAATATTTTTTACGGCGATGATATATTTTCTAACGGTCTCTTTTTACGTCAGAAATAAGATAAAACTTACGGAAAAATATAGGGGTGAAGAATAACTATTCTCACCCAGGGTGACGAATAGTCAATCACTATATATATATATAGACACACACACATATAAACACTATTTTGATCACGGGATCAGAATAATATTCTGATCACAACCTGAACTGCCTGAGTAACGCGCCTGAACTTGCCTCTGTACGAACCCGACCTTCGGGCTATCTTCACAACCGTGGCTTCCCCCGCGAATTATTTTGGTTAGTCGTGTTCTATATGATGTTAGTGTAATCTAGAAATGTTTTTTAGCAATTAAATTCCATTTTTCAATAGGAATCTTGCTCGTTGGCGGATTTTGCTCTCGGGTTGTGATGAAATTGTGTTTTTTGTAACTTTACTGCCTTAGTTGTTCGACCTGAACTTCTCCCAATGCTAGGTTGAACTTCCGCCAACATTGCCCAAATGGGGCTTGTGATATACCGTTTGGAATGCTATGGACACCAGTATCATGACCCAAGTTAAATTTGTGGTAAAATGTAAGCGGTTTAAGAGCAGTTTTGAAAACCGTTTTTTCTTCATACAAAAAACGTGAATTTTATTTTCGATCGCATTTCTAAACCGTTTATCGGAATGAGGCAAATAATATGGCGTTGGAAAGCTGCTGTAAAACCGCTTCTTCCACATCTGAAAAGTTTTCTCTAATTCCCTATGGTTAAAGAGTAATTTGGAAAATCATAAAATTTCGCAAACCGAACAGCCGAGTTCGTATTTTCGATGTCATTTCTAAACGGCTAATCCTATTGAGGCAAATGATATGGCATTGGAAAGCTTATGAAAATGCGCTACTTTCCCTTGTTGAAAGTTTTTTCTAATTTAAACAGTTTAAAAGTAATTTAGAAAACGGTACAAGTTCCATCGAGTTCGTATTTTCGAGCCAAATTTTAAGCTTACGTCCGAATGCAGCAAATGATATGGCATTGGAAAGCTTGAGGAAATGCGAAACTTTTTGTTATATATTATTTCTCCCAATGCATTACGATTTTATGTCAATTTTGAAAATGGCTAACAACATATTTTCACCGTAATTTCTACAAACTTTATCAGAATGGGGCAAATAATATACCGTTGAAAAGCTAAGGAAAATGCGAAACTTTTTCTTGTTGATGGTTTCCTCTGATTTCTAGCTGTTTTCAAGTAATTTCGAAAATAGCGAGATCAGTCGTTCTGCCTTTATCACGAAACAGATTCTTCGAAAATGCACCGCATGAAGAACCTGAACTTCTCGGCATGTCAACTTGAACTTCACTCTGTTTTTCACGTGCTTTTTTTGCCCGTAGCTCTCCATCCACTCACCGGAACACTCACTGGAATTGAGAAAGTAATACACCGGTGGAAAGCTGATGTAAACACACAACTTTCCCGTGTTGATCGTTTTTTCATACTCGCGACGATTTTAAAAGTTTTTCATCTCAAATTCATTCACTATAGTAGTCGAACTTCCTGCTGTTTTTACGTTGAACTTCTGTGACGTATTTTCGTTTGTAATTTTCTCATCCATTTCATTAGTGTTACACAAATGATATTTCTTTTTGTACAAACCTCTCTCACAATTTTTTTTAACTTTCTCCGACCGAGGACTTGAACTTACACAAATCATATTCCTGCCGTTTTGAAGTAAATTAAAAAATGACGAGATCATGATTTCTGCCTTCATCGCGAATGGAAATGCACTGCGTGAAGCAGTTGAACTTCTTGGGCATGTCTGTTTGAACTTCACTCTGTTCTTGACGTGTTTTTTTTGCACTGCGTGAAGTAGTTGAACTTCTGGGGCATGTCTATTTAAACTTCACTCTGTTTCACTTTATTGTGTTTTTCTTATATGAAATACACACCATGTAGTACGTGAACTTCCGGTTGTTATCGCTATGAACTTCTCTCTGATTTGAGAGAATTGTTTTAAAACACAAAAAACAACATATTTTTTATGTATATTGGACATCTAAATACACGGTGAACCTCTCTCACAAGAATTTTTTGAACTTTTCCTCACAAAGCACTTGAACTTCTAGCAACCATTTTTTTCGTTTATGAGTTGTTTTTAAAAGTGCAAAAAATGACGTTGTGTTTTTTATTTTTTGAACACTTAAATCCTAGGTTTTAATAAACTCTGAACTTCTCTGTTATTTCAATTTGAACTTCATATTTTTATATTTTGAGTAAAGAATAGTATTTGATTTTTATACGAAAAAAATCGAAAATGGAAATACAAGGTAAACCTCTCTCGCAAGAATTTTTGAACTTCTCCGGACAGAGCACTTGAACTTCTTTCAACAAACCTTTAAAGCTTTTATTTTTTTTATACTTTTATTCTCACCTGAAATGCATTCCTTGTAGTAGTTGAACTTCTCATTGTTTTCACCTTGAACTTCTGTCAGATCTTTGTGTGTACGTCAAATTATATGCAAATTGAAGGTCGGGCGTCATTTTTTGCCATTTTAAAACATGTAATTGGAGGTCGGACGCCCGCAATATAAATTCTGAACCGTGCACAGAGGTGCACGTGAACTTCTTGCAACAAATCTGACGATTTTATATACATTGAACTACTCCGTTATTTTAGTTTGAACTTCTTGGTTTTATTCTTTTAATAACAAGAAAAATCCGATGTTTTAATATACATCAAACTATTCTATTATTTGAAAATTGAACTCCCTAGTTTTTATTTTTGCTAGCAGATTTTTAATAAACATCCAACTGTTGTGGTATTTAAACCTGAATGTTTTATTTTATTTTTTAGAACAAATACTTTTTCCTTTTTTTAATAAACTTCAGACTTCTCTATTTTTAATTTTGAACTTCATGGATTTTTTGTGTGTTCCCCTCTTCAATGTTCCCATTCGTTATTTTAGTTTGAACTTCTTGGTTTTATTCTTTTTTTAATACATTTTGAACTATCCGCGCCAGACAATATGTACTTCGCATCAACACTTTTTTGTCTTCAAGTAATGCTCGCTCTTTTGCTTTTAATTCTGAACATCTATGCTCTATTTTTTGAACTTACGAATAGTTTTTGGTTATGTGAAATTTTTGGAGTTTATGTTTTAGGCAGACCCTTTTTTGGGTAAACGCTCATTGGTTTGTTTTTTAACATCATTTTTCATCTTTTTATACAAACTACCAACACGTTGAATAAGAAAAGAACGTTAAACGTCTAGACAGAGGTATTTTTGTTAACTATGAGCATCATTTTTGTGTTTGTTTTGAAAAACAAAAATGATAGAATTACCACCAACGAAGTAGATGCACCTAGTCTTTCTTTTAAAAACTAATGTCTTGTCACTTCATTATTGAGGCAAAACTAACTCTAATTGAATAGTCTCAATCAGGTAGGTAGGGGGTTACAAATAAAGAAATAGAAAGTACATCTAGTTTTAGTGCTCTTTTTCGCAACCAGATGTGCAACCAAATTGCAATTCCTCCTTGTATAAATGAGCTTTGAACACCTTCAAACTTGTAAGTATGAACACATCTCTCAAAAGCCATCGACCGCCTCAAAACAATCCCTGGAATCCTGCCACATCATGCATAAAACATGGCCTTCAGTCTCCATAATAATAATTCAGAATCGTTCTTCAATCACCATCAGCATGGTTGTCCCTGTTGGCAAACTATCAACTTATGATTCTGAAGTTACGAGCTTTTGGCAATTGTTTACGAGCTACTGAACAAACTAAAGATCGTTGGCAAAACAACATGAGTGAAGGCAATACCTTTTTAACTTCTTGTTTATTTGAATCTGAACTTGCATTTTTTTTGCAGGGTGCAGGTTACGGCAGTGGTGCACGGGCAGGGGCAACTGCAATGTATATGCGGTCTTTGGGGACAGCAGGTTGGGATCGGGCACGAGCATTGAGGATCAAGTGGTTCAGTATCTCAATGTAATAGTTAAGTAAATGAGCAGGGTATCTTGTTTTTCTCTTAAAACTGGAACTTTTATTAAAGTAAATATTGAATATCATGCCTACGTAGGATACTCAAGTCCACAGTAGCGCCCAAGGATTTTCGATGAAAACATACTATTTTTCCCTACCACAATGTCAATAAAAATAATGTCATGTGAACGGAAACTTGGAACAGAAACTTTACCATGGGACGATTGCAAACCTGCGAGTCATAAATCGAGGTTGTCGCTGTTCATCAGGGATGTGGAAGATTTCACCATGGCTAGGAGGGCACCTTCATTTTTTGTGTAATGCAGAAATAGTAAAATTTAAAGTGTGATTGCTGATCAAGGACTGTAAACAAGTTCTGTGGATGAAACAAGATCAGATTTTGTTCAGAGACTGTAGAACATCTAAAAACTGAATACATGGAAATAAAAATCAAAGTGTCTGTAGGGAAGATTTCAACTTGAACTTCTTATCCACCTAGACAGTTCCTTCCTTTTTTCATACAATTCCACATGGATGCATCCCAGGCCAACATATGTTAGTGCACTCATCTTGTTTTACTGAAGAAGAATATAAGTAGTCTGACGAGATGTAGTTCTTTTTAAAGCAAATGTCTTCCTGAAGAAAAAGGAATACGATGTTCAGACTTACAAATGTCTTCCTGAAGAAAAATGTAAACGTCTTACTCTGAATGTACCTAGCAACACTCAGACTTTAGTTTTGACCATGCATTCTAGATGCTGACCATCGCGATGTCGCTGCCATTTTCTATTCGAGCGACCATGAGAAATCTACTCGACCTGCCATGTACCCTCTACAACAGCGTGATGTTGAACAACTGCAGCATCAGCGACATCAGATGGAGGAAGGAACCAGTAGACATGTAGTAGCACAAGTCAAAATTTGAAGCAATTGCAGCAACACCACAGGGCTCTCAAGCAACGGTACCAAAGGGGTCTGAAGCGGCATCGGACAATGTGTGGGCGAGATTGCAAGTGCTGGCTAGCAGCCGCACGGGAGTATGAAGGTCACAGGCTGCGCGAGAGGAAGTCCATCGTGCGAGAAGCCAGCGGCTGCACACAGAGCATCTAGAGGAGATGGCTCGGTTGCCGGCGTTTCCGCTGCTGGCTGAGGAGCAAAATAGAGATGGGAGGCATTAGGTGATTTAGTTGAACGGTGCGAGTTGCTGTAGTTGAACGGCGGGAGGAAGGAGGAAGATGCAGTGGGTAGAGTTGGCACAGGTGGCTGTAGGCGGGAGGAAGATGTTCGAGGGAGGATGGGGATGGGTCTGTGGAGGTGCGGGAGCGCACACCGGAGCAGAGGGCAGTCCACGCCGGTGGGGAGGGAAGGTCACGCCGGATGGGGGGAAGGTCGTGTCGGAGCAGAGAAAATGTTGCGCCAGTCGTTGAAGCGATGGTTGGAGTGGACGGGGGATGGATAGAGCTTCCGGCGCGCGAAGTGGCTGGGGCCGACGCGTCGCGTGATTGCGGATAGCGCGCCGGCGGGGGCCGCGACTGCACGTGGTGGCAGAGGCCGGCGGTGGCGCCGCCGGAGGAGGCTGGCGGCGGTATCGCGGGAGAAGGCCGGTGTCGGCGGTCCCTTGGGTTGCCGAGGCGGCGGCTCAGGTGGTTGCCGAGGACGGCGATGCCCGGGGTTGCCGGGGACGGCGACGCCCGTGGTTGTTGGGGGCAGCGGCGCGCGGGCTTTGAAGAGGTTAGGCGGCGGCGGCGCGGGGTGGGCGGGTGGCGGCGGCGACGCAGGGTGGGCCGGTGGCGGCGGCGTCTGGGGTGGGCGGTGGGGGTCGGGGGTGCGGGGTGGTTTTTTTCTCAGGCTGTAAATTCGGGTGGTCTCGGGAGTTCAGGTTCAGGAGCATCCAGGCGCGTCTGGGGCCAGTAGTGATTCCAATAGTTATTTTGATCCCAGGATTAGAATAGTGTTACTCTATATATATTACTATTCATCATTTAAGATGCAGAATACGTTATTCTTCACCTGAGGTAATCTTACGATTGCTTCATAAATAAATTACGTTTGGAATACAAATAATTACATTCATATTGATTCACTTTTATGTATGTTTTTACATTCGTAACTTTACGTAACATAAAATATTTTTTACGGCGAGTACATATTTTCTTACGTTCTCTTTCTGTGTATGAGATAACACAAAATTTACGAAACCTAATACGGTGCATTGATATCAAAATAGAGATGGGGTGAAGAATAACTATTCCTCACCCAGGGTGATGAATAGGGCGACCCCTCTATATATATCACATGCAAGGAAAACACACTCCCTGCCGTGCCATTACAACCACTCCACCATCCGGCTCCTCTCCTTCATTTTGGTTGACAGGTGCAGTTCGAGCTCAAGCATGGGCCATGTTGTCCAATTCTCCTGGTTGCTTGTCCGCTGCAAGGCGCCTAGATCAACCTACGCAAGCCCGGTGGATTACCAGAAAATGGAGGCCTTTTTTCTCCAAGGAACATGATGGACTAATACGTGATGGTTAAGTGAACTAAGCGCTTGCCGAGCTTACTGATGCTACTGAATCAACCAACATCACTAATTCTATGAATCGTCCAACCATGAAAAAACATGAAACTTTATAGACAGTAAAAGCCAGCTTTGCATAAGCATATATAACCAAGAAATGCAGACGGTCTTGCTACCCACTATCCGCACCAATCGGAAGAGATAAGTATGTGTGACTCACCTCGAAACAGGCTTTCGCCTGACTTTATATATAAAGCACCAACCGAACAAAGTACACGGTCGAACGATACAAGGTGGAGAGATAGCCCTCTTACAAAGCCGATCCTAGGATAACCGGTACACATAGAACGCATGCGACTACGCAACCGAAAGAGAACAAAGGAAGAAAGGAGTACCACACCATGCAACACCCTAATAAACCTAAGCTCCACAACAATGCCCTCGGGAGGAAGAACGGCGCAAAGCGTCGCCGCTGCCGAGTTCGAAACGGACAAAGGTTTTAACCCGGAGCCCAGACACGAAAAGGAGCACCACAACAACGTCTTCAAGAAGAAAGCGGCGCTCACAAGTGTTGCCGTCGTCGGCGACAAAGCGCAGAGCTTTCGCTCGGTCGCTCCTCGGTGCCAGTAGCACACCAGGATGACCGCGTCGAGCGCTGATCCCGAGATCCGGATCGAGGCTCCTCCACACCTAGAGTGTGCCCGAGCCACCCACTACTATACCTCTTGCCGCCCACACGACCAAGAGACAAAGCCACCGCCGCCGCCATGGAGCCCGCCGGAGAACCCAACATGCATACCACCTCCAAACCCCGAGACAACGCCAACCGCCCACTTCACAATGCACAAACCGCGACAGGTATAGCCCGGCATCAGTCACCGAGCCAGGGTCAGCGCCACCACCGTAGGGGCGCCCATGCCTACAGTGCCCTCCAGCCCCGTTGGACCAGGAGGGACATAACTTAGTGACTCGGCGGCAGTCGTCGGGAACAGCTCAACGACGCCAAGTCCATGGCATGTGGCAACGGTCCGACGGCCGGCACAACGTTGTCCCAACCACCACATCCAATCATCCATGGACCATCATCGACGCTACAACATGAAGACGTACGACTCCCCAAACACACCGCAAGCACCCACCTTGGCTACATCGGCCACGACGCGTAGCCGAGGAGTGAATTGCAAAAAACATTGACATTGAAGGCTAGGGTTGCAGAAATCACAAGTCTCTAGTTTTGTGCCCAAAAACACTAATTCCCAGGCTAATTTTTTGCAGAAACCACAAGTCGCTCGGTTCGCTCGTTTTAAGTGGGATTATGACAGGTGGGGCCCGCTTTTGTCGACGTGGCATAACTGTTCATCCGTTTCACTCGTTAGACGCCGTGAGACGCCGTGCGCGGGCCGACTCGAGCCGGAACCCTGTTGACCGGTCCCTCCCCGCTAGCTGTTACAGGCCCACCCACCCCAACCCGAGTCATTCGCTCGCGCTCTCTGCTCCCACTCGTTCGCCGCCGTCGACCCGTCCACATCTCCGACCGCCGCCGCCGCCACCGCGTCGCGATGGTTTCCTGGAGTGAGGATGATGACAGCAGTGAAGGTGAGCACGGCAGGTATTACCAGTACGCCACCTCAGGTTCAGATGACGGCATCGTGAAGGTGAGTTGGTAGAAATAGGGTTAGGGTTAGGGTTTGGATTTGGGGATTTTCCTCTTGAGCTAGATCTGAAGTTTCCTTCCCAAATCTCTTGCTTTCCTTTGCACGTGCAGATCCCTGCTACCACGGATGACTCCGAATTCGAGGGCAATGATTATGTTTTGTGCCATGAACACCGGAAGCGAGCAGATAGACTTGTTGCTTTCGAGGGCATCCATACTGGCAGGAGGTTCCTTGCTTGTGCTGTGAAGGTATGTGTCAAATTTCTGCTAATTAGCTGCTGTGGGCATCCATATTGGTCATTGTTTAGTACTGATTCTGGTAGTTAGCAGATCTGTCTTGTTAGTTAGGCTGTTTAAATATGTGCCCAATGCTTATTGGCTCAGTGAAGTCATTGTATTTATGTGAGCATATGTGCAGAGTGTTGTGGCATGTTCATTTGTTTATATGTGAGCATATGACAGTGTGGATAAGTGAGGTCATTTGTTAATATGTCAGCATGTGACAGTGTGGACAAGTGAGGTTTGTTTATATGTCAAGCATGTGCATGGGTTTGGAAGCACTCATTAAAAATTGTTATTAAGTACTGCTGGCCTAGTTGCTTTTAGTTAGTAAGCACTCATTATTTAGATTGCCTAATTGTTGGTACTGGTTGGAGTGCCTACTTGTTATTAGTAAAGAACTCATCTTGACATATCTTGCTATTTAACACTTTAATTTAACAGGATGGTAAAAATTGTGGACTAGTTGAATGGGTTGATCCATCTTGGCCAGCTACAATGGAGAATGCACTGTCCAAGTTGTGGGATATGTATGAGCAGTCCAAGAGAAACAAGACTGAGGACAACCTGATGAACTCATTTGCTGTTCACAAACTGACACAAGAGAAGATCAAGCTGCAGGCCAGTTATGACAAGTTGGTTGGAGATGTTCAAGCCCTTTTGGATGAGAATGAGAGGAGAGCCCAGATGGAAAGGAAGCCTGATGAGAGCAAGCTCCAGGAGAAGTACGACATGGTTAAGAACCTGACAGTATCTCAAGCCAGTGTCATTAGGAATATGAAGTTGAAGCTTGCTGAAGAGAAGACT
This sequence comes from Aegilops tauschii subsp. strangulata, assembly GCF_002575655.3. NCBI lineage: Eukaryota > Viridiplantae > Streptophyta > Magnoliopsida > Poales > Poaceae > Aegilops > Aegilops tauschii. The sequence continues at coordinate 30,869,297 of NC_053040.3, read as the reverse complement.
AAGTTGCAGGCCCATATTGATGAGGTTGAGAAGGTTGTGGAGCAGACCAAGGCCAAGCTGAATGGGATCAAGGCAATCTTAGATGAATGAGCCACACTGGGCAGTAATGGTCATGGAGTTCATGGTCATGTATGGATCTCCTTATTAGTTATGTAATGGTCCTGTATGGATCTCCCAATTATATATGCTACTTATTAATCATGTATGGATCTCCAAATTATGCTACTTATTAGTTATGTAATGTTCATGTATGGATCTCCAAGTTATGCTACATATTAGTTATGTATTGCTTATGTATGGATCTCCCAATATGCTGAATGTGATGAATTGTGATGTTGATTTGTATATCTGAAATAGCCCTATACTCACTTGGGTGGTTTTTTTCGACGTCGGGGCACCCTAGACTCATTTAGGTGGTTTTTCGACGTCTGGGCACCCAAGACTCATTTAGGTGGTTTTTTCGACGTCGAGGCACCCTAGACTCATTTAGGTGGTTGTTTCGACGTCAAGGCACCCTAGACTCATTTAGGTGGTTTTTTCGACGTCGAGGCACCCTAGACTCATTTAGGTGGTTTTTTCGACGTCGAGGCACCCTAGACTCATTTAGGTGGTTTTTTCGACGTCGAGGCACCCTAGAATCATTTAGGTGGTTTTTTCGACGTCGTGGCACCCTGGACTCATTTAGGTGGTTTTTTCGACGTCGAGGCACCCTAGAATCATTTAGGTGGTTTTTTCGACGTCATGGCACCCTAGACTCATTTAGGTGGTTTATTTGACGTCGAGGCACCCTAGATTCATTTAGGTGGTTTTTTCGACGTCTGGGCACCCTAGACTCATTTAGGTGGTTTTTTCAACGCCGAGGCACCCTAGACTCATTTAGGTGTTTTTTTCGACGTCGAGGCACCCTAGACTCATTTAGGTGGTTTTTCCGACGTGGAGGCACCCAAGACTCATTTAGGTGGTTTTTCCGACGTCGAGGCACCCAAGACTCATTTAGGTGATTCAAGTTCAACAAGCATCAAGTTCAACAAGCATCAACATCATGCATTCAAGTTCAACAACCATCAAAAGGCAACAAAAGGCATCAACTATTACTCATTTAGGTGCAACTACCATGAACATCCAGCATGAAGTTCAACAACCATCAAAAGGCAACAAGTTCAACATATGGTTCAAAGCAGCCAACAAAGGCATCTAGTTCAACATCTGGTTCAAAGCAGCCAACAAAGGCATCTAGTTCAACATCTGGTTCAAACCTGCCAACAAAGGCATCTAGTTCAACATCTGGTTCAAACCTGCCAACAAAGGCATCTAGTTCAACAGCCAACAAAGGCATCTACTTGAATAGCCAACAAAGGCATCTAGTTTAACAGCCAACAAAGGCATCAAATTCAACAACCAACATGGGCATCAAATTCAAGCAGCCAACAAAGGCAACATCTAGTTACCAGAAGCATATAGGTACTCTTTCATCTTGTAGGAAACTGTCCTCTTCCTTCCAGTCTGTCTTGGAGCATGAAATGTTCCCCTATGGCCTGCAGTAGATGTAGAAGATGTACCAGTTGGGGTAGTTTTCTTCATGGGAGACCTCCTTGGAGGAGCAGTAGGTGCCGGGGTAGCATTCTTCCTAGGAGACCTCCTGGGAGGAGCAGTAGCAGCAGGTGCAGCTCTCCTCCTTGGAGGAGCAGTAGGTGTGGTTGCAGCAGGTGCAGCAGGTGCAGCTTTCTTCCTGGGAGGAGCAGTCCCAACATCTGCTGTACATGGAGATGGCCTCTTCCTTGTTGGTGCAGTAGCTGTAGATGAAGCAGAAGCATGTGACCTGTTTGGCTGCATTTAAAAAATAGAAACAATCATGAACTATGAATATCAATTGAGACATAACTACAAAAACAGAAACAAAGATGCTTAGCTAACCTGATGCTGGTTTTGTCTCATAGCAAGAGCTGGTTTCAAGGGCTTGGAGCACACAGTGTATCTGTGCCCTACAAGTTTGCAGTTGCTACAAGTAATGGATGCCATTCTAGATGTATCTCTTGGTGCTGGCTTCTCAAATTGGTTTTTCCTCCTCTTTGTTTGTTGCTTCCCAACTTTGTCTCTGAAAACTGGAGGCTCTATGTCCTGAGTTCTTGTCCTTGGCCACAGATTTGGACCAGGGACAGGAAATATGATATGGCCATATGCTTTTTTGTACATTGCGTTCTTGAAGAAATCATCAACAAAGTCTTCAGGTTGCAACTTAGCTTTCACAATTGCAGAGACTGCATGATTGCAAGGCATAGCAGTCATATCCCATTTCCTACATCCACATGTTCTGTGCACCAAGTTCACTGAGTAGGTGTTATCTCCACTACTAACTTGGTAAATGTTAGGACCAGCCATCAAAGATTGGCACCACCTTGAGTTGTACTTTGCCTCCTCTAACATCTCTGCATATGTTGGGCAAATCTCCCAATTTGTTGTCTCTGTCTTAGTTCTATTGGTGTTAAATTTGACCATCAATTTAGTCCTAATTCCTTCCAGCATGGTCTTTATTGGCTTCCCAATAACATCTAGGATCATTTTGTTAAACACCTCACTGATGTTGTTCACAACTAGGTCAGTCTTGCATGTAAAATCCATTGCATGTCTAGCCCATGTATGAACTGGTACTTTATTAAGCCATGCCCAAGCTGCCTTACACTCTCTTTTCAAATCATTCATTGCAGCTAGGTGTTCATTCTTACTATAAGAGTAGCTAGCTGCATCCATGTGTTTCTTTAACTCATCACTTCTAAAACCAGCTCTGTTAAGAACCAGGTCCAACTGTCTGTGTCCTCTTTGTCAACAACTCCAAATGTTATAGGGTATATGTTGTTGTTTCCATCCCTTCCTATTGCAGCAAGGATCTGCTGACCTGTTGACAGCTTGATAAAACAACCATCTACCCCTGCAAAGTGACAAATGTGAGAAGATAGTGTATTTAATGTGGCCAAATAACAAAAACACTACACAAGTTACAACACAATGTACCTATGAATGGCCTACATCCATTTAAAAGCCCTTCTTTGCAAGCATTAAGATAGTAGAACAGGCCATGGAACCTTGGGTTCTTGCTTGGGTGCTGTGGCAAATGCTTAGTGGTCACAACACATCTACTTCCTGGGTTTGTGTCCAAAACAGCCTGCAAATAATCTCTAATCCTAGTGTATTGACCTCTCTGGTCTCCTTGGACAACCTTCAATGCTTGTTTCCTAGCCCTATAGGCCATATTGGTTGAGATCTCTACTCCATATTTCTTCTTCAAATTCTGCATTATTGTGGTGATTGGTGTGCCAATATCAATTCTCGGCATATCCTCACACTGGTGTGCCACCCATTTTCCTGTGACCTTTGTATTCTCTGCTACTGCTGGGCATGTGTGCAGAAAATTAGCCTTTCTGATGCAAAAAGTAGTTTCATTTGCAACAACAGAAGCTGCAATGTAGAAAGGACATTTTACATTAGTGCACACAACTATGATGCTGTCATTGCAGTTTTTGTGGAAGTCATAGTTGTAGGGGAACGCAGCAGAAAACAAAAATTTTCCGACCTACGCACCAGCCCAGGACCACTATGGAGACTGCATACATGGTTTGATCTTTTTCGTTACCGACTCGTAGCGCAGTGGGAAGTAGAGTCGATGACGATCGGCGGTGCAGATCCCCGCAGCTAGGATTTACAACCTCCCAACCGCGAGGATGTATACCCTCATCTGCTCCTCAGACAGCCCTCCGGGAGGCGGTCGAACAGGCCCCCGGACGGTGTCGCGGACAGCCCTTCGGGAGGACCTTCGAAACTCGAACGGTCACTCGGACAGCCCTTCGGGAGGACCTTCGAAACTCGGACGGTCACACGGACAGCCCTTCGGGAGGCACTCACGAACTAAGACCGAAACTACGATCTCTCTATAGAGTTGCACACATACGGTGTCATCTATCCGGCAGGGCTTCGCCGTCCAGAACTAGTTCCTGCCGGAACCCAGACAGCCTTACGGCTCTACGAAACTCTTTTCGTGGGAGGGAGAGAAGAAGCCAGATAATGCATGGCATGTGTATGAGAGCAAGGGATGAGTGTGGAGGGCTGCCCCTCCACCTCTATTTATAGGAAATCCCAAGGGGGTAGGGTAGTTTCACAAAAAACCCAAAATGCACATGAATGAAGTCCTTCCACAAGGACCTAGGAGTGAAACCAAGGAACAAGAGGGTCCCCAAGGGGGGATACCCCATGTGGCCGGCCACACCCCCATGAGGAGCCCAAAAAATGGCTCCTATCCATCCATGTCATCCCCAAGATCTTTTGGAGCAAACCCCCAAAAGGTGGCTTTCCATAAAGTAACCATAAAGCTGATTTTCACTATTCACGACGACATTTTTTAGCGTCTGATCGAATTGAAAATATTTATGTGGGCTAAGAACATTTCCAGTACCCACTAAAATGATTTTCAACGCGTTCCAAAACAATTCCGGTTTTAGTGATTTTCATCTGCGAAACGCATCTGAAGTGGCTCCGGCAGCTCCGGAACATTTCCGGTTTTTATCTCAGAAAATTCCAAAAAGCTTCCAGAATGATTCTGGCATCCTCCAAGAATTATCAGGCATGTGCCGAAACCAATTTGACTTAATGGTGTATCCCGAAACAACTTTTCGGTATCATCGAAACTTATCCGATGACCTCTCTCTGCGGTACGATTCCGCTGTGCGAAACTTTTCGGTGTCCGAAACTTTTTCGGTGATTTTCTCTCAGACTCCCTGTCTAGTATTCAGCAGATAGATGACCCTTAAGCGTGTGACCCTATAGGTTCGGTGAAGTATAGACATGACCCGGAACCCCTTCCGATCAATGATCAACATCGGAGCCGTGGACACCCATATTGACCCCTATACCCACACGAATAAATATTCGAGTGAACCTCCAGTTGCCGTGTGCTATTCCTGTTGCTTTGCGATATGTTACAAATACCCGAGGTGAGACATATTGGCATTCCCGTGGATCAACAACTTGTCCACTATGCTAGTTACCTCGTTACCGGTATTGTTCTCTTTTCTCGTTATCGTGTTCCGGCATCCCCGTGATCAAATCACAAAGTGTCTGGCCAGACGATGATGGATACCGTAACACCGAGAGGGCCCAGAGATATCTCTCCATCGTCGGAGGAGCAAATCCCAATCTTGAGCTATCAAGTTACTTGACACACTTTTCCATGAACCCGTAAGCCGCCGTAATAGCCACCCATTTACGGATGACGTTTAACAAACCCCAAAGTTCATGAAGCAAGCATGAAGAAACTTGATACTCTCATGGTCTAAGGAATCATGCAAACGTTAACCATCTCTGTGTTATGTACCAATAAACTTGTGACGAATGAATCTCATAGCATAACATCAATCCGGGTCGATTCAACACAAATGTTCTCTTAACATTGTGCCCTCAAAGTTGCTGGCATAGACATGCCCATGACCAGGAAAACAGAATCATCATGCAACACTTGAGCTAGTCTTAGAGGCCAGACTAGGAATACTTCTTACCGTTTATTATTCCACACGTGCATATGAGTCTTCCTCCAAGCCTCGTGGATATTGCAGACTCGAGAATCATTGCAGTTATAGCATGGAACATAAACATAATTATGAACTCGGAGATAAATAATATCATTTATTATTGCCTCTAGGGCATATCTCCTACAGACTCCCACTTGCACTAGAGTCAATAATCTAGCTTATGCTAATGCACTTCACACCTGTGGCACACCGGTGTAAATATGCTTCACTTGTGGTATAGCCTGATGTCCAACGGATCTGACGACTTCAGTTCCGTGTGTATCTTTGCATGTCCTCGCGTTTTCACGTTTTCACAAAATTCATATTTTGTGTGGACTTGGCTTTGTATGTATGTGAATCACAGGTCGAACCTGGATTCCTCAGACTGAGTTATGGAGCAACTACCTGCAGTAGTGTCCCATTGTCAAAAGCCATCTTGGAACTATACTAAGTTCATGAATGAACTATATGATTCAACATCTTCTTTGTCGCTTCTAAAGCGTCAACATACTTAGCCCTTGTTATAGAATTCGCCACAGTAACTAGTTTGAACAAATTCCAACTAACTGTGCCACCACATTGTGTGTTACACAAAACCCTTAATTTAATTGAAAATCGCATGGAGAAAAGATGAAGACTCTATCGATGTAACATTTTACAACGAACTCTTCATGATCTCTGCTTGCGAGAAAACCATGTCATCAGTACTTACTCTAGTACTCTGTGACATCTTTCACTGTTGTCCCATGATCAGTAATTTGATCACTTTGGTATCCATACTCGCAACACCTTGGGAGTATCGGACATATCTGGTTGTTTTACATACCATGGAATACATGATTAATCCAAACACAAAAGTGTGTGGAATCTACATCATGTATTTTACTCATCAGTGTTTTGGGACACCGAGTCTTGCAAAAACTCTTTCCATGTGACTTTGGCAAGAATCACTCCTTGGCGTTTTAAATGCTAAAAGGTTTTAGCATCTTGTCAATATGTATTCATTGCTTAGCCCCATTAGGTAAATCTATCTCCATAAATCATCATGCCTAATATTGAGGCTATTTAGCCTAAGCACTTCATCGAAAAACTATTTTCAAATGAAGTCCTAATTTGTGTCAAGAAATTTATTTCCAATTACCAATGTGCCAAGCACATAAGGTTTTTAGAAATATTATTACGCTCCCACTTACTTTCTTGAATTACAAGCATCTTCGTTACCCATTGATGAAGTCAAAACCCCTTTGACCATTTCATCAAAACACGAAGATTCCAACTCCATTTTGCTCTCTTCTGTCCATTGCTGGAACTCTGAAGTTTGCATACCTACTAGCATCCTCTGGATCGACAAATTACTTTGGACTGTATCATATACAAGTCCTAGATTTCATTTCCATCTGATGGAAATCCTTTTATCATCCATGTTTCATATCTCCTGATTGAAATATGTATTAATTGCTAGTTCAACCCGAACCGACTTTAAGCATCGCTACGATGAAAACAACCTCATCGTATTATTTCAACAAGTCGAGCTTTATGGATAAAACATTTTATCTGTATCAGTTTTAAGTTCCATAAATATTCGTTAGACTCTAAGTCTTCCGAAAGGTGTATCAAGGTTTTAATCTTGAATCACTTATATGGAAACTAACTCGGGTTGTATTGGCATTTAGCCAATTCCGGAGTCAGGGCCCATCAACGCTTCCTTGTGTATCGTAGGTATAATGTTGTCTAACAACAATATCTCGTTTGCGCACCTGAGAGGTTTGCACGAGCCTTGCCTACGTGGTTCAGCTGCAAGTTCGACCGAAGTTCATACATTTTATTGTAGAGACTTCTGTATCAGTCGCAGTAGGAAACTCTGGAATTTCTTCCAAGGTCTCTTTCCTTTGATCTGATGAAGATACTGTTTATCTCGTCGAGTTGCACTATTCTCCCACTCACCTTTTAGAAAGAACCATTCTCTTTAAAAGCACACCGTTTCGCGGAAAAACTATTTGCCTCGGTATAGTGAGGGAGGAATACCCAACATTTTGGTATAACCTACAAAGTAGCACTTGTCTGATTTGGAATAGGTTTGTAACCTTTTACACAAGCCCCATATTCCAAATGTTAAGAAAAGATATAAGATGGTTGGGCGTACCATACCATGGCTTCATTTCAAGAGACCCGATGTAGCTCTTTTCAGTGTAAAAGCCGCAGTCTCTAAAGCATCAATTTAAAAGGGATAATGGCAAATTTATTTATGTCATCTTTGACCTTACCATGTCATAAATGGTTTGATTACATCTCCACGGACTTTCCACTTGCAGTGGTGTTCCGGGAGGTGCAAGTTATGAAACCCCTTTCACAACTCATCAGACATTCGCTAAACATGTAACTCAAATATTCCTTTGTGCAATCAAATTTGCAGAAACATAATTTTCTTGTTACAATAACTTCTACTTCATTTTTGAGAACCTTTCGAATGATTTCAAAAGATCCAGACTTACGTCTCATCAAGTAAATATCCATATATCTACTTGAGTCATTTCTGAAGATAAATGAATCCACCACTAACAACACTTATCGGACTACACACATCAAATGTATGATCACTAATAAGTTTGTTGTTTGTTCCTTATGGCCTATGAACGGTATTTTAGTCACTTCACTTTTCGGAGGAAAGTTGCAAGTGTCAGATGATTCAAAATCAAAAAGACTTCAAAATCCATCATAATGGAATTTTCCATGCAGGTTTCTCCAATGTGACCAAATGTAGTGCCACACTTGTGTGGTATTCTTTTAGTCTTGCGACATTTAGCGTCAGTGTTATGGATGTCATATTACCCTTAATATTCATAACATATGTCCCATCAATGATGGAAGTATGGCCCTTATGTTATTCATAATACTTAACAACAATTGTTGTTTTTATGAACAACTCTTTTGCAACAAACATTGTGCAATGGGCTAGAGTGTATGAAACTCTAAAATGAATTATGAAAGTAAACCCAGAGGTATTGTATTATTATCAATATTCATAACATACATCTCATTCATAATGAAAGTATGGCCCTTGTGTTATTCATAACATCGAACATAAAAAGTTCTCTTATGAACAACCTTCTTGCAAGATACCTTATGCAATGGGATAGAGTTTGTAAAACTCTAAATGAATTATGAAAATAAATACAGACGGCAATACACCGATGGAAGGTATAGTAACATTTACTATGTTCCCTGTGTATACCTTAACCTTATTTCTAGCTAGTCTTTCAGGCCATAGTAGTTCTTACATCGAGTTGCAACATAATGCAATCGAGCGGGCATTTTTGTGATGAACTCACAATACCCAAGAATTAGTGATTAACATGTTTAACCATAATTCGCAAGAACTATATCTTTGACCAGCCTTCTATACATCAAAAACTTGTATGACATTCATACATGAGCTGGATATTCCAGTCTTCTTTCCTTTTGCCTTTATACTTCTAACAGTTTAACTTTTAGTATTTCTCCTACTCTCAGAAGAAGCACCCAACTTAAGAGTGGCATTAGCCCCGGACTTCCTAGGCGTGTAAGTCATACTAACACCCTTTGGACACTTCCTTTCTCTTTAAGTTGTTGTTTTATTCACCTTTCATTATATGACAGGTGTTCTTCTGGATCCCTTTCCCAACAGTCAAATGCATAGTAAACACTTTTACTAATACTTGCAAACAAACATTGCTTTGTTTGTATCTGAAAATAATTTCCAGTTCCATGAATATCATATAACTATCCCAACTTTCGAAGTTTGGGTTTCATGGAAGCAAACATATTCCACTTGACCGTAACAGAATTCTAGCTTTTGGATCGAAGGACGAGAGTCACATGATCCATAGCATTAGCGGGTGGATACGGAAAGCATGCGATAGGACAAAGTCCTTCTCGGCACTTTTGAGGACAATCCTCATATTACGTTACCAATCGTAAAGTTTTAACCAGATATTTAACAGCTATTCAATTTTAATAGGGAAGGTGGAAATGCGAGCCATTATTCTACAACTATTATGCAAGAAACACTTAGACAGTGTTCATAATTAATTGCACTGAGAATTAAACATGTTAATTCAACAGTGCGCTCCCACTCAAATCAATATCTCTCACAATTAATTTTGAGTGATACAAGATCCAGACTTCAATTCATCGCCATAGAATCATCATCTCATAATGGGAATTTTAATCGGTAGGCAACTTGCCGATCACATCTCTATGTGACTCTTGCTCATCTTTCGATGCGTGTGTTCCGAGCTCAGGACGATCCTGCCATGAACGTCAAGACAACCAAGTGATCTTGCTGCGAGGTCTGACCTCACCCGCCTCACACTTCTCTAATCGTTCGTACCCATGCATCCATGGCGCACCCCGAAAAGATAGGTGCCGTGACGGTGCTACACTTGGGAGAACACTAACTACTTGATATTTTAAGTGAGAGATCACCCTAATAAAAGCGACTACCGCGCAATCAAGAAGGGTGCATCATAAGGGATAAACATCTCAGGCAATTCATAATAGCATGATATGGTATAGCCCTTTCCGACGGAGAAGTATTTCATTTCTTCGTCTTCAGCATTCGCGTCGGTGTTCACCTTCGCGAAGATTGCCACCACCTTGTCGATGCACCAGATAATATTGCTATCTCTATAGCTAACAAAATAATGCATTACAACAAGGTTGACACGCAGGTCATTAAAGTGCAATCATATGGCTCCAGCCATCATGCCGAATCATGACACGCAGGTCATGTTAATCAAACTATATCATATAGTCATCTCATACATAATCGAATTAGTATGAGCACTGCTATACCACATCACATGCATATCCTGCAAAACCAAGTTAGACGCCTCTAATCGGTTTATGCAAAAATTATTTTACATGGCTTCTAAGGTTTTGACTTAAACCGCAGCTACCAACATTTTATCATCAAGTATGATTATTCAGGTTGCTAGATTAACATCTCGGGGTGTATGAAACACGGGATAATTAAATCCCGAGCCCCATACTAAACTTCGTCATACGCATGACCCCCGTGCAGATCATATCTGCAATGCCCTTTCATCTGCGAATTTCATCTTTCTTTTGACTACGGGAGAACCCAAAGAACTGATAGCACTTCCATGATCAATCAGGATCACGGATTGCCAGAACTTTGTCAAATTCCACCATGCTGTCTCGAGATTGAGCAAACGCAAATTCTAGGGAAGCAACAAGAACGTCGGGTAACAGATTTCATCTGTCACCCGCATAAATAATTTTCAGCAATAGATCTCATCCACTCCAAAATTATATTATGCAATACCCATACATCTCTATGTATTCTAGATCGCAACCTGCATCTACGCATAGCACGGCTCATGATGCCACTGTAGGGGAACGCAGCAGAAAACAAAAATTTTCCGACCTACGCACCAGCCCAGGACCACTATGGAGACTGCATACATGGTTTGATCTTTTTCGTTACCGACTCGTAGCGCAGCGGGAAGTAGAGTCGATGACGATCGGCGGTGCAGATCCCCGCAGCTAGGATTTACAACCTCCCAACCGCGAGGATGTATACCCTCATCTGCTCCTCAGACAGCCCTCCGGGAGGCGGTCGAACAGCCCCCCGGACGGTGTCGCGGACAGCCCTTCGGGAGGACCTTCGAAACTCGAACGGTCACTCGGACAGCCCTTCGGGAGGACCTTCGAAACTCGGACGGTCACACGGACAGCCCTTCGGGAGGCACTCACGAACTAAGACCGAAACTACGATCTCTCTACAGAGTTGCACACATATGGTGTCATCTATCCGGCAGGGCTTCGCCGTCCAGAACTAGTTCCTGCCGGAACCCAGACAGCCTTACGGCTCTACGAAACTCTTTTTGTGGGAGGGAGAGAAGAAGCCAGATAATGCATGGCATGTGTATGAGAGCAAGGGATGAGTGTGGAGGGCTGCCCCTCCACCTCTATTTATAGGAAATCCCAAGGGGGTAGGGTAGTTTCACAAAAAACCCAAAATGCACATGAATGAAGTCCTTCCACAAGGACCTAGGAGTGAAACCAAGGAACAAGAGGGTCCCCAAGGGGGGATACCCCATGTGGCCGGCCACACCCCCATGAGGAGCCCAAAAAATGGCTCCTATCCATCCATGTCATCCCCAAGATCTTTTGGAGCAAACCCCCAAAAGGTGGCTTTCCATAAAGTAACCATAAAGCTGATTTTCACTATTCACGACGACATTTTTCAGCGTCTGATCGAATTGAAAATATTTATGTGGGCTAAGAACATTTCCAGTACCCACTAAAATGATTTTCAACGCGTTCCGAAACAATTCCGGTTTTAGTGATTTTCATCTGCGAAACGCATCTGAAGTGGCTCCGGCAGCTCCGGAACATTTCCGGTTTTTATCTCAGAAAATTCCAAAAAGCTTCCAGAATGATTCTGGCATCCTCCAAGAATTATCAGGCATGTGCCGAAACCAATTTGACATAATGGTGTATCCCGAAACAACTTTTCGGTATCATCGAAACTTATCCGATGACCTCTCTCTGCGGTACGATTCCGCTGTGCGAAACTTTTCGGTATCCGAAACTTTTTCGGTGATTTTCTCTCAGACTCCCTGTCTAGTATTCAGCAGATAGATGACCCTTAAGCGTGTGACCCTATAGGTTCGGTGAAGTATAGACATGACCCGGAACCCCTTCCGATCAATGATCAACATCGGAGCCGTGGACACCCATATTGACCCCTATACCCACACGAATAAATATTCGAGTGAACCTCCAGTTGCCGTGTGCTATTCCTGTTGCTTTGCGATATGTTACAAATACCCGAGGTGAGACATATTGGCATTCCCGTGGATCAACAACTTGTCCACTATGCTAGTTACCTCGTTATCGGTATTGTTCTCTTTTCTCGTTATCGTGTTCCGGCATCCCCGTGATCAAATCACAAAGTGTCTGGCCAGACGATGATGGATACCGTAACACCGAGAGGGCCCAGAGATATCTCTCCATCGTCGGAGGAGCAAATCCCAATCTTGAGCTATCAAGTTACTTGACACACTTTTCCATGAACCCGTAAGCCGCCGTAATAGCCACCCATTTACGGATGACGTTTAACAAACCCCAAAGTTCATGAAGCAAGCATGAAGAAACTTGATACTCTCATGGTCTAAGGAATCATGCAAACGTTAACCATCTCTGTGTTATGTACCAATAAACTTGTGACGCATGAATCTCATAGCATAACATCAATCCGGGTCGATTCAACACAAATGTTCTCTTAACATTGTGCCCTCAAAGTTGCTGGCATAGACATGCCCATGACCAAGAAAACAGAATCATCATGCAACACTTGAGCTAGTCTTAGAGGCCAGACTAGGAATACTTCTTACCGTTTATTATTCCACACGTGCATATGAGTCTTCCTCCAAGCCTCGTGGATATTGCAGACTCGAGAATCATTGCAGTTATAGCATGGAACATAAACATAATTATGAACTCGGAGATAAATAATATCATTTATTATTGCCTCTAGGGCATATCTCCTACAATAGTTCCTATTCTGACTTATGTGAAATGTCTGAAGTGGTCTCCTAAATTGGTACACATTAAGGAAACAAAGCTTTCTACATAACTGCTCCTCTAGGTTCTCTCTTTCTTCACTGTACCACTTCCTTGGTTGTGCTTTATATGCTCTGCTCTTCCTTCCATTGGGCAGAATAAAAGGTGCATTCTCAGCTCCATCATCATATTCCTGCTCCAAATCACCTACATCTATCTCCTCATCTGATGATGGTACCCACACATCCTCAAATCTTTGCTCCAAGCTTGAATGTGACATGTTGGTTGGCCCTTTTCTTTTTTCCTTCTTCTTTGGTGGCTCCTGTTGTTGCTCCACCCGCTCCTCCACCTGCTCCTCCTCCTCATGCTCCATCTGCTCATCCTCCTCCACTTGCTCCACTTGCTCCTCTTCCTCATCTTCCCCATACACTTCATCCACATCAGTGTCTCCTTCAAAATGAAGGAGTGGGTCCTCTCTCTGCCTCCTCAAATCATTAAGCCTTTTAACAAAGTCCTCATCTGCATCCAGATCAGAGTCATCTTCAGTTAGAAGAACTGGTAGTTTTTGCTTAACCATTTGAACATGCTCAGATGCCTCCTTATGTTTCCTAAAGTTCTCAATCTTGGTTCTCCTCTTTAGCTCCATTAGTGTCTCCTGCTCATCTTGCTCCATAGCAATATCTAAGTTTGTGCTCTGCTGTGTGGAAAAGAACTGAAGTGGCTCTGACTACCTCTGTTTATTTGATTTCTCAGGTGATCTGAATAGAACTCCAGAAGGATTGACTTCATAGACAGGTTTTTCTCCTAATTGACTCAAAGGAACCTGCTCCTCATACAAATATCCTGCATTCAAATCTGCAGGTCTTGGATCAGTGGCCCTAATCACTGTCAAATTCACTACAGTCTGATCCTTATTAGCAATATGGTCAAGCATTTCATCCACCTTGTCATCATCAGAAATTTCTACCAATCCTTCAATACCCACACCAGGCTCCCTCACAAAGTAAATGTAATCATTCAGCCCATATCCCTCTGTCTCTATTAATGCTACCAAATTGTGATATGTGATGTCTGAAATGCAGAGGGATCTCTCCAAGTTGTCTCTTTCATGGAAGTGCATTCTAACTTCCCAAACAGCATCGTCCAAACTAGACAACAAAATAAAACAACAATTCTAATTAACATTGCATAATTACTATAAAAAAGTTCACAGTAATATGCCATAATTAACACTGCATATTAACAAAATATACTATACTTTGCTCTTATTGGCACTGCTCTAATTAACAATGCATAACTACAAAAGAAGCTACTATACTTTCCTCTTATTGCCACTGCTCTAATTAACAATGCATAACTACAAAAGAAGCTACTCTTATACTTTCCTCTTATTGCCACTGCTCTAATTAACAATGCATAACTACAAAATAAGGTACTCTAATTTGCCCTTTATTGGCACTGCTCTAATTAACAATGCATAACTACAGATGTAGATACTCTAATGTACTCTAATTAACACTGCATATTAACAATATAAGCTACTCTAATGTGTTCTGTATTGGCACTGCTCTAATTAACAGTTCACATTGCTACATATCAACTATATGAGTCTATGACAGTGGGCTATTCCCCTGCCCATCCCCCAAAATCAAATTGAGTGTTTCAGTACACAAGCTAGGGTTTAACACTGCAAATCAAAATAACCACACATACATACATCCCAAGATCCAGCCGTCGAATCCTAACCCTAACCCTAGAATCTGTACAAATGAGGTTAACTTACTAGACGCCGCCGAATGAAGAGCCCCACCGGTGGCTTTCCGTCGGATCCGCCTTCACGGCCCTGGCCCAAGATCTAGCCGCCGCGAACTCCAGCGAGTGCTGGGGGCTGGTGTTGGGGCTGCTGTCCGAAGGGGCGCCGGGGTTTGAGCTACCGCAAAGATCCGCCTCCGGTGGCCTGTCGTCTCCGCCACCGGCAGGCCCACCGCAGTAGCCGCCGCCACTCGCCGTCGCCATGTCTGAGCGGAGAGGGTGTGGGGGAGGGAAAGAGATGGAGAAGGGCTAGCGGGGAGGGACCGGTCAACGGGGTTCCGGCTCGAGTCGGCCCGCGCACGGCGTCTCACGACGTCTAACGAGTGAAACGGATGAACAGTTATGCCACGTCGACAAAAGCAGGCCCCACCTGTCATAATCACACTTAAAACGAGCGAACCGAGCGACTTGTGGTTTCTGCAAAAAATTATCCTGGGAATTAGTGTTTTTGGGCAGAAAACTAGAGACTTGTGATTTCTGCAACCCTAGCCTTCAATGTCGATGTTTTTTGCAATTCACTCCGGAGCCGAGAGACCCGACTCCAAGGCTCCAAGTGCTAGACCTTGCACGAGGAGCAACAAACCCCGGGCGGGAGGACCATGTCAAACTCCATGCCCGACGGCCAACCCACGGCGCCGGCCTAATGCTAACACACGCACCGGGACGAGGTGGGCACCCCCCGTCACAAGGGGGATGCTCATGGCAGCCAGCAACTCCGGCCGCCGAGCAACTGCGCCGACGCCAGCCGCACCTCCACCTTGACTCCCCACAGCTAGATCCGCCTCCGCCAGCGCAGACCACGGCCACCACCCACTGCCCCCTTACCCGCTTCCATGCCCGCGGGTGTTGGAAATATGCCCTAGAGGCAATAATAAATGGTTATTATTATATTTCTTTGTTCATGGTAATTGTCTATTATTCATGCTATAATTGTATTGTCCGGAAATCGTAATACATGTGTGAATACATAGACCACAACCTGTCCCTAGTAAGCCTCTAGTTGACTAGCTCGTTGATCAACAGATAGTCATGGTTTCCTGACTATGGACATTGGATGTCATTGATAACGGGATCACATCATTAGGAGAATGATGTGATGGACAAGACCCAATCCTAAGCATAGCATAAAAGATCGTGTAGTTTCGTTTGCTAGAGCTTTTCCAATGTCAAGTATCTTTTCCTTAGACCATGAGATCGTGCAACTCCCGGATACCGTAGGAGTGCTTTGGGTGTGCCAAACGTCACAACGTAACTGGGTGACTATAAAGGTGCACTACGGGTATCTCCGAAAGTGTCTGTTGGGTTGGCACGGATCGAGACTGGGATTTGTCACTCCGTGTGACGGAGAGGTATCTCTGGGCCCACTCGGTAATGCATCATCATAATGAGCTCAATGTGACTAAGGCGTTAGTCATGGGATCATGCATTGCGGTACGAGTAAAGAGACTTGCCGGTAACGAGATTGAACAAGGTATTGGGATACCGACGATCGAATCTCGGGCAAGTAACATACCGTTTGACAAAGGGAATTGCATACGGATTGATTGAATCCTCGACACCGTGGTTCATCCGATGAGATCATCGTGGAACATGTGGGAGCCAACATGGGTATCCAGATCCCGCTATTGGTTATTGACCGGAGAGGCGTCTCGGTCATGTCTGCATGTCTCCCGAACCCGTAGGGTCTACACACTTAAGGTCCGGTGACGCTAGGGTTGTAGAGATATATGTATGCGGAAACCCGAAAGTTGTTCGGAGTCCCGGATGAGATCCCGGACGTCACGAGAGGTTCCGGAATGGTCCGGAGGTGAAGAATTATATATAGGAAGTCCAGTTTCGGCCACCGGGAAAGTTTCGGGGGTTACCGGTATTGTACCGGGACCACCGGAAGGGTCCCGGGGGTCCACCGGGTGGGGCCACCTATCCCGGAGGGGCCCGTGGGCTGAAAGTGGAAGGGAACCAGCCCTTAGTGGGCTGGGGCGCCCCCCCATGGGCCTCCCCCCATGCGCCTAGGGTTGGGAACCCTAGGGGGGAGTTCCCCCTTGCCTTGGGGGGCAAGGCAACCCCTTCCCCCCCTTGTGGCCGCCGCCCCCCTTGAGATCCCATCTCTTGGGGCCGGCGCCCCCCCAGGGGGCCTATATAAAGGGGGGGAGGGAGGGCAGCATACTACAGCCTTGGGCGCCTCCCTCCTCCCCTGCAACACCTCTCTCTCTCTCTCGCAGAAGCTTGGCGAAGCCCTGCTAGAGACCTGCTACATCCACCACCACGCCGTCGTGCTGTTGGATCTCCATCAACCTCTCCTTCCCCCTTGCTGGATCAAGAAGGAGGAGACGTCGCTGCACCGTACGTGTGTTGAACGCGGAGGTGCCGTCCGTTCGGCACTCGGTCATCGGTGATTTGGATCACGGCGAGTACGACTCCGTCATCCACGTTCATTGGAACGCTTTCGCTCGCGATCTACAAGGGTATGTAGATGCACTCCTTTCCCCTCGTTGCTAGTAGACTCCATAGATGCATCTTGGTGAGCGTAGGAAAATTTTAAATTATGCTACGATTCCCAACAGTGGCATCATGAGCCAGGTCTATGCGTAGTTACTATGCACGAGTAGAACACAAAGCAGTTGTGGGCGTTGAGTTTGCCAATTCTTCTTGCCGCTACTAGTCGTTTCTTGTTTCGGCGGCATTGTAGGATGAAGCGGCCCGGACCGACCTTACACGTACGCTTACGTGGGATAGGTTCCACCGATTGACATGTACTAGTTGCATAAGGTGGCTAGCGGGTGTCTGTCTCTCCTACTTTAGTCGGAACGGATTCGATGAAAAGGGTCCTTATGAAGGGTAAATAGAAATTGGCAAATCACGTTGTGGTCATACGTAGGAAAGAAACGTTCTTGCTAGAAACCTACAAACCACGTAAAAACTTGCAACAACAATTAGAGGACGTCTAACTTGTTTTTGCAGCAAGTGCTATGTGATCTGATATGGCCAGAAGATGTGATGAATGATATATGTGATGTATGAGATTGATCATATTCTTGTAATAGGAATCACGACTTGCATGTCGATGAGTGTGACAACCGGCAGGAGCCATAGGAGTTGTCTTTATTATTTTGCATGACCTGCGTGTCATTGAATAACGCCATGTAAATTACTTTACTTTGTTGCTAAACGCATTAGCCATAGAAGTAGAAGTAATCGTTGGCGTGACGACTTCATGAAGACACGATGATGGAGATCATGATGATGGAGATCATGGTGTCATGCCGGTGACAAAGATGATCATGGTGCCCCGAAGATGGAGATCAAAGGAGCATGATGATATTGGCCATATCATGTCACTATTTGATTGCATGTGATGTTTATCATGTTTTTTGCATCTTATTTGCTTAGAACGACGGTAGTAAGTAAGATGATCCCTTATAATAATTTCAAGAAAGTGTTCACCCTAACTGTGCACCGTTGCGAAGGTTCGTTGTTTCGAAGCACCACGTGATGATCGAGTGTGATAGATTCTAACGTTCGAATACAACGGGTGTTGACGAGCCTAGCATGTACAGACATGGCCTCGGAACACACGCAATACACTTAGGTTGACTTGACGAGCCTAGCATGTACAAACATGGCCTCGGAACACGGAGGACTGAAAGGTCGAGCATGAGTCGTATAGAAGATACGATCAACATGGAGATGTTCACCGATGATGACTAGTCCGTCTCACGTGATGATCGGACATGGCCTAGTTAAACTCGGATCATGTTTCACTTAGATGACTAGAGGGATGTCTATCTGAGTGGGAGTTCATAATCAGATGAACTTCATTATCATGAACATAGTCAAAAAGGTATTTACAAATTATGTCATAGTTTGCGCTTTAGTTCTACTGGTTAAGATACGTTCCTAGAGAAAATTTAGTTGAAAGTTGGTAGTAGCAATTATGCGGACTGGGTCCGTAAACTGAGGATTGTCCTCATTGCTGCACAGAAGGCTTATGTCCTTAATGCACCGCTCGGTGTGCTGAACCTCAGCGTCGTCTGTAGATGTTACGAAACATCTGACATACACGTTTTGATAACTACGTGATAGTTCAGTGCGGTTTAGAATTGTGGCACCCAAGACGTTTTCGAAACGTCGCAGAACATGTCAGATGTTCCGAAGACTGAAATTGGGATTTCAGACTAGTGCCCACGTCAAGAGGTATGAGACCTCTGACAAGTTTCTTAAGCCTGCAAACTAAGGGAGAAAAGCTCAATCGTTGAGCATGTGCTCAGATTGTCAGAGTGCCACAATCGCTTGAATCGAGTGGGAGTTAATCTCCCAGATGAGATAGTGATAGTTCTCCATAGTCACTGCCAACAAGCTAGTAGAGCTTCGTGATGAACTATAACATATCAAGGATAGTTATGATGATCCTTGAGCTATTCGCGATGTTTGACACCGCAAGAGTAGAAATCAAGAAGGAGCATCAATTGTTGATGGTTAGTAAAACCACTAGTTTAAGAAGGGCAAGGGCAAAAGGGATACTACATGAAACAGCAAGTCGTTTGCTGCTCTAGTGAAGAATCCCAAGGTTGAACCCAAACCCGAGACTAAGTGCTTCTGTAATGAGAGGAACGGTCACTGAAGCGGAGCTACCCTAGATACTTGGTAGATGAGAAGGCAGACAAGGTCGACAGAAGTATATTGGATATACATTATATGAATGTGTACTTTACTAGTACTCATAGCAGCACCAGAGTATTAGACACCGGTTCGGTTGCTAAGTGTTAGTAACTCGAAATAAAAGCTGCGGAATAAACGGAGACTAGCTAAAGGTGAGATGACGATATGTGTTGGAAGTGTTTCCAAGTTTGATGTGATCAAGCATCGCATGCTCCCTCTGCCATCGAGATTTGGTGTTTGCGTTGAGCATGATTGGATTATGTTTATCGCAATACGGTTATTCATTTAAGGAGAATAATGGATACTCTGTTTATTTGAATAATACCTTCAATGGTCTTGCACCTAAAATGAATCTCGATTGTAGTGATACACATGTTCATGCCAAAAGATATAAGATAGTAATGATAGTACCACATACTTGTGGCACTGCAATTTAAGTCATATTGGTATAAAACGCATGAAGAAGCTCCATATAGATGGATCTTTGGACTCACTCGTTTTGAAAGATTGAGACATGTGAACCATGTCTATTGGTATATATGCATGAAGAAACTCCATGCAGATGGATCGTTTGGACTCACTTGATTTTGAATCACTTGAGACATGCAAATCATACCACATGGGCAACATGACTGAAAGTCCTCGTTTACAGTAAGATGGAACAAGAGAGCAACTTATTGGAAGTAATACATTTTGATGTATACAGTCCAATGAGTGCTGAGGCATGCAGTGGATATCGTTATGTTCTTACTTCACAGATGATTTGAGTAGATGCTGAGTGTATTTACTTGATGAAACACAAGTCTGAATTATTGAAAGGTTCAAGTAATTTCAGAGTGAAGTTGAAGATCGTCGTGACAAGAGGATAAAATGTCTGTGATATGATCATAGAGATCTGAGTTACGAGTTTGGCACACAATTAAGACATTGTGGAAAGTGTTTCACAATTAATACCGCCTGGAACACCATAGTGTGATGGTGTGTCCGAACATCATAACTGCACCCTATTGGATATGGTGCATACCATGATGTTTCTTATCAAATTACCACTATCGTTTATGGGTTAGGCATTAGAGACAACCGCATTCACTTTAAAAAGGGGGCACCACGCAATTCCGTTGAGACGACACCGTTTATAGAAACCTAAGTTGTCGTTTCTTAAAAGTTTGGGGCTGCGATGCTTATGTGAAAAAGTTTCAGGCTGATAAGCTCGAACCCAAAGCGGATAAATGCATCTTCATGGAATACCCAAAAACAGTTGGGTTTACCTCCTATTTCAGATCTGGAAGCAAAAGTAATTGCTTCTAGAAACGAGTCCTTTCTCGAGGAAAAGTTTCTCTCGAAAAGAATTGAGTGGGAGGATGGTGGAGACTTGATAAGGTTATTGAACCGTCTCTTCAACTAGTGTGTAGCAGGGCACAGGAAGTTGTTCCTGTGGCACCTACACCAATTGAAGTGGAAGCTTATGATAGTGATCATGAAACTTCGGATCAAGTCACTACCAAACCTCGTAGGACGACGAGGATGCGCACTACTTCAGAGTAGTGCGTGATCCTGTCTTGGAAGTCATGTTGCTAGACAACAATGAACCTATGAGCTATGGAGAAGCGATGGTGGGCCCATATTCCGACAAATGGTTAGAAGCCATGAAATCCGAGATAGGATCCATGTATCAGAACAAAGCATGGACTTTGGTGAACTTGCCCGATGATTGGCAAGCCATTGAGATAAATGGATCTTTAAGAAGAAGACGGACGTGGACGGTAATGTTACCGTCTATGAAGCTCGACTTGTGGCAAAGAGTATTTTCACAAGTTCAAGGAGTTGACTACGATGAGTTTTTCTCATCCGTAGCGATGCTTAGGTCCGTCGGAATCATGTTAGCATTAGCTACATTTATGAAATCTGGCAGACGGATGTCAAAACAAGTTTCCTTACTAGTTTTCGTAAGGAAAGGTTGTATGTGATACAATCAGAAAGGTTTTGTCGATCCTAAGGATGCTAAAAGGTATGCTAGCTCCAGCGATCCTTCCATGGATTAGAGCAAGCATCTCGGAGTCAGAATATACGCTTTGATGGGGTGATCAAAGTTTTTGGGTTTATACAAAGTTTGTTAGAAACTTGTATTTACAATAAAGTGAGTGGGAGCGCTACAACATTTCTGATAAGTATATGTGAATGACATATTGTTGATCCGAAATGATGTAAAATTTCTGGAAAGCATAAAGGGTTGTTTGAAAGGAGTTTTTCAAAGGAAGACCTGGATAAAGCTACTTACATATTGGGCATCAAGATCCATAGAGATAGATCAAGACGCCTGATGATACTTTCAAAAGACAGCACACCTTGACATGATTTTGAAAGAGTTCAAAATAGATCAGCAAAGAAGGAGTTCTTGGCTGTGTTGCAAGGTGTGAGTATTGAGTGAGACTCAAGACCTGACCACAGCAGAAGATAGAGAAAGGACGAAGGTCGTCCCCTATGCTTTAGACGTAGGCTCTATAGTATGCTATGCTGTGTACCGCACATATAGTGTGCCTTGCCATGTGTTGGTCAAGAGGGTACAATGGTGATCCGGGAAAGGATCTCATGACAGCGGTCGAACTTATCCTTAGTACCTAGTGGACTAAGGAATTTTCTCGATTATGGAGGTGGAAAGGAGTTCGTCGTAAAGGGTTACGTCGATGCGAACTTTGACACTAATCCGGATGACTCTGAGTAGTAAACCGGATTCGTATAGTAGAGCAATTATTTGAAATGGCTCCAAATAGCGCGTGGTAGCATCGACAAGATGACATAGATATTCGTAAAGCACACGGTTCTGAAAGGAACAGACCCGTTGACTAATAACCTCTCTCACAAGCATAACATGACCAAACCAGAACACATTGAGTGATAATCACATAGTGATGTGAACTAGATTGTTGACTCTACTAAACTCTTTAGATGTTGGTCACATGGTGATGTGACCAGTGAGTGTTAATCACATGGTGATGTGAACTAGATTATTGACTCTAGTGCAAGTGGGAGACTGTTGGAAATATGCCCTAGAGGCAATAATAAATGGTTATTATTATATTTCTTTGTTCATGGTAATTGTCTATTATTCATGCTATAATTGTATTGTCCGGAAATCGTAATAAATGTGTGAATACATAGACCACAACCTGTCCCTAGTAAGCCTCTAGTTGACTAGCTCGTTGATCAACAGATAGGCATGGTTTCCTGACTATGGACATTGGATGTCATTGATAACGGGATCACATCATTAGGAGAATGATGTGATGGACAAGACCCAATCCTAAGCATAGCATAAAAGATCGTGTAGTTTCGTTTGCTAGAGCTTTTCCAATGTCAAGTATCTTTTCCTTAGACCATGAGATCGTTCAACTCCCGGATACCGTAGGAGTGCTTTGGGTGTGCCAAACGTCACAACGTAACTGGGTGACTATAAATGTGCACTACGGGTAGCTCCGAAAGTGTCTGTTGGGTTGGCACGGATCGAGACTGGGATTTGTCACTCCGTGTGACGGAGAGGTATCTCTGGGCCCACTCGGTAATGCATCATCATAATGAGCTCAATGTGACTAAGGCGTTAGTCACGGGATCATGCATTGCGGTACGAGTAAAGAGACTTGCCGGTAACGAGATTGAACAAGGTATTGGGATACCGACGATCGAATCTCGGGCAAGTAACATACCGTTTGACAAAGGGAATTGCATACGGATTGATTGAATCCTCGACACCGTGGTTCATCCGATGAGATCATCGTGGAACATGTGGGAGCCAACATGGGTATCCAGATCCCGCTGTTTGTTATTGACCGGAGAGGCGTCTCGGTCATGTCTGCATGTCTCCCGAACCCGTAGGGTCTACACACTTAAGGTCCGGTGACGCTAGGGTTGTAGAGATATATGTATGCGGAAACCCGAAAGTTGTTCGGAGTCCCGGATGAGATCCCGGATGTCACGAGAGGTTCCGGAATGGTCCGGAGGTGAAGAATTATATATAGGAAGTCAAGTTTCGGCCACCGGGAAAGTTTCGGGGGTTACCGGTATTGTACCGGGACCGCCGGAAGGGTCCCGGGGGTCCACCGGGTGGGGCCACCTATCCCGGAGGGCCCCGTGGGCTGAAAGTGGAAGGGAACCAGCCCTTAGTGGGCTGGGGCGCCCCCCTTGGGCCTCCCCCCATGCGCCTAGGGTTGGGAACCCTAGGGGGGAGTTCCCCCTTGCCTTGGGGGGCAAGGCAACCCCTTCCCCCCCTTGTGGCCGCCGCCCCCCCTTGAGATCCCGTCTCTTGGGGCCGGCGCCCCCCCCCAGGGGGCCTATATAAAGGGGGGGAGGGAGGGCAGCATACTACAGCCTTGGGCGCCTCCCTCCTCCCCTGCAACACCTCTCTCTCTCTCTGTCGCAGAAGCTTGGCGAAGCCCTGCCAGAGACCTGCTACATCCACCACCACGCCGTCGTGCTGTTGGATCTCCATCAACCTCTCCTTCCCCCTTGCTGGATCAAGAAGGAGGAGACGTCGCTGCACCGTACGTGTGTTGAACGCGGAGGTGCCGTCCGTTCGGCACTCGGTCATCGGTGATTTGGATCACGGCGAGTACGACTCCGTCATCCACGTTCATTGGAACGCTTCCGCTCGCGATCTACAAGGGTATGTAGATGCACTCCTTTTCCCTCGTTGCTAGTAGACTCCATAGATGCATCTTGGTGAGCGTAGGAAAATTTTAAATTATGCTACGATTCCCAACAGCGGGATGGACAACGGAACCTACAACCGGCAGCAGCCAAGCCCGACGACCTCAGGACGACAGGCCACGTCGCCACCAGCTCCAGCCGCGGGAGCACGCAGGGCACCAGATCTCCCGCCGCCATCGCGCTCCCAGCATGAACTGCCGCAATCCAGGCCGCCCGAGGACGCCCGCAACCCCGGAGCCCTCCACGCAACCTCCAGGGGCCAGGGGCAACCGCCGCTAGCCACCAGTGTCGTGCCGCCATGTCCCCCACCAGCACCGCGCCGCTGCTCGGGGAAGCTGCCCCGCGCCAACTCCCGTCGAACGTGGAAGAGAGACCACCCCGCCGCCGCCAACGCCAACAGGGCTTCGCTCGCCAGCGCACTCCGGCGGCGGCAGGGGAGGGAAGGGAGGAGAGGGAGCCGAAGTCTCTGGGGCTAGGATTTGCCCCCGGTCGCTCGCTGGAGCGACACGGGGGAGGGCGGATTTTTTTTCTGAATCATATGTGACACATCGACCTTAACAGTATCTCCAAGAAAGCAAAATAGCACTGAATCCCAGCATGATCGAATCGCCACCTATTTATACAGTAGCTGATAGCATCAGGCTAAGCCAGCGGCAATTCAACATTCAGTAGTTTGAACTAGCACAGAAACCGGATAGAAATTTAACAACGCACAAATGGGGACATCATGGAACATAAGAACAAATCCAACATTGAAATCTCCCCGCCTGATACAACAATCAAAGTGCAGGCAAGATCGATTGACAGGTGAGGTTACCACAACATGCTTGAAAATCATGAAGCCAAATTAAATGAACCGCAATGTAAGTGCTAATTATGCATTCAAACAATAGGATGTAACTTCAACCTTTGTGCCAGTTGACGAATGTCTACATAAATTCTGTGCAAATTAACAATTAATTCCTACAAGTCCATTTCACAGGTGACCGGTGCTAGGTGCATGCCACATACCGGGTCCACGTCCAGCACACAAATCGGAAGAGCATACGGCCCACAACCCATTTCTGCATCTCCGCCACTGGAATGCGACTCTATACACCTGCCGAGCAAGAAATATCATCACTGATCAGTCAAACATATGTGTACTATATATTTATTCAGGAAAATCATTGGGAGCTATTCTCATAATTTTTATATTAAGTCAAGCATTAAACATTCTGCATGGTTGAAATTGCGTCAAAAGCACGAAAGTTGGAACATATCAGCATTATTAGACAAAACCAGAAATTTGAAACAGAGAACAGCAATATGCCATTTCTAGTGTAAAGAGCACATTAACTTGTAATACTAGCAGTCTTGGCACATCTAGTCCGATTAGTGGCTAACAGAACACCGAACACATGAGGGGCATATGGAGTAGGAAAACATAAACATCTGATTTCTTGCTCACAGGCATACTTTTTAGAAATATATGAGGTACCTATTCACTAACAAATCAAATTTCATTAAAATTATGTACTACAAGCCTCAAGCAAATGGTCGTGCATCATCTTTTAGTTGATACCCCCACTGGTCCAAAATGATTCTCACTTTGTTTTAGTCTGCATAGCATCACAAAATACTTTCACCACTACTTTAATGATAATATGCTATAAAATATTCAAAAATGTAATTAGTGATGAAAGAAGCTTTTATGATGAATCCAATTATGTTATTTTGATCATGTGTTCAATATGGAGTATTAAACATCAATGCTGGCAAGATTGAAGAATGACCACACACACAAAGCATAGCTTACATATAGTTTAGACAAGCCAATTATATTAGTGGCTAATTGACATTTACATAATTTTCAAGTTTGCGCACAATGTGTGGATTGTTTTCACTTTCAGTGAGATTTCGATGAATTTCACTTAATTTCTTATTTCAGCAGTCAATGAAACATTTACTTTTCGGCCAAAATATTTCTGCAATTTCAGTAGTACACATGAATTCAAATATTTTTCATAAAGAATTTTAAAAAATAAAAATATTTAATGACTTCAAGTGAATATTTCGGCCTTTTGACCGAAACACAAACCAAAATCACTGAAATTCACTGAATTTCAGTGGTTCCGGTTCGTGCTGAAATATTTTTGATACTGAAAGTGAAAATCCCCATGATTAGGAAATGTTTAACCAAACAACCTCTATCTCGAATAATCATACATAAACTACAATAGCTGCAACCAAAGCAATAAACATCAGCATACAATTTAATGAAGCTATACTCTTCAAGTATTGTAACAATCACTAGTTTGCTAGGTATCACAAAGATCCCAAATAACCACAAAAGTGAAAGGGCATGGCAACTAGTAAAACTAAAACAAAAATCCATGAGCATTTGTACTACTTAGCATGACAACATTCTCATCTCTGAGAAGGAATGATCATATCCACACACCGGGAATTGCGAGGGGACCCAAGTCATCAATCATCAGAGGGACTAGATCTATAAGATCCAAAAGTGCCACAACAAACTTTGGGAGTACCAATGAGAAGCTAAACCAAAAGCAAGGAAGCTGGATGGAAGGGAGGGCATAAGAAAGGGGGTAGAACATCCATACATAGAAGATAATGGGGTAACTGAAGGCAAGGCATAAGAAAGGAATGGAGTGTCGTTCAGGAAGTGAAGAGGCAGCAATTCGGTACTTGATACATGGGGTGACTGAAGGCAAGGCATGTCTAACGGGGCAATCATCTTATGTATTGATCAATAGCTCAGCTTCGTCGCCTCCACCACTAACGCATTTTTTTTCAGGCATTACAAGTAAAATAAAAAAATGTGTCATGTGGAAATATTAATTATCAATAAACAAGAAAAGGGTTATTATGCTACAAACCCTAAGAACGAGGTCGATTACGGATTTAAGATTATTAGCAAATATCCGCACCGGTAAGTACATAATAGTACTGAATGAAAAA
This sequence comes from Aegilops tauschii subsp. strangulata, assembly GCF_002575655.3. Lineage (NCBI taxonomy): Eukaryota > Viridiplantae > Streptophyta > Magnoliopsida > Poales > Poaceae > Aegilops > Aegilops tauschii. The sequence continues at coordinate 30,842,034 of NC_053040.3, read as the reverse complement.
AATACAACTGGCCGTAAGCTTCCAAATGTACCTAGTCAGCTACCTACTTGACATCTTAGTTGGTTCAAGTTAGTTTTTCATGTAATCAACTTCCAAATGTTGTGCATCTCATCTTGAGAAATAAAGAAGACACTGCAGCCTGCACCAATGCAGTACACAAAACGCCAAGACACAACTATAGAAGAGAACACTACAGAACACTTGCAATTGTTAGCTTAACACGAATGGATGTCAACATAGTTACATCAACCAATTGTCTAAATTAACTTGGTATGTGATACCCACAGTGTAAAGGCATGGTAACTTATCTATTTTGATATATGTAAAGGCATGCCATTACCTGCAGCAAAGACACTTTCAAATGGATGATAGCAGGATATCACGGTGAGATCGGGAAGTTTCTTGAGCTGCAGTGACTCAAGATGGATCATGAGTGTGTGCTCATCACCGTCCACAGGAACACCACATTATTGTCCTCAGCAAACCCTACTATGAATGTGTGCACTCTCTCCTCCGAATTAAGGGGAATTAGCTTGTCCAGTTCAATGGTTCTTCCCAGCTCCCATGAAGCAACACCATCACTATTTGTCTTTCTCTTCCATAATTGGACACTGAAGTCTGACTTTGACAGGAAGAGGAAACCAAGGCCACCACTCTCTGTCCGCAAAACTGTGAATTCATGTTTTCCTTCGGTAAACACATCGACCGGCGCCGGTATCACGGGGATGCTCCGCTTCACCAAATCAAACCCGAGAATACCAACCAAATTCCCGACAAGCATCCAGTAAAGGGAATTTTCAACCAGCACAGCCGCCTTGGGACGATAAACCCTGGTGTAAAGGCTGTTCAAGTCGAACCTGGGCAGAAGCGGTGCGGAGATGACATCACCCCAAACCAAGGTTTTGGTTACCAGTCGAAATTTCAAGATTTCCCGTGGTTACCGCGTATTTCCGTGCCCCTCGGTAAATCCACATACCGAGCAAAAAATACCATTATTTTTGAAAATTTTGAATTTTAACGCTCGATTTGTAGTAAAGTGCCTAGGATCTAATTAATGCAAAGAGAGTTGATTCTGACATGTTCATAGCAACCTAGTTCCTGTTTTGACAGGTCTTTGATTTGAATGTTCGTTCATTCATTTATTTGAATTCAAAATTCAACTATAAAATTCGTTCGAAATATTCTCGGTATTTCCCGGTAACCGTGGTAACCACGTTTATCAGTCACCCTTGGTAAAATTGCCTCATTCGGTAACCAAAACCTTGCCCCAAACACCGGTCTCCGACGAGTAGACGCAGACCAGCGCTCGTATATGGTGTATGTCATCGTTGTTGTCCACCACTAGCAAGACCACCTGAAAGTGCTGGACGTCTCCGGCGGCACGAAGCACCGCCCCGTGGATCGCAGCCATGTTCACATGCCCCGTGAACCTCGGGGGAAGGGCGATGCGGTGCTGCTCGGCGGTGACGGGATCGCACACCAGGACCTGTTTTCGCGGTACATTGAAGAGGAGCACGAGGCCGTGGCGGGATCCGAGCAGAAAGGTCTGGTCCCCGTCATCCAACTGCAAGATGAAGCGCCCGGGCGGGACACGGTCGGGACTCTCCAGCGTCGGCACGAAGTAGAGGCCGCGAGTGCCCATGTCGAAGAAGCCGACGAGGGGAGGGTTGCGGCGGTGGCGGAGGCGTAAGCGGCGGACGAATCACGGGTCGGAGACGAGGCGGCGCCAGCGTCCGCAGACGAGCGAGGCGCGCGGGAGGGAGGAGGGCTGCGGGGTGAGGCGGAGGAGTACCTCAGTGAGGAGATCTTCGTCTTCCAGCGGCGGCGTCGCCGCCGGTGATGTGTGGCCGCTGCGGAGGGTCGCCGTCATCTCGGCCTCCTCACTTCCTCCCCACGGTGCGGGTGTGAAGAAGCAGCCACGATGTGAAGAGAAGTGGACCGGCCCAAATGTTAAAAGAGATTTAAGCCCACGAGCCCTCTAAAAAAGATTTAAACCCACGATAATTTAGAATTCCTGCGTAATTTTGTTTTTGTCCTATAAACATGCGTGCATGTACGTATATAAATTTCACTACTCCTAGAACACATCTTTTTTTTCTACGAAAAGGACCTCTGATTTATATTGCAACCAAACAGTGGTACAAAGCACCCCAACAAAATAAGAAAGTACAAACAGGTCCCTGGGGAACCAACCCACTCCTCCAACCACCACGGGCTGCCGGCGCGCCGCCACTGCCGCTACCGCTGCTCCCACACAGAGCTGGCGTGACCTTGTAATCTGCAGATAGATTGAACACGGACGGGAAGTCTTCAACCTCGGCCCTAGAGGACCAGTACGATGGAGAGAGAAGAAGGACAACCATCAGTACACCACACCAGCGACAATACATCTCAGAAATCCTTGGAGCACCCCCACAAGCATAGGACCCTGCCTCCGCAGCGACGCCAGGGAAGACGCGGCACCACGACGAAGAGGTAAGGTAGAGCGAATCCTAGAAGGCCAGGACGCCGACGCCGTTTCGCCGCCTAGCCCGAGGAACGAAGAACTCTAGTAGTCCAAAGACCCCCAGGAGAAAAATCATCCAACAGATCGCCACAGCCTTGAACGAACCTGAGATCCAAACCATCTCACTGCGCGTTGCTCCCACGGGCGACGGGGAGGGCGACCTAGCCACCGCCGCCAGCGCCCCCTCCTCCCGCCTCCTCCTCCCTCGCCGTCGCCAAAGGGCGGGGCCGGGCGAAGGCCCCTTTCGTCCCTTCGTGCGGGGAGGCCGGCGCGGGCCGTCAGCCCTGGACTGGGTGGTGGCGCTCTCGTGGGGCTCCTCCTATGCATGCTCAGTTTCGGTCAGCTAATACAACACTAAGAATACTGCCAATTAACATAGAAAATGAGCAACATCATACAGCCCAAATACTGCTAATTTGAAAAGGAAAATTAAGAAGCAGGACATAGCCAAAATTCAGCAATAGTTCCACATTACATTCACTGCTTTTTATTATCTCTCAACCTGCCACAAAGCCAAAGTACTGCTTAATTCACCCTCATACTAACTAAGCCAACACTACCATTACACTTTACACAGACAAATGGTAAAACAACTGAAACAAGCCAGAACAGCATTGCAAGTTTCTTCATTTTCTGAACTTTAGAAAGCTTCTGTGCACCTAGCTTTTCTTGAATCTCTGGCTTCTTTGCAAACTCTGAAGCTTGCTGTCACAACTTCAGCATGTGTGTCCAACTTGCTTCCAGCCAGTAGAAGTATTTACATCCATCAGCCTACCAATTATGCACACAAAAGAGCAAATCAAATTTCCTGATGGAATAATTACCAAAATTAGTAATCTAATATTACCATTACCTCCGCCTGGTTGTAAACATGGTCACAGGATCGTACACATATGGAATAATTACCAAAACTAGTAATCTAATTTTAGCTGGATCTCATACGGTTTCAGCTATTTTAAACGAGTACAAAAATCTCATACTAGTTTGATGTTTTCTTTTGTCCTGATATTAGCTGATGTTTCTTTTCTTTCTACTTTCTTCAGCAATATATGTTGAATTGTTTCCTGAGCAATATATGTTGAACTGTTTCCTGAGCAATATATGTTGAACTGTTTCCTGAACTTGTTTCTCAAATATAGGTCAAGAAAACTGTTCTCTTGGCAACAAAATTGAAGCCGGAGTACCAAAAAATAATTAATACGACAAAAATATACCCGGAAAACACAAAGAAAATAAATGAAGTATGCTAAAAAGAACAAATTAATGTTCAAAGAATACAATAAAATGTATGTATATATATGAAGAAAAAAAAGTTGAGGAAAAAGCATAGAATACTGAGACAAGAAGTATAAGCAAATACATTGTTCGTGCCACAAAGTAGCGGCAAATAAATGGAACACATGTTCTCAGAAAAGAAAGAAGAAGTTTCACGTATGGCCGGATATTTGTTCGCTCTCTTCTTCCAGTTGAAAAGTATAATCCACTTGAATATATGTGCTCATCCATATCTCCTGCTCTCCCTTTACCTACAACAAATTTAATTATGTTTTTACTTGTTAGAAAAGAACATAATCAAGTGTCAAAAAAATGGGTCAAAAAATATGTTTCTTGTAATATGAGGTAAAGTATGTCTATATACCACTAAGACTTGTTCAAATTCCAAGGCAAAAGTACTCCTTGAGATTCATTTGAATATGCGGAATCCCTGATGAATAAAGATAAAATGCATAAGAGAAACTACATGGATAGAAAAAATAGGCTCCAAAAACTTAACAAACTAGAGTGAAGAAAGAAGAACTACATGTAGCTGCAGGAATGATTTCACCACCGGGAATTGAATTTCGTTGTCTTTACAGTTGACTATGGAATATAAGAACTTTTCACGAAGAGCTTGCACATCATCCTAAGGGATGAATGCAGAAAAATCAATGTTATAAGCTTTACCAAAATAAAAAAGAAGCAAACGCGTGGAATCGAACCCCTGACCTCAGGAGAGATTTTAGCAAGGCTAGCCAGCCGAACTAACAAGGTGGAGCGCTATAAATGCAGCGCAAACCTTAAACTACAATGTACAGCGGAAATATCCTTAAAAATTGCATTCAACATTTTTATGATATACGTTGAACAAAACTTAAAATACAGTGACGTTTTTTGCAAAACATATTGAACAAAAAAATACTAAAAACGAACATTTTATAGTATACATTGAACAAATGTCTTAATATACGATGAACAAAATTTAAATACACAATAAACATTTTCTAAAAATACATTGAACAATTTCATTTTGTAATACATGATGAACATTTTTTTAATACATGATGAACATTTTTATAATGCAAGGTGAACTATTTCATGGTATACAATGAACATTTTCCTAATATGATGAATTTTTTTGTTATACTTGATGAACTTTTTATATAATACGCAATAAGAGAAGTAGAACAGAAACAAAAAAAGGGAAACATAAAATAAAAAAACGAAAGGAAAAAAGGAACCAAAACATAGAAGAAAAACGAAAGAAAAAAACCCCCGCAAGAAACAAGGAAACAGCAGCAAACCAAATCTGTACGTGGGCCGGCCCATGTGGTGACTCCCTTCAGCGAAGGGTCATCCTTTTGACGCCTGCGGGCGTCAAATAGGATCTGCCCGTCATCTCGCCCTCCTCACTTCCTCCCCAAGGTGCGGGTGTGAAGCAGCCACGATGTGAAGCGAAGTGGACCGGCCCAATATCCCACGCCCCTTTACTAAAATTTAAACCAACGATAATTTGGAACTCCTGCGTGATTTTATTTTGGTATAAACATGCGTGCATGTACGTATATAAATTTCACTAATATACATCTCACTGCTGGTACATATAAACGTAAGTCATGATCCATGATAACTTGATGTATGTGCACAATATGGCTAGACGGATGCACCGGTTGAGGAAGCCTACTCTCTTGTTTAAGTTGGACATCAAAAAGGCTTTTGACTTCGTGCGGTAGAACTATCTGTTGGAGCTTCTCCGTCGTTGCGGTTTCCTAACCAGATTCAGAGATATGATTGCCGTCCTGTCGTGGTCCTCATCCTCCAGAGTTCAAATCAATGGTATTCTAGGTGGGCCTATATGGCATGGCAAGGGCCTTCGTCAGGGAGGTCTGTTGTCGCCTCTACTGTTTGTCCTGGCAATTGACCCCATCCAGAGCATCATTGACACCGCCACATGCCATGGCAAGTTCACCTGATAGGCGGGAGGAGCACCTGCATGCGCACCTCCCTGTGCGTAGACGAAGCCACAATCTTTGTATTTCCCTTTAAGGAGGACGTTCACCAGTTTACCTCTCTGTCGGAGGGCTTTGGTCAGGTCAGCAGCCTTGTGAAAAATTTGAAGAACAGCTTGGTGGCCCCTATTCGCTGCGACGGTCTCAATCTAGACGACATCCTCGAGTGCTTCCCGGCTACTCGCGCTGCCTTCCCACTGAGATACCTTGGACTGCGTCTTCCGTTCCATCGTTTGCGGAAGGTCGATCTCCAACACCTCGCGGACAAGGCCGTCGGGAAGCTAGTGCCTTGGCAGGGTCGGCTCATCACGACTGTGGGGAGGGCTGAGCTCATCAAGTCTGTGCTTCACAACGATCTCTGTCTAGGACGACAGGATGGCACGCTTCTGGCTCTCCCCCTGGCTAGATGGAGTGAAGCCCAAGGACATTGCATCGACCATTTTCGCGATCTCTGTCAACAAGAACAAGTCTATGTGGGAGGTCTTGCTTGAAAATCATTGGATCCAATGGATCATCATGTCCGGAGGCCTCTCTGTGGAGCACATTGAGCAGTTCTGCGCCCTTTGGACGAAGCTCACTACGGTACACCTTCAGGATGAGCTACCCGATGATATCAAGTGGACTTCACCGCCGACGGTATTTATTCCTCGGCCTCGGCCTATAGGGCCCAATTCGAGGGTGTGGTCGCCTCCAACATGACCACGATGGTGTGGAAGAACTGGGCACTGCCCAAGTGCAAGTTCTTTGCGTGACTAGTTATGGAGGATAGAATTTGGACGGCAGAAAGATTGCAAAGAAGAGGGTGGCCCAACTGCAATTTGTGTTAACTTGGCAAGAGGGAACCAGACACCGCAGCTCATCTTCTCTTCCAATGCAGGTTCTCGGACCGCATTTGGAATGCGATCGGAGTTTGGATGGATGCCCCTGAGCTGGATGTTGCGGCCTGGAACGGGATCCCCACGGTCAAAGAGTGGTGGACGGCGGTGGTTCTTAGGCGTGGCCACAGGAGGAAGGCGATTTCATCACTCATCATGCTTGTTGCTTGGGAAATGTGAAAATAGAGAAACGCGAGGGTGTTTCAGCATGTATGTAGGTTGCCAAACGTGTTGGTCGAGGCTATTAAAGCCGGGGCGAGGCTCAGGACTATCGCAGGGGCGACCCATTTGGGTTTTTTGATGCCGCGAGAGCAGGCTTGTGTTTTCTTTCCATTTGTGTGAGGTGTAATGGCCCTCTACAGACTTTGTTATTTCCCCCTTTTTAATGAGATGAGGCAAAGCTTTTTCCTCCGTTTAAAAAAAAGATCAGACTCCAACGACCACCGTTGCTATATTTGACCAACTTACAATCACCATGCACTTACTTTCTTCATTCAAACATTTATATTCAACCACTACTAGTATATATGCTTCAACCATTGTTGTTTTCTTTACTTCAATGCTTTTATTCCTATATACAAGTTTTTTCTTCATTTTACTGAATTTTTGGGTAGATCACTTGGTTACCTTAAACCCATGCAGGCTCTGGTTGGGGGTGTGCAAATCTGGCCCTCTTGGAGAAACATGCCCGCATGATCGTCAAAGCGCTCAGCATATCCCTGGAGGTACGCTCAAACCGACTGTTTCCAGCAAGGTAGGCTTGTCGCGGACAGGGGAGGGGGAATGCGACTCCGAGGTCATACAAGCAAGAAGAAACTGGGTCACTGCCCACCAATGCCACACCCTATTTACCCCCATTGGCTCCATGAACAGAGTTTGAAAGCGGTTCACTTCAAGAGCAGTTTGACAGGCATGCATCTCTCTCAAAAAGACCCTGAAGTGTGCAACAGTGAATATGCATCATCAGGGATCCTATGCTTCCTATTGTGCAGGGCCATGGTCATACACAATCGTCACAAGAAACACAAACCACCACAGAAAATAGACATCATAAGTTTACGACATACCGCAAAGGCTCGATGCTTTGAACTTGCAGCGCCTTCTTTTGTTTGTCCTCCTGCGAACAATTAGACCGGCATCAACACTGATACAAACACTACTGAATTCCATTTTATTCCTCTGCTATCCTGCTGCACCTAATGAACTGACAGATAAAATTGTATCAATCACCTTGACAGGGCGTCGCATGGGGAAGATTGCGACATTCGCGAGCCAATCTGCGAGGGCGGTGTGCGCGCTCTCAGCGATGGGATCTTTCTCCAGGGCCGTCCTCCGCCACCCGGCAATCATCCTCCGTCCTACAACAACCCTGCCATTTACGAGGTTTTGTTTTTGGCGGGGTGCCATTTATGAGGTTGACTTGTATGTAACCCATCCATGATGTGAATTTGTTTGTAGGGGTTGCATGAAATCCTGAGTTTATCCGGCTCTTACAATCTGAATGATGGCCAGCAAAATCAAACTGACAGGATCAGCGTCACGCTCTGCAACCCGGAGAGGCATGTCATTGAAGGTGTTCTTGGTGGAGCATTGGTAGCTGTCAGTACTGTGCAGGTAACAACAATCTACCAGATCAATCCATCCGTTAATATTCAGAATATAGAACAAAGCTCCTGTTTCTACCTTTTTTTGTTCCTAAACAGATAACAGTATCATATACGAGCTCATCTTCATCCCCGCCTCCGGACAAAAACGACCCCGCGTCGCCCGCAGCGACTCAGGGGATCTCGCGCCGCCGCCTCTTAGTCCGCCGTCTACAATCCTGTCTCGCCGCCATCAGAGGCTAACCGCCAGAAAAGCCTGCGCGGATACCTAGGACGATGGCGGCCGGCGGGGCGCTCCGCTTCTCCATCGGAAGCTTTTTCCTATCCCAACGGTCCCTCGATCTGTTGCATGGCTGCATGGATCTCCAGCGGCCTTGTATGCAGCACTTGATCTGCGGCACAACTCGGCGACCGGCGGCTGCACGTATCTCTGACCACCTTTGCATGCTGTACTTGATCTACTACACGACTTGGTGTCCGGTGGCTGCACGTATCTCCTGCGGCCATGGGAGCACCACCTCGATCTGCCGCACGGCTCAACCACCGGCGGCTGCACGTATCTCCGGCGGCATTGCATGCAGGACTTGATCTGCTGCACGGCTTGGCGGTGAGCGGCTGCAATCTCATGCGGCCATATGAGCAGCACTCCGACGGCTACGGATCTCGTGTTCCTGGCCCAGATATGTTCCCCTCCGGCGGCAGTCCTAGGGTCCTTCTAGTGCAAGATGGTGTTCTGCTTGATGCCGACCTTCATTCATCTGGCCGTTGACGATTTTCTGAAGGCTCCGCTAGAGATCTTCATTAGGTGCTTGACGCAAGTAGATTGCTGGATCGGATCGGATTCGGTCGTGTGCGCCCTATTTCAGCACGTGTGGCTTCAGGAGGGTGTCACGCAAAACTTCGTTGTCTGTTGATATTATGGGACATGTCGGTATTTCGATTTTCATGACGAAGACAGCGGCGGAGAATGTCATGATAGCTGAGGTTTGAGACCTAGTTATGGCGGATCGAGTCTTCGAGGCGAGGGGGAATTTGCTTGGTGATTCCTAACTCGTAGCAGCGGCATCGGCAAGTCGGGGCGGCGGCACAGGAGGAGTATAAAGTCTTAGCTTTCAGGGTGTAAACCCAAGGTTCGGCCTTAATTTGTTGCATAGTGGCCTTGTTAAAGGCATTGTTTTGGGAGCGCAGATTTTTTTCAGGGTGAAAACCTAAAATGTACGATGGGGCCATGATGGCGCTTTATGCGCTGTTTCCTTCTTGGATGCGTCGCTTTTGGAGAATTTGGACTTCGGGTATCGTCTTGGTGGTGGTTCTTGCTGTTGTTACAAGAAACTGATCACTTCAGCGGGATCTTTTGTTTCTTCTTATTCTTTTTATTTTTGGGTTGTGTACATTCGTAATGTCTTGGACATTTTGTTGTTGCAGAGACTGGGTGTAATCGGTATCTTCGTGATATTAATATATTCTCTTTGTTAAAAAAACAGTACCATATACTCTCTCTTCCTCCCATAATATAAGAGCGCTTTTATACTATGGGGCAGAGGGAGTAGAACACAAAGGTTTGTAACTTTGTTTGGCATGTCCAGGTGGTGCTAGGGAATTATGTGCAAGGAGGGTCCAAATCAAAGTCCAAGAAAGCCGGGAAACCGCCGGCCTGGTTTTCGGTCCTCCGGGCTCGCTCACCGGCGCTGGGCCCGACGTGGCATCACCCAGCTCAGGAAATAACCAAAACCTAACATCGCCGCCCTCCATTATGATGACGGGAGGGTGGCCTAGCTCTGGGATAGTTGACACGAGAAGTTCCAACATTGATACCAACTCTTCTAGAGGATAGCTCATATTTGTCGACACTTACATCTCCTGACAGATTTTTCTGTTTCCAAAAGTACCATATGTATACTTTGAAATAGCTGATTTGGTTTTTCATATCACTAGGTGAATGCCCGTGCGTTGCTACGGGAGCCGAAAATTTTCATGCTTATATTTGGCATACCAGCTTGTGTCACCTGTCCTGTCCATCTTACCTTCGTCGAGTCCAATATTCGAAGGCGCTTAGGCATATCTTCCTCAGAAGCCCGGGTTTTTGAATGAAAATGCGGGACCATTCTATCTCATTGTGAATGAAAGAATGGCAGATGAATTATTACAAGGTTTACATGTTCTTTTGAACTGGAACCACATTTCATTAATGGACAAGCTAAGCGGAATCGCTGGCTACAGGGCTCTTCAGACTAGCCATAGTGGGAGTAACTTAGCTAGTAACATAACGCATCCCAAGACAAACATGTTTATGTGACAAAGAGTTAATGAGGAGAGAGGTGTTTGTGGTAACATACTATGTTACTGTAACATAACACACCCCAATGCAAAATGAGTCTACAACCTAATAAATGAAGGCTTGTATGACACTAAACTTATGTTACTACCCACTATGAAGGTAGTAACATAGATAGTAACATATGCATGTTACTACTCTAAGTTACTTCCCACTATGACTAGCCTCACAAATAATGGAACATCCTCCTCCCAGGCAATGCTACACTGCGATAGCCACATCATCCACGGAGCCACCTTATTACAACTTCTTGGACATAAACTTTATTGGCTGAAAAATCATACTTATGAAAGCTCACTCAGTTTCTAACGTGAAAATCGAGCAGGACAAATTGACCTTTCCCCCTCCCCTCCCCTCCCGCGACGCTCCCGCGGGCGTCCGGGAGGCAACCCTAGCGCCGCCGCCGCCACCCCCCTCCTTCTATCTCTCCTCCCTCGCTGCCGCCAGGGGGCACGAGCGGGCGAAGCCCGGTCGTCGCCGGCGGCGGCGGGGCCATCTCGTCTCCTTGCGCGGGGGGTGCGGCGCGGGCCAGATCTCGTCGGTGGGTTTGCTGCGCTTGATGTAGGGCGTAGCGGTGCGGCGGCGCTCTGGAGTGGGCCAGCGACGGCGGCGTGGCGTCGAGCGACAGGCGGCAGGGTGGTGGTGCAGGCCGGCGGGTGGCAGCGGCGGTGGCTGCTTCACAGCAGCGCCTCGGCGCCTCTTCTGGCGCTGCGGGTCGCGGGCGACCCTCTCGCCGTGGATCTCTGGTAGAGGGGCGGCGCGGCAGCGGTGGAGGTGGGCGGCCCCTGTCCAGCCGGGCCCCTACGGCTGGACGGCGGCGCTCGGCGCGGGAAGGCCTCCCTGGTGACCTCTCATTGCTGCGGCTCGGCGGTTCCGTCTTCCGTGCTCCCTCCTCCTCGGCAGCGGGCGGTGGCCGGCACTCTCTTGCGGATCTGGGCGTTCGGCTTCGGGGGCGAGACAGGGTCTCGGGGGGGGGGGGGGGGGGAGGGTAGCTGGTAGGAGGGACGGGTGCGCCGATGCATACCCCGTCGCCGGCGCAGCGATGCCGGTCGTGGCCATAGGCCGCTCCTCCTCCTCCCCCTTCCCCCGGCCAACTGGGCACGGTTCCTCTTGAGGCAGTGGTCGCCGGCGGTTCTGAGGTGGTTGGGCTCATGGATCTTGTCCAAGGCGTGACCTTTGGGGCTTCTCGGGGTGGTCCGGTGGCGGGGCGGCGGCCCTGGCGGTGGGAGTCGCGTTGGTCGTAGGCGGACTGCGCGCCTCGGATGCGGGCGAGCAACCACGGCCGCTTGGGTGGCATGGTTGCAGGTGGTTGGCGGACCGGGGATGCAGCGGAAGGGTGGAGCACCGGGGTTCATCACTTACCTGTCCGGACACGGGTCGACGGTGGCGGCATCTGCGGATGTCGTGTTCCTCCCTGCAGGCTCCGTCGTTGTGCTCTCACTCCTCCTGTCGTGTTCCGGGTGAAAACCTGATCTTTGGATCGGACGATGGCGACGGTCCGTGGTCGTGCCCTTCTTGGAGGCATCATCTTGGAACCCTCGGTCCGGCGTGGTCCGTTGCACTTCTTCCCGGACGATCTCTCTTCTTGATGGTGGTCTCCGTCGGCTACAAGCGGTTCTTTTTGCTCATTTCTGTTGATACTTGGTAGTCGTTGAAGTTGTGTGTCGGTGCCCGGTATTCTTGTATCTTGCCTTGGGTTGTGTGGCATGCGTTTGTATCGGTTACTTGGATGTAAGTGTTGGTGCTTTATATATAAAGCGGGGGAAAACCCTTTTTCGTAAAAATCATACTTCTGGACGAGGACTTGGGCGTCAAATTCTATCTCCACTCACTGGATCCCGCACATATGCCATTTAAAAATGTTTTTTTTTCTAACATGCAATAGCTTCAGTTTGCAAAGCATCTGTAGCTTCAGTTTTTTTTTTTGCTAACATGCAATAGCTTCAGTTTGCAAAGTATCAGCTGCCTTTTGAATTCGTCCGACTCATAGTCCCCCGAACACCCGCAATTACAAAGCCCTAGCCTCAAGCGTTTTTAGTTGAGTCAAAAGACACATCACTGTTTCTCTTTAGCACGTTGGCTGAAGGCGGTTTTTTCACTCATGTGCACTCCTATGAACCATACAACAATCTCATCTATTTTTAGGATGCTTTACCCTTCATTTTCTTGTTCCTTATCTTCCACCACGACCATAGGAGAGCTATGATCTTGATCATTGGCTTATGTCCATGTGCAGAACAGAGTGCCAGATATCTAGTTCCCAAAGGCAAAAGAAAAAGTGATATAGCTTTCGCCCGAGTGAGAATTCACATTTGGGCAGGGCGATTACTACAAACTTTCAATCTATTCTTCCTGCAGGAAGAATATGCAAGGCAATATAGATGTTGCTGGTTGTGTCAGATGAAAATTTCTTCCCAGATTTAAGGAACTCCTTATGGACATAATAGCTGAAAGTTTCTTCCCAGCTTGAAGACAATATTCATGTAAGCAAATAAGTAAGAACTTTGCAACACTTTCAAGTGAGTTATAAACACGTCTCCTTTTAGCACTCTCAGGTGGTCGAAACCCTTGTTTCTATCTAAAACGGCATGTTTTGCTAAAAAGTATTGTTCTTAAAACTTTACTTTGTCATACATCTAGTCTATCCCAATTCGAATCTACATCCATCCATGATTTTGCATGCCTATAATTATACAAACGCCAAGCCAGCAGACCATGTGTCTCTAGTGTGTTTCGAGGGTTGTGACATGCAATACCCAGATTGCATACATAACCAGCTACCTGAATAATTTTGACTAACAAAATGAAGTACCTACACCAGATTAACGGAAACACTTCACCGTCTTTAAGCATTGATATTCTGACCAAAGGGACTACACAAAAACTCTTCCAGCTTAATGATATCAGTCGAATTTCTCTTTAGTCAAATAAGGGCTATTTTATCAGGGAACAATAATATGCAGGTACTGATTCCATCATTTCACTGAACTATATATAGAGAAGAAAAATTTATTTTTTAGAAATATTCATTTTTCAAATAAAGGACTTCATAGAGTTAAGATGACATGCACGATGAAAGCTCTAACTCTCCCCATAGTCCCAAAACAAGCGACTCCGTGATTATCTTTAGATGCACTAATGTACACAGATTCATGTGATTTACAACCCACAGAAAACAACTATAAGATGCAACATTAAGCTTTGAAATTTCTGTTAGGAAAGAAATGATAGCACCATTTTATTTAGAAACGGAACATATATAGATAGGCATCCATTTAACTGGTATTTTAGATATATCTTTGTCTTAGTTTCACAGAACACATCCAATTGACAATACGTTCCCGGCCATTCAAGATTGGAAGTGTGGTATCCCCGCTGAAGCACACTATCAAACCTCCAAAACTGTTATTTGATGGCCACTTAGACTGATCAAATGTAACACAACACCACATATTGCACATACTGCAGGCTTCCGATCACTTATGGTTAGCACCTGGACATTTCATATATCATAATTAGATCGACTAAGTGACATGAAAGCTGTCTACAATGATGATATGCATAACACCATTAGCTCTTTTTTTCAAAAGTAAGTCAAAGTAGCAACTACATGACAATTAATGCTTCTTAGACACATCATACAGTCAACAACATAACTGAGGTCTGCAGCTTACTACATGACAAAATTACAAGGCTGCGGAAGATTTGACCGTACGCGCTCATGCTTCATCACGAAATTGTCAAATTTTAATGTTGACAAAATTTCCAAGCCCACGCCGTAGGTGGAAAAAATTCGATGTTGCCAACCGGTAAACATGAACTGGCTGTGTTTGACCAATGCAGTGGCATCGATCCATAGCCTGCAAATCCACATTTGAGGATTCTGCAGAATGAAGCAAAAATTCAGCATATGACAGTCATGAAATTTGAATTGAAGGAAAGCATCGTACCAAGGAAATTACCACCAGGTTGTGTTGAGTAGTGGCAGCCAGCTCCCAATTCTTTATGAGAATTTCCCTCTCCTGCCTAAGCTCCCCAATCTTTCATACAAGAACGCACGAGAGAAATTGGGAGCCAGAAACAATAACCAAGAAAAGTATGGTGAGGCAAGGGAGGGGAGTGCTGCAGGTCTTGCTGACGACGTCCGCGAAACCGTCAGTAGCAAGGTGCGCCGTGGTGGCGGTGCCAACGTTCCTGATCCTAGCGGCAGGCACCCCGGCCATACCGCCCACCCGCGCCTCCGCCTGCATCAGCGGGCGGGCTAGTCAGGGTGGATATGGGATTTGGGTTAGGGTTTGTTCACGGAGGAGATCGGCGACACGGCGGCATGATGTCGGAGTTGAATAAGAAGATGTTGCCCCGACGTGATTCAGAGGGGCACACGGTCGAACACGTGGTCGTCGAACGGGTTCCCAAGCGGCATCACGCGCGTTCTCCAGTGTGTTGACGTCGAGCTCCTCAAGGATCTGAGAATGGTGGCACAGAGGGAAGAAGGGGCCCGTGGGGAAGAGATGGCGACGCACGATGTGTATGGCTGGTGGCGGCGCAGAGTAGCTCATATGGGGTAGTGGCATACATGGGGTGGCCGCGATGGGTGGAAGAGGGTAGTTGCAGCGTATGGCGTGGGTTCAAGGAGAGAGCGTCGGAGATCCGTGCATGCGGGGCTTTCCGAGTTTTCTCGTTCGATGTGACTGAGCCGGCATATCATCTTGAAATTTACGAAGTCACCGTACACGCCTCGTTGTCGTGTCGCCGGAAATCCTAAAATAAATTCGGAAATAATGCGAGCACCAGGACTTGAACCCTGATGGGCTGGGATACCACTGTCCCTCTAACCATCCAACCACAGGTTGGTTCGCCACTACTAGTAGAGATTCTTATAGATTATTCGCCAGGCTGTGTTGCTGTTGCATCAATATAATTTTGTTTATATTTCAGCGAAAATGTTATTTTCCTTTCAGCATATGGAACACATCGTAACGTACAAGGCTGGAGTTGCTCTTACCTGCAACAGCTTGTCATTCTGTGGAAACAACATTCCCCAAGTGAATTACCATTCCGGTGGAGACGAGGAATGTGGAAAATAAACTGTTGAGTTTGAGCATCACCTTAATGCCGAGTGGGGAGCAGGTCGGCGCATATCGATTCATGACCCCTCTTTGTAACTAGAAACTTCGTGAAGTTCCATTTGATATGCTCTCCAAATACACACAAGAAATTTGGAGAAGTCTTCCAGCCTTGTTGACATATGACATTACACACAAACATCATAGTAGCTAACATAAGTTGAGTGTTTAACTTGGTCACTACTTCACAAATGACAATTACTCAAAAGCTCCACTGTGTTCAAACTACTGATAAATGAAAACAGGCGATAATAAGCAAGGTTCATCTTCACTCTTCAGTCTTTAGAGGCAGCCCTTTGTCCATCCTCTATAAAATGGCAGCAATGAAAAAAAAACTAGTGAAGAACACAAGATTTGAATGCAAGATGAATTGACAGCATGTCGCATATTCAACATGTCCACACATGTGCAGTGTTTCCCAAAAAGACAATAGAGATAGAGAATTGCAGACGACTAACATTCAAAAAAGGTGGCTGATGGTCAAATACATAGTGACATTCCACTTCAGTTACAGACCAACTAGTGCTCTTGATTGTACAGTGGTTCAATTTTCAAAATCACATCAGCAACACTACTTTTCTCAGCACAGTCCACGAGTATATGGAGTCATCTAAACAAAATCATGCAACGGCACAACTAATCTTGTACATGGCACAACTAAAAGAGCAAAGAAAAACAAATAGCAGAGCAGTTTCAAACACCAAAAATGGACACCAAACAGATTTAGTAACCTCAGAACAATCATCAAGTTTCAGGGGATACAAGCACGAAAAAGATAAACAGGTCGCCAGAAAACAGGCTCGAAACTAAAAACAGTTTGATAACTACAAACATCGAGGAGCTTTCAGGTATTCTTCTTCTAATACATCTAAAAATTCACATGGGAATCGGACAAAAACTTGACAGGCACACAACTACTAACAAATTGAAGGAGATTGGGACTCGAACCTGCATATTTGTCTCTGATTCCCATATGCGAAAATGAAGACGTTTGTGGCGGACATTCTCCCAAAAAACAGCATCATCAAGGTACTTCAGAAGATGATAAACACGGAAGAAATAATTAGTCAAGTGTATCAAGTTGCCGCAAAATGGTTTTTTGCCACACAGTTATAAAATTACATCGAAGCTGTCTCTTATCCTTTCCTCCTCTTCTTTTATCATTTCTTCATCCTCAACTATCTACGCCCGAGGAAAAAACACATAGTTAACATTGACGCAGCAAAATATAAATGCAACTGTGAAAGACAGACCACAGATAAGTAACATTGAAAGACAGACCAAAATAATATCTCGTCTTCATGAGACACACATGACGTCAAACATAAGGATGATCCCTGGCTTCTAAGCATCCAATCACAAGTTAAGTGTCACAAAATCCCAACTTCAATAAGGGGCGTGCTAGGCAAAGGTAGCACTTGACCACCTCTCCTACCGTTAGTTCCTACTTAAACAAATTGAAATGGCTGATCCTTGCAGCATGAAAATTGTCAATGTAGTAATTTTTTTGGTTTGCAACATCGTGACATAAAAAATCATGGCAGTATGGCACAAAGCATGAATATTATTGCAACACTTAGCACAAAACCCATGCAACGCAAGTCCATTAATTAGTAGCAACAAATCTCGTTTGTCACAACGAATCACTTAGAAAGTCATTCGTGTGCATGCAACACAGAATCCACGAAAAAAGGCTTCAACACAAACACAACATTTACAGTACAAATGTAAAGTCATTGCAGCGTGTACCTCGTGAGCTTGAAGCAAAACAAGCATGAGTTTGCAGCATGCCTAAACAATGTATTCAACATAAAAAATATCATGGACTACTAAGCTTCGTATGGAGCACCGGTCTCCCACCTTCTGAATCACAAAAAGTTTTCAGTCTAAACATTTCAAACACAAACACAAGGATCTCTTATTAAATGTTTGGCATGCATACACTTTGGAATTCACCATGCACATAAAAAGGTTTCACTATAAGTTGCAAGATTGTAGTTCATGCATCTACTGCTCCGGCGAGCATCGTCGATGAAGCGGGTATCCACTCGAGCATTGTCATGTTAGCGTATGGGTGAGCCGTCCACTTCCCCATCCCACGTGGCAGCCTCAACTCTAACAATTCCATGGCAATTGTTGGTGGACGTGAACAACCTTCTATAGGTACATGTGTGGTCAAGAGCATCCTCTCCAATGTGGGCGCGCTAGTGAACAGCAGTTGCACCATGTCGAGGCAGTACTCCTGCCCAGAGAAGCCACTGAACTCCACCTCTTGGAGGTGGTCCAACGAGATCACATTGTCTTTCCAGCTCCCACGGAGGTCGCAGGTGCTACACCCCACATCACAAGGAGGACCATACTTTGGTGGCGATCCATTCAATTCAACCCGAGAAATACAATTAGTGACCTTGGAGTCATAATCAATGTTCTAAATACGTATGGGGTACTATATGAAACGTTAAAAACTCACCTTGTGGATAAAGTTGTCTAGGCGGAGATGCCGGAGGTTGCTGCATCGAGCCAGGAGAGTGGTCACACATGCTTCAAAGCAGTGGCTATTTTTGAGTAATATTTTAAGGTCAGGTTTGTGACGCTAGGGAGTTTGGGCATCTCTTCCAATTGATCCTCTGCCACACTTTTCTTTAGCTTCTGTATATAGAATACATACACCCGTTAAAAGTTATATAGTACTAATTTCTCCCTTCATCTCATAATATAAGATATTATTATATTTAATATTTGAGTATATTGGATGTTATAAAAGCGTATATTATGGGACGTAGGGAGTATATGTTGAACAATCCCCCACCAGTGCCACCATCACCACAAAAATTCCCTTCATCTCAGAGGAAGTGTCGCCAGTTAACCACATTGGAAAGTTTTGATATATAAGAAAATCAAAGTAAATTAAGTACTCCTAATAAAATTAAAATCAACAAAACGCGGTTTAATTATGTGGAGGGAGCAAAATGCATGAGATTAATTACGTACTTCTGGAACATGTATGCTTAAGACGTGGCCATGGATGGGACTGCATTCTTGCAGTAGTTGGATGGCGTGGCTTTGGCGTTCGATCTGGCAATAGTTGATGTCGAGGGTGAGATCGAGTGTCTGAAGCGCCGGTGCCCGGATGGTGAGGCTGTTAGGGGGCATGGTGTAGCAGTCCATGAAGTAGCAGTCCACGTGGAGCGCCCAGAGCCGTGAGGCGTTCACATCCAGCAGCCCCCTCACGGACAGGTCCTCCAGGTGCAGGATCTCCAGCGCACTGCCATTGAGCTGTAGCTCCGTCAGCCAGGCCAGCTTCTTGAGTGTTAGCCTTTGCAGCCTCGGGCAGCAGGAGGACGAGGACAGAAGGCTGCTGAGGCGGCCGCCGTTGACCTCCACCGTGGGTCTTATGGCGCAGAGGGTCAGGTCCGTTAGCGCATGGAACTCCACCGTGGGCGGAAGCAGAAGGAAAGTGTTATCTAACTCCAGCGACATGGACGTCGCCCCTGTGGAACTAGGCAGTGTCAGCCTGGGCCGCAGCTCGTCCATCGTATGCCCCGGCACCGTCTTCCTCTCTGGCGTCTGCAGGTGGAAGGCTAGGGAACCAACCGCGAGCTCCATGGCGCGGTGCAGCCAGACTTGGGCGCGCGCATCGCCGGGCCAGAGCCAGCTGCTCACCTTCAGCGTGTCCACGGAGGCGCCGCTGTTGGCGCGCCGCACCAGGACGTCATGCACGAGATCGTTATACCGCACATCAGCATCGGGATCAGCGGTACTCCATCCGACCTTGTCCAAGCGGAGGACGCGGCCGCGCATCCAAAGGTCGCGCCATCTCCTCGAGAGCGCCGACGTGCGTGCCAGGTCACGGCCAGTGGGCAGGAGGCTGAGTATGTGGAGCAAGAGGTCGTCGCTGAGGTCGCTGATATGCGCTCCGCCGTTGCACACCGCCGATGGCACGTTGGTTGAATCCATCGTCCCTAGGCCGGCAGGTTCATGGCGTATCCCTTGTTACGTCTCCTTTGTCACTTTTTATATACGAGTTGTAGACAAAAGTTGGGAGTTTTTAGTTGAGTTGAGTTGTAAATCAATCAGGACTACTCCTTGAGTTGTAGATAAAAATTGTACGAGTCGTGGACAAAAGTAAGAAATTTGTACCGTGAGAGGCCTTCCGTCTTTCTCTTCTCTCTGTCTCCTCAAGCTTCATCCACTGTGTGAAATTTAACATTCTACTATATACCACTATAAAAGCACGAGTGGCCAAATCCAACTAATCATGTGAACTGTCTAATACTCTAGCAGATCCTCTAAAAGTTCGTACTGTAAGATCATTTTAGGGTATACCGTAAAATGTTTTTATGGTATGATTTGTCTGTCGGCAGAACGGATCCCGTATAAAAACACCACCACCCCCCCCCCCCCCCTCCTACAAGCAAAATATAGTACCTGCAAAATAGCATAAAGCCCCTACAAGTAAAGTAAAGATTATAAATGGATCCTTATTCAATTCCCTCCCCTTGTCGCAGAAGGGGATGGAGCCCGGTTCGCTCCCCTGGTTGCCGGCTGCACCCTCCGACGCACGAGCGAAGAGAGCATCATGAGCGGCCGTTCCTCCCGCCACCGGTGCTGCTCTTCCCGGCACGCCCCGCGCTTGGCCAACGGCCTTGCCCCCACGGGCGTAGAGGCGACCCGGCCCGACGCTACTCCTCCTGGAACGATGGCCCTCGGCCTGGCTCTTTGTGGCGGCGTGGCCGCCTAGGTGCGGTGGAGGTGGTGCCAAACGGCTGGCAACATCTGTGTCCGTGGCCTCCCTTGGCATGGCCGAATGTGGCAGCGGCCATTAGCCTGGCTCGGCGGCACGCCTCACCATCCTGGCCATGGGCGACGAAAACGGGGTAGTCCCGCTAGAGCAGCTCTTGCTCGCTTGCGGAGACGCCGTCGTGGTGGAGAGATGCTCCTACTGGCGTGCAGAAACGGCTGCCGGGCAGCTCTTGCTCGCATGCGGAGACGCCACCGTTGTGCCCAATCCTATTAGGACCGAGGCTGGCCGCCGCTCCGCCACTTGCAAGAAAGCAGCGGGAATTTGAACGGAGTTGTAGCACAGTGGTGGAATTTGACGGGATTCCGACGAGTTCGACACCGGTTCGGTGACGGTTGGGCTGAAACTTCCTTCCTGGCAACTGCCTCATCGGATGAGGGGAACCGGAAAAAGGCTTCAAAACCTGAATATATGAGGGATTTGGGGTTTCATTTGCGGGGAGCTGTAAAAAATCCGCTTCTAGTGTAGGGGCCAAGGTTTTGGTTACCGAATGAGGCATTTTTACTAAGGGGGACCGGTAAACGCGGTTACCACGGTTACCGAGAAATACCGACAATATATCGAACAAATTTTATAGTTGAATTTTGAATTCAAATAAGTGAATGAATGAACATTTGAACCAGAGACCTCTCAAATAGGAACCAGGTTGCTACCAACACGCCAGAACCAACTCTCATGGCATTAATTAGATCCTACGTACTTTACTATAAATTGAGTGTTTAAATTCAAAAAATTCAAAAAAACTGATATTTTTTGCTTGGTATAGTGATTTTCCGAGGGGCACGGATATACGCGGTAACCATGGGAAATCTTCAAATTTCGACCGGTAACCAAAACCTTGGTAGGGGCACACCTTTTAACTCTTAATACTAGCAGTTTTGGCTACATCTGGTCTGATTAGTGGCTAACACAACACTGAACACACGAGGGGCACACATGGAGTAGGAAAAACAGAAACGTCTTGTTTCTTGCTCACAGGGATACTTTCTAGAAATGTACAAACTACGGCTACCCACTAATCACTAACAAATCAAATTTGATATAAAAAAATATGCAGTACAAGCCGGTCTCAAAATGACTCTCACTATTTTACTGTGCATTGCATCAGGCAATACTTTCACCACTACTTTAATGATAATATGCTAGAAAATATGTATAAAAGTTATTAGTAATGAAAGAAGCTTTTATGATGAATCCAGTGATGTTATTTTGATCATGCGTTCGATATGGACAATCCAGTGATGTTATTTTGATCATGTGTTCAATAAGGAGTATTAAACATCCATGATGGCCAAGATTGAAGAAATCAGACCGCACATAAAGCATAGCTAACATATAGTTTGGACCAGCCAATGAAGGCCAAGATTGAAGTGCCATGCTGAGCAAGTTCTTTATCAAACAACCAACCTATATCTAGAATAACCATCCATAACCTACAATAATATTGCTGCAAGCAAAAGAATCAACAGCAGCATAAGTTGAATCCATACTCATTAAGTATTGGAACAATCGTTACTTCACTAGTTATCACAATGATTTCAAATAAGTAGGAATGTGAAATGGCATGGCAACTAGCTTAGTAAAACTAAAAAAAATGCCGGAACATTTGATACTACTTAGCATGACAACATTCGCATCTCTGAGCAGAAATGATCCTATGCATACACAGGGGGACCTAAGTAATCAGTCATCCTGATTCTTGAGAGAGAAAAAAGACACTGCACCTATATGCACTAGGCAAAATGCCATGACACAAGTATCAGAAGAGTATACTGCAAAAGAACATCGCTATATGTTGACAAGGTCATCAAGAAGTAGAAGAAACAAGTGATGCAGCACTATTACAAATTGTTAGCATTACACGAAAGGGTCTGAAGTCTGAACATACTGCCATCAGCTAAGCATCGAAAAATAAACTTTGTTTGTTACACCACGGTGTAAAGGCATGCTAATTTATCTATTTTGAGATGTGTAAAGACATGCCATTACCTGCTGCGGAGACAGTTTCAAATGGATGATAGCATGAAATCACGGTGGGATTGGGAAGTTTCTTGAGCTGCAGTGATTCAAGATGGATCATGAAGGCGCCCTTCACCGTCCACAGGAACACCACATTATTGTCCTCAGCAAACCCTACTATGAAGGGGTGCGCACTCTCCTCCGAATTAAGGGGAATTAGTTTGTTCAGTTCGATAGTTCTTTCCAGTACCCATGAAGCAATACCATCACTGTTCGTCTTCTCTTCCATAATTGGGCACTGAAGTCTCACTTTCACAGGAAGAGGAAACCAAGGCCCACCGCCCTCTGTCCGCAAAACTGTGAATTCATGTTTTCCTTCCTTAAACACATCCACCGGCGCCGGTATCACGATTATGCTCTGCTTCACCGAATCAGGCTTGATAATGCCAACCAAATTCCCAACAAGGATCCAGTAAAGGAAATTTTCAACCAGCACAGCCGCCTTGGGACGATAAACCCTGGTGTAAAGGCTGTTCAAGTCGAACTTGGGCAGAAGCGGTGCGGAGATGACATCACCCCAAACACCGGTCTCCGACGAGTAGACGCAGACCAGCGCTCGTATATGGTGTATGTCATCGTCGTTGTCCACCACTAGCAAGACCACCTGAAAGTGCTGGACGTCTCCGACGGCACGAAGCACCGCCCCGTGGATTGCAGCCATGTTCACATGCCCCGTGAACCTCGGGGGAAGGGCGATGCGGTGCTGCTCGGCGGTGACGGGATCGCACACCAGGACCTATTTCCGCGGTACATTGAAGAGGAGCACGAGGCCGTGGCGGGATCCCAGGGGAACGGTCTGGTCCCCGTCATCCAACTGCAAGATGAAGCGCCCGGGCGGGACACGGTCGGGACTCCCCAGCGTCGCCACGAAGTAGAGGCCGCGAGTGCCCATGTTGAAGAAGCCGACGAGGGGAGGGTCGCGGCGGTGGCGGAGGCGGAAGCGGCGGACGAATCGCGGGTCGGAGACGAGGCGGCGCCAGCGTCCGCAGACGAGCGAGGCGCGCGGGAGGGAGGAGGGCTACGGGGTGAGGCGGAGGAGTACCTCAGTGAGGAGATCTTCGTCTTCCAGCGGCGGCGTCGCCGCCAGTGATGTGCGGCCGCTGCGGAGGGTCGCCGTCATCTCGGCCTCCTCACTTCCTCCCCACGGTGCGGGTGTGAAGAAGCAGCCACGATGTGAAGAGAAGTGGACCGGCCCAAATGTTAAAAGAGATTTAAGCCCACGAGCCCTCTAAAAAAGATTTAAACCCACGATAATTTAGAATTCCTGCGTAATTTTGTTTTTGTCCTATAAACATGCGTGCATGTACGTATATAAATTTCACTACTCCTAGAACACATCTTTTTTTTCTACGAAAAGGACCTCTGATTTATATTGCAACCAAACAGTGGTACAAAGCACCCCAACAAAATAAGAAAGTACAAACAGGTCCCTGGGGAACCAACCCACTCCTCCAACCACAACGGGCTGCAGGCGCGCCGCCACTGCCGCTACCGCTGCTCCCACACAGAGCTGGCGTGACCTTGTAATCTGCAGATAGATTGAACACGGACGGGAAGTCTTCAACCTCGGCCCTAGAGGACCAGTACGACGGAGAGAGAAGAAGGACAACCATCAGTACACCACACCAGCGACAATACATCTCAGAAATCCTTGGAGCACCCCCACAAGCATAGGACCCTGCCTCCGCAGCGACGCCAGGGAAGACGCGGCACCACGACGAAGAGGTAAGGTAGAGCGAATCCCAGAAGGCCAGGACGCCGACGCCGTTTCGCCGCCTAGCCCGAGGAACGAAGCACTCGAGTAGTCCAAAGACCCCCATGAGCAAAATCATCCAACAGATCCAAACCATCTCACTGCGCGTTCCTCCCACGGGCGACGGGGAGGGCGACCTCGCCACTGCCGCCAGCGCCCCCTCCTCCCGCCTCCTCCTCCCTCGCCGTCGCCAGAGGGCGGGGCCGGGCGAAGGCCCCTTTCGTCCCTTTGTGCGGGGAGGCCGGCGCGGGCCGTCAGCCCCGGACTGGGTGGTGGCGCTCTCGTGGGGCTCCTCCTATGCATGGCTCGGTTTCGGTCAGCTAATACAACACTAAGAATACTGCCAATTAACATAGAAAATGAGCAACATCATACAGCCCAAATACTGCTAATTTGAAAAGGAAAATTAAGAAGCAGGACATAGCCAAAATTCAGCAATAGTTCCACATTACATTCACTGCTTTTTATTATCTCTCAACCTGCCACAATGCCAAAGTACTGCTTAATTCACCCTCATACTAACTAAGCCAACACTACCATTACACTTTACACAGACAAATGGTAAAACAACTGAAACAAGCCAGAACAGCATTGCAAGTTTCTTCATTTTCTGAACTTTAGAAAGCTTCTGTGCACCTAGCTTTTCTTGAATCTCTGGCTTCTTTGCAAACTCTGAAGCTTGCTGTCACAACTTCAGCATGTGTGTCCAACTTGCTTCCAGCCAGTAGAAGTATTTACATCCATCAGCCTACCAATTATGCACACAAAAGAGCAAATCAAATTTCCTGATGGAATAATTACCAAAATTAGTAATCTAATATTACCATTACCTCCGGCTGGTTGTAAACAAGGTCACAGGATCGTACACATATGGAATAATTACCAAAACTAGTAATCTAATTTTAGCTGGATCTTATACGGTTTCAGCTATTTTAAACGAGTACAAAAATCTCATACTAGTTTGATGTTTTCTTTTGTCCTGATATTAGCTGATGTTTCTTTTCTTTCTACTTAATAGTTCTGGGAGAGGATAGTAGCCATGAGTGTGACACAGGGTCAACTTCATCAATGATCCAGTAGAAGTTTATCCATCTCAGCCTGAAAGATCGAACAATCAGTCCATTAAATTGGAATCATGTGAATGTTACTACGGAATGGTCTTACCTCCGGCCGGATGCAAACGTGGTCGCGTACGGAAGCTGCCAATAGGGGATTGGCGACCCCATGTTACCGCGGAGGCCGAGCGCTGAAGACAATCCCGGGACTGACGACCATGGCGACGAATAGGGGAGGAGAGGAACTTGGGAATAGGGGAGGACGAACTTCAGCTGTCTGCCATGCTGACGTACACAGGAGGAGAGGAACAAGAGGAGCACCAGGCCGTGGCGTGATCCGAGGGGCATGGCCTGGTCCCCGTCGTCCAACTGCAAGGCGAAGCCCCTGGGTGGGACACGGTTGGGGTCCTCCATCGTAGGCACGAAGTAGTGGCCGCGAGTGCCCATGTCGAAGAAGCCGACGAGGGGAGGACTGCGGCGGAGGCGGAGGCAGAAGCGGCGCACGAATCGCTGGTCGGAGACGAGGCGGCGCCAGCGTCCGCAGACGAAGGAGGCGCACGAGAGGGAGGAGAGCTGCGGGGGCGGAGGAGTACCTCGGTTAGGAGATCTTCGTCTTCCAGCGGTGGTGTCGCCGCCGGCGAGGTGGGGCCGCTGCGGAGGGTTGCCTTCATCTCGGCAGAACCTATTTGATGCCCGTTAGCGTCAAAAGGTTGACCTTTCGCTGAGGTGAGCCACCGGGTGGGCCGGCCCATGTACAGGGTCCGCGTTTTATCCGTTCGCTACAGCTTCCTTCGTTTTTTTTCTGTGTTTTTTTGCTTCCGGTTCTTTGCAATGTTTTGTCCGGTCTTCACTGGTTTTGTTCTGTTTCTTTTTGTTTTGGTTCCTTTTTCCTTTCGTTTTTTTTCTTTTTCGTTTCTTTTCTGTTTTTTTATTTCTTCTTCTCTTTCCTGTGTGTTATATTCAAAGGTCACCTCCTATTACAAAAATATTCATCGTATATGAAAAACATGGTTAACTGTACATTATGAAAAAGTTCACTATGCATTACGAAAATGTTCATCATACATTTAACAAAATGTTCACCATATATTAAGAAAATGTTCATTGTATTTAAGAAAATTCATTGTGTACTAAAAAATGTTCAGCGTATATCAATAAAATGTTCAGCGTTTATCACAAAAATGTTCAATGTGTATTTTTAAAAGTCAGTGTATATCACAAAAAAGTTCAATGTGTATTTAAAAATTGTTCATCGTATATTTAAAAAGATGTTCAATGGTTGAATTTATTTGATTTTTTAATCTACCGATGCGATTAGTTCTTCAACAATCTCGCACCACTGTAATCACTAGTAATAATCAGCTCAACTGGTAAGTAATGCTGACTCTCTATCGTTGGTTGAGAGCTCAACTGGTAAGTAATTTAATTGAAGCCACTGAATGGGCCGGCCCAATTCGATTCACACCCTGCGTGAAAGCTGCTCCTGTTGACGCACGCGAGCGTCAGCTAGGAGAGTCCCTGTTGGACGCTCGTTAGCGTCAGAAAGTCGACCTTCCGCTGATAGGAGTTGTTTGCGGGCTGGATTCTTCGTGGCCTCCTAAGAAAGTTTTTCTGTAAAGTACTTCTGGAACGTTGCGTCTGTTTCCCGCTGGATTCTTCGTGCCTGTTTCGTGTCTGTTTCGGGATGGTTTCTTCGTGGAGGTAGGAATTCGTTTTTTTGGTGACTGTTTGATGGTGCTTGCCAGACGTTGAGACGTAGAACTGTTCTCAGTATATGTTGAACTGTTTCTTCAGTAATAGAGTGAAACTTTCTTCAGCAATATATGTTGAATTGTTTCCTGAGCAATATATGTTGAACTGTTTCCTGAGCAATATATGTTGAACTGTTTCCTGAACTTGTTTATCAAATATAGGTCAAGAAAACTGTTCTCTTGGCAACAAAATTGAAGCCGGAGTACCAAAAAATAATTAATACGATAAAAATATACCCGAAAACACAAAGAAAATAAATGAAGTATGCTAAAAAGAACAAATTAATGTTCAAAGAATACAATAAAATGTATGTATATATATGAAAAAAAGTTGAGGAAAAAGCATAGAATACTGAGACAAGAAGTATAAGCAAATACATTGTTCGTGCCACAAAGTAGCGGCAAATAAATGGAACACATGTTCTCAGAAAAGAAAGAAGAAGTTTCACGTATGGCCGGATATTTGTTCGCTCTCTTCTTCCAGTTGAAAAGTATAATCCACTTGAATATATGTGCTCATCCATATCTCCTGCTCTCCCTTTACCTACAACAAATTTAATTATGTTTTTACTTGTTAGAAAAGAACATAATGAAGTGTCAAAAAAATGGGTCAAAAAATATGTTTCTTGTAATATGAGGTAAAGTATGTCTATATATATACCACTAAGACTTGTTCGAATTCCAAGGCAAAAGTACTCCTTGAGATTCATTTGAATATGCGGAATCCCTGATGAATAAAGATAAAATGCATAAGAGAAACTACATGGATAGAAAAAATAGGCTCCAAAAACTTAACAAACTAGAGTGAAGAAAGAAGAACTACATGTAGCTGCAGGAATGATTTCACCACCGGGAATTGAATTTCGTTGTCTTTACAGTTGACTATGGAATATAAGAACTTTTCACGAAGAGCTTGCACATCATCCTAAGGGATGAATGCAGAAAAATCATTGTTATAAGCTTTACCAAAATTAAAAAGAAGCAAACGCGTGGAATCGAACCCCTGACCTCACGAAAGATTTTAGCAAGGCTAGCCAGCCGAACTAACGAGGTGGAGAGGTATAAATGCAGCGCAAACCTTAAAGTACAATGTACAGCGGAAATATCCTTAAAAATTGCATTCAACATTTTTATGATATACGTTGAACAAAACTTAAAATACAGTGACGTTTTTTGCAAAACATATTGAACAAAAAATACTAAAAATGAACATTTTATAGTATACATTGAACAAATGTCTTAATATACGATGAACAAAATTTAAATACACAATAAACATTTTCTAAAAATACGTTGAACAAGTTCATAATCTATGATGAACATTTTTGTAATACACGATGAACATTTTTGTAATACATGATGAACATTTTTATAATGCAAGGTGAACTATTTCATGGTATACAATGAACATTTTCTTAATATGATGATTTTTTTGTTATACTTGGTGAACTTTTTATATAATACGCAATAAGAGAATTGGAACAGAAACAAAAAAAAGGGAAACGTAAAATAAAAAAAAGAAAGGAAAAAAGGAACCAAAACATAGAAGAAAAACGAAAGAAAAAAAGGAACCAAAACATAGAAGAAAAACGAAAGAAAAAAAACCCCGCAAGAAACATGGAAACAGCAGCAAACCAAATCTGTACGTGGGCCGGCCCATGTGGTGACTCCCTTCAGCGAAGGGTCATCCTTTTGACGCCTGCGGGCGTCAAATAGGATCTGCCCGTCATCTCACCCTCCTCACTTCCTCCCCAAGGTGCGGGTGTGAAGCAGCCACGATGTGAAGCGAAGTGGACCGGCCCAATATCCCATGCCCCTTTACTAAAATTTAAACCAACGATAATTTGGAACTCCCGCGTGATTTTATTTTGGTATAAACATGCGTGCATGTACGTATATAAATTTCACTAATATACATCTCACTGATGGTACATATAAACGTAAGTCATGATCCATGATAACTTGATGTATGTGCACAACATGGCTAGACGGATGCACCGGTTGAGGAAGCCTACTCTCTTGTTTAAGTTGGACATCAAAAAGGCTTTTGACTTCGTGCGGTAGAACTATCTGTTGGAGCTTCTCCGTCGTTGCGGTTTCCTAACCAGATTCAGAGATATGATTGCTGTCCTGTCGTGGTCCTCATCCTCCAGAGTTCAAATCAATGGTGTTCTAGGTGGGCCTATATGGCATGGCAAGGGCCTTCGTCAGGGAGATCTGTTGTCGCCTCTACTGTTTGTCCTGGCAATTGACCCCATCCAGAGCATCATTGACACCGCCACATGCCATGGCAAGTTCACCAGATAGGCGGGAGGAGCACCTGCATGCGCACCTCCCTGTACGTAGACGAAGCCGCAATCTTTGTATCTCCCTTTAAGGAGGACGTTCACCAGTTTACCTCTCTGTCGGAGGGCTTTGGTCAGGTCAGCAGCCTTGTGACAAATTTGGAGAACAGCTTGGTGGCCCCTATTCGCTGCGACGCTCTCAATCTAGACGACATCCTCGAGTGCTTCCCGGCTACTCGCACTGCCTTCCCACTGAGATACCTTGGACTGCGTCTTCCATTCCATCGTTTGCGGAAGGTCGATCTCCAACACCTCGTGGACAAGGCCGTCGGGAAGCTAGTGCCTTGGCAGGGTCGGCTCATCACGACTGTGGGGAGGGCTGAGCTCATCAAGTCTGTGCTTCACAACGATCTCTGTCTGGGACGATAGGATGGCACGCTTCTGGCTCTCCCCTGGCTAGATGGAGTGAAGCCCAAGGACATTGCATCGACCATTTTCGCGATCTCTGTCAACAAGAACAAGTCTATGTGGGAGGTCTTGCTTGAAAATCATTGGATCCAATGGATCATCATGTCCGGAGGCCTCTCTGTGGAGCACATTGAGCAGTTCTGCGCCCTTTGGACCAAGCTCACTATGGTACACCTTCAGGATGAGCTACCCGATGATATCAAGTGGACATCACCGCCGACGGTATTTATTCCTCGGCCTCGGCCTATAGGGCCCAATTCGAGGGTGTGGTCGCCTCCAACATGACCACGATGGTGTGGAAGAACTGGGCACTACCCAAGTGCAAGTTCTTTGCGTGACTAGTTATGGAGGATAGAATTTGGACGGCAGAAAGACTGCAAAGAAGAGGGTGGCCCAACTGCAATTTGTGTTAACTTGGCAAGAGGGAGCCAGACACCGCAGCTCATCTTCTCTTCCAATGCAGGTTCTCGGACCGCATTTGGAATGCGATCGGAGTTTGGATGTATGCCCCTGAGCTGGATGTTGCGGCCTGGAACAGGATCCCCACGGTCAAAGAGTGGTGGACGGCGGTGGTTCTTAGGCGTGGCCACAGGAGGAAGGCGATTTCATCACTCATCATGCTTGTTGCTTGGGAAATGTGAAAATAGAGAAACGCGAGGGTGTTTCAGCATGTATGTAGGTTGCGAAACGTGTTGGTCGAGGCTATTAAAGCCGAGGCGAGGCTCAGGACTATCGCAGGGGCGACCCATTTGGGTTTTTTGATGCTGCGAGAGCAGGCTTGTGTTTTCTTTCCATTTGTGTGAGGTGTAATGACCCTCTACAGACTTTGTTATTTCCCCCTTTTTAATGAGATGAGGCAAAGCTTTTTCCTCCCTTTAAAAAAAAGATCAGACTCCAACGACCACCGTTGCTATATTTGACCAACTTACAATCACCATGCACTTACTTTCTTCATTCAAACATTTATATTCAACCACTACTAGTATATATGCTTCAACCATTGTTGTTTTCTTTACTTCAATGCTTTTATTCCTATATACAAGTTTTTTCTTCATTTTACTGAATTTTTGGGTAGATCACTTGGTTACCTCAAACCCATGCAGGCTCTGGTTGGGGGTGTGCAAATCTGGCCCTCTTGGAGAAACATGCCTGCATGATCGTCAAAGCGCTCAGCATATCCCTGGAGGTACGCTCAAACCGACTGTTTCCAGCAAGGTAGGCTTGTCGCGGACAGGGGAGGGGGAATGCGACTCCGAGGTCATACAAGCAAGAAGAAACTGGGTCACTACCCACCAATGCCACACCCTATTTACCCCCATTGGCTCCATGAACAGAGTTTGAAAGCGGTTCACTTCAAGAGCAGTTTGACAGGCATGCATCTCTCTCAAAAAGACCCTGAAGTGTGCAACAGTGAATATGCATCATCAGGGATCCTATGCTTCCTATTGTGCAGGGCCATGGTCATACACAATCGTCACAAGAAACACAAACCACCACAGAAAATAGACATCATAAGTTTACGACATACCGCAAAGTCTCGATGCTTTGAACTTGCAGCGCCTTCTTTTGTTTGTCCTCCTGCGAACAATTATGTCATGCCCCAGAGGTCATGCCCTCTTTGTGGGACTGCTCTGGAAAATGGGCCGTGGAGCTTGGGCTGGGCCTAGTGGCAAGGATCTGGAGCAATGCTATATAAAGAGGCGCGTGTCACAGAATTCGGCATGGAACGATTGAAACGTCTCGAAGCCTCTCATCCTCTTGCTCCTGTTCCTCAGCTCCCTGCTATCTGTATCTCACCCTTGTTGCCGATTCTCACCTCAAATCTCTTCTCTTGTATCTGAAATCGGTACTGATCTGATTGCTCACCCCATGTATGTGCTTGGGTCGTGACAATTTGGTAATCAGAGCAAACAAAAAATCACCAACCCACTTCCTGCCTATCACCTGTTCGACGAAATGCTTGAGAGTGAGTTCCACCTGCGAATGCGCTTGCTGCTCGAGCTGACGCAGATGGGAACCGTGGCTGAGTACACGACGTTGTTCTGGGAGCGGCTACACCATGTGCTGCATCTTGACTCCAGTCTAAGCATCAAGAGCTTTGTCCATCCGTACATCAATGGCTTGCGCAAGGATATTCAAGCAGCGGTGCACTCGCAATCACCACCTAGCATCACCAGAGCGTCCTGCCTTGCTCGAATTAGGGAGGAAGAGATCATGAAGGATGAGGCCATGGCTGTCGAGGAGCATGGCAATGGTTGCGACCATGGAGTTCATGGTCTCGTGCCTACCGAGACCCTCTGCATCGTCTCCACCGAGCTCGATGTCCCTGTGTTGTGCAGTGCAAATCACGGCGTCGACGCGAGCAGCCTTGTTGCTCCAACACCGACCATGTGCTCAACGGATTACCCGAGTCATGACGCCACCATCGACATCTTCCATGATCTTGCAACTTCTGCTATGTGTGGCGAAGCTCTCGACACCAACACCTTTAGTGTCGCCACACCAACCCCGTGGTGGCCATTGATTCCTTCCCTCAAGCTCATCATGACGACGCCCACCAGGTTTTTGTTGAAAGGCTTTGTGTTTACGGACATGTTCATGTCAGGTGTGACACCGGGTTTGAAGCCACAAGGGACGGTGGTCCGGCCGGCACCATGGCCCTCTTTCCTTGACAAGAACAGCAGTACAGCTCGTGGCGGCATCATCGAGCCACCACCAAGCGCCGCCACGTTGTTAATCAGGGGGGTGGCTCCCCGTGTGAATTGGCAAGGAATGATGACAGAGGATATTTACTGTGCAAAGGTGTGCCGCAGGAAGCTCTCTTTCTGGCATCGACCGCACTCACACAAAACAACCCCTCAATCTCTTACGCAAGCAGGAGACATCATCCGTAGCAACTCAAGCCTTGGGAACATCGACTGGTATTGGTGGTTTATTTTCAATGAGTCCTCGAAAGTAATGTATGCTCTAGCAGAATCAGAGGTGCTGCACTTAAGGCGTAATCCCTCCAACTCTCCTTGGTGTTTGGTGGACGTGTTCTGGAGGTTCCAAAACTACTGGTCTGATGCTCAATATGTACGGTCAGTTGATGTGAGTTTTGAAGCTCTATTTTCTGCTGGACGACACAACACTGGACTCCCTTTGCAAGTCTTGGGTGTTGGTTCAGTTCTGAACATATTGTTCAGTGAGGCTGCACCTAGTTCACTAATGACAGAGTGCCAGGTGGATGGATGTCTATGGAGAGCACAATATGTACCTTGTTGTATCTTGGGGAAATCCATCGAAAAGAAGCGTTTGCATATTTGCGCAGCGGCTAATCAGGCCCTAATATTATGCAGAGCAGAAGTGAAACTCTTTAGCGAAGCCTATCGCCCTTCAATTATGTTTGCCCACAGCATAGTGTGGGAAAAGCCAACTTGCAGTAATATCATTGCATCTTCTGCGTTTACTTGGCGGTTCAGTGCTACAGATGTTCTTTGCTATAAGTCGATGCAGTCTTGGTGGAAGCTAGACAGTGCCATTGTTCATAATTCCTCATGGAAAACCAGTGGTCGCTGTGAAGGCATGCCTTTATATTGGTGGTCTCTTCAAAATGAATTTTCCAAACTATTTTCTGCAACTAAAGCGAGCGTGCTGCACCACATTGATTGGTGGTCTGATTTTAAATTTGTACATCAAGCTCATGCTATTTGTCATGCTACTTTGCATTTGGGATTTGCAAAACAGATGGATACTAGGACGCCTGAAGCTCTTAGAACACTCTATGTTATTATGCAATCTGAAGCTCTTAGGACACTCTATGTTCCAGTTACTATGCAGCCTGAAGCTCTGACGACACTCTATGTTATTCGGTGGGATAATGGAATGTTAAACATTACAGTCCAAGGGCAGTTGAAGATTCCCTTTATTGTTCATCTGCATAATCTTAGTAAACTGAAAATGGATGCTTACCCCTGCTGTATTCTCACGAGCTCTGTTACAGAACAAAACCATGCTAGTGTCCATGCCTTTGATTCCAAGCCAGTTCTGCAAACAAAATGTGCAACAGTAGTGTCTTGGTGGCTTACAGCTCAAGAGATATACTCTCTATGTCACACGGCAAGACTCAGTTACGAGATGTGGCACATACAACTTGATGGAAAGATATCTTCTGGTGGTGAAGCTAATGTTTATCTCTCACTGGAGCGGCTCAAGTTACCGGTGGTGGAACTTCAGTTCTCCACTCAGGGTGGCTATCTTTCCGGTTATAAATCTTTTCCTATGGATCTTGAGTTGCCTTTTGATCCAGGAGACCATAAGTTACAGTGGGTTCTTAACATTAGTAGTGTATCCATTGGATATATACATCTGCACGAGAGTAGAGTAGCTTTGCCATATCATTTGCCCTGGTGGCGTCCAACGCTACATCTCACGATGGAAGTTATGCAAGTTGACAGTGGGTGTTTTTATCTGGTTGTATGGCTCCTCGGCATCATTGGAGAGTTTGATCTCACCACAGTATGGTGTTTATTTGAGGACAAAATGTCAAGGAGGGCTACTACAACTGATCAGAAAGTAAGCAAAGTGGTTAGTTACTGTATTCTTGCTGGTTCTGATATTTTGAGTGATGGAACCATATTCCACTCTCAGAAAGCATTATACATGTTGCCTGAACCCAGCCCTGGATGGACGCTCACGAAGTGGCATATGTTTGAGATAAATTCCAACACGAATATCTTTCTAGCAGTTTCGGTTGAAAACAGTTGCACACCAGGGAGTTTCACAGTTGTCAAGTATACTCCGCTCCTACCACATTCCATTGGTGTTCATGGAGGAATTATGTTACATACTCAGAACCTGCATGGTCACCCAGCTTGCTCAGACTACTCGGAATATGTATGCACATCATGTTATCTTGACCCGAGGGACAGAGAAAACAACCCGATTTTTCCATCAGATATGCAACAGGTTGTTAAGCTCGTAGGAAGAGTACCCGTGAGACAATCTCCATGGGACCCAGGTGGTGTCCGCTTCGTCGACATTATTGGACTTCTCATTGATCTGCTACTACCATGGGATCCGGGTGGTTCACATCATCGGCTTGAGGACAAGCCGCATTTTAAGGGGGCGAGAATGTCATGCCCCAGAGGTCATGCCCTCTTCGTGGGACTGCTCTGGAAAATGGGCCGTGGAGCTTGGACTGGGCCTAGTGGCAAGGATCTGGAGCAATGCTATATAAAGAGGCGCGTGTCACAGAATTCGGCATGAAACGATTGAAACGTCTCGAAGCCTCTCATCCTCTTGCTCCTGTTCCTCACCTCCCTGCTATCTGTATCTCACCCTTATTGCTCATTCTCACCTCAAATCTCTTCTCTTGTATCTGAAATCGGTATTGATCTGATTGCTCACCCCATGTATGTGCTTGGGTCGTGACAATTGTATGTGCTTGGGGTGAGCAATCAGATCAGTACCGATTTCAGATACAAGAGAAGAGATTTGAGGTGAGAATCAGCAACAAGGGTGAGATACAGATAGCAGGGAGGTGAGGAACAGGAGCAAGAGGATGAGAGGCTTCGAGACGTTTCAATCGTTCCATGCCGATTTCTGTGACACGCGCCTCTTTATATAGCATTGCTCCAGATCCTTGCCACTAGGCCCAGCCCAAGCTCCACGGCCCATTTTCCAGAGCAGTCCCACGAAGAGGGCATGACCTCTGGGGCATGACAAATTAGACCGGCATCAACACTGATACAAACACTACTGAATTCCATTTTATTCCTCTGCTATCCTGCTGCACCTATCAACACTGAGGTTGACTTGTATGTAACCCA
Organism: Aegilops tauschii subsp. strangulata; assembly: GCF_002575655.3. NCBI lineage: Eukaryota > Viridiplantae > Streptophyta > Magnoliopsida > Poales > Poaceae > Aegilops > Aegilops tauschii. Next base: position 30,806,380 of record NC_053040.3, on the reverse strand, counting down.
TCCATGATGTGAATTTGTTTGTAGGGGTTGCATGAAATCCTGAGTTTATCCGGCTCTTACAATCTGAATGATGGCCAGCAAAATCAAACTGACAGGATCAGCGTCACGCTCTGCAACCCGGAGAGGCATGTCATTGAAGGTGTTCTTGGTGGAGCATTGGTAGCTGTCAGTACTGTGCAGGTAACAACAATCTACCAGATCAATCCATCCGTTAATATTCAGAATATAGAACAAAGCTCCTGTTTCTACCTTTTTTTTCCTAAACAGATAACAGTATCATATACGAGCTCATCTTCATCCCCGCCTCCGGACAAAAACGACCCCGCGTTGCCCGTAGCGACTCAGGGGATCTCGCGCCGCCGCCTCTTAGTCCGCCGTCTACAATCCTGTCTCGCCGCCATCAGAGGCTAACCGCCAGAAAAGCCTGCGCGGATACCTAGGACGATGGCGGCCGGCGGGGCGCTCCGCTTCTCCATCGGAAGCTTTTTCCTATCCCAACGGTCCCTCGATCTGTTGCATGGCTGCATGGATCTCCAGCGGCCTTGTATGCAGCACTTGATCTGCGGCACAACTCGGCGACCGGCGGCTGCACGTATCTCTGACCACCTTTGCATGCTGTACTTGATCTACTACACGACTTGGTGTCCGGTGGCTGCACGTATCTCCTGCGGCCATGGGAGCACCACCTCGATCTGCCGCACGGCTCAACCACCGGCGGCTGCACGTATCTCCGGCGGCATTGCATGCAGGACTTGATCTGCTGCACGGCTTGGCGGTGAGCGGCTGCAATCTCATGCGGCCATATGAGCAGCACTCCGACGGCTGGGGATCTCGTGTTCCTGGCCCAGATATGTTCCCCTCCGGCGGCAGTCCTAGGGTCCTTCTAGTGCAAGATGGTGTTCTGCTTGATGCCGACCTTCATTCATCTGGCCGTTGACGATTTTCTGAAGGCTCCGCTAGAGATCTTCATTAGGTGCTTGACGCATGTAGATTGCTGGATCGGATCGGATTCGGTCGTGTGCGCCCTATTTCAGCACGTGTGGCTTCAGGAGGGTGTCACGCGAAGCTTCATTGTCTGTTGATATTATGGGACATGTTGGTATTTTCATTTTCATGATGAAGACAGTGGCGGAGAATGTCATTATAGCTGAGGTTTGAGACCTAGTTTGTTGGGCTAATAAGCCGTGGCGACGGGTCGAACGCGCCTGACGCGTGTATGGGCGCGCACCGGGTCCGTTGGACGCGTTAGGTCCGCGGCGGGTCCGTGTGTGCGTGCGTGTGGAGTGCACGGGCATGTCCGTGGACTGGTACACCGTCGGTGTGTGTGTGTTCTGTTTGTTGGCGAGAAAGGGGGGCGCGTGGAGTTGGTCCAAGGCGGGCTCGCCACGACCCGGATGTGTGTGTGCATGTCGCGGGTGAGGGCAGAGCGGGCTGGACCAGGCGCTCGGCGTAGACTGAGGCGTGGGTGCATGCCCGGACGTGAAAGATTTGACCGTACCCGCTCATGCTTCATCACGAAATTGTCAAAATTTAATGTTGACAAAATTTCCAAGCCCAAGCAGTAGGTGGAAAAAATTCTATGTTGCCAACCTATAAACATGAACTGGCTGTGTTTGACCAATGCAGTGGTATCGATCCATAGCCTGCAAATCCATTTGAGGATTCTGCAGAATAAAGCAAAAATGCAGCATATGATAGTCATGAAATTTGAATTGAAGGAAAGCATTGTACCAAGGAAACTACCACCAGGTTGGTGTTGAGTAGTGGCAGCCAGCTCCCAATTCTTTATGAGAATCTCCCTCTCCTGCCTAAGCTCCCCAATCTTTCATACAAGAACGCGCGAGAGAAATTGGGAGCCAGAAACAATAACCAAGAAAAGTATGGTGAGGCAGGGGAGGGGAGTGGTGCAGGTCTTGCTGACGATGTCTGCGAACCCGTCAGCGTGAGGTGCGCCGCGGTGGCGATGCCGACATTGCTGATCCTAGCGGTAGGCACCCCGACGCACCATATTGCCCTCCCGCGCCTCCGCCTGCATCAGCGGGCGGGTTGGTCAGGGTGGATATGGGATTTTGGCTAGGGTTTGTTCACGGAGGAGATTGGCGACACGGCGGTGCGATGTCGGAGTTGAATAAGAAGATGCGGCCCCGACGTGATTCAGAGGGGCATAGGGTCGAACACGTGGTCGTGGGAATCACGCGCGTTCTCCGGCGTGTTGACGTCGAGCTCTTCAAGGATCTGAGAATGGCGGCACAAAGGGAAGAAGGGGCCCGTGGGGAAGAGATGGCGACGCACGATGTATGGCTGGTGGCGGCACAGAGTAGCTCATATGGGGTAGTGGCATACGTGGGGCGGCGGCGATGGGTCGTGGGTTCGAGGAGAGAGCGTCAGAGATCCGTGCGTGTGGGGCTTTCCGAGTTTTCTCCTTCGCTGTGACTAAGCCGGCATATCATCTTGAGATTTACGAAGTCACCGTACGCGTCTCATTGTCGTGTCACCGGAAATCCTAAAATAAATTCGGAAATAATGCGAGCACCAGGACTTGAACCCTGATGGGCTGGGATACCACTGTCCCTCTAACCATCCAACCACAGGTTGGTTCGCCACTACGTGTTTTTCAAGTAGTATTGATTCTTATAGATTATTCGCCAGACTGTGTTGCTCTTGCATCAATATAATTTTGTTTATATTTCAGCGAAAATGTTATTTTCCTTTCAGCATATGGAACACATCGTAACGTACAAGGCTGGAGTTGCTCTTAGTAGAGTATAAGAACATCGGAAATAACAAATGTCTCAAACCTGCAACAGCTTGTCATTCTGTGGAAACAACATTCCCCAAGTGAATTACCGTTCCGGTGGAGACGAGGAATGTGGAAAATAAACTGTTGAGTTTGAGCATCACCTTAATGCCGAGTGGGGAGCAGGTCGGCGCATATCGATTCATGACGTGGGGGCTACCCCGACGGCCAAAACAATGCCGACGGCCCCCGTCGGCTTCTTCGGAGCTATGGCGACAGCCTGGCCCTGGCCGTCGGCGTACATTGGCCGTCGGGCTACGCAGAGCTAAGCCGACGGCAACCGTCGGCATAGAACGGCCGTCGGCCTGCAAGTACGCCGACAGCTGCCGTCGGCTTACAACGGCCATCGGCATACTCATGGGCCCGGCGACCCCGCTGGTGACGGCCGAGATGGGGGACGGCCGACGGCATAGGTCCGGCTGCCACGTCACCGATCCGGGCCGCACCGTCCAGAACCTATGCCGACGGCTGCCGTCGGTATATCTGCCACATCAGCGATCCGCGGCACGCCGCCCGCCGCCTAAACCCTGGCCGTCTCTAAGCCGACGGCATAGCCGTCGGCATAGTTAGATATTATTTTTCTTATATTTTTTTATGTATTATTATATCAACTAACATGTAGCATGTTAAATATAAACATACATATGAATATATATGTAGTTTGTATTTTTTTCATATACTATGAATATATATATATATAGTTTGTATTTTTTCGAGCACGTTAGTAATGTGCAGTCATGTTCTTTTGAATGTAGATCCTTATATTTTATTAAAATCAAAAACAGCTATGCCGACAGAAGTTTTGTGGCGGTTGCAAACGCCCGACATGTCCGAAGAGGCGGCACGCGTCTCCGGTGCGTGGCCCCCCTCACGGACGACGCCGCCGCCGGCACCGGGAAGGGGGAAACGGACGCGTCGGGTCTACACGGAGTGGATGTAGCTGTGGGTTTGGCCCGGATGTTGCTGCCGGGTGTCCCTATGAGCCAAACTGACACAACCGGGTGGAGAGGTCCACTGGTCAAAGCCCGTCCGTCGGAAGTCAAAGGCCTAGATCTCGTGGTCAACCGCGCCAGGGTTAGGCGGGAAGGGGGCCCTAGGGGGGGTAGCAATGCCACCGGAGCATCGTACCGGTCCCTCATACATGCGGGGTGGTGTTGTGGCATGTCCGAAGAGGCTACACGCGTCTCCGGTGGTGGCCCCCCTCACGGACGGCGCCGCCGCCGGCACCTGGAGGGGGAAACGGACGCGTCGGGTCTACACGGAGTGGATTTAGCTGTGGGTTTGGCCCGGATGTTGCTCCCGGGTGTCCCTATGGGCGGACCTGACACAACCGGGTGGAGAGGTCCACTGGTCAAAGCCCGTCCGTGGGAATTCAAAGGGCTAGATCTCATGGTCAACCGCTCCTGGGTTAGTCGGGACGGGGGCCCTGGGGGTAGCAATGCCGCCGTAGCGTCGTACCCGGCCCTCATACATGCGGGGTGGTGTTGTGGCATGTCCGACGAGGCGGCACGCGTCTCCGGTGCGTGGCCCCCCTAACGGACGGCGCCGCCGCCGGCACCGGGAGGGGGGAAACGGACGCGTCGGGTCTACACGGAGTGGATTTAGCTGTGGGTTTGGCCCGGATGTTGCTGCCGGGTGTCCCTATGAGCCGAACTGACACAACCGGGTGGAGAGGTCCACTGGTCAAAGCCCGTCCGTGGGAAGTCAAAGGGCTAGATCTCGTGGTCAACCGCGCCAGGGTTAGGCGGGAAGGGGGCCCTAGGGGGGGTAGCAATGCCACCGGAGCGTCGTACCGGGCCCTCATACATGCGGGGTGGTGTTGTGACATGTCCGAAGAGGCGGCACGCATCTCCGGTGCGTGGCCCCCCTCACGGACGGCGCCGCCGCCGGCACCTGGAGGGGGAAACGGACGCGTCGGGTCTACACGGAGTGGATTTAGCTGTTGGTTTGGCCCGGATGTTGCTCCCGGGTGTCCCTATGGGCGGACCTGACACAACCGGGTGGAGAGGTCCACTTGTCAAAGCCCGTCCGTGGGAAGTCAAAGGGCTAGATCTCATGGTCAACCGCTCCTGGGTTAGTCGGGACGGGGGCCCTGGGGGTAGCAATGCCACCGGAGCGTCGTACCCGGCCCTCGTACATGCGGGGTGGTGTTGTGGCATGTCCGAAGAGGCAGCACGCGTCTCCGGTGCGTGGCCCCCCTCACGGACGGCGCCGCCGCCGGCACCTGGAGGGGGAAACGGACGCATCGGGTCTACACGGAGTAGATTTAGCTGTGGGTTTGGCCCGGATGTTGCTCCCGGGTGTCCCTATGGGCGGACCTGACACAACCGGGTGGAGAGGTCCACTGGTCAAAGCCCGTCCGTGGGAAGTCAAAGGGCTAGATCTCATGGTCAACCGCTCCTCGGTTAGTCGGGACGGGGGCCCTGGGGGGTAGCAATGCCACCGTAGCGTCGTACCCGGCCCTCATACATGCGGGGTGGTGTTGTGGCATGTCCGAGGAGGCGACACGCGTCTCCGGTGCGTGGCCCCCCTCACGGACGGCGCCGCCGCCGGCACCTGGAGGGGGAAACGGACGCGTCGGGTCTACACGGAGTGGATTTAGCTGTGGGTTTGGCCCGGATGTTGCTCCCGGGTGTCCCTATGGGCGGACCTGACACAACCGGGTGGAGAGGTCCACTGGTCAAAGCCCGTCCGTGGGAAGTCAAAGGGCTAGATCTCATGGTCAACCGCTCCTGGGTTAGTCGGGACGGGGGCCCTGGGTGGTAGCAATGCCACCGTAGCGTCGTACCCGGCCCTCATACATGCGGGGTGGTGTTGTGGCATGTCCGAGGAGGCGACACGCGTCTCCGGTGCGTGGCCCCCCTCACGGACGGCGCAGCCGCCGGCACCGGGAGGGGGGAAACGGACGCGTCGGGTCTACACGGAGTGGATTTAGCTGTAGGTTTGACCCGGATGTTGCTCCCGGGTGTCCCTATGGGCGGACCTGACACAACCGGGTGGAGAGGTCCACTTGTCAAAGCCCGTCCGTGGGAAGTCAAAGGGCTAGATCTCATGGTCAACCGCTCCTGGGTTAGTCGGGACGGGGGCCCTGGGGGGTAGCAATGCCACCGGAGCATCGTACCGGTCCCTCATACATGCGGGGTGGTGTTGTGGCATGTCCGAAGAGACTGCACGCGTCTCCGGTGGTGGCCCCCCTCACGGACGGCGCCGCCGCCGGCACCTGGAGGGGGAAACGGACGCGTCGGGTCTACACGGAGTGAATTTAGCTGTGGGTTTGGCCCGGATGTTGCTCCCGGGTGTCCCTATGGGCGGACCTGACACAACCGGGTGGAGAGGTCCACTGGTCAAAGCCCGTCCGTGGGAAGTCAAAGGGCTAGATCTCATGGACAACCGCTCCTGGGTTAGTCGGGACGGGGGCCCTGGGGGGTAGCAATGCCACCGTAGCGTCTTACCCGGCCCTCATACATGCGGGGTGGTGTTGTGGCATGTCCGAGGAGGCGACACGCGTCTCCGGTGCGTGGCCCCCCTCACGGACGGCGCCGCCGCCGGCACCTGGAGGGGGAAACGGACGCGTCGGGTCTACACGGAGTGGATTTAGCTGTTGGTTTGGCCCGGATGTTGCTCCCGGGTGTCCCTATGGGCGGACCTGACACAACCGGGTGGAGAGGTCCACTTGTCAAAGCCCGTCCGTGGGAAGTCAAAGGGCTAGATCTCATGGTCAACCGCTCCTGGGTTAGTCGGGACGGGGGCCCTGGGGGGTAGCAATGCCACCGGAGCGTCGTACCCGGCCCTCATACATGCGGGGTGGTGTTGTGGCATGTCCGAAGAGGCAGCACGCGTCTCCGGTGCGTGGCCCCCCTCACGGACGGCGCCGCCGCCGGCACCTGGAGGGGGAATCGGACGCATCGGGTCTACACGGAGTAGATTTAGCTGTGGGTTTGGCCCGGATGTTGCTCCCGGGTGTCCCTATGGGCGGACCTGACACAACCGGGTGGAGAGGTCCACTGGTCAAAGCCCGTCCGTGGGAAGTCAAAGGGCTAGATCTCATGGTCAACCGCTCCTCGGTTAGTCGGGACGGGGGCCCTGGGGGGTAGCAATGCCACCGTAGCGTCGTACCCGGCCCTCATACATGCGAGGTGGTGTTGTGGCATGTCCGAGGAGGCGACACGCGTCTCCGGTGCGTGGCCCCCCTCACGGACGGCGCCGCCGCCGGCACCTGGAGGGGGAAACGGACGCGTCGGGTCTACACGGAGTGGATTTAGCTGTGGGTTTGGCCCGGATGTTGCTCCCGGGTGTCCCTATGGGCGGACCTGACACAACCGGGTGGAGAGGTCCACTGGTCAAAACCCGTCCGTGGGAAGTCAAAGGGCTAGATCTCCTGGTCAACCGCTCCTGGGTTAGTCGGGCGGGGGCCCTGGGGGGTAGCAATGCCACCGTAGCGTCGTACCCGGCCCTCATACATGCGGGGTGGTGTTGTGGCATGTCCGAGGAGGCGACACGCGTCTCCGGTGCGTGGCCCCCCTCACGGACGGCGCCGCCGCCGGCACCGGGAGGGGGGAAACGGACGCGTCGGGTCTACACGGAGTGGATTTAGCTGTGGGTTTGGCCCGGATGTTGCTGCCGGGTGTCCCTATGGGCGCACCTGACACAACCGGGTGGAGAGGTCCACTGGTCAAAGCCCGTCCGTGGGAAGTCAAAGGGCTAAATCTCGTGGTCAACCGCTCCTGGGTTAGTCGGGACGGGGGCCCTGGGGGGTAGCAATGCCACCGGAGCGTCGTACCCGGCCCTCATACATGCGGGGTGGTGTTGTGGCATGTCCGAAGAGGCGGCACGCGTCTCCGGTGCGTGGCCCCCCTCACGGACGGCGCCGCCGCCGGCACCTGGAGGGGGAAACGGACGCGTCGGGTCTACACGGAGTGGATTTAGTTGTGGGTTTGGCCCGGATGTTGCTCCCGGGTGTCCCTATGGGCGGACCTGACACAACCGGGTGGAGAGGTCCACTTGTCAAAGCCCGTCCGTGGGAAGTCAAAGGGCTAGATCTCATGGTCAACCGCTCCTGGGTTAGTCGGGACGGGGGCCCTGGGGGGTAGCAATGCCACCGTAGCGTCGTACCCGGCCCTCATACATGCGGGGTGGTGTTGTGGCATGTCTGAAGAGGCGGCACGCGTCTCCGGTGCGTGGCCCCCCTCACGGACGGCGCCGCCGCCGGCACCTGGAGGGGGAAACGGACGCGTCGGGTCTACACGGAGTGGATTTAGCTGTGGGTTTGGCCCGGATGTTGCTCCCGGGTGTCCCTATAGGCGGACCTGACACAACCGGGTGGAGAGGTGCACTGGTCAAAGCCCGTCCGTGGGAAGTCAAAGGGCTAGATCTCATGGTCAACCGCTCCTGGGTTAGTCGGGACGGGGGCCCTGGGGGGTAGCAATGCCACCGTAGCGTCGTACCCGGCCCTCATACATGCGGGGTGGTGTTGTGGCATGTCAGAGGAGGCGACACGCGTCTCCGGTGCGTGGCCCCCCTCACGGACGGCACCGCCGCCGGCACCTGGAGGGGGAAACGGACGCGTCGGGTCTACACGGAGTGGATGTAGCTGTGGGTTTGGCCCGGATGTTGCTCCCGGGTGTCCCTATGGGCGGACGTGACACAACCGGGTGGAGAGGTCCACTGGTCAAAGCCCGTCCGTGGGAAGTCAAAGGGCTAGATCTCGTGGTCAACCGCTCCTGGGTTAGTCGGGACGGGGGCCCTGGGGGGTAGCAATGCCACCGTAGCGTCGTACCCGGCCCTCATACATGCGAGGTGGTGTTGTGGCATGTCCGAGGAGGCGACACGCGTCTCCGGTGCGTGGCCCCCCTCACGGACGGCGCCGCCGCCGGCACCTGGAGGGGGAAACGGACGCGTCGGGTCTACACGGAGTGGATTTAGCTGTGGGTTTGGCCCGGATGTTGCTCCCGGGTGTCCCTATGGGCAGACCTGACACAACCGGGTGGAGAGGTCCACTGGTCAAAACCCGTCCGTGGGAAGTCAAAGGGCTAGATCTCCTGGTCAACCGCTCCTGGGTTAGTCGGGCGGGGGCCCTGGGGGGTAGCAATGCCACCGTAGCGTCGTACCCGGCCCTCATACATGCGGGGTGGTGTTGTGGCATGTCCGAGGAGGCGACACGCGTCTCCGGTGCGTGGCCCCCCTCACGGACGGCGCCGCCGCCGGCACCGGGAGGGGGGAAACGGACGCGTCGGGTCTACACGGAGTGGATTTAGCTGTGGGTTTGGCCCGGATGTTGCTGCCGGGTGTCCCTATGGGCGCACCTGACACAACCGGGTGGAGAGGTCCACTGGTCAAAGCCCGTCCGTGGGAAGTCAAAGGGCTAAATCTCGTGGTCAACCGCTCCTGGGTTAGTCGGGACGGGGGCCCTGGGGGGTAGCAATGCCACCGGAGCGTCGTACCCGGCCCTCATACATGCGGGGTGGTGTTGTGGCATGTCCGAAGAGGCGGCACGCGTCTCCGGTGCGTGGCCCCCCTCACGGACGGCGCCGCCGCCGGCACCTGGAGGGGGAAACGGACGCGTCGGGTCTACACGGAGTGGATTTAGCTGTGGGTTTGGCCCGGATGTTGCTCCCGGGTGTCCCTATGGGCGGACCTGACACAACCGGGTGGAGAGGTCCACTTGTCAAAGCCCGTCCGTGGGAAGTCAAAGGGCTAGATCTCATGGTCAACCGCTCCTGGGTTAGTCGGGACGGGGGCCCTGGGGGGTAGCAATGCCACCGTAGCGTCGTACCCGGCCCTCATACATGCGGGGTGGTGTTGTGGCATGTCTGAAGAGGCGGCACGCGTCTCCGGTGCGTGGCCCCCCTCACGGACGGCGCCGCCGCCGGCACCTGGAGGGGGAAACGGACGCGTCGGGTCTACACGGAGTGGATTTAGCTGTGGGTTTGGCCCGGATGTTGCTCCCGGGTGTCCCTATAGGCGGACCTGACACAACCGGGTGGAGAGGTGCACTGGTCAAAGCCCGTCCGTGGGAAGTCAAAGGGCTAGATCTCATGGTCAACCGCTCCTGGGTTAGTCGGGACGGGGGCCCTGGGGGGTAGCAATGCCACCGTAGCGTCGTACCCGGCCCTCATACATGCGGGGTGGTGTTGTGGCATGTCAGAGGAGGCGACACGCGTCTCCGGTGCGTGGCCCCCCTCACGGACGGCACCGCCGCCGGCACTTGGAGGGGGAAACGGACGCGTCGGGTCTACACGGAGTGGATGTAGCTGTGGGTTTGGCCCGGATGTTGCTCCCGGGTGTCCCTATGGGCGGACGTGACACAACCGGGTGGAGAGGTCCACTGGTCAAAGCCCGTCCGTGGGAAGTCAAAGGGCTAGATCTCGTGGTCAACCGCTCCTGGGTTAGTCGGGACGGGGGCCCTGGGGGGTAGCAATGCCACCGTAGCGTCGTACCCGGCCCTCATACATGCGGGGTGGTGTTGTGGCATGTCAGAGGAGGCGACACGCGTCTCCGGTGCGTGGCCCCCCTCACGGACGGCGCCGCCGCCGGCACCGGGAGGGGGGAAACGGACGCGTCGGGTCTACACGGAGTGGATTTAGCTGTGGGTTTGGCCCGGATGTTGCTGCCGGGTGTCCCTATGGGCGGACCTGACACAACCGGGTGGAGAGGTCCACTGGTCAAAGCCCGTCCGTGGGAAGTCAAAGGGCTAGATCTCGTGGTCAACCGCTCCTGGGTTAGTCGGGACGGGGGCCCTGGGGGGTAGCAATGCCACCGGAGCGTCGTACCCGGCCCTCGTACATGCGGGGTGGTGTTGTGGCATGTCCGAAGAGGCGGCACGCGTCTCCGGTGCGTGGCCCCCCTCACGGACGGCGCCGCCGCCGGCACCTGGAGGGGGAAACGGACGCGTCGGGTCTACACGGAGTGGATTTAGCTGTGGGTTTGGCCCGGATGTTGCTGCCGGGTGTCCCTATGGGCGGACCTGACACAACCGGGTGGAGAGGTCCACTTGTCAAAGCCCGTCCGTGGGAAGTCAAAGGGCTAGATCTCATGGTCAACCGCTCCTGGGTTAGTCGGGACGGGGGCCCTGGGGGGTAGCAATGCCACCGTAGCGTCGTACCCGGCCCTCATACATGCGGGGTGGTGTTGTGGCATGTCTGAAGAGGCGGCACGCGTCTCCGGTGCGTGGCCCCCCTCACGGACGGCGCCGCCGCCGGCACCTGGAGGGGGAAACGGACGCGTCGGGTCTACACGGAGTGGATTTAGCTGTGGGTTTGGCCCGGATGTTGCTCCCGGGTGTCCCTATAGGCGGACCTGACACAACCGGGTGGAGAGGTGCACTGGTCAAAGCCCGTCCGTGGGAAGTCAAAGGGCTAGATCTCATGGTCAACCGCTCCTGGGTTAGTCGGGACGGGGGCCCTGGGGGGTAGCAATGCCACCGTAGCGTCGTACCCGGCCCTCATACATGCGGGGTGGTGTTGTGGCATGTCAGAGGAGGCGACACGCGTCTCCGGTGCGTGGCCCCCCTCACGGACGGCACCGCCGCCGGCACCTGGAGGGGGAAACGGACGCGTCGGGTCTACACGGAGTGGATGTAGCTGTGGGTTTGGCCCGGATGTTGCTCCCGGGTGTCCCTATGGGCGGACGTGACACAACCGGGTGGAGAGGTCCACTGGTCAAAGCCCGTCCGTGGGAAGTCAAAGGGCTAGATCTCGTGGTCAACCGCTCCTGGGTTAGTCGGGACGGGGGCCCTGGGGGGTAGCAATGCCACCGTAGCGTCGTACCCGGCCCTCATACATGCGGGGTGGTGTTGTGGCATGTCCGAGGAGGCGACACGCGTCTCCGGTGCGTGGCCCCCCTCACGGACGGCGCCGCCGCCGGCACCGGGAGGGGGGAAACGGACGCGTCGGGTCTACACGGAGTGGATTTAGCTGTGGGTTTGGCCCGGATGTTGCTGCCGGGTGTCCCTATGGGCGGACCTGACACAACCGGGTGGAGAGGTCCACTGGTCAAAGCCCGTCCGTGGGAAGTCAAAGGGCTAGATCTCGTGGTCAACCGCTCCTGGGTTAGTCGGGACGGGGGCCCTGGGGGGTAGCAATGCCACCGGAGCGTCGTACCCGGCCCTCGTACATGCGGGGTGGTGTTGTGGCATGTCCGAAGAGGCGGCACGCGTCTCCGGTGCGTGGCCCCCCTCACGGACGGCGCCGCCGCCGGCACCTGGAGGGGGAAACGGACGCGTCGGGTCTACACGGAGTGGATTTAGCTGTGGGTTTGGCCCGGATGTTGCTCCCGGGTGTCCCTATGAGCGGACCTGACACAACCGGGTGGAGAGGTCCACTTGTCAAAGACCGTCCGTGGGAAGTCAAAGGGCTAGATCTCATGGTCAACCGCTCCTGGGTTAGTCGGGACGGGGGCCCTGGGGGGTAGCAATGCCACCGTAGCATCGTACCCGGCCCTCATACATGCGGGGTGGTGTTGTGGCATGTCTGAAGAGGCGGCACGCGTCTCCGGTGCGTGGCCCCCCTCACGGACGGCGCCGCCGCCGGCACCTGGAGGGGGAAACGGACGCGTCGGGTCTACACGGAGTGGATTTATCTGTGGGTTTGGCCCGGATGTTGCTCCCGGGTGTCCCTATGGGCGGACCTGACACAACCGGGTGGAGAGGTCCACTGGTCAAAGCCCGTGCGTGGGAAGTCAAAGGGCTAGATCTCATGGTCAACCGCTCCTGGGTTAGTCGGGACGGGGGCCCTGGGGGGTAGCAATGCCACCGTAGCGTCGTACCCGGCCCTCATACATGCGGGGTGGTGTTGTGGCATGTCCGAGGAGGCGACACGCGTCTCCGGTGCGTGGCCCCCCTCACGGACGGCGCCGCCGCCGGCACCGGGAGGGGGGAAACGGACGCGTCGGGTCTACACGGAGTGGATATAGCTGTGGGTTTGGCTCGGATGTTGCTGCCGGGTGTCCCTATGGGCGGACCTGACACAACCGGGTGGAGAGGTCCACTGGTCAAAGCCCGTCCGTGGGAAGTCAAAGGGCTAAATCTCGTGGTCAACCGCTCCTGGGTTAGTCGGGACGGGGGCCCTGGGGGGTAGCAATGCCACCGGAGCGTCGTACCCGGCCCTCATACATGCGGGCTGGTGTTGTGGCATGTCCGAAGAGGCGGCACGCGTCTCCGGTGCGGGGCCCCCCTCACGGACGGCGCCGCCGCCGGCACCTGGAGGGGGAAACGGACGCGTCGGGTCTACACGGAGTGGATTTAGCTGTGGGTTTGGCCCGGATGTTGCTCCCGGGTGTCCCTATGGGCGGACCTGACACAACCGGGTGGAGAGGTCCACTTGTCAAAGCCCGTCCGTGGGAAGTCAAAGGGCTAGATCTCATGGTCAACCGCTCCTGGGTTAGTCGGGACGGGGGCCCTGGGGGGTAGCAATGCCACCGTAGCGTCGTACCCGGCCCTCATACATGCGGGGTGGTGTTGTGGCATGTCTGAAGAGGCGGCACGCGTCTCCGGTGCGTGGCCCCCCTCACGGACGGCGCCGCCGCCGGCACCTGGAGGGGGAAACGGACGCGTCGGGTCTACACGGAGTGGATTTAGCTGTGGGTTTGGCCCGGATGTTGCTCCCGGGTGTCCCTATAGGCGGACCTGACACAACCGGGTGGAGAGGTCCACTGGTCAAAGCCCGTCCGTGGGAAGTCAAAGGGCTAGATCTCATGGTCAACCGCTCCTGGGTTAGTCGGGACGGGGGCCCTGGGGGTAGCAATGCCACCGTAGCGTCGTACCCGGCCCTCATACATGCGGGGTGGTGTTGTGGCATGTCAGAGGAGGCGACACGCGTCTCCGGTGCGTGGCCCCCCTCACGGACGGCGCCGCCGCCGGCACCTGGAGGGGGGAAACGGACGCGTCGGGTCTACACGGAGTGGATGTAGCTGTGGGTTTGGCCCGGATGTTGCTGCCGGGTGTCCCTATGGGCGGACCTGACACAACCGGGTGGAGAGGTCCACTGGTCAAAGCCCGTCCGTGGGAAGTCAAAGGGCTAGATCTCGTGGTCAACCGCTCCTGGGTTAGTCGGGACGGGGGCCCTGGGGGGTAGCAATGCCACCGGAGCGTCGTACCCGGCCCTCATACATGCGGTGCGTGTTCGAAGAGGTGGCACGCGTCTCCGGGGTGTGCCCCCCCTCACGGACGGCGGCGCCGCCGGCACCTGGAGGGGGGAAACGGTAGTAGACGGATCAGGCACTCGCATAGTTACCGGATCAGGCACTCGCTAACTGTACCCCTCAGTCAGTTGCTCTCCTATGTATCACCTTTCGCGAGACCATAGAAAATATTTATATCATAAAGAAATGTTGCCCCCCTCAATTAATTTTGAAATATTTTAACACAATGTACATTTTTTGTTAGTACAATTTAGCAAATATTTATATCATAAAGAAATATTGCTGACCATAGAAAAAATTTGGTTCAGAAAAAAATATACGTGATATTTTAGAAAATTGTTGTACAATATAAAAAAAAGGATCATGTAATTAAAAATAATGTTTCAAACCATTAAAGAAAATGTATGGTACATTTTAAATAATGTTCATGCATGTCAAAAGTATGTATACCATGTATCATTTTTAATATAATTATATACCATGTATCATTCAAAAAAAATTCAAGAATGTGTATTTGAAAATATTTAATATGTACGTACAAATATTTTATATGTATACGAAACTTTTCAATGCGTATGAAAATAATATACACTAAAAATATATTTGAAGACAGTTAATAATATATGCCACGTGTGTAATTAACATGTATACGGCCAGTTTGTAATTAAAATATATAAAAAAAGAAATATACCTATGCCTACGGCTTAGCCGTCGGCATATATGCCACGTGGCATGATTTATATATGCCGACGGCTCGGCATAGGTCGCCTTATCCACTCGCGGCCACCCCTCCTCCACTCGTTCTCTCCCACACCCGCAGCCTCATCCACTCGCCGCCTCGACCCCGCACCGTCCGCCGACCGCCGCCCGCCGGCGCCGCCCGCGCCCCTCCCCTTACCTCGCCCCTCCCCGCCTCCACCCCGACCCTCTCCGCCCCTCCTCGCGGCGCCGCCGTCCACCCGACCCCGCCCCGGCCGGCTTCCCAACCCCATCCCGACCCCACAACGCCGCTGTCCACCCGCCCCGCGCCGACCCCGTCTCGCGCCGCCGCCGGCCGCAGGGCTCCCCGCCCCTGGCCCGGCCTCCCGGAGCCCGCAGGCCGCCCCGCCCCTCGCTCGGCCTCCCGGAGCCCGCAGGCCGCCCCGACGAGCACACGTGGGCGCGGCTTCGGCCGGCCCTGCTCGTCCATCGTCGTTCGCTCCCGCCCAAGTGAGCACCTCCCTCCACGGCCGGACGCCACCGGACGCCCCTCTGCCCGGTGAGCTAGGCTCCTTTTTTTCATTTTTCCTACTGTGACATTCATAGTTTTATGTTAATTTGCTGCAAATAACTACTATGTATGGACCAATATGATATATAATGGATTATGACAATATATGCATGTGGGATTAATGGATTATGACAATATGACATATAATGTTCATAAGCCGGATCTTCTTTTGTGCTGCCATGCACAAGCATATGGGATTAATTAATAAAAAAAAGTTTATATTTGTGAGTCTCGTGTGAGTCTCAAGAATGGTGTATTCAGCCCCTAAGTCTATTCACATATGCATGCAAAAAAAATTTGTTTGAAGGACAAAATTTGACACTTGACGAAATATGAATTTTTTTCATAGTTTAAAGTGTCAATGCTTAACCTATTTTTTTGCACTCGGTAGAATTAATAGGATTTGTGGTGTTCCATCTTCGTGGAGTGACCGTCGACATTGGAGGTGTTGGTCCACGATCGTCCCTCTCCTTTGATCGACTACATCGGAGGGTGAGCAACAATTCCATGACCTCGTTCACTTTTTTTTCCATGTCACTAGATTAAATTTTCACATCAAGTCGCGTAACCTAGGTCTCCCGTCCGAAAGGGTTGCATCGATAAATATGCATTCAATTGCATATTTATCACCGCAGCTCTTTCGGATTGTCCAGCGCTTTCCACGGACAGCCCGAGGATGTGTAGATTGGGTACGTTCATGCTCTACCCCGTTCCGAGACAGGATTTTGGCGGCGCCTCCCTGTTGTTCTCCGGATGCACATTCTCTCGGCATTTTGCCGAGACGTGTATTTGGAGAACAGCGGGGAGGTGCTGCCGAAATTTTGTCTCGGAATGGGGTAGAGCATGGACAACGTACTCAATCTACACATTCTCGGGTGGGATTAGGACCCATCTTTACCTATTAGAGATGTAGGTGGATTAAATGTCGTTTCTCGTCAACCTTGTAAAAAATAAAATATTGATGTGAGTAATTTAAATGAATCCTTAATTTTGTTGTGTGGCTTCCAATAAAGCAGAGATGGCAGATAATCAGTGGATGTATAGTGGGTTTTTCCGTCGGAATCAAGTAACAACAGAGTGGGTTGAGAAAACTGATGTGTTTTTGAAAGAGATATTCCGTAGTCCAATGAGGATGGTGCCAGAATGCCCGTGTGCCAAATGTAAGAGACGTATCCGCAGAGATAAGAGTGAGATGACTAAGCACCTTCGCACGCATGGATTTATGCCCAACTTTAATATGCCGATAAACTTTGCCCAGTGGGACCGTGGTAGAGAGGAGGTGATACGACAACGCGTCGCTGGTTATGAGGACGATGGGGTTAGAGACATGCTAGATGATGTCTTTGCTGCACAGCCGACACCTCCGTCACATTCAGCGAATGAACCGGAGGAGCCGGAGGAAACCGCAAAGGCCTTCCTGGAAATCTTGGCCTCGTCAAAGAAACCTCTCTATGAGGGTGCCAAGCTGTCTGTGCTGGATGCCATCTCGCAACTGATGGTAGTCAAGGCTGAGTACGGCTGTAGCCGAGGTTGCTTCGAAGCATTTCTGGGAGTATGGGCTAACAGCCTGCCTGAGGGCCATGAACTGCCAAAAAGCATGTACGCTACGAAGAAAATCATGAAGGCGCTCTCCATGGACTATGAGAAAATACATGTTTGTCCAAAGAATTGCCTTTTGTTTAGGCATGAGTATGCGGATGACAACTACTGTAGGAAGTGCGGTTCCTCTCGGTATATTGAGGTGGTCGATAAGCATGGTCAGAAGCAACAGCTAAAAATCCCTGTGAAGGTTCTTCGGTATCTTGATTTTATAAAAAGACTGCAGCGCCTTTTCATCACCGAGGAGTCTGCCAAAATGATGAAGTGGCACAAGGAAGGGAAAAGGTACAATCCAAAAAAAATTGTACATCCATCAGAAGGTGAAGCATGGAAGTCATTCGATATAGAGTACCCGGAGGAAGCAGCCGAGGCTGGGAATGTCAGAATTGCTATAACAGGTGATGGGTTCAATCCATATGGTATGTCGTCTAATCCATACAGCTGCTGGCCTGTATTTGTTATTCCGCTCAATCTCCCTCCCGGCGCCATAATGCAACGCAAGACCATGTTCCCGTCGCTTATAATTCCGGGGCCTGAATATCCGAGGAAGAATTTGAGTGTGTTTATGCAGCCGTTGGTGGATGATTTGCACCATTCTTGGTACTTCCCGAGGTTGACATACGACCGGCATCTGCAGAAAAATTTCTTGATGAAAGTTTGGCTACAGTATTGCATGCATGACTTTCCCGGCTATGCCCTGTTCTGCGGATGGTGTACAAGTGGAAAGATGCCTTGCCCAGTGTGCATGCAGGCCTTGATTTTCATTTGGCTGAAGAAGGGTGGCAAGTATGTTGCCTTTGACCTGCATCGACAGTTCCTCCCTCCAGACCATCCTGATAGGGAAGACAAGAAGAACTTCACAAAAGGCAAAGTTGTCCATGAAGTAAACGAGATTCCAACGTTTTCTGGTGCGGATGTGCTTGCTCAGCTGAAAGCTCTTAAGCCTGCCGGTGAAGGGAAAGGCAAAGGCAAAGGCAAAGACAAAGGCAAAGCCACAGGCGAAGACGAGGGCGAGGGCAAAGGAAAAGGTAAAGGGAAAAATGTTTTGAAGGATATGGTGAGATGCACAACTGGACTCACATTACCCCCTTCATGCAGCTTCCCTATTTTAAGGACCTCAAACTTCCATACAACATCGACGTGATGCACACCGAAAAGAATGTCGCAGAGTCCCTTTTTCGCACGATCCTCAACATTCCTGATAAGACAAAGGATAATGTTAATGCTAGAGTGGATCAACAGAATATTTGTGATAGACCACGTCTACACATGCAACCTCCCACAGGCAGTCGAAAATCTTGGTTCAAGCCAGATGCTGACTTCGTACTTAAAAAGGATCATAAGATGGAGGCATTCAAGTGGCTGAAACACGTCGTGAAGTTCACTGATGGTTATGCGTCGAATATAAGTAAGGGGGTCAATCTTTCAACGGGTAGAGTGACCGGGCTCAAGAGTCATGACTATCATGTATGGATTGAGCGGATTATGCCGGTGATGGTTCGGGGCTATGTTCCCGAGCGTGTCTGGCGTGTGCTTGCGGAGTTAAGCCATTTCTTCCGCACGCTTTGTGCTAAAGAAGTATGTCCTGAGAAGATAAAGGAAATGCATAAGAAGGCGCCGGAGTTGATATGCAAGCTAGAGAAGATCTTCCCGCCAGGCTTCTTTACTCCGATGACACATCTGATTTTGCACCTCGCGAACGAGGTATTGTTGGGGGGGCCTGTGCAGAATCGTTGGCAGTATGGCCCTGAGAGACAGAACAAGCATCTGAGACAGAAATGTGGAAACAAAGCTAAGATTGAAGCTTCCATAGCTGAGGCAGTTATCCTCGAGGAGGTAGCAGACCTCAGGACAGCCTACTATCCAGACCATGTTCCCACGTTGCACAATAAGGTGTCTCGATACAATACAGAAGAACTCAAGTATAAACCCAAGTTGCCTCTATTCATCGGGCAAGGTGGCAGGGCTGGATGCTCGACACCTTATCTCATGCCACGAGATGAGTGGGAGGATGTCATGTTCTATATCTTGCACAACATCAAGGAAGTTGAGGATGAGTGGATGAGGTAATACCTTTGCACCATTCTTTTAGTTAATTCGTTATGTTCACTTTGCCTAGTTCTTATACCGCTTTTCTTATTGTAGTCGATTCATTGAAGAAGAGTGGACAGGAATGCTGCCTCCTACTGAAGCGGAGGCACTTGCTCTTCTCCGAAAGGGTGCTGATGGAAGGAACAATTTCGTTGCGTGGTTCATGGAGAAAGTAATTTTTCACACTTCCCTATTACCTATTTCAATTAAACTCATGCACCCTATAATTTCAATTAAACTTGTAGGGAAATGATCCGAACGAATCAATGGATGAAGAATTGAGATGGGTTTCCATGGGTTTTGACCCTGCCGTCATGACATGCCAAAAGTATGATGTGAATGGGTATCGCTTCCATACAGAGGAGCACCAGAACAGTCGGCCTGATCCCAAAACCATAAATACCGGAGTCTTCACTGAAGGAGATAATAAAGTAGATTACTACGGAAGGGTAGGAAAAATATACGAGCTTACATTCAAACGTGGCGGCGAACACCTAAGTCTCACTGTGTTCAAATGCCGATGGTTCGACCCCAAAAAGGGTCTGAGACATACGCCTTCTGTTGGTTTAGTTGAAGTTAAACCATCAACCGTCTATGCCGGAGCTGATCTCTTTATCGCCGCTACCCAGGCCACACAAGTATATTATCTGCCTTACCCATGCCAAAAAGAGTACCTAAAGGGTTGGGAAGTTGTGTTCAAGGTGTCGCCACATGGTAAGCTACCGGACCCGAACGATGATGATTACTACAACATAAACCCCATGACATACGAGGGAGTGTTCTATCAAGAGGAACATGATGACGTGGTCCGAAACAACGAGGATGATGACTTGGGTTATGTTGACCTGGACCCAAACGACGAGGACGCACGGATTGATGGTGAGGCAGTTGTGAATCAAAGAGACATAATTATGCTTGAAAAGTTAAATGAAAACGTTGACGATGAGGAAGAGCCTCCACCTCCGTCAGACAACGAAGAAGATATGCGTGATAGTGATGATGAGACCGGTCGACAAATAGATTACAATAGTGATGATTCATATGGGTTCTAGAAAAATGTAAGTTCTTTTAATGATCATTACAATAGTATGCTTAATGTGCTCTTCTGCTATTAATGTTTTTCCTGTATGCTTGTTTATTTGATATCCTTACTAATTGTTTATTCTCTTCTCAATGCAGGTTTGCTAATCATGGGCAAGTCCAGTGGCGCCAGTTTCCTCAGTAAATTCAAAGGACTTACTCGGAGTGGACGAGCCCACAAGGTTCCCTCCCGACTACGCGAGGATGACACCTCATAGGGAGGTGGAGGGGTCGGGGGAGGAGACCCTAGAGGAGGAGGCGGTGGGGGGAGAGCCCCTAGAGGAGGAGGAGGTGGAGGGAGAGGCATTCGGGGCAAAAAACTCCGGGCCGTGTCTGAAATAGGAGGGTCTTCTTCGATGCCCTCCTATACAGAGGCACCTTCCGAGTCTGAGGAGGAGGAGTATGTTCCTGATGGCGAGGAGGAGGAGGGTGAGGAGGAGGAGGGTGAGGAGGAGGAGGCCGAGGAGGAGGAGGCCGAGGAGGAGGGTGAGGAGAAGGGCCAGGAGGGTGGTGGAGGGGAGGTTGATCTCGAGTTGTGGGGTACCTTGCCACCGGGTGCTCCGCAGGGGTGGCTGCGTGGTAATGCCGGACTACCTACACCACCTTCTATCGAGGTGCACAAGTGGCTCATTGAACCCGCGGGGACAGAGTAAGTGCCTCTCAATCATATTTTCAACACAAGACAACATTTTCTTATTGTACACATGGCAATCCTTTGATTCTTTTGCAGTAACTGGATCCTTCGCGGAAAGGGCCGTAAACCGAACGGCGTTATCACTGTCCTGTTGAAGGAGTTTTGGCCTGGCCTATTCTGCCCGCGGCCAGACAGGGACCCGCAGCTGCGGGTTTTGGCCACGAGCTGGGCCCACTACGAGGCTCGCAGCAACGCGGAGTACGGGACGGCCGCTAAGGCCGTGATCACCAAATTTTGGGTAAGTTCTCTTCTGAATCACTTGTCTTCAGTTTCGTTCATAGTTTATCATTGAATCACTCAACTCATGCCTTATTTGCTTCTGGTTTATGCATGATTGCAGCAACTCTATAGAGTTCTTGATGAGCACAAGGCCAGAGCCGACGTGGTCTTGCTTGCGGCTGCAAAGAAGAAAGCTCGTCAGTTGCAGTACGAGGTGCGCTGGGTTGCCGTCTCGCAGTACTACCACTCCTACCTGCACCAAAAAATGACCAAAAGTCAAGCACAGAAGCAACGACTTACCTTGAACAGGGAGCAGTTCTTGATGGCAACTATTACTAACTTTTCATTGTTTCAAGTAGTCAACTATATGTTTCGTGCTCACATGTCATTCTTCTAAAATTTGCATAGGTTGTTCCTCGTTGGTGCTACGGAAGGCATGACGGATGGGCGAGTTTGGTGGCTAGGTGGCTCGGCGACGATGCAGAGTTTGCTGCCAAGAGCATCAAGGCCCGGGCTAACCGTGGAAAAGACGGGAAACACGGCCAAGGAAACAGGAACCACTGGGGCTTCAAGGCCATGAAGGTATATCTATATGCATGATGCATTTTTGTTCTTCTTTACCGTCATGTTCTTATGTATGGCTAACTTTTGTTTGACGTTGCAGGAGGACAAGTTGAAGAGGCCGCTCTCAGACATTGAGTCGTGGAAGCTGGCCCGCGAGCGGAGTGATCGCAAGGAGGGCGAGAGCTAGTACTACGGCAAGACCGAGGAGCACCTGGAGTCTTACACTCAGCAGTTTCAGAAGTTGCATCCAGATGTTCCTGTTGCTGAGGTCGCCCAGTCTCAGATCGACGACACGGCGGTGGTGGCCATCCAGGGGAAGTCACATGGCCGGTATCCGTGTTTCGATGGATTGATCACTCCTTCGATCTCGTACACACGTCTTCGGGCTACCTACTCGAGCCAGTTAGAGAGTACGGGGCGTTCACAGACTCCCTTAGCCCGCCAGCATGCTGTAAGTACTTCCCCTTTATCTTTTTCTCTCTAGCATTCTCAGTTTATTTTCAGCATTGCTCACTTAGAAACAACCTAAATTATGTAGGCATATAAGGCCTTTGTCGAGCATAGGAATCTCGAGGTGCGAGAGTACTTGCAACGAGTGAAGGCAAACGATGATTACAACCGTCAGATGATGGCGGTTACTTTTGCCCTCTTAAAACCAAGCTCAATTTTTGCACTTTCATTCCTTCTGACCTTCTAGTTTGCTTGTTTAACTAACATCCAGGCTATGTTGGCGTCTTGGAGTAACCGCACGGATCCACCACAAATGGGACCCCCATCACCACCTACGGGAGAACCCCCACACGTGCCCACGTTCGATGAATGGGTGGCACTAGGCAGTGATAGTCCGGTTAGTACATTTGCCTAACTACTGACAAACTAGTTCTCATTCATTCAACACTATCATATCATATTTACCGTTAGAATCTTCTCTCAAACATGTAGGGGACCGGTGGCTCGACTCCTGCTCCATCGACCCCAGTCACTCCGATCTTCCAGAGTGATGGTGGTCGCGGTGGCGGTTTTGGCGGTGGCGATTTTGGCGGAGGTGGTCTTGGCGGTGGTGGTTTTGGCGGAGGTGGTCTTGGTGGTGGTGGTTTTGGCGGAGGTGGTCTTGCTTGATGTCGATGATGATTCCGTGCATGTGGCCGTCGTGCCATATCTTTCATGTTCCTACTTTCATGATGTTCCATGTCTTGCACTACTTTTATGTTCATGAACTTTCGCCGGTGATGAACTTGACTATGTTTAAATGATGATGATGAACTTGAGTATGTTTAGATGATGAACTGTCATATTTCTGTATAATCCCATATTATTCTGCTTTAAAATGCTGTCAAATGGATTGAAAAAGAGAAAACAGGGAAAATAAAAAAAATTGAAAAAAAATATGCCTACGGCAAAGCCGTCGGCATATATAAGCCCAGGACGCGCCACGTGGCACAGCTATGCCTACGGCAAAGCCGTAGGCATAGCCCGGCCACCAGAAGGCACCAGGGGGAGACACGTTGCGTGAACCCAGCCCTGGATGGACGCTCACGAAGTGGCATATGTTTGAGATAAATTCCAACACGAATATCTTTCTAGCAGTTTCGGTTGAAAACAGTTGCACACCAGGGAGTTTCACAGTTGTCAAGTATACTCCGCTCCTACCACATTCCATTGGTGTTCATGGAGGAATTATGTTACATACTCAGAACCTGCATGGTCACCCAGCTTGCTCAGACTACTCGGAATATGTATGCACATCATGTTATCTTGACCCGAGGGACAGAGAAAACAACCCGATTTTTCCATCAGATATGCAACAGGTTGTTAAGCTCGTAGGAAGAGTACCCGTGAGACAATCTCCATGGGACCCAGGTGGTGTCCGCTTCGTCGACATTATTGGACTTCTCATTGAGCTGCTACTACCATGGGATCCGGGTGGTTCACATTATCGGCTTGAGGACAAGCCGCATTTTAAGGGGGCGAGAATGTCATGCCCCAGTGGTCATGCCCTCTTCGTGGGACTGCTCTGGAAAATGGGCCGTGGAGCTTGGGCTGGGCCTAGTGGCAAGGATCTGGAGCAATGCTATATAAAGAGGCGCGTGTCACAGAATTCGGCATGGAACGATTGAAACGTCTCGAAGCCTCTCATCCTCTTGCTCCTGTTCCTCACCTCCCTGCTATCTGTATCTCACCCTTGTTGCTGATTCTCACCTCAAATCTCTTCTCTTGTATCTGAAATCGGTACTGATCTGATTGCTCACCCCAAGCACATACAATTGTCACGACCCAAGCACATACATGGGGTGAGCAATCAGATCAATACCGATTTCAGATACAAGAGAAGAGATTTGAGGTGAGAATCAGCAACAAGGGTGAGATACAGATAGCAGGGAGGTGAGGAACAGGAGCAAGAGGATGAGAGGCTTCGAGACGTTTCAATCGTTCCATGCCGAATTCTGTGACACTCGCCTCTTTATATAGCATTGCTCCAGATCCTTGCCACTAGGCCCAGCCTAAACTCCACGGCCCATTTTCCAGATCAGTCCCACGAAGAGGGCATGACCTCTGGGGCATGACAAATTAGACCGGCATAAACACTGATACAAACACTACTGAATTCCATTTTATTCCTCTGCTATCCTGCTGCACCTATCAACACTGAGGTTGACTTGTATGTAACCCATCCATGATGTGAATTTGTTTGTAGGGGTTGCATGAAATCCTGAGTTTATCCGGCTCTTACAATCTGAATGATGGCCAACAAAATCAAACTGACAGGATCAGCGTC
The DNA here is from genome assembly GCF_002575655.3 of Aegilops tauschii subsp. strangulata. Lineage (NCBI taxonomy): Eukaryota > Viridiplantae > Streptophyta > Magnoliopsida > Poales > Poaceae > Aegilops > Aegilops tauschii. Next base: position 30,782,154 of record NC_053040.3, on the reverse strand, counting down.
ACGCTCTGCAACCAGGAGAGGCATGTCATTGAAGGTGTTCTTGGTGGAGCATTGGTAGCTGTCAGTACTGTGCAGGTAACAACAATCTACCAGATCAATCCATCCGTTAATATTCAGAATATAGAACAAAGCTCCTGTTTCTACCTTTTTTTTCCTAAACAGATAACAGTATCATATACGAGCTCATCTTCATCCCCGCCTCCGGACAAAAACGACCCCGCGTTGCCCGCAGCGACTCAGGGGATCTCGCGCCGCCGCCTCTTAGTCCGCCGTCTACAATCCTGTCTCGCCGCCATCAGAGGCTAACCGCCAGAAAAGCCTGCGCGGATACCTAGGACGATGGCGGCCGGCGGGGCGCTCCGCTTCTCCATCGGAAGCTTTTTCCTATCCCAACGGTCCCTCGATCTGTTGCATGGCTGCATGGATCTCCAGCGGCCTTGTATGCAGCACTTGATCTGCGGCACAACTCGGCGACCGGCGGCTGCACGTATCTCTGACCACCTTTGCATGCTGTACTTGATCTACTACACGACTTGGTGTCCGGTGGCTGCACGTATCTCCTGCGGCCATGGGAGCACCACCTCGATCTGCCGCACGGCTCAACCACCGGCGGCTGCACGTATCTCCGGCGGCATTGCATGCAGGACTTGATCTGCTGCACGGCTTGGCGGTGAGCGGCTGCAATCTCATGCGGCCATATGAGCAGCACTCCGACGGCTGCGGATCTCGTGTTCCTGGCCCAGATATGTTCCCCTCCGGCGGCAGTCCTAGGGTCCTTCTAGTGCAAGATGGTGTTCTGCTTGATGCCGACCTTCATTCATCTGGCCGTTGACGATTTTCTGAAGGCTCCGCTAGAGATCTTCATTAGGTGCTTGACGCATGTAGATTGCTGGATCGGATCGGATTCGGTCGTGTGCGCCCTATTTCAGCACGTGTGGCTTCAGGAGGGTGTCACGCGAAGCTTCGTTGTCTGTTGATATTATGGGACATGTTGGTATTTCCATTTTCATGATGAAGACAGTGGCGGAGAATGTCATTATAGCTGAGGTTTGAGACCTAGTTTGTTGGGCTAATAAGCCGTGGCGACGGGTCCGTTGGACGCGTTAGGTCCGCGGCGGGTCCGTGTGTGCGTGCGTGTGGAGTGCACGGGCATGTCCGTGGACTGGTACACCGTCGGTGTGTGTTCTGTTTGTTGGCGAGAAAGGGGGGCGCGTGGAGTTGGTCCAAGGCGGGCTTGCCACGACCCGGATGTGTGTGTGCATGTCGCGGGTGAGGGCAGAGCGGGCTGGACCAGGCGCTCGGCGTAGACTGAGGTGTGGGTGCGTGCCCGGACGTGAAAGATTTGACCGTACCCGCTCATGCTTCATCACGAAATTGTCAAAATTTAATGTTGACAAAATTTCCAAGCCCAAGCAGTAGGTGGAAAAAAATTCTATGTTGCCAACCTATAAACATGAACTGGCTGTGTTTGACCAATGCAGTGGTATCGATCCATAGCCTGCAAATCCATTTGAGGATTCTGCAGAATAAAGCAAAAATGCAGCATATGATAGTCATGAAATTTGAATTGAAGGAAAGCATTGTACCAAGGAAACTACCACCAGGTTGGTGTTGAGTAGTGGCAGCCAGCTCCCAATTCTTTATGAGAATTTCCCTCTCCTGCCTAAGCTCCCCAATCTTTCATACAAGAACGCGCGAGAGAAATTGGGAGCCAGAAACAATAACCAAGAAAAGTATGGTGAGGCAGGGGAGGGGAGTGGTGCAGGTCTTGCTGACGATGTCTGCGAACCCGTCAGCGTGAGGTGCGCCGCGGTGGCGATGCCGACATTGCTGATCCTAGCGGTAGGCACCCCGACGCGCCATATTGCCCTCCCGCGCCTCCGCCTGCATCAGCGGGCGGGCTGGTCAGGGTGGATATGGGATTTTGGCTAGGGTTTGTTCACGGAGGAGATTGGCGACACGGCGGCGCGATGTCGGAGTTGAATAAGAAGATGCGGCCCCGACGTGATTCAGAGGGGCACAGGGTCGAACACGTGGTCGTGGGCATCACGCGCGTTCTCCGGCGTGTTGACGTCGAGCTCTTCAAGGATCTGAGAATGGCGGCACATAGGGAAGAAGGGGCCCGTGGGGAAGAGATGGCGACGCACGATGTATGGCTGGTGGCGGCATAGAGTAGCTCATCTCTACTCCTAATGGACGAGTTGGTTGAATAGTCCTCCCACTTTCGTCTGATTTTTTTTCGACTGGTTTTTTCCGTCCCCCACACCCACCACACGCACGCAAAAAAAAAACCACCCCGCACAAACACCTCTCGTATCGATCCCCTCGAGGAGAAGCCGTCGCCCCCATCTCCCGCTCCGCCGCCGCCGCCCCCCGCCTTACCGTATCTCCCTCTCAGCCACCTCCACCACCCCCACGCTTGTCCCCATCGCCGGATCCGCTATCAGATCGCCAAGGTTAGGCGGCAGAGCTCCACGTCCGCGACGCGCTCGTGCTCGTCAAGGAAGGGGCTCCCGATCGAATCTGCGCTCACGCGGCTTGTGTGCCATGGCCGCCATGGCATCCATGGCCGACAAGAGGGGACCCTCGGCCTCGGCCATGGCCGCCTGCTTTGGACACGGGGTCGCCACATCCGACGCTGCCAGCGCCTCGTGGACCGCCATCAGGAGCTCCAGGTCCGCCGCTATCGAACTCTACGGCCATGGTCACCACGTCCATGGTCGATCAACTGATCTGATCTGATCACAAGTTCCACAGGAAGAAAATCTAGAAATTCTTGCGTTGGATGCAGTAGACGAAATTGAATGTACACGTACGTGGATCCAAGTCCGAGTTGGGAGCGCCATCGATCCGACGAACGTGCAAGGAATTTCTGAATCCAGGACTTCTATTTGAGCATGTATGTTCGTTGGTTATTCAATTCAATTGTTCGTACAACAGCAAAAAATTAGCACGAATTCCAGTAGTTGTGTTTGCTTCTTTTGAAGGTGGATCTTCTATTCTTTCTATTAGTTGTGTTGCGCAAATTTCCAATTATCTGAGTATATGTCCTATAGTTTCCTTTAAAGAAGAAGAAGAACATGAGGCTGGTACTGCATCTGTCCTAGCATGATGAACTTTGCTACAGTCTTTGTGGACAGGTTGACGACAGGAGCTGAAGTACGTTTGAACAAACGTTTTCTTTCAGTTTTCCCAAGAAGAACATGAGGCTGGTACGACAGGGGCTGGTACTGCATCTCGTCGGCGGAAGGCGAAAAGAATGGCGGCGGCAGGCAATATGGGAGAAGACGGTGCCCTGCCTGACAACGGACTCGAATTTCTACTGGATCCGGTTGACAGGTAATTGATCCGTCGTATTCTTCCGATCTTTTCGCCCTGCATACATGAGAGCGGACTATGGCAACCACGGGCCTTTGATTTTTTAGCATGTTGTTGGTTTCCGATCAGAGAGGTGGTTGCGGACGTTGAGGTGCCAGATCCGTTGGCGGCGAGGGACTTAGTGGCGACAGACATGGCTGGCGCCGATTCCTCATGCGCGGTTGTGGTTGGGCACCTCGGCGGAGCTGCTGAGCCCCGGGATTCTGGCGGCAAGAGGAAACAGTAGTCAACCCAGTCCGTGGAATCGACCGGGAAAGTGAACCCAGAGGCGCCCAGGTCGACCAGAAGGTAAAAAGTAAAATTAGAGTTCTGAAACTTTCAGACAGAATGGTTTTGATTTTTGCAAGCACTGTCACATACTTGTGCATGAGCATATATGCCTGGTGCTGTGATTACTCGTTTCAGCTGGGTATCCTCGTGATTTTTCTGGTCATACTAATGCGAATTGGTGTTTCATATATACGACTAGCCAAGAAGTTTTTAGATGGATCATGTCATAGATGGACTAGCCAAGATTGTTTTTAGATGGAGTGACGAGTGGCACCTGCAGTTCTAAAGGAAATGTTAGGGTAAGAAGGTTTAATTCAGCACGCAAAACACATAACCATTGTACGACCAGACAGTTGTGGCACAACAGAAAACTATAGCTACAACTTTTCTATTTAATTAAATTTTTAGTTGACGATAGTATTATCTATTTTATAATTTTTAATGTTATAAGACTCCAATCCAATGCAGAGCTTATGCCCGTCATTGGCTTGTCTCCCCTGGGCTGTGCATCCAGCTCCAGCGGGTTCAGCACGACTGAGGCAGCAGTGGGAAGGAAGATTATTCGGTAGGATGGCGCTGACAACATATCGGAGATGCGCCAAGCCTTGCCGCGACCTAGCTTTCTTGTGCTTGCTCTCCTTCCCCAACAACAGACCATCATGGCCCTCCCTTTTGTTGTTCATCAATGGGGGTCATGTTCACATCAGAACCTTCATCAGCACAATCTTCATGAATTTTCCATATTTGTCATATCCCTCTGATTGTCCAATGCAGATCATGTTGTTAAAAAGTGAAACTTCTGGGTTGATTTCAGGTTCAAGGCATAAAGACTTTTTTAGGTTCTGTTCGTGCTGGAAAATTTATGTTCATTGTCGCACCAATCATGTCGGAACCGAATTTATTTTCATTGTTTCAGTCCAATTCATCCTTAGAGGGAAAGTGTGGGCCTTGAACTGAAGGAGAGGCAAATATGTTTCTGTTCATAGTTAAATTGGTTCTTGATTTGAAGAGATTATAGAGCCACGTAATTTTGTACCCGAGCACTGCCAACTGTCGACGATTTGTATTGTGTGTTGTTTTACAGTACCTACTTGCCAATATTATTGTGTTGTTTCTCCTAACAATTGTAGACATGAATACATTTTTGACGAGGTGAAGACAACAGAGATTGGAGGTATGCGCTGGGCTCTTTGACACAAGCTAGGGAGGAGTAAGCTGACTGGATAATGAGAAATGTTGAAGTAGTCCAAGGAGGAATGACACACTGGCTGTGTGTGTGATGACCTTAACTCTGAAAAATGAGTTTTTCTTTCTTTCTAAAATCTAGAGTGGATTAATTCTACAAGTATCCTGAGTTTCTGATATGCTTTGCACATCCACATACGTGACAGCTGCAAGTTTAACCTGCTCTGAAATCTCAGAGTTTGTTAGAAGAAACTATATTGTTGATGTGGCTCTTTCACAGTTTTCATTTCTAATAAAATGTGAAGGTGCAACTATCCTGAAGAATGATTATGTAAAAAGAAAGTTGTATCAGCATCGAAGTGAAGAACTGGTGCGGCAGAGCGCACCTTTCCTTCTTGTAATGATACCATGTCCAGTGAATGCAACACCTAAAACGTCTGCATATAAAATTGCAGTTCGTGGCCGTGCACCTCTTGATACAGCACCTTGTCCTGGTAGAGTCAGTCCGCTGGAAGAAATGATCAGGAGGTATGCTGATAAGCCCATCCGATAATGTAGGAAGCCAGAGATTAGGATGAGTTTTGACTCCTCGGGGGAAGCTTACATTTCTATAACCTGTATTCTTGGGAGCTTGTACTTGGAATAATATGTGAAAAGAGTCTATAACCTGTATTCTTTGGAGCTTGGGTTTCGAATAATATTTGGCAAGAGTGTCTCAACGTCGTGCGAACAAAGTGTATGAAGGAGATCGTTTGTGTAGCACTCAAAACTGGAAGACCACAATTTTTTTTTTCAAGGCTTGCACTGAATTTCACTTCTAAGCTTAGCCAAAAATAATTGTGCCTTTCTTTTTTGAGGGGTTGGTATTCTTTTTTGAACAACAGCGGCTGGTAGGTGGGATTCACACACACAACCGAACAGGCAGGCCTAGAAAATTTCCTGATCCATCCACGATTTCCCTGGGACGACGGACTTGTTGAACGATCAATTATTGCGTCGGGTCCATCCTGCAATACCACCACAATACTTTTGCCGAATACGAGACTAAATACAGAAAACACACAGATCCCGAGTAAAGTGGGTGGGCGTGATTTCAGGACCAGATGTGCTGAGGATCAGAAACGAATTTTCCCATATTATTGTATAGATATTGACTGCAATATAGGAAAGTCTCGGATTCATAGAAGCGAGGGGAGCAGCTGACCAATGGAAGGTGGCCTGCGGGTTGAGGAGCTCGGCGGCGAAGAGAAGCCGTCGGCGTTGGGGTGCACCACATGATCCAGGTGTGCACGGCGTGGGGATGGTATCCAGGACACCGAGCTGGTTCCCTGAGCGCATGGGACGGAGCCCACCTCGCGCTGCAAGGTGCGTGCGAGTCGCCGGGCGTGGCCACGACCAGAATCAGACATTGTGCGCCATCGCGCTGGGGACGGGATGAAGGAGTGGTACAACAATGTAGGGCCAGCGGGAGCCGGAGGCGCTGCCTCTTACTGGAAAGAGAGCCACCGCCCTTGCCCATCGTTGCCGGCCTGCCGCGGCGAGACGAAGGGGAAAGAGTGAGTGGCCAGGGAGGAGTGAGAGCGTTTTTTTTTGAAAGGAAAGCGGTAGGGGAAGCCCCCCACAGTGAGTTTTTTTTTTAAATAATAAGAACCCAAATGCATGCCCGTGAGGACTTGAACCTGGGTGGCTGGGTTGTACATCCACTCCACTAGCCAAGTGAGCTAGGCTCACCTCCCTAGGAGTGAGAGCGTTGTGGTTGTTTTAGATTTTTTTTTCCTTCTTTTTTTGTCCCATGGTTGTAAAATTTCCTTTATCATTTTTTTGCTGGAGGCGCATAACATGTGAACTGAGGTTTTTGAGCTGAAGTTGACGAAAAAGGGTTTCCCCCGCTTTATATATAAAGCAACACTGAGTACATCAAAGAACCAATACAAAACACACAAGACTACCGCACACAACACACACAAAGGTGTCGGGCACCAATAAACCACTCCACCCACACCAAGCAAACTATGGAGATCGCTTGGCGCCGATGGAGACCTGCACCGTGAAAATCGAGAACGAAGCCAGGTCTCCAGAACGATGCCTCCTAGAAAGGTACGACCATCGAAGTCGCCACCGCCTGATCCAGAGGATGAGGTTTTCACCTGGAGCAAAACGACCGGAGTGAGAACGCCACGACGGGGCCTTCAGGAAGGGGTACGACGTCGAGTGTCGTCACCGCAGTCGGCCAGTAACGGAACTGGGCAAGTTGAATACCCCAGCACTCACACACCACCGTCGCATCTAAGCTCTGTCAACCTCCCGCCACCCACGTAGCCATGGTTGCTTACCCGCACCCAAGACGCACGCTCTGCCCACAAACGCCACGCCTCCCACAATCAAGGCCGCCACCCTACAGTCCAACATCCCCACGACCCACCAAGGCACTGGCTTTGGCCTTACCACAACCACAACCACCGGCGCACTCGAAATAAAGCAACCCGGCTGAAATTCCAATATATATATATATATATATATATATATATATATATATATATATATATATATATATATATACATATACATATATATATATATATATATATATATTACAACGGTTATTTTCGCCTGGTATTCGATCAAGCATGGGCGGTAAATTTATACATTCCATTATCATAACATTCAAAACACAAGAATTTATTTTTGTTTTCACTATATTCAAGATAATATTAATTTAGGAAATTGCAAGGATGTGTCTGGCCATTTTGTTTTTTATTTTATGCCCTGATGGAACGGTAAAAGACTGGTTCATCCGGTTTGCATGATGAGTATTCTTCGTTACACATTGTAAGACCTTCGATCTGAAGTATTCATATATTGCTTGATTATGAAGTTTTCAATATACTTGCTCAAATATCATGCAAATGAAGCTAAAAATAACATTTCTAATATTGTGCGAGAATTACTTAAACGCGTCAAGTAGATCTTAATTTGTAACCGATTTTTAGTTGGATCATCACTGTATGTATACATCGTCAAAGTGCCTTTTTATCAATTTACATTACATGTGAAGTGGACTTATATTATTATCAGATTATGCCTGGTTTTTTTTTCTCTACATGTAAAATTTAACATGCATTATGTTTTATATAACACCATAACAATATTTCAAAAGCCCGTAGCAATGCACGGGCATTCTACTAGTATGGGGTAGTGGCATACGTGGGGCGGCGCGATGGGTCGTGGGTTCGAGGAGAGAGCGTCGGAGATCCGTGCGTGCGGGGCTTTCCGAGTTTTCTCCTTCGCTGTGACTAAGCCGGCATATCATCTTGAGATTTACGAAGTCACCGTACGCGTCTCATTGTCGTGTCACCGGAAATCCTAAAATAAATTCGGAAATAATGCGAGCACCAGGACTTGAACCCTGATGGGCTGGGATACCACTGTCCCTCTAACCATCCAACCACAGGTTGGTTCGCCACTACGTGTTTTTCAAGTAGTATTGATTCTTATAGATTATTCGCCAGACTGTGTTGCTCTTGCATCAATATAATTTTGTTTATATTTCAGCGAAAATGTTATTTTCCTTTCAGCATATGGAACACATCGTAACGTACAAGGCTGGAGTTGCTCTTAGTAGAGTATAAGAACATCGGAAATAACAAATGTCTCAAACCTGCAACAGCTTGTCATTCTGTGGAAACAACATTCCCCAAGTGAATTACCGTTCCGGTGGAGACGAGGAATGTGGAAAATAAACTGTTGAGTTTGAGCATCACCTTAATGCCGAGTGGGGAGCAGGTCGGCGCATATCGATTCATGACGTGGCCCTCTTTGTAACTAGAAACTTCGTGAAGTTCCATTTGATATGCTCTCCAAATACACACAAGAAATTTGGAGAAGTCTTCCAGCCTTGTTCACATATGACATTACACACAAACATCATAGTAGCTAACATAAGTTGAGTGTTTAACTTGGTCACTACTTCACAAATGACAATTACTCAAAAGCTCCACTGTGTTCAAACTACTGATAAATGAAAACAGGCGATAATAAGCAAGGTTCATCTTCACTCTTCAGTCTTTAGAGGCAGCCCTTTCTCCATCCTCTATAAAATGGCAGCAATGAAAAAAAAAACTAGTGAAGAACACAAGATTTGAATGCAAGATGAATTGACAGCATGTCGCATATTCAACATGTCCACGCACGTGCAGTTGTTTCCCAAAAAGACAATAGAGATAGAGAATTGCAGAGGACTAACATTCAAAAAAGGTGGCTGATGGTGAAATACATAGTGGCATTCCACTTCAGTTACAGAATAACTAGTGTTCTTGATTGCACAGTGGTTCAATTTTCAAAATCACATCAGCAACACTACTTTTCTCAGCACAGTCAACGAGTATATGGAGTCCTCTAAACAAAATCATGCAACGGCACAACTAATCTTGTACATGGCACAACTAAAAGAGCAAAGGAAAACAAATAGCAGAGCAGTTTCAAACACCAAAAATGGACAAAAAACAGATTTAGTAACCTCAGAACAATCATCAAGTTTCAGGGCATACAAGCACGAAAATGATAAACAGGTCGCCAGAAAACAGGCTCGAAACTAAAAACAGTTTGATAACTAGAAACATCGAGGAGCTTTCAGGTATTCTTCTTCTAATACATCTAAAAATTCACATGGGAATCAGACAAAAACTTAACAGGCACACAACTACTAACAAATTGAAGGAGATTGGGACTCGAACCTGCATATTTGTCTCTGATCCCCATATGCGGAAATGAAGACGTTTGTGGCCGACATTCTCCAAAAAAACAGCATCGTCAAGGTACTTCAGAAGATGATAAACACGGAAGAAATAATTAGTCAAGTGGTCAATATCAAGTTGCCGCAAAATGGTTTTTTGGCACACAGTTATAAAATTACATCGAAGCTGTCTCTTATCCTCTCCTTCTCTTCTTTTATCAGTTCTTCATCCTCAACTATCTGCACCCGAGGAAAAAACACATAGTTAACATTGACGCACCAAAAATTTATATGCAACTGTGAAAGACAGACCATAGATAAGTAACATTGAAGATACTAAAACGCTAGCCAGTACATATATCACCATACAGTGTTATGGGAGACGCGCCACTGCTTCTCATTACAAGGACCAAAACCAATTGGAAAACGGATGTCCACGTGGCCTCCTTTGAATAAACCAGCAGGGGGGGTGCTTCATATCAGTGCTTCCATTGTTTATACAGCCATGACAGATAGCTTCATCATCTAAAGACAGGTAGGAAATTTGTCATTTAAGCATTAGCTGATAACTAGCCTGGCTCAGATACAATGAGAATAGCTAAATAAGTGGCAAAAAATGCATGATTGTGGCACCTATAAATGGTTTTGCGTGAACCAGTTGGATTGCGATATTACGTACATAAAGCTACGTATTGTATAAGATGGCACGATGGGCAGACAAACAAGTCAGTAAGAGCTCCACTATAAGCCAGTAACGCATTCGCAATTATATTATATCTAAAAGCTAACTTCAAACACTATTCCAAAAATGCTTAATTTGAGATAAGAGTGCAAACTAACCTTGCCGTCAGCGTTAACCCCACAGAAAATGCTGAGAAAATATCCTAGCATATCATTCTGATCTAGTGTATCTAACAGCTAATTTCAAATAGTATTCCAAAAATGCATAACTTCAGATAAGAGTACAAACTACGTACCCTTGCTGTCAGTGTTAACCCTAAAGAAAGTGCTGATATAATATCCTAGCGTATGGTTCTGATCACGTGCGACTTCAGCGAAGAATAGATTGACGCTGCCCGCATCATCAGCAGCTCCTGCAGCCTTCACAGTGATGTTGAGATGATAGTACCATTTACCGACACCTTCGCAGATTGCTTGCCAATGAATAATATCTTTAAGTTCATCCACACGATCCTAGAATAAGCATGGATTGGGTCAGTAATGTTGCATGCACAAAGCAGTCTCTACTACCTAAAAAGAACGTAACGTTCCCTCTACCCTCTTACGTCGCCCACCCTTCGTCCATCCTTCTCTCGTACGACCCCCACCCCACCATTGGTTTTCTTTCTTCCCTTCACCGGTTTTCTTTCTGCTGGTTCCTATTTGCTGGTTTTATTCACATCTGGCTGGACAGACTCACTCTATTTTTTTGGCAACCAGATAATTCATGTATGGTAACCAATCTTTTGTTTGGTAATACAAACGCGATCAGTATATATATGGTAATGAATATCCTCTATGGTAATGCAATAAACTTAATGAAGGTCATCAATTTCCTTTCTTCTTTCAACCAATCGGTAAACAAATCAGAAGGAGGCAATCACATACATGTATGGAAGATAATCGCGGAGACCGCACGTGACATGCAGGAAGAAATTGTCGAGATCCGCGGAAAAGAAGGAAAAAATCTCTAGGCCGCTCGCACTCCCCCATCAACGGCCCTGCACATGCACATATCTTTCTTATCCATATGGCCGATCCTTGTGGGCACGTTTCATCTGTATAGACGCGGGGGACCGGACGGCAGCCGGGACGGGCTCGCCGGTGTACCGCACCTCAAGGCCATCCTTCTCAACATGTTGCGCCACGACCGCCCGCCATGTCCGTAGCACCCGCCGAGGTGAGCTCCTTGCATTCGCATACGTGCATTAGCAACAAACAAAGCAGAGAGATCACCAATAAAAAGGCAGCAGCAGCAGCAGCTACTGTTGCAAGAGCAAGACAGGACAACGAGAGCATGTGACTCCAATTAGAGATTCAGATAAGAACAATCCTGCAGTAGTGGACAGTCCTTATCTTCTCAGATCATGCTGATGTTGCACATGAGAAATTATAAGGGGGGAGCACAGATTCAGGTGGTGAAACGGTTAAGGAGTACAAGCTCAAGACATTCAATGATTCAAGGCATGCACTAATGTTCAGAATTGCCACACATTCCAGTATGTTGATATGTATAACTTGTAAATTGTGATCATATGCCATGGGCACTGTTGATGGGATTTCGTACGGGACTGCCAGGGGCAAGCAAGGTAATCTTCTTCCCTATGATATGATTTTTATTTCTTGTTCCTCCGTCTATCTAAACGCCTAAGAGATGTTCAATGAAATGACTCTACATGTTGCAGTTAAGAGTATAACATAGTTGTTTCTCGAAGGGCCGTTGGCCGAACTTTATTAGATGGGAAAGAAGTACAAGCTGGTTAGCAGTCTAGGTGCACTAGAACTGAAAACCAGAGGATGTTGTTGTTCTCTTTATATTCAGTAGAGGCTCACCTTACTTCGATGTGCTAGCTCAAGGGAGAAAAACGAACATGGATAAAGGAGCCCACTTCGTAGAAGTTAACTCATAATTTACTCCTGAGTCCTTACTACTAATGGATTCGTGATATCATTGCATTGACCACATAACATCATGTTGTACTACTCTGTATTTAGAATCATCATTCCACGCATCTTTGATTATTTTTTGTAAATAAGAAATTTAATATGCAGTCACCCGCACCACAGTCGTTCCATTTGCAAATTAGACATACAGTACACTTCATCTCCCAAGATATGTGAGACCATTTATAGATCTACTAAATTTAGAAAAAATATGGTGTGCAAGCGAGGTAGACGGCAATACGAGGATGTATGTGCCGGTGTTAGAAAAACACAAGCAACTATTCCCTCTGTGACGTAATATAAGACATTTTTGACATTATCGTAGTGTGAAAAAATATCTTGTTATAGAGGGAGTAGAACTCAATCTTGGGGTTTCATGGCCCGCTCATATTCTGTCCATATAAAAATGGGATTGAAGGATGCATTACATCTATTTGCTTTCAGACGAAATGTTTATGAACAAGACATGATTCGGCAAGATGTACGTAAGGGTTGTAAAGGTATATATTTGCCATGATTGTACTAAACTATTAGAATATTTATGCCCCGTTCAAAGTATATGTTGGTCGGGTGGCGGTGGTGAGCCGGATGCATCACTCATAGGGGTGGCGAGCTTGGATTGGGAAGCTTGCTTTAACGGTAAAAAAAGCATATAATACAAGATGTGCATGTTGATTCTGAAGGTATATGTTAGACATGATTAATACTGAACCATCAAAATATCATAATAAATATATCCTATTGCAACGCACGGGCAATTAACTAAGATGAGGGAGAGAGACTTACTAAGATGCAAACAATGTGAATTATAAAAAACTGTACGGTGGGGTTGAAAAGGGGATTGCGAGCTGGCTACACCATTGACAAAGGTTGTACGCTTAGATTTGTATGCCAGAGATAGTGGGTCAAGGAGGTAGAAGAAGGAGGAGAAAGAAGAAAACTGATTTTAGCAATAGAAAGGCCGACAATATCATCTAATGCTAGCGGTAAAAAATACAACAGTGTCATCTGATGTGCGTGAGGATCCTACATGTATATGTTAGCCATAATCAGTGTTGAGCCAACAGAATATGTATGCCCCTGTGCAACGCACGGGCACTTACCTAGTAATAATAAAATACAACACAAGCCAGTACAAGTCTTCGAAGCTTATCCTAACAATATAAGCATGGATGGACAGAGAATGAAATGAACCTTATCGTCGTTCTGCTTGTCCAGTAAAGCTTCAACCAGTCTTCGAAGCTTCTCCTGTTCCCTGTTGGCTATTTGAACCCTTGTACAAGTCTTCCTTGTACCATCCGGCCAGAAAAGAAATTCACGTATGACGCCCTCCTTGTGCGGAAGCTCGTCAGACCTAATTTTAGATCAAAGCATATGATTGATAGATGTTAGTTCTTCAAAAAAGGTAAAGGATTTTTTGAGAGAGAGAGAGAGAGAGAGATGAGAGAGAGAGAGAGAGAGAGAGAGAGAGAGAGATGAGAACATTACATGGCAATGCTATTGCGACAAGCATAGGCAACAACCGCACTTTGAACGTCATCAAGGCTCTGGAACGGCCCACCCAGAGGAGGATACGTGTGAAAAACTGCTGAACGATCCATTCTGACATAAACTGGTGTAGGCAAACCGGGGTCTCTCCAGGCCAAAACATGGTTGGTGTCCCACGGCTTTCGAACCCTGCAAATGGGCAGGCTCGGTCAATGGCTAGAAGAACGGTTGTGTGCTATGCTAGAAGATATATAAATACATGGGATTTCAACTAGATGGAGTCATGGAGACACAGATAGCGAAAGAGCAAAAGCTTTTGTGTCATACCCGTCGGGCTGCGGCAGTCCATGAGAAGCGTCGGACATATCGGAAGATGGCTTTTCCTCACCAGGCAAATCCCTGAAACGGAAAAACAATCCTCTTTGTTGTCTTATAAAACAACAGACCCGAGGCCTACCGGCGGGGATGAAGACGGTGATTTTAGGGTTCGGGCGATTTGCTTTCTCGTGGGGTGGGTGAGGAGCGGAGGGACGTCCGGGCTAGGTTATCTGTTTGGTTTATGCCCTCAGGGCCTCAACTCGCCCTACCAAAATATTGGTCATGCCAAATCCATTGTTCGGTTTGTTACCAAAATACAGTACTTTTGACTACAATGAGTCTTTTATTCCTTTCTTCACAGATTCTTGCCAAATCTTTGGCTAACCCTGGGCAGAGTAATTGCAAGCCAATATTGACACAGACAAGAACCAAACATATCCTAAGTACTACGTGTTCATACGGGCGCCGCCGGCCCATGATTAGGCATTGACACGGCCCACAAATAATAGGCTTGGACATGTGCATTAGTTTGTAATGTCTAAAAAAAAAACGTGCATTAGTTTGTCGACACTGGCCTTCGTCAACTAGCTGGAAGCAGCCGACCGAAGGATTTTGCAAAATACATGTCGACGGAGGTCTGTCGATTGATGGCAAGACTGGAGCATCAGCTGCTATATGTGGAGGTAGAGATGGATGTTACATGACATTCTCATCTCGTGTACTTCCGGGCACCACAGACCCGGCAACTTTGGAGATACTAGCTTGCCGCGAGGCAGTGGCATTAGCTGAAGATCTCTTGCTGTCGAAGATCGATCGAGCGTGGTTTTCTGTAGCTCGAGCTACATGATACCCTTTATCTTTGCCATCCATTTCTGCATCGTAATTCGTGCAGTTGCATTTGTCTTTTTTGTTTCTCTCAAACGACACAACATATAAACTTCAAATTTTGCAGAACAACAATACATTCTAACTACAATGTGAGAAAAAACTTTCAGATTTTTTCATGCATTTTAAATACTTAAAATAATATATTTAGACAAACAAAATCTCATTTTGTATATTTATATGAGACCAAAAATTCTGACACTTTATTGAAGTTATAAAAAACCTAAAAGTTTGGAATCTCGTCCGAAATTACATCCAGCACAAAGTCTGGAGGAACCGACAGCCAGACCTTACAAAGTTCATCACCTACACCTACTCTAGCAAACTTATGCGCGGCAACATTAGCGGATCGTCTAACCTGCGATACCTTCACCTCCTCAAAACCTCGAAGTATCTCTTTTATCTCTTCAATCCATGGCCCTGTAGCGCTCAAATTTTTTGGCAGAAGATTGAGCATCTGCACCACCTTTTGGTTGTCCAGCTCCACATGAAGCTTCTGTATATTCATCTCCCTTGCAACCTGGGCCGCCCTTCTGCAGGCCAAAATCTCGACAGCCTCCGGATCTACATTATTAGGATAGAAATGGCTTGCTCCAGCCACAAAGGCACCATTGTGATCACGTAAGACGAGCCCACCACCTTCCTTATCATCAAACTTTGAGACCGCTCCATCAGAATTCCCTTTTATCCACCCCTCGTCAGGGGGTTTCCATCGCTGAAGCACCCTGGGTAACGGCAGCTTAGTAGACTCAGCATGTGCCAATCTCCACTCCTCCATGTGCACAACCAGTGTTGCTATAATTTCATGTGGATGAGCAATATGTTTTCCATCCCTAGCATCGTTACGTGCCAGCCAGAGAGCATAAACATATCCCCAAGCAGCACATAGGGGTGAGCAGTAGCAGCATGCACCGGCGGCGGAGCAGCGGCGAGCAGCAGCAATAGCAGCACGCAACGGGGAAGAGGAGCAACAACAACAGCACGCAACAACGGCGGCAAGCAGCAGCAGCAGCAATAACACACACCGGCGACGGCGAGCAGCAGCTACACACAGCAGCGACGTGCAACAACAACATTTAGTGGCCGTACCAGTAGTAGTACCGGCAGGGGTCGTCGGCGAGGTCACCGGCGAGGCCCGAGGTCACTGGTGAGGCCGTGGAAGCTTCACGTGAGTTGCCGGCCGGCCACGAGGAGGTCTTTGCATGAAGAAAAAATATGCTCGGCCGCCTCCGGACGCAGTAAATATAGGAGAAATTTAGGGACGGAGTAAAAATTATACTCCCGTAAGGCGGATTGGGGATCTGCTATGTTCCGGTTAGAGGCATTTTTACTCTCTGCTATGTCTTCAACGTATCTATAATTTTTGATTGTTCCATGCTGTTATATTATCAATCTTGCATGTTTTATAATATTTTATAGTCATTTTATATCATTTTTTGGTACTAACCTATTGACATAGTGCCAAGTGCCAGTTGATGTTTTTTGCATGTTTTTTACATCACAGAAAATCAATACCAAACGGAGTCCAAATGCAGTGAAACTTTACGTAGATTTTTTAATGGACCAGAAGACACCTAATGGGCCAAGGCAGCGCCTGCGGGTGCTCCGAGGAGAGCACAACCAACCAGGGCGCGCCACGAGGCCCAGGCGGGCCCTGGTGGGTTGTGCCCACCTCGGGTGCCCCCGGACCGCCTCTTTGCTCTATAAATACCCCAATATTTCAGAAACCCTAGGGGAGTCGACGGAAAATCAATTCCAGCCACTGCAGGGTCCAGAACCACCAGATCCAATCTAGACCATCACGGAGGGGTTCACCACCTCAATTGGTGCCTCTCCGATGATGCGTGAGTAGTTCTTTGTAGACCTTCGGGTATATAGTTAGTAGCTAGATGGCTTCCTCTCTCTCGTTTCATTCTCAATACAATGGTTTCTTGGAGATCCATATGATGTAACTCTTTTTGCGGTGTGTTTGTTGGGATCGGATGAACTTTGAGTTTATGATCAGATCTATCTGTTTATATCCATGAAAGTCATTTGAGTTTCTTTGATCTCTTATATGCATTATTGCTTATAGCATCGTATTTCTTCTCCGATATTTGGGTTTTGTTTGGCCAACTTGATCTATTTATCTTGCAATGGGAAGAGGTGCTTTGTAGTGGGTTCGATCTTACGGTGCTTGATCCCAGTGATAGAAGGGGAACCGACATGTATGTATCGTTGCTACTAAGGATAAAACGATGGGGTCTATCTCTACATAGATAGATCTTGTCTACATCATGTCATCGTTCTTAATGCATTACTTCATTTCTCCATGAACTTAATACACTAGATGCATGCTAGATAGCGGTCGATGTGTGGAGTAATAGTAGTAGATGCAGGCAAGAGTTAGTCTACTGATCTTGGACGTGATGCCTATATAATGATCATTGCCTGGATATCGTCATGAGTATTTGAAGTTCTATCAATTGCCCAACAGTAATTTGTTTACCCACTGTTTGCTATTTTTCTCGCGAGAAGCCACTAGTGAAACCTATGGCCCCCGGGTCTCTTTCTCATATTATTTGCCTTCGCGATCTATTTTATTTGCCTTTATTTTCATATCTACTAAACCAAAAATACAAAAATACATTGCTGCAATTTATTTTATTTGGCATTCGATCTATCAATATCTACAACTCTCTCACGTCTGTTTGCCAATTTCTGGCGCTGTTACCCGAAAGGGATTGACAACCCCTTTTACACGTCGGGTTGCGAGTATTTGTTATCTGTGTGCGGGTGTTGTTTACGTTGTGTTGCTTGGTTCTCCTACTGGTTCGATAACCTTGGTTTCATATCTGAGGGAAATACCTACCGCCGCTGTGCTGCATCATCCCTTCCTCTTTGGGGAAATGCCGACATAGCTTCAAGCGACATCACTCTCTAACCGGTTATAACGGATAGAAATGCCCTAACGCTCCTTCGGGAGTCTCCGCAAGGGTCACTAGGGTGCGCCACTTGGTGTGCTCTCAGTCGTCATCATGTGTCGCGCTCTAGCACTAGTAGAAAACGAGCCTTTAGTCCTGGTTCCAGAGGGCCTTTAGTCCCGGTTCTGGAACCAGGACAAAAGGGTCGGGACGAACCGGGACTAAAGGCCCTCCACGTGGCCGCTCTTTGTGCGTGGGCTGGAGAAAGGAAAAAAATCATTTTTTTCAGAATTTTTATTTGTTTTAAATTTTCTTCTAATTTTCAAATCTTCGAATTATTTGACAATTTAATCTCTAATCACCCCTCCTCACTGCTTCAGAATTTAATCTCTAATCTCTAATCAACACTCATTCCAAATCATCTAACTTCTCGGCCGGTCACCCATCCTCTCACTACTCCAGCCCGAGCACGCTTAACTTTCAGGTTCTATCTCTCCTAGTTTCCAAGTCGTTGTTTTCCTGACAATACTAAGCTATCAAGCGTGTTAACCCTTAGGTCTGGATGTCACATGATTTAATTTTTTGAATTCCAAACAATTATTAAAATAAACAACAATGATTAACAAACAACAATAATTAATTTAAAAACTCAAAAATACTTCAAAAAAATTAAAAATTACGAAAAATGTAAAAAATCTCAAAAAACAAAATCCAAAATAATACAAAAAGTTCAAAATAAATTAAGTAATAATAATATTGAATTTCAATGAAAATAAAATAAGTAATAATAATAATAATAATAATATTATTATTATGCCATTTATTCATTTAATACTTTAAATCTGTAAATCGAAATTCGACAAATAAAATATCCATTATTATCAGAAAAATGTGACCATGATGTCACACGCTTCACCGTTTGAGTTTGAAATTATTATTTAAAAAACAATAATTATTTAGTAACACTAATATTTATTGAATAAGTAGTTTGACCACTGTTTGACCACTGTTTGACTAGAGTTTGACCACATTTCATTTTTTACACTTATATTAATTGAAGAATTTTTGTGTTTTCAATATGAACCATTCAAAGCCACAACCTTAAATTTCAATCCTTTTTTAATTCATTTGCTATTTTTTCATGCATTTAATGATTCTTTGAGCTAAATCAGCCTGAAATTGAAAAGCACTACAAATGAACTCTCAAAACCCTGAAACTTGGCATGGTATCATCATTTCACCCAAATAGCTTGTGCTAAAAAGTTGAGAGGGTTATGACAAAAACTGGATGCACTTCGTGTACAAACTGGACCATCTCTTTCGAAGTAACAGGGTTTCGGACGAAAACACGGCTGTTACAAAGACATTTCATTTTTTTAATCTTATTTCAACTCTAGAATTTTTGTGTGTTCAATATGAACCATTCAAAGCCACACCCTTAAATTTTAATCCTTTTTGACTTCATTTGCTATTTTTTTCATTCATTTAATGATTCTTTGAGCTAAATTAGCCTGACACTGAAAAGCACTACAAATGAACTCTGAAATCCCTAACCAGGGACTTAAAACGTCCGAAACTCTATTCTCAACAGTAAACACTAAAGGTTCAAACCCTAAACTTGGAAATCTAAACCCTAGCCTAAACCCGAAAACGTCCAAAAACTCTATTTTCCCTTTGGAATATTGTGATTTAAAAAATTATCCTAAACCCTAAACCAGGGACTTAAAACGTCTGAAACTCTATTCTAAACACTAAACACTAAAGGTTCAAACCATAAATCCAAACCCTAAACTCTGAAATCTAAACCCTAGCCCTAAACCCTAAAAACGTCTAAAACGTCCAAAAACTCTATTTTCCCTTTGGAATTTTGTGGTTTAAAAATTTGTCGAAACGGATTGTTTCTTCGGATCAATCTTTTTATTCTGAAATTTTTTATATATTATTTTTATTTTTCTAAATTAGGATGATTTAGTTATGATTTTTCCAAGTTTAATGTGGTAAAAGGCTATAGTCCCGGTTGGTGTCTCCAACCGGGACTAAAGATAGACCTTTAGTCCTGGTTAAAGACACCAACCGGGACTAAAGGTCTGGCAGGAAAAAATGAAATTTGAAAAAAAATTCAGTCCCGGTTCGTGGCTCGAACCGGGACTAAAGATCATCCCACCCTTTAGTCCCGGTTCGTGCCTCAAACCGGGGCTAAAGGTTCCATTTGAACCGGGGCTAATGCCTGCCCAGCGCCCTAGTCGCTCGAACCGGGACTAATGCTCACAATAATGTGTAGATTGAGGTTGGACCAAAGCCCTGTTTTCTACTAGTGTAGGCTCTCCCTTCGGATTATTATTTTTGTTTTTTCACGTGTTTTTGGCTTTTAGATTTTTTACTCGGCTCTTCTTAGGTTTTCGACAAAAAACAATTTTGAAAAAAAATTGACGAGGTAAAATGCGTTTTTTCCTTCCGCAAGAAGTACGGCCGTGCCTCTCGCAAAAGGGAAAAATGCATTTTTGTTTTTTTCCTGCGACGAGAAGCACGTACTTACTTCTCATAGAGGCCGGTTTTGCTTTCCCGAGAGGCTGTGCCTCTCGAAAAGGAAAAAATGTGTTTTATTTATTTATTTTTCCCGCGAGAGATGTGGATTTACTTCTTGTGGAGGCATGGATTTGCTTCCGCGAGCACGCAAAAGGAAAAAAACGAGTTTGTTTTCCTACCACGAGAGGCACGGATTTACTTCTCCTGGAGCGCGGCATAGATTTACTCCTTCCAATGCTCCACCTTATATAGGTGCTAAGACTGCCATGTATGCGAAAATCTGATGTGGGAAGGTAATTAAGAGGAGAGAGATCGATGTGATGACCCAGGAAGAAATAATGCCAAGCGCACAAACCTAGGCAAAATACTTAAATGAAAGAAACTCACCAATGCATGAAAAACTTTAGTAGCTAAATCATTAAATAAAGAATGTTTAACTACAACAAGTTAAACACCTATACATTGGGGGCTTTAGTAGCTAAACTTTTTAATGTGCTTAACACCTCATCTTAGCACCGATGCACTGGGAGTGGCCTAAGAATTAGAGTTAAACTACCATATGTTCGGAGGCTGCAGAAGAAGGAGGTTACTTCCGAATATACGGTTAGAGGAGAAACAAAGCACGTCAAGTTCAAGATCAAGTACGAAAGGGTGCATGCAACACTTCTATTTCCATTGTTGGTTGATGGGACATGATAAGAAGGTGTAGGATCGTAAGTAGAACTAGAGGGGGAGATTAGACTACTTACCAAATTGAAACATATCATTTTTCCAATTTTAGTTCTTGGCAGATTTTATCACGTCTACAAACACTATTCTTTCGGTAGACCCCGAGGCTGTCGTTGACCCCGAGTACAACTACGCCGACGACGACCATTCCTTCTCGGCAGAGCTTCCATGCAAGCAAACCCCCTTGATCAGTCCGATATCGCCTATTTCTTCTCTCTACTATTTGCAATTGAGTAGAGTTACTATTACTGCTTTATTGATAGATCCTAAACTGCTGCATAGGCTAACCTTGCTACTACCGTTGGTACTTTACCTGTTATCCTATATGCTTAGTAATAGTACGACTGTAGCCCATCAGTGGCCCTACACCCTTGTCCATGTGCCATGCTATATTATCGGACCGTAATGACTTCGGGCGATGAACACGGATATGCCTTATACTACATACTATATATGTTACTTTGGTGAACCCCGGACTTTGGTGGCCTAAGATATGGACCGAGATGGACTGCAACAAGATGCCGACGAAGACGAAGACTGTTATTGCTTTAAATTATATACTCTTTCGCTATACATGAGACATAATACGATTAAAGTCGGGTCAGCTTGGAGAGCACCTGCAAGTGATTCACTGTTGGCGGAACGACGGGCAGGTAGAGACCACCTAGGAAAAAGGTTGGCCTGGTCCTTGGTCAATGTCCACGATTATTTCATAATAACACGCTTCACGAGTTCGATGTATTTGATCTGAGACTGTCATTGGCATATATGCACTAACCACTGTGCGGGATAATGGTTTATGGGCCCCTCGGCGTCGTACATTCTCCCGAAGGCTCTGTCAGACGTCACAGTTGAGCGGCACGCGTCCAGGTGATGTCGTAACTACCTGCTTTGTGTAAAGAGACAACTAGGATTGGTAACGGTCGTCCTCGCAATGCGCAGGAATGCTTAGGGCGATCGACCAATGACCCCTTTGCCCTTAGGATGTAGACCGGCGTGCTGACCTCTCTGGAGAGCCTAGGTAGGACTACGAATTATCTAAGGCCGGACATTACCTAGAAAAATGCGTCCGGCTAGAGGTAATCGAGCGTATCGGGTTATGTGGTGAACCCCTATAGGGAAGTAATCTATTTGAATAGTCGTGTCCACGATAACATGATGACTTGGAGTTGTATCCCGACCTCTTATAACTAAAACCGGATACTTGTTAAAACACACCTAGATAAGAGACAGATACCCCCGGTGATCGCTTTCTCTCAGGGAGACGAGGAAATAATCTCCGGGCAGGATTATTGCATATGATGATATAAGATGATACTATATACGCTCCTCTCTTTCTATTGCTTTAAGATGTAGTCTTCGATAGGATGAGTTTCTCCCCCTTTTTCGGGCATTTCTGTAGTATAGTCCATAGATATTACCCGTTTCCTTTGATACCGATGCATATCTAGTATAGATCTGATGTAAGTCTTGCAAGTACTTTGGATGAGTACTCACCGTTGCTTTGCGACTCTTTTCATTCGACCCGGTAGCTACAACAGCTGTTAGCACCGCGGATGCAGGTTTCCCCGTCAGTGTCTACTACGTGGAGACTGGGGACCAGGGTCCCAGACAGGAGGCTTTGCCTTTCGATCTAGTGTCGTTGTTTTTCTCTGTCTTTTTAAGGCAAAACTTGTCTAACTATTTCTGTACTCATATAATATTTGCTTTGATGACTTGTGTATTTTCGGTCCTCGTGGCCCTAACTTGTAAAATAATGTTTTATGTTTACATTTGTGTTGTGATATTGACGTGAGTCACCGTCCGTGATCATGCATGATGCGTGTATGATTAGTGCACGATCATAAACAGGGGGCGTCATAACGAGCAAAGGGGAAATTTGTAACTTACCGGAGCGGGTGGAGTTCAAGCGTATGCCGGCCGGGGAGAAAACCTCGGCGGGAAGGAGATGGCGGGCGAAGAGGAGGAGGAGCCTGCAATGGCGACGCCCGTCGGCATTGCCCCAGTGCTCGTGGCCACTCGGGAGGTCGAGGAAGAGGGTGCGTCGTCCATGGCCCTGCCTCGCTGCCCAGAGAAAAGCCTCGAATGGGGGTAAAAAAAACCCACCCACAGTGGTTCCGAGCAGCGGCGCCACACCCAGGACTACGAGGTCTGGATACGGCGGCGGAGCTGCAGCGGCCGGCACCACATTGGCCGGACAAGCGGGCCTGATGCAGATCAGCGACAGCGCGCGGAGGGCCGCCATGACGTCGACGCCCGAGTTCGCGAGGCCGGCAACCCACCGCTCGTGGATGGGTTGCTGTCGGCGTCGATGGGGGGTCAAGCGATGGCGCGGCGACGGACGAGCCATTGGAGGAGAGGAGAGCAAGGGGCGGTGAGGAGGGTGAGAAAGAATGGTGTGAATGGAGACGTGGGCGGTGACACGAGAGAGAGGGGGGGTTATTGAGACGTCCCGACCATCTCACGCGCTCCCTGAGGCATGCAGCCAAGAGCCATGCGTGGCCGCAACCAGCCTGGCTGCCGAGAAACTGCCGATTCGGCCGTCGCTCGCGGGTCTGGCCCGGGATTGCTTTAAGTTCCCTGCGGGCCAAGATGTAGATGCAGCCCAGGAAACCAAATAGCTGTTTTTCTTCCCGCACGGACCTAGTTGGGCTTAATGCATGCAATCAAACACGTCCTTGCATAGCGACTAGCTGCAGACTCGTTGGCAACGTGTGGACGAACAAAGTCAAAAGAAATCTGGGAGTTTCGGCTATGTGTCCAGTGTGTGGGCGTGAAGAGGACTCGTTGCACGTTTTCTTTGGATGCAATCATGCTGTTTGGCTCTGGGAGGCCATGTCCGCATAGTGGGAAACTTCATGACCGTGTTGCAGAGTTTCCCACGGTCCAAAGAAAACTTTTCTGGAGACTGGGTAAACTTCATGACCGTGTTGGCGTACTACTGATGAGGAAACACGAAGCCGGCTGTTGATGCTTTTCTGGAGAACTTGGTACCTTAAAACCAGATTGTTCACTCAAAACCACTCCCTCCTGTTGATGTCTCTGTCAGGGCATGCACTTGAATCCACAAGCTGACTCTTTGAGGGAAAGGAGGTGGTAGTTCTGAGCCACCAACACAAGCAGATGCATCACAGCGAATATCAGTTCGTGGACCAAACCGTGGGCAGAGTTATAACTTAACACAGATCCTTTCAAAAAAAAACTTAACACAGATGCTCATACTTGGAAGGTCAAGGGGGTGCTGGCACGATCCTCAGGGACTCTTTGATGGTTCTATCATTTTTAGCTCATGCAGACATCTATACACATGCACTAAGCAGAATTACTAGGGATAAATAGGGATTTTCATTGGCACTACAATGGAGTAATTCACCCATTGATGTTGAGTCAGATTGTTTGAAGGCTATCTCGATGATCAAAGAAGGAACGGGCAACAAATCAAAACATGCTTTCATCATTATGGAGATTATTAATAGTATGGAGGAACAAAATTCTTGTATTACTCACACTCGTCAGAACTGTAATAGTGCTAGTCACTTCATGGCTAATTTTGGTAGGCTACGATGCCGAACAGCAGTGTGGCTAGGCTCTGGCCCAGGAAATTATTGGACAAGATTGTACGACCGAATTTTGAGTAATACAAGAATTATTTCGGAAAAAATCTAACTGTTCTACTCCTGTGCAAAAAATTCATGACGAAATAACATTCGATGTGCTCAGGACAGAAGAAAAAACAAAAGCAAGCAATACTATGAAAAACGCCATTTCTGAAGCATTTTGGGCTACCTGTTTTGGCTTTTTACCTAAAGTGTCACGAATGTGATTTCTCCACAAGAATTTATATGTAGGGTAGAACACTGAAGAATGTTTGTCAACAAAAAACAGATTTTTTTTTCTATTTTTGGGTGCTATTTTTTGAACCTGGGAGCAGAATGACAGGCAACGAAGCTACATATCTGCAGAGAGCTGATTCCAGAATGTAGCACCTCCTTTTACATGCCTGATACAGTGTTCCAACATGTCATCTCATCGTATAAAGATGCCTTATCATAGCAGAAAATATCATTGCAATTTTTCCCCATTTAAGTATAGGGTATAAAAAATAGCAAGCAAGTCATCTGGAATAGACCAATCATAAACATCAAGATTTTGTTTTATCCTTTCAACGTTCAAGATCTTTGGTAGTACACTATGACCCATCTGAATGTTCCAGCGCAGGGCCACCTGTGCAGCAGTTCTCCCAAGTTTATTTGCTATTGAGATGATGACTGGCTGTTGAAGGATATTACTGTTCATCCAAGGCGTACCAGGTGAACCCAGTGGTGAATATGCCTGCAAAATAAATATACATAATCAGGTATAATAAGAACATATATTTTTAGACATAAGCAAGCCAGCGGCCCCAAGTGCACCGCGGACTTACAGAAAGATGAATACCGGTTGACTGACAAAAGTTGTGGAGTTTAGTTTGCTGCCAACCCGGATGACATTCCACCTGATTAACAGCTGGATGTACACGAGCTACAACAAGCAAGTCACCCAGTTTCTTTGTTGAGAAGTTACTCACACCTATTGCACGAGCTTTTCCAGTGTCATATAACTTTTCCATAACTCCCCAAGTAGCAGGGATGTCAGGTCGTACAAAGTTTTCAGGGTTGCTTGCGTTGGTGCCCTTCTTGAGTCTAAATGGCCAATGGATCTACAAATTTGCTTACCGGTAAAAACTCAATTTCAAATTATTCATGAAAACATTGCTATATATAGCTCCAACAGTTAAACACATAAATCCACCTAAACTAAAATGTAATGGTAAAATTCTTCAAATATATAATATATTTTTCACAAATATATTCAAGATGCTGAAAATGATGCCCAACCTCAAGACACTATACCAACGCATACCAAAAGAAAATAAAATAGAAAACCATATGGAGAAACATGCATGTGCGTTAAGTGGTGGGTAACTGAAATTGTTTTAGTTGGATGTGGATTTGTGACTAGATCACAGAAAAGAAGCCCGCGTGCACGTAAACTATATAATTACTAAGCAGTGGACTGACCACTTAATAGTGGATCATGTTTCAACACATTAAACAATACAATTACTAAGCATGGAATTACTAAGGCTGGTTGTAATGGGGAGTATCATATACTAGTATCATGTATATGATACTACCTCCCTAATGCATAGTATCATATTTTAGTATATGTAGTACTCTATTTATTGCCATGCATGACACAAAGTAGCATAACATTTATTATGATACGGTATCATGATATGATACTCCACCCTCTCTTTCTTCATTTAATGCTATGACACCTCATCAAAATTGCCTAGTTGGCATGCATGATACTACCATTACGACCAGCCTAAGTAGTGGACTGGCCACTTAAGGCTTCCCACAATGGGGAGTGTCATCTACTAGTACTAGTGTATGATATTACTAATGCATAATCATAAGTTAGTATCTTAGATTGTTTCATTTATTCTCATGCATGACACAACGTGGTATAAAATTTAATATGATACGGTATCATGATATGATACCAAATTCTCAATTTCCTCATTTAGTTATGTGCCATCTCATGAAACACACTTATGATACACTCATTACGGGCAGTCTAATAGAGGATCGTGTTTCCACACATTAAACTATAGGTGGGTATGAATAACACATATTGATTTGTCGATGATAACCTAGAGAAATCTTAAGTTTAGTCTAGTCCAGATCACAATACCCCTAGTTTTCTGAGGTGTCTTATTCAAGATGATAAAAGGAGCATGCAAAAAAGTAGAGTAGAAATCACCATATTCAGTACACAAAGTGAGATAGAACAACACAACGGCAAGATTGCAGCAACTGGATAGTGAAACACAATTATGAAATGGAAGAGTGAAGTAACATGCAAGAGTGAAGGATTAATACTATCAGGATCAGATTTGTTACCATGGTTGTCCTTGTCTTCATTGGCCATGTCTTCAATTTTTTGGTCCTCCTTGCCTCTTTTTCTCAGACTTCTTCCTTGTCTTCTTCAGTCCTATCGTCAATAGTAACATGAGTCTCAGCCCTCCCCCCCCCCCACCCCCCCCCCCCCCCCCCCCCCCCCCACACACACACACACACAGTTTCAACTGACTCCTGACTAGCATTGCCATACTCCTCCCTCCTGTCCAGTCCCCTTTTTTCAATGTCCTCAACATCCATGTTAGCCAGCTCCATTTCATACTTCTCCCTATCAGCAGCCTCTTTTTTCATTTGTTGAACAGTCATCTGTTGTTGGGTTATCCTAGTTTCCAATTTTCTCCTGACCTCTTCCAACTCTCCAGTCCCCTTTTCTTCTTTAGCCCACAGAGCAGCCTGCCTGACTTTTTCTTCTTCCAGAATCTGGACTCTTTTTGTCAAGCTATTTACCTCTCTTTGCATCTTACTCCTCTCAACAGCCATTTCCCTAGAGATATTCCCAATGATTTCCTCCAAAGAAATTTTCAGCATCTCATTCTTTTTATCAATCTCTTCCACTTGGGCAAGTGACGGACTGCCCCAAGACAAGTTGTGTTTCTCTTTGCTTTCAACTCTAGATCTTTTCCTGTTTTCCTCAGCTCCCTCCCCATCCTCCAGGGCTATTTGAGCTGCTTCTTTTCTCTTATCTCCCACGTACAACAGGTCGATGATTGTCATCAGCCGTGTAACCATGTCCCAAAAAATGACCGTCCAACCTTTGGGGCGTGGAACGGGAGTGAATAACTACAATTCAAAACACGCGTTTGTGTTAGGCATCATAGCCACAAAGATTATCACAGATGACAGATTTCTGGTTCAACTAGGACAGATGGTATAATGATATTATTCTTGTATTTTCCATATCACCCGTGCTGATGTGATGTCATACTTCACTGCACTAGCTGCTAACTGGTTCTGAATCTACACAGTGTGGACATAGTCAAAATCGGATAGCACCAATGTCTGCAGCGGGGTATTGCATTGAAATCAGCATGCGATAAAAAAAACGTTAGTTATTTGCATACGTCGCAATGATAATTTTTCCCTCACCGAGAAATCGGGTTCAAGTGGGTGCCTCCTTGTTAGGTAGGGCGATTCTTCATCTGAGCTGATTTTCTGCGCACGGCTCCTTTGGCGCATGTTATCTCTATCGCTTGTTAATGCACTAAGATTGTTGTTCTCAGAGTAGAGTCGCGGTTCATTAAATTGTCTCTGACTGAATACGTTGTACCAGCTTGGAACAGATGTACTCCCTCCGTCCCATAATGTAAGACGCATTTTGACACTAGTGTAGTGTCAAAAAATGTCTTACATTATGGGAGCGGAGAGAGTATAAATTAGGTTCAAGACGCGTGATGATACAATCAGTTCTAGACCTAGAATATGAGCCGGTGTTCGTCTATACAAGGACAGATTTTTGTGTTGGGGGTATCTGTTCTGTCGATCAGTTGTACATTCACACATTACTAGCCAACGACGGAATGGAACAAAGGCAAGATGCAGCTGGTCGTCTACAGTGCACTACTGTCAAAAACGCTCTTATACAACTTTGAGAAGCAAGAAGGGGGAGCCCGCAAACACCATGGTCCCAGATGGCTCCCCCTCCTCTTCCTTCGTCCCCCCGCTCCCCGCTCCCTTCCTCCTCCCCTGCCCTCGCCGCTGACCATGGCTCCCCCGCCTTCCCCCCCTCCCTCCCCCCCCCCCCCGTTCTCTGCGTGTCGGGTCGGCTCTCCTTGCTCTCCATCGGCGGCGTCCTTCCCCGGCTCGCGCTTTTGGGCGCTGGGCGACTCGGTGGAGTCGGATGATGATTCTGAGGTCTGCGCTCCGCCGATGGTGGTGCCGGCGGTGCCGTCCGTGCCTGCGTCGGGCCGTGCCCGGAAGTTCGCTCCGGGTGATCGGGGCCGGCCGGTGTCGTTTCCCTCTGGATCGTCGGGGTGATGGTGCGTTGGTCGGCGGCGGCATGCGGGTCGGGGCCCAGCTCCTTCCCCTGATCGTGGTCTCCTCGATCCCTCCCTGTCCGCTGTGAGGCTGGATCTGGTTGAGGTGGCGTCTCCGGTTGCTGGTCCTGTTCTCCCTCCTCTCCGGCCTGGGCCGGCGACGGTGGCGGCGGTCGCTTCGGCTGGTGCGGGGGAGGCTGGCGGCCATGCCCTAGATCTGGTTTCCCCTCTGGTCGTGGTGGGCCCTGTTGGGCATCTGGGCCTAGCAGCGTCTGGCTCGCCTCGGGCGGGGCCGCCCGGGCCCCCGGTTCTGTCTTCCCTCGAGTCTCCCCCCTTCCGTCTGTGGGCCCGGGGCAGCTGGTTGTGGCCACTGCCCCGCGTCTATCCCCTCCCCGGGCCTGCGCTCCCCTTTCGGCCCAGTCGGTCCCCTCTGGCCTGGCCTGTTGTGGCTACTTATGGGTGCGTCGCGCTTCCTCCACCCCCCCTTCCTAGGGTTTCCTGCTTCCGCCGCTGATATCCGCAGGGTGCATCGCCCTATCCGCCATTTTTCTAGATCTGCTTCTTCCCCACCCCCTCTCCTCCTCTACTTCGCTG
This sequence comes from Aegilops tauschii subsp. strangulata, assembly GCF_002575655.3. Taxonomy (NCBI): domain Eukaryota; kingdom Viridiplantae; phylum Streptophyta; class Magnoliopsida; order Poales; family Poaceae; genus Aegilops; species Aegilops tauschii. Next base: position 30,752,543 of record NC_053040.3, on the reverse strand, counting down.
AAGTGATCGCCATGGACAAGTCTAGGGGCTCCTCCTCCGAGGCCCTTTCGGGTAGCAAGCCGGCCCGTGAAGCTTCGCCGGGCGATGGTGTTGATCTGGCCTATGAGGCGGAGCTGCGGTCGAAGCTCGAATTTGAGCGGTTGGTGCGCGTGGTGCCGGACGAGCGGGGGGATTGGGAGGCGGGGCCGGAGCGCTCCGTGGCCAGATCTGGGATGGCACTCCCGGGATCTGGTGGTGCGTCGGGGTCGGGGCTGGACCCGTGGGATGCCGCTGCCGCTTCGGCTGGCAGTGGCTCTTCCTCGTCGGCGCCGCGTCCTGCTCCGGCCAGGGGCCCGGTCCCGCCGCCTTGGCCTCCCCCTCGCTCGTTTGTGGCGGGCGCTACCTCTCGCTCGGGGCCGCGCTTCGGGCCTGGCTCTTCCTCTTCGCAGGTTGGGGGCCGGCTTCCTCCTCCCTCTGCTTCGGGTGCCCCTTCTGCGACCCGCGGCGATGGCATCCTGCCGCCGCCGCCTCCCCCTCCTCGCCAGCATCCTGCTCCTTCGGGCCCTTCCCCGACCCTGACTTGTTTTTCTTGCCACCACCCGAATCACTTCCAATCTAGATGCACCAACCCACCCTTCTGCCTCATATGTCGCTCCGATGGTCATCTTACTGTGGACTGCCGTAACCGTACCAAGAGCCCCTCCGTCATACAGTTTGTCCTGGGTCTTCCCGGATGCTCTTTCTTCGCTCTGGACGCTGATGTTCCTGTGGTGATGGCTGCGCCGTCCCTCTCTAACGCGGCCATCATCACGGTGTGCGGTCAGTTGATTTCTCCGCAGACCCTCCTGGATGGTTTGAAGATATGGAACGATGGTGGCTGGGACTGGCAGGTGCGCCAGCTTTCAGAGCACGAATTTGCAGTGGTTTTTCCCTCTAAAGACTGTCTAAGAATGATCTCCTCGTGCACTAGTTTTACCCTCCCCCTGAACCAGCTTGTGGTATCTGTCAAAGCGGCTACTTGCAGTGCTAAGGCGGTGGGCCCTCTCAGCAAAATTTGGGTGCTAGTTGACGACGTGCCAGTTGGGCTTCGATCTGTGGAGTTCATGATGGCGTTTGGTAAGCTCATTGGCAAGCCCGTGGAAGTGGATTTGGAATCTTTGGGAAAGGTTGGCCCGGTTCGTCTCAATGTGTGGTGCATCGACCCCGTCTGTGTTCATGGTTCTATTGACGTCTTTCCTTCTCCTGAGGGTGTGCGACTTCGGGTTCGGGGGGAGGGGGTGCTGAACCTCGTGCTCCACCCCCGCCTCCTCCTTCCAAGCCTTCGGATCATGATGACATGCAGGGGGATGGGTCGGCTGGGGGGCATAACCCAAGTGGAGGTACTGATCCGCGTTTTACGCAATCTGAATGGGACAAGTTGGACTCGGATGAACGCGAGCTGCTCAAGGATAATGCCCCTGCCCCAAATCCCCAGAAGGAGGACTTGGCTCCCCGTGACGCTGCTGATGGTAAAGGGGCCCCCTTCTCTGGTGTTTGCTCCAACGTTCCTACTCGCCCACAGTCTCCGTCCTTCTCTGGGATCGAGGATCTCCCAGGTTCCCCCTTGCGCTCCTCCGAGCCCTCAAGTAAGAAGAAGAAGAAGTCGTCGATCCGGAAATTCTCGGCTAAGAGCCGGGCCTCCTCTACTTCCAAGCTTGCGGCGGCGGGCCTGGCCCGTCGTCTGGACAAGGATCTGGGCTCCGCCTCGGGGTCTGGCCCCGGGCCGGCGTCGCCGGTCCGATGTTCCCCTCTGCTCCAATCTCCGGCGTCCACGGCGCGGAAGGGGCAGCGCGTGCGCGATTCTGGCGTTTCGGTGGCGGTGCGGGCGGAACGGCGTGACGCGTCCAGGGATCTCCCTCCTTCAGGTTCGTCTACCCATCCACCTCTTCCTGTCTCTCCTGTTCGCCTTGTCTTACCAGCCCTGTCAGATGATCATTTGTTGCATATCATGTCTGATATTGGGGTCGCTGCTATACCAGGGATGGGCTCTCCTTCTCACCTCATCTCTGTCATTAGGGCCAACGAGGCAGCCCAGGCTGCTATTGCTAAGGCCGTGGAGGCCGCGAAAGGTGCTAGCCCTGTGGGTACTCAGGGCCAGGCCGGGGGGTTCGAGGCGACAAATGGTTGTGGCCAGTCGTCTGCCCCCCGGCCCTTGCTAAGGTTGGGCGTCCCAAGCGATCTAAGCCTTGTGTGGCTCCGTGCAGATCGAGTCTTCGCATTAAAAATCTTTCCTACAAATGAGAGCTTTATTCTGGAACGTTCGTGGTTTCGGTGCTAGGGGGCGCCGGGACCAGATTCATGACTTGGTTTGTGGTGAACATATTGATATCTTAGGGTTGGTCGAAACATTTAAGGAATCTTTCTCCCCTTCTGACCTCTCTGCAATAGCTGGGATGGATAGGTTTGACTGGCACTCTCTCCCTGCTTCGGGCCATTCTGGGGGTATCTTGATCGGGTCCAAACGGGACGTTTTTGATTTCATTGCTTTTGATCATGGTATCTTTTGGGCTAGTTGTGTGGTTCATCATCGTCAACTGAACACTTTGTGGGAATTTATGGTGGTATACGGCCCTGCGGATCACTCGCTTGCTCCCCTTTTTCTGATGAACTTTCGATTAAGATTGAAGATTGTAATATTCCTCTTCTAATTGGGGGTGATTTCAATTTGTTACGTTCTCCGGCCGACAAGAACAACCCTAATTTCTCTTGGCCGCTTGCCAATGCTTTTAATGACTTCATTAGTAATCGCGCTTCGTGAGCTCCCTAGGGTGGGGGCGCGATTCACCTGGTCTAACCATCAAGCCTCGCCTGTCTGGTCAGTGCTGGACAGGGTTTTTATTTCTGTTCAATGGGATTCGCTCTTTCCCCGCGCGCTACTGAAGGCCAGGCCTGCGGTGGGCTCTGACCATGTTCCCCTGATCCTCAATGCCGGTATCCTCTCTTCTGTCTCTCCCTCCCGTTTCCAGTTTGATGCGTCTTGGCTCGTTGTTGACGGTTTTGGTGACATGATGGTTTGTAAGATTACTAATCTTCTAGCTTCTCCTCATCGCTCCTTTGGCCCCATGGATGATTGGCACAAGTTGTCTTATGAGCTTCGCAAATTCTTGAGGGGGTGGTCTCGGAATAGGATGGCTGAGTTGCGTAGAGACAAAGATTCCCTTGAATCTCGAATCCGGTATTTGGATCTATCTGCTGACATATCTGGGCTCTCCGACCTCTCAGTGGGCCACTCTCTACTCCCTGGAAGACGCTTTGATGATGCTTCACCATCAGTTTGAAATCTACTAGCGCCAACGAGGTGCCCTCAATTGGACCTTGAAGGGTGATGCTATGACGGCTTATTTCTTTGCGATCGCGAATGGCAGACGTCGCAGGTGCTTCATTGACTCTCTGTTGATTGACGGCGTTAGAATTTCGGACCAATCCCTCATCATGAATCATATTGTTAGCTTCTACTCCAATCTACTCGGCTCTAAGCCGGACCCTGGGTTTGGCCTCTGCTCTGATTTCTGGGATGAGGGATCTAAGATCTCTCTGGGCAAAAATTCGGACCTGATGGTCCCCTTATCTGACGAAGAGATCTGGCAGGTGATTGGCTCGGCCAACCCGAATGTTGCTTCCGGCCCTGATGGTTTTTCTATCCCTTTCTTTAAAAAGTTCTGGCCGCAGTTGCGGCCTCTCATTGTAACATTATCCAAGGGTTCTGGTTGGGTTTGGTGGATATCTCTCGCCTTAACTACGCTGTCATTACCCTTATTCCTAAAGTCAAGGGCGCGGACTTGATCTCGCAATTTAGGCCTATTGCCCTTATTAATAACTTCGCCAAGTTTCTGGCTAAAGGGTTAGCCACTCGCCTCTCCCCCATTGCCCACCGCACCATTAGCCCTTTTCAGTCGGCTTTCATTAAGGGTCATTTCATTCTGGATGGGATTCTCTGCTTGCACGAAATAGTTCATGATCTTAAGATCCACAAGTCGAAAGCGGTGATTCTAAAATTAGACTTTGAAAAGGCCTATGACTCGGTGAGTTGGTCTTTTTTTGCGTAGAGTTTTATTGGCCAAAGGGTTTGAGGGGCCCCTTGTTCATAGAGTGATGCAGTTGGTCTCGGGTGGCCATACTGCCATCCATGTTAATGGTCAGGTCAGCAAATTCTTTGCCAATGGTAGGGGCCTGCGGCAAGGTGATCCTGCCTCTCCCATCCTATTCAATTTTGTCGCGGATGCTTTATCCCGCGTGCTTTCCAGGGCTGCCACTTGTGGGCACATTACTCCGGTTTGTTCTAACCTTATTCCTCATGGTTTAACCCATCTCCAATACGCGGATGACACTATTATTATGGTCGAGTTGAATGAGGCCTGCCTTGCCCACCTCAAATTTATCTTATTGTGCTTCGAGGCGATGTCGGGGCTTAAGATTAACTTCGCAAAGAGCGAAGTGGTTGTGACTGGTGTGGATGAGTCGGAAGCCGCGCGAGTGGCCCACCTTCTTAACTGTAAGCTGGGCTCCTATCTGTTCAAGTACTTGGGTTTGCCTATTTCCCCGGATGTGCTTCATGCCAAAGATTTTGCTCCGGTAGTCACAAAGGTGGGGAACAGGGTCCTTCCCTGGCGGGGTAGATATAATACGAATGCGGGTAAAGTGGCTCTAATTAATGCTTGCCTCTCCTCCCTCCCCATGTTCCTTATGGGCTTCTATCTCCTGTCGGCTGGGAACCATGCTGGTTTTGATAAACACCGTGGGGCATTCTACTGGAATGCAGCGGACAACCGTCGCAAATATCGCTTCGTCAAATGGAAATTGATGTGTAGGCCCAAAAACCTTGGGGGTTAGGAATTCTTAATACTTCCATCATGAATCAATGCTTGATGATTAAATGGTGGTGGAAGATTATGAGTGCTGAGGATCAACCCCTTTGGTTGTCGATCCTTAAGGCTAAATATTTTCCGTCTTCGAGCCCGATGTTTGCCTTGCCGTGCGGTGGCTCTCAGTTCTGAAAGTCTCTGGTCAAAGTTAGACCTGTTTTTCAATCTCTCGTTAAGTTTGTTGTTGGGGACGGTTCCTCGATTAGGTTTTGGCTTGACTGGTGGTGTGGAGATTCACCTCTCTCGGTGACCTTCCCTACCCTTTTCTCTTACTGCTCTGATCCTAATATTTCTATTGTGAAGCTTGCGTCCCAGGGGTGGAACCTAGCCTTTCATCGCTCTCTGTCGCCTGTAGAGTTTGAAGATTGGCAACGTCTTACTGCCCTCTTCCCAACGCTCTCGACGGTCAAGGATTCGGTGCTTTGGCCGCTTTCTGCCTCTGGGCGTTTTTCTGTTAAGTCTCTTTATTCTAAGCTTGTTGGTGGCACGCCTACCAATCGTTTTTCCCAAATTTGGAAGGCCCGTATTCCCCCTAAGATTAAAAGCTTCTTGTGGCAAGCCTTCCGAGGCCGGTTGCCCTCGGCTGATCAAATCCGTAAGAGAAATGGGCCTGGCTCCGAGTTGTGTGCCCTTTGCGGTGATGTGGAAGACTCGGATCATATCTTTTTTCACTGTCATTTGGCTAAGCTTGTTTGGAGTTGCGTGAGGGACTGGCTTCGTGTCTCTTGGGCCCCTGCCTCCTTTGCCGAGTTGCGCAGCTTGGCCTCCAACCTCGCCGGTGTATCTAGGCGCATCTTTTGGGTGGGCTTGCGGGCTTTATGCTGGTCTCTGTGGACAACTAGGAACAAATTTACTATCGAGCATGTGTTTCCGGCTAAACCGGCTGACTGCTTATTTAAATCGTGTGCTTTCCTGCAGCAGTGGAAATCACTGACTAAGGTCGACGACCAACATGCGCTCTCTATGCTGATCGACAAAATCCGGACAACGCCGTCTCAGTTATGCAGACAAGAGCAGGATGCCTGATTGCTTCTTTTGGCTGGATGCTTTAGCTTTAGTTAAATCTTTCTCTTCCGGCCTGCGTGCCGTGTACTGGCGAGGGAGCCATGTACCTGACTTTATCCTCTGTTGTTTCGCCCAGCGTTGGGGCTTGGGTGTGTCTAATACTTATCTGTGATGCTGTTGCTACCTTGCCTTATGGCTTTATTTATAAAGTCGGGCGTATGCCTTTCCTTAAAAAAAAGAAGCAAGGAGGGGTGCCCAGAACACAAGTCTTTATGAATCGTTTTCATGATGCTTTAAACTTTTGTAATTTGAATGATCTTGGGTTTGACGGTGACATTTTTACCTGGCGCAATAATAATTTTCATGTTGATGGGTATATTCGGGAAAGATTAGATAGAGCTGTTGCAAATGTTGAATGGTGTGCTTGTTTCCCGGGGTACAAAGTGGTAAATGGTTGCCCTGAACATTCTGACCATCGTCCCGTTATTTTGCATGTCAATGGAGCGTCCAAGAGACCCAGGGCGAAACCAAATAATCTGAATAAACGTTTTGAGGCACGTTGGCTGTTAGAGGATGATTGTGAAAGAATTGTGATGGATGCTTGGCAAAAGGCTGGTGACCGAGGAGAGAACACGGTTGCACAACTTATTAAGGCTGTGTCACAGGAGCTTGATGCCTGGAGCAGAGAGGTCCTTGGGGATTTGCAACAGCGTATCAATATACTGCATGCTGACTTGGAAAAGTGCCGGTGTGGGAACCTGACAGAAGCAGGTCTGAGGCGTGAACAGGTGATCAGGTTTAAGCTTGATCGGCTAGAGGAACAACTAGATATTTTTTGGCGCTAATGAGGTCATGCAACATGGCTGGTAAAGGGAGACCGTAATACTGAATTTTTCCACAACTTTGCGTCGGCTAGAAAGAAAGAAAAAAACAGAATAGAAAAGCTCATTGGGGAAGATGCTGTGGAGGTGAAAGGGGTGGCTGGTCTGAAGGAACTTATTACTAACCACTTTTTAAACTTGTTTACCCCTATGGCAGGTCCAAATTTTAACCAGGCATTACAAGCAGTACAACCGAAGGTGACACCCAGATGAATGATCTATTAAGAAAGGAGTACACTCTTGAGGAAGTGAAGCAAGCCCTTGATGATATGGGTGACCTTAGGGCACTCGATGCGGATGGTATGCCGGCTATTTTCTATAAGAGATTTTGGAGTACGGTGGATGAAGCTGTGACAGGGGAGGTATTACATGTGTTGCGAGGCGGCAGTATACTAGAAGGATGGAATGAAACAATTGTTGTGCTTATCCCAAAGGTTTGGAACCCTGATTGTATCAAAGATCTACGTCCTATTAGCCTTTGCAATGTGGTGTATAAGCTTGTGTCTAAAGTTGTGGCAAACCGTCTCAAACAAATATGAGATTATTTCAGCCAACCAGAGCGCCTTTGTGCCAGGGCGTTTAATTTCTTTTTTTAGGATAACCCAACTGGGTCAAAACCAGCTTAGTTACAGTCATTAAGTAGGATCTCCTTGAGGTCCTCAGGGGCTGAACCCAGCTGGAGAAAGTCGCCCGCGTTTCTAGCTTGGCCAGGCAGCCAGTCGGCAGCCTTGTTCTGGTTTCTCTTGACCCATCCAATACTGTATGATCTGAAGCCGTTCAGTACTGCGGTGATATCTGCCATGATTGGGAATAGGCAAGATTTGTTTGCAGATCCCGGGGCCAGCGATCTTGCCAGTGATTGACAGTCCACCTCAACCTGGAGCGCGCCATTGAAGTACTTGGCCAACTCCCGGAGCCATGCAGTAGCGCAAGGCTTTCAGCTTCCTCCATTGTTTCGCACTGTCCCAGGTTGCGACCCATCGTCAGGTATATCAGTCCTTGAGTATTCCTGGCAATGGCTCCTCCCACGCTCAGACCCGACGAAACCTCATATGCCGCATCCGTATTTAGTTTAACCCCCCTGGTGGCGGGGGAGCCCATTTATCTGAGATCGTTGCTGACATTGGTTGGGTCTGTTCTTCAAATAGATTCTGACAGCAGATACTGACGTCAGTGTTGGTTTTGTCTTGAGAAGCCTTCACTTCCTGTTCATACTTAATCAGGAAAGCTACTGATCTCGATATCGATTCATTTCCATTCCCATGAATTATATTATCTCGGAGGAACCAAGCACACCATAGTAGCAGTAAGATTTTGTTTTGTTCGTCTGCTTCACAAGCATTCAGAAGGCTCTCTCCTTTGGTAGGTTCCAATGTGTTCGCATCTCTTGACGGAGTGCTCTGCTCTTAGTACATGACACACCACCGCATGGTATTCACTCTCCTCTGTTATGCCTCAGATGTCACATACACTGTCTGTGGCCAGAGTGCGTCTGCACCTATTTGCTTTGGTAGCCAGGGTTTTTGTTGCTACTCTCCATGCGAAATTTTTAATCCTCTCCGGAACTCATGCTTTCCAAATGGCGTCCCATATGCTCCGATTGTCCACGCTTGCCGATGAGCTAGATGTTTGGGGGCCTGTTCCTCTGTCCATCATGGCAAGTTTGTAGGCACTCTGTACAGTGAAGATGCCTTTTTTTCGTAATGCCAGGCCACACAGTCTTCTACCTTTCGTTGTGGAATTTTTGTTTCGAGGATTTCAGTGGCGTCAAAAGGACTGAAGATCTGATGAATGAGGTCCTGATTCCAGCTCACAGAGATGCGGTTTATGAGTTGATTACACATCTGATCCTCGTTCTACCAATGAGATCCGCACTACTAGGAAAAGGGTTATAGATAATATGAACATTAATAGCGCACCACACATATGGTGCGCCACTGCTATATAGCAGTGGCGCATCATGTGTTGGTACGCCATTAGTGTCCATCACACTAAAGACGCACCACATCCACGGTGCGCCACTATTAATGTCGCATCGTGGGTGTGGTACACCATGTGTTTCAACTAGTAATGGCGCACCGCACACTACGTGCGCCACTACTAACACATTTTTTTCTTTTTTTTCAAAACTAGTAATGGCGCATCGTGGTTGTGGTGCGCCATTACTAGTTCCACGGTGCGCCACTACTAACAATTATTATTTATTATTTTGCAAAACTAGTAATGGCGCATCACTTAACAGGTGCGCCATTAGTAACCAGTGTTACTAATGGCGCATTTATAGGTGGTGCGCCATTAGTAACCTGAGACCAGCTAGATATTTTGGACATCCACCTACCACACTCACTTTCCCCATTTCATTCTCTCCACCTCCTTCTCCAAGCTTGTCTCGGCTGCCTCCTCCTCCTCACCTCATTTGCACCATAGATTCACACAAATTAAGTGGTTAAATTACCTTTTTTATAGGTAAGTAAGGGGAAAGCTTTCTTTATGTTGTAGATCTACTTTTTTCTCCCTCCAACAACGTGCACATGCACTTTGTATGGCCTAGCTAGATCTACGTATGTTTGTGGTGTTGCATATGTTTGTGGTGTTGCATATATGTTTGTGTTTGCAGGTACCGGTATTTGAAATACGATAGTTGCCAATATTTTGCCGGAATGTTGATTCATTTCTGTTTCGGCGAGAATTTGGCACTGTGCATTCTTTTTGGTCCTATTTTTAGGCAAAGTCATGCCAAATTTTTTTTTGTTCTAAAATATCGTTTTGCTCTACCCCGCAGGCGACCATGGTCCGCACGATGACCGAAGGCATCGTGAATAGGTTTTTGAGCTCCACGAAGGCCGAGATGCTTCAAAAGAACGAGACGGAGATAAGATGTCCGTGTCGAAGATGCAAGCTGAGGAGCCTTATGGACCAGGATTCCGTACAGGTGCGGGACCACCTGCTCTTGCGTGGTTTCATGGACGGCTATCGGTGGCAAGGTGATGAAGATGATTATGAAGTCGTCCATGGGGGCCGGGCAAGAAATGAGGAAGGGCAGCAAGACAACCGCGACGAGGGCGGGCGAGAAGACGAAGAATCTCCAGGACATGATCACGAAGTAGATGCAGTACACAGTCATCATGTAGAAGATGCCGGACATGATGATGAGGAAGATGCCGGAGCAGACGAAGGGCATGATCATGAAGATGAAGATGCCGGAGCAGACGACGATGGACCATCGATGGGCTGGGTGCAGGACCCTCATATTCAAGAGCTGCTTCTCAAGCAGACGGATAACGCAAGAGCTGCCGCCCGAGAGAAAGCCAAGCTGGATCAACTGGAGATAGACGCGGTTACTCCATTGTATGAAGGATGCAGGCCCGAGGATACCCGCCTGAAAGCAACGCTCATGGCTCTGGAGATGAAGATAAAACACAAAATGACCGACGCATGCTTCGACGAGAACATGTCATTCTGGAACGAACGTCTTCCCAAGGGGAACAAGTGCTCGACCAGTTTCGAGGAGGCGAAGAAAATCGTGTGTCCTCTGAATTTACCACACGTGAAATACCATGTGTGCATGAACAATTGCATCATTTATTGGGACGAGCACGCGGAGTCTACCATATGTCCGGTGTGCGGCGTCACTCGATACAAGAAGAGGAAGAAAGCTCCTCGAAAAGTGGTGTGGTACTTTCCGATCACTCCTCGTCTGCAGCGGTATTTCGCGGACCCTAAGGTAGCAAAGCTCCTGCGTTGGCATGAGGATAAGGAGGAGAAGAAGCGAGAAGATGACGGAAATGATCCGGAGATAAATAAAAAAGACAAGATGTTGAGTCACCCTAAGGATGCGAGCCAGTGGCAAGCGTTGAACTTCGAATACCCAGAATTTGGGGACGATCCAAGGAACATCGTGCTGGGCGCGAGCACCGATGGAGTCAATCCGTTTGGCAGCCAGAGAAGCACACATAGCACCTGGCTTGTGTTTGTGTGGATGTACAACCTTCCCCCTGGTTGTGCATGAAGAGGAAGTACATTCACATGAGTATGCTAATTGAAGGGCCGAAACAACCAGGGAACGACATCAATCTGTATCTGGAGCTGCTCAAAGAGGAGCTAGACACACTGTGGAAAACGCCAGCCAATATGTGGGACGCCGCAGAGAAAGAATATTTCCCTATGAGAGCCGCACTGCTCACGATGGTGCAGGACTATCTCGGTTACGGATATGTCGCGGGGCAGGTGGTCCACGGATTTTCTGGATGCATCAGGTGCATGGATGACACAACGTATCGCCAGCTAGATAGATATCCCGGGTCTTCGAAAACCGTGTTCATGGGACATCAAAGGTGGCTTCGCGACGATGACTCATGGAGAAAACGCAAGGATCTATTCGATGGTGAAACCGAACCCCGAAGACGCCCGCGTACGAGGAGCGGCGAGGAAATAGACGAGCTGTTGAAAAATTGGAAAGATTGCCCACTGCCGGGAAAGAAGCAAAAGGCGCCAGAGCCGGGAAAGAAGCGAAAGGCGCCAGAGCCGCTGCTGAAGGTATGGAAAACGAGGTCTGTTTTCTGGGACTTGTCATACTGGAAGATCCACCGTGTGCCTCACAGCCTTGATGTCATGCATATCACGAAGAACGTGTGCGAGAGTCTGCTTGGTACCCTGCTCAACATGCCAGAGAGGACCAAAGATGAGCCGAAAGCAAGGGCAGACTTGAAATCAATGGACATCAGGGAGGAGCTTCACGCTAATGATGATGATGATGAGGCGAAGCAGGACACGGAAAGTCGTCGCAAAGGCAAAAAGGCCAAGAAGACCGGAAATGACTTCCCTCCCGCGTGCTTCACTCTAAGTCAGGAGGAGATCGAGCAGTTTTTCACCTGCCTCGTAGGAGTAAAACTTCCTTACGATTACGCGGGGAAGATAAGCAGATACCTAGACACTACTAGGGGAAACCCTAGTAGTAGCGCGGGTTTAATGACCATTAGTAGCACGTGCAGCCGCGCTACTAATAAGGCGCTACAGCTATTACTTGCAGTAGCGCGTGCGACAAGCGCTACTGCTAAGACACATAGCGGCAACGCTTGTTCTACCCTGCGCTGCTGCTAATCTAGCTAGTTGCAGCGTGCTTTCTATCCATCGCTACTAGTATTTTTTTAGTGTATTTATACGCCGTTATACAAATTTTGGTATAATACCAATTATGAGGTATATATCATTATGTCCATAACAGTGTGTCAAATGAAGGTGGAATAGGTTCAAGTGGAGGCAATATGTGGTGCATGTCAAAAGTATACTACTAATCCAAACTAGATCTAGTTTGGACTAGTAGTACTTTCGATGTGCACCACATGTTGCCTCCACTTGAATCTAATCCGCCAGCACAAGCTATTTAATCATCATCATAGTCATTACCATCAATAGTATTTATTTAATCACCATAGTCATAGTGTAGCACATAATCATCTTCAAACTCATTCTAGCTAGCTAATCACCACCAACACTAGATGTGGTAGCTATCTAATCACCACTAACACTAGCTAATAATAATCATCATAGTCATTACCACCAACACTAGCTATTTAATCATCATAGTCATAGTGTAGCACATCATCATCTTCAAACTCATTTCTAGCTAGCTAATCACTCCTGCTGCTCTCTCTCAGGTAAAATAACATAAAACATGTGTAGCTCTCCTCCTTCATCAAGTTGGAGCATGCAGATGAACCTGTCTCCTAATCGTGGGCTGCGCTTCTGATTGCTTCCCCATATTACTTGTCTGCGATCGTTCGCAATTTTGGTCCAGTCTTTCACTATTAAGCATTCGTCGCTTTTAGAAATCCTGAATGCACTAAAGTGCATTGTAGGATATCTTGGCCGCAAGCTAACAATACTCATGGTACCTGTAGTCTCGATCCCATAAGGCACAACATTCATCGGGAGTCCCTGTTGAAGAACATCGTATGGTAACATACTTAGCAATGAAGTTTAGCTTAAAAAATAATGTATGGAAAAGATGCACTGAGGATAAATAGTAAAAATCTTATCATCTTTCCTAGATAGATGTGACCGTAGTTCATTACGAACACTATTGGTCGCACGTTTTCAGTACTAACATTTCTAAGTGCAGGAAGAAAATTTGTCTTGACAGTATCAAGATCCTCAAGCCATGAAACATAATGACTTAGCTCCTCGCAGTTTAGTTCAGCCCCGGGACAGTAGTAGGTCCTGTCTACCAAGCGCCGGACATGTTTGCTTGAACGGAAATAAGCTGACAATAGAAATTAGTTGTCAACTATTTTTGAATAAAAAATTTCAAAGACATAAATATGGTTGAGAAACTCACATGATGGTATAACTGGAGGCGTCTGCACATCGACCCAGATATCGGTATTACCTTCAATATCATCTTCCGGACGAATATCAAAGGTGATAACCATATCAGGCTCAAATGCATAAGTCTTGCATAGTGCTCGCCATGTTTTGCATCCAAAATAGGTGTAGTCGTCTGCGTTGTATAATTTTACGTGGAAAATATAACCATGCTCGGTCTTCAAGTAAACTTTCTTTACCTTCATAGTACGACTGAAACCTATCTTATCCAATACAAAAACTCTTGCATGGCAAGGAATACGTTAGTAGAATAGTAAAAAAATTAAATTATAAGTTGAAGCAAATGAAGCAGATGTCATGCTTAATTACGAAAAAAGACTTGTCGTTGTGACTTACTGTATCCACTTCGAAGTTCTCGTCCAGCTTGATGCTGAAGCGCCTATCATCATCTAGGACGATTTCGTCGCACAGGTCATGCTCGTCTTCGCAGTATTTGCAAATACCGAAATCCTTTTCGTCGTCAGACATTTCCTATGTTCATAGTTGAAACATTAATTAAAAATCGATCGAAGACAACTACCAGGATACTCAACACACAAATCCAGGGCACTCGATATTTCCTACTAGTCATGCCAAAATTCACGGAAAAATCCAGCATGACCTTTGCTAAAATAGGACATATCGAGCGCCTGAAATTTGTCGAACGGTAATGAATCAACACTCCGGCAAAACATAGGCCACTCGGAGGTGTAACCTGCAAACATGACCGGCCACTTGGGCAAGCACATATCCTATTTGAGCAACACAAGATATACATTTCAAATATCTTATAGGACTCAAATTAGCATGCATTCAATAAGCAAAAGTACATCATCTCATGCGTCCGTACATCGTCGAATATTATCACTAATACATCCGAATAGTATCATACATATAACATCACTAATACAACCAAAACCCTAGCGCACGTCGGGTATAGGCGCGGGCGGTGGACACCCAAAGAGAAGGAACCATCACAGGATCATAGCTTCAGTGAGATCCCTGGAGAACCTGCCAGGTATTGGAGAACCTGTGCTCCAACGCAAACAAGTAGCGACGGACGTGCGCGTCCTCCTCACTGACATGGTGACGCACCACCTCCGCGGGGTACTCGAGCCTCTGGACCGTCACTGGCCCACGCGACCGCCACCAAAGAAGGTTCGGGTCAACGATGGGTTGACTCCTCACCAACCTGCGCCCCCCAGTAGGTAGCGCCTCCCAGTACCACCCCGGCAGAGCCCAGTCCCGGACATGGCCCATCTGGTGACGCAGGTGTCCTCTGCCGACTCGACGACGAGGATGCGGGATAGGCATCGTCGACGTCGATGCGGGAATAATTGCTTTAACTAAAAAAAGTAAACTAGTTCTATTAATTTTCGTACTAAAAATAAAATAGTTGTATTAACTCAACTAGTTCAATTAAGCACTTACTAAAAATAAAAATAAACTAGTTTTTACTAAAAATAAACTAGTTCAACTAGTTATATTAATTTTCTTACTAATTCTATTAAACACTAACTAATTTGATGAACTCTAAAATTTAACCCTAACTAATTTGATGAACTCTAAAACTAATTCTATTTAACAACTACTGCCATAATTAGCATCTAATGTGATGAACCCTAACTAAGTAGATGAACTCTGAAATTTAACCCTAAGAACCCTAGCTAGGCAGAGGTAGGGAGGAGGAGGAGGAGGGCGTGCTCACCTCGGGCGCCGGCGGAGTTAGGGAAAGGGGCACGCGGCGTCGAGGTCGGGGATGGGGTCGGGGTCGGGACGGCGGGCGCACGGTGGAGGGCGACGATGTAGGGGGGCGTCGAGGTCGGGGTCGGGGGCGGCGTCGAGGGTGAGCGGAGAGTGACGGGTCGCGCGCGGCGGCCGACGGCGATGCAGGGCAGCGACAGCGGAGGTGTAGGGATTTGGGGAAAGTGGCCGTGGGGGAAGAACGAACCGCGCGGTTAAGTCAAAAGTAGCAGTAGCGCGTTTCTTAACAAGCGCTACTCCTACTCCTTTCTCTTTTTTATTTGCTTTCCATTTAATTTTATTTCGTTAGCAGTAGCACCTCTCTTCATAAACGCGCTGCTACAAAAGAAGTAGCTGTAGCGTTGTTTCTGTAAGCACGCTACTACTATGTGTAGCCTATCGGCTTAGCAGTGGGAATTTTAGTAGTAGCGCTTTTATGGCTACACACGCTATTGCTATATATGTATCTGTAGCGCGGTTTTCGCCAACGCGCTACTGGTAGTTAGCACTAGCGCGCTTTTTTAACAATCGCTACTTTTAAAGTTCTGTGTATAAGGTTTTCCCTAGTAGTGAGACTCAGCGAAGTAGATGTTTAGCGGGATGAACTCTCACGACTATCACGTGCTGATGACGCAGATACTTCCAGTTGCAATCTGTGGGATCATGGACGCGCACGTCCGTGAAACACTATTTGGCCTATGCAACTTTTTCGACGTCGTCTCTCGGAAGTCGGTTGGCGTGAGGCAACTCAGAAGGCTATAGGAAGAGATCATGGTGATACTATGCGAGTTTGAGATGTACTTCCCGCCCGCATTCTTCGACGTTATGGTGCATCTGCTGGTCCATATCGTGGAGGATATCATCCAACTCGGGCCGACGTTCCTGCATAGCATGATGCCGTTCGAAAGGATGAATGGTGTCATCAAAGGATACGTTCGCAACATGTCACGTCCAGAGGGAAGCATAGCCAGGGGCTTTCTGACCGAAGAGTGCATCTCCTACTGCACGAATTATCTAGGCATCGAGAACCCCGTTGGTCTGCCCGTCAATAGGCACCTCGGTAGGCTCGCTGGATGGGGTCACCGCGATGGTCGCCGCGAAATGCATGTCGACTTCGAGGGTCGACTTGCCGACTTTGAAAGAGCAAACCTAGTCGTGCTACAACACATAGACGTGGTCGATCCTTGGGTGGTAGAGCACAAAACCTTTATTGAGAAGGCGTACAATGACCGAGGCCAATAGAGGACGAACGGAGATATAATCAAAGAGCACAACTCATATTTCACGCGTTCGTTCAAGGAGAAGCTTCTGTCGTACCCTTTACATGAGGACTCTTCCGCGGAAGAACAACTCATATTCGCCTTGTCACAGGGCGCCGAGCACAACCTGATGACCTATGAGGCGTACGATATCAACGGCTACACATTCTACACCGAGGGAAAGGACATGAAGAGCGATGTTATCAGAACTCCGGGGTAACGATGGAATCCTACACCGGTAACGACAAGGAAAGATACTACGGAAGGATCGAGGAGATCTGGGAGCTGAGCTACGCTGGAGAGAAGGTCCCGATGTTCCGTTTCAGATGGGCCAAGAGCGTCCTAAAAGAAGACCGGTATTTCACCACCATGGTTATACCCGAAGCCAAATCCAAGACCGCGGGTGCAAACGTCACCGCGAAAAATGAGCCATGGGTACTGGCTTCCCAAGTGGACCAATGCTTCTTCATTACCGGCCCTTCAAAGCCCAGTCGTGTTGTCGTGAGGAGAGGCAAAAGGAAGATCATCGGAATGGATGGAGTCACCAATGAGCAAGACTTCGACAAGTACGGCGACCCGAAGATGGAACATGACGACGACGATGAAGTACCAGCATACACCACAAGAAGAAGTAGGACCACCCTACCTAAAGGACGTCCGTTCAAGAGAAGAACTCCATTTGCGAAAAATAAGGGCAAGAAGATTGTGAACAGATAGCTAGCTAAGATCGATTGTATTTAAATTGTAGTTAGCCTTCATTTCTCGATTGTATTTCGACATATGGAAATGGGCGGCACTTTTCGAATTCATGAATATTTTGAAATCTGATGATATTTTTTCATGACCACTTGTTTCTTTGCATCCAGCAAAAATATAAATTTTTTGTATGTGAACTATTAAATGAATGATACATATGAAAAAATAAAAAATAAATCCCGGAAGTTTACTTAAATGATAAGTACTTAAATGTAATAATTTATTTAGTTAATATTAATTCACAAATGAAGGCTAATAATTTATTTAGTTAATATTAATTCACAAACTGAACCAAATACTAAAGAAGCAATCATAAGTGTAATACTTCCTAAATGTTTTACCAATTCACAAATGAATGCAACTAAAAATCCAAAAAAAATTACTAATGGCGCACTGCTAGGAGGTACGCCATTGCTATCAAAAAAAAGGTTACTAATGGCGCACCGCCAGGAGGTGCGCCATTGCTATAAAAAAATTACTAATGGCGCACTTCTAGGGGGTGCGCCATTGCTAACCCTCCCCCCACTAAAATCCCCAATCCCCTTTCCCCAATCGATCACATCTCTCTCAGCCCCCCCACCCACTGCGCTGACCCACTGCGCCGCCGCCGCCGCTGCCCCGACCCACTGCACCGCCGCCGCCGCCGCGCCCCCGCCGCCTCCCTCTCCCCATCCTCCCCAGATCCCCAGATCCCCCTTCTGTCCATCGCCCGCCAGATCCCCCTTCCCTCCCTTGCCAGATCCCCACGCCCGCTCCACCGCCGCCGACGACCCCCCGCACCCGCTCTGACGACCCCCGCGCCCGCTCCAACGACCGCCGCGCCTGCTCCGACGAGGTGCATTGCCCACTGCTTCTTCCTCCTGGACCACCAGCTGGAGCCGGGAAGCTCTCCTCCGCCGGATCGCCTCGCTCCACCACCGTCGGCATCGCCGCTGCCGCCGCCTCGACCTGCAACACCGGCGCCCCCCCCCCCCCCCCCCCGACCTCTCCAAGCACGCCCCGACCTCACTGTGAGCCGCCGTTTGTATCCCCTCTCTCCCCACGCTTGATTTTCTGCCGTAGCACCGTCTTGGACAAGGCCGAAGCCAGCGTCCGCCATGGCCAAGGAGCCCCGCATGCACAGTGTATAGCATGGCCATGGTCAATTTCCTTCTGGGTTTTTGTTTGCTGTTGTAGCTGTAATGTAATTTCAACATCAATAATCTATTTTATTTTGATATGCGTGTTCTATGCTTGCCTGTAGTCAGATAGGAGCAGAGGATCACAGCCTCCCCTGCTGTGAGATAATCCCCTGATAATTAGACGCACCCGCTAGTAATGCTCCATCTTCGTCTTGGTCATTGCTTACATCTGCACATAAAATCTATAGCATTAAGACAGCTGTGGTCTATTTGTTGTTATCGCCAGCAGCATCATTTGCTTTCTGATGATGGTATGCATGCTCGATGCTTGTCTGTAGTTAGGTAGGTGTAAAGGATGATACACTTGTCAGTTTGCGGCTAATCGCCTGCAAACTTCAACAGCAAGAATGGCCTTTATCTGCAAGTATCGTTCAGGATTGCTTACATCTGCACATATATGAATCCCAGCTCTAGAACGGCTGTGACCCATTTGTTGTTATTGTTACATCATCATTTATTTTCTGATGATGGCTTTGCGTGTTCGGTGCTTGTCTGTAGTTAGATAGGAGTAAAGGATCACAGCCTCATTTGTTTGTGGGCTTAATCACCTGTGAACTTTTATAACAGAAGCATAAATGGTGTTTACCTGGGAGCATTGTTCACCATTGCTTATATCTGCACATATGGTCTATTTGTTATTACTACAGCACCATGTATTTTTCTGATGATGGCAGTTCGGTGCTTGTCTGTAGTCTAATAGGAGCAAAGGATCACAGCTTTGTCTGTTGTGGGGTAATCACCTGTAAACTTTAACAGTTGCTAAAAAATTTAGTAACCTGTCCACTTGACCCAGGAGATCTCCTGTGGTGTGGTGTTTAAAATGATATCTGGATAGGCTGGTCATCTGTAGCAAAATGACATTTGCAAATTACTGTAGATGGCCTTGATTTCCTGCTCCTTTTGCTGGTTTGTTAAGTCTATTCACCTTTTATTGGTTTGTTTGCCCCTTGGACTGCTAATGTGCAGTCTGTAGACCAAATGATTTGATTTGCCCTTATATTTGCTAGTATTTTTTTTTTTGTGAAACATATATTTGCTAGTATCTAGTACTGCCCAGGGTATTTTGTCTGTCGTGTATGTGGCAAAGTGATTGAATACATGGTCTATGCTGCAGTTCAAAGGTGTAAAAACATCATCATACTTTATGAGTGAAGTAATGTTTGTTATACACAAATCTCCAAACTCTTTAAATGTGTAGGCTGGCATAGATAGATCATGGCCATGCTATGCACTGTGTAGGCTTCTTGGCCATGGCGGGCGCTCTATTATCAACACAGTACCAGCATGTTGATAATGATTTTGGCAGCAGTGTGACGCAGCAGTGTGCGGCGCAATTCCTTCATTGGATAATGATTTTGCAGGTACCCCGAGAGGCCCTTGAGTTTGCCAGAATGTCGATTAACTTCCATTCCGGCAAATTCGGGTACTCCATATGTCCTCTTTTCAGCAAAGGTCATGCTGAAATTTTCCGTGTATTTTAGCATGACTTTGCTAAAAATAGGACATATGGGTAGTTGCGACTAATGCATGGGCCAGATATCTTAATACTTAATTAAGTAGGATCAACTGTCCCTTTATTCTTAATGTTAGTTAACTCTTAATCATCTGAGCAAGTCATCGGCGCCGGCCGGCTGTTTTCTGAAGGAAAACAATAGAATAGAAAGTATACCTGCTTAGGAAGGCGTGACCAAGGCGTAGACCTGTACTTTTGTCGACGGTCGAATTTTCTACCACCCTTGCTGTTTTCTGAATTTTTGCTTGCGTGCATTTTCTACCAATCCATAGACCCGCATTTGGCTGTTTTCTGAAATTTTTATGCAAATACTTTTTCTCCAGAAATTGGCTTCTGCTGTCAGTAATTCTCACAAGAAATTCAACTGGTTCAAAGTTCATTCTGACTAGTGACAGTGCTGTGATTACTACTGATCACTCAGCTAATGCTTGTTTACTTGGGTGCTTACAATCATACGCTTGGAGTAGAGTAGAAAACTTGTGTTGAAGAAACATTACGGCTGGTCTGACTTTTTAGCAGGTAGGTTCATTCACAGAAAGAGGAAGCTGCCGATGTTAATTAATTCCTAAGTAATCTGAGCAGGTCACTGCCACCGCCGGCTGTTCTCTGAAGAAAAATAAAGATAAAATTACACACTTGCTTAGGTAGCAGGCATGACTGGCCAAGGCGTAGACCTGAATTTTCGTCGCCGACACACCATTTTCTACTTCCACTTGTAAATATTTTTCCCTATATAGATAGATAGATAGATAGATAGATAGGCCTGCGACTTGGGTTGCGTACTCGGTCGTTCTGAAGTTGGCTCTTGATGTCAGTCAGTAACTCTCATGAAATATTCACCTGTGTTCAAAGCTCATTCCTGACTTGTGACAGTGGTGTGATTAGTCCTGATCACTTAGGTAAATCCTCTTTGTTTATTTGTCTGTGTAATCTCACGATTGGAGCTGGGGGCGCCACGTGTGAGCCATCCACGAGCCGTTGACCTCACTCCTGTCCCGCCTGCCCACCTCCCCTACCTTACCTGACCGCCATTAAAGTAACCAATCAAGCTCCTCATCCACTGTGATCAGAAAGAAACTATGAAAATGACACAACAGAAGACAATACCCCCTGATCTAGTCTAAACACACTGGCTGGCTAGTAGTTAGTGTAGGTGTATATATACACATATATACACATGAATCCACCTACATCTTGGAAATCCATTTAATCAGAGGAAGACGACGAAGAAGAAGAGGAGGAGGATGAGGAGGAACTGAAGAAGGGGGTTAGGAAGGGACTTGGACCTTAGCAACAACACACTAACAGCGAATTCCTCGAGAATTAGGTTATTTGGTCATATTAGAGATCTTGTTCCTTGACAATAACCAACTTTTTGATCAATTTTTTTTCCTATTTAGAGCGAAACATGGCCCACAACGATGAGGCCGGCGGTTCGGGCGGCAAGAAATTCTGGGAGCTGTCCCAGGAGATGGAGGAAGAACCTCACCGCTATGAGGACGCCGCGGAAGACACCGATCCTGACTACACAACCCCTAGTGGCGTCGGGGATGACACCACTGATGGTGCCGCCGAGGATGCCACCACTGATGATGGCAGCGCACGCACAGATGGCAACCAACCGAAGAGGCAACGGAAGGACCAGCGCCCGAACGTGCTCGGCACCGTCAAGGAGGAATTTACTGAAGTGTCCTCCGAGGGGCATCCAACGGCGCCCAAAGAATTAGTCAAGGGGTACGCGGGACAGCTCGGGTACATTCTCCGGAGCACCGTCTCGATCAACAACGAGAACCTAAGGCATCGTGACCGAGGGAATTTGCGCAACCTCCTCTTCACGAAGCTGCACGAACGATACAAGTTCCCCGGTGACGTCGCAAACACACGCCTCTCAGGGAATAAAGTGAACAGTGCCGCCCTCACAAAGATGAGCACGTCCCTGGCTACTTGGAGAGGCGCGGTGAAGAGAATGATTGAAAAAGGTGATAGTTATGAGAAGATCAAGGAGAAACATCCTTCGATCAGCGAAGATGACTACAAGGAGTTCAAGATCAAGTGCGAGAGAAATGCAACCGTGGAATCAAGTCAGTGGGGGAAAGATATGCGGGACTTGAACTTAGGGGTCCACCAACTCGGTCCCGGCGGTTGCAGAGTGGCGGAACCTATATGGGACAAGGAGGACGCGGAGCGTGCCGAGCAAGGCCTACCGCCCCGCTTCGAGAAATACCGTGACAAGCAGACCAGGAACTATGTCAGGGCCCGGTACAAGGTGGACCCGGTAACAAAGGAGCTTACCACGGATCCGAAGACCAAGGCGCTTGAGCTTGTTCTGGTAAGGAATACACCCCCGCATAATTAGCTCCATATGGTTGCATTCTAATTAATGAAGCCAAATTTCTAAATGGTTCACATTCCTTTCGCAGGAGACTGAAAGCAGTAGCGCGGGGTCGTCTCAGAGCTCCCCTTGGGACAACACTTTAAATAGGGCGTTGAACATAATGAAAAACAAGGATAAGTTCAGTAAGCCGTCGTCAGCTGGTAGTGTGGCCGGCAAAGGCTTGTCCACGAAATGGTCGTCATACTATAACGCTGGTGGGCGAAAGGAGAGAAAGACCAACTCGGAAAGCCAGTCACGCGAGGTTCAAGAACTCAAGGCACAAGTGGCGCGGATTCCGGAGATGGTCCAAGAGCAAGTGCAACAACAACTGGGAACGATGCTCACCGCCATTGTGCCTACCTTGATTCAGGGGCTGCAGGCGTGGATTGCGGGCGGCCAACAGGGGCCGCCCCCGGTTCCCAGCTTCACGGCCAGCAACTCGCACAACACGCAGGCGGCGCCATTGGTGTCTCCGGCGGAGGCGATATTGGTGTCTCCGGCGCCGGCGCGGGCATTGGACCTTATTGCACCAGGGTGTACGCCAGCCGGCACCTCGGCAGCAAGCGGCCCCTCCATCACTTGCACGCCCGCCGTTGGCGGTGCCTCGACATTAGCCGAGCTCGACGCCATCACGGTAACTAAGCCTCTCGGCCGATGACTTCATCTCCTTGCCTTTGACTGGGCATCCCTGACGCCCTACATGTTTTCGCAGGGCGCCGCCGACGTTCCATGCACTCTCCTGCACTTCGTGGGTGGCGAGTTGATCGATGTCGCCAAGGGCAGGATCGTTCAACCCGGCAACCCCGTGTTCCACGCTAATCCGATGCCACCCACCGTGTATAGGGTTCAACTGGTTCCGGTGTTGCCAGGCTGCGACGACTTGTTACCTCCGATTCGACCCGCTGGGGCCGACGAAGATGATGTGATGACCCTCAGCGCCTGCTTAAGCTGGCCCCTGCTTTGGCCGAAGAGCCAGATTCGTTTGGGGGCGGGGGACACCACCCCACAGACAACACCGCCAGTCATGCCGGCGCCAAGCCATGGCAAGACCGCCGCAACGCTACCGGACATGCCAGACATGCATATGGCACAGGATCCGGACATGCATATGGCACAGGATCCGGATGACGACGACGACGGTACATTTACCAGAGTCGATAAGTACTTCAACGGACATGGGTACGGTGAAGAATTCTTGGGGCTTCTTTCTCAAGAACCCAACCCGGCAAAAGATGATCGCGATCTACCTGGTACCGCGGAGAAACCCAATTGCAACAGGCGTCGTCTGGCGTTCAGTTCTTAGGAGACGCCTCCAGCTGCCGCCTTCACCGAGCCTTAGATAGCCGAGGTGCGAAATATTATCAGCCCCAACACACTCATGAAGGCGGTCTCTGAGCAGAACTCGATCCCATTACAGCAGAAGAAGAAAGGACGGAAAAGAAAGAATAACAAGGGCGGTGCGAGCCAGCCGGCACCGAGTACGATCCGTGCTCAGGACGGGCCACCTTCACCTAAGGATATCTCGAGGAGGGTGCATGTGGCGGGTAGGGCGATGCTACCGACTAATCTGCTCAATGCTGCAACCGGTGCTATGCGGAGTCTGAATGACAGTGTTCTTTCTTTGGAGAAGCGGCGTCTCTCCGAGAATGATGTGGCATACCCCGTTTTCGTGGCCAAGGTGCCAGAGGGCAAGGGCTTTGTGGATAGCGCCATCGGGGGTATGATCGTCCTGCGGTTTGATAAAATCTTCGCTATGTTTAACCTTCATCCGCTGCACTACACCATCGTTCGGCTATTTTCGCTGAGTATGGAGATGCGGATCATTAGAGACAAGACCCCGGACATCGTGATAGTCGACCCCTTCTACATGCGTGCCAAGATCTTGGGCAGCGCTGGGGACCGGCAAGTCGCGAGTTCATACCTCGAAGGCGTCATTCTGGCAAACCCAGATAAGGATAACTTCCTCGTGCCTTACTTTCCTGAGTAAGTCATCCCCTCACCGCCCCGTAACATATGATTTCTTAGATTTCGATCGTTCTTTTTTTTCTAACATTTCGTGTTTTGTGCAGTGACACACATTGCACACTCATCCTCTTAAGCCCGAAATATTTCATGGCCACGTATTTCGACTCGGGCCGTCAGTCGAAGATAGACTACATAAATATCAAAAAAGTTCTTGATGATGCTCTCCCCGGCTACGCCAGATCTGGAGGCACCTTCAAGAGGCCAATTCGTAGGTACGGCAAGCACGTGTTCACCCACAATACGACGTTTCCCTGCGTCAAGCAGCCACCTGGCGGTCAGAAGGATGCCTACTACGCCCTCCATCACATGCGGGCGATCGTACAGGACCATAATCACCTTCTGCTACCAAATAATCTCAAAGATTGGGCCACACACTTGTCGGCAATCCAGGACGCGGACATCAGACAAGAATTCTTTCGCATCCAGTCGGAGTTTGCGGAAATCATCCATCAAGATGTCCTTCGTACCTCGGGGCAGTTCTACCTCAGATATCAACCGTCCAACAGTGAGATAGAAACAACGCTACAAATGCAGGCTGACAACGCCCGCGATTTCATGACCATCACGAAAGACGGCGGCTTCATCCACGCTCCGGTCCCTGAGTCGAGTCGAAAGTAGTGATGCTATGTAGTTCTGAAATATCGATTAGCTCATGTTGTAATTAAACTTTAATGAACTTGTATGTCTCTTTGGTTTGGACAGCCATTCAACTTATATGTAATCGATGCTATTTATTAGTAGGACCATGAATCGTGCTATTAATGTGTTGCTTTTCTCTTCCGATCCTTTTGTTGCATACTTATATATTGCTTATGTATTGTCTGTGAATTGCTACTAACATTTTGTTTGGCTAGTGCATAGAGATGCCGTTGTATGTCGTGTACAAGGGTAAGGTTCCCGGAGTCTACGACGACTGGGAGGAGTGTCGGAGACAGGTTCACCGTTTCAGCGGTAACAGTTACAAAGGGTACACCACTAGGGCGGAGGCGGAAGCTAGATACGCGCGCTATCTAGCGGGAGAGAGGAGGGAGCGTTGGAGGAACCGGATGAAGACCAGTTTCATCGCGATGATGCTCATCGTGATGACCGCAGCTCTCTTCTATGTGATGGTAGTTTAGATGATCGATATCGACTTGTAATGTGAAGACAAACTCGCTACTCCCGGTCTCGAGACTTGTAATGTTCTAACTTTGTTCGGTATTTTAAATTCGGAGACTAATATGATGAATTGTATTCGGAGACTAATCTTCTATTGTATTCGATAAATCTGCTGTTTATATGTTGAGCTGTCTATATTCTGTGCAGTAATATATTTTGTAACCTGTGCAAATATCAGAAAAGAAAAAAATCCTAATATTCATACTAGTGGCGCACCGCACTGCACTTTAGTGGCGCACTGCAATAAACATACTAGTGGCGCATTATATAGGAGTGCGCCATTAGTAACCCAGAGCACAAGGTAAATATGGCCCCCTGGGAGCCATAGTAATGGCGCACCATTTGACATACTAATGGCGCACTCCCTGGTGCGCCACTATTGTCTGGTATACTAATGGCGCACCAGGGGTGCGACATTAGTATTAATTACTAGTGGCGTGATGATAGTGGCGCACCTGTAGTGCGCCATTAATGGCCAAAACAGGTGCGCCACTAATTAGCCTTTCCCTAGTAGTGCCGCTACCTTAAGTCCTTCATTTCTTGGTATCCATTGGTCCCTCTGAACCTGAATGTTCTTCCCGTCTCCAACACGCCAAATGAGGCCTTTCTTGAGGAGTTCAAGTCCAAATTCAATGCCTCTCCAAGTCTGCGATGCGTCTGATGCAAAGATCGTGTCCAGTAGATCACCCTTTGGGTAGCATTTGGACTTGAGCACTTTCGCGCAAAGGCTTTCGGGTTTCTGGATCAACCTCCATCCTTGTCTAGCCAGCAATGCTTGGCTAAACATGTGCATGCCTCTAAAACCAATTCCCCCACCCCTTTTTGGTTTAGTCATCTTGTCCCAAGCCATCCAGTGGACTCTTCGGTGCCCCTCATCCTCTCCCCATCAGAATTCTCTTATTATTTTTTCATACTTCTCACAAAAACCAATGGAAATCTTGAAGACGCCCATGGTGAAGGTTGGTAAGGATTGGACGATCGATTTTACAAACACTTCCTTCGCCGCATAGGACATATCCATTGTTGCATCTCTTCATGAACCTATCCATTATGGGTTGGAGCTTCTCGTCTTTCATTCAGCCATCTGGTGTTGGTAGGCCCATATTTGCTTTCAGAAGTAGATGTCTCCACCTCAAGAACCCTTTTAATTTCATCTTGTGTCATGTGTGGGCATTTCTCTGAAAAAAGCATCGAGCATTTGTGTGTGCTTAAGAGTTGTCCTGTACCTTCCTGGAAGACGTTAATTGTTTGCTTTACCTCCTTCGCTTGTTCTGTCGAGGCTTTAAAGAACAGTAAGCTATCGTCAGCAAACATCAAGTTTGAGATACCTAGGCTTCGTCGTGCAACCTTGATCGGCGTGATATTTCCATTTGTGACCTTTTTCTGCAGGATACGGTTCAGCCCTTCTGCCACAAACAGAAACAAGTAAGGACTCAGCGGGTCACCTTGTCTTAAGCCTCTTGATGGTTCAAACTTGTCCAACAATTCGCCGTTGAATTTCACTGCATACCGCACATATTTGACGCACACCATCACCCAAGTTATCCATTTTTTTACTGAAACCATACTTAATTAGTACCCCTTCCAGGAAAGTCCAATCCACTCTATCATACGCCTTTGTGAGATCAAGCCTGTATGCACAGAAAGTGTTTTGTGGGTGTTTGCTATCTTGGATTTTATGGAAGCACTCAAAGGCGATGAGGGCATTATCTGTGATCATCTGCCTCGGGATGAATGCACTCTGTGACTCCGAAATGAGTTCATCCAAGATAGGACGCAGTCGGTTTACCAAGCACTTCGAAATCACCTTATATATAACATTGCACAAGCTGATGGGACAAAAATACTTCAAACTTTTCGGATCATTGCCTTTTGGAATTTGGAATTAGAACGATGACAGTATCATTCAGCCCCTCCGGCATTACACCATCCATGAAGAATTTCTTAACGGCCGTCCCACTTCTCCCTTTAAAACTCCCCAATTTCTTTGGTAAAAGCGTGCATGGAAGCCATCCGGCCCTGGGGCTTTTAGGGGGCCTATCTGGAAAAGCACATAGCTTATTTCTTTCTCCGTGAATTCTTTCTCAAGATTCTCGTTCATCCCATTTGTAACCAATACATCAAACAGCCCCAGGAGTTCATGAGGGTCAACCTTCCTGTCTGTCGTAAACAGTCCTTTAAAGAAACTCGTTGACAATTTATGAAGGTCCTCTTTTTGTTCTACCCACTGCCATTTTCATTCATTAATTTGGTGATGGTATTTTGTTTCCTTCTCCACGTTGCTTGGTGGTGGAACCACTCCGTATTTCTATCCCCTTCACGAAGATATGTTGCTCTGGACCGTTGGCGCCAAAGGATCTCCTCCCGGAGTAGCAGCTCGTCCAACTCCTTTGTGTGCCGACTAATCTCACTGTCATTTGTCGGGCTTATTGGTTTGTTCATTAGGACCTGCAGCTTTTTCCGAAGCATGCAAATTTTCTGTCTGACCGATCCAATCTTCTCCGCGCTCCATTTGCTCAGTTTTTGTTGCATATTCAGCAACTTCCCCTGAATTTCTGATAACACCATCTTAGCCTATGAAATGACCCACTTCATGAGAAGAAAGAGGAAAGGTAAAGATGTATACATGGCACTCAAGCTCAACATGAGTAAAGCTTATGACCGGGTATAGTGGTCATTTCTTGAAGGAATTATGAAGAAGATGGGCTTCATTGATGAGTTTGTACAGCTAATTATGAAGTGTGTCAAGACAGTTTCATACCGGTTTAGAGTGAATGGAGATATCGCAGATGTGGTTATATTGGGTAGAGGATTGCGGCAGGGGGATTCTATCTCCCCCTATCTCTTTCTCTTGTGCACGGAGGGACTTTCAGCAATGCTAAATAAAGCAAATGATGATGGCCAAATCAGAGGTATAAAGCTTGCACTGGCGGCCCCAAGAGTTAATCACCTTTTATTTGCGGATTATTCGCTCCTTGTCATAGAGGCGACTGTACATGGGGTCCAGACAATTAATGATATTCTGCAAATGTATGAGGAGTGTTCGGGTCAAGTGATTAACCGAGAAAAGTGTTCAGTAATGTTTAATGCGAATGTAAGTCAGAGCTTCAAAAATTTAATTATACAAGAGTTGCAAATTTGAAGTGAAGCCAGCGAGGGAAAATACCTTGGACTGCCCAGATATATTGGTAAGTCAAAGAAGAAATGTTTTGCCTACATTAAAGATAATATTATCAGTCGGCTACAAGTGGGCTGGGACAGATGTCTCTCTATGGCGGGTAAGGAGATATTGTTGGGGATCGTAGCAGAATTTTAAAATTTCCTACGCATCACCAAGATCCATCTATGGAGTATACTAGCAACGAGGGGAAAGGAGTGCATCTACATACCCTTGTCGATCGCGAGCGGAAGCGTTCAAGTGAACGGGGTTGATGAAGTCGTACTCGCCGTGATCCAAATCACCGATGACCGAGTGCCGAACGGACGGCACCTCCGCGTTCAACACACGTACGGAGCAGCGATGTCTCCTCCTTCTTGATCCAGCAAGGGGGAAGGAGAGATTGATGGAGATCC
Organism: Aegilops tauschii subsp. strangulata; assembly: GCF_002575655.3. Classification (NCBI taxonomy): domain Eukaryota; kingdom Viridiplantae; phylum Streptophyta; class Magnoliopsida; order Poales; family Poaceae; genus Aegilops; species Aegilops tauschii. The sequence goes on along the minus strand of NC_053040.3, from coordinate 30,723,832 downwards.
AGCAGCACGACGGCGTGGTGGTGGAAGTAGCGGGGATCCCGGCAGGGCTTCGCCAAGCGCAAGCGGGAGGGAGAGGTCTTGCAGGGGGAGAGGGAGGCGCCAGGGGCTGTTGTGCTGCTGCCCTCCCTCCCCCCACTATATATAGGCCCCCTGGGGGGGGGCGGCCCTGTATCCCATCTACAAGGGGGGGCGGCGGCCAGGGGGAAACTTGCCCCCCAAGGCAAGTGGGGCGCCCCCCACCCCTAGGGTTTCCAACCCTAGGCGCAGGGGGAGGCCCAGGGGGGGCGCCCCAGCCCACTAAGGGCTGGTTCCCTTCCCACTTCAGCCCATGGGGCCCTCCGGGATAGGTGGTCCCACCCGGTGGACCCCCGGGGCCTTCCGGTGGTCCCGGTACAATACCGATAACCCCCGAAACTTTCCCGTGGGCCGAAACTGGACTTCCTATATATAATTCTTCACCTCCGGACCATTCTGGAACTCCTCGTGACGTCCGGGATCTCATCCGGGACTCCGAACAACTTTCGGGTTTCCGCATACTAATATCTCTACAACCCTAGCGTCACCGAACCTTCAGTGTGTAGACCCTACGGGTTCGGAAGACATGCAGACATGACCGAGACGCCTCTCCGGTCAATAACCAACAGCGAGATCTGGATACCCATGTTGGCTCCCACATGTTCCACGATGATCTCATCGGATGAACCACGATGTCGAGGATTCAATCAATCCCGTATACAATTCCCTTTGTCAATCGGTACGTTACTTGCCCGAGATTCGATCGTCGGTATCCCAATACCTTGTTCAATCTCGTTACCGGCAAGTCACTTTACTCGTACCGTAATGCATGATCCCGTGGCTAACTCCTTAGTCACATTGAGCTCATTATGATGATGCATTACCGAGTGGGCCCAGAGATACCTCTCCGTCATACGGAGTGACAAATCCCAGTCTCGATCCGTGCCAACTCAACAGACACTTTCGGAGATACCCGTAGTGTAATTTTATAGTCACCCAGTTACGTTGTGACGTTTGGCACACCCAAAGCACTCCTACGGTATCCGGGAGTTGCACGATCTCATGGTCTAAGGAAATGATACTTGACATTGGAAAAGATCTAGCAAACGAACTACACGATCTTTTGTGCTATGCTTAGGATTGGGTCTTGTCCATCACATCATTCTCCTAATGATGTGATCCCGTTATCAATGACATCCAATGTGCATAGTCAGGAAACCATGACTATCTGTTGATCAACGAGCTAGTCAACTAGAGGCTTACTAGGGACACGTTGTGGTCTATGTATTCACACATGTATTACGATTTCCGGATAACACAATTATAGCATGAACAATAGACAATTATCATGAACAAATAAATATAATAATAACCGTTTATTATTGCCTCTAGGGCATATTTCGAACAGTCTCCCACTTGCACTAGTGTCAATAATCTAGTTACATTGTGATGAATCGAACACCCATAGCGTTCTGGTGTTGATCATGTTTTGCTCTAGGGAGAGGTTTAGTCAACGGATCTGCTACATTCAGGTCCGTATGTACTTTACAAATATCTATGTCTCCATTTTGAACACTTTCACGAATGGAGTTGAAGCGACGCTTGATATGCCTGGTCTTCCTGTGAAACCTGGGCTCCTTGGCAAGGGCAATAGCTCCAGTGTTGTCACAGAAGAGAGTCATCGGGCCCGACGCATTGGGAATCACCCCTAGGTCGGTAATGAACTCCTTCATCCAGATTGCTTCTTGCGTTGCCTCTGAGGCTGCCATGTACTCCGCTGCACATGTAGATCCCGCCACGACGCTTTGCATGCAACTGCACCAGCTTACTGCCCCTCCATTCAGAATATACACGTATCCGGTTTGTGACTTCGATTCATCCAGATCTGTGTCGAAGCTAGCATCGACGTAACCCTTTACGACGAGCTCTTCGTCACCTCCATAAATGAGAAACATATCCTTAGTCCTCTTCAGGTACTTTAGGATATTCTTGACCGCTGTCCAGTGTTCCATGCCGGGATTACTTTGGTACCTTCCTACCAAACTTACGGCAAGGTTTACATCAGGTCTGGTACACAGCATGGCATACATAATAGACCCTATGGCCGAGGCATAGGGGATGACACTCATCTTTTCTCTATCTTCTGCCGTGGTCGGGCATTGAGCCGTGCTCAATTGCACACCTTGCAATACAGGCAAGAACCCCTTCTTGGACTGATCCATATTGAACTTCTTCAATATCTTGTCAAGGTATGTACTCTGTGAAAGACCAATGAGGCGTCTTGATCTATCTCTATAGATCTTGATGCCTAATATATAAGCAGCTTCTCCAAGGTCCTTCATTGAAAAACACTTATTCAAGTAGGCCTTTATATTTTCCAAGAATTCTATATCATTTCCCATTAATAGTATGTCATCCACATATAATAAGAGAAATGCTACAGAGCTCCCACTCACTTTCTTGTAAACACAGGCTTCTCCATAAGTCTGTGTAAACCCAAATGCTTTGCTCATCTCATCAAAACGAATGTTCCAACTCCGAGATGCTTGCACCAGCCCATAGATGGAGCGCTGGAGCTTGCATACCTTGTTAGCATTCTTAGGATCGACAAAACCTTCCGGCTGCATCATATACAATTCTTCCTTAAGAAAGCCTTTAAGGAATGCCGTTTTGACGTCTATTTGCCATATCTCATAATCATAGAATGCGGCAATTGCTAACATGATTCGGACGGACTTCAGCTTCGCTACGGGTGAGAAAGTCTCATCGTAGTCAACCCCTTGAACTTGTCGATAACCCTTAGCGACAAGCCGAGCCTTATAGATGGTCACATTACCATCCGCATCTGTCTTCTTCTTAAAGATCCATTTATTTTCTATGGCTCGCCGATCATCGGGCAAGTCAGTCAAAGTCCATACTTCGTTTTCATACATGGATCCTATCTCGGATTTCATGGCTTCTAGCCATTTTTCGGAATCCGGGCCCGCCATCGCTTCTTCATAGTTCGAAGGTTCACCGTTGCCTAACAGCATGATTTCCAGGACAGAGTTGCCGTACCACTCTGGTGCGGAACGTGTCCTTGTGGACCTACGAAGTTCTGCAGTAACTTGATCCGAAGCTTCATGATCATCATCATTAACTTCCTCCCCAGTCGGTGTAGGCACCACAGGAACATCTTCCCGCGCTGCGCTACTTTCCGGTTCGGAAGGGGTGACTATCACCTCATCAAGTTCCACTTTCCTCCCACTCAATTCTTTCGAGAGAAACTCTTTCTCCAGAAAGGACCCGTTCTTAGCAACAAAGATCTTGCCTTCGGATCTGAGGTAGAAGGTATACCCAATAGTTTCCTTGGGGTATCCTATGAAGACGCATTTTTCCGACTTGGGTTCGAGCTTTTCAGGTTGAAGTTTCTTGACATAAGCATCGCATCCCCAAACTTTTAGAAACGACAGCTTAGGTTTCTTCCCAAACCATAATTCATACGGTGTCGTCTCAACGGATTTCGACGGAGCCCTATTTAAAGTGAATGCGGCAGTCTCTAAAGCATAGCCCCAAAATGAGAGCGGTAGATCGGTAAGAGACATCATAGATCGCACCATATCCAATAGAGTGCGATTACGACGTTCGGACACACCATTTCGCTGAGGTGTTCCAGGCGGCGTGAGTTGTGAAACGATTCCACATTTCTTTAAGTGCGTACCAAATTCGTGACTTCAATATTCTCCACCACGATCTGATCGTAAGAACTTTATTTTCCTGTCACGTTGATTCTCAACCTCACTCTGAAATTCCTTGAACTTTTCAAAGGTTTCAGACTTGTGTTTCATTAGGTAGACATACCCATATCTACTTAAGTCATCAGTGAGAGTGAGAACATAGCGATATCCTCCGCGAGCCTCAACACTCATTGGACCGCACACATCGGTATGTATGATTTCCAATAAATTGGTTGCTCGCTCCATTGTTCCGGAGAACGGAGTCTTGGTCATCTTACCCATGAGGCATGGTTCGCACGTGTCAAATGATTCATAATCAAGAGACTCCAAAAGTCCATCTGCATGGATTTTCTTCATGCGTTTGACACCAATGTGACCAAGGCGGCAGTGCCACAAGTATGTGGGACTATCGTTATCAACTTTACATCTTTTGGTATTCACACTATGAATATGTGTAACATCACGTTCGAGATTCATCAAGAATAAACCATTGACCAGCGGGGCATGACCATAAAACATATCTCTCATATAAATAGAACAACCATTATTCTTGGATTTAAATGAGTAGCCATCTCGAATTAAACGAGATCCAGATACAATGTTCATGCTCAAAGCTGGCACTAAATAACAATTATTGAGGTTTAGAACTAATCCCGTAGGTAAATGCAGAGGTAGCGTGCCGACGGCGATCACATCGACCTTGGAACCATTCCCGACGCGCATCGTCACCTCGTCCCTTGCCAGTCTCCGCTTATTCCGCAGTTCCTGTTTTGAGTTACAAATATGAGCAACCGCACCGGTATCAAATACCCAGGAGCTACTACGAGTACTGGTAAGGTACACATCAATTACATGTATATCACATATACCTTTGGTGTTGCCGGCCTTCTTGTCCGCTAAGTATTTGGGGCAGTTCCGCTTCCAGTGACCACTTCCCTTGCAATAAAAGCACTCAGTGTCAGGCTTGGGTCCATTCTTCGACTTCTTCCCGGCAACTGGCTTACCGGGCGTGGCAATTCCCTTGCCGTCCTTCTTGAAGTTCTTCTTACCCTTGCCTTTCTTGAACTTAGTGGTTTTATTCACCATCAACACTTGATGTTCCTTTTTGATCTCCACCTCCGCTGATTTCAGCATTGAATATACCTCAGGAATGGTCTTTTCTATCCCCTGCATATTGAAGTTCATCACAAAGCTCTTGTAGCTTGGTGGAAGCGACTGGAAGATTCTGTCAATGACCGCGTCATCCGGGAGATTGACTCCCAGCTGAGACAAGCGGTTGTGTAACCCAGACATTCTGAGTATATGCTCACTAACAGAACTATTTTCCTCCATTTTACAACTGAAGAACTTGTCGAAGACTTCATATCTCTCGACCCGGGCATGAGCTTGGAAAACCATTTTCAGCTCTTCGAACATCTCATATGCTCCATGTTTCTCAAAACGCTTTTGGAGCCCCGGTTCTAAGCTGTAAAGCATGCCGCACTGAACGAGGGAGTAATCATCAGCACGTGATTGCCAAGCGTTCATAACGTCTTGGTTCTCTGGGATGGGTGCTTCACCTAGCGGTGCTTCTAGGACATAATCTTTCTTGGCAGCTATGAGGATGATCCTCAGGTTCCGGACCCAGTCCGTATAGTTGCTGCCATCATCTTTCAGCTTGGTTTTCTCTAGGAACGCGTTGAAGTTGAGGACAACGTGGGCCATTTGATCTACAAGACCTATTGTAAAGATTTTAGACTAAGTTCATGATAATTAAGTTCATCTAATCAAATTATTCAATGAACTCCCACTCAGATAGACATCCCTCTAGTCATCTAGGTGAAACATGATCCGAGTTAACTAGGCCGTGTCCGATCATCACGTGAGACGGACTAGTCAAGATCGGTGAACATCTCCATGTTGATCGTATCTTCTATACGACTCATGCTCGACCTTTCGGTCTTCCGTGTTCCGAGGCCATGTCTGTACATGCCAGGCTCGTCAAGTCAACCTAAGTGTATTGCGTGTGCTCCGAGGCCATGTATGTACATGCTAGGCTCGTCAACACCCGTTGTATGCGAACGTTAGAATCTATCACACCCGATCATCACGTGGTGCTTTGAAACAACGAACCTTCGCAACGGTGCACAGTTAGGGGGAACACTTTCTTGAAATTGTTATAAGGGATCATCTTACTTACTACCGTCGTTCTAAGCAAATAAGATGCAAAACATGATAAACATCACATGCAATCAAATAGTGACATGATATGGCCAATATCATTCTGCTCCTTTGATCTCCATCTTCGGGGCATCATGATCATCTTCGTGACCGGCATGACACCATGATCTCCATCATTGTGTCTTCATGAAGTTGTCACGCCAACGATTACTTCTACTTCTATGGCTAACGCGTTTAGCAATAAAGTAAAATAATTTACATGGCGTTATTCAATGACACGCAGGTCATACAAAAATATAAAGACAACTCCTATGGCTCCTGCCGGTTGTCATACTCATCGACATGCAAGTCGTGATTCCTATTACAAGAATATGATCAATCTCATACATCACATATATCATACATCACATCTTCTGGCCATATCACATCACAAGGCACATGCTGCAAAAACAAGTTAGACGTCCTCTAATTGTTGTTGCAAGTTTTTACGTGGCTTCTATAGGTTTCTAGCAAGAACGTTTCTTACCTACGTAAGACCACAACGTGATATGCCAATTTCTATTTACCCTTCATAAGGACCCTTTTCATCGAATCCGTTCCGACTAAAGTGGGAGAGACAGACACCCGCTAGCCACCTGATGCAACTAGTGTATGTCAGCCGGTGGAACCTGTCTCACGTAAGCGTACGTGTAAGGTCGGTCCGGGCCGCTTCATCCCACAATACCGCCGAAACAAGATAAGACTAGTAGTGGCAAGAAAAATTGACAACATCTACGCCCACAACTGCTTTGTGTTCTACTCGTGCATAGTAACTACGCATAGGCCTGGCTCATGATGCCACTGTTGGGGATCGTAGCAGAATTTTAAAATTTCCTACGCATCACCAAGATCCATCTATGGAGTATACTAGCATCGAGGGGAAAGGAGTGCATCTACATACCCATGTAGATCGCGAGCGGAAGCGTTCAAGTGAACGGGGTTGATGAAGTCATACTCGCCGTGATCCAAATCACCGATGACCGAGTGCCGAACGGACGGCACCTCCGCGTTCAACACACGTACGGAGCAGCGATGTCTCCTCCTTCTTGATCCAGCAAGGGGGAAGGAGAGGTTGATGGAGATCCAGCAGCACGACGGCGTGGTGGTGGAAGTAGCGGGGATCCCAGCAGGGCTTCGCCAAGCGCAAGCGGGAGGGAGAGGTGTTGTAGGGGGAGAGGGAGGCGCCAGGGGCTGTGGTGCTGCTGCCCTCCCTCCCCCCACTATATATAGGCCCCCTGGGGGGCGCCGGCCCTGGATCCCATCTACAAGGGGGGGGGGCAGGGGGGAAACTTGCCCCCCAAGGCAAGTGGGGCGCCCCCACCCCTAGGGTTTCCAACCCTAGGCGCAGGGGGAGGCCCAAGGGGGGGCGCCCCAGCCCACTAAGGGCTGGTTCCCTTCCCACTTCAGCCCATGGGGCCCTCCGGGATAGGTGGCCCCACCCGGTGGACCCCCGGGACCCTTCCGGTGGTCCCGGTACAATACCGATAACCACCGAAACTTTCCCGGTGGCCGAAACTGGACTTCCTATATATAATTCTTCACCTCCGGACCATTCCGGAACTCCTCGTGACGTCCGGGATCTCATCCGGGACTCCGAACAACTTTCGGGTTTCCACATACTAATATCTCTACAACCCTAGCGTCACCGAACCTTAAGTGTGTAGACCCTACGGGTTCGGGAGACATGCAGACATGACCGAGACGCCTCTCCGGTCAATAACCAACAGCGAGATCTGGATACCCATGTTGGCTCCCACATGTTCCACGATGATCTCATCGGATGAACCACGATGTCGAGGATTCAATCAATCCCGTATACAATTCCCTTTGTCAGTCGGTACGTTACTTGCCCGAGATTCGATCGTCGGTATCCCAATACCTTGTTCAATCTCGTTACCGGCAAGTCACTTTACTCGTACCGTAATGCATGATCCCGTGGCTAACTCCTTAGTCACATTGAGCTCATTATGATGATGCATTACCGAGTGGGCCCAGAGATACCTCACCGTCATACGGAGTGACAAATCCCAGTCTCGATCCATGCCAACTCAACAGACACTTTCGGAGATACCCGTAGTGTACCTTTATAGTCACCCAGTTACGTTGTGACGTTTGGCACACCCAAAGCACTCCTACGGTGTCCGGGAGTTGCACGATCTCATGGTCTAAGGAAATGATACTTGACATTGGAAAAGCTCTAGCAAACAAACTACACGATCTTTTGTGCTATGCTTAGGATTGGGTCTTGTCCATCACATCATTCTCCTAATGATGTGATCCCGTTATCAATGACATCCAATGTCCATAGTCAGGAAACCATGACTATCTGTTGATCAACGAGCTGGTCAACTAGAGGCTTACTAGGGACACGTTGTGGTCTATGTATTCACACATGTATTATGATTTCCGGATAACACAATTATAGCATGAACAATAGACAATTATCATGAACAAAGAAATATAATAATAACCATTTATTATTGCCTTTAGGGCATATTTCCAACAGATATATGTGAAGGTTGTGGCTCAAGTAATACCTACGTATGCGATGGCGTGCTTTGATCTAACAAAGTCCTTGTGTGATGAGATAAGCCAGCTGATGTGTCACTACTAGTGGAACATGCAGAATGAAGAAAATAAGATGCATTGGGTAGGTTGGGAAAAAATGAAGTTGTCAAAAGATGAAGGAGGTCTTGGTTTCCGTGATCTTCACTCTTTTAACTTGGCGATGCTAGCCAAACAAGGGTGGTGGTTTATACAAGCACCTGGATCCCTTTGTGCGCAAGTTTTGAGAGCAAAGTATTTCCCTCATGGTAATGCCCTTGTTGCAGAACCGATTAATGGCATGAGCTATGTATGGCGTAGTATATTGAAAGGCATTGAGCTTCTCAAAGAAGGGCTAATTTGGAGAATCGGGGATGGCACGGATGTTCGGATTTGGTAGGATCCATGGATTCCTAGGGGAATGACTCGGCGGCCTTTTGCACCACGTGAACATAGCCTTCTCACTAGGGTTTGCGAGTTAATTGATCCGGATACGGGCTACTGGGACCGAGCTCTCGTCAAAGGTTGTTTCCATCAGGATGATGTGCCATACATTATGAGCATCCCACTCCATGATCAAGCGCAGGATTTCTTAGCCCGGCATCTTGATGTAAGGGCATTTTCTCGGTCAAATCAGCATATAAAGCACATGTGGCTATGTGAAAAAGGGAGGCTAACAAACAGCGAGGTGCCAGCTCATCAAATGAAGAACGAGATTCTGAAATGTTCAAAGCTATTTGGAAACAAAAATGTCCTCCTAAGGTGCATCATTTTTGTGTGGAGATTCGTGCACAATAGTCACCCAATGTATATGAATATTAGTAGAAGGGGTGTAGAGCTTGATACACGGTGTGCTGTTTGCGGCCGGCTGTTCAAAGATGGAGGGCATCTTTTTCTGAAATGCAAATGGGTGAAGCACAGATGGTGAGCGTTGATGCTGGAAGAGGTGAGAGTGAAGTGTCACAACAAATCCCCCCCCCCTCTCGGCCCTCGCGTCGTCCTCCCGAGGGCGACCCGGGGGCGACTAGGGTTTCCCCTAGCGCCGCCACCCCTTCAATCCCAGCCCCTCCTCGCCGCCACTTGAGGGGATCGATGGGCAAGCCTGATCGGTCGTTGATGAAGGTGTCGGTGAGGTGATGCGTCGCTTCATGCCCCGCGAAGGACATGGAAGCCGGGGCGGCGACCCCGGTTGGCGAGGCGGCGCTGCCTCGTGCACAATAGTCACCCAATGTATATGAATATTAGTAGAAGGGGTGTAGAGCTTGATACACGGTGTGCTGTTTGCGGCCGGCTGTTCAAAGATGGAGGGCATCTTTTTCTGAAATGCAAATGGGTGAAGCACAGATGGTGAGCGTTGATGCTGGAAGAGGTGAGAGTGAAGTGTCACAACAAATCCCCCCCCCCCTCTCGGCCCTCGCGTCGTCCTCCCGAGGGCGACCCGGGGGCGACTAGGGTTTCCCCTAGCGCCGCCACCCCTTCAATCCCAGCCCCTCCTCGCCGCCACTTGAGGGGATCGATGGGCAAGCCTGATCGGTCGTTGATGAAGGTGTCGGTGAGGTGATGCGTCGCTTCATGCCCCGCGAAGGACATGGAAGCCGGGGCGGCGGCCCCGGTTGGCGAGGCGGCGCTGCCTCGTGCACAATAGTCACCCAATGTATATGAATATTAGTAGAAGGGGTGTAGAGCTTGATACACGGTGTGCTGTTTGCGGCCGGCTGTTCAAAGATGGAGGGCATCTTTTTCTGAAATGCAAATGGGTGAAGCACAGATGGTGAGCGTTGATGCTGGAAGAGGTGAGAGTGAAGTGTCACAACAAATCCGCCCCCCCCTCTCGGCCCTCGCGTCGTCCTCCCGAGGGCGACCCGGGGGCGACTAGGGTTTCCCCTAGCGCCGCCACCCCTTCAATCCCAGCCCCTCCTCGCCGCCACTTGAGGGGATCGATGGGCAAGCCTGATCGGTCGTTGATGAAGGTGTCGGTGAGGTGATGCGTCGCTTCATGCCCCGCGAAGGACATGGAAGCCGGGGCGGCGGCCCCGGTTGGCGAGGCGGCGCTGCCTCGTGCACAATAGTCACCCAATGTATATGAATATTAGTAGAAGGGGTGTAGAGCTTGATACACGGTGGCGCGCGTAGGAAGTGGTGGCCGGCATCCTCGCTGCCCGGGCAGCGAGGATTCGGTGGGCGATAGCGGCGCGGATTTTCCTCTGCCCCAGATCTCAAGGTCAAGTGTCCTCCTCCCCTGCTCTTTCTTCCCCTCCGGTCGTGCCCTTCTGCGACTTTGGTCGCCGGATCCGGTGCTGGTGGGGTGCGGGTGCTCAGGTTTGAGCCAGGGGGAAACCCTTGGCCGGTCCTCCGGCCACGACGGCGGTGGGTCATGTGCGCGTCGTGTACTTCCCTGGAAGCGTCGTTGAGGGCTCTCCTCTTCACCCCCCGTCCCAGACCCCGGGTGAAAACCCAAAGTCCGTCTCGTTCTGGCCTGCGGCGGCGCCTTGCATGTCGCGTGCTCGTTGGAGGCGCCGTCTGGGATGTCTAGTTCTTCAGGAGAGGGGCGATGTGGATGGTGGGTGTCTGTCGGCTGCGAGGCCAAGTTTGTGTTCTTTCTGTGGAGGGTGCACATTCCTGCAATTGTTCTCTGCAGACATTGGAATGGGACTTGGTGCTCCCCTGCTCCGCCTCTTGACCTCTGCAGCTTTCTTCTTCGGCGACCTCCCAACGGCTATCCTTCTTCTCATGGTGGTTCAGGAAAGGTGGTTGTGCAGTTGTGGTGTGTGCCAGCGGCGTGGTGAGGGTAGTGCTTCTTGTCTGCGATGGGGATCCGGTTGGCATCTGCTCTAGTTCTCGGGTGAGCGCCAACGATCCGACGGTGCGACGCCTTCGAGCCTAGGCGAGAGGAAAGGGTTCCTCTTCGGCGTTGGGAGCGATGTTCTTCCCTTGTCCCTGGGTTCAGACAGTTCACAACTCTCTCTGGCTATCGGCTGATCATCGAGGCTTCTCTGTTGCTCCTCTCTCTGCTGGCTATGTGCAGTAAGCTTCGACATTACTAGCAGGGCTCTTCATGTTATTTTTCTTGCAGCTGTAATGTGTGTTGCATTGTTAGCTGTTCACTCAGCTCCATTGTATCTTTCGGTCGTTGTTGCTTGGTGGCCTTGTGTAATCCTGGCCGGTTGATGGCTTCATTAATTCAAAGTCGGGCTCCCCTTGAGCCTTCGTTCTAAAAAAAATGGGGGTGGGCAGAGTCCATTTTGAGACTGATTGTCTAGTGCTACAACAAGTTGTGTCATCGGATATATACGACCTGTCTTCCCGCCAAATGTTCAAAGAGCTTAAGGTGAATCTTGCCACACAATTTATCTAGACTATGGTTGTATACACGCCACGTGTTTGTAACAAGCCAGCGCATGTGTTGGCTACTATTGGTACGGGTTTAGCTGCCGGAGAGTCCAACCAGTGGTTCTCTAACTATCCTGATGATGTAGCCTGTGCTTGTAACCGGCGATTTAGCCGTGTCTTAATGGAATACGAGTGTTTCATTTAAAAAAACGCTTTTATATTATAGGACGGAGGGAGTAGTTTGCATGGGTGCAAAGTCGTCGGTAAAAGAACAGTGCACGCTTGTTTGTACTGAAAGCTATGCTTATAACGTGTGTGCCAGCGACATGGCGGCATCCTTTTTACACAGTGCCATTTTCTTCCCCACGCTCCACACAACGGTGAGTAACCAGGTTCTCCTAGCTAATGGAGTTCATGGGCGGCGATGGTGTTGAAAGGTTAGCAACTTTACCACCAGCTCCTATTTTGCTTTGAATCTTGCTTCTGTACGCACCAGCCATCGAGATCTCGATGCTTAACGACATGATTTTTGGCGAGATTACAGCTTCTTCTTTTTTTGAGACAAGGCGAGATTACAGCTTATGTAACAGCAAGATCCCGGACGGCATCGAACGATCGGTGGATTTCGCCGGAGCTGGACGAGCAAGCCCAACTGGATGTTGCGATTTGTCTCGCGTTGGGTTGAACCGTGTTTCTGATGTATCTCTTCTGGCTGGACTGCGTCCGCCCAACCAGACGGCCCGCCAGAAAGAAGTATATGAAACAAATCGCAAGGAGGCTGCGGATGTTGTGGACTGCGCAATAGTTGGTGAATCGGGTGAAGCACAGGCGCAAGGCGAGGTCACATCCGGCCGGAAAAAAAGGTATACCATTTTATAATAAAATTTGGTATTAATTAGTTGCAAGCTATATTAAATATGAAAATTAAATAGTTACCAGGAAAGTAAGTTTAATTATTTGTTGGTTTATATTTCCATGCATGTGGTGTACTACTGTTGTTGGTTTTTTTTGTTTATTACACCAAGGTGCTGTATGAAGTTTAGCTATTTAGGTGTTTTAAAAAAAATGGCGTAGTGGCGCTTTGATGATGTGGAACTACATTTAAAAATTGGCGTAGTGTAATATATTAATTTTCCTGCTACTGACGAAAATCTTCGATTTTTGTTTCGTTAAAAAATTGGCATGTTTTTTTTAGAAAAGGAGGCTGACCCCCGGCCTCTGCATCTGGGCGATGCATACAGCCACTTTATTAATTATTTTCACAAGACCTTACAAAGTCATACAACAGTAAGACTAAAGCCGCCGTCTAAGCAACAAGCTGTCGCTACACCTATCCAGTTGATGAAGGGGCGCAGATAGCCTGGGCCTAATACCAAACAGACATCGCAGCCAAGCCTAACATGTAAGACCTGAGACCCCAACCTAGCCACTTGCCGGGTCTGGGGCACACACTGGTCCGGCGTGCTCTCAGAGGCCGCCGCCGCCAACTGCCACTGCTCCATCTTCTGAACTGTACTGATGCATCACCCTTGCTCGGTCCAGCTATCGTCGACGCTACCATGGCGCCCAACGACACCTCCTCCCTGCGCGCAAACAGCTGAGCACGTCGCGGTCGCCACTCATACACCTCAGCGCCATGCTGCCAAGTACCAGCAGCCGACACAGCTTGAAGTCCTTGGAAGATCTGTCGTGCGTAGCACCTGCCGACCAGGCATGACAAAACGTAGCACCTGTCGGTCAGGCATGACTTGACATCTCCACCGAAGCTCCGTGCAAGACGAAGCCGCTCCACCTCCTGCCTCTGACTTCCAGCGCTGCTCCACAAACGATGCTCCCAAGAGAGAAACGACACCGCAGTGCCGCCATCGTCCGATCTGGAACACCAAATCCTAGGGTTTCCCCCGGAGCAGCACGAGTGGGTCGACAATAGTTACACGACGATGCCTTCATCAAGGTAATGGCGAGGACGCCGCCATCGCCTGCCGTCGGCTCGGTTTTCACCGGCAACCATGTTTCCCCGACTCATAGCCGGGACGAGATGACAGATCTGGAGATCCGACCACCTAGCCTCAGGCCGACCACCTCCGACGGAGGAGATGACCACCACCGCCCTGTCCCGCCTCCATGGAGAAGGGCCGTCGGACTCCACCGCCATCAGTAGCTGCACATCTAGCACAGCCACCAATAGCACATCTCGAGCACCCCGGGGATGCCTCCCCGACCTGCCTCGGCGCCGCAAGGCCGAGCGCAAGCTACAGGACGAATCCGGCGAGCAACCAGCAAAACCGCATGCACCACGGATGCCAGCCCGAAGGGGATCTCGCCCGACTCTACCTAGCACAGGTGCCACCGCCCCTGTGTCGTCCAGATCCGGCAGAACGACCACCGGCAGCCGTAACCATCACCAGCACGCAGTCCGCCTCGTGCAGCCCTCCACGCCAGCCACCGTGGCAGCCCAGCGTCGCCGCGCCCCGCACAACGCCGCGTTCCGGCCAGGGTAGATCGCCCCACGGCGATCCTGCCTCGCGAGAAGGAGAGAGCGCCCCGCCGCCGCCCATGCCGGGCGGGCTTCGCCCGCCGGCACGCCCTGGCGGCGGCGAGGGGAGGGATGGGGAGAGGGTCGCGGTTCGGCGGCGGCTAGGGTTTCCTCCCCTGCCGCCCGTGGGAGCGCCAGAGGAGGGGGACGAGGCAACGTTATGAGTTAATATTTGAATGAGGAAAACAAGATGCTGACTGGAATATGTTATTCATTTATATGGTTTTTTATTATTGATCTAATGAAATCAGGGTGCGTGTGGGCAAAACCGACGAGGAAAGAGAGTCGTGCCCAAACCGGAAGAGCGCTTTGGAGTTGTCTATCCGTGAGTTCACAAGACCTAGGGATGGTGTGGTTATTAATCCGTCTGTTGGGACATCGTCCGGGGAGACCGGATTCGGAATACGTTATGCAAGATGCCGTTTGAATGTACACTGGGTGAAATGCATGCAAGAGATAGTGTGCGGCTGTGCGGTATGTGTTTTCCGTTCTTTGGCCGATATCATTATTTGCTGCCTGAGAAAGAAAACAGCAGATCAACCAGGTGTGGGTGCGAGGCAGTGATTCGTCTTGTAAGATCAAGCGATAAAGGATGGTACATCAGTGAGCACCGCCCTTTGCACAACCACGAGTTGACGTTGAAATGTGGGCAGAAGTTGCGTTGGAAGTCGCACAGACACATAGATGTCCACACGAAGGATTCGATAAAGCAACTCCGACTAAACAATGTAAGCTTGAGCCGTGTCTATAGTATAGTCGGGAGTTTCTTTGGTACGCTGGACAATGTACCGTTCACGAAGAGTGGTAAGCTAAGTAGGGAACAATCTGACAATGATGCAACCAAGATACTCATTCTGCTTCCAAAAATTAAAGCTGGCGATCCAGATTTTGATTACAGTGTACAGGTTGATGGTGAGCGCCGGATTGCAACCTAATGTGGGCGACGGGGAAAGGAATAGATCAGTACAAGTATTTTGGGGATGCAATTATATTTGACACAACTTACTGGACAAATATGTATGATATGCCTTTCGGTCTATTCGTCGGTGTTAATAACCATTTCCAGAGCATTATTTTTGGGGGAGTGCTAATGAGAGATGAGAATGTGGAGAGTTTCAAGTGGGTCATCAAAGAGTTTGATGGGTGGCAAGGCACCGACAACTATATTAACAGGTGAGCGCACGGTTGTGAGATACTTTCCTTCATAAGCAAAACAAAAACTTATGTGTGAGGGATGGTAACATATTACTAAATTAATTGTGTTTTCCACACATCAGGCGAGAGCTATGGAACTTGCCATTATTTTTTTATTTGATATTTGAAATGGTGGGGGGGGGGGGGGGGGGGGGGGGGTGGGGGAAGGCTTCCCACCTGAATATATTTCAAATGTTACCGAGAGTGGAGTTTACAGGTTACCAGAGGATAGGAAGTCCTGCCACAAGCCGGCGTCCTCTTTCAAGGGTAACGCAGGCTTCCCGCCCGCATGAACACGGTGATACCGGATGCACACGCTCGGTCCACACCACCTCCACGGAAGGTCGGGTTTACCTGAAGGACGACCGTCAGTCACAATGGCAATGCAGAGAACAGACAATGTCTCACTTTTGACAGTCGTAAGGTACAGAAAACAACATGCAAATCGTCTGATTAGTTTGCCTACATGTTAGTACTGGCAATACACTCACAAGACAGTCAGTTAGAATGTACACAGGTTTACGAAAATCAATGAGGCATGAGCAGAAACGCTTCAAAGTCCAAACACAGTGGACGCATCCGTGGCACAAACAGCCACCTGCATCCATATGACTCAGTTTCACAAGCGTCAATTAAAAGATACTAATCATTTGCCTAGCCGCCTCCTTATTTGTAATGAAATTTTATTTTATTTTCGTGGGATTTATTTGTAATGAAATTAAACACACGCCTCAGCTATTTAAGATGCTCACATGATTTGAATCACACCGAATGCACATATATACCAGCAACTGCCTACAGTACCGTCCCCTCCAGCCGGATTTCTGTGTCAACAGGAAGGCACCGCAAGACGGACGATTTCTGTGTTACCACACGTGTTTCACGGTGCCCACCTACGCCACAGTTGGTGCATTTGTTTCTTGATGAAACAAAGTTGGTGCATTTAGGCTCCTTTGGAATGTCACCTCTGTCCAGGCAAATCTTGCTCTTCTCTCCAGCTTGTCTGCAAATGCTGCAAACCCGGGTGCGTTTGCTTGTCCCCACTCCATCGTCGGCTTGTTTTTTTTGTGTGTAAACGACCTCCTCTCCTCTTTTTTGCGCTCCAGTATCTGTTACTGGTTGGCCCACCTGCCTTCCACCGCCTCTCGAAACCTGACAACCCAGTTAGATTCCCGATGGCACTCCCTTCTGCATCACTGTCACAACCATTGACAGTCTCACCACTACTCTTTGCTTTCCGAAGCAGCAGAGTTTTGCTCTCACCCTTCCCATCTTACTCTGCAGCGAGCAGAGTAAGAATGTGCATCGTGCTCTTGCAGAATGTCCATTGCCTTCTCCTACCCAACCGTGTTTGCGGTCACCAAGTCGAACCACTTCCAGAGCATGCGTATACAGGCTTGCGTGCTGGTACATGATCAATCCGCTGGATATACGATCTCTCTGCAGGTGTGCCAAGTGTTCAGGCAGCACATCTCATGCATCTTTAGTCCAGCGCTTCATTATGTGGTGTTTGGGTATCTCGTGAACCCCATGAAGTCCATCACTTGCACCGGGAAAATATAATCACCAAACAACCAGTCAGAATACTAGGTTTCATCCCCAGGCCGATCAAGCCATGCACGCACGAGAACAGCATTTATACATACCTTCAGTGAATGGAAGCAACACAAACCCGTGTGCTCAAAGTTTCCGCACTCGCAGACAAATTGTTCACCCCCTCCCTCGACTGGGACTTCATACACCACTTCGTTCTATTCTTTGTGTCGCATGTACAGTTCAATGTATGCCCAGCTTGTTATATTCTTTGTGGAGTGGTCACCGTACGGAGGCTTTTGTCCCTGCTACTGGTTGGCCTCCCTGCCTTTCGCCTCCTCTTAGGAGTTGACTCTACATCGCTTTGACAACCATCAGCAGCCCCACGTCCACTACCAGCGGATTGGAGCATGAGAGTTTTACTATCACCAAGACGAGTATCGAGGCCTGTTAAACTTTGTATTGTAGCCCCATTGTGTAAACCATACTGTATTGGTATAGGTCTTGTATGTCACCATTACACACACACACATATATATATATATATATATATATATATATATATATATATATATATATATATATATATATATATATAGTGTTACTATTTATCGCTCAGGGTGTAGAATAAGTTATTCTTCACCCAAGTTAATCTTACTATCGCTTCCTAAATAAATTATGTTTAGAATATAAATAGTTACATGCATATTGATTCAATATGTAAAATTTCATATAAAAAACAAAAATATAGGTTATAAGACCAGAAAAATCACATTTTATGTATGTTTTACACTATGTTTTACATTCGTAATTTTACATAACATAATATATTTGTTACGGCGAGAACATATTTTCTTACGTTCTCTTTTTGTGTATGAAATAAGACAAAATTTACGAAACGTAAAAATACGATGCATTGATGTCAAAATACAGAGGGGGTGAAGAATAACTATTCCTCACCCAGGGTGACGAATAGCGCGACCCTATATGTGTGTGTGTGTGTGTGTGTGAGTGATAGGCCACCCCATAGAGGGTTGAGCCAGTTCCCCAAAAACCTACGTTTTACGTGGTATCAGGTCTAACCTAGGTCCTACACCCCACCCGCCGCCGCTGCTACGCCAAAACCCTAAACCCTAGGGTCACCGCCACCGGCGCCATGACCGCTCCCGCCTCGGGCACCGCCAGCGTCGGGTCCATCCCCGCGTCGCTTGCCGCCCTCCTGAACCTCCCACCTCACTCCCAGGCTCCGCCGGTGCCCCAGTTCTTCGGCACCACCAACGTGCGTTCCATGTTCTCGGCTCCAATCCCGCCGCCGCCGCCTGCAACCTCCTTCGCCACGACGATGATCCTGCCCGCGGCGCCTCCCGCAGCCTCTTCAGGCTCCTCCTCGACGCTTGTCATCCTCCTGGCAGTCTCGGGGGAGGTCTGCCCGCGGCGCCACCCGTGGCCTCACTCACGGTGGTGGCCCCCATCGCAGCTCCGTCGCCCAACGCCCCGGTTGCTGACGCCATCATGTCCATCGGGTCGTTCCACTTTGACAACTTGATCGCCATCAGACTCACGCCGGACAACTACTTGTTCTGACGCGCCAAGGTCCTACCGCTGCTTCGCAGCAGGTCTCTTCTTGGGTTTGTTGATGGGTTTTTCAAGGGGTGGGGATCTAGCATCTTTGGTAACAATAAAATTCGTAGAAATCTTCTTAGACTAGAGCTCCAGGAGTTGGAGTTGCTAGAGGAAAAACATGACCTATGTGGTGAGGCTTATGCTAGGAAGCTGGATATCCTAGTGGAACTTAATAATATGTACACGGAGGAAGAGATGTATTGGCACCAGCAGTCTAATGAGAGGTGGCTATTGAAAGGGGATAGCAACTCTGAGTTTTCCATAAAGTGGCTAACGGGAGACGGAGGAAAAATACTATGCATTCCCTTGAATGTGGGCCTATGATCATTGAGGGGACAAAAAAACCTTCTGTCCCATGCTACTAGTTTTTATAAGGAGCTTTTCGGGCCTACTCCGGGCAACATCTGCAAAATTGATGCCTCTTTGTGGTCCGAGGAAGAAACCATGTCCACTAGTGACAATGAGGACCTGACTAGACCCTTCTCTCTTGAGGAAATTAAAGCAGCTCTGTTTGCGATGGAACCCAACCGTGCTCCTGGCCCGAATAACATCCTTGCTGAGTTTTATCAGCATTGTTGGGAGGTGGTCAAATTTGACTTGTATCATTTGTTTGAATGGTTTTATGAGGGTAAATTAGATGTGCAGAGGTTGAACTATGGCATTATGGATGCTGTCTTGTCCCTTCATGAAATTATGCATTATACTCATATCAAAAAGCACGTTGGGGTTATCCTTAAGCTCGATTTCGAAAAAGCTTATGATAAAGTCAACTGGGATTTCCTCACTAGTAGAAAACAGGGCATACGTCCGGGCCAGATAAGCCCATTAGTCCTGGTTCGGTTACGAACCGGTACCCATGGGCCCATTGGTCCCGGTTCGTGAGGCGAGGGGGCCTGCCGGGTCTCGTGCGGCCATTGGTCCTGGTTCGTCTGGCTCCTTTGGTCCCGGTTGGTGGCACGAACCGGGACCAATGGGCCTCGCTCCTGGCCCACCACCATTGGTCCCTGTTGGTGGCCTGAGCCGGGACCAAAGGGAGGTCTTTAGGACCGGGTCAAGCCACGAACCGGGACCAATGAACCAGCCAAGGGAGAGGGCTTTTGTGTGTAAAACATTAAAAGCAAAAAGCATTTTCATAAAATAAATAAAAAAGCAAAAAAAGAAAAGAAAAGAAATAAGTACAAACAAAATAAAATAAATAAGTAGAAACAGAAAAAACATTAATAAATAAGTAGAAACAAAATAAACTTTAATAAAGTAAAATAAATAAACTATAATAAAATAAATAAAAATAGCAACAGTAAGTAGAAACAAAATAAAATAAATAAAGCAAAAAAGAAAGAATTTTCATAAAATAAATAAAAGAAGCAAAAAAGAAAAGAAAATAAATAAGTAGAAACAAAATAAACTTTAATAAATAAGTAAAAATAAAATAAACGTTTATAAAACCTCTAGTATTATTAAAACTAAAATTATATAAAATTTATGCAACTAAAATTATCAAAATAGTTTCTGTTCAAAACATTAAAAGAAAAAAGAATTTTCATAAAGAAATTTTTTGTTAGAAACTTTAATAGCAAAAAGAATTATCATAAAGAATTTTTTTTTAGAAACTAAAATAAAAAATATGTTTTTGAATATAATGATAAAACACAGTAATATTAAATAGCAGGAAAAAGTATCACTCAAAAATCTATTTTTATAGTAAAGCTATTCAAAAACTAGTGATTCACACAAATTTCCAAAAATTCAAATTTAAACTATTCAAATCAGAAAACAAATGGCACTAACAAAAAGTTTATAATTTTTATTACCTAAAAGCAAAAAGAATCACTAAAAACAAAATAAAATAAACAAAGCAAAAAATAAAACAAAAAATTAAAAAATAAAGTGCCACCTAAAGGGCCATCACGGCCTGAATACGACTAGAAACCCAACAATGGGCCAGGATTCAGGCCCACAGTAGGCCCAGTAGGCCCACAGGCACATAGAGACAGATTAGGCCCGAAAGCCTGCAGTTGAGAGGAGCTCGAGAGGGTTGGCGCAGCAGCGCTTATAAACCACTCTGGAGCTCTTTCAACTAGCGACGCGGGCAGCACAGGGCCTTTGGTCCCGGTTGGTGGCACCAACCGGGACTAAAGGTGTACGTTGGTCCCGGTTGGTGCTACGAACCGGTACCAATGCCCCCCGTTTAGTCCCGGTTGGTGCCACCAACCGGGACCAAAGCCCTCTGCTTCCCGCCCTTTGGGCTGCTGAAAAGAGGCCCTTGGTCCCAGCTGGTGGCACCAACCGGGACTAAAGGGGGGCATTGGTCCCGGTTGGTGCCACGAACCGGGACCAATGCGTCGTGTATATAAGCAAGACTTGTGAAAATTTTCATTTCTCATCTCGCAGTTACCGCCCCGACGACATCGACGCCGCCAGGCTGCCGCCCCCGTCCGCCGTCTCCGTCGTTGCCGTCGCCCTGCCCCGGCCTCAACGCGCCCTGCCCTAACCTCGCCATCGCCGAGCCCTGCCCCGACCTCGCCGCACGCTGCCCCGACCTCGCCGTCGCGCACGCCGAGCGCCCTGCCCCGACCTCGCCGCCGCTCGCCTGCACTATGAGCCTCACCGCGCCGTTCCCCCCCTCTTCCCCTCTCCCGCCCCCCCCCCCCCCCCCCCCGCGCCCCAACGCCGCCGCCCGACCCGACGCCGATGACACGAAGGCCCTGTTCACATATATAGATTTTTTTTGTTCATATTGTAGTAGATGCTGATGATGACGATGATGTATGTATGTTCATATGCAAAAGTTAGGATTTTTTTCTGTTCATAGATTTTTTTGGTGATACTATTGTAGAATATGCACATTTTGTATGTTCATATGCAAAGAATATGTCATTTTTTATAGAATTTTTATTTTGTTCATAGAATTTTTATTTTATTTCTGTTGTAATTTTGTTCATAAAGTTTTAGGATGAAAAAAAAAGAAGAAGAAGAAAAAGGGAGGAGGCGAAGTTTCGTTTAGTTTTAGGATTAATTTAGTTTATGTTTAGTTTAGGAAGAAGGAAAAAAAAGGAGAAGAGGAGAAGAAATAAATAAGAAGAGAAAAAAAGGAAAAAAAGAGGAGAAGAAGAAAGGAATAGAAGATAAGAAGAAAAAATAGAGTAATTTCTATTTTTTTTCTTCTTCACCTCTATTCCTTTCTTCTTCTCCTCTTTTTTTTCTTTTTTTTTCTTCGATCTTCTCCTCTCTCTATTCCTTTCTTCTTCTCTTCTTTTTTTCTTCTTCTTCCTCTTCTTATTTTTTATCGGGTATGTCGTTGTCGATATACCACCTCCCCGATAACTTCGACATGAGGAGGAATAGGGGGTCGAGGGTTCGAGGGTCGTCGAGGGTTCGAGGGTTTGAGGGTCGAGGGGTCGAGGGTTTGAGGGTCGAGGGTTCGAGGGTTCTAGGGTCGAGGGTTGAGGGTTCTATGGTCGAGGGTTCGAGGGTCGAGGGTCGAGGGTTCTAGGAATATGCAAAAGTTAGAATTTTTAATGTTCATAGAATTTTTTTGGTGATATTATTGTCAAATATGCAAATGTTTGTATGTTCATATGTAAAGAATATGTCAAATTGTTTTGTACTAGATGATGATGATGATATATGAAAACCTGGTCAATTTTTTTTGTTCGATGAATATTTTCTGCTAAAACTCGTATTAAGTTTGTTCGATGAATGTTTCATGGGAGAGAGGGAGTAAAAACTCCTCAAACATGAGGGGGGAGGAGTCCCCCTCCGGTTCCTAACTCTCTCGGGAATTCAACATGAGGGGGGGTCGATATACCCCCTCCCCGATAACTTCAACATGAGGGGGGTCGATATACCCCCTCCCCGATAACATTTTTTTCATGTATGTATGTCGTCGTTGTCGATATACCCCTCCTTTACCAAGTTAAAAGAGTGATGTCGTCGAGGCCACCCCGAACCCTTTAAGCGTTGTCGAGGCCACCCCAAACCCTAGAGAAGCGTCGAGGCCATTAATTAATATAATTCCTTGTTGTGAATAGCTATAGCTAGGTCTACGTTTGCCACTAATATATCCATCTGTCATGTTTGTATAATAATTGCCATGTTGTAATATTTGCAGAAACTATGGAGCACGGCCAAGACGAGGAAGCAGAACGGGTGTTGGGGGACATAATCGCAGCCGGAGCTGATGTCATGTCGTATCTCAACGAAAGCGATGGTCTGGAAGGATAGGGTGAAGAAGCAGGCTACGGTCCTCGAACAATGGAGGAGACCGTGACCGGTGACCGAATGCCGGTGCAAGAAGGAGGCCGTGATGACGACTCCGGTGACCGAACAGAGTCAGGCCAGGTATATATATTAATTAAGCCAGTGCTGACTATAGCTAATTGATGCATCCATTGTTTTGGTATCTACACATATTAACTCTCGTCTTTCTTCTTATTTCTAGCCCTCCGGATCGAGCACAACTTCGGTAAAGAGACGAGGCCCGAAGAAAAAGTTGCGATCAGATGAAAGGTTCACGATCACAGCAATCGCACGCGATGGCCAACCGATTGAACCCCTCCAGACCAAGGAGGCATTTACTGCTCGGTGCGGGGTTCTTGTTAGGGACATGATCCCGATCAGCATAGAGCTATGGAATCAGCCTAAGGATGAAGAGCTTCAAGTTTCTTTTGTCGAAGATAGACAGAAAGCTGATCTTTGGAAAGCGCTGAAGGTAAATTTCACCCTACCGGAAGAGGACAATCCGGAGAATCCAGTTATAGAGCCATTGATCAAGTCCTTTGCTCTCAAGAAGATGGCAGATCTATTCAGGAAGTGGAAGAATGACCTGAAAGCAAAGTTTGTCGACAAAGAAAAGACACCAGAATTCATCGGCTAGTACGAGAAGCTCAGAGATCAATGGGACGCATTTGTGGCCAACAAGACATCGGAGAGGAGTAAGAAGATGTCATCCATAAACAAGATAAATGCTGCGAAGAAGGAGCATCACCATCGCACGGGGTCAGGTGGCTACCTCAAAGCCCGACCGTTGTGGGCCAAGGCTGAGAACGACCTGCTTGATAAAGGGGTCGAACCAGAGACATTGAACTGGCCAGACCATTGCCGGACTTGGTTCTTCGGGGTTGGCAGAACCTTGGACCCTGTAACAGGGAAGTGCGTTTGGACGAGGGAGCAACTGGGAATACCCCTCACGAAGCTTCGGCACTATATTAACGCAGTGCGGGAACGGACGTTCGTTCCAGACAGAGAGAAGTACAAGCTCAAAATGGCCCACGGGAATCCTGAGCACCCTGGACGGACACGAGGCACGCCAGGCTCCGTTCCGTGGAAGGCTGAGTTTCCGGACGCAGGAGGTTACAAATGCCAAGAGAGGAGGAGGAAGGTGGAGCAGAGCGAACTGCAGGAGCTGCACTCAAGGGTACAGAAGCTAGAGGAACGAGATGCAGTTCGAAGCAAGCGACCTGCCGAAGCTACCCCCGAAGCTACCCCGCCATCTCAGTGGAGAAGCAGCGTGGCTTCCACCGAGCAGCTTCAGCTGGAGCCTGTCTTCACGGCTCCTGCTAGCTACCCCGTGCATGCTATCACAGAGTCTCAACATTGCCACCTTATGATGCAATGGGAGAAGTACAAAGTCAAGGCGGCTGTCGGCTCTGTTCGACCTCCTGAACCCGGCGCAACTTTTCACTGTCGTCCAATTCCAGAAGGATATGCTAGGGTGACGGTGGAAGAAATAACGGAGGGATTTGAGGAGCTCGTGCTTGACCACCCTACCGGTGAAGGGGAGACTCGGCTGGGTTCTGCTTTGAAGACTCCATGCCTATGGAGGAAGGAGCTCATCAACCTTCCGAACTGGACGCCTCCGCCTCCTCCCCCTCCTCCGGCGAGTCAGGGCACTCCGCCTCCTCCTCCGGCGAGTGATCAGGGCACTCCGCCTCCTTCTCCGGCGCGTGGCGACACTCCGCCTCCTTCTGCGCCTGCTCCTCCAGCGAGTGATCAGGGCACTCCGCCTCCTTCTCCGGCGCGTGGCGGCACTCCGCCTCCTTCTCCGCCTGCGCTGGCGCGCCCGACCAGCCAGCCTCCTCCTTCTCCGCCTAGTCAGCAAGGGCGGAAGAGACCCGCCGCCGCTCTGGCTGCTCCGGCGCGTCGTAGTCCTTCTCCTCCGCCTCGTAAGCAACTAAAGAAGAAAGCCGCAGCCGCTCGGCCTGCTCCGGCGTCTAGTAGTACAGGCGGGAGGCAATACAGATTCGGTCCATCTCTCAAGACTCCAGAGAAGTTACCATACGAGATGACCGAGAAGGAAAACGAGGAGATCTGTCAAGCCCAAGTGAGGGACTACTTCGCAACGCAAAGAGCTAAGAGACATCCACCTCCGGAGGAGAAGATAGATCCGGTGAAAGCGAAGCGCACTTTGGATGCCCTGCAGCGACCACCACCGTCTCCGCCGCAAACCAACTATGAGCGCATTACTAAAAAGACATATAAGGAAGCGAAGCGGTCGGGAAGTACTTGCAGTGACAAAAGGTTACAAGAACGAAGAACTGGAAAAAAAATTCCCAGCTCGGCGAACAAGCGAACCAATCGTGCCCCCCGCTCAAGGTGTCTAGCGATATCGTCGCTAATCATCCGGAGGTCTTGCCCGGTACCAATCCTGGAGATTACGACGATGCACATTTTGATATAATGGAGCCGGACGAATTCAAATACGAGTACGGGAAGCCTTTTGTCAAAGATGGAGCTACTCTAACAATGATGATGCGAAGATTCCATGATTGGTATATGGAAACCTGCGGAAAGGCGCAGTCAGCTGGGAATAAAATCGATACTTTGACGCTGAAAGTTAAAGAGGATCAACACGACCTCGTTGGAATTGAGGAGTTGTCTGTTCCATTTGAGGAGTTCTTCCAGTTTTTCAATCTAAAGGCCCTCGATAAATTAACGGTCACTTGCTACTGTCTGTAAGTACTACTTCTGTCATTAAGTCTCTATATATAGCTCGGCTCTTTCATTGCATGTATATATAATTATCATCACTATATTATGCAGATTGAAGATCGTCGAATGCAGAAGAGCTGAAATGTATGATATTGGGTTCATTAACACAAATCTCATAGATGAATTTACGGTTAAATTTCATGCCGAAGAAACCGAGCAAAACTTGCTACGATTGTTTCTAATAAATCAAAACAAAGATACAATACTCTTTCCTTACAACTTCAGGTGAGTGTTACTGTCTTGTGCATATTCGGTTTCCCTTAATTATTACTCGAGGTTATAGTAATTAATGTAACTGATGAGTTATATGCATGCGTGCGCAGTTTCCACTATATTCTCCTAGAGATTAAGCTTGAGCAAGGACTAGTAAGCGTCTTAGACTCGAGACGAAAAGAACGCAAGGAATATGCAGACATGTCTAAAATGCTCGAGAAGTAAGTTGAATCGATCATTATCGCACCATATCGGCAACTTTGTTCATTTCACATGATCAAGTAATTGTTTTCTTTGTCTCGCAGTGCTTGGAAAGTATTCACCGCACAAGTTTCGGGACTGCCACGGGATCTGCGATGGAAATTCCCGAAAGTAAGTACTACTAGCTAGCTAGTTCCGCGCATCTCCCGTTGATTCTAGCTACTTTCATCAATGACATTTATAATGCTACATTATTAGTTTGATTGACCTCTATTTCTCGTAAAGTGCTTGTGGCAGGAACCCGGAAAATAATTACTGTGGATACTACGTCTGCGAGTTCATCTATAACGCGACGGCCAATAATAGGCGGGGCTACTCTAAAAGACAATATGAAGTGCGTAAGCAAAAATATTCACAAGTTTATTTTATTACCATCATTTCTGTTGAGTGTCATTCATATATATGTATTGACCCCCTTATTCAAATTAGATGTGGGAGATGCGAAATGAACTCCTACCACAAGATCGCATGCGAGCAATTCAAGAGGAATTGGCTGGATTCTTTCTTGACCACGTCATCAATAAAGCCGGAGAATACCACCATGCATGTGGAAGTTGAGTTCATATGTTAGGGTATTGTAAGAGATCTTACACATTATATATATATATATATATATATATATATATATATATATATATATATATATATATATATATATATATATATATAGTAATATTATTCATCACCCAGGTTGCAGAATAAGTTATTCTTCGTCCGAGGTAATCTTACGATCGCTTCATAAATAAATTACATTTGGAATACAAATAGTTACATTTATATTGATTCACTATGTAAAATTTGGTATAAGAAAACAAAAAAATAGGTTATAAGACCAGAAATATCGCATTTTATGTATGTTTTTACGTTCGTAACTTTATGTAACATAAAATATTTTTTACGGCAAGTATATATTTTCTTATGCTCTCTTTTTACGTATGAAATAAGACAAAATTTACGAAACATAAAAATACAGTGCATTGATGTCAAAATAGAGAGGGGGTGAAGAATAACTATTCCTCACCCAGGGTGACGAATAGCGCGACCCTATATATAGTAATATATATATATATATATATATATATATATATATATATATATATATATATATATATATATATATATATATGTAGCCAGTACCATCGGTAAGATATACGAAAACTTGTTGTTCGACCAATCTCTCGGAGAGAAGGAGAGGTCGATCACTTCTCTCTGTATATGTTCATGACGATCCTCTGTACTTAATAGTTTCCTTCGTTCGCTTACTAGCTAGCTAGCATGTCGAGTCCTCTCTATACGTAGCGTCGACCAAGTACGGAGATAAGAGAGGACACTTCTCTTTATTAGCTAGCTAACACAATATATGAAACCCCAAAATTAACCCTACAAAACCCCCCAACCCCCCCCCCCCCCCCCCTTCAGAAAAAAAACAAAAAACCCAGCCGTGAAATGCTGACACGTGGAAGCCTTTTGGTCCTGGTTGGTGGCACCAACCGGGACAAAAGGCCCCCTGCCCGGGCAAGCGGCAGCGGCCACGTGGAGCCCCATCTGTCTCGGTTCCTGGGCGAACCGGGACGAAAGGGACAGGGCTTTAGTGACGACCCTTTAGTCCCGGTTCGTGAACCGGGACAAATGGCCCTCACGAACCGGGACGAATGGGGGGTTTCCTACTAGTGCCTTCTTGACTGCCATGCCAAGAGGGGTTTTAATGACAGATGGTGTGGATGGGTGTCTCAAATCCTCCGTAATGGTACGGTTAGTGTCAAGATCAACGATGAGACTGGTCCGTATATTCAGAGTGCTAAAGGGGTTCGCCGGGGCGATCCTTTCTCTCCTTTCTTGTTTAACCTGTCGGCTGAGTGCCTCACCAAGATGGTGTTCGCTGCTCAGAAGAATATCATGTTCCAAGGTTTGGCATCTGAGCTTATTGATGGAGGTGTGGGGATTTTGCAATATGCAGACGATACGGTTCACTGCATGTCCCATGACATAGAGAATGCGAAAAATGTTAAGCTACTCCTTTACTTGTTTGAGCTAATCTTAGGCTTGAAAATTAACTTTAACAAAAGTGAGGTGTTTACTATTGGTCGGGACAACCTGATCGGTCAGTTGTATGCTGAGATGTTTGGCTGCCAAGTTGGTAAGCTTCCTATGAAATATCTGGGGTCCCTGTAACCTATGCCACCCTTAAAACAATTGATTGGGATTTCCTGGATGCTAAGCTGATTAAGAGGCAAGCACCGTGGATGACTTATGCTGCATCTTCTGGGGCCAGAGCGATTTTGGTGAAGCAGTGTGCTAATGTCCAGACGTCCGGACCATAGTAAGAGATCTGGACGATCGGACGAAGGTATTGTCGCTCGGGCTGGTGTTGCCGTGTTTTGATTTCTTTTTTAATAAAAAACAAACACATCCAGTCTAATCTTTTCCCTAATACCTGCATGCATGTATGCATATAGAACAAAACTGCTGGTGTCACCGAAGATTCCATTAAATTTTAAACTTTAAAATGTTTTGTAGGTCAAACCGTCCCTCCGATTAAAAAACTGTTTTCACATAAAAGATTCATCACGACAAAACCTTCGAAACTAGATCCCATGTTGATATGTTCCGATGAACTTTTTTTCTGGGTCAAAAGTACCACGCATGTGCTACGTAAGTTATCACGACTATGACACACAGTTACCAAGCTATTTTCCTAGGAAATACCGGGCATAGAAAGATGGTCTTCCAGCTTTACCAAGATGGTCATCCCAGATGGCAGGATTTTAGCGACAGGTGCGAACGATTGCCTACATCCTCACATCTCGGTGCAATTTTGCATGCAGCGTTGCGCTCAATCTCGCATGCACATCTCTTTGATTTGCATGGAGTGCATCGTCCTATTGAAACCAATTAACAACGAAACTACTGGGCGGACGACGAGCGCCAGCCGAACTATGCACGATGCAAGATTGAACGGCTCTATCAACTTTTACCTGACGCATGGACGGCTTGATATGCACTGTCGTCTGCAAGTCGTCCAACATATGACGTGTGTGTAGCAGCGTTCATTAACAATGCATGCATGTAGATAAGTAAGAAGATGATGTCGGCAAATATTCCATTCAAAATAAAACTTCAAAATGTTTTGTAGCTCAAATCATTGGCCCGATTGAAAAACCGTTTTCACATAAAAGATTCGTTGCAACGAGACCTTTAAAACTAGATCCCATGTTCGTATGTTTCGATGACATTTTTTTCAGGTCAAAAGTTACCAGACTTAGACTAAATAAGTTATCACCTACGTGGTACGCCAGTTACCATCCTGTTTACATAGAAATTACGCGGGGCATAAAAATGGCTCCTCCAACATTCTCTCCACATGCAAATGCAGTAGAGCACAGAAACCTAATGTCATTGTAAATTCTCGCTATTTCGAAACTGTAAAATGTTTTATAGCTCAAACTGTCGTTTTTGATTCAAAAATCGTTTTCACATAAAAAGTCCATCGCGATGAGAACTTCGAAACTTGATCTCATGTTGGCATGTTTTGATCACTTTTTTGGTCAAAATTTACCATAAAGTTGTCATTTATGTTATATGTATACTAACATGTTATTTGTGCAGAAGTGACCGGAGATGTGTTTTGACCGACTTCTTTCCCCTGGGTTAAATTTACCGTGGTATTTATATCTAAGTTATCAGCTCTCGATGTTGGAAATATGCCCTAGAGGCAATAATAAATGGTTATTATATTTCTTTGTTCATGGTAATTGTCTATTATTTATGCTATAATTGTATTGTCCGGAAATCATAATACATCTGTGAATACATAGACCACAACATGTCCCTAGTAAGCCTCTAGTTGACTAGCTCGTTGATCAACAGATAGTCATGGTTTCCTGACTATGGACATTGGATGTCATTGATAACGGGATCACATCATTAGGAGAATGATGTGATGGACAAGACCCAATCCTAAGCATAGCATAAAAGATCGTGTAGTTTCGTTTGCTAGAGCTTTTCCAATGTCAAGTATCTTTTCCTTAGACCATGAGATCGTGCAACTCCCGGATACCGTAGGAGTGCTTTGGGTGTGCCAAACGTCACAACGTAACTGGGTGACTATAAAGGTGCATTACGGGTATCTCCGAAAGTGTCTGTTGGGTTGGCACGGATCGAGACTGGGATTTGTCACTCCGTGTGACGGAGAGGTATCTCTGGGCCCACTCGGTAATGCATCATCATAATGAGCTCAATGTGACTAAGGCGTTAGTCACGGGATCATGCATTACGGTACGAGTAAAGAGACTTGCCGGTAACGAGATTGAACAAGGTATTGGGATACCGACGATCGAATCTCGGGCAAGTAACATACCGATTGACAAAGGGAATTGCATACGGATTGATTGAATCCTTGACACCGTAGTTCATCCGATGAGATCATCGTGGAACATGTGGGAGCCAACATGGGTATCCAGATCCCGCTGTTAGTTATTGACCGGAGAGGCGTCTCGGTCATGTCTGCATGTCTCCCGAACCCGTAGGGTCTACACACTTAAGGTCCGGTGACGCTAGGGTTGTAGAGATATATGTATGCGGAAACCCGAAAGTTGTTCGGAGTCCCGGATGAGATCCCGGACGTCACGAGAGGTTCCGGAATGGTCCGGAGGTGAAGAATTATATATAGGAAGTCAAGTTTCGGCCACCGGGAAAGTTTTGGGGGTTACCGGTATTGTACCGGGACCACCGGAAGGGTCCCGGGGGTCCACCGGGTGGGGCCACCTGTCCCGGAGGGCCCCGTGGGCTGAAAGTGGAAGGGAACCAGCCCTTAGTGGGCTGGGGCGCCCCCCTTGGGCCTCCCCCCATGCGCCTAGGGTTGGGAACCCTAGGGGGGGAGCTTCCCCCTTGCCTTGGGGGGCAAGGCACCCCTTTCCACCCCTTGGCCGCCGCCCCCCAACCCTAGATGGGTTTTGGCCGGCCCCCCTCCCAACGGGGCCTATATAAAGGGGGGGGGAGGGAGGGCAGCAACCTACAGCCTTGGGCGCCTCCCTCCTCCCCTGCAACACCTCTCTCTCTCTCGCAGAAGCTCGGCGAAGTCCTGCCGGAGAACCGCTACATCCACCACTACGCCGTCGTGCTGTTGGATCTCCATCAACCTCTCCTCCCCCCTTGCTGGATCAAGAAGGAGGAGACGTCGCTGCACCGTACGTGTGTTGAACGCGGAGGTGCCGCCCGTTCGGCACTCGGTCATCGGTGATTTGGATCACAGCGAGTACGACTCCGTCACCGCTCGCGGTCTACAAGGGTATGTAGATGCACTCCTTTCCCCTCGTTGCTAGTAGACTCCATAGATGCATCTTGGTGAGCATAGGAAAATTTTAAATTATGCTACGATTCCCAACACTGGCATCATGAGCCAGGCCTATGCGTAGTTACTATGCACGAGTAGAACACAAAGCAGTTGTGGGCGTTGAGTTTGCCAATTTTTCTTGCCGCTACTAGTTTTTTCTTGTTTCGGCGGTATTGTAGGATGAAGCGGCCCGGACCGACCTTACACGTACACTTACGTGAGACAGGTTCCACCGACTGACATGCACTAGATGCATAAGGTGGCTAGCGGGTGTCTGTCTCTCCTACTTTAGTCGGAACGGATTCGATGAAAAGGGTCCTTATGAAGGGTAAATAGAAATTGGCAAATCACGTTGTGGTCATACGTAGGTAAGAAACGTTCTTGCTAGAAACCTACAAACCACGTAAAAACTTGCAACAACAATTAGAGGACGTCTAACTTGTTTTTGCAGCAAGTGCTATGTGATATGATATGGCCAGAAGATGTGATGAATGATATATGTGATGTATGAGATTGATCATATTCTTGTAATAGGAATCACGACTTGCATGTCGATGAGTATGACAACCGGCAGGAGCCATAGGAGTTGTCTTTATTATTTTGCATGACCTGCGTGTCATTGAAGAACGCCATGTAAATTACTTTACTTTGTTGCTAAACGGGTTAGCCATAGAAGTAGAAGTAATCGTTGGCGTGACGACTTCATGAAGACACAATGATGGAGATCATGATGATGGAGATCATGGTGTCATGCCGGTGACGAAGATGATCATGGTGCCCCGAAGATGGAGATCAAAGGAGCATGATGATATTGGCCATATCATGTCACTATTTGATTGCATGTGATGTTTATCATGTTTTTGCATCTTATTTGCTTAGAACGACGGTAGTAAGTAAGATGATCCCTTATAATAATTTCAAGAAAGTGTTCACCCTAACTGTGCACCGTTGCGAAGGTTCATTGTTTCGAAGCACCACGTGATGACCGGGTATGATAGATTCTAACGTTCGAATACAACGGGTGTTGATGAGCCTAGCATGTACAGACATGACCTCGGAACACACGCAATACACTTAGGTTGACTTGACGAGCCTAGCATGTACAGACATGGCCTTGGAACACGGAGGACCGAAAGGTCGAGCATGAGTCGTATAGAAGATATGATCAACATGGAGATGTTCACCGATCTTGACTAGTCCGTCTCACGTGATGATCGGACATGGGCTAGTTAAACTCGGATCATGTTTCACTTAGATGACTAGAGGGATGTCTATCTGAGTGGGAGTTCATTAAATAATTTGATTAGATGAACTCAATTATCATGAACTTAGTCTAAAATCTTTACACTATGTATTATAGATCAAATGGCCAACGTTGTCCTCAATTTCAACGCGTTCCTAGAGAAAACCAAGCTGAAAGATGATGGCAGCAACTATACGGACTGGGTCCGGAACCTGAGGCTCATCCTCATGGTAGCGAAAAAAGATTATGTCTTAGAAGCACCGCTAGGTGATGCACCAATCCCACAGAACCAAGACGTTATGAACGCTTGGCAATCACGTGCTGATGATTACTCCCTCGTTCAGTGCGGCATGCTTTACAGCTTAGAACCGGGTCTCCAAAAGCGTTTTGAGAAACATGGAGCATATGAGATGTTCGAGGAGCTGAAACTGGTTTTTCAAGCTCATGCCCGGGTCGAGAGATATGATGTCTCCGACAAGTTCTTCAGCTGTAAAATGGAGGAGAACAGTTCTGTTAATGAGCACATACTCAGAATGTCTGGGTTGCACAACCGCTTGTCTCAGCTGGGAGTTAATCTCCCGGATGACGCGGTCATTGATAGAATCCTCCAGTCGCTTCCACCAAGCTACAAGAGCTTTGTGATGAACTACAATATGCAGGGGATGGAAAAGACCATTCCTGAAGTATATTCAATGCTGAAATCCGCGGAAAGGGAGATCAGAAAAGAACATCAAGTGTTGATGGTAAATAAAACCACTAAGTTCAAGAAGGGCAAGGGTAAGAAGAACTTCAAGAAGGACGGCAAGGGAGTTGCCGCGCCAGGTAAACCAGTTACTGGGAAGAAGTCAAAGAATGGACCCAAGCCCGGGACTGAGTGCTTTTATTGCAAGGGAAGTGGTCACTGGAAGCGGAACTGCCCCAAATATTTAGCGGACAAGAAGAAGGCCGGCAACACCCAAGGTATATGTGATATACAAGTAATTGATGTGTACCTTACCAGTACTCGTAGTAGCTCCTGGGTATTTGATACCGGTGCGGTTGCTCATATTTGTAACTCAAAGCAGGAACTACGGAATAAACGGAGACTGGCAAAGGATGAGGTGACGATGCGCGTCGGGAATGGTTCCAAGGTCGATGTGATCGCCGTCAGCACGCTACCTCTGCATCTACCCACGGGATTAGTTTTAAACCTCAATAATTGTTATTTAGTGCCAGCTTTGAGCATGAACATTGTATCTGGATCTCGTTTAATTCGAGATGGCTACTCATTTAAATCCGAGAATAATGGTTGTTCTATTTATTTGAGAGATATGTTTTATGGTCATGCCCCGCTGGTCAATGGTTTATTTTTGATGAATCTCGAACGTGATGTTACACATGTTCATAGTGTGAATACCAAAAGATGTAAAGTTGATAACGATAGTCCCACATACTTGTGGCACTGCCGCCTTTGTCACATTGGTGTCAAGCGCATGAAGAAGCTCCATGTAGATGGACTTTTGGAGTCTCTTGATTACGAATCATTTGACACGTGCGAACCATGCCTCATGGGTAAGATGACCAAGACTCCGTTCTCCGGAACAATGGAGCGACCAACCAACTTATTTGAAATCATACATACCGATGTGTGTGGTCCAATGAGTGTTGAGGCTCGCAGAGGATATCGTTATGTTCTCACTCTCACTGATGATTTAAGTAGATATGGGTATGTCTACCTAATGAAACACAAGTCTGAAACCTTTGAAAAGTTCAAGGAATTTCAGAGTGAGGTTGAGAATCAACGTGACAGGAGAATAAAATTCCTACGATCAGATCGTGGTGGAGAATATTTAAGTCACGAGTTTGGTGCACACTTCAGGAAATGTGGAATAGTTTCACAACTCACGCCGCCTGGAACACCTCAGAGAAATGGTGTGTCCGAACGTCGTAATCGCACTCTATTGGATATGGTGCGATCTATGATGTCTCTTACCGATTTACCGCTCTCATTTTGGGGTTATGCTTTAGAGACTGCCGCATTCACTTTAAATAGGGCTCCGTCGAAATCCGTTGAGACGACACCGTATGAATTATGGTTTGGTAAGAAACCTAAGCTGTCGTTTCTAAAAGTTTGGGGATGCGATGCTTATGTCAAGAAACTTCAACCTGAAAAGCTCGAACCCAAATCGGAAAAATGCGTCTTCATAGGATACCCTAAGGAAACTATTGGGTATACCTTCTACCTCAGATCCGAAGGCAAGATCTTCGTTGCCAAGAACGGGTCCTTTCTGGAGAAGGAGTTTCTCTCGAAGGAATTGAGTGGGAGGAAAGTGGAACTTGATGAGGTGATAGTCACCCCTTCCAAACCGGAAAGTAGCGCCGCGCGGGAAAATGTTCCTGTGGTTCCTACACCGACTGGGGAGGAAGTTAATGATGATGATCATGAAGCTTCGGATCAAGTTACTGAACTTCGTAGGTCCACAAGGACACGTTCCGCACCAGAGTGGTACGGCAACCCTGTCCTAGAAATCATGTTGTTAGACAACGGTGAACCTTCGAACTATGAAGAACCGATGGCGGGCCCGGATTCCGACAAATGGCTAGAAGCCATGAAATCCGAGATAGGGTCCATGTATGAAAACGAAGTATGGACTTTGACTGACTTGCCCGATGAGCGGCGAGCCATAGAAAACAGATGGATCTTTAAGAAGAAGACGGACGCGGATGGTAATGTGACCATCTACAAAGCTCGACTTGTCGCTAAGGGTTATCGACAAGTTCAAGGGGTTGACTACGATGAGACTTTCTCACCCGTAGCGAAGCTGAAGTCCGTCCGAATCATGTGAGCAATTGCTGCATACTATGATTATGAGATATGGCAGATGGACGTCAAAACGGCATTCCTTAACGGCTTCCTTAAGGAAGAGTTGTATATGATGCAGCTGGAAGGTTTTGTCGATCCTAAGAATACTAACAAAGTATGCAAGCTCCAACGCTCAATCTATGGGCTGGTGCAAGCATCTCGGAGTTGGAACATTCGCTTTGATGAGATGATCAAAGCGTTTGGGTTTACACAGACTTATGGAGAAGCCTGTGTTTACAAGAAAGTGAGTGGGAGCTCTGTAGCATTTCTCATATTATATGTGGATGACATACTATTGATGGGAAATGATATAGAATTCTTGGAAAGTATTAAGGCCTATTTGAATAAGTGTTTTTCAATGAAGGACCTTGGAGAAGCTGCTTATATATTAGGCATCAAGATCTATAGAGATAGATCAAGATGCCTCATTGGTCTTTCACAGAGTACATACCTTGACAAGATATTGAAGAAGTTCAGTATGGATCAGTCCAAGAACGGGTTCTTGCCTGTATTGCAAGGTGTGCAATTGAGCACGGCTCAATGCCCGACCACGGCAGAAGATATAGAAGAGATGAGTGTCATCCCCTATGCCTCGGCCATAGGGTCTATTATGTATGCCATGCTGTGTACCAGACCTGATGTAAACCTTGCCGTAAGTTTGGTAGGAAGGTACCAAAGTAATCCCGGCAAGGAACACTGGACAGCGGTCAAGAATATCCTGAAGTACCTGAAGAGGACTAAGGATATGTTTCTCATTTATGGAGGTGACGAAGAGCTCGTCGTAAAGGGTTACGTCGACGCTAGCTTCGACACAGATCTGGATGGCTCGAAGTCACAGACCGGATACGTGTATATTTTGAATGGAGGAGCAGTAAGCTGGTGCAGTTGCAAGCAAAGCGTCGTGGCGGGATCTACATGTGAAGCGGAGTACATGGCAGCCTCGGAGGCAGCACAGGAAGCAGTCTGGATGAAGGAGTTCATTAGCGACCTAGGGGTGATTCCCAATGCGTCGGGCCCAATGACTCTCTTCTGTGACAACACTGGAGCTATTGGCCTTGCGAAGGAGCCCAGGTTTCATAGGAAGACCAGGCATATCAAGCGTCGATTCAACTCCATTCGTGAAAGTGTTCAAAATGGAGACATAGATATTTGTAAAGTACACACGGACCTGAATGTAGCAGATCCGTTGACTAAACCTCTCCCTAGGGCAAAACATGATCAACACCAGGACGCAATGGGTGTTCGATTCATCACAATGTAACTAGATTATTGACTCTAGTGCAAGTGGGAGACTGTTGGAAATATGCCCTAGAGGCAATAATAAATGCTTATTATTATATTTCTTTGTTCATGGTAATTGTCTATTATTCATGCTATAATTGTATTGTCCGGAAATCGTAATACATGTGTGAATACATAGACCACAACGTGTCCCTAGTAAGCCTCTAGTTGACTAGCTCGTTGATCAACAGATAGTCATGGTTTCCTGACTATGGACATTGGATGTCATTGATAACGGGATCACATCATTAGGAGAATGATGTGATGGACAAGACCCAATCCTAAGCATAGCATAAAAGATCGTGTAGTTTCGTTTGCAAGAGCTTTTCCAATGTCAAGTATCTTTTCCTTAGACCATGAGATCGTGCAACTCCCGGATAACGTAGGAGTGCTTTGGGTGTGCCAAACGTCACAACGTAACTGGGTGACTATAAAGGTGCATTACGGGTATCTCCGAAAGTGTCTGTTGGGTTGGCACGGATCGAGACTGGGATTTGTCACTCCGTGTGACGGAGAGGTATCTCTGGGCCCACTCGGTAATGCATCATCATAATGAGCTCAATGTGACTAAGGCGTTAGTCACGGGATCATGCATTACGGTACGAGTAAAGAGACTTGCCGGTAACGAGATTGAACAAGGTATTGGGATACCGACGATCGAATCTCGGGCAAGTAACATACCGATTGACAAAGGGAATTGCATACGGATTGATTGAATCCTCGACACCGTGGTTCATCCGATGAGATCATCGTGGAACATGTGGGAGCCAACATGGGTATCCAGATCCCGCTGTTGGTTATTGACTGGAGAGGCGTCTCGGTCATGTCTGCATGTCTCCCGAACCCGTAGGGTCTACACACTTAAGGTCCGGTGACGCTAGGGTTGTAGAGATATATGTATGCGGAAACCCGAAAGTTGTTCGGAGTCCCGGACGTCACGAGAGGTTCCGGAATGGTCCGGAGGTGAAGAATTATATATAGGAAGTCAAGTTTCGGCCACCGGGAAAGTTTCGGGGGTTACCGGTATTGTACCGGGACCACCGGAAGGGTCCCGGGGGTCCACCGGGTGGGGCCACCTGTCCCGGAGGGCCCCGTGGGCTGAAAGTGGAAGGGAAACAGCCCTTAGTGGGCTGGGGCGCCCCCCTTGGGCCTCCCCCCATGCGCCTAGGGTTGGGAACCCTAGGGGGGAGCTTCCCCCTTGCCTTGGGGGGCAAGGCACCCCTTTCCACCCCTTGGCCGCCGCCCCCCAACCCTAGATGGGTTTTGGCCGCCCCCCCCCTCCCAAGGGGGCCTATATAAAGGGGGGGGAGGGAGGGCAGCAACCTACAGCCTTGGGCGCCTCCCTCCTCCCCTGCAACACCTCTCTCTCTCTCGCAGAAGCTCGGCGAAGCCCTGCCGGAGAACCGCTACATCCACCACCACGCCGTCGTGCTGTTGGATCTCCATCAACCTTTCCTTCCCCCTTGCTGGATCAAGGAGGAGGAGACGTCGCTGCACCGTACGTGTGTTGAACGCGGAGGTGCCGCCCGTTCGGCACTCGGTCATCGGTGATTTGGATCACGGCGAGTACGACTCCGTCATCCATGTTCATTGGAACGCTTCCGCTCGCGATCTACAAGGGTATGTAGATGCACTCCTTTCCCCTCGTTGCTAGTAGACTCCATAGATGCATCTTGGTGAGCGTAGGAAAATTTTAAATTATGCTACGATTCCCAACACTGGATGCATACATTACCGCGCTATTTGCACAGAAATAATCGGGGTATGTTTCAATAACTTTTTATTCGGGTCTAAAGTTACCGCGTTGTTTATACCTAAGCTATCAGGTCTATGATGTGTGAGTTATCATGTTATTGATAAAAAAGTTACCGGAGGTATATTTTATCAACAACCCTCCCCCACCTCTCACCACCGTCGCCAAAGTTATGAGGACTGGGGCACATAAGTTATCAGGTATGCGATGTGTGAGTTGTCATGTTATTCATACGAAAAGTTACCAAAGGGAATATTTCATCAACCACCCTCCTCCCACCCGGTCACCAAAGTTATCAGGACTGGGGCACATAAGTTATCGGGTATGCGATGTGTGAGTTATCATGTTATTCATACAAAAAATTATCAAGGTTATTTTTCATCAACCACCCGCCTCCCACCCGGTCACCAAATTTACCAAGACCGGGGTAAATTAGTTATTAGGCCTACGATGTGTGAGTTACCGTGCTATGCACATAAAAGTTACGGGGGGGGGGGGGTATATTTCATCACCCGTCCTTCGCGAAAAGTACCAGGACCGGGTGCATAAGTCATCAGGTCTATGATGTGTGAGTTACCATGCTATTAGCAAAAAAGTTACCGGAGGTATATTTCATCAACAACCATCCCCCACCCCTCACCACCATCGCCAAAGTTATCAGGACTGGGTCACATAAGTTATCAGGTATGCGATGTGTGAGTTATCATGTTATTCATACAAAAATTTATCAAGGGTATATTTCATCAATTTGTCAAAATTGCGGTACATTAGTGATTAGGTCGTGAGTTACCGTGCTATGCACATAAAATTTACGAGGGGTATATTTCATCACCCGTCCCTCGCGAAACGTACCAGGACTAGGGTGCATAAGTTATTGGGTCTGTGATGTGTGAGTTACCATGCTATTAACAAAAAAGTTACCGGGACCCCCCCCCCCCCCCCCCCCGCCGGCAAAGTTATCAGGAGCAGGGTACATAAAAATATCACATTTGTGATATATTACACAACTTATAATGTAGTAGAAAATGATGTACTCCCTTTGTACAAAGTTAGTACAAAGTCGAGTCACTTATCTTAGAGCGGATGAAATACAAGAGAAGGCCGACAAACAACAACAAAAACCGTTTTCCATTTCCTACCATGGTGTTTAAAAAGGTCACATGGGTACCTTTCATAACACAACAAGTAGTATTAGGCGGGTTGGCTATTGGCATCATACAACCATCAACCGACCTGGGGTTCGAATCCTATTGTCCAATATCATTTTTTACTCGCTGAAACTAACGATTATTACGTGAGAAAAAAAAACAGTGGGCATCATCCTTTGGATCGGGAAGAAAAAACAAAAAAAACAGCAACGACAGCGACGTTCAGTGACAAAAAAAACAACGGACATCATCCTTTCGATCGGGAAAGGAAAATCGAAAAAAAAGAAAAACAGCAGCGATAGCGACCGTTCGGTGGGAGTAGGAGACAGCGACAGCGATCGTACGCGCCTGTCTCTAACTGCCAGTCGGCAGGAAATTAGCTTTTCCGTTTAATGAATACTAGCTTAGATGGTATCCCTTCCTATTTTATGTCAATGTTCCTCCTTAATAAAACTTTTATCGAGAAGATGAATGGCCATCGTCGCCGGGTTTTTTGGAGGAAAGGGAGGAAGAAGCGGGCATACCATATGGTCAAGTGGGCCAGGGTTTGCTGCTCTAAGAAAATTGGTGGTTTAGGTATTAAGGATCTTCATAAACAAAACATTAGTCTCCTTGTTAAATGGTGGTGGAAACTTGAGCCTGGGATGGCCTATGGCAACGCATTGTTCGTGCGCGGTACTTCAAAAGGAAAACTGTTGCCAATTTGCAAGTTCGCTTTTCTGACTCACCTTACTGGAAAGCGATTATGAAAGTTAAAGATAGATATATGGCGGGGAGAGAGGTTAAGACTAATACGGGAGACCTGACAAGGGTTTGGCATGACCCCTGGTTAGGCGAAGTTCCTTTGAGGACCCAGTTCCCTGTTTTGTCTGATGTTTGCTCTGAACAGGACTGTACTGTCGCAGCTTTTGCTAGTAATGGCTTTGTAATGCGCTTTAAACGCATTCTCTTCTGTGAACTGGCTGAGCAGTGGTCTAACATTAGGGAGAAGAGTGAAAAATTTCCCCTTAATAGCCTTCCGGATGCGGTAGGCCGAAAGTTTACTCCAAAGAAGATTTTTACTACTAAGTCTGTGTACATGTGGTTGGAAAAAGACCTCGCTAGTCCTGATTATAAATGGGTTTGGAAAGCGAAGATTCCCTTGAAGATTAAAATCTCCCTCTGGCAACTTTTTCAGAATGCTTTTCTCACTAGAGATAACATGCGCAAAAGAAAGTGTCCTGGTAACCCCTCCTGTTCGTTTTGTCATGATGTTGAAACTACTAGTCATTTATTTTTTGGTTGCACCCTTGCCCGCTCAGTGTGTGTGTGTGTGTGTGGGGGGGGGGGGGGGGGGGGGTTGGTTTAGCTCTGAGGGCATCTAGCTGCCCTAGATCTCTTTGGCAGAGCTGGGCTTGGCTTTATAAATTCCTCCCTGACGGGAGGAGAAATTATATGGAGATTATCGCTGCTATAAGTTGGGGGATTTGGTGCACTCGCAACAAGGCCACTTTTGAGAAACGTGTGATCCGTACGTCTTTAGAGACTGTTTTCACCGTGTGCTCTTTCATGATGTACTGGTTAGGTATGATGAAAGGAGACGACCAAGTGAAGTTCCAGTCTGGAGTGCAGAGGATGGTCAGGCTGGCGACTTCCT
The DNA here is from genome assembly GCF_002575655.3 of Aegilops tauschii subsp. strangulata. NCBI lineage: Eukaryota > Viridiplantae > Streptophyta > Magnoliopsida > Poales > Poaceae > Aegilops > Aegilops tauschii. Next base: position 30,682,443 of record NC_053040.3, on the reverse strand, counting down.
TGGTTGATCGCTCCCATGGCAAATTTGCGCTGGAAGCAGGGAACTGAAGTCTGAGCTTGCGGCTGCTGCACTAGTCTTTTCGATTTCCTTGTCCCTCACTGAGGTTTGATGCCTGCTGAGGTTGATCGGTAGTTTCCTGTTGGGTGTTGCCTATTGGTACCGTAGCTTGTCCTATCTCTTGGATCATATAGGTGCTTGATGGTTAGTGCTAGCAGGTTTTCGCCCCATGGCGGGTGCTTCGTTTTAGAAGTACTCACAGTGGGTTTCCTGCTAGTGCTCCAGCTCGCCCTCCCCTTTCTGCCTCCTGTTGCTTTTGCTCTGGTGTTGGGTGGTCCGGACTTAAAACTTGCCATTGTTGTATTTCCGTTAAGCAATTAATGGAAAGGGCATCTCTTTCACCTTTTGCAGGTGTACCAAGTGTTCAGGCATCTCTTGCACCTTTTGTCCACCCCTTCATTATGTGCTTCTCAGGTAGTATCTCCGTGACTCCCATGAAATCCATGACCTGCGCACGAATAGCAACATTAATCCAGATGTCACATGATGATCCGTTCAATACCGTCGCCTCAGTCATGAAGCAATAACATAGAGTTATGCACTTTTAACGAATGACAGCACAACATAACCGCGTGCTCAAGTTGTCGCACTCACGTAGTAACTGATCACCTCCTCCGTCAACTGTGACTTCATATACCACCCTACACCACTTGTCATGACTCCCTCGGATGGTGAAGCCACACTAGGTACTTCACGCCTTGCTCAACGCACTAGTAGAAAACAGGGCTTAGGTCACAGGGCAGTTTTCACATTAGCCCTGGTTCAGTCACGAACCGGGACTAATGTGAGCATTGGTCCCGGTTCGTGAGCCCAGGGGGCCGGCCGGGGCCTCGTGGGCATTGGTCCCGGTTCGTATGGACCCTTTGGTCCCGGTTGGTGGTACAAACCGGGACCAATGGGCCACGCTCCTGGCCCACCACCCTTTAGTCCCGGTTCATACCACAAACCGGGACTAAAGGGCTGGTCCTAGTTGCGGCCAGTGTTTAGTCCCACCTCGCCAACCGAAGGGCGCTCACACCAGTTTATAAGCCCGTCCCTCTATGCCTTGTTGAGCTTCTATTAAAGTGAAAATAGATGCCCTTATACAGGAAATTTGACTTAAATTCATAGTAAATTTCGTAGAAATTTAGTACGAATTTAGGTTGAATTTTCTCTATAAGTGCATCTATGTTCATTTTTTATATTTATAAAATAAATAAACCTTAATAAAATAAATAAAACTAAATAAACCTTAATAAAATAAAATAAAATAAACTATAGTAACTACAATAAATAAACCTTAATTAATTAAGTAAAAATAGCAGCAAGTAAAATAAATAAAAATAGCAGCAGCGAAATAAATAAAAATAAAATAATTAATGTAAAAGACATAAGTAATTAGAAATAAAATAAATAAGTTTTTTGTTGTAAGTAGAAAGAAAACCTTTTTCAGAGTTCATTTGAAATGCTTTTCAATTTTAGGGTCTTATAGCTCAAAATAATTAGTAAATGCATGAAAAATAACAAATGAAGTCAGAAAGGATTGACAAATGATGATGTGGCTTTGAATGGTGCATTTTGAACACACAAAAAGTCAGGAGTTCAAATAAGTTTTAAAAAATGAAATCCCTTTGTAACAGACGAGTTTCCGGATGAAATCCTGATACTTTGAAAGAGATTGTCCGTTTTGTACACGAAGTGCATCCAGTTTTTGCCGTAACCATCTCAACTTTCTTGCACATGCTATGTGGATGAAATGATGATATCATGCCAACTTTCAACCTTTTCAGAGTTCATTTGAAATGCTTTTCAATTTTAGGGTCTTATAGCTCAAAATAATTAGTAAATGCATGAAAAATAACAAATGAAGTCAGAAAGGATTGACAAATGATGATGTGGCTTTGAATGGTGCATTTTGAACACACAAAAAGTCAGGAGTTCAAATAAGTTTTAAAAAATGAAATCCCTTTGTAACAGACGAGTTTCCGGATGAAATCCTGATACTTTGAAAGAGATTGTCCGTTTTGTACACGAAGTGCATCCAGTTTTTGCCGTAACCCTCTCAACTTTCTTGCACATGCTATGTGGATGAAATGATGATATCATGCCAACTTTCAACCTTTTCAGAGTTCATTTGAAATGCTTTTCAATTTTAGGGTCTTATAGCTCAAAATAATTAGTAAATGCATGAAAAATAACAAATGAAGTCAGAAAGGATTGAAAAATGATGATGTGGCTTTGAATGGTGCATTTTGAACACACAAAAAGTCAGGAGTTCAAATAAGTTTTAAAAATGAAATCCCTTTGTAACAGACGAGTTTCCGGATGAAATCCTGATACTTTGAAAGAGATTGTCCGTTTTGTACACGAAGTGCATCCAGTTTTTGCCGTAACCATCTCAACTTTCTTGCACATGCTATGTGGATGAAATGATGATATCATGCCAACTTTCAACCTTTTCAGAGTTCATTTGAAATGCTTTTCAATTTTAGGGTCTTATAGCTCAAAATAATTAGTAAATGCATGAAAAATAACAAATGAAGTCAGAAAGGATTGAAAAATGATGATGTGGCTTTGAATGGTGCATTTTGAACACACAAAAAGTCAGGAGTTCAAATAAGTTTTAAAAAATGAAATCCCTTTGTAACAGACGAGTTTCCGGATGAAATCCTGATACTTTGAAAGAGATTGTCCGTTTTGTACACGAAGTGCATCCAGTTTTTGCCGTAACCCTCTCAACTTTCTTGCACATGCTATGTGGATGAAATGATGATATCATGCCAACTTTCAACCTTTTCAGAGTTCATTTGAAATGCTTTTCAATTTTAGGGTCTTATAGCTCAAAATAATTAGTAAATGCATGAAAAATAACAAATGAAGTCAGAAAGGATTGAAAAATGATGATGTGGCTTTGAATGGTGCATTTTGAACACACAAAAAGTCAGGAGTTCAAATAAGTTTTAAAAAATGAAATCCCTTTGTAACAGACGAGTTTCCGGATGAAATCCTGATACTTTGAAAGAGATTGTCCGTTTTGTACACGAAGTGCATCCAGTTTTTGCCGTAACCCTCTCAACTTTCTTGCACATGCTATGTGGATGAAATGATGATATCATGCCAACTTTCAACCTTTTCAGAGTTCATTTGAAATGCTTTTCAATTTTAGGGTCTTATAGCTCAAAATAATTAGTAAATGCATGAAAAATAACAAATGAAGTCAGAAAGGATTGAAAAATGATGATGTGGCTTTGAATGGTGCATTTTGAACACACAAAAAGTCAGGAGTTCAAATAAGTTTTAAAAATGAAATCCCTTTGTAACAGACGAGTTTCCGGATGAAATCCTGATACTTTGAAAGAGATTGTCCGTTTTGTACACGAAGTGCATCCAGTTTTTGCCGTAACCCTCTCAACTTTCTTGCACATGCTATGTGGATGAAATGATGATATCATGCCAACTTTCAACCTTTTCAGAGTTCATTTGAAATGCTTTTCAATTTTAGGGTCTTATAGCTCAAAATAATTAGTAAATGCATGAAAAATAACAAATGAAGTCAGAAAGGATTGAAAAATGATGATGTGGCTTTGAATGGTGCATTTTGAACACACAAAAAGTCAGGAGTTCAAATTAGGTTTAAAAAATGAAATCCCTTTGTAACACACGAGTTTCCGGATGAAATTTAAACTATTCAAATTTGGAAACTAATGGATTAACAGAAAGTTTATAATTATTCTGAGCTAAAAGAAAAAAGAATAAAAAAATAAAGCAAAAATCAAAAGAAAATAAATAATTCAAAAAACAAAAAAAATACTGGAAAAATTAAAAAAATGCCACCTAATGGGCCACACAGCCTGCATACGACTAGAAACCCATCTGCACATGGGCCAGGATGCAGGCCCGCAGGCCCAATAGGCCCAACATGGCAATGACAAAGGTAGGCATGTATAATGCCTGCATATTAGAGAGGAGCTCAGCACCTGAGCTGCAGCGCAGCTTATAAACAGGTGCTGAGCTCTCTCAGCTAGCGAGGTGGGACTAAACTTCCCACCGCACCGCGCCAGCACATTAGTCCCGGTTGGTGGCTCCAACCGGAACCAATGCTCCCCTTTGGTCCCGGTTGGTGCCACCAACCGGGACCAAAGCCCTCTGCTTCCCGCCCTTTGCGCTGGTGAAAAAGAGGCCTTTAGTCCCGGTTGATGGCACCAACCGGGACCAAAGGGTGGGTATTGGTTCCGGTTGGAGCCACCAACCGGGACCAAAGCCTTTGCTATATAAGTAGCACTTTGGAAATTTTCTGATTTCCATCGCCAGTGTCCCCCCGCCCGACGACGCCGCGAGCTCGATCTACGCCGCCAGGCTGCCCCGTCGTCGTCGCCGTCGCCCGTGCCCCCGAGCCCACGCCATCGCCCGTCGCCGTCGTCCTCCGCCCCCCCCCCCCGCCGTCGTCGCCGTCGGCCTCCGCCGCGCGCCCCCGAGCCGTCGCCCCGTATAAGTCACCGTCGCCGCCCTCTGCCCCCGGCCCGCCGCGGTCGCCGTCGCCCTCCGCCACCCTGTGAGCGCCGCCCCGATCCCCTCCTCTTCCTCCCTGTAATGGCCGCCGCCGCTGCCGCCGCGCCCCCTAGCTGTTGTAATTTAGATGTGTAGTTAATTTAGTTTAGATTTAGTTAATTTAGATGTGTAGTTTAGATTTTTCATATTTAGAAGTGTAGTTAGATGTGTGGTTAGATGTGTAGTTAATTTAGTTGTTGTAATTTAGATGTATTAATTTAGATGTGTAGTTTAGATTTTTCATATTTAGAAGTCATTTATGTATGTTCATATTTAGAAGAAAAAGAAGGAGAGAAAAAAGGAAAATAAGAAGAGGAAGAAGGAGAAGAAGAAGAAGAATAGGAAGAAGAGGAGAGGAAGTAGAGGAGAAATAAATAAGAAGATGAAAAAGAAGAAAAAAAAGAGTAGAAGAAGAAGAAATAGAGGAGAAGAAGAAGAAATAGAATAATATATTATTCTATTTTTTCTTCTTCTCCTCTATTCCTTCTTCTTCTCCTCTTTTTTTCTTTTTTTTCTTCGATCTCCTCCTCTATTCCTTTCTTCTTCTCCTCTTTTTTTCGTCTTCTTCCTCTTCTATTTTTTATCGGGTATGTCGTTGTCGATATATGTACCCCCCTCCCCGATAACTTTTAGTAAGTACTACTTAGAAAGTGTTTAATAGAATTAGTTAGAAAAATAATAGAACTAGTTAAACTAGCTAGTTTATTTGTAGTAAGTACTACTTTATTCCATTTATAGTAAGGAAATTAATAGAACTAGTTTGTTTTTTTAGTTAAAGCAATTATTCCCGCATCGACGTTGACGATGCCTATCCCGCATCCTCGTCGTCGACTCGGCGGAGGAGGCCGGCTTGATCAGAGGGGCCATGTCCGGGACTGGGCTCCGCCGGGCTGGTTTTGGGAGGTGCTACCTTCCGGTGGGCGTAGGTTGGTGAGGAATCAGCCCGTCGTTGACCCGATCCTTGTTTGGTGGCGCTCGCGTGGGCCAGTGACGGTGCCGAGGCTTCCGGACACCGCGGAGGAGGTACGTCACCGTGTCAGCGAGGTGGACCAGCACGTCCGTCGCTACATGGTTGCGTTGGAGGGCAGGTTCGACAATACCTGGCAGGTTGTTCAGGGATCTCACTGGAGCTATGATCCTGTGATGGTTCCGTCCCTTTGGGTGTCCACCGCCCGCGCCGATGTCCGTCGGGCGCTACTGTTCTAGCTGTACTAGCGATGCTATATGTATGATAGTATTCGAGGTGTATTAGTGATAATATTCGGCGATGTACGAACGCATGGAGATGATGTAGTTTTGCTTATAATTGAATGCATCCTAATTTGAATACTACTTTATTTTGTGATTTGATTTTGCTTATTGAATGCTCAAAGTGGAAAACTACTCCGATCCTACTTTGAATGCTAAAATTGGAGAGCACCATGATTAGTTGATAGCTTATAGGGTTTTTGTTTTCGCAGAAATCTAGGAGCCCCCCGGCCCCTCCATCATCCCCGCCGTCGTCCCCGTCACCGCCCCCTCCGACATCGAGGTGAGACCAGCCAAATCCTCTTTTAGAAAGATAATTAAACGATATTTCGGGTTGACTGTAAGTCTGTCGAGTCTCCACCATATATGAGAGGACGAAGAATCCCGACTGTTGTCGTGGGGGTAGCTTCTCCTTCGTTCCCGTGTGCTAGATAATTTGGTGTAATGCACTCGAGAACGAAAGGAGGAGCTACCATCACCGACGGTCGTAAATGTCAGAGACGAATCAGTGAGGGAGAGTTCCACCATATATATATGAGAGGACGAAGAATCCCGACTGTTGTCGTGGGGGTCGCTTCTCCTTTGTTCCCGTGTGCTAGCTAGACATTTTGGTGTAATGCACACAGGGACAAAGGGAGGAGAGACCATCACCAACGGTCGAATGTATACACCACGTGAGCTGAGAGTTTTTAAGAAAAGACTCGACAAACCAATAGTCAACCCGTGATGAATAATAATGATCTAACTTATGTTTTTTAGTACATATATTTAATTGTAGATGTTTAATATTTGAATTATATATGAACATAGGAAATGTCGTACTCGGACGACGAAAGTCTCCCGGGGGAGTGCGACTGGTGCCACGACGACCGAGGTCAGTGCGACAGGCCTCACCTGGACGAAGATCGGCGCTTCAGTATTAAGCTGGAGGAGACGTTCGATGTTGAAACGGTACGCAACGATGACAAGTGTTATTTTTTCATAATTAAGCACGACTTCAACTATTTCAACGTGTACTTTTCATCTTTTATAATTCGGCTAGCTTATCCCATGCCATGCAAGACGCTACGTCTTGGAGAGGATGGGTTTTGAAGACCATGAAAGTATGGAAACAAAGAAAATTCACCTAATGACCCATCATGATATAGATTTTGAAGTAAAGATGTATAATTCTGAGAGCGTAACCCATTTTGGTTGCAAAAATTGGGAAGCATTTTGCAAGATGTATGGTTTTGATGAGGGTATGCTTGTCAGCATGGATCTTGGTGATCCTAACATCGAGCAAGACAATATGGACATTTGGGTCCTTGTTGAGACGCCTCCAATTCTACCGCTATGTGAGTTTCTCAAACATAGTTATTAGCTAATTTATATTGTTCATTTCAAAATAGTTGACAGCTTATTTTCATTGACAGCTTATTTTGATTGTTCAAACAATGTGCGGAACATGGTAGACAGAACCTACTACACGGATGGCTCTGAGTTAACTTATAAGGAGAAAACTCATCTGGTCGGATTTTGTACTGATATTGAGAATTACAATATCTACAATCAAACTCCTCATCATTATGGTCCTCCATACGTGCCACTAGTGCACGTGTTGAACTACGGTAACTACTATGGAGATACCCTGGTAAGATTTCTTACTATTACGACATCCGTGCATATTTTGCATAGTTCTAAAACTAGTGCATTATCATTGCTAACTATGAAGTTATTACTATGTTTTTCAACAGATAATCCCAGAGGATTGTGTGCCTCATTTGATGTATCAGAATGGTAGGCTTGATGTTTTGAATATACAACCAGGTCATCCTACGAATCTCAACTGTCCATACCGGATTTCTAAAAGAAGTGGAGACATGCAAATCAAAGAATGGAAAAAATGTATGGACAGTCGCAAGGAGCTTCTTGGAAGCAAAAGGAAGCGAGGCGCAAGAATTGGAGACAGGATGATCTCCATTCTCCATAATGGAGAGTCAGGGTCTATATTGTTTTATGCTATTTTACCTTAAAGAGGGTATTTCGGTCCTACCTAATACTGATGATCATGTGCTAAGAACAATTAAGTAGGGTTGGTTCGATGACTGTGAGGATGATGATCGTATGACTTGTTATTAATAACGAGTAGAAGTTGTATGATGATGATTAGTAGGACTTGTTATTATATATGATGATGCATGATGCGTGCATGAAGAGTTATTATATATCAGCGGGTGAAATGAACATGGATTGGATTGAAGTGAAGGCAACATGCATGTGGTGCGTGTCGAAAGTAGTACAATCCAAACTTGATCAAGTCCGGATTAGTATTACTTTCGACATGCACCACATGTTGCCTTCACTTCAATCTAAGCCATGTTTAGGCATAGCAGTACGTAGCGTTGGTAAACCAAGCACGGTGATATAAGAGAGGACACTTCTCTCTAATAGCTACCTAATAGCAACCTAAATTAACCCCCCAATACCCCCAACCCCCCCCCCCTTTCAAAAAAAACAAAAACCTCAGCTCCTGCCAGGTGCTGACGCGTGGATGCCTATTGGTCCCGGTTGGTGGCACCAACCGGGACCAAAGGCCCTCCAGCCTGGGCTCCCCGCACCGGCCACGTGGACGGCCTTTAGTCCCAGTTCGTGTAAGAACCGGGACTAAAGGGCTAGGGCATTAGTAACGACCCTTTAGTCTCGGTTCCTGAACCGGGACTAAAGGCCCTTATGAACCGGGGTAAAAGCCCCTTTTCCTACTAGTGACGGTTCACCAGGCTCAAGGGAGCATGAGCATTCGGGTGACGATGTTGAGTTAAACCGGAGCTCGGCGAACAAGCGAACCAATCATGCCCCCCGCTCAAGGTGTCTAGCGACATCGTCGCTAATGATCCGAGGATTGTGCCCGGTTATAGCAATCTTGGAGATTACCTGCCCGACGATGTACATTATGAAATCATGGAGGTGGATGAACACAAATACCATTACGGGAAGCCTCTCGTCAAAGATGAAATATCTCTAACAACGATGATGCGAAGATTACATGATTGGTACATGAAAACCTGCAGAGAGTCTGATGGTTTTAATACTTTGACGCTGAGAGTTAAACCGGAGCATGACCTCGTTGGAATTGAACTGCTGAATGTTCCATTTGAGGAGTTCTTCCAGTTTTTCAATCAAAAGGCCCTCGATAAATTAACGATCAGCTCTTTCATTGCATGTATTTATAATTATCCTCACTATATTATGCAGATTGAAGATCGCCGAATTGAAGAAAAGACAAATCGGTGATATTGGGTTCATTAACACAAATCTCATAGATGCATATACGGTTGAAAAACAAGGCAAAGAAGCCGAGGGCAACTTGCTACGATCGTTGGTATTAAATCAAAACAAAGATATAATACTCTTTCCTTACAACTTCAAGTGAGTGTTACTGTCTTGTACATATTCGGTTTCCCTTATTAGTCCAGGTTGTGGTAATGTAATTGATGACTTATGCATGCATGCGCAGCTTCCACTATATTCTCCTAGAGATTAAGCTTGAGCAGGGAGTAGTAACCGTCTTAGACTCGAGACGAAAAGATCCCCAGGACTATGCGGACATGACTCAAATGCTTGAGAAGTAAGTTAAATCGATCATTATCCACCATATCGGCAACTTTGTTCATTTCCTGATATGAAGTAATTGTTTTCTTTGTCTGGCAGGGTTTGGAGAAAATTCACCACAAAAGCTCCGGGACTGCCGAAGAAGCTGCAATTTTCACACCCGAAAGTAAGTACTATAGTAGCATGTTCCGCACATCTCCTAGTGATTCAAGCGCTAGTTTCATCAATACCATTTAGCATGCTTGCTTATCAGTTAGATTGACCTCTATTTCTTGTAAAGTGGTTGTGGCAGGAACAAGGGAATGATTTCTGTGGATACTACGTTTGCGAGTCTATCCGCCACATGACCTGTGAGCGGGGCTACTCTGACGAACAATATGAAGTGCGTAAGCAATAATATTCACAATTTTATTTTATTACCATCATTTGTGTCGAGTTTCATTTATTCATATAGATATATGTATTGACCGCCTTCTTCAAATTAGATCTTTCGGATGCGGGATGAACTCCTAGCACCAGATCGTATGCGAGCAATTCAAGAGGAATTGGTGGCATTCTTCCTTGACCACGTGATCGCTGAAAATGGAGAATACTATGTGGATCCTGTGTTCTTACAATTTAATTAGGAGATTATATTGTAGCCGGTAGTGTCAGATAGATATACGAGAACTTGTTGTTCGACCAATCTCTCGGAGAAGGAGAGGTGGTCGATATCACTTCTCTCTGTATGCATATGTTCATGACGATCTTCTGTTTCCTTCATTTTCTTACTAGCTAGCGTGTCTAGTCCTCTCCATGCGTATATAGTACGTAGCGTCGACCAAGCACGGAGATAAGAGAGGACACTTCTCTCTATTAATTAGCTAGCTAACACAATATATGAAACACATAAATTAACCCCCCAAAACCCCCCAACCCCCCCCCTTCAAAAACCACAAAAACCCCAGCCCCTGAAATGCTGACGCGTGGATGCCTATTGGTCCCGGTTGGTGACACCAACCGGGACAAAAGGCCCTGCCTATTGGTCCCGGTTGGTGTCACCAACCGGGACCAAAGGCCCCCCAGCCTGGGCTGGCAGCAGCGGCCACGTGGAGGACCTTCTGTCCCGGTTCGTGTAAGAACCGGGACTAAAGGGTTAGGGCTTTAGTAATGACCCTTTAGTCCCGGTTCGAAAACCGGGACAAAAGACCCTTCCCACCGGGGTAAAAGCCCCTTTTTCTACTAGTGGGAGAACCTGCGGGAAGAAGAAAGAAGAACAAGAACAAATGTAAAGCCGGGGTCCTAGAAGATGCCCCACTAGTAATTTCCCGGAAAAGATTATAGCAACCATACATGTCCATCGGATCTGATAGGAACTCGAATCCATCGCCGGCGCCGTAGTCTCTCCTCTTTCGCCTGCCCACCGCAGATCGCTCATATTTTTATTTTATTTTTTTGTCCATCCCCGTTTCCGCCTTAACTATGGTGGACCCGCGATGCCAGACATCTTCTCCATCAAGTTGCACGCCGTGATGCCGGCCGAAACGTTTGCCCTGTACGGAATCGCTAAATGTACCACCCGAACATGTTGTAGGCCCTCCGTTATCACGCCGTCATGACTGAATGTACGTTGTTGTACGTGCCACGATACTTTATGGGCCCACCATGAACGAGTTCTTCTATTGGTCCGCGTACCGAGATCAAACGCGGCCGTCCTCTCTAACGCCGTCGTCGCACATGAAAACCCAACGGCCGTCTAGTCAGGACTTTGCCAGCGTAATAGGTATGGCCCGCAACCCCATAACGTAATCAACGCCTTGCGATACCAGGAGTGCGCGAGCTCGTCCACGCCTTGCAATTTCCGAAGAACTCGTAACATTTTTTTTATTTTCTATGGAGACACTGCTGTCCTAGGGTAACAGGAAACATCAAATGATCATTTCATAAGAAACTCTTGTTATTGGCAAGGGAAAGAATAAGCACAGTTCTGAAACAATGGTTCGTGGACCTGCAGCAGTGGGGTCGACAACACGGGGGATGAAGGAGGCATAACCTTGGTTGAAGGAGGAGTACGAACACCAGGCTGTCACCGTCACTACCGCCGATGGGGCAAAGTGCTCAATGCAAGGGAAGAGGGCGGCGTCGCTCCCGGTCGCTGGATCGAAGGCTTCGCCCAACGTCACCACCTATTAGTCGCGAGAGCGGGCGACGAGGGTTTCCTCCCCGACCTATGGAGGCATGGAAATCTCAGCCGTGGAAAGGACACGGAAAGATTCGACATCCTTCCCCTTCGTTCCCCCGGCTCAGATTTAGCTAGGGGTTTCCCCACCCAGGGAAAGGAGGGGTGTCCTCCCCTGGTTACCAAACGAGCCCTGACGGAATATATTTTTACCTACCATAATAAAGTGCTGCTCACAGCTGCATGTTAAAAAGAAGAGAAAGAAAACGACCACCAGTGAGCCCAACGAGCTTATCAGAAAGGTGTGTCGTTGCTGGCAAAAAAGATGCGCTTATGGGAGTATTTCACAACAGTAATAATAAATAAAATATGAAATAACCAAAACAAGTTGGGTCAAATAGTACTCCCTCCATACCAAAATATAACACATTTCTGCAGTTCAATTACTCCCTCCATACCAAAATATAATACATTTCTGCAGTTCAAATTGAACTGCAAAAACGTATTATATTTTGGTACAGAGGCAGTAGTATATATCAAGCCTAGCAAGGCACGAGCTTCCGCTGCAGTTCGGAGCTGATTCACAGTTGCGAAAGATCAGACCAGTGTTTGTGGCCAGGGAGGGATTAAAGACGACAGTTTCACGGGCGTTGTTTCCAGTTGAGGAAGCATCGAGACAGTTCTACTACTACAACAACAACAACTACTACTACTACTACTACTCATTTCTAGCGCAAAAGGACAACAAGGAAACCGGTATCTCGCTCCAGTGCAGTAAACGAATGGATATTCCAAATGACTATCTTAATTGCCACAGTGGTTTCCAATTGAGTGGGAGAAAACTTGCTCAGCCTCAGCATAACTGTGTCTTCCAAATGACTCCACTCTGGTCGCCTTCAAGTTACAGCAGCTAAACCCTAAACCATGAGCCTACAGTTGGCAGCCTGGGCACAAAACAGCAGTCTGGGATTGCCTGCGATAGAAATTGCCACATTTTCAGTCAGACTGATCGAGAAACAAGCTAAGAAATAGATATCTACAATAATATGGTTACAGAACCACAATAATATGGTTTCAAGTGAGTTAAACATCTCCAATAACCATGCAAGCGCAGATATGTGAACAGTCAAGTCCCAGAAACCCTTGAAATTTCTTCCAATACAACTGCTTTTTGGACCGAGTGTGCTCAAATACTACACCTTAACACCGGAGGAAATAAAAAAGGACAAACAAAACTAACAGGTTAACATTCATTGTAATGATTATGTTGTGGGGAATCATCAAAATGTACACTACTTTCACCCGACATAGTAGTCCTGTGCTGGTTTCTGAAATACTCCCTCCGTCCCACAATATAAGACGTTTTTGCAAGCTATGCTAGCATGCAAGCACATCTTATATTATGGGACGGAGGAAGTATTTCCTTCACAAAAGATAGTTAAAGCTAAAACGGGGCATATTGCCAACAAAAGCTGCACCCACTACTCCGTGCACATTCCATTCACCACAATGGCGATAGAACCCATCCCGATCGTCTTCGTCCTCCCCCGGATATAAGATTCTACCACAAGATTGAACTTTTACTTGCATACCATACGCAAATGAACTAGCGGCTGCAGCAGAGCGCAGGGCTTATGCATTTCACATGTTTATCCCTTTGCTCCTCTCACCAGTTCGGCGACATCTACAGGCAGCACAGGTCACACAATCTCTTCCCTCCTCCTCCCTTCGTCAGCCAACCATTGTCACAGTCGCCGTCAGCTGCAAGGCCGTGGATTCCATATCTGCCACTACCTTAACTTTCTGCAAAGGTCCACTGGCCACCATTACCATCAGAGATCCAAATCCACCTATGCATCTTTGTCATTCACACCTACCTTAGTCATGCTCCTGGCTGTTAGCCTCTCAACGCCCATTGTGGCACTGCTCGGAAACAATGCTGGTGCAATGCGTTGGAGATGCAAGAGGACGTCCTAGCTAGCACCTGAGGGATTAGGTGCCGGTGGCAGGAATGAAAGAAGACAAGCTAGATGGGCCGAGTAGGAACTGTGACTGGGATTAGGTGTTCCTTATTTTATATGCTAGCAGAGATGGGTAAATAACGCTAGTTCCCCTAGCAAGGTCATGTCTCGAGACACGCTCATCCCAACCACTGATTCCAGATCGGACCAACTAGACAAAGTTGGCTCACCCCATCCCTCATCTCTCTTACCGAACAGACAAAAAGTGGATGATAATGGCTCAAGAACAAGTACCTTTTGCTATTAGCATTCACAGTACATCTAATAGTGTTCTTCTAATTCAAGGCCCACCATTGTTATTTCTTATTTCCAGTAACTAAAATCGTTTATAGATTTTTCGTGTCCTGAAGCAAAAAAAGATAAACTTAAAATAAAATGGTCTAACAAAATACCTCACTGGTTCTGGTTGACCACATCCATGGCATCCACTTCAGCGGCCGCTTTCAAGTCCAAAAGCAAACGAGGATGTCTAAGATGAACAACAACATCAACACTAACAAATGGAAGCTGCAACAAAAAGAAGTTCTAAGTTAAATCGTTCATTACGAATACACATCTCTACTATTAAAGGAGAATTGAACGTCGTGATGGTTCGACCTCGCTTTAACCCCCTCCTATCGATAGCTACCTCGCACATCCCGCACGATTTTCTTTTTTCTTTTTTTGCTTCGAGGCGTCCCGCTCGAGCACGACCCACCAAAGCTGAGAAACAGAAACCGAAAGAGAAAACAACCGCGATCCACGAACTCACCCATGCCCCCATCTCTCGGAACCCCTCCATCCCGATCGCATCTCTCTCCTTGGAAAAATTGCCGCCGCGCGCCCACCATCCTGTGCACGCCATTTCGCCGGTCTAGATCCTGATCCGTCGCGAGGAGCCGTCCCTCAAACTGCAGCGCCACGGCCGAGCCATCTCAGAAGGAGGCAAGACGCCGTCTCACTAACTTTCAAAAAAGACGTCGTCTCACTTCCTCGCCTTGCTGCGGCCATCCAGGACGCGCTGCCGCCGCTGCTGAGCCATCTCACCTGGCGCCGCCGTCTCACCTCCTCCGTCCCGGACGCGCTGCCGCCGCAATCGGCCCATCTCACTTCGCGCCTTTCGTCGCCAAACAGGCAAGCCGTCGTCTCACCTCCACCCTCGTCTCTATTGCGGGCGGCCCCGCCCCTGTACAGCAGCAGAGGAAGCGGGCGTGAAGGCTGGAGCTGGAGGCCGCACTGCTGTGTTTGCCGGCAGGAAGCACGGGAGGCGGGTGGCCATGGAGAACGGCCACACTGTTCAAGCGCCAGACTCTGTTGTCGACCTCCTCATCTTCAGGCCCCACCCCGAGCTCGACCCTCCGCAGCCATCTCGTTCTATGTTGAAGCACCGCCTGGATATCATTTTCGCCGGTCTAGATCCTGATCCGTCGCGAGGAGCCGTCCCTCAAACTGCAGCGCCACGGCCGAGCCATCTCAAAAGGAGGCAAGACGCCGACTCACTAACTTTCAAAAAAGACGTCGTCTCACTTCCTCGCCTTGTTGCGACCATCCAGGACGCGCTGCCGCCGCTGCTGAGCCATCTCACCTGGCGCCGCCGTCTCACCTCCTCCGTCCCGGACGCGCTGCCGCCGCAATCGGCCCATCTCACATCGCGCCTTCGTCGCCAAACAGGCAAGCCGTCGTCTCACCTCCACCCTCGTCTCTATTGTGGGCGGCCCTGCCCCTGTACAGCAGCAGAGGAAGCGGGCGTGAAGGCTGGAGCTGGAGGCCGCACTGCTGTGTTTGCCGGCAGGAAGCACGGGAGGCGGGTGGCCATGGAGAACGGCCACACTGTTCAAGCGCCGGACTCTGTTGTCGACCTCCTCATCTTCAGGCCCCACCCCGAGCTCGACCCTCCGCAGCCATCTCGTTCTATGTTCAAGCACCGCCTGGATATCATTTTCTCCTCCCTGCAGCCAGCTCCCCCCTGATCTCCTCCGCAACGTGCTGCTCCATGCATTGGCAGCTATAAAAGGTATCGAGTGTGGCATCTATCTCCCTCCCAACTCCTTTGTGTTCTTTATCTTTCAAGAGAATGTGAGATATTTAATGCTATTTGTGGAGAGTGTGTCGTAATGTTGAGTTATTGTGCACAATTTTTTTGCTACTGTGTACAATAGTTTTACAGAATGTGCTATTGTCGATTCTGCAGGAATATTTCTGCTATTTTGCAGATTTGTGCTGTCATGGATTGTGCTTCTTTTTCTTATTAAATGATGTAGTTTAAAACAAGATCATGCCTAAATCAGTTTGCCCATGAAAGTGCAGCCCTAGCGATGGATTCGAACACCGGCAGCCATGTGAGCGCCCATAGCTGTGGACATGGACGCTTGCGGCGAGAGACGCAAAGCAGGAGCACACTGCTTGCCCTTTATTGAGTTAACCATGGTGACAGCTCAGGTGGTGTCGTCCTTGCTAGATTTGCACGTCAATGGTGTCGTAAATTGTAGTGATAGATGTACTAACACTAATTGTTTTGCAGATGGGGAGAATATAGATTGTAAAAGAGCCTTTATTTTGTTCTTCTTATCTAGGACAGGAGAAGTTAATTCTCACTTGTTTAAATTACTGGTTCGTATTCCATTAGGCAAAGTGGCTTGAAAATAGACTGTCTTTACTCTTTCTATGAGACATAGGGCCGCAAATTTTCTTTAAAAAAGAGGATCCAGCCAATTTGTTTTTCATTTTTTCCTTGAGATAATAATATCCTATATGCTCTACTGGGTCATCTTCACACTACAGGTTGTTTCAGCTAATGGTTATCACTGAGGTCCTGCTGTTAGCTATGCAATCCAATGATGGTCAGATACGAAATGTTGTAGAATGAAATATCCAACAATTTGAGGAGTAGAGTTTTTCAGTTTATGCAAGCACTTCATCTTCTTCATTAGAGACCCTAAAGGTAATTTCTCAATGGCACGCTTCTGTGTATTCATCAATGAGTTGAGTTGATGGTTAGAATTTGGGAAACTTGTGAAGCTTCAAGAACAAAATTTAAATTTGGTCATTTAAGTTCTGGGGTTGCTAGGGCGACAGAAAACCCCTCCTCCGTTGGTTGACGACGATGAGGGACAAGGGATTTATAACGATGGTGGCGAGACAACTGACAAGGTTGAATCAGAGTCAGTGGCTAGCAATAATGGTGAGCAACATAAATTTATTGTTCCGTAGCAACGCACGGGCAATCAACTAGTATTTATACATATACGCAGATCCACCTGCAGCTTGAGTTCTATCTGATGCGTGTAAAGTCCGCTAATAAATCGTACAAAGTCCTTTCTATTATCAAAATTGTAAGGAGCAATATTGTTCTTTACACGGTACTTTTCCATTGCCTCCAATAGCAATGGCGAATTAGCCTGCCATTCTGTGTTCCATGGCATATCCAGCGCAGATGGAGAAGCCCAAAACTTGTTACAGAATGCTTCTGTGGACCAAACTGCTGGCATCTCATAAGCACAGAAGGTTCTCTTTTTATTATCATCCCAGAAAAACACATGATCTTGATTCTTCTGTTTCATTGTGCTTAATGATTCCCTGAAAATTCATGAAAACAGTGGAACTATGTCATGACAAACAACTAATATCACCAACCAGCTGAAGAGCACTATTGTTTCGCTAGAACAATCGTTCAACTTTTCGGTCAAAGAAACAACAAGCAAGCAACTTACATGCCATTAACAGCTCTCAACCTACGTGCGAGGTCGTCTAGTAGACAGCATGCCTCGGGCTTGACACCAGGATACTCTTCCTTCACACGTCTAGATACCTTCTCAAGATCATGGGCAAGAGCGTGACAGTCCCCGATCTGGCATTTCAGAAGACTTGTGTTCTCTGAAACAAGGTATGCAACTTAAGAAATTAACGCTATATTACTTTTCAGCCGGAAACTAAACGTGTAAATATTTTTCCGGATTGTACATCAATCGTCAGAATAGAAATTGGTTTACTAAGAAAGCATTTCTGGTAAACTTACTTCTGTCTTCAAAGTTGCACAATTTAAGTGTCATTTTACCATCAACTTTGTCCTGGTGGTAAGCTGTTGTGTTCCATGAAAAATTTCCATGATAAAGATCACTCTTGAAAATAAAATCCAAGCCATCAAGCGATGCACTACAAAAAAAATATACACAGTCAATCATACTTATTGACGAAAAAATTAAAATATACTAATAAGCATGGCAACAAACCTCACTAATTCTTGAAATGGCTGAGATGGAACCAATCCGATTTCTTTATTGACCAAAAATTTGACATCTGCAAACAGCTCTACAATATAACCTGTATATGGCTCCACAAAAGCTCGAAGACCTCCAGCTCCATCCTTCTGAAAGAAATGCACCGCAAGGATATTTTCATGCTGCAATTTCTTCATCCTCCCTAGGCTCTCCATTTGATCGTCATCTTTTATTTCAAGTAGAATCGGGGGATAATTGGTGGGTTTAGCAGTGGACACCACCTCCGAAGAAGGCATCTCCAAATGGGAAGTGCCCAATCCTGTTACTGGATTTACACTACCTCTATGCAGATTAAAGGGAATGGAAGGATCTTTTGGTCCCGCATCACTTGATTTGGTGTCACTTGATTGGGAGCCACTTGGTTCGCGGTCACTTGACATTAGAGCTGTAGAAGTGGAAGCGTAATGAAGAAGAAAGATTGAGAAACCAATATGTGTCCAAAATCAGAAATCTAATTCCATCTGAATGTGTTGAACGAGAAAATGCACACCTAAACTGTTGGGAAGTCTGCAGTTAGGTTACTTGAGAAATCTTAGAAGCTTGAATAGGAAGGCTAACATAGAGCTTAAGAAGATTCCCTATTCTAAACGTACCAACCAAAGTTGGGCCTTGGTAGTATTCACTATTCGGTATAGCCAGAGAAGAGAGAAAGAACCAATAGGCAAGGCATTAATTAAAGACCTTCTCAGTAAAGACAGGGTTTTAGGTACAACATTAATGCAGTGCTCTTACAACAATGCAGCTGCATTCAACAAAAAAAAGAATAAGCCCTTTACCAAACAAAATGGCACATAAGTAACACGAACAGAGAGTAAAGTATATGCAGAATGAGGTTATAAATGCATCAGTGAGACAGTGACTAACTAAAGCTTGAATACAGCAACTAGGATTGAGTATAGCACCCAAAAAGGTGTACCCCTAACAGATTGTAGCTTATCTGCGTTATTTAGTGGATGTATCAAGAAGCTGTAAACAAGGTCGCAGGTGGCATATTATGAATCCAAGAGAAGAGTAAAGGCCATGTCAAGAAAACAAACAAGGTGATTGATGTGTGTGTGTGTGTGTGTGTGTGTGTGTGTGTGTGTGTGTGTGTGTGTGAGAGAGAGAGAGAGGCGGGGATTAGCATTTGGTACAGACCTTGCTACTTGCGCGCGGTGAAGAATAGGGTTCCGGTCGAGACCTGGGCGCGGCGTAGCAGTTGTCGAAGACGGCGCGGTCGGTGCGTGTTGATGGTGGTTGAAGACGGGATCCGTGAGGCCCTTTCGAGGACGGCGCGGTCGGTCGTGTCCCAGATCTGTGACGACTCGCTGCGGATCCAAATTGGTGATAGGGTTAGGGAAAAAGAAACACATGTGCTAGGGTTTGAGAGGAGATGAAACAGAGCAATCTTACAGGGGAGGAGATAGGATAGTTCACCGCCGACGGATGCCCACGGTCGGCGACGAGGGTTCGCGGTGGGTGGAGCACCGCGGATGCGAGGAGGAAGCGGCGGGGGCTGTAGGAGACATGTCTTTTTTTTAGGCAGGCCCAGTAGATATACATAGGCCACGTGTTTTCCCCTCTCGTTAGGGTTTCTCTACTCTCGGCGATGGCGGCGTCCTTCCCGTAGAGATCTTATCTACCCTGCCCTTCCAAAACCGCCGACGATTGCTGGGCCTCCTCGGGGGTCTCGGCTTCGGTGGGAATTGAGTACCGGAGTTAGGGATCATACCGCTCGCGGCTCAAACAACCTCGGGCAAGAGAATCATGGAGGAGACTGCGTCGAGTTCAGGCATGGCCAATTCTGATCTGGAAGCAATGATGGCAGAGGTGGGGCTGAAAGAGGATGAACTCCAGGATGTGGTGGTGGACGAAGGCGATCTGCCGGAGGAGGCAACTTGGTGGATGGCGATTGCTAGGGTTCACACCGAAAAATCCTACAGCCAGTATTGGTTCTATAGGAATATGAGAGTGGCCTGGGACTTCGCACAGGAGGTAAAGATCAGACCGCTCGAGGAGAATCTCTACTCGATGCAATTTTCATGTCTCGGTGATTGGGAAAGAGTGATGGAGGAGGGACCATGGTCCTTTAAGGGGAAGGCAGTGGTAATGGCTCCGTATGATGGTTTCACGAAGCCTACCCTTATCGAGTTAAACAAAATTGAAATATGGATACAAATTCATGATCTTCCAGATGGTTTCTTCCCCAAAGTTAAGGCCTTATCAGCAACTGTGGGTGAATTCATATTTGCCGAACCAAAGTCACAAGACTTTGAAGAGAATTTTGTTCGTGTTCGTGTAAGGATTGATGTAACCAAGCCTCTCAAGAACGCTGTTTCACTTGTGATTAGGAAGAAAGACACTATGGAACGGGTAATCTTCAGGGTGAAATATGAGAGGTTACCCGATTGGTGTGCTGTATGTGGTAATTTAGGACATCTGTTCAAGGAGTGCGGAGATGGGATCCACCCTCCCAACGCGCTGGTTTTCAAGGATCTCAAGGCAAACTGGTTCAGAGGACCGGGTAGAGGGCCTGGAGAAGGAAGTGGATCTAGGGGAGGCCGTGGCAGGGGCCGTAACGGAAGAGGGGGAGGCCGCGGTAGCACGCTGTTCAATCCCCACAGCAGCCAGGAACATGAAGATACGGAATTTTCAGGGAAGGATGTCTCCATGCAGGATGCAGAACAGAACAGGAAGAGAGGGGCAGTAGTGGCAGTAGATCCAAAGAAAGTCCAGAAGGATCCAACCAAAGCGGGTGCTGCAATGCCTTTGATGCTTCTCCCTTCGGAGTCCCCGTCTAGTCCTCCGCCTAAACAGGAATAGAAGAGGAACAAGCCAAGTCCAACTGCGAGTGAAGGAGGTACGGGGAAGAATCCAGTCCTCAACAAAAACTCTGATGCGCGTGTGGCGGGCCTCCCAGGGGGTCGCGCCTAGCGCAATGAGTCTGCTTGTATGGAACTGTCGTGGGGCTGGCAAACCCGCGACAGTTCGTGAGCTTCGTGACTTCACGAGGCAACTTGCCCCCTCTATAGTTTGCATTCTCGAAACCCAAATAGAGGGATCTCGTGTTGAGAACATGGTTGGCACTTTAGGTTTCAATAAAAGTTTTGCTGTTGGAAGCTCTGGTAGGAGTGGAGGATTAGGCATTTTCTGGAATGAGGAAATAAGGCTTGAGATTATTGGTTATTCTGAGTATCATATCGATGTGATGGTTAATGAATTAACACCCACAAAAACTCGCATTACCTTTTTATATGGGGAAGCTCAAGTCCCTGAACGATACAAAACATGGGACATGCTCCGAGGAATTGCGGGAACAGGAAACGATCCCTGGATGGTAATAGGGGATTTGAACGAGGTCTTGCATGGATACGAACATGACGGAGTTGGTAGCAGAAGCCAGGCGCAAATGGATGGATTCCGTGATGCACTTGATACATGTGGTCTATCTGATATTGGTTACACAGGGACTGACTGGACATTTGAGAAAAAAGTTGCTGGGGGTACGTTCACGAGAGTGAGATTAGACAGGTGTGTAGCAAATCCAGAGTGGGCATTTTCCTACCCATCAGCTAAACTAGAGCACAAAGCAACGGCGAGCTCAAATCACATAGCGTTGCACCTACGTTTGGATGGTTTGCATGCATGCAGTGGGTCCCCAAAGCCATTTAAATATGAGGTGTGCTGGGAGCGGGATCAATCATTGCCACCAGTGATCAGGGAAGGATGGGAGAAAACAAATGGTGACTCGATGCCGGCGGTTCGCGCCAAGCTACAGGGCCTGTCGGCTGACCTATCGCATTGGGAACGCACACAGTTCAGCAGTGTCCGGCGGGAGATAGCTAGTTTAAAAAATGAATTAAAGATTCTGCGGGAGATCCCAGGAAGGACTGAACCGAGCCGGGAGGAAACTAAGGTAGCTGACCGTCTAGTCGAGTTGTTCCATCGGGAGGAGATCCTCTGGCGGCAACGAGCACGAGTTGAATGGCTGGTCCACGGCGACAAAAATACTTATTTTTTCCACTTGCGAGCAAGTCCTCGGCGACGGAAAAACCAAATAAAATCGCTTCAGCGGCCAGACGGGAGTTTGTCAGAAGATACAAGTGAGATGGAGGGACTAGCTACAAACTTCTATAGCAACCTGTATACATCAGAGGGTGTAACCAACATTGAACAGGTTCTCCAAACGGTGCCCGTCAAAGTAACTCCAGCGATGAACAATTTGTTGAATGCTCCTTATACACATGAGGAGGTCAAGGTGGCTCTTTTTCAGATGTTCCCGGGTAAGGCACCGGGGCCTGACGGTTTCCCGGCACATTTCTTTCAACGTCACTGGGACGTTTGTGGACAGGAGGTAACGGCTGCGGTCCTTCGCATAATTGATGGCACTGAATCGGCTGAGTGCATAAATGAAACATTGCTGGTGCTAATCCCGAAGGTAAAAAACCCATCTTCTTTATCACAGTTCAGGCCCATATCCCTCTGCAATGTGTTATATAAAATTGCGTCCAAGGTCATATCCAACAGATTGAAGGTGATACTACCTGATATTATCTCAGAGGAACAATCAGCTTTTGTTCCTGGCAGACTCATCACAGATAACATAATAGCTGCATATGAGTGCTTACATTTTATGAAGAGGAATAAAGCTGCCAGAAACAGGTATTGTGCGCTGAAACTAGATATGATGAAAGCATATGACAGAGTCGAATGGGATTATCTACAAGCTATAATGCTGAAGCTCGGTTTCACGGAAAGATGGGTGGACATTGTTATGGGACTGGTGAGGACAGTCAAATTTTCTGTGTTATTTAATGGTAAGAAGCTAGAGGAGTTCCAACCTTCACGTGGAATACGTCAGGGAGACCCAATTTCCCCATATTTATTCTTGATAGCAGCGGAGGGCCTTTCGTGCCTTTTAAAATCTATCGATGAGTCATCAAACTTGAATGGGATACAGGTAGCTAACACAGCTCCGCCTGTAAACCATTTACTTTTTGCAGATGACAGCCTGCTGTTTTTCAAGGCTAACTTTAATGGGGCTAATGAGGTAAACCAGGTGTTGAACACTTATTGTCAAGCATCGGGACAATGGATAAACAATGAGAAGTCGTCAATATTTTTTAGTAAGGGTTGTCCTGATAGTGTGAGACAGGAGATAAAAACCTTGCTGCATGTTCCAAATGAGGCTTTGAGTGCAAAGTATCTTGGGATGCCAACAGAAGTAGGGGCTTCAAAGAATGGGGCTTTCAAATATTTGAAGGAGTATTTATGGAGCAAAGTTCAGGGATGGATTGAGAAAACTTTATCATCGGCAGGTAAAAAAGTGTTAGTCAAATCGGTTGCCCAAGCAATACCAGTTTACTCTATGTCCTGTTTCAAGTTGCCTAGAGGATTGTGTGAGCATTTGAATATGTTAATCCGTAAATTTTGGTGGGGCAGCAAGGATGGTCATCGAAAACCAAATTGGGTGTCATGGGAGTCAATGACCCAGCCTAAAAGTATGGGTGGTTTGGGCTTTAAATACTTTGAGTTATTTAACCTGGCACTACTAGCAAAGCAGGCATGGAGGATTCTTCAATCTCCAGATTCTCTGAGTGCTAAAATTCTCAAGAGTGTCTATTTTCCAAATATTTGTATTCTTGATGCAGACTTGGGGAGCCATCCGAGCCAAATTTGGCATGCGATCATTGAGGGACATGATTTACTGAAACAAGGCCTACTAAGGAGAATAGGCAATGGAGAGAACACCAACATCTGGGCGGACAATTGGATCCCGAGGAAGGAAATGTTGAGACCATATGGAAGTCGCCAGAACAACCCGCCGGCTCTTGTATCAGACCTTATTGATCAAACAGCAGCAGTTTAGGATATGCATAGATTACAGGAAATCTGCCTCCCAATTGATATTCCAGCCATACTAAACATACCTTTGTGTACTACAAACGTACATGATACATGGGCTTGGTTTTTCGAGAAAAATGGTTATTTTTCAGTAAGATCAGCGTATAGGATGCTGCTGGACAAGAAGTACAGAAGGAAAGCTTGGATTGATGGCGTTCCTCGAGCAGCGAACGTGACGCTGACTCTTGGAAAATGCTTTGGAAAACTTCTGTCCCGGGAAAGATTCGGATGTTTCTATGGAGACTTGCTAAACACTCCTTGCCTACAGAAGATGTCCGTGCTCATAGGAAGATGGCGCCATCCAGTACTTGTGGTTTGTGCGGTGCAGAGGACTCATGGAGGCACTCCTTGCTTGAGTGTTCGATGTCTAGATGCATATGGGCCATGGTGGACGGAGAACTGGCAGAACATTTATGTGAAACCACGGAGCCTAGCGCGAAACAATGGCTATTTTTGATGATCGATACGCTATCCCATGCAGCGATTGTTCGTGTAGCAGTCACCTTATGGGCTACTTGGTGGGCTCGTCGCAAGGCAATCCACGAGGCAATTTACCAGAGCCCTTCTTCGACACATCAGTTTATTTCTAGGTATTTGGCTGACCTGGAGCTTCTGCCGCAGAGATTGGAGATAGCTACCCGCCAGCCCAGAGGAGGACCTGTTCGTCCCAAGGCACCACCATCGGGATTCTCAAAGATTCATGTTGATGCTGCAGTTTCCAAACTACATAACCGCGGAGCAGCTACTGTTGTGTGTAGGGACAGCTTTGGTAACTATGTTGGAAGTTCAGCGCTCGTTATACATGGAATAACAGACCCGGCAGTCTTGGAGGCAATTGCATGTCGCGAAGGACTGTCGCTGGCGCAAGATCTTATGCTACAAAACTTTGTGTTGGCTTCTGACTCTAAACAGGTGGTAGATGACGTCAAGAAATCAAGCCAAGGAGCTCATGGAGCTATTATTACTGAGATTAGACAACGTTTATTACTTTTTAATTGTAATATAACTTTTGAAGCAGATCCGCGAACAAGGATGCCGATAGGTTATCCAAATTTGCTCAATCCTTAGATCAGGGGCGTCACGTCTGGTTTGGCGCACCCCATGATCCGTTTTGTATCCCACACCATGTGGACTTTGAGTAATAAATTTGGTTTAACCCCTCAAACAAAATGAAGGAGATGGAAGAAAGAAAGATGAAGGGAATGGGATTGTTTTTCTTTTTGATTTTGAGGCAACTACGACAGAAATTACCCCCTCTTTTTTTTCAAAATTTAGAAACATCATTTTGAATCTATAAAAAGCTTGTTTTTTAGTTTTTCAAAAACGGCCTATATGCAGCCCGAGCTACATTTACCCGCACTGCAACTAGCACACCCAAGGCAGAAGCCCCAATGCTGATGGGGGTGAGGAACCACGACAACGCATCTAGGGAATAGAACGATGCCCTAAGAGGCACTAAATAAGCCGCGCGACTGGAAAAAAATGGTTTTTTAGCGCGCGCGGGGCTGAATCGGCAGCTTCAGCAGACGCGCTAAAACCGTGCGCTTGCTAAAAACCACTCCACGCGCCGAATGTAACTGGCTCGCGCGCTGCATTTTTCGAGCGTCCACTACTGCGCGCTGTACAGCGACTCTCCCGTGCAAATGTCCACCAACCGCCGGATCTGAAATATCCACTCGCGCGCGACTTCCCCATCCTCTCCGACGACCCGTCGGCGCTTCCCC
Organism: Aegilops tauschii subsp. strangulata; assembly: GCF_002575655.3. Taxonomy (NCBI): domain Eukaryota; kingdom Viridiplantae; phylum Streptophyta; class Magnoliopsida; order Poales; family Poaceae; genus Aegilops; species Aegilops tauschii. The sequence goes on along the minus strand of NC_053040.3, from coordinate 30,656,978 downwards.
CCGCTGTTCCCCGCCGCGCGCGCCGCTTCCCCCTTTCCCCGGTGGCCGCCATTGCTTCCTCCGTCGTGGCCGCCCCTCGAGTGCCCCGTTCCGTGTACTAACAGCGCCCGGCAGGGGTTTGCAGCTAGACGCCCACAAGGTGTTTGACAAAACGCTTGCAAGCTATATATTGCTTCTAACTTCATTTTTGTAGATGAATTCAGGGCATGTTGTTTGTAGTGTTAAATTCTAGTTTGAATTCAAATTTGTAGATGAGTTCGTCCCATGATTCTTCCGATGAAGAATTTGATCTTCACGAGGAGGAGGGCCTCGCAATGGTCCTAGCTATGCACATCAACAAAAAGCTAAAGCACGGTGGTTCGGTTTTTGGTCGTCAGAAAATATGGAGGGAAAGGATTGATGCCCATGACAGATTGATGAGGAACTATTTTGCGAAGAATCCCACATACCCAGAGTCCTACTTTCGGCGCCGTTTTAAGGATGAGCATCGAGTTGTTCAAACACATTGCAGAGAGACTGGCGAGCCATGATCGGTTTTTTCAGCAAAGGAGGAATGCCGCCGGAGAACTCGGGCATAGCACCTTCCAAAAGGTGACTGCTGCTTTGCGTGTGTTGGCATACGGTATTCCGGCGGATCTAGTTGATGATCACTTGGCCATGGATGAGAGCCAAGCCATCATGTGTGTCAACCGCTTCACGGTTGGAATCGTGCAAGTGTTTGGTCCGAAATATTTGAGAGCTCCCAATGCTGAAGACGCCGCAAGGCTTTTGGAGAAGAAAAAAGCTCGCGGGTTCCCAGGTATACTTGGCTGAATAGATTGCATGCATTGGAGTTGGAAGAACTGTCCTAAGGCATGGCATGGACAATTCCACGGCCAGAAAAAAGGCTCCACTATAATCCTTGATGCGGTGGCCGGTCGGGGGACTTGGATTTGGCATGCTTTTTTTCGGAATGCTAGGATTTTTGAATGACATCAATGTTGTTCAACGGTCACCACTCATGAATAAAATTGCAAATGGTGAACTGCCACCTGTGCAGTTTGTAGCAAATGGCCATACATACAACTATGGCTACTATCTTGCGGGTGACATCTACCCAAGGTGGCAAACATTTGTGAAGCCATTGTCGGCACCGCAAGGTAAGAAAAATCTTGATTTCCACAATGCTCAAGCGGCGGCTATGAAAGATGTAGAGAGAGCTTTTGGGATTTTGCGACCCCAATTTGCTATTGTGAGAGGGCCAGCTAGATTTTAGGTTCGAAATATCCTTTGGTACATGATACGTCTCCATCGTATCTACTTTTCCGAACACTTTTGCTCTTGGTTTTGGACTCTAATTCACATGGTGTTGTTTTGTGCAGAAATAAAAGTTCTCAGAATTGGACGAAACTTTTTGGAGAATTTTGATGGAATAAAAGAAAAAATACTGGAGCAAATACCCACCTGAGGGGGGGGGCTGCTGCCCACTAGGCACCAGGGCGCGCCACCCCCTCCTGGCGCGCCCTGGTGGGTAGTGGGGCCCTCGAGGCCCCTTTGACCCTAACTCCGACTCTATAAAATCCTATTTTTGGAGAGAAAAATAAGGGAGGAAGTTTCATCGTGTTTATGATACGGAGCCGCCGCCGCCACCTCATGTTCTTCTTCGGGAGACCAAATCTGGAGTCCGCTCGGGGCTCCGGAGAGGGGGGTCTTCCATCTTCGTCATCACCAACCATCCTCCATTGCCAATTTCATGATGCTCTCCATTGGGAGTGAGTAATTCCTTCGTAGACTCGCTAGTTTTGTTAGGGCTTGATACCTAGTATTCACTATGTTTTGAGATTGATGTTGTTAACTTTGCTATTGTTAATGCTTGTCACTAGGTCCCGGGTGCCATGAATTCAAATCTGAACCATTTATGTTTTCACCATTATATCTATGTGCTTGATCCGATCTTGCAAGTCATATGCACCTACTACGTGTTAGGATCCGCATACCCCAAGGTGACAATAATTGGGATTCTTTCCGGTGATTACCGTAGTACGAGGAGTGCATGTATTCATTATGTGTTAATGCTTTGTTCCGGTTCTCTATTAAAAGGAGGCCTTAATATCCCTTAGTTTCCTTATGGAGCCCACTGCCACGGGAGGGCAGGACAAAAGATGTCATGCAAGTTCTTTTCCATAAGCACGCATGACTATCTACAGAATACATGCCTACATTATATCGACGAACGGGAGCTAGTTCTGTGTCACCCTAGGTTATAATTGTTATATGATGAATATTATCCAATATTGCCGACCCAGTGATTACGAGTTTTCTACATATTGATCTTGATAAGTTACTACTGTTGCTGCTACTGTTACACTTGCCACAAAACTGCTGCTACTATTACCGTTAATGCTGCTACCGTTACTACTTCTATCAAAACTATCATATTACTGTGCTACAGATCACCTTGCTACAGATACTAAATCTCTGGTGTGGCTGAATTGAAAACTCAACTGCTAATACTTAAAACATTCTTTGGTTCTTGTGTCGAATCAATAAATTTGGGTTGAATACTTATTATATTATCTGTTTTGGATGTTTTATACGCATTAATATGCTATTTTATATTATTTTTGGGACTAACCTATTAACCGAGAGCCCAGTGCCAGTTTCTGTTTTTTACCTGTTTTAGAGTTTCGCAGAAAAGGAATACCAAACGGAATGAAACTTTCGCGATGATCTTTCTTGGACCAGAAGCAAACCACGAGACTTGGAGATGAAGTCGGAGACGCAATGAGGCAGCCACGAGGGTGCAGGGCGCGTGCAGGGGGTAGGGCGCGCCCCTGCCTTGTGGGCCCCTCGTGGGTCTCCTGACCTAGTGATACGTCTCCAACGTATCTATAATTTTGATTGTTCCATGCTATTATATTATCAATCTTGGATGTTTTATATGCATTTATATGCTATTTTATATGATTTTTGCGACTAACCTATTAACCTAGAGCCCAGTGCCAGTTTCTGTTTTTTCCTTGTTTTTGAGTTCTACAGAAAATGAATACCAAACGGAGTCCAATTGACGTGCCAATTTTTGATGATTTTTTATGGACCAAAAGAATCCCCGGAAGTAAAAGAGTTGGGCCAGAAGAGTCCCGAGCCATCCACAAGGGTGGAGGGCGCCCCTGGGCGCGCCCCCTATCTTGTGGATGACTCCGAGAACCCCCCGACATGAGACCGACGCCAAAAATTCCTATAAATACATAAACCCCCGAAAAGAAACCTAGACCGGGAGTTCCGCCGCCGCAAGCCTCTGTAGCCACCAAAAACCAATCGGGACCCTATTCCGGCACCCTGCCGGAGGGGGAAATCATCACCGGTGGTCATCTTCATCATCCAGGCGCTCTCCATGACGAGGAGGGAGTAGTTCACCCTCGGGGCTGAGGGTATGTACCAGTAGTTATGTGTTTGATCTCTCTCTCTCTCTCGTGTTCTTGATATGGCATGATCTTGATGTATCGTGAGCTTTGCTATTATAGTTGGATCTTATGATGTTTCTCCCCCTCTACTTTCTTGTAATGGATTGAGTTTTCCCCTTGAAGTTATCTTATCGGATTGAGTCTTTAAGGATTTGAGAACACTTGATGTATGTCTTGCATGGGATACCCGTGGTGACAATGGGGTATTCTATTGATTCACTTGATGTATGTTTTGGTGATCAACTTGCGGGTTCCGTGACCTTGGGAATCTATGCATAGGGGTTGGCACACATTTTCATCTTGACTCTCCGGTAGAAACTTTGGGCACTTTTTGAAGTTCTTTGTGTTGGTTGAATAGATGAATCTAAGTCTGTGTGATGCATATCGTATAATCATACCCGCGGATACTTATGGTGACATTGGAGTATCTAGGTGACATTAGGGTTTTGGTTGATGTGTGTCTTAAGGTGTTATTTTACTACAAACTCTAGGGCTGTTTGTGACACTTATAGGAATAGCCCAATAGATTGATCGGAAAAAATAACTTTGAGGTGGTTTCGTACCCTACAATAATCTCTTCGTTTGTTCTCTGCTATTATTGACTTTGGAGTGACTCTTTGTTGCATGTTGAGGGATAGTTAAATGATCCGGTTATGTTATTACTGTTGAGAGAACTTGCACTAGTGAAAGTATGAACCCTAGGCCTTGTTTCGAAGCATTGCAATACCATTTGTGCTCACTTTTATCATTAGTTACCTTGCTATTTTTATATTTTCATATTACAAAAACCTATATCTACCATCCATATTGCACTTGTATCACCATCTCTTCGCTGAACTAGTGCACCTATACAATTTACCATTGTATTGGGTGTGTTTGGGACACAAGAGACTCTTTGTTATTTGGTTGCAGGGTTGTTTGAGAGAGACCATCTTCATCCTACGCCTCCCACGAATTGATAAACCTTAGGTCATCCACTTGAGAGAAATTTTCTACTGACCTACAAACCTCTGCACTTCGAGGCCCAACAACGTCTACAAGAAGAAGGTTGTGTAGTAGACATCAAGCTCTTTTCCGGCGCCGTTGCCGGGGAGGTTAGTGCTTGAAGGTATATCTTTAGATCTTGCAATTGAGTCTTTTAGTTTCTTGTTTTATCACTAGTTTAGTATATAAAAGAAAACTACAAAAAATGGAATTGAGGGTGCCTCATATGCTTCATCTTTTTAATGTCTTTCGTGAAAATAAGGATTCCGATAATTGTGCCAAAGTGTTAGAAGAAGAATGCATTAAAATGTTTGGCACTAAATCTTTGAATGATGAGAATGATTGCAATGTTATTAGTATGAATTCCTTGAATATCCATGATGCTAATGATATGCAAAGCCACAAGCTTGGGGATGCTATGTTTAATGAAGATGATATTTTTAGTCCCCCAAGTTTTGATGAGCAAATTTATTTTAATGATAGCATGCCTCCTATTTATGATGATTATATTGATGAAAGTGGGTTTGGAAGAGTGTCAACTTTAGGAAGTAATGATCCCACTATTTTGGAGGGTGGTGTATCTTATTGTGATAATTATGAAAGTGGATTTGGAGAGGTCGTGACTTTATTTAGTGATGAATCCACTATTTCGGAAGAGGTTCCAGTTGATTATGAGCACAAAGTTGCTATCTATGATGATTATTGTGATGACATGTATGCTATAAAGAATAATGATAACCATGAAACTTGTCATCTTGATTTTAATTTTCAACTGGATTATGCCTCACATGATAGTTATTTTGTTGAGTTTGCTCCCACTATTATTCATGAGAAGAATTTTGCTTATGTGAAGAGTAATAAATTTTCTGTGCATGTAGATCATGAAAATAGTGCTTTATGTGATAGTTATATTGTTGAATTCATTCATGATGCTACTTAAAATTATTATGAGGGAGGAATATATGCTTGTAGGAATTGCAATAATATTAAGTTTCCTCTCTATTTGTTGAAAATCTTGATGTTATGCTTGTTTTGCTTTCCTATGCTAGTTGATTCTTGTTCCCATAAGTTGTTTGCTCACAAAATCCCTAGGCATAGGAAGTGGGTTAGACTTAAATGTGCTAGTCATATTCTTCATGATGCTCTCTTTATGTTTCAATTCTTATCTTTTATGTGAGCATCATTGAAATCATCATGCCTAGCTAAAAAGGCGTTAAAGAAAAGCGCTTGTTGGGAGACAACCCAATATTTTGACCATACTGTTTTTGTGTGTTCACATGGTTAAGCTACTGTACTAATCATGTTTTATAGCTTTTGTTTCAATAAAGTGCCAAGTAGAACCTTTGGGAAGACTTGGGTGAAAGTTAATGCGATCTTGCTGTAAAAAACAGAAACTTTGCGCTCACGAGAATAATTTTCATTTTTAACAGAAGAGTGATTTTAAGTTGATTCTTTTTGCAGAAGATTATTAGACAAATTCCTCACGTCCACCAATTTATTTCAGAATTTTTGGAGTTACAGAAGTATTTGCGAGTGATAGATTACTACAGACTCTGTTTTTGACAAATTCTGTTTTCATTGTGTTGTTTTCTTATTTTGATGAATCTATGAGTAGTATCGGAGGGTATGAACCATATAGAAGTTGGAATACAGTATATATTACGCCAATATGAATTTATAATGAGTTCACAACATTATCAAAAGTGGTGATTTATTTTCTTATACTAACCGAGCTTACGAGTTTTCTATTGAGTTTTGTGTTGTGAAGTTTTCAAGTTTTGGGTAAAGATTCGATGGACTATGGAATAAGGAGTGGCAAGAGCCTAAGCTTGGGGATTTCCAAGGTACCCCAAGGTAGTATTCAAGGACAACCAAGAGCCTAAGCTTGGGGATGCCCCGGATGGCATCCCCTCTTTCGTCTTCATTCATCGGTAAGTTTACTTGGAGCTATTTTTTTATTCACCACATGATATGTGTTTTGCTTGCAGCGTCATGTTATTTTATTTTGTTTTGCTTGTTGTTTGAATAATATTCCAAGATCTGAAATTCTTAAATGTTAGAGAGTCTTCACATAGTTACATAATTATTCGACTACTCATTGATCTTCACTTATATCTTTTGGAGTAGTTTGTCATTTGCTCTAGTGCTTCATTTATATCTTTTTAGAGCACGACAGTGGTTTTATTTTGAAGAAATAGATGAACTCTCATGCTTCACTTATATTATTTTGAGAGTCTTAAACAGCGTGGTATTCCTAATATGATGGGCATCCAAGAGGGATATAATAAAAACTTTCATATGAAGTGCATTGAATACTATGAGAAGTTTATTTCTTTATGGTTGTTTTGAGATATGAAGATGGTGATATTAGAGTCATGCTAGTGGTGTAATTGTGAATTTGAGAAATACTTGTGTTGAGGTTTGTGAGTCCCGTAGCATGCACGTATGGTAACCGTTGTGGAACAAATTTGAAGCATGGGGTATCTCTTTGATTGTCCTCCTTATGTGTGGAGGTCGGGATCGCGCGATGGTTAACTCCTACCAACCCTTCCCCTAGGAGCATGCGCGTAGTGCTTGGTTTTGATGACTTGTAGATTTTTGCAATAAGTATGTGAGTTCCTTATGACTAATGTTGAGTCCATGGATTATACGCACTCTCACCCTTCCACCATTGCTAACCTCTCTTGTGCCGCGCAACTTTCGCCGGTACCATACACCCACAATTTACCTTCCTGAAAACAGCCACCATACCTACCTATTATGGCATTTCCATAGCCATTCCGAGATATATTGCCATGCAACTTTCCACCGTTCCGTTTATTATGACACGCTTCATCATTGTCATATTGCTTTGCATGATCATGTAGTTGACATCGTATTTGTGGCAAAGCCACCTTTCATAATTCTTTCATACATGTCACTCTTGATTCATTTCACATCCCGGTACACCGCCGGAGACATTCATATAGAGTCATATTTTGTTCTAAGAATCGAGTTGTAATTTTTCGAGTTGTAAGTAAATAGAAGTGTGATGATCATCATTATTAGAGCATTGTCCCGTGTGAGGAATAAAAGAAAGAGGCCAAGGAAGCCAATAAAAAAAAGGCCAAAGTAGCCAATAAAAAACAAAAAAATAAGAGAAAAAGAGAGAAGGGGCAATGCTACTATCCTTTTACCACACTTGTGCTTCAAAGTAGCACCATGATCTTCATGATAGAGAGTCTCTTATTTTGTCACTTTCATATACTAGTGGGAATTTTTGTTATAAAACTTGGCTTGTATATTCCAACGATGGGCTTCCTCAAATGCCCTAGGTCTTCATGAGCAAGCAAGTTAGATGCACACCCACTTAGTTTCTTTTTGAGCTTTCATACACTTATAGCTCTAGTGCATCCGTTGCATGGCAATCCCTACTCACTCACATTGATATCTATTGATGGGCATCTCCATAGCCCGTTGATATGCCTAGTTGATGTGAGACTATCTCCCTCTTTTTGTCTTCTCCACAACCACCATTCTATTCCACTATAGTGCTATGTCTATGGCTCACACTCATGTATTGCGTGAAAGTTGAAAAAGTTTGAGAATACTAAAGTATGAAACAATTGCTTGGCTAAAACCGGGGTTGTGCATGATTTGAATATTTTGTGTGACGAAGATGGAGCATAGCCAAACTATATGATTTTGCAGGGATAAGCTTTCTTTGGCCATGTTATTTTGAGAAGACATAATTGCTTTGTTAGTATGCTTGAAGTATTATTGTTTTTATGTCAATATTAAATTATTTTTTTGAATCTTATGGATCTGAATATTCTTGCTACAATAGAGAAGATTACATTGATAAATATGTTAGGTAGCATTCCACATCAAAAATTCTGTTTTTATCATTTACCTACTCGAGGACGAGCAGGAATTAAGCTTGGGGATGCTTGATACGTCTCCAACGTATCTATAATTTTTGATTGTTCCATGCTATTATATTACCAGTCTTGGATGTTTTATATGCATTTATATGCTATTTTATATGATTTTTGCGACTAACCTATTAACCTAGAGCCCAGTGCCAATTTCTGTTTTTTCCTTGTTTTTAAGTTCTACAGAAAAGGAACACCAAACGGAGTCCAATTGACGTGCCAATTTTTGATGATTTTTATGGACCAAAAGAAGCCCCCGAAGTAAAAGAGTTGGGCCAGAAGAGTCCCGAGCCATCCACGAGGGTGGAGGGCGCGCCCTACCCCCTAGACGCGCCCCCTTTCTCGTGGATGACTCGGAGACCCCCCTGACGTCAGACCGACGCCAAAACTTCCTATAAATATAGAAACCCCCAAAAAGAAACCTAGATCGGGAGTTCCGCCGTCGCAAGCCTTTGTAGCCACAAAAAAACAATCGCGACCCTGTTCCGGCACCCTGCCGGAGGGGGGAATCATCACCGGTGGCCATCTTCATCATCCCGGCGCTCTCCATGACGAGGAGGGAGTAGTTCACCCTCGGGGCTGAGGGTATGTACCAGTAGCTATGTGTTTGATCTCTCTCTCTCTCTCGTGTTCTTGATATGGCACGATCTTTATGTATCGCGAGCTTTGCTATTATAGTTGGATCTTATGATGTTTCTCCCCCTCTACTTTCTTGTAATGGATTGAGTTTTCCCCTTGAAGTTAGCTTATCGGATTGAGTCTTTAAGGATTTGAGAACACTTGATGTATGTCTTGCGTGGGATACCCGTGGTGACAATGGGGTATTCTATTGATTCACTTGATGTATGTTTTGGTGATCAACTTGAGGGTTCCGTGACCTTGGGAATCTATGCATAGGGGTTGGCACACCTTTTCGTCTTGACACTCTGGTAGAAACTTTGGGCACTCTTTGAAGTTCTTTGTGTTGGTTGAATAGATGAACCTAAGTCTGTGTGATGCATATCGTATAATCATACCCGCGGATACTTATGGTGACATTGGAGTATCTAGGTGACATTAGGGTTTTGGTTGATGTGTGTCTTAAGGTGTTATTTTACTACAAACTCTAGGTTTGTTTGTGACACTTATACGAATAGCCCAATAGATTGATCGGAAAGAATAACTTTGAGGTGGTTTCGTACCCTACAATAATCTATTCGTTTGTTCTCCTCTATTAGTTATTTTGGAGTGACTCTTTGTTGCATGTTGAGGGATAGTTATATGATCCAGTTATGTTATTATTGTTGAGAGGACTTGCACTAGTGAAAGTATGAACCCTAGGCCTTGTTTCGAAGCATTGCAATACGGTTTGTGCTCACTTTTATCATTAGTTGCCTTGTTGTTTTTATATTTTCAGATTACAAAAACCATCCATATTGCACTTGTATCACCATCTCTTCGCTGAACTAGTGCACCTATACAATTTACCATTGTATTGGGTGTGTTGGGGACACAAGAACTCTTTGTTATTTGGTTGCAGGGTTGTTTGAGAGAGACCATCTTCATCCTATGCCTCCCACGGATTGATAAACCTTAGGTCATCCACTTGAGGGAAATTTTCTACTGTCCTACAAACCTCTGCACTTGGAGGCCCAACAACGTCTACAAGAAGAAGGTTCTGTAGTAGACATCACCTAGTTCGTTAGCCTATATACACTCCTAGGAAAAGGCTAATTAGTGGCGCACCTGTTTTGCCCATTAATGGCGCACTACAGGTGCGCCACTATCATCTCGCCACTAGTAATTAATACTAATGGCGCACCCCTGGTGCGCCATTAGTATACCAGACAATAGTGGCGCACCAGGGAGTGCACCATTAGTATGTCAAATGGTGAGCCATTACTATGCCTCCCAGGGGGGCCATATTTACCTTGTGCTCTGGGTTACTAATGGCGCACTCCTATATAATGCGCCACTAGTATGTTTATTGCAGTGCGCCACTAAAGTGCAGTGCAGTGCGCCACTAGTATGAATATTAGGAAATTTTTTTCTTTTCTGATATTTGCACAGGTTACAAAATATATTACTGCACAGAATATAGACAGCACAACATATAAACAGCAGATTAATCGAATACAATAGAAGATTAGTCTCCGAATACAATTCATCATATGAGTCTCCGAATTCAAAATACCGAACAAAGTTAGAACATTACAAGTCTCGAGACCGCGAGTCGCGAGTTTGTCTTCACATTACAAGTCGATGTCGATCATTTAAACTACCATCACATAGAAGAGAGCTGCAGTCATCACGATGAGCATCATCGCGGTGAAACTGGTCTTCATCCGGTTCCTCCAACGCTCCCTCCTCTCTCCCGCTAGATAGCGCGCATATCTAGCTTTCGCCTCCGCCCTAGTGGTGTACCCTTTGTAAATGTTACCGCTGAAACGGTGAACCTGTCTCCGACACTCCTCCCAGTCGTCGTAGACTCCGGGAACCTTACCCTTGTACACGACATACGACGGCATCTCTATGCACTAGCCAAACAAAACGTTAGTAGCAATTCACAGACAATACATAAGCAATATATAAGTTGCAACAAAAGGATCGGAAGAGAAAAGCAACACATTAATAGCACGATTCATGGTCCTACTAATAAATAGCATCGATTACATATAAGTTGAACGACTGTCCAAACCAAAGAGACATACAAGTTCATTAAAGTTTAATTACAACATGAGCTAATCGATATTTCAGAACTACATAGCATCACTACTTTCGACTCGACTCAGGGACCGGAGCGTGGATGAAGCCGCCGTCTTTCGTGATGGTCATGAAATCGCGGGCGTTGTCAGCCTGCATTTGTAGCGTTGTTTCTATCTCACTGTTGGACGGTTGATATCTGAGGTAGAACTGCCCCGAGGTATGAAGGACATCTTGATGAATGATTTCTGCAAACTCCGACTGGATGCGAAAGAATTCTTGTCTGATGTCGTGTCCTGGATTGCCGACAAGCGTGTGGCCCAATCTTTGAGATTATTTGGTAGCAGAAGGTGATTATGGTCCCGTACGATCGCCCGCGTGTGATGGAGGGCGTAGTAGGCATCCTTCTGACCGCCAGGCGGCTGCTTGACGCAGGGGAACGTCGTATTGTGGGTGAACACGTGCTTGCCGTACCTATGAATTGGCCTCTTGAAGGTGCCTCCAGATCTGGCGTAGCTGGGGAGAGCATCATCAAGAACTTTCTTGATATTTGTGTAGTCTTTGTTCGACTGACGGTCCGAGTCGAAATACGTGGCCATGGAATATTTCGGGCTTAAGAGGATGAGTGTGCAATTTGTGTCACTGCACAAAACACGGAATGTTAGAAAAAAAAAAGAACGATCGAAATCTAAGAAATCATATGTTACGGGGTGGTGAGGGGATGACTTACTCGGGAAAGAAAGGCACGAGGAAGTTATCCTTATCTGGGTTTGCCAGAATGACGCCTTCGAGGTATGAACTCGGGACTTGCCGGTCCCCAGCGCTTCCCAAGATCTTGGCACGCATGTAGAAGGGGTCGACTATCACGATGTGCGGGGTCTTGTCTCTAATGATCCGCATCTCCATACTCAGCGAAAATAGTCGAACAAAGGTGTAGTGCAGCGGATGAAGGTTAAACATAGCAAAGATGTCATCAAACCGCAGGACGATCATACCCCCGATGGCGCTATCCACAAAGCCCTTGCCCTCTAGCACCTTGGCCATGAAAACCGGGTATGCCACATCATTCTCGGAGAGACACCGCTTCTCCAAAGAAAGAACATTGTCATGCAGACTCCGCATAGCACCGATTGCAGCATTGAGCAGATTAGTTGGTAGCATCGCCCTACCCGCCACATGCACCCTCCTCGAGATATCCTTAGGTGAAGGTGGCCCGTCCTAAGCACGGATCGTACTCGGTGCCGGCTGGCTCGCACCGCCCTTGTTATTCTTTCTTTTCCGTCCCTTCTTCTTCTGCTGTAATGGGATCGAGTTCTGCTCAGAGACCGCCTTCTTGAGTGTGTTGGGGCTGATAATATTTCGCACCTCGGCTATCTTAGGCTCGGTGAAGGCGGCAGCTGGAGGCGTCTTCTGAGAACTGAACGCCAGACGACGCCTGTTGCAATTGGGTTTCTCCGCGGTACCAGGTACTTCGCGATCATCTTTTGCCGGGTTAGGTTCTTGAGAAAGAGGCCCCAAGAATTTTTCACCGTACCCATGTTCGTTCAAGTACTTATCGACTCTAGTAAATGTACCATTGTCGTCGTCGTCCGGATCCTGTGCCATATGCATGTCCGGCATGTCCGGTAGCATTGCGGCGGTCTTGCCATGGCTTGGCGCCAACACGACTGGCGGTGTTGTCTGTGGGGTGGTGTCCCCCGCCCCCAAACGAATCTGGCTCTTCGGCCTAAGCAGGGGCCAGCTTAAGCAGGCGCTGAGGGTCATCACATCATCTTCGTCGGCCCCAGCGGGTCGAATCAGAGGTAACAAGTCGTCGTAGCCTGGCAGCACCCGAACCAGTTGAACCCTATACACGGTGGGTGGCATCGGATTACCGTGGAACACGGGGTTTCCCGGTTGAACGATTCTGCCCTTGGCGACATCGATCAACTCGCCGCCCACGAAGTGCAGGAGAGTGCATGGAACGTCGGCGGCGCCCTGCGAAAACATGAAGGGCGTCAGGGATGCCCAGTCAAAGGCAAGGAGATGAAGTCATCGGCCGAGAGGCTTAGTTACCGTGATGGCGTCGAGCTCGGCTAATGTCGAGGCACCGCCAACGTCGGGCGTGCAAGTGACGGAGGGGCCGCTTGCTGCCGAGGTGCCGGTCGGCGTACACCCGGGTGCATTAAGCTCGAATGCCCGTGCCGGCGCCGGAGACACCAATACCGCCTCCGCCGGAGACACCAATGGCGCCGCCTGCACGTTGTGCGAGTTGCTGGCCGTGAAGCTGGGAACCGGGGGCGGCCCCTGTTGGCGGCCCGCAATCCACGCTTGTAGCCCCTGAATCAAGGTAGGCACAACGGCGGTGACCGTCGTTCCCAGTTGTTGTTGCACTTGCTCTTCGACCATCTCCGGAATCCGCGCCACTTGTGCCTTGAGTTCTTGAACCTCGCGCGACTGGCTTTCCGAGCTGGTCTTTCTCTCCTTTCGCCCACCAGCGTTATAGTATGACGACCATTTCGTGGACAAGCCTTTGCCGGCCACACGACCAACTGACGACGGCTTACTGAACTTATCCTTGTTTTTCATTATGTTCAACGCCCTATTTAAAGTGCTATCCCAAGGGGAGCTCTGAGACGACCCCGCGCTACTGCTTTCAGTCTCCTGCGGAAGGAATGTGAACCATTTAGAAATTTGGCTTCATTAATTAGAATGCAACCATATGGAGCTAATTACGCGGGGGTGTATTCCTTACCAGAACAAGCTCAAGCGCCTTGGTCTTCGGATCCGTGGTAAGCACCTTTGTTACCGGGTCCACCTTGTACCGGGCCCTGACATAGTTCCTGGTCTGCTTGTCACGGTATTTCTCGAAGCGGGGCGATAAGCCTTGCTCGGCACGCTCCGCGTCCTCCTTGTCCCATATAGGTTCTGCCACTCTGTAACCGCCGGGACCGAGTTGGTGGACCCCTAAGTTCAAGTCCCGCATATCTTTCCCCCAATGACTTGATTCAACGGTTGCGTTGCTCTCGCACTTGATCTTGAACACCTTGTAGTCATCTTCGCTGATCGAAGGATGTTTCTCCTTGATCTTCTCATAACTATCACCTTTTTCAATCATTCTCTTCACCGCGCCTCTCCAAGTAGCCAGGGACGTGCTCATCTTCGTGAGGGCGGCACTATTCACTTTATTCCCTGAGAGGCGTGTGTTTGCAACGTCACCGGGGAACTTGTATCGTTCGTGCAGCTTCGTGAAGAGGAGGTTGCGCAAATTCCCTCGGTCACTGTCACATCCCTAGTTCTGGTTTGCTCTAGGCTAGCTAGTCATGTGTGCATCATGTTTAATATTTGAAAGAAACATGAAATGGGGATGTTCAAACCCTAGCATTAAATCAACTCAACTAGGATGGATTAAAATCTTCCAATATACCCAAAGTGACTTCAGGAAAAGTCCATCATTTTTGAAATTGGTGAAAACCTCTCACAAAAATTGGTGCTTATTTTCCCTAGGTCATTTCAGGTTTTTGGATTAAATGATAAGTATTTGAATTGGAGCATTTAATGGCTATAAATATTTTAAATGCTTCAATAATTCTGAAATATTTGAGGGCTGTTAGTAAACATTTTAAAGGTGGCCACAAATTTTCTCAGGAGTTTTAAAAATGGTTTAGTACTATTACTAAATAAAAAAACAGAAAAACAAAATAGAAAACTTAAAGTAAAGAGAGAGAGAGAGAGAGAGAAACTTACCTGCACCCACCTGTGGCCTGCTACTGTAGCCACCTGGCTGGCCCAGGAGCTGGCCCAGCCCACCAGAGCCAGCCCATGTGCCAGTCATCGCCTACCTCTGCCAGTAGGCAGAGGAGGGACACCGCGACGGCCCCGCGCGCGCCACGGAGTCACCTGCTTGCCGCCCGCGCCTCTGGAGGATCTGGACGACGCCCACGTCGCCCGCTTGACCGCCCCGACATCTCATCCCCCCCTGCTTCTCTCTCTCGCCCTCTCCTCGCCATGGCCGAAGCAGCCGTCGCCGTCCCGGCGACGTAGTCGCGCCCACCGTGCTCCCCTAGCCTCCCCGACGTGTCCACGAGCATCGCCACGCTGCCCACGTTCCCTCCGTCGACTCACACCTCGCCGGAAGCCCTGCTCCATCGTCACGGCGTCGTCTTCAACCTCTCGGTCGCCGAGATCGCCAGCGACCTCCCGTCGTCACCAGCCCCTCCCCGAGCTCGACGAGGCTACCGCTGCAACCACCGTGAGCTCCCAAACCGAACCCCCCCTTCCCTCTGACCTGTTTGCACGCTGTAGCCGCGTCCCACCTGTGACCGCACGCGCCGTCGCTTGCGCTCGCCGCCAATGACGCTCCAGCGACCAAATGGTCTGCCCGGTGCGTCCAACCCACTCACCGCATCACGTAGGCCACCACTAGCGCCTCAGCTTGCTTGGTCGCACACCGCAACGCTGCCTGCACCCACGCCCGAACTCCGGCGGCCGCAACCGAGCTCGCTGCCGTCGACTCCGGCCACCCAAGGCCCAACCACGGCCACCAACGGACGCGCCGTTGCGCCAGCTACCCGTAGAGCCCAACGGCGCCTCGAACGGTGTCTACGTAGAGGAAACCCGAGGCACAAGAGCGCCGCTGACCTCGCCGGCGGCTAACCGCCGGCGTGTTAGGCCTGTTGACCAGGGGTTTGACCTCCCCTGGGTCATTGACATGTGGGGCCAGCCCCTGCTAATTTCCTAGTTTAGGTTTAACTAAAATAGGATTAGCCCCTGTGACACTGACATGCGGGCCCCACCGTCCAGGTTTGACCTGGACCGCCCAGTTGACCTGCTAACGTCACTGTGACGTAATGCTGACGCTATAAATCATTTTCTGGATTTATTCTTATTCAGGAAATTCCAGAAAATGCTATAAACTTCTAAAAATCATAGAAAATCAACCGTAACTCCAAATGGAATAATTTATATATGAAAAATGATCAGAAAAATCCAATCTATCCATCTGTACCATTGTCATGCATGTTAGAACAATTTATGGCTGCTGTTTAGGACAAATCATGTAAATGGCATTTGAATTTCCACATATGAAGTTTGAATTTGAACCTAAGGTTCAAACCAACTCCATTTAATATGTTGCTAGTTGCATTAGCTCAAAACACATTCATATTGCCATGTCATAGCATGCATCATATTGTGCATTTCATTGATCGTGTTTCTTCTCTGTTTGCCGGTATTGTCCCCTCTCAGTAGACGTTGCTTCGACGATGCGATCGATGACACCGATGAAGAGCTATACTATCTTCGGAAGTGTCAGGCAAGCAAAACCCCCTTGTTCATTCCGATACAATCCCACTCTCTCGCTCCTGCTCTCTTTTACTGCATTAGGACAACAACGATTCATCTGTTACTTGCTGCGGTAGCTGAACCCCTTATCCTTTGCATGACCTGTCATTGCCACAGTAAATAGATGAAACCCACTAGCATGAGTAGGAGTTGTTTGAGCCCTGCTGTGCCTACTCATTCATGCTTGTTTGTCATGCCTGCTATTGCTTAGAGTTGTGTCCGGTCTGATTCATCGGGGATGAATCGGAGGTGTGTGAACATGTTCTACTGTTGAGAGCTAAGTGTGTGAACACGATTTGGTAAAGGTAGCAGTGAGAGGCCATGTAGGAGTACATGGTGGGTTGTCTCATTGCAGCCATCCTCAGGAACTGAGTTCTGTGTTTGTGATCCATGAACAGTTACTACCACACATTGGAATGCTTAAGTGCCCCTCTCGACTTATTAATCAACTTGATCTCTGTCCAGGAGTTGCAACTAGTTTCTGGTGTTTGTAGGTAGTGTTAGTAGTCTACCAAGTGGTACCCGGTACAGGTGGGCTTGGGACAGACTAGGCACCGTGGCACGGTGTACCAAGCGTAGATCCATCCGTCGAGGTGGGCTTGGGAACCCTGCACACATCGTTTGGGGCCGTGAGCGACACCCCGGCCGGATCTCCTTGCGGATGGAACCCGAATAGGCGATAAACCTGGACGAGAGACTTGTGTGGTTAGTCAGGTCATGGCCGACTCCCTCGCCAGGCTTCCGCTTGAAGGTTGCCGAGGTACACGACGTGTACATGGTGGTAAGTGGCGAGAGCGTGTGTGACGAAGTACACCCCTGCAGGGTTAATATGATCTATTCGAATAGCCGTGTCCGCGGTAAAGGACTTCTGGGTTGCCTATAACAGTTCATAGACAAGTGAAAGTGGATACTCTAAAATGCGCAAGATAAGCGTGAGTGCTATGGATGGCGTTCTCATAGGGAGACGGGAGCGGATCCATAGTGGTGTATTGATATGGTGAATATGTGGACTCGTGTGCGCCACCTCAAAAGAGTTACTTGCAGTCGTAGTTCAGGATAGCCACTGAGTCAAAGCTGGCTTGCTGCAGTCAAACTCCACCACCCCCCTTTGTTGATACCGATGCATATGTAGCTAGTTCTGATGTAAGTCTTGCTGGGTACATTTGTACTCACGTTTGCCTATTTTATGTTTTGCAGAGAGACGTCAGTCTCGCTAGTAGTTCCGTGTGGACTTCGACGTTTAGCTTGATACCTCAGCTACGATCTTGTGCCCTCGGCAGGATCTGGTAGATAGTCAGGCTTCTCAGCCTTTTCATTTATAGATGTCTGTACTCAGACATGTTAAGCTTCCGCATGTGCTTTGACTTGTATGCTCTGAATGTTGGGTCATGAGACCCATGTTTGTAATATCTCGCTCTTCGGAGCCTAATGAATAAATACTTGAGTCGTAGAGTTATGTTGTGATGCCATGTTGTATTTACACATATCGAGCATATTGTGTGTATGATTGAAATGCTTGGTATGTGTGGGATCCGACAACCTAGTTGTTTATCCTTGGTAGTCTCTCTTATGGGGAAATGTATTCTTGTGCTTCCATGAGCCATAGTAGTCCGCTACAGCCCGGTTCACCGGATTCCTGCTAGCCCAGCACTACTGCTCCGGAACACTTGACTGGCCGGCATGTGATTCACTTCGTTCCTGTGTCTGTCCCTTCGGGGAAATGTCACGCGGTGACATCCGGAGTCCTGCCTAGCCTGCTACAGCCCGGGTTCCCGGAGTCCTGTTAGCCCAGAGCTACAGCCCGGATTTGCACGCTGCTGACCGACATGCTCGATGTTGATTCATGTATGCCTGTCCCCATAAGTTAGTGCCACTTTGGGTTCACGACTAGTCATGTCGGCCCGGGTTCTCTGTCATATGGTGCTAGCGACACTATCATATACGTGAGCCAAAAGGCGCAAACGGTCCCGGGCCATGGTAAGGCGACACCCGTGGGAATACCGTGCGTGAGGCCACAAAGTGATATGAGGTGTTACCGGCTAGATCGATGTGACTTGGAATCGGGGTCCTGACAGTCACGATGCCTTAGGTTCTCGGTGTTGATCGAGACGGTGCTCCGGATAATGCACCCGAGCTATCCCGCGTACCCCTTGACTAATTCTTTGGGCGCCGTTGGATGCCCCTCAGAGGACACTTCAGTAAATTCCTCCTTGACGGTGCCAAGCACGTTTGGGCGCCGGTCCTTCCGTTGCCTCTTCGGTTGGCTGCCATCTGTGCGTGCGATGCCATCATCAGTGGTGGCATCCTCGGCGGCACCATCAGTGGTGTCATCCCCGACGCCACTAGGGGTTGTGTAGTCAGGATCGGTGTCTTCCGCGGCGTCCTCATAGCGGTGAGGTTCTTCCTCCATCTCCTGGGACAGCTCCCAGAATGCCTTGCCGCCCGAACCGCCGGCCTCATCGTTGTGGGCCATGTTTCGCTCTAAATAGGAAAAAAGTTTGGTCAAAAAGTTGGTTATTGTCAAGGAACAAGATCTCTAAGTTGACCAAATAACCTAATTCTCGAGGAATTCGCTGTTAGTGTGTTGTTGCTAAGGTCCAAGTCCCTTCCTAACCCCCTTCTTCTTGTCTCCTCTCACTATCTCTCTCACACACATGGCAAGCAAGGGTGTCTGAGTGTGTGAAAAAATACTAAACTAATCCAAGGGCTGAAAATTGATCATCTGTTTTAGATTGCAGTTTTCTTTCTTGGGGCTTTGGTCTGCGGTACAAAACTGAATTTTGGAAATCTACAGAATGAACAAGCTAAGGGCTATTTCATCATTTAGGTTTTTATCGACACCGAGGCACCCTAAAAGCCAAGGTTTTATCATTTAGGGTTTGGACCCAACACACTATCCATTTCTTACCACTTAAGTTGGATCCTTCTTCTTCCTCTATCCATCCAAGAGAGATAGATAGATAGATACTAAGTAGCTAGAGTCAAAAATTGTTGGTGAATTTCTGAAACTCCTTTCAGAATCTTCTGTCAGAAAGAGTTATCATTTAGGGTTTGTCGACGTTGAGGCACCCTAAATGCTAAGTTAAGTTTTCGTCATTTAGGGTTTATCGATCCCGAGGCACCCTAGGTTGACTGATATATATGGGTATCTTCTAATAATATACCCTATCAAGAAAAGGGAAGGAGAATTCTAAGTTGGGCCTAATCACTTGGCTCTAAACGACTCATGGTTTCGTCTGTCCACACATGAATTCAGCATATGTGTTTAATGCAGCAAGAATAAAGGGGCAGTTGATCCTACTTAATTAAGTACTAAGATACCCCGGCCCATGCATTAGTCGCAAGTACCCCATATGTCCTATTTTTAGCAAAGTCATGCTAAAATTTATGGAAAATTTCAGCATGA
This sequence comes from Aegilops tauschii subsp. strangulata, assembly GCF_002575655.3. NCBI lineage: Eukaryota > Viridiplantae > Streptophyta > Magnoliopsida > Poales > Poaceae > Aegilops > Aegilops tauschii. The sequence continues at coordinate 30,637,227 of NC_053040.3, read as the reverse complement.
CCTTTGCTGAAAATAGGACATATGGAGTACCCGAATTTGCCGGAACGGAAGTTAATCGACATTCCGGCATACTCAAGGGCCTCTTGGGGTACCTGCAAAATCATTATCCAATGAAGGAATTGCGCCGCACACTGCTGCCTCACACTGCTGCCAAAATCATTATCGACATGCTGGTACTGTGTTTCTCAAAAAACATCTTGCAAAGAGTTGCGCCGCACACTGCTGCCTAAATAGTTTAAGCAATACTAAAGCATTAAACACATATGCTGAACTACAACTCCAGAAGCAAAGCATGGGCTAGGAGAATGACAGCACTGAACCACAAGCCCAAGCCTGTATTTAACTAGGACCAGGTCCATTAAATCCTCAAAGACCAAGAAATGGAATCAGCTGCTATTGTAGAATCCACAATCCAGTGTCACTGATTGAGTCATGGGAAATGCCAAGTCTCATAAATATCAACTAGTACCATCGAGATCGATTTTAATAAAAGTAATATAGTAAAATAAACAGTTAAGTCCCATAGGTGAGCAAGAAACTTTGGTCTTCTAGTTACAGTCCTACAGAACAAAGCTAACATAATTCTAGATGCCGCAAATCATGTCCAGAAGATCAAAATCTAAAACCACACACTTATGTTCAAAGACCAAATTAGGAACATTTTGAGACATAGCAAAACAGGGTACATCTGAAGATGCAGCAGACTATGAAGAAAAGAAGGCTGTAATACAAGAAGATGATTGTCGCTAAGTTAAGAGAAACCATCTGCGACCACCGCTGTAAGTAATAGACCGGTTTAGTACGATTCTGAAAATACATCCAGCAAAGCATGTTCATTGAAAAATAGAAATGCAAAGCACAAGTCCTAAAGCATTAGTGGTAGCTAGTAGGTGCAGATTAGTATATCAACCATAACTTAATTGCCTATGGACTCGGGAAAATCCCCATGACAGTGACAGATTTGTGTACTCCAGACAGTCTGAGCTGCGTAGGCTGCAGTCAAAATGTATATAAAATGCATGACATGCTTGATAAAATGTATAATGATTGCGCTTGACATGCGAATCACTGCAGTGCAGAACTCGAGAGAATGAAGGTATCTACTATGCTATGCAGGCCTCCCATGGGCTCACAAGCTCTGCCCCTGATTCAAGTCCTCAACAACTTCATACTACATCAATAGAACCCAGAAAAGAGCATGGTGGAGTACTCACAGAAGAGAGCCTGAAGGGGCAGAACTTGGGCTTCCCTCTCTTGCCACACTTGAGGAGATGCGCGCCCTTCTTCAGAGCAACAATGGCCTGGATAATAAGAGGAAGAACCAATCCGTCAGAATCAGATCACATTCTTGGCTCATCCTACCCGGGAATAATATGGAATCTGCGGACGCCTCTAAATCTGACCAGTTTTGACGTAAACAGAGAATGGTCAAGCAAAAGTACTGTAAAAAAACATTTCAGGCCTTGTAATAATCCATAGTCTAAATCAGCCAAGAAATCTAAGAAATGGTCGCGGGCGCCGGCGGTGGGAAGGTTTGGGGCGGCGGCGGCGGTCTGGTGGAGGGCACGGGTGGATTGGGCGTGATTTGGGGGCGGCGGCGGTCTGGTGGGGGTCGGGGGCGGCGGGGGTCGGCGTCGGGGGCGGTGGGGCGACGGGCAGTGAGGCACCGGGGCGTTGGCGGCGGTGGTGGTCGGTGCGGCGGGGGCGGTGGGGGTCGGCGGCGGGGGCAGCGAGCACGGGGACGGCGAGCACGGGAGCGGCGCGGGTTCTAAATCGAAGGGGGGAAGGCGGGCGAGGGAGGAGCTCACCACGGGGCTTGTGGACACCTCGGTTGCCGCGGGGATGGACCGGAGCAGCGGTGGCGACGGCGAGATGGGGTCGGTCGGAGGAAGAAGTGCTCCGGCGGGCCTCCTCCTCCTGGTGGACACGGGCCTCCTCCTCCTAGTGCTCCGGCGGCGGAGCGGGCGTGGGGGTCGTCGGGTGCGGGGGAGGCGGCGGGGGCGCGGGGGCGGCGGCGGCGCAGTGGGTCGGGGCAGCGGCGGCGGCGCAGTGGGTCGGGTCGGCGCAGTGGGGGGGCTGAGAGAGATGTGAGATTGGGGCATAGGGGATTGGGGATTTTAGTGGGGGGAGGATTAGCAATGACGCAGCACCTAGCGGTGCGCCATAAGTAACTTTTTTTTGGATAGCAATGGCGCACCACCTAGGGGTGCGCCATTAGTAACTTTTTTTATAGCAATGGCGCACCTCCTACCGGTGCGCCATTAGTAAATTTTTTTTGGATTTTTAGTTGCATTCATTTGTGAATTGGTAAAACATTTAGGAAGTATTACACTTATGATTGCTTCTTTAGTATTTGGTTCAGTTGGACTCCCAAATAAAAGAAGGATTAATATTAACTAAATAAATTATTACATTTAAGTACTTATCATTTAGGTAAACTTTCGGGATATAATTTTTATTTTTTCATATGTATCATTCATTTAATAGTTCACATACAAAAAATTTATATTTTTGCTGGATGCAAAGAAACAAGCTAGTGGTCATGAAAAGTATTGTAACCATGAACCTTTTACCAATGGCGCACCCTTCCTTGGTGCGCCATAAATACCTTCATAGCAATGGCGCACCCTCCCCTGGTGCGCCATTACTAACTTTTTTTTTGTTTGGATTTTTAGTTGTATCTAATAATTTTTGAAAACATTTATGAATGTGGGAAAATATTTATGAAAAATATCATCAGATTTCAAAACATTTACGAAAAAATATGAATATGAAAAAATATCATCAAATTTGTTATTTGATTTTTTTTTGGATTTTTAGTTGCATCTAATAATTTTTTAGAAAACATTTATGAATATGAAAAAATATCATCAGATTTCAAAATATTCATGAATTCAAAAAGTGCCGCCCATTTCCATATGTCGAAATACAATCGAGAAATGAAGGCTACAATTTAAATACCATCGATCTTAGCTAGCTATCTGTTCACAATCTTCTTGCCCTTATTTTTCGCAAATGGAGTTCTTCTCTTGAACGGACGTCCTTTAGGTAGGGTGGTCTTGCTTCTTCTTGTGGTGTATGCTGGTACTTCATCGTCGTCGTCATGTTCCATCTTCGGGTCGCCATACTTGCCGAAGTCTTGCTCATTGACGACTCCATCCATTCCGATGATCTTCCTTTTGCCTCTCCTCACGACAACACGACTGGGCTTTGACGGGTCGGTAATGAAGAAGCATTGGTCTACTTGGGAAGCCAGTACCCATGGCTCATTTTTCGCGGTGACGTTTGAGCCCGCGGTCTTGGATTTGGCTTCGGGTATAACCATTGTGGTGAAACACCGGTCTTCTTTTAGGACGCTCTTTGCCCATCTGACATGGAACATCGGGACCTTCTCTCCAGCGTAGCTCAGCTCCCAGATCTCCTCGATCCTTCCGTGGTATCTGTCCTTGTCATTACCGGTGTAGGATTCCATCGTTACCCCGGAGTTCTGATAACCATCGCTCTTCATGTCCTTTCCCTCGGTGTAGAATGTGTAGCCATTGATATTGTACGCCTCATACGTCATCAGGTTGTGCTCGGCGCCCTGTGACAAGGCGAATATGAGTTGTTCTTCCGCGGAAGAATCCTCATGTAAAGGGTACAACAGAAACTTCTCCTTGAACCAACGCGTGAAACATGAGTTGTGCTCTTTGATTATATCTCCGTCCGTCCTCTGTTGGCCTCGGTCATTGTACGTCTTCTCAATAAAGGTTTTGTGCTCTACCACCCAAGGATCGACCACGTCTATGTGTTGTAGCACGACTAGGTTTGCTCTTTCAAAGTCGGCAAGTCGACCCTCGAAGTCGACATGCATTTCGCGGCGACCCTCACGGTGACCCCATCTAGCGAGCCTGCCGAGGTGCCTGTTGACGGGCAGACCAACGGGTTTCTCGATGCCTAGATAATTCGTGCAGTAGGAGATGCACTCTTCGGTCAGGAAGCCCCTGGCTATGCTTCCCTCTGGACGTGACATGTTGCGAACGTATCCTTTGATGACACCATTCATCCTTTCGAACGGCATCATGATGTGCAGGAACGTCGGCCCGAGTTGGATGATATCCTCCACGATATGGACCAGCAGATGCACCATAACGTCGAAGAATGCGTGCGGGAAGTACATCGCAAGCTCGCATAGTATCACCACGTTCTCTTCCTATAGCCTTCTGAGTTGCCTCACGCCAACCGACTTCCGAGAGATGATGTCGAAAAAGTTGCATAGGCCAAATAGTGTTTCACAGACGTGCGCGTCCATGATCCCACGGATTGCAACTGGAAGTATCTGCGTCATCAGCACGTGACAGTCGTGAGACTTCATCCCGCTAAACTTCTGCTTCGCTGAGTCTAGGTATCTGCTTATCTTCCCCGCGTAACCGTAAGGAAGTTTTACTCCTACGAGGCAGGTGAAAAACTGCTCGATCTCCTCCTGACTTAGAGTGAAGCACGCGGGAGGGAAGTCATTTCCGGTCTTCTTGGCCTTTTTGCCTTTGTGACGACTTTCCGTGTCCTGCTTCGCCTCATCATCATCATCATCATTAGCGTGAAGCTCCTCCCTGATGCCCATTGATTTCAAGTCTGCCCTTGCTTTCGACCCATCTTTGGTCCTCTCTGGCATGTTGAGCAGGGTACCAAGCAGACTCTCGCACACGTTCTTCGTGATATGCATGACATCAAGGCTATGAGGCACACGGTGGATCTTCCTGTACAGCAAGTCCCAGAAAACAGACCTTGTTTTCCATACCTTCGGCATCGGCTCTGGCGCCTTTCGCTTCTTTCCCGGCAGTGGGCAATCTTTCCAATTTTTCAACAGCTCGTCTATTTCCTCGCCGCTCCTCGTACGCGGACGTCTTCGGGGTTCGGTTTCACCATCGAAAAGATCCTTGCGTTTTCTCCATGAGTCATCGTCGCGAAGCCACCTTCGATGTCCCATGAACACGGTTTTCGAAGACCCGGGATCTCTATCTAGCTGGCGATACGTTGTGTCATCCATGCACCTGACGCATCCAGAAAATCCGTGGACCACCTGCCCCGCGACATATCCGTAACCGAGATAGTCCTGCACCGTCGTGAGCAGTGCGGCTCTCATAGGGAAATATTCTTTCTCTGCGGCGTCCCACGTATTGGCTTGCATTTTCCACAGCGTGTCTAGCTCCTCTTTCAGCAGCCCCAGATACAGATTGATGTCGGTCCCTGGTTGTTTCGGCCCTTCAATTAGCATACTCATGTGAATGTACTTCCTCTTCATGCACAACCAGGGGGGAAGGTTGTACATCCACACAAGCACAGGCCAGGTGCTATGTGTGCTTCTCTGGCTGCCAAACGGATTGACTCCATCGGTGCTCGCGCCCAGCACGATGTTCCTTGGATCATCCCCAAATTCTGGGTATTCGAAGTTCAACGCTTGCCACTGGCTCGCATCCTTAGGGTGACTCAGCATCTTGTCGTTTTTATTTATCTCCGGATCATTTCCGTCATCTTCTCGCTTCTTCTCCTCCCTATCCGCGTGCCAACGCAGGAGCTTTGCTACCTTAGGGTCCGCGAAATACCGCTGCAGATGAGGAGTGATCGGAAAGTACCACACCACTTTTCAAGGAGCTTTCTTCCTCTTCTTGTATCGAGTGACGGCACACATGGGACATATGGTAGACTCTGCGTGCTCGTCCCGATAAATGATGCAATTGTTCATGCACACATGGTATTTCACGTGCGGTAAATCCAGAGGACACACGATTTTCTTCGCCTCCTCGAAACTGGTCGGGCACTTGTTCCCCTTGGGAAGACGTTCGTGCCAGAATCACATGTTCTCGTCGAAGCATGCGTCGGTCATTTTGTGTTTTACCTTCATCTCCAGAGCCATGAGCGTTACTTTCAGGCGGGTATCCTCGGGCCTGCATCCTTCATACAATGAAGTAACCACGTCTATCTCCAGTTGATCCAGCTTGGCTTTCTCTCGGGCGGCAGCTCTTGCGTTATCCGTCTCCTTGAGAAGCAGCTCTTGAATATGAGGGTCCTGCACCCAGCCCATCGATGGTCCATCGTCGTCTGCTCCGGCATCTTCATCTTCATGACCATGCCCTTCGTCTGCTCCGGCATCTTCCTCATCATCATGTCCGGCATCTTCTGCATGATGACTGTGTACTGCATCTACTTCATGATCATGTCCTGGAGATTCTTCGTCTTCTCGCCCGCCCTCGCCGCGGTTGTCTTGCTGCCCTTCCTCATTTCTTGCCCGGCCCCCATGGACGACTTCATAATCATCTTCATCACCTTGCCACCGATAGCCATCCATGAAACCACGCAAGAGCAGGTGGTCCCACACCTGTACGGTATCCGGGTCCATAAGGCTCCTCAGCTTGCATCTTTGACACGGACATCTTATCTCTGTCTCGTTCTTTTGAAGCATCTTGGCCTTCACGGAGCTCAAAAACCTATTCACGATGCCTTTGGTCATCGTGCGGACCATGGTTGCCTGCGGGGTAGAGCAAAACGATATTTTAGAACCAAGAATAAATTTGGCATGATTTTGCCTAAAAATAGGACCCAAAAGAATGCATAGTGCCAAATTCTCGCCGAAACGGAAATGAATCAACATTCCGGCAAAATATTGGCAACTATCGCATTTCAAATACCGGTACCTGCAAACACAAACATATATGCAATACCACAAACATACGTAGATCTATCTAGGCCATAAAAAGTGCATGTGCACGTTGTTGGAGGGAGAAAAAAGTAGATCTACAACATAAAGAAAGCTTTCCCCTTACTTACCTATCAAAAAAAGGTAATTTAACCACTTAATTTGGGTGAATCTATGGTGCAAATGAGGTGAGGAGGAGGAGGCAGCCGATACAAGCTTGGAGGAGGAGGTGGAGAGAATGAAGTGGGGAAAGTGAGTGTGGTAGGTGGTTGTCCAAAATATCTAGCTGGTCTCAGGTTACTAATGGCGCACCACCTATAAATGCGCCATTAGTAACCCTGGTTACTAATGGCGCACCTGTTAAGTGGTGCGCCATTACTAGTTTTTCAAAAAAAATTGTTAGTAGTGGCGCACCGTGGATGTGGTGCGCCATTACTAGTTTGAACTAGTAATGGCGCACCACAACCACGGTGCGCCATTACTAGTTTTGAAAAAAAAGTAAAAAAATTATTAGTTGTGGCGCACGTAGTGTGTGGTGCGCCATTACTAGTTGAAACTAGTAATGGCGCGCTATGCCCTGGTGCGCCATTACTAGTTTTGGAAAAAAAATTGTTAGTAGTGGCGCACCATGGGTGTGGTGCGCCATTAGTGTGATGGACACTAATGGCGTACCAACACGTGGTGCGCCACTGCTATATAGCAGTGGCGCACCACATGTGTGGTGCACCATTAATGTCCATATTATCTATAGCCCTTTTTCTAGTAGTGATATACTCTTATACCCTGAAAACATCCAGGGGAGCCACGAAGCCACTTTTCCACCGCCGCAACTTTCTGTACCCGTGAGATCCCATCTAGGGACCTTTTCTGGCGTCCTGCCGGAGGGGGATTCGATCACGGAGGGCTGCTACATCAACACCATTGCCTCTCTGATGAAGCGTGAGTAGTTTACCACAGACCTACGGGTCCATAGCTAGTAGCTAGATGGCTTCTTCTCTCTCTTTGATTCTCAATACCATGTTCTCCTCGATGTTCTTGGAGATCTATTTGCGGTGTGTTTGCCGAGATCCGATGAATTGTGGATTTATAATCAGATTATCTATGAATATTATTTGAGTATTCTCTGAATTCTTACATGCATGATTTGATATCTTTGCAAGTCTCTTCGAATTATCGGTTTAGTTTGGCCTACTAGATTGGCTTTTCTTGCAATGGGAGAAGTGCTTAGCTTTGGGTTCAATCTTGCGGTGTCCTTTCCTAGTGACAGTAGGGGCAACAAGGCACGTATTGTATTGTTGCCATCGAGGATAAAAAGATGGGGTTTTCATCATATTGCTTGAGTTAATTCCTCTACATCATGTCATCTTACTTAATGTGTTACTCTGTTGTTTATGAACTTAATACTCTAGATGCATGCTGGATAGCGGTCGATGTGTGTAGTAACAGTAGTAGATGCAGAATCGTTTCGGTCTACTTGACATGGATGTGATGCCTATGTTCATGATCATTGCCTTAGATATCATCATAACTTTGCGCTCTTCTATTAATTGCTCGGTAGTAATTTGTTCACCCACCGTATTATTTGCAATCTTGAGAGAAGCCACTAGTGAAACCTATGAACCACGGGTCTCTTTTTCATTATATTGAATCTCTTTTCCATTATATAAGTTCTCTTTTACATCGTACTAGTTTACGATCTACTATTTTGCAATCTTTTACTTTCCGATCTATAAACCAAAAATACCAAAAATATTTACTTTACCGTTTATCTATCTCTATCCGATCTCACTTTTGCAAATAACCGTGAAGGGATTGACAACCCCTTTTATTGTGTTGGGTGCAAGTTGTTGATTGTTTGTGCAGGTATTCATTGACTTATGCGTTGTCTCCTATTGGATTGATACCTTGGTTCTCAAACTGAGGGAAATACTTACTCTACTTTGCTGCATCACCCTTTCCTCTTCAAGGGAAACACCACCGCAAGCTCAAGAGGTAGCATAGTGTGTGAAGCAAATCAAACCATACCGATAATAATCTCGAGAAGAAAGGGAAGGGGGGCCAAGCTTGCTAGAAATTGAAATTGAAGGGAATAAATAAGGAGATGGATTTGGGGATGCTCACATAGGAAATTGTAGAGATATTGGTATACACGTTACAGGACGATGCAATGATCAAGTAGTACTTTTGTAGTTCCGTAGCACAAAAGGAATTGAATAATCTGGTGATCCAAGTCTGAACATACAGACGAATGATGGAAATAAGTATTTACAAATGTACATGTATAACCAAGAAACATATAAGCGTTATTATGCATCAGAAGTAATTGAGGCAATGATTTTTAATCCCAACAGCCTATGAGTCTTGTACACAGGGCACTATGTCAGTTCAGAAAAAGTTGCAGCTATCTTTGCAAGGAAGCATTTCAACAAACATATGGTGGGCATGTGTAGGGCAAACCTGCAGGTCCTGGATCCTTGCCTTGTGGACGGCCTAAACAAGCACCATGGGCGTGTTTGGTTACCTGCACCGTTTTTTGCCACTTTGCATACTTGTCCCAGTTGGGCCTGGTTGAGCATATGCAGGCAAAAAACCAACATCTGCATGTTGATTGGTTGCCTGCATGTCCTCTCCCTGCATTGTCGCGACACCTCTACGCACCACGTTTGGTTGCTCACATTGTATGTGCTCACACGAGTGCATGTTGTTTGGTTACATACGAGCATAGCCTTGTGCTGACCTTGTACCCTACTTGGTGAGCTTACCAATAGCACTACACCTTACACACACTCACACCGAGCACACCAACGCCACAGCAAAGCTATGATGATGAACTGGATGAATATGATGAAGTTCTTCAGCCCTAACGGCCGATCCACCTTGCCAGCCTCAACCTTGCTGCATGATTGCTCTCGCACATACTTAGAGTAAGCATCTTCTGCCGCCTGCCTAGTCTTAAACCCTCCTTTGTGGTTGTTGTTACCGTACCCTGTAACTTGTTTGTTGCAAGCTTCCCATGAACTGTAAACACCTGGAATCCTACCTTCGAACACCACATACCACTTGCCCTGGCACAAGAGTAATAAGTTCAAGCAACAAGCATTGCAACACACATACAACAAGCAATGAAAACTCTACAGGAGCAAGCAGTGGAGCAGAAGAGCATTAGTAAGCATACCAAGTTCAACCTACACTAATTTGGTGTCATCCTACCACCACATCCAAAAGAGGGTGTAATCCTACCACCGCATGTTCGTGATCACCGCACGGATCACCGTGAGGGGTTAGTATATACTACCTCACCAAAATATACATACCATAAGATTGTTTTTAAGCCCTAACTACACAAAATATATGTCGTCATCGTCATCGTTGTCCTTGCCGCCATCGCCGTCAAGGATCATGCACGCCGTCGCCACCAGCAGAAGCAGCACTTAGTAGTAGTGCTTGCCCAACCAGGTCCTCAGCCAGAGCACCCTGTGGGCTGGTCCCATGGCAACATCCCCAACGCCCTAGGCTTTGTTGTCCAGCAGGTGGCTGAGAGCCACCATGAGAGCCTCTGGGTTGAAGCCTATCTGCTCCATGACGGCGTCGTAGAGCTCAGGGTGGACGTCCACACTCTTGCTCTCCCTGATGGCGGTGGCCACCTCCTTCACTGCCTCAGTCATGCTACTGAAGACGCTGAACTCCTCGTCCATGAAGGCTGCCCTCTTCCTCTTCCTATCAAGCACATGAACGTGCTCACCATCCTTCTCAGGAGCATCAACGTTGATGGTGTCTGACTCCTGGGTGTCTGGATACTCGGGCATCGGCGAGCCAAGAGGCTGACCAGAGGCCATGGCATGCTTGCCGGTTGCTAGCCCGAAGGAGAAGATCTGCTGCATCTTGTGGTAGTTCTGGATAGGGGTGTTGAGGAACTCAGCATCCTTGGGGTGAGCCTAAGAAGAAACAGGGCATACGGGTTAGTTAGTATGGCAATGGTTCATAGGCTTGAACTGCTGGTCTGTTAGAATGGCATGGTTTGTGAGCTAACCGCGACGTGGCCTTGGTAGTGCTCTGCCTCCAAAAGGATCGAGAAGATGTCCTCATCCCATGAAGCATCGCTAAGGTCTCTGAGCTTGGACACTTGGATCCATCGAGCTCTCCACTTCCTCAGGTGGTTGTACACCTGGGTCAAGGTGACCTCCTGTCCACAGAAGTCGAACACCTGCTTTGCAACAAGGTTCAAGTGCACCTCCTTGAAGCCCTTGTTAGTCCTCACCCCACTAGCTATGATCTCACACATCTTATTAAGCACAAAAGTGGAGAGGAACGGCTGCTATTTCATGCTGTTCCCCCTGCCATCCTTCTTCTCCTTTGCTGCTTCCTTTTGAGCAGTAGCATGAGCAGCAACATTGGGCTGAGCCAGCACAAATGGAGGAACCGTAGGCGGCACCTCGAAAACCTCTGAATCAAGAGGCATCTGTTCCATAGGAGGCTGGGAGTCCTCGACGTAGGACAGGAACTGGCTCTCGGACAGCACGAGGGCCTGACTAATCTCTTGCGTTTGTGTGGTCATGTCCTACAAACGTAAGCGTGATCAACACCACAAGACACTACACATGGATAGTACAACTAGCAGTAACAAATGCACACATGGATGATCTAGTTCAAGACAACACTACCAAATCCATCAAACCATACTACACATCAACACAGCAGAACAGAGCACACATGGATGATCTTGTTCAACACTTGCACACTACCGGCAAACCATCCATGACCATTTTCTACCATCACTTGACCACATGGAAACAACCTCCAGCATGCTCCAAATCCATCACAGCAAGCTACTACAACATCACAGTCAAACAGACCGGACGACCTAACCCTACCACATGGACAGATCTAGCTACAACTAGTAGAGAGGAGGTGGTGATTGAACTTACAGACGCCATCGGAACGGCTGGGGAGGAGGCGCCTCGCACGTTGGAGAGGAGGAGGAGTCGACCCACCGCCGCAGTCAACCCGTCGCCAGAGTTGTTGCATCGCTTACCTCGTCGTCGAACTAGATCCGCGGCGGAGGAAAACTTGAGAGGGGGGAAATGGTGGCGGGAGTTTTGCCGCCACGGTCACCCTCGATATATAGGGCGGCCGAATCGGTGGGTGGTGACTCGAATTGGTACCGCCGCTTTTTCGTACATGCGCCATCACTCCCTCCATCTCCCTCCCCTGCGCAGCGCGGCGTTCCCCTCCCCTACATCGCTCGAGCCTGGCTCGCAAAAAATGGCCGATTCGGCCATTCCCAGCAGGCCTGGCTGAGAGGTGCTTTGAGGTTTGTGCTATGCGGGCCAAACAGTGAATGCAGGCTACCAAACATCCCATTTTCATCCGTGCGGGCCTAACTGGGGTAATGCAGGCAACCAAACGCGTCCCATAGTGCCTTGACGCTGCAGTCCGGGGTAGAGGAGGCAGTGAAGTCGACGGTGAGCACGTTCGATCGAGGCCAACTGATCAAAGAAGGCAGAGGAGAACTACTCGACGACTCGTCGGTGCTCCCAACCCTAACAACCAGAGGTGGCATACGAGCAAGCGAAGGCGAGGGAGGGGGCCTCCTCATATCCTCTTATCCGTACCTGTGGCGACGCCCTCTGGTGTGGTTTTCCAGCGGCTCACATTCACCCTCTGGCACAATGATGCGGCCCAGCGATGGGTACATGTCGCAAGAGGACGAGCAGCACATTGGTGTTGCCGCGCACCACCCAGAGGCTCACCGGCGCCACCCGCCGCCTTCCCACCAGTGCCCATCTCATCCGCATCGCCTCACGGGGAACCCCACCCAAGGCCCGTGGAGAGAGGAACGGCGGAGATCATATGTCTGAGGAGGGGCGTGGCCGCGAGGATTTTCCACCAATTGAATTTGTTCATTTCACAATAGCATTTGAACAATTTGTTGTATGGGGATACGTATATGTAATAAATGCGAGACACAACTAGTCAATTCAAGATGAATTTCTCCCATACAAAAGCTAGTCAATTATGCAGGCGTTGCTAGGAATACAAAAGCTAGTGAGTTTCTTCCATACAAAAGCTAGTCAATTCAAGATTGATTTTTTTTCAATACCCACTCCAAGACATTACCAACAGGCGTTGCTAGGAATAATGCAGCCTGGAATCTTTAGGGTGTGTTTGGTTGAGGAACCAACTGTCACGGAATGGAATGGTTCCATTCCAGAGGAACGGGTCGGTTCCGTTCCTGTGTTTGGTAGGTGCAAAAAAGTAGAACGGGTTGGTTTCGTTTCAGTGTTTGGTTTGGAAGAATGGAATGAAAAACAGAATAATAGAAATTCAAAATTTCGGCAGCATTTCATTTGTATTTTCAAGAAAAACAACATAACAATATATATTGACATAGAACTCAATTTTCAACAATGAAGTAGCAAGTTCATTTGGCACATCCAGAAGCAATCAGCCATTACATGTCTTTAACATACAAATAACCAAAGCAAAGTGCACTACAGCCATACACCATTACATGTCTTTAACATAAAAATAACCATAGCAAAGTGCACTACAGCCATACAAGTTCACATACCCAATATCCAAAAGCAACCCAATGGCACTACAGCCATACATGTCAAGTTCACATACTTGACAACCATACAACCATATCGAATTTAGAAGTTTTTCTTCACATACCTACTCACCCAAACAGATTTGTTGGTTTCAGAGAGTTTCATGAAGGCTCTTGTTGTCTTGGGGTTGTCAACAAGATGAGCATAGTAGTGGGCAAGGTGCTCTTCATCAAATTCTTTCAAATTGGAGACTACATCCCAAAGATCATCGGGTATATCATCATCATCTCCACCAGATTTCACAAGAGCTTCAGCAACAAGTTTAAACCCATCTTTGAGAATGGCACCTAGTGGATCCTCTAGAACTTTCACCACCTTGGCCTTCTTTTTTGGAGGTCCTTTGGGGTGAGCAGACTCACCAACTTGTGGTGACGTGTAGATCTCACCATTCACCTCACCATTCTCCTCATCATCAACATCAATAGAGAGGAGATCATTTCCAGACCTTGCATTCATCCCCTTAGCCCCAGTTGTTCCAAAAATGGTCGCCATGGCATGGTAGTGCTCAATTGGGTTATTCAAGAAGGGAGCATCAGGTTTGTGGGTCTACAAAAAATTCGCAAGTCATTAGCATAATGAAGGCAGAAAATGGGATGATATTGTTCATATATAATATAAGAAGCTTACCATGCAATGACCTGCATAGTGTTCTTCGCCGAGCCTAATTGTGCAAGTATCTTCATCCCATAGAGCTCCACTTAAATTCTTCAAATTGACAACCCTGACCCAAATCTTCCTCCACTTCTTGAGATGGTTTCTAACTTGATCAGAGCTGATAGCTAGCTTGAATTGCTCGTTCAAAACAGCAGCACATTGTTTGAGATGTGTCTCCCTGAATCCACTAGAAGTTCTCTTCCCTTTAGCAACAAGGTCAGCCAAAAAACCTAGCATAGTGTTGGTCATGGAAGATGTCCATACAATGACCCCACTTTTTCCGGAGTTCCCACTTGCAGCAGTAACTTCAACATTGTCCATTTCTGTCCAGCCATCAAAAATTTGCAAAAAAATGGATTAAAGCATCTAAATTTATAAGTTACAATCTTCCCAGCCATGAAAATGTTGCAAAAACTAGTATGAAATCAGCACAAACACATGATTTAAACATATAAAAGTCACAATCTGCCCAGCCATCAAAATGTTACAATAAAAAGGATGAAATCAGCACAAACACATGATTTAAACATATAGAAGATACCACAATATGTCATGCCATCAAATAAATGCAAAGGTAGTTGCATAAACATTACTAATACATAGTGCGGCGCACTCATAAATTTGCATACATGAGTTGCCTATCTTCCCACATTTGGGCAGCAATTTGTAGCCTATGGTCTACCAAGGCCCTATTATCACTTAATTGTTGCCTTGATGTTCGAATTGGTTGGGTGGTCCATGTCACTTCCGGTATAATGAATTCATCGATCCCTTGTGATAGTGCATAATTATGAAGAACACAACACGCTATAACAATGTCTACTTGGACTGGGAAAGTGAAGAATGGTTTGGCATCATCTAAAATTTTGAAACGCCTCTTGAGAGATCCAAAAGCCCTCTCTACCGTCACCCGTAGAGATGAGTGCCTAAGGTTGAATAGCTCCTTATCATTTTGGACCGGATTGTTGCCCCACTCATTCAAATGGTACCTCACGCCACGAAAAGGTGGTAAGAACCCAGGCTTGGCTCCATAACCAGCATCAACTAGGTAGTACTTTCCTAAAAAAAAGTAAAAACAAATATTCGTTACAATGGTTTCTTAAGGCAGTAACATATGGACAAATTCTATCTAGGTCAACTTCTTACCAGGTGGTACTTGTAAGCCTCTCTCACGAGTTAATGCATCAGCTAAAACGGTCGCGTCGTGTGCGGACCCTTCCCAACCAGCCAACACATATGTGAACCGGAGGTCAAAGTCTACTGCTGCCATCACATTTTGAGTGGTAAAGGCCTTCCTACCACGAAAAGAAGGTTCCACATCTTTGGTAACACCTGCTCGCACATGTGTACCATCGATAGCTCCAATACAATCCTATATAGTGACCAGTATTAAATGGCATATCATATAGCCTAGATAGATAAGGAATAGTTTTTGAAATTACCTTAAAATATGGGTCAAATCGATGATTTCCTGCAATTTTTTCGGGGGTTTCCAATGATGGTGGCCTTATATAATCATTACGAAGCTCGCCTATGGCATGAAGAACCTTTCTAAAATAGATGCTGGTTGTGCCGTATGATCTAGCAAAATTGGCTGAAATAACCATATTCCGAAGGTTATGCCCAATTGTATGCAAAAACATTGCCAATTGTTGCTCCACACTAAGATGTGGACTGTCTTCTAGCAATTTGCGATCCCTCAATATGCCGCACAAGCGAAAGAATGCAGCTCTTTCAAACCTTAGCATGTTTTTGCATAACACATCGCTTTGCCAAATTTTTTGGTTTAGATAATCAAATCTGATTCGATCTCTTTCATGCATTGGGCCATAGGTAATACGTGGTCTCCTCTTCCTTATTATAGCCCGAACAATGACTGCCATTGCAGCTAGTGCAACAAAAACAGCGGCTCCCCTAGCCATCCTTTTTCTTTTGTTCATCTTGCTTACCATCTACAAGTAATGCATAGTATCAAAAATATGGCTAGCAATGACTTGTAAACATGGATCTGCTTGTACAAAGCAGCACATATTGAAATAAAAATTGGGTAACCATGGATCTGCGTGGTACACAGAAGCACATATATATGAAACAAATTGAGGAGGAACATGGCACACAGGAAATAAAATCTGCCCAAACATGAACATATACAGAGATATGCAAAGGGGTAGTTGAAACTGCACCTTGCCTCCGCTGCTAGCTGCTGATCCAGACCTTCTGCAGCACCTCCGGTCGCCGTTACGTGGTAGCCGCCCCGCTGCTTCGTCGCTGCTCCTAGGATCTGGACCGTGGCCGATCTGCTTCGTCGTTGCTGCTTGCTAGGTCGCCGCCATGGTGCAGATGCGCGCAATCACAGAGGAGACGACGGGAGGAAGGTGAAGCCGGGCTGGGGAGGGATGGAGAAGGCAGATCGAGAGGGGACAAGCGGGAGGGTGGCGGCGCTAGTGGGGGAGCAGCGAGAGAGGGGGGGATGCGGAAGCAGCGGGAGGAGAGCGATAGGGTACGGGTGCGGGGCGAGGGGCTCGTTCCCTGTCGTCCGGCCGATTTCGAGGTATGCCTCGGTTCGGCATATTGAGCGAATATTCCCTTTTCTGGGACGAGTTGGTTCTGAATCGTTCGACTAACTAAACGCGGGAATGGGCCGTGGGAACGGGTCGGACCCATGACGTTCTACCCAGTGACAACAACCAAACACACCCTTATGGAACCAGCGCCAAGACATTACCAACACAACTACACAGCTGTTATCTTAACAAACACAACTACGCAGCTCCTATCTTGTCCTTGGAATTAATCCTATCAGTTCTGCAATCTTCAGCTTCTTCCTGGCGTACTGCGCATATGTTCCAGACGACAAACTCTGAAAATGGAAAGAGTAAGCTTACATACAAAACTGCAAGTGGATACAATGTTTGACAATATCTACCCAACAACCATACCGTCCAACGGATCTCCTGTGCAATCAGCTCACGGGCTTTACATTCTGGAACCTATAGAGACCCAAAAGAAAGAAATCACACGAGAATATAACAGGAACCAATGGATGCTAAGACAACGCCATACTATACTTACACTGTCACTAATGCCTTTCGTGCACCGATCAAACTACAAAGAAAGAAGACCAAATCAATTTGCATTGTAAAAGAATATATTGATTTATAACAGAAGAAATCACATATAGAACGCCTGTGGAACAAAAAACCTACAACATGCTCCATGTTGGAACCGCCGTAATTCAGCTCATACTTCATACTGCGGTCGTGTGCTGAATACAAGTTTTCACCATAAACTTGCTCAAGAGCATCTCTGAAACTCAGCTGAACATTGTCCAAGGGAAAAATAAATAACATCACCAAGCATAAGTAGAGAGAAAGTATTCACAAAACACAATCATCAGTAAAATAACAATGTTGTGTTTTGAAAAGGCTGATGTGTAGCGCTGACCTGATGATTATCATTGACCCGCTTCCAAATCTGATAGAAGACACCATCACGATCTTTCACAAACATGAGATTTATGCGTGCATCCCATATATACTCCTGAATTGAATCGAAAGAATGCAACTGTTAAATACAACTATAACAAGGGCCGAATATCTAACTGAGCAAGGGATAGAGGAATCCTACATGCAAACCAACAGCTGCTAGTTCCAGAGTCATGTTCTGAAACCCAGCTGCGATCCTACATGCTTGGAATGTGGCCTTTGAATGTATACGCGCCCACTAAATAATAAAACAGATAAGTTATTGTGGTGGTGCAACATTTATATAGAGATTTTTTGCAATTTCATGGTTTTGAGAGGTCAAATATGCATACCTCAATAGACGACTCATTTATCAGCAAATACTGTTCAACCCACTGTCAAGAACAAACATTGTTAGTCCAAGAAAACAAAAATACTGAACAAAGTTCTAAACTTGAACTAGCTGATTATTCCCAAAGGCATACTTTAATTTCCTTCACAATTGTTTCCCAGTATTGGAGATAATCTCTATCAGCGTCAGGGGTGCTATAAAATGCTCGGTATCTACTCCAACTTGTATACTCAACACCACCCTGCATCCGAATAAAACAACAGGAAACGACATAGTTCAGTTGTCCTAAGAATAACAAGCACTGAACATAAGCGAACAGGATGCTCTTAAGAGTACTGATTAGAGTACTTATGAAGTTCGAGAAGAGCCAAATAACACATAGTACTTGAACGTGTCAAAAATATATGGGGACTCGAAAAAAGGGGCAAACTTTGTTTATGCGTACGAAAACAGGATAGTAGTTGTATTCTGGGAGCAGCCTATAGCATGTGCGCCGAACTGAGGTTTTAGGACTTGTTCCATCCAAATAAAAATTGAAAATTAATCTCTGTTTGATTTTTAACTGAAAGACCCCGCTAAAAAAAGGTCTGCCTTTTATATTTGTTACATATTTTACCACAATTTATTGCAAGCACCCATATTCTAATATGTGCTTAATCTCCAAATGCTGCAATTTTCTTAGTTTTAGTGTTGAGTTTGTCCAAGGACCTTATGTATGCCTCTTAAACTCAGACTTAAAAGTCAAGCTACAAGAAGTTACTTTCATATTAAGCAATTTTTTGCTATTGTCCATTCAAAGGGCAAATCAATAAGAAACTGGTTACCAGCTGCATTTGTACATATTAAATGTAGATGCATTACATAAATAAATGCAGCGAATACGGTAACACTTACATCGTTGAAAATGACTAGCCGCTGGTAGTCGCTCAAGGACTTTTTGTAACAGAGTTCGGAATCAAAATACCAACCAAAGAAGCCATCCTGGACGTAGTGAAAGAAGTAGTCGTTCTTAACGATAAGCTCTGGAGGGTACTTGCGTTCCAACGCAGCATCATCAATCTTGTCAACCGGCACTCCTTTCAACAGCTACATACACAGATGGAGTAAGTACTACATAAGAGGGCATAATTTTTCATGTATGGATGTATGATAGATTAATAATAAACAGATAGGAAGGAGCACTGGTACGGGACAAATTAACTAACCAGGCAAGCTTTGATGCGATAAAGCGCATACTTGAGATGGAACTTGTTGGTCTCCTCTTGGTCCAGTTCGGTGTAAGTCTCAATTTCAGTCATGCGGGCCGCTAGCTTTTCACAGTCGCTTTTGTGTTGCTGCTTCGTGATAGCATCATTGGCCGGTTCAGCAACAACAACGACGGCCGAATCAGATTTTCCTTGTGAATCTCTGTCTCGTCCCTCTTGGGCCTCGTTGAAGAAACACTGGATTTGATATTGTACTAGAGCAGCTCGCGACTCATCATCGTGGAAAGATTTACGAGTAAGGGCTTCGAGGATTTCGCGGGAAGGGATATTTGAAAAACCGGCCAAGTCCCATTCCGAGCCGACTGGTAACTGCAATTGGGCGAGGCGCGAGGCAACAATTTCATGGTACCTTGGCTCTGTTGCAGGCTCGTCGGGCGGCGGAGAGCCTCCATCCACACGGCTGCTGCTATCAGAGTCCGAATAGACAAGGGATCCAGACAACGATGCGCCACCGTCACCAAGGCGCCGGCGGGACACTCCTTCTTCAAGAGGCCTCCTCCGGCGGCGGCGCCGCTTCTGCGGCATCGGCATCTGATCGACGATCATAGGGGTAGGGGTGGAGCCGTCGCGACGGAGACGGGAAGGGGATCGCGATTCGGCCGCTAGGGTTTCGTGTGGATGGGGGGATTGGGGAGACGAGGCCTGCATTTGTTTTTTTCTCTTTTTTTTGAGGGTCGGGAGACGAGGACTGCAATAGGAGAGGCGAAACCATCATATCCTTTGGCAAGCTGGGCCAAGCAGGCCCATCTCCCTTCCGCAACGCGTTTCGGTTTGACGAACAAAACCGCTGGCACAGTAAAAAAATAATTTAGTTCTTAAAAAAAGTAAAAAACTTTTTTTGGGCCGCAAAAACAGTTAAGTTTTGCCTCAAAAAACGTATTCGTTTCATCTGGATGCACGCAGGCGCGCCAGGGACCGCCTTGTGCACCGTCTGCATCGCAATCTGGATTCTGGCCCACCAGTTGTTTTTTTTTTTTTTTTTTTTTTTTTGCTTCCAACCCCCTCAGTTCAGTGCGCTCGCTTTTGCTTCCACTGTTTTCACTTCGCAGCGCCCTTCCGCTTCCTCTCTCGCGACGAGGAAGGAGAGATCCGAAATCGTGGCTGCGTCGGGGGAACTGAGTCAAAAAAAAGAAAACAGTGCGTCCACCGCGCTCGTTCGTTCTGGAAGCGAACGCACAAACCAGTTGGATCAGAAGACGCGACTTGCTTACTATGCCTTTTTTCTTTTCTTTATGCAATGCGAGAAAGCCAGCTGTTTTTCTGTTTTCTTTCCTTTTTTCCTATCTTGTTTTGTTTCCTTTTCCCATAAATGCGTGAACCTTTTCAAAGGCGACAAATATTTTGCAAAATTGATGAGTTTTTTTTTTCAAATTTGATGAACGTTTTCGCGAAATCGACGAACTTTTTTCAAAGTCGATGAAATTTTTTCAAATTCAGTGAACTTTTTCTCAAATTTGATGATTTTTTTTTCAAATTCGGCGAACGCTTTTTCAAATTCAGCACGCTTTTTTTCAAAATCGATGAATTTTTCAAACCTGATGAACTTTTTTTTAATCCAATGAACTTTTTCAAATTCGGTGAACTTTTTTCAATTTTTGCTTTCAAAATTGATGAACTTTTTCAAATTCATGAACTGTTTTTCAAATTCGTAATTTTCAGATCCATGTGGTTTTCAGTTTTTGTGAACGAAAGGGCCGAACAGCAAAACGAATGAAACATGCACGAAGGAGCTAGCGATCGAAGGAAGAAAGGGAAGGTGTGCGCGTGCTTGCTGGGCCGGCCCACCCGAGGCTGCTGCGCGAGCGCCCGCTAAGGCCTTGTTTGGCACCAAGGGTTTTCAAGCCCCAAAGGGGCTGGGGATTATTGGGGATTTGGTGAACCCCTCCCCCGCACCAAATCCCCTTCCCCCCTCCCAAACCCCTTCCTCATCTATCCATATAGAGTGTTTGGCATGCATAGACAAATTTGGCCCATTTTAAACATGAACTTCAACAACACACTGATAAAAATCTGATCTTTACTGCTGAACAGGCTGAAGCATCAATAGCCATATCATCAAGTACTACTGAAAGCAACAAATCATAATCTTTAAGAACAATGGCATATAAACTAAGAACATCAAAGGCCATACAACACAATCCGATCTTTAATACTGAACAGGCTGAAGCATCAATGGCCATATCGTCAAGTACTGCTGAAAGCAACAAATCATAATATTTATGAACAATGGCATATAAACTAAGAACATCAAAGGCCATACAACACAATCCGATCTTTACTACTGAACAGGCTGAAGCATCAGTGGCCATATCGTCAAGTAGTGCTGAAAGCAACAAATGATAATCTTTAAGAACAATGGCATATAAACTAAGAACATCAAAGGCCATACACAGGCATGCATCAGGATGTACCAACAACACCTAGGGTGCAACACAAACATCACTTAAATTCGGTTTCTGCTTCCCAACATAGTTTCAGTTTCACAACGACGCCGATGCACATGCATCACTTCAGTTCCATCACATCCCTGAAAGCAGCAAGTCAATCAGAGCATTAGACATACCAGTCAAACAATTCGCACCTACAAGAGTACTTCAAATACTTTCTCCAGAAAGAAAAGGATCCTTTGAATACACAAAATACACAATACAGGACATATGTGGATTACCAAACGAACATATTGCTAATGTGGTCAACATACTAGAAGATGAAAGGTTGCAACTTCTGTTTCATACCAACAATTCACAATCCCACAACTACATATGAAAACCATGATGCTTCACAAGGAACATGGGAAAAATATGGCATGGAGTCTGTTTCTTATACTTCATGATCTGAAACAGATGGCCTCGCTCTCCTTTGTCAAAAATATAACAAAATTTATATGTGATGCGCTTGAGCCAGATTTAACTTGATGCAAATAGACAAAGCAAGCTCTAGCATCAGGTCACATACATATCTCAAGTACTAGCACTGGAAACTCACAAGTAAAAATTTATTCGTACAGACCATATATACATTGCAGAGAAGGGTTGATAGAAACTATTTGCATATGCACTGTAGATCATATATATGTCAGATCAAAACTAAAATTTCATATCTATAGATCATATTTACAACAAAAAATGTAGATTTAGTATGATTGTTCACTACCAAAGCGTATCTATTTCTGTAACAAAACACTACAATTACTTTCTTGCTGATTGCCAAACAGTGGTTCAGTTTCTTCCTGTTATTTGCCCTTTATTCAAATTAGTATGCAGACAAAGCATTCATTCACAAGAAAAACATGTTTGTTCCAAGCTAATCAGGAATAGGAGCTTACAGGGCTTAAAAAAAAGACCAAGCAAGCAAGCACAGTATGAACCAGATCAAAATACCTCTTCTAGGTAGGCAACTCAGCCATTTCGCTCCGACGCCACATGACCGCACTCTCTTCATCCTCGGCAGCAGAAGTGATGAAGGTTTCACGGTTCTTAGCATTTTTAAACACCTTGAACGCTCTGGCTCTCTCATGGCATGCGATGCTGTCCATCTTGTGCACTAGAGAAATGCACTTGCTGATGGAGAACTCTTGCCCATTTGTTGATCCAGCGCTCTCTTTTGTCAGTAAGGCGACTTCATCCTCCGCTTGTTTCTTCTTTATGTTCACATACTGCTGCATCACTTCCACCATTGCATCTCCAGTCTTCTTTGGCTTCTTTGCCTCCTTCCAAGGCTTCGTTTTTGTAGCAGCACTAGTAGAAAAGGGGGCTTTTGTCCCGGTTGGTAAGGGCCTTTAGTCCCGGTTTTTGAACCGGGACTAAAGGGTCGTTACTAATGCCTTCCCCCTTTAGTTCCGGTTCTTACACGAACCGGGACTAAAGGCCGTCCACGTGGACGCAGCCTGGAGCTCCATCTTTAGTTGGTGTTACCAACCGGGACTAAAGGAAATTTTATGATATTTTTTTTTGAAAAAAAATTTGCTAATTTTTTTTAAATTTTTTTTTGATTTTCAAATTTCTGAATTATTTTAACCTCTAATCTCTAATCACCACCCCTCATCACTGCTCAATTTATCCTCTATTCTCTAATCACCCCTCATCATTCCAAATCATCTAACTTCCCTGACGGTCACCCATCCTCACTACTCCAACCTGAGCACGCTTAACTTCCGGGTTCTATTCTCCCTCGTTTCCAAGTCTGCACTTGTTGTTTTCCTGACAATAGTAAGATGTCAATTCTATTAACCCTCAGGAATTTAGCTTGAGCATGAAGTGACACATTTCACTGTTTTAGTTTGAAACTATTGTTTTAAAAAACAATAATTATTTAGTAACACTAATATTTCTGGAATAATTAGTTTGACCACTGTTTGACCACAGTTTGACCAGATTTGACCAAAATTCAAAAAAACTGAAATAATTATTTAGTAACACTAGTATTCTAGAATAATTAGTTTGACCATTGTTTGACCACAATTTGAAATTTTTTGAATTTTTCCCTCTCCAGATCTTAAAAGCCCCGTATCTTTTTTTCTGTTAGGTTTTTGAGGATTTTGAAAATGTTTAACAGTTTGACCATTTTAGACCACATATCACATGGGAAACTTTTTTTTTGACATTTCCATCATTTTCTTTTGTTTTTTCTAAAATTGAAAAGGCGGTCCGGGGGGGTAGAGTTTGATGGGCCCTTTAGTACCGGTTCGTGCCATGAACCGGTACTAATGCCTCAAAGCCCATTAGTACCGGTTGGTGGCACCAACCGGGATTAAAGGACTAACCTTTAGTCCCGGTTGGTGCCACCAACCGGTACTAATGGGCATCGCACCCTTTAGTCCCGGTTCGTGGCACCAACCGGGACTAAAGGGCCCAGGTGAACCGGGACTAATGCCTTAGCCGCACGAACCGGGACCAATGCTCACATTAGTCCCGGTTCGTGACTGAACCGGGACTAATGTGAATATTGCCCTGTGACGAAAGCCCTGTTTTGTACTAGTGCAGGACCAGCAGTAGGAACCCTCTTTTCACCGACTTGTTCATCCATTCCTCCAGGATCAGCGGCGGCAACCCTCTTTTCACCAACTCTAGCACCAACAACATCCCCTTCCTCCAGGATCTGCAATTCATCAGTATCTGCCTCTTCTGCCTCCTCTTCTTCAACATCATATTCCACTTGTGTAATATCTGGTTGTGATGGTTCAAAAGATATGAAATTGTAATTACCTTCAGCTCTATGGCCTACACAAAGCACATGATTCAGGTACCTAAGAAGCATTAAATTCAGAAAGATCTCTTTCTACTCAAATTAAGCTTACCATCATATAATTCTCCTAGTCTATCATATAGGGGGAAAGATCCTCTCCTGAATTTTCCGATTCTTTTACATGTCTATAAACAAGAAGAGTGAAATAATTAATACCAGAATAATACTAACTTCAAGCATGGAGCTACAGCTGCAACCTATTGTCAATGAACATAACAAAGAGTTCACTATTACATGACAAACATAACAAAAGAGTTCATTACTACAAGTTCCTAGCTAGTCAAGTTGGAAATCATCCCACATCCTCCTAGCAATCTTGTCCCTGAAGTTGTCGCCTGGGATATTATTCTCTTGGTGGTTACCGTGTTGGTGATCATCATCATCCGGAAGGTCAACAAATTCGATGGGAGGTATGTTATTGGGTTGATTATCAAGCCATTTTTCATCGCCCTTATGCATCCTGATGATATTACGAAAGACTGTCGTAGCTGCTGGGATCTTGACTTGGTTTTCTATTTGATGGTATGTACCAACACGAAGAATTGGGAAACGCTTCTTAAGAATTCTTATGGCCCTTTCCACATGGTTGCGCAACACGGCATGCCAAAGATTGAACAACTCCTTGTAGTTTTGTGGTCGATGGCGCCCATGCCCAAACTCCTTGAGGTGATACCGGACACCCCGATACGGTGCAAGGAAAGACGTGGTATTTGCATAACCACCATCAAACAAATAGAACTTTCCTTCGGATACTTTAAAGCCATGGTTCATGGCTGACTGGAGCACTCTAGCATCTGTAGCTAACCCTTCCCAACCACACGAGATGAATGTGAAGTTTAGGTCAAAGTCACATGCGACCATGACATTTTGGCTAAGAGTTCCCTTCCTATTCCGGAAAGGAGCGGCTTTGTCAGGTGTTACAGTCATAGGAACATGAGTTCCATCGATGGCGCCTATGCAATTCTGCGAATAGATTGATTGCAAGTCAATATCCAAAATCTGAAGATAGAGATAAGAGATGAAGTGAAAGTGTCGAGGTGAAAACCTCAAAGTATGGGAAGAATCTTGGATCTCCAGCAATCTTTGGATGAGGTTCATCGATGCTTTGATGCCTCAGAAATCGACAAGATAGAATGGGGATGATGTCGAAGAAAGACTTGATGTATTCATGGAAGGTCCACCCACTATGTTGGTATTCTAGTTGCAGATCATCAAAAGATGCATTGTGAGACAACATGTAAAGGAAAAAGCCTAATTTCTCCTCCACCTTGATTGTCTTATCCTTTATTAAATTTCCCCTTCTAAGATATGATGCCAGCAGTTCAAAGATATGCGGCTCCATCCTAAAAGCTACCAGACAATTCTTGACATGACCTTGAAGGATTTCATCAACACGCCTCTTGCCATACAGGACTGAGCTATGTCGCTGACTTTTGTCAATTCTACTACGGATCTGGTACAACCACTGGTAGAAAAAGAGGCTTCCATACGCCCCCATTAGTCCCCAAAACAATCGAACCGCGACAAAAGGGGTCTTTAGTCGCGGTTCGGGAGGAGACCCGCGACCAACTATCTGGGCCCAGCGCGCTCGGTCGACAGCTGGCGGACGGGAGGGGCTTTAGTCCCGGTTGGCCTGGCCAACCGGGACTAAAGGTCCCCGAAGGCCTTTAGTCGCGGTTGGCCAGGCCAACCGGGACTAAAGGCCCATCCAGCTGGCGGATGGGAGGGGCTTTAGTCCCGGTTGGCCTGGCCAACCGGGACTAAAGGTCCCCGTAGGCCTTTAGTCGCGGTTGGCCAGGCCAACCGGGACTAAAGGCCCATCCCTATATATAGGACTCAGCTCACTTCACTTCACTCAGCTCACTTCACAATTTTCAGAAGGGGGTGGTGGGTTTGCTTTTGGTTCCTCCTATGCACACAAGGTGTTCGATGAAATGCCCGAGAGCCTGAAACAAACATGATATGAAGTGTCCGAGCCACACTTGAGCTTTCTCATTTATTTTTCCTCCGCGATCGCGGTTAGCAACTTGAACCTTTCATGTGTCATTGATAAAATATGCATGTGTGTAGTTCATTGTTTAATTTGTATTATTTCTAGCTAGTTAGTTTAACAAATGCATGATGGTTAATTATATACTTTATATAATAATAATGCAGATGAATCGGCAATGGATGTATGGTCCCCGACTCTCCGGCGAGTTCACTACGGGTTTGAAAGATTTCCTCGTAGTGGCAAATGCGAACAAGCAGCAAGGTTTTATTATCTGTCCATGTGCTGTCTGTAAGAATCAGAAGGGTTACTCCTCCTCAAGAGACGTTCACATGCACCTGCTTCGGCACGGTTTCATGCCAAGCTATAATTGTTGGACCAAGCATGGAGAAAGAGGGGTTAGAATGGAAGAAGATGAAGAAGGGGATGATATCGATGACAACTATCATGATCATTTCGGTGATACTTTCATGGAGGATGATGCTGAAGGTGGGGAAGGGTTAGGTGAAGGTGAAGAAGAGGCACATGATGAGCCCGCTGATGATCTTGGTCGGACCATTGCTGATGCACGGAGACGCTGCGAAACTGACAAGGAGAGGGAGAATTTGGATCGCATGTTAGAGGATCACAAAAAGTCGTTGTATCCAGGATGCGATAATAGTCTGAAAAAGCTGGGCTGCACACTGGATTTGCTAAAATGGAAGGCACAGGAAGGTGTAGGTGACTCATCATTTGAAAATTTGCTGAAAATGTTGAAGAATATGTTTCCGAAGAATAACGAGTTGCCCGCCAGTACGTACGAAGCAAAGAAGGTTGTCTGCCCTCTAGGTTTAGAGGTTCTGAAGATACATGCATGCATTAACGACTGCATCCTCTACCGCGGTGAATACGAGAATTTGAATGAATGCCCTGTATGCACTGCATTGTGTTATAAGATCCGAGGCGATGACCCTGGTGACGATGTTGAGGGCAAGAAACCCAGGAAGAGGGTTCCCGCCAAGGTGGTGTGGTATGCTCCTATAATACCACGGTTGAAATGTCTGTTCATGAACAAAAAGCATGCCAAGTCGTTGCGATGGCACAAAGAGGACCGTAAGTCCGACGGGGAGTTGAGACACACCGCTGATGGAACGCAATGGAGAAAGATCGACAGAGTGTTCAAAGATTTTGCAGCTGACGCAAGGAACATAAGATTTGGTCTAAATACTGATGGCATTAATCCTTTTGGCGAGCAGAGCTCCAGCCATAGCACCTGGCCCGTGACTCTATGCATCTACAACCTTCCTCCTTGGTTGTGCATGAAGCGGAAGTTCATTATGATGCCAATTCTCATCCAAGGCCCTAAGCAACCCGGCAACGACATCAATGTGTACCTAAGGCCATTAGTTGAAGAACTTTTACAGTTGTGGGCCAGACCTGGTGTACGTGTCTGGGATGAGCACAAAGGAGAGGAATTTGACCTACGAGCGTTGCTTTTTGTAACCATCAACGATTTGCCTGCTCTCAGTAACCTTTCGGGACAGACAAATAAGGGATACAATGCATGCACGCACTGCTTACATGAGACTGAAAGTGTACGTTTGGTTAATTGTAAGAAGAACGTGTACCTGGGTCATCGTCGATTTCTTCCCCGAAATCATAACGTAAGAAAGAAAGGCAAGCATTTCAACGGCAAGGCGGATCACCGGCCGAAGCCTGCGGAACGTACTGGTGCTGAGATATTTGATATGGTCAAGGATTTGAAAGTCATCTTTGGAAAGGGTCCTGGCGGACAATCAGTTCCGCGGGGAGTTGACGGGCACGCACCCATGTGGAAGAAGAAATCTATATTTTGGGAGCTAGAATATTGGAAAGTCCTAGATGTCCGCTCTGCAATCGACGTGATGCATGTTACGAAGAATATTTGCGTGAACCTGCTAAGCTTCTTGGGCGTGTATGGGAAGACAAATGATACAAAGGAAGCACGGCAGGACCAGCAACTTTTGAAAGACCCAGATGACCGGCATCCGGAATGGTTTCAAGGTCGTGCCAGCTACGCTCTTACCAAAGAAGAGAAGGTCATTTTTTTTGAATGCCTGAGCAGTATGAAGGTCCCGTCTGGCTTCTCGTCGAATATAAAGGGAATAATAAACATGGCGGAGAAAAAGTTCCAAAACCTGAAGTCTCACGACTGCCACGTGATTATGACGCAATTGCTTCCGATTGCTTTGAGGGGGCTCCTACCGGAAAATGTTCGAGCAGCCATTGTGAAGCTATGTGCATTCCTCAATGCAATCTCTCAGAAGGTAATCAATCCAGAAGATCTACCACGGTTACAGAACGATGTGGTCCAATGCCTTGTCAGTTTCGAGTTGGTGTTCCCACCATCCTTCTTCGATATTATGACGCACCTCCTGCTCCACCTAGTCGAAGAGATTTCCATTCTCGGTCCTGTATTTCTACACAATATGTTCCCCTTTGAGAGGTTCATGGGAGTATTAAAGAAATATGTTCGTAACCGTGCTAGGCCAGAAGGAAGCATCGTCAAGGGCTATGGAAATGAGGAGGTAATTGAGTTCTGTATTGACTATGTTCCTGACCTTAAGCCGATTGGTATTCCTCAATCGCGGCACGAGGGGAGACTAAGTGGAAAAGGCAAGATCGGAAGGGAATCCACGATATGTATGGACGGTCATTCTATGACTGAAGCACACCACACAGTTCTGCAAAATTCCAGCTTGGTGGCTCCGTACTTCGAGCAACACAAGAATATTTTACGCTCGGACAACCCGGGGAAGCCTGAATCCTGGATTAGAAAGGCCCACATGGAGACTTTCGGCAGTTGGTTGCGAAAACATTTAATGAATGACAATGATGTTGGAGATCAGCTGTACATGTTGGCCAAGAAACCATCTTCGACTATAACGACTTTCCAAGGGTACGAGATAAATGGGAATACATTTTACACCATCGCCCAAGATAAAAAGAGCACCAACCAAAACAGTGGTGTCCGCTTTGATGCAGCAACCGAGAATGGGCAAAAGGTCACATATTATGGTTACATAGAGGAGATATGGGAACTTGACTATGGACCCTCCTTTAAGGTCCCTTTGTTCCGGTGCAAATGGTTCAAGCTAACAGGAGGTGGGGTAAAGCTGGACGAGCAATACGGAATGACAATGGTGGATTTCAACAATCTTGGTTACCTTGACGAACCATTCGTCCTTGCCAAAGATGTCGCTCAGGTTTTTTACTTGAAGGACATGAGTAGCAAACCGAGGAAACGGAAAGATAAGAAAACGATCAGTACATCATGCGATGATCCAAAGCGCCACATTGTTCTTTCAGGGAAAAGAAACATCGTTGGAGTGGAGGACAAGACAGACATGTCAGAAGATTATAATATGTTTGGTGAAATTCCGCCCTTCAAAGTGAACACTGACCCAAGCATTAAGTTAAATGATGAGGATGCTCCATGGATACGGCACAATCGTAAGCAAGCAGGGACACAAGGGAAGAATTGATGTGTAATAATTTATTGTACCAAACTTTGTATTTGGTCGATGAACTGAATGATGTATCAAACCTTTTGTCAAACCTTCAAGGGATTTTAAAATGAATTAGTTTTATTTTTCTGATTTTTTTGATATATAATTGTATTTTTAAGATTTTAAAATGAATTAGTTTTATTTTTCTGATTTTTTTGATATATTATTTGTATTTTTAAGAATTTAAAATGAATTAGTTTTATTTTCTAATTTTTTTGATATATAATTGTATTTTTAAGATTTTAAAATGAATTAGAAACAAAATAATATAAACTTTAATAAAATATATAAGTACAAACAAAATAAAATAAATTTTAATAACATAAATAAAATTGATTCAACTAAAATTATCGAAGTATTTTCTGTTCAAAATCATTGAAAGCTAAAAGAATTTTCATAAAGAACTTTT
This sequence comes from Aegilops tauschii subsp. strangulata, assembly GCF_002575655.3. Lineage (NCBI taxonomy): Eukaryota > Viridiplantae > Streptophyta > Magnoliopsida > Poales > Poaceae > Aegilops > Aegilops tauschii. The sequence goes on along the minus strand of NC_053040.3, from coordinate 30,607,038 downwards.
TTTGTTAGAAACTTTAATAGCAAAAATAATTATCATAAAGTAAAATAAATAAGTAATTAGAAACAAAATAAAATAAAATAAATAAGTTTTTTGTTGCAAGTAGAAACAAAACAAAATAAATAAAGCAAAAAAGAAAAGAAAAAACAGGCAAAAAATGAAAAATATGCCTCCTACTGGGCCACCACGGCCTGAATACGACTAGAAACCCATCAATGGGCCAGGATTCAGGCCCGCAGAAGGCCCAGTAGGCCCACAAGCACATAGTGACAGAATAGGCCCGTAAGCCTGCATTTGAGAGGAGCTCGAAGTGGTGAGCGCAGCCGCGCTTATAAACCACTGTCGAAGCCTCTCGGCTAGCGAGGTGGGACTAAACATCCCACCGCACCGCGCCAGTTCCAACACAATGCCTTTAGTCCCGGTTGGGGAGGCGGACCGCGACTAAAGGGTACCCTTTAGTCGCGGTTGTTGTCCCCAACCGCGACTAAAGGGTCTTTCTGCGCGGGAACGAAAGCGGCGCCAAAACCCTTTAGTCCCGGTTGGGGAGGCGGACCGCGACTAAAGGTACCCTTTAGTCGCGGTTGGTGTGGCCAACCGCGACTAAAGGGTACCTTTAGTCGCGGTCCGCCTCCCCAACCGGGACTAAAGGTACGTCTATAAATACTGCACTTAGCAGTTTCCGCCACTTCCCATTCTTCCTCTCTCGACGCCGAAGCCCTGCCCCGACGCCGATCGACGTCGAAGCCCTGCCCCGACGCCGACGCCGACGCCGAAGCCCTGCCCCGACGCCGAAACCCTGCGCGCCGCCGCCCCCGTCCCAAGTGAGCGCCGCCGCCGCCCGTGCCCTGCCCTTGCCCGGCGCCCGTGCCCTGCCCTTGCCCTTGCCCGCCGCCCGCTGCCCGACGCCCTGCCGCCCGCCGCCCGACGCCCGCCGCCCGCTGGCCCTGCCTGCCGTGTTCCGCGCCCCGGCCGAAGAAGAAGAAGGAATAAGAAAAAGGAAGAAGAAGAAGAAAGAAAAAGGAAAAAGGAAGAAGAAGAAAGAAGGAAGAAGAAAACAAAAGAAAAACAGAAGAAAAACAAGAAAAAGGAAGAAAAAAGGAAAAAGGAAGAAAAAAAGAAAACAAAAGAAAAAGGAAGAAGAAAGAAAAAAGAAAACAAAAGAAAACAGAAGAAAAAAACAGAAGAAAAAAGGAAAAAGGAAAAAAGGAAGAAAAAACAGAAGAAAAACAAAGGAAGAAGAAAAAAAGAAAGAAGAAAAAAAAGGAAGAAGAAAAAAAGAAAGAAGAAAACAAAGGAGGAAGAAAAAAAAGGAAGAAGAAAAACAAAGGAAGAAGAAAAACAAAGGAAGAAGAAAAAAAGAAAGAAGAAAATAAAAGGAAGAAGAAAAAAAGAAAGAAGAAAAACAAAGGAGGAAGAAAAAAAAAGGAAGAAGAAAAACAAAGGAAGAAGAAAAATAAAGGAAGAAGAAAAAAAGAAAGAAGAAAAACAAAGGAGGAAGAAAAAAAAAGGAAGAAGAAAAAAAGAAAGAAGAAAGAAAGAAGAAAAAGGAAGAAGAAAAAAAGGAAGAAGAAAAAAAGAAAGAAGAAAGAAAGAAGAAAGAAAAAGGAAGAAGAAAAAAAGAAGAAAGAAAAAGGAAGAAGAAAAAAATGAAAACCAAAAGAAAGAAGAAAGAAAAAGGAAGAAGAAAGGAAGAAGAAAGAAAGAAAGAACAAAGAAAAAGGAAGAAGAAGAAAGAAAGAAGAAAGAGGAAGAAGAAAGGAAGAAGAAGAAAAAAAGAATTTTTACTTAAAGAATCTTATTTTTTAATTCCTCCTCCTCTATGTCCCCTTAATCTTATTTTTTAATTCCTTTATACTTAAAGAATTTTTACTACATGCAGGAGTGACATATGGCGGACGATAGAGCCGAGCCGCTTAGGGATCCGGAGGCTGAACGTTATTTAATGGGCATCATCAACAACGAGATTCCTTATGTGCCGGGCTCAGAATATGAGCAACAAGAGGATGTAGTCTCTTCTTTTCTGAACCTTGACGGTGGAACAGAGATTGTCGATGATCAAGAAGGTGAAGGAACGGACATTGTCGACGGAGGTCAACCGTCAACAACCGACAATCTCGAATTGCAAGTAGCAACCACCTCCGGCGAGGTATATATATACATTGAGCCTCTCGTGATACAAACTTACTGAAATGTGAATAAATATGTATTAACGCGCGCGACTCTCTTTCTTTTTTTAGCCCTCCGGATCGAGTACGACAAAGCGTGGCAAATCCAAGGCGATGAAAACAGGAGAAACATATGCCATTGAGTTTGTCAGTGAAACCGGCAAGCCCCTACAGCACACCTCAAAGTTTATCAACCAATGCGGAGTCGTTGTTAGAGACAACGTCCCGATCACCGTCCAGGAATGGAAGGAGCCAAAGAAGGCACGTCTTGGTTTCAGTTTTGTCGACAAGAGAACGAAAAAGGATTGCTGGAGAAAGCTTATGGAACATTTCATTCTACCTCCGGAATACAACAAAGTCGATGAATTCGGTAACGAGGTTCCGGGTGGACGTCAGAGGAGGAGGCTAGTTAAAGAGTTCGCTCTTCAGAAGATGGGCGAAGCATTCCGGAACTTCAATAAAAATTTAACCCGTGACTATGTCAACAAGGGCAAGACTCCGGATTTTAATGGACAACATGAGAAACTGAAAGATGATTGGCCAGAATTTGTGAGGCAAAAGCAATCGGAGCATTTCAAGGAAATATCGAAAAAATAAGGATAATGCGAGTAAGAAAAAGTTCCATCATATTATGGGGCCAGGAGGATACCGCCTTTCGGAGCCTAGGTGGCAGAAGATGGAGGAGGACCTGAGGGTGCGAGGAATCCCTCTAGGTACAGAGGGATGGGACCCAAGGGCCAAAAGCTGGTGGTACGGGCATGGGGGATCGCTAGACCCGGAGACAGGGGTGTGTGTTCACCGGTAGAGACAGTTTGCTCCCACCCAAGCCCTTATTGACGCAATGACCCAAGCTCAAGAGGGCTTGATCAAGTTCAACAGAGAGAAAGACGCACTGACAACAGCCCTCGGGAACGATGAACACGGAGGACGTGTACGAGGCAAAGGCAAAGTTCCGTGGAAAGTAGGGTTTTCCCAGGACAATGACCCGTACTGTTACAGAAGCCGTAAGAGAAAGACAGACCGGGATGCAGATCTTATGACGAAGTTTGCATCGGAACTCCATGAGTTGAAGCAGACCGTGCATGAACTAGTGAAAGAAAAATCGGCTGCAGGGCCGCATGAAGATCATGAAGCGGATCGCGGAAGCCAGCAGCGGAGAAGCAGCGTGGCTTCCACGGATGCCCCGCCTGGTGCTAGTGCACCGATGATCGAGATTCGTGCACCGGAGCCTCACTACCCCGTGGATGATGTAAAGGAGATGAAAGAATGTGATCTGCATTATCCCGTGGGGAACGTTTCCACGAAGGTAGCTAGCGGCAGTGCTTTACCCTGTACACCTGGAGCACTCCACCACAACAACCCCATTGCATATGGCTATGCTCGTGTCATGGTGGAAGACATAGTCCAAGGGTTTGAGGACCTGGAGATTGACAAACCTACACCCGAAGGGGAGAGAAGACTTGGAGATGTCAAGCGCCAGTTCATTCTATGGAAAAAGAAGTACATAGTGTTTCCAGGCGAGGCACCAAGGCTAGCAAGTCCACCCCCCTCCGATGGTGGTGGTGGTGGTGGTGGCGGTGGTGGCGGTGGTGGTGGTCGTGGTGGTTCACCTACACCTCCTTCACGCCATTCGACGCTGTCCCCCGATCCACAACCTCCGGCGGGTACGACGCCCCCCAATCCTCCTCCGGCGGGTACGACGCCCCCCAATCCACCTCCGGCGAAGAAGCAGAAGCAGGCGGACAGCAAGGAAACCCACTCCTGGACTATTAACCCGGACCCTTATGTACCTAAGACCACAAGGGTACCGGAGCCATCACTGAAGCCTCTCCTCCCAAGGCCTGGGGAACTTAGTGAAGCTGAAACCAAATTGGCCGCGTCTGCTGATTATGAGAAATGGAAGGCGGATATGAAGGCGAAAAAAGAGCCTGAGCCCAAGCAAGTATTCATTGAGAAGCAAAAGAAGTGGGCTAAGGATTTTTTTGACGACACCGTCCCAAGCCGAGCTGAATATGCCTGACGACTATGGACATGAACTTCGTAGGCAAGCAAAAATATTGAAGGAGGAGAAAGAAGAAAGTAAAAAAAGCGGGAAACAAGTTGACCAGCTCGGGATGCAGAAGAAACAATCGATCCCCCCGCTCATAGTGAAAGCCGGTCCGGAAGAGGACCCCGAGATCATAGCAGCTGCGGCAGCACTTGGATTGACTGTAGCGAGTGCCATGAAACAAGCGTCCGAGATGGGTTTGACTCTTCGTGCCTTCTTAGGCCTTGAGGATGCGCCAGTATGTGAGATAGCATTACAATATGTGCGGAATGGGCCTCTCGTCGAGCCTGCGCGGGAAAAGAGTCTACCACCACAAATGCGAAATCTGCTACGTTGGTACAAGCAATTCATAACATGGGCCGACAAAGAATATGTTTATGCGGATGTTACAGATGAGCATCACACCAAACGGTACTCTGTAGAAGTTCATATGAGTGAATTGTTCCAGCTGTTCAATCTGCGCGACCTCGACAAATCTATGCTGAGTTGCTACGTTCTGTAAGTGATTTATTTCTACCTCATCTCGTTCTTCATTGCCTGCACTATATATATATATATATTGTCCTAACTATATTGTTGCGTACGCTATTATGCAGATTGAAGATTTGGGAATGCAAAATAAGAAACATCCATGATGTTGGGTTCATTGACCCACATATCGTTAATGGACATGTGTTACAACATCACCCCGAAGACGTGGAGAAAGACTTGTACAAGTTTCTTAGAAAGCATCAACTCAAAAGTCATATTCTATTTCCTTACCATTTTGGGTGAGTGTTTCTCTCTTGTGCCCATTCTCTTTTGTTTACTCCATCCATGGTATGTCTAATCGATGAGTTATGCATGACTGTGCATGTAACGTGTCCGCAGGTTCCACTGGATTCTGCTAAATATTGAACTTCACACCTCCAGAGTTCTAATCATGGACTCTATGGATTCGGATCCAAAGCGTTGGGCCGACATGAGAAAAATGCTGCAAAAGTAATTATTTTCAATCATTTGAGCTCTATATCGATCGGTCTCTTTCGTTCATTTCCTAATATCAAGTAACTAATAACTCCCTTGTTCATTTAATTTTCTTTGCCCTGTAGGGTTTGGAGACGGTTCTCAGAAGAAATTGTCGGTGAATTCAAACATGAGCTAGATTTCAGAAGGTTAGTTAATGTGGATAAGCAGCCACCGGGGACCATTCTATGTGGATACTATGTTTGTGAGAACATCCGGAGACACACCTCTGAGCGGAAGGCATCGGATAGCGTGCGGAACGCGACAGATAACTTGCGGAGGAGGCTTAGTCCAGAAGCTCGCTTCCGACCAATTCAAGAAGAATTAGCAGGATTTTTCATGAGGGAAGTCATCAATCGTAAAGGAGAACACTATACCGAGGACGAAGAAATTTATATGCATACCCGAGATTGAAACTTGTTCGAAGTTGTATATGGTCATCCATCCTAATTGTGTATGGAAACTTGTTCGAAGTTGTATATGGTCACCCGAGATTGAATATATATTATATATTCCTCTTGAATTCTTCTTGTTTGAAATTTCATATGCATGTATATAGTAGCGTAGAATATGTGTACTGAAACTTTATCAAAATTAAAATAAAACACAAAATAAAATATATATAAAATAAAACACTCCAAACTAAAAAGAAACCAGGTTTAGGGGGCTAAAACCCTAAACCTGCGGAGGAGGCCTTTAGTCCCGGTTGGCCACGAGAACCGGGACTAAAGGTCCTCCGCCCCGACGGACCACCGGCGCCCACGTGGACGGGCCTTTAGTCCCGGGCAGCCACAAGAACCGGGACTAAAGCCTTTAGTCGCGGTCCGTAAGAGGCGCGACTAAAGGGGGGAGGGGTCTTTAGTCGCGCATATTTAGTCCCGGTTGCACAGCCGGGACTAAAGGCTGTTGCGAACCGGGACTAAAGGGCTTTTTTCTACCAGTGAACGTTGGCCAAATAAAGAAGATCATGTCATCTTCATCCTCTTCCCTCCTCTTCCTAATTCTCTCAAGGATCCGTGAATTCATTTCGATTCTAAGCAATTAAGAAACAATAAGAATGAAATGGCTAACACGTACGGTACTAACAAAGCAATAATGAACATGTGCTAAAAGTTCTTGCATACAAGGCGTCACAGTAAAGACAAAGCAATAATGGTAAAGGAGTTGTACCTCAAGGCTTCTAGGCTTCTTGCGGAAAATGGCAGGCGACCGAATTGGTTAGGAAAAGCAAGAACATGAAGACTGCAACAAGAGAAAAATAAATGTATCAGCAAGAAACATGATATAGCATTTAAGTATAGCATTTAGAATCCGTCAAAAAAAAGTATAGCATTTAGAAAACTATCATAGTCCTAAAGCTGACATCACACAGATATAGAGCCATATCTCTCAGAGAATACATGATAAGATGGCATTATCACTTTTAGGATGAAAATATTTTTGTTCTTAACGGTTAACGCCATTCTCCGTACTGCCATGACAACAATTCAGACAAGCTCTTGTGTGCATGTATTTTACTCATCTTAGCAAATCACACTAGTAACAGTTAACTTCGACATGTTTTCTCATTAGGTCGTCAAACTGCAAGAAGACATGCCTTGCTGACCTTTCTTTTCCCTATTCCTCCTCCTAATCTCTCCTTATATCTCTCCCTAATCTTTCCCTAATAATAAAGCATGGATTGACTTTGTCGGGTTCACCGTCACAATACGCTTTTCTTTTCGTGAATTTACGCTTTCAGTTTGAATGCAAAATATATACGCGAGGTGATACTAAAGTGTTGATTCACCATTGTTCTCTTTTTTTTACGGGCGCTTCTTTCAAAAACGGCCACACAGCAAAAGTTGATATTTTGAGGTTTCGAACGCAGCTTGCCAGAAAAGTGCATAGAGCAACCGACCAACTAAGCTAGCCCATCGTATATCAACTAAGAACAAGGATTACCTTCTTAGTCTATCATGCCAGGAGGATTTTCAGGCTGCCAGGCCACATTATTCCGGCCCACCCTGCCGAAGGAAGGCCACACAACCGAACGGGGCTAAGCTAGCCCACAGCCTGTTGCAAAAAAGTATTCGATGGTGGGCTGAATCGAATTCTGAACCACGGTGTGTTATATTTAGACAGTTGATCCACCTTTTAAATAGTCCCATACCGTTCCCTTAAACTCAATCTTTGTAATTTATATACATCTAAGAGTTTTCTCGGTACCAAGGAGCTATCTCAGGAACCATTAAAGAAGGAAATAAGTCCTTCCATAATAAGGAAGGAAAGAGAGAAAAATAAAGAAGGAAAGATGAGGGATTTCATGTCTCTTGACAGAAAAATAAGGAATAAAAGAGACAAAAATAAAGAAGGAAAGATGGCGGGGGATTTCATGTGGAAAGAGGAGGGAGATTTCATGTCGTATGGCAGAATAAGGAAGGAAAGAGGGCGGGGATTTCATCTCTAGACAGAGAAAAAAATGGAAAGTGAAAGCTGTCCCCCATAATAAGGTAAGGAAGGAAAATACAGAAAACTAAAAAAGGTAAGAGAGGGTCTCCAAATGGGATATAATGGCACTAATGTCTCCGTGCATGGGAATACCAATAGTAGCAACGGGATCAGGCAAGTTGAACTACTTTTTATATCCAAATTGTTGACGTCAAATTATAGTCAAAAGCAAATTATGTTGGAATTGTTTAACACGCGCACAAAAAAATACTATGTCTAAATTACAATAAACAGGACTCATTCATGTACAATATTTTCTGAGAACAAAACAAATCTTTGCTCTTATTTTTCTGCTCGACACGCTAGCCCCCGTCACAAACTATTCCAGTGCTCCTAATAAAAATAATTTTGGTCACCAAAGCACAAGCAGTCGGACTCCCTGTTGTGTGCGACACAAACTCCGCACTTTACTTTGTTATATACATTAACCACTGATGGAGGATCTTTGTACAATGCTTCTAATATCATTGCCCCGCAAAAAATGCTTCTAATATCATTGCCCCACAAAAAATGCTTCTAATATCATTGGACACAAATAGTGCTATGCTACCCAGTCCTAAACCTAGCCAACACTGGTTCATGGAAATCTTTGTTGCCTCCGTAGTGAAGCTAGAATGTTGTACTAAGACTTTACTATTTTTATTATAGTGCGATATTTTGGGGGATCACTAAGCAACGTCAACAAATACGTGAAGAGATACTCGCGACCATGTAGATATTTCTGTGATTTAAATTGCACACACCTACAGTACACTTACAAATTCCTTTCATGGTTATGTTTTTGCACAACACATTTTTTCAGTCGTGGGAGGAGGAGGAGGAGGAGGAAGAGTCTTGAGCTATTGGGTTCAGGAAGTATGTTTTTTCTTCTTCCGTTGCAACGCACGGGCATTTCTGCTAGTCTTTCCCTAATAATAAAGCACGGATTGACTTTGTCAGGTTCACCGTCACAATACGCTTTATTCTCGTGTCAGAATACGCTTTTACAATTTATATGGACAAAATCCTAATATAAACGAGGTGGTACTAATATAAATATAAATATAAACACGATTCAACGAGCCCTGTCTCACGCACGATAACTCCAGACGCCCTCCGCCGCCACGCCCCCATCCCTCCAACTCCGCTGCGCACGGGAGTAGGGGGAACCTGCGACGGCGGTGGCATGATCTCCGGCAAGCGGCGGGTTCGAGCGGTGGGGCCGGGATTTGGTGGCGGCGGCGAGCTCCTGTAGATCGGCGGCCTATCCACTCCTCTGCGTACGCACAAGGCACAATAGCACGGGGTCCTCTCCCTACACGGCACGGCGCCGCCGCCACGCGCGGCCAGTCTTCCTCTCCAGCTACCCTCGAGCAGCGCCGTCGTTGCCCTGTTCTTCTTCGCCTCCTCACCCGCCCCAACTCCTCACCCCCAGCCCTCTCCACCTTGAGGCGGACGTCTCTGATTTGGATAGGAGTCGATGGCGTGTTCACGATGGAATACTGCTCCAACACGTAGCTATGGTGAAGGAAATATGCCCTAGAGGCAATAATAAAGTATTATTTATTTCCTTGTATCATGATAAATGTTTATTATTCATGCTAGAATTGTATTAACCGGAAACATAATACATGTGTGAATATATAGACAAACAGAGTGTCACTAGTATGCCTCTACTTGACTAGCTCATTAATCAAAGATGGTTATGTTTCCTAGCCATAGACATAAGTTGTCATTTGATTAACGAGATCACCTCATTAGGAGAATGACGTGATTGACTTGACACATTCCATTAGCTTAGCACTCGATCGTTTAGTATGTTGCTATTGCTTTCTTCATGACTTATACATGTTCCTATGACTATGAGATTATGCAACTCCCGTTTACCGGAGGAACACTTTGTGTGCTACCAAACGTCACAACGTAAATGGGTGATTATAAAGGTGCTCTACAGGTGTCTCCAAAGGTACTTGTTGGGTTGGCGTATTTCGAGATTAGGATTTGTCACTCCAATTGTCGGAGAGGTATCTCTGGGCCCACTCGGTAATGCACATCACTATAAGCCTTGCAAACATTGTGACTAATGAGTTAGTTGCGGGATGATGTGTTACGGAACGAGTAAAGAGACTTGCCGGTAACGAGATTGAACTAGGTATCGAGATACCGACGATCAAATCTCGGGCAAGTAACATACCGGTGACAAAGGGAACAACGTATGTTGTTATGCGGTCTGACCGATAAAGATTTTCGTAGAATATGTGGGAGCCAATATGGGCATCCAGGTCCCGCTATTGGTTATTGACCGGAGACGTGTCTCAGTCATGTATACATAGTTCTCGAACCCGTAGGGTCCGCACGCTTAACGTTACGATGACAGTTTTATTGAGTTTTGATGTACCGAAGGTTTTCGGAGTCCCGGATGAGATCGGGGATATGACGAGGAGTCTCGAAATGGTCGAGACGTAAAAATCGATATATTGGACGACTATATTCGGACTTCGGAAAGGTTCCGAGTGATTCGGGTATTTTTGGGAGTACCGGAGAGTTACGGGAATTCGTATTGGGCCTTAATGAGCCATACCGGAAAGGAGAGAAAGGCCTCAAAAGGTGGCCGCACCCCTCCCCATGGTCTGGTCCGAATTGGACTAGGGAAGGGGGGCGCACCCTTCCTTCTTTCTCCTTCCCCCTTCCCTTCTCCTACTCCCACAAGGAAAGGAGGAGTCCTACTCCCGGTGGGAGGAGTCCTACTCCCGGTGGGAGTAGGACTCCCCCCTATGGCGCGCCTCTCCCCTTGGCCGGCTGCCTCCCCCTTGCTCCTTTATATATGGGGGCAGGGGGCACCCCAAAGACACAACAATTGATCCTTGAGATCTCTTAGCCGTGTGCGGTGCCCCCCTCCACCATATTACACCTCGAGAATACTGTTGCGGAGCTTAGGCGAAGCCCTGCGTCGGTGGAACATCATCATCGTCACCACGCCGTCGTGCTGACGAAACTCTCCCTCAACACTCGGCTGGATCAGAGTTCGAGGGACGTCATCGAGCTGAACGTGTGTAGAACTCGGAGGTGCCGTGCGTTCGGTACTTGATCGGTCGGATCGTGAAGACGTACGACTACATCAACCGCGTTGTAATAACGCTTCCGCTGTCGGTCTACGAGGGTACGTGGACAACACTCTCCCCTCTCGTTGCTATGCATCACCATGATCTTGCGTGTGCGTAGGAAATTTTTTGAAATTACTACGTTCCCCAACATATGGGTCCAACCCAAATATCAGATCAATCTCCCTGCCATAAGAAGAAACCCTAGAGTGGAAGCACAAGTAAATCGCATTGCAAGTTTGCAAGACGAGATTGTTGTGCGGGAACTGTCCAATCTCGCCTCCACCTACTTCGCCGGAAGACCATCTGCAATCCGACGTTGCTCTACACATCGCCGGAACTCCGAGTGCCGGTTCTCCATGAGGTATTGCATACTGAAGACACAAGGAGAATTGGAATCATGCTATTTGTTTTTCTAGAAACCTACAGTTAATGAAGCAAACATAAACTGAACCTTAGTGTGCTACTTCCTGATCTTCAGCTAATTTTTCATTGATTGATTCATTGTTGTGTTTAGTTAGTCTATCCACAAGCTAGAGGGACTAGGTTAATTAAGAACAATGTCTAAGGTAATGATTCACTATGTACAGGTTGCCACCATGTCATATTTGGTTGGCTTAGAGTGACAAGTATTTCAAGGGTAATCAAGTTGATAAGCACCAGCTTAAATTCAACCAAAAATTTTATGGCGTGATCTCAAATCTGTGAGCACACGAACCACGGAACCTCACCCAGCCATTCTGGATTTTTTAATTGAGAGGCAACTAATTTCTCATTGTTTGATTCATCATGCTTACTCGCTCTGTCCTAGAGAGACTAACATTGTTCTCCGATCTGGTTGATTCACTTCAGTTAAATTTTCCAGTAGCTTCAGCTCTGTACATTGGCATGATAAGGTGTTTGCCGTTTAGACGAATTAACTGTTGGATACTCCATGAAAGAGGTAGGCCCATCGCATGATTAGGAAGAATAAGGTGTATGCTATACTTGAACAGATTCCGTTAAGGAGACCATTTAGCATGGTCTGCTGGTTATAGCCTTCTGTCTTGAACTGTAGGCAGAAGTGAATTTGCTGCTTTGTGCACTCAGGAAGCTGATTTCGTGTCGTGAACTCTACAGTTGAATATATTTAGTCCCTCTACACAAGCAGGCACAAACGTCCTTTTGATTTATTTATTTTTGAATTAGGCCGCATAAGTAGGCAGCAGTTACAATCAATGGTGATGCAGATTGAAGTACAGGCAAGATTGCACCTTTAGTAACATCAGTATCAACTATCAAGTATGTTTAATCTCATTTATCCGTAAGCTTAATATGTTGTATACTTGTATGGTGATGCAGAGTTGAAGTACACTGCAATCTGCACTGGGATGTCCGTGAGCTTAATCTCATTTATCCGTAAGCTTAATATCTTACAAATATTGCATATTTTATTTCAAATAAATGTTGGATTTTTTTTCACAAAATTTGCCGCACACACGGCCTAACACGGCAAGATTGCACCTTTAGTAATCAGTGCCATATAAGTATCAAGTGCAGTTTCTTTCAAAAAGAAGTATCAAGTGTAGTTAATCTCACTTCGATGCTTAATATATTGTAATGGTGATGCAGATTGAAGGAGGTCGTCCTTGTGATCACTGGAAACATGTTTGTGATTGAGGCACACAGCAAAATGGCTCACACTCACCACCATTACTCGAAGGACCATCTCCATATACGAGTTGCTTTACCTGAAAGCAGATTTCTGAAGATATATATTTTTTCGTATTTGTTTTATATTTTTGGACAACTGGTTGTTTATATTGGTGGAGATCCAGTGCTTTACAGAGCCCGCATATAAAGGTAATGTGTATTGCTATTTTTCTTACTTAGTAGCATTAGAATCTCCCCATCTCTTTATACGGAGGTGATGGCGAAGGAGGAAGAGTTGTGTCAGGCCCAGCTCAAGCTAGATGAAGAAGAGGAGGCCAGAAAGAGAGAATCAGCAAGGCAGAAGCCTTTTGATCTCAAGGCATGATTCTGCGGGTTGGTGAGCTACTAACAAAGACACACCTCTATTCTGAATTTCTACTTGAAAAAGATGGACCATCAGCTACGGAATATGTTCGCTGTTGACATTGGTGGTGGTGTCTTTTGGTTCAACATGAAGTTGTTTAAGTGAAAAATGCAGTGGAACATGTGGAACAAAGGACGTGGTATGGAAAGGAAAGCAAAGCAAAGCCTAAACAGTACAATGATGCAGGTTCAGATTTCATATGTTATCTTCCCTGCCTCAGGAATATGAAATGGTTGTCTTCTAGATTATGAACGTGTCTTTATTTGTCATGTATTGTCGACGCACTGTGTAGTCTGTACTAATTCTACTGAGACTGCTTGATCTCTTATCATTCACACTTCAGAATTTTCTAATTATCTTATTATTAGTAGTATCATCCTTCCAACGTACTGATTCACAAATCTTAGCTAATTAGGAAGGAACTACATGTTTATCCATTCTTTTACAGATATGGTGCTCTTGTAGGCAAAGTAGATGCATAATTCTTTTGGAAGGAAGGGCAGGCACACTAGATAATGATGTATTATGTTTCTGGCCCAGAACAGGCAGCCCCCATCATCCACAACCTTGATTCCACAATATACCCCGCTGATATGATCTAGAGGAGCGAGGAGCTGGGCAAGGAGTCACTGCCGGTTCACATGACCAAGAAGGGGTACGCGATTTTGGGAAGAGATGCAGGAAGACTGGAAGAAGATTGACTTCAGTCGCTTCGGCATCGCCGGCAGCGCCGACGGGATCCTGCTTTATTCTGAAGAACTGATTTTATATGATTCTGAACCTAGCCGTCCAACATCATATCTGTCTAGCTATACAAGCTTGTATGCAGCCAAGTTAGTTGCTTTATTATGGACTCAACGAGGAAGAGCACTACCACTTTTTCAGAATTTGATTTTGTGAACCTTCATGTTGCACTATCACATATTGCACATGAGTTGATTCAGGTTTCCAGAGTTCAGACCACAACAATCAATCGGTCTGAAGGTGCTCCTGTTTTATATCAGATCGTGAGGAATGGGGACCCTTTTCGGATATTTGACTACTATATTTGCATGCCGGAGTTCGCCGCCGTCTGCCGTGCTGTGATTTTTGGGTATGATGCTAGATTACGTGGTTGCATAGTTCCTTCTTTTTCTTCTTCAAATTCAATATTCTTGGGTCATGGTGTGCTCATGCTGATTTGCAGCCCGGATGATAGTCCGTGGGAGGGAGGTTAGTTGATCTAGCTGTATTTAGTAGCTACTTCAATAATGTTATAGAATCTTTGCTAAACACCTTTGGTGTTGATTGCTCTTGAACTGAAGAAATTTACAATGTAGAATTGGCATAATTCACTTCCTGGATGAAAAAAGAAGTTGCATGTCCTTTAGTCAGCAAATCAAGTTGAGCGATGCAGCATGTTGGGGAAAAGTCGCAGGTATGTCCTGCACTGCACGCATGTGAGGCGAATGGTTTTTCTTGATGCCATTGTCGTCGAGTACATGGTGTTTATCAGTACTACTCCCTCCGTAAACTAATATAAGAGCGTTTAGAATACTAAAATAGTTATCTAAACGCTCTTATATTAGTTTACAGAGGGAGTACTATTTTGTTCTTGTCTTAATTGAGTCTCATGCAAACTGATAAGCGGATGGTAAACACCTCTCTCTATATTGAAATATGTGTTGATTGATTTATACATGGTTTTTGATTTTATCATATGAATAGCTTTAAGAATTTGGCAACAAGTCCAGTGGAATCTCATTTCTTTAAGGACACCAGCGTCTAAATGCACAGTTGGTTTATTGAGTTTGTAGAGCCTATTTCTTTCAGGCGCTGCTTGAATTAGCCGGGAAAAAGTGTAGTTGGTATGTTATTTCGAATGCAACTTCAAGTAGTAGTACACAATGAATAACTTCACCAACCAAGTAACCCTGAGATAGTTTAAAACATTTGAAGCGGTCTTTCTTCTCATGGTAGGACATTAAAAGTCTATTATATTGTTTCAGGAACTGTTTCAAGGAAAAGATAAATACTTTGATGTCCAAAAGGCTTTATCAGCGAACATTAGCGTGACTACTTTAATGGGAGAATATCCATGGTTTTGCTAATATTGATGACTTCTTTTCGGAAAATACATGTACTCTTCATATAGGCAATTTTAAAATATTACACATCATATATCAATCTAATGTAAGATATCGAAATGTATAACAACTAGATTATGCTAAAAGTGTGACCACCATAACTGGCGGGGCAAAGAAAAGTGACAACATATAAGCATTTGTTTCTCCCGTTGCAACGCACGGGCCCTTTTGCTAGTAATAATATAGTACGGATTGACTTCGTGGGTTCACTGTCGCGCCCTTTTTGCGAGAAACTCTTATGTTTTTGTTTATTAAACCCGCGGTACGTTTTTAAGTGGATGTCTGAGAAAAAACGTTTCACTTTTTACAAAAAACCCCTGCGTTTTATCAACACGCGGTCACGTCCTAAATATCGCCCGTACGTTCAGCCATCGCGCACGCTCGCAAACTCGGTCTGGTCATGCATTGATTACGTTTAATTTTTTGTCCCACCTCGATCCCTTAAAACTGATTCTCATTGATTTATATATACAATTGCAGATTATCCATAATATTAACCAGCCTCCTAAAAAATCAACAGACAGAAAACAGACTCTAAATACATGGCAGAGATCCTCAGCCAGGCAATGAATTAAGAGGGACTGAGGATCAGACGCGAAGGCGTGGTAACCCGACATGAGAATCGGCGAGGCTATGAATTAAGAGGGACTGAGAATCAGAGAACCGTAAGCTCGCACTTGTATTAAGGGGGCTAGGTCTGCTTCCGGCCGCGTACGCAACGTGCAGGTGTGCAATGGGCGATGGGCCCAGACCCCTGCGCGCATAGGATTTAGAACGGCGTGCTGACCTCTCTGTTGAGCCTAGGTGGGGCTGCGACGTGTTGATCTTCTGAGGCTGGGCATGACCCAGGAAAGTGTGTCCCGCCAAATGGGATCGAGCGTGTTGGATAATGTGGTGCACCCCTGCAGGGAAGTTTATCTATTCGAATAGCCGCGTCCCTCGGTAAAAGGACGACCCGGAGTTGTACCTTGACCTTATGACAACTAGAACTGGATACTTAATAAAACACACCCTTCCAAGTGCCAGATACAACCCGGTGATCGCTCTCTAACAGGGCGACGAGGAGGGGATCGCCGGGTAGGATTATGCTATATGATGCTACTTGGTGAACTAACCATCTACTCTCTCCTACATGCTGCAAGATGGAGGTGGCCTGAAGCGTAGTCTTCGACAGGATTAGCTATCCCCCCTCTTATTCTGGCATTCTGCAGTTCAGTCCACCGATATGGCCCTTTACACATATACCCATGCATATGTAGTGTAGCTCCTTGCTTGCGAGTACTTTGGATGAGTACTCACGGTTGCTTTTCTCCCTCTTTTCCCCCTTTCCCTTCTACCTGGTTGTCGCAACCAGATGCCGGAGCCCAGGAGCCAGACGCCACCGTCGACGACGACTCCTACTACATCGGAGGTGCCTACTACTACATGCAGCCCGCGGACGACGACCAGGAGTAGTTAGGAGGATCCCAGGCAGGAGGCCTGCGCCTCTTTCGATCTGTATCCCAGTTTGTGCTAGCCTTCTTAAGGCAAACTTCTTTAACTTATGTCTGTACTCAGATATTGTTGCTTCCGCTGACTCGTCTATGATCGAGCACTTGTATTCGAGCCCTCGAGGCCCCTGGCTTGTATTATGATGCTTGTATGACTTATTTTATTTTTAGAGTTGTGTTGTGATATCTTCCCGTGAGTCCCTGATCTTGATCGTACATGTTTGCGTGTATGATTAGTGTACGGTCAAATCGGGGGCGTCACAACTGAACAATTCCTCCAGTATCGACTAATCTTCGACAGACGTAATGCTGTCCATATTACTCTTCCTGCTCCTCTCCTCTTTGATTACCAGGCAAAAGGAAGATATGTTGTCACCAGGGAGGAAGCAGCTGAACACGAGGGGAGAGCCGAGGCTGCTCGCCAACATGCCGCAACCCAGGAGGCATTTGCTGCCGCATCCCAGTACGACCCCAGTTACAACTACGGATATCAGCCAGGCTATCCTTGGCATTAGACCAACTTAGGCCAAAAGCCTAAGCTTGGGGGAGTACGTATTTCTCACCAACTTTACATTCATGTTCACACACTATTTTAGTCGTCGGTGCTCATACTCTTTCATTGTATTATACATACTAGTTTAAATTTTCTTTTTCTAGTTTTCTTCTTGTGAGTTTGATAAACCTTAAGAAAAACCAAAAAAATTAGTTAGTTTAATTTCCATGCTTGTAGTAGAAATTAAAATGAAAACCCAAAAAGATTTTTCGTTCTTCTTCTTACTTGTTGGGAGCTTTCCCGTGTAAATAGTTTTATTCTCTTTTCTTTCCTTTGGGGGTCGAGAGTGGAAGACCATATTGAAAATATTTAGTGGCTCTCATATGCATGATTGTTTATTTAACTTAGAGCCCATATTACCTTGTCTTCTCTCTTGAGTTGAATGCTTGCAGATTCCAGCTTAGTCCAATGCACGTGCACTGTTATTATTATACACATCGTTCGGTCGTGCAAGTGAAAGGCAATAATGACGATATATGATGGACTGATTGAGATGAGAGAAGCTGGTATGAACTCGACCTCTCTTGTTTTTGTAAATATGATGAGTTCATCGTTCCTTGTTCAGCTTATTATGAAGTAAACATATTTGCAATGACATTTAGAGATTATAGTCGCTTGTGCCATGCTTGATTAGCTATGAGTTATAATGGTTTACCTTGCGTGCCAACATGCTATTAGAATAATTGTGATGTGGTATGATGGGATGATATCTTCCTTTGAATGAATCGAGTGACTTGACTTGGCACATGTTCACGCATGTAGTTGAAACAAATCAACATAGCCTTCATGATATTCATGTTCATGGTAGATTATATCCTACTCATGCTTGCACTCGGTGTAAATTAATTTTAATGCATGTTCATGACTGTTGTCGCTCTCTCAGTTGGTCGCTTCCCAGTCTTTTGCTAGCCTTCACTTGTACTAAGCGGGAATATTGCTTGTGCATCCAACTCCTCAAACCTCAAAGTTGTTCCATATGAGTCCACTATACCTTCCTATATGCGGTATTTACTTGCCGTTCCAAGTAAATTTGTATGTGCCAAACTCCAAACCTTCAAATGAAATTCTATTTTGTATGCTCGAACAGCTCATGTTTCAACTAGGACTGCCTATATCTTCCATGCTAGGTGGGTTATTCTCAAGAGGAGTGGACTCCGCTCCTCATTCACGAGAAAGGGCTGGTAACCGGGATGCCCAGTCCCATGATCCAAAAAGATCAAAGCAAATCAATATAATCAAACAAAACTCCCCCAGGGCTGTTGTTAGTTGGAGGCACTCGTTGTTTCGAGCAAGCCATGGATTGATGCTTGTTGGTGGTTGGGGGAGTATAAACCTTTACCATTCTGTTTGGGAACTGCTTATAATGCATGTAGTATGGAAGATACAGCCATCTCATAGTTGTTGCGTTGGCAGTGAAAGTATGCCGCTCAAAATGTTATTCAATCCCTATTTTAAAAATCGAGCTCTGGCACCTCTACAAATCCCTACTTCCCTCTGCGAAGGGCCTATCTATTTACTTTTATGTTGAGTCATCACCTTCTTATTAAAAGCACCCGCTGGAGAGCACACTGTCATTTGCATTCATTATTATTGGTTTATATTGGGTATGACTTGACTGGATATCTTTTACCATGAATTACAATGTGTAGTCAGTCCTTGATCTTTAAAGGTGCTCTGCATTTATGTTTTGTGGTCTCAGAAAGGGCTAGCGAGATACCATTTTGTTATATCATGTTATGATTGTTTTGAGAAAGTGTTGTCATCCGAATTTTATTATTATGGCTCGCTAGCTGATTATGCTATTGATATGAGTAATTGTAAGACCTAGGTGTTATTATGAGTATGGTTAATTCATAATGTGCTAAAACTTGAATGCTGGCTTTGCATGTTTATAACAACAAGAGCAAACGGAAGTTTGTAAAAGTTTTTCTTTATCACTTTCAGTTTATCAACTGAATTGCTTGAGGACAAGCACATGTTTAAGCTTGGGGGAGTTGATACGTCTCCAACGTATCTACTTTTCTAAACACTTTTGCCCTTATTTTGGACTCTAACTTGCATGATTTGAATGAAACTAACCCAGACTGACGCTGTTTTCAGCAGAACTACCATGATGTTGTTTTATGTGCAGAAAACAAAAGTTCTCGGAATGACCTGAAAATCCACGGAGGCACTTTTTGGAAAATATAAAAAATACTGGCGAAAAAATCAAGACCAGGGGGCCCACACCCTGTCCACGAGGGTGGGGGCGCGCCCACCCCCTGGGCGCGCCCCCCTGTCTCGTGGGCCCCCTGACGCTCCACCGACCTCAACTCCAACGCTATATATTCCGTTTCGCGGAGAAATAAACCAGAGAGGAAGTTTCATCGCGTTTTACGATACGGAGCCGCCGCCAAGCCCTAATCTCTCTCGGGAGGGCTGATCTGGAGTCCGTTCGGGGCTCCGGAGAGGGGGATTCGTCGCCGTCGTCATCATCAACCATCCACCATCACCAATTTCATGATGCTCACCGCCGTGCGTGAGTAATTACATCGTAGGCTTGCTGGACGGTAATGGGTTGGATGAGATTTACCATGTAATCAAGTTAGTTTTATTAGGGTTTGATCCCTAGTATCCACTATGTTCTGAGATTGATGTTGCTATGACTTTGCTATGCTTAATGCTTGTCACTAGGGCCCGAGTGCCATGATTTCAGATCTGAACCTATTATGTTTTCATGAATATATGTGTGTTCTTGATCCTATCTTGCAAGTCTATAGTCACCTATTATGTGTTATGATCCGACCACCCCGAAGTGACAATAATCAGGATACTTCTCGGTGATGACCGTAGTTTGAGGAGTTCATGTATTCACTAAGTGCTAAAGATTTGTTCCGGTTCTCTATTAAAAGGAGGCCTTAATATCCTTTAGTTTCCACTAGGACCCCGCTGCCACGGGAGGGTAGGACAAAAGATGTCATGCAAGTTCTTTTCCATAAGCACGTATGACTATATTCGAAATACATGCGTACATTACATTGATGAACTAGAGCTAGTTCTGTGTCACCCTATGTTATAGCTATTGCATGAGAAATCACATCCGACATAATTATCCATCACTGATCCAATGCCTACGAGCTTTTCACATATTGTTCTTCGCTTATTTACTTTTCCATTGCTATTGTTACAATCACTACAAAACCCCAAAATATTACTTTTGCTACTGTTAACTTTATTTCCATATTACTTTGTTACTAAATACTTTGCTGCAGATACTAAGTTATCCAGGTGTGGTTGAATTGACAACTCAACTGCTAATACTTGAGAATATTCTTTGGCTCCCTTGTGTCGAATCAATAAATTTGGGTTGAATACTCTACCCTCGAAAGCTGTTGCAATCCCCTACACTTGTGGGTTATCAGTAACACATGAAATGCTTAATATGAGCTCGATATTGATGATTTCAGTTTATTAGTTGTTACCACCGCCCGATATTGATGATTTCAGTAACACATGTTCAGAATAATAGTGAGCTCGAGAGTGTGTCTCCTGGGAAGTCGGGCAGGTGTTACCGTTGCCCGGAGCTCAAATCGGCAAGCCTCTCCGATTCGGACCTCCTCATCGCCTTCCGCGCCATTGTCCACGCATACACACAGGCGCTCGAGAAGACCTAGCACCGCGACAATGATGACACATCCCCTAGCTACAGATGGCGGTCGGGGCGTAGATCCCTTGGCCGGGTTTGAGAGTCATTGCCCGCCCGATGGCCAGCGCAAGACATCAGAGGACTGCTCCACCGTGTGCTGGCTACTCAACAGGCTCCACGTCACCTTCCAGGAGCGCGACGTGTCCACCCACGCGCCCTACTGGGACAAGCTCCGCGTGCTGCTGCCGGGACAAATGGCTCCATGTCACTGTCACAGCGGCTGTTCGCGGATGGTAGGTACATTGTTGGTTTTTTAGACTTGCAGCACTCCGAAATTACAGTAGTTAGGACTTGCTTTTCTACTTCAATTCCCAATTTAGTCTGTGTTATGATAGGTTGTAATCTTTGAACTTAGCAATCAAAAGTATTAGTAGGCAGTCCCTGTTGTTTTACAGTGTACAACTTCTTCACTGACATTATTCAGTAGCTGTATCCTGTGTAAGTTTTGCTCTCCTCCTCTTCTTCTTCCATCTTTCTTTTCTGTTTTTTTTTTGTTACATAGAAGAGGTATGTTTCCTATTGATGTACTTTTTCCCAAAGTCTTTGTGTAGAGGGGTTAGGTACAGGTGGTCTAGGACAGGGTAGTTCCACCATTCGCTAGAGTGCATTTATTCGGGGCTGGTTGTAAACGATCTAAAAGTTGTACTGATATCCTTGACATAAGATTTAAATAAAAATGATTTTGTTTTCGGCCCATTCTTTTGGCTATTGAAGCGAGCCATACACTTCTCTTTTCTCATACATACAATTGTTTATTGTTTTGACATACATACAACTGTCATGATTGAAAACCGTAGTTTGTCAAATCTACAAGACCATCTGTGAGATATTGAACTATGTGTAGTTTTTTTTCCGTTGCAACGCACGGACCCTTTTTGCTAGTAATAATAAAGTACGGATTGACTTCGTGGGTTCACTATCGCGCCCTTTTTGCGAGAAACTCTTATATTTTTGTTTATTAAACCCGCGGTACGTTTTTAAGTGGATGTCTGAGAAAAAATGTTTCACTTTTTACAAAAAACCCCTGCGTTTTATCAACATGCGGTCACATCCTAAATATCGCCCGTACGTTCAGCCATCGCGCACGCTCGCAAACTCGGTCTGGTCATGCATTGATTACATTTGATTTTTTGTCCCACCTCAATCCCTTAAAACTGATTCTCATTGATTTATATATACAATTGCAGATTATCCATAATATTAACCAGCCTCCTAAAAAATCAACAGACAGAAAACAGACTCTGAATACATGGCAGAGATCCTCGGCGAGGCAATGAATTAAGAGGGACTGAGGATCAGACACGAAGGCGTGATAACCCGACATGAGAACCGGCGAGGCTATGAATTAAGAGGGACTGAGAATCAGAGAAAGGAGATGAAGCGAGCAAGGTAAGATGTGGATGCAGATGCATCTCGCTCGAGACCAGATAAGCTTTAAAGCGGTGGGTGGAGGTACCCGTGCCTGATGGGTGTGCCAGATGACAACATTGTTTTTATCAGCCAGTACAAGAGTATTTTTCTTACGTTTGGAATGAGATATAATCTTCAAATAAAACAACCTTCAATAAAATACTAAATAATCAAAATCATTAGAATTCAAATCTTTTGATAACTTATAAATAATTTAAATGAATTATTATACTCTCAAGGAGCATTTAAGGGCATCTTCGACACCAACCCTCAAAACGCCTGCAATCGTCTGAACCGCGCGGTCCGGACCCGAAATGCAACCCAATATATGTGGATAGCTTTGAATGGTCGTCTTCTGCATCATTTCTAGCGGACTGGTCCCGATCTGTTGAGGGTTCTGCTTCACCAACTTTTGTTCCATTCTACATTTATACCATGGGAAAAGGTAGCCAATATAATGATTTTAAGCAGGTACAAGTGCTTACTTTTTTTTACCCGTTGCAACGCACGGGCCCTTTTGCTAGTGTAACTTAAATATGAAAAACTCACTGTACCTTTCTCTCACTGATTGGAAAAAAACACTGATTAGAAAAACAAAAGATGGATTCAATTAGTTCCCTGCTTGCTGCTATGGAGCAGTATGGTTCAGTTATTTCTTAACTTTCAACTTGCCGACCGAGGATTGTAGCTCAAAAATAAAAGCGCGGTGCTGGGATTGAACCGAGGACCAGTAGAGCTAGCAAGCGTTGCGGGGAACGAACTACCGACCGCAGATCTGATTTTTTTTTTTGAAATTTCAAACGCATTTAAAGAAAAACATTACTCTTTTGTGAAACGCAATTCCTTATAAAAACATGACAATTTTTTTATAAAACTGCCACGTTTTTGAAAACCATGAACAATTTTTTGAAACGGGGACATTTTTGTAATTCCAGAACAAAATTTGAAAAGGTGAAATAATTAAACTCCCGAAATAAAATAGAAACTGTTTCAAATACTTTTATAAATTTGCAAACTATTTTTGAAACAGGAACATTATTTGAAAATGCTGACAAATTGAAATATGAACCTTTTTTAAATATTATGTTTTTTCTAAATGGGAACCTTTTCTGAAAAGTTGTGATAATTTTGAACGGAAACATTTTGAGCATTCTTCGAAATTTGCAAACAACTTTTAATACTAGAACATTTTTTGAAACTCCAGAAAAAATTAAACATGAACTTTTTAAAAATTTGTGAACAGTTATTGAAAACGAGAACATTTTTTGAAATTATAAACATTTTTTGAAAAGTTGTGAAATTTAGAACCAAAACATAATGAACAACTTTTGAAAATCCTGAACATTTTTTGTACTTAAGAAAAATATTTGGATACACGATCATTTTTAAAATTATTGAACAGGAAAAGACTCATTGACGGCCGCGCGTGCCAACGCTCGATCTGCTTCACGCTATCCCAATCAGCTCCTGACCACGTTGTTTACCTTTCGAAATCAACCGCTGTCGTTTCCTTTTATTAAAACTAGATGAAAACCTCGCGCGTTGGTGCAGGAATTTGTAGCGTTGTATAGGAGGAGTATTTCTGAAGCAAATACCAAGACCATGCATTAAAGGAAATATATAAATATATGTTACTTGAAACTTTCATAGAATGATGTGAAAAGTCAAAAAGTAGTATATTGTGGTAGTGCAGAGCTAATGTGTTGGCGTGCCAATCTATTGCAAAAGAGTGTTGTTTATATTAAGCTTATTTCATGAAAATAATTCATATCATTCATGTCATAGTAGTTCTTTATTCTGTAACAACTTGCGCCAAGAAATTCAGGATGCCATCCTTAATGTTGTTGGATAAGTGAACATCACTCAGTGCACTTTGTGGCAAAAATTTAGATAATTTCAGCGAAGCTCGCACTCCCCCAGTACACATGTAGACTGCAAAATCTTGTTGATATCAGTCGGGATCTAATTCATAAGGAAAAATCACCAACTGATTCAATCACCCCGATCATTCGATATAGGTAAAATAAGAATGTTTTGCATGAAACTATAATTACGGATTGGCCTATGGACGTATGGCAAAACATGCATAGAACATGAACCATCGTTGATCTTTCCAGGTCTCAATATTGACACTGAGATCTCAAACAGTTATGAGGGGCAGAAAAATTTACCTATATTTTCTACAAACCCCATCATGTCACTGAAAATATCATCAAATGCAGCCGGAGATACATTGGAGGAATGTGGCACTGTCTCAGTGATGAACCTTTTGATATTCTCATCTTATTGTTGTCTTGAGCAACATGTTCTTCATGTAAATGATTGCAATAGACCATCTTCAGTTTCCGATTATGAATCTAGTATCAACAGCGGGATGAATGTATTGCTGACTAAATAGGCACTTTTTCGACAAATTAATCCATAGATAAATCACTAGCATGGCACTGACTGAATTGACGACATACTAACTCTGATCTAAACATGCACGTACTAAGCAAACAGTAGACAAATCTACACATACTGCTAGTACTGCTAATACGAAGGTAAACAGGAGCAGGATAAACGTGTTATACCCTCCAGTAGGCCAGGCAGAAGCCGTGGCGGCGGTGACAGCAGCAACGGCATCCTCGGCGGCCTTCTTGTCGGCCTCGGTCTTCTCGGCGGCGGCACGTTCGGCGTCGGTGGACATGGTGATGACGAAGACGACGCGGACGTAGAGAAGTAGTGGATCGGAGGCGAGCAATCGGTAGTCGCTCCCCAAAAACCTATTTGCCTCTCTCCCGTACAGGAACCGGAGAGACGGGGTTTCGGAAACCTGCTCCCCCGTCGACCGTGTACGCGGCGAACGAGATGGAGTCACCCGGCGGCAGCAGCAAAGCAACGACGTGGGCGGTTTGCGTGAGAGCAGATGTGATCTGTTCGTGGCGCTAGGGTTAGGAGACACCGCACACTTATATAGGCGCAGCCGCGTGGAGAGACGTGGGCTCGACCCACTTCTGAGTCCGTGACAGTCCACGATCCGACGTCTCAGATCGTGGCCCAACTGTCAGAAACTCTCCGTTAGAGACTGACAAAAATAAGCGCGTAGGTGTGAGCTCGGCTCGGCTCATTCGCGCAACCCACGGCGCGTCGTTTCGAGGTGTGGCGTGGCGTGGCGTGGCGGGCGGCAGAGGAGAAGTGCGCGAGGGCCTCTTCTTTTCTCATGCTCCAATAGCATGTGGAAGAGAAACCTTTATAAGGAGGTCCAACTCCTCTTCCACTTTCGGGGTGGGACTAAACTTCCCACCTCCACCTAGTGCCAATAAACCCACATGGGCCCTTAGAGATTTTCAGAAATTGCTATATGGGCCTAAAGCACATCCCAAATTTCAGCAATCCCCCATCAGATCTCGAGGGCCCATTGTGTCCTCTGTTCCAATTGCTGTTTCGATATACTAGTGTTTCAGTGAAGACCTGTTAAGGTTGAGCTTCACCTAGAGCAAGTAGCGACACTCCTTCACAACTGAACAATGGACTATGCCTTGAATTGTCAGTTTGGCGTAAAGAAGCTTCACCACATGTCTTACTAGTACTAGGCTGCCGAAGGCTGACCCCTCGGGTCGAGCATATAAGTCACACTCCTGGCCTATGTTGGGGATCGTTGCAGAAATTAAAAAATTTCTACGCATCACCAAGATCCATCTATGGAGTAACTAGCAATGAGAGAGAGGGGAGTGCATCTTCATACCGTTGAAGATCGCGAGTCGGAAGCGTTGCAAGAATGCGGATGAAGGAGTCATACTCGTAGCGATTCAGATCGCGGTGGATTCCGATCCTAGCGCCGAACAACGGCACCTTGGCGTTCAACACACTGCAGCCCGGTGATGTCTCCCACGCCTTGATCCAGCAAGGAGGAGGGAGAGATTGAGGAAGAAGGCTCCAACAGCAGCATGACGGCGTGGTGGTGATGGAGTGGCAGTTCTCCGGCAGGGCTTCGCCAAGCTCACGCGGAGGAGGAGAGGTGTTGGGGAGGGGAGGGGCTGCGCCTTGGATGTGGTGCTGCAGCCCTCCCTACACCCCTCTATTTATAGGGGAAAGGGGGAAGGGGGCCGGCCCCTCTAGATGGGATCTAGAGGGGGGGCGGGGGCCAAGGGGGAGGGGGCTTGCCCCCCAAGCAAGGGGGGCGCCCCCCTTTAGGGTTCCCCCCCAAACCCCAGGCGCATGGGCCCTAGGGGGTGGAGCCCAGCCCACTTAGGGGCTGGTTCCCTTCCACATACAGCCCATAAGGCCCTCCGGGGCAGGTGGACCCTCCCAGTGGACCCCCGGAACCCCTCCGGTGGTCCCGGTACAATACCGGTATACCCCCGAATATTTCCGGTGACCGTATGATGACTTCCCATATATAAATCTTCACCTCCGGACCATTCCGGAACTCCTTGTAACGTCCGGGATGTCATCCGGGACTCCGAACAATATTCGGTAATCACATACAAATCTTCCTTATAACCCTAGCGTCATCGAACCTTAAGTGTGTAGACCCTACGGGTTCGGGAGGCATGTAGACATGACCGAGACATCTCTCCGGCCAATAACCAACAGCGGGATCTGGATACCCATGTTGGCTCCCACATGCTCCACGATGATCTCATCGGATGAACCACGATGTCGAGGATTCAAGCAATCCCGTATACAATTCCCTTTGTCAATCGGTACGTTACTTGCCCGAGATTCGATCGTCGGTATCCCAATACCTCGTTCAATCTCGTTACCGGCAAGTCACTTTACTCGTACCGTAATGCATGATCCCGTGACCAACTACTTAGTCACATTGAGCTCATTATGATGATGCATTACCGAGTGGGCCCAGAGATACCTCTCCGTCATACGGAGTGACAAATCCCAGTCTCGATTCGTGCCAACCCAACAGACACTTTCAGAGATACCTGTAGTGCACCTTTATAGCCACCTAGTTACGTTGTGACGTTTGGTACACCCAAAGCATTCCTACGGTATCCGGGAGTTGCACAATCTCATGGTCTAAGGAAATGATACTTGACATTAGAAAAGCTTTAGCAAACGAACTACACGATCTAGTGCTATGCTTAGGATTGGGTCTTGTCCATCACATCATTCTCCTAATGATGTGATCCCGTTATCAATGACATCCAATGTCCATGGTCAGGAAACCGTAACCATCTATTGATCAACGAGCTAGTCAACTAGAGGCTCACTAGGGACATGTTATGGTCTATGTATTCACACATGTATTACGATTTCCGGATAACACAATTATAGCATGAACAATAGACAATTATCATGAACAAGGAAATATAAAAATAACCATTTTATTATTGCCTCTAGGGCATATTTCCAACAGTCTCCCACTTGCACTAGGGTCAATAATCTAGTTACATTGTGATGAATCGAACACCCATAGAGTTCTGGTGTTGATCATGTTTTGCTCGTGGAAGAGGTTTAGTCAACGGATCTGCGACATTCAGATCCATATGCACTTTACAAATATCTATGTCTCCATTTTGAACATTTTCACGAATGGAGTTGAAACGACGCTTGATGTGCCTGGTCTTATTGTGAAACCTGGGCTCCTTGGCAAGGGAAATAGCTCCAGTGTTGTCACAGAAGAGAGTCATTGGCCCCGACGCATTGGGAATAACTCCTAGGTCGGCAATGAACTCCTTCATCCAGATTGCTTCATGTGCTGCCTTCGAGGCTGCCATGTACTCCGCTTCACATGTAGATCCCGCCACGACGCTTTGCTTGCAACTGCACCAGCTGACTGCCCCTCCATTCAAAATATACACGTATCCGGTTTGTGACTTGGAGTCATCCAGATCTGTGTCGAAGCTAGCATCGACGTAACCCTTTACGACGAGCTCTTCGTCACCTCCATAAACGAGAAACATATCCTTAGTCCTTTTCAGGTACTTCAGGATGTTCTTGACCGCTGTCCAGTGCTCCATGCCGCAATTACTTTGGTACCTTCCTACCAAACTTACGGCGAGGTTCACATCAGGTCTGGTACACAGCATGGCATACATAATAGACCCTATGGCCGAGGCATAGGGGATAACACTCATCTTTTCTCTATCTTATGCCGTGGTCGGGCATTGAGCCGTGCTCAATCTCACACCTTGCAATACAGGCAAGAACCCCTTCTTGGACTGATCCATATTGAACTTCTTCAATATCTTATCAAGGTATGTGCTTTGTGAAAGACCTATGAGGCGTCTCGATCTATCTCTATAGATCTTGATGCCTAATATGTAAGCAACTTCTCCAAGGTCCTTCATTGAAAAACACTTATTCAAGTAGGCCTTTATGCTTTCCAAGAATTCTATATCATTTACCATCAATAGTATGTCATCCACATATAACATGAGAAATGCTACAGAGCTCCCACTCACTTTCTTGTAAACACAGGCTTCTCCACAAGTCTGTGTAAACCCAAACGCTTTGATCATCTCATCAAAGCGAATGTTCCAACTTCGAGATGCTTGCACCAGCCCATAGATTGAGCGCTGGAGCTTGCATACCTTGTCAGCATTCTTAGGATCGACAAAACCTTCCGGCTGCATCATATACAATTCTTCCTTAAGGAATGCCGTTTTGACGTCCATTTGCCATATTTCATAATCATAGAATGCGGCAATTGCTAACATGATTCGGACGGACTTCAGCTTCGCTACGGGTGAGAAGGTCTCATCGTAGTCAACCCCTTGAACTTGCCGATAACCCTTAGCGACAAGTCGAGCTTTATAGATGGTAACATTACCATCCGCGTCCGTCTTCTTCTTAAAGATCCATTTATTTTCTATCGCTCGCCGATCATCGGGCAAGTCTGTCAAAGTCCATACTTTGTTTTCATACATGGATCCTATCTCGGATTGCATGGCTTCAAGCCATTTGTTGGAATCTGGGCCCGCCATCGCTTCTTCATAGTTCGAAGGTTCACCGTTGTCCAACAACATGATTTCCAGGACAGGATTGCCGTACCACTCTGGTGCGGAACGTGTCCTTGTGGACCTACGAAGTTCAGTAGCAACTTGATCCGAAGTACCTTGATCATTATCATTAACTTCCTCTCTAGTCGGTGCAGGCACCACAGAAACATTTTCTTGAGCTGCGCTACTTTCCGGTTCAAGAGGTAGTACTTCATCAAGTCCTACTTTCCTCCCACTTACTTCTTTCGAGAGAAACTCTTTCTCCAGAAAGGACCCGTTCTTGGCAACGAAGATCTTGCCTTCGGATCTGTGGTAGAATGTATACCCAATGGTTTCCTTAGGGTATCCTATGAAGACGCATTTTTCCAACTTGGGTTCGAGCTTTTCTGGTTGAAGTTTCTTGACATAAGAATCGCATTCCCAAACTTTTAGAAACGACAGCTTAGGTTTCTTCCCAAACCATAATTCATACGGTGTCGTCTCAACGGATTTCGACGGAGTCCTATTTAAAGTGAATGCGGCAGTCTCTAAAGCATAACCCCAAAATGACAACGGTAGATCGGTAAGAGACATCATAGATCGTGCCATATCCAATAGAGTGCGATTACGATGTTCGGACACACCATTGCGCTGAGGTGTTCCAGGCGGCGTGAGTTGTGAAACAATTCCACATTTCCTTAAGTGCGTGCCAAATTCGTGACTCAAATATTTCCCTCCACGATCTGATCGTAAGAACTTTATTTTCCTGTCACGTTGATTCTCAACCTCACTCTGAAATTCCTTGAACTTTTGAAAGGTCTCAGACTTGTGT
Source organism: Aegilops tauschii subsp. strangulata (assembly GCF_002575655.3). Classification (NCBI taxonomy): domain Eukaryota; kingdom Viridiplantae; phylum Streptophyta; class Magnoliopsida; order Poales; family Poaceae; genus Aegilops; species Aegilops tauschii. The sequence goes on along the minus strand of NC_053040.3, from coordinate 30,577,182 downwards.
TTCATTAAGTAGACATACCCATATCTACTTAAGTCATCAGTGAGGGTGAGAACATAACGATAGCCACCGCGAGCCTCAACACTCATTGGACCACACACATCAGTATGTATGATTTCCAACAAGTTGGTTGCTTGCTCCATTGTTCCGGAGAACGGAGGCTTGGTCATTTTGCCCATGAGGCATGGTTCGCACGTGTCAAATGATTCATAACCAAGAGACTCCAAAAGTCCATCTGCATGGAGTTTCTTCATGCGTTTGACACCAATGTGACCAAGGCGGCAGTGCCATAAGTATGTGGGACTATCATTATCAACCTTACATTTCTTGACATTCACACTATGAATATGTGTAACATCACATTCAAATTCAATAAAAATAAACCATTGACCAGCGGGGCATGACCATAAAACATATCTCTCATATAGATAGAACAACCATTATTCTCGGATTTAAATGAGTAGCCATCTCGCATCAAACGAGATCCAGATACAATGTTCATGCTCAAAGCTGGTACTAAATAACAATTATTGAGGTTTAAAACTAATCCTGTAGGCAGATGTAGAGGCAGCGTGCCGACAGCGATCACATCGACCTTGGAACCATTCCCGACGCGCATCGTCACCTCGTCCTTCGCCAGTCTTCACTTATTCTGCAGCTCCTGTCTTGAGTTACAAATATGAGCAACCGCACCGGTATCAAATATCCAGGAGCTACTACGAGTACTGGTAAGGGACACATCAATAACATGTATATCACATATACCTTTGGTGTTGCCGGCCTTCTTGTCCGCTAAGTACTTGGGGTAGTTCCGCTTCCAGTGACCGTTTCCCTTGCAATAAAAGCACTCAGTCTCAGGCTTGGATCCATTCTTTGGCTTCTTCCCAGCAGCTTGCTTGCCGGGCGCGGCAACTCCCTTGCCGTCCTTCTTGAAGTTCTTTTTACCCTTGCCTTTCTTGAACTTACTTGTATGGCTTCGTTCCTTGTTCGTGTATTACACCACAATATGCACCATATTGACCTAAGCGATTTGCAAGCTGGGTTACCTCGCTCCTGTGTTTACCCCTACGTTCCCGATTGTTCGGCTAGGGAGTAAAGGGAGCACCTCTGCGATTGTCACGATCGGGTCATCCGAGCCGGACCTCAGACTGGGTGAAGCCGAAAACTAGCGCTCTTACTGTTTTCAATAATGGTCGGCACACAACGGAACTCATGAGTACAAAAAATCTATTGCACAAGTCTCATAGTAATAATGAGCAACCGAAGAAAGGTATCGGTGGGGGTACTATTTTTTTCGAAGATGCTTCTTACACTTCGTCGGTAATATAGCATAAGTTCCCTGAGCGCGCTTTGTCTGTTACAACCTTATGACCTAATTGCCTGGTTATCGGAAACACCGTCGATATTCTCGACAGGTGGAGTACATAACACTTTTAGGCCCTTGACCGAAGAGGGAGAAGCCGACGGTCGGTTAAGACGCGTTTAAAGTTCGGGTGAACGCATATATGATATAAGTACTTCGGTACATACAATCATTATACATAAAATTCTTTTACCCAACTCACTTGGGGGCTCTTAAATTTATCTGAGCTATTTTATAGTAAATGTGTTTTCTTCTTGGTCGCTGCAAAGTCTTTCTCTACCGCTCCTTTTTTGACTCGAAGTCCAGAGATCGGATGTGTCATGTTAAAGCACGACAGAAGCACAATTTTTTTTTCCAATTCTCGGATTGGCACCGAACACTTGATCTTGTTTGGACGTCATGTTTTTACTGACTTTTTTTGGTTTTCCAAGCTTTTGGCAGTTTTAAACTATTTGTGTGTTTTTCGCATAAGTCTCACAGTGCAACGCCGGACACCTTTAGATATTCGGCAAAAACATTCTCGGATGTTGCTATATATGCATCGGTTTCGAATTGTGTCTTCGGTCAATAGTTGGGTTGCCTGGCTCCTGTGCTTGACTCCTATGTTCCGCTTTGTTTGGCTAGGTGTGCAACGGGAGAACCACTGCGATTGTGCTTCCAGCTTGTATGGTTAAGCACCTCAATGGAGAAAGCCGAAAACTGACTGTCACAATAAGCGCAAAGTGGTCAGTGATCCGATGACCGTGTTAAATGATGGGCCGTTCATAACATTGGCCGAAGTGTTTACGGCTTAACCTCAGCTGTCGCCGAACGCTAACCGAGGGCTCATAGCTAGCTTCCCCAGTTTAAAGCTCCTATGACTAAGTGAAAGTTATAAAGCCAGGATATCTGATTGCCTCGTTTCCGCTAACACAACCGCCTCCGGGCACCGAGATGTCGGCTAAGGGTTGTCTTGTTATTGCGGAAACACCCTGCGTAGTATCTACGAAGGGGTAGAAGCCGACGATGGGCCACTTTCAACTGATAAACGGTCGCAATGGAGTCAAAATAAGTATATATCATCGGCGTTTGTATTTAATATACAAGGGCCGCATTCCGTAATCATCGTTATAAAGCCATAAATATGCATCAATTTGACTTAAGATTTTGGCCAAGCTGGGTTGCCTGGCTCCTGTGCTTACCCCTACGTTCCCGATTGTTCGGCTAGGCGGTAAAGGGAGCACCTCTATGATTGTTACTACCGGGTCATCCGAGTTAGTACCTCAGATTGGGTGAAGCCGAAAGCTAGCAATCTTAAAGGATCACATTGGTCGGCAACGACGGAAGTAATTTTTTTGGTTCATTAATACCATAGAGTTCGGGAACTTTCCCCGAACTAAATCCTCAATATTTTCCTCCCACATTGATCGGAGCTGAGGTTTCATGATCATGCTTAGCATGACAACCCAAAGAAAGGAACCGATAGCGGGACTATTTTCTCTGGAAGATGTTTCTTACGTTAAAAAGTAATATAACATATCTCTCCGCGTACCCTTGTTTATAAAACCGTATGGACGGATTGCCTTGTTTGCCGTAAATCTTTGCCCTCATAAAGGCTTTATAAAGTAGGACAAACACTCCTCAGCTTCTGGCCAAGGAGGTGGAAGCCGATGGTCGGTCAACAAAGTTTTGTACAATGCGGATCCGAGCATTAATGATGTAAAGTACTTGGATACATAGAATCCTTACACATACTTTGTGATTTTACTCTGGATATCGATCCTTAATTCGGCCACCGGTGCCCACGTTAAGGCTCGGGGGCTACTGGGCTTCTGCTTATCATTTACAAATATTAAAGGGTACATCGATCCACTGATCTGGTGTTGCCACCCGACCAGTGTCTCGGGGGCTACTGCATTGCCTATTCAATGCAGGAAATTTGCAGTGCTCAGTGTTTGGCTTGACCGAACTGTGCGCAAGCGCGTCTTCGGACAACAATAGGTACCATCTGGACCTATTCGGCATCAAGCTACCATATTATGGCGACTTCTCAAGACCCTCTATCAAGGGCCTGTTCGCCGATCACTATTTTTCCTAATATATTACACCGCGTTTCTATTCCTAAGTATGCTGCCGAGCTGGGAATTGATCCTCAGGCCGATTTCACGAATCGACCTGAGTCTCAGGGGCTACTGGGGTTAGCGGTTTGATTTTATCCTTCAGGTTCATCTCGGATATTAGGCCAACATGCACCTTGAGGGCTACTGGCTATAAATCTCGTCAGAGATTACATTGCACAATTCGGAATTAAATTCATAAAAATCAGCCCATGGCCAAGGTGGTGCACCACCTCGGAAGCAGTCCGGCATAAAGCTCGGGCGCCAGTGGCTGGCTCCATAGAGGGCATTTCCGGTATTAAGCTTAGCTAAACTCTTTCAACTTTTTTGAACCAAGGTGATCTATGACACCTCGGATATAATCCGGCGTTGGAGCTCGAATACAGTCCAGCGTTGAAGCTTGGACACAGTCCGACGTTGGAGCTCGGAAGCAGTCCGGCGTTGGTGCTCGGCTGGAAAAGACACCTCAAATGCAGTTCGGCGTTGGAGCTCGGACGCAAGAGGACACTGCCGCCCGGGAACAACTTCAAACCCAAGGTGTGGCATAAAAATAACAAGGCATTGATAAAGGCCGAGAACTTAAAGGGGCTCCTCGGATACCCGATGTGTAAACTCTTCGGATTTACTTCGGCGATCCTCAAGATCGAAGATGAGCAGATTTATTGAACCCGTTTTCAAGACCGACGACCGAAGATGAAGAACAGTGCGGAAGAATCGAGGAGCGTCCCCAACTTGAAGACCGGTTCAGGGGGCTACTGATGGTGTCCTGGACTAGGGGGTACTCACCACGTCGTTCCCCGATCAGTTAGATTGGGCCGAGGACCCCCATGGCCGTATACTCATGGGCCAGTTCGGACAGCTGCCGCATACAAGGAAGATTCCACAATACTTGGTGATCAAGAAAAGGACTCCTCCCCGCCGGCGTATTCGGCTAGGACTGTTGTCATCCTAGGCCTCTGGTGCATTATATAAACCGAGGCCAGGCTAGTCGATCGAGGATATACAACAATCATAACCATAGGCTAGCTTCTAGGGTTTAGCCTCTACGATCTCGTGGTAGATCAACTCTTGTAATACTCATATCATCAAGATCAATCAAGCAGGAAGTAGGGTATTACCTCCATTGAGAGGGCCCGAACCTGGGTAAACATCGTGTCCCCAGCCTCCTGTTACCATTAGCCTTAGACGCACAGTTCGGGACCCCCTACCCGAGATCCGCCGGTTTTGACACCGACAACGGGCGTGCCAACAACGGGTCTATGTTTATCTTTCCCATCGGGTTTGGCAATTCTAGCAGCTTCACCAACGAAGTAAATAACATGCCCATCAATATTATCGACCAAGAGATCTTTAACCATAGCAACACTAGGTTCTACTTTGATTTGCTCAGGGGGTTTAGGTGCTTTGATATTACTTCTACGGACCACAGTTGAAACCTTAGCATGTTCTTTTATCTTAACAGGAAAAGGTGGTTTCTCAATGTAAGCAGTAGGAACAACTGGATCAACATTGTAGATGATAGTTTCTTCTTTAGCAACTACTGGTTCCTTAATTTATTCTTTAATAGGGGGTGATATTTAAACCACTTCTCTCTAGGGAGATCAAAATGAGTAGCAAAAGATTCACAGAAAGCGGCTACTATCTCAGAGTCAAGTCCATATTTAGTGCTAAACTTTCGAAAGCATCAGTATTCGTAAAAGATTTAACACAGTCAAACTTAAGTTCAATACCTGACTCTTTACCTTTATCGAGTTCCAAATCTTCAGAGTTTCCTTTAATTCTTTCCAAAAGATCCCACCTAAATTCAATAGTCTTCTTCATAAAAGAACCGGTACAAGAAGAATCAAGCATGGATTGATCATTATGAGAAAGCCGAGCATAAAAGTTCTGAATGATAATTTCTCTCGAGAGCTCATGATTGGGGCATGAATACATCATTGACTTAAGCTTCCCCCAATCTAGAGCGATACTTTCTCCTTCACGAGGCCAAAAATTATATATTAAATTCCGATCATGATGAACTAGATGCATAGGATAATTTTTTTGATGGAACTCCATTTTCAAGCGATTCCAATTCCAAGATCCAATATCATTGCATAGCCTGTACCATGCCAATGAATTTCCCTTCAAAGATAAAGGGAAAACCTTCTTCTTAGCTTCATCTCCGGGTAAACCTGCAAGCTTAAATAATCCACGAACTTCATCCACATCTATCAAGTGCATATCAGGATGTGCGGTTCCATCACCTGCATAAGGATTAGCTGGCAGTTGTTCTATCATACCCGAAGGAATTTCATAATCAATATTTTCAGTAGGTGCAGTAGGTCGAGGGGCAACTAATTGTGGTTCCGCTCGAGGTGAAGATACCCCGAACAAACCCCTCAAAGGATCGTTCTCCATAGTAACAAGTGACAGTAAATTTCAGCACATAGTAATAATTTTTCCTTACCGATTTCCACTTACCAAGAGTGCTCCACTCCCCGGGAACGGTGCCAGAAAAGAGCCTTGATGATCCACAAGTATAGGGGATCAATCGTAGTCCTTTCGATAAGTAAGAGTGTCGAACCCAACGAGGAGCAGAAGGAAATGACAAGTGGTTTTCAGCAAGGTAATGTTTGCAAGTGCTGAAATTGTAAGTAACAAATAGTTTGATAGCAAGATAAAATTTGTAACGGGCACGTGACGGTAATGGCAAATAGTATGCAGAAAGGTATCCCAATCCTTTTATGGCAAAGGACAGACCAAAACGGTTTCTTATAATAAGCAAAGTGTTCTTGAGGGAACACGGGAATTTCATCTAGTCATTTTCACCATGTTGGCTTGATTTGTGTTCACTACTTTGATAATTTCATATGTGGGTGGATTGGTGCTTAGGTGTTCTTCTTACTTGAACAAACCTCCTACTTATGATTAACCCCCACGCAAGCATCCGCAACTACGAGAAAATTATTAAGATAAAATCTAACCATAGCATTAAACTTTTGGATCCAAATCGATCCCTTACGAAGCAGCGCATAAACTAGGGTTTAAGCTTCTGTCACTCTAGCAACCCATCATCTAATAACTACTCCACAATGCATTCCCTTAGGCCCAAACATGGTGAAGTGTCATGTAGTCGAGACACCACTAAGGGAATCACAACACACATATTATCAAAATATCAAACACACATCAAGTTCACATGATTACTTGCAACATGATTTCTCCCGTGACCTCAAGAACAAAAGTAACTACTCACAAGTGATAAATATGCTCATCATTAGAGGAGTATTAAATAGCATAATGGATCTGAACATGGTTCTCGCTTTATTGTATGAAATACAAACGCCATGTAATTGCTTTACTTTATCACTAAGCGGTAGCGATAGTCGTAGAAGAAATAGTTGGCGAGACGACCACGACGCTACGATGGAGATCAAGGTGTCAAGCCGGTGATGATGGAGATCATGACGTTGCTTTGGTGATGGAGATCCAAAGCACAAGATGACGATGGCCATATCATGTCACATATTTTGATTGCATGTGATGTTTATCTTTATGCATCTTATTTTTCTTAGTATGGCGGTAGCATTATAAGATGATCCCTTAACTAAATTTCAAGGTATAAGTGTTCTCCCCGAGTATGCACCGTTGCGAAAGTTCTTCGTGCTGAGACACCACGTGATGATCAGGTGTGATAAGCTCTACGTTCAAATACAACGGGTGCAAGCCAGTTTTGCAAATGCGGAATACTCGGGTTAAACTTGACGAGCCTATCATGTACATACATGGCCTTGGAACACTGGAGACCGAAAGGTCGAACGTGAATCATATAGTGGATATGATCAACATAGAGATGTTCACCATTAATGACTACTCCATCTCACATGATGATTGGACATGGTTTAGTTGATTTGGGTCACGTATCATTTAGATGACTTGAGGGATGTCTATCTAAGTGGGAGTTCTTTAGTAATATGATTAATTGAACTTAATTTATCATGAACTTAGTCATGATAGTTTTTGCATATCTATGTTGTACATCAATGGCTCGTGCTACCGTTCCCTTGAATTTTAATGCGTTCCTAGAGAAAGCTAAGTTGAAAGATGATGGTAGCAACTACATGGAATGGGTCCGTAACTTGAGGATTATCCTCATTGCTGCACAGAAGAATTATGTCCTTGATGCACCGCTGGGTGAAAGGCCTGCTGCAGGAGCAGAAGCTGACGTTATGAACGTCTGGCAAGCTCGATCTAATGACTACTTGTTAGTTCAGTGTGCCATGCTTTACGACTTAGAATCGGGACTTCAAAGATGTTTTGAAGGTCATGGACCATATGAGATGTCCCAGGAGTTGAAGTTAATATTTCAAGCAAATGCCCGAGTAGAGAGATATGAAGTCTCCAACAAGTTCTATAGTTGCAAGATGGAGGAGAACAGTTCTGTCAGTGAGCACATATTGGGAATGTCTGGGTACCATAATCACTTGACTCAGCTGGGAGTTAATCTTCCAGATGATTGTGTCATTGACAGAGTTCTTCAATCACTGCCACCAAGCTACAAAGGCTTCGTGATGAACTACAATATGCAAGGTATGGAAAAGACTATTCCCGAGCTCTTCGCAATGCTCAAGGCTGCGGAGGTAGAAATCAAGAAGGAGCATCAAGTGTTGATGGTTAACAAGACCACTAGTTTCAAGACGAATGGCAAGGGTAAGAAGGGGAACTTCAAGAAGAATGGCAAGGAAGTTGTCACTCCCGGGAAGAAACCCAAAGCTGAACCCAAGCTTGAAGCTGGGTGCTTCTACTACAAAGGGACTGGTCACTGGAAGCGGAACTGCCCCAATACATGTTATTGATGGGTACCTTACTAATTCTCGCAGTAGTGCCTGGGTATTCGATACCAGTTTGGTTCCTCATATTTGTAACTCAAAACAGGGACTACGGATTAAACGAAGATTGGCTAAGGACGAGGTGACGATGCGCGTCGGAAATTGTTCCAAGGTCGATGTGATCGCCGTCGGCACACTACCTCTACATCTACCTTCGGGATTAGTTTTAGACCTAAATAATGGTTATTTGGTGCCAGCGTTGAGCATGAACATTATATCTGGATCTTGTTTAGTGCTAGATGGTTATTCATTTAAATCAGAGAATAATTGTTGTTCTATTTATATGAGTAATATCTTTTATGGTCATGCACCCTTGAAGAGTGGTCTATTTCCGTTGAATCTCGATCGTGGTGATACACATATTCATAATATTGATGCCAAAAGATGCAAAGTTGATAATGATAGTGCAACTTATTTGTGGCACTGTCGTTTAGGTCATATCGGTGTAAAGTGCATGAAGAACCTCCATGCAGATGGACTTTTGGAATCACTTGATTATGAATCATTTGATATTTGCGAACCGTGCCTTATGGGCAAAATGACTAAAACTCCGTTCTTCGGAACAATGGAACGAGCTAATGACTAATTTGAAATAATACATACCGATGTATGTGGTCCGATGAGTGTTGAGGCTCGTGGCGGGTATCGTTATTTTCTGACCTTCACAGATGATTTGAGCATATATGGGTATATCTACTTAATGAAACACAAGTCTGAAACATTTGAAAAGTTCAAATAATTTCAGAATGAAGTGGAGAATCATCGTAACAAGAAAGTAAAGTTTCTACGATCTGATCGTGGAGGTGAATATTTGAGTTACGAGTTTGGCCTTCATTTAAAACAATGCGGAATAGTTTCACAGCTCACGCCACCTGGAACACCACAGCGTAATGGTGTGTCCGAACATCGTAACTGCACTTTATTAGATATAGTGCGATCTATGACGTCTCACCGATTTACCACTATCGTTTTGGGGTTATGCATTAGAGATAGCTGCATTCACATTAAACAGGGCACCGTCAAAATTCGTTGAGATGACGTCGTATGAAATGTGGTTTGGCAATAAACCTAAGCTGTCCTTTTTTTTAAAGTTTGGGGATGCGATGCATATGTCAAAAGGCTTCAGCCTGATAAGCTCGAACCCAAATTGGAGAAGTGCGTCTTCATAGGATACCCTAAGGAAACAATTGGGTACACCTTCTACCACAGATCCGAAGGCAAGATCTTTGTTGCCAAGAATGGAACCTTTCTAGAGAAGGAGTTTCTCTCGAAAGAAGTGAGTGGGAGGAAAGTAGAACTTGATGAGGTAATTGTACCTTCTCTCAATTTGGAAAGTAGCTCATCCGAGAAATCCGTTGCCGTGATGCCTACACCAACTGGAGAGGAACCTAATGATAATGATCATGAAACTTCAGAACAAGTTGCTACAGAACCTCGTAGGTCAACCAGAGCACGATCCGCACCAGAGTGGTACTGTAATCCTGTTCTGGAATTCATGTTACTTGACCATGACGAACCTATGAACTATGAAGAAGCTATGATGAGCCCAGATTTCGATAAATGGCTTGAGGCCATGAAATCTGAGATAGCATCCATGTATGATAACAAAGTGTGGACTTTGATGGATTTGCCCAATGATCGGTGACCCATAGAGAATAAATGGATCTTCAAGAAGAAGACTGACGCTGATGGTATATGTACTGTCTATAAAGCTCGACTTGTCGCAAAAGGTTTTCGACAAGTTCAAGGAGTTGACTACAATGAGACTTTCTCACCCGTAGCGATGATTAAGTCTGTCCGAATCGTGTTAGCGATTGCCACATTTTATGATTATGAAATCTGGCAAATGGATGTCAAAACTGCATTCCTTAATGGATTTCTTAAAGAAGAGTTGTATATGATGCAACCAGAAGGTTTTTTCGATCCTAAAGGTGCTAACAAAGTGTGCAAGCTCCAGCGATCCATTTATGGACTGGTGCAAGCATCTCGGAGTTGGAATATATGCTTTGATGAGGTGATCAAACCATATGGTTTTATACAGACGTTTGGAGAAGCCTGTATTTACAAGAAAGTGAGTGGGAGCTCTATAGCATTTCTAATATTATATGTGGATGACATATTGTTGATTGGAAATGATGTAGAATTTCTGGATAGCATAAAAGGATACTTGAATAAAAGTTTTTCAATGAAAGACCTCGGTGAAGCTGCTTATATATTGGGCATCAAGATCTATAGAGATAGATCAAGACGCTTGATAGGACTTTCACAAAGCACATACCTTGATAAAGTTTTGAAGAAGTTCAAAATGGACGACTCAAAGAAAGGGTTCTTGCTTGTATTACAAGGTGTGAAATTGAGTCAGACTCAATGGCTGACCACTGCAGAAGATAGAGAGAAAATGGAAGTCATTCCCTCTGCCTCAGCCATAGGTTCTATCATGTATGCTATGCTGTGTACCAGACCTGATGTGTGCCTTGCTATAAGTTTAGCGGGGAGGTACCAAAGTAATCCAGGAGTGGATCACTAGACAGTGGTCAAGAACATCCTGAAGTACTTGAAAAGGACTAGGGATATGTTTCTCGTTTATGGAGGTGACAAAGAGCTTGTCGTAAGTGGTTACGTCGATGCTAGCTTTGACAATAATCCGGATTACTCTAAGTCACAAACTAGATACGTATTTTTATTGAATGGTGGAGCTGTCAGTTGGTGCAGTTCCAAGCAGAGCGTCGTGGCAGGATCTACGTGTGAAGCAGAGTACATAGCTGCTTTGGAAGCAGCAAATGAAGGATTCTGGATGAAGGAGTTCATATCCTATCTAGGTGTAATACCTAGTGCATCGGGTCCAATGAAAATCTTTTGTGACAATACTGTAGCAATTGCCTTGGCGAAGGAATCCAGATTTCACAAAAAGACCAAACACATCAAGAAACACTTCAACTCCATCCGAGATTTGGTAAAGGAGGGAGACATAGAGATTAGTAAAATACATACGGATCTGAATGTGGCAGACCCGTTGACTAAGCCTCTTTCATGAGCAAAACATGATTAGCACCAAGACTCCATGGGTGTTAAATTCATTACAATGTAATCTAGATTATTGACTCTAGTGCAAGTGGGAGACTGAAGGAAATATGCCCTAGAGGCAATAATAAAGTTGTTATTTTATATTTCCTTATTCATGATAAATGTTTATTGTTCATGCTAGAATTGTATTTACCGGAAACTTGATACATGTGTGAATACATAGACAAAACACCGCGTCCCTAGTATGCCTCTACTAGACTAGCTCGTTGATCAAAGATCACTACAGGAATCAGGCATGCTTGGCGGATGGCAAAGGCCTTTGCCGTCAGCCAGCAGATGGCAACAGGTCTGGCTGAATAAGCTACGGCAAAGGCCTCTTTGTCGTCTGCTGGCAGACGACAAAGAGCCTAGACGGCACACGTGGCAGCTTAGGTTCGTTAAGGGTTTAACGACATGCTTTGCCATCTGTTGGCTGACGACAAAGATGCAAAGGTCTTTGTCGTCAGCCAGCAGACGGCAAAGCTGCCAAATAGGCCAGCCCAGTGCACCCCAGGTTGCACAAGTAGCTGCCACGTGGCAGCTTTGCCGTTTGTTGGCTGATGGCAAAGCTCCTGTATAGCCCCTGTTTTTTCTGTTTTTCTTAAGTTCATTCAATTTGACAGAATTTCATATATATATATATATATACACACATTTCATATTAATTTCAACAAGCATACCAACAATAAGTTTCCAACAACATATCCAACATACAAGTTTCCAACAACATATCCAACATACAATGGTTTCCAATAACATATCCATACATACATATCCAAAACAAGTTTCCAACATGTTTCCATAAACAAAAAGGAAGCACAAGGAGAAGAGTACACTTCATCAATGCAAGCTTCCTCATGTAAAGCAAATCTGTAAATTAGAAAAGATGAAAGTTAGAAGAAGAAGAAGACTAGCTGGAAGAAAAAGAAGAAAAATAGGAAGAAAAAGAAGAAGAAGAAGAAGAAGAATTTATCTTCTCTTTCTTTTTCTCCTCTCCTCTTCTTTATCTTCTTCTTCTAACTAAGGTAGGTAAAAATGCCATATTTTATGTAAGCTAGGTAAAAATGCTAAGTGTGTAGGTCATTTTAGAGCTAAGCTAGGTAAATAGGTCATTTTGGAGCTAACCTAGGTGTAGTTATGCCATTTTTGAGCTAAGTAAGCATATTTATTCATTTTGGAGGACAAAATGGTAATTGTAGGTCATTTTAGAGTTATCCTAGTTAAAATCGGTCATTTTGGAGCTAGGTAAGGTTATTTTGTCATTTTGGAGGAAAATAAACTAATTATATGATAGTTTGGAGCTAAACTAAGGTTATTATGCCATTTTTTACCTAAGTAAACTAATTATGTCATAAATGAACTAGGTAAGCTATGTATAGATCATTATTTAGCTATCCTATGTAGTTATGACATTTTTTAGCTAACTAAGCATATTAAGTCATTTAGGAGGAAAAAATGCTATGTATAGGTCATTTTATAGCTATCCTAGGTAAAGTATGTCAGTTCTGAGCTAAGTAAGGTTATTATGTCATTTTCGAGGAAAATAAGCTAAGTATAGGTCATTTTGGAGCTAAACCAAGGTTATTATGCCATTTTTTACCTACGTGAGCTAATTATGTCATAAATGAACTAGCTAAGCTAATTATAGATCATTATTGAGCTAACCTAGGTAGTTATGCCATGTTTTACCTAAGTGAGCTAATTATGTCATAAATGAACTAGCTAAGCTAGCTATAGATCATTATTGAGCTATCCTAGGTAGTTATGCCATTTTCTAGCTAACTAAGCATATCAAGTCATTTTGGAGGAAAAAATTGCTAAGTATAGGTCTTTTATAGGTATCCTAGGTAGAATATGTCATTTTGGAGCTAAGTAAGGTTATTATGTCATTTTCGTGGAAAATAAGCTAAGTATAGGTCATTTTGGAGCTAAGTAGGTCATTTCTTAAGCTAAGTATGCATTTGTTAAGAAAAACACTTGGGAAAACTTACCATCATCACGGAGGTGAAGGACCGGTTGGGTTTGCGCCAGTGCCAGACGGAGAAGGACCGGTCGGGGTTGCGCCAATGCCAGACGAAGAAGGATCGGTCGATGCTTGTCGGGAGGCGTGCTGCACCAAAGATCATTTGCAATGTCTAGTTAGCATGATGCAACTGAAATGTGAATACTAGTAACTAATGACCATTCAAATGAAACTCACTGCGTCCACTATACCAATCCGGGGCATCAGCGGAGGGGTCTGACCGTTTTTCTCGCACATGGACTGCACATTTTGTTTTCACGAGTCAGTCATATTAGTTAGTAATGAAACAAACATTACGTGCATGATTTGGCTAATATGCAGGAGAAACTTACCACGAGGAGCTCGTATAGGGCCCGGTGACCCACGTCATTCCGGTTCCTCTCCGCCTCCAACAGACTAGTCGTCCTCTCCTCCAACTCCCTCTCCCTCTGCGCCGCATGCCTGTTTGCCTCCGCCAGAAGCTCCTGGGCCCTAGCCTCGATGGCGAGCTCCATTGGCCGTGGTCGAGGCCTCATCTTAGGAAGAGACCTTGCCTGGCGCTTCTTGATCTCTGCTACCTCTTGAGCACTGCATTGGTTTTCCCTTGAAGAGGAAAGGGTGATGCAGCAAAGTAGCGTGAGTATTTCCCCCAGTTTTGAGAACCAAGGTATCAATCAAGTAGGAAGGCTACACTCAAGTCCCTCGTACCTACACAAACAAATAAGAACCTCGCAACGAACGCGATAAAGGGGTTATCAATCCCTTCACGGCCACTTGCAAAAGTGAGATCTGATAGAGATAATAATAAGATAAATATTTTTGGTATTTTTATGATATAGATTGGAAAGTAAAGATTGCAAAATAAAATAGATAGGAAACTTATATGATGGAAAATAGACCCAGGGGCCATAGGTTTCACTAGTGGCTTCTCTCAAGATAGCATAAGTATTACGGTGGGTGAACAAATTACTGTCGAGCAATTGATAGAAAAGTGCATAGTTATGAGAATATCTAGGCATGATCATGTATATAGGCATCACGTCTGTGACAAGTAGATCGAAACGATTCTGCATCTACTACTATTACTCCACACATCGACCGATATCCAGCATGCATCTAGAGTATTAAGTTCATAAAGAACAGAGTAACACATTAAGAAAGATGACATGATGTAGAGGGATAAACTCATGCAATATGATATAAACCCCATCTTTTTATCCTCGATGGCAACAATACAATACGTGCCTTGCTGCCCCTGCTGTCATTGGGAAAGGACACCGCAAGATTGAACCCAAAGCTAAGCACTTCTTCCATTGCAAGAAAGATCAATCTAGTAGGCCAAACCAAACTGATAATTCAAAGAGACTTGCAAAGATAACCAATCATACATAAAAGAATTTAGAGGAGATTCAAATATTTCTCATAGATAAACTTGATCATAAACCCACAATTCGTCGGATCTCGACAAACACACCGCAAAAAGAGTTACATCGAATAGATCTCCAAGAAGATCGAGGAGAACTTTGTATTGAGATTCCAAGAGAGAGCAGAAGCCTTCTAGCTAATAACTATGGACCCGAAGGTCTGTGGTAAACTACTCACACTTCATCGGAGAGGCTATGGCGTTGATGTAGAAGCCCTCCGTGATTGATTCCCCCTCCGGCGGAGCGCCAAAAAAGGCTCCAAGATGGGATCTCACGGGTACAGAAGGTTGCGGCAGTGGAAATAGGGTTTCGTGGTGCTCCTGGATGTTTTCAGGCTATGCAAGTATATATAGGCGAAGGAAGTCGGTCAGGGGAGCCACGAGGGGCCCACGAGGGTGGGGGCGTGCCCAACCCCTAGGGCGCGCCTCCCTGCCTTGTGGCTTCCTCGTTTGCTTCTTGACGTCCACTCCAAGTCTCCTGGATTGCGTTTGTTCCAAAAATAACTCTCCCGAAAGTTTCATTCTGTTTGGACTCCGTTTGATATTCCTTTTCTGCGAAACACTAAAATAGGCAAAAAAACAACAATTTGGGTTGGGCCTCCGGTTAATAGGTGCTACGTCTTAGCTTGCGTTGGTTTTCCTTGAAGAGGAAAGGGTGATGCAGCAATAGTAGCGTAAGTATTTCCCTCAGTTTTTGAGAACCAAGGTATCAATCCAGTAGGAAGCTCCTTCAAAGTCCCACGCACCTACACAAACAAACAAAGAACTCGCAACCAACGCAATAAAGGGGTTGTCAATCCCTTCACGGCCACTTGCGAAAGTGAGATCTGATAGAGATAATATGATAAGATAAATATATTTTTGGTATTTTATAATATAGATGCAAAAAGTAAAGATGCAAATAAAAGTAGATTGAAAGTTTATATGATAAAAGATAGACCCGGGGGCCATCGGTTTCACTAGTGGCTTCTCTCAAAATAGCATTAGTATTACGGTGGGTGAACAAATTACTGTCGAGCAATTGATAGAAAAGCGAATAATTATGAGATTATCTAGGCATGATCATGTATATAGGCATCACGTCCGCGACAAGTAGACCGACTCCTGCCTGCATCTACTACTATTACTCCACACATCGACCGCTATCCAGCATGCATCTAGAGTATTAAGTTCATAAAGAACAGAGTAACACATTAAGAAAGATGACATGATGTAGAGGGATAAACTCATGCAATATGATATAAACCCCATCTTTTTATCCTCGATGGCAACAATACAATACGTGCCTTGTTGCCCCTGCTGTCACTGGGAAAGGACACCGCAAGATTGAACCCAAAGCTAAGCACTTCTCCCATGGCAAGAAAGATCAATCTAGTAGGCCAAACCAAACTGATAATTCGAAGAGACTTGCAAAGATAACTCAATCATACATAAAAGAATTCAGAGAATATTCAAATATTTCTCATAGATAAACTTGATCATAAACCCACAATTCATCGGATCTCGACAAACACACCACAAAAAGAGTTTACATCGAATAGATCTCCACAAGAGAGGGGGAGAACATTGTATTGAGATCCAAAAAGAGACAAGAAGCCATATAGCTAATAACTATGGACCCGAAGGTCTGTGGTAAACTACTCACAACTCATCGGAGGGGCTATGGTGTTGATGTAGAAGCCCTCCGTGATCGATTCCCCCTCCGGCGGAGCGCCGGCGAAGGCTCCAAGATGGGATCTCGCGGATACAGAAGGTTACGGCGGTTGAAATTGTTTTTCGGTGGCTCTCTGGATGTTTTCGGGGTACGTGGGTATATATAGGAGGAAGAAGTAGGTCGGTGGCCGCTCGAGGGGCCCAGGAGACAGGGGGCGCGCCCAGGAGGGGTGGGCGCGCCCTCCTACCTCCTAGCCGCCTCGTTTGCTTCTTGACTTGCACTCCAAGTTCTCCGGATCACGTTCGTTCCGAAAATCACGCTCCCGAAGGTTTCATTCCGTTTGGACTCCGTTTGATATTCCTTTTCTTCGAAATACTGAAATACGCAAAAAAAATAGCAATACGGGTTGGGCCTCCGGTTAGTAGGTTAGTCCAAAAAATGATATAAATGTGTAAAATAAAGCCCATAAACATCCAAAAGGGGTAATATAATAGCATGGAACAATCAAAAATTATAGATACGTTGGAGGCGTATCAAGCATCCCCAAGCTTAATTCCTGCTCGTCCTCGAGTAGGTAAATGATAAAAACAGAATTTTTGATGTGGAATGCTACCTAGCATATTTCTCAATGTAATTTTCTTTATTGTGGCATGAATGTTCAGATCCAAATGATTCAAAATAAAAGTTCATATTGACATAAGAAATAATAATACTTCAAGCATACTAATAAAAGCAATCATGTATTCCCAAAATAACATGCCTAAAGAAAGTTTATCCCTATAAAATCATATAGTTAGGCTATGCTTCATCTTCGTCACACAAAAATGTTCCCAAATTCTACACCCCCGATGACAAGCCAAGCAATTGTTTCGCACTTAAATAATCTCAAACTTTTTCAACTTTCACGCAATACATGAGCGTGAGCCATGGATATAGCACTATGGGTGGAATAGAATATGATGATGGGGATTGTGTGGAGAAGACAAAAAAGGAGAAAGTCTCACATTGACGAGGATAATCAACGGGCTATGGAGATGCCCATCAATTGATGTCAACATGAGGAGTAGGGATTGCCATGCAACGGATGCACTAGAGCTATAAATGAATGAAAGCTCAACAAAAGAAACTAAGTGGGTGTGCATCCAAATTGCTTGCTCACGAAGACCTAGGGCATTTTGAGGAAGCCCATCGTAGGAATATACAAGCCAAGTTCTATAATGAAAAATTCCCACTAGTATATGAAAGTGACAACATATGAGACTCACTATATGAAGAACATGGTGCTACTTTGAAGCACAATATATGGGACTTGCTATATGAAGAACATGGTGCTACTTTGAAGCACAAGTGTGGAAAAAGAGATAGTAACATTGCCCCTTTTTATTTATTTTTTTCTTTTTTTCTTTGGCCCCTTTTTTTCTTTTGGCCTTTCTTTTTTTTCCTTTTTTTTCGGGGACAATGCTCTAATAATGATGATCATCACACTTTTATGAATTTACAACTCATGAATTACAACTCAAAACTAGAACAAGATATAACTCTATATGAATGCCTCCGGCGGTGTACCGGGATGGTGCAATGAATCAAGAGTGACATGTATGAAAAATTATGCATGGTGGCTTTGCCACAAATACGATGTCAACTTCATGATCATGCAATGGCAATATGACAAAAGTAATGCGTGTCATGATGATAAACGGAACGGTGGAAAGTTGCATGGCAATATATCTCGGAATGGCTATGGAAATGCCATAATAGGTAGGTATGGTGGCTGTTTTGAGGAAGATATAAGGAGGTTTATGTGTGATAGAGCGTATCATATCACGGGGTTTGGATGCACCGGCGAAGTTTGCACCAACTCTCAAGGTGAGAAAGGGCAATGCACGGTACCGAAGAGGCTAGCAATGGTGGAAAGGTAAAAGTGCGTATAATCCATGGACTCAACATTAGTCAAAAGAACTCATATACTTATTGCAAAAATTTAGAAGTCATCAAAAACCAAGCACTACGCGCATGCTCCTAGAGGGATAGATTGGTAGGAAAAGACCATCGCTCGTCCCCGACCGCCACTCATAAGGATGCACAATCCAAGGACACTTCATGTTTCAAATTTGTCACACAACTTTAACCATACGTGCATGCTACGAGACTTGCTAAATTCAACACAAGCATTCTTTAAATTCATAATCACCCAACTAGCATGACTTTAATATCACTACCTCCATATCTCAAAACAATTATCAAGTATCAAATTGATCATAGCATCCAATTCACTTCCTATGATAGTTTTTATTATACCCAACTTGGATGCCTACCATTCTAGGACCAATTTTATAACCATAGAAAATACCATGCTGTTCTAAGAGACTCTCAAAATAATATAAGTGAAGCATGAGAGACTAGCAATTTCTACAAAATTAAGCCACCGCCGTGCTCTAAAAGATATAAGTGAAGCACTAGAGCAAAAACTATCTAGCTCAAAAGATATAAGTGAAGCACGAGAGTATTCTAATAGATTCTAATAAAGTAGGCTTCTCCCAATAGGTGTGTACAGCAAGGATGATTGTGGAAAACTAAAAAGCAAAGACTAATATAATACACGACGCTCCAAGCAAAACACATATCATGTGGCGAATAAAAATATAGCTCCAAGTAAAGTTACTGATAAACGAAGACGAAAGAGGGGATGCCTTCCGGGGTGAAAGATCGTGGATGTCGCCTAGGGGGGGTGAATAGGCGCTTTAAAATAATTACGGTTTAGGCTTGAACAAATGTGGAATAAACCTAGCGGTTAATTTGTCAAGCACAAAACCTACAACAACTAGGCTCACCTATGTGCACCAACAACTTATGCTAAGCAAGATAAACAACTAGGTGATAGCAAGATATATAACAAGAAACAATATGCTATCACAAAGTAAAGTGCATAAGTAACGGGCTTGGGTAAGAGATAACCGAGGCACGCGGAGACGATGATGTATCCCGAAGTTCACACCCTTGCGGATGCTAATCTCCGTTTGGAGCGGTGTGGAGGCACAATGCTCCCCAAGAAGCCACTAGGGCCACCGTAATCTCCTCACGCCCTCGCACAATGCAAGATTTCATGATTCCACTAAGGGACCCTTGAGGGCGGTCACCGAACCCGTACAAATGGCAACCCTTGGGGGCGGTCACCGAACCCGTACACTTTGGCAACCCTTGGGGGCGGTCACCGAAAGCCGTCAAATTGCTCGGGGCGATCTCCACAACCTAATTGGAGACCCCGACGCTTGCCCGGAGCTTTACACCACAATGATTGAGCTCCGAACACCACCAACCGTCTAGGGCGCCCAAGCACCCAAGAGGAACAAGCTCAAGGGTACCAAGCACCCAAGAGTAATAAGCTTCTCAACTTGTAACTTCCACGTATCACCGTGGAGAACTCAAACCGATGCACCAAATGCAATGGCAAGGGCACACGGAGTGCCCAAGTCCTTCTCTCTCAAATCCCACCGAAGAACTAATGCTAGGGAGGAAAAAGAGAGGAAGAACAAGAAGGAGAACACCAAGAACTCCAAGATCTAGATCCAAGGGGTTCCCTTCACATAGAGGAGAAAGTGATTGGTGGAAGTGTGGATCTAGATCTCCTCTCTCTTTTCCCTCAAAAACTAGCAAGAATCCATGGAGGGATTGAGAGTTAGCAAGCTCGAAGAAGGTCAACAATGGGGGAAGAACACGAGCTCAAAGGATAAGGTAGAATGGGGAAGAAGACCCCCTTATATAGTGGGGGAAGAAATCCAGCCGTTACCCCCACTTCAGCCCCGCAGAGAGCGGTACTACCGCTCGGCCCGCGGTACTACCGCTTGGCCCTATAAGCGGTACTACCGCTCCCCCTCGCGGTACTGCCGCTGGGCCCAGAGCGGTACTACCGCGGTGGCAGGGCGGTATTACCGCAAACGAGCGGTACTACGGCCTCCACTGTCGCGGCTAGTACCGTAAAACCCGACACGAAAAAGACCCCTCGAATCGAGGCGGTACTAGCACGAGACCGCAGCGGTACTACGGCTGGGCGCTACTAGCGGTACTACCGCTCTAGAGCGGTACTACCGCTTGTAGCACCCAAGCGGTACTACCGCTCCCGCCCGCGGTACTACCGCTCCCGCCCGCGGTACTACCGCTAGGAAACCAAAACTGCCATAACTTCTGCATATGAGCTCCGAATTGAGAAAACTCACACTTCACCGGAGAGGCTATGGCGTTGATGTAGAAGCCCTCCGTGATCGATTCCCCCTCCGGCGGAGCGCCGGAAAAGGCTCCAAGATGGGATCTCACGGGTACAGAAGGTTGCAGCAGTGGAAATAGGGTTTCGTGGTGCTCCTGGATGTTTTCAGGCTATGCAAGTATATATAGGCGAAGGAAGTCGGTCAGGGGAGCCACGAGGGGCCCACTAGGGTGGGGGCGCGCCCAACCCCTAGGGCGCGCCTCCCTGCCTCGTGGCTTCCTCGTTTGCTTCTTGACGTCCACTCCAAGTCTCCTGGATTGCGTTTGTTCCAAAAATAACTCTCCCGAAAGTTTCATTCCGTTTGGACTCCGTTTGATATTCCTTTTCAGCGAAACACTAAAATAGGCAAAAAAAACAACAATTTGGGCTGGGCCTCCGGTTAATAGGTGCTACGTCTTAGCTTGCGTTTGTTTTCCTTGAAGAGGAAAGGGTGATGCAGCAATAGTAGCGTAAGTATTTCCCTCAGTTTTTTGAGAACCAAGGTATCAATCCAGTAGGAAGCTCCTTCAAAGTCCCACGCACCTACACAAACAAACAAAGAACTCGCAACCAATGCAATAAAGGGGTTGTCAATCCCTTCACGGCCACTTGCGAAAGTGAGATTTGATAGAGATAATATGATAAGATAAATATATTTTTGGTATTTTATAATATAGATGCAAAAAGTAAAGATGCAAATAAAAGTAGATTGAAAGCTTATATGATAAAAGATAGACCCGGGGGCCATAGGTTTCACTAGTGGCTTCTCTCAAAATAGCATAAGTATTACGGTGGGTGAACAAATTACTGTCGAGCAATTGATAGAAAAGCGAATAATTATGAGATTATCTAGGCATGATCATGTATATAGGCATCACGTCCGCGACAAGTAGACCGACTCCTGCCTGCATCTACTACTATTACTCCACACATCGCCCGCTATCCAGCATGCATCTAGAGTATTAAGTTCATAAAGAACAGAGTAACACATTAAGAAAGATGACATGATGTAGAGGGATAAACTCATGCAATATGATATAAACCCCATCTTTTTATCCTCGATGGCAACAATACAATACGTGCCTTGCTGCCCCTGTTGTCACTGGGAAAGGACACCGCAAGATTGAACCCAAAGCTAAGCACTTCTCCCATGGCAAGAAAGATCAATCTAGTAGGCCAAACCAAACTGATAATTCGAAGAGACTTGCAAAGATAACTCAATCATACATAAAAGAATTCAGAGAAGATTCAAATATTTCTCATAGATAAACTTGATCATAAACCCACAATTCATCGGATCTCGACAAACACACCACAAAAAGAGTTTACATCGAATAGATCACCACAAGAGAGGGGGAGAACATTGTATTGAGATCCAAAAAGAAAGAAGAAGCCATCTAGCTAATAACGATGGACCCGAAGGTCTGTGGTAAACTACTCACAACTCATCAGAGGGGCTATGGTGTTGATGTAGAAGCCCTCCGTGATCGATTCCCCCTCCGGCGGAGCGCCGGCGAAGGCTCCAAGATGGGATCTCGCGGATACAGAAGGTTACGGCGGTTGAAATTGTTTTTCGGTGGCTCTCTGGATGTTTTCGGGGTACGTGGGTATATATAGGAGGAAGAAGTAGGTCGGTGGCCGCTCGAGGGGCCCAGGAGACAGGGGGCGCGCCCAGGAGGGGTGGGCGCGCCCTCCTACCTCCTGGCCGCCTCGTTTGCTTCTTGACTTGCACTCCAAGTTCTCCGGATCACGTTCGTTCCAAAAATCACGCTCCCGAAGGTTTCATTCCGTTTGGACTCCGTTTGATATTCCTTTTCTTCGAAATACTGAAATAGGCAAAAAAACAGCAATACGGGCTGGGCCTCCGGTTAGTAGGTTAGTCCAAAAAATGATATAAATGTGTAAAATAAAGCCCATAAACATCCAAAAGGGGTAATATAATAGCATGGAACAATAAAAAATTATAGATACGTTGGAGACGTATCAAGCATCCCGAACCTTAAGTCCTGCTCGTCCTTGAGTAGGTAAATGATAAAAACAGAATTTTTGATGTGGAATGCTACCTAGCATATTTCTCAATGTAATTTTCTTTATTGTGGCATGAATGTTCAGATCGAAATGATTCAAAATAAAAGTTCATATTGACATAAAAATAGTAATATTTCAAGCATACTAACAAGTAATCATGTCTTATCAAAATAACATAGCCAAAGAAAGCTTATCCCTACAAAATTATATAGTTAGGCCATGCTTCATTTTTGTCACACAAAATACTCCCATCATGCACAACCCCGGTTTCAGCCAAGCAATTGGTTCATACTTTTTAACGCGCTTCTGCTTTTTTAACTCTCACGCAATACATGAGCGTAAGCCATGGATATAGCACTATGGGTGGAATAGAGTATGATGATGGAGGTTGTGTGAAGACATAGGAGACTCTCTATCATGAAGATCATGGTGCTACTTTGAAGCACAAGTGTGGAAAAAGGATAGTAACATTGTCCCTTCTCTCTTTTTCTCTCAATTTTTTATTTTGGTGGGCTTCTTTGGCCTCTTTTTTTTATTTGGGCTTCTTTGGCCTCTTTTATTTTTCATAAAGTCCGGAGTCTCATCCCGACTTGTGGGGGAATCATAGTCTCCATCATCCTTTCCTCACTTGTGACAATGCTCTAATAATGAAGATCATCACACTTTTATTTATTTAAAACTCAAGAGTTACAACTCAATACTTAGAACAAAATATGACTCTATGTGAATGCCTCCGGCGGTGTACCGGGATATGCGATGAATCAAGAGTGACATGTATGAAAGAATTATAAAGGTGGCTTTGCCACAAATACGATGTCAACTACATGATCATGCAAAAGCAATATGACAATGATGGAGTGTGTCATAATAAACGGAATGGTGGAAAGTTGCATGGCAATGTATCTCAGAATGGCTATGGAAATGCCATAATAGGTAGGTATGGTGGCTGTTTTGAGGAAGATATAAGGAGGTTTATGTGTGATAGAGCGTATCGTATCACGGGGTTTGGATGCACCGGCGAAGTTTGCTCCAACTCTCAAGGTGAGAAAGGGCAATGCACGATACCGTAGAGGCTAGCAATGATGGAAGGGTAAGAGTGCGTATAATCCATGGACTCAAATTAGTCATAAAGAACTCATATACTTATTGCAAAAGTTAATTAGCCCTCGAAGCAAAGTACTACTACGCATGCTCCTAGGGGAAGGGTTGGTAGGAGTTAACCATCGCGCGATCCCGGCCTCCACTCATAAGGAAGGCAATCAAAAGAGCACCCCATGCTACAAATTTGTCACACAACTTTTACCATACGTGCATGCTACGGGACTTGCCAACTTTAATACAAGTATTTCTCAATTTCATAATTACCCAACTAGCATGACTCTAACATTACCACCTTTATATCTCAAAACAATTATCAAGTATCAAATTGATCATAGTGTTCAATGCACTCTATATGATAGTTTTTATTATACCCAACTTGGATGCCCATCATATTAGGACTAATTTTATAACCAAAGCAAATACCATGCTGTTCTAAAAGACTCTCAAAATAATATAAGTGAAGCATGAGAGATCAATAATTTCTACAAAATAAAACCACCGCCGTGCTCTAAAAAGATATAAGTGAAGAACTAGAGCAAAATTGTCTAGCTCAAAAGATATAAGTGAAGCGCATAGAGTATTCTAATAAATTCCGATTCATGTGTGTCTCTCCCAAAAGGTGTGTACAGCAAGGATGATTGTGGTAAACTAAAAAGCAAAGACTCAAATCATACAAGACGCTCCAAGCAAAACACATATCATGTGGTGCATAAAAATATAGCTCCAAGTAAAGTTACCGATAGACGAAGACAAAAGAGGGGATGCCTTCCGGGGCATCCCCAAGCTTAGGCTTTTGGTTGTCCTTGAATTTACCTTGGTGTGCCTTGGGCATCCCCAAGCTTAGGCTCTTGCCACTCCTTATTCCATAGTCCATCAAATCTTTACCCAAAACTTGAAAACTTCACAACACAAAACTCAACAAAAAATCCCATGAGCTCCGTTAGTGCAAGAAAGCAAACCACCACTTTAAGGTACTGTAATGAACTCAAATTAGATCCGGGAGAAGCGAAACGAACTCCTACCACATGATCGCATACGAGCAATTCAAGAGGAATTGGTAGGATTCTTTGTTGACCACGTCATACATAAAGACGGAGAATACCATTAGGAATTGCAAATGGATTTTGGTAGATGATGTCAGGGATCGTAAGAGATGTTATATTGTATTTATGTAGTAGCGTCGGATAGATATACGAAAACTTGTTGTTCGGCCAAGCACGGAGATAAGAGAGGTCACTTATCTCTATATATGTTCATGACGATCTTGTGTAATGGTTCCTTCATTTCTATATGTAGTAGCTAGCTAGCGTCGAGTTGAATGGAAAACATTAAATAAAAATAAAACCCTAAATGTAAAAGAATTGAAGGGTAAAAACAAAAATAAAAGGGGAAACACAATATGAAAACCACTAAACCCCTCCTTTCAAAAAACAAAAAAACAAAAACCCCAGCGCCTGGCAGCTGCTGATGCGTGGCTGCCTTTTAGTCCCGGTCGGTGTTACCAACCGGGACTAAAGGTCCTCCTGCCTGGGCACCCTACGGCGGCCACGTGGAGCTCCTTTAGTCCCGGTTCGTAAGCCAATCAGGACTAAAAGTGGTGGGCATTAGTCCCGGTTGCAGAACCGGGACTAAAGGCCCTCTGGAACCGGGACTGATGCCCTGTTTTCTACTAGTGAGTGGAATCCCTTTGATCTCAACACAAGGATGGGGATCTCTCTCTCAAAAAATGGATATGGGAAGTGTATGCTTTGCTCTGGTCGCACTCTAAGAGTTGGTGCAATGGGTGGGGTATATATAGGCAGCACCAAAAATTTAACTTTTACACCTTTATGCACAGTTCGGTGGGACCGGGTGAAACCACTTGGTGAGATCGGCATGTACAAAAGGTTTGAACTTTAGGATTTTTGGAGAGACCGGATGAAACCTTTCGGTGCAACGAGGCATGGTCACCTAAGAACTTTCCACACTTCGGTGTCACCGACTGAAATCGATCAGAAATTCTAATTGAATTTAAGTTGGCAACAGAAGGTTGCCTAGTGCACTTCAGTGGGATCGAAGGGCCAACTCGGTGGAACCGAGGTTCTAGGGTTTTGGAAATGACTATGTCATGTGTATCTCGGTGTGTCCAGGTAGATGTGGATCGGTGGGACCGAGATGAACTTTATAGTTTTGACATAGTGGATTGTGGGAAAATGTTTGAGGCTTTTTGAGCAATATCTCTGAGCACTTGAGCAGCTAGTCCATTATCATAACCTCATCCCCTTTTCATAATATTGATTTTCCTATGAACTTAATGTGATCTTGGATCACTCAAACATAAAATGAAGATTCTTGAGCCTTTGACCAACACTTGTCCTTAGCATTTTGAGGGGTCCATTTTCACATCCCAAGTTGTACCTAGATTGAACTATTTCCTAATATTTTTTGAGTAGGCATTAGTTCAGTGAGACATATGTGTTCATGAATTACCAAAACCACCCGAGGATTAGTGCACTTTCGATTCCCCCCTTTTTGGTAATTGATGACAATATACAGATCAAAGCTTCGACATAAGATATAAACATGAATAATATCGTCATTTTGGGGGGTATGTGATATGCAAGAGCTCCCCCTAAATTTGTGCATTATTTGGATTTGCGTTTGAATGCAAATGCACAATTGATTACGTTTGTGGAGTAACTCTTTCATGTCACATACATCTTGGTGGAGTGCACAAAAGAATATGAATAGAATTTAAACTTGCACACATCACCAAGCACAAGTATGAATGACCATGATAAAATGCATATGCAAATAATGGGTAACATGAGTACGGTAAACAAGCAAAGTACAGTCAAAGACACGAGATAAACAAGTTTACATCCAACAAGAATCATATGAAGTAGCAAGGATGAAAACCAACAAAATAAAAATCTCTCTCTCTCTCTCAACCCTATAGATCTATATCACTCTTCCCCTTTAGCATCAAAATACCAAAAAGATCAAAGTGACCTATGTCTAAGCGTCACTCTAGGCTCGATCCATGGCATTTGGCTATGAAGATCTCTGACTGGCAGCTCCTGTGTGGGTTGATGGAGTGGTGATGAGAAAGTCTGCGAAGGCTTCAGTTGATGTAGTCTTGGCATGAGGAGCGGATACTAGTGGTGCGACCTTTCAAAACGCATAGAGGCGGGCTGCTGCTTCCCACGAGCTTCATCCAAGGACACAACCCGAAACACAAAGTACTCATGGAGCCCGCACTGCATGTCAAACATCACAGGAGCTTCATAAAGCCGAGCTCCCCGAAGAAACATTATTTGAAGACGAAGGCGTTATAAAGGAACCACCGGAGGTCTCGAAGACCAATTCCTGCAACCTCCGCCGCACTCGTGGGCTACTGACCAGGAGGTCCACCACTTATTCAATAGTAGGAAGGAGCCCAGAGAAAGGGGGTGACATCCCTGGATCATCTTTATCCCCAAGTTGGTGGCAACGGCCACCTAGATTGCATCTCCCTTTGTAAAAAAAAAAAACCTAGCTTCCACCGTGTATATAATGGGAGGCGAGAGGTCTCTCATCCCAAACTCTACTCTCCATAGAATAACTTTCAGCAGCAATCTCCATCTAGCACCTATGTAATCCATCGCATGAGATATCCCCATCATGAATAGCAATAACAGGCAGGACGTAGGGTATTACTCTCTAGAGTCCTGAACTTGGATAAACTCACCGAGCGATCTCCGATCTGTGACCTCCAGCTATGGCAGCAACCCTACCAAGGGATCTGACGGTTTTTGCACTGTCATCGACATTTGGCAAGCCTTGGGAGCAACGTCCGGTACGATTCTGAACAGAGCAGATCTACATTATGACAGTAGAAAGGAACAAGCGAGGGGAAATAGGAGCGATAAAGAAGTTGAGGCGTCTATGGACTGGACACGAGAAAAAATAATGTTAGGTAACTCGTCGGCACGACTTGTTGGCTGCGTGCAGTAATAAATTATTAGAAATTTAAGCAGCAGAATTGGCACAAGTTCGTACGGACAAAACTGAAACTACTTGGTAAAGAAGGAAAGTTCGTTTCCTAGACTATAACTTGGCACAACAAGAACCAAAATGTTACGACTAAAAATGAAATCAAATCATTTCAGCCGCCGAGGGCTTACGTAAAATGCAGAAACAAATGTGAGGGCTCACATAGTCGCCCTCCATAAATTAATTAAATATACCGCTTCGGCCGCCGAGGGCTTATCCACACTTGTGTTGCTCTCTTGACCACTCCTCTCCTCTCCCCCCTTTCACCGATCCGCCGTCGCTGCGTTCGTCGACTGTCGTCCTTGTCCGTCGCCGGACCTGCATTTCCCTCGCGCAGATAGTAACCTTCAAGCTCCCTGTATATAACCGCCCCGTCCGTCAAGGCGACGCGCGCACAAGCCGACTAGCCGATGCATTGAATTCTACTCCCTCCGTTCCTAAATATAAGTCTTTTTAGATATTCCAATATGGACTACATACGAAGCAAAATGAGTGAATCTACACTAAAATATGTCTATATATATCCGTATGTAGTCTTTATTGAAATCTCTAAAAAGACTTATATTTAGGAACGGAGGGAGTATATATGAAGGTTAGCTTTTGCTATGGATGCTATTTTGGATGTTCGGATATTTAGTTTGGATGCTATATGGATGCTATTTTGGATGCTACGATAATTTGTTTGGATGGTGTGGATGCTAGGGTAATTGGTTTGGACGATAGGGTAATTAGTTTGGATGCTATATGGATGCTAGAGTAACTAGTTTAGATGGTAGGGTAATTAGTTTTGATGCTATATGGATATGGCCTACTAGATGTTGCTATGGACGCTTTGGATGATGCTACTGGATACTAGGGTAATTAGTATGGATGCTATGTATGATGATGCTCATATTGTGTTGTACTACATATGTTCAAATTTTTACAACCATTCATACCAAGTTCCAATGTTTTTGGCGAAGTGTTGATTGATTTCGATTTCATCAAATTTCTGGCAATTAATATGTCCAATATTAAGCAAAAGTCATGCCGATTTTTTCTGTTGATTTTTAATCTTTTATGTACACTTGTCAATATTGATGCAGCAATTAGATGAGTGCTGGCCCCTACTCCGTCACGCGGGGTTTGTGCGACAACCTTGGACTGGACAACAATCGCTTCTCTCCCTCACGCTTAGACATGACTACAAATATTATATGGTAATTAGTTTAATATTTTGTGCACATATTTCTTTCTTAAGCATGTCTTAAGGTTATCCTTTTAAATTGTAATTTTTGTTTTTTCAATTTGGATTAGTGTGTCCCCTGCTTTGCAAAGATTGATGTTCTAGATAAGTATATTGTCTGCAACATGGACGAGCATACTAAGATTCTTGCTTACTTCAAGACGAAATATGGTTTCCATTTCAAAGTTACAATCTTTAATCACATAGACCACACGTATTTTGGTTGTTCTAGTTGTTGAAGATTGGCCAAAGCTTACGAATTTGAGCCTGGTATGAATATAACCTTTGATATTGGCAACTTTTCTAACAATAATCAAGACAAATGGATGGATTTGGACATGATTCGAATTCTTCCTCCGTGTAAAGTTCATTAAAGAAACTTGTTAAATAGCCTTTGGGTCACTCAAAATTAGCTGTTATTCACCCATAACTTGTCTCGCTTATTTCAAATTGGACAACTTATTTTCTAGCTCCAAAAAAAACATGAAAGATAGTAAACAAGAGCTATTACACTAGCACAATGCTTACATGGCAGGAGGTAGAGATCTTTCGTCATATAGTAAAAGGATCAAAAGAATCTGAAATGTTTTTACAACACGCATGTCTAAATGTTCTACTCCTGTGCAAAATTTCATGACGAAATAAGCAATACATTTTTTTGAGGAAACAAAAGCAATACTGTGAAAAACGTCATTTCTGAAGCATTTTGGGCTACCTGTTTTGGCTTTTTACCTTAAGTGCCACAAATGGGATTTCTCCAGATGAATTTATATGTAGGGTAGAACACCAAAGAATGTTTGTCAACAAAAAACAGAATTTTTTTTTGTTTTGTGCTATTTTTTGAACCGGGGAACAGAATGACAGGCAACTAAGCTTACATATCTGCAGAGAGCTGGTCCCAGAATGTAGCACCTCTTTTTACATGCCTGATACAGTGTTATACATTGTAGAGTTGTTTCTCCAAAGTCCAGGCGTTTACATCAGACAAGTTAAACTAACTGTTCTGTTCTTATGAACGTACACACTATCTGGCAGATATGGCAACTCTTGTTCGTCCTCGTCATCTGTAATTCTTTTGCTCCTGATGCTACCTAATCAACCAACACCACTAACTTAATTACGAAGCAAGCAGTTCCCGACAGGTCTGTCGAAGGTGGATCCTAAGGCTAAGGAGACATATACACTACTGAGCACAATGACAGACAGAGTCCTTAGTCAACCACGAGGGGCGGCCAGTTGCTGCTTCTTGACCCGATCTCCAGGCTTCACCATGCTGAATAAACATAAATGTCATAAATATCCATTTGCGAGAACTCGAACTAGAGAAACTACAGGCGATTTTCAGACCTGATATCATGCGGCGTTATAAATATCCATTGTGACCCGTGTGCAACAGCAAAATCTACAAGGGTATCCAAGCTTATTTTGCGGCTCACCGCATCCTGCGCAAATCAGATACCGCCAATAAAAAGGTTTGATTTGTCATTAACAGGATGGTTGTAGAAAGTGTCGTGTTTGCTCACCATGAATACATCAAACTCATCCATGGCCCTAAAAGGTGCTTCCGTCATCCCATGAAGAGCTAAAGCGAAGCAAAGTGTCGAAAAAGATCGCTCTCCCCCTGGACCAAGTTGCATAGCAAAAGTTGTAGTTAACGAAAACATGGGTATGAAATACTAGCAAAAGATTCCTAAAGAAACACGACTTGGTGAATGGTATTCTGAGCAATAAATGAAATGTGAAAAATACCATCTTGCAAGTTACAACCATGGTACAGGTACCTGACAGTCCTCTAGTGTCTCTGATGGTATCATGAGATGCATCTTGAGGCATCGTTAGCTACATCAAACACCATAGACAACTGTTACATGAAGCACAAATCCTCCGACCGCTATGTACATGGCAAAATGGCAATGTTATGAAGGATTCACACCTCAATAGATAAAACTTTATTCTGGTAATCTACGTTGGTGAATCCACTGATACCTTTCTTTCCCAGGTGCTCATTGAACTTTCATAACAATAAAAGTGGACGGCCTATCAGGACTAACCGTTTCAACTGATGGATAAGAGAAATCAAAGCCAGCAGAAAAACAGATGATAAACATCCAAGAAAGCAACTTGTATTTACAGCCATGTCAATTGTCTCTTCAAAAGGCCAGCATTTCTCTGGAACTTCTTCCACCGCAAGTCCAATAATTTTTCACACGACTGCACAGCAATATACTTGGGTCAAAAGCAGATCCAGTAGAGTGCAATGAGCATATCAAAGTCAAACATGCCAACATAGGTAGGAAAACATGAAGTAATGAACTTACATTAATGTTCAGCCTAAAACTTGCATACAGCTGTTGCTTAAGATTTTCTGCTCCTTTTTGTCATGCAATGCCCTCAGATCGTCTATGGACTCAGCATGTGTGCTCAGATTATTATCACTGTTATTATTCACAAAGGATAAAAACTCATGGGCATCAACTTTTTCCTGCCACTATGACCAATTTGGTTCCAAACCTTCTGCTTTCTTGATCAAATCTCTGTTTCAGTCTATTTAACGTGGCACTTAATTGTTCGGGAGTGGATCCAGCAACATTATTCAGAGCTTCCATATCGCTCTCAGGGCAAATAGTCGAAGCCTTCTTGAAGTTATCCTACAGAATATAAGGTCATCACTCACATGTGAGTCAGGTAACACATAAGACCTGATACGTCCAGGTGTTAAAAATGCTTCGTAGAAATTAACGGAACACACACGCTGGATGTATTAAGTTGACAGTACGTCCAGCATTACTCTAATTGCAGTACATAAATGCTAAGATGAAGTTGCTGGTTTAAGTTCGGCCACTATTCAAGGTATGACCTTTTCCAAAAATATACCCAAAAAACATGAGTTTGGTGGTTCTGGACCATCCTGAAACACCATCTGTCCATTCAATAGGTAAAAATCAAATTACGTGAACACTCACGCTAATCTTACTACTTTGTATTTCATCCTGTTAATTAATAAAATCAAGAATCGTCACTTGTATTGCCTCTTGCAGCGGGTTCATTCCATCAGAATGTTAGACACTGTATTTATCTTATTTACTTATTAAGAAACTGTTCTCTTATCAAGTTTTATAATTCTTTTGGCAATGTGAATTTTCAGGCCCACACTGACTCTAACTATAACAGAACACACTTTCTCTTAGAGAAGAACCATACAGAAACAATCATAGTCCAACAAAGTAAAACAAGGCAATTAAAGCCAGTAACAGAACAAAAACCTGTCGAAGCTGCTGAAGATCTGCATACTCTGCTTCAGCCATTTTAATAGCAGGTAAAACTTTGGTTGTCATGAGACCTTCATAGTGAGCCTTCTCCTGGTTCACATATTCAATGGAAGAAACTACCATCAGTACATACATGCTACAGACAATTAAGTGATCGCAATTTTCTACTTCCTCCGTTCCTAAATATAAGCCTTTTTAGAGATTCCAATGCGGACTACATACGGAGCAAAATGAGTGAATCTACATTCTAAAATATGTCTATATACATCCGTATGTAGTTTGTATTGGAATCTCTAAAAAGACTTATATTTAGGAACGGAGAGAGTAATTTCTTCCTGATAGGAATAGCCAGAGCTTGGTTGACCAAGCTGTTGATGGTGATAGTTTGTCTCCAGAAGAGACAAATTTTAACAAAATATCCATATAAAAAGTGGTGTAGGTGAAGAGCTAGTGTCATATTCTAACGAAACTAAAATGTGATGGTTATCCACTTCTTCTACAATATAATAAATATTTTTCCATTTGAAAAAAAGTTAAATAAAAAGAATAATGGAAATATGAAATGTGGTACTAAGGTGGGGAGGGTCACAGACTATAGGAACCATACGGCTGTAAGACAAAATGGATGACAGCTTTAATTGAGCAAAAGGGGGTCATTTACAATACAGTGTTTACATAGGGTAAGAAAGGAAAGGGGAAGATGTGTTTCTCATTGACGCTTTCATGAAACTGATAGATTAAACAAATGCTTTCCAGTACATCTCAGCTATACTAGTGTCAGAGACCATAGAAACACAAATCAAGAGCGAACTGTATATCGTTTATGAGTTATGACTGCAGGATAAGGAGAAGCACCTGCTCAGCTGCATCTAGTTTACGCTTAATAAGTTCTAATTCATCATTTGCGCTAGCACGATGCCCCGTCTCATTCACAGAATCTGAAACAAAAAAAATTACTGTTAGAATCTGCAGAGAATGGTAATTAAAGCTAAGGAGGCAGCCACAGGCAGCAGAACAGTAACTTGCAGTTTCAAGCATGGAAGAACGTATATTCTGTAAAGGAAAACATAGTCCACAAGTATGAGATGAAAGGAACTTAAAACAGAGATTTAGTGAACAAACAAAAATCCATATTTGCATGCTCCGCAGTTATGGCATCTTTTGTAGAAGGTAAAGGGAAATTAATTTGATATTCTAGTACTAGGTAATCTCTGGGTTAAGAAAAAAAGAGTTCTTTTTTTATCGAACCAGCAGGAGAGGTGCCAGTCATTATTGTACTCCCTCCGTCCCAAAATGTTTCTCAACTTACCAAAGTTGAGACATTTGTTTTGGGATGGAGGGAGTATTAAGAAGAGAAAAACACAAAACATAATAGACCCAAAAGGGCCTTTAACACATACACGGAACACAGTCACCAAACTCAAAAGACACCAGAAGATTACAAGCGCGCCAGAACATATCAAACAAACAACCACCAGACCAAACAAAGATCAAGGACAAAGAGACTCAAACTCATAGGAGCCAGCAGAACACTGAAGAGTGGATTCCTCTCTGGTCTCTTGGACAAGCTGGCTGACCCCAGAATTTCTACCCTCAAAAACACATCCACTATGGTGTTTCCAAAGAAACCAAGCTACTAGCATGACCAAGAACCCCTTTCACTGATGAGTTTCGACTAGTAGCATTGCCTCAAACCATAATTTTGGAAGGAAAAATGATTTCGGTCTACAAGCGCCACCTGGACCAGACGCTGTAAGATCTCCACCCAAACTTGTTTAGCAAAGACATGCGACCATCACATGTTTAACGGTCTCAACCTAGTAAACACAAGGAGGGCAGCTTGTAGGATGAGGCAGGCCGGGTACTGGCAGAAGTAAATCACCGTAACCCTCCTCTCACCCCCGTGCAGCCGCGTCGGGCCGCTCCGGGGCGCTCCCCGCCCTCCCTCCTATAGCCCGACCTCCGCCCTTCCCTCCGCTCGCCACCGCCAATGAAGTCGTCGGGTAAAGCCCTAGCGTCGCAGTGCGGTGGATCTATAAGGCTCCGACTTGGAGTGAGGAGGTGGGGCCGACTCCTCTAGCGGGTGTGCGGCAGGTTGGTGTCGGCCAAATGCGGTGGTGGCGAGGCTGCTAGCGACGGGCGGGCCTGATCTCGGCCCAGATGGGCGTACGGGCTGCGCCATGCTGGTACGTTAAACATCACTCCAGTGGCAGCGCACATGCGAGTTTGGGTGTGCGGCTTGCACGTTGTGCAAGGTCATCGAGGAACGAACACCGGACTTGGTGGCAGTGATCTCCTTTCGTGGGTGGTTGGCCAGCTGATGGTCGGTGGTGGCAGATCTTGGCATCCCACGCCGAGCAGTGGTGGTGGCTTGATGGTTGCGCGTGTTAGAGTTATAATATAAGTCATGTATACCCCTTTGTATTTATCCCGTAGTATAAGGGGTTTCTTGCATATGTACCACACCTGTACATGTATATATATTGGCCTATGGCCTCATGGGAATACAAGTTGCTTATTCCTAACATGGTATTAGAGCCTTAGGTTTCTTTTTTCGCACGCGCAACTCGTGCTCCGATCCTCTCTCGCCGTCGCCGCGTCTTCTTCTCGTCGCTCCCGTCCGGACGCAGCTCCCGCCAGGCGACCTTACTCCCGTCCAGCGCTGCTCGCCAGGACGCAGCCCGTCCGGCCGCAGCTCCCGCCAGCGCTCGCCAGGACGCAGCCCGTCCGGCCGCAGCTCCCGCCAGCGCTGCTCCCATCTCCCGCCCGCAGCTCCCGCCAGGACGCATCTCCCGCCCGCCGCTCCCGCCAGGACGCCTCTCCCGCCAACGCAGCTCCCGCCAGCGCCTCTCCCGCCAGGCCGCTGCTCCTGCCCGGGCGCTGCTCGGCCGCGTTCGTTCCTGCCCAGGCGCTGAGGTCTGCTGCGCCGGCCTTCGTTCCCAGCCGCCGTCCTCGTCTGGCCTCTGCTATTTTCGGATCTTTGCAAAAAAAAAAATGTCTACTGCATCAGGCTACGTTGCTGTCCCTCGCTGTCCGGTGATCTTCGATGGTACCAACTACACCGAGTTCGCTGGCTTCATGCGTATTCACATGCGTGGCATCCGTCTCTGGGGTGTTCTTTCTGGCGAGGTCTGCTGTCCGCCACGTCCGGTTCCTCCAGTGGCCCCTACTCCGCCGACTCCACTGGTTCTTCCTCCGGATGCTAATCAGGCCGCCAAGGATGCGGCTAAGGTTGCTGATGAGGCTGCTGATCGTGCCTATGATGAGAGGGCTCTGGCTTATGAGGAGGCTCTTCAGACGTATCATGGTGCTTTGTCTGTTTACACCCAGTGGCTTGATGATGATGCTCGTGCTGCAGCTGTTCTCACTGCTAGTGTTCTGCCTCAGTTTGCTTCCGAGTTTCTAGGTCTTCCTACTGTCTTCCAGATGTGGACCTGTCTTCGTCAGCGCTATGAGCCCTCTGGTGATGCCTTATATCTTTCTGTGGTTCGTCAGGAGCATGCTCTTCAGCAGGATGACTCTACTGTTGATGACTTTTATGCACAGAGTTCTGCTATCTGGCGCCAGCTTGATTCTCTCCGCAGTGCTGGTTGTCGTACTTGCCCCTGCTGCCAGGCTGTCCAGGCCGATTTGGAGTTTCATCGCGTCTACGAGTTCTTGTCTCGGCTCCGTAAGGAGTTTGAGCCCCGGGGTGCTCAGTTGCTTGCTCGTGGCCGT
This sequence comes from Aegilops tauschii subsp. strangulata, assembly GCF_002575655.3. Classification (NCBI taxonomy): domain Eukaryota; kingdom Viridiplantae; phylum Streptophyta; class Magnoliopsida; order Poales; family Poaceae; genus Aegilops; species Aegilops tauschii. The sequence goes on along the minus strand of NC_053040.3, from coordinate 30,541,119 downwards.
ATTTCTCTCATGGAGGCGCTTTCAGAGATTCGTGCTGAGGAGACTCGCCTACGTGGTGCTGGCTTGCTGGAGGTTCCCTCTGTGCTCGCTACTCGGGTTTCTTCCACTCCACCTGCTGCACCGCCTCATTCTCGCTCGAGTGCTCCGCCGCTCTTGCCCACTCCTTCTGGAGGCTCAGGTCGCCCCCGTTCACATTGTGACTACTGCAAGAATGATGGTCATATTGAGTCACAGTGCTACACCAAGCGGAAACACCTGCGCAAGGCGCGATCATCAGGGACTGCGTCATCTCCCTCGCCAGCTTCAGCCATTGCTTTGACCGAGCAGGATATTCTGAGACTTAAGCGTCTGCTCGCGGCTTCAGGTTCTTCCTCGACGGGTACTGCTGGTTCTGTGACTGATGCTTCCCGCACTGAGCACTCGCCCTCTACACAGTCAGGTACATCCCCATGGGTTCTGGATTCTGGAGCTTCTTTTCATATGTCTTCTCATTCTTCTGCTTTGTCTTCTCTTCGCTCGCTGGATTCTCCTGTTCATGTCTTTACTGCTGATGGTACTCCACTCTCTGTTGCCAGTAGAGGCCATATTTCTACTCCTTATTCTGTTCCTGATGTTGCTCATGTTCCTCGACTTACCATGAATCTGTTTTCTGCCGGTCAACTTACTGATCCTGGTTGTCGTGTCATCCTTGATGTTGACTCTTATTCTGTCCAGGATCGTCGCACGCACACTCTGGTTGGGGCTGGCCCTCGCCGCCGTGATTCTCAGGGTCTTTGGGAGTTGGACTGGCTTCATGTTCCTTCTGCTGCCACCACCATCGCCAGTTCCTCCGCTGCTGTCGCTTCTGTTACTGGTTCCTTCAAGCAGTGGCATCATCGACTTGGTCATCTGTGTGGTTCTCGATTATCGTCTTTAGTTCGTCGAGGCCTTCTGGGGTCTGTCTCAGGAGATGTCTCTTTAGAGTGTCAGGGTTGTCGTCTTGGCAAGCAGATTCAGCTACCATATTCTCATAGTGAGTCAGTGTCTCAGCGTCCTTTCGATTTAGTCCATTCTGATGTATGGGGTCCGGCTCCTTTCCCTTCGAAAGGTGGTCATAAATACTATATTATTTTCATCGATGATTTTTCTCGTTATACATGGCTTTATTTCATGACTTCACGTAGTGAGGTGTTGTCTATTTATAAGCGTTTTGCTGCCATGGTTCATACTCAGTTCTCTTCACCCATTCGTGTTTTTCGTGCTGACTCCGCTGGTGAGTATATCTCTAAGATGTTGTGTGGTGTCCTTGCTGAGCAGGGTACTCTTGCCCAGTTCTCTTGTCCTGGTGCTCATGCTCAGAATGGTTTGTCTGAGCGCAAGCATCGTCACCTTCTTGATACGGCTCGTGCTATGATGATCGCCGCCTCTCTTCCGCCTCATTTTTGGGCCGAGGCTATCTCCACTTCTGTCTATCTCATCAACCTTCAGCCATCTGCTGCTTTGCAGGGTGGTGTTCCTTTTGAGCGTCTGTTTGATCGCTCTCCCGATTATTCGATGCTTCGCTTGTTTGGTTGTGTTTGCTATGTTCTTCTTGCCCCTCGCGAACGCACCAAACTGACCGCTCAGTCTGTTGAGTGTGTCTTCTTAGGCTACAGTGATGAGCATAAGGGCTATCGTTGTTGGGATCCTGTCGGTCGTCGGATGCGTATCTCTCGAGATGTGACTTTTATGAGTCTCGTCCTTTTTACCCACGCCCATCTTCCTCGGTCTTTTCCGTGGAGGATATCTCTTTTCTCACTTTTCCTGACTCCCCTATCACTCCCGTCGCGCCTGTGCCTATTCGTCTCACTCCCTCTGCTTCTCCACCCCTTGTCGATTCACCGCCACCATCTTCCCCGGTCTCCTCACCTAGCATGTCCCCGGATTCTACACCTTCATCTCCGGTGACTTCTTCGTCGCCACCCCCTGATTCTACCTTGGCGATTCCTCCTTCTCTTGTTCCATCTCTTCCTCAGCATTACACTCGTCGTTCACGACCTGTGGATGCTTCCTTGGATGAGTCGTCCTCTTCCTCTCAGCCTCCTTATGGCTTGCGTTCTCGTCCTCGTCCGCCTATTGATCGCCTTGGATTTCCCACCGCTGGTGCTGCTGTTCTTGAGCCGACTTCTTACCGTCAGGCTGTTGTTCATCCTGAATGGCAGTTTGCGATGGCAGAGGAGATTGCTGCTCTTGAACGCACTGGTACCTGGGATCTTGTTTCTCTTCCTCCCGGAGTCCGTCCCATCACTTGTAAGTGGGTCTACAAGGTTAAGACTCGCTCCGATGGTTCTCTTGAGCGTCACAAAGCTCGTCTCGTGGCTCGTGGTTTTCAGCAGGAGCATGGTCGTGATTATGACGAGACTTTTGCTCCTGTGGCCCATATGACCACTATTCGTACACTTCTTGCCGTTGCCTCTGCACGCCACTGGTCTATATCTCAGCTTGATGTTAAGAATGCCTTTCTTAATGGTGAGCTGCGTGAGGAGGTGTACATGCAGCCACCACCTGGGTATTCTGTTCCTGATGGCATGGTGTGTCGTCTTCGTCGCTCTCTCTATGGCCTTAAGCAAGCCCCTCGCGCCTGGTTTGAGCGTTTTGCTTCTGTGGTCACTACTGCTGGTTTTTCAGCAAGTGTTCACGATCCCGCATTGTTTATTCACCTTTCTCCACGTGGCCGGACTCTTCTTCTTCTCTATGTTGATGATATGGTCATCACTGGGGATGATCCCGAGTATATTGCCTTTGTAAAGGCCCGTCTTAGTGAGCAGTTTCTTATGTCTGATCTTGGGCCTCTTCGCTATTTTCTTGGGATTGAAGTCTCTTCTACCTCTGATGGCTTTTTTATATCACAGGAAAAGTATATCCAGGATCTTCTTGCTCGTGCTGCTCTTTCTGACGAGCGCACTGTTGAGACTCCTATGGAGCTCAATGTTCACCTTCGTGCTACTGATGGTGATCCTCTCCCTGACCCGACGCGTTATCGTCATCTCGTTGGCAGTCTTGTCTATCTAGCTGTCACTCGTCCGGACATCTCTTATCCGGTTCATATTCTGAGTCAGTTTGTTTCTGCTCCCACATCGGTTCATTATAGTCATCTCCTTCGTGTTCTTCGATATCTTCGGGGCACGATCTCTCACCGTCTCTTCTTTCCTAGCTCCAGTTCTTTACAGCTTCAGGCCTATGCGGATGCTACGTGGGCTAGTGATCCTTCTGATCGCCGTTCGCTTTCTGCTTACTGTGTTTTTCTTGGCGGTTCTCTCATTGCCTGGAAGACGAAGAAACAGATTGCAGTTTCCCGTTCGAGTGCTGAGGTTGAGTTGCGAGCTATGGCTCTTTTGACGGCAGAGGTGACTTGGTTACGGTGGTTACTTCAGGACTTTGGTGTTTCTATCACTACACCGACTATGCTCTTATCTGACAGTACAGGTGCTATTAGCATTGCGCGCGATCCTGTGAAGCATGAGCTCACCAAGCATATTGGTGTTGATGCTTTCTATGTGCGCGCTGCTGTGCAGGATCAGGTCGTTGCTCTTCAGTATGTGCCTTCCGAGTTACAGTTGGCGGATTTCCTGACGAAGGCCCAGACTAGAGCACAACATGGCTTTTATCTCTCCAAACTCAGTGTTGTTCCTCCACCATGAGTTTGAGGGGGGGTGTTAGAGTTATAATATAAGTCATGTATACCCCTTTGTATTTATCCCGTAGTATAAGGGGTTTCTTGCATATGTACCACACCTGTACATGTATATATATTGGCCTATGGCCTCATGGGAATACAAGTTGCTTATTCCTAACAGCGCGGAGCCGATCTGCGCGACTTGGTGGCGATCCATCCGGCTGGGAGTTGGGAAGAAAAGGCCGCCAGTGAAAACCAAGCTCCGACCTCGGTCGTGGCGGGCGATGTCTATGCGTCGTTACCTTGTTGAATGCATTGTCACTGCAGTCATCATCTCCTAGCTCGGGTTGTTACGAGGGGAAACCCTTGATCTAGGTCTCTTAGACGCTGGTGACGATTTCGGTGTCGTTATCCCTCTTGAGGGCATCGTTTTGGAGCAGATGCTTGCTAGAGTCGTCACGAGGTGGAGCGGTGTGGCATCTACCACGTCAACGACGGTGGGTCTCGGCGGCATTCAGCGATGGATGCGTCTTGATGAACGAGAGCAGGGCAGTGGCACTGTTTGGCGTCATGATGGCGCCAATGGCAGAGGTCACCAGCAAGGTGGCTTTGGGTTGATCCATGTATTTATTTTGTCCGGCTCTGTTGAATAATATAATAAAGATGGCTGTGTGCATCCTGGGATGCAAAGGCCAGGGGGGTTTAACCTCCTTTTAGGAAAAAAATTATGAGGTAGGCCTCGGAGTTCAAGGCCTATCCGTAAATTTCAATAGAAGGAATAGAAAACTAGTGCTTGTCTTAGAAAGAGGATAATTGTTTCTAAATACTAGAGTCTATCATAAATGAAAGAAACCTATGATAAATTTGGAATGCAGAAAAAAATTACTTGAGAAACAAGTTCCGGCTAGAAACTGCTCTAAGTTGTACTCCCTCTGTTCACAAATATAAGATGTTCTAACTTTTTTGTGGGTCGGATGTATATAGACACGTTTTAGTGTGTTTGTTCACTCATTTCAATCCGTATGTAGTCCATATTGAAATATCCAAAATATCTTATATTTGTGAACGGAGGGAGTATATAATAGCCATGTGATATCCCAGTTGTATAAGGGGTTTTCTGCATATTTTATTATGCATGTAACGGCCTATGGCCTCACAGGAATAAAAGTTGCATATTTCCTCACAGAAACAACCCAAAATATACATGTACTTCACTGGAAAAAGGTGTCATTTTTTTCCCATTCCATGTACAGGAGTAAGATAGCACAATAAAATAAAAAATGAGCGGGTGTTTTATCTTCATCAGGGGACAGATATTGCCTAACATATCAAACATACTAGCTTTATAACTAAGCTATATTATATCCTTTACATAGACATGTTGCCTTCCATTTGCCGGATGCCTACTTTAAAGACGCTAACGCCACTATTCCTCTATCATCATTTATAACTAAGCATAATTCTGAAGTAAAATGCTACAATGTGGCAGGCATGGTTATCTATCTCAAGATCGAAATGCAAAAACTCAAATGCTAAACAACTTCACAGTGTACATGCCAGTAAATTATCATACCCATAAAGGTCTTGTAAGCTTCTCTTCTATCGTTCACTTCTCGTGAAGCCGCTGCTAACTTCACTTTAATCTTCTGAAGTAATTGTTCGCTCTCCACAATGATATTCTTCTCTTTCTGCAGAAAAAAGTAACATGACAAAACTGATAAAGTTTTTGCTTAGATAACGAGGATCATTATACCTAGTGCAGTGAAATGAGATAGATGGTTCCTCAAGAAAGGAAAAAGGGAGCAAACCTTTATGTCCTCCTCTAGTTCACTGTTATCCACAGCAGCATATCTATTAATTTCAGCAAAAGCTCTCTTGGCGTCATCAAGTTCCAGTATTTTTTTCTCTAAACGATGCTCCTCAGGTTCTCGTTTTCTCTGCGAAGCAACATGGCAAGTTACAAGATAATTGAAATGCATTACACATCAACAAGAATTTTACCTTCGAATCTGCTATTTTCTGTTCAAGGTCACATTGATCTTTAACTAACTTGCTTTTCTGACCATTTTTTTCCACGATTGTTCTTTGAATACCTTCTGCTTCATTCTTAAGTTCAGCAATTTTCTCTCCCAGTGAACTGCACAAACGATTAGGTCTTCCTTTTTTGCTTGTAGGAGGATAAAAAGTCTGAACAGCACGTCTAGAAAATCTACAAGAAAAATTCGACGGGAGCAGAATCATCAAAGAATGAACAGATCACAGCATGCTCATTTCCTAAGCGAAAGAAGTTACTTCATCCACCCGCGTTTAAAAAGCCTATGAGCCAAAACACTGAACCAAGGAGGAATTAATCCAGCATTAGTTACGGAAAGAAATTTTTTTCTGCATCCTCCACTGGCCGCATGCACCAATGAGAAGGAGTCCATTTAATTCAGCCATGCTTTGGCTAATTCTGCATGCAGCCTCGCCCCTAGCTTTTGCATGCATCGCATTTTCTCTCGATAATTAATTCCACAAATCAGCGAAGAAAACCCCAATTGAATCCAGCAAAAAAGTAGGATCTTAATTATACCTGGCCTAAAAATCAGGACATGGCTTCATGGCCCTCCGGCCTTTTAAACCCAGACGGAGAGAGTATCTAGCAATTTGCATGATGTTTTATTTCCCAAAAGTTCATGAACAGAGAATTCGTCAGTAAACTGTAAAACTGCCGTGAGAGTTGAAACACACGAGACATAGCAACACTGGTGAGCTCTGCTTCGGGAAAAATCAGTTTATGAGATGCTTCTATAGAAGCGTTTACTTCCCCGAATTTTTCTCACCTTTTTATCATGTTATCAAGAGGTCAATTAAATATATGTGTCTCATTACATAACTGCACTAACTGGAGGAAGCAACCTCAACTTGCCGCATGAGCAATTTAGGGAGTTCAGTGGAAAGAAGGGAGGAGAGAGGGGGTGGACAAAGTGACTGCCTGCACAAACACTTGGGAATTTTCGGATAAGGGAGTTGTCAACATGAGGAGCGCAAGGGGCTGCATATGGGATATACATAGGCCACTTGCAAGCTTTAGCACAATATCAACCCAGCCAGCCCACACCCTTCTTTCAACAAGGGAGAATAGTACTAGGATTATGTATTCTCCTCAAAGGGCTGCAGCATCCCTGGATGCACAAGGCAGATAGGGAGCTGGAGAGGCACAGTAACCATTGTGATAAGGTTGCCAGTGGCGACAGCAAACTTTGGATGGGGCCAGAGTCAGTTACCAGGATTACTGTCCAATCGCATGGTCTATAATCATGGTGGGTCTTCACAATTGCAGGTCACTAACATTCTGGAATGCTTATCTGGACACCGTCAGGTTACGCGCTGAAGAAGAGAAGGGAAATGAGACCTTGGGCCCCTGTTGCTTCTTGTCCTCGCTGTAGCAGCTGCTGGTATTTCTCTTTATCTCCATGACCTAGCGTGGTCACTACTCGCAGCAATCACTGAGTACCGCACACGGGCCGAAGGAGGCATGGGAGATATAAAGAAGAGGCCCAGTACATGGTCATGACTTTCAAATGTGAATTTTCCAAATTGACATACTATGTGACGTGTTTGGTTGGACTTTGGTTTTGTGCACTCATAAGCCAAAGCCCAACCAACCAGCTGGCTTTTAAAAAAACGCATGGTGGCTTATTAATTAGTGCATATGAGCAAAAGCATGCTTTTCTGGCTTTTGAAACATCCTAGATCCTACGCGCTGATACCACATATAATGGATATTCCTCGCACAGAAATCCCTTCGACTGGCCTCTATCTTCATTTTTTCCCATCCCCGAGTCGCCACCCCATGCGAGATCCAAGGTGGCAGCACTAGGGTTGCCACTACCACTGCCGTCTTGTGGTTCCTCCGGTTCCAGACACCAGAAAAAGGCACCATCCAGCGATCTGCTTCTCCCCTATAACTTCTCCTCTTGACAACTAGACGTGGTGCGGCTCCTCCCAGGAAGCAAGGCATGGCACGGCTACTCCCCTGCAAACCCACTTTGGGGCGACGCCGCTGCTCCTCCACGGCCCTCCTCTGCAACTACGACGACCCCCGCCGGCAGCTGGCCCTGCAGCCCCGTACCGGCAAGAACAGGACCACCAGCCTGCCCATCCAGCAACCGTAAGCATGCGCTGGATCCACCTCACAGCAGCCTGCCATCGAGCGACTGCAAGCCCATGCTGGAACCTGGCTTTGGATTTCTTCTCTATTTTTCCCTTTGGTTTCTTTCTCATGATGAATGGATGCTTGTAGTCGTAAATGGATGATGGTGGACGAAATTACAAGAGTAATGGATTCAGATTTGGCTGAGTGAATTGCTTGTAATCTATATAAATGGTTGAGACCAAAAAAAAAAATCTACACACATTGGTTCTTGTCCATGTGATCATGCTCCTGCTGCCATACTATGCATTTTTTAGGTAATTATTACTATTATGTGTATGCAATTTTGGTGGCAGATTTTGTTCTTGGTATAAAAATAGCAGACATAATACTTTGAAACCTCTAAATAATGAATGACATGCAAAATAATATGTCAAGCATTTTGTTTGTACATGACATCATTCTATTAAATAAGTTAGCTAAAAGAAGTATGCTATTCTAATAAGACTACATACAACAGCTCACAAGTCGGGGAAATAGAGCTAAATCGGGAAAACATGAGGTTATTATCATTAAATCAGTAGATAAACAGAATATCAGCATTGGACGAGTATTCTAGTTACTGTACTACAGTCACATCCCAGACAACCAGCTCTCCAAATAGCTCTACTCCTCACAGCAGCTTTGCAATAACCGACAGACAACAGCTGCTTATTTTAAAGCCACAGCCCAGCCAAACACTCCATGTGTGTATACACTAACTTCTCTACTCTTATAAAAGACCAAGTTGGTGATGATGGTATGTCCGCCGACCATCATTTCTGACCATTCGCTCTGCATCTAATGCATGTGAGGTAAGCTTTTCGATTAGAAATGTGCATACTCCAAATAACTCTACTTATAGGAAGCGACGAAGCATGAATAACAACTCATGAACAAGCGGATTGCGAATCAGGGAACTGTGGTTAGTTGGCCCTCCAAATGACCCCGTGTGCCATCAACCCAACTGGGGAACTCCAGAAACTGATCTCAAGTCACTAGTCGTCTCGAATGCACCGATACTTCAGGCGACCAGCGAATCGGTATCCTATACTGTATCTAGTACCGATACACCCCCGCTACGTATCCATGGAGTATCTGTGAATAATGATTTAAAACAATTCAGATACTTGAAGGATACTTTCTCAATTCGTTTTGGATACGGCTCAGCCCACCTAAGATCCCACTCAGCCCAGTTAAGAGGCAGCCAGCAACCCTAGTACTCCAATGCCCCCCATCCTTTCCCTCCCAGTTTCTTTCCTCCCTCCCGAGCTCACACCAGGCGGCGACAAGGCGTCTGTGTGCCTAGCAGCTCCTCACCCATGGCTGGTGGCGGCAGCGGCTAGCTGGCGAGGAGCTGCTGCTCCTCCTCGCCAACGTCCCCTCTCACGCAGCAGCCAGGTATGTGCACTTCTCTTCTCCTTTTCTCCTGCCCAGCCAAGCTCATCCCCTCTTCTTTCTCCTCTGATCTCTGAAGATCTCATATTCTCATCTCCTCCAGATGGCTCTGCTGAACCTCCTACTGTACCTACAAATCTAAGGGCACCATTGTGGAGCCATGTTACAATCATAGAGAAATCACCTGGAGGGGCCAACACTAAATCAATTATTTAAAAATAATACAACGTATCCGTATTGGCACTTTTTCAAAATGTCGAATTTATGTATCCGTATTGGCCCGATACTGATACCCGTAGTGCATTCGAGCTAGTCGGTCCCACAAAATTGCAAGATGTTTTTTTCAGAAGGGGGAGTGCTCCCGCTAAAATTGCAAGATGGTAATTCATCAAATCTAAATTGATAAGCAGGAATCTGCAATTACATGAATATTTGGCGGCACATGGAGATAGAAACGCCTATAAGGATTCTAAAATTACTTCTAGCAAGGATTATTTATGGTTAACTGCTTGATATAACAAGTAAATGGCTGCAATATGACCAAACTAATATGAGCATCACCACCGAGACTTACATTTTGTCCCCATCAGAAGTATACACTTCCTTTATATTCCGCATCCTATCATCAAATGCAAGAGATTTTCCGACTTCATAATCTTTAACCAGGACCTGCCTTTCAGCATGACCCTGAAACAAAGGAACTTTGCAAATGTTGCTCTAATAATAACATGTCAAACTGAAGGATCTGACAAAAAAAAAGTGTGATGCTTATTGATATCTCATAATTAAAAATTATTTCATAACAGATGTCAGGTTTCTTTGGATTATTAGTTTCAAAATAATTATCCATCCAGGGAAGATTTCAGTTGTTGGATTGTTGCAACTTTTCCATCCTCAACCCGCACAGTCAATGGTACCGAAGATATCAAATGGTTGAAATATGACATAAGTAGGGGTAAAGGCAGTCCAATTCCATTATATAATACTCAAATTTTGTGCCTCCTGGTATTTAGCATATGATAAATGGACCACTTTTCTGAAACAAACAGAGTAGTTGTTTGAGATTATATAATGCAGTACCTGATCCACCAATACATTCAGCACAGTGTGATTTTCTGACTGAATAACTGATAGTACTGTAGGGTGCTCTGTTGTAGGAAGTGAACCATCAGGAATGATCAATCTATAGAAGGTAAGAGAATTAGAATTTATCAAAATGTAACAGAATATTGAATAAGATACAGGGCCTTTAATCTCACCGTGGCCTAGTAAAATCATACACAATAATTCGAAGGTTATTGAAATTCACTTTACTTGCACATTCTCGCAAAACATGTAAATCCTTACAACACGTGACAATAAATGCATCCAGAAGCCCCCCACATGCGCTATCAACTGCCACAGACCAGGACTCACTAGCAAGTTGCTGCATGGAACAAGCATTATTAAGGTCTGGAAAAAGTAATACAGCTATAACCTACTCCCTCCGTTCCTAAATATAAGTCTTTTTAGAGATTTCAATGCGGACTACCTACGGACGTATATAGACGTACTTTAGAGTGTAGATTCACTCATTTTGCTCCGTATGTAGTCCATAGTGGAAGCTCTAGAAAGACTTATATTTAGGAATGGATGGAGTACATTGTAGAAAAAGCAATACTATATGAAACAAATCGATTTTGCATTCATGCTATTTGATGCAACGAGAACAAATATTATTACAGATACTCCAATGAACTAGCATCAATGACAAAAAGATCAAACAAATTGATTAATTTTCTAAAGGGGTCAATGATTGATGGGGTCAAGACTCAAGAACTCAGGATGCAGAGACTAGTCAACATTGAGGCTGTTACAGAGAGGTACTTACTGTACTAAGTTTCTTATATTTCCTTTTTGTATTTCGGATTCCTAATTTATCTCCTAACATAAGGCCCTAGATCCTTGGCAATAGATTAAATTGTTATTCCTCTAACATTGTATCAGTAGCCGATTAGGTCTAGATCTTTTTTTCCGTTGTACCCAAAAAAAAAAAGATTGTCTTAAAGATTAGGGAAACCTTCTGTCCTTATTGTGCAATTCACAAACGGCCAAAAGGCCCAAAACTTGGAACAAATTTTGAAGTTTCCATATTCTAATATGAAGCACTTGGGACATATACACAGACTTTTGTACTTCACAGAGTCAACACAAGCTCTAGAGCAGTAGGAGGTGCTAGGAAGAATAGAGGACAGAGAATATGGATGCCCAGTCACAGTAATAAAGTAGTAGGCTGGGTGAGAACTCTGATGTCCAGGACCTAACGACGCAAAACCAGTTCCTGCTTGTGAAGCTCCTGCATCGGCTGCACTCGAGCGACAACACACCCTGGTCTGTGTGGCTCTAGTCTGCGTTGGACCGGATGCCGGTCTGTGATGCTGCGATCGCGCGGCTACCTGGGAGCCACTAGGGTGCTCTCATCAAGCTCATGCCGCTCTACAGGGTTATCTCTTTTGTTGCAGTCGGCAATGGTGAACAGACCGCCTTCTGGCTCGACAACTGGCTGCCTATCGACCCCCTTTGTAGCTTTATGCCCACCATGTTCTCGCATGTGACGAGCGTCGTGGTCTCGATGCCTGCGGCCTTGCTGGAGGTGTGGTCCCAACTCATCCCCCGCCTCACCGCCGCTGGGGCTCGTCATCTCGATGCCCTGCTAATGGCTCTAGACAGGGTTCAGCTGTCCACTTCAACCGACGACCAGGTGCTTGAGTGTTGTTCCTTACCTACCCATGGGTTCCAGACCGCCCAGCTCTACTACCTCTGCTCTTTTGGTGGGGTGGTCGCCACCTTCCACGACTTCGCATGGCGGAGGCAAGCCCCCTCCTCGGTTCGTTTCTTCACTTAGCTCATGGTTCAGGGCCGGATCAACACCCGGAGTGCGTTGCTCCGAAAAAGCATCACCTCCACTGCCGAGGCCGGTTGTCCACAGTGTGAGGCGCTGTGAGGCGCCCTGCAAGACTGCAGATCACCTAGTCTTCCAGTGCACCTTCGCCTAGCACTTCTGGGCATTTGTTGGTGCGCCGACGCCGCACGAGGCCTCGCTTCGATCTCTACAGGATGTCTGTCTCTCCCCCGCTATAACCTAAGTGGTTGGTATCAACCTTCATTCTCATTTGTTTCTCATGGCTAGGAAGCACTACAATGGGATGCTCTTCAACAGTGACACCCCCTCTCTCACACGCCTCCGATGCTTGTGCCGCAAGGAGGCCGCCGTTTGCCCCAGTCCAACGGGTGATGTGGACACCTGGCTTGACTGTTTACCAGTCCGAACCAGCTGACTCCCCTCCACCTCTCTCCTAAATCTCTGCCCCCCCCCCCCCCCCCCCGGTGACCTTTCAAAAAAAAGAACTTCGTAAGAACCAATGCAGCTGCACTATGGGAACACAGCATTGACCTGTAGCTGGGAACACTAGTTGGGCTGCCACGGGTTAAGCCGTGGATAAATAAATAATAAAACAATACAATATAAAAATATAAGCAATGTGGATTAACGAAGTTTATTGCTAAATACAGCAGATCAAAACATGTGCTAAATGATATACCAAATTATCATTTGCATCAAGTTACTACACATGGTATTATTATACATATTCAAGAGTAACCAATAATTCAAGACAAGAATCATGATAATTGGCATTTTCATACCAGATGAGCCCCTATTGGACCAATAGGTGGGCTTTCGAATTTTTTGTGGTTTGTCTCTATTGATTCCAAGAGTTTCAGAACTCTTTGTCCCCCAAATGCCGTTACCTAAGATGAAGCATTGATTGTATATAAATGAAGATGTTAGAGAGCAGTTGCCAGTTGCTACTAAAATCAATCACATCCTGAGAAGCGGGGCTATGATCATACAAAAAGGGCATCTACTGCTTACTGGTTACTGTAAAGAGAGAATATACCGTATTACTTTGCTGTCGTTGAAGGTCTGCAATGTCGGATTTTATTTGTTTTGTCCTTCTATCATTTTCAGCTATCTGTGAAATAAAATTTAATGGCATAAACGATACAATACAAGACCCACATTTTTCAATGCAGAAAAAAGGTGGCCAACTTCACATGAAAGTACAGAAGACTCGTGAACTTCAAATAGTGTGGATAATTATAAGTGATGTTTTTTAGATAAATGTTGGGGGAACACTTTTCAAAGGTAACCTAATACTGCTCCAAAGCTTATTCTGAGCTTGAAATCATGTGAGGACAAATTACTTAAACAGGCCATCGAACTTAGACCCAGATGTATTTTACCCCTAACTCTGCACGTTCAGCCTCGCTCAAAATATCTTTTTGAACAAGTAGAGCTATGTTCTTAAAGTTCAACAAAAGGGAAAATGTGATAAACAGACAGGGTTCATGGAGCGTCAACTATGAGTAAGGGCCATCGCGTGGACATGGTTTTCTTTCATACATTGTGTCATGTGTCATGTGCAAACCTATTTGGAAATTGAAATAAAATCAAATCAGAATTGATGTGTGCATGAAAATGTGTAGTTAAGCCTAATTATTACTGTGCACGATCGCACCCTGCCACCCTTTTTTCACATTAAGCATTAGGAATCAGAAAGAAGCAAAACATATGAGAACTAGCAAAAAAAGATAAATATTCTATGAGAATAACATTATCCAGAACACATATATATTCTCTAATAATAGCATTATACATAATTACATTATCTGGAACACATATACCCGCATTCATACATCAATAGATGGAATGGGTACCACTAAGTAACTATAAAATACAAAAGGTAATATAATTACAGTAAACAATAGATATGGAAACAATTCCTCCAGTCAAAATAAGTTAATGCTGATAAAATATTTTCCAAACTGACAGAACAATATCACAATGAAGATTTAGGCCATAGGAAAATGGTACAAGTAGATTCCTGAAGAAATACTTCTAATATAAAACTAAAAATACGATTCGCATTTATGGGTTAGGGAACTTTCTTTAGCAATGTTTCTGGTTCAAAATGTGGCTTATTTGTGATTGGAGTGGATGGAGTAACATTATCACTTTTACTGTGTTGACAGAGTTTAAAGTTCATTATGCAGGAAAGCAGTATTTCTGGTAGCACATTGAGTTTAAGATACCTCTTTTGATATGTCATTGATAGATTTTACGATGCCTGATAATTCTGCTGTGAATTCATTTTCATCCTCTCTTAACCTGAATGGCACACAAGTTCGAATCAAACAACCAAGAAACTTTACTTGGATGTGGTTAAGCAAAGTAAGAAGTACAATTGAATGACCTTGTAACATTTGAATGAAGATGATCAATCTGTTGTTGTATGTTCTGCATATCTTTCTCCATTTGAGATGCCTCAGCCTTCAGATTGATAAAGACATGATTCAGACAGAATAGCTAAATTCAAACATACAAAGCCAAGGAAATACAAAAAAAAAAAATCAAGAGGCATGCTATCAAGTGAATCTTTTGGAACAATTGATATCAAGGTTCACCGATTATGTCATTTTTAGGAGATAGCCCAAAGTCTTCTGAGGAACAGGTACAAAGTGGTAACAGTTAGCTCATGTGAAAACCAAAAATGTGATTAGTCCAGTTAACAGGACTGATGCTCCCTTATTGAAAACAAACTATTTTACGATACAACTTATCTCTATTGTATAGCCCAAGGAGAATCACACAAGACATGGGGTACAAGGAAGAAAACATAGCCTAATACAGACTCCTAGACCAATACCACTACTTAACACACACCCTCGGATGCTCTATAGCACTGTATTTGAAGAAGCGCATCTTGAGAGTGTCATTGTGGCATGGAGAGCCTTCAAAACCTGTCGAGTCAAGCCAAAGGGGATAACCAGAAGATGGTGCATCGAAGGAAGACACCGCATAAGTAGAAGATACAAGATAAGTCACAAGAGAAGATGAGTTATCAAAAGATGGCACACAAGAGAATGAAGCAACAACAACAAAGCCATTAGTCCCAAACAAGTTGGGGTAGGCTAGAGCTAAAACCCATAAGATCTCGCAACCCACTCATGGTTCTAGCACATGGATAGCAAGCTTCCATGAACCCTTGTCCACTCGTTTTCCTATCTCAGATTTTGACCATCTTATAGATGTCCCTTCCGCCTTCCTTCGTGCCTAACCGCCGGTAGAGGTCCTCGTACACCCGAACCCCTTGCTCCACTCACAGCTCTCTTTGCGGCCTTCTATGCCACCTTGTACTTCTCCCTGTTGTCCACACTCATATCCAGGTAAAGGCGTCTGAAACACTCTTTCTTCTCCTTAATAGCCGCCTGGACATCATCGTTCCACCACCAGATATCTTTAGCTTCGCTTTTACTTCCCCTGGAACTTCGCTTTTACTTCCCCTGGACACTCCAAACTCCTCTGAGGCCACCTTACGAATGCAAGTTGCCATCTTCATCCACATATTGTCTGCATCACCTCCTTCCTTCCATGGAACCTCTTTAATGACCCTCTCCTTGAATGCCTAAGCTACCTCCCCCTTGAGCTTCCACCACTTCGTTCTAGCGACTTTGGCACGCTTATCCCGCTGAACATGAATCTGAAAGCGGAAGTCAGCCACGACAAGCTTTATGCTGAGGGACAACACTCTCTGCAGATATCACCATACTATCTAGGCAAGCACGCCTGTCTTCTCTTCTCGAGAGGATGAAATCAACCTGGCTAGTGTTAACCACTACTAAAAGTCACTAGGTGTGATTCTCTCTCTTTAAAGAGGGTGTTAGCTACGATCATCTCGTAGGCTAGAGCAAAGCTTAAGACATCTTGATTCCTAATGCCACGGCCAAAGGCCCCATGCACCCCTTCAAAACCTGTGTTAGATGTACCCACGTGACCATTGAGGTCTCCTCATATGAAGAGCTTCTCACCAATAGGTATACTCCTAGCCATCTCTTCCAAGCCTTCCCAGAACTCCCTCTTGGTGTTCTCATCGTGGCCTACTTCCGGGGCATGCACGCGGATAACATTGAGAACTAAGTCCCAACTACCAGCTTGACTAGGATAATCTGGTCCCCATGCCTCTTAATGTTTACCAGTCCATACTTGAGGCTCCCCCGTGTACCACTCCATACTTCAAGATGCCTATTCCATTTCTGTTTGGAGTCGTCCCCGTGTACCACAGCTTGAAGCTGGTATCCTACACCTCCTTCGCCTTCTGTCCACTCCATTTGGTTTCTAGACGCAAAGGATATCAACACCTCTCCTCACCACTATATCAACTAGCTCTCGAAGCTTAACTGCCAGGGACCCTACATTCCAGCTACCTAAGCGGATCCTCCTAGGCTCGGCTATCTTCCTTACCCTTCGCACTCGTCGAGTCAAATGCGAACACCCTTGCTCATTTTCCACTACACCAAGGAGTCGATGTAGCACGCCACTAAGGATGCGACGATGCTCACTTGCCACCGTATCCAGATCAAGATATGGCGCGCCACCAGGGGGTGATGGCCCGGCCCTTGCCCATTTGACACCACACCCGGGTACCGATATGGGTTACGTCCCAACGATTTTATTTTGGGTTACATCTCCATAAGAGTGGCTAAGTTTTGACGTTGGCTCGCCAAGCCTATCACAACCCTCCTTTACCCAGGCATGGGACCAGCTATGTTGAGACAACACAAGAGAATGAAGCATTGCGTACAAAATCATAGCCATTAAAACCCAAGGCTAAAGAAGCTCAGCGGCAAGAGAATGGGCGCGACAACGCAAAAAGAGGCCACAAAAATCCTACATAAAACAAGGACCAGAAAAGGATACACAAATTGTATAGAAAGGACCATGGCGAGAAAAGGAAAGCTCGCGTAAGTTTTGGTGGACAAGGATGACATAAAAATATGAAATAGCAACGGATTTGGTGGACGTAGCGGAAAATATAGAGCTAGAAGCTAGGAAGCACACACAAGATGAAGATGCAAGAGCCATCATGGATGCGTGAGAGGCTACGAAGGAGGCCGTGCAGGTGGAGGAGCAGCGATGAGTAGCAACTAGCGAATGAGCATGCAACACCAATAGAAGGTGCATGGGCGAGACGGAGTCAAGGAAAAGATCACCGACAAGAATCACATAACATTGAGGAGGGAAAACAGATGTCGGATGGCTTTTTTTTTGCTAAAGGAATCTAATAGGCACACATAGGAGCCAGACAGCCTTAGTACACCAACGGCTGCAGTAGTACGCTAGCAGCAGCAGGCAAGTATGCTAGCTGCAGCTGCAGCTGCAGGAAGAGTTGCACGCGGGGCAGCAGACAGAGAGAGCCATGCTGGGAGACGCAGCGGCGGGAGCAAAGCAGTGCTAGTAGCAGAAGTAGGGAGAGCCACGCGGAGGGCCGCGGGCAAGCAGCAGAAGGAGCGAAGGCTAGAGCCTTGGCGAGCAGCGGACAGCCTCAGCCTTGGCAAGCAGCGGCGGCAACGGCAGCACATGAGGCAATATCAGCGAACAGACGTAGGAGAGAGCATAACAGGCGGCCGGCAGGTGGACCGCGGGAGGGAGCGCGCTGCAGAGGAAGCACACAGCCAAGCCAAGGATCTTCTCTATGGTAGTCCTGTGCTAAATGTCTAAGGCGAGGGCTACGCCTTACAATCCCGGGCACCATAGCACTGACACGTATGTACATCAGAAAGACGCCTTAAGAGCCATGTTCTCCATTGTTCTGGCTCCCCTGCTCCGTGCTAGCTGTTGTGGGTCCAGATTGCAGCTCACTCCTTCGCTGCTCCAGCCTGTGACGTGCTGTGCACTTTTTAGGGCACTCCCAATGCTTGTATCTTCACAAAGTTTCATTGGTAAATATCTGATGTGACACTATTTAATGAGGAAATAGGGAGCAACCATATCTTAAACTGGATATATATCTTAGCACCAAATCCAAAACATCTCATAACTTTTCTCTCACAAAAGACACTAAATGAGGGTTGTTTTATATACAACACTAAGATATAGTGCACTGAGACTGCTATATGTAAACATCTATTTAATGTCATCAGATATAGCTTAAGATATAGTGCACTGGGACTGCCCTTAGAGCCATGCTGTAGCTACAGCAGCCTGTACTAGCTAATATTAGCCTGACATGCAGGCTGTTGTGAATTGCAGTGTACTTTATCTTCACCAATTCATGCAGGCCAGACTAGATGCAGGCTGTTGTGAATTGCAGTGTACTTTATCTTCACCAATTCATGCAGGCCATGCTGTAGCTACAGCAGCCTAGGCTGCTGTGATAGCCAGACTCAATGTTTCATACTCCCTCCATCTGGATGTATAGGGCCTAATACGCATTTCAAGATTTACTTTGACCATCAGTAAGATCAATACTGTATTAGATGTATGGTATAAAAATTATATTACTGGAAACTCCTTCCAAATACGAATTCGACAATATACTCTTTGTAACACGTATCATATACTATTGGTCTAAACAATGGTCAAAGTAAATCTCGAAATACGTATAAGGCCCTATATATCCGGATAGAGGGAGTAACACTATCTACTACTTCATACTTGTAAGGTGAATTTAGTTTTTATGGGTTTTAGATAATAGCTCACTTGAGTAGATTGCATATGCTGCATTTGGAAATCACGAAGTTGTGCCTGCAATTGATTCAGGCGGCCATTCTTTCTCTGCAGCATGTGTGCACCACGCTCATGCTCCGCCTCTAGTTCTATCTCCCGCTTCACAGCCTGTAATCAAAAGGAACATGAAGAATTGTTAAGAAAGACAAGTTAAATAATTGCACAATCATGTCCATAGCAGATAGATGCCCATGGTGTCAATGTCTTCAAAATAAGGAATCAGTTAGTGTGGGTGTTTACTCAGAAATGAGGAGAGAAAATGACTGAATTTACACGCACACGTTATATTCAAACAAGATTACCGAACATAAAATCCTTAAATTTCAAATAGAATTATTACTAGGAAAAATTAAGCTGCCAACAATAGGAATCTCAACACTTCATGATGAGTGGCAATATTTCGAGGCAAATGTTATGACACGGTCAAGATGAACATATTACTAAGCCAGAAATTACTGCAGATTTTGTTCTGCAATAATGACCAGCATCAGAGCTTATAGGCTTAATAAGGACTGAAGACACAAAGATATGACAACCAGAAGGATCGCAAAGACTTGACAGTCATAACTTGCTACATTTATCATGACCATCACTTTTTTACTTCCATGTGCAAAGACAACAGAGCTGTATGTGGCTCTACCACCTATTGGTCCAAATACAGCTGCTTTTTCTCAACATACCGGATGCTACATCATCTACTCACATACCTCAGCAATGTTATTTTCCATACTTTTCTTCATGTTGTTCTCTTCACGAGTCTTACCCACCAAAGATCTGAGATTTTCTTCCTTTTCAATTAGTTCTTTCTTCAGTTTATCAATAACAACCTAAAAGATTAAAAAATAATTCAGACATAACAATAAGCTCCATTAAATATGACTACTATTTTAGAATATGTATTTTCAAACATAACTATACAGGATGGTTTTGGCACACTATTGCTGTAGTTCACTCCATTAAATATGACTTGAAATTGGCCCTAGTCAAACAGATGACGTTCAAATTGGCAATAGATGTATGTGCCAGCAAGCTTGCATGGATTTATTTTGGTTTACCAAAAAAATTACAGTAAAAACACACCGGTTATTCTAGAGGATACAATGGTACAATGGGTTCCCAGTAAAAAGGACACAACTTACTGTATTTCGGTCAATTCTTTCTTGGCACGCAGGAGCTCGCCCTTTGAGTTTCTGGAGTTTCACTGTTTGTTCCTCAATTTGCTGGTCAACTTCATAAACCCATGACCAGGCTAACTTTTTCTTCAAATTATCAATATCATGTGCTATCTCTTCTATGTGTTCCATATTCTTTATCTTCTCTCGTAATTCATCAAGTTCTCTCATCACTGGCTTAATTGACTTCTCCAGTTCTTGAACATCAGAGTCTGCCTTGTGCACCTGATCTCTTATTGTCTCAAGCAACTCTTTGAGTCGTTGAAGAAGAGTAGCCTTGAAGAAGAACTGCAACAAGACATAATGTATGGACAGTGAAAGAAAAGGAATAATGCTCAGAGTTCTATCAGAGGAAGGGATATAGCAAGCACAGGTATAAGGCAGAATTATGAGCTCAACTCAGAAACAACATTGCGTCAAATAGCAGTTCAGTTCACGGGTCATACACTCATATGAAGTCGTAAGCTACCAAAATATATCTGGTCTGGCATTGAATACATAAGAGTGTCGTGTTCTCATAAAATGATGATCGATTGGAATATATAAAAATGCTAATTGGTTACCTGCACAACTAGAAAGATGTCGAGAGGCAAATGAAAATGCAATCATGGTATTATACAAACTGACTAACTGAAGGCGTGCTTCACGGTCGAGTACATCTAAAAGCGAATAAAATACCATGGAAACCCTGCGGAGTACGACTATACATTTCCATTCACGTTCGTCAAACCATAGATATTCCAACACATCAAATAAAATTAGGGAAAGCACACTTATTGATACAATGGTATTGGCGGAAAACTGAAAAAATTGATTACCTTAAACTTATCCTTGTCATTTCCTGAGTGCAGAAATTCTCTACTTTTGTCTTGACTCATAATTACACAAGGATTTTCAACATCAATCTGAAAAGTTGTGTACGCATCAGGATGTGGAAATATAACACATTCATTACATTCTAACAAAGTACTTCCACAGAATGGTACAAAAACAAAAAAACTTGGAGATACATATCCATGGTTTACAAGGGTAAAGCGATCTAAAGCAAGCACCACCCGCTGACGCATAACTGATGCCTAAGCGCCTAAAGCGGGCGCCTAAGCACCTAAAGCGGGCATATTTCTAAGGCGCTACCAGGGCGCCTTATTGCTTACGCGACTCTTGAACGTCTGAAGCAGGCTGCTTTATAAACAATGTACATATCATGAATGATTGAATAATGCTGATGCATGGCAGTGAAAACAGTCAAAACAAACTGCAGGTGTTGATACTACCATGCTTATCTAAAAAAAACTAATTATGCACCAATAGCTTACACTCCGAGGTTCTTGCGCCTGAGATACGATGACGAAGATTAGTTAACTGTTGACATGTATAGATATGTTGCTCCTCAGGAGGTTAGTTTGGTTCAAAGGAATCATGTAAAATCGAGTCATGCATGCATAAAGATCAAAGTAGATTTCAAGGAGATATCATGTGAAATGTTTCCAAACTGGACTCATGCTGTGTTAGCTGGGAGCAGCCATTGATCAAGATCACCCAGACCAGAGCCTTTATTGCGCACTTTTCTGGCAATGTTCTTTTAGTGGGAGACGACGTGCCCGTCGAATACGAGGTGCATGTGCTGACTTCGTCAATCTCAGTCCCTCAGAGGTGCGCATAGGAGTAGGGTGTGTGCGTTGATAGGGGTGTGTGTACTAGTGTGTATGTGAGTGTTTGCGTCTATCCTGTGTTTCTCTAACAAAAAAGAGGAAGGGGGTGATAGATATGTGATTGCGAAGCGGACCAATAGCGTAGCCGCGGTGGGGCGAGAGAGCAAAACTAGGGAGGAAGGCGCTATGGTCTCTTCTTGCAGATGCATCTGTATGAAAAACATCTTCACCTGGCATTTTTTTTCCTATAGAAACAAAGGCAAAAGTGCGGCGAGGACAGGTAGATGAGAGGGTCCATCAGTTTCTACACCTGTTTTGCATATTACCAAATACAGAAAGTAAACAGCAGAACAAATGACTGAATGAGAGAAACAAGCGACTTACATTAAAATGTTCGACTATCTCATTAAGATCATCTTTGCGATGTGCCACCTTCCTCCCTATTCCAGCACATGTAAAACAATTGTCAAAATATAATATTTTGTAGTAAACTAATGAAAATACGTACTAATAGTACTCTGAAAAAGAATAAAATTAATTGCTACAGTGTTTTTTCCATCCCAAACTAGCATTTAATAATGTATGGAAATGGATGCAACATGCAAATTAAGGCCTGGGACACATAAAGCTTATTTAATTATAAAGTGAAAAGGGAAATTTTCTGCGGCCATGCAAACATGTACAGTATAAGTCAAGCACAGCGAACATATAGGTCTTTTGCCAACATGAAAAGTTGATAGAACCAAGGATGGGAAAGATGTGATAATTTAACATTAAAACTTGAAATAGCCATTAAATAGAATAAAGATATGCAGCCAGGACACAAGAATGGATAATCAAATAAGAAATGCAACAATCCTAAGTTCAGAAATGTATCATCTCTGAATAGCAAAATACAACTACGTGAGAACTCTGAAGGGTCACAGAAAAATACGATTACCCTTAAAACAATACAAGTTGACAAAGTACTAATATGACAGCTAAAAGAGATCTAAACAACTTTGCAGGAGAAATGCTTACAATAGACGGGCACAACCAACAACTAGGAGGAAGAAGGATCAAGTATGTGTACCATGTTGATCTTTTAAGATAGTTGAACTAGATGACTTGGTAATCCTGCGCTCCAATTTAATTAAGTTTCCATATATGTCAGGCTTGAACGCGTCTTCCCCTTGGTTGTTGATGTCAACAGCAATTGCTGCATCGCTGTGATTTAACGAATAAACTATTTTTCAATCGATCACAGGAAGAGAGATAGGACAGTCGGAGGATAAATGCAAAACCATTAACCAGAGGTTGTACAGTAGAAACATTACGTGTGATCGATGCAGACATCAGCTCCACAATCATCCATAAGATGATAACTGGAACCTGTACAGTCATTTACCCAGCCAACATTCTGATTTATTGTTCAGTTACTCAGCCGGTGGTGACCATTTGGAATTGTTTAATATAATTTTATTCGACCAAGGGCAGTTCTTTGGTGAACAAGCAGGTTCAGCCGCTATTTCACCAATTTGCAAAGGTCTAACCCCGGAGACTATCTGCTTTTAATAGGCAGGCTATCTGTTCGATATTTCCATCAAAATCTTCAAGACAAACTGAGTAATTATGCTACATGTTTATTATAGGGCAGAATGTATATCTACAGATTTTCTGTTAAAAGAATACTGTGTGATCCGAGCAACTAGACCGCTGTCTAGATTTTCTGAACATGTATGAAATCTTGAACTAAAATTGTGTTTTTCTAACGAAAACTATAGGTACACATTTCATACCATAATACACATGTATGAACTTTTATGGATCTTTTCAAACATGTGTCCGTATGGCACATGCTGCAAAGTGAAATTATTGGCAATATGCCTAGTGCAGAGTACAATTCACTTACTCTGTTAATATTAACAATTTGGTGTGTGACAGTTGGTGCCCTGTTTGCAAAATACATCAATTAATACGATAAAACAAGACCGGTCTTTAAGTTTTCTGATAAGTCCTGTCATCTCTGTTCTTTTCTCTGGAGCATACAGCTGTGGCATTGTCTAAAAATGACCCCAGCAGATTTTCAGGTAAGAAATTTTGACGATTGTTAGTGTCATGTGCAATGGCAAGGGTACGGACAAGGGTTGGACAGGTAATTAACGCAACGAAATCTTGGTTTTTTTCGACAATGACTCAGCAATTAATAGTTATTTAGAAAATAAAATAAAAGATGTGAGCGGGTACAGAAGGCAGACGCGACCTGCAACCAGTCTTGATGAAATCTTTCAATGTTGCCGCCCGCTGCGTGTTCTTGGCGCGGCAGCCGAAGGCGATGCAGAGAGCCGTCAAGATCGCGCTCTTCCCGCCTGCGCCGGCACGAAGAAGAAAAGGCGCATTGGTGAGGGGGGATGTGGGGATTGGGGGAGGGGAGCTAGGGTTTGAGTGGAGGCGTACTGCCGTTCTGGCCGGTGATGAAGTTGACGTGCTGGCCGAGCTCGATGTCGAGGCTGGAGTGGCACATGAAGTTCTCCAGCCGGATGCGGGAGATCGTCCCCGCCATCGCCGCCGCCGCCTTGCTCCTCGCCGGCAGTTGGCGTAGATTTGGGGATTTTCCGGGGGGGGTGGATTTCTGGTGTGGTGGGCGGCAGCCCGCCGAAACTGATGAATGGGCCGGGAGACATCGCGGTGTCTGGTCGCGGAGTATAACCTAGAACGACTCAAAAAAAAATCCTCAAAACAAAAACCGACTCAACAAAAAATATACTCCCTCCATTGCACAATGTAATGCATATATATTTTCTGAAAAGTCAAACTTTATAAATTTTGACTAAATTTGTGAAGAAAAATATTTATATCTAGAATGCCAAACATATATTAATTGATTTACCATAAGACGTAGTTTCATATTTTATATAGTTGGCATTGTGATATGAATAATTTTCTTTATAAACTCGGTCAAAGTTTGCAAAGTTTGATTTCTCAAAAAAGATATACCACTACATTATGGTGTAACGGAGGGAGTATAACTAAGAAATGCAGGGGTTTTTTAAAGTTAACCATGCATATATTCGTAGAAGAACAAGGTTACAAACTATCCACACGGAAAAAAAAGAGAGCACGAGAGAATACAACCGTACTGACACTCTGCAGAAAACACCTCCAACAAGAAATAACTGCTAAGTATCTGGAAGTCCCTGCATATGCCAACGAAACTACCTACCATTGGTAAACCAATGACAACACCGGAGATCCATTGAAACCGGAATGCACAATCGTCCATCGGCTTTCTGGATCGATGAAGAGGGCTGGCGCAAGCGTCGAAGCCCACATCTTTGTGGCGCGTCGACCGGGAATCTTTTCGGTGCTTCCCGAATCCCGAAACACTGCAACGAACCGATCTTGTCGGAGAACGGCACCGGATCCGCTTTTCAACAACCACTTGAAAAATTCAAACATTGTTGAAACTTGCAAGAGCCAATGCCGCCATCAACTCGTAGGACAACCGCCAGCCATGCTCCTGGAACGAACTTCACGATCGCCACTACAGCGATGGAGGAGACGCCGTAGCAACGGGGTTGGAAACGGAAGAAAACATACCCTGATGCAGTCGTCGTTGCCGCCTCGTCGGTAGCACCCAAACACACCATATCCGACACCCCATAGGAATGCCAGAAGACAAAACCCATGGGCTCCTTTTTGCCGCCATCATGAACACCGTCCAGGCGTAGCTGGAGTTGGGGAAGATTTATTCAACACAACATCGCTGCTACTGCCGGAGCGTTGCCGTTGGACATACTGACTCTAAGTCTCTAACCCAAACTACGATACAAAAGCGGAGGACCAACGTCCCCCTTACTCCTGCTGCTGCTATAGCAGCAACCGTGGAGAGAGAAGACTCGAAATAGACATTCGCCCTGCTTTATAAATAAAGTAAATGGGAAGAGAAGACCAACTGCCTCGGATCAGAAGAAGCAGACTCTCGTTTCCTAATTGCTCGCTTGTGGGGGAGAAAACGAGACGAGGAGGTGGTAGAAATACATATTCTTTCTGCGACCTACATGAAACAATAATCCAGGCATTTATAACGCAGAAGGTAGCATTGTGGAATTTGGCGACGGGCGTGTGTGGATGGATACGTGCAGGATGGTGGTGTTGTCTGGCGCCGTGGTGGCGTCGACGGTAGCTAGACCGGGCAAGGTTGATGCAGTAGTACAGTACTGAAGATGGAGTGGTGGCAGGTGGCTGCGGCGGCCTCATACCCGGCAGCTGTCCTGGTTAAGGAGTGCGCCGGACTGGTGGGTGCCCCATACCCGGCAGACGTCCTGATTGGGACCTCAGGTCTTAGATGTTAGGTTTGGCTGCGAGGTCTGTTTGGTATTAGGCCCAGACTATCAGCATCCCTTCATCAACTGGATAGGAGTAGCGACAGATGTTGTCTAGACGGTGGCTTAGTCTTACTGGTGTATGACTTTGTAAGGTCTTATGTGAATCTCTACTATTAAAGGAGGATCGAACGTCGTGATGGTTCGACCTCCGTTCGACCTCTCCCCTCGTTCGATCGATCCCCACGCACAGAAAAGTTGAGGAGAAACCCGTCGACAAGGAAAAACTGTCACGACCTCCACTTCCACTAGTAGGAAAAGGGGCTTTTACCCCGGTTTGTAAGGGCCTTTTGTCCCGGTTTTCGAACCGGGACTAAATGGTCGTTACTAAAACCCTAACCCTTTAGTCCCGGTTCTTACACGAACCGGGACAGAAGGTCCTCCACGTGGCCGCTGCTGCCAGCCCAGGCAGGGGGGCCTTTGGTCCCGGTTGGTGCCACCCACCGGGACCAATAGGCAGGGCCTTTTGTCCCGGTTGGTGTCACCAACCGGGACCAATAGGCATCCACGCGTCAGCATTTCAGGGGCTGGGGTTTTTGTTTTTTTTTTAAAGGGGGGGAGGGGTTGGGGGTTTTGGGGGGTTAATTTAGGTGTTTCATATATTGTGTTAGCTAGCTGATTAATAGAGAGAAGTGTTGGGGATCGTACCAGAATTTAAAATTTTCCTACGCATCACCAAGATCCATCTATGGAGTATACTAGCAACGAGGGGAAAGGAGTGCATCTACATACCCTTGTAGATCGCGAGCGGAAGCGTTCCAATGAACGGGGTTGATGGAGTTGTACTCGCCGTGATCCAAATCACCGATGACCGAGTGCCGAACGGACGGCACCTCCGCGTTCAACACACGTACGGAGCAGCGACGTCTCCTCCTTCTTGATCCAGCAAGGGGGAAGGAGAGGTTGATGGAGATCCAGCAGCACGACGGCGTGGTGGTGGATGTAGCGGGATCTCGGCAGGGCTTCGCCGAGCTTCTGCGAGAGGGAGAGGTGTTGCAGGGGAGGAGGGAGGCGCCAAAGGCAGTAATGTTGCTGCCCTCCCTCCCCCCTTTATATAGGCCCCCTGGGAGGGGGGCGCCGGCCAAGACCCATCTATGGGGGGGCGGCCAAGGGGAAGGGGGGTGGCTTCCCCCCCCCCAAGTCAAGTGGGGCGCCCCCCCACCCTAGGGTTTCCAACCCTAGGCGCAGGGGGGAGGCTCATGGGGGGCGCCCCAGCCCACTAAGGCCTGGTTCCCTTCCCACTTCAGCCCATGGAGCCCTCAGGGATAGGTGGCCCCACCCGGTGGACCCCCGGGACCCTTCCGGTGGTCCCGGTACAATATCGATAACCCTCGAAACTTTCCCGGTGGCCAAAACTGGACTTCCTATATATAATTCTTCACCTCCGGACCATTCCGGAACTCCTCGTGACGTCCGGGATCTCATCCGGGACTCCGAACAACTTTCGGGTTTCCGCATACTCATATCTCTACAACCCTAGCGTCACCGAACCTTAAGTGTGTAGACCCTACGGGTTCGGGAGACATGCAGACATGACCGAGACGCCTCTCCGATCAATAACCAACAGCGGGATCTGGATACCCATGTTGGCTCCCACATGTTCCACGATGATCTCATCGGATGAACCACGATGTCAAGGATTCAATCAATCCCGTATACTATTCCCTTTGTCAATCGGTATGTTACTTGCCCGAGATTCGATCGTCGGTATCCCAATACCCTGTTCAATCTCGTTACCGGCAAGTCTCTTTACTCGTACCGCAATGCATGATCCCGTGACTAACTCCTTAGTCACATTGAGCTCATTATGATGATGCATTACCGAGTGGGCCCAGAGATACCTCTCCGTCATACGGAGTGACAAATCCCAGTCTCGATCCGTGCCAACCCAACAGACACTTTCGGAGATACCCGTAGTGCACCTTTATAGTCACCCAGTTACGTTGTGACGTTTGGCACACCCAAAGCACTCCTACGGCATCCGGGAGTTGCACGATCTCATGGTCTAAGGAAAAGATACTTGACATTGGAAAAGCTCTAGCAAACGAACTACACGATCTTTGAGCTATGCTTAGGATTGGGTCTTGTCCATCACATCATTCTCCTAATGATGTGATCCCGTTATCAATGACATCCAATGTCCATAGTCAGGAAACCATGACTATCTGTTGATCAACGAGCTAGTCAACTAGAGGCTTACTAGGGACACGTTGTGGTCTATGTATTCACAAGTGTATTACGATTTCCGGATAACACAGTTATAGCATGAACAATAGACAATTATCATGAACAAAGAAATATAATAATAACCATTTATTATTGCCTCTAGGGCATATTTCCAATAGTCTCCCACTTGCACTAGAGTCAATAATCTAGTTACATTGTGATGAATCGAACACCCATAGCGTCCTGGTGTTGATCATGTTTTGCTTTAGGGAGAGGTTTAGTCAACGGATCAGCTACATTCAGGTCCGTATGTACTTTACAAATATCTATGTCTCCATTCTGAACACTTTCACGAATGGAGTTGAAGCGACGCTTGATATGCCTGGTCTTCCTGTGAAATCTGGGCTCCTTCGCAAGGGCAATAGCTCCAGTGTTGTCACAGAAGAGAGTCATCGGGCCCGACGCATTGGGAATCACCCCTAGGTCGGTAATGAACTCCTTTATCCAGACTGCTTCTTGCGCTGCCTCTGAGGCCGCCATGTACTCCGCTTCACATGTAGATCCCGCCACGACGCTTTGCTTGCAACTGCACCAGCTGACTGCTCCTCCATTCAAAATATACACGTATCCGGTTTGTGACTTCGAGTCATCTAGATCTGTGTCGAAGCTAGCGTCGACGTAACCCTTTACGACGAGCTCTTCGTCACCTCCATAAACGAGAAACATATCCTTAGTCCTCTTCAGGTACTTCAGGATATTCTTGACCGTTGTCCAGTGTTCCATGCCGGGATTACTTTGGTACCTTCCTACCAAACTTACGGCAAGGTTTACATCAGGTCTGGTACACAGCATGGCATACATAATAGACCCTATGGCCGAGGCATAGGGGATGGCACTCATCTTTTCTCTATCTTCTGCCGTGGTCGGGCATTGAGCCGTGCTCAATTGCACACCTTGCACTACAGGCAAGAACCCCTTCTTGGACTGATCCATATTGAACTTCTTCAATATCTTATCAAGGTATGTACTCTGTGAAAGACCAATGAGGCGTCTTGATCTATCTCTATAGATCTTGATGCCTAATATATAAGCAGCTTCTCCAAGGTCCTTCATTGAAAAACACTTATTCAAGTAGGCCTTTATACTTTCCAAGAATTCTATATCATCTCCCATCAATAGTATGTCATCCACATATAATATGAGAAATGCTACAGAGCTCCCACTCACTTTCTTGTAAACACAGGCTTCTCCATAAGTCTGTGTAAACCCAAACGCTTTGATCATCTCATCAAAGCGAATGTTCCAACTCCGAGATGCTTGCACCAACCCATAGATTGAGCGCTGGAGCTTGCATACTTTGTTAGCATTCTTAGGATCGACAAAACCTTCCGGCTACATCATATACAATTCTTCCTTAAGGAAGCCGTTAAGGAATGCCGTTTTGACGTCCATCTGCCATATCTCATAATCATAGTATGCGGAAATTGCTAACATGATTCGGACGGACTTCAGCTTCGCTACGGGTGAGAAAGTCTCATCGTAGTCAACCCCTTGAACTTGTCGATAACCCTTAGCGACAAGTCAAGCCTTATAGATGGTCACATTACCATCAGCGTCTGTCTTCTTCTTAAAGATCCATTTATTTTCAATGGCTCGCCGATCATAGGGCAAGTCAGTCAAAGTCCATACTTCGTTTTCATACATGGATCCTATCTCGGATTTCATGGCTTCTAGCCATTTGTCGGAATCCGGGCCCGCCATCGCTTCTTCATAGTTCGAAGGTTCACCGTTGTCTAACAACATGATTTCCAGGACAGGGTTGCCGTACCACTCTGGTGCGGAACGTGTCCTTGTGGACCTACGAAGTTCAGCAGTAACTTGATCCGAAGCTTCATGATCATCATCATTAACTTCCTCCCCAGTCGGTGTAGGCACCACAGGAACATCTTCCCGCGCTGCGCTACTTTCCGGTTCGGAAGGGGTGACTATCACCTCATCAAGTTCCACTTTCCTCCCACTCAATTCTTTCGAGAGAAACTCTTTCTCCAGAAAGGACCCGTTCTTGGCAACAAAGATCTTGCCTTCGGATCTGAGGTAGAAGGTATACCCAATAGTTTCCTTGGGGTATCCTATGAAGACGCATTTCTCCGACTTGGGTTCGAGCTTTTCAGGTTGAAGTTTCTTGACATAAGCATCGCATCCCCAAACTTTTAGAAACGATAACTTAGGTTTCTTCCCAAACCATAATTCATACGGTGTCGTCTCAACGGATTTCGACGGAGCCCTATTTAAAGTGAATGCAGCTGTCTCTAGAGCGTATCCCCAAAATGATAGCGGTAAATCGGTAAGAGACATCATAGATCGCACCATATCTAATAGAGTGCGATTACGACGTTCAGACACACCATTTCGCTGAGGTGTTCCAGGCGGCGTGAGTTGTGAAACGATTCCACATTTCCTTAAGTGTGCACCAAATTCGTGACTTAAATATTCTCCTCCACGATCTGATCGTAAGAACTTTATTTTCCTGTCACGTTGATTCTCAACCTCACTCTGAAATTCCTTGAACTTTTCAAAGGTCTCAGACTTGTGTTTCATTAGGTAGACATACCCATATCTACTTAAATCATCAGTGAGAGTGAGAACATAACGATATCCTCCGCGAGCCTCAACACTCATTGGACCGCACACATCGGTATGTATGATTTCCAATAAGTTGGTTGCTCGCTGCATTGTTCCGGAGAACGGAGTCTTGGTCATCTTTCCCATGAGGCATGGTTCGCACGTGTCAAATGATTCGTAATCAAGAGACTCCAAAAGTCCATCTGCATGGAGCTTCTTCATGCGTTTGACACCAATGTGACCAAGGCGGCAGTGCCACAAGTATGTGGGACTATCGTTATCAACTTTACATCTTTTGGTATTCACACTATGAATATGTGTAACATCACGTTCGAGATTCATCAAGAATAAACCATTGACCAGCGGGGCATGACCATAAAACATATCTCTCAAATAAATAGAACAACCATTATTCTCGGATTTAAATGAGTAGCCATCTCGAATTAAACGAGATCCAGATACAATGTTCATGCTCAAAGCTGGCACTAAGTAACAATTATTGAGGTTTAAAACTAATCCCGTAGGTAGATGCAGAGGTAGCGTGCCGACGGCGATCACATCGACCTTGGAACCATTCCCGACGCGCATCGTCACCTCGTCCTTCGCCAGTCTCCGTTTATTCCGCAGCTCCTGTTTTGAGTTACAAATATGAGCAACCGCACCGGTATCAAATACCCAGGAGCTACTACGAGTACTGGTAAGGTACACATCAATTACATGTATATCACATATACCTTTGGTATTGCCGGCCTTCTTGTCCGCTAAGTATTTGGGGCAGTTCCGCTTCCAGTGACCACTTCCCTTGCAATAAAAGCACTCAGTCTCAGGCTTGGGTCCATTCCTTGGCTTCTTCCCGGCAACTGGCTTACCGGGCGCGGCAACTCCTTTGCCGTCCTTCCTGAAGTTCTTCTTACCCTTGCCTTTCTTGAACTTAGTGGTTTTATTCACCATCAACACTTGATGTTCCTTTCTGATCTCCACCTCCGCTGATTTCAGCATTGAATATACCTCAGGAATTGTCTTTTCCATCCCCTGCATATTGAAGTTCATCACAAAGCTCTTGTAGCTCGGTGGAAGCGACTGAAGGATTCTGTCAATGACCGCGTCATCCGGGAGATTAACTCCCAGCTGAGACAAGCGGTTGTGTAACCCAGACATTCTGAGTATGTGCTCACTAACAGAACTATTTTCCTCCATTTTACAGCTGAAGAACTTGTCGGAGACTTCATATCTCTCGACCCGGGCATGAGCTTGGAAAACCATTTTCAGCTCTTCGAACATCTCATATGCTCCATGTTTCTCAAAACGCTTTTGGAGACCCGGTTCTAAGCTGTAAAGCATGCCGCACTGAACGAGGGAGTAATCATCAGCACGTGATTGCCAAGCGTTCATAACGTCTTGGTTCTCTGGGATTGGTGCTTCACCTAGCGGTGCTTCTAGGACATAATCTTTCTTGGCAGCTATGAGGATGATCCTCAGGTTCCGGACCCAGTCCGTATAGTTACTGCCATCATCTTTCAGCTTGGTTTTCACTAGGAACGCGTTGAAGTTGAGGACAACGTGGGCCATTTGATCTACAAGACATTTTGTAAAGATTTTAGACTAAGTTCATGATAATTAAGTTCATATAATCAAATTATTCAATGAACTCCCACTCAGATAGACATCCCTCTAGTCATCTAAGTGAAACATGATCCGAGTTAACTAGGCCGTGCCCGATCATCACGTGAGACGGACTAGTCAAGATCGGTGAACATCTCCATGTTGATCGTATCATCTATACGACTCATGCTCGACCTTTCGGTCCTCCGTGTTCCGAGGCCATGTCTGTACATGCTAGGCTCGTCAAGTCAACCTAAGTGTATTGCGTGTGTTCCGAGGCCATGTCTGTACATGCTAGGCTCGTCAACACCCGTTGTATGCGAACGTTAGAATCTATCACACCCGATCATCACGTGGTGCTTCGAAACAACGAACCTTCGCAACGGTGCACAGTTAGGGGGAACACTTTCTTGAAATTATTATAAGGGATCATCTTACTTACTACCGTCGTTCTAAGAAAATAAGATGCAAAAACATGATAAACATCACATGCAATCAAATAGTGACATGATATGGCCAATATCATTTTGCTCCTTTGATCTCCATCTTCGGGGCACCATGATCATCTTTGTCACCGGCATGACACCATGATCTCGATCATCATGATCTCCATCATCGTGTCTTCATGAAGTTGTCACGCCAACAATTACTTCTACTTCTATGGCTAACGCGTTTAGCAATAAAGTAAAGTAATTTACATGGCGTTATTCAATGACACGCAGGTCATACAAAATAATAAAGACAACTCCTATGGCTCCTGCCGGTTGTCATACTCATCGACATGCAAGTCGTGATTCCTATTACAAGAATATGATCAATCTCATACATCACATATATCATTCATCACATCTTCTGGCCATATCACATCACAAGGCACATGCTGCAAAAACAAGTTAGACGTCCTCTAATTGTTGTTGCAAGTTTTTACGTGGCTTGTATAGGTTTCTAGCAAGAACGTTTCTTACCTATGTAAAACCACAACGTGATATGCCAATTTCTATTTACCCTTCGTAAGGACCCTTTTCATCGAATCCGTTCCGACTAAAGTAGGAGAGACAGACACCCGCTAGCCACCTTATGCAACTAGTGCATGTCAGTCGGTGGAACCAGTCTCACGTAAGCGTACGTGTAAGGTCGGTCCGGGCCGCTTCATCCCACAATACCGCCGAAACAAGATAAGACTAGTAGCGGCAAGAAGAATTGGCAACATCTATGCCCACAACTGCTTTGTGTTCTACTCGTGCATAGTAACTACGCATAGGCCTGGCTCATGATGCCACTGTTGGGGATCGTAGCAGAATTTAAAATTTTCCTATGCATCATCATAATGAGCTCAATGTGACTAAGGAGTTAGTCACGGGATCATGCATTGCGATACCTCTCCGTCATACGGAGTGACAAATCCCAGTCTCGATCCGTGCCAACCCAACAGACACTTTCGGAGATACCCGTAGTGCACCTTTATAGTCACCCAGTTACGTTGTGACGTTTGGCACACCCAAAGCACTCCTACGGCATCCGGGAGTTGCACGATCTCATGGTCTAAGGAAAAGATACTTGACATTGGAAAAGCTCTAGCAAACGAACTACACGATCTTTGAGCTATGCTTAGGATTGGGTCTTGTCCATCACATCATTCTCCTAATGATGTGATCCCGTTATCAATGACATCCAATGTCCATAGTCAGGAAACCATGACTATCTGTTGATCAACGAGCTAGTCAACTAGAGGCTTACTAGGGACACGTTGTGGTCTATGTATTCACACGTGTATTACGATTTCCGGATAACACAGTTATAGCATGAACAATAGACAATTATCATGAACAAAGAAATATAATAATAACCATTTATTATTGCCTCTAGGGCATATTTCCAACAAGGAGCCCTGTCTTATCTCCATGCTTGGTCGACGCTACGTACTATATACGTATGGAGAGGACTAGACACGCTAGCTAGTAAGCAAATGAAGGAAACAGAAGATCGTCATGAACATATGCATACAGAGAGAAGTGATATCGACCACCTCTCCTTCTCCGAGAGATTGGTCGAACAACAAGTTCTCGTATATTTATCTGACACTACCGGCTACATATATACAATAATTATCTCTTACAATATAATCTCCTAATTAAATTGTAAGAACACAGGGTCCACATAGTATTCTCCGTTTTCAGCGATCACGTGGTCAAGGAAGAATGCCGCCAATTCCTCTTGAATTGCTCGCATATGATCTTCTGCTAGGAGTTCATCCCGCATCCGAAACATCTAATTTGAAGAAGGGGGTCAATACATATATATATATGAATAAATGAAACTCGACACAAATGATGGTAATAAAATAAATTGTGAATATTATTGCTTACGCACTTCATATTGTTCGTCAGAGTAGCCCCGCTCATAGGTCGTGTGGCGGATAGACTCACAAACGTAGTATCCACAGAAATCATTCCCTTGTTCCTGCCACAACCACTTTACAAGAAATAGAGGTCAATCTAACTGATAAGCAAGCATACTAAATGGTATTGATGAAACTAGCGCTTGAATCACTAGGAGATGTGCGGAACATGCTACTATAGTACTTACTTTCGGGTGTCTAAATTGCAGCTTCTTCGGCAGTCCCGGAGCTTTTGTGGTGAATTTTCTCCAAACCCTGCCAGACAAAGAAAACAATTACTTGATATCAGGAAATGAACAAAGTTGCTGATATGGTGGATAATGATCGATTTAACTTACTTCTCGAGCATTTGAGTCATGTTCGCATAGTCCTGGGGATCTTTTCGTCTCGAGTCTAAGACGGTTACTACTCCCTGCTCAAGCTTAATCTCTAGGAGAATATAGTGGAAGATGCGCATGCATGCATAAGTCATCAATTACATTACCATAACCTGGACTAATAAGGGAAACCGAATATGCACAAGACAGTAACACTCACTTGAAGTTGTAAGGAAAGAGTATTATATCTTTGTTTTGATTTAATACCAATGATCGTAGCAAGTTGGCCTCGGCTTCTTTGGCATGTTTTTCAACCGTATATGCATCTATGAGATTTGTGTTAATGAACCCAATATCACCGATTTGTCTTTTCTTCAATTTGGCGATCTTCAATCTGCATAATATAGTGAGGATAATTATAAATACATGCAATGAAAGAGCTAACCTATATAGAGAGACTTAATGACAGAAGTAGTACTACTTACAGACAGTAGCAAGTGATCGTTGTTTTATCGAGGGCCTTTTGATTGAAAATCTGGAAGAACTCCTCAAATGGAACATTCAGCAGTTCAATTCCAACGAGGTCATGCTCCGGTTTAACTCTCAGCGTCAAAGTATTCATCCCATCAGACTCTGTGCAGGTTTTCATGTACCAATCATGTAATCTTCGCATCATCATTGTTAGAGATCTTTCATCTTTGACGAGAGGCTTCCCGTAATGGTATTTGTGTTCGTCCACCTCCATGATTTCATAATGTACATCATCGGGCAGGTAATCTCCAAGATTGCTATAACCGGCCACCATCCTCGGATCATTAGCGACGATGTCTTTAGACACCTTGAGGGGGGGGCACAATTGGTTCGCTTGTTCGCCGAGCTGGGCAATTTTTTTCCCAGCTCGTCGTTCTTTTAACCTTTGATCACTGACAGTACTTCCCGACCGCTCCGCTTCGACAAATGTCTTTGCAATAATGCACTCATAGTTGCCTTTCGGCGGAGACTTTGGTGGTTTTGTCAGGGCATCCAGAGTGCGCTTCGCTTTCACCGGATCTACCTTCTCCTCCGGAGGTGGATGTTTCTTTGCTTTCACCCCTTCAAAGAAGTTCTTCACTTCGGCTCGCACGATCTTCGCGTTCTCCTCCTCGGTCCTCTCGTATGGTAACTTCTCTGGAGTCTTCAGAGAAGGACTGAATCTGTATTGCCTCCCGCCTCTGGCAGCTGTACTGCTAGACGCCGGCAGAGCAGACGGAGCGGCTGCGGCTGTCTTCTTTCCTTGCTTACGAGGCGGAGGAGAAGGACTACGACGCGCTGGAGCAGCCGGAGCGGCGGCGGGTCTCTTCCGCCCTTGCTGACGAGGCGGAGAAGGAGGAGGCTGGCTGCTCTGGCACGCCGGCGCGGGCGGAGAAGGAGGCGGAGTGCCGCCACGCACCAGAGAAGGAGGCTGATGAGTGCCTTGATCACTCGCCGGAGGAGGAGGCGGAGTGCCGCCACGCGCCGGAGAAGGAGGCCGAGTGCCCTTACTCGCCGGAGGAGGAGGCGGTGGAGGAGTGCCCTTACTCGCCGGAGGCGTCCAGTTCGGAAGGTTAATGAGCTCCTTCCGCCATAGGCACGGAGTCTTCAGAGCTAAACCCAGCCGAGTCTCCCCTTCACCGGTAGGGTGGTCAAGCTGGAGGTCCTCAAATCCCTCCGTTATTTCATCCACCATCACCCTAGCATATCCTTCTGGAATCGGCCGGCAGTGGTAGGTTGTGCCGGGTTCAGGAGGTAAAACAGAGCCAACAACCACCTTGACTTTGAAGTTCTGCCATTGTGCCATAAGGTGGCAATGTTGAGACTCCGTGATAGCATCCACGGGGTAGCTAGCAGGAGCCGTCAAGACATGCTCCGGCTGAAGCAGCTCGGTGGAAGCCACGCTGCTTCTCCGCTGAGATGGCGGGGTAGCTTCGGGGGTAGTTTCGGCATGTCGATTGCCGTCTCGTTCCTCTAGCGCTTGAACCCTTTTGTGCAGCTTCTGAATTTGGGTCTGCTCCATTTTTTCCCTCCTCTCCTGGCTTTTGTAACCGCCTGCGTCCGGAAAACCAGCCTTCCACGGAACGGAGCCTGGCGTGCCTCGTGTCCGTCCAGGGTGCTCAGGATTCCCGAGGGCCATTGTGAGCTCGTCGTTCTCTCTGTCTGGAACGAACGTCCCTTCCTGCGCTGCATCGATATATTGCCGAATCTTCTTGACTGGTATTCTCAAAAGCTCGTTCGTCCAAACGCACCTCCCTGATACAGGGTCCAAGGTTCCGCGAGCCCCAAAGAACCAAGTCCAGCAACGGTCTGTCCAGTTCATCTGTGGTTCGATCCCTTTTTCAAGCAGATCATTCTCAGCCTTGGCCCACTTAGGCAGGGCTTTGAGGTAGCCACCTGACCCCGTGCGATGGTGAAGCTTCTTCTTCGCAGCATTCTTCTTGTTTGTCGCTGACATCTTCTTACTCTTTTCCGATGTCTTGTGGGCCACAAATGCGGGCCAGTGATCTCTGATCTTCTCATACCGGCCGATGAATTTTGGTGTCTCTTCTTTATCGACAAACGTTTTCAGCTCATTCTTCCACCTCCTGAATAGGTCTGCCATCTTCTTAAGAGCATGAGACTTGATTAATTGCTCTTTAACTGGCTTCTCCGGATCCTCCTCTGGCGGTAGGGTGAAATTTGCCTTCAGCTCAGTCCAAAGATCATCTTTCTGCATATCATTGACATAAGAGACCTCAGGGTCTTCCTTCTTAGGCTTATACCATTGCTGGATGCTGATCGGGATCTTGTCCCTAACTAGAACCCCGCACTGAGCAGCAAATGCATCCTTTGTCCGGATGGGTTCAATCGGTTGGCCGTCGCGCGTGATTGCTGTGATCTCAAACCTTTCATCCGAGCGCAACTTTCTCTTCGGGCCTCGTCTCTTTACCGAAGTTGTGCTCGATCCGGAGGGCTAGAAAAAAGAAGAAAGACGAGTGTTAATTAATATGTGTACATACCAAAACAATGAATGCATCAATTAGCTAGTCAGCACAGGCTTAACTAATATATTTACATGGCCGGACTCTGTTCGGTCACCAGAGCCGTCACCACGGGCTCCTTCTTGCACCAGCATTGGGTCACCGGAGCCATCATAATCATGTCTTTCCTCCTCCACTCTTCGATCACCGTAGCCTGCTTCTTCACCCTGTTCTTCCAGACCATCATTGTCGTTAAGATACGACAAGATATCACCTCCGGCTAAGATTATGTCCCCCAACACCTCTTCTGCTTGCTCGTCTCGTCCGTGCTCCATTGTTTCTGCAAATATTACAACATGGCAATTATTACACAAACATGACAGCAGGTGGATATATTAGTGCAAACGTAGACCTAGCTTATTCCGGGTTTGGGGTGGCCTCGGCAACGCTTCAAGGGTAGGGGCGCGGCGGGAGGGGGTAGGAGACCGACATCGTTTTTTTCTAGGGTTTGGGTGTTCTCGAGAGTTTTGGTCGAGCGAGAGGGCCGGGGGGTGCTCCCGTGGTATAAGTTATCACGGTCGAGAGGGGGTATAAATATCGACCGTCCATCATGTCGAAGTTATCTGGGAGGGAGTTATATATATCGACAACGACGACATACATACATGGGAAAATAATGTTATCGGGGAGGGGGTATATCGACCCCCCCACGTGTTGAAGTTATCGGGAGGGGGTTATATCGACAACGACGACATACGTACATGGGAAAATAATATTATCGGGGAGGGGGTATATCGACCCCCCCTCGTGTTGAAGTTATCGGGAGAGGGGTATATCGACGACGACAGACCCGATAAAACATAAGAAAACGAAGAAGAAATAAAAAGAGGAGAAGAAGAAAAGGAATAGAGGAGAAGATCGAAGAAAAAAAGAAGAAAAAAAGAGGAGAAGAAGAAAGGAATAGAGGAGAGAAGAAGAAAAAATAGAATTTTTTCTATTTTTTCTTCTTCTCTTCTATTCCTTTCGTCTTCTCCTCTTCTTTTTCTTCTTTTTTCCTCTTCTTATTTATTTCTCCTCTTCTTCCTCTCCTCTTCTTCTCCTTTCTTCCTCTTCTTATTTTCCTTTTTCCTCTCATTCATAAAAAAATGTTCAAATAGAAAATTTCGAAAAAAAGTAACGGTTTTGCCTAATGCATCTTTCATATTTCATCATGTTCTATGAACAAAAAAACATCATTTCATCCACATCCATGCATACATCATATATGTGATCATCTATGAGAAAAACATCATATTCTATAAAAAATCATTACATATATATATGAACAAAAACAATCATGATAACAAGCATATATATCATCATATATATAAAAAAGCAAGCATATATATGAAAAAAAACAAGCATATCTATGAAAAAATGCTAGGGAGGGTGCCGGCCGGATCAAGGTGAGGAGGACCGCGGGGTCGGCGGCGAGGATGGCGACAGGGCAGTGAGCGCGCGCTCGGGGTAGGGGCGACGGCAGCGAAGTGCGGGGCAGGGCGACGGCGACGACGGGGACTGGCCGGGGCGGCGCGCGTCGGGACAGGGGCACGGCTGACGGCGAGGGCGCGGGCAACGGCGAGCGACGAGGAGGGCGCGGGCGTCGGCGACGACGGGCGACGGCGGGGGCGGCGGGTGGCGTCGGGGCGGCAACTGCAAGGTGAGAGTGAAAATTTCCTAAGTGTGAACTTATATAGCAAAGCCTTTAGTCCCGGTTCGTGGCACCAACCGGGACTAAAGGTGGGCATTAGTCCCGGTTGGTGCCACCAACCGGGACCAAAGGCCTCTTTTCAGCAGCCCAAAGGGCGGGAAGCGGCGGCCTTTGGTCCCGGTTGGTGGCACCAACCGGGACTAAAGGCCCCCCTTTAGTCTCGGTTGGTGCCACGAACCGGGACTAAAGGTGTGCGCTGGTGCAGGAGCGGTGCGGGCAAGTTTAGTCCCACCTCGCTAGCCGAGGGGCGCCCGCACCAGTTTAAAAGCCCCGGTGCGGCTGCTGTCTCGAACTCCTCTCTATAGCAGGCTTCTGGGCCTAACTTTGGCGCGCTGCTCGTTTAGCCTTCTAGCCCTTCTGGGCCTATATTTGCAAACCCTAGGGTTGGCAGGCCCAGCGGGCAGCGCCCCAACAAATTTTTATATAATTTTCTTCTATTTATTTCCGACTAATTTTTTTTGCTGTATTTAGTTTCTTTGTGAATATAAAAAAAATTATATAGTTTTTTTCTTTTCTGCATTATTTATTTTCTGCTATTCATTTTGTAGTGATTTTCAATTTCACCGTCACCGGTTCGTGCCACCAACCGGGTCCAAAGTTCTTTATGAAAATTATTTTTGCTTTCAATGATTTTGAACAGAAAATACTTCGATAATTTTAGTTGCATCAATTTTATATAATTTTAGTTTCAATAATACTAGAGGTTGCTTATAATGTTTTGAACAGAAAATACTTTGATAATTTTAGTTTCATAAATTTTATTTATGTTATTAAAGTTTATTTTATTTTGTTTGTACTTATATATTTTATTAAAGTTTATATTATTTTGTTTCTAATTACTTATTTATTTTATTTGTTATTTTTCATGCACCATTTTTCATGCATTTACTGATTATTTTGAGCTATAAGACCCTAAAATTGTAAAACATTTTAAATGAACTCTGAAAAGGTTGAAAGTTGGCATGGTATCATCATTTCATCCACATAGCATGTGCAAGAAAGTTGAGAGGGTTACCGCAAAAACTGGATGCACTTCGTGTACAAAACGGACAATCTCTTTCGAAGTATCAGGATTTCATACGGAAACTCGTCTGTTACAAAGGGGTTTCATTTTTTAAAACTTATTTGAACTCCTGAATTTTTGTGTGTTCAAAATGCACCATTCAAAGCCACATCATCAATTTTCAACCCTTTTTGACTTCATTTCTTATTTTTCATGCATTTAGTGATTATTTTGAGCTATAAGACCCTGAAATTGAAAAGCATTTCAAATGAACTCTGAAAAGGTTGAAAGTTGGCATGGTATCATTATTTCATCCACATAGCATGTGCAAGAAAGTTGAGAGGGTTACGGCAAAAACTGGATGCACTTCGTGTACAAAACGGACAATGGTATCATACTCGTCTGTTACAAAGTTGGCATGGTATCATCATAATAGTTGCGGGAGAAAGTCTTCACTTTTTCTTCGCTTGTGTCATTTGCTTATTGCGCCGTAACCATGGATAATCTTCATCGTTTATCAAGATGCTTGGGTCAGCCTTGACTTTGACGGGAGGAATTTCATGAAACTTTTCATAATCTTCAGACATGTTTGTCTTGCCCTCCACTCCCACAATGTCCCTTTTTCCTGAAAGAACTATGTGGCGCTTTGGCTCATCGTATGATGTATTCGCTTCCTTATCTTATCTTTTTCTCGGTCTGGTAGACATGTCCTTCACATAGATAACCTGTGCCACATCATTGGCTAGGACGAACGGTTCGTCAGTGTACCCAAGATTGTTCAGATCCACTGTTGTCATTCCGTATTGTGGGTCTACCTGTACCCCGCCTCCTGATAGATTGACCCATTTGCACTTAAACAAAGGGACCTTAAAATCATGTCCGTAGTCAAGTTCCCATATGTCCATTATGTAACCATAATATGTGTCCTTTCTCCTCTCGGTTGCTGCATCAAAGCGGACACCGCTGTTTTGGTTGGTGCTCTTTTGATCTTGGGCGATCGTGTAAAATGTATTCCCATTTATCTCGTATCTTTGTAAGTCAATACAGTCGAAGATGGTCCCCTGGACAACGAGTACAACTCATCACAAACAGTGGTGTCACCTCTGAGACGTGTTTCCAACCAACTGCTGAAAGTCCTGGTGTGTTCACATGTAATCCAGTCGTCACACTGCTCCGGGTGTTTGGAGCGCAGACTGTTCTTGTGTTCATCGACATACGGGGTCACCAAGGTAGAGTTCTGTAGAACTATGTAGTGTGCTTGAGACCAAGAATATCCGTCCCTGCATATTATTGAGTCCCCTCCAAGCATGCCTTTTCCAGTCAGTCTCCCCTCATACCGCGATTTAGGGAGACCTATCTTCTTAAGGCTAGGAATGAAGTCAACACAAAACCCAATGACATCCTCTGTTTGATGGCCCATGGAGATGCTTCCTTCTGGCCTAGCGCGGTTACGGACATATTTCTTTAGGACTCCCATGAACCTCTCAAAGGGGAACATATTGTGTAGAAATACGGGCCCCAGAATGACAATCTCGTCGACTAGATGAACTAGGACGTGCGTCATGATATTGAAGAAGGATGGTGGGAACACCAGCTCGAAACTGACAAGACATTGCGCCACATCACTCCTTAGCCTTGGTATGATTTTTGGATCGATCACCTTCTGAGAGATTGCATTGAGGAATGCACATAGCTTCACAATGGCTAATCAGACGTTTTCCGGTAGAAGCCCCCCTCAATGCAACCGGAAGCAGTTGCGTCATAATCACGTGGCAGTCATGAGACTTTAGGTTCTGGAACTTTTTCTCTGGCATATTTATTATTCCCTTTATATTGGACGAGAAGCCAGTCGGGACCTTCATACTGAGCAGGCATTCAAAGAAGATTTCTTTCTCTTCTTTCGTAAGAGCGTAGCTGGCAGGACCTTCATACTGCTTCGGAGGCATGCCGTCTTTTTCGTGCAAACGTTGCAGGTCCTCCCGTGCCTCAGGTGTATCTTTTGTCTTCCCATACACGCCCAAGAAGCCTAGCAGGTTCACGCAAAGGTTCTTCGTCACGTGCATCACGTCGATTGAAGAGCGGACCTCTAGCTCTTTCCAGTAGGGTAGGTCCCAAAATATAGATTTCTTCTTCTACATGGGTGCGTGTCCCTCAGCGTCATTCGGAATAGCTAGTCCGCCGGGACCCTTTCCAAAGATTACGTGTAAATCATTGACCATAGCAAGTACGTGATCACCGGTACGCATGGCGGGCTTCTTCCGGTGATCTGC
Organism: Aegilops tauschii subsp. strangulata; assembly: GCF_002575655.3. Lineage (NCBI taxonomy): Eukaryota > Viridiplantae > Streptophyta > Magnoliopsida > Poales > Poaceae > Aegilops > Aegilops tauschii. The sequence goes on along the minus strand of NC_053040.3, from coordinate 30,498,018 downwards.
CTCGCCTTTGAAATGCTTGCCTTTCTTTCGACATTGATGGTTGGTCGGAAGAAATCGACGATGGCCCAGGTACACATTCTTCCTGCATTTGTCCAGGTATATACTTTCAGTGTCATCTAAACAGTGCATGCATGCGTGGTATCCCTTGTTTGTCTGTCCTGAAAGGTTACTGAGAGCGGGCCAATCGTTGATGGTTACAAACAGCAACGCGTGCAGGTTAAATTCCTCCTGTTTGTGCTCATCCCGCGTACGTTCACTGTTTCCATTCCACAACTATAAAAGTTCTTCAACTAATGGCCTTAGGTACAAATCAATGTCGTTGTTGGGTTGCTTAGGGCCTTGGATGAGAACTGGCATCATAATGAACTTCCGCTTCATGCACATCCAAGGAGGAAGGTTTTACATACATAGAGTCACGGGCCAGGTGCTGTGATTGCTGCTCTGCTCCCCAAAAGGATTAATGCCATCCGCGCTTAAACCAAACCATGCGTTCCTTGGGTCAGCTGCAAACTCAGCCCAGTACTTTCTTTCGATTTTTCTCCACTGCGACCCGTCAGCGGGTGCTCTCAACTTCCCGTCTTTCTTACGGTCCTCACTGTGCCATCGCATCAACTTGGCATGCTCTTCGTTTCTGAACAGACGTTTCAACCGTGGTATTATAGGAGCATACCACATCACCTTCGTAAGAACCCTCTTCCTGGGGGGCTCGCCGTCAACATCACCAGGGTCATCTCGTCTGATCTTATACCGCAATGCACCGCATACCGGGCATGCGTTCAGATCCTTGTACGCACCGCGGTAGAGGATGCAGTCATTAGGGCATGCATGTATCTTCTGCACCTCCAATCCTAGAGGGCATACGACCTTCTTTGCTGTGTATGTACTGTCAGGCAATTCGTTATCCTTTGGAAGCTTCTTCTTCAATATTTTCAATAGCTTCTCAAATCCTTTGTCAGGCACAGCATTCTCTTCCTTCCACTGCAGCAATTCCAGTACGATACCGAGCTTTGTGTTGCCATCTGCGCAATTGGGGTACAACCCTTTTTTGTGATCCTCTAACATGCGATCGAACTTCAGCTTCTCCTTTTGACTTTCTCATTGCGTCCTTACATCGACAATGACCCGGCGGAGATCATCATCATCGGGCACTGGTTCCTCTTGATCTTCAGCAGCTTCCCCCTTGCGGCATCATTGGGCACATCGTCTGGTTCCTCTTGATCTTCAGCAGCTTCCCCCGCTGCAGCATCACCGTATTCAGGGGGCACATAGTTGTCATTGTCCTCTTCTTCTTCGCCGTCTTCCATCATAACCCCTATTTCTCCGTGCCTCATCCAAACATTGTAGTGTGGCATGAAACCCTTGTAAAGCAGGTGGGTGTGAAGGATTTTCCGGTCAGAGTAAGACTTCGTATTCCCACATATAGGGCATGGACAACACATAAAACCATTCTGCTTGTTTGCCTCAGCCACTTCGAGAAAATCATGCACGCCCTTAATGTACTCGGAGGTGTGTCTGTCACCGTACATCCATTGCCGGTTCATCTGCGTGCATTATATATAATTAAGTGTGTCAAAAACCATTACAGAACATCATGAATAGATAATTAAGTGACCAAATTAATAGAAGTTCATCATCACATTAAAACCAAAGTACATACATAGTTCTCATCTAACAACATATATATAGCTCTCCAGAGCATCTAATTAATTAAACCATACATTGAAACTATGTAAAACATTTCAATGCGAAAACAAATGCGATCATAATCGCAACCAAGGTAACAATTGATCCAACGGCATAATGATACCAAGCCTCGGTATGAATGGCATATTTTCTAATCTTTCTAATCTTCAAGCGCATTGCATCCATCTTGATCTTGTGATCATCAACGACATCCGCAACATGAAACTCCAATATCATCTTCTCCTCCTCAATTTTTTTTATTTTTTCCTTCAAGTAATTATTTTCTTCTTCAACTAAATTTAACCTCTCGACAATAGGGTCGGTTAGAATTTCCGGTTCAACCACCTCCTAGATAAATAAAATCTATGTCACGTTGGTCGGCATACTTGTCATAAACAATAAATGAACCAAATAGTTATAAAAAGATAATATATACCACATCCGAATCATAGACAGGACGAGGGCCGACGGGGGCGGATACCAAAACCATCGCACTATGTAATAAGAAGGAATAATAAAAGTAACAAAATTAGACAAGTATCTATCTAAAGTAAGAATTTTTTTCTTTCAGAAAGAAGATAAGAACAAGAGGCTCACCACGGTGGTGCTGGCGACGAGATCGGCGCGGGCGATCGACGGCGGTGAAGACGGGGACGGGACGTGACGGACCGCTAAACCTAGACAAATCTCGGGGAAAATGGAGCTCGGAGGTCGAGTTTTGAGAGGAGAAAGATTAACTAGTGTGGCTCAGACATTTCATCGAACACCTCATGTGCATAGGAGGTGAGCTAGAGCACCCAAATGCCCTCCCCTCGCCGACCAGAAGAAACAGAGCACTGTGGAGTGCTCTGCTGTGGCGATGGGGTATATATAGGCAACTCATTGGTCCCGGTTCGTGGCACCAACCGGGACTAAAGGCCTTTGGTCCTGGTTTGTGCCACGAACCGGGACCAATGCCCCCCTTTAGTCCCGGTTGGTGGCACCAACCGGGACCAAAGGCCCTGTGCTGCCCCGCGTCAAAAGTTTAGTCCCACCTCGCTAGTTGAGAGAGCTCGAGAGTGGTTTATAAGCGCTGCTGCGCCCACCCTTTCGAGCTCCTCTCAACTGCAGGCTTTCGGGCCTAACCGTTCTCTTTGCCTGTGGGGCCTACTGGGCCTTCTGCGGGCCTGAATCCTGGCCCATGGATGGGTTTCAAGTCGTATTCAGGCCGTGGTGGCCCAGTAGGTGGCATAATTTTTTTTCTCTGTTTTTTGTTTTCTCTTTTGCTTTATTTATTTTGTTTTGTTTCTACTTACAACAAAAAACTTATTTATTTTATTCCATTTTGTTTCTAATTACTTATGTATTTTACTTTATTTATTTTATTTTTATTTATTTTACTGCTGCTATTTTTATTTATTTTACTGCTGCTATTTTTATTTAATTTATTAAGGTTTATTTATTTTAGTTACTATAGTTTATTTTATTTTATTTTATTAAGGTTTATTTCATTTTATTTTATTAAGGTTTATTTATTTTTATTTATTTTATTTACTATAAAAAAGTGAACATAGATGCGCCTATAGAGAATATTCAACCTAAGTTCATAATAAATTTCTATGAAATTCAAAGAAATTTACTGTGAATTTAGGTCAAATTCCCTGTATAAGGGCATCTATTTTCACTTTGAGAGGAGCTCAACAAAGCAGAGAGGGACGGACTTATAAACAGGTGTGAGCGCCCTTCGGTTGGCGAGGTGGGACTAAACTCTGACCCCTACTAGGACCAACCCTTTAGTCCTGGTTTGTGGTATGAACCCGGACTAAAGGGTGAGCCTCTGGTCCCGGTTCAAGCCACCAACCGGGACCAATGGTGGTGGGCCAGGAGCGAGGCCCATTGGTCCCGGTTTGTCCCACTAACCGGGACCAACGGGGCCGGACGAACCAGGACCAATGCCCCCACGAGGCCCGGCAGGCCCCTGGCCGCACGAACCAGGACCAATGCTCACATTAGTCCCGGTTCGTGACTGAACCGGGACTAATGTGAATATTGCCCTGTGACAAAAGCCCAGTTTTCTACTAGTGTTCTCCCACGACCTGCCAGTCTCATCTCTCATCTTCTAATCTCTCTCTCCCGATCCAGAACGACCCCGGCGGTCCCCGTCTCCCGACTCCCGCGACCACCCTGATACGTCTCAGTCGTATCTATAATTTTTGATTGTTCCATGCCAATATTATACAACTTTCATATACTTTTGGCAACTTTTTATATTATTTTTGGGACTAACATATTGACCCAGTGCCTAGTGCCAGTTCCTGTTTGTTGCATGTTTTATGTTTTGCAGAAACCCCATATCAAACGGAGTCCAAACGGGATAAAAACGGACGGAGAATTATTTTGGAATATTGTGATTTTTGGGAAGTAAAATCAACGCGAGACGGTGCCCGAGGTGGCCACGAGGGTGGGGCCCACGCCCACTCCAGGTGGGCGCGCCCCCACCCTCGTGGGCCCCTCGTAAGGCGGTTGATGCTCTACTTTGGCCTCAAGAAAGCTAATTTTTGGAAAAAGATCTGGGGGAAGGTTTCAATCCAATCGGAGTTACGGATCTCCAGATATAAAAGAAATGGTGCCAGGGCAGAATCCTAGAGCGCAGAAACAGAGAGAGACAGGGAGACAGATCCAATCTCGGAGGGGATCTCGCCCCTCCCATGCCATGGAGACCAAGGACCAGAGGGGAAACCCTTCTCCCATCTAGGGAGGAGGTCAAGGAAGAAGAAGGAGGAGGGGGGCTCTCTCTCCCTTGCTTCCGGTGGCGCCGGAGTGCCACCGGGGGCCATCATCATCACCGCAATCTTCACCAACAACTTCACCGCCATCATCACCAACTCTTCCCCCCTCTATGCAGCGGTGTAACCTCTCTCTTACCCGCTGTAATCTCTACTTAAACATGGTGCTCAACGCTATATATTATTTCCCAATGATGTATGGCTATCCTATGATGTTTGAGTAGATCCGTTTTGTCCTATGGGTTATTTGATGATCAAGATTGGTTTGAGTTGCATGTTTTATTATTGGTGCTGTCCTATGGTGCTCTCCGTGTCGCGCAAGCATGAGGGATCCCCGCTGTAGGGTGTTGCAATACGTTCATGATTCGCTTATAGTGGGTTGCGTGAGTGACTGAAACACAAACCCGAGTAAGGGGGTTGTTGCGTATGGGATAAAGAGGACTTGATGCTTTAATGCTATGGTTGGGTTTTACCTTAATGATATTTAGTAGTTGCGGATGCTTGCTAGAGTTCCAATCATAAGTGCATATGATCCAAGTAGAGAAAGTATGTTAGCTTATGCCTCTCCCTCAAATAAAATTGCAATAATCATTACCGGTCTAGTTATCGATTGCCTAGGGACAAATAACTTTCTCGTGACAAAAAGCTCTCTACTAAAACTAATTTAGTTGTGTCTTCATCTAAACAGCCCCTAGCTTTTATTTACGCGCTCTTTATTATCTTGCAAACCTATCCAAAAACACCTACAAAGTACTTCTAGTTTTATACTTGTTCTAGGTAAAGCGAACGTCAAGCGTGCGTAGAGTTGTATCGGTGGTCGATAGAACTTGAGGGAATATTTGTTCTACCTTTAGCTCCTCGTTGGGTTCGACACTCTTATTTATCGAAAGAGGCTACAATTGATCCCCTATACTTGTGGGTTATCAAGACCTTTTTCTGGCGCCGTTGCCGGGGAGCAATAGCGTGGGGTGAATATTCTTGTGTGTGCTTGTTTGCTTTATCACTAAGTAATTTTTATTTGTTGTTCTTAGTTGTTCTCTATTTTTAGTTATGGATATAGAACACGAAATACCAAAAAATTAGGTGTACTTGCTACTCATGGAGATGAGGAACCTCCTAAAGCCCTCGATGCTCATTATGTGTTAGATATTATGTACTACTTTGATAATCCTGAGAAAACCCCATTCAACTTTGTAATGGGAGTAACGTTGGATCAACGTGAATACTTTAGGGATTATCGCTTGACACAAAAAGGGAAACTATTATGGGATCAAATTAGTATGTTGAAATGGTATGCTCGGCAAGTATGCTTGAGTTATGATTATACTTGTTGCTCTAGGATGAAGGCTCCACACCTTCCCTTTTCATGCAAATTTAATGATGATAAAACCTTGGCTTCTTATGCTAATGGTATATATGATTACTATGATGTGGAACAAATAGAAGAATTTGTTGCTTTTAAGGGTGCTTATGAAATTGAATCTTTGTTTGAAAAGTATGAAGCTTTTGATGATGATGTTTATAGGCCTGAAAATTTTGCTATATTGAAATATTCCTATGATAATTATGAATATAATTCCTATATTAATGCGCTTATTGAGAAAGTCTCCGCTGTCCAAGAAGAGACTAATATTTTGCAGGAATCTATGAAAGAAGAAGTTGATGAAACCGTGAGCTCATTGGATGAAAAAGATGATGAGGAGAGCGAAGAACAAAAGGAGGAAGAGTGGATTAGCTACCCATGCCCACCTTCTAATGAGAGTAACACTTCAACTCATACATTGTTTAATGTCCCTTCGTGCTTATTGAAGGATGATTGCTATGATGACTACTATGATCCCGTTGATTCTTTTGAAATATCCCTTTTTGATGATGCTTGCTATGCTTCTGGCCAAGATGCCAATATGAATTATGCTTATGGAGATGAACTTGCTATAGTTCCTTATGTTAAACATGAAATTGTTGCTATTGCAACCACGCATGACAGTCCTATTATCTTTTTGAATTCTCCAAACTACACTATATCGGAGAAGTTTGCCCTTATTAAGGATTATATTGATGGCTTGCGTTTTACTACTACACATGATGATTTTGATAGATATAATATGCATGTGATTGGTGCTCCTACTTGCAATTATTATGAGAGAGGAACTACATCTGCGCCTCTCCATGTTTCCAATATGATAAAATTGCAAGAAATTGTGTATACTATGCATTGGCCTTTACTATGTGTGCATGAATTGTTCTTTTATGACATGCCGATGCATAGGAAGAGAGTTAGACTTCGTCATTGCTTGATATATGTTTCTTTGTGGTAACTACTAAATTCTAAATCATTGTTGATTCAAATTGGCTTTGATATACCTTGGGATCCGGGTGGATCCATTACTTGAGCACTATATGCCTAGCTTAATGGCTTTAAAAAAAGCACTGCCAGGGAGACAACCCGGAAGTTTTAGAGAGTCATTTATTTCTATTGAGTGCTTTTATATAGTTTAAAAATAAAATAAATAAAGAGGGGAACCCAAAACTTTTTCAAAAAGGGAAGTGAAAGTGAGAGAGACAAGCATTGTTGAAGTGGGAGCTAGCCTTGAACTTTGTTCATGCTCACGGAAACTTTGTGAATCTTGATTACAGAAACTTTTCAATAAAAATAATTATCCTCTTGTACAATTCCATTGTATTATAAAAATAATGTGCCAAGGTTTGCCTTTAGGATGTTTACAATGCTTGTTGGTTTGTACGGTGCAAGACAGAAACTTTGGCTGTAGTGCACGATTTTTCATTTTTTACTGGAACGTCAAATGGTTCTGAAACTTTTTGCACTCTCTTTCTATACAAAGTTTTTATTTTTCCTAATTTTGGCAGAATTGTTCAAGTATCAGAAGTATGGTGAATGTTCAGATTATTACAGACTGTTCTGTTTTAGACAGATTCTGTTTTTGATGTATAGTTTGCTTGTTTTAATGAAACTATCAATTTTTATCAGTGGATTAAGCCATGAAAAAGCTATATTACAGTAGACACAATGCAAAAACAAAATATGAATTGGTTTGAAACAGTACTTAGAATAGTGATTTGCTTTATTATACTAACGGATCTTACCGAGTTTTCTGTTGAAGTTTTGTGTGGATGAAGTGTTCGATGATTGAGAAGGTCTCGAGGTGAGAAGAAGGAAGAGAGGCAAGAGCTCAAGCTTGGGGATGCCCAAGGCACCCCAAGTAAATATTCAAGGAGACTCAAGCGTCTAAGCTTAGTGATGCCCCGGAAGGCATCCCCTCTTTCTTCAACAAGTATCGGTATGTTTTCGGATTCGTTTCGTTCATACGATATGTGCAAATCTTGGAGCGTCTTTTGCTTTTAGTTTTAATTTTTCTTTTATGCACCATGCTGGTACACTAGTAGAAAAAGGGTCAAATGTGAAGCACATTAGTGCCGGTTTGATTTTGAGCCGGCACTAATGTGTCCATTAGTGCCGGTTCCAACGGCTAGGCGGGCGGAGATCATTAGTACCGGTTCGTGAGCAACCTTTTGTACCGGTTCGTGTCACGAACCGGTACTAATGATGCTGCGTCAGGCTGTGGTCAGGCTGGGGCCCCACGGGCACCTTTAGTACCGGTTCGTGCCATGAACCGGTACTATAGTTTCTTAGTAAGCTGTTTTTTAGTCCCACCTCGCGAAGAGAGAGGCACTAGGAGCGGTTTATAAGCCCTGAGTGCGGAGACGATGAAGGAGAGGCGCAATGCTCATCTGCACGTTGCTTAGCTTTAAGCCTTGAGGAATAGTGTAGACTGCACGGAGCTATGTGCAGTGCAGTTTGCACTATTCCAAAAGGCATGAAGCTAATTAACGAGCATTGTGCCTCTTTTTTATCTTTAATAACTTATTACAACTCCGGCCTTCTTGTGTTACGGCAAAAACTGGACGCACTTCGTGTACAAACTGGACAATCTCTTTCGAAGTATCAGGGTTTCTGACGAGAACTCATCTGTTACATGGGCACTTCATTTTTTTAAACTTATTACAACTCCAGACTTTTTTGCGTTCCGTACACACCATTCAAAGCGACGTCATCAATTTCCAATACGTTCTGACATCATTTGCTGTTTTTCAGTCATTTGAACTCCAGCCTATTTTTGCATTCAGTATGCATCATTCAAAGCGACGTCATCAATTTCCAACACGTTCTGACATCATTTGCTATTTTTAAGTCATGTACTGATTTGTTTAGAGAGCTAAATGACGGTGAAATTGAAAATCACTACAAAATGAACTCTGAAAATGTTCGAACTTGGCATGGTATCATCATTTCGCCCGCATAGCATGTGCAAAAGAGTAGAGAGGGTCACGGCGAAAACTGGACGCACCTCGTGTACAAACTGGACAATCTCTTTCGGAGTATCAGGGTTCCAGACGAGAACTCATCTGTTACACGAGCACTTCAATGTTTCTTAAACTTATTTGAACTCCAGCCTATTTTTGCGTTTAGTATGCATCATTCAAAGCAACGCCATCAATTTCCAACACGTTCTGACATCATTTGTTGTTTTTCAGTCATTTACCGATTTGTTTAGGGAGCTAAATGACGGTGAAATTGAAAATCACTACAAAATGAACTCTGAAAATGTTGGAACTTAGCATGGTATCATCATTTCGCCCGCATAGCATGTGCAAAAGAGTAGAGAGGGTCACGGCGAAAACTGGACGCACCTCGTGTACAAACTGGACAATCTCTTTCGGAGCATCAGGGTTTCGGACGAGAACTCATCTGTTACACGGGCACTTCAATGTTTTTTAAACTTATTTGAACTCCAGCCTATTTTTGCGTTCAGTATGCATCTTTCAAAGCGACGCCATCAATTTCCAACACGCTCTGACATCATTTGCTGTTTTTCAGTCATTTACCGATTTGTTTAGGGAGCTAAATGACGGTGAAATTGAAAATCACTACAAAATGAACTCTGAAAATGTTCGAACTTGGCATGGTATAATCATTTCGCCCGCATAGCATGTGCAAAAGAGTAGAGAGGGTCACGGCGAAAACTGGACGCGCCTCGTGTACAAACTGGACAATCTCTTTCGGAGTATCAGGGTTTCAGACGAGAACTCATCTGTTACACGAGCACTTCAATGTTTTTTAAACTTATTTGAACTCCAGCCTATTTTTGCGTTCAGTATGCATCATTCAAAGCAACGCCATCAATTTCCAACACGTTCTGACATCATTTGTTGTTTTTCAGTCATTTACCGATTTGTTTAGGGAGCTAAATGATGGTGAAATTGAAAATCACTACAAAATGAACTCTGAAAATGTTGGAACTTAGCATGGTATCATCATTTCGCCAGCATAGCATGTGCAAAAGAGTAGAGAGGGTCACGGCGAAAATTGGACGCACCTCGTGTACAAACTGGACAATCTCTTTCGGAGCATCAGGGTTTCGGACGAGAACTCATCTGTTACATGGGCACTTCAATGTTTTTTAAACTTATTTGAGCTCCAGCCCATTTTTGCGTTCAGTATGCATCTTTCAAAGCGACGTCATCAATTTCCAACACGTTCTGACATCATTTGCTGTTTTTCAGTCATTTACCGATTTGTTTAGGGAGCTAAATGACGGTGAAATTGAAAATCACTACAAAATGAACTCTGAAAATGTTCGAACTTGGCATGGTATCATCATTTCGCCCGCATAGCACTTGCAAAAGAGTAGAGAGGGCCACGGCGAAAACTGGATGCACCTCGTGTACAAACTGGACAATCTCTTTCGGAGTATCAGGGTTTCGGACGAGAACTCATCTGTTACACGGGCACTTCAATGTTTTTTAAAATTATTTGAACTCCAGCCTATTTTTGTGTTCAGTATGCATCATTCAAAGCGACGTCATCAATTTCCAACACGTTCTGACATCATTTGCTGTTTTCAGTCATTTACCGATTTGTTTGGAGAGCTCAATGACGGTGAAATTGAAAATCACTACAAAATGAACTCTGAAAATGTTCGAACTTGGCATGGTATCATCATTTCGCCCACATAGCATGTGCAAAAGAGTAGAGAGGTCACGGCAAAAACTGGACGCACCTCGTGTAGAAACTGGAAAATCTCTTTCGGAGTATCAGGGTTTCGGACGAGAACTCATCTGTTACACGGGCACTTCAATGTTTTTTAAACTTATTTGAACTCCGGCCTATTTTGCGTTCAGTATGCATCATTCAAAGCGACGTCATCAATTTCCAACACGTTCTGACATCATTTGTTGTTCTTCAGTCATTTACCGATTTGTTTAGAGAGCTAAATGACGGTGAAATTGCAAATCACTACAAAATGAACTCTGAAAATGTTGGAACTTGGCATGGTATCATCATTTCGCCCGCATAGCATGTGCAAAAGAGTAGAGAGGGTCACGGCGAAAACTGGACGCACCTCGTGTACAAACTGGACAATCTCTTTCGGAGTATCAGGGTTTCGGACGAGAACTCATCTGTTAGACGGGCACTTCAATGTTTTTTAAACTTATTTGAACTCCAGCCTATTTTTGCGTTCAGTATGCATCTTTCAAAGCGACGGCATCAATTTCCAACACGTTCTGACATCATTTGCTGTTTTTCAGTCATTTACCGATTTGTTTAGGGAGCTAAATGACGGTGAAATTGAAAATCACTACAAAATAAACTCTGAAAATGTTAGAACTTGGCATGGTATCATCATTTCGCCCGCATAGCATGTGCAAAAGAGTAGAGAGGGTCACAGCGAAAACTGGACGCACCTCGTGTACAAACTGGACAATCTCTTTCGGAGTATCAGGGTTTCGGACGAGAACTCATCTGTTACACGGGCACTTCAATGTTTTTTAAACTTATTTGAACTCCAACCTATTTTTGCGTTCAGTATGCATCATTCAAAGCAACGCCATCAATTTCCAACACGTTCTGACATCATTTGCTGTTTTTTAGTCATTTACCGATTTGTTTAGAGAGCTAAATGACGGTGAAATTGCAAATCACTACAAAATGAACTCTGAAAATGTTGGAACTTGGCATGGTATCATCATTTCGCCCGCATAGCATGTGCAAAAGAGTAGAGAGGGTCACGGCGAAAACTGGACGCACCTCGTGTACAAACTGGACAATCTCTTTCGGAGCATCAGGGTTTCGGACGAGAACTCATCTGTTACATGGGCACTTCAATGTTTTTTAAACTTATTTGAGCTCCAGCCCATTTTTGCGTTCAGTATGCATCTTTCAAAGCGAGATCATCAATTTTCAACACGTTCTGACATCATTTGCTGTTTTTCAGTCATTTACCGATTTGTTTAGGTAGCTAAATGACGGTGAAATTGAAATCACTACAAAATGAACTCTGAAAATGTTCAAACTTGGCATGGTATCATCATTTTGCCCGCATAGCACTTGCAAAAGAGTAGAGAGGGTCACGGCGAAAACTGGATGCACCTCGTGTACAAACTGGACAATCTCTTTCGGAGTATCAGGGTTCCGGACGAGAACTCATCTGTTACACGGGCACTTCAATGTTTTTTAAACTTATTTGAACTCCAGCCTATTTTTGTGTTCAGTATGCATCATTCAAAGCGACGTCATCAATTTCCAACACGTTCTGACATCATTTGCTGTTTTCAGTCATTTACCGATTTGTTTGGAGAGCTCAATGACGGTGAAATTGAAAATCACTACAAAATGAACTCTGAAAATGTTCGAACTTTGCATGGTATCATCATTTCGCCCACATAGCATGTGCAAAAGAGTAGAGAGGTCACGGCAAAAACTGGACGCACCTCGTGTAGAAACTGGAAAATCTCTTTCGGAGTATCAGGGTTTCGGACGAGAACTCATCTGTTACACGGGCACTTCAATGTTTTTAAAACTTATTTGAACTCCGGCCTATTTTGCGTTCAGTATGCATCATTCAAAGCGACGTCATCAATTTCCAACACGTTCTGACATCATTTGTTGTTCTTCAGTCATTTAGCGATTTGTTTAGAGAGCTAAATGACGGTGAAATTGAAAATCACTACAAAATGAACTCTGAAAATGTTGGAACTTGGCATGGTATCATCATTTCGCCCGCATAGCATGTGCAAAAGAGTAGAGAGGGTCACGGCGAAAACTGGACGCACCTCGTGTACAAACTGGACAATCTCTTTCGGAGTATCAGGGTTTCGGACGAGAACTCATCTGTTACACGGGCACTTCAATGTTTTTTAAACTTATTTGAACTCCAGCCTATTTTTGCGTTCAGTATGCATCTTTCAAAGCGACGCCATCAATTTCCAACACGTTTTGACATCATTTGCTGTTTTTCAGTCATTTACCGATTTGTTTAGGGAGCTCAATGACGGTGAAATTAAAAATCACTACAAAATAAACTCTGAAAATGTTAGAACTTGGCATGGTATCATCATTTCGCCCGCATAGCATGTGCAAAAGAGTAGAGAGGGTCACGGCGAAAACTGGACGCACCTCGTGTACAAACTGGACAATCTCTTTCGGAGTATCAGGGTTTCGGACGAGAACTCATATGTTACATGGGCACTTCAATTTTTTTAAACTTATTTGAACTCCAGCCTATTTTTGTGTTCAGTATGCATCATTCAAAGCGACGTCATCAATTTCCAACACGTTCTGACATCATTTGCTGTTTTTCAGTCATTTACCGATTTGTTTAGAGAGCTAAATGACGGTGAAATTGCAAATCACTACAAAATGAACTCTGAAAATGTTGGAACTTGGAATGGTATCATCATTTCGCCCGCATAGCATGTGCAAAAGAGTAGAGAGGGTCACGGCGAAAACTGGACAATCTCTTTCGGAGTATCAGGGTTTCGGACGAGAACTCATCTGTTACACGGGCACTTCAATGTTTTTTAAACTTATTTGAACTCCGGCCTATTTTTGCGTTCAGTATGCATCATTCAAAGCGACGTCATCAATTTCCAACACGTTCTGACACCATTTGCTGTTTTTCAGTCATTTACCGATTTGTTTAGAGAGCTAAATGACGGTGAAATTGAAAATCACTACAAAATGAACTCTGAAAATGTTAGAACTTGGCATGGTATAATCATTTCGCCCGCATAGCATGTGCAAAAGAGTAGAGAGGGTCACGGCGAAAACTGGACGCACCTCGTGTACAAACTGGACAATCTCTTTCGGAGTATCAGGGTTTCAGACGAGAACTCATCTGTTACACGAGCACTTCAATGTTTTTTAAACTTATTTGAACTCCAGCCTATTTTTGCGTTCAGTATGCATCATTCAAACAACGCCATCAATTTCCAACACGTTCTGACATCATTTGTTGTTTTTCAGTCATTTACCGATTTGTTTAGGGAGCTAAATGATGGTGAAATTGAAAATCACTACAAAATGAACTCTGAAAATGTTGGAACTTATCATGGTATCATCATTTCGCCCGCATAGCATGTGCAAAAGAGTAGAGAGGGTCACGGCGAAAACTGGACGCACCTCGTGTACAAACTGGACAATCTCTTTCGGAGCATCAGGGTTTCGGACGAGAACTCATCTGTTACATGGGCACTTCAATGTTTTTTAAACTTATTTGAGCTCCAGCCCATTTTTGCGTTCAGTATGCATCTTTCAAAGCGACGTCATCAATTTCCAACACGTTCTGACATCATTTGCTGTTTTTCAGTCATTTACCGATTTGTTTAGGGAGCTAAATGACGGTGAAATTGAAAATCACTACAAAATGAACTCTGAAAATGTTCGAACTTGGCATGGTATCATCATTTCGCCCGCATAGCACTTGCAAAAGAGTAGAGATGGTCACGGCGAAAACTGGATGCACCTCGTGTACAAACTGGACAATCTCTTTCGGAGTATCAGGGTTTCGGACGAGAACTCATCTGTTACACGGGCACTTCAATGTTTTTTAAACTTATTTGAACTCCAGCCTATTTTTGTGTTCAGTATGCATCATTCAAAGCGACGTCATCAATTTCCAACACGTTCTGACATCATTTGCTGTTTTCAGTCATTTACCGATTTGTTTGGAGAGCTCAATGACGGTGAAATTGAAAATCACTACAAAATGAACTCTGAAAATGTTCGAACTTGGCATGGTATCATCATTTCGCCCACATAGCATGTGCAAAAGAGTAGAGAGGTCACGGCAAAAACTGGACGCACCTCGTGTAGAAACTGGAAAATCTCTTTCGGAGTATCAGGGTTTTGGACGAGAACTCATCTGTTACACGGGCACTTCAATGTTTTTTAAACTTATTTGAACTCCGGCCTATTTTGCGTTCAGTATGCATCATTCAAAGCGACGTCATCAATTTCCAACACGTTCTGACATCATTTGTTGTTCTTCAGTCATTTACCGATTTGTTTAGAGAGCTAAAAGACGGTGAAATTGAAAATCACTACAAAATGAACTCTGAAAATGTTGGAACTTGGCATGGTTTCATCATTTCGCCCGCATAGCATGTGCAAAAGAGTAGAGAGGGTCACGGCGAAAACTGGACGCACCTCGTGTATAAACTGGACAATCTCTTTCGGAGTATCAGGGTTTCGGACGAGAACTCATCTGTTAGACGGGCACTTCAATGTTTTTTAAACTTATTTGAACTCCAGCCTATTTTTGCGTTCAGTATGCATCTTTCAAAGCGACGCCATCAATTTCCAACACGTTCTGACATCATTTGCTGTTTTTCAGTCATTTACCGAGTTGTTTAGGGAGCTAAATGACGGTGAAATTGAAAATCACTACAAAATAAACTCTGAAAATGTTAGAACTTGGCATGGTATCATCATTTCGCCCGCATAGCATGTGCAAAAGAGTAGAGAGGGTCACAGCGAAAACTGGACGCACCTCGTGTACAAACTGGACAATCTCTTTCGGAGTATCAGGGTTTCGGACGAGAACTCATCTGTTACACGGGCACTTCAATGTTTTTTAAACTTATTTGAACTCCAACCTATTTTTGCGTTCACTTTGCATCATTCAAAGCAACGCCGACAATTTCCAACACGTTCTGACATCATTTGCTGTTTTTCAGTCATTTACCGATTTGTTTAGAGAGCTAAATGACGATGAAATTGCAAATCACTACAAAATGAACTCTGAAAATGTTGGAACTTGGAATGGTATCATCATTTCGCCCGCATAGCATGTGCAAAAGAGTAGAGAGGGTCACGGCGAAAACTGGACAATCTCTTTCGGAGTATCAGGGTTTCGGACGAGAACTCATCTGTTACACGGGCACTTCAATGTTTTTTAAACTTATTTGAACTCCGGCCTATTTTTGCGTTCAGTATGCATCATTCAAAGCGACGTCATCAATTTCCAACACGTTCTGACACCATTTGCTGTTTTTCAGTCATTTACCGATTTGTTTAGAGAGCTAAATGACGGTGAAATTGAAAATCACTACAAAATGAACTCTGAAAATGTTAGAACTTGGCATGGTATAATCATTTCGCCCGCATAGCATGTGCAAAAGAGTAGAGAGGGTCACGGCGAAAACTGGACGCACCTCGTGTACAAACTGGACAATCTCTTTCGGAGTATCAGGGTTTCAGACGAGAACTCATCTGTTACACGAGCACTTCAATGTTTTTTAAACTTATTTGAACTCCAGCCTATTTTTGCGTTCAGTATGCATCATTCAAACAACGCCATCAATTTCCAACACGTTCTGACATCATTTGTTGTTTTTCAGTCATTTACCGATTTGTTTAGGGAGCTAAATGATGGTGAAATTGAAAATCACTACAAAATGAACTCTGAAAATGTTGGAACTTATCATGGTATCATCATTTCGCCCGCATAGCATGTGCAAAAGAGTAGAGAGGGTCACGGCGAAAACTGGACGCACCTCGTGTACAAACTGGACAATCTCTTTCGGAGCATCAGGGTTTCGGACGAGAACTCATCTGTTACATGGGCACTTCAATGTTTTTTAAACTTATTTGAGCTCCAGCCCATTTTTGCGTTCAGTATGCATCTTTCAAAGCGACGTCATCAATTTCCAACACGTTCTGACATCATTTGCTGTTTTTCAGTCATTTACCGATTTGTTTAGGGAGCTAAATGACGGTGAAATTGAAAATCACTACAAAATGAACTCTGAAAATGTTCGAACTTGGCATGGTATCATCATTTCGCCCGCATAGCACTTGCAAAAGAGTAGAGAGGGTCACGGCGAAAACTGGATGCACCTCGTGTACAAACTGGACAATCTCTTTCGGAGTATCAGGGTTTCGGACGAGAACTCATCTGTTACACGGGCACTTCAATGTTTTTTAAACTTATTTGAACTCCAGCCTATTTTTGTGTTCAGTATGCATCATTCAAAGCGACGTCATCAATTTCCAACACGTTCTGACATCATTTGCTGTTTTCAGTCATTTACCGATTTGTTTGGAGAGCTCAATGACGGTGAAATTGAAAATCACTACAAAATGAACTCTGAAAATGTTCGAACTTGGCATGGTATCATCATTTCGCCCACATAGCATGTGCAAAAGAGTAGAGAGGTCACGGCAAAAACTGGACGCACCTCGTGTAGAAACTGGAAAATCTCTTTCGGAGTATCAGGGTTTTGGACGAGAACTCATCTATTACACGGGCACTTCAATGTTTTTTAAACTTATTTGAACTCCGGCCTATTTTGCGTTCAGTATGCATCATTCAAAGCGACGTCATCAATTTCCAACACGTTCTGACATCATTTGTTGTTCTTCAGTCATTTACCGATTTGTTTAGAGAGCTAAAAGACGGTGAAATTGAAAATCACTACAAAATGAACTCTGAAAATGTTGGAACTTGGCATGGTTTCATCATTTCGCCCGCATAGCATGTGCAAAAGAGTAGAGAGGGTCACGGCGAAAACTGGACGCACCTCGTGTACAAACTGGACAATCTCTTTCGGAGTGTCAGGGTTTCGGACGAGAACTCATCTGTTAGACGGGCACTTCAATGTTTTTTAAACTTATTTGAACTCCAGCCTATTTTTGCGTTCAGTATGCATCTTTCAAAGCGACGCCATCAATTTCCAACACGTTCTGACATCATTTGCTGTTTTTCAGTCATTTACCGAGTTGTTTAGGGAGCTAAATGACGGTGAAATTGAAAATCACTACAAAATAAACTCTGAAAATGTTAGAACTTGGCATGGTATCATCATTTCGCCCGCATAGCATGTGCAAAAGAGTAGAGAGGGTCACAGCGAAAACTGGACGCACCTCGTGTACAAACTGGACAATCTCTTTCGGAGTATCAGGGTTTCGGACGAGAACTCATCTGTTACACGGGCACTTCAATGTTTTTTAAACTTATTTGAACTCCAACCTATTTTTGCGTTCACTTTGCATCATTCAAAGCAACGCCATCAATTTCCAACACGTTCTGACATCATTTGCTGTTTTTCAGTCATTTACCGATTTGTTTAGAGAGCTAAATGACGATGAAATTGCAAATCACTACAAAATGAACTCTGAAAATGTTGGAACTTGGCATGGTATCATCATTTCGCCCGCATAGCATGTGCAAAAGAGTAGAGAGGGTCACGGCGAAAACTGGACGCACCTCGTGGACAAACTGGACAATCTCTTTCGGAGCATCAGGGTTTCGGACGAGAACTCATCTGTTACATGGGCACTTCAATGTTTTTTAAACTTATTTGAGCTCCAGCCCATTTTTGCGTTCAGTATGCATCTTTCAAAGCGACATCTTCAATTTCCAACACGTTCTGACATCATATGCTGTTTTTCAGTCATTTACCGATTTGTTTAGGTAGCTAAATGACGGTGAAATTGAAAATCACTACAAAATGAACTCTGAAAATGTTCGAACTTGGCATGGTATCATCATTTCGCCCGCATAGCACTTGCAAAAGAGTAGAGAGGGTCACGGCGAAAACTGGATGCACCTCGTGTACAAACTGGACAATCTCTTTCGGAGTATCAGGGTTTCGGACGAGAACTCATCTGTTACACGGGCACTTCAATGTTTTTTAAACTTATTTGAACTCCAGCCTATTTTTGTGTTCAGTATGCATCATTCAAAGCGACGTCATCAATTTCCAACACGTTCTGACATCATTTGCTGTTTTCAGTCATTTACCGATTTGTTTGGAGAGCTCAATGACGGTGAAATTGAAAATCACTACAAAATGAACTCTGAAAATGTTCGAACTTGGCATGGTATCATCATTTCGCCCACATAGCATGTGCAAAAGAGTAGAGAGTTCACGGCAAAAACTGGACGCACCTCGTGTAGAAACTGGAAAATCTCTTTCGGAGTATCAGGGTTTCGGACGAGAACTCATATGTTACACGGGCACTTCAATGTTTTTTAAACTTATTTGAACTCCGGCCTATTTTGCGTTCAGTATGCATCATTCAAAGCGACGTCATCAATTTCCAACACGTTCTGACATCATTTGTTGTTCTTCAGTCATTTACTGATTTGTTTAGAGAGCTAAATGACGGTGAAATTGAAAATCACTACAAAATGAACTCTGAAAATGTTGGAACTTGGCATGGTATCATCATTTCGCCCGCATAGCATGTGCAAAAGAGTAGAGAGGGTCACGGCGAAAACTGGACGCACCTCGTGTACAAACTGGACAATCTCTTTCGGAGTATCAGGGTTTCGGACGAGAACTCATCTGTTACACGGGCACTTCAATATTTTTTAAACTTATTTGAACTCCAGCCTATTTTTGCGTTCAGTATGCATCTTTCAAAGCGACGCCATCAATTTCCAACACGTTTTGACATCATTTGCTGTTTTTCAGTCATTTACCGATTTGTTTAGGGAGCTCAATGACGGTGAAATTGAAAATCACTACAAAATAAACTCTGAAAATGTTAGAACTTGGCATGGTATCATCATTTCGCCCGCATAGCATGTGCAAAAGAGTAGAGAGGGTCACGGCGAAAACTGGACGCACCTCGTGTACAAACTGGAAATCTCTTTCGGAGTATCAGGGTTTCGGACGAGAACTCATCTGTTACATGGGCACTTCAATGTTTTTTAAACTTATTTGAACTCCAACCTATTTTTGCGTTCAGTATACATCATTCAAAGCAACGTCATCAATTTCCAACACGTTCTGACATCATTTGCTGTTTTTCAGTCATTTACCGATTTGTTTAGAGAGCTAAATGACGGTGAAATTGCAAATCACTACAAAATGAACTCTGAAAATGTTGGAACTTGGAATGGTATCATCATTTCGCCCGCATAGCATGTGCAAAAGAGTAGAGAGGGTCATGGCGAAAACTGGACAATCTCTTTCGGAGTATCAGGGTTTCGGACGAGAACTCATCTGTTACATGGGCACTTCAATGTTATTTAAACTTATTTGAACTCCGGCCTATTTTTGCGTTCAGTATGCATCATTCAAAGCGACGTCATCAATTTCCAACACGTTCTGACACCATATGCTGTTTTTCAGTCATTTACCGATTTGTTTAGAGAGCTAAATGACGGTGAAATTGAAAATCACTACAAAATGAACTCTGAAAATGTTAGAACTTGGCATGGTATCATCATTTCGCCCGCATAGCATGTGCAAAAGAGTAGAGAGGGTCACGGCGAAAACTGGACGCACCTCGTGTACAAACTGGACAATCTCTTTCGGAGTATCAGGGTTTCGGACCAGAACTCATCTGTTACATGGGCACTTCAATGTTTTTTAAACTTATTTGAACTCCAGCCTATTTTTGCGTTTAGTATGCATCATTCAAAGCGACGTCATCAATTTCCAACACGTTCTGACATCATTTGCTGTTTTTTCAGTCATTTACCAATTTGTTTAGGGAGCTAAATGATGGTGATATTGAAAATCACCACAAAATGAACTCTGAAAATGTTGGAACTTGGCATGGTATCATCATTTCGCCCGCATAGCATGTGCAAAAGAGTAGAGAGGGTCATGGCAAAAACTGGACGCACCTCGTGTACAAACTGGACAATCTCTTTCGGAGTATCAGGGTTTCGGACGAGAACTCATCTGTTAGACGGGCACTTCAATGTTTTTTAAACTTATTTGAACTCCAGCCTATTTTTGCGTTCAGTATGCATCTTTCAAAGCGACGCCATCAATTTCCAACACGTTCTGACATCATTTGCTGTTTTTCAGTCATTTACCGATTTGTTTAGGGAGCTAAATGACGGTGAAATTGAAAATCACTACAAAATAAACTCTGAAAATGTTAGAACTTGGCATGGTATCATCATTTCGCCCGCATAGCATGTGCAAAAGAGTAGAGAGGGTCACAGCGAAAACTGGACGCACCTCGTGTACAAACTGGACAATCTCTTTCGGAGTATCAGGGTTTCGGACGAGAACTCATCTGTTACACGGGCACTTCAATGTTTTTTAAACTTATTTGAACTCCAACCTATTTTTGCATTCAATATGCATCATTCAAAGCAACGCCATCAATTTCCCACACGTTCTGACATCATTTGCTGTTTTTCAGTCATTTACCGATTTGTTTAGAGAGCTAAATGACGATGAAATTGCAAATCACTACAAAATGAACTCTGAAAATGTTGGAACTTGGCATGGTATCATCATTTCGCCCGCATAGCATGTGCAAAAGGGTAGAGAGGGTCACGGCGAAAACTGGACGCACCTCGTGGACAAACTGGACAATCTCTTTCGGAGCATCAGGGTTTCGGACGAGAACTCATCTGTTACATGGGCACTTCAATGTTTTTTAAACTTATTTGAGCTCCAGCCCATTTTTGCGTTCAGTATGCATCTTTCAAAGCGACATCTTCAATTTCCAACACGTTCTGACATCATTTGCTGTTTTTCAGTCATTTACCGATTTGTTTAGGTAGCTAAATGACGGTGAAATTGAAAATCACTACAAAATGAACTCTGAAAATGTTCAAACTTGGCATGGTATCATCATTTCGCCCGCATAGCACTTGCAAAAGAGTAGAGAGGGTCACGGCGAAAACTGGATGCACCTCGTGTACAAACTGGACAATCTCTTTCGGAGTATCAGGGTTTCGGACGAGAACTCATCTGTTACACGGGCACTTCAATGTTTTTTAAACGTATTTGAACTCTAGGCTATTTTTGTGTTCAGTATGCATCATTCAAAGCGACGTCATCAATTTCCAACACGTTCTGACATCATTTGCTGTTTTCAGTCATTTACCGATTTGTTTGGAGAGCTCAATGACGGTGAAATTGAAAATCACTACAAAATGAACTCTGAAAATGTTCGAACTTGGCATGGTATCATCATTTCGCCCACATAGCATGTGCAAAAGAGTAGAGAGTTCACGGCAAAAACTGGACCCACCTCGTGTAGAAACTGGAAAATCTCTTTCGGAGTATCAGGGTTTCGGACGAGAAATCATATGTTACACGGGCACTTCAATGTTTTTTAAACTTATTTGAACTCTGGCCTATTTTGCGTTCAGTATGCATCATTCAAAGCGACGTCATCAATTTCCAACACGTTCTGACATCATTTGTTGTTCTTCAGTCATTTACCGATTTGTTTAGAGAGCTAAATGACGGTGAAATTGAAAATCACTACAAAATGAACTCTGAAAATGTTGGAACTTGGCATGGTATCATCATTTCGCCCGCATAGCATGTGCAAAAGAGTAGAGAGGGTCACGGCGAAAACTGGACGCACCTCGTGTACAAACTGGACAATCTCTTTCGGAGTATCAGGGTTTCGGACGAGAACTCATCTGTTACACGGGCACTTCAATATTTTTTAAACTTATTTGAACTCCAGCCTATTTTTGCGTTCAGTATGCATCTTTCAAAGCGACGCCATCAATTTCCAACACGTTTTGACATCATTTGCTGTTTTTCAGTCATTTACCGATTTGTTTAGGGAGCTCAATGACGGTGAAATTGAAAATCACTACAAAATAAACTCTGAAAATGTTAGAACTTGGCATGGTATCATCATTTCGCCCGCATAGCATGTGCAAAAGAGTAGAGAGGGTCACGGCGAAAACTGGACGCACCTCGTGTACAAACTGGACAATCTCTTTCGGAGTATCAGGGTTTCGGACGAGAACTCATCTGTTACACGGGCACTTCAATGTTTTTTAAACTTATTTGAACTCCAACCTATTTTTGCGTTCAGTATACATCATTCAAAGCGACGTCATCAATTTCCAACACGTTCTGACATCATTTGCTGTTTTTCAGTCATTTACCGATTTTTTTAGAGAGCTAAATGACGGTGAAATTGCAAATCACTACAAAATGAACTCTGAAAATGTTGGAACTTGGAATGGTATCATCATTTCGCCCGCATAGCATGTGCAAAAGAGTAGAGAGGGTCATGGCGAAAACTGGACAATCTCTTTCGGAGTATCAGGGTTTCGGACGAGAACTCATCTGTTACACGGGCACTTCAATGTTTTTTAAACTTATTTGAACTCCGGCCTATTTTTGCGTTTAGTATGCATCATTCAAAGCGACGTCATCAATTTCCAACACGTTCTGACACCATTTGCTGTTTTTCAGTCATTTACCGATTTGTTTAGAGAGCTAAATGACGGTGAAATTGAAAATCACTACAAAATGAACTCTGAAAATGTTAGAACTTGGCATGGTATCATCATTTCGCCCGCATAGCATGTGCAAAAGAGTAGAGAGGGTCACGGCGAAAACTGGACGCACCTCGTGTACAAACTGGACAATCTCTTTCGGAGTATCAGGGTTTCGGACGAGAACTCATCTGTTACATGGGCACTTCAATGTTTTTTAAACTTATTTGAACTCCAGCCTATTTTTGCGTTTAGTATGCATCATTCAAAGCGACGTCATCAATTTCCAACACGTTCTGACATCATTTGCTGTTTTTTCAGTCATTTACCAATTTGTTTAGGGAGCTAAATGATGGTGATATTGAAAATCACCACGAAATGAACTCTGAAAATGTTGGAACTTGGCATGGTATCATCATTTCGCCCGCATAGCATGTGCAAAAGAGTAGAGAGGGTCATGGCGAAAACTGGACGCACCTCGTGTTCAAACTGGACAATCTCTTTCGGAGTATCAGGGTTTCGGACGAGAACTCATCTGTTACACGGGCACTTCAATGTTTTTTAAACTTATTTGAACTCCAGCCTATTTTTGCGTTCAGTATGCATCTTTCAAAGCGACGTCATCAATTTCCAACACGTTCTGACATCATTTGCTGTTTCTCAGTCATTTACCGATTTTTTTAGGGAGCTTAATGACGGTGAAATTGAAAATCACTACAAAATAAACTCTGAAAATGTTGGAACTTGGCATGGTATCATCATTTCGCCCGCATAGCATGTGCAAAAGAGTAGAGAGGGTCACGGCAAAAACTGGACGCATCTCGTGTACAAACTGGACAATCTCTTTCGGAGTATCAGGGTTTCGGACGAGAACTCATGTGTTACACGGGCACTTCAATGTTTTTTAAACTTATTTGAACTCTAGCCTATTTTTGCATTCAGTATGCATCATTCAAAGAGACGTCATCAATTTCCAACACGTTCTGACATCATTTGCTGTTTTTCAGTCATTTACCGATTTGTTTAGAGAGCTAAATGACGGTGAAATTGAATATCACTACAAAATGAATAGCAGAAAAGAAATAATGCAGAAAAGAAAAAAACTATATAATTTTTTATATTCACAAAGAAACTAAATACAGCAAAAAAAATTACTCGGAAATAAATAGAAGAAAATTATATAAAAAATTGTTGGGGCGCTGCCCGCTGGGCCTGCCAACCCTAGGGTTTGCAAATACAGGCCCAGAAGGGCCAGCAGGCTCAACGGGCAGCGCGCCAAAGTTAGGCCCAGAAGCCTGCTAAAGAGAGGAGTTCGAGACAGCAGCCGCGCCGGGGCTTTTAAACTGGTGCGGGCGCCCCTCGGCTAGCGAGGTGGAACTAAACTTGCCCGCATCGCTCCTGCGCCAGCGCACACCTTTAGTACCGGGTCGTGGCTCCAACCGGTACTAAAGGCCCCTCCTATATATATGGCACTGACGAAAAATTCAGTTTCATCGACCACCACTTCTTCTCCAACTACTTCGCGCGACATCACCGCCGCCCTCGCCGCCCCCGCCGCGCGTCGTCGCCCCCGCCGCCCGTCGTCGCCGTCACCGCCGTCGCCGTCACCGCCCGTCGTCGCCGTCACCGCCTGTTGGAAATATGCCCTAGAGGCAATAATAAATAGGTTATTATTATATTTCCTTGTTCATGATAATCGTTTATTATCCATGCTAGAATTGTATTGATAGGAAACTCAGATACATGTGTGGATACATAGACAACACCATGTCCCTAGTAAGCCTCTAGTTGACTGGCTCGTTGATCAATAGATGGTTACGGTTTCCTGACCATGGACATTGGATGTCGTTGATAACGGGATCACATCATTAGGAGAATGATGTGATGGACAAGACCCCAATCCTAAGCCTAGCACAAGATCGTGTAGTTCGTTTGCTCAGAGCTTTTCTAATGTCAAGTATCATTTCCTTAGACCATGAGATTGTGCAACTCCCGAATACCGTAGGAATGCTTTGGGTGTACCAAACGTCACAACGTAACTGGGTGGCTATAAAGGTGCACTACAGGTATCTCCGAAAGTGTCTGTTGGGTTGGCACGAATCGAGACTGGGATTTGTCACTCCGTGTAAATGGAGAGGTATCTCTGGGCCCACTCGGTAGGACATCATCATAATGTGCACAATGTGACCAAGGAGTTGATCACGGGATGATGTGAGTTACGGAACGAGTAAAGAGACTTGCCGGTAACGAGATTGAACAAGGTATCGGGATACCGACGATCGAATCTAGGGCAAGTAACATACCGATAGACAAAGGGAATTGTATGCGGGATTGATTGAATCCCCGACATCATGGTTCATCCGATGAGATCATCGTGGAACATGTGGGCGCCAACATGGGTATCCAGATCCCGCTGTTGGCTATTGACCGGAGAACGTCTCGGTCATGTCTGCATGGTTCCCGAACCCGTAGGGTCTACACACTTAAGGTTCGATGACGCTAGGGTCATAGGGAAAGCATGTACGTGGTTACCGAATGTTGTTCGGAGTCCCGGATGAGATCCCGGACGTCACGAGGAGTTCCGGAATGGTCCGGAGGTAAAGATTTATATATGGAAAGTTGTTGTTCGGGTTCCGGGAAAAGTTCGGGTTTTTCGGTATTGTATCGGGAAGCTTCCAGAAGGTTCCGGAGGATTCCGGAAAGGTCTGGAGGTCCGGAAAATGTTCCACCACGTCCAATGCAGCAGCATGGGCTGTAAGGGGGCGCCCTAGCCTTAATGGGCCAGGGGCACCAGCCCCCCCAAGGCCCATGCGCATGGGAGAGGGGAAACCCTAAAGGGGAGGGCCTCCACTTGACTTGGGAGGCACTCCTCCCCCCTTTGGCCGCCGCCCCCAACCCTAGATGAGATCTAAGGGGGCCGGCCCCCCTCTCCTCCCACCTATAAATAGTGGAGGGGTGGGAGGGCAGCCACCACCCAAGTTCTGGCGCAGCCCTTCCCCTCTACCAAGTCCTCCTCCTCTCCTGCGGTGCTTGGCGAAGCCCTGCAGGATTGCCACGCTCCTCCACCACCACCACGCCGTCGTGTTGCTGCTGGATGGAGTCTTCCCCAACCTCTCCCTCTCTCCTTGCTGGATCAAGGCGTGGGAGACGTCACCGGGCTGCACGTGTGTTGAACGAGGAGGCACCGTTCTTCGGTGCTTAGATCGGAATCAACCGCGATCTGAATCGCTACGAGTACGACTCCTTCATCCGCGTTCTTGCAACGCTTCTGCATCGCGATCTACAATGGTATGTAGATGCACTCCCCTTCCCCTTGTTGCTAGATTACTCCATAGATTGATCTTGGTGATGCATAGAAAATTTTGAATTTCTGCTACGTTCCCCAACAGTGGCATCATGAGCTAGGTCTATTCGTAGTTTCTATGCACGAGTAGAACACAAAGTAGTTGTGGGCGTTGATGTTGTCAATTCTTCTTGCCGCTACTAGTCTTATCTTGTTTCGGCGGCATTGTGGGATGAAGCGGCCCGGACCGACCTTACACGTACGCTTACGTGAGACAGGTTCCACCGACTGACATGCACTAGTTGCATAAGGTGGCTAGCGGGTGTCTGTCTCTCCCACTTTAGTCGGAACGGATTCGATGAAAAGGGTCCTTATGAAGGGTAAATAGAAATTGGCATATCACGTTGTGGTTTTACGTAGGTAAGAAACGTTCTTGCTAGAAACCTATACAAGCCACGTAAAAACTTGCAACAACAATTAGAGGACGTCTAACTTGTTTTTGCAGCATGTGCTATGTGATGTGATATGGCCAGAAGATGTGATGAATGATATATGTGATGTATGAGATTGATCATATTCTTGTAATAGGAATCACGACTTGCATGTCGATGAGTATGACAACCGGCAGGAGCCATAGGAGTTGTATTTATTTTTTGTATGACCTGCGTGTCATTGAATAACGCCATGTAAATTACTTTACTTTATTGCTAAGCGCGTTAGCCATAGAAGTAGATGTAATCGTTGGCGTGACAACTTCATGAAGACACAATGATGGAGATCATGATGATGGAGATCATGGTGTCATGCCGGTGACAAAGATGATCATGGTGCCCCGAAGATGGAGATCAAAGGAGCAAAATGATATTGGCCATATCATGTCACTATTTGATTGCATGTGATGTTTATCATGTTATGCATCTTATTTGCTTAGAACGACGGTAGTAAGTAAGATGATCCCTTATAAAAATTTCAAGAGACGTGTTCCCCCTAACTGTGCACCGTTGCGAAGGTTCGTTGTTTCGAAGCACCACGTGATGATCGGGTGTGATAGATTCTAACGTTCGAATACAACGGGTGTTGACGAGCCTAGCATGTACAGACATGGCCTCGGAACACATGCAAAACACTTAGGTTGACTTGACGAGCCTAGCATGTACAGACATGGCCTCGGAACACAAGAGAGCGAAAGGTCGAACATGAGTCGTATAGCAGATACGATCAACATGGAGATGTTCACCGATGATGACTAGTCCGTCTCACGTGATGATCGGACACGGCCTAGTTTGACTCGGATCATGAATCACTTAGATAACTAGAGGGATGTCTATCTGAGTGGGAGTTCAATAATCAGATGAACTTCATTATCATGAACATAGTCAAAAAGTCTTTGCAAATTATGTCATACGCTTTAGTTCTACTGTGTAAGATACGTTCCTAGAGAAAATTTAGTTGAAAGTTGGTAGTAGCAATTATGCGGACTGGGTCCGTAAACTGAGGATTGTCCTCATTGCTGCACAGAAGGCTTATGTCCTTAATGCACCGCTCGGTGTGCTGAACCTCAGCGTCGTCTGTAGATGTTGCGAAACATCTGACATACACGTTTTGATGACTACGTGATAGTTCAGTGCGTAATGCTAACGGTTTAGAATTGTGGCACCAAAGACGTTTTTGAAACGTCGCAGAACATATGAGATGTTCCGAAGACTGAAATTGGGATTTCAGACTAATGCCCACGTCAAGAGGTATGAGACCTCTGACAAGTTTCTTAAGCCTGCAAACTAAGCGAGAAAAGCTCAATCGTTGAGCATGTGCTCAGATTGTCTGAGTACCACAATCACTTGAATCGAGTAGGAGTTAATCTCCCAGATGAGATAGTGATGGTTCTCCATAGTCACTGTCACCAAGCTAGTAGAGCTTCGTGATGAACTATAACATATCAGGGATAGACATGATGATCCTTGAGCAACTCGCGATGTTTGACACCGCGAAAGTAGAAATCAAGAAGGAGCATCAATTGTTGATGGTTAGTAAAACCACTAGTTTCTACAAGGGCAAGGGCAAAAGGGATACTTCATGAAACAGCAAATCGTTTGCTGCTCCAGTGAAGAATTCCAAGGTTGAACCCAAACCCAAGGCTAAGGGCTTCTGTAATGAGGGAAACGGTCACTGAAGCAAAACTGCCCTAGATACTTGGTAGATGAGAAGGCAGGCAAGGTCGACAGAAGTATATTGGATATACATTATATGAATGTGTACTTTACTAGTACTCCTAGCAGCACCATGGTATTAGATACCGGTTCGGTTGCTAAGTGTTAGTAACTCGAAATAAAAGCTGCGGAATAAACGGAGACTAGCTAAAGGTGAGATGACGATATGTGTTGGAAGTGTTTCCAAGGTTGATGTGATCAAGCATCGCATGCTCCCTCTACCATCGAGATTTGGTGTTTGCGTTGAGCATGATTGGATTATGTTTATCACAATACGGTTATTCATTTAAGGAGAATAATGGTTACTCTGTTTATTTGAATAATACCTTCAATGGTCTTGCACCTAAAATGAATCTCGATCGCAGTGATACACATGTTCGTGCCAAAAGATATAAAATAGTAATGATAGTTCCACATACTTGTGGCACTGCCATTTGAGTTATATTGGTATGGAATGCATGAAGAAGCTCCATGTAGATGGATCTTTGGACTCACTCGTTTTTGAAAAGATTGAGACATGCGAACCATGTCTATTGGTATATATGCATGAAGAAACTCCATGCAGATGGATCGTTTGGACTCACTTGATTTTGAATCACCCGAGACATGCAAATCATACCACATGGGCAAGATGACTGAAAGTCCTCGTTTTCAGTAAGATGGAACAAGAGAGCAACTTATTGGAAGTAATACATTTTGATGTATGCAGTCCAATGAGTGCTGAGGCATGCAGTGGATATCGTTATGTTCTTACTTCACAGATGATTTGAGTAGATGCTGAGTGTATTTACTTGATGAAACACAAGTCTGCATTATTGAAAGGTTCAAGTAATTTCAGAGTGAATTTGAAGATCGTCGTGACAAGAGGATAAAATGTCTGTGATATGATCATAGAGATTGAGTATCTGAGTTACGAGTTTGGCACACAATTAAGACATTGTGGAAAGTGTTTCACAATTAATACCGCCTGGAACACCATAGTGTGATGGTGTGTCCGAACATCATAACTGCACCCTATTGGATCTGGTGCTTACCATGATGTCTCTTATCAAATTACCACTATCGTTTATGGGTTAGGCATTAGAGACAACCGCATTCACTTTAAAAGGGGCACCACGCAATTCCGTTGAGACGACACCGTTTAGAGAAACCTAAGTTGTCGTTTCTTAAAAGTTTGGGGCTGCGATGCTTATGTGAAAAAGTTCCAGGCTGATAAGCTTGAACCCAAAGCGGATAAATGCGTCTTCATAGAATACCCAAAAACAGTTGGGTATACCTCCTATTTCAGATCTGGAAGCAAAAGTAATTGCTTCTAGAAACGGGTTCTTTCTCGAGGAAAAGTTTCTCTCGAAAGAATTGAGTGGGAGGATGGTGGAGACTTGATGAGGTTATTGAACCATAACTTCAACTAGTGTGTAGCAGGGCACAAGAAGTTGTTCCTATGGCACCTACACCAATTGAAGTGGAAGCTTATGATAGTGATCATGAAACTTCGGATCAAGTCACTACCAAACCTCGTAGGACGACGAGGATGCGTACTACCTCAGAGTGGTACGTGATCCTGTCTTGGAAGTCATGTTGCTAGACAACAATGAACCTACGAGCTATGGAGAAGCGATGGTGGGCCCATATTCCGACAAATGGTTAAAAGCCATGAAATCCGAGATAAATGGATCTTTGAGAAGAAGACGGACGTGGACGGTAATGTTACCGTCTATGAAGCTCGACTTGTGGCAAAGAGTATTTCCACGAGTTCAAGGAGTTGACTACGATGAGATTTTCTCATCCGTAGCGATGCTTAAGTCCGTCGGAATCATGTTAGCATTAGCTGCATTTATGAAATCTGGCAGATGGATGTCAAAACAAGTTTCCTTACCAGTTTTCGTAAGGAAAGGTTGTATGTGATACAATCAGAAAGGTTTTGTCGATCCTAAGGATGCTAAAAGGTATGCTAGCTCCAGCGATCCTTCCATGGACTAGAGCAAGCATCTCGGAGTCAGAATATACGCTTTGATGGAGTGATCAAAGTTTTTTGGGTTTTTACAAAGTTTGTTAGAAACTTGTATTTACAATAAAGTGAGTGGGAGCGCTACAACATTTCTGATAAGTATATGTGAATGACATATTGTTGATCCGAAATGATGTAAAATTTCTGGAAAGCATAAAGGGTTGTTTGAAAGGAGTTTTTCAAAGGAAGACCTGGATAAAAGCTGCTTACATATTGGGCATCAAGATCTATAGAGATAGACCAAGACGCCCGATGATACTTTCAAAGAATGCACACCTTGACATGATTTTGAAAGAGTTCAAAATAGATCACCAAAGAAGGAGTTGTTGGTTGTGTTACAAGGTGTGAGTATTGAGTAAGACTCAAGACCCGACCACAGCAGAAGAGAGAGAAAGGACGAAGGTCGTCCCCTATGCTTTAGACGTAGGCTCTATAGTATGCTATGTTGTGTACCGCACACGTAGTGTGCCTTGCCATGAGTTGGTCAAGAGGGTACAATAGTGATCCGGGAAAGGATCACATGACAGCGGTCGAACTTATCCTTAGTACCTAGTGGACTAAGGAATTTTCTCGATTATGGAGGTGAAAGGGAGTTCGTCGTAAAGGGTTACGTCGATGCGAACTTTGACACTAATCCGGATGACTCTGAGTAGTAAACCGGATTTGTATAGTAGAGCAATTATTTGAAATGGCTCCAAATAGCGCGTGGTAGCATCCACAAGCTGACACAGATATTCGTAAAGCACACGGATCTGAAAGGTTCAGACCCGTTGACTAATAACCTCTCTCACAAGAATAACATGATCAAACCAGAACTCATTGAGTGTTAATCACATAGTGATGTGAACTAGATTGTTGACTCTAGTAAACTCTTTAGATGTTGGTCACATGGTGATGTGACCTGTGAATGTTAATCACATGGTCATGTGAACTAGATTATTGACTCTAGTGCAAGTGGGAGACTGTTGGAAATATGCCCTAGAGGCAATAATAAATAGGTTATTATTATATTTCCTTGTTCATGATAATCGTTTATTATCCATGCTAGAATTGTATTGATAGGAAACTCAGATACATGTGTGGATACATAGACAACACCATGTCCCTAGTAAGCCTCTAGTTGACTGGCTCGTTGATCAATAGATGGTTACGGTTTCCTGACCATGGACATTGGATGTCGTTGATAACGGGATCACATCATTAGGAGAATGATGTGATGGACAAGACCCCAATCCTAAGCCTAGCACAAGATCGTGTAGTTCGTTTGCTCAGAGCTTTTCTATTGTCAAGTATCATTTCCTTAGACCATGAGATTGTGCAACTCCCGAATACCGTAGGAATGCTTTGGGTGTACCAAACGTCACAACGTAATTGGGTGGCTATAAAGGTGCACTACAGGTATCTCCGAAAGTGTCTGTTGGGTTGGCACGAATCGAGACTGGGATTTGTCACTCCGTGTAAACGGAGAGGTATCTCTGGGCCCACTCGGTAGGACATCATCATAATGTGCACAATGTGACCAAGGAGTTGATCACGGGATGATGTGAGTTACGGAACGAGTAAAGAGACTTGCCGGCAACGAGATTGAACAAGGTATCGGGATACCGACGATCGAATCTAGGGCAAGTAACATACCGATAGACAAAGGGAATTGTATACGGGATTGATTGAATCCCCGACATCGTGGTTCATCCGATGAGATCATCGTGGAACATGTGGGCGCCAACATGGGTATCCAGATCCCGCTGTTGGTTATTGACCGGAGAACGTCTCGGTCATGTCTGCATGGTTCCCGAACCCGTAGGGTCTACACACTTAAGGTTCGATGACGCTAGGGTCATAGGGAAAGCATGTACGTGGTTACCGAATGTTGTTCGGAGTCCCGGATGAGATCCCGGACGTCACGAGGAGTTCCGAAATGGTCCGGAGGTAAAGATTTATATATGGGAAGTTGTTGTTCGGGTTCCGGGAAAAGTTCGGGTTTTTCGGTATTGTATCGGGAAGCTTCCAGAAGGTTCCGGAGGATTCCGGAGGGGTCCGGAGGTCTGGAAAATGTTCCACCACGTCCAATACAGCAGCATGGGCTGTAAGGGGGCGCCCTAGCCTTAATGGGCCAGGGGCACCAGCCCCCCCAAGGCCCATGCGCATGGGAGAGGGGAAACCCTAAAGGGGAGGGCCTCCACTTGACTTGGGAGGCACTCCTCCCCCCTTTGGCCGCCGCCCCCAACCCTAGATGAGATCTAAGGGGGCCGGGCCCCCCTCCTCCCACCTATAAATAGTGGAGGGGTGGGAGGGCAGCCACCACCCAAGTTCTGGCGCAGCCCTTCCCCTCTACCAAGTCCTCCTCCTCTCCTGCGGTGCTTGGCGAAGCCCTGCAGATTGCCACGCTCCTCCACCACCACCACGCCGTCGTGTTGCTGCTGGATGGAGTCTTCCCCAAGCTCTCCCTCTCTCCTTGCTGGATCAAGGCGTGGGAGACGTCACCGGGCTGCACGTGTGTTGAACGCGGAGGCACCGTTCTTCGGTGCTTAGATTGGAATCAACCGCGATCTGAATCGCTACGAGTACGACTCCTTCATCCGCGTTCTTGCAACGCATCCGCATCGCGATCTACAATGGTATGTAGATGCACTCCCCTTCCCCTCGTTGCTAGATTACTACATAGATTGATCTTGGTGATGCGTAGAAAATTTTGAATTTCTGCTACGTTCCCCAACACCGCCGTCGCCGTCACCGCCGTCGCCGTCACCGCCCATCGTCGCCGTCACCGCCGTCGCCCGCGCCGCCCGTCGCCGCCGCCCCGTACCACGTCGCCGTCTCGATCGCGCCGTCGCCCCCGGCCTGCCGCTCGTCGTCGCGCCGTCGCCCCCGGCCTGCCGCTCGTCGTCGCGCCGTCCCCGTCGCATCGCCGTCTCGCGCCGCCGCCCGTATGCCGCCGCCCCCCGCTCGTACACACACACACAGACACACACACACACACACACACACATATATATTGTTTTTACTTATTTTCTGTTTTCTGTTGTTTAGATTAATGTTAGATAAATTACGTAGATAAGAATGTTAGAATGTTAATGTTAGATGAATTATATGGAAAAGATGTTAAATATTAATGTCAATTTTAGATGAATTAGCTAGATATTAATTAGGTTTATATATGAGATTTGAACTAGTTGAATTAATATAACTAGTTTATTTTTAGTATGAAAATTAATAGAACAAGTTTATTTTTAGTAAGAAAATTTAGGTATATGAGATTATTTAAACTAGTTGAATTAATATAACTAGTTTATTTTTAGTAAATGCTTAGTTGAACTAGTTGAATTAGTAGAACTAGTTTATTTTTAGTAAGAAAATTTAGGTATATGAGATTTGATGATCCAATCTAAAATATTACTATATATATATAGCTACTTTATATATTTTAGTAAGAAAATTAATAGAACTAGTTTATTTTTAGTAAATTCTTAGTTGAATTAGTTGAATTAATAGAACTAGTTTATTTTTAGTAAGAAAATTTAGATATCTGAGATTTGATGATCTAATTAAAATATTACTATATGGAACTAGCTACTTTTATTTTAGTAAGAAAATTAATAGAACACGTTTATTTTTATTAAATGCTTAGTTGAATTAGTTGAATTAATAGAACTAGTTGAACTAATAGAATTAGTTGAATTAGTTGAATTAATAGAACTAACAAGTGTTTAATGTTTCACCTATATGAACATAGGAAATGTCGTCTGACGACGAAAAAGATTTCATTAAGTGCGAATTTTGTGAAGACGAGCGCGGCCTGTGCGACAGAAATTTCCTTGTTGATGATAGGCGCTTCAGCATCAAGCTGGATGAGACCTTCGAAGTGGATACAGTAAGTCACAACGACAAGTCTTTTTTCGTAATTAAGCATGACTTATATATGCTTCATTTGCTTCAACTTATAATTTTAAATTTTCACTATTCTACTAGCGCATCCCCTGCCATGCAAGAATTTTTGTCTTGGATAAGATAGGTTTCAGTGCTGTGGAAACTATGGAGATAAAGAGAGTTTACCTGAAGACCGAGCATGTTGGTTATACTTTTCAACGTCAAATTATACAATGCAGACACGTACACCTATTTTGAATGCAAAACTTGGCAAGCACTATGCATGGCTTATGCATTTGAGCCTGATATGGTTATCACCTTTGATATTCATCCGGAAGATGATATTGAAGGTAATAGAGATGTCTGGGTCGATGTGCAGACGCCTCCAGTTCTACCATTATGTGAGTTTCTCAACCATATTTATGTCTTCGATATTGTTTATTCAAAAATAGTTGACAACTAATTTCTATTGACAGCTTATTTCCATTCAAGCAAACATGTCCGGCGCTTGGTAGACAGGACCTACTACTGTCCCGGAGCTGAACTAAACTGCGAGGAGATAAGTCATTATGTTTCATGGCTTGAGGATCTTGATGCTGTTAAGAGAAATCATTTTCCTGAATTTGAAAATCTTAGTACTCAAAACGTGCGACCAATAGTGATCGTATTGAACTACGGTCACATGTATTTAGGAAAGATGGTAAGATTTTTACTATTAGTCCTCAGTGCATCTTTTGCATACATCATTTTTCAAGCTAAACTTTCATTGCTAAGTATATTAATTAGTATACGATGTTCTTCAACAGGGACTCCCGATGACAGTTGTGCCTCAGTGGATCGAGACTAAAGGTCGCATGTCAATTGTTAGCTTATGGCCAAGATATCCTACAGTGCACATGAGTGCATTCAGGATTTCTGAAAGCGATGAATGCTTAATAGTGAAAGATTGGAGCAAAATTGTTAACGATCGCAGAGAAGTACTAGGGGGCAGCAATCAGAAGCGCATCCCACGATTAGGAGACAGGTTCATCTGCATGCTCCAATATGATGAATCAGGAGAGCTATACATGTTCTATACTAAGTGATCTAAGTAATATGGATATGGCATATACTTGATCACTTAGCTAGGATCCACATGTATCCAGTCGAAACTAATCTGCGGTACTTTCACCTAATGATTTAACAACTCCTTATAATGTAAAACAATCACTAAATTAAATTGAAAACACAAAACTAAAGGAAAAATAAAAATTTAAACCAAAACACACCCAAACATTTAGTACCGGTTGGTGTTACCAACCGGTACTAATGTCCTACACGCACCCGGGCCTGGCTCGTGCCACATGGTGGCACGTTAGCACCGGTTCGTGCCAAACCGGTACTAAAGGGGGGGCCTTTAGTCTCCACTCCATAGTGCCGGTTGCAGAACCGGCACTAAAGGCCCTTACGAACCTGTGATAAAGGCCGGTTCTGCACTAGTGGTATTAGATAGTCATTGGTTGATTTATAGAATGCTCTTTGCACTTCACTTATATTCTTTGAGTATGGCTTTATAGAATGCATCATGTGCTTCACTTATATCATTTGAAGTTTGGATTGCCTGTTTCTCTTCACTTAGACAACTGCCATTTGTAGAATGCTCTTTTGCTTCATTTATATTTGTTAGAGCGTGGGCATATCTTTTGTAGAAAGAATTAAACTCTCTTGCTTCACTTATATCTATTTAGAGCGATGACAGGAACTGGTCATTCACATGGTTAGTCATAAAATCCTACATAAAACTTGTAGATCACTGAATATGATATGTTTGATTCCTTGCAATAGTTTTCGATATAAAGATGGTGATATTAGAGTCATGCTAGTGGGTAGTTGTGGATTGTAGAAATACTTGTGTTGAGGTTTGTGATTCCCGTAGCATGCATGTATGGTGAACCGTTATGTAACGAAGTTGGAGCATGAGGTATTTATTGATTGTCTTCCTTATGAGTGGCGGTCGGGGACGAGCGATGGTCTTTTCCTACCAATCTATCCCCCTAGAAGTATGCACGTAGTACTTTGTTTCGATGACTAATAGATTTTTGCAATAAGTATGTGAGTTCTTTATGACTAATATTGAGTCCATGGATTAAACGCACTCTCAACCTTCCATCATTGGTAGCCTCTTCGGTACCGTGCATTGCCATTTCTCACCTCGAGAGTTGGTGCAAACTTCGCCGGTGCATCCAAACCCCGTGATATGGTACGCTCTGTTACACATAAGCCTCATTATATCTTCCTCAAAACAGCCACCATACCTACCTATTATGGCATTTCCATAGCCATTCCGAGATATATTGCCACGCAACTTCCATCATCATCATATACATGACTTGAGCATTTATTGTCATATTGCTTTGCATGATCGTAAGATAGCTAGCATGATGTTTTCATGGCTTGTCCGTTTCTTGATGCCATTGCTACGCTGGATCATTGCACATCCCGGTACACCGCCGGAGGCATTCATATAGAGTCATATCTTTGTTCTAGTATCGAGTTGTAATATCGAGTTGTAAGTAAATAAAAGTGTGATGATCATCATTATTAGAGCATTGCCCCAGTGAGGAAAGGATGATGGAGACTATGATTCCCCCATAAGTCGGGATGAGACTCCGGACGAAAAAAATAAAAAAATAAAAAAAGAGAAAGGCCAAAAAAAGAAAAAAATGAGAGAAAAAGAGAGAAGGGGCAATGTTACTATCCTTTTTCCACACCTGTGCTTCAGAGTACGTAGCACCATGTTCTTCATATAGAGAGACTCTTGAGTTATCACTTTCATATACTAGTGGGAATTTTCATTATAGAACTTGGCTTGTATATTCCAACGATGGGCTTCCTCAAATGCCCTAGGTCTTCATGAGCAAGCAAGTTGGATGCACACCCACTTAGTTTCAGTTTGAGCTTTCATACACTTATAGCTCTTAGTGCATCCGTTGCATGGCAATCCCTACTCACTCACATTGATATCTATTGATGGGCATCTCCATAGCCCGTTGATACGCCTAGTTGATGTGAGACTATCTTCTCCTTTTTTGTCTTCTACACAACCTCCACCATCATATTCTATTCCACCTATAGTGATATGTCCATGGCTCACGCTCATGTATTGCGTGAAAGTTGAAAAGGTTTGAGAACGTCAAAAGTATGAAACAATTGCTTGGCTTGTCATCGGGGTTGTGCATAATGTGAATATTTTGTGTGAAGAAGATGGAGCATAGCCAGACTATATGATTTTGTAGGGATAACTTTCTTTGGCCTTGTCATTTTGTGATTTTTGAGAAGTAAAATCAACGCGAGTCGGTGCCCGAGGTGGCCACGAGGGTGGGGCCCACGCCCACTCCAGGTGGGCGCCCCCCACCCTCGTGGACCCCTCATAAGGCGGTTGATGCTCTACTTTGGCCGCAAGAAAGCTAATTTTTGGAAAAAGAGCTGGGCGAAGGTTTCAATCCAATCGGAGTTACGGATCTCCAGATATAAAAGATATGGTGCCAGGGCAGAATCCTAGAGCGCAGAAACACAGAGAGACAGGGAGACAGATCCAATCTCGGAGGGGCTCTCGCCCCTCCCATGCCATGGAGACCAAGGACCAGAGGGGAAACCCTTCTCCCATCTAGGGAGGAGGTCAAGGAAGAAGAAGGAGGAGGGGAGCTCTCTCTCCCTCGCTTCCGGTGGCGCCGGAGTGCCACCGGGGGCCATCATCATCACCGCAATCTTCACCAACAACTTCACCGCCATCATCACCAACTCTTCCCCCCTCTATGCAGTGGTGTAACCTCTCTCTTACCCGCTGTAATCTCTACTTAAACATGGTGCTCAACGCTATATATTATTTCCCAATGATGTATGGCTATCCTATGATGTTTGAGTAGATCCGTTTTGTCCTATGGGTTATTTGATGACAAGATTGGTTTGAGTTGCATGTTTTATTATTGGTGCTGTCCTATGGTGCTCTCCGTGTCGCGCAAGCGTGAGGGATCCCCGCTGTAGGCTGTTGCAATACGTTCATGGTTCGCTTATAGTGGGTTGCGTGAGTGACTGAAACACAAACCCGAGTAAGGGGGTTGTTGCGTATGGGATAAAGAGGACTTGATGCTTTAATGCTATGGTTGGGTTTTACCTTAATGATCTTTAGTAGTTGCGGATGCTTGCTAGAGTTCCAATCATAAGTGCATATGATCCAAGTAGAGAAAGTATGTTAGCTTATGCCTCTCCCTCAAATAAAATTGCAATAATGATTACCGGTCTAGTTATCGATTGCCTAGGGACAAATAACTTTCTCGTGACAAAAAGCTCTCTACTAAAACTAATTTAGTTGTGTCTTCATCTAAACAGCCCCTAGCTTTTATTTACGCGCTCTTTATTATCTTGCAAACCTATCCAAAAACACCTACAAAGTACTTCTAGTTTTATACTTGTTCTAGGTAAAGCGAACGTCAAGCGTGCGTAGAGTTGTATCGGTGGTCGACAGAACTTGAGGGAATATTTGTTCTACCTTTAGCTCCTCGTTGGGTTTGACACTCTTACTTATCGAAAGAGGCTACAATTGATCCCCTATACTTGTGGGTTATCACACCCCAGCACACTCCCTCTCCACCTCTTCTCCCTACTACCTCCACTACCACCGTCCCCATCCGTGAAACCGTCGTGCATCTGTTCTTCGCATCCAGCTACGCGCCGCCGGCCAGGGAAGCCGAAAAGAGGAACTGCTGCCACCTCCGATGGTATCCTTCCTCGGCCAGGTAGGAACCTCCATGTGCGGCCTGAGGTCTACGACGATGGGTGCATCCAGTGCCTGGGTGTATCGGGCGGCAGGGGGACGCGCCACGGCGCCGAGAACTAGTCCAGCACCATTGTCTCTTCCTCCTCCCCGCTCAAATTTTTATGGCAGCTGCCTAGGAGCTTCTTCTTCCTTTATCTTGATTTGTTACTCACAACCCTGGTACAAATCTTCAGGTTCACTCCTATATTTCAATCAACTGATTTTGATTGGTGCTAAGACGAATTTTGTGGCCACGTCCGATGGAAGGCGCAAATATAGGCCACCTCGGAGGCTTGGACTCGTATCTCATGTCCATCAGTCACAACCATGAGTGGACGAGCTGGTGGTAGGGAGCAATGGAGGGGGTGGACATGGCGGCAAGGTCAGCAGGGAGACCCCATCGCACGCGCCCCAGCGGAAGCAGCAGGGGAGGGTGCCGTTGACGAGACAGGTAAGCCACTTCCCGCTTCTTCCTTTCTTCAGTTTTCATTTTCTCGTCCGGGCAGCCTCGCCGGTGATCCAGGCGTTCGGTCGAATCCCTGGTTAGCTCCCCACTTCAATGCACCCTATATGATTCCCCATTGGCTTCCCCCTACAGGAATTTATTTTATGTGTTATTTGGTTTAGTTCTTGCGCCCCCACATATGATTTGTTTTGGTGATTATACAGTACTAAACTTTCGATCAACGATGGGACACGAGTTACACTTAAAGGATTCCAGTTCGAGACTTGTGGCTTTATGTGTTTTTTGTGTGGAAGTGGGGGTGTTTTAGATCATCAGGGGGTTTTGTCGCCCCCCGGTTCCATTCAAAATAAATGAAACCAAGCCAGTCCCAACAACCAAGCATGCCTCAAAACGCATGTTCTGAAAGGGCAAAAAATAAACAAGGTAAAGAACAAAAGGCATGCAGCCTATTACATGTTCAGAAATTCAACTACCCCAAAAACCTGAAAATCACTAAAACTGACGAAATACTACAGCAGTGAGATCCGCATTCCACCTGCATCAGTCAGCATCCTCTCTTCTGCATCAAGCATCTTGCGGACCTCCATGATACGCTCCATAAGCCCACCCTTCATCTTCTTGAGGGGTTGAGTTGGTGTGCCAGGCCAGTTAAGAGGCGACGAAGGACTGAAATCACCTGGACCGCCTTTTTTGAAGAGTCTGGACTCTGTAACCCCTCTTTGCCAGCCCTAAAATTATGCTTGGAGTAGGAAGAGGCATGAGTGGCACCTCCAGTGCCCATCAAGTTCCTTTTCACTCCAAAGTCAATTGGAGTGGGTTTTTGAGTATGCAGGATATCCAATGTATTATCCCTTGCATTTTCTCGAGCGAGTCCTTGGTGTATAGAATCATCCAACTCTTGAGGGTCCTCCAGACCAGCCACCAGATCTGTTTAACATCAGACCAGATTGCATTGTCAAAAACATGTTTATTTCTAGTTTTCCACAAGCTCCACAAGACACAAGCACAAAAAGCATTAAGTACTTCATGTTTCTTGTTAGCAGGCCAAAATTTGGCAATGGAAAAATCGCTAGATCCTACTTCTATGGAAAGAAATGAGGAGACTGCACCCCAGACGTTTTTTGCAACCACACATTCAAAAAACAAGTGATTTACAGTTTCCTGTTCAGAGCAGAAAAGACAGTCAGGGTTCCTATCTATCCCCCTTTTAAGCAAATTGTTCTTAGTCATAAGTTTATTATGCGGCAGGAGCCAGAGAAAAACCTGGATTCTGGGAGGCACAACAATGGACCAAACAGAAGGGATATAGACAGGTTTCACCCCTCTAAAATTAATAATAGCATATAGAGAGCTAGAGGAGTAGACCCCCTTGGATTCATACTGCCAGACCATTGCATCATCATCTGTTTTGAGCACAGTCTCTTTTATGATTTGTTCAAGGCAGTACCACTCTTCCATC
The DNA here is from genome assembly GCF_002575655.3 of Aegilops tauschii subsp. strangulata. Taxonomy (NCBI): domain Eukaryota; kingdom Viridiplantae; phylum Streptophyta; class Magnoliopsida; order Poales; family Poaceae; genus Aegilops; species Aegilops tauschii. Next base: position 30,456,955 of record NC_053040.3, on the reverse strand, counting down.
ATGTTAGGAGTAAATATCCTCCTAAAAGTAAGTTTAATGTTACTCCCATCCCAAACTTCAGAGACTGTCACACATTGCTGATGACAAATGGTGTATAAAGGCCAAAATTGAACAGAGAGTGGGGAGGTGCCAAACCAGATATCCTCCCAAAATCTAATCTTCCTACCATTTCCTACTACCCATCTATAGCCAAACTTAAGAGCTTTGGCAGCCCACATAACCCCATGCCAAAAATTGGAGGAGGCCTGTGGCCTACATGCAAATATATTAGGAGCGTTCCTAATATACTTGTTGTCTACAATGCTTTTCCAGATTTTGCCCTCATCTTGGGCATATCTCTTGACCCAGCTACCCAGCAAACACAGGTTAAGATCTCTGATGTTAGGGACCCCTAGTCCTCCATGTTCTTTCTTCATACAGACTAGGTGCCAATTGGCCAGATGAAGTTTCCTGTTCCCCTCAAAGTCACTCCAAAGACAATGAGCTAGTTGACTGCTAATCAAATCTAGGGCCCATTTAGGAAACTTAAAGAAGGACAGCAGATATACAGGAATACTAGCTAAACAAGCTTTAATGAGAGTTAGTCTAGCAGTAGGACAGTAGCTTCCCCCTCCAGCCAGCCATCCTATTTAAAATCTTATCAATAAGAGGCTGGATATCTTCCCTCCTCAGCTTATCATAGTGTAATGGAATCCCTAGGTATTTTATTGGAAATGTACCAACAGTACATCCAAACATATTCACAAAGTTGGTTAATTCTTCCCCCTCAACCCCTAAAGGAATGAGTTCACTCTTAGCATAGTTGATTCCCATAGTGTAATGAAAGTGGGGGTGTCTCGTCGGCATGAGACTAATTTTTGTGTGTGTGGATTAACTCCTAATTTGTGTTGGATGTTCTGGTCTGCTAGCCTGGGAGTGGTGCGGTGGATTTGTAGGTAGATTTTTTTTGGGATTCGAGCATCGAGAGCGAAGGGTTCAGTACTTAATTCGTTAGGATTCAGAATCTCAGTATACATTTTTTGTGAGGAATTATTCAGTCTTTTCTGGACACACTCTTAAGCTTCTTGTGTTTTTTCATTGGTCTTTTCACATTACAAACCAGTTGATCCTTTTGTTGCTAGCTCTCCTCCACCCCCCCCCCCCCACACACACCCCCATATCTTCACTCATTTTCGTATGTCAGTCTTCAGTAGTGGGAACCAAATGAGGTTTCAAATCAGATGAGTTTTGTCAGTCTTGTTTTTGTCAGTGTTCTTTGTGTTAAATACTTCAGAGTAAGTCGGTGTTCAGTTTTCATTAGCGAAACTGGTAATGAAAAAGCGTGGACGACCTTTCTTATAAAGCGGTTGGTTGCTAGGCTGGGTACGAGATTCCCGGGCTGGATTTAGACGTCGTGCGCGAATTGTCGAAGATGTGTCGTCAGTATAGCATGGTTTTTTCATTAAAGGTAGTAACTAAGGCCTCTACATTCTGTAGTGGTTTCTTTCTTTTTCAGCTTATAGCATTCCCTCTGTCCTGTTTCATGCTTATATTTTCATTTTATTTCTCAAGCCTCTGTTATAGGCTTTTAGCAAGGCTCAACTTAAGGTACTAACGAAAGTATCTTCACTGATCACTATATTATGCAGTCAGCAGCCCTTCGTTTCATTTTTATCCTAATTGGCCGAATCGTCAAATGGACTTGCAAAACTAAGTTGTATGAGCTTTGACTAACCAAGCAGCTCGTGGATGGGGGAGACATAGTAAGAGGGGTTCGGTTCACCATTGGACAACCTGCAGACATGTGTACGTGCATATAAGCTGCAGACACGGTCAGTGCACCAGACAGAAACATTCAACCTAGACCCAAATCAAAATTACTTGACTGGTAGTTAGGCACTCCCTAAATATTTTTTCGTCCAGATAACGTGCACCACTGATGGTGGCACAGCGACCTACGTTGTGGTCACCGGCGCTCTCATTGTGACCTCAGCCCTAGGTTTGTCGGTGAAGCTAGCATGCGCCGTCCTCCTCAAGCCTCGCTAACAAGGGCGCCACCATCTCTCACGCCTCTCTCCTTGACCATCCGATTAGTTACTCTCTTACTCGGTAAATAATCACCCGCACCACAAAACCCTCTGTTTCATCTATTCTTTTCAGAATTTCATGTGTACATCGGCAAGATCACATTTGCAATGGTGTAATGGTTGTGTTAGAAAACTATAATTTATTTTCCCCGTTGCATTTGTGATCTAATGCCATTAGCAATTCAAACGTGACAAGCCCTACAGGAGTAAATTAATTTTCGAGAAGGTGACGTAGTCACATCTGTAGACAACAGTAGTTTTTTTTGTGTATGCTTATTTCTGAAAAATGCACTGATTGGTGAATACTTTGTATATTTGTGGAGTAATGTTCATTGGGAAAGAAATTATGCACGAGCTAGACCTTGGGGTCACTTGAATCAATTAAAACACGCATGAGTTTATTGGAGGTATTAAAACTTAATTCATGTTTTCATCAATGTTGACCTGGTGGAACTTGAGTACTACCAGCTTAATTTGCTGTCTGTTGTTTTTTAAACATGAAAATCCAACAACATGTAGGTGATTATTTTGCCTTGCCTAAAGTTTTCTAAAGGAGATGAGGAACTGTACTATTTGTTAGTTATTTCCTAGAAGCAAAGTCAGCTGGGATTCTATAAAGCTTGACAATGCATTAGAATAAACATTATGCTCTAGCAGTATCATAGAAAGTCATCACATTATGAAGAGAACATGGAAAGCGAATTTGGGGTTTGCAGTCATCTATGTTGTTCATCCAGTCTTCTAATTTTCAGATGTTTGACACTTTATCTTCATGCAATTATTTATTGCAGGACAGTACAAAATTCACATCCAATTGATAGATATACTGCTGGTTCTTCATCTGGTTGCCTTGCCTAAAGTTTTATAAAGGAAATGGGGAACTATACTATTTATGAACCATGTTACCGCTAAGATCCTTGTACTGGTAGTTTGTGCTATAAAGAAAGAAGCGTCACTTTGGGCTACTACAGGTGCTCACGAGAGTAATTCGTTCGTGTTGTGTCGCTGTAGCGGTGTGTGTCTTATTACAAACTCATCTTCTTAATCAATGAAATGGCAAATCTTTTGCCTTGTTTCAACAAAAATAGATCTTTGTACTGTGATAGCTTTTGTATTGCCCCTTCTTTTTTCTTTTACTTGTGTATATGCAGCTATTTTTTTGCGAAAATCTGTATATGAAGTTAGAGTTGAGAAAATGGGATATCTTTGTTTTAGAAAAAAAATTGAAAGATCTTTATTATTTGGGTATCAAATTGTTCCCGCTCTGCAGAAATCACGCCTTCTCTTTAAAGACGTGATATTCGAATTTTGATTTTTGCCAGTACTGCATGTTTGCCTGTACTGCTTCCATGTCTGCTTCCGATGGGTGCCCCACCTGCAGACATCCTCTCAGTCGTCTCTATGGGTACTCTGTCCTTGAGGCGCCTGATCTCATTGACCTCTTAATTCCTGAAGGAATCGACAAACATCTCTACAGGCTGCTATTTCCAAACGTATTTTTTGGAGATCTAACAATGTGCATGTTTATTATGGAAAGGAAATAAATAAAATATTAATAAACAATATCACAAAGAGAATGGTTCTAAAGTAATTGAGAAGGGCATGTGGGGTGTGTGAGGACTATGATTTAATTTTATTTCATCGTGAAGATCAGTTGAGTGCCATGATGCAGCAACGGGTGTGGCTTGGGGAGTACAAAGGTAATTATTCCACATGTCAAGAAAATCCAAATTGTCGATCCATGGAAACACAAGGATATATAGCTAGCTCTACCTGTAGTCTTTATGACATAGCTGATGGGGGGCGTGCATTTTGTAGTTGTGTCATGCCATCTGGCGTGAGAGGTCTGCATGATGAAAATGGCATCGGTGAGAATACGGCAAGCGTTCGTAACAGGGAAAGGGCTGCAGGTGTGCGACTGGGGGTTGTAGATATGATGGCGGGTTCATCACAGGGCCGTCTCCAGGAATTCGAGGCCCCTGTGCGAAATGAAAAGTCGGCCCTAAAATTTTCAAAAAACTCATAATATAGCAATAACATATTGTCACTTAGTTATGTAACTTTATTATCAATTTTTTATTTCGTACATCACTTCAAAATATACTATCAAATAAAAATGTTTAAAAGACTAAAGGTATTATAATAAAACAATAAAAATAGTGTCATCCATCCAACTAAAAAAGCGTCATCCATCCATTATTTATGGAAATAAATTGTCAATTATATCTTCATAATTGATTTTCTACAATATTTCATTTTCAATTATCTTAAGATTTTTGGAGCGGGACCTTGTGCAACTAGCAAACTAGCTTACCTAGGCAATTGAACTACCGAGCAAATATGTAAAGAACATAATTAATAAACTGATGCACATGTATGCCTGCGACCTGTAACCTGCTGAAGTGTAGTATTGCCGAAAAGAAAAATTGCTCAAGTGCAGAGCGTGGTCGCTAGCGGCCTGCAGCTGTCGTAAGTGAGCGTGTCAATCCATTGGACGAGACAGACCAGCTAGACGACTAGGCCCATGAGGTCCACAACGGGGGAGTCCTGCTGCCTCGAACAGATTAGGCCTACAAGGCTTTAAAAGAGTGACTAATTTACAAGGATATATATAGAATTTAACCCAAAATGGGGGCCCCAAGAATTTGTTGGGGGGGGGGGGGGGGGGGGGGGGGGGCTGTACGAGCGCACAGCTCGCACATGCCCCTCAACGGCCCTGGTTCATCACATCTGCGGGGAGAAGCGGTTCGGTGTGCTCGCATAGAGAAAAAAGTACATATCGTTCTATGGCAACACACGGGAACTCAGCTAGTAATTAATAAAGTGGCTGCATGCATTGTCGAGATGCAGAGGCCGGAGGTCCTCCTCCATTTCTAAATAAATAAATAAAAATCATCGGCGAGCTATGTGCTTGCCGAGACGGATCGGAAGCAACTACCAAAAGAGGAGATACTCATAATATCATGCAGATGGACTGTTCTGATTTGGTTGACCTTTGGCACAAACCCGGTACTATAAGGGTTCATGGTGGGACGCGGAGTTTTGGCTCCCGAGCTCATCTGCACCCACGTTCAGAAAAGAAATCAAAACAAATACTAGAATTTTTTTAAAAATTCCAAAAAAAATTGGGTGGTAGATAATTTGGCGCGTGAGCTCCGCTCCAAATTTCAACTCATTTGAGCATCTGAGCAGCTCTCGGCAAAAAAGACAAAATCGGGGTTTGTAAAAATGTTTACTGTTCACGCACTGTTCTGACTCGATTTGTCTTTTTTATCGAGAGCTACTCAGATGTCCAAATAAGTTGAAATTTGGAGCGGACCTCACGCGACAAATTATCTATGACACAATTTTTTTTTGGAATTTTTTGAATTTTTCTAGTATTCATTTTGACTTTTTTTCTGAACGGGAGCAGATGAGTCTGGGCACCGAATTGGATACATGTTGAGGCAGATAAAGTGTTTGCCCGATACTTTCCAGGGTTTCAAGCTTCTTTGGATTTTGTCACAAAGCAAATTGGGCAGCGCACCTCTGCGCACGAGAAGCTCTTAGCACTTCTTCTGTTACTTGCTTTGGTGGAATTCCTGGATTCCTGGTTAGAATCATCCAGTCAGATTATAATCTCTTGCAGTTTAATAAAGCGAGTGATTAATATAAAAAAAACATCTCAAAGGGCATTTCTTCGCATTAAATCTGGAACTTTGCCTATTACCAATATATTTGTCGAGCACATTTAATCACATATTAGGCAAATGTGACCTTTCTCGAATTCCATAAACAAAATAGTACTAGGCACGGTCTGGACTTTTGTCTCCGTTTTGCGGGAGAAATCGCGTCCGGACCGCCCCGCGGACCGATACAGGACCACGTTTGATGGCTTCCGTGGTCTGAACAGCATGGTCCGGACGGTTGCGGGAGGTTTACGGGTCCGTCTTGGAGATGCCCTTATAGGCATTTAATGCATATATTTCAAATTTGAACCGCAAGTGCATGAAAAGTTGGCAAAATTGGCTTGAAAAATCCTATCTATGTTCGCTAGTCTATGTTTAGGCCTTATCCAATAGAAGGAAAGAACTCCAGACATGTGGGTGCCAGGACTCGATCTCGAGCATGGAGGTTATTGATTTTTTCTATTCTGGTCTCAAAACATCAAACATTGCATGTGCCCTCATGTGGCATCAACATATTGTGGCAATAATCTCAGAAGGTTTCGCAAAATTTGTGACGTACACTGTTTATAAAACGAGTCTATCCAAGTTAGAATCTAGGCTTTGAGAGGGAATGGGTCAGATTTGAAGATGAAGCAAGCGATGCTTCATTTGTTGGCCTTAAAATTTGTTCTACACTCAACATACACCTTACCTGTTTCATGTCAAAATTGAACATTTTTAGCTTTGTTTGCTATATTTAAGTCATATGATGCATTTATATACATTTATGTGCATATAAGTCAATTTCGAACTCCAAGTGCATTTAAAAGTTGGTAAAGCTGGGTTGAAAATCCTATTTCTGTTATGCAGTATATGTTTAGGCCTTATTGAATAGAAAGAAAGGAATCCGACAGCTCATGGCGGCAATACTCAACCCTGAACACAGAGTTTATTGCTATTTTAATTTCAAAAAATACAAACAAAGTCTGAAAACATGAAACTTCACATGGTGCCCTCGTATGGCATCAACATGGTGTGGTAAAAATTGAGAAGGGTTGATAAAAGTTTGCCTACTGCATTTTGGCCATTATTGATTGTCCTCGGCATTGGCAAAGTTTCACCAATCACCACTACCTTAATTATAATATGCCAAAAAATGTTATTAGTGATGAAAAAGCTTTTATAATGAATCCAATTATGTTATTTTGATCATGTCTGAGTATGGAGTACTAAACATCCATGGTGACCAAAATTGAAGGAATTAGCCCACACACAAAGCATATCTACATATAGTTTGGACCAGTCAATCTATAATGCCTAAATAATTTATCCCCACTAAACTAATTCTCTTGACATCCACCTTATCTACATCAGCGGCCCCACTACCTCATTACCCTTGCCGATGCCATCTTCTTTTCTACAAAAGGATTCCTCTGCAGTACAACGTAAAGATTCCAACATGTGTGTCCAACCGACTTTATTACTTCCCATTGATGAGGATTAGCACTCCAGTTCCTTCTGAGGCTAGTCATAGTGGGGAGTAACTTAGACTAGTATGGGAAGCGAACTAGGAGCACTCGGCGACGCAGCCCGTTGAAATCACGTCCGCTGCCATGCTCGCTTGGTATTTGTGTCACTTTTGAAGAAATGATTTCTTATGTGTGAATACAAGACCCACATGTAGGACGGAACAGTTTGTACCCATTCAATGTCATTTAATATATGTGCACGGGGGACACTAAAGTATACAGAACAAGATGTGGCAAATTAACTCTCTCCCATCCCCTTCCTTTCTGCTTCACGCGTTTCATCAATACTAAGAGGTTGACGTGGAGGATGAAGGCCAAGAGGTTGACAGCATTGCATGCAAAAGGCTAAGGTCTGTTGTTTAGGCACTTATTATGTTTGTTTAAGGAGTCGTGTTACGTTTGAATGGCCTAGCTCTGAGAATAAAGCTTTTGGACTGGACTTGGTCTATTAGTAAATCTTGATCTTTAACTGTGTTTATATTTGTGTGTAATTGTAATTCAGCACGTACGCCTTTTCAATGGTGTGTTCCGTTTGTGAGAGAAATTTCAAAAAAAGTTTTTTCTCCCGCAACGTTTTTTTTTCAGTTTATTTCTCCCACAATGTTTTCTTTAGTTTATCTATCCAGCTAAAGGATATATGAATTTCAAAAATGCCAAAGTTATTAAAAAGCAGCCTATGTACCAAAGTGGTTAGCGGTGTTCTCGTGCTAGGTGAGCTTCTGGGTTTGAATCCCTGTTCCACTTGGGAGCATTTACATGAGGCGTGTAGAGCGAAACTTCGTGTCAGAAAGTTGCTTAAATTTTTTCATCGAGCATTTGACACATTAATATTCAAACCAATACACAACGAGAAAGCGTGATAACTTTGTAGCGTTGCGGTAAAAAATAAAGTTGCGTCATAAACAGCTAGACACTCGTACTGGCAAGTCAGTTGTCACAGTGGCATGCTTTATTTTAGGAAAAATAAAATAATTCCCAAGAAATTTCCTCGACGTCAAGGTAGCCTTGTCAAACTAGTAGTACAACGGATTTTTTGACATCACCGGAGTTTTTTTTTGAACATCAGTACAGACACAAGCGCCCATATACACGTGTATACACTCACCCCTATGCACGCACACACGCACACCCTACCCCTATGAGCACCTTCAAAAGACTGAGCCGGCATATCATCTTGAGATTTACGAAGTCACCGTAGGCGCCTCGTCGTCGACGGGAACGTCTCCTCCCAGTGAATGCGCATCGCCGGAAATCCTGAAATAAATTCAGGAATAAATGCGAGCACCAGGATTTGAACTCTGGTGGGCTGGGGATACCACAGTCCCTCTAACCATCCAACCACAGGTTGGTTCAACATCACGGGAGTTGATAAAGCAGAAACGTTGGGTAGGCATTGAACTCTATTTATGCTGGCTAGGTGGTTGGACGTTGTTAGGTGAGCTTACCTCCATGCTCAGGACAAAAACTTTGCAGCGCGGGGACAGAAACACGTGGACTTTATGTATGATACACTGAACAGTGAAAAGAGAATACAAGATGATAAAGCAGTGAATACAGTGGGGCTATTATATTGGGTGAGGATCTCGAAACGAATGGATGGGCAGGATTCAGTGAGGGTCGTCGCCGAGTGCTCCAATGCAATTTTGCATGCATGTGACACTAGTATATGTTACTACGTCCATAGTGCAAAGTGTCATAGAAGTGGTACTCCCGTCATTCCCTTATACAAGGCCACTATCAAAAATACATTTTGCATCAATACAAGACCACCAACAGTAATTGAGGCAAAAATTAATGATGTTTCCTCATACCAGCCACTTTTTATTACTTACATGCATGTAGTCATAATGACACTCAACCACTCCCTTCCCATTCATTCGTTGCATGCTTGTGATGTATTAATGATCCCGGTTAACGAAAATAAAGGTTGACTTGCAAAGGAGTCATTAAATTTTATCTTGATACCTGTAATACGAGTTTATGGCCTTGTATAAGGGAATGGAGAGAGTATCATGTATGGTTGCATTTATTAGCTTGTAGCCTCAACTATTCTTAGGAAGCACTATGTGATGATAACATAATATGTTACTGCAAACCAATCTCTCCTCATTAACTAGCTGCCACATAAGCAAACTTGTCTTGGGATGTGTTATGTTACTAGCTAAGTTACTCCCACTAGAGCGCTGCTATACGTACGATCAAACTTCATACGATTTTGCGTACGAGCAGACTGTTTTGGTGTAGTGGGCCCAAACGTTGGGAACGGGCCTGTGTCTTGTCGTACAAAATCGTATGGGGAAAATATCGTACGCAAGGCAGTTCCGCTCCCACTATGACTAGCCTGATGCATCAACTTCAACTCTTATTTCTCGTTTGGCTCGACCACTAACCTTCCTGGTATAGACCCAACTACCACCTCACCAGAAACTGCAATTTGGTGAAGCCACATCGGCCTATGGCCCACTTCTCTACCCCTCTCAATCTAAAACAATTGTGGTCTCTTGCGCCCCATCCCCTCATTATTCCTTCATCATGTTCGACTACATGGACACCTTCTTGCATTCCTTTCGGTAATGAACACTGCCAGTCAATGCAAGAAAATGAAAGTCTTTTCTGGCAGCCTATTTGTTCTGGTTAGTCTAGGAAGATCAGCCGGTGGAGGCACAAAGTAGAGGCCCGCACAACAATCTGGCGACAATGGAGGAGCCCCAAAAGGGAGCGGAAGCGGACAACGGCGGCCAGCTCGCGCGCCATCTCTAAAACTCATACGTCGTTCTCTTCTCTTCTCATTTATTCTTCAGGCCATGCCATACTGATCTCGTCGTCCACCAAACTATCAACCATCATGGGCAATCAATCAAAAGGGTTTGGATGCTGAGCTGGTCTGCAAGTTGTTACTGCCCTGATGCCCCCTTCTTTTATTTTGTACATCTGTTTATAGGTAAGTCCCCCTGTTCTGCAGCCCCAAGCAAGACGTGTTGCCAATGCCATGTGCACATTCATGTTGATGTGTCCAACCAGAGAAGTTTTGGTGTGCACCTACGAGATAGGCTTACCGTATCTTTTTTTTTTCAACGTTTCTACCCGAACTTTTACATCATTTGTGATGGCAGCGTGTTCCCAAATTTTATCTTGAATCTTTGTGTTTGATGAAAATCCAAGCAGACTACATGAGAAAATAAATAAATAAATGTAGTTTTTATGCTGCTCCACTGTCTGTTTTTTTTTGTATAGCCGTTCATAATCATGACACGCAGCTTCGGAATAGAAAAACTTTCAACATGTATGTTTCTAATCGCTTGTCTTATTTGATTGTTCCCAGTTGTCATCTGGTTCATTGGTTCACCTTACTACTTAATTTATATCACTAAATCTTCATATTTTTCATAATTTTTATTGTATCATTGATGTACGTAACATGTTTTTGTCCTAATATTTTTACCCGAAATGTAGTGAAAAAAGATCAACTTTTCTTTTTGATGTAGAAGAGAGATTAACTATCTCAAAAGAGAGAGAGAGAGAGATCAGCTACTTACACAGATGTGGAGACTAAATTCCTAACATATTCATATTTTGCTGTAATGTCTAATCATATAAGTTATGGTTGCACCATTCTGTACTAAAAACCTGGTGATCTCCATGAGAGCTAGGGATGCATATTAGGTGTCGTTTCCGGGAAATGTTGCTCCTCATTTTCCGAGCATTGCATCATTGCCAATTCGGACCAAACAAAATTGACCAAATTATATATTTCCAGTATATATGACATGCACACCAGTCGCCTCACATTTTCATTTTAATTACAATGACTTAGGTTGCATCAAGTGAGCTGTCTCCATGATATAGGACTACAGAGGATGCAGGAGTATCACCTTTTTGCCACAAATGTGAGCTTTCACTTGCATTTGTTGCATTATGATGTTCACTAATTTAGGTTTTCATCGCCTATTGTTCTACCTTCGATGTAATTTGTCACCGTTTAATTCCAATCCATTTGTCCTTCTATTTATTTATAAAAAATGTATGCCAAAAATTCCCGCAGCAAAGCACGGTGTATTGTCTAGTTATAGTAACGTTTAATGGCCATTTACATATCTACGCTAATGATCAAAACTGAATAAAAATTGTACTATATTTATATCTATGTGTTTGTTTTTGCAGGAAAATACATTCATCAAATATATGGCAGTACAAAGAACACGAGATGTAACAAAAATTACATCCATGTTCGTACACCACCAAGCGATGGCGAAAACACTGGAGCGAGCCGAAGGCGCGCCGTCGTCATCATTCCCTCCCTCTTCAGAGCAAGACAAATCTTGTTGTAGTAGATAGCCGGAAACTCGGTGTGCTAAGGCCTCAAAGGACCACAACCATAACAACAACCGTCACCGATGAAGAGAAACGTAGATCAGAAAGTTCCAATTCTGTGTGGGCACATGAACGCAAACGAACAAAGACTGAATTCACACAGATCAACATCAACCGAATCCCACGAGATACGCTGGAAACACACGTCCACGAAATCCGCCAGAATCTGTTGATGTTTGTCTTTGGTTGATCTATATGAAGTTTACAACTTATTGCCGGTGTATAAACTTCACATTGCAATCCACCATGTGGTACAACCTACTGCGGTGACCTTTTTCTTAAACTCAAGACGGCCCCGAAGGACCCAAAAGTTTCATTAAATAAACAAACAATAAAGTACAAACCTCCTAAAAGGACATCAGAGAAAGAAAACTACAAGCCGGTCCCGGGGTTTAACAAGGAGGACCCTGAGAGGGGTTCTTAGATTACAATTGGGTCCAAATTGCTTCCTCATCCTCGATTCGATCCAAACACCACCGGGGATTTAACAAGGAGGATCATGAGAGGAGTTATCTAGACACTAAAGCTCTTAAAATATAAATAACCAAAGTTGTTAAAATATAAGTGAATACACACAAAAATGTTCTAGTTATCTCCCGTTTGAGACATTGTCAATTAACAAGATTTTGAAACTTAATACATTTAAATCAAAACTGAATAAAAATTACACTATATGTGTATCATTGTGTGTATTCACTTATCTTTTAATCCTTAAATATCTTGATAGAGACCCTAAAACATACTCCCCGTTAACAAATATAAGATGTTTTGAATATTTTAAAATATGGACTACATACAAACTAAAATGAGTGAACAAACACACTAAAACATGTCTATATACATCCATTCGATTAGAAGAAAGAGTTAGAACATCTTATATTTGTGAACGGATGGAGTAAGGGCTACAAAATATCTTTGTACTTTTCTGTAGTATTTAGTTAGATACACATATATACTGACTTCTAAAGTATAAATGAAATTGTTGGTATGATTTCTTTTAGAGATCTCTTTCTTTTATTGGTGTTACAGCGGGTTCAATAGTAAGGACCAAGACGCCACACCGAAGCGAATAGGACTAAACCAATTGCAGAATGAGCAAGGAAAGGCTTGTAGAAACTTTATATCACGATCAACCATTTGGTTCAACTTACCGCCAGTGACCCGTTGGACCATCAAAGCTTATACCTCTCCAAGGACGGGTTGACTGTCCGTTAATGTTACTGACAATGCCATCGCTAGAGGGGTTAATTAAGAGCTCGCCCATAACAATCCTTTTTTGGACTAGCGTGTGTCCATGGCATGTGGATATAGAGACAAATGTGTTTTGTCACACACTAACACACAATGCATGTTGCGAAATAAAAAATCTCCCATCACGGGAATCTTTTATAAAGCACACATAAAAAAAATTAATACAGTATATTCTTTATGTACCATTGAGCAAATAAATTGTAGGCATAACAAAGCATGGTGTAACATAAATATATTAGCAAACTCCGTGGCAACGCACGTAGTTCTTAGTTATTTAAACACTAAAGCAATATTAACATTTTTCACAGAAAAAAGGCAATACATACACATGTGAAAAATAGAGTGTATTTCACGGGGTGCAGACTCTAGCCGTGCTCGACTAAGTAATCAGGATTACATGCATACATCTATACAATGACCTGTTCGAGCCCGAGTTTAAGCTCACCTAGCTAGCAACTCCCTTCGTCTCATAATATAAAAGCGTTTTTGACACTAATGTTGGTGGAGCCACTCCGATGATAGCAATCTTGAGGTTTATGCTCCGTTGGGGCTTTGGAAAAGGTCCCGACAGAAAAAGAGCATAAAGGGTGACGCCACTGTCGCCCACGCCGCAACCTCAAGAACCATACCGCTCAGTTCATCTTTCCGCATCTTTTGCCTGCGCAATGAAGAATAGCCATTAATTGTTACCGATGGATGGATCTTTTGCCACACGATTGCAGTAGCTCGTGTCGGCCGATGGCAATGCAAGGAGAGGCATACCTTCTGAGCCGTCGACGCGCTGCAACCTTCCGCCTGATGAGCCTGCCAAAAATATTGAAATCTCTTTCATCAGTAAGAAAGAAACGTAGTCATGTACGGCTATGAACGGTCTCAGTGCGGCACGAGAAAATAAAGAGCCTGACGAACCTCGGTGGTGCCAGCGCGGGCGCCGGTGAAGGAGATGAGGGGCTGCCCGGTGCTGGTGGCGAGCCGTCGCCTGATCGTCGGCAGGAGCACCCGGCGCAACGCCCCAGTCGCCGTCTTCGCCGCCGCCGCCATACGTTCGCTCTTCTGTTTCGTCGATGAACTTCCGGTACGTGGACGGAAACGATCGCCCTGCCAAATTAACGCGATGGGCCTGAGCTGGCCGGTTCGCAACTTATTACGTATCGTGGTCATGGGTCGAGTCAGAGTCGGTCTCCACCACGGCCCTGCTCCGGACCCAACACGAATCGAGCGGCCCACGCAACGGGGCCGAATATGTGTGGGGACATTGGGCAACAGAGATAAGTGGATTGCCTAAAAAAACAGAGATATTAAGTGGATCTTCTTCTTTTTTGCGGGTAAAGAGATAATAAGGGTGTGTTTGTTTGCAAAGTATTTTTGCAGTTTTTTGGAAATACCATGGTTTCTGAAAAAACTTTGCTATTAAAAACTTTGAGATGTTTGGATGAAGAAAAAATAGAGGTTTTGTAAACTGCAGTATTCCAAAAACTATGGTTTTTTCACTGTTTCTGAAAAAGAGGTCTGGACCTCTTTTTTCTAAACAGAACAGAGAGAGAGCATCCAAGAGACGCAGTCGATGTTGCTGTCTACGTCAGCTAGGATTAGATGCATGCGGTTGATTTAATGAACATAAGTTGTGACACGATCTTGATCAATGTGTGCCTTCTGGTTAAATTAATCGAGCCATTTAAGGCCGGCTGATCGCTCTGTTGATGGTTTAGGTGACGTTCATATACTTCCCAGATGTCCAGGAGGCAGGATAGACAGGCAAATGATAAGTCAGTCTGCTACAAATCATAGCATTTAGGTGAGGATTGATAGACGCTAATTAGTTGTGCCGTGTGCCGTGTAGGTGAGTTAGTTTCAGCTTTAATCCAGCGTAACTGTCGTCAAAACTATAGTAAAAAAATACATTCGCCAAACACATGGGCAGTTTTGGTAAAACTGAGAAAAAACACGGTTTTAAGAAACTGCAGTATTCCATGCCCACAGATCAGAATACTGTGGTATTCAACTACCACGGTTCTTTGAAAACTGTGTGGCCAAACTAAGCCTATCGATGAGCATAAAGACTTCACGATTGTGAAATGCAAATCAATTGATGATTTCGATGATGGAAACAACTAAACATAAATTTGTTACACATGCTAATTTAGTTACGTTCAAATCATCCAGCGAAAAACAAAGGACGTGTCCTTCGGCCTCATTGGCGACACCTTTTCCTCCTCCTCTTACAACAGTCGCCATGGATGCTCCACCCCCTCCCGCAAACACCGACCTTCTAGTAGCGTGTCTTACAAAAAGGATACTCGATAAAGCATCGGCTCTGCCAACGTATTTTGTAAGTGTTACACTCATCAAAGCACCTATTTGTTGAATATCACAGAGTCCATTGGATCTCTGTGCTAGAGATAATTTTAATTGCGAACTAAGTGTAGCACAGATGGTTAGGTTCCTTATGGTGGAACCAATCCATAGGGTTCAAATCCTAGACTTGATATTGGTGGTCACATTTTTCTGAATTTATTTCGGGCCTTGCGATGATGTGCGTTCAGCAGGAAGATGTTCCTGTCGACTACGAAGACTTCTATGGTGACTTAGTCAATCTTAAAATGTTGTGCCGGCTCATTCTTTCGAAGGTGTTAATAGAGATGGGGTGTGCATGCATGCATTCATAGGGGTGAGTGTATGTGCGTATGCATGGGCGTCTGTATATCTACTGTGTTTAAAATAGAGATAATCTTATTTAGGTCAGAGTTTTGTCCTCTAAAATCAATGTTTGAACGAAAATAGTAAAAAGCTGAAGTCAAATTTGTAGGCATGACAATCTGACTTTTTTCATGACAATTTATATTGACGCAATGATGACAAATTTAGTTTGTAAGAACGGTATTTTTCTGACAAAAAAATAAAGTCGAATTTACCATGCTGATTTACTAAACTTGTCATTATTGACGAACATAGTTTACCATGAAGAATGTTCTATTTGCCATGCCTAAAAGTTTTGCTGGATATTCGGGTCCGTGCTAATTCGCGGCAGGTTGAAGTCCAAAGTAGTGCCAAACGTGCCTTAGTCGTTGTGTCAAGCGTGTCCTAGTCGTACTAGGAGGACTTGTTGGTGTCTGCTTGCTAGCTACTACAGTATAGTCGGTCTAGGTCGGTCTATATATATACACGCATATGGGGTCTTGTAATGTTGTGAAATACAGTACTATTGAGAGAAGAAATAAAGCAGAGGCAGGCCACGTGCTTTGGGCAAAGTTTTCTTGCTTTGTGTGTTCGTGACTGCACGAGTATTTGATCTGATGATGTGACCGTTTCGTTGGCAAATCCCAACGCTCTAATACTTGATGCCATCAAGCTCGTGCGCGTAGAAGAGATCGATTGATGGCGCCGAGATCATGGTCGGACCTCCCGGCGGACCTCGCTGCCGTCGTGCTTCTCCGTCTCCCGTCGCGTCACCTGGACCGCGTCCGCTTCGGCGCCGTCTGCCGCCAATGGCGCGCCGCGGCAGTGGAGAACCCCTCCCTGCCGCCGCACTTCCCGTGGCTCGCGTTGCCGGACGGGAGCGTCTACAGCCTGCCTGCCTCAGCGGTTCAGCCACTGCCGGTCCACCTCGACGGCCACCGGCAGCTACCGGGCGTGCAGAGCTCCTGCGGCGAGTGGCTCGTCTTCGAACGCCAGGACGGCGCCCTCATGCTCAAGATCTCTCCGCGGCCGCCGCCACTATGGTCTTCCCTGGACTCCACACTCTCTACGATCCCACGAACCAGGCATGCATGCAGAGGCCAACCATCCGGAAGCTAGTAGTGTGCTCGGACGACCTCATTGCCGCCGCGGTGGCCGAAGAGGCCGCAACGAAGTCGTGAGACAACGCGGCCGTCGTCGTCAAGCTGGCGCTGTGCCGGCCAGGGGCACCCTCGTGGTCGTGGGCGCTCGAGAGCGGCCCCAACCGGCCCTACGCCGACCTCAAGGACCTCCAGGACATCGTATTGTACAAGGGGCAGCTCCACGCCCTCAGCATCAAGAGAGCCCTCTTCTCCGTGTCCATCTCCAAGAGGGGCGCGTCGCCGGCGAGCCAGTCGTGTCCAAGGTCCGCCGTGTCATCTCTGTCGACCGCCCGACACGGACCCCGTTCAACGCGGCGCCGCCGTTCTACCTACTGGAATCCCAGGGCACGCTGCTGCTGATCTACAGGCGGGGCAAGTCGGATGGAAAGAAAAGGAAAAAGAAACGATCGCAAGGTGAAGCAGGGTCGGAGATGGTGACCAAGTTCGTGGTGTTCGTGGCCGACTTCGAGCGGTCTAAGTGGAAGAGGGCGGGGTGCAATACCGAGCTTCGGGAGGCGGTGCCGGACGATCGGGTGTTGTTCCTCGGGCCATGGTGCTCCCGGTCTGTTGCTATCCCCCGTGACCACCGGAACAAGAGCTATACCGACATGGGGGGAAACTCTATCGTCTTCTTCTCGGACGTCTTCTTCTTCGACGACGATGACACTAGTGCTCGCGACTACCACCGGAAGAGGGTGCCATTCTACTGCAGCGTGTATGACATCAAGACGCGGCAGTCGCAGTCGCTACTGCAGGCATCACTGCGGCCATTGAAAGGCTTCCAAGCGATGTGGCTGTTCCCTCCTAGTGAAGCATGCATTCAGCACTAGTGATTTACTGTTCATTTGTACGTACGTACTCCCTCCGTTCTTTTTACTCCACATATAAGATTTGGTCAAAGTCAAACTACACAAAGCTTGACCAAATTTATATAAAAAAATATGCACATCAATAATACTAAAACAATATAGTATGAAAATACGTTTCATGATGCATCTGATAATATCGATTTCATATTGTGAATGTTTACATTTTTAATATAAAATTAGTTAAAACTCTACAAAGCTTAACTTTGACCAAACGTTATATGTGGACTAAAAAGAAACGGAAGGAGTACTACTGATAGTATATATCTTCTAGCTTCAATTTCACATATGTAGACGCAAAAATGCTAGACGTACGAAGGGGCTACGAAGAGCTATGGGACTTTCCATTCCTAACCAATAAAATCCCCCCTCTGAATTTGACGAAGGGCTATGGGACATTCCGACGAAGAGCAGTGTGAGCCCCCTTCCCTGATTTCATCCAATCAAGAGATACCACTTAATCCATTATGTAGGTCAGGTAAGGTCCCTTACGTAGGTGTAGAATTACTCGTGTAAATGTATTGTAAGCCGGTTAATTTACTATTTTTTTTGCAGGGAATGATAATTTCATTGATGAAATTCATTACGGTTCTTCAAGCCAAACTGCTGTCTGGGAAGTGCACCGCAATACACGGTATGAAACTCTCGCCCACACGACATGCCCGGGAGTCAACGAGGCGCCCTTCCACGTCAACGAGCATGACCCCCTCCTCCCCGGCACGGCGAATGACCTCTCCTCGCTGGTAAGCAAGCAGAACCGCCGCCCGCAGGTCCGGCACGTACCACGCCAGCCACCATGAGTCGTGAGTCACGGGTTCCGAGTCGCCATCCATCATTTTTGACCAGCTGGGGATGAAGGGTGACAACCTGGCAAGGACTTCGCAGGAGAGAGAACCCATCAGATAGCCTTGTACCGTCCTATTGAGCGAACCAAAGTGAGCGAGGGAACGTTAACGAACTGCTCTTCTTTCCCATGGGTGGCGATGGTGGTGCCCGGCGGCGTTGTGCTTGCCGGGTTGAGAAAGTGCTCCATGTGTGCGCCCTTGATCTGGGGTAACACAATTACCTTCCATAGGAGGAAGTTTGTCATCGTGAGCTTGTCCTGAGGTGTTGGACCGACACATGCATGGCTAGTGATAGATGAAGTAGATTGGGTGGAAGTTGACGAGGATTGGGTGGAGGTCAGGACACTCATGGTGCCGGCGAGCACAACAGGCGTGGTGCCAGCCATGGTCTCCCGGTGGAGCTACATGCGACCAATGACCTTCGAGCAAGAGGCCTTGATTACCATGTAAATTGGGAAGCGCGATCACCCCGTAGGGCCGCGCGGTGTGTATATATATCAAGCAAGCCATGGCGTACGAGTTGGAATGATAACATGTATATGTTTGGTTACAGGAGATTGAGATACAGGAGGTTTATACAGCTGAAAGGATAGATCAACGGAATCTATAACTCCCGTACGAGTTGGAACGGAAGCCATGTGCATTTGACATCATTTAGTTGTAGCATGACATGGAAAAGTTTAATTTTCTATTTTGCCATGGCAATTTTCACTTAGTGGATAAAAATGCATAAATTTTCCATGTCTTTTGTACACCGAATATGCATAAATTTTTCCATGTCTTGGAGTACATAATTTTGCCCATGTAACAGGTCTGAAAATTTTCATAATTTTGCCATGTGGACATTTCAAAGATTTTATACACTTTTACCATGTTTTTTTTTGGAAAACAGAATGTTTTTAATGAATTTGCCATGTGACCAGATATGAACTTGCCATGTTGTGAACAAAATTCATCAACTTGATTTGTGATTAGTACTCCAAAAAATGCATTCCAACACGATATGTGCATTTGCCATCATTTAGTTGTAGCATGACATGGAAATTTTAATTTTCTATTTTGCCATGCCAGATTCACCTTGACATGGCAAATTTACCTAAATCGCCATGGCAAATTTTATCTTTTATTGACATGGCAATTTATACTTTTCCATGGCAAATTTACGTTTAACATACATGTCGAAATTTTGCCATGAAAAATTTAGTTTAACGGATCATGGCAAAAATAGTAATTGGCCATGGAAACTTTTTATCGTCCCGAACATAGTACAATTATCTACTTTTTATGGGACGATGGCAAATTTAGTTGACGGTCATGGGCTCATGGCAAATTTATCTTATGCATCATGGCATTTTCTAGAGCATGGACCATGTCAATTTTTTTAAACTGTGGCCATGGCAAATTTATTTCATATATTTTTAATATACATATATCATTTTGCATTTTCTGGTGATGATTTGTATTATGCTTATATGCATGAAAAATTTCTTTATACAAGCATGGCAATTTTACTTAAAATACCCTGGAAAATTTTAATGTCCATATGCCATGGCAATTTTTAGCTCATATTTTAATGTCCATACGCCATGGCAATTTTCATGTCATTTTTCTGCTTTCAAGGTTGATGGCATTTTTTTGTTTTTTCCTAATAAAAGAAAACAAAATGTGGGTTTTTCTTTTTTTTTTGGTACTGGGCCTTTTTTCCTTTTTCGTTTTTATAGGGAAAAGGCCATGTAAGGGCCTTGGGGGAGGGCGTTCGTGATTTGGGCAATTCCACACGAACAAAATCGTTGGTGACAGCGGAGCCATCGTAACGAACCACTCGTTCAGTCTGGCAGGTCCCCAGACCGGACGTTCGGCGGATATCGACGTCCTAGATCAAAGTGTAAACTGAATTCTATCTATCTCTAACACCGACCACGGTTCTTTTTCTTAAACCGCTGCGTCCACTCCTCTTCTGTGATCTCAATGTGTCCAACATAGCCATGCTCGACTAAATAATTTATACATATTACTCCCTCTGTAAACAAATATAAGAGTTAGATCACTAAAGTAGTGATCTAAACGCTCTTATATTTATTTACAGAGGGAGCACTGACCTACTCGAGCCTGAGTTCAAGCTCAACTAGCTAGGTCTCATATATAGGTTTTGCCGGGCTGGAGCCACTTTGACGAGAGCAATCCTCAGGCTTACCGTCCCTTGGGAGAAGGGACCAACAGTACATGAACGTAAAGGGTGACGTGATGATCAACCACATCCCGACCTCATCAACCATACCGCTCTGTCCCATCTTCCCACAGTCTTTGCCTGCACAAGGAAGAATAACCATTATTTGTTAAACGATTGCATGTATGCTTCCTAGATTCAGCGTAAAGTGTCGGCCGATGACTGGGAAAGAGGGCATACTTTCTGAGCAGCCGACGCGCAGCAACCTCCGCCTGATGAGCCTGCCAAAATTTGAAATTCCCACGGATTCGGTAAGAAAGAAATTAAAGATCAGAAATCAGGACTATGGTTTGCACTGCAGTATTCTCAAATGAATCGCCAGCAAAAGGCTTCCCAAATAGTTAGCCCCTCTGAAGTAATCGATGTGTTCGCATCCGTCCCACCGTCCATCGCATAGACTTCACACATCGATTTTTTTTCCGTCGGAAAAAAATCAATGTGTGAAGTCTATGTGATGGACGGTGGGACGGATGCGAACCTTGGTGGTGCCGGCGCGGGCGCCGGTGAAGGAGATGAGGGGCTGCCCGGTACCGGTAGCGAGTCGCCGCCTGATCGCCGGCAGCAGCACCCGACGCAAAGCCCCAGTCGCGGCCGCGGCCGCCATACGTCCGCTCTCCTGTTTGCGGCGATGGTCTCCGGCCCCATACGTGGACGAAGACGGTAGCCCTGCCAAAGTAACACGCTGAGTTGGATCTTGGTCGGCTCGCAACTTACTGTACGTACGTAGAGCTAGCTTCGGTCATCGATCGAGTTAAAGGCGGACCCCACCACGTCCTTTCTCCGAACCCGACATGAACCGACCGACCGACCGACGCTACGGCCGGGGCCGGATCGAGCACTAGTACATCGCATGAAGGCGCAAAAGCTGCCTCTTAGTCCTTGTACAATGCAAAGTGCTTAGAAAAGATATTTGAAGAAATAAATCAGGCTTTTCTTAAGCACCGGTGCTTATTTATATTGGGCGGACGCTTAATTAGGTGTCTCTCTTGTAGAAATAGGCACCGGTGCTTTGAAGAAACCCGGTTTATTTTTCTAAGCACCTCCCTAAGCACCTAGCATTGTACAAGGTCTTATTGTCAATCCGGCGTGAGATCGAGATATCATCTTTGCTGCTGGTCTGAGGAAACCCTTCTCTCTCCCCTTTTTGCTGTTTTCTCTCCTGTTTTCCTCCTATCACCTAACGCGATGGTGTATATATTGCTATGGATCTACCATAATGTTAAAGCCATCGATTGCTGGATCTTAAAAAAAACTCAACTAGGAAATGTATGTAGATGACCATAGGAACAGATTAGTGGACCGACGAGCATATATTAACAGGGTCACCGACATTGTATACAAATGACAAAGATTTTTCTGAGCCATAAATCCAAATCATGGTGGACCGGTCAGTCATTGGCTTTTGAAATAAAAAATCAAAACAAATAAGAAATTCAAAAAAGTTCACAAAACATTGGAAAAGTTTGCGAATTCAAAAAAGTTCATGGATTTAAAAAAAGACACAAAATCAAAAAAAGATAATGAATGTCAGAAATAAATCTTGATTTAAAAAAGTTCATAAATTTAAAAATAATTGCACTGATTTTGAGAAAAAAAAAGTTTGCCAATTGGAAGATTCTGACAAGAAGGTTCACAAATTTGGAAAAAAATCATCGATTGTGAAAAAATGTGCACTGATTTGAATTTTTCTGGTGGATTTTGAAAAAAGTTCGTGTATTTGAAAAAGTTCATCAATCTTGAAAAAGAGTTCATCAATCATGGAAATGTTCATGGTTTTGAAAAAAGTTTGCGGATTTTGAAATAAAGTTTACAAGTTTCTAAAATGTTCACCGATTTTTGAAAAAGAGATGAATTTGAAAAATGCGGATTCAAAAAAGTTCAAGAATTTGTAAAAAGTTCACCGATTTTGGAAAAAAGCTGAATTTGAAAAAAAAATCTGCTTCAAAAAAGTTCACAAATTTAATTTTTTACATGTTCTCAAAAAGTTTCTTGAGTTTGAAAAAAATCAAAAAAATTCATGAAAGTTTCTAAATCTGAAAAAAATCCCCGCCTATAAAAAAGAAAAAGAAAAAAAAGGAAAAAGTAACGAAAAAGAAATACAAAAGTGAAAAACACAAAAAAGAAAATAAAACAAAAAAGATATAAAACCGAACAAATACCGGCTAAACAAGCACGTAAAACCAGCAGGAAAAAAAATGGTTGGAAGCTCCTAGATTTTTCCCAAAAACAAACACGAACCCGGGAGCCGGCTTCCCCATTCGAGCTTCCATTTGCGCATAACGCTTTGTATGGCCCCATCCCATATATAATGTGTCGAGTGGATGGGGTGTGCACCCTGTACCATCATAGTTATAACTGGCGCTAGAGGCGCCAAATAGGAAATGCGCTCCCAACGAACTGCCCCTCTCATCTGCAACCAAACGATAAGACAGACTACATCCCGAGCACAGAGAGCCCAATAATCCGATGGAAACAAATAGCCCAAAGAACAACATGACCAAACATCAACAACACAAGAAGGGGATGCTGTTCGAGAAGCTCTTGCGCTGGACTTACATATTCAGAAGATTCGAGTGGCAACAAATTGTAAAAGCAACGGTGAATCATGTGCAGGCAGTGTACAGAGGTCCAAGTTCAATGATTATCAACGATATTAAGACTTGATTGGTAGATTTGAAGTAGCTCATCTGAAGTTTGAACCTAGAGAAGCTAATAGGGATGCTCATAATTTTAAGGCCAACTTATCACTTGATGGGGCTCCATCTATGGCTTTTACATCCCCCAAATATTGCTTTGTATCCCAACGTCTATTTTGGTTGAATAATTAAAGTGTTGATAGTCCTAAAAAAGAGGGGCAAACACAAGACCTCCCATTGGGCGCCTTTGGCGACATGTAACCAAACCAGCGCTCATGCACGCCCTTTCGTGGGTTGGTCCAATGACGCGATAATCACTATTCATTCGCTCGGTCGTAATTGGTCATTCGTTCGATCGCTCGGTCAAAATTGGTCAACGGGTCCACCATTGACTAGTTGACCATTGATTGAAAGAACAACATGAAAGAAAGTTCATGGAAAATTGATGGAAAAAGTTCATAAATTTGAGAAAAAATGTTAATATGAAAATTCACGAATTTGAAAAAAGTTCATGGGTTTTTTTAAATTCATGAATTTCGAAAAGGTTACCAAAAAAACTTCACATATTTGAAAAATGTTTACAAAAATTTAAATTACGTGAATTAGAAAAATGTTAACTAAAAAAGTTAGTAAAATTGAAAAAACCTCACTAAAACAGCTCACAAATTTGAAATTTTTTGGAAAAGTTTTTGATTTTTTAAACGTACATGCATTTATAAAAAAGAAAAATAAAAGGAAAAACCAAAATGAAAAATATAAAAAAAATAAGTAAATAGAACAAATACCGGTTCAGGAAAAACCATTAAGAAAAAGAAAAAACCGGTGTGGAAGCGTCCCGAAATCGGAGCTGAATTCACGTTATTTCGCTCTTAAATGTGCTTGCCCATTTTTTGCAATCACTTGGAGGGGTTCTGCGCCACATTGCAATTTAGCATATAAGCAGCGTCGATGGTGCCAAATAGGGATGGGGGGAAAACACTCCATTTGAGCAAAAGGCACGGGGAGGCACACTACAATAACCAGTGACACCCACAAGGGGAGATAGTGAGTGAATGTTCACCATTTATTGTGTTTTGGGAATGTTTCAAGTGATACCGGTCTTCATGTGCTACCGTGATACGTCCTTTTTAAACCGTTGGATCTCAAATCCGACGGCATATGAGAAGCCATTCTATTTGCGTGTAATTTCAAGACTCTTTGATGACTTTTGTTGCAAAATGTTCAAGAGCTCCCAAAAGTCGTTTGATCTGAGATCTGACGGCTCGTAAGAGCCCGTATCACGGTATCACCTAATCAATATACTAAACCATCAATATCGGTGTAGTTAGGCCGTTGCTATCACGCATGTTGTGTCCCTACAGGTCTTTAATCAATATACTCCTAATATGTAGTGCTGGTACACCATATGAGGAAAGTTCATCCATCCAGCTTAATTATTGAAAACGAGGGAGTAGTTTGGTCCAGCAAGCTGGTACGAGCACGAGTACGACATTGTGCTGGTTTCCTTTTCCTTTATCATGTATGGGTTGCAAACCAGGCGTGTTCCACATGGTGCTTATTTTGTGAATTGTGATGCAAATTAAGGTCCATAGTGAACCTACCAAGTGCATTCTAGGCGGAGCCAGGATTTGGACATAGGGGGGCCATGCGATGACAAAAAAAAATGACAAATATATTGAATGTTTTTGGTAAATTATATGGTCAGTGGGGCAACTTTTTTCATATGTAGTTGTTTAAATTTGGCGTCTTGACTGCCAAGAAGAGCAAATGTGCATATAATTGTTTCAAACGAATATATAATTTTCCTCTTCATGACCACACAAATACAAACACGATTGATGAAAAATTAAATATAAATGATATAATCAATGCATCATGCCTAATTTGCAGTACCGTTTCTGTTTCCTCGACATCATCTCTCTCCTTGCACAGCACAACATCTCTTCATTCCCCATCAACAGGCAACTCCGACGGGGCCTCGCCGGTTGCCGCCGGGCGCTGCCCGCACCAGCCCAACCTCGAGCATGTGTAAGCACAATATTTGTTGGTTTCTAGATTTATGGGAGTTTATAGCGTTGGAATTAGATCAAACGGAGCTGCATGGGACCCACGAGCTCATGTGGCGCCCCCGGGGGGCGCGCGTCCGATTTACCTTCGTGGCTCTCCCGTAAGTCTATTGGCTACCCCGCGAACGTTCTAGGGTCCCTTCTGGTCGGAAAAAAATCACCATAAATTTTCATCATGGTTGGACTTTGTTTGGTACTGATTTTCTGAAAAGTCAAAAACAAGCAAAAACAACAACTGACAGTGAGCACTAGGTTAATAGGTTAGTATAAAAATGATATATAATTGCATATAAAGTATCTAAGATTGATAGTACAATAAAAAATTATTACATTGGAGACGTATCACACGCCAGCGTAAACTTTAGTTATGGCGGGCGTTTCTAAGGGCTTGCCACACTTAATTTTGCATTTTTGGTTCAAAATAACGTCCAAACGAGGAAGGAAACTTTGTCAACTTCAATTGTTTTCTATATTTAATACACACCATTTGAATTCTCATTTTCAAATTTAGAATATTTTGAGTTTATTCGATTTTTTTGAAGCATTAGCTGATTTCCCGACCATTATGAAGGGCAAGACCCTTCACCGTTTGCTCCAAATTATCAGATCTATATTAACTTTTTCATAGTTCAGTGCACTTTCTATCCTCCGGCGAGCGGCGTAAAATAGAAGGAAGAACACAACCAGTATGGTGTTTGATGTAGTTTTATTTTTTGTTGGTACTTTTGTGTGTTGTTGTCTTTCCATTGTGTTGTCTATTTATTTTCCTTGATGTATTTAAGTTCTAAGATGCCCTTTGGTGCTTTTTCTTAAAATAATATTCTGTTAAAACTATTCATATTTTTTCAATTTGTGTACGCCTAATCATAAAGTAGAAACACTACCAAGATATTTCATATAGTATATTAGTATATACCATAAACTTTATAGACTGTTGGCAAGTATATAAGGGTAGACAAACAAACATACACACTATATTAATGCAACTGTGACAAAATAAGCTAAGAAGGCATGTCTTTTTTTCTTTTATTATTTTGACAATTGAGATGATTTGGTTTAAATGCTTTATAAGATATAACACAGTAAAAACACAATATTTATGTAACTTTTTAACATATTATGATATTTCACATAGTATATTAAGTAGGATTATGAAAAAAAAGTATTACAAAGGTGTAGAAGTTTGGTATAAAAATGCCACTGCATATAGAATGCTTTAGGAGCCTAGTGGATCGCATCAATTCTAAAATCTTTTTAAGTATCTAATTTGTTGAATGTGGACATTGGATGCCACACTCAATTAATATAATATATTTAATTGCATGCATTGTTAGTTGATATGTGTAGTCTTATTCAAACTAGAGAGGAACACTTCCAAATGCTGAACTTAATTGAATTTGTTTTTCTATCATCCAGTTAGTCGAACGCCACTTCTTTTTTAACTCTCATATGATGAGCATCTATCTTTCCATTTTTGTTTCGACTTATGTGATCTTTAAGAAATCGCCTAAATCCAGTAGGGCATTCATTGAACGTCTCTTGTTCTGGATGTAAAGAATAAGAGGGATGTCCATCTCCTTATCTAGGATTATAATAACTCGAACACTAACATCTTCACAAAGCGTTAGCCCTTCTTGTCAAACCCGGTGATGTGGTCGCTGATGTTGCCAAACGACAGCGGGAGGTTAATCTTCGCCGGATCCATGCTCTTAGTCATCGAGTCGTGTCAGCTGAGCGGCACCATCTAGGTTGGCCCGTCGAGCTACAATGCAGACGACATGTTGGTTGAAATTAAGCTACTCTATCGCAATCATTGATTTGCCCACTTTCTACATCTGGAACTACCTGCCAGAATGGCGTTGTCCCGCATGGTGAGGGACGGGATGTTGAGTAAGAGACAACACGTGGGCGATGAGCACTCGGACGACGAGCGAGGCGGATGACGATGACGACCATCTTGCTCCTCATGGCACGCACCGCGTTCTTTCGTGCGGCAAGCCTTGCGAGCGAGTCCTCTTCGGTCGGTAGCTCCAGCTCGGCCTTGGCATCTTCAAAGTGCTCCGTGTGGTTGTTGACCATGATGATGTCGGATGCACACACTTGGCGAACGTAGTCGTCTAGCTCGTGATCACATATCCACTGAGAGCAGGCCACCGCATCCGTGTTGTGCAAAGATTACAAAAATATGGGGTCAATCATGGATCGGCAATGACAACCGAAGCGATGTGGCGTAGAGAAACTTACGTCCCAGTTGCAGCATGGTAGAAGCACTTGTCTTTGTTGGGCCCGAGGATCATGCGGTTGCGCTGAGGCATCAAACCGCAGCCACAGAGTAAAAGCGGAGCTGGTGTTGACGCCCAATGCCAGCTCCCAACGTTGGGGGCAGGAACCCACCTTGAGTTCATCCTTTGGCTGGGTGGAAGGTAGATGATAGGGAGAGTTTTGATGGTGTGTGCTTTGTTGATCGATGGTTGTACCAGGGGCTACTATTT
Source organism: Aegilops tauschii subsp. strangulata (assembly GCF_002575655.3). NCBI lineage: Eukaryota > Viridiplantae > Streptophyta > Magnoliopsida > Poales > Poaceae > Aegilops > Aegilops tauschii. Next base: position 30,429,141 of record NC_053040.3, on the reverse strand, counting down.
ATGACGTGAACCAGGTGCGCCCCAAAGCAAGCATATGCGCCTGGGCATTGTGAGTCCCACAAGTAAGGATGGCAATTTTACCCATGGGTACAGGTACCCGCGGATACCGTACCCGTATGGGTAGGGTATGGGCACAATTTTATACCCATGGGTAGTACCCATACCCTACCCGTTAAGTCATGGGTAGGGCACGGGTATTACCTCATACCCATGGGTATATCCATACCCAACCCATTTATACTGACATGTTACGTCTCAGATGTTATTTGGTGAGTTTGTGAACCTATTTTAAAGTTGTCACCAATTGTCAATTTGAATTGAGATTGTCTTGTACTCAACTATTTGTTATCGAGTTTAGGTAAATGTTATTTTGTCAAATGTGTTAGGGATATATAAAATTGTGAATAACTTGTGTACTATTTGATCTACCCATCGGGTACCCAATGAATATGGGTACTCATCGGGTATGGGCACGGGTAATGTTTCATACCCATGGGTGCGGGTATGGATACAATTTTGTACCCATTAACTACATGGGTATGGATATGGTATTGCTCTACCCGCCCCATATCCTATCCATTGCCATCCTTACTCACAAGGGCATCTGTCTATCGACGACACGAGCGTACACAACGAATACAATATGTTTTCTTTGTGTAGCAACGGACTTGATTGCTGAACCGAACCTATGACACAACGTGTGGCAACGTGTAGCACGCATGAGAGCATCTCCAACTTCTTGATGGGGCACTGCATGAGAGCATCTTCAAAAGGCGCGCAACGTGTGGCACGCTAATATAATTTTTACAGCGTTGAAATAGCAATTTTTTGCTCACTGCAGAGCGCTGGCTCCAGCTGCTGCTGCAAAATATTGCGCGCGTGAGCAGCTTCAGCAGGCGCGGTAAAGTATACAGCGCTCGTGCCCAGCACAAACAATATTTGACACTCAAATAATACCAAGAAGATCAAACACATAAAAATAAATCAACAATAGAAAGTTCAATTTATTACAACTCAAACAAATAGTGTATCTTCCAATATAGCAAATAGTTCAACAATACAACATCAAACATAGAACATCAAACATACAAATCACTAGTTTTGTCGGCCATTCCATGCCCACCACTCCTCGATTAGATCCTTTTGAAGATCATCATGCGTTTCGGCACGTCAAATGGCATGATAGGAGGCAAAAAATGGGCCACACTCGCAGCCCTCACACGGGACGTCCCAAGAGCTCATATTGAGAAGAGTCTAAATCTTGCCCACGCTCGTTCTCGATGATCATGTTATGCATGATCACACAAACGTTCATGATGTACCAAAGGATCTTTTGATCCCAAAATCTATCCGGTCCTATCACAATTGCAAATTGGGTTTGAAAAATTCCAAAAGCTCTCTCCACATTTTTTCTAGCCGCCGCCCACTAGTAGAAAAACGACCTTACGTTCACCTCATTAGTCCCGGTTCAATTACGACCCGGTACTAATGTGTCCATTAGTCCCGGTTTCAACGGCTAGGGCGCGAGCATCATTAGTCCCGGTTCGTGGTGTACCTATATTCCCGGTTTGTGTCACAAACCGGGACTAAAGGGGTGGTGGCAGGCTGACGTCAGGCCGGGGCACCACGAGCCCCTTTAGTCCCGGTTTGTGACACAAACCGGGACTATAGGTTAGACCTTTAGTCCGGGTTGAAGCCACCAACCGGGACTAAAGGGGTCTAAACTTTTAGTCCCGGTTCCTGGCTCCAACCCGGACCTTTAGTCCCGGTTGGTGGCTTCAACCCGGACTAAAGGGGTTCTGCAATTTTCAATCTCTAGCCCCCCCCCCCAAGTTTCGCCTTTTCAGTTTTGAAAAAAAAAACAAAAAAAATTGATAAAAACTTCAAAAATTAAAATCCTTCGAGATGTAGTTACGTTACTACATCTACTAGTCAGGGAAATTTAAAAACATAAATTTTGACATGTTTTGCAAAAAAGTGTTATGAAAAAGTAAAACGACTATAACTTTTGTATATGATGTAAAAAAACGTATAATATATCAAAATGGTCAGCACGAAAAGCCGGTTCCGATTTCGACCGCCGTAGGCCATTTTGCATATTTTAGAATCCTCAAATTCTGAAAAGAAAAAAAATTATCCTCAAGTTTAAGTTTTTTTGAATTTTGGTCAAACTGTGATCAAACTATGGTCAAACTACTTATTCAAGAAATATTAGTGTTAATAAATAATTATTGTTTTTCTGAATAATAGTTTAAAACTCAAATGGTGAAACGTGTGACTTAATGCTCAAGCTAAACTCCCTAAGGGTTAATACGATTGACAACTTACTATTGTCAAGTGCAGACTTGGAAACTAGGGAGAATAGAACTCGAAAGTTAAGCGTGCTCAGGCTGAAGTAGTGAGAGGATGAGTGACCGGCCGGGAAGTTAGACGTTTTGGAATGAGTGCTCCACACTTGAGCACTGATGAGGGGTGATTAGAAATTAAATTTTCAAATAATTCAAAATTTTGAAAATAAAAAAAATTGATTTTTTCAAAATAAATCAAGAATGATGGTGAAGTAATCCGCGCAGGGCTTCGCCTAAGCACTACGTGAATATGACCGGAGGCGTAAACTGTGGAGGGGGGCACCGCACACGGCTAACAATGTTTGTTGTGTGTTCTAGGCGCCCCCTCCCCACGTATATATAGGTGGGAGGGGGAGGGGAGCAGCAAGGGCACGCCCAAGTAGGAGGAATCCTACTTGGGGGCCTTGTCCAATTCGGCCTCCCCCCTTCCAAAAGTGTTGGGCGGGAAGGAAAGAGAGGGGGGAGAGAAGGGAAGGGGAGGCCGAATCCTCCTCTTTCCTTTCTCTCTCCCCCTCCTTCCTTCTGCTCCTATTTGGCATATATGGGGCGCACCAGCCCACTAGGGGCTGGTTTGTCCCGCCCTTGGCCCAATAAGGCCCATATCTTTGCTGGTGGGGGGGGGGGTGCCCGGAACCCCTTCTGGTGACACGATACGTATCCGATACCCCCAAAACACTTCCGGTGTCCGAATACTATCGTCCTATATATGAATCTTTACCTCTCGACCATTTCGAGACTCCTCGTCATGTTCGTGATCTCATCCGGGACTCACAACAACATTCGGTCACCAAATCACATAACTCATATAATACAAATCGTCATCGAACGTTAAGCGTGCGGACCCTACGGGTTCGAGAGACATGACCGAGACACATCTCCGGTCAATAACCAATAGCGGAACCTGGATGCTCATATTGGCTCCTACATACTCTACAAAGATCTTTATCGGGCAAACCGCATAACAACATACGTTATTCCCTTTGTCATCGGTATGTTACTTGCCCGAGATTCGATCGTCGGTATCATCATACCTAGTTCAATCTCGTTACCGGCAAGTCTCTTTACTCGTTCCGTAATGCATCATCCCGCAACTAACTCATTAGTCACATTGCTTGCAAGGCTTATAGTGATGTGCATTACCGAGAGCGCCCAAAGATACCTCTCCGATACACGGAGTGACAAATCCTAATCTTGATGTATGCCAACCAAACAAACACCTTCGGAGACACCTGTAGAGCATCTTTATAATCACCCAATTACATTGTGATGTTTGATAGCACACTAAGTGTTCCTCCGGTATTCGGGAGTTGCATAATCTCATAGTCAGAGAAACATGTATAAGTCATGAAGAAAGCAATAGCAATAAAACTTAACGATCAATATGCTAAGCTAACGGATGGGTCTTGTCCATCACATCATTCTCTAATGATGTGATCCCGTTCATCAAATGACAACACATGTCTATGGTCAGGAAACTTAACCATCTTTGATTAACGAGCTAGTCTAGTAGAGGCATACTAGGATCTCTGTTTTGTCTATGTATTCACACATGTATCAAGTTTCCGGTTAATACAATTCTAGCATGAATAATAAACATTTATCATGACATAAGGAAATATAAATAACAACTTTATTATTGCCTCTAGGGCATATTTCCTTCAGTCTCCCACTTGCACTAGATTCAATAATCTAGTTCACATCGCCATGTGATTTAACACCAATAGTTCACATCGTCATGTGATTTAACACTCTATAGTTCACATCACCATGTGACCAATACCCAAAGGGTTTACTAGAGTTAATAATCTAGTTCACATTGCCATGTGATTAACACCTAAAGAGTACTAAGGTGTGATCATGTTTTGCTTGTGAGAGAAGTTTAGTCAACGGGTCTGCCACATACAGATCCGTATGTATTTTGCAAATTTCTATGTCTACAATGGTCTGCACAGAGCTACTCTAGCTAAATACTCCCACTTTTAATATGTATCCATATTGAAACTAAGAGTCATCCAAATCGGTGTCAAAGCTTGCATCGACGCAACTCTTTATGACGAACTCTTTATCACCTCCATAACCAAGAAATATCTCCTTAGTCTTCTAAGGATAATTTTCACCGCTGTCCAGTGATCTACTCCTAGATCAAAAATGTACTCCCTTGCCAAACTTAGGGCAGGGTATACAATAGGTCTGGTACATAGTATGGCATACTCTATAGAACCTATGGCTGAGGCATAGGGAATGACTTTCATTCTCTCTCTCTATCTTCTGTTGTGGTGGGGCTTTGAGTCTTACTCAACTTCACACCTTGCAACACAGGCAAGAACCCCTTCTTTGACTGTTCCATTTTGAACTATTTCAAAACCTTGTCAAGCTATGTACTCATTGAAAACACTTATCAAGCGTCTTGATCTATCTCTAAGATCTTGATGCTCAATATGTAAGCAGCTTCACTGAGGTCTTTCTTTGAAAAACTCCTTTATGCTTTTCAGAAAATTCTACATCATTTCCGATTCACAATATGTCATTTACATATACTTATCAGAAAGGCTGTAGTGCTCCCACTCACTTTCTTGTAAATACAGGCTTCACCGCAAGTCTGTATAAAACTATATGCTTTGATCAACTCATCAAAGCGTATATTCCAACTCCGAGATGCTTGCACCAGTCCATAGATGGATCGCTAGAGCTTGCACACTTTGTTATCACCTTTAGGATTGACAAAACCTTCTGGTTGCATCATATACAACTCTTCTTTAAGAAAACCATTAAGGAATACAATTTTGACATCCATTTGCCAGATTTCATAAAATGTGGCAATTACTAACATGTCAAGTGAAAAAATCTCATCGTAGTCAACATCTTGAACTTGTCGAAAACCCTTTTGCGACAATTCGAGCTTTGTAGATAGTAACACTACTATCAGCGTCCGTCTTCCTCTTGAAAATCCATTTATTATCAATGGCTTGCCGATCATCGGGCAAGTCAACCAAAGTCTACACTTTGTTCTCATACATGGATCCTATCTCAGATTTCGTGGCCTCAAGCCATTTCGCGGAATCTGGGCTCATCATTGCTTCCTCATAGTTCGTAGGTTTGTCATGGTCTAGTAACATGACTTCCAGAACAGGATTACCGTACCACTCTGGTGCGGAACATGCTCTGGTTGACCTACGAGGTTTTGTAGTAACTTGATCTGAAGTTTCATGATCATCATCATTAGCTTCCTCACTAATTGGTGTAGGAATCACTGGAACTGATTTTTGTGATGAACTACTTTCCAATTCGGGAGAACGTACAATTACCTCATCAAGTTCTACTTTCCTCCCACTCACTTCTTTCGAGAGAAACTCCTTCTCTAGAAAGGATCCATTTTTGCAACAAAAATTTTGCCTTCGGATCTGTGATAGAAGGTGTACCCAACATTTTATTTTGGGTATCCTATGAAGACGCAATTCTTCGATTTGGGTTTGAGCTTATCTGGCTGAAACATTTTCACATAGGCATCGCAACCCCAAACTTTTAAGAAATGACAGCTGAGGTTTCTTGCCAAACTACAGTTCATACGGTGTCGTCTCAACGGATTTAGATGGTGCCCTATTTAACATGAATGTAGTTGTCTCTAATGCATAACCCCGAAAGGGTAAATCGGTAAGAGACATCATAGATCGCACCATATCTAATAAAGTACGGTTATGACGTTCAGACACACCATTACGCTGTGGTGTTCCAGGTGGCGTGAGTTGTGAAACTATTCCACATTGTTTTAAATGAAGGCCAAACTCCTAACTCAAATATTTACCTCCGCGATCAGATCGTAGAAACTTTATTTTTCTTGTTACGACGATTCTCCAGTTCACTCTGAAATCCTATGAACTTTTCAAATGTTTCAGACTTGTGTATCATCAAGTAGATATACCCATATATGCTCAAATCATCTATGAAGGTCAGAAAATAACGATAGCTGCCGAGAGCCTCAACACTCATCGGACCGCATACATCAGTATGTATTATTTCCAATAAGTCAGTTGCTCGCTCCATTGTTCCGGAGAACGGAGTCTTAGTCATCTTGCCCATGAGGCATGGTTCGCAAGCATCAAGTGATTCATAATCAAGTGATTCCAAAAGCCCATCAGCATGGAGTTTCTTCATGCGCTTTACACCAATATGACCTAAACGGCAGTGCCACAAATAAGTTGCACTATCATTATTAACTTTGCATCTTTTGGCTTCAATATTATGAATATGTGTATCACTACGATCGAGATTCAATTAACCATTTATATTGAGTGTATGACCATAGAAGGTTTTATGCATGTAAATAGAACAACAATTATTCTTTGACTTAAATGAATAACCATATTGCAATAAACATGATCCAATCAAATTCATGCTCAATGCAAACACCAAATAACATTTATTTTAGGTTCAACACTAATCCCGAAGGTAAAGGGAGTCTGCGATGATGATCTTATCAACCTTGGAATCACTTCCAACACACATCATCCCCTCGCCCTTAACTAGTCTCTGTTTATTTTGCAACTCCCATTCCGAGTTATTACTCTTAGCAACTGAACCTATCAAATACCGAGGGGTTGCTATAAACACTAGTAAAGTACACAACAATAACATGTATATCTAATATACCTTTGTTCACTTTGCCATCCTTCTTGTCCGCCAAGTATCTAGGGCAGTTCCACTTCCAGTGACCATTTCCTTTGCAGTAGAAGCACTCAGTTTCAGGCTTGGGTCTAGTGATACGTGTTCATCGTATCTACATTTCCAAACGCTTTTGCCCTTGTTTTGGACTCTAACTTGCATGATTTGAATGGAACTAACCTGGACTGACGCTGTTTTCAGCAGAACTGCCATGGTGTTATTTTTATGCAGAAATAAAAGTTCTCTAAATGGCCTGAAACTTCACGAAGAATATTTTTGGAATTTATAAAAGATACTGGTGAAAGAATCAAGACCAGGGGGCCCACACCCTGTCCACGAGGGTGGGGGGCGCGCCCCCCTGCCTCGTGGCCCCCCTGGTGCTCCACCGACCTCAACTCCAACTGTATATATTCACGTTCGGGGAGAAAAATCAGAGAGAATGATTCATCCCGTTTCACGATACGGAGCCGCCGCCAAGCCCTAATCTCTCTCGGGAGGGCTGATCTGGACTCCGTTCGGGGCTCCGGAGAGGGGAATCCGTCGCCGTCGTCATCATCAACCTTTCTCCATCACCAATTTCATGATGCTCACCGCCGTGCGTGAGTAATTCCATCGTAGGCTTGCTGGACGGTGATGGGTTGGATGAGATTTATCATGTAATCGATTTAGTTTTGTTAGGGTTTGATCCCTAGTATCCATTATGTTCTGAGATTGATGTTGCTATGACTTTGCTATGCTTAATGCTTGTCCCTAGGGCCCGAGTGCCATGATTTCATATCTGAACCTATTATGTTTTCATGAATATATGTGAGTTCGTGATCCTATCTTGCAAGTCTATAGTCACCTATTATGTGTTATGATCCGTTAACCCCGAAGTGACAATAATCGGGATACTTACCAGTTATGACCGTAGTTTGAGGAGTTCATGTATTCACTAAGTGTTAATGCTTTGGTCCGGTACTCTATTACAAGGAGGCCTTAATATCCCTAAGTTTCCAATAGGACCCTGCTGCCACGGGAGGGTAGGACAAAAGATGTCATACAAGTTCTTTTCCATAAGCACGTATGACTATATTCGGAATACATGCCTACATTACATTGATGAACTGGAGCTAGTTCTATGTCACCCTATGTTATAACTGCTGCATGAAGAATCACATCCGACATAATTATCCATCACTGATCCAATGCCTACGAGCTTTTCACATATTGCTCTTTACTTAGTTACTTTTCCGTTGCCACTGTTATGATTACTACAAAACTACTACTGTTACCTTTGCCACCATTACCGTTATTTCCATACTACTTTGCTGCAGATATTAAGTTATCCAGGTGTGGTTGAATTGACAACTCAACTGCTAATACTTGAGAATATTCTTTGGCTCCCCTTGTGCCGAATCAATAAATTTGGGTTGAATACTCTACCCTTGAAAACTGTTGCGATCCCCTACACTTGTGGGTTATCATCTAGCTTTGGGCTTCTTCATGGGAGTGGCAACTTTCTTGTAATTCCATTTGAAGTTTCCCTTTCTTTCCGTTGCCCTTTAACTTGAAACTAGTGGTCTTGTTAACCATCAACACTTGATGTTTTTTTCTTGATTTCTACCTTCGCCGATTTCAGCATCGCGAAGAGATTGGGAATCGTTTCCATTATCCCTTGCATATTATAGTTCATCACGTAGTTCTAGTAACTTGGTGATAGTGACTAAAGAACTCTGTCAATCACTATCTTATCGGGAAGATTAACTCCCACTTGATTCAAGTGATTGTAGTACTCAGACATTCTGAGCACATGCTCACTGGTTGAGCTATTCTCCTCCATCTTGTAGGCAAAATACTTGTCAGTGGTCTCATACCTCTCGACTCGGGCATGAGTCTGAAATACCAATTCCAGCTCTTGGAACATCTCATATGCTCCGTGGCATTCAAAACGTTTTTGAAATCCCGGTTCTAAGCCGTAAATCATGGTGCACTAAACTATCAAGTAGTTAGTATACCGAGCTTTGTCAAACGTTCATAACATCTGTATCTGCTCCTGCAATAGGTCTGTCACCTAGCAGTGCATCAAGGACATAATTCTTCCGTGCAGCAATGAGGATAATCCTCAGATCACGGACCAAGTCCGCATCATTGCTACTATCATCTTTTCAACTTATTTTTCTCTAGGAACATATCAAAAATAAAACGGGGAGCTACATCGCAAGCTATTGATCTACAACATAGTTATGCAAATACTATCAGGACTAAGTTCATGGTAAATTAAAGTTCAATTAATCATATTACTTAAGAACTCCCACTTAGATAGACATCCCTCTAATCATCTAAGTGATCACGTGATCCAAATCAACTAAACCATGTCCGATCATCACGTGAGATGGAGTAGTTTTCAATGGTGAACATCACTATGTTGATCATATCTACTATATGATTCACGCTCGACCTTTCGGTCTCAGTGTTCCGAGGCCATATCTGCATATGCTAGGCTCGTCAAGTTTAACCTGAGTATTCTGCATGTGCAAAGCTGGCTTGCACCCGTTGTATGTGAACGTAGAGCTTATCACACCCGATCATCACATGGTGTCTCAGCACGAAGAACTGTCGCAACGGTGCATACTCAGGGAGAACACTTATACCTTGAAATTTTAGTAAGGGATCATCTTATAAAGCTACCGTCGTACTGAGCAAAATAAGATACATAAAAGATAAACATCACATGCAATCAAAATATGTGACATGATATGGCCATCATCATCTTGTGCCTTTGATCTTCATCTCCAAAGTACCATCATGATCTCTATCGTCACCGGCATGACACCATGATCTCTATCATCTTGATCTCTATCAACGTGTCGTCATATGGTCGCCTCGCCAACTATTGCTTTTGCAACTATTGCTATCGCATAGTGATAAAGTAAAGCAATTACATGGCGCTTGCATCTTATGCAATAAAGAGACAACAATAAGGCTCCTGCCAGTTGCCGATAATTTCAAAAACATGATCATTTCATACAACAAATTATATATCATCACGTCTTGACCATATCACATCACAACATGCCCTGCAAAAACAAGTAGACGTCCTCTACTTTGTTGTTGCAAGTTTTACGTGGTTGCTACGGGCTTTAGCAAGAACCGTTCTTACCTATGCATCAAAACCACAACGATTTTTCGTCAAGTGTGATGTTTTAACCTTCAACAAGGACCGGGCGTAGTCACACTCGATTCAACTAAAGTTGGAGAAACAGACACCCACTAGCTACCTGTGTGCGAAGCACGGCGGTAGAACCAGTCTCATGAACGCGGTCATGTAATGTTGGTCTGGGCCGCTTCATCCAACAATACCCCCGAATCAAAGTAAGACGTTGCTGGTAAGTAGTATGACTATTATCGCCCACAACTCTTTGTGTTCTACTCGTGCATATAACATCTACGCATAGACCTGGCTCGGATGCCACTGTTGGGGAACGCAGTATTTCAAAAAAATTCTACGATCACGCAAGATCTACCTAGGAGATGCATAGCAATGAGAGGGGGAGAGTGTGCCCACATACCCTTGTAGACCGAAGCGGAAGCTTTTGACAATGCGGTTGATGTAGTCGAACTTCTTCTTGTTCCGACCGATCAAGCACCGAACGTACGGCACCTCCGAGTTCTGCAGACGTTCATCTTGATGACGTCCCTCGAACTCTTGATCCAGCAAAGTGTCGAGAGAGAGTTCTGTCAGCACGACGGCGTGGTGACGGTGATGGTGAAGTAATCCGCACAGGGCTTCGCCTAAGCACTACGTGAATATGACCGGAGGCGTAAACTGTGGAGGGGGGCGCCGCACACGGCTAACAATGTTTGTTGTGTGTTCTAGGCGCCCCTCCCCACGTATATATAGATGGGAGGGGGAGGGGAGCAGCAAGGGTGCGCCCAAGTAGGAGGAGTCCTACCTGGGGGCCTTGTCCAATTCGGCCTCCCCCCATCCAAAAGTGTTGCAGTGGGAAGGAAAGAGAGGGGGGAGAGAAGGGAAGGGGAGGCCGAATCCTCCTCTTTCCTTTCTCTCTTCCCCTCCTCCCTTCTCCTCCTATTTGGCATATATGGGGCGCACCAGCCCACTAGGGGCTGGTTTGTCCCTCCCTTGGCCCAATAAGGCCCATATCTTTGCTGGGGGGTGCCCGGAACCCCTTCCGGTGACCCGATACGTACCCGGTACCCCCAGAACACTTCCGGTGTCCGAATACTATCGTCCTATATATGAATCTTTACCTCTTGACCATTTCGAGACTCCTCGTCCGTGATCTCATCCGGGACTCCGAACAATATTCGGTCACCAAATCACATAACTCATATAATACAAATCGTCATCGAACGTTAAGCATGCGGACCCTACCGGTTCGAGAACTATGTAGACATGACCGAGACACATCTTCGGTCAATAACCAATAGCGGAACCTAGATGCTCATATTGGCTCCTACATATTCTACGAAGATCTTTATCAGTCAAACCGCATAACAACATACGTTATTCCCTTTGTCATCGGTATGTTACTTGCCCGAGATTCGATCGTCGGTATCATCATACCTAGTTCAATCTCGTTACCGGCAAGTCTCTTTACTCGTTCCGTAATGCATTATCCTGCAACTAACTCATTAGTCACATTGCTTGCAAGGCTTATAGTGATGTGCATTACCGAGAGGTCCCAGAGATACCTCTCCGATACACGGAGTGACAAATCCTAATCTTGATGTATTCCAACCAAACAAACACCTTCGGAGACACCTGTAGAGCATCTTTATAATCACCCAGTTACGTTGTGATGTTTGATAGCACACTAAGTGTTCCTCCGGTATTCGGGAGTTGCATAATCTCATAGTCAGAGGAACATGTATAAGTCATGAAGAAAGCAATAGCAATAAAACTTAACGATCAATATGCTAAGCTAACGGATGGGTCTTGTCCATCACATCATTCTCTAATGATGTGATCCCATTCATCAAATGACAACACATGTCTATGGTCAAGAAACTTAACCATCTTTGATTAACGAGCTAGTCTAGTAGAGGCATACTAGGAACACTCTGTTTTGTCTATGTATTCACACATGTATCAAGGTTCCGATTAATACAATTCTAGCATGAATAATAAACATTTATCATGACATAAGGAAATATAAATAACAACTTTATTATTGCCTCTAGGGCATATTTCCTTCAACCTGAGCATTGTGGAAATCAAGATTTTTTTTACCTTCCGATTTTTTCAACAATGTTTGCCACTTTAGGTAGATGTCATACGCAAGATAGTAGCCATAGTTTTATGTATGGCTATTTACTGCAAACTGCACCGGTGGCAGTTCACCATTTGCAATCCTATTCATTAGTGGTGACCGATTAAGAATGTTGATGTCATCCAAAGATCCAGGCATTCAAAAAAAAAGAATGCCAAATCCAAGTCTCTTGATCGGCCACTGCTTCAAGAATTATAGCGGAACCCTTTTTCTGGCCGTGGAATTGTCCATGCCATGCCTTAGGACAGTTCTTTCAACTCCAATGAATGCAATCTATTTAGCCAAGCATACCTGGGAACCCGTGAGCTTTGTTCATCTCCAAATGCCTTGCGGTGTCTTCAGCATTGGGAGCTCTCAAATACTTTGGACCAAACACTTCACAATTACAACTGTGAAGCGCTTGACTCTCACCCATGACCAAGTGGTCATCAACTAGATCAGCCGGAATACCGTATGCCAACATACGCAAAGCGGCTGTCACCTTTTGAAAGGTGCTATGCCCGAGTTCTCTAGCGGCATTCCTCCTTAGTTGAAAAAAACTGATCATGGCTCGCCAGTTTCTCTGGAATGCATTTGAACAACTCGATGCTCATCCTAAAACGGCGCCGAAAATACGACTCGGGGTATATGGGATTATTCACAAAATAGTGCCTCATCAATTTGTTGTCGGCATCGATCTTATCCCTCCGCTCGGCTTTTGATTGACCTGCATAGCTAGGATCATTGCAAGTTCCTCCTCCTTTTGAATATCAAATTCTTCTACAAAATATGAAGTTGAAGCAATACATACCTTGCAAGCGTTTTGTCAAACATCTTGTGGGCGCCGAGCGGCAGTGGGCGGCCGAGCATTGTTCGTCGGACGAATGGCGCGCTCGAGGGGCGGCGGTGATGAGAGGAGGTGGAGGAAGCAACTGCGGCACGCGAGGATAGGCCGGGGAAGCGCCGTCGGATCTCCGGAGCAAATGGGGAGGTGCGGGCGGGCGGTGGCACCAACGTCTGGATCGGTTGATGGAAGTCGCGCGCGAGTCGTCGCTGTCCAGCGCGCGGGAGTAGGCGCACGAAATAAGCGGCGCGCGATGAACCAACTATACCGCACGCGTGTTTTTGAGCGCCCGCTGCGCGCGCACAAAATAAATGATTTTTCCTGCGCGGCGCTAAAATCGCACGCCTGTTGGAGATGCTCTGAATAGGTTCGTGGAGGCGTTGGAACGGATCGGGTACAGAGACGGCCAGAACCTCTTCGGCGCTCCGTACGACCTCCGGTACGCAGCCCCCGTGCTGGGGCTGCCGAGCAGGGAGTTCTCTATGTTCTGCGGGAACCTCACGGCGCTCGTGGAGCACGCGAGTAGCAAGAACAGGGGCAAGCCGGTCGTCCTCGTGTCGCACAGCCAATGCGGCCAGTTCGCGCTCGAGTTCCTCAGCCGGAGCCCCCCGGCGTGGCGCCGGAGGCTCGTCAAGCACTTCTTCATGGCCTCCACGGGCACCGGCGGGATCGTGGTTCAGGATGGACACGGTCCGGGCCGGTCCGGTTCCGGTCCGAGCCGGCGTTTGGACCGGCCGCCGGCGGTCCGGTCCGGACCGGACCGAGCAGCATGGCGGGCCTGTTTCCAGGGACCGGACCGGCAGGGACGAAGCCCGAGCCGGACCGAGCGGCTCGTTTGGACCGGCCGGAGTTCACCACAGAGCACGCACCAGAGCATGGCGACGCGGGGAGGGCGCTGGAGGCAGCGGGGCTCGTCGTGGAGATGTCACGCAGCTTTGGAAGTTCCAGAGGGAGATAGAGGAGCCAAGAAGATCGCTAGAGCGAGCTCATCGGCGACGAATTTGGCACGACGGCCGGTGGACGGAGATGAAAAAGACGATGTCCGATGCGGCGATGCAGGACCTCCCACGTCGTGTTTGTTGGTGCATACGATAGATCCGAGTGGGGCGCATCCAGTGGACATATTTCCTGGGGCCAGCGAGTCCAGTGGCCGCGCAGACGACGGCCCCCGCGGCGGCGGACATGAGCGGCGACAGTTTCTTCAGCCCCCGCCGTGCCTGGGCCGCCACACCCCCGCCATGCCCTCGCCACGACCCCACCACGCCCCCGCCACGCCCTCGCCATGCCCCCGCCACGCCCCACCATGCGCCCGCCACGCTCTCGCCATGCCCGGGCCACGCTCTCGCCATGCCCACGCCACGTTCTTCGGTCCGCTCCGGTCCGCTCGGTCGGCTCGGTTAAAGCCCGGACCGGACCGAAGTTTTGTCGGTCTGGATTCCTGAGCTCGGACCGGCCGATTTTTTCAGCGGGCCAGGCCCGAGCCGGCCCGAGCCGAGCGGGCCACGAGCCGGACCGCGGGACCGGACCGTGTCGTCCACCCTTAATCGTGGTCTCCATGAAGGGGCTCGCCTCCAAGGACGGCGGCGACGTCATGTCGACGAGGCGCGTCAGGAGGAGCTTCGCGTCTGCGTTCGATGCGCTGCCGTCGCCCACGGTCTTCGGCGACGAGACGCCTCTGGTCGTCACGCGGGCCAGGGACTACACCGCGCGCGACATGCCGGAGTTCCTCTCGGCGATCGGGCTGCCGGAGTCCGCCGTGGGCCTGTACCTGTCGCGGGCGCTGCCGGTGGCGCTCAACCTGAGAGCGCCGCTGGTGCCCATGACGTGCATCAACGGCGTCGGCGTGGCGACCCTGGAGAAGCTGGTGTACTGGGACAGCGAACTCGACAAGGATCCCGAGGTGGTGTACGGCGACGGCGACGGGGCGGTCAATCTGGCCGGCATACTTGCGCTCGACACGGTCATCGGTCATGATCCGGCGCAGCGTGGATGCTACAGATCTATCAAGATGGCCAACACGACCCACGCCGGCGTCGTCTCGGACGGTCTCGCCGTTGACCGTTTGATCGATGAGATTCATGAAGCAAATCGCGCCACCGAGACTTGTGTGCTAGCTACTTCTGGCCACTCTACAATATGAGACCATCTTCTTTTTACTTTATCTTCCAAAAAATGCAAGCGTACGTGATCAATGTACAAAGATATCAGCCTTATTTTTTTTACCTTTTCTCTTTAAAAAAAACCCATACATTAATTAATTAATAATGTTATTACAATCGTTCATTACAAAATTCGCCACACAGGGCGGAACGCTATTAAGAAGAATCCCATCCGATTTACTTATAAAGCTAAACTTCGCAATTTCATGAGCCACCTTATTGGCGTTCCGATTAATTTTCGCAATTTAAAATTCTTAAGCATCTTCGATATACTCAAGGCTTCTTTCTTCAGATCAACGAGCGAGGACCTGTCCAGATTCTCATTTGCAAGGAAAGAACGGACAAAAGCACAATCAGTCTTCAAAATAATGGATTGGTGAAGAGTAATACCTATATAAAGGCCTGCCAGGTAAGCACGCGGCTCAGCTTCATTCACACTGTAGCGCTGACCCAGAAAGTCCCATGAAGATATAATAACTTCGCCAGATGAGTTCCTAACAACCACCCCCACACTGGCCGCAATAATACTCTCCACATAGCTGGCATCGACATTGATCTTGATATAATCTTCTGGTGGAGGTTTCCATCCCACCTGTTGTTGTGATGTTGCGAAAACTGGTGTAGCACCTCTCATTTTTTCTTTACCTTTGTTACTAGGAACAACCTCGATAGTGTCATGACAGGACGTAAAAGAAGACCATTAGTTTTTTACCTTTTCTCGTACCTTTTATTTAGAAACTTTTCTCGCACCGTTAATTGGTACAGAAATGGTAAATCATGAACGCTCCAGATCTGATTATGGTAAATCGGACATTTTTATGGTAATTTTATTAACACAACGATGACATGTTTAGTTGACACGCACGGCAATTTGTTGACAAAAAATACATTGAGCGCAGTTTGCCATGCGTCTCAACTCTCAACTAAACTTGCTATCATTGCGTCATTAAAATTGTCATCGAAAGCATTCGATTTGGCATGGTCAAAAAGGGAGTGTTCGGGTGTTATCGGAGTCCAATTAGTAATCACCTACTCTCTCCGTAAAGAAATATAAAAATATTATATTAAGTGATCTAAACGTTCTTATATTTCTTTATAGAGGGAGTGTATCCTAAACTCCTGGGATAAATTGTCTGGAAGCGATTGAGCGATCAATTTTGGCCCACCACGCTGATTTTGACTGGGTCTTCGCTGAGGCATGGGAGTTTCACAAAATAACGAAGAGATGCTACCGCCAAGTGACCTCCCCATGTACATGTTCGAATAATATATGTTTCCTCGACATCATCTCTCTCCTTCCACTGCACAACATCTCTTCATTCCCCATCAACAGGCAACTCCGACGGGCCTCGCCGGTTGCCGTCGGGCGCTCCCGCACCATCCCAACCTCAAGCATGTGTAAGCATAATATATGTTGGTTTTAGGATATATGAGAATTTATAGCATTGGAATTAGGTCAAACGGAGCCGCATGGGTCCCATGAGCTCATGTGGCACCCCCTGGGGCGCGAAGTGTGAGCTCATGGTTCTCCCGTAAGTCTGCTGGCCTTCTCTCGAACGTTCTAGGGTCCCTCTGGTCCAAAATAAATTGCCGTAAAGTTTCATCGTGGTTCGACTTAGTTTGGTACTGATTTACTAAAAAGTCAAAAACAAGTAAAAACATCAACTGACACTAGGCACTAGGTTTATAGTTTAGTCTCAAAAATGATTTTAAATTGCTTATAAAGTATCTAAGACTGATAGTATAATAAAAAAACTATAGATACGTTGGAGACGTATCACACGCCACCGCAAACTTTAGTTATGGCGGGCGTTTCTAAGGGCTTGCCACACTTACTTTTGCATTTCCCGTTCAAAATAACGTCCAAACGAGGAAGAAACTTTTTTAACTTCAAATTTGTTTTCTATATTTAATACACACCATTTGTAGTCTCATTCTCAAATTTAGAACATTTTGAGTTTATTTGATATTTTTGAAGCATTAACTGATATCCCGACTATTATGAAGGGAAAAACCCTTCACCTTTTGCTCCAAATTATCATATCTATATTAACTTTTTCATAGTTCAGTGCACTTTCTAACGTCAGGCGAGCGGCGTAGAATAGAAGGAAGAACACAATCAGTATGGTGTTTTGATGTAGTTTTATTTTTTGTTGGTTGTTTTGTGTGTTGTTGTATTTCCATTGTGTTGTCTACTTGTTTTCCTTGATATATTTAAGTTCTAAGATGTCCTTTGATGCTTTTTCTAAAAATAAAAAATGATATTCTTGTAAAACTATACATATTTTTCAATTTGTGTACGCCTAATCATAAAGTAGAAACAACTACCAAGATATTTCATATAGTATATACCATAAACTTTATAGACTGCTGGCAAGTATATAAGGGTAGACAAACAAACATAAACACTATATTAATGCAAGTGTCACAAAGTAATCGAAGACGGAATGTGATTTTTTCTTTTATTATTTTGACAATTAAGATGATTTGGTTTAAATGATTTATAAGATATAACACATTAAAATACAATATTTATGTAACCTTTTAAGATCTTATAATATTTCACACAGTATATTAAGTAGGATTATGAAATAAAAAAAATTAGTATTACAAAGGTGTAGAAGTTTGGTAAAAAAAATGCCAGCGCGTAGAGAATGCTTTAGGAGCCTAGTTGATTGCATCAATTTCAAAAGATATTTAGGTATTTTATTTGTTGCATGTGGACATTGGATGGCACACCCAACCAATACAATATATTTAATTGCATGCATTGTTAGTTGACCATGCTGATGGCGGCTGCACACACTTGGCGAACGTAGTCGTCAAGCTTGCGATCTCATATCCACAGAGAGCAGACCACCGCGTCCGTGTTCTGCAAAGATCGCAAAAATACGAGGTCAATCATGGATCGACAATGACAACCAAAGCAATGTGCCATAGAGAAAATTACGTCCGAGTTGCAGCAGCGGTAGAAGTATTTGTCTTTGTTGTGCCCGAGGATGATGCGGTTGCGCTGAGCCATCAGACCGCAGCCACAAAGCAGACGCGGAGCCGGCGTTGACGCCCAAAGCCAGCTCCCAACGCCGGGGACAAGAACCCACCTTGAGTTCATCCTTCGGCTGGTGGGAGGTTGATGATAGGTAGAGTTTTGCTGGTGCGTGCTTTGTTGATCGATGGCTTCACCGAGAGCTGCTTTTTATGACGTGAAATAAGCGCGCCCCAGAGCAAGCATATGCGACCGGACATTGTGAGTCTCACATGGGCATTAGTCTCTGGACGGCACAAGCGTACACAGCGAATACAATATGTTTTCTTTCTGTGGCAACGGACCTCACGATCACATCATGCACTACGTGCCCGCAGTTTGCGGAAAAAACGCTCACACTCTCCAAAAGTATAACTGAGAGCTTGCCAACATGGGTATGATGATCACAAGTTGTCGGTTGTCCATCAGAGGCCGCAGCCCCACAGAACGCGCAGGTCAGCGCATACATCGTGTACAGTCTGATGACACGCAGCAGAGCTACCACGCTTTTGACCGAGATACTATGGAAAACAACTTGATCATTACTAGCAAAAGGGCCCGTGCATTGCAACGGGAGAAAAGAATACCACACGCTCTTAATTTACAAAAATGGTCTATAATCTGAGTATTAGCTACGCCCCAAACAAAGATAGTCTTTGCCTACAAA
The DNA here is from genome assembly GCF_002575655.3 of Aegilops tauschii subsp. strangulata. NCBI lineage: Eukaryota > Viridiplantae > Streptophyta > Magnoliopsida > Poales > Poaceae > Aegilops > Aegilops tauschii. Next base: position 30,410,187 of record NC_053040.3, on the reverse strand, counting down.
AGCGTAAGTTCAAGATTTTACATGTCTTCTTTGAACACGGCTAGCATGTATATTTAATACGTACAAAGAAACGGGCAAATGATCTTCAATTTCGTCTCCAATCCTGATTTTGCTGAGATGTTCATCCACAATCCAGATCAGTACCGATATGAAAGAAAGACGGATAATGCACTGTTGATTAAAATTGCACCATACATAGTATTTTTTTAAATGGTTAACAGCTAAAATAACATCATATTCAGATTCTATATATTTTTCTAATCAAATTTCATATATAACATGTTTAATTTGGAGTTACGGTTTAGAAAATATGAGTATTTTAAAAAACATTTGATATGTATTGCGGGTTTAATGTCAGAAACATTAGGGGGTTTTCTATAAAATAGCATGACGGACTAAGAATACCTATTTCTTTTATTAGTAGGTATAGATATAGATTTATGGTTGTAACATAATGGAACAGACTGCATGCCCAAGTTTTCCTGAAACTTAACTCTCCCTTGGTTTGATTTGTACCTTTAACTCTGAAGGAAAGTAAGAAGTATCCTGTGGAATATGAAAAGCTTCCAGAATGTTGTAACTATTGTGGGCTGATGGGTCACATGTTAACCCAATGTGGTGATGGCATACATGACTCAGATTCCTGCGAATGGGGAGAATGGCTGATGTACCTTTAACTCTGAAGGAAAGTAAGAAGTATCCTGTGGAATATGAAAAGCTTCCAGAATGTTGTAACTATTGTGGGCTGATGGGTCACATGTTAACCCAATGTGGTGACGGCATACATGACTCAGATTCCTGCGAATGGGGAGAATGGCTGATGGTGAATTTTGAAACTTCAAATCGAACACAGAATAATGGTTGGGCACCACGTGAGGGTAGTGCAAGGGGTCGAGGAGGTGGCCCAGGTAGAGGAAGTGGCAACCCAGGAGACCCGAACAATCAAGAAAAGATGGACCTTGATAGTGATGGAAGACTGGTGAATAATGGGGCTGTTGTCTCGATGGCTCGCAAACGACTTGTCAATGCCGATGGTACGTTCACTCAGAGGACAGTGGAGCAGCAGGTTCCCACAGAAGGCTTTGTGTCAGACAAAATCTTGATGATAGAAACAAATTCCTCTGGAGTTGTGGACAAGAGCCAAATGAGACCCCACAGAAAATCCATGACCAGAAAAGACACAGACCGGATGGCGACACAAGTACATCAACTGATACATCGGCGAATCCACTCGAGGGTGCTCGCCGTGCGCAATGAAAATCTTAAGTTGGAACTGTCCCGGAATGGCCAGCTCCGCGGCAGAGAGAGCTCTTCTGGATATCCAGAAGCGGTGGGGGCCGGATGTGTTGTTCCTGTCTGAAACACATCTGAACATAGTTAAGGCAGGGAAACTAATGAGAAAACTAAAGATGGATAGAGTGGAAGTAGTGGAGAGTGTTGGAGCCAGTGGTGGGCTCATTTTGTTTTGGCGTTGCCCTATGGTAATGCAAATTCATGACAAGAATAAAAATTTTATTGATGCAACAGTGGGTACTAGACCGGAGGAGCAATGGAGGTTGACTGGGTTTTATGGCGAGCCACGTTGGGAGGATAAACATCTTTCCTGGACTTATCTCCGTGGTCTAGCCCAACAAACACAAATCCCATGGGTGGTCTTGGGAGACTTTAATGAGATTTTGTATTCCCATGAGAAGGAGGGTGGTGCTTCGCGCCCTATTTCTATGATGCAGAGATTTAGAGACGCTCTTGTTGACTGTCAATTGGGGGATATGGGGTTCCTGGGAGACCAATTCACTTGGAGGCATCGCCGGCTACGTGAACGCCTAGATAGAGCGGTATATAATGGCCCCTTCCATGGGTTGTTCCCAGGCGTGATTGTTACAAATGCTCCGCATATAAAATCAGACGACATGCCGATTGTACTTGACACAGATGGTGCGGCAGGAGCTGAGCAATATACTAGGCGGGAACAGAGGCAGTTCGAAGCAAGATGGTTGCTGGAGGAAGAGATGCTTCAGCAGGTCACGGAGGCATGGGAACGTACGTGCGTCTCGGCGTCCCTAGCTGATCGCACTGCCTTGGTGCATGAACACCTTCATCGATGGGATCGCGAAGTTCTGAGGGCTCCGCAACGTCGACTGAAGGACTTAAAGGCGGAGCTGGACTCGTTGCGATCGGGGCCACTCACTGATGAGTCGGCAGATAGGCAACACTCTCTCTTGATTGAAATTGAAGAAACTATGGAGAAGGAGGAGATTTATTGGGTACAACGCAGTAGGGCAAATTGGCTCAAGTACGGTGATAGAAATACAAATTTCTTTAACAATTTTGCTACTGCAAGAAAGAAGAGGAATTTTATTCATCGTCTGATGGATGAAAACGGAGACTGGAGAGAGAACAACGAGGCCATGAGAAGTTTAATAGATGAATATTTCCAAGGCCTTTTTACGTCAGAAGTTGCTGTACCCAATTGGGAAGTATTAAATAAAGTTAAACCGCGTGTTTCCTCTTATATGAATGAACCCTTACTTGCACCTTACACCGAAGAAGAAGTTAAAAGAGTGTTATTCAGTATAGGTGACCTGAAGGCCCCCGGCCCGGAAGGGCTGCACACAATTTTCTATAAGAAATTTTCGAACTTGGTAGGCCCGGATCTGGTGAAAGAGGTACTCGAAGCCGTGAACAGTAAGGTACTCGAAGCCTGAGGGATGGAATATGACCACCATAGTGCTTATTCTGAAAGTGGACATGCCGGAGAAGGTGTCCCAATTCCGCCCTATAAGCCTCTGTAATGTGGTTTACAAAGTCATTTCAAAGATGATGGCGGCTCGACTGAAGGTATTTCTCCCAGAGATTATCAGTGAGACGCAAAGTGCATTTGGTCCTGGCCGAATTATTACAGATAATGTCATAGTTGCATACGAATGTCTTCACACGATGAAAAAAAAGAAAAAAGGCAAGGTGGGATCTTGTGCAGTGAAATTGGACATGCACAAAGCATATGACCGCGTAGAGTGGGTCTTTTTGGAGGCTATTCTTGGTAAACTAGGATTTGATAGTAGGTGGATTGAGCTCATAATGGCCTGTGTAACATCAGTGGAGTATAAAGTGAGATTCAACTCCAATGAGACAGCACCTTTTACCCCTACAAGGGGCTTACGACAGGGAGATCCCCTATCACCCTACCTCTTTCTTTTATGTGCAGAAGGCCTCTCAGCTCTAATTGGCAGTGAAGAGGAACAAGGAAATTTGAAGGGGGTGCAAGTGTGCCGTGACTCTCCTTTCATATCTCACCTTTTGTTTGCTGATGATTCATTAATTCTCATGAGGGAAGATAATACTAATGCTGGCTCGCTGAAGAGGATCCTAGACGACTACTATGCAGCCTCGGGACAAATGGTGAGTGCAGCAAAGTCCTCAATTTTTTTCAGCCCGAATACAGACGTGGAATCCAAAGTGGAGGTATGCCAAATACTTGATATTATGATGGAATCCCTTTCCGATAAATATGTGGGTCTGCCTTCCATGATTGGTGTTGATCGAGTTGACTGTTTTAAACACTTGATTGAAAGATTCCAGAAGTTAGTTAATTGATGGAAAGAGAGAACACTTTCATATGGTGGAAAAGAGGCATTGATAAAAGTGGTGGCCCAAGCCATACCGACTTATGCGATGAGTGTATTCAAATTTCCAAAAAAAAATTGTAAGGGAATCACTGATGCCATATCGCATTATTGGTGGGGTGATGGAGAAAACCAGCGCACAATGCATTGGTTTGCTTGGTGGAAGAGGTGTGTGCCTAAGGACAGAGGGGGTCTAGGCTTTCGTGACATCAGTAGCTTCAACCTTGCAATGCTTGCCAAGCAGTGTTGGCGGCTAGTTGAAAATTATGACTCACTTTGTGCTAAGGTTTTGAGGTCCAAGTGTTTTCCCACGGGTGACATCTTAAATTGCCAGTTAAAAAAAGGATCGTCATATGTGTGGGCAGAGTATATCGGCAGGTGTTCAAACTTTAAAAAAAGGCTGCATATGGAGAGTTGGTAATGGAAGCAAGATAAACATTTGGGAGGATTGCTTGATACCGAATAGTTCTTCAAGGAAAATCATCACAGTTCGTGGTAATAGAGTGCTCACGAGAGTAGAAGAATTGATCGACCCGATTACTGGTGCTTGGGATGAAGACCTCATTAGGGACAATTTATGGCATATTGATGCGGAAAGAATTTTGCAAATCCCGATTCATCACCAGCAGACGGAAGATTACATTGCATGGCACCTTACTAAATCAGGGATCTTCAGTGTGAGATCGGCCTATTATAGGCAGTGGAAGGACAGTTACTTGACTCGAACTCCTTCAGATGGTCTTAGTGGTTCTTCGTCTCACCCAATCTGGAAGAAAATATGGAACCTGCAAATGCCTGGTAAGGTCAAAATCTTTGTATGGAGGTGCATGCATAATGTGATACCTTGCATGGGAGTTCTAGCAAACAGGCATATTGCAACTTCAGGCCAACCTGCTGTTGCCGGCTTGCCGCTGGCCGCCGCAATGGAGAGGCGAGGAGATGACGTGCATATTGCAACAGCAGGTCGGCCGCTGCCCCTATTGTAAGTGACGTGCCCCTATTGTAAGCCGCTGCCGCCGGCCGACCTGCTGTTGCCGGCTTGCCGCTGGCCGCCGCAATGGAGAGGCGAGGAGATGAGATCGAAAGAGTTGCCAGGTTGGGAAACAAATTGGAGGAAACGAGACGCGTGCGGCGTGCGGCGTGCGTACCTGGTATGGAATCGAGCGGTCGAGGACTGCGTGGATGTCATCGTATGGCATTACATTTACCTCTGGGCTTTGTTTTGTTTTTTGTGAAATATCTGTATCATTCTGTGGGCTTTTGGTTGGACTACTGATGTTATAAAGAATTTATTATTATGGGCTGAGAGGCTTCTGGCGGGTGCGTGCTAGCTTGATGGGTTCATGCAAGTGCCAACGTGTATACATGTACGTGGCGTGAAAAATCTGTTGGGTTCATCTGAACCCAACACCTACACGCTGGCTCCGCCGCTGGCTAGACTTTTAGGAGATGATGTAACTGTTATTTGAATTAGTAAAGCTAGCCATAAAGGCCTTCCCGCCAAAAAAAATATCAATGTGCCTGTCCGTGAGGTGGTGGGCTTCAGTGGTGCCGTCTTGTCCATCGTCGATGTGTTGGGAATTAGCACACAAATGCACTTGTGGTTAACTGAAAACTGCAGCGAAAACAAGTAATCTCAGCACCACATCATGTACTAATTCAAGGATCGTTGCTTAACACGGAAGGAAACATATGCAGCAGCATATATGGAGGCAGAAAATGTTAAGCAGTAGGCAAGACATTCCTCATCCTAGTGTCTTGTGGTAGGAGTAAGTTTCCGGACAGCACCGAGCATCAACAAAGAGACACCGGATTTTTTACGTGGAAAACCCCTTGTGACGCCCCCGATTTGACCGTACACTAATCATGCACGCAAATGTGTACGATCACGATCAGGGACACACGGGAAGATATCACAACACAACTCTACAACATAAATAAGTCATACAAGCATTATAATACAAGTCAGGGGCCTCGAGGGCTCGAATACAATTGCTCGATCATAGACGAGTCAGCGGAAGCAACAATATCTGAGTACAGACATAAGTTAAACAAGTTTGCCATAAGAAGGCTAGCACAAACTGGGATACAGATCGAACGAGGCGCAGGCCTCCTGCCTGGGATCCTCCTAACTACTCCTGGTCGTCGTCAGCGGCCTGCACGTAGTAGTAGGCACCTCCAGTGTCGAAGGTGTCGTCGTCGACGGTGGCGTCTGGCTCCTGGACTCCAGCATCTGGTTGTGACAACCAGATAGAAAAGAAAAGAGGGAGAGAAGCAACCGTGAGTACTCATCCAAAGTACTCGCAAGCAAGGAGCTATACTACATATGCATGGGTATATGTGTAAAGGGGCATATCAATGGACTGAACTGCAGAATGCCAGAATAAGAGGGGGATAGCTAGTCCCGTCGAAGACTACGCTTCTGGACATCTCCATCTTGCAGCATGTAGAAGAGAATAGATTGAAGTCCTCCAAGTAGCATCGCATAGCATAATCCTACCCGGCGATCCCCTCCTCGTCGCCCTGTTAGAGAGCGATCACCGGGTTGTATCTGGCACTTGGAAGGGTGTATTTTATTCAGTATCCAGTTCTAGTTGTCATAAGCTCAAGGTACAACTCCGGGTCGTCCTTTTACCGAGGGACACGGCTATTCGAATAGATAAACTTCCCTGCAGGGGTGCACCACATAACCCAACACGCTCGATCCCAATTGGCCGGACACACTTTTCTGGGTCATGCCCGGCCTCGTAAGATCAACACGTCGCAGCCCCACCTAGGCTCAACAGAGAGGTCAGCACGCCGGTCTAAACCTATGCGCGCAGGGGTCTGGGCCCATCGCCCTATGCACACCTGCACGTTGCGTACGCGGCCGGAAGCAGACCTAGCCCCCTTAATACAAGCGCGAGCTTACGGTCCAATGCGGCGCGCGCCACTCAGTTGCTGACGTCAAAAGAGCTTCGGCTGATACCACGACGTCGGGATACCCATAACTACTCCCACGTAGATGGTTAGTGCGTATAGACCAGATGGCCAGACTCAGATCAAATACCAAGAACTCGTTAAGCGGGTTATGTATCCGCGAACGCCGACCAGGGCCAGGCCCACCTCTCTCCTAGGCGGTCTCAACCTGCCCTGTCGCTCCGCCTCAAAGTAACAGTCGGGGGCCGTCAGGAACCCAGGCCCACCTCTACCGGGGTGGAGCCACCTGTCCTTTCAGCCCCCTCATCAGAATCACTTGCGGGTACTCCTCGAGCCGACCCGACTTTAGTCACCACATGTGTCATGTATATAATGTATATAGGATATACCCGTGATCACCTCCCGAAGTGATCACGGCCCAATAATATAGCATGGCAGACGGACAAGGGTGTAGGGCCACTGATGGAACACTAGCATCCTATACTAAGCAGTAGGATAGCAGGTAAGGGGAACAACTGTAGCAACAATGACAGGCTATGCAACAGAATAGGATTAATCGAAAGCAGTAACATGCTACACTACTCTAATGCAAGCAGTATAGAGAAGAATAGGCGATATCTGGTGATCAAGGGGGGGCTTGCCTGGTTGCTCTGGCAAGTAGGAGGGGTCATCAACTCTGTAGTCGAACTGGGCAGCAGCAGTGTCGATCTCGTAGTCTACCGGAGAGAAGAGGGGGAAGAAACAGTAAATACAATGCAAACATAAGCATGACGATGCGTGACATGACAATGAGCGGTGCTAGGGGTGTCCTAACGCGACAGTAGGTGGTAACGGCTATTCGCGTTCTCGGACAGACGGACCGGAGGGGGAAAGTTGCTAGTTCGATAGGTTAGGGAGGTGTGGTGGACGAACGGACTGCGTATTTGGATTCGTCTCGTCGTTCTGAGCAACTTTCATATAGAAAACATTTTCATCCGAGTTACGGTTTAAAAGATATGAATTTTCAAAGTTTATTTGAATTTCTGGAATTATTTATATTAAGCAAAAATGAATTATGATGTCAGCATGAGGCAATGCTGACGTCAGCAGGTCAACAGGTTGGCTGACCAGTCAAACCAGACAGGTGGGTCCAGTGGGACCCACATGTCAGCCTCTGTTAGTCTAATATTTAGTTAAACTAAACTAACAGTCTAATTAGAGGGGTGGGCCCCATATGTCAGTGAGTGTTTAGTTAAACTAATTATTTTTATTTATAAAACATTTTCTTTTTCTTTTCTTTTTTTATATTTTTGCGGCGGGGCCCGCATGTCAGTGACTGGGCCTGCCCAGTCAGCAGTTGACTGGGTCAACCCAGTCAACTGGGGCCCGTGGGGGCCACTGGCAGGGGCACTGGGGTGGCCCCAGGCCAGCCACGTCGGCGGCCGGCGCCGGAGCAACGCCGGCGACCAAAACGCACGGCGGCGCGGCTCGGGAGGGGTACGGGTTTCACGCACAGGGGGTCTTCGGGGGCGTGGCTGGGCGCGTTCGACGCGGCTCGGCGCCGCGCGTCCAATGGTGGTGGCCGGAGGGGCTGGAACGGCCGGGGGCGAGAGCTCGCCGGCGGCGAGGTGCTACGGGCTGGGGGCGGGTGCTGCGTTAGAGCGCGCGAGCGGCCGAACTAATTAGCTAGGCGGGTGCGGCACGACGCGGTCGAGCTAGCGGGCCTACGCCCGTGACCATTTGGTCACCGGAGACCCGCCGGCGGCGAGCTCCGCGGCGCGGCGTTCGGGCGCGCGTGGGGGAGCAGCTACGGAACGCGGGCGAGCTAACGGAGAGGGGGAGGAGAAGCAGGAGCTCACAGCGGAGCCGTAGGGACTGGCAATGAGCTCGGGGAGGGCGCGGGGTAGCCGGAATCGGCGACGAACGCCGGCGACCCGAAGGTTGAAAACGAGCTCGTTGCGGTCGGTGCAGTGGCTTCAAGCTCCAACGGAGAGGCGGAGGTGACGTAGTCGAGGGCGGGGAGTCGTCCGGGCACGTCGTCGGGGCAATCGGGGCACGGTGGCCGCGAGTTCGACGGTGAACGGCGGCGAGCGCGCTCCGGCAGGGGGGAATCAAAGGGGAGATGGAGGTGGATCTGGCGGGGGGAGGCGCAGAGGCCGAGGGACGAGCGGGGGCGAGTGGGAGAGAGGCCCGAGGAGGCGGGGGGAGCTGGCGCCCTTATCCTCCCCGTCGCCGGCGAGGGGGTGCGGCGGGGACGGCCACTGTTCGACCCCGGTCGGGGGAACAGGGAAGGGGACGCGGGGGGAGAGGTGGGCTGGGCCGGGGGTCGCGGCCACGGGTCCAGTGGGGGGGGGGGAAGGGCTTGCTCCTTTCTTTTTTTTCTCTGTCTGTGTTCTGTTTCCTGTTTTCTTTTTATTTGTTTATTTTCTTTTCTGTTTTATTTCTAGTTTCTCTTTTATTTTGTTTTAGCAAATTACCAAAATGGCATCTAATTTGTTGTTACCAAATATGTCACAACCACAAAAGTTTCATCCCAAAATAATATAGTTTAATATTTTACAAAATACAAAAGGTATTTAATTAATGGTTTTAGCTACTGATTTAATTAGTTTGGTGCATTTAAACATTTTATAAAGACTTGGTTCCTCCACCAATATTACATATGATTTATTTGTCACTTTTAGAACATTTTAGTTCTGACATTTGAAAAGTTTTATTTTCCACTTTTAAATTAAATTGAAGTTTGAACTAGGAGTTTGAAAAGGAATGTGATTCAAATGTGATCAAGCCCTGTTTAGCAACATGATTAGCTTAATCACAGGGAGTTACTGTAGCATGATTCTCGGGGTGTTACACCCCTCAACTTGAGGGGGAAAACCACGGGCCGAAGCCACCCAAATCCTCTTCCACTATTATCAAATATGGGATACAACAAGTTCATCTCTAGACAGCACTAGAGGATATCATACATCAAGATTTCTGAATCTTGGATGAACACAACAAGATTTGGGGCTCAAGAATTAGGGATTGGAACAATCTCACCAAAGATGGTGGAACCGAAGCTTGAAGGCGACAAGGTAGTGGATCTGGACCGTCACAACCTTGGGGAGGAGCTCCCTTTTCTTCTTCCTTCAATCTTCCTCTTCTTCCCTTGCTCTCTTGGTTTTCTCTCTTCTTCTCTCTTGGAGGATGAACTAATTTTCGTCACTCTTGGTGGTGGCTGCTGGATGGAGGGTAAAGCATCCCATCCACTCATGTGCAAAGTCCAAAATGACCCTAGGTCATAACCTAATGGGTAGTGGGCTTCTGCACCTCTTTGGGCTGCCTAAAAGGCCTCAAACGGTCATCTCCTCACAGCCCACAGAGGATATCCCAACATCGATGGACGCAACACCAGTTAGTATTCGTCCTGGACCGCCGCTACTACTACCAATACGAAATAGGGCACAGCCAAGGCGGCAAGTTCGCACTCGAGTTCCTCAGCCGGAGCCCCCCGGCGTGGTGCCGGAGGCTCGTCAAGCACTTCTTCATGGCTTGCACGAGCGTCGGCGGGATCATGGTCTCCTTGAAGGGCCTCGCATCCAAGGATGGCGGTGACGTCATGTCGATGAGGTGCGTCAGGCGGAGCTTCGCGTCCGCGTTCGATGCGCTGCCGTCGCCCACGGTCTTCGGCGATGAAACGCCACTGGTCGTCACGCGTATACCTGGACGCGAGCCGAGCCGAGCCGGGCTCGCCCCGAGCCTGCCTTAGCTCGCCTCTTCTCGAGCCGAGCCGAGCCGAGCCCAGTAGTCAGACGAGCTAGATATTGGGGCTCGGCCCGAGTTTGCCTCTTGCTCGGTGCAGCTCGGAGGCTCGGCAAGCCTAACAGCAACTGGCCGCTGCCATGTGGGGCCACCATATGGAGGACGGGGAATGGCAGTGGAGGATGGCACCTGGCAGCGTGCCGCGTGCGGGCGTCGGGATGCTGCTGCAGTTCATGGCCGTTCGCCGCCGGGGGAGCGAGTGGATTCACTCCGACTTGCTCGGCCATGCATGGGAGCTTGAGGTAGTCATCTGCGTTTCTGGCGGCGGCGGGGCGCAAGGAACTTGCCAGCTAGTCGTCAACTCCATCGGGCGCGGGCACGCGGCAGACCGGCAGTGAGCAGGAAGAGAACGCCGACGAGCGTGGCCTCGGCCTGGTGGTTCGTCTGCGTGTAGGCAGCCGCGCTTGAGGCCGGGATGCAAAGCTTGCGCCGACGCAGGGGCTTGAGGAGGAAGGAGAGGAGGGAAGGGAGGAGCATAGGGGAGCGGTGGTGTGCTGCCAATGACGCGCGGATGCTGTGGCGGCGGCGGCGGCGAGAAAGTGAGCAACCTCTCTGTAGTCATTTCGCTGGGCTAGATGGGCTAAATTGTGGTGTGTGTTGTTCAATGGGCCTTCGCTGGGCTGCGAGCTTTTAGCTCGCGAGTTGGACCGAGCCGAGCCTGGCTCGGCCCGAGGTCGAAACAAGCCTAAAAGTACAGCTCGGCTCGGCCTTTTTACTTGACGGGCCGAGTTGCAGCGAGCGCGAGCCGAGCTGAGCGTCCAGATTTAGTCACGCGGGCCAGGAACTACACCGCGCGCGACATGCCGGAGTTCCTCTCGGCCATCGGGCTGCCGGCGACAGATGTGGGCCTGTACCTGTCGCGGGCGCTGCCGGTGGCGCTCCACCTGAGAGCGCCGCTGGTGCCCATGACGTGCATCAACGGCGTCGGCATGGCGACCCCGGAGAAGCTGTTGTACTGGGACGGCGACCTCGACAAGGACCCCGAGGTTACGGCGACGGCGACGGGGCTGTCAATCTGGCCAGCATACTTGCGCTCGACACGGTTATCGGTGAAGATCCGAGGCAGCGTGGATGCTACAGGTCTATCAAGATGGCCAATACGTCCCACGCCGGCGTCGTGTCGGATGGTCTCGCCGTTGAGCGTTTAATCGGCGAGATTCTTGAAGCAAATCGCGCCACCGAGACATGTGTGCTACCTACTGCTGGTCACTCTACAATTTGAGACCATCTTTTTTACTCGAATTTGATGGAGCGGCGGTAGAGCACACGAGCTCGCCTGCTCCCACTACCTGTACGAATGGGACAAAGACGTGTTGGTACATGTATTGAATGCGACATTAGAGAGCAGAGAAAGATATACAACGTCCAACACTGTCAAACGGTAACGGGGCCGTCTGAAATGACGACACTACGACGACACAAAATTCTGTCCTGGAAAGTAAAAAAAAAACTCATTATCATGGATGTGTTTGTTTTTTTGTGTACGCCGCATATAAAACTGTACAAAGAAGCTCATTTTGATGGTATGCTTGTATAGCTACGCGTCCGTGCAGGGATAGCTAGAAAACATCCGCCGCCTTGCTGGCTGTTGGATGGACGCGGGGATGTCCATCCGATTACCCCACTCACAAGCGCCGCCTCCCTTTTACAGCAAAGGCGGTGTTGCGGAACAAGTCCTGCAACAGGATGCTTGTTGCGAAACATCGGAACAGCTATTTACCTTTCTGAAACACAGTCTTTTTGCTGATTTTTTTTTTGCAACTGAGATCTTGTTTCAGTTTTTCTTTTGTAATTGAGGTTTGTTGAAAAAAAATTGTCTTCACTTTTTTGCAACATATATTATGTTACGGGAGAAACTTTTTTTAACATCAGTACAGACACAAGCGCTCATATACACGCGCATATACTCACCCCTATGAACACACACACGCACACCCTACCCCTATGAGCACCTCCAAAAGACCGAGCCGGCATATCATCTTGATATTTATGAAGTCACCGTAGGCGCCTCGTCGTCGACGGGAATGTCTCCTCCCACTAAATGCGCATCGCAGGAAATCCTGAAATAAATCAAGGAATAAATGCGAGCACCAGGATTTGTGAATGCGCATCGCCGGAAATCCTGAAATAAATCAAGGAATAAATGCGAGCACCAGGATTTGAACCCTGGTGGGCTGGGGATACCACAATCCCTCTAACCATCCAACCACAGTTTGGTTCGCTACGGGAGAAACTTTTGCAACATTGGAGTTGTTGCAGAAAAAAATAGAGGAGGGTCACCAGGAGTTAGGGGCACGTGTCGTACGAGCGTAACATGTGTTGTGTTGCATTTTTTGGGACGTGCTACGCGTCAGCCGACGAATTTTTTTATAGGATCCGCCGGATCTCGTGGCTTAGTGTTGTCGCATTTTTTTTGCAACAGAGGTCTTGCTGCATATATTTTTTGCAACACGCGTCTTGTTGCATTTTTTTACGTCTCCAATTTTTTGCAACATTGATGTTGTTGTGGAAGGTACTTTTGCAACACGGATGTTGTTGCAGAAAAATTACAGTAAAGATGTAGTGGCGGGCCATGCATGGGACACGCGTCACACGCTCAAGGCGGCGGACGCGTGGTGTTGGATCAGCTGGCTGTTCACAAGCTTTTCCCTTGTATATATGTATCGTGTACTTTTTCAGAATTTTTGAGATGTGAATCTGAAAAAAAATTATATGTGAAAGTACAATTTTTGGAAATAAAAATGGGCTTGAAGGAACCCATCCTACAGATGCCCTTTTCGTGGTGATTTTTTTTTTTTTTGCGTCGAACTTGGATAGCTTTATTCAACAAAACTACGAAAGAGCTCCTGGCATAGTCAGCCAAAATGCTAGTGAGTAGGAACGGAGGTGCAGTGTCAGGTCAACTTCTGGTCGTCGTGTTTAAAAAATGTTCATGGTTTTTGGATAATTGTTCATCATGTTTTAAGAAAATGATCGTGGCGTATTTTATAAAGTCATCATGAATTTTGAAAAAGAATGTCCATCGTGCACTTGAATGGAAGTTTCATCGTGTATTAAAAAATGGCCAGCATGGATTTTAAAAGGTTCATCATGCATTTTTTGTTCAATGGATATTTTCTAGAGCAATTTCCGATCTATTAGAAAAATGTTCATCACGTTACAAGAATTATTCTAACTTGTTTAGAAAACTAATTCTATTTTTAAATATGGGAACATGTCTATTTTAACATCATGATTAGTTGCGTTTTTAAAATATGGAAACACCATAAACTGGTAGTAACACTTTTCTGGAACAATGTTTATCATGTTTTCAGAAAAGGGCACCATGGTTACAAAAAAAATCATCATGTTCTAAAAAATTGTACCACATTTTTAAAAATAGGAGAAGACTTCTATTTTTACACCATGATTATTGTGTTTTTAAAATATGGGAACACTAGAAAAATGTTAATGGTATTTTTAGAAAATCACATCAAGATAAAAAAAGATTCATCATTTTTAATGAAATGTTCATTGTTTTTTAAAACACGAAAACACTTTTATATTTTCAAGTACACGATGAACATCCCGCGGCTGAGGGACGACGGAGATGCATGGCAGCCGGATCTGGTCATCCTACATTGGATCCAGCGTGGCTTCACCTAAGCGGGAGCGATGCGGGATGAGCTACTGCGTGCGGCGTCCACAGTGGTTCCTTGGTTGAGATGCGAGCTCCGAAGGGCAGCGTGGTTGGGGATCAAATGGTGGTCGGTGCGGCGTGGGGGTGTGCGTGCTGGGAGGCACGTATGCGCAACGGGCTGGGCGCGCTCCTGCTGCTCTGTTGGTTGGGTGGCGCGACTGTGTGCGTGGATCCGGTGAAGCGGCTCTGGTCCCCTAGGTAGGACTGGCACGTGTGAGCAGAGTAGCCTCAGGTGTTCAGACGCCGGGGTGGTGGCCCTGGACCTCTTCTTCAGTGACGGCGACTGTGGTGCCTGTGTGGCTAGCGCCACTTGGGCTCGGAGGCGTCGGCCGTCTTCTTGGGTACGTCGGCCCCCAGTCCCATCGGGAACGGCTAGGTGCTGGCTGGCGGTTTGGCAGCTGATGCGTGGGGCAAAATTGACAAATTTGACCTATGAACGAAATCAAATCACAGAATGAACTGCCCGTGAAACTATTTCACGCGGCTGACCTTTTTGTGTGACGCTGACCAGGCGTGTAGCGCCTATCTATGAGGCGTTGCACAGTGTAGTGTGGCGCCTTCGTGTCGGGCGTCACACGAAAAGGTCAGACGCGTGAAATAGTTTCACGGACAGTTCATTCTATGATTTGATTTCGTTCACAGGTTAAATTTGTCAAATTTGCCTGCGTGGGGTGCGGAATTTGGCCAGACGTGGCCGGATCTGGTTCGTGTGGTGACGTTTCGTTGGTCGGGTCGGCGGCTCTGCGTGGCGCAAGTAGTGGTTCTCGCGAGCGGCGTCTCTCGTGTGCAGGTTCACGGGGACACTACAAGGAAAACCCTTACCAGTAGCGCTGGTTTTTTGGCTATTAGTAGCGCGGGCATGCGCGCTACTGCTACGGCGCTACAGCTATTTTTTAGCAGTAGCGCTTGTTTGAACCAGCGCTACTGATATCTATATCTAGCAGTAGCGCGCCTCTGTCCATCGTTACTGCTAATACTAGTAGCGTGCCCCTTCGAAAAAACGCTACTGGTAAGCAGCGCTGCTACTACTCCAATACCCCACGCTACTGCTAGTATTTTCTTTTTTTTTATGTTGCTGTATTCGTATTTTTACAGGTTTTATACAGTTACAACATACACATACACTGGAACTATATGAAAAAGGAATGTCTCATCATCATCATCGAAGTGGTACAACATAGTCTCATCATATCAACATAGTCTCAACACAAATGATGTCGATCTCATCATCATCTCGAAATAGCGATACAAGTTAATGATCACATGTCTCTTACATTGTCACCGTAGACACATGTTTCATCATCTACCTAAACTAAGACATACACGATAAGAGCGATCACGATGATCAAAAGCGGTATTATGTAGTAGTTTTTGCAGTGGCGCTGGTTCTGAATCCCCTGCTGTGCTATGAATCTCAAGTAACTAACTTCGGCTTCCGCTCTGCTATCAAACCCTTTCTGGCTTCCGCCGGAGAAGCCAGAGACTTGGGCCTGACACTCTGGCCACTCATCATACACACCCGGAACATCCCCTACATACACGGCATACCACTTCCTCGCCATCGTTGATCTATATACCTGTCAGAGATGCACATATATATACCATGAAGCGAATTCAACAAAATAGTTATGAAACAGAAGCAATATATATATAGTAAACATAGTTAACAAATTTCATCGTACCAAAAGTAATTAACTAGAGCGCGGCACCATACATCTAATAGTTTCGTCGTACTGAGAGATTCGAAGTTTCGTCGTACAGAAAGTAACAAGTAACTAAACAGACACATTGTTTTTAAGCAGTGCACTCTTCCCATCTGTCCATATCCGGAAGGGTGCACCCAAGCTTAGTGAAAGGCGTCATGTCCTGACGCTGTAGGGCAATGCGGGTTCGGACGTCAGCTCGCGATATTGGGCCGCCGTAGAACATCCCATTCTCTTCGAGGACATCTTTCATGATGATGGACGCAATTTCCTGTTGGATCCGGTAGAAATCATTTCGAAGTCGATTATCCGGCACGGCTCCAAAGGCTTCGGCCCATCTCTTGATATGAGTATCGGATGAAGATATCATGCAAAGTGATTGCACATCCCTTATGTACTCCATCATTAGATGGATGACGTAGAATCCATCATTCTCACTTCTTGCCGATTGCTGGATGCAACTGAAGTCAGTCTTGTGGCTGAAACAAAGCCCGGCCTTATTTGTTTTTTTGCATTGGATGTAGCCACCCCGCATGCTGAAGCCCATCATAGCTCTGTCCAGAACATACTTTATGTGTGTGTAATCTTTCTTCTGTATGTTCTTCGACGGGTCCAAATATAGAGCGCGGGAGTAATGCGGGTAAAGAACAATGAGAACGGCACGACACCCCCCGCTGCGCAAAATACACGATCAAGTTTAGCCTCCGTGCATGCAAAGTAACTATTGAAATGCACCAAAGGATGTATGTGTTATAGTGCTATCCGCGGATGACTTACATGGGATGATAACGTAGGAGAATCGTTTCTTTGTCCTTATTGCTGACCAAGAATTCTTCGATGTACTGACTCGCATATTGACGGTTGGCGTCGTTGATTGACAAGAAGCCCTCATGCATGTAGTATGGGTCCGCGACCGCAAGACCGGTGACTTGCTCTCTCCTCACGATGTAGTTCATGTGCAGCGCATACATGCGGACGAACGTAAAATCGAGTGTCCTCATTTGAAACATCTGGAAGATGTAATCAAACCTCAGGAAGAAGAGGTCCGCGGTGCATGTGTGGACATACATCTTGCAACTGCTCAGCACATGAACCGTATAAAGTGGGTATCCTGGATCATCCGAGGCGAGGAGGCTTCTCTCTGTCGAAAGCACATGGTCATGCAGTCTCCTGAGATCCCCTTCTATGGCAGCTAGTGCATTCGCCGGTACCATTGGCTCTCCCGCGACATGGATTAATGGCGCATGTTTCATCGGTACACGGTCAACCTTGGTCGAAGGCGGCTGGCTGCTAGAACCAACATTGCCAGCTTTATTGGATTTTCTCACCACCGGTCTCTTCCTCTGCTTCTTCTTGGTGGGCTCAGGTGCTGGTGGGTCTGTCAGACCCTCCCTGAGGACCACCCCTAGTGTTGTCGGGCTCAGCTTTGGACGACTCTGGCTAATTAGTTGAGCTTGGGTGGAGCCGGCATCTGGAGGCGTGTCGTGCGAGGATTGCATGAACAAAGACTTCTTGCACTCCCGAGGACGTTCCGGCTCTGGTACATGCATCTCATATTCATATGGTTGACTCATTGTTACTTCGTTGTCAAAGGCAGTATTGAGATACTGGAGAGGGTCATCGGCCTCCTCCATGTCATGATCCATATCCTCTTCCATGGGGTAGATGGCATCATCTGCCGGCGGAACGGTTGGCCCTCCTTCCTCATGTCTCTCGATCTCAGCAAGCAGCACAGACGATGGTTGTACTTGTGTAGGTGGTGTTGTGGTCATACCTTCCTGAGGTCCCGTTGGTGTGCTCCCGGCCACCTTGACACGAAGAAGATTTTTCGGCCACAGGATCGGCCAATTTTTGCATTGCCCAAGCTGCGTGGGGGTCTCATCATCCTCTCCATCGGTTTGTATCGGACGAGGGAGACCCTCGTAGCCCGCTTTCACACTCGCCACGGAGACCCTTAAGGCGTTATCAGGCATCTGCCGGTGGTGAAAGAATCGATCCTTAGGCTTCACTATAGTACCCTTCCCCACATCCACCAACCCGCCCTTCATGTTGTAAAGGAGGGTGCACGGAGTGAAGTCGGCCTACAAAGACATATACGTGCAGCGTCAGAGATCCAAAAAGAACGGCAACTGAAGATTAATTAATTAGTTGAGTTGATGAAGGTGCGACGACACATATTTACCGTGAGGGCGTCGAGCTCAGCCAATGTCGACGGCCCGACATTCAAGCCAGAGACGGAGCTAGGGCTGCTGTGAGAGCTGCGGGGAGGAGCAGGTGCTGGAGGAGGTGCGGGTGCGGTTGCCATACTAGGTACGAGTATGGGTGCGGTGTTCATTGAGTTGCTCCCTGTGAAGCTGGGCATGGGAAAATCACTTGGTGGTGCGTTTGGATTTTGTTGCACCCATGTGACCACTGTTGAAAACAAGCTTGTAAAGGCAGCCACCATATCAGATCTACAGGCAGCGGTTATCTCAGCTTTGGTCTCAGCTTTTGCTTTCTCCATCGCCCGTGCCACCTTCTCGTCGATAGTCACTTGACTGAACTTCTTTCTCTGTCTTTTGGCCTCGGGGTCCTCGTTATAATAGTACTTCCACGTGGCCCCATCCCCGGCGCCGTGCACACGTCCATATTGCGGCCGCTGGCCGGGCGGGTGTCCCATCATTATGTTCATGGCCCGGTTGAAAGGAGTGTCCCACTTGTACTTCGCCGACGACTGAGTCGACGAGTCGCGCTCGGCCGCAAGCTTGTGTTGCTCTCTCTGCAAAATGGACCGTGAATCATTTACGAATGCGACTAGAATGTAGTAGACTTCGTTTATCAGAACCTAATATATAAGGTGGTAAAAGGATAATTACCAGTATTCTCATGAATTTCCTAGTCGGCCCGTCGGTGAAAAAAATCTTTTTCTTGGGGTCCCATGAGAATCGGGCCCTGATGAAGTCGTGCTCCTGCTGGTCGGTGAACTCAGCCAATGGGTCTGGGATCCCCTGACGTTCACGTTCTGCGTCCTCCTTAGCCCACACGGGCCTCTTTCCCGTGTAACCACGACTTCCAAGGCGGTGGTTCCCCATGTTCTTTGCCTGCAGCTGCTTGCCTCTCTCCGACCTGGCCTTGGCAGCTTCTTCATTGCAAGTCTCCTTGAACTTTTCAAAGTCCTCTATCGTAATTTTCGGATTGTCTGCAACAATCTCGGCGTAGGTTCCATGGTCTACTTGAATCGCCTTTTTCACCCTAGTTTCCCAAGCGCTCAATGCGTTGCTGAACTTCCCTAGGGCTTTGTTGTTGATTTTTTTCATGGCATCATCATCCCGTGGGTCGACTTCGTCATTCCGACCGGGGAACAGGAATCTTGCGTGCAACCTAGTTAGAAGCAGCTTCTTCAAATGTTCATTCTTCCATATTTTTGTGGTGTTGATGTTAGCGGTCTCCCATAGGATGCATGCTAGTTGGTTGCCGTAACACGCTGCCACTTCTCGCGGCTCTATTGGCTCGAACTCGCCAGGGTGCACCGCCGTGACCACCAGTCTTCCGGTGCCGAGCTCATTTGGGCGTCGTGTCCTCTTTTCCTTCTTTCCCTCACTGGCTTGGGAGGTCCCACCTTCCGTGCTATAGTTAGGAACATCATCAGCGCCAGTCTCAGTGCCGGTGTCGTTGGTGGCATCAGTGTCGGCGCCGGCGCCACCACCGTCGTCATCCGTCATGACAAGGCGGTCCGGACACCCAGCTTCCTGTCTCTCCTGATCCGCCAGAAAGTCGAGGTAGGCGTGTGCTCGACCTAATTGGGACTGAGAACCTCCGGCCTCATCGGTGTCGGTCATGTTTCCTAGGGTTCAATGTCGTAGTCGTTTAATTATCAAGCTTTATATAATAAAGTGAATAATGACAAAAAGTGACCTTTGTTTTGCCAGAAATGTCGTTTCATTCCCGTCGCGACAAATCTCAAGCACTCGATATGTCCAACTTTCTAGCACAAGTCATGCCGAAATTCACGGAAAATTTCGGCATGACCTTTGCTAGAAAGTGCACATATAGAGCGCCTGAAATTTGCCGGAATGGAAATGAATCAACATTTCCGGCAAAACATAGGTCACTTTTTGAACAACAAGCATTTCAGCACTCTAACAACCATTTTAACAGCCACATTATGAGCACTCTAAGAAGCTGAAACAAATATCACAGACTTTGTTGCTGCTGACATATACGCAATCATGATCATTGCTGCCCAACTGATGCAAAAAAGATCAACTACCATAGTAAAACTGCAAGCTCATTAACCAATCTAACAACTCCACTCCCCATTGCATCATTATGAACACTTTACCAGCCACATTATGAACACTCCCCCTTGCATCATTATGTGCTGACATATGAAGAGGGAGGGAAGAGGGGGTGGCGCACCTCGTCGATATGCGCCTAGCTTTGATCTGCAGAAAGACCTAATTTGGTCAGAGAGAGAGAGAGAGTGACCAAATTTTCAAACACTTCCATTAAAAATTCTCATTTTCAAAATGGACAGCAACATAAGCTAATTTGCAAAAACTGTAATTTTCATTTTCATTTAAAAACAAAGCAACATAAGCTAATTTTCATTTCAATATTCTTTCAAAGCTCATTTTAATTCTCTGTCAAAACAGAAACCACCACAGAAACCAGCAGAATACACTAACTAACACTAACAGCAATTAAGCTAAGCACCATCACTGGGCTAACACTAACACTAACTAACACTAACAACAATTAAATTAAGCTCGTACGCACGGGGCGGGGGGAGGGGGGAGGGGAGGGAAAGGCACCTGTCCACGAAGTGCTCGCTGGCGTTGCTGGGCGTCGCCGGCTGCTTCACGGAGGGAGGCGCTGAGGGGTCGGGGTCGGTGGCCGGCGTCGGGGTCGCTGAGCCTTGTTGATCTGCAGAGACATACCGGAGCGGGAGGGGGTTAGAGAGAGAGAGAGAGAGCCGGGGCTGAGGGGTCGGAGAGGAAGGAAGAGGGGGCGGGGGGCCATACCGGAGCGGGAGGGGGTCGGTGGCCGGCGTCAAGGTCGGGGCTGAGGTCGAGTCCGCCGTCGACGGCGGCGTGGGTGGTGCGGCGTCGGCGGCGGCGTGGGCGGGGCGGCGTCGGCGGCAGCGTGGGCGGGGCGGCATCGGCGGCAGCGTGGGCGGTGCGGCGTGGGCGATGCGGCGTCGGCGGTGGCGTCAGAGAAAAGGGGATCGACGAGCGGCGCGAGTGAGAGATAGGAAAGAGGGGACCTAGCGGACCGGTGCTGTAGGCAAGTTAGCTATAGCGCGTGTGGGCAAAACGCGCTATAGCTAAGTTAGCTATAGCGCTGGTCTAGCAAAACAGCGCTACGGCTAACTTTTTTTTCTTTATATTTTTATTTTTCTTTTTCTTAGCTATAGCGCTGCCCAGGATAAAATGCGCTACTGCTAACTTTCTTTTTTCTTTTTCTCTTTTTCTTTTTCTTTTTATTTTTCTTAGCTATAGCACTGCCCAGGATAAAACGCGCTACTGCTAACTTTTTTTCTTTTTTTATTTTTCTTGCATTTCATTTTCCACAACTTATTAGTTCATTTTTCTTTTTCTTTTCATTTCATTTTGCAAAACTTCCTTTCTTTTTCTTTTTCTTTTTCTTTCATTTGCACTTTTCTTTTTATTATATTTCTTTTGCACTTTCCTTCCTTTAATTTGGTCTGTCGTTTGAGCAATACCACTGTTACCCTCCGGATAATAATTAGTATAATATATCTTACATCATTTGACCCTCCGGATAATAATTAGTATAATATACAAAATAGCTAGACACACACAAACTTTGGGGATTAGTTTGTCAGCTTGGGCGACGACGACGCTTCAGACTGATCTTCTTCCCTCTTTTGTTCGTTGTCGAATAATTGAGCCCATGGTCGTGACTTTTCCTTCTCCAGGGATTACGATATTTCGTAGGTAATGTAGTCTTCATTCTTCTTTTGGCATATGTTTCATCGTCATCAGCATCATCTTCCCTCATCGGATCACCGTACTGGTCATAGTCTTCCTCGTTGGCGACTCCATCCATTCCGGCGATGCTCCTTTTGCTTCTCCTCACGACAACACGGCTGGGATTGATCGGATCAGTTATGAAGAAACATTGTGCCACGTGTTTAGCGTGTACCCATGGCTCATTTTTGGCGATGGCATTGACGGTACCGCTATCGGAGTCGGGTATACACATGGTAGTGAAATGTCGGTTTTCTCTGTGTACATTCTTAGCCCATCTGACACGGAACATCGTCGCGCTATGCAATCCAGAGTAGTTAAGCTCCCATATCTCTTTGACCCTTCCGTAATATCTTTCAATTACATTCCCGGTCATGGCTTCCATCGTCACCCCTGAGTTATGGTCATCACTGTTTATATCTTTCTCCTCCGTGTAGAACGTGTATCCGTTGATATCGTATGCTTGATAAGTCGCAAGGTTGGTCGAGGGGCCATGTGCTAAGGCGTATATGAGTGTTCCGTTCGGACAACCCTCTTCCGGGGGATTAGCCAGAACTCGCTCTTTGAACCAACACACGAAAGTGGAGTTTTGCTCTCTAATAACTTCAGCGTCCGTCCTGTGCACCCCACGGTCACGGTACTTCTTTGCGATGGTCTCTTTGTGCAGTGTCACGAAATCTTCTAGCACATCTAGGTGTTGTAGCACTACTAAGTTTGCCCTGTCAAGGTCGTTTTGTCGGCCCGAGCGTAACACATTCACATCCCTATGACCGTTGGTGTGACCTTCGCCTTCGAGCCTTCCGCAGTGCTTGTTGACGGGCAAACCAACAACAGGGTCTTTGGTTAGATAACTCTCACAGAAAGAGATGTACTCCTTGGTCAGATATCCCTAGGCTATGCTTCCATCTGGACGGGACATGTTACGAACGAATCCTTTGTTGACCCCATTCATCCTCTCGAACGGCATCATGCTATGCAGGAATGTCGGCCCTAGGTCGATGATGTCGTCCACGATGTGGACACATAGATGCACCATGACATCAAAGAACGCGGGCGGGATGTACATCTCTAGCTCATTTAGTATGACAACGATCTCTTCCTGTAGCCTATGGAGTTGCTTCACACTGATCGACTTTCGAGAGATAGCATCAAAAAAGTGGCATAGGTCAGTAAGCGTCTCACGCACATGTGTGTCCATAATCCCTCTAAGTGCAACCGGGAGTAACTGTGTCATCATCACTTGACAGTCGTGAGACTGCATCCCACTAAACCTTTTTTTCTTAGTGTCCAGATATCTGCTTATCTTCCCACAGTATTCGGAACTAACTTTGATTCCGGCAAGGCACTTGAACAATTGATCGACCTCCTTCGGATCTAAGGTGAAGCAAGAGGGGGGGCAATATTGTCTTCCTTCTTGTTTACTTTTTTGCCCCTATCTCCCGTCTCCGTCTCCGTCTCCGTCTCGGTCTCCTCTGACAACCTTTTTACCAGGCATTTGGAGATCTTTCCTGATTTTCAAAAATTCCAAGTCTTTTCTTACCTTCGGCCCATCCTTGGTCCTCTCCGGCATGTTCATCAATGTTCCAAGCAAACTCTCAAGGATATTTTTTGTGATATGCATTTGATCAAGGCTATGAGGCGTGTCGAGTATGGGCCAGTATTCCAAGTCCCAGAAAACATATCTCGTCTTCCATACCTTCAGCAGGGGCTCCGACGCCTTTTTCTTCGTCTTTCCCGGCGAGGGGCACTCTTCCCAGTTCTTCAATAACTCATATATTTCTGCACCGCTACGCTTACGTGGAGGACCTCGATGCTCAGCCTTACCATTGAATATATCTCCACGCTTTCTCCATGGGTCATCCTTCTCGACCCATCTTCGATGCCCCATGTACACGATTTTCGAAGACCCGCCATCTTTCGATAGCTGCAGAGAAGTTGTATCATCCATGCACCTCGTGCATCCGCAATATCCGTGGCACACCTGGCCGGAGAGATAGCCGTAACCGAGATAGTCCTGCACCGCCGTGATCAACGCGGCTCTCATGTAGAAATACTCTCCTTTGCTTGCATCCCATGTCTTGGCCGGCGTTGTCCATAAGGTCTGTAACTCCTCTTTCAGTAACCCGAGATACAGATTTATATCATTTCCCGGTTGTCTCGGCCCTTGAATAAGCATAGCCATGTGTATGTATTTTTCCTTCATGCACAACCAGGGGGAGGTTGTACATCCATACAAACACAGGCCATGTGCTATGATTGGTGTTCTGGTTGCCAAATGGATTCATGCCATCACTACTAGCGCCAAGCACGATGTTCCTTGGATCATTTGCGAAAAATTCAAATTCAGCATTTAATGCTCTCCACTGGCTAGCATCTGCGAGGTGTCTCAGCTTCGGCGCATCTCCGTCATCTGGCTTCACCCTCTCCGCATGCCAGCGCATAAGCTTTGCTTCCATAGGATCTACGAAATACCGCTGTAGACGCAGAGTGATCAGAAAGTACCATACAACTTTCTGTGGAGCTTTCTTTCCGGCCTTTTTATATCGTGAAGCATTGCACTTTAGACATATGGTTTTTTCCGCGTGCTCGTTCCGATATATGATGCAATCATTGATGCATGTGTGATATCTAATATGTGGCAGATCAAGAGGGCACACGATTTTCTTTGCCTCCTCGACACTAGTAGGACACAGGCTTCCCGCGGGGACAACCTTCTTTAGGTACTTCAGAAGCTCATCCAGGCTTGTATCTGTCCATTTGTTTTTTGCCTTCATCTTTAGAAGTTCTAGTGTGAAACTCAAGCGGGTCACCTCGGGATTGCAACCATCATACAAAGGAGTCATCGAGTCTACCTCCAGTTGCGCCAGTTTGGCCTCCTCTCTAGAAGCAGCTCTGTCGCTAGTCGTCTTCTTGCGAAGCAGGTCTCGAACATGCGGGTCCCGCATGGCTGAACTTAGTAGCGACGAAGACGGCGGCGTGTCCGCGTCTTCTCCGCCTTGAACTGCCTCTTCGCCATCGACATTTCCGAGGCCGTCTTCCTCTTCGGGCACATAATCGGTCATCTCTTCGTCTGGTGGCCCCATGTCGTTATTTCCTGCCCCGTCGATGTCCTCCTCCTCATCATCATCATCTTCACTTATCCACCGAGTATGGCCATGCATGAAACCATGCATGAGCAGGTGCGCCTTGAATTTACCACCCTGAAAGGGGTCGAGCCTGACTCTTCCTTTGCATTTTCAACACGGACATAAAAGATCCTTCAGTCTTTTTTCATATATGTCATCCACAGCGGATTGCCAGTATCTTTCCACCTTCTTTCCAGTGACCTTCATGATCACCTGCGCGCGAAGCAAATATTTTAAACACGTATATATGCATGCATGGATCAAATTCATACAAAAATTCGGCATGACCTTCCCTAAACATAGGACATATTGAGTTTGCATGCCCGAAATTCGCCGAAACGGAATTGAATCGACATTTTGGCAAAACATAGGCAACTCATGTCACTCACATGCCACACACAATTAGGTATATTCATATCGCACATAGTTTCGGTCCTAATCGCAAACACACATATTTCCATTCTTGCACAACTCTTTTTTTGCTCACCTATTTGTCGAGAGGAATATCGAGCACCTTCTTATAATTAGCTAGTAGCTCTAGATAGAGCTATGAGAGGGAGGAGGGAGGGCATTAATGGAGGGGGTGGTGGAGGGGCAAAGAAGGGAAGGGGAGAAGGGGCAAAAGAAAGGAAGAGGAAGGAGGGAGGGCATTAATGGAGGGGGTGGTGGAGGGGCAAAGAAGAAAGGGGAGGAGGGGCAAAAACAAGTAAGAGAAAGGAGGGAGGGCATTAATGGAGGGGGGAGGAGGGGCAAAGAAGAGGGGGAAGCATTGAAGGACAAGCAAGTGCAAGAGGGAGGGGGGAGAAAGAAAGGGGGAGGAAGAAGAGGGGGGGGGGAAGGTGGCAGATATTTTGGATGGCGACCATAGCAGTAGCGCTGGGCACCAAAGCGCGCTACTGCTATGTGTGCCAGCCAAAATATCTACTGGTACATAAAACTAGCTATAGCGCTTGCCCAAAAAACACGCTACTGGTAAAAGAATACACATAGAAGAAGTAGCAGTAGCGCTTCTTAGTGGCACCGCGCTACTGCTATTTTCTTAACAGTAGCGCTTGTTAGGGTACCAACGCTGCTACTATTTTTTGGCCGGGGGGTGTGGTGTGGCTAACTTACCAGTAGCTTGTCCTCTAGAAACCAACACTGCTGCTAAGTTCTACTAGTAGCGCGGTTTGTAACACACGCTACTGCTAATTATCAGTAGCGTGGGCTCCAAAACACACGCTACTAGTAAACTTCTATATATAAGCCTTTTCCTAGTAGTGGAGGGCTTGCTTTGGCTGCTTGGGACGAAGGCCTTGCCCCAGCCTTGGCCGGAGAAGACATCGGCGATGCCTGCGAGGGGCGCACACCTTCTTGGAGGCGTTGTCGTCCGAGAGCCTACACCCTCCCCTCTCGCACTCTAGGGGAAACCCTTGTTCCAGGTTCCTGGAGCGGACAATGGCGGCGCTTCGGTGTTGTGGTCCTTCTTTGAGACATCATTTTGGAGTGGTCTTGGCTTGAGAGCCATCGGCTTGGGTGGTGCGCGGCCTCGGGGTCGACGTGGATCGGAGGGACTGCTCTGGATCTCCTCGTTGTGGAGCGTTGCCGAGATTGGTCACGTGTGTGGCAGTGTTGTTGGCCAGCTTGGTGCGCGGCCTCAAGGTCGGTGTAGTTATCGGAGCATCGGCTATGGGTTGCTCGAGTGACGAAGTCAGTGGTTCGCCTGGTGTGCGGCCGCAGGGTGGGCGTGTGTTGATGGTGCCTTGTTGTTGGTGTTGTAGCGGTTTTCACCCGGTTTCCGCTAATTAACCAAGCAACTCTCTTCTAGTTTTTAATGAATCCTTAAGGGACCTCGCTTAAAAAAATTACAACTATTTGATGAATTTTCCAATACACGGGCAATATTATGAACATGTGTATAAGGACTTATTTTTAATTATACATGAATATTCTTGTAGAAAAAGTGTTCCCATACCGTGGAAGTACATAGCTACACTCTCGTGAGGCTATGACTTGGCCGCGGCCACATGACGGAGCTGGACGTGAATTCTTCTAGCAACCTGACGACGTTACAACGCTTGGTGGGCCAACAAATGCATTACAACAGCATATTATGTCCCACGAGCATTTGGCGTGTCAGATCTTGGTGGCGTGTACGGTGTAGGATACCATGAGCAGGCGAGGACGTGCACTCCTTTGAGTTTTTCGAATTTGATGACTCTATCTTCCAGAGGCAAGTGTATGTGATCAATGTACAAATGGATTTTCACTCTCTTTTTTTCCTGTTTGATGATGCGACAAATAGAGAATGGTGTCAACCGGTTGGCTAGGCTAACACGGAGTAGCTAGCTCACCCGCGCTCGAGCCACGGAGTGACGCGGGGTGCTTAGAGTTTCTTCTATAAAAATATGTCCCATGGGCTAGTTTTAATGGTCTCGTTATATATGTTGGGACAAATATGTTAAGATGTGCATTTCTCAAAAACAGTTACCACTTTAGCACACAATGTACAAATATGTAAGTTGGTTGATTTTTAAATTTGGATAAGTCGAATTTCTGACCGTTGATTCTTGTGTCAAGATTGGTTTTATTTCCTTCATGTTGTTTCATGGCTGGTGTCAATCGGTGTTCTTATTGGGCTTTTATGCCTGTTACCCATTTGTCTTTTTCTATTTGTATGCGCTTTTTCTATAAAAAAAATCCTATTTTATCGGTTTTTGTTTATTCTATATGGATTTTTATGTATTATGATTGTAAACGTATACACAAAAGTACTATACAATATGTGTGTAAATTACGCTAGAATGTGAAAATTGCATTATTATATGCATATCATTTGCATATTACATAAAGTGCAATTTCAGTGCAAAGTTGTGGGCAAGTTTTTACATTCTTTCATCTTAGAACATTATACACATATCATTAATCTATTATTTCTTTGGAAAACTTCATTATTTTGATTGTTATCAATTTTTCTCCATTTTGTTTCTTCTTTAAGGTTAATATCAATTCCACTAATTAATTCCATCTTACAAAGCCCAACTTTTATGAAAATCCCACTTCTTGCATATTTTAAAAAACATAGTTTTGCGTATGTTGTGCGCAAATTTTTTCATTATTATTTTTAAATGTTTAATTTACTTTCTTCTTCAAGGTAATAACAATGGCACTAATTCATTCTCCCTTTGGAAAAGTTCATTATTTTCATTATTTTACTTTCTATTTTATTTTATTTCTTCTTTTAAGGCATTACCTATTTCACTAATTCATTCTTTCTTATTGAATGCATTCTTCCAAAACCAAATCTACTATTATATACTTATTCTTGAATGTTATAAAAAGTGCAATTTTCATGTAAATTGTGTGCAAATTTTGTCATTATTTTTAAATTTTATTTTCTTTTCAAAGGGTAATACAGATGCCACTAATTCATTATTTCTTAAAAAACTCATTATTATTTATTTTTATTTAATTTTCTTTTTTATTTAATGGTAATATCAATGGCACTAATTGCTTTTTAGGATTTGTTTTGCAAAAATTGCACCACTGAATGATTATTCCTGCATTCCTTCAGTGTAAACTATGTGCAAATCCTATCATTATTTTGTTTAATTTAAAAAAATCTTAAAGGACAACACCAATGTCACTAATTCATTTTTCCTTAGAAAACCTAATTATTCATATTCAGATTTAGTTTTTATTTAAATTTCTTTTTTCTTTAAGGGTAATTCTAATGTCACTAATGCATTCCTTGTTAGAAAACTTTTTAGTTGCAAAAATTCCCCCATTATATTCTACCATTAAAAAGGAAAAAAGCTCTTGGTTCCGCAAAGTGTGCAAACAAGCTCCCAAATGGATGAAATTTGGCATTGTGTTTTCGTGGGACCCATGTAGGGTGTGGTACAAAATTGAGAGTATTATATGACAAAAACTTGATTCACTTCTTATACAAACTGAACACTCTCTGGCGAAGTATCAGGGTTCCGAACGAAAACCACACACAACTCAATTTTTTTTACATCATTTTCACCTCAAAAAAATCTATGTTTAATACACACCATTGAAAGTCTCATGCTCAAATTTGAGACTATTCTGTGTTTCGTAAATATGAGTTTTTTAGGAATCATTTAAAAAAAATAAAAATAAACGCATAGCTCATCAAGATCTAATGGTTATTCCTTCTAGCCTTTCCAAGGTCATGCTTATATTCGAAGTATATCGCATAGCACAGCGCCCCCACGCTTCCGTAGAGCACGAGATCTAGGGCCATATCGGCCCGTCCTTGTTTATACGCCAAACTCCTGCACCGAAACACAAGGGGGATTATGTTAGTGACCCACGGATGGGTTAAATGATCTAAAAATTGCAAAAAGAAATTTATACATTTATGAATCGCGAGTGTACATTTGGAGCAACTCCAATGGGGCAACCCATTTCGTCCGCGGCCGTCCGTTTGGGTCGGCGCGGACAAAAAAGCCGGCCCAACGAGCCGACCCAAACGGACGCGCGTCCGCTTTCGTCCGCCTGCCGACCCATTCCCGGCCCATTTTTGAGCCTGCTTTGCGTCGGCGCGGACACAAGACGAACGCGCGCACGCTCACCCTCTTTCCTCACCGGGCCCGCTGGTCGGTGGCACAGTGGATTCACACCCTCGCCCACCTGCTACGTCGCCGACGCCGCCGGCCATTTTTTCAGTACATAAATAGTTCTAGCGTACACAGATAAAAGAAAAAGACCACTAGTCGTCGCTTTCTGGATCCGACTCGGTAATGTCCTCATCCGACGTTTGAAGGTAGGCGTCAGAAAGCTGCTCGTCTTCAAAGTCCCAACCCGATGTTTCTCGTAGCTTCAGTTTCAATTGAGCTGCCTGCTTCCGCGAACGCTTGTCCTCCCAATAGGCGGCTCGCTCCCTCCTCCTCGCGTCCCTCTCCGATCTCAATTGCTTGTAGAACTGGCGCTCGTTGACGATGTCCTGCGGGTAGCCTCCGCGCCACACCACCAAGGCTTCCACGTCCTTCTCTGCGATGGCGAGGCGACGCTGCCGCCTCCGGTGGACACGACGATCCTCGTCGGTGAAAAGCCGCGGGAGAGGCGCCAGATCCTGCGCCCGCTGGCTCGACACGTTGGGAAAATTCATACCCCGATGAGGCTTCAGGAGGCGCCACGCCGCCGCGTCGTGCGCGCGGGCCGCCTCCTCTGCGGTGTCGAAGGTGCCGAGGATGAGACATTTCTCGCGAAACCAGATCTCGGCGGAGAAGGCGTCGGAGCGACGCTCGCGGACTCTGTCGTGGTTCTAAGTCTGACAGTAGAATGGGGGTAGGTATGTAGAGGCAAGATCCTAGCTATGGAGAAGTTGTACGCATGAGTTTTACGAGTTCAGGCCCTTCTCGGAGGAAGTAACAGCCCTACGTCTCGGTGCCCGGAGGCGGTCGACTGGATTATATGCGTGTGTGTTACAGGGGGTGCGAACCCTTGTGCATGTGGAGGGGGGTGGCTTATATAGAGTGCGGCAGGACCCCAGCCAGCCCACGTTACAAGGGATTTAAGGTACATCAAGAGGAGGGCGTTACCGGTAACGCTAGTAATAAAGAGACATAATGACCATTAAAGCTACGACGTAATGACCGACAGTTGCAGTACGGAGTGGCTTTGATCTTGTGCCGGTCGAGTGATAGTCTCCATGGTCGAGTGACTTCAAGTCTTCCGAGTGGAACGCTTCATGGTCGAGTGGATGATGATTCTTCTTCGAATGCCTCTGGTTTTAGGGTGATGTCCTTGGGGAGGGTATCTTGGACAGGCCTATGACCCTACCCTAGGTACATAGCTTCATCATTAGCCCCCGAATGGATCAGGGTTTGAGTGGGGAAAGAGTTGAAAACACTGCCGACCCACTTTTCGCGCTTCAGGTCCGTTTTGTACAGACTGACGAATCAATCGTGGTGGCGCCAACTTCTTTTTCAGTCGCCTTGGTCCATTCTTGGTTTTTGTCGAGTGAACTTTCAGCTAAAAGAACTTCGAGTGCTGATACAGAGAAGATCTTCCGTCTGAAAAGTTGTTCTGTTGTCCGCGGATCTCGCGGGATTCAAATTTTGGGAAGCGCGCGGAGGAGGCCATAGTAATCGGGCTGGATAAGGCAGGGACGCCTCGATTTTTGTGCCACCTTTTCCGCCACGTATCGGGCGCGCGACTGTTGCGGGATTTGATAAGATTGCCCGGGCCTACAGGTCAGTCACTCAGAAGCGACTCCATATAAGGCGCTGGGTCAGGGTTTTTTGAACAGTGCGTCTTCATTCTTCTCTTTTCCTCTCAGTTTTCTCCGCTGCATCCGCTCCTGCGCCAGTGCCGCCGCCGCCCCTTTCGAGCTCTGCTCGCCGTAATGGGGAAGGAGAAGACGGTGGCACTGGAGCGTGCGAAGAAGGCGACGGCGAAGGCGAAGGGGAAGAAGTCCAGCCGGGGCGGATCTTCCTCGAGGTCCGGCCTGCCGCCGGGATGGATCCAGGGCGACTGGATTCGCTCGGCGATCCGTCAGGACGACATCGACGACTTGGTCGAGGGGGGACTGATCCCTCACGAATCGGCGCGACTTCCGGGGAACGAGACCGAGCCACAGCCGCAGGAGGGTGAGTGCGTTCTCCTCGCTACTCACATCGACCGTGGGTTCTCCTTGCCTCCCCACCCTTTATTTTGAGGTTTCTTGAACTTCTTTGGGGCGCAACTCCACCACTTTACCCCAAACACCATCATGTATCTTGCTGCTTTCGTGTATGTGTGCGAAAATTTCTTGGGTTGCCGACCCCACTGGGGCCTCTTCAAGCACATTTTCACATGTCGCTCCCACTCGGTCAAAAAGGCCAATCCGAGTGACGAGAAGACAAAAGTGATCCAGATGTGTGGGGGTCTCGGGATTCAGATGAGGGGTAAAAGTTCCTTCCCAGCCATGATCCTTCCGGAGTCGGTCCGAGGGTGGCAGTCGACCTGGTTCTACTGCAAAGATCAGCCGACTCCAGGTCAGTCGACTTGACTTCCCCCTTTTTCCATGGCCCGAGTGGGGAAGCCCTCCGCCTTGAAGGTGATCCCGAAGGAGAAGGCACAAGTGAAGGTGCTGGTCGATCGAGTAGTTCAACTTGTCCGTGATGGGGTAACCGGTATGGATCTGCTGGAGGTCTTCCTCAGGCGACGCATTCAACCGCTTCAAGCTCGTGACCATCCGATGTGGATGTATTCGGGCACTGATGACACCACTCGGATCCATCCAGAAGAAGTCAACGAAGCTACGTTGGAGGGGTGGCTGAGGAGTATCACTTGCAACAAAGATAACCCCAGGGGAGCCAGCAGAATTCCTCCACTCGACCAATCTTATGAAGCAGACAAGGTTCAACTCTGAATTGCCGAGTGCTATCTTGATTTATCATGCAACTGTTTATAGTCAACCGACTGACTTCGTCTTGCTTGTTGTCTTCTAGGCCCTGACTGAGATGTACTCGATGCCCAACGGGGAGCAGGAGCAGGACCCAGAGGGAGAGGCGAGCGGAGGCGAAAGCGGCGAGTGGCATTCTGACGGTGAAGGGGACGAGGAGAGCGACGATCCGAGTGATGAAGAGGAGGTCGACTCACCTCGCCGCATGGAAAGGCGATCCAAGCTCACTCACGATCCCGCAAGCGCCCGCGACAAGGTAACCGTTCCGACTGGGCAGTCGTCAAAGCGTCCTCGGACATCTTCTCCAGCACCGACTGAAAAGGCTCCGAAACAATCCAAGGTCGTACCGCAGAAGACTCGAAAGGCGCTGCCCAGAATCAAATCGACATCCCTGTCGCCTCTGCGTAAGTGACTTGTCTTCAGTTTTGCCCGAAATTCTGTGTTGCTTGTTTTTCCTTGGTTTGACCAATCGAATCTTGAAACTAGCAGTGCCGCTACCTCTGGGACCTCTGCTTACAAAAACGAGGATGAGAACATGGAAGATGCGGTCACCTCCCGGCCAGGTATAATCTTTGCGATCTTGTCTTTGCTTTGTTGTTTGAACTGCGATATAACCAATCAAAGATGATCTTTTGGTGACTGATCTTTTACAGCTCCTCTTAACATCATTGACCTCCCCGACGACGACGAGGACGAGCCACAGAGGCCCTTGGTGAGGAGAAACAGGAAAACGTCCGCTGGCAAGACGCCTCAGTCGACGCCGGTGGTGGAACCGGTAATTCAGGACGCCGGCGATGCCAATCGGACTTCTGTCTCCTTCGCCATAGCGCCGTCGAGTGCTCAGCCTTCAGCGTCAGCCGCACAGACTCCTGTCGACCCACCATCCATTTTTGTTGCGCATCACGTCCCAGAGGACCAGGTGGGTGCTGCAAAAGAGGCTATACGCCAGGCGGCCATTATGATGGAGAAGATGAAGATGGTGCGGGAAGTCAACCAAGCTGCTTATGATGCCAGCTCCGCTCTCCAGAGCAACGTCCAGGTTAGCAGATCGTCGACTGACTCTTCTGGCTTGTTCTGTTAGGATATGGTACCTGAAAACTTTCTTTCAAAGAATCTTTGCATCTGTCTGCGCCTTGCATCTGTACACCCACTGGGTGTTTTGATTTGTTACTGAACAGACTCGCACTTTGAGCTGATAATGTTGTTGTCGATTGAATCTTTTGACCAGTGGGGGCACGCTGAGTGCACCCACCGGGTGTAGTCCCCGAGACCATAATTGACTGCGGGCAGTCGACTGTGGTCTGAGCATCGAAATTTCTTTACTCGGCCTGGACGGACCATGACGAGTGGAACCTGAACCAGTGGGGGCACGCTGAGTGCACCCACTGGGTGTAGTCCCCGAGACCGTAGTCGATTGCAGGCAGTCGACTATGGTCTGAGAGTAACCTTCTTTTTTTACACTCAACTTGGACAGACCGTGTCGAGTGAAAATTGGACCAGTGGGGGCACGCCAAGTGCACCCACTGGGTGTAGTCCCCGAGACTACTGTTGGATGCTTGATTCGGCAGTAGTCTTAGAATTTATTGAGTTTAACCTTTCACCTGCTGACTGACTGTCCTTTGATTGTAGAAATCTTGTGACCTTGGAGCTCATTTCGCTGACCTAGAGCAGAAGCAGATTCAGGTGAATCTCGATCTGGAGCTGGCCAAGAAGGACTTGTAGAAGGCCCAGGATGAAGCTGCTGGTAAAAGGAATTCGTTCGATTGTTTTGTTTCTGATCCAAGTGGCATTCGTTTCTTTTCTCTGAGCTTATCGTCGTTTCTTTCAGGAAAAATGAACCAAGCTCTGGCAAAGAAGGATCTGGACCTTGCAGCTGCGTAGAAAACAACTGACGAGAAAACTGCACTCGCCGACCAGAAGCTGGCTTCAGTCGGCAAACTGGAGGAGGAGAATACCCAGCGGAAGACTGCTTTGAATGAAGCCAACAGGGAGGTGACTCGTCTGTAGAAGGACAAGGTATCCTTGAACGACAAGTTTGAAGAAACCGTCCGCAAGAGGAACGACTTGGAAAATTATCTGGGAGATCTTGCCAAGAAGTTGTTCGTCATGCTTGAAGGTATTTTATTTCTTCCGACTGACTTGTTGTTGTCGACTCGATGTACAATCATTGACTTGTCTTTGAATTGTGCATGCAGAATTTTGTCAGAACTTTGAAGAAGAGACTGGGCGTGTTGAGACAAGCTTGGACCCCATCAACTCTCCGGTGAAGGATGAAGCTGCCATGAACATGCTCCAACTGGAATCCCGCGTCGCTGGTGTCGTCGACTATCTTGCTCGCTTGAAGGTTGTGGTGTCAAGGATCGACACAGCACTCTGGCCAAGGGCGACTCTTCTGAATGACCTTGAGTCTTTGATGAGTCGACTTAACGAGATCCCCAGTAGTGTGCAAGATTGGAAGAAGTCTTCTGCGTGGTGCGATGCTGACGTGGCTCTGTCCCTGGTACGCGTCCACTGCAAGGAGGCGCGAGAAGACAAGCTAGCAGCAATCTAGGTTGCCAACACCAAAAGGCACGACTTCCAATCCTTCATGGAGACCTTCATCGCTGCTGCCACTCGGATTGCTGACCGAATTGACCTGGACGAGTTCGTTGATCCTGCTAGCCCACCTCCTGCTGAATGAACAAACTTTATGCCTCACTTTAAATTTGCCTCGGAATGCCGAGTGATTTTGTAATCGTTAAACTCCTTCGGGTTTGAAGCCCGAGTACTTCGATCCGTGGTTCGGAACTTTAGGATTTATCCGAACTTGTTTTATCTCTGAATATGCTCGTGTTTGCCGTCGAGTGAATCTTGTTCTTCATTTGGAATAATCTTTATGCTTGAAATGCAGCTTTGAGGAGGAGGCAGTCGACCTGCACCTCGTCGCCCTTACGGATGGGGATGGAGCGCACGTTGTACTTGTGGCGCAGCTCCGAAGGAGAAGGTTGCAGTTGACCTGCACCTCGTCGTCCTTGAGGATAGGGATGGAGCGCATGTTGTACTTGTGGCGCAGCTCCGAAGGAGAAGGTTGCAGTCGACCTGCACCTCGTCGTCCTTGCGGATGGGGATGGAGCGCACGTTGTACTTGTGGCGCAGCTCCGAAGGAGAAGGTTGCAGTCGACCTGCACCTCGTCATCCTTACGGATAGAGATGGAGCGCACGTTGTACTTGTGGCGCAGCTCCGAAGGAGAAGGTTGCAGTCGACCTGCACCTCATCGTCCTTACGGATAGGGATGGAGCGCACGTTGTACTTGTGGCACAACTCCGAAGGAGAAGGTTGCAGTCGACCTCTACCTCGTCGTCCTTGCGGATAGGGATGGGCTTCAAACTTAGGCGAGTACTGGACTGCAGCTAAGCCTCCGAGTGGGAGGGTTGCTCACCACTCGGTAGGATTTTTCAAACTTAGGCGAGTACTGGACTGCAGCTAAGCCCCCTAGTGGGAGGGTTGCTCACCACTCGGTAGGATTTTTCAAACTTAGGCGAGTACTGGACTGCAGCTAAGCCCCCGAGTGGGAGGGTTGCTCACCACTCGGTAGGATTTTTCAAACTTGGGCGAGTACTGGACCGCAGCTAAGCCCCCGAGTGGGAGGGTTGCTCACCACTCGGTAGGATTTTTCAAACTTAGGCGAGTACTGGACCACAGCTAAGCCCCCGAGTAGGAGGGTTGCTCACCACTCGGTAGGATTTTCAAACTTAGGCGAGTACTGGACTGCAGCTAAGCCCCCGAGTGGGAGGGTTGCTCACCACTCGGTAGGATTTTTCAAACTTAGGCGAGTACTGGACTGCAGCTAAGCCCCCGAGTGGGAGGATTGCTCACCACTCGGTAGGATTTTTCAAACTTAGGCGAGTACTGGACTGCAGCTAAGCCCCTGAGTGGGAGGGTTGCTCACCACTCGGTAGGATTTTTCAAACTTAGGCGAGTACTGGACTGCAGCTAAGCCCCCGAGTGGGAGGGTTGCTCACCACTCGGTAGGATTTTTCAAACTTAGGCGAGTACTGGACTGCAGCTAAGCCCCCGAGTGGGAGGGTTGCTCACCACTCGGTAGGGTTTTTCAAACTTAGGCGAGTACTGGACTGCAGCTAAGCCCCCGAGTGGGAGGGTTGCTCACCACTCGGTAGGATTTTTGAAACTTAGGCGAGTACTGGACTGCGGCTAAGCCCCCGAGTGGGAGGGTTGCTCACCACTCGGTAGAATTTTTCAAACTTAGGCGAGTACTGGACTGCAGCTAAGCCCCCGAGTGGGAGGGTTGCTCACCACTCGGTAGGATTTTTCAAACTTAGGCGAGTACTGGACTGCAGCTAAGCCCCCGAGTGGGAGGGTTGCTCACCACTCGGTAGGATTTTTCAAACTTAGGCGAGTACTGGACTGCAGCTAAGCCCCCGAGTGGGAGGGTTGCTCACCACTCGGTAGGATTTTTCAAACTTAGGCGAGTACTGGACTGCAGCTAAGCCCCCGAGTGAGAGGCTTGCTCACCACTCGGTAGGATTTTTCAAACTTAGGCGAAATGGATTCGCGGCTAAGCCCCCGAGTGAGAGGCTTGCTCATCACTCGGTAGGATTTTTCAGACTTAGGCGAAACGGATTCGCAGCTAAGCCCCCGAGTGAGAGGCTTGCTCATCACTCGGTAGGATTTTTCAGACTTAGGCGAAACGGATTCGCGGCTAAGCCCCCGAGTGAGAGGCTTGCTCATCACTCGGTAGGATTTTTCAAACTTAGGCGAAACCGATTCGCGGCTAAGTCACCCACTTGGGGATTTGAGACGCAAATATAAGCAACAACAATCGTTTAAGAAGACCGTAAAGCTCTTGTCTTTGATAAACAAACTACAAAGGTATTTCTTATTACATCTCATCAGAATGAGCACTTAAGTATAAAAGGGGCGGAGCAGCTCCGCATTCCAAGCCCGTGGCTCGTCTTTCTGATGCTCGACATTGTAAAGATGGTATGCCCCATTGTGGAGAACTCTGGTGACGATGAAGGACCTTCCCAAGCAGGGGCGAGCTTGTGTGGTTTCTGCTGATCCACTCGAAGAACCAAGTCTCCCTCTTGAAAGGCTCGACCTCTCACGTTTCTGGCGTGGAATCGACGCAAGTCTTCTTGATAAATGGTCGACCGGATTAAGGCCATCTCTCTTTCCTCTTCTAGGAGATCAACCGCGTCCTGCCAGGCCTGTTCTGCTTCATCTTTAGAGAAAAGCTCGACTCGAGGGGCATTGTGAAGCAAGTCACTCGGTAGAACAGCTTCAGCTCCATAGACCAAGAAGAACGGAGTTCGGCCAGTCGACCGATTGGGAGTTGTCCTCAATCCCCAAAGAACTGATGGAAGTTCATCGACCCAGGCGCCTGCTGCGTGCTTGAGATCACGCATCAGTCGGGGTTTCAGTCCTTTGAGAATCAAGCCATTTGCTCTTTCCGCTTGTCCATTCGACTGGGGGTGGGCGACTGAAGCGTAGTCGACTCGTGAGCCTTGGGAAGCACAGAAGGCTCTCAACTCATCAGAATCAAAGTTCGACCCGTTGTCAGTGATGATGCTGTGCGGAACTCCATATCTGAATGTCAATTCTCTGATGAAGCTGACGGCAGTACTGGCTTCAAGATTCTTGATAGGCTTGGCTTAAATCCATTTGGTAAGCTTGCCGACTGCTACAAGCACATGAGTGAAGCCGCTCCTACCAATCCTCAGGGGTCCAACCATATCCAACCCCCAAACAGCAAAGGGCCAGACGAGTGGAATGGTCTTCAGGGCTGACGCAGGCTTGTGGGACATATTGGAGTAAAACTGGCAGCCTTCACATTTGTCGACTATATCTTTCGCCATTTCATTTGCTCGTGGCCAATAAAATCCAGCTCGGTATGCTTTGGCCACAATGGTCCGAGAGGACGCATGGTGGCCACAGGTCCCCGAGTGGATGTCGTTGAGGATTACTCGACGTTCTTCTGGTGTTATGCATTTCTGGCTGACTCCGGTTACACTTTCTCTGAACAACTGCCCTCTTATCACAGTAAAGGCTTTGGATCGACGAACGATCCGTCTAGCCTCCTCTTCATCCTCTGGGAGTTCCTTCCTAAGGATATACGCAATGTACGGCACTGTCCAGTCGGGAGTGATGACCAAAACCTCCATGATCAGGTCGACCACGGCTGGGACTTCGACTTCAGTTGGATCTGTGGCACTCTTAGGCTGCGGGGGCTCTTTAGTGAAAGGATCTTCTTGAACTGAAGTTGTATGAATGTGTTCCAAAAATACGTTGCTGGGAACGGCCTCCCTATTGGAACCTATCTTTGCTAAATCATCGGCTGCTTGATTTTTTAGTCGGGGTATATGATGGAGCTCTAATCCCTCAAACTTCTTTTCCAATTTCCTCACCGCATTGCAATAACCAGTCATAGCTGGGCTTCTGACATCCCACTCCTTCATCACTTGATTGACTACCAAATCTGAGTCGCCGTAGACCATGAGGCGACGGACACCGAGTGAGATGGCCATATGTAACCCATATAAGGGTGCTTCATATTCTGCTTCATTATTGGAGGAATCAAAGTGAATCTGGAGAACATATCTGAGCTTGTCTCCTCGGCGGGACACCAGTACCACCCCAGCACCGGAACCATTCAGCATCTTGGAGCCATCAAAGAACATGGTCCAGTGCTCCGAGTGGACTTGAGTCGGCAGTTGCTGTTCGATCCACTCGGCGAGGAAATCTGCTATTGCTTGGGACTTGATAGCTTTCTTTGCCTCGAACTTGATATCCAGGGGAAGGAGTTCAATCGCCCACTTTGCCACTCGACCAGTTGCATCTCTATTGTTCAAAATCTCTGATAATGGAGCGTCGCTGACGACTGTAATGGAGTGGTCAGAGAAGGAGTGAGCAACCTTCTTCGTGGTCATATAAATCCCATAAAAAAGCTTCTGATATTGTGGATATCTTTGTTTTGATGGAGTCAGAACTTCAGAAACATAATATAATGGGCGCTGAACCTTATAGGCTTTTCCTTCTTCTTCCCGCTCGACCGTAAGTACAGTACTAACAACTTGTCCAGTGGCTGCAATGTAAAGCAGTAAAGGCTCTTTGCTGATTGGGGCAGCAAGCACCGGCTGGGTGGAAAGCAGGGCTTTGAGCTCTACAAACGCTGCATCAGCTTCAGGAGTCCACTCGAACTTATCAGACTTTTTCCGGTAAAGAGGCAATGCCTTTTCACCGAGACGAGAAATGAATCGACTTAAGGCGGCCAAACAACCAGTAAGCTTCTGGACATCGTGCACATGCACAGGGCGTTTCATCCGGAGTATGGCACCAACTTTCTATGGGTTAGCGTCGATCCCTCGTTCGGAAACGAGGAAACCGAGTAATTTTCCACCCGGAACTCGAAATGTGCACTTTGACGGATTAAGCTTGATATCATACCATCTGAGGTTGGCAAAAGTTTCAGCAAGGTCAGCCAACAGGTCAGAACCTTTGCGTGACTTGACCACAATGTCATCCATGTATGCTTCCACATTCCGACTGATTTGAGTGAGTAAATACTTCTGAAACATCCTCATGAATGTGGCTCTAGCGTTCTTTAGGCCGAATGGCATGGTGACATAACAGAAGCACCCGAATGGAGTGATGAAAGCTGTTTTTATCTCATCGGGTCCATACAGTCGGATCTGATGATACCCGGAATAGGCGTCCAAAAAGGACAAGCGCTCACACCCCGCAGTCGAGTCGACTATTTGGTCGATGCGGGGGAGAGGAAAGTGATCTGACACATTCTCCACCGTGTGGTGCAACGTGATCCATCTCTGGATATAATCCCTCAAAGTTTCATTCGACTTCTGCACACAAGATTGTAGCTCTGTTAGCCCTGGTGGTCGTTTGCATGTACCTTCAAATGTTCTAACAAACACTCGGGCAAGCTCTTCCCAACTATAAATACTGCCAGGTGCTAACTGATTCAACCACGCTCTGGCCGAGCCCTCCAACATCAGAGGAAGGTGCTTCATGGCCACTTCATCATTGCCACCACCAATCTGCACAGCCACTCGGTAGTCCTCAAGCCAAGTGTCAGGCTTGGACTCACCAGTGAATTTGCTGACTCCAGTCGCCAATCTGAAGTTGGAAGGAATCACTGCTGCTCTGATGGCTCTGCTGAAACACTCGGGACCTGAAACATGCACTCTGTTGCCAGTCGGATAATCTCTATCGTGGCCATCTCTATGTGCCCTGTTCCTCTCAACCAGACCTTGAACGAGAATAAATCTCGCGTCAAAGCCCGGCTCCCGGGGGTCGACTGGAATCCTTGGCCCACCACTGTGAGGACGTCTGTCATCATGTTGTCGAGGCGCGTATGACCCACTCCTTGGGGGAGGCGTGGGCACTCGACGACGATCATCGCGGTCGAGTCGGTGATCATACTGCCCATGGTTTCCGTACTGATCCTGTCGATCTCCACGTCCGTCACGCCTTGGAGGCGATCTTGGGCTGTGAGCCGACTGAACTGTGTCTGCCCTTACAGATCTATTATGAATCCTATTCCGAGACTATGACACTTCTGTATTCTGCTCCCCCGCCGCCCGAAGCAAAGCCCGGATCTGCATCAAACCTCTACCAGCTTCCGACTGGGAAGGCTGGATCGACTCTGCTATTCGGGCCGCAGCTGTGAGATTCTGGATCGGAGTTCGATATACCTGGGTTGGAGGCAGAAAAAGTTGTCGTCGACTGGACTCTGGAACCCGCTGCCGAGCATGCTCGTCGAGTGCGTGCTGGAGGTTCTCCAGTCGAGTGCGTTCGGCCAGGTTGGCCAGGCGCACCTCCTCCAAGGCCCGGGCCTCGGGGGTTTCTCCAACGATAGGAGTGTGAAGTGCATCCATGTTACGGCGGCGAAGCTCTTCTCTGTGCTGCGAAGAGAGGGGCTCGGTGCGGTACTCCTCGTGGACGCGCGACGGGTCGCCTCCGCCATCACCACCGTCGTCGCGGGGGAAGCCAGGTGGACTGCATGGTCCGTTGACCATCAAGACTTCCGCCGCAGGGTCACTGCTGTCGCACTCGGATGCAGTCTCGATGGAGCCAGTCGACAGGTCGAACATGCCGTAGAGAGTTTCGTCGGGCTCGATTGCTGCGACTTGTGGTGTGGCCGACTGGCGAGCCACCGCGTGCTTCACCCACCGCTGGAGCCACGACCGACCAGAACGCTTGCGCCGGCGAGCAGCAGGGGATGAAGACACCACAGAAGCCGACCGATACTGGGTCGACGGCTGCCGCAGAAGGACGCCGCGGACGCACGCGCGAAAGTGCGTTGCCCCACGGACGGGGAGCGCCTCGACGTCGAGTGGAGCCTCCTGAAGCCAAGCGGAGTCGTCGGCGACGAATAAGAGCGCGCCGAGACGGATCTCGTGGCCCTCGGCCAATCCTCCGCCTGAAACCATGCTGATGGGGATCGGAAAAATTGCAACTTCTCCAACAAGTCGCTAAGACACCTACCCCACGGTGGGCGCCAACTGTCGTGGTTCTAAGTCTGACAGTAGAATGGGGGGTAGGTATGTAGAGGCAAGATCCTAGCTATGGAGAAGTTGTACGCATGAGTTTTACGAGTTCAGGCCCTTCTCGGAGAAAGTAACGGCCCTACGTCTCGGTGCCCGGAGGCGGTCGACTGGATTATATGCGTGTGTGTTACAGGGGGTGCGAACCCTTGTGCATGTGGAGGGGGTGGCTTATATATAGTGCGCCAGGACCCCAGCCAGCCCACGTTACAAGGGATTTAAGGTACATCAAGAGGAGGGCGTTATCGGTAATGCTAGTAATAAAGAGACATAATGACCATTAAAACTACGACATAATGACCGACCGTTGCAGTACGGAGTGGCTTTAGATCTTCTGCCGGTCGAGTGATAGTCTCCATGGTCGAGTGACTTCAAGTCTTCCGAGTGGAACGCTTCATGGTCGAGTGGATGATGATTCTTCTTCGAATGCTTCTGGTTTTAGGGTGATGTCCTTGGGGAGGGTATCTTGGACAGGCCTATGACCCTACCCTAGGTACATAGCTTCATCAGACTCCGCGAAAATCTGAAGCGCCCAGGCGGCGGATCGACATGGTGGCGCAGAGGCGGCGAGAGTGGGCGGCGGACAGAGTGTGGAGGGAGCGCCTTCTTTATAGCGAGCGCCGGCCGCGGCGCGCGCGCGAACCTTTCCCGCGCGCTAGAGCGCCAAAACCAGCACGCGCTAGGCCTCCCCCCCCCCCCCCTCCCCCCGCGCTGGAGCGCCAAAACCAAGGCGACGGCATGATGTTAAACGCGTGCGGTCATGAAATGGGTCGGCCCGTTGGGCGCACTGCTGACCCAAAAGTAAAAGAGGGCGGACGGCGGGCGGGCGGCCGACCCAAACAGATAAAAAGCGGAGAAAAACGCTGTCTGTTTGGGTCGGCCCGTTGGAGTTGTTCTTATGAAATTGCTGTCCTGTAGGAATAACCAGTATGACTGTATGAGTTGCGTGTCTTGTCGCTAGGAAGAATAAGGAAGCGGGAAGAGAGAAGCAGCTGCGGATTTGGGTAGGGCCATGTTTTGGCAGCACAACCCGTTGTCCCGGCTTCTGCATAGTCATGCTCCGGTGCTCTCCCACAGGCTGCAGTGCAACGGCGCAAGCGGCGTGGCGCCAATGCCAGTGGCAATTAGGCATAGTACTAATTATGCTAACTTCATAATCCGTTTTAGATGTGTTTGCATACTAATTATATATACTTCATAATCCTATTTCTGATCATATAAAATTATCGTGTGTATAGACTATTTTGATTTTGCATCATATAATTTTATGCTCTTCTCTAACAGCTTTGAAAACAAAAGAAAGTCTGCCCTAAATTCTTGTTCGTCCTCCACCACCATGCATGTATCCATATCAGATTCATACCGTTATTATTATTTCGTTGGCTCAGTCAAATTTAAACAATTGCTCTCATCGGATTTCTAACTATACCGATTGAAATTATATGGAAAAGCGTTTTTGTTTTTGAGGATGGAAAAGAAAGTTTATAGATATCCTAAACGACTATGTTCTAGGTTTTTTGCTTTGGTTGATCATGCACGTACCCTTGTGATTCACGTGCGGCAGCATCTGTCCTGTATGATCGGATGTTCATACACTTATCCGCACGATTACCCTGCATGCAAAGCACACAAATTAGGTATAAAATAAGAGATTGATCGACTCC
Source organism: Aegilops tauschii subsp. strangulata (assembly GCF_002575655.3). Taxonomy (NCBI): domain Eukaryota; kingdom Viridiplantae; phylum Streptophyta; class Magnoliopsida; order Poales; family Poaceae; genus Aegilops; species Aegilops tauschii. The sequence continues at coordinate 30,366,762 of NC_053040.3, read as the reverse complement.
AACCCGTTTGGCGCCATAGGGTTTATATATGCAACATGCCGCCATATGTTTCACGACTTTTGCATGATTTCATTAATTTCCATGCAATGAGACCTATATATTTATATCCGAAACATTTGGTGCTAAATATTATAATTAAGGCCTCTCTGGATTAATACTAGTATGACTTGATGTGATATGGATTGATGCTAGAAAGAAAACGCGCTCCGTACTTTTAGAACCCTAGACATGTATTCTTTTTTTGCGTGGAAGAGAGTGGATATATTTGCTAGAAATAGAGATACGATCAGTGTTCATGGCTTCCGCAATTTCCTGGGGAAATTTCACTTAAGGATTCACCCAAAAAAAACTAGACATGGATGTGTGCGAACCTGGGCAGCCTTGGTGACGCCGGCGGCGGCGCTGGCGCCGGTGGAGGAGGAGAGGGGCTGAGGGGCAGCGAGTCGCCAGCTGACCATCGGCAGCAACCGACGCAACGCCGCCGCCATATGTTTGGCTCTCCTGTTTCGACGAACGATCGCCTGCAAAATTAACACGTATGATGAGTCACGCCTGGTTTCCAACTTGACTAGTTCGCTATATGTACTCCACCACGGTCACAAAGTCATAGGTGGACTTGTATTTCGTCACGACTCTTTGTGTAGGACAAAAATCTACACGTCACCACGTTCCGAAAATAAATTTTGACGTAAAACAGGAGGATTTCTCCCGATGCCGTACTCACTTTTACAAATTTTCATAGAATCTGAAGTAAGAAAAGAGAAGTACATTTACAAGGTTGAAGAAAAAGAGAAAAGACACGCGTCGGTCGACGGATCAAGTCACCCAAACTGGTCACCTTGCCAGACCCGGGAACGTATCTGGTGCACCAAGGCAATTGGTATTACCGGTGCACCGAACCCCGTTACCCATTTAAAAATGTTCAAAAAAATCCGGAAAAAATTTAGTGTATCGACACAACATCAATGTATGTCGTCACAAAAATTCAAATCAAAATTTAAAACAATGCTCAAGATACAAAAATGACAAATTTGACATCAATGTGCTAATGGGCCAAAAATGGAGCCCAACTTGTGTTGTGTACTATTCGGTGTCAAATTTGTTATTTTTGTATCTCGAGCAATGTTTTGAATATTGATTTAAATTTTTGTGACAAACTACATTGGTGTTGTCTCAATGCACTCATTTTTTCTGTACTTTTTTGAACATTTTTGAATATGCAACGGACGATTGGTGCACTGGTAGCACATATTGCCCCGGTGCACCAGATACATCCCCGACCAGGCCCACGATCACCCATTCAGCCGTTGGATCTCGCCTCGTCATGTTGGCCTCCATCCAAACCACGAGAGTAGGGACAGCGCTTGCATCTGTGACTCAACTGGGTCGCACAACCTCCACTTCACGCCCCGGCGCCCCAGCTTGTAAGGCCAACTGGCCCAAATGGACACAGATTTTATCGGTTTGGGACCGGTAAATATGCTGCATCCAGACATGTTTGTGTTTTCATGGCAGTGCAGTGCACCCAACTGGTTGACCCATTTGGTCCGTTCAGCTGGCCAGCGGTCAAATGTACACAATATTTTTATGCGCATATTTAAATAATAATAATAAATAGTTTACAACCAAATAAAATTTCATAGTTTGCAAACCAAATTAAATTTAAATTGTCATAAATATATTAAAAACATGATTCAATATATCTATTGGTTGTCAAGGTGAGTCCACATATACTCAACCAAATCATTTTGGAGTTGAATGTGAGTTACCCAATCACGCATTTCATCAATGAAATTGGATGAACTATGCAAACGGTGTAGGTCAATGCTCGAAGGTGGTCTTGTAAACCATTGCCATGGAATGGATTTTGTGAAGCTTGACTTTCTTGGGTCATCTCGACGATGAGAACGAGCTCGTGGAAGACTTGCATCCGATAATGTATCTGAAGAATGTCTCCTTGAGCGGTGTCCTCTTGACGAAGATGAAGTGGAAGAAGCGCGGTTAACCATCATGCCACAAAATTCTTCCATTTGGGTAGAAAGCTTGGCGTCGAGGTAGTCTCTTGTTTTTGCTTCATATTGACGCAAGTGGGTGGCGAGTCGCTTGATGTGGTCGCCCAAAGCTTCATTTTCTTGATGCAAGGCTCATTGCACGCCAAAGAGTTGGGTCTTGGATACGTAGTCGTTCGGTGTGTCGCGCTCGTCGAAAGTGGATTTGAAGAAGTGCTCGGCCTATCCATCATGATTAAGTAGTGGTGAGTAGGAAATGAGAGAACAAAACCAAAGTTATATTTTCCGAAGATTGATGGTGTATCGAGTATCACTAAATGTAATGCTATGATAGTAGAATTGGTATCGTGTTTGTTTCTCACGCCTAGACAAGTAAAGCTTATTGAGGAGCTTGGTTAGGATAGTGGCATAAAATTTATGCAATTGTTAGCAAGAGTCAATATTGTTGAAAGAGATTCACAGATTCGCAAGTGCAAAACGTAGACCAATAGCAAGGAGTGGCACTGGCACACGGAAGCACACACACGGATAGATAAATGGGGTTGTGCAACCAAGGAATGAGCACAAAATGTAGAATGCACGGAAAACGCTCGTGGTGCACAACTCTAGAGAGATGCTAGCACGATTGCTCAATTAGCGGATATGAAACTTGTGCACAACCTATGAGAGACAAAACAGATCGACTTTCTATCCCAAGTATGCTATGCATGTATGGTTCCCGGTGTTTCTCTCACGATGATCCAAGATTATCGAGTACAGAAATTTGAGATGCAATGTGACTATGCTACGGCTATTGCTTACAAGCTCTTTGTTTTTCTCTTTGCTTAAAAGCTTTTGTCTCTTATATTATTAGTTCTTTATATGACCACTTTCCGAAATGCTCAAACCAATATAACAATCAAGTATAGGCGATACAGAACTAGCTCCAGTTCATAAATATAATGTAGGCATGTATTCCGTAAATAGTCATGCGTGCTTGTGGAAAAGAACTTGCATGCCATCTTTTGTTCTACGCTCCCGTGGCAGTGGGGTCCATAAAGAAACTAAGGGATATTAATGCATCCTTTTAATAAAGAACCGAAACAAAGCATTAGCACATAGTGAATACATGAACTCCTCAAACTACGCTCATCACCGGAAAGTATCCCGATTACTGTCACCCCGGGGTTTACGGATCATAACACGTAATAGGTGCGTATGACTAGCAAGATCGGATCGAGAACATAGATATAATGGTGAAAACATAAACGGTTCATATCTGAAATCATGGCACTCGGACCCTAGTGACAAGCATTAAGCATGGCAAGGTCATAGCAACATCAACCTCAGAACATAGTGGATACTAGAGATCAAGCCCTAACAAAACTAACTCGATTACATGATGAATCTCATCCAACTCCTCACCGACCAGCGAGCCTATGAAAGAATCACCAACCCTCCTTAGTCATCACCAATTCCATTTTGGTGATGAAGGAGGATTGGTGATGACGAAGACCGAAGATCCCCCTCTTCGGAGCCCAAAGGGACTCCAGATATGGCCTCCCGATGAAGAACAGGAGGCGGCGGCGGCTCCGTATCATGAAACACGATGAAACTTCCTCCCTTATTTTTTTCTCCGAACATAGGTATTTATGGAGTTGAGATTAGGGTCAGGGGGGGCACGAGGGCTCCACAACCCACCAGGGCGCACCTAGAGGGGGTGGAGGGCACCCCCTCCGGTGGTTCTTGGTTCCAGTATTTTTTATATATTCTAAAATAATTCTCTAAAAAGTTTCGTCCAATTCCGAGAACTTTTGCACAAAAACCACACTATGTTAGTTCTGCTGAAAACAGCGTCAGTCCAGATTAGTTTCATTCAAATCATGCAAATTAGAATCCAAAATAAAAGCAAAACCGATAGGAAATATAGATACGATGGAGACGTATCATGGCCGGCGAGTGGTCTCCGATGGGTGGCGCGGAAACAGGTGGACGGGCATTTCACGTGCGTGGCGACGCAGAGGGAAAATTGAGGGTGGTTACCCTAGCGAAATGTTTTTTTACTCATGGACTATGGGTTGATTAGGCAAAACTGCAAGATTTTTCTGTAAAAACACCGTAACGGTGAGCGGGCAGAAGCGATCGATACTTTATTATTATGTAATGATAAGCGCCATGGTACACTGTTTTTTTTTTGTTTCCTTCACCTATATGTCATGCTTTACTGCTGCCCTAGCTAGAAGAAGGCGGATTGATATATTTTTTGTGACGATATGGTCCTTTTGCCTCCTTCTTTTTTTATGTCGATGCTATTTTATGTTGTCTGTAAGTCGGATCACCTTCAGCAAGCATGAGTAACAGCCGAGCTGAATGTAAGTACTTCAGTGTGCCCACTTGATCTGCTACATGGATTTCCATTACAAAGTTGCTTCACACCATGATTCCGATAGGGACGGGAGCGCTTGCCTCGACCCGTTCCATCGTATCAAACGGAGCACCACGAAACTACATGCCACTGGTAGTGGAAGGGCTGGGTTACATCAATACTGTATAAGCCAAGTCAAGGTCTTTTGGAATTACCCATGGTTTTGCTGCTGCAGATCATGATCTCACTTCAGTGGGGTTGTGTTTGACGACCCAAATTTCTGCTCCTTCGCTGGTGGTTTACTCGGGCTCTGCTTTTGTGGTCTTTGTAGGGACGTTAGAGGACCGCCTGTGTGTTGGTGGCGGTCTAGTCAGGGTCAAGGTCAAGGTCATGTTCACATCGCTATCAGCAAAGATGGAGTCAAGGTGGGTGGCTACTTGACGGTTGACGCCCAACATGATTCTGATCTGATGGGCTGGGTGTTTAAAAGGCGATCTAGAGCGCACAGAAAAGGAACCAAAAACAAGTTCCTTGGAGACGAAAACCATGGGCATGAGCCAGCTTCCACTGCACATTCACCACCTACAACTATTAGCATCCGTACTGTTGCTGTCAGCGGTGGCTGGGGCAGCAGATGCTTCAGATCACGCCGGCAGCAACACCATCGGTGATCTTGCCGCGCTGCCACTGATAGAAAAAGGGCCTATTGTCCCGGTTCGTAAGAGTCTTTTGTCCCGGTTTAGGAACCGGGACTAAAAGGTCGTTACTAATGCCCAGGCCTTTAGTCCCGGTTCTTACACGAACCGGGACAGATGGGCCTCCACGTGACCACTGCGGCCAGCCCAGGCAGGAGGCTCCACCAACCGGGACCAAAAGGCATCCATGCGTCAGCATTTCAGGGGCTGGGGTTTTTTTAGGGGGGGTGAGGGGTTTAGGGGTTAATTTAGTGTGTGTAAGCTAGCTAACAAAGAGAAGTGTACTCTCTTATTTTCGTGCTTGGTTTACCAACGCTACTGCTATGCTTAAACATGGCTTAGATTAAAGTGAAGACAACATGTGGTGCATGTCGAAAGTAATATTAATCCCAACTTGATCAAGTTTGGATTAGTACTACTTTCGACATGCACCACATGCTTGTTGCCTTCACTTCAATCCAATCCATGTTCATTTCACCCACTGATATATAATAACTCTTCATGCCCGCATCATGCATCATCATAATAACAAGTCCTACTAATCATCATCATACAACTTCTACTCGTTATTAATAACAAGTCATACGATCATCATCCTCATAGTCATCGAACCAACCCTACTTAATTGTTCTAGGCACATGATCATCAGTATTAGGTAGGACCTAAATACCCTCTTTAAGGTAAAATAGCATAAAACAATATAGACCCTGACTCTCCATTATGAAGAATGGAGATCATCTTGTCTCCAATTCTTGCGCTTCGCTTCCTTTTGCTTCCAAGAACCTCCTTACGACTGTCCATACATTTTTCCCATTCCTTGATTTTCATGTCTCCACTTCTTTTAGAAATCCAGTATGGACAGTTCAGATTCGTAGGATGACCTGGACGTATGTTCAAAACATCAAGGTGACCACTCTGATACATCAGATGAGGCACACAATCCTCTGGGATTATCTGTTGAAAAACATAGTGATAACTTCATAGTTAGCAATGATGTACTAGTTTTAGAAGTATGCAAAAGATGCACGGATGTCGTAATAGTAAGAAATCTTACCAGGGTATCTCCATAGTAGTTATCGTAGTTCAACACGTGCACTAGTGGCACGTATTGACCATAATGTGGAGGAGTTCTACAATAGATATTGTAATTCTCAAGATCAGTACAAAATCCGACCAGATGAGTTTTCTCCTTATAAGTTAACTCAGAGTAGTAGGTTCTGTCTACCATGTTCCGCACATTGTTTGAACAATCAAAATAAGCTGTCAACTATTTTGAAATGAACAATATAAATTAGCTAATAACTATGTTTGAGAAACTCACATAGCGGTAGAATTGGAGGCGTATCAACAAGGACCCAAATGTCCATATTGTCTTGCTCGATGTCAGGATTAACCAAATGACGAATGTGTGCATCTGAAGAAGGACTGAGGGTGAGAAGAGTGGGTGAGAATTTTCTAGCCGGTAATTAGGGATTTCCAGCAAATGCGCAGAGCAAAATCCATGTGATCAAGGTACCTCTGATTCCTCAGTCCTACGAGGAAAGTTTTCAGACTATACTGGTTCCAAGTTGAGATTGTTTGTAGAGAAATCCAAATAGTTGGATATTTAGTACCATACGGGGTTTATATATTTAACTGGATTGTAAGTTCAGAAAGATTCAAGACGGATGGGTCGGCTCTGTATCAATAGTGTGTGCACGGTCTGTATAAAACGCATGTGGTTTAGTTTTTCTTAACCAGCTTCCTGCGTGTTCTCTTATCAATGCATCAGGTCAAAAATATTGGTTCTAGCTGAAATATATTTTCCCCCTGCAGTTTACACCAAGTGCAGCATTATGGTTTTCTTAGTGGACCAACTGTGGCAAGATCGATCTGCCCAACAAGTCTGTTCATCTTTTTGCGTTTTCAACGTGTGCCGGAGTCAATAGGTGAGATTTTTTTAAACTCTTATGCTAATTTAAGTAATTAGTGGACTTGTATTGAGAGTTTTATGGTTTGATTAGTGTCTCAAGGAAAATTAAATTGGTTAACTAATTAGCTCCAATGTTTCTAATTCTAGCTGAGTTCTATGTAACTAAGACCGTTTGTGTTCAGGTTTAATATTACGATGGTAATTCTCCTCGTCATGTGTTTTTTTATTTCATGGAGTGATGATAAAGGTGTTTCTTTTTTCTAGGGCTTGTTTCCAGTATATAAAATGTGCACCCCAACAATATGTGGTAACATATGCGCCATAGATTTGATGTGGGAACTGTCTTTGCGCAATATAACATCTTTCTTAACACCACGGACTTTTGGATAAATAATCCATATATATTTACGGTCACAAGCTTGTGAGCATAGCTAGCTGTTTATTGTAGTATTGGTTCTGTGTATATGTTTCTTTTGCCATACAATGAACGTTAGTTTTAATTAAGATAACATATCAATTTGGTTTGTACATTGCGAAGCAAGTCGGAAAATATCTACTAGGGGGAATGTTTTTGGGGAGGATTCTTGTGGTTTCGAATGAGGAGGTAGCACCCTGTTTTGTAATGCTCAAATATATTCTACTTAACAACCTAGATTCCCATTTGTGGAAATTTTACTTCCACGTGTACAAGGTTACTTTGGTTGTTCTTCAGGTCCAGGCTCTTTATCATGCCATGAGAAGAGATATGAGGATGAAATAGATCTTATGAATTACGATTACTTATTCCTATATAGTTCCTTCCATTTTGTAACACCGACTTCCTATTGTACATCACATTGATATGCTTCCAATTTGCTAAAATTGTATGCTTTAGAATGAACATTATTGCTTTACATCATTGCCTATAGGTACAAATCTAAAGATTTGAAAAACAAATGGGTACGTATTAAAAAAACGTGTGAGAAGTGGGGAGGACAACGATTTGGTGGCGCAAGTGTTCGAGATGGCTAGGAAACACAACATTCATCGCTAAGGATGGGGGAATATATGGGGTCACATCAGCAATGGTAGGAGGCAGTGAGGATAGGCATTAGACGCATGATCAATGTTTATATATATATAAGTGTTCAAAAATATGATTCTATATATAAATTAATTGAAAATAGAATAAGATCTGAAAGAGTGAACTTCTGATTTTATTTGATCCTCTTAATTTGTAGTTGGGATAGTTGTTTTCCACTTTTTTTGTTTTGGAACTTATATACTAGCAGGAGAATAGTAGGACAATTTAGGTGGCACCAGATCAAGCCCGTGGTAGAAAATGATGCCTTTGTTAATTGATTCATTTACCTCCGCTATGCCCGTAGCAACGCACGGGCATTCTACTAGTACTCCTTAATTAGTGATTTCGACTGTTGGGAGGCTGAGGCACGATGATGGTTGGGCTGTGCAGCGTGCAAGCTCTAGTTCGTCGGGTTGTGCGTGATGCGCTGTGTTAGGCTAGGCACGAAAATATCCAACGCCTCGGACCAGTGCGCGACAGCTATATCTCGCTTCTAGCGACAATAGCTTCTGTCTTGCTAAAACTTGTGAGTGCTCACTAAGTAACGGGCTCGCTCGCTCGGGCGCTCATTCACTCATTGAGTTTTGCTTGTGTTCTTTTTTTTTTCTTTTCGGTTCTTCTTTCGTCTTTCTGTTTCTTCATGCTTTTTTGGGTTTTCCCTTTGTTTGTTCATCGTTTTCTGTTTTATTCTGGCTTTACTATTTTTTTTCCTTTTTATCTTCAGTTTTCTTTGATTTTCCATTGGTTGCTTTCTCTTTTTATTGGTTTTTCCATTTTTATTACATTTTCCTTGGTTTTTCTATCTTTCTTAGTTTTCAACATTTTAAATATGTTTTTCTTTGGTTTTGGTCTATTTTTCTTTGGTTTCTCATGGGATTTCACAGTTTTCCTTTGATTTTTTTTGAGGTATTTATTTTGTTTCTTCGACCATTTTTCTTCATGTTTTTATTCAAACACATATCTACATTTTCATGCACATTTTTAATTTTTGTGTATACAACAGGAATATTGCTTTATGCATGTTTAATATTTTCAAAATACATGATTAGCATTTAAAAAAATATATGATTGATGACTTTTTCCAATACACATTGTACATTTTTTGTATATATCAGGCATATTTTTTAATACATGTTTAATATTTTTAAATTCACATAACATATTTTATAGATGATCCACACTTTTAAAAATTATTGTTTTTCTGTTCCATAATTTTAATACATGGTCTACATTTTTTGTCCATGTGAGAAACATTTTTTGTACATATTTAACCTTTTTGAAGTAATTGATTAACATTTGTTTTCGATTTTTTGTGTTTGATGACTACATTTGTTATACGCATAATACATCTTTTGTATATATCAGGACGTTTTGTATACATGGTTAACATTTTGGAAATATATGATTAACATTTTTAATACATGATAACATCTTTCACAATTTTTGTATTTATGTTCAACTTTTTTAATACATGTTCTATGTTTTTGGTATACGCATAATACATGGTTATACACGTTTAATATTGAAAAAATGATGAATATTTTTTTTCAAATGCTTGATTAAAATAATTGAAGTACATGGTCAACTTTTTCCATAAACATTGTATTTTCTGTATACATTTTCCATATACATGAGAAATATTATAGACACATTTAACATTTTACAAATGCTAAATTAACATTTCTCAAATGTTTTATGTAGAGTGTTTTTGGAATATATTTATTTTAAATATTTGAACGTATAAACGAAAGTGGAAAAACGAATGCAAAAAAAGAGGTTGTTGCTGCCCGCGCGCCTGGTCCGGCTCGTCTCGTGCCTCCCTTCATCCAAGGTTTCCCTCGGTCTCACTAAAAGCAAGGTATAGCAGTGCCCGGACCATGGACACATTTTGTTCGCTTGGGTCTGCGTAGGTAGAAATGATGGCCCAACACGCGGACGCAAACTCATTTTGTGTCCGTCTACTCTTCTTGTGGACGCAAATCCATTTTAAATTTGGGCCGGGTTAGATGGAGGCGAGGCCGAATCCGATTGAACGGAGCAGTGGGCAAAAATATGACACACTAAAATGCATCGGAGATACAGTGGCAGATACAACACAAATAAAAACCACAAAGCCCAAACGAACCAAGAAGAAAAGACTTGGATTTGAACCATCGATTACCCCATTATACCACGAGTCGCATACTGCAGCGCCAGCAGATGGTCGCGTGTGGCGGCCGGAGGGGGCACCGCCATGAGCAGGCGCCTGGAGAGAACAAGGACTCTCATCACGATGGGCTGGTTGTCGCGAGTCCATAAAAAACCTCCCATTTGCACGAGGCGAAAAGTGTGTGGAGTGCATGGCGATGAGATTCCTAATGATGTCAAAGCAAGCAACACACCTATTGTTTTCGGTCGCGTTGCCACCCGATGCGTGAGGACTACCAACTCCTGTCTCCCACTGCTCAAATAGTGGTGCATGTCCGTTCATTCTTGTTAAGGGTTAATATTAGGTAAAATTTATCAATTTGTTATGTAGCAAATACATTGCTTTTAGACATTTTGGATAAAAGATAGCTCAATTTTGGCCAAGTCGAGTTAAAATCAACATACTTTATACCGAACTCTTATGCTCATACTATAATCTTAACGAGTATGTTACTCTATTAAATATTTAGCATAGTTAACGACATAATAATAATGGTAAATATTAATAGAGTATTATTTAGCATACTCTGTTAACACAGTGGTCATACTTTGTTAATATTTAGCATCATTATTACTGTTTGTTAACAATTTAGCATTATTTGTTACATGTATGTAGTGTATATATCTTTGGAAAATACACTCGCATTGTGCTAAACTTTTATAAAAATATGTTGTACTAGTTTCTCTCTTTTTCAAGACATTGTGTCTTAACAAGAATTTGAAATATAATACTTTTAAATCAAAACAAAACAGAAATTGTAGTATACGTATATTTTTGTGTGTACTCATGTATATTTAATTAAAGGGATAATTAGATTTATGCCCCTAGTTGTGTCCCACTCGTCTGTTTTACCTCTAATACCCAAAAGTCACCGGTTCTGTCCAAATCACTTTGCTCCTCTTATGCTTTTGCCCTTTGACCGTTTGACCGTCAGTTTGAAAACTTCATAACTAATTCATACTAAATCTGAAAAATGCAAATAAGATACCAAAATGTTCAGAAAAACATCACCTATATGTCAGTGTCATTTGCATTCATGAAAAAAGTGTTGGAAAGTGCCCATCCGAGTTTTAGCTCTTATGCTACCACCATGAATAGTAAAATCTAAAAAAGTTCAAAAAAAATCAAAAATAATTTGGTGGCAAAGAATGACAAATGTTTTAAGTGCCTGCCAAGTTTCATCAGGAAATAACATTTGTGGGTGCCGCGGCAAAAAAAAAACAATCAGCACTCCAAAATAGATTATTTTTTGCCACGACTTCCATGAATGTTGTTCCCTAATGAAACTTGGCAAGCACTTAGAACACTTGTCGTTCTTTGCCACCATTTTTTTTGAATTTTTTTAATTTTTTTAGAGTTTACTATTCATGGTGGTATCAAAAGGGCTAAAACTCGGATGTGCACTTTCCAACACTTTTTTCATGAATGCAAATGACACTGGCATATAGGTGATGTTTTTCTGAATATTTTGGTATCTTATTTGCATTTTTTTGATTTTGTATGAATTAGTTATGAAGTTTTTAAACTGACGGTCAAACGGTCAAAGGGAAAAAGCATAAGAGGATCAAAATGACTTGGACAGAACCGGTGACTTTTGGGAATTAGGGGTAAAACAGACGAGTGGGACATAACTAGGGGTATAAATCTAATTATCCCTCACTTAAATATCTTACTAGAGATCTCTAACGCGTATGTTCTAGAAATTACATTTATAGCTGTTTTTAGTGTATTATAAGATATATGAATTTAGAGAAACTTCTAAAGTGTAAATGGAACCGTCTGCATGACTTTGTATTCTTCTTACAGTTTTCGGTAATAAGGACCAGGACCTCGCACCGAAGGACCAAAACCCAGTGCATAAGGACTAGGAAAAGGCGCCAAAGTCTAGTAGAAACTTCACTTTTGTGTTCCACCATGTGATTCAACTTACAGTTGACCCGTGCCATTCAGTGGTGCATAGGTCAGCATAGACTAAATGTTCTTATCTCTACTCTAAAGGAGACTTGGTAGCTTTTTCTCAATGGGTTTTTCCGTTTCATCTCCCACTGTTTTTTTTTTGCTTCACCTCCCACACAAATTGAAAAAAATCTGAATGGATCACAACTTTTCATTTGGGCGCAATTTATTTTGTAATGCCTTATGTGAAAAAATCAATCACGGTCAATTTCTAATCAATTGTTAAAGACGAAATCTAAATTAACTAACCTTAGATTAAGTCGCTCAATCACATTAATTAATTTTTCGCACGTCACCAAAATTACATCCCGACCAAGGGAAGTCCCTACCTTGTTTTCTACGGATCTTTTTTCTACCTGCACCGCTCGTTCCGCACGCTCGTCTCCATCGACACCGTGTTCGGCACCGTCCTCCTCCTCCCTCTCACGTCTAGCGAATGGCAATGGAGATAGGCGTCCTCCAGATCTTCCTTCACTGATGTCGCGTGTTCGCCCTCCGTGATCACCCGCAAGCGACGGTCCGAGGTCACCGACGCAGGCGGCCCAAAGATTCGCCGTTGCCGAGTTCGTCTCTCGGGCTGACATACTGTGGATTACGCCACGGTCCTCTCCTTCTCCTCTTACAGTTCATGTCGCGAGGGGACTCCTAATCCGCAAGTCTATGACTTTGAATTTTTTGTGTGTAGTTGTGCTGCAGCACGCCATGCATCCGCACTCCACAGGCCACAACTAGCGCCCACTTGCATGTCGGCATCGCCGTACCATGCTCTGCGCTCACCGTTTTGCCCTTCCTCGCCAACAGCCAGAAGAGAGAGACATGGGCAAGAGAGAAAGATCAGCATGCACCATCACATTCAAGAGGCCAAAAAACTCATTGGAGATGTCACCTGCATGTGCTAGGGATACAAATAATATCTTGCTTAATATTTACGTGCATTGCACGTACACACTTTCTAGTGCTATAAAAAGTATGCGCTCCAGATCCCTCAAATAGAAGTAGGTGTTCCAGGTTAATGCAATAAAATAAAAACCAGCTCACTCCAATACAGCATCGCCCAATTCGCTCCCCTGGGAAAGAAACAGCTCCATTTTTATTGATTTTAAAAAATGTTTGAAAATATCATTACTTTGAAAAATAATGTATTTCAAAATTTCCCTAAAAAATTAAAAAATGTTAAGAAATTTATAAAATGGTCGTAAATTTGAAAAAGAAAGTTAATGTTTGAAAATTGTTGATGCAAAAAGTGTTCATGATTTAGAAAATGTTCATAGATTTTAGAGAATGGTCATGAATTTGAAAACATTTGCGGATTTTTAGAAAATATTAACAAATTTGAAAAACGCTCACAAATTTTACAAAACAAATGAATTCACGAAGTGTTTATGAAATGTTTAATTTATAAAAATAAAAGTTTAACCAATAATAAAAACAAAGAAAGCGGAATAAAAAACAACATGACGAATGAAAACCGGCGAAACCTTCTTTTTTTCTGAGAGTTCCGGCGAAACCTTCTGAAAACTTCGGAAAACAGGTGTAGAACCATTGTGCCATATATGGGCCGGCCCACTACCAAACGACGCAGCGCACTGTGTACTAATTGGCCTCTGTTCCCCGCATCGCTGGGCCGCAAACCCCACCGGCGGCGGCTCCGACAGCACCATGGCGCTGCGCTCCCTGTCGAGAGGCTTTCCGGCCGGTGTGCTCCGGCAGGCATCGCCGGCGGCCGGCTTCCGCCTCATGGGCACCCGCTGCCAGGTTCGTCCCACCCACGGCCCCCCTCCTCTAAAAGCGACGCGATCTAGGTCTTCTTCTCCCGTAAGAGCGACAGTAGATCTGCTGCCGGCGGAACCTCTCACCACGCAGGATGGAACCAGAATCGCCTTTCATGTTTTTTTTTTCTTGTTATTAAAAAAGATTGATTTTCACATTGCAAGAAGTGCTGGGAAGCCTATGTTGATTCATACTGCGTGTCTGTTCCCTCCTCGCAGGCGAAAGAAGCGCAAGAAGTGCTGGCAAGTCTGCAGAGCGCGATGAGAGAGACACCTGTTCTGGCCTCCGAACGCCACCTCCTGTTACACCAACAGTTCACTGACTTGCAGGAGAAGACGAGGTGCTGCTCTGAATCACTCTATGTTCTGTTGATGTTTCAAGACCTGGACGTTTTGAAAGCAACAGAACCACCACAGCATCTTCACCCTCAAGCGAATCATTGATGACCTTATGCTCTGGACGCACCGGATGAAGAAACCGGCGCATAAGCAGGCCGCCTCCTCATGGCGTTCCTATTTCTTATCACGCTTACACGTGCTTATGTAATTCACCTTTGTAATCGGACAGACGTTGGGTTACAAAAATGAGAAATATATTCCCCCCCCCCCCCCCCCCCCCCCCCGGCGGGTGATTTTTCAAAAAAAAGACCTGGACGTTTTGATCACTCACTTGTTTGCTTTGTTGATTCATAGGCGTGATCTGGAGAGGATGTTGAAGTCTGCCAACAACATGAGGAAGGCCGCGGATGCAATTCTTTGTGTTACGATCCTAGGGGTTCCGTTGCTTCTCGTCATGGGAAGCAAGGATCAGGCTTGATAACCTCCTTTCGTCGCTTCCTGGTGCTTGGGAGCAAGGACCAACTCAGTACCAGTAAGCTGTACATGCTGCGCATGTGACATATCACCTGTCTAGTTTTGAATTGAAGTCGCAATGTTACTTTATAAAAATTAGAGTGGTGCGTCTGACTTATGTCTTTATATCTTTAGCGGGCCTGGTCTTATCTCAACTAAATTGAGTATGCATACATGATAATATGTACTGCATAAGACCTTAGAGCATATCTCTAGTTTACAAAATGACAACTTCCTCTAATACTTGGAAGAACAACTTAAGCTCCTCGTCTTTGTTTATTGGCGTGCCTGTGTTGGCTCATGTACTGCTTAGGGAAGAGGATGGGGAATTGAGTGCATACATCAGCGTATTCGGGAAACCTTCTCTGATTTTGTGAGAAGCATTGACGGAAGCATGGGTAGGTGGCGGTGTTGATTGTCATAGTATGGAAATGGTCGACATGGTCTGAGCAAGGTTAATAAACAGGAAAATCCCATATTTATTTGGTACAGAGAGCATGAAATGGGCCGCAACATGCACATTGCTCATGATTTTATATGATTGTTCTAGAGAAGCCCGGAGAAAACATGGTGCTGCAGCTTTGATCAATTCACGCCAGGCCAGGTACCCACCTCATACGACTGACAAGATAGAAATATCTAGAGATGCAAGGTGGCATAATCTAGTGCAACCGATAAATTAATCCAATGGTTACAGATGCCCGGATTTGCACCTATCAACTGTTGGATGGAAGTAAATCAACCGATAGTATTCAAATTTATTTGTACACTACATAGGGGCATAGATATAGATAGTTGTTCCAAGGAAGGCCTTCCACCGCTGTGGATTTGGTCAGAGGCTTTTATTTAGTCCTGGGACTAGTCCAGCTTATTGGTAAGGACCATGTGAAAAATAAAGTCTACTCTATAACCTTTCACAACCTTCAACGCTTGCCAAGTTCACATTACAACATTCAACTCTTGAAATCCTTTGTTTTTAACCTGGAAGATGAAATCCATTCGGTTACAAAAGCAACGCCTGGGCTTCAGAACTGTGGTCATCTTTCGCTGATCTTGTAAGCGATGTCATCTTTCTTTGCTACTTTGCTTGACTGGAGACATGAGGAAATGGAACATGGCTGCTTGATTGCTTTGGCTTGAATAATCAAAACTAGTGCTATCACAGGCTGGCCACATCTTAGTCTCGACATCAATTTTGAGTGTTATAGTTCTGCACTAGTTTCCTTCTGACAAGAAAACACAACACCATGAAATGCAGCTATTTGCAGCTGTTTATTGTTCTGTTTTCAGTTATTAGCTCTGAGATGACAGTATGATGTGATACACCAACTCCAGTGATGAACTCTTCCCTTCCTATCTGCCGAGAAAACTCAACACCATGACAACTCCAGTGATGATACAGCCGTCTGCAGCTGCATTGTGCTTTCTCTTATTCCCCTGTCTCCAGTCAGCTCTAACCTCTAAAACAAGATGATGATATACTCACTCCAGCAATGAACTGAGATGATTTTATGATGATCCAGCTGCGTGCCTGCTCCTCCCATGCAAACGACCATGCTAGTGTTACTTGGAGTTCTGAAGATCTGTATGCAGTGAACTTGTGTTGTTATTGTGATAGTTTCGACAAAATTTCTTCTGTTTACTAGAGCACCTTGATAGAGCTAGTGTTGGTACAGGATGTGATCTGGGGTACCTTGTTCCATGCCATGTTTAGTGATGACAAATTCTGGGCACTGTACGAATCCTTCTGAAATGCCACTTTGTGTCATGTACGAGTGGTGTCTGTTTTCATACATTTTTGTGTGCATGTATGCAACTATGCAAGTGAGGCACATGCAAGCAGGCCCGGTCCATAGGCCGGGCAAACGGGGCGCCCGCCCTGGGCCTCCAGAAGGCAGGGGCCCCAGCCCAGCTAGTATTTCCGTACGTAGGACTACGTAGGAGGCCCAACAAAAACAACGAGCAGATTCAACGTCTTCCGGTCAGTCCGTGCTCCTCGACTCCTCGTCATCCCCAAATTCAGACTCCCATAACTGCGCCGCCGTTCCCGTGGGTCTCGCCGTCTTCGATTCCAAGGTCGCCGCTGGCTATTAATGAGGCTAAAGGCGCAAATCTGGTCCCCAATCGGCTCTCCTTCCTTTCTCGATGTTCTGCTCGTTCCCCATCAGCTAGACGTTGGAGAGACGGTACCTGTTCTTTTCTTCCTGCCCATAATCCTGTTCTTCGTCGATTAAATAGCTCTGCCCTCCGAGAGATTACACATCTGATTGGCCTGCTCCCCTGCATAGTTCTTCTTCTCCAGTTCACCACTTCGGTGGATCTACGTGTGGAAGAGTGTTTAGGAGTCAGGGGATTAGGAGAACTGGAGATAGGGGGTCGTTCGTGTTGACTACTACGTACAACATGTGGATCTGCTGGTCTGCCCACCTACATCCACATCAAAATCTATATCCAGGTGCGTTTGTTCCCTGTATTAATCGTTTTATGCTGCTTTTTCTTATTTAGTGACATGTGCACTAGAAAGTATTTATCCGGTAGTAATAAAAGGAAGAGAAAAAAGCAAATAGATGAAGGGGTAAAATCCCTAAAGGGAGCACTTGACAAATTTTTCAGAACTAGTATTGAGAAAGATAAGTTGGATGACATAAATAATGATGCAATAATCGACGACTTTGCTTCTAGAATTGATAGACGAATTTCCAAGTTCTAGTATAGACGTGAAATCAGTTTGCTTTACTATGCCTTGTGCAGGAATGTTTGGAAGAATTGAGTTATTATCTGATTGAGGAAATTTGGAGTGAAGGACATGGCCAATTGGGGAGGATCCATAAACAGATGCAAGTTCATGCCTAAATTCTTATCTGATGGTAACACAAAAGATCTAAGTAGCAACCAATTTTGACAGGATTTTTTGTTTTGCAGAACAAAATGAAGTCTCCTTTCAAATTTAGGAATGCAGGCTTTTGTGGAAAGAGAGCTTTTGTCGAACTGCATCATTTCATTACTATCATGGTGTAGTTCACTTGATCATTTCATTTCAAATTGTACTGTCAGTTTTATAGTCCAAATGAAGATCATCTGGCTATGTTGTGTACTGGATATTTACTTTGCTTTTGAAATAGAAAATGTTTTGAGTTTTTGAGTAAACAAGGGCCCCTTCTTACTGTCTTGCCCCTGGGCCCTGTATATCTATGGCCCGGCCCTGCATGCAAGTGCACGATTACAGTGGTAATCCTGGAGCAAAGATACATAACAAATATTTACAGGTGCATGGGCTTTGATCAGCCGTAGTGGAGCACTGATCAGTATGCACGATAGTGCAAGCGAATGGCAGGTTCAGACCAACTGAACCAGAACCCTAAACTAAACCTATACTAGTCCTTGATCTTCTTCTTCTTTTCTTCTTAATCTTCAACCTGCAAAACTATCAATAGCAGAGAAAGAATTTGGATTATATTTAAATTGTTGCATTCCCCTAAGGGAAATGCATTAGTGTTTGAGCTGGTACTTGGGATCATTGGAACTGGGCCAAGAACCCTAATCAGAAAGATCCCAGAGCAACATAGCAAGAAAGCCAATCAGAAGAACATGTTTGATCCCGGAACAGTAGATTGACCAAATGTACAGGACAAGAGATTAGAAGTACAGGAAGTAGTCCAACATCAGGGAACACCAGTAGTAGCAGATCAAGTCCAAGCAATGGATGATGTCCAGCATATAAGATATAACCAAGAGAGGGAAGACATAAATCATAAACCCATTGAAAGTGCAATTGTCATTCAATTATGATTTTGGTGTTTATAGCAGTACAATTTGCGAGAACTAATGACGGTTGCCAAGTACTCCCTCCTTCCCAAAATATAAGGTACGATTGACTTTGCACGGTCTTTGATGCACGACTTTGACCACGCATATATGCCGAAGTACATGGATTAAACATGTATAAATGGCATCGTCGTATTTATCTTTTAAAAGAATTTTATTTCATATGTTTGTATACTAATTTTGTAGACATATAATACATGAAAATCATAGTCAAAGTTGTGTAACAAAGACCAGAAAAGCCAATCGGCGCCTTATATTTTAGGAAGGAGGGAGTATACCTTAGGACATTGGTTTCTCCATTTGGTCTATGGGCTTTGGTAACCCCATTTATTCAAAGAGGAAAAAAGGCATTGTTTTTCGGAGGCTCGGAAAGTTTTCGGTTACTTTTTTGAGTCCTAGGAACATCTTTACTATCAAGAGAGGTTGCAGAGATTAGTGAGCTGGGGAACTTAAACTTATTTCATATACATACACTTCTCCCAAGAGATTCCATGATCATGGGAAGGTTATTGTCACCGAGGAAGTATCCACCTCCAGAGGTCCGGGTGCCCGGAGGCACTGGGGAGATTGCTCGTGGTCTCGGCTGTGTCCGGGTGCCGACCCTCTCTCTGGCTCTCTCGACTTTTGTTTTGTCCGGGTGCCCGGGGACTTTGTTTGTCTTATTTTGTTTTAATAATAATATAATGATTTAAGTACTACTTGTGTGTTTATTTGTGTTGGTTTTATTTGATGTGAGTTGGATATTATTTAGAGCATTGCATATACACAAATATGTGGTTGGAAGCAGAAGCAGAAATATGGATATCAAGTTTTAGGTGTGCTGTAAAAATTATAATAATATTATTTGGTTTGTCTTTTCTGTTTTAATAATAATATAATGATTTTTTTTGGCTATCCAAAATTTCTCCTCTTCATTAATTTTCTTTTTTTTTTAATTTTGGTAGCCAAAACTTTGGTCCGTTGTTGTAGATGCACTTTACGGGGTGCTTCTACTTGTGTTTTAACCAGCCCTTTTTTTTCTCAAAAAAGAAATAATGTATGGCGGGGAGTGGCTCTTGAGGAGAAGAGCGAGAAATTGGATCATCGGGAGAAGAGCCGTGTGTTCACCATTATTGCTTGCTGCGCACACGGAGGAGAGGAGCACGTTGCAGTTGGCGAATAGTGGTAGTACTACTGCTCCGGTAGTTAATGTTGACACACCCTCTCTCTCAATCATTCATCGCTCCGCCCCACTCCTCACTCCCTGCCCCCGGCCCTCCCTGCCTCCATTACTCGCCTCGCGTCTCTCCCAGCTGTCTCCATTAATCACCTCACTGGCCGCTGCCCAGATCTTCTGCCAACGCCGCGCCCCTCCTTCTCAGATCCAATCCAAGCGCAGCCTCCCTCCTGCTCAGATCTCCTCCAAGCGCCGCCGCCCTGCTTCCCCTTACCCTTCCTGCCGTGCTTCGTCCGTGCTAGCTTCTCCATGGCGACACGACGGTGAGGGCAGTGACAGCACAGCTGCAGCCGCGACGGCGGCGACGACGACGACGAGGAGTACTCAAACTTTGAGTGACACATAAGCTCTTCTCCTCTGGGTTTGCTTGCTTCTATCCATCCGGTATCAGGTAGCCGTAGCTTCTGCTTGCCTGTTTTTCTTTTCTTCGCTGTTTAGTTGGCATGCTTATAACTCGTTCCCCATGTTTGTCAGTTCAGCATTCCAACCTGCTGTCATTTTTTTTCTTCTACTAGTAATTAATCCTTAGCTGCACCGAATGGTGGGGAATGATAACGATATGGTAAGTTGGTTCATCTTTGTTACAGCAAAAGGAAGCGGAAATGACGATGGTCCTGGATGCCTTTGCATCCTACGTGCAAAACATGCTCACGGAGATGGTGAGTGAAGAGGTGCACATGCTGCTTGGAGTCACAAACCAGATCAAGAAGATGGACGTCAAGCTTAAGGACCTCAAGAACTTCCTCGCCGACGCTGACCGGAGAAACATCACCGACGAGAGCGTGCAGGAGTGGGTGGCCCAGCTCAAGCGTGCCATGTACGAAGCTACAGACATCCTTGACCTCTGTCAGCTCAAGGCCATGGAGCGCGGTCCCTCCACTGCAGATGTGGGGTGCTTCAACCCCTTGCTCTTCTGCATGCGGAATCCCTCCCATGCCCACGACATCGGCACCCGCATCAAGGCGCTCAACCAGAACCTCGACGACATCAAGGAGCGAAGCGCTGCTTTCAGCTTCATACCTCTTGGTTCCTCTGAGGATCCTAGTAGCAAGGTGCAAGCCTCTCGTTCTGGCAATAAGAGACGTGAGACGTCAGGGGTGTTTGACCGGTCGGCTGTAGTCGGAGAGAAGATTGAACAAGACACAAGAAAGCTGGTTGAGATCATGCTGAGTGAAAAGGAGGGCAACCCCAACATCATGGTGTTCGCCGTTGTCGGTGTCGGCGGAATCGGCAAGACCACTCTTGCCCACAAGGTCTTCAATGACGAAGCCTTGAACAACAAGTTCCAGAAGACGATATGGTTGAGCATCAACAAGGACTTTGATGAGGTTGAGTTGCTCAGGACAATCATCACGCAAGCGGGGGGAGTACATGGTGGTAATAAGGCGTTGGCTATGCTTCAGCCAATCCTTGTCACTACCTTGAAAGGGAAGAAGCTATTCCTGGTGCTGGATGATGTGTGGAACCATGGGGCGTGGGATGATGTGCTTAAAACACCCTTGGCTAATGTTGTGGCTCCAGGTAGCCGAGTCCTCGTCACTACTAGAGATGAAATAGTAGCTCGAATGATGAAAGTGGTGCTTCCCTACCACCATGTGGACAAATTAGATGAGGAGGATGCCTGGTCATTGCTCCAGAAACAGGTGTGTAACTAAATTCCATGGTTAATTTGGGGTATAGATATAATAATTGGCACATTCTTTTATGTATTATTCATTGCTCAAGAAACAGGTGTGTAACTAAACACCATACAACATGGACACTACATATACTTATGCCACAACACATGCAAGCCGCATGTGTACAGAAGGCACAATATATAGTTGGACTTAGTTATCAAATTTAGGTTGATGAAAGTTGGACAACCGTACTCCCATAACAACACTAGACCTCGTGTATGGTTTGCTGAATATAGTTCTATCTGGGGGTAATTAATTCATATATTTTTTTGTTAGTATACACCTAAAGGAATTTTTTACCTTTCCCGGCATTGTTTTCCCCTTTTAGAAAGCTAAAAATTTGAAATATATGTAGTCGCCACCTAAAATATGCGAGTCCAAAAAAATGGATAATTGGGATTGTACAAATTTTCTTTGATTTACAAAAGCTGAAAAACATTGGCCCTATTCTTCCGTTTCCATCATGTTCACAAATGCAGAGCCAATCCTTGGGCTAAAACTCATAAACTGTTTTCATCATGTTCACAAATACAATCAATCCTTGGGCTAAAACTCAGTCATGTTTGGTTGGAGGTGTCAATAAATCCACATTAAGTTGTACAGTACTATACCGCTGTATGAAAAGGCTGTAATCGGTCAATGATACTTAAATGTGCCCAGGCCCACTCACATGCCAGACGTCTCAGTTGACAGCAACGTCCCCGCTTACCAGTTCATTCACTCAATAATTCAATTTTGGTAGTACATTAACCAATATTTCGTGAGTCTCTTTTCTCCACTAGCCTATTATTGACTAATATTGCTTCGACACTAGCGGTTAACAAACGACTATTCCTTCTCTCAAGGAAAATCCACTACTTATTGACTGCATCAGTTCAACTGCTTGCAGATAATCTCAAGTGAGAATGATGGACGTGACATTGATATGCTCAAGGACATTGGGTTGCAAATTATAGCAAAATGTGATGGTTTGCCTCTTGCAGTCAAAGTAATGGGAGGTCTATTGTGTCAGAAGGACAAAAACCGCCATGAGTGGGAGATGGTTCTGGCTGATTCTGTATGGTCGATATCTGGAATGCCCGAAGAGCTAAACCATGCAGTGTATTTAAGCTATGAAGATTTACCTTCTACTGCCAAACAATGCTTTCTGCATTTCTCCCTTCTCCCTAAAACTGCAAAGTTTTTTTGCAATGAAATCATTGGCATGTGGATAAGTGAAGGATTTCTTCATGGGACCTCGGATGACTTAGAAGAACTCGGACGCAAGTACTATAAGGAGCTTATATTGAGGAATCTTATAGAGCCAAATATAGAGTATATCGATCAAAATCTTTGCAACATGCATGATGTTGTACGCTCATTTGCTCAGTTTGTGGCTAGAGATGAGGCACTAGCAGCTCACAGTGGGGAAACTAATATTGTTAGTAGACTTAGTGCACATGAGTTTCTTCGGTTATCTCTAGAAAGCAAAGCATCAGAATCAGATGGGTTAGACTGGAGTTCTTTGCAGGCACAAAAGACACTAAGGGCGCTAATATCAGTTGGCTATATAAATATCAAGCCTGGGGATTCCTTGGTTCATTTTCCATGTCTACGAACTTTATGTATATATTCTGCACATGTTGTAGCATTGCATGAATCTTTGCATGAACTCAAGCACCTGAGGTACTTGTCGTTAATAAACACGGACATATCTAGTCTGCCGGATAGCATTGGAAAGATGAAATTCTTGCAGTACATTAGCCTTCATGGATGCGAACAATTTGTGAAAGTTCCGCATAGCTTTGTAAAGTTAGGGCTGCTAAGGTACCTTAGCTTCAGTGGAACAAGCATAGAAGGCATACCTAAGGGGTTTCATGCTCTAACGAACTTGAGGGTATTAACTGGGTTTCCAGCCCAGGTGGATGGTGATTGGTGCAGTTTGGAAGAGTTGGGTCCTCTTTCTCAGCTCAAGCATCTTGAATTGGACGGATTGGAGAATATAACTGCTTCCTCATCTGCAACAAAGGCAAAGCTTGGCAACAAGGTGCAACTTACTATTCTATTCTTAAATTGTGGTAGTATACTGGGAGATGATGGGCTGATTAAAGAGGAAGATGGTGTCTCTGAGGAAAAGCAACAACGAATCGAGAAGGTGTTTGAGGAGCTCTGCCCTCCGCACAGGTTAGAAACTCTTGTCATCAAGGGATATTTTGGCCAAAGGCTACCATTGTGGATGATGTCATCATCAGCTGTGCCCCTCAAGAGCTTGAGGAATCTGTTCATTACTGACCTAGCTTGCTGCACACAACTTCCTGATGGCCTTTCTCAGCTCCCCTTTTTAGAGTTCATTCAGATCAATCATGCTCCAGCCATCAAACGTATTAGACCTGAATTCATACAGTCCTACCATCAGCACAGTCCCTGTCCTTCCCAGATGGTGGCTGCATTTCCGAGATTGCATGTGATGAATTTAATAGGAATGGTGGAATGGGAGGAGTGGGAGTGGGAGGAGCAAGTGCAAGCCTTTCCTGTCTTGCAGCAGCTTATGCTAGAGCAGTGCAAATTGAAATGTCTTCCTCCTGGCCTTGCCTCCCAGGCAAGGGCTTTGAATTCGTTATCCATAACATCTGTCCAAGGTCTTGTCTCTCTAGAGAACTTTCCATCTCTGGTTGAGCTGGATCTGGATGAAATCCTTGACCTGGAGAGGATCACTAATCTTCCAAGACTACAGAAGCTTACCATTGAAGACTGCCCAAAGCTGAAGACATTGGAAGGTGTTCCTGCACTCCAGAGGCTCATACTCACGGATGAAGACATGAAGACACTCCCAGAATACATGGGAGGTATAAACCCAAGGCATTTGGAGCTATATTGTAGCCTTGCACTGCTCACTTCCATAGCCGCTGCACAGTCTGGCCCTGAGTGGGACAAGTTCAGCCATGTTAAGCATGTCAAAGCATATGCATCTGAAGGAGATAATACAAAGAAATGGTTCGTCTTGTACACAGCTGATCCCTACAACTTGGAGACAAATGTCAGCCGTTCTTTCATGTCCAGAGGTAATTTCACATTGCTCGTTCATCTTAATTTGTCTATCTATTCTGGTTATCTGAACTATTCTGTTTGTAATGTACATTTTGTCAGTATGCTGGAGTTTGCATATTGCCAACTATTCCTTTTGAATAGACCCTTCTAAAGTAGGACAACAATAATATGCTAGTAATGTCTGCATAGATGTATTACTAGCTTTTTCTCTTTAGAAATAGATGACTGGCTTTTTATCGTTTTGTTCACCGATGCTATTTTCTGATTTGGCGAGTCCATCATTTGCTTAGTTACTGTTGTTCACACTTGTTCCCTACTGCTCATATGTTATTTCATCTCACTGTTTTAACTCTGTCACAGTTGAGTTCTTGACTTGCAAGCTTTAGTCCGTCATTCACTTTTATCCTTTTTTCTCATGCAGGAACCTTAACCTCTTTTGAGGACACACAACGATTTGAGCATGTCTTCAAAATGACAAGAAAAACATTTAGCTACATCTGCAGCTTGGTGATGAAGCCGTCAATGAAAGATATGAACAGCTACACATTTGTTGACGGGAGGGTACTTTCTTTAGAAGACCGAGTGGCCGTTTCTCTGAAAAGGTTGTACTCTAGTGAGCCACCGGAGACCATAGGATCCTCTGTTGGTGTGAACGAGTCAACTCTTTTATTGGTAACTGAGAGCTTCGTTGTGTCTGTGGACAAGCGAGCAGGGCACCATTCGCGCTGGCCAGACTCCAGCGAAATGGATAAGATCAAATCCATGTTTGAAAAGATCCACAATATGCATAACTGTTGCGGTGTTATATGTACAACTCACATCCCATTTGGGCCAAACTGGGACCGTGAGAAGAATGACAGCATCCTAGTACAGCTCGTCATTGATCCAGAGATGAGGTTCAGGTCCATTTGGTGGGGACGGATAAGCAGTATGAACATGTTGAGTATTTTGCATGAATCTAATTTGTTCAATGAGTGCGAGGAGGGCGGTTACCTGAATGGCAGCAAGCTGAAGGTGGCATTAGATGGATCAGAAGTCGGGGAATACATAATTGGTGATGCAGGATTCCCTCTTCTCCCGTGGCTACTCACACCTTACCAGGAAGAAGACCTCTCAGACTCCAAGGCGGAGTTCAATAGGAGACACAACGCAGCCACAACCTGCGCTCTGAAGGCGCTGGCAAGGTTCAAAGACACATGGAAGTACCTGCAGGGAGAGACGTCATGCCCTGTCAATCCGGACACACTAGTTGAAACAATCCATGCCTGCTGCTACTTGCATAACATAGTTATAGATATGGAGGAGGATGGGGCCATGCCGAGCATTGAGGAGCCGGATGACTCTGAGGATGATGCAGCCACGTCGAGCGTTGAGGAGCCGGATGAGTCTGAGGAACTGCGCCAGGTAGCAAATGAGGATGCTGTCGTGGCGAGGGATATGCTGTCGCAATACTTCTTGACCACCATGTCATCTGAATCGGGAGGTGAATTAAGATAACTTGTCCTACATCTTGATTTGTTTGTTTGGTTTCTATGTCCACGAATTTGTCATAATTAATTATTTCTTCCTGTTGTTTACATCCTTCATCTGTTTAGTCAGCCCGGTGGATGCAGAGGAGGACCATGAAGTAGTTGCATCGGGCTCAGGGGATGAAGACAAGGAACAAGAACTGAAAAACAACTTGTTTCTGCCACATCTTCCAGCTTCATTCTAGGTACTACTGCTAGCATCAAGTTTTGTTCTCTTGTTGGTTTGTTATTTTGATACGGCACTAATGTGAATAAGAATCTCCGATCAACTCCGAAAGAAAGGAACTGATACAACACATTATATACCTGTTAGCTGAGACTCTTATGCATTTCACCCTGCATCAGCGGTTGCTTCAATTGACGGTCCATCCATTTAATAGCATCTCTGAATTGCAAATGGAGTTAACAGCTACACTCTTGGTGCAAATGAAAATTGATGATATATTTAAAACCTTGATTTGACCAGGTTGAAGGGAAAGCCCACCATCCTGCTGGAAGCTGGGAGCTCTTAAATCCATGCACGCGAAGCAGCCCATGCGATGGAGCCAGAGACGACTCTGATGCTGCGACAGGAAGTGAAGTTGGGCATTCTTTTTTATACTGTACTATAATTTCAGCAAAGACAGTTGTTGGCATGTACTGTATGTGTTGAAAAAACGACGCTTGTGGCGTAGAAGATGCATGGAGACTCTCTGTAGTTCCCAGTCAGTGTACGTCGTGGAGACCCAGGCTCTCTTCTCATTCAGTTGGTTCCCTTCACTCGTTGATTTTCAGTTTTGTTAATTCGGCTGGAACCTGTGCATTTTTGGGTACTTCCATATTTGCCGTGCTTGAGCATGGCTGAAAGTGTCTGTCTAATTCAGTTCGTGCGTTTTGCTTTTCGCTTTATTTCCCCTCTTGGTTGTTGTTGTTGCAACACTGACATCTCAGAGTCAGAGTTACCTATGTCTGTTTGTCTGTAGTTCCCGTCTGTCGGTCGGTTGATGCAAACTTGAGAATTTGCTTTGCATACATACAAGTAAAGGGCAGGCTGTACTTGGTGGAAAATTTCAAATCAAAATACACCTGAATGTGATACACAGCACATGCTGCAGAGGGCAATGTTACCTGGACTGATGCTTCTTCTTCTTCTTCTTCAGTGTGCACTGCACTAACACTACACTACATGAATAGAGCTGCTGTTTCTTATTGGGCTGACTGATTCTGCATCGATTGGCATGTGATCAGGTGCCAGCAGTGCACCACCACCACAGAAGGTAGGGCTTTTAGCTTTGAACCTACTACTACTTATAGGTTATTATTATTATGCCAATGGTGAAATCTCAGGCATTGTCACGAGCCAAAATATCAGCACCGGCCCCAAGGCCACAGGCCATAAGACAACATCACCAGATCCCACCTGTGATTGTGATGCTCAAAGGTTTCGACGTGACCAGCCACCATACTGAACTTTCCCAGAATTCAAAGGAGGGATTTGGAGCTCGCAGGGACTCAGAATCGAGACCAACACTCAGAGGCGTGCGCTGCTACCCACTTCACCACACTGCCACTTGTTGTATTTTGTAGTGCGAAAAATATAAGAAGACACAGCAACATCCATATATATGAAATATTTTCTGATTTTTTTTTTGAAACATTCATTAAAAAATGTCAACACTTTTCAAATGTCGAATAGTTTTTGAATTTATGGACAGATTTGAGCAAATTATTTCTGAAATTTGAACAAAATTTAAAAACGTGAACAATTTCCAAACATCTTTTGAAACATGAACAATTTTAAACATTTGTGGTTTCTTTTTTTAGGGTTTTGTTTGTCCCATTTCCCTTCCGTTTTTATATCTTTTTATTACATTTTCATTTCCTTTAAAAAAATTGTGAACTATTTTTAAATCATGAACCTTTTCTTAAATCCGTCAACTTTTCAAATTCTTGAATATTTTCTTAAATTCGCGAACTTTTTTTTTGAAATCCGTGAATTTTTCTTCAAATTCATGATCTCACCTCAACTTTTACAAAAACTTTTCAAAGTCTGCGATTTTTTTTCAAATTCGTAAACATTTGTTTTCAAAATGGACGAACTGTTTTAATATCCGACAAAACTTGGCCAGCCCAATAGACACCTTACGTGAGCGATGTCTATTTTTTTCGTTTTTCTTTTCTATTTTCACTAATTCATTTTTCGCCTTTTTGAAATTTATTATTCTTTTTGAAGCCTGTTTAATAATTTTTTCTTGCTTTCAAACATTGTTTACAATTTTATAAAATTTTCTGGAATTTAAAAGATGTTCCTGTTTTTGAATTTCTTTTGTTCACAAATTTAAGAAATGCTTGCATTTCAAAAAAGTCGATAAATTTTAAAAAGTACGTCGTTTAGTGGTCGCAGAATCTCAATGTATTTTTTTATTATGTTTGAGATGATTTGTACTTTCGATGAACTTTTATAATAGATGTGATGTTTTACGAAAAAAAGCTCAAAACTTGGCAAAATTTGGTCTTTCAGATTGTGTTATGTTTGGCTTGAAGTGGCTCGGGATTATGTATTAATCCCTATGAACATTGTTGTTAGAGCAACTATGGTCGAACCCTCACAAGGGTTTAACTCCTAAAAAGTTTTCCTTTTGAGTAGTTAAACCGGACCTAGCCCAAACTTCAAACGGTTTAACTCCTCAAAAAATTTAGGTGGCGCATCGGCTGCACCTCAAATTTGAGCAGCCGAACCGAGTTCTCAGAAAAAAGTTTTCCTCCCCCGCTTGGCTGCCTCCACGTCGGTGCTGCCCTCCTGCCTCTGTCGCTTTCCTTTCCTCGCCGCCAACCGTGCAACCCCCAACCCACTTTGATTTGACCGCCGCCCACCATCGTAACCCGAATCGACGGATCTAACCACTGCCAATGGGTAGGGCCACCCCGTATCCTTGTTTCATTCAGAAGGGTCCACACAGCCACCCGAGCACCTGCCGCCGTCGCCCACTCGAGATCCATGTCTCAGCCACCGTTGCAGCCGAAGAAGAAGTAGTATGGTGGGTGGCAATGGTTGTGGGGCCCTTGGGCTGCAGAGATCAGCAATCTGAACACGTGGGATAAGCGGTGGCTCGGCACATTCCAATCCGCGGAGCAGCCGGCGGGCGCGCACGACATGGCGAAGGTAACTACTTCCCCCTTGGTAGCCGCATCCCGGACTTCGTCGAGCCTCGAGTGGTCTCCCATCGTGAGGAGAACGGGAATTGTTAGACCATGAACCAGCTTGAGGCCGACTGCCTCGGCAAGCCTATATGGCCGAGCTCACCACGAAGAATCGGGAGTTTGTCGCCGCGGTTAACTCCTTAAATGCCTCCTCAAACTTAACTCTTTAAAAATTTGAGGAGTTAAAAAGTTTTGGTTGGGCGTAGTCGAATCCTACAATTAACTCCCTAAATAAAAAGAACTAACCTCAAAAAAAGAAAAACTAAATTATGTGGCATACACACAAGACACAACTACTAATTCCACATGAGCGCAAAAGAAAAGGAAATTACTAATTCTACTGGCAAAGAAAGCTCGAGGTGATTCATTACTACAGCATCAGATGCCACTTTGGTGGAGCTTTAATTTGGCGTGCCCCGGAGTGGAGAGCAAAGCATCTCTCGCCTCGCCTTGTGTTGAGAGCAAAGCAGGCAGCCAGGCAGCGTGTGCCATTGCTCAAAGCATCGATTCTCTCCCCCTAAGCTAAGAGCATCTCCAGCAGTTCGGCCCCCAGGGCGTCGAAAAAGAACGGCCTGGGGCCGAGCCGACGCTAGATCGGTCTCTGGGGTTCGTTTCTCCCCAGCCACGCCTCCAGGTGCCGCCCCCCAAGGCGCCCCATATTCGAACTCCATCGTTCCCGCTCAAAGAAAAGCGATCATCGCAATAGTTCGGCGATTCAGTGCCACAGTTCGGCGATCAAACAAAAGGACACGCGGAAGGAGTACATCAAACGTTGAGCTCAACCTCCGGCGGCGGCGTCGTCGGCGTACGCGGGCTGGAAGGAGTCGGCACGGCTTCCGGGCTGGTCGGCGTGGCTTCTGTGCTGCCGGGCGCGGCGGAGGCACCGTCGGTGGGCGTCGCCGAGGCATCGTCATCAGCCGCCGGGCTGGGCGGCAGCGTCGGCGTCGCCGGTATCTGATTCAGGATGAGGCACTCCTCTTCCTTGGACGTCCACTTGATGCGTGGCTCGCCGGGCTTGGCTCGCCGGGTAGGGACGAGGCGAGAGTTTGGCAGGAGGAATGGAGAAGAGCGGGGAGCCTAGAGGGGAAAGCGGGAGAAAACGGCGGGAAAAGGGCTTCAGTCGCCGACAGAGCAGCCCCACGCCGCTTTTCGCTTGTGCCGGCGCGCCCAGGCGACACCCGGCCGCTTGGGTTCGGGGCGGGATCGCCGGCTCTGTATTTCGCCCAAACCGGCGCTAAACGAGATCCTGGGGGCGCGACTGGGCCGATTTTCGGCCACCGGCGCCAAAAATTCGCCTGGGGGCTATTGGGGGCGCGGCTGGAGATGCTCTAAGCTAGCTACATGGCTTTTTTCTATGTACCCCCGGATCCATCAATGCCCCTGCCTGCGCAACCATACCTCGCCCACTTCCTCCTCCGGCGCGCCATACGCCACACAGCACACAAATCCCATCCAATCCAAGGTTTTGGTTACCGGTCGAAATTTCAAGATTTCCCATGGTTACCGTGTATTTCCGTGCCCCTCGGTAAATCCATACACCGAGCAAAAAATACCATTTTTTTGAATTTTTTAAATTTAAACTCTCGATTTATAGTAAAGTACGTAGGATGTAATTAATGCCATGAGAGTTGGTTTTGGTGTGTTGGTACCGACCTACTTCCTGTTTTGAGAGGTCTCTGGTTCAAATGTTCATTCATTTACTTATTTGAATTTAAAATTCAACTATAAAATTCGTTCGAAATATTCTCAGTATTTCTCGGTAACCATGGTAACCACGTTTACCAGTCCTCCTTGATAAAAATGCCTCATTCGGTAACCAAAACATTGATCCAATCTGAATTGAGGTGCCTCGCTACAAATCGCGACGGACTAGGCTCAAATTTCGGTGTCCCGGCGCCGGCGGGGTTTGGTCGCCCCACCTCCCGCCTTCACCGCTGGGTCCCGGTTCAGCCGCGCGGTGGCTGACTCCTGACGGCCCCGGAGCGGCGCAGTTCCTAGGCGTGGTGGCGAATCGCTTCTGGGCGCCGCCGCCGTCAGATTGGGGAACTTTTATTGGACAAACAAAACAAAAATCCGAGCTTGACTGGTGAGTCCCAGATGTAAAACTCTTTACTGCAGCAGTTTCAAGTTTCAGGTTTATCAGCTGATATGTTGGTTTACCCTCTTTTCTTACAGCGAAACACAGTAAAAATGGCCATGGTCCTGGATGCTTTTGCATCCTACGTGCAAAACATGCTGACCGAAATGGTGAGCGAGGAGGTGCACATGTTGCTTGGAGTCGGAGACGAGATCGACAAGATGGACCTCAAGAACTTCCTCGCCGACGCCCACAGGAGAAACATCACTGACGAGAGCGTGCGAGAGTGGGTGGGCCAGCTCAAGCATGCCATGTACGAAGCTGCCGACATCCTCGACCTCTGCCAGCTCAAGGCCATGCATGGAGCGGGGTCCATCCAAAGTAGACTGCGGGTGCTTCAACCCCTTGCTCTTTTGCATGCGGAATCCCTCCCATGCCCGTGACATCGGCACCCGCATCAAGGCGCTCAACAAGAGGCTTGACACCATCAAGGAGCGAAGCGCTGCTTTTAGCTTCATCAATCTTGGTTCCTATGAGGATCGTAGCATCAATGTGCACGCCCCTCGTTCTAGTGATGCCGGGCGTGAGACATCAGGGGAGTTCGACCGGCAGGGTGTAGTCGGGGAGAAGATCAAAGAAGACACAAGAAAACTGGTTGAGATGATGCTTTCTGAAAAAAAGCAACAACAACATCATGGTGTTCGCTGTTGTTGGTGTCGGTGGGATCGGTAAGACCACTCTTGCCCAGAAAATCTTCAATGACGAAACCATGAAGGCCAAGTTTGACAAAACAATGTGGTTGAGCATCAACAAGGACTTCGACAAGGTTGAGCTGCTAAGGACAATCATCACTCTTGCCGGAGGAATACATGGAGGTGAAAAGGCATTGACTGTGCTTCAGCCAATCCTTGCCACTACCTTGAAAGGGAAGAAGCTATTCTTGGTGCTAGATGATGTGTGGGACCATGGAGCATGGGACAATGTGCTTAAAACACCCTTGGCTAATGTCTTGGCCTGAGGTAGCCGAGTCCTCGTCACTACTAGAGATGAAAGAGTAGCTCGGGGAATGAAAGCTGTGCTTCCCTACCACCATGTCAACAAGTTGGAGGAGGAGGATGCCTGGTCATTGCTCAAGAAACAGGTGTGTAACTAAATCTCATTCATCTTTAACATTACTAGTTGCATAGTACTTGATTTGGGTGGAGATATAATAATTGGGCACACTCTTTTATATATTGTTCTTTGAGATTATGACATGAATCCTACAATACGAACACTATATATATTTATGCCACCTCACATGCACCCGCCACATGTGTTATCGTCGCACAGAAGGCGGAATAGTTCGGCCGAGGTATCAAATTCAGGTTGATGAAAATTGGACATCTGCACTCCCACAACAACACCAGAACTCATATTCATATATTCTCACATGTATCTTTTTTCCGAATATATAGTTGTACCTGGGAGTAATTAATAGTGTATGTTTTTTTTCCTATTTTTGTGTTTGTTTTTCCCTTTTAGCATGCTAAAATTTCAAACTATTCGTAGTCGTCACCTAAAATGCAAGTCCAAACAAAATCGATAATTAGGATCTTATAAATGTTCTTCAATTTATAAAAGGTGAGAAACAGTGGTATTATTCTTCCATTTTCATCATGTTCACAAATACAGTCAATCCTTGGCCTAAAATTCAGTCATGTTTGGCTGGAGCCTGGAGGCATCAATAAATCCACATTAAGTGGTACAGTCTATACCACAGTATGAAAAGGTTGTAATCGGCAGAATGATACCAAAGCGTGCCCGGGCCCACCAATAGGTGTAGCCAACCCGTCCCATAATCTGCCAACATGGATAAAAATAAAAGCTGGTACTTCACATTCTTCTCCTTATTTGGATGTCCAGATTATAAAATTTCCTATATAGAATTATAGATAATTTAAACATGTAATAAGCCTATCACCTTGTGTAGTTGCAGATAAAATATGACTCTGGTTTTTCTGGCACAAAATATGACTTTGTTTTCTTGAGGATGAGTATTTGTATTTGTAGTACCTATCCGCATAATTAAGTACTAATCTATTTAGTTTCTGAGATTAAACTAAGATCTATAACGATCAATAGCCGCTCACATGCTATAGGGCATCCCAGTTGACAGCAACATGCCCCACTTACCAGCTCATTCACTTGATAGTTCAATTTAGACAGTATATTAACTGATCTTTCATGAGTCTCTTTACTCCACTAGCCTACTATTGACTAATATTGAGTTGACACTAGTAGCGGTTAAAAAATTACTATTTTTTCTCTCAAGAAAAACCCTCGTTATTGACCATCAGTTCAACTGCTTGCAGATAATCTTAAGTGAAACAGATGAACGTGAAATTGATATGCTCAAGGATATTGGAGTGCAGATTATAGCAAAATGTGATGGTCTGCCTCTTGCTGTCAAAATAATGGGAGGGCTCTTGTGTCAGAAGGACAAAAAACACCATGAGTGGGAGATGGTTCTGGATGATTCTATATGGTCAATATCTGGACTGCCTGAAGAGCTAAACCATGCAGTATATTTAAGCTATGAAGATTTATCTTCTTGTGCCAAACAATGCTTTCTGCATTACTCTCTTCTACCTAAAACTGCAGTGTTTTATAGAGATGAAATCATTGGCATGTGGGTTAGTGAAGGATTTGTTCATGGGAACTCTGATGACTTAGAAGAACTAGGAAACAAGTACTATAAGGAGCTGATACTGAGGAATCTTGTGGAGCCAAATACACAATATGTTGATCAGTGTGTCTGCAACATGCATGATGTTGTACGCTCATTTGCTCAGATTGTGGCTAGAAATGAGGCACTAGCAACTTGCAGTGGAGAAACTAATATTGTTAGTAAACTTAGTGCACATGAGTTTCTTCAAATATCTTTAGAAAGCAAAGGATCAGAATCAGATGGTTTAGACTGGAGTTCTTTGCAAGCACAATGTACACTAAGGGTGCTAAGTTCAGTTGGCTTATAAATATCAAGCCTGGTGATTCCTTGGTTAATTTACCATGTCTACGAACTTTATATATATATATATATATATATATATATATATATATATATATATATATATATATATATATATATATATATATTCTGCACATGTTGTAGCTTTGCTTGAATCTATGCATGAACTCAAGCACCTGAGGTACTTGTCCTTGGAAAACACTGATATATCTAGTTTGCCAGATAGCATTGGAAAGATGAAACTGTTGCAGTACATAAGTCTTAGTGAATTGTTAAACTTCCACCTAGCATTGTAAAGTTAGGGCAGCTAAGGCACCTTAACTTCGTTGGAACAAGTATAAAAGGCATACCCAGGGGGTTTTGTGCTCTAACAAACTTGAGGATAGTACTTGACTTTCCAGTCCAAGTGGATGGTGATTGGTGCAGTTTGGAAGAGTTGGGTCCTCTTTCTCGTCTCAAGAAACTTCAATTGGGCGGACTGGAGAATATTACTGCTTCCTCATCTGCAACAAAGGCAAAGCTTGGCGACAAGGTGCATCTTACCAACCTAATGTTAAACTGTGCTAGTATATTGGGAGATGATGGGCTGATTAAAGAGGAAGATGGTGTCTCTGAGGAAGAGCAACAACAAATCGAGAAGGTGTTTGATGAGCTCTGCCCTCCGCCTAGGTTAGAATATCTTGATATCACTGGATTTTTTGGTCGATGGCTTCCAAGGTGGATGATGTTATCACCAGTTGTGCCCCTCCAGAGATTGAGAATTTTGTTCATTTGGGACTTGGCTTGTTGTATACAGCTTCCTAACGGCTTGTGTCAGCTCCCTTATTTGGAGTACATTCAAATCAACCGTGCTCCAGCCATCAAGAGTGTTGGACCTGAATTCCTGCACTCGTACCATCACCACAGTCCTCGTCCTTCCCAGATGGTGGCTGCATTTCCAAGATTGCATGAGTTGGATTTTACAGGAATGGTGGAATGGGAGGACTGGGAGTGGGAGGAGCAAGTGCAAGCCTTTCCTGTCTTGGAGGAGCTTATGCTAAAACAATGCAAATTGAAGTGTCTTCCTGCTGGCCTTGCCTCCCAGGCAAGGGCTTTGAATAAATTAAACATATACTATGTCCAGGGTCTCATCTCTGTAGAGAACTTTCCATCTCTGGTTGAGCTGAATCTGGATGAAAACCTTGACCTGGAGAGGATCACTAATCTTCCCAGACTGCAGAAGCTTTCCATGGAAGACTGCACAAAGCTGAAGGTGTTGGAGGGTGTTCCTGCACTCCAGAGGCTCGTTCTCGCGGATAAAGTCACGGAGACACTCCCATAATACATGGGAGGTTTATACCTAAGGTATCTAGAGCTATACTACAGCCTAGCGCTGCTCGCTTCCATAGCAGCGGGTTAATCTAGCCCTGAGTGGGACAAGTTCAGGCACATTGAGCATGTCAAGGCATATGCACGCGAAGGAGGTATTTCAAAGAAATGGTATGTCTTGTACACGGCTAATCCCTACAATTTGGAGACTGTTAGATAAAAAGCAACTTAGCTTTACTGAGGGCCAAAGTCCATTACATATACATGTGTGGTAAAGTGCAGGAAACCCCTTGTACAATGGGGATATACCGAAAAGAGACTATACACATCTAACACCCCCCCTCAAACTCATGGTGGATCAACAACACTGAGTTGGAGAGGAAAAAGCCATGCTGCGCTCGAGTCTGTGCCTTCGTGAAGAAGTCAGCCAGCTGTAACTCAGAGGGCACATAGTGAAGAGCGAGAGTCTGA
The DNA here is from genome assembly GCF_002575655.3 of Aegilops tauschii subsp. strangulata. Lineage (NCBI taxonomy): Eukaryota > Viridiplantae > Streptophyta > Magnoliopsida > Poales > Poaceae > Aegilops > Aegilops tauschii. Next base: position 30,330,652 of record NC_053040.3, on the reverse strand, counting down.
TCCTGCACAGCAGCACGCACAAAGTGGGCATCCATACCGATGTGCTTGGTGAGCTCATGCTTCACCGGCTCACGCGCAATACTGATAGCACCGGTACTGTCTGACAGTAAGGGAGTCGAGGTAGTAGCAGACACACCAAAATCCTCAAGTAACCACCGTAACCAGATCACCTCAGCCGTCAACATAGCCATGGCTCGCAACTCAGCCTCTGTACTCGAGCAAGAAACTGCAGTCTGTTTCTTCGTCTTTCAGGCAATAAGAGAGCCACCAAGAAAGACACAATAAGCAGACAGCGAGCGTCGATCAGAGGGATCACTAGCCCAAGTAGCATCAGAGTAGGCCTGGAGCTTAAGAGAGCTGAAGCGGGGAAAGAAAAGTCGCTGAGAGATCGTGCCACGAAGATATCGCAGAACACGGAGGAGATGACTATAGTGGACAGAGGTTGGGGCGGAAACAAACTAACTCAGGATGTGGACAGGATAGGAGATGTCAGGTCGCGTAACAACAAGATAGACAAGACTGCCAACAAGGTGACGATAGCGAGTGGGATTAAAAAGATGGTCACCATCAGAGGCACGAAGCTGAATGTTGAGCCTCTGGCAGAGAAGCTCCGTCCTTGTTGATCAGTGGCAGCGGCAGGAGGCAGCGGCGGTCCTGCGCCAGAGCTCGTAGGGGCTCCTTACCTTGCGCGGCATGCGGGGACACCGGAGCGACATGATCTGGCCGGCATGCCTGGATACGAGCGGAGATGGGGCTGCACGCCCGACGGTGGCCGGCGGTGGAGAATCCCCGTCCTTGTCCGTCAGTGGCAGCGGCAGGAGGCGGCGGTCCTGCGCCGGAACCTGGGCTGCCTTACCTCGCGCGGCGTGACAGCAACGGTTGATAGGTCGATGTGTAAGATACAAAGAGATCGGCTCCACCGGCTCTTGATTGAGTGACTCATCGATCGGTTGCAGAAGGCGAGAGAGCAATTCGTTGACCAAAGGAACGCTACGAACTAAAGAGAACTTGAGTCACACGATTTGATTGGAAAAGAAAAAAGAAAAAAGCTGACATGGCTGGCTGCTGATGTGGATAGGCTGCATGTCTAAAGAAATAACTGGGGATGAACTATTTAGGTATTATAGATGTGTGTCAACTACATAGTTGGTATCAAACAATTTGAGTTTCGAAACTGTTAAGCCATCAAAGCTGTCAAGTACTAGCAGATACAGCACAGAATGCTAACAGCAGGAATGGCTAAAGCCATATGCGTCGAAACTGGAATCACAATTTGGAAGAGTATTAAGTCAGGTGTAGTATGTACTGAAGGAGTAGGCTACCACAGTACTCAACTGCAGTACTACGTAGTAAAGTTCATTGTTTTCCTTTTCCATGAGTTCAGTTGCGTTAAATTTCTCACCCAGCTGCTAGAAGTAGAAGCCTCTTGCTGCTCTAACTAGATCCAAATTAGACATACCACCTTCATTAACTATCAGACAGCAGCTAAAGATGATTACAGTTTGAAGTACAGGAAATCACAAGCTAGCACAGGCTGAATGATAAAACATAAAGATTCAGACTGAATAAAACTTGTAAATTCAGTTGAAGATGTATGTGTTCAATGTACACTGACATGCACAGTACTTATCACCGAGCGTCGCGGGTGGATGCGCGAGGAAGAAGACTTCGGCAACCCCCAAAGATTTGATGTGTTCAATTTATGTAAGAGTGTTTTTAAGGATTTGTGCTAGTTAATATATGGCCTTCGGCCTTTTTGAAAGGAAAAAAATATCCCAAATGTACCCAATGGGCCAATATTTGCAGCCCACTGAAACAGAACCTCGTCAGGTAAGCTTGCTGTCGGGCGCGCTGTGCTGCAGCCCGTCTTTTTGGAGCGTCGGTGGTGGGATTGGATTGCGGCCGGAGCTTGCCTGACGACCGGGGAGGTCGCGGGCGGCGCCGTCGGAGCGACTCTGGTCCGACAGATGCTTGTGCGCGGGCGCCGCCATGCCGTAGCCAAAGGAGGGCCGCGCGGTGGAGCGGGACTGGGGCCGGGGCGCATCGGTGGCGCAGTCGGCGAAGAGGAAGGGGGCGGGCGCGGTCGGTGCCAACAACGTCGGCGGTAGCCACTGCCAGCTCCGGCGTTGGGGAGCATTACCGGAGGGTGCGGAGGCTGGAGAAGACAACCCGCTGCTGGTGTTGCTGCTAGTACGGCAAACCTTTTAACGCCACTGCCATCTGCACTCAAGATGCGCTGCCGCGCCGCCCGCCGGGTACCGCCACATTCATTCATCGTTTGATCCTTAGCATTTTATTTGTTCTATCTATTCACCCTTTGATCCTTATTTTTTGCTAATTCGTTTGCTCGGTTTGTTCCATTCAGTTGATGTGCGTGTTTGCATTTCCCCCCTTTATTTCTTATTATAAATCTGGTTCACCCGCTGTTAAATAAATCCGGGAGTGCCAGAGTTTGTTCTTACATCCTTGATTCAGTTCCACCAAATACACTGTTAGTAGAAGGCCACAGTGGGGTCTCTGAATTACTTGAGCACAGCGACCTTCTCCATGGTCAGACAGGCGCCACCCAAGTCGCTGTTAGATTCTCAGGTTTGCTATTTCGGAATCAATCAGTCTAACTCAGTTCATGTGTGGTTTTGCGTTTTCCTTTTTCCCTCTTGTCAATAGAATGCAGCACTGATAAATCTCTCAATTACTACTGAAGCAACAGCAATCATTAGGTCGTGCATAACTAATTTTGGTTCCACCAATGGTGGCAGTGCTTGGTGATGATCTTCAGTCTTCAGTTTCTCCAGTCCTGATAATAGGGCCTCACCTACTACAATTCACCAGGGCGTTCCTTCTTCTCTCTAGCTAGCGTTTCTCTGTTTCAGTGCTCGTTTCTCTCTAGTAGGAGTATACATTACTTTTTTGAGGGAAACAACAGCTGTACAGTCGATGCATTTTACAAGATAGAATACGATTTGTTACAAGACTTTATACAAACAGCGTGTCTTGTATTCTCATAGCTTAATCCCTATGATTTCCTTTTTCTTTTTACAGCTGTATGTGTCTTTCTACTCCTGCAAGCCTGAACTTGACGGACTGACTACGAGTCATAAACAACATATCTCTAGGCACATGTTTTCTCTTATCAACTGGCTACTAGTGACGCTTACTTCTTAGTGTTAGATAAGGCATCAACATCAATTGTATTTTACTATTCACCAGCCTGCCAGCTTCCAGCTAACAGATCAATCTGATGAATAATCCAGGCCTGCAGGCCCGGAAGATTAATTTACACTTGATTAAAGTTGTTAGTGCGTCTCATCATCAGTTGTCATGGCGCTGCCGGTCACAATTGTGGATGGGTCGATGTTAGAGATCACAAGTAAGGTGACCACAAAACCAATTCACAAAGAGTCTTTTGGTTATGGCTAGCTTCCAAACAAACAGACAATTTCAGAATAAACTACACCACTTGCTCACGCCGTTATTTGGTCCGTGATTAAATTAGTGTGCTTTGCTATCGCTACAAGTCTCCCATTTTCAATATTTGAACATGTTCTTCCCATTTTTCTTTTGTGGAACAAGCTTTTCATTTGCATGTCATCAGGTTCGTATTTTTTAGGAAGTAAATAAATAAAAGTCCAGCACGTAAGAGCAGAATAGCATATTTACAAACTTGTTGATGAAGCGCATTTTGCATTTACATGAATATCATAATTATGCTAAATCTCATCGTAAATTAATATCTGAATGTATTTTAACAAATTCTGTAGCTGTCAATAACTTTCCTTTTTGGAAAATGAAAACAAGAAATTAGATGAAATTCTGAAAGCTTTCCGTTGCTGATGGAGTGGGTGGCTCTGATAAAAAAAAGGCATGCAAGTATAGACTTGACTCGACTGGATCCTAAAGAGTTTATCTTTTACAACTAAGAGTAGTAGCAAACTACACTTCACCAGTTTTCTGCTGAAAGTTTAAACTTTGATATGTCAGAGTGGCTAGTGGGTGGTGACTAGAGATGGCGTCAGTTGTAACTTTGACAAGCTAATTAGCTGCCTGCTAACGTATTAATCTGATGAACAATTCATGCTCGAATGATGCATGCCCTGATGATTTACAGTACTTGATTAAAGCTATTGCAGCTCATCTTCCATTGTCATGGCGAGCTGTTGATCACGTCAGAATGAACAAGACAGTTTGGCATCATTAGCGTGCACGCATCTAGGACACATCTGACTTTCTGATTGATCTGGCGCCGCTAATTAATCGGTAGATTAGATGCAACGTCACTTGTGGAAAATGCATGTGAATGGATCGGTTCATGATGTGCAAGCTAGTATATTACTCCCTCCGTTTCAAAATATAAGGCTTATTAGAGATTCCAATGCGGACTACATACAGAGCAAAATGAGTGAATCTACACTCTAAACTATGTCTATATACATCTATATGTAGCCCGTATTGAAATCTCTAAAAGGTCTAATATTTAGAAACGGAGGAGTACTTATTATAGAGACTAAGAACAAAGTTGCATGTAAGTAGTAATCTAAACACTCTTATATTTCTTTACGGAGGGAGTAACGTATACCAATGCAGTAAACATTATTTTGAATGGCGTCGGAAAGAACTAGTGTAAACATGTACGCATTTCAGTAGTACTGCATCAAGTTTAGTTCCTGAATAGTTCACTAGTGTGAAACGATCAAACCAAGTCACAAAGATTCTTTTGGTTATGGTCTTATTGCTAGCTTTCAAATGAACAGACCATTTCCAAGTAAATTCTACCACCCGCTCACCTCATCATTTGGTCTCTGTTTTTATGTTGGGCGTGCTCTGCTAGTGCTACAAGTCTTACACACATATGTATATACATGTGAACAATTTCTTGTATCATTGTATCATATCTCTTTTCCCGGCAGGTCTGGTCTCATATTCTCCAAAGATTAGGCCTAATTGGTAATTGCTATTGATCCACAAACCACCGCTGGCTGGTGGGGGTCAAGCTCCCATTCAAGTTCCCAAAGAACTCCGGAAATTGCTTAGCTTTCTCATTATCTTAGTGGCGTGAGAAATATCGAAGCATCTGAACGATTGTGTTTTCAGTGGCGCTAGGCCAAATGTTTCGGCGGTGTTGCTGACAGTTGCTAACGAGTGCGCTCTCTCATCCTTTGTCTGAGTGTGGTCAGTCTTGTTTTATGTGTGGTGAGAGTTCTTAGTTTATTCCTTAGGGTTGTGTCTTGATGTGTGTTTGGGTTGATGGAGTTTCTCCCCTCACCATTGTACATATTTATTTCTCCTTATGATACACAGCTATCGTGGCTCCTGGGTGTTCAAGAAAAAAGGTTTTTATTTGCGTATTAGTATAGGTCCATATTTTCAGAAGGAAAACAAAGAGAAGTCCTACACGTATGAATAGAAATAGCATATTTACAGACAACAAGAATAAATATATGAATCTCATAAGGTTGTTAGTGAAGCACTTTTTGCATTTGTGTATATTTAACATATATATGATGAAGTTTAACAAATATGTGAGTGTATTGATAGAATAGCTAGCATATTTACAGTCATCTGAGAATAGATATGTGATTCACATAAAGTTGTTGATGAAGCGCATTTTGCATTTCTTTGTATTTCACAAACACACATATACAGTTGTGATTCACATAAAGTTGTTAATGAACCTTTCTCTCATTTTCGGAACTGATAAAAAATGCAAGAAAACTTTAAAAGATAAACCTTTCGGTGTGGCTCATACAAAAAAAAGGGCACATAGGTAGACTTGACTCGTGTGAGTCCTAAAGAATATGTCTAGGTACAGCTAAGAGTAGTAAACTACACTTACCAGTTTTTCTAGCCAAGGCTTCAACTTCCCGATGCTGAGGTGTTACTAAACATGAACATTTCTCTATGTACAGCTCATCTTCTGGTGTCAATCACATGCGTGCCCGCATCCCAAGCACATCTGACTTTCTGATAAATCTGGACTCGAGTGAGTCCTAAACATAATCTGGAGATGTTGTCGATCATGTCTGAACTAACAAGACAATGTTAAGATTAGAAGTAGCGTCATTTGTGGAAATACAATGTGGATGGACAGGTTCACGATGTGCATGTTAGTATTCTTATAGAGGCTAAGCAAGACGACTGAACACATAATTAAAGAACTAGTTTCCATTAGTCTTAAATATACAGTGCCCTGCCCTTGTTAACCCTTCAGCGGTTCTAGGAGTTGGCTCCAGAGCATTCGGTGGCACTCTCCCGCAATTTGGTTTGTTTACTTAACTCTCTCATGTAAAATGCCCATTTTCTTGTTCATAATTTCAGAATATCGTGCACAGTTACTGATCATGCAAGCTATCATCTGACATGCTGATGTACCCATTTCAGTGGCCGGTGCACAAACGTTGCAATGGCGGGAGGACTGGCGGTGCACCTGTGGAAAGAATGGGGGATCCAAATATTGGTCCTTGCTAGCTTCATGCTGCAAGTGGTTCTCCTCATCTTCGCAGGGATCCGTCGGCGCAAGGCCTCTGCTGCGCTGAGGATCTTCCTCTGGCTGGCGTACCTGATGGCGGACAACATCGCGGTGTATGCCCTTGGCCACATGTCCCTCAACAGCAGGCCTTACGAGGACCGGCTAATCGCGTTCTGGGCGCCGTTTTTCCTGCTGCACCTGGGTGGCCAGGACACCATCACAGCCTACTCTTTAGAGGACAACCAGCTCTGGAAGCGTCACCTGCTGACTCTGCTAGTGCAGGTTTCAGGAGCCAGCTATATCCTCTATGTTTATATTGGCAATGCGCCGAGCCTGGTGTCAGCGACCATACTGATGTTCGTCGTGGGCGTCATCAAGTATGCCGAGAGGGTGTTGGCACTCAGGCTCGCCAACATTGAAAATCTAGGCACCACTCTGGACATACGGGAGGGCGAGTATGGCAGACTGGATAGAAAAGGCGATATGGATGCAGAGCAAGAGGTTCTGCTGGGAGCTCATTACCTGTTCAGCTTTTGCAGGAGTGAATTTCTCGATCGTGTGCCGACGCTTGGGGCATACAGTGCCGCTACAGCAATTAAGAAAAGCAAGCACTTCAATGGAGGCATGTACATGTATGGGCTGGTGGAGGTGGAGCTCTCTCTTCTGTATGACTTGCTTTACACCAAGGCACCGATGATCCACACTTGGCATGGCTGCTGCATCCGTGTTGTCTCTTCGGTTGCCACTGTGGCGGCATTCTTGCTGTTCCAGCTTGGCGGTAGAGGTGCTTACAACGGGGTTGACATTGCCATCACCTATGTTCTGTTGGTTGGTGCCATCATTCTGGAGATCACTTCTGTACTGAGGGCACTAGGGTCAACATGGACATGCGCATTCTTGCATGCTCGGAAATGGGATCGGTGTTATGGTGCGGTGATGTGCCTTCGTCGGTCCGTCAAGGCGGCAAGCAACAGAAGGTGGTTGCAATCTATCGGGCAACATAATGTGCTGGATTTCTGCGTCCGTGACAAGACCAAGCTCAGAGACAGAATTGCCAGGGCAACGGGACTGGGGACCTGGTGGAAGAAACTGCATTACTCAAGCACCATTCCTGTTACGCCTGAGTTGAAGGAGTTGCTGATGACACAGATGTTGAAGACAATGCATGATTGGAGAAAATGGAACATCAGATATGTGCGTGGCCAAGCAGCGCTTACCGACTGCGGGATCTTTGATGATATCGGCCCGACTGTGGAAAAGGATTTTGATGAGTGCGTCCTTGTCTGGCACATTGCGACGGATATTTACCTTCACTGCTGCCCGCAAATTGAAGAGGGACACCCCCTTGTGAAGGCAATCAAGGTACTGTCCAACTACATGGGGTTCCTCCTGGTTGTACGCCCCAACTTACTGCCAGGAGGGGTACGCCGCAGCCTTTTCCGTCAGAATTGCCCTGATTTGGAGAAAATGATGGCTCAACTCTGTGCTGGAGAGTCCAGTGAAGATGAGGACGACGGGAGCTGGGAAACGGTTGAACGGTTGGAAGATGGTACTGGTAGTGGCCAGTCTATTGGGGAGAAGGATGATGGTGCACGGGAAATTACTGCAGAAGGCGAGGATGGGAACCACCCTATGGTCCCATCCAGCAAGAACCTCGCCAAGCATGTGCTTCACAAGCACAACAGTGAGCATATCGGCGGTGCTTACACCAGGGCTGGTCATCTTGCCACTAAGCTACTTGACAACAAGTGGAACCTGCCAAACGTGCTGGAGGTCATCTTCGCGGTGTGGGTTGAGTTCTTGTGCTACGCAGCCCACCATTGCACTGATGTTTCCCATTGCAGGCAGCTCGGCGATGGTGGTGACTTCCTCACCATTATCCGCATCCTTGTAGATCACATCGAGTTGTTTGGAATCCACCGGCCGGATACCAACAACGGTGCGTAGGCATAGTTTTTTTCTTTTCTTCTTCAAATCCTTGGTTTACTTATTAGTGTATCTTTCCAAGCTTTTATCAAAATAATTCTCTATTTTGTGGGGAAGGAACAAATGAAATGATCGTCTTCATGCTTATCTACAAAAGGCCATCATCTCATCCTAGATTGGCAGATGATTCATCTGTTTTCACATGAGTGATTATAAAATTTGTTTGAATTTTCCTAAGGATCAGTCACATCAAAGTAGATAAGCACAAGCGCAAAAGAAAAAATCGTAGCCAAGGACACCTGTCGTACCCTTATTTTGTCTGAACTCCCACCGTTGTACAAATCATAACTGGTCGGTGTCTATGTACACACAACCACCATTATTTTCGTTAACACTTCTTCTTCGGTAAATACATTGACGGACCAGATCTGCCCATACCCCTTCATAAGAAAGGGTAGGATGGTCCTTTCATAAAATACATCACCTCAACCGTACACGCAGTAAATTGGGCCGGCCCATCAACGATCTATCTCTAAAGTGGTTTTGTAGTGAAAGAGTGAAAAATACTACAAAAAATTTGCCTTCGGCAGCAATCGAACATGGACCTCCCGCAAACACACAAACGAGCCGAACAACTACGATGAGCCAGCTTTCTTGGCTAAGTAACTGCATGGAGTTTTAAGAACTATGAGCAGCCACATATTTGAACACTTTTGCGGAAATTCTAACGTGACTTTTTTTAAACGCGGATATTTTTCAAAATTGTAAACAAAATTATGAAAGTGGAAAAAAAATCGGAAACATGAAACACATTTTTAAACTCCGAACAATTTTTAAAAAATGTGATTTTATTAATTCCGAATTTTTTTTGAAAACACAAACAATTTTGAAACTCTAAAGGTTTTTGAAAGGCGCATTTTTTGATATTTTTGAACTTCCTTGAAAAATACGAATAAAAAATAAATATGTTGAACATTTTTTGAGCTTTGGGATTTTGAAAATGAAAAACAAAATTCATGAACCTTCTTAAACGCTCCCAAACCGGTAAAAACCAGCCTGGAACTATCTAGAGGTTCCCAAAACCGGCATCTGCAGAGGCAACAAACAGATTAAAATGGGCTGACCTATGTTCACTCGCAACGATTGCGTATGTGGGAAATAATAAGCGTCAAATAAAGTTTTCCCTCGATTGATGCCGTCGCCTAGTTAGGCCAACGCCTAAACAATTTTTCTCTATTTTTATTTTTATTATATTTTTTTGATAATTATTTTTTCCTTTTCAAACTTTATTGTTCTTTTTCAAACTTGTTCAAAAAATTGGATTTTTTTTGGAATACCATAAATGTTCTTGTTTTCAAATATTTTTAGAATTTAAAAAATGATCTAGAATTTCAAAAGAAATCACATTTTCGAATATATTATTCATAGATTTAAGAAATATTTGTGCTTCCAAAAAGAGTTGATATTTTCTTAAAATAGTACATTGTTTCCAATTTTTTTTCAAAATTTTCATCAATTGTTGGAAATTTGTTACCAATTTTGGAAAATGTGTTCAAACTTGTCAAAACTTAATGCGCAATTTATCAGCCTTTTTTCACCGAGAAAACTCCAGAAAATGCAACTCTGTCGGGAGCTCAAACAACTTGGCACGGTGCCTTGAATTGACCATATAAGCTCATGGAATAAATTTGGGTCATGTGACAGATGCCGAAAACAATATGGTCTCAAACGAACCCTTCTCGCCTAACCAAACACTCTCCATTGAATATGGTATAGTTTTGGACATGCATAAAATGACCTAACTTTTGCCTGTAGGCGGACATACCCATGGTAGGCACCCATGCCAGGCTTGAATGAATTCCGACACCGTATGCAAGTTGTGTCACGTCCGACCATTTATTGACCATTTTTTCATCGAGAAAACTCTAGAAAATGCAAGAATTGCCGGAAACTCAAACAACTTGGCATGGTACTTTGAACTGGTCATACAAGGCCATGAACAAAAACAGACTCTCAAACAGACCATTTTGGCCTACTCGAACTTCCTCCATTGAACATGGTCTATTTTTCTACATGCATGAACTAACCCCAACTTTCACAAGCAGGTGGGCATGCCCCATGGTAGTCATCTATGCCAAGTGTGAATGAATTTGGACACCGTATGCAAGTTGCATCACGTCCGGCCATTCATCACCGGAAACTTCGGAAAAATGCAAGAATTTCTGAAAACTGAAAAAATGGCATGGTGCCTTGAATTGGTCATACAATACCAAGAAAAAAATTGGAGCCATTTTAGAGATGTTGAGAAACAAAGTGCTCACAAATGGACCCTTCTCGCCTACCATGAACATGGTCAATTTTTCGACATGCATGAAATGACCCCAATTTTTGCAAGCAAGTGATATTGCCCATGGTAGGCATCCACGACAGGTTTGAACGAAATCTGACACCATATGCAAGTTGCGTCACGTCTGACCATTTATTGGCCATTTTCCGCAAAACAAACTCTAGAAAATGAAAGAATTGTCGAATACTCAAAAAACTTGGCATGGTTCCTTGAATTGGTCATGCAGGGCCATTAAAAAAATTGGGGCCATTTAAGGGATGTCGAGTAACGAGCTGCTCCCAAACGGACCCTTCTGGCCTACTCAAACACTCTCCGCAGAAACATGGTATTTTATTGGAAATCTCAGGATGGATCCCAACTTTTGCTAGCAAGTCCGCCATCCTGCATCAGCGTCGTCGTCAGTCATGCTCTCCCACGCGACGACCCAAAGCCCCCTCCCCCACACGATGGTTTTTGCCTCCCACAAAGATTGTGGTGCCACCGCCGTACGCGAGAGGGCGGCGGTGGCAGCAAGCAGCCGGCAGGCTTCATCCTGTGTCCTCCTCCTTCCACCCCGTTGCAGAAGTCTTAATGGTTCCGTCCCTAGTTCCTCCACAACATAGCCGATCCTACCTCGACGGAAAAGGTACACGTGTCAGAGTGGTTCCAACGCATGATGCAGGAAGCTCATCATGTTTACCGCGCTCCGGCGCCGAGGTGGATGGTGGCCGTTGGATATGGAGAGGAGGACAAGGGATATGATGTGCGCAAGTGTGAATGCCATAAAATTAGAACATATGACCTTTTGGTAGGGGGTGTGCAAAAAAGTTGTCACATCGAAGTAGTCAACCTCCCACCCCGTGCAAGTCAAAACTGATGCAGCGTGGATAGGACTATGAGCAACACACTTGGCAAACTTTTAGGACCCATATATAAATTTCATAGTATTCAGACCAATATGACACACACCAAATATTTTTGAGACTTATGGTGTATTTTACTCTTAAAAAATGTTGTTGTTTACAAAAAAATCACAACTTTAAAAATGTTCTAGTTTACAAAAATTTCTCACAAATTCAAAAAAGTACACTTTTTCCAAAGTTTATTCACATATTCAAACAATGTCCGTGGAGTTTCAAATAACGTTCGCACTTTCAAAATTTGTTTGGAATTTAAAAAAATGTTCCTGCTTTCAATTTTTCGTTCACAAATTCAGAAAAATGTTTGAGGAAATTCAATAAACCCTTTTGCTTTCAATTTTTTGTTCGACATGTTGAAAAAATGTTTGAAAATTCCAATTGTTGTTCGTGTTTTCCAAAAATTATTGGTTTTCAGAATTTTGATCGTACTTTTCAAAAACTGTTCATGTCTTATCATTCTGAACAATCTTTTAAGGACACGAACATTTTTGAAAAATTCATTTAATTTCTGAAAATGTGATTTATTTTTTCAATTTATGAACAAATTGGAAAAAACCAACATTTTATGAAATTGTGAACAAAATTAAAAGCATTAAATTTTGTTGAGAATAAAAAAACTTGAAATAGGAAAAAGAAACAAAAAATAAAAGAAAAAGAAACAGGTGAAAAAATGGTTCGCTACACTAAACATGTTGCTGTGGTCATTCTAATAGCAAGCGTTTCTTTATTTGATAACGAATTCTATCAAGTGGACTGGCTAGCGATCAGCACTTACTATGCTGAGGTGCATGGTTCGAACCCTTTTGCTGGTCATTTTTTTATGGGTGTTTATTTTCACAGTTTTCACGCCATAATGGGCCGGCCCAGTTGGGAGGCTCTCCCTGTGCGGACGCACATCAGTCAAACAGAACGCGCCTCGTATTGAGGTGTGAAAAGACTACATTGGCCCTTTATACGTTTGAGGAGGGGGTTATACCGAAGCGGGACTCGTTGAAGAATATAACCTTGCAAGGAGAGGATGGTGAAAGTGCATCTCCATATTATCCTAATTAGTTTTGGTGATTTATGATAAAATCATTGAGAGAACTAATGTTTTATTGACTTTATGTCAGGTATAGCTAGCATGTGACCTCATTGTGTATCAGGACTCAGTACTAGTGAAAGATGACTGGTGAATGGTGAACCCCTACAAATATCTTTTCTAGTTCTTGTCTTCACCGTGGTCTGTATTTTGTAGGTATTATGGTGAATCGACATTCGAATTGAGCATATTAAAGCCATAATACGAAGGGGGGCACGAACAATTAAATACTTTGGTTTGAACTTTGAAAACAGATCATAAGCCAAAGTTATCCAAAATTCACTCCCTAGCAATCCTTGTATGAATTTCACTACTAAGCCCCGGTACCTCCAAAGTTTTTTCGGCACTACCAAGCCATTTAGGGTTATTCTTACTTAGAGATCAAACCCATACCTAGTTGTTGAGCCACTGTTCTTTTTGTTCCTGAACTGTTGATTCCTTTGTTTTGTTCGGCTCTTCCAAGCCTATGTTTTTTCGTGTGTGACTTGTTAGATTTTCTCCTTTACATATTCATACAAGTCTTTCCTGCCTTGCAGAAACTTTTACTAAGGCACTGCAAATTGAAGTATCTTCCTCCTGGCCTTGCCTCCCAGGAAAGGGCTTTGAATATTTTTTTTATAGAATCTGGGTCTCATCTCTCTAGAGAACTTTCCAACTCTGGTTTGGCTAGGACTAGATGCAAACCATGACCCGGAGAGGATCAACAATCTGAAAACTCGAAGTAAAATGGTATATGAATGATGCATGTTGCATAATAGTCGTAGAAATGGAGGATGATGCAGCCGTGCGAGCACCATGTGCGGGAATTAACTCCGAGGAAGTGTGCCATTTAGCAAACGAGGATGCTCCTCGTTTCTCGAATGGAAAAAAGAACTATCTTCTTTCTAGGAACATGGTAAATCAGAAATTCTTATGCTCGTGATTCTTCATCCACGGATTCAGAAAATCTTCCAGTTTTCCATTCAGGAAAGTTTATGGGCAACAAGTCGGCATGAAGTGATTCATAATGTTCAAACATGAACCTTTCATTCGTTGGGGATGGTTTATAAATCATCAAATTCCCACAAATGGAATGAGAAGTGGGTCCATGTAAATGATCGAGACCTCGCAAAGCTTTCAGGGCGAGGGATATGCTGTCGCAACACTTCTTGGCCAGCAGGTCGGGAGTTGAATTAGCATAACTTCTCCTACATTTTAGAAGAAAGAGAAGTGTTATGTAGTCTGTACTTCGTGGATGCGCAGTGAGCTTTTGTGTGTTAGGAAAAACGAAGATGTAGTGTAGCCTCTTGGAGACTATCTGTATTTATGGCATACGTATGTTTGTCCAAGTAATTATTCATTTTGGGAACTTTTGATGAATTCCCTAATGCAACGATAATAAAGGAATCAAACTTGACAATTATTCCAAAAATATAATTCCATGGGGTAGAAAGCATTACCAGAACGCCAGCAGGCATGCCACAGGGCTTTTTTTTGTTTGGTTGTTTTCAGTTTTCGTACATAGTCTCATCAAATATTAATTCTGGTCAGAATACACAGCGTCTTTTTTTTTGTAAATTCGGATTACCCAAGCACTGTAATATTCAGGTTTTTTGATCGGCTCACACATTTTTCAGAAATATCAACTCAAGTTTCATTTTTTAAAAAGGACGTGGCTAGAGAGCGCCGCTGCGCTTGTTCGTTGTTTGAAGCGCACTCCCATATATGGTAAGTATATGTCCTTGTATCCAGCGATGTATACTAGAAAAGAAATCTGTCTAGCCACATCCCGTAGCGCACGGGTGTACCGATGGAATCAATCTACATCTTGTCTCATGTGCATTTATTTGGGGTTCAAAAAGTCTTAAAAACCGTAACTTTTGATTCAGGCATGTAAATTCAGTTCCGTTTTCACCATTAGATTTCTCACGACGAGTTTTTCAAAACTAGATCCCATATGGATAGGTTTCGACAAAAAAAATTAGAGCAACTTTGTGTGCTACGGAGACAACTTTAGTGTTATAAGAAAGCAACTCCTTTTTATTCTTTGGTATGACTACCTGTCAGCGAGGAGTCTTTCTAAGTTTCTTATCATGACTACCAATTGACTAGATTCACCTCTTAGTGTACTATGAGGAAGCAAACTCCTTTTTTCGTCCTGGTAGCACTACTAGGAAAATGCTTATACATAGAATTTTAGCAGTAGCGCCTGTTTGGGCGCCCATGCTACTGGTATGTACCAGTAGCGCCGGCCAAAACGGGCGCTACTGCTACTGTATAGCAGCAGCGCTGGTTGGCGCGGGCCGCGCTGCTGTTAAGCGGGCCACAGGGCCAAAAGGGCAGGCCACTTAGCTGTAGCGTGTGATGTGCGCCGGCGCTACAACTAGTGGGCTTAGCAGGAGCGCTGGCCCATTACTCGCGCTGCTGCTAAGCCCACTCCCTCCCCTGCGTGCGCGCCGGCCGGCCTGCTCGCGCCCCCGGCCTCATCACTCAGCTCACTCACTCACTCACACACTCCACACTCCTCCCTCAATCCCCCACGCGCCGCCGTCGACCCCCGCACGCAGCCGTCCCCCGCGTCGGCCCTCCTCCTTGCGTCGGCCGACCCTCGCCCGCGCCGACCCTCCTCCCCGCCGTCCGCCCTCCCCCGCGCCGGCCTCCTCCCCCGCCGGCCGCCCCGGCCCCCGCGACGGCCCTCCTCCCCCGCCCCCCCCGCGCCGGCCCTCCTCCTGCGCCGGCCTGAAGAAAATATGCCCTAGAGGCAATAATAAAGTTATTATTTATTTCCTTATTTCATGATAAATTTTTATTATTCATGCTAGAATTGTATTAACCGGAAACTTGATACATGTGTGAATACATAGACAAAACAGAGTGTCACTAGTATGCCTCTACTTGACTAGCTCGTTGAATCAAAGATGGTTAAGTTTCCTAGCCATAGACATGAGTTGTCATTTGATTAACGGGATCACATCATTAGAGAATGATGTGATTGACTTGACCCATTCCGTTAGCTTAGCATTTGATCGTTTAGTATATTGCTATTGCTTTCTTCATGACTTATACATGTTCCTATGACTATGAGATTATGCAACTCTCGAATACCGGAGGAACACTTTGTGTGCTACCAAACGTCACAACGTAACTGGGTGATTATAAAGGTGCTCTACAGGTGTCTCCGATGGTAATTGTTGAGTTGGCATAGATCGAGATTAGGATTTGTCACTCCGATTGTCGGAGAGGTATCTCTGGGCCCTCTCGGTAATGCACGTCACTATAAGCCTTGCAAGCGATTTGACTAATGAGTTAGTTACGGGATGATGCATTACAGAACGAGTAAAGAGACTTGCCGGTAACGAGATTGAACTAGGTATTGAGATACCGACGATCGAATCTCGGGCAAGTAACATACCGATGACAAAGGGAACAACGTATGTTGTTATGCGGTTTGACCGATAAAGATCTTCATAGAATATGTAGGAATCAATATGAGCATCCAGGTTCCGCTATTGGTTATTGACCGGAGACGTGTCTCGGTCATGTCTACATAGTTCTCGAACCCGTAGGGTCCGCACGCTTAACGTTCGGTGATGATCGATATTATGAGTTTATGTGTTTTGATGTATCGAAGGTAGTTATCCCAGATATGATCACGTACATGACGAGGAGTCTCGAAATGGTCGAGACATAAAGATACATATATTGGACGACTATATTTGGACATCGGAATGGTTCCGGGTGAGATCGGGAATATACCGGAGCACCGGGAGGTTACCGGAACCCCCCGAGAGGTATATGGGCCTTATTGGGCCTTAGTGGAAAAGAGGGGAAAGGAGCAAAGGAGGGGGGGCGCCCCCCAAGCCCAATCCAAATTGGGAAGGGGGCTGGCCCCCTTTTCCTTCCTCCCTCCTTCCCCTTCCTTCTCTCCTAGTCCAACTAGGGAAGGGGGGGATCCTACTCCCAGTGGGAGTAGGACTCCCCTTGGGGCGCGCCTAGGAGGGCCGGCCCCTCCCCCTCCTCCACTCCTTTATATACGGGGGAGGGGGCACCCCATAGACACACAAGTTGATCAGTTGATCTTTTAGCCATGTGCGGTGCCCCCCTCCACCATAATCCACCTCGGTAATATCATAGCGGTGCTTAGGCGAAGCCCTGCGTCGGTAGCATCATCATCGCCGTCATCACGCCGTCGTGCTGACGGAACTCTCCCGCGAAGCTCTACTGGATCGTGAGTTCGTGGGACGTCGTCGAGCTGAACGTGTGCAGTCCACGGAGGTGCCGTACCTTCGGTGCTAGGATCGGTCGATCGTGAAGACGTACGACTACATCAACCGCGTTGTCAATATGCTTCCGCTTATGGTCTACGAGGGTACGTAGATAACACTCTCTCCTCTCGTTGCTCTGCATCACCATGATCCTGCATGTGCGTAGGAAATTTTTGAAATTACTACGTTCCCCAACGGTGGCATCCGAGCCAGGTTTATGCGTAGATGTTATATGCACGAGTAGAACACAAGTGAGTTGTGGGCGATACTAGTCATACTTTTTACCAGCATGTCATACTTTGATTCGGCCGTATTGTTGGATGAAGCGGCCCGGACCGACATTACGCGTACCCTTACGCGAGACTGGTTCTACCGACGTGCTTCGCACACAGGTGGCTGGCGGGTGTCAGTTTCTCCAACTTTAGCTGAATCGGGTGTGACTACGCCCGGTCCTTGTTGAAGGTTAAAACAACACTAACTTGACGAAATATCGTTGTGGTTTTGATGCGTAGGTAAGAACGGTTCTTGCTCAGCCCGTAGCAGCCACGTAAAACTTGCAACAACAAAGTAGAGGAGGTCTAACTTGTTTTTGCAGGGCATGTTGTGATGTGATATGGTCAAGGCATGATGCTATATTTTATTGTATGAGGTGATCATGTTTTGTAACGAAGTTATCGGCAACTGGTAGGAGCCATATGGTTGTCGCTTTATTGTATGCAATGCAATCACCCTGTAATTGCTTTACTTTATCACTAAGCGGTAGCGATAGTCGTAGTAGCAATAGTTGGCGAGACGACAACGATGCTTCGATGGAGATCAAGGTGTCAAGCTGGTGATGATGGTGATCATGACGGTGCTTTGGAGATGGAGATCAAAGGCACAAGATGATGGCCATATCATATCACTTATATTGATTGCATGTGATGTTTATCCTTTATGCATCTTATTCTGCTTTGATTGACGATAGCATTATAAGATGATCTCTCACTAAATTTCAAGGTACAAGTGTTCTCCCTGAGTATGCACCGTTGCCAATGTTCGTCGTGCCGAGACACCACGTGATGATCGGGTGTGATAAGCTCTACGTTCACATACAACGGGTGCAAGCCAGTTTTGCACACGCAGAAATACTCGGGTTAAACTTGATGAGCCTAGCATATGCAGATATGGCATCGGAACACTGAGACCGAAAGGTCGAGCGTGAATCATATAGTAGGTATGATCAACATAGTGATGTTCACCATTGAAAACTACTCCATTTCACGTGATGATCAGACATGGTTTAGTTGATTTGGATCATGTGATCACTTAGATGATTAGAGCGATGTCTATCTATGTGGGAGTTCTTAAGTAATATGATTAATTGAACTTTAATTTATCATGAACTTAGTCCCGATAGTATTTGCATATCTATGTTGTAGATCAATAGCTCGCGATATAATTCTCCATTTATTTTTGATATGTTCCTAGAGAAAAGATGCAGACTAGCTCTGTGATCTGAGGATTATCCTCATTGCTGCACAGAAGTATTATGTCCTTGATGCACCGCTAGGTGACAGAACTATTGCAGGAGCAGATGCAGATGTTATGAATGTTTTGACAAAAGCTCGGTATGATGACTACTTGATAGTTTAGTGCACCATGCTTTACGGCTTAGAACCGGGACTTCAAAAATGTTTTGAACGCCACTGAGCATATAAAATGTTCCAAGAGTTGAAATTGATATTTCATACTCATGCCTGTGTCGAGAGGTATGAGACCTCTGACAGTACTTTGCCTACAAGAGGGAGGAGAATAGCTCAACCAGTGAGCATGTGCTCAGATTGTCTGGGTACTACAATTGCTTGAATCAAGTGGGAGTTAATCTTCCAGATAAGATAGTAATTGACAAAGTTCTCTAGTCACTATCACCAGGTTACTAGAACTTCGTGATGAACTATAATATGCAAGGGATGATGAAAACAATTCCCAAGCTCTTCGCGATGCTAAAATCGGCGAAGGTAGAAATCAAGAAAAACATCAAGTGTTGATGGTTGACAAGACCACTAGTTTCAAGAAAAAGGGCAAAGGGAAGAAGGGGAACTTCAAGAAGAACGGCAAGCAAGTTGCTGCTCAAGTGAAGAAGCCCAAGTCTGGACCTAAGCCTGAGACTAAGTGCTTGTACTACAAAGGAACTGGTCACTGGAAGCGGAACTACCCCAAGAATTTGGCGGATAAGAAGGATGGCAAAGTGAACAAAGGTATATTTGATATACATGTTATTAATGTGTACTTTACTAGTGTTTATAGCAACCCCTCAGTATTTGATACTGGTTCAGTTGCTAAGAGTAGTAACTCGAAACGGGAGTTGCAGAATGAACAGAAACTAGTTAAGGGTGAAGTGACGTTGTGTGTTGGAAGTAGTTCCAAGATTGATATGATCATCATCGCACACTCCCTATACTTTCAGGATTAGTGTTGAACCTAAATAAATGTTATTTGGTGTTTGCATTGAGCATGAATATGATTTGATCATGTTTATTGTAATACGGTTATTCATTTAAGTTAGAGAATAATTGTTGTTCTGTTTACATGAATAAAACCTTCTATGGTCATACACCCAATGAAAATGATTTGTTGGATCTCGATCGTAGTGATACACATATTCATAATATTGAAGCCAAAAGATGCAAAGTTAATAATGATAGTGCAACTTATTTGTGGCACTGCCGTTTAGGTCATATTGGTGTAAAGCACATGAAGAAACTCCATGCCGATGGGCTTTTGGAATCACTTGATTATGAATCACTTGATGCTTGCGAACCATGCCTCATGGGCAAGATGACTAAGATACCGTTCTCCGGAACAATGGAGCGAGCAACTGACTTATTGGAAATAATACATACTGATGTATGCGGTCCGATGAGTGTTGAGGCTCACGGCAGGTATCGTTATTTTCTGACCTTCACAGATGATTTGAGCAGATATGGTTATATCTACTTGATGAAACACAAGTCTAAAACATTTGAAAAGTCCAAAGAATTTCAGAGTGAAGTGGAGAATCATCGTAACAAGAAAATAAAAGTTTCTACGATATGATCGCAGAGGTAAAATATTTGAGTTAACGAGTTTGGCCTTCAGTTAAAACAATGTGAAATAGTTTCACTACTCACGCCACCTGGAACACCACAGTGTAATGGTGTGTCCGAATGTCGTAACCATACTTTATTAGATATGGTGCGATCTATGATGTCTCTTACCGATCTACCACTATCGTTTTGGGGTTATGCATTAGAGACAGCTACATTCACATTAAATAGGGCACCATCTAAATCCATGGAGATGACACCGTATGAACTATGGTTTGGCGAGAAACCTAAGCTGTCGTTTCTTAAAGTTTGGGACTGCGATGCTTATGTGAAAAAGTTTCAACATGATAAGCTCGAACCCAAATCGGAGAAGTAAATCTTCATAGGATACCCAAAAGAAATTGTTGGGTACACCTTCTATCACAGATCCGAAGGCAAGATATTCGTTGCTGAGAATGGATCCTTTCTAGAGAAGGAGTTTCTCTCGAAAGAAGTGAGTGGGAGGAAAGTAGAATTTGATGAGGTAATTGTACCTTCTCTCGAATTGGAAAGTAGCTCATCACTGAAATCAGTTCCAGTGATGCCTACACGAATTAGTGAGGAAGTTAATGATGATGATCATGAAACTTCAGATCAAGTTACTACCGAACCTCATAGGTCAACCAGAGTACGGTCCGCACCAGAGTGGTACGGTAATCCTGTTCTGGAGGTCACGTTACTTGACCATGACAAACCTACGAACTATGAGGAAGCGATGATGAGCCCAGATTCCGCAAAATGGTTTAAGGCCATGAAATCTGAGATGGGATCGATGTATGAGAACAAAGTATGGACTTTGGTTGACTTGCCCGATGATCGGCAAGCCATTAAGAATAAATGGATCTTCAAGAGGAAGACAGACGTTGATAGTAGTGTTATTATCTACAAAGCTCGAGTTGTCGCAAAAAGGTTTTCGACAAGTTCAAGGTGTTGACTACGATGAGATTTTCTCACTCGTAGCGATGCTTAAGTCTGTTCGAATCATGTTAGCAATTGCCACATTTGATGAAATCTGGCAAATGGATGTCAAAACTACATTCCTTAATGGATTTCTTAAAGAAGAGTTGTATATGATACAACAAGAAGGTTTTGTCAATCCTAAAGGTGCTAACAAAGTGTGCAAGCTCCAGCGATCCATATATGGACTGGTGCAAGCATCTCGGAGTTGGAATATACGCTTTGATGAGTTGATCAAAGCATATAGTTTTATACAGACTTGCGGTGATGCCTGTATTTACAAGAAAGTGAGTGGGAGCACTACAGCCTTTCTGATAAGTATATGTGAGTGACATATTGTTGATCGAAAATGATGTAGAATTTTCTGAAAAGCATAAAGGAGTGTTTTAAAGGAGTTTTTTCAAAGAAAGACCTCGGTGAAGCTGCTTACATATTGAGCATCAAGGTCTATAAAGATAGATCAAGACGCTTGATAAGTTTTTTCAAATGAGTACATACCTTGACAAGATTTTGAAGTAGTACAAAATGGAATAGTCAAATAAGGAGTTCTCGCCTGTGTTGCAAGGTGTGAAGTTGAGTAAAGACTCAAAACCCGACCACGGCAGAAGATAGAGAGAGAATGAAAGTCATTCCCTATGCCTCAGCCATAGGTTTTATAAAGTATGCCATGCTATGTACCAGACTTATTGTATACCCTGCCCTGAGTTTGGCAAGGGATCCAATAGTGATCTAGGAGTAGATCACTGGACATTGGTCAAAATTATCCTTAGAGTACTAAGGAAATATTTCTCGGTTATGGAGGTGATAAAGAGTTCGTTGTAAAGAGTTACGTCGATGCAAGCTTTGACACCGATCTGGATGACTCTGAGTCTCAATCTGGATACATATTGAAAGTGGGAGCATTTAGCTAGAGTAGCTCCGTGCAGAGCATTGTAGACATAGAATATTTGCAAAATACATACGGCTCTGAATGTGGCAGACCCATTGACTAAACTTCTCTCACAAGCAAAACATGATCACACCTTAGTACTCTATGAGTGTTAATCACATAGCGAGGTGATACGTCTCCAACGTATCTATAATTTTTGATTGTTCCATGCTATATTATATTCTGTTTTGGATGTTTATTGGGCTTTATTATACAATTTTATATTATTTTTGGGACTAACCTATTAAGCGGAGGCCCAGCCCAAATTGCTTTTTTGCCCATTTCAGTGTTTTGCAGAAAAAGAATATCAAACGGAGTCCAAACGGAATGAAACCTTCGGGAACGTGATTTTCGGAACAAACGTGATCCAGAGGACTTGGAGTCTACATAAAGCAATCAACGAGGAAGGCACGAGGTAGGGGGCGCACCTACCCCCCTAGGCGCGCCCTCCACCCTCGTGGGGCCCTCGTTGCTCCACCGACATACTTCTTCCTCCTATATATACCCATATACCCGGAAAACATCAGATACGGAGCTGAAACCCTATTTCCACCGCCGCAACCTTCTGTACCCGTGAGATCCCATCTTGGGGCCTTTTCCGGTGCTCCACCGGAGGGGGCATTGATCACGGAGGGCTCCTACATCAACACCATAGCCTCTCCGATGATGTGTGAGTAGTTTACCTTAGACCTTCGGGTCCATAGTTATTAGCTAGATGGCTTCTTCTCTCTCTTTGGATCTCAATACAAAGTTCTCCTTGTCTCTCTTGGAGATCTATTCGATGTAATCTTCTTTTGCGGTGTGTTTGTCGAGATCTGATGAATTGTGGGTTTATGATCAAGTTTATCTATGAACAATATTTGAATCTCCTCTGAATTCTTTTATGTATGATTGGTTATCTTTGCAAGTCTCTTCGAATTATCAGTTTGGTTTGGCCTACTAGATTGATCTTTCTTGCAATGGGAGAAGTGCTTAGCTTTGGGGTCAATCTTGCGGTGTCCTTTCCCAGTGACAGTAGGGGCAGCAAGGAAAGTATTGTATTGGTTCCGTCGAGGATAAAAAGATGGGGTTTATATCACATTTCTTGAGTTTATCCCTCTACATCATGTCATCTTACTTAAAGCATTACTCTGTTCTTATGAACTTAATACTCTAGATGCATGCTGGATAGCGGTCGATGTGTGGAGTAATAGTAGTAGATGCAGAATCATTTCGGTCTACTTGTCGCGGACGTGATGCCTATATACATGATCATACCTAGACATTCTCATAACTATGCTCAATTCTATCAATTGCTCGACAGTAATTTGTTTACCCATCGCAATACTTATGCTATTTTGAGAGAAGCCACTAGTGAAACCTATGGCCCCCGGGTCTATTTTCCATCATATTAATCTTCCAACACTTTGCTATTTCTATTTCCGTTTATTTTACTTTGCATCATTATCATAAAAATACCAAAAATATTATCCTATCATCTCTATCAGATCTCACTCTCGTAAGTGACCGTGAAGGGCTTGACAACCCCTTTATCGCGTTGGTTGTGAGGTTCTTGTTTGTTTGTGTAGGTGCGTGGGACTCGCGCGTGGTCTCCTACTAGATTGATACATTGGTTCTCAAAACTGAGGGAAATACTTACTACTTTGCTGCATCACCCTTTCCTCTTCAAGGGAAAACCAACGCAGTGCTCAAGAGGTAGCAAGAAGGATTTCTGGCGCCGTTGCCGGGGAGATTTGCGCCAAGTCAAGTCAATATTTGACTCCCAACAACAAGCCATTTCTGGCGCCGTTGCACAAGTCAAGACATACCAAGTACCCATCACAAACTCTTATCCCTCGCATTACATTATTTGCCATTTGCCTCTCGTTTTCCTCTCCCCCACTTCACCTTTGTCGTTTTATTCGCCCTTCTTCCGTTCGATCTTGCGTTACCATGTGCCTTCTTTTTGCTTGCATCTTTGCTTGCTAAGAGTTTATGGATCCCCATCCACTTGCTAATCTTTTTAAGAGATCCAATTATGATGAACCAATTGCTAGTGAGTTCTGTGCACTAGATTATCTTTATGAGGTTTTGCTTGAAATTCGTGAATCTGAAAATTGTGATGAAGAAATTTATGAAGAGATTCACGATAGCTCCTTGAATAAAAAGCATGATTGCAATGATTTTACTATAAATTCTCTTGATGTCAATTGTTTTATCAATATGCAAAACCCTAAGCTTGGGGATGCTAGTTTTGCTATGTCTACTACTTGTTGCAATGATCATGATTGGGGTGATTCTTCTTATGATCTTGAAAATTTATTTAAGCCCCATGATGAATATCAGATTGATAATAATGTTTGCATTAATATTGAAAGTGGGTTTGGAGAGGTCATGACTTTAGTTAATGATAATCCCACTATTTTGGTAGAGTATCAACTTCGCATGCATGTGGATCATGTTGAGAATATGTTATGTTATAGCTATTTTGTTGAATTTGCCTATGATCCTACATGTAATTATTATGAGAGAGGAAAATATGGTCGTAGAAATTTTCATGATAATAAATTACCTCTCGTTACGTTGAGATTGCTATTGTTTCTTTCCGCTTCCTTGCATATGCTAGTTTTTTCTTGCTATGATAATTTGTTTGCCTATAAGATGCCTATGCATAGGAAGTATGTTAGACTTAGATGTGTTTGTCATGTGTTTCATGATGCTCTCTTTGCGCTTCAATTCTTGTCTTTCATGCGAGCATCATTAGAATTATCAAAGCCTAGGTAGGGGCGTTAAACGAAAGCGCTTGTTGGGAGGCAACCCAATTTTATTTTAGTTTTTTGCTTTTTGCTTCTGTTTAGGAATAAGTATTTGATCTAGCCTCTGGTTAGATTTGTTTTTGTGTTTTAATTAGTGTTTGTGCCAAGTAAAACCGTTAGGATAACCTACGGTAATAGTTATTTGATTCTGCTGCAGAAAACAGAAACTTTGTGCGCACGAGATTAGTTTTCATAAATCACAGGAACGTGCTTTTCAGTTGATTATTTTTGTAGTAGATCAATAAACAAATTATCTAGAACTTCCTAATTTGGTGGAATTTTTTACGTTCCAGAAGTTTGCGTTAGATACAGATTACTACAGACTGTTCTGTTTTTGTCAGATTCTGTCTTTCGTATGTTGTTTGCTTATTTTGATGAATCTATGGCTAGTAAAAGAGCTTAATAAACCATAGATAAGTTGGAATACAGTAGGTTTAACACCAATATAAATAAAGAATGATTTCATTACAGCACCTTAAAGTGGTGGTTTGTTTTATTTCGCTAACGGAGCTTATGAGATTTTCTGTTGAGTTTCGTGTTGTGAAGTTTTCAAGTTTTTGGTAAAGATTTGATGGATTATGGAACAAAGAGTGGCAAGAGCCTAAGCTTGGGTATGCCCATGGCACCCCAAGGTAAAATGCAAGGACAACCAAAAGCCTAAGCTTGGGGATGCCCCGGAAGGCATCCCCTCTTTCGTCTTCGTCTATCGGTAACTTTACTTGGGGCTATATTTTTATTCACCACATGATATGTGTTTTGCTTGGAGCGTCTTGTATGATTTGAGTCTTTGATTTTTAGTTTACCACAATCATCCTTGCTGTACACACCTTTTGAGAGAGACACACATGATTCAGAATTTATTAGAATACTCTATGTGCTTCACTTGTATCTTTTGAGCTATATAGTTTTTGCTCTAGTGCTTCACTTATATATTTTAGAGCACGGTGGTGGATTTGTTTTATAGAAACTATTGTTCTCTCATGTTTCACTTATATTATTTTGAGAGTCCTACAAAACAGCATGGTAATTTGCTTTAATCGTGAAATTAATCCTAATATGCAAGGTATCAACATTAGTAAAAAAAACTCTCTTATGAGTGCGTTGAATACTAAGAAAAGTTTGATGCTTGATGATTGTTTTGAGATATGGAGGTAGTAATATTAGAGTCATGCTAGTTGAGAAATTATGAATTTGAGAAATACTTGTGTTGAAGTTTGTGATTCCCGTAGCATGCACGTATGGTGAACCGTTATGTGATGAAGTTGGAGCATGATATATTTATTGATTGTCTTCCTTATGTGTGGAGGTCGGGATCGCGCGATGGTTAACTCCTACCAACCCTTCCCCCAGGAGAATGCGTGTAGTACTTTGTTTTGATGACTTGTAGATTTTTGCAATAAGTATGTGAGTTCTTTATGACTAGTGTTGAGTCCATGGATTATACGCACTCTCACCTTTCCACCATTGCTAGCCTCTCTAGTAACGCACAACTTTCGCCGGTGCATTACACCCACCATATACCTTCCTCAAAACAACCACCATACCTACCTATTATGGCATTTCCATAGCCATTCCGAGATATATTGCCATGCAACTTTCCACCGTTTCATTTATGACACGCTCCATCATTGTCATATTGCTTTGCATGATCATGTAGTTGACATCGTATTTGTGGCAAAGCCACCATCCGTAATTCTTTCATACATGTCACCCATGGTTCATTGCATATCCCGGTACACCGCCGGAGGCATACACATAGAGTCATATTTTGTTCTAAGTATTGTGTTGTAAGTAATAAAAGTGTGATGTTCATCATCATTAGAGCATTGTCCCATGTGAGGAAAGGATGATGGAAACTATGATTCCCCCACAAGTCGGGATGAGATTCTGGACTAAATAAACAAATAAATAAAGAGGCCAAAGAAAAAAAAGAGGGGAAAAGGCCCAAGAAAAAAAAGAAAAGAAAAGAAAAAAATGAGAGAAAAAGAGAGGATGGACAATGTTACTATCCTTTTACCACACTTGTGCTTCAAAGTAGCACCATGACCTTCATGATAGAGAGTCTCCTATGATATCACTTTCATTTACTAGTGGGAATTTTTCATTATAGAACTTGGCTTGTATATTCCAATGATGGGCTTCCTCAAATTGCCCTAGGTCTTCGTGAGGAAGCAAGTTGGATGCACACCCACTTAGTTTCTTTTGTTGAGCTTTCATACACTTATAGCTCTAGTGCATCCGTTGCATGGCAATCCCTACTCGCTCACATTGATATCTATTAATGGGCATCTCCATAGCCCGTTGATACGCCTAGTTGATGTGAGACTATCTTCTCCTTTTTTTCTTCTCCACAACCACCATATTCTATTCCACATATAGTGCTATGTCCATGGCTCACGCTCATGTATTGCGTGAAAGTTGAAAAAGTTTGAAAATTCTAAAGTATGAAACAATTGCTTGGCTGAAACCAGGGTTGTGCATGATCTAGATATTTTGTGTGATGAAGATAGAGCATAGCCAGACTATATGATTTTGTAGGGATAACTTTCTTTAGCCATGTTATTTTTAGAAGACATAATTGCTTAGTTAGTATGCTTGAAGTATTATTACTTTTATGTCAATATTAAACCATTAACTTGAATCTTTCGGATCTGAATATTCATACCACAATTAAGAGGGTTACAATAAAAATTATGCCAAGTAGCATTCCACATCAAAAATTCTGTTTTTATCATTTACCTACTCAAGGACGAGCAGGAATTAAGCTTGGGGATGCTTGATATGTCTCCAACGTACCTATAATTTTTGATTGTTCCATGCTATATTATATTCTGTTTTGGATGTTTATTGGGCTTTATTATAAACTTTTATATTATTTTTGGGACTAACCTATTAATCGGAGGCCCATCCCAAATTGTTGTTTTTTTGCCCGTTTCAGTGTTTCGCAGAAAAGGAATATCAAACGGAGTCCAAACGGAATGAAACCTTCGGGAACGTGATTTTCGGAACAAACGTGATCCAGAGGACTTGAAGTCTACGTAAAGCAATCAACGAGGAAGGCACGAGGTAGGGGGGCGCGCCCTCCACCCTCGTGGGGCCCTCATTGCTCCACCGACGTACTTCTTCCTCCTATATATACCCATATACCCGGAAAACATCAGATACGGAGCCGAAACCCTATTTCCCCCGCCGCAACCTTCTATACCCATGAGATCCCATCTTGGGGCCTTTTCCGGTGCTCTGCCGGAGGGGGCATTGATCACGGAGGGCTTCTACATCAACACCATAGCCTCTCCGATGATGTGTGAGTAGTTTACCTCAGACCTTCGGGTCCATAGTTATTAGCTAGATGGCTTCTTCTCTCTCTTTGGATCTCAATACAAAGTTCTCCTTGCTTGGAGATCTATTCGATGTAATCTTCTTTTGCGGTGTGTTTGTCGAGATCCGATGAATTGTGGGTTTATGATCAAGTTTATCTATGAACAATATTTGAATCTCCTCTGAATTCTTTTATGTATGATTGGTTATCTTTGCAAGTCTCTTCGAATTATCAGTTTGGTTTTGCCTACTAGATTGATCTTTCTTGCAATGGGAGAAGTGCTTAGCTTTGGGGTCAATCTTGCGGTGTCCTTTCCCAGTGACAGCAGGGGCAGCAAGGCACATATTGTATTGTTGCCATCGAGGATAAAAAGATGGGGTTTATATCATATTGCTCGAGTTTATCCCTCTACATAATGTCATCTTACTTAAAGCATCACTCTGTTCTTATGAACTTAATACTCTAGATGCATGCTGGATAGCGGTCGATGTGTGCAGTAATAGTAGTAGATACAAAATCGTTTCGGTCTACTTGTCGCGGACGTGATGCCTATATACATGATCATACCTAGATATTCTCATAACTATGCTCAATTCTATCAATTGCTCGACAGTAATTTGTTTACCCATCGCAATACTTATGCTATTTTGAGAGAAGCCACTAGTGAAACCTATGGCCCCCGGGTCTATTTTCCATCATATTAATCTTCCAACACTTTGCTATTTCTATTTCCGTTTATTTTACTTTGCATCTTTATCATAAAAATACCAAAAATATTATCCTATCATCTCTATCAGATCTCACTCTTGTAAGTGACCGTGAAGGGATTGACAACCCCTTTATCGCGTTGGTTGCGAGGTTCTTGTTTGTTTGTGTAGGTGCGTGGGACTCGCGCGTGGTCTCCTACTGGATTGATACCTTGGTTCTCAAAACTGAGGGAAATACTTACGCTACTTTGCTGCATCACCCTTTCCTCTTCAAGGGAAAACCAACGCAATGCTCAAGAGGTAGCACGAGGTGAACTAGATTATTGACTCTAGTAAACCCTTTGGGTATTGGTCACATGACGATGTGAACTATGGGTGTTAATCACATGGTGATGTGAACTATGTGTGTTAAATCACATGGCGATGTGAACTAGATTACTGACTCTAGTGCAAGTGGGAGACTGAAGGAAATATGCCCTAGAGGCAATAATAAAGTTATTATTTATTTCCTTATTTCATGATAAATGTTTATTATTCATGCTAGAATTGTATTAACCGGAAACTTGATACATCTGTGAATACATAGACAAAACAGAGTGTCACTAGTATGCCTCTACTTGACTAGCTCGTTGAATCAAATATGGTTAAGTTTCCTAGCCATAGACATGAGTTGTCATTTGATTAACGGGATCACATCATTAGAGAATGATGTGATTGACTTGACCCATTCCGTTAGCTTAGCATTTGATTGTTTAGTATATTGCTATTGCTTTCTTCATGACTTATACATGTTCCTATGACTATGAGATTATGCAACTCCCGAATACCGGAGGAACACTTTGTGTGCTACCAAACGTCACAACGTAACTGGGTGATTATAAAGGTGCTCTACAGGTGTCTCCGATGGTACTTGTCGAGTTGGCATAGATCGAGATTAGGATTTGTCACTCCGATTGTCGGAGAGCTATCTCTGGGCCCTCTCGGTAATGCACGTCACTATAAGCCTTGAAAACAATGTGACTAATGAGTTAGTTACGGGATGATGCATTACGGAACGAGTAAAGAGACAAGCCGGTAACGAGATTGAACTAGGTATTGAGATACCGATGATCGAATCTCGGGCAATTAACATACCGATGACAAAGGGAACAACGTATGTTGTTATGCAGTTTGACCGATAAAGATCTTCGTAGAATATGTAGGAACCAATATGAGCATCCAGGTTCCGCTATTAGTTATTCACCGGAGACGTGTCTCGGTCATGTCTACATAGTTCTCGAACCCGTAGGGTCCGCACGCTTAACGTTCGGCGACGATCGATATTATGAGTTTATGTGTTTTTATGTACCGAAGGTAGTTCGGAGTCCCGGATATGATCACGTACATGACGACGAGTCTCGAAATGGTCGAGACATAAAGATCGATATATTGGACGACTATATTTGGACATCGGAATGCTTCCGGGCGAGATCGGGAATATACCGGAGCACCGGGAGGTTACCGGAACCCCCCGTGAGGTATATGGGCCTTATTGGGCCTTAGTGGAAAAGAGGGGAAAGGAGCAAAGGAGGGGGCGCCCCCCCAAGCCCAATCCGAATTGGGAAGGGGCCCCCCCTTTCCTTCCTCCCTCCTTCCCCTTCCTTCTCTCCTAGTGCAACTAGGGAAGGGGGGAATCCTACTCCCAGTGGGAGTAGGACTCCCCTTGGGGCGCGCCTAGGAGGGCCGGCCCCTCCCCCTCCTCCACTCCTTTATATATGGGGGAGGGGGGCACCCCATAGACACACAAGTTGATCAGTTGATCTTTTTGCCGTGTGCGGTGCCCCCCTCCACCATAATCCACCTCGGTAATATCGTAGCGGTGCTTAGGCGAAGCCCTGCGTCGGTAGCATCATCATCACCATCATCACGCCGTCGTGCTGACGGAACTCTCCCGTGAAGCTCTACTGGATAGTGAGTTCGTGGGACGTCGCCGAGCTGAACGTGTGCAGTCCGCGGAGGTGCCGTACCTTCGGTGCTAGGATCGGTCGATCGTGAAGACGCATGACTACATCAACCACGTTGTCATAACGCTTCCGCTTACGGTCTACGAGGGTACGTAGATAACACTCTCTCCTCTCATTGTTATGCATCACCATGATCCTGCGTGTGCGTAGGAATTTTTTTTGAAATTAATACGTTCCCCAACACGGCCCTCCTCCACCGAGAGGTACATCCTCCTCCCTCCTTCCTCCTCCTCCCTAGTTTCTTTTGAACCCTAGCTAGTTGAAAATTTTAGGTTTTTAATCTTAGTTGTTTAATCTTAGGAAAATGTAGTATGAAACCTAGCTAGTTAATCTTAGGATAATGTAGTATGAATCTTAGGATAATGTAGGTTTTTAATCTTAGTTGTTTAATCTTAGGTGTTTAATCTTAGTTGTTTAATCTTAGGATAATGTAGTATGAATCTTAGGATAATGTAGGTTTTTAATCTTAGGTGTTTAATCTTAGTTGTTTAATCTTAGGATAATGTAGTATGAACCCTAGCTAGTTAATCTTGGGATAATGTAGTATGAATCTTAGGATAATGTAGTATGAACCCTAGCTAGTTAATCTTAGGATCATATTTTGAACAATCACATTTGTTGTTATTTTTTTAGTAAAAACAATTATTCCTGTTATATGCAAATTTGGAGTGGATGTTTTGAAGTGGATATATGTCATATTTTGAACATGTCACAATCTTAGTTGTTTAACCGAGTGGCCTATGTTTTGCCAGAATGTTGATTCGTCCACGTTCTGGTAAATTTCAGGCGCTCGATATGTCTTGCTTTTAGCAAAGGTCATGCCGAATTTTGCTAAGTGTTTATTAATTTTGTTTTCATAATTAAGCATTTTGTTCTCGACGTCGACGATGCCTATCCCGCATCCTCGTAGTCGACTCGGTGGAGGAGGCCTGCTTGAGCAGAGGGGCCATGTCCGGGACTAGGCTCCGCCGGGCTGGTACTGGGTTGTGCTACCTTCCGGTAAGCGCAGCTTAGTGAGGAGCTAGCCCGTCGTCGACTCGGAGCGTCTTTGGTCGCGGTCACATGGGCCTGCATCGGTGTAGAGGCTTGAGTCCCCCGCACAGGTGGTACAGCACCGTGTCACGGAGGAGGACGCACACGTCCATCGCTACATGGTTGCGTTGGCGGACGACAGGTTCTCCAATACCTGGCAGATTCTTCAAGGATCTCACCAGAGCTATGATCCTGTGATGGTTCCTTCTCTTTGGGTGTCCACCGCCCGCGGCCCACTGAACCTAGAGGAGCTATTACACGAGATGCATTTGATAGGACATTATTAATTAACTATTATTCGAGATGTATTAGTGATATTATATGATGATCTTTACTACAAACTACTATATATGTATTCGATGATGGACTATTAATTACCTATTAGTTATTTGCTTATTGAATGCATGCTAATTTGAATGGAGTAATTGGTTTTATCTCTATTATGATTTAGTTTTGCTTATTGAATGCATGCTAATTTGAATGGAGTACTTTGTTTTATCTCTATTATGATTTTAGTTTTGCTTATTGAATGCATGCTAATTTGAATGGAGTAATTTGTTTTATCTCTATTATGATTTAGTTTTGCTTATTGAATGCACGTCTGTTTCAACAATGAACATATAGGAAATGTCTGACGATGAAAGGGAATTCTCTATGTGCAAGTACTGCGAAGATGAGCGCGGTATGTGCGACAGGCCTCACCTGGTAGAAGGTCGGCGCTTCAGCATCAAGCTCCAGGAGACCTTCGATGTTGAAATGGTACGCAACGACGACAGGTGTTTTTTGTTATTTTTTGCACGACTTCTCTGCTTCTTCAACGTGTAATTTCCGTCTTTTACAATTCGACTAGCTTATCCCATGCCATGCAAGACAATATGTCTTGGAGAAGATGGGTTTTGAAGATCATGAAAGCATGGTGACAAAGATAATTCACCTAAGGACCCATCATGGTTATGATTTTGCTGTAAATCTGTGAACTCATCCAATTTTGGTTGCCTGAATTGGAAAGCACTTTGCAAGGCGTATGATTTTCATGAGGGTATGCTTCTCACCTTCGATCTTGGTGATCCTGACATCGACGAAAAGAATATGACCATTTGGGTCCTTGTTGACACGCTTCCAGTTCTACCGTTGTGTGAGTTTCTCAAACATATTTATTAAGTAATTTATATTGTTTATTTCAAAATAGTTGACAGCTTATTTTCATTCTTCAAAAAATGTACGGAAGATGGTAGACAGTGAAGGAAATATGCCATAGAGGCAATAATAAAGTATTATTTATTTCCTTGTATCATGATAAATGTTTATTATTCATGCTAGAATTGTATTAACCGGAAACATAATACATGTGTGAATATATAGACAAACAGAGTGTCACTAGTATGCCTCTACTTGACTAGCTCGTTAATCAAAGATGGTTATGTTTCCTAGCCATAGACATAAGTTATCATTTGATTAAACGAGATCACCTCATTAGGAGAATGATGTGATTGACTTGACCCATCCCGTTAGCTTAGCACTCGATCGTTTAGTATGTTGCTATTGCTTTCTTCATGACTTATACATGTTCCTATGACTATGAGATTATGCAACTCCCGTTTACCGGAGGAACACTTTGTGTGCTACCAAACGTCACAACGTAAATGGGTGATTATAAAGGTGCTCTAGAGGTGTCTCCAAAGGTACTTGTTGGGTTGGCGTATTTCGAGATTAGGATTTGTCACTCTGATTATCGGAGAGGTATCTCTGGGCCCACTCGGTAATGCACATCACTATAAGCCTTGCAAGCATTGTGACTAATGAGTTAGTTGCGGGATGATGTGTTACGAAACGAGTAAAGAGACTTGCCGGTAACGAGATTGAACTAGGTATCGAGATACCGACGATCAAATCTCGGGCAAGTAACATACCGGTGACAAAGGGAACAACGTATGTTGTTATGCGGTCTGACCGATAAAGATCTTCGTAGAATATGTGGGAGCCAATATGGGCATCTAGGTCCCGCTATTGGTTATTGACCGGAGACGTGTCTCGGTCATCTCTACATAGGTCTCGAACCCGTAGGGTCCGCACGCTTAACGGTACGATGACAGTTTTATTATGAGTTTATGTATGTTGATGTACCAAAGGAGTTCGGAGTCCCGGATGAGATCGGGGACATGACGAGGAGTCTCGAAATGGCCGAGACGTAAAGATCGATATATTGGACGACTATATTCGGACTTCGGAAAGGTTCCGAGTGATTCGGGTATTTTTCGGAGTACCGGAGAGTTACGGGAATTCGTATTGGGCCTTAATGGGCCATACGGGAAAGGAGAGAAAGACCCCAAAGGGTGGCCGCACCCCTCCCCATGGGCTAGTCCGAATTGGACTAGGGAGGGGGGCGCCCCCTTCCTTCTTTCTCCTTCCCCCTTCCCTTTTCCTACTCCCACAAGGAAAGGAGGAGTCCTACTCCCGGTGGGAGTAGGACTCCCCCCTATGGCGCGCCTCTCCCCTTGGCCGGCTGCCTCCCCCTTGCTCCTTTATATACGGGGGCAGGGGGGCACCCCAGAGACACAACAATTGATCCTTGAGATCTTTTAGCCGTGTGCGGTGCCCCCCTCCACCAAATTACACCTCGATAATATCATTGCGGAGCTTAAGCGAAGCCCTGCGTCCGTAGAACATCATCATCGTCACCACGCCGTCGTGCTGACGAAACTCTCCCTCAACACTCGGCTGGATCGGAGTTCGAGGGACGTCATCGAGCTGAACGTGTGCTGAACTCGGAGGTGCCGTGCGTTCGGTACTTGATCGGTCGGATCGTGAAGACGTACGACTACATCAACCGCGTTGTAATAACGCTTCCGCTATCGGTCTACGAGGGTACATGGACAACACTCTCCCCTCTCGTTGTTATGCATCACCATGATCTTGCGTGTGCGTAGGAATTTTTTTGAAATTACTACGTTCCCCATCAGTGGCATCCGAGCCTGGTTTTATGCGTTGATGCTATGCACGAGTAGAACACAAGTGAGTTGTGGGCGATATAAGTCATACTGCTTACCAGCATGTCATACTTTGGTTCAGCGGTATTGTGAGATGAAGCGGCCCGGACCGACATTACGCGTACGCTTACGCGAGACTGGTTTCACCGTTGCGAGCACTCGTTGCTTAAAGGTGACTGGCGGGTGTCTGTCTCTCTCACTTTAGTTGAACCGAGTGTGGCTACGCCCGGTCCTTGCGAAGGTTAAAACAACACCAACTTGACAAACTATCGTTGTGGTTTTGATGCGTAGGTAAGAACGGTTCTTGCTAAGCCCGTAGCAGCCACGTAAAACTTGCAACAACAAAGTAGAGGACGTCTAACTTGTTTTTGCAGGGTATGTTGTGATGTGATATGGTCAAGACATGATGTGATATAATTTGTTGTATGAGATGATCATGTTTTGTAACCGAGTTATCGGCAACTGGCAGGAGCCATATGGTTGTCGTTTTATTGTATGCAATGCAATCGACATGTAATGCTTTACTTTATCACTAAGCGGTAGCGATAGTCGTAGAAGCATAAGATTGACGAGACGACAACGATGCTACGATGGAGATCAAGGTGTCGCGCCGGTGACGATGGTGATCATGACGGTGCTTCAGAGATGGAGATCACAAGCACAAGATGATGATGGCCATATCATATCACTTATATTGATTGCATGTGATGTTAATCATTTATGCATCTTATCTTGCTTTGTTTGACGGTAGCATTATAAGATGATCCTTCACTAAATTATCAAAGTATAAGTGTTCTCCCTGAGTATGCACCGTTGCGAAAGTTCTTCGTGCTGAGACACCACGTGATGATCGGGTGTGATAGGCTCTACGTTCAAATACAACGGGTGCAAAACAGTTGCACACGCGGAATACTCAGGTTAAACTTGACGATCCTAGCATATAACAGATATGGCCTCGGAACACGGAGACCGAAAGGTCGAGCGTGAATCATATAGTAGATATGATCAACATAGTGATGTTCACCGTTGAAACTACTCCATCTCACGTGATGATCGGACATGGTTTAGTTGATATGGATCACGTGATCACTTAGAGGATTAGAGGGATGTCTATCTAAGTGGGAGTTCTTAAGTAATATGATTAATTGAACTTGAATTTATCATGAACTTAGTACCTGATAGTATTTTGCTTGTCTATGTTAATTGTAGATAGATGGCCCGTGCTGTTGTTCCGTTGAATTTTAATGCGTTTCTTGAGAAAGCAAAGTTGAAAGATGATGGTAGCAATTACACGGACTGGATCCGTAACTTGAGGATTATCCTCATTGCTGCACAGAAGAATTACGTCCTGGAAGCACCGCTGGGTGCCAGGCCTGCTGCAGGAGCAACACCAGATGTTATGAACGTCTGCCAGAGCAAAGCTGATGACTACTCGATAGTTCAGTGTGCCATGCTTTACGGCTTAGAACCGGGTCTTCAACGACGTTTTGAACGTCATGGAGCATATGAGATGTTCCAGGAGTTGAAGTTAATATTTCAAGCAAATGCCCGGATTGAGAGATATGAAATCTCCAATAAGTTCTTCAGCTGTAAGATGGAAGAGAATAGTTCTGTCAGTGAGCATATACTCAAAATGTCTGGGTATAACAATCACTTGATTCAACTGGGAGTTAATCTTCCGGATGATAGCGTTATTGACAGAATTCTTCAATCACTGCCACCAAGCTACAAGAGCTTCATGATGAACTATAATATGCAAGGGATGAGTAAGACAATTCCCGAGCTTTTCGCAATGCTAAAGGCTGCGGAGGTAGAAATCAAAAAGGAGCATCAAGTGTTGATGGTCAATAAGACCACCAGTTTCAAGAAAAAGGGTAAAGGGAAGAAGAAAGGGAACTTCAAGAAGAACAGCAAACAAGTTGCTGCTCAGGAGAAGAAACCCAAGTCTGGATCTAAGCCTGAAACTGAGTGCTTCTACTGCAAGCAAACTGGTCACTGGAAGCGGAACTGCCCAAAGTATTTGGCGGATAAGAAGGATGGCAAGGTGAACAAAGGTATATGTGATATACATGTTATTGATGTGTACCTTACTAATATTCGCAGTAGCACCTGGGTATTTGATACTGGTTCTGTTGCTAATATTTGCAACTCGAAACAGGGGCTACGGATTAAGCGAAGATTGGCTAAGGACGAGGTGACGATGCGCGTGGGAAATGGTTCCAAAGTCGATGTGATCGCAGTCGGCACGCTACCTCTACATCTACCTTCGGGATTAGTTTTAGACCTAAATAATTGTTATTTGGTGCCAGCGTTGAGCATGAACATTATATCTGGATCTTGTTTGATGCGAGACGGTTATTCATTTAAATCAGAGAATAATGGTTGTTCTATTTATATGAGTAATATCTTATATGGTCATGCACCCTTGAAGAGTGGTCTATTCTTGTTGAATCTCGATAGTAGTGATACACATATTCATAATATTGAAGCCAAAAGATGCAGAGTTGATAATGATAGTGCAACTTATTTGTGGCACTGCCGTTTAGGTCATATCGGTGTAAAGCGCATGAAAAAACTCCATACTGATGGACTTTTGGAACCACTTGATTATGAATCACTTGGTACTTGCGAACCGTGCCTCATGGGCAAGATGACTAAAACACCGTTCTCCGGAACTATGGAGAGAGCAACAGATTTGTTGGAAATCATACATACAGATGTATGTGGTCCGATGAATGTTGAGGCTCGTGGCGGATATCGTTATTTTCTCACCTTCACAGATAATTTAAGCAGATATGGGTATATCTACTTAATGAAACATAAGTCTGAAACATTTGAAAAGTTCAAAGAATTTCAGAGTGAATTTCCATCCGGGATTTAGTCCAGGTGGGAGACATAGAAATTTGCAAGATACATACGGATCTGAATGTTGCAGACCCGTTGACTAAGCCTCTTCCACGAGCAAAACATGATCAGCACCAAGGCTCCATGGGTGTAAGAATCATTACTGTGTAATCTAGATTATTGACTCTAGTGCAAGTGGGAGACTGAAGGAAATATGCCCTAGAGGCAATAATAAAGTATTATTTATTTCCTTGTATCATGATAAATGTTTATTATTCATGCTAGAATTGTATTAACCAGAAACATAATACATGTGTGAATATATAGACAAACAGAGTGTCACTAGTATGCCTCTACTTGACTAGCTCGTTAATCAAAGATGGTTATGTTTCCTAGCCATAGACATAAGTTGTCATTTGATTAAACGAGATCACCTCATTAGGAGAATGACGTGATTGACTTGACCCATTCCGTTAGCTTAGCACTCGATCGTTTAGTATGTTGCTATTGCTTTCTTCATGACTTATACATGTTCCTATGACTATGAGATTATGCAACTCCCGTTTACCGGAGGAACACTTTGTGTGCTACCAAACGTCGCAACGTAAATGGGTGATTATAAAGGTGCTCTACAGGTGTCTCCAAAGGTACTTGTTGGGTTGGCGTATTTCGAGATTAGGATTTGTCACTCTAATTATCGGAGAGGTATCTCTGGGCCCACTCGGTAATGCACATCACTATAAGCCTTGCAAGCATTGTGACTAATGAGTTAGTTGCGGGATGATGTGTTACGAAACGAGTAAAGAGACTTGCCGGTAACGAGATTGAACTAGGTATCGAGATACCGACGATCAAATCTCGGGCAAGTAACATACCGGTGACAAAGGGAACAACGTATGTTGTTATGCGGTCTGACCGATAAAGATCTTCGTAGAATATGTGGGAGCCAATATGGGCATCCAGGTCCCGCTATTGGTTATTGACCGGAGACGTGTCTCGGTCATGTCTACATAGTTCTCGAACCCGTAGGGTCCGCACGCTTAACGTTACGAAGACAGTTTTATTATGAGTTTATGTATGTTGATGTACCAAAGGAGTTCGAAGTCCCGGATGAGATCGGGGACATGACGAGGAGTCTCGAAATGGCCGAGACGTAAAGATTGATATATTGGACGACTATATTCGGACTTCGGAAAGGTTCCGAGTGATTCGGGTATTTTTCGGAGTACCGGAGAGTTACGAGAATTCGTATTGGGCCTTAATGGGCCATACGGGAAAGGAGAGAAAGACCCAAAAGGGTGGCCGCACCCCTCCCCATGGGCTAGTCCGAATTGGACTAGGGAGGGGGGGGGGGCGCCCCCTTCCTTCTTTCTCCTTCCCCCTTCCCTTTTCCTACTCCCACAAGGAAAGGAGGAGTCCTACTCCCGGTGGGAGTAGGACTCCCCCCTATGGCACGCCTCTCCCCTTGGCCGGCTGCCTCCCCCTTGCTCCTTTATATACGGGGGCAGGGGGGCACCCCAGAGACACAACAATTGATCCTTGAGATCTTTTAGCCGTGTGCGGTGCCCCCCTCCACCAAATTACACCTCGATAATATCATTGCGGAGCTTAAGCGAAGCCCTGCGTCCGTAGAACATCATCATCGTAACCACGCCGTCGTGCTGACGAAACTCTCCCTCAACACTCGGCTGGATCGGAGTTCGAGGGACGTCATCGAGCTGAACGTGTGCTGAACTCGGAGGTGCCGTGCGTTCGGTACTTGATCGGTCGGATCGTGAAGACGTACGACTACATCAACCGCGTTGTAATAACGCTTCCTCTATCGGTCTACGAGGGTACGTGGACAACACTCTCCCCTCTCATTGCTATGCATCACCATGATCTTGCGTGTGCGTAGGAAATTTTTTGAAATTACTACATTCCCCATCAGACAGAACCTACTACTACAATGATGAAGCACAATTAACTTATAAGGAGAAAGATGGTCTTATCGCATTTTTTACTGATCTTGAGAATTACAATAGCTATTATCGAATTCCTCAAAATTATGGTCAATATGTGCCACTAGTGCACGCGGTGTGCTACGGTAACATCAACGGAGATAGAATGGTAAGATTTTCTACTATTACGACATCCGTGCATCTTTTGCATAAATTCTTCTAAAACTAAACTACATTGTTAACTGCAAAGTTATTACTATGTTTTTGAACAGAGAATCCCAATGGATTGTGTGCCTCATCTGCTGTTGCCGAGAGGTCGCGTTGATGTTATGAGCTTACGGCCACCACAGCCAGGTCAACCTCGGTATCCACATCACTCCTGTCCATACCGGATTTCTAAAAGCGAGGAAGCCATGATAATAAATGATTGGAAAAAAATGTTTCGACCATCGTAGAGAGCTACTTGGAAGCAACATTGTGCGTAGGCCAAGACTTGAAGATAGGATGATCTCTGTTCTTCATTATGGAGAGTCCATTTTCCTTAATGGAGAGTCTACCATTTAGCAGTGGCGCGGGCCAAAATATTACCAGCAGTGCTCATTTACCAGTAGCACTTTCCAGAGGCGCGCTACTAGTATCTGAACATACCAGTAGTGCTGGCCTAAACAAGCGCTACTGCTACAAAATAGCTGTAGCGTCATAGCAGTAGCACGGGCACCCGCGCTACTGGTAGATCAAAAACCAGCGCTACTGGTAAGGTTTTCCCTAGTAGTGTAGGACTGTCTATTAGGTTGGTTTGTGTCAAGCCGAGAAACACACACGAAAACATGAGGCAACTTTAGTGCTACATGCAAGCAACTTCACTGCACTATATGTAGATATGAATTTTGGTAACATTATCCCAACTTGCCTATAATGCATGGCTGCTCAATTACCTACGGTTGATGCTCAGTTGCGTATAAATACTATGCAATTGCCTACCATTGATGCCCAGTTGCCTGCTATTGGTAATTAGTTGCCTATAATCGCTGCACAGTTGCCTATAAATACTATAAATTGTCTACCATTGATGCACAGTTGCCTACCATTGCTGATCAGTTGCCTAACTTTTTAAATTAGTTGCCTACAAATATTGTGATGTTGGTTATCATTGTTTTTCTAAGTCGCCTACAAACACTTGAAGTTGCCTAACGGTGATGCTTAGTTGCCTGTTCCAGTTGCCTATAATACGTTGAAAACTTATCCATAAGTGTAATACTATAAATTGTCTACCATTGTTGCACAGTTGCCTACAATTGTTGATCAGTTGCCTAACTTTTCAAATTAGTTGCCTGCAAATATTATGACGTTGCTTATCATTGTTTTTCTAAGTCGCCTACAAACACTCTGAAGTTGCCTAAAGGTGATGCTTAGTTGCCTGTCATTACTGTTTTAGTAATTTAGTTGCCTATAATACATAGGAATAAGTGTTGCTATGTTGCATATCTATGAAACTAAGTTGCTTACCATACCGAAAAGCATTTTATGCAACTAGGAATGATGTTAAGCTACTCCCTAGTCATGGCATGCAACTTAGGATAAATTTTAGCCTACCTCAAAAACTAAGTTGCCTACAATACTATCAACTTGGAGGTGAAACTAAACTAGTCATGGTAGGACACTTAGAGATGAAGCTAGTTAACTTGGTAGTCATGGTAGATAACTTCGAAGGGATTTTCGATGATAGATAGTCATCCTACCAAGACTAACAGTAAGTTGCCTTCCTGTAGCACTAAAGCTGTTTCCGTTTCACTCAAAGTTGCTCATAAAAAAAGTTAGTCAAAACATACTGATATAGGATCTAGTTTTGAAGAGCTCGTCGCGAGGAACCTAGCCGTGAAAACAAATCTTAATTTTGATAATCGGTTCAAAAGTTATAGCTTTTTCAAATTTTGAAAACGCAAATTAAATGCATACAAAGTGGGATCTTACTAGAAAATCACAGGATGGGCGCACTGAGACACGGTGGACCAGCTGATTTTCCTGTGTTAATTTCTTTCTGTGGGTTGTGTATTAGGGACCACGTGCGGGAGAGAGAGGCGGGGAACAGAAGCATGCAATTTCTTGTCGTGTAGCGCGTGCGCCAGCCACAACGAAATCGTGCAGCTGCACGATCTAGCATTTATGTTTTAAAAATAGTCGAACCAACAGAAAATCCTGTTTCCCAACCAGTGCGTAGGGTAGTGTTCTTATTGCACAGAATACGCACCCCTGTGGGTCAAGGGTTGGCCCATGTATGGGATAGGTTTTCCTTGCTTCGGGAAGATTTTGGAAGGTTCTTCCTGGTTTTTTCTTTTATCCTTTTTGCTGTGATTTCTTTGTTCGTTTTACTGATTTTCTTCTATTTTGTATTTTTCTCATTTCCTGTTGCCTATTTTTTTACTTTTCCCATTTCAGTTCAGGAACAATACTCAAAAGTCATGAACTTTTAAAATTCAAAAATATTTTCTCATGTACTCTCTCCGTTCCAAAATAAGTGTCTCAATTTTGTACTAGCTCTAGTACAAAGTTGTACTAAGCTTGAGTCAATTATTATGGGACTGAGGGAGTATGTGAAAAAGAACTTTCAAAATTAAAAAACATTTTCTCATGTATGTGAAGAAAGTCAATCAAACTCACGTGACTTTTTAAAATTTATGATAACTTTTCCAAATTTTCAAAAATATAAATTCACAATCCTTTCTCACGAACTTTTCAAAAATTAAACTATTCCAAAATATTTAAATAACTTTTCGTATTGGCGAAGAATTTTAAAAATTCATTAATTTTTATTTTATAAAATATTTCTTAAAATCTACTCCCTCTGTAAAGAAATATAAGAGCATTTAGATCACTACTTTGGTGATCTAAACGCTCTTATATTTGTCTGAAGAGGGAGTATCTAAAACCAGAGATTAGCCTAGGCGTGGAGTTACCATTTTTTGTAACCATTTTGGCCGAACATCAGTTACCGCCTGGAGTAAAGGACTGTGGCGTTTTATTCGGTATATACGTTGTCCTTCTGTGTTTTCGCTT
The DNA here is from genome assembly GCF_002575655.3 of Aegilops tauschii subsp. strangulata. Classification (NCBI taxonomy): domain Eukaryota; kingdom Viridiplantae; phylum Streptophyta; class Magnoliopsida; order Poales; family Poaceae; genus Aegilops; species Aegilops tauschii. The sequence goes on along the minus strand of NC_053040.3, from coordinate 30,288,016 downwards.
TTTTGGAATTCATGAATACTCTCTAAAACTTTGTGAACTTTTAAAATCAAAGGAAGAAATACCATACTTGTGAAAAATCATTAAAATCCACAAACGTTTTCATTCATGCGAATTTAAAATCAAAGAACGCACCATGAGAGTCACTAGATCAACTACTAGTACTTTCTTCGAATGCATTTGCTAGTTTGCGGGCTGACAAAGGCTAGTTTGTGAGCCCTGTCCCACCTGCACGGACCAGCGGGCTGTCGGGCTGGGGCTGGGGCTGGGCTGCTGCCTCTTTCTCGGAGGACCCGACGTGGGCCTGGATGGGGTTGCGGCCATGGCTGGGATTTGCCCTTGCCGGCCCGATGACGGCGGGAAGTCGCGGGCGGCGGCGCCGTCACAGCGACTCTGGTCTGGCCGGATGGATTGGATGCTTGCGCGCGGGCGCCGCCATGACCCCATGCCGCAGCCAAAGGAGGGGCGCGCGGTGGAGCGGGACGAGGGACGGATTGCATCCATCTGCGCCGCCGCATCCGCGCTCAGGCTCTCTCTATTCACCCTTTGATTTTGCTAATTCGTTTGTCACTGCCTAATCATCACTGAAAGCATCCGTCTAATTCAGCTGTTTTTGCATACATTTTTTCATCTTTGTTTTACGGGCTGTCAAACATATTTAGAAGTAAGTACAGCAACCATGTAGTCAAGCAAAAACGTATTTGATTCCCAATGATGGCTGTGCCTAATGAGAATCTTACATGAATGGACTCAGAGGTCTCAGTCTTGAATTTCTGCAGCCCTGATATTAGTGCCTCATCTATCACAGGTCACATCGGGATATGGCAGAAAACAGGGCACTTTGAAGTTTGAACCTAGGTTATGCATGTTAGATGTGTATAGACTCTCTTGCACTTTACCACACATGTATATGTACTGGCCCTTGACCCTTCTGTGAATGTAGTTGCCCATTCCTAACATGGTATCAGATGCTTAGGTTCCTCTCCCGCTCCCGCACGCTCGCAGCTCCGTGCCTAGCTCCCCCGTCGCCGGCCTCCCTCTACCTCGTCGTCGGCGCCGGCCACCTCCTCCCTCGCCCCCGGCTCTCTCCCTCCCCGCCGCCACGCCGTCTCGCCCCGGCCTGCGCTGCCCCGAGCTCGGCCGCGGCCTGTCGTCGCTGTCCCGCGCCGCCCCGAGCGCGGCCGCGGCCTGCCGTTGCCGCCTCGCGCCGCCCCGCGCCTTCCTGTGCTCGGCCGCAGCCGGCAGCCACCTCCCCGCGCCTCCCCGCGCCCGGCCACGACCTCCCCGCGCCCTGCCGCCTCCTGCTGCAGCCGGTGCTGCCCAGGGCCGACCCCTCCCACGCTCGCCCCCCCCCCGCTTCCTCCATCGGGGCTGGATCGAGCCAGCGCGAGCCCGATCCCGATCTGGATCGGGGTCTCCTATAGCAGTTGACCAAAAAAAAGAGCTCCTCATGTCTTCTTCGGGCTATGTCACCGTTCCTTGGTGCTCGGTGATCTTCGATGGCACCAACTATGCCGAGTTTGCGGGCTTTATGCGTATCCACATGCGCGGTCTCCTTCTGTGCGGTGTTCTCTCTGGCGAGGTCCCTTGTCCGCCTTGCCCTGTTGCTCCAGTGGCTCCTACCCCGCCAGCACCGCCGGTTCTTGCTGCTGATGCTTCTCAGGCTGATCGTGATGCCGCCAAGGCTCTCGATGATACTGCAGTTGATGCCTATGATCAGCAGATGTCAGCCTATTCGGATGCCCTTTCTGCCTTTCGTGATGATCTGTCTGCTTACACTCAGTGGTGCAATGATGATGCTCGTGCTGCTGCTGTTCTTACTGCGAATGTCCTTTCTCAGTTCGCCTCGGAGTTCATGGGACTTGGCACAGTTGCAGCGATGTGGTCTTATCTCTGTCAGCGCTATCAGCCCTCTGGTGATGCTCTCTACCTATTTGTGGTGCGTCAGGAGCATGCACTCCTGCAAGGTGATTCCTCTGTTGATGAGTTCTATTCACAGTGCTCTGTCATCTGGCGTCAGCTTGACTCCCTTCGGACCGTCGTTTGTGGAACTTGTCGTTGCTGTCAGACTACACGGTCCGATTTGGAGTTTCAGCGGTTTCACGAGTTCTTATCTCGTCTTCGCTCTGAGTTCGAGCCTCGCCGTGCTCACCTGCTCGCTCGTGGTCGTGTTCCTATCTCAGAGGTACTTGCTGAGCTTCGTGCTGAAGAGACCCGCCTACGCTCTGCTGGGTTACTTGTGGTTCCATCAGTGTTGGCCGCCCGAGCTCCTATGCCACCTGCTCGCCTCACCGCTCCACCGCTCCTGCCTACTCCTTCAGGGTGGTGGGTCGTCCTTCTTATGCTGAGAGGGGCCGGTCACGCCGTGACACCTTCTGTGGCTACTGCTCTCGGCCAGGTCACCCGGAGTCTGATTGCCGTGAGAAGAAGCGAGACCAGAGGCGCTCCTCTTCCAATGGGACTCCTGGATCCTCCTCGACCCCGTCACTCACTGACCAGGACATTATGAGGCTCAAGCGTCTCTTAGCTTCCTAAAGCTCTTCGTTGACCGGTTCCGCTGCTGCTGTGACTGCAACCACTGCTCCACCACCGCAGGCATCTACACAGTCAGGTACATCTTCGTGGGTTCTGGATTCTGGAGCCTCTTTTCATATGTCTTCGGATTCTTCCGTGCTGTCTTCTCTCTGACCTCTTGATTCGCCTGTTAATGTTCTTACCGCTGATGGCACACCTCTTCCTGTTGCTAGCCGTGGTCTTCTTTCCACTCCATCTTTTTCTGTTCCTAGTGTTTCACATGTTCCTCGCCTCATCATGAATCTTTTTTCTGCTGCCCAACTTACTGATTCTGGTTGTCGTGTCATTCTTGATACCGACTCTTGCTCCATTCAGGATCGTCGCACCAAGGCTTTGGTTGGTGCTGGCCCCCGGCGCCGTGAGTCAGAGGGCCTTTGGGAGGTTGACTGGCTTTGTGTTCCTTCCGCTGCCACCACTTCAGCCAGCTCCCATGCTCTTGCTGCCTCTTCGTCTGCGTCCTTCCAGCAGTGGCATCATCGCCTTGGTCACATATGTGGCTCTCGCTTGTCTTTTTTAGTTCGTCAGGGCCTCTTAGGGTCTGTATCTGGAGATGTTTCTTTACATTGTAATGGCTGCAGACTTTGCAAACAGACCCAGTTACCTTATCCTACCAGTGAGTCGGTATCTCAGCGTCCTTTTGACTTAGTTCATTCTGATGTATGGGGTCCTGCTCCCTTTGATTCGAAAGGTGGTCACCGCTACTATATCTTGTTTATTGATGATTTCTCTCGCTACACTTGGCTCTACTTTATGAAATCTCGTAGCGAGGTTCTCTCTATATACAAACGTTTTGCTGCCATGGTTCACACCCAGTTTTCCACGCCCATTCGTACTTTTCGTGCTGACTCCGCTGGTGAGTTTATCTCCCAGCTGTTGCGTGGTTTTCTTGCAGAACAGGGTACTCTTGCCCAGTTCTCATGTCCTGGTGCACATGCTCAGAATGGTGTTGCCGAACGTAAGCATCGTCATCTACTTGAGACGGCTCGTGCTCTGATGATTGCCGCTTCTCTCCCACCTCATTTTTGGGCTGAGGCTGTTTCTGCATCCACCTATCTCATCAACATACAGCCATCGACTGCTCTGCAGGGTGGTATTCCTATGGAGTGTCTCACTGGTCGCTCTCCTGACTACTCAGCTCTTCGTATGTTTGGATGTGTGTGCTATGTCCTTCTTGCCCCGCGAGAACGCACCAAACTGACTGCTCAGTCGGTTGAGTGTGTTTTTCTTGGCTACAGTGATGAGCACAAGGGCTATCGCTGCTGGGATCCTGTTGGTCGTCGTTTGCGCATCTCGCGTGATGTGACCTTTGACGAGTCTCGCTCTTACTACCCACGTCCTTCTTCCTCGAGCTTCTCTGTGGACGATCTTTCTTTTCTTCTTCTCCCTGATACACCCTGCTATGTGCCTCCTCATGTTTTTCCTCCTCCGCCTGCACCTCTCCTTCCTTCTCCTTCACCACCGACACCATCTTCCCCATCCTCCTCCTCCAACTCTCCACCATCATCTCCAGTCCGTCGCCCTCTCTCACCATTTCCTCTTCACTATACTCATCGCCCTCGTTCTGAGGATGTTTCCCCTGATGCGCCTTCCACCTCTGGTGTACCTCCTTTCACGCCTCCCCCGGTTCATAACCTCCGTGCTCGGCCTCGCCCCCGCCTGATCGCTCTTCTCCTGATCGGTACGGTCTCTCTGTTATTGCTGAGCCCACTTCCTATCGGACTGCCATGACTCAGCTTGAATGGCAGCTTGCGATGGCCGAAGAGCTTGCTGCCCTTGAGCGCTCTGGCACATGGGATCTGGTTTCCCTCCCTTCCGGTGTCCGTCCCATCACCTGCAAGTGGGTCTACAAGATTAAGACTCGCTCTGATGGTTCTCTTGAGCGCTACAAAGCGCGCCTTGTGGCCCGTGGTTTTCAGCAGGAGCAGGGACGCGATTATGATGAGACATTCGCTCCTGTGGCCCACATGACCACTGTTCGAACTCTTCTTGCTGTTGCTTCTGTTCGTCATTGGTCTATCTCTCAACTTGATGTTCAGAACGCTTTTCTTAATGGCGAGTTGCGTGAGGAGGTTTATATGCAGCCACCACCGGGGTATTATGCTCCTGATGGTTTGGTCTGTCGACTTCGCCGCTCCCTCTATGGTCTTAAACAGGCCCCTCGTGCCTGGTTTGAGCGCTTCGCCTCTGTGGTGACTGCCGCTGGCTTCTTGCCCAGTGATCATGATCCCGCGTTGTTTGTTCACACGTCTCCTCGTGGTCGGACTCTGCTCCTTCTCTATGTTGATGACATGATCATCACTGGTGACGACTCTGACTACATAGCCTTTGTTAAGGCTCGCCTTCGCGACCAGTTCCACATGACTGATCTTGGTCCACTTCGCTATTTTCTTGGGATTGAGATCTCCTCGACCTCTGATGGCTTCTACATCTCCCAAGAAAAATATATCAGGATCTTCTTGCTCGCGCTGCTCTCGGTGATGAGCGCACAGTTATGACTCCTATGGAACTCAACGTTCAGCTTCGTGTTTCTGATGGTGACCCTCTCCCTAACCCCACTCGCTATCGTCACCTTGTTGGCAGTCTTGTCTATCTTGCTGTTACGCGTCCTGATATCTCCTATCCTGTTCATATCCTGAGTCAGTTCGTTTCAGCCCCCACCTCTGTCCACTATAGTCATCTCCTCCGTGTTCTACGATATCTTCGTGGCACGCTCTCTCAGTGCCTTTTCTTTTCCCGCTCCAGCTCTCTTGAGCTCCAGGCCTACTCTGATGCTACCTGGGCTAGTGATCCCTCTGATCGACGCTTGCTGTCTGCTTATTGTGTCTTTCTTGGTGGCTCTCTTATTGCCTGGAAGACAAAGAAACAGACTGCCGTTTCTCGCTTGAGTACAGAGGCTGAGTTGCGAGCCATGGCTATGCTGACGGCTGAGGTGATCTGGTTACGGTGGTTACTTGAGGACTTCGGTGTGTCTGCTACTACCTCGACTCCCTTATTGTCAGACAGTACTGGTGCTATCAGTATTGCGTGTGACCCGGTGAAGCATGAGCTCACCAAGCACATCGGTGTGGATGCCCACTTTGTGCGTGCTGCTGTGCAGGATCAGACTTTCGCTCTTCACTATGTGCCCTCTGAGTTACAGTTGGCGGACTTCTTCACGAAGGCACAGACTCAAGCGCAGCATAGTTTTCTTCTCTCCAAACTTAGTGTTGTTGATCCACCATGAGTTTGAGGGGGTGTTAGATGTGTATACTCTCTTGCACTTTACCATACACATGTATATGTACTGGCCCTTGGCCCTCTTGTGAATGTAGTTGCCCATTCCTAACAATGCACATGGTGAAACAGTTTCAAGCACAGTCAAAGAATTCCAGGAGTGTCGGGATTACCTTTTAAGAAGTCCAAGGAAATTGCCATGAGTCAAAATATCAGAACCTCTGGCAAGTTCCCCGTGCTTATATGTAGCAAAAAGTTACCTCAGTTTTCCAATTCGCAGGAAGCCTTTTACTTCATAGCGGCCAACTTGTTTCTCTCTTATTACCGAAGCATTATTGGCACAAATAGCATGATCATTTCACTCTAGGCTCTAGCTATTTATTTTTCTGTTTCAGTGATCATTTCTCCCAATTCTTGCTCTCTAGCTCTCATTTGTATCTAGTATTCTCACGGCTTAATCTCTCTGAACAGAAATATATTTTTTATTTGCAATCTGTGCGCTACCTTCTCCTACTCCAAGTGGGAGGCAGCAGGTATTACTTTCTCCTACTCCAAGTGGGAGGCAGGTAGAAGATGGTGACAATTAGTGCTAATTAACCAGTCTTCATAGCAAAGTATCCAATGCTATTGGGCTAGCATATCAAAATCACAGGGGTTATCTACACTCTGGGAGTGCCTTTGTTTTCTTTTCTTCTTCTTTGCCCGTGGTACTACGTACCTTCTATGCTCGAGGACGCCCACCAGAAAGGCCTTTAGTATAGTATAAGGTGCTGTCCAGCAAATTAGGCTAATGTGAAACCATCAAGCCGGATCACAAAGTCTTGGTTATGGCTAGCTTCTGAACAAACAGACAAGTTCAGAGTAAACCACACCACCTGCTCTCTGCATTATTTGCTGTATGATTAAATTAGGTGTGATTTGCTATTGCTACGAGTTCTCAATTTCTATATTTGAACAAGTTGATCAGGTTCATATTTTAAGAAAGAAAACAAAGAAAGTTATAAAACCTAGGAGGCTAGGAGTAGAATAGCATATCTACATTCACCAGGAATAGATATAGTATACCTCAGAAAGTTGTTAATTAATGAGTGCATTTTGAATGGGTGTGAATCTAATAATATAAGTGCTTTTGACACTACACTAGTGTCAAAAACGCTCTTGTATTATGGGATGGAGGGAGTAGTAAATATCATAGTGCTTCCCTGTATGTTTTTAATTTCAGCAAATTCTGTAGCAGTCCACAACTCTCATATTTCAAGAGCAAAAAGAATAAATTTCAAGAAGACTTTAAACGATGAACCTTTCGGTTGTAGATGGGGCTGGTTGTAGATTGGGTCTTAATTTTGCTACTACTGTAATTTGTTTGTTGTGCTTCATCATGACTGAAACTGTCCGTCTAATTCGTGCTTCATGATTTCCAAATTCATTGAGAATACTCTGCATTGCATTACCTATATTCAATGTTAGTAGAATGCAACACTGACATCTCTGAATTAGTTAAGCAACAACAATCTTTATTAGGTCCAGTTCCACCATCACTACTGTTCAAAAGTATGACTTGGGGATCATCAGTATTTGATTTCTGCGGTCCGGATAATAGTGCCTCATCTACTATAGTTCACCTGGCTGTTGTTTCTCTCTATCCAGTGTAGTGTTGATCTGTTATGGTGGTCATTTCTCGCTAGCATCCTGTGGTTTTTAGTTGTCATATGGGACAAATTTACCGGAGGCTGCCGAGGCTGGAGGACAGGCGGGGAAGGCCTTGCATTGCAATGCTGCTGCCACCTGCCACCGCCGTCTATCCAACTCCATGGCACCACATCCGTACTCACCCTTTGCTCCTTAGCATTCCATTCGCGGACCCCTTAATTTTTCTAATTTGTCTGTTGTGCTTAGCCATGACCGAAATTTCCCATCTAATTTGTGTTTACATTGTTAACTCCAAATTCATTGAGAGCACTCTGCATTACCCAGATTCACTGTTAGTACAATGCAACACTGCCCCTTATGAACTAGTTTAGCAGCAGCAGCCGTAATTAAGTCCAGTTCCACAATTACTACTGTTTAAAGGTATGTATAGCAACCATAGTCATGCATGCACAACTCATTTTGATTCCACCAGTGATGACCAACCCTGCGCGGTGGTCATCTTGCAGAAAATTGACTCGGGGATCTACAGTATTTGATTTCTGCGGTCCTGATGATAGTGCCCCGTTCTACTACAATTCACCGCATTGTTGTTTCTCTCTAGCTAGTGTAGTGTCGCTGTGTTTCAGTGGTCATTTATCTCTAACATTCTGCTTTTTAGTTGTCATTTGTTGTGTCTAGCATTCTCTAACTCCATATCTCCTGTGCAATTTATCTGCAACCTTCTTCCACTCCTCCAAGTGGGACTCTGGGAGTTAGAAGATGGTGACAACTAGTGCTAGTTAACCAATGGGTCACAGCCAGAAAGGGCCTTTATTTTAGTATAAGGTAAGTATTGTGCAGCAAGTTAGGCTAGTGTGAAATCAACCCAAATCACAAAAGAGTCTTTTGGCTATGGCCTTCCGAACGAACAGACCGTTTCAAAGTAAACCACACCACTTCCTTCCGGGAAAATACAGGATGCCCCTAGGTCTTGGCTTATGTGTTTCCTTCCCAGCAAAGCCTTCAATAAGAGACGGATATATCTAGGTACAACTAGTTGTATTAGAGCTTTTTAACATTAGAGGTGGCATCAATTGTATCGTTCCCCTCACCAGTCACCAGCTAGCTAGCTGCCGGCTAACAGATCAGTCTGATGAATAATCCAAGACTCAACACATCATTTAATTTGTGGACAGCTGTGTTTGGATCCATTGTATCACGATGTGTGAGTTATAGTATAATTGCGTACAAGTTGCTTGTAATTTCCCTTTAGCTTATATACATATATAGTGCCCCATCCTTATTAGGCCCTTCACCAGTACTCGTGTACTACGAGTTGCTCCAGAAGACCTAGAGCAGGACCCAACATCCATCCATCTTGAAGGTAATTTTGCATCTCTCTCATTACGTTCAGCTGGTTTTGCTTGCATCTGTCCATCTAGGCAGCTTGCCCATGCTCATAAATTATAACTTGTTCCTCATGTACCCATGTTAGCATTCTAGTGCTGCCTTTTCCAATATTTTTGGCTGGCAATCTTCAGCTGCAACGAGTGGCGGGGATGATTATGATATGTTGTTAAAATTTGTAACAGAAAAAACATAGCAAACATAACGATGGTCCTGGATGCCTTTGCGTCCTACGTGCTACACATGCTGACGGAGATGGCGAGCAAAGAGGTGCACATGCTGCTTGGATTCAGACGCGAGATCGACAAGATGGACATTAAGCTTAGGGACCTCAAGAACTTCCTCGCCGACGCTGACAGGAGAAACATCACCGACAAGAGCGTGCAAGAGTGGGTGGCCCAGCTCAAGCGTGCCATGTATGAAGCTGCTGACATCCTCGACATCTGCCAGCTCAAGGCCATGGAGCGCGGTATGTCCACTGCAGATGTGGGCTGCTTCAACCCCTTGCTCTTCTGCATGCGGAATCCCTCCCATGCCCACGACATCGGCACCCGCATCAAGGCACTCAACAAGTGGCTCGACGTCATCAAGGAGCGAAGCGCTGCTTTCAACTTCATACCTCTTGGTTCCTATGAGGATTGCAGCAGCAAGGTCCATGGCTCTCCTTCTGGCAATAAGAGACGTGAGACGTCAGGGGAGTTTGATAGGTCCGGTGTAGTCGGAGAGAAGATCAAACAAGACACGAGAAAGCTAGTTGAGATCATGCTGAGTGAAACGGAGAGCAACACCAACATCATGGTAGTCGCCGTTGTTGGGGTTGGTGGAATCGGCAAGACCACTCTTGCCCAAAAGGTCTTCAACGACGAAGCCTTGAATGCCGAGTTCGAGAAGATGATATGGTTGAGCGTCAACAAGGACTTCGACAAGGTTGAGTTGCTCAGGACAATCATCATACAAGCCGGAGGAGAACATGGTGGTGAAAAGGCATTGGCTGTGCTTCAGCCAATCCTTGCCACTACCTTGAAAGGGAAGAAGCTATTCCTGGTGCTAGATGATGTTTGGGACCATGGAGCATGGGATGATGTGCTTAAAACACCCCTGGCTAATGTTGTGGCTCAAGGTAGTCGAGTCCTCGTCACTACTAGAGATGAAACACTAGCTCGTAGGATGAAAGTTGTGCTTCCCTACCACCATGTGGACAAATTAGAGGAGGAGGATGCCTGGTCATTGCTCAAGAAACAGGTGCGTAACGAAACTCCCATGATTAATTTGGGGGTAGAGATATAATAATTGGGCATACTCTTTTATGTATTATTCTTTGAGATTATAACATGGACTCATACAACACGGACACTAAATAGGCAAGCCGCATGTGTACCGTGTGTGCAGAAAGCACAATAGTTCGACCTAGGTCTCAAATTTAGCTTGATGAAAGTTGGACAACCATGCTCCCACAGCAACACTAGACCTCATGTATATTTCCTGAATATAGTTCTATCTGGGAGTAATTAATCCATAATTTTTGGCTAGTGTTTTCCTAAAAGATTTTCCCCTCTTTTGGCACTGGTTTCCCCTTTTAGAAAGCTATTTTTTGAATATATGTAGTCTCCACCTAAAATGGGAGTCCAAACGAAAGCGATAATTGGGATAATATAAGTGTTCTTTGATTTATAAAAAAGGTGTAAAACAATGGTATTGTTCTTCCATTTCCATCATGTTCACAAATACATCGTAGTCCTTGGGCTAAAACTCAGTCATGCTGCCAATAAATCTACATCAAGCAGTAGAGTACTATACCCATACTATGAAAATGTAATAATCGGTAGAACAATACTAAAGCGTGCCCAGGCCCATCAATAGGTGTACTTTGAATTCTTCTACTTTGAGATGATAGATTAAACTAAGCATCTTGTGGTTAGGACTTAGGAGTAAGAAACTTAACCTTTTGTCTGGGTCAGCATGTTATTATAATAGTCGCTCACATGCTAGGCATCCCAGTTGACGGCAACATGCCCGCTTACCAGTTCATTTACTTGATAGTTCAATTAGGTAGTACATTACCTCATCTTTCACAAGTTTTCCACTAGCCTATTATTAACTAATATTGTGTTGACAATAGTTGTTATTAAACCATTATTTTCTCTCAATGAAAACCACTACCTTATTGATTCTATCAGTTCAATTGTTTGCAGATAATCTCAAGTCATACAGATGAACGTGAAATTGATATGCTCAAGGATATTGGAGTGCAAATTTTAGCAAAATGTGATGGTTTGCCTCTTGCTGTCAAAGTAATGGGAGGGCTCTTGTGTCAGAAGGACAAAATACACCGTGAGTGGGAGATGGTTCTGAGTGATTCTATATGGTCGATATCTGGAATGCCCGAAGAGTTAAACCATGCATTATATTTAAGCTACGAAGATTTATCTTCTTCTGCCAAACAATGTTTTCTGCTTTACTCCCTTCTCCCTAAAACTGCAGTGTTCTTTAGAGATGAAATCATTGGCATGTGGATCAGTGAAGGATTTCTTCATGGGACATTGGACGATTTAGAAGAACTAGGAAGCAAGTACTATAAGGAGTTGATACTAAGGAATCTTATTGAGCCAGATGCAGAGTTTATTGATCAATCGGTCTGCAACATGCATGATGTTGTTCGCTCATTTGCTCAATTTGTGGCTAGAGATGAGGCACTAGCAGCTCATAGTGGAGAAACTAACATTGTTAGTAAACTTAGTGCACAGAAGCTTCTTCGGTTTTCTCTAGAAGAAAAAGCATTGGAATCAGATGTGTTGGACTGGAGTTCTTTGCAAGCACAAAAGACATTAAGGACACTAATATTAGTTGGCCATATAAATATCAAGCCTCGTGATTCGTTGGTTCATTTTCCATGTCTACGGACTTTACATATAGCTTTTTCACATGTTGTAGCCTTGCTTGAATCTTTGCATGAGCTCAAGCACCTGAGGTACTTATCCTTAGAACACACTGATATATCTATTCTGCCGGATAGCATTGGAAAGATGAAATTCTTGCAATACATTAGTCTTAGAGGATGTCATCAATTTGTGGACCTTCCACGTAGCATTGTAAAGTTAGGGCAGCTAAGGCACCTTAACTTCAGTGGAACGAGTATAAACAACATACCTAGAGGATTTTGTGTTCTAACAAATTTGAGGGCATTAAGAGGGTTTCCCGCCCGAGTGGATGGTGATTGGTGCAGTTTGGAAGAGCTGGGACCTCTTTCTTTTCTCGAGGATCTTGAATTTGACGGATTGGAGAATATAACGGATTCCTCATCTGCAGCAAAGGCAAAGCTTGGCGACAAGGTGCATCTTACTAGTCTATTCTTAAATTGTGGTAGTATATTGGAAGATGATGGGCTGATTAAAGAGGAAGATTGTGTCTCTGAGGAAAAGCAACAACAAATCGAGAAGGTGTTTGAGGAGCTCTGCCCTCCACCCAGGTTAGAAAATCTTGACATCAAAGGGTATTTTGGTCGATGGCTCCCAAGGTGGATGATGTCATCATCGGCTGTGGCCCTCAAGAGCTTGAGGATTCTGTTCATTACTGACCTAGCTTGCTGCAAACAGCTTCCTGATGGATTGTGCCAGCTCCCATATTTGGAGTTCATTCAGATCAACCGTGCTCCAGCCATCAAGCGTGTTGGACCTGAATTCACGCAGTCCTACCATCAACATAGTCCTCGTCCTTCCCAGATGGTGGCTGCATTTCCGAGATTGGAAAAGATTAAATTAATAGGAATGGTGGAATGGGAGGAGTGGGAGTGGGAGGAGCAAGTGCAAGCCTTTCCTGTCTTGCAGGAACTTATGCTAAAGCAATGCAAGTTGAAGTGTCTTCCTCCCGGGCTTGCCTCCCAGGCAAGGGCTTTGAATACGTTATACATATACAATGTCCAGGGTCTCATCTCTCTAGAGAACTTTCCATCTCTGGTCCTGCTGGAACTGGATGAAAACCTTGACCTGGAGAGGATCACTAATCTTCCCAGACTGCAGGAGCTTACCATCCTAAACTGCACAAAGCTAAAGGTGTTGGAAGGTGTTCCTGCGCTCCATAGGCTCGTTCTTTCATATAACGACATGGAAACAATCCCAGAATACATGAAAGGTATAAACCCAAGGCATTTGGAGCTATACTGCAGCCTAGCACTGCTCGTTTCCATAGCTGCGGGACAATCTGGCTCTGAGTGGGACAAGTTCGGCCATGTTGAGCATGTCAAGGCATATGCACGCGAAGGAGGTAATTCAAGGAAATGGTATGTCTTCTACACAGCTAAGCCATATAGCTTGGAGACAAATGTCAGCCACTCTTTCATGCTCAAAGGTAATTTAGCATTACTCGTTCATCTTTAATTTGCGTGTTTGCTCTGTTTATTTAGTTTGTTCTCTTATGGTTGTTTCTTCCTTTCATCCATAAGCTAGAGTTTTGAATATATTTGCTACATTCGCATTCCCTTTGAATACCCCCTTCAAGAGTAGTACACTAGGACATCAAATACATGGTACTAATAACAACATTGACATGAATACCTTCTTCTCTAAAGAACATATTTGAATTGCATTTTATTGCTTTGTGATGGCTATATGTTTACCAATGCTTCTTACTGATTTGACTGCACTCCCTCATGCCCTAAATCCTTCATGACCTAAATATCTTTTATACTCGCTAGGTTACGTCCAAATTTTAAATGAAGAGCATTATCTTTACAAATTATTAAAGCTCATGTATGATTTCTGGATCTCAATGTTTTCACACGGTCACAGTTGGGCTCTTGCCTTGTAAATCATGGATTTGTAACCACTTTTATTCTTTCTTCTCAGGCAGGAACCTTGACTTCTTTTGACGACGCACAAGGATTCGAGTCTCTCTTCAAAATGACGAGAAAAACTTTTAGCTACATCAGCAGCTTGGTGATGGGTCCATCAATGGAAGATATGAACAACTACACCTTTGTTGACGGGAGGGTGCTGTCTTTAGAAGATCGGGTAGCCATTTCTCTTAGAAGATTGCAGTCCAGTGAGCCAACAGAGAGCATAGCATCCTCTGTTGGTGTGAACGAGTCAATCATCTTGTTGGTAACTGAGAGGTTCGTTGATACTGTGTGGGAGCGGGCAGACCACCACTCAAGCGGGCCAGACTGCAGTGAGAAGGATGAAATCAAATCCAAGTTTGACAAGATCCACAATATGCATAACTGTTGCGGGGTTATATGTACAACTCACATCCCATTTGGACCAAACTGCAACCATGAGAAGAATGACATCGCTGTAATCCAATTCATTGTTGATGCAACGAAGAGGTTCAGAAACATTTGGTTGGGACCAGCAGGTAGCATGAACAAGTCGAGCCTTTTGAAGAACTCTGAAATCTTCAAGGAGTGTGCGAAGGGCGGTTGGCTGAATGGCAACAAGCTGAAAGTGGCATTAGATGGATCAGAAGTCGGGGAATACATAATTGGTGATGCGGGATACCCTCTTCTTCCATGGCTACTCACACCTTACCAGGAAGAAGGCCTCTCAGATTCCATGGCAGAGTTCAATAGGAGACATTCTGCAGCCACAACCTGTGCTCTGAAGGCACTCGCAAGGCTCAAAGACACATGGAAGTGCCTGCAAGGAGAGACGTGGTGGCCAGCCAATCTGGAAACTCGAAGTAAAATAATATATGCTTGCTGCATGTTGCATAACATAGTCATAGAAATGGAGGATGATGCAGCCATGCTGAGCACCAAGCGGAGGAATTACTCCAAGGAAGTGCGCCAGATAGCAAAGGAGGACGCTGCCAGGGCGAGGGATATGCTGTCACAATACTTCTTGGCTAGCAGGTCATCTGAATCTGGAGGTGAATTACCACAACTTCTCCTACATCTTAATTTGATCGTTTGGTTGCTCTGTTCACTTAATTTTCATATTTATTTCCTCCTGGTGGATGCAGAGGAGGGTGATGAAGCAGCTTCATCAGGCTCAGGAGGTGAAAGCAAGAAACAAGAAAAGCAGGCAAGAACAACAGATGAAGAGATATCAGTATTAACTAGGTACTACTGCTACCCCACTGTGCTTTGAGTCCTGATCCTGTTATTGAAACTGCTAGTGAGAATCGTAGTCCTGTTCCCACAAGTTTCTGTCCTACTACCCGGCCATCCGGAAATACCAGAGTTCTCTTCTTGGTTTATTCTCTTGATGTGGCACTAATGCTAGTGAGAATCTTTAACTGCTTAACTCCCTTGGTTGCTAGTATATAGTAATTACATAACTCAGAAAGAATGGTAATCGATACAACTATTAGCAATATGTTAGCTGAGACTCCGTATTGGCAATTTGTTTTACTGATGGTTCATATAATAGCATGTGCGATGTTGTTAATAAAGTTAGCATCCTGCTATGCATGGGAATGAAAATTCTTGATATGTTAAACCCTGGTGTGTGGTCGTATATATATCTGATATAATCAAAACCTTGGTTTGATCAGGTGAAAGAGGGAGCTACATCCCTGCTGGATGTGATTGGAGCTTTTGAATGCATGAAAGCAGAGCAGACGTGGTGAAAGGGAAGCCTACTTTCACGCTGCAGCTTGAACTGTAGCTAAACATTATTTTTAAGTTATGCCCATCTACTCTATGTGTCAAAGACAAGTGTTGTCATGTAGTCTGTACTTGGTGGATGGGCAGTAAGCTTTTGTAGTTAGCAACTATACTATGCGTGGAAACATGAAACTTCTTGATATGTTTATACATGCATGAATGCAGAGCAGACGTGGTGAAAGGGAAGGCTACTTTGACGCTGCAGCATGAACTGAAGTTCAACATTCTTTTTCAATTTTGGTCATCTATTTATCCAGATAAGAAAAGTGTTATGCAGTGGATGGGCAGTAAGCTCTTGTGTGTCAGAAAAAATGACAATGTAGTGTACAGTAGCCTCTTTGGAGACTATCTGTATTTATGACATACGTATGTTTGTGCTAGTAATTATCCATTGTGGGAACTTTTGATGAATTCCCTAATGCAACAATAATGAATAGATCAACTTGACTAGCTCCATTCTCAGTGGGGGTCATTTGACAGTATTTAGTACGTACTACGAATTGCAGTAAATGGTAAGAGTCCACACCAAAAAAAAAATGATAAGAGAAACACCTTGATCTTAGCAGAACTCCAGTGGTATAGTAGTAAAACAGAGTCTGGCTTTTTCTTTCTTTCTTAGCTGGCTGGCAACTACTGAAACTCCGGTAATAGTCGAAAAAGAGTTTCCCATGCTTTCCGCTTTTGTATTCACAATGGTAAGACGCTGCATCATCAAATACGGCCTGGCAACTCCCATTTCACACTTCACAGTACTTAGTGCTACTACCAATTAGCTGGCTTGATCTTAGTACTTACTGGTGTTTTAAGTCAGTTATTATTCCTGAGATCGTCCATGAAACTCCAGTAATAGTCTCGAAACAGAGTTTCCCATGCTTTCCGCTTTTGTATTTCCAATGGTAAGACATTGATTGTATCCTCAAATACGGGTGCACAGAAATTGCTTGCTTGCTTCCTCTTTACACACACACCACATCAGAATCAGAACAATGTTTCGCTCTTCCTCAACTGACAAAGGACAACAACTCTGGAACAGTTCGTCATCGACCCTGTGTAAAATATAGCAAGGGTGATTGATGTTCATGCTACAAAGTATGGAAAGTCTTGTTATTCCCTTCATTTCAGAAAACTGAAACCATTCGCTTCTTCTCAGCTCATTGTGTCAAGCAACCTTTAACTGGTTTAACTCCGAAAGACAGATAATTGATACAGCTGCTAGCAGTGCCAGTGTGCCAAGCAGAACATTAGTATCTATTAGCTGAGACTATTACCCTCTGTATTGCATACGCATGCATCAAGTAGTTGCGAGCTTGCGGCTACGCAATAGCAGCAGCCACATTTTCAGACGTAATGAGGGCCATTTAACAGTTTTACGACAAAATCAATTTGGTACGAAAAATGGTAAGAGTGGCATCTATCTTTGTTTCTTCAGTAGCCATGAAACTAAGGCTGGCTTGTTGGTTTGTTTTGACTTGAGAAATCAAATTCTAGGAGGAAATCGAGAGCTTTAAGACTTTCGTTTTGGTGAGTTTATATCTAAGCACGTTTCTGAATTCTGATGCAAACCTGTTGCGGTGAAAGAAGATGGCAGGACAGTGCCATCACATTTATCTTTCTCTTGTTCTCGAGAATTCTAGCTATTATCTATGAGACCATGATTGGCAAAATTGTCTGTCACATTTTTTCAAGTACAACAGGCAGAAACTATGCATACGGTACTCTTTGCAGACATTAACCAAACGGAGTCGAGTGCAGCTCGTTTAGAGCTCTACTCCTTTTTCTGTAAAGTTTGAATTTAATATCTCAGCCACTTGAATCAAAGGGCTTTGAAATGTACTGTCATTCAGCCTAAGTACATGGTTGTTGAGCAAGTAACTGAACCGGTGCATGATTCAGAAGTTGTTAGTGTACTTTGTCAGGCTTAAACCCCAGAGTAATCAATTCATTTCTGCTTATAAGATCTTCATCAGTAGCGGGTCAGATCCGATCCAAGAGCTGCAACTAAGAGAATTCATCAATTTTAATTGCTCTAGGTAATCCATGCAAAACAACACACACAGACACCATAAGAATGGAGATCCCCTAATAGGATGAATCATTTAATGTAGACTCTTCAGTTCGTGCGATTGGCCCTTTGGGGGATATGACTGTCAATGCTTTGTAATACCATTTGTTGGGGTGATTTTTAGCAAATGTTGAAAACCGACCCGTTCATGATCAGCGCCACTGGAACACAACAACAGAACGATCAGAGACTGTAAACTCTCAGCCATCCATGCGTGACACAACCCCACCATCTTCTTCAGCTATCTGTTGAGATATTAACCAAATTCATCAAGTAATTATCACATAAGCTTAGAGCAGGAGAAAATAAGCCATCCGACTCAGGATCAATGAGCAGAAATTTATCAAACTGAAATTAAAGATTATGCAAGTTCTACATTCGTGATACAGCCTCGCCAGCTTCTTCAGCCATCTGTTGAAAAAATAACCAAATTCATCAAGTAGTTACACTAACAAACTCCACACAGTAAGCTTAGAGCAGCAGAAAAGAACCATCCTACTCAGGATCAATGAGCAGAAATTTATCAAACTCAAACTAATACTATTCTACATAAATACATTTCAGAATATATGCATCACTTTGATGCCTGATAATACGCAAATTCCACATTTGACTGTAGAAAATTAGATCGATCGCTTTCAGAAATTAGTTCACAATGGCTCAATGATACCTTTACCTCTATACAAAAATTTATCCAAATTTTGATAATCCAGAAATATAAGAACTGATTCTCAAAAAAAAAAATGTCAGACTAAAAATGCAACAAGGTTTGAAAATATGCAAGTAAGCCAGTTCCACTTTCTACCAAACTGACAATTATTTAAAAAAATCTAATTCCATGAGGTAAAAAGGATTACCAGAACGCCAGCACCCATGTCTCATAGCTTAAGCCAATATTCCTGATACGTTATTTTTTATTTTTTGGGTTATTTTTCAGTTTTCGTACATAGTCTCAGCAAATATTACTTCTGGTCAGAATACGCAGCGTTCCTTTTTGTAAATTCGGATCACCCAAGGGCTATATATGTTCAGGGGTGTTTGGTTGGCTCACACATTTTTCAGCATGCGCAGCTCGAGTTTCCATTTTTTAAATAGTGCACCCAGCCGCTCGTCGCGTCTCCCCCGCCTCCCAGAAGCCACGCCGGAGATCATCCCCGCCGCCGGCCCGCCCAGGCCTAGATGGGGCCCGAAGGGCCCAGATCTGGGCCGAGCGGACGACGCTAGATCACGCTGCCCAGCTGCTCGCCTGCGTCGCGCCATATATTTAGGGGTTCTGGTCCAGCCAAACATTCTTTTAGAAATGTGCAACTAGAACTGATTGTGATTATTTTCATGTCCTCTGCCTGATATATTCATAGTTCGCACTTTCCTCATACCATACATAGTTCCATCTCTTAAAAATACGCAACTACTATCTCATTGTGAGAAGAGCAACCGAGGTAAACATATTTTCACATGCATGCTTTGTTATAGGTCTTGTGTACAGAGGTAGTAACAGAAAATGCTTCTGATGGCCCAGGGATCTTTCTCTTTTTTCTGAGCTGGGAAAAAATCAGTAATTTTGGAATGCATTGTTTTTTAGGTTTTTTTTAGATGTTCAATTACATTTCTTTTTTAGCAGAACACCACCGGACTTTATTGATCATTGATTAAGATTTGTACATAGCCCGGTGGCTCCAGCAGCCAAACATAGCGGCCAACTTCTAAATGTAATGAATTTCTAGCAATGTTATGGGCATCCCATTCGACTCTCTACTTTCATCATGCTTAAAACAAACATCTCCCCCACCACCCCTCGTATCTCTAATCTCTTCCTGGGCTAAGAGTGCTTCTGTGCAATCAGATGTTGGAATAAATTTGTATTTTTAGTAGTAACTCGAATACATTGCTCTTTTTTTTTGAGCGAACTCGAATGCATTGCCAGTTTCCACCATCGAGGTCCTCTAAAAAAAAGGTTTCCAGCATCGAGGACGGAAATTCTCCCTAGCCCACTCTCGACCAGCGGGGGCTATCAGGCTAGGGCTGGGCTGCCGCCCGTTTCTCGGTGGGCCTCGATTGGGTTGCGGCCGTGGCTAGAATTTGCCCTTTGCTGGCCAGACGACCGACGGTGGGAAGTCGCTGGCGGCGGCAGGGTGCGGCGGGCATCGGTGGCTAAGTCCGGCGAATAGGGAGGGGGACACCGCGGCCTTTTTCTCCATCGTCGACCGCCACCGCTTGGACGGGTCCAGGCAGAGGCAGGCCATGCAACGCCGCTGCCATCTGCCAGCGTCGTCTGTCCAACTCCATGGCGCATTCTATATTTGTTCTACTCACCCTTTGACCCTTAATTTTGCTGCTACTGTAATTCCTTTGCTATGCTTCATACCTATGGCTGAAACTGTCCGTCTAATATAATTTGTGTTTACATCATCAATTCCAAATTAATTAAGAACACTCCGCATTACCCAGATTCAATGTTAGTAGAATGCAACACTGACATCTCTGAATTAGTTAAGCAACAGCAACCGTTATTAATTAGGTCCAGTTCCACCATCACTACTGTTCAAAAGTATAGCAAAACTGTCATGCATGCACAACTCATTTTGACGCCACCTGCTTGGCGATCATCTTGCAGAAAATTCACTCTGGGATCTCCAGTATTTGAGTTCTGCGGTCCTAATAATAGTGCGGTGTGCTTTTTAGTTGTCATTTGTCGTGTCTAGCATTCTCTAACTCCAAATCTCCTCTGCAATTTATTTGCAACCTTCTCTCCCTCCTCCAAGTGGGACTCGGGAGGTACAATCAGTGCTAGTTAACCAATGGGCGCCCACCAGAAAGGCCTTTATATTATGTACTAAGTATAACCCAAGTATTGTACAGCAAGTTAGGCTAGTGTGAAATCAAACCAAATCACAAAGAGTCTTTTGGCTATGGCCTTCCAAACGAACAGACCGTTTCAAAGCGAAGTACATCCTTCCTTCCGGGAAATACCAGGATGCTGCTGGGTACTGGCTTATGCATTTCCTTCCCTTCAATAAGAGACGGATATATCTAGGTACAGCTAATTGTATTAGAGCTTGTTAACATTAGAGGCGGCATCAATTGTATCGTAGCCCTCACCAGCTAGCTAGTTGCCACCTAACAGATCAGTCTGATGAACAATCCAAGACACAACACGGCATTTAATTTGTGGACAGATAGATAGCCTGGATCCGTTGATCACAATGTGCGGGTTAGTATATTCACATACAAGTTGCTTGTAATCTCCCTTTAGCTTATATATACATAGTGCCCCGTCCTTATTAGCCCTTCACCAGTACTACTGTACTACAAGTTGCTCCAGAGGAGCTAAAGCAGGACCCAACATCCATCCATCTTGAAGGTAGTTTTGGACCCCCTCTGTATCTTTAGTTGGCTTTGCTTTCCTCTGTTGATCTTGGTAGCTTTTCCATGCTCATAAATTATAACTTGTTCCTCATGTACCCATGTTAGCATTCTAGTGGTGCCTTTTTCAATAGTTTTGGCTGGCAATCTTCAGCTGCAACGACTGGCGGGGATGATTACGATATGTGGTTAAAATTTGTCACAGAAAAAACGTAGCAAACATAACGATGGTCCTGGATGCCTTTGCGTCCTACGTGCTACGCATGCTGACGGAGATGGCAAGCGAAGAGGTGCACATGCTGCTTGGATTCAGACGCGAGATTGACAAGATGGACATTAAGCTTAGGGACCTCAAGAACTTCCTCGCCGACTCTGACAGGAGAAACATCACCAACAAGAGCGTGCAAGAGTGGGTGGCCCAGCTCAAACGTGCCATGTACGAAGCTGCTGATATCCTCGACCTATGCCAGCTCAATGCCATGGAGCGTGGTATGTGCACTGCAGATGTGGGGTGCTTCAACCCCTTGCTCTTCTGCATGCGGAATCCCTCCTATGCCCACGACATCGGCACCCGCATAAAGGCGCTCAACAAGAGGCTCGACATCATCAAGGAGCGAAGTGCTGCTTTCAGCTTCATCCCTCTTGGTTCCTATGAGGATCGCAGCAGCAAGGTCCATGGCTCTCATTCTGGCAATAAGAGACGTGAAACGTCAGGAGAGTTTGATCGGTCCGGTGTAGTCGGAGAGAAGATCGAACAAGACACAAGAAAGCTGGTTGAGATCATGCTGAGTGAAAAGGAGGGCAACACCAACATCATGGTAGTCGCCGTTGTTGGGGTTGGTGGAATCGGCAAGACCACTCTTGCTCAGAAGGTCTTCAACGACGAAGCCTTGAATGCAGAGTTCGAGAAGACGATATGGTTGAGCATCAACAAGGACTTCAACGAGGTTGAGTTGCTCAGGACAATCATCACACAAGCGGGGGGAGTACATGGTGATGATCAGGCGTTGGCTGTGCTTCAGCCAATCCTTGCCACCACCTTGAAAGGGAAGAAGCTATTCCTGGTGCTGGATGATGTGTGGAACCATGGAGCATGGAATGATGTGCTTAAAACACCCTTGGCTAATGTTGTGGCTCCAGGTAGCCGAGTCCTCGTCACTACTAGAGATGAAACAGTAGCTCGAAGGATGAAAGTTGTGCCTCCCCACCACCATGTGGACAAATTAGATGAGGAGGATGCCTGGTCATTGCTCAAGAAACAGGTGCTTAACTAAACTCCATGCATCTTTAATATTACTAGCTCCATTCCTTTCAATTTCTTTTACTAGCTCCGTGCTTAATTTGGCGTAGAGATATGATAATCGGACACACTCATGTACTGCTATTTGAGATTACAACATGGATTCATACAACACGGAACATATACGTATGCCACAGCACATGCACCCCGCGCAGGTGTACTGTGTGTAGTGTGTACAGAAGGCATAGTACTTTTACCTAGTTATCAAATTAGGCTGATGAAAGTTGGCCAACCATGCTCCCACAACAACACTAGACCTCATGTATTTTTTTTTTGATTATAGTTGTACCTAGGAGTAATAATTCATAAAAGAAATTGCTAGTGTGACTCAAATATTTTTTTTTCTTTGTTGGCATTGTTTTCCCCTTTTAGAAAGCTAAATTGTTGAAATATATGTAGTCGCCACCCAAAATGCAAGTCCAACCAAAATTAGTAACTAGGATCGTATAAATGTTCTTAGATTTATTAAAAAGGGTAAATTGGTGCATGTAGCTCCCGCTTCCGTAGGGTCTACGGAAGGGTCCGACCACTTTGGACCTTTTGTATGCAGCCTTTCCCTACGTTTCTGCAAGTGGCTCTTTCCTACGCCAAAGCTCCCCTTCCTTTATAAATCTAAGAACATTTATAGTGTGTGTGTGCGCGCATTGGTGTTGGATGAGAGCATCCTAGCTATGGAGAGGCTAGGTGTGTGCTCACTGTATTTGTATCCTCTTGCTGCTTCATTTTGATTCAATAAAATCCATCCTTTGTCAAAAAAATACTATAAAATTGTATAGTACAATTATAAATATGTAAGAAGCATCCACCCTTGTGTATGTAGTTTTAGATAAAATATGACTCTGTTTTCCGGAGAATGAAAATGTGTATTGTAGACTAGTATCTATCTCTGTAGAATTAAGAACATAATTTGTGTAGTTTCTAAGATGGTAGATTGAACTAAGCACTCTTGTCTGGGTGAGCATGCTATGATTATAGTCACTCACATGCTAGGCATCCCAGATGACAGCAACATCCCCGCTTAACAGTTCATTTACTTGATAGTTCAATTTAGGTAGTACATTAGCCGATCTTTCGTGAGTCTCTTTTCTCCACTAGCCAATTATTGACTAATATTAAGTTGACACTATCAGTTAATAAGTGATTATTTTCTCTCTCAAAGAAAACGACTCCTCATTGACTCTATCAGTTCAACTGCTTGCAGCTAATATCAACTGAGATTGATGATCATGACATTGATATGCTCAAGGATATTGGAGTTCAGATTGTAGCAAAATGTGATGGTTTGCCTCTTGCAGTCAAAGTAATGGGAGGTCTATTGTGTCAGAAGGACAAAAAACACCATGAGTGGGAGAAGGTTCTGGCTGATTCTATATGGTCAATATCTGGACTGCCCGAAGAGCTAAACCATGCAGTATATTTAAGCTATGAAGATTTGTCTTCTTGTGCCAAACAATGCTTTCTGCACTACTCACTTCTCCCTAAAACTGCTTTATTTGTTAAAAATGAAATCATTGCGATGTGGATTAGTGAAGGATTTCTTCACGAGACCTCGGATGACTTAGAAGAACTCGGAAGCATGTACTACAAGGAGTTGATACTGAGGAATCTTATAGAGCCAAATACGAAGTATGTTGATCAAGGTGTTTGCAACATGCATGATGTTGTACGCTCATTTGCTCAATTTGTGGCTAGAGATGAGGCACTAGCAGCTCACTGTGGAGAAACTAATATTGTTAGTAAACTTGGTGCACATGAGTTTGTTAGGTTATCTCTAGAAAGCAAAGCATCAGAATCAGATGGGTTAGACTGGGGTTCTTTGCAAGCAAAAAAGGAATTAAGGGTACTAATATCAGTTGGCAATATAAATATCAAGCCTGGAGATTCTTTGGTTCATTTTCCATGCTTACGAACTTTACATATAGATTCTGCGCATGTTGCAGCATTGCTTGAATCTTTGCATGAACTCAAGCACCTGAGGTACTTGTCCTTACAGAACACTGACATGCCTAGTCTGCCTGATAGCATTGGAAAGATGAAGTTCTTGCAGTACATTAACCTTCGTGGATGCCGGCAACTTGTGAAACTTCCAGGCAGCATTGTAAAATTAAGGCAGCTAAGGTATCTGAACTTCAGTAGAACAAATATAAATGGCACACCTAGGGGTTTCTGTGTTCTAACAAATTTGAGAATACTATATGGGTTTCCAGCCCAGCAAGATGGTGATTGGTGTAGTTTGGAAGAGTTGGGTCCTCTTTCTCAGCTCAAGCATCTTGAATTGGACGGATTGGAGAATATAACTGCTTCCTCATCTGCAGCAAAGGCAAAACTTGCCGACAAGGTGCATCTTACTATTCTATTCTTAAATTGTGGTAGTATATTGGGAGATGATGGGCTGATTAAAGAGGAAGATTGCGTGTCTGAGGAAGCGCAACAACAAATCGAGAAGCTATTTGATGAGCTCTGCCCTCCGTCCAGGTTAGAAACTCTTTACATCAGAGGATATTTTGGCCAACGGCTCCCAAGGTGGATGATTTCATCACTAGATGTGCCCCTCAAGAACTTAAGGATTCTGTTCATTGCCGACCTAGCATACTGCACACAGCTTCCTATTGGTTTGTGTTAGCTCCCTTATTTGGAGCTCATTCAGATCGATCGTGCTCCAGCCATCAAGCTTGTTGGACCCGATTTCCTGCAGGCCAACCATCACCACAGTCCTCGTCCTTCCCAGATGGTGGCTGCATTTCCAAGATTGCATGAGATGAATTTGATAGGAATGGTGGAATGGGAGGAGTGGGAGTGGGAGAAGCAAGTGCAGGCCTTTCCTGTCTTGCAGCAACTTATGCTAGCGCGGTGCAAATTGAAATGTCTTCCTCCTGGCCTTGCCTCCCAGGCAAGGGCTTTGAATAAATTAATCATATACTATGTCCAGGGTCTCATCTCTGTAGAGAACTTTCCATCTCTGGTCGAGCTGAAACTGGCTATAAACCTTGACCTCGAGAGGATCACTAATCTTCCGAGATTGCAGAAGCTTACCATCCAAGACTGCCCAAAGCTGAGGGCACTAGAAGATGTTCCTGCACTCCAGAGGCTCATACTCACAAATAAAGATACGGAGACACTCCCAAAATACATGGGAAGTATAAACCCAAGTCATTTGGAGCTATACTGCAGCCTAGCACTACTCGCTTCCATAGCCACGAGACAATCTGGCCCTGAGTGGGACAAGTTCAGGCATGTCGAGCATGTCAAGGCATATGCATGTGAAGGAGATAATTCAAGGAAATGGTATGTCTTGTACACAGCTAATCCCTACAGCTTGGAGACAAATGTCAACCTCTCTGCTTTCATGTCTAGAGGTAATTAAATTTGCATTGCTCATTCATCTTAATTTGTCTATCTATTCTGGTTATTTGAACTGTTCTATTTGTTTTCTACGTTCTGTCATTCTGTCAGTATGTTGGAGTTTGAATATATTCCCAACTATTCTTGTTGAATACAACCTTCTAAATTAGGACAACAACAATATGGTAGTGATGTCAACAAAGATGTGTTACTAGTTTTTTCTCAAAAGAAAATAGATGACCGGCCTTTTATCATTTTGTAATGGCTATTTTTTTTTCCAATATGCTACTTTCTGATTTGGCTGGAGTCCCTCATTTCCTAAGTTTTTGTGTTCTCACAATTTCCCTACTTTCCCTGCTCATATATATGTTATTTTTGGATCTCGCTATTTTAATTCTGTCATAGTTGAGCTCCTGCTTTGCAAGCTATGGATTGTGTAACCACTTTTATCTTTTCTTCACTTGCAGGAACCTTAACTTCTTTTGAGGACACACAAAGATTTGAGTCTGTCTTTAAACTGACAAGAAAAACCTTTAGCTACATCTGCAGCTTGGTTTATGTGCCGTCATTGGAAGATATGAACAGCTACACCTTTGATGACGGGAGGTTACTGTCTTTAGAAGACCGAGTAGCCATTGCTCTGAAAAGGTTATACTCTAGTGAGCCACCGGAGACCATAGGATCCTCTGTCAGTGTGAGTGAGTCAACTGTCTTGTTGGTAAGTGAGAGGTTCGTTGATGCTGTGTACAAGCGAGCAAAGAACCATGGGCGCTGGCCAGACTCCAGTAAAATGGACAACATCAAATCCATGTTTGACAAGATCCACAATATGCATAACTGCTGCGGTGTTATATGTACAACTCACATCCCATTTGGACCAAACTGGGACTGTGAGAAGAATGACAGCATTCTAGTTCAGCTCGTCATCGATCCAGAAATGAGGTTCAGGAACATTTGGTGGGGACCGATAAGTAGCATGAACCAGTCAAGCATTTTGCATGAATCTAATTTGTTCAATGAGTGCGAGGAGGGCGGTTACCTGAATGGCAGCAAGCTGAAGGTGGCATTAGATGGATCAGAAGTCGGGGAATACATAATTGGTGATGCAGGGTTCCCTCTTCTCCCGTGGCTACTCACACCTTACCAGGAAGAAGACCTCTCAGACTCCAAGGCGGAGTTCAATAGGAGACACAACGCAGCCACAACCTGCGCTCTGAAGGCGCTGGCAAGGTTCAAAGACACATGGAAGTACCTGCAGGGAGAGACGTCATGCCCTGTCAATCCGGACACACTAGTTGAAACAATCTATGCTTGCTGCTACTTGCATAACATAGTCATAGATATGGAGGGTGATGGGGCCATGCCGAGCCCCAAGCGGAGGAATAGCTCCAAGGAAGTGCGCCAGTTAGCAAAAGAGGATGCTGTGAGGGCGAGGGATTTGCTGTCACAATACTTCTTGACCAGCATGTCATCCGAATCTGGAGGTGAATTAACACACCTGCTCCTCCTCTTAATTTGTTAATTTGATGTCTCTGTCCACTAATTCTCATAATTATTTGCTACTGTTGTTTTCACCCTTCATCTGTTTAGTTGGCCTGGCGGACCTTGAAGTCGCTGCCACAGGCTCAGGCGATGAAGGCAAGGAACAAAAAGCACAGACAAGAGCATCAAAGGAAGAGAGACGTGATTGTGACCATGATATCATTACCTAAGAAATACAGGATTTCTTTCTGCCACATCTTGATTCTAGGTACTACGGCGAGCACTCTCTGCTTCGAGTTCTTTCAATGAAACAATAATACCACAGTTCTCTCCTTGGTTTGTTCTCTCGATACAAGTACTAGCAACGTGCTAAGCAAAACATCAGTAGCTATTAACCGATACTCATGTATTTTTCCTCTCGGTCGTGCTGGCAGCCGCTTTAAAATTGATGCTTCATTTAGTAGACTGGTGATGTATTACATCCTGGTGCACGGTCGTATATATGATACAACTAATTATAAAACCTTTATGTGATCAGGAGGCAGGGAAGCCTTCATTGTTCTGCTGGAATGGAGCATTTTTAAGGCATGGATGCTGAGCTGCCCTGGCAATGGAGCCAAACAGCACTTTGTTGCTGCAACATAAATTCAAGTTCAACATTGTTTTTTGTATAAAAAAGTTTTGGTCATCTGTCTGCTTGGCAAAGCCTACTGTTATGTGTGTCGTCTGTACTTTTTGTATGTGCAGTAAGCCTTTTATGTGTCGAGAAAATGCTTGGAGACTATCTGTAATTTCCATCCGTCAGTTGGGTGCGGACTGAAGAAATTGCAAACATAACAGCAGGGGGTACCTGTGTATTAATGGCAGGCGTTCTTGTGTGGTACACCTGACTGAAGGCAACTACTGAATGTTGCCTGGAGTTTGTTTCGTTTGCTTATCGTCAGCAGTATACAGTACACGAATATAAGCGCATGTGTCAAAATCCCAAATGCTCATGAAGGGGCGGCACGGTCGATGCATGCAGAGGAGGACCATCAAGTTGCGGCATCGGGCTCAGGGGATATGAACACAACAATATTTGAGGAAGGAAGAGAGACATGATGGTTGCCAGGAGATCATCATTGTGCACAGGCCGGGGGTCTTTCCTCCTTTTCAAAAAAAAAAAAGGAGATCATCATTGTGAAAAAAAAATATTTCTTTCTGCCACATCTTCATTCTAGGTACTAGCGCTAGCACTCTCTGCTTCGAGTCTTGTTATTACAGGTTCTCTACTTCTTCGTTCGTTCTATTCATCTCACAGTGTCGGGTAGAAATTTACTTTGATACTACTGTTAGCTGAGACTCTTGTTTATTTCCCTCTTTGTATTGGCAATTGCCGTAATTGACTGTTCATTTAGTGGCATGTCATTTAGAAATAATTAAATAGCAGCTATACTATTGCTTTCAAAAATGACAGTATTAGACCATCCACCGGTTGGTGCAAATTGAAGAATTTGCAAACATATTGGCAGGAGTCCTCCCCTGTGTCTATGTCAGACAGGTGAAGAATCTTATTTGATGCAAGGATTTCTGATTTTTTTTCTTCTAAAAAGAACTTCTGATGTAGTACGTATTCGCTAATTGCACAACTCCAGCAGTAGTAAAAAAGAGTCATCTTCCTTTGTTTCTTCCTTAGCTGGCTTGTGGTTGGAGACTGCTTGCGTTTGCTTTGGCTTGAGGAATCAAAATAGGAGGAAATCGAGAGGAGTTGTAGACTTTTGGTAAGAGGATACTACATACAGACAGATGATACCGGCACAAGGCATGTAAATTCAGAAGTCAAGCTGTACGTTTTTCCATATGTGGTACTGTGGTAGTACTAGTAGAATGGAAGAATTGATCCCACCGGTCAAGCTCCACAAATTTGGGATTTTTTTGTTGTTGTGAAAAACAACATCCCCACTTGCCCAAGTGATGCTAAATTGCTTGCTGATGACGGTGATTATCAGTTACGAAAAGTTGAAATCCCATTCTGAAGAGTCCGGTGTAGGTGTAGGTGAACTGAAGGAGTAAGCTAGAACTGTGTTAAACTCTAGTCTAGTAGTAAGGTTCAGTTGCGTTAAGTAAGATCCATATTAGACATACTACGTTCAAAACACCACAATTAGCTAAAGACGATTAACGACTGTGCTTTACTGCACGGTAAATCACAAGCTAGCACAGGCTGAATAATAAGACATCATCTAGATTCAGACTGGAAAAACATGTAAATTCAGTTAAAAATATGTTCCGCCACGTACACTGACATACAACAGTACATCCCCATCTTTTACCCATTACTAGTGTGCATGGTCGCATAGCTAATACTCCCTCCGTTCTAAATTACTCGTCATAGAAATGGATGTATCTAGAACTAAAATACATCTAGATACATCCACACCTGCGACAAGTAATTCGGAACGGAGGGAGTACGATTAAAACATTGATTTGATCAGATGGAAGGGCAGCCGAGATGGATCCTGCCCTGCTGGTTGGAACATTTGAATGCATGAGCGCAGAGCAGCCCTGCCAATGGAGCCAAACACTATCCTGATGCTGATGCATAAGTTTTTTTTTGCATTTAGGTCTTGAATCTATTGGTCTTGTATCTATTGATGCAAACTGAGTATTTTGCAAACATAATGGCAGGGAGACATTTTTGTATATTTATGGCAGGTGTATGTTTGGCCAGTAATCTTATTCAATGCAAGAGACTGCTGATGTACTCACTGATGCAAAAAATATATTAAAATAACTATAATACAGTGCGGTAGTTCAAAGTTCAAACTCCAGACTTCCAGAGGTAGCTGGTAATAAGAGAAGAGAAGGTAAATGAAATTACCTTGATGTTGGCAGAACTCTAGTGGTAGTACTCCCTCCGTCCGGAAATACTTGTCGGAGGAATGGATGTATCTAGACGCATTTTAGTTCTATATACATATATTTTATCCATTCATTGGACAAGTATTTCTGAACGGAGGGAGTAGTAAAATAGAGAGGGTCATGTTTGTGTTCTTTCTTAGCTGGTTGGTTGGTTGGAGACAGGAGGAGGTTGCTGGTTTCGAATTCAGAAATCAGAATCTAGGAGGAACTCACTCGAGAGGAGTCGGAGAATCGCACCGCATCTCGAGAGGAGTCAATTCTTCCTAAGATCAGCCATGAAACTCCAGTAGCAGTAACACATAGTCATCTATCTTTGTTTCTTCCTTGGTTGGCTTGTCGGTTTGCATGCTTTGACTTGAGAAATCAAATTCTGCAGGAGGAAATGGAAATGGAAATCCCAATCTGAATCTTGTGTACTCAAGGATAACAGTGTTAAACTGTAGCAGTAAATTCCTTTCATCGTTTTCCTTTTCCATGGGTTCAGTTGCGTTAACAGTGTTTTCAGAAGAAACGAGGGCCTTTTAACAGTGTTTACTACAAAATCAATTGATATAAAAATGGTAAAGAAATTACCATGAAACTTCAGTAACACAGAGTCATCTGTCTTTGTTTCTTCCCTTGCTGCCTTCTCGGTTGGCATGCTCTGACTTGAGAAATCAAAATTCTAGGAGGAAATCAAGAAGAGTTGGGAGACTTTTGCTTTGTTGAATTTACATCCAAGCACGTTTCTGAATTCTGACAGAAATGTCAATATGCCCAATATGCAAAACAAAGATGCTGGTCGTTGGTAACCACAAAGCTTCACTTCACTTCATAGGACTAGAGGAGAAACAAAACATGTTGTGTTGAAAGAAGATGACAGGGCAGCGCCAGCACATTTATCTTTCGGTATAGTGACAAATTCTTGATCTCCAGAAATCCTGCTATTATCCATGATTGACAAAATTGACAGTCATGTTTATCCAAGTACAACGGGCAGACACTATGCATACAATGCTCTTTGCAGGCATTAATTTCGGATAAAACATTCGATTAAAGCAAAAGGAATCGAGTGAGTGAAGCTCTTTGCAGACTTCAATTTCGGATACTCCTTTTTCTGTAATATCCTTGACTCAAAGGGCTTTGCAATGTATTATCAGTCTAAATACATGGTTGTTGAGCAAAAAAAAAAATCTAACTTGGTTTTGCTTGACATAGAAACAAGGAGCTGAAGGGCTGCGTGGTTGAAAATTCGGTAGGCTACTTGTCATGTCATGCCGGGTCCTATCGAAAAGCTACAATCATAAGAATTCATCAATAACCCCCTTACAATCTCTCAAGAAATAACACAACAGAATTATAATTGCTCCAGGTAATCCGTACAAAAACAACACACACACACCCTAAGCTTGAAGATCCATATGACCGAAGCTTTGTAATAATACCATTGGAGGAGGTGATTTTTAGCAAATAAGAGAACATGCAACTTTTTGAAACCCGACCTGTTCATGAACAGCACCACTGGAAACAAGAACAGAAAAATCAAAGACTGTAAACTCTCCACCGTGGCACCATGCGTGACACAACCCCACCAGCTTCTTCAGCTATCAGTTGAAAAAAGAAATTCATCAAGTAATTATACTAACAAACTCCACAAAGTAAGTTTAGAGCAGGAGAAAAAGAACAATCCTACTCAGTATCAATGAGCAGAAATTTATCGAACTCAAACCAAGACTATGCTAGACAAGTACATTTCAGAATATATGCATCACTTTGATACCTTTTTTTCTATGCAAATTCTACATTTGACTGTAGAAGATGAAATCCCTTGCTTTCAGAAATTAGTTCACAACGGTCCAATGATAGCTTTACCTCTATCAAAACATTCAACCTAAATTATGAGAATCCAGAAATATACGAATTGCCGGGCGAAATCACTGTTTTGACCTTTTCTGGATACTTCAGCACGATTTGACCCTGTTCTTAAAAAAAATTCGCATCTGACCTTTTTCCATAGCGCCTTCAACAGGGGCGCTATGTGTAACTCTATAGCGCCGTAACTCGTGGTGTTGTGCCTATGACAGCGTGGCACAGCCGGGCCCAGGTGCTGCTCGTATAGCGCCTCGGCGTCAGGCGCTATGGTCCTTAGATAGCGCCTCCAGTAGGGGCGCTATGCCCTATTGACATCGGCTTCAGTCAGCTCACTCGCTCCCAGCCAGCCGCCCACTTCCACCTAGAACAGAGCAACAGGACACAGCGGCGGCTCCCTTCTCCCCCTCTCAAATCTCCATCAAAATCGACCAGATCTGAAGAATTTTTCCATGGATTTCGTCCCACATCTATCCCTAAAGGTATTCTCCTCCAATCCCCCCAAATTTCATCTGAAAAAATCATCATTTTGGCTCTATTTTTGCATGTTTAAATGAAACCCTAGTTCATCATGTTTTTCGAAAATTGTACGAATCGATCCCAGCCGTAGTGAAGGAGCATTGTTCTTACTTGTTCGTGAGCAAGTAAAACTGGTAATCTGGAAGTAGATAAATAAAATTTACACAAAAAAAATCCTTTTCAATCCCTTTATGCAGCAGCCCGTGACCAACCTGAAGAATTTTGCAGATATTTAGTACCATCTCTCTTTGCGGGTCCCATCACTATTTCCTTGGGTAATTTGTATGGCTGCCATTTCATTTAGTTGTCTGTTACTTGTGTGAGTTCAGAGGTTATACTCTTTCCATTGGCACATTCTGACCATTGTAACAGTTAATCAGTCAATTCTCGTTTTGTTAGCCCGTGACACATTTGTAGAAGGCACCAATGCATGGCAGACCGGTAGTTGCTTAGTATCAGATTCAAGTGTCTTATCAAGTGGAGCCGACCAAATAGTTTAGCAGGTAGAATGTTCCTTAGTTTTTTACTTCAAATTATGATCTTACTTACTGTACTGTTACAATGTATAAACTTTAATACATTGACAAGTTGACAGCTTGATCCTGCTTGTGGAATGCATTCTCGCATACACATTTCATAGTAGATGGTACATTCTCGCATACACTTTTGGCGCACTAATTGTTTTTTCCCGAATACGTAGGATGACACTTCTCAGTGAGCATTACGATAAGAATCACCGTGGGCGACTTATGGCGGAGGAGAGGCAGGTGATACATATTGATAATGCTAGTTCATATTCTTAGTTTAATGGACCTATAATGTTCTAACTTGTATTTTTGCAGGTCTTTTTTCCACTACGCTTGAGGGCTCACGAAGCTTCATCCAATAAGATGAAATACGATGAGCGGTATACACGGTACATCGAGAGGCTAGGACTCCTTCCATTCATCCAGCTTGTCACTCGGTCGACGCCAAACATGAACCCTTGTGCTATCACCGCGCTTGTTGACCGATGGAAGCCGGAGACACACAGTTTTCACCTCCGAACCGGGGAGATGACCGTGACTCTTCAGGATGTTTCGATGATCCTTGCACTTCCCATCGAGGGAATTCCTGTCTGTTTTAGCACTGATGCTGCTAACCGGCGCGATAGGATGTTTGACCTTATCGGTGCGGTTCCTGCAGTGCCGGATGACCCAACTAAATACAGAGTCCCCGCTGGTGCGACTTATGTTTGGATCGCAGAACATTTTAGCCAGTGCCCCGGCGATGCTAGTGAGGAAATGTTCAAACAGTATACATGTGCATACTTGTGGTATGTGATCTCAAGGACTCTTTTTGCTGACGGTGGTGGCAGGACCGCTCCGTGGATGTGGCTGAAGGCGTTATCTGGTTGGGATAGTAAACAGAGCTGGGGTTCAGCGGCACTGGCCTACTTGTACCGTCAGGTAATCAATTGTACATATTTTTCTTTCAATATTACATCTCCAAACATTCTCTAATCGTCCCGTGCGTGCCTCTATGTGCAGTTGGATGAGGCGTGTTGTAGGCACAAAGATGATGCCAGCATTGGTGGTCCGTTGGTCCTACTTTCGGTTTGGATGTGGGAACACTTTTCAGTTGGACGGCCGAAAGTGATCCGTTACGGCGCTTGGGACGATCATGATAACCCGCTACGACAGCCTACATGGGGGTACAAGTGGGACAAGGTTTCGGAGTTCAACGGCGACCAAAAGAGAATGTACATAGACTACACCAATGAGTTTGACGCGCTAACCGCCGAGCAGGTAATAACTGCTATGTCAAAAATAGTTATCATTTGCTTGGTTCCATTGATATGCATACTTCTTTTTTTCTTAGCATTATTTTCATGTCTTGCTTAGCAATTTTTTCTATTGGCTCCCTGCTTGTACTATGTTGTAGGTGACATGGCAGCCATATGGACCGCAGGACAATTTCGCTTTCATCCTCGATTTCCAGTTGAACCCGAAATGCACAGAGGAATCACATCTTTGGCAGATGCGGTGCCCATTGATATGCTTATATGCAGTCGAGCACCACCTTCCACAACGTGTGATGAGTCAATTTGGGTTATTTCAGGATACACCACCGGAGTGGAAGGACACGAATATCGTGATTCACGGGTGAGAGAGTGCATCTTCTGTCATTAGCATTGTAAACTATTTCAGGCGACTAATACTTATGATTGTTAATATGAAGCTTGGACAAAATGAAGCAGAAGAAGATCAAGAACTGGGAGTCATATCATGAAAAGTACATCAAGAAGTGGAATTACTTGGTGAAGGTGGCTAATAATAACAGACAAGTACATCGCCAAGTGCATGATGAAGCTGCATTTTACAAATATCTTCAATGGTTTCTTAGCGAGTCTCGTGTGGAGTTATGCCCGCCGGCTTATGATGAGAGCATATTGTTGGGGATCGTAGCAGAATTTTAAAATTTTCTACGCATCACCAAGATCAATCTATGGAGTTATCTAGCAACGAGAGAGAGGAGTGCATCTACATACCCTTGTAGATCGCGAGCGGAAGCGTTCAAGTGAACGGGGTTGATGGAGTCGTACTCGTCGTGATCCAAATCACCGATGACCGAGCGCCGAACGGACGGCACCTCCGCGTTCAACACACGTACGGAGCAGCGACGTCTCCTCCTTCTTGATCCAGCAAGGGGGAAGGAGAGGTTGATGGAGATCCAGCAGCACGACGGCGTGGTGGTGGAAGTAGCGGGGATCCCGGCAGGGCTTCGCCAAGCGCAAGCGGGAGGAAGAGGTGTCACGGGAGGGAGAGGGAGGCGCCAGGGGCTAGGGTACTGCTGCCCTCCCTCCCCCCACTATATATAGGGGCCTTGGGGGGGCGCCGGCCCTGGGAGATCCCATCTCCAAGGGGGGGGGGGCGGCGGCCAAGGGGGTGGCTTCCCCCCCAAGCCAAGTGGGGGGCGCCCCCACCCCTAGGGTTTCCAACCCTAGGCGCAGGGGAGGCCCAAGGGGGGGGGGGCGCACCAGCCCACCAGGGGCTGGTTCCCCTCCCACTTCAGCCCATGGGGCCCTCCGGGATAGGTGGCCCCACCCGGTGGACCCCCGAGACCCTTCCGGTGGTCCCGGTACAATACCGATAACCCCCGAAACTTTCCCGGTGGCCGAAACTGGACTTCCTATATATAATTCTTCACCTCCGGACCATTCCGGAACTCCTCGTGACGTCCGGGATCTCTTCCGGGACTCCGAACAACTTTCGGGTTACCGCATACTAATATCTCCACAACCCTAGCGTCACCGAACCTTAAGTGTGTAGACCCTACGGGTTCGGGAGACATGCAGACATGACCGAGACGACTCTCCGGTCAATAACCAACAGCGGGATCTGGATACCCATGTTGGCTCCCACATGTTCCACGATGATCTCATCGGATGAACCACGATGTCGAGGATTCAATCCATCCCGTATACAATTCCCTTTGTCAATCGGTACGTTACTTGCCCGAGATTCGATCGTCGGTATCCCAATACCTCGTTCAATCTCGTTACCGGCAAGTCACTTTACTCGTACCGTAACGCATGATCCCGTGACCAACCACTTGGTCACTTTGAGCTCATTAAGATGATGCATTACCGAGTGGGCCCAGAGATACCTCTCCGTCATACGGAGTGACAAATCCCAGTCTCGATCCATGTCAACCCAATAGACACTTTCAGAGATACCTGTAGTGTACCTTTATAGTCACCCAGTTACGTTGTGACGTTTGGTACACCCAAAGCACTCCTACGGCATCCGGGAGTTACACGATCTCATGGTCTAAGGAAAAGATACTTGACATTGGAAAAGCTCTAGCAAACGAACTACACGATCTTTGTGCTATGCTTAGGATTGGGTCTTGTCCATCACATCATTCTCCTAATGATGTGATCCCGTTATCAATGACATCCAATGTCCATAGTCAGGAAACCATGACTATTTGTTGAACAACGAGCTAGTCAACTAGAGGCTTACTAGGGACATGTTGTGGTCTATGTATTCACACATGCATTACGATTTCCGGATAACACAATTATAGCATGAACAATAGACAATTATCATGAACAAAGAAATATAATAATAACCATTTTATTATTGCCTCTAGGGCATATTTCCAACAGTCTCCCACTTGCACTAGAGTCAATAATCTAGTTACAATGTGATGAATCGAACACCCATAGAGTTCTGGTGTTGATCATGTTTTGCTCTAGGGAGAGGTTTAGTCAACGGATCTGCTACATACAGGTCCGTATGTACTATACAAATATCTACGTCTCCATTTTGAACACTTTCACGAATGGAGTTGAAGTGACGCTTGATATGCCTGGTCTTCCTGTGAAACCTGGGCTCCTTGGCAAGAGCAATAGCTCTAGTGTTGTCATAGAAGAGAGTCATCGGGCCCGACGCATTGGGAATCACCCCTAGGTCGGTAATGAACTCCTTCATCTAGACTGCTTCTTGTGCTGCCTCTGAGGCCGCCATGTACTCCGCTTCACATGTAGATCCCGCCACGACGCTTTGCTTGCAACTGCACCAGCTTACTGCCCCTCCATTCAAAATATACACGTATCCGGTTTGTGACTTAGAGTCATCCAGATCTGTGTCGAAGCTAGCATCAACGTAACCCTTTACGATGAGCTCTTCGTCACCTCCATAAACAAGAAACATATCCTTAGTCCTTTTCAGGAACTTCAGGATATTCTTGACCGCTGTCCAGTGTTCCATGCCGGGATTACTTTGATACCTTCCTACCAAACTTACGGCAAGGTTTACATCCGGTCTGGTACACAGCATGGCATACATAATAGACCCTATGGCCGAGGCATAGGGGATGACACTCATCTTTTCTATCTTCTGCCGTGGTCGGGCATTGAGCCGTGCTCAATTGCACACCTTGCAATACAGGCAAGAACCCCTTCTTGGACTGATCCATATTGAACTTCTTCAATATCTTGTCAAGGTACGTACTCTGTGAAAGACCAATGAGGCGTCTTGATCTATCTCTATAGATCTTGATGCCTAATATATAAGCAGCTTCTCCAAGGTCCTTCATTGAAAAACACTTATTCAAGTAGGCCTTTATACTTTCCAAGAATTCTATATCATTTCCCATCAACAGTATGTCATCCACATATAATATGAGAAATGCTACAGAGCTCCCACTCACAGGCTTCTCCATAAGTCTGTGTAAACCCAAACGCTTTGATCATCTCATCAGATCGAATGTTCCAACTCCGAGATGCTTGCACCAGCCCATAGATGGAGCGCTGGAGCTTGCATACCTTGTTAGCATTCTTAGGATCGACAAAACCTTCCGGCCGCATCATATACAGTTCTTCCTTAAGATGGCCGTTAAGGAATGCCGTTTTGACGTCCATTTGCCATATCTCATAATCATAGTATGCGGCAATTGCTAACATGATTCGGACGGACTTCAGCTTCGCTACGGGTGAGAAAGTCTCATCGTAGTCAACCCCTTGAACTTGTCGATAACCCTTAGCGACAAGTCGAGCCTTATAGATGGTAACATTACCATCCGCGTCCGTCTTCTTCTTAAAGATCCATTTATTTTCTATGGCTCGCCGATCATCGGGCAAGTCAGTCAAAGTCCATACTTCGTTTTCATACATGGATCCTATCTCGGATTGCATGGCTTCAAGCCATTTGTTGGAACCTGGGCCCGCCATTGCTTCTTCATAGTTCGAAGGTTCACCGTTGTCTAACAACATGATTTCTAGGACAGGGTTGCCATACCACTCTGGTGTGGAACGTGTCCTCGTGCACCTACGAAGTTCAGTAGTAACTTGATCCGAAGTACCTTGATCATCATCATTTGCTTCCTCTCTAGTCAGTCCAGGCACCACAGGAACATCTTCCTGAGCTGCGCTACTTTCCGGTTCAAGAGGTAGTACTTCATCAAGTTCCACTTTCCTCCCACTTACTTCTTTCGAGAGAAACTCTTTCTCCAGAAAGGACCCGTTCTTGGCAACAAAGATCTTGCCTTCGGATCTGAGGTAGAAGGTATACCCAATGGTTTCCTTAGGGTATCCTATGAAGACGCATTTCTCCGACTTGGGTTCGAGCTTTTCAGGTTGAAGTTTCTTGACAGAAGCATCGCATCCCCAAACTTTTAGAAACGACAGCTTAGGTTTCTTCCCAAACCATAATTCATACGGTGTCGTCTCAACGGATTTCGACGGAGCCCTATTTAAAGTGAATGCGGCAGTCTTAAAGCATAGCCCCAAAATGAGAGCGGTAGATCGGTAAGAGACATCATAGATCGCACCATATCTAATAGAGTGCGATTACGACGTTCGGACACACCGTTTCGCTGAGGTGTTCCAGGCGGCGTGAGTTGTGAAACTATTCCACATTTCCTTAAGTGCGTACCAAATTCGTGACTTAAATATTCTCCCCCACGATCTGATCGTAAGAACTTTATCTTTCTGTCACGTTGATTCTCAACCTCACTCTGAAATTCCTTGAACTTTTCAAAGGTCTCAGACTTGTGTTTCATTAGGTAGACATACCCATATCTACTCAAGTCATCAGTGAGAGTGAGAACATAATGATAGCCTCCGCGAGCCTCAACACTCATTGGACCGCACACATCGGTATGTATGATTTGTAGGAGATATGCCCTAGAGGCAATAATAAATGATATTATTTATCTCCGAGTTCATAATTATGTTTATGTTCCATGCTATAACTGCTATGGTTCTCGAGTCTGCAATAACCACGAGGCTCGGAGGAAGACTCATATGCACGTGTGGAATAATAAACGGTAAAATGTATTCCTAGTCTGGCCTCTAAGACTAGCTCAAGTGTTGCATGATGGTTATGTTTTCCTGATCATGGGCATGTCTATGTCAGCAACCTTGAGGGCATAATGTTAAGAGAACATTTGTGTTGAATCGACCCGGCATGATGTTATGCTATGAGATTCATTCGTCACAAGTTTATTGGTACATAACACAGAGATGGTTAACGTTTGCATGATTCCTTAGACCATGAGAGTATCGAGTTTCTTCATGCTTGCTTCATGAACTTTGGGGTTTGTTAAACGTCATCCGTAATTGGGTGGCTATTACGGCGGCTTACGGGTTCATGGAAAAGTGTGTCAAGTAACTTGATAGCTCAAGATTGGGATTTGCTCCTCCGACGATGGAGAGATATCTCTGGGCCCTCTCGGTGTTACGGTATCCATCATCGTCTGGCCAGACACTTTGTGATTTGATCACGGGGATGCCGGAACACGATAACGAGAAAAGAGAACAATACCGGTAACGAGGTAACTAGCATAGTGGACAAGTTGTTGATCCACGGGAATGCCAACATGTCTCACCTCGGGTATTTGTAACATATCGCGAAGCAACAGGAATAGCACACGGCAACTGGAGGTTCACTCGAATATTTATTCGTGTGGGTATAGGGGTCAATATGGGTGTCCACGGCTCCGATGTTGATCATTGATCGGAAGGGGTTCCGGGTCATGTCTATACTTCACCGAACCTATAGGGTCACACACTTAAGGGTCATCTATCTGCTGAATACTAGACAGGGAGTCTGAGAGAAAATCACCGAAAAAGTTTCGGACACCGAAAAGTTTCGGACAGCGGAATCGTACCGCAGAGAGAGGTCATCGGATAAGTTTCGATGATACCGAAAAGTTGTTTCGGGATACACCATTAAGTCAAATTGGTTTCGGCACATGCCTGATAATTCTTGGAGGATGCCAGAATCATTCTGGAAGCTTTTTGGAATTTTCTGAGATAAAAACCGGAAATGTTCTGGAGCTGCCGGAGCCACATCAGATGCGTTTCGCAGATGAAAATCACTAAAACCGGAATTGTTTCGGAACGCGTTGAAAATCATTTTAGTGGGTACTGGAAATGTTCTTAGCCCACATAAATATTTTCAGTTCGATCAGACGCTGAAAAATGTCGTCGTGAATAGTGAAAATCAGCTTTATGGTTACTTTATGGAAAGCCACCTTTTGGGGCTTTGCTCCAAAAGATCTTGGGGATGACATGGATGGATAGGAGCCATTTTTTGGGCCCCTCATGAGGGTGTGGCCGGCCACATGGGGTATCCCCCCTTGGGGACCCTCTTGTTCCTTGGTTTCACTCCTAGGTCCTTGTGGAAGGACTTCATTCATGTGCATTTTGGGTTTTTTGTGAAACTACCCTACCCCCTTGGGATTTCCTATAAATAGAGGTGGAGGGGCAGCCCTCCACACTCATCCCTTGCTCTCATACACATGCCATGCATTATCTGGCTTCTTCTCTCCCTCCCACGAAAAGAGTTTCGTAGAGCCGTAAGGCTGTCTGGGTTCCGGCAGGAACTAGTTCTGGACGGCGAAGCCCTGCCGGATAGATGACACCGTATGTGTGCAACTCTGTAGAGAGATCGTAGTTTCGGTCTTAGTTCGTGAGTGCCTCCCGAAGGGCTGTCCGTGTGACCGTCCGAGTTTCGAAGGTCCTCCCGAAGGGCTGTCCGAGTGACCGTTCGAGTTTCGAAGGTCCTCCCGAAGGGCTGTCCGCGACACCGTCCGGGGGGCTGTTCGACCGCCTCCTGGAGGGCTGTCTGAGGAGCAGATGAGGGTATACATCCTCGCGGTTGGGAGGTTGTAAATCCTAGCTGCGGGGATCTGCACCGCCGATCGTCATCGACTCTACTTCCCGCTGCACTACGAGTCGGTAACGAAAAAGATCAAACCATGTATGCAGTCTCCATAGTGGTCCTGGGCTGGTGCGTGGGTCGGAAATTTTTTGTTTTCTGCTGCGTTCCCCTACAGTGGCATCAAGAGCCGTGCTATGCGTAGATGCAGGTTTCGATCTAGAATACATGGAGATGTATGCGTATTGCATAATATAATTAGGTAGTAGATGAGATCTATTGCTGAAAATTATTTATGCGGGTGACAGATGAAATCTGTTACCCGAGGTTCTTGTTGCTTCCCTAGAATTTGCGTTTGCTCAATCTCGAGACACCATGGTGGAATTTGACAAAGTTCTGGCAATCCGTGATCCTGATTGATCATGGAAGTGCTATCAGTTCTTTGGGTTCTGCCGTAGTCAAAAGAAAGATGAAATTCGCAGATGAAAGGGCATTGCAGATATTATCTGCATGGGGGTCATGCGTATGACGAAGTTTAGTATGGGGCTCGAGATTTAATTATCTCGTGTTTCATACACCCCGAGATGTTAATGTAGCAACTTGAATAATCATACTTGATGATAAAACGTTGGTAGCTGCGGTTTAAGTCAAAACCTTAGAAGCCACGTAAAATAAAATTTTGCATAAACCTATTAGAGGCGTCTAACTTGGTATTGCAGGATGTGCATGTGATGTGGTATAGCAGTGCTCATACTAATTCGATTATGTATGAGATGACTATATGATGTAATTTGATTAACATGACCTGCGTGTCATGATTCGGCATGATGGCTGGAGCCATATGATTGCACTTTAATGACCTGCGTGTCAACCTTGTTGTAATGCATTATTTTGTTAGCTATAGAGATAGCAATATTATCTGGTGCATCAACAAGGTGGTGGCAATCTTCGCGAAGGTGAACACCGACGCGAATGCCGAAGACGAAGAAATGAAATACTTCTCCGTCAGAAAGGGCTATACCATATCATGCTATTATGAATTGCCTGAGATGTTTATCCCTTATGATGCACCCTTCTTGATTGCGCGGTAGTCGCTTTTATTAGGGTGATCTCTCACTTAAAATATCAAGTAGTTAGTGTTCTCCCAAGTGTAGCACCGTCACGGCACCTATCTTTTCGGGGTGCGCCATGGATGCATGGGTACGAACGACTAGAGAAGTGTGAGGCGGGTGAGGTCAGACCTCGCAGCAAGATCACTTGGTTGTCTTGACGTTCATGGCAGGATCGTCCTGAGCTCGGAACACATGCATCGAAAGATGAGCAAGAGTCACATAGAGATGTGATCGGCAAGTTGGCCTACCGATTAAAATTCCCGTTATGAGATGATGATTCTATGGCGATGAATTGAAGTCTGGATCTTGTATCACTCAAAATTAATTGTGAGAGATATTGATTTGAGTGGGAGCGCACTGTTGAATTAACATGTTTAATTCTCAGTGCAATTAATTATGAACACTGTCTAAGTGTTTCTTGCAAAATAGTTGTAGAATAATGGTTCGCGTTTCCACCTTCCCTATTAAAATTGAATAACTGTTAAATATCTGGTTAAAACTTTACGATTGGTAACGTAATATGAGGATTGTCCTCAAAAGTGCCGAGAAGGACTTTGTCCTATCGCATGCTTTCCGTATCCTCCCGCTAAAGCTATGGATCATGTGACTCTCGTCCTTTGATCCAAAAGCTATAATTCCGTTTCAGTCAAGTGCAATATGTTTGCTTCCATGAAACCCAAACTTCGAAAGTTGGGATAGTTATATGATATTCATGGAACTGAAAATTATTTTCAGATACAAACAAAGTAATGTTTGTTTGCAAGTATTAGTAAAAGTGTTTACTATGCATTTGACTGTTGGGAAAGGGATCCAGAAGAACGCCTGTCATATAATGAAAGGTGAATAAAACAACAACTTAAAGATAAAGGAAGTGTCCAAAGGGTGTTAGTATGACTTACACGCCTAGGAAGTCCGGGGCTAATGCCACTCTTAAGTTGGGTGCTTCTTCTGAGAGTAGGAGAAATACTAAAAGTTAAACTGCTAGAAGTATAAAGGCAAAAGGAAAGAAGACTGGAATATCTAGCTCATGTATGAATGTCATACA
This sequence comes from Aegilops tauschii subsp. strangulata, assembly GCF_002575655.3. Classification (NCBI taxonomy): domain Eukaryota; kingdom Viridiplantae; phylum Streptophyta; class Magnoliopsida; order Poales; family Poaceae; genus Aegilops; species Aegilops tauschii. The sequence goes on along the minus strand of NC_053040.3, from coordinate 30,244,970 downwards.
AGTTTTTGATGTATAGAAGGCTGGTCAAAGATATAGTTCTTGCGAATTATGGTTAAACATGTTAATCACTAATTCTTGGGTATTGTGAGTTCATCACAAAATGCCCGCTCGATTGCAGTCTGTTGCAACTCGATGTAAGAACTACTATGGCATGAAAGACTAGCTAGAAATGAGGTTAAGGTATACACATGGAACATAGTAAATGTTACTATACCTTCCATCGGTGTATTGCCGTCTGTATTTATTTTCATAATTCATTTAGAGTTTTACAAACTCTATCCCATTGCATAAGGCATCTTGCAAGAAGGTTGTTCATAAGAGAACTTTTTATGTTCGATGTTATGAATAACACAAGGGCCATACTTTCATTATGAATGAGATGTATGTTATGAATATTGATAATAATACAATACCTCTGGGTTTACTTTTCATAATTCATTTTAGAGTTTCATACACTCTAGCCCATTGCACAATGTTTGTTGCAAAAGAGTTGTTCATAAAAACAACAATTGTTGTTAAGTATTATGAATAACATAAGGGCCATACTACCATCATCGATGGGACGTATGTTATGAATATTGAGGGTAATATGATACATCCATAACACTGACGCTAAATGTCGCAAGACTAAAAGAATACCACACAAGTGTGGCACTACATTTGGTCACATTGGAGAAACCCGCATGGAAAATTCCATTATGATGGATTTTGAAGTCTTTTTGATTTTGAATCATCTGACACTTGCAACTTTCCTCCGAAAAGTGAAGTGACTAAAATACCGTTCACAGGCCATAAGGAACGAACAACAAACTTATTAGTGATCATACATTTGATGTGTGTAGTCCGATAAGTGTTGTTAGTGGTGGATTTATTTATCTTCAGAAATGACTCAAGTAGATATATGGATATTTACTTGATGAGACGTAAGTCTGGATCTTTTGAAATCATTCGAAAGGTTCTCAAAAATGAAGTAGAAGTTATTGTAACAAGAAAATTATGTTTCTGCAATTTGATTGCACAAAGGAATATTTGAGTTACATGTTTAGCGAATGTCTGATGAGTTGTGAAAGGGGTTTCATAACTTGCACCTCCCGGAACACCACTGCAAGTGGAAAGTCTGTGGAGATGTAATCAAACCATTTATGACATGGTAAGGTCAAAGATGACATAAATAAATTTGCCATTATCCCTTTTAAAGTGATGCTTTAGAGACTGCGGCTTTTACACTGAAAAGAGTTACATCGGGTCTGTTGAAATGAAGCCATGGTATGGTACGCCCAACCATGTTATATCTTTTCTTAACATTTGGAATATGGGGCTTGTGTAAAAGGTTACAAACCTATTCCAAATCAGACAAGTGCTACTTTGTAGGTTATACCAAAATGTTGGGTATTCCTCCCTCACTATACCGAGGCAAATAGTTTTGCCGCGAAACGGTGTGCTTTTAAAGAGAATGGTTCTTTCAAAAAGGTGAGTGGGAGAATAGTGCAACTCGACGAGATAAATAGTATCTAAGTCATCAGATCAAAGGAAAGAGACCTTGGAAGTAATTCCAGAGTTTCCTACTGCGACTGATACGGAAGTCTCTACAATAAAATGTATGAACTTCGGTCGAACTTGCAGCTGAACCACGTAGGCAAGGCTCGTGCAAACCTCTCAGGTGCGCAAACGAGATATTGTTGTTAGACAACATTATACCTACGATACACAAGGAAGCGTTGATGGGCCCTGACTCCGGAATTGGCTAAATGCCAATACAACCCAAGTTGGTTTCCATATAAGTGATTCAAGATTAAAACCTTGATACACCTTTCGGAAGACTTAGAGTCTAACGAATATTTATGGAACTTAAAACTGATATGGATAAAAATGTTTTATCCAAAAGCTCGACTTGTTGAAATAACAAGTTCAAGAGTTGACTACGATGAGGTTGTTTTCATCGTAGCGATGCTTAAAGTCGGTTCGGGTTGAACTAGCAATTAATACATATTTCAATCATGAGATATGAAACATGGATGATAAAAGGATTTCCATCTGATGGAAATGAAAGCTAGGACTTGTATATGATACAGTCCAAAGTAACTTGTCGATCCAGAGGATGCTAGTAGGTATGCAAACTTCAGAGTTCCAGCAATGGACAGAAGAGAGCAAAATGGAGTTGGAATCTTCGTGTTTTGATGAAATGGTCAAAGGGGTTTTGACTTCATCAATGGGTAACGAAGATGCTTGTAATTCAAGAAAGTAAGTGGGAGCGTAATAATATTTCTAAAAACCTTATGTGCTTGGCACATTGGTAATTGGAAATAAATTTCTTGACACGAATTAGGAATTCATTTGAAAATAGTTTTTCGATGAAGTGCTTAGGCTAAATAGCCTCAATATTAGGCATGATGATCTATGGAGATAGATTTACCTAATGGGGCTAAGCAATGAATACATATTGACAAGATGCTAAAACCTTTTAGCATTTAAAACGCCAAGGAGTGATTCTTGCCAAAGTCACATGGAAGGAGTTTTTGCAAGACTCGGTGTCCCAAAACACTGATGAGTAAAATACATGATGCAGATTCCACACACTTTTGTGGTTGGATTAATCATGTATGTAGAACAACCAGATATGTCCGATACTCCCAAGGTGTTGCGAGTATGGATACTAAAGTGATCAAAGTACTGATCGTGGGACAACAATGAAAGATGTCATTGAGTACTAGAGTAAGTACTGATGATATGTTTTCTTGCAAGCGGAGATCATGAAGAGTTCGTTGTAAAATGTTACATCGATAGTCTTCATCTTTTCACCGTGCGATTTTCGATTTAAGTTAAGGGTTTTGTGTAACACACAATGTGGTGGCACAGTTAGTTGGAACTTGTTCAAACTAGTTACTGTGGCGAATTCTATAACAAGGGCTAAGTATGTTGACGCTTTAGAAGCGATAAAGAAGATGTTGAATCATATAGTTCATTCATGAACTTAGTATAGTTCCAAGATGGCTTTTGACAATGGGACACTACTGCAGGTAGTTGCTCCATAACTCAGTCTGAGGAATCCAGGTTCGACCTGTGATTCACATACATACAAAGCCAAGTCCACACAAAATATGAATTTTTGTGAAAACGTGAAAACGCGAGGACATGCAAAGATACACACGGAACTGAAGTCGTCAGATCCGTTGGACATCAGGCTATACCACAAGCGAAGCATATTTACACCGGTGTGCCACAGGTGTAAAGTGCATTAGCATTAACTAGATTATTGACTCTAGTGCAAGTGGGAGTCTGTAGGAGATATGCCCTAGAGGCAATAATAAATGATATTATTTATCTCCGAGTTCATAATTATGTTTATGTTCCATGCTATAACTGCTATGGTTCTCGAGTCTGCAATAACCACGAGGCTCGGAGGAAGACTCATATGCACGTGTGGAATAATAAACGGTAAAATGTATTCCTAGTCTGGCCTCTAAGACTAGCTCAAGTGTTGCATGATGGTTATGTTTTCCTGATCATGGGCATGTCTATGTCAGCAACCTTGAGGGCATAATGTTAAGAGAACATTTGTGTTGAATCGACCCGGCATGATGTTATGCTATGAGATTCATTCGTCACAAGTTTATTGGTACGTAACACAGAGATGGTTAACGTTTGCATGATTCCTTAGACCATGAGAGTATCGAGTTTCTTCATGCTTGCTTCATGAACTTTGGGGTTTGTTAAACGTCATCCGTAATTGGGTGGCTATTACGGCGGCTTACGGGTTCATGGAAAAGTGTGTCAAGTAACTTGATAGCTCAAGATTGGGATTTGCTCCTCCGACGATGGAGAGATATCTCTGGGCCCTCTCGGTGTTACGGTATCCATCATCGTCTGGCCAGACACTTTGTGATTTGATCACGGGGATGCCGGAACACGATAACGAGAAAAGAGAACAATACCGGTAACGAGGTAACTAGCATAGTGGACAAGTTGTTGATCCACGGGAATGCCAACATGTCTCACCTCGGGTATTTGTAACATATCGCGAAGCAACAGGAATAGCACACGGCAACTGGAGGTTCACTCGAATATTTATTCGTGTGGGTATAGGGGTCAATATGGGTGTCCACGGCTCCGATGTTGATCATTGATCGGAAGGGGTTCCGGGTCATGTCTATACTTCACCGAACCTATAGGGTCACACACTTAAGGGTCATCTATCTGCTGAATACTAGACAGGGAGTCTGAGAGAAAATCACCGAAAAAGTTTCGAACACCGAAAAGTTTCGGACAGCGGAATCGTACCGCAGAGAGAGGTCATCGGATAAGTTTCGATGATACCGAAAAGTTGTTTCGGGATACACCATTAAGTCAAATTGGTTTCGGCACATGCCTGATAATTCTTGGAGGATGCCAGAATCATTCTGGAAGCTTTTTGGAATTTTCTGAGATAAAAACCGGAAATGTTCTGGAGCTGCCGGAGCCACATCAGATGCGTTTCGCAGATGAAAATCACTAAAACCGGAATTGTTTCGGAACGCGTTGAAAATCATTTTAGTGGGTACTGGAAATGTTCTTAGCCCACATAAATATTTTCAGTTCGATCAGACGCTGAAAAATGTCGTCGTGAATAGTGAAAATCAGCTTTATGGTTACTTTATGGAAAGCCACCTTTTGGGGCTTTGCTCCAAAAGATCTTGGGGATGACATGGATGGATAGGAGCCATTTTTTGGGCCCCTCATGAGGGTGTGGCCGGCCACATGGGGTATCCCCCCTTGGGGACCCTCTTGTTCCTTGGTTTCACTCCTAGGTCCTTGTGGAAGGACTTCATTCATGTGCATTTTGGGTTTTTTGTGAAACTACCCTACCCCCTTGGGATTTCCTATAAATAGAGGTGGAGGGGCAGCCCTCCACACTCATCCCTTGCTCTCATACACATGCCATGCATTATCTGGCTTCTTCTCTCCCTCCCACGAAAAGAGTTTCGTAGAGCCGTAAGGCTGTCTGGGTTCCGGCAGGAACTAGTTCTGGACGGCGAAGCCCTGCCGGATAGATGACACCGTATGTGTGCAACTCTGTAGAGAGATCGTAGTTTCGGTCTTAGTTCGTGAGTGCCTCCCGAAGGGCTGTCCGTGTGACCGTCCGAGTTTCGAAGGTCCTCCCGAAGGGCTGTCCGAGTGACCGTTCGAGTTTCGAAGGTCCTCCCGAAGGGCTGTCCGCGACACCGTCCGGGGGGCTGTTCGACCGCCTCCTGGAGGGCTGTCTGAGGAGCAGATGAGGGTATACATCCTCGCGGTTGGGAGGTTGTAAATCCTAGCTGCGGGGATCTGCACCGCCGATCGTCATCGACTCTACTTCCCGCTGCACTACGAGTCGGTAACGAAAAAGATCAAACCATGTATGCAGTCTCCATAGTGGTCCTGGGCTGGTGCGTAGGTCGGAAAATTTTTGTTTTCTGCTGCGTTCCCCTACATGATTTCCAATAAGTTGGTTGCTCGCTCCATTTTTCCGGAGAACAGAGTCTTGGTCATCTTACCCATGAGGCATGGTTCGGACATGTCAAATGATTCGTAATCAAGAGACTCCAAAAGTCCATCTGCATGGAGCTTCTTCATGCGCTTGACACCAATGTGACCAAGGCGGCAGTGCCACAAGTATGTGGGACTATCGTTATCAACTTTACATCTTTTGGTATTCACACTATGAATATGTGTAACATCACGTTCGAGATTCATTAAGAATAAACCATTGACCAGCGGGGCATGACCATAAAACATATCTCTCATATAAATAGAACAACCATTATTCTCGGATTTAAATGAGTAGCCATCTCGCATTGACCAGCTTGGTTTTCTCTAGGAACGCGTTGAAGTCGAGGGCTACGTGGGTCATTTGATCTACAAGACATATTGTAAAGATTTTAGACTAAGTTCATGATAATTAAGTTCATCTAATCAAATTATTCAATGAACTCCCACTCAGATAGACATCCCTCTAGTCATCTAAGTGAAACATGATCCGAGTCAACTAGGCCGTGTCCGATCATCACGTGAGACGGACTAGTCAACATCGGTGAACATCTTCATGTTGACCGTATCTTCTATACGACTCATGCTCGACCTTTCGGTCTTCCGTGTTCCGAGGCCATGTCTGTATATGCTAGGCTCGTCAAGTCAACCTAAGTGTATTGCGTGTGTAAATCTGGCTTACACCCGTTGTATTCGAACGTTAGAATCTATCACACCCGATCATCACGTGGTGCTTCGAAACAACGAACCTTCGCAACGGTGCACAGTTAGGGGGAACACTTTCTTCAAATTATTATAAGGGATCATCTTATTTACTACCGTCGTACTAAGCAAATAAGAAGCAAAACATGATAAACATCACATGCAATCAAATAGTGACATGATATGACCAATATCATTTTGCTCCTTTGATCTCCATCTTCGGGGCGCCATGATCATCTTCGTCACCGGCATGCCACCTTGATCTCCATCATCATGATCTCCATCATCGTGTCTTCATGAAGTTGTCACGCCAACGATTACTTCTACTTCTATGGCTAATGTGTTTAGCAATAAAGTAAAGTAATTTACATGGCGTTATTCAATGACACGCAGGTCATACAAAAAATAAAGGCAACTCCTATGGCTCCTGCCGGTTGTCATACTCATCGACATGCAAGTCGTGATCCCTATTACAAGAACATGATCAGTCCCATACATCACATATATTTCATTCATCACATCCTTTTGGCCATATCACATCACAAGGCACATGCTGCAAAAACAAGTTAGACGTCCTCTAATTGTTGTTGCATGTTTTTACGTGGCTTCTATAGGTTTCTAGCAAGAACGTTTCTTACCTACGTAAAACCACAACGTGATATGCCAATTTCTATTTACCCTTCATAAGGACCCTTTTCATCGAATCCGATCCGACTAAAGTGGGAGAGACAGACACCCGCTAGCCACCTTATGCAACTAGTGCATGTCAGTCGGTGGAACCTGTCTGACGTAAGCGTACGTCTAAGGTTGGTCCGGGCCGCTTCATCCCACAATGCCACCGAATCAAGATAAGACTAGTAGCGGCAAGTAAATTGACATGATCTACGCCCACAACAATCTTGTGTTCTACTCATGCATAGTAACTACGCATAGACCTAGCTCATGATGCCACTGTTGGGGATCGTAGCAGAATTTTAAAATTTTCTACGCATCACCAAGATCAATCTATGGAGTTATCTAGCAACGAGAGAGAGGAGTGCATCTACATACCCTTGTAGATCGCGAGCGGAAGCGTTCAAGTGAACGGGGTTGATGGAGTCGTACTCGTCGTGATCCAAATCACCGATGACCGAGCGCCGAACGGACGGCACCTCCGCGTTCAACACACGTACGGAGCAGCGACGTCTCCTCCTTCTTGATCCAGCAAGGGGGAAGGAGAGGTTGATGGAGATCCAGCAGCACGACGGCGTGGTGGTGGAAGTAGCGGGGATCCCGGCAGGGCTTCGCCAAGCGCAAGCGGGAGGGAGAGGTGTCACGGGAGGGAGAGGGAGGCGCCAGGGGCTAGGGTACTGCTACCCTCCCTCCCCCCACTATATATAGGGGCCTTGGGGGGCGCCGGCCCTGGGAGATCCCATCTCCAAGGGGGGGGGGCGGCCAAGGGGGTGGCTTCCCCCCCAAGCCAAGTGGGGGGCGCCCCCACCCCTAGGGTTTCCAACCCTAGGCGCAGGGGAGGCCCAAGGGGGGGGGCGCACCAGCCCACCAGGGGCTGGTTCCCCTCCCACTTCAGCCCATGGGGCCCTCCGGGATAGGTGGCCCCACCCGGTGGACCCCCGAGACCCTTCCGGTGGTCCCGGTACAATACCGATAACCCCCGAAACTTTCCCGGTGGCCGAAACTGGACTTCCTATATATAATTCTTCACCTCCGGACCATTCCGGAACTCCTCGTGACGTCCGGGATCTCTTCCGGGACTCCGAACAACTTTCGGGTTACCGCATACTAATATCTCCACAACCCTAGCGTCACCGAACCTTAAGTGTGTAGACCCTACAGGTTCGGGAGACATGCAGACATGACCGAGACGACTCTCCGGTCAATAACCAACAGCGGGATCTGGATACCCATGTTGGCTCCCACATGTTCCACGATGATCTCATCGGATGAACCACGATGTCGAGGATTCAATCAATCCCGTATACAATTCCCTTTGTCAATCGGTACGTTACTTGCCCGAGATTCGATCGTCGGTATCCCAATACCTCGTTCAATCTCGTTACCGGCAAGTCACTTTACTCGTACCGTAACGCATGATCCCGTGACCAACCACTTGGTCACTTTGAGCTCATTATGATGATGCATTACCGAGTGGGCCCAGAGATACCTCTCCGTCATACGGAGTGACAAATCCCAGTCTCGATCCATGTCAACCCAATAGACACTTTCAGAGATACCTGTAGTGTACCTTTATAGTCACCCAGTTACGTTGTGACGTTTGGTACACCCAAAGCACTCCTACGGCATCCGGGAGTTACACGATCTCATGGTCTAAGGAAAAGATACTTGACATTGGAAAAGCTCTAGCAAACGAACTACACGATCTTTGTGCTATGCTTAGGATTGGGTCTTGTCCATCACATCATTCTCCTAATGATGTGATCCCGTTATCAATGACATCCAATGTCCATAGTCAGGAAACCATGACTATCTGTTGATCAACGAGCTAGTCAACTAGAGGCTTACTAGGGACATGTTGTGGTCTATGTATTCACACATGCATTACGATTTCCGGATAACACAATTATAGCATGAACAATAGACAATTATCATGAACAAAGAAATATAATAATAACCATTTTATTATTGCCTCTAGGGCATATTTCCAACAGTCTCCCACTTGCACTAGAGTCAATAATCTAGTTACAATGTGATGAATCGAACACCCATAGAGTTCTGGTGTTGATCATGTTTTGCTCTAGGGAGAGGTTTAGTCAACGGATCTGCTACATACAGGTCCGTATGTACTATACAAATATCTATGTCTCCATTTTGAACACTTTCACGAATGGAGTTGAAGTGACGCTTGATATGCCTGGTCTTCCTGTGAAACCTGGGCTCCTTGGCAAGAGCAATAGCTCTAGTGTTGTCATAGAAGAGAGTCATCGGGCCCGACGCATTGGGAATCACCCCTAGGTCGGTAATGAACTCCTTCATCTAGACTGCTTCTTGTGCTGCCTCTGAGGCCGCCATGTACTCCGCTTCACATGTAGATCCCGCCACGACGCTTTGCTTGCAACTGCACCAGCTTACTGCCCCTCCATTCAAAATATACACGTATCCGGTTTGTGACTTAGAGTCATCCAGATCTGTGTCGAAGCTAGCATCAACGTAACCCTTTACGATGAGCTCTTCGTCACCTCCATAAACAAGAAACATATCCTTAGTCCTTTTCAGGAACTTCAGGATATTCTTGACCGCTGTCCAGTGTTCCATGCCGGGATTACTTTGATACCTTCCTACCAAACTTACGGCAAGGTTTACATCCGGTCTGGTACACAGCATGGCATACATAATAGACCCTATGGCCGAGGCATAGGGGATGACACTCATCTTTTCTATCTTCTGCCGTGGTCGGGCATTGAGCCATGCTCAATTGCACACCTTGCAATACAGGCAAGAACCCCTTCTTGGACTGATCCATATTGAACTTCTTCAATATCTTGTCAAGGTACGTACTCTGTGAAAGACCAATGAGGCGTCTTGATCTATCTCTATAGATCTTGATGCCTAATATATAAGCAGCTTCTCCAAGGTCCTTCATTGAAAAACACTTATTCAAGTAGGCCTTTATACTTTCCAAGAATTCTATATCATTTCCCATCAACAGTATGTCATCCACATATAATATGAGAAATGCTACAGAGCTCCCACTCACAGGCTTCTCCATAAGTCTGTGTAAACCCAAACGCTTTGATCATCTCATCAAATCGAATGTTCCAACTCCGAGATGCTTGCACCAGCCCATAGATGGAGCGCTGGAGCTTGCATACCTTGTTAGCATTCTTAGGATCGACAAAACCTTCCGGCTGCATCATATACAGTTCTTCCTTAAGATGGCCGTTAAGGAATGCCGTTTTGACGTCCATTTGCCATATCTCATAATCATAGTATGCGGCAATTGCTAACATGATTCGGACGGACTTCAGCTTCGCTACGGGTGAGAAAGTCTCATCGTAGTCAACCCCTTGAACTTGTCGATAACCCTTAGCGACAAGTCGAGCCTTATAGATGGTAACATTACCATCCGCGTCCGTCTTCTTCTTAAAGATCCATTTATTTTCTATGGCTCGCCGATCATCGGGCAAGTCAGTCAAAGTCCATACTTCGTTTTCATACATGGATCCTATCTCGGATTGCATGGCTTCAAGCCATTTGTTGGAACCTGGGCCCGCCATTGCTTCTTCATAGTCCGAAGGTTCACCGTTGTCTAACAACATGATTTCTAGGACAGGGTTGCCATACCACTCTGGTGTGGAACGTGTCCTCGTGCACCTACGAAGTTCAGTAGTAACTTGATCCGAAGTACCTTGATCATCATCATTTGCTTCCTCTCTAGTCAGTCCAGGCACCACAGGAACATCTTCCTGAGCTGCGCTACTTTCCGGTTCAAGAGGTAGTACTTCATCAAGTTCCACTTTCCTCCCACTTACTTCTTTCGAGAGAAACTCTTTCTCCAGAAAGGACCCGTTCTTGGCAACAAAGATCTTGCCTTCGGATCTGAGGTAGAAGGTATACCCAATGGTTTCCTTAGGGTATCCTATGAAGACGCATTTCTCCGACTTGGGTTCGAGATTTTCAGGTTGAAGTTTCTTGACATAAGCATCGCATCCCCAAACTTTTAGAAACGACAGCTTAGGTTTCTTCCCAAACCATAATTCATACGGTGTCGTCTCAACGGATTTCGACGGAGCCCTATTTAAAGTGAATGCGGCAGTCTCTAAAGCATAGCCCCAAAATGAGAGCGGTAGATCGGTAAGAGACATCATAGATCGCACCATATCTAATAGAGTGCGATTACGACGTTCGGACACACCGTTTCGCTGAGGTGTTCCAGGCGGCGTGAGTTGTGAAACTATTCCACATTTCCTTAAGTGCGTACCAAATTCGTGACTTAAATATTCTCCCCCACGATCTGATCGTAAGAACTTTATCTTTCTGTCACGTTGATTCTCAACCTCACTCTGAAATTCCTTGAACTTTTCAAAGGTCTCAGACTTGTGTTTCATTAGGTAGACATACCCATATCTACTCAAGTCATCAGTGAGAGTGAGAACATAATGATAGCCTCCGCGAGCCTCAACACTCATTGGACCGCACACATCGGTATGTATGATTTCCAATAAGTTGGTTGCTCGCTCCATTGTTCAGGACAACAGAGTCTTGGTCATCTTACCCATGAGGCATGGTTCGGACGTGTCAAATGATTCGTAATCAAGAGACTCCAAAAGTCCATCTGCATGGAGCTTCTTCATGCGCTTGACACCAATGTGACCAAGGCGGTAGTGCCACAAGTATGTGGGACTATCGTTATCAACTTTACATCTTTTGGTATTCACACTATGAATATGTGTAACATCACGTTCGAGATTCATTAAGAATAAACCATTGACCAGCGGGGCATGACCATAAAACATATCTCTCATATAAATAGAACAACCATTATTCTCGGATTTAAATGAGTAGCCATCTCGCATTAAACGAGATCCTGGTACAATGTTCATGCTCAAAGCTGGCACTAAATAACAATTATTGAGGTTTAAAACTAATCCCGTAGGTAAATGTAGAGGTAGCGTGCCGACGGCGATCACATCGACCTTGGAACCATTCCCGACGCGCATCGTCACCTCGTCCTTCGCCAGTCTCCGCTTATTCCGCAGCTCCTGTTTTGAGTTACAAATATGAGCAACCGCACCGGTATCAAATACCCAGGAGCTACTACGAGTATTGGTAAGGTACACATCAATTACATGTATATCACATATACCTTTGGTGTTGCCGGCCTTCTTGTTTGCTAAGTATTTGTGGCAGTTCCGCTTCCAGTGACCACTTCCCTTGCAATAAAAGCACTCAGTCTCAGGCTTGGGTCCATTCTTTGGCTTCTTCCCGGCAACTGGCTTACCGGGCGCGGCAACTCCCTTGTCGTCCTTCTTGAAGTTCTTCTTACCCTTGCCTTTCTTGAACTTAGTGGTTTTATTCACCATCAACACTTGATGTTCCTTTCTGATCTCCACCTCCGCTGATTTCAGCATTGAATATACCTCAGGAATGTCTTTTCCATCCCCTGCATATTGAAGTTCATCACAAAGCTCTTGTAGCTTGGTGGAAGCGACTGAAGGATTCTGTCAATGACCGCGTCATCCGGGAGATTAGCTCCCAGCTGAGTCAAGCGGTTGTGCAACCCAGACATTTTAAGTATGTGCTCACTGACAGAACTGTTTTCCTCCATCTTACAACTGATGAACTTGTCGGAGACTTCATATCTCTCGACCCGGGCATGAGCTTGGAAAACCATTTTCAGCTCTTCGAACATCTCATATGCTCTGTGTTGCTCAAAACGCTTTTGGAGCCCCGGTTCTAAGCTGTAAAGCATGCCGCACTGAACGAGGGAGTAATCATCAGCACGTGACTTCCAAGCGTTCATAACGTCTTGGTTCTCTGGGATGGGTGCATCACCTAGCGGTGCTTCTAGGACATAATCTTTCTTGGCAGCTATGAGGATGATCCTCAGGTTCCGGACCCGGTCCGTATAGTTGCTGCCATCATCTTTCAGCTTGGTTTTCTCTAGGAACGCGTTGAAGTCGAGGGCTACGTGGGTCATTTGATCTACAAGACATATTGTAAAGATTTTAGACTAAGTTCATGATAATTAAGTTCATCTAATCAAATTATTCAATGAACTCCCACTCAGATAGACATCCCTCTAGTCATCTAAGTGAAACATGATCCGAGTCAACTAGGCCGTGTCCGATCATCACGTGAGACGGACTAGTCAACATCGGTGAACATCTTCATGTTGACCGTATCTTCTATACGACTCATGCTCGACCTTTCGGTCTTCCGTGTTCCGAGGCCATGTCTGTATATGCTAGGCTCGTCAAGTCAACCTAAGTGTATTGCGTGTGTAAATCTGGCTTACACCCGTTGTATTCGAACGTTAGAATCTATCACACCCGATCATCACGTGGTGCTTCGAAACAACGAACCTTCGCAACGGTGCACAGTTAGGGGGAACACTTTCTTCAAATTATTATAAGGGATCATCTTATTTACTACCGTCGTACTAAGCAAATAAGAAGCAAAACATGATAAACATCACATGCAATCAAATAGTGACATGATATGACCAATATCATTTTGCTCCTTTGATCTCCATCTTCGGGGCGCCATGATCATCTTCGTCACCGGCATGCCACCTTGATCTCCATCATCATGATCTCCATCATCGTGTCTTCATGAAGTTGTCACGCCAACGATTACTTCTACTTCTATGGCTAATGTGTTTAGCAATAAAGTAAAGTAATTTACATGGCGTTATTCAATGACACGCAGGTCATACAAAAAATAAAGGCAACTCCTATGGCTCCTGCCGGTTGTCATACTCATCGACATGCAAGTCGTGATCCCTATTACAAGAACATGATCAGTCCCATACATCACATATATTTCATTCATCACATCCTTTTGGCCATATCACATCACAAGGCACATGCTGCAAAAACAAGTTAGACGTCCTCTAATTGTTGTTGCATGTTTTTACGTGGCTTCTATAGGTTTCTAGCAAGAACGTTTCTTACCTACGTAAAACCACAACGTGATATGCCAATTTCTATTTACCCTTCATAAGGACCCTTTTCATCGAATCCGATCCGACTAAAGTGGGAGAGACAGACACCCGCTAGCCACCTTATGCAACTAGTGCATGTCAGTCGGTGGAACCTGTCTGACGTAAGCGTACGTGTAAGGTTGGTCCGGGCCGCTTCATCCCACAATGCCACCGAATCAAGATAAGACTAGTAGCGGCAAGTAAATTGACATGATCTACGCCCACAACAATCTTGTGTTCTACTCATGCATAGTAACTACGCATAGACCTAGCTCATGATGCCACTGTTGGGGATCGTAGCAGAATTTTAAAATTTTCTACGCATCACCAAGATCAATCTATGGAGTTATCTAGCAACGAGAGAGAGGAGTGCATCTACATACCCTTGTAGATCGCGAGCGGAAGCGTTCAAGTGAACGGGGTTGATGGAGTCGTACTCGTCGTGATCCAAATCACCGATGACCGAGCGCCGAACGGACGGCACCTCCGCGTTCAACACACGTACGGAGCAGCGACGTCTCCTCCTTCTTGATCCAGCAAGGGGGAAGGAGAGGTTGATGGAGATCCAGCAGCACGACGGCGTGGTGGTGGAAGTAGCGGGGATCCCGGCAGGGCTTCGCCAAGCGCAAGCGGGAGGGAGAGGTGTCACGGGAGGGAGAGGGAGGCGCCAGGGGCTAGGGTACTGCTACCCTCCCTCCCCCCACTATATATAGGGGCCTTGGGGGGCGCCGGCCCTGGGAGATCCCATCTCCAAGGGGGGGGGGGGGGGGCGGCGGCCAAGGGGGTGGCTTCCCCCCCAAGCCAAGTGGGGGGCGCCCCCACCCCTAGGGTTTCCAACCCTAGGCGCAGGGGAGGCCCAAGGGGGGGGCGCACCAGCCCACCAGGGGCTGGTTCCCCTCCCACTTCAGCCCATGGGGCCCTCCGGGATAGGTGGCCCCACCCGGTGGACCCCCGAGACCCTTCCGGTGGTCCCGGTACAATACCGATAACCCCCGAAACTTTCCCGGTGGCCGAAACTGGACTTCCTATATATAATTCTTCACCTCCGGACCATTCCGGAACTCCTCGTGACGTCCGGGATCTCTTCCGGGACTCCGAACAACTTTCGGGTTACCGCATACTAATATCTCCACAACCCTAGCGTCACCGAACCTTAAGTGTGTAGACCCTACAGGTTCGGGAGACATGCAGACATGACCGAGACGACTCTCCGGTCAATAACCAACAGCGGGATCTGGATACCCATGTTGGCTCCCACATGTTCCACGATGATCTCATCGGATGAACCACGATGTCGAGGATTCAATCAATCCCGTATACAATTCCCTTTGTCAATCGGTACGTTACTTGCCCGAGATTCGATCGTCGGTATCCCAATACCTCGTTCAATCTCGTTACCGGCAAGTCACTTTACTCGTACCGTAACGCATGATCCCGTGACCAACCACTTGGTCACTTTGAGCTCATTATGATGATGCATTACCGAGTGGGCCCAGAGATACCTCTCCGTCATACGGAGTGACAAATCCCAGTCTCGATCCATGTCAACCCAATAGACACTTTCAGAGATACCTGTAGTGTACCTTTATAGTCACCCAGTTACGTTGTGACGTTTGGTACACCCAAAGCACTCCTACGGCATCCGGGAGTTACACGATCTCATGGTCTAAGGAAAAGATACTTGACATTGGAAAAGCTCTAGCAAACGAACTACACGATCTTTGTGCTATGCTTAGGATTGGGTCTTGTCCATCACATCATTCTCCTAATGATGTGATCCCGTTATCAATGACATCCAATGTCCATAGTCAGGAAACCATGACTATCTGTTGATCAACGAGCTAGTCAACTAGAGGCTTACTAGGGACATGTTGTGGTCTATGTATTCACACATGCATTACGATTTCCGGATAACACAATTATAGCATGAACAATAGACAATTATCATGAACAAAGAAATATAATAATAACCATTTTATTATTGCTTCTAGGGCATATTTCCAACACATATTAGAGGTGCCCACAGGTTTCGAAGTGACTGCCAACCTCAACTACAACAGGCTCATCAGAGAGGGCACACAAACCGGATTTGCTCCTATGATCAACTTTATGGTAAGTTTTTGCCTTGTTTCAACATATCAACATAACTAGAGCTCTTTTGTTGACTTGTTTGTTTTCATAGCGCACTGAGATCTCGCGCCAGGTTAGTGAAGCCGATCAAGCACTTGCACAACCTCGGGGTGGGAATTCTGAGAATGCCTTTAGAGAGTTTATTAAGGTATGTCGTGAGAGCTTTCTCTTTACATGCTTTGTGTTCAAATCCACTAAAATCTCTATTTTGCAATGTCACAGCGTAGCGCTACTCAGTTACGTTCCTTAGCTCATCTTCTTGGTTGCCGTACCGTCGAGGCCGACATGCCCACCCAGTCGTGTTCCACTTCTTCTGAAGAGGAGGTATGAAATCTGTGTTACCATTTATTTTTTACTTCTTGCATATAAAATATTTATCATGTTGTGATTGCATACACGAATGTTACCATCATCATGCTTGCACTCGTATATATGTAGAAGTGTAGTGCTAGTGCAGTCTACATGTATTGCCAATTACCATACGGAGTTATGAACTGAACATCGCTTGTTGCATCTTACAAAGTTGACGCTATGATTTGCATTTTATGACTCGTGTTCCACAAACAGGCAATATGTTACGAATTACTTTATGATTCATCTTTACTCAAACAGAATGTTAAATTTCGTATTGGATGCAATTCCACTCAAACGCATTCCTTATTTTTTAGACGCCCGACGAGATCGCCCTGAGGGGGTTTATCGATGATGCACCTCAGCCTAATCAGCCTAGTCAGCCTATTGAGCGGCGCCACTTCAACTTAAAGCCTAGGAAGACCTTCAACCGTTATACACCGGAGGCATGGAACAAGAAACAAAAGAGGACCGTTGACGAGTCTGTTGTCGAGTCCGAGAACGAGTTTGAGGACGAGGAGGAGCCGGCGCCGAAGAAGGTTCTGAGGAGGTTGAAGAGGGCCGGGAACGAGCCGGGGACGAAGAAGGATGTGAGGCGGGCGAGGGGGAAGAAGTAGATGTGTTTGTGAACTTGTGAACTAATTGAACTTGTCACTTTAGTTAGCTTCTAGCTGTGAACTTCTCGTAATTGTAGACTTGTTGTGAACTTTTTGGCCGTGAAGTTTCTGTAATCTGAAATGAATTTATCACTTTAGTTAGCTAGCTGTGAACTTCTCATAATTGTAGACTTGTTGTGAACTTTTTGTAATGTGAAATTCTTGTAATTGTTCTTTGTCATTGTTGTAAACTTACCAAATACCTGCCAAAGTTTTCTGGCAAGCATAGCGTCGTCTAACGGGGCGCTATGAACTGGACACTTAATGGAAAAAATTTGATGTTTAAGAACTCTCCTGGATGTATAGCACCATTATACCTGGCGCTATGGTACACACAATGAAGCCTAAAATTTCCTACAGGCATAGCGCCAAGAACAGGGGCGCTATGTTATTAAACATAGCGCCATGCATGGTGGCACTATACTTAGCAGTCTGAGCCGGGCAGTGCCGCGCTGTAGGGGCCATAGCGCCATGAGTAGCGGCGCTATACACAGGTGCATAGCGCCCCGGGTGCAGGCGCTATGAAAAAGGTCAGATTCAATTTTTTTTGATAACAGGGTCAAATCGTGCTAAAGTATCCAGCAAAGGTCAAAACAGTGATTTTGCCCCGAATTGCCAGACTAAAAATGCAACAAGGTGTGAGAAATATGCAAGTAAGTCAGTCCCACTTTCTACCAAACTGACAATTATTTTAAAAATATAATTCCATTGGGGTAAAAAGGATTACCAGAACGCCAGCAGCCAGCAGCCATGTCTCATGGCAATATTCCCAGTAGGTTAATTTTTTCTTCTGTTTTCAGTTTTCGTACATAGCCTCAGCAAATATTATTTTTGGTCAGAATACACAGCGTTCTTTTTTGTAAATCCAGACACCCAAGAGCTATATATGTTGATTGTTTTTGGGTCGGCTCACACATTTTTCAGAAATGTGCAACTCGAGTTTCCTTTTAAAGAAAAGTGCAACTAACGGAAAAATCCAATTTCCCAAAGTTGCATATGATTCATGAATACACAGTGAACAATTTTAAAATTTACATTTTTATAAATTCATGAATATTTTCAATTTTGTAAATAGTTTTTGGAAATCATTAAAAAATCAAGTTGGTGAAAAATTTAGAAAGAAAATCACTTTTTAAAATTCGTGGATATTTGTTTTTTTAACTCTTAAATTCTGTAGAAAAACGGAGTTTACCCTAAGCAAGGAGCTACCATTTTGAGCTAAGATTAGTTGACTGTTCACTGGAGCGAATGACTGCCCCGTTTATCCGGGTATGTGTTTTTTTTCCTTTCCTCTTTTGTTGTGTTTTCTTTGGTCGTAACAATTTTACTTTGAATTTTCATTTTCTTTTGTTCTTTTCCTGCTATTTTCTCCTTTTTAAAATTTTTAGTTCTTTTTAATTTCTCCTTTAAATTCACGAATACTTTGTTAAAAAATGTGAAAAATTTACACTGAAAGAAAAAAAATCATGCTGTGCAAAATAAAATAAAATTCACATACAGTTTCTATTCAAAGAACCCTTTTCATATTTGTAAAAAAGCCAAGTTCACATTTTTGTGAATTCGATACCATTTTTTTTTGATAATTGTGAACTTTTTCTGATAATCCTTATTTTCTTATTTACATCTACATTTTAAATATTCATTGCATTCTTTTTATTTTGCAATTTTTTTAAAAATCTACCGCAAACCGGAATTTTCTCAAAGCTAGGAGCTATGTTTTCTAAGCATTTTGTGCAAACATCAGTTGAAGGTTCCTAGAGTGAAAGATGGCGCCAAAATTTTAGGAAACCAAGGAGTCTGGCATGGAGGTAAAAGGGCCGGTCATAAGACTGTGCTTCAGGTGTTTTGCATGCTATTGAGCTCCGCGGCGACTATGTCTCACTTTATGCGGGATGGAAGGATCTTTCGCGTGAAGTAGATACATTTTTTCTATACACACTTTTGTCCTTTTTTCAATTGCTGGATTAACATTTCTAATCAAAAGATTAACATTTTTCTAACACAAGGTCAAATTTTTTTCTATACACATTTAACAGTTTGAAAAGCTTTATTAACATTTTTAAAATGCATTATTAACTTTTTTGAATACATGGTCAACATTTTTGGTATATGGATTAATATTTTTTGAATACATGGTCATCATTTTTTCTGTACACTTCAACATTTTTAAATGCTTGATTAAGATTTTTCAAATAAAAGATTAACAAAAAAAATTATACATGGTCAATATTTTTTCTATACACATTTAAACATTTTTCAAATGCTTGATTAACATTTTTAAATACAAGATTAACGTTTTTTTAAATATGTATAGAAAAGATGTGAGGTTGGCTCCAGTGTTGGAGTTGAACTGGCAAGCTTTGTGATCTTGATTACTTCTTGTCGGTGATCAACAGTGTGGGGCTGGCTCCGGTGTTGGAGTTGATCTGGCAAGCTTTGTGACCTTGATGACTTCTTATCGGTGATCAACAGTGTGAGGCTGGCTCCGGTGTTGGAGTTGATCTGGCAAGCTTTGTGAGCTGGATGACTTCTTGTCGGTGGTCAACAGTGCGAGGCCGGCTTCGGTGTTGGAGCAGCTTGCAGTGGCATGCCATCAGCCTGTTCAATAGGAAGAAGAAGGTTGGCCCTAAGGATTTCAGTGTATTCCCCCCCCCCCCCCCCCCCCCCCCCCTACTTTTTTAGCAATGTTTATACTACTGATTGGGTCAATAGATCTGAGTGCTTTTTCATGTAAAGAAAAGTATATTTCAATGTTGGCAGAAACCACCTTTTTTTCTTCTTTTCGGTCAACTTTTGTAGGGAAAAAAATTGGACGAGTACTTTAGCACGCCAAATTTGGCTGATACGTCCAATTCAGCTCTCAGGGTATCTGCCCTTGCCTGGAAAAAGATGTCTTGGCAAACAAAAAAAGTAGACATACATATTCATGCCCAAATGTTATCTGCAAGCGTTTTGGGTGAAGTCCAAACATTTCGACCAGTAACAGAAAAGCAAGTTGTACGAAAATTCTTTTGGCATTTCTAGAGCATTGAATATATTTTTTTCGTTTGCATGAAAAGTGTGTCACGCTTTGAACATTAACATGGACATATGAAAAGATTCAATTTTTTAAAAAGTGTTTGCTAGTGCCTCTAAAAATCTTACCGTTCCCCCGCTTTATATTATAAAGCAACCATCACCACAAACATCCTATCAAACCGATACAAACACACGCCACCATGACACACAACACACACCCAAGGCAATATACAAAGGTGTCGGGCACCATCGCACCACACCGGCGACAACCAAGCAAATTAAAGATAAGCTAAGAAGGGCTACTTGGAGACGACGGAGACCTCCACCGCCGAGGAGGGGTGACACGGATAATGACGAAGCAAGGACTTTAGGACGGTGCCTCCCAAAAGGGTACGACCATGGAAAGCCCCAAGGCCATCCAAAGAGATCAACTTTGTACCACAGGGACACCCCCGACCGACGAACCGCAGCAAACATCCCGCCTTGAATGTCGCCGGAGTTGCGATAGCCCACACACGGATGGGGAAAAGTGGAGGTGGGGGAGCGGACACATCCGGACTGGCACACCCTTGTGCCAGTGACGGGTGACCCGAGCACGTCGACGCCGCCCATCCCTCCAGCCACCCCCCCCCCCCCCCACCGGACACACCCATGTGCCTCTCCATGCCAGCGGCCGACGTAGACCCAACCATCGGCAAGGAGGACCACCAAGGACCATCGCCTACCACCAAGGACCATCGCCTACCACCAAGAATACTCACCGGGGAGCCCATCTGTGTTGTCGCCGTCGTCTAGCCGGCGGAACGCCTGGAGCTCGACCAGCATGCCACCTGCCACCACCACCAACCGCGACCACGGCAGGGCCGGACGCCCGCAGCCTGGGCCCAGGTCTGGCCGTCGGACGCCGCTAGAGCCCACCGCGCACCATCACCGTTCCAGCCCCTTCACGCCGCCGCCCACAGCCAGCCGCCCCGCCCTCCTCCGTTAATCAAATCAACCAATTAATCCATTCAAAATGCATGCTACGATGTTGTCTGGAGTGGCTTGCACACATGTGATGGGGCGAGCAAAGATTCCTAACTAGCCGCAGGCGTGGATCTAGATGAGTACTTTAACTTCATTAGCAAAAAGAACAGTAACCACATGTACTGCAGCATCGTTAACATTGGTCAGCGTGGATCTAGAGGTGGGTTGAAGTTAATTAACTCTTGATGACTGTTGAATCTCGAGCTATGGCCGGTTGGATGTCGGCTTTAGCTTGGATCTAGATGTGAATTAGACTACCTATAGTGGGAGTAACATAGATAGTAACATCACACATATCTAGATAAAGTGGATGATGTGGCAAGCAATAAATGAAGAAAGTGAGCAAAGTAGTAACATAGCTAGTTACTAGTACTATGAGTAACATCACACATATCAAGACAATATGTGTCTATAGCGTAATAAATGAAGTGTTGCATGTTACCACACATATGTTACTCCTCATTATAGAGGTGGTAACATAGACTAGTAACATGCCCATGTTACTATCCATTATGGCTAGTCTTTTTAAGGTTAATTAGCCCTTGCTGATTGTTAGATATCGAGTTATGAGCTGTCCATGTCGGCTTTAGCGCGAATCTAGATGATAACCCACCCAACTGCTACTTAGTAAAAATGGTAAAATGCAAAGGCATCTTCCTCCCAGTGAACTCTGCATACTACTTAGTAAAAATGGTAAAATGCAAAGGCATCTTCCTCCCAGTGAACTCTGCATACTACTGCCTCCCAATACAAGTCCATCTCGTCTTTTGAAGGGAACACAGGTCCATCTCTGCTAGCAAGCCGTTCTGCATCATTAAGAAAAATCAACCATAAATATTTCTCTACCCATCTCTAGGGTGTAAAAGGGACGTGTTTGCTCAAGCAACTTCCACGAGAAGCAGCCATGGCTCCCTGGTCGCTTGCTGCATGCCATGAGGGGCGCAGTTTGCTTTAGAGCAATCGCTGCAAGCAGAGGCTTCTCGATCTACTCTCCGCTCATGCTCCCTATTGCAGGTATCTCTTACCAAGCTCAGGGTTATCTTTATCTGCCTACATTTTTTTTAACTTTGGAGAGCTAATTTTTCTTTGGCTTATACACGCATTGCTCTGTTCTTTTTAGCTCTTTTATAAGTAGGATCAGCAAGACCCAACATCCATCCATCGTGAAGGTAATATCAGATTTCCTCTGTTTAGCTGGCTTTTCTTGCATCTATTGATCTAGGGTGCCTTAAGTTTGCCTATTTCTGTTGTTTCTCATGCTTATAACACGTTCATAATGCAGTGATGTTAATACGTTCATAATGTAGTCCTCTATTGATCTAGTAGTGCTGCCTTTCCCGTTCTTTTTTGCTGGTAATCTTAAGTAGCTACAATGAGTGGTCGAAATGCTAAGTTGGTTCATCTTTGTTACAGCAAAAGGAAGCGGAAATGACGATGGTCCTGGATGCCTTTGCATCCTACGTGCAAAACATGCTCACGGAGATGGTGAGTGAAGAGGTGCACATGCTGCTTGGAGTCGGAGACGAGATCAAGAAGATGGATGTCAAGCTTAAGGACCTCAAGAACTTCCTCGCCGACGCTGACCGGAGAAACATCACGGACGAGAGCGTGCAGGAGTGGGCGGCCCAGCTCAAGCGTGCCATGTACGAAGCTACCGGAAGTATAAAGCTAGGGTGGTTACAATGGAGATGAAGTATAAAGCTACCGGAAGTATAGTCTATGATAGTAGATGTGCAAAACTACCGCTAGCCCCGCCCTATATATATAGTGAGGGATAGGGTTTACTAGGGATCTACCCGATCTCAGGCCGCCGACAACTTGGCTTGCATGCCAAGATGGTCTCTCAAGCCTTATCCGAGCTCCTAGGCCGGCCACTGAGAGCGGGTCTTTGCTAGGACTCTTGGGCCCCGAGGCAGGCCTGCCATCAGGCTTCTCATCAAGAGGCCACCCCACAGTGTATTGCACCATCAATCTTCACCCTTATCCTCCACGGTCATTTTGTGCATGATCACACAACATATCATCACTTCCTACAAACAAGTCGATGGGCTCCTCACTGGAGTCCACACCAGCGAAATGGGGAAAGAGCCCCGGAAACAAAACCCTCAATCTAGGCACCACCACCGCCCCGGCAGCCAGATCCTTGTAGCCAAGCCAACCCCCTCTAGCAGAGAAGCAGTCAACATCCCATCCGCTGAGATCAAAGGCCGATAAAGGAGCGCCGCCCATCAGAAGGGACCTGGCGGAAGACAAATTTGGCACCGCCATCGCATAGCTAGCACAACAACAACCGAACGTTGGCTAGATACAAATTCTCACCGCTAATCGGAGAGAAGAGCAAACCTCCACCGAGGCGATCGAACACATTTTTGCGCATCCAGCAGCGAGTGGAAGTTGTCCATGGATAGGGCGGAGGCAAAGTAGTCGTCCATCAATGTCAAATGCCCCCGTGTCCTGGTCCAGTTCATCACTCGATGACCCTTGATCGATCCCTTGAAGTTGAGAAAATGCTCTTCCACACGCTCTGCATCGAGAAGGACCACCTACATCATCATCATTTCATCTGCATAATCCTCCTTGTTGGACGAGTCGAATGAGGACTCAATGTAGTACTCATAGATGTACTCCATGTCTGAATCCATTGCTTCGAAGAAGGAAGGAAAATCATCAAAATTTTAGCACGGGCATTTCACCGAACACTTGCCGGCGTGGTCAACCCCACGGACGGCATTTGCAGAGGTGGATGGTCGAGAAGTGTGGAACGACGGCGTAGGCAAAGCGCATGGTGGCTGGTTGGAATGGCGGAGGCCCGTCAAGTGCTTGTCGGTCGGCCGGGTGGTACAACGATGGCGTCAGTGGGGAAGGAAGCAGATACAGAGCAAGGGGAAAGGGATGGCGACACGACGCCCGAGTGTGGTTTTGGTTGGGACAAGGGTGTCGAAATACTCCGTGTTGAAGGTGTGGAACCCCCATAAAGCCTCCCTAGTTTGCTTTCAATTTGCAGGAAAATGGCCAACCAAACTGGCACACGAACAGACGCGGGACAATGTTGGATGGCAAAGTGCGTCCGGACGGTTGCAGACGGTTTGAGGATTCGCTTTGGAGATGCCCTAATTCAATTCGTTCTATAGTTTATAAGGACAAAAATGAAAGTTGAGGCGCGAAATAGAAATATGCACTCCCTCTGTTTTAAAATAAGGCGACACTTATTTTGGGACGGAAATATTATGTCATTTGTCTCATAATAGTTGTTGCTCAAATGGATATATGTATATAACACTAAAATACGCGTAGGTGCCTCCATTTCAATGACAACTAATATGGGAAGGAGGAGGGAGTACTATTTATCAACTCTGTTTTTCTTTTTTGAGTCAATTACATCACCGATGCTAGAACTTGGCGTTAAAGGTCACTTTAGTGCTACAACTTGTGGTATACATTGAAGTGGTGCAGAAACTTGGCTTTACGGTGCGAATACAGTGCAAACCTCATTTGTATACGTCTACGCCACTGATGAGGTGTGCCAGCGTGGCTTGGGGCCAGCTGTCAGTGACCGAGCAATACGGACAGGGTCATGTGTCCTGCTTTTTCGCAAAAAGAAAGCTTCGGTTTTATTTTTTCGCACAAAATGCCCTAGGAAGGCCAACCTGTCAGGAACAGCAAAAATTACATTAAGAGGAACAATAATACCTACGGGGCAGATAACCCTCACGCGCGCCTAACCAAAACGACTACTGACTGGGTTCGAACCAACGAACTGCACATTTTAAGCATACGAGATAAATCAGTCACTCAGAACAAAAAAGGTCCTTCAAACCAGCGACCTCCTGCAGGTATCCCCAAAGTGCAAACCAACAGACCCGACGAGTATTGCTTTTTACATTGACTGATGGTTTTTATATTGAGGCAACATTTATATTCTTTAGAAATATAAATACATTTAACCATGGTAAAATAAATTTAAATAATTTTACATATAATTTTAGAAAGGTTAAATATTTTTTTAAATGTGAAAACATAAAATTATATGAGCATTTATTTAAATTTATTTAACATTTTTAAAACTACATTAAATATTTAGAAAATTATATGAACATTTATTTATATAATTTTAAATACACACGTTTTTAATAAAATATTCTTGCAGTATTAAACGTTTTCATGTTTTCAAAAATATTTATCTACCTTTAGGAAATAAAATACTTAGGATTAACGAAAAAAACATGTGTAACACTTATAAGTAAAAAATTATAGTCTAAAGTATATATGTAAAAGTGGTCTTCAATATAAAAAGCCATTAGTCTTTTTTTAGTAACATACATTAGTCATTTTAATAAGAAAATTTCATCAGCTATTATGGTTAATCGCATATGCGTTAAAAGCTTCAGATTGCTGGTTCGAGCCCCTATTATTTGGCTGCACCTTTTTCATTTGTGTTAAATTTTTTAATTTACGTTGTTTGTGCAAAAGGATATATACATGACTTATAAGTTGCAACTTAAGCTGTAACAAAACATTATGAAAAGAGGTCTCACGCTGTGAATATTTAGTTGATGCACTAGTGTTTTTAGATGTTGCACCTCTGTTTTCATTGTCCTTTGATTCATGTATGCAAGTTCGATGGAATTGTATCCGAAGTATATGAATTTGTAACTCTATGGTTGATGGAAGCTATTGATAGTGATGTTTCTCTGTTCTAAACATTCAGAGTAATGAAACGGCTATGTCTTAGACCATCAATGTTAAGATATTTTTTTTTGTCCATTGGATTCAGTTTTTCCTGGCGGTTATGTTGACAGGGATATGCAATTTACCTGGTTTGCCAAACCTGACGACTATGTATCCCTGTGAGGCCAAAACCGTCAGGGAAACAATGAAAACCGACAGGAATAATGTTCTTGTCGGCTGGCCGACAGGCATATGAAAATTTCCCTGTCAAGCTATCCCTGACGGCTAACCCTGACGGTTGGCCGACAGGAAATACTTTCCCTGTCGGTAAACCCTATTTTCCTGTCGGGTTTGGGCTCACAGGAATATTTCAGTTTCTGGTAGTAATTATCTGAATTCTGCACGAATCGTCATCGGGTATTTTGGTTAGGAGCACGCGCGGGTTACCTGTTTGTTCGCGGTTGAAACTCCGCCAGTACTGTTTTTCCTCAACATAATTTATGCTCCAGCACTATTTGTACGCGAAAAATTAAAAAGCAAAGTATTTTTTCTTGGAAAAAGAGCAGGCCACACTCCCCCTGTCCAACATCCAGTCACCGAAAACGAGCCCCACGCCACGCTTGCACACAACGTCAACGCTGTTGAGGTACAAACAAGATTGCACCGTATTTGCATCGCAAACCA
Source organism: Aegilops tauschii subsp. strangulata (assembly GCF_002575655.3). Taxonomy (NCBI): domain Eukaryota; kingdom Viridiplantae; phylum Streptophyta; class Magnoliopsida; order Poales; family Poaceae; genus Aegilops; species Aegilops tauschii. The sequence continues at coordinate 30,218,573 of NC_053040.3, read as the reverse complement.
AGTTCTCGCACCACTTTAATGTACACCACAAGTTGTAGTACTAAAGTGACCATTCATGCCAAGTTATAGAACTAGTGGTGTAATTGACTCTTCTTTTTTCTTTTGGGTGAGGAAAACCTTCTTCTCTTTTCGACTGAAACGAAACGAAATCGCCGCCGCATCCCCATCCGCCGTGCCGTCACCGGCGCATTCCTCCTCCGATGGTTTCTACACACTGACCACCTCCTCTCTCACAGCCCAATTCCTTCCTTCCTTCCGCTCGCCGCTGCCTCCTCTTCCGTCGCCTCGTCCGGACGGCCGACCTGTTCCTGGGGGCGGATCTCACGCGCAGCAGAAGGAGGATGCAGCCGCCGCCGGGAGAAGCAACGGGCTGCTGCGACGGCGGCAAGGTGAGCTGGTGAGCACTGACCCGCATTTTCCGCTCCGTCGTTGTTTTTTATTTGCTTCTTTATTTATTATTGTTGGATCGCATCAACCGACAGCTCCGACGTGTGTGAAATCGATTCTAACAAGTCCTCTACCTACTCCATTAATCTTGCATTGCACGCATGGGCCGAGCAAGGATTCCAGGTTGCTGCAGGCGTGGGTCTAGATGATTGCTTTAAAGTTGATTAGCAAAAAGAACAACCACCACATGCACAAAGTCTAAAGTTAATCAACTATCCAAGCATGTTAAATATCAAATTATGACCTGTTGTTGTCGGCTTTAGCGCGAATCTAGATGATGATGCACCCAACTGATATTAAACAAAGGTAAAATTGTAAAGCCATCTTCTTTCAATGAACTGTGCATACTACCCACCCCCTCCTAATACTAATACAGGTCCATCTCTTCTTATGAAGGGAATACAGGCCCAGCTCTACTAACAAGCCATATATTCTGCATCATCTGTCGGGAAATTATCCATTGATATCTTTCTGCCCATCGTTCTGGTCTAGGGTGCGAGAGGGACGCGTTTGCTCAAGCGGACTATCACGAGGAGCAGCCATTGCGCCATGGTCACATGCTGCGTGCGGTGAGTGGTGCGCTTTTGTTTAGAGCAATCACCGCAAGCAAGGGCTTCTCGATCTACTCTGAGCTCATGCTCCCAGATCCAGGTAAATCTCCTCTCAGGCTCTGGATTATCTGCCTACATTTTTGCCTTTGGAGAGCTCACTTGCCTTTCGTCTATATACACACAGTGCTCGGTGCGTTTTAGACCTTTACTTGTTCTGGTACGAGCAGCAGGGACCAAACATCCATCCATCCTAAAGGTAATATCAGATTTCCTCTGTTTACTGCCTTTGCTTGCATCTATCAATCTAGGCGCCTTGTGTTTGCCTATTTTTGTTGGTTTCATGCTTATAACTGTTAGTCTGAACTACAAGTAGCTAGCTCTCAATTGTATTCTCACTAGCCAGTGGCTGCACACAAGCTGCTCTCACTCTCACTCACGAACAGATGAACTCACACACACGTACTAGAAGTGAAGCTCACGTACTACTAGTTGTGGAGCTGAAAGTGGCTACTTGCCTTGTATTCAAGCTGAATGGAGTGGAATGCTTACAACCGGGGGGTGAGCTGCTCCTTATATAGTAGTTTTGAACCCGAAGCGGATTTTCTAAGCACGGCTGCTTCGGCGCACGTTATCTTGATCGCAGGTGAACGCGTCAAGATTGATATCTATCAAGTCGTGCGTGGTGTCATTTACTCGCCCCTGACACAATACGTTGTACAGCCAAGGACCATATGTATGAACGGAGTACAAGACGCGTTGGTGTCGGGCGAGCACTGTGCATCGAAAATGAGCCATAATACGTAATGTGGGAACTGAATCCGGTTTGGTTCTTGTGCTTAAGCAGTACATCTACCGGCGTCTGCGTCCATGAAAAGAAAGCTTGCGCTGGCCCATGCTTTGAATTGCACTTGTGCGCCGACGTCCGCCTCCATTCGGCACCCTCTTTTTATGTGATAATATCCGAGTACAAGACTAGTGTCTAAGTTACTCCCCACTATGACCAGCCTAATTAAATTCATGAAGCTTAGCACCCAAAAGCTTAGAGACTCGAGTTGCTAAGGCATTTAATATACTTAGCACCTCATCTGAGCACCTTTGCATTGGAAGAGGTCTTAATTAATCCATCCTCCGTTTGTTTATCCTTACTCCATTGAAAACCGGATCCTCTAACATTAAGAAGGAAAGTTAGAGAAGATACAACACCCTAACTTTCCTTCTTTCAATCTCTCACTGCTTTCGAAAAGACCATTCATATGGGCTATGGAAATATTTGGCACGGAATTTTTATTCACACCACTAGTAGAAAAAGGGCCTATTGTCCCGGTTTTTGAACCGAGACTAAAGGGTCGTTACTAATGCCCTAACCCTTTAGTCCCGGTTCTTACACGAACCGGGACAGATGGGCCTCCACATGGCCCGTGCGGCGAGCCCGGGCAGGAGGACCTTTGGTCCCGGTTGGTGGCACTAACCGGGACCAATAGGCATCCACGCGTCAGCATTTCAGTGGCTGGGGTTTTTGTTTTTGTTTTTTTGAACGCGGGGGGGGGGGGGGGGGGGGTTGGTTGGGGGTTTTGGGGGTTAATTTAGGTGTTTCATATATTGTGTTAGCTAGCTAATTAATAGAGAGAAGTGTCCTCTCTTATCTCCGTGCTTGGTCGACGCTACGTACTATATACGTATGGAGAGGACTAGACACGCTAGCTAGTAATCAAATGAAGGAAACAGAAGATCGTCATGAACATATGCATACAGAGAGAAGTGATATCGACCACCTCTCCTTCTTCGAGAGATTGGTCGAACAACAAGTTCTCGTATATCTGTCCGACACTACCGGCTACATATATGCAATAATTATCTCTTACAATATAATCTCCTAATTAAATTGTAAGAACACAGGGTCCACATAGTATTCTCCGTTTTCAGCGATCACGTGGTCAAGGAAGAATGCCGCCAATTCCTCTTGAATTGCTCGCATACGATCTGGTGCTAGGAGTTCATCCCGCTTCCGAAACATCTAATTTGAAGAAGGGGTATATATATATATATATATATATATATATATATATATATATATATATATATATATATATATATATATATATATATACGCGCTATTCGTCATGCTGGGTGAGGAATTCTTATTCCTCACCCCAGCCTATCCCACATCCAGAGTTTTGAAACATAAGAAATAAAAACAGGTGAGGTAAGATTACTATGGGGAGGAAGAAACCATTCCTCAGCCGTATAAAAGGGAGAGAGGTAATCTTACATTATGCATGGCACTAAGCTACGTCCTGTGAGAAACTGTTATGGCGCTGCCATAAGAAACAAAGGTTGTGACGTAAATTTCCCTCATGCATGCTAAGTAAGTTATGGCGCTTACTAAGTCTGCGCACCCGAACCACTGCCGTAAGAGACAATAAGCTCGCACGGTAACTTTACCTCCGCATCAAACTACCTCTATGTGCACGAGCTGCATCACATGATACTCCGTTCCTTTAAAAATATCTTTTTCTGCTCCTAGAGAAACAACGAGATAGTGATGCATTCAATTTGTGTTTTCTCCTTTTCGCTCAATAGTTTCATCTAGATTTGGTGTGATGGCAATCTCAGTTGTAATCTTTCTGGAGGTACCATTTCTGGAATTGCGTCCTCAATTACACAAAATATTTTTATTTGAATGGCATTCCTAAGAGAACCTTATTGTTAACATATAAACACACCATCACCTTTTAATCTGGGGAGTAGTATTATCTTTAAGGGCCTGAGGCTGAACTTTATTTAAACATTGAAGAATTTACATATCAGCTCAAAGAAAACAGAGCTAGAATTTACAGGGTCAGCTCTCAAGAAAAACAGAACTGGAACTCTATACATTGCCTCAGATAGCACACTGATTACACGACCCTCCAGGGAGAACCCTATACTCCAATACACTCACAGCAAGGAGAAAAAAGCAGGAACATGATTCTGAAAGAAAATGAAACTGGTTAGTAGAAAGCAAGGCTGCGGCTATTCTGCCATCTATAGACACTCCACAATACAGGCAAATGCAACTAATTTTATTTGTTCTAAGCAGGCGATTAGGTGCGCAGAAGGATGCATGGCACATCATTTATCAAAAATATGTTTTCTTCGAGAAGCCCAACTGATTTGCTCTGTGCCTTTGAGAGCTGTTGAACAGCAACATCAAATGGAAGAGTAGCCTCCGGAAGTCATGCGTTGCAACTCAAATAGGAACAAAACATTATTCCTGGGATAAACCCCCAGAAAGAATTTGGAAGCAAAATCAAATTTCCTTTACTCGCTAATTTTGGTCTACACAAGAGATCAATTAAACCAATATACTGTATTTTTTCTGTTCTTTATCAGGCCTTCATTGGCATGTCTACATGAACCAACAAGAAGCACATCTGGAAACAGGCTGCTAGTAGTGCTTGTTTGCTAAAGAAATGTTAAGCATGATTCAGGAATAAAATCACCTTTTTAATTGCTCTAAACCTCAATTTTAGAGCGTGGAATAGTTGCCCACTCCGCCATTCCCCGCTGCAGTCAGCGAGTCACCTCCTCTATGCTTGCCCATTGGTGGTTGATTTCAGGGCCACGTTGGGGTTCTGGTCACCTTCCGTGGCCTCTGTCCGCAATCTGCCAGATGTCACTCACCTCGCCACGACATTCTTCATGTTCTGTTGCTGGTGCATCTGGAGGCATCGCAACGACGTCGTGTTCGTAAGAAAATGGAGAGTATTCCTAAGAAAATCAAATTACATATAGGAAAAGGAAGATTGCTACACAACTTCACAAAAGGAAGACTAAGAAGAATCAACGATATGAAGGAAAGCTGTATCTTTTCTATTCCATGGATAGTTCAAACTTTTCAGACCCTCTTCAATTCAGAATGGAAAGGCCATGCCACCAACCGGAGCCAGCCATGTGCTTCCCAAAAAGACAAATAATTGTGAACCAACATTTTGGAACTATTGACTCGATTATAGCTATCGGCATACTGCCAGGGTGAAAAAAGGTAATGATCAATAGCAGACTGGATAAGCTATCAGCGTACTGCCGGGATGAAAAATGGAAATGATCAATAGCAGACTGGATAAGTAATTTATGCAAAGGCATGCATATAACCATGTAGATGAATCAATATTAAACGGACGAAAAAGAAAAGCATGTCAATGTCACTATGCCAGTGTTACAAATGTATTACACATAGTAGAAATTGAATATACTTGAATGGACAGCTTTGCAAGATAGGAAAATGGGTTGAAGTTGAACAAAATCAATTCCTTACAGTATACATGAATCTAATGTAAAAATGATATGTCGATCTTCCGTATAGAATCCATGGTTACGATTTGTTTCAATAATGTGCCAAGTTAGATGGTAAATCTGCAAGCTTCGGCGGAATGTAGAAACTTGGCAGATATGATTTTGTTTCAATGACAAAAGGCTGATGTATGTGTTAAATTTTCATAGCAACTAGCGGCATGTTAAGAAAGAAGAAGAAATAATCATTATCTCATGATAGATCAGAAAGTATGCCTTAGAGACATGCAGAAGAAGAGCCAATTTTAAAAAAAAAATTGTACATGATAATTTGGATAGATAGTCATCCTACATGCCAAAGCTGTATTGAAGTGAAGGAGCATCTTTAGAACATGAAATTTGAGCGATAAATAAGGCAAACACTTATAATTGGAACTGAAAAATGTGTACCTCACAAGCATGCTGAACGTATCCCTGAATAAAACAGAAAGTATTCATCTAAATTGCACACAAAATCAGCATAGAGATATGAAGAGAACTAGCAAGCCCATAACATAGATTTGTTGGCAGGATTAACCTTACGTATCGAAATTTGATGTCAGGAGATGAATTTCTGAAACAACTAACTGCAAATGCTAGGTTTGCTCGCCATATAACCCCGAATGGAAAACAGTAACAAAACCTGAACCAAAAAAAGCCTAGCAGGACTCAGGATTTGGCACGCCACCGTACCCTGACGTTGAAGCCCACTAGTGTGCTCCGCCCACCATATAACCACCAACAGCAGTGCCGAGGCCGGCCGGCGCTTGCTGATGCCACCCGTCGAGCCGGCCGCAGGCACCCAAAGCTTGAAAACCTTTGGGTAAAACAAAAACAGTCTTAGAAATTTTCCTAGAAAGGAACGGCTTAAAGATTCACGTACACCTAAAGCATACATCTTCTTCTGCTCCTAGATTTCTTGGCAGAATTTGAATTATTGGTTTGCCTGATAAATTCACAAAACATAAAGCTAGCATCACCGATATAAATCTTATCTTAAGAATAGCATAAAACAAAAAAATTCGGAAGGTGAATATTCTTTAGTTGAAGAAATATTGCTCGTATGTATGCGCAAATTTTGATTAACACAAATTTACAGAGAATTAGCATTGTCAGCTAGGTACAGGCTGATTCTTTATGTACATCACTACTAACATTCAATCAAGTCAGAACCATCATTTTTTTACTTCAGGATGAAAATTCGTGAAATTTAGACAAAACCAAATCAGAGAGAGGATTCACATGTCCCGTGAAAACAAAAGTTGATCTCAACTAGATGGAAGTCTGATACTCTACTGTTGTCCTTTTTCTCCGCAGCCTTGAGCTCCTCCTCTTCTTCTATGTCATCCACACGGCCTTCATATCCTCTGCTATGATCTCCACCTCCTCCTAGAATTGATCCCACCGCCAGGAGCCCTTCTCCAGCATTACCTCCATCACCCGAGCTTCTCATTTTCCTTTCCTTTCCTTTCCTTGGTCTTCTTCCTCTTTCCCAGCACCGCTCCCAAAAACCAATAACCCTAATCCCAGAAATTCAGAAGTTCATGGAGGAGGATACGGGAAGAGATGAGGAGGGGGGTCTTACTGATGATAATACCGTCGACGGTGAAGAGGGACGCCGGAGAACGCCGTCGTCCTGCCGAGCTCGCCCGATCTTGCACCGCCCACGGCGCCTCCGAGTCGCTACCACATGAGAGAGGTAAGGGAAGTACTCCACGCGCAAGAGAGGTAGTCCTCGCCGCCGGGTCGTCCGTCCGGCGCCGTCGCCGCCGCCGCCGCCGTCGCAATGACGAGATGTGAGGGGCCGGAGGGAGATAGGAATGGACTGGAGGAGTGGGCTAGTTTTTTTTTCCTTCTGACATTTGGGGGAGTGGGCGACCAGCTAAAGTTTCCCTCGAAGTAAAATTACATTGGCTGGCGTTTAGTCAAACTACCATCGCTCGGTCGATCGACCCGGGCGAGGAATTACTTATTCTTCACCCAGGGTCACTAATAGACTTTCTCTCTCTCTCTCTCTCTCTCTATATATATATATATATATATATATATATATATATATATAAATGAAACTCAACACAAATGATGGTAATAAAAAAATATGAATATTATTGCTTATGCACTTCATATTGTTCGTCAGAGTAGCCCCGCTCACAGGTCGTGTAGCGGATGGACTCGCAAACGTAGTATCCACAGTAATTATTCCCGGATTTCTGCCACAACCATTTTACAAGAAATAGAGGTCAATCAAACTGATAAGCAAGCATGCTAAATGGAATTGATGAAACTAGCGCTTGAATCACTAGGAGATGCGCGGAACATGCTACTATAGTACTTTCGGGTGTTTAAATTGCAGCTTCTTCGGCAGTCCCGGAGCTTTTTTGGTGAATTTTCTCCAAACCCTACCAGACAAAGAAAACAATTACTTGATATCAGAAAATGAACAAAGTTGCTGATATGGTGGATAATGATCGATTTAACTTACTTCTTGAGCATTTAAGTCATGTCCGCATAGTCCTGGGGATCTTTTCGTCTCGAGTCTAAGACGGTTACTACTCCCTGCTCAAACTTAATCTCTAGAAGAATATAGTGGAAGCTGCGCACGCATGCATAAGTCATTAATTACATTACTATAACCTGGACTAATAAGGGAAACCGAATATGCAAAGACAGTAACACTCACATGAAGTTGCATGAAACCCTTGTAAATCAGGTGGGTGTGAAGGATTTTCCGGTCAGAGTAAGACTTCATATTCCAACATGTAGGGCATGGACAACACATAAAACCATTCTGCTTGTTTGCCTCAGCCACTTCGAGAAAATCATGTACGCCTTTAATGTATTCGGAGGTGTGTCTGTCACCGTACATCCATTGCCGGTTCATCTGCGTGCATTATATATAATTAAGTGTGTCAAAAACCATTACAGAACATCATGAATAAATAATTAAGTGACCAAATTAATATAAGTTCATCATCACATTAAAACCAAAGTACATACATAGTTCTCATCTAACAACATATAGCTCTCGGGAGCATCTAACTAATTAAACCATACATTGAAACTATGTAAAACATTTCAATGCGAAAACAAATGCAATCATAATCGCAACCAAGGTAACAATTGATCCAACGGCATAATGATACCGAGCCTCGGTATGAATGGATATTTTTTAATCTTTCTAATCTTCAAGCGCATTGCATCCATCTTGATCTTGTGATCATCGACGACATCCGCAACATGCAACTCCAATATCATCTTCTCCTCCTCAATTTTTTTTATTTTTTCCTTCAAGAAATTGTTTTCTTCTTCAACTAAATTTAACCTCTCGACAATAGGATCGGTTGGAATTTCCAGTTCACATACGTCCTAGATAAATAAAATCTATGTCACGTTGGTCGGCATAATTTTCATAAACAATAAATGAACCAATAGTTATAAAGATAATATATACCACATCCGAATCATAGACAGGACGAGGGCCGACGGGGCGGATACCAAAACCATCGCACTATATAATAACAAGCAATAAAATATTAAGAAAATTAGACAAGTATCTATCTAAAGTAAGAATTTTTTTTTAGAAAGAAGATAAGAACAAGAGGCTCACCACGGTGGTGCCGGCGACGAGATCGGCGCGGGCGGTCGACGGCGGTGAAGACGGGAATGGGACGTGACGGGCCGCTAAACCTAGACAAATCTCGAGGAAAGTGGAGCTTTGAGGTCGAGCTTCGAGAGGAGAAAGCTTAACTAGTGTGGCTCGGGCATTTCATCGAACACCTCATGTGCATAGGAGGTGAGCTAGAGCACCACAAAGCCCTCCCCTCGCCGGCCAGAGAAAAACAGAGCACTGGAGTGCTCTGCTCGCGGGCGAGGGGTATATATAGGCACCTCATTGGTCCCGGTTCGTGGCATGAACCGGTACTAAATTCGGGCCTTCTGTCCCGGTTAATGCCAAGAACCGGGACCAATGGTTGTGGGCCAGGAGCGAGGCCCTTTAGTCCCGGTTCGTGCCTCGAACCGGGACAAATGGTTTCATACGAACCAGGACCAATGCCCACGAGGCCCCGGCCGGCCCCCTGGGCTCACGAATCGGGACGAATGCCCCATGGGTCCCGGTTCGTGACTGAACCGGGACTAATGGGCTTGCCATGCCCGAACGAAAGCTCTGTTTTCTACTAGTGCACCGACTCCTTGTTAACGAATGGCTTCAGTCAACACGGTAATACGTGCTAACTCCTTGTTATCAGACGACTAACGTAAAAGATCAAAAGTGTATCGTGTTAACTTGATATTGTAGTCGATGCAATAAAAAATTGTAAAAATGATCATGTACTGTGATGTAAAAAATTATTTTTAAAACTTAAACTTAAAAAAAGATGTGGTACGAATAGTTATTTTTAGAAAATCATAAAAATAATAATAAAATGATATGATATTCCTATGTTGCATGGTTCGTTATCTAGGAGATTACGTTAAAAAAACAAAGTTTGTAATAAACAAAAACAAAAAAAGGGTTAAAAAAAAGTCGGTTCCGCACTAAAAGAGGGGCCGTACAAACTTAAACTAAATGAACAGTTCTGTGAGGGGTGGTGGAAACTTTTTTTTTGAAACTGGTGGAAATTTGTTTAGACATACTGATGTGCAACTGTACACATGTACTACACTACATATATAAACTTTTTATTTGAATTTAAATTTTCTACACATGAAATATTAATTTTCTATTGTACATACGTGTATTCACACGGTGGATTGCCAGTCTGGAGTCTCTAGTATAGTTCTTGGGTTCACAAGCATTCACACACCATATCGGCTCGCTTTGGTCCATGTACTCGAATCAGCCTTGTACCAGGAAACAGATCGAGAGTAACAGGTTTGTTACCGACGGGGGAGGCCAGTGTGAGTGCATTTGTGCCGGTCCAAGTATACCACTGTAAAGAATACGTAGATGCACTGGCACGCGAAAGTCTTGCCGTGGGCCAGCCCCAACTACTTTCGTTCGATCACGATGCTACACGACGGGCAGGATATGCATATCAGTGAGAGCCGTGCCCAGAAAGTAGCATTCGTTTTGAACCGACCTACTGTTCCAGCTGAGCTAAGCTCTTAGGCGGCTGCCAATGCACCGGTGCTTAGATGAGGTATTAAGTGTATGAAATGCCTTAGCAACTATATTTTCCAATACACCGGTGCTTAGTTTTTTGTAGCTAAGGTTCCATCATTTAATTAGTTGTGGGATCTTAAGTACGGAAACTTTGTGGCCTCTTTGTGGCATGCACTCAAATAAGTACTAAACATATATATTTTTTAGAACGAAGACACTAAGAGCGTCCGGCTTTAAATTAATAAAGCCCACAACAGGCAGAGTACCAACAAACTAACTAAACAGAACAGAACATAGAGCTCACAGCTCCGGCCAAACTGACGCAACAAGTCTAATAGTCCAAAGCGGCCAAAAGAGAGCAAGTTACATGGCACCAAGGCCAGTCATCAAGCACGCAAGCTCTCGCACATCCAAAAGGGCTACTCGTCCTTACGAAGTAGCAGCTAGCTCCCTAGCCTGCTCGTAAACATGTCGCAAACAATCTTGGGCATGCTGCATCTGATCAGCATCCTTGCGCTTCGTCAACGGACTCCACTGCTGCAGGAAGATAATGCATTTGAAGATGATGTTAGCTGGGTGTGTTGGGAAGACCTTTTCGATAGCAATTTTATTCCGAGTTAGCCAAAGCGCCCAAAAGAGGGCACCAACACATGACCACAGCACTCGTTTGCAGCTCCCCTGGACAGAATTCAGTATTTGCGTTAGCTCAGTGGACGAACGCGGGTCCCAGGAAGCGCCAGCCGCCTCGCGGACCGCACTCCAGGCGAAACGCGCCAGCGGACATTGGACGAAAACATGATTCGCGTCTTCTACCACGTTACAAAGCGCACAAAGACCTGAAGCCGGCCCCTGCCTTTTGGCGACGTTGTCAGAGGTGGGCAGTCTGTTTCTGAACAGCTGCCAGAAAAACACCTTGATTTTCAGCGAAAGGCGCGCTTTCCATAGCCCATAAGCGGGCAGGGATGGACCCTGGCACAACCTCCGGTACAGCGATCGGACTGTGAACTTGCCGGACGCGGTAAGGGTCCAGGACACCGAATCCGCTTGCGTGGAAAGCGTAGTTTGACCAATAAGTTGCTGCATCGCCTCGAGGTTGGCCTGCTCCACGGCGGAAAGCTCGCGCCGGGAGTAAATCGCCGGAGGGGATGACGACAAGGCCGAAGCCACCGTGAGGTCCGGGTCAAACGCGATAGAGTATAGGTCCTGGAATTCCACCCAAAGAGGTTGGGTTCCGATCCAAAGATCTAGCCAGAACCGAGCGGATCTGCCGTCACCAATGGCAAACTTGGCCCCCAAGGCGAAGGCCTGGCGAACTGATTGAAGGTCGTTCCAGAAGGGGGAGCCCTGAGTCGCCCCTTGGAAGAAGGAACCGTTCGGGAAGTACTTGGCCCGAAGGAGATCAGCCCACAAACCTGCCTCCCCTTGGGAGATCTTCCAGATCCATTTGCACATAAGTGCAATGTTTAGAATACGCGTATTGGTGATCCCTAGACCCCCCCATATCCTTAGGACGGCAAACCGCATCCCACTTGACGAGGTGGTATTTGCGCTTTGGGTCCGACCCCTCCCAAAAGAAGCAGGAGCGTGGCGTGTCTAATTTAGAGTGAACCCCTTCCGCCAGAAGAAAAAGGCCCATCGCGAACATAGGCAGGGAGGATAGGCTTGAGTTCGTCAGCACTAGCCTAGCCGCGGACGATAGGAATTTCCCGCGCCACGGGCACACCCGCCCCCCAACCTTTGTCCACAGCGGAGCCCAACCCTCAATCGGGATACGCTTGAAGTGAAGGGGTAAGCCCAAGTACGTAAAGGGCATCTTGCCTACCTTGCAGTTAAGCAAGTCCGCAATTCGCCGACCGTCCGCGGCATCAAGGCCCATGGGCAGGACTTCACATTTGTGGAAGTTAATTTTTAGCCCAGACATGAGCTCGAAACCAAGAAGCATGGCTTTGACGGAGGCCACGCTATGCAGGTCTGGTTGGAACAACAGGAGCGTATCGTCCGCGTACTGTAAGTGAGAAACCCCCCCTGGGATCAGGTGACCCACGACACCTTTGATGTGGCCAGCCTCGGAGGCTTTGCGCAGCATCGCCGCCAACGCATCGACGACAAAGTTAAACAAGATAGGGGACATCGGGTCGCCCTGACGCAGTCCCCGCTTGTTACGGAAGAAGTGCCCTACTTCTCCGTTGACCGAGATCGCAGTTTGGCCCTCCGAGACTAGCTGCATTACGCGGTGAACCCAAACCGCCGAGAAGCCTCGGCTAAGGAGAACCTGGCGTAAAAAGTCCCAATTAACGCGATCGTACGCTTTCTCGAAGTCTAGTTTGAGGAGGATAGCTGGTTCGTTAGTACGCTTGAGCTCGTGGAGCACTTCCTGGAGTGCAAGCGGGCCCTCAAGGATGTGGCGACCCCTAATAAACGCAGATTGCGAACGGCTAATGGTGCGGTGCGCAATAGGAATTAAGCGAGAAGTACATGCTTTAGCGCAAATCTTGAAAGGCACGTTGATAAGCGCGATGGGGCGGAACTGACGGATGTTGTCCGCACCGGTCACTTTGGGAATGAGCGAGAGAACGCCATAGTTGAGTCTAGCAATATCTACCATTCCGCGCATAAAGCCGTTGCACACCTCAAAGATGGGATAGTGGAGAAGAGGCCAGAAACGTTTGAACATGGCCACCGGCCACCCGTCTGGACCCGGCGCCGTGTCGGCTTTCATACTATTCAGAGCATCATCGATCTCCTTAGGGAGAAACGCCAGTCCCAACTCGGCGTTCTCGCTGTCCAGCACCCGCTGGGACGGCAGCCACACGTCTGCACGGAGGCCAGCCCTCTGCTCCTCTCTGGTTCCCATCAAGTTAATGTAGAACTCATAGACTTGCAACACAATGTCAGATTGGCGCAGCAGGAGCCCATGCTCCGATTGCAGCCGAAGGATCGCGCATTACCGTCATCTCCCATTCGCATAGGCATGGAAGTACTTGGTGTTTGCGTGCCCTTTTAGAGTCCACTTGAGGCCACCCCTGCGCCTCCAGTACTCCTCCTCGCTCCGTAGGAGCGCCTCGACTTGCCCTTCCAGGGCGTAACGGTGAGCCCATTCCTATTCGGAAAAGGGTCGATTATCGGCCTGGGCGTCAAGGCCCGCGATCTCGTCGACAAGTCTCGCTCTGAGAAGCTTGCCGTCACGCCCTTGGTTCGCGCCCCAGCCCTTGAGACGCGCGCGAAGACGGCCCCCAGCCGCTATCCAAAATTCCATTGGATCGCGTTGTTGACCAATCTGGAGCACACAGGAGTTCCATTTTCCCTAAAAACGGAGTCGAAACCCGGTATCTCGAACCACGCCGTCTCAAAAAAGAAGCGTGGGCTGCAGCGAATTGCTGTCCTCCCTCGAGGACAGGATTAGGGGCACGTGGTCGGACCCGATGCGTGTTTCCGCAATCAGCGAGCACAAGGAGAACACCACCTCCCAGTCCGGTGACATGAACACACGGTCCAGCACCGAACGCACCGGAGCGAGCTGTTTGTTAGTCCATGTATACCTGGCTCCAGTTCTGGCCACTTCCCTAAGTGCCATAGACGCAATAGCGTTGTTAAACATGGCCACCCTTGCCAGTTAACATTGTTGTTGTTCTCATCCGCCCCCGAGCGGATCAAATTGAAGTCACCACCTACCAACAGAGGGGTCTGTGCTGCAGAGATCGCGAGCACCTTGGCTTGGAGTTCTCCCAAGAACTCCGCCGAGCGGGAGTGATCCGCAGGTCCGTAGACCTGGACAACCGCAAGGACACGTAACGACGCGCGCACTTGAATGGTAGCCGCAATGAAGAAGGGGCCCATATCCCAGTCCAAGATCTCGTAGGTGGCAGCACAGAATCCTAACAACATGCCACCTGAGTGACCCGTCGCCGGGGCGTGATGCCACTCGAATCGTTCCAGGGGATCTACCGCCAGGATGTCTTGGTGGCGAAACTCCGTTCGAATCGTTTCCTGGAGCGCTACGATGTCAATGGCCTCCTTCCTAATATACTCTTTAAGTTGGGTGCGGCGACCCGCGTGGCCAAAGCCACGAATATTCCAGAACAGGACCCGCATCTAAATAGTTCTGTTCCGCAGACGAACACCTCTGGAGGTGATCGCCTTGGCCACTCGCCGCACCTTGCCACGGCAAGGTGGGGGGGGGGGGGGGCGGGGGGGGGGGGGGGGGGGGGAGGTGCAGCCCCCAGCATGTCCGCGTGATTGGCCGCCGCCGCAGCCAGCGCTGCCTGCGCCACTTCTTTGGCGCGAATCAGAGTGATCAGCTCCCTATCAGAGCCACCCAAAGCCTCCACTCCACTCTCCCCAAGCACCTTGCCCGAGTGCTCATCCGAAAAGGAATCAAGAATCGTAAAGCGAGGGAGGGGATTACCTGAGTTTTCCAAATTCTTCTGGGCTTGAAGGAGTTGCGCGCGCTGCAGGGATGGCATGTTCCCTTTGGCACCCTTGGAGCGAGAGCTGGCCCGCACCGGCGCCACCGTCGCCGCCGGTACTGAACATATTTGATAATTTGTATGACTAGATAGCAAAACTTTGAACTGAACCGAACTCAGTTTGATTCTGTACAAACATTGCTACAGATTTGCATATATATGCAGCTGTCCTTCAGTTAGTGATACTTCTGAATATGCTAATACTCCTACATTTGTGCATACTACATTCCTTCTTATTGTCTCGAAAAAATTAACTAGTGATACAAGCTGACTTGTGTAGAGTAAAATCAGCAATTACGGTTCGGCAAACACTCAAATTAGATGGTCATGATGTGCAAAAGAAATCGATGAACTGTACTTTCTGTAGTTTATATCAAACTAGATAGCTAGTATTTGACAATCTGACTGCAGTTTATATCAAATTAGGAATCCATGGACTTGTGAAAAATTAGATTCAAAGGGTAGGAGAGAACTGATGCTATCAATCTGCAGTCATGCACGAGTAGTAACAGAAGTGAATAAATAGATTGAAAAAATGATACGAATCAATGGGTGACTGCAGTTTATATGAACCTTCTCTCTTTCTCTTTCTCTTCCTCTTTCAGTCAAATGCGTACTGAATACATGGACCAATGATACGGCGGAGACTGGCCGGAGGAGCTGCTGTTGACGGCGAATAGAGGAGGAGCCGGTGGTGGAGCGGCGAACAGAGACGGAACCGGTGGTGTTGCAGCTAACAGAGGAGGACCACGCAGCGCAGCTGCGACCTTCTCCCGGGCATGGTCCATGCGGCTGGCTGAAATCGAGGATGGGATGGCGGCGCTGCGGGTGGAGGCGACGGCTCTAGGCTGGGAAGAAGCGGCGGGGCTGCACCTGGGGGAGTTGGGGAAGAATGGGAAGAGGGAGGCGACGACTGAGTTCAGCGCATGGGATCGATTAACTCCACCTTTTGCCTAGGTATCTGTGTCTGGCACTTAACAAGACTCTCTCTTCATTAATTATATAAATGTGACACATCAGCTTTTTGCTCAGCTGGCAGGCTTAGCACCGATCCAGGCTGGAGCACTGGGACTAGCCTTACGTCATTTCCGCAAACCACGTCACTGCTGACCTACACTACTTAGCTACTAAGGCTATTTCCAATGCATTGGTGCTTAGATGGGGTACCAAGAGCATTAAATAGTTAAGCAACTGAAGTTCACAAT
Organism: Aegilops tauschii subsp. strangulata; assembly: GCF_002575655.3. NCBI lineage: Eukaryota > Viridiplantae > Streptophyta > Magnoliopsida > Poales > Poaceae > Aegilops > Aegilops tauschii. The sequence goes on along the minus strand of NC_053040.3, from coordinate 30,202,489 downwards.
GCATAGATGCTTAGTTTGTTGTTGCTAAGCTTCGTCATTTAATTGTTTAACAACCAAACTCTCTCATGCATAGGGCAAACTTCTTTCATTTAAGTGTTTTGCATAGGTCCGCGCGCTTGGCGTTGGTTCTTCCTGGGTCACAAAAATATTATCTTTCCTCTTAACTACAATATCAAATTAGATTTTTTGCCTACGTGACATGCTAAGACTACCCACAATGAGAGTAACATAGGTAGTAACTCACACATATCTTGATAAAATAGATGATGTGGCAAGCAATAAATTAAGAAAGAGAGATATGTAGTAACATAGCTAGTTACTACTAGGACGAGTAACATCACACATATCAAGGCAAGATGAGTCTATAGCATAATAAATGCAGTGTTACATGTTACCACATATATATTACTACAGTATAGGAGTAGTAACATAGAATAGTAACATGGGCATGTTTCTACTCTATGTTACTACCCATCGTGGCGAGTCTAAGCACCTGTACAACATGGAGCATTGGGAAGTGCCTAAGGCACGCCTGCTCTTGCTAGTAAAAAAATGGGATTTTACTTACTGCCGTGCCGACATGCAGCCATGCATGCGTGCATCCGAGACAGGGGTGAAGGCTACAATAACTTGTTCATCATGTACTCATGTTAGCATTCTAGTCCACCCCTTCCCTTCCCTTTTTGCTAATCTTAATTAGCTACAATGAGTGGTGGAGATGATGTGTTGGTTCATCTTTGTTACAGCAAAAGGAAGCGGAAATGACGATGGTCCTGGATGCATTTGCATCCTACTTGCAAAACGTGCTCACAGAGATGGTGAGTGAAGAGGTGCACATGCTGCTTGGAGTCACAACCGAGATCAAGAAGATGGACGTCAAGCTTAAGGACCTCAAGTACTTCCTCGCCGACGCTGACAGGAGAAACATCACTGACGAGAGCGTGCAAGAGTGGGTTGCCCAGCTCAAGCGGGCCATGTATGAAGCTACAGACATCCTTGACCTCTGTCAGCTCAAGGCCATGGAGCACGGTCCATCCACTGCAGATGTGGGATGCTTCAACCCCTTGCTGTTCTGCATGCGGAATCCCTCCCATGCCCACGACATTGGCACCCGCATCAAGGTGCTCAACCAGAACCTCGACGACATCAAGGAGCGAAGCGCTGCTTTCAGCTTCATACATCTTGGTTCCTCTGAGGATCATAACAGTAAGGTGCAAGCCTCTCATTCTCGCAATAAGAGACGTGACACATCAGGGGTGTTTGACCGGTCAGCTGTAGTGGGAGAGAAGATTGAAGAAGACACAAGAAAGATGGTTGAGATCATGCTGAGTGAAAAGAAGGGCAACACCAACATCATCGTGGTCGCCGTTGTTGGTGTCGGTGGAATCGGCAAGACCACTCTTGCCCACAACGTCTTCAATGACGAAGCCTTGAACAACAAGTTTGAGAAAACGATATGGTTGAGCATCAACAAGGACTTCGACGAGGTTGAGTTGCTCAGGACAATTATCACGCAAGCGGGGGGAGAACATGGTGGTAATAAGGCGTTGGCTGTGCTTCAGCCAATCCTTATCACTACCTTGAAAGGGAAGAAGCTATTCCTGGTGCTGGATGATGTGTGGAACCATGGGGCATGGGATGATGTGCTTAAAACACCCTTGACTAATGTTCTCGCTCCAGGTAGCCGAGTCCTCGTCACTACTAGAGATGAAACAGTAGCTCGAAGGATGAAAGCCGTGCTTCCCTACCACCATGTGGACAAATTAGGGGAGGAGGATGCCTGGTCATTGCTCAAGAAACAGGTGTGTGACTAAACTCCATGCATCTTTAACATTACTAGTTGCACACTTAATTCGGGGTAGATATATAATAACCGGACACACACTTTTATGTATTGTTCTTTGAAATTACAACACAGATAGTACTACATACTCCCTCCGCCCTTGAAAGAGTGTACTTCCAACTATGTTGGAAAGTCAAACTTTTTTATGTTTAACTGTATTTATACAATAATACACCAGCATTTATGCCATCAAATTAGTAGCATTAGATTCATGATAAAATATATTTTCATCATATACCTATTTGGTTTCACAAACATTGATATATTTTGCACAAACTCGGTCAAACTTTGAGATAGTTTGACCCTCCAACAAAGTTGAAAGTACAATTTTTCAAAATCGGAGGGAGTATACTTATGCCACAGCACATGCACATTAAGTGGTACAGCTCATGCACATTAAGTGGCACATTTTCCTAATATATAGTTATACCTGGGAGTAATTAATTAATGGCGTCTCTGTGTAAAAAAATCCTTTCTTTGGCATTGTTTTTTCTTTTAGCAAGCTAAAATTTTGACACATATGTAGTCGTCACCTAAAATGCAAGTCCAAACAAAATTGATAATTAGGATCATACAAATGTTCTTCGATTTATAGAAGGTGAGAAACAGTGGTATTGTTGTTTCATTTCCATCTTGTTCACAAATAGTCGTCAATCCTTGGCCTAAAATTCAGTCATGTTTGGCTGGAGGTATCAATAAATCCACATTAAGTGGTACAGTACTATTCCACAATATGAAACGTGGTAATCGGCAGAATGATACTAAAGTGAGCCCAGGCCCACCAATAGGTATAGCCAACCCATCCCATGATCTACCAACATGGATAAAAATCAAAGCTGGTACTTCAAATTCTTGTACTTATTTGGATGTCCAGGTTATGTAATTATAGATAATTTAAACATGTAAAAAGCATATCCCCTTGTGTAGTTGTAGATAAAATATGACTCGGGTTTTTCCCGCAAAAAATATAACTTTGTTTTCTTGAGGATGAGTATATGTATTGTACTAGTATCTATCCACATAATAAAGGAGCGCTTGGTCCTGCCCGCTCCCGCGAGCGGAGGGGTGAACCCTAGAACGAGCCGCCACCAACTTTCCCCCCGCCCACCGCCTCCCTCTCCCTCGCCACCGCTGGTGCGCGCCGCCGGCCAAAGCCTGGTCGGCGTAGGCGGCGGCGAGGCTCTCTTCCTCAGCGGGATGCGGTGGGGGGACGCGGCGCTCGCGCAGGGCGCGACGGCGGCTGCACGCACGGCCACGCCGGCGACGCGGGCGGCCATGGTTGCTGCGGTGGCTGCGTGGATCAGGCTAGACGTGGGGCGACGGGGGCTGCGAGCGGCTGGTGCAGAGGTTCATGGCAGAGGGTGGTTCTGGCGGCGGCGGCTGTTGTGTCGCGACAGGGTGCAGGGGTGGAGGGCGCCAATGGCGGGGTCGTGCGCGTGGACGCCTGGCCTGGCCCCTGGCTTAGTGTGGTTGGCTGCTTCCAACCGTGGTTGCCATGGCCGTCGATGAGCTGGCCGATCTAGTGATCGCGGCTGCAGGTGGCCCGGGGTTGCTCGCCGGCGGGTGATTCCCCTGCCCAGGGTTGTGCTCAGCGTCGGGTATGCCGCGCCATGGTCTTCGGTGGTGGCAGAACAGACTGGGGAGGTGCTGCTTCCTGGTGCCATGGGTTGTGGGTTGCTGCTCTCTCCTTGCTGATGGGCGGAGGTAGTAGCAACGTGGTGGAGGTGGTTGCGGTGCGGACCAAGGGCTGCTCCAGGGCAGCCGTCGGGTGTCGCGGGCTGCGGCCTCCTCCATGCTCCTGGGCGGGGGTGGCTGCGGTGTGGTGGTGGTGGTGGCGTTTGCCCGGCGACGTCGGGTGGTGGTTACAATCTTTGATCGCGGGTGTGTGGCGGTTGTGTCGACGGGTTTTGGCGTCAGCGGCCCAGAAGGAGGGATCCACGATGAGCTTTCCGGCAGGCTTCGTGGTGGCGTTGGAGCGTTCATCTCTTGGCCGTGTGGACGACAAGGGTGTTCGGCGGAAGGCTCCTGTTGATGCCCGGATCTGGTGGGGTTGGTCTGACTCTCGCCGCGATGGTTACCGGGGCGCCTCTTGGTAGTATGGGTGAGTTCCTGAGCGAAAGCTTCGCGCTTGGTGCCGACGATGATGGCACCCATGGGTGTCGTTTCCTTCTTGAAGGCGTAGTCGTGGGTCTCGTTCATGTGCCAGGGCTCCGAGTGAAAACCCCTGTCTGTTCTCAGACTCGGCAGCGATAGTTGAAGTGGAGTTTTGACATCGTTGGTCGGTCCTAGGCGAGGTGTTAGGCTAGCTCTAGCCTTCTTGTTCTATCTTTCGATCGGCTTTGTATGAGAGCTTTCTCTCCACATTGTATCGTTTGGCCGTGTACTCTTGGTGTTATTGCTTTATATGCTTTATATATAAAGGGGGCCAGAAGCCTTTTCCGTTAGCATATATCCACATAATTAAGCACTAATCTATTTAGTTTCTGAGATGACAGATTAAACTAAGCATCTGTAACGATTAATAGCCACTCACATGCTATAGGCCATCCTAGTTGACAGCAACGTCCCCCACTTATCAGCTCATTCAATTGATAGTTCAATTTAGGCAGTACATTAACTAATCTTTTATGAGTCTCTTATCTCCACTAGCCTACTATTGACTAATATTGAGTTGACACTAGTAACGGTTAAAAAATTACTATTTTTTTCTCTCAAGAAAAATCCTCATTATTGACCATCAGTTCAACTGCTTGCAGATAATCTTAAGTGAAACCGATGAACGTGAAATTGATATGCTCAAGGATATTGGAGTGCAGATTATAGCAAAATGTGATGGTCTGCCTCTTGCTGTCAAAATAATGGGAGGGCTCTTGTGTCAGAAGGACAAAAAACACCGTGAGTGGGAGATGGTTCTGGATGATTCTATATGGTCAATATCTGGACTGCCTGAAGAGCTAAACCATGCAGTATATTTAAGCTATGAAGATTTATCTTCTTGTGCCAAACAATGCTTTCTGCATTACTCCCTTCTACCTAAAACTGCAGTGTTTTATAGAGATGAAATCATTGGCATGTGGGTTAGTGAAGGATTTTTTCACGGGACCTCGGATGACTTAGAAGAACTAGGAAGCAAGTACTATAAGGAGCTGATACTAAGGAATCTTATTGAGCCAGATACAGAGTATATTGATCAATGTGTTTGCAACATGCATGATGTTGTATGCTCATTTGCTCAGTTTGTGGCTAGAGATGAGGCACTAGCAGCTCACAGTGGAGAAACTAATATTGTTAGTAAACTTAGTGTACATGAGTTTCTTCGGATATCTCTAGAAAGCAAAGGATCAGAATCAGATGGGTTAAACTGGAGTTCCTTGCAAGCACAAAAGACACTAAGGGTACTAATATCAGTTGGCTTTGTAAATATCAAGCCTGGTGATTCCTTGGTTCATTTTCCATGTCTACGAACTTTATATATATATTCTGCACATGTTGTAGCTTTGCTTGAATCTATGCATGAACTCAAGCACCTGAGGTACTTGTCCTTGGAAAACACTGATATATCTAGTTTGCCAGATAGCATTGGAAAGATGAAACTGTTGCAGTACATAAGTCTTAGTGGATGCCAACAGATTGTTAAACTCCCACCTAGCATTGTAAAGTTAGGGCAGCTAAGGTACCTTAACTTCATTGGAACAAGTATAAAAGGCATACCCAGGGGGTTTTGTGCTCTAACAAACTTGAGGATAGTACTTGACTTTCCAGCCCAAGTGGATGGTGATTGGTGCAGTTTGGAAGAGTTGGGTCCTCTTTCTCGGCTCAAGAAACTTCAATTGGACAGATTGGAGAATATAACTGCTTCCTCATCTGCAGCAAAGGCAAAGCTTAGCGACAAGGTGCATCTTACCAACCTAGTGTTAAGTTGTGCCAGTATATTGGGAGATGATAGGCTGATTAAAGAGGAAGATGGTGTCTGTGAGGAAGAGCAACAACAAGTCGAGAAGGTGTTTGATGAGCTCTGCCCTCCGCCCAGGTTAGAATATCTTGACATCAGAGGATATTTCGGCCGATGGCTCCCAAGGTGGATGATGTCTTCATCAGTTGTGCCACTCAAGAGCTTGAGGATTATGTTCATTTGCGACCTGGCTTGCTGCACACAGCTTCCTGATGGCTTGTGCCAACTCCCTTATTTGGAGTTCATTCAGATCAAGCGTGCTCCAGCCATCAAGCGTGTTGGACCTGAATTCATGCAGTCCTACCATCAGCACAGTCCTCATCCTTCCCAGATGGTGGCAGCATTTCCGAGATTGCATAAGATGGAGTTAATAGGAATGGTGGAATGGGAGGAGTGGGAGTGGGAGGAGCAAGTGCAAGCCTTTCCTGTCTTGCAGCAACTTTTGCTAAAGCATTGCAAATTGAAGTGTCTTCCTCCTGGACTTGCCTCCCAGGCAAGGGCTTTGAATAAATTATCCATATACTATGTCCACAGTCTCATCTCCCTAGAGAACTTTCCGTCTCTGGTTGAGCTGTATCTGGGTGACAACCTTGACCTGGAGATGATCACTAATCTTCCAAGACTGCAGAAGCTTACCACCGAAAACTGCCCAAAGCTGAAGGTGTTGGAGGGTGTTCCTGCACTCCAGAGGCTCGTTCTCTCGTATAATGACATGGAAACAATCCCAGAATACATGGGAGGTATAAACCCAAGGCATTTGGAGCTATACTGCAGCCTAGCACTGCTCGCTTCAATGGCCGCGGGACAATCTGGCCATGTGTGGGAAAAGTTCAGCCATGTTGAGCATGTCAAGGCATATGCACGCGAAGGAGATAATTCACGGAAATGGTATGTCTTCTACACAGCTAAACCCTACAGCTTGGAGACAAACGTCAGCCACTTTTTCATGTCCAGAGGTAATTTAGCATCATTCTTTCATCTTAATTTGTCTGTTTGCTCTGTTTATTTAGTTTGTTCTCTTATGGTTGTTTCTTCCTTTCATCCATAAGCTAGAGTTTTGAATATATTTGCTACATTCGCATTCCCTTTGAATACCCCCTTCGAGAGTAGTACACTAGGACATCAAATACATGGTAGTAATGACAACATTGACATGACTACCTTCTTCTCTAAAGGAAATAATTGAATGCCTTTTTTATTGCTGTGTGATGGCTATATGTTTACCGATGCTTCTTTTTGATTTGACTGCACTCCCTCATGACCTAAATATTTTTATACTCAGTTTCCCCCCTAGGTTACGTCCAAATTTTAAATAAAGAGTAGTATCTTTACAAATTATCAAAGCTCATGTATAATCTATGGATCTCACTGTTTTAGCATGGTTACATTTGGGCTCTTGCCTTGTAAGTCATGGATTTGTAACGACTTTTATTCTTTCTTCTTATGCAGGAACCTTGACTTCTTTTGAGGGCGCACAGAGATTTGAGTCTTTCTTCAAAATGACGAGAAAAACCTTTAGCTACATCTGTAGCTTAGTGATGGGGCCATCAATGGAAGATATGAACAGCTACACCTTTGTTGATGGGAGGGTGCTGTCTTTAGAAGATCGGGTAGCTGTTGCTCTTAGAAGGTTGCAGTCCAGTGAGCCAACAGAGAGCATAGCATCCTCTGTAGGTGTGAACGAGTCAATCATCTTGTTGGTAACTGAGAGGTTCGTTGATACTGTGTGTGAGCGGGCAGACCACCACACAGGCTGGCCAGACTGCAGTGAGAAGGATGAAATCAAATCCAAGTTTGACAAGATCCACAATATGCATAACTGTTGCGGGGTTATATGTACAACTCACATCCCATTTGGACCAAACTGCAACCATGAGAAGAATGACATCGCTGTAATCCAATTCATTGTTGATGCAACGAAGAGGTTTAGAAACATTTGGTTGGGACCAGCAGGTAGCATGAACAAGTCGAGCCTTTTGAAGGACTCTGAAATCTTCAAGGAGTGTGCGAAGGGCGGTTGGCTGAATGGCAACAAGCTGAAAGTGGCATTAGATGGATCAGAAGTCGGGGAATACATAATTGGTGATGCAGGATACCCTCTTCTTCCATGGCTACTCACACCTTACCAGGAAGAAGAACTCTCAGATTCCAAGGCAGAGTTCAATAGGAGACATTCTGCAGCCACAACCAGTGCTCTGAAGGTGCTGACAAGACTCAAAGACACATGGCAGTACCTGCAGGGAGAAATGTTGTGCCCATTCAATCCATACAGTCTAGATAAGGTGATCTATGCTTGCTGCATGTTGCATAACATAGTCATAGAAATGGAGGATGATGCAGCCATGCTGAGCACCAAGCGGAGGAATTACTCCAAGGAAGTGCGCCAGATAGCAAAGGAGGACGTTGTCAGGGCGAGGGATATGCTGTCGCAACACTTCTTGGATAGCGGGTCGTCCAAACTGGGAGGTGAATTAACATAACATCTCCTACTCCCTCCGTTCCAAAATAGATGACCCAATTTTGTACTGACTTTAGTACAAAGTTGAGTCATCTATTTTGGAACGGAGGAAGTACATCTTAATTTGATCATTTGGTTGATCTGTTCTCTAACTTTTCATATTCATTATCTCCTGGTGGATGCAGAGGAGGAGGATGAAGCAGCTTCATTAACTAGGTACCACTGCTAGTTGCTAGCCCCCTGTGCTTCAAGAAGCACAGACAAGAACAACAGATGAAGAGATCATTAACTAGGTACTACTGCTAGGTGCTAGCCCCCTGTGCTTCAAGGCCTGTTATTCCCTCCATCCAGAAAAATCAGAGTTCTCTTTTCTTGGTTTGTTCTTTTGATATGGCTCTAATGCTAGTGATACTCTTGAATTGATTAACTCCCTTGGTTACCATATATTAATTGCAGTGCGTTGAGTGATAGTCTATACCGGTAATTGCTTTAGCGAATGGTTCATATAATAGCATACACGATCTGTCTGGTTAATAAAGTTAGCAGCTATACTATGCGTGGAAACATGAAACTTCTTGATATGTTAAACCCTGTTGCATGGTCGTATACATCTGATATAATTAAAACCTTGGTTTGATCAGGCGAAAGGGAAGCCGGCATCGGTTGTGCTGGTTTGATCAGGTGAAAGGGAAGCTACATCGTGCTGGATGTGATTGGAGCTTATCCATGCACGAATGCAGAGCAGCTCTGGTGAAAGGGAAGCCTACTTTGACACTGCAACATGATCTGAAGTTGGGCATTCTTTTAAAAAAATTGTCATCTATCTATCTGGCAAAGACAAAGTGTTGCTATGCAGTCTGTACTTTGTGGATTGGCAGTAAGCTTTGTTGTGTTGAGAAACGACGATGTATTGTAGCTGCTTGGAGACTATCTTTTTCTATGACATACGTATGTTTGTGCAAGTAATTATTCAATTTGGGAACTTCTGATGAATTCCGTATGCAACTATAATGAGTAGATCAGCTTGAATCTAGTCTCAGAAACACTGAGGGCCATTTGACAGTACTGTATTTACTACTTACTACGGATTAATTAATAAGAGAAAAGGTGAAGAGGAACACCTTGATCTTAGGTTCTTACTTCTTAGCACAAATCCAGTAGTAGTAAAACAGAGTCAAGTTTCTTTCTTTCTTTTTTTGTTTCTTAGCTGGCTTGTTGGTTGGAGGTGTGATGCCCCAATAACTGATATGAGTAAAGGAAAAGAACAAAGCCTGGTAGTATTTTTCTTTTGAAGTTAAATATTGTTATTCCTGAGATCATCCATGAAACTCCAGCAGTAGTAAAACAGAGTCGTCTTTCTTTCTCTTTCTTGCTTGGCTTTGGTTATTTGGAGACAGGAAAAGGATGGAGACTTCTTCTTCAGTTTGCTTGCTTTGACTTCAGAAATCAAAAGCTAGGAATTGGAGATTAGTAGAATGGACACCAGCATGTAACTTCACAAGTCAAGCTGTTTTTCCATATGCGGTTTGAGGTTTCTTTTATTCACAAAATTAGTGATAATGAATCAATTGCTGATTACGGTGATCATCAATCACGAGAAGGGAAAGGGGGTCCCAATGTGAAGTGTCAGGTACCCCAGGTATAGGTGTACACGACGAAATCCAGTTGATTTGAAGAATTGGTCCGTCATGTCATCCGCTCGGCTTCATTCACCCAGGAAGCTATCAAGGTTCCTGAAGAAGCCTTTCTCAATAGGGGGCCCATGTCACTGCAAACAACGTTCAGCTGCGATGTAGACATACCCACCTTCATTAATTATCAGACGGCAAAGGATCCCTAGTGCATGAGCCAGATGTAGGATCAAACTATTAAAGGCAGAAGCTAGATAATAAAGCTGCCTAATTAGAGTATACATACAGCATATGAAGTCACAAGCTAGCACGGGTTGAATGAAACATCTAGATTCAGACTGAAAAAACATGTATATTGACATACGGTTCATCCCCATCGATCTTTAACTAAAACCCCCAAAAAGAGCTAACAGACTAAAAGCGCTGCCATGGCAGCCAAAACTGGATTATTTGCAAATATTTCAAATAAATTCTAATCATTTTATATCCCCTAGAGCCCCGTGTTCCTCTCACCAGGCTGAATCAATACGTGGCGGAGTGTGATCTTTATAAGATAGGTACGCCGCATGCAGACCTGCGTCCATGCACCTCCTGCCAGCCAGACCTACTTCCCACAGTCCTACGCTGCCTACTACAGCCTATAAGAACACTGCTACACCCTAGGACCTGTTGCCTATCCTGCCAAAAACAGCCTACGAGCACCGCTGTGTGTCTCGGTCAAATGGTCTGGCTAATTATCCTGACACCTGCAAATGGTCTGCTGCTGTGTGCAGATGTGGTGCACATCTCTAGGCCGTGTTCTCTGCAGGAACGGACGTGATAACCGGGTGCCTAGGCACCCGGGTGTATTTAAAAGTTTAGCCACCATAGTTATGCAGAACTCAATTTGATACCCAATTATAACAGTTCCTGATCATCTTACAGCAATGACTCAGGGATCTTTAGTCTTCAATTTCTCTACTCCTGCTAATATTGCCTCATTTACCACTACACAGTTCATATCCAGTAGAGTATCACAGAAGGCAGAGCACTTTGAACCTAGGGTATGAAGAAGTTTCAACCATGGCCAATCAAATAAGTTCACTGCCAGGAGTCAAAATATCAGAATCTCGGGTAAGTTTGCTGTACTCAATGAGACTATGAGTGTATGACTGCGTGTATATAGCAGCAAGTACCTGAGTTTTCCAATTTACAGTGTCTTTTGTTCCATTCCTGCTAAATTATTTCTGTTTTATTCCCAAGGCAGTATTACCACAAATAGCATGATCATTGCTGTGCTTTTTAGTTGTCATTTGTGTCTAGTATTTTCACGGCATAATCTCCCTTATAAGATTTTGTTTTGGCAATCTATGTACTACAATTTCCTACTCCTCCAAGTGGGAGGCAGGTGGAGGTACTGTCTTGTCCTACTCCAACTGGTAGGCTGGTTCAGGTTGGAGATGGTGACAGTTAGTGCTAATTAACCAAGCTTGATAGCAATGTATCCGAGGCTATTAGGCTAGCATGTCAAAATCGTTGGGGTCGTCTAGACTCCAGGAATGAATTTGTTTCCTTTGCTTCTCCCATGCCAGGGGTACTGCCTTCTATGAACACGCAGTGGTGCCCAGAAGAAATCCCTTTATTAATTGGTGCTGCGCAGCAAATTAGGCTAGTGTGAAACCATGAAACCGAATCACAACGACTCTTTTTGTTATGGCTAGCTTCTGAATTAACAGAGTCTTGCATTTCTATATTTGAACAAGGTCTTCCCAGTTTCTTTTGTGGAACAAGTTTGCATTTGCATGTTATCAGGTTTGTATTTTTTACTGAAATAGGCTTTCGCCCCACTTTATATATAAAGCAAAGATCATCAGTAAACCCGGTACAAACACACGCCAACACAACACACACCCAAGGCAGGATACAAAGATGCTAAGCGCAGCAACATCACCCCTAGCATTACAAGAGTAACTCGAGATCTTAGCCGTGCACACGCCACCACCAAGAGGTGAAGCCGCATACGGCGAACCGTGGGCTCCAAGGCGGCGCCTTCAGAAAGGGAACGACACCGGAGCGCCGCCACCGCCCGACACGAGGGTCATGGTTTCCCCTGTAGCAACACGACGGGCAATGAAGGCCGCGACGACGCCTTCAAGAAGGGAACAATTCGCTGCCGCCTGTCCGTCCAAAGATAGAGCAGGTTTTCACCCCGACCAATTATCACCACCACCGAACACCACACCCCGGCAACCATGCCGCCCACACGGCCATGGTCACCAGGCAGCACCAAGCCACGGGCTCTGCTCATGAGCACCGCGCTACCACCCCCAGGGCCGCCGCCCTGACATCCAAGACCTTGACACCACCTCACACTACTAGGGAAACCTTATACACAGAATTTCAGCAGTAGCGCTTGTTAAAAAAGCACGCTAGTGCTAACTACCAGTAGCGCGTTGGCGGAAACCGCGCTACAGATAAATATATAGCAATAGCGCATCTAGCCATAAAAGCACTGCTACTAAAATTCCCACTGATAAGCCGATAGGCTACACATAGTAGTAGCGAGCTTACAGAAACAGCGCTACCGCTATTTGTTTTGTAGCGGCGCGTTTACTAATAAAGGCGCTGCTGCTAACGAAATAAAATTAAATGGAAAGCAAATAAAAAAGAGAAAGGAATAGCAGTAGCGCTTGTTAGGAAACGCGCTATAGCTACGGTAGCAGTAGCGCACTTCCTTGAACGCGCTACTGCTATTTTTGACTTAACCGCGCGGTTCGTTCTTCCCCCACGGCCACTTCCCCCAAATCCCTACTCCTCTGCTGTCGCCGCCCCGCATCACCGTCGGCCGCCGCGTGACCCGTCGCTCTCCGCACACCCTCGACGCCACCCCCGACCCCGGCCTCGACGCCGCCCCCGACCCTGACCTCGACGCCGTCCCCGACCCCGACCTCTCCCTAACTCCGCCGGCGCCCGAGGTGAGCACGCCCTCCTCCTCCTCCTCCTCCCCTACCTCTGCCTAGCTAGGGTTCTTAGGGTTAAATTTTAGAGTTCATCTAATTAGTTAGGATTCATCAAATTAGATGCTAATTACGGCAGTAGTTGTTAAATAGAATTAGTTTTAGAGTTCATCGAATTAGTTAGGGTTAAATTTTAGAGTTCATCAAATTAGTTAGGGTTAAATTTTAGAGTTCATCAAATTAGTTAGGGTTAAATTTTAGAGTTCATCAAATTAGTTAGGGTTCATTAAATTTTAGAGTTCATCAAATTAGTTAGGGTTAAATTTTAGAGTTCATCTAACTAGTTTTTTTTACTGTTTTTAGTAAGTGTTTAATAGAATTAGTAAGAAAATTAATATAACTAGTTGAACTAGTTTATTTTTAGTAAAAACTAGTTTATTTATATTTATAGTAAGTGCTTAATTGAACTAGTTGAGTTAATACAACTATTTTATATTTAGTACGAAAATTAATAGAACTAGTTTACTTTTTTAGATAAAGCAATTATTCCCGCATCGACGTCGACGATGCCTATCCCGCATCCTCGTCGTCGAGTCGGCGGAGGACACGTGCGTCACCAGATGGGGCATGTCCGGGACTGGGCTCCGCCGGGGTGGTACTGGGAGGCGCTACCTACCGGGGGGCGCAGGTTGGTGAGGAGTCAGCCTTCTTTGGTGGCGGTCGCGTGGGCCAGTGACGGTCCAGAGGCTCGAGGACCCCGCGGAGGTGGTGCGTCACCGTGTCAGTGAGGAGGACGCTCACGTCCATCGCTACTTGTTTGCGTTGGAGCACAGGTTCTCCAATACCTGGCAGGTTCTCCAGGGATCTCACTAGAGCTATGATCCTGTGATGGTTCCTTCTCTGTGGGTGTCCACCGCCCGCGCCGATACCCGTCGTGCGCTAGGGTTTTAGTTGTATTAGTGATGTTATATGTATGATACTATTCGGGATGTATTAGTGATAATATTCGACGATGTACGGACGCATGAGATGATTTACTTTTGCTTATTGAATGCATGCTAATTTGAGTACTTATTTATTTTACGATTTGGTTTTGCTTATTGAATGCTCATGTCAATATGAGTCCTATAAGATATTTTGAAATGTATATCTTGTGTTGCTCAAATAAGATATGTGCTTGCCCAAGTGGCCGGTCATGTTTGCAGGTTACACCTCCGAGTGGCCTATGTTTTGCCGGAGTGTTGATTCATTTCCGTTCTGGCAAATTCCAGACGCTCGATATGTCCTATTTTAGCAAAGGTCATGCAGGATTTTTCCGTGAATTTTGGCATGACTTGTGCCAGAATATGTAGGAAATATCAAGTGCCCCGGATTTGTGTGTTGAGTATCCTGGTAGTTGCCTTCGATCGATTTTCAATTAATGTTTCAACTATGAACATAGGAAATGTCTGACGATGAAAAGGATTTCGGTATTTGCGAATACTGCGAAGACGAGCGCGGCCTGTGCGACAGAATCTTCCTAGATGATGATAGGCGCTTCAGTATCAAGCTGGACGAGAACTTCGAAGTGGATACAGTAAGTCACAACGACAAGTCTTTTTTTGTAATTAAGCATGACATCTGCTTCATTTGCTTCAACTTATAATTTATTTTTTAACTATTCTACTAGCGTATCCCCTGCCATGCAAGAGTTTTTGTCTTGGATAAGATAGGTTTCAGTCCTATGCAAACTACTACGGAGGTAAAGAGAGTTAACTTGAAGACCGAGCATGGTTATACTTTCCATGCAAAATTATACAACGCAGACACCTACACCTATTTTGAATGCAAAACTTGGCAAGCACTATGCAAGGCTTATGCATTTGAGCCTGATATGTTTATTACCTTTGATATTCGTCCCGAAGATGATATTGAAGGTAATAGAGACATCTGGGTCGATGTGCAGACGCCTCCAGTTATACCATTATGTGAGTTTCTCAACCATATTTATGTCTTTGATATTGTTTATTCAAAAATAGTTGACCTAATTTCTATTGACAGCTTATTTTCATTCAAGCAAACATGTCCGGCGCTTAGTAGACATGACCGTCCACTGTCCCGGGGCTGAACTAAACTGCGAGGAGATAGGTCATTATGTTTCATGGCTTGAGGATCTTCATACTGTCAAGACAAATTAGTTTTCTGGACTTAAAAATCTTAGTACTCAAAACGTGCGACCAATAGTGTTCGTACTAAACTATGGTAACATCTATTTAGGAAATATGGTAAGATTTTTACTATTTGTCCTCAGTGCATCTTTTGCATACATTATTTTTGAAGCTAAACATCATTGCTAATTATGTTACTATACGATGTTCGTCAACAGGGACTCCCGATGAATGTTGTGCCTCATTGGATCGAGACTAAAGGTCCCATGAGAATTGTTAGCTTACGTCCAAGATATCCTACAATGCACTTTTGTGCATACATGATTTCTAATAGCGAGGAATGCTTAATAGTGAAAGACTGGAGCAAAATTGTGAACGACCGCAGAGAAGTACTAGGGGGCAGCAATCAGAAGCGCAGCCCACGATTAGGAGACAGGTTCATCTGCATGCTCCAACTTGATGAAGCAGGAGTGCTACACATGTTTTGTGTTATTTTACCTGAGAGAGAGCAGCAGGAGTGATTAGCTAGCTAGAAATGAGTTATGATGATTAAATAGCTAGTGTTGATGGTAATGACTATGATGATTATTATTAGCTAGTGTTGATGGTGATTAGATAGCTACCGCAGCTAGTGTTTGGTGGTGATTAGCTAGCTAGAATGAGTTTGAAGATGATGATGTACTGTTGGTGGTAATGACTATGATGATGTTTAAATAGCTACTGTTGGTGATAATGACTATGATGATTATTAAATCACTAGTAGAAAAAGGGGTTTTAGTCCCGGTTGGTAAGGGCCTTTAGTCCCGGTTTTTGAACCGGGACTAAAGGGTCGTTACTAATGCCTCCCCCCTTTAGTCCCGGTTCTTACACGAACCGGGACTAAAGGCCGCGGCCACGTGGAGCTCCACCTTTAGTCCCGGTTGGTAACACCAACCAGGACTAAAAGAAATTTTATGATTTTTTTGAATTTTTTTTGAATTTTTTTTTATTTTTAAATTTCTGAATTATTTTAACCTCTAATCTCTAATCACCACCCCTCATCACTGCTCAATTTATCCTCTAATCTCTAATCACCCCTCATCATTTCAAATCATCTAACTTCCCGGACGGACACCCATCCTCTCACTACTCCAACCTGAGCACGCTTAACTTCCGGGTTCTGTTCTCCCTCGTTTCCAAGTCTGCACTTGTTGTTTTCCTGACAATAGTAAGATGTCAATCCTATTAACCCTCAGGAATTTAGCTTGAGCATGAAGTGACACATTTCACTGTTTGAGTTTGAAACTATTGTTTTAAAAAACAATAATTATTTAGTAACACTAATATTCTTGAATAATTAGTTTGACCATTGTTTGACCACAGTTTGACCAGAGCTTGACCAGATTTGACCAAAATTCAAAAAAACTGAAATAATTATTTAGTAACACTAATATTCTAGAATAATTAGTTTGACCATTGTTTGACCATAGTTTGACCAGATTTGACCACATTTTTTCAAAAAAAAAATTGAAACTAATTTTTTTTCTATTACTAGTGGCGCACCTAGCAAATGGTGCGCCACTAGTAAGTTTGAAATTTTTTCGATTTTTTTCCACTCTAGATCTTAAAAGCCCCGTAACTTTTTTTCTGTTAGGTTTTTGAGGATTTTGAAAATCTCTCTTAAAAGCCCTGTTAAATTCGGATGTAACTTTTCGAGTAGATGATTTTTCATATAAAAAACTTTTTAATCCGAGTTCGTATGCAAAAGTTATGCCCATTTTGCAAATTCCAGAGAGATTTTGCAAATAAAGTCGAAATTCATATTTGTAAATTTTCCCAACAACTAGACCACATATCACATGGGAAACTTATTTTATTTTATTTTTTTGACATTTCCATCATTTTCTTTTGTTTTTTCTAAAACTGAAAAGGCGGTCCACGGAGGGGGGGGGGGGTAGAGTTTGAAAATGGGACCTTTAGTACCGGTTCGTGCCATGAACCGGTACTAATGCCTCAAAGCCCATTAGTACCGGTTGGTGGCACCAACCGGTACTAATGGGCATCGCACCCTTTAGTCCCGGTTCGTGGCACCAACCAGGACTAAAGGGCCCAGGTGAACCGGGTCTAATGCCTTAGCCGCACGAACCGGGACCAATGCTCACATTAGTCCCGGTTCGTGACTGAACCGGGACTAATGTGAGCATTGCCCTGTGACCAAAGCCCTGTTTTCTACTAGTGAAATAGTTTGTGTTGGTGGATTAGATTCAAGTGGAGGCAACATGTGGTGCACATCGAAAGTACTACTAGTCCAAACTAGATCAAGTTTGGATTAGTAGTATACTTTTGACATGCACCACATGTTCCCTCCACTTAAACCTAATCCATCTTCATTTGACACACTGTTATGGACATATTGATATAACAGCCTCATAATTGGTATTGTACCAAAATTTGTATAACGGCGTATAAATACACTAAAAATAAAAAAAATGAGAAAAAGAATACTAGTAGCAATGGAGAGTAAACACGGTACTACTAGCTATATTAGCAGTAGCGTTGGTGCGAACAAACGCTGGTGCTATATGTCTTAGCAGCAGCGCGTGTGGCACGCGCTACTGCTAAGGAATAGCTGTAGCGCCTTATGAAAAGCGTGCCCTCCCGCGCTACTGATAAGCAAAATACCAGCGCTACTGCTAGGGTTTTCCCTAGTAGTGTCACCCAAGACCGGCCGCTACTCCAACCAAAGAGACGAGTGGAAAGGTCCCGTCTTTCGCACCCCTGGGCGACCCCCAGCGCCGAGACCTAAGAGGCCGACCGAAACTGGCCTCCATCGCCCTGTCCTGCTGCACCGGGCGCGAGACGAGGTCGGTCATGACTAGTAGAAAAAGGGTCATCTGTCCCGGTTGGTAAGGGCCTTTTGTCCCGGTTTTTGAACCGGGACTAAAGGGTCGTTACTAATGCCCTAACCCTTTAGTCCCGGTTCTTGCACGAACCGGGACAGATGGGCCTCCACGTGGCCGGTGCGGCGAGCCCTGGCAGGAGGGCCTTTGATCCCGGTTGGTGGCACTAACCGGGACCAATAGGCATCCACGCGTTAGCATTTCAGAGGCTGGGGTTTTTGTTTTTTTGAAGGGGGGGGGGGGGGTTGGGTGTTTTGGGAGGTTAATTTAGGTGTTTCATATATTGTGTTAGCTAGCTAATTAATAGAGAGAAGTGTCATCTCTTATATCCGTGCTTGGTCGACGCTACGTACTATATACATATAGAGAGGACTAGACACGCTAGCTAGTAAGCAAATGAAGGAAACAGAAGATCATCATGAACATATGCATACAGAGAGAAGTGATATCGACCACCTCTCCTTCTCCGAGAGATTGGTCGAACAACAAGTTCTCGTATATCTATCCGACACTACCGGCTACATATATACAATAATTATCTCTTACAATATAATCTCCTAATTAAATTGTAAGAACACAGGGTCCACATAGTATTCTCCGTTTTTAGCGATCACGTGGTCAAGGAAGAATGCCGCCAATTCCTCTTGAATTGCTCGCATACGATCTAGTGCTAGGAGTTCATCCCGCATCCGAAAGATCTAATTTGAAGAAGGGGGTCAATACATATATATATGAATAAATGAAACTCAACACAAATGATGGTAATAAAATAAAATTGTGAATATTATTGCTTACACACTTCATATTGTTCGTCAAAGTAGCCCCGCTCACAGGTCGTGTGGCGGATGGACTCGCAAACGTAGTATCCATAGAAATCATTCCCTTGTTCCTGCCACAACCACTTTACAAGAAATAGAGGTCAATCAAACTGATAAGCAAGCATGCTAAATGGTATTGATGAAACTAGCGCTTGAATCACTAGGAGATGCGCGGAACATGCTACTATAGTACATACTTTCGGGTGTCTAAATTGCAGCTTCTTCGGCAATCCCGGAGCTTTTTTGGTGAATTTTCTCCAAACCCTGCCAGACAAAGAAAACAATTACTTGATATCAGGAAATGAACAAAGTTGCTGATATGGTGGATAATGATCGATTTAACTTACTTCTCAAGCATTTGAGTCATGTCCGCATAGTCATGGGGATCTTTTCGTCTCGAGTCTAAGACGGTTACTACTCCCTGCTCAAGCTTAATCTCTAGGAGAATATAGTGGAAGCTGCGCACGCATTCATAAGTCATCAATTACATTACTATAACCTGGACTAATAAGGGAAACCGAATGTGCACAAGACAGTAACACTCACTTGAAGTTGTAAGGAAAGAGTATTATATCTTTGTTTTCATTTTTTACCAACGATCGTAGCAAGTTGGCCTCGGTATTTTTGGCATGATATTTAACCTCAGTTGCATCTATGAGATTTGTGTTAATGAACCCAATATCACCGATTTGTCTTTCCTTCAATTCGGCGATCTTCATTCTGCATAATATAGTGAGGATAATTATAAATACATGCAATGAAAGAGCTGACCTATATAGAGAGACTTAATGACAGAAGTAGTACTACTTACAGACAGTAGCAAGTGACCGTTGATTTATCGAGGGCCTTTTGATTGAAAAACTGGAAGAACTCCTCAAATGGAACATTCAACAGTTCAATTCCAACGAGGTCATGCTCCTCTTTAACTCTCAGCGTCAAAGTATTCCTCCCCCCAGACCCTCTGCAGGTTTTCATGTACCAATCATGTAATCTTCGCATCATCGTTGTTAGATATCTTTCATCTTTGACGAGAGGCTTCCCGTAATGGTATTTGTGTTCGTCCACCTCCAAGAAATCATAATGTACATCGTTGGGCAGGTAATCTCCAAGATTGCTATAACCGGGCACCATCCTCGGATCATTAGCGACGATGTCAGTAGACACCTTGAACGGGGGCACGATTGGTTCGCTTGTTCGCCGAGCTGGGCAATTTTTTTCC
Source organism: Aegilops tauschii subsp. strangulata (assembly GCF_002575655.3). Classification (NCBI taxonomy): domain Eukaryota; kingdom Viridiplantae; phylum Streptophyta; class Magnoliopsida; order Poales; family Poaceae; genus Aegilops; species Aegilops tauschii. The sequence goes on along the minus strand of NC_053040.3, from coordinate 30,182,606 downwards.
CAGCTCGTCATTCTTTTAACCTTTGATCACTGACAGTACTTCCCGACCGCTCCGCTTCGACAAATGTCTTTGCAATAATGCGCTCATAGTTGCCTCTCGGCGGAGACTTTGGTGGTTTTGTCAGGGCAGCCAGAGTGCGCTTCGCTTTCACCGGATCTACCTTCTCCTCCGGAGGTGGATGTTTCTTTGCTTTCACCCCTTCGAAGAAGTTCGTCACTTCGGCTCGCACGATCTTCGTGGTTTCCTCCTCGGTCCTCTCGTATGGTAACTTCTCTGGAGTCTTCAGAGAAGGACCGAATCTGTATTGCCTCCCGCCTCTGGCTGTACTGCTAGACGCCGGCAGAGCAGACGGAGAGGCTGCGGCTGTCTTCTTTCCTTGCTTACGAGGCGGAGGAGAAGGACTACGATGCGCCGGAGCAGCCGGAGCAGCGGCGGGTCTCTTCCGCCCTTGCTGACGAGGCGGAGAAGGAGGAGGCTAGCTGCCCGGGCGCGCCGGCACAGGCGGAGAAGGAGGCGGAGTGCCGCCACGCGCCGAAGAAGGAGGCTGAGTGCCCTGATCACTCGCCGGAGGAGGAGGCGGAGGAGGAGGCGGAGTGCCGCCACGCGCCGGAGAAGGAGGCTGAGTGCCCTGATCACTCGCTAGAGGAGGAGGCGGAGGAGGAGGCGAAGTGCCCTTACTCGCCGGAGGCGTCCAGTTCGGAATGTTGATGAGCTCCTTCCGCCATAGGCATGGAGTCTTCAGAGCAGAACCCAGCCGAGTTTCCCCTTCACCGGTAGGGTGGTCAAGCTCGAGGTCCTCAAATCCGTCCGTTATTTCATCCACCATCACCCTAGTATATCCTTCTGAAATCGGCCGACAGTGGTAGGTTGCGCCAGGTTCAGTAGGTAAAACAGAGCCAACAGCCGCCTTGACTTTGAATTTCATCCATTGCGTCATAAGGTGGCAATGTTGAGACTCCATGATAGCATCCACGGGGTAGCTAGCAGGAGCCGTCAAGACATGCTCCGGCTGAAGCAGCTCGGTGGAAGCCATGCTGCTTCTCCGCTGAGATGGCGGGGTAGCTTCAGGGGTAGTTTCGGCATGTCGATTGCCGTCTCGTTCCTCTAGCGCTTGAACCCTTTCGTGCAGCTTCTGAATTTGGGTCTGCTCCATTTTTTTCCTCCTCTCCTGGCTTTTGTAACCGCATGCGTCCGGAAAACCAGCCTTCCACGGAACGGAGCCTGGCGTGCCTCGTGTCCGTCCAGGGTGCTCAGGATTCCCGAGGGCCATTGTGAGCTCGTCGTTCTCTCTGTCTGGAACGAACGTCCCTTGCTGCGCTGCATCGATATAGTGCTGAAGCCTCTTGACTGGTATTCTCAAAAGCTCGCCCGTCCAAACGCACCTCCCTGATACAGGGTCCAATTTTCCGCCAGCCCCGAAGAACCAAGTCCGGCAACGGTCTGGCCAGCTCATTGTCTCTGGTTCGATCCCTTTATCACGCAGATCATTCTCAGCCTTGGCCCACTTAGGCCGGGCTTTGAGGTAGCCACCTGACCCCGTGCGATGGTGAAGCTTCTTCTTCGCAGCATTTTTCTTGTTTGTCGCTGACAACTTCTTACTCTTTTCTGATGTCTTGTGGGCCACAAACGCGGGCCAGTGATCTCTGATCTTCTCATATTTGCCGATGAATTCTGGTGTCTCTTTTTTGTCGACAAACGTTTTCAGCTCATTCTTCCACCTCCTGAATAGGTCTGCCATCTTCTTAAGAGCATGAGACTTGATTAATTGCTCTTTAACTGGCTTCTCCGGATCCTCCTATGGCGGTAGGGTGAAATTTGCCTTCAGCTCAGTCCAAAGATCATCTTTCTGCATATCATTGACATAAGACACCTCAGGGTCTTCCTTCTTAGGCTTATACCATTGGTGGATGCTGATCGGGATCTTGTCCCTAACAAGAACCCCGCACTGAGCAGCAAATGCTTCCTTTGTCTGGATGGGTTCAATCGGTTGGCCGTCGCGCGCGATTGCTGTGATCTCAAACCTTTCATCCAAGCGCAACTTTCTCTTCGGGCCTCGTCTCTTTACCGAAGTTGTGCTCGATCCGGAGGGCTAGAAAAAAGAAGAAAGACGAGAGTTAATTAATATGTGTACATACCAAAACAATGAATGCATCAATTAGCTAGTCAGCATAGGCTTAACTAATATATTTACCTGGCCGGACTCTGTTCGGTCACCGGAGCCGTCACCACGGGCTCCTTCTTGCACCAACATTGGGTCACCGGAGCTATCATAATCATGTCTTTCCTCCTCCACTCTTCGATCACCGTAGCCTGCTTCTTCACCCTGTTCTTCCAGACCATCATTATCGTTAAGATACGACAAGACATCACCTCCAGCTAAGATTATGTCCCCCAACACCTCTTCTGCTTCCTCGTCTCGTCTGTGCTCCATTGTTTCTGCAAATATTACAACGTGGCAATTATTACACAAACATGACAGCAGGTGGATATATTAGTGCAAACGTAGACCTAGCTTATTCCGGGTTTGGGGTGGCCTCGACAACGCTTCAAGGGTAGGGGCGCGGCGGGAGGGGGTAGGAGACCGACATCGTTTTTTTCTAGGGTTTGGGTGTCCTCGAGAGTTTTGGTCGAGCGAGAGGGCCGGGGGGGTGCTCCCGTGGTATAAGTTATCACGGTCGAGAGGGGGTGCTCACTTTTCTAAAAATCTAGCTTTTGCATATATGAACATATATACACAGAGAACATACATACATATATACACTTTTCTAAACATGAAGCAGGTGGATATATTAGTGGCAAACGTAGACCTAGCTTCTCCCGGGTTTGGGGTGGCCTCGGCAACGCTTCACGTTTGTCTAGCTAGTGTCAAAGGATTCAACAAAACCCCTCGGCGTTCCTCGACCCTCGACCCCTCGACGACCCTCGCACCTCGAACCCTCGACGACCCTCGACCCCTCGGTGACCCTCGACCCTCCTCCCTAGTTCCCGACCCTCGACCGCTCGGCGATCCTCGACACCCTCATTCCCGATAAAAAAGAAGAAGAAAAAAAGAGGAGAAGAAGAAGGAATAGAGGAGTGGAAGATTTCTTTTTTCTTCTTCTTCTTCTTCTTCCTCTTCTTATTTTTTCCGACGTCCCCCCTCATGTCATGTCCGACGCCCCCCGCCTCATGTAATGTCCAACGTCCCCCCTCACTTTAACAAAGAACTACCTTAAAAAAAGACTTGCTTCGCCGCGGGTGCTCGATCGGTGCGACGTGGACTCGGTGGAAACACTTTATGAAAATGCGGTGGTGGCCGGGCCGGGCGGTTTTCTTTTCCTTCTTCATTTTTTCCTTTGTTTGTTCTTATATGTTTGTTTTCGTTTTCACTCTACATTTTCATACATATGAAAAAAAATAAAGTTTCTATACAAAAGTGCACAATTTTTATGAACAAATTACAACATCTAAATTAACTACACATCTAAATAAATATTACTACACATCTGAAATTTTCCTAATCTTAAAACTAAAATAAACATAAACTAAAATAATCTAAAAAACATGTAAAAACATCTAAGAATAGCATCTAAAAACATCTAAAAAAACATCTAAAAACATCAATAAAAACATCTACAAAACATCCGCCCCGTGCACCGCGCAGGGGCGGAGGGGCACGGCAGAGGGGCCGGCGCCGGCGCCGGCGGGGCGGGGCGCAGGGGCGCGGGACAGGGGAGGGCCGCGGGAGCAGGCTGGTGCTCACAGGGGGCGGCGGGGCACGGTGGAGCTGGGGCGACGGCGACTCGGAGGAGCAGGGGCGTCGGGGCAGAGGGCGAAAGCGGCTGCGGCGGCGACGTTGAGCAGCCTGACGGCATCGGTGGCGGCGGCGACGGCGACGTCGAGCAGCCTGACGGCGTCGGTGGCGGCAGCGAGGGCAACGTGAAGTAGGGGCGTCGGGCGGCGACGGCGAGGAGGAGCAGGGGCGTCGGGGGTGAAGAAGTGATGGATTTGGTCGAAACTGCTAAGTGTTTGCTTATATATCCATGGCATTGGTACCAGTTCGTGGCACCAACCGGGACCAATGACCCCTTTAGTCCCGGTTTGTGCCACCAACCGGGACCAAAGGTCTCGTTTCAGCAGCCCAAAGGGCGGGAAGCGGCGGCCTTTGGTCCCGGCTGCTGGCACCAACCGGGACTAGAGGGGGCCTTTGATCCCGGTTGGTGGTCTCGGTTGGTGCCACCAACCGGGACGGAAAGCCTTGCACAGCGGCGTGGTGGTGGGAGTTTAGTCCCACCTCGCTAGCTGAGAGAGAGCCGCACCTGTTTATAAGGTGCGGTGCGCCTGAGCTGTCGAGCTCCTCTCTAAAGCAGGCTTACGGGCCTAACCTCTCTGTACATGCCTGTGGGCCTTCTCGGGCCTGAATCCTGGCCCATGGATGGGTTTCTAGTCGTATTCAGGCCGTGGTGACCCAGTAGGTGGCATAATTTTTATTTTTTGCCTGTTTTTTGTTTTCTTTTTTGCTTTATTTATTTTGTTTTGTTTCTACTTACAACAAAAAACTTATTTATTTTATTTTATTTTGTTTCTAATTACTTATTTATTTTACTTTATGATAATTCTTTTTGCTATTAAAGTTTCTAGCAAAAAAAGTTCTTTATGAAAATTCTTTTTGCTTTCAATGATTTTGAACAGAAAATACTTCGATAATTTTAGTTGCATCAATTTTATATAATTTTAGTTTCAATAATACTAGAGGTTGCTTATAATGTTTTGAACAGAAAATACTTTGATAATTTTAGTTTCATAAATTTTATTTATGTTATTAAAGATTATTTTATTTTGTTTCTACTTATATATTTTATTAAATTTTATATTATTTTGTTTCTAATTACTTATTTATTTTATTTGTTATTTTTCATGCACCATTTTTCATGCATTTACTGATTATTTTGAGCTATAAGACCCTAAAATTGAAAAGCATTTCAAATGAACTCTGAAAAGGTTGAAAGTTGGCATGGTATCATCATTTCATCCACATAGCATGTCCAAGAAAGTTGAGAGGGTTAGGGTAAAAACTGGATGCACTTCGTGTACAAAACGGACAATCTCTTTCGAAGTATCAGGATTTCATACGAAAACTCGTCTGTTACAAAGGGATTTCATTTTTTAAAACTTATTTGAACTCCTGACTTTTTGTGTGTTTAAAATGCATCATTCAAAGCCAGATCATCAATTTTCAACCCTTTCTGACTTGATTTGTTATTTTTCATGCATTTATGGATTATTTTGAGCTATAAGACCCTGAAATTGAAAAGCATTTCAAATGAACTCTGAAAAGGTTGAAAGTTGGCATGGTATCATCATTTCATCCACATAGCATGTGCAAGAAAGTTGAGAGGGTTACGGCAAAAACTGGATGCACTTCCTGTGCAAAACGGACAACGGTATCATACTAGTCTGTTACAAAGTTGGCATGGTATCATCATAATAGTTGCGGGAGAAAGTCTTCACTTTTTCTTCGCTTGTGTCATTTGCTTATTGCGCCATAACCATGGATAATATTCATCGTTATCAGGATGCTTGGGTCAGCCTTGACTTTGAAGGGAGGAATTTCATGAAACTTTTCATAATCTTCAGACATGTCTGTCTTGCCCTCCACTCCCACAATGTCCCTTTTTCCTGAAAGAACTATGTGGCGCTTTGGCTCATCGTATGATGTATTCGCTTCCTTATCTTTTCTTTTTCTCGGTCTGGTAGACATGTCCTTCACATAGATAACCTGTGCCACATCATTGGCTAGGACGAACGGTTCGTCAGTGTACCCAAGATTGTTCAGATCCACTGTTGTCATTCCGTACTATGGGTCTACCTGTACCCCGCCTCCTGACAGATTGACCCATTTGCACTTAAACAAAGGGACCTTAAAATCATGTCCGTAGTCAAGTTCCCATATGTCCATTATGTAACCATAATATGTGTCCTTTCCCCTCTCGGTTGCTGCATCAAAGCGGACAACGCTATTTTGGTTCGTGCTCTTTTGATCTTGGGCGATCGTGTAAAATGTATTCCCATTTATCTCGTATCCTTTGTAAGTCAATACAGTCGAAGATGGTCCCCTGGACAACAAGTACAACTCATCACAAACAGTGGTGTCACCTCTGAGACGTGTTTCCAACCAACTGCTGAAAGTCCTGATGTGTTCACATGTAATCCAGTCGTCACACTGCTTCGGGTGTTTGGAGCGCAGACTGTTCTTGTATTCATCGACATACGGGGTCACCAAGGTAGAGTTCTGTAGAACTGTGTAGTGTGCTTCAGACCAAGAATATCCGTCCCTGCATATTATTGAGTTCCCCCCTCCAAGCGTGCCTTTTCCAGTCAGTCTCCCCTCGTACCGCGATTTAGGGAGACCTATCTTCTTAAGGCCAGGAATGAAGTCAACACAAAACCCAATGACATCCTCTGTTTGATGGCCCATGGAGATGCTTCCTTCTGGCCTAGCGCGGTTACGGACATATTTCTTTAGGACTCCCATGAACCTCTCAAAGGGGAACGTATTGTGTAGAAATACGGGCCCCAGAATGACAATCTCGTCGACTAGATGAACTAGGACGTGCATCATGATATTGAAGAAGGATGATGGGAACACCAGCTCGAAACTGACAAGACATTGCGCCACATCACTCCTTAGCCTTGGTATGATTTCTGGATCGATCACCTTCTGAGAGATTGCATTGAGGAATGCACATAGCTTCACAATGGCTAATCGGACGTTTTCCGGTAGAAGCCCCCTCAATGCAACCGGAAGCAGTTGCGTCATAATCACGTGGCAGTCATGAGACTTTAGGTTCTGGAACTTTTTCTCTGGCATATTTATTATTCCCTTTAATTCGACGAGAAGCCAGTCGGGACCTTCATACTAAGCAGGCATTCAAAGAAGATTTCTTTCTCTTCTTTCGTAAGAGCGTAGCTGGCAGGACCTTCATACTGCTTCGGAGGCATGCCGTCTTTTTCGTGCAAACGTTGCAGGTCCTCCCGTGCCTCAGGTGTATCTTTTGTCTTCCCATACACGCCCAAGAATCCTAGCAGGTTCACGCAAAGGTTCTTCGTCACGTGCATCACGTCGATTGAAGAGTGGACCTCTAGGTCTTTCCAGTAGGGTAGGTCCCAAAATATAGATTTCTTCTTCCACATGGGTGCATGTCCCTCAGCGTCATTCGGAACAGCTAGTCCGCCGGGACCCTGTCCAAATATTACGTGTAAATCATTGACCATAGCAAGTACGTGATCACCGGTACGCATGGCGGGCTTCTTCCGGCGATCTGCCTCGCCTTTGAAATGCTTGCCTTTCTTTCGACATTGATGGTTGGTCGGAAGAAATCGACGATGGCCCAGGTACACATTCTTCCTGCATTTGTCCAGGTATATACTTTCAGTGTCATCTAAGCAGTGCGTGCATGCGTGGTATCCCTTGTTTGTCTGTCCTGAAAGGTTACTGAGAGCGGGCCAAACGTTGATGGTTACAAACAACAACGCGTGCAGGTTAAATTCCTCCTGTTTGTGCTCATCCCATGTACGTACACCGTTTCCATTCCACAGCTGTAAAAGTTCTTCAACTAATGGCCTTAGGTACACATCAATGTCGTTGCTGGGTTGCTTAGGGCCTTGGATGAGAACTGGCATCATAATGAACTTCCGCTTCATGCACATCCAAGGAGGAAGGTTATACATACATAGAGTCACGGGCCAGATGCTGTGATTGCTGCTCTGCTCCCCGAAAGGATTAATGCCATCCATGCTTAAACAAAACCATACGTTCCTTGGGTCAGCTGCAAACTCAGCCCAGTACTTTCTCTCGATTTTTCTCCACTGCGACCCGTCAGCGGGTGCTCTCAACTTCCCGTCTTTCTTAACGGTCCTCACTGTGCCATCGCATCAACTTGGCATGCTCTTCGTTTCTGAACAGACGTTTCAACCGTGGTATTATAGGAGCATACCACATCACCTTCGCAGGAACCCTCTTCCTGGGGGGCTCGCCGTCAACATCACCAGGGTCATCTCGTCTGATCTTATACCGCAATGCACCGCATACCGGGCATGTGTTCAGATCCTTGTATGCACCGCGGTAGAGGATGCAGTCATTAGGGCATGCATGTATCTTCTGCACCTCCAATCCTAGAGGGCATACGACCTTCTTTGCTGCGTATGTACTGTCGGGCAATTCATTATCCTTTGGAAGCTTCTTCTTCAATATTTTCAATAGCTTCTCAAATCCTTTGTCAGGCACAACATTCTCTGCCTTCCACTTCAGCAATTCCAGTACGGTACCGAGCTTTGTGTTGCCATCTTCGCAATTGGGGTACAACCCTTTTTGTGATCCTCTAACATGTGATCGAACTTCAGTTTCTCCTTTTGACTTTCGCATTGCGTCCTTGCATCGACAATGACCCGGCGGAGATCATCATCATCGGGCACTGTTTCCTCTTGATCTTCAGCAGCTTCCCCCGTTGCAGCATCATTGGGCACATCGTCTGGTTCCTCTTGATCTTCAGCAGCTTCCCACGTTGCAGCATCACCGTATTCAGGGGGCACATAGTTGTCATCGTCCTCTTCTTCTTCGCCGTCTTCCATCATAACCCCTATTTCTCCGTGCCTCGTCCAAACATTATAGTGTTGCATGAAAGCCTTGTAAAGCAGGTGGGTGTGAAGGATTTTCCGGTCAGAGTAAGACTTCGTATTCCCACATTTAGGGCATGGGCAACACATAAAACCATTCTGCTTGTTTGCCTCAGCCACTTCGAGAAAATCATGCACGCCCTTAATGTACTCGGAGGTGTGTCTTTCACCGTACATCCATTGCCGGTTCATCTGCGTGCATTATATATAATTAAGTGTGTCAAAAATCATTACAGAACATCATGAATAGATAATTAAGTGACCAAATTAATAGAAGTTCATCATCACATTAAAACCAAAGTACATACATAGTTCTCATCTAACAACATATAGCTCTCCACAACATCTAATTAATTAAACCATACATTGAAACTATGTAAAACATTTCAATGCGAAAACAAATGCGATCATAATCGCAACCAAGGTAACAATTGATCCAACGGCATAATGATACGAAGCCTCGGTATGAATGGCATATTTTCTAATCTTTCTAATCTTCAAGCGCATTGCATCCATCTTGATCTTGTGATCATCGACGACATCCGCAACATGCAACTCCAATATCATCTTCTCCTCCTCAATTTTTTTATTTTTACCTTCAAGAAATTGTTTTCTTCTTCAACTAAATTTAACCTCTCGACAATAGGGTCGGTTGGAATTTCCAGTTCACATACCTCCTAGATAAATAAAATCTATGTCACGCTGGTCGGCATAATTTTCATAAACAATAAATGAACCAATAGTTATAAAGATAATACATACCACATCCGAATCATAGACAGGACGAGGGCCGACGGGGGCGGATACCAAAACCATCGCACTATATAATAACAAGCAATACAATAGTAAGATAATTAGACAAGTATCTATCCAAAGTAAGAATTTTTTTCTTTCAGAAGGAAGATAAGAACAAGAGGCTCACCACGGTGGTGCCGGCGACGAGATCGGCGCGGGCGATCGACGGCGGTGAAGACGGGAATGGGACGTGACAGGCCGCTAAACCTAGACAAATCTCGAGGAAAATGCAGCTTTGAGGTCGAGCTTCAAGAGGAGAAAGCTTAACTACTGTGGCTCGGGCATTTCATCGAACACCTCATGTGCATAGGAGGTGAGCTAGAGCACCACAAAGCCCTCCCCTCACCGGCCAGAGAAAAACAGAGCACTGGAGTGCTGTGCTCGTGGGCGAGGGGTATATATAGGCACCTCATTGGTCCCGGTTCGTGGCATGAACCGGGACTAAAGGGCAGCCTGTGGTCCCGGTTCAAGCCACCAACCGGGACCAATGGTGGTGGGCCAGGAGCGAGGCCCATTGGTCCCGGTTCGTCCAACCAACCGGGACCAAAGGGGCCAGACGAACCGGGACCAATGCCCCCACGAGGCCCGGCAGGCCCCTGGCCTCACGAACCGGGACCAGTGCCCCCATTGGTCCCGGTTCTGGACTGAACCGGGACTAATGGGCTGACCCGGCCTGAACCAAAGCCCTCTTTTCTACTAGTGCCTGCTGCCGGGCGCGAGACGAGCTCGGTCCTGCTGCCGGGCGTGAGACGAGATCAGTCCCGCAGCACCGGGCGCGAGACGAGCGACGGACCGCAGCTGCGAGAGGGCCAGCCCTTCGACGAAGGATGCGTCTGAACGACGAGGAGAGGAATCGAAGGCCAAAATAGGCCGCTTCCCGACGGGCCAACGCCGGAGATGTCCGGCCGCCGCCGTGAAACGACCCAAACCACCGCCATGAGCCACCACCACGCCGTGGCAGCCCACATCCATGCCTCACCGTGCCCGCAAGGAGCCGCGAGCACATCCCAGGCCAGGCCCGACACCTCCTACCCGAAGCAGCGGCTTTGATCCGCCCCGGGCCTCGATCTGGCCCGCCCGAGCACGAACCCTAGATCTGTGCCGACCCCGTTGCGCGTGCGTCCGGCGCTGCACCACCAGCGCCCGCCCAGCCCCGCGCACCGTAGGCACATCTCCGGGGGCAGGAGGCCGCCACCACCACGCTACGCTGCCCGCAAAGCCCCAGCTACAACACCGTTGAAGCCCGCAAGGCACGCCCACCGCCCCACCCCTGCCAAGGCCCTGGATGAGCGCTAGCCGGCAGCAGGGCACCACCACCGCCGGCCCCTGCAGCCAAGAAGCAGAGAAGACCCACCGGCCGTAGCCGCCGCGGCCCGCGCTGTCCGCCAGCCGAAAACCGCCGCTGCCCAGACACGCACCTCCGCCACGCAGCCCTTCATGCCGTCGCCACATCCGCGCCGAAGAAGCACGCCGAGACGCCGCCGCACCGCGGCACCCTGCGCCCGCGCCCTGACACGAGGAGGTCGGCCCGCGCCAGACCGCCGCGTGAGGGAGAAGCCAAGCCCCGCCGCCGCCGGCGCCGGTCGGGCTTCGCCCGGCCGTGCCCTTTGGCGGCGGCGAGGGTGGAGGAGGGAGGGGGAGGACTGCTGGTGGCGGAGATTGGAGGCCCTCCCCGACGCCCCGCGGGTGGCGGCGGGGGAGGGGATAGGGTCGGGGGGAGGTTCGTATTTTTCAGAAAGAAAATAAAGAAAAGTCCAGCACGACGGAGTAGAATAGCACATTTACAGATACCATGAATAAATATAGCAAGTTCCATAAAGTTGTTAATGAAGGGGACTTTGCATTTGTGTGATACTCATAAGTATAAAGTTGTACTAAAGCTGTGACAAGTAATATGGATTGGAGGGAGTAGTAAATTAATATCTGAATGTATTTTAACAAATTCTGTAGCTGTAAAATACTTTCATATTTGGAAAATACAAATAAGAAATTTCAAGAGAACTTGAGACGATGAACCTTTCAGTTGCTGATGGGGTGGGTGGCTCAAAGAGAAAAAATGCATACATATATATACTTGACTCGCAATTATAGTTCCTAGTGCAGCTCATCTTCCATTGTCATGGTCAGCTGTCGATCACGTCTGGGTTAAGAAGACAATCAGGCATCGTGCTTGCACGCATCCTGGACACATCTGACTTTTCAGATCGATCTGGTGCCACTAACTAATTAGTTCAGATTAGATGATGTAGCATCATTTGTGGAAATGGCACACGGATGTAGAGGTTCATGATGTGCTAGTCAGTACTCCCTCCCTTTCTAAATATAAGGCTTTTTAGAGATTTCAACAGACTACATACGGATAGACTTATTTTAGAGTGTAGATTCACTCATTTTGCTCCGTATGTAGTCCGTATTGAAATCTCTAAAATGGCTTATATTTAGGAACGGAGGGAGTATATAGTTATAAAGGCTTAAATCGTACAGGTTGCATGGAATGTAGTAACATATACCAATGCAGTAAACATTATCTTGAATGGCACCACAAAGAATTAGTGTAAACATGTATGCATTTCAGTAGTAATGTTCAGCAAGTTTAGTTTCTGAATATTTCACTATATGAAACCACCAAACTGAATGTCAATCTTGCATTATTGGTCATATGTGGAAACAATGATCGAGCATTTCATCACTGTGAAGTGTTGTGCCATGTTGTACACAATCAACTGGTTCATGTTAAATTTTAACATCAAGTCCATCCTAACAATACAGTAAACATTATTTTTGAACGGGTGACAAAGAACTAGTGTAAACATGTACGCATTTCAGTAGTACTGCGCAGCAAGTTTAGTTTCTGAATAGTTCACTAGTATGAAATCATCAAAGGGAATTGCAAAAATTCTCTTGGTTATGTTCTTATGGATACCTTCCAACGGACAGACAATTTCAAAGTAAACTAAGCCACTTGCTCCCCTCATTATCTGGTCTCAGTGATTAACTTATGTGTGCTCTGCTATTGGTGCAAGTCTTCCACATATACATTTGAAAAAGTTCTTTTTTTTAGTTTTTACTAACATTTTTGTGCAGGTTCAGACTTCTACTTTGAGAAGGAAAAAAATTCCAACACAAAGAAAAGCCCAACATGTATGTGTAGAATAGTATATTTACGGCCATTTAAGAATAAATATGTAAATCTCATAAAGCTGTTGATGAAGCAAATTTTGCATGTCAAGGCATGAAATATGCCTCTGTCTATGCATATGCTAAGTGTAGTGGTAAACAACACTTCGCCAGTTTTTTAGTGAAGGTTTAAACTTCCACATGTCAAGGCATGAAATATGCCTCTGTCTATGCATATTTTCAGAGTGGTATAGCAGTTGGCTGGTGAGCGGTGACTGGTGGCTTCTTAGTAGTATTAATTAGATTAGAGGTGGTATCATTTATTACTGTTGACCCGCTAACATATGAATCTGATGAATAATTCATGCCCACATGGTGCAGCTCATCTTCCATTGTCATGGGGAGCTGTCAATCACGTCTGAACTAACAAGACGATCCGGTATCAGAAAGCAAAATTCACTGTTGGTACTTGGTAGACTTACAACTTAGATAGGTGGTTTGCCACCAAATGGAGTCGTGCGGTGCTTGAAACCAAATAGACCTTTTTGTTGGGTTATTGTTTATGCCATCATACAACTGCATTGGTCCAAGTTTCTTTTTATTGCTTCAGACGTGGAGGCACGTAATACATGTTTTTCTCTGCATAGACTTTGTTTCTCGGTGTACATGATCTGATGAACAACTAATGCCGGCATGATGCAAGCCCTGATGATATATACTGTACTTGATTAAAGCTGGAACAGCTCATCCTCCAGTGTCAATCAATTTGTTACAACATCTGACTTTCTGATCATCAATTTGGCGCTACTGACCAGTTAAGATTAGATGTAGCGTCATTTATGGAAATAGCATGTGTATGGATTGGTTCATGATGTGTTAGTTTTTTTTTCGACAGCAAGACGACCCAACATACACCATGTGGATGGATCGGTTCACATCGGCTAGTTAATTAGTAGTATAATTATGGAGATGCGCATACAACTTGCGTGTCAGAGAGCTAGTTTCCCTTTGGCTTTATATATACACAGTGCTCTGCCCCTTTGCCAGTACGAGCAGCAGGACCCAACATCCATTAAGCTTGAAGGTAATGTTGGATCCCTCAGTTTAGCTGGCCTTTTGCTTGTCGATCTTGGTGCCTATTTCTGTTGTTTCTCATGCTTATAAGTCGTTCATCTTTGGTATCATGCTAGCATTCTACTGTAGCTCTTCCCTTTCTTTTTCGCTGGTATAATTAGCTAGAACGAGTGGTTGGGGTGATATGTTGGTTCATCTTTGTTACAGCAAAAGGAAGCGAAAATGACGATGGTCCCGGATGCCTTTGCATGCTACGTGCAAAACATGCTCACGGAGATGGTGAAGGAAGAGGTGTACATGCTGCTTGGAGTCGGGGACGAGATTGAGCAGATGCATGTCAAGCTAAGGGACATAAAGAACTTCCTTGCTGACGCTGACAAGAGAAACATCACTGACAATAGCGTGCAAGAGTGGGTGGCCCAGCTCAAGCGTGCCATGTACGAAGCTGCTGACATCCTCGACCTATGCCAGCTCAAGGCCATGGAGCGCGGTCGGTCCACTAAAGATGTGGGGTGCTTCATCCCCTTGCTCTTCTGCATGCGGAATCCCTCCCATGCCCACGACATCGGCACACGCATCAAGGCACTTAACAAGAGGCTCAACACCATCAAGGAGAGAAGTGCTGCTTTCAGGTTCATCAATCTTGGTTCCCGTGAGGATCATGGCAGCAAGATGCACAACTCACATTCTGTTAATACCAGGCGTGAGATGTCAGGGGAGTTTGACCGGTCGGGTGTAGTTGGAGAGAAGATCGAACAAGACACTAGAAAGCTGGTTGAGATCATGCTGAGTGAAAAGGAGGGCAGCACCAACATCATGGTGGTCGCCATTGTTGGCGTCGGTGGGATTGGTAAGACCACTCTTGCCCAGAAGGTCTTCAACGACGAAACCGTGAATGCCGAGTTCGAGAAGACCATATGGTTGAGCATCAACCAGAACTTTGATGAGGTTGAGCTGCTTAGGACAGTCATCACGCTCACCGGGGGAGTACACAGAGGTGAAAAGGCGTTGGCTGCGCTTCATCCAATCCTTAAGACTGCCTTGACAGGAAAGAAGCTATTGCTAGTGCTGGATGATGTGTGGAACCAGGGAGCATGGAGTGATGTGCTTAAAACATCAGTGGCTAATGTCGTGGCTCGAGGTAGCCGGGTACTTGTCACTACTAGAGATGAAAGAATAGCTCGAGGGATGAAGGCTGTGCTTCCCTACCATCATGTGGACAAATTAGAGGCGAAGGATGCCTGGTCATTGCTCAAGAAACAGGTGCGTAACAAAACTCCGTCCATTTCTAATATTACTAGCTCCATGCTTAATTTGGGGTAGAGAAATAATAATTGGGCACGCTCTCCATGTATTATGCTTTGTGATTACAACATGGACCCATACAGCGCGGACACTATTTATACTTATGCCACCACAAATGCATGCACCCACCATATGTGTACTGTGAATAACAAGGCACAGTACTTTAACCTAGGTGTCAAATTTAGGTTGATGAACGTTGGACAACCCCGCTCCCACAATAACACTGACCTCATGCTCATATATTTCCTCGTGTATCGTTTTGCAAATATATTTGCACCCTGGAGTAATTAATTTATAGTTTTGGGCTACTGTCTCTCTAGAGAAATACCCCCCCCCCCCCCCCCCACCCCCGCCCTTCTTTGGCACCCGTTCTAGAAAGCTAAATTTGAAATATACATCGTCGCCACCTGAAATGCAAGTCCAACAAAATCAATAACTAGGATCATATAAATGTTGTTCGATTTATTAAAGGTGGAAAACAGCGGTATTGTTCTTCCACATCATGTTCACAAATTCACGGTCAATCCTTGGTTGGAGGTGTCACTAATAAACCCAGATTAAATGGTATGGTACTGACCACATATGAAAAAGTTGTAATGAATAGAACAATACTTATTTGGTAGCCAACACGAATAAGAAAAGCTAGTAATGTCCATATTATAAATATGTATAAAGCTAATTTAAACATATTTGATACCTCTGCTGTGTAGTTATAGATCAAATATGACCTCTTTTTTCTTGAGGATGAATATATGTATTGTAGTACCTATCCGCATAATTAAGCTCGTAATTTGTTTAGTTTCTAAGATGATAGATTAAACTAAGCATCTTGTGGTTAAAAGAGTAAGAAACTTATAATAATCTGGGTGAGCCCATTCTTATAATAGTCGCTCACATGCTAGGTATCCCGGTTTACAGCAGCGTTCCTGCTTACCGGTTCATTCACCTAATACTTCAATTAAGGTAGTACGTTACTCAATCTTCCGTGAGTCTCTCTTCACGAGTTTCTCATTGACTAATATTGAGTTGACACTGGAACACTAGATCCTTACAAAAAACTGTTATTTCTCTCAAGGAAAACCGCTCCTTGTTGACTCTTCGGTTCAACTGCTTGCAGATAATCTCAAGTGAGACAGATGAACGTGAAATTGATATGCTCAAGGATATTGGAATGCAAATTGTAGAAAAATGTGCTGGTTTGCCTCTTGCTGTCAAAATAATGGGAGGACTCTTGTGTCAGAGGGACAGAAAACACCGTGAGTGGGAGATGGTTTTGGACAATTCTATATGGTCGATATCTGCAATGCCCGAAGAGCTAAACAATGCAGTATATTTAAGCTATGAAGATTTATCTTCTTGTGCCAAACAATGTTTTCTGCACTACTCCCTTCTCCCTAAAACTGCAGTGTTTGTTAGCAATGAAATCATTGGCATGTGGATTAGTGAAGGATTCCTGCATGGGACCTCGGACGACTCGGAAGAACTAGGAAGCAAGTACTATAAGGAGCTGATACTGAGGAATCTTATAGAGCCAAATACAAAGTATGTTGATCAATCTGTCTGCGACATGCATGATGTTGTACGCTCATTTGCTCAATTTGTGGCTAGAGATGAGGCACTAGCAGGTCATGGTGGAGAAACTAATATTGTTAGTAAACTTGGTGCACATGAGTTTCTTCGGTTATCTTTAGAATCAGATGGGTTAGCCTGGAGTTCTTTGCAAGCACAAAAAACATTAAGGGCACTGATATCAGTTGGCTATATAAATATCAAGCCTGGTGATTCGCTGGTTCATTTTCCATGTCTACGAACTTTACATATATGCTCTGCAGATGTCGTAGCATTGCTTGAATCTTTGCATGAACTCAAGCACCTGAGGTACTTATCCTTGGAAAACACTGATATATCTAGTCTGCCTGATAGCATTGGAATGATAAAATTCTTGCAGTACATTAGCCTTGATGGATGCGAACAATTTGTGAAAGTTCCACATAGCATTTTGAAGTTAGGTCAGCTAAGGCATCTTAACTTTAATATGACTAGTATAGAAGGCATACCTAGGGGGTTTTGTGCTCTAACAAACTTGAGGGCATTAAAAGGGTTTCCAGCCCAAGTGGATGGTGATTGGTGCAGTTTGGAAGAGTTGGGCCCTCTTTCTCATCTCAGGGAACTTGGAATACATGGACTGGAGAATGTAATTTTGTCCTCGTCTACAACAAAGGCAAAGCTTGGCGATAAGGTGCATCTTACCTCCCTATTCTTAAGTTGTGGTCCGAATAGTATATTAGCAAATGGTGACCTGATTAAAGACGGAGATAGTGTCTCTGAGGAAGAACAACAACAAATCGAGAAGGTGTTTGATGAGCTCTGCCCTCCGCCCAGGTTAGAAAATCTTGACATCAAAGGATATTATGGTCGATGGCTCCCAAGGTGGATGATGTCATCATCAGTTGTGCCCCTCAAGAGCTTGAGGTTTCTGTTCATTACTGATGTATTATGCAGACAACTTCCTGATGGCTTGTCTCAGCTCCCTTATTTGGAGTTTATTCAGATCTACCGTGCTCCAGCCATCAAGCGCATTGGACCTGATTTCCTGCAGTCCTACCATCACCATAGTGCTAGCTCCTCCCAAATGGTGGCTGGGTTTCCGAAGTTGCGTGAGATGAATTTAATAGGATGGTGGGATGGGAGGAGTGGCAGTGGGAGGAGCAAGTGCAAGCCTTTCCTGTCTTGCAGGAACTTTTTCTAAGCCAATGCAAATTGAAGTGTCTTCCTCCTGGCCTTGCCTCCCAGGCAAGGGCTTTGAATAAATTATCCGTGCGATATGTCCAGGGTCTCATATCTCTAGAGAACTTTTCATCTCTGGTTGAGCTGGGTCTGAATGAAGACCTTGACCTGGAGAGGATTACTAATCTTCCCAGACTGCAGAAGCTTACCATCGAAGAGTGCCCGGAGCTGAAGGTGTTGGAGGGTGTTCCTGCACTCCAGAGGCTCGTACTTGCGGAAGAAGACATGGAGTCACTCCCAGAATACATGGGAGGTATAAACCCAAGGCATTTGGAGCTATACTGCAGCCTAGAGCTGCTCATTTCCATAGCAGCAGGACAATCTGGCCCTGAATGGGACATGTTCAGCCATGTTGAGCATGTCAAGGCATATGCACGTGAAGGAGATAATAGAAAGAAATGGTATGTCTTGTACACAGCTAACCCCTTCAACTTGGAGACAAATGTCAGCCGCTCTTTCATGTCCAGAGGTAATTTAGCATTGCTCGTTCATCTTAATTTGTCTATTTCTTCTGGTTACTTGAACTGTTCTCTTTGTTTTCTACCTGTCATCGACATGTTTTGAGTTTGAATATATTCCCAACATTCTCATTCCTTTTGGATACACCCTTCTAGAGTAGAGAACAAAAAGACTAGTTGACACAATGTCAGCATAGATGTATTACTGTAAATAGATGGCTAGCTTCTGGAGCAACCTTTTGAGTACAACGTTGTAGAGCAAGACAACCAAAAACATTGGTAGTAATATCAATGTATATGCATTGCTGTAAAGAAAATAGCCATTAGACGACTAGCTTCTTATAGTTTTGTTATAGCTATTTATTGACCAATAGCATGATCTGGCTGCACGCCCTCATGTTGTTAATTACTTTTTGCTCTCACTTTTTCTCTTAGGTTACATCCAGATTAAAAATGAACAGTAATATCATTATGATTAATTAATTATAGCTCATATGTGATATGTGGATCTCACTATTTTTTTAACACTACCACAGTTGGGCTCTTGCCTTGCAAGTTTTGAATTGTGTAATAACTTTTATGCTTTCTTCTCATGCAGGAACCTGATCTTCTTTTGAGGAAGCTCAAAGATTTGAGTCTTCCTTCAAAATAACAAGAAAAACATTTAGCTAAATCTGCAGCCTGGTGAAGGTGTCGTCACTGGAAGATATGAACAAGACACCTTTGTTGACGGGAGGGTGATGTCTTTACAAGATTGAGTAGCCAATGCTCTGAGAAGGTTGTACTCTAATGAGCCACTGGAGACCATATGGTCCTCTATTGGTGTGAACAAGTCAACTCTCTTGTTGATAACCGAAAGGTTTGTTGCTGTTGTGTGCAACCGAGCAGAGCACCATCTGTACTGGGCAGACTCCAGTGAAATGGAGAAGATCAAATCCATGTTTGAAAAGATCCATCATATGCATATCTGTTGCGGTGTTATATGTACTACTCACATCCCATTTGTACCAACTGCTCCAAACATTGAGAAGAATGACATCACTCAGATGCAAGTCATGGTTGATCCAAGGATGAGGTTCATGGATGATTGGTTTGGACCGGCAGATAGCAAGAACCAGTTGAGCCTATTGCATGACTCTGAAATCTTCAAGGAGTCTGAGAAGGGTGATTGGCTGAACGGCATCAAGTTGAAGGTAGCGGTAGATGGATCAGAAGTTGGGGAATAATTAACTGGTGATGTTTTTTTAGAAATGGAGGAGGACCCCCGTCCTCTGTATCTGGAGGATGCATGCAGCCATTTTATTAAAAATTCACATAAGACCTTACAAAGTCATACAACAGTAAACCTAAAGCCACCGTCTAGGAAACATCTGTCGCTACTCCTATCCAGTTGATGTAGGGATGCTTATAGTCTGGACCTAATACCAAACAGACCTCGCAGCCAAACCTAACATCTAAGACCTGAGAATTAACTGGCGATGTAGGATGCCCTTTTCTCATGTGGCTATTCACACCTTACCAGGCAGAAGACCTCCCACAGCCCAAGGCCGATTTCAACAAGAGACACTCTGCAACCACAACCTGTGCGCTGGAGGCACTTGTAAGGTTTGCAGACACATGGAAGTACCTGCAGGGAGAGACGTCCTGCGCTATCAATCGTGACATAATCCATGCCTGCTGCATATTGCATAACATAGTCATAGATATGGAGGATGATGCAGCCATGCCGAGGCCTGACACTGAGTATCTGAATTACTGTTAGGAAGTGCGCCAGTTAGAAAATTAGGATGCCATTAGAGCAAGGGAATTTATTCCTCATGTTGCTTACATCCTTCATCTGTTTAGTCGGCCCGATGCATGCAGAGGAGGACCATGAAGTGGATGCGTCAGGCTTAGAACAACAAGCAGAGACAACAACAACAGAGGAAGAGAGGCAATGTTAGGTACATTTTCCTACTTCATTCTAGGCACATGCTGTCTTTTAAGTCTTGTTATTTCCTCAATTCCAGCAATATCAAACTACTAGCAATGTGTTAAGCAAAACACTAGTATCTACTAGTTGAAACTCTTGTGTAGTTCATTTAATAGCATTATGATTCAGACAAAAAATAAACTTAGCTGATATACTGTGCGTGGAAATGAAAATTATTGATATATTAAACCCTGGTGCTTGGTCGTTCATCTGATATAATTAAAACATTTGGTTTGATCAGGTGTAAGGGAAGATCACATCAGTTCTACTGGTTGGAGCTTTAGAATGCATGAATCGAGAGAAGCCCGGTTTTATCAGGTGAAAGGGAAGCCGACATCAATCCTACTGGTTGGAGCTTTAGATTGCATGAATCCAGAGAAGCCCGGTTTGATCAAGTGAAAGGGAAGCCGACATCGATCCTGAGCTTTAGAATGCCTGAATCCAGAGAAGCCCTTGGAATGGAGCCAAAGGACCAACTTGGTGTTGCAGCAGGAATTGAGGTTGAATGTTTTCTTAAGTCTGGTCATGTATCTATTAGGCAAAGACAAGTACTATTATGTACGTAGTCTGTACTTTATGTGTGTGCAATAAGCTTTAACTGACAATGTGGCTAGCTGCTTGGAGACTATCTGTAGTTTTCGTCCATCAGTTGATGCAAACTGAAGAATTTGTAGACAATGTCGTTTTTGTTTCCTCGTTTCCATGGAATTTATATATACTAGTAATTGGCACGTGCTTTGCACGTTTATAGCATGCATGTCAACGATTCATGTTGACTTCTTCAATTTTTAAATAGCTATAACTCATTATTTATTTTTCCTAGTCATGCAACCATTTATGCTTTCCATTAGCTATAACTCATTTTCGGGATGTTGCTCTCCATTAGCTCGAGATGTTTTTTAGCAAATATTTATGTTTTTTTAGCAAGGCTCTGGCATCAACGCGCAGGACATCATCTTATTTCTCAAAATATATATGCTTGATAAACGCACTTGACTATAATTATCTTTTTTGCTTATATACAATTTCTTATGTCGCATTTTCCCTTTCTTTGAGTGTATATTGTGGAAACTATTATGTCGGTTCAGATCTTCGGAACATGGCGGCCAATGCATCCGAATTGGAAAATCAATTAAAAAAATAAAGATTCAAAACTTTTTGAAACTTATTTAACAAACATGACCTAACATAATACTCATGTAAAAAGTTTCACAGGGGAATGACTGTCGTGGTATCCTTGGCAATAAAAAACCACAAGTCCAAAAAATATGAATAGTAACTTTTATATAGTACGTATCAGTTTTGTTTTTTCCCTTGTCTAGAACACCACGCTTACACGTGCAATGCAGGTCTACCATCGTGGAGTGATTTTCTTTTTGAGGAACTTGCCGAATGTAAGTATTGCTTTTTTAGGCAATTTAGCAAGTATGGCTGAGGTAGAGTATGGAAGCCCGGCCTCATGACACGGAGAAGAATTTCCAAATTTTGCCTTGGGCTTAGGACGTCCTCCACTCACTCAATCTGCAACATGGCCCGAGATGTATCACGTGTTGGGCCTCTTTTCTGGGAAGTGGGAGGCGATGGTTCGAGAACACTGTGGAGTTTTTCCCTCAAAAAAAAAGAGAACACCGTGGAGTTTGTTACGTTCTACTACTGTTCATCACGAATGGCACAGCTGCCAGCCATTAGATTTAGCACACCAATGGTTACGATTGATGCTCCAGATCCAATTCAAATCTGGTACACTTTTATTTATACTTCTATATAGTGTATCAATATCACCTCATATGAACAGTAGGATCTTTCCTATCTGACGGCCCACATTAATTGTCTTTGGTTAGAGGACAACGTGACTTCAACTTAGACCGTCGAATTAATTAATCGAATGGCCAATAATGCAGGGATTCGCTGCAGCCACGCCACTATGCTGCAGCATGCCCCCTCTCTGAACCGGCCTGTACGTACGGATGATTCTTCTCTGTCCCGAAAGTTCTGGCATGCTCACGTGTAGTATAGCAAGCAAACAGGAGAGATAGAGATTAAAATATTCTGGCATGCTCACGTCAGTCGTATTATTAGCGACATGCAGCGGTACAGCATCCGGAAAGATGCGTACTTTTCTTTTTGTCAAATTAGAGAACTGCAAGTAAAACAAAGGGAATGTGATAGATGTTGGGACTTAATATCTTTTACCTTCACTTAATAGATCCATTTTACAAATGTTATGACATGGTTTTCCCTTTGTTTTTATTTAAAAAATTGTATATTTGAACCGATTTAACATATGTAATCGTCGTTCAAATAATCATCTAATGTATAACGATAAATAAGAGACTTAATATTCTCTACACTGCCCAGTCTATAAACCAATGATGCATTCGTACATTTTTATGTATGTTGTATTGTTGATAATTAATTAATAAAGTAATGAGTTGCATGAGTCTCCATGTTTATGCATGTTTTGGATCTTACTTGAAGCAAATATAAGTTAATGAATACCAAATAAAAATATTCTTATGTCCAGCAGTTGTCTCCAAGATGTAACATTTCAGAACACGTGCATAGGACGTGCCATTTACTAGTATATAATAATAGTAGTATAGATATAGATATAGATTATGTATTGTGCCATTAAGCATTTGAAGTGCACCCAGAATTCTTGATATGACCTGAGTAAATTGGATTTAGCTGGAGCAGATCTACTGCGTATGCTGCTTAGCAGTACGGCAAGTGTATACGCTGTGTATTTTGAATACAAGTAGAAGCTCCTAAAGACCTCCAGTGGTCTCACCCATTTGGCTTGCGTTCATCATTGTTGAGTATTATAATTATTAGGAAAGCTACGATAGTTAGGATATTATTCTACCTTACCTTGTACCCAAAATGATCGTGTATTTTTATATATATGCCTATGAGGCTCAAGCAAAAAAATCAACTATTCCACCAAATCCCTCTCTTTCTTCTAACATGGTATCAGCCTTACCTCGATCATAAAGCCTAGCCGCCGCTGCTTCCGCACCCGCGCGCCGCCCCCGGGGCGTCGGCCTCCATAACCGCCGTCAGGGGCCGCGCCGCCCGTGCCTAGGGTTCGTCCCCTGGTCATGTTGGCCGGCTGCCCTAGAGAGTCTTTTTCCCGAGCTCTGGCTCCGGGCTTTTCTCTCTCCCGCCGCCTTCGACCCCCGTCGCGCGCCTCTACTCCAACACCGGCGCGACCGGCCGGCCTTTCTTGACCCGGCGGCCATGCGCGCCGAGGTGGCCCGTCAGGGCCAGCTGTCGTCCGCGCGTCGGCCCGCCATCGCCCTGCGCTGGCCGTCGCCTTCCTGCTCTGACCGGACTCCTGCATCATCCCCACCCAGCGGCCTCGCGCGATGCGGCAGCCCATCACAGCCGTCGTTCGCGCACCGGCCCGCCCGTTGATCCACGCCGTCCATCGCCACCTGCCTCCGCCGCGTCTGCACAACGGCCCTATGGTGTGCCTCGCCGGCCTCGTCCCCGGCTGCGTCGGGCTCGTCGGCTGCCTCGAGCTTGGGCGCCGCTGCTCCATTGGTCGCTCGGGCCTCGCTGCCCGGGCGCCGGCATTGCTTGGGCAGCCCGGGTACGTGCCGGTGCTGACGCGCTCGTCCGCACGTCATCCTACGTTGTCCGTCTTCGCCGGCTTCATCTTGGACTTCGCCGCCACCCCACCTCCACCGAGCGGCGACCCCGACCTCGCGCGCGATCGGCTTGATCACTCGCTCGCCGCCACGATCCGCCCCATCTACGCCGCGCGACTGACCTTGCCCGTCGGTTACGCGCGCCTCCGCAAGTCCTGTGAAGACCGTCCCGAGTACAGCGCGCCTCTTCACCGATCGAGCATCGGGCTGCCGTTGCGTCGCCCCGTCGAGCCGCAGCGCCGCCGCCCCGTGGTTCTCCTCGCGGCTGCATCGACTCGCGAGTCGCCGCTGCGTCCACTACAAAAAAGTACACTTCCGTGATGATACGTGTTTGTCACAGTAGGTCACGTTTTCTGTCATGCATGTATATCCATGACAAATTATGACAGAATCAAGATAGTCATACCAGTGCTGTCGTAGAAGTGTTCCATGACATTACCAAAATTATCATCACGGAAGTGTCCACTTCCATGACGATAAAATTGCGCGTCACAGAAGTGCTTTCGTCAAGGGTGACCGACACGTGGCATCCACCGTAACGGAACGCTGTTAAGCTATCGGGTCCGGTTTTGGATCCGATAACCCGTTAACAGCCCGGACCAATGGGGATTTTCCACGTGTAAAATCATCAATGGCCGGAGAAAACACGTGTTGCCTCACCGTTGGGACAGATGGCATCCACTCATTGGACAGGAGGCGCCTATGATAGGTCGACACGTGGCACGGCCCAACAGTGGCCCATTCCGGTGAAAAAGGCTGCCCCAGTAAAAAATAGCAGGCCGGCCCATATAAGGCCTACTTCTGTCAGGTCCATTTAAGACCACGACCCATACGAGATGTGCCAATTCGGCCTGTCAACGGCCCATTAAAGATTTGACACCATTGCAGCCCATCGTTAGTTCGAGCCCGTTAACAGCCCGCTATATATTTGGGCTCAATATCGGCCCGATGATATTTCGGCCTGTTAACGGCCCATTCAGTGGATGGGCCAATTTTCACGATGTACATCTTTCGGCCTTTTAGCGACCCATTTAAATATTGGGCTAATTTCCGGCCCGGTGTGTCTTTCAGCCTGTTGACGGCCCATAAATCAGTTGGGCCATTTGTAGTCGGACCTGAGTTTCGGCCTTTTAGCGACCCATTTAAGTGTTGGGCCAATTTCCGGCCCGGTGTGTCTTTCAGCCTGGTGACGGCCCATATATCTGTTGGGCCATTTGTAGTCGGACCTGAGTTTTGGCCTTTTAGCGACCCATTTAAGTGTTGGGCCAATTCCCGGCCCTGTGTGCCTTTCAACCTGTTAATGGACCATAAATGAGTTGGGCCATTTGTAGTCGGACATGAGGTTTGGCCTTTTAACGGCCCATGCCCTTCATGGTCCAATACCAGCCCGGTTTCTCTTTCGGCCTGCTGAAGGCCCACAACACAGTTGGGCCATTTACAATACGACCTGACTTTCGGCCTCTTAGCGGCCCATGCTCTTCATGGTCCAGTACAAGCCCGCTGTCTCTTTCGGCCTGCTAAAGGCCCACAGTATAGTTGGGCCATATGTAGCTCGAACTTAGTAACGGCCTGTTAAATCAATTGGGCCCACCTGTTGCCCGCTTTGATGTCAGCCTGTTAACGACCCGGGAGTTAAGAGGGCCAACCATTAACTTTCGGCCTGGTAACGGCCCATTAACATAATGGGCCCACTAAAGTTCGTACATGTCTTTAGGCCAAATTAGATAATTTGAGCCCATTACGACAAGCAATTATGCACACAGGACCAAAACCGATCAAGCAAAGGTACGGCATACAGGGAAAAATGTTGCACATCCAGCATATACTATAGGAAATTACATCCACTGGGCAATCAAAGATTGATGCCAGTGCAAATAAATGAACAGAACCTAACGATCTACAACGTCAGAATCTGCAACCTCAGCACGGATGACGCCCATAAGCATGTGGGCAAGTTCTTGCTGCTTTGCTACACTATCTCTGAAAACATTGATCAGTTGTTGTGTCGCACGACTCTGCACCTCTGATTCCTCCACCATTTCCATCATTCCTTCAGCCATTAATTGGTTCACAAACATACATTTTTTCCTTTGCATTCGAGACAGAGGATACTGAACAGATTCAGATGGCGATTTTGGTAGGCTTGTATTATTGATAGTGGAGAGTGTCTCGACCACTGCATCATAACATAAATTAGGAGGGAACCAAACAGATTAATCATGAGTTATTGGCATATTACCTGGCCTAGATTTATTGGAAAGAAACAATGGGGTTGCCTTGCTGTTTTCAGAGTTCGTCTTCTTATCTTCAGCAGCCTGCACCAAATTAAGACACTAGGATTGCTATCATTGGCCAAGTCAGATAATAGGAAAGCAACATTGGCACAACGTGTTGGAAATATGCCCTAGAGGCAATAATAAATGGTTATTATTATATTTCTTTGTTCATGGTAATTGTCTATTGTTCACGCTATAATTGTGTTATCCGGAAATCGTAATGCATGTGTGAATACATAGACCACAACGTGTCCCTAGTAAGCCTCTAGTTGACTAGCTCGTTGATCAACAGATAGTCATGGTTTCCTGACTATGGACATTGGATGTCGTTGATAACGGGATCACATCATTAGGAGAATGATGTGATGGACAAGACCCAATCCTAAGCATAGCATAAAAGATCGTGTAGTTTCGTTTGCTAGAGCTTTTCCAATGTCAAGTATATTTTCCGTAGACCATGAGATCGTGCAACTCCCGGATACCGTAGGAGTGCTTTGGGTGTGCCAAACGTCACAACGTAACTGGGTGACTATAAAGGTGCACTACGGGTATCTCCGAAAGTGTCTGTTGGGTTGGCACGGATCGAGACTGGGATTTGTCACTCCGTGTGACGGAGAGGTATCTCTGGGCCCACTCGGTAATGCATCATCATAATGAGCTCAATGTGACTAAGGCGTTAGTCACGGGATCATGCATTGCGGTACGAGTAAAGAGACTTGCCGGTAACGAGATTGAACAAGGTATTGGGATACCGATGATCGAATCTCGGGCAAGTAACATACCGATTGACAAAGGGAATTGCATACGGGATTGATTGAATCCTCGACATCGTGGTTCATCCGATGAGATCATCGTGGAACATGTGGGAGCCAACATGGGTATCCAGATCCCGCTATTGGTTATTGACCGGAGAGGCGTCTCGGTCATGTCTGCATGTCTCCCGAACCCGTAGGGTCTACACACTTGAGGTTCGGTGACGCTAGGGTTGTAGAGATATGAGTATGCGGAAACCCGAAAGTTGTTCGGAGTCCCGGATGAGATCCCGGACGTCACGAGGAGTTCCGGAATGGTCCGGAGGTGAAGAATTATATATAGGAAGTCCAGTTTCGGCCACCGGGAAAGTTTTGGGGGTTATCGGTATTGTACCGGGACCACCGGAAGGGTCCCGGGGGTCCACCGGGTGGGCCACCTGTCCCGGAGGGCCCCATGGGCTGAAGTGGGAAGGGAACCAGCCCATAGTGGGCTGGGGCGACCCCCATGGGCCTCCCCCCTGCGCCTAGGGTTGGAAACCCTAGGGTGGGGGGGCGCCCCACTTTACTTGGGGGGTAAGTTACCCCCTGGCTGCCACCCCCCCATCCAGATGGGTTCTGGCCGGCGCCCCCCCCCCCTCCCAGGGGGCCTATATAAAGGGGGGGAGGGAGGGCAGTAGTATTACAGCCTTGGGCGCCTCCCTCCTCCCCTGCTACACCTCTCCCTCTCGTAGAAGCTCGGCGAAGCCCTGCCGAGACCTGCTACATCCACCACCACGCCGTCGTGCTGCTGGATCTCCATCAACCTCTCCTTCCCCTTGCTGGATCAAGAAGGAGGAGACCTCCCTGCACCGTACGTGTGTTGAACGCGGAGGTGTCGTCCGTTCGGCACTCGGTCATCGGTGAGTTGAATCACGGCGAGTACGACTCCGTCATCCACGTTCATTGGAACGCTTCCGCTCGCGATCTACAAGGGTATGTAGATGCACTCCTTTCCCCTCGTTGCTAGTATACTCCATAGATGGATCTTGGTGAGCGTAGGAAAATTTTAAAATTATGCTACGATCCCCAACAGTGGCATCATGAGCCAGGCCTATGCGTAGTTACTATGCACGAGTAGAACACAAAGCAGTTGTGGGCGTTGATGTTGCCAATTCTTCTTGCCGCTACTAGTCATATCTTGTTTCGGCGGTATTGTAGGATGAAGCCTCCCGGACCGACCTTACACGTACGCTTACGTGAGACAGGTTCCACCGACTGACATGCACTAGTTGCATAAGGTGGCTAGCGGGTGTCTGTCTCTACTACTTTAGTCGGAACGGATTCGATGAAAAGGGTCCTTATGAAGGGTAAATAGAAATTGGCAAATCACGTTCTGGTCATACGTAGGTAAGAAACGTTCTTGCTAGAAACCTACAAACCACGTAAAAACTTGCAACAACAATTAGAGGACGTCTAACTTGTTCTTGCAGCATGTGTTATGTGATGTGATATGGCCAGAAGATGTGATGAATGATATATGTGATGTATGAGATTGATCATATTCTTGTAATAGGAATCACGACTTGCATGTCGATGAGTATGACAACCGACAGGAGCCATAGGAGTTGTCTTTATTATTTTGCATGACCTGCGTGTCATTGAATAACGCCATGTAAATTACTTTACTTTGTTGCTAAACGCGTTAGCCATAGAAGTAGAAGTAATCGTTGGCGTGACGACTTCATGAAGACACAATGATGGAGATCATGATGATGGAGATCATGGTGTCATGCCGGTGACGAAGATGATCATGGTGCCCCGAAGATGGAGATCAAAGGAGCAAATGATATTGGCCATATCATGTCACTATTTGATTGCATGTGATGTTTATCATGTTTTTGCATCTTATTTGCTTAGAATGACGGTAGTAAGTAAGATGATCCCTTATGATAATTTCAAGAAAGTGTTCCCCCTAACTGTGCACCGTTGCGAAGGATCGTTGTTTCGAAGCACCACGTGATGATCGGGTGTGATAGATTCTAACGTTCGCATACAACGGGTGAGGACGAGCCTAGCATGTACAGACATGGCCTCGGAACACACGCAATACACTTAGGTTGACTTGACGAGCCTAGCATGTACAGACATGGCCTCGGAACACGGAGGACCGAAAGGTCGAGCATGAATCGTATAGAAGATACGATCAACATGGAGATGTTCACCGATCTTGACTAGTCCGTCTCACGTGATGATCGGACACGGCCTAGTTAACTCGGATCATGTTTCACTTAGATGACTAGAGGGATGTCTATCTGAGTGGGAGTTCATTGAATAATTTGATTAGATGAACTTAATTATCATGAACTTAGTCTAAAATCTTTACACTATGTCTTGTAGATCAAATGGCCCACGTTGTCCTCAATTTCAACGCATTCCTAGAGAAAACCAAGCTGAAAGATGATGGCAGTAACTATACGGACTGGGTCCGAAACCTGAGGATCATCCTCATAGCTGCCAAGAAAGATTATGTCTTAGAAGCACCGCTAGGTGAAGCACCAATCCCAGAGAACCAAGACGTTATGAACGCTTGGCAATCACGTGCTGATGATTACTCCCTCGTTTAGTGCGGCATGCTTTACAGCTTAGAACCGGGTCTCCAAAAGCGTTTTGAGCAACACGGAGCATATGAGATGTTCGAAGAGCTGAAAATGGTTTTCCAAGCTCATGCCCGGGTCGAGAGATATGAAGTCTCCGACAAGTTCTTCAGCTGTAAGATGGAGGAAAACAGTTCTGTCAGTGAGCACATACTCAAAATGTCTACCTAATAAAACACAAGTCTGAAACCTTTGAAAAGTTCAAGGAATTTCAGAGTGAGGTTGAGAATCAACGTGACAGGAAAATAAAATTCTTACGATCAGATCGTGGTGGAGAATATTTACGTCACGAATTTGGTGCGCACTTAAGGAAATGTGGAATCGTTTCACAACTCACGCCGCTTGGAACACCTCAGCGAAACGGTGTGTCCGAACGTCGTAATCGCACTCTATTGGATATGGTGCGATCTATGATGTCTCTTACCGATTTACCGCTCTCATTTTGGGGCTATGCTTTAGAGACTGCCGCATTCACTTTAAATAGGGCTCCGTCAAAATCCGTTGAGACGACACCGTATGAATTATGGTTTGGGAAGAAACCTAAGCTGTCGTTTCTAAAAGTTTGGGGATGCGATGCTTATGTCAAGAAACTTCAACCTGAAAAGCTCGAACCCAAGTCGGAAAAATGCGTCTTCATAGGATACCCTAGGGAAACCATTGGGTATACCTTCTACCTCAGATCCGAAGGCAAGATCTTCGTTGCCAAGAACGGGTCCTTTCTGGAGAAGGAGTTTCTCTCGAAAGAATTGAGTGGGAGGAAAGTGGAACTTGATGAGGTGATAGTCACCCCTTCCGAACCGGAAAGTAGCGCAGCACGGGAAAATGTTCCTGTGGTGCCTACACCGACTGGGGAGGAAGTTAATGATGATGATCATGAAGCTTCGGATCAAGTTACTACTGAACTTCGTAGGTCCACAAGGACACGTTCCGCACCAGAGTGGTACGGCAACCCTGTCCTGGAAATCATGTTGTTAGACAACGGTGAACCTTCGAACTATGAAGAAGCGATGGCGGGCCCGGATTCCGACAAATGGCTAGAAGCCATGAAATCCGAGATAGGATCCATGTATGAAAACGAAGTATGGACTTTGACTGACTTGCCCGATGATCGGCGAGCCATAGAAAATAAATGGATCTTTAAGAAGAAGACAGACGCAGATGGTAATGTGACCATCTATAAGGCTCGACTTGTCGCTAAGGGTTATCGACAAGTTCAAGGGGTTGACTACGATGAGACTTTCTCACCGGTAGCGAAGCTGAAGTCCGTCCGAATAATGTTAGCAATTGCCGCATACTATGATTATGAGATATGGCAGATGGACGTCAAAACGGCATTCCTTAACGGCTTCCTTAAGGAAGAGTTGTATATGATGCAGCCGGAAGGTTTTGTCGTTCCTAAGAATGCTAACAAGGTATGCAAGCTCCAGCGCTCAATTTATGGGCTGGTGCAAGCATCTCGGAGTTGGAACATTCGCTTTGATGAGATGATCAAAGCGTTTGGGTTTACACAGACTTATGGAGAAGCCTGTGTTTACAAGAAAGTGAGTGGGAGCTCTGTAGCATTTCTCATATTATATGTGGATGACATACTATTCATGGGAAATGATATAGAATTCTTGGAAAGTATAAAGGCCTTTTTGAGTAAGTGTTTTTCAATAGGACCTTGGAGAAGCTGCTTATATATTAGGCATCAAGATCTATAGAGATAGATCAAGACGCCTCATTGGTCTTTCACAGAGTACATACCTTGACAAGATATTGAAGAAGTTCAATATGGACCAGTCCAAGAAGGGGTTCTTGCCTGTATTGCAAGGTGTGCAATTGAGCACGGCTCAATGCCCGACCACGGCAGAAGATAGAGAAAAGATGAGTGTCATCCCCTATGCCTCGGCCATAGGGTCTATTATGTATGCCATGCTGTGTACCAGATCTGATGTAAACCTTGCCGTAAGTTTGGTAGGAAGGTACCAAAGTAATCCCGGCATGGAACACTGGACAGCGGTCAAGAATATCCTAAAGTACCTGAAAAGGACTAAGGATATGTTTCTCGTTTATGGAGGTGACGAAGAGCTCGTCGTAAAGGGTTACGTCGACGCTAGCTTCGACACAGATCTGGATGACTCGAAGTCACAAACCGGATACGTGTATATTTTGAATGGAGGAGCAGTAAGCTGGTGCAGTTGCAAGCAAAGCGTCGTGGCGGGATATACATGTGAAGCGGAGTACATGGCAGCCTCGGAGGCAGCACAGGAAGCAGTCTGGATAAAGGAGTTCATTACCGACCTAGGGGTGATTCCCAATGCGTCGGGCCCGATGACTCTCTTCTGTGACAACACTGGAGCTATTGCCCTTGCAAAGGAGCCTTGGTTTCACAGGAAGACTAGGCATATCAAGCGTCGCTTCAACTCCATTCGTGAAAGTGTTCAAAATGGAGACATAGATATTTGTAAAGTACATACGGACCTGAATGTAGCAGATCCGTTGACTAAACCTCTCCCTAGAGCAAAACATGATCAACACCAGGACGCAATGGGTGTTCGATTCACCACAATGTAACTAGATTATTGACTCTAGTGCAAGTGGGAGACTGTTGGAAATATGCCCTAGAGGCAATAATAAATGGTTATTATTCTTTTTCTTTGTTCATGGTAATTGTCTATTGTTCACGCTATAATTGTGTTATCCGGAAATCGTAATGCATGTGTGAATACATAGACCACAACGTGTCCCTAGTAAGCCTCTAGTTGACTAGCTCGTTGATCAACAGATAGTCATGGTTTCCTGACTATGGACATTGGATGTCGTTGATAACGGGATCACATCATTAGGAGAATGATGTGATGGACAAGACCCAATCCTAAGCATAGCATAAAAGATCGTGTAGTTTTGTTTGCTAGAGCTTTTCCAATGTCAAGTATGTTTTCCTTAGACCATGAGATCGTGCAACTCCCAGATACCGTAGGATTGCTTTGGGTGTGCCAAACGTCATAACGTAACTGGGTGACTATAAAGGTGCACTACGGGTATCTCCGAAAGTGTCTGTTGGGTTGGCACGGATCGAGACTGGGATTTGTCACTCCGTGTGACGGAGAGGTATCTCTGGGCCCACTCGGTAATGCATCATCATAATGAGCTCAATGTGACAAAGGCGTTAGTCATGGGATCATGCATTGCGGTACGAGTAAAGAGACTTGCCGGTAAAGAGATTGAACAAGGTATTGGGATACCGACGATCGAATCTCGGGCAAGTAACATACCGATTGACAAAGGGAATTGCATACGGGATTGATTGAATCCTCGACATCGTGGTTCATCCGATGAGATCATCGTGGAACATGTGGGAGCCAACATGGGTATCCAGATCCCGCTGTTGGTTATTGACCGGAGAGGCGTCTCGGTCATGTCTGCATGTCTCCCGAACCCGTAGGGTCTACACACTTGAGGTTCGGTGACGCTAGGGTTGTAGAGATATGAGTATGCGGAAACCCGAAAGTTGTTCGGAGTCCCGGATGAGATCCCGGACGTCACGAGGAGTTCCGGAATGGTCCGGAGGTGAAGAGTTATATATAGGAAGTCCAGTTTCGGCCACCGGGAAAGTTTCGGGGGTTATCGGTATTGTACCGGGACCACCGGAAGGGTCCCGGGGGTCCACCGGGTGGGGCCACCTGTCCCGGAGGGCCCCATGGGCTGAAGTGGGAAGGGAACCAGCCCATAGTGGGCTGGGGCGCCCCCCATGGGCCTCCCCCCTGCGCCTAGGGTTGGAAACCCTAGGGTGGGGGGGGGCGCCCCACTTGACTTGGGGGGTAAGTTACCCCCTGGCTGCCGCCCCCCCATCTAGATGGGTTCTGTCTGGTGCACCCCCTCCCAGGGGGCCTATATAAAGGGGGGAGGGAGGGCAGTAGTATTACAGCCTTGGGCGCCTCCCTCCTCCCCTGCTACACCTCTCCCTCTCGCAGAAGCTCGGCGAAGCCCTGCCGAGACCCGCTACATCCACCACCACGCCCTCGTGCTGCTGGATCTCCATCAACCTCTCCTTCCCCTTGCTGGATCAAGAAGGAGGAGACGTCGCTGCACCGTACGTGTGTTGAACGCGGAGGTGCCGTCCGTTCGGCACTCGGTCATCGGTGATTTGAATCACGGCGAGTACGACTCCGTCATCCACGTTCATTGGAACGCTTCCGCTCGCGATCTACAAGGGTATGTAGATGCACTCCTTTCCCCTCGTTGCTAGTATACTCCATAGATGGATCTTGGTGAGCGTAGGAAAATTTTAAAATTATGCTACGATCCCCAACACAACGAACGTTATGGCAACTAGCCAACACCAAATTAACACAATATGGCACGGCTATCATCAGCCAGGTAAGGTAATACGAAAGCAACATTGACACAATGAATGAATTGTTGGAAATATGCCCTAGAGGCAATAATAAAATGGTTATTATTATATTTCATAGTTCATGATAATTGTCTATTGTTCATGCTATAATTGTGTTATCCGGAAATCGTAATACATGTATGAATACATAGACCGCAACGTGTCCCTAGTAAGCCTCTAGTTGACTAGCTCGTTGATCAACAGATAGTCATGGTTTCCTGACTATGGACATTGGATGTCATTGATGACGGGATCACATCATTAGGAGAATGATGTGATGGACAAGACCCAATCCTAAGCATAGCACAAAGATCGTGTAGTTCATTTGCTAGAGCTTTTCCAATGTCAAGTATCATTTCCATAGACCATGAGATCATGTAACTCCCGGATGCCATAGGAGTGCTTTGGGTGTGCCAAACGTCACAACGTAACTGGGTGACTATAAAGGTACACTACAGGTATGTCTGAAAGTGTCTGTTGGGTTGACACGGATCGAGACTGGGATTTGTCACTCCGTATGACGGAGAGGTATCTCTGGGCCCACTCGGTAATGCATCATCATAATGAGCTCAATGTGACTAAGGAGTTAGTCACGGGATCATGCATTACGGTACGACTAAAGTGACTTGCCGGTAACGAGATTGAACAAGGTATTGGGATACCGACGATCGAATCTCGGGCAAGTAACGTACCGATTGACAAAGGGAATTGTATACGGGATTGATTGAATCCTCGACATCGTGGTTCATCCGATGAGATCATCGTGGAACATGTGGGAGCCAACATGGGTATACAGATCCCGCTGTTGGTTATTGACCGGAGAGGCTTCTCGGTCATGTCTGCATGTCTCCCGAACCCGTAGGGTCTACACACTTAAGGTTCGGTGACGCTAGGGTTGTAGAGATATTAGTATGCGGAAACCCAAAAGTTGTTCGGAGTCCCGGATGAGATCCCGGACATCATGAGGAGTTCCGGAATGGTCCGGAGGTGAAAAATTATATATAGGAAGTCCAGTTTCGGCCACCGGGAAAGTTTCGGGGGTTATCGGTATTGTACCGGGACCATCGGAAGGGTCCCGGGGGTCCACTGGGTGGGGCCACCTATCCCGGAGGGCCCCATGGGCTGAAGTGGGAGGGGAACCAGCCCCTGGTGGGCTGGTGCGCCCCCCATGGGCCTCCCCCTGCGCCTAGGGTTAGAAACCCTGGGGGTGGGGGGCGCCCCACCTGACTTGGTGGGGAAGTTCCCCCCCCTTGGCCGCCGCCCCCCCATAGATGGGATCCCAGGGCCGGCGCCCCCCCAGGGGGCCTATATAAAGGGGGGGAGGGAGGGCGGCTGTACCCTACTCCCTGGCGCCTCCCTCTCCCTCCCGTGACACCTCTCTCTCCCGCTTGCGCTTGGCGA
Organism: Aegilops tauschii subsp. strangulata; assembly: GCF_002575655.3. Lineage (NCBI taxonomy): Eukaryota > Viridiplantae > Streptophyta > Magnoliopsida > Poales > Poaceae > Aegilops > Aegilops tauschii. The sequence continues at coordinate 30,147,350 of NC_053040.3, read as the reverse complement.
AGCCCTGCCGGGATCCCCGCTACTTCCACCACCACGCCGTCGTGCTGCTGGATCTCCATCAACCTCTCCTTTCCCCTTGCTGGATCAAGAAGGAGGAGACGTCGCTGCTCCGTACGTGTGTTGAACGCGGAGGTGCCGTCCGTTCGGCGCTCGGTCATCGGTGATTTGGATCACGACGAGTACGACTCCATCAACCCCGTTCACTTGAACGCTTCCGCTCGCGATCTACAAGGGTATGTAGATGCACTCCTTTCACCTCGTTGCTAGTAAACTCCATAGATGGATCTTGGTGATGCGTAGAAAATTTTAAAAATTCTGCAACGATCCCCAACATGAATGGGCAAGCAGAGCAGCACTACAATTCAGTAATGTGCATGATATGAGATAGTACACTCATGCAGCTCAGTATGCAAAACTACCAGGCAGTTTTCTTTACAAAAATCAACATTGGTGCCTTTAACATTTTGCTACAACTAATTTTAGATTAGACAAAGGTTGGATTCACGCCGATTAACAAAATACATGCTGATGTAAAAATATAGTGATATACAACATGTACTTACATCAACATTGGAGCACAGAGAATTCCCGCAAGATATTTTCCTCGAATACAATCCCAATGAAGGAAAGCTTCTATCATTTAACCTTATTTTCTAAAAGAGAGATGGGTAAGAAACATGTAGAAAATATGATCAGAATGCTATAAAATTTCATGATGCGAGGATACGAACACGCTTCTTAGAATGGAGTTGACATTCTTTTGCTGGACTGGAGCGGACTAGTTCTTTGGCCACTGGAATCTGCTTATTATCATGGGAGTTGGGTTTCTCTGTGCTGGAGCAGTATCTATGAAAAATGGAGTTGGTTTATTATCTCTTGGCGTTTGGATCTTTTGCAAAGACCTGGTTTGTAACCCTTCAGATTCTAACATAGCCGTCTTCCCCTTGCATGCCTTATATAGAAGAATGGTGCTTCAATTATAAAACATGCCACAGCAGAGATGGAATAGGTACTGAAGAATAGAAAGGCATGACATATTGACATGTATTCCCTACATCCGGAAATAAATGGATGGGTCTAGACGTATTTCAGTTCTAGATACATCCAGTTTTATCCATTTCTGCGACATGTAACCCGGACGGAGGGAGTATGATGTAAGAGCAAGGGATACGACAGGACAACACAGTAAAAAAACACTGAAAACCCACTGCAGAACCAAAGTAATCAAACCCACTGATATGAGATAGTACACTCATGCAGCTCAGGATGCAAAACTACTAGGCATGCAGTTTTCCTTACAAAAATCAACATTCTGGCCTTTAATCATACATTTTGCTACAACTAAATTTAGATCGGATAAAGGTTGGATTCACGCCGATTAACAAAATACATGCTGATGTAAAAATATAGTGATATACAACAGGTACTTACATCTGCATTGGAGTACAGAGAATTCCTGCAAGAATCTTTCCTCACAGACGATACCAGTGCAAAAATTCTTCTATCTATTAAGCTTATTTTCTAAAAGAGAGATGGGTAAGAAACATGTAGAAAATATGATCAGCATGCTATAAAATTTCATGATGCAAGGATACACACATGCTTCTTAGAATGGAGTTGACATATTTTTGCTGGATTGGAGCGGACTAGTTTTTTGGCCATTGGAATCTGCTTATTATCAGTAGGAGTTGGGTTTCTTTGTGCTGGAGCAGTATCTATAAAAACTGGAGTTGGTTTATTATCTCCTGGCGTTTGGATCTTTTGCAAAGACCTGGTTTGTAACCCTTCAGATTCTAACATAGTCGTCTTCCCCTTGCATGCCTTGTATAGAAGAATGGTGCTTCAGTTATAAAACATGCTACAACAGAGAGATGGAATAGGTACCGAAGAATAGAAAGGCATGACATATTGACATGTATTCCCTCCATCCGAAAAAAATGGATGGGTCTAGGCGTATTTCAGTTCTAGATACATCCTTTTTATCCATTTCGGCAACATGTAATCCGGACGGAGGGACTATGGTGTAAGAGCTAGGGATACGACAGGACAACACAGTAAAAAAACACTAGTTGAATGTAAAACTGTATGCTAGCGGAATACGTACAGAAAAAACTAAGGCAACATACACGTGTATGATTGGGAAACTAAGATGGCATTGCAACAGAGCACTAGAACAACATTTCAATGTAAAAAAACATGGTATGGTAGATAGATGAAGTACATACTGATGAATAACAATGCATAAGATATTCAGAAGCATGATGTCCAAATTAAGCAGATGGCATTGCGATAGAGTAGAATGACAGTACTTGAATTTGAAAACATGTTATCATGAATGGAATAGGTACTGAAAAACAGGAAGGCATGACATATTTACATGCATGATCAGCATGCTAAGCACATGGCATTGCAACAGAGTAGATACAATCCAGGACATTATATGCATGTTGTATCCATATCACGGGCCAAGTTAGAGCAAGGACCTTCTGGGGTGAAGAGGATTCAACATCTTTCTGCAAGTCTTCTGAAGAACTGCCTTTACATGTTCCATCATATTGGGTATCATTGACATCAAGTTTATTGGCCTTTACTTTGCTCCGTGAGGTTCTTGTGGATATATCAGTGTGTGCAATTATATCTGACATGCATGGAAGACAACTAGTAGTTAGATTTATGTAATGAGTGCCTGTAGGAGACGACATAAATAGTAGGACTGGGGTTAACTAGCAGCAACAGGTCCCAAAAACTAAAGGGAGAACACAGATGAAAGCTACAGAATATGTATCGTTTGTACTCGAGATTAACTAGATGGCACACAAAAGTATTAAAGAACAACATAGGTAATACTAGAAGTGGTATAATACTATAATCACTAGCATGTGGGATAGCATTGGCTGATGGATGATAACTATGGAACAACGTTACTTAAAGAATAAGTATCTTAGCTGAACTATGGAACAGCGTTAACTCCTGAACAAGACCCGTAAGAGATCAGCATAAATATACAGTGAAATGTGATAATCTATTTTCCATGCTTAGATGAATAACAAAGCCATAAATGTTGCACACAAGTAAGATGAGGGTACAACCTATCTGGCCGCCATCCATAGGAGTGAGCATCATGTGCTGATTTGTCGATAGCCCTGCAGTTGTTGTGGCTGTCCATGTCGGGCACGCACATTCGATGCAGGGAACTGTTGAGTGGGGACTATAGCTCCCTTCTGGTGTATGCTTCCATTGTTGGAGCAGCTGCGCTGAGTCGGAAGACAGTGTGGCTGAAGATGCAGATAACGAATAATGTTAAGAACGACACATCTCTTTGATCTGAAGAAATACACTAAGAGATCAACAACAAGGTACGAGAGTGGTCACACGTGTGTTGACTGAGACTAAATTGGCGTCACATGATTTTATTTTATTTTGGTATTGTCCGATCTACGCCGGATGGCTTGATGGCCGTCTTGTGCCTCCCGGCTGACACAGTTAGGAATCTTCCCCGGAGAGCCAGCGACCGACGGCAGAGCATCTTGCCTCCGCCGTTCGTGGCCTCGGCCAAAACCCCGCTCCCCGCCCCACCGCATTGTCGTGGTTGCGCCGCCCCGGGGCCAATCCACAAAGACTCCCCGTCATCCCGATCCGGCGGCGGCAGTACCTTGAACCCACGCAACTCTAAGATAGCCATCTAAGCGCTGTTTCCACAGCGAACTTGCGGCCCCGCACCCTTACGTTAGACACCAGCCAACCGGCAGCCTAGGAGCTCCGCCGCCTCGAGGGGTGGTGCTTCCCATTGGGAATCGATTGGCCCAGAATAAAAATTCAGACAACTGACGCCTAAATAAAGCGATTTGAGATGAGGGTGCGACCTATCTGGCGGCATGGTGAAGTGGGCAGGTCCAGCTGCCGAGTCGGTAAGGCCGACGCGGTTGCGGTGGCCACCGGCGGCAGGGAAACATCGATGTCGCGACGGTCGATGGCTACGGGGAAGCAGCGCCGGGACTCTGGACGGATCCGAAGTTGGAGCCGCTCCGACGCCGTGAACAACGGCGGGGGTGAATCGGCTCCGGTACGGTTCACGCGGCTGTCGTCGAGGCAGCTCCAGCAGCACGGAGTAAGAGGCACACGACCCAGTGCACGACGGCAAATGGACAGCGTCTCCGGCATTAGGGAGGAGGGCGGCTGTGAAATTGGTGCGGTGGGGGGCGCCATGGAGGAGGGGCTGAGGTTTCGCGGCTCGGGAGAAGGGAGCTTCCGGGGAGAAGGTGATTTGGCGCCCACGAGGTATGAATGGGGGGGGGGGGGAATTGGGAGGGGAGTGGAACCATGTTTTACGGATGCATTTGTCTGAAATGTGAGGGGGAGTTACAGTTCTACCCCTGCCTTTAGGCTTCTCGGCTTGGGTCTGTGTACTGAGGGTCGGGGATAGTAGAGTAACTTTGCTTCTCCCCAAATAGTGGGCGGGAGCGATTTCGGGCGAGGAGGGCGTGTTTTGAAATATAGTGGGCGCGCGCGATTTCGGTCGAGGAGAGCGTGTTTTGAAATAGTGGGCGCGAGCTATTTCGGGCGAGGAGAGCGTGTTTTGCCGACCATGGTTTATGAATTATTCGGCACATGTCATTTCGGCCGAGGAGAAGGCGCGCTTGGATGAAGTTACGAACCTACCCTCGATGCACAACGGGCCAATTAATGCGTCTCCCACATAGGACGGTAATTTCGCGACTCCCATTTATTTGCTCGGGCGAATTCCACCGAGCAGAGGATGTTTAACGGTTCGTTCAAAATTTGGGAGAACGAGCATCCACGTCTACCTTAACAAGTCGATACGAATCAAATTTAGAAATATTAGCTTGCCACTTCTTTTTTAGATGGAGAGATGATGCTCGGGAGTAATGTGTTTTTACATGCTCGTTGCTAGCGATTTACTATATGACAAATAGTTGACCCACTCAAAAACGGGAATCAAACCCAAAATGAAATATCTCGATTCAATGAAATAGCTCGTTCACCAGGTCAAAATAGTGAACTAAATCCAAAATTGAACACCTCAATCGAATAGCATGTTGTACAGTATTATAGTACTCCATGAACATGTTGAAAGTCAAATTAATGAACTTGTTTGATATACGCATATATCCGTTCATGTGTGGATTGCAGACAACATGTTCTCCAATTTAAATATTTGAATGCAAGTTTATATCGAAACATGGTTTATATCAGTCTTTGATGCATAAAACGCGACCTCCCCCTCTCCCGGAATCCTGCTCTCTCTCTCTCTCTCTCTCTCGCCGACAATCTTCAATTCTGTCGCACGCATCCAACACACAAACCTTGTTGGTCCTCTCTCTTTCTCTCCATCTCTCTCTCTCTCTTTGTGTGTGTGCGTGGGGGGGGGGGTCTTTCTAGTTCGCATGCATATATACTCCATCTATATGTCTATCTCGCACACTATGTATGATTCTCTAGTCCAAGCTAGATATCGTGGGTGCACTCATCGTATGCACACAAATTCCTTGGCTCGTTGCCCGTAACTCTCTCACGCACCACTCTGTCGTCTCGGAGCTCTTCCCCCTCTCTCTCAAACTCTCCATCTACCTGGGTCACACATACACATGCATATCTCACTCGCACTCGATAGGCCCATCTAAAACTCTATCTCTCTCCCTCGTTCTCTCTCCATCTCACACGCACACACACACAATCTCATGCCTGGCTAGCCTAGTATGATGGTCTCTCACTCAATTGTAGGCACACGCAGTCCCCCCTATATGTATATGACTAGCTAATCTTAGTCTCCATCACACACATGTGCATGGTCTATCTCGATTTCTCTCGGGGCATCTTTCTATCGTGCACGCACCTCCCTCGATCTCCCACCCATATAGTCCCCTCACGATCTCGAGGGGGTCTCTCTATCACAAACACACCCTCTCGCCCTCCCCATGTGTCCATGTTCTCCATGTGTCCCTCTCGACCTTTGTTGCTTGTTGGCCAGACCTCTATTGGACATGTGCTATAGGGGTGTCTCTCTCCGTTGCAAACAGTCACACACTAGCTATCTTCATGTATCTCCTCGCCTTGCTTTTCTATCTCGGAGATGCATGCGTGATATGTTCGCCTAAGAAACGAAAAAACACACACTCTCTCTAATTTATCGTTTGTTGTCACTTTCTCTTTCACACACATACTCTTTTTGCACACTTACTCATTCTCCTTCACACGCACTTGATCCCTCTCGACTTTGGCACTCTCCTCGGTCCATAGCATATTGATTTATTGAAAAGTCAAACATCACAAAGTTTGACCATGTACGTGGAGAAAAACAATTACATCTGGAACGGCAAACATATACCATTAGATTCACCATGAGATGTAGTTTCGTATGATGTATCTTTGGTATTGAAGATATAAATAACATTTGTGTAAACCTGATCATAGTTTCCAAAGTTTGACTTCAAAAATAATTACATGCACTGCATTATCGAGCGGATGGAATATCTCTTTCCCCCTCTCAGCTATCTGACGCACCACTCACCCTTATCGGGGCTCCTCAATCTCTCTCAAACTTTATATCTCCCTGGTTCACACATACACATGTCTCGCTCGCGCTATACATATAGACCCATCCAACACTCTCCGCCCTTGTTCTCTCTCTATGTGACACGCACCCCCCTAATAAGTACCATAATCCCTCACTCCATCATAGGCGCAAGCACTCCCCCCTAAGTATGATTATCTCTCACTAGCCATCAGGAACACACGTATTGTCTCCTTCCATCCATACGTCTATCTCGATATCTCTCGGGGTATCTTCTATCGCGCACACACCTTGTCACTCGATCTCCCACCCATGTAGTCCCATCACGATCTCTAGGGGATCTCTCTATGACAAACATAGACTCTCTCCTCCCCATGTCTGCATTTTCTCCATACGTCTCTCTCGACCTCTCTCCCTTGTTTTTCAGACCCCTCTTGGCCACGTGCTAGGGGTCTTGCTCTCTCGGTTGCAAACAACCACACACTATCTCCTCACCTTGCTTCCGTTGTCGAAGATGCATGTGTGATATGTCTGCATAAGACACACACGTTTTTTCTCGACTTTTATCGAGTGTTGTCCATGTCTCTTTCACACACGCACACACACTTTTTTCACTCACTCTTTCTATTTCACTCTCTCTCTCTCTCTAGTTAGGGACTCTCTCACGTCCATAAGCATATGGATGTTTTGAAAAGTCAAACCTCAGAAAAGTTTGACCAGGTATATGTGGAGAAAAACATTTACATCTGGAAAGATCATTAGATTCATCACAACATGTACTTACTTCATACTATCGTTTATCTTTGGTATTGTAGATATAAGTAATTTCTTTATAAACTTGGTCAAAGTTTCAAAAGTTTGACTTAAAAAAAATGTTGGAACTACATTATCGAACGGAGGGAGTAGCTCTTTCTCTCTCTCTGCTATCTCTCACGGGCCTCCCCTCTCACGCGAACACTCTAGACCGACGGATTATACGCTCACTGTGTCAGCGTATAGCTCCGTATATTGTTTAGTTGACCGGTCAACTAGTCACATGCTGCTTTGTCAGCTCATGTTCTGTATCTTCGTGTGCTGGCCCATATGGCAGTCGATGAAAATAAGTAAACTAGAGGCCCATCTGACACGCGGTGAAGTAAACAAAGTTGAAACTACTCGGGGTAGGACCCCGCACGCTAGTAAATTGAGGGCGCATTGAGGACACACTTCTTCCGCGTGGAGGACGCACTCGCGCACAATTCACCACTGCACGGCGGCATGCACAGACGGACGCACTCGCGCACACCCAGCACACAACACAGACCAGCACACGTGTACACCGGCGTCGCTGGCGGTTGAGATGGACGGCGAGGCAGCCAACAAGCGAAGGCGGATCGAGCCAAAACCGCATCCAGCGAGCCTAGACTTCATCAGCAGCCTCCCCGACGACATGTTGCTCCTCATCATCGGCCTCCTACCCACCAAATCTGCCGTGCGGACCGCCCTGCTCTCCCGACGGTGGCGCCCCCTCTGGCGCCGCGTCCCCCTCAACCTCACCGTCGACAGCTGCCTCTGCGACGGGGATTGCAAACGCATGGCCGCAGTCTCCAAGATCCTTTCATCGCACCCTGGGCCAGCCAGACGCCTTGACATCTGCATGTTCAGTACCAACTGCAAGGTCCAACCCAAGTTCGACGAGTGGTTCTTATCCCCCGCCCTAGATAAGCTCGAGGAGCTCAACTTTGAAGCTGGACGATGTCGCTCTCTGCCGCCGTCCGCGCTCCGCCTCGCGCCAAAGCTGCGCCGTGCCAGCTTCAGCTCGTACTATCTTCCCCAGATTAATGCCCCGCCCGCCCTTCTTCTCCCTCAACTCAAGCAGCTCGACCTCTTCGACGTTGTCATCTCGAAGAAGGCTATGGTGCACCTGCTCCGCAGCTGTACTGCGCTCGAGTACCTTCGTCTTGAGCAGATCCATGGGTTCATTAGCCTCCACATCGCCTCGACGAATCTCCGATGGATTTATGTGTCTTGCTGGCCCTGCAACAAGACATCAATTGGGAAGAGATCACTCTAGCTGTTCCACATTATGGTCATTGAGAATGCGCCTTTCCTTGAGAGATTGCTTGTATCGGATCTAGAAGGTTCAACAAAAATCAGGGTCATTGACGCGTAGAAATTGACAGCGTTAGTGCACTCGTCTGCCAAATTCTCCGAACTCTTTATTGGATCCGTAATCGTTCAGGTACAACACTCATCTTCTTCTCAGTCTTCTTGAAATTCACATTTTTAAATTTCTTCTTGATGTATTTACGACCGTCTTCCAGAAAATGATTCCCACAAGCTTGACCCAGTCTATGAGCATAGTGAAGATCTTGGCAATAAAATCTATCGGCCCCAATCTGGATCAAGTTGTTGGATTCCTTACATGCTTTCCGTGCACGGAGAAGCTACTCATCGAGGTGAAACTTCTTTCCTATTAGTAAATGGTAATCACAACGTAGCTCAAATTTTTCGTAATTTCCCCAAATTACGATGACAAGTGTAGTGTTCAAAACTGCATCTACGCACTGCACCGAAAGAAATGTTTTTAGTATTTTTTCTCACGTGATCACCTGCATCGTTTTTTTGTTGTACTACTATAGTAGCCTAGGCTAGTCATAGTGGAAAGTAACTTAGACTACTCCAGTAACTCTATGGTTACCCTAAGAGCAAGTACTACCTCCGTCCTGGTTTACTCTTCCTATTTTGTAGTATCAAAATTTGACCATAGATTTAACTGACAAAATGTTAATGCATGTCACTAAGAACTATATCGTTGGATTCGTATTTGAACATAATTTCAAATGGTGTAATTTTTAGTGACATGCATTGGCATTTTCTTACATAAATATATGGTCAAAATTTTATACTAAATAAGAGGTAGTACAAAAGTGGGCTATAACGGCCCTCCACTATGTGGGCCAAAACACGTGCCAAATTCACTTGTGATGCATTTGGCGTCGATGCCCCTCCATTGCTCACCTGGTGCCCCAATCTGGATCACCTACTTTGCTCCGGTGCCAAATAAACTCACGCAATGAAAAAACACTTGCGTGGGAGAGAGAGGCCCGAGGCAATAAAATACACTTGTTTGGGAGAGTGAGAGGCTGGTGTAGTTGGTTTGATTGATTTGTTTATACATGTGGGTCTGTGTGCACAACGGAGCCAACTCTCTCACATCGCGAGAGCGGTGCCAAAATCTTTTGATTTGACATCGATGCGTATTATGGCATCGGCCACATAGTAGAAGGCAACAAATGCCCAAGCTCTGTACGTACTCCTAGCTAAATGAGAGGAAAGAGAAAGAGAGAGAGAGAGAGAGAGAGAGAGAGAGAGAGTGAAAAAATATCACTAGCCAGCCAACCCTATCGTATGAGCGAATGATATTGGTACCTCTTGATGACACGGCAATCTTATACAGCCAGCTGCTCTAATATGTTCTCTTCTTTTGCAGATAAAAAAAGACCCGAAAGAGAAAAATGTGCTGCACTATAACAATCTCATCGAATTCCTTGATCTCCATCTTATAGAAATTGATTTGATCGACTACCGCGGCAGCACATCTGAGATTAAATTGGCCAGGTTCTTTGTTCCGGAGGCAAGTGTTCTCAAGGTAATGAGGTTTGGCGTTCTCTGGCGCTACAATGAATGGCGTGCTGATCACCGCAAGCGTCTAAGCCTAAATGAGAAAGTCTCCACAGAAGCTGAATTTGTTTTTGAAACATCAAGGGGCAGAGACTCGCAAACTTATTTGCCCATTAGTGACTTGTCAGGGCGGTGGATTTTAGTTTGTACGATAATGCTGCATCCACCTAAAGTAACGAAAGTTCTTACGTAAACTTCCTAGTAATTCCCTCTTCGTAGGTGCATCATTACTCCTAACATTTGCAATATTAGTTTGAAACTTGTAATATTGCCGTGTCCTATTCCTGCGTTTTCAAAATCCTGCGAATCAAACAGGTCCTGAGTTGGTGATGATGTTCTGCCTGCCATCTTTCACCAATAGCCGTCGGATCTAGATCTAACGCATACAAACCAAACTTCTCTAGTTTTGCAAAAAGATGCCCGCACTTGTTCCCTATTTACAAACAACTCCTTGTCTCTCACAATCAGCCTTATCTCCTCCCCACCACATCTAGAAGGCCATGGAAAAATCTGGCGTGATGGCCGCTGCCGGCGCCGTCCACCCCCCAATCTTGGTGTTCCGTGCAATGCACGGGCATCTACGCACGGGAAATTATGTCGAACAAGGCTAGTTGTAAGCAGGCTAGGTCTACAGCCATGATGATAGTGACTGCAGATGGTGAGGCTGACTATGGTATGCCGAACACGGCGCCTATACTCAGGTGTCATCTCCGGCGTAGGGTCTTGTCACTTCACTGTGAGGAGCAGCACGTAATAATTTGACCAACGGGTAGTACAGTGCTACTACATTGGTAGTACTACTACTACTAGTACTAGCACCACCGTCTGGATTTAGTAGTACTACCATGTCCATCTGGATTTAGTATTTGACTAGCAATATCTAGTAATGCATGTCACAAAAAATGTACTACTCCCTCTGTAAATAAATACATGATGTATTGTTTTATTCCTATCGGCGAGATAACTTAATGTCTTTTTGCTACTTAATAGGATTACATGCAATGAACTAACCCCTGCATCTGATGTTTGGTAGTCTCAAGTCATTGAAAGCATGCACGGGCACGGAGGGGGACGCAGCTTCATTGACTTACTGCACCTGCCTTTGGGTGTATGACACGTGGGCCCAACGGGTGGGTGGCCAACCTGTCATACAGCCAAAGGCAGGTGCAGTAGAGGGGCGAGGAGTAGATGGCCAACACGCACGTGAATTCAACGCAGTCTGCACTTCTCATATAAAGGCTCCCGCCAGTCCAATCTACGAAATCCTATGCACCTACGCACCTAAGGGCAAGAGTGATCACTCCAATCGCAAGATCAGTTGACTAGAAGCTAGACCCATGGAGGCGATGAGCGCGAGCATCAGCCGGCTGTGCCAGATGGTCCACGACGCCGGCCTGCGGCCCGACACCAAGGAACGTCTCCAGGTAGTGCTTGAGGCCGCCAGGGCGAGGGGCCACTTGGACGATAGCTTCGTCTCCTTGTTCGACGAGGTCCTCGTCGGCTTCCTCGACAAGTTCACCATTGTCAAGAAGCTCGCGGACGACCTTGATGTATGCCTCCAGCCCACGCGCCCGGCTCTCCGATGCCTGCCACCCTCAACGGCCTCTATGGTGACAACCTCTTCAACGCACTGGTGGCCCTGCGACTGCCCGCCGTCGCGCCGGAGAATGTCCACCTCGAGGTCGCGCTCGCCGCGCAGCGCCTGGCGCAGCGAGACACCATCGACATAATCACCCACGTATACGCGCAAATCGTCCACAAGGCCTACTTCATGCAAGAGGAGGACGATAGGACGCTGGCCTTCTTGGACCGCAGGGCAACCTTGGACGTCATTGTTCAGAAGCACGTTGAGCTTGCCGCCAACGCCGCTGCTCCTCACACGTCGGTTGGTGACCCGATGCACTAGGGCATGAGGATGTCGTTGATGGATCCGTATGTATCTTTATCTTTCCGTCAAATCCATGTAGTAGTATATGGTACTACTAGTAATTATCTTACCTTTCACATCAACTTCATAATTTTCCTACGTACTCCATGCATGAACCGCGCCAGAACCAAACTTCTCATTACTCTAGGGAAAATCGTTATTTCTATCTATCAGTCGCGCCATGGAGCAGAACCAAATTTTACAAGTTACAAGTTCAAAAGGAAAAGCCTGCCGTGTTCGCGTCGCACCCCCACACGGTTGGTCCGGCACGCCGCTCAAGGGGGAATGCGTGCTGTGTTGCATTGTCACTTACAAGTGGGACCGCAGTTGAGCAAACTGACTATCGGCAAACCCCCACCCGCCCACCGCGCGATGGCTGAGAAAACAGGAGGGAGAAGAGATGGCTGTAGCACGGACTCCACGAAAATTGGTGTCGGATGGGACTCGTGTGGGTGGTGTGTGCCGTACTGCTAGACATGAATGCTAGTTATGGTCCATGCCACCCCACTATATCGAGGTGCTGGTTACGTAGAACAAATTTCCTGGAGTCCGTGCTCAGCCCTCCTCTATCTCTCTTCTCAGCCAGCCAGCAGACGCGCGGAGCCCATCGTCTGTTTGCTCATATGCGGTCCCACATGTCAGTGAAAATGCAAGAGGACCCACTGAACCTGCATATCTTTCACCTCGACGTGCTGGTGCTGAAAAACAAATCCAATAAAGATCTTCGGTGACCGCTTTTGGAGTTACTCAAGAGTAGTAAGATTCTATTTACAGTTTAACCCAAGATGCACATCACGTGGCTTCAACTACCACTCTATTTTCTTGCATGACATGACCTGGATGCTGGATGTCCCACGTGTTGGCAAAAGGAGGAAGAACTCGACCAAATCTTTGGTTGTGCTCTCGGATTAGACTAGTTGTGCTAACTTAAAAATTTATTGTGTAGAATGGATGCAAGTTTTGGTATTGGGAAGAAGAGTACAACGATATATTGATAGAGCGCAATTTAGTAGAAGTTCTAGCACTTTTAGCTAGCATAGAGGCTAGAGATGAGACTAGTGCACTTGTTGATAGAATAGAGGCTAGACACGTCTACTTCTTTACACTCGAAGAAGAAAGAAGCACGCAAGATCGAGCCTCCGCAGATCAACAATGAATGCATCGAGAAGGCACTAATCCAACTTACAGGAGCAGTTATGGAAGTTGGATATCTTCTAAAATGTATTCTTGTGGTTCTTGTTTTCTTTGGTCTTGCTTTTCTAGTCAAAATTTTAGTGATGTATTTCCATGTACCAAAAAATCAATGATGAAAAAGAGATATGTGTTTGCAAAGAAAAATGTACGCGGCCGGGATGCAGTCGCGCGTTCGGTGCACGACCACCACATCCGAGAAATGGCCCGGACAAGACCCCATTGCCCTACCCAAACGGACAGAATCCGGGCAAAACGGAGGTCCGTTTGGGGTCGTGCGTTGGAGTTGGCCTTACAAGTGGGACCGCAGTTGAGGAAACCGACTATCGGCAAACCCCAACCTCACCCGCCGCGCGATGGCTGAGTTAGAGAAACGACGAGGTTGAAGAGATTGCTGTAGCACGGACTCCAAGAAATATGGTGTCAGATGGAAGTTGTGCTGGTGGCGTGTGCCATACTCCTGGACGTGAATGCTTGTTCTGGCCCATGCCACCCTACTACTCCTACTACTTATAGTAGTAGTATCGAGGATTCGAGGTGCTGGTTACGTACAGCGAACACATTAACATATGACCCACCTCACACTGTGGCCAAATTTCCTGGAGTCTGTGCTAGGTTAAAAAGTGTTCTTTGTGAGGATGGGTGGCTGGTGTCAAGTTTAAAACTTGTTGTATTACGTACGTAGACGTAGAGATAGTGCAGCATGTGAAGCTAGTACAAATAGTGTACTATTGTTGATTGGCCTCATCCGATAACCTGTTGCAACGCACAATTATGTATTCGGAAAATATTTTTTTGCCTCGTCGCAGCACCCACTCAGAGAAGCGACTCGATAGCCATTCATAAATTTAGTAAGTTTATCACAGGCATATCATTTTATTACATACAACAGGTCATCAACCCACAACAACAACGAGGATACATTATAAATACTAAAGTTTTCATCACGCAACAAATAACAAGCAATGAATTGAACTTCAACTCAACCAATCCTCGGCGTTGGAACGCTTGCTTTGAACCACAAGCGATTCTCTCGGAAGAGCCAGCTACTGTCAATCTCGAGAACAACGCAGGACTGATCATCCAGGCTGAAGCGGCCTACTATATCACGACCAGGGTAGGGAACCACCGCAATGTCTGATGTATAGATATAGTTGCTTCTCATAAATGGTAGTAATATTGTGTCAACAGCAGTTGGATCGCCTTTCACCATCATTGGATAGGTTTGTCCAAGGAAGAGCGAGTTTGCTCCAAGACTATCAATTATGTACCAGGGGGAAGGTGTTGGCGCTAGCACACTAGTATCCACCCCGAATACCATGCAACGGGAGTTGGAATAGGTCCGGAGAGTGCGACCATGGGAGACAACACCTGCTCCCTCAGTAGTAACATCAGCAGTGGGCTGTATACAGACAAGAAGGGGTGATCCATCGGAAGTTGCCAAGCGCCACTGAGTATATGGGCCCTCCTCATCCTCATGCTCGTGATCATCACCATCTTCATCTCCCCCTTGGTTATAAAAATTTTCAAGTATAGGCGGTGGAATGTTCACAGGACCTTGCAAACACAAGAAGAAGGTTAATTAGTAGAGAAGGGAAACTTGCTAACTCGCATGCATGTGGATGAAACAATTATAATTACGGTGGAAGACAAACGTACCGAAACTATGAGGATCCCATTCAAAAACAGTGCCACAGACCCTCGTATTCAATTGCATCACAGTACACATCCGTGTATAGAAACTGATTTTTGAGCAATATCCATCTAGTCGGACCACGAAGGATGGCAACAAGCTTGTCGAAGATAGCAACAACTTGATAGTTCTTGTAATTCCAAGAGCGGTTGGAAACTCGAGAAATTGCTATCTTCCGTAGACGACAGTCACCATGATCATATTTGAACGTACGTAGATCATCTGTGTGCTCAACCTCAGGGCACTCGGAGATTTTTGGAAGTGGAATCCGCTGACGAGTGTACACATTCACAAGTTCCCACTCGCAATTGTACCCAATATAAACAACCCAATCTACATTTGCGCCTGCCCAGGCCTTGCCCTCAAGCGATGGCATCTTAACATCATACGTATCATTATCAAGCGGCATCAACTTGCACAAGGCGAGGCTTCCCTCGTCCCCGCGCCAGTCAGCAGGGTCACGGCCAAGAAGATAGGGGAGATCAAACCTCTCCTGGACCCTTGGGTTCCTTGTAATGATGTTATTAGTTGAGTCGAGAATGTTCTTGAACGAACCTGCCATGCTAGCCGAGGTGATGACGTCGCACCGATCAATGAGTTCCCCCAGCACGTCATCTTTCAGATCGGGGCAAGAATAATGGGGTCATTTCCGGCTTGTTCCCTCCATGGAGAAGACGATCGAACAAAGGCAGAAGGAAGGGTGAAGGCAAATGGAGGAGGGAGGAAGAGCGTGCGACAGCAGTTCCAAATCGAGAGGGAAAGGCGAAGAGTCGGTGGATAGTTGCCAGTTTGCCACGGTACATGAAGACGCGCCCCGGCCTACACGTCCTTTCGGTAATTGTACAAAAGGCCTGCCCGTCTTCTCACTGACATGTTGGAACGGGACCACATGTCAACGAAACATGGTGTGTAATTTCTCGTGCAAAATGCGATCTGGCCGCGTTGGCCCGAGGTGCCGCATTAGTTATCGACCTTTATTTTTTAACATACAATCTGAGTGGATAGCTCCTGTGGTCATCACACGTGAGCGGATATATAGGTGGGCTAGGTGGGCAGGCGGCAACAATCTAAGTGCTAAAAGAGTTGATCTCGAAAAAAGAGTGGATCCAATGCTTGGTTTTGTTTGGATTTTCCAACTATGACCATCGGATAGTGTGAATCAATGGCTTACGTTCAAAGTTATTCTCATACTATAGAATGGTATAGGAACGTGGAAAAATTTGGTTGATTTTATATCGCTGAATAATATAAAATATTATGAGTGCAGACGCTCCACCCCGAGGTTTGTAGCTCCTTCTCGGTCATCGGCAATCTATGTTCTTCCACTCTTTCGTTAAGACATGAGCTTTGTTCATCCTGTTGCCGACACGCGGGACATCTATATGCCTCCATTTTACAAAATCATACTATAAGCCTCCATGACACGCGGGACATCTAGCATCAAGGTGGCGTGTCATGCAAGAAAATGGAGATAAGCAGTGCGTAAGTGAGTCGTACACTTCGATGGCACCTAGTACTACGCAATATTTTTTCTCCTCGATGGCACGTGAATAGTGCACGCACTCAATGAAAGAGCACGGGATGGTAGCCATGGACATGGTCAGCCCTTTTTGAAGAGAGTACTAATAAATAACTTTGATGTGTCCCGTCAACTCGCAGAATGATGAGAAGCTTGCTTACTATGCCTTCTCCCTGCCCAACGCGTGTGTGGTGGCTCGCAGCACGAGGAGAAACTTTTGTTTACAAGCGGTGGATGTGCAGTAGTTCATTTGGTGTCAGATTGCCAGAACTACTATTGTAGTACCATCATTATTGTTCGACTTCCGGAAGAGGAGAAGAGCCAAGTGCAAGGTCACCTACTAACCTAGTACAGTACTACTATAGCCAAAGCTGGTCCACCTTTTTAGAGCATGGTTAATTAATATAGGCGGCTCTTGCAGCGGCACATCATTTAGAGCAAGTACTCTCTTCGTAGGAACAAAGGAAGTGAAACAAAAGTTGGAGTGGATGCTAGATTGCCAATTAAAACATGATTACATAGGAAAAAAATCCTATAGAATTCTATCCTATGAATCAAACGACCAATGTAGGAAAATTATGAGGGGGGTCTCTTGAACAGTGTTCCTTGGCTCGCACCTAGCATCACGTTTGTCGAACTTGGAGTCATTCATCTGGTACACGTGGCATCTCAGATCTGGACACAAGGTGACGCGACCTCTCACTTCCTCCGCCATTGGAAGCGGCGCGTCGGTGGAGGGCTAGCATACTTGAAAGTGCTTTATATCGACTAGAGGGGGGTGAATAGGTGATTTTTATGAATTCTTCACCGAGGAATTTTCAAGTGAGGAAATTCCTTAGCGAAGAACTACTTGCAACGGAATAAGTACTCAAAAGTATGCATAGCAGAACACAAGCATGGTCATCATGATGAAATGAAGACAAGCACAGAGTACAGAAAGCGTAAACACAGGATAACATAGGATGAAGACAAACAGACTGAAGAAATTGAGAAAGTCTTCAGTCAATGTCTTCAAACACAGATATGAATAAGTGCACAACACAGTTATGAGGAAATGAAAGAGTCGAGGAAATAGAACCAGTAGGCTTGGTGAAGACAATGATTTGGTAGACCAGTTCCAACTGATGTCTCAGTTGTACATCTGGTCGGAACGGCCAGGTATTTAAACCCGAGGACACACAGTCCTCACCGTATTCTCCTTGAGCTAAGGTCACACAGACCTCGCCCAATCACTCGTGGTAAGTCTTCAGGTGACTTCCGAACCTTCACAAACTCGGTCACTCGGCGATCCGCAATTCCTCTTGGATGCTCTAGACCATGACGCCTAACCGTCTGGAAGAAGCACAGTCTTCAAAGGTAACAAGCGTCGGATCCACGCAGGATCAATCTCTTCAGTGATGCTCAATCACTTTGGGTTTTTAGGTGTTTGGGTTTGGGTTTTCCTCACTTGATGATTTTCGCTCAAAGTCCTCGGAGGATGGGATGCTCTCAAATGAGAAGTGTTAGTTTCTCTCGGAGCAGCCAACCAACTAGTGGTTGTAGGGGGCGGCTATTTATAGCCTAGGGAGCAGCCCGACATGATAAGACATAAATGCCCTTCAATGATATGACCGTTAGGTGGGTAGATATTTTGGGACAGCTGGCGCATAGCACAGCAACAGTCGGAAATTTGAGGCTCAAATTCCTCAGGGCTATCATGTTCCTCACTTTGTAGGCAATCCGCACTGGCGAATTCCTAACTCCTCAGTCAGAACAAATTCCTCAGAGACCAGAAGAACTTCGTCTCTGTCACTGAAGAATATGACTAAACTGTATGAGATTTCCAATGGCTTCACTCGAAGGGATTGTTAGGTGTAGGATTTTGAGTTGAGCATCACATGGAAATTTGTCCTTACTATTTTCTCGACCCCCTTTAACAGTACGGTGTTTCCTATGACTCAAGAAAGGGAAATGAAACTACGAAAACAAAAGTCTTCACGCTTCATGTCCCTCAAATGAATACCAAGTCTTCAAGGTCACACCAATTTCTTCTCTTTCAAAGTCTTCAGAAAGTCTTCAGAAAGTCTTCAGAAATCCAAAGTCTTCAGTCGAAGAACTTCATTTTAGGGGTCGACTTTCTCTGTAAATATCAAACTCCTCATAGACTTATAGACCTGTGTACACTCATAAACACATTAGTCCCTTAACCTATAAGTCTTCAATACACCAAAATCACTAAGGGGCACTAGATGCACTTACAATCTCCCCTTTTTGGTGATTGATGACAATATAGGTTAAGTTTTCAACGGGGATAAACATATGAAGTGTAAATACTGATATTGAGGAATTTGATTGCAAGATATAGAAGAACTCCCCCTGAAGATGTGCATAGTGAGGAATTTGCTTTTGAAGTAATGCACACTTGAAGAGTAAAATCATGGAGATCTCCCCCTATATCTTGTAATTCATACACGCATTTGTCATAATATATGAAGAATTTGAAATGCATGATGAAATATGGTGACTGATGTAATTCAACATGCGTGCAATAACATTAACGAGGAATAAGCATGCAGAAGAAACAGCAAAAGTATCAGGCCACCATAGAGTTTAAGTTTACAACTCGATCCAACAAAGTCATCAGACGAACGAGAGTTGTAACTTAGAAAAAAAACGCCCATATAGATAGACCCGCTTGAAGACTAACTCAAATTTCTCCCCCTTTGTTATCGAATGAACAAAAGGTTCGAAAATGAGAACTAACGCCCCTGAAGAATATGAAGTTGATGAAGGAGCGCCAGTGTTGTTCGGGTCGTTTGTTGTAGTAGGGCCTGCGGCAGTGTCGTCCAAGTCTTCATGCTCATCGGTGTCACGTGATGAAGAATAGGAGCTGGCCACCAAGGATGGAACCTTGACCTTCTTGTATTTCTTTGGTGGAGGTGCAGACCAGTCAAAGTCCTCCTTGATACCCATTTTCTTCAGATCTTCTGCGCTATAAATGTGAGACAGAATAGCCCAGGTACGGTTGAAGGTTTCATGGAGGTAGTAATGGTTTTTCTTCACTGCATTGTGGGTAGCAGTCATGTTGTGAAGAATTGAACCAAACTGATGCTTGACCCATTTGTGATTGCGATCAACCTTCTGGTGAAGACTGAGGAGAAGCTCACGGTCAGTCATCACCCTGGGAGCTGTGCCTTGAGGATTTGGCTTGGTTGCGTTGGCGGCAGAGTCATGGGTGGCAGAGTCATCATTGGTGGAGTAGGATGCAGCCTTGCGAAATTGACCATCCATTGGACGAATGCCTTCATCAATAACAGCAGTAGCCTTGCCCTTTTCATCAGCTGAGGAAAATGTCCATTTGAGGACTTCAATCAGGGGCAAGTAGTTGCAATGGTTCAGTGTATCAGCTTTGTAGTTGAGTGAAGACCTTAATCTGATGAATCTCATAATCCGCGGAGCATAAGGCTTCAACTCAAACGGTGACATTGCGACATTGGCCAGAGTCCTCATGAAGAAATCATGGAAGTTGACGGGAACGCCATGAATGATATTGAAAAGAAGACTCTTCATGATGCCAACGACTTCTTCTTCATTCGAGTCGTGGCCCTTGATAGGACTCAATGTCTTCGTCATAATGCGATAGACAGTCCGAGGCACATATAACAATTCCTTCACAAGGAATTTTGTTCTTGGGGCCTGACCTTGCTTCAATGGCTTCATTTGCACTTGCATATAGTGATAAGTAAGCTCAGGTTCACTGTAGACACAACGAGCAGCTTCAAGGGGAGGACTGAGAGGCAAAGCACGAAGCAATTCAGTAGCTGGTGCCTTGTAGTGAGTATTTTCAGACATCCAGTCCAGCACCCATGAATTCACATCTTCAGAGTCTCCGGTGATGTGCAGAGTTGCATAAAATTGAAGAATGAGCTCTTCATTCCAATCACATATATCAGTGCAGAAATTTAACAGTCCAGCGTCGTAAAGAACAGTGAGGACTGGCACGAAGCACGGCAGAGATTCCATATCCACGTGAGGAATGTGCTCATGATCGAAGACTTTGTCTTTGTTGAACAGCACTGAGGAATAAAAATTTTCCTGGCTGGCAGTCCAGAAACGCCTCTTCCTAATGCGAGCAGAGTCATAGGGGTTGTAATCAGTGAAGAATACGTGCTCGTCGAAGAAATCATTAGCCTTGAATTTTTGCTTCCTTGAGAATGGATCATTTGGTTTGGGCAGAGGAGTGTCAGTCAGTTGCATTACAACCTCAGGAATCGCAATCTCAGGTTCTTCAGGCTGAGGAATTTCTAGTTCCTCTTCAGTGGCAGCCTGGGTCTTCAATTCTTCATTTTCATTTTCTTCAGCACTAGTGGCTGGAATTTCTTCATGAGCTTCATCAGATCCCATTTGAACTGTAGTTGCTGGGGACTGAGGAATTTGTTGCAATGGTGTGAAGAGTGGAGAGTTGGGGTGCTGACTTTCCCAAAAGTCATCATTCATCACTGGTGTGGTACAGCCAATGTCCACCCATTCATCTTCTATTTCTTCAACGCTGGCCTCTTTAGCAGTAAACTAAGGCATAGGCGAGGAAACTATGGGGGTTGAAGGGATTTTATCCACTTCAATTTCTTCATCCATCTGCTCTGACGAAGCAGCAGAAGGATTTTTTTCATCAGATCCGCTAGGGATCACATATTCTTCATCAAAAGGGACGATTTCCTTTGATGGTATGGAGGAAACAGGAACAACATCAATTGGATTAGCAAATGAGCTTGTCAATTTCTTCATCTTCTTCGGTGCTGAAGAATCTGAAGGAGCTGATGCTTTCCTTTTCTTCACTGCTGCACGCTCTGCATCCTTGGTCTTCTTCACATCTGATGCAGATGGAAGAATTGGAGTTGGGTAGGCGCAGGAGGAGCAGAGGAATGTGGTTGATTTTCTTCAGGCACAACTGATGCAGTTGCCCTGACCTCTTCATTTTCTTGAGGCGCACCACTAGTGGATGCCCTGGCAATTTTATCAGCGGCTGGAATGCAGTGATCAGCCCTGGAACTCACATTTTCTTCAGCAGCCTGAATGTCATCAGCGGTGCTGGCATGTTCTTCAGTTGGCTGAGCAGATGCTTCAGCCTGAGGAATTTCTTGTTGCAATGGGGCTGCAACATTGGAGGTGAACTTCTCAGTCAGTTTAACAAACCTGACCTTGGCTCCTTTCCAATCAGCATAGTAAGCATTGAATCATCGCTGAGGACTTTGATTTCAGACTGGATCTTCACAAGTTCATCAGTTGTGATAGAGACAACGTTGTTCTTCAGGAATTTCTCCTTCCGGTACTGCACTTTCTTGAGCTGCCTGGCCTTCTCAAATTTCCATTTCTCTTCTTGGATGAAGGCAGTCAGCATATGACTTTGGCCAGGAGTCAGCTTGAAGTCAGGCATAGGAGTGTTTGGGTCCTTGTGCCAGAGATCAATGTAATCGAGGATCAACTTTGGATCCAAAAGCAGAGGCACATTTGTGCCCTTGGCTCTAGCGGCCCTGACTTGCCTATCTCCGATGATTTCAGCAAGTTCTTCATCATCAGCTTTGTCTTCTTCAGACGGCACTTGGAAGGCGACTTGCTTCTTGTGAGGACTTGGGCGAGAGCCTCGTCCAGCAGTGGTCTTTGTCTTCAGCAGAGAGGGTCCTGTTGAAGAATTTGGTGCAGCTGAGGAACTAGCTGAAACTCCTGAGGCAATAGAGATGCCTGTAGTCCTTTGGCACGTGGCAAGATGCACAGGTGCTGAGGATTTGGTCGGAGCAGCTGAGGACTTTGGAGGAGCAGGAGCAGCGTGAGGAATTGGCCGTGTGGACATTGACGGTGAAGCACTTGGCTTATGCGCAGGCTTCTTTGCCATGGATTTCTTCGGCTTGACAGAGACCTCAGCGGCAGCAGCAGCAGCAGAGTCTTCATTGAATTTCCTCACTGCTTCTCTAGCTTGTTTAGCCAGCTTGGCCTGGCGCTTGGCCCATTCATCAGGATAATCTTCACCACGCTTGAGGCTAGTGAGACCAACTTCTTGGCCAGGTGCCAACGGAGGTCTTGAGTATGGAGGATTGAGTGCGAAATTCTTCATGTACTTGGGAGTCACATATCTGTACTCCCTCCACTCTCTTGCCCATCTCCTCTCTATCTTCTGAATGTGCACCTTGCGCTGATTTTTATCTTCCTCAGGGGGCGTGCAGTACCCAGCATAGATGTCCTCAGGGATTTCAAATGCAGTGTTGATCTCAGGCCTCTTTCCTCCTTTCTGTGGCTTCTTTCCATCAGCCATTTTCTTCAGATGAGGAATTTGAACAATTGAATTCTCTGAAGAAATATGCAACCTTTCTTTGAGAAACGCTGCAAATGAGTTAAGTTGATGAGAACCTAGTGATTCAGCAGCGGACATGAGTACATGTGAACAGAGTATAATTGCGAGGAATTTGAAGAGGTCATATGCGTTCTCAGAAGATTTTTCAAAAAGAACAAGTTTGAGGAATTTAGCCAGATGAGTCTTGAAGAATTTCACTAAGCGTTCTTTGTCTTAGGTTCCAGACTTGTATAGATCGAAGATCCACACAGTTGAGGAATCTTGAAGAAAAATTATTGCTTAGAGAAACGAATCAAGAACAGATGACATGTGAGGTGTTTAGTGTGTGAAGAATTTGAAGAATAAACACCTTTGAAGATTTTGTAGAAATCATTTGAATCAAGGAGGGCAGTAAAAGTAACTTTTAATTACCTTGAACGAAGAACACGACGAACTGTGAGGTAGAGATGAGAAGTTCGTCTGTGCAGATCTTCCACGCCCTAACTCGGCGGAGGAAGACGGCTATGGCGGCGGCGGAGTGAAGATTTCCGCGGCCGGCGCGAGTACAGCGACGACGAGGTCGAGGCAGTGAAGCTCTTCCTCACCGGCGACGATGAAGTAGCGATGGCGCTAGGGTTTGAGAAGCTCGAGCTGGAGAGAGGTCGAGCGGAGTAAAGGAAGTGAGGAAGGGGAGAGGGGGTATTTATAGCCACGGTGAAAAACTGTTCACCCGAAGATTTTGGACAAACGTGCCCCTGACCCTTCTCATTCGCTTGACATGTGTCACCCACGTACTCAGAAGTGGAGATCGTGTTAGATCGTGGGTGGATAGATAAGTATTTCGTGGGATGCGGAACGGTTTGAGCGGCAAAGCTGAAAATTTGGATAAGATAAGTTAAACGTTCCGTTCGCAAATTCTTCAGCTGACAAGGACACAGTGAAGATTTTGAACGAGTTTCAAATAGAACGCACATGAAGAATTTGTGAATAGATTGGGTTGAGTATAGCATAGAGGGGGAAGGGTCCGATCACATTCACTTAGCAGAAAAACCAACTTGAAGAATTAGCCATAAGTGAATGTTGTAGAGGACATAAACTCATATATATATATAGCCAATGAAGAAAAACGACGGAGAAGGTGAAGACAATGCAAAGTTGAAGAACATGAACAATTGAGGAATTTCAAAAACCGAAAAAAACTCAAATTGAAGATTTTCAACTTTTGTGGTGGCGTGACCCACCCTATAAGAATGATGATTTCAGACACCGCGTACAATTGTTGTAGGGCTCTGAGAATCAAATTCTTCATTAATTTCTTCACACTTAGAGTGTTATTCTTCATTGATTGAAGAAAAACGTTTCTTCATGTGTTGCACATCTAAGTCATCAATTTTGCATAAGTGTTAGGATGAGTGTCCTTTTCAAAGAACATTCGAAGATTCTAGGATATTTAGCTCACACCGCAACTTGCTAAATCTCTTCTCATCCAAGGGCTTTGTGAAGATATCGGCTAGCTGTTCTTCGGTCTTCACATTCTCAATAGAAATGTCGCCCTTCAACACATGATCGTGAAGAAAATGATGACGAATCTGAATGTGCTTTGTCTTTGAGTGCTGGACTGGGTTGTGAGCAATCTTGATGGCACTCTCATTGTCACAGAAGAGAGGCACATTCATCACGTTGACGCCGTAGTCCTTGAGAGTTTGCTTCATCCACAACAATTGAGCACAGCAAGAACCAGCAGCATTGTACTCAGCTTCAGCAGTAGACAGTGATACGCAGTTCTGTTTCTTCGAGGACCAACAGACCAAAGATCGTCCGAGGAAATGACATGTACCAGATGTTGACTTGCGGTCCACACGATCACCAGCATAGTCAGAGTTAGAATATCCAATGAGATCAAAAGCCGAGCCCTTGGGGTACCATAATCCAAGTGTTGGTGTGTGAGCTAGACATCGAAGAATATGTTTCACAGCCTTATGGTGTGATTCCTTCGGTGTAGCTTGAAATCGGGCACACATGCAAACACTAAGCATAATATTTGGCCTAGATGCACATAAATACAATAAAGAACCAATCATGGAGCGGTATACCTTTTAATCGAAGTCAATACCATTTTCATCAGTGCACAGATGGCCATTTGTGGGCATCGGAATTTTGACGCCTTTGCAATCTTGCATGCCGAATTTCCTCAGTACATCCTGGAGGTATTTCTCCTGAGATATGAATATGCCATTGCGCTGTTGACGAATTTGAAGATCTAAGAAGAATTTCAACTCTCCCATCATAGACATTTGATATTCTTCACTCATCATATAGGCAAATTCATCACTATAACGTTGGTCAGTACAGCCAAAGATAATATCATCAACATATATTTGGCACACAAACAATTCACCATCATAAGATTTAGTGAAAAGAGTAGGGTCGAGTGAACCGGGTTTGAAGCCTTTCTTCATGAGGAATTCCTTCAAAGTATCACACCATGCCCGAGGGGCCTGCTTGAGGCCATAGAGGGCCTTATTGAGTCTGAAGACTTTGTCGGGATGGTTTGGATCTTCAAAACCTGGGGGTTGAGCAACATATACTTCTTCCTCAAGCTTAACATTGAGGAATGCACTTTTCACATCCATTTGATATAAAGTGATATCATGATGGTTAGCATAAGCAAGTAATATGCGAATAGCTTCAAGTCTAGCAATAGGTGCAAAAGTTTCATCGAAATCAATTCCTTCAACCTGTGTGTAGCCTTGAGCTACAAGTCGTGCCTTATTCCTCACCACAAGGCCATCTTCATCTTGCTTGTTGCGGTAAAACCACTTTGTGCCAATGATATTGTGCTTGCGAGGATCTGGACGTTTAACCAGTCCCCAAACGTTGTTGAGTTCGAATTGATGTAATTCTTCTTGCATGGCCTGAATCCACTCAGGCTCCAGAAATGCTTCATCTACCTTAGTGGGCTCTGTGATAGAGACAAAAGCATAGTGCCCACAAAAGTTAGATAAATGTGAAGCTTTTGAGCGTGTGAGAGGACCTGGTGCTTCAATGTCACCGATGATCTTTTCAACTTGCACTTCTTTTGCAACGCGAGGATGAGCAGGTTGTCGTCGAGGAATTTGATCAGCATTTTCTTCAGCACCATTTTCTTCAGGTGCATTAGCTCGACGTTCTTCACGTTCTGGAATGAATTCTTCAGCAGATTCTTCGGTAGGAAAATTATGAGGGGGGTCTCTTGAATAGTGTTCCTTGGCTCGCACCTAGCATCACGGTGGTCGAACTTGGAGTCATTCATCTGGTACACGTGGCATCTCAGATCTGGACACAAGGTGACGCGACCTCTCACTTCCTCCGCCATTGGAAGCGGCGCGTCGGTGGAGGGCTAGCATACTTGAAAGTGCTTTATATCGACTAGAGGGGGGTGAATAGGCGATTTTTATGAATTCTTCACCGAGGAATTTTCCAGTGAGGAAATTCCTTAGCGAAGAACTACTTGCAACGGAATAAGTACTCAAAAGTATGCATAGCAGAACACAAGCATGGTCATCATGATGAAATGAAGACAAGCACAGAGTACAGAAAGCGTAAACACAGGATAACATAGGATGAAGACAAACAGACTGAAGAAATTGAGAAAGTCTTCAGTCAATGTCTTCAAACACAGATATGAATAAGTGCACAACACAGTTATGAGGAAATGAAAGAGTTGAGGAAATAGAACCAGTAGGCTTGGTGAAGACAATGATTTGGTAGACCAGTTCCAACTGATGTCTCAGTTGTACATCTGGTCGGAACGGCTAGGTATTTAAACCCGAGGACACACAGTCCTCACCGTATTCTCCTTGAGCTAAGGTCACACAGACCTCGCCCAATCACTCGTGTAAGTCTTCAGGTGACTTCCGAACCTTCACAAACTCGGTCACTCGGCGATCCGCAATTCCTCTTGGATGCTCTAGACCATGACGCCTAACCGTCTGGAAGAAGCACAGTCTTCAAAGGTAACAAGCGTCGGATCCACACAGGATCAATCTCTTCAGTGATGCTCAATCACTTTGGGTTTTTAGGTGTTTGGGTTTGGGTTTTCCTCACTTGATGATTTTCGCTCAAAGTCCTCGGAGGATGGGATGCTCTCAAATGAGAAGTGTTAGTTTCTCTCGGAGCAGCCAACCAACTAGTGGTTGTAGGGGGCGGCTATTTATAGCCTAGGGAGCAGCCCGACATGATAAGACATAAATGCCCTTCAATGATATGACCGTTAGGTGGGTAGATATTTTGGGACAGCTGGCGCATAGCACAGCAACAGTCGGAAATTTGAGGCTCAAATTCCTCAGGGCTATCATGTTCCTCACTTTGTAGGCAATCCGCACTGGCGAATTCCTAACTCCTCAGTCAGAACAAATTCCTCAGAGACCAGAAGAACTTCGTCTCTGTCACTGAAGAATATGACTAAACTGTATGAGATTTCCAATGGCTTCACTCGAAGGGATTGTTAGGTGTAGGATTTTGAGTTGAGCATCACATGGAAATTTTTCCTTACTATTTTCTCGACCCCCTTTAACAGTACGGTGTTTCCTATGACTCAAGAAAGGGAAATGAAACTACGAAAACAAAAGTCTTCACGCTTCATGTCCCTCAAATGAATACCAAGTCTTCAAGGTCACACCAATTTCTTCTCTTTCAAAGTCTTCAGAAAGTCTTCAGAAATCCAAAGTCTTCAGTCGAAGAACTTCATTTTAGGGGTCGACTTTCTCTGTAAATATCAAACTCCTCATAGACTTATAGACCTGTGTACACTCATAAACACATTAGTCCCTTAACCTATAAGTCTTCAATACACCAAAATCACTAAGGGGCACTAGATGCACTTACAATCTCCCCTTTTTGGTGATTGATGACAATATAGGTTAAGTTTTCAACGGGGATAAACATATGAAGTGTAAATACTGATATTGAGGAATTTGATTGCAAGATATAGAAGAACTCCCCCTGAAGATGTGCATAGTGAGGAATTTGCTTTTGAAGCAATGCACACTTGAAGAGTAAAATCATGGAGATCTCCCCCTATATCTTGTAATTCATACACGCATTTGTCATAATATATAAAGAATTTGAAATGCATGATGAAATATGGTGACTGATGTAATTCAACATGCGTGCAATAACATTAACGAGGAATAAGCATGCAGAAGAAACAGCAAAAGTATCAGGCCACCATAGAGTTTAAGTTTACAACTCGATCCAACAAAGTCATCAGACGAACGAGAGTTGTAACTTAGAAAAAAAAACGCCCATATAGATAGACCCGCTTGAAGACTAACTCAAATTTCTCCCCCTTTGTTATCGAATGAACAAAAGGTTCGAAAATGAGAACTAACGCCCCTGAAGAATATCAAGTTGATGAAGGAGCGCCAGTGTTGTTCGGGTCGTTTGTTGTAGTAGGGCCTGCGGCAGTGTCGTCCAAGTCTTCATGCTCGTCGGTGTCACGTGATGAAGAATAGGAGCTGGCCACCAAGGATGGAACCTTGACCTTCTTGTATTTCTTTGGTGGAGGTGCAGACCAGTCAAAGTCCTCCTTGATACCCATTTTCTTCAGATCTTCTGCGCTATAAATGTGAGACAGAATAGCCCAGGTACGGTTGAAGGTTTCATGGAGGTAGTAATGGTTTTTCTTCACTGCATTGTGGGTAGCAGTCATGTTGTGAAGAATTGAACCAAACTGATGCTTGACCCATTTGTGATTGCGATCAACCTTCTGGTGAAGACTGAGGAGAAGCTCACGGTCAGTCATCACCCTGGGAGCTGTGCCTTGAGGATTTGGCTTGGTTGCGTTGGCGGCAGAGTCATGGGTGGCAGAGTCATCATTGGTGGAGTAGGATGCAGCCTTGCGAAATTGACCATCCATTGGACGAATGCCTTCATCAATAACAGCAGTAGCCTTGCCCTTTTCATCAGCTGAGGAAAATGTCCATTTGAGGACTTCAATCAGGGGCAAGTAGTTGCAATGGTTCAGTGTATCAGCTTTGTAGTTGAGTGAAGACCTTAATCTGATGAATCTCATAATCCGCGGAGCATAAGGCTTCAACTCAAACGGTGACATTGCGACATTGGCCAGAGTCCTCATGAAGAAATCATGGAAGTTGACGGGAACGCCATGAATGATATTGAAAAGAAGACTCTTCATGATGCCAACGACTTCTTCTTCATTCGAGTCGTGGCCCTTGATAGGACTCAATGTCTTCGTCATAATGCGATAGACAGTCCGAGGCACATATAACAATTCCTTCACAAGGAATTTTGTTCTTGGGGCCTGACCTTGCTTCAATGGCTTCATTAGCACTTGCATATAGTGATAAGTAAGCTCAGGTTCACTGTAGACACAACGAGCAGCTTCAAGGGGAGGACTGAGAGGCAAAGCACGAAGCAATTCAGTAGCTGGTGCCTTGTAGTGAGTATTTTCAGACATCCAGTCCAGCACCCATGAATTCACATCTTCAGAGTCTCCGGTGATGTGTAGAGTTGCATAAAATTGAAGAATGAGCTCTTCATTCCAATCACATATATCAGTGCAGAAATTTAACAGTCCAGCGTCGTAAAGAACAGTGAGGACTGGCACGAAGCACGGCAGAGATTCCATATCCACGTGAGGAATGTGCTCATGATCGAAGACTTTGTCTTTGTTGAACAGCACTGAGGAATAAAAATTTTCCTGGCTGGCAGTCCAGAAACGCCTCTTCCTAATGCGAGCAGAGTCATAGGGGTTGTAATAAGTGAAGAATACGTGCTCGTCGAAGAAATCATTAGCCTTGAATTTTTGCTTCCTTGAGAATGGATCATTTGGTTTGGGCAGAGGAGTGTCAGTCAGTTGCATTACAACCTCAGGAATCGCAATCTCAGGTTCTTCAGGCTGAGGAATTTCTAGTTCCTCTTCAGTGGCAGCCTGGGTCTTCAATTCTTCATTTTCATTTTCTTCAGCACTAGTGGCTGGAATTTCTTCATGAGCTTCATCAGATCCCATTTGAACTGTAGTTGCTGGGGACTGAGGAATTTGTTGCAATGGTGTGAAGAGTGGAGAGTTGGGGTGCTGACTT
Source organism: Aegilops tauschii subsp. strangulata (assembly GCF_002575655.3). Taxonomy (NCBI): domain Eukaryota; kingdom Viridiplantae; phylum Streptophyta; class Magnoliopsida; order Poales; family Poaceae; genus Aegilops; species Aegilops tauschii. The sequence continues at coordinate 30,117,436 of NC_053040.3, read as the reverse complement.
TCCCAAAAGTCATCATTCATCACTGGTGTGGTACAGCCAATGTCCACCCATTCATCTTCTATTTCTTCAACGCTGGCCTCTTTAGCAGTAAACTAAGGCATAGGCGAGGAAACTGTGGGGGTTGAAGGGATTTTATCCACTTCAATTTCTTCATCCATCTGCTCTGACGAAGCAGCAGAAGGATTTTTTTCATCAGATCCGCTAGGGATCACATATTCTTCATCAAAAGGGACGATTTCCTTTGATGGTATGGAGGAAACAGGAACAACATCAATTGGATTAGCAAATGAGCTTGTCAATTTCTTCATCTTCTTCGGTGCTGAAGAATCTGAAGGAGCTGATGCTTTCCTTTTCTTCACTGCTGCACGCTCTGCATCCTTGGTCTTCTTCACATCTGATGCAGATGGAAGAATTGGAGTTGGGTAGGCGCAGGAGGAGCAGAGGAATGTGGTTGATTTTCTTCAGGCACAACTGATGCAGTTGCCCTGACCTCTTCATTTTCTTGAGGCGCACCACTAGTGGATGCCCTGGCAATTTTATCAGCGGCTGGAATGCAGTGATCAGCCCTGGAACTCACATTTTCTTCAGCAGCCTGAATGTCATCAGCGGTGCTGGCATGTTCTTCAGTTGGCTGAGCAGATGCTTCAGCCTGAGGAATTTCTTGTTGCAATGGGGCTGCAACATTGGAGGTGAACTTCTCAGTCAGTTTAACAAACCTGACCTTGGCTCCTTTCCAATCAGCATAGTAAGCATTGAATCATCGCTGAGGACTTTGATTTCAGACTGGATCTTCACAAGTTCATCAGTTGTGATAGAGACAACGTTGTTCTTCAGGAATTTCTCCTTCCGGTACTGCACTTTCTTGAGCTGCCTGGCCTTCTCAAATTTCCATTTCTCTTCTTGGATGAAGGCAGTCAGCATATGACTTTGGCCAGGAGTCAGCTTGAAGTCAGGCATAGGAGTGTTTGGGTCCTTGTGCCAGAGATCAATGTAATCGAGGATCAACTTTGGATCCAAAAGCAGAGGCACATTTGTGCCCTTGGCTCTAGCGGCCCTGACTTGCCTATCTCCGATGATTTCAGCAAGTTCTTCATCATCAGCTTTGTCTTCTTCAGACGGCACTTGGAAGGCGACTTGCTTCTTGTGAGGACTTGGGCGAGAGCCTCGTCCAGCAGTGGTCTTTGTCTTCAGCAGAGAGGGTCCTGTTGAAGAATTTGGTGCAGCTGAGGAACTAGCTGAAACTCCTGAGGCAATAGAGATGCCTGTAGTCCTTTGGCACGTGGCAAGATGCACATGTGCTGAGGATTTGGTCGGAGCAGCTGAGGACTTTGGAGGAGCAGGAGCAGCGTGAGGAATTGGCCGTGAGGACATTGACGGTGAAGCACTTGGCTTATGCGCAGGCTTCTTTGCCATGGATTTCTTCGGCTTGACAGAGACCTCAGCGGCAGCAGCAGCAGCAGAGTCTTCATTGAATTTCCTCACTGCTTCTCTAGCTTGTTTAGCCAGCTTGGCCTGGCGCTTGGCCCATTCATCAGGATAATCTTCACCACGCTTGAGGCTAGTGAGACCAACTTCTTGGCCAGGTGCCAACGGAGGTCTTGAGTATGGAGGATTGAGTGCGAAATTCTTCATGTACTTGGGAGTCACATATCTGTACTCCCTCCACTCTCTTGCCCATCTCCTCTCTATCTTCTGAATGTGCACCTTGCGCTGATTTTTATCTTCCTCAGGGGGCGTGCAGTACCCAGCATAGATGTCCTCAGGGATTTCAAATGCAGTGTTGATCTCAGGCCTCTTTCCTCCTTTCTGTGGCTTCTTTCCATCAGCCATTTTCTTCAGATGAGGAATTTGAACAATTGAATTCTCTGAAGAAATATGCAACCTTTCTTTGAGAAACGCTGCAAATGAGTTAAGTTGATGAGAACCTAGTGATTCAGCAGCGGACATGAGTACATGTGAACAGAGTATAATTGCGAGGAATTTTAAGAGGTCATATGCGTTCTCAGAAGATTTTTCAAAAAGAACAAGTTTGAGGAATTTAGCCAGATGAGTCTTGAAGAATTTCACTAAGCGTTCTTTGTCTTAGGTTCCAGACTTGTATAGATCGAAGATCCACACAGTTGAGGAATCTTGAAGAAAAATTATTGCTTAGAGAAACGAATCAAGAACAGATGACATGTGAGGTGTTTAGTGTGTGAAGAATTTGAAGAATAAACACCTTTGAAGATTTTGTAGAAATCATTTGAATCAAGGAGGGCAGTAAAAGTAACTTTTAATTACCCTGAACGAAGAACACGACGAACTGTGAGGTAGAGATGAGAAGTTCGTCTGTGCAGATCTTCCACGCCCTAACTCGGCGGAGGAAGACGGCTATGGCGGCGGCGGAGTGAAGATTTCCGCGGCCGGCGCGAGTACAGCGACGACGAGGTCGAGGCAGTGAAGCTCTTCCTCACCGGCGACGATGAAGTAGCGATGGCGCTAGGGTTTGAGAAGCTCGAGCTGGAGAGAGGTCGAGCGGAGTAAAGGAAGTGAGGAAGGGGAGAGGGGGTATTTATAGCCACGGTGAAAAACTGTTCACCCGAAGATTTTGGACAAACGTGCCCCTGACCCTTCTCATTCGCTTGACATGTGTCACCCACGTACTCAGAAGTGGAGATCGTGTTAGATCGTGGGTGGATAGATAAGTATTTCGTGGGATGCGGAACGGTTTGAGCGGCAAAGCTGAAAATTTGGATAAGATAAGTTAAACGTTCCGTTCGCAAATTCTTCAGCTGACAAGGACACAGTGAAGATTTTGAACGAGTTTCAAATAGAACGCACATGAAGAATTTGTGAATAGATTGGGTTGAGTATAGCATAGAGGGGGAAGGGTCCGATCACATTCACTTAGCAGAAAAACCAACTTGAAGAATTAGCCATAAGTGAATGTTGTAGAGGACATAAACTCATATATATATATAGCCAATGAAGAAAAACGACGGAGAAGGTGAAGACAATGCAAAGTTGAAGAACATGAACAATTGAGGAATTTCAAAAACCGAAAAAAAACTCAAATTGAAGATTTTCAACTTTTGTGGTGGCGTGACCCACCCTATAAGAATGATGATTTCAGACACCGCGTACAATTGTTGTAGGGCTCTGAGAATCAAATTCTTCATTAATTTCTTCACACTTAGAGTGTTATTCTTCATTGATTGAAGAAAAACGTTTCTTCATGTGTTGCACATCTAAGTCATCAATTTTGCATAAGTGTTAGGATGAGTGTCCTTTTCAAAGAACATTCGAAGATTCTAGGATATTTAGCTCACACCGCAACTTGCTAAATCTCTTCTCATCCAAGGGCTTTGTGAAGATATCGGCTAGCTGTTCTTCGGTCTTCACATGCTCAATAGAAATGTCGCCCTTCAACACATGATCGTGAAGAAAATGATGACGAATCTGAATGTGCTTTGTCTTTGAGTGCTGGACTGGGTTGTGAGCAATCTTGATGGCACTCTCATTGTCACAGAAGAGAGGCACATTCATCACGTTGACGCCGTAGTCCTTGAGAGTTTGCTTCATCCACAACAATTCAGCACAGCAAGAACCAGCAGCATTGTACTCAGCTTCAGCAGTAGACAGTGATACGCAGTTCTGTTTCTTCGAGGACCAACAGACCAAAGATCGTCCGAGGAAATGACATGTACCAGATGTTGACTTGCGGTCCACACGATCACCAGCATAGTCAGAGTTAGAATATCCAATGAGATCAAAAGCCGAGCCCTTGGGGTACCATAATCCAAGTGTTGGTGTGTGAGCTAGACATCGAAGAATATGTTTCACAGCCTTATGGTGTGATTCCTTCGGTGTAGCTTGAAATCGGGCACACATGCAAACACTAAGCATAATATTTGGCCTAGATGCACATAAATACAATAAAGAACCAATCATGGAGCGGTATACCTTTTGATCGAAGTCAATACCATTTTCATCAGTGCACAGATGGCCATTTGTGGGCATCGGAATTTTGACGCCTTTGCAATCTTGCATGCCGAATTTCCTCAGTACATCCTGGAGGTATTTCTCCTGAGATATGAATATGCCATTGCGCTGTTGACGAATTTGAAGATCTAAGAAGAATTTCAACTCTCCCATCATAGACATTTGATATTCTTCACTCATCATATAGGCAAATTCATCACTATAACGTTGGTCAGTACAGCCAAAGATAATATCATCAACATATATTTGGCACACAAACAATTCACCATCATAAGATTTAGTGAAAAGAGTAGGGTCGAGTGAACCGGGTTTGAAGCCTTTCTTCATGAGGAATTCCTTCAAAGTATCACACCATGCCCGAGGGGCCTGCTTGAGGCCATAGAGGGCCTTATTGAGTCTGAAGACTTTGTCGGGATGGTTTGGATCTTCAAAACCTGGGGGTTGAGCAACATATACTTCTTCCTCAAGCTTAACATTGAGGAATGCACTTTTCACATCCATTTGATATAAAGTGATATCATGATGGTTAGCATAAGCAAGTAATATGCGAATAGCTTCAAGTCTAGCAATAGGTGCAAAAGTTTCATCGAAATCAATTCCTTCAACCTGTGTGTAGCCTTGAGCTACAAGTCGTGCCTTATTCCTCACCACAAGGCCATCTTCATCTTGCTTGTTGCGGTAAAACCACTTTGTGCCAATGATATTGTGCTTGCGAGGATCTGGACGTTTAACCAGTCCCCAAACGTTGTTGAGTTCGAATTGATGTAATTCTTCTTGCATGGCCTGAATCCACTCAGGCTCCAGAAATGCTTCATCTACCTTAGTGGGCTCTGTGATAGAGACAAAAGCATAGTGCCCACAAAAGTTAGATAAATGTGAAGCTTTTGAGCGTGTGAGAGGACCTGGTGCTTCAATGTCACCGATGATCTTTTCAACTTGCACTTCTTTTGCAACGCGAGGATGAGCAGGTTGTCGTCGAGGAATTTGATCAGCATTTTCTTCAGCACCATTTTCTTCAGGTGCATTAGCTCGACGTTCTTCACGTTCTGGAATGAATTCTTCAGCAGATTCTTCGGTAGGAAAATTATGAGGGGGGTCTCTTGAACAGTGTTCCTTGGCTCGCACCTAGCATCACGGTGGTCGAACTTGGAGTCATTCATCTGGTACACGTGGCATCTCAGATCTGGACACAAGGTGACGCGACCTCTCACTTCCTCCGCCATTGGAAGCGGCGCGTCGGTGGAGGGCTAGCATACTTGAAAGTGCTTTATATCGACTAGAGGGGGGTGAATAGGCGATTTTTATGAATTCTTCACCGAGGAATTTTCCAGTGAGGAAATTCCTTAGCGAAGAACTACTTGCAACGGAATAAGTACTCAAAAGTATGCATAGCAGAACACAAGCATGGTCATCATGATGAAATGAAGACAAGCACAGAGTACAGAAAGCGTAAACACAGGATAACATAGGATGAAGACAAACAGACTGAAGAAATTGAGAAAGTCTTCAGTCAATGTCTTCAAACACAGATATGAATAAGTGCACAACACAGTTATGAGGAAATGAAAGAGTTGAGGAAATAGAACCAGTAGGCTTGGTGAAGACAATGATTTGGTAGACCAGTTCCAACTGATGTCTCAGTTGTACATCTGGTCGGAACGGCTAGGTATTTAAACCCGAGGACACACAGTCCTCACCGTATTCTCCTTGAGCTAAGGTCACACAGACCTCGCCCAATCACTCGTGTAAGTCTTCAGGTGACTTCCGAACCTTCACAAACTCGGTCACTCGGCGATCCGCAATTCCTCTTGGATGCTCTAGACCATGACGCCTAACCGTCTGGAAGAAGCACAGTCTTCAAAGGTAACAAGCGTCGGATCCACACAGGATCAATCTCTTCAGTGATGCTCAATCACTTTGGGTTTTTAGGTGTTTGGGTTTGGGTTTTCCTCACTTGATGATTTTCGCTCAAAGTCCTCGGAGGATGGGATGCTCTCAAATGAGAAGTGTTAGTTTCTCTCGGAGCAGCCAACCAACTAGTGGTTGTAGGGGGCGGCTATTTATAGCCTAGGGAGCAGCCCGACATGATAAGACATAAATGCCCTTCAATGATATGACCGTTAGGTGGGTAGATATTTTGGGACAGCTGGCGCATAGCACAGCAACAGTCGGAAATTTGAGGCTCAAATTCCTCAGGGCTATCATGTTCCTCACTTTGTAGGCAATCCGCACTGGCGAATTCCTAACTCCTCAGTCAGAACAAATTCCTCAGAGACCAGAAGAACTTCGTCTCTGTCACTGAAGAATATGACTAAACTGTATGAGATTTCCAATGGCTTCACTCGAAGGGATTGTTAGGTGTAGGATTTTGAGTTGAGCATCACATGGAAATTTTTCCTTACTATTTTCTCGACCCCCTTTAACAGTACGGTGTTTCCTATGACTCAAGAAAGGGAAATGAAACTACGAAAACAAAAGTCTTCACGCTTCATGTCCCTCAAATGAATACCAAGTCTTCAAGGTCACACCAATTTCTTCTCTTTCAAAGTCTTCAGAAAGTCTTCAGAAATCCAAAGTCTTCAGTCGAAGAACTTCATTTTAGGGGTCGACTTTCTCTGTAAATATCAAACTCCTCATAGACTTATAGACCTGTGTACACTCATAAACACATTAGTCCCTTAACCTATAAGTCTTCAATACACCAAAATCACTAAGGGGCACTAGATGCACTTACAATCTCCCCTTTTTGGTGATTGATGACAATATAGGTTAAGTTTTCAACGGGGATAAACATATGAAGTGTAAATACTGATATTGAGGAATATGATTGCAAGATATAGAAGAACTCCCCCTGAAGATGTGCATAGTGAGGAATTTGCTTTTGAAGCAATGCACACTTGAAGAGTAAAATCATGGAGATCGCCCCCTATATCTTGTAATTCATACACGCATTTGTCATAATATATGAAGAATTTGAAATGCATGATGAAATATGGTGACTGATGTAATTCAACATGCGTGCAATAACATTAACGAGGAATAAGCATGCAGAAGAAACAGCAAAAGTATCAGGCCACCATAGAGTTTAAGTTTACAACTCGATCCAACAAAGTCATCAGACGAACGAGAGTTGTAACTTAGAAAAAAAAACGCCCATATAGATAGACCCGCTTGAAGACTAACTCAAATTTCTCCCCCTTTGTTATCGAATGAACAAAAGGTTCGAAAATGAGAACTAACGCCCCTGAAGAATATCAAGTTGATGAAGGAGCGCCAGTGTTGTTCGGGTCGTTTGTTGTAGTAGGGCCTGCGGCAGTGTCGTCCAAGTCTTCATGCTCGTCGGTGTCACGTGATGAAGAATAGGAGCTGGCCACCAAGGACGGAACCTTGACCTTCTTGTATTTCTTTGGTGGAGGTGCAGACCAGTCAAAGTCCTCCTTGATACCCATTTTCTTCAGATCTTCTGCGCTATAAATGTGAGACAGAATAGCCCAGGTACGGTTGAAGGTTTCATGGAGGTAGTAATGGTTTTTCTTCACTGCATTGTGGGTAGCAGTCATGTTGTGAAGAATTGAACCAAACTGATGCTTGACCCATTTGTGATTGCGATCAACCTTCTGGTGAAGACTGAGGAGAAGCTCACGGTCAGTCATCACCCTGGGAGCTGTGCCTTGAGGATTTGGCTTGGTTGCGTTGGCGGCAGAGTCATGGGTGGCAGAGTCATCATTGGTGGAGTAGGATGCAGCCTTGCGAAATTGACCATCCATTGGACGAATGCCTTCATCAATAACAGCAGTAGCCTTGCCCTTTTCATCAGCTGAGGAAAATGTCCATTTGAGGACTTCAATCAGGGGCAAGTAGTTGCAATGGTTCAGTGTATCAGCTTTGTAGTTGAGTGAAGACCTTAATCTGATGAATCTCATAATCCGCGGAGCATAAGGCTTCAACTCAAACGGTGACATTGCGACATTGGCCAGAGTCCTCATGAAGAAATCATGGAAGTTGACGGGAACGCCATGAATGATATTGAAAAGAAGACTCTTCATGATGCCAACGACTTCTTCTTCATTCGAGTCGTGGCCCTTGATAGGACTCAATGTCTTCGTCATAATGCGATAGACAGTCCGAGGCACATATAACAATTCCTTCACAAGGAATTTTGTTCTTGGGGCCTGACCTTGCTTCAATGGCTTCATCAGCACTTGCATATAGTGATAAGTAAGCTCAGGTTCACTATAGACACAACGAGCAGCTTCAAGGGGAGGACTGAGAGGCAAAGCACGAAGCAATTCAGTAGCTGGTGCCTTGTAGTGAGTATTTTCAGACATCCAGTCCAGCACCCATGAATTCACATCTTCAGAGTCTCCGGTGATGTGCAGAGTTGCATAAAATTGAAGAATGAGCTCTTCATTCCAATCACATATATCAGTGCAGAAATTTAACAGTCCAGCGTCGTAAAGAACAGTGAGGACTGGCACGAAGCACGGCAGAGATTCCATATCCATGTGAGGAATGTGCTCATGATCGAAGACTTTGTCTTTGTTGAACAGCACTGAGGAATAAAAATTTTCCTGGCTGGCAGTCCAGAAACGCCTCTTCCTAATGCGAGCAGAGTCATAGGGGTTGTAATCAGTGAAGAATACGTGCTCGCCGAAGAAATCATTAGCCTTGAATTTTTGCTTCCTTGAGAATGGATCCTTTGGTTTTGGCAGAGGAGTGTCAGTCAGTTGCATTACAACCTCAGGAATCGCAATCTCAGGTTCTTCAGGCTGAGGAATTTCTAGTTCCTCTTCAGTGGCAGCCTGGGTCTTCAATTCTTCATTTTCATTTTCTTCAGCACTAGTGGCTGGAATTTCTTCATGAGCTTCATCAGATCCCATTTGAACTGTAGTTGCTGGGGACTGAGGAATTTGTTGCAATGGTGTGAAGAGTGGAGAGTTGGGGTGCTGACTTTCCCAAAAGTCATCATTCATCACTGGTGTGGTACAGCCAATGTCCACCCATTCATCTTCTATTTCTTCAACGCTGGCCTCTTCAGCAGTAAACTAAGGCATAGGCGAGGAAACTGTGGGGGTTGAAGGGATTTTATCCACTTCAATTTCTTCATCCATCTGCTCTGATGAAGCAGCAGAAGGATTTTTTTCATCAGATCCGCTAGGGATCACATATTCTTCATCAAAAGGGACGATTTCCTTTGATGGTATGGAGGAAACAGGAACAACATCAATTGGATTAGCAAATGAGCTTGTCAATTTCTTCATCTTCTTCGGTGCTGAAGAATCTGAAAGAGCTGATGCTTTCCTTTTCTTCACTGCTGCACGCTCTGCATCCTTGGTCTTCTTCACATCTGATGCAGATGGAAGAATTGGAGTTGGGTAGGCGCAGGAGGAGCAGAGGAATGTGGTTGATTTTCTTCAGGCACAACTGATGCAGTTGCCCTGACCTCTTCATTTTCTTCAGGCGCACCACTAGTGGATGCCCTGGCAATTTTATCAGCGGCTGGAATGCAGTGATCAGCCCTGGAACTCACATTTTCTTCAGCAGCCTGAATGTCATCAGCGGTGCTGGCATGTTCTTCAGTTGGCTGAGCAGATGCTTCAGCCTGAGGAATTTCTTGTTGCAATGGGGCTGCAACATTGGAGGTGAACTTCTCAGTCAGTTTAACAAACCTGACCTTGGCTCCTTTCCAATCAGCATAGTAAGCATTGAATCATCGCTGAGGACTTTGATTTCAGACTGGATCTTCACAAGTTCATCAGTTGTGATAGAGACAACGTTGTTCTTCAGGAATTTCTTCTTCCGATACTGCACTTTCTTGAGCTGCCTGGCCTTCTCAAATTTCCATTTCTCTTCTTGGATGAAGGCAGTCAGCATATGACTTTGGCCAGGAGTCAGCTTGAAGTCAGGCATAGGAGTGTTTGGGTCCTTGTGCCAGAGATCAATGTAATCGAGGATCAACTTTGGATCCAAAAGCAGAGGCACATTTGTGCCCTTGGCTCTAGCGGCCCTGACTTGCCTATCTCCGATGATTTCAGCAAGTTCTTCATCATCAGCTTTGTCTTCTTCAGACGGCACTTGGAAGGCGACCTGCTTCTTGTGAGGACTTGGGCGAGAGCCTCGTCCAGCAGTGGTCTTTGTCTTCAGCAGAGAGGGTCCTGTTGAAGAATTTGGTGCAGCTGAGGAACTAGCTGAAACTCCTGAGGCAATAGAGATGCCTGTAGTCCTTTGGCACGTGGCAAGATGCACAGGTGCTGAGGATTTGGTCAGAGCAGCTGAGGACTTTGGAGGAGCAGGAGCAGCGTGAGGAATTGGCCGTGAGGACATTGACGGTGAAGCACTTGGCTTATGCGCAGGCTTCTTTGCCATGGATTTCTTCGGCTTGACAGAGACCTCAGCGGCAGCAGCAGCAGCAGAGTCTTCATTAAATTTCCTCACTGCTTCTCTAGCTTGTTTAGCCAGCTTGGCCTGGCGCTTGGCCCATTCATCAGGATAATCTTCACCACGCTTGAGGCTAGTGAGACCAACTTCTTGGCCAGGTGCCAACGGAGGTCTTGAGTATGGAGGATTGAGTGCGAAATTCTTCATGTACTTGGGAGTCACATATCTGTACTCCCTCCACTCTCTTGCCCATCTCCTCTCTATCTTCTGAATGCGCACCTTGTGCTGATTTTTATCTTCCTCAGGGGGCGTGCAGTACCCAGCATAGATGTCCTCAGGGATTTCAAATGCAGTGTTGATCTCAGGCCTCTTTCCTCCTTTCTGTGGCTTCTTTCCATCAGCCATTTTCTTCAGATGAGGAATTTGAACAATTGAATTCTCTGAAGAAATATGCAACCTTTCTTTGAGAAACGCTGCAAATGAGTTAAGTTGATGAGAACCTAGTGATTCAGCAGCGGACATGAGTACATGTGAACAGAGTATAGTTGCGAGGAATTTGAAGAGGTCATATGCGTTCTCAGAAGATTTTTCAAAAAGAACAAGTTTGAGGAATTTAGCCAGATGAGTCTTGAAGAATTTCACTAAGCGTTCTTTGTCTTAGGTTCCAGACTTGTATAGATCGAAGATCCACACAATTGAGGAATCTTGAAGAAAAATTATTGCTTAGAGAAACGAATCAAGAACAGATGACATGTGAGGTGTTTAGTGTGTGAAGAATTTGAAGAATAAACACCTTTGAAGATTTTGTAGAAATCATTTGAATCAAGGAGGGCAGTAAAAGTAACTTTTAATTACCCTGAACGAAGAACACGACGAACTGTGAGGTAGAGATGAGAAGTTCGTCTGTGCAGATCTTCCACGCCCTAACTCGGCGGAGGAAGACGGCTATGGCGGCGGCGGAGTGAAGATTTCCGCGACCGGCGCGAGTACAGCGGCGACGAGGTCGAGGCAGTGAAGCTCTTCCTCACCGGCGACGATGAAGTAGCGATGGCGCTAGGGTTTGAGAAGCTCGAGCTGGAGAGAGGTCGAGCGGAGTAAAGGAAGTGAGGAAGGGGAGAGGGGGTATTTATAGCCACGGTGAAAAACTGTTCACCCGAAGATTTTGGACAAACGTGCCCCTGACCCTTCTCATTCGCTTGACATGTGTCACCCACGTACTCAGAAGTGGAGATCGTGTTAGATCGTGGGTGGATAGATAAGTATTTCGTGGGATGCGGAACGGTTTGAGCGGCAAAGCTGAAAATTTGGATAAGATAAGTTAAAAGTTCCGTTCGCAAATTCTTCAGCTGACAAGGACACAGTGAAGATTTTGAACGAGTTTCAAATAGAACGCACATGAAGAATTTGTGAATAGATTGGGTTGAGTATAGCATAGAGGGGGAAGGGTCCGATCACATTCACTTAGCAGAAAAACCAACTTGAAGAATTAGCCATAAGTGAATGTTGTAGAGGACATAAACTCATATATATATATAGCCAATGAAGAAAAACGATGGAGAAGGTGAAGACAATGCAAAGTTGAAGAACATGAACAATTGAGGAATTTCAAAAACCGAAAAAAAACTCAAATTGAAGATTTTCAACTTTTGTGGTGGCGTGACCCACCCTATAAGAATGATGATTTCAGACACCGCGTACAATTGTTGTAGGGCTCTGAGAATCAAATTCTTCATTAATTTCTTCACACTTAGAGTGTTATTCTTCATTGATTGAAGAAAAACGTTTCTTCATGTGTTGCACATCTAAGTCATAAATTTTGCATAAGTGTTAGGATGAGTATCCTTTTCAAAGAACATTCGAAGATTCTAGGATATTTAGCTCACACCGCAACTTGCTAAATCTCTTCTCATCCAAGGGCTTTGTGAAGATATCGGCTAGCTGTTCTTCGGTCTTCACATGCTCAATAGAAATGTCGCCCTTCAACACATGATCGTGAAGAAAATGATGACGAATCTGAATGTGCTTTGTCTTTGAGTGCTGGACTGGGTTGTGAGCAATCTTGATGGCACTCTCATTGTCACAGAAGAGAGGCACATTCATCACGTTGACGCCGTAGTCCTTGAGAGTTTGCTTCATCCACAACAATTGAGCACAGCAAGAACCAGCAGCATTGTACTCAGCTTCAGCAGTAGACAGTGATACGCAGTTCTGTTTCTTCGAGGACCAACAGACCAAAGATCGTCCGAGGAAATGACATGTACCAGATGTTGACTTGCGGTCCACACGATCACCAGCATAGTCAGAGTTAGAATATCCAATGAGATCAAAAGCCGAGCCCTTGGGGTACCATAATCCAAGTGTTGGTGTGTGAGCTAGACATCGAAGAATATGTTTCACAGCCTTATGGTGTGATTCCTTCGGTGTAGCTTGAAATCGGGCACACATGCAAACACTAAGCATAATATTTGGCCTAGATGCACATAAATACAATAAAGAACCAATCATGGAGCGGTATACCTTTTGATCGAAGTCAATACCATTTTCATCAGTGCACAGATGGCCATTTGTGGGCATCGGAATTTTGACGCCTTTGCAATCTTGCATGCCGAATTTCCTCAGTACATCCTGGAGGTATTTCTCCTGAGATATGAATATGCCATTGCGCTGTTGACGAATTTGAAGATCTAAGAAGAATTTCAACTCTCCCATCATAGACATTTGATATTCTTCACTCATCATATAGGCAAATTCATCACTATAACGTTGGTCAGTACAGCCAAAGATAATATCATCAACATATATTTGGCACACAAACAATTCACCATCATAAGATTTAGTGAAAAGAGTAGGGTCGAGTGAACCGGGTTTGAAGCCTTTCTTCATGAGGAATTCCTTCAAAGTATCACACCATGCCCGAGGGGCCTGCTTGAGGCCATAGAGGGCCTTATTGAGTCTGAAGACTTTGTCGGGATGGTTTGGATCTTCAAAACCTGGGGGTTGAGCAACATATACTTCTTCCTCAAGCTTAACATTGAGGAATGCACTTTTCACATCCATTTGATATAAAGTGATATCATGATGGTTAGCATAAGCAAGTAATATGCGAATAGCTTCAAGTCTAGCAATAGGTGCAAAAGTTTCATCGAAATCAATTCCTTCAACCTGTGTGTAGCCTTGAGCTACAAGTCGTGCCTTATTCCTCACAACAAGGCCATCTTCATCTTGCTTGTTGCGGTAAAACCACTTTGTGCCAATGATATTGTGCTTGCGAGGATCTGGACGTTTAACCAGTCCCCAAACGTTGTTGAGTTCGAATTGATGTAATTCTTCTTGCATGGCCTGAATCCACTCAGGCTCCAGAAATGCTTCATCTACCTTAGTGGGCTCTGTGATAGAGACAAAAGCATAGTGCCCACAAAAGTTAGATAAATGTGAAGCTTTTGAGCGTGTGAGAGGACCTGGTGCTTCAATGTCACCGATGATCTTTTCAACTTGCACTTCTTTTGCAACGCGAGGATGAGCAGGTTGTCGTCGAGGAATTTGTTCAGCATTTTCTTCAGCACCATTTTCTTCAGGTGCATTAGCTCGACGTTCTTCACGTTCCGGAATGAATTCTTCAGCAGATTCTTCGGTAGGAATGACACCCTCAGTAGCCTTGAACTTGATAGTTTCCTCAGGTGTTGGTTCATCTATCACAGAGGGTAGGTGCTCTCTTTGCGAACCATTAGTTTCATCGAACCGCACATCTACAGTTTCAACAACCTTGTGAAGAACATTGTTGAAGACTCTGTAGGTGTGCGAGTCCTTTCCGTAACCAAGCATAAAACCTTCATGTGCTTTCGGTGCAAATTTGGCATTGTGATGAGGATCTCTAATCCAACATTTAGCACTGAAGACTTTGAAATAACTCACATTGGGTTTCTTGTCCGTGAGGAGTTCATAGGCAGTCTTCTTGAAGAATTTGTGAAGATATACCCTTTTGATGATGTTGCATGTAGTATAAATTGCCTCAATCCAGAAGTGACGAGGCGTCTTGTACTCATCAAGCATAGTGCGAGCCATCTCAACAAGAGTTCTGTTCTTGCGCTCCACGACGCCATTCTGCTGAGGAGTATAAGGAGTAGATAACTCATATGTAATACCAAGTTCATCAAGATAGTCATCAAGACCAAAATTCTTGAACTCAGTTCCATTGTCACTTCTGATGTGCTTGATCTTCACACCAAAGTTGGTTGAAGCCCTCGAGGAAAATCGTTTGAAGACTTCCTGCACTTCATGTTTGTAAGTAACAATGTGTACCCACGTGTATCGAGAGTAATCATCAACAATAACAAAGCCATAGAGAGATGCGTCATTTGTGACTGCTGAGTAATGGTTAGGACCGAAGAGATCCATATGAAGCAATTCAAATGGTCGAGTAGTGGTCATGATAGTCTTCGCTGGATGCTTAGCCTTGGTCATCTTTCCAGCTTCACAGGCTCCACACAAGTGATCCTTGAGGAATTTTACATTCTCAATGCCAATGACATGCTTCTTCTTCCCAAGCGTGTGCAAATTCCTCATGCCTGCATGACCAAGTCGTCGATGCCATAGCCAGCCTTCTAAAGCTTTTGCAAGTAGGCACACGGCTGGTTGCGGTCCTGTAGAGAAATCAACAATATACAAGTCTCCTCTCCTAAAGCCTTCAAAGACTTTAGAATTGTCAGCTTCCATAACCACAACACAACGATACTTGCCAAAGACAACAACCATATCAAGATCACAAAGCATTGAGACAGACATGAGGTTGTATCCTAAGGACTCGACAAGCATGACTTTGTCCATGTCTCAATCCTTTGTGATCGCAACCTTACCTAGACCCAATACCTGACTTTTGCCTTTGTCAGCGAAGATGATATGCTTCAGATGCGATGGTGATAAGGGAGCATCCATCAATAGATTCTTGTCACCAGTCATGTGATTTGTACATCCACTATCGAGGACCCACTCAGTGGCTTTGGGTTGATCATCCTGCAGATGAATTAGTGCAGCTTACGAACTTCATATACTTCACAAGTGAAGAATATGACATCACAATTCATCAGACCAATTTCATCAAGCAATGCAACAGTTAAAAACAGTACGAGGACGTGAGAAATGAAAGTTCATTTCTTCATGATTAGCCTGCGTCCTTTCAGGCACTTTTCAGGTCTCCAGCAAATTCTTCAGATGTTTAAGTACGTCTGGAGACCTGACCCTGCATAAAAGATTAGTTCTTTTTCTTCACCACCCACATCTGAAGGGGTGGCAAAGAGTTCATCACTCTGTGAGCTCCATACGAGAAAGGTGGCATAGAAGCCAATCCATTTTGTTTCACATAAGAGGAGTTAGGGTAAGCATATGAATAAGCAGAGAAATTCTTCGAGGACTTATGAACATAATGATTAGAAGAATAATGCTCATATTCATAGCCCTTAGCTCTTCCCTGCGAAACAGAGTTGTTAGCACGATGATGTTCATATGAGGACTTTGTCCTTTTGAGGAATATGATCCACGTGAGGAATTAGATCCGTATGAGGACTTGGATCCATATGAAGAATTTGGTCCATATGAAGAATTTGATCTGGGGTTCCTATTCTTCACAGGTGGTGTCATGAGGACATTCACCTGAAGACTTTCAAGGCACCTTTTGGGAACCCAGATTTTCATCATAGGAGAACCATTCCTGCAGTTAGTGCCAACATATCTAGCAAATACTTCACCATTCTGATTTTTAAGCAGATTATAGTTGGAGTCAAATGACTCATCAGAAGAATGAGAAGATTCACATGTAAAGCCAGATAAATTAGATGGATCAACTGGAGGTCCCTTTGCAGCAACCCACGAGGTTTTGGGGTACTGCTCAGGCTTCCAATATGTACCATCAGCATTGAGTTTCCTCTCAAAGGCAATACCCTCTTTCCTAGGGTTCCTGTTGAGGATCTGCTTTTTAAGCACATTACAAAGAGTCTGATGCCCTTTGAGGCTTTTGTACATGCCTGTCATGTACAATTCCTTCAGCCCTGCATCGTCAGTGATACTAGCAATGTCCTCAGATGAGGAATTAGTGATAGCAGAGACAGTTGAAGAATTTGTAGCATTAGAAGCATTTGAACATTCAGGTGAAGAATTAGCAGATTCACGTTCAATGCATTTCAAACATGGAGGAACAAATTCTTCCTGAGCAGCGCTGATTTGTTGAGCAAGTAATGAACGCTCCTTCCGAAGATCTTCATAACTCACTCTTAGCTTCTCAAGATCTTGCTTTCTTTGAAGAAATTCATAAGAAAGCTTCTCATGATCAGATAAGAGAGTGTTATGATGACCTTGAAGGTTGTCAAACCTAGTCTGAAGTCTCTGAAGATTTTCAGTCAAGGTTTTAGTGCGATCCATTTCCTCACCCAACATATCATCACTTTTGTCTAGCATGTTTTGAACCTTTTCAAAAGCCCTTTGTTGTTTCACAGCATTCTTAGCAAGTTTAGAGTAGCTGGGCTTGAGGTTTTCATCAGATTCATTCTCACTAGATTTAGAGGAGGTATATTGAGTACCTTGGAACCCTTTGCCATGAAGCAATAGGTGGGAGCGTGGTCATCATTGCCTTCATCAGACTTGTTGGTGAAGCCATTTTCTTCAGAGTTGAAGATAGACTTGCTGACGAATGCAGTAGCGAGAGCTAGACTTGCTACTCCAGACTCGGACTCCTCAGATGCCTCCTCTTCCTCATGTTCCTCAGATTCAGCTTCAGAGTCCATTTCCTTGCCAATGAATGCCCGAGCCTTCTTGGAGATGCTCTTCTTGTGAGATGAAGACTTTGAGGATTTTGATGATGAAGATTTTGAGGATTTCTTCTTTTTCTTCGCATCATCAGAACTGTAATCCTTGTATTTCTTCTTCTTTGATTCCTTTTCCCATTGAGGACAATCTTGAATGTAGTGTCCAGGTTTCTTGCATTTGTGACAAAGCCTCTTCTTGTAGTCACTGGATGAGGAATCATTGCTCCTTGAGGATCTTCCAAAGCGACCACGTCTTGAGAACTTTTGAAATTTCTTCACGAGCAGTGCTAGTTCCTGGCTCAGTTCTTCAAGATCACCAAGGCTGCTGCCAGAGTCTTCATCTTCAGACTCGAAAACTGCCTTGGCCTTCAGTGCACGTGATCAGCCATAGCTCGAACCATAGAGGTCTCTCTTTTCAGCAAGCTGGAACTCATGAGTATTTAGCCTTTCAAGGATATCAGCGGGACCAAGTGACTTGTAATTAGCACATTCTTGTATCATCAATGCCAGAGTATCAAATGAGGAATCAAGCGATCTCAACAATTTCTTCACCACCTCATGGTTGGTGATGTCAGTGGCACCAAGCGCTTGAAGCTCATTTGAGATGTGAGTGAGGCGATCGAAGGTTTGTTGAACATTTTCATTGTCGAGTCTTTTGAAGTGGTTGAAGAGATTGCGAAGAACATCAACTCGAGAGTCACGCTGAGTTGAGACTCCTTCACTCACTTTGGACAGCCTATCCCAGATAAGCTTAGCAGTTTCCAAAGCACTCACTCTTTCATACTATCCTTTGCTAAGATGGCCACATATGATATTCTTCGCTTGAGAATCGAGTTGCTTGAATCTCTTCACATCGGTAGCGTTCAGTGAGGGTGAGACAGAGGGAATACCATTTTCCACAACATACCAGAGATCGTTATCAATTGCCTCAAGATGCATTCGCATCTTATTCTTCTAGTAGGGGTAGTCCATCCCATCAAAGGTAGGACACCCAGCAGAGACCTTGATCATACCTGCGGTCGACATAACTAAAACTCCAGGCGGTTAAACCAAAATCACACAGAACAAGGGAGTACCTTGCTCTGATACCAATTGAAAGTGCGTTATATCGACTAGAGGGGGGTGAATAGGCAATTTTTATGAATTCTTTACTGAGGAATTTGCCAGTGAGGAAATTCCTTAGCGAAGAACTACTTGCAGTGGAATAAGTACTCAAAAGTATGCATAGCAGAACACAAGCATGGTCATCATGATGAAATGAAGACAAGCACAGAGTACAGAAAGCGTAAGCACAAGATAACACAGGATGAAGACAAACAGACTGAAGAAATTGAACTGAGGAAATTGAGAAAGTCTTCAGTCAAAGTCTTCAAACACAGATATGAATAAGTGCACAACACAGTTATGAGGAAATGAAAGAGTTGAGGAAATAGAACCAGTAGGCTTGGTGAAGATAATGATTTGGTAGACCAGTTCCAACTGCTGTCTCAGTTGTACATCTGGTTGGAGTGGCTAGGTATTTAAACCTGAGCACACACAGTCCCGGACACACAGTCCTCACCGTATTCTCCTTGAGCTAAGGTCACACAGACCTCGCCCAATCACTCGTGGTAAGTCTTCAGGTGACTTCCGAACCTTCACAAACTCGGTCACTCGGCGATCCACAATTCCTCTTGGATGCTCTAGACCATGACGCCTAACCGTCTGGAAGAAGCATAGTCTTCAAAGGTAACAAGCGTCGGATCCACGCAGGATCAATCTCTTCAGTGATGCTCAATCACTTTGGGTTTTTAGGTGTTTGGGTTTGGGTTTTCCTCACTTGATGATTTTCGCTCAAAGTCCTCGGAGGATGGGATGCTCTCAAATGACAAGTGTTAGTTTCTCTCGGAGCAGCCAACCAACTAGTGGTTGTAGGGGGCGGCTATTTATAGCCTAGGGAGCAGCCCGACATGATAAGACATAAATGCCCTTCAATGATATGACCGTTAGGTGGGTAGATGTTTTGGGAGAGCTGGCGCATAGCACAGCAACGATCGGAAATTTGAGGCTCAAATTCCTCAGGGCTATCATGTTCCTCACTGTGTAGGCAATCCGCACTGGCGAATTCCTAACTCCTCAGTCAGAACAAATTCCTCAGAGACCAGAAGAACTTCGTCTCTATCACTGAAGAATATGACTGAACTGTATGAGATTTCCAATGGCTTCACTCGAAGGGATTGGTAGGTGTAGGATTTTGAGTTGAGCATCACATGGAAATTTTTCCTTAGTATTTCCTCGTCCCCCTTTAACAGTACGGTGTTTCCTATGACTCAAGAAAGGGAAAATGAAACTACGAAAACAAAAGTCTTCACGCTTCATGTCCCTCAAATGAATACCAAGTCTTCAAGGTCACACCAATTTCTTCACTTTCAAAGTCTTCAGAAATCCAAAGTCTTCAGTCGAAGAACTTCATTTTTAGGGGTCGACTTTCTCTGTAAATATCAAACTCCTCATAGACTTATAGACCTATGTAAACTCATAAACACATTAGTCTCTTAACCTATAAGTCTTCAATACACCAAAATCACTAAGGGGCACTAGATGCACTTTCAATACTCCAATATTAGGTTGGCTCTATGTGATGTGGCAACTTCATATACTAACTGGATGCTGGCTATACTACTACGGTACTCACACTCCAAGAAGTGACTCGAACATTCATAAATTGAGTCTATGACATGCATTTGCAAATGTACCATTCATTAAATACAACAAGTCATCAACAGACAACGAGAACGAGGATACATGTTGGATTATAGATTATTTCCAACAAAACATTCTAGCAAATACTAAAGTTTTCATCACACAACAAATAACAAGCAATGAAATGAACTTCAACTCAACCAATCCTCGGCGTTGGAAACGCTTGCTTTGAACCATAGGTGCTTTGGGAAGGGCCAGCTATTGTCAATATCGAGAGCAACGCAGGACTGATCATCTAGGCTGAAGCGGCATATATCAGGACCAGGGTAGGGAACCACCGAAACGTCTGAGGTATAGATACAGTTGCTTCTCATAATGGTAGTAACGTTGTGTCAACAACAGCTGGATCGCCTTTCACCATCATTGGATAGTTTGGTCCAAGGAAGAGCGAGTTTGCTCCAAGACTATCAATACTGAACCAGGGAGAAGGTGTTGGCGCTAGCACACTAGTATCCATCCTGAATACCATGCAACGGGTGTTGGAATTGGTCCGGAGAGGGCGACCATGGGAGACAACACATGCTTCCTCAGTAGTAACAATTTGAGTGCAGTGTATACAGACAAGAAGAGGTGATCCATCGGAATTAGTTGCCAGGCACCACTGAGTATATAAGTTCTGCTCCTCCTCATGCTCGTGATCATCACCATCGTCATCTCCCCCTTGCTTATAAATTTTTTCAAGTACAGGTGGTGGAATGTTCACAGGACCTTGGAAACACAAGAAGAAGGTTAATTAGTAAAGGGAAACTTGCTAACCCGCATGCATATGGATGAAACAATTATAATTACGGTGGAAGACAAACGTACCGAAACTACGAGGATCCCATGCAAAAACAGTGCCACGAGTGGTGGCAGCAAACACAAGATCCTCGTATTCAATTTCATCACAGTACTCATCCATGTGGAGAAACTGATTTTTGAGCAATATCCATGGACGACGAACCGTGGAATGAGTAAGGATGGAAACAAGCTTGTCAAAGATAGCAACAACTTCATAGTTCTTGTAATTCCAAGAGCGGTTGGGCACTCGACAAATTGCTATCTTCAGTAGACGACAGTCACCATGATTCTATTTGAACGTACGTAGATCATCTGTGTGCTCAACCTTAGGGCACTCTGAGATTTTTGGAAGTGGAATCCGCTGGCGAGTGTACACATTCACAAGTTCCTACTCGCAGTTATACCCAATATAAACAACCCAATCTCCATTTGCGCCAGCCCAGGCCTTACCCTTAAGCGATGGCATCTTGACATCACACGTATCATTATCAAGCGGCATCAACTTGCACAAGGCGAGGCCTCCGTCATCCGCGCCCATGCGAACATGCTTATAGCGAAGAAGATAAGGGAGATCAAACCGCTCCTGGACCCTTGGGTTCCTTGTAATGATGTTATTAGTTGAGTCGAGAATGGACTTGAACAAACCTGCCATGCTAGCCGAGGTGATGACGTCGCACCGATCAATGAGTTCCTCCACCACGTCATCTTTCAGATCGGGGCAAGAATAACGGGGTCGTTTCCGGCTTGTTCCCTCCATGGAGAAGACGATCGAACAATGGCAGAAGGAAGGGTGAAGGCAAATGGAGGAGGGAGGAAGAGCGTGCGACAGCAGTTCCAAATCGAGAGGGAAAGGCGAAGAGTCGGTGGACGGTTGCCAGTTTCCCACGGTACACGAAGAGGCGCCCCGGCCTACACGTCCTTTCGGAAATTGTACAAAAGGACTCGCCGTCGTCTCACTGACATGTTGGAACGGGACCACATGTCAACGAAATATGGTGTGTAATTTCTCGTGCAAAATGTGATCTGGCCACGTTGGCCCGAAGTGCCGCATTGTTTCTCGACTTTATTTTTTTTAATAGCGTGCCGTTCAGTTTTGAAGCACGACTAACTGGTACTGTTGCAGGGAAAATATAAACTACTCTACCACTACTCCACCTCTAGTACTAGTAGTATAAAAAAGATATATAGGCTGGAGCTTCAGAGCTTTCTTGCTAAGGGCTGCCCACTTGCTTCTCACACTATCACCATCTCTCCAGATCTAAAAAAGAGGGCCTCTCTCTCCCTCCTCACCGGTGGTCACAGATCCGCCGGGGACGTGCAGCGTTGACGCACTCGTCGTCGGCGAGCGAGGTCACGCACTGACGACAAAGCCATCCTCTCAGACCTAGCGCCCGCGCGGGATGGCCTTCGTCCCCAAGCTCGCTGCCATAGTGCGTGCGGAGGACGACGACCACGAGCGAAGCCACTTCCCACCGACCCTCAGGTATGCTACCTCTTTTCGAACCATACCCCGGTTCTATTGCCCCATCTGCCATGTCGCTGCATGTGGATCTTTTTCCACTCCACCATCTTCCCAATTTGCTATCCTCTGTTGTGCTGGTCACGTAGACAAAAACCTTAATTTGCACTATTAAAGGAAACACTAATTCATGCAGACTAATCCATGTCTGGGTTGAATAAGGAAAGGAAGGGAGACTGTACTGTCCAAGAGAGTAGGCATCGAACCTGCATCTAGGTTGAAAAGGGGAAAATCAGTAGCTAAGGAACGAGTCTCGTGTCTCTTGGTTGAAGAAGGGTAGAAAGGCATGACAACGCAATAGAGAATGACCAGGTTGATCGGTTTGTTGTCCTCACATAGGAAAAAGGTGGCTAAAGAGAACAAAAATGGGACGTAATCCACATATGATGCCTGGATATTTGTTGCTCTGAGCAACCATACCTCCCTCACCACTCTATGCGTCCGTGGAGGTACATCGTACTGGTGCGGCCACTGTCCGAATGGGCCTAGCATGTCCCTTAAACCAAACACATCCTTATTTTCACTTTTTTGCTGTTAGTATAACGCCAGCAGTCAAGTCAAGCAATGCTACTGCTAAAGTGATGCCACATTTATCTAATGCCGCACTCAGTCTAATGCCACCGATAAATTTTTTTTTTTTGACGAAAAGGTAGGGCCACTGCTTTTCATTGCGTATAGAAGAAATAAACAGTTACAAAAACAAGATTAGAGAAGGAGGATTGGGGTTAGAGATACATCGGAAGTACATCAGTCTGGTTCTAGGGGGCACTCTACAAGAGCCATTGCACGCTTACGCCCAGCGTTAACCCAGTCCTTTGCTTCGACCTGAATCTTCAGAAACAGTTGTGTGGGGTGACAAGAAATATTTCTGAATGTTCTATCATTTCTTTCTTTCCAGAGGTTCCACCAAACCAGGGCCAAAATTGATCTCCAAGATTTCGCTCTTTCCTTTCCCATGGAAGCATTTCTTCGTTGCAACCAGCTAACTAGGGAATCGTCATGAACTGCCGCCATAGCCGGGCTCATGTTCAGCTTGCAGAGTGTCAGGTGCCAAACTTCCTTCGCAAAAGAGCAAGAAGCGGGTGCGCAGCAGTTTCAGGCTCTTGTAGACATAGCAGACACAGCGGATTATGGGGCAACCCTCGCTTAGCAAGGTTATCCGCCGTTAGACATCGATCTTGAGCAGCCAGCCAGACGAAGAACTGACATTTGGGAGGGGCATCCGAGCTCCAGGCCAGCTTCGCATAAGGTGGCCTAATGTTGGCAGTAAGAGTGGCAGCGTACGCCGAGCTGGAGGAAAACTGACCATTGTTTGTCCATCTCCAGGTTAGTGAATAATCTTGAGCCTGAGTGAGTTGGATCGGCTGCAACTCATTCCAAAGGTTCATGAATTGCACGATGGCCTCTTGAGTTAACCACCGATAAATTTAAGCAATGCCATTTAATGTCACTGGATTATTTCAGGGTTAGCTGTTGATTGTGGATGTATTAAAGATTTTTCAGCTAAGGCATTCTAATGCTGTTTCACAACCAGTATACCAACGATGAAACTTGTTACTACCTTCAGATTTTTGCACTATTAATTCTTATAGATTACATACCTCACTTTCATGAGATAAGTTAATTTTTTTGTACAGTGTCACCAAAATGCCAAGGAGCTGATGTCATTTTATTTTGGTTAAACTGCACAAAAAATTATGAAGACAAGAGGAAAGGTGAAGAGTGGCCACCTCCTCCTCCGGCTGTTCTCTTGATACATTCGATCAAGTTTTTATGTTTGATCGATTATCAAGATTGGGATAGCAATTTTTAAGGTCCCCCCGAGTTCGAAATGATATTTACCTTGGAGGTACATGGTTTGCAAATTTTTTATACTGTCATTAGTTAATAATGCTAGTTACGTTCAGACTTTTGTATTTGGTGTAATGCTCATGCACAGCTAGTATACCAATGCTGAAACTCGTTACATTTACATTTTGTATTGTTAATTCTTATAGAAATCTTCTAGTGCTAGAGTTTATTGAAATCTGTTCAGTAAAGCCATTGTACTGTACCCTGTAATAAAATAACTACTCTACTGTTGCACTAGCCACTGGATTAGTGTATATTTGTAGTAATCGAATGGTTTTGCATTAGCGTATGGACATAAATACAGTGTGGCAAGCTTTCCCAGATATGTGCTCAAGAAAACTACTACCTGTTTTTCTAAATACTAGACATTTGGGTAATTTAAATTGAACCGCGAAAACGTCTTATATTAAGGAACAGAGGGTGTAGAGTTCACTCAAATTATCTCGGTAAAGCTAGTCACACCTTTGTTAAAATTAATGTTCATTATGTTATCGGAGGAGGTCTGTAAGTTTGTCTCTAATGTATGTTGACTACATACCTGACATCATGATGTAATGTTAAGTCATTTCCTTTTGTACAGTGTCACTGAATTGTCAAGGCGGTGATGGCATTTTATTTTAGTTGAACTGCACAAAATATGCTTAAAAGAAGAGGAAAGGTCAGGAATCGATCATTCTTTCAGAAAGAACTATATATGCCTTTCTGATATCAGCCGTTGTTGCCTTATTTATTCCTTCAAACAGGTGGTTAGAAACAGTCTTGCTACCTTTTCCCATCAAGAAATTGGAATGCTTATATTTGTGAGTCTATGCATCAACTAGTGCCACTTTTATAGTAATCACACTTTCAATATCTATGCAAGCAGGGATGCTCAATTTTAGTGGAACTGCACAAAAAGTCCAACTGGTTCAATTGGGGGCACTATGAGCTGTTCAGTAAGAAGGTACATGGTTTGCTACTATCTTGCTACTCTTTTTGTACTGTCATTAGATAGTAATACTAGTGGTTTGCATATGAATTTATTGGCAGGGTGGACCTACATTGGAGGTGCAGGACAGGATTCAATGATTGGATGCTCAATTTCGGTTGTATCGATTTCACCTCTTCCATCACTGCGAACATGGATATCCTTGGTCTGATGAAGAATAGGCGCTATATTTCTGCTCTGAACAAGCAAATCAATTCAGTATGAAATTGTCCAGGGCAAAACATGACTGTATCAAATGGTCCAGTGCAAAACATGACAGATGCTAAGCGGAAGAGACGTATTTAAACCGAAAATACAAGGTGGGGTATATGTGTACTAGCTGCTTGATATTTGTGCAGACAGAGATGTCTGCCCGTTGCTATTTGGCAAACACACAAAGTGACCGCAATTTTGGTTGAACTGCACAAGAGAATAGTATAGTCACTGCATGCAGTGCCATTTGAAAATAGACACAGAAAGATTGGATAGTCACTTCATGGACTGCAGAAAAGTAGTACTGTACTATTTATTGGCCAACACTAGGTGCTTCATTGCTTTGGTCTGATTATACAAATGGGCATCATTTTGCCTAAGTTAAAGTTTGTATTCCAAAAATAGTCTCGCCGTGTGATCGAGAGAAGACCAAATCATATTGCAGTGGATATTCCTCCATCATGTGTGGTTCATTCTCATGGTTCCAGCTGTTAGTGAAACCACTTACGTTTGCAAGAGGAATTGTAGACTTCACAAACAAATTTGTCTTTCAGTCTGTACTGAATGTTGGCCAAGAGAAGCGTCCATGTTAGTAGGAAGAACATATGTTTTTTCTAGATCTTTGCTTTTGGAGCTACATATTTGTATATGATCTGTGAATCATTGAGATGCATTAACATGTTGATCTTATGTATGGGAATCGTACCAGTTGGTTTTAGTTGTGGCTGATCTTTGCTTTTGGAGCTACATATTTGTATATGATCTGTGAATCATTGAGATGCATTAACAGTTCCTTATATCTGTTCGCTCAGTGTTTACAAGTTACTGATCGATCACTAGCTAGCCTACTAATGCGCTCCTGGCAGTTTTAGTTGCGACGCAAGATCCGAAGTGGCAGTTTTTTGAATAAAAATGCCTACCTCTGAAGAAACTGACAAGCTGCTCTGAAGAAAATGCCATGCAAATCTGAAGAAACTGCCAGCGAAAACGTTCGCAAATGCCTTATCTCCCAGCTAAAGTTCATCAACTAATGCCCTCAGCTGCGACTCGTTGCATGCTGCTCCGCGTACTGGCTGCAAGCAATTTTGAGTGTCTGCATGCAGCCGGCCGTAATTAAGGCAGCTAACTGATGCAAAAAAAGATGCGCTTTAACTGTTGCGGGCCTTCTAAATCCGTGGAATCATTATTGACAAGGAGGGAGATGATTCGCGTGCACTCGTTTGACCGTCATGCTGGCGTGCGACCCAGCACGGACGGGATGGGACGGCACAGTCAGAATTTCAGTTTCTCTAGTTTTCCACGGCAAGCTGGCGCGCTAAGCCATGCCTGCTTAATTATGCATTGAATTCCGATGACCGTCGCGCTACCTTCCGCCTATAAGTACTGTTTCCTAGCCTTCTATGGTGGCACCGTGACCCAACTCGCCCATCCTCATAAGCCCCCACTGGCCCGACGTCGCTCGCCACTTATCCTCGCTCTCGCCACCTCCGCCATGCCCCCGCCCGTCCGCGATAGGCGAGGCTGGAGGTGGTCACCGCCGGAACTAGTGTTCGGTTTTTCACCGGAAGGCAGACGGAGGGAGGAGGCATTCTATTAGTCTTTAGCTGGCAATGCGGCGATCGAGGACTTGTTGGAGCGCAACCGCCTGGCGGAGGAGCAGGAGTTGTTGGAGCGCAACCGCTTGGCGGAGGAGCAGTGTATCGCCGATTTGCGCCGCCAGCGGGACATGGAGCAGTAGCGCATCGACGCTCTGAGTCGCGAGCAGAGCGCCCGCAAATGGGCTGACTACGTGGAGGCCGGCGGCCAGCAAATAGCCCTGGAGGCTATCGGGCACGCACGCGTTCGCGACGCCGATTTTTACTACCAGCTCGTCAAGTGGGTTTCCCGCTTAGAAGCCGAAGCTTCGGTGGACCACGCTGGCATGGAAAGGGCCAACGCGCGAGCAACGCGCCCTATCGCACCTCTGGCAAGTCCGAGGCGAGGCGGAGGACGCTGGTGCCGGCGTTTAGCGTGTACCGCAGATGGCGGCCGGCATCGTCTAGTCAGCTAAGAGTAAGCTAGTACTTGTACGCTACTAGAGTATTAGTGGGAGTAGATAGTTAACTTGGCTATGATGGTTGTCAACGTGGAAGTTCAGTACTCTATATGTGGATCAGACCTGTTACTTTGCTCTGAATGTTGAACTTTCCGTTTGAACATATGGAATGGGCTGTTATTTTTTTAAATGGGTTGTATTTGTCCTCCACGGTTCTAGAGGCTGACTTGTGGGCCTACCAAGTTGACGCGTACACAATCAGGAGATGATTGTATGTGGAGAGGATGACAGCAGGGACCCACCAAGGTCATGGCAGTACGCAAGCAAGTGCCTCCTTATTTCAATCCAATAAAAAAATGGCTCCTCCTAATGGATTTCTAACATCTGGGTCCCATGCCATTGTCAACGTAGTCAATAAACGAGAGAATTGCACAACGAGCGGCTGACACCAGGGACCCAGCAGCTCGCCCAGTTATTTTTGTTTTGGGTTAATTTGATAAATGCCACTCCAAATCTGGTGTTTCTGAGAAATGCCACTGCAATTTCCAAACTTTGAAAAATGCCATTTCATGCCATCTCCAGTGGCATTTTTCGAAGTCCGGAGTGGCGTTTTTCAAAGTTTGCAAATTGCAGTGGCGTTTTCCAAAGTTTGCAAAAATTGCAGTGGCATTTTTCAAAGTTTGGAAATTGCAGTGGCATTTTTATGAATCACCATAATTGGAGTGGCATTTATATAATTTGTTTTTGAGACGGAAGCAGGGTGTCAACTGGGCTGTGCCGGGCACTCTGGCCTGTCTAGACAGCCTTCTCTTTTATGTTTACCATAGACCAGCCCAGTAGTTTTTTTTTCTTTCTGAAAATGGCTAGCCTAGTTTTTTTGTGATTTGCCAAGTAAGTCGCTTTGTCAGGCCTGTTGGGCTGCAAATCTTTCAAGACAAGGAGAGCTTCATTCGGCTGGCCAAGAAAATGGCCTATCAGTAATGAGAAATGGGTTGTACATTTTTAAAACACATCAAACCGGCAATTAGTTTCAAATTTCTTTTTTTCATTTCGAGATTTTAAATTGCATTAATTTCTATGCGTGGACAATTTGTTGGATTTTATATTGATATACATTTATTTTTAAAATCAGTTTGAATGTGACTCGAAATTTTGGGATTAAAAACAGTTCGGACCGCACCGAAATATGCAAAATTTCGTATAATTTTTTAACCGTGGCCACAATATGGGCTGTAATGCTAACAAAAAGAATATGAGCTCCAAAAAAAACCTTAAGAATTAGCAAATGGGCTGTAAATTATTAGAAATAATGGCAGATGGGATGTATGCTGTTTTCCACAGATTTGAGGCTTTCCTAAAAAAGGTTGACGCACAAGCAGTGACTGTTCGATGTCCATCCAACGGCCGTCGTGCTTCTTCAATCTCTGCTCTTCCTGCTCCAGCCGCTCAAACAAGCGCCGGCGGGACTGCCTGCTCCCTCCTCCCCGCGGCCGGCTGTGCTGCCGCGCAGGCCTCACCGCCCCATCGTACTCCCATCGCTGGCCTAGCCATCCCTCTACTCACCCACACCTGCTGTTATTCTCCGGCGACAGTAGACGAACCAGTAAACCCTCGTACAATCGTACTCCCCTCCGCGTGGGAAACAACTGCCGAGTCTTCCCTGCCTCCATGTCGTTCCCTTCCTATGCCTCACCGTCGTCCACCGCCCTAGTGCTCTCGGCGCGGCCTAGTCAACATGGTCAACGACTGACATGCATCTAAAGTGGACTGTACGTGGAGAGGCTGACAGCTGGGTCCACGGCCGCACGCAAGGAAATGCCTCCTTATTACGCGCAAAATAATGATTCCTCCACCTGACATCTCAGACCCACCGAAAGGGCCTCTGTATTTCGCGAAAAACGTTACCGCCGCTGACAGCTCGGACCCACCAGCTATATCTTCGCACGCAAGGAAGTGCCTCCTTATTACGCACAAAAAAATGAATACTCCCCCTGCTAGCTGGGACCCAGTATAGTGGCAGGCTGACTTGTGGGCCTACTAAGTTGACGGGGACGGAAGGCTTTGTCAACTTAGTCAATATGCACGATTCTAGCTCCTGTGACCGTACGATGTCCATCCAACGGCTGTACGTAGTGCTTCTTCAACCTCTGGTCTTCTTGCTCCAGCCGCCCAAACCAGCGCCGGTCGTGCCTCGTGCTCCTGCCTTCTGTGGCCGGCTGCGATGCGGCGGAGGCCTCACCGCCCCCTACTACTCCCACCGCTAGCCAGACCGTCCCTCTACTCACCCACACCCCCTGTTATTCTACGGCGACGGCAGCCTCACACTGCAGCGAACCAGTGAACACTCATACTCCTCTACGCGTGGGCATCCACTGCCGCGTCTTCCCCGGCTCCGCGTCGTCCCCTTCCTAGGCCTCGCCGTCGTGCACCGCCCTGGTGCTCTCGGCGCGGCATGGTCAACCTAGTCAAGGAACGACTTCCATCGAAAGAGTACTGCACGTGGAGAGGCTGACGGCTGGGTCCACGGCAGCCGCAAGGAAGTGCCTCCTTATTACGCGGAAAATACTTATTCCTCCACCTGACAGCAGGGACCCACCGGACGGGCCACCATATTTGGTGAAAAAAACGTTTCCCCCCTGACTGTTGGGACCCACCGGACGGGCCACCGTATTTCACGAAAAAATGTTCCCCCCGCTGTCAGCTTGGACCCACAGGAAGTGCCGCCTTATTACACACAAAAAAATGAATACTCCCCCTGCTAGTTGGGACCCACCTTGGTGGGTGGCTGACTTGTGGGCCTACTAAGTTGACGGGGACGGAGTGCTTTGTCAACTTAGTCAATATGAACGATTCTAGCTCTAGTGACCGTACGATGTCCATCCAACGGCCGTAGTGCTTCTTCAACCTCTGGTCTTCTTGCTCTAGCCGCCCAAAGCAGCGCCGGTCGTGCCGCATGCTCCTGCCTCCCGTGGCCGGCTGTGCTGCCGCGGAGGCCTCACCGCCCCCTACTATTCCCACCGCTGTCCAGGCCCTGCGGCGACGGCAGCCTCACACCGCAGCCGAACCAGTGAACCCTCGTACTCCTCTCCGCGCGGGCTTCCACTGCCGCGTCTTCCCCGGCTCCGCGTCGTCCCCTTCCTGGGCCTCGCCGTCGTCCATCGCCCTGGTGCTCTCGGCGCGGCGTGGTCAACGTGGTCAAGGAACGACTTCCATCGGAAGAGTACTGTACGTGGAGAGGCTGATAGCTGGGTCCATAGACGCAGCAAGGAAGTGCCTCCTTAATACGCGCAAAATAATTATTCCTCCACCTGACAGCGGGGACCCACCGGACGGGCCACCGTATTTCACGAAAAAAACGTTTCCCCCAGACCGCTGGGACCCACCAGCTACATCTTCGCACGTAAGGAAGTGCGTCCGGGCAAAAAAAAACGATTCGCCCCCCTGACTGCTGGGACCCACCAGCTACATCTTCGCGTGCAAGGAAGTGCCTGACAGTCGGGACCCACCTGGTCGAAGCGTACGTAGCATTGTCATTCTGGTCGCGAATGTGTACGTACATACTGGTCGATGTAGAGGCGCGCATGTGTCGTAGTAGAGGCGCGCACGTAGCATGTACACGTACGTACAGCGGCCAGGGTGGAAGAAAGTAAATACGGCCACGTACGTACATACGGGCGGGGTCTCGAACGCCTACTCGCACGTATGTACGGCCAAGGATCGTGTACATGGCTGGGTCGGAACGGAGAAACTGCGTCGTCGTCGTGTTCATGGGGAGGCAACGAAATGCTCGTGATCATCGGGAGGCAACGGAACGCATGGGAGCCAACCGGCTTGGATGGAACAGCCGATGGAAACGAGGCCTGGCGTACCGCAGAACGGAGGAAACGGCCTTGTGTTCGACCAGCCATGTTCGAAACGGGATCCTGTTCATCGGGAGGGGTCTGGCGTACCGCAAAACGGAGGAAACAGACCTCCTACGGTCGAAACGGGGGTCCTGTTGATCGGGAGGGGTGTGGCGTACCGCAAAACGGAGGAAACAGACTTGTGTTGGAGCGCTACGGTCGAAACGGGGGTCCTGTTCATCGGGTGGGGTGTGGCGTACCGCAAAATGGGACTCCACGGGATACTGTTCATCTCCACCGTTGACCCCCTCCAACCTCCACGGCTACTGTTCATCCACCGTCGTCCTCCTCCAGCCTCCACCTGCGACTGTTCATCCATCGGCTCCTGTTCATCCAGCCTCCACCGCGCGCTACTCCACCGGCTACTATTCAACCAACCGTCTCCACGGGCTCCTGTTCAACCACCCTTCCACGGGCTACTGTTCATCCAGCCCTCCACAGTCTACTGCTCATCCAGCCCTCCACCGTCTACTGTTCATCCTGCTCTCCACAGGGTGGTCCTGTTCATCCTGCCCTCCACGGGGTCTTGTTCATCCACCCCCACCGGGAACTGTTCATCCAAACCCCCCAGCAATGCTCACTGTTCATCTAGAGGCAACACCACGGGGTCCTGTGCATCCACCCCCGCCGGGAACTGTTCATCCAAACCCCCCAGCAACGCTCACTGTTCATCTAGAGGCAGCATCGATCGGCTTCAATTAGCAGCAGTAGCGAAGGAATCGCTCGATAGGGTTCAGTTAACAGCCGTCGATCGATCGCTCGGGTTCAGTAATGCGTAGCTTGCATTGCAATCGCTCGGGTTCAGTTAGAGCCCAACGCCTCGCACCCACGCGCGTGTATGAGAGAATCACGCATCGCTCAGCCCCGACCACCCACCGTAACCGGGAACACCCCGATATTTTCCTCGCCCTCGCTTCTACCACGGTTTTTTCCGTCATGGACGGCCCAAAGAATGTCATGCAGTTGCGTCTCCAGCCCGCCCAGGATGAAAAGCCCATTTTCTGTCATGATTTTTTGTCATAGAAGTAGGACCCCACCACATCTATGATGATACCGGGTTTTGTCACAATTATCGTCATAGAAGTGTCATAAATATGACAGAAAAAAATTTCGTTCGGCCGAAAATGTCACGGATGTGTCTTTTTTGTAGTGGTCGCCTCTTCGGGCCGTAGTGCCGCGATACGCAGTCCCCGCCGCTGCCCCGAGGCCATCCCCGCGGTTGCACCGACCCGCGCTCCGCCGCTGCGTCGCCCCTTTGAGTTGTCGCGCCGTGGCCCGCGGTCCCCGCCACCGCCCCGAGGTCTTCCCGCTGTCGCCTGACCTGCCCGCCGTCGCTGCGTTGCCCCTTCAGGTCATAGTGTCGCGGCCCACGGTCCACTCCATCATCACCGCGCGTCGACCTCCCATGGTATGCGCTGCTACCTCTTGAGCACTGCGTTGGTTTTCCCTTGAAGAGGAAAGGGCGATGCAGCAAAGTAACGTAAGTATTTCCCTCAGTTTTTGAGATCCAAGGTATCAATGCAGTAGGAGACTGCACGCAAGTCGCCTCGTACCTACACAAACAAATAAGAACCTTGCAACCAATGCGATAAAGGGGTGTCAATCCCTTCACGACCACTTGCAAAAATGAGATCTGATAGAGATAATAAGATAAATATTTTTGGTATTTTTTATGATATAGATTGCAAAGTAAAGATTGCAAAATAAAATAGATCGGAAACTTATATGATGGAAAATAGACCCGGGGGCCATAGGTTTCACTAGTGCCTTCTCTCAAGATAGCATAAGTATTACGGTGGGTGAACAAATTACTGTCGAGCAATTGATAGAAAAAAATGCATAGTTATGAGAATATCTAGGCATGATCATGTATATAGGCATCACGTCCGCGACAAGTAGACCGAAACAATTCTGCATCTACTACTATTACTCCACACATCGACCGCTATCCAGCATGCATCTAGAGTATTAAGTTCATAAGAACAGAGTAACGCATTAGGCAAGATGACATGATGTAGAGGGATAAACTCAAGCAATATGATATAAACCCCATCTTTTTATCCTCGATGGCAACAATACAATACGCGCCTTGCTGCCCCTGCTGTCACTGGGAAAGGACACCGCAAGATTGAACCCAAAGCTAAGCACTTCTCCCATTGCAAGAAAGATCAATCTAGTAGGCCAAACCAAACTGATAATTCGAAGAGACTTGCAAAGATAACAAATCATACATAAAAGAATTCAGAGGAGATTCAAATATTGTTCATAGATAATCTTGATCATAAACCCACAATTCATCGGATCTCGACAAACACACCGCAAAAAGAATTACATCGAATAGATCTCCAAGAAGATTGAGGAGAACTTTGTATTGAGAATCAAAGAGAGAGAAGAAGCCATCTAGCTAATAACTATGGACCCGAAGGTCTGAGGTAAACTACTCACACATCATCGGAGAGGCTATGTTGTTGATGTAGAAGCCCTCCATGATCGATTGCCCCTGCGGCTGAGCGCCGGAAAAGGCCCCAAGATGGGATCTCACTGGTCTCACTGGTACAGAAGGTTGCGGCGGTGGAAATAGGGTTTCGTGGTTCTCTCGGATGTTCTCGGGGTATATGAGTATATATAGGCAAAAGAAGTCGGCCAGGGGAGCCACGAGGGGCCCACGAGGGTGGTGGCGCACCTACCCCCTTGGGCGCGCCTCCCTGCCTCGTGGCCGCCTCGTTGCTTGCTTGACGTCCACTCCAAGTTTCCTGGATTGCGTTTGTTCCAAAAATAACTCTCCCGAAGGTTTCATTCCATTTGGACTCTGTTTGATATTCCTTTTCTGTGAAACACTGAAATAGGCAAAAAAACAGCAATTTGGGCTGGGCCTCCGGTTAGTAGGTTAGTCCCAAAAGTAATATAAAAGTGTATAATAAAGCCCATTAAACATCCAAAACAGGTAATATAATAGCATGGAACAATCAAAAATTATAGATACGTTGGAGACGTATCAAGCATCCCCAAGCTTAATTCCTGCTCGTCCTCGAGTAGGTAAATGATAAAAACAGAATTTTTGATATGGAATGCTACCTTGCATAATTCTCAATGTAATTTTCTTTATTGTGGCATGAATATTCAGATCCGAAAGATTCAAAACAAAAGTTTAATATCGACATAAAAATAGTAATACTTCAAGCATACTAACAAATCAATCATGTCTTCTCGAAATAACATGGCTAAAAAAAGTTATCCCTACAAAATCATATAGTCTGGCTATGCTCTATCTTCATCACACAAAATATTTAAATCATGCACAACCCTGATGACAAGCCAAGCAATTGTTTCATACTTTAGTATTCTCAAACTTTTTCAATCTTCACGCAATACATGAGCGTGAGCCATGGACATATCACTATAGGTGGAATAGAACGGTGGTTGTGGAGAAGACAAAAAGGGAAGATAGTCTCACATCAACTAGGCCTATCAACGGGCTATGGAGATGCCCATCAATAGATATCAATGTGAGTGAGTAGGCATTGCCATGCAACGGATGCACTAGAGCTATAAGTGTATGAAAGCTCAACAAAAGAAACTAAGTGGGTGTGCATCCAACTTGCTTGCTCACGAAGACCTAGGGCACTTTGAGGAAGCCCATCATTGGAATATACAAGCCAAGTTCTATAATGAAAAATTCCCACTAGTATATGAAAGTGACAAAATAAGAGACTCTCTACCATGAAGATCATGGTGCTACTTTGAAGCACAAGTGTGGTAAAAGGATAGTAACATTGTCCCTTCTCTCTTTTTCTCTCATTTTTTTTGTCTGGGCCTTTTCTCTTCTTCTTTTTATGGCCTCTTTTTTTCGTCCGGAGTCTCATCCCGACTTGTGGGGGAATCATAGTCTCCATTATCCTTTCCTCACTTGGGACAATGCTCTAATAATGATGATCATCACACTTTTATTTACTTACAACTCGATACTTAGAACAACATATGACTCTATGTGAATGCCTCCGGCGGTGTACCGAGATGTGCAATGAATCAAGAGTGACATGTATGAAAGAATTATGAAAGGTGGCTTTGCCACAAATACGATGTCAACTACATGATCATGCAAAGCAATATGACAATGATGGAGCGTGACATAATAAACGGAACGGTGGAAAGTTGCATGGCAATATATCTCGGAATGGCTATGGAAATGCCATAATAGGTAGGTATGGTGGCTGTTTTGAGGAAGGTATATGGTGGGTGTATGATACCGGCGAAAGTTGCGCGGTACTAGAGAGGCTAGCAATGGTGGAAGGGTGAGAGTGTGTATAATCCATGGACTCAACATTAGTCATGAAGAACTCACATACTTATTGCAAAAATCTAGAAGTTATCAAAACAAAGTACTACACACATGCTCCTAGGGGAAGGGTTGGTAGGAGTTAACCATCGCGCGATCCCGACCTCCACACATAAGGAAGACAATCAATCAATAAATCATGCTCCAACTTCATCACATAACGGTTCACCATACGTGCATGCTACGAGAATCACAAACTTCAACACAAGTATCTCTCAAATTCACAACTACTCAACTAGCATGACTCTAATATCACCATCTCCATATCTCAAAACAATCATAAAGAATCAAACTTCTCATAGTATTCAATACACTTTATATGATAGTTTTTATTATACCTATCTTGGATGCTCATCACTTTAGGACTAAAATTTTAACCAAAGCAAATTACCATGCTGTTCTAAAAGACTCTCAAAATAATATACGTGAAGCATGAGAGATCAATAATTTCTATAAAATAAAACCACCACCGTGCTCTAAAAAGATATAAGAGAAGCACTAGAGCAAAATTATCTAGCTCAGAAGATATAAGCGAAGCATATAGAGTATTCTAATAAATTCCGATTCATGTGTGTCTCTCCCAAAAGGTGTGTACAGCAAGGATGATTGTGGTAAACTAAAAAGCAAAGACTCAAATCATACAAGACGCTCCAAGCAAAACACATATCATGTGGTGAATAAAAATATAGCATGAAGTAAAGTTACCGATAGATGAAGACGACAGAGCGGATGCCTTCCGGGGCATCCCCAAGCTTAGGCTTTTGGTTGTCCTTGAATTTTACCTTCGGGTGCCTAGGGAATCCCCAAGCTTAGAGCATCTCCAGCCGCGCCCCCAAAAGCCCCCCCCCCAGGCCAATTTTTCGGCGCCGGCGCCAAAAAAACGCCCCAGTCGCGCCCCCAGGACGAAGAAAAGCGCCAGTTCGGCCCTTTTTTCCGCCCGGCGGCCGCAGGCCGAACCCGGCGCACTGGGGGCGGTCGGGGGCTCCGGCGCAAGGGAAAAGCACGGCTGGCCCACACTGTCAGGTGAAAAGTCAAGATTTTCTTCCCCGACTCGCCTCCCACCCCCCGCGCCCTCGGCCGCCACTAGCTATATCCCGGCGCTGCCCGCCGCCCTTCACCGCTAGATAGCCATTCCCCGCCGGAAAAATAGCAGAGGTTCGCCGCGGCAGCCCCTCCCACAGCAGCTGGGCGTTTCCGGCCGCCGTTTCCGGCCGCGGAGGGGCAGTTTAGCGGTGGGTGCACGCCCACCAGGCGCAAGGTGTTCGGCGATTTGCCTGCCTCGGTGATGGACTCGGATGACGAGGAAGCTCTCGCCGCGCTGCTGGAGGAGGAAGCCGAGGCCGACGTCCAGGAAGAAGAGCATCTGATGGTGCTCGCCGCCCTCGCCCAGCTGCTGGCGAGCAATGAAAAGCCGCGGTGAGGTGGCTCGGTGCCGGGGCAGGTGAAAGCAAAGAACCGGCATCGTCTCGAAGGCTACTGCATGCTCCACTCCGACTATTCGCCGATGCTCCACTTCACGGCGACAAAACATTTCGGCGCCGTTATCGGATGAGCCAAAAGCTCTTCCTCAGAATTGTGAATTCCATCCGGGAGTTCGACAGCTACTTCAAGTGCAAGATGGATTGCACCGGCAAACTTGGATTCACCTCGATCCAGAAGTGCAGGACAGCGATGAGGATGGTTGCATACGGAACTCCCGGTGATTCACTCGACGGCTATGGGCGCATGGCCGAGTCCACCAGCATAGAGTGTTTCTACAAGTTCTGTCGAGCAGTGGTGGTAGTGTTTGGACCACAATACTTGAGAACACCCAATGCGGAAGACACTGCTCGGATCCTAGCATAGAATGCAGCAAGAGGATTTCCTGGGATGCTAGGAAGCATCGACTGCATGCATTGGAAATGGAAGAATTGCCCATTTGCTTGGCAGGGGATGTACAAAGGTGCCAAAGGCGGTTGTAGTGTGGTACTTGAGGCGGTGGCCACACAGGACCTCTGGATTTGGCACTCCATCTTTGGTATGCCAGGAACTCACAATGACATCAACGTGATGCAGTGCTCTCCTGTCTTTGCCAAGCTTGTTGAAGGTCATTCTCCTCCGGTGAACTTCGAGATCAATGGGCGGCACTACAACAAGGGGTACTATCTAGCTGATGGCATCTATCCGAGATGGTCGACATTTGTGAAGACAATCTCAAACCCTGTGCCAGGAGGCAAGAACGCCTGGTTTGCGAAGATTCAGGAGGCTTGCAGGAAGGATATCGAGCGGGCATTTGGTGTGCTCCAATCTCGATTTGCTGTTGTCCGGTACCCCGCTCAGACCTGGTCGAAAGATCAAATGTGGGAGATTATGACTTGTTGTGTCATCATGCACAACATGATCATCGAGAGCGAGCAAGAAGACCCAGTGTTTGACACTGAACCATACTACAGACAGGGTCCTCTAGCCGAAGTTGATCACCAGCTACTGGCAACCTGGACTGCCTACCTCAGTATGCGTTAGGAGATCCGAGACCCACAGGTGCATCATCAACTTCAGCAGGATCTGATAGAGCACCTATGGAGGCTCAAGGGCGGCGCCGGGCGCGACGTGTGATGAAATATGAGTTTTTATTTGTTGAACTATATAATTTGTATTGAACTATTTGTTGTTGTACTATTTTGTTGAAGTATTTGATTTTTCTGTGATGAAATATATGATAAAAAAATATTTATGTTGATAATTGAACGCAGAGCCACGGCGAACCACACCGAATATGGGCCTATTCTCGCCCATATGGGCCCTTTATTCGCCGAAATGAGGCTGAAAAGTGGGCCAATATCGGCGCCTGGGGGCGACGACTGGGCGCAAAACCGCCCCCAGCGCCAATTGTATCGCCGGCTCGCCCCCAGGGGCGATTTTTATGCGTCCTGCGGGGCCAACGGCTGGAGATGCTCTTAGGCTCTTGCCACTCCTTGTTCCATAATCCATCAAATCTTTACCCAAAAACTTGAAAACTTCACAACACAAAACTCAATAGAAAATCTCGTAAGCTCCGTTAGCGAAATAAAACAAACCACCACTTCAAGGTACTGTAATGAACTCATTCTTTATTTATATTGGTGTTAAACCTACTGTATTCCAACTTCTCTATGGTTCATACCCCCCGATATTAGCCATAGATTCATCAAAATAAGCAAACAACACACGAAAAACAGAATCTGTCAAAAACAGAACAGTCTGTAGTAATCTGTATCAAATGTAAACTTCTGGAGCCCCAAAATTTCAACCAAATTAGGACGACCTGGGTAATTTGTATATTAATCTACTGCAAAAATAATCAGGGCAAAAGCTCTTTTCTGTGATTTATGAAAATTATTTTCGTGAGCGCAAAGTTTCTGTTTTTTACAGCAACATCAAACAACTATAATCCAAGAAGATCCTAAAGGCTTTACTTGGCACAAACACTAATTAAAACACAAAAAACACAATCATAGCAGTAGCAGGATGAATTATTTATTACTAAACAGAACCAAAAAGCAAGAAACAAAAATAAAATTGGGTTGCCTCCCAACAAGCGCTATCGTTTAACGCCCCTAGCTAGGTATAAAGGCAAGGATAGATCTAGGTATTGTCATCTTTGGTATGCAATTCTTCAATTAAACACTTATAACCCTTAGGAGTTTCCTTCTTTTTGTTAATGATAAAACTCCTAGGCAAGAAATCAAGAAATTCATTTGTAGCAAAAGGTTCCTTAATGATAGCGATAAAGTTAGGGTGAACACTTATTGATTTGAGATCCGCATTTTCCTTACTAGAAGATTCACCCTTATTTTTAGGAACATACATTAACTTGGCAACTTTGGTAGGAGGAGGATTTGGAGTATTTTTCACGGATGAAAAGGCAGACCCTAAGTTGGTAATAATATCCTCAAGTTTACCAATTCTTGTGAATCTTGATATATTCTATCATTAACTATAGGTTCCTTTTCTTTAAAAAAAATCAGAGTAACTCCTACCTTAGATCCATATTGAGTAATTTGGTTGTGGATCTTTTTATCCAAATTTTCAATCAACTCTACAGTGGCAACTTTATTTTCAATAATTTCAAGCCTTTGCATCACATGTTCCAAAGTTAAAATAGTTCCATTAACCAAAAGAGGTGGTGGGCCAAACAAATCTATCATAGCATTATAAGAATCAAAAGTATGGCTACCCAAGAAATTTCCTCCGGTAATGGTATCAAGAATATATCTGTTCCAAGGAGTGATGCCTACATAAAAATTGCGAAGAAGAACGGAAGTAGATTGCTTCCTAGTAGATCTATTCTGAGCATTGCAAATTCTATGCCAAGCATCTTTTAAATTTTCTCCCTCCCTTTGTTTAAAATTAAGAACTTCATGATCGGGAGTATTAACAATGATAGAAGGACTAGCCATGACAACGAACGATCTAACACACGGCGACCCCAAAAAAGGGCAAGAGAAAAAGAGGCGAACGGAAAAGAGGGCGAATAAAACGGCAAAGGTGAAGTGGGGGAGAGGAAAACGAGAGGCAAATGGAAAATAATGTAATGCGAGGGATAAGAGTTTGTGATGGCACTAGTAGAAAACGGAGTTTTATCACCGATTCGTAAGGGCCTTTAGTGCCGGTTCTGCAACCGGCACTAAAGAGTGGGGACTAAAGGTCCCCCCCTTTAGTACCGGTTCGGCACGAACCGGCGCCAACGTGCCACCACGTGGCACGAGCCAGGCCCGGGTGCGTGTAGGACATTAGTACCGGTTGGTAACACCAACCGGTACTAAATGTTTGGGTGTGTTTTGGTTTTAATTTTTATTTTTCCTTTAGTTTTGTGTTTTCTATTTAATTTAGTGATTGTTTTACATTATAATGAGTTGTTAAATCATTAGGTGAAAGTACCGGAGATTAGTTTCGACTGGATGCATGTGGATCCTAGCTAAGTGATCAAGTATATGCCATATCCATATTACTTGATCACTTAGTGATCAAGTAATATGGATATGGCATATACTTGATC
Organism: Aegilops tauschii subsp. strangulata; assembly: GCF_002575655.3. NCBI lineage: Eukaryota > Viridiplantae > Streptophyta > Magnoliopsida > Poales > Poaceae > Aegilops > Aegilops tauschii. Next base: position 30,076,921 of record NC_053040.3, on the reverse strand, counting down.
ACTTAGCTAGGATCCATGCAGTTGAAACTAATATGCGGTTTCTTTCATAAATGATATAATAACTCATCATCATCATCATCATCATATTAATATAAAAACTCTTGCATCATATCATCACCAACAACAGTATATACTAGCTAGCAAAGATATCATCGAGTTCAACATGGTCATGATATTATAAGCGTTCATAACACCACAAAAGCAAATCACTCTTTGAGATTAAGTTCAGGACGAAGAACACGGACACGCATGAGAGGACAACAAGTACTAAGAGCATGATAACTAGCTAAATCACTCCTGCTGCTCTCTCTCAGGTAAAATAGCATAGAACATGTATAGCTCTCCTGATTCATCATATTGGAGCATGCAGATGAACCTGTCTCCTAATCGTGGGATGCGCTTCTGATTGCTGCCCCCTAGTACTTCTCTGCGATCGTTAACAATTTTGCTCCAATCTTTCACTATTAAGCATTCATCGCTTTCAGAAATCCTGAATGCACTCGTGTGCACTGTAGGATATCTTGGCCGTAAGCTAACAATTGACATGCGACCTTTAGTCTCGATCCACTGAGGCACAACTGTCATCGGGAGTCCCTGTTGAAGAACATCGTATAGTAATTAATATACTTAGCAATGAAAGTTTAGCTTGAAAAAAAATGTATGCAAAAGATGCACTGAGGACTAATAGTAAAAATCTTACCATCTTTCCTAAATACATGTGACCGTAGTTCAATACGATCACTATTGGTCGCACATTTTGAGTACTAAGATTTTCAAATTCAGGAAAATGATTTCTCTTGACAGCATCAAGATCCTCAAGCCATGAAACATAATGACTTATCTCCTCGCAGTTTAGTTCAGCCCCGGGACAGTGGATGGTCCTGTCTAGCAAGCGCCGAACATGTTTGCTTGAATCAAAATAAGCTGTCAATAGAAATTAATTGTCAACTATTTTTGAATAAACAATATCGAAGACATAAATATGGTTGAGAAACTCACATAATGGTAGAACTGGAGGCGTCTGCACATCGACCCAGATGTCTCTATTACCTTCAATATCCTCTTCCGGACGAATATCAAAGGTGATAACCATATCAGGCTCAAATGCATAAGTCTTGCATAGTGTTTGCCAAGTTTTGCATTCAAAATAGGTGTATGTGTCTGCATTGTATAATTTGACGTTGAAAGTATAACCATGCTCGGTCTTCAGGTAAACTCTCTTTACCTCCGTAGTTTCCATAGCACTGAAACCTATCTTATCCAAGACAAAAATTCTTGCATGGCAGGGGATGCGCTAGTACAATAGTGAAAATTAAAAATTATAAGTTGAAAAAATGAAGCATAACTCATGCTTAATTACGAAAAAAGACTTGTCGTTGTGACTTACTGTATCCACTTCGAAGGTCTCATCCAGCTTGATGCTGAAGCGCCTATCATCAACAAGGAAATTTCTGTCGCACAGGCCGCGCTGGTCTTCACAGTATTCGCACTTAATGAAATCTTTTTCGTCGTCAGACGACATTTCCTATGTTCATATAGGTGAAACATTAAACACTTACTGGTTCTATTAATTCAACTAATTCAACTACTTCTATTAATTCAACTAGTTCTATCAATTCAACTAGTTCTATTAATTCAACTAATTGAACTAAGCATTTACTAAAAATAAACTAGTTCTATTAATTTTCTTACTAAAATAAAGTAGCTAGTTCTATATATATAGTAATATTTTAATTAGATCATCAAATCTCAAATACCTAAATTTTCTTACTAAAAATAAACTAGTTCTATTAATTCAACAAATTCAACTAAGAATTTACTAAAAATGAACTAGTTATATTAATTTTCTTACTAAAATATATAAAGTAGCTATATATAGTAATATTTTAATTAGATCATCAAATCTCATATACCTAAATTTTCTTACTAAAAATAAACTAGTTCTATTAATTCAACTAGTTCAACTAAGCATTTACTAAAAATAAACTAGTTATATTAATTCAACAGAAAATTTGACATGCATTAATCTAAACAACAGAAAACAGAAAATAAGTAAAAAATGTGTGGGTGTGTGTGTGTCTGTGTGTGTGTGTGTACGAGCGGGGCGGCGGCGTACGGGGGGCGGGGACGGCGCGACGGGCGGCGGGCCGGGAGCGACGGCGCGAGACGGCGACACGTACGGGGCGGCGGGCCGTGGGCGACGGGGACAGCGAAGACGGGCGGCGGGCCGGGGGCGACGACGCGAGACGGCGACGACGGCGCGGCGGGTCGCGCGACGGCGGGGGCCGGCTGGGGCGGCGATGACGGCGACGGGGGCGGCGACAACGACGCCGACAGGGACGGGCTGGGGCGCGACAGGGGTGGCGACGGGGGCGAAGAACGAACTGAAAATATTCGTAAGTGGTGCTTATATAGCGGTGGCCATTAGTACCGGTTTGATCCACCAACCGGTACTGAAGGCCTATTTTGGCCAGGCCAAGAGGCGGGAAGAGCAGGCCTTTAGTACCAGTTGGTGGCTCCAACCGGTACTAAAGACCCACCTTTAGTATCGGGTTGGGCTACCAACCGGTACTAAAGGGGGTGCGCTGCCACCCGCGGTGTAGAAAGTTTAGTCCCACCTCGCCGGGCGAAGGGCAGCCACACTGGTTTATAAACCCAGCCGCGGCTGCTACTTTGAACTCCCTTCTAAAGCAGGCTTCTAGGGCTAACTATGGCGCGCTGCCCTGTGAGCCTGCTGGCCCTTGTGGGCCTGAATTTCCACGCCCCTGGTCTAGCAGGCCCACTGGGCAGCGCCCCAATAATTTTATATATAGTTTTTTTCTTTTCTTCTTTATTTATTTTCTTCTATTTATTTCTGAGTAGTTTTCTATATAGTTTTTTCTTTTCTGCTTTTTTTATTTTCTTCTATTTATTTCTGATTAGTTTTTTATATAGTTTTTTTCTTTTCCCCAAATCGGTAAATGACTGAAAAATAGCAAATGCTGTCAGAAAGTGTTGAAATTTTTTTATATAGTTTTTTCTTTTCTTCTTTATTTATTTTCTTCTATTTATTTCTGAGTAGTTTTTTATATAGTTTTTTCTTTTCTGCTTTTTTTATTTTCTTCTACTTATTTCTGATTAGTTTTTTATATAGTTTTTTCTTTTCCCCAAATCGGTAAATGACTGAAAAATAGCAAATGCTGTCAGAAAGTGTTGAAAATTGATGACGTCGCTTTGAATGGTGTGTACGGAACGCAAAAAAGTCTGGAGTTGTAATAAGTTTAAAAAAATGAAGTGCCCATGTAACACATGAGTTCTCGTCAGAAACCATGATACTTCGAAAGAGATTGTCCAATTTGTACACGAAGTGCGTCCAGTTTTTGCCGTAACCCTCTCTACTCTTTTGCACATGCTATGTGGGTGAAATGATGATACCATGCCAAGTTTCGACATTTTCAGAGTTCATTTTGTAGTGATTTTCAATTTCACAGTCATTTAGCTCTCTAAACAAATCAGTAAATGACTGAAAAATAGCAAATGATGTCAGAAAGTGTTGAAAATTAATGACGTCGCTTTGAATGGTGCGTACGGAACGCAAAAAAAGTCTGGAGTTGTAATAAGTTTAAAAAAAATGAAGTGCCAATGTAACAGATGAGTTCTCGTCCGAAACCCTGATACTCCGAAAGAGATTGTCCAGTTTGTACACGAAGTGCGTCCAGTATTTGCCGTAACCCTCTCTACTCTTTTGCACATGCTATGTGGGTGAAATGATGATACCATGCCAAGTTTCGACATTTTCAGAGTTCTTTTTGTAGTGATTTTCAATTTCATGGCCATTTAGCTCTCTAAACAAATCGGTAAATGACTAAAAAATAGCAAATGATGTCAGAAAGTGTTGAAAATTGATGACGTCGCTTTGAATGGTGTGTACGGAACGCAAAAAAGTCTGGAGTTGTAATAAGTTTAAAAAAATGAAGTGCCCATGTAACAGATGAGTTCTCGTCAGAAACCCTGATACTTCGAAAGAGATTGTCCAGTTTGTACATGAAGTGCGTCCAGTTTTTGCCGTAACTCTCTCTACTCTTTTGCACATGCTATGTGGGTGAAATGATGATACCATGCCAAGTTTCGACATTTTTAGAGTTCATTTTGTAGTGATTTTCAATTTCACAGCCATTTAGCTCTCTAAACAAATCGGTAAATGACTGAAAAATAGCAAATGATGTCAAGAAGTGTTGAAAATTGATGACGTCGCTTTGAATGGTGCGTACGGAATGCAAAAAAAGTCTGGACTTGTAATAAGTTTAAAAAATGAAGTGCCAGTGTAACAGATGAGTTCTCGTCCGAAACCCTGATACTCCGAAAGAGATTGTCCAGTTTGTACACGAAGTGCGTCCAGTTTTTGCCGTAACCCTCTCTACTCTTTTGCACATGCTATGTGGGTGAACTGATGATACCATGCCAAGTTTCGACGTTTTCAGAGTTCATTTTGTAGTGATTTTCAATTTCACGGTCATTTAGCTCTCTAAACAAATCGGTAAATGACTAAAAAATAGCAAATGATGTCAGAAAGTTTTGAAAATTGATGACGTCGCTTTGAATGATGTGTACGGAGCACAAAAAAAGTCTGGAGTTGTAATAAGTTTAAAAAATGAAGTGCCCATGTAACAGATGAGTTCTCGTCAGAAACCCTCATACTTCGAAAAAGATTGTCCAGTTTGTACACGAAGTGCGTCCAGTTTTTGCCGTAACCCTCTTTACTCTTTTGCACATGCTATGTGGGTGAAATGATGATACCATGCCAAGTTTCGACATTTTCAGAGTTCATTTCGTAGTGATTTTCAATTTCACGGTCATTTAGCTCTCTAAACCGGTAAATGACTGAAAAATAGCAAATGATGTCAGAAAGAGTTGAAAATTGATGACGTCGCTTTGAATGATGTGTACGGAACGCGAAAAAGTCTGGAGTTGTAATAAGTTTAAAAAAATGAAGTGCCCATGTAACAGATGAGTTCTCGTCAGAAACCCTGATAGTTCGAAAGAGATTGTCCAGTTTCTACACGAAGTGCGTCCAGTTTTTGCCGTAATCCTCTCTACTCTTTTGCACATGCTATGTGGGTGAAATGATGATACCATCCTAAGTTTCGACATTTTCAGAGTTCATTTTGTAGTGGTTTTCAATTTCACGGTCATTTAGCTCTCTAAACAAATCGGTAAATGACTGAAAAATAGCAAATGATGTCAGAAAGTGTTGAAAATTGATGACCTCGATTTGAATGGTGCGTACGGAACGCAAAAAAGTCTAGAATTGTAATAAGTTTAAAAAAATGAAGTGCCAGTGTAACAGATGAGTTCTCGTCCGAAACCCTGATACTCCGAAAGAGATTGTCCAGTTTGTACACGAAGTGCGTTCAGTTTTTGCCGTAACCCTCTCTACTCTTTTGCACATACTATGTGGGTGAAATGATGATACCATGCCAAGTTTCGACATTTTCAGAGTTCATTTTGTAGTGATTTTTAATTTCACGGTCATTTAGCTCTCTAAACAAATCGGTAAATGACTAAAAAATAGCAAATGATGTCAGAAAGTATGAAAATTGATGACGTCGCTTTGAATGGTGTGTACGGAACGCAAAAAAGTCTGGAGTTGTAATAAGTTTATAAAAATGAAGTGCCCATGTAACAGATGAGTTCTCGTAAGAAACCCTGATATTTCGAAAGAGATTGTCCAGTTTGTACACGAAGTGCGTCCAGTTTTTGCCGTAACACAAGAAGTCCGGAGTTGTAATAAGTTATTAATGATGCACAATGCTTGTTAATTAGCTTCAAGCCATTCGGAATAGTGCAAACTGCACTGCACATAGCTCCGTGCAGTCTACACTATTCCTCAAGGCTTAAAGCTAAGCAACGTGCAGATGAGCATTGCGCCTCTACTTCATCGTCTCTGCACTCAGGGCTTATAAACCGCTCCTAGTGCCTCTCTCTTCGCGAGGTGGGACTAAAAAACAGCTTACTAAGAAACTATAGTACCGGTTCATGGCACGAACCGGTACTAAAGGTGCCCGTGGGGCCCCAGCCTGACCACAGCCTGACGCAGCCTCATTAGTACCGGTTCGTGACACGAACCAGTACTAAAGGTTGCTCACGAACCGGTACTAATGATCTCCGCCCGCCTAGCCGTTGGAACCGGCATTAATGGACACATTAGTGCCGGCTCAAAATCAAACCGGCACTAATGTGCTTCACATTTGACCCTTTTTGTACTAGTGTGGGTACTTGGTATGTCTTGACTTGACTTGGCAACTGCGCCAGAGATGACTAGCTGCTGGAAGATCCAATCTTGACTTGACTTGGCGTAGCCTCCCCGGCAACGGCGCCAGAAATCCTTCTTGCTACCTCTTGAGCCCTGCGTTGGTTTTCCCTTGAAAAGGAAAGGGTGATGCAGCAAAGTAACGTAAGTATTTCCCTCAGTTTTTGAGAACCAAGGTATCAACCCAGTAGGAGACTGCACGCAAGTCGCCTCGTACCTACACAAACAAATAAGAACTTTGCAACCAAACGCGATAACGGGGTTGTCAATCCCTTCATGGCCACTTGCCAAAGTCAGATCGGATAAAGATAATAAGATAAATATTTTTGGTATTTTTATGATATAGATTGGAAAGTAAAGATTGCAAAATAAAATAGATCGGAAACTTATATGATGGAAAATAGACCCGGGGGCCATAGGTTTCACTAGTGGCTTCTCTCAATATAGCATAAGTATTACGGTGGGTGAACAAATTACTGTCGAGCAATTGATACAAAAGTGCATAGTTATGAGAATATCTAGGCATGATCAAGTAGACCGAAACGATTCTGCATCTACTACTATTACTCCACACATCGACCGCTATCCAGCATGCATCTAGAGTATTAAGTTCATAAGAACAGAGTAACGCATTAGGCACATGATGTAGAGGGATAAACTCAAGCAATATGATATAAATCCCATCTTTTTATCCTCGATGGCAACAATACAATACGTGCCTTGCTGCCCCTGCTGTCACTGGGAAAGGACACCGCAAGATTGAACCCAAAGCTAAGCACTTCTCCCATTGCAAGAAAGATCAATCTAGTAGGCCAAACCAAACTGATAATTCGAAGAGACTTGCAAAGATAACAAATCATACATAAAAGAATTCAGAGGAGATTCAAATATTGTTCATAGATAATCTTAATCATAAACCCACAATTTATCGGATCTCAACAAACACACCACAAAAAGAACTACATCAAATAGATCTTCAAAAAATAACCCCTTTGTATGCTACTGCGTCGCTTTCATTACCTAGCCGGGCCAGGTTTCCTTCCTGCGATGGTTTTGTCTCCTCTTCTCTCAAAGTTACCAGCACTTTCATGTGTTGCTCCTTCAGGCATCTTAATTATGTAGCCGGTCTTGCAAGTTTGCCGCCCGCCTAATTGCTAAATACTATAGTAGCTAGTACATATTCCCTCCGTAAAGAAATATACAAGTGTTTATATCACTAACGCTCTTATATTCGTTCACAGAGGGAGTACTAGTCTGCTCTGCTCTCTGTGACAGAGCGAGCAGCAGACGTCATCCGATTGCATGACGACCATAGATCTACTTCCTCCGTTCCTAAATATAAGTCTTTTTAGACATTTCAAATGAACAACAACATACGGATGCATATAGACATATTTTAGAGTGTAGATTCATTCATTTTGCTCCGTATCTAGTCATTTGTTGAAATCTCTAGAAAGACTTATATTTGGGAACGGAGGGAGTATCCATCAGTGTGCTGCCCGACAGTTTAGCTTAAATTTCCAGCCCTGCGAACTTCCGAGAAGCTTCATTTCCACTTCCCCACAAGGAAGCATAAAGGTAAGCTCTGATTTCAGCACGTCGAGAAGCAACCTAGAAGTACAGAAAAAAGGCACAGCCTCAATTTTCCGTTATCGTGCAACGGTCGCTTTCGTCACTTTCTTCAGAAACTAATCATCGTTTCTTAGCCACGATCTCATTAACTAATTCTTGGTCAGTCGCCCGCAATAGCAAAAGTGCAAAAGGGGTAAGGAGAAAAAGGGACAAGTTGGCATTTATCTCTAATGCGCTGAGGAGATTGCAGTTGGACCTGCCAGCAGATGCACACACATATATATATGGCTCGAGCATGGTCGGGAGGACGAGGACTTCTCCTCTCCCGCGACTGCGCCGCCCCCGCGGACGGCCGGCTGCGCCCGACCTTCTCCCCCGCGCGCCTTCCCCTCCCCCTTCCTCCCTGCCGCCATCGCCGGCACCCGCTGCGGGCCTAGCCCGGGCGACGCTAGTGGCGGCGCCCCCCTGGCCTTTCCCTTTTCGGGCGTCCGCCGGCGCGGGACGGGGAGACCCCGGGCGGTGTCTTTAGGCGGCGGCGGTCCAGCGCGGCGACGGGAGTTCCTAGCGCAAGCGGGGGCGAGCTTCTGGACGGCGGCGTCGCCGTTGGCGGCGGGGCGATGCGGCGGGGCGGTCTGGCGGCGCCCGCTCGGCCTAAATCTGGGCCATCTGGGCGTGGGCGGGCCGGCGGCATGGTGGGGTCTGCTTCGTAGCTTCCGGGAGGCGGGGGAGAGGCAATGAGCGGCAGGGTGCTGGCGGCACCATCGCCGGCTTGCTGCAGCGTGGCGGCGGGGCTTAGCGGGCCCGTTTCGGGCCTGGCCAGGCCATGGGTGGCCTGGCATGCCCTGCTGCCGCATCCGGACGACTACCGCGACGGTGCCCTAGGTTCTGGCCTCCCGCACGACGGCGCTGGAGGTGGTTCCCTCCCGTTCGGCTTCGGTGCCGCTTCTCCCTCCTCGCGGCGCTTCTCTCCGGTTCTCTTGGCCTCGTGTTGGTGTTCGCAGTGAGGCGGCGTGGGTGGCGGCGCAACCGCGATGGCGCATGGTGGAGGGCGGCGGTCTGGCTGGTCGGCTCCGGTCCATTGGGCGGTGGGGTTGGAGTGCGGGAGAAATCATTGCTGGTTCTCCGGCTCTGATGCGGTGACACCTGCGGGTGCCACCATTCCTTTCTGGAGGGTGTCGGTGATATCCATCCCCCACCTGCCCCCGTGTGCCGGGGGAAACCCTAGGACATGTCCGGGCAGTAGCGTCGTAGGCGTCGCATTCCTTCTTGGAGGTGCTGCTTGGTACGCGGCGGTTCGGAGGCTTGGGTTGTGGTGGTTTGTTTCTGGAGGGCGTAGCGGTTGCGGGTCATCCGCGCTTTGTCGAGCTGCCGTTGTTGGCATTTGTTTCTTCTTCTTTTTCTTTTGGGCTTGATGTGCTGTTCGCCCCAACGATCCTTGTATCGGTGTTGGTTGCTTTGGAATACAAAATGGGGGAAACCCTTTTTCGGTAATATATATATGGCTCATTGTTTTCAAGTCAAGTCCACTCATACATGGATATATATATATAGCAATAGCCTTTGGTAGGCCATCACATCTCCCTACTTAACATGTGCTCTCTTTTTTTTCATGTGCTCAATAATGTAATGTGCGTGCTTTATATATACTACTGCTGACGATACTTTTTGTAGTGGTCATACCACATCATATCGTATTCTAGTAGGATCTATGATCAATCAATGTAGCACTTCGCAGATTGATTATCCACTTGTACATTTGTGTCTTGTGCTAGAAAAATATGTGCATGATGCATGGCTGGAGCCTTAGCTTTAGGAGACTAAGCTACCGATTAGCTTAGCTCCTGGCCGGCAGCTTACCTTGATCAGATTAGTCTCCAGCCTTGCAAATTTCTCAGTAGCTTGATTTTTGTTTCCCCACAAGGATGCATGCAAAAGTAAGAGAGATTCCCATTTCAGTGCGCGAAGAAGCAACTAAGAAATTCAGAAAAAGGCACAACCTCAATTCGCTTTTCGGACTTCCTTCAGAAATCAACAGCCATAAATTCTCGTCACGAGCAAGACCTCATCAACTTATTTCTTGGTCACGCTCGTAAGAGGAAAAGTGCAAAAAGAGGTAGAGAGAAAAGGGGGGAAGTTGTCATTTATCTGTAGTGAGTTGTGCGGTCAGCATGCAAATTGTAGTTGGACCTGCCGGCAGATGCATATGGCTCATGTTCCTTCAGGATATACATGCCTTAATTTGGTAGGCCATCACATTTCCCCACTTAACATGTGCTCAATTGATAATGCGTGCTAGGACTTTAGCTTGTTGGTAGTGGTCATATGATATCAAACCATTCCATGGCAGGATCATTCAATGGGACACTTTGCGAATCATTTGCCACTTGTGGATTTTGCATGGTCTTATCCTAGATAGATATGCACGCATGATATAATTATGTAGGGATCTAATCTAAACTTTTATTTATTTTCTACTACCAAAAGGGCCCGTGCGTTGCAACGGGAGAAAAAAATTCATAATCTCCAATTACCATGACAACATTCTGTTGCATCACGATAACATTTTGGTGAACATTTTGTTCAATTTTATTAGCATTTTTTTAATACACAGATTTTTCTAAAAAATCATAAACATTTTTTGATTTCCCAACATTTTCTTTCAAAATTACGAATATTTTCTTGAATATGCGATTATTTTTTAATCCACCAACAGTTTATGATTTATTGATCATTTGATTTTAAAATCCTAATTATTTTAATTTTTGGAATTTTATTGAAGTACCAAATTATTTAATGGAGAAACAAACGAAAATGAAAAATAAAAAAACAAACTTGAAAACAGGCCACCCGCACATGGGCTGGCCCGAGATTTTTTTTATTTCTCAAACATTTGTTTTCAAAATTGCAAACATTTTCTAAATATGCGAACATTTAAAAAATATGAACATTTTATGTATCCACAAATATTTTATGATTGAACATTTTATTTAAATTTTTGAAACTTTTTTGAAGTACCAAATTATTTAAAGGAGAAGAAAACAAATGAAAAATAAAAAAAATTAAAAACAGGCTGCCCGCAGTATAGGAGGTCCCTACTCCGTGGGCCGGCCCATAGGCTCCCCTGTGTGAAACGTTTTTTGTTACTTATAGGTGCTATCATTGGGTAATATTTTGCAACTTTGGCGGCAATTTATATGACGTATCGCCGGAAGCACTAATGACTTTGGAGGCACGGGGATTCCCCTCTATTCAACTAAATAAACTAAATTTCCAGAATTCACTTCATTCTTGATACTTTAGTTTTGGAATAGTTTGGATTGCTATTCCAAAACTAATGTTTCAAAAATGAAGTAGGGTCAGAGGGTACCCTAAATATTTCAAATTTTCATCCCTACTGTCCTAGGTGCAGCTTGACTTGATCCACGAAGGCTGGCTTTGACTCGTGTACATCTGATTTGAATTGGTAAAACTGAGAAAACGATGCATTCATATTAATTCATGCATGTCATATCAATCTATCATGTCTTTTGGCACTTTAGGGTTCATCTTGTACTACTCGATCTTGTATTCAACCGATGGAAATAAAATGTCACAATAGGTTCACGGTCTAGCTATTCTGACCAAAGTGTGAGCTTATTTGAAGTAATCAATGAATCCTTTGTATAGATCCAAGTGCTTGAGGTGAGTGTGATGTTGATGTCCTCTCATGATTTCACATATATACCATGGTATATTGAATTGATGTACATATTTGACCATTTCGACCAGCAACACTCAAGTAAAGTACATGAAGGACGGTTCCCCACAAAGAAGGACGCTTAATTAATTAATTAGTTATAAGTCAAAAGTTGTTGCTCATGTATGTACGAATCCACAACTACATCTACTCCAATCTGGACACATCTGGGAGAAACATTAATATATATGTATGTGGACACATCTGGGAGAAACAGGGCATGGTCCTCTAGTTAACACGTAAACATGGCTTCAGATTGGTCTAAAACGCAGACCAAACACCAGACGAAAGCACAGTAGTAGCTAAGTTTGGCACTTATAAATTATAATGAGTATGCTTTGAAATATTCAAGTCCTTGAGGTGCTCGTAACATTTCAAAAGTTATTTCATTTTTCTGGTTCTATTTTTTGAGTGGTGTGCGACAGGAGTGCCCGTAGAAATAGTGTGGGTACACACGTTCATAATAATGAGCATACGTAGATGCCTCTCTTGTATCTTAAAAAAGATGGCGCTTGTTGGGAAAATTGTCCCATCGGTCTCCAATCTGGACCGCACATTTTAAATTTGATGGCCCTACACACAGACATTCATGCATGCTAGATGGACAAGTAAGTAACATGTAATCTTCACCATAGGTATATGATCACTTGGTTCTTGAATAATACGTAGAGTTTTAGGTTTATCCTATGTCAAACATCTTTATGTTTGAATTTGTATGTTGTATGTTGTATGAATGTGTATTTTATGATGAATCTAATTAGAGTAATTTGATATCATAGGTGTTAGTATATTTTTTCTATTTATTTAATCAAATTTAAATTTTAGGTTTAAGATAAATCTAAACCTAACTGTTTTGAAACGGAGTATTATTTTCAGGGCCCCGTATTTATATACTAACAAAAGCGTCTGTGCATTGCAACTGGTGAACAACAAAGAAAACCAAAAAAAAATTATAGCCCTCAAAACAAAACAATTCGAATTCAGACAAATTGCACCAATTTGTCATCAATTTGAAAAATCAATAATTAAGAATACTTGATGCAAAAAAAGCAAAGAACAACATACATCAATTTGTGATCCATGAGAAAATAAATTTATTAGCAAAAGAGATAGTTCAAGATTTTTTATTAAATACTGTTTTAGTTAGAACTTAATCCTAAAATGCAACGTGCATATTTCTACTTCTAATTAGGCACGCACTCAGGAATCCAGTTAATTAGTCCATCGGATGTCCATCCACTTAATTAGCACAATTTTATTTAGTTAGCCCACCATATATCGTTGCACGTCTATCCGTTTAATTAGCGCACCTCCTTTAATTGTGTATAATTCTCTTTCCCTCCTTATTTCTCTATCATGCTGTGTTTTTTTTCTAATATTCAGCCCATACATCATTTATTTAATCGGTGTTATTCTTTATAGTTTAGCCTTCGTTTATTGATCGTGAGGTGACTCCTCGCACGTAGGGAGCTCAAATACTTATGTAAACTGACATAGCTAGATGTAAGGGAGTGAGGTGAGACTATTTAATAAGACAAATCAATCATTCTCTGATACACAATAACATCCGCGTGGCAGCGAGCCGGCGCCCGATAGTAGCGTGTGAAAATTTCAATTGCTATATAAACCAGCATGGACAAAGCAAAATATTAGAGAAATGCACCATCTTTGATTAGATGCACATGAAGCTCGTGAAGGAGAGTAAGCATGTTTTTTTAGAAAACTATTGATCTATACATCATGTCATGGTAGTACAAAGGACACATAAATAACAAAAATTACATTCATGTTCGTATATCACTTAACGACGACTGCAAGTACTGAATCGAATCGAAGAAGACGTGTCGCCGTCATCATCCCTCCCTCACCGGAGCCGGGACAAAGTGATTGTAGTAGACACGCCGTACTAAGGCCAACATAAGCAGCACACCAGAACTACAACCATCACCGATGAAAAGAATTATAGATAAAAAAATCCAACTTATAGACATGCGAACGAAGACGGACAAAGACTAGATCAAAGCGGATCCACCAAAGACCAACACCGCCCGAATCATGCGGATCCACACCTTCACACGTCTTCCAATGACGCTAGGTGTTTTTTTTTGGACAATGCTAACCCCACATGTGTGGTGGGAGCCAAAGGTCACTGCATTTATGCATGTGAAAATCTTTTTGGATTTTCAGTTTTTAAAAAGTTTTATCTCTTAAATAAAAAATCCGATTGAAGATCCGTTTTCACCATTAAATCCCTCGCGACGAGATCTTCGAAACTAGATCTCATATCAATATATTTCGACGAATTTTTTTGGGGGGTTAAAAGTTGCCGTGTCTATTGCACATGAATTGCCATGATGTTTACACTGAAGTTGGCATGATATGTTTCAGCTATTTTATTCTACATTTAAAAGTAATTTTTGACATATTATAAAATGTGAAATTAAGAAACTAGACTTGCCATGAACCATAAACTAAAATTGCCATGATACATACACTTAAAATTGCCATGGTTCATACAAAAAATAATTTTCATGGTCAAGGTACTGGAATTGCCATCATCAAAAAACTTAAATTGCCATGCTCTACAAACTAAAATTGGCACATGACAACTTTAGTTTAAGCACTATGTCAACAACAGTGTAAACATCATGCCAACTTTTGGGCAAAAAAAATTTTGTCGAAACATATCAACATGGGGTCTAGTTTTGAAGACCTCGTCAAGACGGATTTAATGGTGAAAACGGATTTTAATTTTAATTTTTTAATTAGGAGATAAAACATTTTTAAGGTGAAAACCAAAAAAAACTGCTGATGTCATCTATTTATACGTGGCAAAATGAGTGATGATGGAGGCGTGTGGACGATGTGCAAGATGTCACACGTGTGGGCGTTTGTTTTTCATTTTTTTTACGTCACGTAGCAGCATGTTCCAGAAGCCACAGAATACGTACGCGCCACGACAAGTTCATGTCCACGGGCCCGTGAACTTTCATGTGCATGGGCCCATGAACTTTCATGTCCGGTCCCTGCGTCCTGATTGACCGCTATAGTATTTGGAGTGCGTACGACAAGTTCAGCGCGTGGGCCGCGCTCTCAGCCAGCCTGTCCGAAGCAAACACGTCCCCATCGCGGCATGTCGCAAGTCAACGGCGACGAAGCTAGTCATTAGCCAAGCCAAACCGTGTTGCCGAATTTATTTTATACCTTCCTTGCACCATCACCACATCACTCACGCACGAGCTTCTCACACTGCACACTCATGCATATTGCAAGGACATAATGCCATCAACAACAAAAATATTTTTTCTTATAAAAAGGCATAGAAACATAAATTCAATTGCCATGATCTAAGTTATTATGAAAATTGCCAGGCTATACTTTATAAAACCGCCATTTCTCTAATTTATAAGTTTACAATGGTATAAATGTGGCATGTTACCTAAAAAATAAAATTGGCATGCCCTACTTTATAAACACAATGAAATGGTCTACTGCCACCCTTAACAGGGAAAAAAATGTTTGTCTAGATCATGAAAAAAAAACATAAATTAGGGTGTTTAACATGGCATGGTATGAAAAAAAAACAGTTTTTCTAAAAAATCATGGAAAATTTATAAAACTTCAATAATGTTCACGTGGCAAATTCTACATGCAAAAGAAGTGTGTGGTTGTGCGAAGACAAACATTTGCAATGTCGATAAATCTGATAATATACAAAAAGAATTTATGGAATGTTCAATAAATCTGCCTATAATTTCGAGACCCAGGGTGGTTTCCCACCCCCACCCCCAATGGCCGGCCCTGAGTTATGGGAAATAACAATTACGAAATAAAATGGCCAATCCCATGGCGATAAAAGCATATCATCGTTTTTCGGTTTTCAAATGGCTAACCGCTCATGCAGAGCGGTAAAAAAAGTCTATTACTGTTAGACATGCCACATGGATGTGGATCCAACGTGTTCGTTAGGGAAAATTAATAAGATGAGCAAAAGGCTGTCAAAAGATCATAACCAGAATAACGGGGCAAAATAAACTCATTTCCCCTTCCTCTAACCACTCTAAGCAGAGTGGCACTGAAGAAGTGATGATTGACCAATTTTCTAAATAGCGGGCTATGCCATTTAACAGCGGCTCCGCCAGAAGCTATGAAAAGCTATAATGAAAATAAGCCAAATTTAGTATTTGTCTTAAATTATAAAAAATTGGAACAAATAAGTATACAGTTAGGAATCATATATGATATATCACATATACTTGACATATACACATGTTCGAACATCAAAATCCGAGCACCAATCAGGTGTCCTAATTCAATAATCAAGCTTTGCATCAATTCATCATATGTATCAGAAACAAGAACAAAGATTAAGACAGAACGATGGTTTTGTATCGCGACTTAGCGGGCTAAATGACTCCAAATTTAGTGGTATATATAGCTAGCGTGCTATCAGCGTCATTTTTAATTTTAGCATTAAAAGTGCGTATCTTTAGCAGAAGGTCTCTCCAAACGCTATAGCGGACATCTATTTAAAACTTTGTGATTAACCAAATGGATCCAGTAGGTATTTTAGTGATAATTAAGTTTGACCCAAGTACCAGCATATGTATATTCAACACTATTAGTATGTAAGCAAATACATCACTGCAAGGTCAAAATAAAGTTTTTTTAATGTAGGCAAAAGATGTGCCTCATATGTTAATTAAGCAGAAAAGAGTTGCCAATGCATCACTGCATGGTCCAAATAAAGTTAGCCTAGTGGTTTATGTCTTGTTGTAGGTTGTAGCTGCTGGTCGTTCCGGTACGCCCATCAAAATCAGTTCACTACCTACCTTACCATGACCAAAAAAACTCACTAGCTAACTAGTTGCTCACTAACATATCAGATATTGACCGCGTGGCATGAGTGGTTAGCTATCTTAAAAAGAATCAAGAACATATCAGATACTGATGGCTTTTCTTTTAGATACGTACATGTTGATGAGTGAAGGTGGCAAGAAAGAAAACCGATTACTATAAACCCTTCATGGTGATGGTCAACGAAAGACACTGAATAATTAGTAGTATTTGTATTTGTTGGTACGTCGCTCTCCTTCCCTTGTTAAGTACAATTCCCTGCAATTTTCTCCTGTTCTCTCTGAATGTTACTATTAGCCTTCTTTCCTTGCTGAATTCATTCTTCAGGCACCTTAATCAAATCATAGCTGGTCTTACAAGTTTGCTGGCCACCAAATAAATCTAATGTGCATATGGATGTGTGCGTCGTAATGATGCAGGGGCTAGGGTACTAACCTCCTTTTCAAAAATAATACTATCTCTATAAACTAATATAAGAGCGTTTAGATCACTATTTTAGTATTATAAACGCTCTTATATTAGTTTACGGAGAGAGTAGATTCTAATGCGTCACACTCAAATCTGGTCTTAATTGGCCAAAGAGCAGAAGAAGTCACCCGGTCGCATGACGTTATCCCCTATTAGTTTAATTGCCATCGTTTCCAACCTTGCGAAAGGAGAGAGGAGCCGTGGTTCTAGTCAGTGCCCTCAGGAAGCAACCAAGAAAACTCAGAAGAAGAAGAAAAAGGCACAATTCCCCTTTGAGAGTGTGCACCGTCGATTTTCTGGCTTTCTTCAGGACTAACTATCACCATTTCAGGTTGATTAATTTACTAATAGTTAAAGCACGAAAAAGGGGTAAATGAAGAGAAAAAGGTAGAGATTGGCATTTATCTGTATTATGTAATGCGTTGTGCGATCAGCAGATTGCAGTTGGACCTGTCGGCAGATGCATATATGGCTTACTAATTGTTTTCAGTGTTTTCAGGTCGAGTCAACTCATACCACATGGATACTAAGTAGTACTTCTTTAGTGATCTAAACGGTCTTATATTAGTTTACAGAGTTTACAGAGGGGGTACTATATATACTCCTATCCGTTCCTCAATATAAGTCTTTTTGGAGATTCCACTATAGAGACTACATTCAGATGTATATAGACGTCTTTTAGAGTATATGTTCACTTATTTTGTTTTGATGTAGTCTATAGTGGAATCTCTTAAAAGACTTATATTTAGGAACGGAGGGAGTAGCTTGCATGACTGAATTTGGTAGGCCATCACATTTCCCACTTTAACATGTGCTCAATTGATAATGCGCGCTACCTTAGCTTGTTTTTAGTGGTCATATCATATCAAATCATACCATGGCCGGATCTTTCAGTGGGACACTTTGTGAATTATTCGTCCACTTGTAGATTATGCATGGTCTTGTCCTAGATACATAATGCGGCATATGCATGATGTAATTATTATTAGGGATGTAATCGATTATCAAGATCTGAATTCATAAAGCCAAGACAGAAATGATCAAACTTGTTCCTACGACCAAGCTGGCCGATCATATCTAGTCACAGCAAAGATGCAGCTTGACTTGATCCACGGACGCTAGCTTTGACTTATGTACATCTGAGATTTGAACCAGTAAACCTGATAAAACATATGCATTCATATTTCATTCAACAGTATGGTCTGTATGGACCGATCATGCCTTTTTGGCACTTTGGGGTTTCTCTTGAATACAAAGTCAAAAGGTTGAGGAGTTGTCTATCTTTTTTTTTTCTTTTTGCGGGTGAGTAGCTGTCTACTCCATCTATATGACCAGTGTGTAACTGCGTGCGCGCTTGTTTCCGTTTGTTTAGCTGTGCCGCATATTGTACTCCCTCGGTTTATAAATACTATAAGTTTTTTTAGAGATTTCAATACAAACTACATACGGATGTATATAGACACATTTTAGAGTGCAGATTCACTCATTTTGCTCCGTATATAGTCTCTTATTGAAATCTCTAAAAAGATTTATATTTATGAACGGAGGGAGTAATTATTATTATTTAAGTGTTCGACAGGTATATATGTGCATGGTGGTGTCCTCTCATAATCTCACGTATATTGAATTAATGTCTCTGATTATTTCAGCCAGCTCTCAAGTTACACTCATGAAGGACGATTCCCTACAAGGAAGGGTGCTTAATTCGTAAAGTTAAAAGTTGCTGCTCATGTAAGCACATACCCACAGCGACATCTAGCTAGCTTCTTTTGTATAGTATGTATGTGAACACATCTGAGAGAAACAAGACAGGGTCCTCTGGTTAACGCATAAACATGGTTTTAGATTGACCCAAAGACCAAAGAAAAACACAGTGGCTAAGTTTGACATTAGATGAGCTCGTTCGGGCAACATATTGAATATCATTGGCCGCTATGGTGGCGGGAGGGGAGAGGATAGCAGATCTAACTTTGGTTATCTTTTGGATCCAACAAGTGAGGGGAACTTTTTGTTGAGATTGGTGCTTCCACGTCAACTTCTTCCACTGCATCGAGCTTCGCCGTCGGAGCTATGGGTTAAACAAAGGAATGTCTCCGTCGAGCGATTTCGGCGGCTAGGATGCAGCGCTGGCCTCGGGTGGATGATATGTTCGCAATCTCAGACAACCACGTCTTCAACTGAAGGGAGGCCCTTCTTTCCTTGCTCCGTGATGGCAAGGTTGTGGCTGGAGACGGTGGCCATAACATCTTCGACGAGGTTGCCAGAAGATTGAGGACTCAATTGTGTCCCTGTTTTTCTTTACGGTCCTGATTGTAAGTCAGGAGGACTATTTTATACTTTCCTTTTCCATTGGGGTCCCCTATGCAGTGTTGTTTTTTCAAAAAGGAAGGTTACCCAGCCTCTGCATCAAGCGATGCACACAACTATTTATTAAAACGATCCAAGTAGCAAACTGTTGAAAGCATCTCTGTTGTCAGAAAAAATAAACTAATACATGACAAAAAGCCACAACCGGTAAAAAGAGGACACCATGCCCGCACAGAGTTTTTACTATAATGGCCGCTTTGGGATCTTCGGAGTCCCTTCTCATGTTAAAAAAAAATCAGCCCAGCGACCTAATGTACGAAGTAAAAAGAAACTGAGGAAATACTATGAGTATAGTCATCCTATTGATGTAAGCATGCATCGGTGTATGGTCCAAATCAGTTTAGCCTTGTGGTTTTTGACTTGCTATATGTTGCTGCTGGTCGATCTAGTATGCGCATCAAAATCAGTTGACTACCTACCTTGCCATATTAAAAAGAACTTATTAGCTAGCTAGTTGATCATCAGTAGGGCTGTAGGACTATATCAGACAGTGATGCCTTTTCTTTCAGATGCGTAGATGTTGAGGCGAGAAAGACAATCGATTAAATGTATCATAGCAAGAAAAAAAACAAGAATGACTTGTATATACTATATGCGTTATGACGATATATAATTGTTGCAATGTACTTCCTCTGTCCCAATATAAGTGTTTTAACTTTGATGCAACTTGTTCTAAAAGACTTTAGTACAACTTAGACATTTATTTTAGGACAGAGGAAGTATATTGCCCTGGCTCGTACATTACATTGGGCTTGGGCATACTCTATATGATGATCATGATGGTCAAAGAAATACACTGAATAATTAAGTGTCTTTGTTGGTACGTCGCTCTCCTTCCCTTGTTAATTAAATCTCCTGCAATTTCGTCTTCTCCTCTCTGAATCCCTTCATTCCCTTCATGTATTCGTTCTTCAGGCACCTTAACCATAGCCAGTCTTGCAAGTTTGCCGGCCGCAAAATAATTTACCATCAGTCTAATGCTCATGCTCAGTCTGGTCTTCGTTGGACAAAGCGAGCAGCCAGCAGACGTCACCCGGTCGCATGACGTCACCTGTTTAGCCTAACTGGCATCGTTTCCGGCCTTGCAAAAAAAAAAGGAGAGAGAAGTTGTGATTCCAGTGCCTGAGGAAGCAACCAAGAAAATTCATCAGAAGATAAAAAGCCACAATTGTCCTTTGATTTGAGAGCGAGCATGCCCGGTCGCTTTTCTGACTTTCTTCACCAATTAACCATCATTTCATGCCACGAGCAAGCACCGGTTAATTCACACCCGCAACAGCGAAAGCGCGGAAAGGGGAGAAGAGAAAAGGGGAAAGTTGGCGTTTATCTGTAATGCGTGGTGCGATCAGCGGATTGTCGCTGGACCTGCCGGCATATGCACATATATATATATGGCTCATTGTTTTCAATGTTTTCAGGGTCTAGTCAACTCACACTCACGCTACAAGGATATATAAATGGATATAGCATCCCTTAATCTGGTAGGCCATCGCATTTCCCCACTTAACATGTGCTCAATTCATAATGCACGCATGCGTGCGTGTTGCTATTTAACTTTAGCTTGTTTTCAGTGGTCATACTGATAAGAGCAACTCTAATAGACCCCACAAAACGCCGGCCCGCAAAACGCGTTTGTAGTTCGCACAAAACCGCTTTTGCGGGCCGGCGAGGGCTAGCACAGATGCAGACCCCCAAACGGACCCGTAAAAAAGTATATTCGCGGAATATGCTTTTTTACGGGTCGGCTATGCGGGTTCTATTCTTTGAGCCGCTGCATCCCCGCAAATCATCAGCCCGCAAATCTCAAATCCAACATAATTCAACAAACGAAAACAAACTAAATTATTCAAATCAAACATAAAACAATAATCATCCGCATTACAAATAATTATTCAAATCACCGTAGCAAACTTAAAATAATGCAATAGAAAACTTGTCATGAATACAAATACAAATGAATACAAAAATTAGTCACTGTCCAGCCCTTCGCCAATGGTGCTCAATGAGGTCTTCCTGAAGTTGAAAGTGTGTATCTGCATTTTCAATCTCTTTGTATGTCTGAAGAAAAGCTCTAATGCGGTTTGGGTCTCTAGCTGGTTTGACACGGCTACCCACATTATCGTAAAAAAAAAATCTAAGTCCATTCCTCTCTCATCTTCATGAATCATATTGTGCAGGATAACACAGCAAGTCATGATATTCTTCAGGGTTTTCTTATCCCAAAAACGAGCAGGACCTCGGACAATGGAAAACCTAGATTGCAAAACACCGAATGCTCTTCCAATGTCTTTTCGGGCTGCCTCTTGCACCCTTGCAAATTCGCATTGTTTTTTTGTTTTGGGTTCTTTGATGCTCTTGACAAATGTGCACCAAGGAGGATATATACCATCTGCAAGATAGTACCCCTTTGTGTATTCATGCCCATTCATAGTGTAGTTGCAAGCAAGAGCATCACCACTAGCAAGCCTAGCAAACAAATGAGAGCGTCGCAACACATTGATATCATTGAGTGTGCCGGGCATACCAAAAAAGTAATGCCAAATCCATAAATCCTCGGATGCTACGGCCTCTAGCACAATTGTTGCATCACGAGACTTGCTACAATACATTCCTTGCCAAGCCTTGGGGCAATTTTTCCAATTCCAATGCATACAATCAATGCTATCTAGCATCCCAGGCCAACCTCTCCTCTCATTAGCTGCCATCAATTTCTTTGTGTCATCTTCATTTGATGCCCGAAGATACTCGGGACCAAAGACACGGACGATCACTTTCGCAAATCTACGCACAGACTCAATTGTGCTATCTTCACCAATGCGAAGATACTCATCGGCATAGTCGGCCGGAACGCCATATGCAATCACCCGCATAGCTGCGGAGATTTTTTGATATGCACTAAATCCCTTCAAGCCCACGGCATTCCTTCTCTGAGTGAAATACCGGCAATTTGCCTCGCAAGCTTCAATAATTTTCACAAAAAGGGATCGGCGCATTCGGTACCTTCTGCGGAAGAGGTGTGCAGGATATGTAGGATTCTCCGGAAAATAATCTTGCATCAACATCTCGTTTCCAAGATGGCGATTCCGCGGAATGCACAGACGCCCGACAGTAGATCCTCGCCTCCTCTTTCCGTACTCGTCTTCATGCTCCTTCACGACAAGCGCCATGACCAATGTTTGCTGCCGAAAGGTCGCAAGCATGGTCTCCACATCCGAGTCGCCCGAATCGGACGAATCGGATAGCAAGAACTTCTCGCACGGGGTCAACTCCATCTACACGCAGGCCGGCGCGTCAATCTACTACACAGCTCGCGAAAATCACAAAAAAAGGACTAACCGTGCGCTCGGCGGCGGCGACGAGGGTGGTGCGCTCGGTGGTGGTCGATCCCAGCGGCGGCGGCGACTGGGGGGCGGCTCTTCTCGCCGGATCCGGAGGGGCGGTGCAGCGGCTCGGCGCGGGAGGGTGTGGGGCGGCTCTTCTCGCCGGATCCGGAGGGGCGGTGCAGCGGCTCGGCGCGGGAGGGTGTGGGGCGGCCCCGCGGAGCGATTCCGCCCGCAGATATGGCCGGAATCGCCGGGCGGAAGCAAGGGCGGGCGGCGGCGGAAGGAAGGGGGAAAAGAGCACGGGCTGAAATGTCCCTCCCACCAACTGCTTCTCTGTGATGCAGGGCACCGCAGCCGCGAGGGGGAAACCCGCGTTTTCCCGGGTTGGGGCCGGAAATTTGCCGCGCCCCCTAAAAATTTTTGCGGGCCGGGGCGGGATGCAGGGTCTGGTCAGGCAGGCTTTCCGGCCCGTACCCGCATTTTGGCGGTTATCATATGCTTGGTACTAGTATATGATACTTCCCGTTACAACCAGCCTAAGATCTCAGTTGATCCATTGGTTTGGGCACTCTGCCAATTGATTGTCCACTTGTAGAATTTGCATGGTCTTGTCCTACAAAGATACGGCGTGTGCATGACGCAATTATTATCAAACATATGCAATTCGTTGTCAAGATTTTAATTAATTAAACGAAGGCAGAAATGATCAAAATTGTTCGTACAATTGAGTTGGCCGATCGATAACGGTCCCAGTAACTGTGCAGCTTGACTTGATCCACGGAGGCTTAGCTTTGACTCTTTTGTACATCTGAGATTTGAACCAGTAAACCTGATAAAACAATTCATGCATATTCATTCAACAGCATGGTCGTGTGGATGGATCATGACTGTTGGCACCTTGGAGTTTGTCTTGCATAAAAAGTCATAATGTGGAGGAGCCGGCTATCTGACCACAGTGTGTAAGTGTGCGCGCGCGTGTATTTTTGTTTGTTTAACTGTGCCGATAAAGACAGTACAAATGAATGGATTTTATGTATAGAACGAAAGTGTTTGAGGCGGGAGATATGTATATGCATGGTGATGTCCTCTCATAGTCTCACATATATACCATGGTATTATACTGAATTAGTGTATTTGACAATTTCAACCAGCTCTCAAGTTACACGCATGAAGGACGTAAGATTCCCCACAGACAAGGATACTTAATTAATTAGTAAAGTCAAAAGTTGCTGCTCATGTAATAAGCACGCATTCACAACAACATCTACCTAAGTACTTTTTATACCACATAACATATCTGGGAGAAACAAGGCATGGTCCTCTGGTTAACACGTAAACATGGTTTATATTGGTCTAAACCAGACCAAAGACCAGATGAAAGTGCAGTGGCGTACCCCACCTGCATCCTGATTGAGCGCTATATTTGTCGAATGTTGCCATGCCAAAAAATTGCAACTCGATCAGCTCGAGTAGCAACCTCGGACCTTTAACTTGCTGCAACTTCGTCTTGTCCTTTTACTACTACTCCCGCTCGTCAATAAGTCATGTGGTTTTAGTTCAAGTACCAACCTAATGCGCATGCTCAATCTGGTCTTAGTTGGACAAAGAGCAGCATACGTCACCCGGTCGCATGACATCGAGTAGGAGAGAGGAGTACTGATTCGAGTGCCAGAGGAATCAACCAAGAAAATTCAGAAGAAAAAGACACGATTCTCCTTTGAGAGCATGCATGGCCGCTTTTCTAGCTTTCTTCCAAGTTAATCGTCATTTCTAGCCACGACATGTCTGGCAAGATAATTTCTAGCCACTCGCGAAAGTGCAAAAAAAAAAGGGGGGGAAAAGGCAAAAGTTGGTATTTTTCTGTAATAATTCGGCGTGAGACCAGCGGATTGTCGTTGGATCCGCCAGCAGATGCAGCTCATTGTTTTCAGGGCTAGTCAAACTTAAACTACATGGTTTCGCAAAAAAAAAGTACACTACATGGATATACGGCATTTCCGCAGTTAACATGTGCTCAATTGATAATGCGCGCTACCTCAGCTTGTTTTCAGTATAGCCATATAGTATCATACCGTATCGTGGTCAGATCTATCAGTGGGTCACTTTACATGTGAATTGATTGTCCACTTGTAGAGATTCAATTTGCATTGGTCTTGTATCCTGCTTCCTCCGTTTCTAAATATAAGTCTTTTTAAAGATTTCACTATCGAGACTACATTCTGATGTACTCCCTCCGTCCGGAAATACTTGTCGGAGGAATGGATGTATCTAGACATATTTTAGTTCTCGATACATCCATTTTTATGCATTTCTCCGACAAGTATTTTCGGACGGAGGGAGTATATAGACACCTTTTAGAATATAGATCACTCATTTTGCTCCGTATGTAGTCTATAGTGGAATCTCTTAAAAGACATATACTCCCCCGTCCCAAAATTCTTGTCTTAGATTTGTCTAGATACGGATGTATCTAATACTAAAACGTGACTTTATACATCCGTATTTAGACAAATGTAAGACAAGAATTGTGGAACGGAGGGAGTACATAGATACCGCCGGCCTATGCATGATGTAATTTTTATTTAGGGATGCGTTTGATAAGATCTTGATTAAGCAAAGACGACAGAAATGATCCAACTTGCTCCTACGACCAAGCTGGCCGATCATATATAGTCACAGTAAAGGCCGGTGCAGCTTGACTTGATCCACGAGATATAGCTTTGACTTGTGTATATATGAGATTTGAACTAGTAAACCTAGAAGGCAATGCATTCATATTCATTCAACAGCACGGTCGTGTGGATCCATCATGCCTTTTGGCACTATGGGGTTTGTCTTGCATAAAAAGTCACAAGGTTGAGGAGCTGGCTATTTGTCTGACCAAAGTGTGTGTGTTTTTTTTTGTTTGTTTAACTGTACATTGATTAAACCCCGCCAAAAAAAACTGTATACTGATTAAGACAATACAAATGAATGGATTTTATGTATATAATCAAAGTGTTTGGGGTGAGAGATATGTATATGCATGGTGGTGTCCTTTCATAATCTCGCATATATACCATGGTATAAGCAGTTGATGTATTTGACTATTTCAACCAGCTCTCAAGCTACACCCCATGAAGGACGATTCCCCACAAGCAAGGATGCTTAATTAATAAGCTAAGTCAAAAGTTACTGCTCATGAAGGCAGAAATCCACAACTACATCTACTTAGCTTCTGTGATAGCATATATGTGTGTGTGAACATATCTGGGAGAAACAAGACATGGTCCTCTTGTTAACACGTAAACATGATTTTAGATTGGTTTAAACCGAGACCAAAAGACCAGACAAAAGCACAGTAGCTAAGTTTGACACTTGATGAGCTTGTTTGGGGTACGGACATGAAGGTCATTGGCCGTCGCGGTGGCGGGAAGGGAGAGGGTGGCAGATCTTGCTCTAGTTTTTTTTTTTTTTTTGAAACCTAGTCTTTTAGGATCAGACACTGAAGACTTTTCTTTCAGATGGGTAGACGCTGATGAGTGGAAGGAGGCAAAAAAGAAAACCTACTCCCTCCATCCCATATTTCTTGTCGTGATTTTAGTTCAAATTTAAACTAAAACCACGATAGGAGTTATGGAACATAGGGAGTATTAAATATATCCTTAGCCAGAGAAAACAAAAACAAACCTCTGCATAGTATACGCATTACATTTGCCAGTACAAGACAACAGAAAATTTGCGCAATGTATATCGTTCCGACTCATACATTACATTACTAGGTGGCAAGACTGGTAAGCTATCCAAACAACCATTCGGTCTTGGATCGACATACTACTCAGTATGATCATGATGTTCAAAGAAATACACTGAATAATTAATCGTTCTTGTTGGTACGTCACTCTCCTCCCCTAGTTAAGTAAATTTCCTGTAATTTCGTCTCCTTCCCTCCTGTATTCATTCTTCAGGCACCTCAACCATACCAGTCCTGCAAGTTTGCCGGCCGCCTGATAATTTACTATCAATCTCATACTCATTCTGGTCTTCGTTGGACAAACCGAGCACCAGACGTCACTCGGTCGCATCACGTCACCCAGTTATCTTAATTGGCATCGTTTCCAGCCTTGCAAAAGGAGGGAGGAGTCGTGATTCCAGACAGTGCCTGAGGAAGCAACCAAGAAAATTCAGAAGATAAAAAGGCACAGTTCTCCTTTGAGAGCATGCATGGTCGTTTCGACGCGGTGCAAAGTGCAACGATTTCTAAAGTGATGGTTTTCTGCGTCGCAAATGTGGTGGTTCTATGCATCTAACTCCTGATTCGTACATTACATTACCAGGTGGCAAGCCTGATAAGGTTTTCAAACAACCGTTCAGGCTTGGATCGATGTACTCAATATGATCATGATTGTCAAAGAAATACACTGAATAATTAAGTGTTCTTGTTGGTACATCGCTCTCCTTCCCTAGTTAAGTACCCCCTCTATAAAGAAATATAAGATCGCTTAGATCACTAAAAGTAATGATCTAAATGATCATATATTTCTTAACGGAGGGAGTAAGTAACTTTCCTGCAATTTCGTCTACTCCTCTCTGAATCTCCTTCCTTCCCTCCTGTATTCATTCTTCACCAGTATTGCAAGTTTGCCGGCTGTCTAATAATTTTCTATTGATCTAATGCTCCTACTCAATCTGGTTTTTGTTGGACAAAGTTTGTCGGTCAGCTTGGTTGTGAGTCCAGTGCCTGAGGAAGCAACCAAGAAAATTCAGAAGATAAAAAGGCACACTTCTCCTTTGATTTGAGAGGAGCATGCATGGTCGCTTTTCTGACTTTCTTCACAAACTAACCATCATTTCTTGCCACAAGCAACCACTGGTTAATTGATTTTTTGGCCACACTCGCAATAGCGAAAGTGCGAAAAGGGGGAAAGAGAAAAGGGGAAAGTTGGCATTTATCGGTAATGCGTCATGCGATCAGCAGATTTCCGTTGGAGCTGCCGGCAGATGCACATATGGCTCATTGTTTTCAGGTCTAGTCAACTCACACTCACGCTACATGGATATATAAATTTGCTAGCAGCATCCCTTAATCTGGTAGGCCATCGCATTTCCCCACTTAACATGTGCTCAATTCATAATGCACGCATGCGTGCGTGCTGTTAACTTTAGCTTTGTTTTTAGTGGTCATACTCATATAGCCAGATCTCAGCCGATCCATCGGTTGGGCACTTTGTCAATTGATGATTGTCCACTTGTAGATTTTGCATGGTCTTGTCCTACAAAGATATGGCGTGTGCATGATGCAATTATTATCAAAGGGATGCAATTCATTGTCAAGATTTTAATTAAAAAAAGGCAGAAATGATCAAACTTTGTTCGTACAATTGAGTTGGTCGATTGATCATGGTCCCAGCAGAGTTGCAGCTTGACTTGATCCACGGAGGCTTAGCTTTGACTCTTGTGTGCGTATGAGATTTGAACCAGTAAACCTGAGAAAAGAATGCATTCATATTCGTCCAACCGCATGGTACATGTGGATGGATCATGACTTTTGGCACCTTAGCATTTGTCTTGCATAAAAAGTCATAAAGTTGAGGAGCCAGCTATCTGACCAAAGTGTGTGTGTGCGCGCGCGCACATATGTATTTTTGTTTAATTGATCCAATAAAGACAGTTGGCAATTTTCTGTAATAATCATATGTATTTTTGTTTAATTGATCCAATAAAGACAGTTGGCAATTTTCTGTAATAATTTGGCGTGAGACCAGCGGATTGTTGTTGGACCTGCCAGCAGATGCAGCCCATTGTTTTCAGTGTTTTCAGGGCTAGTCAAACTTAAACTACATGGTTTCGCAAAAACAAAACAAAAAACTTGAACTACATGGATATACATGGCTCAACTTGGTAGGCCATCGCATTTCCGGATTTAATATGTGCTCAATTGATAATGCGCCCTACCTCAGCTTGTTTTCAGTATGGTCATATAGTATCATACCGTATCGCAGTCGGATTTATCAGTGGGGCACTTTACATGCGAATTGATTGTCCACTTGTAGAGATTCATTTTGCATTATTGGTCTTATGTCCTACATAGATACGCCGGCGTATGCATGATGTAATTATTATCTAGGGATGATCCAACTTGTTCCTACGACCAAGCTGGCCGATCATATATAGTCACAGTAAGGCCGGTGCAGCTTGACTTGATCCACAAAGCTAGCTTTGACTTGTGTACATATCAGTTTTGAACCAGTAAACCTAGGAAACAATGTATTCGTATTCATTCAACAGCATGGGTTTTGTCTTGCCTAAAAAAGTCATAAGGTTGAGGAGCTGGCTATTTGTCTGACCAATGTGTGTTTTTGTTTGTTTGTTTAACTGTACACTGATTAAACCCCGCAAAAAATAACTGTATACTGAATTACTGATTAAGACAATATAGATGAATGGATTTTTTGTATATAATCAAGGTTTTTGAGGTGAGGGATATGTATATACCAAAAAAGGCTTTCGCTCCGCTTTATAAATAAAGCAACCACCGAGCACAAAGTAACAAGGTTCCAACCACACAAACACACACGCACACAAAGCCACCGCAAACAGGTCCGACGCGCACAGACACAAACGAAACCCAGGTTCAGCTGTGGGCACAGCACAACAAGCCCAATACTGAAGCAAGACACACAGAACACAACATGGCGGTGGCGAGGTGTAGACGATCTAATCCGGCTCCGGCGGTGGTGGGGGAAGCGGTGGAGCCATCCGGGGAGCCATTGAGTGAAGCTGGGATATGTATATGCATGGTGATGTCCTTTCATAATCTCACATATATACCATGGTATATGCAGTTGATGTATTTGACTATTTCAACCAGCTCTCAAAGCTACACCCCCTGAAGGACGATTCCCCACAAACAAGGATGCTTGATTAATTAGTTATAAGTCAAAAGTTGCTGCTCATGAAGGCAGAAATCCACAACTACTTCTACCTAGCTTCTGTGATAGCATATTTGTGTGTGTGAACATATCTGGGAGAAACAAGACATGGTCCTCCGGTTAACACATAAACATGAGTTTAGATTGGTCTAAACTAGACCAAAGACCAAATGAAAGCACAGTGGCTAAATTTTACTCCCTCCGTTCGAAAAAACTTGTCATCAAAATGGACAAAAAGGGGTGTATCTAGAACTAAAATACATCTAGATACATCCCCTTTTATTCATTTTGATGACAAGTATTTTCGGACGGTGGGAGTTCGCTTGATGAGCTCCTTCGGGGCTACGGATCTGAAGATCATTGACCTCTATGGTGGCGGGAACGGAGAGGGTGGCGGATCTTGCTCTGGTCTTTTCGTGTCCGTCTACTCCATGGACTTTCTGCTCGCGGCGGTGCTTCCTTGTCAACTTCTTATTTCTCTGCATAGACCTCCGCCGCCGGAGCTACGGATCACACAAAGGATATATTGTCTCCGGTGAGCGATTTGGATAGCTAGGACGCAACATTGTTCTCTGGTGGATATGTTGGCCATCTCAGGTGCCCCGTCTTCAACCTCCAGAAGGTATAGGCCCTTCTGTCCTTGCCTCGTTATGGCAAGGCTGTGACTGGAGATGACGGCCATGGCATCTGCGTCTCTGGTGACGTCGCCAGAAGATTCGGGACTATTGCATCCTTTGTTTTTTCTTATTATGGGGTCCTGAATGTAAATCAGGAGGACTTGTTTGTAATTTCCTTTTCCTTTGCGGGTCCTTTGTGAGGTGCTACAAAACTTACACTAGTAGAAAACTGGGTTTTGCTCACAGGGCAGTTTTCACATTAGCCCCGGTTCAGTCACGAACCGGGACTAATGTGAGCATTGGTCCCGGTTCGTGAGCCCAGGGGGCCGGCCGGGGCCTCGTGGGCATTGGTCCCGGTTCGTATGGAACCATTTGTCCCGGTTCGAGCCACGAACTGGGACTAATGGTCCTCGCTCCTGGCCCACAATCATTTGTCCCGGTTCTTGGCATGAACCGAGACAGAAGGCCCTTTAGTACCGGTTCATGCCACGAACCGGGACCAATGAGGTGCTTATATATACCCCTCGCCCGCGAGCAGAGCACTCCAGTGCTCTGTTTTTCTCTGGCCGGCGAGGGGAGGGCTTTGTGGTGCTCTAGCTCACCTCCTATGCAAATGAGGTGTTCGATGAAATGCCCGAGCCACACTAGTTAAGCTTTGTCCTCTCGAAGCTCGACCTCAAAGCTTCATTTTCCTCGAGATTTGTCTAGGTTTAGCGGCTCGTCACGTCCCATTCCCGTCTTCACCGCCGTCGACCGCCCGTGCCGATCTCGTCGCCGGCAACACCGTGGTGAGCCTCTTGTTCTTATCTTCTTTTTGAAAGAAAAAAATTCTTACTTTAGATAGATACTTGTCTAATTTTCTTACTATTTTAATCCTTCTTATTACATAGTGCGATGGTTTTGGTATCCGCCCCCGTCGGCCCTCGTCCTGTCTATGATTCCGATGTGGTATATATTATCTTTTTATAACTATTTGATTCATTTATTGTTTATGACAAATATACCGACCAACGTGACATAGATTTTATTTATCTAGGAGGTGGTTGAACCGGAAATTCTAACCGACCCTATTGTCGAGAGGTTAAATTTAGTTGAAGAAGAAAACAATTACTTGAAGGAAAAAATAAAAAAAATTGAGGAGGAGAAGATGATATTGGAGTTGCATGTTGCGGATGTCGTCGATGATCACAAGATCAAGATGGATGCAATGCGCTTGAAGGTTAGAAAGATTAGAAAATATGCCATTCATACCGAGACTTGGTATCATTATGCCGTTGGATCAATTGTTACCTTGGTTGCGATTATGATCGCATTTGTTTTCGCATTGAAATGTTTTACATAGTTTCAATGTATGGTTTAATTAATTAGATGCTCTGGAGAGCTATATATATGTTGTTAGATGAGAACTATGTATGTACTTTGGTTCTAATGTGATGATGAACTTCTATTAATTTGGTCACTTAATTATCTATTCATGATGTTCTGTAATGGTTTTTGACACACTTAATTATATATAATGCACGCAGATGAACCGGCAATGGATGTACGGTGACAGACACACCTCCAAGTACATTAAGGGCGTGCATGATTTTCTCGAAGTGGCTGAGGCAAACAAGCAGAATGGTTTTATGTGTTGTCCATGCCCTACATGTGGGAATACGAAGTCTTACTCTGACCGGAAAATCCTTCATGCCCACCTGCTTTACAAGGGTTTCATGCCACACTATAATGTTTGGACGAGGCACAGAGAAATGGGGGTTATGATGGAAGACGGCGAAGAAGAAGAGGACGATGACAACTATGTGCCCCCTGAATACGGTGATGCTACAACGGGGGAAGCTGCTGAAGATCAAGAGGAACCAGACGATGTGCCCAATGATGCTGCAACGGGGGAAGCTGCTGAAGATCAAGAGGAACCAGACGATGTGCCCAATGATGCTGCAAGGGGGGAAGCTGCTGAAGATGAAGAGGAACCAGTGCCCGATGATGATGATCTCCGCCGGGTCATTGTCGATGCAAGGACGCAATGCGAAAGTCAAAAGGAGAAGCTGAAGTTCGATCGCATGTTAGAGGATCACAAAAAAAGGGTTGTACCCCAATTGCGAAGATGGCAACACAAAGCTCGGTACCGTACTGGAATTGCTGCAGTGGAAGGCAGAGAATGCTGTGCCTGACAAAGGATTTGAGAAGCTATTGAAAATATTGAAAAAGAAGCTTCCAAAGGATAACGAATTGCCCGACAGTACATACGCAGCAAAGAAGGTCGTATGCCCTCTAGGATTGGAGGTGCAGAAGATACATGCATGCCCTAATGACTGCATCCTCTACCGCGGTGCGTACAAGGATCTGAACGCATGCCCGGTATGCGGTGCATTGCGGTATAAGATCAGACGAGATGACCCTGGTGATGTTGACGGCGAGCCCCCCAGGAAGAGGGTTCCTGCGAAGGTGATGTGGTATGCTCCTATAATACCACGGTTGAAACGTCTGTTCAGAAACGAAGAGCATGCCAAGTTGATGCGATGGCACAGTGAGGACCGTAAGAAAGACGGGAAGTTGAGAGCACCCGCTGACGGGTCGCAGTGGAGAAAAATCGAGAGAAAGTACTGGGCTGAGTTTGCAGCTGACCCAAGGAACGTATGGTTTGGTTTAAGCGCGGATGGCATTAATCCTTTCGGGGAGCAGAGCAGCAATCACAGCACCTGGCCCGTGACTCTATGTATGTATAACCTTCCTCCTTGGATGTGCATGAAGCGGAAGTTCATTATGATGCCAGTTCTCATCCAAGGCCCTAAGCAACCCGGCAACGACATTGATGTGTACCTAAGGCCATTAGTTGAAGAACTTTTACAGCTGTGGAATGAAAACGGTGTACGTACGTGGGATGAGCACAAACAGGAGGAATTTAACCTGCACGCGTTGCTGTTTGTAACCATCAACGATTGGCCCGCTCTCAGTAACCTTTCAGGACAGACAAACAAGGGATACCACGCATGCACGCACTGTTTAGATGACACTGAAAGTATATACCTCGACAAAAGCAGGAAGAATGTGTACCTGGGCCATCGTCGATTTCTTCCGACCAACCATCAATGTCGAAAGAAAGGCAAGCATTTCAAAGGCGAGGCAGATCACTGGAAGAAGCCCGCCATGCGTACCGGTGATCACGTACTTGCTATGGTCAATGATTTACACATAATCTTTGGAAAGGGTCCCGGCGGACTAGCTGTTCCGAATGACGTTGAGGGACACGCACCCATGTGGAAGAAGAAATCTATATTTTGGGACCTACCCTACTGGAAAGAGCTAGAGGTCCGCTCTTCAATCGACGTGATGCACGTGACGAAGAACCTTTGCGTGAACCTGCTAGGCTTCTTGGGCGTGTATGGGAAGACAAAAGATACACCTGAGGCACGGGAGGACCTGCAACGTTTGCACGAAAAAGACGGCATGCCTCCGAAGCAGTATGAAGGTCCTGCCAGCTACGCTCTTACGAAAGAAGAGAAAGAAATCTTCTTTGAATGCCTGCTCAGTATGAAGGTCCCGACTGGCTTCTCGTCGAATATAAAGGGAATAATAAATATGCCAGAGAAAAAGTTCCAGAACCTAAAGTCTCATGACTGCCACGTGATTATGACGCAACTGCTTCCGGTTGCATTGAGGGGGCTTCTACCGGAAAACGTCCGATTAGCCATTGTGAAGCTATGTGCATTCCTCAATGCAATCTCTCAGAAGGTGATCGATCCAGAAATCATACCAAGGCTAAGGAGTGATGTGGCGCAATGTCTTGTCAGTTTCGAGCTGGTGTTCCCACCATCCTTCTTCAATATCATGACGCACGTCCTAGTTCATCTAGTCGACAAGATTGTCATTCTGGGGCCCGTATTTCTACACAATATGTTCCCCTTTGAGTGGTTCATGGGAGTCCTAAAGAAATATGTCCGTAACCGCGCTAGGCCAGAAGGAAGCATCTCCATGGGCCATCAAACAGAGGATGTCATTGGGTTTTGTGTTGACTTTATTCCTGGCCTTAAGAAGATAGGTCTCCCTAAATCGCGGTATGAGGGGAGACTGACTGGAAAAGGCACGCTTGGAGGGGGGAACTCAATAATATGCAGGGACGGATATTCTTGGTCAGAAGCACACTACACAGTTCTACAGAACTCTACCTTGGTGACCCCGTATGTCGATGAACACAAGAACAGTCTGCGCTCCAAACACCCGGAGCAGTGTGACGACCGGATTACATGTGAACACATCAGGACTTTCAGCAGTTGGTTGGAAACACGTCTCAGAGGTGACACCACTGTTTGTGATGAGTTGTACTCGTTGTCCAGGGGACCATCTTCGACTGTATTGACTTACAAAGGATACGAGATAAATGGGAATACATTTTACACGATCGCCCAAGATCAAAAGAGCACCAACCAAAACAGCGGTGTCCGCTTTGATGCAGCAACCTAGAGGGGAAAGGACACATATTATGGTTACATAATGGACATATGGGAACTTGACTACGGACATGATTTTAACGTCCCTTTGTTTAAGTGCAAATGGGTCAATCTGTCAGGAGGCGGGGTACAGGTAGACCCACAGTACGAAATGACAACAGTGGATCTGAACAATCTTGGGTACACTGACGAACCGTTCGTCCTAGCCAATGATGTGGCACATGTTATCTATGTGAAGGACATGTCTACCAGACCGAGGAAAAGAAAAGATAAGGAAGCGAATACATCATACGATGAGCCAAAGCGGCACATAGTTCTTTCAGGAAAAAGGGACATTGTGGGAGTGGAGGGCAAGACAGACATGTCTGAAGATTATGAAAAGTTTCATGAAATTCCTCCCTTCAAAGTCAAGGCTGACCCAAGCATCCTGATAAACGATGAAGATTATCCATGGTTACGGCGCAATAAGCAAATGACACAAGCGAAGAAAAAGTGAAGACTTTCTCCCGCAAATATTATGATGATAGCATGCCAACTTTGTAATAGACGAGTATGATACCATTGTCCGTTTTGTACAAGAAGTGCATCTAGTTTTTGCCGTAACCCTCTCAACTTTCTTGCACATGCTATGTGGATGAAATGATGATACCATGCCAACTTTCAACCTTTTCAGAGTTCATTTGAAATGCTTTATAAGCCCTGAGTGCAGAGAGGTTAGGCCCGTACGCCTGCTAATAAATATAGCAAAAAAGAAAATAAAAAAACTAAATACAGCAAAAAGAATTTTCATAAAGAACTAATGGCACTAATAGAAAGTTTATATGTTTTCTAAAACTAATGGCACTAACAGACAGTTTATAATTTTGCTGACCTAAAAGCAAAAAGAATTAAAAAATAAAGCAAAAAACAAAAGAAAATAAATAATGCAAAAAATTTAAAAAACTGCCACCTATTGGGCCACCACGGCTGAATACGACTAGAAACCCAACCTGGGCCAGGATTCAGGCCCGCAGAAGGCCCAATAGGCCAACAGACAGCACAGTGTGACATTAGGCCCGTAAGCCTGCATTTGAGAGGAGCTCGAGAGGGCAGCCGCAGTGGAGCTTATAAACCACTCCGAGCCCCTCTCAACTAGCGAGGTGGGACTAAACTTTTGGCCGCAGGCAGCGCAAGGCCTTTGGTCCCGGTTGGTGGCACCAACCGGGACCAATGCCCCCCATTTAGTCTCGGTTGGTGCCACCAACCGGGACCAAAGGCCCCCGCTTCCCGCCCTTTGGGCTGCTGAAAAGAGGCCTTTGGTCCCGGTTGGTGGCACCAACCAGGACTAATGCCCACATTTAGTCCCGGTTGGTGCCACGAACCGGGACTAATGCCCACCTTTAGTCCCGGTTGGTGCCACGAACCGGGACTAAAGGCTTTGCTATATAAGTCCACACTTAGGAAATTTTCGACATACCTCGTCAGTTGCCCCCGACGCCGCCAGGCTGCCCGTGCTCGCCGTCGCCGCCCGCTCCTCATCGCCGTCGCCCCACGCCCTTGCCTCGACGGATCGCCGCCCGGTGCTCGTCGTCGTCGCCCTGCCCCCACGCGCCGCCCCGCCTCGTGCTCCCCTGCTCGCGCGCGCCGCCTCGGCGCCCCGAGCCCCCCTGCCCGGCCCGCGCGTGCTCGCCGGCGCCCTCGCCGCCCCCGCCCCGTCACGGCCCCGTGCGCCGGCGCCCTCGCCGCCCCCGCCCCCGCCGTCGCCATCGTCCTAGCCGCCCCCACTGTGAGAGCCGCCGCCCCGGCTCTGTTTTTTTAATTTTATTAGTTTAATTTTTTTGTTCATATGTGATGTATATGTGTATGTGGCTAGCTATAATGTATATGTGAACAAAAAAAAAATTGTATGTATGTAGATGTTCAAAATGTATGAATATATATGTCAAAAATGTTTTTTTGTTCATAGAAAGTGTTTTGTTCATATATAGAAAGTTTTTATATATGACAATGGATATATATTCGATATATATGAGAAATGATGATCCACATGGAAAAGTTTTATATATGCAAAAGTTACAATTTTAGAAAAGTTTTATATATCTAGCTAGGAAGGGAAGTAGAAGAAAAAGAAGGATAGGAAAGAAGAAAATAAGAAGAGGAAAGAAAGAAGAAGAGGAGATATAAATAAGAAGAGGAAAAAAGAAGAAAAAGAAGAGGAGAAGAAGAAAGGAATAGAGGAGAAGAAGAAAAAATAGAAAATATTCTATTTTTTCTTCTTCTCCTCTTTTTTTTTCTTCTTTTTTTTCTTCTTTTTTTTATTCAATCCTCTCCTCTATTCCTTTCTTCTTATCTCCTCTTTTTATTTCTTCTTCGTTTTCTTATGTTTTATCGGGTCTGTCGTCGTCGATATATACCCCCTCCCCGATAACATTATTTTCCCATGTATGTATGTTGTCGTTGTCGATATTACCCCCTCCCGATAACTTCAACACGAGGGGGGATATAACTTCAACACGAGGGGGGGTCGATATACCCCCTCCTCGATAACATTATTTTCCCGTGTATGTATGTCGTCGTTGTCGATATAAAACCCCCTCCCGATAACTTCAACACGTGGGGGGGGGTCGATATATACCCCCTCCTCGATAACATTATTTTCCCGTGTATGTATGTCGTCGTTGTCAATATATATAACTCCCTCCCAGATAACTTCGACATGATGGACGGTCGATATGTATACCCCCTCTCGACCGTGATAACTAATACCACGGGAGCACCCCCCGGCCCTCTCGCTCGACCAAAACTCTCGAGGACACCCAAACCCTAGAAAAAATGATGTCAGTCTCCTACCCCCTCCCGCCGCGCCCTACCCTTGAAGCGTTGCCTAGGCCACCCCAAACCCGGAATAAGCTAGGTCTACGTTTGCACTAATATATCCACCTGCTGTCATGTTTGTGTAATAATTGCCATGCTGTAATATTTGCAGAAACAATGGAGCACGGACGAGATGAGCAAGCAGAAGAGGTGTTGGGGGACATAATCTTAGCCGGAGGTGATATCTTGTCGTATCTTAACGACAATGATGGTCTGGAAGAACAGGGTGAAGAAGCTGGCTGCGGTGATCGAAGAGTGGAGGAGGAAAGACATGATTATGATGGCTCCGGTGACCCAATGCTGGTGCAAGAAGGAGCCCGTGGTGACGGCTCCGGTGACCGAACAGAGTCCGGCCAGGTAAATATATTAGTTAAGCCTGTGCTGACTAGCTAATTGATGCATTCATTGTTTTGGTATGTACACATATTAATTAACACTCGTCTTTCTTCTTTTTTCTAGCCCTCCGGATCGAGCACAACTGCGGTAAAGAGACGAGGCCCGAAGAGAAAGTTGCACTCGGATGAAAGGTTTGAGATCACAGCAATCGCGCGCGACAGCCAACCGATTGAACCCCTCCGGACAAAGGATGCTTTTGCTGCTCAGTGCGGGGTTCTAGTTAGGGACAAGATCCCGATCAGCATCCACCAATGGTATAAGCCTAAGAAGGAAGACCCTGAGGTGTCTTATGTCAATGATATGCAGAAAGATGATCTTTGGACTGAGCTGAAGGCAAATTTCACCCTACCGCCAGAGGAGGATCCGGAGAAGCCAGTTATAGAGCAATAAATCAAGTCTCATGCTCTTAAGAAGATGGCAGACCTATTCAGGAGGTGGAAGAATGAGCTGAAAACGTTTGTCGACAAAGAAGAGACACCTGAATTCATCGGCCGGTATGAGAAGAGAGATCACTGGCCCGCATTTGTGGCCCATAAGACATCGGAAAAGAGTAAGAAGATGTCAGCGACAAACAAGATGAATGCTGCGAAGAAGAAGCTTCACCATCGCACGGGGTCAGGTGGCTACCTCAAAGCCCGGCCTAAGTGGGCCAAGTCTGAGAATGATCTGCTTGATAAAGGGATCGAACCACAGACAATGAACTGGCCAGACCGTTGCCGGACTTGGTTCTTCGGGGCTGGCGGAACCTTGGACCCTATATCAGGGAGGTGTCGTTGGACGGACGAGCAACTTGCAATACCCGTCAAGAAGATTCAGCACTATATCGATGCAGCGCAGCAAGGGACGTTCGTTCCAGACAGAGAGAACGACGAGCTCACAATGGCCCTCGGGAA
Organism: Aegilops tauschii subsp. strangulata; assembly: GCF_002575655.3. NCBI lineage: Eukaryota > Viridiplantae > Streptophyta > Magnoliopsida > Poales > Poaceae > Aegilops > Aegilops tauschii. The sequence continues at coordinate 30,038,188 of NC_053040.3, read as the reverse complement.
TCCTGAGCACCCTGGACGGACACGAGGCACGCCAGGCTCCGTTTCGTGGAAGGCTGGTTTTCCGGACGCGGGCGGTTACAAAACCCAGGAGAGGAGGAAAAAAGTGGAGTAGATCCAAATTCAGCGTCTGCACGAAAGGGTTCAAGTGCTAGAGGAACGAGACGGCAATAGAGATGCCGAAACTGCCCCCGAAGCTACACCGCCATCTCAGTGTAGAAGCAGCGTGGCTTCCACCGAGCTGCCTCAGCTGGAGCATGCGGCTACTCCTAGCTACCCCGTGGATGCTATCACGGAGTCTCAACATTGCCACCTTATGGCGGAATGGCAGAACTTGAAAGTCAAGGCGGCTGTTGGCTCTGTTTTACCTACTGAACCCGACGCAACCTACCACTGCCGGCCGATTCCAGAAGGATATGCTAGGGTGATGGTGGATGAAATAACGGAGGGATTTGAGGACCTCCAGCTTAACCACCCTACCGGTGAAGGGGAGACTCGGCTGGGTTTAGCTCTGAAGACTCCATGCCTATGGCGGAAGGAGCTCATCAAGCTTCCGAACTGGACGGCTCCGGCGAGTAAGGGCACTCCGCCTCCTCCTCCGCCTCCTCCTCCGGCGAGTGATCAGGGCACTCAGCCTCCTTCTCCGGCGCGTGGCGGCACTCCGCCTCCTTCTCCTCCAGCGCCGGCGCGCCAGGGCAGCCAGCCTCCTCCTTCTCCGCCTCGTCAGCAAGGGCGGAAGAGACCCGCCGCCGCTGCGGCTGCTCCGGCGCGTCGTAGTCCTTCTCCTCCGCCTCGTAAGCAAGGAAAGAAGACAGCCGCAGCCGCTCCGTTTGCTCTGCCGGCGTCTAGCAGTACAGCTGCCAGAGGCGGGAGGCAATACAGATTCGGTCCTTCTCTGAAGACTCCAGAGAAGTTACCATATGAGAGGACCGAGGAGGAGAACGCGAAGATCGTGCGAGCCGAAGTGAAGAACTTCTTTGAAGGGGACAAAGCAAACAAACATCCACCTCCGGAGGAGAAGGTAGATCCGGTGAAAGCAAAGCGCACTCTGGCTGCCTTGACAAAACCACCAAAGTCTCCGCCAAGAGGCAACTATGAGCGCGTTCTTGGAAAGGCATATGCCGAAGCGGAGCGGTCGGGAACTACTGTCAGTGATAAAAGGATGAAAGAACGACGAGCTGGGAAAAAAATTGCCCAACTCGGCGAACAAGCGAACCAATCGTGCCCCCCGCTCAAGGTGTCAAAAGACATCGTCGCTAATGATCCGAGGATGGTGCCCGGTTATAGCAATCTTGGAGATTACCTGCCCGACGATGTACATTATGAAATCATGGAGGTGGACAACCACAAATACCATTACGGGAAGCCTCTCGTCAAAGATGTCAGATCTCTAAGCACGATGATGCGAAGACTACATGATTGGTACATGAAAACCTGCAGAGAGTCTGATGGGATGAGTACTTTGACGCTGAGAGTTAAGCCGGAGCATGACCTCGTTGGAATTGAACTGCTGAATGTTCCATTTGAGGATTTCTTCCAGTTTTACAATCTAAAGTCCCTCGATAAAACAACGATCACTTGCTACTGTCTGTAAGTAGTACTACTTCTGTCATTAAGTCTCTCTATATAGGTCAGCTCTTTCATTGCATGTATTTATACTTATCCTCACTATATTATGCAGATTGAAGATCGCCGAATTGAAGAAAAGACAAATCGGTGATATTGGGTTCATTAACACAAATCTCATAGATGCATATACAGTTGAAAAAAATCCCAAAGAAGCCGAGGCCAACTTGCTACAATCGTTGGTATTAAATCAAAACAAAGATATAATACTCTTTCCTTACAACTTCAAGTGAGTGTTACTGTCTTGTGCATATTCGGTTTCCCTTATTAGTCCAGGTTATGGTAATGTAATTGATGACTTATGCATGCATGCGCAGCTTCCACTATATTCTCCTAGAGATTAAGCTTGAGCCGGGAGTAGTAACCGTCTTAGACTCGAAACGAAAAGATCCCCAGGACTATGCGAACATGACTCAAATGCTCCAGAAGTAAGTTAAATCGATCATTATCCACCATATCAGCAACTTTGTTCATTTCCTGATATCAAGTAATTGTTTTCTTTGTCTGGCAGGGTTTGGAGAAAATTCACCTCAAAAGCTCCGGGACTGCCGAAGAAGCTGCAATTTAAACACCCGAAAGTAAGTACTATAGTAGCATGTTCCGCGCATCTCCTAGTGATTCAAGCGCTAGTTTGATCAATACCATTTAGCATGCTTGCTTATCAGTTAGATTGACCTCTATTTCTTGTAAAGTGGTTGTGGCAGGAACCCGGGAATAATTACTGTGGATACTACGTTTGCGAGTCCATCCGCTACACGACCTGTGAGCGGGGCTACACTGAAGAACAATATGAAGTGCGTAAGCAATAATATTCACAAATTTATTTTATTACCATCATTTGTGTTGAGTTTCATTTATTCATATATATATGTATTGACCCCCTTCTTCAAATTAGATTTTTCGGAAGCGGGATCAACTCCTAGCAGAAGATCGTATGCGAGGAATTCAAGAGGAATTGGCGGCATTCTTCCTTGACCACGTGATCGCTGAAAACGGAGAATACTATGTGGACCCTGTGTTCATACAATTTAATTAGGAGATTGTATTGTAAGAGATAATTATTGTATATATGTAGCCGGTAGTGTCGGATAGATATACGAGAACTTGTTGTTCGACCAGTATCTCGGAGAAGGAGAGGTGGTCGATATCACTTCTCTCTGTATGCATATGTTCATGACGATCTTCTGTTTCCTTCATTTGATTACTAGCTAGCGTGTCTACTCCTCTCCATACGTATATAGTACGTAGCGTCGACCAAGCACGGAGATAAGAGAGGACACTTCTCTCTATTAATTAGCTAGCTAACACAATATATGAAACACCTAAATTAACCCCCCAAAACCCCTAAACCACCCCCTTTCAAAAAAAAACAAAAACCTCAACTCCTGCTAGCTAGCTGCTGACGCGTGGATGCCTATTGGTCCCGGTTGGTGGCACCAACCGGGACCAAAGGCCCTCCTGCCTGGGCTCCCCGCACCGGCCACGTGGACGGCCTTTAGTCCCGGTTCGTGTAAGAACCGGGACTAAAGGGCTAGGGCATTAGTAACGACCCTTTAGTCCCGGTTCCCGAACCGGGACTAAAGGCCCTTATGAACCGGGGTAAAAGCCCCCTTTTCTACTAGTGTTATGTTATTATAGTGCAGACCTTCGTGTCGCTTTCCGTGCTAAAAAGAAAACATTTCAACCTGTTTTGAAGTTCTTTTTTTTTCCTTTCTAGAAGACACATTCTTTCAAGTTACACACCCATCCATGTAGGATATGATTCCCAGAAAACAAGGATGCTTATAATTTGTTAAGTCAAAACTTGTTGCTCATGTAAGCGCGCACAAGTTCATACACTGGCATATAGACCGATTCATGTGAACATATCTGGGAGAATTAAGTCATGGCCCTCTCTGGTTAACACGTATAAACATGGTTTTAGATGGGTCTAAACCAGATCAAAGACTAGATGAAAGCACAGTGGCTAAGTTTGACACTTCATGAGAGCATGCTTTGACACATTCTAGCTGGCCCCATCAATGATAACTGTGGTGCCACTATTGTCAACCTCCCAAGATCTCATGCATCAGTCAAGTCTCATATTCCTTGTCTGCTTTTAGAACAAGATGAAGAAAAGGACATGAAAGGACAGCCAAACTAATTAGTCATTCATCACTTGTGGTGGTAAGTAGGAGGAAACCCTAGGTAGCTAGCTGGCTTTGCTCGGTCAAGCAAACTGATTAACCACGGGCTAGATGTGTGGTGTGATATTTGGACCGATTCCAGCCACACCCAACAAACTAATAACAATTTGTGATATTAGATGTACGAAAAGCAATTGGTAATATTGGTCTTATACACTGTGTTTTTCTTCTTCAACATGAAATTGATGTCCTGTTTCTCCTAGGATATTGTACTATTTATATTTCTATAATCTCATATTTCCTGTCTAAAATAGTTGTTCTTTCTAGACAGTCCCCTCATCACAAAGCGAAAAGTGCAATCCTTTTCCCTCACCTCTAGCATGGGAGCCAAGTTTCGGATACCCGCAATCTTAAATACCCAAGTATTCATATGCTTGGGAGGTTTAAAAAGAATATATTTAGTTAGGGAAACCCTAGCCGCCGGCCGGGGGAATTTACCCTTTCCACTCCTCCCTCCCTCGCCCCGCGAGCGACAGGGGAACTCGGTGGATGGCTGGGAGGTGGTTGCTTCCCAATCCCGGCCTGGTGGCGGCGTTTGCGTGTTGTGGCGTCAGGGAGTGGTTCGGAGAGGGATGTCGGGGCGGCGGCCTCGGGTGGGCTCTCCAGCGGGTCTCCGGGTTGCGGTGGTGGCTATGTCTCTCGGACGTGCGAGCGGCAAGGCGTGCAGTGTTGGCAGGCTGTGGCGTCTTCTTCGTCGCGTTAGGGAGATGCCGAGTTCTAGTTCTGGAGTTCTTGGCTACTCCGCGGCGTCTGGCTTAGCTCTTGTTTGGTTGGTGGTTCAACTGTGTGAAAGTTCTGCGCTTCGGCGCCGCTCTTCTCTTGAGGATGTCGTCGCAGGTTTCCTTCCCCAGGCAATGGTCCGGGTGAAAACCTAGGTCCGTTTCGTAGCACGAGGCGGCGGTGCGCCGTTTTCCCCTCTTGAGGGCGTTGCTGAGGGAGCCCGGGAGTTGTTGGCCACCGCTGCGTGGTTCTTGGGTCCTCCTCTTTTTTTTTCCTGTTCGACGACATGGCCGTGGCTTGGCCGATGCGCGTTGTCTGTTCCTTTCTAAGTCGTGGTTTCGATGAGGGCTTTCTCATCATGGTTGCATCGTTCGGCCGTGCACTTTGTATTTGTGTTTTATATATAAAGCGGGGCGAAAGCCCTGTTTTTAGAACACACGCACACACCGATACCCGCATCGATCGTTTAAAAGGGAAATCGCCTTTTCCATCCCAAGCTCACAAAGATTACACATCTGCTGTTTTTAGAACTGGCATTTTTACACGCAGCCGCAGGCAGCTGGAAGAGGACTTCGCCTTTCCGGGCAATATACTAGGGGAGAAATGCAAAGCGGCACGCGGAGTTTCTTCTTGAGCTGAAAGGGAGAGGTGGAGTGCGGCCCGGGGCAGGCGGAGGCCGGCCGGCCACGCCCACACGGAGACGGAGGAACAAACAAAGCCGGAGACTTTCTCCCTTCAGTTTGCAGCGTCTCCTTCGTCCGTCCCCCCTTGCAAGCACTCGAGTCTCCGCTTACTTATCGAGCCAGCCCCCCTTGACTTCCCCTCCCCCTCCTCCCTTCTCCATTCCATACTCGTCTCCTTCCTCCTCCTCCGCCTCCGCCTCCCCCGGGTCTCCTCCTCCGCAAGCAACCCTCTTCCGTCGTTTCTGCTGATTGGCTCCGGCGGGAGGGAGGAGTGGCCGAGGGAGATGGGGAACATCTGCGGCGGCGCGGGGAAGGCCGATGTGGCGGCGGACTACCGGTCGTCCAGCCCAGGTGAGGAGGAATCTGCTTCTCCAGGAACCTGATTCGGGATCCCCCTTTTCTCTTTCCGCTGATGCCTTTCACGCGATCTCGTCGGTCCCTGGATCCCGCGAGCTCCCGGCGGGGGGTTTCTTGGTTCCTGCTCGGACCTCCGTTTCTGTCGTCTGCTGCGCAGAGACGCCGTGGCTGTTGCGTCGGCCAAGACTCTGTTTCAGGTTTTAGTCTGATTCTGATTCTTGGTTCTCCGAGGAGCTCAAGGTCCCGCTGTTTCTTTCATGTCCGTCAGTCAGTCAGTCGTCTGTCGAATTGATTAGGGGCGGTGTCAAAGGAATCAGGACAGGTTGTTCGATTGATTTCTTCCAGCCTCAGATTTCCTCTCTTCTTCGTAGCAGCAGTCAGTAGAGATCAGGGATGGGAATTAACTGAATCAGTATCATATACACAACCATAGTTTCCCAATCCATGCCATGCTTGATGCTTAGTTTTCCCTGTTTAATTTACAAGTATGTTGTCAGGGAAAAGAGTAGTTTTCCCCGTTTCATGAGTCATACAGGCCGAAGCAACCATATGTTACTGACGCAATCCAAACTGTTTGCTCGGAAGGGGGACCTCTCCATGCTCTTCGCAAATTTCTCCAGTAATCAGATTCAGTGTGTTAACGTGTTGCTCATTGCTGACAGGAACATCCAACTACAAGACGAGCGGCAGCGTCACCACAAGCAACAGCACCACGGGGAAGCTCTCCTCGGGGGGCAGCAGCACCTTCATGGCCTCCGCGGGCAGCGGCGGCACCAGCGGGGGCTTCGACGAGGCCGCGGCGGGCTTCCTCGAGGGCCAGATCCTGGAGGCGCCCAACCTCCGCACCTTCACCTTCCTCGAGCTCAAGACGGCCACCAAGAACTTCAGGCCCGACAGCGTCCTCGGGGAGGGAGGGTTCGGGAGGGTCTACAAGGGGTGGGTGGACGAGAAGACGATGAACCCCACCAAGAGCGGCACCGGCATGGTCGTCGCGGTCAAGAAGCTCAACTCGGAGAGCATGCAGGGGTATGAGGAATGGCAGGTAAATACATCTTCAAATTTGAGATTCCAACTTGATGAGCAACCTTTGGGGGTTTGACTTAGTTTTCCTTGTGATCAGCACATGTGGAACAACTGTTATGAGTTTACTTTTGTAGTTTTAGCTGAGTTTACAGTCCACTTTCTGCACACACACACACGCCATTAGTAGCCAGGTTTAAACAAATCACAACAATTTTAAAGATTCTCTTGGTCGTTACATGCTTACTGTTATGGCTCAGTTTGCTTTGTTTAACTTCTGATGTCCTGGCTGCTAGGTCTATTATATCGTAATGGAGCTGCGCTGTCTGGGCAGTGCCATTTGACTAATGCTAACCAGGACCATCTTGTTTGAAAGTGCTATGATAAGCTGTTCACAACTGCTGACCAGGAACATCCAATAACCCACATGTTTATCACAATGTAGTCGCTTCTATTTTTGTTTGGTCAGCTCTGGTACATATAGAATGCTACTATTAGGCAGGCAGACATGACTCGGTGCTCCTAGTTTAGTCTAACAGAATCATTGTTTCCAAAGGTTGCCGCAGCTACTGTATCTGATGAACATTTCTGGTTGTCAACTTGCAGTCAGAGATAAACTTTCTGGGAAGGCTCTCGCACCCAAACCTCGTCAAGCTGTTGGGGTACTGCTGGGAGGACAAGGAACTGCTGCTTGTCTATGAGTTCATGGCCAAAGGGAGCTTGGAAAACCATCTTTTCAGAAGTGAGTTATTACTGCCAATATAAAAAATTCACCCTTTCTTCTAGGCATTTTATCATGAGCTTGCTCATGCTCACTGTGTTATTTCTCCTCTGCCACTATGTGAAGTGTTTGCAATTCTTGAGCAACCAGTTGACTTAAAAATACTGATATGGGAACCTATTGCATTTCTGTAGAAGGATGTGCTCCACTGTCATGGGAGCTGAGGCTGAAGATAGCCATTGGCGCAGCTCGAGGACTTGCGTTCTTGCATGCATCAGAGAAGCAAGTTATCTACAGGGATTTCAAGGCTTCCAATATTCTTCTGGATGCAGTAAGTGTTGTGCTATACAATGCACCCTTTTATCTGTTGTCTGTTTATCAAGGTCAAGTGCTGACTGCATTTTTATTTTTGCAGAGTTATAACGCAAAGCTCTCCGACTTTGGGCTTGCTAAGCTTGGACCAACTGGTAGCAACTCTCATATCACGACCAGGGTCATGGGCACCTATGGATATGCGGCTCCGGAATACGTAGCCACCGGTATGTGTCCTTATGCCTGTGAACCACAGATATATATATGATCAGATAATGCTGCCTGCAGTCGTTGTGCCAGCCATGGTACAAACTGAAGCATAAACACATGCCTGATAGGTTTAGTATCCCCATATAGCAAATGAATTCTCACTTTGGTTTTTTCCAAATTTAGAGTTTTACATCAAATAGATTTGTCAACCATTCATGGGCCATGACAATTGCTCCTGTCTAGTAGACAGTTTCTCAAATTAAACTACTCCATCTGCTAACAATACCTTTTATGTCAAATGGGCATTCCTCTGCTTCCACCATCTATGAAAAGACCATACACTTGCTCATACCATGCATTTACTATTTCCAGTTAGTGTGCATCCCATATGTGATTCTGAATTCATTATCTGACTATAATACCTTCTCAAGTTGTTGGTAGCTTCATTCATCCAGTTATCCATACAAAATTTGGAATTTACAAGTTGCTTTCTTAGCTGTTGATTGCTGTTCTCACCATATGCTCTGAACCATGTCCAGGCCATTTGTATGTCAAGAGCGACGTTTACGGTTTCGGAGTCGTGATGCTGGAGATGCTGTCTGGCAAGCGAGCGCTGGACCCCAACCGTCCGAATGGGCAACAGAGCCTGGTTGACTGGGCGAAGCCCTACTTGGCTGACCGGCGAAAGCTCGCCCGCCTCATGGACCCTCAGTTCGAGGGCCAGTACAACTCCAAACAATCCCACCAGGCGGCGCAGCTGACGCTGAACTGCCTTGCCGGTGAGCCCAGGAGCAGGCCGTCGATGAAGGAGGTCCTCGAGACGCTCGAGCAGATCGAGGCACTGAAGAGCCGGACAAGGGAGGCAAGAGGAGGGAGCGGGACGTCATCCAGGGACCGCGCCCACGGACGCTCTGCTGCAGTGCACCAACGGTCGTCGCCACGTGGAGGCAGCGATGCGCGCCGTGGTTCGAGGGCCACCAACGGCCACGCCACTAAGGCACGGTGATCCCCTACCGGCTGGCGGATGATCTGCTGCTGCTGATGACATTCTTCCTCTTCCTGTACATATATGGCCTAATTGAATTAATTTTTGTCTGATGTTGGTGTTGAGCTTGTGTCGGATCACGGTGAGTGTAAAGTACAACAAGAAAGAAAATCAGAGATATCATGTAATTGTATATTGTGAACACCTAGAAATGGCGGAGGCAATAATTCTTCGGTGTTCCTGCGCCACTATGATTGTTTGGCACTTTGTTGGACAGTAGATAGATACCATGGTTTTTTTTTGGAGCTGAGCTTTGCGAGGTTAATTGTATGGTTGTCAGCACATTCTGGGTATGAATAGGCATTTTCATTTGTTTGTGAATCTGTGATGGGTATAATATAAATGCAGTATGGAGAATTGGCTAAATGAATCCAGTGAAGAATCTGTTTTGTCGACGACATGACATGATGACATTGTCTGAAATGACAACTGAATTGGCATGGCATTGCTGCTAGCCTTCAGTTGACTGACCTTTTTTTTTGGGTGACTTGACTTGTTCCAAGTTGCATATAAATTATCAGTGTGAGTGATGTGATGTGCCAACCAGTTGTGAACCCATTAAAAGTGGGCCGGCAATGTTGATTTGGGAAGTCAAAGCAAATCAACAAGTCTAGATTCCTCCTGTCTCCAACCAACCAACCAACCAAAAGAAAGGAAGATGAATATGTTTTGCTACTGCTGGAGTTCCATGGGAAGAATTGACTTCAGATATCAGTCTTTAGGTCAGTTAAGATAAGGATAGTTTTGTTGAACTTTTCTCTTATCAATCCATTCATAGTACTCCCTCCGTTCCCTAATATATGACCTTTTAGCTATTTCAAAATATTGACTACATACATGCTAAAATGAGTGAACATACATACTAAAATGTGTCTAAATACATACGAATCAAGAAAAAGCTAAAATGTCTTATATTAGGGAACAGAGGGAGTAGTTAATAATGTCAAATGGCCCTCAACATGTCTGAAGTTTGAGCTACGCTACCAGACAAGTTGATTTGCTCTAGATTTGTTGCATGAAAAAATAACACTTGTGATTCACACTTCTGTTGTTTTTTTACATTGTGGGATTCATCAGAAGTCCTTGCATTGAATAAGATTTACTGGCCCAAACATACGCCTGACAAAAATAAATAAATGACTCCCTGCCATTATGCTTTTTGAATTCTTCAGTCACATGTACTCACCATACAGCTACGCTCATTGCCGTGTTTACGACACAAGCTCACCTAAATACAGAGTACATGAACTTGTCTTTGCCAAAACTACATAAATGTTGAATTGCAGTTCATGTTGTGGCATCAAAATAGCATTCAAAAGCTCCAAGCAGCAGGAAGGAGGCTTCCCTTCCACCTGATCAAATCAACATTTTGGTCCTATCAGATAAATGGACTGTCCACCATGGTTTAGCGTATCAAGATATTTCATTTCCTTGCACAGTATCGCTGCTAACTTTATTTTTGTCTGAATCACGCATGCTATTAAATGAACCGTCAATTAAAGCAACTGCCAATACAGAGAGAAAATCCCAGTTAACAGGTAATGTTTTGCACATTGCTGCTGGTTGTATCAGTTGCCATTCTTTCAGAGTTACTATGTAAATTAATATATAACCAACCGAGTTAATCGGCTAAGGATTATCACTTATATTTATGCAGTACATCAAAAGAACAAACGAATAACAGAACTGTGACATTGCTGGATGGATGGAATAATAAGATTTGAAGCTTCCGATTGAAAAAAACAAACAAGATTTGAAGCACAATGTAGTAGCAGTAATACCTAACAAAATAGAATGAAGCCGGAAGACTTTTTTTTCATAATGATTTTCTGGCTAGCATTGTCTCTCTCCCTTTGCTGTCCATGTCCGCGATTCTTGTACCTTGCTTTAAACGGTCACTTTAAGCAGAAGATGTCAAAACTCAAAACTTCACAGAAATACGGAAAATTCAGGAAACAACAGAAACCAACCTGCTAAGCGTGTACTGAGAAAAAAGATCTGTGTATAAGCTACACGTTCTTCATCACTGCAGAACCAATTCCATCAGAACATGCACTTACACCATCTCCATTTTCCATGAATTTAGCATCACATCCACACATGCAACCTAGGTGCTCAATGCTTTAAACACGGATCCCATCTGCATTATATAACGAGGTACATGAAGCACTTAATCTGCATTCTGCTACATACTCAAATAAAAAGAAATCACTGGTTTGCACCTTCAGAATAATTTTCCTTTCCTAAAATAGCAATTGATATGAATCCAAACAAGTACTATCCTCAAAAACAAGACAAAGGAATGGTAATCGTAACTGCACCCTTAACACTCACCTTTCCATATATTGACAGAGGTCTTCCCTGCCACTAGCAATCAGAGCAGACGAATGTGCGAAGTGTGCCCAATCATCTCCAACAAGGGCTGGCTGGTTAATGCCCATAACTGGATAGTTCTGCAGTCAACCAAAATATCATGTGTGTGAATAAACAGACAGTGGTTGTAAACTCAAAGAGTAGAATTGATGCTCATAAATTAAATAAAAATATAAAGAGGCAAATTGCTCACAGCAGTCGATGGCTCCACCTGTTTCTTGATGCACAGGCTGCATAGGAAAATTTTGAAGCAACAAACTCAGCATCTCATATATTTCCTCCATCCTTGGGTGCGACCCATCCTCTGCATTGAATGAGTGCACCTCATTCTTCACCTCGATCCAGCTCCAACCAGGAACTTTGCTTAATCCTTTATTCTTCATTTCCTTCTGCACTATTGCTCTATCACTCCACATCCCAAGACCAGAATACATGCTGGAGAGGAGAACATAGGTCGAGTGCTGTCTAGGCTCTGCCTCCAACAGATGGCTGGCCACATCAGTTGCTAGTTCCATATTCCCATGGATTCTGCAAGCACCTAATAGGGTCATCCACACCATGGCATCTGGTTCAAATGGCATGGAGTCAATAAGCTCTTTTGCTTTGTCAAGCTGCCCAGCCCTCCCATACAGATCAATGCCACATGCATAATGCTCCATCCGGAGAGGAATTCCATACCTAATTTCCATCGTATTGAGGATTTCTGAACCTTCGTCCACAAGACCAGCATGACTGCAGGCAGTAATCAGGCCAACAAATGTGATATGATCCAAAGGAACCTTAAGCTCCAGCATCTCATTGAAGAGGCTAAGCACGGTCTGTGCATGTCCATGCTGCGCATAACCAAACATCATAGAGTTCCAGGGCACAGAGCTACTCTTATCTGCCTCCTCAAAAGACTTCGTCGCATCATCAAGAATGCCACTCTTAGAATACATGAAGATCAGCGAGCTGGAAACAAAATTGTTGGAAGCAAAACCAGAATGGATGACTAAACCGTGTATTTGTCTACCTAGCCGAAGTAAAGCAAGGTCTGAGCATGAACGCAGGGCAGCAGAGAATGCGTACTCGTCGGTTCTAACATTTTCTGACTGCATACATCTGAAGAATCTCAAGGCATCAGCACTCAAACCGTGCTGTGAATACCCAGTTAACATAGAATTCCAGGAGAAGGTGTCCTTAAGAAGCAGGGAATCAAAGCACTTATATGCATCTTCCATCATGCAGTTCTCACTAAATCGAGTGTACATGGCAATTAGAGCATTGCAAACAGGCGTGACTCCTTCGAAACCCTTCTTGATCACCAAACCATGAATTACTGTCCCTCCGTGATCACGATGCTCCGCGCACGCACTTATGATACTTGTGAAACTATACATGTCAGGCTGCACTCCGCTCGCTCGCATCATGCTAGCAAAGAATCCCATCGCCTCATACTCCATCCCATGGGAAGCGTAAGCTCCCAGCATTGCGTTCCATGAGATCAAATCCCTTCTGTACCCAATTTCATCAAAGATCCTTCTAGAATTTGCCAGGGCCCCACACTGCGAGTAGGCAGTGATTGCTGCATTCAACACTATCAAACCCAATGCCGATCCATATTTGACAATCTTCCCATGAAGCTGGTGCATCAAGAAGCAACTGCATTCATCGACCACCGTGAGCAATGCAGCGAATGTTGCCTCGTCTGGACGTAACCCCTCCCTCTCCATCTCAACAAACAGCTGAACTGCTGGAGCACCCTTCCCAGATTCCACGTAACCGGCAACGAGGGCGTTCCAAGAAACGGTGTTCCGCTCCGGCATTCCATCGAACACCCGACGAGCATCCCTTGTGCGGCCACACTTAGCATACATGTGAAGCAATGCGGTTGCAGCGAAGACATTGTCGGACAGGCCAGCTTTGACGATGAGCGAGTGCAGCTGGGCGCCCAGAGCAGGGCAGCCCACGGCGGCAGCAGAGCGGAGAGCAGGGCCGAGGGCGAAGGTGTTGGCGGCAAGCCCCCTCGCGTGCATGGCTTGGAGGATGTGGTATGCCGCGGAATGCGCGCCGGCAGAGACATGCGCGGTGAGGAGGGAGTTCCAGGAGGCAGCGTCCGGGCGGGGGATTTGGTCGAACACCTGGCGCGCGGCGACCAGGCCGAGCGGGGTGAGGGAGTAGGCTGTGAGGAGCTGGTTCCAGGGCGTGGGGGAAGTGACGCCGGACTTGATCAGTGTGGCGTGGGATTTAGCAGCGGCGGCGATGGCGAGGCGGCGGTGCGCAGGCATTTCTCTTGCGTTTCTTGGATGGGCAATTTGACCTCTAAACCCAACTTACTCCGGCGGTTTGAGGCGCCCAGCTCGCCACCCCCGTGGAAAGCGCTTCCCAGGTCGGAGCCGTGTGCAGCCGGCGGGATCCAACTCGCCGGCTCCGTGGACGCCCCGCCGCACGCGGCTGACGGTGCCGCCTCCGTCGTCAGGCGACAGGGCACGACACCGCGCGGCCCGCACTCCCCTCCTTCCTCTCTCTTTCTTCCATGCGAGCACCGCACGGAGGGATGAGCGGGCGGAGGAAGTGGCCGGTAGGGAGGATAGAAGCGGACGGAGGAGAAGGGCCGGCGGCGGCGTGGAAGAGAGCAGACGTTGCGGGGGTTACGCATATAGCTGGGCCTGGGCTGGAGAGGGAAGTGGCGACCGTCGCCGAGTGGCGTCAAATACATGGGCAAAAGCCCAGCCCAATAACTTTACATTCTTTTTTCAGCAATTTTGTAAACAGAAAATTAGAAAGCGTTTTATTGAAAATTTATTTTTCAAAATAGTTTAATAATAAATTTTTGAAAAGTTAATTGCTTATTAAAAGATTGTGTCGTAATTTGAAAAATATTCATTGTGTTGTAAAAGTCCGTCGGGTATTTAAAAATATTCAACATGTATTTACAAATATGTTAAATAGAAAAGGAAATAAGAAACCAGGGAAAAAATGGAAGAAACAGAAGAAAACCAAAAGAAAAAGAACAAAAACTGAAAAAAATAATAGTAGAAAAAACCAAAGAAAAAAGACATAGAAAACCGCCTGTAAATGGTCAGCCTACTCACGCATGATTGAAATAATAATTAAAGTGAACATAGAAGAAATACTAGTTATTAAGATAGTGAAGAAGAAAAGTCCTAACTAATTTTTTTTTGTTTCTCTAACTCTATGCCAATACCATAAATTATTTATGGATTAACTCTAGTTGATGCAACATTAAAGTTTGGAACTAGCGGGGTAGCAAAATTATGTAGAAACAGTCCCAGAGGCAGAAAAAAACAAACTTAGCGCATCCACCATACGAGGTCGCAAACTACCGGCAGAAATCAAGGCTCGGATTAAGCATGTGCAGTTGTGTGTCCATTTCATGATGATGCAGTCATGCCATGGAGTTTCTCATGATTCTTTTTTTTTTTTGATATCATGGAGTTTCTCATGATTCAGCCACAAGTGGTGTTTGAGTTTGTCAAACTCTGTTTGAGTATTGATAATTGGACAAACAATTAACTCCAGTCAACTAGTGTCTCCACTCTCCAGTACTAACGACTGAAGTACTAAGCCAACAACCTATTGGTCAATAGACTGTTTTGCTTTTTCAGCTTGCGTTTAGTAACCTATACTGTGGTAGTTTAGCAAGTCTGGAAGCCATTATTATTTTCATTAGATGATTTTGCTCCCCTTATTTTTCACTTGTTATGTGCCAACTGACATTTTAAACAGGTGTTTTGGCTTGTGAGGCCAGAAGGCGCTATGGAATACTTCTGTTACATTTTAAAGGGAAACTGCCCACATTTTGGCAGGCACGGCTTATGCAGGGAGCAAGATATTATTTTTCCTTTCTTTCGCTTGTCCTGATCATTGATTGAGAGGAATCCTATGTGCAGACAGATGCAGAAGCGGAGTGTTTCAAGGAGAACAAATCCAGCGATGATAATGGCAGTTCAAGAAAAGATGCCGAAGCTGATTCAAGAAATGCAAGTAATAAGGATGTTGATCAAAATCCTCCAACCGGCAGAGCCACCAAAGAAAGATTACATCCATGCATGTCAGGGAAAGAAGGGGTCAAGCAACTGAAGGCCATATAGCCTTGCAGAAAGCCATGTACACTATATTCTGACGAGAGATCATTACCAGCAAGTGTGTTTCTAACACACTAGAAGGTGGTCTTCTGTCTGCAGAGAAGGACTCTGATCTTCAACCTCCATGTGCAACCTATACTGTGGTAGTTTAGCAAGTCTGCAAGCCATCATTATTTTCATTAGATGATTTTGCTCCCCTTAGTTTTACTTGGTATGTGCCGACTGACATTTTAATTAGCTGCTTTGACTTGTGAGGCCAGAAGGGGTTTACAATACTTCAGCTATATTCTAAAGGGAAAATACCCATGTTATTGGTATGCACAACGTATTTAGAGAGTAGGAGATTGATTTTTTTTTTCTTTCTCTCATCTGTCCTAATCTTTAATTGAGTGGAATCCTATGTGTAGACTGATGCAGGAGGTGCGTTTCAGGGTGAACAAATCCAGTGATGATAATGGCAGATTCAGAAAAGATGCCGAAGCTGATTCAAGAAATGCTAGTAAGGCTGTTGATCAAAATCCTCCAACCGGGCAGAGACACCAAAGCAAAGATTACATCCATGTTAGGGCAAGAAGAGGGCAAGCAACTGAAAGCCATAGCCTTGCAGAAAGGGTGGGTTCAATACACTACCCATTGACAGGTGTTGCCAAGATGGTGGTTTCAGACTTACTGATGTATTACCTTGTAATGGCTTTGTGAATAATTGATAAAATGGCTGCATGCATCGCCCAGATGCAGAGGCCGGGGGTGCATCCTCCTTTTAAAAAAAAAAGTGCTGTCAGCTTCGTGAAGAATGGCCTGTCTAGTTGTGCAGCTAAGATGTGCTTTTAGATCCGTGCAGGCAAAGGAGAAGTGCATCTACTACTACAGAAATGTACTACATTTTACATGCGGATCCATGTGGCAATCAGTTGGCCCAATAAGATGTGCTTTTATTAATGTAGTCTACACTGAAAAGGAAGAAGCTCTAGGTAACATTGCCCAGTTAATTGTAGGGTCGTCAGTACTTATTTGTTTGTGATAGTCATATACATTCTCTGGGACTGAACTCGCACTTTTTTAGCAGTTCATTTGCTTGTGAATTTGTGATAGGCATACAAATTCAGTGTAGAGAACCGGCCAAGTGAATTCAGTGCGCGGAATTTCTTGTATTTTGCTTGAAATGGCGACTTAATTGGCACGGCACCGCTGCTGGTCTTCACTTGATTGGCTTTTTTTATCACCAAGTCGTGGTTGCAGAAACTGCAAATAAATCAACAGTTTCTTACCATTCAAAAGTTTTCCGACGATGTTGATTTCTATAGTCAATCAACTCCATTCAACCATTCATGTCTCCAACCAACCAACCAACCAGCCAAGGAAGAAAAAAAAATATATAACTCCGGTTTACTGCCACCGGAGTTCCATTGAACAGGATTACTGTTCCAAACATATATACACCTGACCTGACGTAAATACACGGGACTCCCAGCCACTATGTTGGAAATTCTTCAGTTTTGCACCAGCTTACTGATGGATGGCAAAATACACAATCAGTGCCTATGCATCTGCGCGACATTGTTGTCATTTTCTCGACAAATAAAAGCTTATTGCCCATACAGTCATAAAGTACAGACCACATAATATTTCTCTTTTCCTACTAGATAGATGGCGAAACATAAAAAAATGTTCAACTTGAATTCATGCTGCAGCACCAAAATAGTTGCTGGCTCCATTGCCGGGTTTTCTCTGTATTCATTCATGCATCCAAAAGCTGCAACCAGCAGGATGAAAGCCTCCCTTCCACCTGACCATACACCAGGGTTTAATATATCAAGAATTTTCATGTTTCCACGCATAGGATAGCTGCTAAATTTATGAAACAGACCACGCATGCTATTATATGAACCATTGGCTAAACAATTGCCGGTAAAGAGTATCAGTTAACATACTGCTAATAGTTTCTATCAATAACCATTCTTTCGGGGTTATGTAATTAATATATGGTAAACCCAGAAGTTCATCAGTTAAACTGTCCCACTAGCATTGGTGCCATAGCAAAAGAATAAACCACAAAGAAGAGAGCTCTGATATTTCTGCATGGAGGGAATAGCAGGAATTGAAGCACATCATGCTAGCGGTAGTGCCAGTACCTAGTTAATGATCTCGTCATCTGCTGTTCTTGTCTGCCCTTCTTGTTTCTTGTTTTCATCCCTGCAGCCTCATGCAGCTACTTCATCCTCCTACTCTGAAATAAATATGAATAATTATTGAGAAGAGCGACCAACGATCAACTTAATAAGTAGGAGAAGTTATACTAATTCACCTCCCGATTCAGATGACCTGCTGGACATGAAGTGTCGCGACAGCATATCCCTCGCCTTGACAGCGTCTTCATTTGCTAACTGGCGCACTTCCTCACAGTAATTCCTCTTTTGCTTGGTGCTCAGCATGGCTGTATCATCCTCCATTTCTATGACTATGCTATGCAACATGCAGCAGGCATAGATTGTCTCACGTATATTGACGGGGCTCGGCATCTTTCCCTGCAGGTACTTCCATGTGTCTTTGAGCCTTGCGACTGCCTTCATAGCACAGGTTGTGGCTGCGGAGTGTCTCCTATTGAATTCCGCTTTGTAATCTGAGTGGTCTTCTTCATGGTAAGGTGTGAGTAGCCAGGGGAGAAGAGGATATCCTGCATCACCAATTATGTATTCCCCGACTTCTGGTTCATCTAATGCTACCTTCAGCTTGCTGCCATTCAGCCAAGCGCCCTTCTCGCACACTTGGAAGAGCTCAGAGTCATACAATCTGTTTAAGTGGTTTAATCTACCTGCTGGTCCAAACCAAATGTCCATGAACCTCATCTCTGGATCAACGATGACTTGCAACTGAGTGCTCTGAATCTTCTCATGGTCGCAGTTTGGTCTAAATGTAATGTCAATTGTACAAATAACACCGCAACAGTTATGCATATTGTGGATCTTGTCAAACATGGATTTGATCTTATCCATTTGTCTGGAGTCTGGCCAGCGGTAGTGGTGATCTGCTTTCTGCCACACAGCAGCAACAAACCTCTCAGTTACCAACAAGACCGTTGACTCGCTCACACCAACAGAGGATCCTATGGTCTCTGTTGGCTCAGTACATTGCAACCTTCTCAAAGCAACAACTACTCGATCTTGTAAAGATAGCACCCTCCCATCAATAAAGGTGCAGCTGTTCATATCTTCCATTGACGGTCCCATCACCAAGCTGCAGATGTAGCTAAAGGTTTTTCTTGTCATTTTGAAGACAGACTCAAATCTTTGTGTGTCCTCTAAAAAAGTTAAGGTTCCTGCATAAGAAAAAATATCGTAAAAGTGGTTACACAATCCATAAGAGCGAGCTCAGATGTGACAGTTAAACAGTGAGATCCAGCAATACACATATAAGCAGGGGAGTAGGGACCAAGTGAGAACAACATAAACTTAGCAAATGAGGGACTCCGGCCAAATCAGACAGTAGCATTGGTCAACAAATAGTTACAAGATGATAAAAAGCTACTCATCTGTTTTCTTCAGAGAAAAAAAACTAGTAATAGATGCTGATGAAAGGTAGAAAACAAAGAGAATAGTTCAAATAAACAGAAAAATTAAGATGAACGAGCAATGCTAAATTACCTCTGGACATGAAAGAGAGGCCGACATTTGTCTCCAAGTTGTAGGGGTTAGCTGTGTACAAGACGTACCATTTCCTTGGATTATCACCTTCACATGCATATGCCTTGACATGCTCAACATGGCCGAACTTGTCCCACTCAGGGCCAGATTGTCCCGCGGCTATGGAAGCGAGCAATGCTAGGCTGCAGTATAGCTCCAAATGCCTTGGGTTTATACCTTTCATGTATTCTGGGATTGTTTCCATGTCTTTATCCGCGAGAACGAACCTCTGGAGTCCAGGAACACCCTCCAGCACCTTCAGCTTTGTGCAGTCTTCGATGGTAAGCTTCTGCAGTCTGGGAAGATTAGTGATCCTCTCCAAGTCAAGGTTTTCATCCAGGAACAGTTCGACTACACATGGAAAGTTCTCTACATAAATGAGACCCTGGACATATTGTATAAATAATGTATTCAAAGACCTTGCATGGGAGGCAAGGCCAGGAGGAAGACACCTCAATTTGCAGTGCCCTATCACGAGTTTATGCAAGACAGGAAATGCTTGCACTTGCTCCTCCCACTCCCAGTCCTCCCATTCCACCATTCCTAATAAAATCATCTCATGCAATCTGGGAAACGCAGGCACCATCTGGGAAGGACGAGGACTGTGCTGATGGTAGGACTGCACGAATTCAGAACCAACACGCTTGATGGCCGGAGCACAGTCAATCTGAATGAACTCCAAATAAGGGAGCTGACACAAGCCATCAGGAAGTTGTTTGCAGCAAGACAAGTCATTAATGAACAGAATCCTCAAGCTCTTGAGGGGCACAACTGATGATGACATCATCCACCTTGGGAGCTGTCGGCCAAAATACCCATGGATACAAAGAATTTCTAACCTGGGAGGAGGGCAGAGCTCATCAAACACATTCTCGATCCGTTTTTGCTCTTCCTCTTCAATCAGTCCATTGTCCCCCAATACACTACTGCATGTTAAGTCTAGGCGCGTAAGATGCACCTTCTCACTAAGCTTTGCCTTTGTTGCGGACGAGGAAGCAGTTACATTCTCCAACCCTTGTATTCCAACATGCTTGAGCCGATAAAGAGGGCCCAACTCATCCAAACTACACCACTCACCATCCATCCGGGCTGGAAACCCATCTATTATCCTCAGATTTGCCAGATCACGGAACCCCTTAGGTATGCCATCTATACTTGTGTTGTTGAAGTTAAGATACCTTAGCTGCCCTAACTTTACAATGCTATCTGGTAGTTTAACAAATTGTTTGCATCTTGCAAGGTTAATATACTGCAAGAATTTCATCTTTCCAATGCTATCTGGCAGACTAGATATATCAGTGTTTTCTAAGGACAAGTACCTCAAGTGCTTGAGTTTATGCACAGATCGAATCAATGCAACATCTGCAGATTCTATGCATAAAGTTCGTAAACATGGAAAATTACCCAACGAAACACTAGGCTTCATATTTAAGTGTCCAACTGATATTAGTGTTCTCAATGTCTTTTGTGCTTGTAAAGAGCTCCAGTCCAACCCATCTGATTCCGATGCTTTGTTTTCTACAGATATCTGAAGAAACTCGTGTACATGAAGTTTAGTAACAACATCAGTTTCTTCACTGTGAGCTACTAGTGCCTCATCTCTAGACACATATTGAGCAAATGAGCGTACAACGTCATGCATGTTGCAAACACGTTGATCAACGTAGTATGCATCAGGCTCTATAAGGTTTCTTAGTATCAGCTCCTTATAGTACTTGCTACCTAGTTCTTCTAAGTCATCTGAGGTTCCGTGAAGAAATCCTTCACCAATCCACATGCCAATTATGTTGTCTCTTCTAAACAATGCAGCTTTTGGGAGAAGGGAGTAGCATAGAAAGCATTGTTTGATGCTGGAAGGTAAATCTTCATAGCTTAAATATACTGCATGATTTAACTCTTCAGGCATTCCAGATACTGACCATATAGAATCATCCAGAACCATCTCCCAGTCACGGCGCTTATTGTCCTTTTGGCACAAGAGCCCTCCCATTACTTTGATAGTAAGAGGCAAACCATCACATTTTGCTACAATTTGCAACCCAATATCCTTGAGCATATCAATTTCATGTCCATTTGTCTTACTTGAGACAATCTGCAAGCAGGTTTAACCGACAGTCAATGCAGAGAAGTTGGCCTTTATAGGAAAAATAGCAATTACTGGTCGCTTAGTGCCAATTCAATGTTAGTCAATAATAAATTTATAAATAAAAGAGAAATAATATACCAGTTAATGTACTACCTAAACTGATTAAACACAGGTCCCGCTTGATAGCTTGGTTTTTTCGAAGTATTCTAAGATTACTACAGTTTTTAAGATTACCATGGTTCTAATTACCGTCAGTTGCTACCACTAAAAATTTTTCCCCCCTCCTGCCCCGTCGCGTCAGCCGAGAGGAACCGAGCGAGCAGATCCTGCTGGTTGAGCTTGCTACACACTACATAGGCGTGCGACTGTTGCTCCTCTTGCTCGTGCGATTTTGTCCTACGGTGGTCTTCATGCGTTCAGTTTGTACATGCTGGTTTTTGTGCATGGCTGTTCGGTTTTCAGCGGCCAGCTAGTTTGGAATACATGTGTTATCAACAGCTAGAGCTAATTTACATTGCCGATTCCGCATACAGCATAGAGAAACAGGTCACGGTATTCATAATACTTCAAAACACTTTAATATGCTGAAACTTTGGTGTTTCATACCTACTGGCTAAAATACTATAGTTTTCAATACTTTGGTTTCTGAAATACTATCCTATCAAACATATAGTTAAGTTACTAAGGTGGTATAGAGAGTTTAGTTTTACGAAAAGGGCTAGAGATGCTCTTATATATCCTGACGTGATATGAACCTATCAATCTGGTATGAGTCCAGACTTGATCAACTGCTACCAGCCCGCAGAGTGCGGGCTATATCCTTCTTCTGGCTTGGGCGCTTGCTATAGTGTATTTCCTACGTGACGGCTCAAAAAATGATACATGTGGGAATATATAGGTTAATAGTGTGTGGTGGCAAAATTATAGTGCCCATGTGTTGTATCTTGTATGTATCCATCTTGCAACCTCAAAAATAAAGATGGCGTCAGGCCACTCCTAGGCTCCAAAGAAAGGTGGACATGTTCTTAGCATCGTAATGCAGGAAAACTCAAATGTGGCACCCTAGTTATCACAAGTCCCTAGGCAAAATCTGAGGTGGCACCATACATATATACTAGATAAAGGGCTAAGATAAAACGCTCAAAAAACCATGCATTGAGAAGGTTGTATATAAGCACCCATCATGCAATAAGACTATAAGAGACATCCCACCATGTGTGCCTTATTAGCTTGCTCCAAATTAAGCATGGAACTAGTAGTTATTAAAGATGCATGTAGTTTCGTTACGCACCTGTTTCTTGAGCAACGACCAGGCATCCTCCTCCTCTAATTTGTTGACATGGTGGTAGGGAAGCTCAGCTTTCATCCCTCGGGCTACTTTTTCATCTCTAGTAGTGATGAGGACTCGGCTACCTCGAGCCACAACATTATCCAAGGGAGTTTTAAGCACATCACCCCATGCTCCATGGTTCCATACATCATCTAGTACCAGGAATAGCTTCTTTCCTTTCAAGGCAGTGGTGAGGACCAACTGAAGCACAACCAATGCCTTTTCACCTCCATGTACACCCCCGGCGAGCGTGATGATTGTCCTTAGTAACTCAACCTTGTCAAAATCCTTGTTGATGCTTAACCATATTGTGTTGTCGAACTCGGCCTTCATGGTTTCATCGTTGATGACGTTCTGGGCAAGAGTAGTCTTGCCAATCCCACCGACACCAACAATGGCCACGACCATGATGTTGGTGTTGCCCTCTTTTTCAGCTAACATGATCTCAACCAGCGCTCTTGTGTCTTCGTTGATCTTCTCCCCAACTACACCTGACCGGTCATATTCCCCTGTCGTCTCACGGTTGGGATTAGCAGAACGAGTGACCTGCACTTTACTGCTACGATCCTCATATGAACCGATATTGATGAAGCTGAAAGCAGCGCTTCGCTCCGTGATGGTGTCGAGCCTCTTGTTGAGTGCCTTGATGCGGGTGCCGATGTCATGGGCATGGGAGGGATTCTGCATGCAAAAGAGCAAGGGGTTGAAGCACCCCACATCTAAAGTGGACGAACGGCGCTCCATGGCCTTGAGCTGGCAGAGGTCGAGTATATCAGCAGCTTCGTACATGGCACGCTTGAGCTGGCCCACCCACTCTTGCACGCTCTTGTCGGTGATGTTTCTCCTGTCAGCGTCGGCGAGGAAGTTCTTGAGGTCCCTAAGCTTAATGTCCATCTTGTCAATCTCCCGTCTGAATCCAAGCAGCATGTGCACCTCTTCCCTCGCCATCTCCGTTAGCATGTTTAGCACGTAGGATGCAAAGGCATCCAGGACCATCGCCATGTTTGCTACGTTTCTGATGTAAACAAAATTAACCACATATCATAATCATCCCCGCCACTCGTTGCAACTGAAGATTGCCAGCCAAAATTATTGAAAAAAGGCAGCACTAGAATGCTAACATGGGCACACATGAGGAACGAGTTATAATTCATAAGCCTGGGCAAACTACCTAGATGGACAGATGCACGCAAAACCAGCGAAACGTAAAGAGAGGGATGCAAAATTACCTTCAAGGTGGATGGATGTTGGGTCCTGCTCTAGCTCCTCTGGAGCAACTCGTAATACATCAGTACTGGTGAAGGGCTAAAAAGGACGAGGCACTGCGTATATATAAGCCAAAGGGAAAATATATAATTAGTTCTCTGACTCTGTCATGTTACTAGATTACATGCAACTTGTATGGGATTAAACATAACTCGCACATTGTGATCGACGGAAACATCCGCACGCGTTGAGCCTTGGATTATTCAGCAGACCGGCCTGTTGGCTGGCAGGTAAGCTAGCTGATGAATGGTACGATAAAATTGATGCCACGTCTGATGTTAAGAAACACCAACAGAATTAGCTGGACCTAGATATACCCGTCTCCTATCAAAGGTTGTGCAGGGAAGGAAAGGCATAGACCCCAGGACCCAGGAGCATCCTGGTATTTTCCGGAAGCAAGTGCCGTACAACTAAAAAATTGGCTGTTTGTTTGGAAGCTAGCCAGAACCGAAAGACCCTTTGTGATTCAATATCATAGTTTCACACTAGCCTAACTTGCTGCACAATGTACTACATTATACTATAATAAAGGCCTTTCTGATGGGCACCCATTGGTTAACTAGCACTAAATGTCGCCATCTACTACGGATATTTTGAGGCCTGGCAGTTTCCTAAGACTTCTTACAAGGTTGACCAATCGGCTGGCATAACCTAGGTTAGGTTCCAATGCCCTGCCTTGTGCGATATACTAGTGGCACCCGATGTATATGAACTGCGTAGTTAGTGAGTGAGGCAATATTATCAGTGCTATAGAGATGGAAGACTGAAGATCCCTGAATCAAAATGAGTTCATCATCATCAGACACTCTCATCCTTGGTGGAATCAAAATGAGTTCTGTGTGGCTATGCTATGCTTTTACTGGGCCTGATAATGGTTGTTGTTGCTTAAGTAATTCCGGGTTGTCTACTGACAGTGACCTTGGATACTTGTAAATGTACATTATGATGCTGGAAGCCTGGATCTGAATTAGACTGACGCCCTCATCAAACACAGCACATACGGATGTAGCAAAAAACACGCAGATTCTAATATTACTACTACTAGTAGTAGTAAAATTAGGGATCAAAGAGTGAATGGAGCAAACGGAATAGGAGTGGGGCCTGGGTGCGGATGTGGTGGATCCAGGACGTACTCTGACCGGGGCGACGCCGGTGGACGACGGAGAAGACGGCCACCTGTTCGTCGGGCAGCGCCACCGGCGCCCACCACCTCACGGCGCTGCTGCCGAATCCTCCTGTCGCGGCGGCACGGCGGCGCCTGCGCACAACCATCCATCCAACCAGAGAGTCGCTCAGCCGGCGCCGCCCGCGACCTTTCTCCCATCGTCGGGCCCGAAAAGGCCAAGCCCATTGCCAATGCTCCAACAGGCCGCAACGGGCGCCCCTATGTCTCGCTTACAGCGCGACACAGTGCAGCCTCGCCTCAAGCAGCGTCTAGAACAGGCCGACCCAGCTTCAGCCTTTTTCTTCTGTTGTTTCTTTTCTTCAGCTGCAACTCACGGGTGGCTGGAACTAGGGAGAAGGAGCCCCCCACCCCCTCCGATGCTCGGTGAGCTGCAGCAGCTGCAGGGACGGAAACCCTCCACCGCCGCAGCGGAGACGCGACCTTCCCGAAGCAGCGGGTCATGCGCACCGCCGGAGGGAGAAAAGATCTTGTTATCTACAGCAGCAACGAGCGCAAACCTCTTTTTACCGGAGCCGGTATGTACCGGTGCCAAATCCACCCTTTAATTCTTGGAGACGGGAGTACACTATCTACGTGCATACTAGTATTCTTTGTATTCTGTTGAACAACACCATACATGAAATGCCTTGTCAACTCTTGTCAGCACTTTTTGTCAGTACGATGCATGCATGGCTCAGACATACTCTCCTCCTCTGTCTCCCATAACAAAGGTACCATTTAAGTTTCATTTGACATTTTCAACCATTCATATTTCTTAAACCAAAATTACGTATGTGAAATATTTTATATATTTGATCTCCGGGTGTCAAGACCTTTAGAACAAGATCAATTTTGGATACATTTCAAATACATTTGATTTTCAACATTTCAATTAACTTATTCCACTCTATATATTATGTGTGAAACTGCTTATTTCAGTGTTTGAAACTGATATTTGCGAAATGAGTGAAATATATCTTTTTTATAAATGAGTGAAATCGTTTACTGATATTAGTGGAATTAGTGTAACTCAAAAAAATAGTGACAATAGTAGTTTGAAATTAGTGAAATATATGTTTGAAATCCATCCGTGAAATATATTCAGAAATGAGTGAAATTAGTTTTTTTAAGAGTGAAATATGTTTTAATAAATGCGTGAAACATGTTTTTTGTATAATTAAATCATATATAGTAATGAGTGAAATATATCTTTTAGAAATCGATCTTTCCTAAATGGAGTGAAATCGATCTTTTAGAAATCTGTTTTTTGCATTGAGTGAAATCAATTTTGAAATATGTTTTCTTAACTTAGTGAAATTATTTTTCTGAAATGAGTGACATCGGTTTCTTCAGATGAGTGAAATTGGTTTTTTGAACATAAAGAGATGAGTGTGTTTTGAAATGATTGAAATCATCTTTCTGAAATGAATGAAACTGTTTTTTAAACGACTAAAATCTATGCTTTCTCAACTTAGTGAAATATGTTTTCTCATCAGAGTGAAATTGGTTTTTTGAATATAAAGAAATGAGTTTTTTTTAAATGACTGAAATCGGCTTTCAGAAATGAGTGAAACATGTTTTTGAATTGACTAAAATCTGTGTGTTTTATAATGTGTGAAATCCATTTCTTAAACGAGTGAAATCGATTTTTTTAAATGATTGAAATCTTATCCTAGATTCCCTAGAGGCTTCATTCGAAAAAAGAAGAAGATTCCCTAGAGGCTTCATTCGAAAAAAAAAAGAAGATTCCCTAGAGGCTTCGCCTTCATTGACGCACCACGCTCGCGCCGCCTCTACCCATCTCTCATCCCGGACGAGTCGATGACTCCTGGTACGCAGTGCGGGATGAGAGATGAAGGCGAA
Source organism: Aegilops tauschii subsp. strangulata (assembly GCF_002575655.3). Taxonomy (NCBI): domain Eukaryota; kingdom Viridiplantae; phylum Streptophyta; class Magnoliopsida; order Poales; family Poaceae; genus Aegilops; species Aegilops tauschii. The sequence continues at coordinate 30,011,460 of NC_053040.3, read as the reverse complement.
GCCTCTAGGGAGAAAAGATAGCGGCCTCTGCTTCTCTACTCTTCTCCAAACTTGCACACTCGTGTCCCTTTCTTTTCTCCCCGTCGCTTCCGCAGATCAAAATTCAAAACCGTAGCCAACTCCTCCGCAAGCACGTGATGGATTGGCCATGGCTTCCGCCCTTGGAGCCCAGGTACGCGCGCTCTTGTCTTACACCCTCCGCGTGCGCGCGGCTTCCCCGTTCGTCTGCTGCAATCCGCCGTCGCCCGCTGCTCTTCCCTAATGCATCTCGGCCGGCTAGCTGCTCCGTGGTAGCCCCACAACACCGTTCCCGCGAGGTCCCCGGCGTATGCCCGACCATCCTAGCTGCCGTACTGCTGCTGCGGGCGCCTTCCCCTTTCTCCCGTACGCGCACAACTGGACGCCCGAGGTGCATGTCAGATTTGTGACAAATCTGACTGCCCTGCTTCAGTTATGCGTATCTCTTTCTCCACTGTTCGTATTGCGTAGTAAATTATTTTTACTTTATACACAAAAAGTTGGCACGAATCTCATAGAAAGATGGCACCGTATTCTTTATTTTCACTAACAATCCATACCTGGATGCCTTCTTTCTCTAGCTTGGCACGGGAATGTGGGCAACTAAAGTTTAGAGGAATCGGTACTAAGAAGGACCTCTGAATGTGCCACTTGGTCTAGAAAGCTATAGAGATAATTGATTTGTTTCCATGTCGACTTTTCTGTATTCAGCCTTAGGAGAGAAAGTGCTTTATGGTAGAAGCTTGACATAGGTGTGGCCTTGAATGTCCAGTCCAGGCTTTTGGTGAGTAGTCTGAGACTCCTGTTCTCTCTACAGATTCGGAATTTAAAAGATAAAAATGGGAGTTTGCTGCAGAATTTATAAGATCAATGTACTGATGCATTTTATAACTGTCGCTGTGTCTCAGCAATAGACCTCCTGATGTTTCAGGGACCAAGTGTTATTGATCTTGAGGCGTGTGACCATGCAGTATGCAGTCCCTCTGTTTCTTAATACTAGATGGTCTTGTTTTTCTACTTTTTGAAGAAGCATTGCACGACGCCATGATGCTTCCTCACGTAATCGTGGCTTGATGGAGTTTGCTGCGCCTCCTCCTCTCCCCCTCCCTCGCCGCCGCCAGGGGGCGCGAGCGGGCGAAGCCCGGTCGTCGTCGCCGGCGGCGGCGAGGCCCTTTTGTCTCCTCGCGCAGGTGGATCGGCGCGGGCTAGATCTCTCGGGCCGGGACGCGGTGCTCGTTGCCGGGCGCGGCGGCGCAGCGGTGCTCCGGCATGGGCCAGCGACGGTGGCGTGGCGGCGGCGTGACAGGCGGCAAGGAGGTGGTGCAGGCCGGTGGGTGGTGTCGGCGGCAGCTGCACCCCTGCAGCGCCTCGGCGTCGCCTCTGGCGCTGCGGGTCGAGTTCGACCGGGTCGCGGGCGGCCCTCTCTCCGTGGCTCTTGTGCGGGAGGGGGGCGGCGCGGCAGCGGTGGCAGTGGGCGTCCCCGTTCAGTCGGGCCCTTTGCGTCGGGACGGCGGCGCTCGGCTCGGGAAGACCCCCCTGCTGGCTTCCCTTGGGCGCGGCGGCGGCCGATCTGGTTCCTCTTCCCCTTCTTCGGCGTGCAGCGGCGGGCAGTGTGCTCCGGATGGTCCGGGCCTGTGTGCGGCCGATCCGGTGGTGCTTCCGTGTGCCCCGTCGCCGATCTTGGCCTTGGGCTGCTCCGTCACCTCCCCCTTCCCCCGGACCGGCTATGGTTGCGGTTCCTCTCGTGGCAAGGTGCCTGCCGGTGACTTCGGAGTCGGCTGGGGGCGCAGATCTGGCCAAAGTTGTGTCTTTTGGTGGCTCTCGCGGTGGTCCGGTGGCAGGACGGCGGTCCTGGCGGTGGGAGGCGCGTATGTCGTGGGCGAATTGCGCGTATGTCGTGGGCGGACTGCGCGTCTCGGTTGCGGGCGCGCAGTCATGGCTGCTTGGGCGGCATGGCTGCGAGTGGTTGGCGGATCGGGGATGTGACAGGGGGATTGAAGCACCGGGGTTCATCACCTGTCCAGTTCTCGCACTGGCCGACGGTGGCGGCATTCGCGGATGTCGTGTTCCTTCTTGTAGGCTCCGTCGTGGTGCTCCCTCTTCCTCGTCTCGCTCCGGGTGAAAACTTGATCTTCGGATCGGACGGTGATGACATTACGTGGTCGTACCCTTCTTGGAGGCATCGTCTTGGAGCCCTCGGTCCGGCGTGGTTCGTCACACACCCCCCCGACGATTTCTCTTGGTGGTCTCCGTCGGCGCTAAGCGGTTCCTTTTTTGCACATCTTGTAGGTGCTTGGTTGTCGTTGTGGATGTGTTTCGTTGCCCGGTTTCCTTGTATCTCGCCTTGGGTATGTGTGGTGTGTGTTTGTATCGATGCTTGGGTTGTAAGTGGTTGTTGCTTTATAATATAAAGCGGGGGAAACCCTTTTTCTTACAAGAACAAGCAGCCGCTTACAAAGAGAATGGATTTTTTTTCAAGAATGGCTTTAAGATACTTTTGAGTAATTTCTAAATACTGTTTTACTACTTGCAAAGTTATTTGAATGGTATGGCACACGACAAAAATTGTTTGAGTGGCAAATTGTTTTTTCGGTTTCTAAGCACATGTTTATTTATTTTATCGGCACGCTCACCGGCCCCAAGAAGCCTGTCTACGCTGCCATGGGCGACACTGGTAGGTCAGAATAGGAATCATGTGCGAGACAGAGACATCATCAATAACCAGTCGATCTGGTCCATGATATCCAGCATCGTATGTCCATAGCGCAAGGCACGCTTTTCAGAAGTAACCTCGCAAGTGCATCGTTGATCAATCGGTATATCAATTTGGCTGCAAGCATATACATTGCCCTTCTAGAATTATACAGACATGGGAGGCCAAATGTGAACCAACAGAGCCATGGGTAAGCACCTGCATGCATAAATATCAGGCCTAGGTGTCCAGAGACATGTGACTTTTTTCCATTGCAACGCATAGGCCTCTTTGCTAGTCAAATATAGAATATCCATGTACTTGCGCATAATTCATGTCCTACCTAATATTAACGTTCAATTAATTTTCTGTCTAATATCAAAGTGCAATTAATTTTCTACCAACTATCAAAATACATTGCACATACAAATTTACTAGTATAATACCTAAAAACACTTTACATAAAATATTTAAAAATTGTTTAATCAAGAATTTACAAAATATCAAATATGTACTGAAAAAATGTTTTTGAAGTATACTAAAAATGTATGACAAAAATATACAATTTGTATGAAAAGAGTTGATCCTTATATTTAAAATGTTAATCAAGTATTTGAAAAATGTCAATCAAGAATTTTAAAAATGTTGAAAGTGTATAAAAAAATATTTCTCATGTATATGACAAATATTTACAAAAAATATGAATATGTATGAAAATAATATTGATCATGTATTAAAAATAATTAAACATGGATAAAAAAATGTCAAACATGTACTTGAAAAATGTTAAACATGTATAAGAAAAAAATTGTGTATGCAAAAAGTTTACAATCTATATAAAAAAGTAGAAATCAAAAAGTATAAATGTGTAAGAAACATGATGATATATGTTAGTTTGAAAAGTGATATTATATAGTGGGATAGTACTTGAAATTTTGTAACGCGTATAAGAGAAATGTTTCTTGTGTATAAGAACAATGTACAATCTGTATGAAAAAAGTAGACATCAGATCATATATCTGGAAAAAATTATGTATTTGAATAATGTACATTGTCTATGAAAGTATGTTTATCGTTACTAAGAAAATCTTCAAGCGTATTTTAAAAAATGTTGACCATATATTCATTTTTTTTTTCAAAACGAGTATTTAAGAACAAATGTACTTCGTGTATTAAAAAATGTTTAGTGTGTAGCAACAAAACGTTTCACATGTAAATTTTGGACTGACAAAAATAGACATGTTTGAATAAAATAGTAACCAATTAAAACCAACAAAAAAAACAAAGAGAAATGAATGAAAGCAATGAAAATGGAAAAAGAAACAAAGGAAAACCAAAGAAAAAAAGAATGAAACTAAATAAAATCAATGAAAACTGAGATGGGAAAAAATGCACCAAAGAAATGGTGGAAAGAAGTAGGAAAAGACAAAATTCCAGTGAAAAACAAGAAAGAAACATAGAAAACAATTTAAAAGGCAAAAGAATAAACAGACAAAAAAATCGAGAAATGCCTTGAGAAACAAAGAGAACTAGAAAAACAGAAAGAAAATAATAATGGAAGAAAACTGGATGTCAACCAGAGAACGACACGCGACGGATCAAGCAAACCAGAAAGAGCGAACGAAAAAAAACAAGAAATGAGGAATAAATATGAGAAATTAGTGGACAGAGTAACTAGATGAACAAATTGAAATGTACGAGGAGTTATTCACCTCCCAATTCGGATGACATTTTGGCCAAGAAAAATTGCGTCAGCATGACAGCGTACTCATTTGCTAATTGGCGCACTTGCTGATGGTAACTCCAATCCTCAGCGTCAGAGCTTGGCATGGCTGCATCATTCTCCGTATCTATGACTATGTTATGCAATATCCAGCAGCCAGAGATTATGTTACCCAGAGTGTCCGGATTGACCGGCCACCATGTCTCCTCTTGCAGGTACTTCCATGTGTTTGAACTTTGAACCTTGCCAGTACATTATTCAGCGTGCATGTTGTGGCTGCGGAGTGTCTCCTATTGAACTCCACCTTGGAGTCAGAGAGCTCTTCTTCCCTGTAAGGCGTGAGTAGCCAGGGGAGAAGAGGGTATTCTACATCACCAATTATGTGTTCCCCGACTTCTGATCCATCTAATGCTATCTTCAGCTTGCTGCCATTCAGCAAATCACCCTTCTTTTCGCAAAAAAAGAAGCAAATCACCCTTCTGGCACTCATTGAAGCGTGAAGAGTCGTGCAAAATGCTCAAGAGGTGCATGCTACCTGTTGATGCCAACCAAATGTTTGTGAACCTCATCTCTGGATCAATGATGACTTGCATTATAACACTGCAATTATTCTCACTGTCGCGGTTTGGTCCAAATGAGATGCAAGTTGTACATATAACACCACAATAGTTATTCATATTGTGGATCTATTCAAACATGGATTTGATCTTATCCATTTTAGTTGAGTCTGGCCAAAGCAAGTGCTGCTTTGCTCGATTGCACATCACAGCAACAAAGCTCTCAGTTACCAACAAGACAATTGACTTGTTCACACTAACAGTCAATCCTATCATCTCCCGTGGCTCACTAGAGTACAACCTTAACAATGGCTACTAGATCTTGTAAAGACAGCTCCCTCCCGTCAACAAAGGTGTAGCATTTCATATCTCCCTCCGATCATGTTACTTGTCGCTCAAACGGATGTATCTAGCCCAGATACATCCGTTTGAGTGACAAGTGATATGGATCAGAGGGGGTAATTCAATTCCGGACTCACCAAGCTGCAGATGTACCTAAAGGTTGTTCTTGTCATTTTGAAGACAGACTCAAATGTCTGCGCATCCTCCAAAGAAAACAAGGTTTCTGCATGAGAAGAAAAGAGTGAATTAATTATACCCTCGAGAACTTTCAAGGCAAGAGCTCTGCTGTGGCAGTGCTAATATGGAACATATATTTAGCAATGTGAGGGAGTGCAGCCAAATCGGAAAATAGCATTCATCAATAATAACCATTACAAAATGATTAGAAGCCAGTCATCTGTTTTCTTACAGAAAAAGGTACTCCCTTCGATCCAAAACAAGTGTCGTGAAATCACGGCACTTATTTTCGATCGGAGGAAGTAGACATTACTACAATGTTTTTGTTGATCTAGTCTGAAAGGATGCATTCAAGAGAATGAGAATAAAGGGAATATATTCAAACTCCAACATATCGATGAAGTTAGATACTAAATCAAGGCAATCCCCTACCCCCGCGTCGCCAGCCCCTGGCGACACGGGGTGCGATCTACTGCGCCGGCCCTAGGCCTCCGCTCCTCTCTCCTTCCTCCTGCCGCCGCCCGAGGCCACGCGAGCGTTGCTTGGCCAGTGACGGCGGCGGCGGGGCCCTCCCCCTCGTGCGGTGGTGGCGATCTCCTGTCGGCGGCGGCGGTTCATGGATCGGCGGTGCACCGGCGGCAAGGAGCAGCGGGCGCCCAGCGGCGAGTGTGACGGCAACGACAGCGCAGGCGCGTTCTCCCCACGGCCTAGGAGCACCTGTGGCGGCGGCCCAGATCGCGGGCCTCGTCCGCGGGCCGGCAGATCTGGAGGACGTCTATAGGCGGGCATGATGGGTCTGACGGCGCCGGTTGAGGCACCGCGGCGGTGCCGTGGCCGGTCAGGCGACAGCGGCTTGGATCCATCGTCCAGTCCCCGGCAGAGATGGCGGCGATCCGTGCACGAGATGCTTGATGGAGGTCCTTCAAACAGATCCGGGTGGAAACTTGCTTTCGGCTTACTGCCAAAGCCGGCGGTGGCGGCGCTATTTTGCGGCATTCCCTTCTTGAAGGCATCGCCGAGGAGAGTTTCAAGGTCACTGTCTGCTACCTCCGGGGGAAACCCTAGATCAGTTGATCGGAAGACGGCGGCGTTCTTATGTCATTCCCCCCTTGGGGGCGTCGTTCTTAGAGGTGTGCACGGGCTCGAGGGACCAGTGGACCGCATCTTAGGTGGAGCGGTGCTTCATCCTACACATTGATGGCGACGGATCTCGACGGTGTGGCGCAGTGCAGATTCGGCGTCCGATGTGCGAGGATGGACTCGCGCAGGAGGACGACGCTGTCTGGCGTCGATGGCAGAGAGACCTGGCACGGTAGATGCAACAGTACAGCTCTGAAGATGGATTGGTGGCAGGTGGCTGCGGTGGCCTCATACCCGGCAGGCGTCCGGGTTGAAGAGTGCGCCGGACTGGTGGGTCCCCATACCCGGCAGGCGTCCTGGTTGGGACCTCAGGTCATAGATGTTAGGTTTGGTTGCGAGGTCTGTTTGGTATTAGGCCCAGACTATCAGCATCCCTACATCAACTGGATAGGAGTAGCGGCAGATGTTGCCTAGACGGTGGCTTTAGTCTTACTGTTGTATGACTTTGTAAGGTCTTATGTGAATAATTAATAAAGTGGATGCATGCATCGTCCAGATGCAGAGGCCGGGGGTCCTCCTCCATTTCTAAAAAAAAAGATAATAAATCAAATAAACAGAGCAAACAAAGAAATTAAGATGAGTGAGCAATGCCAATTTACCTCTATGCATGAAAGCAGCGCTGCTGACATTTGTCTTCAAGTTGCAAGGATTAGTTGTGTACAATGCATACCATTTTCTTGAATTATCTCCTTCATGTGCATATGCCTTGACATGGATGAACTTGTCCCACTCAGGGCCAGATTGTGCCATGGCCATGGAAGCAAGCAGCGCGCCATGAAACGCCTTGGGTTTATACTTCCTATGTATTCTGGGAGTGTTAACATATCGTCATCCTCGAGCATGAGTCCCTAGTGCAGGAACACCTGCCAGCACCTTCAACTTTGGGCAGCGGGTGATGGTAAGCTTCTGCAGTCTGAGGAGATTAGTGATTCTGTCCGAGTGGAAGTTTTCAATCACAGCACAAATCACAACAATTTTTTTTTCTTCAATGCAGCTCGATCAGGGGAGAAATGCTCTCTAGAGAGATAATACCTTCAAAGCCCTTGCCTGGGAAGCAAGGCCAGAAGTAAGGCGCCTCAAATTACATTCAAACAGAATAATCTCAGTCATGGCAGGAAAAGCTTGCACTTGCTCCTCCCACTTCCACAAAAGAAGAAAGCACATGGGGGGCACACGGGTCGCGCAATGCACAGACGGAAGCAGGCACAAACCATAGAAAACCACTAAACAGGTGATTCGTGCCCATTTTAGTTTCCTCGTTGAATTGATATTCCAATCCAATTCAATACAAAGCCCTCCAGTACGTACATCCTGTTAAACATGCTATGGTGCACCCGGCGCATAAGGTAGTTAGGATAGATAGAGATAGATTATTTTCCTTTCTCTCCAAGTTCTATCTCTTCCTTGAATATCTCTTTCTCTCTTATGTAATCTTAACAATGTATGCGCTATGGTTGAGAGGTGCGCCCCAACTCTATATAACACGAACCCATCGGCCTCAACAGGCTAAGACGTTTCCAGCTATCGCACATGGTAGTCAGAGCCATCATTTTTCCATCTAAGCTCCATACGAACTCCATCTAGCCCTAGCCATGTCTTCCTCCTCCGGCGCCTCCCAAACCAGCCTCAGTGGCCAGGTTACCGAGAAGCTGACGCGCACAAACTATGTGCTATGGCGCACGCAAGTCATTCCCCAGCTGCGTGGCGCCGGTGTCTTCGGCTATGTCGACGGCACTCAGCCGGAGCCGGCGAGACTCCTCGTCACGACCACGGTCACCGCCGCGGGCGCGCTCTGGACGATGCTCGCCAACATGTTCTCCTCACAGTCAGCCAGCCGCATCAACAACATCCGAACCTCCCTCATCAACGCGCAGAAGGGCAACCTCTCCGTCGCCTCCTACTTCGCTGCCATGCGCGGCAATGCCGACGAGCTAGCCGCCGCGGGCAAGGCGATCCCCGACGACGAACTCGCCTCCTACATCATCCACGGGCTCGACGCCGACTATCAGCCCCTGGTCTCTGCCCTCGACGCTCGCATCACCGAGGTAACCCTTGATGAGCTCTTTGCCATGCTATCCAACTTCGATCAGCGCATGGCTCACTTCCAAGGACCTGGCGGCGACGGCTTCAAATCTTCTGCCAACATGGCCACTCGCGGGCGGGGCGGCGGCTCCCGATCGCGTGGCTCATCTCGCAACAAGGGCAGGTCTGGCGGCGGCAACCGTATCGCCACACCACCCCAATCTGGTGGCCGCGGTCGCCATGGACGCAGCGCTGGTGGCGGCGGCAGAAACCGCCCGGACGCTCCCCGGTGCCAGATCTGCGGCAAGCCCGGGCACACAGCAAAGGACTGCTGGTATAGGTATGAGGAGGACGACTACGACTCGCAAGATGAGGAGAAAGTCGCTGCGGCGGCCGATGGCTCCTATGGCGTCGACACGAATTGGTACGTCGACAGCGGAGCCACCAACCACATCACCAACGAGCTCGAGAAAGTTACCATGAAGGAGAAATACCGCGGCAAGGATCAAATCCACACTGCCAGCGGAGAAGGTATGAGTATACGTCACTTTGGTCACTCAATATTTCGTACCCCTAATCGCAACATTCATCTTAGAATTTTTTTGCATGTTCCTAGTGCCAACAAAAGTCTTCTTTCTGTCCATAGAATTGCCCTTGACAATCATGTCTTTCTCGAATTTCACCCTTACTTCTTTTTGATCAAGGATCAGGCAACGAGGACAATTCTCTATCGAGGTAGATGCGTTGGCGGCCTCTATCCGTTGATTCCGGAGTTTCGAAGACAAAATAAACAAGCTTGTTGTGCCATCAAGGTTTCATCCACACGTTGGCATGATCATTTAGGACATGCTTCTTTTTCTTTAGTTGCAAGGTTGCTTAGGAAAAATAAGCTCCCGTTTGTTGGTGAGCGTCATAATGAAACAATTTGTGATTCATGTCAGAGAGCTAAAAGTCATCAGTTGCCTTACCCAATTTGTACCGGTATTTCTACCAAACCATTACAGTTGATTTTTTCTGACGTTTGGGGCCCTGCTCCCAGTTTTGTTGGTAGACACAACTATTATGTCAGCTTTATCGATGACTATAGTAAATTCTCTTGGATATATCTCTTAAAGAAACGATCTGATGTGTTTTAAGTTTTCAAAAACTTTCAAGCTCTCGTTGAACGAAAGTTTGACAGCAAAATCATTGCTGTCCAATCCGACTGGGGAGGGGAGTACGAAAAGTTGAACTCCTTCTTCCAGACACTTGGTATCTCACACCACGTGTCATGCCCTCATGCTCACCAGCAAAATGGGTCAGCTAAACGAAAGCATCGGCACATTGTTGAAGTTGGCCTTGCTCTTTTGGCAGGCGCCTCCATGCCTCTTACATTTTGGGATGAAGCGTTTCTCATTGCCGTTCATACCATAAACATGCTACCTAGTCGTGTCATTAATCTTGAAACTCTGGTAGAAAGGCTTCTTCACACCAAACCAGACTATAAGTCTCTTCGTGTCTTTGGGTGTGCTTGTTGGCCAAACCTACGTCCCTACAATAATCGAAAACTCATGTTCCGATCAAAACAGTGTGTGTTCCTTGGCTATAGTGCTCAGCATAAGGGGGTCAAGTGCCTGGATGTCTCCACGGGACTTGTTTACATATCCCGTGATGTAGTCTTTGATGAAACTAAATTTCCTTTCGCTGATCTTCACCCTAATGCCGGCGCACTTCTTCGAGAAGAAATTCTTCTCTTGCCACCTCATCTCACTAGCTTTGATCAAGGGGGACCAAATGTTGATGATCATTTGTTGACTAACTCATCTAATGGCATGCATGAGTCTTGTGTCGATGAAACAGGAGAAAACTACGAAGAAAACGAAGCAAACAGTGAAAATTTTGGGCTATATCCCATGTGTCCCGTGGCAGGAGACAGATCCGCCTCGGGATCGGCAGCGACGCAGGCGATCGGATCCGCCTCGGGATCGCTAACGGCGCAGGAGGTTGGATCCCCCTCGGGATCAGCCACTGCAGAGGCGACAGGCGCAGGCGCAGGCGCACGCGCTTCTGCGCCGGCACGCCGCGACGTCTCTGCGCCTGACACGCGGGCTCCTCCGAGTGGCGCGCGGTACGGTGCCCAACCGGTCACGTACAAGCGGCGGGACTCGGCACGCGCCAGGGAGGACGCGGACGCAGCGGGTCCCCCACGAGCGGTTGGCCGACCAGCGCGCGTGCAGAGGCGCGAGGCTCGGGATTCTCTGCACCAACCGTAGACGCGGCGCTTCAGCCGTTGGCCACAGAAGATCCGGCCAACCCTGTGGGCGCCAAAACTGCTGCCGCGACAGGATCCTCCTCGGGATCAGTTGCAGCTGCAGCTGATGATCCTGTGCAGCTCCCTGGATCCTCTGCGGCTACGGATTCTGCTGCTCCACCATCGCGATGTACACGGCTGCAACAAGGGGTAACTCAACCCATAAATTACAAACATATAACTAAGTATGGTTTGGTCTGTTCCACAGGAGAACCAGATGAGCCCAAAACCCTTAATGCAGCACTTTGTGATGATAAGTGGAAGAAGGCAATGAATGAGGAGTACATGGCACTAAAGAAAAACAAAACATGGCACCTGGTTCCCCCACAGCAAGATAAAAATTTTATTGATTGCAAGTGGGTTTTCAGAATTAAGAGGAGATCTGATGGAACCATTGATCGCTATAAGGCCAGGCTCGTTGCAAAAGGCTTCAAACAGCGATATGGCATAGATTATGAGGATACTTTTAGTCCTGTGGTAAAAGCTGCCACTATTCGTCTTGTCTTGTCTATTGTTGTTTCCAGAGGTTGGAGTCTCAGGCAGCTTGATGTACAGAATGCGTTTCTTCATGGTGTTCCGGAAGAGGATGTGTACATGAAACAACCTCCTGGGTTTGAAAGTAAGAATGCTCCCTCTTATGTGTGCAAGCTTGATAAAGCTCTATATGGATTAAAACAAGCTCCAAGGGCGTGGTACTCTCGTCTCTGTCACAAGATGCAAAAACTTGGATTTGTTCCTTCTAAATCAGACACATCATTATTTATTTATAACAGATCCAATACATGCATATTTGTTCTCATCTATGTTGATGATATTATTGTGGCCAGCTCATCTGACGAAGCAATCAAAGGTCTCTTAAAAGACTTGAGTGCAGAGTTTGCGTTAAAGGATCTTGGAGACTTGCACTTCTTTCTTGGGATTGAGGTAAAGAAGCATCAGAATGGACTTCATCTCTCTCAAGCAAAATATGCAACTGATCTGGTTAAAAGGGCAGGATTGCAAGGTTGTAAACCCTCACTCACTCCATTATCCAGCTCTTGCAGAAGGTAAACCTTTGAGTCAGGAAGATAGCACAAAATATAGAAGCATCGTAGGAGCTCTTCAGTATCTAACTCTTACCAGGCCTGATCTATCTTTTGCTGTCAACAAAGTCTGCCAGTTTTTGCATGCACCTACTAATGTACGTTCACCTGACAGCTGCCAAGCGTATAGTCAGATATGTTAAACATACTCTCAACATAGGTCTAAATTTCAGCAAGTCATCTTCTACCCTTGTCAGTGCCTTTTCTGATTCTGACTGGGTAGGATGCCTGGATGATAGGCGCTCAACAGGTGGTTTTGCAGTCTTTTTTGGGCCTAACTTAATATCATGGTATGCACGCAAACAAACTACTGTATCCAGGTCGAGTACTGAGGCAGAGTACAAAGCATTAACAAATGCTACAACTGAAATCATATGGGTTCAGTCTATGTTGAAAGAGCTTGGGGTGAAGAGTAAACAAGCTCCATGCCTGTGGTGTGACAACCTCGGTGCCACTTGTCTTTCTGCTAATCCTGTGTTCCGTGCCAGAACAAAGCACATAGAGAATAGACATTCATTTTGTCAGAGAGAGAGTTTCTCAAAAGCAACTTGACATTCGGTTTGTGCATTCAAAGGATCAGATTGCAGATGAATTTACAAAGCCTTTGCCCACAAGGAGTTTTGAAGAATTCAAGCATAATCTCAACTTAATGAAGCTATGATTAAGGGAGGGTGTTAAACATGCTATGGTGCACCCGGTGCATAAGGTAGTTAGATAGATAGATAGAGATAGATTATTTTCCTTTCTCTCCAAGTTCTATCTCTTCCTTGAATATCTCTCTCTCTTATGTAATCTCAACAATGTATGCGCTATGGTTGGGAGGTGCGCCCCAACTCTATATAACACGAACCCGTCGGCCTCAACAGGCTAAGACGTTTCCAGCTATCGCACACATCCAAACAAAGCGTAGAAGCTGCAGATCAGCAAACTTGTCGCGCAACGCACCAGCGAATGCATCCATCAATCTCTGAACTGCATGGCGTCGAGCCCTGGGATGGAACTACACCACATCTCGACTAAAGAATTTATTCATCAACTTTGCATCCACAACTGATGGATGAAATTCAGAAATAGTCTCAATGCAGCTACACTGCTTTATCGTCGTTTTACTACTATTGGGAACAAAGATGACTCTGTTTTACTGCCACTGCTCCTCCTCCTCCTCCTCCTCCTACTACTACTACCACGGGAGTTTGCATGAAAAAGTAACACTCGGGATTCGCCTTTCTGTTGTTTTTTCCATTACGAGATTCATCAGAAGTCCAAGACATACATCTGACATGTAAATATACAGGACTGCCTGCCATCATGTTTGAAAAATTCTTCAGTTTGCACCAACTCATTGATGGAGACTACACATAGGCCACATTGCTGTTTTTTCAGCACATGAGTACAGATTACATGACTACATTTGTCTTTCACAAATAGATAGATGACCAAAAAAATTGAACTTCAATTCAGTCTGCAGCATCAATATAAGGCTCCATTGCCACAGCTACTCTGAATTCGTGCATTGAAAAGCTCCAGACTGCAGGATGGAGGGCTTCCCTCTGCCTGATCAAACCAAAGTTTTTGTTGTATCAGATGAACGACCCCACACCACATTTTAACATATATAAAGAATTCCGTTCCGTGCATATATAGTTTAGCTGCTAACTTTATTGTCCAGATCACGCATGCTATTGATTAAATAAACGAACCAAGCAGAGTTTCAGCTAATAGACACTAACGCTTTGCTTAGCGCATTGCCAATATATATCCAAGGGAGTTAATCAGTTAAAGATTATCAATGGGATTAGTGCTATATGGAAAGAACAAACCAAGAAGAGAACAAGACTTGAAGCACATCATGCACAGTAGTACCTAGAATGAAGCTGGAAGACGCGGCAGAAAGAATTTCTTTTAGTTCATGTTCTCTTCCTCTGATGTTCTTGTCTCTGCTTCTTGTTCCTTGTCTTCATCCCCTGAGCCTGATGCGGCTACTTCATGATCCTCCTCTGTGTACACTGGGCCAACTAAACAAGTGAAACAACGGGAGGAAATAAATATGAAAAATTAGCGGACAGAGCAACCAAACAAGGAAATTAAAATGTAGGAGCAGATGTGTTAATTCACCTCCCGATTCAGATGACCTGCTGGTCAAGAAGTGTTGCGACAGCATATCCCTCACCCTGACAGCATCCTCGTTTTCTAACTGGCGCACTTCCTCGCAGTAATTCCCCTCCTTAACGCTCGGCATGGCTGCATCATCCTCCATATCTATGACTATGTTATGCAACATCAAGCAGGCGCAGATCATCTTAGGTAGAGTTTTCAGATCAACTGGCCACCATGGCAGGTACCTCCATGTGTCTTTGAACCTTGCTAGCGCCTTCAGCGCACAGGTTGTAGCTGCGGAGTGTCTCCTATTGAACTCCGTCATGGAATCTGAGAGCACTTCCTGGTAAGGTGTGAGTAGCCACGGGAGAAGCGGGTATCCTGCATCACCAATTATGTATTCCCTGACTTCTGATCCATCTAATGCTGTCTTCAGCTTGCTTCCATTCAGGCAAGCACCTTTCTCACACTCCTCAAAGAGTCCAGACTCGTGCAAAATGCTCAACTGGGTCATGCTATCTGCCAATTCAGACCAAATGTTCAAGAACCTCATCTTTGGATCAACGACGACTTGCATTAGAATGCTATCATACTTCTCATGGCTCCAGTTTGGTCCAAGTGGGATGTGAGTTGTATAGATGACGCCGCAGCAGTTCTGCATATTGTGGATCTTGTCAAACATTGATTTGATCTTATCCATTTCACTGGAGTCTGGCCAGCGCAAGTGGTGGCTTGCTTGCTCGCATATAGCATCAACGAAACTCTCAGTTACCAAGAAGATGATTGACTCATTGACACCAACAGAGGATTCTAAGGTCTCCGGCGGCTCGGTAGAGTACAACCTTCTCAGAGCAATAGCAACTCGATCTTCTAAACACAGTGCCCTCCCATCAACAAAGGTATAGCTGTTCATATCTTTCAGTGATGGCACGTACACCAAGCTGCATATGTAGCTAAAGGTTTTCTTCGTAATTTTGAAGACGGACTCAAATCTCTGTGCATCCTCAAAAGAAGATAAGCTTCCTGCATTAGAAAAAAAAGGAAAAAGTACTTATGCAATCCATAACTTGCAAGGCAAGAGCTTAATGTCTTTTTTTTAGAACCTGAAAGAGCTTAATTGTCACGGTATTAA
The DNA here is from genome assembly GCF_002575655.3 of Aegilops tauschii subsp. strangulata. Lineage (NCBI taxonomy): Eukaryota > Viridiplantae > Streptophyta > Magnoliopsida > Poales > Poaceae > Aegilops > Aegilops tauschii. The sequence continues at coordinate 29,996,188 of NC_053040.3, read as the reverse complement.
CCTAGGGTAACAAGTGAAAATAACAGATATTTAGTGCATCAAGGAGTGCAACCAAATCAGAAAGTAGTCACCGCAAAAAAAATCAGAAAGTAGTATTGGTCAACATGTAGCCATTACAAAAGGATAAAAAGTTGATTGTGTACTGTCCTTGGAGAAAAAATTAGTCATATATTCTTCTTTTACCAGAAAATGAAGAAGGGCTGCATGTATACATTAGAGAAAGAAAAAGAAAGGATTAAACAAAGAATCTGACAAAAGACACGTACAACGCAACCACGTTCAAACTACCGTGGATTAGCTACAAACGTGACTAAGAGACGCGGTGCCAGCCTCTCCCTACTGGTGAATTTCTTTGAAGATGTGGCGCAGAATAGATTGAAGGGAATTGACCTCTTTGTTGAAGACACTGTTTTTTGGCTCCATCCAACATGATCTAGTCATATCTACATCACTACAATTTTTATTGTCCTGCTCTAAATGGGTGTTATCAAAGGGAATGAAGACATACAGAATGCATTTAAATTCCAACATATATATGAACGAAAGGTACAAAATAAAGATAACATGTCAAATAAACAGAATAAAAGGACAAACAAAGATGAAAGAGAAATGCTAATTTACCTCTAGACAGGAAAGAGCGGCTGACATTTGTCTCCAAGTTGTAGGGGGTAGCTGTGTACAAGACATACCATTTCCTTGGATTATCTCCTTCATTTGAGTACGCTTTGACATGCTTAACATGTCTGAACTTGTCCCACTCAGGGCCATATTTTCCTGCAGCTATGGAAGCGAGCAGTGCTAGGCTGCAGTATAGCTCCAAATGCCTTGGGTTTATACCTCCCATGTATTCTGGGATTGTCTCCATCTCTAGATCAACCAGCTTGAGCCTCTGGAGTACAGGAACACCCTCTAGCACCTTCAGCTTTGGGCAGGCTCTGATGGTAAGCTTCTGCAGTCTGGGAAGGTTGGTGACCCTCTCCAGATCAACGTTTACAATAACTTCCAGCTCGACCAGCGACGCAAAGTTCTCCAGAGAGACAAGACCCTGGACATTTTGTATGGATAATTCTTCCAAAGCCTTTGCCTGGGAAGCAAGTCCAGGAGGAAGACACTTCAATTTGCAGTGCTTTAGCATAAGTTCCCGTAAGACCGGAAAGGCTTGCACATGCTCCTCCCACTCCCATTCCTCCCATTGCACCATTCCTATTAAATTCATCTCACGCAATCTCTGAAATGAAGGGTGAGGACTGTGGTGATGGTAGGACAGCATGAATTCAGATCCAACACGCTTGATGGCTGGAGCACGATCGATCTGAAAGAACTCCAAATAAGGGAGATGACACAAGCCATCAGGAAGCTGTGTGCACCAAGCTAGGTCATCGATGAATATAATTCTCAAGCTCTCGAGGGGCACAAAGGATGATGACATCAGCCATCCAGGGGGGCGTTCGCCAAAATATCCTTTGATATAAAGATATTCTAACCTGGGCGGAGGGCAGAGCTCATCAAACACCTTCTTGATTTGTTGTTGCTCTTCCCCAGAGACAATAACCTCCTCTTCAATAAGCCCATCGTCTTCCAATCTACTACCACAGGTTAAGTATAGTCTGGCAAGATACAACTTCTCACAAAGCTTTGCCTTTGATGTGGACGAGGAAGCAATTACATTCTCCAATCCGTCAAGTCCAAGATCCTTGAGCCGAGAAAGAGGACCCAACTCTTCCAAACTGCACCAATCACCATCCATCCTGGCTGGGAACCCACGTAATACCCTCAAATTTGTTAGAGCAGAAAATCCTCTAGGTATGCCATTTATACTTGTTTCAATGAAGTTAAGATATCTTAGCTGCCCTAACTTCAAAATGCTATGTGGAAGTTTAACAAATTGTCTGCATCCTCTAAGGCTAATGTACTGTAAGAACTTCATCTTCCCAATGCTATCTGGCAGACTAGATATATCTGTTTTTTCTAAGGACAAGTACCTCAGGTGCTTGAGTTCATGCAATGATTCAACCAACGCAGCATGTGCAGAATCTATATGCAGAGTCCGCAGACATGGAAAATTTACCAAAGAATCACCGGGCTTCATATTTATGTGGCCAACTGATATAAGTGTTCTCAATGTATTTTGTGCTTCTATAGAGCTCCAGTCCAACCCATCTTCCGATGATTTGCTTTCTATAGATAACCGAAGAAACTTATCTTCCCTAAACTTGTTAACAACATTAGTATCTCCAGCTGCTAGTGCCTCATCTCTCGCCGCAAATTGAGCAAATGATCGTACAACATCATGCATGTTGCAGACAGACCGATTAACGTACTGTGTATCTGGCTCTATAAGGTTCCTCAGTATCAACTCCTTATAGTACTTTTTCCCTAGTTCTTCTAAGTCTTCTGAGGTTCCATGAACAAATCCTTCACTAATCCACATGCCAATGATGTTTTCACTATAGAACAATGCAGTTTTAGGGAGAAGGGAGTAGTATAGAAAACACTGTTTGATGCAAGAATGCAAATCTTCATAGCTTAAATACACTGCATGGTTTAGCTCTTCGGGCATTTCAGATACCGACCATACAGAGTCATCTAGAACCATCTTCCACGCACAATCATTTGTGTCTTTCTGACACAGGAGTCCTCCCATGACTTTGATAGCAAGAGGCAAACCATCACATTTTGCTACAATTTGCAATCCAATTTTTTTGAGCATATCGACTTCACGTTCATCTGTCTCACTTGAGACTATCTATAAAAATGGTTTAAACAAATAAGGTCAAGTACAATAGTGATTTATTAGTGTCTAGTGTTTAGTTTAGTACATATAAGCTCATTAACAAAAGAAAACAAATCAAGGACCTCTTAATGTACTAAGTAAACGGGGTTGCCAAATGAATGAATCGATAACCCGAGACATTGCTATCAACCAGGATACCTAGCAAGTGAGCGATCTAACACCAAACATGCTCATCCAAACATGATGCTAAGTTTCTTTATTTTTATCTAGAATTATTAATCTGTACAAGTCTACCGTCTGTAGTGCTAACCAAATTACACCCTTAATTGCATGGGAGAGTCATGGTAGTCAGCCATACATCTTCCAAAGGTAGTGAAGGATATTACAGTACAAATATCCACACTTAGAAGATGGAGTCATATTTGTTAATCCGTATATGAATACACAACAGCATGCAAAGGGTTTCATCTTTATGTACTCCCTCCGTTCCTAAATATAAGTCTTTTTAGAGATTCGAATATGGACCACATACGAAGCAAAATGGGTGAATCTTCACTCTAAAATACGTCTATATATATCCGTATGTAATCCATATTGAAATCTCTAAAAAGGCTTATATTTAGGAACGGAGGGAGTATGTAGTAACCTTCTTAAGGAAAACTATGAGGGATTGTCCAACGTCGATATGGATCAGAACTCGCATCCACGAAGGCATAAACCTGGTTGTGGCATAGTACAGACATTCTCCCAACCAATTGTTATTCATACAATTTTTGTTCTAGCTCACCAATTTTTGCTAACGAAAATCGAATAATGCTTCATTCTGAGCAATATATTGTTCCATCAATAGAAATATATTTTGTATTAGATTAGCAGATCTTTTGTTTTGGCTGATTAACGTTTTAGAGTAAATTTTGTACCAGATGATTAAACTTTCATTCCAAATAACAAGCAAAAACAAAATGTTCAGCATATGTTCTACTATGCACTGAAAAATGTTCAGCATAAATTGCAAATTAATCTAGTTCATTATCTTTGATTCCACTGTACCTTCTTATTCACATCTTATTCCAAAGTGCAGGCTAGAGAACATCTAATATGTTTGTATATATTGATAGCCATAGTTCACTACCGGAATCCGCCACTTTATCGAAAAAGGGTTTCCGCCCGCTTTGTATTCCAAAGCAACCAACACCGATACAAGGATCGTTGGGGCGAACAGCACATCAAGCCCAAAAGAAAAAGAAGAAGAAATAAATGCCAACAACGGCAGCTCGACAAAGCGCGGATGACCCGCCACCGCTACGCCCACCAGAAACAGACCACCACAACCTGAGGCTCCGAACCACCGCGTACAAAGCAGCACCCCCCAGAAGGAAAGCAACGCCGATGATGCTGCTGCCCAGACATGTCCTAGGGTTTCCCCGGCACACGGAGGGAGGTGGGGGATGGATATCACCGACACCCTCCAGGAAGGAATGGTGGCACCCGCAGGTGTCACCGCATCGGAGCCGAAGACCGGCAAGGATTTCTCCCGCACTCCAACCCCACCGCCCAACGGATCGGAGCCGACTAGCCAGACCACCGCCCACCACCATGCGCCAACGCAGTAGCGCCGCCACCCACGCCGCCTCACTACGAACACCACCACGAGGCCAAGAGGACCGGAGAGAAGCGCACCACGACGGGAGCAGCAACACCGACGCCGAGCGGGAGGGAACCACCTCCACCGCCGTCGTGCGGGAGGCCCGTGCCTCCGGCACCGTCACGGTAGCCATCCGGACGCGGCACCGGGGCATACCGGGCCACCCCTGGCCCAGCCAGGCCCGAAGCGGACCCGTTAAGCCCCGCCGGCCACGATGTAGCAGGCCGGCGTCGGCGCCGCCGCGCCCAGCCACTCTTTGCGTCTCCCCCGCCTCCCAGAAGCCACGCCGGAGACCATCCCCGCCGCCGGCCCGCCCAGGCCCAGATGGGGCCCGAACGGCCTAGATCTGGGCCGAGCGGACGACGCCAGATCACGCCGCCGCGCCGCCCCGGCGTTGGCGGTGGGGCCGCCGCCCAGCTGCTCACCTGCAGCGCGCCACAGAACCCCGCCGCCACGCCAGACCGCTGCCGCCTAAGTGCACCCCCGGAAGCAGCTCCGCCTGCGCCGGAGAGCGACCGGGAGGGGAAGGGCAAGGAGGCCGCTGCCACCAGCAGCCCCGGGGCCAAGCCGGCCGCAGGCGCCGGCGACGGCGGCGGGAAGGAAGGAGGGAGGGGGGGGGGGGGGAGGGGCTGGAGGGAGGAGGGAGGACGCACGGCCGGTCGCCCGCGGGGGGAGGGGGGGGGGGGAGCGACGCGGTCGCGAGATCTTCTCAATTTATTCTGCAACGTTACTCTGAATTCTGAAAGTCTCCACTTTTCCGAGTGCCCGATAGTTTGCCGAGTGGCATGGCTGTTAACGCGCCGTTCCGTCTGGGCCACAATTTTGCTGAGTTCCCCTGTGGGCGGCACTCGGCAAAGATTTGTGTGTTCGCCGAGTGCCCGTGAAAAAGGACTGAGCAAAATAAACTTTGCTGGCAGCTGTGCAGCGGAGTGGTGTTTGCCGAGTGTAGAACTTGGCAAACACATTGCAGAGTTATTTTTTCAGTCTTGGTAGCTGCGGTTTCCATTATTGGTTCGAAAAGTTACTTCAGGCTTTCTAAAATATTGTATTTTGTTCCTATTACAAATATTCCACAATGAGCAACATTTTGTTTCATGGACACAAATTTCGTTCCATATGGAATGAAAGGGAAGGCTAAACCTACTGAACACTGAATCCTAGTCTAATAAGAATGTATGGATCCAGACTTGGTACAAATCGAGGATCCAACAGGGCTTATCCTGTTCCGATCACAGCTGCTGCCAAGCTGTAGGCTATCATCTGCTGGCTTGGGCTTGCGTCTGCTATAGTGTATTCCCCACTTGACAACTTGTGTGAGTAAAAGGTGATGGACAATACGGGCATTCTACTCGCACTCCTCATTTTTGTGCTCAACTCTAAATGTACGTCTATTTGATTTACCTCGGAAAATGATACATGCAGGAATATATATGGGCATGAGGTCTAGTGTTGTGGTAGTGCGGTTGTCCAGTTTTATCAATCCATATTGATTAATAACAAAGCTAGTAATTATTAAGCATGAAACGTGTACAGTGGGTTTTCTCTTATTGCATGATGAGTGCTTACTATCTCTACTGCAAGTTAAGCATGAAGCTAGTAATTATTAAGATGCATGGAGTTTAGTTACTCACCTGTTTCTTGAGCAAGGACCAGGCATCCTCCTCTTCTAATTTTTTCACATGGTGGTGAAGCACAGCTTTCATTCCTTTAGCTACACTTTCAGCTCTTGTAGTGACAAGGACTCGGCTACCTTGAGCCACAGTATTAGCCAAGGGTGTTTCAAGCACATCACCCCATGCTCTATGGCTCCACATATCATCTAGCACCAGGAATAGCTTCTTCTCTGTCAAGGTAGTGGTAAGGATTGGCTGAAGCACAGCCACAGCCTTTTCACCACCGTGTACTCCCCCAGCGAGTGTGATGATTGTCCTGAGCAATTCAACCTTGTCGAAGTCCTGGTTGATGCTCAGCCATATGGTCTTGTCGAACTCGGCCTTGATGGTTTTGTCATTGAAGATCTTCTGGGCAAGAGTGGTCTTACCAATTCCGCCAACACCAACAATGGCGACCACCATAATGTTTGTGTTGCCCTCCTTTTCAGTGAGCATGATCTCGACCAGCTCTCTTGTGTCTTCTTCGATGTTCTCTCCGACTATACCCAACCGGTTGAGCTCCCCTGCTGTCTCACGGCTGGTATTCCTAGAATGAAAGCCGTGGACCTTGCAACCATGATCCTCATAGGAACCAAGATTGATGAAGCTAAAAGCAGCGCTTCGCTCCTTGATGGTGTTGAGCCTCTTGTTGAGCGCCTTGATGCGGGTGCCAATGTCGTGGGCATGGAAGGGATTCCGCATGCAAAAGAGCAAGGGGTTAAAGCACCCAACATCAACAGTGGACGGACCACGCTCGATGGCCTTGAGCTTGCAGAGGTCGAGGATGTCAGCAGCTTCGTACAAGGCGCGCTTGAGCTGGGCCACCATCTCTTGCACACTCTTGTCGGTGATGTTTCTCTTATCAACATCGGTGAGGAAGTTCTTGAGGTCCCTAAGCTTAATGTCCATCTTGTCGATCTCGCCTCCGACTCCAAGTAGCATTTGCAGCTCTTCACTCGCCATCTCCGTCAGCATGTTATGCACGTAGGATGCAAAAGCATCCAGCACCATCGCCATTTTCGCTGCTTTTTGCTGCAACAAAGATAAACCAACATATCATCCCCACCACTCGTTGTAGCTAGTTAAGCTTACCAGCAAAAAAGGAAGGAAAGGGCAGCACTAGAATGCTAACATGATTGATGAATGAGTTATAAGCATGGTTAACAACAAAAATAGGCAAACTTAAGGCACCTAGATAGGTAGATGCAAGCAAAGCCAGCTAAACAGTGGAAACCCAATATTACCTTCAAGATGGATGGATATTGGGATCCTGCTCTGGAGCTACTCGTAAATAGATGGATGGGCGGAGCACTGTGTATATAAGCCAAAGGGAAACTAGCACTCTAATATTATCATGTTAGAAGATTAATGCAACTTGTATGCGCATCTCTGTAATTATACAAACAGGCCATCATGATGTGTTAACCGATCCATCCACATGATATATGTTGGTAGTCGCTACAATTATATGACTCTACATCTAATCTTAACTGATTAATTAATTAGTGGTGCCAGATCCATCAGAAAGTCAAACGTGTCCAGGATACATGCACGCGCACGATACCGTATCGTCTTGTTAGTCTAGATGTCATCGACAGAGCACCATGACAATGGAAGCTGAACAGCACTAGCTTTAATCAAGTATAACATCATGGCATGCACCATGCGGGCATGAATAGTTTTCCTTTCTCTGCAAAAAATTCAATAGGAGAAGATGCTGATCTAGCTTTTAATTAGTTGGTCAATGGTACAACTGACGCCACATCTAATCACTGACCAGTAGTATATTCAGAAGCCAGAAGTCACCGCTCACCAGCCAGTTGGTAGATACCACTGAAAAATATGCATGGCAGGCATATTTCATGCCTTGACATATAGAAGTTTAGAACTTCACTAGAAAAATGCTGAAGTGTTGTTTACTACTACTACTCTTAGCTGTATAAGATATATTGTTTAGGATTCAATTGAGTCAAGTATATACTTGTATGCCATTTTTTGTATGAGCCACTCGCTCCATCAGCAACTGAAAGGTTCATCATTTCAAGTTTTCTTGGAATTTCTTATTTTCGTTTTCCAAATATGAAAGTTGTTGACAGCTAAAAAATTAGTTAAAATACATCCAGATAATAATTTACTATGAGAGATTCACAAAAATGCAAAATGCGCTTCATTAATGACTCACTAGTAGGAAAAGGGCTATAGATGGAATGGCCACTAATGGTGCACCAGACATGTGGTGCGCCACTACTATATAGCAGTGGCGCACCATGTGCTGGTGCGCCATTAGTGTGAAAGACACTAATGGCGCACTAGACACACGGTGCGCCACTAGTAACAAAAATTTTTATTTTATTTTTCCAAACATACTAATGGCGTACCAGGGCACAGTGACTAGTAATGGCGCACCGGCCTCATAGTGCACCACTACTATATTTTTTTTTTTTTGCAAAACTACTAATGGCGCACCAGTGTATAGTGCCCCATTACTAGTTTAAACTAGTAATGGTGCACTGTTCCCCGGTGCGCCATTAGTGTATATTTCATGGACACTTGATCTCGATCCTCCTCCATCTCGATCGCTATCCCACCTCGCCAGATCCGGTCCCCCTCGCCGCCGAGCACCCCCCGCACCCTCTACCCCGCTCCACTGGCTGCCGCCGCCGACCCCCCGCACCCTCCCCCGCTCCACCGCCGCCGACGACCCACCGCACCCTCCCCCGCTCCACCGCCGCCGACGACCCACCGCACCCTCCCCTGCTCCACCGCCGCCGACTACCCACCGCACCCTCCCCGGCCCGCTCCACCGCCGCCGCCGACCCCCCGCACCCTCCCCGGCCCGCTCCACCGTCACAAATGAATGCAACTAAAATTGCAAAAAAAAACAAATTTGATTATATTTTCAAATAAAAAATTTGATGATATTTTAAAATAATAAATTTGATGATATTTTTTCATATTCATAAATATTTTCAAATAACAAATTTGATGATATTTTTTAAAAAATTATTACTGTTTTTGTAAAAAATTATTACTGTTTCATATTCATATTCATTTTCTAAAAATTTATTAGGTGCAACAAAAAATAATAATAATAAAATTACTTATGGCGCACCTCTGGCTGGTGCGCCATTGCTATATAAAAAAAAGATTACTAATGGCGCACCGATCGTGGGTGCGCCATTGCTATGTAAAAAAAACATTCTAATGGCGCACCGCTTCGGGGTGCGCCATTAGTAAGTTTCTCCCCTTAGCTAATTCCTCCCTCTCCCTCGCCAGTTCACCCGCGCGCTCACCTGACCCACGACGCCGCCGCCCCGACCCCCGCCGGACTCCACCCCCGCCGCCCCCACGCCCCCCACCACTGCAGCTCCCCCGCGTCGCCGCCCCCGCGCCCCCCACCATTGCAGCTCCCCCGCGCCGCCGCCCCCGCGTCTTCCACGCGCCAAATCGAGCGGCGGCCAGGTAAATCCCTCCTGACCCGCCGGCGTCCACCTCGACCTCCCTCCTCCCCTCCATTCCCGCCGCCCCACATCTCTTTATGGCTCCGTTTGACGGACTCCTCCACCTCCCCTTCTCTCTGCAGGATCGGACGAACTCCATCATCGAGCAGAACCGGGGCGAGCTCCAGCCCTACCCACCTGCGTCCAGCGCAGGTATGCTCATCCCCTTCCCGCCCCTCCGGCTGCCGGCGTCCGCCCTCCCTCTCCCCTGTCCCCCATCTCTGATTGTTTTCTTTTCCAGTATGAATCTTGCTTTTTGATGGTTTCTTCAACTGCAAGTTCATTGAATTTACAATGTGATTCACTGGTAGTTGTCAATGTGTAGGTTTTGTAGTTGTGCTGATTTTAAAATTGATGTAATTTACATGAAGATTTAACTGTGATAGTAAGCCATGATGAAGAACAATGACTGACCCAAATTGGGAATTCAGTCGACTGGCACCCACCAGTCCTTTTTTGGTATGCAATGGCTCAACATAGCAGAGTGGATGATCCATTGGATTTTCAATCGACAACTACAGGTAGCCTGCTATAGTGGTGGATTTTCTCTAGCCTCGGCAGCAGCAGTCCAACAACAGATTCACCAAATGAGTTCCGATTAGCGGTCCTACCATGTAACTTCTAAATCACTTTAACGGGTGCACATGACTTTCCGATTCAAACTGCGGCTAATAATTGATCAAAGATGATAGAGTAACAACCAGATTGATCCGAATTCAATAACCGTCAGGAAAATTTTACTACATATACAAGAGATTGGAAGGATCTTGCAAGCCCTCCCTCAACACCTGAATACTCTGCACACATCAGCAGTGTACCTTGGTGATTTTACAAGTGGACATCCTCTTTGCAATCAGGTCGGCCGGTCACAGCCCTGTTCGTGGCCATTAACCGGCCTGATTTAAAGCCGCACCCTACGACCGTGTCATCGGTTTGGGACACTTCATGGAGTTTTGCTGCACAATTAACTACGTGTGCTCATCAAAAGCTTAGTAATAGTCATTGCTAGGAACATTAGAATTTGATAAATTGCACGATAGTTGGCATGAGAAAAGGATAACTATGTTACATTCTGACTGAACTGCTTGGTCGCCTTTGTGGTTCAGGGCTGAATGATGTTGGCATATCCAGGTTTTCCTCGTGTGAAGCCGCTAGCAGATCAGTCTACATCCATCAACTTAGAGGGCTGCTATGCAGTTGTGTTTAGTGAAGTAGTTAGTGTACTGTACTTGCAATAGTTTGCTTGGTCTTTCTTTGGTTTCAATTAAGTTATTGTCAGATTTTCCTCTCCATTGCTCTGAGTGGTGCTTGTGTTTCTACTTGCAGAAATGTACCATGAGTGGTACAATCTAATTTACTACTGCTGCTATATACATCAATGCTTTACTACTAGCCCATGAGTGGTGCTTGTGTTTCTACTTGCAGAAATGTACTACTTGGGAATTTTGTCAACTTGTGATGCTGCTGCTGTACCCCGAGAGGCCCTTGAGTTTGCCGAAATGTCGATTAACTTCCGTTCCGGCAAATTCGGGTACTCCATATGTCCTATTTTCAGCAAAGGTCATGCTGAAATTTTCCGTGAATTTTAGCATGACTTTGGTAAAAATAGGACATATGGGGCACTTGCGACTAATGCATGGGCCGGGGTATCTTAGTACTTAATTAAGTAGGATCAACTGCCTCTTGTGTTATACATATAGAAGTGTGATATCTACTCATAGTTATTACTAATGTCAGTTGCTCATCATCGATAAACCCTAATCTGGTAGGATGACCTACTAAAAAAGCCCATACCACATATTCTATTTGGATGGCCCTGCTAACCCTTGACCATAAATACTTGAGATGGATGTAGCGGGCTTAAAGAAAGAAATGTTAGGCCAACTCCACTGGGCCTGGCTGAAAATGCACAAGTGTGCATGACTAACAATATTCTATTGTAAAGCTAAACATGAAAGAGGAACCACTCATCCTAACCATTAGCTCTCAAAATTACCACTTCACTTCTTACTACTGAAAATCTTAGACCATCTCCATTCACCAATTGCTCAAACCAGTTCGAAGGGCGTGTTTTCACCACACTGTGGATTATCTTATTGGACCCAACAGAGATGATGTAGTTTTGAATTATGAACATAGGAAATGTCGTCATCGGACGACGAAAGTCTCCCGGGGGAGTGCGATTTGTGCCACGACGGTCGAGGTCTGTGCGACAGGCCTCACCTGGACGATGATCGGCGCTTCAGCATTAAGCTCGAGGAGACCTTCGAAGTTGAAACGGTGCGCAACGACGACAAGTGTTTTTTTCATAATTAAGCATGTCTTCAACTATTTCAACGTGTAATTTCATCTTTTACAATTCGAGTATAGTTTATCCCATGCCATGCAAGACGCTATGTCTTCGAGAGGATGGATTTTGAAGATCATGAAAATTTTGAAACGAAGAAAATTCACCTAAGGACACATCATGATGTGGATTTTGAAGTAAATCTGTATAATGCTGAGAGCGTAACCCATTTTGGTTGCAAAAACTTGGAAGCATTTTGCAAGATGTATAGTTTTGATGAGGGTATGCTTGTCACCATGGATCTTGGTGATCCTGACATCGACCAAGACAATATGGACATTTGGGTCCTTGTTGATACGCCTCCAATTCCACCGCTATGTGAGTTTCTCAAACATAGTTAATTATTAACTAATTTATATTGTTTATTTCAAAATAGTTGACAATTTATTTCCATTGACAGCTTATTTTGATTGTTCAAAAAATGTGCAGAACATGATAGACAAAACCCACTACACCGATGGCTCCGAGTTAACTTATCAGGAGAAAAATCATCTGGTCGGATTTTGTACTGATCTTAAGAATTACAATATCTACAATCAAACTCCTCAACATTATGGTCAATACTTGCCACTAGTGCACGTGTTGAACTACGGTAACTACCATGGAGATACCCTGGTAAGATTTTTTACTATTACGACATCCGTGCATCTTTTGCATACTTCTACAACTAGTACATCATTGCTAACTATGAAGTTATTACTATGTTTTTCAACAGAGAATCCCAGAGGATTGTGTGCCTCATTTGATGTATCAGAATGGCAACCTTCATGTTTTGAACTTATATCCAGGTCATCCTACGAATCTCAACTGTTCATACCGGATTTCTAGAAGAAGTGGAGACATGCTAATCAGAGAATGGAAAAAATGTATGGACAGTCGTAAGGAGGTTCTTGGAAGCAAAAGGAAGCGCCGCGCAAGAATTGGGGACAGGATGATCTCCATTCTCCATAATGGAGAGTCAGGGTCTATATTGTTTTATGCTATTTTACCTTAAATATGGTATTTAGGTCCTGCCTAATACTGATGATCATGTGCTAAGAACAATTAAGTAGGGTTGGTTCGATGACTATCAGGATGATGATCGTATGACTTGTTATTAATAACGAGTAGAAGTTGTATGATGATGATTAGTAGGACTTGTTAGGATTAGTATTACTTTCGACAAACTCGCTACTCGCGGTCTCGAGACTTGTAATGTTCTATCTTTGTTCGGTCTTTTGAATTCGGAGACTAATATGATGAATTGTATTCAGAGACTAATCTTCTATTGTATTCGATGAATCTGCTATTGCTGTGTGGTGCTGTTTATATTCTGTCCAATAATATATTTTGTAATCTGTGCAAATATCAGAAAAGAAAAAAAATCCCTAATATACATACTAATGGCGCATCACCCCAACGTGCGCCATTAGTATGCCAAAGGATACTAATGGCGCATCACCCCGCAGTGCGCCATTAGTATGGCAAAGCACATGGGTAAATATGCCCTCCCGGGAGGCATACTAATGGCGAACCGTGGCCTATACTAATGGCGCACTGCCTGATGCGCCATTAGTATACCAGATAGTAATGGCGCACCAGTGGTGCGCCATTAGTAAAAAAATACTAGTGGCGTGGTACTAGTGGCGCACCAGTAGTGCAAAACTGGTGCGCCACTAATAGGCCTTTTCCTAGTAATGACTATCAAATTTGGTATATTTATTCATGACGTCTGTAAATATGCTATTCTACTCTTACGTGCTGGACATTTGTTTGTTATGGTTCTGAAAAATATGAACCTAATGCCATGCAAATGATAAACCTGGTCCACAGAAAAAAATGAATAACTTGCTTACATATAAAAATGGAAGACTTGTAGCAAATAATGATGGGAGCAAGTGGTGCAGTTTACTCTGAAAATGCCTGTTTGTTCAGAAACAGGAAAAAGGGAATAACTTGTTCAAATATAGAAATGGAAGACTTGTGGCCATAACCAAAAGAGCCGTCGTGATTCGGTTTCGTGGTTTTATACTAGCCTAACTTGCTGCAGAACGCCTTACCATAATATATAAAGGCATTTCTGTGGGCGCCCATTGCTTGCTCATAGAAGGTAGTACTCCATGCATGAATTTGAATGAAGAAGCAAAGAAAACATATGCATTCACGGAACCTAGACAACCCCCATGATTTGAGATACAAGCCTAATAGCCTTGGAGACATTGCTATCAAGCTTGGTTAATTAGCACTAACTGTCGACATCTTCTACCTGCCTCCCACTTGGAGGAGTAGGAGAAGGTGTATGCTGTATAGAGACTGCAACGAAAACAATATTTCTTTTCAAAGAGATTAAGCTGTGAGAATATTAGACACAAAAGACAACTAGAAAGCAGAGGATGCTAGAGAAAAATAGCCTCTGCATTAGAGGAATGCCAGCTAGAGAGAAATTATCCATTTCTGAGCACAGGCTCATCTATGGTGAACAATAAATTCAAAAAAAAACTAAAAATATTCAAAAAAACAGATTTTTTTTTTTGCATGGAAGATGCTCTGGCGCATGAGGTCCGCTCCAAATTTCAGCTTATTTGGACGCAAAAAAGACAAATTGGGTCAGAACTGTACATGTACAATAAATTGTTTGACTGACCTCAAATTTGTCTTTTTTTGCCAAGAGCTACTCAGATGTCCAAATGAGCTAAAATTTGGAGCGGACCTCACGCACCGAAGCATAATCTCGGAATCGATCCACAACCTCCTTCTACATAGGCATAATTTCGATCCCATATGATTTTACTGCTGCCAATATATGCTTTTTACTTTGTACAACTGTTGGTTTTGACTGTGTGCATCCTAACTATGCAGAGAAGCCCTAGCAATGCAGCAAGAGACTACCCTATTTGCTGAAAAAACGACGATGTAGGGTGGATGCGTTAAGAGTATATGTAGTTCCCATATGTGAGTTATGCAAACTGGAGTAGTCTCTATATAACAACACTTGTCTTTGCCAAAAAGATTGATGACTGAAATTATGAAATGTTGAATTCAATTCATGCTGCAGCATCAAAGTAGTCTCTTGCTGCATTGCCAGGGCTTCTCTGCATTCATGCATTTTAGAGCCCCAACCAGCAGGACTCAGCAACGGCGACGCTTTGCGCCATTCTCCCTCCCGCGGGCGTCGTCGTAGAGATTAGGTGTCCTAGGATGTGTTGTGGTGTTGTATTCAGTCCTCCCTGTATTCTTTTTCGGCAACATAGTCACGTGCGTTTGTGTTGTAGGGTTATCCTGGGGTCTGCTTTTTAAGACGGCTACCTCACTACCTTGTATCGTTCGGCCATGCACTGGTTTGTGTTTTATCTATAAAGCGGGGCGTATGCCTGTTTCTTGAACCAGCAGGGTGAAAGTTTTCCCTCACACCTGACCAGATAAAGGTTTTTAGTTGCATCAGACACATGACCACACACCAGGGTTAACCATATCAAGATTTTCCATTTCCATTTCCATGCACAGCATATAAAGCTGCTTAACTTTATTCTGCAAATCATGAATGCTATTAAATGAACCATTAGTTGCACAAATTGCCGAATTTATAGTTTTTCTTTGGCTTAGTTGAAGAAATTGCTCACTAAGATAACCTGGCTAAGAGATAAAACCTTGATCATGTTAGATGTGTATAGTTCCTTTTCGGTATATCCCCATTGTATAAGGGGTTTCTTGCACTTTATCTCACATGTATATGTAATGGCCTTTGGCCCTCAGTGAATACTAGTTGCTGTTTATCCAACATGGTATCAGATGTTAGGTTCCCCTCTCTCCCGCACGCTGCAACTCCGTGCTAGCTCCTCCCCCGATCCGCCCACTGCCAGGTCCGGCTCTCCTCGCCGCGGATCCAGCCGTCCCGGCTCTCCTCGCCGCGGATCCGGCCGCCCTGGCCTGCTCCGCTGCCCGGCTCAGCCCAGCTGTCACCGCCTCCTACCGGCGGGCCGCCGTCGCCCCCCTGCTCTGCTTCGCCTTCTGTGCCTCATATTTGCCCGGGGCCGGCCGTCGCTCGGCCGCTAGCTCACTCCGCCCGGCCGCCGCCTCATCTGGCTTGCTCCGTTGCTACTTTGTTCGGCTGCGGAAGCTGCTGCTTTGCTACGCGCGGGGGCGTGAGCTGCCGACAACCACCCCAAGCCGCCCGCTTTGCTCACTAGTAGAAAACAGGGCTTTGGTTCGGGCCTGGCCAGCCCATTAGTCCCGGTTCAGTCACGAATAGGGACCCATGGGGGGCGTACGTCCCGGTTCGTGAGCCCAGGGGGCCGGCCGGGGCCTCGTGGGTATTGGTCCCGGTTCGTCTGGACCCATTTGTCCCGGTTCCTGGCACGAACCGGGACCAATGGGCCTCGCTCCTGGCCCACATCCATTGGTCCCGGTTCGTGGCTCGAACCGGGACAGAAGGCGGGGCTTTAGTCCCGGTTCCAGCCACGAACCGGGACAAATGAGTTGCCTGTATATACCCCATCGCCGCAGCAGAGCACTCCACAGTGCTCTGTTTTTTCTGGCCGGCGAGGGGAGGGCATTTAGGTGCTCTAGCTCACCTCCTATGCACATGAGGTGTTCGAAATGCCCGAGCCACACTAGTTAAGCTTTCTCCTCTCGAAGCTCGACCTCCAAGCTCCATTTTCCCCGAGATTTGCATAGGTTTAGCGGTCCGTCACGTCCCGTCCCCATCTTCACCGCCGTCGATCGCCCGCGCCGATCTCGTCGCCGGCACCACCGTGGTGAGCCTCTTGTTCTTATCTTCTTTCTGAAAGAAAAAATATTCTTATTTTAGATAGATACTTGTCTAATTTTCTTACTTTTATTATTGCTTGTTACTCCCTCCGTTCCTTTATATAAGGTGTATTTATTTTTTCAAAAGTCAAACGAGTGCAAGTTTGACCAAGTTTTTAGAAAAATACATAGATATTAACAATATGAAATTTATATCATTTGATCGATCATGAAAGGTAGCTTCATATTTTATCTATTAGGTATTGCAGATGTTTCTATTTTGTTCTATAATCTTGGTCAAACTTTCAAATGGTTGACTTGCACGGAAACCAATACACCTTATATTCTGGAACGGAGGGAGTATTATATAGTGCGATGGTTTTGGTATCAGCCCCCGTCAGCCCTCGTCCTGTCTATGATTCGGATGTGGTATATATTATCTTTTTATAACTATTTGGTTCATTTATTGTTTATGACAATTATGCCGAGCAATGTGACATAGATTTTATTTATGTAGGAGGTAGTTGAACCGGAAATTCCGACCGACCCTATTGTCGAGAGGTTAAATTTAGTTGAAGAAGAAAACAATTACTTGAAGGGAAAAAAATTGAGGAGGAGAAAATGATATTGGAGTTGCATGTTGCGGATGTCGTCGATAATCACAAGATCAAGATGGATGCAATGCGGTTGAAGATTAGAAATATTAGAAAATATGCCATTCATACCGAGGCTTGGTATCATTATGCCGTTGGATCAATTGTTACCTTGGTTGTTGCATTGAAATGTTTTGCATAGTTTCAATGTATGGTTTAACTAGATGCTCTGGAGAGCTATATGTTGTTCAATAAGAACTATGTATGTACTTTGTTTTTAATGTGATCATGAACTTCTATTAATTTGGTCACTTATCTATCCATGTGAATCTGTAATGGTTTTTGACACACATGAGTTTCCGTATGAAACCTTGATACTTCGAAAGAGATTGTCCATTTTGTACACGAAGTGCATTTAGTTTTTGCCGTAACCATCTCAACTTTTTTGCACATGCTATGTGGGTGAAATGATGATACCATGCCAACTTTCAACCTTTTCAGAGTTCATTTGAAATGCTATTGAATTTCAGGGTTTTATAGCTCAGTAAATGCATGAAAAATAACAAATGAAGTCAGAAAGGGTTGAATATTGATGATGTGGCTTTGAATGGTGCCTTTTGAACACACAAAAATTCTGAAGTTCAAATAAATTCAAAAAAATGAAATCCCTTTTATCATAGATGAGTTTCCGTATGAAACCTTGATACTTCGAAAGAGATTGTCCGTTTTGTACACTAAGTGCATCTAGTTCTTGTCGTAACCCTCTCAACTTTTTTCACATGCTATGTGGGTGAAATGATGATACCATGCCAACTTTCAACCTTTTCAGAGTTCATTTGAAATGCTATTGAATTTCAGGGTCTTATAGCTCAAAAAATCATTAAATGCATGAAAAATAACAAATGAAGTCAGAAAGGGTTGAAAATTGATGATGTGGCTTTGAATGGTGCATTTTGAACACACAAAAAGTCTGGAGTTCAAATAAGTTCAATAAAATGAAATCCCTTTATAACAGATTAGTTTCCGTATGAAACCCTCATACTTCGAAAGAGATTGCCCGTTTTGTACACAAAGTGCATCTAGTTTTTGCCGTAACCCTCTCAACTTTTTTGCACATGCTATGTGCGTGAAATGATGATACCATGCCAACTTTTAACCTTTTCAGAGTTCATTATCATAAAATAATTATCAAAGTATATTCTGTTCAAAATATTAAAAGCAAAAAAAAATTAGAAAAAACTTTTTTTGTTAGAAACTTTAATAGCAAAAAGAATTATCATAAAATAAAATAAATAAGTAGAAACAAAATAAAATAAATAAGTAGAAACAAAAAAAACTTTAATAAATAAGTAGAAGCAAAATAAAATAAAATAAACTTTAATAAAATAAGTAGGTAGAAACAAAATAAAATAAATAAAAATAGCAACAGTAAGTATTTTGTTGAAAGTAGAAATAAAATAAAAAAATAAGCAACAAAGAAAACAAAAAAACTAGAAAAAAAATAAAAAAATTCCACCTACTGGGCCACCACGGCGTGAATACGAGTAGGAACCCAGCTAGTTGGGCCAGGATTCAGGCCCGCGGAACGCCCAACATGCCCATAGGCATAGCAGTGTCATATTAGGCCCATAGGCCTGCAGTTCAGAGGAGTTCGAGAGGGAAGAGGCAGCGGAACTTATAAACAGGTGCAGGGCGCTCTCAACTAGCGAGGTGGGACTAAACTCCCACCACCACGCAGCTGTGCAAGGCCATTGGTCCCGGTTGGTGGCACGAACCGGGACCAATGCAACCCTTTGGTCCCGGTCCATGGCACCAACCGGGACCAATGCCCCCCCTTTAGTCCCGGTTGGTGCCACCAACCGGGACCAAAGGCCTCTGCTTCCTGCCCTTTGGGCTGCTAAAAAGAGACCTTTGGTCCCGGTTGGTGGCACCAACCGGGACTAAAGGGGGCATTGGTCCCGGTTGCTGCCATGAATCGGGACTAAAGCCTTTGTTATATAAGCCAGCACTTGTGAAAATTTCGTTTCAGTTCTTCGAACCCTCCGACGACGCCGCCAGGCTGCCCGAGCTCGCCCCGTCGACGCCGTCGCCGCCCGCCCTCTGCCCCGTCGACGCCGCCGCCCCTGCCCTGACCACGCCGCCGTCGGCCCGCCCCGACCACGCCACGCACCCTCGCCGTGCCTCTGCCTCGCCCTGCCCGGCCTGATCGACCACGTCGTCGTCGCCCCTGCACCGACCATGCCGCCGTCGCCGCCCTCTACACCGACGTCGTGCCTCTGCCCCTGCCCCGACCACGCCGCACCTCTCCTTGGTCAGGCCGGCGCCCCCCCCCCTTCTCCTGTCCTCTCCTCCCTGATTTTTTCCACATATATATGATTTTTTTTCAAGATTATAGGTATATGTGTGAGTATATGTATGTGTGTATATCTGATTATATGTCCTTTTTTAGATTTTTTGTTCATATATATGATGATTTGTTTTTTGCATTTATATAAAAATGTATATATGTATGTATGTTCTCTGTGTATATCACTGTTCAAGAAATCTTCCGATTCAGCTCTTGGGGCGACCGATAAAATTATGCCTTATCTTCACCGTTTATCGTTTGGGGTGATTTATCACTCTGAGAAGCGATTTATCGAGAATCTACCGATAAATCAGGCCTATTAATAGCAATGTGTTTGCAAAAACTATGTTCATTTGTGTTTTGTGGACCTTGTTACACAATATGTACCATTGTCCTATTATGTTTGTCATTATATGATGATTCAAAGACTAGGAATCAAGGTAACAATTCTGTCCAATTTTATTTTGGTGTTGAATATAGCATATTTTAGTGTTGGGAACCCGGAATGTGCAAAAAAAAATTCGATTAATAGTCGACCGATAAAATTGATTAATCGGCCGATTTCCGATTAATCTCTAATCCCCAGCTGACGGAGATAGTAACGATAAGCGATATCCTCAACATTGGTGTATATATGTTCATGAATGCAAAAGATAGATTTTTAGAAAAGTTTTATTTATGTATGTTCTCTGATTTGGTACATTTTAGGTTAGTTTCATTTTCAGAAAAGTTATATATATTTAGGAAGAAGGAAGAGAAGGAAGGAAGGAAGAAGAAAAAGTTTTCTAAATGCAAAAGTTACATTTTTAGAAAAAGTTTTGTATATCTAGCTGGGAAGAAGGAAGAAGGAAGAAAAAGAAAAACTTTTATATATGCAAAAGTTACATTTTTAGAAAAGTTTTATCTGGGAAGAAGGAAGAAGGAAGAAGGAGAAAAAGAAGAGGAGAGGAAAAAGGAAAATTAGAAGAGGAAGAAAGAGAAGAAGAAAGGAATAGAGGAGGAGAAGAAAAAATAGAATTATTCTATTTTTTTCTTCTTCTCCTCTATTCCTTTCTTCTTCTCCTCTTTTTTTTCTTCTTTTTTTCTTCGATCTCCTCCTCTATTCCTTTCTTCTTCTCTTCTTTTTTTTCTTCTTCTTCCTCTTCTTATTTTTTATCAGATATGTCGTTGTCGATATACCCCCTCCCCGATAACTTTGACATGAGGGGGGGAGTCGACATACCCCCTCCCCGATAACTTCGACATGAGGGGGGGCGAGGGTCGGGAACTAGGGCAGAGGTCACCGAGGCTCGAGGCTCGTCGAGGGTTCGAGGGGCAAGGGGTCGAGGGTTCGAGGGGCCGAGGGTTCGAGGGTCGTCGAGGGGTTGTGGGTCCAGGATCGCCGAGTGTTGTCGTCGAGGCCACCCCAAACCATTGAAGTGTTGCCGAGGCCACCCCAAACCCTAGAGAAGCGTCGAGGCCACTAATATGATTCCTTGTTGTGATTAGGTAGCTAGGTCTACGTTTGCCACTAATATATCCACCTGCTGTCATGTTTGTATAATAATTGCCACGTTGTAATATTTGCAGAAACAATGGAGCACGGACGAGACAAGGCAGCAGAAGAGGTGTTGGGGGACATAATCTTAGCCGGAGTTGATGTCTTGTCGTATCTTAATGACAATGATTGTCTGGAAGGACAAGGTGAAGAAGCAGGCTACGGTGATCGAACAATGGAGGAGGAAAGACATGATTATGATGGCTCCGGTGACCGAATGCTAGTGCAAGAAGGAGACCGTGATGACGGCTCCGGTGACCGAACAGAGTCCGGCCAGGTATATATATTAATTAAGCCTGTACTGGCTAGCTAATTGATGCATTCATTGTTTTGGTATGTACACATATTAATTAACTCTCGTCTTTCTACTTTTTTCTTGTCCTCCGGATCGAGCACAACTTCGGTAAAGAAACGAGGCCCGAAGAAAAAGTTGCGCTCGGATGAAAGGTTTGAGATCACAGCAATCGCGCGCGATGGCCAACCGATTGAACCCATCCGGACCAAGGAAGCATTTTCTGCTCAGTGCGGGGTTCTTGTTTGGGACAAGATCCCGATCAACATCCACCAATGGTTTAAGCCTAAGAAGGAAGACCCTGAGGTGTCTTATGTCAACGATATGCAGAAAGATGATCTTTGGACCGCGCTGAAGGCAAATTTCACCCTACCGCCAGAGGAGGATCCGGAGAAGCCAGTTAAAGAGCAATTGATCAAGTCTCATGCTCTTAAGGAGATGACAGATCTATTCAGGAGGTGGAAGAATGAGCTAAAAACATCGTTTGTCGACCAAGAAAAGAGACCAGAATTCACCAGCCGGTATGAGAAGATCAGAGATCACTGGCGCGCATTTGTGGCCCACAAGACATCGGACAAGAGTAAGAAGATGTCAGCGACAAACAAGAAAAATGCTGCAAAGAAGCAGCTTCACCATCACACGGGGTTAGGTGGCTACCTCAAAGTCCGGCCGTTGTGGGCCAAGGCTGAGAATCACCTGCTTGATAAAGGGGTCGAACCAGAGACATTGAACTGGCCAGACCGTTGCCGGACTTGGTTCTTCGGGGTTGGCGGGACCTTGGACCCTGTATCAGGGAAGTGCGTTTGGACGAACGACCAACTTAACATATCTGTCAAGAAGCTTCAGCAGTATATCGATCCAGCGCAGTAAGGGACGTTCGTTCCAGACAGAGAGAACGACGAGCTCACAATGGCCCTCGGGAATCCTGAGCACCCTGGACGGACACGAGGCACGCCAGACTCTGTTCTGTGGAAGGATGGGTTTCCGGACGCAGGTGGTTACAAATGCCAGGAGAGGAGGAAGAAAGTGGAGCAGACCCAACTCCAGGCGCTGCACGCAAGGGTACAAGGGCTAGAGGAACGAGAAGCAGTTCGCAGCAAGCGACCTGCCGAAGCTACCCCGCCATCTCAGCGGAGAAGCAGCGTGGCTTCCACCGAGCTGCTTCAGCTGGAGCGTGTCTTCAGGGTTCCTGCTAGCTACCCCGTGGATGGTATCACGGAGTCTCAATATTGCCACCTTATGATGCAATGGCAGAACTTCAAAGTCAAGGTGGCTATCGGCTCTGTTCGACCTCCTGAACCCGACGCAACTTTTCACTGCCGTCCAATTCCAGAAGGATATGATAGGGTGACGGTGGACGAAATAACGGAGGGATTTGAGGACCTCGAGCTTGACCACCCTACCGGTGAAGGGGGGACTCGGCTGGGTTCTGCTCTGAAGACTCCATGCCTATGGCGGAAGGAGCTCATCAACATTCTGAACTGGACGCCTCCACCTCTTGCTCCTCCTCCGGCGAGTCAGGGCACTCCGCCGCCTCCTCCGGCGAGTGATCAGGGCACTCATCCTCCTTCTCCGGCGCGTGGCGGCACTCCGCCTCCTTCTCCGCCTGCGCCGGCGCGCCCGAGCAGCTAGCCTCCTCCTTCTCCGCCTTGTCCGCAAGGGCGGAAGAGACCCGCCGCCGCTCCGGCTGCTCCGGCGCATCGTAGTCCTTCTCCTCCGCCTCATAAAAAAGGAAAGAAGACGGCCGCAGCCGCTCCGTCTGCTCCCGCGTCTAGCAGTACATCCAGAGGCGGGAGGCAATACAGATTCGGTCCATCTCTCAAGTCTCTAGAGAAGTTACCATACGAGATGACCGTGAAGGAAAATAAGAAGATTGTGGAAGCCGAAGTGAGGGACTACTTTCAAGGGGTGAAAGCAAAGAAACATCCACCTCCGGAGGAGAAGATAGATCCGGTGAAAGCAAAGCGCACTATCGATGCCCTGAAGCGACCACCACCTTCTCCGCCGCAATCCAACTATGATCGCATTGTTGAAAGGTCATTTATCGAAGCGGATCGGTCGGGAAGTACTATTAGTGATCGAAGGTTAGCAGAACGACGAGCTGGGAAAAAAATTGCCAAGCTC
The DNA here is from genome assembly GCF_002575655.3 of Aegilops tauschii subsp. strangulata. Lineage (NCBI taxonomy): Eukaryota > Viridiplantae > Streptophyta > Magnoliopsida > Poales > Poaceae > Aegilops > Aegilops tauschii. Next base: position 29,972,692 of record NC_053040.3, on the reverse strand, counting down.
GGCGAACAAGCGAACCAATCGTGCCCCCCGCTCAAGGTGTCTAGCGATATCGTCACTAATCATCCGGAGATTTTTCCCGGTACCAATCTTGGAGATTACCTTCCCGACGATGTACATTATGATTTCTTGGAGGTGGACGAACACAAATACCATTACGGGAAGCCTCTCATCAAAGATGAAAGATCTCTAACAACGATGATGCGAAGATTACATGATTGGTACATGAAAACCTGAAGAGAGTCTGGGGGAAGAATACTTTGACGCTGAGAGTTAAAGAGGAGCATGACCTCGTTGCAATTGAACTGTTGTCTGTTTCATTTGAGGAGTTCTTCCAGTTTTTCAATCAAAAGGCCCTCGATAAATTAACGGTCACTTGCTACTGTCTGTAAGTACTACTTCTGTCATTAAGTCTCTATATATAGCTCAGCTCTTTCATTGCATGTATATATAATTATCCTCACTATATTATGCAGATTGAAGATCGCCGAATTGAAGAAAAGACAAATCGGTGATATTGGGTTCATTAACACAAATCTCATAGATCAATTTACGGTTGAATTTCAGGCCAGAGATACCGAGGCCAACTTGCTACGATCGTTGGTAATAAATCAAAACAAAGATATAATACTCTTTCCTTACAACTTCAAGTGAGTGTTACTGTCTTGTGCATATTTGGTTTCCCTTATTAGTCGAGGTTATAGTAATGTAATTGATGAGTTATGCATGCATGTGCAGGTTCCACTATATTCTCGTAGAGATTAAGCTTGAGCAGGGACTAGTAACTGTCTTAGACTCGAGACGAAAAGATCCCCAGGAGTATGCGGACATGACTGAAATGCTCGAGAAGTAAGTTAAATTGATCATTATCGCACCATATCGGCAACTTTGTTCACTTCCTGATATCAAGTAATTGTTTTCTTTGTCTGGCAGGGTTTGGAAAAAAGTCACCTCAAAAGCTCCGAGACTGCCGAGGAAGCTGCGATTTACACACCCGAAAGTAAGTACTACTAGCTAGTTCTGCGCATCTCCTAGTGATTCAGGAAACACTAGTTTCATCAATACCATTTAGCATGCTTGCTTATCAGTTTGATTGACCTCTATTTCTTGTAAAGTGGTTGTGGCAGGAAGCCATGAATAATTACTGTGGATACTACGTTTGCGAGTCCATCCGCCACACGACCTGTGAGCGGGGCTACTCTAACAAACAATATGAAGTGCGTAAGCAATAATATTCACAATTTTATTTTATTACCACCATTTGTGTTGAGTTTCATTCATTCATATATATGTATTGACCCCCTTCTTCAAATTAGATGTTTCAGATGCGGGATGAACTCCTAGCACCAGATCGCATGCGAGCAATTCAAGAGGAATTGGCGGCATTCTTTCTTGACCACGTGATCGATAAAGATGGAGAATACCATGTGGACCCTGAGTTCATATATAATTAGGAGATTATATTGTAAGAGATCTTATATTGTATATATGTAGCCAGTAGCGTTGGATAGATATACGAAAACTTGTTGTTCGACCAATCTCTCAGAGAAGGAGAGGTCGATATCACTTCTCTCTGTATGCATATGCTCATGACGATCTTCTGTTTCCTTCATTTGCTTACTAGCTAGCGTGTCGAGTCCTCTCTATACGTATAGTACATAGCGTCGACCAAGCACGGAGATAAGAGAGGACACTTCTCTCTATTAATTAGCTAGCTAACACAATATATGAAACACCTAAATTAACCCCCCAAAACCCCCTAAACCCACCCCTTTCAAAAAAACAAAAACCTCAGCTCCTGCCAGCTGCTGACGCGTGGATACCTTTTGGTCTCGGTTGGTGCTACCAACCGGGACCAAAGGCCCTCCTGCCTAGGCTCGCCGTAGCGGCCACGTGGAGGCCCATCTGTCCCGGTTGGTGTAAGAACTGGGACTAAAGGTGTAGGGCTTTAGTACCGACCCTTTAGTCCCGGTTCCCCAACCGGGACAAATGGGCCTTATGAACCGGGACAAATGGCCTTTTTTCTACTAGTGGCTCGAGCCGCTGGCCCTGCTCGCCTCGGTTGCACGCGCGAGGGCGTGAGCGAGCGCTTGATCCAGATCGGGTCCTCTGTCTTAGTTGACTTCCAAAAAAACTGAGACAGAAAGAGGGATATCTCAGTATGTCATCTTCGGGCTATGTGGCTATTCCTCGCTGCTCGGTGATCTTTGATGGCACCAACTATGCTGAGTTCGCCGGTTTCATGCGTATCCATATGCGCGGCCTTCTGCTGTGGAGCGTTCTCTCTGGCGAGGTACCCTGTCCGCCCTGCCCTGTTGCTCCGGTGGCTCCTGTTTTGCCGGTACCGCCGGTGCTTGCTGCTGATGCTTCTCAGGCTGATCGGGATGCAGCCAAGGCTCTTGATGATGCTGCAGTTGATGCTTATGATCAGCAGGTGTCTGCATATTCTGATGCTCTTTCTGTCTACCGGGATGATCTGTCTGCTTACACTCAGTGGTGCAATGATGATGCTCGAGCTGCTGCTGTTCTCACTGCGAGTGTCCTCCCCCGGTTTGCTTCGGAGTTCATGGGCCTCGGCACTGTTGCAGCGATGTGGTCCTATCTTTGTCAGTGCTATCAGCCCTCTGGTGATGCTCTATATCTTTCTGTGATGCGTCAGGAGCATGCTCTTCAGCAGGGTGACTCGTCTGTTGATGAGTTTTATTCACAGTGCTCTGCAATCTAGCGTCAGCTTGACTCGCTGCGGACAGTTGTTTGTGGCACTTGCCGTTGCTGTCAGACTACGCGGTCTGACTTGGAGCTTCAGAGTGTTCATGAGTTCTTATCTCGTCTCCGCTCCGAGTTTGAGCCCCGACGTGCTCACTTGCTTGCCCGTGGTCGTGTTCCTATCTCGGAAGTGCTTGCTGAGCTCCGTGCTGAGGAGACTGCCTTCGCTCTGCTGGGTTACTTGTGGTTCCTTCAGTGTTGGCTGCCCGAGCTCCTATGTCATCTGCTTGCCTCACTGCTCCACCACTCCTGCCTACTCCTTCAGGGGGTGACTCGCCCTCCTTATGCTGAGAAGAGTACGTCGCGCCGTGACACCTTCTGTGGTTACTGCTCCCGGTCAGGTCGCCCAGAGTCTGACTATAGCCAGAAGAAGCGAGACCAGAGGCGCTCCTCTTCCAGCGACACTCCATCGTCTTCCTCGACTCCGTCACTCACTGACCAGGACATTGTACGCCTCAAGCGTCTACTTGCTTCCTCCGGCTCCTCACTCAACAAGCTTCACTTTATCCATGTGCTGATCCTTTGAGATTGCAACTCTACCTAGACCCAATACCTTGCTTTTACCAGTGTCAGCAAATGTGATGTGGCTCTTGTCAGATGGACGTAAGGTTGAGTCCATGAGAAGACTTCGATCACCAGTCATATGATTAGTGCATCCGCTGTCCATAATCCATTCTGAAGACTTTGGTGTCATACCCTACAGTACAGTTAGGGGGATAGGCTTCACCAAGAGTATTGTGAAGCATAAGCATTTGACGGACAAGAGAATTATCAAAGCTCAAATTAAGGTTAGGACAGATAGGATGATTGGCAAGCGATTCAGAAACAGAATGCATAGTAAGTTCATTTGGGCGTATTATCTTGCGTCCCACAAGATGTTTTAGGTCCCCAGCAATAGCATCGGACGCCTTTGATTTCCGGCTGGAGACCTTTCCCTGCAAAAGAGAGTTAAGTCTTCTTAACCACCCACATTTTCAGGGGTGGCTTCGAAGCGATGAGCCTAAGTGCAGCATCTGAGAACTTCGGCTTTGGAGCCCTAGCAAATAGCCTTGCAGAAAGTGAATAATACTCATAAGAATAAGCAGAAAAGTTCTTTGTTCTATGAACATAGCGGTTTGAGGAAACACGCTCATATTCATGGGTCTGAGTATGATTTCCCTGCAAAACATTGACGTTAGGGTGACTCAGATGAGTCATCTGTCTGTATGAAGCCTTTGGGCCAAATGAAGCCTTTGGTCTGGAGTTTGTCTTCTTCCCTTGTGGTGTCATGACGACATTCACAGGAAGATTCTCAAGACACCTTTTAGGCACCCAGATCTTCTTCATAGGTGGTCCATTCCTGCAGTTAGTACCAATATACCTGGCAAACACTTCACCATTCTGATTTTTAAACAATTATAGTTTGCATCAAAGGATTCATCAATGATAACAGGGTTAGCACAAGTGAAACCAGATAAGGTGGATGGGTCCACTGAAGGTCCCTTTGCAGCAACCCATGTAGTTTTGGGGTACTGCTCAGGCTTCCAATAAGAACCATGAACATTCATTTTCCTCTCGAACGCACCACCCTCTTTCCTAGGGTTTCGGTTCAGAATCTGCTTTTTGAGGACATCACATAGTGTCTGATGCCCTTTGAGACTTTTGTACATCCCTGTCTCAAGCAATGTCTTCAACCTAGCATTCTCATCAGCAATAGCAGTGGCATCCTCCGCAGAGGGGTTAGTTACCACATCAACAGTTGAAGATATTGCAACAGTAGCAGCAGTAGAACATTCAGCAACAGAAGTAGCAGTATCACGCTCAAGGCATTTTAGACATGGTGGTTCAAATCCTTCCTGAGCGGAACTGATCTGTTGAGCGCGAAGTGACTCATTCTCTTTTTGAAGATCTTCATGAGCCGCTCTCAATTTCTCAAGTTCTTGCTTCCTTTGAAGATAATCATAGGAAAGCTTTTCATGAGTTGTTGAGAGTGTTTCATGACGACTTTCAAGTTCCTCGTACTTAACATGAAGATTTTTTATGTCTTCAATTAAGGACTGAGATCGGGTCATTTCCACATCCAACAGGTCATCGCTTTTGGCTAACAGTTTTTGAATATGTTCCATAGCTTTCTGTTGTTCAGTTGCAATTTTAGCAAGTGTTTTGTAGCTGGGTTTGGATTCACAATCAGAGTCATCTTCACTTGATGTTTGAAAGTAAGCATCGCGTGAGTTTACCTTGGCATCGCGTGCCATGAAGCAGTAGGTGGGAGCAGAGTCGTCCTTGTCATTGTCATCAACGTTGGTGATGGAGCCATTGTCTTCAGTGTTGAAGATGGACTTGGCAACGTATGCTGTAGCTAGAGCCAGACTTGCAACGCCAGAGTCGGATTCCTCCTCAGACTCCACCTCTGCCTCCTTAGAAGCAGACTCCTCCTCTGAATCCATCTCCTTGCCAACAAAAGCACGAGCCTTGCCAGATGAACTCTTCTTGTGTGATGAAGACATGGAACAAGACTTTGAGGATTTCTTCTTCTTCTTGTCATCAGAATCATATTCTTTGCTCTTCTTCTTCTTCTCATTGTCCCACTGTGGACACTCAGAGATGTAGTGACCAGGTTTCTTGCACTTGTGGCATGTTCTCTTCTTGTGGTCATGGGAGGAAGCTTCATCATTTCTTGAGCTAGATCGTGAAGACTTTCTGAAGCCTTTCATCTTAGTGAACTTCTGGAACTTCTTCACAAGCATAGCAAGCTCCTTTCCAATGTCTTCAGGGTCACCAGAACTACAGTCAGATTCTTCTTCAGATGAGAAAACAGCCTTTGCGTTCAAAGCGCGAGTTCGGCCATAGTTGGGACCATAGATATCTCTTTTCTCAGATAGTTGAACTCATGTGTGTTGAGCCTCTCAAGTATGTCAGCCGGATCGAGTGTCTTGAACTCAGGGCGTTCTTGAATCATCAGGGCTAGGGTGTCAAACGAGCTGTCAAGAGATCTCAGGAGTGTCTTGACGATTTCATGCTTGGTGATCTCAGTGGCGCCGAGAGCATGAAGCTCATTTGTGATGTCAATGAGGCGATCAAACGTGAGCTGGACATTCTCATTGTCATTTCTCTTGAAGCGGTTGAAGAGGTTGCGGAGGACACTGATCCTTTGATCTCTCTGAGTTGAGACGCCTTCATTGACCTTGGAGAGCCAGTCCCAGACTAGCTTCGACGTTTCCAGAGCACTCACACGGCCATACTGTCCTTTGGTCAGATGACCACAGATGATGTTCTTGCAGTAGAATCCAGTTGAACGAACTTCTTGACATTAGCAGGGTGACACCTTCACCAGTCTTAGGAACGCCGTTCTTGACGACATACCACAGATCGACATCAATGGCTTCAAGATGCATGCGCATCTTATTCTTCTAGTAGGGGTAATCAGTGCCATCGAAGACAGGGCACGCAGCGGAGACTTTGATTATCCCTGCAGTCGACATAGCTAAAACTCCAGGTGGTTAAACCGAATCACACAGAACAAGGGAGTACCTTGCTCTGATACCAATTGAAAGTGCTAGTTATCGACTAGAGGGGGGTGAATAGGCGTTTTTTATGAAAGTCTTCAAAACATGGAAGTTTCGAAGACAAACAATAGAAAAGATCCTATTGATATGCAGCGGAAGGTAGACTACACTAGACAAGCCATAGTCGAGTATTTAATAAAGTGAACGCACGAAGACTATTGGCAGCTAGGCAGTAAAGATCAGGATGGAAGATAGTATGAAGCCAATCAGAACAAATAATCACACAGTGAAGTTAAACAGATAATGTAAACATGCAATGACTTCACGAAGACAAACTGTAAGTAAAGGGAAGGAAGAGATAGAACCAGTTGCTTGGTGAGGACAATGATTTGTTGGACCAGTTCCAGTTGCTGTGACAACTGTACGTCTAGTTGGGGAGGCTGAGATTCAACTCAGAAGACCGCATCTTCACCTTATTCCCCTTGAGCTAAGGACACCTAGTCCCCGCCCAATCACTCTGGTAAGTCTTCAAGGTAGACTTCCAAATCTTCACAGACTTCGTTCACCGGCAAGCCACAATGACTCTTGGATGCTCAGAACGCGACGCCTAACCGGCTGGAGGATTCATAGTCCTCAAGTGTAACAAGTCTTCAGGTCACGCGGACAGAAAGACTACAGTGATGCCAAACACTCTTTGGGCTCTGGGTGTTTTGGGCTTTGTCCTCGCAAGGATTTCTCTCTCTCAAAAGCTTCGGAGGTGGGTTGCTCTCAAACGACAAAAGCCGTGCACTAACTCTGAGTAGCCACCAGTTTATGGTGTAGGGGGTGGGCTATTTATAGCTACTAGGCAACCCGACCTGATTTGTCCGAAATGACCCTGGATCACTAAGGAACTGACACGTGTTCCAACGGTCAGATTTCAAACACACGCGACAGCTTGACTTGGGCTACAAGTAAAGCTGACTTATCCGACTCAAGATTTGCTCTCATTGTCTTCGCTCGAAGACATAGGATTTGGTTGAGCATCACTTCAGTCACTCTGACTTTGTTCACTTGGACCCCACTTAACAGTACGGTGGTTCCTATGATTCAACAAAGAAGAAAAGGAAACTACGAAACAACTATGTCTTCGCATTTCACAGTCTTCACGTAAATGTCTTCTCGAATCATAATCTTCGTTGTGAATATCTTCACATACCACCTTTGTCTTCAATGTCTTCACACATTTTTAGGTGTCATCTCCGGTAGGTAAACCGAATTAATGAGGGACTACTACCTGTGTTATCCTGCAATTCTCACAAACACATTAGTCCCTCAACCAGGTTTGTCGTTAATACTCCAAAACCAATTAGGGGTGGCACTAGATGCACTTACAGCCTCCAAGGAGGAAAACGACACCCGCGGGCGCCATCGCTACCAGCACCGGCGAGCCGAGCAGGGATCTCTCCCTGGCCTAAAGTTGAGCAATCCCATAGCCGCCGAATCCGGGATCGAAGATGGGAGGCCAACGCTGGTTGGAATCACCGAGTCATGGGGGTTGGCGGGGCTGCACCTGCCGTCGGAGGGTGGCACCACCTCCACACCCAAGGGCACAAGATCTGGCAAAAGGGGAGGCTTTGAGGCGTAAATGGTAGGGCGGGCGACGAGGCGAACCACGCGGGAGGGTCTTGCCGCGACGGCGTCCAGCAACGCCGGCAAGCACGGACTGGAAGCACGTAGATCCGAGCTGCTGTGGCCTTGACCGTCGGGATCACGGCGAGCCAGGTAGGCTGGAAAGGGCGCAGCTACCCGGTCGCCGGGCTGGAGCAGCCCGATGGAGAACGCCAGCAGAGAGGGACACCGGAGAGACGCGGGCATGTAGCCGCTGGGGCCGAAAGAGCACCAGCAAAGACCCACCGCGAGGGGTCCCGAGCCAGCCACAACCGCGTACACGTCGCCGCCTCCGCACGAGAGCCATCACCGTTGCTTGGCGAGGGGGAGGGCCGCCGGAGACGAGGGGGCTGCCTGCACGAGAGGGCAGGCCGCGAACGCCCCGCAACCGGCCGTCGCCGTAGACTGCAGGCTCGAGCAGCAGCTGGAGTGGGGGCGAGGCCCAAGAATCGCCGAAAAACGATCGGGTCGCGAGCAGAGAGGGAGGCGCGAGGGGAGGGGCGTCCGCGGCGGCCGAGGATGGCGGGGCAGGGGGGCCGCGGCCGGCCGGCGACGCGCGGGGCCAGGCCGCCCCGGGGTGGCCGCAGGGCCGGCTCTATGATTTCGAAGGCCCCGGTGCGAACCCGACCAGTGGGCCCAATAGAGAGAAAAATCCAATTTGATACATGAAAATATAAAATTGCTATAAAATCATAAAACTAATATATTTTTACTAGAATCAAGCATATGTTATTTTCCCTGTCTTTGTTCCAAACCAAGTATCATGGAAGTTACAACGCAGAAAAAACATATTGAAATAGCATGCTAACCTCTAGTGATCATGTGAAACGAGACTTTCGTGCATTTTTTGACGCAAAATCATCAATGAGAGTGTCAGGATCAATACTATCCAGCATATTCTTCTCAATGCAGCACATGGCCAATCCATTCAATCTTTCTTGAGACATCGTTGACCTCAAATAATTTTTCAATAGTTTCAATTTTGAGAAACTCCTTCCAGCTGATGCAACAGTCACAGGTACGGTCAAAAGGATACGATAAGCAATTGAGACATTTAGATAACAATCCGCATCTCTAACAAACTCAAATATCTGATCCGCTGACATGAATGTGTTTGGCAATGTCATCTGCAGTACTTTTAGTTCAGAAACGAAATCATCTAGATCGACATCTGCTGACTTACCATGAGTGAATTTGTTGACAAAATTAGTGCAACATCTTCTTAGATCATTATCACCAAATATGCTCCCAAATGTCTTCAGTTCCTCAAATCTAGTAGTTAGGGAAGCAATTGCAACATCAATCATCACCAAAAAGTATTTAACTCTAAATGATTCCACCTCACTTGCTTGAGTTTCTTCATTCTGGTTATTTTCGTCATTGCCACTAATTTCATCAAACTGTCTTTTTCTAGTAATACGTCTCTTGACAGGAAACAAAGGTTGTACACCCATGTCAATTGCAATAGATCTCGCAATATCCAGACTAGTTGCAAAGCCGTCATTTCTGTACTTCTTAAAATATGAGATGGCACCTTCAATCTGATTAAGAGTAACATCAATGCACACAAACTTAGACTGCAACTTCTTACTCACCATGTTTACAGTGAACAAAATGTCATGCCAAGTAAAAATTCAAATTTCTCAAGTGCGCTAGCCAAAGATTTTGCGTCGCTCTTAGTCTTGGCGTCATCGGTAGAAGTTCTCTTCAATTCCAGTAATGCTTTTCTTAACTCGGGTGCTTGATATCTGATAGCCTGAACACTCTTTATTCGACTCTCCCATCGAGTGTTACACAAAGACTTAACTGTCATTTTTGGAACATGATCAAGCAATAGCTGCCATCTTTTAGTAGAGCTTGAAAACAATATATAAATTCTTTGCACAACACCAAAGAAGGTAACAGCTTTACCGCAAGATTTTGCCATATCACTAAGAGTAAGGTTCAGGCTATGACAAGCGCATGGCATGAATAATGCTCTTGGATTAGTTTCAAGTAGTCTGCTCTGTACCCCTTGGTGTTTTCCCTTCATGTTCGAACCATTGTCATACCCTTGTCCACGAACATCTTTAACATCCAAACCAACAGATTTAAGTGAATCTATTAACACATTATAAAGTCCAAGTCCGGATGTATCATCCACCTTCAAGAACTCCAGAAAAAACTCCTCTATTTTTGTAGTAGTACTTGACATGTTTACGCACCTCACAATTAGAGTCATTTGTTCTTGATGGCTCACGTCAGGTGTACAGTCCAAGATGACAGAGAAATACCTTGCATCCTTAATTATCCTCAACAGAGAATATTTAACAGTGCGACCAAGAAGGGAAATTAACTCATTCTGAATATTATGGCCAAGATAATGATGATGGATTTCACTATTCTTAATGCGCCGAAGATGCTCTTGCATTACAGGATCAAATTCTGCCATCATTTCAATTACTCCCAAAAAATTTCCGTTGTTATCTTGATATAATTTCTCATTCGATCCTCGAAAAGCCAGACTATGTTTAGCAAGAAATTTCACAGCAGCAACAATTCTAATTAAAACAAGTCTCCATCGCTCCTTCTCCCTTGCAATCTCTTGTTGCATGTCTTTATCAATTGTTTCCTTCTTACTTAGCCTCAGCCTTACCTCATTCCAAGTATTCATGTTAGTGATATGCTCAACACTATTCTCATGCAATTTGAGCTTCTCACTAAGATGTCTCCAATCCTTCAATCCCTCGGATGCTAGCAGACTTTTGCTTTTTCCAGATTTAAACAATTTGCAACAAAAGCAGTAGACTTTATTCATGTGTTTGGAGTACACTAACCACCTCCGATCACTGAACTCGCCATTCCTTAACTTTCTTGTGTAGTAATCATATGAAAAATGCCTGCCACTAATTTCATCTTCGGGAAACACAAGATTGTATTCCCTTATAGGTCCTTTTTCAATGAGAATATCTCTTGATTTATTGTCAAGAATATTCCAAGTTCTAGGATCATATATATCAAAAGAAGAACCCTGCTCATCTGCATTTCCAAGATTCTCATGGTCACTAAAATTTTCCGTGTGCTGATCGGCATCATTTTCCGCAGCATTATTTTTCTCGACATGATTTTCCTCAACGGCATTCTTAGTATCATCAGGTTTTTCTTCACCATTTGTGATATATAATTGCTCTGAATTTGTAGCAGCACCGGTCCTCAAGACAAACATATCCATAGCGCCTTCCTGAGATTTAACCAACTTGTCTACTCTTTTCTTGTTGTTTCTTTTCTCACAGCCAGATAGATGTTTTTTAGGTAACATGATTATGCTGCAAGTGAGAAACACGAATACAGTATCAGAGATTGAAGATGTTATGTTTTTAGATGAGAAGTTTCAGAATTGAGACCACCGGAAAATATTCGCCTATAGATTAGGATTTATGAATAGATTGATCTGAGAATTATTACCTTCTGAATGATGATCTTGATCAGTTGATCTCTTCCCCAAATTCTTGCCGATTTGATCCCCAAACTCAGCTCCAGGTTCGGTGCGGTGCGCTGGTGTCGGCGTCAGGCGGCGTGCTGCTGTGTCGATGCGTCTCCCTGGATTCCAGGCGAACGACAGGGCAACGTGCGTTGCCTGGGCTTGGTTGGGCAGGCCCTAGTGGTGGTTGCGTGCTGCTTGCTGGGTGGGCTCAGAGCTACCTGGGCTGGACGTTAGTCATTCTTTTTTTCCACTAATCCGTAATATATAATATATATACTGCATATATACTATGGGCCCCCTTTTAGTCTGGGCCCCGGGCCGTCGCACCTCTCGCACTGGTCCAAAGCTGGCCCTGGGTGGCCGGATCCGCCCCCGCCGAACCAGCAGGGGACGGTGCCGCCGCAGCTGGACGGGGTGGCGTGCGGAGTGTCGGGGGGCGTTGGGGGTGCGAGGGCCTAGATCCGCCCCGCCGCCACCTTCCGGCGACGGCAATGCGGGGTAGGCCGGCGGCTGGGACTCCTTGCGGCGCCCCCCGTGTCGCCAGAGGAGGGCGGCGCGCGGGGAGGGGGGGGGGGGGGGGAATCAGGCGTGGGTGTGCTAGCTCAAAATGTGTTTCACCTAATAAGCATGTTTTTATTGGAAAGTGAGAAATGGTTTGAGCACGATAGCGTCACAGCATGCCAGCACCCAGGGCAGGGTAGGGTAGGAGAGAATGGATTTCGTGTGCCTGCCGCACCTGAACTCAACGGCGCGTAGTGAGTAGAGTAGAATTTCCCAAGAAAGAAATGTGTTCAGCCTAATGAACATATCAATTGTTGGAAATGATAAAAAAAAGTGCGGCAAGGAAAGAAAGAAATGTGTGCAGCCCAATAAACATGTTGATTATTGCACAATACAAAAAACAGCATGTGTTTGCATTCAAGTATATAAAAATGTATTAGAAAACCGTAGGTACGTATCAGCAAGGTATATCGACAATTTCAGCCTATAGGAAGAAAAACCACACCAAAATTAAATTTCTTGTACTAAACTGGAAAATACGGGCGGACCGGAGTGAAAAGATCCAAACACTGCCGTTGCATGCGAGGGTCCCAGTCCACATCGGCGTCTTTTAGCGACAATAAATTCACGCGATCTATCAAATCATGCTCCCAGCCTGCCGGTTCACAGAACATTATCTAGCGCCATGTGCGTATTGCGTTGGAGAGTTTTTCCACTCAGGTTTCCAGTCCATTGTTTTTATATTTCAATTGGATTTCCTATTAAAACACTTCTTCAAATTTTTTAAAATATTGAAGATTTTTTTGTGAATTAAAAAACTATTCAAAAAGTTATTAAAACATTTATTAATTTATTAAACAATGATTATAAATTTAAAAATTATTCACGGGTTCTAAATAATGTTAATGAATTCTAAAAAATGTTCATATTTAAAATAATCATATTTTTTGTAAAAAGTCTTCATAAGTTTTAAAGATGTACATGGATTTTAAATAATTTCACTATTTTAAAAAAATGTTTAAGTTTTTTAAAAGTATTCATGATTTTGAAGAAAACATTCATGAAGTTGGAAAACGATCATGGATTTGTTTTTATGATTTAAAAAGCATTCATGGTTTTGAAGAAAACATTCATGAAGTTGGAAAACAATCATGGATTTAAATTATGTTTCTAAATTTCAAGAAATATTCACGAATTAAAAAAGAAAAAGAAAATGCATATGTTTGAGCGACAAGTAATATGGATTAGAGGGAGTAGTGTATTTTTGTGTGGATTAAAAAATCCAACAACACTAGAACTAAACTGGTTGATCTATATATGTGCAGGAGCTAGCTGCTTTTCTTCATGGGGAATTCTATGTAGGTACTTGGAGATGTTAATTAGGATTTTAGCTGGGAAGATCTGCTCTAGCATTGAGCAGAGGTGCTACCAACACTACTAATCTTATATTATGACTTTTAAGAGTCAGTAAAACAGTTTATCACTGTACTAGCCTACTCCTTCAGGCCACTTCCTTTGCAGGAGAAAAAGATTAATTTAGTTAAGTTAAACCGAGGAGAGACAAGAGAGAGTGTTCTTTTATGTTGCCCTACACATGGCATGCATAGAGATTAAACAAAAAAAAAATCACTTATCCCCCCTCAGCAGGAAGATGCGTATGTGTTAGGCTGCCTAAGTTGACCTTGTTAACCTCTGCTAATCATTCGGTCGACAGCGGACGTCCAGTGGCTATTGCTGCCTTTGATCCTACAGCTGGGTGAAAATTAATGCAACTGAAACTCATGGATAATCAAAACAATGAAATTTAGTAGTACTACATACAGTTTAACACTGCCCTAGCCTACTCCTTCAGTTCATACATCTGACTGACTCTTGAGATTGTGATTCGATTTTCGGAATTGATAATCACCGTAGTCAGGAAGCAATTCGGCATCACTTGGGTTTCATCGACAAGTGGGGATATATATTTTCACTCAGAAAAATCCCAAATTTGTGGAGCTTGACCATCCTATATGGAGGACAGCTTGACTAGTTACGTGCCTTGTGCAGGTGTACATCTTCTGCCAAAAGTCTCCAACTCGTCTTTTTTCCTAGATTTTGATTTCTGGAGTCAAACTAAAGCAACAATCCTCCATCCTCCACCTGTCTGCAACCAATCAACAAGCCAAAAGAACAGATGACTCTGTTTAATCACTACCAAAGTTTGAAGGCTGATCTTAGGAAGAATTGACTTAAGATACCAATCTTGGATTCTTTACTTTTTCTCATACCAGTTAATTGGTACACCCTCCATCCCACAATATAAGATCGATTTTCAAGCCAAGCTAGCTTGAAAAACGATCTTATATTGTGGAACGAGCTTCTTTCATCACATCATTTTGCAACGGAGAAAAAAGAACATAATAAAGTTTCTGAATGACTCAAACGGCAACAGGATCGAAGGTAATGACCAGTTAGCATCTCTGATACAGGGTTACTTTGAGGGACTGTTCACCTCAGAAGTCCTAGCTCCCGACCCTGGGCTACTGGGGTCAAATGGGCCTCGTTACGTCTGGACAAGTTGATTACTTCTACATGAGAATTGACATCACAGTTCGAACCAACAAGCCAAGTAAGAAAGATGGCTCTGTTTTGCTGGAGTTGCTAAGATGAAGGTACTTTTCTCGTATCAATCAATTAATTTGCAGTAGTAAATACTGTCATGCTCTGGTCTTTATGGAAACATCCCAATGGCATACATTTCCGAAAACCACTTGGTTGGGATGCAGGTTATACGGCGGAAGCTGTTCCACATGTAATAAGATGGAGGCTGCTGTGCCCCAACAAGAGAAAGCTGCTGCTGGGACGATGTGTCACCGAAGCTGGAGCCAAAGACGGTGGGGCAGGTGCGACTGAGATGGTGCTGAAGATGCGCAAGATATAGGGCTATCCTAGATGATTATTCCGAGCTCTGAGTCATGCTTGACAGAAACTTTTTCTGCCTGAGCTGTATGACTGACAGAGAGTTGTGGCTGGTGTTGCTTTAGCAGAGATACTGGGTTGCTTGGCAATTCAGAGAAACGGTGTTGTAACAATGATGTAAACTGCTATCTCATACCAAGTAATGGAACTGGGGCTACGGCACTCTTGCTCTGTCATTACGGAACTCATCACAAGGTCTTGCACTGAATAAGGCTACCCGCCATTACGTTTGCAAATTCTTCAGTTTGCATCAACTGATGGATGGAAACCACAGATGATGTCCAAACAGCTAGCCACATTGTCAGTTAAAGCTGCTAACTTTACTTTTGTATCAGAATACAATGCTATTAAATGAACTATACAAGAGTTTCAGCTACTAGATACTAGTGTTCTGCTTAACACATTGCTAGTAGTTTGATATTACCGGAATTGAGGGAATAACAAGACTTTAAACACCGCATGTGCCAAGAATGAAGCAGCAAAATGTACCTAACATTGCCTCTCTTCCTCTGCTGATTTTGTCTCTGCTTCTTGTTCCTTGTTTTCGTCCCCTGAGCCTGTTGCAGCTAGTTCATGGTCCTCCTCTGCATCCACTGTGCCGACTAAACAGATGAAGGATGGAAACAGCAGGACGAAATAATCAAGACAAATAAGTGGACATAGCAACCAAATGAACAAATTAAGATGTAGGAGAAGTTCTGTTAACTCACCTCCCAATTCGGATGACATTCTGGCCAAGAAAAATTGCGACAACATATCCCTTGCCCTGACAGCGTCCTCATTTGCTAACTGGCGCACTTGCTGATGGTAACTCCAATCCTCAGCTTCAGAGCTTGGCATGGCTGCATCATCCTCCATATCTATGACTATGTTATGCAATATGCAGCAGGCATTGATTATGTTACTCAGAGTGTCCGGATTGACCGGCCACCATGTCTCCTCTTGCAGGTACTTCCATGTGCCTTTGAACCTTGCCAGTACATTATTCAGCATGCAGGTTGTGGCTGCAGAGTGTCTCCTATTGAACTCCACCTTGGAGTCGGAGAGCTCTTCTTCCTTGTAAGGCGTGAGTAGCCAGGGGAGAAGAGGGTATTCTACATCACCAATTATGTATTCCCCTACTTCTGATCCATCTAATGCTACCTTCAGCTTGTTGCCATTCAGCAAATCACCCTTCTGGCACTCATTGAAGAGTGAAGAGTTGTGTAAAATGCTGAAGGGATTCATGCTACCTGTCGATGCCAACCAAATGTTTGTGAACCTCATCTCTGGATCAATGATGACTTGCATTATAACACTGCAATAATACTCACTGTCGCGGTTTGGTCCAAATGGGATGCGAGTTGTACATATAACACCGCAGCAGTTATTCATATTGTGGATCTTGTCAAACATGGATTTGATCTTATACATTCTACTGGAGTCTGGCCAAAGCAAGTGATGCTTTGCTCGATTGCACAACACAGCAACAAAGCTCTCAGTTACCAACAAGACGGTTGACTCGTTCACACCAACAGTGGATCCTATTGTCTCCGGTGGCTCACTAGAGTACAACCTTCTGAGAACAATGGCTACTAGATCTTGTAAAGACAGCTCCCTCCCATCAGCAAAGGTGTAGCATGTCATATAATTCAATTCCAGACTCACCAAGCTGCAGATATACCTAAAAGTTCTTCTTGTCATTTTGAAGACAGACTCAAATGTTTGCGCATCCTCCAAAGAAAATAAGGTTCCTGCATGAGAAGAATTGAAGAAAACAGTAAAGTAATTACAAACTCGAGAACTTGCAAGGCAACAGCTCTGCTGTGACGGTGTTAATATGGAACAGATACTATTTAGCAACGTGAGAGAGTGCAGCCAAATCGGAAAGTAGCATTCGTCAACAGTAACCAATACAAAATGATTAGAAGCCAGTCATCTGTTTTTTACAGAAAAAGGTAGTAATGTCATTGTTGACATTAGTACCATGTTTTTGTTGACCTACTCTGGAAGGATGCATTCAAGAGAATGAGAATAAAGAGAATATATTCAGAGTCCAACCTATGGATCTAGTTAGAAAATAAATCAAATAAACAGAGCACACAAACAAATTAAGATAAATGAGCAATGCCAATTTACCTCTATACATCAAAGCAGAGCTGTTGACATTTGTCTCCAAGTTGTAGGGATTAGTTGTGTACAATGCATACCATTTCCTTGGATTGTCTCCTTCATGTGCATATGCCTTGACATGCTCAATATGGCTGAACTTGTCCCACTCAAGTCCAGATTGTGCCACTGCCATGGAAGCAAGCAGCGCCAGGCTGCAGTAGAGCTCCAAACGTCTTGGGTTTATACTTCCCATGTATTCTGGGAGTGTCTCCATGTAGTCGTCCTCGAGCATGAGCCTCTGTAGTGCAGGAACACCCTCCAGCACCTTCAACTTTGGGCAGCGGGTGATGGTAAGCTTCTGCAGTCTGGGGAGATTAGTGATTCTCTCCAAGTGGAAGTTTTCAATTACTTGCAGCTCGATCAGGGAAGCAATGTTCTCTAGAGAGATGAGACCCTTGACCTGCTGTACGGATAATACCTTCAAAGCCCTTGCCTGGGAGGCAAGGCCAGGAGGAAGACGCTTCAAATTGCATTCAAACAGAATAAGTTCAGTCAGGGCAGGAAAGGCTTGAACTTGCTCCTCCCACTTCCACTCCTCCCATTCCACCAAGCCCATTAACTTCATTGTGTGCAATCTCAGAAATGAAATCACCGCCTTGGAAGGATGAGGATTCTGGTGATGATAGGACTGCAGGAATTCATGTCCAACACGCTTGATGGCTGGGGCACGGTCAATCTGAAGGAACTCCAAATAAGGAAGCTGACACAAGCCATCAGGAAGTTGTGTGCACGAAGCCAGATCTTCAGCCATCAGAATCCTCAAGTTCTTGAGGGGCATATCTGATGATGACATCATCCACTTTGGGTGTCGTCGGCCAAAATATCCTTCGATGGCAAGAAAATTTAAGCTGGGAGGAGGGCAGAGTTCGTCAAACACCTTCTCAATTTGTTGGGTCTCTTCTTCAATCAGCCCGTCATCCCCCAATCTACTACCACAGGTTAAGCATAGGTTGGTAAGATGCAACTTCTCAACAAGCTTTGCCTTTGCTGAGAACGAGGAAGCAGTTACATTCTCCAACCCCTGTATTTCAAGATACTTGAGCCGAGAAAGAGGGCCCAACTCTTCTAAACTGCACCAATCACCATCCACCCGGGCCGGAAATCCATTTACTTTCCTCAAATTTGTCAGAACACGGAACCCCCTAGGTATGCCATTTATACTTGTTTTCTGGAAGTTAAGGTACCTTAGGTGTCCTAAGTTTACAATGCTATGTGGAAGTTCCACAAATTGTTGGCATCCTCTAAGGCTAATGTACTGCAAGAATTTCATTTTACCAATGCTTTCTGGAAGCCTACGGATATCTGACCGTTCTAAAGATAAGTACCTCAAGTGCTTGAATTCATGCAAAGATTCAACCAACGCGGCATGTGCAGACTCTATATGCAGAGTTCATAGACATGGAAAATGAACCAATGAATTACCGGGCTTCATATTTATATGGCCAACTGAAATTAGTGTTCTCAGTGTGTCTTGTGCTTGTAAAGAACTCCAGTCTAACCCATCTGATCCTGATGCTTTGCTTTCTAGCGACAACCGAAGAAACTTACGTGCACAAAGTTTACTAACAATATTACTTTCTCCACTGTGAGCTGCTAATGCCTCATCTCTAGCCACAAATTGAGCAAACGAGCGAACGACATCATGCATGTTGCAAAATAGTTGATCAATGTACTTTGAATCTGGCTCTATAAGGTTCCTCTGTATCAACTCTTTATAGTACTTTCTTCCTAATTCTTCCAAGTCGTCTGAGGGTCCATGTAGAAATCCTTCACTAATCCACATGCCAATTATGTCCTCTCTTAGAAACTTTGCAGCTTTAGGGAGAAGGGAATAGCATAGAAAGCATTGTTTGATGCAAGAAGGTAAATCTTCATAGCTCAAATATACTGCATGGTTTAGCTCTTTGGGCATTCCAGATACTGACCATATAAAATCATCCAGAACCATCTTCCAGTCACTGTGTTGATTATCCTTCTGACACAAGAGTCCTCCCATTACTTTGATAGCAAGAGGCAAGCCATCACATTTTGCTACAATTTGCAAGCCAATATCCTTGAGCATATCTATCTCATGTATATCAGTCACACTTGAGACTATCTATAAAAAATTTAAACCAATCGATTCAGTACAGAGCGGGCTGTCTTAAAAGAAAAATGGTGGTCTATTAGCAGCAAGCGGAAATTAAGGTTCAGTTAATATAAGCTCATGAAGAAAGGAAACTAAAGAGAGATCAGTCAATCTGTCAATGAACTACCTAAACTGAATTTGTGAAGTGGATGAATCGCTAACCGGGGAGGTCTCTGTCAACAAGGATACCTAACACGTGAATGACTAACATCATAACATATGCTACATGCTCACCCAAACAAGGTGCAATTTACTTTCCTTTTAACCAAGATGCTTAGTTTGTATACAATTACAAACCAAATTCTGTATTTAATTATGTCCATGAATATTACAGTGGGTGGCTAGTTGAGGTGGTTGTACCCAACCATAGTTTTTGAAACCGAATCGGTGAGGCTGTCGGTTCAGTTCAGCGGTCAAACTGCTGGTTCGCCAGTTTAGGGCTCCTTTGATTCATGGGATTTCCATAGGATTGTGATCCTATGGATTTTTTTTTCCTGTGATAGGTGCTTGATTTGCAGAAATTTCCCTGGTCTATTTTATAGGAAATTTTCCATGAGGTCTGAACTTTTTAAAAGAATCCTGTGATTTTCCTATGCTGCCATCAAACACCCACTTGTGTCAATTCCTCTGTTTTTCGATTCCATAGAATTCAAATGGGCAGGGTATACCAAACCTCAATTTTTCCTATCTTATGAATCGAAGGAGCCCTTATTGTCCTGTTTTTTAGGCCATAAAAAATTATGTTTTGTGTACTAATGCTGTAGATGTCAAATAAGCTCATTCTCTTCTATGTGACAAGAATGCAGGCCAACCGACTTGGTTATTGGGCCAAACCTGGAAGCTTTGGCCTGTTACGGTTTATCCCTGGTTAGCATAACAACCGCCCAATTCGACGATAGCAAGACACGAGTGGTGGCTTCCTTAATCTTGAATTTTCAATATATATGTTTTCTCACAATCTGGACTTGCCAAATAAGCATAATTAGCGAAGATGCATGGAGTTTGGCTATGTACCTGTTTCTTGAGCAATGACCAGGCATCCTCCTCCTTCAATTTGTCTACGTGGTGGTAGGGAAGCACAGCTTTCATCCCTCGAGCAACTCTCTCATCTCTAGTAGTGAGGAGGACCCTACTACCTCGAACCAGAGTATTAGCCAAGGGTATTTCAAGCACATCACCCCATGCTTCGTGACTCCACACATCATCTAGCACCAGCAATAGCTTCTTCCCTGTCAGGGCAGTAGTGAGAATTGGCTGAAGCACAGCCAACGCTTTTTCACCACAGTGTTTTCCCCCAGCAAGGGTGATGATTGTCCTGAGCAGCTCAACCCTGTCGAAGTCTTGGTTGATGCTCAACCATATTGTGTTATCAAACTCAGCCTTCACGGTTTCGTCATTGAAGACCTTCTGGGCAAGAGTGGTCTTACCTATGCCGCCGACACCAACAATGGCAACCACCATGATGTTGGCGTTGCCCTCTTTTTCAGTCAACATGATCTCAACCAGCTTTCTTGTGTCTTCTTCGATCTTCTCCCCGACTATACCCGACCGATCGAACTCCCCTGATGTCTCACGTCTGGTATTTCCAGAATGAGAAGCGTGCACCTTGCTGCTACGGTCCTCGTATGAACCAAGATTGATGAAGCTGAAAGCAGCGCTTCGCTCCTTGATGGTGTCGAGCCTCTTGTTCAGACCCTTGATGCGGGTGGCGATGTCGTGGGCATGGGAGGGATTCCGCATGCAAAAGAGCAAGGGATTGAAGCACCCGACATCCACAGTGGATGAACCACGCTCCATGGCCTTGAGCTGACAGACGTCGAGTATGTCGGCGGCTTCGTACATGGCACGCTTGAGCTGGCCCACCCACTCTTGCACGCTCTTGTCTGTGATGTTCCTTCTGTCAGCATCGGCAAGGAAGTTCTTGAGATCCCCAAGCTTGACATCCATCTTGTCGATGTCATCTCTGACTCCAAGCAGCATGTGCACTTCTTCCTTCACCATCTCCGTGAGCATATTTTGCACATAGTATGCAAAGGCATCTAGGATCATCGCCATTTTTTGCTGCGTCGTGGCTACAGATTAAGCAGAGTCAGCTATGGATGAACCACAAAAGCAAAAGCTGAGAGACCCGAGACTGCTGTCAGCTGGGATTCACCAGTTAGATTTTTTTCCCCTGCACTTCAACTTTCCCCAATCTCACGCCGTCGTCACCCAGACCCAGACGCGTTCCGCCCGGCTCGCCAGCTCCCCAACCGCGGCCGTCAGCCACCGCGAAGGCACCGCAACCCAACGTGGTGACCTGCGTCGCATCCACCACGGCCAGTTAGCCGAGAGTAAAATTCAGATAAAATTCACCGCCGAAGCAGCGCGATGCGACGCAATCAATCAATTCAAGCTCACGTCTTGGCTTTGGGCGCCGGGTGGGGAGCCCGTCCTTGTCGACGGCGAGCGGGTACTCGGGGCAGTCGATGTCCTCCGCCGGGCAAACTGACGGCCGCCGCGATAAACCAACGCGGACACCGCGAGGCGTGTGTCCCACCAGCGCGTGGTACTCCTCCAACAACGCCCTCGTCAGAGCGCCGCCGGCTCCACTTCAAGAAAATGAAACTCCGGCCGGAGCACCTCCCACGCCTGCTGCAGCTCCGGACCTGCGCCTCCGCCTCCTTTTCTCCGAGATCCCAGATCGGATCATCACGATTTGTAGCGAGGCAGTTGGATTTGGGCTGGCTGGATCTTGCTCTATCACCGGCTGATTTGGATCGGCTTTGTGTCTGGTGTGGGGCGCGCGGAGATGGTCAGATGGCAAAGCACGGTGGCATGGAGGGTCACATGAAAGTTAGCGGGGGAGCTGCTCCAGCCACACTTCACAAGTCAACGACGGCTCAAGCAACTCCAACGCGCCGATCCAATTTTATCTTTTTTTTTTAATCGGTCGAGCAGACCGGTGTGTCTTTTTTTTGTTTGGGTCAGCCATGCGCCCATAAAGGTGGATGCATTTTTTTTTCCCAAATGCTAAAAAGTGTTTGGATGCTGGTTTGCTCGCGCGAGCACAAGCTCTGATAGCCGTCCGATCTCGAAGTCGCACGGGCGATCGTGCGCAGGTGTTTTTTTGTCTGGCCGGCTCGCGCGACCCTTCACGACAGCCATAAACCTGGAAGGGCCCACCACTACCGCCCACACCTCAGTGCCGTTGGCGCAGTTTCCGAAACTGCCTGGCGAGGGGCGCCGCTGTCTCCTCCCAATCCCTTTCCGCTTTCCTCCCGCACCACGCCACCGTTCCCCACCGCAGAAATTGGAGATTTCGCCGGCCCGCGGAGAGGTTGCCGTGCTGGGCAGAGGTCGCCGGCATCCGCGGAGACCGCGGGTGGTGGTGTTGAAGCCCGTGCGGGGGGCGACGAGCAGGGGGTGCGTGAGGCTGTGGTGGTGGGCCGAAGCTGGGCGAAGGTCGCCGCGGTGCTCCAAACCGTCGGAGGGTGCGGGTTGAAGGTCGGCTGGACGCTGCGTTTCCGCCGCGGGGAGTCGACGAATTTCTGAGGTAAGGTGCATCTCCTGGTTCCCATGGTTCGAAATCTCTCCTCCCGCTCGGTGATAGGTGGTGGTGGTGCGTTTGCTGCGTTTTTGAAAGGTTGAGGGGCTGAAGGTAGGGGGAGACGCGAATCACGTGCGGTAGATCTGCCGTTTGCGGTTGCCAGGGTTGTCAGGGGTACGAGTTTGCGTTCTATAGGGGTGTTGCCCGAGATCCCTGCACGATTTTTGCGTATGAGTTGCGATGCAGATTACGCGGGTGTTGCCTGACATGTGCATAGGAGTTGCCTGGCATTTTCTGTGTAAGTTTCCTGAAGAGCTTAATACGTATGACCTTGTTTGTAGATTCTGGGTTTGTTGCCTGAAATCTGCACAGGAGTTGCCCGACATCTTCATAAGAGTTGCCTAGCATTTCGTGTATTAGTTGCCTGAAGAGCTTAATATGTATGAGTTGGATTTGTAGATTCTGGTTTTGTTGCCTGAAATCTGCACAGGAGTTGCCCGACATCTTCATAAGAGTTGCCTAGCATTTCGTGTATTAGTTGCCTGAAGAGCTTAATATGTATGAGTTGGATTTGTAGATTCTGGCTTTGTTTGTGCCTAAAATCTGCACAGGAGTTGCCCGTCATTTTTACTGCATTGTCTTTTGTCTGAACAGCCCATGTGTTGGGTTGTATTTGTTAGGGGTGTTGTTTGAGATCTCCGTAGTTTTTGTCATGAGCTGGGTTGTTTTTTTACGGGCGTAGGAAGTTGCCTCAACTGACCCTTTTTTTAGGTTTACTTTTTCAGTTTTCACATGAATATCTAGAGATGCTAGGGTAGTTTTTGTGTAGTATTTGTACTGAAGGAATGGACTAGAGACGCAAGAGATATACTGTCACCACTTTTAAAGTCTGAAATTCCAAAATTAGGATCAGTGGCCTTTTTTTACATGATGTGCTGGTGGTCTGCATCAATCTTTTTGACGTTCTATTATTACAAACCATACCACATCTCTGTTAAACCAACTAAATGGTGTTGTATTTGTCCCAAATCATATATACAGATTGCAGATTGTTGCTTTTTTCTGTTAAAATGAAGTAGATTGGGATCTGGTGATGCGGTTAGAGAGAAAATGGGGGCATGATGGGCGTGAGGTGTTGCCGCCCATCTCTTGTCTGGGCTGAGGAAGACAATGACGCCATGACTAGTTTTTGTGTAGTATTTTCAGGCAAGAGTTGCATAAAACTGTGTTGCAGAGTTGCCACACGCCAGTACATGAGTTGCCTACATTTTTTGTTAATTCTGACAGTTTACTAAAACCAATGTTTTTGTTATGGGGAGGGGGTAGGTCGGTGGCACATCAGCAAACTATATAGTTGTTGATTGAGATATTAAATAGCCAAATACAGTGTCATGTGTAGACAAGTTTTCCATCATAACGGAGAGGATTTGTAAATGTGGCTTTTTTCTTACCTATCCTTTGCTCATATCCTTATTTGTGTTCTGTTTATTTTTTGTAGAAATCAACAATGTCTGAGACAAACAAGAAAATTGACAGACAGGCTGCACAAGCAACCCAACAGGATGCAGATGAAATAGAGGTATTTTGGTTTTCCATTTTTCTGTTTCCTTCTCTCTTACTAGTGCTCTTTTAGAAGGTGAGGCAGGGCTGAGTTGTTTTGCATGTCCGAGTTAAATGACTTTCTTTTTTGCAATGTAGGTTCACCTACCACTGCAATAAGGCAAGTCGTTAATTGCTACAAGCGTAGCCGTACTAAAGGGATAATCTCTCATGGCAAGCGGCCGTCAGACATAGATAGCAACGCCAGCGCACCAGATGATGATTTAGAGATCAAGCATACCACACAAGAAGAGGAATCGAAGCCAAAACGGCAGAAGACAGGCGAAAATGAGGTAAAATATGCATGCACCTGGTAGCTCAAAGTTTTTTTTTGGCTAAAGCTTTTGGGAGGATGATGCTTTTTTGCATTTTTTATGCTGTATGCACCTACTAGTCATGCATGTAGCTACCTTACTACATGCACAGAGTTGCAAAAATGCCCAATAAGAGTTGTTCTTTTTCCAAGAAATGAGTGATGCAGCACTCAGGGGAGTTTGGTTTTGGGGTTGAAAATGGGCGAATTTTTGTTTACTCCTAATTAAATGTTGCTCAATAATTTGGTAGACTTGCACAAATACCTGACTTAGAGTTGCTTAATTTTTTGGTTATAGGGTCGGCGAAACAGGGCATCACCTGCAAGGTTGTTCAAGCTAAACAAGGATTTAGTGGGACCTCAGAAGGATAAGATAATTGCAAAAGAATTTGGAGGCCTGTTGGACATCGCAACCTCCAGTATGCCAGGAGACTTGAGCTAGTGGGTTATGAAGCATTATGACCCTGAAAGATCACAGCTGGTCATCCCGAAGAGGGGCAGGATTCCAGTTGATGCAGCTAGTGTTCATAGGATATGGGGTCTGCCAAACAGGGGGAGGAAGGTGTGCTAAGAGAATAGAGCAGAATACACAACTCCAATGAATGCAATCTTGAAGATTACTACCAAAGGTCCACCATCACTGACATCATGGTGCAAAATGATTAAGGACATGGCTGGGGCAGCAGATGACAATTTCTTGCGTGCTTGGTTGGCAGTTGCTTTCTTATGTTTCCTTGCTCCTACAACAAGTTTGAACATATCACCATGGTGCTATCCTGCTGTGATGCATGTGGATGCAATAACAGAGACCAATGTGTGCCAATTTGTAGTTGATCAACTAAAGTTGGCATTCGCGGGGGCAAGTGATAAGAAGGCAGTGTGCTGTTGTGTAATGCACTTAGTTGTAAGTGCAACTTGTTCTTTCCCCTTTTTCTGTTATCGTCTTGTTATATAAATTTGCATTCCTGCTTTTTTGCATTTCCAAACACTTTTTCATTCCGAGTTTCAATTTCATCTTGTCTTGCGTGTTGCAGCTGCTATACCTGGACTCATTGGATGTCGATGAACCCATGCCAAGCATGGTACCAAGAGTATCTGTTTGGAACTCTGCTCTTATTGCCAAGGTCATTAAAAAGGACAAAAAAGGTCGGGGTGAGTTCAGAAAGTTGAGGGTAAGTTTTTCATTTTGGTTTTCTCCTCCTTTTTTATGTGTCAAGCAGTTGCTCATTTATTTTTTTAGAAGGAAAACCCAATCAATGGTGAGTATATAAGGTCATGTGGAAACATCAATGTTAGGCAACTTACATCCAAATGTTGGGCAGTTCAACCAATATTCTTCGACAACTTCATGGCTAGTAGCCCGACAGCTTACATTTTGAATGTATTCTCTTCTCCCTTTGCTTTTCAACTGTTTTTCTTTGGTTTCTTACCTGCTAAACAAAACATATATGTCAGACAACTTCCTAAGCAGAAGTTATGCAACTGCACTCACAGTAATGAGGCAACTACAGTTGGTATATTTTAGCAACTGACAACATATAGTAATCAAAATAAACTTTTAACCAAAATTCATTCATTTTCCTAATTTTCATTCTCAGCTCAAGACCGAGTTCGCCCGATGTGCTGATGAAAGCTTGTTTGGAAGTCTTGAACATGTCACTAAGTTTGTGGCAGCAAGGGTCCCCAACTCATACGACTCAAATGTAAGCTGTTTTTTCCTACACATTCCCATGTGTTATGTGCAATGGGTACTTCTTTTTAAGCTTATGATTTTCTTACATTGTGTGCAGAAACAAAAAAAGCTTGTTGGGTTGGTGCATGAAATTTGTTCTGAAATATCTCATTCAATGGGAAAGCTCGTACATGGAATTGGGAAACTTTATGAAGACGATGGCACAAGAAGTGGCGGCGCAGCTGACAATGCTGGTGGTTCAAGCAGTCAACATTCAAGGAAACAACGACATGCGGGCGCAAGCAGTAGCAACACACTCCCTAGTGATGAGGAATCATACCAGTCGGATGATGACAGTGATGACGACGACGACAATGAAAGCAAGGGATCAGATGATGATGAAGACGACACTGATAGTGATGGTGATGATGGCGATGATGATGATGGCAACTCACATGGGGGGAGCATGACAGGTGATGATCATGTGCAGGACCATGGGAGAGAGAGGATAAAGAACCTCACAGAGGGGAGGATGGAGAAGAAACAGATGATGAAGATCCCGACAGAGAAGATGAAGAGCAGCAAGGAGAGGATGAGGTGGAGGCAGAAGATGATGAGGAGGATGACGATGCAGATGAACAAGTGGATGATGAAGAGAGCGAAAAAGAAGATGAACATAAGGAGGAGGAGGATGACAAAGGTGGGGGTAGTGGGGATGGGGATGTTGGTGGTGAGAGCACAGACAGAGGTGGCAGTGGTGGTTATAATCATGAGGGAGACAAACCAGGCAGTGACGATGCAGTCCACGACAGCTCAGAAACTGACGAGATTCCATCGATTCAGTTTTGAATTTAGAAGAAGGAAAAAAAGGAAGAGCAGAACCCGTACAAACTTTTTCAATGTTAGATTTAGTGAAACTAGATATAGAAAAGAAGAGCACCATCCCCGAGATCCCTATTCTGGAAGTTGGGTATGTTTCAGATGGTTTCTCAATTGAGTGGGAAATGAAGCGCATTTTTAACGAATTGCTTGACAGCCTAGAGTTTAAAGAAACCTGGGATTTATCTTTGGAAGATATATGCCCTCGCGAGACACTTATTAGACTGATGCAACAAGTATGTGGACCGAGCTCTATGGAGATACCAATAGGATGTTGGGAATCGTAGCATAATTTAAAATTTTCCTACGCTCACCAAGATGCATCTATGGAGTATACTAGCAACGAGGGGAAAGGAGTGCATCTACATACCCTTGTAGATCGCGAGCGGAAGCGTTCCAATGAACGTGGATGACGGAGTCGTACTCGCCGTGATTCAAATCACCGATGACCGAGTGCCGAACGGACGGCACCTCCGCGTTCAACACATGTACGGTGCAGCGACGTCTCCTCCTTCTTGATCCAGCAAGGGGGAAGGAGAGGTTGATGGAGATCCAGCAGCACGACGGCGTGGTGGTGGATGTAGCGGGTCTCGGCAGGGCTTCGTCGAGCTTCTGCGAGAGGGAGAGGTGTTGCAAGGGGAGAGGGAGGCGCCAGGGGCTGGTGTGTTGCTGCCCTCCCTCCCCCCCACTATTTATAGGACCCCTGGGGGGGCGCCAGCCCTTGGGAGATCAGATCTCCAAGGGGGGCGGCGGCCAAGGGGGGGGGAAGGGGGTGGCTTCCCCCACAAGCCAAAGGGGGGCGCCCCCCACCCCTAGGGTTTCCAACCCTAGGCGCAGGGGGAGGCCCAAGGGGGGCGCCCCAGCCCACTAAGGGCTGGTTCCCTTCCCTCTTCAGCCCATGGGGCCCTCCGGGATAGGTGGCCCCACCCGGTGGACCCCCGGGACCCTTCCGGTGGTCCCGGTACAATACCGATAACCCCCGACACTTTCCCGGTGGCCGAAACTGGACTTCCCATATATAATTCTTCACCTCCGGACCATTCTGGAACTCCTCGTGACGTCCGGGATCTCATCCGGGACTCCGAACAACTTTCGGGTTTCCGCATACTCATATCTCTACAACCCTAGTGTCACCGAACCTTAAGTGTGTAGACCCTACGGGTTCGGGAGACATGCAGACATGACCGAGACGCCTCTCCGATCAATAACCAACAGCGGGATCTGGATACCCATGTTGGCTCCCACATGTTCCACGATGATCTCATCGGATGAACCACGATGTCGAGGATTCAATCAATCCCGTATACAATTCCCTTTGTCAATCGGTAAGTTACTTGCCCGAGATTCGACCGTCGGTATCCCAATACCTTGTTCAATCTCGTTACCGGCAAGTCTCTTTACTCGTACCGCAATGCATGATCCCGTGACTAACGCCTTAGTCACATTGAGCTCATTATGATGATGCATTACCGAGTGGGCCCAGAGATACCTCTCCGTCACACGGAGTGACAAATCCCAGTCTCGATCCGTGCCAACCCAACAGACACTTTCGGAGATACCCGTAGTGCACCTTTATAGTCACCCAGTTACGTTGTGACGTTTGGCACACCCAAAGCAGTCCTACGGTATCCAGGAGTTGCACGATCTCATGGTCTAAGGAAAAGATACTTGACATTGGAGAAGCTCTAGCAAACGAAACTACACGATCTTTTATGCTATGCTTAGGATTGGGTCTTGTCCATCACATCATTCTCCTAATGATGTGATCCCGTTATCAACGACATCCAATGTCCATAGTCAGGAAACCATGACTATCGGTTGATCAACGAGCTAGTCAACTAGAGGCTTACTAGGGACACGTTGTGGTCTATGTATTCACACATGTATTACGATTTCCGGACAATACAATTATAGCATGAACAATAGACAATTACCATGAACAAAGAAATATAATAATAACCATTTATTATTGCCTCTAGGGCATATTTCCAACATAGGAGATATGCTTAAGGTTGTTGTACCAGGCACCCGTCGACCACAGCCACCAAAGAAACAGATGAGGGTGACCTTCATAGAAACACTAACCATAGTGACATGTGATGAGCTGGATGAGTTACCATGTGCAAATGGAAGACAGACTAAAGGACTATCTGAAAGCATGCAAATGCCACCAACCACTCAGGCAACTACTTCTGAAAATGCAGCAACTGTAACCAACCAGAAGGCAACTCCTACATTTGTTAAGCCGAGCTTGCTAACCAATTCAGGGGGTGCTCCACCTGTACATCCCGAGCAGATAGCCAGTTCAGGTTATGTGGCAGCAGTATGTGCTGATGAAATACCACCAGAAAATAATGTGCAGGCAACCATCATTGAAACTGGAGCAACTCAGGCCAAGAGTGAAGCAACTTTGTGCCATCCTGGTGGAATCCCATCAGCAAAACAACCTATTATAGCAAAGGAAACACTTGAACATATGCAGGCAACTTTTTCTCCATCTGTGACAAATCAGATCAAGCCCAAGGCAAATGTTGTGCGAAAGCAAGCAGCACTGTCACCAAAGCAAGATCCCCCACTCACATCAAGGCAAACACTTGGTGATCTGAATGGTCGACACCAACAGGTAGCCCAAGTTATTCAAGGAGTTACTGCTGAAGCAATTGGGGACATCCAAGCAAAGGGGATTGCAAGAGATACAACAAAGAAGGGAAACCAGCCAGTAGTACTGCATACGGTTGAGTTGAGTGAGGCACAAAAAATCAACAACCTCATTTCAAGGTGTATGCCTCCAAGCACCAAGTTTGACAAGTGCAAGTTGGCTGCGAATATAGGAGTAGGCATAAGCAAAACTGTCCCCCCAGAATCAGGAATGCCACCCGGACAACCAACTTGTGATGCACCTGTTCAAACGCGTGAGGTACGGACACCAAGTTTTTTTTGATGAATATTGCCGAGCTCCTGGTTTTGATTTGGGGCTTGATGAAATTTTTGGAACAAGTATCGAGAAAGAAGTGGAAACGTCCGCAGCAGCATATGACTAGCATCAGCCCCCATGTGGTTCTTGTAGGAGATATGCCCTAGAGGCAATAATAAATGTTATTGATTATCTCCTTGTTCATAATTATGTTTATGTTCCATGCTATAACTGCTGTGGTTCCCGAGCCCGTATATCCATAAAGGCTCTGGGGAGAACCCATATGCACGTGTGGAATAATAAACGGTAAAATGTATTCCTAGTCATGCCTCTAAGACTAGCTCAAGTATTGCACGATGATTATGTTTTCCCAATCATGGGCATGTCCATGCCAAGCAACTTTGAGGGCACAATGTCAGGAAGGACATTTGTGTTGAATCGACCCGAATTGATGTTATGCTATGAGATACATTCGTCACAAGTTAATGGTTTATAACACAGAGATAGTTAATGTTTGCATAATTCCTTAGACCATGAGAGTATCGAGTTTCTTCATGAACTTTGGGGTTTGTTAAATGTCATCCGTAACTGGATGGCTATTACGGCGGCTTACGGGTTCATGGAAAAGTATGTTAAGTAACTTGATAGCTCGAGATTGGGATTTGCTCCTCCGACGATGGAGAGATATACTCGGGCCCTCTCGGTGTTACGGTGTCCATCATCGTCTGGCCAGACACTTTGTGATTTGATCACGGGGATGCCGGAACACAAAACGAGAAAAGAGAACAAAACCGGTAACGAGGTAACTAGCATAGTGGATAAGTTGTTGATCCACGGGAAAGCCAACATGTCTCACCTCGGGTATTTGTAACATACCGCGAAGCAACAGGAATAGCACACGGCAACTGGAGGTTCACTCGAATATTTATTCGTGTGGGTATAGGGGTCAATATGGGTGTCCACGGCTCCGATGTTGATCATTGATCGGAAGGGGTTCCGGGTCATGTCTATACTTCACCGAACCTATAGGGTCACACGCTTAAGGGTCATCTATCTGCTGAATACTAGACAGGGAGTCTGAGAGAAAATCACCAAAAAAGTTTCGGACAGCGGAATCGTACCGCAGAGAGAGGTCATCGGATAAGTTTCGATGATACCGAAAAGTTGTTTCGGGATACACCATTAAGTCAAATTGGTTTCGGCACATGCCTGATAATTCTTGGAGGATGCCAGAATCATTTTGGAAGCTTTTTGGAATTTTCTGATATAAAAACCGGAAATGTTCCGGAGCTGCCGGAGCCACTTCAGATGCGTTTCGCAGATGAAAATCACTAAAACCGGAATTGTTTCGGAACGCATTGAAAATCATTTTAGTGGGTACTGGAAATGTTCTTAGCCCACATAAATATTTTCAGTTCGATCAGACGCTGAAAAATGTCGTCGTGAATAGTGAAAATCAGCTTTATGGTTACTTTATGGAAAGCCACCTTTTGGGGCTTTGCTCCAAAAGATCTTGGGGATGACATGGATGGATAGGAGCCATTTTTTGGGCCCCTCATGGGGGTGTGGCCGGCCACATGGGGTATCCCCCCTTGGGGACCCTCTTGTTGATTGGTTTCACTCCTAGGTCCTTGTGGAAGGACTTCATTCATGTGCATTTTGGGTTTTTTGTGAAACTACCCTACCCCCTTGGGATTTCCTATAAATAGAGGTGGAGGGGCAGCCCTCCACACTCATCCCTTACTCTCATACACATGCCATGCATTATCTGGCTTCTTCTCTCCCTCCCACGAAAAGAGTTTCGTAGAGCCGTAAGGCTGTCTGGGTTCCGGCAGGAACTAGTTCTGGACGGCGAAGCCCTGCCGGATAGATGACACCGTATGTGTGCAACTCTGTAGAGAGATCGTAGTTTCGGTCTTAGTTCGTGAGTGCCTCCCGAAGGGCTGTCCGTGTGACCGTCCGAGTTTTGAAGGTCCTCCCGAAGGGCTGTCCGAGTGACCGTTCGAGTTTCGAAGGTCCTCCCGAAGGGCTGTCCGCGACACCGTCCGGGGGGGGGGGTGCTGTTCGACCGCCTCCCGGAGGGCTGTCTGAGGAGCAGATGAGGGTTTACATCCTCGTGGTTGGGAGGTTGTAAATCCTAGCTGCGGGGATCTACACCGCCGATCGTCATCGACTCTACTTCCCGCTGCGCTACGAGTCGGTAACGAAAAAGATCAAACCATGTATGCAGTCTCCATAGTGGTCCTGGGCTGGTGCGTAGGTTGGAAATTTTTTGTTTTCTGCTGCGTTACCCTACAGTGGTATCAGAGCCGTGCTATGCGTAGATGCAGGTTTCGATCTAGAATACATGGAGATGTATGGGTATTGCATAATATATTTAGGTAGTAGATGAGATCTATTGCTGAAATTTATTTATGCGGGTGACAGATGAAATCTGTTACTCGACGTTCTTGTTGCTTCCCTAGAATTTGCGTTTGCTCAATCTCGAGACAGCATGGTGGAATTTGACAAAGTTCTGGCAATCCGTGATCCTGATTGATCATGGAAGTGCTATCAGTTCTTTGGGTTCTGCCGTAGTCAAAAGAAAGATGAAATTCACAGATGAAAGGGCACTGCAGATATGATCTGCACAGGGGTCATGCGTATGACGAAGTTTATTATGGGGCTCGAGATTTAATTATCTCGTGTTTCATACACCCCAAGATGTTAATGTAGCAACTTGAATAATCATACTTGATGATAAAACGTTGGTAGCTGCGGTTTAAGTCAAAACCTTAGAAGCCACGTAAAATAAAATTTTGCATAGACCGATTAGAGGCGTCTAACTTGGTTTTGCAGGATGTGCATGTGATGTGGTATAGCAGTGCTCATACTAATTCGATTATGTATGAGATGACTATATGATGTAAAATTGATTAACATGACCTGCGAGTCATGATTCGGCATGATGGCTGGAGCCATATGATTGCACTTTAATGACCTGCGTCAACCTTAAGTAATGCATTAATTTTATACGCTATGGAGATAGAAATATTATCTGGTGCATCGACAAGGTGGTGGCAATCTTCGCGAAGGTGAACACCGACGCGTATGCTGAAGACGAAGAAATGAAATACTTCTCCGTCAGAAAGGGCTATACCATATCATGCTATTATGAATTGCCTGAGATGTTTATCCCTTATTGTGCACCCTTCTTGATTGCGCGGTAGTCACTTTTTATTAGGGTGATCTCTCACAAAAATACCAAGTAGTTAGTGTTCTCCCAAGTGTAGCACCGTCACGGCACCTATCTTTCCGGGGTGCGCCATGTCACACGGGTACGAACGATTAGAGAAGTGTGAGGCGGGTGAGTTGAGACCTCGCAACGAGATCACTTGGTTGTCTTGACGTTCAGGCATGACCGTCATGAGCTCGGAACACACGCATCGAAAGATGAACAAGAGTCACATAGATATGTGATTGGCAAGTTGGCCTACCGGTTGAGATTTTTCGTCATCGGTGGTGTTACACCAATGGCGGACAATTGAAATGTGGGTCTTGTATCACTCACAATCAATTTTGAGAGATATTGATTTGAGTGGGAGCGCACTGTTGAATTAACATGTTTAATTCTCAATGCAATTAATTTTGAACACTGTCTAAGTGTGGTTTGCATAATAGTTGTAGGATAATGGCTCGCATTTCCACCTTCCCTATTAAAATTGAATAGCTGTTAAATATCTGGTTAAAACTTTATGATTGGTAACGTAATATGAGGATTGTCCTCAAAAGTGCCGAGAAGGACTTTGTCCTATCGCATGCTTTCCGTATCCTCCCGCTAATGCTATGGATCATGTGACTCTCGTCCTTCGATCCAAAAGCTAGAATTCTGTTACGGTCAAGTGGAATATGTTTGCTTCCATGAAACCCAAACTTCGAAAGTTGGGATAGTTATATGATATTCATGGAACTGAAAATTATTTTCAGATACAAACAAAGCAATGTTTGTTTGCAAGTATTAGTAAAAGTGTTTACTATGCATTTGACTGTTGGGAAAGGGATCCAGAAGAACGCCTGTCATATAATGAAAGGTGAATAAAACAACAACTTAAAGAGAAAGGAAGTGTCCAAAGGGTGTTAGTATGACTTACACGCCTAGGAAGTCCGGGGCTAATGCCACTCTTAAGTTTGGTGCTTCTTCTGAGAGTAGGAGAAATACTAAAAGTTAAACTGTTAGAAGTATAAAGGCAAAAGGAAACAAGACTGGAATATCCAGCTCATGTATGAATGTCATACAAGTTTTTGATGTATAGAAGGCTGGTCAAAGATATAGTTCTTGCGAATTATGGTTAAACATGTTAATCACTAATTCTTGGGTATTGTGAGTTCATCACAAAAATGCCCGCTCGATTGCATTCTGTTGCAACTCGATGTAAGAACTACTATGCCCTGAAAGACTAGCTAGAAATGAGGTTAAGGTATACACAGGGAACATAGTAAATGTTACTATACCTTCCATCGGTGTATTGCCGTCTGTATTTATTTTCATAATTCATTTAGAGTTTTACAAACTCTATCCCATTGCATAAGGTATCTTGCAAGAAGGTTGTTCATAAGAGAACTTTTTATGTTCGATGTTATGAATAACACAAGGGCCATACTTTCATTATGAATGAGATGTATGTTATGAATATTGATAATAATACAATACCTCTGGGTTTCATAATTCATTTTAGAGTTTCATACACTCTAGCCCATTGCACAATGTTTGTTGCAAAAGAGTTGTTCATAAAAACAACAATTGTTGTTAAGTATTATGAATAACATAAGGGCCATACTTCCATCATCGATGGGACGTATGTTATGAATATTGATGGTAATATGATACATCCATAACACTGACGCTAAATGTCGCAAGACTAAAAGAATACCACACAAGTGTGGCACTACATTTGGTCACATTGGAGAAACCCGCATGGAAAATTCCATTATGATGGATTTTGAAGTCTTTTTGATTTTGAATCATCTGACACTTGCAACTTTCCTCCGAAAAGTGAAGTGACTAAAATACCGTTCACAGGCCATAAGGAACGAACAACAAACTTATTAGTGATCATACATTTGATGTGTGTAGTCCGATAAGTGTTGTTAGTGGTGGATTTATTTATCTTTCAGAAATGACTCAAGTAGATATATGGATATTTACTTGATGAGACGTAAGTCTGGATCTTTTGAAATCATTCGAAAGGTTTTCAAAAATGAAGTAGAAGTTATTGTAACAAGAAAATTGTGTTTCTGCAATTTGATTGCACAAAGGAATATTTGAGTTACATGTTTAGCGAATGTCTGATGAGTTGTGAAAGGGGTTTCATAACTTGCACCTCCCGGAACACCACTGCAAGTGGATAGTCCGTGGAGATGTAATCAAACCATTTATGACATGGTAAGGTCAAAGATGACATAAATAAATTTGCCATTATCCCTTTTAAAGTGATGCTTTAGAGACTGCGGCTTTTACACTGAAAAGAGCTACATCGGGTCTGTTGAAATGAAGCCATGGTATGGTACGCCCAACCATGTTATATCTTTTCTTAACATTTGGAATATGGGGCTTGTGTAAAAGGTTACAATCCAAATCAGACAAGTGCTACTTTGTAGGTTATACCAAAATGTTGGGTATTCCTCCCTCACTATACCGAGGCAAATAGTTTTGCCGCGAAACGGTGTGCTTTTAAAGAGAATGGTTCTTTCAAAAAGGTGAGTGGGAGAATAGTGCAACTCGACGAGATAAACAGTATCTACGTCATCAGATCAAAGGAAAGAGACCTTGGAAGTTATTCCAGAGTTTCCTACTGCGACTGATACGGAAGTCTCTACAATAAAATGTATGAACTTCGGTCGAACTTGCAGCTGAACCACGTAGGCAAGGCTCGTGCAAACCTCTCAGGTGCGCAAATGAGATATTGTTGTTAGACAACATTATACCTACGATACACAAGGAAGC
Source organism: Aegilops tauschii subsp. strangulata (assembly GCF_002575655.3). Lineage (NCBI taxonomy): Eukaryota > Viridiplantae > Streptophyta > Magnoliopsida > Poales > Poaceae > Aegilops > Aegilops tauschii. The sequence goes on along the minus strand of NC_053040.3, from coordinate 29,936,701 downwards.
GTTGATGGGCCCTGACTCCGGAATTGGCTAAATGCCAATACAACCCGAGTTAGTTTCCATATAAGTGATTCAAGATTTAAACCTTGATACACCTTTCGGAAGACTTAGAGTCTAATGAATATTTATGGAACTTAAAACTGATACGGATAAAAATGTTTTATCCATAAAGCTTGACTTGTTGAAATAACAAGTTCAAGAGTTGACTACGATGAGGTTGTTTTCATCGTAGCGATGCTTAAAGTCGGTTCGGGTTGAACTAGCAATTAATACATATTTCAATCATGAGATATGAAACATGGATGATAAAAGGATTTCCATCTGATGGAAATGAAAGCTAGGACTTGTATATGATACAGTCCAAAGTAATTTGTCGATCCAGAGGATGCTAGTAGGTATGCAAACTTCAGAGTTCCAGCGATGGAGAGAAGAGAGCAAAATGGAGTTGGAATCTTCGTGCTTTGATGAAATGGTCAAAGGGGTTTGACTTCATCAATGGGTAACGAAGATGCTTGTAATTCAAGAAAGTAAGTGGGAGCGTAATAATATTTCTAAAAACCTTGTGTGCTTGACACATTGTTAATTGGAAATAAATTTCTTGACACGAATTAGGACTTCATTTGAAAATAGTTTTTTGATGAAGTGCTTAGGCTAAATAGCCTCAATATTAGGCATAATGATCTATGGAGATAGATTTACCTAATAGGGCTAAGCAATGAATACATATTGACAAGGTGCTAAAACCTTTTAGCATTTAAAACCGCCAGGGAGTGATTCTTGCCGGAGTCACATGGAAGAGTTTGTTGCAAGACTCGGTGTCCCAATACACTGATGAGGAAAATACATGATGCAGATTCCACACACTTTTGTGTTTGGATTAATCATGTATTCCATGGTATGTAAAACAACCAGATATGTCCGATACTCCCAAGGTGTTGTGAGTATGGATACCAAAGTGATCAAATTACTGATCATGGGACAACAGTGAAAGATGTCACAGAGTACTAGAGTAAGTACTGATGACATGGTTTTCTCGCAAGCAGAGATCATGAAGAGTTCGTTGTAAAATGTTACATCGATATAGTCTTCATCTTTTCTCCATGCGATTTTCGATTTAAATTAAGGGTTTTGTGTAACACACAATGTGGTGGCACAGTTAGTTGGAATTTGTTCAAACTAGTTACTGTGGCGAATTCTATAACAAGGGCTAAGTATGTTGACGCTTTAGAAGCGACAAAGAAGATGTTGAATCATATAGTTCATTCATGAACTTAGTATAGTTCCAAGATGGCTTTTGACAATGGGACACTACTGCAGGTAGTTGCTCCATAACTCAGTCTGAGGAATCCAGGTTCGACCTGTGATTCACATACATACAAAGCCAAGTCCACACAAAATATGAATTTTGTGAAAACGTGAAAAAGTGAGGACATGCAAAGATACACACGGAACTGAAGTCGTTAGATCCGTTGGACATCAGGCTATACCACAAGCGAAGCATATTTACACCGGTGTGCCACAGGTGTGAAGTGCATTAGCATAAGCTAGATTATTGTCTCTAGTGCAAGTGGGAGTCTGTAGGAGATATGCCCTAGAGGCAATAATAAATGTTATTGATTATCTCCTTGTTCATAATTATGTTTATGTTCCATGCTATAACTGCTGTGGTTCCCGAGCCCGTATATCCATAAAGGCTCTGGGGAGAACCCATATGCACGTGTGGAATAATAAATGGTAAAATGTATTCCTAGTCATGCCTCTAAGACTAGCTCAAGTATTGCATGATGATTATTTTTTCCCAATCATGGGCATGTCTATGCCAAGCAACTTTGAGGGCACAATGTCAGGAAGGACATTTGTGTTGAATCGACCCGAATTGATGTTATGCTATGAGATACATTCGTCACAAGTTAATGGTTTATAACACAGAGATAGTTAATGTTTGCATAATTCCTTAGACCATGAGAGTATCGAGTTTCTTCATGCTTGCTTCATGAACTTTGGGGTTTGTTAAACGTCATCCGTAACTGGATGGCTATTACGGCGGCTTACGGGTTCATGGGAAAGTATGTTAAGTACCTTGATAGCTCGAGATTGGGATTTGCTCCTCCGATGATGGAGAGATATACTTGGGCCCTCTTGGTGTTACGGTGTCCATCATCGTCTGGCCAGACACTTTGTGATTTGATCACGGGGATGCCGGAACACAAAACGAGAAAAGAGAACAAAACCGGTAACGAGGTAACTAGCATAGTGGACAAGTTGTTGATCCACGGGAATGCCAACATGTCTCACCTCGGGTATTTGTAACATATCGCGAAGCAACAGGAATAGCACACGGCAACTGGAGGTTCACTCGAATATTTATTCGTCTGGGTATAGGGGTCAATATGGGTGTCCATGGCTCCGATGTTGATCATTGATCGGAAGGGGTTCCGGGTCATGTCTATACTTCACCAAACCTATAGGGTCACACGCTTAAGGGTCATCTATCTGCTGAATACTAGACTGGAAGTCTGAGAGAAAATCACCGAAAAAGTTTCGGACACCGAAAAGTTTCGGACAGCGGAATCGTACCGCAGAGAGAGGTCATCGGATAAGTTTCGATGATACCGAAAAGTTGTTTCGGGATACACCATTAAGTCAAATTGGTTTCGGCACATGCCTGATAATTTTTGGAGGATGCCAGAATCATTCTGAAAGCTTTTTGGAATTTTCTGAGATAAAAACCGGAAATGTTCCGGAGCTGCCGGAGCCACTTCAGATGCGTTTCGCAAAGGAAAATCACTAAAACCGGAATTGCTTCAGAACGCGTTGAAAATCATTTTAGTGGGTACTGGAAATGTTCTTAGCCCACATAAATATTTTCAGTTCGATCAGACGCTGAAAAATGTCGTCGTGAATAGTGAAAATCAGCTTTATGGTTACTTTATGGAAAGCCACCTTTTGGGGCTTTGCTCCAAAAGATCTTGGGGATGACATGGATGGATAGGAGCCATTTTTTGGGCCCCTCATGGGGGTGTGGCCGGCCACATGGGGTATCCCCCCTTGGGGACCCTCTTGTTGATTGGTTTCACTCCTAGGTCCTTGTGGAAGGACTTCATTCATGTGCATTTTGGGTTTTTTGTGAAACTACCCTACCCCCTTGGGATTTCCTATAAATAGAGGTGGAGCGCAGCCCTCCACACTCATCCCTTGCTCTCATACACATGCCATGCATTATCTGGCTTCTTCTTTCCCTCCCACAAAAAGAGTTTCGTAGAGCCGTAAGGCTGTCTGGGTTCCGGCAGGAACTAGTTCTGGACGGCGAAGCCCTGCCGGATAGATGACACCGTATGTGTGCAACTCTGTAGAGAGATCGTAGTTTCGGTCTTAGTTCGTGAGTGCCTCCCGAAGGGCTGTCCGTGTGACCGTCCGAGTTTCGAAGGTCCTCCCGAAGGGCTGTCCGAGTGACCGTTCGAGTTTTGAAGGTCCTCCCGAAGGGCTGTCCGCGACACCGTCCGGGGGGGGGGGGGCTGTTCGACCGCCTCCCAGAGGGCTGTCTGAGGAGCAGATGAGGGTTTACATCCTCGCGGTTGGGAGGTTGTAAATCCTAGCTGCGGGGATCTGCACCGCCGATCGTCATCGACTCTACTTCCCGCTGCGCTACGAGTCGGTAACGAAAAAGATCAAACCATGTATGCAGTCTCCATAGTGGTCCTGGGTTGGTGCGTAGGTCGGAAATTTTTTGTTTTCTGCTGCGTTACCCTACAGTTCTGTTATTGCGCCCGTTGATTTTACCGAAAGAAGCTCTGATGATGAAGTTTTGGAAGTTACCTTGTCACAGCAAATCAGTAATCTAAACAGTAGCACTGTAGGCATGTGGTCGCAATCAAGAGGGAAAGACCCTGTGACAATCAAAATACCTGACGACGACTATATGTGGGATTCAGGTGAAATTGATTTAGCATGTGAAGAAGCAGAGAAGATGGCTCAAGGCAGGAGAGTTGTTAATAACAATGCAAACCTATCACCGACCAACTTCGAAACACCAGAGAAAACATGCTTCAAGGATGGAGAACTTGGATCCAGCAGCAGCTCAGGAGAAGTGACCAACAAATTTGGGAGGCGAATCATGAAGCCAACTGCATGCAAGAGGTCACCTTTCGTGGACTACAATGAGAAAAGGAATTTCCATTGCACTCCAGCAGTAAACAAGCTATATGCCTCCGTTATTCTGCACGCTAGACAAAGTGAAGAAGAGACCGGAGACGACGACAAGAGGTAAACTGGCTCTTTTTTTTCCTTTTCCTTTTTCCAAGCAATTCTTATAAAAACTTGTTAGGCAAACAATACATAGAGAACAGGCAACTAGTTACAGCTACCTGAAGAGTTATTCTTTCGAACCAGCCTTTCTGATTTTTCCTTGCTTAGGCAATATATGAATAAGGAAGCAACACAATAAGTAATTTTTACTTTCTTTGCTTTTGTCAAGTCCATACATTCTATGTTCTCACAGATTTTTCATCAAATTATTATCTGCAGCCCTACTATCATTCAGTACGATGGCTACCATGTCAGTGTCAGAGAACTTGCAAACTCAATGAAGAAATATGGGTTCGTCAAGAGCCACGTCTTTGAACTAATTATTGATTCTATAATGCGGAACTTGCCTCCAGATTAAAAGAAGATAATCATGCCCGTCAGGTTTTCGGTAAATCTCCTTGAAATTCTCTTCATCTGTCAATATTTGGTTGCTTAATGTTTTTACACATGCAGTTTTTTGTGCAATCTAAAAAATGAAAATGAGTTTCTGCATCTGAATAATCACACATTTTCTTGATGTTGACCCTTTTTACATTACCCATGTGACAGTAGAAAGCTGTAACTATTTCCCTGAATTGTTGAGAACCACAAGCAAGAGTTGCTCAAATATTGATGCATTATTCACTTAGAACAATTTGATTAACTATAGTTTTTTTTACAAATCCACCTGGAAACATTTAAGCTGTAGATGTTATCCATGTTGACCCTTTTTTACATTCCCCATCTGAACAAATTGACACTAGTAAGCTGTATATATTACACATGCAGTTGCCTATAAAGGAAATAGGAGTTGCCATTTTTTATTAACATGCGTGTGTTTTTCCCACCTGTTTACTAGATAAGACTTCAGTAGATGATCTGTAACACACAAGAGATAAGGAACAGATTCAACAAGAAAAATCACTTGGATTGAAAAGACATGGTCAGTAGGATCTTTTGCTTTTTACATCATTTTTTCTTGCATGCGACCGCCCTTTTCTTTGCCTTCCTTGATTCTCACTTCATCTTCTTCCTTTTTTTCACCCACATCATGCAGATAATGTTTCCAATTCTAGAGAACTTAGACAGTGCAAAACCAGTAACAGGGAACCACTACTGGCTGTTTAATATCAACATACAGGATCGGAGGTTCAAAGTCCTTGATTCATGGAGAACTCTGGCAAAGAGCAAAACTTTGGACGACAATGCTAGGCTGATTGCAGCAACAGTGCGTTCCTTATGGGATGAGCACTACCCTGATTCCCGTGTGAAGTTGGATGATTTTGGCTTGAAAGACATCAATGTCCTGAAACAGGACAATGAGTAAGTGTTTTAGTCTGCATCCCGGCCATCCTACATGTGCAAGAAATGCAAAGCATCATTTCTCCCTCATATTTTTCTAGTTTTCATTCTCAGTTCAAAATTTTTTCTTCATCATACTATGATTACAACTTGACTGCATCTTTTTTATATTTTCGCTTCGCAAGGTTTGATTGCCGGATTTTTGCTGCAACATTAGCAAATCTTTGGGAAGCTAGGGTCGTGCCAAACTTTGGTCCCAGCAATATCAGCAACATCAGAAGGATCTTGACAAGCGCGTTAGTAAATACTGATGATAACAAGGCACCATGGCGCGATATCCTCAAGCTCTCAACCTGAGAGGTGGCTAGCTTCAAGGTTTTTTCCGCTGAACCATACATGCTTTTTTACCTTTTTAATGCATGTTTAAATGTTGAATGTTTTTTGCCATCACTTGTCCACAATAGATAGCAATATCAGTACACATTAGTTGTTCAAGAATGTAGGAGCAGACATTTTTCCTCCCCGTTTAGCATTTGATAAATATGTTCCACGGTAGCGCTTTAGAGGTTTTAGTTGAAAGAAATTAACAACTAGTTCATGAATAAACACTACTAAAAAGGCCTAACCTTAAATAGTAATTCTTACAGCAGAACAAATGGTCGCAAAATATGTTTCTTACAGCAAAAACACCCCCCCCCAAAGCATGAGGCAATTGTATCACAACGTTCAACCTTTCACACACCAGAAGCAACCATAGTTTTTGTAAACTCATAATTAAAACACACAATAGCAGCAAAAATGTGTTGCATCAGCCATTGGGAACACACGCCCTTTTTTTCAGCAGGAGGGATCGCCTCCCCGACTTCACTGCCTTGTTATTCATCTCAAACCAACCGCCCTGGGCAATTAGCAGCATTGTGGTCAACTGAACTACAAAAGGACCATTTGTTTTTTCTCTTTGGATGCAACTCAAATGTCGACTCGATCCGTTTAGATTTCGCACGTCCTTTAGTGGTTGACTTCGGTGGATCCCTAGGAACTCCTGCAATTGGTGCAGACCCACTTGGCACTGGTGTAGGATCAACAGAGGGAGTTGTACGACCATCAGGAGGTGGCATATGAGCAGTAGTTGTTGTTGGAAGGGCGCCATGCCCTGGATGAGCAGGCATTTTGGCCTTCGTTTTCTTGCACTTGTTGAAATGGTTTAAGCTCTGTGCGCGCCACTCTCATGTGTTTCTTCAGAATTGCCGTAGTAGCACCTGACCCACTAGCAACCCGAGCAAGACTAGCAAAATCCATTGACAAGTTTGTATGACGGAGTTGTTCTTTGACGCCGCTGGCATCTCATCAGGCTCTGCCTCAACAGCGGATGTTGCTCCTTCTAAGTATGTACCTCCCAGGGATTACATCAACCCCAAGATGTGTAAATTTTTTCAAAATGTGGCAACACAACATTCCATCTTTACACATCTTGTAGCACTCACATTTGTATTCTTCAGCAGCAGCTTCTACTGTCACGAAATAGCTCCTATCACCATAACCAGGCACCCATCGTTCGTTGTTTGGATAAAGCTCATACACATGGTCCCCATGAGGACGCACATTGTATCTCCTAATTAACTCAAACTCATTACGAAATTTGTGGTAAATGTCTCTAGTATAGGCATTATAAGCTTGCTTCTCAATTGGAAAATTGGACCACAACTCAGCCTGTAGGTGGTCTGTCCTATAGTCATTCCCACCCTCTCGGACAAGCACATGCGTCTGAATCTTCTCATATTGCTTCACAAAGTTCAACACAGAGTTGTGGGGGTTAACATAACGCTTCAGAACAGCATTGAATCCTTCACTACGTTGTGTTGATTGCAAGAAAGGGAAAACCTATGTTTAAGGTAACATGGCGCAAACATAGATCGGTACTCATAAAGCTTATCAACGTGAGTGCCAGCAACAACCGGCCACTTCAGCACAAAAGCAGCCCACTTACGCTCAAACTCTTCTGGAGTGAAGCTGAAGTCAATGCAATCATTGAAATCAGCTGACATTCCTGGGTTTCTTCCCAACATTCTACCTAGTTTTTCTTGGGCTTTCTTCATAATGTGCCAACGACATCGACGGTGCACAGTAGTATGGAAGATGTTTTCAATGGATTGCGCCATCGCACCATCTTGGTCAGTGATTATATTATCGGGTGCTCGACCATGCATTGCTTCAAGGAATGTTCCTAATAGCCAATCAAAGATGGTCTCCAACTCTTGCCTAACAAAGCCACATCCTAACATGAACGACTGGCCATGCCGATTGATCCCAATGAATGGAGCAAACGGCATGTTTTACATGTTAGTCATGTACGTTGTATCAAAACATATACAATCATGATAAGCTTCACTGTATGCCTTCCGTGCTGGACCATCAACCCAGAAAATATTCTCAACCCTGTCCTCTGCATCATACTTAACCTTGTAGAAGAAATCAGGATCTGTCTTCTGCATCTTTTCGAAGTAGGCAACTATCTCAATCAAATCACCCTCCTTCGCTGCATTTCTGTTCAAGTTTGACTTGAGGTTTGTGATGTGCTTGGTAGTATAAGGAACAATCAGCTCTGTGCCATAGTACTCTGACATAATGTGCATCATTCGCCCTACGCACGAAAAAAACAAGGCAACTTAGGTGACAACTATAGGCAATTAAACCCATATATGAAAGCAACTATAGGCAACAGAAGATTTTACAATTCAGGGAACAATCAGATATGCAACATAGTACTCTTTAAACATAACGCACATCATTCGTCTTGTGTGGAAAAAAATAAGTAGGCATATCTTGAAATGTCAAACAACCAAGTCCTAGGTAGGAAGCAACTAACACCTAATTATTAAAGTATTTGTTTTAGCAATCAAAACAAGTAACAAAAAGACTAGCGGGGTATCAGCTGTGTTAGTTACTTAATTTCACTAGTTAAACAAAAACAACATTTATGTGCATGTAGCTACCACCTCCCCAACTCTCATAACAGGCAACCACAGACCCTCACATGCAAGCAACTATCACACAAACTTTTAGGCAATTTCATCCCTAAACCAGCAGTTGTTACAACAAAGCACATCAAGCCCTTTTTTCATGCTATAAAGCAATGTTTTACAAAACCCTTTTGGGATCTACATAGGTTAATGGAGGTTGCCAAGCAAAAACAATATTAACTATGTTAACACCACACATGTATCCAAGAAAAAAGCAGGAACATTTTATCACTGCATGGAAATAAATGAATCACATACATGAACTCAAGTTGCAATTATGAAGGTTTGTCAGAAACAACCTCTCTTCTGCAGGAATGCCTTGGTGTGACCACAAATATTTAGATAAAGATGGTTTGTCAACCAATGGATGGTTATGCTCAGATATGTAATAAGTCACCTCCCACCGACCATCAATGAATTTTACTATCATCTTGGCTTTGCACCCTGTCGGTATTATTTTCTCTCTTTTCTGTTTCTTGGTCATCTTCTTTTGTTGAGCAGCATCATCAACAAATATGATAACATTGTCTTCTCCATAATCATCATCATCTGCACCTCCACGAGGATCTTCAACTCCACAAGGATCTGCAGTCTTACCACCCGTGTATTCATTTTTTGGTTTCCTGAACTTGTTGCAGACAAATTGATACTTCTCCATTTGACGAGTGATATCAGACCTCCTTGAAGTGTTCATTTTGATTGAAAAACCCTTTTACAAAGCATAAGCATTGTAGTGCTCTCTGGCACCTTCCAAAGTGTCAAACATCATGCCCAATGAAGGCTCCTTTGGCTGAGACCATGCTTCATCATCATTGTCAGCACCCTCTCCTGCACCCTCATGCCCAATAGCCCCCCCTGTTGCACCCAACGCATCTGTAGCATCAAGGGTGTGCTCCTCTATATGGACTGCTTCATCCTCAGCACCACTTTTTCTTCTTGTGACCGAAGGATTAGGAGATTCAGAGACAAATTCCACAGTAGTTGCCCCACCCACACGTGTAGTAGGTTGCATGTAGAACAATGGGTTACCAGTTTGCACCAATCCAAGACTTGGTGGCAACTCGTCTTGATCGTCATCTGGCAACTAATTAAGATTGATCATCTCCCCCCTGTATAATATTTTTGGAATAAAGACAGAGAAATACATGAGTTATTTTTCTTCTAACACGAGGTACAACGTTTTTCTTGTTGAATTACACAAGCATTCAAAAATGATCTAGGTGGGAGGTTGGGAAGCAACTACTGAACACTTATACAACAACAATGTAGCAATCAACTTAGAATTTTTTTACTTATGTGTCTACAATTATTTGTTTTCCAGGAGGAGAGTAACCAGGAGCAACAATTGCATGACAAAGCTCATTTTCATTTTTTCTGGTCTGAAGATAAAGCAGGATAGCATAAATCATGATGTTTCTCTATCCAGCACCCGTTGGCCGGCCATTTGTTGGAAATGATGAAAGTATACTGTACTAGTAGTTCGAGAAAGATATGGTGTGCTTCGCAATGCTTATTGAATTTTTCAGTCTCACGACTGCTGCTTACTCTTGTTCGTTTATCTATAGTGAAGTGGTGCTTTTTTCGTAGTACCCAAAGTGGATGAAATACACAATGTGGATCCGCCTTTTTCTTTGCATATTTCATTTTTTCCAGGGGGAAATTCGATCTAGATTTTGTTATGAAGGAGTCTAGCAAAAGTATCATGCATGAAGAACATATCAAAAATAAAAAACAACAGGCTCAAAGGTACTATCTCATAACCTTTTCTCCTGCCACGGCTGTGACACATCTAATTTTTCCTGTTTTAGTTATTTTTCCATACCAAGTTGCTTGCTGTGACACATCTAATTGTCTAACAAAAAGCACACAGACTTGGTTAAATTCAATCAAGTCTAGTTCAAAGTTTTTCTTTTGCCTTTTTTGCTGCTACACACTTGCACCGCCATAGTCCTTTTGCTTACTAGTGCAACTACTGTTGCCTACACCCCATATGCAGAATTGCTTTTTCAGTTGTTCATGGAATGTATCCCAATAAAGTCTGTCTTACTAGATATTGTAGCGCTAGGGTGGACACAACCATACATAAAGTTGCTTGAGCACATGACATGAGTTGCCTAAATGCCTGGCAATAGTTGCTCCCACATAGGGAAACTCTGAGGATTATGACACAGAGTTGCTCGCCAGACATACCAATTTTGCCTAAATATATCCAGTCTTTCGTGTTGCTACAAATTGTAGCACAAGGGGGGAACACACCATAATTGTTGCTTGAACAAATGACATAAGTTGCCAGATTTTCTGTCAAGAGTTGCTTGAACTACGAAACCTCGAAGTGTTTGACCCAGAGTTGCTCTCCAGATATACCACTTTTGATTCAACTTATCTGTCAACTTGCTAGTTTTTTCCTCCTACTAGTCTTTGCGATTTGGCATGGGTTCCCTTTTGCGATGTAGTTTTTACATCTACCACACTTTTTTTCCGCATCTCATATGTGTTTTCCAATCCCAGGTGATGAACCAACAAATAAGCATGAGATGAGACAGAGAAAGGGAAAAAATAGAGGGGGGGAGAGGTACAAATCTAACCTCTTTGTTGATCAAGTTTCCCCCTGCTTTAATTTCCATCCTCTAATGGCGCAGGCATTGCAGATCTATGCAATTTCTAGGAGTTGAGAGGAGTTTCCTTGGGGGAGAAGAAGGAGGAAGGGAGGAAGAAGAGAAAAGGGGGCGGTGGGCAATGACAGTCGCGGGGGTGAGGCGAAGGGCGAGGAGTCTGCGGAGGAGTCACGTGATCGGAGGGAGCAGGGCAGAAGGGGGAGGGGACAATGTGGGTCTGGTCGCGGTGGGGATTCGGGACGCTTTGATTCCCTTTCCTGTTTTGTGCAGGGGGGACCAAAAGTTTCCTAATAAAGCAGGTTGCCAGGAAATCCTAACGGGCACTCGGTTGCCCACTAGACGCGTCCATTTTTTATGGATTGAAATGAAAAAAAGGAAGCAAAACGTGCGCACAATAAACATAGTCAGCATTAAAAACACCGGTCAACTCTAGTTAAAGTCCACTTAAACTTGATTAAACATAAATTAATACTTAAAAAAGTGCCGCCCTGCCCTGACCCAGCACGCTGTCCTACGAGTCGTCATCCGGACCGGTGAGGATGACGAAGTCCGACGCGGAGCTGCCCAGGGGAAGGCCTGCTACCACGTTGACCGTGTCGCCTTCTCCGCGGTTTGCGGCGCCGGCAGATCGGCTGTGTCGCGCGCGCTCTTCCTCCTCCTCACGTGCCCAGTGTTGCGCGCTCCTCCTCCTCCTCCTCACGTGCCCAGTGTTGCACACTCCTCCTCCTCCCGCTCATGCTGCATGCATCCCTCGCCATCCTCCCACTCCTCCGCCAGCGTGAGGGCCCTCCATAGCTGGAGGTATGCCTCTTCCTGCTCCGGCGGCACGCTTACCCACTCACGAAGGCAGCCCTGTCACTGGTACCACTCGTCGAGGTAAACCGCCGGCGGCGTGAGCGTGGGGACGGGCTCTAGCTCCACCATGGGCTCAGGCAGGGGGGGGGTTGACGCAGTCCCTGATACGTCTCCGTCGTATCCATAATTTTTGATTGTTCCATGCCAATATTCTACAACTTTTACGTACTTTTGGCAACTTTTTATACTATTTTGGGACTAACATATTGATCCAGTGCCCAGTGCCAGTTCCTGTTTGTTGCGTGTTTTTTGTTTCGCAGAAAATCCATATCAAACGGAGTCCAAACGGGATAAAAACTGACGGAGAATTTTTTTGGAATATATGTGAATTTTGGGAAGTGGAATCAACGTGAGACGATGCCCGAGGGACCCACGAGGGTGAGGGGCACGCCCCGGGCCCTCGTGGCCACTCCGTAAGGCGGTTGGTGCCCTTCTTTCGCCGCAAGAAAGCCAATATCCGGATAAAAATCGTATCCAAATTTCAGCCCAATCGGAGTTACGGATCTCCGGGAATTTAAGAAACGGTGAAAGGGCAGAATCAGGGAGCGCAGAAACAGAAGGAAACAGAGAGATAGATCCAATCTCGGAGGGGCTCCCGCCCCTCCGCCACCATGGAGGCCATGGACCAGAGGAAAACCCTTCTCCCATCTAGGGGGAAGGTCAAGGAAGAAGAAGAAGAAGGGGGGCTCTCCCCCCTCTCTCCCGGTGGCGCCGGAACGCCACCGGGGCCATCATCGTCACCGCAATCTACACCAACACCTCCGTCATCTTGACCAACATCTTCATCACCGTCCCCCATCTATCTACAGCGGTCCACTCTCCCGCAACCCGCTGTACCCTCTACTTGAACATGGTGCTTTATGCTTCATATTATTATCCAATGATGTGTTGCCATCCTATGATGTCTGAGTAGAGTTCCGTTGTCCTATCGGTAATTGGTGAATTGCTATGATTGGTTTAATTTGCTTGTGGTTATGTTGTTGTCCTTTGGTGTCCATCATATGAGCGCGCGCATGGATCACACCATAGGGTTAGTTGTATGTTGATAGGACTATGTATTGGAGGGCAAGAGTGACAGAAGCTTCAACCAAGCATAGAAATTGATGCATACGGGATTGAAAGGGGACCAATATATCTTAATGCTATGGTTGGGTTTTACCTTAATGAACATTAGTAGTTGCGGATGCTTGCTAATAGTTCCAATCATAAGTGCATAGAATTCCAAGTCAGGGATGACATGCTAGCAGTGGCCTCTCCCACATAAAACTTGCTATCGGTCTAGTAAAGTAGTCAATTGCTTAGGGACAATTTCGCAACTCCTGCCACCACTTTTCCACACTCGCTATACTAACTTTATTGTGTCTTTATCTAAACAGCCCCTACTTTTTATTTACGTGCTCTTTATATTCTTGCAAACCTATCCAAAAACACCTACAAAGTACTTCTAGTTTCATACTTGTTCTAGGTAAAGCGAACGTTAAGCGTGCGTAGAGTTGTATCGGTGGTCGATAGAACTTGAGGGAATATTTGTTCTACCTTTAGCTCCTCATTAGGTTCGACACTCTTACTTATCGAAAGAGGCTACAATTGATCCCCTATACTTGTGGGTTATCAAGACCTTTTTCTGGCGCCATTGCCGGGGAGCAATAGCGTGGGGTGAATATTCTCGTGTGTGCTTGTTTGCTTTATCACTAAGTAATTTTTATTTGCTGTTCTAAGTTGTTCTCTATCTTTAGTTATGGATATGGAACATGAAATACCAAACAAATTAGGTTTACTTGCTACTCATGGAGATGGGGAACCTCCTAAAACCCTCGATGCTCATTATGTGAAAGATATTATGCACTACTTTAATAATCCTGAGAAAACCCCATTCAATTATATAATGGGAGACACGTTGGATCAACATGAATACTTTAGGGATTATCGCTCGACTCAAAAAGGGAAACTATTATGGGATCAAATTCATATGTTGCATTGGTATGCTCGGGAACTATGCTTGAGATATGATTATACTTGTTGCTCTAGGATGAAGGCTCCACACCTTCCCTTTTCATGCAAATTTAATGATGATAAAACCTTGGCTTCTTATGCTAATGGTATATATGATTACTATGATGTGGAACAAATAGAAGAATTCGTTGCTTTTATGGGTGCTTATGAAATTGAATCTTTGTTTAAAGAGTGTGAAAATCTTGATGATGGTGTTTACAGACCTGAAAATTTTGCTATACTTAAATATTGCTATGAGAATTATGAATTCAATTCCGATATTGATGAATTTATTGAGAGAGTCTCCGCTGTCCAAGAAGAGGCTAATATTTTGCAGGAGTCTATGGAAGAAGAAATTGATGAAATTGTGAGCTCATTGGATGAAAAAGATGAGGAGGAGAGCGAAGAACATAAGGAGGAAGAGCGGATTAGCTACCCGTGCCCACCTTCTAATGAGAGTAACTCTTCAACTCATACATTGTTTAATTTCCCTTCGTGCTAACCGAAGGATGATTGCTATGATAATTGCTATGATCCCTTTAATTCGTTTGAAATATCCCTTTTTGATGAACTTGATGTTTGCTATGCTTGTGGCCAAGATGCCAATATGAATGATGCTTATGGAGATGAACTTGCTATAGTTCCTTATGTTAAGAATGAAATTGTTTCTATTGCACCCACGCATGATAGTCCTATTATCTTTTTGAATTCTCCAAACTACACTATATCAGAGAAGTTTGTGCTTATTAAGGATTATATTGATGGGTTGCGTTTTACTTCTACACATGATGATTTTGATAGATATAATATGCATGTTCTTGCTGCTCCTACTTGCAATTATTACGAGAGAGGAACTATATTTGCACCTCGTTATGTTTCCAATATGATAAAATTGCAAGAAACTGTTTATACTATGCATTGGCCTTTACTATGTGTGCATGAATTGTTCTTTTATGACATGCCGATGCATAGGAAGAGAGTTAGACTTCGTTGTTGCATGATATATGTTACTTTGTGCTCACTACTAAATCACAAATCATTGTTAATTAAAATTGGCTTTGATATACCTTGGGATCCGGGTGGATCCATTACTTGAGCACTATATGCCTAGCTTAATGGCTTTAAAGAAAGCGTTGCCAGGGAGACAACCCGGAAGTTTTAGAGAGTCATTTATTTCTGTTGAGTGCTTTTATATAGTTTAAAAACAAAAAAATATAGAGAGGAACCCAAAACTTTTCAAAAAGGAAAGTGAAAGTGAGAGAGACAAGCATTGTTGAAGTGGGGGAGCTCCTTGAACTTTGTTCATGCTCACGGAAACTTTGTGAATCTTGATTACAGAAACTTTTCAACAAAAACAATTACCCCCTTGTACAATTCCATTGTATCATAAAAATAATATGCCAAGATTTGACTTTAGGATGTCTACATTACTTGTTGGTTTGTGCGGTGCAAAACAGAAACTTTGGCTGTAGTGCGCGATTTTACATTTCTTACTGGAACGTCAAATTTTTGCACTATCTTTCTATACAAATTTTTTATTTTACTAATTTTTTCAGAATTTTTGGAGTACCGAAGTATGGTGAATATTCAGATTACGACAGACTGTCCTGTTTTAAGACAGATTCTGTTTTTGATGCATAGTTTGCTTGCTTTGATGAAACTATCGATTTCTATCAGTGGATTAAGCCATAGAAAAGTTATATTACTGTAGCTAAAATGCAAAAAATATGAATTAGTTTGCAACAGTACTTAGAATAGTGATTTGCTTTATTATACTAACGGATCTTACTGAGCTTTCTGTTGAGTTTTGTGTGGATTAAGTGATCAAAGATCGAGGAGGTCTCGATATGAGGAGGAGGAGAGGCAAGAGCTCAAGCTTGGGGATTCCCAAGGCACCCCAAGTAAATATTTAAGGAGACTCAAGCGTCTAAGCTTGGGGATGCCCCGGAAGGCATCCCATCTTTCTTCAACAAGTATCGGTATGTTTTCGGTTTCGTTTCGTTCATGTGATATGTGCAAATCTTGGAGCTTCTTTTGCATTTAGTTTTCACTTTTCTTTGATGCATCATGCTGATATGAGATAGTCCATGGTTGATTTATAGAATGCTCTTTGCACTTCACTTATATCTTTTGAGTATGGCTTTATAGAATGCTTCATGTGCTTCGCTTATATCATTTGAAGTTTGGATTGCCTGTTTCCCTACACATAGAAAACCGCCATTTGTAGAGTGCTCTTTTGCTTCACTTATATTTGTTAGAGCGTGGGCATATCTTTTGTAGAAAGAATTAAACTCTCTTGCGAACCAGACCTCCCAGTTGGGGGAGTCTGGCGCGTACGCCGGTTCGCACCGGTGCGTCGGTGTCAGAAAGGCACGACGCATGCGACCGCGGCACCAGAGTGCGATGGGGGTCAAGGTGCCAGTTGTGGGGGAGGTTAATGTCTGGCCACTGCAGCGGCATGTGGTAGTACCAGTGGTACTGCGTACGGTGCACCGGGATGTAGAGTCGGTCCCGTGCTCGGCGACCCCTTGCTACACGTGACACTAAGGCGAAGGCGTATGGAGGCGGCATCGGCGACACGCGGGACTAGCCAGTGCCGGCGTCGAGCTTGCCCTTGCCTTTGCCAAAGAACCACATGGCTGATGCGCTTGCCAGCTAGGCTTTGCTGTCGCCGGCAAGGGAGCGAGGGTGGCTAGATGGGGACAGGAGAAGTGGATGAGGCCAGCCACCCGCACGTTTGCATTAAAAAGGACGAGGGCCCGAAGCCTTCCAGACGTTGCCATGCGGGCCGTAATTAGGTGGACCCATTGATTTTGGTAGCATGGGGTAGTTGGGCGGCCGACACGCGGGCCC
The DNA here is from genome assembly GCF_002575655.3 of Aegilops tauschii subsp. strangulata. NCBI lineage: Eukaryota > Viridiplantae > Streptophyta > Magnoliopsida > Poales > Poaceae > Aegilops > Aegilops tauschii. The sequence goes on along the minus strand of NC_053040.3, from coordinate 29,919,783 downwards.
GGTGGACACGGAGCGGACGCGCGGAGCGTCTGTCTCGTGTCCGCGTGGACACAAATCAGGCGCAAAATATGGGTTGGAAATGCGTTCAGGCGGACAACAAGCAGACTAATTTTGGGTTTGGGTAGGCGCGCTGAGCCGATGTTTTAGTCTTTGTGGACGCAAACAGACACACGCGGATAATTTGGGTCGGCGCGTTGGAGTTTTCCAAAATACTGAGTTGGTGATAATGATGTGTTTTGCCATTCTCCATTTATAGTCGTCCGATCTGCATCAAATGCAAGGCAGTAATCTGTCACAAATTTGCAAAATACTTCCCGTCACTCCATTAACATTTGCACACAACCGCTCCCAGTTTCATCTCTCCCGCTCAGTGTCATCTCCCCTTCTAGCCATCTAGCCATATGAAAAAGGGCATCGTACAACCACCGACCGGCAGCACCGAAATCGATCTGGTGTGGTGGCCACTTCCGGCGACTATCGGTGCTAAAACCGGCTGATCTCGCGGGTAGAGGGTCCCGAGCAGGTAATCTTGGAACGATGGTGAACAGGAAGTAAAGGGGACACTGTTTTACCCAATTTCGGACCCTCTCGAAGAGGTAAAACCCTATGTCCTGCTTGTATTATATTGATTGTGAATGGGATACAAAGTACAAAATGATCCACGTCGGGATCGTATGTTTGAGTTATAGCCTCTAAGTCTTGAAAACGTGCATCTAAAGACTAAACCCCTTGGCTTATATCGGAACCTAGGGTATCAAGGGTTTACACATGGTCAGTTACAGTCTAGGGATAGGTATGCCGATCATTCAAATACGCCTTGAAATATACGCCAAAGTCCTCGGAAGATTCCATCTTGAGTACGCCGAGGTCCACGGTATACGTGGCCCATTATTTGATCGTCGGCGGGTCCTGGTCTCACCTACGAAAGTCGACGTGGTGTGCACCCTCTAATACAGGACACCATCAGTAGCCCATGAACTGGTCTTCAAGCCGAGGACTTTGGCTTCTTTCCTTGGAATAGCATCATTATTGTGGTCTTCGGCTTCATAGGCGAGTTCTGTCCTCCTCGTCGGCTTCTCAATCTGAGGAGCCTTCGATCCGAAATCCATTTTTATTTTACATCGGTTTTCCCTTCGAATACGACCATGCAGACTTTTGCACAATGATTTACTCCGGTAAATAATACGGGCATTTTAAATAAAGCCCTGTTCTTCGATAGTTTTTTTTATTGGGTCTGAAGACTCTCTTAGCTTAGCCGCGAGGGCTCGCCACCTGGGTGCGGTAGGTGAGTTGGTTGAACCCTGAACCATCATACTTATCATGGAGCCAAGTCTTTTTGTCAACAGTTATTACGGGACATGTTTTGGCCCGAGGCTGTTTCTATTTGCACGTCCCATCAAATAAAGGGATCATGCTCCGGATTTTTAGCGATATCATTAACGCAATCTCTTAATCCTCGGCTCCTCGCGTGCATATACTGCATGGTGTGTTGGGAACTAGGGATTTTTACCATGCAGCGTGAGACCCTTGGCCCCTTTCACTGTTCTATAAAATGGGAAACAATAAATCGACTTTACCTACACTCTCACTCTTTGCTCCATCACCAAGAACTCAAAGTGGTAGTGATCATGATTAGGTTTTTCTTTTGCGGATGATCATGATTAGGTTTTTAGTGGGCTATTTATTCAATCTTATGCTTCCACTACTCTTGATGGTGCTATTAGAACTACAACAATTGCAGTTAAAAAAAAGAACTACCACAATTGCTCATTATGTTGATTTTGACGAACATGGGAGAATGCTCAATTACCCATTTGACGGCTGACATGTAACAAATTTTTTCTTACCTCCGCTTCCGATCTTTCCATCCATAGGGTAACCAGCTCTATAAGTGTTCTAGTTCACTATGAATTATAAATCATGTTAATGGTCAAGTACTCTCACTCATTTGCCTACTTCACTTCATATTTCATAATTTTCTCTCATCACTTTTAAATTTTTCCTAGGACTCAACCGCCGATGCTGAGCGCAGAACTGTAACACTACACCATGGGTTAGAAAAGGATGGTGTGATATTTACCTATACGTCAAAGTTATCTTAAATGCGGATATGTTCAGTTCGAGATGTATGTTGACCTAACAATATGAATTACATTATCGTTCACTAAAATAGAACTGCATGCTCTTCTAAGAACCCTCTTCAAACACAGTGTGCCAGACATGCCGGTGTGTTCTACTAGTTTGTTATCGGGGGATAGTTAATTTAACGAGTCATACCTGCAACTTGGTTCTTGTGATGTGCCAAAGCTACTTAATCATTCGACCATACACATCTCACATGAAAACGTTTTACTAAAAGCTGCAAGGTTGAATTACACACATCTCCTGTTTTGATTGAGAGTGTCAACAAACTATGGCGTCCACACATACTCCGCAGATGACACATTAGCAGCAAGGTGAGCCATCCAATTCCCCTTACCACGAGGAAGCCTCGACTCCAATGACTCCATTACCATTTTTTCAGGCTGCCAGCCTTCTCTAGATGCCTTAGTTCTCAGGAGCATCCTCTCCAATGCCGGGGCGCTCGCGAGCAGAAAGCTGCACCATGTCGAGGCAATAGTCCTTTCCAGAAAACCCACCGAAATTAATCCACGTCTTGGAGGTGCTTGAGCGAGATAACGTCGTCTTTCCAGCTCCGAGGGAGGTTGCACGTGGTTCACCCCTCATCACAGGGAGGATCATAGTTTGGCGGTAACCCCTCCAATTCAAACAAGAGGTGCAATTAGCGTCAATGAAATCATCATGAACAATCTCAACAGCATATACGAGCAGATATGTGAAACGTCAAAAGCTCACCACGTGAATTAGGTTGTCTAGATGGAGATACTGGAGATTGCTGCATCGTGCTAGGATACCGATCACAGTTTCTCCAAAGTAGTGGCTCACTACCAGAATAACTGGCGATGCCGACGGCCGAACCTATGCCTACGGGGGCCGTCAGCATAGATTGGCCTATCCCGACGGCCCAGCCCAAGCCGTCGGCATATATCCATCTATGCCGACGGCCCCCGTCGGCAAAGCTCAGCCATCGGCGTCGCGACAAATATGCCTACGGCGGCCGTCGGCATAGATAAGCCCGTTGGCATAGAACGTGGGCCCGGCTACCCGGGCGGAAACGGCCTTTTGACGGCGTCAGTCTACGCCGACGGGCTAACGGCGGCCGTCGGCATAGCCCCCACGTCATCGATCCGCGTCGCCCGCCATGTCATCGATCCGCGTCGCTCGCCGGTCCGTGGGGTGGCAAATCTATGCCGACGGCCTGGCCGTCGGCATACTCCTGGCCCATGGATGTTGCCACGTCATCGATCCCCGCCCTTTGCCACGTCATCGATCCGTGGCCGTGTGCGCAGGTAGCCGTCGGCATACCTCTATTTTTTTTTTATATTATTTAATTTTTCCTTTTTTTTCACAACATAAACGTGCCTTATCTAACAAAAAAAACATACCCTGATGGTATATCGATTGCCCCCCTCACGGACGTTGCTGCCGCCGTGCCCCACAGCGACGCCGGTGAGGGGGGGCACACCCCGGAGCTGCATGCCGGGTGCCTGCCCCAGCCACCACGCTTCCACAACCGTAGGAGGGCCCAAAGCAACACCTAGCGGCATTGCTACCCCCCCCCCCCCCAGGTACACCGTCCCGTCTAACCGGGCCCTCATACATGCGGGGCGGTGTGGTGCCATGTCTCAAGAGGCGGGACAGGGGCCCTGGGGGGATAGCAATACCACCGGAGCGTCGCACCGGGCCCTCATACATGCGGGGTGGTGTGGTGCCATGTCCAAAGAGGCGGCGCGCATCTCCGGGGTGTGCCCCCCCTCACGGACGGCGGCGCCACCGGCACCTGGAGGGGGGAAACGGACGCGTCGGGTCTACACGGAGGGGATCTTGCTGTGGGTCTGGCCCGGATGTTGCTCCAAAGTGTTCCTATGGGCTGACCTAACACAACCGGGTGGAGAGTTCCACTGGTCAAAGCCCGTCCATGTAAAGTCAAAGGGCTAGATCTCGTGGTCGTCTAACGCTACATGGTTAGGCGGGACGGGGGCCCTGGGGGGATAGCAATGCCATAGGAGCATCGCACCGGGCCCTCATATATACATGCAGGGTGGTGTGGTGCCATGTCCGAAGAGGCGGCACGCGTCTCCGGGGTGTGCCCCCCCTCGATGAGGTGCCATGTTCGTGAGGGGGGGCACCCCCCGGAGACGCGTGCTGCCTCTTCGGACATGCCACCACACCACCCCGCATGTATCAGGGCCCGGTGCGACGCTCGGGTGGCATTGCTACCCCCCAGCCCCCCCGTCCCGCCTAACCCTATAGCGTTTGACCACGGGATCAAGCCCTTTGACTTTGCACGAACGGGCTTTGAGTAGTGGACCTATCCACCCGGTTGTGTTAGGTAAGCCCATAGGAACACTTTGGAGCAACATCCGGGCCAGACCCACAGCAAGATCCCCTCCGTGTAGACCCGACACGTCCGTTTCCCCCCTCCAGGTGCCGGCGGCGGCGCCGTCCGTGAGGGGGGCCCATCCCGGAGACGCGTGCCGGGCGTTTGCACCCGCCACAACACTTGCAGACTTGTGAGAGGCCGCCTACGCAAGATTTGGCGGCATGCTAGCCCCCGGAGGCCGCCAGCCACAATCGTAGACACGCGAAGAGCAATCCACATAGAGGGAATTGTTCAGATACTACTCCATCACGAACAATTATGAAAAATTACCATCACCCCTACAGCACATGTGCCCGCGTCGTGTAAAAAACTCATGATTTTATCGCGCTCCGAGTATTTAATAATATTCACGCCGCATCGTTACCGCAGAACGTCTACTACCGTGTCATCGCCGTTCGTGAGGGGGGGCACCCCCCGGAGACTCGTGCCGCCTCTTCGGACATGCCACCACACCACCCCGCATGTATCAGGGCCCGGTGCGACGCTCGGGTGGCATTGCTACCCCCCCAGGCCCCCCGTCCCGCCTAACCCTGTAGCGTTTGACCACGGGATCTAGCCCTTTGACTTTGCATGGACGGGCTTTGAGTAGTGGACCTATCCACCCGGTTGTGTTAGGTACGTCCATAGGAACACTTTGGAGCAACATCCGGGCCAGACCCACAGCAAGATCCCCACCGTGTAGACCCGACACGTCCGTTTCCCCCCTCCAGGTGCCGGCGGCGGCGCCGTCCGTGAGGGGGGGCCCACCCCGGAGACGCGTGCCGATCGTTTGCACCCGCCACAACACTTGCAGACTTGTGAGAGGCCGCCTACGCAAGATTTGGCGGCATGCTAGCCCCCGGAGGCCGCCAGCCACAGTCGTAGACACGCGAAGAGCAATCCGCATAGAGGGAATTGTTCAGATACTACTCCATCACGAACAATTATGAATAATTACCATCAGTCCTACAGCACATGTGCCCGTGTCGTGTAAAATACTCATGATTTTATCGCGCTCCGAGTATTTAATAATATTCACGCCGCATCGTTACCGCGGAACGTCTCCTACCGTGTCATCGCCGTTCGTGAGGGGGGCACCCCCCGGAGACGCGTGCCGCCTCTTCGGACATGCCACCACACCACCCGCATGTATCAGGGCCCGGTGCGACACTCGGGTGGCATTGCTACCCCCCCAGGCCCCCGTCCCGCCTAACCCTGTAGCGTTTGACCACGGGATCTAGCCCTTTGACTTTGCACGGAGGGGCTTTGAGTAGTGGACCTATCCACCCGGTTGTGTTAGGTAAGCCCATAGGAACACTTTGGAGCAACATCCGGGCCAGACCCACAGCAAGATCCCCTCCGTGTAGACCCGACGCGTCCGTTTCCCCCCTCCAGGTGCCGGCGGCGGCGCCGTCCCTGAGGGGGGGCACACCCCGGAGACGCGTGCCGGGCGTTTGCACCCGCCACAACACTTGCAGACTTGTGAGAGGCCGCCTACGCAAGATTTGGCGGCATGCTAGCCCCCGGAGGCCGCCGGCCATAGTCGTAGACACGCGAAGAGCAATCCACATAGAGGGAATTGTTCAGATACTACTCCATCACGAACAATTATGAAAAATTACCATCAGTCCTACAGCACATGTGCCCGCGTCGTGTAAAAAACTCATGATTTTATCGCGCTCCGAGTATTTAATAATATTCACGCCGCATCGTTACCGCAGAACGTCTACTACCGTGTCATCGCCGTTCGTGAGGGGGGGCACCCCCCGGAGATGCGTGCCGCCTCTTCGGACATGCCACCACACCACCCGCATGTATCAGGGCCCGGTGCGACGCTCGGGTGCCATTGCTACCCCCCCGGCCCCCGTCCCGCCTAACCTTGTAGCGTTTGACCACGGGATCTAGCCCTTTGACTTTGCACGGACGGGCTTTGAGTAGTGGACCTATCCACCCGGTTGTGTTAGGTAAGCCCATATGAACACTTTGGAGCAACATCCGGGCCAGACCCACAGCAAGATCCCCTCCGTGTAGACCCGACGCGTCCGTTTCCCCCCTCCAGGTGCCGGCGGCGGCGCCGTCCGTGAGGGAGGGCCCATCCCGGAGACGCGTGCCGGGCGTTTGCACCCGCCACAACACTTGCAGACTTGTGAGAGGCCGCCTACGCAAGATTTGGCGGCATGCTAGCCCCCGGAGGCCGCCAGCCACAGTCGTAGACAAGCGAAGAGCAATCCACATAGAGGGAATTGTTCAGATACTACTCCATCACGAACAATTATGAAAAATTACCATCAGCCCTACAGCACATGTGCCCGCGTCGTGTAAAAAACTCATGATTTTATCGCGCTCCGAGTATTTAATAATATTCACGCCGCATCGTTACCGCAGAATGTCTACTACCGTGTCATCGCCGTTCGTGAGGGGGGGCACCCCCCGGAGACTCGTGCCGCCTCTTCGGACATGCCACCACACCACCCCGCATGTATCAGGGCCCGGTGCGACGCTCGGGTGGCATTGCTACCCCCCAGGCCCCCCGTCCCGCCTAACCCTGTAGCGTTTGACCACGGGATCTAGCCCTTTGACTTTGCATGGACGGGCTTTGAGTAGTGGACCTATCCACCCGGTTGTGTTAGGTAAGTCCATAGGAACACTTTGGAGCAACATCCGGGCCAGACCCACAGCAAGATCCCCTCCGTGTAGACCCGACGCGTCCGTTTCCCGCCTCCAGGTGCCGGCGGCGGCGCCGTCCGTGAGGGGGGGCACCCCCCGGAGACGCGTGCCGGGCGTTTGCACCCGCCACAACACTTCCGGACTTGTGAGAGGCCGCCTACGCAAGCTTTGGCGGCATGGTAGCCCCAGGAGGCCGCCGGCCACAGTCGTAGACACGCGAAGAGCAATCCGCATAGAAGGAATTGTTCAGATACTACTCCATCACGAACAATTATGAAAATTACCATCAGTCCTACAGCACATGTGCCCGCGTCGTGTAAAAAACTCATGATTTTATCGCGCTCCGAGTATTTAATAATATTCACGTCGCATCGTTACCGCAGAACGTCTACTACCGTGTCATCGCCGTTCGTGAGGGGGGCACCCCCCGGAGACGCGTGCCGCCTCTTCGGACATGCCACCACACCACCCCACATGTATCAGGGCCCGGTGCGACGCTCGGGTGGCATTGCTACCCCCCAGGGCCCCCGTCCCGCCTAACCCTGTAGCGTTTGACCACGGGATCTAGCCCTTTGACTTTGCACGGACGGGCTTTGAGTAGTGGACCTATCCACCCGGTTGTGTTAGGTAAGCCCATAGGAACACTTTGGAGCAACATCCGGGCCAGACCCACAGCAGGATCCCCTCCGTGTAGACCCGACGCGTCCGTTTCCCCCCTCCAGGTGCCGGCGGCGGCGCCGTCCGTGAGGGGGGGCACACCCCGGAGACGCGTGCCAGGCGTTTGCACCCGCCACAACACTTGCAGACTTGTGAGAGGCCGCCTACGCAAGATTTGGCGGCATGCTAGCCCCCGGAGGCCGCCGGCCACAGTCGTAGACAGGCGAAGAGCAATCCACATAGAGGGAATTGTTCAGATACTACTCCATCACGAACAATTATGAAAAATTACCATCAGTCCTACAGCACATGTGCCCGCGTCGTGTAAAAAACTAATGATTTTATCACGCTCCGAGTATTTAATAATATTCACGCCGCATCGTTACCGCAGAACGTCTACTACCGTGTCATCGCCGTTCGTGAGGGGGGGCACCCCCCGGAGATGCGTGCCGCCTCTTCGGACATGCCACCACACCACCCGCATGTATCAGGGCCCGGTGCGACGCTCGGGTGGCATTGCTACCCCCCCAGGCCCCCGTCCCGCCTAACCCTGTAGCGTTTGACCACGGGATCTAGCCCTTTGACTTTGCACGGACCGGCTTTGAGTAGTGGACCTATCCACCCGGTTGTGTTAGGTAAGCCCATATGAACACTTTGGAGCAACATCCGGGCCAGACCCACAGCAAGATCCCCTCCGTGTAGACCCGACGCGTCCGTTTCCCCCCTCCAGGTGCCGGCGGCGGCGCCGTCCGTGAGGGGGGGCACACCCCGGAGACGCGTGCCAGGCGTTTGCACCCGCCACAACACTTCCAGACTTGTGAGAGGCCGCCTACGCAAGATTTGGCGGCATGCTAGCCCCCGGAGGCCGCCGGCCACAGTCGTAGACACGCGAAGAGCAATCCGCATAGAGGGAATTGTTCAGATACTACTCCATCACGAACAATTATGAAAAATTACCATCAGTCCTACAGCACATGTGCCCGCGTCATGTAAAAAACTCATGATTTTATCGCGCTTCGAGTATTTAATAATATTCACGCCGCATCGTTACCGCACAACGTCTACTACCGTGTCATCGCCGTTTGTGAGGGGGGCCACCGTCCGGAGACGCGTGCCGCCTCTTCGGACATGCCACCACACCACCCCGCATGTATCAGGGCCCGGTGCGACGCTCGGGTGGGATTGCTACCCCCAGGGCCCCCGTCCCGCCTAACCTTGTAGCGTTTGACCACGGGATCTAGCCCTTTAACTTTGCACGGGCGGGCTTGGGCGGTGGACCTATCCACCCGGTTGTGGTAGGTCAGCCATAGAAACACTTTGGAGCAACATCCGGGCCAGACCCACAGCAAGATCCCCTCCGTGTAGACCCGACGCGTCCGTTTCCCCCCTCCAGGTGCCGGGTACCGGGTCCCATACAGACGGTAAACTAAGAATCTAAAAATGTAATAATTGAATTGATTAAAAACTCCGGTATTCATCATTTAAAATGTACAATTGCTGTGAACCTTTTAGTGCTCAGGCATCGGGCCTGCTGCCCGGGCACTGAAAAGTTCACAGCAACTGTCCATTTTCTTCATATAAGTCTAATGAATAATGGAGCTTATAAGGTACGGATTAGTGAACTATTTAAACAGGTCAAATTGCTTTTCACTCGGCGAGGTTGGACTATTTTTTCAAAAAAAAGTAGTTGCCATCTATGCCTATGGCATAGCCGTCGGCATAGGCCTCCTATCTATGCCGACTGCCTGGCCGTCGGCATAGAGCCACCCTTATCCACTCGATGGCCCTCTCGTTGCCAGGTGGGACCACTCCTATGCCGACGGCCTGGCCGTCGACATAGGGCCACCTTATCCACTCCTCCCGCTCCACTGATTTGTGGACCCAGCCTATGCCGACGGCCAGGCCGTCGGCATAGGGGTGACCTTATCCACTCGATGTTCATCCTCCTCCACCCATTCCCTCTCTGTCTCACCCCGACCCCAAACTCTCTCTCGACCCCGATAGCCGCCGCCACCCAACACCGCCGCCCCGCCCCGACCTCGTCCCCGCCCCGGCCGACGCCCCGCCCCGACCACGTCCATGCCCCGGCCGACGCCCCTCCCCGCCCCGACCTCGTCCCCGCCCCGGCCGACGCCCCGCCCCGACCTCGTCCACGCTCCGGCCGACGCCCCTCCCCGCCCCGACCTCGTCCCCGCCCCGAACTCGTCGCCGCCCAACACCGCCGCCCCGGCTCGACCTCGTCCCCGCCCTGGCCGCCGCCCCACCCCGACCTCGTCCCCGCCCAACGCCGACACCCGGCCTCGAGTCGACCTCATCCCCACCCAACACCGCCGCCGCTCGGTGGTGAGGCGAGGGCCTCCTGCCCGGAGTCGCCGCGCTCCCTCCCCGGAGCAGCCACCGCCTCGACCTCCTCTCCGTTAGGTCCGGCCCCCTTCCCTCCCAAGAACATTTTTTCTGTTTTTTTCATGATTTTGCAGAGGATAAGAGGGCTAAATGTGATAGTTAGACACATAGATGGTAGTTAGATAGATAACTTGTTCATACGGATTTTTTTTTGAGATGATGATGATGATGATTGTTAGATGAGAAGTGATAATGATGATTTTTTATGCTTCGATGATTTTGAGATGATGATGATGATGATAGATGACAGATGGTAGATGATGATGTTGATGATAGATGATGATGTTTTTTTATGCTTCGATAATTTTTGGATGATGATGATGTTTTTTTTATGATTCGATGATTGTTAGACGATGATGATGATATTGTGATGTTCTATTAGTTGTGATGTTCTAATTTTTGTCGCGATGGAATTTGCAGGCTTTGTGGTGTCACATTTCACCGGAGTGGCCGTTGTACGACGCGTTGGTCCCTGAGCATCCCTCTGTTGTTCGACTACTTCCTCTACAGCGGAGGGTGAGCTACAAATCCATCACCTCCTTTTTCATGTGACTAGATTTCATTCTCAAGTCAACTGGCGTAACCTAGGCGTCTCCCGTCCGAAAGGGTTGCATCGATAAATATGCATTCAATTGCATATTTATCACCGCAGCTCTTTCGGATTGTCCAGCGTTTTCCACGGACAGCCCGAGGATGTGTAGATTGGGTATGTTCTCCATGTTCTACCCCGTTCCGAGACAGGATTTCGGCGGTGCCTCCCCATTGTTCTCCGGAGCACATTCTCTCGGCTATTTGCCGAGACGTGTATCTGGAGAACAGCGGGGAGGTGCTGCCGAAATTTTGTCTCGGAACGGGGTAGAATGGAGAACGTACTCAGTCTACACATCCTCGGGTGGGATTAGGACCCATCTTTACCTATTAGAGATGTAGGTGGATTAAACGCGGTAGAAACTGAAAATTTGATGTGATTAATTTAAATGAATCCTTAATTATGTTGTGTGGCTTGCAAAAAAGCAGAGGATGGCAGATAATCAGTGGATGTACAGTGGTTTTATCCGTCGGAATCGAGTAACATCACAGTGGATCGCGAAAACCGATGTGTATTTGAAGGAGATATTCCGTCGTCCAATGAGAATTATCCCACCATGCCCCTGTGCGAGATGTGCCAGACGTCACCGTAGAAATCAGACGGACATGAGTGAGCACCTTCGCACGCACGGATATATGCCAAACTTTGACATGCCGCCGATAAACATAGCCGAGCAGGACCGTGGTAGAGAGGAGGTGATGCGACAACGCATAGATGGATATGAGGACGACGGGGTCAGGGACATGCTAGATGATGTCATTGTTGCAGAAACGGGAAATGCGACACCTTCAGAGAATGAACCGGAGGAGCCGGAGGCAACCTCAAAGGCCTTCTTGCAACTGATTGCAGTCAAGGCTGAGTACGGCTGTAGCCAGAAATGCTTCAAAGCATTCTTGGGAGTATGGGCTAACAGCCTCCCTGAGGGTCATGAACTGCCGAAAAGCATGTACGATACAAAGAAAATCATGAAGGCACTCTCTATGGATTATGAGAAAATAGATGTTTGCCCGAAGAATTGCCTTTTGTTTAGGCACGAGTATGCGGATGACAAGTACTGTAGGCAGTGCGGTTCGTTTCGGTACATTGAGGTGGTCGGTGAGGATGGTGAGAAAAAGCAGCTAACCATCCCCGTTAAGGTTCTTCGGTATCTTGATTTTATAAAAAGACTGCAGCGCCTTTTCATCACGAAGGAGTCTGCCAAAATGATGAAGTGGCACAAGGAAGGTATAAGGTACAATCCAAAAAAAAATCGTACATCCATCGGAAGGGGAAGCATGGAAGTCGTTCGATGAAGAATACCCCGAGGAAGCAGCCGAGGCTGGGAGTGTCAGAATAGCCATATCAGGTGATGGGTTGAATCCATATGGTATGTCGTCCAATCCATACAGCTGCTGGCCCGTGTTTGTAATTCCGCTCAATCTTTCCCCCGGTGCCCTAATGCAACGCAAGACCATGTTCTTGTCACTCATCATTCCAGGGCCTGATTATCCGGGGAAGCAATTGGGTGTGTTTATGCAGCCGCTGGTGGATGCTTTGCACCATTCTTGGTACTTTCCGACGTTGACATACGACCGGGATCTGCAGAGAAATTTCTTGATGAAAGTTTGGTTGCACTATTGCATGCATGACTTTCCCGGCTATGCTCTATTCTGCGGATGGTGTACAAGTGGGAAGATGCCATGCCCAGTGTGCATGCAGGCTCTGCGAATGATTTGGCTGAGTAAGGGTGGCAAGTATGTAGCCTTTGACCTGCATCGACAGTTCCTCCCTCCAGACCATCCAGACAGGGAAGACAAGAAGAACTTCACGAAAGGCCGGGTTGTTCATGAAGTAACCGAGATTCCAACATTTTCGGGGGCAGATGTTCTTGTTCAGCTAAAAGCTCTCCAGCCTAAAGTCAAAGGCAAAGGCAAAGCCAAAGCCAAAGGCTTCGAGGGATATGGTGAGACGCACAACTGGACTCACATTACCCCCTTCTCACAGCTTCCCTATTTCAAGGACCTCAAACTTCCTTACAATATCGATGTGATGCACACGATAAGAATGTGGCAGAGTCCCTTTTCCACACGATCCTCAATATTCCTGATAAGACGAAGGATAACGTTAAAGCTAGAGCCGATCAACAGAGAATTTGTGATAGACCACGTCTGAACATGAAGCCTCCCACAGGCGGTCGAAAAAACTGGTTCAAGCCAGATGCTGACTTTGTCCTTAAACCACCAGAAAAAAAGGAAGTACTTATCTGGCTGAAACACATTTTGAAGTTCACCGATGGTTATGCATCGAATATAAGTAAGGGAGTCAATCTTTCAACGGGCAAAGTGACCGGCCTGAAGAGTCATGACTACCATGTATGGATTGAGCGGATAATGCCGGTGATGGTTCGAGGCTATGTCCCCGAGCATGTATGGCGAGTGCTTGCCGAGCTAAGCCATTTCTTCCGCATGCTCTGTGCTAAAGAAGTAAGTAAAGACGTGATTGAAAAATTGCATAAGAAGGCACCGGAGTTGATAGTCAAGCTAGAGAAGATCTTTCCGCCAGGCTTCTTTACACCGATGATACATCTCATTCTGCACCTCGCGAACGAGGTATTGTTGGGGGGGCCTGTGCAGAATCGCTGGCAGTACGGCCCTGAGAGACAGAACAAGCATCTCCGACAGAAATGTGGAAACAAAGCTAAGATTGAAGCTTCCATAGCTGAGGCAGTTATCCTAGAGGAGGTGTCAGACCTCAGGACATCATACTATCCAGACCACGTTCCCCATCTGCATAACAAGGTGCCTCGATACAATATAGAAGAGCCGAAGTATCAACCCAAGCTCCATCTATTCAACGCGCAAGGTGGGAGGGCTGGGGCCTCGAAACCTTATGACATGCCACGACAAGAGTGGGAGGACCTCATGTTCTATATCTTCCACAACATCAGGGAATTTGAGGAAGTGTGGATGAGGTAATACCACTACACCATTCCTTTATGTCTTCCACATCATCATGTTTTATGTTCACTTAGTCCCGGTCTAACACCGGTTTTCTTTTTTTTAGTGATTTCGTTCAAGAGGAATGGACGGGAATGGATCCTCCTACTGAGGCGGAGGCACTTACTCTTCTCCGTCATGGAAACCCTGGACGTAAAAAATTTGTTGCTTGGTTCATGGAGAAAGTAATTTTCCACACTCCCCTATTAAATACCTAGTTCAACATTTATTAGTTAACTAATGCACGCAACAATTTCAATTATACTTGTAGGGAAAAGATCCGAACATATCTATGGATGATGAATTGAGATGGGTTTCCATGGGTTTTGACCCTGTCGTCATGACATGTAAAAAGTATGATGTGAATGGGTATCGCTTCCATACAGAGGATCACCAGAACAGCCGGCCTGATCCCAAAACTATAAATACCGGAGTGTACACCCTCGGTCAAAATTCAGTAGACTACTACGGAAGGGTACAAAATATATACGAGATTAAATTCCACCAGGGGCGCGAGACCCTAAGTCTGCCTGTGTTCAAATGTCGATGGTTCGATCCGCGGGAGGGGGTAAAACATACGCCTTCCATTGGTTTGGTCGAAGTTAAACCATCAACCGTCTATGCCGGAGCCGATCTCTTCATCGCGGCTACCCAAGCTACACAAGTATATTATCTGCCTTACCCATGCCAGAAAGAGTACCTAAAGGGTTAGGAAGTTGTGTTCAAGGTGTCGCCACATGGTAAGCTACCAAACCCGAATGAAGACGATTACTACAACATTAACCCCATGAAATACGAGGGAGTGTTCTATCAAGAGCAACCTGATGATGATGATGTGGTTAGAAACGATGACGCTAGACCATTGGGTGATGATGATGTGGATCCAAACGACGACGAAGCACGGAATGATGGTGAGACCATTGTCAATGAAAATGACATACTTATGCTAGAAAAGTTAAACGAAGACGCTGACGACGAGGAAGAGCCTCCACCTCCGTCAGACAACGAAGATGATATGATTGATAGTGATGATGAGACAAACCGAGAAAGAGGTTACAACAGTGATGATTCATATGGTTTCTAGCAGATGTACGTGTCAAGTCTTTTTTTCTATAGTTTAGGAATATGCCTTTTATGCATTTTTATTAATGTGTTTATTATCATGCCTTTTCCTTCATTTCATTCATTTACTAATTGCTTATTCTCTTTTCAATGCAGGTTCGTGGAACATGGGCAAGGGGAAGGCCGACGGCGTGGGTTTCCTATGCAAGATCGTTGGCCTACCTAGTCGGAGTGGTCGAGCATGTAATCCTCCCCCCGGCTACTTGACGATGACTCCTCACAGGGAGGTCGAGGGAGAGGTGCCCCTAGAGGAGGAGGGGGCGGGGGGAGAGCCCCTAGAGGGCGAGGTGGTGGGGGGAGAGCCACTACAGGGGGTCGCGGCCAGAAAGAGCGCACCCTCACCGACTTAGGGGTGTTGTCTTCGAGGCCATCCTCTAGTGAGGTACCCTCCTCTAGTGAGGTACCCTCCTCTGGTGAGGAGGAGGAGGAGGAGGAGGACGAGGCAGGCGAGGAGGAGGAGGTTCGGGATGGGGCCGAGGAGGAGGTGGAGGAGGAGGACGAGGAGGAGGAGGATGAGGAGGAGGTTGGGGAGGGGGAGGCAGGCGAGGAGGAGGGTGGTGGCGGGGATGATGGTGCTGGCGGGGAGGGGGTTGACAACAAGGGGTGGCTGCGTGGTAACGCAAAGCTACCAAAGCAGGTTCCTGCTACTGAGGAGTAGAAGTGGCTCATTGAGCCCGCGGGGAAAGAGTAAGTGCCACTTTATAATAATTTCATTATTTTGCTTGTCACATGCTCATTCCGGTTGTTATTTATTTTGCTTGTCACATGCTAATAGTTCATTCTTTTGCAGCAACTGGATATATTCTAAAGGGGTCCGTATTCCCAACCGCCTCATCACCGTCTTTCTGAAGTTACACTGGCCGGGGTTGTACTGTCCGGATCCAGTCAGGCACCCGAACCATCGGGTCTTGGCCACGAGTTGGGAGCACTGGGAAGCGGCCCTCCACGCGGACCATGGGACCCATGCCAAGGCCGTGATCACCACTTTCTGGGTGAGTTCTCTTCAGAAGCACAAGTCCATTCTAGTTTCATGAATGATTTAACTCATGGCTTCTTCCATTCTTGTTTCGTGCATGATTGTAGAAATTCTATCGAGTTCTCCCGGAGCACAGGGCCAGAGCGGACCAGATCGTGCTGCGCCAATGCAAGAAGAAGGCCCGCCAGATGCAGTACGAGGTGCGCTATTAGGCCATCTCGACATACCATCACGACTATCTTGGTGTGAAGATGACCAAGGAAGACGCGCCGAGGATGGGCATTACCTTGGAGAGGGACGAGTTCTTGAAGGTAAGTATAAAAGATTTTTCATTACGCTTTCATTACCTTGTGGTACATTTCACCGTTTCGTGTTGACATGCCATTATGCTTTCATTATGTAGGTGTTACCAAATTGGTGTTATGGAAAAGATGAGTACCGGGCGGCATTGGTGGATCTTTGGTGTGATGAGGCTGGAGCCTGGGCGGCTATGAGAGTCAAAACCAAGGCTAACCGAGGGAAGGAGGGAGTACATGCTCAGGGAAACCGAAACCACTATCTCCACAAGGCAGTTAATGTATGACTAACCCCATTAAACATTCTTCTTCTTCTATTTACCATTACTTTCTTATGTATGACTAACCTCTGTTTGGTGGTGCAGGAGGAAAAACTGAAGCGGCCGCTCTCACACATGCAGGCGTGGGAGATCGCCCATACGCGGAAGGACCCCAAGCCTGGCGAGCCCAAGTACTACGGCAAGAAGACCGCGCATAGGAAGAAGGCCTACTCCGATGGGTATCTGGCGTTACATCCTGACACACCTGACCCCATTGCGGCGGATCTGGACGAAAGGGTGGTGGTGGGCATGGGGCCGAAGGAGCACGGTCGGGAGGCAGTTCTCGATGCTGTGATCACTCCTACTATCTCCTACACACAGCTCCGTCGGATCGACCCGACCCTGAGCCAGCGCACGAGCACGCCCATGAGCAGTGCATCGTCACTGTCCCTCTTTCAGGAGCAGCAAACTGTAAGTATTTTCCCTTTTATCTTCATTGCTCCCTTTATTTTCCGCATTTAGTAGTCTTATGAGTCTCATCATGTCATACTGTAGGCCTACATGGAGTACACATGCCAGGAGACCATGGCGTGGCACGACCGCCTACATGCATACCATCAGCAGAGGGATCGCTAGATGCAGCACGCTTTTCAGGAAATGGCGGCCGGCAGGTGTCCTCAATGGCCATCAGCAGAGGGTCCTCCAGCACAACCAACGTTGCTAACCTTTGAGGAGTTTGTGGCACAGAACGCTGGCCCCTCGCCGGTTAGTTCATCCCCAATCTATTCACTCAAAGCATATCATGCCTTTCAACACAGTCGTATATCCCGTTAATATGTCTTTTCAACATCCAGGGAACCGGTGGATCAACCGTTGGCGGTGGTCTTCGCAGCACTCCCGAGTCACGGAGCCCGACCACTCCGATCCATGGAGGCGGAGGCGGAGGTGGAGGCGGCCTTGGCGGTAGCGCTGCCGCTAGCACTGACGACCCGGACTTCAACGGTCTTGGCGGTGACGACCTCCGCGGTGCTCGACGTCCTGGCGCTTAAGCCTTTTGGTTACTTGTGTGCTTATGCTTATGTATCTTTAGATGACTTGTGTGTGGTGATGATGATAAACTTATGGTCTTTGATGGTCCTTTAGATGACTTGCGTGCTTCTTTATATGCTTATGCTTATCTTTATGTTGATTATGATGATGCTTATGCATATATTGTTGTCATGGTGACGGATGATACTTAGATGTGTTCTATATGTCTATTTCCATCATATATATCTGCTGATATGTGCTGTATATCTGAATTGAATTGATTTGAAAACAAACCGAAAAAAGAAAAAAAAATCAAATACAAACTATGCTGACGGCCTGGCCGTCGGCATAGGGCTGGCCGGAGCTCCCAGTTGCTGACGCGTGGCATCTATGCCGTCGGCACAGATTCAAACTAAGCCGACGGCTAGGCCGTCGGCATAGACTCCACGTGTCAGCAACTGGGAGCTCCTCGGGCAAGTCTATGCCGACGGCCTGGCCGTCGGCATACATATATACTAAGCCGACGGCCAGGCCGTCGGCATAGCCTTGCCCCAGGAGAGCCCAATTGCTGCCACGTGGCAGGCCTATGCCGACGGCTAGTTTGAATCTGTATGCCGACGGCCTAGACTTGCCACGTGGCGAGCAGGCGTTGGTCAGCACTTGACGGCGGCCGCCGTTAGGAGGTAAAGTTGCCGACGGCCAGGGCCGTCGGCATAGATGTACGGACACCGTCGGGATAGGGCCTATGCCGACGGCCTTTCTATGCCGACGGCCTCCCGGGCTACGCCGACGGATATGTTGCCGACGGGGGCCGTCGGCATAGGCCTGTCCCGACGGCCAATCAGGGCTATGCCGACGGCCAGGGCCGTCGGCATAGGGTGCGATTCTGGTAGTGGCTATTGTCCGAGGAAGGAACAACGTAGGGTCAATTTTGTGACACTAGGGAGTTTCGATATCTCCGCGATTTCATTCAGGTCGTCCACCATTAGTGTCTGCATATAGAATAATTATGAATCACATAAAAGATTTAGTTAATTCTGCTAACGAACACATATAAAGCCATATTAATAAAATCAAGAAAATGCAGTATTCCCGGATAGAGGGAGCAAACACATGAGATTGCGTACTTCTGAAACATATTGGGATAAGATGTGTCCATCAATGGGGCGGGATTCTTGCAGTAGTTTTTCTTTTAGGGTAAATGTCGCCGCTTTATTACTTTAAACGAAGTTTGGGATCACATCTGCGATCACATCCGGAATACATTCTGGAGGCACACCTAACCAGACCATACAAAGTTCTTCACCTACACCTACTTTTGCTAATTTATGCGCGGCAACATTTGCTGATTCTTGCAGTAGTTGGATTGTGCAAGTTTGGATGACGAGCTGGTAATTGCCGATATCCAGGGAGGTTTCCACCTTCTCCAGCACCGGCGCCTGGATGGTGATGCTACTTGGGGGCGTGGCGGATATCTGGGGGTACATGAATTTGGTCTCCGCGTGAAGCGAGGAGAGCCGCGGGGCGTTCACATCCAATAGCCTCATAGCCGTGAGGCTTCCTAGATGCAGCATCTCCAGCGCTTGGCAATTGAGCTTCAGCTCCTCCAGCCCTGCTAGGTGCGAAAGTTTTAGGTTGCGCAGCCTCGGGCAGCACGACGACGACGATAGAAGGTTGCAGAGGCGGTCGCCGTTGCCGTCGGTGAATTCGAAGGCGCACAGGGTCAGGTCCGTTAGCGCGTGAAAATCGACCTTCCGTGGGATCAGAAGGGCGGCGTAATGTGAACTCAGGGCCATCCTCATCGCCCTCGTTGAGGTAGGCAGCGGCAGCTTGGGCCGCAGCTTGTCCGCCAGGTGCTGGGGCATCGACCATGTGTTCTTCCAAGGCATCCACAGGTCGAAGTCAACCGACCACAAGCCGCATGGCGCGGCGGATCCAGACCTCGGCGCGCGAGTTGCAAGGCCAGCGCATGGTGCGCACCTGGAGCTTGTCGACGCAGGCGTCGCCGTAGGCACGACGCGCCAGAACGTTGTGCACGAAATCGTTGTACCTGGCCAGATTGTCTGGATCTCGCCTGCTGCATCCAAAATCGCTGAGGCGGAGGACGGGGCCGCGCGTTCACAGGTCGCGCCACCGCCTCGAGAGCAAGGACGTGCGCGCCGCGTCGGGCGTGGTGGGCAGGAGGCAGAGTATGCGCAGGAGGAGGTCGTCGCTGAGGTCGCTGATGTGGTCTGCGCCGTTGCGCGCCGCCGACGTTGAATCCATTGGGGTCGTGCTTGGCGAAAAAGGTTCTGTGGCGTGTGCGTAAGTGCGATATACCCCCTCCGTCCAGAAATACTTGTCATCAAAATGAATAAAAAGAGATGTATCTAGACGTATTTTAATTTTAGATACATTCTTTTTTGTCCATTTTGATGACAAGTATTTTCCGACGGAGGGAGTATGTAGGTTGAGTGTCGGTGTAAACAGTTTGAAGGACAACAAGGGAACTTGTTGTGGACAAAAGTTGGAATCCCTTCATAGCTTGAGTTGTAAATAACTCAGGACAAGCCTTCCTTGTGCGTGGATTTGGAGGCCTCCTGTTGCTTACTGCGCTGCAGCATATGTTACGACTTACGACTACAGCTATGGCGGCTTCTCAGCCTCCACCTCGGGCGACCTACCACTTGCCTCATTTTATTTTTGGAAATACTCGCGTATGTTACTGGAGCTCCCGGCTAATAACCTCTCTGCCGCATCCGTGCCGTCTGCCCTCACCTCCAGACCCAATCTTTCATCGTGGAGCACAATTCCAGCCAAACTGTTATGAGCGACTCAGGTGGCCTGACCGTGGCGTCTGATAGACACGTGAAAACGAGGGGATCAGATGCTGAGCCAGGAAGGAACATACTCCCTCTCTTCCAAAATAAGTGCCATGATTTCAGTTCAGATCACAAATCTTATTTTTCATAGCGGAGAAAGGACAACTGCCTCGAAACAAAATAAGTGCCGCGGTTTTAGTTCGGATCGCAAATCTTATGGAACCTGGCCGGAAGGAAGGAAGCCGCGTCTCGGGGGCCGCTCTCACGACCACTGTTTTGGGTACCGCTCGAAATTTCGTGATCCCGAGCGGTTACCACTACCCCACGGAAAACACTCATACCGTGGAAAAATATTCGAGTTTTTGAAAATTTGGAATTGAAACGCTGGCCTTACTGTTAAATACTAGCAGCATAGCTTGTTATGGCCTAGTGTCGAAGGCATGCTTTCAGGGTCAGCGGGTCGAGGGTTCGAGTCTTACCCCTTTTCTTTTTCTCTCTTTTTTAGAATGCAAAAGTAAAAAAAAACTAAAAAAATTGTGAAATCGTGGGAGCGGCAGGCAGGGAGTCGAACTCAAGATATGTGAGCAAGCAGCAGCCGTGGGTGCGTGCGAACAGCCAATACGCTAGGATAAGTTTAGTGATCAAGGGTTAAGCTTTTTCTATATGGACTTTGGAATATTAGAATTCAAAATTTGATTTTAAATTTCGTCTGATTTTTTTTTGGTATCTTGTGGTTACCGTGGTAACCGTGAATTTTGGTGCCCCTCTTTTTTAGAATGCAAAAGTAAAAAAAAACTAAAAAAATTGTGAAATCGTGGGAGCGGCAGGCAGGGAGTCGAACTCAAGATATGTGAGCAAGCAGCAGCCGTGGGTGCGTGCGAACAGCCAATACGCTAGGATAAGTTTAGTGATTTAAAATCAAGGGTTAAGCTTTTTCTATATGGACTTTGGAATATTTGAATTCAAAATTTGATTTTAAATTTCGTCTGATTTTTTTTTGGTATTTTGTGGTTACCGTGGTAACCGTGAATTTTGGTGCTCCTCTTTTTTAGAATGCAAAAGTAAAAAAAAAACTAAAAAAAATTGTGAAATCGTGGGAGCGGCAGGCAGGGAGTCGAACTCAAGATATGTGAGCAAGCAGCAGCCGTGGGTGCGTGCGAACAGCCAATACGCTAGGATAAGTTTAGTGATTTAAAATCAAGGGTTAAGCTTTTTCTATATGGACTTTGGAATATTCGAATTCAAAATTTGATTTTAAATTTCGTCTGAATTTTTTTTGGTATTTCGTGGTTACCGTGGTAACCGTGAATTTTGGTGCCCCTCTTTTTTAGAATGCAAAAGTAAAAAAAAAATAAAAAAATTGTGAAATCGTGGGAGCGGCAGGCAGGGAGTCGAACTCAAGATATGTGAGCAAGCAGCAGCCGTGGGTGCGTGCGAACAGCCAATACGCTAGGATAAGTTTAGTGATTTAAAATCAAGGGTTAAGCTTTTTCTATATGGACTTTGGAATATTCGAATTCAAAATTTGATTTTAAATTTCGTCTGAATTTTTTTTGGTATTTCGTGGTTACCGTGGTAACCGTGAATTTTGGTGCCCCTCTTTTTTAGAATGCAAAAGTAAAAAAAAAACTAAAAAAATTGTGAAATCATGGGAGCGGCAGGCAGGGAGTCGAACTCAAGATATGTGAGCAAGCAGCAGCCGTGGGTGCGTGCGAACAGCCAATACGCTAGGATAAGTTTAGTGATTTAAAATCAAGGGTTAAGCTTTTTCTATATGGACTTTGGAATATTAGAATTCAAAATTTGATTTTAAATTTCGTTTGAATTTTTTTTTGGTATTTCGTGGTTACCGTGGTAACCGTGAATTTTGGTGCCCCTCTTTTTTAGAATGCAAAAGTAAAAAAAAAACTAAAAAAATTGTGAAATCGTGGGAGCCGCAGGCAGGGAGTCGAACTCAAGATATGTGAGCAAGCAGCAGCCGTGGGTGCGTGCGAACAGCCAATGCGCTAGGATAAGTTTAGTGATTTAAAATCAAGGGTTAAGCTTTTTCTATATGGACTTTGGAATATTCGAATTCAAAATTTGATTTTAAATTTCGTCCGAATGTTTTTTGGTATTTCGTGTGGTTACCGTGGTAACTCTGAATTTCGGTGCCCTCTTTTTTAGAATGCAAAAGTAAAAAAAAAACTAAAAAATTGTGAAATCGTGGGAGGGGCAGGCAGGGAGTCGAACTCAAGATATGTGAGCAAGCAGCAGCCGTGGGTGCGTGGGAACAGCCAATGCGCTAGGATAAGTTTAGTGATTTAAAATCAAGGGTTAAGCTTTTTCTATATGGACTTTGGAATATTCGAATTCAAAATTTGATTTTAAATTTCGTCCGAATTTTTTTTGGTATTTCGTGTGGTTACCGTGGTAACTGTGAATTTCGGTGCCCCTCTTTTTTAGAATGCAAAAGTAAAAAAAAAACTAAAAAATTGTGAAATCGTGGGAGGGGCAGGCAGGGAGTCGAACTCAAGATATGTGAGCAAGCAGCAGCCGTGGGTGCGTGCGAACAGCCAATACGCTAGGATAAGTTTAGTGATTTAAAATCAAGGGTTAAGCTTTTTCTATATGGACTTTGGAATATTCGAATTCAAAATTTCATTTTAAATTTCGTCCTCTTTTTTTTTGGTATTTCGTGGTTACCGTGGTAACCGTGAATTTCGGTGCCCCTCGAGAAAAAAGTCCTGCTTGGGATCCAAAACCTTGCTCACGACTCACGGGACGACCCCCGCCGCCACCACACAGCCCATCCTCCTCGCCGTCTTCGTTGGCGGCCGCCTGGCCGGCCAGGCGGCGGCGGGGCGCCTCTTCCTCCTCCTGCCCCCTCGTGCTTCCTTCCTACGGCAGGTCCCAGCCTTCCTTCGACGGCGGCTTGGCTGCCCATGGAATCTCCTACTGCTGCATGCTGGTGGTGACGCGTGGCACCAGTGCCTCTCGATCTGGCATCGGGGAGCCAACCTAGCAGGAGTCATCCTCGGATCTGGCCACAGGGGCGGAGCTGCGCGTGTCCCTCGGTGGTCGTCGGCCGGCGCCGACGGTCGGCTTGGTTGCAGTATGTGGTGGTGCTATGCCGGTGCGACAGCTGGGGAGGCCAGCTGCGCCCTTGCGTCCTGTTGCGGGTGGGCAACAGGTGAGGGTGAATATTTGGTTATCATGTGATGTTTCTTCGCTTCGCGATACTTTACAAAACCTGGAGTGCATTGGTATCCTCCAGAGTCATGCATATTCTCACTATACCGTTGATCCCGTTATCGGTTTTGTTATTCTCTCTTGTTGAAGTGTTCCAGCATCCCCGTGACGTAGTCACCTGTGTCTAGCTAGACTATGAAGAATGCCATCACACCGAGAGGGCCCTAAGAATATTTCTCCATTGTCAGAGGAGCAAATCCCAGTCTCAAGCTATCCAGTCCCTTGTCAAACTTTCCGATGAACATGTAACTTTTTGTTATGATCACCTAGTTATAGATGATGTTTGGGCAATTTCAAAATCCACCGTACGGTAGGAAGTGACCATGATACTCTCATGGTCTGAGGAACTAAAACACATGCGAACACTCCGTTTTATTACTATTGATTTTCAGACAATATTATCTCAAAGTATAACAATTAAGTTTGATTCGATTCAATATGATCATTTTCTAACGTCATACTCTCAATGTTGTTAGGACTATCGTTACACTTAACGATATTGTAAGATCCGGAAAACATGATCACCGATAACACTTGAGCTAACAGAGGCAAGACTAGGAACCAATTCCTTACCGTTTATCATTCCACACGTGCATATCAGTTTTCCACTGAATCGCATATTCCAGGATCATAGCAGTTGTAGCATGAAATAAGCTCTTAATTATGAACGCGGAGTTATAATAATACGATATTATTGCCTTTAGGG
This sequence comes from Aegilops tauschii subsp. strangulata, assembly GCF_002575655.3. Classification (NCBI taxonomy): domain Eukaryota; kingdom Viridiplantae; phylum Streptophyta; class Magnoliopsida; order Poales; family Poaceae; genus Aegilops; species Aegilops tauschii. The sequence continues at coordinate 29,895,588 of NC_053040.3, read as the reverse complement.
CATATTTCCAACAAGGAGTTCAAATATATATAAAAGTTTCAGTAAGGAATTTTTGATCAGAAAGATATGAACCATCTAAACTATCAAAAGAAAACTAAAAGTAATGAAGGTTGAGGACAGAGGAAAGATACTGTAGGCATGCAAAGAGTCAGACCATGAGAGGGAAAAGAGAGAAAGAGGGGCATGCACATGCAATGGGGATCGGATCCTATGTTGGAGTAGCCATAACAAGGTCCACAAAACACTAATAAACATAATTTTTGCAAACATAGTGCTATGAATAGGCCCGATTTGTCGGTAGATTCCCGATAATTCGCTTGTCATAGAGATAAATCGGCCCAAATGATAAACGGTGAAGATAAGGCATAATCTTATCGGTCACCCCAAGAGTAGCGATAAATCGGACAATAAATCGCTGAATCGGAAGATTTTTTTTTAACAATGGTATTAGGACTAAAATAGATACTCGATTTAGCATTACTAACTAGTTGCACAAAACTAGCGCAATATGTGTTAAGAACCCTTTTGAGTGTACTTGGGATCAAGGAGTCATCTGCAAACAATAAATGTGAGATAGGGGGACCATTTCTACAAACACGGACCCCTTCCAGTCCTCCAATTTCCTGTTCATGAGCTAATAAGCTTGAAAGACCCTAGGAGCACAAGAGAAATAAATAAGGTGATAATGTGTCGCCCTGTCTGAGCCCTCTCGTGGGACTGAATTCTTCAGTTTCTGTATGATTGAACCGGACCCTATAGCTTACTGAAGATACACACTCCATGATAAGCTCCACCCATGTGACGCCCCCGATTGAATCGTACACTAATCATGCACGCAAACGTGTACGATCAAGATCAGGGACTCACGGGAAGATATCACAACACAACTCTAAAAACATAAATAAGTCATACAAGCATCATAATACAATCCAGGGGCCTCGAGGGCTCGAATACAAGTGCTCGATCATAGACAAGTCAGCGGAAGCAACAATATCTGAGTATAGGCATAAGTTAAACAAGTTTGCCTTAAGAAGGCTAGCACAAACTGGGATTCAGATCGAAAGAGGCGCAGGCCTCCTGCCTGGGATCCTCCTAAACTACTCTTGGTCGTCGTCAGCGGCCTGCACGTAGTAGTAGGCACCTCCGGTGTAGTAGGAGTCGTCATCGACGGTGGCGTCTAGCTCCGGGGCTCCAACCGCTAGTTGCGACAACGAGGTAAAAAGGAAAGGGGGGAAAGAGGGAGAAAAGCAACCGTGAGTACTCATCCAAAGTACTCGCAAGCAAGGATCTACACTACATATGCATGGGTATATGTGTAAAGGGGCAATATCGGTGGACTGAACTGCAGAATCCCAGAATAAAAGGGGGATGGCTAGTCCTGTCGAAGACTACGCTTCTGGCAGTCTCCATCTTGCAGCATCTAGAAGAGAGTAGACGGTAAGTTCACCAAGTATCATCGCATAGCATAATCCTACCCGACGATCCTCCCCTCGTCGCCCTGTGTGAGAGCGATCACCGGGTTATATCTGGCACTTGGAAGGGTGTGTTTTATTAAGTATCCGATTCTAGTTGTCATAAGGTCAAGGTACAACACCAAGTCGTCCTGTTACCGAAGATCACGGCTATTCGAATAGATAAACTTCCCTGCAGGGGTGCACCACATTACCCAACACGCTCGATCCCATTTGGCCGGACACACTTTCCTGGGTCATGCCCGGCCTCGGAAGATCAACACGTCGCAGCCCTACCTAGGCACAACAGAGAGGTCAGCACGCCGGCCTAAATCCTATGGCGCAGGGGTCTAGGCCCATCGCCCATTGCGCACCTGCACGTTGCGAGGGCGGCCGGAAGCAGACCTAGCCTCCCTAATACAAGAGCAGGCGTTCCAGTCCAATCCAACGCGCGCCGCTCAGTCACTGACGTCAAGAAGGCTTCGGCTGATACCACGATGCCGAGTGCCCATAACTGTTCCCGCGTAGTTGGTTAGTGCGTATAGGCCAGTGGCCAGACTCAGATCAAATACCAAGATCTCGTTAAGCGTGTTATTTTAAAGTAACCGCGAACGCCGACCAGGGCCAGGTCCACCTCTCTCCTAGGTGGTCTCAACCTGCCCTGTCGCTCTGCCACAAAGTAACAGTCGGGGGCCGTCGGGAACCCAGGCCCACCTCTACCGGGATGGAACCACCTGCCCCTTCAGCCCCCATCTCCGAACAGTATCATAAGTAATGTAACAGTATAAAGTATATAGCATATGCCCGTGATCACCTCCCGAAGTGATCACGGCCCAGTAGTATGGCATGGCAGACGGACAAGAGTGTAGGGCCACTGATGGAATACTAGCATCCTATACTAAGCATTTAGGATTGCAGGTAAGGGTAACAACTGTAGTAACAATGACAGGCTATGCAGCAGAATAGGATTAACCGAAAGCAGTAACATGCTACACTACTCTAATGCAAGCAGTAGAGAGAAGGAATAGGCGATATCTGGTGATTAGGGGGGGGGGGAGGGAGCTGCGTCGTGGGGGGGAACTGGGAGTGGTTGCCCTAGGGTTTCGGCCGACAGGGGAGGATATGGGGAGTGGGGTGGGCCGGCCTGGTGGCCCAGAGGCTAGTTAGGCCGAAGCCCAGTGGGGGAAGGGAGGCTTCCTTTCTCTGTCTTTTTTTTCTTTTTAGTTATTCTTTTGTGTTTTATTTCTAGTTTCCTTAATTTTAGTTTTGTAAAATTTATCACTAGCACCTAACTTAGTATTTGTAAATATACTACTGCCACATTAATCCTTAACCCAAAATAATTTAATATTTTATAAAATTCAATAGGCATTTATTTCCCTTTATTTAATTGTTTTAACTACTATTTAATTACTTTAGAGCCTTTATACTCTTTATCACAGTTTGGTTTCTTCACCACAATTATCTATGATTTATCCAACACATTTAGAACATTTTAGTTTTATTTTTGGAAAACTTTTGTTGTTTGCCTTAATTTCAAATTTGAATTTGAATCGATTTTGAACTAACACGAGATTAACAACAATAACCATGGTGACGTGGCATCATTAACGCAGGATTACTGTAGGTAATTATCCGGGCATCACAACCCAATGTGCATGAAATCCCATTCGCAACATTATTTTTCCAAGAAGCCCCATTCAACACGGTCGTAGGCTTTGTTCATGTCCTGCTTCACGGCACAATATCCATTTGATCCATGTGTTTTTTTCTTGATTGCATGGAAAGACTCATAAGTTACCAACACATTATCAGTAATAAGTCTGCCCGGGACGAAAGCACTTTGTGTTGGAGATATAATTTCAGGAAGGATTCGTTTTAGTCTGTTTGCAAACATTTTTGAAATTATTTTATAAACCACGTTGCAAAGACTGATTGGCCTGTATTGCGTAATTTCCTCTGGACTATTGACCTTGGGAATTAGCACTACATTTGTTGAATTCCATCCCGAAGGGATCTTAATTTAATTTGTAGCATTGAGCACTTCATCAGTCAACTCGTCGCCCACAATGTGCCAAAATCTTTTTAAAAACTAGATGATGCCCCGCGCGTTGCTGCGGGATTTTTTGTCATGAATTTTTTAAGAAAGGTGAGGATCCAAACTGAAGTGACAAAACTGCACATCTAACTTCTTATTCTGTAGAACTGGCAATCCACATTAAGGTTGGGTCAATAGGAAACACATGAATATAAGTGGAACTTTGCAAAAAAAAGGTGCACATGATGTCAACAGTTGCCGCAGATACATGTAGTCCCACATCATAATATATTTGTAGTTTTGTACCGCTGAAAATCATCTTGAAGTATGAGAATGTTTCTTAGTTACAATAGGTAGCGATCAAGGTAACGATTATTGATAATACTATACTATAAGTAACTGGCATGGATGGCACTGAAGCATGTATCTTCATTGTAGCATAGCTTGACGTTGCCCTGCATAGTGTACAAATTTGTAGCATTGTTAGGAAGGTATTAAGTGGATAGAATGGTGCATTATTTCATCCCGAAAAACTGGTTTAATCTGTGATGTGGTGCATTAAACCTCTGATTTTGTTTTTGTAGCAGCATTACTCTACCTGCCCTAGAATGTTTCTTGCGTTCTTGTTGTTTGTAGTGCTGCATGAAGACGTAAAATGAGAGCGTCATGGAAAATTGTGATATATTGCTGATGGTAATAGCTAATAGTAGCCTTCCCATGGAACTATACTGATTAAATATGTATAAGAAAACACTCAGAAAATTACATAAATTTAATGATTTTATAGAAGATGAAAAAAAAATGTTTCCTTAGCCCCCATGTATGAGAATAAGAAGCAAGCCACATGACTATCATCACAAAAAAGGTTCATTTCAAAAATCACGCATATAGTCTTCAATGAAAAGATTTATTAGAAACATGTGATCAACTAATGGGATAATGGAACCCTTTGTGTTCTGCATACTAATCAACCTTCAAAATGTTATAACAAAGTGGCCTATACAGTGATCTAGCTAGTAACACGGTTTTTCTGAATGATCGTACTGATTTTGTATTTCGACCAACTTGTGAGTCAATCACCAGAACTGCATATATGCTGGTACAGCACAAACACGTTTGAGACCATTGGCCATCTGCATCTGCATCTCTAAACCTCATATTATTGCTCAGTTTGAACTCTCACCTACACATCTATATTACACAATCAAGTGAGTAGAACATCTATTTATATAGTAGCTCTAAACTCCAAAGAGACTCCCAAAGCAAGAGTATAATTTATTTTCAGATACAAAAAGTTCAGATTGTCCGGTCAGCAACCAAAAAATGAATTGGCCTGCAGCTATGTGTTAGAATTTATGATACAAACATCGTCTCTCTGTGAATATATACTAAACGAAAGCAGGGCGAAAAGGATCAAAAGGCCAAGCGCATGGTAGTGATCTAACAACAAAGAAACAACATGGTACAGGGGACTGGGAGTGGATGAATGAGGGAGAACCTCGTACAAATATGGGATTGAAATAGATTGCAGGTGGCATTGAGGCCGCAGAGGTGACCCGGCCTAGGATGTTTCCAACCTTTCGCTAACGATTGCGAGAGCAAACTGCAAAAAAGAGGGCATGCATATAGTTCCAATTCAGCATAGTTTTGCAAAAAAAAAAAGAACAGCGAGTAATACTAACTTATTGTATGAGGAGGTTGCGGGGAAGCAGGTACGAACAGGGGCTGCGAAGAAGAAGGTACAGACAGGGGACGCGGCGTCGAGGGAGCAGATGTGTCCAGCCAACGTGCAGAGCACCAGCAGGCGATGGGTGTGGCTGATTTATATAAGGGGAGAACCCGGGGACTCTCGAGCAGCTCCACTGATTAATGGGGAGAGGAATTGCATCGGTTACCTGGGCAGGGGGAATTAAATCCATCCGTTTCTGTTGGAGAAAAGTAGTGGGACTTAACTGAGGCTGGAGAAGGTGAAGAGGAAGAGGCGCTGCAGTGGAGAAGATAGAAGGCAGCGAGCCTACCATGGGGAATCCTTTGGGCGACAAAAGGGCGCTGCCGACCGCCATGGAGAAGGGTTGAAGCAGCGTTGCCGCGACCGGGATTCCTACTCTCGTGTGGAGAAGAAATCGAGCGTGTGGTGGGCCAGCCTTTTGGGCGGAGAAAAGGGAGGCTAGCGAGCGGTCTTATGGGCTAGATTTCGGCGTGTGATGGGCCAGCGTTTTGAGCGGAAAAAAGAAGGGGAGGCAAGCGAGCGAGTGGTCTGGCCAGGCTAGTGCGGGGACACGAAGCGAGGAGAAAAAATAAATTAAGTGACGTCTGCCCATGACGTGGCATCACCAAATTGCATGAAAATTTCTTAGTGAGAGGTAGCTATTTAAGAATAGAGAATGACATGGCACATCGCTGATGGGATACTGTGCATGGTGAGAGAATAGGAAGTAGTGGGGAGCAACTTCTTAAGAATGGTAGATATAGCATGAAGTCCATCCGGGCCAGGAGCCTTCAAATCTCCTATTTGAAATAAAGTTCTTATATTATGAGACAGAGGAAGTAAAATACAAGTGTGACAAGCATAGAAACGTAAATGCAGGAACCGACAAGCACATAATCATCTTAATTCAAGCCAAGAATCAGTCATGTTTGCATGGCCATCCCAACAGAAACTCATTCATCATGCTTACAAATGTATACAAAAGCAACATCCCCGATGAAGATATTAGTGGCCCTTCATTGCGTAGATCTGCTCAAGAGCCTCGAGAACCACCTTCATCGAGGGCCTGCTCCTTGGCTCGCCGGCCAGGCAGCTCAGTGCCACATGCACCTCCTGCAGGGCTTGTTTGGAGTTGTATTGGTCCCGGAGCCAGGGGTCCATAAGATGTGCGAGCTTTCTCCGGTCAGCCATGGAAAAAAAAACTTTATAACAGTAAAAAAACCATGGTGACGTGGTATTACTTTAGAGCTTTTATACTCTTTATCACAGTTTGGTTTCTTCACCACAATTACCTATGATTTATCCAACACATTTAGAACATTTTAGTTTTATTTTTGGAAAACTTTTGTTGTTTGCCTTAATTTCAAATTTGAATTTGAATCGATTTTGAACTAACACGAGATTAACAACAATAACCATGGTGACATGGCATCATTAACGCAGGATTACTGTAGGTAATTATCCGGGCATCACAACCCAATGTGCATGAAATCCCATTCGCAACATTATTTTTCCAAGAAGCCCCATTCAACACGGTCGTAGGCTTTGTTCATGTCCTGCTTCACGGCACAATATCCATTTGATCCATGTGTTTTTTTCTTGATTGCATGGAAAGACTCATAAGTTACCAACACATTATCAGTAATAAGTCTGCCCGGGACGAAAGCACTTTGTGTTGGAGATATAATTTCAGGAAGGATTCGTTTTAGTCTGTTTGCAAACATTTTTGAAATTATTTTATAAACCACGTTGCAAAGACTGATTGGCCTGTATTGCGTAATTTCCTCTGGACTATTGACCTTGGGAATTAGCACTACATTTGTTGAATTCCATCCCGAAGGGATCTTAATTTAATTTGTAGCATTGAGCACTTCATCAGTCAACTCGTCGCCCACAATGTGCCAAAATCTTTTTAAAAACTAGATGATGCCCCGCGCGTTGCTGCGGGATTTTTTGTCATGAATTTTCTAAGAAAGGTGAGGATCCAAACTGAAGTGACAAAACTGCACATCTAACTTCTTATTCTGTAGAACTGGCAATCCACATTAAGGTTGGGTCAATAGGAAACACATGAATATAAGTGGAACTTTGCAAAAAAAAGGTGCACATGATGTCAACAGTTGCCGCAGATACATGTAGTCCCACATCATAATATATTTGTAGTTTTGTACCGCTGAAAATCATCTTGAAGTATGAGAATGTTTCTTAGTTACAATAGGTAGCGATCAAGGTAACGATTATTGATAATACTATACTATAAGTAACTGGCATGGATGGCACTGAAGCATGTATCTTCATTGTAGCATAGCTTGACGTTGCCCTGCATAGTGTACAAATTTGTAGCATTGTTAGGAAGGTATTAAGTGGATAGAATGGTGCATTATTTCATCCCGAAAAACTGGTTTAATCTGTGATGTGGTGCATTAAACCTCTGATTTTGTTTTTGTAGCAGCATTACTCTACCTGCCCTAGAATGTTTCCTGCGTTCTTGTTGTTTGTAGTGCTGCATGAAGACGTAAAATGAGAGCGTCATGGAAAATTGTGATATATTGCTGATGGTAATAGCTAATAGTAGCCTTCCCATGGAACTATACTGATTAAATATGTATAAGAAAACACTCAGAAAATTACATAAATTTAATGATTTTATAGAAGATGAAAAAAAAATGTTTCCTTAGCCCCCATGTATGAGAATAAGAAGCAAGCCACATGACTATCATCACAAAAAAGGTTCATTTCAAAAATCACGCATATAGTCTTCAATGAAAAGATTTATTAGAAACATGTGATCAACTAATGGGATAATGGAACCCTTTGTGTTCTGCATACTAATCAACCTTCAAAATGTTATAACAAAGTGGCCTATACAGTGATCTAGCTAGTAACACGGTTTTTCTGAATGATCGTACTGATTTTGTATTTCGACCAACTTGTGAGTCAATCACCAGAACTGCATATATGCTGGTACAGCACAAACACGTTTGAGACCATTGCCCATCTGCATCTGCATCTCTAAACCTCATATTATTGTTCAGTTTGAACTCTCACCTACACATCTATATTACACAATCAAGTGAGTAGAACATCTATTTATATAGTAGCTCTAAACTCCAAAGAGACTCCCAAAGCAAGAGTATAATTTATTTTCAGATACAAAAAGTTCAGATTGTCCGGTCAGCAACCAAAAAATGAATTGGCCTGCAGCTATGTGTTAGAATTTATGATACAAACATTGTCTCTCTGTGAATATATACTAAACGAAAGCAGGGCGAAAAGGATCAACAGGCCAAGCGCATGGTAGTGATCTAACAACAAAGAAACAACATGGTACAGGGGACTGGGAGTGGATGAATGAGGGAGAACCTCGTACAAATATGGGATTGAAATAGATTTGCATGCATATAGTTCCAATTCAGCATAGTTTTGCAAAAAAAAAAAAAGAACAGCGAGTAATACTAACTTATTGTATGAGGAGGTTGCGGGGAAGCAGGTACGAACAGGGGCTGCGAAGAAGAAGGTACAGACAGGGGACGCGGCGTCGAGGGAGCAGATGTGTCCAGCCAACGTGCAGAGCACCAGCAGGCGATGGGTGTGGCTGATTTATATAAGGGGAGAACCCGGGGACTCTCGAGCAGCTCCACCGATTAATGGGGAGAGGAATTGCATCGGTTACCTGGGCAGGGGGAATTAAATCCATCCGTTTCTGTTGGAGAAAAGTAGTGGGACTTAACTGAGGCTGGAGAAGGTGAAGAGGAAGAGGCGCTGCAGTGGAGAAGATAGAAGGCAGCAAGCCTACCATGGGGAATCCTTTGGGCGACAAAAGGGCGCTGCCGACCGCCATGGAGAAGGGTTGAAGCAGCGTTGCCGCGACCGGGAATCCTACTCTCGTGTGGAGAAGAAATCGAGCGTGTGGTGGGCCAGCCTTTTGGGCGGAGAAAAGGGAGGCTAGCGAGCGGTCTTATGGGCTAGATTTCGGCGTGTGATGGGCCAGCGTTTTGAGCGGAAAAAAGAAGGGGAGGCAAGCGAGCGAGTGGTCTGGCCAGGCTAGTGCGGGGACACGAAGCGAGGAGAAAAAATAAATTAAGTGACGTCTGCCCATGACGTGGCATCACCAAATTGCATGAAAAATTCTTAGTGAGAGGTAGCTATTTAAGAATAGAGGATGACATGGCACATCGCTGATGTGGATACTGTGCATGGTGAGAAAATAGGAAGTAGTGGGGAGTAACTTCTTAAGAATGGTAGATATAGCATGAAGTCCATCCGGGCCAGGAGCTTTCAAATCTCCTATTTGAAATAAAGTTCTTATATTATGGGACAGAGGAAGTAAAATACAAATGTGACAAGCACAGAAACGTAAATGCAGGAACCGACAAGCACATAATCATCTTAATTCAAGCCAAGAATCAGTCATGTTTGCATGGCCATCCCAACAGAAACTCATTCAACATGCTTATAAATGTATACAAAAGCAACATCCCCGATGAAGATATTAGTGGCCCTTCATTGTGTAGATCTGCTCAAGAGCCTCGAGAACCACCTTCATCGAGGGCCTGCTCCTTGGCTCGCCGGCCAGGCAGCTCAGTGCCACATGCACCTCCTGCAGGGCTTGTTTGGAGTTGTATTGGTCCCGGAGCCAGGGGTCCATAAGATGTGCGAGCTTTCTCCGGTCAGCCAAGGAAAAAAAAACTTTATAACAGTAAAAAAACAAAGTACGACCGTCTACCTCACTTCTGTACATGCGGATACTTTTTTTAGTAACTGTACATTCGCTCTGGGCTTGATTGGTTCGGGTTGTGATTGGTCCAGATTGTTATCAGTTTAGTCAAAATCACTTATTGAGGAGTACTCCTTTCAAAGATCACTCCCCTCCCCATATTGTGATAAGTGGCGCACTGCATGTGTGTCATATGTCGCAAGTTGTGAGTTTTTCTTTTTTCGTAGATTTGTTTATTTAAAATGTTTACTTAAACCGTGCATCCAAATCTCAAACCATCTTTCACTATTGGATTCCTCGCTTCGAGATCTTCAAAACTAGATCCCATGTTGATAGGTTTTGACGAATTTATTTTTTTCACAGGAAACACCGTATGAAAAAACCAAACCGGGAGCACGTTTTTTCCTTTTCAGAAGCCTCTCACGAAAGCAAATTTGTGCCTCTTGCAGAAGCAAAACCGTGCCTCTCGCGGAAAAAAAAGAGAAACATGTTTTTTTTTCATTTTCGAAAGGCACGACCGTGCCTCTCGCGGAAGCAAAACCGTGCCTCTCACGAAAAAAAAACACCTTTTTTCGTTCTCCAGAGGCACGACTCGCGAAAGCAAAACCGTGCCTCTCGCGGAAATAAAACCGTGCTTCTCACGGAAGGAAAAACACGTATTTTTTCATTTCCGAGAGGCTCGGCCGTGCCACTCGCGGAACAAAAAAAGAGCCTCACGCGGAAGCAAAACCGTGCCTGTCACGGAAGAAAAAATTCGCGGAAGCAAAACCGTGCCTCTCGTGAAAAAAAACATACCTCTCACGAAAAAAACACGTGTTTTCACACAAAATCTTCTAATTTTTTTTGTCCAAAAGTTAAGAAAGACCGGTGAAAAACCAAAAAGTCAGAAAAAACCCAGCAAAAACAGAAAACGCGTGCGGAAAAATAAAAGTTAGGTATAGCTGGGTGTGGGCCTAAATGGTTTGGTGGATGACAGTTGCGAATCATGGTTCAGACCGTTTTTTGGACTGGACGTACTCACGCGACGCGGTTGGACACACGTGTGTACACAACACAAAGCGGCTGGACACATACAGCATATTGATTTGGTTTCAACCCAAAACAAAGAACTAGGTTAAACCCTTAGGTCGAAGAGTGGTTTGGTTTTGGTTGAGATGGACAGAGCGTACGGTTTGGTTCGGTTTTGGTTCTGCGCGACCATTGGAGAGGTGTGGTTTAGTTCTGGTTCAAACTCCACATTGATTACTTATATGGTTTAGGTTTGGTTGAATTTTTTTTTGAGCAACAGGTTTGGTTGAGTTGTATGACCATTGCCAACCGGCGTACGATCGAGCGAACAGAAAAAAATAAAAGGAAAAAGCCCAAAACCGCGTCTGTGGGGAAGAGCCAACCGGAGCCCAAACCCACGTCTTTGCGATGGGCCCACCGAAACCCAAACCCGCCTCTTCAACCCTCCCAAGGCCGCGTTCCCCTTCCCGCCAGATTTGAAGTAGAAAAGGCGGCAGAGCGCGCGCGTCTTCTTCCACCCTCCCCTTCCGATCCCCAAATCCCAAATCCGACGCCCGCGCCTCCCCAAACCCTAGCTCCTTCCCCGCCGGCCGTCACCTCCATGTCCCATGGCGCCCTCCTCCGACCTTCCCCCGGGCTGCAGGTTCAACCCAGACGATGCCGACCTCATCTCCGCCTACCTCCGCCCCATGATCGCGCGCGAGCGCCTCCCTGAACCAGCCGCCAGCTTCCTGCACTCCGCCGACGTCTACGCCGCCGATCCGGCCGCGCTCGTCGCCGGACACCTGCCCGCGGTCCTGGTGTCGCCCAAGACCGGCGAGGGGAGGCGCTACTGGTACTTCTTCGGCTCCACCAAGGCCAGGTCCGTGCGTGACAAGCGCAGGTCCCGAGTGGTCGGCGACGGCAAGGGCCAGTGGCACTCCGAGAAGGGCAGGAAGGTTGTTTCCGACGACCAGGGACGAAACATCGGAGGATACAAGCAGGACGAGCTTCTTCAAGATCTCATGTCCGGCCTCACACCCGACCAAGTCCTGGGCGACTTGTTGACGCCTGTCCCTGAATCAAATGCCAATTGCAGCTTCTACATGGCCGACCACGCCGGTTATGCAGTGAGCAGCTACTGTGACTCTGTCCTGGACGAAGGTGGTGCATGCATGCCTTTTCCTGACAATTCTGATCAAGTCCTTCGCGGTGACCTGTTGATGCCTGTCCCTGAATCAGAGATCAATTACAGGCATCAACATGGTCCTCCATACCGGTTCCACGACGAGCACCTATCGCTATGACAACATGGTCCTCCATGGTGGTTCAGTCACGCCCTTCTCTGAGATTTCTGATCAAGCCAACTTGTTCAGGCCAGTCTTTGAACCACAACCTGTTGTTGAGTCACAGGGCCAGAGTACAATGCTAAATTGCAGCTTCTTGCAGTGTGCCCCAAATGCTGGCACTTCTGGTTCTTGGACAGGAGGCGACACCACGGACGATGAAGTGGCCTCGACCAATTGGTATGGTTCTGCTCCAAGCACACCGGTGACTCTAAGAGCATCTCCAGCCGTTGGCCCTCCAGGGGGCGCGTAAAATCGCCACCTGGGGGCGAGCCGGCCGAAAAAAACGGCCTGGGGCGACTTGGTTCCCAGTCGCCGCCCCCAGACGCCGTCTAATTTTAAAAAAAAAAACATTCGGCGAAAGTTTGGTTAAACTCGGCTAAAATTCGGCAAACTTGGCATATATTAGACACGTTGGCGGTTTACATAGCAAATTTATCTAAAAAAAGGACTAAAGTACAACTAAGGGGCGAGGAAGAAGTCACTGAACGCGGCGTAGTCGCCATAGCCGCCGCCGTCGTCGTCGGTGGCCTTCTCCTCCTTGACGTGGCCGCCCCTGCTGGACCCCTGCCCAGCGTCGCCATGGCGGACTGGTGGCGGTGGCGGTGCGTCGCTGTCGTCGCTGTCGTCGAGGACGACGATGCCTCCTTCGTCGCGGCCCCGGCGGCGCTGCTTGAAGCGCGGCAGGGCGGCGCACTGGCGCTCCATCTCCATCTTGAGGTAGTCCTTGCACGCCCATTTCAGGGCCGCCTCATCGTCGAGCTCCACGTCGCCGTGCTCTGTCTTCACGGCGGGAAGCCCCGGCTCCGATTTCACGGTAGCGAGCCCCGGCTCTGTCTTTGGCTTTACGAAGCGCGGAGGAGCCTACGAGGAGGCGCGCCGGCCGCCCTTGTTTATGACGATGCCGGCGCTGCGAGTGCGCCGGCCGAGCGGCGTCTTCGTTGTGGGCTCGGCCTTGACGCCGAGCAACGCCGGAGAGCCGAAGGACTGGGAAGAAGAGTGTGATGAGGAGTGCGAGGAGGAAGACGAGGAGGAACCGAACCTCCTGGGCATCCATTGCTCGATGCGTCGGCGGTGGGCCGGGGCGGCCGTCGTGGGAGGGTATGCCAGCGACGGTTCGTTGCCGCCCTCAAGGTACGCCAGCACGCCCTCGAGCGTGCGGCCGGGGGCGCCCCACCACACGCGACGCCCCTCGCTGTTCTTCACGCCGCCCACCACCGGCGCCCCGTTGGTAGACGCCAGCCTCTGCTCCTGGCGGCGCTCGAAGTACGCCGCCCACGCCGCGTGGTTGGCGGCGGCGTACTGGGGAAGGGTGAGCTGCTCGTCGGTGAGGGAGGCGCGCACGCGGTCGATCTCGGGGCGAAGTAGGGGGGCGCGCCTCGACGTCGGGCAACGGGGGAATGGGCACTCCCCCGTTGCTGAGCCTCCACCTCGTCGGCCCGGCACGCATGTCCGGCGGCGCCGGAATGTTGGCCTCGAACAGGAGCCACGACTCCCAGTCGTGGAGCGAGCGGCGGCTGAAGCCGTTGGCCGGCGCCGCGTCGCCGGGGAAACGCGCGGCCATCGGGGGTGTCGGTGTGAGGGAGAGGGAGGGAAGGAGCGGCGGCGGCGGCGCATAGGAGAGGGAGCACGGGAGAGGGAGAGCTCGGTGGCTAGGGCTGGTGTGGCCAGAGGCGAGGGAAGCCGCCGGCTTATATAGCCGCACCCGTGTGTACGCGTGGCGGGAGGGGAGGCGTCGCCGCGCCGCCCCGTGACGCGCCGCCCGTGATGAGGAATCAATGACAAGGCTGACCGGCGGCGGCAGCCTTGGCATTGATTCCTGCGGGAACCGAGGCGATGAGGGCGACGAAGCGGCCGTCTCGCTGACTCGGCGGGCTCGTGGCTGTTTCGTGCCAAAACACTCGCCCTGGCGCCCCCGGGCGCCCCCCAGCGCGCCGGGTTCGGCCTGGGTCCGCCGGCGCTGATTTCGGCCCAAGCCGGCGAAAATCGGGCTCCTGGGGGCGCGACTGGGCCGTTTCTCCGACGCCGGCGCGAAAAAATCGTCTGGGGAGGCTGTGTTGGGGGCGCGGCTGGAGATGCTCTAACCGAGTGGATGATGCAATCAGCATTTGCCAGCACATATCAGTTCTGAAGCTGACCAGCTTGTACTGTCTTTTTCTGTTAGGCTAAGGAGAGGATACATGTTTTTGTTCCATGTACCAAGGTCCAACACCTTGATGAGTTGGATGACGATCGATATAGTTTTGACTTAGCATGATCTGGATATGTATGTCAGTATGCATTATTAAGTAGAAATGGCTAAAAGGCCAGGATGTGTATGTCATCTTTAACTGAATTTAGATGTTCATTCAATCTGAATTTAGATGTTTTATCATTCAGCATGCGCTTTGTTTGTGATTTCTTGTGCTGTAAACTGTAATTAATCATCTTTAGTTGTTGTCTATGATCCTACAGCTTGGCTCATGCTCTTGGAGTTCCTTGCGCCTGATAATTAATGAAGGTAGTATACCTCTGGTTCATAATGCTTAACTAATGGTTATCTTTTACTTTATGCTAGCCCATTAGATTAGTTGGTGAAGTACATGTATCATCTTACATTTCCTATCTGTGTAGACTGCAGACAGACAGTGGATTACTCTATCTTCCAGGCGCTGATTAATTTAACTACATTGCTAATCAGAGACACTGCTGTTTACTGGGAGCCGGTAGTACTACTGGCTTACTCCTTGGAAACTTCTTTCTGGTAAAGATTTACTACTAGTGCACAAGTTAAATGATTCCATGTTCAACTGAATTATGACTGTGCATACACATTATCAAGTAATGTGTAAAAGATCTGGATGTGTATCTCATCTTTAACTGAATTTAGATGTTTATTCAATCTGAATTGAGTTGATGTTTTATTCAGCCTGTACATTATCAACTCAATAATGATGTTTAATCAATCATCATTATTGAGTTGATGTTTTATTCAGCCTGTGCTATACAAACTGTAATCATCTCTAGCTGTAGCTGTTGTCTTGTATCTTACAGCTGACTCGTGCACTTGGAATCCTTTGCCGTATGATAATTAATTAATGAAGCTAGTATGTGTAGTTTGGATCTTAATTAGAGCGCCAGCGCTTCTAACAGCTGGTGAAAAATAACCGCAATTGAACTCATGGAAAAGGAAAACAATAAATCTACTACTAAAACAGTTAAACACTGTCCTAGCGTACTCCTTCAGTACGTAGACCTGACTCTTCAGATTGGATGCCTTTTCAGCAAGTAAATTCAGCATCGCCTCCAACCTCCATCGATCGGCAAGTAGTGTCACTCAATAATTTCCCAAATTTTTGGAGCTTCCATCGATCAATTCATCCATTCCAGTACTAGTATTACATGGAAAACTAGTTCCATCTCCAACAAAAAGTAAAATAAAATACAGGTGCGACATGCACAGAACCCGAAATGCAGGAACCGACAAGCAAAGAATCATCTTAATTCAAGCCAGGAACCGATCATGTTTTCATGATCATCCCAACAGAAACTCATTCAACATGCTTATAAATCTTATATTTATTAATTGGAGACACTATACGAGGCTCCATGTTAATTCTAGAGAAATAACAATAATAACCGTACGATTGTGAAATATATGACTAGGATCAAAAGAGATCTATAACCTGTCCACAGGTAATTTCCTAAATAAACACGCTACCCTCCACCAGAAAAAAAAAAGAAACACCCCCATACCAACGCACGTACAAGAGTCCCCAATGCATAAGTTCAAGTTGAAAACAATAAAAAAATCCACTTACCTTATCCCTTCGTAATAAATAAATAAATAATATGCACAAATGAGAAGTCCCCAAGTCTCACGTTAGGAATGGTATCCCACAAAAACAAAAGCCACGTGCATGTTCCCTTGAAAAAAAGGACACGTACAATTTATTGAGGGAACGTGCACAAGATTTAAAAACTAAAAAAAGAAAGAGTCTCTGCCTAAATGACAAATTTTCCAACTATTAGAAAAGAATACGTGCACAAGATTAAAAAAATAAAAAAAGATCAAACAAAAATCTCCCCCTAATAGCTTCCAAATATTAACACTTCCATGTGCATTAACTTAATGTGTGAAATCATCTAATGTTAACATAATTTGTAAAAAATATATAAATTTTCACGTACCAAAAATTCATTTTTTAATGCTCTATTGGCACTATCCTATGCAAATTCCACACTCCAAATACTTAGTCTGTCATTTCTAATTAACTATGGTCAGTCCATAGTCCAGAGAGACTATGAGAAAGTCGTTTAATTGCTCTAAGAATATTCAGAATTAGTGCTCTCTCTAGCTCTGTACTGCTTAGCTGTTGTATTTTCAGGAGTAACTTCTTTTAACCATGAATTCATAAGTTAGCATGTTGTGCTTAATAAGATAGTGTTCTGTGACATATGTGCCTACTAAACAATTTTACTCATGTAGCTTAGTGCTTTTTTGTGTTGTTTGCACCTTTGTGGACCAAATTTAATTTTAGGTTATGCCATGGATATTTAAGGTTCCTGTTAAAAGTCTGCCATACAATGTAGTTTTATCTGTGTTCATCTATTTTTTTCGGATCCATGTCAAGTAGGTATTCCATAAGGAAATAGTGAACTTTGGGATTGAGAGGGGGCATACTTTTACATGGATGGATAGCAAGACACATGGAGCATATACAGGCACCAAGGTAGCAATTCTTTGGTGATCTTGGGCTCATTTGTGAGTTATTTAATAGATTTTAAATTTTTGTAATGCATAATATCTGTGTTCTCTAAATGCTAGCCCGTGCAGGTAGCACGGGTTGATGACTAGTGTATACAATAATACAAAAGCAACATCATAGATTTAGATATCCGCAGATCTTCATTGCCTAGATCTGCTCGAGCGCCTTGAGAACCACCTTCATCGAGGGCCTGCTCCTAAGCTCCCCAGCAAGGCAGCTCAGCGCCACATGCAACGCCTGCAGGGCTTGTTTGGAGTTGTATTGGCCCTTGAGCCGGGGGTCCATAAAATGAGAGAGTTTCCTCCGGTCAGCCAATGACTTTGCCCAGTCGATGATGTTCGTTTGCCCCTTGGGGCGGTTGGGATCCTTCGCAAGCTGACCGGACAACATCTCCAGGATCATAACCCCGAAACTGTAAACGTCGCTCTGCTCATACAGAAGACCTGGACATGGTCCAGAGCATGAAGAGAGAATAACCACCAACCGCTAAAAACAGCTAGTATATGTAGCAACATGTATTTTTATGTAAACTATTTTAGAGATCTGAAATGTCTTGTATTAGTTTACATAGGAAGCAGATTCCAAATTTTAAAAGATGAGCTACAAAGTCAAAATTTAGTGTTCCAAATCATATGTTCTTTTTTTTCCGAACCATGCGGAAGAGTTGCATGTCATTCATTAAGAACAGACTACAATGCTGAAGCCGGCATGGCCCTTATATTGCCAAAGAGGGCACGACCCAAACAGATCAGGACCCTTATATCGCCAAATATGGTTTCTACAGGCTAAGTGAAAATGTGCATGCATGTTCCTCTTTGATATTCTGTAACCTCTTCCCTTGGTTTAAGTTCGGCGATAAAGTTAACACCGAAGCAACAAAATGAGCACGGCCCAACGGGTCACCACACATGAAGGTGGGCAACGCGCGGCAAGCCGTGCCTCCTATTATGTGGTATAAATAATTGAAATTGACTGCACATTTATTCTTTGCTCTTTTTATGGAACGTGATGGTAGAGGAATGCCAAAGGATCTGTTTGCACATGGATCAACTTACTATGACAATTAACCGCTTGAGAAAGCAATTGTTATGAATGATCGACATACCTATTTGATGCAAAACTCTAAATCTGGAAAGATATGATGAGTGAGGACACATACCACTTATTACATATTCCGGAGCTGCATACCCGTGGGTGCGCGTGGGCATGATAGTCATACGCGAATTGCCAGGTGACCCAAGCTTAGCAAGCCCAAAATCAGATAGCTTCGCGTTATAGTCCTGCCAGCAAAACGCGGTCAGAATTAGATCTTCATAAATAGACAACATACAGAAGACACATTGCAGGGTAGAAAGCTTACTGCATCTAGAAGAATCTTGGAAGCCTTGAAGTCACGGTACATAGCTTTCTTCTCTGATGCATGCAAGAAAGCAAGTCCTCGAGCTGCACCGATGGCGATCTTCAGCCTCTGTTCCCATGATAGTGGAGGACATCTTCCTGAAACTAATTACAATTGCCTCCGGCTTCAGTGTCAGTACTTTTCAGTCAATTGGTCTTTCAAGAATTGCAGACACGAAGAAAAACACACAGCCAGCATGAGCAAGGCCATGAAACAAATGGTCATCAGCAACAACTCACCTGTGAATAGATGGTATTCCAAGCTCCGTTGGGCCATGAACTCATTCACAAGAAATACTTCCTTGCCCTCCCAGCAGTAGCCCAGTAGCTTGACAAGGTTTGGGTGAGAGAACCTTCCCAAAAGGTTTATGTCCGATCGCAAGTTGACAGTCAGAAATTTCTGTTACGCATAGTTGCAGCAACATTGGAGGTGATGACGCTGTTGGAATTTCAAAATTCAAGATTTACTTAATCAGTATAAGTGCCAGATTTTACCTGCCATTCCTCCTTTCCATGCATGATAGCAACAGCCATGTGAGGGCCACTCGTTGTCGGGTTCATCGTCTTCTCATCGACCCACGCTCTGTACACCCACCCAAATCCCCCGAACCCAATGAGACGATCTGGCCTGAAGTTCTTGGTAGCTGTCTGGATCTCAAGGAATGTGAATTTTCGGAGGTTCGGTGCCTCCAGTATTTGGCCTTCGAGGAAACACCCCTGTTTGGTTGCACCGTTTGTACCGTCGCTGTCGACAGAGTCCATGAAGCCAGTGGTGGCACTGCTGCTTGCCTTGGAGTTCATTGTCCCTGTTATACAATTAGTACGCATTAACATACTCAATTTAATCATGCATTAACATGCTAAATTTAATCACCACATTTTCTTTTGAAGAAGAGAAAAGTTTTCTTTTTGAAGAATATCATATATAGCAGAACATAAGTTCAACTGAAGTTGGTGCATATCTTTTCCCCCCTTAGTAGGAA
This sequence comes from Aegilops tauschii subsp. strangulata, assembly GCF_002575655.3. Lineage (NCBI taxonomy): Eukaryota > Viridiplantae > Streptophyta > Magnoliopsida > Poales > Poaceae > Aegilops > Aegilops tauschii. The sequence continues at coordinate 29,876,212 of NC_053040.3, read as the reverse complement.
ACAGTTAGGATGGCATGAGCAATATATGGTTGCGGTTTGTCACAAAGTGATATATGGTTGCTGCAGCCTATATGGTTTGCGAAATGGGAAAACTACTCGTTTTTTTCGGGAGAAAGTATTTGTTCTTTATATAAAGTGGAACAGAGTAGTTCGTAACCAAACTTCTGTAGATGTCTAGAGAAGAAAATTAATGAGGCATCAAGCTTAGAGAACTATAGTTGTATGATACTAATCCAGTTAATTCCCATCCTTGATCTCTACTGACTGCTGCTATATACGAAGAACAGAGGAAATCTGAAGCTCACCTGAATTAGGTTCTTGGAGACCAGATTCCTCATCTGGGCTAGACGGCCGGTAATCCGCTGCCACACGAGCCTTTTCCCGGCCACCGCAGATGTTCGCCATCTCCCTCGCTCTCTCTCTCTGGTGTCAAGGAGAAACAAGTAAAGGAGGGGATGAAGAAGAAGACGAGTGGGGAGACTGGAGTCAATTGGGGGCAGAGAAGCCAAGCTAAAAACTGAAGAAAGTCTCCGGTCGCTTTGAAGAAAGTCTCCACCGAGTGGGCTGGGGCCTGCCCCGCACCGCACTTCAGCTTTTCTTTTAAATCAAACCGCGTGTCCTACTTTCCGCTTTACATTACCATCTTTTGGAATGGAGAACTTGCCATCTTATTTATTACTTATTTATTTAGGTGCATCTTCTTCCCTCCAGTTGCACCTACATATAACAAAGATGAATAAACAATGATAGGCATTGCCTCTCTTCTCAAACAGATGGCGTGCTGAAGGTATGCTGTCCACATGGGTTAAACCCGAATTCCCAATCAAAGAGAGGGATGGTTAATTTGCTGTCCTTGCATGCCCTTTTCTCTCCTTTTCTGAAAGCAGAAAGGGAAGGCATGCGTGAAATCTTTTGGGAGGTTAGTGCACAGCAGTTATTGATGATGCTAGAATGTGTCAACCAACTGTGCACTAAATAATACTCCCTCCATCCCAAAATAAGTGTCTCAACTTTGTACCAATTTAAAGTTCGTACAAAGTTGAGACACTTATTTTGAGACGGAGGGAGCATTTCTCGAGCGCCAAACCTAGCTATGTGCTTTCATTTGCTCCCTACTCAAGTTTAGAGTTTAGACCAATCTAAAGCCGTGTTAACCAGAGACCATGACTTATATTTCTCCTATATACTCCCTCCTTCCTTAAAATAGTGTACCTGCAATTTTGTTGGAAAGTCAAACATTGTTATGTTTGACTGTATTTATACAATAATACATCAATATTTATGCCATCAAATTAGTAGCATTAGATTCATGATTACATTTTCATCATATACCTATGTGGTTTCACAAAAACTGATACATTTTTGCACAAACACGGTCAAACTTTAAAATAGTTTGACCTTCCAACAAAGTTGAAAGTACACTCTTTCAAGAATGGAGGGAGTATGTGTTAACTCGACACATGTAGCCATACATAAAAGAAGCTAGAGGAGGGCCTCTACGGCTTTTTAATCAAGGAGGAAATGTGAGACCCGTGTTAGAACCAAGGTTTGAACCCGCGCTAGCTAGGATGCAACCTCTGATCGAGTGGCGGAGCTTCAGCCTAATCTTTGGTGGGGCAATGGGCCAAGAAGGGGTAAAATTATGCGGGCTGAGCTAGTTTTTTTGGATTCATGGCCAAATAACTAAGAACTACTCACCTATTTCCTCGTGGGCTAGGGGAGGGGGCCGGGGCAGCCCAGGCTGGCCCCCACGAAGCTCCGCCACGGCTCTGACCACTGGGATAAGAGCCCACCCACTTAGATTACACATAAAATCCATTAGTTTTTTTTTGTCTTAATAACTTCAATTAAACACACACGCTTTGGTTGGAGGCCACGTATATGGCTGCTCTTGCTAGAGCTGGCGAACCACAACATTTAATGTGGATTTGTTAGACTAGCCACAATGAGAGTAACATAGGTGGTAACATCACACATATTTAAATAAAATAGATGATGTGGCACGTAATTAATGAAGAAAGAGAGTGATGTGGTAACATAGCTAGTTACTAGTAGTATGAGTAACATCTCACATACCAAGACAAGATGAGTTTACAACTTAATAAATGAAGTGTCGCATGACACTACACATATGTTACTCCCCATTGTGGAGGTAGAAACATAGACTAGTAACATATGCATGTTACTACTCAAAGTTACTCCCATTGTGGCTAGTCTTATTGAAGTGGTGGAGCATGCTTCACGTTTTTCGAAAGAAAAATAACGGAATAAGTTTGGCAAGAATTTTCTTTATAATTGAAACTAATGTCACTTTATTGTTAAACATAATAATTTAGGGTTAACATAAAGGGATCTTGGTCTCAAAATTAGAACACTTCTAGTGGAGAGAATTAGAGACTAACTAGAATTAGCAGACGTTGTTAAGGTGTAGCCCATGACTGCACTTGAGGTCTCCATTTGTGAGGAGATCGTCAGGGAGGAAGTGCAGTAGTAAGGCCACAATAGATGACAACAGGAAGCCCCCGACACAGCCCTGCGGTGGCCGGTGATAGAGACGACCTTGCATCCCCTTAGCACCTCCTTAGGATCGATAGTTAGGGAGGGATGTGGCTTACCCAGTGAGATTGTTATATCCAACCGATGGGACCGAGATTAAGTCGTTGATTTGGTGCCTCCGGTCCGGGCACGTATGTGGGGAGTCACCTCCTTCTTTTCTCTTCGTTTGCTTCAACCGTAGATCAATTCCAACATTTATTTTTAACGAAATAACATTGGCAACATACACAGAAATCACACTGACAACCACAATACTTGACTTTACACCTCAAACGCTTGCATTTTTTTTTTTGCCGGTAACCTCAAACACTTGCATTGAGCTCGTCAAGTTCATCATCATGCTGCCCGAAGGAAATTCCATGCGAGCATCAAAGCAGTACACACTATATGAACTTCAAAGAGTATATGACCTGGTAGTTTCATGTTCAAAAAATTAAATAGCCAACCACAGGTCATGCAGGTCGCCAATCATGCAATCGACGTCATCGAGGTCGCAGCTCTCCTCCATCGTCAGATCTTCTCGATCATGAGTTCCTGCAGGTCGACGGAGGATTTGATGGCCATTGCCATCTACCGGTACTTGCGCAGTACCACACAGAGGAACTTTAGCACAACCCAGTACTCGGTCACGGGTCGTTCAGGAGCTGCAGATCATTGACGATGGCTGTGATGAGGCGTAAAGCAAAATCTTCAATCGACTCACCATCACAGAAACATAGCTCCTTCAACTCGCGGCGGCAGATTGCACCCTAGCCTCCCGCATGTGCTGGCTCCCCATGTAGAGCATTTCAAAGTATCCCACAGCGCCATGGCGTTGTCCTTGCTGGCGAGCGTGTACACCATCTTCGATAGGATCACGCGGAGTGACGCCGGCAGCGCTGCCCGGACGTCGCAGTCGTCATCACCGAACTTGATGGCCTGCCAGAGGCCTTGCGACTAGAGTTGCACGTGCATCGTAGTTGGTGCAGGTGAGTGTCGGGAATTGTGCACACCAGCCGCTTTCTCTTACCACTCTCTCACGAGCCACTATCTCGCTCGCTTGCATCCATCCTTGGTTGCGCCCACGATGCAGGGCGGGTGACAACGACGTCCTATAGCACGACATCGATGTCCTTGACCTGTGCCCGCCAGCTCTGGGGTCGCCGCCTCCTTCATGCTGCTAGGACTATGAAGCCACCATGTATCTCACATGGCTTTGATGCCAATTGCTGTTGGTCAAGCTAGAGGAAACACAGCGAGAGAGACAAGAGATTTTGCGCTGCTTGCAAATATCCACAGCTTTTCTATCTTGCTCCTTCTATTCAGTGAACGAAATCAAACATGTCTTGGAGCTCGCCCAACGACCGATCATGCCATCCCACGAGCCGAGCTTACACCAGGTCTTCCTACATTTTCTAGTAAACCAGGCCTTCCTACTAATTCACGGAGGATTGTACAGACCACGTCCATCGTCCCGATCAAAGCAAAAACAAGTGAAACAAGTGAAAAGAAAAGCTAACAGAATCTCTAACTAAAAGGGCTGCTGTGGCAACAAAATTGGGCTGCCTCAGGCTGGCCACAGTGGTGGTATCTTAGTCGGTATCACGCACTCGATAAGAGTAGCAAACATGCTGATGTGGCGGACAATTAAAGAAGAGAGAGAGAGAGTTAGAGTAACATAGGTAGATACCGTATTATAATAAATGTTATACTACTATATTTCATGCATGATAATAAGTAAAACCAATTATAATACTATGCACTATGAAGATAGTATCATACGCTACTATGAAAAAAACATGATTTGACTTGGTTGGTTCCCCGCAGCTAACCCCCGTGTCGCTCTCGCCCGGGCGGCTCGGGGGCGACACCTGATACCTACCTCCGGCCGCTCCTTTCCCTTCTCCCTGCCGCGCCGCTGCTGTAGGAAGCCGCCAGGCGAAGCCCGCGCGGGCGACGACGGCGGCGGGGCGCTTCCTTGTGGCGCCTCCGATCTGTGGGCAATAGATCCTGGAGCAGCGCCGGCCCATGCAAAGTGGCGGCCGTTTGCATTTGCAGGCATTGCTAGGTGTCTGCTATGGCGGCGGAGGTCGCGGTGGCCGGCGGCTTGGCCGGTCGGTGGTGGCGAAACATGGCCAGTGGCAGCAGTGATGTTCTGTCTGGATCCCGGGGAGGCGGCCTTGGATGGTGGCGGCTCGTGAAGCTAGGGCCTCCCGCGGCGGCATGGCGTGGTGCAGTCCTTGTCCAAGGCGGATCTGTGACGGCGATCTACAGATTGATTCGGATCAGAGACGGTGACGAGCGCGCGGGATCTATCTCGGCGGCTCTCGCGGCTTGGCGAGGCGGGGTGGGATCCCTCCTCCTAGGCTCCAGTGGTGGCACACTCAGGCAGTGGCCGGTGCGCTAGGGCTCCTACGATGACACTGCTGTTGCGGATGGTCGCCGGATCTAGGCGGCTAGATCTGGGGCTTTGAAGGCGACCGAGACGGTGCACAGGTTGTCGGGTGGATTACTTGGGACGGATCCGGGTGAAAACCTGGTCTTCGGTCGATGGCCGGAGCCGGTGATGACGATGCCCTTATCATCGTTTCCTTCATGAAGGCATCATCGAGGTGAAGCTCCCAACTCCACTCAATACCTCCGGGGGAAACCCTAGATCTGTTGATCGGATGTTGGCGGCAATCATGTGTCGTTACCCCCTTGGGGGCGGCATTCTTGGAGGTGCACTCGGCCTCGAGGGTCCAGCGGACGACATCTTTGGTGGAGCGGTGCTTCATCCTACACATTGATAGCGACGGATCTCGACGGCGTGGTGCAGTGCAGATTCGGCGTCCGATGTGCGAGGATGGACTCACGCAGGAGGACGACGCTGTCTGGCGTCGTGGTGGCGTCGATGGCAGAGAGACCTGGCATGGTAGATGCAACAGTACAACTCTGAAGATGGATTGATGGCAGGTGGCTGTGGCGGCCTCATACCCGGCAGGCGTCCTGGTTGAGGAGTGCGCAGGACTGGTAGGTGCCCATATCCGGCATGCGTCCTGGTTGGGACCTCAGGTCTTAGATGTTTAGGTTTGGCTGCGAGGTCTGTTTGGTATTAGGCCCAGAGTATCAGCATCCCTTCATCAACTGGATAGAAGTAGCGACAGATGTTGCCTAGACAGTGGCTTTAGTCTTACTGTTGTATGACTTTGTAAGGTCTTGTGTGAATAATTAATAAAGTGGCTGCATGCATCGTCCAGATGCAGAGGCCGAGGGTCTTCCTCCATTTCCAAAAAAAATATGCACGATACTAATATATAATTCTTTCCACTATTAGTAGCCTCATGCCAGCGAAAAACGCTGCCATGGCAGGCTTATTTCCTGACCGATTTGCACAAGCCATATGCGCAACGAGATTAGGCCAAACAGTGAGCAGATTGAGATATTCTCAGCGCTCGCCCAGAACCAGAAGGCCCAGGGAGGCACAAAACGTGACACTTACAAGTTACAATTCTAATTTCTAAGGTGGTGGCTAATATTGGATCAGGCGCTCCATGTCGATATGTTACAATGGATATACAACACACTTACCCTGCCAAAATGTATATATGGCATGGCTGCTACTTGCTCTTGCTTGATTTATCGTGGCCATCGAGCATCTCCTGCAGCACACCGTCTTCTAGGCACTCCAACTCAATCACCTTCGTCCTGGCCGCCGACGCAGAAGGACCAGCACCGCCACCATCACGCGATGCGTTGGTCTCGTAGACGTGCGCCTGGTCGGGGAAGTTGAGGATGGCGTTCCTGCCGCGCATGGAGTAGGCGGAGCGGTCATATGCCGCCGCCGCCTCCTCGGCGGTGTCAAAGGTGCCCAGCCACACACGTACGCCGTGCCGGCTTGAGTCGCGGATCTCCGCCGCAAACTTGCCCCAAGGTCGGCGCCGCACCCCGCGGTACTTGGTCTGGCTGCCCGAGCCTTCTCCGCCTTCCGCCATGGCCACTCACTCACTCACCCGATCGCACAACTTGCTTAACTATGTGTATATGTATTCATATGCTGCATGTACATAGATATGTATGTACTTATATGCTTCTGGCCGGGGGGTTTTGCCCTCTTCTTCAAACAGAGATTAATATTCTTCCATGAATGGATACAACTTGTTTTCTACATTTATTAGTACTTTCGACTTTAGGGACATTTGACCCAAGAAATCTCATTCTCATTCCCACTTCCACTGTAACGTATAAACTAGAACTTTAGCAACAGATTTGCAAACATATTCTAAACTGTAGTTACCTCTTACAGATGGCTGCATACTAATCTATTCAAACTCCTACCCGACCGGTACTGGTGATGTCGCCACCCAGCACTTTATTAAGCAAATCAAGTTTCTTAATCTATCACTACCTAGCTTAATTTGCTCTCTTTTGTTGCTAATGAGCGAAACCGAATCCCCAGCAAATCAGGTTTTGGGCGCTCGCCGACTCAAATGAAGAAGACGTGGACGACGATGGGGATTCTCCGGCGGACTCCCTGCCCTCACCGACTCCTTCGGATCTCATTTGCGAATTTTTTCGTTTAGGTTATACCGAAGATGAGGTGGCTACGATGATTGATCGCGTTCTGTCATTGGAGGATCCGGCGCGAATCGGTCTTCGCGCGGACGAGAAGAAAGAGATGATTCGACATGTAGTACATTGGAGGACGGCGGCATCCGCGATTCGACCTTGGAAGGGCCCCATACCTAAGGTGAGTCCTCCGAATCTAACGCTTTTCGACATGATTAGGCCGGAGTCATGGATTACTGTTAAGAAGTGGAAGAATGCGAGGCGGATCGGCGGTTGTCAGGAACCGGCGGCGCCGGTCTTGGCAGCGCCGGCGATGGGGATCTCGGAGGCGAGAGCGCGGCGTTTGAACAGCTTGTTGGGCTCCGTTGGGCCGGCTCGGAGGGAGCCGAGTCCACGAGGAGTTGGGCCTAGGTCAGATGGGTATGAGGCCCATGCTGAACCGGACCAGCCTCCATCCCGCAATGCAATCACATGCACGTACGAGAGGGATCGGTCTCCTTCCTGTCGTGCGCCGTCGTCTGTCACTGTTAGGGTTCGCAGGCGAGGGACTAGGGGATTCCCCACGTGCGGTGCTCGTCGGGCGAGAAGAATTAGACCGCTCCTTCACATGGCCGGTCGTGGGGCTGCGCCGCCGCCACCGAAGAGAATCGCCTCGGCCGCTCCAGCAGGGCTGGGCGGGGAGGAGCCGCCTCCGGCGGCGGGGGCCGGACGTGGCGCCCTCGCGCCGCCAGGCCAGAGGCAGCCGGCTGGCGGGGGTTCCACTGGGACCGGGCCGCGGTACCGCTAATTCGGGCGAGAGGACGCCGACGCCCGTTGCTCAGCCGGTAGCAGGTCGAGGAGGGACTAGACCTCCAGCGCCGGGGGCGTCTCTGCAGCCGGCGGCAGGAAAGGGCGGGCTCAGGCCTCCGGCGCCCGTCGCTCCGCAGGCAGCGGTTAGAGGCGGGCCTAGGCCCCCAATGCTGGGCGCGGCTGGTGCGGCCGGTACTGGCAGAGGTCAGTCTCATGGTGCGCCTCCGCCTAACTTCGTCGCGCGGCCGGCTCTAAACCGGTCGGGACCACCTCAGACGAGGCAGATTTCTAGTTCTAAAGACTCCCGTGCTCCGCCCCGAGGCCAATGGGGGGACGATGGGTTAGATGTGTATGGCGATGGACAGCACCGGGGTTCCTCATCCACGGGAGGGGGGCGTGGTTATGCCTGGCAGAGTGACGGGTCTGCTGAGAGACCGTTTCTCGGGCCTCCAGGAGGTTTTGTTGAGGGTGCTTCCGGTCCAGATCACCGCCAGAGAGGGGGTCACCGTGGACATCATGGTGGTCGGGGCGGTGGCCGCGGGAGGTATCATCGCAGACCGCCTCCGCCTTCGGCAGTTGTTGACCAAGCGGAGTCAGTAGTGGAGACCGATTGCGCTTCCACGGAGCTCCCTCCCCAGGCGATGGAGGTGGTAGCGGCTTTAGCCAGTGTTGAGGTTCCGGCGACTGGGAGTGTGACTGAGGTTACCGACAGGTCTGATGCTGAGAGGGCGTCCAAGTGGGCGCGTAAGAAGGAAAGGATGCTTTGCTACCGTTGTGGTGAGAAGGGCCACTTCATTGCTGAATGCGTGGCAGAGTTGTGTGAGTCCTGTGGTAAGCCGGCACATGCCTCGGGGGATTGCCCGTTGTTGCGTGACCAGGCTCCGTCTTTGACTATGTATGGAGTTTATTGTGCTGAGCTAATGTTCTTTGAGTCCCCGGCCGCGAGAGAGATTCCGGAGGAGACCTTGAGCTTGACCACCGGGGTTGTCAAAGCTACTCAGGGTGAGGTTTCGGAGGCTCAGATTGTGCAGAGGCTTCAGGAACTGGCACCGGGGGACTTCCATTGGGAGCTCGTTCCTCTCGAGGCCAAGGTTTTCAAGGTGGAGTTTCCTTCAGTGGACGATCTGCAGAGACTGTTGAGTTTTGGTTTATGCAGAGTTCCTGGCACTAGGTGCATTCTGGAGTTCCATGAGTGGCAGCAGGTGGAACCTAAAGGAAAGCCGCTTACGCAGGTCTGGTTGAGGTTTTCGGGGGCTCCATCTAAGCCTTTGCAGGATGTTCGAGTTGTGGCCAGTATGGGCATTATGATTGGCAAGACGGAGAAAGTGGATATGGCCTTTACTCGTGCAAATGGAGTGGCCCGCATCTTAGTGAGCGTTTTGGATATTGAGTTCGTGCCTGACGTGGTTAACTGGACTTATAGAGGAGAGGTGTTTCCTCTTGAGATCGAGTTTGAGGACGCCGCCCTGTTTGCTGAGGCAATGATTGGGAATGATGTTGACATGCACGAGGGGGACGACAGTGCGGGAGCTAAGGGGGCACCGACTGACGAGTCGACTCGTGAGGGGACTAACGGCTCTCGTCCTGTGGCTCAGACCGGGGATGGGACCGGGGTTGAGCCGGCACCTTCACCATCGGTGCCTATGACTTCGTTGCGGTTCGGGACCTTTGAGCCAGCCTCTGCCCCTCCCAGACTTTGGAGTGACCGGGTAGATTCTGATGATGCTTTTGAGCAGTCACTACCTTTGTTGCAGTTCGAGGATGCCGGTGGGGCACTGGCTGCATGCTTGGTGCGGACATCGTCGGTGAGGACTTTGGTTGGCTCCAGGGACGGGGAGTCGGTGCTTGCTCCACCGGAGGTCGACATTCCGGACATCACGGCTGCGGCTGAGGTGGGGCGTGGGGGAGGGGGTGTTGGGTATCGTAGCATAATTTAAAATTTTCCTACGCTCACCAAGATGCATCTATGGAGTCTACTAGCAATGAGGGGAGGGGAGTGCATCTACATACCCTTGTAGATCGCGAGCGGAAGCGTTCCAATGAACGTGGATGATGGAGTCGTACTCGCCGTGATCCAAATCACCGATGACCGAGTGCCGAACGGACGGCACCTCCGCGTTCAACACACGTACGGTGCAGCAACGTCTCCTCCTTCTTGATCCAGCAAGGGGGAAGGAGAGGTTGATGGAGATCCAGCAGCACGACGGCGTGGTGGTGGATGTAGCGGGTCTCCGGCAGGGCTTCGCCGAGCTTCTGCGAGAGAGAGAGAGGTGTTGCAGGGGAGGAGGGAGGCGCCCAAGGCTGTAGGTTGCTGCCCTCCCTCCCCCCCTTTATATAGGCCCCCTTGGGAGGGGGGGGAGCGGCCAAAACCCATCTAGGGTTGGGGGGGGGGGGGGGCGGCGGCCAAGGGGTGGAAAGGGGTTGCTTGCCCCCCAAGGCAAGGGGGAAGTCCCCCCACCCTAGGGTTCCCAACCCTAGGCGCATGGGGGGAGGCCCAAGGGGGGCGCCCCAGCCCACTAAGGACTGGTTCCCTTCCACTTTCAGCCCACGGGGCCCTCCGGGATAGGTGGCCGCACCCGGTGGACCCCCGGGACCCTTCCGGTGGTCCCGGTACAATACCGGTAACCCCCGAAACTTTCCCGGTGGCCGAAACTGAACTTCCTATATATAATTCTTCACCTCCGGACCATTCCGGAACCTCCCGTGACGTCCGGGATCTCATCCGGGACTCCGAACAACTTTCGGGTTTCCGCATACATATATCTCTACAACCCTAGCGTCACCGGACCTTAAGTGTGTAGACCCTACGGGTTCGGGAGACATGCAGACATGACCGAGACGCCTCTCCGGTCAATAACCAACAGCAGGATCTGGATACCCATGTTGGCTCCCACATGCTCCACGATGATCTCGGAGGTGCCTTCCCCCTTTAGGACTCTCCCTTTTCCTTATCTCTTGGCGCATGGGCCTCTTGGGGCTGGTGCCCTTGGCCCATATAGGCCAAGGCGCACCCCCTACAGCCCATGTGGCCCCACGAGGCTGGTGGACCCCCGGACCCCTTTCGGCACTCCCGGTACAATACCGATAAAGTGCGAAATTTTTCCGGCGACCAAAATAAGACTTCCCATATATAAATCTTTACCTCCGGACCATTCCGGAACTCCTCGTGACGTCCGCGATCTCATCCAGGACTCCGAACAACTTTCGGGTTACCGCATACTAAGATCTCTACAACCCTAGCGTCACCGAACCTTAAGTGTGTAGACCCTACGGGTTCGGGAGACAAGCAGACATGACCGAGACGACTCTCCGGTCAATAACCAACAGCGGGATCTGGATACCAATGTTGGCTCCCACATGCTCCTCGATGATCTCATCGGATGAACCACGATGTTGAGGATTCAAGCAATCCCGTATACAATTCCCTTTGTCTATCGATATGTTACTTGCCCGAGATTCGATCGTCGGTATCCCGATACCTTGTTCAATCTCGTTACCGACAAGTCCCTTTACTCGTTCCGTAACTCACATCATCCCGTGATCAACTCCTTGGTCACATTGTGCACATTATGATGATGTCCTACCGAGTGGGCCCAGAGATACCTCTCCGTTTACACGGAGTGACAAATCCCAGTCTCGATTCGTGCCAACCCAACAGACACTTTCAGAGATACCTGTAGTGCACCTTTATAGCCACCCAGTTACGTTGTGATGTTTGGTACACCCAAAGCATTCCTACGGTATCCGGGAGTTGCACAATCTCATGGTCTAAGGAAATGACACTTGACATTAGAAAAGCTCTGAGCAAACGAACTACACGATCTTGTGCTAGGCTTAGGATTGGGTCTTGTCCATCACATCATTCTCCTAATGATGTGATCCCGTTATCAACGACATCCAATGTCCATGGTCAGGAAACCGTAACCATCTATTGATCAACGAGCTAGTCAACTAGAGGCTTACTAGGGACATGGTGTTGTCTATGTATCCACACATGTATCTGAGTTTCCTATCAATACAATTCTAGCATGGATAATAAACGACTATCATGAACAAGGAAATATAATAATAACTTATTTATTATTGCCTCTAGGGCATATTTCCAACACTAGGCTCGTCAACACCCGTTGTATTCGAACGTTAGAATCTATCACACCCGATCATCACGTGGTGCTTCGAAACAACGAACCTTCGCAACGGTGCACAGTTAGGGTGAACACTTTCTTGAAATTATTATAAGGGATCATCCTACTTGCTACCGTCGTTCTAAGCAAATAAGATGCAAAAACATGATAAACATCACATGCAATCAAATAGTGACATGATATGGCCAATATCATTATGCTCCTTTGATCTCCATCTTCGGGGCACCATGATCATCTTCGTCACCGGCATGACACCATGATCTCCATCATCATGATCTCCATCATTGTGTCTTCATGAAGTCGTCACGCCAACGATTACTTCTACTTCTATGGCTAACTCGTTTAGCAACAAAGTAAAGTAATTTACATGGCGTTATTCAATGACACGCAGGTCATGCAAAATAATAAAGACAACTCCTATGGCTCCTGCCGGTTGTCATACTCATCGACATGCAAGTCGTGATTCCTATTACAAGAATATGATCAATCTCATACATCACATATATCATTCATCACATCTTCTGGCCATATCACATCACATAGCACTTGCTGCAAAAACAAGTTAGACGTCCTCTAATTGTTGTTGCAAGTTTTTACGTGGTTTGTAGGTTTCTAGCAAGAACGTTTCTTACCTACGTATGACCACAACGTGATTTGCCAATTTCTATTTACCCTTCATAAGGACGCTTTTCATCGAATCCGTTCCGACTAAAGTAGGAGAGACAGACACCCGCTAGCCACCTTATGCATCTAGTGCATGTTAGTCGGTGGAACCTGTCTCACGTAAGTGTACGTGTAAGGTCGGTCCGGGCCGCTTCATCCTACAATGCCGCCGAAACAAGAAAAGACTAGTAGCGGCAAGAAGAATTGGCAAACTCAACGCCCACAACTACTTTGTGTTCTACTCGTGCATAGTAACTACGCATAGGCCTGGCTCATGATGCCACTGGTGGGTATCGTAGCATAATTTAAAATTTTCATACGCTCACCAAGATGCATCTATGGAGTCTACTAGCAACGAGGGGAAGGGAGTGCATCTACATACCCTTGTAGATCGCGAGCGGAAGCGTTCCAATGAACGTGGATGACGGAGTCGTACTCGCCGTGATCCAAATCACCGATGACCGAGTGCCGAACGGACGGCACCTCCGCGTTCAACACACGTACGGTGCAGCGACGTCTCCTCCTTCTTGATCCAGCAAGGGGGAAGGAGAGGTTGATGGAGATCCAGCAGCACGACGGCGTGGTGGTGGATGTAGCGGGTCTCCGGCAGGGCTTCGCCGAGCTTCTGCGAGAGAGAGAGGTGTTGCAGGGGAGGAGGGAGGCGCCCAAGGCTGTAGGTTGCTGCCCTCCCTCCCCCCTTTATATAGGCCCCCTTGGGAGGGGGGCGGCCAAAACCCATCTAGGGTTGGGGGGGCGGCGGCCAAGGGGTGGAAAGGGGTTGCTTGCCCCCCAAGGCAAGGGGGAAGTCCCCCTACCCTAGGGTTCCCAACCCTAGGCGCATGGGGGGAGGCCCAAGGGGGGCGCCCCAGCCCACTAAGGGCTGGTTCCCTTCCACTTTCAGCCCACGGGGCCCTCCGGGATAGGTGGCCCCACCCGGTGGACCCCCGGGACCCTTCCGGTGGTCCCGGTACAATACCGGTAACCCCCGAAACTTTCCCGGTGGCCGAAACTGAACTTCCTATATATAGTTCTTCACCTCCGGACCATTCCGGAACCTCTCGTGACGTCCGGGATCTCATCCGGGACTCCGAACAACTTTCGGGTTTCCGCATACATATATCTCTACAACCCTAGCGTCACCGGACCTTAAGTGTGTAGACCCTACGGGTTCGGGAGACATGCAGACATGACCGAGACGCCTCTCCGGTCAATAACCAACAGCGGGATCTGGATACCCATGTTGGCTCCCACATGCTCCACGATGATCTCATCGGACGAACCACGGTGTCGAGGATTCAATCAATCCGTATGCAATTCCCTTTGTCAATCGGTATGTTACTTGCCCGAGATTCGATCGTCGGTATCCCAATACCTTGTTCAATCTCGTTACCGGCAAGTCTCTTTACTCGTACCGCAATGCATGATCATGTGACTAACGCCTTAGTCACATTGAGCTCATTATGATGATGCATTACCGAGTGGGCCCAGAGATACCTCTACGTCACACGGAGTGACAAATCCCAGTCTCGATCCGTGCCAACCCAACAGACACTTTCGGAGATACCCGTAGTGCACCTTTATAGTCACCCAGTTACGTTGTGACGTTTGGCACACCCAAAGCACTCCTACGGTATCCGGGAGTTGCACGATCTCATGGTCTAAGGAAAAGATACTTGACATTGGAAAAGCTCTAGCAAACGAAACTACACGATCTTTTATGCTATGCTTAGGATTGGGTCTTGTCCATCACATCATTCTCCTAATGATGTGATCCCGTTATCAATGACATCCAATGTCCATAGTCAGGAAACCATGACTATCTGTTGATCAACGAGCTAGTCAACAAGAGGCTTACTAGGGACAGGTTGTGGTCTATGTATTCACACATGTATTATGATTTCCGGACAATACAATTATAGCATGAACAATAGACAATTACCATGAACAAAGAAATATAATAATAACCATTTATTATTGCCTCTAGGGCATATTTCCAACAGTCTCCCACTTGCACTAGAGTCAATAATCTAGTTACATTGTGATGAATCGAACACCCATTGCGTCCTGGTGTTGATCATGTTTTGCCCTAGGGAGAGGTTTAGTCAACGGATCTGCTACATTTAGGTCCGTGTGTACTTTACAAATATCTATGTCTCCATTTTGAACACTTTCACGAATGGAGTTGAAGCGACGCTTGATATGCCTGGTCTTCCTGTGAAACCTGGGCTCCTTCGCAAGGGCAATAGCTCCAGTGTTGTCACAGAAGAGAGTCATTGGGCCCGACGCATTGGGAATCACCCCTAGGTCGGTAATGAACTCCTTCATCCAGACTGCTTCCTGTGCTGCCTCCGAGGCTGCCATGTACTCCGCTTCACATGTAGATCCCGCCACGACGCTTTGCTTGCAACTGCACCAGCTTACTGCTCCTCCATTCAAAATATACACGTATCCAGTCTGTGACTTCGAGTCATCCAGATCTGTGTCGAAGCTAGCGTCGACGTAACCCTTTACGACGAGCTCTTCGTCACCTCCATAAACGAGAAACATATCCTTAGTCCTCTTCAGGTACTTCAGGATATTCTTGACCGCTGTCCAGTGTTCCTTGCCGGGATTACTTTGGTACCTTCCTACCAAACTTACGGCAAGGTTTACATCAGGTCTGGTACACAGCATGGCATACATAATAGACCCTATGGCCGAGGCATAGGGGATGACACTCATCTCTTCTATATCTTCTGCCGTGGTCGGGCATTGAGTCGTGCTCAATTGCACACCTTGCAATACAGGCAAGAACCCCTTCTTGGACTGATCCATACTGAACTTCTTCAATATGTTGTCAAGGTATGTACTCTGTGAAAGACCAATGAGGCGTCTTGATCTATCTCTATAGATTTTGATGCCTAATATATAAGCAGCTTCTCCAAGGTCCTTCATTGAAAAACACTTATTCAAATAGGCCTTTATACTTTCCAAGAATTCTATATCGTTTCCCATCAATAGTATGTCATCCACATATAATATGAGAAATGCTACAGAGCTCCCACTCACTTTCTTGTAAGCACAGGCTTCTCCATAAGTCTGTGTAAACCCAAACGCTTTGATCATCTCATCAAAGCGAATGTTCCAACTCCGAGATGCTTGCACCAGCCCATAGATTGAGCGCTGGAGCTTGCACACTTTGTTAGCATTCTTAGGATCGACAAAACCTTCCGGCTGCATCATATACAACTCTTCCTTAAGGAAGCCATTAAGGAATGCCGTTTTGACGTCCATCTGCCATATCTCATAATCATAGTATGCGGCAATTGCTAACATGTTTCGGACGGATTTAAGCTTCGCTACGGGTGAGAAAGTCTCATCGTAGTCAACCCCTTGAACTTGTCGATAACCCTTAGCGACAAGTCGAGCTTTGTAGATGGTCACATTACCATCCGCGTCCGTCTTCTTCTTAAAGATCCATTTGTTTTCTATGGCTCGCCGATCATCGGGCAAGTCAGTCAAAGTCCATACATCGTTCTCATACATGGATTCTATCTCGGATTTCATGGCTTCTAGCCATTTGTTGGAATCCGGGCCCGCCATCGCTTCTTCATAGTTCGAAGGTTCACCGTTGTCTAACAACATGATTTCCAGGACAGGGTTGCCGTACCACTCTGGTGCGGAATGTGTCCTTGTGGACCTACGAAGTTCAGTAACTTGATCCGAAGCTTCATGATCATCATCATTAACTTCCTCCCCAGTCGGTGTAGGCACCACATGAACATTTTCCCGCGCTGTGCTACTTTTCGGTTCGGAAGGGGTGACTATCACCTCATCAAGTTCCACTTTCCTCCCACTCAATTCTTTCGAGAGAAACTCCTTCTCAAGAAAGGACCCGTTCTTGGCCACGAAGATCTTGCCTTCGGATCTGAGGTAGAAGGTGTACCCAATAGTTTCCTTAGGGTATCCTATGAAGACGCATTTTTCTGATTTGGGTTCGAGCTTTTCAGGTTGAAGTTTCTTGACATAAGCATCGCATCCCCAAACTTTTAGAAACGACAGCTTAGGTTTCTTCCCAATCCATAATTCATACGGTGTCGTCTCAACGGATTTCGATGGAGCCCTATTTAAGGTGAATGCGGCAGTCTCTAAAGCATAGCCCCAAAATGAGAG
This sequence comes from Aegilops tauschii subsp. strangulata, assembly GCF_002575655.3. Taxonomy (NCBI): domain Eukaryota; kingdom Viridiplantae; phylum Streptophyta; class Magnoliopsida; order Poales; family Poaceae; genus Aegilops; species Aegilops tauschii. Next base: position 29,859,380 of record NC_053040.3, on the reverse strand, counting down.
CGGTAAATCGGTAAGAGACATCATAGATCGCACCATATCCAATAGAGTGCGATTACGACGTTCGGACACACCATTTCTCTTAGGTGTTCCAGGCGGCGTGAGTTGTGAAACTATTCCACATTTCCTTAAGTGTGCACCAAACTCGTGACTTAAATATTCTCCACCACGATCTGATCGTAGGAATTTTATTCTCCTGTCACGTTGATTCTCAACCTCACTCTGAAATTCTTTGAACTTTTCAAAGGTTTCAGACTTGTGTTTCATTAGGTAGACATACCCATATCTACTTAAATCATCAGTGAGAGTGAGAACACGATATCCTCCGCGAGCCTCAACACTCATTGGACCACACACATCGGTATGTATGATTTCCAATAAGTTGGTTGCTCGCTCCATTATTCCGTAGAACGGAGTCTTGGTCATCTTACCCATGAGGCATGGTTCGCACGTGTCAAATGATTCGTAATCAAGAGACTCCAAAAGTCCATCTGCATGGAGCTTCTTCATGCGCTTGACACCAATGTGACCAAGGTGGCAGTGCCACAAGTATGTGGGACTATCGTTATCAACTTTACATCATTTGGTACTCACACTATGAACATGTGTAACATCACGTTCGAGATTCATCAAAAATAAACCATTGACCAGCGGGGCATGACCATAAAACATATCTCTCAAATAAACAGAACAACCATTATTCTCGGATTTAAATGAGTAGCCATCTCGAATTAAACGAGATCCAGACACAATGTTCATGCTCAAAGCTGGCACTAAATAACAATTATTGAGGTTTAAAACTAATCCCGTGGGTAGATTCAGAGGTAGCGTGCCGACGGCGATCACATCGACCTTGGAACTATTCCCGACGCGCATCGTCACCTCGTCCTTTGCCAGTCTCCGTTTATTCCGTAGTTCCTGCTTTGAGTTACAAATATGAGCAACCGCACCGGTATCAAATACCCAGGAGCTACTACGAGTACTGGTAAGGTACACATCAATTACTTGTATATCACATATACCTTGGGTGTTGCCGGCCTTCTTCTTGTCCGCTAAATATTTGGGGCAGTTCCGCTTCCAGTGACCACTTCCCTTGCAATAAAAGCACTCGGTCCCGGGCTTGGGTCCATTCTTTGACTTCTTCCCAGTAACTGGTTTACCGGGCGCGGCAACTCCCTTGCCGTCCTTCTTGATGTTCTTCTTACCCTTGCCCTTCTTGAAGTTGGTGGTTTTATTCACCATCAACACTTGATGTTCTTTTCTGATCTCCCCTTCCGCTGATTTCAGCATTGAATATACCTCGGGAATGGTCTTCTCCATCCCCTGCATATTGTAGTTCATCACAAAGCTCTTGTAGCTTGGTGGAAGCGACTCGAGGATTCTGTCAATGACCGCGTCATCCGGGAGATTAGCTCCCAGCTGAGACAAACGGTTGTGCACCCCAGACATTTTGAGTATGTGCTCACTAACAGAACTGTTCTCCTCCATTTTACAGCTGAAGAACTTGTCGGAGACATCATATCTCTCGACCCGGGCATGAGCTTGAAAAACCAGTTTCAGCTCCTCGAACATCTCATATGCTCCATGTTTCTCAAAACGCTTTTGGAGACCCGGCTCTAAGCTGTAAAGCATGCCGCACTGAACGAGGGAGTAATCATCAGCACGTGACTGCCAAGCGTTCATAACGTCTTGGTTCTGTGGGATTGGTGCATCACCTAGCGGTGCTTCTAAGACATAATCTTTCTTGGCTACTATAAGGATGAGCCTCAGGTTCCGGACCCAGTCCGTATAGTTGCTGCCATCATCTTTCAGCTTGGTTTTCTCTAGGAACGCGTTGAAATTGAGGACAACGTTGGCCATTTGATCTACAAGACATAGTGTAAAGATTTTAGACTAAGTTCATGATAATTGAGTTCATCTAATCAAATTATTTAATGAACTCCCACTTAGATAGACATCCCTCTAGTCATCTAAGTGAAACATGATCCGAGTTTAACTAGGCCGTGTCCGATCATCACGTGAGACGGACTAGTCAAAATCGGTAAACATCTCCATGTTGATCGTATCTTCTATACGACTCATGCTCGACCTTTCGGTCCTCCGTGTTCCGAGGCCATGTCTGTACATGCTAGGCTCGTCAAGTCAACCTAAGTGTATTGCGTGTGTTCCGAGGCCATGTCTGTACATGCTAGGTGTTGGGGAACATAGCAGAAATTCAAAATTTTCTACGCATCACCAAGATCAATCTATGGAGTAATCTAGCAACGAGGGGAAGGAGAGTGCATCTACATACCATTGTAGATCGCGAGCGGAAGCGTTCAAGAGAACGGGGTTGATGGAGTCGTACTCGTCGTGATCCAAATCACCGATGATCCTAGCGCCGAACGGACGGCACCTCCGCGTTCAACACACGTACAGAGCAGCAACGTCTCCTCCTTCTTGATCCAGCAAGGGGGGAGGAGAGGTTGATGGAGATCCAGCAGCACGACGGCGTGGTGGTGGAAGTAGCGGGGATCCCGGTAGGGCTTCGCCAAGCACTAACGGGAGGGAGAGGTGTCACGGGAGGGAGAGGGAGGCGCCGGGGGCTAGTGTATTGCTGCCCTCCCTTCCCCCCACTATATATAGAGCCAAGGGAGAGGCGGGGTGGCGCAGCCTTGGCCCTTCCTCCAAGGAAGGGTGCGGCCAGGGAGGAGTCCTTCCCCCCCAAGGCACCTCGGAGGTGCCTTCCCCCTTTAGGACTCTCCCTTTTCCTTATCTCTTGGCGCATGGGCCTCTTGGGGCTGGTGCCCTTGGCCCATATAGGCCAAGGCGCACCCCCTACAGCCCATGTGGCCCCCCGGGGCTGGTGGACCCCCTTGGTGGACCCTCGGACCCCTTTCGGCACTCCCGGTACAATACCGATAAAGTGCGAAACTTTTCCGGCGACCAAAATAAGACTTCCCATATATAAATCTTCACCTCCGGACAATTCCGGAACCTCTCGCGACGTCCGGGATCTCATCCGGGACTCCGAACAACTTTCGGGTTTCCGCATACATATATCTCTACAACCCTAGCGTCACCGGACCTTAAGTGTGTAGACCCTACGGGCTCGGGAGACATGCAGACATAACCGAGACGACTCTCCGGTCAATAACCAACAGCGGGATCTGGATACCCATGTTGGCTCCCACATGCTCCTCGAGGATCTCATCGGATGAACCACGATGTTGAGGATTCAATCAATCCCGTATACAATTCCCTTTGTCTACCGGTATGTTACTTGCCCGAGATTCGATCGTCGGTATCCCGATACCTTGTTCAATCTCGTTACCGGCAAGTCTCTTTACTCGTTCCGTAACTCACATCATCCCGTGATCAACTCCTTGGTCACATTGTGCACATTATGATGATGTCCTACCGAGAGGGCCCAGAGATACCTCTCCGTTTACACGGAGTGACAAATCCCAGTCTCGATTCGTGCCAACCCAACAGACACTACCTGTAGTGCACCTTTATAGCCACCCAGTTACGTTGTGACGTTTGGTACACCCAAAGCATTCCTACGGTATCCGGGAGTTGCACAATCTCATGGTCTAAGGAAATGATACTTGACATTAGAAAAGCTCTGAGCAAACGAACTACACGATCTTGTGCTAGGCTTAGGATTGGGTCTTGTCCATCACATCATTCTCCTAATGATGTGATCCCGTTATCAACGACATCCAATGTCCATGGTCAGGAAACCGTAACCATCTATTGATCAACGAGCTAGTCAACTAGAGGCTTACTAGGGACATGGTGTTGTCTATGTATCCACACATGTATCTGAGTTTCCTATCAATACAATTCTAGCATGGATAATAAACGACTATCATGAACAAGGAAATATAATAATAACTTATTTATTATTGCCTCTAGGGCATATTTCCAACACTAGGCTCGTCAACACCCGTTGTATTCGAACGTTAGAATCTATCACACCCGATCATCACGTGGTGCTTCGAAACAACGAACCTTCGCAACGGTGCACAGTTAGGGTGAACACTTTCTTGAAATTATTATAAGGGATCATCCTACTTGCTACCGTCGTTCTAAGCAAATAAGATGCAAAAACATGATAAACATCACATGCAATCAAATAGTGACATGATATGGCCAATATCATTATGCTCCTTTGATCTCCATCTTCGGGGCACCATGATCATCTTCGTCACCGGAATGACACCGTGATCTCCATCATCATGATCTCCATCATTGTGTCTTCATGAAGTCGTCACGCCAACGATTACTTCTACTTCTATGGCTAACTCGTTTAGCAACAAAGTAAAGTAATTTACATGGCGTTATTCAATGACACGCAGGTCATGCAAAATAATAAAGACAACTCCTATGGCTCCTGCCGGTTGTCATACTCATCGACATGCAAGTCATGATTCCTATTACAAGAATATGATCAATCTCATACATCACATATATCATTCATCACATCTTCTGGCCATATCACATCACATAGCACTTGCTGCAAAAACAAGTTAGACGTCCTCTAATTGTTGTTGCAAGTTTTTACGTGGTTTGTAGGTTTCTAGCAAGAACGTTTCTTACCTACGTATGACCACAACGTGATTTGCCAATTTCTATTTACCCTTCATAAGGACCCTTTTCATCGAATCCGTTCCGACTAAAGTAGGAGAGACAGACACCCGCTAGCCACCTTATGCATCTAGTGCATGTTAGTCGGTGGAACCTGTCTCACGTAAGTGTACGTGTAAGGTCGGTCCGGGCCGCTTCATCCTACAATGCCGCCGAAACAAGAAAAGACTAGTAGCGGCAAGAAGAATTGGCAAACTCAACGCCCACAACTACTTTGTGTTCTACTCGTGCATAGTAACTACGCATAGGCCTGGCTCATGATGCCACTGGTGGGTATCGTAGCATAATTTAAAATTTTCCTACGCTCACCAAGATGCATCTATGGAGTCTACTAGCAACGAGGGGAAGGGAGTGCATCTACATACCCTTGTAGATCGCGAGTGGAAGCGTTCCAATGAACGTGGATGACGGAGTCGTACTCGTCGTGATCCAAATCACCGATGACCGAGTGCCGAACGGACGGCACCTCCGCGTTCAACACACGTACGGTGAAGCGACGTCTCCTCCTTCTTGATCCAGCAAGGGGGAAGGAGAGGTTGATGGAGATCCAGCAGCACGACGGCGTGGTGGTGGATGTAGCGGGTCTCCGGCAGGGCTTCGCCAAGCTTCTGCGAGAGAGAGAGAGGTGTTGCAGGGGAGGAGGGAGGCGCCCAAGGCTGTAGGTTGCTGCCCTCCCTTCCCCCCCTTTATATAGGCCCCCTTGGGAGGGGGGGGGCGGCCAAAACCCATCTAGGGTTGGGGGGCGGCGGCCAAGGGGTGGAAAGGGGTTGCTTCCCCCCCAAGGCAAGGGGGAAGTCCCCCCACCCTAGGGTTCCCAACCCTAGGCGCATGGGAAGAGGCCCAAGGGGGGCGCCCCAGCCTACTAATGGCTGGTTCCCTTCCACTTTCAGCCCACGGGGCCATCCGGGATAGGTGGCCCCACCCGGTGGACCCCTGGGACCCTTCCGGTGGTCCCGGTACAATACCGGTAACCCCCGAAACTTTCCCGGTGGCCGAAACTGAACTTCCTATATATAGTTCTTCACCTCCGGACAATTCCGGAACCTCTCGCGACGTCCGGGATCTCATCCGGGACTCCGAACAACTTTCGGGTTTCCGCATACATATATCTCTACAACCCTAGCGTCACCGGACCTTAAGTGTGTAGACCCTACGGGCTCGGGAGACATGCAGACATAACCGAGACGCCTCTCCGGTCAATAACCAACAGCGGGATCTGGATACCCATGTTGGCTCCCACATGCTCCACGATGATCTCATCGGATGAACCACGGTGTCGAGGATTCAATCAATCCGTATGCAATTCCCTTAGTCAATCGGTATGTTACTTGCCCGAGATTCGATCGTCGGTATCCCAATACCTTGTTCAATCTCGTTACCGGCAAGTCTCTTTACTCGTACCGCAATGCATGATCCCGTGACTAACGCCTTAGTCACATTGAGCTCATTATGATGATGCATTACCGAGTGGGCCCAGAGATACCTCTACGTCACACGGAGTGACAAATCCCAGTCTTGATCCGTGCCAACCCAACAGACACTTTCGGAGATACCCGTAGTGCACCTTATAGTCACCCAGTTACGTTGTGACGTTTGGCACACCGAAAGCACTCCTACGGTATCCGGGAGTTGCACGATCTCATGGTCTAAGGAAAATATACTTGACATTGGAAAAGCTCTAGCAAACGAAACTACACGATCTTTTATGCTATGCTTAGGATTGGGTCTTGTCCATCACATCTTTCTCCTAATGATGTGATCCCGTTATCAATGACATCCTATGTCCATAGTCAGGAAACCATGACTATCTGTTGATCAACGAGCTAGTCAACTAGAGGCTTACTAGGGACAGGTTGTGGTCTATGTATTCACACATGTATTACGATTTCCGGACAATACAATTATAGCATGAACAATAGACAATTACCATGAACAAAGAAATATAATAATAACCATTTATTATTGCCTCTAGGGCATATTTCCAACAGGGGGGTCGGGGCAGGTGGCTCCCACTTCCCCCTTCACTATCCCGACATCGGCATCGCTGGTGAGGACGGGACCGGCAGGTGTTGGGAGAGGAGGCCCGAGGCAAGCGGCCTCGGTTCTCTCTCCTTCGGTCGTGGCGGCGGCGGCCGCGCCTTCTGTGGCGTTTGGGGAGGGGGTTTGGGGCAGGCGGCCTTGACTCCTCCTTCCTCGCCGGCGGTCAGGAGGAGCGCATCTCCTTCGGTTGCGGCGGCGCCCGCGCCTTCTGTGGCGTTGGGGGAGGGGGGTTTGGGGCAGGCGGCCCTGACTCCTCTTTCCTCGCCGGCGGTCAGGAGGACCGCATCTCCTTCGGCTGTGGCAGCACCCGCGCCTTCTGTGGCGTTGGGGGAGGGGGGTTTGGGGCAGGCGGCCCTGACTCCTCCTTCCTCGTCGGCGGTCAGGAGGTCCGAGCCTCCTCCCAGCGTACCCGGTGCTTTGGGTCTTGGCTTGGGGCACTTGTCCGAGGGGTTTGGGAGCCCGCAGCCGCCTCTTCCGGTATCCTTGGTTGACCCTTCGCGGGTTTCAGCGCAAGGAGTTACTAGGGAGGAGTTCGTTGCTTTTGGCGGGATCCCGGACCCGGCCTCGACGGGGAGGCGGATGAGTGCTCACATTCAGGAGCTTCCGGAGGTTGACGACATGCAGCAGCGGTGCGCTATGAGGGCGGCCAAGCTTCATGATGCTGCGATCTCTACTGGTATGTCCGTCACCATATCTAATTCTTTATTGCATTTTTCTAATGAGGAAATTATAAATAATGCAAACCAATTAGGAGTTTCACTCGGGGCTACAGATAGTGAGATTTCCAATTCGGTAAATGATTTGTTAGATTTTGATGCAGCGGTTAAACCCATGAATGACAATGAGATTGATGCATTAGGGGTTAGAGTGCTCGATAATATGTGTGTGGATCTAGCACCATCCAATCATGAGTCTGAGGACGATGATATGAAATGGATCATTTTTTAGCTAACTTGGTGAAATGGATCGTTTATGAGCTAAATTAGTTGAAATGGATCGTTTATGAGATAACCTAGGTAAGATGGGTCATTTTGGAGTTAACCTAGGTGAAATGGGCCATTTTAAAGCTAACGTAGGTAAAATGGATCATTTAAGAGCTAATCTAGGTAAAATGGGTCGTTTTTGAGCTAACTTGGATGAACTGCATCATTTATAAGCTAACCTAGGTAAAATGGGTCATTTTGGAGGAAAAGAAGCTAAGTCTAGGTCTTTATGCATTTGTTAAGCAAAACACTAGAGAAACTTACCGTGATCAGGGAGGTGTAGGAGCGGGGTGGCTAGTGCCGCTACCTGGAGAAGGATCGTGCGATGCGTTTCTGGAGTTAAGCTGCACCAAAGATCATTTCCAATGTCTCGTTAGCATTATGACACTCAAATGTTAAGACTAGCAAGTAATGTCCATTCAAATTAAACTCACCGTGCTCCCAGGAGCAATCACTGGCATCGGCGGAGCGGGCTGACCGGACTTCTCGCACACAGACTGCACATTTGGTTTTCACAACAGAGTCATACTAGTTAGTAATGAGACTCAAATGTTAAGACTAGCAAGTAATCTGCAGAAGAAACTTACCACAAGGAGCTCGTACATGGCCCTTGCCTGCATGTCATTCCGTGCCCTCTCCTCCTCCATCATCTTTCTCGTCCTCTCCTCCATGTCCCGCTGCCTCTCCGCCGCCTCTGCCAGAAGTTTCTCCGTTCTATCTCTCTCAGTCTGTATAGCAGCCTGCAACACCACTCACATGACCATTTGTAATCATTGATGGAAGCGCACACAATGTAATGGAGAAAGATAACTGAGTACGTATCACTAACCTTGATGGCGAGTTGCACTGGCCGTTCACGAGGCCTTATCTCAGGAGCGGAGCTCGACTTGCGCGCCTTGATCTCCGGGAGAGTGCTAGGACAACGGATAAGTCCATCTCCAATGGCTATGGAGCCATGGGACCTCCCGCCACCAGATATCATCACCAGCTCTGGATCAATGGGACCCTGGCTCGGGTTAAAGTCCTCCCCTTTCCTCGCCTTCCCCTCATCTCTATATCTCACGAGCTTGTTGTGGGAGGAGATGTTGGTGAAGTTGTTTGCATCATCGAGGTCAGACTGAGAGAAAGCCTTGACTTTCTTGAAAGAGGCAGTGTGGGCCATGGCATACAGGTCGTACACCTCTGGCACCTCATCCGCCTTATTGTAGCGTGCCTGAAAGAGAGAAACAATGAAAATTAGTAATTAAAGGGCTCAAGCTAGCATGATGAATGAATTGCATGAATCATGAAGCAAACCACATACCCAGTTGCGCCCGAACTGATATAAGTTGGAGCTGCCTTGATGGTGTGGCACACCTTCCATTTGGGCACGTTTGTCCTTGGCCTCGTTGTGGAGGGCTAGCCATTCTTTTGAGCACCACTCATCGACCAACACCTCCCAACAATCCATCCGATCCGCACACCATCTCGGAGGCGCCTAAGTTAGCAAATAGAAACTTGAGCGCTACGGCTAAGAATTACTAAATGAAGGAACTTAAGTAGAAGGCCTTAAGAATTACCTTCATGTACTGCTCCTTACTCAGGAACTTATCGCGGTAAGCCGGCTTGGTCTTCTTGATACCACGCAAGGCGTAGTAGTCTCGAACAGCCTGCACCCGAGCCTCGTGCCGTAAGTTCTGGAGTAGGCGCTTGCAGACGATCTCGATAACATGTGCCGCGTCCTCCTCGTATCCCTCCTCACACCTGTAGAATGTCTGCAATCAAATGAGACAATATTGATTAGTACAATTAATAACTAGCTAGTTGAAGATTTTTAAATGTGTAAAGGAGAAATTACCCAGAACTTTCTGATCACCATGTCTGCCCTCGTGTCGCACACGACACCGTCGATAATCTCATCCGGCGGAGCCGGGGCAGCCACGTAGTGCTCCCAGCTCAATCCAAGCTCTGGAAGCCTACCCTCACCAGGCAACGTGACAAACCCCGGGAAGTTTTGCCGACAAAGAACTCCAAGGACAGAGTTGGGCCGGCGGACACTATGATGGTGGTCCCAACCCCTGCAGCATGACAAGGCCAACGCATTAGTTATTTGAAGAAACGTGAATGCAGAAGGTACAAAAATATTAAATGCACTTACGTACCTCTCCCCATCAGGGAAAATCAACCACCTCTGCTCGCGGGTCACCGGCGCGGATGGGAGCCGTGTAGCACCACGCTGGTAGACGGTGCCGCCCTCCTCCTCAAGATCAGTCGGCTCCCCGGCATTATCAGCACGGCCACTCGGCTCCTCGGGCTGATCCGGCCAGGTACCCCATCCAGACGTGTGCTCCTCCGGGGTCTCGTGGGCCGAACTCTCGTGGGCCGAAGGCCAGTCGACCCGAGGCTCGTGGGCCCAAGACCCATGGACCGGAGGCTCGTGGACTGGAGTCCGTGTAGCCTCCTCCTCGGACGAGTCCACCCTAGCAGTCACGTGCTCGGGTGAAACAACTGAGGGTGGCGGCGAGGAAGGCGCCGTAGCAGTCACCCTACCTCCTCTCCCGCGACCACGTGCCCCACCTCCTCTCTTCCTACCTCGTCCCCTGCTGGGCACCGCGGTCGACGAAGAAGGGCCCGGCGGTGTGGCCATACTGTCCAGCAACGCTCGGCGGAGAGGTGCGTCTGGAATGGAAGACCTCAGACCACGCGCCGACGAAGAAGGGGCCTTGGCGCGCTCCCGACCAGCGCCCACCATCTTTCAACACCTGCCATGACAAACAGTAGACGAAATTAGTACAACATAAAAAAAAGACCGACATGAATAATAATATGTGTATCACTTAAGTGTATCATCATCAAGTACAACATAAAAAAATTTAATACCTGACACTACTAATAATCTCGATCAGTATCATCAATAAATGCATAATCATCATCATCACTATAATCAATGATGGGCTCATAGGGTTCAGTGGCATCAACATGTGGAAGGCCACCTTGACGTAATCGGTCAAGCAATGACAGGTCATCCGCAGCAGTAACCTCTTCTTGTTCCGGCTCTTCTTGTTCCTCCTCTGGGGTGATGTCGGATTCACTGTCGCTGTCTACTTCAATGTTTTGGGGTGAAGTATAGCGGTTCTTGAAACGCTTTTTGGAATGACGTGTCTCTTTGAAGAATTCTCCTTCATATGTGTCTGGGTTAATGTGAGGTTCATAATCCTCTTCCTTTGGGGGAGATAGTCTAGCACGTGGCGGCACTTCATAAACGACATCCCAACCTTTCAGATTTGGATTAGTTTGGCAGGCCCACGGTAGATAGAATAGTGCACACCAGCCATGCACACACCAGCCAACGAATAGCGCATACGCCGGCAAGTCATGCGTCGAGTACATGTACCAGACACGCATTATGAAGTTCCGTTTGCTATAGGCGTCGTATGTCTTGAACCCATTATCCCAGGCTTCTTGCAATTCGTCCTTAAGCGGTTGCATGTACACATTCATATTTTCCCCCGGATAGTTGGGCCCTGGAATTATCAACGTCAGGAAAATGTTCTTTCTTTGCATAATCTGTCCGGGGGGGGGGAGATTCAGTGAAAAGACAAATACGGGCCAACAACTGTATTGGGCTGCCGTCATACCAAACACACTGAACCCATCCGTGCTGATGCCGACTCGAGGATGCCTCGGATCTGCCGCTTTGTCACCATGTAATTCATCAAACTTTTTCCACGCAACACCATCCGATGCGTGTACAATCATCAGATTCCCATCTGCATCTAGTTCGGTTCTTTTGCCCGTTTTGTGCCATGTCATCTGTCTGGCCGTCTCTTCGACCATGAAAAGACGTTGAAGTCTTGGTACGATTGGCATATACCGAAGAACAATAACGGGGATTTTGGTCTGTGTCTTCTCACCCATACCGTTGTCTACCACAACATACCTGGAAGACTTGCAAATGGGACAATAGTTCAAGTCCGCATAGTCAAGCCTAAACAAGACACATCCTTTCTCACAGGCATGTATCTTATCATAGGGCATCTTCAGTGCACGGAGGATTTTGTCCGACTGGTACAGGTTTGCAGGCATTACATGGCCTTTGGGTAGAAAGCGTCCAAATACTGTCATCATTGCATCGTAGCATTCTCTGCCCAAGTTGAACTGAGCCTTCAGAGCCATTACTTGTGAGATGGCATCCAACTGACAAAGCTCAGTGTGCTCATGGAGCGGACGTTTTGAAGACTCCAACATTTCATTGAAGGCCTTTGCAGATTCCTCCATCTCCTCGTCTGAATCCCGAGCATCATCAAAGTCTTGCACCATGTTTTCCATCCCGGTACCATGCTCGTCGGTGCGACGACGATCCACCTCAGCTCGGTCACGTTGGGCAGACTCGCCATGAAATGTCCACACCGTATAATCGGGCGTAAAACCACTCTTCTGCAGGTGTTTGCCCATTTCAGCCTCTCTCCTCTTTTCCCAATTGCCGCACCGTAAACAGGGGCACCAGGTTTTCCTCTGCCATTTGCAAATGCGGCTCGCACAAACCCCTTGGTTTTTGTGAACCATTCAGTGCTCCATTTGTTCTGACCAGTGTGACCGGTGTACATCCACGCACGATCACTCATCTTGACTTTCAGAGCTACTAGACACACAACAAATATATATATATATATATATAATTCACCATGTATATATTCATCAGTTGATCTACTTTGTCAATTTTATTACGTCCATGCAACCTACACTCTAATAGGTAATGATAGGTCCTAATCCCACCCGAGTATGTTTAGATTGGGTTCATTTTCCCATGTTATGCTCCGGATCCTACGCAAAATTTCGGCAGCACCTCCCCGCTGTTCTCCTGATACACGTCTCTGCAATAAACAGAGAGGATGTGTATCCGGAGAACAACAGGGGAGGCACTGACAAAATTTATGCGTCGGATCCGGAGAAAAGCATATGGGAAAATGAACCCAATCTAAACATACTCGGGCTGTCCATGGATAGCGTTGGACAATTCGAAAGAATCAAGGTTATAAATATGCAAATGCATGCATATTTATAACTATGACGCTTTCGAACGGGAGACACATATTGGTTACGCATACTGATGATTCAAGACACATATATAGCTAGCTATCAAGTTTCATCGGAATAGATCAAATAATTAATGGGGGAGGAGGACATGTCATTTGTGCTCACCCATGAACGAAGGGGCTGAGCTCGTCAAACGCACGGCGAGGTCGTCGAACACCAAACCTGGCAGCGATGAAACAACTGCACATTTAAAACTACCCGATCAACACAATTATATATGATGTTTTTCATAACAAAATCGAAAAATATATGACCTAACTAATAATTCACAAATATATGACCCCGTCGGCTTCTGGAAGGCCAAAGAACACCTTTTCGGGAGGTGTCGGGGGTCGAGGTGTCGTGTCGGTCTCGGGGTGCCGTGTCGGGGTCGGGGTCGGGGTCTCGGGGTCGGGGTGTCGGGTCGGGGTCGGGGTGCCGTGTCGGTGTCGGGGTCGGGGTGTCGGGTCAGGCTCGGGGTCGGGGTGTCGGGGTCGGGGTCGGGGTCTCGGGGTCGGGATGTCGGGTCGGGGTGCCGGGTCGGGGTCGGGGTGCCGTGTCGGTGTCGGGGTGTCGGGTCAAGCTCGGGGTCGGGGTCTCGGGGTCGGGGTGTCGGGTCGGGGTGCCGGGTCGGGGTGTCGGGTCGGGGTGCCGTCTCGGGGTCGGGGTGTCGGGTCGGGGTGCCGGGTCGGGGTCGGGGTGCCGTGTTGGTGTCGGGGTAAGGGTGGGTGTGGTGTCAGGGTGTCGGTGTCGGGGTGTCGCGTCGGTGTCGGGGTCGGGGTCTCGGGGTCGGGGTGTCGGGTCGGGGTGCCGGGTCGGGGTCGGGGTGCCGTGTCGGTGTCGGGGTCGGGTGTCGGGTCAGGCTCGGGGTCGGGGTGTCGGGGTCGGGGTGCCGGGTCGGGGTCGGGGTGCCGTGTCGGTGTCGGGGTCGGGGTGTCGGGTCAGGCTCGAGGTCGGGGTGTCGGGGTCGGGGTCGGGGTCGGGGTGTCGGGGTCGGGGTCTAGGGGTCGGGGTGTCGTGTCAGGGTGCCGGGTCGGGGTCGGGGTGCCGTGTCGGGTCAGGGTGCCGTGTCGGGTCGGGTTTTTTTTCCTCTTTTTTCCTTTTCTTCTTGTTCCTATTCTTCCTTTTCTTCCTTTTTTTCCTTCTTCTTCTTCTTCTTCCTCCTTTCCTTTTTCCTCTTCTTCTTCTCCTCCTCTCCTCTTTTTTCTTCTTCTTCTTCTTCCTCTTCTTCTTTTTTCTTCTCCTCCTCCTCTTCTTCTTCCTTTCCTTTTTCCTCTTCTTCTTCTCCTCCTCTCCTCTTTTTTCTTCTTCTTCTTCCTCTTCTTGTTTTTTCTTCTCCTCCTCCTCTTCTTCTTCTTCCTTTCCTTTTTCCTCTTCTTCTTCTCCTCCTCTCCTCTTTTTCTCTTCTTCTTCTTCTTCTTTCCTCAAACTAAACTAAACCTCAAACTAAACCTAAAACTAAACCTAAAACTAAAACTAAAACTAAATCTAAACTAAAACTAAAACTAAAAAGAACAAAACAGAAAAAACAGAAAAAAAAGGAGGGGGGCTCTCCTGGGGCAGGGCCGGTGGAGGAGGAGGCCGGTGGAGGAGGGGGGCGGGGCGGTGGAGGAGGTGGCCGGTGCGCGGGGGCGGCCTAGGGCGACGGGGGGCCGGGCCCGGGGCGGCGGGGGGGCAGGCCCGGGGCGGTGGGGCGCGGGGCGGCGGGGGGCCGGGGCGGGGGGGGCGACGGGGTGGTGGGGCGGCGGGGCCCCGGGGCGGCGGGGGGCCGGGGCGGCGAGGGCGACGGGGTGGCGGGGGCGACGGCGCCGGGCGGCAGTGGCGACGGGGCGGGGGGCCGGTGGGGCGGCGGGGTGGTGGGGCGACCGGGCGGCGGCGAGTGGTGGGGGCGGTGGCGCGCGGCGGGCGGCGGCGGCGGCGGGGGGTGGGAAGTGGTGGCGGGGCTCGGCGAGGAGAGGAGAGAACAGAGTAACGGGCGGGGGGGGGGGGGGGGTACGGGCCGTTAGGTACCCACCTCTTTGCCGTCCGCCACTCTTTGTCGTCCGCCCTTTTGCCTCTTTGCCGTCTGCTGGCAGACGGCAAAGAGGTGGGCCGTTAAGTTTTTTCCAAACGGGCGGGGGGTGGGGGCCACCTCTCTCTTTGCCATCTGCCAGCGGACGGCATAGACTCTTTGACGTCTGCCATTCCTTTGCCGTCTGCTTTTGGGTAGCTGATGGCAAAGAGCTTCTTTGCCGTCAGCTAGCAGACGGCAAAGAGCTGGCAGATGGCAAATTAGCTGATTCCAGTAGTGATCTGCGTGCATTCCGCTAAACCGTACAAATCTCAAGGAAAATGGAGCTTTCAGGTCGAGCTTCGAGAGGAGAAAGCTTAACTACTGTGGCTCGGGCATTTCATCGAACACCTCATGTGCATAGGAGGTGAGCTAGAGCACCATAAAGCCCTCCCCTCGCCGGCCAGAGAAAAATAGAGCACTGCAGTGCTCTGCTCGCGGGCGAGGGGTATATATAGGCACCTCATTGGTCCCGGTTGGTGGCACCAACCGGGACTAAAGGGGGGGGCATTGGTACCAGTTCGTGCCACCAACCGGGACCAATGCCCACCTTTAGTCCCAGTTGTTGCCACCAACCGGGACCAAAGGACATGTGCTGCCCGCGTCACGGCCAAAGTTTAGTCCCACCTCGCTAGTTGAGAGAGCTCGAGAGTGGTTTATAAGCGCTGCTGCGCCCACCCTCTCGAGCTCCTCTCAATTGCAGGCTTTCGGGCCTAACCGTACACTATGTGCCTGTGGGCCTACTGGGCCACCTGCGGGCCTGAATCCTGGCCCATGCTTGGGTTTCTAGTCGTATTCAGGCCGTGGTGGCCCAGTAGATGGCACTTTTTATTTCTTTGTTGCTTTATTTATTTTATTTTGTTTCTACTTACAACAAAATACTTACTGTTGCTCTTTTTATTTATTTTATTAAAGTTTATTTTTTAATTCTTTTTGCTTTCTGTTAGTGCCATTAGTTTTCAAATTTGAATAGTTTAAATTTGAATTCTTTGAAATTTGTGTGAATCACTAGTTTGTGATTAACTTTACTATAAAAATAGATTTTGGAGTGATTCTTTTTCCAGCTATTTAATATTACTGTGTTTTATTATTCTATTAAAAACAGATTTTGTTATTTTAGTTTCTAACAAAAAAATCTTTATGATAATGCTTTTTGCTATTAAAGTTTCTAACAAAAACATTCTTTATGAAAATTCTTTTTGCTTTTAATGTTTTGAACAGAAAATGATTTGATAATTTTAGTTGCATAAATTTTATATAATTTTAGTTTCAATAATACTAGAGGTTTATAAAAGTTTTTTTGTTGATTCCTTTTGCTATTGGAGTTTTATAAAAGCTTTTTAGTTGATTCTTTTGGCTATTGAAGAATATTATAGTTTTGTTTTAGTTGATCATAACAGCATATTTTAATTGATTATTTTTAGTTCATTCTTTTTGCTATTAGTTCATGAGCTATAAATGACCCTTAAATTGAAAAGCACTACAAATGAACTCATTTTTTTGAACTTATTTGAACTCCAGACTTTTTGTGTGTTCAAAATGCACCATTCAAAGCCACATCATCAATTTTCAACCCTTTCTGACTTCATTTGTTATTTTTCATGCATTTACTGAATTTTTTGAGCTAAATGACCCTGAAACTGAAAAGCACTTCAGATGAACTCTGAAAAGGTGGAAAGTTGGCATGGTATCATCATTTTACCCACATAGCATGTGCTAAAAAGTTGAGAGGGCTACGGAAAAAACTGGATGCACTTCGTGTACAAAACGGACAATCTCTTTCGAACTATCAGGGTTTCGGACGGAAACTCATCAGTTACAAAGGCATTTCATTTTTTGAACTTATTTGAACTCCAGACTTTTTGTGTGTTCAAAATGCACCATTCAAAGCCACATCATCAATTTTCAACCCTTTCTGACTTCATTTGTTATTTTTCATGCATTTACTGAATTTTTTGAGCTAAATGACCCTGAAACCGAAAAGCACTTCAGATGAACTCTGAAAAGGTTGAAAGTTGGCATGGTATCATCATTTCACCCACATAGCATGTGCTAAAATTTGAGAGGGTTACGGCAAAAACTGGATGCACTTCGTGTACAAAATGGACAATCTTGAACTTATTGTGTGTTCAAAATGAACCATTCAAAGCAGAGACTGATTTTGAATGGTGCATATTCAACACACAAAAAGTCTGTAAAGATCCCCAACCCCAACATAAAAAAATGAGCATAGATGCACCTATAGAGAAAATTCAACCTAAATTCATAATAAATTTCTAAGAATTTCAAAGAAATTTACTCTGAATTTAGGTTAAATTCCCTGTATAAGGGCATCTATTTTCACTTTGAGAGGAGCTCAACAAGGCAGAGAGGGACGGGCTTATAAACCGCTGTGAACGCCCTTCGGTTGGCGAGGTGGGACTAAACTCTGATCGCAACTAGGACGAACCCTTTAGTCCCGGTTTGTGGCACAAACCGGGACTAATGGTCATGGGCCAGTGGCGAGGCCCTGCTCGCGGGCGAGGGGGCACCACATTGGTCCTGGTTCGTGGCATGAACTGGGACTAAAGGGCAGCCTACGGTCCCGGTTCAAGCCACCAACCGGGACCAATGGTGGTGGGCCAGGAGCGAGGCCCATTGGTCCCGGTTCGTCCCACCAACCGGGACAAAAGGGGCCAGACGAACCGGGACCAATGCCCCCACGAGGCCCGGCAGGCCTTTGGCCGCACGAACCGGGACCAATGCTCACATTAGTCCCGGTTCGTGACTGAATCGGGACTAATGTGAATATTGGCCTGTGACCAAAGCCCTGTTTTCTACTAGTGGTTCATCCCAAGCCGAGGGATTATCTGTTCGTGGCAGGACAAAGGAGAAGAACTCCAATAATGGAATAGAGGCAAAAGTAAAAAACGGCTACAGGGGTCGGTCGCAATCCAGAGACAAGAAATATTGCAGATATTGCAAGGGAGACGGGCATGACATCTCAGAGTTTTTCAAGTTGTAGAATAAAGAAAAGAGGAAAGGTAACAAACAAGGTGAAAATTCTGCTGACGTTGCTCGTGATGATAGTTCTGATGATGCTCTCGTCGTTATTGCTGGATGTGCTGAGACCAATGATGAGTGGGTACTTGACACTGCATGCACCTTTCATATGTGTCCACATAGAGTTTGGTTTAATACTTTTGATTCCACTACTTCTGCTGGTTCCATTTTGGGTTTTGATAATTCACCATGCAAGATTGAAGGTATAGGTTCCATTCGAATCAAGTTGTTTGATGGTACAATCAGAACTTTGACAGATGTTCGGTATATTCCGAAGATGAAGAGAAATCTTATCTCTGTGAGTGCCCTTGATGCAAAGGGGTACAAGTACAGGTGGAGATAGTGTTTTGAAAGTCACCAAAGGTTCCCTTATTGTGATGAAAGGTGATTTAAGTTTGACCAATGGTCTTTATTACCTTCGAGGTTCTACCGTTTCAGGTAACGCTACTCCAGCTATTTCAAATAATTCTGATTGTGATGCTGCTAACCTTTGGCATATGCATCTTGGACATATGAGTGAACTTGGTTTGGCAGAGTTAAGTAAGCGAGGTCTTCTTGATGGATATGAACCTGGTAAACTGAAATTTTGTGAGCATTGTATCTTCGGCAAGCACAAGAGGGTGAACTTCAACACTTTGACTCATACAACCGAAGGTATTCTTGATTATGTTCATTCTGATTTATGGGGACCATCTCGCAGAAAGTCACTAGGTGTATTATTGATGATTATTCGAGAAAAGTTTGGCCTTATTTCTTGAAGCATAAATATGAAGCATTCTCAGCATTTAAGGAATGGGAGATTATGATTGAGAGACAAATTGAAAAGAATGTAAAGATACTTTGCACTGATAATGGTATGGAATTTTGTTCTAAGCAATTTAAGAATTATTGCAAGTCTGAAGGCATTGTCAGACACTACACCGTCCCTTATACTCCTCAACAAAACGGTGTTGCTGAGCGTATGAACATGACCATTATTTCCAGAGCCCGTTGCATGTTGTCCAGTGCAGGTTTGCACAGGCGTTTTTGGGCTGAGGCCGCTTCCACTACTTGTTATCTCATTAACCGTTCACCATCTATTGCTCTTAATAAGAAAACTCCAATTGGGGTATGGTCTGGTTCACCTACTGATTATTCACAGTTGAGAGTTTGTTGTTGCACTGCTTATGCTCATGTTGATAATGGAAAATTGAAGCCTAGGGCTGTTAAGTGCATCTTTCCTGGTTATAAGTCTGGTGTTAAAGGTTTTAAATTGTGGAATCCTGAAACACAGAAGGTTGTTATTAGCAAAAATGTTATCTTTAATGAATCTGCTATGTTACATGATGTTTCATCTACTAATGTTCCTGTTGAGAGTGAACAGCAGGCTACTATTCAGCATCCTACTGTTCAGGTGGAGCATGTTATTGATTCAGGTGATACATCTGGTAAGGAAAATGTTGATGCACATGATGATCCCATCGTTGATGATGAACATGTCACTCCCACTCCAAATCAGCCTATTGTTCCACCCAGTTGGAATCTCGCACGTGACTGAGTTAGGCGGGGTATTAATAAACCTGACATGTTAATTGAAGAGTGCAATATTATTTCTTTTGCTTTATCTGTTGTAGAAGAAATTGAAGGTAATGCTGAGCCTTCTTCATATTCCGAGGCTATTATTTCTGGTGATAGTAATAAGTGGATGAGCGCTATGCATGATGAGATGGAATCACTTGAAAAGAATGGCACTTGGGATTTAGTAAAATTGCCTAGAGAGAAGAAACATATTCGTTGCAAGTGGGTTTTTAAGAGGAAAGAAGATGTTTCTCCTAATGATGAGACAAGATATAAAGCAAGGTTAGTTGCTAAAGGTTACAGTCAGATTCTAGGTATTGACTATAACGAAGTCTTTTCTCCTGTTGTGAAGCATAGCTCTATTCGCACTTTACTCAGTATTGTTGCCATGCATGATCTTTTTCTTAAACAATTGGATGTTAAAACTGCATTCTTACATGGAGAATTAGAAGAGGATATTTATATGGAACAACCTGAAGGTTTTGTTATTCCTGGAAAAGAAAAGCTTGTCTGCAAGTTAATGAAATCTCTTTATGGATTGAAGCAACCCCCTAGACAGTGGTACAAGAGATTTGACACTTTTATGCTCTCTCAAGGTTTCAAAAGATCTAATTATGATAGTTGTGTTTATTTGAAAACTGTCAATGGTTCAATTATTTATTTGCTCCTTTATGTTGATGATATGCTAATTGCTGCAAAGAGTATGTCAGATATTAATAAACTAAAGAAGCAATTGAGTAATGAATTTGAGATGAAGAATTTGGGTGTAGCAAAGAAAATACTTGGCATGGAAATATCCAGAGATAGACTGTCTGGAAAAGTATATCTAAGTCAGAAGGGATATATTGACAAAGTTCTTCGTCGTTTTAATATGCATAATGCCAAGCCGGTGAGTACTCCATTAGCTGCACACTTCAAATTATCATGAGCTTTATGTCCTAAGTCAGATGCAGATATTGAGTACATGTCTAGAGTTCCCTATTCAAGTGCAGTTGGTTCACTTATGTATGCCATGGTTTGTTCTCATCCTGATTTATCATATGCATTGAGTGTTGTTAGTAGATACATGGCTAATCCTGGAAAAGAGCATTGGAAAGCAGTTCAGTGGACTTTCAGATACCTGCGAGGTACTTCTAATGCTTATTTATAGTTTGGGAAAACTGGAGATGGACTTGTTGGTTTTGTTGATTCTGATTTTGCTGGTGATTTGGATAAGAGAAGATCACCCACAGGTTATGTTTTCAACATTGCTGGTTGTGCTGTGAGTTGGAGAGCAACTTTGCAGTCTATTGTGGCTTGTTCCACTACTGATGCCGAGTATATGGCAATTTCTGAGGCATGCAAAGAAGCTATCTGGTTGAAAAGTTTGTATACGGAGCTTTGTGGAGATTCATCTTGCCCTAACGTATTTAGTGACAGTCAAAGTGCTATATATCTTACAAAGAATCCAATGTATCATGAGAGAACAAAGCACATTGATGTCAGATATCACTATATTCGAGATGTTGTTGTTGAAGGTGATTTGAAGGTATGCAAGATAAATACTCATGATAATCCTGCTGATATGATGACAAAGCCAGTTCCTACCAATAAGTTTGAGATTTGCTCAGACTTAGTTGGTATTTCTCATTAGTCCTATGAACTTTGACGCACAAGGTGTTTATGCTGATTTGGATGGAGTTATTCACTTTCTTCGACTACTGGAGGGAATTTGGCTCAAGGTGGAGATTGTTAAATTGTGATCCAAATTCTAGTACCGTGTTGCACTAGACGTAGTACAACTGGTGTGGGCCTTTGCGTTGACGTCGACGCGAACGAGTACAACTCGTTTACCTGTCCTCCAAGGACTCTTATGTATTGCCCTCATATATACCCCATGTAGTCGCACCTAAAGACTGTTTGTCGTCCCGTGCATGTAATACTTCTCCATCTTAGTGATTGCGTCTTTGTGCGTTCGTGGTTTTTTCCCGCAAGGGTTTTCACATAAAAATCACTAGCCAGAAAAAACACCACCTTCGGCGGGGAGCGAAAGCAGCAACTGCGAGGATTTGGCTCGCCGATACGAGCAAAGGCGGCGCCAATACCCCCTTCCGTTCCGCAGCTTTGAGCTGCAGTGGGAGCTGCCAGTCCCCCGAGATGCATATGGAGCCGGTGAGACGCTGCCAGGCCATCGAGATGCAGATGGAGGCGCAACACCTCCGAGCTGCAGCGAGAGCCGCTCCGCCGCCAAGCTGCAACGTGAGCCGCCGTGAAGATGGGGTCGTGCTTTCTCTCAAGTACGAGTACAGTGGGGAGAGGGGAACGAATTCAATGAACTGGTCGACAGAATGAAGACCAACAGTCAACCACGTGGCGATCTCTGCGTTATATGCGCCACGCGTGTGTTTAGGTGTCGAGAATGTGTGGTTCTTTGTCACAGTGGCACAGTTGTAATTTATATTGGTGCTAATTTGTAACACTGGTACGATCTTTAATGTTTTGTCTAATTTATTCCAACTATTAAATATAAGAGCATCTGCACCCATAAGTATCATAATCTGGCCCCAACCGCCTGCGGACGCGTTGCGCATCCGCGGATGGTGATTAGTCAGCACACAAAAAACCGTATTCATGATCAGATACCTCATTTGCAGACCATCAAATCCATACAATTACATGCAACTAAACTATTCTAAATTTTCTTCAGTGACAGTCCTTATTGCTCCGCTAGTGTCCATGTCTTTTTCTTTGCTTTGCGGGGTGAAAAAACTTGTATTACTCAAACTCCACGTTCATACAATCCATCACAGCTAACTCTGAGGATTCTTGAGGTCCAGAACCCAACCAAGTCATGGTTCTACCCTCAATTCAAGCAAACTTAGCTAGGCTATCACTAACCTTATTCTGGCTACGATTTACATGAGTAATACAACTTTCACGAAGATACATAAGATATTTGATTTCCTTTAAGATGGACGAGTAGATGGATCTGTCAACCTCAGAAGCTTGGATCAACTTCACCGCCACAATTGAATCCATTTCCACGATCACTGGTGGCTCACTTCTGTGGATGGCAAAGGACAAACCTTCCATACATGCACACAACTCAGCTTCAAGTGCCTCGTGACAGGAGAACAATTGCCTGCAAGAGGAGAAGATGATGGCACCCATGTCATCTCGTAGCACCATTCCAGCACTGTCGTTCCGTCATCAGCAAAGGAACCATCAGTACTGAGCTTCACCCATCCAGACTTTGGAGTTGACCACTTAGTAGCAGTTTTGTTCCTTGTCATTAGTGGATTCAGATTTTCATAAGTGATGATTGACTTGCCTTTGCTTGGATCAGCAGAGAGATATGTTTTTATACCAATCAGAGCGTCCAAATAGCTTACCAAGAATCTTCTTGAAGCTTCCATGGGCGGGGTTGGTTTATGGTGTACGACCTCGTTATGGATATGCCACACCCTCCACATGGAGATCAACAACATAGATCTCTCCACTTCCTGAAACGGTTCAAGGGCATGCAACAGCCACTCATCCCCGTTGTTTTGCAAGGTAGACAAGCACGGGAGTGGCCAAACCTCAGACATTACTTCCCATAGGATTCTCGCAAAAGTGCAACGACAGAGAGCATGGTAACAGTCCTTGGGTTCAGCAGCACATACAGGGCAAAGGTCACTAGTTTCAAGTCCTCGCCTCTGCTTATTGCACCATGTCGGCAGCGAGTTAGTAGCAACACGCCAAGCAAAATTCTGGACAGTAGAAGGAACACCCGATGACCATATAAGCTTCCAGCATGAGCGGCGTCCATCAGGTCGCGAGCTAGAGCCCGTTGCCGAGCTCCTGTGAACCTCTTCAAAACCAAATTGATATGCACTTTTGACCGAAAAAATGCCGAACTTACCCGGACCCCAAGCAAGGGTGTCGTCCTCCTGCCTAGGGGGCGCCCTGATTTTCAATATCTCGTTCACATCAGCCGGAAGAAAAATACTCCTGTAGTGGCCCTAAATTCCATGAACCATTATCATTGAGCAGATCAGACACGAAGCGGATTCTGCATCTCCCTTGTAAGGTGATGGGTTTATAGGATCCCAAGACCCTTCTCCCCCCCAATAGTGTCCATGTCTAGTGGCCGGTTGCGCCCCTCGGAGTGTAAGTACGGTCGCCCACGAGGAAGAGTAGGGCATGGGACACGCGTTGCTCGAGGCGTCGACGTCTCCCATGTCCTACACTTCCTCGTCGGAGCCCGGAGCTTGCACTAGTCAGTGGATGTGAGATCGACGATGGATCCATTGTGGTCGGAGGCGGACATGTACACCATGATGCGGTTGCAGCACCAGGGGTCGCGGGACATCCATTGCGACACCAGAGAATGTGACTCTACATGTGATGTGATTGTTGTTGGAAATTAATTCTGTCTATAGCAAGGGTAAGATATTAAGCTTGAAATTAGTCATTTAGGGTTTACACTATTATTTGCATTTCACGTTTCTTTTAAGTAGCTTCCACCTGGTACTATTATGCGCCAATACATGATAAAAAATATGGACCAAAATTATGTGGTGTGCAAAATCTCAAAAGCACTTTGGAAGTAATAAAAGTAAAATTGGTTTGTTATGAGCAGCAAGGATCTTGATATGGTGCTGAAAAGCACTAATCCCTTCATCGTTCACATACATTTTTTGTTCCTTTACTAATCTACTTTTCTTGGCATTTTTTGTGTGTGTCTGTTTTTATGACCAGCTTGACCATTCCTCTCGAAGGAGTAGTTCAACTAAAAAAGAGCATAGAATTTGAGACTGCTTTATCTTTCATGCAATAGTTCATATTCAACAACTAACTTTAGCCAAGAACAAACCATCAGCAAGGAAGTGTAACCTGGGATAGGTGTGCAGAAATACTTGAGAAAAAAAAGATAATCACAGTGAAATGCCACTTTCCAGTGATTTATTGTGGTCCTTCAATTTTTTCGTAGGGAACTGAAAAGGTTTGGGGAGAGAGGAAATTGATTTTCTTCTTATTGCACATTTTTTTCTTCCATTTGGTTGTCTCTTGAAAGCTAATGCTGTTGCAGTTTCTATTTTTTTACATTTTCATTTTTGTTGGGAGAGATGATGCTCTTTCTTGGGAAATTACTTATTAGATAGTACAATAGTCACCTTACAAAGTTCTTCCCCCAATGTTTTTGTGTGTGCAACTATGATAGGTTTTCCTATTTATTTACTGTACAGTTTTATTCTGCAGAAACGGTAAAAAAGTTAATCATGAGGACAGCAACAGACTACATATCTAAGTTACCAGAAGCTGGGTTATCAAAGCAATATACATGATCCATCTCTGGATATGTAGATTTTCTTACAGAAGTTGGGTGATCAAAGCATTCTACATGATGCAGTCATGATTTTCTTTTAGCCTATGAATTGTAGGGCTTAGAGCATTCTTTGAATCATTTTTGATTCATCTTTGAATTTTAATATATAGCACTATGCATGAACGATTTCCTTATGTTTAAAGAATATCGGTCTCTAAATATTCCAACCTGCACGGTTTGAAAACATGGTTTGCTATCGACCTTTGTGCCATCGGCACAGTGGGTCATCTAGTAGTAGTAAAACAGGAATGCATGAACTAAAGTTTAAACAACGTAGTAACCCAACTTAAAGAGGTAATCAAATTCTGAAACTCCCGTGTGGACATGCTTGAGGAAAGAACACTTGAATTATTATATGGATCAAACAACACTCTCTCTTGTCAACTCTAAGCGCACAGTACTAGTGAGTCAGCCAATCACAAAGCCTACTATTACATGATCTATCAATTGTCGTCTAGCATTGAGGAGGATGCAAAATCGACCCTGCTGAGTTCAATTTTACAACTGAAAACGCATGTAGTTGCAGCACTTTCATCATAGAAGAGAGAACAGATTAATCCCAACTCCCAAGCTAACACAACACAGTATATATACTACTCCCTTGATCCACATGGGAAAACAACTAACACACTCCAGAATATTAAAACCAGAATAGAAAAACAGAATTTCCAGAACAAATATGCTGATGCACAACATAAACCTATCCAATGGCAAGGATGCACCTTTAATAACTTTCTTGATATTACTTATACATAGCAAAGTAACAGTTTCAGAAAGAAACATAACTTCTCACGCGTGTGGATCTCTGATAGATAGCAGATAGTACTACTAATTTCCAACGCACCAACAAAATAACAGCAATTAAATTCCCATATGATGAAAGCCCTACTCCTTGGGAGCGGAAGCCGGAGCGGGAGCGGGAACAGCCAAAGTAGGCGCCGACGAATCCCCCGGTTCCAGCATGCCCCCCATTGCGGCGGCTCGGGATTTGAAGAACGCGAGGAGCCGGTCGCAAGCCTCCTTCAAGTACATCTTGTAGACGGCGAAACGCTCCTTGCGGGTGGCCAGGGTCGCG
This sequence comes from Aegilops tauschii subsp. strangulata, assembly GCF_002575655.3. Classification (NCBI taxonomy): domain Eukaryota; kingdom Viridiplantae; phylum Streptophyta; class Magnoliopsida; order Poales; family Poaceae; genus Aegilops; species Aegilops tauschii. The sequence goes on along the minus strand of NC_053040.3, from coordinate 29,833,599 downwards.
CCGGAGGCGTACTCGGAGACGGCGGCGAAGGACTCGGCCTCGATGGCCGCGGCGGTGCGCCTGGCCTCGGGCTCCGGGACGGCGCCGTAGTGGACGCAGTAGAGGCTGGGCCCTACCAGCTTCTGCAGGAGTATGCGCACCGTGGACTCGCGCGATTCCTGCGACGGCGGCCACGAGCACATAGGAAGCAGCGACGGGTCGTACCCAGGCGGCAGGGTAGCCGCGAGAGATCTGAGCGCAGCCGAGCGATCGACGGATCTGCGGCGGCCCTCGGCGGCAGCGCTGCGGGAATAGGGAGGGACGGATCTGCTGCCGCTATTGGCGGCGGTGCTGAGGGCATGGCGAGAGCGAGATCGGCGGCCCGACATCGGTCGCCGGCGCCGCTCGTGAGGAAGAAAGGTGGGTTCAATTCTGTGGACTGTGGGTGGCGGCGGCAGGGAGAAATTTTTTGGAGAGACGAGATCCTATTTATTTCGTAGGACGACGGTTGGAGAGCGCCTCCCCAGCGCAGCGCCGGTTCGGGAACTGGCGCCCACGCAGACGCGGCAGCGGCCCATTAGACTTGGCTCCCTTTCCTCGAAGTCTTGCACCATTTTTCTCAAATCATGAACATTTTTTGAAGTTTACAAACATTTGTTTTGAGACTCCTGATCATTTTTTGAATTCAAAAAAATTACGAGTTTCACCATCATCTTTTGAATTCAGATTTTTTTTTTCAAATTTGTGAACTTGTTTTCAAAATCTTAACATATTTTTAAAATCTTGAACATTTGTTTGAATTCCGCAAACATTCTTTTGAGACCCATGAACAATTTTGGTATTCGCAAACTTTTTTTAGAGATTCATGAATATTTTAGGAATTCATGATCATTAGACTTGGCTCTCTTCGCTCGCTCGCTCCCTTTCCTCGTTTGCTTGATCCTTGTTTATGTTTCCTCTCGGCTATGATGTGCTGCAAATTCAGGAAGAAGGGACCGCCATCCTGTTTTGCGATTTTGAAAAATGGTCAACTTCATGAAGGATTTTTGACCTTTGCATTGGGCTCAACAACTTTCATGATGGCATGGTTCGGCAACAGCGATCGGCTGCACACGAGGGGGCTCGGATGGCTCTGCCGCGCCTCAAGCTGTATTAGAAGGATATGTGCCTCCATGTCATCGTGTGAACTAGCGCCCCTCTTTCTAGGAGGTTTGTACGCACGGCTTCAGAGTAGAGAAGTGTTGCAAGTACGAGGAGGTCTTTAGGCATTTCGTGAAGGGTTGGCTGGATTAGATGTTTACCGTGTAATCTTAGTAGGCAACGGTTTGGATGAAAGGTTGCTTTGGACCCGCTGATTATAGCATTCTCACCTGGATGCTTTTATCTTGCGCTCTTCTGTTGTCTTGATGATGATGGAATCCGATCCTATTTTACCATCGTAAAATGAATGTTCGTGTTTTTTCACTGTTAAGGTGCTGCCTTTTGTTTTCTCATCATTTGGAGATGCTCTAGGAATGATAGGGTGTTATTTAAGGTGCAACAATCAATTGCCCCTTCCGATGGTGAGTAGCATGTAGGTTTACCCGATACGGAGCTTACTCTACAGTCATCTTCACGTGTGGTTGGCAACTTGATAGGAGATTGAGGAGGTTGACCAGCTCAGCCAATGCAGTTACAAGTAACATAGTTTTTGGTGCTAGCGACCAATTGCTTGACTGAATTGAGATTAGGCTGAGTAGAACTTGTCTAGGGCGAAATTAAACAGAGTAGGGAAAGCATCTTCGAATATTTGATTGTCGCACCAATGATCCCACCACAAAGAAGTCTTGCCTAAGCTTGCACTTCGTGCTAGCATTGAAGGACCATGTAATTGCCAGGATCTCTTCCCGAGTATGAAGTTTTCTACGATTTCCTTTTGTTGTGGCCATGTGTCGCTGAGCAATAGTTTATCTACAACCGCTAAACGAAGAGGTATAGTTGTACTACAGGGAGAGAATTAAACTGCGCCTCAAACCATGTACTCAGGGTTACTCATGCATCCTTTATACGAGAAGGAACACAGATGACGAGAGTAGGCAAGAGCCGGTGACCAACCATCATTGCACGGCCGAGACACGCACGTCCAGGCCTTGTTGGGAAGCGAAGGGTGCTGATCTGGCAGTGGCATGACGCACTTGCGTCCATCGAAGTAGACCCTTGGGAACGCCCAGCCACCCGAGAAGCTGAAGTCGCTCGGGTCTTTCTCCAATAACATCACAGTCTGCACGTTCCCGTCCCCCAGAAGCATCTCGTTCTAGTTCTTGATCCCCCAGAACATCCCTGTGTCATTCGCAAACCATACATTTCTTACCCACTCTTGCTTCTTAGTATTATACTGATAGTTAACCCCGTCGAAGATTGTGTAGGGTAGGGGGCTATGCCCCCCCTTGGCCCTATTGAAGCTCAGCCATTGGTGTGCTTACTAGTTACTAATGGTGTCGTACTAGACAAGGTCTGGTGTGCTTACTAGTTACTAATTGTGTCATACTAGACGAGGGCAGGTAGTTGAAGCTGAAGAGCTGCATCAAGCTCCGGAGGTTGGGGTGCCGCACAACGAGATTCCAGTCACTGTAGTTGCTAGCTATGTTGTAGCTCGTGACTACCGCCTTCACCTTCGAATACCATCGGTAGCTCTACCTCATGTGCCAGCGTACCCGGATCGGGCACATGTGCTCCGTCCACTGAATGGAAGCCACCGACAGATCACCGGCGGTGATAGGCAGCGTAGGCTCTTGGATTGCTTGCCGGCGTTGGAAAACGGGACGAACATGTGCATGCAGACACGAATCAGAAAGACAACACAAATTCAATGAATGCAGAGTGTGGCAGGATGTCATGTGGCTTTGTATGATGCACTAAGGCGCCGATGGAGCGTTTGCACGGCCGCAACTGCCCGATTGGCACCCGACGCTTGTGCTATTGTAGAAGGCCGAGAGGGGGACGTAGCAAGACGGCGATGAGACATCCCTGAACAATGAGTGCGACCGGATATCTTTGGCAAGAAGAAAGAATCAAATGCTTAAGCAAAGCTTGTTCGTGCCTCTTCTTGTCGACCTTGGACCCCGTCCCGGACACAATGGGATGGGTTGGGTCAACGCTCGTATGCGGTGAAGTCGGAGACGCTTGCTCGGAGATTAGGGATGGCGATGACGCCTTGGTGAGAAGTTATGACAATGACAATTCTATGCTATCTTGATGAGGTTCTCTTTAGAGAGGTGTTTGTAGGGTATCCTATGTGTATTGCTCGGGAGACTGTAACGGTTTTTGCGCGGTTTTCTGATAATCAACTCGGCAATTATCGCTTCCGCTTGATTAATGGAACAAACAAATATTTTGCCCGTTTAGAAAAAAATCACCCAAGTAAGCAAAGAAGGCGAAAGCCCATAGATACCATGTTTTGTGACATTTGTTGAACCAAAGAGAGGTTCAACCGTTGCAACTCACATTTGTTTTGTGTCTACTTCTAGTTTGATGCCATGTTTGGAATGCAGGAATTACAAAAACCAGGTTATGCAAAAACTAAAAATATATTTTGTAATTTCTAAGCAGGCTTTCTTTAGAATATACTGTTAACATATGGAGAGACTCATGTGTCAACCTCAAACTTCACAATTGCTTCATACTACCAACATATGAGGTGCACATCTGTACATTGAAATAGTACTTTGAGGCAGAAAACTTACCCCGGTATAACTTCGAGACAAGCAGTTTAATTTAGCAAATTGAACTAACTGTGTTTCAGGGAAATTGAACTAACTGTTTTTTGGGGGAAATTGAACTAACTGGTTGAACTGATCTCATGAATCTCTTCCCATTACCGCTAGTACTATTGGCAACATATACGTTGGGTAGTGTGTAACTAAATAATACAGCTTACTTCCTACACCAGTTACCCCCGGTAGCAACCGATCCTAAGTGTTTCGATTGATTATCGTCAGGCTGGCTGAAATTGATGAGAAAGAAATGTAGCACTCCTGGACAGAGAATTATCAGACTTGAATTCTTTCTTTTTTAATTGAAGCAGAAGATGTTAGGAAATGTTGCGTGGAAAACAAAAAAAAATCTACGCACACGCAAGATCTAGCCATGGAGATGCGTAGCAACGAAGTGGGAGAGTGTGTCTACGTACCCTCCTAGACCGTAAGCGGAAGCGTTTAACAATGCGGTTGATTTGGTCGAACTTCTTCGCACTCCAACCGATCAAGTACCGAACGTACAACACCTCCGCGTTCTGCACACGTTCAACTCGGTGACGTCCTCCGCCTTCATGATCCAGCAAGAAGGCGAGGTAGTAGATGAGTTCCGGTAGCACGACGGCGTGGTGACGGTGATGTTTAAGTGATCTCCGCAGGGCTTCGCCTAAGCACTACGAAAATATGTCCGGGGGTGTAACGGTGGAGGGGGACGCCGCACACGGCTAGGCAATTGTCCGTTGTGTGCTAGGCGCCCCCTCCCACATATATATAGGTGGGAGGGAGGGAGGAGCAGCCAAAGGAGGCGCCCAACTAGGAGAAATCCTACTTGGGGTCCCTCCCAGGCCGCGCTTCCCCCTTTCCTTATTTGGAGTGCGGGGAAAGGCAGGGGAGGGTGGCGCCCCCCTTTCCTTTCTCCCATGAGAAGGAAAGGCAGGAGGGGCTAGCCCTCCCCCTTTTCCTTCCCTAGGGCTAGCCAAACAAGGGAGGGGGTGCACCAGCCCCCTTTTGGGCTGGTATGTCCCCTCCTTTGGCCCATAAGGCCCATAACTTGCCGGGGGGGGGGGGGGGGGTGCCCCGAACCCCTTCCTGTGACCCGATTCATTCTCGGTACGTCCCGAAACACTTCCAGTGTCCAAATACCATCGTCCTATATATCAATCTTTACCTCTCGGCCATTTCGAGACTCCTTGTCATGTTCATGATCTCATCCAGGACTCCAAACAACATTCGGTCATCAAAACATATAACTCATATAACACTATATCGTCAACGAACGTTAAGCGTGCGGACCCTATGGGTTCGAGAACTATGTAGACATGACCGAGACACCTCTCTAGTCAATAACCAATAGCGGAACCTGGATACCCATATTGGCTCCTACATATTCTACGAATATCTTTATCGGTCGAACTGTTATGACAACATAGGAAATTCCCTTTGTCCATCGGTATGTTACTTGCCCAAGATTCGATCGTCGGTATCTCTATACCTAGTTCAATCTTGTTACCGGAAAGTCTCTTTACTCGTTTCGTAATACATCATCTTGCAACTAACTCATTAGTCACTTTGCTTGCAAGGCTTCTTATGATGTGTATTACCAAGAAGGCCCAGAGATACCTCTCCGATACTCGGAGGGACAAATCCTAATCTTGATCTATGCCAACTCAACAAACACCTTTGGAGATACCTGTAGAGCATCTTTATAATCACCCAATTACGTTGTGACGTTTGATAGCACACAAGGTATTCCTCCGGTATCCGGGAGTTGCATAATCTCATAGTCGAAGGAACATGTATTTGACATGAAGAAAGCAATAGAAATAAACTGAACGATCATTATGCTAAGCTAATGGATGGGTCTTGTCCATCACATCACATCATTAAGCTAAGCTAACTGATGGATCCCGTTATCAAATGACAAGACATGTCCATGGTTAGGAAATCTTAACCATCTTTGATCAATGAGCTAGTCTAGTAGAGGCTCACTAGGGATGCGGTATTCACACATGTATTTAAGTTTTCGATCAATACAATTCTAGCATCAATACCAAACCTTTATCATGGATAAGGAAATATAAAATAACAACTTTATTATTGCCTCTAGGGCATATTTCCTTCAGAAGCCTTGTCATTTTTATTGATTGAGAAAAATAGAAATGCCTGGTTAATTGATGGAAAACAGGACTAAAACAGATACAACCCAACCCATATGACATGGGCACCATCGGCCAACCTCTCGAAACAGGCTTTTGCCCCGCTTTAAGAAACATCAAAAAGTACACGGCCGAACGATACAAGATGATGGGGTAGCCCCACACAATGCCAATCCTAGGGTACCCGGATCACACCATGCTACCGGAGAAGAACATTGGAAGAACTGAGTACAACGCCATGCTATACCCTAACACACCTAAGATCCATGATGACGCCCTCAAGAGGGATAAAGTTGCAAAGCCTCGCTGCTGCCGAGTCATGTTGGAAATATGCCCTAGAGGCAATAATAAATGGTTATTATTATATTTCCTTGTTCATGATAATTGTCTATTGTTCATGCTATAATTGTGTTATCCGGAAATCGTAATACATGTGTGAATACATAGACCACAACGTGTCCCTAGTAAGCCTCTAGTTGACTAGCTCGTTGATCAACAGATAGTCATGGTTTCCTGACTATGGACATTGGATGTCATTGATAATGGGATCGCATCATTAGGAGAATGATGTGATGCACAAGAACCAATCCTAAGCATAGCGCAAAGATCGTGTAGTTCGTTTGCTAGAGCTTTTCCAATGTCAATTATCTTTTCCTTAGACCATGAGATCGTGTAACTCCCGGATGCCGTAGGAGTGCTTTGGGTGTACCAAACGTCACAACGTAACTGGGTGACTATAAAGGTGCACTACGGGTATCTCTGAAAGTGTCTGTTGGGTTGACACGGATCGAGACTGGGATTTGTCACTCCGTATGACGGAGAGGTATCTCTGGGCCCACTCGGTAATGCATCATCATAATGAGCTCAATGTGACTAAGGAGTTAGCCACGGGATCATGCATTACGGTACGAGTAAAGAGACTTGCCGGTAACGAGATTGAACAAGGTATTGGGATACCGACGATCGAATCTCGGGCAAGTAACATACCGTTTGACAAAGGGAATTGTATACGAGATTGATTGAATCCTCGACATCGTGGTTCATCCGATGAGATCATCGTGGAACATGTGGGAGCCAACATGGGTATCCAGATCCCGCTGTTGGTTATTGATCGGAGAGGCGTCTCGGTCATGTCTGCATGTCTCCCGAACCCGTAGGGTCTACACACTTAAGGTTCGGTGACGCTAGGGTTGTAGAGATATTAGTATGCGGAAACCCGGAAGTTGTTCGGAGTCCCGGATGAGATCCCGGACGTCACGAGGAGTTCCGGAATGGTCCGGAGGTGAAGAATTATATATAGGAAGTCCAGTTTCGGCCACCGGGGAAATTTCGGGAGTTATCGGTATTGTACCGGGACCACCGGAAGGGTCCCGGGGGTCCACCGGGTGGGGCCACCTCTCCCGGAGGGCCCCATGGGCTGAAGTGGGAAGGGAACCAGCCCTTAGTGGGCTGGGGCGCCCCCCTTGGGCCTCCCCCTGCGCCTAGGGTTGGAAACCCTAGGGGTGGGGGGCGCCCCACTTGCCTTGGGGGGCAAGCCAACCCCTTGGCCGCCGCCCCCCCCTCAGATGGGATCTCCAGGGTGGCCGGCGCCCCCCAGGACCCCTATAAATAGTGGGGGGAGCGAGGGCAACAACACAACAGCCCCTGGCGCCTCCCTCTCCCCCCGCAACACCTCTCCCTCCCGCTTGCGCTTGGCGAAGCCCTGCCGGGATCCCCGCTACTTCCACCACCACGCCGTCGTGCTGCTGGATCTCCATCAACCTCTCCGTTCCCCTTGCTGGATCAAGAAGGAGGAGACGTCGCTGCTCCGTACGTGTGTTGAACGCGGAGGTGCCGTCCGTTCGGCACTCGGTCATCGGTGATATGGATCACGACGAGTACGACTCCATCAACCCCGTTCACTTGAACGCTTCCGCTCGCGATCTACAAGGGTATGTAGATGCACTTCTTTCCCCTCGTTGCTAGTATACTCCATAGATGGATCTTGGTGATGCGTAGAAAATTTTAAAATTCTGCAACGATCCCCAACAGTGGCATCATGAGCCAGGCCTATGCGTAGTTACTATGCACGAGTAGAACACAAAGCAGTTGTGGGCGTAGATGTTGTCAATTTTTCTTGCCACTACTAATCTTATCTTGTTTCGGCGGTATTGTGGGATGAAGCGGCCCGGACCGACCTTACACGTACGCTTACGTGAGACAGGTTCCACCGACTAACATGCACTAGTTGCATAAGGTGGCTAGCGGGTGTCTGTCTCTCCCACTTTAGTCGGAACGGATTCGATGAAAAGGGTCCTTATGAAGGGTAAATAGAAATTGGCATATCACGTTGTGGTTTTACGTAGGTAAGAAACGTTTTTGCTAGAAACCTATAGAAGCCACGTAAAAACTTGCAACAATAATTAGAGGACGTCTAACTTGTTTTTGCAGCATGTGCCTTGTGATGTGATATGGCCAGAAGATGTGATGAATGATATATGTGATGTATGAGATTGATCATATTCTTGTAATAGGAATCACGACTTGCATGTCGATGAGTATGACAACCGGCAGGAGCCATAGGAGTTGTCTTTATTTTTTGTATGACCTGCGTGTCATTGAATAACGCCATGTAAATTACTTTACATTATTGCTAAACGCGTTAGCCATAGAAGTAGAAGTAATCGTTGGCGTGACAACTTCATGAAGACACAATGATGGAGATCATGATGATGGAGATCATGGTGTCATGCCGGTGACGAAGATGATCATGGCGCCCCGAAGATGGAGATCAAAGGAGCAGAATGATATTGGCCATATCATGTCACTATTTGATTACATGTGATGTTTATCATGTTTTGCATCTTATTTGCTTAGAACGACGGTAGTAAGTAAGATGATCCCTTATAATAATTTCAAGAAAGTGTTCCCCCTAACTGTGCACCGTTGCGAAGGTTCGTTGTTTCGAAGCACCACGTGATGATCGGGTGTGATAGATTCTAACGTTGGCATACAACGGGTGTTGACGAGCCTAGTATGTACAGACATGGCCTCGGAACACACGCAATACACTTAGGTTGACTTGACGAGCCTAGCATGTACAGACATGGCCTCGGAACACGGAAGACCGAAAGGTCGAGCATGAGTCGTATAGAAGATACGATCAACATGGAGATGTTCACCGATCTTGACTAGTCCGTCTCACGTGATGATCGGACATGGCCTAGTTAACTCGGATCATGTTTCACTTAGATGACTAGAGGGATGTCTATCTGAGTGGGAGTTCATTGAATAATTTGATTAGATGGACTTAATTATCATAAACTTAGTCTAAAATCTTTACAATATGTCTTGTAGATCAAATGGCCCACGTTGTCCTCAACTTCAACGCGTTCCTAGAGAAAACCAAGCTGAAAGATGATGGCAGCAACTATACGGACTGGGTCCGGAACCTGAGGATCATTCTCATAGCTGCCAAGAAAGATTATGTCCTAGAAGCACCGCTAGGTGAAGCACCCATCCCAGAGAACCAAGACGTTATGAACGCTTGGCAATCACGTGCTGATGATTACTCCCTCGTTCAGTGCGGCATGCTTTACAGCTTAGAACCGGGGCTCCAAAAGCGTTTTGAGAAACATGGAGCATATGAGATGTTCGAAGAGCTGAAAATGGTTTTCCAAGCTCATGCCCGGGTCGAGAGATATGAAGTCTCCGACAAGTTCTTCAGTTGTAAAATGGAGGAAAATAGTTCTGTCAATGAGCACATACTCAGAATGTCTGGGTTACACAACCGCTTGTCTCAGCTAGGAGTTAATCTCCCGGATGAAGCGGTCATTGACAGAATCCTTCAGTCGCTTCCACCAAGCTACAAGAGCTTTGTGATGAACTTCAATATGCAGGGGATGGAAAAGACCATTCCTGAGGTATATTCAATGCTGAAATCAGCGGAGGTGGAGATCAAAAAGGAACATCAAGTGTTGATGGTGAATAAAACCACTAAGTGCAAGAAAGGCAAGGGTAAGAAGAACTTCAAGAAGGACGGCAAGGGAGTTGCCGCGCCCGGTAAGCCAGTTGCCGGGAAGAAGTCAAAGAATGGACCCAAGCCTAAGACTGAGTGCTTTTATTGCAAGGGAAGTGGTCACTGGAAGCGGAACTGCCCCAAATACTTAGCGTACCAGAAGGCCGGCAACACCAAAGGTATATGTGATATACATGTAATTGATGTGTACCTTACCAGTACTCGTAGTAGCTCCTGGGTATTTGATACCGGTGCGGTTGCTCATATTTGTAACTCAAAACAAGAGCTACGGAATAAACGGAGACTGGCGAAGGACGAGGTGACGATGCGCGTCGGGAATGGTTCCAAGGTCGATGTGATCGCCGTCGGCACGCTACCTCTGCATTTACCTACGGGATTAGTTTTAAACCTCAATAATTGTTATTTAGTGCCAGCTTTGAGCATGAACATTGTATCTGGATCTCGTTTAATGCGAGATGGCTACTCATTTAAATCTGAGAATAATGGTTGTTCTATTTATATGAGAGATATGTTTTATGGTCATGCCCCGCTGGTCAATGGTTTATTCTTAATGAATCTCGAACGTGATGTTACACATATTCATAGTGTGAATACCAAAAGATGTAAAGTTGATAACGATAGTCCCACATACTTGTGGCACTGCCGCCTTTGTCACATTGGTGTCAAACGCATGAAGAAGCTCCATGCGGATGGACTTTTGGAGTCTCTTGATTACGAATCATTTGACACGTGCGAACCATGCCTCATGGGTAAGATGACCAAGACTCCGTTCTCCGGAACAATGGAGCGAGCAACCAACTTATTGGAAATCATACATACTGATGTGTGCGGTCCAATGAGCGTTGAGGCTCGCGGTGGCTATCGTTATGTTCTCACTCTCACTGATGACTTAAGTAGATATGGGTATGTCTACCTAATGAAACACAAGTCTGAGACCTTTGAAAAGTTCAAGGAATTTCAGAGTGAGGTTGAGAATCAACGATACAGGAAAATAAAGTTCCTACGATCAGATCGTGGAGGGGAATATTTAAGTCACGAATTTGGCACACACTTAAGGAAATGTGGAATAGTTTCACACTCACGCCGCCTGGAACACCTCAGCGAAATGGTGTGTCCGAACGTCGTAATCGCACTCTATTGGATATGGTGCGATCTATGATGTCTCTTACCGATCTACCGCTCTCATTTTGGGGCTATGCTTTAGAGACTGCCGCATTCACTTTAAATAGGGCTCCGTCGAAATCCGTTGAGACGACACCGTATGAATTATGGTTTGGGAAGAAACCTAAGCTGTCGTTTCTAAAAGTTTGGGGATGCGATGCTTATGTCAAGAAACTTCAACCTGAAAAGCTCGAACCCAAGTCGTAAAAATGCGTCTTCATAGGATACCCTAAGGAAACCATTGGGTATACCTTCTACCTCAGATCCGAAGGCAAAATCTCTGTTGCCAAGAACGGGTCCTTTCTGGAGGAAGAGTTTCTCTCGAAAGAAATAAGTGGGAGGAAAGTGGAACTTGATGAGGTGATAGTCACCCCTTCCGAACCGGAAAGTAGCGCAGCGCGGGAAGATGTTCCTGTGTTGCCTACACCGACTGGGGAGGAAGTTAATGATGATGATCATGAAGCTTCGGATCAAGTTACTGCTGAACTTCGAAGGTCCACAAGGACACGTTCCGCACCAGAGTGGTATGGCAACCCTGTCCTGGAAATCATGTTGTTAGACAACGGTGAACCTTCGAACTATGAAGAAGCGATGGCGGGCTCGGATTCCGACAAATGGCTAGAAGCCATGAAATCCGAGATAGGATCCATGTATGAAAACGAAGTATGGACTTTGACTGACTTGCCCGATGATCGGCGAGCCATAGAAAATAAATGGATCTTTAAGAAGAAGACAGACGCGGATGGTAATGTGACCATCTATAAGGCTCGACTTGTCGCTAAGGGTTATCGACAAGTTCAAGGGGTTGACTACGATGAGACTTTCTCACCTGTAGCGAAGCTGAAGTCCGTCCGAATCATGTTAGCAATTGCCGCATTCTATGATTATGAGATATGTCAAATGGACGTCAAAACGGCATTCCTTAACGGTTTTCTTAAGGAAGAATTGTATATGATGCAGCCGGAAGGTTTTGTCGATCCTAAGAATGCTAACAAGGTATGCATGCTCCAGCGCTCCATCTATGGGCTGGTGCAAGCATCTCGGAGTTGGAACATTCGTTTTGATGAGATGATCAAAGCGTTTGGGATTACACAGACTTATGGAGAAGCCTGTGTTTACAAGAAAGTGAGTGGGAGCTCTGTAGCATTTCTCTTATTATATGTGGATGACATACTATTGATGGGAAATGATATAGAATTCTTGGAAAGTACAAAGGCCTACTTGAATAAGTGTTTTTCAATGAAGGACCTTGGAGAAGCTGCTTATATATTAGGCATCAAGATCTATAGAGATAGATCAAGACGCCTCATTGGTGTTTCACATAGTACGTACCTTGACAAAATATTGAAGAAGTTCAATATGGATCAGTCCAAGAAGGGGTTCTTGCCTGTATTGCAAGGTGTGCAATTGAGCACGGCTCAATGCCCGACCACGGCAGAAGAGAGAGAAAAGATGAGCGTCATCCCCTATGCCTCGGCCATAGGGTCTATTATGTATGCCATGCTGTGTACCAGACCTGATGTAAACCTTGCCGTAAGTTTGGTAGGAAGGTACCAAAGTAATCCCGGCATGGAACACTGGACAGCGGTCAAGAATATGCTGAAGTACCTGAAGAGGACTAAGGATATGTTTCTTGTTTATGGAGGTGACGAAGAGCTCGTCGTAAAGGGTTACGTCGATGCTAGCTTCGACACAGATCTGGATGACTCGAAGTCACAAACCGGATACGTGTATATTTTGAATGGAGGGGCAGTAAGCTGGTGCAGTTGCAAGCAAAGCGTCGTGGCGGGATCTACGTGTGAAGCGGAGTACATGGCAGCCTCAGAGGCAGCGCAAGAAGCAATCTGGATGAAGGAGTTCATTACCGACCTAGGGGTGATTCCCAATGCGTAGGGCCCGATGACTCTCTTCTGTGACAACACTGGAGCTATTGCCCTTGCCAAGGAGCCCAGGTTTCACAGGAAGACCAGGCATATCAAGCGTCGCTTCAACTCCATTCGTGAAAGTGTTCAGAATGGGGACATAGATATTTGTAAAGTACATACGGACCTGAATGTAGCAGATCCGTTGACTAAACCTCTCCCTAGAGCAAAACATGATCAACACCAGAACTCTATGGGTGTTAGATTCATCACAATGTAACTAGATTATTGACTCTAGTGCAAGTGGGAGACTGTTGGAAATATGCCCTAGAGGCAATAATAAATGGTTATTATTATATTTCCTTGTTCATGATAATTGTCTATTGTTCATGCTATAATTGTTATATCCGGAAATCGTAATACATGTGTGAATACATAGACCACAACGTGTCCCTAGTAAGCCTCTAGTTGACTAGCTCGTTGATCAACAGATAGTCATGGTTTCCTGACTATGGACATTGGATGTCATTGATAACGGGATCACATCATTAGGAGAATGATGTGATGGACAAGACCCAATCCTAAGCATAGCGCAAAGATCGTGTAGTTCGTTTGCTAGAGCTTTTCCAATGTCAAGTATCTTTTCCTTAGACCATGAGATCGTGTAACTCCCGGATGTCGTAGGAGTGCTTTGGGTGTACCAAACGTCACAACGTAACTGGGTGACTATAAAGGTGCACTACGGGTATCTCCGAAAGTGTCTGTTGGGTTGACACGGATCGAGACTGGGATTTGTCACTCTGTATGACGGAGAGGTATCTCTGGGCCCACTCGGTAATGCATCATCATAATGAGCTCAATGTGACTAAGGCGTTAGTCACGGGATCATGCATTGCGGTACGAGTAAAGAGACTTGCCGGTAACGAGATTGAACAAGGTATTGGGATACCGACGATCGAATCTCGGGCAAGTAACATACCGATTGACAAAGGGAATTGTATACGGGATTGATTGAATCCTCGACATCGTGGTTCATCCGATGAGATCATCGTGGAACATGTGGGAGCCAACATGGGTATCCAGATCCCGCTGTTGGTTATTGACCGGAGAGGCGTCTCGGTCATGTATGCATGTCTCCCGAACCCGTAGGGTCTACACACTTAAGGTTCGGTGATGCTAGGGTTGTAAAGATATTAGTATGCGGAAACCCGAAAGTTGTTCGGAGTCCCGGATGAGATCCCGGATGTCACGAGGAGTTCCGGAATGGTCCGGAGGTGAAGAATTATATATAGGAAGTCCAGTTTCGGCCACCGGGAAAATTTCGGGGGTTATCGGTATTGTACCGGGACCACCGGAAGGGTCCCGGGGGTCCACCGGGTGGGGACACCTATCCCGGAGGGCCCCATGGGCTGAAGTGGGAAGGGAACCAGCCCTTAGTGGGCTGGGGCGCCCCCCTTGGGCCTCCCCCTGCGCCTAGGGTTGGAAACCCTAGGAGTGGGGGGCGCCCCACTTGCCTTGGGGGGCAAGCCAACCCCTTGGCCGCCGCCCCCCCTCAGCTGGGATCTCCAGGGTGGCCGGCACCCCCCAGGACCCCTATAAATAGTGGGGGGAGGGAGGGCAGCAACACAACAGCCCCTGGCGCCTCCCTCTCCCCCTGCAACACCTCTCCCTCCCGCTTGCGCTTGGCGAAGCCCTGCCGGGATCCCCGCTACTTCCACCACCACGCCGTCGTGCTGCTGGATCTCCATCAACCTCTCCTTCCCCCTTGCTGGATCAAGAAGGAGGAGACGTCGCTGCTCCGTACGTGTGTTGAACGCGGAGGTGCCGTCTGTTCGGCACTCGGTCATCGGTGATTTGGATCACGACGAGTACGACTCCATCAACCCCGTTCACTTGAACGCTTCCGCTCGCGATCTACAAGGGTATGTAGATGCACTTCTTTCCCCTCGTTGCTAGTATACTCCATAGATGGATCTTGGTGATGCGTAGAAAATTTTAAAATTCTGCAACGATCCCCAACAAGTCAAGCATGGACAAGGGTCTTCATCCGAAGCCCTAACACGGAAAGAAGCACCTCGACAACGTCTTCAGGAGGAGAGCGGCGCCCGTGACCATCGGCGGCGGCGCCAAAGCGCAAAGTTTTCACTCGGCAGTCCCCTGTGCCACCATGAGGTCCTGAGAAAAAGCGCGACGAGACTAGCTCCCCATGTCTAGATCGGAACGCCATCATTGCCAATGACCAAAACGAACGCTTGCGCCACCCGTCGCCTCCCGTCTCACCGCACACACGGCCAAAAGAGGTAGCCACCATCACCATCATGGAGCCCGCCAGAGAGCCACCTATATGGACCGCCATCCAGAGCTGCTGTCCTGGCGTCCATGTTCGAGAATCCGCCAACGATCGCCAACACAGAGTCCCAACCATGGTAGAAAGAGTAAAAGGTGTCTCCTTTCACTCCTATCCTGGCATCAGCCTCGGAGCCTGGGTCGACACCGCCACCATAGGAGGCATCCACGCCTACATCCCCAGCCAATCCAGGTGGACTAGAAGGGACATGACTCTGTGACCACTAACGGCTGTCGCCGAGCAAGCTCCCACAACGTCATGCCCGTGGTCGCGGACATCGATTTAGCCAACCGTGGAGCAGGGTGAGGGAGTCCTGGACTAAGGGGTCCTCGGGCGTCCGGCCTGTTAGCCATGGGCCGGACTGATGGGCTGTGAAGATACGAAGACCGAAGGCTGCACCCGTGTCCGGATAGGACTCTCCTGGCGTGGAAGCAAGCTTGGCGATCGAATATGTAGATTCCTTTCTTTGTAACCGACCTTGTGTAACCCTAGATCCTCCCGGTCTCTATATAAACCGGAGGACTTAGTCCGGAAAGAAGGACTCATTACCATAGTCATACAGGCTAGACTTCTAGGGTTTAGCCATTACGATCTCGTGGTAGATCAACTCTTGTAATACTCATATGCATCAAGATCAATCAAGCAGGAAGTAGGGTATTACCTCCATAGAGAAGGCCCGAACCTGGGTAAACATCGTGTCCCTTGTCTCCTGTTACCATCGACCTTAGACGCACAGTTCGGGACCCCCTAGCCGAGATCCGCCGGTTTTGACACCGACATTCGTGCTTCCATTGACAGTTCCACTGTGCCGTCCCCAAAAGGTTCGATGGCCCCTTCAACGGTCAACAATGATGCTGTCCTAGGAGAAACCTTCCCCCCCAGATAGATCTTCGTGTTCGGCGGCTTCGCACTGCAGGCCAACTCGTTTGGCCACCTGGAGCAGATCGATTGCTACGCCCCTGGCCATCAGGTCAGATTTGGGAGCTTGAATTACGTTGCGGACATCCGTGGAGATTTGATCTTCGCCGGATTCGAGACCGCGGCGACCGCTCCTGGTCACCTTGACGAACATGACCTAAATCTGTTGTCAGACCGTATCCAGGAGATAGCTCATGTGACCACTCCGGCCTTAGATTCAGAGCACACTGCGGCATCCATGGATCGGAGGCTCGACCCCGCCACGGAGGCCACAGATTCCCCGGCGTTGGAGCCGCACATGGACTTAACCTCACACAATATATGTGTCACCGGAATTCCGGACTCGTCTCTGGTTATAAGTTCCGAACCATGTGAGCCCGTGGACGCCAAACTTGATCGCTCATCGATCTTCGAATTCAGCGCCGATGACATCTTCCAGCATTCGCCTTTGGGCTATATGCTAAACTCATTAAAGAGCCTGTCCTTGGTAGGGGACTCACAGCCGAACTCCGTCTGGTTTGAACTAGGGGCTGATGATCGAGAATTTTGCTTCCCACCCGCCACCCACTTCATAGCCACTGTCGAGGACTTAACCGACATGCTTGATTACGACTCCGAAGACATCGATGGTATGGACGACGATGCCGATGAGGAGCAAGACCAAAATCCGCCATTTACTGGATGCTGGACGGCCACTTCTTCGTACAATGTGTACATGGTGGATACACCCAAAACAACCAACGACGATGACAAAGAAAATCCAGTCGAGAATAAACCTCCTGAGACACAGCAAAAACGTCGGCGTCCTCAACGCCGCTCTAAGTCATGTCATTCAAAAGACAGCAATGCTGGCACCAGTGAAAATAATACTCTGGATGATGCTGAAAACAATGAAGACCTTGCTGAGGTAACATCCGAACAGGAGGAGCAAGAAAACAGGCAAGCTAGCCCCAACGAACAGGCCAGGCCCAATGACTCGGAGGACGGTAGTTATCGATCGCTCTCCCAGGATGAGGAAAGCCTCGCCAACAAAGATTTCATCGTGCCTGAGGAACCTCTCGAGCAGGAGCGCTTCAAGCGCCAGCTAATAGCAACGGCAAGGAGCCTGAAAAAGAAACAGCAACAGCTTCAAGCTGACCAAGATCTACTCGTCGATAGATAGACTAATGTCCTGGCAGCCGAAGAATACGGCCTTAGACGCCCAGCCAAGAATTACCCAAAGCGAAGCCTGCTACCCCAGTTCGATGAAGAGGCGCCGGAGCTCATACCTCCCTCACGTAATGGGGCCAATCGACCACCACGCGGTCGGGACCGTGCGGCGGACCGACCACCACGTGGTCGGGATAGAGCGGCAGCTTAGGCCGAACAGCAGCCTGCCCCACCGCCTCGTAAAAATAGAGGCGAAACAGCTCGGGGTCACACATACGACCTTCGGCAGACCCTGGATAGTAGAGCAGGACATACTCGATCGATTTACAGATCGCGAGGACATCCCTCGACACATGATGATGGCTACCTATTCGGGCGTGAAAAACCTAGTCACACCTGAGCCGATAACCGTAGTCGAACTCCATCGGAGCTACGGCGCAATGCGGCCAGATATAGAGGCGCCGCACACCCTTTCTGCTTCACTGATGAAGTAATGGACCATGAATTCCCCGAAGGGTTCAAACCCGTCAATATTGAATCATACGACGGAACAACCGATCCCGCGGTGTGGATCGAGGATTTTATTCTCCACATTCACATGGCCTGCGGAGATGACCTCCATGCTATCAAATACCTCCCACTAAAGCTCAAAGGGCCACCCCGGCACTGGTTAAACAGCCTGCCTGAAAATTCCATCGGCAGCTGGGAGGACTTGGAAGAAGCTTTTCTTGACAAGTTCCAAGGTACATACGTCCAGCCACTAGACGCTGATGACTTAAGTCACATAGTCCAACAGCCTGGAGAGTCAGCCAGGAAATTCTGGACTAGATTCCTAACTAAAAAGAACCAGATCGTTGGCTGTCCGGATGCCGAATCCCTAGCGGGCTTTAAACATTGCATCAGTGATGAATGGCTCGCCCGCCATCTCGGCCAAGAAAAACCCAAATCTATGGCAGCCCTCACGGCACTCATGACCCGCTTTTGCGCGGGTGAAGATAGTTGGCTGGCTCGTAGCAAAAACACAGCCAGTGAGGCGGGCCCCTCTGAGGTCAAACACAGCAACGGCAAGCTCCGACGTAACAGACACAAGCGCCGAAGCAATGGTGATAATACCGATGACACTACAGTTAATGCCGGATTCAGCGGCTCCAAGTCCGGTCAACGGAAAAAGCCATATAAAAGGAACTGTCAGGGACCATCCAGCTTGGAGCGCATACTCGATCGCCCGTGCCAGATACATGGCACCCCAGACAAACCAGCCAATCATACCAACAGGGATTGTTGGGTCTTCAAACAGGCTGGCAAGTTAAACGCCGAGAAAAAGGAAAAGGGATCGCAAAGTGAGGACGATGGCGAAGAGCCCCGGCAACCGAACTCAGGGGGGCAGAAGAAGTTCCCCACTCAAGTCAAAATGGTGAACATGATATACGCTACACACATCCCCAAAAGGGAGCACAAGCGCGCACTAAGGGACGTTTATGCCATAGAGCCAGTCGCCCCAAAATTCAACCCATGGTCATCATGCCCGATCACTTTTGATCGTCGGGATCATCCGACCAGTATCTGTCATGGCGGATCAGCCGCACTAGTCCTGGACCGAATCATTGATGGATTCCACCTAACGCGAGTCCTCATGGACGGTGGTAGCAGCCTCAATCTGCTCTATCAAGACACAATGTGCCAAATGGGCATTAATCCATCAAGGATCAAGCCAACGAAGACTACCTTCAAAGGAGTCATACCAGGTGTAGAGGCCCGCTGTACGGGCTCAATCACACTAGAGGTTGTCTTTGGATCCCCCGACAACTTCCGAAGCGAGGAGTTAATCTACGACATCGTCCCATTCCGCAGTGGTTATCCCGCACTGCTCGGGCGGACCGCATTCGCTCGGTTCAATGCGGTGCCTCACTATGCTTATCTTAAGCTTAAGATGCCTGGTCCACGCGGCGTCATAACGGTCAACGGAAACACGGAACGCTCCCTCCGTACAGAGGAGCACACCGCCGCCCTAGCAGCAGAAGTACAGAGCGGCCTTCTCAAGCAGAACCGTAATCGGGGTGCCGAGCCCGTGGACATAGTAAAGAGGGTCCGGACTACGCTGCAATAGGACAGCTCGGCTCATCAAGAGCTTGACTAGCAATTTGGCCTCCGTCCCAGCCCCGATCAGGTAGTGGCATTCGTACCACGCGTGCATAATTACGCACTAGAAATCCCATGGGCATCGACGGAGGCACAACTAGCTTGTGACCCATAGTTCGGCTCGACCGATCCCGGACACACATTGACTGTCACTATTTCCTTTTTCCTTTTCCAGGTTTATTTTACATAGGCCTTCTTTGATGGCCCGACTACCGGTCCTATCAAAGGATAAAAACACCAGGATGGCAAGAAGCAAAGACGTATAGGGGAAGCTCTAGAGCTCAATTCAACGACCACTCTACCTGTTGTCAGGACCCACACGCAGCTTGCCTTTGGTCATGGCATGTTAAGTAGCCGGTTGCTTATCGCACTATTTGTATTAATGCGCTTAGACGCATTAACCCAATTATAATGGAAGCAGTTCGCAGCTCAAGTTTAAGGGCCCCAGATATCACCTCTGCTTTCTTTCTGTTTTCCTTTAATAACTTATCTTCTAGCACCCGTACACTTTGGTATGTTTCATATTTGCCAGGGGCTCCCTGGCGCCCACAATACGGCAACAAAGTCCGAACACTCTTTATAGTATAGTTCGGCACCCCGAATTTAGCATTATATGCATTGGCTCCGAATCATGTCTTTGGTCAATAGTTGGGTTACCCGGCTCCTGTGCTTGCTACCTTACGTTCCGCTATATCGGCTAAGGTAGTAAAGGGAGAACTACTGCGATTGTGCCCTGGTTTATCCAAAGGAGAACCTCAGTAGAGAAAGCCAAAAACTGACTGTCATGATGCAGCGAGAGCCGGTCAGCTGTTCAGAGGTTGCAAATCGTTGGAGATTTCTTCTGCGTTGCGCGAAGGATCGGTACTTCCCGATCAGACGCTTATAGCACTCTAGTTCGGAAACTAGGGGCTGCATCCTTTTTTTTATGGTCAAACTCCTATGGCTAAGTGAGGGCGTTAAAGCCGAATAGTCTGGTTGCCTGGTTCGTTGCGCTAAACAACACTACAAAAAAAATAAACTTCCGTGATGATACGTGTTTGTCACAGTAGGTCACGTTTTCTGTCATGCATGTACATCCATCACAAATTTATGACAGAATCAAGATAGTCATACATGTGATGTCGTAGAACTGTTCCATGACATTACCAAAATTATCATCACGGAAGTGTCTACTTCCATGACGATAAATCACGCGTCATAGAAGTGCTTTCGTCAAGGGTGACCGACACGTGGCATCGACCGGAACGGAACGTCGTTAAGCTATCGGGTCCGGTTTTGGATCCGATAACCCGTTAACAGCCCCGACCAATGGGGATTTTCCACGTGTAAAATCATCATTGGCTGGAGGAAACACGAGTCAGCTCACCGTTGGGACAGACGTCATCCACTCATTGGACCCAAAGCGCCTATGATACGTCGACACGTGGCACGGCCCTACAGAGGCCCATTCCTGTGAAAAGGCCGGCCTGTTTGACTTGGTCAAAAGGTGGCGGGCCGGCCCACGGCAAGCCTGTTAACGGCCTGTTCGCATATAGCCCATTTACAGCCCGCTAACCCAGGGCCCGTTTACGGCCTATCCGAATTAGGCCCAGCAATGTCATCTGGGTCGTCCAATATAATTACAGCCCGTATTTACTTCCGGCCCATGTATGGCCCATGACGTCTTTTGGCCCATATGAGGCCCTTAGAAACCCTCGGCCCATTAACGGCCCGTGGTAAAACTGGCCCGTAATGAACAGTGTATCACTTTATACCCATTAACAGCCCATTATTCCGTTGGGCCGTTTCTAGCCCATGTTATCTTTTGGCCTTCTTAGGGCCCATTTATTCTTGGGCTCATTTCCAGCATTCGTATACTTACGGCCCATTACTGTCATATTTTGCTTGTGGGCCAAATACAGCCTGTGGTTACAGTCGGCCCGTTTGTGGCCCGTTAATACGTTGGGCCGTTTTCATAGCGTCATCAAATACGGCCTATTAACGACGGCCCGTTATGGTCGGCCCATGAACGGACGATTTCAACTCTAGCCCATTTACGGCCATAATGTGGTCTGTTATTGGCCCATGTTTGGCCAACCGATCATACGGCCCGTAGAAGGCCCATTGTGTCTATGCCCCGTAGAAGTCCCATTGTGTCTACGCCCCGTAGAAGGCCCATTGTTTGTACGACCCTTAGAAGGCCCATTGTTTCTACGGCCGTAGGAGGCCCATGTTAACTACAGTAAATATGTAGCCCATTGTTAATGTGGCCTAGTTTGAAAAAATAGGTTATTCCGGCCACTAGCAAACCGCGGAAAAAGAACTACACTGACTACAAGAAAACAAATAAACAAGACAACAGAAATAAATAAGCAAGTAACTTATGGTAGGCTATCACGGCTAATACACATATTACATCCACTGGGCATCAAAGTTCGCCACAAATGCAAATATAGGGAACAAAGGCATATAAACGCCGCAGCAAAACATGTCCAGAACTGAAACCACCTCAGAAGAGCTCAAGAAACAATATCCTGGGTACCCATAATGCTGGCAAGATGCTTAGCAAGCTTATTAACATTCTCTTGTTTGGCGCTTAAATCCTCCAGCACTTGTTGTTACACCAGAAAATATGCATCTGAATTCTGCAGGGACTTCCTTAGTCCTTCGGCTTTCTGTCACATAACATCTGATCGATGTCTTTCAACTTGAAGTTGAGACTCAAGAAGCCGAACTGATTCAGGCAGCGAGTACGAAGAGCTGGTGCCAGCAGTAGTAGCCAGTAACTTGAACACTACATCAAGATAGGACTTTGGGGTTGTCTCAATGATTTCAATATAGTTTTTATCAGCTTTCTTGGAGAACAACAGGGATGTCTCACTATCTTGAACCTGATCTGCATTACTTCCTTTACCATTGCATAACGGGGTACTCTTCTCCAATATTTTATCCGCGTTCTAAAGGAGAAACAAACAAACACATCACAGGTTTACAATGTAGTATATGAAACTCATTTTGGTAAACCAGTTCAGTAGTAAGGTGGACAGGATAACAGCATGAAACAAACATATATCTATGTAGTATGGTCACTGTATGGTCTATATCATTCTAGTTTATGTTGCCAAATCAAGATAGATACAGTTTGAATCATATCTATTTAAGACAAAGCAGCATAGACAGAATATAAGTGTGGGAAACTACACAGCAATAACAACACTTGTAATGTGCATGGCATGAGAACATAACTGTTTATTCAATTGAAACTGAAATCAACATAGAGCAAGTTACAATAGCAAACACGTTAAAGAAACAGGTTTAAAACATACCTGTTGCGCCATTGGAGTTTCAATTCCATCCTTCAAATTTGAAATTAGTTGGTATGAGTAAATACAGTGATGCAACAGCAAAGTAGTATGAACGATAGCTACGGACCTGACCTAAGAACAATTCTTCTTCTGCTTTAAGCGTTGACTTGGGGTTCAGAGTGGTGGTCCTCGTGCTTTGGGCACTGCAGTTGCCTTACTAACTGCTCGTGTTTGCGTGCTCTGTGGTGGAGATGGTGTTGTGTCAACAGGAACTGGGTTACTATCTGCTGGGGTTGGGGTTAGAAGGGGTGTACCTGGTTCTCTGTCCAACTGGGTAGGGGTACAATCTGCGTGAGTCTGGGTTATGTGTGGTGGCGCTGGTTCTTGGGCAAGTACAACCGTGGTTCTATCTCCATCGACAGGTAGCACGATCTTTTCTGAAGACCGTGTTTTTACTCCCACAAATACTGCCATCACCCCCTCCAATTGAAATGGCTGATAAACAAGAAAAGTAATTGAATGTATAGACATTGTAAGATAGACAGGTGCAATGGATAGTAGGGAAGAAAACAGGGCATGGAATAATACACATTTATGTTGTCTAACCAAACAAAATAGCATGACATAATTTCTAATATATGATGGCTAATTAAACAGGATAGCATGACACAATTTCACATGTATGATGGCTAACTAAACAGGATAGAATGACATACTTCAAAATATGATGACTATGTAAACATGATGACATGATATAACTATACGATGTGTCTATTAAAGTGGTTGGCATGCCAAAAATCACGAACATGCCGTCGATGGAAACATCATGGCATGGCACAAATTCACATGTATGATGGCTAACTAAACAAGATAGAATGACACACTTCAAAATATGATGACTATGTAAACAGGATGACATGATATAACTATACGATGTGTCTATTAAAGTGGTTGGCATGCCAAAAATCACAAACATGCCATCCATGGAAACATGATGGCATGATATAATTCACGGATAGAATGACATATTTCAAAATATGATGACTATGTGAACTGGATGAGATGATATAAATATATTATGTTTTTAGAAAATGGGTTGGCATGCCATAATTCAGATACATGCTGTCTATGTAAACATCATGGCATGATATAATTCAAATATATGATTTATGTACTAAGGAAGTGAGCAGAGGGCAATCGCATATATGATGTGTCAACTAAGGAGATGGCATTCAATATCGTGTATATGATGTAAAAACTAAGCATTGCAATACAACATATGCATGATATGAGTAATATAACCCTACCAAGTTTGAGCATACACCTCAGGGGGATAATAGGACTGGTCATCTGCCTCTGAATCCTCCTCTGAAGAGCTATCTGTAACCAGCAACATATCTGCTTCACCAGGTAGCATTGTCAGCTCTGAAGACCTTGTTTTCACTCCAGATTTCTCCATCACCAATTCAAATGGCTGATGCACAGGAAGACCAGTTGAATATACAAACATTGTCGAGAAAAGCAATGAGAAATACAAAGAAAAGGATGGCATGATATAATTCACATATATGACGCTTGGCTAAACAGCATGGCATTACATAATTCACATATATAATGCCTTGCAACAAGATAGCATTGCATAATTCACATATATAATGTCTTGCAAAAAGATGGCATTGCATAATTCACATATATGGTAATTAGACACTAAACAGGTGGCATTCACACAAATCATGTCTAAACTAAGCAAATGACATAGCAATGCAAGATACCATACGCACGATATGAGCAACATAACCCTGCCAAGTTAGAGCATGCACCTCGGGGGGGGGGATAGGACTGGTCATCTGTCTCTGAATCCTCCTCAGAGGAGCTATTCGTAACCAGCGAGATATGCGCTTCCTCAGATAGCATAGTCTGCTCCGAAGACCTTGTTTTCACTCCAGAATTTTCCATCACCATGTCAAATGGCTGATGCACACGAAGAGTAGTTGAATGTACTAACATTGTTGACAAATGTAATACGTAACAAAAAAAGGATGGCTTGATATAATTCACATATAAGATGACTGGCTAAGCAGGATGGCATTGCAAAATTCACATATATGATGCCTGTCTAAACAAGATGGCATTGCATAATTCACATAAACGATGAATAAACTAAACAGATGGCATTCTCACAAAGCATGTCTAAACTAAGCAGTTGACATATTTGATGTATAAAGTAAGCAATGCAAGGCACCATATGCATGATATAACCAACATCAGCATGCCAAGTTAGAGCGAAGACCTCATGGGGTAAATAGGAGTGGTCTTCTGCTTCTGAATCCCCCTCAGAACAGTTATCTTCCTCTTGATTACGATCCGAAATGGGTGGAGGGGGGCTGCCTTTGCGCCCACCATGGAGCGACGTCTACATGAAATTTTATTGCCACGCAAGGCTCGTCTCTTTTGCTCTACATGTTCAGTTCCATTGTGTACAATAACTGACATGCATAGGAATAAAACATAGTGAGATTATGTAAGGAGTGCATGCACAAATCCAGAGTGATGGTAGCAAACTGTGGATAGACCCAAAACCAACGATAGCAGGCAGATAATAGCTTTAGTTAAAAATACAGATAATGGCTCCTTTAATGTTTGTTTGCACCCAACATGAAACTCATAGTAGACACTCGAGATTAACCAGATAGTAGACAGATAGTACTGATTGTTGCCCCAATATGTACCCCACAACCATTTAAAAACTCAAGTTTCAGCATAAGTTTGGACCTGAGTCGGAGTCTAATAGGTGAACACGACGATAAAGTAGCATGTCATCATATTAAGCGATGCATAACGTAAGCAGACACGGAGGAGTGCGACCTCTCTTGCGGACCCGTGTAGTCCTCAAGGTCATCTGCTCACTTGATGATGGTAATGCAGTTCTCGTGGCTGCCGGCGGTGGGGAAGAAGATCTGAGGCGGTGAAAGACAGCCTGGAGAGCGGATCCCTGCTGTGTTGAACCCTTCCGTCGTTAGAGCAGCCGAGCTGGGGTGGAACACAGCACCGCAGGAGCAGGACAAACCACACAAGGTTTTCTTTGACACATATCTGTAACAGAAGTAATTGTGTAAGGGCTTGTTTGAATTAGAGGATTCTAACAATGTAGGGATAGGAAATAGACATGAATAGGATAGGAATGCACGTGCAAAACAGAGAATTTAAAAACACGGGATTTGTGCCAATCTGGATGTTTGGTTCACAAGAATTGGAAGATCATAGGATGCAAAGAAGCATGGTGAGATTAAGTCAAACGACAAGAAGTGTACAACCTCTTTGGCGAAGCCATGTCGATCTCAGGGTGATTAGGTTGGCCGGTGAGGATGCTCTGGCTGACTTGGCTGTCGGAGGAGGGGAAGAAGATCTTAGGCGTCTGGAGATGGAGCCCGAGGTACTGCTCCGCTGTGATGGAGAGTTTCGTCGTTCAATAGGATCTCCAATAGATGACGTAAAATACATAACCACAAAGTGCTAGATGTATACATCAGCCGCTCATCTCTGAACTTAACTGTCGAAACGGAATTTAACTGTCGAAACTGAACTTAACTGTCGAAACTGAATTTTGCCATCGAAACTGAATTTTACTGTCAAAACTGAACGCACTAGAGGTGAGGCTATACGTCAGTCGACTGACTGTTTCATCTCTGGTCAGTCCATTTTGCAGCCGTTGGATACGAAATCAAGGGCCTGCAGTTCATCTTCAACCTCCACCCCCATGAGCCGCCAGCCACCACCGGCCAAATAGCCGCCCCCCGCCGCCGTGGCTGGCGGTGCGCCGCCCCGCCCGCCCCGAAAACACTCCCCACCGCCGGCCCGCCGCCGCCCCGGCCATCCCTCTAGGCCCCCCATGCCGAGCTTTTTCTCCGGCGATCCCCACGCCACCACCCTACCACCGCCAGCGACCACTGCCCCCACCCTGAACCCTAAGATAGATAGTGGGGTACTTCTCCGGCGAGCCCCCCCCCCCACCCCCTGAAAATCGACTGACCCAAAAGTCGATTCAGTCGACTGAAGTGTAGCTAAATCGGAGCAGCATTGCAAGCAAGAGCAAGAGCGAGAGCAGCAGCGCGAGCAAGAGCAAGAGTAGACCAGGCAGGGGACCGAGAGCAAGAGCAGAGCAGCAGCGCGAGCAAGAGCTAAAGCAGCAGCAGCTCCTACTGATGTGGACATCACCGCCGAGGGAGCGACGCCATGCAGGAAGTGGCCGGCGACGCCGCGGTGGATGGAGCCGCGCCGTGTCGGCTCGGGACCGAGCGCCGGCAGCACTGTGAGATCGAATCAAGAAGAAAATGCGGCGATTAGTGTACAACCTCTTTGGTGCCGCCGATTAGGCCGCAGCTTCATCCGAGGAAACGGTGATGCTGATGCTCTTCCCGTGGTGTAGGTGAAGATGGCGGTGTGGGAATGGAGGTGGCGCGAGAGATGAGGGGAACGTCGGGGCAGCTCCTTGGAGGTGGAGGACGGGGTGGCTGAACTGGCGGGACGACCAGATCGATGACGGATCCTCATCTGGTACGGTGGATGAGGAACGTCGAGGTGTTGCTGTGGATGACGTCGTCGGGGAAGAGGCTGCGGCTGGGTGGCGGGCGGAGGAGGGTGTGGGGCTTCGCGGGTTTTCCCGGCCTCGGTGTACGAATGGGTGGGCGGATGGGATGGGTGTGGGGAACCATGGCTTAGGGACACGCTTGTCCGAAATGTGGGGTAAGTTACGAAAGTACCCCCATGGATTTGAGGCGGTTCTTTCGGTTCAGGGGTATCACGGGCATTTTGCCTGTCGGGATTTCACTGGAGGTGGGAGTTTTCGCGCGCGTTGTAATTTTGGAATAGCAAGGCGCGGGTTGAGATGGAGGGAGTTGTCGCAGCACAACGAGACAAAGATATATCTTAAATATTTCGGGCTAACGAGGCGCGGGTTGAAATTTCCGGACAAGCCTAACGTGTACTGTACCAAATCAATTCGCACTACAAATGTCATTCAAAACTTTGAATTCATGTTATGTTCAATTAAAATATTTCGCTACGTGTATAATGAATGCAACCTAGTACTCAAATGAACGTTTTAGTGCATTCCAAACGTATATACTACCGCTTCAATATGAACTAAATTTGAATTCGTTTCTCTATTTGAATAAGATCTACAATAATGATTGTTGTGAAGTCAACGCGTTTGAATTCGTTTCTCTGTTTTAATAAGATCTACAATCGCCATTATTGTCAAGTTAAACCATCATTTGTGTATTATCTTCACAGCACACCACATGATTAGTCTCGAGTTACATATGAACTATGTGTACTATATGAACTCGAACTCGATTTTTTGAATCCACTTTATGTTGATTTCAAATCATAGTACATTTCAAGCTCTAGCTAGATCTTCACAAACTAAACCATGTCTCATATGTATCATGTGTTTATTACTTTATGTATGGTGCCCCACCCCCTACGCCTACAAGTATTTAGATGTGAGTTGCAAACACCACACATTACCACAAATTCAAATAAAATGTGAGAATGTTCGATATATAGTATTGTTTAGATTGTTCGATATTTAGTTGTAAGCTGCAAACGACACAAGTTATCACAAATTCAAATAAAATGTGAGATTGTTCGATGTATAGTATGGTTTAGATTGTTCGACATTTAGCTGTGAGTTGCAAACGCCATGCATTATCACATTATGGTATAACATGTGCAAAACCACAACACGTGTATCACCGCTATATTCATGCATGCATATGTTTAAAACAGTATGATCTCCTATTCAAATATATGAATCCACTTTCATATCAAATTATGATCTTTGTTAGTCTCTTACACCCACACAATCCTCTAACCTTTGTAGCTACCACAAACCTTCTCTCATGCATGCACACGCCCTCCTCGCCCTCCCCCTCCCTCAGCATTCTATCCATCACGCACATTCATTTTTTTCTTCTTTAGGTCGTTCTCCCACAGTCTCCACAACTCCTTTCCGACACACACCGATCGATAAACCTCTCCAGCGATGTCTGCCTACAACATACACACGCACCTTCAATCTCCTCCTTTATGTGTCCTTGCCTCGTGTCTCTCATACGGTCCCACTCACGTGTAAACTCTCGCCCCTCTTTTCATCGATCTCACAACCGCACACTCCTCCCCCTATCTAGCTAGTAGTTGGGCCTCTCGCACCACCTCCTAGCTCCATTCTCTCTGTCTATCCCTCTCGCCGGGCCTTATTTGCCTCTAACAAATGGACGTACACCGACCGATCTCCCGCTATACATATAGCTAGCTAGGTCCTTATAACTCGTTTTTCCCCACGCATCGATCGATCTACCTCATTAGTTATGTCTTTCCCTTCCTCCGACAAACAACAATTGATCTACCGATCTAGTTAGGTTTGCTTACCAAACACATGGTTCCCCTTCATCATCCATGGATGTGTCCCGACAGATCTATCACACACAGGCACACACAGAAACACGTCCCCACTCTTATTGATAATTTTGCAGTTCCACCCTTAGTTTGTCTAGTAGGCCTCTCCCACCATCTTCGAGAAGCAACTCCATCACCCATCCAGCACTCTACCCCTCTCCCTCCCTCTCTCTCTCCTCTCTCTCTCTCCCATCCTATTTCCCGTCCTTCAGTTATGTATGGATGTCGACCGATCTCCCTCAAGACATAGCTGGGTCTCTCCTTCTCAACACATATACGAGTCTTTCTACCTCTATAGTTAGGCCTCTGCCTACCCCTCCCCCACCCCCTCGCACACACACACACACACACACACACACCGATACATCAAGCGCTCTAGTCATGTCTCCCTGCCACACACAAACTTGACCTGTGCCCTATGACGTTCCGGTAGCTAGGTCAGTCGCCCTATATCTTCAACTTGCACACACACACACAATTTTGATGGCTCTCTTCATCGATCTCGCACCCACCCACTTGATCCTCTCTTCGACTCTATCGATATCTATGACCCCTCCCTCTCTTCTCGTGGATCGCCCGACCCTCTATATATGATATGGATAGGCCTCCATTTCACACACATTACATGCAAAATTTTGTTTGAGATGTCATCGACACATATTCCCACAAATACATTCACGAAATCAACCTCCCCCCAAAAAAACAAAAAACACTAACGAACGCACACGCCATTTTTCTAGGTTTGTATCTCTCACACACACCCACGTAGGCGGGGGACGTGCACGAAGACAAGAGGTGCACGCACGGCGCACGTACTCCCGTCTCTTTCCCAACCACACCCGCGCGGGTACACGGTGGAGCTCATTTCTGTATGAAAAGGCAGCCCACGTGGTAACTTGATACGTGTACTGGTTGTCCACTAGATGGAGGGAGGATCGTCTACCACGGGTGACAAACAAATTGTGACTTGACGCATTATGTTAAAAAAGAGGCAAACCATGTGGGGCCTACCTTAGAGGCAAGGCTCTATACACTGGAGTACTTTTGATGTGTCCCGTCAACTCGCAGAACGAGGAGAAGCTTGCTTAGTACGCCATCTCCCCCACCCACGGGCGCGGTGGCTCGCAGGATGAGGTGAAGCTTGCTTACTACGCCTTACGCCCGCTCCCTCGCCCATGCGCGCGGTGGCTCGCAGGACGAGGAGAAAATTTTACTAGTACTCCCTCCGTTTACTCCTCATCCCTACCTTTGTTAGAGAGATTATCATATTCTTTGGAATATATGTCCTTTAGTAGATTTCAATATGAACTACTAGTACATACTCCAAACACTGATTTAAATCACTAGTAGAAAACAAGGCTTTGGTTCGGCCAGAAAAGAGCATTAATCCCGGTTGCATTACGAACCGGGACTAATGTGAGCATTAGTCCTGGTTCGAGCGGCTAGGGCACCGTACAGGCATTAGTCCCGGTTCAAATGGGACCTTTAGTCCCGGTTGGTGCCACGAACCGGGACTAAAGGGTGCGATGCCCATTAGTACCGGTTCGTGGCACCAACCGGTACTAAAGGTTAGACCTTTAGACCCGGTTCGAGCCACCAACCGGTACAAATGGGGTTTGAGGCATTAGTACCGGTTCATGGCACGAACCCGTACTAAAGGTCCCATTTTCAAGCTCTACCCCCCCCCCCTTGTGGATCGCCTTTTCAGTTTTGTAAAAAGAAAAAGAAAATGATAAAAACTTCAAAAATTAAAATCCTTCCAGATGTAGTTATGCTACTACATGTACTAGTTAGGAAAATTTAAAAACTTAAATTTGGACATGTTTTGCAAAAAGTGTTGGGAAAATGTAAAACGGCTATAACTTTTGCATACGATGTCAGAAAAAAACGTATAATATATCAAAATGTTCAGCACGAAAATCCGCATCCTATTTTGACCGCCTACGGCTTGTTTGAAATTTTTTTGAATCCTCAAATTCTAAAAGGAAAAAAAGTTATGCTCAAATTTCTGTTTTTTTTTAATTTTTGTTAAATCTGGTCAAACTATGGTCAAACTACTTATTCAAGAAGTATTAGCGTTACTAAATAATTATTCAAGAATATTAGTGTTACTAAATAATTATTTCAGTTTTTTTGAATTTTGGTCAAATCTGGTCAAACTAATTATTCAAGAAATATTAGTGTTACTAAATAATTATTTCAGTTTTTTTGAATTTTGGTCAAATCTGGTCAAACTATGGTCAAACTGTGGTCAAACTATGGTCAAACAACTTATTCAAGAAATATTAGTGTTACTAAATAATTATTGTTTTTTAGAACAATAGTTTCAAACTCAAACGGTGAAATGTGTGACTTCATGCTCAAGCTAAATTCCTGAGGGTTAATAGGATTGACATCTTACTATTGTCAGGAAAACAACAAGTGCAGACTTGGAAACGAGGGAGAATAGAACCCGAAAGTTAAGCGTGCTCAGGCCGGAGTAGTGAGAGGATGGGTGACCGTCTGGGAAGTTAGATGATTTGGAATGATGAGGGGTGATTAGAGATTAGAGGTTAAAATAATTCAGAAATTTGAAAATAAAAAAATCAAAAAAAATATTCAAAAAAAATCATAAAATTTCCTTTAGTACCGGTTGGTGTTACCAACCGGGACTAAAGGTGGACCTCCATGCAGTGGCCACGTGGAGGGCCTTTAGTCCCGGTTCGTGTAAGAACCGGGACTAAAGGGGGAGGCTTTATTAACGACCCTTTAGTCCCGGTTCCAGAACCGGGACTAAAGGCCCTTATGAACCGGGACGAAAGGCCCTTTTTCTACTAGTGTATCGACGTATTTTAGAGTGTAGATTCACTCATTTTGCTCCGTATGTAGTCCATATTGAAACAGACGTAATAGTACGCACTCTCCCTCGCCCCTCGACCCTCGCCACGTGGTGGACGTGCAGCAATTCATTCAGTCTCATATAGCCAGAACGATATATACTGCAGTACCATTATTGCTCGACTTCCCGAAGAGGCGAAGAGCCAATCGCAAGGTTAATAGTTTGGAGATGCCAAGCGCAAGGTTTATAGGAGAACGAGTAGTAGGTGCCGCGTCATTTATAAATAAAGTTTTTTTTCTTCAGTGGCACGTACGCAGTATAAATAGGTTCATATGGAGAGAAAAGGAAACCGCTCCACTATATACATAGGCAGGACATGCCTACACGCTTGCTTGCTGGGGTTGCTCTCTTCAGTTTTCACACTCTCTCACACAAAACCACTGTGGCCACATCTCTAACATCCCGGCGGATCACGTCCGCCAGGGGAAGGGGTGGATGCTTAGTGTAGATGCGGTCATCGTCGCCGACGGCGAAAACCCACTGTCGGCAAGTCCCGATCAGGGGTCCCCGCCATTCTCTCTCACAAAGCCGGTGAGGTTGCCTTCGTCCATTGCTCACTGCCACGACGTGGGTAGTTGCCTCCTCCCGCCGCCCTCCTCTAGGTTGAGCTACGTCCCGACATCCCTCAGGTACAACTCCCTTTACAGCCGGCTTGCACCACTGCTCCAGCTGCCCACATCACTCCATGTGGATATTTCTCTACTTCTTTGCCCCGCACATACCTCTACTGGCTTCTACGTACTGTCTTTGTGATGAGTTTATGTCTCATCAACTAGTCCCAGTAATCTTATTCTAATCACGCTTCTTCAATTTCTTTGCCACAGGGATGCTCATCTCGATTTTGGTGAAACTGCACAAAATGATCTGATGGTCGAAGGGTTGCAAACTTCATTTCTTAGGAAGCGCCGACGTTGCCAGCAAATTAAAGCCTGGTTAGGGTTTACGGTTCAAGGGCTAGGGTCAGCATGGATCATTTTTTTCTTTAGCTGTCTCTGTTTCAATGGCTAGGGACTGCATGAGTAGTAGTAGTACTGTACGCCTTATGCCCGCTCCCTCGCCCACGCGTGCGGTGGCTCACAGGACGAGGAGAAAATTTTACTACTCCCTCCGTTTACTCCTCGTCCCTACTACCTTGGTTAGAGAGATTATCATATTGTTTGGAATATATATGTCCTTTAGTAGATTTCAATATGAACTACTAGTACATACTCCAAACACTGATGTATATAGATGCATTTTAAGTGTAGATTCATTCATTTTGTTCCGTATGTAGTCCATCTAGTGGAATCTCTACAAAGACTTATATTTAGGAACGGAGGGAGTACTATGTAAATAGTTAGGTGTCGCACGGTGTCCAGAAAATATGGTGATAGTGTGAGGTGGGCCATGTAAGCACTGAGCCTGCGTGTTTTCACTGCTCTTGCACTCCTCCGCCGTAAGAATGGAGAAAATTGTAATCTAGTAGTACCTCATTTCGCCAAAAGCG
The DNA here is from genome assembly GCF_002575655.3 of Aegilops tauschii subsp. strangulata. Taxonomy (NCBI): domain Eukaryota; kingdom Viridiplantae; phylum Streptophyta; class Magnoliopsida; order Poales; family Poaceae; genus Aegilops; species Aegilops tauschii. Next base: position 29,800,032 of record NC_053040.3, on the reverse strand, counting down.
TGGGACATCCAGCAGTCCTACCACCTCAGTAATAATGACCAATGAGCCGTCAAATCACATAGACCCAGCAGTAAGTTGGACGGACGAAGCAACCATCACTCTTGAATCCGCTTCTCCCTTCAACGCAGGCGCCAGTGAGAAGTCGCGTCCGCTCTGCCCGGGCATGAATGCGGCACCGATTCTTTGGAGCGGCGCTGACCGTTTCGGGCGGGAAGCGCGCGCGGGCGATGGAGGGGCTTTGGGTGGGCCAGGCTGGTCAGGAGCGGGCGTGGCAGTTGTCCGCCTGTCCCTACCGGACGCCCGGAAACGAGAGGATGCACCGACTCTCACGGCTAAAATCATACACTACACACCATCTCTCTGTAGGAGTAGGTCGATCTGTCGCTCTCTCTAACACACACATGTTGTTAAACACACACACGCACACGCACACACAGGTTCATAGAATAGGAAAATCGTGCGAGTGCGAAGCCACAGGAAGTGAGATACAAATGGAGTACGTACAAGAAGAGAAGAGGCATGTCTTAGTTGTTTGGATTAATTGTTGCGTTTAGAGAAAGAAATCAGAGCTTTGATTGGAGGAATGACCGGTCAAGTTTCTCCTTCTCCAATCTGCTTGCACCTTGGTCCCGCTACACCTTCTAACGTGACTTATTACACCTAGACGGAGGGAGTCGTACGAGATACGGTGGCACACTGACTTAGGTCAAATACAAGTGCCCAAAATTGTGTGCATGTTATAATAAGGATTCACTTAAAATAGTACGTGAGTGAACAGAGGGATCAATTCGACAGTGTTCCCGAGCTGTGGCGAGATTTTTCTTATTAATTTGTTTGTTTCACCCTCTGACTGGTGGGACCCAACGGACTACGTGGAGAGAGGTAAGGTGGCTAAGGCTGCATTATTTCTGCACCACTGTGGATAGTCTTACCACCAAAGCCACATGACACGATTATGATTTAAATCCCGATGACTCCCACACACACAAAAAAACACGGCATGCTTGTCACACGAATGCAGGAATGTATAAAAGGTTATTTTCCTCTCGTTGAACATAACGGGAGGGTTGTGTAGCTGGTTATCCTGTTCGCTCATCAAACTTGAGGTCTCGGGTTCGATAACTACACTTGAGCATAATTCGTGCCAGGAGGATTCTTTGACTGGTCAAAATGGATGGATACGGAGCTAAACGATCTCGTAGTGACCGTATAATCACCTCATCATGTATAAGCTGCAGCCTCGGCGCTTGTTTTCTAGGGTTTGCACTCTTCACACTCTATCCAGTATATATACACACGCTGGAGCCTCAGCGCTTCTAGTTGCTCTCTTCACACTCTCTTACCCTCTCCAGATCTAAACAAGACTTCGTTGGCCTCTCTCTCTCCCCTCACTGCTGGTTTGCTTGTAGTTGCTCTCTTCACACTCTCTCACCCTCTCCAGATCTAAACAAGACTTCGCTGGCCTGTCTCTCTCCCCTCACTGCTGGTGAAAGAGCCGGCAGGATCCGTCCGCCGGGAAGGGAAGGAGGTTTAACGCTGTCGCCGTCGGCGAGGGAGGGAATCCACTACCGGCGCAGCTGTTCACTTTCACCCAGCGGCGGCGCGGGAGGGCCTCCGACCCCTTCTTCTTCGCCGCCGTACATAGTGTGGGTCGAACGGCCTCCGGTCGCCCACCGAACCACACCCCAAGAACCTTAAGGTATAATTTACTTATTCCACATGTATTACTCTAGCTGCATGTGGGCTTTTTCTGCTTCTGCACTCGAATCTAGGTGTTGGATCAAACAGGAAAGTAGTGGGGAAAGTTGTATACCATGAATCTAGGACGTGGTTCAAAGAGGAAAGGAATGGGGGAAAGTAGTGGGAAAAGTTGTATAGCATGAATCTAGGACGTGGTTCGAAAAGGAAAGGAAGGAGGAAAGTAGTGGGGAAAGTTGTATCGCATGAATCTAAGATGTGGTTCAAAGAGGACAGGAATGGGGGAAAGTAGTGGGGAAAGTTGTATAGCATAAATCTAGGACGTGGTTCACAGAGGAAAGGAAGTGGGGAAAGTACTAGTACAGACTAGCTATCCAGCACCTACGTTGGTCAAAAAGGGAAAACAATGACAAACGCAATACACACATCTGTAACGAACTGATCTTTTGTTTTGGGGGACAAGGCTGTAGAGTTTGAGCAGGACTAGATTGGATGCGCTCACATAGGGAAACGTGTCTAAAGATAACAAAATTGGGACCAACACAAATATGCTCCTTGGTTGTTTGTTCTTTGTTGCAACAGACTGTGCATCACCCCAATACATCGGTAGATGCACATGGTGTTGGTGAGTCCACTATCCCGTGCAACTCTTTAGCTGTTGTTAATCTAAGGCCCTGTTTGGTTAAAAACTCCCTAGTCCCTACCTGCTTGGTTCCAGGGACTAAACATGGACTAGAGGTTATTAAATGACATGCTAAAAGACCATGTTACCCCTAGTAGTGAACTAATAGAGACAAGGTGCGATGCGTGGCAGGGGCAACTGTTGGGAAAAGTCCCAAAAAGACTCTCCCTCAGGGTCTTCTTTCTTTAGTCCCAAATGCCCACTTTTAGTCCCTAAAAGTCCATCCTGTTTGGTTTAGATGGGACTGACATTGAGTTTTTTTAGTCCCTCCACCAAAATGTCCCTGTAAACAAACACCCTCTAATAATGCCGCTGGAAAATTGATGCAATGCCACAGTTAAAAGCAAATTACATGTTTAACGAATTTTATTGTTAATATAATCTCTCTGTTAATATTAATCAATGCCACCGCTTGAGAAATGCTACTCTCTTGCTTTCTTTCCCATTTAGATAAGGTAGATGCTTCTTTTTGTTGGCTTCTGTGTCATTCACCGTTATTGACCACTAGTTGTTTCCTTTGCACCTCTGTGTAAACAGGGTTATCTACTTCACCTCGTTGCCATTGTGACCTTCTGTTGAACTGCACAAAACACTTTTGTTTTAAGAGTGTATTGTGCAGTTCAACCAAAATGTCACACTGACAATGTTGCTTGATTGCTTGATCTTAGTGGAACTGCACAAGAGGAGATCTTACTTCCTATCCGTGTTGGCACATTTGGTTCAGATCTTCTTCTTGTGAGTTCTTTGAATTCCGCGTCATGAGAGGTCAGTACTAGCCTTCTTTCACATGATTCTGCAGTGTGCTTTCATATGTTGTGCTACTTGTACGGTAATGTTGCTTGATTTTAGTGAACTGCACAAATGGAGACAAGACTTCCAATCTGTATGTGCACCGTAATATCCCATTGAGGTAAGATAAGGGTATTTCACAACTGTTGGCCTATATTTTGCCACTTTCATTAGAAAATTAATGTCATCGTTTAGTGCTATACTTGTGCAACCTAATTGACATGCCAAATCTTACATTGAAGGCGAAGCTTGTCTGTTATTGAACCAAGTGATGAAGGGGAAGAACAAGCGGAAGAAAAACAAAAATCAACTCTTGGTGCTGTATTGAAGCACTGGAACTGTGATGACACAAGTAATGATATACCTTTGCATCTTAATTTATTACTATGGCTGGAACGAGCAATTGTTTTGCCACTGATTTGATGCCACTCTTAATGTAATACATAATTATCTCGACTTGTGCAAACAGGGATCCTCTTTGAAGATACCATATATTTTAGTGGAACTGGACAAGAAGATGTTGGAAACATTAATCTAATCGAGGAATATATAGTAAGCATGGCCACCACAGTAGATAGCAACAGATGGTTCCGAAGAAGTGCTTCATCTGTATGCTCTACAAAATATAAGCCTCCTGACAAAGGTTGGTACTCGCCCACTGATTTCATCCATATGATTGAGCTTTGTCATCTCTATTGGTGTTGTGCTACTGTTTAGATGCTGTCATCAAAAAGTGGTATTGTGCTTGAGAAGTGCTTCATATGTGCTGTTTTAAATATTTCCTTTCCTTTTTTCGAGCAAACAGGGATGCTAGCATTTAGTTGTCCTCTTGTCTTTGCACAATAGGATCATCCTCCTCTGAAGAAGAATATGGAGTACATGAAGTGACTAGTTCCGATTATGCCAGGATGAAGAAGCCATGTCTATCTTCTCATCAGAAGGAGCAGTTGAAGGATGGTTACATTACCCCCCACAAGACCAAACTAACTTCAGCTCAGAAGGACTGACAAATCTCCATTTTCTTGCTCTGATGCGCGAGTACAATGTTGTTCTAGGATTCTTGCCGGTGAGTTCCATTTTTGTAAAAGTGTGCTCTACCTGGACCATGTAGGTGCCTGTTTAAACTGTCAATTCATAGTACAGTTTGCTTTATACTAATCACTTTTTTTGTATTTGTGCAAACAGGGGTGCTCAGCTTGATTTCAATGGGAACTGCACAAAATGTTCGTGAATACATCGAATCATTCATTTCCACCACAAGAAAGGAGGTGCCGATAAGTTCAAGGCGTTGCAACATATAAGGGCGAAATCATACAAGCTACGCGCGAATTTGGTTGATTTTGGTGGAACTGCACAAAAAGAACAGCTGGTTTATTTAGCACGAGGTGCCATGTCAATGTCCGAACTGATGGCAAACCCTGCCCATTCCACAATCGTAGGCATTTGATATTTTGGAGTGGGAAAACCTTGTGAAAATTTTGCTCATTGATTTTAGCAAGAAGACATGCGTTTGATATTTTTGAATGGGACGCCCATTGCTGTCAGCAGCGTCGATCCATTTTTTCTTTATTCTTTAGTTGTGAAGTAAATATTGGCTCTGACATGTGAATCGCTGAGATGCATAATCATCGATTGTTTTGAATGTTCTCTATGACATGTGAATCGCTGTGATTGCAATGTACGGGAACGCTAAAAAGCTGCTCAAACTCTTTGTACTCCTTCTATTCCTTTTTACTTCGCACATTGTCCGGTAGCATACAACTGAAGTGCTCAAGTTCTCTAGCAAATGACTGTATCTCATGAGCTTGCTCAACCACGGAGCGCTCTTCAATCATCCTGTAATCATAGAATTGCTCCATGATGTACAGCTCAGTGCCAGCAACCGGAGGGTAGCAGCGGTGGCCTTACTTGGACCCGTGCGGCGGCGACCTACCGTGTTCTACTCTTCCTCGTTCTCTGTGTGGCGCGGCCTCGTTTGCAGCGGGGCGGGGCCTCGGCGGAGCCGGCGATGTCCTCTGTCTCGTTGCCGGCGGGCGGCGCCTCGGCTGAGCGGGGGAAAATCCTCCCCCTCGTTGCCGGCAGGGTGGGGCCTCGGCGGAGCCGGCGGTGTCCTCTGCCTCGTTGTTGGCGCTGCGGGGCCTCGGCGGAGCAGGGCCTCGTTGACGCCAGCGAAGTGGGGACTCATCGGAGCCAGCATTGTCCTTTGCCTCGTCCTCGGTCTCGCCAAACAGCACCTCGGCCGCTTCATCGCCCTCTTTGTAGGAGGCCGTAGCCTCTGCCACCCGCATGCGGTACCGCCAGCGCTCGAGGCGGCCCTCACGGGCGGAGCGATACAAGTCGAGCAGCGCCTCCTGCTCCGCCCGCTCCGCGGCGATCTGCTCCTCCGCCTGCAGGTGCTCCTGGAGGAGATGGTGGTTGTAGGTGGTGTCGGCCTGTGCCTCCCGGAACTGCTCCTCATGCTTCTGCCTCACCGTGTCCATATATTGGGCATGGGCCTTGTCGATGGTCATGGTGCAATGCACCGGCGAGGATGGCGCGGGGGAGGGGCTTGGCGCCGGATCGTCGACTACCATGTTCTCCATTGGGATCCTCCTCCGGCTGCCTGCCGGCCAGCCAGTCGGCAGCAATGGCTGCCATCTCCTTGTGGTCCGTCGTCCGCCCGTCCCGAAGAGCGCTGGAGCGCGACGAAGCCATGGTGGGAAGTAGTGGTGTGGACAGGAGAATAGGAACGGATGCGGATGACTGCGGCTATGGCCAGCGCAGCAGTTTATATAGCAATGGTGGGCGGCGGAGGGACGGACGTGTGGCGCCAGAGTAGCCGCCTCGGCAACCCCGTATCATTAATGTGGGCGGCAGAAGGACGGACGGACGGCACTTGTGTCGTTTGAAGGCGGAGCAATCGCATGCACCGGGAAGCGGGGCGGGCGGCGCTGACCGTTTCGGGCGGAAAGCGCGTGCGGGCGAGGGAGGTGGTCTAGGTGGGCCAGGGCAGTCAGACTCGTGCTTGGCAGCGGGTCGGTCCAGTAGCCGGACATGCTGGCTCGCCAGCTACCTCGCCGAGCTGAGCGACGACAACCAGACGATGGACGTAGCTTCCGACCAGGAGCCGGCGCCACTGTCCAAGCCGGTTCATGCCGTGTTCACCATAGAGCAGGTGCGGCCGCACTTAGACGCCCTAATGGCGGAAGAGCTACCAGCGTAGGAGGACCTGTGCTGCAACCTCCGTCTCCTCAGCGAGCACCGGTGAACAAGCGAACGACAATGCCGTCGCAGACATGTGGCCCTATGATCCTGGCTTCCCGAATGAGCAGTGGGCGCTATATCAGACCATCCGTAGGGCCCGCGAGGCCCTCTCCGTCGTCCTTCGAGTTGTTGCGCTCGCAGTGGCGCCGCCGTCTCGCATTGTCAACATGGTCAACGGACATGAGGATGAGGAGATGACTTTACTTGGAGAGGATGACAGCAAGTGCCTCCTTATTAGTATATAAAACTATAAAAAAAATTGCTTCCTCCTGGTTTCCTGACATCACGGTCCCACACCATTGTGAACCTATGTAGTCAATAAACAAGAGAATTACACAAGAAGCGGCCGACAGCTGGGACCAAGCAGCTCAAGCAGTATTTGTGTTTTTGAGGTGTGAGCACTGCAGAGTTTTTCTTGAGCGATGTTTAGCCCAGATATTAATTTTTCTCCTCTGAACAACAACGAAAACATCGCTGCACCTATTAACTGGGCGGGCTGTGGCCCTACTAGCCCAGATATTAATTTTTTTTCAAGCTGAAAATGGCTAGCACAACTATACTTTTTTGAGGAATACCCAGGCAAGGTCAAGTTGTTATTCTCCGCCCCGCTGGGCTGCAAATATTTCCTAGGAGGGATGCATTAGGCTTAACAAGAAAATGGGCTTTAAGAAATAATAAATGGGATGTAATTATAAAAACTGGGCAGTAACTATAAAAAATGCACCAAACACGTAATTACTTTATAAAATATTATTTTTGGATATTGAAAATTTTAATTTTATTAATTGTTGCGTGCGCAATGTTTCGTTGGATTTTTACATAATATAAATTTATATTGAAATTGTATTTAATCTGACTAGAAATTTCCGTCTAAAAATATTTCGGATCCCATCAAAATGTGGGAAATTTTATTGAATTCTGTTTTGAACAGTTGGTTGAAATGGGCTGTACTTTTAACAAACTGTTAATGGGTTGTAGTAAATTCCATTAGAATTCAAAAAATAGCTACCCATTCTTACAAATCACAAATGGGCTATAAGTTCTCTGCCACACACTTGTGGCCTTACTAAGTTGACGCGTCCCCTCAAAAAAAAAAGAGTTGATGCGTATGCAAGGCTTTGTCAACTTATAGTCAACACACGGTTCTAACAGAAGTGGCTGTTGGATGTCCATCCAACGGATGCCGTGCTTCTTCTTCAATCTCGGATATTCTAGCTTCACCCGCCCAAAAAATGATTCCTCCCCCTGACATCTGGGGCGCACCGTTTCGGAAGATGATCTGTGGGCCTACTAAGTTGACGTGTACCAAGGGCTTTGTCAACTTAGTCAATATAAACGATTCTAGCTGCAGTTACCGTACGATGTCCATCCAACGGCCATAGTGCTTCTTCAACCTCTGGTCTTCTTGCTCCAGCCGCCCAAAGCAGCGCCGATCGTGCCGCATGCTCCTGCCTCCCATGGCCGGTTGTGCTGCCGCAGAGGCCTCACCGCCCCCTACTATTCCCACCGCTGGCCAGGCCCTGCGGCGACGGCAGCCTCGATCTCACACCGCAGCCGAACCTGTGAACCCTCGTACTCCTCTCAGCGCGGGCTTCCACTGCCGCGTCTTCCCCGGCTCCGCATCGTCCCCTTCCTAGGCCTCGCCGTCATCCACCGCCCTGGTGCTCTCGGCGTGGCGTGGTTAACGTGGTCAAGGAATGGCTTCCATCGGACGTAGACTGTACGTGGAGAGGCTGATAGCTGGGTCCACGATGGCAGCAAGGAAGTGCCTCCTTATTCCGCGGAAAATAATGATTCCTCCACCTGACAGCAGGGACCCACCGGATGGGCCACCGTATTTCGTGAAAAAAAACGTTTCCCCCCTGACTGATGGGACCCACCGGACGGGCCACCGTATTGCGCAAAAAAACGTTCTCCCCGCTGTCAGCTCGGACCCACCGGAAGTGCCTACTTAGTACGCAAAAAAATGAATACTCCCCTTGCTGGTTGGGACCCACCTTGGTGGGAGGCTGACTTGTGGGCCTACTAAGTTGACGGGGACGGAGTGCTTTGTCAACTTAGTCAATATGACCGATTCTAGCTCCAGTGACCATACTATGTCCATCCAATGGCCGTAGTGCTTCTTCAACCTCTGGTCTTGTTGCTCCAGCCGCTCAAAGCAGCGCCGGTCGTGCCGCATGCTCCTGCCTCCCGTGGCCGGCTGTGCTGCCGCGGAGGCCTCACCGCCCCCTACTATTGTTGGAAATATGCCCTAGAGGCAATAATAAAAGGTTATTATTATATTTCTTTGTTCATGGTAATTGTCTATTATTCATGCTATAATTGTATTGTCCGGAAATCGTGATACATGTGTGAATATATAGACCACAACGTGTCCCTAGTAAGCCTCTAGTTGACTAGCTCGTTGATCAACAGATAGTCATGGTTTCCTGACTATGGACATTGGATGTCATTTATAACGGGATCACATCATTAGGAGAATGATGTGATGGACAAGACCCAATCCTAAGCATAGCATAAAAGATCGTGTAGTTTCGTTTGCTAGAGCTTTTCCAATGTCAAGTATCTTTTCCTTAGACCATGAGATCGTGCAACTCCCGGATACCGTAGGAGTGCTTTGGGTGTGCCAAACGTCACAACGTAACTGGGTGACTATAAAGGTGCACTACGGGTATCTCCGAAAGTGTCTGTTGGGTTGGCACGGATCGAGACTGGGATTTGTCACTCCGTATGACGAAGAGGTATCTCTGGGCCCACTCGGTAATGCATCATCATAATGAGCTCAATGTGACTAAGGCGTTAGTCACAGGATCATGCATTGCGGTACGAGTAAAGAGACTTGCCGGTAACGAGATTGAACAAGGTATTGGGATACCGACGATCGAATCTCGGGCAAGTAACATACCGATTGACAAAGGGAATTGCATACGGGATTGATTGAATCCTCGACACTGTGGTTCATCCGATGAGATCATCGTGGAACATGTGGGAGCCAACATGGGTATCCAGATCCCGCTGTTGGTTATTGACCGGAGAGGCGTCTCGGTCATGTGTGCATGTCTCCCGAACCCGTAGGGTCTACACACTTAAGGTTCGGTGACGCTAGGGTTGTAGAGATATGTGTATGCGGAAACCCGAAAGTTGTTCGGAGTCCTGGATGAGATCCCGGACGTCACGAGAGGTTCCGGAATGGTCCGGAGGTGAAGAATTATATATAGGAAGTCAAGTTTCGGCCACCGGGAAAGTTTCGGGGGTTACCGGTATTGTACCGGGACCACCGGAAGGGTCCCGGGGGTCCACCGGGTGGGGCCACCTATCCCGGAGGACCCCATGGGCTGAAAGTGGAAGGGAACCAGCCCCTAGTGGGCTGGGCGCCCCCCATGGGCCTCCCCCCATGCGCCTAGGGTTGGGAACCCTAGGGTGGGGGGGCTTTCCCCTTGCCTTGGGGGGCAAGGCACCCCCTTCCCCCCTTTGGCCGCCGCCCCCCACTCTAGATGGGATCTGGCCGGCGCCCCCCCCCCTCCCAGGGGGCCTATATAAAGGGGGGAGGGAGGGCAGCAACCAACAGCTTTGGGCGCCTCCCTCCTCCCCTGCAACACCTCTCTCTCTCTCGTAGAAGCTCGGCGAAGCCCTGCCGGAGACCCGCTACATCCACCACCACGCCGTCGTGCTGTTGGATCTCCATCAACCTCTCCTTCCCCCTTGCTGGATCAAGAAGGAGGAGACGTCGCTGCACCGTACGTGTGTTGAACGCGGAGGTGCCGTCCGTTCGGCACTCGGTCATCGGTGATTTGGATCACGACGAGTACGACTCCGTCATCCACGTTCATTGGAACGCTTCCGCTCGCGATCTACAAGGGTATGTAGATGCACTCCCTTCCCCTGGTTGCTAGTACACTCCATAGATGCATCTTGGTGAGCGTAGGAAAATTTTAAAATTATGCTACGAATCCCAACAGTGGCATCATGAGCCAGGCCTATGCGTAGTTACTATGCACGAGTAGAACACAAAGCAGTTGTGGGCGTTGAGTTTGCCAATTCTTCTTGCCGCTACTAGTCTTTTCTTGTTTTGGCGGCATTGTAGGATGAAGCGGCCCGGACCGACCTTACACGTACGCTTACGTGAGACAGGTTCCACCGATTGACATGCACTAGTTGCATAAGGTGGCTAGCGGGTGTCTGTCTCTCCTACTTTAGTCGGAACGGATTCGATGAAAAGGGTCCTTATGAAGGGTAAATAGAAATTGGCAAATCGCGTTGTGGTCATACGTAGGTAAGAAAACGTTCTTGCTAGAAACCTACAAACCACGTAAAAACTTGCAACAACAATTAGAGGACGTCTAACTTGTTTTTGTAGCAAGTGCTATGTGATGTGATATGGCCAGAAGATGTGATGAAAGATATATGTGATGTATGAGATTGATCATATTCTTGTAATAGGAATCAGGACTTGCATGTCGATGAGTATGACAACCGGCAGGAGCCATAGGAGTTGTCTTTATTATTTTGTATGACCTGTGTGTCATTGAATAACGCCATGTAATTTACTTTACTTTGTTGCTAAACGCGTTAGCCATAGAAGTAGAAGTAATCGTTGGCGTGACGACTTCATGAAGACACAATGATGGAGATCATGATGATGGAGATCATGGTGTCATGCCGGTGACGAAGATGATCATGGTGCCCCGAAGATGGAGATCAAAGGAGCATAATGATATTGGCCATATCATGTCACTATTTGATTGCATGTGATGTTTATCATGTTTTTGCATCTTATTTGCTTAGAACGACGGTAGTAAGTAAGATGATCCCTTATAATAATTTCAAGAAAGTGTTCACCCTAACTGTGCACCATTGCGAAGGTTCGTTGTTTCGAAGCACCACGTGATGATCGGGTGTGATAGATTCTAACGTTCGAATACAACGGGTGTTGACGAGCCTAGCATGTACAGACATGGCCTCGGAACACACGCAATACACTTAGGTTGACTTGACGAGCCTAGCATGTACAGACATGGCCTCGGAACACGGAGGACCGAAAGGTCGAGCATGAGTCGTATAGAAGATACGATCAACATGGAGATGTTCACCGATCTTGACTAGTCCGTCTCACGTGATGATCGGACACGGCCTAGTTAACTCGGATCATGTTTCACTTAGATGACTAGAGGGATGTCTATCTGAGTGGGAGTTCATTAAATAATTTGATTAGATGAACTTAATTATCATGAACTTAGTCTAAAATCTTTACACTATGTATTGTAGATCAAATGGCCAACGTTGTCCTCAATTTCAACGCGTTCCTAGAGAAAACCAAGCTGAAAGATGATGGCAGCAACTATACGGACTGGGTCCGGAACCTGAGGAATCATCCTCATAGTAGCCATGAAAGATTATGTCTTAGAAGCACCGCTAGGTGATGCACCAATCCCACAAAACCAAGACGTTATGAATGCTTGGCAGCAGCGTGCTGATGATTACTCCCTCGTTCAGTGCGGCATGCTTTACAGCCTAAAACCGGGTCTCCAAAAGCGTTTTGAGAAACATGGAGCATATGAGATGTTCGAGGAGCTGAAATTGGTTTTCCAAGCTCATGCCCGGGTCGAGAGATATGATGTCTCCGACAAGTTCTTCAGCTGTAAAATGGAGGAGAACAGTTCTGTTAGTGAGCACATACTCAGAATGTCTGGGTTGCATAACCGCTTGTCTCAGCTGGGAGTTAATCTCCCGGATGACGCGGTCATTGACAGAATCCTCCAGTCGCTTCCACCAAGCTACAAGAGCTTTGTGATGAACTACAATATGCAGGGGATGGAAAAGACCATTCCTGAGGTATATTCAATGCTGAAATTAGCTGAGGTAGAGATCAGAAAAGAACATCAAGTGTTGATGGTGAATAAAACCATTAAGTTCAAGAAGGGCAAGGGTAAGAAGAACTTCAAGAAGGACGGCAAGGGAGTTGCCGCGCCCGGTAAACCAGTTGCTGGGAAGAAGTCAAAGAATGGACCCAAGCCCGAGACTGAGTGCTTTTATTGCAAGGGAAGTGGTCACTGGAAGCGGAACTGCCCCAAATACTTAGCGGACAAGAAGAAGGCCGGCAACACCAAAGGTATATGTGATATACATGTAATTGATGTGTACCTTACCAGTACTCGTAGTAGCTCCTGGTTATTTGATACCGGTGCGGTTGCTCATATTTGTAACTCAAAACAGGAACTACGGAATAAACGGGGACTGGCGAAGGACGAGGTGACGATGCGCGTCGGGAATGGTTCCAAGGTCGATGTGATCGCCGTCGGCACGCTACCTCTGCATCTACCCACGGGATTAGTTTTAAACCTCAATAATTGTTATTTAGTGCCGGTTTTGAGCATGAACATTGTATCTGGATCTCGTTTAATTCGAGATGGCTACTCATTTAAATCCGAGAATAATGGTTGTTCTATTTATTTGAGAGATATGTTTTATGGTCATGCCCCGCTGGTCAATGGTTTATTTTTGATGAATCTCGAACGTGATGTTACACATGTTCATAGTGTGAATACCAAAAGATGTAAAGTTGATAACGATAGTCCCACATACTTGTGGCACTGCCGCCTTGGTCACATTGGTGTCAAGCGCATGAAGAAGCTCCATGCAGATGGACTTTTGGAGTCTCTTGATTACGAATCATTTGACACGTGCGAACCATGCCTCATGGGTAAGATGACCAAGACTCCGTTCTCCAGAACAATGGAGCGAGCAACCAACTTATTGGAAATCATACATACCGATGTGTGTGGTCCAATGAGTGTTGAGGCTCGCGGAGGATATCGTTATGTTCTCACTCTCACTGATGACTTAAGTAGATATGGGTATATTTACCTAATGAAACACAAGTCTGAAACCCTTGAAAAGTTCAAGGAATTTCAGAGTGAGGTTGAGAATCAACGTGACAGAAAAATAAAGTTCTTACGATCAGATCATGGAGGAGAATATTTGAGTCACGAATTTGGTGCACACTTAAGGAAATGTGGAATCGTTTCACAACTCCCGCCGCCTGGAACACCTCAGCGAAATGGTGTGTCCGAACGTCGTAATCGCACTCTATTGGATATGGTGCGATCTATGATGTCTCTTACCGATTTACCGCTCTCATTTTGGGGCTATGCTTTAGAGACTGCCGCATTCACTTTAAATAGGGCTCCGTCGAAATCCATTGAGACGACACCGTATGAATTATGGTTTGGGAAGAAACCTAAGCTGTCGTTTCTAAAAGTTTGGGGATGCGATGCTTATGTCAAGAAACTTCAACCTGAAAAGCTCGAACCCAAGTCGGAAAAATGCGTCTTCATAGGATACCCTAAGGAAACTATTGGGTATACCTTCTACCTCAGATCCGAAGGCAAGATCTTCGTTGCCAAGAACGGGTCCTTTCTGGAGAAGGAGTTTCTCTCGAAAGAATTGAGTGGGAGGAAAGTGGAACTTGATGAGGTGATAGTCACCCCTTCCGAACCGGAAAGTAGCGCAGTGCGGGAAAATGTTCCTGTGGTGCCTACACCGACTGGGGAGGAAGTTAATGATGATGATCATGAAGCTTCAGATCAAGTTACTGAACTTCGTAGGTCCACAAGGACACGTTCCGCACCAGAGTGGTACGGCAACCCTGTCCTGGAAATCATGTTGTTAGACAACGGTGAACCTTCGAACTATGAAGAAGCGATGGCGGGCCCGGATTCCGACAAATGGCTAGAAGCCATGAAATCCGAGATAGGATCCATGTATGAAAACGAAGTATGGACTTTGACTGACTTGCCCGATAATCGGCGAGCCATAGAAAACAAATGGATCTTTAAGAAGAAGACGGACGCGGATGGTAATGTGACCATCTACAAAGCTCGACTTGTCGCTAAGGGTTATCGACAAGTTCAAGGGGTTGACTACGATGAGACTTTCTCACCCGTAGCGAAGCTGAAGTCCGTCCGAATCATGTTAGCAATTTCCGCATACTATGATTATGAGATATGGCAGATGGACGTCAAAACGGCATTCCTTAGCGGCTTCCTTAAGGAAGAGTTGTATATGATGCAGCCGGAAGGTTTTGTCAATCCTAAGAATGCTAACAAAGTATGCAAGCTCCAGCGCTCAATTTATGGGCTGGTGCAAGCATCTCGGAGTTGGAACATTCGCTTTGATGAGATGATCAAAGCGTTTGGGTTTACACAGACTTATGGAGAAGCCTGTGTTTACAAGAAAGTGAGTGGGAGCTCTGTAGCATTTCTCTTATTATATGTGGATGACATATTATTGATGGGAAATGATATAGAATTCTTGGAAAGTATAAAGGCCTATTTGAATAAGTGTTTTTCAATGAAGGACCTTGGAGAAGCTGCTTATATATTAGGCATCAAGATCTATAGAGATAGATCAAGACGCCTCATTGGTCTTTCACAGAGTACATACCTTGACAAGATATTGAAGAAGTTCAGTATGGATCAGTCCAAGAAGGGGTTCTTGCCTGTATTGCAAGGTGTGCAGTTGAGCACGGCTCAATGCCCGACCACGGCAGAAGATAGAGAAAAGATGAGTGTCATCCCCTATGCCTCGGCCATAGGGTCTATTATGTATGCCATGCTGTGTACCAGACCTGATGTAAACCTTGCCGTAAGTTTGGTAGGAAGGTACCAAAGTGCATGGAACACTGGACAGCGGTCAAGAATATCCTGAAGTACCTGAAAAGGACTAAGGATATGTTTCTCGTTTATGGAGGTGACGAAGAGCTCGTCGTAAAGGGTTACGTCGACGCTAGCTTCGACACAGATCTGGATGACTCGAAGTCACAAACCGGATACGTGTATATTTTGAATGGAGGAGTAGTAAGCTGGTGCAGTTGCAAGCAAAGCGTCGTGGCGGGATCTACATGTGAAGCGGAGTACATGGCAGCCTCGGAGGCAGCACAGGAAGCAGTCTGGATGAAGGAGTTCATTACCGACCTAGGGGTGATTCCCAATGCGTCGGGCCCGATGACTCTCTTCTGTGACAACACTGGAGCCATTGCCCTTGCGAAGGAGCCCAGGTTTCACAGGAAGACCAGGCATATCAAGCGTCGCTTCAACTCCATTGGTGAAAGTGTTCAAAATGGAGACATAGATATTTGTAAAGTACATACGGACCTGAATGTAGCAGATCCGTTGACTAAACCTCTCCCTAGGGCAAAACATGATCAACACCAGGACGCAATGGGTGTTCGATTCATCACAATGTAACTAGATTATTGACTCTAGTGCAAGTGGGAGACTGTTGGAAATATGCCCTAGAGGCAATAATAAATGGTTATTATTATATTTCTTTGTTCATGGTAATTGTCTATTATTCATGCTATAATTGTATTGTCCGGAAATCGTGATACATGTGTGAATATATAGACCCTCCTCGCCAGTCTCCGTGGGGATTTGCTTCCCCGTGTGTCTGGTGGTAGAGGTTTCGCCCTCTGGCGCCCCCTTGACAACGTCCGGAGCCTCTCCTCGGCCTGGAGTGGTCCTTCGGGACAACACCTCGGTGTCGTCCATGGCCTTGGGAGAGTGAGCAGTCGGCGGTGACATGCTGGCCATCTCCTTGGAGTCCAGCGAACCTCCTGACGAGGATCGCTGGGAGCTGGCGTGGGCCGGACTGAAATAACACAATTAGCCATGTCAATACAATAAGGAGAATAGGTTGGAGATATGGACACTCATGAATCATAGCACTTATGATGCGGCCTGAGGCTTAGCACGGGGGCGGCGCTCCGGGCTATTGTCGACATCCCATACGGAGTTATCCGCAAGGGAGCCCTTCCTATTCTTGGGCGTCCCCACCACCAGATTCGTGGAGGCAGCCCTCTTCTCCCTCCCCTCATCGCGGGGAGGTATCTCCTCCTCCTCCTCCTCCTCCTAGTCGTCGTCCTCAGGGACGGAGGAACGGGTCTCTTCGTCTTCGGACGTTATGTCCGAAGTGCCCTTACGACGGGGGCCACCTTTGGCCCCCTTGGCCTTCTTCTCCGGCGCCTAATAGGGCGCCGGCAGCAGCATCTTCGTTAAATGCGGGATGATTGGTTCTTCAAGCAGCGGAGCCGGACACTGGATCCGCTTTGCCCTCTCCATCCAGTCCTGAAGAAGGAATGATGATAAAAGCTCGGACATCATCCTTGAAACAAGCAATTAGGGGATGTGTTAAAAATAACATACCTCACTGGCGAGGTGGTTAATGTCGTGCCCGCGATCTGAATCTGTGGCCGGCGGTTTCTCGTTGCCCTTAAAGACAACTTCCAGGCACCTTCGTGAGTGGTTTCGAAGAGCCTCTTCCAGGTATGGTGCTTCTTCTGATTGAACTTCCATAGAGGGCGGCTTCGGCTTTGGGACGGGAGAATCCGGCGAACTAGCATCACCTGGAATACATCGACAAGTTTGACATCCTTGTCCACCATGCTTTGAACGCGCGTCTGCGGCGCTGTCAGCTCATCTGGCGAGTACCAGTTCGGGCTCTTCTCGACCCAGGAGGTAAGTCGCATGGGAGCGCCAGAGTTGAATTCGGCAGCCGCGGCCCAAGTGGCGCCGCGGGGTTCTGTAATATAGAACCATTGTTTCTGCCATTGCTTTACCGTCTCCACCAAAGTGCCTTTTGGCCAGGAGACGTTGGCCAGCTTGCTCACCATGGCGCCCCCGTACTCCGCGTGCTGGCTATCCACCACTTTTGGCTTCACATTGAAGACCTTAAGCCACAACCCGAAGTGGGGTTGGATGCGGAGGAAGGCCTCACACATGACGATGAACGCCGAGATGTTGAGGAAGGAGTTCGGGGCCAGATCATGGAAATCTAGGCCGTAATAATACATTAGACCGCGGACGAAGGGGCGAAGTGGAAACCCCGGTCAACAGACGAAGTGAGGGAGGAAAACTACTCTCTCAGTTGGCTTCGGGGTGGGGACGATTTTCCCCTGGGCCGGAAGGCGGTGGGCGATTTCCTTCGCCAAGTACCCGGCCGCCCGAAGCTCGGCAATGTCATTCTCCTTGACGGAGGAGACCATCCATTTGCCTTGACCTCTGGATCAGGACATGGTCGGATGCTTTCCGGAGATGGAGAAAGATGGGGACTTGGGCGCTGGAGCTCAGGGATGGAAGGGCAGAGGAAGGAGAAGGCGTGAGTAGACAAGGGCGAATTCTTATCCCCTTATAAAGGGTCGCGGATATCAAGCGCCCCCTGACTCGCCTTAAAAGTCGCCTATTCCCAGGGCCATGTAAACGGAACGGCTGGGTTACCCATACCCGTATTGATGAGAATCCCGCAATAAGGGGACACGATCTCTGCTTCGACACGACGTGCCAATGGCAACCACGTCTCGAAACGTGGAACGGCAGACACAAAACGGTTCAAAATTATGACCGGGCGGACGTGATGTCATGTTGTAAAAAGTTGTCAGCGGATTAGACTCGTGGAGTATTATATTCTCTCTGCGGTTGTGTGTGGTGTGTGCTACAGGTCTGGATACAATCATCACGTCTAGAGACTATCTTGGAGTTCGGAAAGGGGAATCCGCCTTGCAATGCCGAATACAAATCTGCGCGCCGGACTCCTCGTCATTGAAGCCAGGTTTAGGGGCTATTGAGGGAGTCCTGGACTAAGGGGTCCTCGGGCGTCCGGCCTGTTAGCCATGGGCCGGACTGATGGGCTGTGAAGATACGAAGACCGAAGGCTGCACCCGTGTCCGGATAGGACTCTCCTTGGCGTGGAAGGGAAGCTTGGCGATCACATATGTAGATTCCTTTCTTTGTAACCGACCTTTTGTAACCCTAGATTCTCCCGGTCTCTATATAAACCGGAGGACTTAGTCCGGAAAGAAGGACTCATTACCATAGTCATACAGGCTAGACTTCTAGGGTTTAGCCATTACGATCTCGTGGTAGATCAACTCTTGTAATACTCATATCCATCAAGATCAATCAAGCAGGAAGTAGGGTATTACCTCCATAGAGAGGGCCCGAACCTGGGTAAACATCGTGTCCCCTGTCTCCTGTTAGCATCGACCTTAGACGCACAGTTCGGGACTCCTTACCTGAGATCCGCCGGTTTTGACACCGACACAGAGTCCCAACAACCACTGACACGCGAGGAGGAGGATCTCGTCACCCACGAGCACCACCCGGAACACGCCTAATCCCACCTACCCAGAGCAAGAGCTCCGACCTGCCCTTAGTCCAAACCGGTCCACCTGAGCGCGAGCCCCAGATCCGAAGCCGCCATAATCGCACGAGTAGCCGGTGCCACCATTGGCACTAAGCCCACCCCACGCTTCGTCATCTCTTCACGAGGAGAAGGGGAACCACCACCACGCCCCTGGGCCACCAGCAGATACCAGGCAACCACCACTGCACCACCACATGAACCACCACGACGCCCCTGCGCCACCAGCAAAGACCAGGTAGCCACCACTGCACCATTGGCCACCGACATGGAGCACAAAGTCACAAAGAAGAAAGACATCCGCCAAGGAGTCGCAAGTGTCATTGTCATCATCGGTTGCCTTGAACGGACGACTCTGACTTCACCATAGAGCTCCATAATTGAAGCCAACCTGCAAACAGCTGTAGAAACCACGATGGCACATACCAATGAATGGCCCCATGCGCAAGCAACCGACAACTCTGACTTTGATGACCGTTCCCTCCACAAGCAACCATCGAGTGACTATCATTGTCACCACCTGGAATCTCCAACACAGCTCAGACTCAAAACTATCAACCAACCACAAAAGAGCACCTCGAACATGCCCGGAAGAACCGGCTACCGAAGCCCATGCCGCGACCCAAGCTCCTATCGATGCTATCATCGTTGTCAAACAGAAACTAGCGCCCCGCCTCACCAAACCATGCAGCGAGGATTCCACCAATCTACGGCGAAGATGTTGCCATCTACCAGTCTCCCGTTCATAGCCGGCTCCAAGACGATGCCCCCAAGGAGGAGAAAGATGCGAAGACGCCTTCATCGCCCGATCTAGTGGATCCGAAGTTTCCCTCCGGAGCTAAAGCCATGGGGAGAAGGAGGAGCACACCTCCACGACGACGCTTCCAAGAAAGATCACTGCACCAGCAAGCGCCACCGTCGACGGCTTCGAAGAAGACCGGAGCAAGGATTGAAGGAAATATGCCCAAGAGGCAATAGTAAAGTTGTTATTTATATTTCCTTATATCATGATAAAAGTTTATTATTCATGTTAGAATTGTATTAACCGGAAACTTAGTACATGTGTGAATACATAGACAAAACAGAGTGTCACTAGTATGCCTCTACTTGACTAGCTCGTTGATCAAAGATGGTTAAGTTTCTTAACCATAGACATGAGTTGTCATTTGATGAACGGGATCACATCATTAGAGAATGATGTGACTGACTTGACCCATCCGTTTGCTTAGCACTATGATCGTTTAGTTTATTGCTATTGCTTTCTTCGTAACTTATACATGTTCCTATGACTATGAGATTATGCAACTCCCGAATACCAGAGGAACACTTAGTGTTCTATCAAATGTCACAACGTAACTAGGTGATTATAAAGATGCTCTACAGGTGTCTCCGATGGTGTTTGTTGAGTTGGCATAGATCGAGATTCAAATTTGTCACTCCGATTGTCAGAGAGGTATCTCTGGGCCCTCTCGGTAATGCACATCACTATAAGCCTTGCAAGCAATGTGACTAATGACTTAGTTATGGGATGATGCATTACGGAACGAGTAAAGAGACTTGCCGGTAACGAGATTGAACTAGGTATTGAGATACCGACGATCGAATCTCGGGCAAGTAACATACCGATGACAAAGGGAACAACGTATGTTGTTATGAAGTTTGACCGATAAAGATCTTCGTAGAATATGTAGGAACCAATATGAGCATCCAGGTTCCGCTATTGGTTATTAACCGGAGATGAGTCTCGGTCATGTCTACATAGTTCTCGAACCCGTAGGGTCCGCACGCTTAACGTTCAATGACGATCAGTATTATGAGTTTATGTGTTTTGATGTACCGAAGGTTGTTAGGAGTCCCGGATATGATCACAGACATGACGAGGAGTCTCGAAATGGTCGAGACATAAAGATCGATATATTGGAAGGCTATGTTTGGACAACGGAATGGTTCCGGGTGAGTTCGGGCATTTACCGGAGTATCGGGGGGTTACCGGAACCCCTCGGGTAGTCAATGGGCCTTATTGGGCCTTAGTGGGAGAGAGGAGGAGGCGGCCAGGTGGAGGGCGCCCCCCCCCCCCAAGCCCAATCCATATTGGGTGGGGGGCCAGCCCCCCCCCCTTTCCTTCTCTCCTTCTCCCTCTTCCTTCTTCTCCTATTCCATTTAGGGAAGGGGGGGAAACCTAGTCCCACAGGGAGTAGGACTCCCCCTTGGGCGCGCCATAGAGAGGGCCGGCCCTCCCCTCCTCCACTCCTTTATATACGGGGGAGGGGGCACCCCATAGACACACAAGTTGATTGTTTAGCCGTGTGCGGTGCCCCCCTCTACAGATTTCCACCCCGGTCATATCGTTGTAGTGCTTAGGCGAAGCCCTACGTCGGTAACTTCATCATCACCGTCATCACGCCGTCGTGCTGACGAAACTCTCCCTCGACCTCAGCTGGATCTGGAGTTCGTGGGACGTCACCGAGCTGAACGTGTGCAGATCGCGGAGGTGTCGTACCTTCGGTTCTAGGATCATGAAGACGTACGACTACATCAACCGCGTTGTCATAACGCTTCCGCTTTCGGTCCACGAGGGTACGTGGACAACACTCTCCCCTCTCGTTGCTATGCATCACCTAGAAATATCTTGCGTGATCGTGGAATTTTTTAGAAATTACTGCGTTCCCCAACAAGGATTTCTCCCTGATCACCTGCAGCCACCGACTGCTGTGCATCAACCACCAACTGTCGAGATCGACCTCACTCTAGCCACATGATTCCACGATCTACAGCGACCAGACACGCAACACCCCCCCCCCCATCGTAGCCACCGTCGACCCACCGCAACCACCAATGCCGCATCGGGAAGCGCAGCACCCAGACCGAAGAACTAGCTCACACCAGATCCAGATCAGAGTCACACGAGCAGAGCAGCAGAGTATATGAGCAGCTCCTCCACCCACATCGCACCTCACGCTCCAGAGCAACACAGCCACCACGCCTAGCAGAATGCTGCGCATGCCGCACGCCTCCAACTGACGCGCCAGGCCGTCGATCGGCACCCCACATGCCCATCCTGAACCAAGCGCCGCCGCGCGCATCCACGCCATCCACGCCTAGGCCACGCCAGGAGCCCGGACCGAGGCCGCCACCCTGGTGGCCCATCCGTCGCTCGCCGCTGCAAGCTCCCCCACACGAGCGACGCCACGGGAAGAAGAGGACCCACCGCCGATGGATCCGCGCTGGCTTCGCCCTGCAGATCCCACCGGCGACACGGAGGGGAGGGGAGTGAGGAGGGGGTGCGGTGGAAGTAGGCTTGAGCCGTCGCGCGTGTCGTCCCGGGGACGAAGCGACGTGAGCGGAGAGAAATCATAGAATATTCCTCGACGGTTTTGAGGTCAAAAAAGAAGAAGAAATTAGTTACCGCGTAGCGCACCATACAATTGTCTTTGTCCGTCAAAGGCAAAGGCAGGCGTTATCTTTATTGGCGCCGAGCCCTAGCTTGCTCTTTGCGCCGGTACCCAGCTCTCTCTCTCTCTCTCTCTCTCTCTCTCTCGCACGGACGAAGGTAGAAGAAAGAGGAGACACATGACACGGTGGTGGTTTTCGGCGCACAAACGCCATTGCCGCACATACGGCATATTCCGGCGCACGACCGCCATGGCTCGGCAACAAACTGACGCCCACCCAGAGGAGCTCTCTCTCCTGCCGACCGGGCGCACACCACAGTCCCGGCGGAGACCACACTCATCTTCTGGCACTCCTAGGCTCGGCTCATTACTACGCACCTCGATCAGTACATCAGGGAGCCTTTTATACCCGACTGCACACACACCTAGCTAGCTACCACATGGCGGCCACCACGCACGCACGCACACCGGCCACTAACCAGCTAAGTACCAGCAACTGACTCCTACATGCATGCAAGTATAACACCCATGCATCATCCCCTCAACGGCAACGACCCAGCCGAGCATGTGATGTGTCCCAACTAACTACTTGCATGCATCTAGCAAACCTGGCCGGTACACTTGCCAACAGCCCTGCTCTACGCGACAAACTGAGTGCACACACACCACACGCGACACACATACAGGTGACCACGGCAAGTCGTGGTTTATATCTAACAACCTTTTCTTCTTAACATGCAAATACTTTTCTATTTTATTTTTGAAAATTACCGTCTAGCTCACCATCCGTCGAGCAATAGTTCTTTGTGCATAGCCCTTTGTAGCATGCAGATAGTTCTTAACTTTATTCGTGAAAATTACCGTAGAACTATTGCTCGAATGTTTCGCAGTCAAAAGAAGAAGAAATGAAACACTGCCAGTATATTTCCCGTCTTTTGATTGAATGCAAGGCAGGTCCATCCTCCTCCGCTTGTACGCCCGGAATGGAATCGGGGAGGGAAAGGAGGGGAGAAGAACCAATCGGCCGGAGATGATGAAATCGAATCGCGTCCCCTCACATCATACCATACCATACGCACCAGAGACACAACATCTCAACAACAAGAAGCTCCCACATTGATACTGCACCAGACAATTGCCTGGATCGTCAGGCAATGGCAGCTGTTATCTAGCTGGCCTAATTGCCGGTAACGGGATTTTGAATGAAGTATGTGTGTGATAAGTGTTCAACTCATCAGCCATGAACAGATAAAAGTCTAGCCTTATCGGTCATAAGACAAAGCTCCGAACTCGTTTGTCACCGACTGTAAGGAAGACTTGATGAAAATACGTCCTTAATTGGAGTCTCGTTAGTATTGTTTGAAAATCATGGACGGCGGCAATCAAACTATGGACGACGGTGCACTCATGCTTTGGCCTGGCTTTGCTAGTAAAAAGGATTCTAGCATTTGGGTGGCCGACATGCATGATCGTACACGATAAAAATATGAAAAACAGAAAAGAGACAGAGACGATAAATCGATCGATCGTGCCTACTGCATAGCTTCTATATATGCTGTACACACAACACAATAAAAAGAGAGAGATGCCACAGTACTAACGGCAATGCCGCGCATCTGTTCCGTCGCCAGCAACTCGGAAACTAAAAGAACAACAGAGGAGAGGAGAGGAGACTCTTTGGTTAATTTACATCGATCAGCAGCAGCACGTACGCACGCACTCGAGAGTGCCTATTTATGCCTTCCCCTGCCCTCATACACCATACGCACAGTGAGTCAGTCTACTGCCTCTTCAACAACGAGAAGCTCCACCTCGTTCAGCGCTCATGCCATGGTCGGCAAGGACGATGACAATCGAACTCCCCGGCGACGACGAGGAGCCAGCCAACATGGACATTGTTGAAATTTGGGATGGGCTTTAGGCCCATATAGCAAATTCTGAAAAATCTCTAAGGGCCCATGTGGGTTTATTGGCATTAGGTGGAGGTGGGAAGTTTAGTCCCACCCCGAAAGTGGAAGAGGAGTTGGACCTCTTTATAAGGGATGTTCTTTCACATCTGCTCCACGCGCACGCCCACCGTCGTTCCTCTCCGCCGCGTACACTCCCCATCTCTCCGGTTGGAGAGAAGCGAATAGGTTTTTGGGAAGCGACTACTCGTTGTTCGTCGCCGGGGCTTCTGTCTGGCCTACTGGAGGGTATAACACGTTTATCCCGCTCTTGTTTATTTTCGTATTAGCAGTACTGGCAGTATGTGTAGATTTGTCTACTGTTTGCTTAGTACGTGCATGTTTAGATCAGAACCAGTATGTCGTCAATTTAGTCAATGCCATGCTTGTGATTTATCCATGGATTAAATTAGTCGAAAAATTGCCTATTTACTCAGCAATCCAAAAACCTGTTATGTGTAGGAATTTTTGGCAAGTGGCTTTGCCGCTGCACTGAAACCGGATAAGTTTACCGGTACGTATTTTAAGCGTTGGTAGAGTAAGACCACTTTATGGCTCACGGCTATGTACGTGTTCGGGGTCACCGGTGTCTCCACGGGAACGATTGCTCCTGAACAGGAGAAGGCGTTCAGGGAGGCCATCGTTGTGTTTCTCGGAGCAGTTCTTAGCGTGATCGGAGATAAACTGGTCGACGCATATTTACATGTGCATGTCGCCAAGGACTTGTGGGAGGCACTCGAATCTAAGTTCGGGGCCGCCGATGCCGGGAGCGAGATGTATATTATGGAGCAGTTCCACGATTACAAGATGGTTGAAAACCGTCCTGTATTGGAGCAGGCTCATGAGATAATATGCATTGTTAAGGAGCTTGAGCTTCTTAAGTGCGATTTACTGAGCAAGTTTGTCGCGGGCTGCATAATCGCTAAGCTCCCTAATTTCTGGAGGAATTTTGCCACCACTCTGAAACATCAGAGGCGTGAATTCTCTGTGGAGGATGTCATTGGCCATCTGAGTGTTGAGCAGAATTCGAGGGCAAAGGACTCGCACGGAAAAGGGGCCAAAGGGAATTCTGTCGCCAACATGGTGAACCAGAGGAACTTCAACTCCCACAAGCCCAAGGAAAAGAACGGTGTCCAACACAATATCGACTTCAAGAAGAAGGGTAAGAAGACCTTCAAGAAGAAAAAGAAGGATGAGGGCTGCTTTACTTGTGGTTCGGTTGAACATTGGGCCAACAAGTGCCCAAACAAGTACAAGAAGCCAGGACAGGACTCCAAGTCTGTCAACATGATTGTGGGCAACAATGAGAATGGTGCATCTGGGTACGGTAATTTATTTATTGTTTTTTCAGTGTTTCAGCCCACCGATTGGTGGGTGGACACAGGTGCAGGTGTTCATGTGTGTGCTGACATTTCATTGTTTTCTTCTTACCAGGTCACAGGCCACGGGTCCGTATTGATGGGGAATGGCGCGAGTGCTTCTGTTCATGGTGTTGGCACGGTCGATCTGAAGTTTACTTCGGGAAGGATCGTGCAGCTGAAGAATCTGCAGCATGTCCCCGTCATCAAGAAGAACCTCGTTAGTGGCTCCCTTCTATGTAGAGAAGGGTTTAAGTTGGTTTTCGAGTCTAATAAATTAGTTGTTACGAAATATGGACTCTTTGTTGGAAAGGGTTATGAGAGCGGAGGGATGTTCCGCCTTTCCCTCGCAGATTTTTATAATAAAGTCGTGAACCATATTCATTTGAATGTTAATGAATCTGAAGTTTGGCATTCAAGTCTTTGTCACATTAGTTTCGGTGTTATGACATAGCTAGCTAAGTTGGATTTAATCCCGAGTTTCACTTTAGCCAAAGGTTCTAAGTGCCTTTCATGTGTGCAAGCTAAGCAACCTCGCAAGCCTCATAAGGCCGCGGAGGAGAGACACTTGGCACCATTAGAACTCATACGTTCTGATCTTTGTGAGATGAATGGTGTATTGACTAAAGGTGAAAAGAAATACTTCATGACATTGATAGATGATTCCACTAGATATTGCTTTGTGTATCTGTTAAATAATAAAGGTGAGGCTCTACACTACTTTAAAATCTATAAGGCAGAAGTTGAGAATCAACTTGAAAAGAAAATTAAACGAGTTCGATCAGATCGTGGTGGAGAGTACTTCTCTAATGATTTTGATTCTTTTTATGCGGAACATGGCATTATTCATGAGAGAACGCCTCCCTATTCACCCCAGTCAAACGGGGTGGCCGAGCGGAAAAACCGTACTCTAACAGATTTGGTTAACGCCATGTTAGATACATCGGGTTTATCCAAGGCATGGTGAGGGAGGCTATATTGATGGCATGTCATGTCCTGAATAAAGTTCTGACAAAGGATAGTGAGATCACTCCCTATGAGAAATGGGCGAAGAGAAGGACAACACTCTCGTACTTGCGCACTTGGGGCTGTTTGGCGAAAGTCAATGTGCCGATCCCCAAAAAGCATAAGCTTGGACCCAAGACTGTGGACTGCGTTAATTTGGGCTACGCTAAGAACTGCGTTGGCTATAGATTTCTAGTAGTGAAATCTGAGGTATCTGACCAGAAGGTCGGTACAATTATGGAGTCTAAGGATGCTACATTCTTCGAGGATATTTTCCTATGAGAGATATGCAAAGCACTTCTAGACAGGAATCCGAGGAGACTCCTGAGCCTGCCATTCCTATGGAATATTATGAACAAACACATGATGAAAATCCCGAGGAGGATGACGAAGAAACCCTTGGTAGGGGCAAGAGACAAAGGACTACAAAGACCTTTGGTGATGATTTCTTCGTGTACCTCGTGGATGATACTCCCACTTCTATTTCAGAAGCGTATGCCTCTCCAGAAACTGACTACTGGAAGGATGCGGCCCGTAGCGAGATGGATTCCATCATGGCTAATGGGACATGGGAGATCACTGAGCGTCCCTATGGTTGTAAACCATTGGGATGTAAGTGGGTGTTCAAAAAGAAGCTTAGGCCTGATGGTATGATTGAAAAGTACAAAGCTAGGCTTGTGGCCAAGGGCTATGACCAGAAAGAAGAGGAAGATTTCTTTGATACTTATTCACCTGTGGCCAGACTGACCACCATTCGAGTGTTACTCTCGTTGGCAGCCTCGTATGGTCTTCTCGTCCACCAGATGGATGTTAAGACGGCTTTTCTGAATGAAGAGCTAAACGAGGAAATCTACATGCAACAGCCAGATGGCTTTGTGATAGATGGTCAGGAAAGAAAGGTGTGTAGGTTGCTGAAATCTTTATATGGCCTGAAGCAAGCACCTAAGCAATGGCATGATAAGTTTAATACAACTCTAACATCTGTTGGCTTCGTTGGTAATGAAGCTGACAAATGTGTATACTATCGCCATGGTGGGGGCGAAGGAGTTATACTATGCTTGTATGTTGATGACATACTGATATTCGAAACCAACCTCAAAGTCATTGAGGAGGTCAAGTCGTTTCTATCTCAGAACTTTGAGATCAAAGACCTCGGTGTGGCTGATGTTATCTTGAACATCAAGCTACTGAGAGAAAATGAGGGTGGGATTACACTTCTGCAATCCCATTATGTTGAGAAGGTGTTGAGCCGTTTTGGATACTCGAACTGCAAACCATCTCAAACACCATATGATCCTAGTGTGTTGGTTCGAAAGTTTGAAGGCACAGCTAAGGATCAACTGAGATACTCTCAAATCATCGGTTCACTCATGTACCTAGCGAGCGCAACGAGGCCTGACATCGCGTTTGCTGCGAGCAAACTGAGCCGGTTTGTTTCCAACCTGGGTGATGTGCATTGGCATGCTATTGAGAGAGTTGTGTGCTATCTGAAGGGTACTATGAACTACGGACTTCACTATATGGGATACCCGTCGGTACTTGAAGGGTATAGTGATGCAAATTGGATCTCCGATGCTGATGAGATGAAGGCCATGACTGGGTACATGTTTACTATTGGAGGTGGCGTTGTTTCCTGGAAGTCTTGCAATCAAACGATCTTAACGAGATCGACAATGGAAGCAGAATTAACAGCATTAGACACATCTGGTGTCGAAGCAGGATGGCTTCGAGATCTTTTGATGGACTTGCCATTGGTTGATAAACTGGTACCGGCTATCCTTATGAACTGTGACAATCAGACTGTCATCACTAAGGTGAAGAGTTCAAAGGACAACATGAAGTCCAACAAACACATAAGAATGAGATTAAAAGCTGTCAGAAAATTAAGAAACTCTGGAGTGATAGTGTTGGAGTATGTCCATACGGCTAAGAATCTGGCAGATCCCTTTATAACAAGGCTATCACGTGTTGTGATAGATAGTGCATCGAGGGAGATGGGTATGAGACCCACATGAGTTGCCATGGTGGTAACCCAACCTATGTGATCGGAGATCCCGTGAAGTAGGACCTGGGAAAACAAGCCAGTGGTGAACTGAGGAGAGTAACTATACTAACCCACTCTGTTGGAGATGCAATACTCTCGATACTGTATGATAGGATGACTATTGTCTTAATGTGTTCCAAAGCTTATGTAAGCAAGATGCTATCCTACATAGCGATCTTTGGAGGAATACACTTATGTGAGCCCGACTGCTGGTCACAGTCTATGAGATTGAGGTGATCTCTAGTAAGCTCATGAATAGGCCAGGAGTGTGACTTATATGCTCCACCCGAGGGGTCAGCCTTCGGCAGACTAGTACTAGTAAGACATGTGGTGAAACTTCTTTACGCCAAACTGACAATTCAAGGCATAGTCCATTGTTCAGTTGTGAAGGAGTGTAGCTGCTTGCTCTAGGTGAAGTTCAACCTTAACAGGTCTTCACTGAAACACTGGTATATCGAAACAGCAATTGAAACAGAGGACACAATGGGCCCTCGAGATCTGGTGGGGGATTGCTGAAATTTGGGATGGAATTTAGGCCCATATAGCAATTTCTGAAAAATCTCTAAGGGCCCATGTGGGTTTATTGGCACTAGGTGGAGGTGAGAAGTTTAGTCCCACCCCGGAAGTGGAAGAGGAGTTGGACCTCTTTATAAGGGATGTTCTTTCACATGCTATTGGAGCTTGAGAATAGAAGAGGCCCTCGCGCACTCCTCCTCCGCCCGCCCCGCCGCGCCGCGGGTTGCGGGTTGCGGGATTGAGCCGAGCCGAGCTCACACCTACGCGCTTATTTTTGCCAGTCACTAACGGAGAGCTCTCTGACAGCTTGGCCACGATCTGAGACGTCGGATCGTGGGCTGTCACGGACTCAGACATGGGTCGAGCCCACATCTCTCCATGCGGCTGCTCCTATATAAGTGTGCGGTGTCTCCTAACCCTAGCCACCACGATCAGATCACATCTGCTCCACGTGCATGTTTAGATCAGAACCAGTACGTCGTCAATTTAATCAATGCCTGATTTATCCATGAATTAAATTAGTCGAAAAATTGCCTATTTACTCAGCAGACATGACCATACGCCTACTCCCTCTTCCTTCTTTGATGAGGTCGTTCAACCAGCAAAACAAGAGCGAGCTTACGCCTCTCCGCATGCAGGCCGCAGCCTCCCTCCCTCCATCACGGCTGCAGGAGCTGTGCCAGAAGCGGCGTTGGGAGCTACCGGTGTACACCCGCCAACGCGTAACTGGTTTGCTCCAGATGCCGCGGTGCCCCCTGCTATCTCTCTTGTCGAGAACGTCGCCACCGCGTTCCGGGGGCTCCGCATCACGACTTCCGCTATCCTAGCGCGCGCGTCGAGCAGCCCGCCCTTCACAGCCTCGGGGTTGTCCCCCCCCCCCCCCCCTGAAGATCCTCGACCGCGACGATGGGTTAACTATTTCACATAGACATAATGGTTTCACTGTATTCTCGAAGTTCAGTTGTTGCAAGTTTCCAATTGTTAGAAACCACCTGATGAAAAGATCATTACAAGCAGAATCCTAGTTGGCATTTAACTTTTATGTAGCCCACAAATAACAAGAAATTACACACATCATAAGATCACTGAAGACTGAACCTATTACTCCCTCCGTCCCAAAATATGTGTCTCAACCAGAGTTAGTACAAAGTTGAGACACTTATTTTAAGACGGAGGGAGTAGTATACGTCTTGTCAATCCACAATCACATGGACAACATTATAGCAAATAGATACAAAGTAGCTTGAGTGGATCTCAGAAAAAATAAAAAGCTAGCTGGATTTTTGTTGATTTGTGCAATGTAGATAAAAGGCATTACCTGTAGTATAGAAATTTGTGTAGGGATGAAAGGTCTTGTAACATGTGTTCTTTCTTCCAATGCTATGTATGATCTTCACTGAGTCAAGTTGGACCACGAAGTCACCAAATAACGTAGTCAGAACAATCACATTTGTGTCTTCATCGTACCCCGCTATCAGCATCAGTACCGAACGACAAGCTACATTTGAGGCATTAAATTGACTG
Organism: Aegilops tauschii subsp. strangulata; assembly: GCF_002575655.3. Taxonomy (NCBI): domain Eukaryota; kingdom Viridiplantae; phylum Streptophyta; class Magnoliopsida; order Poales; family Poaceae; genus Aegilops; species Aegilops tauschii. The sequence continues at coordinate 29,769,640 of NC_053040.3, read as the reverse complement.
GAACTAGATGATACCCCGCGCGGTGCCGCGGAACTCTTAGCTAACATTAAGGGTTTTGTTGTCAAAATTAGAATACAATGCTAAATTGGCTAGCAATCCAAGAGCAACAATGTGATAAAAATGAGTAATTTAGCCACTGGTAGTAGAGTAGGTTGCCTTGATTATCAGCCTTTGATCCTATTGGATTACCAATGCTTGGTAACCAAGAGGTTATCTTAATTATCGAAGAGTGTTAGTTGTGTTATATGACATTGCACTGTATAGAAATAAGATAGAGTAGGAGGGGGGGGGGGGGTAATTGAGGAATAGTCCTTCATTATATTTGTATTGTTACATGTCGCAAGTAGATATTAGCACATGACATTTATAAAGATATACACACTAAGAAAGATGCACGCTAATTGTTTTCCCTTCAAATTTCTTGATGTCACCGCACAACCCTGACAAAATGCAGCTTAGAAGCCTTAGCTCACAACCTTGCTCAACATCAGACAAATAGAATACAATGCTAAAGCATGAGCATGGATGTTTGGCTTTTAATATTTTCAAAAATAAGTTTGCAGCTCCGACATGCAGATGTTGCATCGAGGATGTTGCGTCCGTGCAGTTTCATTTATATCTCCCTATATTGTTCCCATGATGGTCAGGTAATAATCGAAATAAATGGTGGTGCGGTTGATTACCAACATCCTGCTGCAAAAAAATCTCTCATGGCTTCGTGTAAATCAAATTATTTCGTGCAGATTAAAAATTGAAATTGTTATAAATCTTAGTGAAAAGGGTGTACTGATAAAATATACTTTAGCACAAAAATACTCTATAGGAAAAAGAAGGAATTAGAACAACAGCCCAGATGAACGCCTTTTCCTTGTACTGCATGATTATCGTAAACATTAGGACCTGCCTCTAAAATACTGGATCGAACCTGGACATGCAAAGAGGTAATAACAATTAACGTAGAAAAGCAAGGAAATATATTTTGAACCAGAACATGCGAAGAGGTTATAAAATCCTGAATCAAACCTGAACATGCAAAGAGGTTATAAAATCCTGAACCTGAACAAAGGAAAAGGAATTACATTTTGAAGTGAAAGGAATTCCATAGCACACTTAAGGGAAAACAGAGAAGAGCAAGTGTCAAGCAGCACGTAGTATCCCATCTCCAGGAGTGATGCCGGTGTCCGTCTGAAGGTGTGGCCAAAAGGAAGGACCTAGGAAAGAGCGCCTCTTCTTCCTCTTCCACGGCACGCCATGCCGAAAGCTTTGCCGAGCTCCACGCACGAGCAAAGGGAGGAGGCACTGAGGGGATGCACGATAAGCAGTGGCAAGATTCTTGGTGCTGCTGCGATGAGGCAGGGTGGGTTCGGAACGCAGCCGCGGGCGGGCAAAGTCGATGCGGACGGTCGGAGTGGCCGGCTAGGCGAAGCCATTGTGGACACGGAGGAGGTGCCGCGGGCATGCAGATGCACCGTCCAACCGTGGCATCGTGGTCGGGGGAAGCCGAGGCGGGGCACCAAGGGGGCGCTGCGGGTGCCGGGGACGGCGCGACGCGCGCCGGGCGTGTGGCGACGCCGTCCAGGAGCGGTGTGGTGGCGCGACATCGAGAAATATTGGCTAGCTGATGAGGTGACGCGCACCAGAAATTAAAGGAGCTGGAGAAGGGATGCCAGTTGTGCTGATGACGACCGGAATGAAGAAGATGATAAGGAGGAGAAGAACAGTCGGGTTCACAGATTCAAAAACCAAAAGGGGCCTGACTTGATGCTTTTGTTTATAACTTAACTAATAATCCCAAATTTGCACAAACTAAACAACGACCTTAAATCTGCATGTGTGCGTCAGAATACGAGAACGCAGAAGAAGCTTCGGTGAGGAGAGATTTTGTGGAACGGGGGCGGAGCAGCCATGATCTAAGACTTCAACGCCATGTCACCTGGTCGTCGTCCCGCATCGTTCCTTTTGACAGGGGACGATAGTGTGACTATGCGAGTGCTGCTGGGTGGGGAATATTAAGGGGAGGGGAGGGGAGAAGAAGCGTGTTACAGGAAGACGGACAGACGATATCGTGGAGAAGAGAAAGATGTAACGACGTGGGTGTTTATTTGAGAATCACTAGGAAACATGCCCGTGCGTTGCAACGGGAGAAAAAAAAACACCTTTCCCTACCCCAATGGCCTAAGTCCCCAACCACACTTGACAATGTCAGCAAACTACTTGAAAACCTTCACGTTACCACATGAGAAAAAACATGGTAAGTAGTGGTGCACAAAAACATAAACATGAGACGATTCAGTAAATCTAGCTGGTTCTGAGTATCTCTTGATGCATTAGCCAGCGTTCCTTGATTATGTCCAGCAAATATTGCATTAGACAGAAAACAATAAAGCCCATAAAAAATATAAGAACATTACATCACACACGTACACATGTAACTTCTTTTCTACTCTCCTAATAACTTCTTTTCTACTCTCCTATTAATGGAAAGATACACAGATCTTTGCTTACTCGCCAAAAATATATAAGAGCATTACTTTTGTCTCATTGATATATGTGAAATTGTTGGGAGCAAAAGGGTAAATTATTTTAGCGTTTTTTCATAAAATAATTAGCATCGGCAAAACTTACAAAGGTGTAATTGCATCTTCTGCCCACTTTTTCCCTTCAACCATATAACACACACTATATAACACCAAAAATTTAGAGTTCTCCTAAAAAACCAACATAGAATCGAGTGAAGTTCTAAGAACCATATAAATTAAAATCACGATAAGGCATGTTGTCTATTCATTTTAACTTCTCTGCAAGACAATATACAATGCTAATCTAAATAGTAATTCGATGGGATACTAATTTCATACCAAAGGAACGGTTAACTTCAGTTTTCACACACCAAAAATCGCATCAAAAAGTTGTAGCACCATCCTCTATTAGATAGGTGTGCAAAATATCCAACAAATGAAAAGAGATTCACACCAAAAAATCTAAAACTTTGGAACATCAAATATGATCAAACATTTGACGTTCTTGCGAAGTTTCAGCCTCAAATAACATTTGAGCGGCCCTCGCCTAAAAAAATCATTGTCCAAAGTTCATGTGCACTTTTGAGCAGTAATTTTAGTTTTTTGGTGAGGGCTCCTCGAGCGTTATTTGTGGCTGAAAATTTGTAAGAACATCAAAAGTTTCATCGTCTTTGGTTCCCCAAAGTTTCAAATAATTTTTTTTGATTTTGTGATTATTTTTCGAGTTTACTGATAATGAGGGTGTAGGGCACCCGGAAACTATCACACCTTTCTCTTTAAAGATTTGGAATTGTCACTGGGTAAGGTTATTATTAGAGGGTTCGTTAAATGTGTTTTAGCCCCTCTCACCTGGACGGGGCTTGCCTGCACTCACACCTCATGCTCCGATATGTGCTCGCTCATTACTCATTTGACATCCAACGGCTGCGTCATATTATCTTCCCTCGGTTCCCCTTTTTTGAAGGAATAAATTAAAGCGAGTAGTTTTGGTATTCTCCCATCCTTACACCTTGAAGTGTTGACTGTCACAAACCATACACGCATGCATTGGTAGCAATTGGTCGTGAAGGGAGGAGGCAGTTCCGCAGCAGCGACTTGTTCTTGACCATCGTCTCCGCTGTGACGGCGTTGACAGCTCAGCATCATCGACTTGTTCTTCACCACCATCTTCGTTGTGATGGCGTTGATGGAGCATGTGCAGCTTCTGTACATTGTTGGTGCAGGCCCTCTCTAGCCAAGCACTCTCCAGCTTTCTGATTGTTCATGTGTATGTAGTAGCCCGCACTATATCAATTGCTGTTAGAGCTAGCTTTCTATTGGAACAAGTAAAAAGTCGATAGGCCCGCGTATGGTTACGGCTGCTCCGCTAGCTGCGTGCGTCTCGATGAAGTAAATTGAGCTCAATCTCTGAGTTATTTGTACTTTATTGTACTCACCATTCTCATAGGCGACACCGGCGGCGCCGTCGCTTTCGAGCTGTGTATACATACTGACGACCAAGAATCTGGCCATGGTCAGGCAGGACACACCTAGGTGCAGCAGCTGCTCGTGCTCATCCGGAACATGCCTGCCCTGCTTCTGCTTTGTAAAGTGAAGCAACCATCAATTCATTTGTGTAAATTGAGCCCACTTTAATGCATGCATCCGTGAGGCTTAATTTTTCTACTCCCATGTAAGGCATCGTGCAGCCAACCAAGCCATTAGCTGTTAATCTCTTTTTGTTTCTCAAATATGCCCAGAGAATATTTTACACCCATGCCTCAGCCTCTTCTTTTGTTGGTGCTTTGGCTTGTTAATTCTGCAACTCTCGAGCGTACATAAGTCGGTCGGATTTGATGTAAAAAGGCAAGGTGGGTTTATTGATTAGCAACCGATTGATTATTCAAGTGGTAAAGGGCGCAACAACAACAACAAAATTAACCGGCCCATGATAAAAATCCTGGTCCAAACCGGCTATGTACTTGCCTTCTACTTCAAAAAAGTAACCAGGCGTCCTTCTCTGCCGCACAAATAGGCCCAGCCGAGCTGGTCTGCACCATGATCATCTACCCAGCATGGCCTTGTTTTTGTTTCTCTTAATTAATTCAAACACACGCACACACGTGGTGTTTTTGTTTCTCTTATTAATTCAAACACACGCACAGGCACACACGTGACCACTTGGGCCAGATCCACTACTCAATGCTATGTATTCGGCCCAGTGCACCCTTTGCAATTTTTCTTTGTGCAAAAATTAGTACCACCTCGGTTAGAAGAAAATCTTTGAAAAATAAAAATAGTAATATTGATGAACGGATGAAAAAATTGACGAAACACACCTTGCTTTATTAGTACGTATAGACCGAGGAGACGAAGTGAACCTATACGGAATACAAATAGAGTTGCTAATCAGAGATCGATTCCACTCAGGTTGAAACCTAATGATTCATTGACTTTTTTTGCTGAGGTGGAGGCTACATGTTGAGAGAACAATGACGTGGTATCATGATGATGTGGACGATGTGCATGATGAGAGAATTGGGAGTAGTGGGGAGCAACTTCTTAAGAATGATAGATTATGTGGCAGCACCCATCCGACGACACCATCACAGTTTGATTTCCTCTCCCAGAGCTGGGTGGTCAGTTCTGAAAAATATGCAAGGCCAAGTTCACTATCCTCTGTCCGAAAGAGCTGAACATAAAGGTGGTCAGTAATATGGGCATCTGCCGGCTTCTTGATCACATCAAGGTTCTTCCTTACAAAATCAAATGCAAGGACGTCACCCCCACAAAGCAGCCAGCAAAGTGCATTCCTGACCAGACAGTGGACACTGGGCCTTATCTAAAAAATCGTATCTGGAGTCGCCGTCCAGACAATATCTCCCCGTGCACCAGACGTCGATTCATAGAGGCAAGCGAATGCTTGTGTGGACCTGAGGACCCAGATCAAGACCAGTTTGAATGGGCTTGAGAAGCAATCGCCGTGCACATGCCCACCTTCAACATCTGCGCACAACACCGCGGCCTGCCAGCGAGTATCACGTTCGTCGACACAGATCCCCGGTGGAGAAGCCACGCGGTGCTGTCGGCCAGTCAGGGGATCCCACACGACAGTCTCGCGCCGTGACTCTTCGAATAGGACGGCAAGGCCATGGCGGCAGCCGAAGAAGATCCACCTCACGTCGGGGCTGCTGTTTTGCGGCACGGAGAAGCGTGTTGAGAGGATGTGGTCGGGCGGGTCCAAGGCGGAAATGAAGGCGTAACTCCTGGCCAAGCCCTCTCCTGTGAAGAATCCGAGCAGCGGGGGGTTCCGCTGATGTTTGCGGTAGCGGCCAGCGAATTGGGGACCGGAGAGGATTCTGCGCCAGCGCGTGCAGACGAGGGAGGCACGGGGGAGGGAGGATGGCCGCGAAGGGAGGCGGATGAGGATCTCACAGAGGAGGTCCTCGTCGGCGAGCACCTCGGACATGGGGCCGGCCAGCGCCACCGAAGGCCGCAGCCTCTTACATCCACGCACGGCAAGCCGGGAACAGGATCGACCCTGAAAAACAGCAGCAGCCACAGGAAAATGCAGTTAATGGAGTGGTTCCTTCAATCAGTGTGGCTGCATAAGCAGCATAACATCCAACAAACGAAGCACATTCAGCTAGCAGACCAGCACAGCACACACAGAATGAAAGGGAGAAACTGGATGGCATTACCCTTGGCGAATCTCAGCAGCGTTCACCATCGATCTTTGGCAGCACCCTCTCCTCTCTACCTCCTGTTGCAGGAAGGAGGTGTTAGGGTATGATTGGGAGGGGAAAATCAAGCTAGGGTTTTCCGCGGGAGAAAGTAAACAAGATGAAAGAATTGCTAGGAGCTGGAGAAGGAGAGGGGAAGGGGAAGGACGGGCCGGGTTGTGGTCGCCGGCGGCGCCGCTCCTCCTTTCTCTCGCTCGCTAGGCTCCGACGGCCGTTGTGCAATGAAGACTTGAGGAGTGAGAGCATCTCCAGCCGTTCCGCCCCTAGGGCGCCGAAAAAGAGCGTCCTGGGGGTGCGCTGGCGATAAAATCGGCGCTGGGGGCGGTTCGGCACCCAGCCGTCACCCCCAGGTCGCCCCCAGGCACAGAAATCAGCCTAGCTTTCGGCCCAAATATGTCCAAAAACGGCCCGATAACTGCGTGAATCGGCTCATATTCGACGCGGTTCGGCGGGTTTCGGCGTGAATTTTCGCAAACAAATAGGAATCAATTAGCTCCTCACATAGTTCGGCGTGTTTCATCACATAAATCAAATAGTTCAATACAAATTATATCGTTTAACAAATAAAAACTCAAGTTTCATCACCATTCCCGGCCTCGCTCTTGAGCCTCCATAGGTGCTCCACCAGATCGTGTTGCAGTTCTTGATGCACCTGTGGGTCTCGGATCTCTTGACGCATATTGAGGTAGTCAGTCCAGTTTGCCGGTAGCTGATGATCAACTTGGGCAAGAGGACTCTGCCTGTGGTATGGTTCAGTGTCAAACACTGGCTCTTCCTGCTCGCTCTCAATGATCATGTTGTGCAAGATGACACAGCAAGTCATGATCTCCCACATTTGATCTTTCAACCAGGTCTGAGCAGGGAACCGGACAACAGCAAATCGAGATTGGAGCACACCAAATGCCTGCTCGACATCCTTCCTACAAGCCTCCTGAATCTTCGCAAACCAGGCCTTCTTGCCTCCTGCCACAGGGTTTGAGATGGTCTTCACAAATGTCAACCATCTCGGATAGATGCCATCAGCTAGATAGTACCCCTTGTTGTACTGCCGTCCATTGACCTCGAAGTTCACCGGAGGAGAATGACCTTCAACAAGCTTGGCAAAGACTGGGGAGCATTGCAGGACGTTGATGTCATTGTGAGTTCCTGGCATCCCAAAGAAAGAGTGCCAAATCCAGAGGTCCTGTGTGGCCACTGCCTCAAGCACCACATTGCAACCGCCTTTGGCGCCTTTGTACAACCCCTGCCAAGCAAATGGACAGTTCTTCCATTTCCAATGCATGCAGTCGATGCTTCCAAGTATATCTGGCCATGGGCCGGGCCGGGCTTGGGCCGGGCCTAAAAAAGCCCACGGCAGAAAACTGAGGCCCAGGCCCTCCCAGGCCCTATCATCGGGCCTACTTTTCAAGCCCAAGCCCGGCCCATCTAGTAAAAAGCCCTTAGGGCTTAGGGCCGTGGGCCGGGCCTCTTCCTTAAAATGCCAATATGCCAAGCCCAAGCCCGTCCAGGCCCTGCTGATGGGTTCAAAACTCAGGCCCAAGCCCGGCCCACGGGCAAGCCCATCAGGCCTAGGCCCTGGATTTTAGGGCTGGGCCTGGGTGGGCCGACAGGGCCGGGCCTGAGATAGCCAGGACTACTTCCAAGCATCCCAGGAAATCCTCTTGCTTCATTCTGTGCTAGGATCCGAGCAGTGTCTTCCGCATTGGGTGTTCGCAAGTACTGCGGTCCAAACACTGCCACCACTTCCCTGCAGAACTTGTAGAAACACTCAATGGTGGTGGACTCGGCCATGCGCCCATAGTCGTCGAGTGAATCACCGGGAGCTCCGTATGCAAGCATCCTCATAGCTGTCGTGCACTTCTGGATCGAGGTGAATCCAAGTGTGCCGGTGCAATCCTTCTTGCACTTGAAGTAGCTGTCGAACTCCCGGATGGAATTCACAATCCGGAGGAAAAGTTTTCGGCTCATCCGATAACGGTGCCGAAATGTTTTCTCACCGTGCAATGGAGCGTCGGCGAAGTAGTTCGAGTAGAGCATGCAGTAGCCTTCCAGACGATGCCGGTTCTTTGCTTTCACCTGCCCAAGCGCCGAGCCACCTCGCCGCGGCTTCTCACTGCTCGTGAGCAGGCCGGCGAGGGCGGCGAGCACCATGAGATGCTCCTGCTCCTGGACGTCGACTTCGGCTTCCTCATCCAGCAACGCCGCGAGTGCCTCCTCATCTTCAGAGTCCATCGCCGGGCCGGGCAATTCACCGAACACCTTGTGGGCGAGGTGGGCGCAAGCCCGCCGGCGTACAGGCCCTGCGCTGCCGGAGCGCCGGAAAAGGTGCCCGGGGCGAAGAGGCTGCCTCGGCGACGCTCCTTCTTTTTCTAGGCTGGAGACGGTCTACCTAGCTGCGGCGGGCGGTGGTCGGCGCCGGGATCGGCAGGGTGGCGCAGGGTGGCGGCCGAGCGTGGGGGGCAGGAGGGCGAATCTGGGCGGGTGGATTGACTTTTCGCCTGTCAATGTGGCCCCAGGAACACTTTTCCCTTGCGCCGAAGCCCCCGAGCGCCCCCAGTGCGCCGGGTTCGGCCTACGAGCGCCGGGCGCAAAAACGGCCCGAGCCGGCGGAATTCGGCGTCCTGGGGCGCGACTGGACCGTCTTTTCGGCGCCGGCGCAAATAAATCGCCTGAGGAGGCCGTCCTGGGGGCGCGGCTGGAGATGCTCTGAGGACTGAGGAGCGTGCGAGAGGGGTGAAGCCTAGCCTGCCTTGTAATGTTGGCCCAGCCCAATCTGTCGATTGAAAAGGCCCATGGCTTTGCTATTAGCTGAGTCGTTAATACAAAGTCGGGCAATCCCCTAAAAAGTATATCCAGGCAAAAAATATCTACCCCTAAAAAAAGCAAATATCAGCATTAGCGAACTTTTTTAAATTGATAAATGTTACACATGTGGCACGAAGTAACTATGCCCTGACTTTTTATAACTAAAATTGCCATAAAAAACCCCAAGAAAAGCCATCCAAACAGAAAGTTGCCATGCTTCACAACTAAAATTGCCATCCTCCGGTAGCTAAAGTTACCATAAAAAATTCAGGGCGAAATTGCTTCGTGCCACACGTGAGGCACTTATCAGGCTCCTTGTTTTTTCTAATGCTTCACACATATACTTTGTAAATACTTTTTTAGCCTTTACTAAGTATACGTGTGATGTTTCTGCCAAGAAACAAAATGTGTGATTTAATTCTGGGAAAAATACTACACGTGATTTGGTTCATAAAGAGTGAATAAATTATCTAGAAGCATTAAACAGAGCAACAATTGTCCTAAAAAATGCAACAAGTGTCGAATGTCTGAATCAAAATAATTATGTCGTTTAGTTTAGTCAACAAAGACATAAAAGTAATCAAGATTTATTCCAGGTTAGTGATCCGATCAACTGGTAGGTTCCCAGAATGGACAAACTTCGCATTGCCAATCGTACAGATAATGTGATCATCTTTTGCTAGCTTCAGCCTATGATTCAACATCCGGCTCATGCACTTTGGATCATTTGCCGTCTAATAATTAATTAAGATGGTATGTCTGGTTTTCGATGTTAACTGGAGCACCAACGTCAACAGTGCCCTTCTTAGCTCGAGCTTGTACGTGCTCGGTATGAACAGTCAAATCTGAAAAAAAAACAATTCAAAAAAATTTGATTTTTTTACTAACTTTGACAAATGTTTTCAATGTTGCCAACTAAAAAAATCAGCAATCCAAAATGCTTTTGAAAATAACATTTTTGAAGCATCGATTAATATTTTTTTGCCACAACTTCCAAGGAAGTCATATCATGATGAAATTGTGCAAGCATTGAAAACATTCGTCAAATTGGGCCACACGAAAGTTCGTCGGCGGCGCGTAGGACGTGCAGCTGGCTTTGTTCTCGTTCGCGGTCGCCTGCAACTACGCCTCCGCGGCGGCCTGTTCTTGGCGAGCGGCGGCTTGAGCGCGGACGGCCTCGCAGATTGCACGATGCTCTGCAATAAAGATTGGGTTCGCCGCAGCCATGGCAGCCACTGCCTCCTCGCTCGCGCACTCGCCATCGATTTGGCCTTCCGCTAGCCGCTCCTGCTCGAGGAGGAACGGGTTGTACCGTTGTTCCTACTACGCCTGCAGGAACGCTGACATAGGCACCGGCGCAAATTGCTTATCCTTCATGGCAGCGTTGAGTGCGCCTGCGCCTGCTTCATGGTGAAGCCGACATGCACAGGCGCGGGCTCCGGTGCGATCTCGTCGAAGTACGTCTCCATCATGGAGTCGTCCTCATCGTCGGAGACCTCAGGCAAGCTGGTCGGCATGCCGGCCTCGATCCACCTGGCACAGCGGGCTCTGCCGGGGGGCCCAAGGGCGGCCACCTCGTGCTTCATCTACGTCGAAAGGCTCTCCCACAAAGTGTTGCTGCCTGCAATCATGGCGGATGTGGTACAACGGAGGAGGATGTGAGCAGCTTGTGTTTGTGGCGTAGAGTTAGCCAGGTGTGGTCGCCTTTAAATAGCGGATTCCGGTAAGGCCAGGCGTCCGGGTGCATTAATGCGCGGCGTCGGAGTGGGTTTCTCGGTCGGCGAGCCTGCTTAATGGCCGCATACGAAAGGAAGGGGCATTGAACATGTGTGGTAGATATCCATCCGTCTTGTCCAGTAACGCGTCTCCGACATTGAACAGGAGCGGACACCGGGGGCGCGTCACGGGCGACGCCCTCGGCCGGCGCACCACTTCAATGGCGGAGCCAGTGAGAGGTCACGTTCGCTCTACAACGGCATGAATGCGGCAGTTGGCGCCAGGCAGAAACACGCGCGGGCAAGGAGGGATGGTTTTTGGGTGGGCCGGGGTGGTTCGAAGCGGGCGTGAGTGTTGTCCGGATGCCCACAAAGCCCCCTAGCTTGTCTCCGGTTTGTGGGAGAAAATGCGTCCGGACCGTCTTACGGACCGATGCAGGACCGTGTTGGATAACACAACACATTCGGACGGTTACGGGCAATTTGAGAGTCAGTGTTGGAGACACCCTAACGCAACGGCTTAAACACGAAATTGCCAAATAGATGAGGAGTTCCTGAGAACATATCGGGTGATACAACCTCTCGGGTGCTACGATGCTCCAATGGGCCGTTGATCGTTAGATCATGTTCTACTGGACAGGAGGATGCGCACGTGATAGCCAGTTCCTTCACCTCAGAATATACAAATACACCCTCGATCATGTCCTTAAATGAGCAGAGGCCCTTTTCGTACTACTACTAGTTTACCAGCCTCATTTACACTGAATGTGCAAACAAATGGTTTCGATTTCACCATGCAAACACACCCCCATTTTTATCTACTACTACAGTTGAACAAAATAATAAAATCAACTGCTTTTTTATTCCTCCATCCATCAATACTGCAGACTGGTTTAGCATGTTAAGCCCATGATTTTCTGTTAGAACTGCTATTAAAACGAACTTTTTTCGCCATGTGTCAGACGCACCTACTGCGGAAGCTTATGCATTGCGCCATGGACTTTTACTAGCACGACAACTTGGGATTAGTAACCTCGTTGTGGAATCTGATTCATGGAGGTGATAGACACGATGAATGTTGGAGGGTACACATCATCTGGAGCGGCTGCAATTTATGCTGATTGTAATATTTTATCTCTTGGTTATATCCCGTTAGAGCACGATCAAACGGTCCAGAACCTGTTGTAGCATCGTATCACCCGATGATACGATGTTCTCGGGGCCTCCTCTGTCCTCTGTCTGTCGGGGCTCCAGTTTGGGAGTATTCCTGCAAGTGTCGGCTGTCGCCGCCGATCTGACCCCGGCCGTGCGCCTCCCATGAATGGCCGAAAGAAGCCACGCTACAGCCCCGCTGGCCGTCGTGTACGCCAGCACAACCCGCACTCGCCCCGCAACCAAAGCGTACGTACATGGTCCTGCAGGAGCCACTCACTGTTGCTTCGCGCGCCCCCCGCCCCGTTGCTTCGGGGCACCAAGCGATCGACCGACGCTCGCCCCTCCCCGCGTGCCGATGCGCCGTCGCCGTTGCATCCGGTGGAGGCGCGACACGAGAGCCGCTCACTAGCCCGCTGCCCTGCCCCCCGCATCCGCATCTCACCAACCCAACCGCCCCCATCTTTTCTTGACTCTCATGCACCTCGCGCCGATGGCGAGGGGGCCATGCCTCCTTCCCTCCTTCCCAGTATGTACTATTATTCATTGCAACACGCGCGCGCGCATCCATCGCCGTCACCTTTACTTTTTCCGATCCCTCTTCTCCGACGCGGTGCGTGACATGACATGCATCGCATCCTCCACCCCTCTCCCAAGGACACGGAAGCGACGGTGGGCTCGCTAGACGGACCCGTCAACCGCCTACTGCATATATACACGCACGCCCGGACGGGTACACAGCCACGCACACACTTCTCCCCCGAGCCAGAGCAAGGAGCCGCCAGCAGCTAGCTACTTGAGAGACAGAGCAAGAAGACGGAGAGATGAACGGCGGAGGGGGCGTGGGCGCGGGCAAGATCAGCCTGCGGCTGCAGTACTACGTGCTGCTGGCGGGGGTGGGGGCCGTGCTGCTCGTCGGCTGCCTCAAGTACATGCCGGCGGCGGCGGTGGTGGCGGCCGGGTACGGGTCCTGGGGGAGCGGGCTGGCCGTCGCCAGCCGCGCCGCGGAGCCGGAGGCGTCCCCGGTGGTGATCTTCAACTTCGGGGACTCCAACTCCGACACGGGCGGCATGGCGGCGGCCAGCGGCCTCAACATTGCGCTCCCGGAGGGCCGCACCTACTTCCGCCGCCCCACCGGAAGGCTCTCCGACGGCCGCCTCGTCATCGACTTCATCTGTGAGTCCCATCCCCCTTCCTTCCCCGCTTCACTTCTTGGTCCCATTTTCATGTCCAGCACTGTGGTGTTTCCCAAATTACTGGCTGAAACAGAAAATCAAAATGAAATTCACGGATTCTGAAGTGGAACTGCTTTGAATTTCGTCGAATTTTAGTCACTTCTGCTCTTACCCATCTTCTACTGCTTCTCTCTCCCTGCGGCATGGGACTTCGCTGGGAACAGAGCGGCCATGGTTTAGGATAAGGCAGTGGTGGGTAGATTTTTTGTTTACTTTTTTTTGTGAGGAAGGGGAGAGTAATATGCACATGGGAGGTTGAATCGAGATCCAACGACCGGGAGAGCTGACAAGAAATTTTAATAAAACTCCACCAATATGTACAGCAATCAATTTAAGCAAAATATCAGGCACTGCTGGGGGCACAGTTCTAAACACCAAAGCATCATGGCAAGAAACGCAATTAACCAAATCAGTCCATGATTTTATCTAGCTAGTGTCGGTGTGCAGTGCACTGACCCAAACAAACGAATCTTGAAAGTTTATTCCCCTCACAACACAAATGGGAACTACTTTTCTGAAGCTTTGAAGAAAGGGCAGCTTTAGAGTAGCATAACACCTTCAGAAAAGTAAAGAGAGATCTTAAACCATCTTCAAAAGCAATTAAGTTAAATCAAGGGAAAGGGATGGGCATTGTGAGAAAAGGTGAAGGGGACGCACGAATGCGTATGCCGACAAGCAAATGGGACGTCGCTGTAATGGGATCATAAAGGCGATTTATGCGGCCACTCCACATGTACGCTTGCGCTGCCCAAAGGGAAGCCATCCCATTGCGTCAAAGTGTTTGCACTCCACTCACTTATGGGCAATATCGTTTTTTTGTCCATGCCATGATGCAGGTGAGAGCCTGGGCACGCCTCATCTGAGCCCGTATCTCAAGGCGCTGGGCTCCGACTTCAGCAACGGCGCCAACTTCGCCATTGGCGGGTCGACGGCGACGCCGGGGGGATCCCCCTTCTCGCTCGACGTGCAGCTGCATCAGTTCCTCTACTTCAGAACCAGATCTTTCGAGCTGCTCAACAAAGGTTTGCCCATCCTTATCAACAACTTGTTTGCACAAATGTATGAACTGATCAAACTATTACAACAAAAGAAACCACGATTTGTCGTCTAGGGGGAAATTTTATGGAGGAAACAAAAATACTTTATCTTATTTCGTGTGTGTTAGCTTTGGCTTATACATCGCTTTTGGAAGAAGGAATATTTTAGCTAGCTAGCTTGTTATGTAAGGTTGTTGTGTTGAGCCTTGACTTAAGCAGAAGCCACACCGATGGTCCCGAACTATCCAAAGATGCCTATTGCCCAACACATGTTGCGTATCTTAGCTTCGGCTCATGCGTCGCTTTTGGAAGAGAAGAACATTTTAGCTAGCTTATTACGTAAGCTTATATTATGCTGAGCCTTGACTTAAGCACAAGCTACACTCATGGTCCCAAACTATCCCAACATGTTGTGTGCATCTGCATCTAGCACAAGCTACACCAATGGTCCCAAACTAGCCCAAGATGCCTAACATATGTTGTGTATGTTAGATTCGGCCTATGTGTCGCGTTTGGAAGAGGAACATGTTAGGTTACTTATTATGTAAGCTTATTATTGTGCTGAGCCTTGACTTAAGCAGAAGCTACACTGATGGTCCCAAACTATGCCAGCATATGCAGTGTACATCTACATCATGATTATTATTTTTTGCTGAGCAACATGTTTAAAATTAAATCCCATGTTCCCACCTAATCAACAGCTAGTATCTAGAGAAATAATGATTGATGCAGACATGCCACCGCACTGCACGCGAAATTGGTCCGGTGAATAGTTCGTGTCTTGTGTCATGACAAAATCCAAGTCCTAAATAATAGTTCAGTCTACTGTCCAAGCAGAAAAAGGTGGAAGGATAATAATATGTCCGACGAAAAGTAAAACCATTGTAGTACCTTGATGGCTGTTTGTTGTGAGATGTGATGCAGGCGAGAGGACGCCGATCGACCGCGAGGGGTTCCGGAACGCCATCTACGCCATCGACATCGGGCACAACGATCTTTCTGCCTATCTTCACCTCCCCTACGATCAAGTGCTCGCCAAGATCCCTGCCATAGTTGGTCACATCAAGTTCGGCATGGAGGTAAAAACATGATTGGTCCCCTCTGTATCTGAGTAAATTTTCCATTGATATGCAGTACAAATAATGGAAGCAACGTGCAGACCCTGTACGCGCACGGGGCTCGGAAGTTCTGGATCCACGGGACGGGGGCGCTGGGCTGCCTGCCGCAGAAGCTGTCCATCCCCAGGGACGACGACAGCGACCTCGACGCCAACGGCTGCCTCAACAAGTACAACGACGTCGCCAAGGCCTTCAACGAGAAGCTCGCCGAGACCTGCAACCAGCTCCGGCAGCGCATGGCCGACGCCGCCATCGTCTTCACCGACCTGTACCCCATCAAGTATGACCTCGTGGCCAACCACACCAAGTACGGCGTCGAGAGGCCCCTCATGGCGTGCTGCGGCAACGGCGGCCCACCCCACAACTACAACCACTTCAAGATGTGCATGTCGGGGGAGATGCAGCTGTGCGACATGGACGCAAAGTTCATCAGCTGGGACGGCATCCACCTCACCGAGTTCGCCAACGCCATCGTCGCCTCCAAGCTGCTCACCGGCGACTACTCCAAGCCCAGGGTCAGGATCGCCAGCCTCGTCAACTCCACCGCGCCTCACGATGGCTAGCTTGGCTTGGATCATTCGTCGTGTATCTGGGTCTGCCGGTGCCATTGATTTGATTTGGTTGGCCTACCACTGCCAGAGATGATGAGAATGTGTGCATGATGCAGCAGATCAGTGAGTGAGCTGAGAGCAATCATCTATCTCTTTTCTCAAGGCTCAGATGAGTGATTTGACCAAGAGGGGAAATTCATGGCCGACTCAATCAAGGCACATTTGACTGACGTGTGTGTAAATGTAATTCACTTTGAAATTTGATCAAGGAATCGATGGAGTGCATAGTTTTCTTCTTGTATATATTTGGTCGGTTGACAACCATCTTACACATTGTTGTTTCTTTAGGAGAGGTTTTTATTGGCATACTGTTTGTCATATCTTACAAATTTGATCAATTGATGTGTCTACCCACTCAGATGAAATCGTAAACTAAAACCTGGAATGAAATTACCTAAAAGTAAGTAAGAAAACATAAGACAGGTCACACGCGTCAACCTAGTACAATATTAACAGCCAAGTGGGTTATTTGTACCTCAAAAGCCAGAACTGCCAAATGTGCTGATAAATATAGGCATGAATAAATTATTTCAAGCATGCTATAGGAACGACATGTGTTGATTTATGTAAGCGAGTAGACAAATCTCAGCTACGTACCACCAGTTCACCACCACCATTCAAAACCAAAAACTGAAAACTACTGTGTTTTTCGATAAATGATTGTATATCTTAGACCATATACAGTTTGAGACAAAACATCCTTTCACAATTTAACAAATCTTCATTTTGGAACTGACGCAGCTTGCTGGAAGAATGACACATACCAGTAGGCTGAACAATGTTCGCTTCACCAGCCTGATCCTTCAAGCACCACCTCTGACTGGCGACCTATCCAGTGCTATAACTTCTTTCTTATTTAGAAAATTATCACACTGAAATCACTTAAAACTGATTAGTTATCAGAACAAAGTAATTCCGAATAGTAGGCAGGCAGGCCGAATTGTCCCCATCGACAACTCCTTGTGGAAAGTAATTCCTAACAAGAAAGCAAAGTAATATCATCATAGGTCAGACAAACCTGATGAAACATATAAACACTCAAGTGTATGATCAATCATATAGATTGACCGCATGAACTGCGAAAAAAATAGCCTTTATCATTGCCAACAAGGTGACAAAATCTTAATGAAACCTAGGAGGAAAAATCATTGTGAGACTTCAACAGGGTTGTGTCTTACTGAAAACAACAAATAATTGGCAGTTGAACATGGGCGCACCTTTAAGGTCCATCTCCAACAAAACCAATTCTTCACCCCGGGAGCCTTTCCATAAGCCTGCATTGACAAGTAAAATCAGTAGAGCATTAACAACACGTATCAAACATTGATGTATGATAGCTTAAAGTAAGGCCAGCATTGAAAGTCTGAAATGTTTACTTTGTTACAAAAAACAGACCATGACAACTACAGCCTATCTGCCTTAGAAGTTAAACTAATTCTAGCACTCTTTGGCAGTTACTTTGGAGGTTAAAGAAAGTATTGGAGTTCTTTGTGTTTACAGATCAAACATGCACTAGTACAAAACAGGGCTTTCGTCACAGGGCAATATTCACATTAGTCCCGGTTCAGTCACGAACCGTGACTAATGTGAGCATTGGTCCCGGTTCGTGCGGCTAAGGCATTAGTCCCGGTTGGTGCCACGAACCGGGACTAAAGGGTGCGATGCCCATTAGTACCGGTTGGTGGCACCAACCGGGACTAAAGGTTAGTCCTTTAGTCCCGGTTGGTGCCACCAACCGGTACTAATGGGCTTTGAGGCATTAGTACCGGTTCATGGCACGAACCGGTACTAAAGGGCCCATCAAACTCTAACCAACCCCCCCCCCCTTGGACCGCCTTTTCAGTTTTAGAAAAAACAAAAGAAAATGATGGAAATGTCAAAAAAATAAAATAAAATAAGTTTCCCATGTGATATGTGGTCTAGTTGTTGGGAAAATTAACAAATATGAATTTCGACTTTATTTGCAAAATCTCTCTGGAATTTCTTAAAATGGGCATAACTTTTGCATACGAACTCGGATGAAAAAGTTTTTTATATGAAAAATCATCTACTCGAAAAGTTACATCCGAATTTAACCGGGGGAACCCCGTTAAACATTTTCAAAATCCTCAAAAACCTAACAGAAAAAAAGATACGGGGCTTTTAAGATCTGGAGAGGCAAAAAAATTCAAAAAATTTCAAATTGTGGTCAAACTGTGGTCAAACAATGGTCAAACTAATTATTCTAGAATATTAGTGTTACTAAATAATTATTTCAGTTTTTTTGAATTTTGGTCAAATCTGGTCAAACAGTGGTCAAATAGTGGTCAAACAATGGTCAAACTAATTATTCCAGAAATATTAGTGTTACTAAATAATTATTGTTTTTTAAAACAATAGTTTCAAACTCAAACAGTGAAATGTGTCACTTCATGCTCAAGCTAAATTCCTGAGGGTTAATAGAATTGACATCTTACTATTGTCAGGAAAACAACAAGTGCAGACTTAGAAACGAGAGAGAATAGAACCTGGAAGTTAAGCGTGCTCAGGCTGGAGTAGTGAGAGGATGGGTGACTGTCCGGCAAGTTAGATGATTTGGAATGATGAGGGGTGATTAGAGATTAGAGGATAAATTTAGCAGTGATGAGGGGTGGTGATTAGAGATTAGAGGTTAAAATAATTCAGAAATTTGAAAATAAAAAAAAAATTCGCAAAAAAAAATTTCAAAAAAAAAATATCATAAAATTTCCTTTAGTCCC
The DNA here is from genome assembly GCF_002575655.3 of Aegilops tauschii subsp. strangulata. Taxonomy (NCBI): domain Eukaryota; kingdom Viridiplantae; phylum Streptophyta; class Magnoliopsida; order Poales; family Poaceae; genus Aegilops; species Aegilops tauschii. The sequence goes on along the minus strand of NC_053040.3, from coordinate 29,750,988 downwards.
GGTTCGTGTAAGAACCGGGACTAAAGGGGGGAGGCATTAGTAACGACCCTTTAGTCCCGGTTCAAAAACCAGGACTAAAGGTCCTTACCAACCGGGACAAAAGCCCCCTTTTCTACTAGTGATGGTTCAAATCCTTTAGTTTCCCTTGCAAAAATCAAACAGACACATGTATCAAATTTTACTATCCGTCAATGAACTTCAATGATATCTTTCTCTAGATGAACACCCAAGATGTCAGAAACTAATTCAAGTACATATTATGTGATCAGTTAGAAGTAATGTGCCCCAAAACAGCTAGCAGATTATGTGCACCATTTAGAACAAACAAGAATACTAGGGGGGAGTAATTAAGAACCTGCAGTCTCTGCAGATATTCAGACCATGTATTCGGAGTATGGATGTACATGATACCAACTGTTTCGTGCCTATATTCAGTCATACCAACCAAAGAAATAAATTAAGCACTCAGTTTTAGCCAAACTAAAGAAGAGCTAGCTTAAACTTAAACAATGACAACTCTCCTCCATGTGAGAGTTCGATGTTTAGTAAACTGAGCATCTCCCTTTAGCAGATAACCTGTACAGATATGAGCCCTGCACATTTCATCCTGCGGCCCAGAAGGTATTTCCAATATGACCACTTGCTCCAAAATTGTTACCTCTGATCCAACTAAAGGAGAATCCACTTCCAGACACTTCTCATAGTTGAATGCATACATCTATATTAGTTAGTTAAAGCAAAAAAAAAATATGGATCACTGTGAATCCCTTTTTTTCTTTTTGCAGGGGGTCACTATGAATCTGCAGATGAGCAAACCATAATTGAAAAATAGATTAAGCTAAAGACAGGTGAATTGACCCTGGAGCCTACATAGGAAGAGCTGACACCAGGAGGCAACATCCCCTACACTGATTTCAAAAAGACTATTTACCAAAATTTGTGACCGGCATCTGACCGATGCTCCGATTATCCACATGAAGTACATTACCAACATGCTTACTGTGGCTCATTGTCTCAATGCACCAGCAACTAACTTGAAAACTGAAACTTTAATGCATTGCAGAATGGCCTGATCTGACACTTACTTAGTTCCAACGGTGTGATTATAACATGAATGAGGACGAAAAAGTTCATAACCAATCCATGGTTTCTTCTCTGCTGAGTGATGACATTACATACCAGTATTCAGAGATCAAATTATCAGTTTCATCACATGTTAGCAACGACCAACCAGCATCTAACAGACATACAGCAGCGGACAACCAGCACAGTTACATCATATCCTGTTCTTGGCTTATGTGAATCTGAAATTAGTCGGCACTTCCCCCTTAAAAGCGACATCATAGTCTTCTGCGAGGTGCGGTGCAGCTTCCTCATGAGGGCATATATATGAACTGCTTCCTGAATGCCTTCTCGGTCAACTTGATAATTGTGTCGTAGCTCGGGCCATGCCTGAGCAATCCATTTTCCTTGAGAAACTTTACAGCATAGTACCTGGGCATGAGCCGGCCTTCTAGGCTGAGACCGAGCATTACGGGTCGATGAGCAATGTACGACGGTTCCAAGCCCACCTCGGAGATAAGGAACTCAGACCTGCGCTGCAACGATTCCTTGGACCTATTCAGCAGCAATGGGGCCTTAGAAACAGCAATGCTCACCTCAGCATCCGTCCACGTGAACGTGTTCTTCAAGTGCTCCACCCTGGCTGCGATCTCCTCCTTGCTGAAAGATGCAACAGCATTCAGGGCGTGCCTGAACATCCCAGAGTAACGGGGTACACCGATGCTTTCAGCGCATCCCACCATCTCCTGGACACGCTCCGGGTTGGTGATGATTATCCTCGGTCTTCGGAGGCACAGTTTGGCAATATCGCAATCTCGTAACCCACACTCTCGCAGGTATGCGACATTGGGCTTGACCACCCTCTCGAGGCTGTATGAGAGGACATTGCAGCACTTCATCACCCGGAAGAAGGTGTCCGTGGATCCGAAGACGCCCATGTAGTAGTGCAGCTTGGAGACAATGGCTTTTTTGCGGAATGCGTCGGCGGCGAGCAAGGCGAGCCGCGTGATTTCAGAACGCGACAGGCCAAGGCCGGTGAGCCCGACGACGACGGGCGCCAGCGTTTTTTCCACTCTGGCGCAGAGGAGCTTGGGGTCCCTGACGACGAGGGCGGCGGCGTCGGCGCTGGAGAGTCCGAGGCCGGCGAGGAAGGCGAGCACGGCGTCGGGATTAGCGGGGGGCTTGAGGTGGGGGAGCTTGGCGGGCAGGTGGCGACGAGGTAGTCCTCGACGGCGAAGCTAGGGTTTGGAGAAATGCGGGGGGCAGCGGGCGCTGCGGCGGAGAGGAGGCGGTGTAGAGGAGAGACGGAGGTGGGTGAGGACGCAGCTTCGGAGGCGGAGCATGGCGGCGCGGCAGCGTGGTGGCACCGGCGGCGAGAGTAAGGGGAACGACAGAGGATATGGTCTGTTTTTTCTTTTGTCGAGAAAATGGGCTGGTCTGTCTCGACCCCGCATCTGATAATGACAACACCCAAACGGTGTTACCCCGACGGCAGCTGAAAGGTGTCCACCAAAACGTCCATTAGCGCGACACGACAACATCGAGACGGTGTCATCCGTCTGCAGCAAAGGAGGCACACGCAGGATCCAGCAAATTTTTTGGCAAGATTTTTGTACAGTTTTGATCACACCGTATGAACGTGCAACAACAAGTATTACTACGCAAATCCCATTCTATAGTTTGAGAAATTTTCGAAATTCGGTTTTCACCAACGGATACACGTACTTTTTTTTAGTTATATGCGAACTCAGCTCCTGGCTTTAATTATGTTGCCCACTGGATAAGCCAAAGGAAGAAGAACATATTTTACCCCTCAAAGTGGAAACAAAGAAATCTGAAAATGTTTGCGTGTGAGACCTATGAGAAAATAAAAAACAGGCAAAGAAAAATTTGAAAGGACTGCAAAGCACAGCCAACGGCCCAGATACGAAAGCTAAGCCCTGTAGAAGGCACGCTCTGCCAGGGACAAAGGCCTGTACATTTTGTGCTTTCCGGATACCTCAGCGACAAAACAAATATAAGTCACATCGTACAATAAATCTGGTCGACTGTGAGTCACATAGTATTAGCTAATCAATCATTTCGGTCTTCTCTAAATTTATGTTTGTAGTTTAGTCTGAAATCTGAAATCAGTGTGTGGCCATGTACACCCAGCCAAAAACATGAAGTTCCCTTGACATCGCTCTTCCACATATCCATCAGCCAACACATATGCAGGCTATCAATTTTATTCAGAGACCATGTACCTAGATTGCTTGAAAGGTCCAAAGGTACAAATCGGTTAAGTGATGCTTGGTCTAAATTCCTTTGACATTCTTCTCAAGGTTGATAGTCTCCTAACCTCCTCTGCCCCATACTCCCTGGTGCTAGGTCTCCTAGGGCATCGTCATGGCGCACAAGGTGGAGTTCTATGGAGAAAACTACAGCGTGAGAGAGTGCCCCTCGCCCCTGGTTTTCCTCCTCTTTAAGCTACAACGTGAGAGAGCTGCCTCACCATCTGTTGCACGAGGAAGTTGTCGTGGATACACCTTCTGGCGATGAACGTGCTCTGGTTGGAGGAGACAAGCGTGGAGAACCTCAAAGCCAACCGAAGCGAGAGCACCTTCGCGACAAGCTCCACAAAGAGATGGATAAGACTAATGGGCTGCCGGTGCCATTGATTTGATTTGGTTGGCCTACCACTGCCAGAGATGATGAGAATGTGTGCATGATGCAGCAGATCAGTGAGTGAGCTGAGAGCAATCATCTACAGTGTCTCTTTTCTCCTCTAGGCTCAGATGAGTGAAGGAGAGAGAGTAGTGAGTTGACCAAGAGGGAAAATTCATGGCCGACGACTTAAGCAAGGCACATTTGACTGACGCGTGTGTAAATGTAATTCACTTTGAAATTTGATCAAGGAATTGATGGAGTGCACAGTTTTCTTCCTATATATATTCGGTCTGTTGCCAACCATCTTGCCCCTTGAGGTTTTCTATTTTATTTTTAGGACGCCGATAACTGCCACACGTGTGGCATCTAGTGTGGCTGTGCCGCACGCCCTGTGTGGCACGGAGACGAACCCGCCCGCACGACGGCGTCCGGGCGCAGGCAGCCACAGCCCGCACGTTCGGTGTGTGGCACAATCGCCCACACGTCCAGGCGATCGACTGCACTGCCCGCACGTTCGGTGTGTGGCACAATCGCCCACACGTCCAGGCGATCGACCGCACTGCCCGCACGATCTAACGCGCCCCCTCGTCCCAGCCTGCCTTCCAACCCCAGTCCGACCTGCCGCCGTCGTCTCCTACCTCTCGATCCCCTACCTCCATCGCCTTCCTTCTCTAGTTGCCATGGCAACCAGAGCAGATCCCTAGCACCTCCCCACCGCTACCCACCCCCCCCCCCCCCCCCCAACCCCGTCCTCCCGAGACGATGAGCTAACAACATGATAGTTGGCATCCAGATTTTAGAAAAGAGAATGAATGTGCATGTCCTACTTGCCATGATGTGTTGGTTGTCTACGCAAGAAATGTGATAAGATTGCTGTGTTATCTTGTATGTGCAAACAACAAGAATGCATTTTGCGGATATTGATGCTTCTTGTTCATGCAGTGACTGAAAACACGGTGGGAGAAAAAGCGGAAAAATGAATCATGAAGACGGCACTGATCCTTGGTTTTATCAAAGGCCGGAAACGCTCCCTTGGGATGCAGCAGAGTACAGCCAACTCATTTCTGCAGGGCCGTTGCTGCCATTACTAGAGCAGTACACGAGCATCGGTATGATGCATGATAAAAAAAGGGATAGTTGCCATGTTTGTGACGAGGAAGATGGCATTCTACTTATGTCCTACAATGTCATTTTTTGCAGGTTCTTATGACCCAACCACACACACGGGGATACCATGGCAAGTTCAGGCACAGGGTGCTAACGCTGACAGATGTACGGGCGACCAACTTCAAGTAGCCAATGTGGCAAATCAAGGTAACGCATACGAAAAAGAAACATGCTGGTGTGGCCATGAAATTAAACTTGCAAGGATGGCAAAGACTTACGAGTTATATGGAAAAATGTAGGACCTTCATGCAGCACGTGGCAACAGGCGGCAACCATGTATCTGCCATCAACGTCGTACACAGATGAGTCTATGAAGTGAAGTTGTGGACAATGAATTAGGAGAAGGAACATAGGTGACATTGGGGTTTTCATGGTGACTTGACAGCTGCAGTTGCCATGCCTGGTCAGCTGCATGGCCGACGACTTAAGCAAGGCACATTTGACTAACGTGTGTATAAATGTAATTCACTTTGAAATTTGATCAAGGAATTAATGGAGTGCACAGTTTTCTTCCTGTATATATTTGGCCTGTTGCCAACCATCTTGCCCCTTGAGGTGTTTATTTTTATTTTTAAGAGAGGTTTTATTGGGAAATCGGTGCCTACTGTTTGCCATATCTACTGCACGAAAGATCAAATTCAGTATCTCTTCAAGACTTGTTCGGTTAAGCCCACGTTAGCAGGAAAACAAAAACACCATGAAAACCAATCCCTCACATGTGTTGTTGTTCGGTTGCAGGGGATTAGTTCACATGTGGGGGGTAAACCCTCTTGAACAACACGACCCAGAGAATAACATATATGATGAGCAACTAGAACTCATGTTTGCAGGAATACATAAGCATATTGGTCTGTAGCAACATTCAGACAGAACAAACACAAAGTTCAGTCACAACCAAGCCAGGTGGACGACAGTCGTAACAACTACTACACCTGATGATGTCCCTTGCTGATAACATGCATCGCTCCTGCCGCGGACGACGGTGACAGCCTTCTTGCCACCGCTGATGAAGAGGAAGGGCGACACTGGCTTGATGCTGTATGTTTCAGCAGGACCCTTTAAATTTTCCGATAGGAATCTGCTGAATGGCAGTAAATTTGGACTTGCAAAGTACTGTAGTAGAATGTAGGCAATCATTTCAGGACAACAGAGATTTAGCCTGAAAGCCACTCCTATCTCAGAGAAGCATATACACTGCTTAGCCTAAAAGACACTGTTGTCACTACAGTAAAATGGTCCAATAGCTCCTGTGCGACACATTTGAGGTGAATTGGCAAGAGTGCGATGTTGTTCGAGCGAATGGCTGTGATGCGACAATTTTGAGCAGGTAAATAGCCCACGCACGACATGGCTGTTAAACTCAACTGATGCCCTCGTTAGCTGTTGGGGGCTGGACCCACCACTTATCCACGTAAGCGCGGGACCCACCACTTGTCTATTCATGGGACCCACCTCCTCGCAGCTAGAAGAGACGAGCGCCCGTGCCCGTCCGCCCGCCGCCGCCCATTCATCCCCTTTCCCCAATCTTTCTCTTCTCCGGCGACCTAGCGCAAATGTCTACCTCCTCCGCCACGCACTCAAAATGGCGACAGTATGGACCAGTGCTGCTCATAAGGTGCCCTGACTGCCCACGCCCAGACCCTCTTAAACGGTTGGTCACTAAGAGGGATGACAATGGCAATCTTGGGCGGGAATTTGTGAAATGCTTGAGCAAACCAATGGCAAGAAGGGATGGCAAGGTTAGATCTCAGTTCTTAGCCCATTCTTTCGCTGTCTTTTGCTCTGATTTCTCCTTATTTTGTTTTTTCTCCTCGAATTTGGGATTTAGGGTTCATGTTGTTCTTTTCAGATCTTGAAGAAATGTTACCATTTCGAGTGGATTGATGAATATGTTGATAGGATTCAGTTTGAGGGCTACGTTGATTCGAGCGTGGCCGCAACCTGGGGAGCTCAATTTGGACGGGGTGCCGCCGATTGCGGGCCAATAGCTCATGTGCGACGTCTTTGATGTGAATTGGAAGGAGTGCGACGTAGTTCGAATGAATGGCTGTGATGCGACACATTTGAGCGTGTAAATAGCCCAGGGCCACATGGGGTGTTAAATGGGGTTAAATTGGTCATCAACCAAGCCCGTTTATGTTAGGACATGTGGGTCCAACTTAATTGGTCCTCAAAATAGCTGACCGTGCCCTGCCGCCCGACCGTGCCGGGCCCGCCACTCTGCCCCCCCCCCCCTCTTCTCCGGTGACGGCGGATCTTGCGTTCTCGGTGGCGGCGGCGGAGCCCTCGTTCTCAACGGCGGCGGAGCCTTCGTCCTCAGAAAATGGTGAGTGAATTCGAACCCTAGTCCCGTTCCTCTCTCGGGCCCGTAGATCTCAGCTCGTTTCCTCTGTTTTCACTTGTTGAATCGATAGGTTCTGAGGGGAGCCCGTGGGCATACTGAGATGGAGCCGCCAGATTCAACTTCGAATAGGTAATGCGCCTCTCTCCGATCCAATTTTGCATGCAATTAGGGCCTCGTCTGCTCTTTCTCACGGGCTCACACTGTCCGCCACTGACAGAGGGGATGCTGCCGCTCGGACCTTCGAACTGACGGTCAATTTCTTTCCATCAAAGGAAAAATTAGTTGATGGTAGCATACAGAACATTGAGAGAGACACAATTGTTAAATGGGAGGTTGAGTTTACAGAGATTGATCCACAAGTTCTACAGAACATGGGAGAGAAGGCAGTGAAGAAATGGGTGGAAAAAATTGAGGAGAATATTGTTTGGGGTCCAGAGCAAGAAGTATCACTGTTGCGGTTTGATGATTGGAAATGAGAGTATGTGAGAATAGAAGATGGTGAACAGATTGTTGAAGAAATCGATCGGCAAAACGGCTGGACAAGCAAACGGGCTAATTTTTTTGCTGAGCTCGTTGATCTGAATATTTTTTCGAAGGTTGGATATGTGTCATCACACTTGGCTGCACAGATGGTAGATGATGATTGGGCTACACAGAGGCCATTGATTCCCATGTGTACTGAACTTACAGTAATAGCCAAAGAGGGACAGGTGACTGGAACTGAAACTGCAGCTACTGTTGATTGGAATATAGTTGAATTAGATGAGCCTACTGATTTGGCCATTGCACCAATGCCTGACATTAAGATGGCCAAACTTTTTGGCATTCCAGTCAATGACAGAGATAAGCAGGAGAGGGGCGAATCTAGTTTGCCTGCTAATGCTGATGAAGATGTAGATGGACAGTTGATGGAACAAGCTGCAGATGAAGTAGATGATGCATATGATGATGAGCTGGTGCATGTGTATGACAAAGAAAACCCTGTCATTGAAGTAGGCAAGTTGTTCCCAAGCATGAAGGAGTTTAGGATGTCTTTCAAGACTTATGCAGTGAAACATGAGTTTGATGCCAAGACTGTTTGGACTGATAGAAAGAAGTTTTATGCGAGGTGCAGAGGATTTGATGGTAGTGTCAAGCCTTGCAAGTGGTACATATCTGTTAGACTGCAACCTGATGGAAGTACTGTCAGGGTTAACCAAATCCCCAATCAACATACTTGTATTACAAGTTCACAGAGAGTATCAACCATGACATCACAACATTGGGTTGCAGAAAAGATCACCCCAATTTTAGCCAAAACACCAAACACTGCTGCCAAGAAACTCAAAGTAGACTTGGAAAAGATGTACCCCATTAAACTGAAATATACCAGTGTGGAAGGCAAAACAAAGGGCAATGAAAAATTTATATGGTGATTGGGCAAATACATTTAGGATGCTTTACAACTTCAAAGCAGAGGTGGAAAAGAGGTCACCTGGCAGTGTTGTGGAGATAGATACTGAGGTATCAGCTGAAGGTGAAGTCAAGTTCTCCAAGTTTTTTATGGCTTTGAAGCCTTGCATCGATGGCTTCAAAGCAGGGTGTCGTCCATATTTGAGCATAGACTCATCATTTTTGACGGGCAAGTGGAATGGTCAGTTGGCAGCATACAATGCTCTAGATGGACACAACTGGATGTTTCCTATTGTTGTTGGCTTGTTTCAGTCAGAAACAGAGGCTTCATGGACATGGTTCATGATCCAGTTGAAAAGATGCCTAGGGCCAGTGTCACCTTTGGCTATACACACAGATGCATGTAAGGGGCTGGAAAATTCAATGAAAAATGTTTGCCCACATGCTGAGCAGAGGGAGTGCTTCGGTCATTTGTGGATGAATTTGATCAAAAAAATTAGAGGAGAAGAATTTGGGGCATGTGGCCAGCAGCAAGATCTTACACTAGACAGACACACAAATATCATCTTGATAAGATAATGGCAGCATGCGATGAGTTTGGTCCATGGCTGAACACCTACCATTCTTTGTTATGGTACAGGACAGCATTCAACACTGCCATCAAGTGTGACCACATCAACAACAAATTGGCAGAGAGTTTCAACAACAAGGTGAAGGAGTTCAAAGATTTGCCTGTGCATGACATGGTTGACCAAATCAGGATCATGCTCATGCGGTTGTGGGAATTGAGAAGGATAGGTGATTGTCTGCAAGGTGATAAGCTTCCAGCAGTGGTACAACAGGTGGTCAATAGAAGCAGATGTCTTTCACATTTGTTTGTTGAAAAATCTTCACCTTGGGGTGCTGAAGTTAGAGATAACAAAACTGGAAGGAGACATGTTGTTAACACTGAATTGCATGATTGCACTTGCCTCGAGTGGCAACACACTGGTAAACCATGTGAGCATGCCATTCTTTTCTTAGCATCCCAACCGAAGATAAATATGCACCCATATTTGCATGAATATTATTCGGTAGCAAAATTCAAAGATGCATATGCTACTCCAATTCCAGCACTTACATATCAGTCTCAGTGGCCTGAAGTGGAGATTGAATTTTCCATGTGTCCTCCCTTGACGAAAAGAAAGGCTGGCAAGCCTAAATAGAGTAGATTCAAGGCATGGTTTGAGAAAGGTGGGAGTAGTAAGAAGGGAAAGAAAGATGGAAAGCCAAAAAGGGCCCAAAAAGGTAACAAAAACAAATGCAAGTTGTGCCAGGAACTTGAGCACAGAGTGGGATCTGTCAAATATCGTTACACTCCTGATAAGCCAAAGTATGTTCTTGTTTATTTGCTGTGTCTTGATTTGGTGCTTTTTTCCAATTACTATATCTATAACATTTTCCCAATGGCCAGGAGGAAGTGAGCAAGTCAAACCCTTGTTGTTGAACAGTGTTGGCCAACAAAAAAAGCAAGAGCCAATGGCTATAGAAAGAAGAGAAGTGTGCCTGAGCCTGAGCAGACTGAAGAAAATCCTGCTGCAGTCAACATTCAGACTAAAGAAACTGATGTGGAGGTGCATACCGAAGAAACTGAAATTGCAGTCAACATTCAGACTGAAGTAACAGCTCTCGAGGTTGAAACTGAACCTGAGCGTGTCGAGGTTCAGACTGAAGAAACCCATGTTGAGGTACACACCGAAGAAACTGAAACTGTTGTCAACATTCAGACAGAAGACACTGATCTCGAGGGTGTTGGCGAGGTGTTGAAAAGACCAGTGAAGAAAACCAAGATGATCAGTGAACTTGTGTGTCATGTAATAATATTTGTAACTTGGTGCGTACTGGTAGTCACTATGTATCCCCGTATTTCTATTCGAACTTGTTTGTTGGTCATTGTTTTAAATTCAAATTTGGATTCAAATTTGGGCTCAAATTTGAATTAGGAATGGGGTATTGATGTGCTATCTAAAGTACCTCAACTGAAATATGTTTGCTTGCTGATCAATCTGAGTCCTTTTGGTAAGTTGAACTCATAGTCATGAAAAATGTGTTTCAAATGACCTCCAAAGATAGGGTAAACGGCCTCATATTTAAGCAAGTTTTTTTGGCACCTTGTTTAAACCAACCAAATAATTTTTCTACACATCTATTCTACCTATATAGTGTAAATCTAAAGTCTCACTATTTATTGAATTAAATTTCTATTATTTTATTTTCTTTTTGAAAAAACAAGGTTTAATAGAAAATTATATATAACAAGTTTAAAACATGAAAATGAGAAAAGTAAGTTAAGATATTTCTTAGTCAATCCAAAATGAAGTTTTGGTGAGGTTTTCACACTTTTCATTTTCAAAACCCCACCAACTCTCGGGTGCCCACTACTCTCTCCCTTGAACTCCAAACTACATTGTTCGAGGAATGACAATTTAGTGAAGGGTTTTTCATAAAAATGTATGTAAACCATATTTATATTTTTTTTCTCGTTACTATACGACATAATAAGACTATGTGCGCAAGTTTTATATTTTTTTTTGATTTTTTTTCGAATTAGTTATGCTCAACCCTAATCACTCAAAACCCCTCAAAACCTCTCAAAACCCCTCAAAACCCCGCACACTACCGGGTCGTCGATCGTTGTGCGTGGACGGTTGAGATCAGGCGCTAGGGTTAGCTACAGTGTCCTTCGATCCGCATGAGACGCGCTGATTAGTTGAATCAGTGAGGTTTGGATCAGCCTCTCTCGTTGGGGCATCAGGACCGTTCATTTGAATCCAACGGCACGAGTTCACGCGGTGCATGGACCAAGCCTACACAGTGCCCTTTCCATCGTTGCATGCGTGCCCATGCCTACCCGCAGCGCCGGCGCCCGTTGCAGCATGCATGCCCACCCGTAGAACTGCGCCCGTGCGTTGCATGCATGCCCTCGACTTAGCCCTGCTCCGCTACCCCTCTAGACGCAAAAGCTGACGCATGCCTACCATTAGCACCGATGCAGCGTCGCATCAAAGCATGCACCCGGCCACAATGCAGCAGCCAGACCTCGATGAAGACAACCAAAAAGCCAACGGTGCATGGCGTGCGGTGCATGGCGTGCTCCTCTTTGAACGACACAATACTGGCATGATGGGTATCAATGCAGTTCAAACGGCGTGCTGCTCGTTACAAGATGGGCAAATGAAGGCGTCCATTATTGTCACGTCTCCCATCGACCGAACGTTGCCCTCTAGCCAGGCCCTAGCAAGATGGGCAAATTAATACGGCATGCATGCACGGGCGGCACACGCAGAGAACCCGGGGCAGGCGTGTCCCCTTGACCCACGACGGCACAGATGCGTGCATGAGCCCGTCCCCCTTGACCCGCAACCGGTGGCACAGAAGCGTCGCAGCCCGTTTCCACGCTCATGTACACACTTTGATGGGGCGCCACCAAACGCCGCCCGCCCATTAATTCTACGGGGTGAAACCACGTTGCACTTGGGCTATTTAAGCCGGGCACTATCGTCTTCCTCTCCCTCCTCATCCATACCCCATCCTCTGCCTCCTATGCCCTCCTTCTTCCTTCTTCTCCATCAAACCCGATCGAGCCCTCGAGCCACCATGTAGTACAACACCCCCACCTACCGCTTCCTCCCAACCGTGCCAGAAAGGCTCTACCCGGCCGGAGTGTATGTAGAGAGAACCCTTAGGGTGTGGGCGATCTCGAGGTGGAGGGGCGCAAGGGAGTTAACGGAGTTCTTCCTTGCGGCCGGCTTCCGCCACCTCCCCCGCGGCTCTCCTCGGATGTACCATCTTGAGGAGGTCAACCACAATGGCGTTGTGGTTGGGCTCCTCGCCACGTTCACTAACCCTTTCGATGCTTTCCACCTCCTCGGGCAAGCGTATTGGGTTGGTTGTGAGTTCATAGCTTTCACCACCTATAATATCTTCACCGACTTCAACAGCATATTCCCCAACAACGGCGTTATGCACACGCTCCCGTACCCCATCAACAACGGGGAGGAGTGAAGGGCGGCGCCCGGAGGAGCGAGGTGGCGTTGTTCACCCGGAGGAGGAGGAGAAGAAGAACCCGCGTTTGGTGCCCCCCGATCTATCTAGCTTGCTATATATCTATCGTATTATTTTTTTAAGTTGTAATCGTTATGCTACTATTATTAAGTTGTATTAGTATTTTAAGTTGTAAGGCTATCGTGGAGTTGTAAGGCTATCGTGGAACTATGGGTTGCAATCGTTATGCTTCAATATAATCGTTATGCTACTATATATATTGTGTGTTTCATGCTATTATTTGTAGATTGCTATGGGTTGTTCTTGCTATTATTTGTGTATTGCTATGGGTTGCTACGGGCCCGGGTTGCTACACCCCAATCATCACACACACCATCTTCAAAATATTGGCCAAACCATGGACATGCAACTAGGAACCCCATGCAAACCCACTATGGACATGCAACTAGGAAATGCAAACTAATTTACTTCATGCAAGCATGCAACTCATTTAGTTCATGGAACCGTAGACATGCATAAAAACAAGTAACATTTAGTTTTAGTGCATCAAAAAATGATCCATCACAAAATTTAGTTCAAGAAAAAGGCCAAAGTAAAAACAAGTAACATTTTATTTGCCGAAGTTAGAGGTGGGCTGGTGCCCCTACGCGGGTGGGCTGGCCTCACGGCCCAACATCTATTCGGCAGCCCAGTTTTGTTTTTTACTAGAAACTGAATTTAGGTGTGTATTCTGTTAACTGAAGAACAAAAATAGAGGAAACAGAGCATGAACACTGAATAATTTGTGTTCCAAATTGCTGCTTCAATTCAGATACATAACTTGGCATGGCGCACAAATCACATCCTCTACCCTGACAGGCCTAAATGCCCATTCTAATGACGGATGAAAAACAAATAAAACAAAAATAGAGCAATGATACAACAATAGAACCCCTCCTGCCATGATATTTGCTTGCTTCTGCAAATCGATCATCTGCATTAGATGTTTCTTAATTTTCTTCAGTTCCTCGGTCGGTTCGGACTCCGCATGCAGTTCAGCATTGCGCGCATACATCGCCGTCGGCACGACTCTGCCCGCCTCTCCGCCCGACATGCTGAACTGTCGGGCGGCAGGGCACGGTCAGCTGTTTTGAGGACCAATTAAGTTGGACCCACATGTCTTAACATAAACGGGCTTGGTTGACGACCAATTTAACCCATTTAACACCCCATGTGGCCCTGGGCTATTTACACGCTCAAATGTGTCCCATCACAGTCATTCATTCGAACTATGTCGCACTCCTTCCAATTTACATCAAAGACGTCGCACAGGAGCTATTGGCCCACAGTAAAATGCACAAGTGCAGAGGTTGAGAGACTCTGAACTGAATCATGAACTTAAGTGCAACTATTTATGTGATGAAAGTTTCTGTACATGCCCATTTCCATGTCCTAGAATGTTTTGACTCCAACTATCTTCGTATATCGACAAGCGTACAGCAAGAGATCCACAGACAGAGCAGCAGCACACAGTTCTGAGTTTAAAGTTCCAGGACAGGCGCACACTGCCGTTCCTACTTCAGAGATGTGATTCAGCATTTGTTCAAAACCAACACTCGCATATATACCAGCACGTACCACGTAATGCTCTCAAGTTGAAGTTATTCGTCACAGCTATGTGCTAGTGTAACTAGCCGACGATGTTTACAAAGTTAATTTTTCTGAATGTACAAGTGGTTTGTGTTGTAACGATTTGCTATAGTCAAATGACCAGAAATGCACATGTGCTGCTACAGCGCACACGCTTATGTGAAAAATGGTCAAGTGCATCTCTAAACTGATATTATGGTTCAGTTTTACAGTAGCTTATACCTACAGCGCACACGCTAGCATGCCATTTATATACAAAGCAACAGTACATCAGCTCTAAATTTCCAAGAGCAAGAGTCTAATATAATTTCAGAGATATATAGTTCAGATTGTGCAGTCAGCAATCAAAACATATTTTCTTGCAGTTATATTTATTGGTAATCAATCATCTCCCTCTTCTCTAAACTTCGAGGATCGAGGTCCTACAATATCTTGACTCGGACAGAGCAGAATTATACAGTTCTAAGTTTTGTTCAAAACTGCAATCAAAACCACTGTTTTAAATAGCCCGCTATAGCTCCGCTATAGCACGCTATAGCGTTTACAAAAGGTCTTGCGCTAAGAGACTTTGGTCCAAACCAATGAACAAACATTTTAAATAGCCCGCTATAGCTCCGCTATAGCACGCTATAGCATTTGGAAGAGGTCCGCCGCTAAGATGCTTAGCGCGCTATTTAAAACTATGATCAAAACAGACTTTCTTGCAGCTATATGTATTTGCTAATCAATCATTTCCCACTTCTCTAAGTTTCTAATCTGGAACCCCTGTTTGTAGTTACACTGAAATCTGAAATCAGTGTGTGGCCATGTATGTTTATACACCCAGCCAAAAATCTGAAGTTCCCTTGACATCTCTCTTCCAGACAGAACATATGCAGGCTATCAATTTTATTCAGAGAACCATTTACCAAGATTGCTTCGGAGATCCAAAGGTATAAATCTGGTTGCTGACACTTGGTCTCAAAATTCCCTTGCTATTCTTCTCAAGGTTGATAGTCTCCTAATCTCCTCTTCCCCTTGCTCCCTGGTGTTAGGTCTCCTAGGGCATCGCCATGGCGCTCAACGTGGAGTCCCATAGAGAAAACTACAGCGTGAGAGTGTCCCCTGGTTTTCCTCCTCTTTTCAGAAAGCTACAGCATATGAGAGAGCTGCATCGCCGTCTGCTGCACAAGGAAGAAGTTGTCGTCGATACACCTTCCGGCGATAAATGTGCTCTGGTTGGAGGAGACAAGTGTGGAGAGCCCTAGCTGGTGTCAACCGAAGGGAGAGCAGCTTCGCGACAAGCTTCACAAAGAGATGGATAGTCCAAGAGGGATGTCGTCTCCGGGTTTTATGGATAGCAGGGTGATCAAAGCTTCGTTGAGCCCTTGGAATCTTCTTCCATTCATGTCGTAGTACTTCTAGAAGGCCTCATGGATGTCTTTTTTGACGATATCCCATCAGTTAACAAGGATTTCCAGCCCAGTGCTTTATCCTAAGGCAGTCATTTTCTGGCTCCCCGGATCGCCTTCTCACTGAAGGGGCACTCAAGATCAACCAGGTCGAAGGCCTAGGTGTCGAGATCTTGAACCACAAGCGTGCACTCGCGGACATCAGCAGACCTGATGAGGTTGGTGAAGTTAGTTGAAAGCCACCTCGTCGAATGCCAGCGTCATCAACCACAATATTTTGACCAACCGTGAGCTGACGGATTTGGTAATTAGTTTTGCTTGCGATGAGACACGTAGAGGCGAAAAAACATGATGTGTCTCGCCATCCCTGAGCGATGCAATACGGGCTCTGTGTTGCGCCATTGTTCGCTCTAAGGAGGTGAGGCCAAGATAGGCACCCTTTAGGTGATGGTGGAGCGGTGGAGCCAATACTCAGAGGTCGAGAGTTACCAAACATCTTGCTCTGCGTCGAGCCAAGCGATAATACTCGCGAGAGCATGAGTTGAATGGTTTAGTTGCCAATGGTCTTGGCACTGCAAATTTCATGCGACGTGCGGTGACCTTGAGCCAGGAGGCAATACAACAGAAGGTGTCGGGATGAGGGGCAACAGAATTACACGCATCGCAACCACCTGGTGGAATCCCTCAACTGTTGGCTAGCGCCACTCGAAGTGTAAACGGTCCATGCGTGGCGGAGGCCTCCCATGTTCTAGTTTTCCTTGATGTTGACGACGGACACAGACGCGCTGGTCACCGACTCATCGATCTTCGCGTAGCCGGCTTCTTTCTTCACCGACCGGGCGCGGTTCCACCAACATTGACGACGAATGGCACGGCGGGTGGCCTCGCCCGTAGCAGTCACGATGCCCGTTCTGCCGTGCTCCCCCGCGTGCCAGCCCGAAGCAACTCGGTACTCCTACACGGGCTGGCTTGGAGCGGCGAGTTACTAAACCACGCGCCAGCTTGGGACGACAACTTTCTCCGTCGGGCTAGGCAAAGGAGATGGAGCAGCGAGTTGCCTGGCTCATATCCGGCGCATAGTTGCCAGAAATTCGGGTCGTCCGGGTCGAGGAATGGGGTCGCGGGTCGACACCCCTCCGGAACGAGGATCAACGAGGGGTATACATCTTCGGGGCGATAATCGGGGACGCGGATCGCGATCCCAGGGGCTGCGGGTCGATGACCCTTGTACGATGGAGGGAAAGAAACATCTTTACGATCTGCAATGATGTATTTCCCAATATTGCAAGGAGGAAACAATCCCGCGTGATACGTCAGCCCTCATGGCGTGATTTTCTCATCTACCATTATTACCTTCCCACGAAGCGTCGCACAACTATCCCAAAATCCACTCTTTATCGGTTCATCTTCAAGCTACCAGTCCGGCATGGATCCAACTCCAAGCCTCCACGGCCCCACGCTCTCTTGTTTGTCCTCCCACCATTCTTCCACCAGTCCAGCAAGGTCGTACCAAGTCGGTAGCGGGAGTGCGGGACGGGAGATGCCTCATACGGCAGTGGACAGCTCGAATTCCGGCAGGTGAGCAGCGGATCCCGAAAGGTCGGACTCCAGAAGGCCGGCGGAGTTCAGTATTTTGTAGTGCGATTGCCTGGTAAGCATCAATTTTCCATGAACTCATACATGTTCCTGGCAATTCTCTCCCTGTATATCAATCTGGCTTAGCGTCCATCGATTGGGGTCGTGATCTGGCGATCGATCCAGCTCGACCCGCCGTTGTCCCCGACCCTCGATCAGGGTCGATCGACCCCGGGACGTGGATCGCCCCATCGACCCGCGAACCAGGCTACTATGATCCGGCGTGCTCTTCCTGCTCGCTGGATGCCATTGACAGTGTGGAGAAAATGGTGTGCAAGGAGAAGATGGGGAGCGGAGTTGTGGTGCGATTTTTGCCCGACATCTGGCATCGTTTAAATAGTGAACGGATGTGTGGCCGAAGTAGGTTTCTCGGCTTCCAAGAGGGTTTAACGGAGGCGTTTTAATGCGGCGGGGAGGCGTGTTCAGTCGGGCGTGCAGCGGGCGACGCCCTCGACCGGTACGCTGCTTCAATGGCGGAGGCACTGAGAGGTTGCGTCCGCTCTGAGCTGGCTTCAATGTGGAGCGGCCGCTCTACATTTGCATGAACGCGGGCAGTTGGCATCGGAAGGGAACGCGCACGGGCAAGGAGGAGACTTTCGGGCGGGCCAGGGTGGTCAGAAACGGGCATGGATGATGTCCGGATGCCCGCAAAGCCCCCCACACGTGTCTCCGGTTTGCGAGAGAAAGTGCATCCGAATTTCCCTACGAACCGATACAGGACCGTGTTGGATGACACAACACGTCCAGACCATGCGGTCCGGACGGTTGCGGGTGGTTTGAGGGTCAACGTTGAAATGCCCTAAGAGCAGTCCAAATTTTGTAAATGCCTACGTGAGAGAAATGGGCTCATTTACTCCATTATATTCCGTAAGATCATATTAATGTCATGCAAGACGCCATACCTAAGATGCAACGGTCTCTTGGCCTTCCGCTTCTTTCTCCTTTGCAATACTTTGTACATTTTTCTTGCATAACTCATGAAGACGTGGTGTATGCTCCAGGTGATTTCCTTCTACAATCTCTTGAAAATATCACTGAAGTAGGTCGCAAATAAACTTGCATACAAACTGCCGCGGATAATAATAAAATGCATGTTGAAGGATCTGACTCTACTCTAGACTCCTTCACCATGTCCTACCATGTGTTCTTAAACTCCACATGGGTGAGCACTCCTTCACCATGACCTACCATGTGTTCTCAAACTCCACATGGGTGAGCAGGTGATTTATTGTTGAGAGTAACTTTTCTTTCACTCCAGCATACATGTAACACAATTTACTTGAGCTAAAGTTGAGCCTTTTCAAAAAAAAAAAGTCGTCTAGATGGTCTATGCTTAGTGTTTGGAAGCACAAGTGGAAGATCATTTACTGTTGCTTTGTCTTGTTCCACAAACTAATTGTTAGTCATTAAACAAGATGTTACAATGCATGTTGATCGAGTGGGCATGTATGTAGACACGAAAAGATGAAATATACTACCTCCGTCCGAAATTATAAGACGTTTATAATTTGGAACAGAGGAAGTACATTTAAGCATGCAAATATGATCCTTGACTTGCATGCATTTTTTGAAAGTCATGAAAAAATCACTGAAAAGTTTCCTCCACCTCATCACCAATGAGTGCAAAACCCCAAATATGACGTTATGCAAATGTTGGTTGCTCCCAACCAGCATCCCACAACGGCATAAAAATGCACTTATATTTCGTGTCAAATGTAACCACATCAGCAAACTTAGCATACCGAGCCCCGCAACTAGCATTACTCAAGAACATATTTTCCATAACACCCTCAAAGTCAAAATACATATCATCATAAAATTTAATACTATGTGCTCCGAACTCATTGAAGAAGGCCATGAGCTTGTTTACATCATCTTATTGCTCCTTGCATACATTGGCTCCAGATATGCATTTTGTAAATAAACATGGAAGACATAAAAAAATATGTTATGATTACACAAACTTTAATGAATTAATCATAAATTATCTAATTGCATGCCACATTCACTCCATGAAATGAGCTCATGGTCGCCATGCATCTTGGCCAACACATGCATGGTGGCATTAGGAGAGACATTACTCATCTGCAGACAAACTCACTGATAACATGATCTTTGTTATTGTGTGAATACATGTGCTTTATCATAAAGCACGTTGATGTGCAAATATGTAAAGTCTCCCCTAATGCCACCATGAATGTGTTGCATAAGATGTATGGAAATCATGATCTCATGCCATGGAGTGAACATGGCATGGAAATTAAGCAATTTATGGCAATTCATCGGCAATTTGAATGACCGTAGAGTGAAAGTCCATGTAGTTGTATCATATTTGCTACTTCTCTCATGTTTAATTATCAAATGTTGAAGGGCAACAAATGTACAAACGGAGAAAGTGGATGATCTAAACAAGTAGTGGGCTTTTGCAATGAGTTCAAAGCACATAACAGTCAATTTTGCTATGATACAAAATTTGGTTCCAGAGGTGTTCCAAAGAACATTTTCTAGAGTTATGTTAGGTGCCAAACTAACTATGTTGAGTCTAGTGATGTAGTTACATATGACACAACATATAAGTGTAATTTTTGCTAAATGTTGCCGGTGATGTTTGTTTGGATCAACCACCATTTTGCATAACACCATAGGTGGATTTACACTCTTCCTTGACGAGACATAGAAAACCTTTGAATGGGCTTTTCAAACTTTCATTACATACATGGAAGGCAAGGATCATATTTGCATACTTACAGGTATACATGATTTTTTTTTGTCAACATACATGTCTAGTTTATCAATATGATACTACCTTGTTTAGTTACTAACAATTAATTTGATGTCCAAGAAAAAACAATGGCAAATGCTCTTTCACTTGTATTACCAAACACTAAGCATAAGCTATGTATAGATTAGATGTTTTTCAAAAGGACTAAAGGTAGCTTAACTATAAACGATATTGCTTGCAAGATGGATTGAAAGAAAAGCTCCTCACAACAATAAATCACCTACAATGGGGACTCGAGTCAGATCCTACAATGTCTAGTATATGTATGTATGCTATGTGTGTTGAATTGCTAGTTATGTCAAGGATGTATTATGTGGGACAATAAAATATATGAAACATGCGGAAAGCACCAACACAATTCTGAAAAGAAATCACGACAACCCTGCAAGCCGAAGCATGAATTGGCAAAAAAAAAATCTACCATGTATACAACAGAGAAACGAAGCAGAAGGCAGGGTAACATCTTGTACAACATAAAGCTTAAGTAAACCTTACTCGTATATGAATTTACGTCATCTGATATGATCTTACATAGTAGAATAAATGGAGTAATGAGCCCAAGCCCATCTATCTCAAATATGCAATCACAAAAATTATTATGCTCTTACACCACATGAGAAAAAAAAAGGCCCCATTGTATTTCTTGATTCATAATAAAAAGGCCCTAGTGAATTGAGTAATGAGCTCCGACTTCGCTGCAACAAAACAATCGAAGCCAGCATACGAACACGCCGGAAAAGAGCTGACTACCACAACCATTGTCACGCCTCCGACTTTGTGCACCCTCGGCGTCGTTGCCACAGAAGCCTCAACACCAACATCAACCTCACGCACACCGGTCCCTCCAGTCGTTGGCGACTCCAAGAACGATGTCCCCAAGGGGGAGGATGACATAGAAGCACCACCAGCGTTCGATCCCGAGGAGATATGAGGTTTCCCCCGAAGTGTCCCAGACAGAAAGCGAGCACCATGCCTTGACAATAGTGGCTGACCTAGAGAGTATTTTGATTCGGGGAAAACTAAGTTGGGGCATATTCTATAAAAAGTCGCATAACATAAGCATATTTGAAAATAACATAAGCGAATCTTACTGGAATTTCAAATCTTGAGTGGGGGGCCAGCCCCTCACTCACCTCAACGTAGGTCCACCCCAACATCTTCAAGAAGAAAGGGTCGCTCGCTGGCGTCGCCGTCGCCTGCCTCGGTCAGTAGCCGAGAACAGAGCTTTCACTCGGTGTTGAGGCGCCCTCTACCCGCCCAAGTCATTTGATTGGCCGGACCACAGTACTGCCATGGGCCGTTGTCCTAGCTTCATCAGATCCATGGCACCTTCGCTCCCAACCCTCTGCGTCCATCCCTCCATGACACCTCGCGCCTCAACATCACCACTGCGCAACCAAGCCCACTGATGTGGACCACCGAGCATAGAATGCACGAACCCGCATCTGCCCTTTCTAGAATCGCGTCGGAGATAACACACTATGGAGGTGTTTGGTTTGACATTTTGTAACATAACCCAATAACAACGGACCTGAACTTGTTAGTTTTTGCTTGGTTCAAGTTAAGCATAATGAGGTCCCGCCTAATGAGATGCCCACACCTCATTGGTATCTAGTGCCTGTCATGCGATGATTTTCTACCAGTTATTCTCTCCGGCTCCAAGAGCGGCCCACAAAGCATACAGGCTTGCCTGCGGCGCGTGAGATCAGAGCAGCCAGCGGCACTAGAGATCGAAGGCAGCCAGTGGTGCACAAAAATCTGAGCGACCGACAACGCTTGAGATCAATTCCTTTACCTAAACGAACCAAACAAACCTGGAAGGAACTCATTATACATGTTAAAATGTCATGATCTGACTGCGTTAACTTTACCGTTACCATTTTTTAGCCAAACACCTCCTGTGTATCCATGTATCACCAACACACTCTTCTGCGATCCAAGTGAACAAGAATCACCCACTTATGTACAAACTCTCTCGTTTGGTCACGAGATCCAAATACCTATGTTGTACCTGCCACAAGCACTTGTCGTGGAACCACTATGCATGAGGAACCTTACTAGGTGTCTCCGCCATAAGAGTCAAATCCATAAAACCACCACAATACAAGAAATTCACTTTGGCTCATAGGTGCGCTCTCACAATACTAGCAACATTAGCAAATAGCCACCACTTTACGTTTTGATAAAAATAGTCCACCACTTTTTGGTTAACAACAGCAAAAACAGCAAAGAACATAACTAATTTCTTTGTTGACATTTCTAATTGCTCGGGCCCTTGGCTGAGTTGGCAAAAGAAAAATGCCACAAAGGCAAATAAAAAGAGCCACGTCAGGATGAGTCGCACTCACCCTAACCTTATCAGCCCCCCCCCCCCCCCCCCCGACGGGCGACCAACGATCTCCAGCCACCCCCAGTGCGCCACCACCTCCGTTGCAGGTGACGCAGGAGAGGATGTCGTCCAAGCGCCATCAGGAAGGAGTCCGGGGATGGGTGCCAGTGGCTGCCCGACGCGACAATACGAAGGCGAACGTGCTGCTCCGTTTCGGTGGCGGCGGCCAGGGTGGTTACAGGCCGGGATCCATGAGATCTGCGTCCAGGCGCATGGGGAAGGAGGTCAGAGATGAGAACCCACGGCTGCCCGGGTAGCATTGCGGAGGCGCACAAGCCGCATCGTTTCAGCGGCGACATCTAGAACATAGCGAGTGTCATTGTCTCGTGCCCACCAAAGAAGGTCTTGTGCCCTTCATCAAATGCGCCTCGCTCGGGCTGCAGCTACGGCCTCCATTACCAGGTGTCTTCGCAAGTGGGAGCGCGCACAGGAGGGTGCCTAACGGATGTAGCCATGAGGTCGTGTTCCCCTAGCTGCACGGCGTTGGTCGGCGTCGAGCATGTGTGACCATCGGCTTCATTGTGTCCAGGGATGGAAGCTCTTGTCTGATGCATAGAACGTGTTTGATGTAATGTGTGTGTGAGAGAGGGAGAGAGGGAGGAGGAAAAAGATCACAAAGTCAACATCCACGTGTCAGTGTTCTTTTACCAACTTAGCCTAAAGGGAGGAGGAAAAAGACCACCAAGTCAACTTAGCCTAACATCCACGGGATCAGGGTTATGATGCCGAAATTTATTCGGGACATGTTAAAAGTCCCAATATAAAATTCATAGAACATTGGCATGATAACAGGTTTTAGGACATTCCAGAATTTCTGGAAGGACAACGGCAAGCCGTCAGGCCCCGGTACTGACCCCGCCTTCATAGAGACGATAGCCCTACCCACCTCTTCCGGCGAGAACGGAAGTGCTAATTCCACATTCTCCATATCAGAGAGCATGTCCGCAATCGGCCAGAAGTTCTCCACCAGAGACACCCCACCACAGGGTTCCACCATAAATAGCCCCTTAAAAAAGGAGTAAATGTGGGTCCTAATCTCATTCGGGTGTTCCAAGAGTTGATCGCCCTCCCAGAGACACTGGAAAGAACACTTCCGGCGTCGTCCATTGGCAATCGCCTGAAAGAAGGCGGTATTGGCATCGCCTTAAAGGAGCCACTTTTGGCCGCCTCTACGCTGCTAGAACAACTCTTCTCCCTTAAAGATATCTATCAACGAGGACTCAAGGGAGTACCGCCTAAGCCAGTCATCGTGTCAGCAATCACATCCAACGCCTTAATTTGGTCTAGCAGGGCTCCTTTACGCGCCCTGAGATCCGCACCCACCCAGGTTGGCGCCCCATCCCCGCATAAACTAGCGGGCGATTTTGGAGCAATGGTGCCAGGTATCAGTATCACAAAATACCCATGGCGGGTTGGCTGCAGCTTGTACCCACCGGTCTCGTACCATCTCGAAGAACCCCGACTGAAATAGTCACGATGGTTCAAAGTGAAAGCGCCTCGACAACGGTGGAGGGCCTTCCCCAGAGGAGAATGGTAACGGGACATGGTCAGAGCCAATCCGAGTGACCGCCCTAAGCGAGCACAGTCTCCCATTGAACAGATACGAGGACCCAATCAGGTAGACTCCGGATAGAGTCCACCTGTTTATTAGTCTGCATGAACCTAGTCCGTACACGGGCTATCTCATGTAGAGCCATATCAACGGTGTAGTCGTTGAACATATGCATGCGCATCCGGTCGACATCAGGTGAGCTCTATCAGCTTCCTCTCTAATAAGGTTGAAGTCACCGACCACTACAACCGGAGTAGTGCATCACTCAACCTTATCTCGTAGCTCAGCCAAGAAGTCCGCTGACCGCCCGTGGTTAGCCGGGCCATAGACGATCATCACCTCCCAACTGAGGTTCACACGTCGGTTAGAGATGGACATACTAAGAAAGAATTCCCCTCGGTCCATATCCGCAACTAAAAAGAAGTCTTCCCTAACCCTCAGCGGGATGCCCCCAGAAAGATCAACTGTCGGCAGCCATTGCCAGGCGAACGTGTGCTGGGAGAGCCCCTGGAGTTTCTGAATGGAGAAGTCCTGATGAACCATTTCTTGCAAATCCACTAATATTCCTGCCGAATGTAATCAATCAGCTGGTGCCGCCGGCCCAAGTTGCCGAAGCCCCTAATGTTCCAACATAGGAGCTTCATTTGGGAACGGTGGCAGACTTACTAGGCCCTTGTTTTTCTTCTAACGCGTCTCCCTTTTCTTTCATTTTGCAGCATGTTTCTTTAAATCTTAGACGTGGGCGTTCCAGGCTCTATTTATTTTAATGTAGGCATTGAAGATTTTTTTAATGACATGTGCTTTTATTTTTTCAATGTATGTGGTGATAGCTATTTTTCTGTGTGTACGCAACTCTTTTTTTTTTTTGGTGCGTGTTGGTTTAATCTCTAGCGGACGTGGTGTTTTATTTTTTATCTTTGTACATGTAGGTTCAACCCGTTTACGTACATGTTGATTTCTTTAATCCTACTAATTAGATCTTGGCCATTAAATTTCAAATCTAAAGGCTAAATTAATCTCGCATATGTGGATTAACATGAAGGCTTGAAAGGTGCCTCTAATTAAGAGATGGATTTCTGACTAGTTTGATAGCTATTCCATTCCTTATATCTCTGATGATGCCCTTCATCAACAATTCAAAAGAGAAATCACAAAGGTTCCATTGGTTTCATATGCCTGACATCCCAGATAACTTTGCAAAATCTTTGATCAATATTAAGTGAAGTATTCGAAGCCACAACAAAAGACAATGCAACAAGTGCACAGATCCTAAGGACATTAGACCTATCTCGGTTGTCTTGCAGTTGCAAGACTAAACTCGCCGCGTGATCACTCTTTCTTCCATCGGGATAACACTTTGAATACAACACTAGGAAAGATTTTTCGTTATCCCATGTAGGCTTCTTAAAATGAATTTACTCTTTTTAGTTTTTGAACCACCACCAAAATGTCTCACTGGGATTACAGAACCTTCGTTCGACAGACACATCGCCTTTTACATCAATGCTTTTATTTCTATCTTTATGTTTCTATTTGACCCTAACTCCAAAATTCCAGTTGCAGTGTCAACTTTCTCCATTAGAAAATGAATCAGGTGAGGGCATAGATATTTCATAAGTTGTATCTACGCAACACCATGAAATTGTGTCTTCGCAAGCTCCCCCTCCATATCCGGATCAAGACGTATGACCATGTCTTTCTTCATCTGGTGGGGCGAGCATCTAAAGGTGAAGTTCGGCTGTCATGTAATCACAAATTAGAACACCAAGTGTGCATGAGCATGAAAGATAATGAATTGGTCAGGATCTGACGTTTGGAACCATATTTACCATTGGTTCACCAAATTGGTAGGATCTGTCGTTTGGAACACCAGTATGGTTCCAAACGACAGATCCCTGCCAATTCATTATCTTTCATGTTCATGCATACTTTGTGTTCAAATTAGTGATTAGATGACAGCCGAACTTCACCTTCAGACATTCGCCCCACCGGATGAAGAAAGACATGGTCATACGTCTTGATCCGGATATGGAGGAAGGACCTTGCGGAGACCCAATTTCATGGTGTTGCGTAGATACATCTTACAAAACATCTATGTCCTCACCTAGTAGTTGACCACGCAGCTGGAATTTTGGAGTTAGAGCCAGATAGAAACATAAAGATAGAAATAAAACCACTGATGCAGAAGGCGATGGGTCTGTCGAACAAAGGTTCTGTAATCCCAGTGGAACATTTCGGTGGTGGTCCAAAAACTAAAGAGTAAATTCATTTTTGGAATCAAAAAGCATGGATGGTATAACAAAAAATCTTTCCTGACGCTTTATTCAAAGGGTTATCCCGATGGACGAAAGATGAGTGATCACACGGCGAGCTTAGGGCTGCAGTTTCAAGACAACCGAGATAGGTCTAATGTCCTTACGATCTATGCACTTGTTGCACTGGCTTTCGTTGTGGCTCCAAATACTTCATTAAATGTTGATCAATGATTTTGGAAAGTTATCTGGGATGTCAACAAACTAAAACAATGAAACCTTTGTGATTTCTTTTTCGAATTGTTGATGAAGGGCATTAGAGATCTCTACTCCTAGTTGGGGATTTGGTAGGTGGTATCCTCGCTTCGTAACCCCCAATCGATCCTCGTCGCTCCTTTTACGATCTCCCTCGCCCACTGATTTCTTTCTCACCGAACCTCATTTATACTTTTTTTCTCTTCTTTCAATCATCTTGGACCTGTTTCCGATCTTCCATCAATTGCTCCCAATCAATTCTTGATTTCCTTCCCTCAATCTGTGTCCATCCCCAATTCTGATTTCTTCTTTCCTAACCCGACCCCCTCCCGATATGGAACCAGATGAGGGGTTGCCTCCCATCCGTCTCGTTCAATCCCTTGTGCCAACCATGGAAGAGAGGAGGAGGGAGAGAATTGAGTAGCGTGGTGGTAATGCACCGATGCTGGCCGGTTGAGGCATGGTTGACACGTGAGTGAAGGGGTCCTTGCATCTGTGATGGTCGGCTCGCCGTGGTGGTATGCCATGGAAGAGATGTGAGGGAGAGCACCCCCGGCTCGATCGTCTTCCTCACTTCCTTTTGTGCCTCTTTGCACTCTTCCTCTTCCCCAGCCGCCAGCCAACGGATGTACAAGATGAGCGGAACCAAGTCGTACACACGGTTGAGTCGAGTCAAGGAGTCCCTCGCGGTAGTTTCCTTCTCCTGCCTCGAGATCAGATCTTGCTTCTGCGCCTCCCCCTATCGAATTGTTCAGACTTGAGACGATACACCCTTGTTTCAAACAAATCGACTTGGCGTGCGTGTATTGCTTATGTGCGCTTCTAGCCGGCGAGAATCCATGAGGTCTTCATGTACGTGTGCATGCAGCCACCATGAGGACTTGGCGTGCATGCCTTGCAAACATCCAATCGATCAGCTCCTCGATTCAGCTTTGCACTACCTCGTCCATGTCCTAAACCACTCGATGAGTGGACGGCTGCATCGGCCCTGTGCCAATAATTCTATTCCTTATCATATACTCCCTCGGAGACACTTATTTTGGATCTGAAGGAGTACTAGATAGGTATATACTTTGATGCAATTATGATTTTATAGAAGGAGAGGAAGAATAATTCAGTGTGCAATCCTAGGTGAAAGTGTCATCCAAGTTTTGTGATTAATTATAATGAACATCATATGCAGCTTCTGCTATTCAAACCATCTTTGACCACTCCTCATATTTGTGTTTTGTAATGGTAGTTATTCAACATGTGACTGACGCATGAATGATGTTTGTATATTTTGCTTCTTCCGTATTACCAGAATGTAAGCACATGCCACATAAATCTTCCATATTACCAGATGTAAGCACACGCCACATAAATCAGCATGTTTAAGAAAACAAAGTCAGGCAAGCTACATGGGTATGATATCTATTGTCAAGGTAATCGGTACCCTTCTTTATTTTATTTTATTGTTATTACCTAATTTTTTATTGCTTTGCACTCATATGAATATATACTTAGGACCATCCAAAAATACGTAATGGTTGAGTAAAAAAGGTGTCTTCTCCTTATGAGTAGGTTTTTTTCAAAGTCATTGTTTATTTGAAGGGTACATATGCTTTTGTGGTGTATTTTCATTGTGCTTTGATGAAATTCTATTTCCAATTTTAGTATACATAAAGTTAAGTTTGGATACTCACGCTGACCTCCCGCATTTTATGACTTGAAAAGAGGTATAATATATACTTCTTCATGTGGACTACAGAATATATCATGAATTCGCATTGTCTTAATTTTCACTTTCAGCTTAAAGAGATTTAGAAGATGAGTCCTAGAAAAGCAGCAGCCTGGTGAATGATGATATTGACTTACGAGACAAAATAGGGCAAGCTGCTTGTTTTCTTACGGTAGCATGGATGGGGAAAAAAAAGTCAGACATTGTCTTCATACTTTGTAGCCATTTGTATATGGGATGTGCATTCAACTGATGTATCTTTAATTCACAAACAAATTATCATGTTTGTATGAATTTATTTTAGAAAACATGACACTTTTCTTCTTGCTAGGTGGGGATGGTTAAGGAGACACGACGAACGGAGGAGGGACGTGCACGAACGACAAATCGAGAGAAACAACATCTTCAAGTGCACAAGTAGCAGCCAGCAAGTTTATATGGTATTTTCTAGAAAGTGAAATACCATTCGCGAGTGGGATTCGTAAGTCATTGATATGTCCGAGTTAGCGGTGTAATGTGTGCCCTGACATACAAAGTGTGCAATTTCAGAGGTTTCAAGAAACGCAGTTCAAATTTTATTTGATTCTTTATTTCATATCTGTAGCAAGCCCCAAACGGTGTATATTATGCAAGCAAATAGTCTATGCCTTCCTTTTGACATCCTGTAGTTAATGCCTGAACTTAATTTGGACAATTTGCCTATTTTCGAGATTCTACCAGCACATGGACCTTTTTACTTCATCCCTAAGAACCTGATTTTGTTATCAAACCGGATAAACTCTTGCGAGGAAACAGCACCACACAAGCTACATAAGAAGTAGTCAAGAGAAGGAACAGAAGCACCTGGATATGGCTCGATATGAATGTCAGCGGTTGGATCCACACGGACGACAAGAAGACCTCGCCAGATACTGAATGGATGAACTCCCCCTTCCTCTTGAGCACTCTTCTAGATCTAACGAAGAGTAAAATCAAGGAATTAACTCTATGTAAACCTCGGGCAGGACGTGGACGGTAAATAGGAACACGTACGTACCATCTCGATTTGATGGGGAACGAGTACGAGTAGAACCGTCACGAACTGTGGAAATCTGATCGGGGGCAGGATTGGATCGCGCCTTCGGACTTCGTTCATGGCTGGGGTTGCACCTCTGACCTAGGAGGAGGGCGGCGGATGTAAATGGGACGAGAGGAGCCGAGCCGTCGAGGAAGGCGATCAGAGGAGCCCTGGGATGGGAGCGTCATCGTCGATTCGTCGTCTATGATGTGTTTATAGGGGCGAGTTGGGCCTGTCCCATTTTTGAAATGAAAATTGGGCCTGTGCCTGAGTCGTGGGAATTTACTACTCTTTTGCACCACTGCAATCATATGGACAGGCCCATTGAATCTAGTTTGGGAAGATTCTACCCAGTCTTTCCTTTCTTTTTATTTCTTTCTATGTTTTTCTTTGCCGGTTTTACATGTTTTCTTTTGGTTTTTATTTTACGTGTTTTTCTTGTTTTCCCATCTCATTTCTTATTTTTATTATTTCATGAATATTTTTAAATTGCACAACCACTTTTGAAAAACTCATGAATAGTTTTATAAATTCATGAACACTTTTAAATTTTAATATTTTTAATATTCACGGAAATTTTTAGAATTTGGTGAAAAATTTAAATCATAAAAAAATTGTGGATACTCCTTTAAAAAAATATCGACTTTTGTAGTTTCGTGAACATCGTAAATTTTCACGTACAAGTTTTTCAAAATTCATGTACAGTTTTCGCAATTTGTGAACATTCTTTAAAACCCGTTGGAATGTCTTTTAAACCAAAATAAATACAATAGTTTTTTTGCAGGAACAAAATAAATACACTAGTTGACGTAAAAAAAGTTCTAGAGAATCATTCTCATGCGGAATGGGAGGCGCACGAAGCCTATTAGGCCGGCTGACCCGCACACGTAGTTCGCATTTTGGGGACAATTTCCACACTAAAAGCGTGTAATAGGAGCTCTTCGAGTGGTATACCCCATCAGTACGTGGCGTAGGCTTGACCTAGCAGCGTGGGCCTTATGCGCCAATATGGTTATTGATTATCAACATAATTTTCCGTGTGCCCCGCTCATCAACATAATTTTCCTTATTGTCACAAAGGGTGTAGATACCAGAAGAACCATACAAAAGCATAATTAATAGCCAGTACATCGAAGGGGAGCACAGTTAAATGGCAACAAACTTTGAAAGGCACACCATGTTCTACAATAGTGAAGATAAATGAGCAGTATAGACTAAGCACAAATCCATATTAAGTTAATGTGGTTTGGTAGCCGAAAACCAGGTCCATTTCATGAAGCAACATAGCAAATGAACATTTCTTCAGCTCTCCATTGCCTTAATTAGCTCGAGCGTCTCGAGGACCTCCTTCATTGAAGGCCTAAGCATGGGCTCCCGAGCCTCGCAGTTCAATGTCAGAAGCGCCACCTCGAGAGCTTGTTCGGAGTCGTATTACCCCTTGAATTGGAACGAGTCGACGAGCTTTAGCCTGTCAAGCAAGTAGGGTTTCGCCTAGTTAACAATGTCGAGCTGCCCATTGGGATGGGTGGATCCAAGGCTCGTTGACCTGACATCATCTCCAACATCACAACTATGAAAACGTACAAGTGACTCCTCACATTTAAATGGCATAGACATAGTTTAGAACATGAAACGAGAACAATCATCAACTGCTAAATTCTTCGCCGTGGTAAAAGATATTGGCCTTGGAATTTCATCGAACGAGTGGCGTGCATTGGAATGGTGGGGAACTTTTCTGGGATTTTGGCAGGTAGATCGGGGGCTCAGATACCAAATGTCACGATCTTACTCATAGTACCATCAGAGGAGGAATTTGGGATACAAGAGTAGCAGTTTTTAGAGAGGAGAATCAAGAGGAAGATAGAAACAGAGGTAGGGGAAAGTGGTTCAGCCACACTGCCACAGTACATTCATTTGTGACGAGGAAGCTGGCCCTCTCTCTCGGTTACATAAGCATCAGCACTGGTCTGGACACAACTTGCTCACACGTGTTGACATAGGCTGGCCCATGGGCGTGATACGTTGGGCGCCAGTTATGTGTGAAAACAAAAAATGGGCCTTATATGGGCTCATTTTGCTGGGGGCCTACCCGTTTGTTTGTGATCTATTCTCCGCTTATGAGATTGTGAGCTATCATCCATCGGCTGCTAGCATAAAAAAGAAAGTCCATTGACTGCTGCTACTTCTGCTGAGACGACTCCATAAATGGGCACAACGTCGATAATGAGTGCAATGTCGCCTGCAGTACCGCATTAATGGGCCAGCCCACCGCGCCGGAGGATCACTGGCTGCCTAGCACATGTTTTTTTCCTTTTTATTTTTATTAATTTTATTTATATTTATAAAATGGAAATAAACTTTTTTTAAATTTTGCAAATATTTAGCACACGTTTAAAAAATGTTAAGCAGTGCTAAAAAAATGTTTGCGCAACTTTTAAAATATGTTGATAGTATTAAAAAAAGGTTCATGCCAACTACTTTTTTTCTCACATTTCAAAAATGTAAGTAGATTTTTTAAATGCGTATAAAATGTAAATACAATGTTTGCACAATGAGAAAAAAAATGTTTCACACAATTAAAAGGTTATACATGGCATTTAAAAAAACTGTTCGCATATTTCCAAAATATGTATGGTGGCATTTTTCGAAACATTTTATACAATAATTTTTTTTGCATAGCATAAAAATGTATTGCAACATTACAAATATGTACATGACATTTTAAGGAAATACCTCGCATTTCTGAAAAAAGTGTGACATTTGTAGAATATTGAATGTATGCAAATGTTTGCGTTGTCTAACATAAATGTTTTGTGCCATTAAAGAAAATGTTCAACTTGGATGTAAAAAAAGTTTAACGTATGTATATTTTTTATTCAAAGTACGTATTGAAAAAACGTTCAATGTGTATAATAAAATATTCCACATGTTTATGAAAAAATGCACAATGTGGTTTGAAAAATTAGACATGTGTTGAAAAAAGAACAGACGAAGAAAACCGGTGAATAAACGCCAAATAAAAATGAAGATACCCGAAGAAACTGATGAAGAAAAGCAGAAAAGAAATAATAACCCCAAAAAACTGAAGAAACACGATGAAGAAATAATCCATCGGCTGCCTGGGCTGCTTGCCGTAGGCGAGCCAGAGTTTCATCTCGCGCAACAGCCGAGATATTAAAAATAACTAGTACAATACCCGTGCGTTGCCACGGGCCTTTTGTTGTATAAATCTTAATGAATTTTTTGGGCCCTTCCAATGACATCGCCTCAACACCCTTGTCGATGGATTCTTTTTGAACGTTGACATAATCCATCTCCATCTCTTTCATACTCTGTAAAAATAAATATGTATAGAAACATACCTTTTGTATTATCATGCACAATAAATATATAAAGAACAATTATTTGTATGCATCTCTTCTGATTGTTTAAAACCCGATGATTTTTCAGTCTGGTTCACCATAAAGCTTTGTCAATAAAAAGCCATCAGTTTTGATCTTTGATCTACAAAAGTAGACATATAAATAATATTAAAATAAAAAATAGAAAACTCATATACAATATATATTCATTGGCCAGATGCTAAATGCGAGTAGAAGATCGTTTTTAGTCGGAGTGAGTGACATCGTCCTTTTTAGTAGAGTGAGCCGCATTCCAATTTGAATAAACTGTAAGTTCACCTGTATATCACTTGTTGGTAATTATGTTTCAAAAGAAATAGCAAACTATGTGATGTTGCTTATGTTTCATTCTTATATCAAGATTGCAAGCTTGTTTCCAGTTTTTAGAAATATTGTTGTAAATTTTGGATGCTTGCATTTCCATCATGAAGATAACTAATATCTTATTTAGAAGAATTCTTGCATTTCCAGCTTCAAGATAGGTAATATCTTATTTAGAAGGATGCTTACATTTCCTGCTCACTGATGGACACAACAACGAATTTATTATTTGGATGTTGAGTTTATTTCATATTCAAAATGCAACGTTTATGTGTCCTTATGTTCACTTCCTAGCATCATATGCAAACTTGCTGACAAGTGACAAATATGTAAATAGCTTGAAAAAAGTGGATGAACAACCTGTAAATTTGAATAGTTGAATGACCATGCATTGCCATGGAATAAAAAAACATAGCGATCGAATAATTGACTCAACGTAGAAATATGTTGGACAAGCTGGCATGTGGTTTCCATCCATACAGTAATAAAACTGATTCTCTCTCCATTTCTTGTCATTTCTTCGTAACCATCCTCTCCTTGCAAGAAAATGAAACGATATCTAATCTTCTCCCACCCTTCCTCCTGTTCCACCTTCATGTACTTCTACAAATTATATAAATTTTATCAATTCAAAAGAATATTTTGATTATATTTCTTATTTAAAAGTAATTAAAGATGTACATGGTGGTTAATCCAGCCTTAATTTTTTACTGCAACAAGGATAAAACTTGAAACTAACTCTAGTACAAATTGAAGCTCACCACATGTACCACAGGTGCATCTGGATCACAATCTCATTCCATCCCCTCCCGAACCACACTTTGAATTTCTCCGTGTTAATTGAATCTCTCTAGCCCGCATAAGACATCTAGCAAAGCATTATGTTTATCTTATGGCAATACTACAAAAAAAAACATAAAACGTGTAATCAATGGATCGTGATCGGAACACGAATACAAACCAGACAAACAATGCAAAGGAATAAAGATTATTACATTGTCCGTGCATTGCAACAAGGGCATACATATATATTCTAATGTCTAAATATACCTTGCAATGTACCTTTCTTAGAATTAGATAAAACCATCAGTTTAGGTGTATATTAATACAAGGAATCAATGATGTTGTGACTGGAGGGGAAAATTAAAATTCATGAGAAAGTATTCATCACTGTTTATGCATTTGTACACATCGGTGATTAAGCACGTGAAGCAACTCCTCTTGGTCTCTTCCATAAAATTTCACCTTGCCACTGCACAAAAAAAAGCTTTCACTATCTTGCAACCTTGAAGTTTCTTCGGAAGCAAGGTTATCACTCTAAAATAGCATGGTCATATTAGTGACCGTGCAAGCTTCAAGATTAAAAACTGATAAGCAGCCCCTTCAAATAATTGTGAATGGAACAGAAAATGTGTGAAAGTTTATTGCCTTTATCATGTCACTACAACTTGACCATGCTGATTTACGACCTGCTTCCTTGACGGATGGAGAGCGTGTATTTTGTGCAGCACAAACGAAGTAACTACCCAAGGGAGCTCTACAGAGTGAACATGAAAGATGTATATAACAAATGAACCAACTATAAAAAATTCTTTCATGCCCATTTTCTTCTTAATCTCTGATGCCCATATTCTAGCGATGTAAACTACTCTCATTTAAAGCATAGTCAGAGAACTGCTGGCATACAATAAAAGTTTACGAAGTCAACGCAAAACTATCATATCAGCAAAAGGCATGCTTATAAGGAACAGTACCGTCGAAGCGTGTGATCATGGTTGCGTCAGTTCCATGAGCTTCCGTTTGCTTTCCCTAGAATATTGGAAATTAAAAGGTAAGGCTAATTGGATTAAATGTAAGATGTTGGCATAGATATTATTCAGTATAAAAAGAATCTCATGTTTAACCTTGTCAAGTTGCAGACTACACGGACAGAAGGCTCGGTAGGTTCTTTTTTTTCTCGAATATTCACGAGTGTGCATATCATATATTAAAGAAGAAAGGCAAAGAGTGCCTCCACCATTGGTTACAGGGTTTATATTACATGCTAATCCTCAGCACTCACCCACCTCTCTACCCTAGTAAAGAAGGAAGTTACATTCCTTTTTAGAAGTCCCGCAGACGACCAGACCACACCCTCATCTCTCACTCTTTGTAACAGCTGATCTATAGACGGTCGTGCTCCATCAAATACAATAGCATTCCTGTGCTTCCACAACTCTCATCAAACAAGCGCGAATATGGTGCGTAGATCCTTCGTGCTCAAGTTGTTCACTCCCTTCTTGTCAATGGCCCACTCGGCCAGCACATCATGAGGGGAGGGGGTCCATTCTGGTTTATCCAGCGAGCCATTGATGGCCGCCCAAGCAGTCCGAGCAAAGACACACGATAGCAGTATATGATTGATCGTTTCGTCCTCTCGATCACAGAACGGCATGCATCCTAATGAGGTAGACCCCTTTGCGCAAGGCGATCCGAAGTCCAGCATCGCTCCTTCATTGCCAGCCATGTAAAGAATTTGCACTGCAAAGGGGCACGGGACTTCCATGTTAGATCCGCCGTAGGTATGACCTCCCTTCCGCAAAAGCCAGCCGCGTATGCAGATCTGACCGAGAAGTGCCCCTTCGCCTCCCACGACCAGGCTATTTATCCGGCAAATCCTCATTAACCACGACCAGGCTCGGTAGGTTCTGTTCGGGCTCTTCTAACGCCTCTTGTGGCTAAACACCCAGACATCAAGGAAAAAAGACTTGTACCACTGATCTGATTGGTAATAACAACGATACATGTCTATAATCCTGACACTGTTTTTATGTCAATACAGTTAAAGATATAAGATAGAATAAGGAGGAATAATGGATATGACTTCCATCGATAAAGGTGCAGCTCGATCTTGAAGCCTGAATAAGGGCCGCCTCGGGCTGACTGCCCTTGCCTATTTCAACTGAAACATCATCACCATGTTTTACAACAACAACGACATAGTCGTCCAAGAGGTCCATATCATCAACCTGTCCTTCTTCGAGATTGATGATCTCATCACAAGCAACCTTGACCCATCCATGGTGCTAGTTGGTTGTAGTGCCGTCCTGCGGTTGATGCTGAGATGGCAGAGGAGGCTCCACTCCATTTGCATCCAGTGAGTCCGAGAGTCCGAGTGCTGGACCAAGCTCTGCTATATGAAAATTTGTTGAGAAGAACTATATTGAGAAATGTTAAAAGAAAGTAAGAAACACATAAAATATACATGAGCTGAAGATGACGGAAGAATAATAAACCTCTTTATTTATATATTATATTTCAGACAGGAATAAAATGAAAACAGAAAAGGGTTTCTAAAAGGAAAAATCACACTTGCATTTGCATACATTACAATATTTTTTTCATCTGCAATAACAGCAAGTTTGCATTGTCGCCAAAGTTCATTCAGGCTGGTAGGTGCAGGTGATGCTATAAGGGATAACCACTTAGGCAGAACAAGTTATTGTTAGTAGGACGATGAGCAAAGAAAAATTATGCATTGCTTACTGATAATGATGGGGATAAAATATAGTGTCTGGTCACATAACCTGAATTGCGTATAGTTCATGGCACATATTAGTGATACCACCTCGAGGCTAGAGAAGTGTGCCTCCTTTGTTTAGCATTGAACCCATGCATATCAAAGTTAGTTGATTACGATGGAACAGAAAAATGTTGGGTTAACTCTAAAAAGAGTGTCACGTTAAGGAAAATGTATCAGACTAAATTTGAGGCAAAAAAAATCCCAATTTGTGGTAGACTAAGTACGTTCTTGAGTTTTTATTTGTAATTGAATAGTTGACAGCACTTAGGATAACATGGTAGCTAGTATTCACTCAAGAATCTAGAATCACCCATCAGCAATCACCTCCTACTTGTCAGTACAATATCATATAATATTAAGCGATTCAGAAAATAAAGACATGTTCATCTACCACACCCTACTACGGTACTACCACGTCTTCATCACTGGTGAGCGATCTGATCCTGTCTCTTCCTACCTGTGAAAACACAAATATTAAATTATATTGTTAAAGATATATTCATAAGATGTGAATAAGATGGAAAAGCAATATGGCAATCAATGTCTCATCGACCCTGCAAGTTGCCAGCATACTATGTGATGATCAATTTTAGACATAATTTTCAACTACAAAAATGGCTATACTACAATTCATCATTTCTTTGTTCTGGACATTTTTTTATCAATAAGAGATAATACAAGGACAAACTAAAGCGGTGTAGTACCATCAGACATGGATAATTATGCAAGGACAAACTCATGTTCAGGGCATTATGTTTGTCCGCTCCCAGCTTACTCCCTGGCTCTTTGTTGCAAATGCTCACCCAGTGGTCCAATAAAAATGTCAATCGCAGATCTATACTGCATTTTGGGGTGAACAAAAAAACCAAAATAGATTAAGAACATGCCTCTATATTCCTATTCATAGAGAATTTATAAATTTGACAAAAAATGGAACTACAATAAAAAGAACAGGTGCATAATGCATTTAAATTTTGACCAGAAAATATATCATCAAAGAAGATGAAAGCAGAGACTATGTTTATATAATATTACTGATGGTACAGAACCATCAACCATAAAACATTTGCATGTCACAACTCCCAGGTCAATCAAATTCATGTTAGAACTGTCAGTAACCACCAAAGTCTTGTATTCTACGACCCTAACCCCCTCTCCATGATAACAAATCTACCGATCGGTCTTTTCGTTGCAGGATTACGCGAATACACATGGGTTGGAGTATATTTGCCCCCATTTTAGTATAGCAAATTACAAGAAGCCTCCACGACCCCAGAAAGTAGCCAACGGGCTTGCGAATACAGTGTTGCCTGTATCCAGGAATGTTTAATTGTCTTCTTTTCTTGTTTTTTCTTTTTTTGCCTCTCTACCCCAAGAGGTTTCAGGGAGATGAGTAGGTGGTAGGGTATAGAGGCCTGACTGAGAGGGGGGGAGGCTTTTGTAGTGTTAATCTGTATTATCACCCCATTAATTTGGTTCGGTGCAGGAGCTGAAGTCTTTTATAGCATGTAATAACCGACAACACAAGGAGGCTACTTACTACAGTATTTGGCCAGATTTAGTGTAAGCACCCGTTGATATAAGTTAATCTGTATCACTACTATCTGAGCTCTGCTTACTCTACTTTCTGAATTCTTTGAACATTCGATGGAATATTCTCTCTGAATTTGAATCCTCAAATATTCGATGGACTGACTCCATCAGTGTTGTAAACTGAGCTCTCAGTTTTCTTGCACAATGATTATCAGGATAATATGTACTAATTACAATAAATTATAGTAGTAGACACAAGAAAGGCATGATGAACGAACCTTCGGTGGATCCATCGCAAGTCACCATTTATGTTGGGGCAAAGAGTCACAGAAGCCACCTTGCGAATCTCACCCATCACATCATCTCCAAAACTCTGTTATTCCTAAACGAGTCGTGAAGGGAATTTTACATATCAACAAGTAGCTTCCCCTTCTGCCACATACTCCAGAGTACCCTGCCAAGTTCAGATGATGAAAAAATTACCATGGATCTCTAATCTAAGGCTTATTTTCCAGAGGCTATGAACTGTGTTTCTAATGAACAAAGATTTACCCCCCAATGAAATGACACTATGGATATACCATTCTCGTCATACCCAAGTGATCTGGCAACTTTCCTGAAAGAATTGAACTTCATGTCCTCCATATAGAGCTTGTCTTGGTATACCTGTAAACGCATTTATACAAATGTAGGATGTCTACACACGCGTCCGCGTCACAAAACTACCGCAGTTCACCAAGTGCAAACTTCATCGGCAAGCATAACCAAACCTTTTTTTCGACAAAATTCTACTATCTCCTCCTGGTTGGTCACAGAAAGTACCTACAGCAAAGCTTGCGGATATTGAGTTTCAGCACAATTTTAGCGAACCTTTTAGATTTTTTGATGTTATTGCAAATATCTGTTTGCATACCTGTTCCGTCGGTTATCCGGGGTTTATGATCACCATAGCCCAAACAGTCAAACCTGCGACGCGTGCCTCCTCCAAGCACCTCTTTACTTCGAAAATATCAATCCCCCAATCACTGTTCTCGCTAACATTGTATGGTACCTACAAATCAAATTCAGTAACTTGGTCATTTCTTGAATGCAATAAAATGGGAAGTCCTTTTACACGCACTCCCATTTTACATTCTTTAAGAAAAAAATATCAGGCATCTAATCTAGAAGTTTGAAATGCAATGAACAAGTTAAGTATGAAGAATTGCGAACGCTGAGCGTTTATTTCATAAAGCTAGCACCATACCATTAGTCCCACCAGTAGCACCTTCCCCAACCAGCGCTACTGCTAAGTATGTATGCCAGTAGCGCTTGTGGGTACACGCTACTGGTACACGTTAGCTGTACTGATAGCCCTATTACCCGCGTTACTGTTAGGCTTTTCCCTAGTAGTGGTGTGGCGAATGCGTCCATGGGGCAGGAGCCGAGCGCCGAAGCGGCGGACGGCGATGGCGACCTGCGCTCCAAGAGAGGCCGGCGAGTAGCAGATGTCGATGCCAACTGCATTGCCTCATTTGTGTACATAAAGAAAAGGAAAAAATGCATTCTTCGCAAGTTGGTAAAAAAAATTAACACATAAAGGTCAGTGCTACTTAGTACCGATGAAAATGATTTAACGAAGATACTCGAAATGGGACAAGAACAATGCAGTATGGAGTAGTGCTGATTTGATCCGCTGCCTTCAGCACATGAAATTGTTTTTCATGGCAACATAGGATTATTCTACTGTGGGACGAAAAGACCAGGAAAAGTGTGGGCAGTATCAATTGCTAAAAAAGTGTTGGAAGTATTGTCAAGATGTCTAAATTGATGTTTGACAAACATGAGAATAGCACAAAAATACTTCAGAAAAATCATCAACAAATCTCACCAAAGAATGGCAAGTAACTGGATACTTGATAGAATTTAACTGAATTATGTACAAGGAACAGAATCACAAAACCATTCCATGGTGAATGTAACAAGAAATTACCCGTCATTGTGAGGGTGTTCAACATGGCGGACATACCCCAGTTCCTTCAATACGCGTTTATCTAGCTTTAACAGGCATGTTAGCCATTCTTCCTGCAGGACAAACAAGGTGTTTCACTTTCGGAATTCTTTATGCAGAACTCAGGGTCTCAGATTGCTCAAATTCTAATTTCTACCTACTGACAAAGTCATCCAAATGATGCCAGGTTATAATGCCTCCTCAATTCGATCCTGTGGAACTCGCGGATGATGCTCTCCAATGCATCGGGCTCTCCTCCAATTTTGATCATAGCCAAACCGAAGTCGTGGAACCTCTCTGCAAGCATAAAGAAATCAGAAAATCAAAGACTTTTTCACTTGTTTCCATTAGAAAACTATGCAACCAAATCACACACTACTACAACACTATCAGCAACATGTCTATTTTACTGCACATATACTATATTGATCACTGTTTTGCAGATCGAATTAACAGTAAAAATCCCGGCCACCACTTCTGCTGGACTTTATCACGCCCTCTGTTTGATCTACGACCGGCGGAATCGGATGGCCGATGCGCCATCTCCGACCCTGACCTAGCCGCTGCTGTTGGATCCGCGAGGGGGGGGGGGGGTACCGGTGCTGGTCCTGAGTGTCAGCGGCGAGGACGCCGCCGTCGTAGCAGACGCCCATGATGGTGATGCCCATCCGGTGCTCCCCGTCGGTGCGCGCGTCGGCGGAGGAGGAGCCCATGAGCGAGGCGGCGTCCATGGCGGAAATCTAATACAATTACAACAAAACCAATAGTGAAATGATGCAAAAGGATTTACCTGAGTACAGGGACTACTACAGGTAAAGAGAAACCATTCTCTGACAAAACACAAAACTGATGGGAAATAAAAATCAAATCAAGCAAAACTGGGGACAATACTAACTGCAAATGGAATACATTCGGTGCTTCAACATATTTCCTGGAAAAGAATTTAAAGAAAGAAATTTATTACAAATACCATCGATATGTCAATCAAATGCTGAAAAAATAGTATTATGTAATACAAAAGTATTAGAAGTGATGGAAGATGGATTCAAAACACCAATGACATGCACTCGTATTTTTAAGTCTTCATACTATAGAGTTATCTACCTGCAAGTTATATGCGCATAAATAATCACAACAGTTAGATAGCACCTACACATGGGATTAGATATTTAATTCACATAATCAGTTCTTCTGCTTCCATAAATTCAGAATTGCATAAAAAAGTATGTGTCTATCGAGTATAGATAATGATTTGAATTATTGACGCATGGCCAATGGAGCCGTCCACTTGCCAAGTGCTTTTCTAGCATGGACGACGTGCACATGGTGCAAAGCTGGCTGAACGAGTTGATAGATCAGATCCCGGCAAGACTCGCACATGCTTAATGTTGGTTGCTTGCCCTTGCCTTGATTGATTCACACACTGGCAAGGTCGCACGCATAGAGGAAGACTCGATGGATTCTTGCCGGCTAGAAACAAACACAAGCAAGCACGCAGGTGATGCCGATTTCTTTGCAACGAATGCGTGTCGCTTGAAGCAGCGGTGGGAAAACAATATGTATATAGTGATTTTACCTCATAAATTGTTTGGTGGCTCCACTCCATAAGTATGAAATTCGTGATGTTGGCAACCTGAAACTAAAAGAGAAATAATGATCTCCTTCATAAATATCAACAAAAGGAGAATGGGTTATTTGGGCGACCAATCAAAATCCCTGAAAGTTCAATACATCAGTTTGCAGCAAGTGTGTACCTGCAAAGCAATTCTTTCTCTGAGTCGTATGTGAAGCAGCTAGCACACACACACACACATCTTCCCATCCCATCCGCAGCATCATCCCTACCTGCACCCTCAAATCACGGAATGAGTTCCCAACTTGCATCCATAGCCAAAAGCCAGTGCAGCAATCACTCTGCCATGTAAACACAGGAAACAAACATCATAGATAGACCGAGTAGCACCGGCCTCCATCGCCTGTAGTGAGAAGCTCCGACGGCGAGCTGCTGGACGACGATCTGGCACCCACCTTCTGTCGGGCTGCTGCTACTCCGCCGCCATAGAGGCTCTACGGCGACTACCCCGGACAGATCTGGCCACAGCGACCACCGGAGTGGCAAGGCCTGGCCCTCTCTCCACCAGATCGGGTCGGGGAGGGGGAGCTCCTGGCCTTGGACGAAGGGAGGAGGGAGGCCGAGACCTACATAGGCCAGGCGCGTGGGCGCCGCCCTGCTGTACATGGCTGCTTGGGGAGGGGGTGGTGGCGGCCGCCTAGGGAGGGAGGTCGTGGTGGCCAGCTCCTCTCGAACCTCGGCGGCGGCGGCTCCTCTCCGATCTCGGCGGCGGCGTAGGGCTCCACTATGGCGGCTGGGGCATGGTTCTCGTCCTCGTGCGAGACGATCGAGGGCAGCCTGGATCGTCAGATATTTTTTTTCGTGAGGAGGCCTCGCTCCCGGTTCGTGCGAGGGGGCCTCGATCTTTTTTCGTTGGTTTCTTTTCGCAGGTCGAGGGAGGACGAAAATAAAGAGGTTGGACGTCTGCGGGACTCGATCGCGGGGTTTTCATTGGTTTTTTGCGGCTGAGCGGGAGGTGGGAGCAAGTACCAAAGAAGTACCAAAAAAGACCGTATTAGATGGGACGAAAATAAAACCCGGAACGCGGACTATCAACTGAGACATCCATCGGCTGCCTGCTGCTTCTGCTGAGACGACTCGAAGCAAGAAAAATATCAATCCCCACATCCTCTTACGGCAGCGCGGCCTCCCGCTCCCACAAGCGGCGGCCGGCGGGACGGACGTGGGATTCGCGGCGGAGCCGAGCACGCAATTGCAGTGCGCTGCGGCCGTACGCGCTCGCAAGGTCGAGCTGACAAGGTCGGCTCGGCGGAGCCAGCTGGAGGGGCTGAGGGAGGCCGATCCCCCCGGGCTGCACTCAAGGTGTTCGTCGGATTGCCGCGCCGGCTCAAGCGGCCGACCGCGCGGTGCTTCCTCCGTGCCACGTGCCTGTAGCACGGGCGGTCGCAGCGCCCAGCGAGGGGCGGGCGGAAGAGGCGAGGAGAGAGTTCTTTGCCGGCCATGTCATCTCTGGCGAGCTGGCCGCCTCTCTCCGCGCTGCCAGACGGCGTTTCCCTGGCACCAGCATTGGTGAAGACCGTCGGCGCCAAGTTCCTTCACAGCAGAAGCTTTGGTCTTCGGTCTACTGCTCGGGTCTCTTGCGCTGGGTCATCCAAAGGAAGTGTCGCCAAGGAATCGGCGTATGGTAAGCAGCAGGCGTACGGAGAGGACGCCGCTGCGGATAAGGAAGAGGGTGGTTCGGAATGGGGCAAAGATGAGATCGAGGCCATCTCGGCGCTGTTTGCCCGGCCGATGCGCCGGAAGCCA
Source organism: Aegilops tauschii subsp. strangulata (assembly GCF_002575655.3). Lineage (NCBI taxonomy): Eukaryota > Viridiplantae > Streptophyta > Magnoliopsida > Poales > Poaceae > Aegilops > Aegilops tauschii. The sequence goes on along the minus strand of NC_053040.3, from coordinate 29,707,482 downwards.
GTGAAGCCGCCGAACCCGGCGACACAGCGGCCTCTCCCGCTGCCGCTGCCCCACAAGACGAGGCCACCCATCACTCCAGCACCGACGCAGCACGTCCGGCTGGCTTCGCGCTCCATGTTCAGCGACAAGGTGCGCAAGAACCCCGAGGTCCTCGTCGGGATTGCCAAGGAGATTGCCGCGCTCCCCCCGGAGTCCGATGTGTGCAAAGTGCTGGACCGTTGGGTCCCCTTCCTCCGGAAAGGCTCCCTGTCCATGACCATCCGGGAGCTCGGGCACATGGGGCTTCCTGAGAGAGCGCTTCAGACACTGTGTTGGGCACAGGGGCAGAAGGCAGTGCCTCTGTTCCCTGATGACCGGATCCTCGCTTCGACCATCGAGGTTTTGGCGCGCTTCGACGAGCTGAAGATGGAGTCTGCGCTTGAGGAGTGCGTCCCCTCGGCGAGCCGTGCTGTCCTCGAAGCCATGGCGAGGGGGTTCATCAGGGCAGGCAAAGTAGGCCTGGCACGCAAGCTCCTTGAACTTGCCAGGATGAACAAGAGGACACTGCACCCGAGCATCTACGCAAAGCTGATTCTGGAGGTTGCCCGGACACCTGAAGGCTATGGGCTCGCTGCTGCACTGCTCGATGAGCTCGGTGAGAGGCCAGACTTTGACCTGCAACAGCAGGACTGCACAGCTGTCATGAAGGTCTGCATAAAGCTCAGGCGGTACGCAGCCGTGGAGAGCCTGTTCAGCTGGTTCAGAGGGTCTGGCGGGAACCCAACTGTTGTGATGTACACTACAGTGATCCACAGCCGCTCCCGTGATGGGAGGCACCGAGAGGCGTTGGCCCTGGTTTGGGAAATGGAACAGGCAAACTGTCTTCTTGACCTGCCGGCGTACCGGGTCATCGTGAAGCTGTGTGTGGCATTGCGTGATCCAGAAAGGGCTTTTCGGTACCTGTCGAGGTTGAAGGAGGCTGGATTCGTTCCGACCAGTGACATATACTGTAATCTGATTGAAGGCTATGCCGCAGCGGGGAGGATGGCCAGGTGCCGGCAGCTGATCAGGGAGGCTGAGTCAATCGGCGTGTTGCTGGACAAAAGGCTAATTTCAAGCTTGTCTGAGATGGGTGATAGACATCCTTAAACCACTGGAAAGTAAAAATCTGCGCTTGTGTAATTATCTAGAGGAGGTAAGACGAGTGGGTTTCTTTTATGTGTTCTTTTCTTAGCGGTTCCATGCTAGACGGATGTATTTGTGATGCTTCATACTGAAATCGGTTTGCCTGAATCTCTTTAACCTGTAAGATTGTGGGTAGTTTAAATTGTTAGCAGTTCCAAATATTTCCTCCTTTCTCTGGACAGTTTGTTAACAAATCCATGTACATTATGTTTGCAGATATCAGGACTAATCTGAACAGATAACTTGGCGTATTCTGAGTTTAGTGAGGTCCATATTAAACGGCTTCTTGGAAATTGACAAGGAGTCAATGTTTGGTCATATTTTATCCTTCTTAAGAGGACCTGAATTGTTCTCTGCATACAAGGGCACACTTATGTAATAGGCTTAATTTGCATTACTGGCTAATCATATTTTTTCCAATTTTTTTAACAGTGCAGAATCTATGTGAAGCTTGTTAGTGTTCATCGTGAAATTTTATGCGTGGGTCCATGCAGAGCAAAGGATATGCTCCTCCCTGTATATATTTTCTGTTGCAATGACTCTCAGTTTTGTTCTAGATTTGATGGTAATGGTGCTAGCTAGCTGTTAAGATATTTGTTACATCGTTGTTACTACTAACAAGTTTGATTGTGATCCAGTTGATGATAACCACGATGCTTCATCAGCTACTCAATCGTCGACGCCTCCACCTTGGTACTATTTTTGAACCGTCTAAGTTTTCTCAGAATTTTCAGATAATGTCACCTTTTTTCTGAGGAAAGGTCTATGATATTCGTAAATGGGGTTTACAAAACAGATGTAATTAATATTTTGTTGCTCTTTTTAAATCTGATGGTAATCTTTTTGCCATCTGAACAGAAAGTTTATAGAAGAATATTTGACTGGGAAACTGTAGGGTAGTCTGTCATTTAGCAGTGGTAGTGCACTACAGGACCATAAGGGGCTTAATCATGAGCAAGGAGCTGAAAGTAGACTTTTTTTAAGAGCAGCGATATGATTTCCCCAAGAGCAGCTCCCATTATCGTCTTCTGCTGTGTTGGTCTGAATGTTCTGAAGAATATGTCTGAAGATAAGGAAATCATCTAAGGAGCGGCAGTTGGAACGGATCCCGGGGTTCATTAAGTTCTAGCGCCTTCTTTACAGGTAGGGAGTCGTTGATAGCAGCAGAGTGAAGTCTTGGAAGGAGCTGCTTAAGGTAAGAGGTCGACCCATTCCAGTTGTCTAGTCCAGCCATGGATGGGCAGAGTTGCCCTTCCTCTGATGCAAGACGTGGCAAAGGTAATGAATTTGTTAAGTCAGGTTCGGGAGTTTGTATGATAGCTAAAAAGCAAAGTAAACCCTTTATATATATAAATTTCTGTGGAAAATACATGTTAGCTACACCAGCATATTTCTGTAAAAGATTATTGTACCGAAGAAAACTAGCCGCTAGCATGTTTGCATCTCTGAAATTTTTCAGAGATTTGTTCAGGAATTGTTTGTTGTCTGAACAAGACACATATCCGAAGATTCAATATTGACTTACACCTTGGAGTTTACATCTGTTGTGGTGTTCCTCTGTTCTGAACACCATGTTTGCATGTTTATTTGATTTAGGTAGGTGTATAGGTAAGTTCTAATTTGACCAGGTTTGGACATACACATAGCCAAAAGTTTGAGTCATAGTTATGTTCCAGTTGCATTTATATTCAGATTTGACAGAAGGAACAAAGTTTCAGGAAAAACAACCTGTCAGTGTGTTCCTTGACATTATGCACCTGAGCACCCCTACTGTTAGCACCAAAATTAGCTTTATTCTTGGCATGTATATGAATGCTTTGTTTGCATGCTTATTTGATTTAAGGAGGGCAGAATAAGAGTAAACTGAACCATGAAATTTTAGAATCAGAAAGTAGGCATAGCGAAAATTTCGATTCCGAGCCAGTGTTCAGATGATCTCGATATCTCTCCCATTCACTCGCATGTGGATCCGTGCCGTTCCATGTATTCAACATGGTATTCGGGCTGTATCGATCCAGAAAAATGCGGTAAAGCTGGCGCATTTAATGTGACGGCAGTCCGCAGACCAGCCATTTTCCTGTGCCAGACTGACCCTCCACGGGTGCATAGACGTCTTAACGGCCACTGCGCACGGCCCGTCATATATATATTTCCGGTGCATCTGAGCTCGAGCACCGAATATACATAGTCATTATGAAGTGAATTAGCTTAGCTTGCTTCAGTAGAGCACGCTCAAGCTTCAGAGAAAGAGTGTTTGTATTTTTTTTCCCACCAAGTAAGCTATTACAGAGGGTAACATATAACATATGCATTACTTGTTCTGACCAGGGTTAAAAAATAACTTTCTAAAAAAAAAGGCAAACATTTGTCAACAGGCAGACCTGATTGGTTTCGTATTATTATATTGTCTAAAATAGCAACATGGGACCTCACTGTCATTCATGGAGGGATATTTCGCCATAGGTCTCTTTCCAGTTTCATAGTGTCAAAAACGCTCTTATATCATGGGACGGAGCAAGTAGTTGACTTATTTTTCTTTCTTCCAAGGTTATTGATTGTTTATAAGCTGCGACAGAGCTGCCGGGCTCGTGTAGCCATTTTGGTGTGCCTTGTCCAACTGGACCAACTCACAGTGCGTTGTCCAACTCACATGTGCGATTACATATTAACCTACCGTAAAACACTCCTTTTGTAAACTTTTATAAGACGTTTTGGATTCAACAGTAGACATAATAATAACATAAATAAATGTCCTAGTGCGCGGTATTAACGATTCAACAGCAGGAATATTTTATTTTGATTTAAAAGGTTATCGAGAAAAATCTTCTCTCCGTATGTTAATGCTAGTAACCACAGTGTGTATCCACCCTGAATCATCGTTGCTCTTTCTTCTGCATTTGCCTCACCTAGCCATGCTAATGCTAGTAACTGGGTGGCAAATGTGGTGAGCACCCTTAACAAAACAAACTAGCAAGTGCACTTTGGGAGCTAGCCTGCACCGGCGGGATCGCCACTGGAGTTCCCTTTTTCGAGTGCATAATTTTCCACAAAGCTGAGTATGGGCACGACCAAAGTCTGTGATAATTTGTCACTTCCCGCCCACACGCAACACAGAAAAAACCAGGTTTGATCCTTCTTTTGTGTAGTTCATCACCCACTGCAAGCCCATTCGTAATCAATCTCCGGGGAGCTGCTATCTCGCGCGCGCGCTGCAACGCGCGATTTCCGACAGGCCACGCTTTCCCTTTTTAGCAATTCTGGCTATATCGTTTGAGGTAAATCTGGCCCCACCCCGGGCCCCACCCATTGAAATAGGGGGGGGGGGGTGAGATTTAGTTTTTACGGGAGAAAGAGTAGGGAGGGTCGAACGGTGTACGCGCACATGTGGGCTGAATCATAAACGTGGGTGGGCCCATCTTTCGTTAGTATTCGACAGCACGACGGAAGAGATCGCTCGTTGGAGCGCTCGCTCGCTCAGGAGCGTTTCCGCAATCTACGTGCATGGATGGCGTTGTTCGGTACATTAGAATCCCACAAAGTCAGGCAGCCCTTGTGATTTATGGCCTCTGAGGAGGGTTCCGGCCGTCAGAGCCTCACTCGATTGATAAGCATCCACATGTACTTAACTATAAGTGCAACCGGGGGGGGGGGGGGGGGGGCAAATGCCCCTGCCCACCTCATAACAGTTTTTTTAATGAAAAGGTAGATCTTGTTCTACCTTATATATTTCAAAACATGCTGAAGCCCGAAGACCAACAGGTCAATTACATGATCCTTGTGCAATGCACCGCGGTGCAAAAGGCAACAGGTAGCCTGCAAGATGAGAGAAGGGACAGAAAAGTGGATAGCCAGATACATGATGACAACAACCAGGAAAGGCCACTGCTAATGCCCTAGCATATATATCCACAGTTTGGCCCCATAATAGTTTCGACTATGGCAAATTTTAACATGCTCCCTCTTACCCCTCTTTATACATGTGAGTTAAGAAGGTAAGAGTCAATCATACCACAAATTAATAAGATCAACTGCTCAGATCTTATCTCATGTGAAAAGAGGGGGTAAGAGGGAGCATGTTAAAACTGCTCTTCGAATATATGTTTTGCAAATCACATCTTTTTATAATTTATTTAGGCAAAAATATGAGTTTCAAGAAGAAGAAGATTGTTGTATCTGAACCGTTATGGATTCAGTAACAAGTCGGGAGAATTCAGTAGACGCGAAGTCGGCACGTTGATGACCCTGACTGTTGTTGGACCCGTGGCGATCGCGGAGAAGGTGGGGAACAAGCGGGAGGGGAGGTTGAACGAGGAGGGGAGGTGGGATTTATTTGGAAAGATTCGGTGGGGAGAGGCCACAACGTACATGGGAGGGGAGGTCGAACGAAACGAACAAAACAAGAAAAAAACATTTCGGTGAAAATGGAGACATGCGGGTGGGACGGAAGAAAAATTCTCTCGGAAAAGTTGTGATCATAGATAATAAATGACATAGTGCTCAGGATTAGCGAATTATTATTGAGAAATATCTAATTTTATTTTGGAAGGAGAAAAAATAATCAGTGCGTACCGGTCTACAAACTCCTCTTTTAGAGTAGAGATTTAATAATAGAGATAATAACAAAAATTTTAACTGTCATAGTGCATGGTATTAGCGACTTGTTATTAAGAAATATTTCATTTTGATTTGAAAGGTTATTGAGAAAAATCTTCTCTGTCTTTTAAGAAGGTGATCTCATATGTATATGTATATAGTGTGATTTTTTAATAATTCATTACCTAGTATTTAGGTTATTGAATTGAAACGGCGCCATCTGCCAAAGCAAGTATAAAAAACGAAAGAGGGACCGGGCACATCGATTTGGGTTTCAGTGTGAGGGAGAGAAAAAAACAGTATGGTGAGACAAAAATAAACCGTTAATCTCCGAAAATGCCGTTTGGAGGCCGAGCTCCATGCGGCTCGGTATCCTGGTCGTCAGTAATCGAATCAAGCTGCTGCAGAGACGCATTTATGTCATGTATTCGAGCTCACAGCTGTAACGCCCACACCGTATTCTGTATTTTCCTACCGTAGCATCCCATGTCGCTGACAGGCTGTTCAGATGTGCGATCCATTCACCCATCATGTCCATCCAGTGCTAGCATCACTCACTCACATAGATGAACATGGGCACGCTGACAGGCTGTCAAGGACGAATCACCATCTGTGCTGAATTTCTTCAGTTCGACCACAACACACGAGCATATATAACGGAATTCGTCACGGGAATTAAAAATGTTTTTTTACCATACCCACACAAGAATGCATAGTATCAGACAAGCACAAACACCATTTTTTGATGTCTTCCACAAATAAGGTACGGTTTTTAATAACAAAGTGCCAGATAACCAGATCCATACCATCAAGAAACAACACTAAAATCTAGTTTTTTCAGACCTTAGGTGGGTTGCTGCATGTGTGTTCTGTTAGGTTGATCTCTCTCCCGTTCGAACCCAACGGGTCGAACGGGCCCCTGACTCGCGCCCTGATCGGGGGCGCCCAACCAAACCATGGTTGGTGGGCCCCTGTGACCCGCGCTATATAAACAGAGGTGGGGGCCGGGGCACGACTTACGAGGTTAATCGCTGCCATAATCCCCACCTACAATCCCTACCGATCTAGAGTTAGCGCGGTGCTCACGGGAAGCTCCACCACCTCGCCCACTCTCCGCCATCGCCGTGCGCCCCAGCACCACGATGGCCTCCGGCTCGAGTTCATCAACTGCTGGAGAAGGTAGGTTCACCGGATCTAATCCTACCCTACACGATCCCATGGATCCATCATGTTCTTCATGTGCCCTGTTAACCCACATCTTGAGCAGCGAGGAGATTTCCTAGGTGCCTTTGGCAGATCTCCCCTGGCTGGGCATGTTGTGCTCTTGTGTCCGTGAATTCCGCATATAGAACATATTCTACTTCTCTTTGATGGTTGTTTATATGGAGCCTTGTCACGGCTGGTTGTTGGACGCTCAGCCGGTCGTTACCTCGACGGTGCTGGGAACACATCTGATCCTTCCGAAATGGTGTGTTCAGACTTAGTTCGGCCAAGGTGCTACTTGTTACCAACGGCAGAGCCGGCTAAATCTGCTGCGAGCTCTCTATCAGATAAACCAAGCCCATCCGTCACGGCGGCAACTGGCCCGACCAACACTTTGACATCTCGCATTTTCTCCATAGCAAGTGCATACGCTTCCACATTACTGTCGCCTAACTTAACGATATCGAGTGCCAACAGGTACAAAGTGTTGTGTCGACGAAAAGAATACTTCAGCGGCCCATGATCCTTCTGGTAGCGCGCGCAAATACTCCGGCGGTAGTATATCTCTTGCATCTCTAGTCCATCACTTCAGTACATGTTTCGCAGGGAGCTCATGTAGTTTTAGGTGTATCATGACCTGAAGAACATCATACAGAGAAATGTCAGTTTCCAGTGTTTTTCCAAACCATGTCACTCTACAGTAACTGATTGTGAATAACGAGGAACTAGGACACCCACCTTAAGTGCATGGCTGCAAAGCATTCCATAGTGCTCAAATGTTCCACACTCCTAAACTCATCAGTTGTCTCGCTCATGGAGATCACAAACTCATTCTTGCACCATTTTTCCTTTGACTGAAACTTGATGTTCCTAGCAATGTACTCCAAGTGTGGCCTGACTTCCATGAGATCATACGCCCACATTCATACAGTGCTTCACCAAATTTCTCAAACATTGTCCTGGTATAAACCTGTGAGGCATGCACCTCAATTAGGATATTTTGCTTCAGGACAATCCCTCCTTGCAAATGACGACCGCATAAAAGGGAAATTAGCTCTTCTCAACAGGAACAATGCAACAGCACACAAAAACCATGAAGACTTAACCAAACTTACTAGTTTTGTCCTTTTCTCCTGGTAACTTTCTTCCAAGGCATCCGTGAAGGGCTCGGCTCCCTCTCATATGGCGCCTTCCCAACTCTGACTCTGCGAATAATGGCACACAAACTAATCAGGTGACTGAATTCACTGAAGGACACAAAAAACAGAGTGGTGACCATGGGCTCACAGCCCACATCTTTTTGGTGTTTACATAGCAAAAATCAGGAACATTTGTGGGAATATAATTACTGAAGATATATGTGTTGCCATGTAAGTAGCAGGTGCAACAGGAAATTTTCGTTTTAACAAACAAAAAAACAGCAGATAGCAGCAACCATTTTTGGTGTACAAACCCACCTTTTTCTGTGAACCGAGTCGTTAGCCATGTGTCAAAATCGTCATAACATGTTATTTTAATTTCTAATCTGTACGTGAGCGTTCCTGGTGTGCTGCTACGCTTACCTCTTCAGGTTATTTCAATGCTCATACTTTCTGAGTAATTTTCAGTATGTGCACCGCCCAAATAAAGCAAAACGAACTGATGAACAGCACTACAACAAAGACTACCAGCAAGCTGATAAAGCATATATTTCAGGTCAAAATTATCAACAAGAACGAAAACAGCTACAAGGTGAGGGATAACAAAATAACCTCCTGGTCCAACAAGATTGATCTGTATTGGACACTACCACGCCCTCTTCGTATGCATCCCGGTCCGCGGCATCACACGCTATATTTGCAGCTCCCGTGTCAGATGAATCGCCCATCCCTTTGCCAGTCTCTCCTCCCCCTTCGTAATCCATGTGGCCTCCAGCTCATCCCAATGGCAAAGAAGAAATCAACTCCTCGCCCGCATCAGCAGTTTCACTCGTGCCGCCCTCAATCAGTTGCGTGCCGGCAACTAGCTCTCTTAAGACAACCCCTCCGTCCAAACGCGGTACGAGCCTGCACAGGCAATCGAGAGCCAGCCAGATCTGATTTTTTAGAAGAACAAGATAGGGGAAACTTCAATCCATCGAACTCCAGCTTAACAAATCACTCCCAAATAGCCAGAAATTACACGAGAAATAGGGTTTTTTCAGAAGATTACCCTGCTCCAGATTCCCCGAAGAAGAACTCCATGCCGTCCATGGCGAGAAGCGGCGCTCACCCCTAGCCGGTGTGTAGGTCGACTGCCCAAACAGGCCACGCACCGCTTAAAGGTCATCTCTGTCGCTGCACGGGCCAGGAAGATACATTTATTTCCCCCACCAGCCACCTGCGCCAGCCCGCGAAGTGGGCCAAATTCAAAGCCGCACAGGCAAAACATCTTGTGCGCGCACACACAAAGTTAATGGTATTTCAGCAGCTCGTAGACCGCCTGAAAAAGAATATTTATTATTTGAGCTATATCCTGCCAGCAGCAGCAAAACCGTAGGCCCACGTACAAACCCTGAACAGGAGTAGGTGGCACAGCCGTATTTCCAGCTAATACAGCTCGTATATAGCAAAAAGAGCAGAGGCCACCCATCGCGAGGCCAGAGCGACCGGCGCGGATAGCGGCCTGCATGGAGCTCGTCCACCAAAACGCCCCTCTCGTTAATCTCAGCCTATCAAATCCCGTTTTAGGAGTAGAGAGATGGTGATCGGTGGCTTGCAAACATACATTTATTTTGCTTTTCCTTTATTTTTCGTCACGAGAAGTAGAAGATTTCCACAAAGCTGTGACCTTGGCTAGTGCAAGAGTTGAAGAACCATCCATGGCTAGCGCATGTGTGGCTCTGTCTCTGAGCTCACCAACACGCCTCCTCATCATTGCTGCTTCCTCCCCATCCATCACACGTCGGATCACGCTCACAATCTCTTCCTTGCACACAAAGCCGTTGCCGTTGCCAGGTCCGGCGGCGTTCAAGCGGGCCGCCACCCCTGCGTAGGCCTCCAACATGGCGGCGTTCATCTTCTGCTCGGCGTAGAGCGGCCATGCGACCATCGGCACTCCATTAAGGATGCCCTCCAGGCTCGAGTTCCATCCGCAGTGCGTGACGAAGCACCCGACGGCGGCGTGCCCGAGGATCGCTGTCTGCGGGGCCCACGACAGGAGGACGAGCCCCACCCCCGCCGTCCTCTCGACGAAGCCCCTCGGCAGGAAGCCCAGCGGGTCGTCGTCGTCGTCTCCTCCTCGCCCGGTTCCGAAGAAGGCGCCGTCCGCCGTGTCCTCGTGTGGCCTCTTTGCGGCCCAGATGAACGGACGCCCGGTCGCCTCCAGCGCGAGCGCTAGCTCGGTCGTCTGCCGCCGCGTGAGCGTGCCACCGCTCCCGAACGAGAGGAAGACGACGGAACCACGTGCCTGCTGGTCCAGCCATGTTATGAGGCGTGCGTGCTCCGGCTCCCGGTTCACGCCGACCGGCCTTGTCCAGACCAACGGCCCGATCGCGTGCACCGGCATGTCCTTCACGCAGTCCGTGCCGCCTTGGCCCACGGCAGGCTCTAGTTCACGGAACGTGTTCACGAGAATCCCGTCGACTCTCGCGGCGTCCTTGGCCAAGGACAAGAAACCGGCGTACGTCTCGCTGCTCCGGTCGGCGAGCATGGCCCCGGGAAGCTCGCGCGCGTGGATCGGCACGCAGCCCGGCAGCCGGATGGGCTCCGTCGCGTCCCGGTACTCCCCGACGAGCCCGGCGTCGAGCTCCGGGAGGTGCAGGAACAGGGAGAGGAGCATCCACGGCGAGGTGAAGAACATGTAGCACGGGACGCCCAGCTCCGTGGCGACGTCCCGCGCCGGCACGCTGGCCATGTCCACCACGAGCGCGGCGAGCGGCGCGGTCGAGGTCAGCGACCCGGCAATGTCCCGGACATGTGGGACGGCCGAGAGGGCGGCGTGCACGACGCGTTCGCGCACGGGGGTTGAGGGCGGCAGGGCGTCCGCCGGTGGCGCGGGCAGCGCGACGAGGTCGACGCCGTCGGGCACGGACGCGGCCAGGGCGGCGTACTGCTCCGAGGGGGCATCCGTGGCCGCCGCGAAGAGGAGCGTGGCGGCGAGGCCGTGGTCGGCGACGAGCCGGCGCGCCAGCTCGGCGAAAGGGATGAGGTGCCCCATGCACGGGCTGCACAGGAGCAGCACGTGCCGCCGGGCGCTCGCCGGCGACGGCTCCTGGTCACCTGGCTCGCCTCCCATGCCGCCGTACGTGTGCGACGCCGTGCCGAACAGCCGGTGTTTTGGTGGGGGTTGGGAGCAGAGTGGTGTGTTTTGGTTGTTCCCGTGCTTGGGATGCTGCCTCATGAGTTTCTGTAGTTGGCTCACTTGGTTGTACGATGGGACAAATTAGAGCAGCTGTCCCTTGTGTGGCGTCATGGTTGGCATCACTTTAAGCCAACGGTAGGTAGTAAAGAGCTACAAGTCAAATTTGGCATCTCGAGGAGTTAACCGTTACTGTAGTTTGATTTATTCAGACAGCATCTTCATAACGACTACTCCCTCCATTTCTAAATAGGCAAATTTGACAATTTTGACCTCGGGACGAAGTCAAATCACAGAATGACTGCCCGTGAAACTATTCACGTGGCTGACCTTTTTGTGTGGCGCCCGACACGCAGGCGCCCCACCTACGGTGCAGCGCCTAGCTCTGGAGCGTTGCACCTCTGTTCACCGTGGCAGCCCCTGGGCCTGCACCCAGCAGTGCAGCGCCTCCGAGCTAGGCACCACACATGTAATGTGCAGCGCCTAGCCCTCGGGCGCTGCACTGTCTGTTACTAGTTGGCTGGCCCCCCATCCCCCACCCCACCCCACACACCCCTACCCCATAGCATCCGACCCGAGCTTTGCCCCCTCTCCCCCTCTCTCCCTCTCTCCCCCCCTCTCAAATCCTCTCCCAAATCTTGCAAATTTGAAGAATTTGTCCGTGGATTTCGAAGTCAAACCCTCCCTCAAGGTAATCTTCTCCGATCCCGTTGTTTTGATCCAAATAATGTTATGAAATTGCTCATTTGTTGCTAGTTTGGGGAAACCCTAGTTTTGTATGGATCTAGAGATGTGAGATGCAAACTTTCCGTTGCTCTCTGGACAGCTCTTCCCAGGCGTGCAACGCCTCCAAGCTAGGCGTTGCACTCCACGGTGTGGCGCCTAACTCCGAGGCGTTGCACGCCTGTGTATAGCTATCCAGGGGCAACAGAAAGTTTGCATCGATTTTGGGGCAAAAAATTCGCTAAGTGTTGGTGTGGCGCCTAGCTTGGAGGCGCCACATTGTATAGTGCAGCGCCTGTCTCTGGGGCGTTGCAGTATATGTCGTGGTTTTGTCACGGCAGATGTCCTAGAGAAAGGACTTAGTCGTGGAGCCATCACTACGAGTTAACTTAAAGGGGTTAAAGCGGACAAGGGACGCAAGAGAGTTTATACTGGTTCGACCCCTTGCGGTGAAGGTAAAAGCCTACGATCCAGTTGTTGTGGGATTGCTTGGGTTTCGATGACCAGGTAGCGAATACGCTTTGCATGAGTCTCGAGTTGTTGTGTGTTGTTCTTGAACCGCCGCCGGGTCGTCCCCTTATATACATGGATTGACGCCCGTCGGTTTATAGAATCCCGAGGCCGGCTCATAAACGTGTCCGGCTCGGTCTCTGCTCTTTCTATTTTACAACACAAGTTTACATATCAATACCGGTTTATGTCTACAGGCCTTAAACCGGCTTTGGGCCCTGGGCCTTCATAAAGCGTCACCGTCTGTCTTCATGGGCTTCAGATATAATGAACTACTTATGGGGTTAACCCGGCCTCTCCTGGCCGGTTTACGCCCAGTGGTAATATCCCCAACATTAGGCCCCAGATTGATTTGAACTGGTTCATGTCAATCCTCAATACTTAAGAAAATTTCTTCTTCAACATCTTCACATAATCTTGTAAACCGCCGTGACGTCACCTTCCAGGACCATGGTAAACCGCCATGACGTCATCTGTTATTTAAAACTGTGTATAACCCATCTTCATTAATGGGCCTCCGAGGATCGAGGCAACAAAGCTGTCACACACCCCATTTTTCGGGCTCCTCGATTCTCGCGCCTGCCTTTTATCCATTCATCTTATAAATAAGGCCGAGGGGTCACTTTCACTTTCCCCCCTCGTGCCTCTTCGCGTCGTCGTCTTCCTCGCGCCGACCGACCCTCGAGCTCTGTCGCCGCCGTCGTCCTTCGCCTCTGCTTCGACAAAGGCCGCTACATCAACCTGACCGTATCAGAGAAACGCGGTGATCCTCCGCTGCTTCCTCCTGCACCAGTAAGTTCCTCTTCTCCTCACCCCAGATCCGCCATTAGGGTTCGGTGTTCTTCATAGCTTGAAGCTGTTCCTCCTTCAGTAATACCAATGGCCAGTTAGATCTGATTGTTTTCAGCGCCTTTTGTAGTTTAAACTCCTTTCTTCTTGTTAAGGCATCTGCTTGATATCAAACTCATCTGAACTTACTGAACTTTTTGAGCGCTTGAGATTAGACCAGAATATATTTTGATTATCCAACGCACGGCAGATATGAAATTCCCATGCCAAACTGTGAAACTTGTTTTTTCCTTCACTTATACATCTTTAGACTTATACCTTTAATACCAGATTAGGCGGTTTAACTTCATAGAAAAAATGATGACCCAGTAGATACCATTAGTCCCCTGTTGAACCGCCAATGCATTCATCATTGTACTGTTTCCATTGTCAGACTCCGGTTTACGAATAACCAACTCCGGTTTAACAATATGCTTACATCCTTATACCGCCTTATAGTTGTCCACTGTAAATCTTAAACCGGCAATAATCGTATTTCAGATCTTCATTGCCATGGCCAAGCAAGTCTATGAATGCAATTGGGCTCCTTGTCGAGTAACCGAAGAGCAGTTAAACAACTGGGTTAAAACGGGTGCTTTAGCCAAGAAAGATGTCATCCACTGGAGGGTCCCTGGCCCGGAAAATCCTCCTACACCCAAGGACGGAGAGGTAGTTGTGTTTGCTGATCACCTGGGTCGAGGTTTTAGCCCTCCCGGTTCGAAATTTTTCCGAGATGTACTAGCCAGCTTTCAGCTGCACCCTCAAGACATTGGTCCAAATTCTGTGACCAACATCTGCCACTTCCAAGTCTTCTGTGAGGCTTATCTCCAAGAGGAACCTACAGTCGAACTTTTTAGGGATTTCTTTCACTTAAACCGTCGCACAGAGTTCACGGATGGACCCAATACGGAATTGGGTGGAATGGCGGTTCTGAAAAGGAAGGAAGTTACTTTCCCTCATCCCAAGCTCCACAGTCACCTTTAGGCATAATGTTGGCTGACCAACTTTGTAGTGAGGGTCATAACCCTAATCTGGAGTATAAGTAACTCCTATTATATGATGTTGGTTGACAATAAAGCCGTTCCGGGTTATGATAAACACCGGTTTATTCTATACTGGTGACTTTGAGTCAAAACCAGACCGGGCTGATAGTCTCCGGATTATAACTTGATCATGTACTGACAACTTGTAGTTGACAGCCTAACCGGGTTGATAAACACCGGTTTGAAAACATCACAAATCTTATCAAAAGAAAGAAAAAATTAGCAACAGGCAAATAAAAACCGTTGTAGTCAAGGCTTTTCACGGGCTGCCAGGCCCCAAATTCGAGGCTTTTCATGGGCTGCCAGGCCACTGAGTTAAACCATTTTTGCAAAGCCTTTTAAGACGGTCCTCAATCCTTAACCAATCATCATTTTAACCTGACAAGTTCAGGGTCTTTATTTTAGAGTAACTTGTCAAAGTTCGAAGGGTCATACCAGGTTTACCTGGGCGGAGTGACTTACTTAAATAGGCAGGTTAACCTGGGGTTTTAGGTGTATACACCAGGCTTCCAAGCCATGGCTTGATAGCCTTTTACAAGTGTAGATTCTTAGTTCATTTCGACAGCAAAGAATCCCCAAGTAACATTTTGAGCTGTGCTCAGTGGGTGCCTATGTTTGAGTTGTTATTTTACAACACTCTCTTTGGCCCCGGATTGATTTGGCTTTGAGCCGATCAAGAGGTGTGACTATGGTTCGGATACGACCAAGCCCCCAAGTGATGTTGTGGCATTGCGCCGATCAAGAGGTGTAGCTATGGTTCGGATACGACCAAGCCCCCAAGTGACGTAACGTAAAGCTTTGAGAAGCTAAATCAAGGGGTAAACCGGACGCCGCTTTATAAACAGAAGCTCCATGTAACCACACATGATGTAAGAAAAACAACAGATACCCCGCTTTAGCTGAGGTTCCGGTTTATTATATTGATCATAATATATACATTGTCATAATATGTACATAAGCAGAGCCTATGGCTCAAGTATAGTAGGGCCGAAGATGAGCAATATTCCATGGCCGGTTGGTCTCCTCCTCCGACTTATGTGAGTCTTTGCGCTCTCGAACATCGATTAGGTAGTATGACCCATTGTGTAGATTCTTGCTGACCACAAAGGGTCCTTCCCAAGGGGGGGATAGCTTGTGCATATCCGTCTGATCCTGGATGAGTCAAAGCACCAAATCACCTTCTTGAAAGGTTCTGGTTCTAACCCGGCGGCTGTGATAACGATGCAGATCTTGCTGATAAATCGCCGAATGGGCCGCCGCCATGTCACGCTCCTCATCTAACAAGTCAAGAGCTTCCTGACGTGCCTTCTCGTTTTCAGCTTCAACATATGCCGCTACACGAGGTGAGTCATGACGGATGTCACTAGGAAGAACCACTTCCGCTCCATAAACCATGAAGAACGGTGTGTATCCTGTCGATCTGTTGGGTGTGGTATTGATGCTCCATAACACAGAAGGTAACTCCTCAACCCAACAACCCGGCGGCCGTTGCAAAGGAACCATAAGCTGGGGTTTGATGCCTCTCAAGATCTCTTGATTGGCCCTCTCCGCTTGACCATTGGACTGGGGGTGAGCCACTGATGACACGTCAAGCCGGATGTGCTCACGTTGACAGAACTCCTTCATGGCACCCTTTGATAGATTGGTACCATTGTCTGTTATAATGCTGTGTGGAAAGCCAAACCGGAAGATCACCTTTTTGATGAATTGAACCGCCGTAGCTGCATCACACTTACTAACTGGCTCTGCCTCCACCCACTTCGTGAACTTATCAACCGCCACCAAAAGGTGGGTCTTCTTGTCCTTGGATCTCTTGAAAGGTCCAACCATATCCAGCCCCCAAGTTGCAAACGGCCAGGTGATTGGAATCATCCTCAATTCTTAAGCCGGTACATGAGCACGCCTTGAGAATTTCTGACAGCCATCACATCTTTTGACCAAGTCCTCGGCATCAGCATGAGCTGTCAACCAATAGAAACCGTGACGAAACGCCTTGGCCACCAAAGACTTTGAACCGGCGTGGTGACCACAATCTCCTTCGTGGATCTCACGCAAAATTTCACGGCCTTCTTCAGGAGACACACAGCGTTGAAATGCCCCTGTCACACTGCAATGATGTAACTCTCCATTGATAATAGTCATGGACTTGGACCGCCGGATTATCTGCCTGGCCAAAGTTTCATCCTCTGGTAACTCGCCCCGGTTCATATACGCCAAATATGGAACCGTCCAATCCGGAATAACATGAAGAGCCGCCACCAACTGAGCTTCCAGATCAAGAATAGCCAAATCCTCTTCACCAGGGAGCTTGACGGACGGATTATGCAGAACATCCAGGAAGGCATTAGGTGGAACCGGTTTACGTTGGGAACCCAAGCGGCTTAAAGCGTCCGCCGCTTCATTCTTCCGCCGGTCCACATGATCCACCTGATAACCTTTAAAGTGACCTGCAACAATATCCACCTCACGACGATATGCTGCCATGAGTGGGTCCTTGGAATCCCAAGTGCCGGACACTTGTTGAGCCACCAGATCCGAGTCACCGAAGCACTTAACTCGGCTTAGGTTCATCTCCTTAGCCATCCAAAGACCACAGAGTAAAGCCTCATATTCAGCTGCATTGTTAGTGCAAGGGAACATTAAACGGAGAACATAACAAAACTTATCACCTCGTGGGGAAGTTAATACGACTCCAGCCCCCGAGCCCTTCAATTGCCTGGACCCATCAAAATGAATAGTCCAATAAGTATGATCTGGCTTCTCTTCTGGCGCTTGTAGTTCTATCCAATCATTGATGAAATCCACAAGTGCCTGAGATTTGATCGCCGTTCGGGGTATGTATTTCAACCCGTGAGGTCCGAGCTCGATAGCCCACTTAGCAATCCGGCCAGTTGCTTCCCTGTTCTGGATTATATCCCCCAAAGGAGCAGAGCTGACCACCGTGATGGGATGACCTTGGAAATATTGCTTAAGCTTCCGGCTTGCCATGAAAACTCCATACACCAATTTCTGCCAATGCGGGTACCTCTGCTTGGACTCAATAAGTACCTCACTGATATAGTAAACCGGTCGCTGAAACAGATATTCCTTTCCTGCCTCCTTGCGCTCCACTACAATGGCCACACTAACAGCCCGAGCGTTAGCTGCCACATATAGCAACAATGGTTCTTTGTCAACCAGAGCAGCGAGAATCGGCGGATTAGCCAGCTGCCGCTTTAAGTCCTCAAATGCTTCATTAGCAGCGTCACTCCAGACGAAGTTATCCGTTTTCTTCAGCATCTGATATAAAGGGATGGCCTTCTCGCCAAGGCGACTGATAAACCGGCTCAACGTGGCAATCCGGCCTGCCAGGCGTTGAACATCATTGATACACTTCGGTTTGGCCAAGGAGGTGATGGCTTTGATCTTTTCCAGATTAGCTTCAATGCCCCTGTTAGATACCAAAAAGCCCAAGAGCTTGCCTGCAGGTACACCAAAGACGCACTTGGCCGGATTAAGCATCATTTTATAAACCCGCAGGTTATCAAAGGTTTCCTTCAAGTCATCAATCAATGTCTCCTTCTTCCTTGATTTCACCACAATATCATCCACATAGGCGTGAACATTGCGGCCGATCTGTTTATGAAGACAATTCTGCATGCACCGTTGATAAGTCGCCTGGGCACTCTTGAGCCCAAAGGGCATGGACACATAGCAGAAGGCTCCAAAGAGTGTTATGAAGCCTGTCTTCTCCTGGTCCTTAACTGCCATTTTGATCTGATGATAACCAGAATATGCATCCAAAAAGCTTAAACGCTCGCAACCCGCCGTAGCATCAATAATTTGATCAATACGGGGGAGGGCAAAAGGATCTGCTGGACAAGCTTTGTTGAGATCTGTGTAGTCCACACACATACGCCAAGTGCCATTCTTCTTAAGGACCAGCACCGGATTAGCCAACCACTCAGGATGAAATACTTCAACGATAAATCCAGCCGCCAAGAGCCTGGCTACTTCTTCTCCAATAGCCTTGCGTCTTTCTTCATTGAACCGGCGGAGAAATTGCTTGACCGGTTTATACTTGGGATCAACACTGAGAGTGTGCTCAGCGAGTTCTCTCGGTACACCTGGCATGTCAGAAGGCTTCCATGCAAAGATGTCCCGATTCTCACGGATGAACTCGATGAGCACGCTTTCCTATTTCGGATCCAAGTTATCGCTGATGCTAAACTGCTTGGACGAATCGCCGGGCACGAAGTCAACACTACTAGGAAAAGGCCTACTAGTGGCGCACCAGTTTTGCCTACTAATGGCGCACTACTGGTGCGCCACTAGTACCACGCCACTAGTATTAAATACTAATGGCGCACCACTGGTGCGGCATTAGTATCTAGTATACTAATGGCGCATCACGCCGTGCGCCATTAGTATAGACCAACATGCGCCATTAGTGTGCCTCCCAGGGGGCGATATTTACACATGTGCTTTGCCATACTAATGGCGCACTGCGGGGTGATGCGCCATTAGTATCCTTTGGCATACTAATGGCGCACGTTGGGGTGATGCGCCATTAGTATGTATATTAGGGATTTTTTTTTCTTTTCTGATATTTGCACAAATTACAAAATATATTATTGGACAGAATATAGACAGCACCACACAGCAACAGCAGATTCATCGAATACAGTAGAAGATTAGTCTCGGAATACAATTCATCATATTAGTCTCCGAATTCAAAAGACCGAACAACGATAGAACATTACAAGTCTCGAGACCGCGAGTAGCGAGTTTGTCTTCACATTACAAGTCGATATCGATCATCTAAACTACCATCACATAGAAGAGAGCTGCGGTCATCACGATGAGCATCATCGCGATGAAACTGGTATTCATCCAGTTCCTCCAACGCTCCCTCATCTCTCCCGCTAGATAGCGCGCATATCTAGATTTCGCCTCCGCCCTAGTGGTGTACCCTTTGTAACTGTTACCGCTGAAACGGTGAACCTGTCTCCAACCCTCCTTCCAGTCGTCGTAGACTCCGGGAACCTTACCCTTGTACACGACATACGACGGCATCTCTATGCACTAGCCAAACAACAGACAATACATAAGCAATATATAAGTATGCAACAAAAGGATCGGAAGAGAAAAGCAAGACATTAATAGCACGATTCATGGTCCTACTAATAAATAGCATCGATTACATCTAAGTTGAACGACTGTCCAAACCAAAGAGACATACAAGTTCATTAAAGTTTAATTACAACATGAGCTAATCGATGTTTCAGAACTACACATAGCATCACTACATTTGACTCGACTCATGGGACCGGAGCGTGGATGAAGCCGTAGTCTGTCGTGATGGTCATGAAGTCGCGGGCGTTGTCAGCCTGCATTTGTAGCGTTGTGTCTATCTCACTGTTGGACGGTTGATATTTGAGGTAGAACTGCCCCGAGGTACGAAGGACATCTTGATGGATGATTTCTACAAACTCCGACTGGATGCGAAAGAATTCTTGTCGGATGTCCGCGTCCTGGATTGCCGCCAAGCTTGCGGCCCAATCTTTGAGATTATTTGGTAGTAGAAGGTGATTATGGTCCCGTACGATCGCCCGCATGTGATGGAGGGCGTAGTAGGCATCCTTCTGACCGCCAGGCGGCTGCTTGACGCAGGGGAACGTCGTATTGTGGGTGTACACGTGCCTGCCGTACCTATGAGCCGGCCTCTTAAAGGTGCCTCCAGATGCGGCGTAGCCGGGGAGAGCATCATCAAGAACTTTCTTGATATTTGTGTAGTCTATCTTGGAGTCACGGTCCGGGTCGAAATACGTGGCCATGGAATATTTCGGGCTTAAGAGGATGAGTGTGCAATGTGTGTCACTGCACAGAACACGGAATGCTAGAAAAAAAAGAACGATCGAATAAGAAATCATATGTTACGGGGCGGGTAGGGGATGACTTACTCGGGAAAGTAAGGCACGAGGAAGTTATCCTTATCTGGGTTTGCCAGAGTGACGCCTTCGAGGTGTGAACTCGCGACTTGCCGGTCCCCAGCGCTGCCCAAGATCTTGGCACGCATGTAGAAGGGGTCGACTATCACAATGTCCGGGGTCTTGTCTCTAATGATCCGCATCTCCATACTCAGCGAAAATAGCCGAACGAAGGTGTAGTGCAGCGGATGAAGGTTAAACATAGCAAAGATGTCATCAAACCGCAGGACGATCGTACCCCCGACGGCGCTATCGACAAAGCCCTTGCCCTCTGGCACCTTGGCCACGAAAACCGGGTATGCCACATCATTCTCTCTGAGACGCCGCTTCTCCAAAGAAAGAACACTGTCATGCAGACTCCGCATAGCACCGGTTGCAGCATTGAGCATATTTGTCGGTAGCATCGCCCTACCCGCCACATGCACCCTCCTCGAGATATCCTTAGGTGAAGGTGGCCCGTCCTGAGCACGGATCGTACTTGGTGCCGGCTGGCTCGCACAGGCGCCCTTGTTAGTCTTTCGTTTCCGCCCCTTCTTCCTGATCTGCTGTAATGGGATCGAGTTATGCTCACAGACCGCCTTCTTGAGCGTGTTGGGGCTGATAATATTTCGCACCTCAGCTATCTGAGGCTCGGTGAAGGCGGCAGCTGGAGGCGTCTCCTGAGAACTGAATGCCAGACGACGCCTGTTGCAATTGGGTTTCTCCGCCGTACCAGCTAGATCGCGGTCGTCTTTTTCAGGGTTGGGTTCTTGAGAAGGAGGCCCGCAGAACTCGTCACCGTACCCATGTTCGGCAAAGTACTTATCGACGTTGGAAAATGTACCGTCGTCATTGTTGGAAGATGTACCGTCGTCGTTGTCGTCGTCGTCCGGATCCTGTGCCATATGCATGTCCGGATCCTGTGCCATAGGGATGTCCAGCATGTCCGGTAGCGTTGCGGCGTTCTTGCCATGGCTTGGCGCTGGCACGACTGGCGGTCTTGTCTGTGGGCTGGTGTCCCCCGCCCCCAAACGAATCTGGCTCTTCGGCCAAAGCAGGGGCCAGCTTACGCAGGCGCTGAGGGTCATCACATCATCTTCGTCGGCCCCAGCGGGTCGAATCGGAGGTAACAACTCGTCGCAGCCTGGCAGCACCCGAACCAGTTCAACCCTATACAAGGTGGGAGGCATCGGATTACCATGGAACACACGGTTGCCCGGTTGAACGATTCTGCCCTTGGCGACATCGACCAACTCTCCGCCCACGAAGTGCAAGAGAGTGCAAGGAACGTCGGCGGTGAAGGAAATATGCCCTAGAGGCAATAATAAAGTTATTATTTATTTCCTTATATCATGATAAATGTTTATTATTCATGCTAGAATTGTATTAACCGGAAAAATAATACTTGTGTGAATACATAGACAAACAGAGTGTCACTAGTATGCCTCTACTTGACTAGCTCGTTGATCAAAGATGGTTATGTTTCCTAGCCATAGACATGAGTTGTCATTTGATTAACGGGATCACATCATTAGGAGAATGATGTGATTGACTTGACCCATTCCGATAGCTTAGCACTCGATCGTTTAGTATGTTGCTATTGCTTTCTTCATGACTTATACATGTTCCTATGACTATGAGATTATGCAACTCCCGTTTACCGGAGGAACACTTTGTGTGCTACCAAACGTCACAACGTAACTGGGTGATTAGAAAGGTGCTCTACAGGTGTCTCCAAAGGTACTTGTTGGGTTGGCGTATTTCAAGATTAGGATTTGTCACTCCGATTGTCGGAGAGGTATCTCTGGGCCCACTCAGTAATACACATCACTATAAGCCTTGCAAGCATTGTAACTAATGAGTTAGTTGCGGGATGATGTATTACGGAACGAGTAAAGAGACTTGCCGGTAACGAGATTGAACTAGGTATCGAGATACCGACGATCGAATCTCGGGCAAGTAACATACCGATGACAAAGGGAACAACGTATGTTGTTATGCGGTCTGACCGATAAAGATCTTCGTAGAATATGTGGGAGCCAATATGAGCATCCAGGTTCCGCTATTGGTTATTGACCGGAGAGGTGTCTTGGTCATGTCTACATAGTTCTCGAACCCGTAGGGTCCGCACGCTTAACGTTACGATGACGGTTATATTATGAGTTTATGTGTTTTGATGTACCGAAGGAGTTCGGAGTCCCGGATGAGATCGGGGACATGACGAGGAGTCTCGAAATGGCCGAGACGTAAAGATCGATATATTGGACGACTATATTCGGACTTCGGAAAGGTTCCGAGTGATTTGGGTATTTTTGGGAGTACCGGAGAGTTACGGGAATTCGTATTGGGCCTTAATGGGCCATACGGGAAAGGAGAGAAAGGCCCCAAAGGGTGGCCGCACCCCTCCCCATGGACTAGTCCGAATTGGACTAGGGAGGGGGGGGCGCCCCCTTCCTTCTTTCTCCTTCTCCCTTCCCTTCTCCTATTCCAACAAGGAAAGGAGGAGTCCTACTCCCGGTGGGAGTAGGACTCCCCCCTTGGCGCGCCCTCCTCCTTGGCCGGCGGCCTCCTCCTTACTCCTTTATATACGGGGGCAGGGGGCACCCCATAGACACAAAAATTGATCTATTGATCTCTTAGCCGTGTGCGGTGCCCCCCTCCACCATATTACACCTCGATAATATCGTAGCGGTGCTTAGGCGAAGCCCTGCGTCGGTAGAACATCATCATCGTCACCACGCCGTCGTGCTGACGAAACTCTCCCTCAACACTCGGCTGGATCGGAGTTCGAGGGACGTCATCGAGCTGAACGTGTGCTGAACTCGGTGGTGCCGTACGTTCGGTACTTGATCGGTCGGATCGTGAAGACGTACGACTACATCAACCGCGTTGTGTTAACGGTTCCGCTATCGGTCTACGAGGGTAGGTGGACAACACTCTCCCCTCTCATTGCTATGCATCACCATGATCTTGCGTGTGCGTAGGATTTTTTTTGAAATTACTACGTTCCCCAACAGTGGCATCCGAGCCTGGTTTTATGCGTTGATGTTATATGCACGAGTAGAACACAAGTGAGTTGTGGGCGATATAAGTCATACTGCTTACCAGCATGTCATATTTTGGTTCGGCGGTATTGTGAGATGAAGCGGCCCGGACCGACATTACGCGTACGCTTACGCGAGACTGTTTTCACCATTGCGAGCACTCGTTGCTTAAAGGTGACTGGCGGGTGTCTGTCTCTCTCACTTTAGTTGAACCGAGTGTGGCTACGCCCGGTCCTTGCGAAGGTTAAAACAACACCAACTTGACAAACTATCGTTGTGGTTTTGATGCGTAGGTAAGAACGGTTCTTGCTAAGCCCATAGCAGCCACGTAAAACTTGCAACAACAAAGTAGAGGACGTCTAACTTGTTTTTGCAGGGCATGTTGTGATGTGATATGGTCAAGACATGATGCTATATTTTATTGTATGAGATGATCATGGTTTGTAACCGAGTTATCGGCAACTAGTAGGAGCCATATGGTTGTCGCTTTATTGTATGAAATGCAATCGCCATGTAATTGTTTTACTTTATCACTAAGCGGTAGCGATAGTCGTAAAAGCAATAGTTGGCGAGACGACAACGATGCTACGATGGAGATCAAGGTGTCGCGCCGGTGACGATGGTGATCATGACGGTGCTTCGGAGATGGAGATCACAAGCACAAGATGATGATGGCCATATCATATCACTTATATTGATTGCATGTGATGTTTATCTTTTATGCATCTTATCTTGCTTTGATTGACGGTAGCATTATAAGATGATCTCTCACTAAAATTTCAAGATAAAAGTGTTCTCCCTGAGTATGCACCGTTGCGAAAGTTCTTCGTGCTGAGACACCACGTGATGATCGGGTGTGATAGGCTCTATGTTCAAATACAACGGGTGCAAAACAGTTGCACACGCGGAATACTCAGGTTAAACTTGACGAGCCTAGCATATGCAGATATGGCCTCGGAACACGGAGACCGAAAGGTCGAGCGTGAATCATATAGTAGATATGATCAACATAGTGATGTTCACCATTGAAACTACTCCATCTCACGTGATGATCGGACATGGTTTAGTTGATATGGATCACGTAATCACTTAGAGGATTAGAGGGATGTTTATCTAAGTGGGAGTTCTTAAGTAATATGATTAATTGAACTTGAATTTATCATGAACTTAGTCCTGATAGTATTTTTGCAAATTATGTTGTAGATCAATAGCTCGCGTTGTTGCTTCCCTGTGTTTATTTTTGATATGTTCCTAGAAAAATTATGTTGAAAGATGTTAGTAGCAATGATGCGGATTGGATCCGTGATCTGAGAATTATCCTCATTGCTGCACAGAAGAATTATGTCCTTGATGCACCGCTAGGTGACAGACCTATTGCAGGAGCAGATGCAGACATTATGAACGTTTGGCTAGCTCAATATGATGACTACTTGATAGTTTAGTGCACCATGCTTAACGGCTTAGAATCGGGACTTCAAAGACGTTTTGAACGTCATGGACCATATGAGATGTTCCAGGAGTTGAAGTTAATATTTCAAGCAAATACCCGAGTTGAGAGATATGAAGTCTCCAACAAGTTCTATAGCTAAAAGATGGAGGAGAATAGCTCAAGCAGTGAGCATGTGCTCAGATTGTCTGGGTACTACAATCGCTTGAATCAAGTGGGAGTTAATCTTCCGGATAAAATAGTGATTGACAGAATTCTCTAGTCACCATCACCAAGTTAGTAGAACTTCGTGATGAACTATAGTATGCAAGGAATGACGAAAGTAATTCCCGAGCTCTTCGTGATGCTGAAATCGACGAAGGTAGAAATCAAGAAAAACATCAAGTGTTGATGGTTGACGAGACCACTAGTTTCAAGAAAAGGGCAAAGGGAAGAAGGGGAACTTCAAGAAGAACGGCAAGCAAGTTGCTGCTCAAGTGAAGAAGCCTAAGTCTGGTCCTAAGCCTGAGACTAAGTGCTTCTACTACAAAGGGACTGGTCACTGGAAGCGGAACTACCCCAACTATTTGGTGGATAAGAAGGATGGCAAAGTGAACAAAGGTATATTGGATATACATGTTATTGATGTGTACTTTACTAGTGTTTATAGCAACCCCTCGGTATTTGATACTGGTTCAGTTGCTAAGAGTAGTAACTCGAAATGGGAGTTGCAGAATAAACAGAGACTAGTAAAAGGATGAAGTGACGATGTGTATTGGAAGTGGTTCCAAGATTGATATGATCATCATCGCACACTCCCTATACTTTCGGGATTAGTGTTGAACCTAAATAAGTGTTATTTGGTGTTTGCGTTGAGCATGAATATGATTTGATCATGTTTGTTGCAATACGGTTATTCATTTAAATTAGAGAATAATTGTTGTTCTGTTTACATGAATAAAACCTTCTATGGTCATACACCCAATAAAATGGTTTGTTGGATCTCGATCGTAGTGATACACATATTCATAATAATGAAACCAAAAGATGCAAAGTTAATAATGATAGTGCAACTTATTTGTGGCACTGCCGTTTAGGTCATATTGGTGTAAAGCACATGAAGAAACTCCATACTGATGGGATTTTGGAATCACTTGATACTTGCGAACCATGCCTTATGGGCAAAATGACTAAAACTCCGTTCTCCGGAACAATGGAGCGAGCAACTGACTTATTGGAAATAATACATACTGATGTATGCGATCCGATGAGTGTTAAGGCTCGCGGCGGGTATCGTTATTTTATGACCTTCACAGATGATTTGAGCAGATATGGGTATATCTACTTGATGAAACATAAGTCTGAAACATTTGAAAAGTTCAAAGAATTTCAGAGTGAAGTGGAAAATCATCATGACAAGAAAATAAGGTTTCTACGATCTGATCGCGGAGACAAATATTTGAGTTACGAGTTTGGTCTTCAATTAAAACAAAGTGAAATAGTTTCACAAATTCGTGCCACCTGGAACACCACAGCATAATGGTGTGTCCGAACGTCATAACCGTACATTATTGGATAGAGTGCAATCTATGATGTTTCTTACCGATTTACCACTATAGTTTTGGGGTTATGCATTAGAGACAGCTACATTCACGTTAAATAGGGTACCATCTAAATCCGTTCAGACGACATCTTATGAACTGTGGTTTGGCAAGAAACCAAAGTTGTCGTTTCTTAAAGTTTGGGGTTGCGATGCTTATGTGAAAAAGTTTCATCCTGATAAGATCAAACCCAAATCGGAGAAATGTGTCTTCATAGGATACCCAAAGGAGACATTTGGGTACACCTTCTATCACAGATCCAAAGGCAAGACATTCGTTGCTAAAGAATGGATCCTTTCTAGAGAAGGAGTTTCTCTCGAAAGAAGTGAGTGGGAGGAAAGTAGAACTTGATGAGGTAATTGTACCTGCTCCCTTATTGGAAAGTAGTTCGTCGCAGAAACCAGTTTCTGTGACGCCTATACCAATTAGTGAGGAAGTTAATGATGATGATCATGGAACTTCAGATCAAGTTATTACTGAACCTCGTAGGTCAACCAGAGTGAGATCCGCACCAGAGTGGTACGGTAATTCAGTTCTGGAGGTCATGTTACTTGACCATGACGAACCTACGAACTATGAGGAAGCGATGATGAGCCCAGATTCCGCAAAATGGCTTGAGGCCATGAAATCTGAGATGGGATCCATGTATGAGAACAAAGTGTGGACTTTGGATGACTTGCCCGATGATCGGCAAGCCATAGAAAATAAATGGATCTTCAAGAGGAAGACGGACGCTGATAGTAGTGTTACTATCTACAAAGCTAGACTTGTCGGAAAAAGGTTTTTGACAAAGTTCAAGGTGTTGACTACGATGAGATTTTCTCACTCGCAGCGATGCTTAAGTCTGTCCGAATCATGTTAGCAATTGCCGCATTTTATGAAATCTGGCAAATGGATAAACAAAACTGCATTCCTTAATGGATTTATTAAAGAAGAGTTGTATATGATGCAACCAGAAGGTTTTGTCAATCCTAAAGGTGCTAACAAAATATGCAAGCTCCAGCGATCCATCTATGGACTGGTGCAAGCATCTCGGAGTAGGAATATATGCTTTGATAAGTTGATCAAAGGATATAGTTTTATACAGACTTGCGGTGAAGCCTGTATTTACAAGAAAGTGAGTGGGAGCACTACAGCATTTCTGATAAGTATATGTGAATGACATATTGTTGATCGGAAATAATGTAGAATTATTCTGCAAAGCATAAAGGAGTGTTTGAAAGGAGTTTTTCAAAGAAAGACCTCGGTGAAGCTGCTTACATATTGAGCATCAAGATCTATAGAGATAGATCAAGACGCTTGATAAGTTTTTTCAATGAGTACATACCTTAACAAGATTTTGAAGCAGTTCAAAATGGAACAGTCAAAGAAAGAGTTTCTTGCCTGTGTTACAAGGTGTGAAATTGAGTAAGACTCAAAGCCCGACCACGGCAGAAGATAGAAAAAGAATGAAAGTCATTCCCTATGCCTCGGCCATAGGTTCTATAAAGTATGCCATGCTGTGTACCAGATCTATTGTTTACCCTACACTGATTTTGGCAAGGGAGTACAATAGTGATCTAGGAGTAGATCACTGGACAGCGGTCAAAATTATCCTTACTGGAATAAGGATATGTTTCTCGATTATGGAAGTGACAAAAGGCTCGTCGTAAAGGGTTACGTCGATGCAAGTTTTGACACTAATCTAGATGACTCTAAGTCTCGGTCTAGATACATATTGAAAGTGGGAGCAATTAGCTAGAGTAGCTCCATGCAGAGCATTGTAGACATAGAAATTTGCAATATACTTACGGATCTGAATGTGACAGACCCGTTGACTAAAATTATCTCACAATCAAAACATAATCACACCTTAGTACTCTTTGGGTGTTAATCACATAGCGATGTGAACTAGATTACTGACTCTAGTAAACCCTTTGGGTGATGGTCACATGACGATGTGAACTATGGGTGTTAAACACATGGTGATGTGAACTATTGATGTTAAATCACATGGCGATGTGAACTAGATTATTGACTCTAGTGCAAGTGGGAGACTGAAGAAAATATGCCCTAGAGGCAATAATAAAGTTATTATTTATTTCCTTATATCATGATAAATGTTTATTATTCATGCTAGAATTGTATTAACCGGAAACATAATACTTGTGTGAATACATAGACAAACAGAGTGTCACTAGTATGCCTCTACTTGACTAGCTCGTTATCAAAGATGGTTATGTTTCCTAGCCATAGACATGAGTTGTCATTTGATTAATGGGATCACATCATTAGGAGAATGATGTGATTGACTTGACCCATTCCGATAGCTTAGCATGTCCAGCATGTCCGGTAGCGTTGCGGCGTTCTTGCCATGGCTTGGCGCTGGCACGACTGGCGGTCTTGTCTGTGGGCTGGTGTCCCCCGCCCCCAAACGAATCTGGCTCTTCGGCCAAAGCAGGGGCCAGCTTACGCAGGCGCTGAGGGTCATCACATCATCTTCGTCGGCCCCAGCGGGTCGAATCGGATGTAACAACTCGTCGCAGCCTGGCAGCACCCGAACCAGTTCAACCCTATACAAGGTGGGAGGCATCGGATTACCATGGAACATACGGTTGCCCGGTTGAACGATTCTGCCCTTGGCGACATCGACCAACTCGCCGCCCACGAAGTGCAGGAGAGTGCAAGGAACGTCGGCGGTGAAGGAAATATGGCCTAGAGGCAATAATAAAGTTATTATTTATTTCCTTATATCATGATAAAAGTTTATTATTCATGCTAGAATTGTATTAACCGGAAACATAATACTTGTGTGAATACATAGACAAACAGAGTGTCACTAGTATGCCTCTACTTGACTAGCTCGTTGATCAAAGATGGTTATGTTTCCTAGCCATAGACATGAGTTGTCATTTGATTAACGGGATCACATCATTAGGAGAATGATGTGATTGACTTGACCCATTCCGATAGCTTAGCACTCGATCGTTTAGTATGTTGCTATTGCTTTCTTCATGACTTATACATGTTCCTATGACTATGAGATTATGCAACTCCCATTTACCGGAGGAACACTTTGTGTGCTACCAAACGTCACAACGTAACTGGGTGATTAGAAAGGTGCTCTACAGGTGTCTCCAAAGGTACTTGTTGGGTTGGCGTATTTCAAGATTAGGATTTGTCACTCCGATTGTCGGAGAGGTATCTCTGGGCCCACTCAGTAATACACATCACTATAAGCCTTGCAAGCATTGTAGCTAATGAGTTAGTTGCGGGATGATGTATTACGGAACGAGTAAAGAGACTTGCCGGTAACGAGATTGAACTAGGTATCGAGATACCAACGATCGAATCTCGGGCAAGTAACATACCGATGACAAAGGGAACAACGTATGTTGTTAGGCGGTCTGACCGATAAAGATCTTCGTAGAATATGTGGGAGCCAATATGAGCATCCAGGTTCCGCTATTGGTTATTGACCGGAGAGGTGTCTTGGTCATGTCTACATAGTTCTCGAACCCGTAGGGTCCGCACGCTTAACGTTACGATGACGGTTATATTATGAGTTTATGTGTTTTGATGTACCGAAGGAGTTCGGAGTCCCGGATGAGATCGGGGACATGACGAGGAGTCTCGAAATGGCCGAGACGTAAAGATCGATATATTGGACGACTATATTCGGACTTCGGAAAGGTTCCGAGTGATTCGGGTATTTTTGGGAGTACCGGAGAGTTACGGGAATTCGTATTGGGCCTTAATGGGCCATACGGGAAAGGAGAGAAAGGCCCCAAAGGGTGGCCGCACCCCTCCCCATGGACTAGTCCGAATTGGACTAGGGAGGGGGGGGCGCCCCCTTCCTTCTTTCTCCTTCTCCCTTCCCTTCTCCTATTCCAACAAGGAAAGGAGGAGTCCTACTCCCGGTGGGAGTAGGACTCCCCCCTTGGCGCGCCCTCCTCCTTGGCCGGCGGCCTCCCCCTTACTCCTTTATATACGGGGGCAGGGGGGCATCCCATAGACACAACAATTGATCTATTGATCTCTTAGCCGTGTGCGGTGCCCCCCTCCACCATATTACACCTCGATAATATCGTAGCGGTGCTTAGGCGAAGCCCTGCGTCGGTAGAACATCATCATCGTCACCACGCCGTCGTGCTGACGGAACTCTCCCTCAACACTCGGCTGGATCGGAGTTCGAGGGACGTCATCGAGCTGAACGTGTGCTGAACTCGGAGGTGTCGTACGTTCGGTACTTGATCGGTCGGATCGTGAAGACGTACGACTACATCAACCGCGTTGTGTTAACGCTTCCGCTATCGGTCTATGAGGGTACGTGGACAACACTCTGCCCTCTCGTTGCTATGCATCACCATGATCTTGCGTGTGCGTAGGAATTTTTTTGAAATTACTACGTTCCCCAACAGGCGGCGCCCTGCGAAAACATGTAGGGCATCAGGGATGCCCAGTCAAAGGCAAGGAGATGAAGTCATCGGCCGAGAGGCTTAGTTGCCGTGATGCCGTCGAGCTCGGCTAATGTCGAGGCACCGCCAACGGCGGGCGTGCAACTGACGGAGGGGCTGCTTGCAGGCGAGGTGCCGGCCGGCGTACACCCGGGTGCATTAAGCTCCAATGCCCGTGCCGGCGCCGGAGACACGAATACCGCCTCCGCCGGAGACACCAATGGCGTCGTCTGCGCGTTGTGCGAGTTGCTGGCCGTGAAGCTGGGAACCGGGGGAGGCCCCTGTTGGCCGCCCGCAATCCACGTCGTCAGCCCCTGAATCAAGGTAGGCACAATGGCGGTGAGCGTCGTTCCCAGTTGTTGTTGCACTTGCTCTTGGACAATCTCCGGAATCCGCACCACTTGTGCCTTGAGTTCTTGAACCTCGCGCGACTGGCTTTCCGAGCTGGTCTTTTTCTCCTTTCGCCCACCAGCGATATAGTATGACGACCATTTTGTGGACAAGCCTTTGCCGGCCACACGACCAGCTAACGACGGCTTACTGAGCTTATCCTTGTTTTTCATTACGTTCAACGCCCTATTTAAAGGGGTGTCAAAAGGGGAGCTCTGAGACGACCCCGCGCTACTGCTTTCAGCCTCCTACGGAAGGAATGTGAACCATTTAGAAATTTGGCTTCATTAATTAGAATGCAACCATATGGAGCTAATTATGCGGGGGTGTATTCCTTATCAGAACAAGCTCAAGCGCCCTGGTCTTCGGATCCGTGGTAAGCTCCTTTGTTACTGGGTCCTCCTTGTACTGGGCCCTGACAAAGTTCCTGGTCTGCTTGTCACGGAATTTCTCGAAGCGGGGCGGTAGGCCTTGCTCGGCACGCTCCGCGTCCTCCTTGTCCCATATAGGCTCCGCCACTCTGTAACCACCAGGACCGAGTTGGTGGACCCCTAAGTTCAACTGCCGCATTTCTTTCCCCCACTGACTTGATTCGGAGGTTGCGCTGCTCTCGCACTTGATCTTGAACTCCTTGTAGTCATCTTCGCTCATCAAAGGATATTTCGCCTTGATCTTCTCATAACTATCACCTTTTTCAATCATTGCCTTCACCGTGCTTCTCCATGTAGACAGGGCCGTGCTCATCCTCGTGAGGGCGGCACTGTTCACTTTATTCCCTGAGAGGCGTGTGTTTGCAAACTCAGCGGGGAACTTGTATCGTTCGTGCAGCTTCGTGAAGAGGAGGCTGCGCAAATTCCCTCGGTCCTTATGCCTTAGGTTCTCGGTGTTGATCGAGACGGTGCTCCGGAGAATGCACCCGAGCTGAACCGAGTACCCCTTGACTACTTGTTTGGGCGCCGTTGGATGCCCGTCGGAGTTCACTTCAGTAAATTCCTCCTTGACGGTGCCGAGCACGCTCGGGCGCCGGTCCTTCCGTTGCCTCTTCGGTTGGCTGCCATCTGTGCGTGCGCCGCCATCATCAGTGGTGGCATCCTCGGCGGCACCATCAGTGGTGTCATCCCCGATGCCACTAGGGGTTGTGTAGTCAGGATCGGTGTCTTCCGCGGCGTCGTCCTCATAGCGGTGAGGTTCTTCCTCCAGCTCCTAGGACAGCTCCCAGAATTGCTTGCCGCCCGAACCGCCGACCTCATCGTTGTGGGCCATGTTTCACTCTAAATAGGAAAAAAGTTTGGTCAAAAAGATGGTTATTGTCAAGGAACAAGATCTCTAAGTTGACCAAATAACCTAATTCTCGAGGAATGTCGCCAAAAAGTTGGTTATTGTCAAGGAACAATTGAGAGATGTTTGTGATATTGCCTAGGTGCTTTGGGATGGAACCTGTTAGTGTGTTGT
Source organism: Aegilops tauschii subsp. strangulata (assembly GCF_002575655.3). NCBI lineage: Eukaryota > Viridiplantae > Streptophyta > Magnoliopsida > Poales > Poaceae > Aegilops > Aegilops tauschii. The sequence continues at coordinate 29,674,804 of NC_053040.3, read as the reverse complement.
TGCTAGGTGTTGTGGGATGGAACCAGTAGCTTCCTTGCAACCCACAAAAGGGGTGAAAAGGGGGAGATGGTTAGCTTTGATGAGCAGGCAGCATCCTCCTAACCCCCTTCTTCTTGTCTCCTCTCACTATCTCTCTCACACACATGGCAAGCAAGGGTGTCTGAGTGTGTGAAAAAATACTAAACTAATCCAACCACTAAAGCACTAGATCACTACTATTGGTTGATGTCAAGATACATGCTGGTTAATTTTTGTTTCGGTTGAGAATCGGGCACCTTCTAGGTCAAGAAAATTGGGCATGACCTTTGCTAATTTTCTTGACCTAGGAGGGCCCCAATCTCAACTGAAACGGAAATTAATCAACATTTCAGGAGAAAGGGGTAACGAAGTGATGGGGCAAATGTGCCAGGCACCACAATGTGATCACAGAAACAAAGCAGCACCACTGGTGTTGGATTCACAGTGTAAATGATGGATGAAAAGGCCACAGACCATATGGTCCTCATCTTTCATATGGACAAAATAAAAGCTCACATGAATGGCTACTTGACTGAATGGTGCTAGGTAAACAGCAAAGTCCACTAGCAGATCCAAGATCTAATTCTATTACACACAACATAGCAATTTAAGAGAATTAGAATAAGGATAGTAGGAAATGAAAAAGAATTATGCTCAAAGAACAATGGTAACAACAAAATATTGAAACCTTTGGTAAGCATTATATTACAAAAAAACAAGATATGTAGTACTATACAATATCCATAACCAGAAAACAAGACATGCATATTCTTAGGCAGAGTAAAATAGTCCTGTATTCTTGGCAGTTGTCAGAGCGTGTAAACCTTCCGCCGTTTGGTTCTACAGGAAATTTCACTACCAAAACTAAGGGAGAAACAAAACAATGCAACAGAAATGAAAGACCATGTGGATTTTCTCAGAACTTTAAGTGCAAATGTCAAGAGCACAGAGTACACATTCTCAAAGAGAAGTTCAGTTCTGCAATCGACAAACCAGACACTTTAATTTTTATCAAGGAAGGGTTTACCCCTCCGTTTTCCATTAAGAGAAACCAACAGCAAACTACAAGAACCAGTTATCTTACAAAGATAAAACCAAAAGCTACTTAGGAACCGCACCAGGCAACGCAGCAAATCCTGCAAGCCGCAAGCGCAAAACCCAACAAGGGGGGAATTGTCACCGCAACATCCAACCGCACACATGAAGACTAGGAGCAGGTCTATTACAAGTTTTATCGCAGGACCACCAAAAGCAATATCCAAAGTAGACAAACGCAAAGCCTACAAGACTGCTACTGCTTCGAGGCGGAGGATGCAACCATGCCCTGCCTGACAGACAAACCAGACACATGATAAAAGAAAATCAATGTAGGTTCTGCTCATACTCCTGACGGTGGCGCGACCCTCTCTAAAATGTCCATCATAATCCATGGGCAGCTTGCTGTGAGATGCTTGAATCCATCAGTCTCCTTACCATGCATATTCTTGGTAGAGAAAAATAAATCTAGGCTTTCTATATGTGCCACTCAGACAGGATTTCAGATTGCACAACTTTCTGTCCCTTACTATCTGGCCAGATTCTAATTGCCCAAATGTTAAACTTGTTAATTATTTTTCCTTCTCTTTTCACCAATGCACACATACAGAATGATCCATCCATGTCTCGAACTAATGGTCAGAGCTCAGAACAGTGTGTCTACAACTGGTAAATTGTAGTACAATACATTTGTTATATGAATTGGTGGTTCTGATCTTCACAATTAGAAAGAGCTATCCTAGAGAGATACACGCTCCTAGAGAGATACACTATCCTGGGGCAACAATGCAGCACACAAGAGACATAGAACAGGGCAACATGTCAATGGCCTGCGGGGTGGTGCTGCTGGAGATGCTGTCGGGGCGGCGGGCGCTGGACAAGAAGGAGGAAGGAGGAAGGAGGAGAGGTACCTGGGCGGGCGCGGCCGGTCGCCGGAGGGGTCGGGGTCGGCGGCGGCGGCGTCGAAGGGATGGCTCGAGGGCGTCCGAGCTCGTCCGGGTCCTCGTAGTCGAAGAGGAAGACGGCGGCGGTCCTCCTGGGCGCCTCGGTTGGTCGTGGGGAGGCCGACGGCCACGTGCTTCACGGGTCGGCACGGGGGCGGCGGCGCGGGGGAGCTGCAGTTGTGGGGGGCGTGGGGGCGCGGGGGCGGCGGCACGGGGGAGCTGAAGTGGTGTAGGGCATGGGGGCGGCGGGGGTGGAGTCCGGCGGGGGTCGGGGCGGCGGCGTCGTGGGTCAGGTGAGCGCGCGGGTGGACTGGCGAGGGAGAGGGACGAAGGGGATCTGGCGAGGGAGAGGGAGGAATTAGCTAGGGGGAAACTTACTAATGGCGCACCCCGAAGCGGTGCGCCATTAGAATGTTTTTTTAGATAGCAATGGCGCACCCACGATCGGTGCGCCATTAGTAATCTTTTTTTATATAGCAATGGCGCACCATTAGTAATCTTTTTTTATATAGCAATGGCGCACCAGCCAGAGGTGCGCCATAAGTAATATTTATTATTATTATTATTTGTTGCATCTAATAATTTTTTAGAAAATGAATATGAATATGAAACAGTAATAATTTTTTAAAAAATATCATCAAATTTGTTATTTGAAAATATTTATGAATATGAAAAAATATCATCAAATTTATTATTTGAAAATATCATCAAATTTGTTATTTGAAAATATAATCAAATTTGTTTTTTTTTGCAATTTTAGTTGCATTCATTTGTGACGGTGGAGCGGGCCGGGGAGGGTGCGGGGGGTCGTCGGCGGTGGTGGAGCGGGCCGGGGAGGGTGCGGTGGGTCGTCGGCGGCGGTGGAGCAGGGGAGGGTGCGGTGGGTCGTCGGCGGCGGTGGAGCGGGGGAGGGTGCGGGGGGTCGGCGGCGGCGGCCGGTGGAGCGGGGTAGAGGGTGCGGGGGGTGCTCGGTGGCGAGGGGGACCGGATCTGGCGAGGTTGGATAGCGATAGAGATGGAGGGGGATCGAGATCGAGTGTCCATGAAATTTAAAAATATTCATGAGTTCAAAAAGTGCCCATGAAATACAATTGAGAAATGAAGGCTACAATTTAAATACAATCGATCTTAGCTATCTGTTCACAATCTTCTTGCCCTTATTTTTCGTAAATGGAGTTCTTCTCTTGAACGGACGTCCGTTAGGTAGGGTGGTCCTGCTTCTTCTTGTGGTGTATGCTGATACTTCATCGTCGTCGTCATGTTCCATCTTCGGGTCGCCGTACTTGTCGAAGTCTTGCTCATTGGCGACTCCATCCATTCTGATGATCTTCCTTTTGCCTCTCCGCACGACAATACGACTGGGCTTTGACGGGACGGTAATGAAGAAGCATTGGTCCACTTGGGAAGCCAGTACCCAGGGCTCATTTTTCGCGGTGGCGTTCGCGCCTGCGGTCTTGGATTTGGCTTCGGGTATAACCATGGTGGTGAAATACCGGTCTTCTTTTATGACGCTCTTGGCCCATCTGACACGGAACATCGGGACCTTCTCTCCAGCGTAGCTCAGCTCCCAGATCTCCTCGATCCTTCCGTAGTATCTGTCCTTGTCGTACCGGTGTAGGATTCCATCGTTACCCCGGACTTCTGATAACCATCGCTCTTCATGTCCTTGTCCTCGGTGTAGAATGTGTAGCCGTTGATATCGTACGCCTCATATGTCATCAGGTTGTGCTCGGCGCCCTGTGACAAGGCGAATATGAGTTGTTCTTCCGCGGAAGAATCCTCATGTAAAGTGTACAACAGAAGCTTCTGCTTGAACCAACGCGTGAAACATGAGTTGTGCTCTTTGATTATATCTCCGTCCGTCCTCTGTTGGCCTCAGTCATTGTACGTCTTCTCAATAAAGGTTTTGTGCTCTACCACCCAAGGATCGACCACGTCTATGTGTTGTAGCGCGACTAGGTTTGCTCTTTCAAAGTCGGCGAGTCGACCCTCGAAGTCGACATGCATTTCGCGGCGACCCTCACGGTGACCCCATCCAGCAAGCCTGCCGAGGTGCCTGTTGACGGACAGACCAACGGGGTTCTCGATGCCTAGATAATTCATGCAGTAGGAGATGCACTCTTCGGTCCAAAAGCCCCTGGCTATGCTTCCCTCTGGACGTGACATGTTGCGAACGTATCCTTTGATGACATCATTCATCCTTTCGAACGGCATCATGCTGTGCAGGAATGTCGGCCCGAGTTGGATGATATCCTCCACGATATGGACCAGCAGATGCACCATAACGTCGAAGAATGCGGGAGGGAAGTACATCTCAAGCTCGCATAGTATCACCACGATCTCTTCCTGTAGCCTTCTGATTTGCCTCACGCCAACCGACTTCTGAGAGATGACGTCGAAAAAGTTGCATAGGCCAAATAGCGTTTCACGGACGTGTGCGTCCATGATCCCACGGATTGCAACTGGAAGTATCTGCGTCATCAGTACGTGACAGTCGTGAGACTTCATCCCGCTAAACTTCTGCTTCGCTGAGTCTAGGTATCTGCTTATCTTCCCCACGTAACCGTAAGGAAGTTTTACTCCTACGAGGCAGGTGAAAAACTGATCGGTCTCCTCCTGACTTAGAGTGAAGCACGCGGGAGGGAAGTCATTTCCGGTCTTCTTGGCCTTTTTGCCTTTGCGACGACTTTCCGTGTCCTGCTTCGCCTCATCATCATCATCATTAGCATGAAGCTCCTCCCTGATGCCCATTGATTTCAAGTCTGCCCTTGCTTTCGGCCCATCTTTGGTCCTCTCTGGCATGTTGAGCAGGGTACCAAGCAGACTCTCGCACACGTTCTTCGTGATATGCATGACATCAAGGCTGTGAGCCACACGGTGGATCTTCCAGTACGGCAAGTCCTAGAAAACAGACCTCGTTTTCCATACCTTCAGCAGTGGCTCTGGCGCCTTTTGCTTCTTTCCCGGCAGTGGGCAATCTTTCCAATTTTTCAACAGCTCGTCTATTTCCTCGCCGCTCCTCGTACGCGGGCGTCTTCGGGGTTCGGTTTCACCATCGAACAGATCCTTGCGTTTCCTCCACGGGTCATCGTCGCGAAGCCACCTTCGATGTCCCATGAACACGGTTTTTGAAGAACCGGGATCTCTATCTAGCTGGCGATACGTCGTGTCATCCATGCACCTGACGCATCCAGAAAATCCGTGGACCACCTGCCCCGCGAGATATCCGTAACCAAGATAGTCGTGCACCGTCGTGAGCAGTGCGACTCTCATAGGGAAATATTCTTTCTCTGCGGCGTCCCACGTATTGGCTGGCGTTTTCCACAGCGTGTCTAGCTCCTCTTTCAGCAGCCCCAGATACAGATTGATGTCGTTCCCTGGTTGTTTCGGCCCTTCAATTAGCATACTCATGTGAATGTACTTCCTCTTCACGCACAACCAGGGGGGAAGGTTGTACATCCACACAAACACAGGCCAGGTGCTATGTGTGCTTCTCTGGCTGCCAAACGGATTGACTCCATCGGTGCTCGCGCCCAGCACGATGTTCCTTGGATCCTTCCCAAATTCTGGGTGTTCGAAGTTCAACGCTTGCCACTGGCTCCCATCCTTAGGGTGACTCAGCATCTTGTCTTTTTTATTTATCTCTGGATCATTTGCGTCATCTTCTCGCTTCTTCTCCTCCCTATCCGCGTGCCAACGCAGGAGCTTTGCTACCTTAGGGTCCGCGAAATACCGCTGCAGACGAGGAGTGATCGGAAAGTACCACACCACTTTTCGAGGAGCTTTCTTCCTCTTCTTGTATCGAGTGACGCCGCACACCAGACATATGGTAGACTCCGCGTGCTCATCCCGATAAATGATGCAATTGTTCATGCACACATGGTATTTCACGTGCGGTAAATCCAGAGGACACACAATTTTCTTCGCCTCCTCGAAACTGGTCGGGCACTTGTTCCCCTTGGGAAGACGTTCGTGCCAGAATGACATGTTCTCGTCGAAGCATGCGTCGGTCATTTTGTGTTTTACCTTCATCTGCAGAGCCATGAGCGTTACTTTCAGGCGGGTATCCTCGGGCCTGCATCCTTCATACAATGGAGTAACCGCGTCTATCTTCAGTTGATCCAGCTTGGCTTTCTCTCGGGCGGCAGCTCTTGCGTTATCCGTCTGCTTGAGAAGCAGCTCTTGAATATGAGGGTCCCGCACCCAGCCCATCGATGGTCCATCATCGTCTGCTCCGCCGGCATCTTCATCTTCATGATCATGCCCTTCGTCTTCTCTGGCATCTTCCTCATCATCATGTTCGGCATCTTCTACATGATGACTGTGTACAGCATCACCGTCGTGATCATGTCCTGGAGATTCTTCGTCTTCTCGCCCGCCCGAGCCGCGGTGGTTGTCTTGCTGCCCTTCCTCATTTCTTGCCCGGCCCCCATGGACGACTTCATAGTCATCTTCATCACCTTGCCACCGATAGCCATCCATGAAACCATGCAAGAGCAGGTGGTCCCTCACCTGCCCGGAATCCGGGTCCGCAATAAGGCTCTTCAGCTTGCATCTTCGACACGGACATCTTATCTCCGTCTCGTTCTTTTCAAGCATCCCGGCCTTCGCGGAGCTCAAAAACCTATTCACGATGCCTTCGGTCATCGTGCGGACCATGGTCGCCTGCGGGGTAGAGCAAAACGATATTTTAGAAGCAAGAAAAAATTTGGCATGACTTTCCCTAAAAATAGGACCAAAAAGAATGCATAGTGTCAAAATTCTCGCCGAAACGGAAATGAATCAACATTCCGGCAAAATATTGGCAACTATCGCATTTCAAATACCGGTACCTGCAAACACAAACATATATGCAACACCACAAACATATGCAACACCACAAACATACATAGATCTAGCTAGGCCATAAAAAGTGCATGTGCATGTTGTTGGAGGGAGAACAACATAAATATAGCTCCCCCTTACTTACCTATCAAAAAAAGGTAATTTAACCACTTAATTTGGATGAATTTATGGTGCAAATGAGGTGAGGAGGAGGAGGCAGCCGAGACAAGCTTGGAGGAGGAGGTGGAGAGAATGAAGTGGGGAAAGTGAGTGGGTAGGTGTAGCTGTCCAAAATATCTAGCTGGTCCCAGGTTACTAATGGCGCACCACCTACAAATGCGCCATTAGTAACCCTGGTTACTAATGGCGCACCTGCTGGTGGTGCGCCATTAGTAGTTTTGCAAAAAAAAATATTATAGTAGTGGCGCACTATGAGGCTGGTGCGCCATTACTAGTTAGAACTAGTAATGGCGCACTGTGCCCTGGTGCGCCATTAGTATGTTTGGAAAAAAATTGTTACTAGTGGCGCACCGTGTGTCTGGTGCGCAATTAGTGTCTTTCACACTAATGGCGCACCAGCACATGGTGCACCACTGCTATATAGTAGTGGCGCACCACATGTCTGGTGCGCCATTAGTGGCCATTTCATCTATAGCCCTTTCCCTAGTAGTGCAACAAGCTTAGTCTCATCAGTCGATTTAAACTTCAGGGCCGGATCATGCTCTGTAGTTGGTTTCTTCAATGAAGTCATATCTGCCGGATCAACATTGTCTTTGTAAAACTTCAACTCTTGTGTTGCACAAATCGACTCAGCATAAGCCGCATCACCTTCTTCACACTCCAAAGCGATCTTGCGGCTCCCATACACTGTTATAGTTCCCTTGTGACCCGGCATCTTGAGCTGCAGATAGACATAACAAGGCCGTGCCATAAATTTAGCATAAGCTGGCCGTCCAAACAGGGCATGATACGGGCTTCTGATTTTCACCACTTCAAAGGTCAAGGTTTCTGATCTCGAGTCATGCTCATCTCCAAAAGCCACTTCCAGAGCTATTTTACCGACAGGATATGCCGATTTACCAGGAACCACACCATGGAACACCGTATTGGACGGTTTAAGATTTTTATCTGTTAGCCCCATGCGATGGAAGGTTTCATAATAAAGGATATTGATACTACTCCCTCCATCCATGAGTACTTTGGTGAACTTATAACCTCCCACCTGAGGTGCCACCACCAACGCCAGATGGCCCGGATTATCAACCTGGGGCGGATGATCCTCTCGACTCCACACAATAGGCTATTCAGACCAACGTAAGTACCGGGGAACCACCGGTTCAACGGAATTCACTACCCTTTTATGAAGCTTCTGATCACGCTTGTCCAGGCTAGTGGTGAAGACATGATACTGTCCACTATTCAACTGCTTCGGGTTGCTCTGGTAACCCGACAGCTGCTGCTGCTGTTGCTTATTCCCCTGATTGTTATAACCACCTTGGTTGCCCTGATTGCCTTGATTGCCATGTCCGCTCTGGTTACCGTGAAAACCTGAACCGGAACTGCCTCCACCATAACCCGGCCCATGAGACCCGGGGCCCGAACCGCCACCTGGTCCATGGTCATACCGGAAAGAATCGGAATTTTTGAACTCTTGCAAGATGTAACAATCTTTCAAGAGGTGCGTGGACGGGTTCTCCTTCGTCCCATGCTTTGGGCAAGGCTGGTTCAACAGATAAGACAGGCGGTCCGGGTTAGGACTTGGCCCTCCACCGCGCTGGGGCGGTTTACCCTTACGTCGCTGGCCCTTGTCATGTGTGTTGGTATTAGCTACAAAGTCTAAACTGTGGTCCGCCTTACGCTTGCCGCCGTTTCCATGACCCGCCGAGTTGTGGTGCTGCCCCTTGGCGTTGCCGCTCCTTTTTCCCTTCCCTATCTTATCATCGTCAGACTCGGGATCCTTGGTACTATCAGAGTCAGCATACTTCACCAGAGCGGCCATGAGAGTTCCCATGTCATTACAATGACGTTTGAGCCGTCCCAACTTCAACTTTAGGGGTTCAAACCAGCAATTGCCTTCCAATGTTAAAACTGCGGTATTAGCGTTGATGCGGTCCGATGAATGCAAAATCTCCGAAACCCGGCGCACCCAACTGGTTGTTGACTCTCCTTCCTCCTGGTCACAGGCACCTAAGTCCATAATTGACATGGGCTGCTTGCACGTATCCTTGAAATTCTGGATCAACCGGGCTCTCAACTCGGCCCATGACCTGATGGAATTAGCCGGTAAGCTCTTTAGCCAAGTGCGGGCCGTCCCCTCTAGCATCATGGTGAAATATTTCGCACACGCCGCATCGTCCACATCCAGCATCTCCATGGCCATATCATAGCTTTCGACCCATGTCTCGGGGGATAAATCGGCGGTGTAATTCGGCACTTTGCGCGGGCCCTTGAAATCCTTGGGCAGACGCACGTTGCCCAGCGCTAGGACGAGACACGGTACCCCCAAAGAGCTAGAAGTAACCCCTGGTTCCACCGACGTGGTTGGACGGACCGGAGTAAGCTGACGGGCATCATGCTGCGCCGCTAACTCGGCCTTTCTACGTGCTCGAGCCCGGTCCACCACCTCCTGAGCATTACCAGCACCACCCGCCGGGTTATTGCCACGTGGTGGATCACGGTTCCGCGCGTTGCTTGACACTGCCGGTTCATCCATACGCCTGCTGTAGCTCCGGCTCGGGCGGGGAGTAGAATGGATCCTCTCACGACTATATGAATAGGCCTCCTGCTGAACCAAAGCTGTCTGAAGAAGTTCCCTAACCCGTCGCGTCTCAACTGCCACCGGAGACTCGCCTTCGATCGGGATGGCCGCCAGCCGTGAAGTGGCAGCAACAATGTTGTCCATCGGGTTAGAGTAATGACCCGGTGGTGTTGGAACATGTTGTGCCACAATGTTGTTCTGATGAGGCGGATCCACCGAACGCGGCTGAACCGGCGCCCCCGCTCCAGGTGCCTCCGCCCGGTTTACCACCGGCGGATTACTGCTCCCTGCTCCTGGGGTATTAAAGAGGTTCCTAGCTTCATAAACCGGCGGCAGGCGAGATCGGTACCTCCCCTTTAGGACATCGTTCGACGCACTCTGATCTAGCATAAGCCGGTAAGCCTGTGCATCCAATGCGGCCCGCTCCGCAGCCATCCTGGAATCCTCAGCTGCCAAGTCGGCTTTGGCCTGGGTGATCTGATCTTTCACTTTTGCAATTTCCGCATTGTGTGCATCCAGGTCCGCCAGGTTAACCTCCGCTATAAGCGTTGCCAAAGCGTCAAACAAATCATATAGAACCTGAGCTGGCGGTCGCACAGGGCCTCCTTCCCCGGCCGCTGTCGCTGTTGTTGATCCGAAAATCATCGCCGCCGCGGTCGAAGAGTGGACCGCTGGTTGTGTACCGGCCATGAAGATCGCAACCCGGTTTGGCAGATCCAAGGGGTCCAGAATACTGTCGCCATCGGAACAACCCTCAATCCGGCCATCTTGCAACTGATACAGCGACTCGGTCTCTCCGGTTGATGACTCGTCGCCGGAATAAATGACGGTTTCTCCACCAGATTCCGATCTATCCTCAGATTCCCCTCCGTGGATGACTCCCACGAAGGCACGCTTCATGACAGGCTTGACCCGGGCAGATCTTGTAGGAGATATGCCCTAGAGGCAATAATAAATGTTATTGATTATCTCCCTGTTCATAATTATGTTTATGTTCCATGCTATAACTGCTGTGGTTCCCGAGCCCGTATATCCATAAAGGCTCTGGGGAGAACCCATATGCACGTGTGGAATAATAAACGATAAAATGTATTCCTAGTCATGCCTCTAAGACTAGCTCAAGTGTTGCATGATGATTATGTTTTCCCAATCATGGGCATGTCTATGCCAAGCAACTTTGAGGGCACAATGTCAGGAAGGACATTTGTGTTGAATCGACCCGAATTGATGTTATGCTATGAGATAAATTCGTCACAAGTTTATTGGTACATAACACATAGATGGTTAACGTTTGCATGATTCCTTAGACCATGAGAGTATCGAGTTTCTTCATGCTTGCTTCATGAACTTTGGGGTTTGTTAAACATCATCCGTAAATGGGTGGCTATTACGGCGGCTTACGGGTTCATGGAAAAGTGTGTCAAGTAACTTGATAGCTCAAGATTGGGATTTGCTCCTCCAACGATGGAGAGATATCTCTGGGCCCTCTCGGTGTTACGGTATCCATCATCGTCTGGCCAGACGCTTTGTGATTTGATCACGGGGATGCCGGAACACGATAACGAGAAAAGAGAACAATACCGGTAACGAGGTAACTAGCATAGTGGACAAGTTGTTGATCCACGGGAATGCCAACATGTCTCACCTCGGGTATTTGTAACATATCGCGAAGCAACAGGAATAGCACACGGCAACTGGAGGTTCACTCGAATATTTATTCGTGTGGGTATAGGGGTCAATATGGGTGTCCACGGCTCCGATGTTGATCATTGATCGGAAGGGGTTCCGGGTCATGTCTATACTTCACCGAACCTATAGGGTCACACGCTTAAGGGTCATCTATCTGCTGAATACTAGACAGGGAGTCTGAGAGAAAATCACCGAAAAAGTTTCGGACACCGAAAAGTTTCGGACAGCGGAATTGTACCGCTGAGAGAGGTCATCGGATAAGTTTCGATGATACCGAAAAGTTGTTTCGGGGTACGCCATTAAGTCAAATTGGTTTCGGCACATGCCTGATAATTCTTGGAGGATGCCAGAATCATTCTGGAAGCTTTTTGGAATTTTCTGAGATAAAAACCGGAAATGTTCCGGAGCTGCCGGAGCCACTTCAGATGCGTTTCGCAGATGAAAATCACTAAAACCGGAATTGTTTCGGAACGCGTTGAAAATCATTTTAGTGGGTATTGGAAATGTTCTTAGCCCACATAAATATTTTCAGTTCGATCAGACGCTGAAAAATGTCGTCGTGAATAGTGAAAATCAGCTTTATGGTTACTTTATGGAAAGCCACCTTTTGGGGCTTTGCTCCAAAAGATCTTGGGGATGACATGGATGGATAGGAGCCATTTTTTGGGCCCCTCATGGGGGTGTGGCCGGCCACATGGGGTATCCCCCCTTGGGGATCCTCTTGTTCCTTGGTTTCACTCCTAGGTCCTTGTGGAAGGACTTCATTCATGTGCATTTTGGGTTTTTTGTGAAACTACCCTACCCCCTTGAGATTTCCTATAAATAGAGGTGGAGGGGCAGCCCTCCACATTCATCCCTTGCTCTCATACACATGCCATGCATTATCTGGCTTCTTCTCTCCCTCCCACGAAAAGAGTTTCGTAGAGCCGTAAGGCTGTCTGGGTTCCGGCAGGAACTAGTTCTGGATGGCGAAGCCCTGCCGGATAGATGACACCGTATGTGTGCAACTCTGTAGAGAGATCGTAGTTTCGGTCTTAGTTCGTGAGTGCCTCCCGAAGGGCTGTCCGTGTGACCGTCCGAGTTTCGAAGGTCCTCCCGGAGGGCTGTCCGAGTGACCGTTCGAGTTTCGAAGGTCCTCCCGAAGGGCTGTCTGCGACACCGTCCGTGGGGCTGTTCGACTGCCTCCCGGAGGGCTGTCTGAGGAGCAGATGAGGGTATACATCCTCGCGGTTGGGAGGTTGTAAATCCTAGCTGCGGGGATCTGCACCGCCGATTATCATCGACTCTACTTCCCGCTGCGCTACGAGTCGGTAACGAAAAAGATCAAACCATGTATGCAGTCTCCATAGTGGTCCTGGGCTGGTGCGTAGGTCGGAAAATTTTTGTTTTCTGTCGCGTTCCCCAACACGAATGCCGAAGACGAAGAAATGAAATACTTCTCCGTCAGAAAGGGCTATACCATATCATGCTATTATGAATTGCCTGAGATGTTTATCCCTTATGTTGCACCCTTCTTGATTGCGCGGTAGTCGCTTTTTATTAGGGTGATCTCTCACAAAAATACCAAGTAGTTAGTGTTCTCCCAAGTGTAGCACCGTCACGGCACCTATCTTTTCGGGGTGCGCCGTGTCACACGGGTACGAACGATTAGAGAAGTGTGAGGCGGGTGAGTTGAGACCTCGCAGCAAGATCACTTGGTTGTCTTGACGTTCAGGCATGACCGTCATGAGCTCGGAACACACGCATCGAAAGATGAACAAGAGTCACATAGAGATGTGATTGGCAAGTTGGCCTACCGGTTGAGATTTTTCATCATTAGTGGTGTTACACCAATGGCAAACAATTGAAATGTGGGTCTTGTATCACTCACAATCAATTTTGAGAGATATTGATTTGAGTGGGAGCGCACTGTTGAATTAACATGTTTAATTCTCGGTGCAATTAATTATGAACACTGTCTAAGTGTTTCTTGCAAAATAGTTGTAGAATAATGGCTCGCGTTTCCACCTTCCCTATTAAAATTGAATAGCTGTTAAATATCTGGTTAAAACTTTACGATTGGTAACGTAATATGAGGATTGTCCTCAAAAGTGCCGAGAAGGACTTTGTCCTATCGCATGCTTTCCGTATCCTCCCGCTAATGCTATGGATCATGTGACTCTCGTCCTTCGATCCAAAAGCTATAATTCCGTTTCTGTCAAGTGCAATATGTTTGCTTCCATGAAACCCAAACTTCGAAAGTTGGGATAGTTATATGATATTCATGGAACTGGAAATTATTTTCAGATACAAACAAAGCAATGTTTGTTTGCAAGTATTAGTAAAAGTGTTTACTATGCATTTGACTGTTGGGAAAGGGATCCAGAAGAACGCCTGTCATATAATGAAAGGTGAATAAAACAACAACTTAAAGAGAAAGGAAGTGTCCAAAGGGTGTTAGTATGACTTACACGCCTAGGAAGTCCGGGGCTAACGCCACTCTTAAGTTGGGTGCTTCTTTTGCGAGTAGGAGAAATACTAAAAGTTAAACTGTTAGAAGTATAAAGGCAGAAAGAAAGATGACTGGAATATCCAGCTCATGTATGAATGTCATACAAGTTTTTGATGTATAGTAGGCTGGTCAAAGATATAGTTCTTGGGAATTATGGTTAAACATGTTAATCACTAATTCTTGGGTATTGTGAGTTAATCACAAAGATACCCGCTCGATTGCATTCAATTGCGAATCACTGTAAGAGCTACTATGGCCTAAAAAGACTAGCCAGAAATGAGGTTAAGGTATACACAGGGAACATAGTAAATGTTACTATACCTTCCATCGGTGTATTACCGTCTGTATTTATTTTCATAATTCATTTAGAGTTTTACAAACTCTCGCCCATTGCATAAGGTATCTTGCAAGAAGGTTGTTCATAAGAGAACCTTTTATGTTCGATGTTATGAATAACACAAGGGCCATACTTTCATTATGAATGAGATGTATGTTATGAATATTGATAATAATACAATACCTCTGGGTTTACTTTCATAATTCATTTTAGAGTTTCATACAATCTAGCCCATTGCACAATGTTTGTTGCAAAAGAGTTGTTCATAAAAACAACAATTGTTGTTAAGTATTATGAATAACATGAAGGGCCATGCTTCCATCCAAGATGGGACGTATGTTATGAATATTGAGGGTAATATGATACATCCATAACACTGACGCTAAATGTCGCAAGACTAAAAGAATACCACACAAGTGTGGAACTACATTTGGTCACATTGGAGAAACCCGCATGGAAAATTCCATTATGATGGATTTTGAAGTCTTTTTGATTTTGAATCATCTGACACTTGCAACTTTCCTCCGAAAAGTGAAGTGACTAAAATACCGTTCACAGGCCATAAGGAACGAACAACAAACTTATTAGTGATCATACATTTGATGTGTGTAGTCCGATAAGTGTTGTTAGTGGTGGATTTATTTATCTTCAGAAATGACTCAAGTAGATATATGGATATTTACTTGATGAGACGTAAGTCTGGATCTTTTGAAATCATTCGAAAGGTTTTCAAAAATGAAGTAGAAGTTATTGTAACAAGAAAATTATCTTTCTGCAATTTGATTGCACAAAGGAATATTTGAGTTACATGTTTAGCGAATGTCTGATGAGTTGTGAAAGGGGTTTCATAACTTGCACCTCCCGGAACACCACTGCAAGTGAAAAGTCCGTGGAGATGTAATCTAACCATTTATGACATGGTAAGGTCAAAGATAACATAAATAAATTTGCCATTATCCTTTTTAAAGTGATGCTTTAGAGACTGCGGCTTTTACACTGAAAAGAGCTACATCGGGTCTGTTGAAATGAAGCCATGGTATGGTACGCCCAACCATGTTGTATCTTTTCTTAACATTTGGAATATGGGGCTTTTGTAAAAGGTTACAAACCTAGTCCAAATCAGACAAGTGCTACTTTGTAGGTTATCCCAAGTCATTGGGTATTCCTCTCTCACTATACCGAGGCAAATAGGTTTGCCACAAAGAACGGTATGCTTTTAAAGAGAATGGTTCTTTCTAAAAGGTGAGTGGGAGAATAGTGCAACTCGACGAGATAAACAGTATCTTCATCAGATCAAAGGAAAGAGACCTTGGAAGTAATTCCAGAGTTTCCTACTGCAACTGATACGGAAGTCTCTACAATAAAATGTATGAACTTCGGTCGAACTTGCAGCTGAACCACGTAGGCAAGGCTCGTGCAAACCTCTCAGGTGCGCAAACGAGATATTGTTGTTAGACAACATTATACCTACGATACACAAGGAAGCGTTGATGGGCCCTGACTCCAGAATTGGCTAAATGCCAATACAACCCGAGTTAGTTTCCATATAAGTGATTCAAGATTAAAACCTTGATACACCTTTCGGAAGACTTAGAGTCTAATGAATATTTATGGAACTTAAAACTGATACGGATAAAAAAAATTTATCCATAAAGCTCGACTTGTTGAAATAACAAGTTCAAGAGTTGACTACGATGAGGTTGTTTTCATCGTAGCGATGCTTAAAGTCGGTTCGGGTTGAACTAGCAATTAATACATATTTCAATCATGAGATATGAAACATGGATGATAAAAGGATTTCCATCTGATGGAAATGAAAGCTAGGACTTGTATATGATACAGTCCAAAGTAATTTGTCGATCCAGAGGATGCTAGTAGGTATGCAAACTTCAGAGTTCCAGCAATGGACAGAAGAGAGCAAAATGGAGTTGGAATCTTCGTGTTTTGATGAAATGGTCAAAGGGGTTTTGACTTCATCAATGAGTAAATGAAGATGCTTGTAATTCAAGAAAGTAAGTGGGAGCGTAATAATATTTCTAAAAACCTTATGTGCTTGGCACATTGGTAATTGGAAATAAATTTCTTGACACAAATTAGGACTTCGTTTGAAAATAGTTTTTCGATGAAGTGCTTAGGCTAAATAGCCTCAATATTAGGCATGATGATCTATGGAGATAGATTTACCTAATGGGGCTAAGCAATGAATACATATTGACAAGATGCTAAAACCTTATAGCATTTAAAACGCCAAGGAGTGATTCTTGCCAAAGTCACATGGAAAGAGTTTTTGCAAGACTCGGTGTCCCAAAACACTGATGAGTAAAATACATGATGCAGATTCCACACACTTCTGTGTTTGGATTAATCATGTATTCCATGGTATGTAAAACAACCAGATATGTCCGATACTCCCAAGGTGTTGCGAGTATGGATACCAAAGTGATCAAATTACTGATCATGGGACAACAGTGAAAGATGTCACACAGTACTAGAGTAAGTACTGATGACATGGTTTTCTCGCAAGCAGAGATCATGAAGAGTTCGTTGTAAAATGTTACGTCGATACAATCTTCATCTTTTCTCCATGCGATTTTCGATTTAAATTAAGGGTTTTGTGTAACACACAATGTGGTGGCACAATTAGTTGGAATTTGTTCAAACTAGTTACTGTGGCGAATTCTATAACAAGGGCTAAGTATGTTGACGCTTTAGAAGCGACAAAGAAGATGTTGAATCATATAGTTCATTCATGAACTTAGTATAGTTCCAAGATGGCTTTTGACAATGGGACACTACTGCAGGTGGTTGCTCCATAACTCAGTCTGAGGAATCCAGGTTTGACCTGTGATTCACATACATACAAAGCCAAGTCCACACAAAATATGAATTTTGTGAAAACGCGAGGACGTGCAAAGATACACACGGAACTGAAGTCGTAAGATCCATTGGACATCAGGCTATACCACAAGCAAAGCATATTTACACCGGTGTGCCACAGGTCTGAAGTGCATTAGCATAAGCTAGATTATTGTCTCTAGTGCAAGTGGGAGTCTGTAGGAGATATGCCCTAGAGGCAATAATAAATGTTATTGATTATCTCCCTGTTCATAATTATGTTTATGTTCCATGCTATAACTGCTGTGGTTCCCGAGCCCGTATATCCATAAAGGCTCTGGGGAGAACCCATATGCACGTGTGGAATAATAAACGATAAAATGTATTCCTAGTCATGCCTCTAAGACTAGCTCAAGTGTTGCATGATGATTATGTTTTCCCAATCATGGGCATGTCTATGCCAAGCAACTTTGAGGGCACAATGTCAAGAAGGACATTTGTGTTGAATCGACCCGAATTGATGTTATGCTATGAGATACATTCGTCACAAGTTTATTGGTACATAACACAGAGATGGTTAACGTTTGCATGATTCCTTAGACCATGAGAGTATCGAGTTTCTTCATGCTTGCTTCATGAACTTTGGGGTTTGTTAAACGTCATCCGTAAATGGGTGGCTATTACGGCGGCTTACGGGTTCATGGAAAAGTGTGTCAAGTAACTTGATAGCTCAAGATTGGGATTTGCTCCTCCAACGATGGAGAGATATCTCTGGGCCCTCTCGGTGTTACGGTATCCATCATCGTCTGGCCAGACACTTTGTGATTTGATCACGGGGATGCCGGAACACGATAACGAGAAAAGAGAACAATACCGGTAACGAGGTAACTAGCATAGTGGACAAGTTGTTGATCCACGGGAATGCCAACATGTCTCACCTCGGGTATTTGTAACATATCGCGAAGCAACAGGAATAGCACACGGCAACTGGAGGTTCACTCGAATATTTATTCGTGTGGGTATAGGGGTCAATATGGGTGTCCACGGCTCCGATGTTGATCATTGATCGGAAGGGGTTCCGGGTCATGTCTATACTTCACCGAACCTATAGGGTCACACGCTTAAGGGTCATCTATCTGCTGAATACTAGACAGGGAGTCTGAGAGAAAATCACCGAAAAAGTTTCGGA
Organism: Aegilops tauschii subsp. strangulata; assembly: GCF_002575655.3. Taxonomy (NCBI): domain Eukaryota; kingdom Viridiplantae; phylum Streptophyta; class Magnoliopsida; order Poales; family Poaceae; genus Aegilops; species Aegilops tauschii. The sequence goes on along the minus strand of NC_053040.3, from coordinate 29,656,684 downwards.
CACCGAAAAGTTTCGGACAGCGGAATCGTACCGCTGAGAGAGGTCATCGGATAAGTTTCGATGATACCGAAAAGTTGTTTCGGGGTACACCATTAAGTCAAATTGGTTTCGGCACATGCCTGATAATTCTTGGAGGATGCCAGAATCATTCTGGAAGCTTTTTGGAATTTTCTGAGATAAAAACCGGAAATGTTCCGGAGCTGCCGGAGCCACTTCAGATGCGTTTCGCAGATGAAAATCACTAAAACCGGAATTGTTTCGGAACGCGTTGAAAATCATTTTAGTGGGTATTGGAAATGTTCTTAGCCCACATAAATATTTTCAGTTCGATCAGACACTGAAAAATGTCGTCATGAATAGTGAAAATCAGCTTTATGGTTACTTTATGGAAAGCCACCTTTTGGGGCTTTGCTCCAAAAGATCTTGGGGATGACATGGATGGATAGGAGCCATTTTTTGGGCCCCTCATGGGGGTGTGGCCGGCCACATGGGGTATCCCCCCTTGGGGACCCTCTTGTTCCTTGGTTTCACTCCTAGGTCCTTGTGGAAGGACTTCATTCATGTGCATTTTGGGTTTTTTGTGAAACTACCCTACCCCCTTGGGATTTCCTATAAATAGAGGTGGAGGGGCAGCCCTCCACACTCATCCCTTGCTCTCATACACATGCCATGCATTATCTGGCTTCTTCTGTCCCTCCCACGAAAAGAGTTTCGTAGAGCCGTAAGGCTGTCTGGGTTCCGGCAGGAACTAGTTCTGGACGGCGAAGCCCTGCCGGATAGATGACACCGTATGTGTGCAACTCTGTAGAGAGATCGTAGTTTCGGTCTTAGTTCGTGAGTGCCTCCCGAAGGGCTGTCCGTGTGACCGTCCGAGTTTCGAAGGTCCTCCCGGAGGGCTGTCCGAGTGACCGTTCGAGTTTCGAAGGTCCTCCCGAAGGGCTGTCTGCGACACCGTCCGGGGGGCTGTTCGACTGCCTCCCGGAGGGCTGTCTGAGGAGCAGATGAGGGTATACATCCTCTCGGTTGGGAGGTTGTAAATCCTAGCTGCGGGGATATGCACCGCCGATCATCATCGACTCTACTTCCCGCTGCGCTACGAGTCGGTAACGAAAAAGATCAAACCATGTATGCAGTCTCCATAGTGGTCCTGGGCTGGTGCGTAGGTCGGAAATTTTTTGTTTTCTGTCGCGTTCCCCTACAGATCTCGCACGCTGAGCCGTTTCGACGAGGTCGGTGCAGATGTCCGGCTCAGGGCTCTGTTTGCCGATCTTGCCAATGAAAACGTGTATGCCACCAAAGGGGACCCGGTACCCGTACTCGATCGAGCCGGCCTCGGGGCCCCAGCCTGCATCGTCGATGTAGAGCTTGCCGCGACGAGTTTTGGTCATCCGGCCCACAGCATAACCCTTGAGTCCTCCGAAGCTGCCCTCTAAGAATTCGAAACCATCGTGCGATAGCCCCACGGTGGGTGCCAACTATCGTGGTTTTGTCACGGCAGATGTCCTAGAGAAAGGACTTAGTCGTGGAGCCATCGCTATGAGTTAACTTAAAGGGGTTAAAGCAGACAAGGGACGCAAGAGAGTTTATACTGGTTCAGCCCCTTGCGGTGAAGGTAAAAGCCTACGATCCAGTTGTTGTGGGATTGCTTGGGTTTCGATGACCAGGGAGCGAATACGCTTTGCCTGAGTCTCGAGTTGTTATCTGTTGTTCTTGAACCGCCGCCGGGTCGTCCCCTTATATACATGGATTGACGCCCGTCGCTTTACAGAATCCCGAGGCCGGCTCATAAACGTGTCCGGCTCGGTCTCCGCTCTTTCTATCTTACAACACAAGTTTACATATCAATACCGGTTTATGTCTATAGGCCTTAAACCGGCTTTGGGCCCTAGGCCTTCATAAAGCGTCACCGTCTGTCTTCATGGGCTTCAGATATAATGAACTACTTATGGGGTTAACCCGGCCTCTCCTGGCCGGTTTACGCCCAGTGTAATATCCCCAACACTATAGGATGTGGCGCCTCCAAGCTAGGCGCCACACCATCACTTAGTGTTTTTTTGTCCCTCAAACTGGGTCATGTCAGGCACATTTTCAGGCATGCATCACAGAATAAACTGGGTCATGTCAGGCACACCTCTTCAACTTCAACAAAGACAACATTTCTTAGAGTGAGCATCACTTCAAGTTCAACATTACTAAGACATACGATCACTTCAAGTTCAACATTACTAAGAGCTACCACCACTCCAGGTTCAACCACATGACAAGTTCGACAAAAGCAAAATGCCCACTAGGCGAGTTACATAACAAATAGAGGACCACGACTAGTTCCTTGTGCGCTTTTTGGCTCCTCCTCCCCTCCTGTTTGCTATCTTCTTCGCCTTCCTAGGAAGAGCAACACGCTCTGGCTCCGGCTCCGGTTCCTCCGCGTCATCCACATAGTCATCCAAAGCTGCCATCCGCGTGGTGCCGTCCGTCCTTTTGCCTCTTTGGTTGAAGTCTTCAGGTGTGTATTTATTGATTCCCTTCCAAAGCTTTAACTCGTATGCTGACCAAACTTGATAGGTCCCCAAGGTCATATCATCAGGAACCTATGACAACAACAAAAGATATGGAAAAGATCGTGTGTGAGGATAAAGTTAGCAATGCATCAATAATTCAATATATGCTCATGCCATACCTCTTGGGTGACCACACCCACATCCTCATCATCCAAAGGATCACCATGGCCAGAAGTGGGATCTGATGGTGTCGCCGACCTAGACCGTTTAGGTGATACATACTCGGGGTCACGACAACCGAAAAGGTTTGATAGCCGCCTTAACTTTTGGCCCTGGCGCTGCAACATGTACAAGTGAATGAGCTATCGAACGTAGCAACACATGTTAAGTGGTAGTTTGAAGGAGACGTGAACCTTAATGAATGCTCGAAGTGCACCTTCCCCATCGCTTTTCCCAATCAGGGTTGTCTCCAGAATAGTCTCGGTCTCATCAGCTGCTTTCTTGATCTGGGCACGCTATGAACAGAAACGGCATTAACGTGTTAGGCAAGCAAACATGTGAATAGTGCGAATGGAAAAGCAAAAGGGGAAAATACTACAAAGTTCATCATTGGAGCTGAAGGGACTGAGTTGCCTTTCCTGACTAATGCGTTGTACTCGTGCTGGGTTAGCTCATCGAAAACGGTGGGATCTTCCAAAATCTCCTCAGCATACACCGGCTTGCATACCTCCACACGGGTACTTGCAACAAACCATGTGAGATAGTTGTTGAACGCCATCGGGCAATGCTCACGAAACTGGGCCCGTTTTCCAGCCTTAGCTTGCTCCACACTAAGCGCGAACTGTATGACATACTTCCTGTGATGCTTGGCCCAATCCTTGATCTTCCACTGCCTTTTCCTATCCAACCTGCAAGTTAGAAACAGAATATTAGCACCATCGAAACCGCCGAGAAGCTGCTAAGTGCTCAAGGTTAACTATATCTTACGCGTGTAGCAACTTGTCCGTGTCCTCCCACTCCGGCGGGTGTGGCTGGAACAAACCAAACTGGCGGTACACCCAGTGTGGCAGGTGAAGCTCAACCGCCCAGTTGCATATGAGTGGGCACCGCATATGCCAAAAATCCCTATTCCTAGTGCACATCGGATTCAGCCTGAACTCTATAGGGTTACCAAAACTATCCCCTCTTCCATACGACTCCCATTCCACCTGCAAAATAGCATAGAATGCAAAATTGATTTCGAGTTACGGTAGAAGCATGAGAATCACTTATGCAATGTCGAGTCACCTGCTCAGCCGTGATCGTGTTCAGCTCGCTCGTGTACAACTTGTACATGACCGAGGGATCATCCATCGTCTCATTTATCACATCGCACTTGTAAGCCCAAGTGGGGAGCCGTAGTGGGTCATCTTTGTCGTCCCAATCCTCAAACTTCACGGTCTTCGGTCGTTGATACGTCCATTTTGCATCATGCTTTTATATTGATATTTATTGCATTATGGGCTATTATTACACATTATGTCACAATACTTATGCCTATTCTCTCTTATTTTACAAGGTTTACATAAAGAGGGAGAATGCCGGCAGTTGGAATTCTGGGCTGGAAAAGGAGCACATATTAGAGACCTATTCTACACAACTCCAAAAGTCCTGAAACTCCACGGAACTTATTTTTGGAAATAATAAAAAATACTGAGCAAAGAAAATACCAGAGGGGGCCCACACCCTGGCCACGAGGGTGGGGGGCGCGCCCTACCCCCTGGGCGCGCCCCCTGCCTCATGGGCCCCCTGGTGGCCCTCCGGTGCCCATCTTCTGCTATATGAAGTCTTTCGTCCGAGAAAAAATCAGAAGCAAGCTTTCGGGACGAGACTCTGCCGCCACGAGGCGGAACCTTGGCGGAACCAATCTAGGGCTCTGGCGGAGCTGTTCTGCCGGGGAAACTTCCCTCCGGGAGGGGGAAATCATCGCCATCGTCATCACCAACGATCCTCTCATCGGGAGGGGGCCCATCTTCATCAACATCTTCACCAGCACCATCTCCTCTAAAACCCTAGTTCATCTCTTGTATCCAATCCATGCCTCTAAGTTTGAGATTGGTACCTGTAGGTTGCTAGTAGTGTTGATTAATCCTTGTAGTTGATGCTAGTTGGTTTACTTGGTGGAAGATCATATGTTCAGATCCATTATGCATATTAATACCCCTCTAATTATGAACATGAATATGCTTTGTGAGTAGTTATGTTTGTTCCTGAGGACATGGGAGAAGTCTTGCTATTAGTAGTCATGTGAATTTGGTATTCATTCGATATTTTGATGAGATGTATGTTGTCTCTCCTCTAGTGGTGTCATGTGAACGTCGACTACATGACACTTCACCATTGTTTGGGCCTATAGGAAAGCATTGGGAAGTAATAAGTAGATGATGGGTTGCTAGAGTGACAGAAGCTTAAACCCTAGTTTATGTGTTGCTTCGTAAGGGGCTGATTTGGTTCTATATGTTTCATGCTATGGTTAGGTTTACCTTAATACTTCTTTTGTAGTTGCGGATGCTTGCAATAGGAGTTAATAATAAGTGGGATGCTTGTCCAAGTAAGGACAGCACCCAAGCACCGGTCCACCCACATATCAAATTATCAAAGTACCGAACGTGAATCATATGAACGTGATGAAAACTAGCTTGACGATAATTCCCATGTGTCCTCGGGAGCGTTTTCCTTCATATAAGAAATTGTCCAGGCTTGTCCTTTGCTACAAAAAGGATTGGGCCACCTTGCTGCACTTTATTTACACTTTTTACTTGTTACTCGTTACAAATTACCTTATCACAAAACTATCTGTTACCGATAATTTCAGTGCTTGCAGAGAATACCTTACTGAAAAACTGCTTGTCATTTCCTTTTGCTCCTCGTTGGGTTCGACACTCTTACTTATCGAGAGGACTACGATAGATCCCCTATACTTGTGGTCATCAAGACTCTTTTCTGGCGCCTTTTCCGGGGAGTGAAGCGCCTTTGGTAAGGAAAAATTTATATAGTGTGCTGAAATTTACTGTCACTTGTTACTATGGAAAGTAATCCTTTGAGGGCTTGTTCGGGGTATCTTCACCTCGACCAGTCGAGCAAAGAGTTGCTCCTCAACCTACTGAACCTACTGAAAATGAAAATGTTTACTTCGCAATTCCTTCGGGTATGATAGAGAAACTGCTAGCTAATCCGTTTGCAGGAGAGGGAACATTGCATCCCGATTTACACTTAATCTATGTGGATGAAGTTTGTGGATTATTTAAGCTTGCAGGTATGCTCGATGATGTTATCAAGAAGAAGGTCTTCCATTTATCTTTGAAGGGAGATGCATTGACATGGTATAGGCTATGTGATGATATGGGATCATGGGACTACAAACGATTGAAATTGGAATTTCATCAGAAGTTTTACCCTATGCATCTTGTTAATCATGATCGTAATTATATATATATAATTTTTGGCCTCGCAAAGGAGAAAGCATCGCTCAAGCTTGGGGGAGGCTTAAGTCAATGTTATATTCATGCCCCAATCATGAGCTCTCAAGAGAAATGATTATTCAAAAAATTTATGCTCGGCTTTCTGACAACAATCGCTCCATGCTCGATACTTCTTGTACTGTTTCTTTTGTGATGAAGACTATTGAATTCAAATGGAATTTAGTGGAAAGAATTAAACGCAACTTTGAAGATTGGGATCTCGACGAAGGTACGGAGTCAGGTATAACACCTAGGTTTGATTGTGTTAAATCTTTTATGGACACCGATGTTTCCATAAATTTAGCACTAAATATGGACTTGACTCTGAGATAGTAGCTTCTTTCTGTGAATCCTTTGCTACTCTTGTTGATCTCCCTAAGGAGAAGTGGTTTAAATATCATCCTCCCATAGAAGTAAAAGTAGTTGAACCTATTAAAGTTGAAGAAAAGACTATCACTTATAATGATCCTATTGTTCCTACTACTTATGTTGAGAAACCACCTTTTCCTGTTAGGATAAGGGATCATGCTAAAGCTTCAACTGTAGTCAACAAAAGTAATTTTAGGACACACAAACCTCCTGAGCAAGTTAAAGTTGAACCTAATATTGCTATGGTTAAAGACCTCTTGGCTGATAATATTGATGGGCATGTCATTTACTTCTGTGATGAGACTGCTAGAATTGCTAAACCTGGTGCTAAAGATAAACATAGACCTGTGGTAGGCATGCCTGTTGTTTCTGTTAAAATAGGAGATCATTGTTATCATGGCTTATGTGATATGGGTGCTAGTGCTAGTGCAATACCTATTTCTTTACATCAAGAAATTATGCATGATATTGCACCTGCTGAGTTATAAGAAATTGATGTCACCATTAAGCTCGCCAATAGAGATACAATTTCACAAATTGGGACTGTTAGAGATGTGGAGGTCTTGTGTGGGAAAGCTAAATATCCTGCTGATTTCCTTGTTCTTGGTTCCCCTCAAGATAGCTTTTGTCCCATTATATTTGGTAGACCCTTCTTGAATACTGTTAATGCTAAGATAGATTGCAAGAAGGATGTTGTTACTATTGGTTTGGATGATATGTCTCATGAGTTTATTTTTTCTAAATTTCGCAGACAACCTCGTGATGAGGAATTGCCTAGTAAAGATGAAATTATTGGTCTTGCTTCTATTGCCGTACCTCCTAGTGATCCTTTAGAACAATATTTGCTAGGCCATGAAAATGATATGTTTATGAATGAAAGAAGGGAAATAGATGAAGTATTCTTTAAACAGGGACCTATTCTGAAACACAATTTGCCTGTTGAAATCCTAGGGGATTCTCCACCCAAGGGTGATCCCGTGTTTGAGCTTAAACCGTTGCTTGATACTCTTAAATATGCTTATCTTGATGAAAAGAAGATATATCCTGTTATTATTAGTGCTAACCTTTCAGAGAAGGAGGAAGAAAAATTATTGAAAACTCTGAAGAAGCACCGTGCTGCTATTGGATATACTCTAGATGATCTTAAGGGCATTAGTCCCACTCTATGCCAACACAAAATAAATTTGGAGAAAGATGCCAAACCAGTTATTGATCATCAACGACGGCTGAATCCTAAGATGAAAGAAGTGGTAAGAAAGGAAATACTAAAGCTCCTTGAGGCAGGTATAATTTATCCCGTTGCTGATAGTCAGTGGGTAAGTCCTGCCCATTGTGTCCCTAAGAAGGGAGGTATTACTGTCCTTCCTAATGATAAAGATGAATTGATTCCGCAAAGAATTATTACAGGTTATAGGATGGTAATTGATTTCCGCAAATTCAATAAAGCTACTAAAAAAGATCATTACCCTTTACCTTTTATTGATCAAATGCTAGAAAGATTATCCTAACATACACATTTTTGCTTTCTAGATGGTTACTATGGTTTCTCTCAAATACCTGTGTCAGCTGATGATCAAGCAAAGACCATTTTTACTTGCCCTTTCGGTACTTTTGCTTATAGACGTATGCCTTTTGGTTTATGTAATGCACCTGCTACCTTTCAAAGATGCATGATGGCTATATTTTCTGACTTTTGTGAAAAGATATGTGAGGTTTTCATGGACGATTTCTCCGTTTATGGATCCTCTTTTGATGATTGCTTGAGCAACCTTGATCGAGTTTTGCAGAGATGTGAAGAAACTAATCTTGTCTTGAATTGGGAGAAGTGCCACTTTATGGTTAATGAAGGCATTGTTTTGGGGCATAAAATTTCTGAAAGAGGTATTGAAGTTGATAAAGCTAAAGTTGATGCTATTGAAAAGATGCCGTGTCCTAAGGACATCAAAGGTATAAGAAGTTTCCTTGGTCATGCCGGTTTTTATAGGAGGTTCATTAAGGACTTCTCAAAAATTTCTCGCCCTCTGACTAATCTCTTACGAAAAGATATACCTTTCGTTTTTGATGATGATTGTGTAGAAGCATTTGAAATACTTAAGAAAGCATTAATCTCTGCACCTATCGTTCTGCCACCTGATTGGAATTTACCTTTTGGAATTATGTGTGATGCTAGCGATTATGCTGTAGGTGCTGTTCTAGGGCAAAGAGTTGATAAGAAATTAAATGTTATTCAATATTCTAGTAAAACTCTAGACAATGCCCAGAGAAATTATGCCACTACTGAAAAAGAATTCTTAGCAGTTGTATTTGCTTGTGATAAGTTCAGACCGTATATTGTTGATTCTAAAGTAACTATTCACACTGATCATGGTGCTATTAAATATCATATGGAAAAGAAAGATGCTAAACCTAGACTCATAAGATGGGTTCTCTTGCTACAAGAATTTGATTTACATATTATTGATAGAAAGGGAGCTGAGAACCCCGTTGCAGATAACTTGTCTAGGTTAGAAAATGTTCTTGATGACCCACTACCTACTGATGATAGCTTTCCTGATGAACAATTAAATGTCATAAATGCTTCTCGTACTGCTCCATGGTATGCTGATTATGCTAATTACATTGTTGCTAAATTTATACCACCTAGTTTCACATACCAGCAAAAGAAAAAGATTTTCTATGATTTAAGACATTACTTCTGGGATGACCCACATCTTTATAAAGAAGGAGTAGATGGTGTTATTAGGCGTTGTGTACCTGAGCATGAACAGGAACAGATCCTACGCAAGTGTCACTCCGAGGCTTATGGAGGGCACCACGCTGGAGATAGAACTGCACATAAGGTATTGCAATCCAGTTTTTATTGGCCTACTCTCTTCAAGGATGCTCGTAAGTTTGTCTTATCTTGTGATGAATGTCAAAGAATTGGTAAAATTAGTAGATGTCAAGAAATGCCTATGAATTATTCACTTGTTATTGAACCATTTGACGTTTGGGGCTTTGATTATATGGGACCTTTTCCTTCCTCTAATGGGTATACATATATTTTAGTTGTTGTTGATTACGCTACTAAGTGGGTAGAAGCTATTCCAACTAGTAGTGCTGATCATAACACCTCTATTAAGATGCTTAAAGAAGTTATTTTTCTGAGGTTTGGAGTCCCTAGATATTTAATGACTAATGGTGGTTCACATTTTATTCTTGGTGCTTTTCGTAAAATGCTTGCTAAGTATGATGTTAATCATAGAATTGCATCTCCTTATCACCCACAGTCTAGTGGTCAAGTAGAATTGAGTAATAGAGAGCTCAAATTAATTTTGCAAAAGACTATTAATAGATCTAGAAAGAATTGGTCCAAGAAACTTGATGATGCATTATGGGCCTATAGAACTGCATATAAAAATCCTATGGGTATGTCTCCGTATAAAATGGTTTATGGAAAAGCATGTCATTTACCTCTCGAACTAGAACATAAGGCATACTGGGCCATTAAAGAGCTCAATTATGATTTCAAACTTGCCGGTGAGAAGAGGCTATTTGACATTAGCTCACTTCATGAATGGAGAACCCAAGCCTATGAGAATGCCAAGTTGTTTAAAGAAAAAGTTAAAAGATGGCATGACAAAAGGATACAAAAGCGCGAGTTTAATATAGGTGATTATGTATTGTTATACAACTCTCATTTAAGATTTTTTGCAGGAAAACTTCTCTCTAAATGGGAAGGTCCTTACGTTATCGAGGAGGTCTATCGTTCCGGTGCCATAAAAATCAACAACTTCGAAGGCACAAATCCGAAGGTGGTGAACGGTCAAAGAATCAAACATTATATCTCAGGTAATCCAATAATTGTTGAAACTAATGTTATTGAAACCGTAACACCGGAGGAATACATAAGGGACACTTTCCAGAATGTTTCAGACTCCGAAAAGGAATAGGTATGTGGTACGGTAAGTAAACCGACTCCAAAATAGTTCTAATGGCAAATTTTCTCCGTTTTGGAATATTTAGAAAAATAGGAAAATAAAAAGTAGTCCGGGAAGGACACGAGGCTTCCACGAGGGTGGGAGGCGCGCCCTACCCCCCTGGGCGCGCCCCCTGCCTCGTGGGCACCTCGTGTGCTCTCCGGACTCCGTTTTCTTGCACGATACTTCTTTTGGTCGGTAAAAATTCATTATATAACCTCCAGAAGGTTTTGACTCCTGTATCACGCAAATATCCTTTGTTTTCGTTTCGAGCTGTTTCTGCCGCAGATTAGAGAAAGATGTCTTCTCAATAGTCGGTCGGGGAGAGTCGGGTGTCTCATCCGACACCGGGACCAGGAACAAACAGCGATGCCGACCACTTTGGGCCAGCAACGGAGGAAGAGATGGCGGCCGATTTGAAAAGGATAGATGCCATGGAGGAGGATCAAGAAGTCACTTCTCGTTACCGTACCGGATTCACGATGGGGGAACTACAGAGCTCGGCTATTCCAAACTCGGTTATCCCTTCCAATGTTAGATTTCTTTCTTATGAAATTATGAAGAAGAGTGTTACTTGTTCTCCCGCAGCTATGCAACATCCATGGGTACAAGGAGCTTTAACCGTCACGGGTAAGCTCCGTAAGGAGATAATGGGTCTCAAGGAGCAACTCAATAAACTCGAGGAAGAGAATCGTATCCTGAGGAGTATCATCGCCAAGAATGTCACACTACCACCTCCGAAGAAAGAGATATAATCACATGGGTATGGGCACTCCCATTGGCAACTGCCAAGCTTGGGGGAGGTGCCCCGGTACCGTATCACCATCACACTCCTATCTTTACCGTTTTTCTTAGTTCGATCCTTTTGGTAATATCTTGATCTAGTAGAATAAAAGTTTTTTGTATGATCTAGTTTTGAGTATTGCTTTATGAACCCTCTATGTAATCGAGTCCGTGAGCTATATAATAAAGATTAGTGTTGAGTCAAGGGCTTGATTATCTTGCTATGATCTTGAGGAAATAAAAGAAAAAGAAAGAATAAAAAGAAACAAAGAGATCATATTGATCTTATGGAGAGTAATGACTTCACATATAAAGAGTATGATGATTAAAAGTTGTTGAGAGTTGACAAACATAGTTCTGGTCATCGCTGCAGTTAATAGCAAGTAATAAAGAAAGAGAGGTTTCACATATAAATATGCTATCTTGGACATCTTTTATGATTGTGAGCACTCACTAAAATATGACATGCTAAAGAGTTGATGTTGGACAAGGAAGACAACTTAATGGGTTATGTTTTCTTATATCTGAAATAAAGTATATTGTCATGGATCATCCAACATGTTGAGCTTGCCTTTCTCCCTCATGCTAGCCAATTCTTTGCACCAAGTAGAGATACTACTTGTGCTTCCAAATACCCTTAAACCCAGTTTTGCCATAAGAGTCCACCATATCTACCTATGGATTGAGTAAGATCCTTCAAGTAAGTTGTCATCGGTGCAAGCAATAAAAATTGCTCTCTAAATATGTATGACTTATTAGTGTGGGAGAAAATAAGCTTTATACGATCTTGTGATGTGGAAGAAATAAAAGCGACGGACTGCATAATAAAGGTCCATATCACAAGTGGCAATATAAAGTGACGTTCTTTTGCATTAAGATTTCGTGCATCCAACCATGAAAGCGCATGACAACCTCTGCTTCCCTCTGTGAAGGGCCTATCTTTTACTTTTATCTTCTACCTTATGCAAGAGTCATGGTGATCTTCACCTTTCCTTTTTACATTTTATCCTTTGGCAAGCACATTGTGTAGGAAAGATCCTGATATATATATATATATATATATATATATATATATATATATATATATATATCTAATTGGATGTAAGTTAGCATGATCTATTATTGTTGACATTACCCTTGAGGTAAAAGGTTGGGAGGCGAAACTATAAGCCCCTATCTTTCTCTGTGTCCGATTAAAACTCCATAACCACAAGTATTGCAGGAGTGTTAGAAATTGTGAAAGACTAAATGATAGTTGAGTATGTGGACTTGCTGAAAAGCTCTTATATTGACTCTTTCCGATGTTATGATAAATTGCAATTGCTTCAATGACTGAGATTATAGTTTGTTAGTTATTAATGAAGTTTCTGATTCATACTTGACATTGTGAATAGGTTATTACTTGAGCATAAGAAATCATATGACAATATCCATATATGTTGCTTTTTTAAGAATGATCATGAGCCCTCATGTCTGTATTTTATTTTATCGACACCTCTATCTCTAAACATGTGGACATATTTATCGTTATTGGCTTCCGCTTGAGGACAAGCGAGGTCTAAGCTTGGGGGAGTTGATACGTCTATTTTGCATCATGCTTTTATATTGATATTTATATTTCATTATGGGCTGTTATTACACATTATGTCACAATACTTATGCCTATTCTCTCTTATTTTACAAGGTTTACATAAAGAGGGAGAATGCCGGCAGCTGAAATTCTGGGCTGGAAAAGGAGCAAATATTAGAGACCTATTCTGCACAACTCCAAAAGTCCTGAAACTCCACGGAAGTTATTTTTGGAAATAATAAAAAATACTGAGCAAAGAAAATACTAGAGGGGCCCACACCCTGGCCACGAGGGTGGGGGCGCGCCCTACCCCCCTGGGCGCGCCCCTGCCTCGTGGGCCCCCTGGTGGCCCTCCGGTGCCCATCTTCTGCTATATGAAGTCTTTCGTCCGAGAAAAAATCAGAAGCAAGCTTTCGGGACGAGACTCTGCCGCCACGAGGCGGAATCTTGGCGGAACCAATCTAGGGCTCTGGCGGAGCTATTCTGCCGGGGAAACTTCCCTCCGGGAGGGGGAAATCATCGCCATCGTCATCACCAACGATCCTCTCATCGGGAGGGGGCCCATCTTCATCAACATCTTCACCAGCACCATCTCCTCTAAAACCATAGTTCATCTCTTGTATCCAATCCATGCCTCTAAGTTTGAGATTGGTACCTGTAGGTTGCTAGTAGTGTTGATTAATCCTTGTAGTTGATGCTAGTTGGTTTACTTGGTGGAAGATCATATGTTCAGATCCATTATGCATATTAATACCCCTCTGATTGTGAACATGAATATGCTTTGTGAGTAGTTACGTTTGTTCCTGAGGACATGGGAGAAGTCTTGCTATTAGTAGTCATGTGAATTTGGTATTTGTTCGATATTTTGATGAGACGTATGTTGTCTCTCCTCTAGTGGTGTCATGTGGAACGTCGACTACATGACACTTCACCATTGCTTGGGCCTAGAGGAAAGCATTGGTAAGTAATAAGTAGATGATGGGTTGCTAGAGTGACAGAAGCTTAAATCCTAGTTTATGCGTTGCTTCGTAAGGGGCTGATTTTGATCCATATGTTTCATGCTATGGTTAGGTTTACCTTAATACTTCTTTTGTAGTTGCGGATGCTTGCAATAGGAGTTAATCATAAGTGGGATGCTTGTCCAAGTAAGGACAGCACCCAAGCACCGGTCCACCCACATATCAAATAATCAAAGTACCGAACGCGAATCATATGAACGTGATGAAAACTAGCTTGACGATAATTCCCATGTGTCCTCGGGAGCGTTTTCCTTGATATAAGAAATTGTCCAGGCTTGTCCTTTGCTACAAAAAGGATTGGGCCACCTTGCTGCACTTTATTTACACTTTTTACTTGTTACTCGTTACAAATTACCTTATCACAAAACTATCTGTTACCGATAATTTCCGTGCTTGCAGAGAATACCTTACTGAAAACCGCTTGTCATTTCCTTCTGCTCCTCGTTGGGTTCGACACTCTTACTTATCGAAAGGACTACGATAGATCCCCTATACTTGTGGGTCATCAGTCGTCCAACCGGCAATCGCTCCCAGCTCCATATAGATAGTGCGAGCATACAACCACCAATACCTCCAGATTTCCTACAACAGGCGTCATCCAACTGCACATAAAAGAGAACATGATTGAATTAACAGGAAGATCACATTGAGAATGTACCAATGTAGTGAAAAAGAAACAACTTTGTACCTATCTATACAAGTAAGCCAGTGTCGCCGAACCCCAACTCCATTTGCTATCGAAGACGGTCAACGCCTTCAGCCACATCCATGGAGCATTCTTGCCTGTGCCATTAGCAAACATAGTCCTGGATATAATGTACCACATGTAGACACGAGCAAATGTCTTGAACTCATCCTCATTAGCTTCCTCGGGACAAGTACCAAAGTTCCATGCAATCCAGCTGAAAGGAGCACCGGCTGCGACTCTTTCCTTCTTCTTGTCTTCTGCTGCTGGTTCCGGAGGCTCCGGAGAAACCATACCGATAAGGGCATGCATCTGCGTGCGCCACCCATCAGAATCGGTGCTCATACATAGAGGATTGCCCTCGATAGGAAGACCGGCGATCATAGCAATATCCTGGAGCATCACGGTCATCTCCCCGGTCCGAAGATGGAAACTATGTGTCTCCGGCCTCCAACGATCAACAAGCGCGGTGATTGTTGCAGCATTGAGGGGTGGCGTCGACCAGCTGACCAACTAAATGAAAGGGAGGAGTCCTGTCTCCCTTACATACGGTGTGTATCGCTCATCATAGCGCATCCCCCGAAGGTTGACCCCGTGAGACCGATTCTTCAGAGCTTGAAGCTCCTACAAACAAGTAAGTCAGAAAATTACATATGGGGCATTTGTGTTTGAAATAAACACGAAATTCATAATACCAGCCAATTTGATTATTACCCACTGCTCCACCGACATAGCGTACGACCGGTGTTGATGGTCCCAGTGATCATCGAGAAGCCAAACCATCCTAATAATTTCAAACAAAGCTTTCTTGTCAACACGATTATCTTCTGAATAAAAATAAACTAAAGTATGCCTACTATATGCAAAATTCAAAGCACATGTATCCAAATCATTCTTGTCAATACAAATATAATTTCAATACACAAAACTAGGCCTACTTCATGCAACATTCAATACAAATATATTTTCCATAGAAATAACATGTCAACCTATGTATCCAAACCATATCTTTTCAATAAAATCAACTAAACTAGGGTTGCAAAATTAGGTATCTAATACATGCTAGATTCTAATACATGCAACATTCTAATCTAACAAGGGTTCCCCAAATCTAATACATGCAAGATTCAAACAAAGGTTCCCCAAATCTTCATAATAGCATACATTCTATGGATAGAAGGGGATCGGAGAAGAGTACCTTCTAGGATGGATCTGTGAAGGAATCCACGGACCAAATCGTCAGATCTGAAGGATTTGGGAGAGAGGATTGAGAGGGGGAGAGGAGAGGGCCGTCTCCGCCGCTTCTTCTGTAACTGGTGCAATGGGGTGGGTGGGGGAGGAGAGGGTCGCGGCGGCTGCATCTAAGTCACCGTGCAGCGCCCGAGCGCTAGGCGCTGCACATTACGTGTGTGGCGCCTAGCTCGGAGGCGCTGCACTGCTTGGTGCGGGCCCAGGGGCTGCCACAGTGGACAAGGTGCAACGCCCCTGATACGTCTCCAACGTATCTATAATTTTTGATTGTTCCATGCTATATTATATTCTGTTTTGGATGTTTAATGGGCTTTATTATACACTTTTATATTATTTTTGGGACTAACCTATTAACCGGAGGCCCAGCCCAAATTGCTGTTTTTTTGCCTATTTCAGTGTTTCGCAGAAAAAGAATATCAAACGGAGTCCAAACGGAATGAAACCTTCGGGAACGTGATTTTCGGAACAAACGTGATCCAGAGGACTTGGAGTCTACGTAAAGCAATGAACAAGGAGAGCACGAGGCAGGGGGCGCGCCTCCACCCTCGTGGGGCCCATGTTGCTCCACCGACGTACTTCTTCCTCCTATATATACCTACGTACCCCAAACCATCAGAAGCATCCACGAAAACCTAGCTCCACCGCCGTAACCTTCTGTACCCGTGAGATCCCATCTTGGGGCCTTTTCCGGCGTCCTGCCGGAGGGGGCATTGATCACGGAGGGCTTCTACATAAACACCATAGCCTCTTCCATAATGTGTGAGTAGTTTACCTCAGACCTTCGGGTCCATAGTTATTAGCTAGATGGCTTCTTCTCTCTCTTTGGATCTCAATACAAATTTCTCCTTGATTCTCTTGGAGATCTATTTGATGTAACTCTTCTTTTGCGGTGTGTTTGTCGAGACCGATGAATTGTGGGCTTATGATCAAGATTATCTATGAACAATATTTGAATCTTCTCTGAATTCTTTTATGTATGATTGGTTATCTTTGCAAGTCTCTTCGAATTATCAGTTTGGTTTGGCCTACTAGATTGATCTTTCTTGCAATGGGAGAAGTGTTTAGCTTTGGGTTCAATCTTGCGGTGCTCGATCCCAGTGACAGAAAGGGAAACGACACGTATTGTATTGTTGCCATCGAGGATAACAAGATGGGGTTTATATTATATTGCATGAGTTTATCCCTCTACATCATGTCATCTTACTTAAAGCATTACTCTGTTCTTATGAACTTAATACTCTAGATGCATGCTGGATAGCGGTCGATGTGTGGAGTAATAGTAGTAGATGCAGAATCGTTTCGGTCTACTTGTCGCGGACGTGATGCCTATATACATGATCATACCTAGATATTCTCATAACTATGCTCAATTCTATCAATTGCTCGACAGTAATTTGTTCACCCACCGTAATACTTATGCTCTTGAGAGAAGCCACTAGTGAATCCTATGGCCCCCGGGTCTATTCTCCATCATATTAATCTTCCAACACTTAGTTATTTTTATTGCCGTTTATTTTACTTTGCATCTTTATCATAAAAATACCAAAAATATTATCTTACCATATCTATCAGATCTCACTCTCGTAAGTGACCGTGAAGGGATTGACAACCCCTTTTTCGCGTTGGTTGCGAGGTTCTTATTTGTTTGTGTAGGTGCGCGGGACTTGTGCGTGATCTCCTACTGGATTGATACCTTGGTTCTCAAAAACTGAGGGAAATACTTACGCTACTTTACTGCATCACCCTTTCCTCTTCAAGGGAAAACCAACGCAGTGCTCAAGAGGTAGCAAGAAGGATTTCTGGCGCCATTGCTGGGGAGATTGAAGCCAAGTCAAGTCAAGAAATACCAAGTACCCATCACAAACCCTTATCCCTCACATTACATTATTTGCCATTTGCCTCTCGTTTTCCTCTCCCCCACTTCACCCTTGCCGTTTTATTTGCCCTCTCCTTTCCGTTCGCCTTTTTTTCGCTTGCTTCTTGTTTGCTCGTGTGTTGGATTGCTTGCTTGTCACGATGGCTCAAGACAATACTAAATTGTGTGACTTTACCAATACCAACAACACTAATTTTCTTAGCACTCCGATTGCTCCTCTTACCGATGCTGAATCTTGTGAAATTAATGCTGCTTTGTTGAATCTTGTCATGAAAGACCAATTCGCCGGCCTTCCTAGTGGACAATGATATTGTTAAAGAAGAAAGATGTGGACAATGATATTGTTAAAGAAGAAAGATGTGGAAAATGATATTGTTAAAGAACAAAGATCAATTCGCCGGCCTTCCTTGTGGACTTTAAGCTTCGTTGATTTGTGTGATATGCAAAAGAAGAAAGATGTGGACAATGATATTGTTAAATTGAAGCTATTTCCTTTTTCTCTTAGAGATCGTGCTAAAGTTTGGTTTTCGTCTTTGCCTAAAAATAGTATTTATTCATGGAATAAGTGCAAAGATGTTTTTATCTCTAAGTATTTTCCTCCCGCTAAAATCATCTCTCTTAGAAACGATATCATGAATTTTAAGCAACTTGATCATGAACATGTTGCACAAGCTTGGGAGAGGATGAAATTAATGATACGTAATTGCCCTACACATGGTTTGAATCTTTGGATGATTATACAAAAAAATTATGCCTGATTGAATTTTGCTTCTAGAAACCTTTTAGATTCGGCCGCGGGAGGCACTTTTATGGAAATCACTTTAGGAGAAGCTACTAAACTCCTAGATAATATTATGGTTAATTATTCTCAATGGCACACCGAAAGATCTACTAATAAAAAACTGCATGCGATAGAAGAAATTAATGTGTTGAGTGGAAAGATGGATGAACTCATGAAATTATCTGCTACTAAAAGTGTTTCTTCTGATCCTAATGATATGCCTTTGTCTACTTTGATTGAGAATAATAATGAATCTATGGATGTAAAATTTGTTGGTAGGAATAATTTTGGTAACAATGCGTATAGAGGAAACTATAATCCTAGGCCGTTCCCTAGTAATTCCTCTAATAATTATGGTAATTCCTACAACAATTCTTATGGAAATTTTAATAAGATGCCCTCTGAATTTGAGACTAGTGTTAAGGAGTTTATGAATTCACAAAAGAATTTCAATGCTTTGCTTGAAGAAAAATTTCTTAAAGTTGAAGAATTGGCTAGGAACGTTGATAAAATTTCTCTTGATGTTGATTCTTTGAAACTTAGATCTATTCCACCTAAGCATGATATCAATGAGTCTCTCAAAGCGATGAGAATTTCCATTGATGAGTGCAAAGAAAGAACCGCTAGGATGCGTGCTAAGAAAGATTGCTTTGTGAAAGCGTGTTCTTCTAATTTTTATGAGAATAAAGATGAAGATCTAAAAGTTATTGATGTGTCCCCTATTAAATCTTTGTTTTGCAATATGAATCTTGATAATGATGGGACTGGAGATGAGTTACCTTTACCTAGAAGGCGCCCCAAAAATTCGGAGTTTTTAGATCTTGATGATAAAATTGGTAAAAGTGGGATTGAAGAAGTCAAAACTTTAGATATCAATGAACCCACTATTTTGGATTTCAAGGAATTTAATTATGATAATTGCTCTTTGATAGATTGTATTTTCTTGTTGCAGTCCGTGCTAAATTCTCCGCATGCTTATAGTCAAAATAAAGCTTTTACCAAACATATCGTTGATGCTTTAATGCAATCTTATGAAGAAAAACATGAGTTGGAAGTTTCTATCCCTAGAAAACTTTATGATGAGTGGGAACCTACTATTAAAATTAAAATTAAAGATCATGAATGCTATGCTTTGTGTGATTTGGGTGCTAGTGTTTCCACGATTCCAAAAACTTTGTGTGATTTGTTAGGTTTCCGCGAATTTGATGATTGCTCTTTAAACTTGCACCTTGCGGATTCCACTATTAAGAAACCTATGGGAAGAATTAATGATGTTCTTAGTGTTGCAAATCGGAACTATGTGCCCGTAGATTTTATTGTTCTTGATATAGATTGCAATCCTTCATGTCCTATTATTCTTGGTAGACCTTTCCTTAGAACGATAGGTGCAATTATTGATATGAAGGAAGGGAATATTAGATTCCAATTTCCACTAAGGAAAGGCATGGAACACTTCCCTAGAAAGAAAATAAAATTACCTTACGAATCTATTATGAGAGCCACTTATGGATTGCCTTCCAAAGATGACAATACCTAGATCTATCCTTGCTATTATGCCTAGCTAGGGGCGTTAAACAATAGCGCTTGTTGGGAGGCAACCCAATTTTATTTTTGCTTTTTGCTTTTTGCTTCTGTTTAGGAAAAAATCTTTGATCTAGCCTCTGGTTAGATTTGTTTTTGTGTTTTATTTAGTGTTTGTGCCAAGTTAAACCTATAGGAACTTCTTGGATAATAGTTATTTGATCTTGCTGAAAATTCCGGAAACTTTCTGTTTACGAAAACAATTGTTTAAAATCACCAGAACGTGATAAAATATTGATTCCAATTGCAGAAGATCAATAAAAAACATTATTTAGGTCTTCCTATTTTTGCAGAATTGTTTGAGTTCCGGAAGTTTGCGTTAGTTACAGATTACTACAGACTGTTCTGTTTTTGACAGATTCTGTTTTTCGTGTGTTGTTTGCTTATTTTGATGAATCTATGGCTAGTAAAACAGTTTATAAACCATAGAAAAGTTGGAATACAGTAGGTTTAACACCAATATAAATAAAGAATGAGTTCATTACAGTACCTTGAAGTGGTGTTTTGTTTTCTTTCGCTAACGGAGCTCACGAGATTTTCTGTTGAGTTTTGTGTTGTGAAGTTTTCAAGTTTTGCGTAAAAGATTTGATGGATTATGGAACAAGGAGTAGCAAGAGCCTAAGCTTGGGAATGCCCATGGCACCCCAAGATAATCTAAGGACACCAAAAAGCCAAAGCTTGGGGATGCCCCGGAAGGCATCCCCTCTTTCGTCTTCGTCCATCGGTAACTTTACTTGGAGCTATATTTTTATTCACCACATGATATGTGTTTTGCTTGGAGCGTCTTGTATGATTTGAGTCTTTTTTTAGTTTTCCAGAATCATCCTTGCTGTACACACCTTTTGAGAGAGACACACATGATTCAGAAATTATTAGAATAGTCTATGTGCTTCACTTATATCTTTTGAGCTATATAGTTTTTGCTCTAGTGCTTCACTTATATCTTTTAGAGCACGGTAGTGGATTTGTTTTATAGAAACTATTGTTCTCTTATGCTTCACTTATATTATTTTGAGAGTCCTACAAAACAGCATGGTAATTTGCTTTAATTATGATAGGCATCCAAGATTAGTAAAAAAATTCTTGTGAGTGTGATGAATACTATGAGAAGTTTGATGCTTGATAATTGTCTTAAGATATGAAGATGGTGATATTAGAGTCATGCTAGTTGAGTAGTTGTGTATTTGAGGAATACTTGTGTTAAAGTTTGTGATTCCCGTAGCATGCACGTATGGTGAACCGTTATGTGATGAAGTCGGAGCATGATTTATTTATTGATTGTCTTCCTTATGAGTGGCGGTTGGGGACGAGCGATGGTCTTTTCCTACCAATCTATTCCCCTAGGAGCATGCGCGTAATACTTTGCTTTGATAAATTGTAGATTTTTGCAACAAGTATATGAGTTCTTTATGACTAATGTTGAGTCCATGGATTATACGCACTTCCTTCCTTCCACCATTGCTAGC
This sequence comes from Aegilops tauschii subsp. strangulata, assembly GCF_002575655.3. Lineage (NCBI taxonomy): Eukaryota > Viridiplantae > Streptophyta > Magnoliopsida > Poales > Poaceae > Aegilops > Aegilops tauschii. Next base: position 29,635,346 of record NC_053040.3, on the reverse strand, counting down.
CTCTCTAATACCGCGCTCTTTTCACCGGTATCATACACCCACCATATACCTTCCTCAAAACAGCCACCATACCTACCTATCATGGCATTTCCATAGCCATTCCGAGATATATTGCCATGCAACTTACCACCGTTCCGTTTACTATGACACGCTTCATCATTGTCATTTTGCTTTGCATGATCATGTAGTTGACATCGTATTTGTGGCAAAGCCACCATTCATAATTCTTTTATACATGTCACTCTTGATTCATTGCATATCCCGGTACACCGCCGGAGGCATTCACATAGAGTCATATTTTGTTCTAAGTTTTGAGTTGTAATTCTTGAGTCGTAAAGAAAATAAAAGTGTGATGATCATCATTATTAGAGCATTGTCCCAAGTGAGGAAAGGATGATGGAGACCATGATTCCCCCATAAGTCGGGATGAGACTCCGGACTAAAAAAAGGGGGGGCATAAAAAAAGAGAAAAGGCAAACAAAAAAATGAGAGAAAAGAGAGAAGGGACAATGCTACTGTCCTTTTACCACACTTGTGCTTCAAAGTAGCACCATGATCTTCATGATAGAGAGTCTCCTATGTTATCACTTTCATATACTACTGGGAATTTTTCATTATAGAACTTGGCTTGTATATTCCAATGATGGGCTTCCTCAAAATGCCCTAGGTCTTCGTGAGCAAGCGAGTTGGATGCACACCCACTTAGTTTCTTTTGTTGAGCTTTCGTATACTTATAGCTCTAGTGCATCCGTTGCATGGCAATCCCTACTCACTCCTATTGATATCTATTAATGGGCATCTCCATAGCCCGTTGATACGCCTAGTTGATGTGAGACTATCTTCTCCTTTTTTTGTCTTCTCCACAACCACCATTCTATTCCACATATTGTGCTATGTCCATGGCTCACGCTCATGTATTGCGTGAAGATTGAAAAGTTTGAGAACACCAAAAGTATGAAACAATTGCTTGGCTTGTCATTGGGGTTGTGCATGATTAAATACTTTATGTGATGAAGATAGAGCATAGCCAGACTATATGATTTTGTAGGGATAACTTTCTTTGGCCATGTTATTTTGAGAAAACATAATTGCTTAGTTAGTATGCTTGAAGTATTATTATTTTTATGTCAATATTAAACTTTTGTCTTGAATCTTTCGGATCTGAACATTCATACCACAATTAAGAGAATTACATTGAAAATTATGCTAAGACGCATTCCACATCAAAAATTCTCTTTTTATCATTTACGTACTCGAGGAAAAGTAGGAATTAAGCTTGGGGATGCTTGATACGTCTTCAACGTATCTATAAGTTTTGAGTGTTCCATGCTATATTATATTCTGTTTTGGATGTTTAATGGGCTTTATTATACACTTTTATATTATTTTTGGGCCTAACCTATTAACCGGAGGCCCAACCCAAATAGCTGTTTTTTGCCTATTTCAGTGTTTCGCAGAAAAATAATATCAAACGGAGTCCAAACGGAATGAAACCTTCGGGAACGTGATTTTCGGAACAAACGTGATCCAGAGGACTTGGAGTCTACGTAAAGCAATCAACGAGGAGAGCACGAGGCAGGGGGCGCGCCTACCCCCCCCCCCCCAGGCGCGCCCTCCACCCTCGTGGAGCCCACATTGCTCCACCGACGTATTTCTTCCTCCTATATATACGTACGTACCCCAAACCATCAGAAGCATCCACAAAAACCTAGTTTCATCGCCGCAACCTTCTGTACCCGTGAGATCCCATTTTGGGGCCTTTTCCGGCGTCCTGCCGGAGGGGGCATTGATCACGGAGGGCTTCTACATCAACACCATAGCCTCTCTGATCATGTGTGAGTAGTTTACCTCAGACCTTCGGGTCCATAGTTATTAGCTAGATGGCTTCTTCTCTCTTTTTGGATCTCAATACAAAGTTCTCCTTGATTCTCTTGGAGATCTATTTGATGTAACTCTTCTTTTGCGGTGTGTTTGTCGAGACCGATGAATTGTGGGCTTATGATCAAGATTATCTATGAACAATATTTGAATCTTCTCTGAATTCTTTTATGTATGATTGGTTAACTTTGCAAGTCTCTTCGAATTATCAGTTTGGTTTGGCCTACTAGATTGATCTTTCTTGCAATGGGAGAAGTGTTTAGCTTTGGGTTCAATCTTGCGGTGCTCGATCCTAGTGACAGAAAGGGAAACGACATGTATTGTATTGTTGCCATCGAGGATAACAAGATGGGGTTTATATCATATTGCATGAGTTTATCCCTCTACATCATGTCATCTTACTTAAAGCATTACTCTGTTCTTATGAACTTAATACTCTAGATGCATGCTGGATAGCGGTCGATGTGTGGAGTAATAGTAGTAGATGCAGAATCGTTCGGTCTACTTGTCGCGGACGTGATGCCTATATACATGATCATACCTAGATATTCTCATAACTATGCTCAATTATATCAATTGCTCGATAGTAATTTGTTCACCCACCGTAATACTTATGCTCTTGAGAGAAGCCAGTGAGGTTTCTATTATTAGTGGCCCTGCGTGTCTGGTATATCTGAAAAGACCCCACTCCGGGTCAAATTGTATTGAAATTTGTCATGTCCCTGCTTGAGAGCATCTTCAACAGCCGCGCAACGCGTCGCGCGCTAAAAGTCACAATACAGCGCCGGGTTAGCCCGCTTTTGCGCGCGGCGATGCGCTGGCTCCAGCGGCCGCCGCAAATTAAAGCGCGCCCACGCCGCTCCAGCAGGCGTGCTATATTTCATCTGTTTTTTCCTACTACGATTCGATACATATTTGGTTCCGTAGATAGTTCATAGTCTTCTCCTACGATAGATAAAATAGTTCGTCATAGCCTGCTTCTACGATACAAAATAAAACGAAAAACTACTACTACTCGTCCGACTCGGACTCTGCCTCGGTGATGTCCTCCGCCAACGTCAGAGCGTAGGCGTCAAGGAACCGCTTGTCGCCGGAGTCCCAGGAGGACGCATCTCCTAGCGCTTCATTGTATTTAGCGACCGCCTTCCGCGTTCGCTTGTCCTCGCGATAGGCGGCACGCTCCTCCCTCCTCTTCGCTCTCTCCGCCCTCCTCTCGGTGAAGAACTGTTCCTCGTTGATGATGTCATGCGGGAAGCGATAGCTCCACAGCGCCATAGCTTGCTCGTCCATCTCGGCCAGCCTGAGACGATGCTCCTGCCTCCGGTGCTTGCGACGATCCTCGTCGGTGAGAAGCCGCAGGAAAGGCACCAACTCCTGTGCCCACTCCCGCGTCGGCGAAGTTCATGTCCTGACGGGACCGCAGGAGGCGCCACGCCGCAGCGTCGTACGCGCGGGCGCCCTCCTGGGCGGTGTCGAAGGTTCCGAGGCGGAGGCGCATGCCGCCGCCCGTCTGAATCTCAGCGGAGTAGGTGCCGGACGGATGCACGCGGACGCCACGGTAGCCTGAACCTCCCCGACGGCGAGGCGGCATGGTGGCGCGGTGGTGGCGCGTCGGCGGCAGAGGGCGGCAGAGGGCGATGGAGAGATGGAGAGAGCGGCAGAGGGCGCTGCAATTTATATGCGCGCCGGACGCGGTGCGCCAAATGTAGCGTGCGAGCTGCCGCCTTTTCCCGCGCGCGCTAGTTTCCCGCCATCGCTGGAGTGCATGAAAACGTCCCGCTTGCGCTAAAAAGTCAATTTACCGCCGAGGTGGATGGAATCCAAGTGACCCTGAAGGTCTTGCCACAACGCAATGTGGATACTTCTTCTTTTCACTGTCACTTTGCCAAGGAAAATCGGGATCTGAAGTAATCCATTCTTTACAAAACGCCCTTTGAAATTGGAACAATGAGATCATGTAGAGAAGAGAAACACTTAACATCATACGTATGATGAGAGGCATTCCTCAGAGCAGTCTTGTATGCAACAACCGCCGACTAGTCTGACCTGTGACTTCTACACCTGCATTAACATGGAAGAATTCATACGGTCCACAAAAAATGTTAAATCAACATGATAAAATCCTTAAATGGGGTCAAGAAGTACAAAACAATCAACCCGAAGTTAGCTTAGTGCTCGATGAACTACAAGTCAAGTTAGCGGCTATCATAAACAAGGAGGTCCGCTTCTCGTCCAGCCTATTCTATTATAACTCCAAAGAAGATGCGTCCAACCAATAAAAGAGCCTTACCTAGCGCATTGCAACGGCAAAACTAAAACCGTGACTAAACATATTTGCGTCATGCACTATGTAGTTGATGACCATGTATTTTTGCAACTCGTTTATTCTTAATGTACTTCTCGTTCTTTTATTTTCAGTGATTACCGGTAGTTTTATTCCAGATTTGCTCGCATTTAATTGATAATTGTCCCCTATTTGCATCAGCTAACGCTGCTGCGGCAACATAATGTATGCTATTATGCTGCCGAGGCAGCGTTTTTTATTCTAGCCCAGTGCATCAATTAGTGGCGGGCACAAATAAGAGCCCGCCGCTCGTACTTCACATAATACTGGTGGGCGCGAATACTCGCCCGCCATAGGCATGGCTGCCCGCCACTGCTACGAGATGGTCAACACTGGCGGGCAGGTTGCCCCGCTCCCCACTGTTAGGGACCTACCAGTGACAAGGTCAGTGGCGGGCGGCCCTGAGAGCCTAGCCCGTCACTACTAGGCTTTTTACACCCGCCACTGCTGGGCATTCATGAAGTAATGGATCACCATACTCAGGCACAATTCACATCTTGAAGTGTGAACCTCTTCTCTCGTATAGAGTTGGCGCTTTCCGCAGAACAAAGGAGAGGAGCGGTGTGTGGAAATCATTGTGGCCCATGCGTCACTATTCAAAGACCTCCACCTCGAGCGGATACATCCATGCCACCTTCATCCACCTGTGTGACCTCGTGCTGGATTGACTACCCAAATGAAGGGTGGGTGGCAAAAGAGCACACGTGGTCACCAGTGAGACCCACGCACTGCAAGTTCAAGGTTACTGTGTTCCCTCGTGTGCCCGTGCGACATTGTTGAGTTGCACAACAAGGTGGCCATAGCAGTGAGGAACTGCTACGACCACGATGATTTCCTTAAGGTGTTTGAGCTTGCCGACGAAACAATGACTATGCTATCTTCTTGGGACGAAGATGGTCCCAAGGTGGTGTAAGTGCTAGCGATGGTCGTGGTGTGGTGTGGTGTCGTGCAACTGTATCGTGACAATGTGGTTTACTTGATGATCTTGGATTGGCCGGGACGCGATTAACCACAAACGATCAGCCGACAGGTTGCTAGTAGTAGCGGCTGGCCCTCAAGGTGGCATGTGGCTTCTCACTACAGAGATATCTAACCGACCACGACTAGTCTACCGTAAATATCATTTTGATGTTTATGCCATACTTTACTGTAGCACGTAATATACACTGCCGGAGGGTACTAGTATGATTTAGTTCATCGTTTGACTTGCTTAGATCGACCATCCGACCATGGATAACAAAGTAGATACACAGGAGATTAATTAGGAACAACCATGGATGGACATGCTAGTTAAAGAAGGACGGCAGAGCACTCTCCGGCTCTCTGGCATGGGATTAGGCCGGGACAGAGAGTGAAGTCGACGAGGCCTCGCCGCAGCCCCTATCTCCTTGCGAAATAGCCGTGGAGTGTGGGCCCAGTAAAAAGTACCGGCCCAAAGCTTCTCAAACCAGCCCAGCTGTTGATAAAAGCCCAGATGAAACACCGATTCGGGGGAGTTCTGTTTAAATCCTAGACGTGTTAAACCTAGCTAGCTCTGTAGTCCGACCTGAATCAAACAGCGATCGACGATCGGCGGCTTGCGCCGTACACAGATCACACGGGGCGCGCCATCGATGAAGCCAGCACAATGGAGCGATCTCCCTGACGAGCTTCTCCGCGAGGTCTACACCAAGATCACCGTGTCCGCTTCGCCGCCGCGTGCAGGTCGTGGCGAGCAGCCGCAATCGCCATGAGGATGGCGGCGGGGTCCGAGCATCCACCCGCTCTGCCATGGCTTGTCTTGTCGAATTGTAAGGACGACCGCGACAACAGCAATATGAAGAGTGTGTACTGCCCGGAGGACGGCGGGGCCGTGCACATCCGACTGCCGAGTGAGGCAATCGGCAAGCACCTCGTCGGATCTGACGACGATGGCTGGGTCGCCATGCAAGGGCCCAACCTAGAACTTGCAACCGTGAACCTATTTTCTGGCATCGAGGCGCCCTTCCCCGCAAACAACATGCGCCAACGTGTCTCGGTCTGGAAGGTTGTCTTCTCAAAACCACCCACCTCAAGACGCTGCATCATGGCTGCCATGGTCTCCCACGTCAACGATATTTATCTGTACGATATGGCTATCGCTGTTTGCGGGATTGGTTATCCAGACAATGGGTGGAGGATAAAGAAAAAAAATTGATGGACTACGGCCCGTCGACATAATATTCTACGATGGTCAACTCTATGGCATCACCATAGGAGAGCTACTCAAGTTCGAAATAGGCGTGGACAAAGTTAATGGGCCGGTGATCATCCGTGAACCCCACCGGTTGCAAATCCGAATGTGTAACGCCCCATTCATGCACCCGAACTACATCGTTGAGTTGCATGGAAAGCTGGCATTGGTGGCGAGGACCTGGCATGGCATCAGCCGTGTACCTTCTTTCAGGGTGTTTAAGCTCGTTGACGACGCAACGACGGGGTATGCTGGCATGTGGGAGGAAGTAATGAGCTTGGGTGATTGCGCTTTGTTTTTGGGGGGCAAATGGTCCAAAGCAGTGTACATCCCGACGACCGGACGCGGCGAGGTGCGGAGAAGCTGCGTCTATGATGATGATGCGACGTACTTGACCAGTTTTGACGGCCATGGTGACAGTGTGTATCCTTTGCAAAAGAGTAATAGTGTTATGCCGAGGATAAAATCAGTGGGATCTTATGAAGTTGTCCGCTCGCCTGGCATGTGGATTCTTCCTCCAAATTTCGAGCCTATCAAGACTATTCAAGTGTATTCGGCACAAAAAAAAAGACTAGTCAAGTGTAGGTCCTTTAAATTTATTCCTAGTGTAATAAGATATTAGGGTCAACCTTTACCACAGATTGGACTATATAGATTATGGAATTAGCTACACTATACAAAGTTGTATTTTAATTCTTTTTTTTTTTTTGAGAATCAAGTCATATTTTACTATGAGGTATATACGCCTTGTTAAAATGGCCGCTGACAGTCTACAGGATGCTTGATTGGAATACCGCGTCGGGCCATAGAAAAATAACAAATCGCCATTATCATTTAGTTCCAGACTCCATTACGTTTATTACTTTATTCATTTTCCATTGAAAAGAAAATCACAAGTATTCATTAGCTAGTGTATTATTATTAGTTGCACGCGGTAACCCAACAAGATGAAATAAGAGCAAGGCTAGCAGAGTCATCATTTTGGCCCGATCGCCGTATTAAGCGTTGTTATAGTGAATTTGGTCGAAAGACCGCCTAGCAGAGTCGCATCCAGCCCCCGATAGCCATTATTTTTGGAGCACGCTCCAAACCAGGCCCACGAGCCTCCATATTCAGTGGTTGTGGGAAGATATTTGTAGCGCACTTTATCCGAAAAATGGTTAGGCGTGAATGACATTTCACCTTCCCGTTGTTCTTCCTGCCCACGTCGCCGCCTCCCCTCCCTCGTTATAGCGCAACATTTAACCGCTTCTGGTCATCCCCAGACCCTGTCATTAATGACATGGATGACACCTCGACCCCCACATCAGATTCCAAGATTCCTTCGAATTGGAGTCGAATACGGTGACTTCAACAGTTGTTACACCTCCTGCGGCTCTGACGACCGGCCTCCATCCCGTCGGCCAAGAGTCCGGTGTACAAGTGGCAAACCCAATGACAATGCTGCAATGGTCCTCGGCGAATAGACCAAAGAACATGGCTAGGAAAGGCTGCACTGCTGCCTTTGTCCATCCTTGTTTTCTCCATGTGGCATGCGAAACTAGGGAGGCGTCTAGCGTACACATGACTAGAAACAGTGAAGAGCTAAAAAAACCATATTCTTTGCCTTGTATTCTGGTTTTTTAGATAAAAAGTGTGGTGACTATGAAAAAATGTTGGAAGATGTGTAATCTTCGTCATTTATCTATGATTTTCTGAATTTAGGGGATCGGCCCTCAACAACGAATTATTTCCCCATAATATGATTGCTGATTCTGAGATAAATGATGTCGATCTTGAGGGCGCATGATTGTCGCTTTTTGATCATCCATTCGACCAAGATAGGGAATTTGATCAATTCGAGGCCTCTGACTCGTTGAGTAAGAAAGCAGTTTGCGGAACAAACTTCAAGCCCAATGAGGATATTGTGCTTTTGATGGCATGAGAAGATATCTCTCGTGGCGTGGTCGTCGGGAAAGGTCAATAGAGCGCAAAGTATTCGAAGCACATTTCGAATATCATCTTGGGCAGAGCATGGATCATACCCTAAATTCTCTCATAGACGATGGGGTATGATTCAAGAGATGTGCAACCGTTGGGTGAGTTGTTTGGAACAGGTGAAACACGCTCCTGTGTCACAGTTAACCAATATGTAAGCAACCTTGTTGTTTTTTGCATGCCACATTTATTGGGCATTCTCATCATGTGAGCATTTCTTTGTTTTTGGATAACCTAGCCCAAGAGAGGTATGGACAAATGAACATGTCTAAGGGCAAATCATTTTCCCTCCAACATTGTTGTAATTTGTCGGAAGGCGAAGAGCAGAGGAAGTTGAGGAATGATGACGACAGTCCAAAAACTGGGAAGGGCATGAATTCTATCCAGAGATGGACCATGATGGAGATGAATAGATGCTAATGGTGATCAAGAGGGATGAGAAAAGGTGCCAGTAGGGCAACGTACTACGCAACAAAAAAATTACCGTACGATCACACCCAGGAACACGATGAAGATGACAGGATAAATCCAATCTCACAAACAAGAGTGCAACGGAGAGGAAGAACATGTTGGTGATGATCCGACGACTCTCGCGGCTAGGTTTCCTCCCAGACACGAGAATTACTCAACCGATTGGGACTCGAAGTAGATGACTCCTCTATGGTGTCCATGCCTACCAAAGTACTAGTTCTGCAGCACTTCATTGTCCAGGACAAAGATCATTGAGAGAAACCAGAGGGAGAGGCAGCCTAGCTAGCGGCCGAACTAGACGTGAAAGAGAGGTGTGGAACAAGGGAGGGGCTTTTTCCCAAACTTGTGTGTTCTAGGGGGGAGCCCCTCCCCAAATATTAAAGATGGGTCGCGAGGGCAGCCAACCTAGGAAGGGGGCTTCCCCATGTTTCGGCCGAACAAGGGAGAGGGGTCCTGGTAGGTCTCCACCTCCTCCTCCCCCACGGCTTGCCCCCGAAGAAAATTTGGGGCGCCCACTTTTGGGGCCCAATAGGGCACATGTGGCGCTTCCCCTTTGTCCAGCCAAGACGACATCCCACTAAGACCCTCTAGAATGTTCCGAAAGCTTCTTGAACATTACGGTGCGTTCTATTAAATTTTAGGATGCTTTCGGGCACTCCTGGGATGCTCTCCCGGGATCATCCACAACACTTCCAAAACCATTCGGAACTCTACTGATGCCCATACTCTCATTCTCCAATGTTTCCTAGGTCTCTATGAAGTTACTAGTCGTTAAAGATGTGACCCTGCATGTTCGGCGCGGAAGTGGACGTCCAATTTGGGCAAATCTTATTTGGCACATAGTTCGTTGTTTAGCGACCAAACACATAGTCCCTTACACACCTATCCAGCGTTGGGCTGGCCCAGTCTGGTTTGGTTTTGGGAAGGTTCTAGAACCTTCCCTGAACCATTTTTCATTTTTTGCCTTTGTTTTATTTCTTTTCTTTTCTTTCTTTTCACTCTATATTGTCCTCAAAAGTTTGTTTTTTATGCTCAACTTTTTTTACAGTGGTTTTTCTTTGCCAAAATATTTATATAAGTATCTCAGTAGGTCAAGCTTGTTGCAACATAATTCAAAGATTTTTTTCTTTTTCCTGAATTGCTAATTTCTTTCTTTGATTTTTTTATCAGGTGTATCAGGGTATTTTCCGCTATCACTACTGCTTCTGTTGCTGCTTTCGGTCCACGTGTGGGACATCGAACCGGCTTCACCGGGATCGGGAGTTGGACATGGAACACTCCAGCTGAGGTCATCTTCGTCGAGGGTTGGGCAGGGCAACTAATATAACCCCTCCGTCTGGGTTTATTAGGCCCCTCTTAGTCTCTCATAAGATAGAATGTAGTGGTTGTAAGGTTTCCGGCAGACCACATGATCAAGAAAACTCGACACGAACTCAAGCACATGAGTATTTACGGTGACGAACGCCCCGGCGACACAAACGCCGGAGGGAAGGAGACAAACTCGACACGAAATCGAGCACATGAGTATTTACGATGACGAACGCCCCGGCGACGAACGCCGCCCCTGGCCCTCACAACCCCACTTCCATTACTCAGTTCAACTTATATAGGAGTACAAAACACTAGTAGAAAACGGGCCATTTGTCCCGGTTCAAGAGGGCCTTTAGTCCGGGACTAAAGGGTCGGTACTAAAGGACCCACCCCCCCCCCCCTAGTCCCGATTCTTATACGAACCGGGACTAAAGGCCCTCCATGTGGCCGCCAACTGGGACTAAAGGTAATTTTACGATTTTTTTGATTTTTTTTAAATCCCGATTTTCAAATTTCTAAATTATTTTAGAGTTTAATCTCTAATCACCCCTCATCATTCCAAATCATCTAACTTCCCGGCCGGTCACCCATCCTCTCACTACTCCAACCTGAGCACGCTTAACTTCCAGGTTCTATTCCCCCTCGTTTTCAAGTCTGTTGTTTTCCTGACAATAGTAAGATATCAATCCTATTAACACTCAGGAGTTTAGCTTGAGCATGAAGCCACACATTTCACTGTTTGAGTTTGAAACCATTATTCTAAAAACAATAATTATTTAGTAACACTAATATTTCTTGAATAAGTAGTTTGACCAGATTTGACCAAAATTGAAAAAACTGAAATAATTATTTAGTAACACTAATATTCTTGAATAATTATTAAGTAACACTAATACTTCTTGAATAAGTAGTTTGACCAGATTTAACTAAAATTCAAAAAAAAACTGAAGAGCATAACTATTTTTCTTTTTAGAATTTGAGGATTCTAAAAATTTGCAAACAGGCCTAGGGCTGTCAAAATCGGATGCGGATTTTTCGTGCTGAACATTTTGACATATTATACATTTTTTCCGACATCGTATGTAAAAGTTATAGCCGTTTTACTTTTTCATAACACCTTTTTGCAAAACATGTCCAAATTTAAGTTTTTAAATTTTCCTAACTAGTAGATGTAGTAATATAACTACATCTCGAAGAATTTTATTTTTTGAAGTTTTTATCATTTTCTTTTGTTTTTTTTAAACTGAAATGGCGATACACAGGGGGTAGAGTTTGAGACACGAACCCCTTTAGTCTCGGTTTGAGACAGGAACCGGGACCGGATCTAACAGATTCCGCCGTGGCCGCGAACGGATCTTGTCTCTCAGCGACGGCCTCCACTTCCTAGCCGTGCTTCTCTCGCCCCCAGGGGTAGCGGCATCACAAGAGTGCACTGTGTTGTGTCAGGAACATATGCAGTAGTATCAACCTTCGACAGGCTTCGCAGAGACTCTAGATGTTTTCTGGGCATGCCGCGGTTATGCTGGTTGATCGGCCGGTGTGCACCATGATGCCGTCATCGCACAGATAACCACTCTCCATACTGTTCGGCATGGCCAGGTCGTCCTACTCCTCACCGGACCTATTGCAGTCCTCGTCAACACACCCTTACATCTGCCTAGCGAACAACCACACATATGTTTACCAACAATTAGGTGGAACTCAAAATGAAGGTAATAAATAGAGTGGCACGCCTCACCTCATCATGGTTTTCCTCATGGCCTTCTTCACTAAGGTCCTCATCACTTCCTGAATTAGGTGGAACATCAACTTCTTTGTCGTCGTCGTCATCATCACCAGATGATGTTGCAGAGTCTTTAATCTAGGAGTCCCTAATAAACAAAAACATACAAATCAGCAATTTAAGATAAAAACAGTTCGAAAGCCATAAACCAGACATTAAAAGTCTTTCGTGGATATACCTCTTAAAGTGAGATTTGGTTGCAAACCAATCTATGGTTGGATGGTTAGAAGAACATCGGTATCCCCGGCGCATTGCATTTTCCTGGATTTATCCTATGGTGACTTCGTCAATCTTAATATGATATGCCGGCTCAGTCTCTCGGAAGTGCTTACAGGTGTAGGGTGTGCGTGTGTGCATTCATAGAAATGAGTGTATGCGCGTATATGGAAGCGTTTACTTCTGTATTGTGTGCAAAAAAAGAGTGAGATTTGGTTGGGGGAGATGTGGGAAAAATCTGGGGAGGGGCCTCGCGATGAGACCCAGCGAGATTTTTTTTTTTTGTATATATGTGTGTCATTTTGGCCCATGGGTGGGTTAACCATGTCCTCTTTGCTTCAGCCCGTGACAGCTTTCCCCACAAAAAGCTCGGCCTGAAATTTTGATGTAAGCGCAACTAAGCCCAGCATTGCCAAAAAAACCTAAGCCGACCAAGTCGCCGCACCTGCTTCAGCCCGTGGCAGAACAGAAGCAAGCAAACTCAGGCCGCCGCCGCAGTCAGCGTCCCATCCAATCCTCCCGGAGTACAGATCGCGAGACACGACGGTGCACGCCTGGTCGCCCGACCGCCCCCTCACGGCTGCCCTCGGCGACGAACGCATCCGCCACGTCTTGGCCGTCACCGTCCAGTGCGGCGGCCTCGTCGTCCTGCAGGCAGGTAGGCCCATGTACTTCGACCCCAACTGCTTCAAGCACTACTCCCGTTACAAGGTGAACTACTTCATCTGGAGCCCATCCACCGGCCAGGTAACTGCTCTCCCGAAGAGCAAGGATGAGGCGTTCGGCATGTGGCCGCTCCTCCATGACAACATGTGTGCGAGGTGTACGTGCTAAACTCCCCGGGGCAATGGCGCCCACCTGCTGGTAGAGTCGACCGTACAACACCGCCGGGCTATGGGAAGACTCGGACAGAAGGGGCGAAGCAACCAGGTATCTGTGTTGGGCAAAAGAGGTGACCGTGTACAGTCTGAAAATGAGGTAGCAAACTTTGAAGAGAAGGAAGGAGATACAGACCAGTGTAAGAAAAAAAGAGGAGCAGGCAATGGAGAGAAGCAGGAGGACTCGGGGAAGGCAGGTGGAAAGAAAGCAACCGAGCATGGGGCTCTCGGTCAACTGGTGGATGCCGAGGAGGGCGTCCACCAGGAGCCATGACACTTATAAGCTGGAACTGTCGGGGTTTGGGGCAACCCCGGACAGTTCGTGAACTAGTGGGTTTCGTGCACATCTACAGACCCAAACTAGTTTTTATCTCTGAAACACGGCAAAGCAATGATGTAGTGAATAAGTTGAGATGGAGGCTTGGCCTCAAACACTGTATCGTGCAACCCGGCGTCGGGAAAGGCGCCGGCATTGCACTCTTCTATGATGAGTCAGTTGAAATAAAAGAGCTTGCCGTTGGTCCCCGGTACATCGATGTGTTAATCTGTCTAAGTCCCAATAGCTCACAATGGAGAGGAACTTTTGTGTATGGCGAACCAAAGGCTCATGAGAGACATCACATGTGGGAACTCCTGAGAACAATTCGTAACAACTCCTCTGAACCTTGGCTCATGATTGGTGATTTCAATGAAGCCATGTGGCAGAGCGAGCATTTCTCGAGATCACACCGGTCGGAAAGTAACATGGCAGACTTTAGGAGAGTGCTAGCGGACTGTAACCTTCATGACTTAGGCTTCAAGGGCACACCCTGGACATATGACAATAAACAGAAGGGGATTTTCAATGTAAAGGCTCGCCTCGACAGAGGGGTGGCTAGCCAAGAGTGGTGCAGACTGTTTAACAATGCTACAGTGGAACATATTGTGTCTTCGAGATCTGACCATGTACCTCTATTGCTCCGTTTCGGTTCCAGGAGAGAGTGGCGCCCAGTCAACAATAGTTTCAGATACGAACATATGTGGGAAAGAGCTGATAACCTGTCAGAAGTAGTGGCTAATGCATGGTCTGGTGGAGGGCCAGGTCATTCTCTGGAAAAAATCACTAAGAAACTACGAAGTATGCAGGGGGTGCTTAGCAAATGGGCGCAAAAGGAGTTTTGCTCTGTACAAAACAGTATAAAGTCGCTAAGAGATGCTCTCAAGGGTCTCCGTATGTTGCATCAAACTCCGGAAATCGAAGAGAAGTTGAGGCGAACAGAATCTGAATTAGATGAATGGCTCTACAGGGAGGAGATGACGTGGAGACAACGGTCTCGGATAACCTGGTTAAGGGAAGGGGATAGGACACGGAATTCTTCCACCACAAAGCAACCTGGCGCAGGAAGAAAAATAAAATAACAAAACTGAAACGTGAAGATGGAAGTTGGGCAAAGAATACAGAGGAAATACATGTGGAGATTAATAATTTCTTCCAAGGCTTATATACGCGAGATGACAAGGTCATGCCACAGGAGTTAATTGACCTTTTCCCGAAGAAGGTGGATGACAAAATGAATGAAACACTAGTCAAAGCGGTCACGGATGAGGAGATAGGTGATGCCCTTTTTCAAATTGGACCACTCAAGGCCCCGGGGCCCGATGGTTTCCCGGCTCGCTTCTTTCAGCGGAATTGGCAAACCATGAAGGAGGACATAATAGATGGAGTAAAAAAGTTTTTTGAGGATGGAGTGATGCCAGCAGGTGTGAACGATACTACAATTGTGCTCATTCCTAAAGGAAACAATCCTATTAGTATCAAGGATTACCGCCCCATAAGCCTCTGCAACGTTATATACAAGGTTATCTCAAAGGTGCTAGTAAATCGCTTACGCCCTCTACTTGATGATCTCATTTCTGAAACTCAAAGTCCTTCATCCCGGGGAGACTGATCACTGACAATGTGATCATTGCTTTTGAGTGCTTCCATAAAATCCACCACAGCAAGAACCGGAGAGATACCCATTGTGCTTACAAATTGGACTTGGCCAAAGCCTATGACAGGGTTGATTGGGATTTTCTTGAGGGTGCTCTTATACAACTGGGCTTTGATCGTAAGTGGATTAGATGGGTGATGATATGCGTGAGGTCAGTCACTTTTTCGGTTAAATGCAATGGTGTGCTGCTGGATGCATTTGTGCCCTCGAGAGGCCTGAGGCAGGGGGGTCCGTTGAGTCCATTGACACATTGACCTAGACACGGCACCGCTGGCAGACAGGCAGTTGATATGCTCCTGGGGGGTCGTCCCGCTTCGCAGTGTTGGTGATATCAGCCGCGTCCTCCTCAGAACAAATCCTCATGGTATGCCAAGAAAAATTCCTGAGGTCCACCAACTTTTCATGTACAATCCTGCTACCGGAGATGTTGAGGAGCTCCTCGCTTGTGGTGGCAGAATCACTCATGACACCATGACTCAAAGATTTGCAGCACCATATGAGGAAAGCCTTGAGTCCACTGGCTTATGTGATACTAAATCATAAGGGCGTCTTTTTAAGTACGGAACTAATAACATCAATTTTGCGACGTCCATGTATGGATAACAATGTTGCTCTGTATTTGATCTGGCCATGGCCGTAGTTTGCCCTATCTCATGTTGCACTTGTCTCAACAATTTAGTCAATTTTAAGACTTGTTATGTTCATTCCTTACACCAGTATATTTAGCTTTGGTTCAAGTCACAGCCCACCTTTTTAATACATTATATATGGATTAACCGGAAATTGGTAATGGCTTTGGATTAACTTTTTTGTATGTGAAGCTCAGACTTCTGTACTCTTATAGGTATCTGCACTTTTCAGTGGTGATCATTGCTAACCAAGTCTGCGATCTGATAGCTTTGCTCGTAGGTTCATAAGTTGGCAGTGTGTTCATGAAAATCCGAGTTTCTCTATTACGAAATACTCCCTCGGTTCTAAAATAAGTGTCTCAACTTTGTACAGTTATTTTGGGACGAAGGGAGCAGTAAATTTCTTGCTGAGTTTGCTCTCGAAGTAGTCATCATGCTGAGTTTTGGTAAAAAAAAATTATGAAATGTGGAGGTGCATATTTGTCAGCAACATGTGGTTCCTTCACTACTGTCTTCTATCTAACTGTAATAACGAAGTCATTTGAATGCAACCTTTAGCTAGTGACAAGACTAGTATCAATGGAATCACCACCGGCTGTGCTCTAGCGACTAAAGAAGATTAGGGTTGCTTGCCTCCTACAGGCACCCGCCGCAGGCCTGCCTCATCTCCTGTGGCCTTAGGGCATGGAGGCACGGTGGATCTCGGCCCTCACCGGTGGGAGGGCGCCAGTTCTGTTTTTAGGTGTCTTTCTGTGTCCGTTTACGGTTTGTATCCTATTAAGGAAGGCAAGGCGGTGGTGGCCCCTTGTTGATGGAATAATGTTCTTACCGCCTATCCCCGTTCCGGTGGTATGTCTAGCCTCGTCGGAGGGCGTGTGGAAGAGTCTCTGGCGGATCTCGTGGGATTCAGTCGTGGATCCGCTTGGATCCGGTCTTCGTTCATTTGTGTCTGCGGGCTGGATCCTTCCGATATACACTTCTCTTCATTGGCGGCGATTGTTGTTCTAGTGCGCTGGTCCTATGGGGCCTTAGCATGACAACTTTCCGACTATCTACTACAACAAGGTTTGTCCGGCACCAATGAAGGAGGGCGGTGACCGCGGTGAGCCTTCGGCTCACTCTAGTGATTGTATTCGTCTCTAGGTGGTCTATGAGTTTGAATGTATTTTTTACTACTGGTGTTCTTTGTATTACCTTGACAGTTGATGAAGTTTTCTCGCAAAAAAAAAGAAAAAAGATGGAATCGCCATGCATGGGAAGGAAGGAAGGATGATGCTTGCTTTTTCTCACACTTGCTAAAACTGATGCCTCTTTCCTCCTAGTTCTGGGATATCTGTGTGAACAACATAAATATTAATGCTTACACTAACTGTGTTACCACGCACTGTCCATGGTTGCTTTGAGATTCCTACTACTTTTTGGTCGTTGTCAAAATTTATCTCATTTAAATATGTTTCATTCGGTTTGTTCTTATTTAAACGTGTATCGTCATGTTTCATTGTGTACCAACAAAAAAGAATGCACTTATTTTGGACTGGATTTGCCAACACACGATCTTTCCCTAATAATAAAGCATTGACTGTTTTTGGTCGTCCATCATTTAAATTACCCCCAAAACTGCCGTAAATTACCCACCATGCCACCCATAAGCAAAGAAAATGATTCAAATTTTTTTTTTCTGTCAAAGTCGCAGTTCGGTTCGGTTCTTAAAGGGCGAGACCCTAAAGGAATCACGACGGCGTGCGAGATTTATTGGCTGGAGAGCCAGGTTCGATCCCTGGTTGATGCACTTTTTCTTCCCTCTTTTCTCTCTTTATGCAGCAAAGCTCTCCTCTTCCCCAGCACGGGTCCATGGGCCGGCCCATCTTTTATTATTTAATTTGTTTTATTTCTTTAAATTAATTCTGGATTTTTCAAAATTCTAAATTTAAAAAGTTGTGAGTTTTGGAAAAAATGTTCAGGAATTCAAAAAAAAAGGTTCAGGAAATCTTGAAATGTTCACGGATTCGAAAAATGTTGATGATTTCAAAAAACTGTTTGAATATTATAAAAAATCATGATTTTTTAAAATATATTAAGAAAATATAAAACATTCACGATTTTGAAAATGGTCATTTATTCAAAACATGTTCGTGAATTGGAAGAAAATGTCTATGGAATTTTAAAAAATGTTCACAAAAAAACCGTGAATTTCAAAATTTGTTCCTCAATTTTAAAAAAATTCATCGATTCAAAAAATGTTCGCTGAGTAAAAACCTGTCCATGCATTTCACAAAAAAGATAAGTGGACATCAATCGATAAAATTTGATCAGATGGACACAACCATCATTAAAGAGGATGGGAAAAAAGAAAAGTCACAACAATGTGGGCCACTATGTTAGAATAGAATAATAGCGGACACTCATATGTCGGGGTATTAAGTCATACTTATTTGGCTAGGGCGTAATACTTTTGCCTACTGTTGCAACGCACGGGCATATTTGCTAGTGACACACGATGAAGCATTAAGATATACTTTGGAACGAGAAGAAAATATCAAATGTAACGCTTTGAAGAAGACAAATTCAGAAAAATAATGTCAAAAAAGTAACACAAATCTTAGAGTAAGCACGAATGGTGGGCCCATGAACGGGATATCCGAATTGTTTTCCTCAGCTAGTGACCCTTGTCTTGTTAAATTTAAGAAACTATGATTTTAATTGCCCATATATGTTGTTTTAGTACTAGACACATATCATTAATCCCCAATTAGAATACATGTACAAACACACACGGTAACAATTAGAGAAACTAAGAATTAACAAATGTCCTCAAAACTATGCAGAGAGGATCCCAAGACATGGAAAAATAGAAGGTCCATAAGAATCACTGCACACAACAAAACTAACAATTGCATCCAATATATGTTGGATATAGGATTGTGTGCTCTTGAGGGGTGATACTGGTACACCCCCTTAACTTTTCTAAAGTTATTTGAAAAAAGAAGCTAATTGACACTAGTTTGAGTATCTGTTGTCTAATTAAAGTATTAAACGAACCTTTTGTTTTTTAGGGGAGTATTAGATGTACTTGAAAGCACGCCGACGATGATCCTAATCCATTTTTTGAATGTTGGTAGTTGCTCTATCAAATTCATTGATCTGCCGGGACAAGTGGACTACAAGAAAGGCCCGAGCAGGCGAATCACCAATCAAGGAAGATAGCCTTCACCTCAAGGGGTTTCTCTTAGTGGGCCGACCTAATTAATCTAACTGTGTTGGAAATGTTTTATGGACCCGTACAAATAGGTTTTAGAGCCTTTCACACGGGGTTTTCCTTTTGTTTTTGTGTGCTTTCTTTTTTCTTCCATTTTCACTGGTTTTCTTTTTATTATCTATTTACTTATTTTTCCAATACACGTCAACTTTTGTCAAACATTTGAAGTATATAGGTTGAATATTTTCACATATATGTTGCACATTTTTTAAATGCATGTGAAACATTTTTCAGAATACATGTTGTAGCACACCAGACATATTTTATATGCTCCGTGAACATTTTTGTACATGTATGGCAGTGGTCATGGAAGACTTGTTGTTTACTTATATGTGTTGAGTACATTGATGGAAAAAGAAAGTAATATCAATGAAAATTGGGATCAAGAAGCTGCACATTTTTTTGTGAGATTTGTGTTGTGGAGGTGGAAGCTATAACGAGACCCACTGTTTATTTGGACAAAAATGGGTACAAGAACTTGAGGATGAAGTTTTAAAAAAAGATCATACATAAAAAAATAAGTCGGAAACAAATGAGATGCCATGAAAACTTTGTCCCTAACATGGAAGCATTTCAAAGGTAGAGTAACTGGACTTGGTTGGGACGATGAGAAGAAAACGGTTACAACCTATGATAAGTTGTGGAAAGAAGCCATACAGGTAGAATTTCCATCCTGTGTTCTATTATTCTTGGCACTATAACTTTGGACTGACTTCAAGTATTCTTTTGCATAGGGAAACAAAGTGTGTACTAGTTTTTGTGAGGAACCTCCGCCATATCTGAAGGAACTTAGATTATGTTTGCTAATGTGCATGTTGATGGTAAGAGTTCTTTTGTGCTGGGGATTGATGAAGAAATTGAGGAAGATGGGGAAGATGATGAAGTTGAGGAGGTAGTTGCTATACCCTGGCCCAAGGTGTGCGGGGATGGAAAGTGTCCACTTGGTGTTGGCCCTAGCCCTAAGATGAAACATTCTTGTGTGCAAAAAGTGATCAAGTGTATGACTGATCATTACAGTACTGACAAGTCATCGGTTATATTTTTTGTTGCCAACATGGCATATGAAATTAAGGCACATGAAGGGAGTGAAGAGTACTACATGGCCAGTAAATTGTTTGGTAAAGTTTAAAATCGTGTTTTCAATACTATGAAGTCATGCGAGGGGCTTTTCATGTGGCTAAGAAGGATGTATTAAGATAGGGAGGAACTAGAATGACTATCTTCCTACCATGTATATATCCACACAACTTGATGTTATTTCCCTTTAGCATGAAACCGTTATCATTGGTTTGTATTTTGTGTAACTTCTATCAGAATGAGTTGGCATGTATATTGTTGACTATCAAGTCTTTGTTGCATGTGTTGGTTGTCAAGTCTTGTTTCATATGTGTTCGCTGTAAAGTCTTATTTATCTATATGGTTGACTATGAAGTCTTGGTTGTATGTGTTGGTTGTCAAGTCTTGTTTCATATGTGTTGTCTATCAAATCTTTTTATCTATATTGTAATGCATTATTACATATGTGTTATTGTCAAGTATTAATCGTGTGTTGTTATTTTTAGATGAGCACCAATGAGAGTGCAAGTGATGATGAAATTTGTGAGAAGCAAGCGATGATGAAACAAATGAAGATGAGCTAGTTCTGATGGTTGGGGGGTACTATGTCATGAACCACTCTAACAAGTATTTGAAAAAGAAGTGAAGACGACGACGAGGAGGATTATGCACATGGCAACAATGGGTTGTTGACAACCTGAGTGATGAGAAAGATTGTTACATGATGTTCAAAATGTATCTGCATCGTTTTCATGCACCACATCGAACACTAGTTGACGTCTACAACTTGAAGTCGACATGGGAAATGGGTTCTGTAGAGGCTCATGTTATGTTCTTGTGGATGGTTGAAGGCCCTCAACTAGTGAGTCAAGCTGAGCACCGCTTCAATAGGTCCACTAAAACTATTCACCTTAAGCTTGAAGAGTTATTGCATTGTTTGGTCTTTTTAGTTACGGATAATATCAAACAAAGAGATCCATAGTTCTCAACTATATATGCATGAAAGGCTTCCTGACACCATATTCTGGACTCATTTTAACAATTGCATTGGTGCAATTGATGGGATACACGTATGTGTTGTGGTGCTAGAGATTGACGTTGCTAACCATGTTGGCCAGTATGGATATCCGACTCCAAATGTGATGGTAGTGTGTAACTTTGACATGAAATTCACATCAATAGTCGTTTGATGGCCGAGCGTATGACACAAGGATTTTCAAAGATACATTGAAAAAGTATGAGGAATATTTCCACATCCACCTACAGGTTAGCTTTTGCACTTTTCTTTCCAAAAATAATACTATCTTGTTTTCCATCTAACAAATTTATTTGAAGGGTCAACATGTTATTTGAGCTAATATACAACATAACGATGTAAATCAATAACATCTTCAGCATACATGGGCATTTCAGACTTTCGTTGTCAGCTACATGCTCGGTTATCCCAGAAGGAGTATCTTCTAATAAATATGACACAACAACATAAGATCTTCATTCTAAAAGGGAAGACTAGAATGTTGCCTACGCATTTGTCTGGGCCACTGTGCTTGTATATTTGAATATAAAATTTTGTTCAGAGTTGTAAAATTGAAAATAATCACAACATAACATGATTAGAGAAATACCATGGATAAAATACTAATATTTGCTCTTACATTTTTTTGAGACATATATTCTCTCTTACATTTCTCAAAGAAACATTATTCAACACTTGATGGGCTGAAAGCCAATTTATAGCCCGTTAGTCCGGTCGGGAGCTCAACATTTTAGACGGGCTGTGATCAGGCAGCGCAAACCGGCGTATAGGTGACCTATATTAGGCCAGCGAACCGACCTATAGGTAGCTACGGACCGCGCGCACACTATAAAACCATCCCATATTCCCATGCATGGATTGATTGATCATCGTTCACATCGCAACCGCAATGCCGTCGTTACCGCCGCAACTGCCGGTGGTGGCGGCACCACGAAGACGTCGACCCAAGAAAGAAACACGGACGGTCCACGTGTCGGTGTTCAATTACACGCCGGAGAGGGACTGGGCGGATCTGCACCCGGACCTAATCTCCCGTGTCTTCCACAAGCTGAACCTGGTCGAGCTCCTGGCTGGTGGAGTGGCCCGCGTGTGCAGCTCCTGGCGGCGGGCAGCCCGGGAAGACCCGGAGCTGTGGCGTCGCATGCGCATCAACCTGCACCGCGGGCTGTGGTTCCGCTACGACCTCAAGTTCGTCCTCGTAGCCATGGTGCGGGACGCCGCCCTGCGGTTCAGCAAGGGCCAGTGCAAAACCTTCTGTTGATGAGACTGATCTCGAAGAGCATGAGAAGATCCTAGACATCAAGAGCATGCGCAGGTACTTAAGCTAATGAAAGGGTGTATATATGTCAACAATGTTTCGATGCCCCCTCTCGAATGCATGCAAACTCGCTCAACAATACATGGCTGATTTCTCTCTTTATCTTCTGTTTCCGTTTGTTTGAAACAAGATTAAGTGCTTGTCAATTTGCTAATTATTTTGTTTCTTTTTTCTTTATCGGGATTACTAAATCTCAGTCGATTCTGTGTCCGTGAGATCTTACGTGGAGATCCGTGTAAAATTTTCTTTTAATTTTTTTTCTTTCTTTTATATGTTGTGTCACTTGACTGAGCAATGGTTTAAGTCTCAGTCGACTGAGATCTAGCCACACCCTTTTTTTATCCTATGACTGAAACATTGGGTACGAAAGTGCTCATCACCGTTAGATGAAGTGCACAAATTCTAAAGCAGCGATGAGCACCACATCAGCCAGATAAATCGTTCGGTTTCAGCTGGGTTTGACACGAAAGATTTTTCCTGCCTCCTCGCGTCTTATCCAGTGCACCGACCACACACTGCCCCTTCCTCTCTCTCCTCATGCATTCAACACTTTTTCTCACTGGTGATTTCTTTGTCGGAGCTGCGGCAACTTCCACGGGAACTGCCGATTCATGGTGGTGGCTTGGCGGGCACGAGTCAGCACGCGGCGGTGGTCGCGGCAGCAGGGAGGCGCTTATTGAGTTCATGCACCAGCCAGTTGCTTCAAAAGTTAGAATTGATGGAGAGAGGTGGACAATATATTTCAACACTCCCCTCGCGTCTGAACTTTATTTAGTTCTTAGACATGGGATCGATGTAGACCGTAGAATCTTTTTTTTTAATACTGCGTTGGCAGGATCTTTAACTCGAGATATGTTGGTTCGGATACCATATTAAATTCATGCACCACCCAATTGCTCCAAAAGTCCGAACTGATGAAGAGGAGTGGGCAATTTATTTCAACAGCGCTGTCGCGGTCTGGACGCCGCTGCGCTCCTCGGTTGCGACGGCTCGGCTCGTGCTCGTAGGGACTACGTCGAGGGTGGAGGCGCGAGTGGCTTGTGGTGTGTTCCTCCTATGCGTGTGGTGTGCGACGACAGAGGTGGTGACTTGTTTGTGTTCCTGTTGGAGGACCGCCGGCCGCGACGGACACGGAGCTCGTCCCCTGCGACCCCGTTCCTGTACAGGTTGGCCGGCGCGACGACGCCATGAGCTGCTCGGCCTACGTGCAAGAGATGCTCACTAGCGACTAGCTCCATGAGCAGCAGTAGCACAGGTGGCTGTGCAGCATGTACGAGGTTGTTGTGACAAAGATCTGCACGCCGTCATCAGGCTCGACGGGAAGCACCAGCCCGGCCGCTATGTGCGCTACGATCTGTGTCGCCTGGGACGAGGAGATGCAGGATGTCGCCGGGCTCGATGGGAATCACCAGCGTGTATTGTTCCTCTCTCGGCCAGAGGTAATCGCCGTTGCCCCATCCACCCTCCCCTTTTCTCTGTCGGCACCACATTGGCAATTTCCCTTGCTGACATCCATTGAGAATCATAGAAGGTTGCAGGAACCCACGATGCATGTTCGTACAACCACACCGGCGAGCTACATCATATGAGCACGCCATACATGCATGGCAATTTCAGGAACTTGATGCATTTTCCTGAATGTGTGCATCTTCTAAATATACATGCACGGCAATTTTGTTGGCACTACCCGACATTTTTTCCACCACTACCGGTATCACCCGCTATACCGACGGGCGGCGTCGGCATAGGCCCGTCGGCGTTGAATTCACCGGAGTCCCCTTGTGTAGGAGATATGTCCTAGAGGCAGTAATAACAGTTATTTTGTATCTCCCAAGTTTGTAATGAATGTTTATGATCCATGCTATAACTGCAATGATTCTCGAGTCTACAATATCCACGAGGCTCGGAGGGAACTCATATGCACGTGCGGTGTAATAAACGGTAAAATCTATTCCTAGTCTTGCCTCTAAGACTAGCTCAAGTATTGCATGATGATCCTGTTTTTCTGATCATGGGCATGACTATGCCGGCAATTTTGAGGGCACAATGTTGGTAGAACGCTTGTGTTGAATCAATCCGGATTGATGTTATGCTATGAGATACCTTCGTCACAAGTTTATGGTTAATATCATTGAGATAGTTAATGTTTGCATAATTCCTTAGACCATGAGAGTATCAAGTTCCTTCGTGCTTGCTTCATGAACTTTGAGGTTTGTTAAACGTCATCCGTAACTGGGTGGCTATTACGGCAGCTTACGGGTTCACGGAAAAGTATAGGAAGTAACAAGATAGCTCAAGATTGAGATTTGCTCCTCCGACGATGGAGAGATATACTCGGTCCCTCTCGGTGTAACGGTATCCATCATCGTCTGGCCAGACACATTGTGATTTGATCACTGGGATGCTGGAACACGGAAACGAGAAAAGAGAACAAAACCGGTAACGAGGTAACTTGCATGCTGGACAAATTGTTGATCCACAGGAATGCAATAAATATCACCTCGGGTGTTTGTGACATATCGTGAAGCAAAAGGAATAGCTCACTGCAACTGGAGGTTCACTCAAATATTTATTCATGTGGGTATAAGGGTCAATATGGGTGTCCACGGCTCCGATATTGATCATTGATCGGAAGGGGTTCCGGGTCATGTCTATACTTCACCGAACCTATAGGGTCACACGCTTAAGGGTCATCTATCTGCTGAATACTAGACGGGGAGTTTGAGAGAAAATCACCGAAAAAAGTTTCAGACACCGGAATCGTACCGCAGAGAGAGGTCATCGGATAAGTTTCGATGATACCGAAAAGTTGTTTCGGGATATACCATGAAGTCAAATTGGTTTTGGCACATGCCTGATAATTCTGGAGGGTGCCAGAATCATTCTGGAAGCTTTTTGGAATTTTCTGACATAAAAACCGGAAATGTTCCAGAGCTGCCGGAGCCACTTCAGATGCGTTTCGCACATGAAAATCACTAAAACCGGAACTGTTTCGGGGCGCGTTGAAAATCATTTTAGTGGGTACTGGAAATGTTCTTAGCCCACATAAATATTTTCAGTTCGATCAGACGCTGAAAAATGTCGTCGTGAATAGTAAAAGTGCTTTTTGGGATATTTATGTAGAGCCACCTTTTTAGACTTGGTCAAAGTTCTAGACGGTAGTGGCTTACAAGGGAAGGAACCCCATTTTGGGGGGGCCCCTAGGGGTGGCCGGCCATGGGTGGTGGAGCTCCTTGGAGCTCCACATGGCATCCCATTTTACCTTAACACCCTCATGTGTGACTTAATGCATGGGGTTTTTTGGTAAAAATATGGAGGCACACTACCCCTTGGCTTTCCTATAAATAGAGGAGGTGAGGGCTGCCATCTCTTCATCCCTTGCTCTCATACACATGCCATGCATTATCTGGCTTCTTCTCTCCCTCCCACGAAAAGAGTTTCGTAGAGCCGTAAGGCTGCCTGGTTCCGGCAGGAACTAGTTCTAGACGGCGAAGCCCTGCCGGATAGCTGACACCGTATGTGTGCAACCCCGTAGAGAGATTGTGTTTTCGATCTTTTGCCCAAGGGGCTGTTCGAGTGTCCTCCCGAAGGGCTGTCCGAGTCTCCGTCCAAGTTTCGAGGGTCCTCCCGAAGGGCTGTCCGCGACATCGTCCGGGGGACTGTCCGACCGCCTCCCGAAGGGCTGTCCGGAGAGGGAGTACATCCTCGCGGTTGGGAGGTTGTAAATCCTAGCTGCGGGGATCTGCACCGACTCTTCTTCCGCTGCGCTTCGAGTCGGTACGGATCAGATCAAACCTTGTATGCAGTCTCCATAGTGATCCTGGGCGTGCTCGCTATATCGAAAAATTTCGTTTTCCGTTGCGTTCCCCAACACCTTGTCAGACCGTCAACATAGAAAAGCAATCGGTATAGGGGCATATGTCAACGGCTTTCTGGCCGTCGGCAAAAAAAGACGAGATGGCAGCTGACGGCGCCGTCGCCAAGTCCACCCAATCAGTAGGTGACACATGGCGCTTGTATGCCGACAGCCATACAGATGCCACGTGTCCACCCGTGGTTCTTCACTGACCCACAGGTATGCCGACGGCCATAGATTGGAAGCTATGCCGACGGCCTGGCCGTCAGCATATCCTTGCCATGCGCAGGGAACTTGGGATTTGTTTTGATGTTTCTATACATAACGCATAGGAATTTTTGAAGTCACTACCTGACACTCCTGTATGCTTTTCCAGTGCACTACACGGCAACTCAGTGTGTTTTGTTGCATCATTCTTGAATGTGTGCCATCTTTCCATGGTAATTTATTGAGGCATATTTGATTGTACAACGAAAAATGATGGTTGAGGTCAGAAATCTTGCTTCCATGGCAAGAAAATTGTTGAGATGGCAACTTAAACCTGGCTAGTTTTCTCACTTACATTGCAAATTTATCATACAATCATGGCAAAAGAAAATTAAATAACGTGGGAAATTTAATATGATTTTTTGCCAGGCCAATTTGATCGTCATAACAAATTTAAATTGATGGACTTCTTTTACTTTGTAGCATGTCAAATTTACCTACATTGACATTCAATTTTTTTCCTATCTACTTTGCCATGTCAAATTTTACTTTATTTTGCCATGGAAACATTTAACCTTCATTGCCATGGTAAATTTGCTTTTAACATGAATGGCAATTTTTACTCTAATCGCTCATGGCAATTATACCTTTTTTGGCCATTGCAAATTTCCTTTCTTATTGTCATGGCAAATTTAAGCAAGTGTAAAATCATTAGGTATATTGTGCATAGCATGCGGCAAAAAAAGTTATGCATGGCAAAATTCTTCAGTTTTATTGCCATGTCAAATATATTTTCTTTTGCCATGTCAATTTAATAGCTCATGGCAAAAAAAATTTGCTTTTCATGGGACCATAGTAAATTTGACATGGCAATTTTTACTATCAAGTACATTGAGCATGGAAAATGAACAAAAAACAAAGTCTACAATTATTGAGTACATTGAGCATACCATGAGGTACGAAAAAGTTAGGCATGGAAGATTCTTCATTTTATTGTCATGGCAAATGTATTTTTTCCCCGTGTTATTTTAATAGCTCATGGCAATTTTTTAGCTTTTCATGAGACCATAGTAAATTTTACATGCCAATTGTTACTTTCTAGTACATTGAGCATGGCAAATAAAGAAGAAACAAAGTTTACAATCATTGAGTACATTGAGCATACCATGAGGCAAAAACATTGTGTGGATCTTGTCATATGCCAATTTTTTTTGTAAAAAGCATGTCATATACATCATAGCAAATTTTGAAACACACTTTTGGAATAGTCACAAAAAAATGTATGAACTTTTGATCTTCAAACATGTTACCTTTTTAAGAACATGGAAATTTTACTCTTTTTAGCATGGTAAAATTACTTTTATTGCCATGGCATTTTTACTTCATTTTTGCGATGTCAATTTTTTAGTTTTCTATTTTGGCCATGGCCAACTTACCTTTTTATTGCCACGGATAATTTACCTTTATCGCCATGGCAATTTTAATTTCACATACATTTGTGGAGCATGGCAAGTTTACTTTTATTTTTGCCATTGCAAAAATACTTTACATCCATGGCAAAACAAACTCTTTTCCGACCATTGATGTGATTTTTTTCTTGTACAAACTTTGGCACATTTTACTTTACAAAACGTGGCAATTACTACTAACAATATATTGGTGCACTTTTTGTTTGTGTTCCACATGGCGGCAATGTTTCATCCACACTCTACGTACATTTCTTACCACCATGTACACTCTACATTTCTACAAGTTTTTTGTCTCTGTACATTTTCTAGCTGGCAATTTAGAATATGCTAGTTTTCTGGAAATGTACTAAACCTTTTGGAAAATGTTTTGTATATAAGTTGGCCATTGATTTTTTTTGGGTACAATTCATGGTATTGTGTACGGTCCATGTCATTTTGTGAATTTTCTGTATTATATATTTAATAGTTTTGCAGTGTTCATTTTTTTGGTGCTAAATGTATTTTGGTTGGGCTAGGAGGCCAGCTAAAGTTCTGCCTTGGCTAGGGTTTGGGAGGGGGATCCGTTGGCCCCGAACAAAAGCGTTCGGGAGAGGGATCCTTCCCGGAGAACCTTTTTGCTCAATCTGGGAAGGGCTCCTGCCGCATATTCATCCAATATCAGCTTCCTATTCCTAGAAAGGCTTGTTGGGTTTGCTCAGCCAGAATTTTTTGCATAGAACAAAAGGATGTGCTCAATTTGCATGGTAAATAGTGTGAAGTGCCAAATCTTGACTTGTTATTTTTTACGGCAAAACCAACCAAGGGAACTTACCCGTGCCTAACTATTTAGAGCATGGCCAATGCTTTACCGTGCACAGCTGCCGGCTAGATGAAAGAATTGTTCCCCATGACATCTAAGACGATCAGGTCAACTCAATACCCAGATCATGCTTGAAAAATTAAGTACATCAATGGTATTATGGTAGAGTGTAACTTGTACATCCGAGTAACCACATTGACTCTAAGATGAAAAGATGGGTAACTACATTAGTCCCATGGGAGCAACAACAAGGATTCCATGGTGACAACTCTAACATGAAATTTTGGGTAACTACATTAGTCACATGGGAGTAACAACAACAATTACATGGTGACAACTCTATCACGAAAAGTTGGGTAACTATATCTCGTGGGAGTAACCACATCAATTCCATGGTGACATCTCTAACATGAAAAGTTGGGTAATCTACATTAGTCTCGTGGGAGTAACCACATTGATTCCATGGTGACAACTCTTAACATGAAAAGTTGGGTAACTACATAAGTCCCATGGGATTAACCTTATTTTTCCGAAAAAAGCGGTTTTTATTCCATACATGCTATATTGCACTGGCATAGCATGCCGGAAGCAAGGTCTCGAAGGTGGTCCAGATGGATTTGTGGAGAGCGGAAGGACATAGCCGATATGCATATCGGGGTACGTGGCGTAACCACCACACCGAGGTGTGCATGATAGGAAGGCCCCATCACCATTGCTAGGCAATCAAGAGGCTGGCGCCGCTGGCCGCAAGGGGAGGAGATGTGGGGAAGGAAGTTGAGGTGGAGACATGTTGATCCTCCCACGTCGCCTCGCTCAGGAGGAAAGCCTAACCTTTTTATAAGAGGATTAGGAGGTAGAGAATTGGTGGAATCGTTGTTGTATTACTGAGCCCCATGGGCGAGAATATATTGTGTACATGTCTTCGAGGACAATAAGTCCTCGTAGAGATAAGGTACCAGAGAGATATGAATCCTATACTACCAAATACACATATGCCAAAATATACTCCAACCCCCCCCCCCTTAGTCACAACGGGAGCGACACAAACAGTTAGACTGGAGAAGACACCGAAGGCTGTAAGCCGACTGGGTGACATCCCCACACAGTTAGAATGGCTGATCTCACAGACCCTTTGGCTTGAGTGAAAAGCGCAGAGGTTGCTCAAGCAAGGTGGTAGCCGAGAACATGGGGCGGCGGGGCCATGGCCGAGGTAGCCGTGCGAGGGCCACCGTGGTTGATGTCGAGTCAGGGTTGCTAGTGTTGAGGAAGAAAAAGGCACATGTGGAGCCGTGGGCACAAGGAAGCACAGTGTAGTCAGGGACGTAGTGGTGTGCCAGGAAGAAAACGGTGACACAATTGAGGCAGACGTCAAGGAGAATGTTGATGCCGAAGACAATGTTGTCACCCCTATTGATAACCATTTTAGCCACTACCGTCAAAACAAACCCTAACCCTAGTTTGAGGAAGGCCGTTGTAGACGAGGTGCCACACCAGTTTTTCCAAGCCCGGGGAAACGCCGGGGACGAAGGAACGCGTCGGTATTGCCAACACCGGGCATGCATAGATGCGGACCAACACGAACTGTATGCCATGTCGGAGGGACTAGCAGAAGAGACCTCCGAACAGTTGCGACGCAAAACTACATGGGGTAGAAGGTGCCGATGTTGCACATGGTTGCTAGAGTACACACGAGTTTGTGCAGGGATACTGACCCATGGACAGGCATGACACGAACCAAGCACTAATAGCAACCGGGTGCACCTAGTGCCATTGGCCTGCACGGTGCCATGTGAGATGCATGAGCGACCATGTTCCGTCCGTAGGGCCTGTTGTTGCCGGCCCTAGACTACCCCTAGGCTGCTGACTCTCTCTCACGTTCTCTCTTTGCTGCAGGGAGGTAGACGATGAAAGAACTGAAGACACTTTGAGTTTTTCTGGCGACCAACGCCCAGCCGCACCAAGGCTGTACTTTCTTTCAGCACAAACTGAGGCAACAAAGCATTTTCTCTACCCCTTCTTACCCTGAAAAGGCAGGGACACAGGCACACGCACGCACGACGCAACGCCTCCCCGCATGGCTCGCGATCCACTTCCCTGGCGACACCCACGACGCGCTCCAACGCGGACGACTCGGGCCTGCTCAGCAGAACGCCAGCTGCAGCTACTACCTAAAGCACCAACGGCCTCGGATTCTAACGTGACACACACGCGCCGGCACCGCGACACAAACGCAAACACACACACCACGGACATGGCACACCCACCACGGGTTATTCCTAACAGGGCCCACTGCCGCGCCGGACAAGGGCCATTGGTCACGCAAACAGCGGGCCAGCGCAAGAGAACGCGAGCGGCCACCGCACTAGCACTAGCGAGACGCGTCGTTGGCGATTCAAACCGATTGTAGATCGGTAA
The DNA here is from genome assembly GCF_002575655.3 of Aegilops tauschii subsp. strangulata. Taxonomy (NCBI): domain Eukaryota; kingdom Viridiplantae; phylum Streptophyta; class Magnoliopsida; order Poales; family Poaceae; genus Aegilops; species Aegilops tauschii. The sequence continues at coordinate 29,604,262 of NC_053040.3, read as the reverse complement.
AAACCAAGAAAAGAAACACCCATAAATGATCAGCGAGAGATAAAAATCCTGATCAGTAACTCGAGAAAGAAAAACTTTCTAGGGCAGCCGATCAACACGATCAGCAGACAAACCCTAGCTGCTGGTTCCGCAGCCCCCGATGGACATCATGGACATCAACTTCCCTGTGGAGCTAGGTCAGAAACTTGTGGCAGATGCCATGTAAAAGGATTAGAAGATAGAGAATGTATTGTCAGCCTCGTAGACGAGTATATATTGTGTACATGCCTTTGAGGACAAGAAGTCTTCGTAGAGATAAGATAGAAAAGAGATATGAATCCTATACTACCAGATACACATATACCATATAAAACTTTTCGCATCCGCCTATAGCAGCAATGCTGATTCATTCTTGAAGATACGGGGAGTTCAATGGAAAATAATGCCGTTCTTGAGAGAGAGAGATAAAAATGCAGACTTACTATTACTTTAGGCTTGAATAAGTCCCGACTTATATCCCGTTTGATGAGCTTGTTATACTGGATGAACTAAGAGAACATGTAGACAGTTAGGGTTTGGAATTCCTCACTATATATGTTTTTCTATATAATACACAACGATCTGAGTACAAATAGAGGGAGCTACCACTACTCCCGTGAGTCTAGGCACACAGGCCTATTGACTAAGAGCGAGGATCAAGATCCTGGAGAGGAGGGGATCGTTACAAGAACCAGGCACGCAGACCTTGAATGTGACAATACATGTACACAATACAACATATGTTACCAACCCCCCATAGTCGGAACTCCACTTGGATGGATGTTCAAGCTGGAACGAAACTACTGGAAGATCGCTTAGGAAGCCCTTTGGTGAACACACCTGCAGACTGTGAAGAAGATGGAACATGGAGAACGCGAGCCTCTCCAAGAGCCACTCCGTTGCGGACAAAGTGTAGGTCAAGCTCGACGTGCTTTGTGAGTTGGTGCTAGACGGGGTTGGAGGAGAGATATGTCACGCTTATGCTATCACAGTAGACAACAGTGGCACTGGAAGGAGGTCGATGCAATTACTGTAGCAGTTGGCACAGCTAACATGATTCAGCGACGCAGTTCGCAACAACCTTGTAGTCCGCCTCGGCACTTGATCGAGGGACGGTGTTTTGGCCTTTACACTAGTAGAAAAGAGGGCTTTGGTTCAGGCCGGGTCGGCCCATTAGTCCCGGTTCAGTCCAGAACCGGGACCCATGGGGGCACTGGTCCCGGTTCGTGAGGCCAGGGGCCTGCCGGGCCTCGTGGGGGCATTGGTCCCGGTTCGTCTGGCCCCTTTAGTCCCGGTTGGTGGGACGAACCGGGACCAATGGGCCTCGCTCCTGGCCCACCACCATTGGTCCCGGTTGGTGGCTTGAACCGGGACCACAGGCTGCCCTTTAGTCCCGGTTCATACCACGAACCGGGACCAATGAGGTGCCTATATATACTCCTCGCCCGCGAGCAGAGCACTCCAGTGCTCTGTTTTTCTCTGGCCGGCGAGGGGAGGGCTTTGTGGTGCTCTACCTCACCTCCTATGCACATGAGGTGTTCAATGAAATGCCCGAGCCACACTAGTTAAGCTTTCTCGTCTCGAAGCTCGACCCCAAAGCTCCATTTTCCTCGAGATTTGTCGAGGTTTAGCGGCCCGTCACGTCCCATTCCCGTCTTCACCGCCGTCGATCGCCTGCGCCGATCTCGTCGCCGGCACCACCGTGGTGAGCCTCTTGTTCTTATCTTCTTTCTGAAAGAAAAAAAATTCTTACTTTAGATAGATACTTGTCTAATTTTCTTACTATTTTATTGCTTGTTACTATATAGTGTGATGGTTTTGGTATCCGCCCCCGTCGGCCCTCGTCCTGTCTATGATTCAGATGTGGTATATATTATCTTTATAACTATTGGTTCATTTATTATTTATGAAAATTATACCGACCAACGTGACATAGATTTTATTTATGTAGGAGGTATGTGAACCGGAAATTCCAACCGACCCTATTGTCGAGAGGTTAAATTTAGTTGAAGAAGAAAACAATTTCTTGAAGAAAAAAATTAAAAAAATTGAGGAGGAGAAGATGATATTGGAGTAGCATGTTGCGGATGTCGTCGATGATCACAAGATCAAGATGGATGCAATGCGCTTGATGATTAGAAAGATTAGAAAATATGCCATTCATAACGAGGCTTGGTATCATTATGCCGTTGGATCAATTGTTACCTTGTTGCGATTATGATCGCATTTGTTTTCGCACTGAAATGTTTTACATAGTTTCAATGTATGGTTTAATTAATTAGATGCTCTGGAGAGCTATATGTTGTTAGATGAGAACTATGTATGTACTTTGGTTTTAATGTGATGATGAACTTCTATTAATTTGGTCACTTCATTATCTATTCATGATGTTCTGTAATGGTTTTTGACACACTTAATTATATATAATGCACACAGATGAACCGGCAATGGATGTACGGTGACAGACACACCTCCGAGTACATTAAGGGCGTGCATGATTTTCTCGAAGTGGCTGAGGCAAACAAGCAGAATGGTTTTATGTGTTGTCCATGCCCTAAATGTGGGAATATGAAGTCTTACTCTGACCGGAAAATCCTTCACACCCACCTGCTTTACAAGGGTTTCATGCCACACTACAATGTTTGGACGAGGCACGGAGAAATAGGGGTTATGATGGAAGACGGCGAAGAAGAAGAGTACGATGACAACTATGTGCCCCCTGAATACGGTGATGCTGCAACGGGGGAAGCTGCTGAAGATCAAGAGGAACCAGACGATGTGCCCAATGATGCTGCAACGGGGAAGCTGCTGAAGATCAAGAGGAACTAGTGCCCGATGATGATGATCTCCGCCGGGTCATTGTCGATGCAAGGACGCAATGCGAAAGTCAAAAGGAGAAGCTGAAGTTCGATCGCATGTTAGAGGATCACAAAAAATGGTTGTACCCCAATTGCGAAGATGGCAACACAAAGCTCGGTACCATACTGGAATTGCTGCAATGGAAGGCAGAGAATGCTGTGCCTGACAAAGGATTTGAGAAGCTATTGAAAATATTAAAGAAGAAGCTTCCAAAGGATAACGAATTGCCCGACAGTACATACGCAGCAAAGAAGGTCGTATGCCCTCTAGGATTGGAGGTGCAGAAGATACATGCATGCCCTAATGACTGTATCCTCTACCGCGGTGCGTACAAGGATCTGAACGCATGCCCGGTATGCGGTGCATTGCGGTATAAGATCAGACGAGATGACCCTGGTGATGTTGATGGCGAGCCCCCCAGGAAGAGGGTTCCTGCGAAGATGATGTGGTATGCTCCTATAATACCACGGTTGAAACGTCTGTTCAGAAATGAAGAGCATGCCAAGTTGATGCGATGGCACAGTGAGGACCGTAAGAAAGACGGGAAGTTGAGAGCACCCGCTGACGGGTCGCAGTGGAGAAAAATCGAGAGAAAGTACTGGGCTGAGTTTGCAGGTGACCCAAGGAACGTATGGTTTGGTTTAAGCGCGGATGGCATTAATCCTTTCGGGGAGCAGAGTAGCAATCACAACACCTGGCCCGTGACTCTATGTATGTATAACCTTCCTCCTTGGATGTGCATGAAGCGGAAGTTCATTATGATGGCAGTTCTCATCCAAGGCCCTAAGCAACCCGGCAACAACATTGATGTGTACCTAAGGCCATTAGTTGAAGAACTTTTACAGCTGTGGAATGAAAACGGTGTACGTAAGTGGGATGAGCACAAACAGGAGGAATTTAACATGCACGCATTGCTGTTTGTAACCATCAACGATTGGCCCGCTCTCAGTAACCTTTCAGGACAGACAAACAAGGGATACCACGCATGCACGCATTGTTTAAATGACACTGAAAGTATATACCTGGACAAATGCAGGAAGAATGTGTACCTGGGCCATCGTCGATTTCTTCTGACCAACCATCAATGTCGAAAGAAAGGCAAGCATTTCAAAGGCGAGGCAGATCACCGGAAGAAGCCCGCCATGCGTACCGGTGATCACGTACTTGCTATGGTCAATGATTTACACGTAATCTTTGAAAAGGGTCCCGGCGGACTAGCTGTTCCGAATGACGCTGAGGGACACGCACCCATGTGGAAGAAGAAATCTATATTTTGGGACCTACCCTACTGGAAAGACCTAGAGGTCCGCTCTTCAATCGACGTGATGCACGTGACGAAGAACCTTTGCATGAACCTGCTAGGCTTGTTGGGCGTGTATGGGAAGACAAAAGATACACCTGAGGCACGGGAGGACCTGCAACGTTTGCACGAAAAAGACGGCATGCCTCCGAAGCAGTATGAAGGTCCTGCCAGCTACGCTCTTACGAAAGAAGAGAAAGAAATCTTCTTTGAATGCCTGCTCAGTATGAAGGTCCCGACTGGCTTCTCGTCGAATATAAAGGGAATAATAAATATGCCAGAGAAAAAGTTCCAGAACCTAAAGTCTCATGACTGCCACGTGATTATGACGCAACTGCTTCCGGTTGCATTGAGGGGGCTTCTACCGGAAAACGTCCGATTAGCCATTGTGAAGCTATGTGCATTCCTCAATGCAATCTCTCAGAAGGTGATCGATCCAGAAATCATACCAAGGCTAAGGAGTGATGTGGCGCAATGTCTTGTCAGTTTCGAGCTGGTGTTCCCACCATCCTTCTTCAATATCATGACGCACGTCCTAGTTCATCTAGTCGACGAGATTGTCATTCTGGGGCCCGTATTTCTACACAATATGTTCCCCTTTGAGAGGTTCATGGGAGTCCTAAAGAAATATGTCCGTAACCGCGCTAGGCCAGAAGGAAGCATCTCCATGGGCCATCAAACAGAGGATGTCATTGGGTTTTGTGTTGACTTCATTCCTGGCCTTAAGAAGACAGGTCTCCCTAAATCGCGGTATGAGGGGAGACTGACTGGAAAAGGCACACTAGGAGCGGACTCAATAATATGCAGGGACGGGCATTCTTGGTCTCAGGCACACTACACAGTTCTACAGAACTCTACATTGGTGACCCTATGTCGATGAACACAAGAACAGTCTGCGCTCCAAACACCCGGAGCAGTGCGACGACTGGATTACATGTGAACGCATCAGGACTTTCAGCAGTTGGTTGGAAACACGTCTCAGAGGTGACAACACTGTTTGTGATGAGCTGTACTCGTTGTCCAGGGGACCATCTTTGACTGTATTGACTTACAAAGGATACGAGATAAATGGGAATACATTTTACACGATCGCCCAAGATCAAAAGAGCACCAACTAAAACAGCGGTGCCCGCTTTGATGCAGCAACCGAGAGGGAAAAGGACACATATTATGGTTACATAGTGGACATATGGGAACTTGACTACGGACATGATTTTAAGGTCCCTTTGTTTAAGTGCAAATGGGTCAATCTGTCAGGAGGCGGGCTACATGTAGACCCACAGTACGGAATGACAATAGTGGATCTGAAAAATCTTGGGTACACTGACGAACCGTTCGTCCTAGCCAATGATGTGGCACAGGTTATCTATGTGAAGGACATGTCTACCAAACCGAGAAAAAGAAAAGATAAGGAAGCGAATACATAATACGATGAGCCAAAGCGCCACATAGTTCTTTCAGGAAAAAGGGACATCATGGGAGTGGAGGGCAAGACAAACATGTCTGAAGATTATGAAAAGTTTCATGAAATTCCTCCCTTCAAAGTCAAGGCTGACCCAAGCATCCTGATAAACAATAAAGATTATCCATGGTTACGGCGCAATAAGCAAATGACACAAGCGAAGAAAAAGTGAAGACTTTCTCCCGCAACTATTATGATGATACCATGCCAACTTTGTAACAGACGAGTATGATACCATTGTCCGTTTTGTACACGAAGTGCATCCAGTTTTTTCCATAACCCTCTCAACTTTCTTGCACATGCTATGTGGATGAAATGATGATACCATGCCAACTTTCAACCTTTTCAGAGTTCATTTGAAATGTTTTTCAATTTCAGGGTCTTATAGCTCAAAATAATCAATAAATGCATGAAAAATAACAAATGAAGTCAGAAAGGGTTGAAATTTGATGATGTGGCTTTGAATGGTACATTTTGAACACACAAAAAGTCAGGAGTTCAAATAAGTTTTAAAAAATGAAATCCCTTTGTAACAGACGAGTTTCGGTATGAAATCCTGATACTTCAAAAGAGATTGTCCGTTTTGTACACGAAGTGCATCCAGTTTTTGCCGTAACCCTCTCAACTTTCTTGCACATGCTATGTGGATGAAATGGTGATACCATGCCAACTTTCAACCTTTTCAAAGTTCATTTGAAATGCTTTTCAATTTCAGGGTCTTATAGCTCAAAATAATCAATAAATGCATGAAAAATAACAAATGAAGTCAGAAAGGGTTGAAAATTGATGATGTGGCTTTGAATGGTGCATTTTGAACACACAAAAAGTCAGGAGTTCAAATAAGTTTTAAAAAATGAAATCCCTTTGTAACAGACGAGTTTCCGTATGAAATCCTGATACTTCAAAAGAGCTTGTCCGTTTTGTACACGAAGTGCATCCAGTTTTTGCCGTAACCCTCTCAACTTTCTTGCACATGCTATGTGGATGAAATGATGATACCATGCCAACTTTCAACCTTTTCAGAGTTCATTTGAAATGTTTTTCAATTTTAGGGTCTTATAGCTCAAAATAATCAGTAAATGCATGGAAAATGGTGCATGAAAAATAACAAATAAAATAAATAAGTAATTAGAAACAAAATAATATAAACTTTAATAACATAAATAAAATTTATGAAACTAAAATTATCAAAGTATTTTCTGTTCAAAACATTATAAGCAACCTCTAGTATTATTGAAACTAAAATTATATAAAATTGATGCAACTAAAATTATCGAAGTATTTTCTGTTCAAAATCATTGAAAGCAAAAAAAATTCATAAAGAACTTTTTTTAGAAACTTTAATAGCAAAAAGAATTATCATAAAGTAAAATAAATAAGTAATTAGAAACAAAATAAAATAAAATAAATAAGTTTTTTGTTGTAAGTAGAAACAAAACAAAATAAATAAAGGAAAAAAGAAAACAAAAAAACAGGCAAAAAATACTTTGACGTGCCTCTGCCGCACCCCCGACCACGCCGCCGTCGCCCCTGCCCCCCGACCACGCCGCGCGCCCTCGCCGTGCCTCTGCCGCGCCCCCGACCCGCCCCGCCGTCGCCGTCGCTCGCGCCCATCGTCGCCGTCGCCTGCGCCCTCGCCCGACGTCGTCGCTGCGCGCCGTCCCTGCCCCGACGCGCGCCGCCCCTGCCCCGCCGCGCGCCGCTCCTGCCCCGACGCCGTCTCCGCGCCACTCCCCGCGCCCCTGCTTGCCCCGACGCCGCCCACCGCGCGCTCCTCCCTTTGTGAGCACCGCGCCTCTGCCGACCCCGCCGCCGTGCTATTTTTTTACATGTTTTTAGATTTTCATATATGTATGTATGTATTTTTTAGATATATGTATTTTTTTATGTATGTTCATATATGTATGTATGTATTTTTTACATGTTTTTTGTATGTATGTATGTATTTTTTCAATTGTAATGATGTTTTAAAAATACATATATGCAAAAGTTAGATTTTTAGATAAGTTTTATCTATATATGTTCTCTGATTTAGTACATTTTAGGTTAGTTTCATTTTTAGAAAAGTTTTATATATTTAGGAAGAAGGAATAGAAGGAAGAAGAAGGAAGAAGAAAAAGTTTTATATATGCAAAAGTTACATTTTAAGAAAAGTTTTATATATCTAGCTAGGAAAGGAAGAAGAAGAAAAAGAATGAGAGGTAAAAGGAAAATAAGAAGAAGAAAAAAGGAGAAGAAGAGGAGAGGAAGAAGATGAGAAATAAATAAGAAGAAGAAAAAAGAAGAAAAAGAAGAGGAGAAGAAGAAAGGAATAGAGGAGAAGAAGAGAAAATAGAAATATTCTATTTTCTCTTCTTCTCCTCTATTCCTTTCTTCTTCTCCTCTTTTTTTTCTTCAATCTTCTCCTCTATTAATATCTTCTTCTTCTCTTTTTATTTCCTCTTCGTCTTCTTATTTTTTATCGGATATGTCGTTGTTGATATACCCCGTGTCCCGATAACTTCAACACGAGGGGGGGGGGTTCGACCTACCCCCTCCCCGATAACATTATTTTCCCATGTATGTATGTCGTCGTTGTCGATATAACCCCCTCCCAGATAACTTCGACCGTGATAACTTATACCACGGGAGCACCCCCCCCCCCCGGGCCCTCTCGCTCGACCAAAACTCTCGAGGACATCCAAACCCTAGAAAAAAACAATGTCGGTCTCCTACCCCCTCCCGCCGCGCCCCTACCCTTGAAGCGTTGTCGAGGCCACCCCAAACCCGGAATAAGCTAGGTCTACGTTTGCACTAATATATCCACCTGTTGTCATGTTTGTGTAATAATTGCCATGTTGTAATATTTGCAGAAACAATGGAGCACGAACGAGACGAGGAAGGAGAAGAGGTGTTGGGGGACATAATCTTAGCCGGAGGTGATGTCTTGCCGTATCTTAACGACAATGATGGTCTGGAAGAACAGGGTGAAGAAGCAGGCTACGGTGATCAAAGAGTGGAGGAGGAAAGACATGATTATGATGGCTCCGGTGACCCAATGCTGGTGCAAGAAGGAGCCCGTGGTGACGGCTCCGGTGACCGAACAGAGTCCGGCCAGGTAAATATATTAGTTAAGTCTGTGCTGACTAGCTAATTGATGCATTCATTGTTTTGGTATGTACACATATTAATTAACTCTCGTCTTTCTTCTTTTTTCTAGCCCTCCGGATCGAGCACAACTTCGGTAAAGTGACGAGGCCCGAAGAGAAAGTTGCGCTCAGATGAAAGGTTTGAGATCACAACAATCGCGCGCGACGGCCAACCGATTGAACCCATTCGGACAAAGGAAGCATTTGCTGCTCAGTGCGGGGTTCTTGTTAGGGACAAGATCTCGATCAGCATCCACCAATGGTATAAGCCTAAGAAGGAAGACCCTGAGGTGTCTTATGTCAATGATATGCAGAAAGATGATCTTTGGACTGAGCTAAAGGCAAATTTCACCCTACCGCCAGAGGAGGATCCGGAGAAGCCAGTTAAAGAGCAATTAATCAAGTCTCATGCTCTTAAGAAGATGGCAGACCTATTCAGGAGGTGGAAGAATGAGCTGAAAACGTTTGTCGACAAAGAAGAGACACCAGAATTCATCGGCAAATATGAGAAGATCAGAGATCACTGACCCGCATTTGTGGCCCACAAGACATCGGAAAAGAGTAAGAAGATGTCAGCGACAAACAAGAAAAATGCTGCGAAGAAGAAGCTTCACCATCGCACGGGGTCAGGTGGCTACCTCAAAGCCCGGCCTAAGTGGGCCAAGGCTGAGAATGATCTGCTTGATAAAGGGATCGAACCAGAGACAATGAACTGGCCAGACCGTTGCCGGACTTGGTTCTTCGGGGCTAGCGGAACCTTGGACCCTGTATCAGGGAAGTGCGTTTGGACGGACGAGCAAATGATAATACCAGTCAAGAGGCTTCAGCATTATATCGATGCAGCGCAGCAAGGGACGTTCGTTCCAGACAGAGAGAACGACGAGCTCACAATGGCCCTCGGGGATCCTGAGCACCCTGGACGGACACGAGGCATGCCAGGCTCCGTTCCATGGAAGGATGGTTTTCCGGACGCAGGCGGTTACAAATGCCAGGAGAGGAGGAAAAAAGTGAAGCAGCCCAAATTCAGAAGCTGCACGAAAGGGTTCAAGCGCTAGAGGAACGAGACGTAGCTCGCAGCAAGCGACCTGCTGAAACTACCCCCGAAGCTACCCCGCCATCTCAGCGGAGAAGCAGCGTGGCTTCCACCGAGCTGCTTCAGCCGGAGCATGTCTTGACGGCTCCTGCTAGCTACCCCGTGGATGCTATCACAGAGTCTCAACATTGCCACCTTATGACGCAATGGGAGAACTTCAAAGTCAAGGCGGCTGTCGGCTCTGTTCGACCTCCTAAACCCGGCGCAACTTTTCACTGTCGTCCGATTCCAGAAGGATATGCTAGGGTGATGGTGGACGAAATAACGGAAGGATTTGAGGACCTCCAGCTTGACCACCCTACCGGTGAAGGGGAGACTCGGCTGGGTTCTGCTCTGAAGACTCCATGCCTATGGCGGAAGGAGCTCATCAACCTTCCGAACTGGATGCCTCCGCCTCCTCCTCCTCCTCCGGCGAGTAAGGGCACTCCGCCTCCTCCTCCGGCGAGTGATCAGGGCACTCAGCCTCCTTCTCCTGCGCGTGGCGGCACTCCGCCTCCTCCTCCGGCGAGTGATCAGGGCACTCAGCCTCCTTCTCCGGTGCGTGGCGGCACTCCGCCTCCTTCTCCGCCTGCACCGGCGCACCCGAGTAGCCAGCCTCCTCCTTCTCCGCCTCGTCAGCAAGGGCGGAAGAGACCCGCCGCCACTCCGGCTGCTCCGGCGCGTCGTAGTCCTTCTCCTCCGCCTCGTAAGCAAGGAAAGAAGACAGCCGCAGCCGCTCCGTCTGCTCTGCCGGCGTCTAGCAGTACAGCCAGAGGCGGGAGGCAATACAGATTCGGTCCTTCTCTGAAGACTCCAGAGAAGTTACCATACGAGAGGACCAAGGAGGAAACCACGAAGATCATGCGAGCCGAAGTGACGAACTTCTTTGAAGGGGTGAAAGCAAAGAAACATCCACCTCCGGAGGAGAAGGTAGATCCGGTGAAAGCGAAGCGCACTCTGACTGCCCTGACAAAACCACCAAAGTCTCTGCCGAAAGGCAACTATGAGCGCATTATTGCAAAGACATTTGTCGAAGCGGAGCGGTCGGGAAGTACTGTCAGTGATCAAAGGTTAAAAGAACGACGAGCTGGGAAAAAAATTGCCCAGCTCGGCGAACAAGCGAACCAATCGTGCCCCCCGCTCAAGGTGTCTAGCGACATCGTCGCTAATGATCCGAGGATGGTGCCCGGTTATAGCAATCTTGGAGATTACCTGCCCGACGATGTACATTATGATTTCTTGGAGGTGGACGAACACAAATACCATTACGGGAAGCCTCTCGTCAAAGATGAAAGATCTCTAACAACGATGATGTGAAGATTACATGATTGGTACATGAAAACCTGCAGAGAGTCTGGGGGGAGGAATACTTTGACGCTGAGAGTTAAAGAGGAGCATGACCTCGTTGGAATTGAACTGTTGAATGTTCCATTTGAGGAGTTCTTCCAGTTTTTCAATCAAAAGGCCCTCGATAAATCAACGGTCACTTGCTACTATCTGTAAGTAGTACTACTTCTGTCATTAAGTCTCTCTATATAGGTCAGCTCTTTCATTGCATGTATTTATAATTATCCTCACTATATTATGCAGATTGAAGATCGCCGAATTGAAGAAAAGACAAATCGGTGATATTGGGTTCATTAACACAAATCTCATAGATGCAACTGAGGTTAAATATCATGCCGAAAATACCGAGGCCAACTTGCTACGATCGTTGGTAATAAATGAAAACAAAGATATAACACTCTTTCCTTACAACTTCAAGTGAGTGTTACTGTCTTGTGCATATTCGGTTTCCCTTATTAGTCCAGGTTATAGTAATGTAATTGATGACTTATGCATGTGTGCACAGCTTCCACTATATTCTCCTAGAGATTAAGCTTGAGCAGGGAGTAGTAACCGTCTTAGACTCGAGACGAAAAGATCCCCAGGACTATGCGGACATGACTCAAATGCTCGAGAAGTAAGTTAAATCGATCATTATCCACCATATCAGCAACTTTGTTCATTTCCTGATATCAAGTAATTGTTTTCTTTGTCTGGCAGGGTTTGGAGAAAATTCACCAAAAAAGCTCCAGGACTGCCGAAGAAGCTGCAATTTAGACACCCGAAAGTAAGTACTATAGTAGCATGTTCCGCGCATCTCCTAGTGATTCAAGCGCTAGTTTCATCAATACCATTTAGCATGCTTGCTTATCAATTTGATTAACCTCTATTTCTTGTAAAGTGGTTGTGGCAGGAACAATGGGAATGATTTTTGTGGATACTACGTTTGCGAGTCCATCCGCCACACGACCTATGAGCGGGGCTACTCTGACGAACAATATGAAGTGCGTAAACAATAATATTCACAATTTTATATTATTACCATCATTTGTGTTGAGTTTCATTTATTCATATATATATGTATTGACCCCCTTCTTCAAATTAGAACTTTCGGATGCGGGATGAACTCCTACCACCAGATCGTATGCGAGCAATTCAAGAGGAATTGGCGGCATTCTTCCTTGACCACGTGATCGCTGAAAACGGAGAATACTATGTGGACCATGTGTTCATATATAATTAGGAGATTATATTGTACGAGATAATTATTGTATATATGTAGCCGGTAGTGTCGGATAGATATACGAGAACTTGTTGTTCGACCAATCTCTCGGAGAAGGAGAGGTGGTCGATATCACTTCTCTCTGTATGCATATGTTCATGACGATCTTCTGTTTCCTTCATTTGCTTACTAGCTAGCGTGTCTAGTCCTCTCTATACGTATATAGTACGTAGCGTCGACCAAGCACGGAGATAAGAGAGGACACTTCTCTCTATTAATTAGCTATCTAACACAATATATGAAACACCTAAATTAACCCCCCAAAACCCCCAACCCCCCCCCCTTTCAAAAAAAAACAAAAACCCCAGCCCCTGAAATGCTGACGCGTGGATGCCTATTGGTCCCGGTTAGTGCCACCAACCGGGACCAAAGGCCCTCCTTCCTGGGCTCGCCGCACCGGCCACGTGGAGGCCCATCTGTCCCTGTTCGTGTAAGAACCGGGACTAAAGGGCTAGGGCATTAGTAACGACCCTTTAGTCCCGGTTCAACAACCGGGACAAAAGGCCCTTACCAACCCGGACAGATGACCCTTTTTCTACTAGTGTTAGAGCACCAGGAGACCAAGTTGGAGACGAGGAACACGCACAAACCGGAAGTAGACATCTGTGTATCGGGGCAGCCGACCCAATCCGCATCGGAATATACCACCAAATCATGTCCAGGAGAGTTGCTAATTAAGGTGAAGACCGTAGTGAGATGTGGCCCAGAGATAGCGTGCAAGATCCTTTTGAAAAATTTAAGGTGGAAGGGTGCAAGGATCATGCATGAAAAGGCAGGCTTGTTGAATCGCATAAGAGATATCGGGGCGAGTGAGTGTAAGGTATTGGAGGGCGCCAACAATGCCGCAGTAGAGGGTTGGATCAGAAACAGGGGCGCCACCATGTGTGGAAAGTTTGGATTTGGTATCTACGGGGGTGGCAATGGGGTTACAATTTGTCATATTGGTGCGATCCAAGATCTCAAGAATGTACTGTTGTTGGGAAAGGAACAGGCCACGTGGGTAACATGTGATGTTGACACCAAGGAAATGATGTATGTTACCGAGATTAGACATGGAGAACTCGGACTTAAGTTAGGAGATGATGGAGTGTAAGGTGGTAGTGGTATGGGCAGTGAGGATAATTAATGTCATTCACGTAAAGAAGGAGGTATGAATGGTTGAGCCATGTCTAAAGATAAATAAGGATGTGTCACACTTGGAAGCAACAAACTCCAATGATAGAATAAATGCCTGAAAGCGACGAAACCAAGTGTGAGGAGCCTGTTTCAACTCATACAAAGACTTCTTGAGAAGACAAAAAATGTGTGGGGTCGGAAGAATCAATTAATCCAGCCGGTTGGTTGTAATACACGATTTCATCGTGAGTGTCGTGTAGAAAGGCATTCTTGACACCCATTTGATGAATGGGCTAAGAGTGAGTGGTGGCGAGACTGAGAACCACACGTATCGTACCCGGTTTAACAACCGTGCTAAATGTCTCGGTGTAATCAATGCCCTCTTTTTGAGTGAATCCATGAAGAACCCAACGAGCCTTGTAGCGAGCCAACGAGCCATCCAGATTACACTTGTGTCGAAAGATCCACTTGCCGGTAACCACATTGACACCTACAAGCATAGGAACCAAAATCCACGTATCATTCTTTAACAAAGCATTAAACTCATCAAGCATTGCATTGTGCCAATGGGGATCTTGTAAGGCAGATTTATAAGAGGAGGGAATGGGGGAAATGTCGGTGGAAGTAGTAACAGAAAATAATCGCTTGGGTTGGGCAAAACCGGACTTATCCTGTATCCACATTTTATGTGAGTTGATCGGTGGGGGGAACGGGTACAATGTTTTTGGGTAGATGTGGCGTAGAGGGAGAGGACGACATGTGGGGCGAGGAGGATTCGATGGGGCCGGACGTAGGGGTGGTAGGTGTGGTGGGCGCGGAAAGAGAGGGCGATCCTGCCAGGTTAGAGGGCGACAAAATGATAGGCATACGACGAGGTGACACGTGGGCAACAGGTGGGGAGATGGAGTCGGTCGAGGTAGTGGAAGAGAAGGCGGGCATGTGGCTAGGGCTTGTTGGCTGCATGGAGAAGCTAGTTGCGGGTGGGGTGGATCCTCATCGGGATTGATCACATGAGGTAGTTGGAGCAGGGCTCCCACTGCTAATCACGCATGGATGGATTAGGTGCGGCGGATCCGGTGCGAGGGGTGGGCCTGTAGGAGGTTGTGTGGGGTGCATAGGGGAACTCGTTTTTATCAAAAATTACGTGATGGGGCCCAATCACTTTGCGCGTTTGAAGATCAAAGCAACAATAGCCCTTGTATTCTAGTGGATATCCAAGAAAGACACAATGGGATGAACAGGGAGCTAGTTTGTGTGGGCTAGTGGCATAGAGATTTGGGAAGCATAAGCAGTGGCGGAGCTTCTACACGATTTGGGAGGGGGCTAAATGAGTCTTAAATAGAGTTGAGGGGCCTAATCTAGTGTATTCTATTAAAGTTTGTCCAAATATTATTAAATATTACTTTGAGTTTATACAAAGAAATAAATTTGGTAGGGGGGGCCACTGCCCCCTTTGGCCCTCACTAAGCTCCGCCACTGAGCATAAGCATCCAAGCATGCGAAGATGATCATAGTGAGGTTGAATGCTTGTAAGAAGAAAGTATGGCATGTATGGTGCAATGGCGGTGGATGGGCGACGGTTTAAGAGATGTGTGGTAGAGTGAAGAGCCTCATCCCAAAATTGTGGAGGGAGGTGGGCTTGTAGGAGGAGTGTGCGTACAACATCATTTGTGATGCGAAGCATGCGTTCGGCCTTGCCGTTTTGTGGAGAGGTATGAGGGCACAAGAGACGATAACTGATGTTGTTGTTTGAAAAGAATGTACGTAGAGAAGTGTTGATGAACTCACCACCGTTATCACATTGCATGCACTTAATGAGAGTGTTAAATTGGGTAAGAATGTAGAGAAAGAAGCGTTGTAGGGTGAGGGAGGTGTCGGACTTTTGGCGCAAGGGGAAGGACAAGAGTAATGAGTGAAGTCGTCTAATATAATGAGATAATAATCATAACTAGAAAAACTAGTAACGGGAGACATCTAGAGATCACAGTGAATGAGTTGAAATGGGGTAGTGGTGATGCAAGAAGTTCTTATTAAACTTTATTACATAATTATTAACACAAAATGGTTGTCGTTTTTGGCATAATTAATAAAGAACACCAAAATATCAAGGAATCATACATATTAGTCAGAATAGGGAAAGGCATTTATTGGATAATATCCAAGTAATCACATATAGATAATGATGCTATATCCGTGTTTAAGTTTAATATGCATTTACATGTTACATGTAAAATTATATTTATATATATATATATATATATATATATATATATATATATATTCAAATCAATTATGTATAGATTTTTGGACATGTTGACTTACGTGAGTTGTGATTTGCTATTTAATGTTTCTAGGTCCTAATAAGAACCGCAGGGTCAACATTTTTCTAAAATTGTGCCATATCTAGGCCTAGGTTTGCTAAACTACATTTTATGTAGCTAAACTTAACCAGGAGAAAGTTATCTATGAATTAAGCATGCTTCAAGTAGATATGTGTATGTGTCCATAAACTACAAAAGAAAATATCTTCATATCACTGAAAGATTTTCCATCATATATATGTATTTAAATTAAACACTAGGAAGTAGTGGTCATGGCAAAATATAGTATATGCATCTGCCAATTATAGTAGAATACTACATGTTTTAAATACCAATATTACACAACTGAATTCATTCATTTTGACATCTTTTTAATCATATGTAGTTTTACTTAAATGAACAACTTACATGCTTTCAAAGATATACTAGGATGTGCACTGCACAGGTTATGACAAGCCATTTGTATAATCTAGGAAAACAACTGGATGATAGGCTTACTACTTATGCACTTCGAATTCAAATTATTTCACCTACACAGAAAATGTTGGATTGGCTTGCATTAATGGATTGCAACTTAGCTATCTAATTTGTGGAAATATTGGTAGCGGTGGTCAGGTTTAGTGCAATATAACATAGAGAAAACAAAGTTGATCTGCATATATTAGACTCTAACACCTTGACTAATTCACATGGCTGAAGTCTTTTCTAACACACTCCCAATTCTCACATTTCTTTAGTTCTTCTATTTCCCATATGGTAAGACGGAACAAAGGCTTTTTTTTATCCTTCTTTAATCGTGCATGTGGTTAAGCTATTTTCTGTGAAGATTTGTAGGTGTTTTGTAGATAACTTGGTAGTTATACTTTAAAATAATACATTCCAAAAATAAAGTAGTACTGCATATGGCTAATCCAATCGTCCAAAGGTTGTCAATTTGATGAATAACATAGTTTCCAGAATATATTTTTACCAGTAATTTCTATCCTGATATATCTCTAAAAAATGGTTATATAATGTATCTAACTTTCACTAGATATTTCTGATAAGATAACAAGTGGGAGTGTGAGACTGTATAGATTTTGAACTATACCACACTGACTATTAGTGATATAAATGCATGGAGCTACTTAGGCATTCAATCTTATCATGTACATGGTTCCCGAAGAAATAAACACATACATATGGTTCATTTTACAACATATATCTGATATGATTTTTTTGCAAGGAACTCTAATAAAAAAACAACATATATCTGATATTTTAAAAAAGTGGCACCTATAAATTTTGATGTTGTTCATAAGTCCAATTTATAATAGTGCAGATTAATCAACATCATAGTTGTATATGATTCGATTTTACATAATAGGAACCTAAGAAATATTATATATGTTCTTCAAACTAAGTAGTCGGTAATTTCTTATTTTGTGGTTGTGCCAATCGTGGAGTTAAGTTGTTGCCCTGATCAATGACATGGTTTCCAGAATACTTATATTACCAATAATAATTTATATCCAATATACACCAAAAAAGTCATATAATGGGTCTAAATTTTTAGAAGGTATTGCTTTTGAGATACCACCCGGTATTTTGAGCATATTACACTAAATATTTGTGATATAAATCCAAGGAACTACTTTGGAGTTTCGTCTTAGGCCATGGTACCAAAAACATTAACACCAATAATTATAGTTTTACACAGAAAACATTAACTTATATTTACAAAGAATCACGTGTCCCTCTCTAATAAAAGGTACATCATAGAACTAAACTATACTATGCAATTTAAAATGTTGCCTATATATTCTGATGTTGTAAATCGGTTCAATTCATAATACTACAGGTTAATCAACACCATAGTTGTTGTTTTCACTTTCATAATAGGAACATAGGAAATATTATATATTCATTAAAATAAGTAGTCCATTGTTCATTTTAATATTTTGTAGTTCTAATTTCTACAAGAAATAAATTACACAAAAATTCTCATGTGAAGTTTGAAAATTTTCTAGCCCGTGCAGATGCATGGGTGGATGACTAGTGACACAAATTAATACATCACATATAAGCTATGGGTGCAACTCTAGACATATGTGTATACACAACGCATGACATCTCGAACATATTACACAAATCTGAACATCACAAATAAGCTATGGGTGCAACTGCAAACATATGTGTATAAACAATGCATGATGTCTCGAACATATGACACAAATCTGAACATTACATATAGCTACAGGCGCCACCCTACCCCTGCACAAGCCACACATCTTCTACCCCCTCCGAGGCTATTGGCATAAGCAGGGAGCGTGGTAGATATGCTGACAAATGAGAATGATTAGCTCCTCATCTTGCACGAAGTCAACAAAATAAATAAGGCACATGCCGTTGAAGTTGACCGGAGCCTCCTCGCCATCTCCTCTCGGCGGGTATGTAGCCGTCCCTAAAGCATGCATGGTCCGACACGCCGTCCAATGTCATAGCCTCGCCAAATGAGCAAAAGAGCTAGGGGACCCAATACGATCAAGCAGCAGTTGATAAGAACATTTGGATTCGTCAAACGATGCAAGTTGAAATCCCAATCGGAATCGTAGGTGCCGGGCCACGCACCCCTCCAGCAATCCTCGACAACTTCCCCATGCCCGAATAGAACATGCTACAATATTTTGCTTTTCATAGCGTACCAATCAATAAAAATGATGCAAAATCAAGAAGAAAGAAAGAAAACAATTGTTGAAGTTGTGCTAGCATAGTCTAAAGATAACTCAATCTAAAGAAGCAGTCAATAAGAACAAAAAATGAGCCCTAAAGAGGAGAAAAAATAGAATTTATTAAAATTACTTTTACCGCAAAAAGCACTTTGTTTCAGCATTTGGTCACACCTCAACTAAATGAAAAATGCAACAAAATCACATCCTTCAGGAATATCAACTAATGTTAAGCATCTTCAAAAATATCCCTTCACTAATTATGTTAAGGCGGGGGGAGGGGGGCAATGCCCCCCTCACCCCCATAAGTACATGTAGGTCTACCGCTGATCTATGTTGCCTGTTTGACCTTTAGACATATGTGTATAAACAATGCATGACATCTCAAACAGATGACACAAATTTGAACATCACAAATAAGCTATGGGCACAACTCCAGATATGTCTTTTTATAAACAATGGATGACATCTCGAACATATGACGCAAATATGAACATCACATATAGCTAGGGGCGCATGGGCCTACGCCACAGTACCCTTTCATAGGCCACACATCTTATAGCCCCTGTGGAGTTGCTGGCATAAGCGGGGCGCATGGTAGATATGCTGACAACGGAGAACGACTAGCTCCTCATCCTGCACGAAGTCAACAAGACAAATAGGGCACCTGCCATTGATGTCGACCGGAGCTTCCTTGTTGTCTCCTCTGGGTGGGTATGTCGCCGTCCATAAAGCCTGCATGGTCCGACACGCAATCCAATGTTGCCAGGCTTGCCAAATGAGCAAAAGATCTATGGGACCCAGTACGATCATGGAGCAGATGATAAGAACATCTGGATTCGTCCAACGATGCAAGCTAAAATCCCAAACGGAATCTGCCGCAGGCGCCGGGCCATGCACCCCTTCAGAAAATCCCCTACAACTTCCCCACGCCTAAATGGAACTTGTTACAACATCTTTTGTCATAGCATATCAATCAATACAAAATCATGCAAAATCAGGAAGAAAGAAAGAAAACAATCATTAAAGTTGTGCTAGCACAATCTAAAGATGGCTCAATTTAAAGAAGCACTTAATGAGAACAAAAAAATGAGTAGTGTGTAGTATTGCAATACATGAACCCTAAAATGGAGGTAAAATTAGAAGTTAAAAGAACTTAAGACCACACAAAGCACTTTGTTTCAGCATTCGGTCATAACTCAACAAAGAAAAATGCAACAAAATCACATCCTTCGGGAATATCAACTTAATTTAAGCATCTACAAAAACATTTCCTTCATGAATTATGTCAAGGCGGCGGCGGCCGGGGGGGGGGGGGGGGGGGAGGGCCCCTCACCCCCAAAAGTACATGCAGGTCCGTCGCTGATCTATGTTACCTCCTGTTTGACCTCTATTACACCCCTGACACCATAAATCAGAGAGAGAGAGAGAGAGAGAGAGAGAATGCTAGATCGAAATAATCCAAGAGACAGGCATGGCATGAATGGAGGAAGAAAACACGACGACGAAAGTTGTGGAATGGGTCGTGGGATTGTAAGGATTTTCTTTTTTTTCTTTTTCTTTGGCTAGTAATGCGGGGTGTTGGACTGGTAATCTGAGCTATTCCTGGACCATGAAATGGAAAACAGATCAACGGTAGTCTGAAGATTGAGAGTCTTCAGACGTCTGTTTTGAAGTGTTTCCCATTTGTCATTGTGATGTAATGTCATCCAATCAAAGCTCTAATGTTTTAAACCTATTAGAGTGGAGTGGTTTGGGGAGTTCAGTTCATCTCATTAGGATCTCGGATTTCCATAAGCAAAACTACTACTCTGATGTAACATCTTCGACATCACTGAATGGATCCACTAATTGTCTCTGCATTGTTAAAAAAATCTGTAAAATATGGCTATTTGGTAACGCTAAGTAAGCCTGCTGCACAAAGTTTGTCCTTTTATTCAGCTCTTAGGAAGAATAAACCTGATCAAATGTTGAGTCCTTGTCATTTTTCATGCGGCCCCTAATATGAACATCAGTATATTCAGAATACTACACCGCAAAAAAAAAGTATATTCAGAATACTCCAATCTATTTGATCTGATCATTCCTGATACTAACGTAAAGGATCACCAAACACAATGCTGATGAATTTGTTAACAATCGGTTCACCGAAAGAAATGAATACGTTGACATGCTAGAAATTTGAACTATCCACGATGTCATACAGATTTCAGTATGAAGCATCACAAATACAGTCTCCTAGCATGGAATCGCCTAAAAAAACACATAAGAGAAAACCCACTCATTGTCATACAACTTACCACATATAGATAATTACACAAGCGCAAACTTTTACTTGTTCCAATGGTTCAAGAACATCCACCTCCCGTCTCAGACAAGCTTGGATTTGTGATCTGTGTTGTACTTGCCCGTAACTCTTATGATAAAAGCTTCAATTTTACCTTTAATTTCCTTGGGAAAGGATAAAGCTTGAATTTTTTCTCTAAAAATTACAATTACATCCAATCCAAATCATTGGGGTGTTGAAGTCTTTTTTTTCCCTCTGCATCCACCGGCGGCGCGTTGTGAGCAAAGCTCGTTGCTGCCTCTCAGCCTCCATCTCAGCGGAAGAAACTTGTAGAAACCAAGTATGTAGAAGCAACAATAGGGGCTTCGTTGATGTAGACCAGAGGACGACTACGAACGCAATATTGGCAACAAATCGCCACCCCGAAGAAGAAAATGCCGAAGAGTGCCTATGTAGCACCATAGGTTTGCTGAGACAGAGTCGGCGAACACAACTCTCATATGCTCTCCGACGAGGCCGAAACCAGCCAACCTTCATAGGTCGAAACTGGAACCAGGGGACCAAGATGCATGATGGCGCCATCCGCTCCGCAGAACACTACCGCCGAGACAAACCTACAGAACAAAAACCTCGACCCAAAGAACTAGATCTAGAAACACACCACCTCCGCACATCTCCTAATGATGCCAAGAAATACCATCAAAACAAGAACAAGGCAGGGAGGACTTATTCCATCTCGACAGCGGCGACATCGCCTCACCACCAATGACTAGGGACCGGAACCAAAACTAAAATCTAACCCTACCACCACCAGTCCGAAATAGCAGGGTCCCCATACTCGTCAGCACTGAAGTGGCGAATGGAGGGAGATGGTGCTCGTGATCTTGCCGAGGAGGAGGTAGATCGATGCTGCCATCCTAGCTCATAGGGTATCGCGTGAGGGTGGGAGGAGGAAAACACTTATTGGTGCATTTCTCAAATTGTATTCATCTACTAGCATTTTCAAATTTCGAATATTGCATAGAGTGAGCATTGTCTTGTTGTGGTAGCGGAGAGAGCACGCGACCCCCGGTCAAAAGAAGTCAAAGGACAGGGTGAGAGGCGGTTTTGGTGGGCCCGTCCTGTTGGGCAGGATTCCCCTGACGCTTGCTGCTCTCTTCATAGCCGCTAGACATGTGTCCCCTCTGTCTTCTTTTTCACCAGCCGCACCCGCCTCCTCCAAAAACTCCAACCTTGCGCTCTTCTCTTTCTCCCGAAGAAGACTCACCTGTCACCTCCGGCTTCAGGCAGCGAGAGAGAGACAAGCGGAGCAACCGCCATGGTGAGAGAGATGGGCAAGAAGGACCAGAAAGTTGTCCTCGGACAGCGGCGCCGACGTGGACAAGGCGCTCGAATCGAGCCTGCCGACAAGCGATCGGAAAGGGGTGGGAACCCTTTGAATTGCTGTTCGAAGCCATGCTCCCCCTATGAGTTGTTTACTTCATTTATGATCTCTAACTACTTTATTACGCAGACTTATGATTCCAGTTCAGTTGGGTCAGATTAATCTGCTGCTATATATGCTACTAAAAAAATGCATGGCACCATTCAAAAAAATGTATGTTACATTTAAAAAATGTTCATATTTTTAAAATATGTTCGTGACATTTTTTAAAATGTTTATACAATGTAAAACAATATTTACATAGTTAAAATGCTTTTTTTGTATCATTCAAAAAAATGTTTAACACGTAACTGAAAAAATGTTGAAAAACATGTATTTTAAAATGACGAGGGCAAAATGGTACGATATTTCGGGGAACAGAAAACGGCGAGGAATTTTGGAAATTATGCGGAGGCCGCTGTGTTAAAATGGGCTTTACATTGGGTGTAACTCGGCCATCGAATGTAACGTGCCATCGACCGCGCACGGGCAGTGTGACGTTGGATTCCTAATAGGCCGCTGCCTTGTCATACCTCCCCCCCCCCCCCCCCCCCCCACACACCCCCACCCGCACACACACCTCCGAAATAGGGTTTTCCCCCGCTTTGTATTACAAAACAACCGTCACCGATACAGCCAACAATACCACGCTGGGGTAGACAGCACAATCATGCCCAAAAGAAAACAAGAGAAAATAAGAGAAAGAAATGCAAGCAACACTGGCTCAACGAAAGCTGTAGCATCCTGCAACCGCTGCGCCCACCGGAGAATTCCGCCACACTCCAATGCCCTCGGTTCACCGAGTACCAAGTACCAAGCAGCATCTTAAAGAAGGACCGCGACGACGACGACGCTGCTGCTCGGACGAGTCCTAAGATTTCTCCCGGTACGTGGAGGGGAGTGAGGGAGAGGTATAACCGATGCCCTTCAAGAAGGGTGGCGCCGCCCACAGGCGTCACCGCGTCGGAGTCGGCCAGGCCCGACAGAGATTTCTCCCTACCTCTCACACCTACCATCCAGGACCAATTGCTGGCTCCACCCTGCCTACCGCCCACCACCACAGCCACAAGGACACCACCGTCGTCTCACCACGACAAACGTCGCGAGGCCGGCCAGGCCGAACAAAACCACCGTTGACAGGGGCCGGCAGTACCGCAACCACGTGGGAGGGGACAACCTCTACCGACACAAGCGGTAGCAAACCGGATGCAGAGCAGGAGCACGTCGGGCCAACTGCCCAGCCAGGCCCAGATCGGGCCCGCTAAGCTCCCGCCGCCGCGCTGCAGCAGACGCGGCGCAATAGCCGCCGCCGCCGTCTCCCGTGGCTTGCCAGACCAGCCGAAGGCGGCCCGCCCCAACCCAGATCGGGGCCGAAGGGGCCCAGATCTGGGCTTGGAGGGCGCCGCGGCCAAGGCCCGCTGCCAGCCACCACCGCCGCCAAGGGGCCGCGCCGCCGCCACGCAGCCACATGATCTGCACCAGAACGCCTCCCGCCGAGGAACACCGCCGGCGGAACTCGCCGCCCGAGCCGGGAACCGCGTCGGGAGAAGGAGGGGGAGCTGCCACCGTCGGCCAAGAACGGCGCTGCACGGGCAAGTGCCCGGCAACGCCGGCCGACGGCAGCGATGGGAGGGGGTGAGGGAAGGAGGGCTAGGCGGCGGGGGAAGGGAGGGCCGCCCTAGCCGCCTCGCTCGGGGAGGCGGCGCGGGGGTACGGGGAGGAGCGGGGGAGAGAAGAATCCCACACACACACACAAAATTCAAGAGAGAGGGTCAGGGACAACGGTTCAACCACTAGGGTCAATACAATCGTTACAAATGGTAGTATTTTTTGAGGGAATTACACTGGTAGTATTTTTTTATTTTTTCACGGATAAATTACACATGGTAGTTGAAATATTTGTTACAACATATTATTAAATGAAAGAGAGAAAATACAAAAGATGATAGTTAGACGATCCATGGATGTTGTAAAAGCCCTCTAAAATGTAGCATCCAGTTTGTAAACTCATGGCGTCATAGAAAAGAGTGCAGTGAAATATAATTTTATTTGGACTTGTAAGTGAAAATAACAGGGCTTTCCCAAGAAATATAACTAGATAGTATTATATCATTTAGTAATACTAATATTTTCACTGTGCTCTTTTTACAGTTTTTTCAACAAACATTATACAGTACAGCATCTGGACTTGATTTGGTGGGCTGAAAGGAATGTTAAAGCCCACCACAGAGGCACTCATCTTCACCCTCACTCATGGCCGACGGCGACGGTGACGGCGGCGGCGGAGAGGGCGGCGGGAGCGCCGAGTGGCAGCCCATCTACGACCGGGTCCAGGCGCAGGCCGAGGCTCTCGCCGCCGACCGCGCGCGCCTGGAGGCGGCCAGCAAGGCCCAGCGCGAGTCGTGGGAGGCGGCGCGGAGGCTTCAGCGGAGCGTGGAGGAGCTGCAAGCGGCGGCGCGGGAGAAGGACGCCGAGGTCGGCAGGTTGCGAGCAGAAGCCGCCGACGCTACCAAGAAGCTGCAGGAAGTGCGCCAGGTGATTCAATCGATAATTGCTGTCTCCCTCCCCCATTCCTCTCTGGGTTTCGATCTCTCCTGATGCTAGCTGGTGTTGTTGCGGAAGGAAGGCGGATGCGGGCAGGAGGATGAGGTGGGAGGCGGCCTACGTGGATCTGATTCTCGGTGCCAACCAGAAGCTCGACGGTGAGAAACCCTCGCTTCTTGTGTTAATCCCTGTTGTTCATGTCAGCGTATTTCAGGAGGTGGAAATCTTGCACATTTCCCCGCTTGTCGCTTCAGTAGCACATCATTAGATTTCTTAGGGATTTTCTTCCCTTTTCTCCAGTTTCTGCCTGTTTATGCGCCGCCCAAGTGCTGATTTTTGTTGGGCAGCGCCGAAGTGTCGATTTTTATTGGGCAGCACCGAAGAGAAACTGTTAACTATGATGAGCTGAATACCAAATTTTTCCTTTTGTTTTCTTACCACCAATTTATGTTACTGATAGCCATTGCCTTCTGCGTTCAATTTAGAACTCAGAGATGTCGACATGGAGGATTCCAGAATTTGTGCAGAAACCCCCAACTCTAAGGTACTTACCCCGTGAGCTGCATAGCTCAAAACATGCAGCCAAGCTTGCACATCTCGTTGATTAACACGACTGTTGTTTTCTGTAACCAAAGGCAAGACTCAGTCAGAACACTGTGGATCAGGCATCCGTTGCAAGTGATTTAAGCATGGAGCTAAGAAAACTAAAGCGAGCGTACGAGACTCTGAGCTCACAGAAGGACATGGAAGTTTCTACATTACTCTCAGAAAAGGAACTTGCACGTAACCAGTTGGTTGTAATGCGAAAAACCTATAATGCGATTCTTAGGAACAAGAACGGGGAGGCAGCACAAACTTCTGAAGCAGCTCAGAAGCTTCAGCGGAGTGTAGATGATCTTAAAGTGTCTGCCCAAAAGAAGGACGATGAGATTAGCAGATTGCGAGCAGAAGCTGTTGCTGCTGAAAAGAAGCTACAGATAGCTCAAAAGCTTCAGCAGAGTGTGGATGATCTTAAGGCGGCAGCCCAAAAGAAGGATGATGAGATTGACAGATTGCGAGCAGAAGCTGTTGCTGCCGAAAAGAAGCTACGGGAAATGCAATCCTTGGTCAAGGAGAAAGATGATGAAATCCAAACTATTAATGATGGGCAAGATGAAACTAATCAGAAGCGCAGGCGTGTCTCCTCGACTTCAAATGTAAGTATTACGTTTGCAATTGTTTGGCTGGGCTCACACAGTGAACCTTGTTTCCTTTGTTTATTTATTTAGTGGCCTGACTTTACATACACATATAGTCAATGGACAATGCCATGTCCAGTTTGCTAAATAAATCTGCTTGATCAATCATAACATTGATAAATTTTTTTAATCCAAATTTACTGTTTGCAAGTTAGTTGATGACCTCGTGCTGTGTGATCATAGCGTTTTGCTAATATGCATAGATAAACAGACTTGTTTTCCTTTACACCAAGAAACATATAATAATCCTGGATAATGATATACTCCCTCCGTTCCTAAATACTTGTCTTTCTAGGCATTTCAACAAGTGACTACATACGGAGCAAACTGAGTGAATCTACACTCTAAAATATGTCTACATACATCCGTATGTGGTAGTCATTTGAAATGTCTAGAAAGACAAATATTTAGGAACGGAGGGAGTATGACTTAAATTATCTGTACCGACCAACTCACCGAAAAGCCTAAGCTGATGGGGAGAGGTGGTACAGTACACTTTGACAATATGCATCCAAAATAATTGAAAGGATGCTTGCACGATTTGTCTTCTGTTCAGAGGCTACATATCAGCTCCAGGCTATTCTTGGCTACCAGATCTGATCCTAGAGCGAGAATGAAGTAGTCAACCCTCATAATCATATGGAGAGGCGATTTCCTATGCATGGTGGCAGATACACACCCTTTGTCATAACTGCCTTTTTTGATATATGAGGTGTCGGGTTTCTTATGGCATTGGCACAAGTGCATTTTTGTTGTATAGAAATGACTTTTTCTCACTTCTCATTGTCCATTTTATTACCTTTCTGACACAAGTGCCTTTTCGTTGTGTAGAAAGGGCCTTTTCTCACCTCTGTCAATCTTTTCGCTTGCCTTTTTGGCACAAGTCCCTTTTTGCTTGCCTTGCTGGTTCAAAGTCACGATATTTTCGTTACAGAGTTATTCTCATGGTCCGAAATAATTGACCAAAATAATTAGAGATAAAAATTGGGGCCATGTGTAGCTAACACCATGGGTAGCAAATTATTTCCGTAATCGTATGTATGGCTTGCCGCATGGACCATTTTTCTTACCGTTAGATGCCCCCCTCCCACGCACACACACACGAAAAGACACAAACACGGACTGTCCACATATGATCGTAATCACCATTTTTCTTTAGGCACCCCCCCCCCCCCCCCCCCCCCCCGGGGCAGTTCAAATATGATCGTAATCACCCAAATTCTTGATAGGCTGTCTGCTTGAATTGTCTTCTTTCAAAAGGCAACATATCAGGTGCTAATTACGTTTGCAATTTTTCTTACCCTTATCCCTCCCTCCCCCACTCGTGTATTTTGTGCTTCTTCCATATGCACCCACCCATGTAAAAAGAAAAAGATCCTCACCTGTCTCTCGACTCACTCTTGGCGGATGTGTGGGTGTTACCCACCGGCTCACATGGTACCAAATTTCTAGGGAAGGGTCTCTCATCTTGTTGCAGTACGACCAACTTGAGTTTTGATTTCCAGGATTTGCTTACTCAACACTACCTTTGAAATGATTCAGACTTTATTTTTTATAATGTTTTCCATTTATTGGTCTCTTATGAGTTGTTTTTGTGGGCTTTAACTAACCAATCTATTTGCTAATTAGGATGATGAGCAGAGTGAAAGTGTTGAGGATGATGATGTTCAGAGTGGAAGTGATGAGGATGGTGACGAGCAGAGTGAAAGTGATGAGGATGGTGATGAGCAGAGTAGAAGCGATGACAATTGTGATGAGCAGAGTAGAAGTGATGATGATGATTTGCAGAGTAGAAGCAATAATCAAGTTCGAAAGCCTCTCTCGAAGCCCAAGAGAAAGAGAGATGCTTGTAATGCCCAGGTCGCCAACAGCAATAATCAAAGTAAAATTTGTCAGTAAGTACTCAACTTTTGCTGCAAAGTTTACTTTTTATAATGTGGTTTGCAGAGTGTGTACTCCCTCCAATACCTTTGAAAGACCCAACTCCATTTTTACTTAAATTCAGACTGTTGACCCACCCCAATGAATTCTATCGTACGTAGAACTTTCTCTCTCCTTCCTCGGAGAGGTGAAACAATCAGGTAGTAATTTAAGTCAGATGAGCTAACAAAATTAATTAAACTCCGCCTATGTTGTATCAACATAGCTTTACCATGCCCGGGTAAAGGGGGAGGGTTGTGATAGGCTTGGCGAGCCAATGTAAAAACTCAGCCACTCTTATGGAGATGAGACTCAAAAGATTTTTCGTTGGGGCGTAACCCTCTCAGCGACGCGCCACATCGGAACCTGGGTGTGGTGTCAAATGGGCAAGGGCCGGGCCCTCACCCGCCTGGTGGCGCGCTGTATCTTGATCTGGATACGGTGGCAAGCTGCTGTACTGGAGAGGAGGAGGAGGAGCTGCTGGACAGGAGGAGGAGGAGGAGCTGCTGGACAGGAGGAAGAGGAGGAGGAGCTGCTGGAGAGGAGGAGTCGTTGGAGAGGAGGGGGAGGAGCTGCCGGAGAGGATCTGCTGCAGAGGAGGAACCAGATCTGCTGGAGAGGAGCCACTGGAGAGAAGGAGGGGGAGGAGTGTGTGGATTGGGGGCTGTTTCTCTCTCTCCCTCTTT
The DNA here is from genome assembly GCF_002575655.3 of Aegilops tauschii subsp. strangulata. Taxonomy (NCBI): domain Eukaryota; kingdom Viridiplantae; phylum Streptophyta; class Magnoliopsida; order Poales; family Poaceae; genus Aegilops; species Aegilops tauschii. The sequence goes on along the minus strand of NC_053040.3, from coordinate 29,575,572 downwards.
CTCCCCTCTTACCTGTTGGCGCCAACATCATTCCAGTTTCCCGCCAAAACTCTGTTTCCCACCTAAAACAGCTCCCCTGCCTGCCTGGCAAGCTAAGGCGTCCAAAATGGACTAAGGCGACCACCTGGACGCCTAGGCAGGCGCTTCGGACGCCTTATAGCTTAAGGCGGACGCCTTAGACAGCCACCTAAGGCGAGGTGAACGCCTCGACCTCGCAGGGCGCCCTGACGCCTAAGCGTCGCCTAGGTGACGCCTTGAAAACAGAGGTGCAGACAACATAGAGAAGTACAGAATGGCGAAGAAGGCGGCAAAGCGAGCTGTTAGTGAAGCAAGGGGTCGGGCATATGAGGACCTCTACCAACGGTTAGGCACGAAGGAAGGCGAAAGGGACATATATAAGATGGCCAAGATCCGAGAGAGGAAGACGAGGGATATTGGCCAAGTCAAATGCATCAAGGACGGAGCAGACCAACTCCCGGTGAAGGACGAGGAGATTAAACATAGATGGCGGGAGTACTTCGAGCTGTTCAATGGGGAGAATGACAGTTCTGTCATTGAACTGGACGACCCCTTTGATGAAACCAACATGCGTTTTGTGCGGCGAATCCAGGAGTCTAAGGTCAAGGAGGCTTTAAAAAGGATGAAAGGAGGCAAGGCGATGGGCCCTGATTGTATCCCGTTTGAGGTGTGGAAAGGCCTCGGGGTCATAGCGATAGCATGGCTAACCAAGCTTTTCAACCTCATTTTTCGGGCAAACAAGATGCCAGAAGAATGAAGACGGAGTATATTAGTACCAATCATCAAGAACAAGGGGGATATGTAGAGTTGTACTAATTACCATGGAATTAAGCTGATGAGCCATACAATGAAGCTATGGGAGAGAGTCATTGAGCATCGCTTAAGAAGAATGACAAGCGTGACCAAAAATCAGTTTGGTTTCATGCCTGGGAGGTCGACTATGGAAGCCATTTTTTTGGTAGGACAACTTATGGAGATATACAGGGAGCAAAAGAAGAACTTGCATATGGTGTTCATTGACTTGGAGAAGGCCTATGATAAGATACCGCGGAATGTCATGTGGTGGGCCTTGGAGAAACACAAAGTCCCAACAAAGTACATTACCCTCATCAAGGACATGTATGATAATGTTGTGACAAGTGTTCGAACAAGTGATGTCGACACTGATGACTTCCCGATTAAGATAGTACTGCATCAAGGGTCAACTTTGAGCCCTTATCTTTTTGCCTTGGTGATGGATGAGGTCACAAGGGATATACAAGGAGATATCCCATGGTGTATGCTCTTTGCGGACGATGTGGTGCTAGTTGACGATAGTCGGACGGGGGTAAATAGGAAATTAGAGTTATGGAGACAAACCTTGGAATCGAAAGGGTTTAGGCTTAGTAGAACTAAAACTGAGTACATGATGTGCGGTTTCAGTACTACTAGGTGTGAGGAGGAGGAGGTTAGCCTTGATGGGCAGGTGGAGCCTCCGAAGGACACCTTTCGATATTTGGGGTCAATGCTGCAGGAGGATGGGGGTATTGATGAAGATGTGAACCATCGAATCAAAGCTGGATGGATGAAGTGGCGCCAAGCTTCTGGCATTCTCTGTGACAAGAAAGAGCCACAAAAGCTAAAAGGCAAGTTCTACAGGACGGCGGTTCGACCTGCACTGTTGTATGGCACTGAGTGTTGGCCGACTAAAAGGCGACATGTTCAATAGTTAGGTGTGGCGAAGATGCGTATGTTGAGATGGATGTGTGGCCACACGAGGAAGGATCGAGTCCGGAATGATGATAGAGTTGGGGTAGCACCAATTGAAGAGAAGCTTGTCCAACATCATCTAAGATGGTTTGGGCATATTCAGCGCATGCCTCCAGAAGCTCCAGTGCATAGCGGACGGCTAAAGCATGCGGAGAATGTCAAGAGAGGGCGTGGTAGACCGAATTTGACATGGGAGGAGTCCGTTAAGAGAGACCTGAAGGATTGGAGTATCACCAAAGAACTAGCTATGGACAGGGGTGCGTGGAAGCTTGCTACCCATGTGCCAGAGCCATGAGTTGGTCGCGAGATCTTATGGGTTTCACCTCCAGCCTACCCCAACTTGTTTGGGACTAAAGGCTTTGTTGTTGTTGTTGTTGAGCTAACGAAATTAATTACATCGGTTCACATTTTTTAGGAGGTGTGTGTGTGGGGGGTGCCGGGGGGGGGGGGGGGGGGGTGGTTTAGAGAATGAATTCTGTTGCTCACTTTTGAATCCAGATTAGTTGTATCAGAGCTAAAACCCAATTGGAAAAAGTACTTACAAACAGAGATGGTCGAGAGACCACATTATTGTCAATAGATAGTCTGATGTTTGTGGCAGAAAGTAATGAATACATGTTTCACGATATCTTGTCAATCGAGGAGATAACTGTGTACCCTGTTACAGAAAGTAAGCAAACAAGCAACAGCAAGTGTTTTCTGCATATCGTTAATACAAAAAACAGAACACGCTTTAAAGCAACTGTTCTTTCTGGGTTCTTCTTTCTGATTTTCTCATGCAAGGAGCAGTTGACGTGTCGCATTTTGAGTTTTTGACAAATAAATTCTGTTGTCTGTTGTAAATCTCATCAAATGTCCTTGTTTTCTGATGTTTGATCGCCTTGTTTGTGAAGATCGATCCCAAGAAGGCACTACCTGACTAGGATGGCTCCAAAGCCGCTGCGCTCACGGAAGCTGCGTATTGTCAATGGCCAGCGTTGTCTGGAGGGTACCGGCCACTGGGGCAAGTACGTCAGGCTTGTGAACGACAGCTTGGCAGACCAACCTGACAAGCACAAGGAGTTTGTCACCTTCTTGCGCTTTTTCAGGATCTGTAGGTCGGTGATGCATGTGCAGTAGCATCTACAGCACCAATTCTTTCTGTTTTGAGTTATGATGGATTAAAGGTGATCCTTTTAGTTTTGCAGAATTCGTTATTCGGCCAGTGCCACGGAAAAGGCATTAGAAGGACACCACGAGCTGATCCGCCAGTTTAACCGGTTCTTGCCTAACAATTGTCAGATCAAGGTCAGGGAGGAGGGGGGCAGCACCCCAATGAGCAGCCGGTCTCTGATCCTCTTTAACCATTCATAACTTCCGCTTGTGAGGATCAGCTCGCTTGTTTCTGTTTTGAATTAGTTTGTATTGCATGTTTTGCAGTGAAAATATCAGTGCCGTGGCCGGGCTCGTGAAGCTGAAGGAGGGCGGCAGCCCAAGGGTTTAGTCATCTTAGCTGACTGATAATTCAGGCTTGTTAATTAGGAGGAACAAGTCATCTGACGATCGCTGGTTGCCGCTTCTTGTAGATGGATGTTTATGCTATGCCATGCCTGTTCCTGCTCTGTCTAGACTTAGATGCTAGCTGCTGGATGAACTACCAGAACATCCGATGCAGGCGGAGCCATGCACGAAGAGTATATTCTTTTTTTGTTAGTTAGCATGGTTCCTCCACTGATTTTGCGCAAGGTGTTCATTGTTCTCGAGTTTACTAAATGTAATTATTGGGGCAGACAAATGCAGGAAAACGACGGAATTGTTTGATCCTACATATTTTTGTGAAAATGTGATCATGCATTGCTATAAGGTAACACAGGTTCTCACCACATTGTGAAGATCCAGTTGTACTTTATCTTCCGAGTAACTTGTTGTCCCGCTAACAGAAGTCCATTTTTCAACCCTATGTTTAAGTTTCAGCCCTCAACTGCGAAACCAGTTATTGCGCATCCTCCAACTTTCCATCTCGTTCAAGACTCAACCCTGAGCTTGGCCTAAGCCAGTTTTCGCAAACAAGGTTGATATTGACTGAGTCGACCTCAGTTAGGGCATCCACGTCAGGTCACTGTCTCAAACCGTCAATGCGGGCTTTCCTTCCTCCCTATCTTCCTCAACCCCCCCCCCCCCCCCCCCCCCCCCTCTCTAGACTATCCTTCCTCAACCAGCTGTTGTCGCCGACACCACCCCTGACGATGATGACAACGACTATATCTATCATCGCTCGTCGGCGAACGGCAGCGCTACACCGACATCGTGCGCAACCGTCTCCTCCCCCGCTAGTCCCTCATCTCCCCTCCTTTCCTCGCCCACACTACTAGGGAAAACCTTATACACAGAATCTTATTAGTAGCATGGTTTAAAAACAAACGCTACTGCTAATTAGCAGTAGCGAGCTCCAGTAAACCGCGCTACTAACACCCACATAGCAGTAGCGCTCTAGGTGAAACAAGCGCTACTACTATAATTGCCACGGCGTTGCCTCCAGGCTAGATGTAGTAGTAGCGCCCTTCTCCTGGACGCGCTACTGCTAAAGTACTCTGTAGCAGCGTTTTTCTTCAAAACTCGCTGCTGCTAAGTATCACTGCAACTAATTAAGTTTAGTCCCATACTGCTAAGCGAACAAGGTGTTTACCACCTTAAATACGTTACTCCTCAAACTATCTCGAGCACTTGGTCTTCATTGAACTATATGTGTAGGATTTGTGGCTGCAATATGAATCCTCGCCTGTACCTATACAGGTACAGTGAGGATTCATGTTGACTATTTAGATTCTACACAAAAAGATCAATGATAAACAATGTGTATTTTTGATGCTTTTACATGCTTTGACTTATAGCGCTTTTCGAGGACAAAGCGGTACTGATAAAAAGAAATAACTGCTTCCTTTAGCAGTAGCGTTTGTTTCTAAAACATGCTATAGCTAAGTTAGCTATAGCGCGTTTCCTTCAGCGCGCTACTGCTAGTTCGACTTAACCACCCGCGGGCTCAAAAATTTGCTAAGTCCTCCTTCCCCCATGTTCCCCTACCCCTCTGTCGCCGCCGCCCGAGCCCGAGCCTGCCCTCACCGCTGCCGCCCGAGGCCGCCCTCAACCTCACCGCCGCCGCTCTCGACCTCACCGCCGCCGCCCTCGACCTCACCGACGTCGCCCGAGCCCGCCCAGGACCGCCGCCTCCCGATCCCGAGCCCGCCCTCGCCGCCCCTACCTCCGTCGCCGAGCACCTCCACGCCACCGTCTCTCCCCTCTCCGTGTAAGCCCCCCACACCCTCTCTCTCTGCTTAGCTAGTAGATGTTTTTTAGTAGTAGTAGATGTTAATTTAGGGTTTATAGATAATGATTTTTAGTAGTAGTAGATGTTAATTAGTAGTAGTGACGGTACTAGTTAACTAGGGCAGTATGGTTAATAGTAGATGTTTTTTACTATTGTATAATGTAGTTTTTTTTACTGTTTTTAGTAAGTGTTTAAAATAATTAGTAAGTAAATTAATAAACTAGTTGAACTAGTTTAGTTTTAGTTGAACTAGTTTAGTAAGTAAATTAATAAACTAGTTGAACTAGTTGAATTAATAGAACTAATGTTTTTTATTAAGAAATTTAATATAACTAGTTGAACTACTTTATTTTTAGAAAAAACTATTTTTTTCTATTAATAGTAAGTTTATATTTAGTAAGAACTAGTTGAATTAATAGAAGTAGTTGAACATGTCATATTTGTTGTTATTTTTTTTAGTTTAAGCAATTATTCGGGATGTATTAGTGATAACTTATAGGGTTTTTGTTTTTGCAGAAATCAACGAGCCCTTCCATCATCTCCGCCGTCGTCCCCGTCACCGATTCCATGTCAATATGAGTCCTATAAGATATGATGTAGATAAAAACATATAGGATATGTGGTTGCCCAAGTGGCCGGTCATGTTCAGGTTACACCTCCGAGTGGCCTATGTTTTGCCGGAGTGTTGATTAATTTCCGTTCCGGCAAATTTCAGGCGCTCAATATGTCCTTTTTTAGCAAAGGTCATGCTGGATTTTTCTGTGAATTCTGGCATGACTTGTGCTAGAATATGTAGGAAATATCGAGTGGCCTGGATTTTCTCGAAAAATAATTAAACGACATTTTGACAGACCGATAGTCAAGCCGTGATGAATAGTAATGATCTAATTTAGGTTTTTAGTACATATATTTAATTGTACAAGTTTAATATTTGAATTATGAACGTAGGAAATGTCGTACTCGGACGACGAAAGTCTCCCGGGGGAGTGCAGCTGGTGCCACGACAATCGAGGTCTGTGCGACAGGCCTCACCTGGACAAAGATCGGCGCTTCAGCATTAAGCTCGAGGAGACCTTCGATGTTGAAACTATACGCAACGACGCTAAGTGTTTTTTACGTAATTAAGCATGACTTCAACTATTTCAACGTCTAATTTTCATCTTTTACAATTCGACTAGCTTATCCCATGCCATGCAAGACGCTATGTCTTGGAGAGGATGGGTTTTGAAGACCATGAAAATTTTGAAACAAAGAAAATACACCTAAGGACCCATCATGATATGGATTTTGATATAAATCTGTACAATTCTCAGAGCGTAACCGATTTTGGTTACCAAAATTGGGAAGCATTTTGCAAAATGTATGATTTTTATGAGGATATGATTGTCACCATGGATCTTGGTGATCCTGACATCGAGCAAGACAATATGGACATTTGAGTCCTTGTTGATACGCTTCCGATTCTACCGCTATGTGAGTTTCTCAAACATAATTATTAACTAATTTATATTGTTTATTTCAAAATAGTTGACAGCTTATTTTCATTCTTCAAAGAAGGTGCGGAAGATGGTAGACAAAACCCACTACACCGATGGCTCCGAATTAACTTATAAGGAGAAAAATCATCCGATCGCATTTTGTACTGATCTTGAGAATTACAATACCTATTATCGAACTCCTCCAAATTATGGTGAATACATGCCACTAGTGCATGTGTTGAAACATGGTAACTTCTATGGAGATACCCTAGTAAGAATTTTTACTATTACGACATCCGTGCATCTTTTGCATACGTCTAAAACTAGTATATCATTGCTAACTACGAAGTTATTACTATGTTTTTCAACAGAAAATCCCGATGGATTGTGTGCCTCATCTGATGTATCAGAATGGTCGCCTTGATGTTCTGAACATACAGCCAATCATCCTACGGATCTCATCTGTGCATATCGGATTTCTAAAACCGGCGAACACATGCTAATCAAAGAATGGAAAAAATGTTTGGACAGTCGTAAGGAGGTTCTTGGAAGCAATATTAAGCGAAAGGCAAGAATTGGAGACAGGATAATCTCCATTCTCCATAATGGAGAGTCAGGGCCTTTCTTGTTTTTTGCTATTTTACCTTAGAGAATATAGTAGGTCCTAAGAGAATGTAGTAGGTGTTGGAAATATGCCCTAGAGGCAATAATAAATTGGTTATTATTATATTTCCTTGTTCGTGATAATCGTTTATTATCCATGCTAGAATTGTATTGATAGGAAACTCAGATACATGTGTGGATACATAGACAACACCATGTCCCTAGTAAGCCTCTAGTTGACTAGCTCGTTGATCAATAGATGGTTACGGTTTCCTGACCATGGACATTGGATGTCATTGATAACGGGATCACATCATTAGGAGAATGATGTGATGGACAAGACCCAATCCTAAGCCTAGCACAAGATCGTGTAGTTCGTTTGCTAAGAGCTTTTCTAATGTCAAGTATCATTTCCTTACACCATGAGATTGTGCAACTCCCGGATACCGTAGGAATGCTTTGGGTGTACCAAACGTCACAACGTAACTGGGTGGCTATAAAGGTGCACTACAGGTATCTCCGAAAGTGTCTATTGGGTTGGCACGAATCGAGACTGGGATTTGTCACTCCGTGTAAACGGAGAGGTATCTCTGGGCCCACTTGGTAGGACATCATCATAATGTGCACAATGTGACCAAGAAGTTGATCACGGGATGATGTGTTATGGAACGAGTAAAGAGACCTGCCGGTAACGAGATTGAACAAGGTATCGGGATACCGACGATCGAATCTCGGGCAAGTAACATACCGATAGACAAAGGGAATTGTGTACGGGATTGATTGAATCCTCGACATCGTGGTTCATCCGATGAGATCATCGAGGAGCATGTGGGAGCCAACATGGGTATCCAGATCCCGCTGTTGGTTATTGACCGGAGAGTCGTCTCGGTCATGTCTGCATGTCTCCCGAACCCGTAGGGTCTACACACTTAAGGTTCGGTGACGCTAGGGTTATAGAGATATTAGTATGCGGTAACCCGAAAGTTGTTTGGAGTCCCGGATGAGATCCCGGACGTCACGAGGAGTTCCGGAATGGTCCGGAGGTAAAGATTTATATATGGGAAGTCTTATTTTGGTCGCCGGAAAAGTTTCGCACTTTATCGGTATTGTACCGGGAGTGCCGAAAGGGGTCCGGGGGTCCACCAGCCCCGGGGGGCCACATGGGTTGTAGGGGTGTGCGCCTTGGCCTATATGGGCCAAGGGCACCAGCCCCAAGAGGCCCATGCGCCAAGAGATAAGGGAAAGGGAGAGTCCTAAAGGGGGAAGGCACCTCCGAGGTGCCTTGGGGAGGATGGACTCCTCCCTGGCCGCACCCTTCCTTGGAGGAAGGGCCAAGGCTGCGCCCCCCTCTCCCTTGGCCCTATATATAATGGGTGGGGGGAGGGCAGCAAGATCTAAGCCCTGGCGCCTCCCTCTCCCTCCCGTGACACCTCTTCCTCCCCGCTTGCGCTTGATGAAGCCCTGCCGGGATCCCGCTACTTCCACCACCACGCCGTCGTGCTGCTGGATCTCCATCAACCTCTCCTCCCCCTTGCTGGATCAAGAAGGAGGAGACTTCGCTGCTCCGTACGTGTGTTGAACGCGGAGGTGCCGTCCGTTCGGCGCTAGGATCATCGGTGATTTGGATCACGACGAGTACGACTCCATCAACCCCGTTCTCTTGAACGATTCCGCTCGCGATCTACAAGGGTATGTAGATGCACTCCTTCCCTCTCGTTGCTAGTAAACTCCATAGATTGATCTTGGTGATGCGTAGAAAATTTTGAATTTCTGCTACGTTACCCAACAGTGGCATCATGAGCTAGGTCTATGCGTAGTTTCTATGCACGAGTAGAACACAAAGTAGTTGTGGGCGTCGATTTTGTCAATTTACTTGCCGTTACTAGTCTTATCTTGATTCGGCGGCATCGTGGGATGAAGCGGCCCGGACCGACCTTACACGTACTCTTACGTGAGACAGGTTCCACCGACTGACATGCACTAGTTGCATAAGGTGGCTAGCGGGTGTCTGTCTCTCCCACTTTAGTTGGATCGGATTCGATGAAAAGGGTCCTTATGAAGGGTAAATAGAAATTGGCATATCACGTTGTGGCTTTTGCGTAGGTAAGAAACGTTCTTGCTAGAAACCCATAGCAGCCACGTAAAACATGCAACAACAATTAGAGGACGTCTAACTTGTTTTTGCAGGGTATGCTATGTGATGTGATATGGCCAAAAGGATGTGATGAATGATATATGTGATGTATGAGATTGATCATGTTCTTGTAATAGGAATCACGACTTGCATGTCGATGAGTATGACAACCGGCAGGAGCCATAGGTGTTGTCTTAATTTATTGTATGACCTGCGTGTCAATGAAAACGCCATGTAATTACTTTACTTTATTGCTAACCGTTAGCCATAGTAGTAGAAGTAATAGTTGGCGAGACAACTTCATGAAGACACGATGATGGAGATCATGGTGTCATGCCGGTGACGAAGGTGATCATGCCGCGCCTCGAAGATGGAGATCAAAGGCGCAAGATGATATTGGCCATATCACGTCACTTTATGATTTGCATGTGATGTTTGTCATGTTTACATCTTATTTGCTTAGAACGACGGTAGCATAAATAAGATGATCCCTCACTAAAATTTCAAGAGACATGTTCCCCCTAACTGTGCACCGTTGCGAAGGTTCGTTGTTTCGAAGCACCACGTGATGATCGGGTGTGATAGATTCTAACGTTCGCATACAACGGGTGTTGACGAGCCTAGCATGTACAGACATGGCCTCGGAACACATGCGAAACACTTAGGTTGACCTGACGAGCCTAGCATGTACAGACATGGCCTCGGAACACAAGAGATCGAAAGGTCGAACATGAGTCGTATAGTAGATGCGATCAACATGGAGATGTTCACCGATGATGACTAGTCCGTCTCACGTGATGATCGGACACGGCCTAGTTTGACTCGGATCATGTATCACTTAGATGACTAGAGGGATGTCTATCTGAGTGGGAGTTCATTAATCAGATGAACTTAATTATCATGAACATAGTCAAAAGGTCTTTGCAAATTATGTCATAGCATACGATTTAGTTCTACTGTTTAAGATATGTTCCTAGAGAAAATTTAGTTAAAAGTTGATAGTAGCAATTATGCGGACTGGGTCCGTAAACTGAGGATTGTCCTCATTGCTGCACAGAAGGCTTATGTCCTTAATGCACCGCTCGGTGTGCTGAACCTCAGGGTCGTCTGTAAATGTTACGAAACATCTGACATACACGTTTTGATGACTACGTGATAGTTCAGTGTGTGATGCTAACGGTTTAAAATTGTGGCACCAAAGACGGTTTTGAAACGTCGCAGAACATATGAGATGTTCCAAAGACTGAAATTGGGATTTCGGACTAATGCCCACGTCAAGAGGTATGAGACCTCTGACAAGTTTCTTAAGCCTGCAAACTAAGGGAGAAAAGCTCAATCGTTGAGCATGTGCTCAGATTGTCTGAGTACTACAATCGCTTGAATCGAGTGGGAGTTAATCTTCCAGATGAGATAGTGATGGTTCTCCATAGTCATTGCCACCAAGCTATTAGAGCTTCGTGATGAACTATAACATATCAGGGATAGACATGATGATCCTTGAGCAACTCGCGATGTTTGACACCGCGAAAGTAGAAATCAAGAAGGAACATCAATTGTTGATGGTTAGTAAAACCACTAGTTTCAAGAAAGGCAAGGGCAAAAGGGATACTTCATGAAACAGCAAATCATTTGCTGCTCTAGTGAAGAATCCCAAGGTTGAACCCAAACCCGAGACTAAGTGCTTCTGTAATGAGGGGAACGGTCACTGAAGCAGAACTACCCTAGATACTTGGTAGATGAGAAGGCAGGCAAGGTCGACAGAAGTATATTGGATATACATTATATGAATGTGTACTTTACTAGTACTCCTAGCAGCACCAGGGTATTAGATACCGGTTCGGTTGCTAAGTGTTAGTAACTCGAAATAAAAGCTGCGGAATAAACGGAGACTAGCTAAAGGTGAGATGACGATATGTGTTGGAAGTGTTTCCAAGGTTGATGTGATCAAGCATCGCATGCTCCCTCTACCATCGAGATTGGTGTTAAACCTAAATAATTGTTATTTGGTGTTTACGTTGAGCATAGACATGATTGGATTGTGTTGTTCATTTAAGAAGAATAATGGTTACTCTTTTATTTGAATAATACCTTCAATGGTCTTGCACCTAAAATAAATGGTTTATTGAATCTCGATCGTAGTGATACACATGTTCATGCCAAAAGTAATGATAGTACCACATACTTGTGGCACTGCTATTTGAGTCATATTGGGATAAAACGCATGAAGAAGCTCCATGTAGATGGATCTTTGGACTCACTCGTTTTTGAAAGGATTGAGACATGCGAACCATGTCTATTGGTATATGTGCATGAAGAAACTCCATGCAGATGGATCGTTTGGACTCACTTGATTTTGAATCACTTGAGACATGCAAATCATACCACATGGGCAAGATGACTGAAAGGCCTCGTTTTCAGTAAGATGGAACAAGAGAGCAACTTGTTGGAAGTAATACATTTGATGTGTGCAGTCCAATGAGTGCTGAGGCACGCAGTGGATATCGATATATTCTTACTTCACAGATGATTTGAGTAGATGCTGAGAATATTTACTTGATGAAACACAAGTCTGAATTATTGAAAGGTTCAAGTAATTTCAGAGTGAAGTTGAAGATCGTCGTGATAAGAGGATAAAATGTCTATGATATGATCATAGAGATATCTGAGTTACGAGTTTGGCACACAATTAAGACATTGTGGAAAGTGTTTCACAATTAATACCGCCTGGAACACCACAGTGTGATGGTGTGTCCGAACATCATAACTGCACCCTATTCGATATGGTGCATACCATGATGTCTGTTATCGAATTACCACTATCGTTTATGGGTTAGGCATTAGAGATAACCGCATTCACTTTAAAAGGGGCACCACGCAATTCCGTTGAGACGACACCGTTTAGAGAAATCTAAGTTGTCGTTTCTTAAAAGTTTGGGGCTGCGATGCTTATGTGAAAAAGTTTCAGGCTGATAAGCTCGAACCCAAAGCGGATAAATGCATCTTCATAGAATACCCAAAACAGTTGGGTATACCTCCTGTTTCAGATCTGGAAGTTAACAGGTCCTTTCTCGAGGAAAAGTTTCTCTCGAAAGAATTGAGTGGGAGGATGGTGGAGACTTGATGAGGTTATTGAACCACAACTTCAACTAGTGTGTAGCAGGGCACATGAAGTTGTTCCTGTGGCACCTACACCAATTGAAGTGGAAGCTTATGATAGTGATCATGAAACTTCGGATCAAGTCACTACCAAACCTCGTAGGACGACGAGGATGCGTACTACTTCAGAGTAATGCGTGATCCTGTCTTGAAAGTCATGTTGCTAGACAACAATGAACCTACGAGCTATGGAGAAGCGATGGTGGGCCCATATTCCGACAAAATGGTTAGAAGCCATGAAATCCGAGATAAGATCCATGTATCAGAACAAAGCATGGACTTTGGTGAACTTGCCCGATGATCGGCAAGCCATTGAGATAAATGGATCTTTAAGAAGAAGACGGACGTGGACGGTAATGTTACCGTCTATGAAGCTCGACTTGTGGCAAAGAGTATTTTCACAAGGTCAAGGAGTTGACTACGATGAGATTTTCTCATCCGTAGCGATGCTTAAGTCCGTCGGAATCATGTTAGCATTAGCTGCATTTATGAAATCTTGCAGATGGATGTCAAAACAAGTTTCCTTACCAGTTTTCGTAAGGAAAGGTTGTATGTGATACAATCAGAAAGGTTTTGTCCTAAGGATGCTAAAAGGTATGCTAGCTCCAGCGATCCTTCCATGGACTAGAGCAAGCATCTCGGAGTCAGAATATACGCTTTGATGGAGTGATCAAAGTTTTTTGGGTTTATACAAAGTTTGTTAGAAACTTGTATTTACAATAAAGTGAGTGGGAGCACTACAACATTTGTGATAAGTATATGTGAATGACATATTGTTGATCCCAAATTATGTAGAATTTTTGGAAAGCATAAAGGGTTGTTTGAAAGGAGTTTTTCAAAGGAAGACCTGGATAAAGCTACTTACATATTGGGCATCAAGATCTATAGAGATAGATCAAGACGCCTGATGATACTTTCAAAGAACGCACACCTTGACATGATTTTGAAAGAGTTCAAAATAGATCAGCAAAGAAGGAGTTCTTGGCTGTGTTACAAGGTGTGAGTATTGAGTAAGACTCAAGACCTGACCACAGCAGAAGAGAGAGAAAGGACGAAGGTCGTCCCCTATGCTTTAGACGTAGGCTCTACAGTATGCTATGCTGTGTACCGCACATGTAGTGTGCCTTGCCATGAGTTGGTCAAGGGGTACAATAGTGATCCGGGAATGGATCGCATGACAGCGGTCGAACTTATCCTTAGTATCTAGTGGACTAAGGAATTTTCTCGATTATGGAGGTCAAAAGGAGTTCGTCGTAAAGGGTTACGTCGATGCGAACTTAGACACTAATCCGGATGACTCTGAGTAGTAAACCGGATTCGTATAGTAGAGCAGTTATTTGAAATGGCTCCAAGTAGCGCGTGGTAGCATCCACAAGATGACATAGATATTCGTAAAGCACACACGGATCTGAAAGGTTCAAACCCGTTGACTAATAACCTCTCTCACAAGCATAACATGATCAAACCAGAACTCATTGAGTGTTAATCACATAGTGATGTGAACTAGATTGTTGACTCTAGTAAACTCTTTGGATGTTAGTCACATGGTGATGTGACCTGTGAGTGTTAATCACATTGTGATGTGAACTAGATTATTGACTCTAGTGCAAGTGGGAGACTGTTGGAAATATGCCCTAGAGGCAATAATAAATTGGTTATTATTATATTTCCTTGTTCGTGATAATCGTTTATTATCCATGCTAGAATTGTATTGATAGGAAACTCAGATACATGTGTGGATACATAGACAACACCATGTCCCTAGTAAGCCTCTAGTTGACTAGCTCGTTGATCAATAGATGGTTACGGTTTCCTGACCATGGACATTGGATGTCATTGATAACGGGATCACATAATTAGGAGAATGATGTGATGGACAAGACCCAATCCTAAGCCTAGCACAAGATCGTGTAGTTCGTTTGCTAAGAGCTTTTCTAATGTCAAGTATCATTTCCTTAGACCATGAGATTGTGCAACTCCCGGATACCGTAGGAATGCTTTGGGTGTACCAAACGTCACAACGTAACTGGGTGGCTATAAAGGTGCACTACAGGTATCTCCGAAAGTGTCTGTTGGGTTGGCACGAATCGAGACTGGGATTTGTCACTCCGTGTAAACGGAGAGGTATCTCTGGGCCCACTTGGTAGGACATCATCATAATGTGCACAATGTGACCAAGGAGTTGATCACGGGATGATGTGTTACGGAACGAGTAAAGAGACCTGCCGGTAACGAGATTGAACAAGGTATCGGGATACCGACGATCGAATCTCGGGCAAGTAACATACCGATAGACAAAGGGAATTGTGTACGGGATTGATTGAATCCTCGACATCGTGGTTCATCCGATGAGATCATCGAGGAGCATGTGGGAGCCAACATGGGTATCCAGATCCCGCTGTTGGTTATTGACCGGAGAGTCGTCTCGGTCATGTCTGCATGTCTCCCGAACCCGTAGGGTCTACACACTTAAGGTTCGGTGACGCTAGGGTTATAGAGATATTAGTATGCGGTAACCCGAAAGTTGTTTGGAGTCCCGGATGATATCCCGGACGTCACGAGGAGTTCCGGAATGGTCCGCAGGTAAAGATTTATATATGGGAAGTCTTATTTTGGTCGCCGGAAAAGTTTCGCACTTTATCGGTATTGTACCAGGAGTGCCGAAAGGGGTCCGGGGGTCCACCAGCCCCGGGGGGCCACATGGGTTGTAGGGGTGTGCGCCTTGGCCTATATGGGCCAAGGGCACCAGCCCCAAGAGGCCCATGCGCCAAGAGATAAGGGAAAGGGAGAGTCCTAAAGGGGGAAGGCACCTCCGAGGTGCCTTGGGGAGGATGGACTCCTCCCTGGCCGCACCCTTCCTTGGAGGAAGGGCCAAGGCTGCGCCCCCCTCTCCCTTGGCCCTATATATAGTGGGGGGAGGGAGGGCAGCAAGATCTAAGCCCTGGCGCCTCCCTCTCCCTCCCGTGACACCTCTTCCTCCCCGCTTGCGCTTGGTGAAGCCCTGCCGGGATCCCGCTACTTTCACCACCACGCCGTCGTGCTGCTGGATCTCCATCAACCTCTCCTCCCCCTTGCTGGATCAAGAAGGAGGAGACGTCGCTGCTCCGTACGTGTGTTGAACGCGGAGGTGCCGTCCGTTCGGCGCTAGGATCATCGGTGATTTGGATCACGACGAGTACGACTCCATCAACCCCGTTCTCTTGAACGATTCCGCTCGCGATCTACAAGGGTATGTAGATGCACTCCTTCCCTCTCGTTGCTAGTAAACTCCATAGATTGATCTTGGTGATGCGTAGAAAATTTTAAATTTCTGCTACGTTACCCAACAGTAGGTCCTATGAGGTACAATATGTTTATTATGTGGTACAATGTATTAGAGTTGATGATGAGGAGTAGTTGTGATTATGACTAGTGACCAACTTGGTATGTGATGTCTCATTGATGAAAACGATGATCATGAGGAGGTGTTATATGACAATGAGGTATTATGATGATAAGTTGTTAATGATATGATGATGATGAGGATGATGATATTTATTATATCATTGCGTGAAAGAACTGCAGATTAGTTTCAAGTGGTTCCACTTGAAACTAGTCCATGGTTTTTTCACCCAGTGATGTAATAACTCATTATGATGTAAAAACAATCTCTAAATTGCTGCTGTATGAAAACTTGTATAGAGGTGTATGAATACAACATGAAATAAAAAAATACGGAATGATAGTAGTAGCGCGGGCTGGGAGAAGCACTACTAGTAATTACCAGTAGCACTGTTTGGAGAAAGCGCTACTACTAAGTCGGTATAGCGCCATACCAGTAGCTCTAGCGCCATACCAGTAGCGCTTCTGCCCGCGCTACTGATAGGCCTAAAACCCGCGCTGCTGCTAGGATTTTCCCTAATAGTGCCACCCGTGTCTCCCATCCCGCTATTGGTTGCATATTCCCCCGAGCTCGACGTGAGCGCGTCGGTGATGTGGAACTCGATGCCGGAATTGGCTGCGATGCAATGTCTCCTGCACAAGAAAGGTGCACGGCGACACTAGATGGAGTTGCGACACATGGAGGCAGCGTCATGAGGAAAGAGAAAAGGAGGTTGGTCGTGGGATCTACACAGAGGTGGGAGTCGACAACATTTGTTTTTGTCATAGACGAGCTTTGTATGTGGCGAGCAGCTGCCATGCACAGACATGGAGTTGACGCTCTTCCTAGTGCTTCATCCTGCAGGTGCTAAGCATGTCACATAAGCAAAAAATTATTATTTATTATTACATTTTCACAACGGTCTTTTTATATATTCAGCCAACATTATACATCATTCCCGCAAAAAAAGTTATATATCATTGGTGATTTGGTGGGCCAAAGGCCATTTTAAAGCCCACCATAGAACCACTCTTCTCTTGTGTTTCTGAGACAGAAATTGTGGCCCATCCTTCACTCTCTTTTGCCTGTCTTCCGAAATCACTAATTAAGGAACACTCTTTGCAAAGGTCACTCCCACCTCCCAGGTTGTGACAAGTGGTGCATTGCATGTGCGTCACTTGTCACAATTTAAGAGTTTTCCCTTTTTTTCGTAGATCCGTTTATTCAAAATATTTTATTTCTTAAACCGTGCATCCAAATTTCGAATCGTTTTCACCGTCGGATTCCTTGCGTCAAGATCTCCAAAAATATATCTCATGTTGATAGGTCTTGAAGAACTTTTTTTCACGAAAAAAACGATCAAAAAAACCGAACTAGGAGCACGTGTTTTTTCCTTTCCGAAAGAGGCACGACCGTGCCTCTCGCGGAAGCAAATCCGATTGGGCTAATGCACTCTCAGGGAGCTTGGATTCACCACTACTATGTATCTAACATTATTATGCGAATGCATAATTCTATGTTCGGATCACTATGCCACCTGGCATTGTTTATATATTCTCAGGGAGCCCTTGTTTGTATTTCCTTTCTCTAGTCAAATTCTTCCTCTTTGAGTACTAGTACTTATTAGATTTCTAGCTAGTATGCCGCTGTTGCAGCTAAAACAATAACAACAGCCACCACCAATTAGCCTATCATGCACGCCCCCTGTTTTGGTTCAATTTCTATCTTTGTATGTGCATGGTTCAACTTTTATTAAAACTAGAGCATTCCTTTCCTTTTGGACATTCAGTTCTTCTATGAATGAATGAATATGCAGCACCATTTTTTGGTTCAAGCAATACATAGATTATCTTAGTACTGTTGGCTTGGCTGTGTATAAGTTACCAACATAGTAGTAACATGGTTGAGTTATACTTCTTATTTATTTATACATCCGTTTGTTTGTTTCTCATCCGTGAGGAAATTTTCTAACCTTGCTCTAGGGATGGCAGTTTTGCCCATGGGTATGGGTACCCGCGGGTACCCTACCCGAAAATAGTGGGCATGGGTAAGACTTGGCAAGATTTGGTACCCATGGGTATGGGTATCCATACCCGCAAAATATATGGGTAGGGCATGGGCATGAAATTGTGCCCATGGGTAACCCAATGGATACCCAGAAAAAATTAATAAATAAAAATAACCCCTATGATATGTGGGGTCGACATGCAACTTCTATGGCCAAACCCTCAATCCCTTATTCCCTAAACCGGCCATAGTCATAGGATCGCAAATTACAGATCACCACTCTTCCTTCAACCTATGTGGCTCATCGAAATAGTGAAATCTTGACTATTCGGCAACAGACTCTTGCCCAACACTCGGACCAGTATACCCTAGTTCCCATGGCTGCCTCTCTTTGTGTCGGGCTTCTACCCACCACTTATTGTACTCCCTTTCCACCTCTAAAAGGCCCACCGGAGGGGCATCGTCGATGCTAAATTGATCGACAATCATCACTTGAATTTTAGACTCATTTCTATACTTTTTCAACAAGTAAATGCTATATATTGTACCCATCGGATATCCATTGGGTATGGGATACCCAATGGGTATGGGCATGGGTGTCAACATGTGCCCATGGGTATTGAAATGGGTGGGTATAGAAAGTTTTTGTGGGTATGGGTTTGGGCAGAAAAGGGTTGTACCCACCCATACCCTACCCATTGCCATCCCTACCTTGCTCACTTGCCGAGCCATGCTTTACATTCTTTATGCATCTGCTAGTTGTTTCTCTTTCATTGTGTATATGCAACATTAACTCTTTAGAATCTGCGTACTTTAACTCTTTAAAATGCGCATATGTCTCTTCTAGAGTTACTCTAGAATGGACAAGATAAACAATTTAGATTCATTCTTTGTTAGATAAAACATGTTACCCATGTTATGTAATGTTCATTGGGTGGATTCTCACCTGGTTGATGCCCATTTTTGCTTTGGTTCATGGATTCCTGGCTTCATATTATTATTCTTTTGCAGGTGGAGATCCAACTGGAAAGCAATGGGTGAGCAGAAGGCTACTAGGAGGAGCAGCGGTCTACCCTATTCATCCCTTTCATTGTTCCTATTTTTTTATTTTCGATTTAGAACATTGATGATTTGTGTGTGCGCTCTATCACAGCCTATGAAAATTTGTAAATCGATGATGATGTATGTACGTTTGTGCACTCCATGCCAGCCTATATGCTATGTGTATGTACATATGAACAATATGTATTACATGAACTATAATGTGTACATCACAGTATAGTAGGTGTATTTGTTTAAATCTTAAAATTACTAGCAGTGGCAGGCAGAAGTAAGTGCATGCATGCTTTTAGTAGTGGTGGCCAGCAAGTAAAGCCTTCCACTAGTATTCCTGTTACAAGTGGCGGGTGTTATTTCATGCTCATGCCCTCCACTGCTAACCGATTATCAATGACGGGCTTGCTTTGGGCCATGTTAGTAGTGGCGGGAGATCAGTGGCGGGCGCCCATGAGAGAATAGTACGCCACTGATGGGCTTTTAGCTTCCCAACACTGCTATGCATTCCTGTAGTAGTGAGGGTCCTCCATGAACCATCTTTGTCCAATCCCCAAGACAGAAAAGTTGGAAGAAGAAAAGGTTCTCACTTGCTTCACCGAACTTTGGCGTTTGGGCTAATCCCCAAACAAATTTTATCTTATCAAAGAATGCTAATGAACTAAAAGCTCTATCGGTGTTGACTTGTGCAATGGTCCTCCACCCTGCCTTAGCCTCGAATTTCTTTGCATCATCCTTCCCGATCACCACATCATCAAGTTCCTTGTTTAGAAGTTCCATGTTTTTTAGCATCTCCTCTAAATTGATCTCCCCCTTCCCCGATGTGGATCGTTCTCCTCCACCATGGTCTTAGGGTTATGGTCAGAGATTTCCAGATATCTACCTTGTCGCCTCACAGAGGGGCGTCGATTCGGTAACAATCAGAATCACTTGCGGTGGAGCTGCAAACCCTACAGTCTCATTGTTTTTCGACAAAGGGTTGCATTGACGGATACAATCATAACGAGCACATATCCGCCCTCTGCATACCGAGGATGCACACAATCAACACAAAAAAATCACGCTGGCAAATGGCAAAGTCAAATAAGACTGAAGCTATGCCTAGGCGCATAAAGAAAAAGAGGAAGAAATCCCTAACTGATCAAAACAATGGTCGATGATATGCCACAGTGACCATCTGTAGTATCCATCTTTCGACAACACATGGACTACGAGAAATGTTCTTCAAAGGCGATGCCTCCATGAAGGGAAGGACACGCAACTACCACCATCGCCGGATTCAACTGTCGAGGTCAAATCATGGGTTTTCATCCTGAAGATCGCGGTCGAGCAAAATCCAAGCAATGCCTTCATCAAGTAAAGATGCAAAAGACGCCACCACTGAATTAAAACCAACAATGGCCAGACTTAGGGTTTTCACCTCCGGAGGTCAAAACCTGGTACTTGAGAAGCACCACCCAACTGAAGTCATTATATGATTTCTCCTTCACTTGCCACAATCCTAGCAGTTGCATACGCGCACAGTTGAACAGATGACCATACCCGGGCGAGCGAGTCCGCAAAGGAACCATCAACAGCTCCGCACCACCGGGTGCAGATCTGGACTGGTATGACTTCGGGGGACATCACCATTGCCCCGGATTGGAAGTTCCAAGCCCCATAGGCGACAGCTGCCCAACCGATGTCGCGCCCATGGGACAACTGCTCTCGTGGGAGGTAGCATCAGGGGCGGAGCTCTGCAGGGGCAGAACAGGGCCATGGCCCGCCCAGGAATTTGACAAAAATAAATTAACTATGTGTCATCTTAGCCCAGCCCACTGAGCCCACGCACGCACAGGCACAACATCTCGTCTCCTCGTCTCAAGCACGCACAGGCATCCCCAATTCCCCATCATCTCTGTAGCCGCTGGCGACCGCCGTGGAGCAACCGGAGCCCCGTGGAGCAACCGACCATCAGTGACCAGTGCGTGCTGCCGGCCATCAATTCCCGCTGTTGGTTTCCTCCGACTCCAACTCGCATGACCTGAGCGAGCCCTCATGACTTAGTCCCCTGCCGCACACACAGGTACGTGGGCAATTAGATAAGGAATAACCTGATTCTTTGACTTGGATATTTTGTTCAGTTCCGCATCCAGTTATCAGTCTTGCTAGTGAAGTAGTGATAAATAATAGCCTAATGATTTGATTTTATGCAAATTGCAATATAGGTACTCATGGGCAAGGACAATCAGACTCA
The DNA here is from genome assembly GCF_002575655.3 of Aegilops tauschii subsp. strangulata. NCBI lineage: Eukaryota > Viridiplantae > Streptophyta > Magnoliopsida > Poales > Poaceae > Aegilops > Aegilops tauschii. The sequence continues at coordinate 29,554,473 of NC_053040.3, read as the reverse complement.
TAAAGAATTGATTTGGTCTTCAAAAGGAAAAGATAATTGATTTTGGTACATATTATATACATATCTTCTAGCTCAACCTTGTGACATGTTCTTATGATTCATAATTTGGAAAAAAAAATTGTGCTCTTCTTTAGTCCGGCCCGTCCAACTTTTTCTTTCAAGCTCCGCCACCGCCCATCAACCCCGGCGGGCACCGCCCATCAAGATATAGATCCGTGGGTGGCAGTTATCGAAAACCCACCGCTCCCTGGGGTTGCAGAGGCGCCCCTAGACGGGTTGGTGGGAACATGCCGACGACGGCGGCATGCTTTCAGTTGGAGCGCTCCTGTTGCTCCATGGCTGCTGCCCAACCACGAACCAACGCAGCAAATGCAACTTCCGCCTGCAGTACTTCAGGTGGCTGCTGCACATCGCCGAACTCCCGAAAAAAGTGGATCGGGAGCCGCCCGAGTCGCTCCGGAAAAAGTGGATCTCCAATCTGCTATGTCCGTCACAATCAGATAAAAGCGACGTTTTTTAGACGGGCTGTGATCAGGTCAGCAAACCGACCTACGTACGTACCGCGCGCACACTCTATAAAACCATCCCATGGATCCACCGATATCGAAGCCAGTGCCAGCTCGCCACATCGTTCACATCGCACACACGATGCCATCGTCACCGCCGCCGGCGGCGGCGGCACCACGAAGCCGTCGATCCAAGAAAAAGACACGGACGTACCACGTGTCGGTGTTCTGGTTCATGCCCGTCCCGCTGCTGGAGAGGGACTGGGCCGAGCTGCACCCGAACCTGATCTCCTGCATCCTCCACAAGCTCGACCAGGCCGAGCTCCTGCTCGGCGGCGTGGCCGGCGTGTGCCGTTCCTGGCGGCGGGCCGCCCGGGAAGAGCCGGAGTTGTGGCGCTGCATCGATCTCCGCGCCGGCCTGTGGTTCGTCCCGCCGTTCCACCCCAAGTTCAGCCTCGAGGCCATGGTGCGGGCCGCCCTGCGGCTTAGCCAGGGCCAGTGCGAGGCCTTCCTGACCAACCTCGCCGACGACGATATCCTCCTCTTGCTCGCCAAGCAGTAAGATTTCTTCCTTCTTTTCTTTCCCTAATTAATTAATATATATCCCAAACCTTCCGAAAGTCTGTCCCCCTTTGATAGGTTTTTTTATAGTTTGGTTGGATTAACTAGGGAGAATACGATGCATCTTCATTTCTTTCTCTTTGATTATTAATTGCTTTCTTAATTATTTATTTGTCATATATTGCAGGGCACCTGCGCTAAAGTGCCTCCATCTCCATAGGTGCTATGTCTCCGATGAAGGATTTGCGACCGTGATTAAGATGTTACCTCTACTTGAGGAGCTCGAGATTTCGAAATGTCCACAAATATATAGTAGGGAGGTATATGAACTTGTTGCTACAGCATGCCCACTGCTAAAGCACTTCAGACATGTCTCAGGAAAGCACTGCCATGCTGGTTATGCGATAACATTTGCGGCTCCAAGGATGCGCAAACTACGTTCCTTGGATGTTGTCGGTTGCACCTTCGGTAGGGAAGTTCTGGTAGCTATCCTAGACAATTGCCATGACCTAGAGTACCTTAACATGTCAGTGTGCGACCCTATTGCCATTGATAACCCACCAGAAAATCTTGCCTGGATGAGCATGGATGACCTTTATTGGTACTCGAGCAACTATTACGATGACTATACTGGTTGTAACTACTGCTATCCCTACAAGCCCAGGTATAACTACTGTCGTCCCTGGTCATATCCGCATTACAAAGACGATCCCTATTATGATTACTGCTACTACCTTGGTGACGGTGATGATGTTGATGATGCCAATCTCGAAGAGTATGAGAAGATACTTGACATCAAGAGCATGCGTAGGTACTTAAAACTAATGTAAGGGTGTATATATGTCAATAATGTTTCAATGCTCCATCTCAAATGAGTGCAAACTCGCCCAATAATACACACCTAACTTTTTTCTACATCTATTGTTCCATTTCGCTTGAAACAAGTTTAAGTGCTTGTCAAGTGAATGTGCCAAATTGTGTTCTTTATTTTCTAATTTCTATACCTTATCACTGAAACATTTGTCATCTTCTCCCAGTGCAAAACCTTCCTACCCCTAGCACAAGCAGATTGTGAACTCGCCTTTACATCAAATTCTGAAATCGCACACAACAAAGAGAGGCTCGTTTGGCTTGCTTAGCCAGCATTTGGTAATGCTAAAGCTGATGCACAACAAAATTCTGCATAGACCCGTTCAGTTTGCTGCCAATGACCCGTAAATGGTGCCCCGTAGAAGTACAAAATGCCAATGACCCGTAAATGGTGCCGCGTAGAAGTACAAAATGCCAATTCTCAACTTGTTACTCCCTCTGTAAACTAATATAAAAGCGTTTAGATCACTATTTTAGTGATCTAAACGCTCTTATATTAATTTACGAAGGGAGTACTTTTTTACGCCAAAACCAAACAGGTCAGAAAAAATTCACCCATGCCTGCCTATGTAGAGCTTGGCCAATGCCTTACCGTGGACAGCTGCCTTGGGACTCTCTATAGCCCGTTAGAGCATGGTTAAGAGTATAACCATTCCACCAAAAAAGTATAACCAATTGCTGGCTATATGATGTTGCCATGTCATATATAGTTACCACTTATAGTCACTCATGCGACAATTTTAGCTACAAGGTATAAAAATACTACTTTTTTCATCTTCTCTCTATTTCTTTCTTCATAATTATTGCATTTGTCTAGGAGTAAGCATATAGCCAGACTCTTGCATGAGAGCCCACTCGCATAATTTTATCATGTCTCCATCCTTCATATAAGCAAAAGTGGCATGTACGTAGACTATTGCCATTGATAACCCACCAGAAAAGCTTTCCTGGATGAGCATGGATGACCATGATTGGTACTCGAGCAACTATTACGATGACTATACTGGTTGTAATTACTGCTATCCCTACAAGCCCAGGTGTAAATACTGTCGTCCCTGGTCATGTCCGCATTACGAAGACGATTCCTATTATGATTACTGCTACTACCTTGGTGACGGTGATGATGTTGATGATGCCGATCTCAAAGAATATGAGAAGATCCTTGACATCAAGAGCATGCGTAGGTACTTAAGCTAATGTAAGGGTGTATATATGTCAATAATGTTTCAATGCCCTCTCTCAAATGCGTGCAAACTCGCTCAATAATATACTTCTGATTTTTTTACATCTTTTGTTTCATTTCGCTCGAAACAAGTTTAAGTGCTTGTGAGGTGAATGTGCCTAATTGTGTTTTTTATTTTCTAATTCCTTTACCTTCTGACTGAAACATTTGTCATCTTCTCCCAGTGCAAAACTTTCCTACCCCTAGCACAAGCAGATTGTTAACTCAGCTTTACATCAAATTCTGAAATCGCACACAACAAAGAGAGGTTCGTTTGGCTTGCTTAGCCAACATTTGGTAATGCTAAAACTGATGCACCACAAAATTCTCCATAGACCCGTTCAGTTTGCTGCCAATGACCCGTAAATGGTGCCACGTAGAAGTACAAAATGCCATCACAAATGGTAATGCTACTGTTTGCATTGCCTCCATCAACCATAACCTCTGCTTCCAGTGGTTCCATAATATCATTGAGAGCCAAAAATTCTCCCTGGTGGAGTTCCTGGTCAATAAGCTCATGTGGCATGGCCCAGTGGCCCCATCCTGGGAGGTTCACTTCCTCTTCTTCCTCTGCAGGTTGAAGTTCCATCATATCAGGATTATTGCCCTCATTGTTCAGTGCCAACTGCACGTTAACATTGGCTTCAGGTTGGTGTATGTCATCATGCTCATGTTGCTGTAGAGGCCCCAGGAAGTGATCGCGTTGATTTGGATGAAAGACATCTTGTGGAGGGACTGGATGTGGGTTACCATGGGGTGGGATAGGGTCTTCATCGGGTGGTACTGCCCCAAGGATCTGATGTTGCAGAATGACAACAGGCACAATGAGTGAACCAGACTGAAATCTATCTCCTTTCCCAAAAACAATACTGTTGAGTATGTCAGAAAGTTCCTCCACTCTCACATGAACCATGAGATTGGCTCTGGTGCTTCTAACCCTGTCCCACATAAGGAATTTGCCAAATTTGTTCACAACATTACTCACCTCCTGAATATTCCTTCTGTCGAATGGATACCCACAAAGCAGGATCCACACATCTCTGTTCAACACTAAGTTTCTCCAGTTCAAACCCTGATTGTGCTTTTGGAAAACGACATGGACATTTGTGAACTGATGAGGACTGTTGGATACTAGGGCATCTCTATCAAAGACACTGTCCATCTTGATGTATGGTTGGCAAAAGGGGCAAGGTTCTATCTCAGAAAACCCCAATCTCCTATATGTCAGAAAATCAGAAAGTACCTCTCTGATGGTGTTGAACGCGACTGGCAGATTTGGCATCGGCACAATCGTGGCAATCGCCCAGTCCTCATGAGTAGGTTGGGCAGCTCCGGTGAGGACCCGAATCCTCGCAGGTCTTCCCTCTACCTGCATACTCTTATGATTTGGTGGGAGGAATGGGGTGGGATCGAAGGGGAACGTGGCCATGGCCGCAGTCGCTTGGGTGGAGAGGGGGGTGTTGCGTGGCGGAGTAGATGGATGAACAATAACCGTTTGGAGTTTCTGGGCGATGGAGATTTGGGAGGTCCGGCGATGGTGGCTGCTCTCCGGAGGTGATTGAGTAATAGCATTAACTGGAGGACTCCGGTTGGTCGGCTGATGGATAGTCTGAGTCGTCACAATCGCGGGAACAGTGGCCGTCTGTCTTGGAAACTCAATCGTCAAGCGATCCGTTGGGCTCGTTGCGGCCGGTGGGCTTTGCTGGGCCGCTGAGAAGCAGTCCTTTTGGATATGGCCCCAACGTTTACATGAACGGCACTTAATGCGATTGGTGCAGCTGGGCCGTGAATGGCCAGTGAGTAAACAGCGGATGCAGAACACATTTTGCTCCTGCGTTTGAATGTGCGATGATCCCGCTCTCCGTGTAGTAACTGCAGCATTAACGTTATTCATACCAGATGAACGAAAATGCTCCGGAGATGAAGCCGAATTAGGATTGTGTAGAGGAGATGATCTGTTTGCATCATGAGATTGATCCATGAAAATCGCAGGGGATCTAAGAGCCTGGAGATATGATTTTGGATGCTTACGGAAGATATGAGTCCACTCATCCTCTTTTTCTTATAGATACTGATCTAATTCCCAGCAAGAATTAGGCCCTCCATTACCCCAAAGAAGGAAATTGATATTGAGCAAAGGAGTGGAGATGTTACCTCCGTTGAGAATCGAGAACCCAACTTCCTTGGATGAGACAAAAAATTTGAAGGACCAGTTTTGTAGGCGTTGCACTTTGAAGAGTGATGCTCGGCCCCCAAAGAAAGCGAGAAGGATGGTGCTTACAGATTCTTCCGTTAGTCTGATTTGTGATCTTTTGAATTCTGCGACCAGAAGGAATTCCGCTAGATCCTTGCCAGCTTCAAAGTTGATCGGGACCCCCCACTTCCTCCATACCTCATATGCGAAATCCTAACCAACGGCGAAGTTGAGATCGGCCAATGCCATGACGTGGCCGCTGGCGGGGGCAGAGAGTAGATGATGCGTGGACACCGGGGCCGGAGTGGCCATCGGAGAGGTGCGTGGACGCCGGGGCCGGGATGGCCTCCGGCGGGCTAGGAGCGGGGGCTCAAACCATCTGTTTATGTGCAGATTCATCAATACGGTACAGATCGTAACACCGTCGGAGCTGGTGAAGAAAAGATCAGGGCATGCCAACATCAACATTGTTTTGTCGCCCTCTATCTGCTAAATCAATGAAACGCCAGCTATAGCTGGATCTTTAAAAAAAAGAACTGCAGGCAGCGGTATCTTCTTCTCTTAAGGCAACCAAACAAAATTGGGCTGGAAGGAGAACGCATGAACAAACTGAGTCTGCTCATAAACCTCATTGCTGTGGCAGCGCACGACCTTGCACAACGCACCATGGTGCTCGTCGCGATGCAAGGCAGCAGCGAGATGCCGTTACCGCATAGAGTAAATTGCTCAAAGCCATCACATTTGTGGCTAGGATACTCCTAAACCACCGCTTTTATCAAAAAGCACAAAATACCACCACCTCCGCGGCAAGTGAGTAACAAATCGCACTAATTCTGAACTGAGCCGCGTCTAACAGCGAAACTGACGGGTGGGGCCTATCCGTCAGGCTGATGTGGCAAAGACTAGTCCAAGTTAATATGTTGACCTGCTGAGGTGGACGAGGTCCCACCTGTCAGCCACACATCTTATTTCCCCCTATTCTTCTTCTTCTACCTCGCCCGTAGTCTGCTCCGGCGACCACAAATCCCAGCCAGCCCGTGCCCTCGCCCCTGTCCCGAGAGGAACCGCCGCCACCAGCCACAAGGGGGACTGCTCGCCGCCCTATTCCTCCACGCCTCCTCCTTCCTTCTCTCTCCCCTTGCTCGAGCTCTGCTGCAGCCGACTGCCGCCGGGGCTCCTGCTCTAGCCAGTCGCCGCCCGCGCCGGCATGGCCCCGACGACCCTGGATGCGTCGCCCCTTGTCCCGCGTGACCACCCCAGCCAGCCCGCGAGGCATCCACGGCCGCGACCTTGAGCTGCGGGTGTGGGAGTGGGGCGGCAGGGGGCGGGGGCGGCGGCGCTGCAGATGCGGGCGTGGGGCGGCGGCGCTGCAGGTGCGGGGGCGGGGCGACGGCGTTCGAGGTGCAGGGTCGGGGCGGCGGCGGGCGGGGGCGGCGGCGCGGCGCGGCGGGTGCGGGTGCGAGGCGTCGGCGTTGCAGGCGCGAAAACGGGATGGCGGCGGGCGGGCGCGGACGCGGGATGGTGGTGGGCGGGGGACGACGACGCTGCGGGTGCAGACGCCGGATGGCGTCGCTGCAGGCACGAATCGGCGGTGTGGAGGCACTGTCGCGGGATGGCACCAGCGGTGGGGCAATGGCGTTGGGGGAGCGGGGCGGGGCTTGCCGGCAAGCGCGAGGCGACGGCGCTGCAAGGCAGGCTTGCCAGCAGGCACGCCTCTTGAGCTCAGCCTCCGGCTGCCGGTGGAGGTGGTGAGAAGGGGAGAGAGAAAATTGAGGAGGAAGAAGAAGGTGTGAGACAGACAAGTGGGACCCTCGTCCACCTCAGCAGGTTGAACATTGACTAATACTAGTCTTCGCCACATCAGCTCAGACATGTGGGTCCTACCCGTCAATTTTGCTATTAACGCGGCTCAGTATTGAATTAGTGCATTTTGTTATTCACTTGACGCAGAAGTGGTGGTCTTTTGTGATTTTTGACAAAAGCAATAGTTTTGGAGTACCCTAGCCACAAATGTGGTGGTTTTGAGCAATTTACTCTTACAGCATACAAAGAGTTCAAATCTAACAACAACAACTACTACAACCATTGGTAAATAATCCTCATCCATCCAGCAACACGCACAGGCATGGCATGCATACATACATTTAGATGAAGCAGCAGCGACCACCAGATGACTTGTTCCTAGTTAACAGGCTTCCACTCATCAACCATCTTGGGCTGCTGTTACTTCTCCTTGAGCTTCATCACAGGCTGATGCTGTGCTCCTTTGGGCATAGGATGGCCCTGGCCCTGGCCGCGACCGTGATATTTCCGCTGCAAAACACGCAGTACAAATTCAAAAGAGAGACGAGCGGCAGGAATCAATGATACGAGCTGTTTCCTAACAAGCAGGAGCTATGAATGACCAAAGATGGATGGTCAGACCGGCTGCTCATTGGGCTGATGTTTCTCCTCATCTTCCTCGACCTCCATCTCACAATCGAGAGGCAAGAACCGGTTAAACCCACGGATGAGCTCGGGGTGTCCCTGCAAAACCAACAGGATTCAACTACAATCCATCACGACTCAAAACAGAAAGGATCGGCAAATTGTTGCAAATATGCTACTGCTCGTGCATCACCAACCTCCAGTTACTGATATTGGATATGCGTCGAACAAACTTCTCATGCCTCCCAGGTTGGTCTGCGAAGCTGGCCTTCACGTTGCTGGCGAACTGCGCCCAGTTCCCACTTGACATATAAACCCGGCCGTTGGAACTAATGCCATGGGGAACCACCAGCTTCCGGCGGCGCAGCGGATGCGGAGGAGGTTTGTATGACCGCCTCCCCTTGGCCACCCTTCAGAAACAAGGGGATCGAACCAAGGATACTGAAATCAGACTGGCAACACCTTGTACTCATCAAAATTGACAAGAATAAAAGAATATAAACTTGGATGAGAAAAATAGAAAAGAAAACATAGCAAAAACAGTTGTTCTGGCCCTCCTCTGGCCCCCGCGTCGCTCCGCTCGGGGCGACACGGGAGGCGACGAAAACCCTAGCCGCCGGCCCCCCTTCCCCCCTCCTCCCCCTCTCGCCGCCGCCCGAGGAGGCCTCCGGCGAAGCCCGCGTGGTCGCCCAGGACGGCGGCGGCGAGGATCTGGCTGCTTCGCTCTTCGCGGAGGGCTTTGGGTGCCGAGGCAGCGGCCTCGGGTGGCGCGGCGGCGTCGTTTTCTGCGGCGAGCGGCGTTGCGGGTGTTGTCCCCCGTCTCCTTGGTCGCGAGGGCGGCAAGTGACGGCGGGCGCTGGCGCCGGTCGCAGCGGGGGCGCGGCATCCCTGTTCGCGTCTGGATCTGAAGGCGGCTTCCACTTCCCCTCAGAGCGCTCCTCCTCGCCGGATCTGGTCGCCGGCGGCCTCTGGACGCCGGATCCGTGGTTGGTGGGGTTGCCTAGAGCAGCGGAACTGGACCGGGAGAAATCCCTGGCTGGTTCTCCGGCCACGGCGTCGACGACACGGGCAGGTGTCGTTCTCCTCCTTGGAGGCTTCGTCGAGGTTCGTTTCCTCTCCCTCCTGCTCCATGACCCGGGTGAAAACCCTTGTCTTTTCAAGACTGGACGGCAACGGCGCAACGTGCGTCGCCACCTTCTTGAAGGTGTCGTCTTGGGCATGGTAGGAGTGTGCAGAGTGTTGTGAGGTGGGTGTCGGGTTGGCTGCGTCAGCAGCGAGGGAGATGAAGCTTGGTGCTCTGTTGATGTAGCAGTGTTGCTCTGCTTTGGATTGCTCGCCGGATCCTTGCTTGCTTGCTCGCCGTTTGGCGCCATTCTTGGGCAGAAAGGGGATAGGGCTCCCCTCTTTTGCTAGCAGCAACTTGATACGGTGGCTTGGGCATGGAGCCTATCCATACGGGCTTGATCTGCATCCTATCAGGTTGCTTCATCCTGCTTGTTGTTCGTTTGTTCAGTGTCAGTGCCTTTGTGCAGTTTTTCCCCTTGATGGTTGTAGCGGCGACCTGCGGTGTGGCAATTCGGCTGGTTATCCTCGTGTAGTGTTGCGTCGGGTTGAGTATCTCCCATGGTGCCCGGCGTCGTGTCCAATCCTGGCTCTAGGGTGAGCTTCTCCATCTTCCAGCGGTCCGGCGCCTTTCGAGCCAAGGCGAGGGGCAGGGGTCCCCTCTGGATTTGGAGAGGAGAGGATCGAACAAGGTGTCACCCTTCGGGGTAGATGAGGGCGCGACCATCGCTGTACTTTGTCTCCGTTTGAAGAACCCCTCCGTTGTGCTCTGCTTGATCTACTTTAATTGGTGGTCTCCATCGACTTCTAGCTAGTGCTTAGTTTGCTTATCCCTCGCGGGCTTGTAGTCTTTGGTGCTTGTAAGCTGCGTCGGCAACACTATGTATCTGTTGTTGTTTTTCTGTTCTTGTTAGCTGCTTTTCGCAGTTGTCTCGTGGTTGTAACGATGGCCTTGTGTAACCCCTGGCCGGTTGATGGCTTTGTTAATTCAAAGTCGGGCTCCCCTGAAGCCTTCGTTCCAAAAAAAAAAAACAGTTGTTCTAAAGTGCTTTATGCTTTTTTGTGTGAATGGCCAAAGATGATCAGACCGGCTGCTCCTTGAGGTGCCGTCCTCGATCTGATGATTGTTAGGGAAGAACTCTTTAAACCGATGGATGAGCTTGGGTTGTCCTTCTAACACGGCCTTTATTGAGTTGGCTGCAAATCAATTCGGCAAAACTAGCAGGATTCAATTTCGGTCGATCACAACAAAAAAAAAAACAGGAAGAATCGGTAAATTGTTGTTAATGCTACAGCTCGTGTATCACATACACGTCCAGTTCTCGAAATTGCGCAGGAACAAGAGGTACAGCTTGAGCTTGACAGGTTGGTCCGCCAAGCTGTCCTTCACATCGCTGACGTATTGCGCCCAGTTACCACTAGACAACACGGAACGCCGGTCTTGGGTAGTAACCAGCCTGTGGCAGTGCAGTGGTTCCGGAGGCTCGTATGACAAGCTCCTCTCGGTCACCCTATACAACCAAGGTCCAAGGGGATCAAACGGGGAACACCATGAAGAATAGAAGGACAATAAAAGCAGACTGGTAACAGCTTGTAATCATCAGAATTCACGAGAATAAAAATATATCAGCTTGCGCAAGAAAATTGGAAGAAAGAATACCCAGAAAATAAAAAGTGGTCGCGTTCGCAGTATCCGCTTCAGCTTTCTCCTCATCAAGTTCCATAGGAGACGTTGCAGAAGTAGCCGCTCTGAAAGTCCAAAATCTTACTCGATCAAACAAATGAAGGAATACACTACAACAATGAAAGACACGGAAATGAAGCACTCACGCTGAAGCAACAGGCGCGACCACCTTAATCCTGGGCAGAGCCTTCCGGGGCTTGGGTGGGGCGACTTTGGCTTGTTTTGCTGTCTTCTCAGTCGACGTTTGAGTGCGCTTGAGAATCCCTGCACTCGACGCCGCTGCCTTGCCGTGGCCACCCGCAGGATCTTGTGAATGCTTGGAACGTCTTTCAGAGCGTGGAGGTGACTCAACCTCCGAGCTCTAGTCAGAGTCTTCGCTGTCATCATTGTTGACTCGACCTCCGAGCTCTAGTCAGAGTCTTCGCTGTCATCATCGTTGTCGTCTGCATACTCAATATCGGCGCTCCCGCCTTCGCTCTCTCCTTCTCCAAGCTGCTGCACTCCGTTCTGCATGGAATACATCTTCGTGAAAACCTGCAAGTCACAAGCCGCAGATATCAGTCAGATTCAAAAATCAATGCATATTGGAGATTACAAGACAGAAATACTCTACAAATCGGGCCTAACCTCTCCTGGGCGTTATTGGCGTCGAATGGCAAGATCCTCCTGCCTCCACGGGGGTTGTCTTTGTTGCCAGTGATGCTTCGCAACCACTGAGCCACCGTCTCCTTGGCGACCTCCTCCGGGTGGACCCGAGTGGTGTCTTCAAGGCTCGAATACATCCACATTGGGTGGTCACGAGCTTGGAGGGGCTGGATGCGTCGACTGAGAAACACCTCCAACAGATCCATGCCAGTCACTCCACCCTGGACTAACGCAACGAACGCGTCGACCAAAATTGCTACCTTGGCCTTCTCCCCATCCTCTACGGTCAGCGAACGAGGAGTGCGGAGTCTCTCCAGAGAGAAAGGGGGAAGACCAGTCGACTGGCCAATAGTCGGAACGTCTTCGAAGTAGAACCAGGTCGACTGCCATCCCCTAACCGACTCAGGAAAAGTCATCGGCGGAAAAGTGCTCCTACCTCTCATCTGGATCCCTAAACCCCCACACATCTGGATCACATGCGTCTTCTCGTCAGTCGGATTGGCTTTCTTCACCTTCTGAGATCGGCATGTGAAGATATGTTTAAACAGACCCCAGTGTGGGTGACATCCTAGGAAGTTTTCACACATCGAAATTAACGCATCAAGATAAGAGATGGTGTTTGGGGGGAAATTGTGGATCTGAGCACCAAATAAGTTAAAAAAAACCCGGAAGAACGGATGAGGAGGCAAGGAAAAACCTTAGTCGACATGAGTGGTGAGGAGGACACGCTCACCCTCGCGCGGCTGGGGCTCGGTTTCCCCCTCTGGCAGTCTCCAGGACCCATGAGCAATCAGGCCGTCGGCAGCGAGGTTCTCCAGATCTTCCTTCACGACGGTGGAGCGGATCCACTCCCCCTGGATCCAACTAGGCGGCAGGCTGGACCGCGACGTCGACCCCTTCGCCGCCTTCTTGCCCTTCGTCGTCGCCTTCTTCGCGCGCTCCAGAGCCACGGTCTTGTCCTTCACCATGGCGTTGGGGCTCGAGAGGAATAGACGGAGGAGTGGAGCATCGGGGAAGATGGGGCGGAGAAGCAGAGATGATGAGGGCGAATTGGGAAGCACTGTGGCACGCAACGGCAGCTACGCCTTTTATGGTTCACTTCCGGGTGACTGAACCATGGGCCCATGCGATCCTGGCGCATCCCGTAACAGACGCCAACCTGATACGTGGCGGAAAAGGTGGCACGATGATCAAGGAGTTCCTATCCACCTGCCCCGCTTACCGCGCCGCATCCCGTCCCGTGCGCTTCTCTAAATTTCGATACCGCGAGATCCGGGATCGCAGTGTAGTCGATCACGCCAAAGATATCCCAATCCAATCTACGTGAAGATACGCATCATAGTTCACTCGGAAATTGCACAAGCAAGAATCGATCAAGGCGACTGACGAAGAGTTAAAGTACCAGCAAGCCTTGAGGTCCCAGAAGAAATGTCTCTGAGACATTGAGTCGGGTCAGAACCAACTTCAACCCTTCTTCATTCGGTCCTCAATCCATTCGGGAGCTAATGATGAAGACATGTACCTAGGGTAGGGTCTTAGGCCTGACCTAGACGCCCTACCCAAGGACACTTTCCTAGAGTCCAAGACCAACAAGATTCGACAGAAGATACTGACTGAAATCCTCTGCGAGTGTCATCCACTCGATGATAGATTCCACTCGGATATCCCAATTCCACTCGACCATACAAGAACCCACTCAGAGTACAGAGGACCTAGTCACCCCCGGATGGCAACGGTCACGCATTCACTCCGTCATCATCAAGACCATTAATTACGGGTGTTACCAGTAACGTTCAAGACATAATTATCATTGAACCCCTGTGTAACTGAGGGCTGCGAGGGGCCGGGTGCACTCTATATAAGCCATCCCTCCCCTCTGGCACAAGGGTTCGGACCCCCCTGTAACATTTGCACACATCCAGTCGACAAGCCTCCGTGGCACCGAGACGTAGGGCTATTACCTCCTCCGAGAGGGGCCTGAACTCGTAAATCTGTGCGTACAATCTCGCCGTAGCTAGGACACTGCCCTCTCCTACGTACCCCCTACTCTTACTGTTAGACTCGTTCCCACGACACTGGTACACTAGTGCAGAACCGGGCTTTAGCGCCGGTTCGTAAGGGCCTTTAGTGCCGGTTCCATAACCGGCACTAAAGAGTGGGGACTAAAGGTCCCCCCTTTAGTACCGGTTCATCACGAACCGGCGCTAGCCACCACGTGGCACGAGCCAGGCCTAGGTGCGTGCAGGACATTAGTACCGGTTGGTAACACCAACCGGTACTAAATGTTTGGGGGTGTTTTGGTATTATTTTTATTTTTCCTTTAATTTTGTGTTTTCAATTTAATTTAATGATTATTTTAGTTGTTAAATCATTAGGTGAAAGTACGGCAGATTAGTTTCGACTGGATGCATGTAGATCCTAGCTAAGTGATCAAGTATATGCCATATCCATATTATACTTGATCACCTATCCATATTATACTTGATCACCTATAATTAAGTGATCAAGTATAATATGGATATGGCATATACTTGATCACTTAGGTAGGATCCATCCAGCTGAAACTAATCTGCGATTTCTTTTATAAATGATATAATAACTCATCATCATCATCATATTAATATAAAAACTCTTGCATCATATCATCAACAACTGTAAACTAGCTAGCTAAAAATCATCATAGTCGTCATTACCACTGTTTAATCATCATAGTCATTACCGCTATCTAATCAGCACCAACAGTAGCTTAAAGAAAAAACATTCACTTGTACCACAAGCAAAGATATCATCGAGTTCAACATGATCATCATATTATAAGCGTTCATAACACCACAAAAGCAAATCACCCTTTGAGATTAAGTTCCGGACGAAGAACACGGACATGAGAGGACAAAAGTACTAAGAGCATGAACTAGCTAAATCACTCCTGCTGCTCTCTCTCAGGTAAAATAGCATATAACATGTATAGCTCTCCTGATTCATCATACTGGAGCATGCAGATGAACCTGACTCCTAATCGTGGGCTGCGCTTCTCATTGCTGCCCCCTAGTACTTCTCTGGGATCGTTAACAATTTTGCTCCAATCTTTCACTATTAAGCATTCATCGCTTTTAGAAATCCTGAATGCACTCATGTGCAATGTAGGATATCTTGGCCGTAAGCTAACCATTGACATGTGACCTTTAGTCTCGATCCACTGAGGCACAACTGTCATCGGGAGTCCCTGTTGAAGAACATCGTATAGTAATTAATATACTTAGCAATGAAAGTTTAGCAAAAAAATAATGTATGCAAAAGATGCACTGAGGACAAATAGTAAAAATCTTACCATCTTTCGTAAATAGATGTGACCGTAGTTCAATACGATCACAAATTGGTCGCACGTTTTGAGTACTAACATTTCTAAGTGCAGGAAGAAAAATTATCTTAACAGTATGAAGATCCTCAAGCCATGAAACATAATGACTTATCTCCTCGCAGTTTAGTTCAGCTCCGGGACAGTAGTAGGTCCTGTTTACCAAGCGCCGGACATGTTTGCTTGAATGGAAATAAGCTGTCAATAGAAATTAGTTGTCAACTATTTTTGAATAAACAATATCAAAGACATAAATATGCATGGTTGAGAAACTCACATAATGGTAGAACTGGAGGCGTCTGCACATCGACCCAGATGTCTCTATTACCTTCAATATCATCTTCCGGACGAATATCAAAGGTGATAACCATATCAGGCTCAAATGCATAAGCCTTGCATAGTGCTTGCCAAGTTTTGCATTCAAAATAGGTGTACGTGTCTGTATTGTATAATTTGACGTTGAAAGTATAACCATGCTCGGTCTTTAGGTAAACTCTCTTTACCTCCATAGTTTCCATAGCACTGAAACCTATCTTATCCAAGACAAAAATTCTTGCATGGCAGGGGACGCGCTAGTAAAATAGTGAAAATTTAAAATTATAAGTTGAAGAAAATGAAGCAATATAAGTCATGCTTAATTACGAAAAAAGACTTGTCGTTGTGACTTACTGTATCCACTTCGAAGGTCTCATCCAGCTTGATGCTGAAGCGCCTATCATCAACAAGGAAATTTCTATCGCACAGGTCGCGCTGGTCTTCACAGTATTCGCACTTAATGAAATCTTTTTCGTCGTCAGACGACATTTCCTATGTTCATATAGGTGAAACATTAAACACTTACTAGTTCTATTAATTCAACTAATTCAACTACTTCTATTAGTTCAACTAGTTTTATTAATTCAACTAATTCAACTAAGCATTTAATAAAAATAAACTTGTTCTATTATTTTTTTACTAAAATAAAGTAGCTAGTTCTATATAGTAATATTTTAATTAGATCATCAAATCTCAGATATCTAAATTTTCTTACTAAAAATAAACTAGTTCTATTAATTCAACTAATCAACTAAGAATTTACTAAAAATAAACTAGTTCTATTAATTTTCTTACTAAAATATATAATGTAGCTATATATAGTAATATTTTAATTAGATCATCAAATCTCATATACCAAAATTTTCTTACTAAAAATAAACTAGTTCTACTAATTCAACTAGTTCAACTAAGCATTTACTAAAAATAAACTAGTTATATTAATTCAACTAGTTCAAATAATCTCATATACCTAAATTTTCTTACTAAAAATAAACTTGTTCTATTAATTTTCATACTAAAAATAAACTAGTTATATTAATTCAACTAGTTCAAATCTCATATATATACCTAATTAATATCTAGCTAATTCATCTCAAATTGACATTAATATTTAACATCTTTTCCATATAATTCATCTAACATTAACATTCTAACATTCTTATCTACGTAATTCATCTAACATTAATCTAAACAACAGAAAATAGAAAATAAGTAAAAAAAATATGTGTGTGTGTATGTGTGTGTGTACGAGTGGGGGCAGCGGCGTACGGGCGGTGGCGCGAGACGGCGATGCGACGGGGACGGCGCGATGACGGGCGGCGGGCCGGGTCGACGGCGCGATCGAGACGGCGACGTAGTATGGGGCGGCGGCGATGGGCGGCGGGGGTGACGGCGATGACGGGCGGCGGGGGCGGCGAGGGCGGCGAGGGTGGCGCGCGATGGGCGACGGCGCGGCCGCGGCGGTGATGTCGCGCGAAGAAGTTCGAGAAGAAGTGGGTCGATGAAACTGATTTTTTCGTAAGTGCCATATATATAGGAGGGTCCTTTAGTACCGGTTGGAGCCACCAACCGGTACTAAAGGCCAATTTTCGCCAGGTCAAGCGGCGGAAAACGGCCCCCTTTAGTATCGGTTCATGGCTTGAACCGGTACTAAAGACCCACGCATTAGTACCGGTTGGAGCCACCAACCGGTACTAATGGTTGTGTGCTGCCACCAGCGCTGCACAATGTTTAGTCCCACCTCGCCGAGCGAAGGGCAGCCGCACTGGTTCATAAACCCAGCCGCGGCTGCTCCTTAGAACTTCTCTATATAGCAGGCTTCTGGGTCTAACTTCGGCGCGCTGCCCTGTGAGCCTGCTGGCCCTTCTGGGCGTGTATTTGCAAACCCTAGGTCTGGCAGGCCCACTGGACAGCGCCCCAGCAATTTTTTATATAATTTTCTTCTATTTATTTCTGTAGTTTTTTTTGCTGTATTTAGTTTCTTTGTGAATATAACAATTTTTTATATAGTTTTTTTCTTTTCTGCATTATTTATTTTCTGCTATTTATTTTTGAGTAATTTTTTATATAGTTTTTGTCTTTTCTGATTTATTTATTTTCTGTTTTATTATGATGCATACTGAACGCAAAAATAGGCTGGAGTTCAAAAAAGTTTAAAAAACACTGAAGTGCCCGTGTAACAGATGAGTTCTCGTCCGAAACCGTGATACTCCGAAAGAGATTATCCAGTTTGTACACGAGGTGCGTCCAGTTTTCGCCGTGACCCTCTCTACTCTTTTGCACATGCTATGCGGGTGAAATGATGATACCATGCCAAATTCCAACATTTTCAGAGTTCATTTTGTAGTGATTTTCAATTTCACCGTCATTTAGCTTTCTAAATAAATCGGTAAATGACTGAAAAACAGCAAATGATGTCAGAACGTGTTGGAAATTGATGACGTCGCTTTGAATGATGCATACTGAATGCAAAAATTGGCTGGAGTTCAATTTTTTTTAAAACATTGAAGTGCCCGTGTAACAGATGAGTTCTCGTCCGAAACCCTGATACTCCGAAAGAGATTGTCCAGTTTGTACACGAGGTGCGTCCAGTTTTCGCCGTGACCCTCTCTACTCTTTTGCACATGCTATGCGGGTGAAATGATGATACCATGCCAAGTTCCAACATTTTCAGAGTTCATTTTGTAGTGATTTTCAATTTCACCGTCATTTAGCTCTCTAAACAAATCGGTAAATGACTGAAAAACAGCAAATGATGTCAGAACGTGTTGGAAATTGATGACGTCGCTTTGAATGATGCATACTGAACGCAAAAATAGGCTGCAGTTCAAAAAAGTTTAAAAAACATTGAAGTGCCCGTGTAACAGATGAGTTCTCGTCCGAAACCCTGATACTCCGAAAGAGATTGTCTAGTTTGTACACGAGGTGCGTCCCGTTTTCGCCGTGACCCTCTCTACTCTTTTGCACATGCTATGTGGGTGAAATGATGATACCATGCCAAGTTCCAACATTTTCAGAGTTCATTTTGTAGTGATTTTCAATTTCACCGTCATTTAGCTCTCTAAACAAATCAGTAAATGACTGAAAAACAGCAAATGATGTTAGAACATGTTGGAAATTGATGACGTCGCTTTGAATGATGCATACTGAATGCAAAAATAGGCTGGAGTTCAAAAAAGTTTAAAAAACATTGAAGTGCCCGTGTAACAGATAAGTTCTCGTCCGGAACCCTGATACTCCGAAAGAGATTGTCCAGTTTGTACACGAGGTGCGTCCAGTTTTCGCCGTGACCCTCTCTACTCTTTTGCACATGCTATGCGGGTGAAATGATGATACCATGCCAAGTTCGAACATTTTCAGAGTTCATTTTGTAGTGATTTTCAATTTCACCGTCATTTAGCTCTCTAAACAAATCGGTAAATGACTGAAAAACATCAAATGATGTCAGAACGTGTTGGAAATTGATGACGTCGCTTTGAATGATGCATACTGAACGCAAAAATAGGCTGGAGGGCAAAAAAGTTTAAAATAATTGAAGTGCCCGTGTAACAGATGAGTTCTCGTTCGAAACCCTGATACTCCGAAAGAGATTGTCCAGTTTGTACACGAGGTGCGTCCAGTTTTCGCCGTGACCCTCTCTACTCTTTTGCAAATGCTATGCGGGTGAAATGATGATACCATGCGAAGTTCCAACATTTTCAGAGTTCATTTTGTAGTGATTTTCAATTTCACCATCATTTAGCTCTCTAAACAAATCGGTAAATGACTGAAAAACAGCAAATGATGTCAGAATGTGTTGGAAATTGATGACGTCGCTTTGAATGATGCATACTGAACGCAACAATAGGTTGGAGTTCAAAAAAGTTTAAAAAACATTTAAGTGCCCGTGTAACAGATGAGTTCTCGTCCGAAACCCTGATACTCCGAAAGAGATTGTCCAGTTTGTACACGAGGTGCGTCCAGTTTTCGCCGTGACCCTCTCTACTCTTTTGCACATGCTATGCGGGTGAAATGATGATACCATGCCAAGTTCCAACATTTTCAGAGTTCATTTTGTAGTGATTTTCAATTTCACCGTCATTTAGCTCTCTAAACAAATCGGTAAATGACTGAAAAATAGCAAATGATGTCAGAACGTGTTGGAAATTGATGACGTCGCTTTGAATGATGCATACTGAAGGCAAAAATAGGCTGGAGTTCAAAAAAGTTTAAAAAACATTGAAGTGCCCGTGTAACAGATGAGTTCTCGTCTGAAACCCTGATACTCCGAAAGAGATTGTCCAGTTTGTACACGAGGTGCGTCCAGTTTTCGCCGTGACGCTCTCTACTCTTTTGCACATGCTATGCGGGTGAAATGATGATACCATGCCAAGTTCCAACATTTTCAGAGTTCATTTTGTAGTGATTTTCAATTTCACCGTCATTTAGCTCTCTAAACAAATCGGTAAATGACTGAAAAACAACAAATGATGTCAGAACGTGTTGGAAATTGATGACGTCGCTTTGAATGATGCATACTGAACGCAAAATAGGCTGGAGTTAAAAAAGTTAAAAAACATTGAAGTGCCCGTGTAACAGATGAGTTCTCGTCCGAAACCCTGATACTCCGAAAGAGATTGTCCAGATTGTACACGAGGTGCGTCCAGTTTTCGCTGTGACTCTCTCTACTCTTTTGCACATGCTATGCGGGTGATATGATGATACCATGTCAAGTTCCAACATTTTCAGAGTTCATTTCGTAGTGATTTTCAATTTCACCGTCATTTAGCTCTCTAAACAAATCGGTAAATGACTGAAAAATAGCAAATGATGTCAGAACGTGTTGGAAATTGATGACGTCGCTTTAAATGATGCATACTGAACGCAAAATAGGCTGGAGTTAAAAAAAGTTTAAAAAACATTGATTATCATAAAAAATATTGATTATCAACGATCTTTTTGTGTACAATCTGAATTGTCAATCTGAGTCCTCAACGGTTTAGAAACCGGTGAAGACTCATATTGCGACCACATATTCTACACATAGAGTTCAATGAAGACCAAGTGCTTGTGATAGTTTGAGAAGTAACATATTTAAGGTGGTAAAAATCATGCTAGGGGAGCGAGGTGGGACTAAAAACAGCCTGCCACAACCTCTTTACTACCGGTTCGTGCCACGAACCGGTACTAAAGGTGTTGTCCGGGCCCCATCCTCTTTAGTACCGGTTCGTGGCATGAACCGGTACTAAAGGTTCGCCCCGAACCGGTACTAAAGATCTCCTCCCGCCTAGTCGTTTGAACCGGCACTAATGGACACATTAGTGCCGGCTCAAATGCAAACCGGCACTAATGTCTCTCACATTTGACCCTTTTTCTACTAGTGGTAATTATTAATTTACCACCTTATATTAGCTTCTGATCAAGTCGATTGTGTTCTAGTCAGATTTATAAACGGTTCATGTTCGTTTTGCAGAGAGAGAGAGAGAGAGCAAAACAGGCTACCACCAAAGAAAGCGACTCATCGACAAAGTACACGTGGGACACCCCTTTCAACCGAGCCATCAACATAATGTAGGGACACCCGGAGGACCAGCGGCCGCAGTATGGACATGTGCATGTCGCCGGAGACGGTGCCACGTGGACGTACTACTTCGGTGAGGACCAGGAGGCAAAAACGTAGAGAAGGAAGTTCAGCCAGGTGACAATCCACCAGAAGGTGGTGGCGACGGTCGAGGAAAAACAACTGAGAACAACGAAGCCACCAAAGCTGAGGTGGTCTAGCAGGTAGTCCAGGCAGCGGTAGCTGCCTGTAGAATTGATTTCGCATCTACGATTACTACCTTGATTTTGGCTGTTGTCACCTGGTCGAAGGAAAATCCAGACAAAACGGCCTCTGATTATCCCCTTCCAAGCTTCGTCGGAAGCAACTCGGTGAACATCACACCCGTACCTGCTCTCGCAACCGGATCTGCTCCCGCACTTGCTAATAGTAGCCCGTCCTCCATCTCTTCCATGCTCGGTGGGGCTTCCACATTGGCTGAGCTCGTCGCCCGGACGGTAATTCCGTGTCGCACCCTCGTCAACATATCCATAATATTTCGTTTTCGTTGCCTTTCGAATGTCTAACACACTGCACACCTCGCAGGCCGACGAAAACCCATGCACCCTCCTCTACAACATCAACGACCAGTTGGTGGATGTGGGAAAGTGTACGATAACGAATCCCAAGGAGCACTTGTTCCATGAACGGTAGATGTACACATCTTCTTCTTGTGGAGGCGGTCGGGAGCACACCAAAGACAAGATACCGATGCAAGGTATGACCATCACCCCACCCACGCAATTACCCATGTCTGTCGTGTTGGCTGAGAGCGGACGATGCAAGGAATTTTCTCTCGTGGTAATAATGAATTCATATTTCATTTTTAATGTGAATTTGTGGCATACTTCTAACACGCACTGGTATGCATGCTATTTGACGTTATTCTTAGTCACATAGTTTTAGCCCTAGGCTTTGAGAAATTCTGGCTCCGCCTCTGCTCCAAAGGCGCTGGCGAAGAAGCTTCCCTGTGGCAAGAGCTCAACTCAGATGATGGCGCACCTCGAACGGCTAGGGCTTGGTCTGGGAGGGAATAGACGCCAATTAGTTTGGGTAGCAGCATATAAACCGAACAAGGGACACTAGTAGAAAACTGGGCTTTGGTCATAGGGCAATATTCACATTAGTCCCGGTTCAGTCACGAACCGGGACTAATGTGAGCATTGGTCCCGGTTCGTGCGGCCAGGGGCCTGCCGGGCCTCGTGGGGGCATTGGTCCCGGTTCGTCTGGACCCTTTGGTCCCGGTTGGTGGGACAAACCGGGACCAATGGGCCACGCTCCTGGTCCACCACCCTTTAGTCCCGGTTCATACCACATACCGGGACTAAAGGGCTGGTCCTAGTTGCGGCCAGTGTTTAGTCCCACCTCGCCAACCGAAGGGCGCTCACACCAGTTTATAAGCCCGTCCCTCTATGCCTTGTTAAGCTTCTCTTAAAGTGAAAATAGATGCCTTTATACAGGGAATTTCACCTAAATTCACAGTAAATTGAAATTTACTGTGAATTTAGGTTTAGTTTTCTCTATAAGCGCATCTATGTTCATTTTTTTATATTTATAAAATAAATAAACCTTAATAAAATAAATAAAACTAAATAACCTTAATAAAATAAAATAAAATAAAACTATAGTAACTACAATAAATAAACCTTAATAAATTAAGTAAAAATAGCAGCAGTAAAATAAATAAAAATAGCAGCAGTAAAATAAATAAAAATAAAATAATTAAAGTAAAATACATAAGTAATTAGAAATAAAATAAATAAGTTTTTTGTTGTAAGTAGAAACAAAACAAAACAAAACAAATAAAGCAAAAGAGAAAGAAAAAAACACGAGCCATCAACTCCATAACCGCCATATCTGGGATAGAGAAGGGCGATCCCTTGGAGTGGGATTCACATACAGTTGCCCGTAACATCTACCATTCGAGCCTAGCAGGTGGAACTCGGATCTGTCAACAGTGTCAAAGCGGCAAATAGCAGGCGGAGGAGAAGCCACCGATGTCATGTGTAGATCCCTTCTAGGTCTTGCGGATCGTGCTATTATAGCAATTTGGTTGGTTGATCCCAAAAAAAGGAATTTGGTTGGTTTTCTTGAAGCCCTAGCTTGTTGTGCCGTCCTATTCTCTCAATGCAATTTAGCAAATGCTACTACAGTACAGTAAAGGGCACAAAGAAAAAGCACGTAGTGAAGGAAAATACCTCCATATCAAAGCTGCTACTTATCTTGTTGGTTATCAGGATGTGGATATGTAGAATTTTCTCTAGCCACGGCAACAGACATGCATTCATCGGGGGGGGGGGGGGGTTCACTACAGAACAAAATAAATGCTGACGTTAGTTGTTGAGGGTACGTTTGACATCCCTGAGAGACTAGATAATGAAAAGATGAACCGTCAAACCTAGATGAACAAAGACGCTACCAAGTGGATGAATCTGATGGCCTGTCCTCCCTTGAAGATCATGCGTCCTCCCTTGAAGGCGCCACCAGGGCCATGGACGCCTCATACACGGCCGCCGACGTGTTGTAGTGATGAGGTATCATGCAGGATCTGACACAGGATCACCTTCAGGCAAGATGAATAGGTCTTCAGGGGCACGACGGCAGCGGCGGCGCCATGGCCAGGACTGGTGACGACGGCGGCGGCGAGCGAGCGGGAGGGTGGCGGCGGCTGCGTGCGAGTGGGAGGCCGGAGGATCACCACTCATTGTGCTCGACATATCACTACAAGAAACCTGTTAATCCATGACGGATTTCTAATGACATTTTTGGAAACTCTCATCGATGACCTGGTAAAACCCCACAAGCCCGGTGAAAGCCTGCTAAAGCCCGTCTAACCGTTCCCGTATAAAAACTTAACCCTAAATTCCCTCCTCGGCCCCTGGATCGTGTCCCACAGCACGTCGCCACCCCTCGTCCCTCCCACAGCTCGTAAACCTTAATAAAATAAAATAAAATAAACTATAGTAACTACAATAAATAAACCTTAATAAATTAAGTAAAAATAGCAGCAGTAAAATAAATAAAAATAGCAGCAGTAGAATAAATAAAAATAAAATAATTAAAGTAAAATACATAAGTAATTAGAAATAAAATAAATAAGTTTTTTGTTGTAAGTAGAAACAAAACAAAACAAATAAAGCAAAAGAGAAAAAAAACAGAGGAAAAAAATTATGCCACCTACTGGGCCACCACGGCCTGAATACGACTAGAAACCCATCCATGGGCCAGGATTCAGGCCCGCAGAAGGCCCAGTAGGCCCCACAGGCAAAGAGTACAGTTAGGCCCGAAAGCCTGCAGTTGAGAGGAGTTCGAGAGGGTGGGCGTAGCAGCGCTTATAAACCACTCTCGAGCTCTCTCAACTAGCGAGGTGGGACTAAACTTTTGACGCGGGGCAGCACAAGGCCTTTGGTCCCGGTTGGTGCCACCAACCGGGACTAAAGGGGGCATTGGTCCCGGTTCGTGGCACCACCCGGGACCAAAGGCCTTTAGTCCCGGTTGGTGCCACCAACCGGGACCAATGAGTTCCCTATATATACCCCATCGCCACAGCAGAGCACTCCAGAGTGCTTTGTTTTTTCTGGCCGGCGAGGGGAGGGCATTTGGGTGCTCTAGCTCACCTCCTATGCACATGAGGTGTTCGATGAAATGTCTGAGCCACACTAGTTAATCTTTGTCCTCTCGAAACTCGACCTCCGAGCTCCATTTTCCCCGAGATTTGTCTAGGTTTAGCGGTCCGTCACGTCCCGTCCCCGTCTTCACTGCCGTCGATCGCCCGCGCCGATCTCGTCGCCAGCACCACCGTGGTGAGCCTCTTGCTCTTATCTTCTTTCTAAAAGGAAAAAAAATTCTTACTTTAGATAGTTACTTGTCTAATTTTGTTACTTTTATTATTCCTTCTCATTACATAGTGTGATGGTTTTGGTATCCGCCCCCGTCGGCCCTCGTCCTGTCTATGATTCGGATGTGGTATATATTATCTTTTTATAACTATTTGGTTCATTTATTGTTTATGACAAATATATCGACCAACGTGACATAGATTTTATTTATCTAGGAGGTGGTTGAACCGGAAATTCTAACCGACCCTATTGTCGAGAGGTTAAATTTAGTTGAAGAAGAAAACAATTACTTGAAGGAAAAGATAAAAAAAATTGAGGAGGAGAAGATGATATTGGAATTGCATGTTGCGGATGTCGTCGATGATCACAAGATCAAGATGGATGCAATGCGCTTGAAGATTAGAAAGATTAGAAAATATGCCATTCATACCGAGGCTTGGTATCATTATGCCGTTGGATCAATTGTTACCTTGGTTGCGATTATGATCGGATTTGTTTTCGCATTGAAATGTTTTACATAGTTTCAATGTATGGTTTAATTAATTAGATGCTCTGGAGAGCTATATATATGTTGTTAGATGAGAACTATGTATGTACTTTGGTTCTAATGTGATAATGAACTTCTATTATTTTGGTCACTTAATTATCTATTCATGATGTTCTGTAATGGTTTTTGACACACTTAATTATATATAATGCACGCAGATGAACCGGCAATGGATGTACGGTGACAGACACACCTCCGAGTACATTAAGGGCGTGCATGATTTTCTCGAAGTGGCTGAGGCAAACAAGCAGAATGGTTTTATGTGTTGTCCATGCCCTATATGTGGGAATACGAAGTCTTACTCTGACCGGAAAATCCTTCACACCCACCTACTTTACAAGGGTTTCATGCCACACTATAATGTTTGGACGAGGCACGGAGAAATAGAGGTTATGATGGAAGACGGCGAAGAAGAAGAGGACGATGACAACTATGTGCCCTCTGAATACGGTGATGCTGCAAGGGGGGAAGCTGCTGAAGATCAAGAGGAACCAGACGATGTGCCCAATGATGCTGCAAGGGGGGAAGCTGCTGAAGATCAAGAGGAACCAGTGCCCGATGATGATGATCTCCACTGGGTCATAGTCGATGCAAGGACGCAATGCGAAAGTCAAAAGGAGAAGCTGAAGTTTGATCGCATGTTAGAGGATCACAAAAAAGGGTTGTACCCCAATTGCGAAGATGGCAACACAAAGCTCGGTACCGTACTGGAATTGCTGCAGTGGAAGGCAGAGAATGCTATGCCTGACAAAGGATTTGAGAAGCTATTGAAAATATTGAAGAAGAAGCTTCCAAAGGATAACGAATTGCCTGACAGTACATATGCAGCAAAGAAGGTCGTATGCCCTCTAGGATTGGAGGTGCAGTAGATACATGCATGCCCTAATGACTGCATCCTCTACCGCGGTGCGAACAAGGATCTGAACGCATGCCCGGTATGCGGTGCATTGCGGTATAAGATCAGACGAGATGACCCTGGTGATGTTGACGGCGAGCCCCCCAGGAAGAGGTTTCCTGCGAAGGTGATGTGGTATGCTCCTATAATACCACGGTTGAAAGGTCTGTTCAGAAACGAAGAGCATGCCAAGTTGATGCGATGGCACAGTGAGGACCGTAAGAAAGACGGGAAGTTGAGAGCACCCGCTGACGGGTCGCAGTGGAGAAAAATCGAGAGAAAGTACTGGGCTGAGTTTGTAGCTGACCCAAGGAACGTATGGTTTGGTTTAAGCGTGGATGGCATTAATCCTTTCGGGGAGCAGAGCAGCAATCACAGCACCTGGCCCGTGACTCTATGTATGTATAACCTTCCTCCTTGGATGTGCATGAAGCGGAAGTTCATTATGATGCCAGTTCTCATCCAAGGCCCTAAGCAACCCGGCAACGACATTGATGTGTACCTAAGGCCATTAGTTGAAGAACTTTTACAGTTGTGGAATGGAAACGGTGTACGTACATGGGATGAGCACAAACAGGAGGAATTTAACCTGCACGCATTGCTGTTTGTAACCATCAACGATTGGCCCGCTCTCAGTAACCTTTCAGGACAGACAAAGAAGGGATACCACGCATGCACGCACTGTTTAGATGACACTGAAAGTATATACCTGGACAATGTTAGAGTTATAATATAGGTCATGTATCCCTTTGTATTTATCCCGTTGTATAAGGGGTTTCCTGCATATGTTCCACACCTGTACATGTATATATATCGGCCTATGGCCTCATGGGAATACAAGTTGCTTATTCCTAACATGGTATTTGAGCTCTAGGGTTTCTTTTTCGCACGCCGCAACTCGTGCTCGATCCCGTCGTGCCGGCCGCCGCTGCTCCGATCCGCTGCCCCGGCCGAAGCGTCCCCGCCCGAAGGCCTCCTCATCACGCGCCGGGCGCTGCTCCTTCTGGACGCCACAGCCGCCGTGCGGTCTTCCGCTTCCGCCAGCCCCGCACAGGTCGCCGGGCGCTGCTCCCTCTGGACGCGACAGCCGCCAGCCCCGGTCCCCCGCCTGCTCCGGTCTCCCGCCTGCTCGATCCCGCCAGTCCGGTGCTCTGCTGTCCTCCGCTTCCGCCAATCCCGCACGTCACAGCCGCCAGCCCCGGTCTCCCGCCTGCTCCGGTCTCCCGCCTGCTCGATCCCGCCTGTCCGGTGCTCTGCTGCTTTTGGGTCTCGTGATCGACTGCCTGCCGTCCGGTGCTCTGCTGATTTCGGGTCTCGGATTCTGCTGATTTCGGGTCTCTCCTAAAAAAATGTTTGCTGCATCGGGCTATGTTGCTGTCCCTTGCTGTCCGGTGATCTTCGATGGTGCTAACTACACCGAGTTCGCTGGCTTCATGCGCATTCACATGCGTGGCATCCGTCTCTGGGGTGTTCTTTCTAGCGAGGTCTGCTGTCCGCCACGTCCGGTTCCTCCGGTGGCCCCTACTCCGCCGACTCCACTGGTTCTTCCTACGGATGCTAATCAGGCCGCCAAGGATGCGGCTAAGATTGCTGATGAGGCTGCTGATCGTGCCTATGATGAGAGGGTTTTGGCTTATGAGGAGGCTCTTCAGACGTATCATGGTGCTTTGTCTGTTTACACCCAGTGGCTTGATGATGATGCTCGTGCTGCAGCTGTTCTCACTGCTAGTGTTCTGCCTCAGTTTTCTTCTGAGTTTCTGGGTCTTCCTACTGTCTTCCAGATGTGGACCTGTCTTCGTCAGCGCTATGAGCCCTCTGGTGATGCCTTATACCTTTCTGTGGTTCGTCAGGAGCATGCTCTTCAGCAGGGTGACTCTACTGTTGATGAGTTTTATGCACAGAGTTCTGCTATCTGGCGCCAGCTTGATTCTCTCCGCAGTGCTGGTTGTCGTACTTGCCCCTGCTGCCAGGCTATCCAGGCCGATTTGGAGTTTCATCGCGTCTACGAGTTCCTGTCTCGGCTCCGTAAGGAGTTTGAGCTCCGGCATGCTCGGTTGTTTGCTCGTGGCCGTATTTCTCTCATGGAGGCACTTTCAGAGATTCGTGCTGAGGAGACTCGCCTACGTGGTGCTGGTTTGCTGGAGGTTCCCTCTGTGCTCGCTACTCGGGCTTCTTCCACTCCACCTGCTGCACCGCCCCATTCTCGCTCGAGTGCTCCGCCGCTCTTGCCCACTCCTTCTGGAGGCTCAGGTCGCCCTTGTCCACACTGTGACTACTGCAACAATGATGGTCATATTGAGTCCCAGTACTACACAAAGCGGAAACACCTGCGCAAGGCGCGATCATCCTCCTCAGGGACTTCGTCATCTCCCTCGCCAGCTTCAGCCATTGCTTTGACTGAGCAGGATATTCTGAGACTTAAGCGTCTGCTCGCGGCTTCAGGTTCTTCATCGACGGGTACTGTTGGTTCTGTGACTGATGCTTCCCGCACTGAGCACCCGCCCTCTACACAGTCAGGTACATCCCCATGGGTTCTGGACTCTGGAGCTTCTTTTCATATGTCTTCTCATTCTTCCGCTTTGTCCTCTCTTCGTCGCTGGATTCTCCTGTTCATGTCTTCACTGCTGATGGTACTCCACTTTCTGTTGCTAGTAGAGGCCATCTTTTCACTCCTTCTTATTCTGTTCCTGATGCTGCTCATGTTCCTCGACTTATCATGAATCTGTTTTCTGCTGGTCAACTTACTGATTCTGGTTGTCGTGTCATCCTTGATGTTGAATCTTGTTCTGTCCAGGATCGTCGCATGCACACTCTGGTTGGGGCGGGCCCTCGCCGCCATGATTCTCAGGGTCTTTGGGAGTTGGACTGGCTTCATGTTCCTTCTGCTGCCATCACCACCGCCAGTCCCTCCGCTGCTGTCGCCTCTGTTACTGGTTCCTTCAAGCAGTGGCATCATCGACTTGGTCATCTGTGTGGTTCTCGGTTATCGTCTTTAGTTCGTCGAGGTCTTCTGGGGTCTGTCTCAGGAGATGTCTCTTTAGAGTGTCAGGGTTGTCGTCTTGGCAAGCAGATTCAGTTACCATATTCACATAGTGAGTCCGTGTCTCAGCGTCCTTTCGATTTAGTCCATTTTGATGTATGGGGTCTGGCTCCTTTCGCTTCGAAAGGTGGTCATAAATACTATATTATTTTCATCGATGATTTTTCTCATTACACATGGCTTTATTTCATGACTTCACATAGTGAGGTGTTGTCTATTTATAAGCGTTTTGCTGCCATGGTTCATACTCAGTTCTCTTCACCCATTCGTGTTTTTCGTGCTGACTCCGCTGGCGAGTATATCTCTAAGATGTTACGTGGTGTTCTTGCTGAGCAGTGTACTCTTGCCCAGTTCTCTTGTCCTGGTGCTCATGCTCAGAATGGCGTGTCTGAGCGCAAGCATCGTCACCTTCTTGAGACGGCTCGTGCTATGATGATCGCCGCCTCTCTTCCGCCTCATTTTTGGGCTGAGGCTATTGCCACTTCCGCCTATCTCATCAACATTCAGCCATCCGCTGCTTTGCAGGGTGGTGTTCCTTTTGAGCGTCTTTTTGATCGTTCTCCCGATTATTCGATGCTTCGCTTGTTTGGTTGTGTTTGCTATGTTCTTCTTGCCCCTCGCGAACGCACCAAACTGACCGCTCAGTCTGTTGAGTGTGTCTTCTTAGGCTACAGTGATGAGCATAAGGGCTATCGTTGTTGGGATCCTATCGGTCGTCGGATGCGTATCTCTCGAGACGTGACTTTTGATGAGTCTCGTCCTTTCTACCCACGCCCATCTTCCTCATTTTTTTCAGTGGAGGATATCTCTTTCCTCACTTTTCCTGACTCACCTATCACCCCCGTCGCGCCTGTGCATATTCGTTCCACTCCCTCTGCTTCTTCACCCCTCGTCGATTCACCGCCACCATCTTCCCCGGTCTCCTCACCTAGCATGTCACTGGATTCTACACCTTCATCTCCGGTGACTTCTTCATCGCCACCCCCGATTCTACCTTGGCGATTCCTCCTTCTCTTGTTCCCTCTTTGCCTCAGCATTACACTCGTCGTTCACGACCTGTGGATGCTTCCTTGGATGAGTCGTCCTCTACCTCTCAGCCTACTTATGGCTTGCGTTCTCGTCCTCGTTCGCCTATTGATCGCTTTGGATTTCCCACCGCTGGTGCTGCTGTTCTTGAGCCGACTTCTTACCGTCAGGCTGTTGTTCATCCTGAATGGCAGTTTGCGATGGCAGAGGAGATTGCTGCTCTTGAATGCACTGGTACCTGGGATCTTGTTTCTCTTCCTCCCGGAGTCCGTCCCATCACTTGTAAGTGGGTCTACAAGGTTAAGACTCGCTCTGATGGTTCTCTTGAGCGTCACAAAGCTCGTCTAGTGGCTCGTGGTTTTTAGCAGGAGCATGGTCGTGATTATGACGAGACTTTTTCTCCTGTGGCCCATATGACCACTATTCGTACACTTCTTGCCGTTGCCTCTGCACGCCACTGGTCTATATCTCAGCTTGATGTTAAGAATGCCTTTCTTAATGGTGAGCTGCATGAGGAGGTGTACATGCAGCCACCCCCTGGGTATTCTGTTCCTGCTGGCATGGTGTGTCGTCTTCGTCGCTCTCTCTATGGCCTTAAGCAAGCCCCTCGCGCCTGGTTTGAGCGTTTTGCCTCTGTGGTCACTACTGCTGGTTTTTCAGCAAGTGCTCATGATCCAGCATTGTTTATTCACCTTTCTCCTCGTGGCCGGACTCTTCTTCTTCTCTATGTTGATGATATGGTCATCACTGGGGATGACCCTGAGTATATTGCCTTTGTAAAGGCCCGTCTTAGTGAGCAGTTTCTTATGTCTGATCTTGGACCTCTTCGCTACTTTCTTGGGATTGAAGTCTCTTCTACCTCTGATGGCTTTTTTATCTCCCAGGAAAAGTATATCCAGGATCTTCTTGCTCGTGCTGCTCTTACTGACGAGCGCATTGTTGAGACTCCTATGGAGCTCAATGTTCACCTCTGTGCTACTGATGGTGATCCTCTCCCTGACCCGACGCGTTATCGTCATCTTGTTGGCAGTCTTGTCTATCTAGCTGTCACTCGTCCGGACATCTCTTATCCGGTTCATATTCTGAGTCAGTTTGTCTCTGCTCCCACATCGGTTCCCTATAGTCATCTCCTTCGTGTTCTCTGATATCTTCGGGGCACGATCTCTCATCATCTATTCTTTCCTAGCTCCAGTTCTTTACAGCTTCAGGCCTATGCGGATGCTACGTGGGCTAGTGATCTTTCTGATCGCCGTTCACTTTCTGCTTACTGTGTTTTTCTTGGCGGTTCTCTCATTGCCTGGAAGACGAAGAAACAGATTGCAGTTTCCCGTTCGAGTGCTGAGGCTGAGTTGTGAGCCATGGCTCTTTTGACGGCAGAGGTGACTTGGTTATGGTGGTTACTTTAGGATTTGGGTGTTTTTGTCACTACGCCGACTCTGCTCTTATCTGACAGTACAGGTGCTATTAGCATTGCGCGCGATCCTGTGAAGCATGAGCTCACCAAGCATATTGGTGTTGATGCTTTCTATGTGCGCGCTGCTGTGCAGGATCAGGTTATTGCTCTTCAGTATGTGCCTTCTGAGTTACAGTTGGCGGATTTCCTGACAAAGGCCCAGACTAGAGCACAACATGGCTTTTATCTCTCCAAACTCAGTGTTGTTCCTCCACCATGAGTTTGAGGGGGGGTGTTAGAGTTATAATATAGGTCATGTATCCCTTTGTATTTATCCCGTTGTATAAGGGGTTTCCTGCATATGTTCCACACCTGTACATGTATATATATCGGCCTATGGCCTCATGGGAATACAAGTTGCTTATTCCTAACAGACAAAAGCAGGAAGAATGTGTACCTAGGCCATCGTCGATTTCTTCCGACCAACCATCAATGTCGAAAGAAAGGCAAGCATTTCAAAGGCGAGGCAGATCACCGGAAGAAGCCCGCCATGCGTACCGGTGATCACGTACTTGCTATGGTCAATGATTTACACGTAATCTTTGGAAAGGGTCCCGGCGGACTAGCTGTTCCGAATGACGCTGAGGGACACGCACCCATGTGGAAGAAGAAATCTATATTTTGGGACCTACCCTACTGGAAAGAGCTAGAGGTCCGCTCTTCAATCGACGTGATGCACGTGACGAAGAACCTTTGCGTGAACCTGCTAGGCTTCTTGGGCGTGTATGGGAAGACAAAAAATACACCTGAGGCACGGGAGGACCTGCAACGTTTGCACGAAAAAGACGGCATGCCTCCGAAGCAGTATGAAGGTCCTGCCAGCTACGCTCTTCCGAAAGAAGAGAAAGAAATCTTCTTTGAATTCCTGCTCAGTATGAAGGTCCCGACTGACTTCTCGTCGAATATAAAGGGAATAATAAATATGCCAGAGAAAAAGTTCCAGAACCTAAAGTGTCATGACTGCCACGTGATTATGACGCAACTGCTTCCGGTTGCATTGAGGGGGCTTCTACCGGAAAACGTCCGATTAGCCATTGTGAAGCTATGTGCATTCCTCAATGCAATCTCTCAGAAGGTGATCGATCCAGAAATCATACCAAGGCTAAGGAGTGATGTGGCGCAATGTCTTGTCAGTTTCGAGCTGGTGTTCCCACCATCCTTCTTCAATATCATGACGCACGTCCTAGTTCATCTAGTCGACGAGATTGTCATTCTGGGGCCCGTATTTCTACACAATATGTTCCCCTTTGAGAGGTTCATGGGAGTACTAAAGAAATATGTCCGTAACCGCGCTAGGCCAGAAGGAAGCATCTCCATGGGCCATCAAACAAAGGATGTCATTGGGTTTTGTGTTGACTTCATTCGTGGCCTTAAGAAGATAGGTCTCCCTAAATCGCAGTATGAGGGGAGACTGACTGGAAAAGGCACGCTTGGAGGGGGGACTCAATAATATGCAGGGACGGACATTCTTGGTCTCAAGCACACTACACAGTTCTACAGAACTCTACCTTGGTGACCCCGTATGTCGATGAACACAAGAACAGTCTGCGCTCCAAACACCCGGAGCAGTGTGTCGACTGGATTACATGTGAACACATCAGGACTTTCAGCAGTTGGTTGGAAACACGTCTCAGAGGTGACACCACCGTTTGTGATGAGGTGTACTCGTTGTCCAGGGGACCATCTACGACTGTATTGACTTACAAAGGATACGAGATAAATGGGAATACATTTTACACGATCACCCAAGATCAAAAAGAGCACCAACCAAAACAGCGGTGTCCGCTTTGATGCAGCAACCGAGAGGGGAAAGGACACATATTATGGTTACATAATGGACATATGGGAACTTGACTACGGACATGATTTTAAGGTCCCTTCGTTAAGTGCAAATGGGTCAATCTGTCAGGAGGTGGGGTACAGGTAGACCCACAGTACGGAATGACAACAGTGGATCTGAACAATCTTGGGTACACTGACGAACCGTTCGTCCTAGCCAATGATGTGGCACAGGTTATCTATGTGAAGGACATGTCTACCAGACCGAGGAAAAGAAAAGATAAGGAAGCGAATACATCATACGATGAGCCAAAGCGCCACATAGTTCTTTCAGGAAAAAGGGACATTGTGGGAGTGGAGGGCAAGACAGACATGTCTGAAGATTATGAAAAGTTTCATGTAACTGCTCCCTTCAAAGTCAAGGCTGACCCAAGCATCCTGATAAACGATGAAGATTATCCATCGTTACGGCGCAATAAGCAAATGACACAAGCGAAGAAAAAGTGAAGACTTTCTCCCGCAACTATTATGATGATACCATGCCAACTTTGTAATAGACGAGTATGATACCATTGTCCGTTTTGTACAAGAAGTGCATCTAGTTTTTCCCGTAACCCTCTCAACTTTCTTGCACATGCTATGTGGATGAACTGATGATACCATGCCAACTTTCAACCTTCTCAGAGTTCATTTGAAATGCTTTTCAATTTTAGGGTCTTATAGCTCAAAATAATTAGTAAATGCATGAAAAATAACAGGCCAAAAATTAAAAATTATGCCACCTACTGGGCCACCACGGCCTGAATACGATTAGAAACCCATCCATGGGCCAGGATTCAGGCCCGCAGAAGGCCGAGTAGGCCCACAGGCATGTACAGAGAGGTTAGGCCCGTAAGCCTGCTTTAGAGAGGAGCTCGACAGCTCAGGCGCACCGCACCTTATAAACAGGTGCGGCTCTCTCTCAGCTAGCGGGGTGGGACTAAACTCACCACCACGCCGCTGTGCAAGGCCATTGGTCCCGGTTGGTGGCACGAACCGGGACCAATTCCACCCTTTGGTCCCTGTTGGTGCCACGAACCGGTACTAATGAGGCTGTGGCCCCACGAGCACCTATAGTACCGGTTCTTGGCACGAACCGGTACTAGAGTTTCTTACTAAGCAGTTTTTAGTCCCACCTCGCTAGCTGAGAGGCACTACGAGCGGTTTATAAGCCCTGAGTGCAGAGACGATGAAGAAGAGCCGCAATGCTCACGTTGCTTAGCTTCAAGCCTTGAGGAATAAGGTAGACTGCATGGAGCTATGTGCAGTGCAGTCTACACTATTCCGAAAGGCTTGAAGCAAATCAACGAGCATTGCGCCTCTTTTTTATTTTTAAGAACTTATTACAACTCCGGACTTCTTCTGTTCCGACAAAATAAAATAAACTTTAATAAAATTTATGAAACTAAAATTAACAAAGTATTTTCTGTTCAAAACATTATAAGAAACCTCTATTATTATTGAAACTAAAATCATATAAAATTGATGCAACTAAAATTATTGAAGTATTTTCTGTTCAAAATCATTAAAAGCAAAAATAATTTTCATAAAGAACTTTTTTTGATAGAAACTTTAATAGCAAAAGAATTATCATAATTTAAAAAAAATAAGTAATTAGAAACAAAATAAAATAAAATAAATAAGTTTTTTGTTGTAAGTAGAAACAAAACAAAATAAATAAATCAAAAAAGAAAACAAAAAAACTAAATACAGCAAAAAAAATTTCATAAAGAACTTTTTTTGATAGAAACTTTAAAGCAAAAAGAATATCATAAAGTAAAATAAATAATTAATTAGAAACAAAATAAAATAAAATAAATAAGTTTTTTGTTGTAAGTAGAAACAAAACAAAATAAATAAAGCAAAAAAAGAAAACAAAAAAACTAAATACAGCAAAAAAAATTGTTGGGGCGCTGCCCGCTTAGCCTTCCAACCCTCAGGTTTGCAAATACAGGCCCAGAAGGGCTAGGAGGCTAAATGGGCAGCGCGGCAAAGTTAGGCCCAGAAGCCTGCGATAGAGAGGAGTTCGAGATAGCAGCCGCAGCGGGGCTTATAAACCACTCCGAGCCCCTCTCAACTAGCGAGGTGGGACTAAACTTTTGGCATCGACGCGGGCAGCAAGAGGCCTTTGGTCCCGGTTGGTGCCACCAACCGGGACTAAAGGGGTGCATTGGTACCGGTTAATGGCACCAACCGGGACCAATGCCCCCCCTTTAGTCTCGGTTGGTGCCACCAACCGGGACCAAAGGCCGCCGCTTCCCGCCCTTTGTGCTGCTGAAAAGGGACCTTTGGTCCCGGTTGGTGGCACCAACCGGGACTAAAGGGTGGCATTGGTCTCGGTTGGTGCCACGAACCGGGACCAATGCCCTTGCTATATAACCAGGACTTGTGAAAATTTCACATCTCCGTCGCCTCCCTCGCCAGTTGCCCCCGCCGCCAGGCTGCCCAAATCGCTCGCGCGCTCCTCGTCGCCGTCTACGCCGCCGCCAACGCCGTCGCCTCCCCGAGCCCGCGCCGTTCTCGTCGCCGGCATCCCTCAGCCCGCCGTCCTCGTCGTCCCCATCGCCGCGTGCCTCCCCGAGCCCACCCCTCCACGTCCCTGTCGCCGCCTGCCGTCCCGAGACCACCGTCCCCGTCACCGCGTGCCGCCCCGAGCCCGCTGTCCTCGTCGCCGGACTCCTGCCATCGCCGCCCCCCTCGAAGTGAGCTCCCCCTTTCCCATGGTCCCGATCGAGCGCCGCTCTTGCGCCCGAGTGCCCCTTGCTCTCTGCCGCCCCTGCTCCATGGTCGCCGCCGGCCCCGACGCATTGAAGAGCAGAAGGAGAGGAGAAGGAGAGGAGAGGAGAAGGAGTGGAGCAGCAGCAAGACGCCGTCCAATTTTCTGAAATTTCTGAATTTTTTTACAGATATGAACAGTGCATATAGAGGGTGTTTGATCAAATGCTAGATGGCTTTGGGCATTTTTAGAATTTATGATATTTTTTGTGGTGAGGTACTGATGCAAGACAAAGGTGATGGCAAAATTTCAGAATTTTTGGATTGGTTTAGAATAGGTTTTCTGCAAGGAATTTGAATCTAGTTCAAATTTCACTTGAATGGAATTTGAAAATTTCGAACTATGGATCAGAAGGTTTTTGGTGAAATGGAGTGTGGGTACTGTCATGAAGTTGGAGTAATTTTTGTGGTTGTAAAAGAGTTAGGAAAATTTAGAATGTGCTAAATATGTCAAAAAATGTTTTTTTGTTCATATACAAAAAGTTTTTATATATGACTATGGATATATGAGCAATGATGATCCATGGATGTATGCATTGATATATATGAGAAACGATGTTCATAGAATATTTACCAAGTATATATGTATTTTTGTTCATAGCATTTTTTTCCATTTATATATGTATGTGGCTATAGATGGATATATATGAGAAATGATGATCCATGGAAAAGTTTTATATATGCAAAAGTTACATTTTTAGAAAAGTTTTATATATCTAGCTAGGAAAGGAAGAAGAAGAAAAAGAAGGAGAGGAAAAAGGAAAATAAGAAGAGGAAGAAAGGAGAAGAAGAGGAGAGGAAGAAGAGGAGAAATAAATAAGAAGAGGAAAAAAGAAGAAAAAGAAGAGGAGAAGAAGAAAGGAATAGAAGAGAAGAAGAAAAAATAGAAAAAATTCTATTTTTTCTTCTTCTCTCCTCTATTCCTTTCTTCTTCTCCTCTTTTTTTTTTCTTCTTTTTTTCTTCGATTTTCTCCTCTATTCCTTTTCTTCTTCTCCTCTTTTTATTTCTTCTTCGTTTTCTTAGGTTTGATCGGGTCTGTCGTCGTCGATATACCCCTCTCCCGATAACTTCAACACGAGGGGGGGTCGATATACCCCCTCCCCACCGATAATATTATTTTCCCATGTACGTATGTCGTCGTTGTCGATATAACCCCCTCCCGATAACTTCAACACGTGGGGGGGGGGGTCGATATACCCCCTCCCCGATAACATTATTTTCCCATGTATGTATGTCGTCGTTGTCGATATATATAACTTCCTCCCAGATAACTTCGACATGATGGACGGTCGATATTTATACCCCCTCTCGACCGTGATAACTTATACCACAGGAGCACCCCCCGGCCCTCTCGCTCGACCAAAACTCTCGAGGACACCCAAACCCTAGAAAAAAATGATGTCGGTCTCCTACCCCCTCCCGCCGTGCCCCTACCCTTGAAGCGTTGCCTAGGCCACCCCAAACCCGGAATAAGCTAGGTCTACGTTTGCACTAATATATCCACCTGATGTCATGTTTGTTTAATAATTGCCATGTTGTAATATTTGCAGAAACAATGGAGCACGGACAAGACGAGCAAGCAGAAGAGGTGTTGGGGGAAATAATCTTAGCCGGAGGTGATATCTTGTCGTATCTTAACGACAATGATGGTCTGGAAGAACAGGGTGAAGAAGCAGGCTACGGTGATCGAAGAGTGGAGGAGGAAAGACATGATTATGATGGCTCCGGTGACCCAAAGCTGGTGCAAGAAGGAGCCCGTGGTGACGGCTCCGGTGACCGAACAGAGTCCGGCCAGGTAAATATATTAGTTAAGCCTGTGCTGACTAGCTAATTGATGCATTCATTGTTTTGGTATGTACACATATTAATTAACACTCGTTTTTCTTCTTTTTTCTAGCCCTCCGGATCGAGCACAACTTCGGTAAAGAGACGAGGCCCGAAGAGAAAGTTGCGCTCGGATGAAAGGTTTGAGATCACAGCAATCGTGCACGACGGCCAACCGATTGAACCCATCCGGACAAAGGATGCATTTGCTGCTCAGTGCGGGGTTCTAGTTAGGGACAAGATCCCGATCAGCATCCAGCAATGGTATAAGCCTAAGAAGGAAGACCCTGAGGTGTCTTATGTCAATGATGTGCAGAAAGATGATCTTTGGACTGAGCTGAAGGCAAATTTCACCCTACCGCCAGAGGAGGATCCGGAGAAGCCAGTTATAGAGCAATTAATCAAGTCTCATGCTCTTAAGAAGATGGCAGACCTCTTCAGGAGGTGGAAGAATGAGCTGAAAACGTTTGTCGACAAAGAAGAGACACCAGAATTCATCGGCCGGTATGAGAAGATCAGAGATCACTGGCCCGCATTTGTGGCCCACAAGACATCGGAAAAGAGTAAGAAGATGTCAGCGACAAACAAGAAGAATGCTGTGAAGAAGAAGCTTCACCATCACACGGGGTCAGGTGGCTACCTCAAAGCCCGACCTAAGTGGGCCAAGGCTGAGAATGATCTGCTTGAAAAAGGGATCGAACCACAGACAATGAACTGGACAGACCGTTGCCGGACTTGGTTCTTCGGGGCTGGCAGAACCTTGGACCCTGTATCAGGGAGGTGCGTTTGGACGAACGAGCTTTTGAGAATACCAGTCAAGAAGATTCAGCAATATATCGATAGAGCGCAGGAAGGGACGTTCGTTCCAGACAGAGAGAACGACGAGCTCACAATGCCCCTCGGGAATCCTGAGCACCCTGGACGGACACGAGACACGCCAGGCTCCGTTCCATGGAAGGCTGGTTTTCCGGACGCGGGCGGTTACAAAAGCCAGGAGAGGAGGAAAAAAGTGGAGCAGATCCAAATTCAGAAGCTGCACAAAAGGGTTCAAGCGCTAGAGGAACGAGACGGCAATCGACATGCCGAAACTGCCCCCGAAGCTACACCGCCATCTCAGCGGAGAAGCAGCGTGGCTTCCACCGAGCTGCTTCAGCTGGAGCATGCGGCTCCTGCTAGCTACCCCGTGGATGCTATCACGGAGTCTCAACATTGCCACCTTATGGCGGAATGGCAGAACTTCAAAGTCAAGGCGGCTGTTGGCTCTGTTTTACCTCCTGAACCCGGCGCAACCTACCACTACCGGCCGATTCCAGAAGGATATGCTAGGGTGATGGTGGATGAAATAACGGAGGGATTTGAGGAGCTCCAGCTTGACCACCCTACCGGTGAAGGGGAGACTCGGCTGGGTTCTGCTCTGAAGACTCCATGCCTATGGTGGAAGGAGCTCATCAAGCTTCGAACTGGACGGCTCCGGCGAGTAAGGGCACTCCGCCTCCTCCTCCGGCGAGTGATCAGGGCACTCAGCCTCCTTCTCCGGCGCATGGCGGCACTCCGCCTCCTTCTCCGCCAGCGCCGGCGCGCCAGAGCAGCCAGCCTCCTCCTTCTCCGCCTCGTCAGCAAGGGCGGAAGAGACCCGCCGCCGCTGCGGCTGCTCCGGCGCGTCGTAGTCCTTCTCCTCCGCCTCGTAAGCAAGGAAAGAAGACAGCCGCAGCCGCTCCATCTGCTCTGCCGGCGTCTAGCAGTACAGCTGCCAGAGGCGGGAGGCAATACAGATTCGGTCCTTCTCTGAAGACTCCAGAGAAGTTACCATACGAGAGGACCGAGGAGGAAACCAGGAAGATCGTGCAAGCCGAAGTGACAAACTTCTTTGAAGGGGTGAAAGCAAAGAAACATCCACCTCCGAAGGAGAAGGTAGATCCGGTGAAAGCAAAGCGCACTCTGGCTGCCCTGACAAAACCACCAAAGTCTCCACCGAGAGGCAACTATGAGCGCATTCTTGCAAACACATATGCCGAAGCGGAGCGGTCGGGAAGTACTGTCAGTGATAAAAGGTTAAAAGAACGACGAGCTGGGAAAAAAATTGCCCAGCTCGGCGAACAAGCGAACCAATCGTGCCCCCCGCTCAAGGTGTAGAAAGACATCGTCGCTAATGATCCGAGTATGGTGCCCGGTTATAGCAATCTTGGAGATTACCTGCCCGACGATGTACATTATGAAATCATGGAGGTGGACGAACACAAATACCATTACGGGAAGCCTCTCATCAAAGATGAAAGATCTCTAAGCACGATGATACGAAGACTACATGATTGGTACATGAAAACCTGCAGAGAGTCTGATGGGATGGATACTTTGATGCTGAGAGCTAAACCGGAGCATGACCTCGTTGGAATTGATCTGCTGAATGTTCTGTTAGAAATATGCCCTAGAGGCAATAATAAATAGGTTATTATTATATTTCCTTGTTCATGATAATCGTTTATTATCCATGCTAGAATTGTATTGATAGGAAACTCAGATACATGTGTGGATACATAGACAACACCATGTCCCTAGTAAGCCTCTAGTTGACTAGCTCGTTGATCAATAGATGGTTACGGTTTCCTGACCATGGACATTGGATGTCGTTGATAACGGGATCACATCATTAGGAGAATGATGTGATGGACAAGACCCAATCCTAAGCCTAGCACAAGATCGTGTAGTTCGTTTGCTCAGAGCTTTTCTAATGTCAAGTATCACTTCCTTAGACCATGAGATTGTGCAACTCCCGGATACCGTAGGAATGCTTTGGGTGTGCCAAACGTCACAACGTAACTGGGTGGCTATAAAGGTGCACTACGGGTATCTCCGAAAGTGTCTGTTGGGTTGGCACGAATCGAGACTGGGATTTGTCACTCCGTGTAAACGGAGAGGTATCTCTGGGCCCACTCGGTAGGACATCATCATAATGTGCACAATGTGACCAAGGAGTTGATCACGGGATGATGTGAGTTACGGAACGAGTAAAGAGACTTGCCGGTAACGAGATTGAACAAGGTATAGGGATACCGACGATCGAATCTCGGGCAAGTAACATACCGTTAGACAAAGGGAATTGAATACGGGATTGATTGAATCCCCGACATCGTGGTTCATCCGATGAGATCATCGTGGAACATGTGGGAGCCAACATGGGTATCCAGATCCCGCTGTTGGTTATTGACCGGAGAACGTCTCGGTCATGTCTGCATGGTTCCCAAACCCGTAGGGTCTACACGCTTAAGGTTCGATGACGCTAGGGTTATAGGGAAAGTATATATGTGGTTACTGAATGTTGTTCGGAGTCCCGGATGAGATCCCGGACGTCACGAAGAGTTCCGGAATGGTCCGGAGGTAAAGATTTATATATGGGAAGTCCTGTTTTGGTCACCGGAAAAGTTTCGGGTGAAATCGGTAATGTACCGGGACCACCGGGAGGGTCCCGGGGGTCCACCAAGTGGGGCCACCAGCCCCAGAAGGCTGCGTGGGCCAAGTGTGGGAGGGGACCAGCCTCAGGTGGGCTGGTGCGCCCCCCCACCAAGGCCCAAGGCGCATGGGAGAGTGGGAGGGGGCAAACCCTAGGTCCAGATGGGCCTTAGGGCCCATCTAGTGGGGCGCCTCCCCCTCTCCTCCCCTTGGCCGCCCCCTTGATGGGATCTAGGGCTGGCTGCCTCCTCTTGGGGGTGGAAACCCTAAGGGGGGCGCAGCCCCCTTCCCCCCTATATATACTTGAGGTTTGGGCTGCCATACACACACGAGAAAGTCTCCTTTTGGTGCTGCCCTACCCCTCTTCCTCCTCCTCCTCTCCCGCGGTGCTTGGCGAAGCCCTGCGGGATTGCCACGCTCCTCCACCACCACCATGCCGTCGTGTTGCTGCTGGATGGAGTCTTCCCCAACCTCTCCCTCTCTCCTTGCTGGATCAAGGCGTGGGAGACGTCACCGGGCTGCACGTGTGTTGAACGCGGAGGCACCGTACTTTCGGTGCTTAGATCGGAATCAACCGCGATCTGAATCGCTACGAGTACGACTCCCTCATCCGCGTTCTTGCAACGCTTCCGCATCGCGATCTACAAGGGTATGTAGATGCACTCCCCTTCCCTCGTTGCTAGATTACTCCATAGATTGATCTTGGTGATGCGTAGAAAATTTTGAATTTCTGCTACGTTACCCAACAGTGGCATCATGAGCTAGGTCTATGCGTAGTTTCTATGCACGAGTAGAACACAAAGTAGTTGTGGGCGTCGATGTTGTCAATTCTTCTTGCCGCTACTAGTCTTATCTTGTTTCGGCGGCATTGTGGGATGAAGCGGCCCGGACCGACCTTACACGTACACTTACGTGAGACAGGTTCCACCGACTGACATGCACTAGTTGCATAAGGTGGCTAGCGGGTGTCTGTCTCTCCCACTTTAGTCGGAACGGATTCGATGAAAAGGGTCCTTATGAAGGGTAAATAGAAATTGGCATATCACGTTGTGGTTTTACGTAGGTAAGAAACGTTCTTGCTAGAAACCTATACAAGCCACGTAAAAAACTTGCAACAACAATTAGAGGACGTCTAACTTGTTTTTGCAGCATGTGCTATGTGATGTGATATGGCCAGAAGACATGATGAATGATATATGTGATGTATGAGATTGATCATATTCTTGTAATAGGGATCACGACTTGCATGTCGATGAGTATGACAACCGGCAGGAGCCATAGGAGTTGTCTTTATTTTGTATGACCTGCGTGTCATTGAATAACGCCATGTAAATTACTTTACTTTATTGCTAAGCACGTTAGCCATAGAAGTAGAAGTAACCATTGGCATGACAACTTCAAGAAGACACAATGATGGAGATCATGATGATGGAGATCATGGTGTCATGCCGGTGACAAAGATGATCATGGTGCCCCGAAGATGGAGATCAAAGGAGCATAATGATATTGGCCATATCA
Organism: Aegilops tauschii subsp. strangulata; assembly: GCF_002575655.3. Taxonomy (NCBI): domain Eukaryota; kingdom Viridiplantae; phylum Streptophyta; class Magnoliopsida; order Poales; family Poaceae; genus Aegilops; species Aegilops tauschii. The sequence goes on along the minus strand of NC_053040.3, from coordinate 29,511,871 downwards.
TGTCACTATTTGATTGCATGTGATGTTTATCATGTTTTTGCATCTTATTTGCTTAGAACGACGGTAGCAAGTAGGATGATCCCTTATAATAATTTCAAGAAAGTGTTCACCCTAACTGTGCACCGTTGCGAAGGTTCGTCGTTTCGAAGCACCACGTGATGATCGGGTGTGATAGATTCTTACGTTCGAATACAACGGGTGTTGACGAGCCTAGCATGTACAGACATGGCCTCGGCACACACGCAATACACTTAGGTTGACTTGACGAGCCTAGCATGTACAGACATGGCCTCGGAACACGGAGGACCGAAAGGTCGAGCATGAGTCGTATAGAAGATACGATCAACATGGAGATGTTCACCGATCTTGACTAGTCCGTCTCACGTGATGATCGGACACGGCCTAGTTAAACTCGGATCATGTTTCACTTAGATGACTAGAGGGATGTCTATCTGAGTGGGAGTTCATAATCAGATGAACTTCATTATCATGAACATAGTCAAATAGGTATTTGCAAATTATGTCATAGCTTGCGCTTTAGTTCTACTGGTTAAGATATGTTCCTAGAGAAAATTTAGTTGAAAGTTGGTAGTAGCAATTATGCGGACTGGGTCCGTAAACTGAGGATTGTCCTCATTACTGCACAGAAGGCTTATGTCCTTAATGCACCGCTCGGTGTGCTGAACCTCAGCGTCGTCTGTAGATGTTACGAAACATCTGACATACACGTTTTGATGACTACGTGATAGTTCAGTGCGGTTTAGAATTGTGGCACCAAAGACGTTTTTGAAACATCGCAGAACACCTGAGATGTTCCGAAGACTGAAATTGAGATTTCAGACTAGTGCCCACGTCAAGAGGTATGAGACCTCTGACAAGTTTCTTAAGCCTGCAAACTAAGGGAGAAAAGCTCAATCGTTGAGCATGTGCTCAGATTGTCTGAGTGCCACAATCGCTTGAATCGAGTGGGAGTTAATCTCCCAGATGAGATAGTGATAGTTTCCCATAGTCATTGCCACCAAGCTAGTAGAGCTTCGTGATGAACTATAACATATCAAGGATAGTTATGATGATCCTTGAGCTATTCGCGATGTTTGACACCGCGAGAGTAGAAATCAAGAAGGAGCATCAATTGTTGATGGTTAGTAAAACCACTAGTTTAAGAAGGGCAAGGGCAAAAGGGATACTTCATGAAACAGCAAGTCGTTTGCTGCTCTAGTGAAGAATCCCAAGGTTGAACCCAAACCCGAGACTAAGTGCTTCTGTAACGAGAGGAACGGTCACTGAAGCAGTACTACCCTAGATACTTGGTAGATGAGAAGGCAGGCAAGGTCGACAGAAGTATATTGGATATACGTTATATGAATGTGTATTTTAATAGTACTCCTAGCAGCACCAGGGTATTAGATACCAGTTCGGTTGCTAAGTGTTAGTAACTCGAAATAAAAGCTGCGGAATAAACGGAGACTAGCTAAAGGTGAGATGACGATGTGCGTTGGAAGTGTTTCCAAGGTTGATGTGATCAAGCATCGCATGCTCCCTCTACCATCGAGATTTGGTGTTTGCGTTAAGCATGATTGGATCATGTTTATCGCAATACGGTTATTCATTTAAGGAGAATAATGGTTACTCTGTTTATTTGAATAATACCTTCAATGGTCTCGCACCTAAAATGAATCTCGATCGTAGTGATACACATGTTCATGCCAAAAGTAATGATAGTACCACATACTTGTGGCACTGCTATTTGAGTCATATTGGGATAAAACGCATGAAGAAGCTCCATGTAGATGGATCTTTGGACTCACTCGTTTTTGAAAAGATTGAGACATGCGAACCATGTCTATTGGTATATATGCATGAAGAAACTCCATGCAGATGGATCGTTTAGACTCACTTGATTATGAATCACTTGAGACATGCAAATCATACCACATGGGCAAGATGACTGAAAGTCCTCGTTTTCAGTAAGATGGAACAAGAGAGCAACTTATTGGAAGTAATACATTTTGATGTACGCAGTCCAATGAGTGCTGAGGCATGCAGTGGATATCGTTATGTTCTTACTTCACAGATGATTTGAGTAGATGCTGAGAATATTTACTTGATGAAACACTAGTCTGAATTATTGAAAGGTTCAAGTAATTTCAGAGTGAAGTTGAAGATCGTCGTAACAAGAGGATAAAATGTCTGTGATGTGATCATAGAGATGAGTATCTGAGATACGAGTTTGGCACACAATTGAGACATTGTGGAAAGTGTTTCACAATTAATACCGCCTGGAACACCATAGTGTGATGGTGTGTCCGAACATCACAACTGCACCCTATTGGATATGGTGCACACCATGATGTTTCTTATCAAATTACCACTATCGTTTATGGGTTAGGCATTAGAGACAACCACATTCACTTTAAAAGGGGCACCACACAATTCCGTTGAGACGACACCGTTTATAGAAACCTAAGTTGTCGTTTCTTAAAAGTTTGGGGCTGCGATGCTTATGTGAAAAAGTTTCAGGCTGATAAGCTCAAACCCAAAGCGGATAAATGCATCTTCATAGAATACCCAAAAACAGTTGGGTATACCTCCTATTTCAGATCTGGAAGCAAAAGTAATTGCTTCTAGAAATGAGTCCTTTCTTGAGGAAAAGTTTCTCTCGAAAGAATTGAGTGGGAGGATGGTGGAGACTTGATAAGGTTATTGAACCCTCGCTTCAACTAGTGTGTAGCAGGGCACAGGAAGTTGTTCCTGTGGCACCTACACCAATTGAAGTGGAAGCTTATGATAGTGATCATGAAACTTCGGATCAAGTCACTACCAAACCTCGTAGGACGACGAGGATGCGCACTACTTCAGGGTGGTACGTGATCCTGTCTGAGATATCATGTTGTTGGACAATACTGAACCTACGAGCTATGGAGAAGCGATGGTGGGCCCATATTCCGACAAATGGTTAGAAACCATGAAATCCGAGATAAATGGATCTTTGAGAAGAAGACGGATGTGGACGGTAATGTTACCGTCTATGAAGCTCGACTTGTGGCAAAGAGTATTTTCACAAGGTCAAGGAGTTGACTACGATGAGTTTTTCTCATCCGTAGCGATGCTTAGGTCCGTCGGAATCATGTTAGCATTAGCTACATTTATGAAATCTGGCAGATGGATGTCAAAACAAGTTTCCTTACCAGTTTTCGTAAGGAAAGGTTGTATGTGATACAATCAGAAAGGTTTTGTCGATCCTAAGGATGCTAAAAGGTATGCTAGCTCCAGCGATCCTTCCATGGATTAGAGCAAGCATCTCGGAGTCAGAATATACGCTTTGATGGGGTGATCAAAGTTTTTGGGTTTATACAAAGTTTGTTAGAAACTTGTATTTACAATAAAGTGAGTGGGAGCGCTACAACATTTCTGATAAGTATATGTGAATGACATATTGTTGATCCGAAATGATGTAAAATTTCTGGATAGCATAAAGGGTTGTTTGAAAGGAGTTTTTCAAAGGAAGACCTGGATAAAGCTACTTACATATTGGGCATCAAGATCCATAGAGATAGATCAAGACGCCTGATGATACTTTCAAAAGACAGCACACCTTGACATGATTTTGAAAGAGTTCAAAATAGGTCAGCAAAGAAGGAGTTCTTGGCTGTGTTACAAGGTGTGAGTATTGAGTAAGACTCAAGACCTGACCACAGCAGAAGAGAGAGAAAGGACGAAGGTCGTCCCCTATGCTTTAGACGTAGGCTCTACAGTATGCTATGCTGTGTACCGCACATGAAGTGTGCCTTGCCATGAGTTGGTCAAGGGGTACAATAGTGATCCGGGAATGGATCACATGACAGCGGTCGAACTTATCCTTAGTACCTAGTGGACTAAGGAATTTTCTCGATTATGGAAGTGAAAAGGAGTTCGTCGTAAAGGGTTACGTCGATGCGAACTTTGACACTAATCCGGATGACTCTGAGTAGTAAACCGGATTCGTATAGTAGAGCAATTATTTGAAATGGCTCCAAATAGCGCGTGGTAGCATCCACAAGATGACATAGATATTCGTAAAGCACACACGAATCTGAAAGGTTCAGACCCGTTAACTAATAACCTCTCTCACAAGCATAACATGATCAAACCAGAACTCATTGAGTATTAATCACATAGAGATGTGAGCTAGATTGTTGACTCTAGTAAACTCTTGGGTGTTGGTCACATGGTGATGTGACCTGTCAGTGTTAATCACATGGTGATGTGAACTAGATTATTGACTCTAGTGCAAGTGGGAGACTGTTGGAAATATGCCCTAGAGGCAATAATAAATAGGTTATTATTATATTTCCTTGTTCATGATAATCGTTTATTATCCATGCTAGAATTGTATTGATAGGAAACTCAGATACATGTGTGGATACATAGACAACACCATGTCCCTAGTAAGCCTCTAGTTGACTAGCTCGTTGATCAATAGATGGTTACGGTTTCCTGACCATGGACATTGGATGTCGTTGATAACGGGATCACATCATTAGGAGAATGATGTGATGGACAAGACCCAATCCTAAGCCTAGCACAAGATCGTGTAGTTCGTTTGCTCAGAGCTTTTCTAATGTCAAGTATCACTTCCTTAGACCATGAGATTGTGCAACTCCCGGATACCGTAGGAATGCTTTGGGTGTGCCAAACGTCACAACGTAACTGGGTGGCTATAAAGGTGCACTACGGGTATCTCCGAAAGTGTCTGTTGGGTTGGCACGAATCGAGACTGGGATTTGTCACTCCGTGTAAACGGAGAGGTATCTCTGGGCCCACTCGGTAGGACATCATCATAATGTGCACAATGTGACCAAGGAGTTGATCACGGGATGATGTGAGTTACGGAACGAGTAAAGAGACTTGCCGGTAACGAGATTGAACAAGGTATAGGGATACCGACGATCGAATCTCGGGCAAGTAACATACCGTTAGACAAAGGGAATTGAATACGGGATTGATTGAATCCCCGACATCGTGGTTCATCCGATGAGATCATCGTGGAACATGTGGGAGCCAACATGGGTATCCAGATCCCGCTGTTGGTTATTGACCGGAGAACGTCTCGGTCATGTCTGCATGGTTCCCGAACCCGTAGGGTCTACACGCTTAAGGTTCGATGACGCTAGGGTTATAGGGAAAGTATATATGTGGTTACCGAATGTTGTTCGGAGTCCCGGATGAGATCCCGGACGTCACGAAGAGTTCCGGAATGGTCCGGAGGTAAAGATTTATATATGGGAAGTCCTGTTTTGGTCACCGGAAAAGTTTCGGGTGAAATCGGTAATGTACCGGGACCACCGGGAGGGTCCCGGGGGTCCACCAAGTGGGGCCACCAGCCCCAGAAGGCTGCGTGGGCCAAGTGTGGGAGGGGACCAGCCTCAGGTGGGCTGGTGCGCCCCCCCACCAAGGCCCAAGGCGCATGGGAGAGTGGGAGGGGGCAAACCCTAGGTCCAGATGGGCCTTAGGGCCCATCTAGTGGGGCGCCTCCCCCTCTCCTCCCCTTGGCCGCCCCCTTGATGGGATCTAGGGCTGGCTGCCTCCTCTTGGGGGTGGAAACCCTAAGGGGGGCGCAGCCCCCTTCCCCCCTATATATACTTGAGGTTTGGGCTGCCATACACACACGAGAAAGTCTCCTTTTGGTGCTGCCCTACCCCTCTTCCTCCTCCTCCTCTCCCGCGGTGCTTGGCGAAGCCCTGCGGGATTGCCACGCTCCTCCACCACCACCATGCCGTCGTGTTGCTGCTGGATGGAGTCTTCCCCAACCTCTCCCTCTCTCCTTGCTGGATCAAGGCGTGGGAGACGTCACCGGGCTGCACGTGTGTTGAACGCGGAGGCACCGTACTTTCGGTGCTTAGATCGGAATCAACCGCGATCTGAATCGCTACGAGTACGACTCCCTCATCCGCGTTCTTGCAACGCTTCCGCATCGCGATCTACAAGGGTATGTAGATGCACTCCCCTTCCCTCGTTGCTAGATTACTCCATAGATTGATCTTGGTGATGCGTAGAAAATTTTGAATTTCTGCTACGTTACCCAACATGTTCCATTTGAGGATTTCTTCCAGTTTTACAATCAAAAGGCCCTCGATAAAACAACGATCACTTGCTACTGTCTGTAAGTAGTACTACTTCTGCCATTAAGTCTCTCTATATAGGTCAGCTCTTCCATTGCATGTATTTATACTTATCCTCACTATATTATGCAGATTGAAGATCGCCGAATTGAAGAAAAGACAAATCGGTGATATTGGGTTCATTAACAAAAATCTCATAGATGCATATACGGTTGAAAAACATCCCAAAGAAGCCGAGGCCAACTTGCTACAATCGTTAGTATTAAATCAAAACAAAGATATAATACTCTTTCCTTACAACTTCAAGTGAGTGTTACTGTCTTGTGCATATTCGGTTTCCCTTATTAGTCCAGGTTATGGTAATGTAATTGATGACTTATGCATGCATGCGCAGCTTCCACTATATTCTCCTAGAGATTAAGCTTGAGCAGAGAGTAGTAACCGTCTTAGACTCGAGACGAAAAGATCCGCAGGACTATGCGAACATGACTCAAATGCTCGAGAAGTAAGTTAAATCGATCATTATCCACCATATCAATAACTTTGTTCATTTCTTGATATCAAGTAATTGTTTTCTTTGTCTGGCAGGGTTTGGAGAAAATTCACCTCAAAAGCTCCGGGACTGCCGAAGAAGCTGCAATTTAATCACCCGAAAGTAAGTACTATAGTAGCATGTTCCGCGCATCTCCTAGTGATTCAAGCGCTAGTTTCATCAATACCATTTAGCATGCTTGCTTATCAGTTTGATTGACCTCTATTTCTTGTAAAGTGGTTGTGGCAGGAACCCGGGAAAAATTACTGTGGATACTACGTTTGCAAGTCCATCCGCTACACGACCTGTGAGCGGGGCTACACTGAAGAACAATATGAAAAGCGTAAGCAATAATATTCACAATTTTGTTTTATTACCATCATTTGTGTTGAGTTTCATTTATTCATATATATATGTATTGACCCCCTTCTTCAAATTAGATGTTTCGGAAGCGGGATGAACTCCTAGCACCAGATCGTATGCGAGGAATTCAAGAGGAATTGGCGGCATTCTTCCTTGACCACGTGATCGCTGAAAACGGAGAATACTATGTGGACCCTGTGTTCCTACAATTTAATTAGGAGATTGTATTGTAAGAGATAATTATTGTATATATGTAGCCGGTAGTGTCGGATAGATATACGAGAACTTGTTGTTCGACCAATATCTCGGAGAAGGAGAGGTGGTCGATATCATTTCTCTCTGTATGCATATGTTCATGACGATCTTCTATTTCCTTCATTTGATTACTAGCTAGCGTGTCTACTCCTCTCCATATGTATATAGTACGTAGCGTCGACCAAGCACGGAGATAAGAGAGGACACTTCTCTCTATTAATTAGCTAGCTAACACAATATATGAAACACCTAAATTAACCCCCCAAAACCCCTAAACCACCCCCTTTAAAAAAAAACCTCAGCTCCTGCCAGCTGCTGACGCGTGGATGCCTATTGGTCCCGGTTGGTGACACCAACCGGGACAAAAGGCCCTGCCTATTGGTCCCGGTTGGTGGCACTAACCGGGACCAAAGGCCCTCCTGCCTGGGCTCCCCGCACCGGCCACGTGGACGGCCTTTAGTCCCGGTTCGTGTAAGAACCGGGACTAAAGGGCTAGGGCATTAGTAATGACCCTTTAGTCCCGGTTCCAGAACCGGGACTAAAGGCCCTTATGAACCGGGGTAAAAGCCCCTTTTCCTACTAGTGGGAGTGAGGAACACTGAGATCGTTCTTTTTGATCGTACCTTTTGTTAACTCCGTTTCGGTCGTACACTGGTTGCAAGCCCGGCCCATAGGCTGGGCAAACGGGGCGCCCGCCCTGGGCCCGTGGAAGGCAAGGGCCCCAACCGAGGTAGTTATTCCTTCATAGCTCGTAAGAAGCCCAAGAAATTTATCGAGAATACAGAGGGCCCATTCGGTCATGGCGCTGGGGCAAAACCCGGCGATCTTCTTTTTGTACCTATGAACATTTGGATTCAGTAATAAAGCTTTGTGAGATTCTCAAAAAAAAAACTTTCTCCTCGATTCCTCCAGATCGCAAAATCCCGACTCCCATAACAGTGCCGCCATTCCCATGCGTTTCCGATTCCAAGGTCACCGCTGGCCATTAATGGAGATTAAAGGCGAAAGTCCGTTCCCACATCAGCTCTCCTTCCCTTCTCAATGTTCTTCGTTCCCCATCAACTAGATGTTGGAAACATGGAGACGGTAGGTGTTCTTCTTTTCTTCCTTGCCATAATCCCGTCCCTCCTCAATTAAATAGCTATGTCCTCCTGCTCTGAGGAGTCCACATCTACCTGCACAGGTGTTCTTCTAATATTCACTGGATCTAAGTGTGAGAGAGTCCTCGGGAGTCAGGAGATTAGGAGAACTGCAGCATGGGGGAAATTATTCAGTTCTTGGTGTCGTCTTCTCGTTCGTGCTGAATACTGCAACCTGCGGATCTGGAAATCTAGATCCACATCAATCCATATTCAGGTGCGTTTGTTCCCTATATTAATCATTTATGCTAACTGTTCCTGTTAGTGTCATGTCGTCTAGAAAGTGTTTATCTGGTAAAAAAAAAAGAACAGTAAAAGGTAGCTCAAAGATGAATTGGTAGAAACCCAAAAAGGACCAATTGACAAATTTTTCAGAACTAGTAATTCTTCTAGAGACCCCGTGGAACTAGCCATAGTAAGTGTTTGAAGAGCAACTGACTGAGAATACAGATGCTACTAGTGATGATATGAACGATGGTGATAATAATTCCAGCCAACATGAAAAGTTGAAAACCTAAGTCACTAACCAAATTCAGAAACACAGGGAGTCGATGAACAACAATCATGCACTGTTGATATTTTGGATCCTCCAAACTATGACAATATGATTGATAAGGATAGGGATATTTTAGTTGAGATAGTAATTCTAGACAAAATGAATTCGCCGTTGTTAAAATTTAGTAAAACAAGTTTATGTGGAATTACATTATTTCATTACTATCATGGTGTAGTTCTCCTTATCAATAAATAAATTGTACTGCCAATTCTAAAGACCAAAGATCATCGTCTATGCTATGCACTAGATATTTTTTTAATAGAAAATATTTTTAGCTTTCGAATCAACAAGGGCCCCTTGTTGATGTCTTGCCCCAGGCCCCGCAAATCTGTGGGCCGGCCCTGACTGGTTGGGCTTGTACCGCTAGACTAGTCTCATCGATCCTGAGATCGTAGCTGGGCTTTTTGGGGCTAGTCCAATTGGTGGTGTTGGTCGCTATGAAAGCCCGGGAAAGAAAGAGCTAAGATCGATCGATGCGATTGCTATGCGCATGGGCGTGAGAAAAAAATGTTGAGATCGAAAGCTCGAAAAGATCGACGGAAAAGGGAGCCATACCTTTTAGATAGGAGAGAAGATAGGTGAAAGAAAAAAAGAAAAATCTCTTCTTTTTAAATCTCAACTGTCAATCTTTGTGGTTAACATAAAATTAATAACAAATATAAAGGAGTAATGGATGGAGAACTATGAAATCTTTCTTCCTTTAATAATAGGTATAAATATCATAGTGAACTCATTTATTGCCATGCATGACACATATACTAATATAACATTTAGTATGATACGGTATCATATCATATCATGATACTCAATCCTCTTTTTCCTCATTTACTTGTGTGTCACTCAGCAAAAATGCATTGTTAACATGCATGATACTACCTACAGTACTCCCATTGTGACAAGCCTAACAGGAGACAAAACACGATGGTGTTTTAGCACTCATGTATTCTAGGGATATACTATATATTTGGTACAATTAATGTATTCTAAGTAATCATCATTAGATTGCTAGACATATTTATTAAAATTAATAATGTATCGTAAGTAATCATCATTATATTGCTAGACATATTTATGAAGGTGGGGAATTGTATCGCTGAATTGAATTTCCGCCTCTCTCGGCTTCTCTCTCATATATATACTGTACTTCGACCAGGAAACACACATACATATTTGCCAAGAAAGTATTTGCATTTTCAATTGCATCGTCTTGATGGCCAAGCGCACCGGCCTTGCTCATGCACCTACGCTACTCTCGCTGCTGTTTCTCATGTGCTTTGCTATCCATGTACACTGTAAGTCGCATTTGAGTTACTAGTATTTTCTCTTCTTGCAATAATGAAATACTCCCTCCTTCCCATAATGTAAGACGTTTTTTGACATTATTATAGTGTTAAAAAACATCTTATATTATGGGACGGAGGGAGTACTTTACAAATATTATAATCGCATCAAAAGGATGCAACTGAAAAGAGTTGAACCCTCGTATCTGCAAACTAGTTCCCCCCCCCCCCCCCCCCCCCAACCCCAACACACACACACACACACTTGTTGAATTTGAAAGAGCTTTCAGATAGTATAGTTTTTGTGACATGTAGTTTACATTTTATTAGTTAAATTTATAGGTCAAAGTTTAGCACAAAATAAGAGGAGGCCTAATAAACCCGAACGGATGGAGTAGTTGATTGAGCACTAACACAATGGTTGTCCATAGTTTATTCCTCTTCCGATGGCGTGTATGTGCGAATCGCTAGATGCATAATCGTCATTAGATTTGGTAATCTACAGGGACTTATGGATATTAATTGTTGATATATTTTTTTGTCGTGTAGGTCGAATCATGGATGACAAAACCAACAACAAGATTAATTTCCCACACGGATTGTGCGTGCATAAGAGTGCTCAAGACTGCCCAGATTCATCTTATTGTGACTGTTGTTTAGTAAGGAGCCGCTGCTATCGTACAATGGACATATGCGTCGACGAGTGCAAAAAAACTTCTTCAGGCACATCGACGACGCCGACCCATCTTCCTTTTCCATCCCATACATTCTTATCAATTTTATGTTGTTCCAAGTGATCATTCTAATGCGCTAGCTGATGTGAATTGGAATAAAAAACAATTTTGTAATTTACTTACTGAAGTTCAGCTGGTCACTGTCATATACATAGTGTGTTGGTTTTGTTGGATCCCTTTTCACTAGAACCAGCAAATCATCTTTGAAACAAACAAACAAAAAGATGATGCTAGATATGGACTGATCCCCTTACTTGGAGGCGTCGGTATGGACTGATCCCCTCACTTCCCCTTCCCCTAGGTCTCCCGGGCGAAAGCCCTAACTTTGTCGGGCGGCGACGGCGCTCACAGCGCCGTTCCCTTCTTGAAGGCGCCGTTTTGGGAACCTTGGGGCTGGGTGGCCGGCGCTTGTGGGTGGTGGGCGACGGCGGTGGTGTGGCCCTATCCTAGCACGGATCTGCGTCCGTTGCTTGGAGATGGACTCACGTAGGTGGAGGTCGTTGTTTGGCGTCATGGTGGCGTTGATGGCGGAGGCACCTACCAAGGTTGGCACCTCAATCTGCTTTGAAGATGGACTAGTGAAAGATGGCGGCGACGACACATGTGAGTGCGTCAGACCGGTTTGTGCCCGGACCCGGTATGTGGCTCGGTCGGGGCCTCCGGCTTTAGATGTTAGGTTTAGGTGAGAGGTCTGGGTATTTGGCCCAGTTTGCACCCCTTCATCATATGGATTGGAGTAGCGGCAGATGTTGCCAAGATGATGGATTCAGACATATTGTTGTACTACTTTGTAAGGTCCTCGAGAATAATCAATAAAATGGCCGTATGCATCTCTTAGATGCAGAGGCCGGGGGTCATCCTCCTTTTCTAAAAAAAAGATGATGCTAGAATGACTTATTATTGGCAATTAGCAGAAGACTACATGTACAACAATTATGGAATAAATATTCAATATCGCAACTAGAAGAGATGACAAGACACACAACACATATATAACATATATTATTTGAACACTGACCTCTTCAAATTAAAAGTGCCTTTAAAATAAAATAAAAATATTGCCTTCACTAAGGAGTCATATATCCTTCAAAACTACAAGCACCCTACAAATAGAGCTCTGTGGTGGGGGTGTGAGGGGCAAGTAGAGCCCCTCTGTCAGAGTGGTGTACCATTGTGTTGGGCGTTTCGGCTCACTACCCACCAGTATGTGCCCAGGGTTTGGTGTATCACATGGCATTGTGTGCGTGCTAGGGATCGAGGGGTGGTGATTAACTGATAAATGTTCCGTTTAGAGTCATTGTGACAAATAAGACGGTGTTTGGCGACACAAACCCAGGATTGCTTTGTCATAGCCCTAGAATAATTGCATGTGAGTGGTTGCATTAGTGAGCATCATGCATCATATTTAAATTTCTGAAACTTGAATTGAGGATAACCAAAGCCTCAAAATTTAATTAAAGGGCAAGAACCCTGAAAATTGCATTCAATAAACCCAAAATGCGCTTTGATCCAAACCCAAAATAATAAAACATTTTTAAGGAATTATATTGGGCACTGAATTTAAATCACCATGCTCTTTGAATTTGAATTTATATGCATATAACTAGAATATATTTTCAAATGCTTCTGAAATAATTTATGTGCCTTTGGAAAAGTCCATGAAGCAACATAAAAATATTCAGAGGATTTTGGCATTGTTTGAATTATGTTTGAATACGAAAACAGAGGCAAAAGAAATAAATTAAAAAAATGAATAGAAAGAAATATAGATGAGAGGGAGAAACCTCACCTGGGCGGCCTAGCACTATGCGGCCCACTGGCCCACAGCGGCAGTCACCCCTAACCTCGCGCCAGAAGGACGCTGCGCGACGTCACGTGCCCGAGCCACCTCCTGCTTCCGCCGATGCTGGAGGCTGTCCGAAGACGCCACAGCTGCCCCGACGCAAAAATGTTGAATAAGTATTTTTCTGTGTGTGTTAACCGATATTATTTCGAAAAAGCATGGGAAAACCGAGTAAAAAGAAAAAACATAGAAAAAGCATCTTGAATTAGACGAGTAAAAATGAAGAAAAGGAAAGAAAGGAAAAAAAAAAGCATGGGAAAACCGAGTAAAAAGAAAAAACATAGAAAAAACATCTTGAATTGGACGAGTAAAAATGGAGAAAAGGAAAGAAAAGAAAAAATAAGCAAAAGGAAAGTAAACATGGTAAAACCCGGCTCATTTTTCTTCTAGTAGGCCGAGTTCTCCATAGTGTACAATATTAGAGTCTATTGCAGTGGCTACTAGCGTTTGGAAGCAACTAGTTGATCCCAGGATCAATCCCCTGCTAGTACCAATTTTAACTCTGGTTTTTCCGAGAATTTTCGCTACAGTGGGCAGGCCCGATATGTAGCACTCGAAAATTATTGTTCTGAGGAGAGGAAAACGGTTCGAGGATGACACTTCGGAAGGGCATTCCCATGTAATTTGGAGCAACTTCCTCTTCTTGTTTTCGCGAAGCTGTGCTTAATGGTTAAAACTTTAACAAATAGAGTTGTATACATAAATATAGTGTTCGAAATATGCCCTAGAGGCAATAATAAATGGTTATTATTATATTTCCTTGTTCATGATAATTGTCTATTGTTCATGCTATAATTGTGTTATCCGGAAATCGTAATACATGTGTGAATACATAGACCACAACGTGTCCCTAGTGAGCCTCTAGTTGACTAGCTCGTTGATCAACGGATAGTCATGGTTTCCTGACTATGGACATTGGATGTCATTGATAACGGGATCACATCATTAGGAGAATGATGTGATAGACAAGACCCAATCCTAAGCATAGCACAAAGATCGTGTAGTTCGTTTGCTAGAGCTTTTTCAATGTCAAGTATCATTTCCTTAGACCATAAGATCGTGCAACTCTCGGATGCCATAGGAGTGCTTTGGGTGTGCCAAACGTCACAACGTAACTGGGTGACTATAAAGGTGCACTACGGGTATCTCCGAAAGTGTCTGTTGGGTTGGCACGGATCGAGACTGGGATTTGTCACTCCATATGACGGAGAGGTATCTCTGGGCCCACTCGGTAATGCATCATCATAATGAGCTCAATGTGACTAAGGAGTTAGTCACGGGATCATGCGTTACGGTACGAGTAAAGTGACTTGCCGGTAACGAGATTGAACAAGGTATTGGGATACCGACGATCGAATCTCGGGAAAGTAACGTACCGATTGACAAAGGGAATTGTATACGGGATTGATTGAATCCTCGACATCGTGGTTCATCCGATGAGATCATCGTGGAACATGTGGGAGCCAACATGGGTATCCAGATCGCGCTGTTGGTTATTGACCGGAGAGGCGTCTTGGTCATGTCTGCATGTCTCCCGAACCCGTAGGGTCTACACACTTAAGGTTCGGTGACGCTAGGGTTGTAGAGATATTAGTATGCGGAAACCCGAAAGTTGTTCGGAGTCCCGGATGAGATCCCGGACGTCGCGAGGAGTTCCGGAATGGTCCGGAGGTGAAGAATTATATATAGGAAGTCCAGTTTCGGCCACCGGGAAAGTTTCGGGGGTTATCGATATTGTACCGGGACCACCGGAAGGGTCCCGGGGGTCCACCGGGTGGGGCCACCTATCCCGGAGGGCCCCATGTGCTGAAGTGGGAGGGGAACCAGCCCCTGGTGGGCTGGTGCGCCCCCCATGGGCCTCCCCCTGCGCCTAGGGTTGGAAACCCTGGGGGTGGGGGCGCCCCACCTAACTTGGGGGGGAAGTTTCCCCCCCTTGGCCGCCGCCCCCCCCCCCCATAGATGGGATCCCAGGGCCGGCGCCCCCCCAAGGGGCCTATATAAAGGGGGGGAGGGAGGGCTGCTGCACCCTAGCCCTTGGAGCCTCCCTCTCCCTCCCGTGCCACCTCTCTCTCCCGCTTGCGCTTGGCGAAGCCCTGCCGGGATCCCCGCTACTTCCACCACCACGCCGTCGTGCTGCTGGATCTCCATCAACCTCTCCTTTCCCCTTGCTGGATCAAGAAGGAGGAGACGTCGCTGCTCCGTACGTGTGTTGAACGCGGAGGTGCCGTCCGTTCGGCACTCGGTCATCGGTGATTTGGATCACGATGAGTACGACTCCATCAACCCCGTTCACTTGAACGCTTCCGCTCGCAATCTACAAGGGTATGTAGATGCACTCCTTTCCTCTCGTTGCTAGTAGACTCCATAGATGGATCTTGGTGATGCGTAGAAAATTTTAAAATTCTGCAACGATCCCCAACAGTGGCATCATGAGCCAGGCCTATGCGTAGTTACTATGCACGAGTAGAACACAAAGCAGTTGTGGGCGTAGATGTTGTCAATTTTTCTTGCCACTACTAGTCTTATCTTGTTTCGTCGGTATTGTGGGATGAAGCGGCCCGGACCGACCTTACACGTACGCTTACGTGAGACAGGTTCCACCAACTGACATGCACTAGTTGCATAAGGTGGCTAGCGGGTGTCTGTCTCTCCCACTTTAGTCGGAACGGATTCGATGAAAAGGGTCCTTATGAAGGGTAAATAGAAATTGGCATATCACGTTGTGGTTTTACGTAGGTAAGAAACGTTCTTGCTAGAAACATGTAGAAGCCACGTAAAAAACTTGCAACAACAATTAGAGGGCGTCTAACTTGTTTTTGCAGCATCTGCCTTGTGATGTGATATGGCCAGAAGATGTGATGAATGATATATGTGATGTATGAGATTGATCATATTCTTGTAATAGGAATCACGACTTGCATGTCGATGAGTATGACAACCGGCAGGAGCCATAGGAGTTGTCTTTATTTTTGTATGACCTGCGTGTCATTGTATAACGCCATGTAAATTACTTTACTTTATTGCTAAACGCGTTAGCCATAGAAGTAGAAGTAATCGTTGGCGTGACAACTTCATGAAGACACAATGATGGAGATCATGGTGTCATGCCGGTGACGAAGATGATCATGGCGCCCCGAAGATGAAGATCAAAGGAGCAGAATGATATTGGCCATATCATGTCACTATTTGATTGCATGTGATGTTTATCATGTTTTGCATCTTATTTGCTTAGAACGACGGTAGTAAGTAAGATGATCCCTTATAATAATTTCACGAAAGTGTTCCCCCTAACTGTGCACCGTTGCGAAGGTTCGTTGTTTCGAAGCACCACGTGATGATCGGGTGTGATGGATTCTAACGTTCGCATACAACGGGTGTTGACGAGCCTAGCATGTACAGACATGGCCTCGGAACACACGCAATACACTTAGGTTGACTTGACGAGCCTAGCATGTACAGACATGGCCTCGGAACACGGAAGACCGAAAGGTCGAGCATGAGTCGTATAGAAGATACGATCAACATGGAGATGTTCACCGATCTTGACTAGTCCGTCTCACGTGATGATCGGACACGGCCTAGTTAACTCGGATCATGTTTCACTTAGATGACCAGAGGGATGTTTACCTGAGTGGGAGTTCATTGAATAATTTGATTAGATGAACTTAATTATCATGAACTTAGTCTAAAATCTTTACAATATGTCTTGTAGATCAAATGGCCCACGTTGCCCTCAACTTCAACGCGTTCCTAGAGAAAACCAAGCTGAAAGATGATGGCAACAACTATACGAACTGGGTCCGGAACCTGAGGATCATCCTCATAGCTGCCAAGAAAGATTATGTCCTAGAAGCACCGCTAGGTGAAGCACCCATCCCAGAGAACCAAGACGTTATGAACGCTTGGCAATCACGTGCTGATGATTACTCCCTCGTTCAGTGCGGCATGCTTTACAGCTTAGAACCGGGGCTCCAAAAGCGTTTTGAGAAACATGGAGCATATGAGATGTTCGAAGAGCTGAAAATGGTTTTCCAAGCTCATGCCCGGGTCGAGAGATATGAAGTCTCCGACAAGTTCTTCAGTTGTAAGATGGAGGAAAACAGTTCTGTCAGTGAGCACATACTCAAAATGTCTGGGTTGCACAACCGCTTGTCTCAGCTGGGAGTTAATCTCCCGGATGACGCGGTCATTGACAGAATCCTTCAGTTGCTTCCACCGAGCTACAAGAGCTTTGTGATGAACTTCAATATGCAGGGGATGGAAAAGACCATTCCTGAGGTATATTCAATGCTGAAATCAGCGGAGGTGGAGATCAAAAAGGAACATCAAGTGTTGATGGTGAATAAAACCACTAAGTTCAAGAAAGGCAAGGGTAAGAAGAACTTCAAGAAGGACGACAAGGGAGTTGCCGTGCCCGGTAAGCCAGTTGCCGTGAAGAAGCCAAAGAATGGACCCAAGCCTGAGACTGAGTGCTTTTATTGCAAGGGAAGTGGTCACTGGAAGCGGAACTGCCCCAAATACTTAGCGGACAAGAAGGCCGGCAACACCAAAGTTATATGTGATATACATGTAATTGATGTGTACCTTACCAGTACTCGTAGTAGCTCCTGGGTATTTGATACCGGTGCGGTTGCTCATATTTGTAACTCAAAACAGGAGCTGCGGTATAAGCGGAGACTGGCGAAGGACGAGGTGACGATGCGCGTCGGGAATGGTTCCAAAGTCGATGTGATCGCCGTCGGCACGCTACCTCTACATTTACCTACGGGATTAGTTTTAAACCTCAATAATTGTTATTTAGTGCCAGCTTTGAGCATGAACATTGTATCAGGATCTCGTTTAATTCGAGATGGCTACTCATTTAAATCCGAGAATAATGGTTGTTCTATTTATATGAGAGATATGTTTTATGGTCATGCCCCGCTGGTCAATGGTTTATTCTTAATGAATCTCGAACATGATGTTACACATATTCATAGTGTGAATACCAAAAGATGTAAAGTTGATAACGGTAGTCCCACATACTTGTGGCACTGCCGCCTTGGTCACATTGGTGCCAAACGCATGAAGAAGCTCCATGCAGATGAACTTTTGGAGTCTCTTGATTACGAATCATTTGACACGTGCGAACCATGCCTCATGGGTAAGATGACCAAGACTCCGTTCTCCGGAACAATGGAGCGAGCAACCAACTTATTGGAAATCATACATACTGATGTGTGCGGTCCAATGAGTGTTGAGGCTCGCGGTGGCTATCGTTATGTTCTCACTCTCACTGATGACTTAAGTAGATATGGGTATGTCTACCTAATGAAACACAAGTCTGAGACCTTTGAAAAGTTCAAGGAATTTCAGAGTGAGGTTGAGAATCAACGTGACAGGAAAATAAAGTTCCTACGATCAGATCGTGGAGGGGAATATTTAAGTCACGAATTTGGCGCACACTTAAGGAAATGTGGAATAGTTTCACAACTCACGCCGCCTGGAACACCTCAGCAAAATCATGTGTCTGAACGTCGTAATCGCACTCTATTGGATATGGTGCGATCTATGATGTCTCTTACCGATCTACCGCTCTTATTTTGGGGCTATGCTTTAGAGACTGCCGCGTTCACTTTAAATAGGGCTCCGTCGAAATCCGTTGAGACGACACCGTATGAATTATGGTTTGGGAAGAAACCTAAGCCATCGTTTCTAAAAGTTTGGGGATGCGATGCTTATGTCAAGAAACTTCAACCTGAAAAGCTCGAACCCAGGTCGGAAAAATGCGTCTTCATAGGATACCCTAAGGAAACCATTGGGTATACCTTCTACCTCAGATCCGAAGGCAAGATCTTTGTTGCCAAGAACGGGTCCTTTCTAGAGAAAGAGTTTCTCTCGAAAGAATTAAGTGGGAGGAAAGTGGAACTTGATGAGGTGACAGTCACCCCTTCCGAGCCGGAAAGAAGCGCAGCGCGGGAAGATGTTCCTATGGTGCCTACACCGACTAGGGAGGAAGTTAATGATGATGATCATGAAGCTTCGGATCAAGTTACTGCTGAACTTCGTAGGTCCACAAGGACACGTTCCGCACCAGAGTGGTACGGCAACCCTGTCCTGGAAATCATGTTGTTAGACAACGGTGAACCTTCGAACTATGAAGAAGCGATGGCGGGCCCGGATTCCGACAAATGGCTAGAAGCCATGAAATCCGAGATAGGATCCATGTATGAAAACGAAGTATGGACTTTGATTGACTTGCCCGATGATCGGCGAGCCATAGAAAATAAATGGATCTTTAAGAAGAAGACAGACGCGGATGGTAACGTGACCATCTATAAGGCTCGACTTGTCGCTAAGGGTTATCGACAAGTTCAAGGGGTTGACTACGATGAGACTTTCTCACCCGTAGCGAAGCTGAAGTCCGTCCGAATCATGTTAGCAATTGCCGCATTCTATGATTATGAGATATGGCAAATGGACGTCAAAACAGCATTCCTTAACGGCTTTCTTAAGGAAGAATTGTATATGATGCAGCCGGAAGGTTTTGTCGATCCTAAGAATGCTAACAAGGTATGCAAGCTCGAGCGCTGCATCTATGGGCTGGTGCAAGCATCTCGGAGTTGGAACATTCGATTTGATGAGATGATCAAAGCGTTTGGGTTTACACAGACTTATGGAGAAGCCTGTGTTTACAAGAAAGTGAGTGGGAGCTCTGTAGCATTTCTCTTATTATATGTGGATGACATACTATTGATGGGAAATGATGTAGAATTCTTGGAAAGTATAAAGGCCTATTTGAATAAGTGTTTTTCAATGAAGGACCTTGGAGAAGCTGCTTATATATTAGGCATCAAGATCTATAGAGATAGATCAAGACGCCTCATTGGTCTTTCACAGAGTACGTACCTTGACAAGATATTGAAGAAGTTCAATATGGATCAGTCCAAGAAGGGGTTCTTGCCTGTATTGCAAGGTGTGCAATTGAGCACGGCTCAATGCCCGACCACGGCAGAAGATAGAGAAAAGATGAGTGTCATCCCCTAAGCCTCGGCCATAGGGTCTATTATGTATGCCATGCTGTGTACCAGACTTGATGTAAACCTTGCCGTAAGTTTGGTAGGAAGGTACCAAAGTAATCCCGGCATGGAACACTGGACAGCGGTCAAGAATATCCTGAAGTACCTGAAGAGGACTAAGGATATGTTTCTCGTTTATGGAGGTGACGAAGAGCTCGTCGTAAAGGGTTACGTCGACGCTAGCTTCGACACAGATCTGGATGACTCGAAGTCACAAACCCGATACATGTATATTTTGAATGGAGGGGCAGTAAGCTGGTGCAGTTGCAAGCAAAGCGTCGTGGCGGGATCTACATGTGAAGCGGAGTACATGGCAGCCTCAGAGGCAGCGCAAGAAGCAATCTGGATGAAGGAGTTCATTACCGACCTAGGGGTGATTCCCAATGCGTCGGGCCCGATGACTCTCTTCTGTGACAACACTGGAGCTATTGCCCTTGCCAAGGAGCCCAGGTTTCACAGAAAGACCAGGCATATCAAGCGTCGCTTCAACTCCATTCGTGAAAGTGTTCAAAATGGAGACGTAGATATTTGTAAAGTACATGCGGACCTGAATGTAGCAGATCCGTTGACTAAACCTCTCCCTAGAGCAAAACATGATCAACACCAGAACTCTATGGGTGTTCGATTCATCACAATGTAACTAGATTATTGACTCTAGTGCAAGTGGGAGACTGTTGGAAATATGCCCTAGAGGCAATAATAAATGGTTATTATTATATTTCCTTGTTCATGATAATTGTCTATTGTTCATGCTATAATTGTGTTATCCGGAAATCGTAATACATGTGTGAATACATAGACCACAATGTGTCCCTAGTGAGCCTCTAGTTTACTAGCTCGTTGATCAACGGATAGTCATGGTTTCTTGACTATGGACATTGGATGTCATTGATAACGGGATCACATCATTAGGAGAATGATGTGATGGACAAGACCCAATCCTAAGCATAGCACAAAGATCGTGTAGTTCGTTTGCTAGAGCTTTTTCAATGTCAAGTATCATTTCCTTAGACCATGAGATCATGCAACTCCCGGATGCCGTAGGAGTGCTTTGGGTGTGCCAAACGTCACAACGTAACTGGGTGACTATAAAGGTGCACTACGGGTATCTCCGAAAGTGTCTGTTGGGTTGGCACGGATCGAGACTGGGATTTGTCACTCCGTATGAAGGAGAGGTATCTCTGGGCCCACTCGATAATGCATCATCATAATGAGCTCAATGTGACTAAGGAGTTAGTCACGGGATCATGCATTACGGTACGAGTAAAGTGACTTGCCGGTAACGAGATTGCACAAGGTATTGGGATACCGCCGATCGAATCTCGGGCAAGTAACGTACCGATTGACAAAGGGAATTGTATACGGGATTGATTGAATCCTCGACATCGTGGTTCATCCGATGAGATCATCGTGGAACATGTGGGAGCCAACATGGGTATCCAGATCCCGTTGTTGGTTATTGACCGGAGAGGCGTCTCGGTCATGTCTGCATGTCTCCCGAACTCGTAGGGTATACACACTTAAGGTTCGGTGACGCTAGGGTTGTAGAGATATTAGTATGCGGAAACCCGAAAGTTGTTCGGAGTCCCGGATGAGATCCTGGACGTCACGAGGAGTTCCGGAATGGTCCGGAGGTGAAGAATTATATATAGGAAGTCCAGTTTCGGTCACCGGGAAAGTTTTGGGGGTTATCGGTATTGTACCGGGACCACCGAAAGGGTCCCGGGGGTCCACCGGGTGGGGCCACCTATCCCGGAGGGCCCCATGGGCTGAAGTGGGAGGTGAACCAGCCCCTGGTGGGCTGGTGCGCCCCCCATGGGCCTCCCCCTGCGCCTAGGGTTGGAAACCCTGGGGGTGGGGGGCGCCCCACCTGACTTGGGGGGGGGGGGGGGGGAAGTTGCCCCCCCTTGGCCGCCGCCGCCCCCATAGATGGGATCCCAGGGCCGGCGCCCCCCCAGGGGGCCTATATAAAGGGGGGGGAGGGAGGGCTGCTGCACCCTCGCCCTTGGCGCCTCCCTCTCCCTCCCGTGCCACCTCTCTCTCCCGCTTGCGCTTGGCGAAGCCCTGCCGGGATCCCCGCTACTTCCACCACCACGCCGTCGTGCTGCTGGATCTCCATCAACCTCTCCTTTCCCCTTGCTGGATCAAGAAGGAGGAGACGTCGCTGCTCCGTACGTGTGTTGAACGCGGAGGTGCCGTCCGTTCGGCACTCGGTCATCGGTGATTTGGATCACGACGAGTACGACTCCATCAACCCCGTTCACTTGAACGCTTCCGCTCGCGATCTACAGGGGTATGTAGATGCACTCCTTTCCTCTCGTTGCTACTAGACTCCATAGATGGATCTTGGTGATGCGTAGAAAATTTTAAAATTCTGCAACGATTCCCAACATATAGTAGTTGGCGATCAACCTTGGTGAGTTTCCATTTGTCGTCCAGGTATCGGCAGTGTTCGAATAAGATATGAACACAATTTGCAAATACAATTTTCCAAGTCTCGTAGTAAATCTTGCCTATATCACTTGAGTTTTAAGTCTCTTTTATAATCAAAGTTATCATATAAATCTTCGTGTTTGTGAAATTTTATCACTTTTTTCGCGGGTAGAAATTTTTATCACGGTGGACATTAAATTTTGGAGTTTTGTATGGCTATCCATGATACAAGATATATTTGTCTGGTAGATGCTTCTAATGTGATCTATCTCATCTCCAACCCGCGAAAACGCAGGTTTCCCCCTCGACCCGACGGTGCCCCGTATTCCAGAAAAGCGGTCGGCGGGAGGGACATTTCAGCCCGCGCCCATTCCCCACCCCCTTCCGTAGCCGCCCGCCATTGGTTCCGCCCGTCCGCCGCTGGCGATTCCGGCCAAATCTGCAGACGGAATCACGCCGCGGGGGCGCCCCTCACCTTGTTCCACCTAGCCGCTTCACTGGGTCCACGGATCCGACGATCAGAGCCGCCCCTTGTCGTCGTCGCTGCCCCGGGATCCACCGCCGCAAAGCCACTGCCCCGAGCCGCCGGTGAGTACTTGTGCTTGTGCTTTGGGATGCGCTATGCATAGTTGGTTCATGCGGCATTCGTATTTATGAATTTAGATGGAATTGAGCCCTTGCGTGAGGTTTTTGCTCGAGGATTCGTCCAATTCGGACGACTCGGATGTTGAGACGCTGCTTGAGAACCATCGGCAGCAGATGTTGGTTATGGCCCTTGCCGTAAAGGAGCACGAAGATGAGAACCAAAAGAGACGGCGTGGATCAACCGACGGCCGTACGTCTTTGCATTCTTCGAAATCGCCATGTCGGGAACCAGATGTTGATGCAAGACTACTTCGCGGACAATCCAACATATCCGCCGCACCTCTTCAGAAGAAGGTACCGAATGCGCCGATCCCTTTTTGTAAAAATAGTGCAAGCTTGCGAGGTCAATTGTCGGTATTTTACTCAAAGAAGAAATGTCGCGGGCTTGAAGGGATTTAGTGCATATCAAAAAATCTTGGTAGCTATGCGGCTAATTGCATAGGACATTCCGGCTGAATATGTCGATGAGTGCCTTCGCATTGGTGAAGATACTACAATTGAGTCAGTGTGTAGGTTTGCCAAAGTGATCATCCGTGTCTTTCATCGTGAATATCTTTGGGCACCCAACGAGGAAGACACAAAAAAGTTGATGGCATCAAGTGAGAGAAGAGGTTGGCCTGGCATGCTAGGAAGCATTGGTTGTATGCATTTGACTTGGAAAAACTGCATGAAGGATGGCAGGGAATGTATTGTGGCAAGTCTCGTGATGCAACAATTGTGCTAGAGGCCGTAGCATCCGAGGATTGATGGATTTGGCATTGCTTTTTTTGGTATGGTGGGTACTCTCAATGATATCAATGTGTCACAACGGTCTCATTTGTTTGCTAGGCTTGCTAGTGGCGATGCTCCTGCTTGCAACTACACTATCAATGAGCATGAATAAACAAAGGGGTACTATCTTGCAGATGGTATCTACCCTTCTTGGTGCACATTTGTCAAAGAGCATCAAAGACCCAAAAACTAGGAAACAATGTGAATTTGCAAGGATACAAGATGCAGTCCGAAAAGATATTGAAAGAGCATTCAGTGTTTTGCAATGTAGGTTTGCCTTTGTTCGTGGTCCTGCTCGTTTTTGGGACAATCGATCCTTGAAAAACATCATGACATGTTGTGTTATTCTTCACATGTGATTCTCAAAGACGAGAGAGGCATGAATTTGAAGTTCTTCTACGACAATGTGGATAGCCGTGTCAAACCAGCTAGAGACCCTAACCGCATTAGAGCATTTCTTCAGACCTACCGGGAGATTGAAAATGCAAACACCCATATTCAGCTTCAGGAGGATCTCATTGAGCACCGTTGGCAAAGGGCTAGGCAGTAACACATTTTATTTTTATATTCATTCCATTTAATTCATGTATGATTTGTATTCGGGACAAGTTTTGTATTGAATTATTTAGTTTGCTTCGCTGATTTCAATAATTATTGTAATTTGGATGATTGTTGTATTGTAATATTGACATTTTATCTTATATTGAATTAATAATTCTGAATATGGGGCATATGTGTCAAATTCAGATAAAAACCCATCTGTTTTGCGGGCAGGCGCGGGCGCCGGCCGAGCAGACCCGTATAGCGGAACTATAAAACAAAATATTCGCGGATATTCCGTTTTACAGTTCCGCTATGCGGGGTTTGCTCGGCCGGCGCCCGCTGTGACGTCCGGATAATTAAGCTACAGTAACACTCTACTAATGATGCCACGTCACCATGATTACTGTCGTTAATCTCGCGTTGATTCAAACCCGATTCAAATTCAAATTTAAAATAAAGTCAAATTATTATTTCTTCAGACGTTACAACAAAAATGTTCCGTGGGTTGCAAATATTCACTAACAATTTTTTATGAAAGAATTAACATTTTTTTAAAATATAAGATTTCCCCTGAATATTAAAACAGTGGACCAACAACACCTTTTATCCCATTTAAATATAAACTCAAACTTAATAAATTATTTTGAACCCAAATTAATTTTTTGTGGCAGTGCAAAATAATGCATAGTAATTATATGGCAAGGTTTTACATTTTACAAAAGTATTTTGATGCAAAAAGAAAGTACAAAACAGTAGCTAAATAATTAAATAGAAAAGGAAATGGAAAAATAGTAGTAAAATGAAAAAGGGACCTAAACTACTGGACCCCTGGCCCATTTAGCAAAAATAGGCCCACCCCACCCCCACTTGTCCTCTTCCTCTCGCTACAGGAGACAAGGGGACCGTGGCGGCCATCTGCCGGCCGTGGTCGTGCGAGGGGATTGACGAGGCTGTGCGAGGGATTGACCAGATAATTTACTACTATACCCTTTCTACACAAAAATAAATCTTTTAATGAATTTCTCAGATCTAATGGTTAGGAGAAATCGGAGCTGGAGTTACATGAAATTACAACTCGTAACTCGCCAATCACCGTAAAACAACTCCTATTAGCCAATTCTGGAAGTTAGAAACACATCAAATATATAGAAAAAAGGGAGTTGTTCAACTAAACATAGTTATAATGGGTCACCAAAATGTCGAAATGAAGACGCATGTTTCGTTGATGAACATACTCTACCACATTAGAAACTTCAGAATGATAATAATGAGGACCCAGTAACCGCTGTGCAAATGAGATCAAAGGAAAGTTACATGGATGTAGGCATAAAGAAAGGTAAACATTTTGACAATACAAATTACAAAAAGACTTAGAGGTGAATAGGGCATGAGTATGTAGTCCTTGTCCTTATTACGAAGGATGAACGAGTCAACGAAGTACAGTTCCACAACCTCTTTGACCTATTCACTCCAGACATTGCCCAAGTTATTAAAGAGATATATATTGAGTACTCCAACCATTTTCCTATCTACAGACGTGCACTTTTTGAGTTGGCAGAGGCCCCATAACCTCATGAGAGCCATAAGACTTTGACCATGTTAAATGTGGCGCCTTCGAAAGTGATGTTGAAAAAACTTCATCCGACGACACTAGACAAAAACCATAGTATTTTGTGACACCTGCATCATACATCTAAATATTACCGGCATACAAAAATAACACTCTTAAGTACTCTGATAGCATCTATACCCATACAAATGCATGGAAACTATATATTATTCATGATTAACATCTCGTGTTGTTGGGACTAGAAATAGCTTCTCCTTCCGGTGTATCGTCATTCCAAACACCTCTGACATATCAAGGTCCTTATGCTGCATTCCACCCAGGAGCTCCCAATCAAAGCAATAGGCAAGGTTGGCGAGCATAATCTCCACGGACGCCATGCCAAAGTTTATCCCGGGACATATCCTTCGCCCGGCTCCAAACGGCAGGATCCCGAAATCCCTCCCCTTGTAATCGGGGGACGCGACGTCCTCGAATCTCTCAGGGATGAACTCCTCCGCATCCTCCCACGACCCAGGGTCTCTGCCGATAGCCCACACATTGATTATGACGCGGGTTTCTGCGGGGACCGTGCAGCCGTTGATGATGCACCTGTCCATGGAGAAGTGCGGGAGGAGGAGGGGCAATGGCGGGTGTAGCCGCAGCGTCTCCTTCAAGACAGCCTTTAGGTAGGGCATGCCGCCCAAGTCGTCCTCCATGACCATTGGTTGGCCCTTGGGTGTCTTGTCCCTCACCTCGGCTTGGAGTTTGGCCATGAGGTGTGGCTTTCGCATGAGCTCCGCCATGGCGAACTCTAGGACTACGTATGACGTGTCTGTCCCAGCTACAAACATGTCCTGCATCCATGGATTCGATCTAATTAAATATATGGTGAACATTAAGAAGTGGTAGATAGTGCAAAGAAATTATCTTGGAATCAAGTATTACGTACCACCAAAATGGCCTTGATATGCTGCCTAGTGAGACCGTACTCGTGTTGACGAGCGAGGAGAACATCCACGAAGTCTGCCTCCTCATCTTCTTCTTGCTGCAGCGATGCAGCTTTGCTGGCATGGTCGTCGATGATCCTGTCGAGCAGCCCGTCCCACCTCTTCCTCAGCCGAGTCATCTTGGGGAACAGCACCCGCGCCAGAGCGTCCACCTTGGCCAGGCTCGGGAAGTAATCCTGCGGGTTGAACCCGCCAAACGCGGCGACGTTGCCGTCGATCACCTCCCGGAACAGCTCGTTCCGCCCTTCCTCCCGGAAGAACTTGCCCGACACGGCGCGGCACGCGATGTCGTTGGTGAAGGTGGCGAGCAGCGTGGACACGTCCACAGCGGCACCGGCGGCCGCGGCGTCGCCGATCTTGGCCATGGCCAGGCGCGCCTCTTCCTCGCGGCCGGCGCGGAGCGAGAGCACCTTCCTGGCGCTGAGCAGGTGCGTGGTGACCAGCCGCCTCAGCTGGCGCCAGAACTCGCCGTAGGGGGCGAAGGCGATGTCGGAGCCGTCGAGGAGCGCGTCGGCGAACGCGTTCTGCGGGCGCGACGCGAAGACGTGGTCGTGCGTGCGCAGGACCGCCTCCGCGGCGCCCGGGGTGGTGACCACGAGGTTGGGCACCTGGCCCAGGTGAAGGAGCAGGAGCCCGCCGTCGCCGTGCTGGGCGGTGAGCGCCGCGAGGGAGACGTGGGGGTCGGTGCCGATGAGGTGGAGGTGGCCGACGAGAGGGAGCTTGGTCGGAGGCGAAGGAAGCGGGCGCTCTTCGGCATGGCCTGCCGGCGCAGCTTGCTCGATGGCCCGTCTCGTTCTTGTTGTTGCCGAGTAGTAGAGGAGGAGGAGAGGGACGAGCAGGAGATAGAGCGATAGTGCTTGTGGAGATGAGAGTGCTGCCACTAGCTGAGCCGCCATGGTGACAAAGATGTGCATGAACTGGTAAAAGTTTGCATTTTATAGCTCGCTGATGGAGAATTAGCGAGTGGAACCAACCAAACCAATATTTCAGGAAAAGAAAAACAATAATTCAGGAAGATGCCTACGAAGAATCATTAGCAAGGAAGCTGATAGCAGCCAGGCAATTTGACTTCCCATTTGGATAAAACAGATAAGGTGACCTGCCATGCAATATTTATGTCAGTGATGACGGGATGTGGTTTGGACTTTGCGGCTTCTCCCTGTCCCAACGATTACTCGCCGGAGCTGGATTTATCGACGTGACTGATGGGCACCGGCGGCGGTACCAGGAGGCAATCTTTTGTTAAAAAACAAAATGTTAGAAAACCTAGGAGTCAACTCGTGTTAGCAGCCCTGTGATATTTATTTATTTATTTTGTGTCTACCCTGTGATATTTTTCTACTCACCACGATCTAAAATATTAGGTACACAAGATGATATCTTGCGTGTTTTTCTTTCTTTAAGGTGAAAGGGAGTTTTATTCCAAAGTTACATTGTAGAGGTGAGAATTCCTCGGTGTATGGAGGCCCTTTGTGTCGCCCGAATAGCCCCTCCGGAACCCTAGCCCCCGTCTCAATCGTTCCCCCCTCGATCCCCATCGTTCCCCTTCCTCTCTGGACCGAATCGAGCTCGTGAGATCCCACAGTGACCGCTGCCCCGTCGTCGTTGTCACGGCCACTGGCGTCTCCGGCGTGCGGGAGGGCATCTAGGAGCTCCACCACCCTCGACTTCCTCCTTTCAGGACGCCTCATCAGTCCGGGGAGCCGCATAGCCGACGCGGTCTTCTTCTTCTTCCTATGACCACCGCATCTTGCCGTCATCCTCGACCTCCTCCGGCTGCCCCGAGTCGCCTCCGACCTCCGCTATGAGGCCGGCCCTGCTCATTTACCCATCTCGTTCATGTTGTTTCCGTCGCCGTAGATGTCATAGCCGCCGCGGTCAACTTCACACTTGTCACGCACCGGCCGCGCCCGAAATCCCCTGCATCGCGCCCGCGGCTGTGTCTCGTGCGCGCCGTCCCTGCGAGCCCCGCGCCGGCCACGCCCCGCGCGTGGCCGCGCCCCTGTTCGCCAACCCGCGCCGCCGCGCGCATGCCCTCGCTCGCCGCCGCTCCCGCCTACTGCTGCTGCTGCTTTTGCTTTGCTGCTATTGCTACTGCTTTGCTGGTACTCTTGCCGCTGCTGTTGCTTCTTGCTGAGCACCGGCCGCCGTTCTTGCCGCTTGCCGCAGCTGGCACTGGTGCCTGCGATGCTGCGCTGCTGGCTCTGCTTGGCTGCTCTGCTCCTGTTCTACTACTGCGCTGCTCGCTGCTCCTGCGCTATAGCCATGGCCGAGAGATGTGTGTTGTGCGTGTGTGTGGCCGGGTAGTGCTACTGCCAGGGGAGGCCATCCCAATTAGTTGGGCTAATTTGTTTTACTTAGGGGTTAATTAGTGTTAGGTCGACTAATGTGTCCATGGCAGGTGGACCCACTGTTAATTAAAGTGCTAGGTTAATTTAAAAATATCTAAGTCCATGACAACTGGGCCCCGCTTGCACTATTCCCCTTTGACTGGTCACCGTTGACTGCTGACTAAGCAGTCAACTGGGCCCCACTGTCAGCCACACATGTGCACTGCTGGGTACGCTCACTGTGTACCCATAGCATTTTGTCCTTTATTTTCGAATTAAATTAAATTCCAATATATTGCTAAAATTTTGAAAAATCGTAGAAAATAATCCGTAGCTCGGATGAAAATACTTTGTACATGAAAGTTGCTCAGAAAGACGAGACGAATAGGAATATGCAGTCCGTTCGTCCGCCACATGTCCCTAGCATAGCGAACATGCAACAATCCACCAACATTTTATTTGCCCGAAAACGTCAAACGCCGGGAATACTTCCCTGAATGTTCCCCCCTTCACCAGTAGCACCTAGTACCACGTTAGGGCACACCTAGCATCGCTTAATGTCATGTCATGCATCGATATGCATCTGTTTGCATTGTATTCATTGTTTCTTCCCCCTCTTCTCTCCGGTAGACTACGAGACGGACGTCGCTGCTGCCCCGATCGACTACGTTGTTGACGATCCCTCCTTGTCAGAGCAACCAGGCAAGCCCCCCCTTGATCAACCCGATATCGCCTATTCCTTTCCTCTACAGCATGCATTAGAGTAGTGTAGCATGTTACTGTTTTCGGTTAATCCTATTCTGCTGCATAGCCTGTTATTGTTGCTACAGTTGTTACCCTTACCTGCAATCCTAAATGCTTAGTATAGGATGCTAGTATTCCATCAGTGGCCCTACATTCTTGTCCGTTTGCTACGCTATATTATCGGGCCGTGGTCACTTCGGGACGTGATCACGGGTATGTACATACTACACTATTATACATGATACATGGTGGTGACTAAAGTCGGGTCGGATCGTAGAGTACCCGCAAGCGATTCCGATGACACTACAAGAAATATGTTAACTTTTGACCTTCTCTCAGTGACCCCGGCTGAATTGGTCATAAATCCACGGCTATTTCGCTTGGAAAGGCTCAAACCCTGAACTTGCCTTACACCAAATGGTCATAAAGCAGACAAGAGTGGTCAACGACCTTATTTCTACCTGATTACGACCTATATAGATGGTCATGAGGTTGTGAACGTGGATGCATTGATACTTAAGGTGTCGCTCAAGGTGGGCTTGGGCCTCGGTGGAACGAGGCCACCTTCTTTTTTTTTTAAATCTATGTGCCATGTAGGCCTCGGCCCATCCAGGAAGAAAATGTGGGATGCCCTCATGTTACTAAAAAAGACATATATTCAGCACAACGAAAATGGGAAAACAACAAGTTTTTCATGTATTTAAATTTTTCTAACCAATATCAACAATGTCTTATATGTATACAAAAATGTACAATGTGTAAAAAAAATATAGACATCAAAACGTATGTATGAGAAGATGTTTTTTTGTTAGGAATATATGAAAATATGTTAATCATGTATTTGAAAAAAGTTAAACATATATAAACAATATGTACAATGTGTCTTGAAAAATGTAGACATGTGTTACATAAAAATATTTATTAAAAATGTTATTTATGTAACTAAAAACCGTTTAATATCTATAAAAAATGTTTCTAGTGTACACAAATTTGTTCATTAAATGTGGTCTAATGTTCTTCATAAATGGAGAAGTTTTTTACAAAAAATATTTGTTAGGTTCTTCACAAAAAAACTCATTTTGGAAACTCAAAAAATGAAAAATGTATATGCGGAAATTTTTCTTTTTCATTAGAGGTGGATCAAAAACTTTTTACATCCAACCATTTGGTCAATTGTACATTAAATATGGCCTAGTATTTTAGAAAAATTGATTTGGTCCAATTTTGCAACAAATATATGGTAGGTTCTTCAAAAAAAACCTCATTTTGGGCACTAAAAAATGGAAAATTGATTTTTTATCCAAATAAAATAAAAACTCCCTTAGGAAACATTGTTCTTCATTGCAAGATGCACCCTTGTGCACTATATGAGATCATTTGAACAAACTATGCCATGAATTTTTTATGCCCGTTTCAAAATGCGGTCAAAACGGTGGGCATGACCGTTCCTAGCTAGTGGTTGAATCTTGGAAAACTTTTGGTGTTTCTCTGATTAAATAGATACTTTTGTACCTAAAAATGATTTTGGAGAAAAATAAATAGCAAACTATGAGGCAGCTTCAGTTCAAATTTGACCCGCTTCCAGCTGAATCGGTGGAAATTTGTCTTTTTCACCAAAGGTGGATCGAATCTTTTGACACCAAACCATCTGGTCAATGGTGCATTAAATATGGCCTAATATTTTAGAAAAATGATTTGGTCCAATTTTGCAACAAATATATTGTAGCTCCTTCACAAAAAAACTCATTCCGGGCATTCAAAAAATGGAAAATGGATTTTTCGTCCAAAGAAAATGAAAACTCCCTTAGGCAACATTGTTTGCCATTCCAAGATGCACCATTGTGCACAATACGAGATCATTTGAACAAACTGTGCCATGAATGTGGCCATAAGATTGATCATTTGGCTTGAAAGCCATAAATCTTCACACAAGATAGCTGATTTCTGAGAATATTTTTTTTAAAACAATTGCTGTATTACAAGTTTATTATTTTTTCTGGCAACTTGGTCACATATAATGACACAATGCGAAGGTTTTCCAATTTTTTTTGAAATTTTTATGCCCGTTTCAAAATGCGATCAAAACGGCGGGCATGACCGTTCCTAGCTAGTGGTTGAATCATGGAAATTTTTTGGTGTTTCTATGATTAAATAGATACTTATGTACCTAGAAATGATTTTTGGGAAAAATAAAGAGCAAACTATGAGGCAGTTGTAGTTCAAATGCGACCCGCTTCCAGCTGAATCGGTAGAAATTTGTCTTTTTCACCAGAGGTGGATCAAGGCTTTTGACACCCAACCATTTGGTCAATTGTGCATTAAATATGGCCTAGTATTTTATAAAATTGATTTTGTCCAATTTTGCAACAAATATATGGTAGGTCCTTCACAAAAAAAACTCATTTCGGGCACTCAAAAAATGGAAAATGAATTTTCCGTGAAAAGAAAATGAAAACTCCCTTAGGCAACATTGTTTGTCATTCCAATATACACCCTTGTGCACAATATTAGATCATTTGAACAAGCTATGCCATAATATTGATCATCTAGCTCGAAAGCCATTGATCTCCACACATGATAGCTTGTTTCTGAGAACACTTTTTAAAAATAATTGCCGTACTACAATTTTATTATTTTTCCTGAAAACTAGGTCTCATATAATGATGCATTGCGAAGGTTTTCCAATTTTTTGTTTTTTTTGAATTTTTCATGCCCGTTCCAAAATGCGGTCAAAACGGCGGGCATGACCGTTCATAGGTTGAGGTTGAATCTTGGAAAACTTTTGGTGTTTCTCTGATTAAATAGATACTTATGTACCTAGAAAAGATTTTTGGAAAAAATAAAGAGCAAACTATGAGGCATTTGCAATTCAAATTTGACCCGCTTCCAACTGAATCGGCAAAAATTTGTCTTTTTCACCAGAGGTGGATAAAAACTTTTGACACCCAACCATTTGGTCAATTGTACATTAAATATGTCCTGGGTTTTATAAAATTAATTTGGTACAATTTTGCAACAAATATATTATAGGTCCTTCACAAAAAAACTCAGTTTGGACACTCAAAAATGATTAAAATAGCTAGAAAGATCAGAAATGCATACAAATTGGTGCTCATCCAAAAAATGTGGTCTAACTTGAGTGAAAATTTGTATGATGCCCTTTTGCAAAATATTTTTGATAGCTGTTTCACAAAATAGCTCTATATTTAGTACTTGGAAACTATTTTAAATCACAGATTCTCGGACTAATCAGAACACTTCTCACGGATCACCCCACTCTATGTGATCTGAACCGTCCACACCAGGCGAATCCAAAGTCTCTCACTCACCTCTCAGCAGGCCAACCCAAACCCTAACTCCCCTCCTCTCCCCTCTCTCCCCCGATTCAGATCCACTCGCAGCCGCCACCTACCTCCCGCCCCCGATTCAGATCCCGCCGCCCACGCCCGCGCGCCACCACACTCCGCTACCCGCGCTCGTAGGACACAAACCCCACGCCGCTCTTCCTCCGCCCGTCGACCCACCCCGTCCCTGATGCCTCACTCGCCGCGCTCGTCCCGCTCTCGGCGCCGCACCTCCACTGCCACCTCCGCTGGCTCCTCGCCTCCGCCTTGGGCGGATGGCCGACAGCGACGCCGAGAGCCACGGGCCGCCGCCGACGTTAGGAGGGGTGATCTTCGACCGCCTGCGGGCCGCCAACAAGCAGGAGGCGCTCTCTGACCCCTTCTTCGATCGCGCGCTCGAGGACCACTACGAGTGCCTCCCGTCCAGCTACTACATCGACCTCGACGTGAACAAGGCCGACGACGTGCTGCTGCACTGCCGGATCCTCGCAGAGTGCGCCGCGGACCCCGACGAGATCCACCCACCCTCTTCCTCTCCCCTGCGTCCGCGCCGTCGTCCGTCCCCGAGGTACCCCGCCCGAACGCCCCCAGTCAGTTCTCTTCTCCGTGGCTGGATCAATGCGATGCGTTCCTGACATTTTTTCTCTCCGTCTCTGTGGTTGGGCAGATGGAGAGGGTGCTCAAGGATGATGCCATCCAGGAGAAGGGCGAGCGCGCCAGGATGGTAACCACCCCCTCCCATCTGATCTGCTTGCTTTCCTTCTTGGTCTCACTGGGTCGGTTTGTTCGTCCGTTGGTTCGATGGCGCTGCTGCAATTGTGTGCAATTAGTTTATACTGAACAAGTGTCACTTGCAACTTTTGGTGAGATTCTTGATCATAACTGAACACTTGATGTGTTTATATCATTGTGTGGTATCGTTTGACTATATTTTGAATACCTTGCGATTTGTTTCTATCGTTGCATGGTATGCTTGACTGAACACTTGATATGTTGTTAGGTGATGTATCTAATAGACCAATACTAGAAAATCGAGCAGAGATCACACAAAGAAAGAAGCAAGTGCGGGTCCAACAGGAGAATCAACTAGAAAACATCAAAACACAATTTTTGCCCAAAAGATTCCGCAAGTAAAAGACATTCTTTCTCCTAAAGATTATTACTTTAGTCCACATACATAATGTCATTCTCTTATATTTTGCTTGTTTCAGGTTTCTCAAATGGCATCCTATTGATATTCCTATGTATACAGATGGAGGTTGTTCGTAAAGTTCTGAAGAAGCAACCATCACAGCCGGTGGCAATCGTCACATGTAGAAGGTATTACATCTTCTTAGAATTCTTGAATATTACACTAAAGTATAATGAACTACCTCTTGCAAAAATTAGACCTTATTTTCCTGGTTGTTTGGAATGAATGCTAGATAATACCAGGGCCAACTCTCCTGTTTGTTTTTGTTCTTCAAGAGCTATTCTCATGCTATCTGGATAAGCCTACATGATCATGTTAGTCCCTTACTGCCAGCATTTGTTCTGTGGTCCATCTTGTTGAAATGGTAGCGTATTAAGCCATTTCTGCAATGCTTTGGTGGTTTTGCATGCCTTTAAAATAGGGTAACCGGTCAATAGCGACGAGGGTGGTACTTCTAATGTCATGTGTATATTCCTTTTCTTTTCTCTTATCAAATTTGAGCTTCCGTTTGACATATTATGTGTACTATCGTTGCTTGATGTGTGATTGTAAATATTGGGCATAATTTAGCACTAACACTACAAAAAAAATACACTTCCGTGATGATACGTGTTTGTCACACAGGTCATGTTTTCTGTCATGCATGTACATCCATGACGATTTTATGACAGAATCAAGATAGTCATACCTGTGCTGTCGTAGAAGTGTTCCATGACATTACCAAAATTATCATCACGGAAGTGTCCACTTCCACGACGATAAATCCCGCGTCATAGAACTGCTTTCGTCAAGGGTGACTGACATGTGGCATCGACCGTAACATGTCGCCGTTAAGCTATCGGGTCCGGTTTTGAATCCGATAACCCGTTAACAGCCCGGACCAATGGGGATTTTCCACGTGTAAAATTCTCATTGGCCGGAGGAAACACGTGTTGGCTCACCAATGGGACAGGTGTCATCCACTCATTGGACAGGAGGTGCCTATGATACATCGACACGTGGCACGGCCCAACAGAGGCCCATTCCGGTGAAAAGGCCAGCCCAACTAAAGGCCCACCATGTTTTTTCAGACACTAGTGGGCTGGCCCGTTAACAGCTTGCCATGTTTTGGGCCAAATTGAGGCCCATAGCATATCAGGCCCGTTCACAGCCTGCCGTTTTTTGGGCCAAATTACGGCCCATATCGGATCAGGCCCGCTAAGAGGCCACTGTTCTTTTGGGCCCATTCTAAGACAGGTTTGTATTTCAGCCTGTTAAATGCCCATTAACCAGTTCGGCCCGATAATAGTTTCGGCCTGTTAGCGGCCCGTGGTGCATCTAGGACGTTGTCGGCCCGGTTTAACTTTAGGCCCTTTAACGGCCCATGCAGAAACTGGGCTATTTATTATCCGAAGTAACTTTAGGCCTCTTAACGGCCCGTGGTCTTCATGGATAAATTTCAGCCCAACAAGTCTATCGGCCCGTTAATGGCCCATGGGACAGTTGGGCCTAATTACAACCCGCGTTGAATCAGGCCTGCTTATAGCCCATTTGATAATGGCCCGTGACACTTTTGGGCCTATGGCCCGCATGGATACCGGCCTGCTTAAAGCCCATAATTTTATTCGGTCAAACTGGCCCGAGATATATTTTGGCCTGGTAACTGTTCGTCATATTTGGGCCAAACATGGGCCTTACGAAGTTTCGGCCTGTATTGGCCCGTGAATATTTTGGCCCAACGCTGGCCCAATCTAGGTTTAGCCTGTTAAAAGCCCATGGTATTCTCTGGCCCAGCTGGCTAGAACTTTACTCGGCCTATTAAAGGCGGGAAACTACTATAGGTTTAGACCTGCTAATGGCCCAAGATGATTATAGGCCCATGTTTTGGCCCATATGAGTAACGGGCCGGCCTGAAGAGCGACAACACTGAGATCCACTGAACCTTCCGGCCTAAATTACAGCATACCGACCAAAGAATAAACCTAGACTATACAATAAAGAAATTACGCCATATTACATCCACTGGGAATCAAAGTTCGCTACCGGTGATAATAAAGCGCAATGTGACCGCAGATTACATACACTGGGCATCAAAGGTCGCCACCAGTGCATATAAACGTGCCAACAAAAGAATATACGAAACTGAGAGCACTTCAGAAGGCACGAGGCCTGGCCAGGGCGGGCCCCGCAAGCACCCGAACAAGCTGATGTGACCTCAGTTGTGTCAACGATAGATGCTCCATCCCTAGCTGTATGGCACCATAGTGCGCAAGGCAGTCCTCTGACATCTTCCTTGCATCTTTGACTTCAAGTCGGAGCTGAGCTGAAGCAAGCATTTCTGCTTTAAGTTGAGACTGAAGAAGTCAAACTGATTGAGGCAGTGACTGCACAGAGGTTGTCTCACACCTGCTGGTGAGTAGCTTCAAGTCACTGTCTTCATCAAGACAAGACCTTGGGGTCATCTCGCTGTCCTCAATATGATTTGGCTCACTATCTTCCCTAAAGTTCTACCTGGCATAAGAGATACGACTCTGAAAGAGAAACAAGGAGATACGTAATAGGTTTCACAATTATATAAGCAAATAAATGGATTTGTTCTGCATAAGGAGCATGTTTTTACAAGTACAATTTAAAACTGGTAGTTGTTGCAAACATCCAATCAGATGTAAACAACAAAGTAAACAGCAGTGGAGGAAATGATGCATATCCAACTCTATACTAGAACAAAGTTTGAAGGCTTGAGAAGGATGAACTTACATTACATGTTAACACGGGCTGGACAAAGTCCATCTCCATGTTGATGGAAGGATAATTCAGTAAATTCCCTAAAGAAAATTCTTTATAAGCGTTGCCATTTTTCTACATTTTGCAAAGAATAAATATAGATCAATTCTTTATAAGCTCAGGTGCAGACTGATGATACATAATCAAATAGCAATTAATTAAGTAAAGGGTTACAAGGCAAAAGGTACTCACAAGAGGAATGCAGACATCAACGTGTGCAGTGGCATTGGCTTTATTCAACATTTTGGTAAGAGTAAATGTAGATACGATAATTTGGAGAAAGTGGAGGGCGGGGCAGATAAGATGCAGAGTAATGCTAGACAATCAACTATCTCGTGATGCAAGTACAGTAATACCACCACCGTTCGTTATTACTTGTCGCTCAAATGGATGTATCTAGCACTATTAAGTTCTAAATACATCCAATTGATCAACAATTAATTCGATACAGAGGGAGTACATGACAACAGGTACTTACATGAGCAATCCAAAACTTCATAACAATTGTGTTAATTCTACATTTATCTAAGAGTAAATATAGATCTTATAATTTCAAGCAAAGGGAGGATAAAGAAGCGAACATTTACAGTAATGCTACATAATCAAACAGCAATGAGTGTAAGTATGCTGACAAAGGGCAAGAGGTACTAAAAGAGCAATGCAGAGCCCAGTATTGTTGTGAGATCCTATGATCCTTTGAGCAAGGAGCTTCATCTGAAATTAGTTTTCATACAAGAGAGAAGGTAAGGCACATGCAAAAATTTAGGAGTTCAAATTTTGAATTGATATCATAGACAGTACCTGACGCTGGGCTCTCAGCAGTTCTAATAGGGGTTTGACCAGTGGAGTAGGGGTAGAGTGTGGTACAGTTGGGCCTGTGTTTTCTGTGGCTGCTGATCTATCTGATTTATCAGGTATCACTACCTTTTCCAAATACCTAGTTTGTACTCCTTGAGGATCTGCACTCACCCTCTTCCTTTTGGACATCTATTGCGAAAGAACAACATTTGACTGAAAAAACATAGTATGACGACACATGGAATATGCACAGAAAATGGATAGGTATGGCATATACTCATATATGATGCTTAAACTAAGCAGATGGTGTACCAAAGTAGAAGTAATGCAAGAGGTCAGATGCAAAATATGTGCGACCAATACAACCTTGCCAAGTTAGAGCAAGCACCTTGATGGGTGAATAAGATAGGCCATCCTCCACCATGCCAAGTTTGTTAGCCAGTGGATTGTTCCGCAATATTCCTCTCGTGCGCCCATTCTCATATTCATTTTGATAATGTTCAGTACCTGACATGCATGAAAACATAAAAACAAGTGAGATTATCTTTGTAATGCAGAAGTGATTCTAATCCAATATTGCCTCCCTGTAAACCCCTTTGTGCTATCTCTGCAATTCTTCTGAGAGATGCCATGCATGCCGTAACTTGGTGTGTGCATTAATATAATGTGGCCTACTACTCAAAATATGAGAGCTCCAGAAGTGATGATACTTCGCTGATGACAGCTTCAACATATAGTAAAGAAGAACAAGTCGACCTGACCTGACAATTCAAAATATACTAAGGGAGAACAACTCGACCTGACCAGTCGACCGCAAATGTCTCTGCTACTCTTCCCAACAAGGAACATACTTATTAAAGAAGAGAAGAGGATCATCTTAAAGAAGAGCAGAAGAGCAAGCAGATTGAAGATATTACAAATCTTTCTATACAACGTCGGTTGCCCACCCATGATGAACCAGAGCGCACAGAGAAATATTATTCCTTCCGGTCTCTCCATATGTGGCTCACATGCATTTCAAAACTAAAGTAGGAACATTTTTAGCTGACCAATTAAACATCTCTCAGTTTTACTAATATTAGCATAATATCATATTTGAATTTGTACAACTAAGCTTGTTTAGCTCGATGGGTGGATAAGTGCTATTACGACACGAACCACGTAGGCTGATCGTGGTCATCATAAAATGGGGAAACCGTAAGCATGATGAGTATAGTGTTGACCGTGGCAGTGGGATGGCAGATCTGAAGCTGCAAGCCACGCAAAGGGTAGTTAGCAACCGATGTTTGCTTTGAAATAACAACTAAGATTTGGTATGGACAAGAAAGTACAGTCAACAAGTGACAAACAAATGCAATTCTGATGTCTCTCTATATGTCGCGACATGCATTTGGAAACTCAACTGGGACCTTTAGCTAACCAATTAAATGTGTCTATTAACTAATATCAGTATCATATCACAATCATATTTGAACAACTATGCTTTGGAATTTTGAGTGTTGTGTTGTTTAGCTTGAAGGGTGGAATAATGCTAGTACGACAGAAAGCACCTACGCAGATCATAGTAGAGTAGATAAAAGGGGAAACCCTAAGCATCAAGAGTAAAATCAGGAAAGTGGAACTAGCTGGACCAGTGGGTGGAGCACATGCTTTTCGAAACGAATATAGGAACATTAGGTGACCAATTAAACGTTCTCTGTTTTAGTAATATAGCATGATATCAGATTCGTATTTCAACACCTAAGCTTTGGAATTATGAGTGGCATGTTGTTTCGCTTGATGGGTTGAGGTCTTGAGGAGCAGTGCTAGCATGACACGAAGCACCTACGATGATGGTAGTGAATATAAAGGGGGGAAACCATAAGCTTTACGAGTATAGTGACCGTGCCATGGCGGATCTGAAGGTGCAAACCGGACAAAGCTACTTCGCAACCAATGTTTGCTTTCAACTAGCCACTATGATTTTGTATGAACAAGAAAAGTACAGTAAACAATTTATGATCTATTTTCCGGGTGAGATCAATTACTTAAGCACATATGGAAGAGTACCACCTTCCTTGCGACGCTGTGTAGGCCCCTGCTGATATGTTGAGGGTGCTGCGGGTGCGATGGCTGTCAACGGCAGGGAAGAAGACTTTAGACGGCAAACGGCCGGGTCGGGGGATAAATCCTGTTGCCGTGGACGAGGCGGTCGTAGGGGCGGCAACGACAAGGTGGACGACGGCACTGATGAAGCGAGAGGACGCGATGAAAGGATCTTGGTCCGGCGCCGTGGATGAGAGACGTCCACCTCTTGTAGTGGACGACGGGGTAGCGGCTCCGGCAAGGTGGAGGATGGGGTGGCGGACGGAGGAGGCTGGCCGCAGTGGGGAGGTTGTTGTGGCGCCGACGGTGTATGAATGGGGAAATGGAGGGGGAGGGGGATCTCAAACTTTGGGACACGCTTGTGTGAAATGTGGGAAACTTACAAACTTATCCCCCATTTAGAATTTCGGACATCACATCGGTTGGGGATAGGACGGTAATCTCGCATCTCCCAAATATTTGCCGGTAGCGATTTCGGGCGAGGAGAGGGTGTTTTGCCACCCACGGTTGGCGCCCATGGTGTATGAACGGGGCTGACAGGTAGGGCGGTTGTGTCACGTCTGAGGGAAGTTACACATCTGCCCCTATTTAAAATATTTGCCTAGATCTATTTCGGGTGAGGAGAGTTTGTTTTGCTGCCCACCGTGTATGAATGGAGAAATGGACGGAGAGACACATGTCTTTCGGACGAGCGTGAATCAAATGTGTTTTGCTGCCCACGTTTGGCGCCCACCGTGTCTGAATGGGCTCAGAGGCAGTCATGTCACGTCTGATTGAAGTTACTAGTCTACCCCTATCGACAGCAGTGTAAACCCGGTCGATAAGGATGTCAAAGTGTCAGGGGTAGACAATAATTTCAATCTCGCAAACACTTGCTTCGGGCAGCCCACAAATGATAGTGGTTGTTTAGGCGCTTCGTTCAAAACTTGGGAGAATTAGCATTCACGTTTGCCCTAGGCCCTGGCAACTAAATTCAAATCCAATTTGTACTCGATTACGAATATCCACCGATAATTCTATGTTTTGTTATTTATTTCTTCAAAACAAAAACAAAGATTTATTCCACCTTTATATATGATTATGATTTAGAAATGCCGCGATCTTCGAATTCAGTACGTTGGATACACTTTGAGTCAAACAGTTATTTCATCCAATATAATATGCTCACACGAAAAATATTTCACCCTATGTCAATCATACAAGTACTGAGGATTACCTCGCCTAAAAAATTCAGATCATTACAACACATGGACAACATAGGGGGTCTTACAACATAATCCATTCAGAGACATGCCACAACATGCAAGTACAATAATCTATTGACAATTTCAACTGGTATCTAAAGAAGAATTGGGATTACCCTGGGCTTCAGATAGCAGAAACAGCAGGACCTCCTCCGTCTTCAAATGCAGCATTCTTACTTCCTCCAATTTTTGGGTTGCTTGCGTGTGCAGCTAATTGCATAGTTTCCAGCCTCGAGATCAAGATTACCTCATTCATGGCAGCCACACCATCTCTTTCTGCCTCTAGTAGAGCCTCAAGAACTGTAATATTTGTGCTCAGACTGCTCTCCGGCGGTGTTGCCTCTGAACTGCTACCATCTGGTAACATGGATGGCGCACTGCTTCCACAAATAGATTCTGGGGCTGTACATTGTGTCCTAGTGTGAATGGCATCCTGAAAGGTTTCCGCTGGACATAAGTAAGAGATAGTTATCACATGATCAAGGCAGTAAGCTTACATGGTAAACGATATACGAATTATTGCCGAGCATGGGAAGCTATATTTACATGGTTCAAAGCAGCATCAGCCGAAAAGATATTAAAATGGTAAGATGAAACTAGGGATGTAAGTGGCAAATAAACGACATCTGCCAGTCCCATCTAGTTAGTTTTTTCTAGCTCCCTAGTTCATTTTCCTCAAAAAACAAAAACTCTTTTGAACTATCAAACCACTAGTGGACTTTAATCGGGATTAAACAGGACCCAGTTGACATCCCTAGTTGAAAGGGAGTGTACCACCACTATATTTAAGTTGCCAAGGCATCTAAGCAGTTCAAATAATCTGAGAAAGCACTTAACAGTGTGGCCTCATATAAACTACGAAGTCCGTCTTGTGATGAATTTCAGAGGAAAAGTTAAGGACTCAAATGAACTAGGCATGCATTTCTTTACGATAGTACAACACGCACTACTGACATATTGGCCAACTCAGGTATAGCCTAGCAAGTACAAACAAGCATTTGAATCAAGCAATACAGCAAAGCAGACAACTGAATTATTTGTAATTCTGTAGGATTACAGGTTGAGGCCACAAGCCAAGAAAGCAGCCCACACGCACTACATTTCACATGTACTAAAACACACTGGCTTAGCATATGTTGCTATGAAGCCTCATTGCTGTTGCAATGTTCTTTGAAGATATCGTGAGCATCCCCTGGTTGCAAATCTAGTTGTTGTAGTTTATTCTGCACCCTCTATTTAGGTAAAATTAATTTTAATCGCATTCACTGGTTCGAATTGATCATCAATGGTTCATCTAAACTAATGAAAGAAGGGTGTGTGCTTACACGACAATATATCTGCTTCACTCTATTTTTGTGCTTGTTCGAGGTGCCAGCCCCAAAAGAACAAATATTTTGCTTGATGGGGTTGGCAGCTCCATAATTAATAGAAGCATCAAATTAGTCATGCAACTTGGGAAGATCAAGAACACACAAAAAAGTAATGAATAGAGGCTCGGAGTAGTGATGTAATAGCTAGCATCAGAAAATGTAGGGTAAAACGAACAAAAAGCAGCGGAACCACATGCTAGTTTGCTGATGTGTAATTAAGCATAGAGAACATGAAGTAGTCTGATGGAACCAAGAGGTGGCATCAGAACAACACCATTATCATAAATATAGCATGCAAGAAGTAAAATAGTAAGAAGTGATATCAAGGAAGTACAGTAATACTTAGGACAAAACAAAAGCATATTAACTATATGTGTACTGGTA
The DNA here is from genome assembly GCF_002575655.3 of Aegilops tauschii subsp. strangulata. Classification (NCBI taxonomy): domain Eukaryota; kingdom Viridiplantae; phylum Streptophyta; class Magnoliopsida; order Poales; family Poaceae; genus Aegilops; species Aegilops tauschii. The sequence continues at coordinate 29,468,808 of NC_053040.3, read as the reverse complement.
GGTAATTTAGCACATGTAACATGTTCACTGCCAGAAGTATGGCCCTACAGGTGCAAGCAGAATAACGTGTCTCATGAAAAATTGAATGATGCCCTGAAGAAATTCAAAGGTGCGGTGCTTATGCTAAGAAAGTGAACGTAGGCGCCGGTCATTGGATAATAGTACCTTATTCTCGGCGGCGTATGGGTATCGTTGTCATACTTGATAGCTAAGGATCGTCGATGGTGCTCATTTTGCGGTTGAGTTTGGGCCGGCTGTCGCCGTCGCTGAAGTGGCTCCGAGGCTTCGGTTGCGGCGCCTGTCGACATACAAGAAAGCTCATCCGTGGTAAGTGAACAGTTGCACGATAAAGAAGAGAAAAACCAAAGGAATACAAATCGAAATAACCTGATGAGGCTGCGGCGTCAGTAAAGTAGGGCCGGTGGAGTTGAATATGGCGTCCATGGAGCGGGTCCGGTGCAGTGGACGAAGGCTTCGGCGGGCGCGGTGTACAGTGCTTTCGGTGAGGCGGATCTGTTGCAGCGAACGAGGGCTTGTATGAAGGGCCAGCGATGGAGCGGACGAGGGAGTCAGTGAAGGGCCTACACTGTGGTGGACGAGGGCGTCGGTTAAGCAGATCCGGTGCGGTGGACCATGATGGCGGTCAAGGAGATCTGGAGCGGTGGACAAGCCAGCCGGTGAAGCGGCTCCGGTGAAGTGGTGAGTTGGCAGTTGGGGGTTCCATGGTGCGGAAGGTAGATCCGGCGGGGGGTGTGAAGTCCACCGCTGCGGCGGGGGACTAGATTCGGCGACTTGCCGTGGTTGGGGGGTGGGGGCGGTCGGGGAGGGAAAGAGGAGGGCTCTAGGGAAGAATGTTGGGGGCAAAGAGGGGAAAACAATGGAGTTACCAAAGCAGCCCTTTTCCGTTCATGTGGCAGGGGTAAAACAGGAATATCGCAGGGCTAAACTTTTGGGCGCGAGATATTTCGATGTGAGCGGGAACTTTAAAAGCTTTTGGCGCCTGAAATTATAAGTGTTCTGCTCTTGTACGGCCGACTATGATATCATGGCCGAGAATTTATTTGTTTTGCACGGAAAAAGTGCAAGTTTTGAAAATCAATGTCTCCAACTCGAAACTTAGATTGTCCATTCAATTCAAATATGGATCATTGAGCTAGTACAAGCAAATACCATCATACAGTCCAATTCAAATGAAATTCCAAATGTATTTATCCTAAATATGATGACAAAAGCAAAAATGTGTATGTGTATGAATAAAGTGGATGATTATAAAGTTTGAACATGCCCGTATGTGTATATCTCTAGGTTTGATATATGAATTTGAAATCACGAAATCCCGGCTTAAAAAATGTACCTCCGTTTAAATGAATTACAAAAGCTAATGATGGAGTCGAATTCCAAAATTCCAATCTTAGGTTTGTAATTCTGGTAGATCAAGGTATATCACGCATGTTCAAAAGTATCGTTATCTCATAGTCCAAACTGTGAAAGAAATTGATCAACCATGAGTGCACACAGTATTGATCATATATATCTCAATTACGCTAAAGTCCCTCAAATATAGACACCTAACTCATTATGTGAAGCCAACCCCCCACCCCCACCCCCTCCGTCACCCCCACCCCCCATACACACATGCCGTTCTCTCCCCACACACGAACACACGAGCACATTAACACCCCCTCTCTTCTAAAGTCCGGACCCCAATATAGGTCTCTCGGGCATGCACACATCTCTTCCCCACTCTCCAGATCTTCCGGCATCTCTCTTTCCCAAGCACACGCACTATGTAGAGTGTATCTTTCCCATACACACAAAACGTCGCCCCAAACGTCTATCTCCCTAGTTATGTGGTTCTCGCACACTCACCTCATACACCACCCCCACTGAAAACAAGCACACTATGTCTCCTTGTGCACCACTCTCCTCTTTCTATCTCTCCCACATGCGGACCCGCCCCAGCTCCTTCCCTGTATACATATATGCCGTGACTCTTTCCATAGCTCCCTAATGTCATCATTCTCAATCTTGCACGTTGTTCTCTACACCATCTATTCTAGATCTCTCATGAAGTCCCTATCACACACACGATGACTCGCTTCCCTTGCGTCTCCGTACATAGGCCAATTTCGAACAACATCAATATTGTCTCCCTATCTACACGCCACTTATGGACACAAACGACCCTCTCTCCGCCCCTCTTTTCGTCTCTCTCTCTCTCTCACCCCCTCCCACACACACTCGATGTCTCTTCCAAATAGTCTGCTCCCCGCCCGCACCCATGCTATCCCGCTACTACACATGCCTTTGTCTCTCTTTGACACACATGTCACACCATTCCCCTTCCCTTATACTAGTTTTACATCATTAGTGGTCTCTCTACACCACATACACACACTCCCTCTCACACACAAATGCGTGCACAGACACACACAGACACGCACAAACACCCATCTAGCTATCTGGATCCTTCTTTTAAGACACACACCCTTGCATATTTTCTACAGCTCTAGATATGTATATATCCCCCTCTCTAGCTTAGATGCACACCAAAATTCTCCATCTCTCTAACTCACACATCTCTCCCCATGCCCGCATGTGTATCTCACACACTCACTCTTTGATTATGTCTATGTGTCTCCATGTTACACAACACACAAAGCCCCATGTACGTGTCTCTCTTTGTCCTCCACACACATAGACACAAAGAATCTCTTATAATTGCCTCAGTCTCTAGACATATCACACATGCACACTCACTCTCTCTCTCTCTCAAACACGCTCAACAAGGGTTTCCCCGTGAATAACTTACCGTCTATTCATCAGCAGTCGTGGCAGTACGGCGAACACGAGACGTGAAAAAGAATAAATCTACACGTGCGTAGACCACCTAGTATGACTATTAGGACTAGAGCAAGCCAAAAGCGCGCCGCCGTCACCCCCTCCTTATCGGCGACGGGAAAAACTTTGTTTTACACAGTCGAGAAGTCATTGTGCTAAGGCCCCACATGCTGAGCGATTGAATAGAATGTAGATCCTAGTTTACGGAAACAAGTATCGATAATACGTTTGTATCTCCATACTTATATTTCTTCTCTTATAAAAAAACCGAGTTGGTGATGATGGTATGCGTGCCATCTTGCAATAGACCATCCGATCTATATCTGACTGATGGAAATTAAACTAAAAGATATCCGCACCTCTCTCCACATTTGCAGACAAGGTCTTCCCTCGTTCATCCTTATCTCCAACAACCTCATTGTTGAGCAATTAAAAAAGGAAGCCTCTGGACCAAACTGGCCTGGTGGCCGCTGCCGGCGTCGTCGATCCCCTTGCCTCCGCTCAGTCCGACCACCAATCACCACCACGCCCCACTCCTCTTCACCTTATCTCCTCTTTCTCGAGATATCATTAGTTTTTACACATGGGATTACTCCTGCATGGGTCAATCACAACAAGTGTTTTATAAAAATATGCATCTTGATGTTCCATGCAATGCACGGACATCTTGCTAGTACTCCTACAGAAGACTAAGTTGGTGATGATGGTGTGTCTGCCATCCATCATTTCTGACCATTAGATCTACATCTAACGACTGTGAGGTAAGTTGTTGCCTTTTCTCATCAACATCCCACTTCTCTACCAATTTGCGGAAAAACCCATAATTAGTATCTTAAAACCAACCACACCCCTCCCTCACCTCACCAAAACAGCCCAAGGAATATTTTCTGATTGAAACATAATATATCTCTAGTGATATATGTCACTACTGGAATCAGCTAATTTGCCATCTGCCAGCTCTTTGCCGTCTGCTAGCTGACGGCAAAGAAGCTCTTTGCCATCAGCTACCCAAAAGCAGACGGCAAAGAAAGGGCAGACGGCAAAGAAGCTCTTTGCCGTCTGCCAGCTCTTTGCCGTCGGCCAGCTGACGGCAAAGAATCTTTGCCGTCCGCTGGCGGACGGCAAAGAGTGAGGTGGCCCCCACCCCCGCCCGTTTTTGAAAAACTTAATGGGCCACCTCTTTGCCGTCCGCTAGCAGACGGCAAAGAGGCAAAAAAGCGAACGACAAAGGGGGGCGGACGGCAAAGAGCCTACTACCTAACGGCCCGTACCCCCGCCCATTACTCACTTCTTCCCTCTCCCTCCCACGCCGCCGTTTCTCTCCTCCCACGCCGCCGCCGCCCCGTCGCCCCCGCCGCCCCGGCTCGCCGCCGCCCCAGGGCCCCGTCGCCCTCACCGCCCCGGCCCCCCGCCGCCCCCGGCCCCCCGCCGCCCCGCGCCCCCCCGCCGCCCCGCGCCCCCCGCGCCCCCCGCCGCCCCCGCCGCCCCGGCTCGCCGCCGCCCCCAGGCCGCCTCCTCCACCGCCCCGCCCCCTCCTCCACCGGCCTCCTCCACCCCCCAGGTGAGCCCCCCATTTTTCAGTTTTTTTTCTTCTGTTTTTTTCTTTTTTTTCCTTTTTAGTTTTAGTTTTAGTTTAGATTTAGTTTTAGTTGTAGTTTTAGGTTTAGTTTTAGGTTTAGGTTTAGTTTTAGGTTTAGGTTGTAGAAGAAAAAAGAAGAAGAGGAAGAAGAAGAAGAAGAGAAAAAGAGGAGAGGAGGAGAAGAAGAAGAGGAAAAAGGAAAGGAAGAAGAAGAAGAGGAGGAGGAGAAGAAAAAAGAAGAAGAGGAAGAAGAAGAAGAAAAAAGAGGAGAGGAGAAGAAGAAGAAGAGGAAAAAGGAAAGGAAGAAGAAGAAGAGGAGGAGGAGAAGAAAAAAGAAGAAGAGGAAGAAGAAGAAGAAGAAAAAAGAGGAGAGGAGGAGAAGATGAAGAGGAAAAAGGAAAGGAAGAAGAAGAAGAGGAGGAGGAGAAGAAAAAAGAAGAAGAGGAAGAAAAGGAAGAATAGGAAGAAGAAGAAAAGGAAAAAAGAGGAAAAAACACCGACCCGACACGGCACCCCGACCCCGACACGGCACCCCGACACGACACCCCGACCCCTAGACCCCGACACCCCGACTCCGAGCCTGACCCGACACCCCGACCCCGACACCGACACGGCACCCCGACCCCGACCCCGACACCCCGACCCCGACCCCGACACCCCGACCCCGAGCCTGACCCGACACCCCGACCCTGACACCGACACGGCACCCCGACCCCGACCCGGCACCCCGACCCGACACCCCGACCCCGAGACCCCGACCCCGACACCGACACGACACCCCGACACCGACACCCTGACACCACACCCACCCTTACCCCGACACCGACACGGCACCCCGACCCCAACCCGGCACCCCGACCCAGCACCCCGACCCGACACCCCGAACCCGAAACGGCACCCCGACCCGACACCCCGACCCGGCACCCCGATCCGACACCCCGACCCCGAGACCCCGACCCCGAGCCTGACCCGACACCCCGACCCCGACACCGACATGGCACCCCGACCCCGACCCGGCACCCCGACAAGACACCCCGACCCCGAGCCTGACCCGACACCCCGACCGCGACACCGACACGGCACCCCGACCCCGACCCGGCACCCCGACCCCGACCCGGCACCCCGACCACGATACCCCGACCCGGACCCCGACCCCGACACCCCGACCCCGAGCCTGACCCGACACCCCGACCCCGACACCGACACGGCACACCGACCCCGACCCGGCACCCCGACCCGACACCCCGACCCGACACCCCGACCCCGAGACCCCGACCCCGACACGGCACCCCGAGACCGACACGACACCCCGACCCGCGACACCTCCCGAAAAGGTGTTCTTTGGCCTTCCAGAAGCCGACGGGGTCATATATTTGTGAATTATTAGTTAGGTCATATATCTTTCGATTTTGTTATGAAAAACATCATATATAATTGTGTTGATCGGGTAGTTTTAAATGTGCAGTTGTTTCATCGCTGCGAGGTTTGGTGTTCGACGACCTCGCCGTGCGTTTGACGAGCTCTGCCCCTTCGTTCGTGGGTGAGCACAAATGACATGTCCTCCTCCCCCATTAATTATTTGATCTATTCCGATGAAACTTGATAGCTAGCTACATATGTGTCTTGAATCATCAGTATGCGTAACCAATATGTGTCTCCCGTTCGAAAGCGTCATAGTTATAAATATGCATGCATTTGCATATTTATAACCTTGATTCTTTCGAATTGTCCAACGCTATCCATGGACAGCCCGAGTATGTTTAGATTGGGTTCGTTTTCCCATATGCTTTGCTCCGGATCCGACGCATAAATTTCGTCAGTGCCTCCCCTGTTGTTCTCCGGGTACACATCCTCTCTGTTTATTGCAGAGACGTGTATCAGGAGAACAGCGGGGAGGTGCTGCCGAAATTTTGCGTAGGATCCGGAGCATAGCATGGGAAAATGAACCCAATCTAAACATACTCGGGTGGGATTAGGACCTATCATTACCTATTAGAGTGTAGGTTGCATGGACGTAATAAAATTGACAAAGTAGATCAACTGATGAATAGATACATGGTGAATTATATATATATATATATATATATATATATATATATATATATTTGTTGTGTGTCTAGTAGCTCTGAAAGTCAAGATGAGTGATCGTGCGTGGATGTACACCTGTCACACTGGTCAGAACAAATGGAGCACTGAATGGTTCACAAAAACGAAGGGGTTTGTGCGAGCCGCATTTGCAAATGGCCAGAGGAAAACCTGGTGCCCCTGTTTACGGTGCGGCAATTGGGAAAAGAGGACAGAGGCTGAAATGGGCAAACACCTGCAGAAGAGTGGTTTTACGCCCGATTATACGGTGTGGACATTTCATGGTGAGTCTGCCCAACGTGACCGAGCTGAGGTGGATCATCGTCGCACCGACGAGCATGGTACCGGGATGGAAAACATGGTGCAAGACTTTGATGATGCTCGGGATTCGGACGAGGAGATGGAGGAATCTGCAAGGGCCTTCAATGAAATGTTGGAGTCTTCAAAACGTCCGCTCAAAGGCAATTTATGAACTTCTATTCTATGGTGAAAACCCACCGAATGTCGTAGTCTTCAAATGTTATTGGTTTCAGCCGAAGGAGACTAGAAGAACTCATGAACATATAGGGCTAGTTGAAATCAACCAAAGCACCCATTTAGATGTTCCTGATGTCTATATTACGGCTCAACAGGCGACCCAAGTATTCTATCTACCGTGGGCCTGCCAAACTAATCCAAGTCTGAAAGGTTGGGATGTCGTTTATGAAGTGCCGCCACGTGCTAGACTATCTCCCCCAAAGGAAGAGGATTATGAACCTCACATTAACCCAGACACATATGAAGGAGAATTCTTCCAAGAGATACGTCTTTCCAAAAAGCGTTTCAAGAACCGCTATACTTCACCCCAAAACATTCAAGTAGACAGCGACAGTGAATCCGACAGCACCCCAGAGGAGGAACAAGAAGAGCCGGAACAAGAAGAGGTTACTGCTGCGGATGACTTGTCATTGCTTGACCGATTACGTCAAGGTGGCCTTGCACATGTTGATGCCACTGAACCCTATGAGCCCGTCATTGATTATAGTGATGATGATGATTATGCATTTATTGATGATACTGATCGAGATTATTAGTAGTGTCAGGTATTAAATTTTTTAATGTTGTACTTGATGATGATACACTTAAGTGATACACATATTATTATTCATGTCGGTCTTTTTTTTATGTTGTACTAATTTCGTTTACTGTTTGTCATGGCAGGTGTTGAAAGATGGTGGGCGCTGGTCGGGAGCGCGCCAAGGCCCCTTCTTCCTCGGCGCGTGGTCAGAGGTCTTCGATTCCAGACGTACCTCTTCGCCGAGCGTTGCTGGACAGTATGTCCACACCGCCGGGCCCTTCTTCGTCCACCGCGGTGCCCAGCAGGGGACGAGGTAGGAAGAGAGGAGGTGGGGCACGTGGTCGCGGGAGAGGAGGTAGGGTGACTCCTAGGGCGCCTTCCTCGCCACCACCCCCAGCTGTTTCACCCGAGCACATGACTGCTAGGGTGGACTCGTCCGAGGAGGAGGCTACACGGACTCCGGTCCACGAGCCTCCGGTCCACGGGTCTTGGGCCCACGAGCCTCGGGTCGACTGGCCTTCGGCCCACGAGACCCCGGAGGAGCACACGTCCGGATGGGGTACCTGGCCGGATCAGCCCGAGGAGCCGAGTGGCCATGCTGATGATGGCGGGGAGCCGACTGATCTTGAGGAGGAGGGTGGCACCGTCTACCAGCATGGTGCTACACGGCTCCCGTCCGTGCCGGCGACCCGCGAGCAGAGGTGGTTGATCTTCCCTGATGGGGAGAGGTACGTAAGTGCATTTAATATCTTTGTACCTTCTGCATTCACGTTTCTTCAAATAACTAATGCGTTGGCCTTGTCATGCTGCAGGGGTTGGGACCACCATCATAGTGTCCGCCGGCCCAACTCCGTCCTTGGAGTTCTTTGCCGGCAAAACTTCCCGGGGTTTGTCACGTTGCCTGGTGAGGGTCGGCTTCCAGAGCTTGGGTTGAGCTGGGAGCACTACGTGGCTGCCCCGGCCCCGCCGGATGTCATTATCGACGGTGTCGTGTGCGACACGAGGGCAGACATGGTGATCAGGACGTTCTGGGTAATTTCTCCTTTACACATATCAAAATCTTCAACTAGCTAGTTATTAATTGTACTAATCAATATTGTCTCATTTGATTGCAGACATTCTACAGGTGTGAGGAGGGATACGAGGAGGACTGCGCAAATGTTATCCAGAACGTCTGCAAGCGCCTACTCCAGAACTTACAGCACGAGGCTCGGGTGCAGGCTGTTCGAGACTACTACGCCTTGCGTGGTATCAAGAAGACCAAGCCGGCGTGTCGCGATAAGTTCCTGAGTAAGGAGCAGTACATGAAGGTAATTCTTAAGGCCTTCTACTTAAGTTCCTTCATTTAGTAATTCTTAGCCGTAGCGCTCAAGTTTCTATTTGCTAACTTAGGCGCCTCCGAGATGGTGTGCGGATCGGATGGATTGTTGGGAGGTGTTGGTCAATGAGTGGTGCTCACAAGAATGGCTAGCCCTCCACAACCAGGCCAAGGACAAACGTGCCCAAATGGAAGGTGTGCCACACCATCAAGGCAGCTCCAACTTATATCAGTTCGGGCGCAACTGGGTATGTGGTTTGCTTCATGATTCATGCAATTCATTCATCATGCTAGCTTGAGCCCTTTAATTACTAATTTTCATTGTTTCTCTCTTTCAGGCACGCCACAATAAGGCGGATAAGGTGCCAGAGGTGTACGACCTGTATGCCATGGCCCACACTGGCTCTTACAAGAAAGTCAAGGCTTTCTCTCAGTCTGACCTCGATGATGCAAACAACTTCACCAACATCTCCTCCCACAACAAGCTCGTGAGATATAGAGATGAGGGGAAGGCGAGGAAAGGGGAGGACTTTAACCCGAGCCAGGGTCCCATTGTTCCAGAGCTGGTGATGATATCTGGTGGCGGGAGGTCCCATGGCTCCATAGCCATTGGAGATGGACTTATCCGTTGTCCTAGCACTCTCCCGGAGATCAAGGCGCGCCAGTCGAGCTCCGCTCCTGAGATAAGGCCTCGTGAACGGCCAGTGCAACTCGCCATCAAGGTTAGTGATACGTACTCAGTTATCTTTCTCCATTACATTGTGTGCGCTTCCATCAATGATTACAAATGGTCATGTGAGTGGTGTTGCAGGCTGCTATACAGACTGAGAGAGATAGAACGGAGAAACTTCTGGCGGAGGCGGCGGAGAGGCAGCGGGAGATGGAGGAGAGGACGAGAAAGATGATGGAGGAGGAGAGGGCACGGAATGACATGCAGGCAAGGGCCATGTACGAGCTCCTTGTGGTAAGTTTCTTCTGCAGATTACTTGCTAGTCTTAACATTTGAGTCTCATTACTAACTAGTATGACTCTGTTCTGAAAACCAAATGTGCAGTCTGTGTGCGAGAAGTCCGGTCAGCCCGCTCCGCCGATGCCAGTGATTGCTCCTGGGAGCACGGTGAGTTTAGTTTGAATGGACATTACTTGGTAGTCTTAACATTTGAGTGTCGTAATGCTAACGAGACATTGGAAATGATCTTTGGTGCAGCTTAACTCCAGAAACGCATCGCACGATCCTTCTCCAGGTAGCGGCACTAGCCACCCCGCTCCTACACCTCCCTGATCACGGTAAGTTTCTCTAGTGTTTTGCTTAACAAATGCATAAAGACCTAGACTTAGCTTTATTTCCTCCAATATGCTTACCATAATGACCTAGAGTTAGCTTATTTTCCTCCAAAATGACCCATTTTACCTAGGTTAGCTTATAAATGATGCAGTTCATCCAAGTTAGCTCAAAAATGACCCATTTTACCTACATTAGCTCCTAAATGATCCATTTTACCTACGTTAGCTTTAAAATGGCCTATTTCACCTAGGTTAACTCCAAAATGACCCATCTTACCTAGGTTATCTCATAAACGATCCATTTCAACTAATTTAGCTCATAAACGATCCATTTGACCTAAGTGAGCTAAAAAACGATCCATTTCACCTAAATTAGCTCTTAAATGATCCATTTCACGTAAGTTAGCTCAAAAAGATCCATTTCAACTAAATTAGCTCTAAAATGACCCATTTTACGTAGATGAGCTCCTAAATGATCCATTTTACCTACGTTAGCTTTAAAATGACCCATTTCACCTAGGTTAGCTCCAAAATGACCCATTTCACCTTACTTAGCTCAAAAATGACCCATTTCACCTTACTTAGCTCAAAAACGATGCCCTTCACCTTAGTTAGCTCATAAACGACCCATTTCAACTAAGTTAGCTCATAAATGATCCATTTCAACTAAGTTAGCTCATAAACAACCCATTTCAACTTAGTTAGCTCATATATGATCCATTTCACCTAAGTTAGCTCATAAATGACATATACTTCTTGTTCTAGTCTTCTTCTTGTTCTAGTCTTCTTCTTGTTCTACTCTTCTTCTTGTTCTAGTCACCTATTTCTAACTTTCTTATTTACCATTTTGCAGATTTCATTCACTTGATGGAAGCTAGCTTGCTATGATGGAGTGCTTGCTTTTCCTTTGATGAAACTTTGCATTGTATCTAGCTTGCTATCTTCATGACACTTTGCATTGTAATATATATATGGATGGAACAATGTGTATGGATGGAACTTCCTTATGTATGAACAATGTGTATGGATGAAACTGATGTGATATGTGATATGTGCTGGATATGTGATATGTGATATGTGCTGGATATGTGATATGTGATATGTGCTAGATATGTGTTGGATATGTGCTGGATATGAAACTTATATGTGTGATATGTGCTGCAAATTGTGGGATTTAATAAAAAACAGAAAAAACAGACAATATGCAGGCTCTTTGCCGTCTGCCACCGACGGCAAAGAGCCTTTGCCGTCTGCCGCGGACGGCAAAGAAGCCATGTGGCAGCCAACTGTGCTTCCTGGGAGCTGACCCATTTGGTCAGTTTGCCTACAGTGGCAGACGGCAAAGACTTTGCCGTCCGTGGCAGACGGCAAAGAACCTGCACTTTGCCATCAGTGGCAGACGGCAAAGAACCTGCCATCTAGTGACGTGTAGATGACATCATAAGGCGGACGGCAAAGACCAAAGGCTCTTTGCCGTCTGCGGCGGACGGCAAAGGTCTGCCGTTAGCCACTTAACGGACTGAGAGCGCAATTATTGCCGTCCGTCCTCTTTGCCGTTCGCCGCGGACGGCAAAGAGCCTTTGCCGTCCGCCGCCAGGAAGCAGACGGCAAAGCAGCTGTTTACCGTAGCCTTCTTTGCCGGAGCCTTTTGCCGTCCGCGGCTGACGGCAAAGGTCTTTGCCGTCCGCCTTTTGAGCCTTTGCCGTCCGCCATGGCAGACGGCAAAGTAGCTGTTTCCTGTAGTGTGTATATCAAAATTAGAGTGTTTTGTATCGAGTTTGTGAATAAGTATTATTCTAATTATGATCCGTTGCAATGCACGTGAACATTGCTAGTATTTCCAACCATTCCAAAAAAATGCTAGTATTTCCATAGTTTCGAGTTTTCCATCAAGATATTAGTCACTCATGGTTGATGTTTACTATCAATCATGTACACATAGGCACTATGTAACTAGCCTTGCTTATTCGCTTCCAAAGCTTAACTTTCACTCCTACTTAAAATATGTAGAGTATTTAACAAAAAACTACCACGTTCAACCAACCCTAGGAAGAAACAGTTGTACAAAAAATAGCAAAAACATACCCAAAATTTCTTAATCCGTGCCAAAAACTAGTACCTAGTGCCGATTAGGCTCGTTTAAACCCGTTTATGACAGGGTTGGCCCACACATCCGTGCTGACGAGGCAGCTTAAACCAACACATTTTGTTTGACCGTTGACACGAGGGACCCACATCTGACCTTCTATCCTGTTATATTCCCCCTCAAATCATTATTTTTCCTGAACATTACTTCAAATAGTACTGGTGCGTGTTCGTCGATGGTGCCGGTGATGAGGGAGTTGGCCGCCGCTCTGCCGGACGGGCCGGACGCCGCGCTGGCCTCCACACGTGTTGGCAGGCTGGCCCGAGCGTGACTCACGCGCGAGCAAGCCACCGCGCTGGCCTTCGCTCGAGCCAGATGGCTGGCCTTAGAGCGGCGCGCGCGAGCAAGACGCCGCGCCGCCGTGCCAATCTAGCTAGCAAACCTTGCGGACAAGCAGCTGGATAGAGCTATCTTGGCTAGCTATCGGCCGCGAGCGCCGGACGGAGTTGGCATCCGGGCTACCGCAAGATGGGCTCCGCACCGCCGGCGGTTTTGACCTCGCCTTCTGCCGGCGGCGGTAGCTGCGTCACATGGCCGAGGATGACTAGGTGGACGGGCTAGAGCTAGGAGGTCACTCGGGGATTTTTTGTGCAGACTGACATGTAGGTCCCACAAGTCATAACGCCTAACTTGCTGGTCGAATAGAAGGCGTTGACTTAAGGGACGACATGGGTTGAAACGTGCCTATAATAGCACTTTGTAGAGTATTCGTTTCTTGGTAGGGCTGGTTGGTAAGGGCATGTACAATGGTTGATAGGGTACTCTTATCTTAAGTCTGCCACATATGCAAGTGGTAGTAGTTTCTTGGCATTATTAGTGGTTTCTTGGCATTATTAGTGGTTTCTTGTAAGGAACAATGTACTACTAGCGACAAAAGGCGATTCTAGGTTGCGTTGTACTCCAACGAGTACTACTAGTGGTCGCAGGAGTGTATACCTCGTTTTGTGGGTTCGATCCCGGCCGAACGCACGGCGGCCTTTCTTTTAAATAGTAACTTCGTTGCGAGCCAATATTGTACACGGGTAGTTTGAGTTTTGAAGTCGAATGGATGTGTCGCATCACAATCTGGGTGCACTGGATAGCCCAGCCACGTGAACTGGTTTACCTTCCCATCATCTCGTGGCTCGCGTGCTCGCCCTAGCCACACCTCGCTTGCAGCTTCCTCATCAGCTAGTAGCATATTTAAACTAGCGCCTCCCAATTAAGCCCGAGGAGCCGGTAAAGCCTGGCGCGACATTGGGAACTGTGCAATATGGCTCTGTACGTAAAGTCCTAGTACTCTACTACTCTGTAGCTTGTGGCGTTGCACGCATGGACTTCACTCCATTATCGGCTCTATAAAAGAAATTCCTCTTGACGTGATTTTTTTTTGTTTTGAAACGGAGGCAAAAGCTTTGCCTCATCTCATTCATAAAGAAGGAACACTAACAAAGTTCGACAGGATCCATTACACCTGCACAAATGGAAGCGAAAAGCCTAGTATCACTGTATCAAATAACTCAAATGTTCTGCCCCCGCAGTAACCGTCGTTGATAAACAGGCTGCTAGTGTGTGCGTGAGAGGAGCGGCTGAGTAGGCCAGCTACGCGCTTGAATAGAGCACCGAGAGTACCCACTACGCAGGTGTACTTTCCCTGCATTGATAGTACAACGATGGTTCTAGAGAACAGTACTACCCTCCACTTCCAACTGTAGCTCCTTGGCCCTGAGATTAAGAGTTCAAAACTGGTGCACTATACTAGAAGTACAGTACATCGCACTACTAGTTGAGAAAGTAGTACTAGTACTGGTATGAGTACGTAGTAAATAATAGCCTCACCCCTTCACTAAGGAACGATCGAGGAGCTACAATTGGAAGGGACGAGGCCCTGCGGTTACTACGCTCTTATCTCCTCCTCGCCAGTTCCCCTCCCCAAGAAGAGAAGGCAGTTCGTCGCTGCTCCCATGGATTCGCCAGGCGGTTCTCCTCCTCATCGTGGCTGGGAGACCTTGGACGACGATCCTCTGGGAGAAATGGCACGCCGCTCCGACGTCCTCACCGCCGCTAGACTCGGTGCTTCCTGCACCAACTTTTTCAAGACAGTGCTTAAACAGGCTTGGGAAAAGGCCATGCTTGTTGGTCTTCCATGCATCCTCGAGGAGAAGGTTCTTCTATGGGACAATCCTTCGAACAGTTCACCGCTCCCTGGCCATGGTTGCACGTTGACTCCGCTAGAGTTTCCGACGTTGAGAGGTAGTCAGATTTTGTCCGATGACCAGGTCAGTCATGGAGTTTGATCATGTAGTACTTAGTTATTCCATTACCATCCCGTAATTTCTCCGCTGCCCACCGTCTTATATATAGGTATGGGTCGGTGCCAATGAAGATTGGCTTGCATACCTCCGGCCGGATACCACCATCATTTTGCACAACATCCACAGCAGTGCGGCCGTTCTCGTACACCCCTTCTCAACTATTGGGATCGGCCTTCCGGACTGGCTGGGCTTGAATACATATGATGATGCCTACATGAGATTGAAGAAGATAGCAATTGCGGACCCACCGACAAAGCGACACGGCTACGACAATTACTATCTCATCGCGGTGTTCGACATAAGGATTGCCATCAATGCAAGAGGCAGTAACGGCAGAGGCTGGCGCATGTTGGCCGCGGCAGATTTGTACCCCTACACGTTTGAAAACGCCGTGCGCCATCTAGGCCGCATCTTCGCGGTGACAAGCCAGGGGACTTGTTTCATATGGTTGCCATCCTACGGTATGGGAGATTACAAACGGAATGCACAAACCATCATTTGCATCCCCAACGGTACTCCATTATTTTGCAGGGACCAGTCGTCCCCCGATCCAAATAAGATCGCCGATCCTGGATGTGCATTTGCATCCGCGATTCGGTCTAACCTGGAACCTTGTAGCTGACTTTGGCATATTGGGATCAACTATCTTAGCAGTCGTTACCCATGGTACCACTGATGTGCAACATGGTCACGCAATCTACCACGATCGGACCGTCACCATCTACCCAGGTATTCCATTTAGTATTATATTTTTTAACCCTCTCGCCTTCTCTTTCATTGTTGTACTACTTACTAGTACTAGTAGGAGTACCTTTTACCTTGGAGGACGCATATAGCTAGCTAGGCCCTTGAAGACTTGAACCCACTAGCTGCCACCATTTTTGTTTTTCCATGTCTTACTATCTCATCCACGTAGCCAAGAGTGGCTATATATAATAAGCTGGTTATTTACTTCCTCTACACCGGAGTAGTACTATTTGCTGCAGAGTATTACTGACCGCCATATTTGAGCACAACATTATTATGCATGGACATTGACTGTGTATGTCACCATGTGTCCAGATCTGAGATGCCGCGTGTACCAGATGATTAGTGCCGAGGAACACTCTTGGAGAGTACTCGCTTTTCATTGGGGACAGCTACCCCATTGTGAAGCGGATGCCACCTTCCGTGCACGAAACCGAAGGCCTGCCGTTCATGAAGCATGGTTGTGTCTTTAGTGCGCACCGCCGGATGAACGACATGCTGGGACATGGTATCCCTGATTTATGCCGCTTCAGCTTGGATGAGTCTCCATCATGTGGAACCGGACTAGAAAGCTGCGACAATGATTCCCGTTGCTCACCACTATGGATAATGCCATCCATGAAGAACACCTGGGACTGGAACCTGGAGGAGGACATGTAGCCCATCTATAACGTGTAAGTGGGGTATGGTAAATTGCGAACGGTAGCGCTGTGAATATATGTAGACTAGTCATGCACAAATTTATCACATGAATTGGAGATGAACTTGTGTGGCATACTCGCATTTGTCCTTTAGAATTTATTACTAGTAAATGTGTTATGTGTACGTGCAACTTGTGTGGTTGTTGCACGGGCTCCAACATGATCTTTGAGAAAAAAAGGTGGCACAACTTTGGATATAGGTGACGTGGCAGCATCATACAGTAGCATCGTTCGCTATATTATAATAGTCCTACTAGGATGGCAACTCCTATAAAAACTTGCGCTTGGCTCTTTGCCTCTTCGGGAGGTTCAACAGTTCGTACTCGTGTGAACCTTGCACTTGGCTCTTCGCCTCTTTGGAAGGTCCAACAATGATGATACTATAGTACAATATGCTTTTGGCAATCTAACACCGATTGAACTGCTGCACGTCCACCACGAGGGCGAGGGCGAGCGAGAGGGAGAGGGTGTCACGCCCAAGATGCGACCCTATCCTAAAGGAACTCGAAGGTCCCACCAAGGATAGAAGCGCATCTTGAAGACGCTTTTGCAAGGTGGATATCATTACATCAACATCACATAATATTTGGGGATACATACAAGGCATACACATGCCGCAAGAATACATCAATACATCATACATGAGATCAACATCCGACTACGGATGAAACATAAACATAAACTCAAACGACATCCACCCTGCTAGCCAAGGCTGCCGACCTGGAACCTATCCCCTGATCGAAGAAGAAGCAGAAGAAGAACTCCAAACAAGAAACATCGCTCTCGCGTCATGATCATCGCACAACCTGTACCTGCAACTGGTGGTGTAGTAATCTGTGAGCCACGAGGACTCAGCAATCCCATTACCATGGGTATCAAGACTAGCAAAGCTTAAAGGGAAAGGAAAGGATAAGGTGGTGAGGTTGCAGCAGCGACTAAGCATGATATGGTGGCTAACTTACGCAAAGAAGAGCGAGAAGAGAAGCAAAGGAACGGTCGTGAACTAGCAATGATCAAGAAGTGATCCTGAACTCCTACTTACGCCAAACATAACCCAGAAACCGTGTTCACTTCCCGGACTCCGCCGAGAAGAGACCATCACGGCTACACACGCGGTTGATGCGTTTTAATTAAGTCAAGTGTCAAGTTCTCTATAACCGGGTATTAACAAATTCCCATCTGCCACATAACCGCGGGCACGGCTTTCGAAAGATAATACCCTGCAGGGGTGTCCCAACTTAGCCCATGATAAGCTCTCACGGTCAACGAAGGATATTCCTTCTCTCGGGAAGACCCGATCAGTCTCGGAATCCTGGTTACAAGACATTTCGAGAATGGTAAAACAAAACCAGCAAAGCCGCCCGAATGTGCCGACAAATCCTGATAGGAGCTGCACATATCTCGTTCTCAGGGCACACCGGATTGTCCAAGCTTCCGATAGGCCAGACCAGAGTTGCCCCTGGTGGCCACCGGCGACTGACAGGTTGGACCAACACTCAGAGGAGCACTGGCCCGGGGGGGGGGGGGTAAATAAAGATGACCCTCGAGAGCGCGACTCCCAAGGGAAAAGAAATAGGCTAGGCAAATGGTAAAACCAAGGTTGGGCCTTGCTGGAAGAGTTTTATTCAAGGCGAACTGTCAAGGGGGTCCCATAAATCACCCAACCGTGTAAGGAACGCAAAATCCGGGAACATAACACCGGTATGACGGAAACTAGGGCGGCAAGAGTGGAACAAAACACCAGGCATAAGGCCGAGCCTTCCACCCTTTACCAAATATATAGATGCATTAATAATATAAGAGATATTGTGATATCCCAACATAAACATAATCCAACATGGAGCAATCTTCATCTTCACCTGCAGCTAGCAACGCTATAAGAGGGGCTGAGCAAAGTGGTAACATAGCCAAACAACGGTTTGCTAGGAAGGGTGACAAAGGTTAGAGGTTCATGGCAATTTGGGAGGCTTGAAGAGCAAGTGAATAGGTAGCGCAGTAAAGCGATAGAACGAAGCAACTAGCATAGCAATGATAGTAATGAGATCCAAGGTGACGGTCATCTTGCCTGAAATCCCGCTAGGAAGAAGAACGAATCCATGAAGAAGATGAAGCCACGAAGACGAACGAATCCTCACGATCGCAACGACACGGAACTATCGAGAAGAGGCACACAACAAGGTAAACACACCACACAAGAACAAGGCATGATGCTCAACCAAGAAAGATGCACAGATTAAATGATACAAAAATGACAAATCTCCAAGTTCTGATAAGAACCAGAGAAGAACAGCAACTAGCCCTCTTCCAACAGAGATTTGGGCATCAAGATGACCTCTAATGAACATGGTGCAATTGAACAAAATGAAGAGCATCGCGATACGAACAATTTGACATATTACACGCACGAATCAGAGCTACATGCAAGAAGTTATGATGCTGTGAACAAGGCATGATAATAACATCAGAGAAAGACTTAGGAAAAATTCGACCTCGAGGGGGGGCGAAGTCAACGCGAACTGGGTCGGGGCTCGGCGCTGGGATCGAGGCGGGGCCGCGGGGAGACGGCGACGGAGGAGGCAAGGCGGCGGGCGCGGGCGGCGCTCCAGCGAGGGGAGGTGCCGGCGGCGGAGGTCGGAGGGAGGAGCTGCGGCGGCGGGGCCCACGGCGGAGCACGGGGCGACGGCCATGGCGGCGGAGACGCGGGCCGTCGCGGGCGGCGGCGGAGGTGGCCCCGGCGGGCGCTGCGGCGGCGGAGGCGAAGTCCGGCGGCGGGCGAGCGGGAGCCGAGGGGCGGCGGCGCGGATCTGGGCGCCTCGGGCCCCGATGGGCCTGGCGGGCCAGCCCCGGGCCCGGGCGGGCCGCGGCGGCGGGAGCAGAGAGGAGGCGGCTGGGGCCGACGTGGCGCCTCCTGATTGGCCGCATGCGGCGGCTGCGGCGAGGTGGACATGTCCGGCACGGCGGGGAGTGTCCGGTGGCGCGAGGAGGAAGAAAATACTGGGATTAGGGTGAAATTGATCCGGAATTTCGGGGGAGGGGGTGTATATATAGGTAGAGGGAGCTAGGAGAGTCCAAACGAGGAGCGGTTTTCGCCCACGCGATCGTGATCGAACGACCGAGAGCATGGCAGGGACTTGGAGGGGTTTTGGGGCTGGTTTTAGAGGGGCTTTTTGCTGGACACTCAAATGGACTTTGCGGATGCCCGGTTAACCGATGGAGTACCAAACGACCTCCGAATGGAACGAAACTTGACCGGTAGTCTCCGGGTGGTATATTAAGACCACTTGACAAGCCTCGGTCCATTCCGAGAGAGTTTGACACACGCACACGAAAGAAAACAAGAGGGGTGCACCGGAGGAGATAGGAGCGCCGGATTGGAAAACGGACAACGGGGAAAATGCTCGGATGCAAGAGACGAACACGTATGCAAATGCAAAGCACATGATGACATGATATGAAATGCAGATGATGACATGGCAAAATGCAACACGCAAGCAGATGACAAGGCAAGGACGGCGAATAACTGGCAGACACCTAGCGCATCGGATCCGGGGCGTTACAACACTCCTCCACTAACAAGAGATCTCGTCCCGAGATCTTAGGACCGAGACGGAGGGGAAAGAAGGATGAGGTCAAATAAGAACAAAACAGAGAGGATGAACAAGGTCGAGAACACTCGAGAAGAAAAAGGAATGTTGAAAGAGACAAGGAGCAAAAGCTCAAGGAATAAGACTGAATTCGAAATCACTCCGGTTGGGAGAAGACAGAAAAAGGAATAAGAACGCAAGAGGAAATCAAAGAATCGAGAGCAGTCGAGAAGAAAAAGAACGACGATAATGACGAGAATCGAATGCTCACGGAATCAGATAGACTCAGAAACCACTCCGGTTAGAACGAGATTAGAAACCAGTAAGACTGAAAGGATTTAGACAACACGAGCTCGAGAAATGGGATGATAGTTGACTTGAGGAACAACACAAAATCTCCGGGAGACTTGAATTAATAGAATGAGAGGAGCGGGGAAGAAAATGACAACTTGTGCCACGATGAAATAGAAAGCAACCTAAGAAGAAAGGATTTAACAGGATTGTTGGAAATTCAACAATGAAAAGAATAAGCTTGTTGTGGACTTATGTTTAACATCTCAAAATTTATGAGGTGGTAACCTACCACAAGCGGAAAAGATAGAATAGCTGAGAGAGAACGAAGAAATGCAAAACTCCACTTCAAAAGAATACGGAGAATTTAATTGCACTTCGAAACACAAGAAGGAATGATTTTTAAGCTCCTTCGATAAGAATCTTTATTAACACTCGAAGAATGAATTAAATCATGACGAGCCACCGTGAAGATCTCCGGTAACAAAAGAATGCCGATAAAAATTGAAGGATGAAAGGGGTAAGATTAACTCCTTGCGATGATTTAGATGGAGTTTCCGACAAAATGGCCGAGGAAATTTAGAACTCTGGAAGACAAGATGATAACACTTTGAACCGAGAATTTATTCCTCAAGAACAAACTCCGAAGAAAAGGAATTTCTTGGCGACGATGAAATAAGAATAAGAATTTACGTTATGCTTATCCTTCATCAATTAAATTGATGAAACGCAACGTATTTCGCATACTACTTATTCTCGTTGGAAAGATTAAAAGGAGATATAGCGCCAAAACTTGAGAAAGTCTTCGTGAGCCATCGGTAGGATTTGGAAAGAACGAATTAACTGATATGATAACAACAGAAGGAATCTTGAAAGAACCACCGTTAGAATTCAAAATAGACTGACGAAGGAGGATGACTCACCAGGAAAATTAGGAAAGCACGAATATACTTGAGGGAATCAAGATGCAATAGAAAGAAGAGATCGCGAGCTGATTGAAGCATTCTTGAACGAAACACCGGAAGAATATGGAGACGAGCGAAGGGGCACGAATATAGAATGATCGGAGAATGGATTAGAAAACTTAGAACGACGAAATATTTTGAAAAGAAGACCTCCGGATAAACGAGAGGGGAAGCAACTCCTGAAATACTCCGGATGGATGAAAAATAATTGCACGACTTGAAACAATTGGATAGGCTAACATCGAGCTAGCACCGCGAATCTCCGGGAGAACGAACGAGATTTAAGAGAAACTCTTCTTCGGTCTTCACGTAGAGAATGACGACGAGAAATAACACCAAAATTGTTGAGATACTCCGAGAGAATAAAAAGCGAAGAGGTTGAGCCAACAATGAAAATAATTTGAAATTGATCTTGGGAAGCGACTGACTGATGAAATTCATACTTACATCAAACTTCGAAAAGGATTTGAGAATAGCTCCGGAAAAATTAGAAGAGTCAGGTAAGATCCTGGGAAAAGACCTGTGGGTTAGGGCCCACTGAAAAGAAACACCGTTGAGAAAAGGATTGTTGATCAGATAGATGATGCACCAGAACAATTGGAATATGAGAATGAGGTGTCAACCTCGAATTAATTCGAACACAGACGAATCTCCTGAGATGTCTTCATCACTCCGGAACGATTAAGGCGAGAGGGGAATGAGCAACGAGAAACATTTGAGCCGAGGAAAATAAATATAAACACTACCGAAGATTGGAATTGAATCCACCGGAAAAGAAAAAGAGATGAAGAATTTCGTGCTAGGCAAAAATTCACCGGTTGAAATAAATGAGGAAAAAACTGGAGAAGCTCCGCACGAATGAAATAGATGCTTGAATAGCGGCTCAGACTCCGGGAATAAAAGGGGTGGGAGGGCGGGAAAACAACGGCAACTTGGAAGGGGAAATCGACGAATAACTTTGAAGAGAAAAGCACCGGTTGAAATAATTGAGGAGAGAATGCAAAGATTTCGCACGATTAAAACGATACTCGATTACAGACTCCGGTTCCGAGAAGAAGAAGGGAGGGCGGGTGGGAAAAAAAACAAGAACAACTTCGGACAGGGGAAAATGACTTCGGAAGAGAAATAACTGAGGACTGATCTCGCAAAAGATGACGAGGATCGAAAACACTCGAACAGAAATGCACCGGATAGAAAAAGAATGGACAAAGAACGAAAACTAACCACGTGATCCTGAAGAAAAATTTGAAAGGGAAGAGGAATAGTTCAAAACACCTACGTCAAGATTTCTCACCAGAGCGACGAAGGGGCAGAGGAGTAAAAAGAATTCCTACTCTCCGATATAGCTAGACTCAGAAAAAGTTTTCTTCTAGACTCAACAACGGCCAAACTACACGATCAATCAAGGGGGGCTCCTAGGGTCGGTCGAGGCTCTGATACCAACTTTGTCACGCCCAAGATGCGACCCTATCCTAAAGGAACTCGAAGGTCCCACCAAGGATAGAAGCGCATCTTGAAGACGCTTTTGCAAGGTGGATATCATTACATCAACATCACATAATATTTGGGGATACATACAAGGCATACACATGCCGCAAGAATACATCAATACATCATACATGAGATCAACATCCGACTACGGATGAAACATAAACATAAACTCAAACGACATCCACCCTGCTAGCCAAGGCTGCCGACCTGGAACCTATCCCCTGATCGAAGAAGAAGCAGAAGAAGAACTCCAAACAAGAAACATCGCTCTCGCGTCATGATCATCGCACAACCTGTACCTGCAACTGGTGGTGTAGTAATCTGTGAGCCACGAGGACTCAGCAATCCCATTACCATGGGTATCAAGACTAGCAAAGCTTAAAGGGAAAGGAAAGGATAAGGTGGTGAGGTTGCAGCAGCGACTAAGCATGATATGGTGGCTAACTTACGCAAAGAAGAGCGAGAAGAGAAGCAAAGGAACGGTCGTGAACTAGCAATGATCAAGAAGTGATCCTGAACTCCTACTTACGCCAAACATAACCCAGAAACCGTGTTCACTTCCCGGACTCCGCCGAGAAGAGACCATCACGGCTACACACGCGGTTGATGCGTTTTAATTAAGTCAAGTGTCAAATTCTCTATAACCGGGTATTAACAAATTCCCATCTGCCACATAACCGCGGGCACGGCTTTCGAAAGATAATACCCTGCAGGGGTGTCCCAACTTAGCCCATGATAAGCTCTCACGGTCAACGAAGGATATTCCTTCTCTCGGGAAGACCCGATCAGTCTCGGAATCCTGGTTACAAGACATTTCGAGAATGGTAAAACAAAACCAGCAAAGCCGCCCGAATGTGCCGACAAATCCTGATAGGAGCTGCACATATCTCGTTCTCAGGGCACACCGGATTGTCCAAGCTTCCGATAGGCCAGACCAGAGTTGCCCCTGGTGGCCACCGGCGACTGACAGGTTGGACCAACACTCAGAGGAGCACTGGCCCGGGGGGGGGGGGTAAATAAAGATGACCCTCGAGAGCGCGACTCCCAAGGGAAAAGAAATAGGCTAGGCAAATGGTAAAACCAAGGTTGGGCCTTGCTGGAAGAGTTTTATTCAAGGCGAACTGTCAAGGGGGTCCCATAAATCACCCAACCGTGTAAGGAACGCAAAATCCGGGAACATAACACCGGTATGACGGAAACTAGGGCAGCAAGAGTGGAACAAAACACCAGGCATAAGGCCGAGCCTTCCACCCTTTACCAAATATATAGATGCATTAATAATATAAGAGATATTGTGATATCCCAACATAAACATAATCCAACATGGAGCAATCTTCATCTTGACCTGCAGCTAGCAACGCTATAAGAGGGGCTGAGCAAAGCGGTAACATAGCCAAACAACGGTTTGCTAGGAAGGGTGACAAAGGTTAGAGGTTCATGGCAATTTGGGAGTCTTGAAGAGCAAGTGAATAGGTAGCGCAGTAAAGCGATAGAACGAAGCAACTAGCATAGCAATGATAGTAATGAGATCCAAGGTGACGGTCATCTTGCCTGAAATCCCGCTAGGAAGAAGAACGAATCCATGAAGAAGATGAAGCCACGAAGACGAACGAATCCTCACGATCGCAACGACACGGAACTATCGAGAAGAGGCACACAACAAGGTAAACACACCACACAAGAACAAGGCATGATGCTCAACCAAGAAAGATGCACAGATTAAATGACACAAAAATGACAAATCTCCAAGTTCTGATAAGAACCAGAGAATAACAGCAACTAGCCCTCTTCCAACAGAGATTTGGGCATCAAGATGACCTCTAATGAACATGGTGCAATTGAACAAAATGAAGAGCATCGCGATACGAACAATTTGACATATTACACGCACGAATCGGAGCTACATGCAAGAAGTTATTATGCTGTGAACAAGGCATGATAATAACATCAGAGAAAGACTTAGGAAAAATTCGACCTCGAGGGGGGGCGAAGTCAACGCGAACTGGATCGGGGCTCGGCGCTGGGATCGAGGCGGGGCCGTGGGGAGACGGCGATGGAGGAGGCAAGGCGGCGGGCGCGGGCGGCGCTCCGGCGAGGGGAGGTGCCGGCGGCGGAGGTCGGAGGGAGGAGCTGCGGCGGCGGGGCCCACGGCGGAGCACGGGGCGGCGGCCATGGTGGCGGAGACGCGGGCCGTCGCGGGCGGCGGCGGAGGTGGCCCCGGCGGGCGCTGCGGCGGCGGCGGGGACCGAGCTCAGGCGGCGGGCGAGCGGGAGCCGAGGGGCGGCGGCGCGGATCTGGGCGCCTCGGGCCCCGATGGGCCTGGCGGGCCAGCCACGGGCCCGGGCGGGCCGCGGCGGCTGGGGCCGACGTGGCGCCTCCTGATTGGCCGCATGCGGCGGCGGCGGCGAGATGGACATGTCCGGCGCGGCGGGGAGTGTCCGGTGGCGCGAGGAGGAAGAAAATACTGGGATTAGGGTGAAATTGATCCGGAATTTCGGGGGAGGGGGTGTATATATAGGTAGAGGGAGCTAGGAGAGTCCAAACGAGGAGCGGTTTTCGCCCACGCGATCGTGATCGAACGACCGAGAGCATGGCAGGGACTTGAAGGGGTTTTGGGGCTGGTTTTAGAGGGGGTTTTTGCTGGACACTCAAATGGACTTTGCGGATGCCCGGTTAACCGATGGAGTACCAAACGACCTCCGAATGGAACGAAACTTGACCGGT
Source organism: Aegilops tauschii subsp. strangulata (assembly GCF_002575655.3). Lineage (NCBI taxonomy): Eukaryota > Viridiplantae > Streptophyta > Magnoliopsida > Poales > Poaceae > Aegilops > Aegilops tauschii. Next base: position 29,443,701 of record NC_053040.3, on the reverse strand, counting down.
AGTCTCCGGGTGGTATATTAAGACCACTTGACAAGCCTCGGTCCATTCCGAGAGAGTTTGACACACGCACACGAAAGAAAACAAGAGGGGTGCACCTGAGGAGATGGGAGCGCCGGATTGGAAAACGGACAACGGGGAAAATGCTCGGATGCAAGAGACGAACACGTATGCAAATGCAAAGCACATGATGACATGATATGAAATGCAGATGATGACATGGCAAAATGCAACACGCAAGCAGATGACAAGGCAAGGACGGCCAATAACTGGCAGACACCTGGCGCATCGGATCCGGGGCATTACAGAGGGAGAGGGCGCTGTAGTCAAAACCCTCTCCTCGTCCTGCGAACTATCGGGCGCGTGGGCGAGGGAAAGGCGTAGTAAGCAAGCTTCTCCTCGTTCGGCGAGTTGACGGGACACATCAGAGCAGTACTAGTACTAGTCCTTTACGGTTAATATGGCTTAATTTGAAACGAGAAAAATACACTGGCGGTCAACGTATGTAACAATACGCTCTTTACGGTCACTATATATAGTTTTGCGGTGATTATACGATCACTAGCTCATGGTAGAGCACCGTATTGCACCCTACTGACCGGCCACATAGTCGACATGGCACTTTATTGACAGGTTAAATTTCCACCTGGTTTCTAGTTCCCACCTGTCAGTTGGCAGAGCAAAGAAATCAGTTAAACAAAACTTTACGCAGGCGCGACAGGAGTCCAACCCTTGCGCGGGAACCACCCTGGCTGTGTATGTGAGTGCATGCATGTGTACTCCCTCGGTATTCCAACAAAGAGTGTACATCGGCTAAAAAACAAAGAGTGTACATCTACACTTCCAATGCATTTAGCCTTTAATCTAAAATCGATATTGATTGACTAATGCACCAACTTGTGCTCTAGCTATAGGCTACTTGTCTATCCTTAATTACAGCATGCAACAACCTTCATTTAGTCTTCTTCTCTCAATGGTCGCATGCACACATAAGTCTGCTACTTTTGGACGTTAATTATGCCCTGGTCAATGTGTAAATCTCTAAATGTACAGTTTTTCACGGACGTAGGGAGTAGGTTGAGCACTTGAGCGTGAGCCTGTGTGTTGCGTCATGTGCTGTGTGCTGCATGGGTGCGTGAGTGTTGCGTGCGTCCATGTGTACGTGTGAGTGTTGCATGTTGCATGCATGCATGCATGAGGCTTTTACTCCCTCCCATTGACATGTTCATATTTCAAGCTTCCTTTGTTCCCTCCATATGGTGATACTCCTTCTGTTCCCAAATACGGAGTAAAAGCCTCCCTCTGTTCCCAAATACGGAGTATTTGTCTTTCTAGAGATTTCAACAAGTGACTACGTATGGAGCAAAATGAGTGAATCTACACTCTAAAATATGTCAACATACATCTGTATGTTGTATTCCATTTGAATGTCTAAAAAGACAATATTTAGGAACGGAGGGAGTAGCAAATAAACATTAAGTTCTTTTGTTTTTCCCTCTTTGGTCATGTTGCACAACCAAAGATGACTTATTCACCTGGATGGAGGGAGTAGATGGTCAAAGTTTGACACAAAATTAATGCATTGGTAAACATAATTTTTTGAGGAAAACGAGTGCATTAATTGATTGTTTTTGCAAACTACAAAAGTTATTCCACCACTCATCATCTACCTTGGTTGATGAGATTTTTGAATTGAGCCCTATAAACCGAAAAGGAGGTAGTACTAGTACTCCTACATTATTGGCGTCGGGTGCCTTGGCCAATGTTTCATCTTGTTGGACAGGATGAGGCTACTTCCAATGCATCGGTGCTTACATGGGGTGCTAAGCACATTAAAAACTTTAGCAACTAAAGCTCCCAATGCATAGGTGCTTAACTCGTTGGTGCTAAGCATCCTTTATTTAATGATTTTGTAACTAAAGTTCTTCATGCATTGGTGGGATTTTTCCATTTAAGTCTTTTGTCTAGGTTCTCATTCTTAGTACTGGGGTCACCACACTTATCTCTATCCTCTTAATTACCTTGGCACATCAGACTTTTTGCCTACATGGCAGCCTTAGCACCTGTACAAGGCGGAGCATTGGGAGGGGCCTGAGCGTACATGCATAGGGATATTGTAGATAGGAAGTCTTCGCGATCCATTATTCCCCATCTCGGTCAGAGAGAACTATATATTAAACTAGTCTTCACAATGAAGTGACAATACACGCTGCAGCAGATGGGACACTTAATTAATAAGCTGAACCAGCGTGGTGGTGTTACTAAATCAGCCTTACCCAGTACTGCCATCATGTTTGCCAGTGGAGCACGCTTCCGCAAATACGACTACACACCTCTCTCCTCCATTAACTGACATATGGGCCCTCTTGAGGTAGACCCACATGTCATTGGCGTAACTATTTACACTCCGAAGGACGGTATATCCTGGTAGTAGTACTAGTAGAATTGAGATTTAATGCACTTTCTTCCCCACCTTTCACTCTTCTTCCTCCTCTCTTCTTCTTCCTCCTCTCTTCCCCATCGTCGGCCGCACACCATTTCCCCCCGCTCACTGCTCGCCCGCCCGCGCCATCTTCCTTGGTAGCTCGCGCGTACCATATCCCCCCGCTCACTGCTCGGCCACACACGCCATCTTCTTCGCTCGCCCGCCCGAATCCACTTCACTGCTGGCTTGCAGCCACCAAAAACCCCAGTCACTCAGCGCCCTAAAAAACCCTATGGAAGAACCGACTGACACGCAGAGCCGCGATTGGAATTCCCTCCCCGATGTTCTCTTGGAGCAGATCTGTAATCGTATGGACCTGCTCAGCACCGTCCGTCTAGCCGCATGCTTGGTGTCTTTGTACCGTCTACTCATCTGCAACCAGCCGGCTCTTTTCAAGACACCCTGCTTGCTGATGCCCGATCCTCGCAGGTGGCCCATACACCGACTTGACGATCCTACGGAGGTTTCCGTGGTGCCCCTCGACATGCTACCACTACCCATCCACATGTCCTTCATGCGCAGCCACTACTGGGCGGGCATGAAGGCCAACTGGATCGTCCTCATCCACCAATCCGGTAGTCCATGGCGTCTCATGGATATCTACACCCAGCGAGAGATCACCCTTCCATAGTTGGATACCGCCACCATTGAGCCTCGTGGCCCGCCAGACACTCCTGCCTACTACGCATGAGACACATCGAGATTTTGGCTCGACCTCTGTTTGCTGAAGGTTGTAATCTACGAAGTGTCTACACCATCAGAAGACTACATGGATTACAAGCTCATTGTCGTGTTCAATATGAGATTAGTCTATCTGGAATCCGGTCGCCATACATGGTTATGGCTCATCGTCAATCCTCTTCAGCCAACATTTCTGTCTCATGCTATAGTGCACAATGGCATCGTTTACGCGGTCGACACACAGATTGGCTGCCTATACTGGTGGAATCTATCGTCGTGTAATTGTTCTATCTCATCTCATCTTTACCTTATGAATACGACTGCCTTTTCATTGTTACAAATTTATAATATATAGGCATGTTCGCTAATTCTCCCGCTCAGTGAAATCTGAGAATCTGTAGAGCGCCTCCTTCCCCACTCCGTGATTTTAAAATGCGGCTCCTCCAGCTCCTGGAGCGGAGTTGTGGAGGAGGAGGGAATCCGAACAGGCCTATAGTATGTCTATAACCACATCATTGCTATATGTTCCTCTCATTTCCTAGATTTTTATGACCACACATGTTATTGTTAGAGTTGATATGAGAACAATTGGCATCTAATGATTGTTAGAATAGATATTATGAGTGTAACCTCATGATTGTTATATGTTACTCTCATTTCCAGGATTTTTATAACAATGCATGTTATTGCTTAGAGTTGATATGATAACTGTAGTAAGTGCTATGGTAGAATATGAGTAGGCCCTGTCATATCTGTTTTCCTTTCATTGTTACATGATGTTTGAACCATGATATATTGCTAGAATATGAAAGCCATTGGCTTATTTTTTAACTTGGGGTATGATTATGACCACGGCATTGCAATTCTCTGTCTATGATATGTGTCACTGTTATAATAATCATAATTCCACACATACTCTGAACATGATTGTTTATTTTTGTCCTTTTGGTCTCCAATTTGAATTGTTGCAGCAGACGCAAATGCGCTGGCCTTCATGATTCCAGGACCTGGAATCATACCAGCCGACTGGTGGTGGTTTATCGCTCGTTCAGATGAGGGCGGTCATTAGATGCTCATTTGCACATACCAAATTGACCAAACCATTTCATCAAACCACATGCAGTACAATGCCTGGGGCATTCGTGACATTGATGGCTATGGCTGCTTCGTGTTCGAGTAAGATCCCAGCTCCGTTGGGCCAGGCATATTCAACTGGAGGCGGGTTTATAGCCTCGGTAACCACTCCATGTTCCTCGGGCTCAATTATCCGATCATCCAACCAATCATCGATCATATCACCAACGATGATTACCGTGCTATACAACTTCAATTCGCCAGGGGGAACTGTGTTTACACCTCATACCATGGGTTTCATGAATCACCATATCCAGAGATTCGTCGACACAACTTGTTGCCAGATAATCTTCAGTGTGTGAAAGGCATCAAGCTTCCATGCGATGGATGGCTTTTGCAAACCCGACATGTGGCGATGTGGTTCATGCCAACAGCAAATATACACAACTTGATTCGTACTGATATCTAGACTGAGCCATGTATCTTGCTGCTGTAGCATGACCCTCTTTTTTGGATATTATGTATTGTTGTTAGTTTGAAGCACTCCTCTGGTTTGAAGGATAGATACCTTTCTGGGATCAAGTGCATCCTAACTCACATGCGTAGGATGTACTGATAATGATGATGGAGATGTTGTGCAGAAGCCATATATATATATATATATATATATATATATATATATATATATATACACATGTATATATATATATATATATATATATCAATTAGGCTTCCAGTGTGTACTTGTTGATGAAAGTGTTGTCCAATGAGAATTATATTTTGTATTACTCATGTAGCCTACAAAGTCTGTCCCACAGCCTTGTAACTTCTTACCCCATTTCTAAATTTGTACTAGTCCTCTATACCGTATATTGCGCTACTCGTACTACTACCTCCCTCCTGGTTTACTAGTCCCATTCGTAATTTGTGTCAAATTTTGACCATAAATTTCACTAACTAAATGTTAATGCATGTCACAAAAAATTATATCGTTTTATTCATATTTGAACATAGTTTCCAATGGAATAACTTTCGGTGAAATGTATTGACATTTTGTTAGTTAAACCTATGGTTAAAAAGTGACACTAAATACGACTAGTAAGTAGTACAGTAGCAGTACTAGTATACGTCGGTCAAATTATTCATCATGTCCTCACATTGAATTGACGTGACAACACGCTGCACGTTAGGTGACACAAGAATCCCGGCGGCGTGTTCGGGTATTGTGGAATTCATATTTGGAGAACTACCACTTATCTCTCGAAATCTTTCATCATTCACTTAAAATATTTGATTGATCATACATTGAGTACCATATAACTGGAATTAACTGATGCAACTCCAAGAAGGATTGGCCGGTGCTGCCGGCTGGCGTCAAGTTCGATCCGACGGATCAGGATCTGATCGAGCACCTTGAGGCCAAAGTGAGTGTTGACAGCGCGAAATCCCATCCTCTCATCGATTTGTTCATACCAACCATCGACAGCAAGCACGGCATATGCTACACCCATCCTGAGAAACTTCCAGGTAAGACACAGATCAGCCGTCTACTTGCACAACCATATTCTTTTGTTTATAGCTCTGTTTTTCTTTTTAGCCGCAGACCTAGTGAAGCAATTACAATTTGACAGTTAATAAAAAGTGAAACTAGTGACTGCAACATGCCAAAGATGTTATGAAAATGCCAACTACGTACACTAGAACCTGTATTCGACAATACTGCAGGTATCACACTGAGTGGCCTAAGCAAGCATTTCTTCCAGCGCAATTCCAGGGCATTCAAAAGGGGCACATGGACGCGTCGCAAGATACAGTCGGAGTGAGGCATGCAAGCGAGGTGGCACAAGACCGGCAATACCTTGCCGGTGATGGTCAATGGACAGCAGACGGGCAGCAAAATGGTTCTAGTGCTGCGCACCAACAAAAACTTCGACCATTCCCGCAAAGAAAAGAACTTCGACCAGCAGAGGACCAACTAGGTGATGCACGAGTACCACCTCGGGGACCTGGAGCAAGAGAAGGAGCGGGAGCTGGTCCTATGCAAGATTTTCTACCAGACAAACACTAGGGCCAGGACTAAAAAGATTATAAGTTAGTTTGGTATTGGTACTTGTACTACCTTGTCGTCCGCAAGTTGGTATTGCTGTTAACGATCTTTCGGTATGAACTTGGCATTTGCTTCCAACCATAATGCCGAGGGTCGACGTGGATATGAAGCTGAATCATTTGTTTCGAAATGAATTTTCAGGCACCTGATTTTTATTTGATGGGTAGCATAAGCAGCTGCCATTCGAATTCCTAGTTCTCCAATTTTTTCGAAAAAAGTGCATGCACTTATTATCACGATGAACAAAAATTTACCTGTTGCATCCCAGTTATCAGTCTGTACTTGCAGAATCCTCTCGTTTATTGAGCAGGTATATTGTTTTTTCAGGTCGAGCAAGTTTCAACTGGGCTGTAGACTGCGCAGGATTGGTTTTGTTTTAACAGGCCTAGCCATGACGACAACGGGGCACAAAGATCCAGCAAGTATCTACTGGCCTCTGGCCGGCCAGCGTTTGTTATATTTTGTCTTACAACATCCGCAGGCAGTTTTTTTACTGAATCAAACACACAGTCCAGTTATATTTTCCTCTTGAAACGCCATGTCGTACTTCCATTTTCTAATCTCTACCTATAGTTTTACTAGTTCATATACACGTATCATTATATTGAAAATCCATAAAGTGCCCTTTTCATATTTACATCCTTATTTTTGTGTTGTTTTCCCTCCCTGCGCTAATTTTTTTACCACTGGTTTTCCCTTAAACCAACTCAATTGTCCCACGTCTTGTTTGCTTACAAAAACAAAATGATTTTTTGTCAAATCAATAAGTTCTTTAAAAATGTTTATCATTTCTGGATTACAACAGTTCAGACTCCAACGAAATATGCAAAATAAGGTTGAACTTTTTGACCGTGGTCCTGGGCAGAATATGGGCTGTAATAAATTACTTAAGAATTAGCAAATGAGCTGCAAATTATTAAAAAAAATAGCAAATGGGCTCTATGTTGTGTGCCACAGATTTGGAGGCTGAGTTGTCGGCCAACTAAGTTCATGCGTACACAAGGTTTCTCAAAAAAAGAAACTTAGTCAACAATCGACTCTACCAGCGTCAGACCATTAGATGTCAATCTAACGGCAATTGTGCTTCTTCAGTATCTGATCTTCCTGCTCCAGCCGCCCAAACCAGCGCCGGCGGAACCGCTTGCTCCCACCTCCCGTGGCTGGCTGTGCTGCCAGGCAGGCCTCACGGTCCCACCATGCTGGCATCCCTGGCCTGGCTATCCCTCTACTGACCCACACCTCCTATTATTTTCTGGCGACGGCAGCCGACCAGTCAACCCTTGTACTCCCCACCGCGTGGGCAGCCACTGCCGTGTCTCCCACGGCTCCGTGTCGTTCGCTTCCTAGTCCTCGCCATCGTCCACCGCCCTGGTGCTCTCGGCGCGCCGTGGTCAACCTGGTCAACGAACGACATCCATCGGACATGGACTTTACATGGAGAGGCTGACAGCTGGGTCCACGGCCGCACACAAGGAAATGCCTCCATATTACGTGCAAAATAATAATTCCTCCACCTGACATCTGGGACCCACTAGAAGGGCCTCTGTATTTCGAGAAAAAAATGTTCTTTCCGCTGACAGGTCGGACCCACCAGCTATATCTTTGCATGCAAGGAAGTGCCTCCTTATTACGTACAAAAAAATGAATACTCCCCCTACTAGCTGGGACCCAGCATAGTGGGAAGCTGACATGTGGGCCTACTAAGTTGACGGGGATGGAGGGCTTGGTCAACTTAGTCAATATGAACGATTCTAGCTCCAGTGACCGTACCTGGTCGAAGCGTATGTAGCGTTGTCACTCTGGTCACGAACATGTACGTACATACTGATCGATGTAGATGCACGCACGTTTGGTAGTAGAGGCGAGCACGTAGCATGTACACGTACGTACAACGACCAGGGTGCAAGAAAGAAAATACGGCCACGTACGTACATACGGGCGGGGTCTGGAACTCCTACTCACGCATACGTATGGCCAGGGCTTGTGTACATGGCTGGGTTGGAACGAAGAAGCTGCGCCGTCATCGTGATCATGGGGAGGCAACCGGCTGGGTCGGAACGGAATGCATCGTCATGTTAATCGGGAGCCAACCGGCTTGGACGGAATGGCCGATGGAAACGAGGCCTGGCGTATCGCAGAACGGAGGAAACGGCCTTGTGTTCGACTGGCCAGGGTCGAAACGGGATCCTGTTCATCAGGAGGGGTCTAGCGTACCGCAAAATGGAGGAAACAGACTTCTCTTGGACCTCCTACGGTGTAAACGGGGTCCTGTTGATCGGGAGGGGTGTGGCATACCGCAAAACGGAGGAAACGGACTTGTGTTGGAGCGCTACGGTCGAAACGGGGGTCCTGTTCATCGGGAGGGGTGTGGAGTACCGCAAAACGGGACTCCACAGGATACTGTTCATCTCCATCATCGACTGCCTCCGCGGGCTACTGTTCATTCACCGTTGACCTCCTCCAGCTTCCACCTATGACTGTTCATCCACGGGCTCCTGTTCATCCAACCTCCACAGCGCGCTCCTCCACCGGCTACTGTTCAAACAGCCCTCTCCACGGGGTCCTGTTCAACCACCCCTCCACGGGATACTGTTCATCCAGCCCTCCACGGGGTCCTGTTCATCCAGCCCTCCACTGGGTCATGTTCATTCACCGACTCGATCGATCGGGGTCAAGTTCATCCAGCGGCAACGTCCTCTACTACCACGGGGTCCTGTTCATCCAACGCCCCACCGGAAACTGTTCATCCAAACCCCCCCAACAACGCTCACTGTTCATCAAGGGAAGGAGGCAGCAGTGTTCGATTGGCTTCAGTTAGCAGCAGTAGCAAAGGAATCACTCGGGTTCAGTTCACAGCAAGGGATCGATCGATCGCTCGGGTTCAGTAACGCGTATCCTGCAATGCAATCGCTCGATCTGTTAGTGCCCAACGCCTCGCTCGGGTTCAGTTAGAGTGCAACACCTCGCACAAAAGCGCATACGTACGAGAGAAACGCGCATCGCTCGGCCCCCGACCACCAACCGTAACCGGGAACTCCCTGATATTTTCCTCGCCCTCGCTTCTACCACGGTTTTTTCCGTCATGGATGGCCCAAAGAATGTCATGCAGCTGCGTCTCCGGCCCGCCCAGGATGAAAAGCCCATTTTCTGTCGTGATTTTTTGTCATAGAAGTAGGAGCCCACCACATCTATGATGATACCGGGTTTTGTCACAATTATCATCATAGAAGTGTCATAAGTATGACAGAAAAAAAATTCGTTCGGCCCAAAATGTCACGGATGTGTCTATTTTTTGTAGTGTAAGTTTATCAGAATTAATGTGCTTTGTTAATGCATCATGTGATGAAGCTGCAAGTGTAAGGACTACTACATGCCCCTGCTATGTTCTACTATCGAAATTGGGTAGTCCTTGCCAGTGCAACAGATATTTTTGCATTCAGGCGCACTAATTTGTAACTGTTGGTATGAGTGTGTGTGTCATCTGCGTATATACTCGTACCTGTAGGTTGAACTAGAAAGAATGAAGAATGCTTAGTCAGGACAGATAACCATGGATCATTTCATATTTAGTTCACTTAAAATTACAATCATAGTTGTGATCACATTGTAGGGCGTGTCTTCTGCAGTTCAGACAACTTGGAGTGTGGTTGGTAAGGCTCACGGTGATTTCCCATATTGATGACCTGATTCATCATTTCTTGGTGTTGCTGCTGGCTTTGTTCGAAAAGGCGGCATACTTGAGATAAGGCTGCCTCACTGTCCTGTTGACTAGACTGTCCCTGAGTGAAGTTGTTGCTGGTCTGTGTTCCATAAACTTCTTCTGGCTGATTGGGCATGGAACGAGTCCACGGACGAGACATTTTCCACTCTGGGGTATTATTTTGCAAAATCATGAGAAGAACTGCGTGGCACAAGGAAAATCTTGCAAAGACAAAAATTTTGAAAGACCTCAAGATTTTTCAAGAAAACATTTGACTGCGCACGGAAAAGGATTGCTTAGCACATATCTTACACGCGAAATGCAAACACACGATACAGCACTCAGGGTGTGCGTAGACATCCTGACATGTTATTAAGGCTAGCACATCCCTCCGGGATTCTACATGAAGCGCACACAAATACTACAAACCGACGTACACATAAAACATAACATACATGCAGGCACAACGCGCGGCTACTCGGCATGCTCAGTCGGAGATGGTGAAGATTTCCTTCCCCTTGCCCAGGGTAAGACCCAGCGGTATAGGAGACTCAACCTCCACCTCCTCCCTAGTAGGCTCCAGGGGCGAAGCACTGCGCTGAGGTGATGGCGTGGGTGCGACAGGTGGCCGTGCGGTTGCGGCAGGCGGTTCAGCTCTGACTGGAGTAGGAGCGATGACCCGGTCGAACTCCTCAGGAGTAGGCAGACGGCAAGCAGTGGCCAAAATGGCCGGTGAATAAGATGCTGAGGACGAGACGAAAGTCAGAGGCGGTGCCGTGTGGAGAAGCTCCTTCCTGCTGGCAGGACCGCCCCGAACTAAGTCCATGCGGGCAGCCACAAGATCGTCCACGAGGTTGTCGAAAGATTCCTCCAGAGCTTTGAGGTACTCCACAACCATCTCGATGGCTTCATCTCGCTCTCCCCTATGGCAGGAGAATGCATAGTGACAAGTATATGGCACATGGCATGGGAGGTAGCGGTAACGACGAGTCTTCATCATAGGAAGGATATCCCGAAGGCGAGCTATCACCTCACGGGCAGCCATCTGCATGGCATGCCTCTCCGTAGGCATGGCCCTTCCCACAAAACGGAAGTGGCGAGACGCAGAACGTCCCCCCTTGAATTGTACCACGGCCTGGTGCATAGACACGTCGTCGCTGAGCTTGTGCTGATAAAGCGTGAACTCCGGACGAGTCGCTGGCCCGATCGCGAGCTTGGTGATGGAGACGAGGAGTTTGACGAACCCCTCGGGCACATTAGTGAACAACCGAGTCTCGCAGTCGTTGCCAGCCATATACAAAAGGAGGCAAAAATTCTGAGTAGTCAAATCATAAATTTATGACGACCAACAGAAAAATAGCTACATTTGCAAAATGCTGAAAAAGCACCTAAGACGCTAATAACCGATTAGCGATCGCACCTAGTGGCTTCCTACAGTCAGCCTGGCTCTGGTACCAAGCTTGTCATGACCGGTTTTCCAACAAAATATTTTATTGAGAAATCGATCCCTTTTACGGACCAGTAAGAAGAATCCCTTCTCACTGGTAGACAATATCTTGATCACAGAAGAAAAATACCAGGAGTACTAAATATAATACAAGGTTGAGCGGAGACTGCTCAACGATTTATTACAAGCACGCCAATAATGCATAAAGGCGGATAGGGTGGCATAACTACTAACTCACGATAAAAGCGGTGATGGATAAATCACAGCGAAGCGGGTGACGTGACTCCTGAAACTAACAGCTCTTCGAGCGTCGCAGTGAGGCTCGAGGATACTTATTGAGGGTGGCGCAAGCGTATATAATACAAGTGACCAATATCCAGGATCGCACGGGACTGACTGGGACTCCTCTAGGCGTCGGACTCGCTATCAAACTCTTCATCCATGAGATCGCCTTCGTCAACATCTGGCCAAATCAACAAGCCAGGTGAGTACTATGAAAGTACTCGCAAGACAGTTCGGACATAAGATATAACAAATGTAAACATGATGCATAAGAACAGTTTAATAGAGCGCACTCAACAACGGGATAATAATGCATGGGAAAATAAAAGGAAGTCGGGCAGTAGTCCTCCCGAAATCCCAAAGTAGTACTGAGGGCCAGACGAGTGTCTGAATGACTCCTCGAAAGGTAACAAATGAAATAACAATGCTGCAGTCGGGCGTCAAGGCGACACCACATAAAGGGCTTATAGAGGAAAATAAATGACAATGCGTGCCACAGTCGGACGTCTGAAGCGACATCACATAAAGGGCTTATATTGAAAGTAAATAACGGACATGCCACAGTCGGACGTCTGAGAGACGTCACATAAAGGGCTTATATCGAAAATAAATAACGGACATGCCACAGTCGGACGTCTGAGCGACATCACATAAGGGCTTATATCGAAAATAAATAACGGACATGCCACAGTCGGACGTCTGGGCGACATCACATAAAGGGCTTATATCGAAAATAAACAACAAGAATGCCACAGTTGGACGTCTGAGCGACATCTCATAAAGGGCTTATCATTCTCAATTTAATATTTTAGCAGCTCATGAAATTAAATCATTCCACGGGAATATTCAAGTACGGGGTAAAATAAAGGTTAGTCCATCCACAGGAATAACAATGCAACCGGGTTTACCACTTAAGCTTGTTCACCGGGGATTTTACCACGAGGATAGATATGGATATACTGGCCATGGTCCTTGATCATGGACACGATGACTCGGAAGGATTTGACTCTGCAGAGTTTGTACTTCAACCACAGCCAACGGATTTCACTAGTCACAAGGACTAGTTCCGTTTACGGTGTTTTAGGAGAAACACTTCTAACCAGTACACACCCATTTAACATTCCGATGCCAGGAATCACCCTCGGCCAACGTTCAAGAAAAACCTTGAGACGGGGAGGCTACAACCTCGCGTAGCATGGGATCAAATTTATATACACGCGCTCTAAGGGGTGCCCCCCTCTCGGTCCCAACCGGAAACACCCATGCCCCCTGACCGGATGACTGGCTTTAATCCAGGGCCATGGAACCCTCATCCCGACCCCTCTATTTGGTGTGTACATGGAAAGAGGTTACCAACTTACTAAACCGCATCCTTTGCAGAAAACATGTGGCAGCACGAAAGGGGAAGGACGGTAACGTGGCTCAGTCCACGTTAACGTTGGAGTTTATCGGATGACGTAAGACTGGCATGCTACAACAATACCATCTCACTACCTTTCGTGTCACCACATGATCAGGTCATCTCTCATCAGAGATCACAATAACTTCGAAACACACGGTCAGTTGCCTTGCATGCAACGAGATACTCACCGATGCTCATAAGCCATGCACGAACCATTCAAGCAACCATGCAAAACACCTATCATATCAAAGGTTCAAACATGCTTGCCTGGTTCGGAGAAGTCGGAGTCTAGCTCGGCGAAGTTCGCGGCTCCGTCACCTCTTCCGGAACCTACGGCATAGCGAAAACGTATACTAACGTGAAAATCATCGCGTGCATAAAAGTTGTTCAAAATTTTTTCCAAATAAATACTATAAAAAACTAGACAAAAATACAAGACTGACAGAAAAAGAATCATTCAAAAATCATCTTTTAATAAAAAGTTATAAGGGTTTTAGTCCAGGGACTAATCTGTGATGAAACAGAAAAGATCCAGGGACTTAACTGAGAAAGCAGAAAACGTTTCGGAAAGAACTGCGCCAGCCCAAAGAGAAAACGTACTTGCCCGAAGGCGCCAACAAAAAATGTTTCGCGAGGGAAACAGAAGAGAGGCTGACGGGGGGGTCCCACATGTCAGGCTTAAAAATTTCGCCGGCGCCCGAAGACTGCGGTGGTCGCCGGCGTCGAACCACGGCGAGGTAGGGAGATCGGAGTGTACGAAGAGGTTCAGTGCGTCCTTCCGCGTCGGTGGGTGGTTGACTTGACCAACGGAGAGCACCACATCGACGGCGACACTTTCTCCGGCGGACGGCGGCTCGGGCGATGGTGGAGAACTCCAGTGGGTACTGCAAACTCCGAATTGAAGCGCGGGTCAGGAGAGTGGATGCATAAGGAAGCTACTGGCAAGAGTTGAGAGGTGGAGGTGCACGCACGGGAGCGAATCAAGCTGGATCCCATGGCGGGTCGCGGCGGCCGGAGTTAGGGAAGAAGGCTCCCTCGGGGCTCTTCCAGTGGCTTGGCGTGGTCTAGGTGGAGTGCAGAGGTGGCGTGGGTTCGAGTTCGAGCTCGGGGCCTCTATTTATAGGCGATTCGAGGGGGTGGCCGTGAACGGGAAATCTCCGGCGAGCGATTACGGTGAGGCAGTGGTTGAGCAGTGGGTTTAGGTGGCCAGGTAGCATCAGGGAGAGTTACTGGTCCCGTCCCACTGCTAAACTTGGTCGGGCTTGGCGTAATGGCGCCGGTCCCCGATGGGGCGGCCGTACGGGCACGGCGGCGGCAGAGAGCGCGCTCCGCGCCTAGCAGCTCACGACGAGGGTGGCAGCGCGCACGGGGGAGTGGATGGCCACGCGGCGGCCTCTGGTGGCTTGGGCGGCGCTGGACGGCGGCGTCTGCGCTGCGCCTCTCTCTGGCGGCCACAAAGCCGCCGCTGCCGTCGCTCACGGGGTGGCGCACCTTCTCCTGCTCGTCGCCGACACCCGCAACCTTCCAGGCGTTCGTGCGGCGCAGGGACAAGGGGGAGGGGACGGGGAGCAAGGCGCCACCGCGGCACTGTCGAGATCGACAACAGGTTCTGAAGAAAACGACAGTAGATCACTGAACTGTATCTCTGAATCTCTGAACTTGATTTTGACAATGCTCTACAGGTGTTCGACGAAATGATTTGGCAAGGAGAATTTTTTTTCTGGAGCTGGGACTTGGTGAGGTGACCTCTCAATGCACCCAGAGGCTGCCTGAATTTTCTTAGATTTTTGGGAGGAGATTTCAAATGAATTTCATCAAATATGACAAATCTGGTCCAAACTTGCAGTAAGAATAGTTTGAAAAATTTGAACTGGAGACCGGTGGATCTTCATGGATCTTGGTTGAGGGCTCAAAGGACTAGCTGGGGAAATTGGTTTGGAGGCAAAACTCAAAGTAGAATTGGTAGTTCCTTTGAAAACCTCCAAGGATCAAAGTAGAAGGCAGAAATTATTTATGATGAGAAATAAATAGAAATAGATATATGGAGAGGTTCAACTTGCTGGATTTGAGGTATATCATGATCCAAAGATGGGGAAAGGTTTATGGGAGTGGATTTCCACTTAGGTCATGGCAAGAGGAATTTTTGAAAAGGGGAGAAGATCACTTCAAAATGCCATAGGGCTATTTAAAAGATTTTTTTTAAGGAATTTTCCCAAGTGAAAAGCATTTGGTTTTGAGTCCAAATAAAAAGGGAAAACCTCCAAGACCAAAATCAAGTCTTGGGTGAATCCAAATAAAACACTTGCCATAAAAGAAATTTTTTGAGAGGGTGGGTTCTTTAGAAGAAAATTTTAAATCACCTCCCTCAAATCAAATAAAAGATTTTGATAAAACCAAAGTAAAAATTTTGGGTGTCACAACACCTACCCCCTTAGGAAAAATCTCGTCCTCGAGATTCCTGCTGACCCTCAAATAGATATGGGTACTCTGCCTGAAGGAAATCTTCCCTTTCCCATGTAGCTTCATCCTCGGTGTGATTGCTCCACTGGACTCTGAAGAATCTTATCGTTTTCTGACGGGTCCTCCTTTTAGACTCTTCCAAAATCTTTACTGGCCGCTCTCTGAGGTGAGGTCTGGTTGCACATCAATGCTCTCATGAGATACATGCTTCTCTGGGTTGTTCACACATTTCCTCAACTGTGAGACGTGAAACACGTCGTGGACGTCTGACAGTTCCTTGGGCAGATCTAGCTGGTAAGCTACTGTGCCTCTTCGTGCAACTATACAAAAGGGTCCAATAAATCTCGGGGCTAGCTTCCCCTTAATTTTGAACCGTTGCAGGCCCCTCATAGGAGACACTCGTAGGTATACGAAATCACCGGGTTCAAAGCTGACCTCACGATATTTTTGATCATAATAGCTCTTTTGTCGGCTTTGAGCTGTCTTGAGTCTGTCCCTGATCTGTTTAACTTTCTCCTCGGCCTCCTTGAGCATGTCTGGGCCGAAGATACGACTGTCACCTGTTTCTGACCAATTTAGTGGGGTACGACACCTCCGTCCGTACAATGCTTCAAAGGGTGCCATTTGTAAGCTGGCTTGGTAACTGTTGTTGTAAGCAAATTCGGCGTACGACAGACTATCTTCCCAACTGGATCCATAGGTGAGCACACAGGCTCTCAGCATATCTTCTAGGATTTGGTTTACGCGTTCTGTTTGTCCATCCGTCTGAGGGTGGTACGCTGTACTGAATGCTAGTTGCGTGCCCTGAGCGTGTTGTAGGCGATCCCAAAATTTTGAGACAAATTGAGTGCCTCTGTCGGATATTATGGTTTTTGGGACTCCATGCAAACAAACTATACGGGAGAGATAAAGCTTGGCTAGCCTTTGAGTGGAGTAGGTTGTCTTCACAGGAATGAAATGGGCTACCTTGGTTAGCCTATCTGTGATGACCCATATGGCATCATTTCCGCGTTGCGATCGAGGTAGTCCGACAATGAAGTCCATTCCAATTTCATCCCATTTCCACTCAGGTATCCGGTTTGGTTGTAGCAGCCCTGCTGGCTTTTGATGCTCGGCTTTAATGCGCTGACATGAATCGCAACAAGCAATAAATGCGGCTATATCACTTTTCATACCATGCCACCAAAACCTTTCCTGAATGTCTTTATACATTTTGGTTCCTCCGGGGTGGATTGAGTATGCAGCGGTGTGGCTTTCGGTTAGGATTTGTTGCTTGAGTTCCTCAACGTTTGGTACGCAAAGTCTGTCTCCGTACCATAAAGTTCCTTCATTGTCTGTGACGAACTCTGAAGCCTTGCCAAGGCTCATCTTTCTCTTTATACCTTCGATGCTGGGATGCCCATGCTGAGCCTTCTTAATTTGTTCCATAAGGGTGGGATGTATTTCCAGGTTTGATATGGTGCCCTCAGAGACTAACACCATGTTGAGTCTAGCGAACTCCTGCTGAAACTCAGGCCTCAAGTTTTATGGACTGTCGTTGTCCGGGCTGGGGTTCCGACTAAGAGCATCTGCCACTACATTTGCTTTTCCTGGATGGTAGTGAATGCCGACATCATAGTCCTTGACCAATTCCAACCAGCGTCGTTGTCGTAAATTTAGCTCTGGTTGTGTGAAAATATATTTAAGGCTCTTATGGTCCATATATATTTCACATCGATTTCCCAGCAGAAAGTGCCTCCACTCTTTGAGTGCATGGATGACGGCCGCTAGCTCCAAGTCATGGGTAGGATAATTTTCCTCATGCTTCCGTAGTTGCCTGGAAGCATACGCGACAACTTTGCCGTCCTGCATCAATACGCATCCAAGGCCCTTCCGGGATGCGTCACAATATACTTCAAAGCTCTTGTGTATGTCTGGCACGGTCAAAACTGGTGCTGTTGTTAGTTTCTTCTTGAGTTCTTGGAAGCTTTTCTCACACGCTTCCGTCCATACAAACTTCTTGTCTTTCTTGAGCAACTGGGTCATTGGTTTTGCCACAGTGGAGAATCCTTCAATAAATCTTCTGTAATATCCAGCCATTCCTAGGAAACTCCGTACATCTGTCACGTTGGCTGGTGGTTTCCAGTCAAGTATGGCTTTGACTTTTTCTGGGTCTACGGCTACGCCTTCTTGGTTCAATATATGGCCCAGAAAACCAACTTGTCCTAGCCAAAATTCACACTTGCTAAATTTGGCGTACAATTGATGTTTCCTTAATTCTCCCAAAACAATTCTGAGATGCTCAGCATGTTCTTCTGGTGTCCTTGAACCAGAATATCGTCAATGAACACCACAACGAATTTGTCCATGAATTTCATAAACACTTTGTTCATGAGGTGGACGAAATATGCAGGGGCGTTCGTCAATCCAAACGGCATTACTGTGAACTCCTATAATCCGTATCTGGAGGTGAATGCTGTCTTAGGGATATCTTCTGTCCGTACTTTCAATTGATGATATCCCGATCTCAAATCAATTTTTGAGAACACCTTAGCTTGCGCGAGCTGGTCAAACAAATCATTTATCAGTGGCATCGGATATTTGTTTTTGATGGTGACCATATTGAGAGCTCAATAGTCTATACACAGTCTCAGTGTCCCATCCTTTTTCTTGGCGAATAATACTGGCGAACCCCAAGGTGAGGAGCTGGCTCGAATAAATCCTTTGTCCAATAATTCCTTTATTTGCTTCTTCAGTTCCACCAATTCTGAGGGTGCCATCCTATAAGGTTTCTTATAGATGGGAGTGGTGCCAGGTGCTAGTTCAATGCTGAACTCTATCTCTCGGTCTGGTGGCATGCCTGGTAGTTCTTCAGGAAACACGTCTGGAAACTCGCATACCACTGGAACTTTTCTCAATTCTGAAATGTCCAATTTGTTCAGCTTTGGTTGCCGTGACCGTGGCCTCTCTTGAGTTGTAACCTTTATTGTCTTGCCGTGATGATGAGTGAGAATCACAGTCCGACTGAAACAATCAACAAATCCCTTGTTGGTGGTCAACCAGTCCATCCCTAGGATGACGTCCAGTCCTTTATTTTCCAACACGAAGAGATTAGCTTGAAACTTTAGTCCTTCGAACACAATGACTACTCCTTGGCAGTAACTCTGCGCGATTCGCTTATTTCCGGGGGACTTGATGATCATAGATTTTTCCAAAGGGAGTATCGGAAAACCATGTTGCAAAACAAAACTCTTCGAAACGAATGAGTGAGAAGCTCCGGAATCAAACAAAACCGTGGCAGGTATTGTGTTGATAGGGAACGTACCGAGCATGATGTCTGGGGCATTCTGGGCTTCTTCCCTGGTCACATGGTTCAGGTGACCCTTCCTGTGGTTGTTGTTGGGATTGAAATTGTTGCGCTTGGGGGCTGGATTATTCCCACCATTGTTCGGCTTGGGGGCCGAGTTCCTTGGCTTTGGGCACTGTTTGGCATAGTGCCCTTCTTCACCACAAGCATAGCAAGTGACCCCTTGACGGTATGTGAAGTCCTTGTCCCTCGAGTGAAACTGTCTGGTTGGCCTTAGATCAGTAGTCATGGATTTTCTTGCTTCGATCCTCTAAACATCAGTTTTGCTTCGGTTGTTGCGCCCAAGAGTCGTCTTGTACCTCTTTCGCTTACGAATATCTTCCAGACTGCGGCGCTCATTCTCCAAAGTAATGGCCTTGTCAACCAGAGTTTTGAAATCTGGGAAAGTGTGTACGACTAGTTGGCATCTTAATGCTGGTGCCAGGCCGTCCAAAAATTTCTCCATCCTCTTGTTCTCCGTCATATGCTCATCGTAGGCATAACGAGATAGCTGGGTAAACTGACCGTTGTATTCTGTCACTGACATGCCTATTTGCTTGAGGTCATCAAATTCTCTTTTCTTGATTTTTATGATGCTCTTGGGGATATGTGCCCCACGAAAGCCTTCCTTAAACTCTTCCCAGGTGATGTTGTGTTCACTGGGATGCATGTGTAGGAAGTTCTCCCACCATGCTGCTGCTGCTCCAGTGAGGTAGTGAGGTGCATAAAGCACCTTCTCATGATCAGAACATTGAGCAATAATAAATTTTCTTTCGATGTCGCGAAGCCAATCATCGGCTTCAAGTGGCCTATCAGTGTGAGCAAACATTGTAGGGCGTGTCTTCTGCAGTTCAGACAACTTGGAGTGTGGTTGGTAAGGCTCACGGTGATTTCCCATATTGATGACGTGATTCATCATTTCTTGGTGTTGCTGCTGGCTCTGTTCGAAAAGGCGGCATACTTGAGATAAGGCTGCCTCACTGTCCTGTTGACTAGACTGTCCCTGAGTGAAGTTGTTGCTGGTCTGTGTTCCATAAACTTCTTCTGGCTGATTGGGCATGGAACGAGTCCACGGACGAGACATTTTCCACTCTGGGGTATTATTTTGCAAAATCATGAGAAGAACTGCATGGCACAAGGAAAATCTTGCAAAGACAAAATTTTTGAAAGACCTCAAGATTTTTCAAGACAACATTTGACTGCGCACGGAAAAGGATTGCTTAGCACATATCTTACACGCGAAATGCAAACACACGATACAGCACTCAGGGTGTGCGTAGACATCCTGACATGTTATTAAGGCTAGCACATCCCTCCGGGATTCCACATGAAGCGCACACAAATACTACAAACCGACGTACACATAAAACATAACATACATGCAGGCACACCGCGCGGCTACTCGGCGTGCTCAGTCGGAGATGGTGAAGATTTCCTTCCCCTTGCCCAGGGTAAGACCCAGCGGTATAGGAGACTCAACCTCCACCTCCTCCCTAGTAGGCTCCAGGCGCGAAGCACTGCGCTGAGGTGATGGCGTGGGTGCGACAGGTGGCCGTGCGGTTGCGGCAGGCGGTTCAGCTCTAACTGGAGTAGGAGCGATGACTCGGTCGAACTCCTCAGTAGTAGGCAGACGGCGAGCAGTGGCCAAAATGGCCGGTGAATAAGATGCTGAGGATGAGACGAAAGTCAGAGGTGGTGCCGTGTGGAGAAGCTCCTTCCTGCTGGCAGGACCGCACTGAACTAAGTCCATGCGGGCAGCCACAAGATCGTCCACGAGGTTGTCGAAAGATTCCTCCAGAGTTTTGAGGTACTCCACAACCATCTCGATGGCTTCATCTCGCTCTCCCCTATGGCAGGCGAATGCATAGTGACAAGTATATGGCACATGGCATGGGAGGTAGCGGTAACGACGAGTCTTCATCATAGGAAGGATATCCCGAAGGCGAGCTATCGCCTCACGGGCGGCCATCTGCATGGCATGCCTCTCCGTAGGCATGGCCCTTCCCACAAAACGGAAGTGGCGAGACGCAGAACATCCCCCCTTGAATTGTACCACGGCCTGGTGCATAGACACGTCGTCGCTGAGCTTGTGCTGATAAAGAGTGAACTCCGGACGAGTCGCTGGCCCGATCGCGAGCTTGGTGATGGAGACGAGGAGTTTGACGAACCCCTCGGGCACATTAGTGAACACCCGAGTCTCGCAGTCGTTGCCAGCCATCTACAAAAGTAGGCAAAAATTCTGAGTAGTCAAATCATAAATTTATGACGACCAACAGAAAAATAGCTACATTTGCAAAATGCTGAAAAAGCACCTAAGACGCTAATAACCGATTAGCGATCGCACCTAGTGGCTTCCTACAGTCAGCCTGGCTCTGGTACCAAGCTTGTCACGACCGGTTTTCCAATAAAATATTTTATTGAGAAATCGATCCCTTTTACGGACCAGTAAGAAGAATCCCTTCTCACTGGTAGACAATATCTTGATCACAGAAGAAAAATACCAGGAGTACTAAATATAATACAAGGTTGAGCGGAGACTGCTCAACGATTTATTACAAGCACGCCAATAATGCATAAAGGCGGATAGGGTGGCATAACTACTAACTCACGATAAAAGCGGTGATGGATAAATCACAGCGAAGCGGGTGACGTGACTCCTGAAACTAACAGCTCTTCGAGCGTCGCAGTGAGGCTCGAGGATACTTATTGAGGGTGGCGCAAGCGTATATAATACAAGTGACCAATATCCAGGATCGCACGGGACTGACTGGGACTCCTCTAGGCGTCGGACTCGCTATCAAACTCTTCATCCATGAGATCGCCTTCGTCAACATCTGGCCAAATCAACAAGCCAGGTGAGTACTATGAAAGTACTCGCAAGACAGTTCGGACATAAGATATAACAAATGTAAACATGATGCATAAGAACAGTTTAATAGAGCGCACTCAACAACGGGATAATAATGCATGGGAAAATAAAAGGAAGTCGGGCAGTAGTCCTCCCGAAATCCCAAAGTAGTACTGAGGGCCAGACGAGTGTCTGGATGACTCCTCGAAAGGTAACAAATGAAATAACAATGCTGCAGTCGGGCGTCAAGGCGACACCACATAAAGGGCTTATAGAGGAAAATAAATGACAATGCGTGCCACAGTCGGACGTCTGAAGCGACATCACATAAAGGGCTTATATTGAAAGTAAATAACGGACATGCCACAGTCGGACGTCTGAGCGACGTCACATAAAGGGCTTATATCGAAAATAAATAACGGACATGCCACAGTCGGACGTCTGAGCGACATCACATAAGGGCTTATATCGAAAATAAATAACGGACATGCCACAGTGGGACGTCTGGGCGACATCACATAAAGGGCTTATATCGAAAATAAACAACAAGAATGCCACAGTTGGACGTCTGAGCGACATCTCATAAAGGGCTTATCATTCTCAATTTAATATTTTAGCAGCTCATGAATTTAAATCATTCCACGGGAATATTCAAGTACGGGGTAAAATAAAGGTTAGTCCATCCACAGGAATAACAATGCAACCGGGTTTACCACTTAAGCTTGTTCACCGGGGATTTTACCATGAGGATAGATATGGATATACTGGCCATGGTCCTTGATCATGGACACGATGACTCGGAAGGATTTGACTCTGCAGAGTTTGTACTTCAACCACAGCCAACGGATTTCAGTAGTCACAAGGACTAGTTCCGTTTACGGTGTTTTAGGAGAAACACTTCTAACCAGTACACACCCATTTAACATTCTGATGCCAGGAATCACCCTCGGCCAACGTTCAAGAAAAACCTTGAGACGGGGAGGCTACAACCTCGCGTAGCATGGGATCAAATTTATATACGCGCGCTCTAAGGGGTGCCCCCCTCTCGGTCCCAACCGGAAACACCCATGCCCCCTGACCGGATGACTGGCTTTAATCCAGGGCCATGGAACCCTCATCCCGGCCCCTCTATTTGGTGTGTACATGGAAAGAGGTTACCAACTTACTAAACCGCATCCTTTGCAGAAAACATGTGGCAGCACGAAAGGGGAAGGACGGTAACGTGGCTCAGTCCACGTTAACGTTGGAGTTTATCGGATGACGTAAGACTGGCATGCTACAACAATACCATCTCACTACCTTTCGTGTCACCACATGATCAGGTCATCTCTCATCAGAGATCACGATAACTTCAAAACACACGGTCAGTTGCCTTGCATGCAACGAGATACTCACCGATGCTCATAAGCCATGCACGAACCATTCAAGCAACCATGCAAAACACCTATCATATCAAAGGTTCAAACATGCTTGCCTGGTTCGGAGAAGTCGGAGTCTAGCTCGGCGAAGTTCGCGGCTCCGTCACCTCTTCCGGAACCTACGGCATAGCGAAAACGTATACTAACGTGAAAATCATCGCGTGCGTAAAAGTTGTTCCAAAAAATTTCCAAATAAATACTATAAACAACTAGATAAAAATACAAGACTGACAGAAAAAGAATCATTCAAAAATCATCTTTTAATAAAAAGTTATAAGGGTTTTAGTCCAGGGACTAATCTGTGATGAAACAGAAAAGATCCAGGGACTTAACTGAGAAAGCAGAAAACGTTTCGGAAAGAACTGCGCCAGCCCAAAGAGAAAACGTACTTGCCCGAAGGCGCCAACAGAAAAGGTTTCGCGAGGGAAACAGAAGAGAGGCTGACGGGGGGGTCCCATATGTCAGGCTTAAAATTTTTGCCGGCGCCCGAAGACTGCGGTGGTCGCCAGCGTCGAACCACGGCGAGGCAGGGAGATCGGAGTGTACCAAGAGGTTCAGTGCATCCTTCCGCGTCGGTGGGTGGTTGACTTGACCAACGGAGAGCACCACGTCGACGGCGACACTTTCTCCGGCGGACGGCGGCTCGGGCGATGGTGGAGAACTCCGGTGGGTACTGCAAACTCCGAATTGAAGCGCGGGTCTGGAGAGTGGATGCATAAGGAAGCTACTGGCAAGAGTTGAGAGGTGGAGGTGCACGCACGGGAGCGAATCAAGCTGGATCCCGTGGCGGGTCGCGGCGGCCGGAGTTGGGGAAGAAGGCTCCCTCGGGGCTCTTCCAGTGGCTTGGCGTGGTCTAGGTGGAGTGCAGAGGTGGCGTGGGTTCGAGTTCGAGCTCGGGGCCTCTATTTATAGGCGATTCGAGGGGGTGGCCGTGAACGGGAAATCTCCGGCGAGCGATTACGGCGAGGCAGTGGTTGAGCAGTGGGTTTAGGTGGCCAGGTAGCATCAGGGAGAGTTACTGGTCCCGTCCCACTGCTAAACTTGGTCGGGCTTGGCGTAATGGCGCCGGTCCTCGATGGGGCGGCCGTACGGGCACGGCGGCGGCAGAGAGCGCGCTCCACGCCTAGCAGCTCACGACGAGGGTGGCAGCGCGCACGGGGGAGTGGATGGCCACGCGGCGGCCTCTGGTGGCTTGGGCGGCGCTGGACGGCGGCGTCTGCGCTGCGCCTCTCTCTGGCGGCCGCAAAGCCGCCGCTGCCGTCGCTCACGGGGTGGCGCACCTCCTCCTGCTCGTCGCCAAGGCCCACAACCTTCCAGTCATTCGTGCGGTGCAGGGACAAGGGGGAGGGGACGGGGAGCAAGGCGCCACCGCGGCACTGTCGAGATCGACAACAGGTTCTGAAGAAAACGACAGTAGATCACTGAACTGTATCTCTGAATCTCTGAACTTGATTTTGACAATGCTCTGAAGGTGTTCGACGAAATGATTTGGCAAGGAGAAATTTTTTTCTAGAGCTAGGACTTGGTGAGGTGACCTCTCAATGCACCCAGAGGCTGCCTGAATTTTCTCAGATTTTTGGGAGGAGATTTCAAATGAATTTCATCAAATTTGACAAATCTGGTCCAAACTTGCAGTAAGAATAGTTTGAAAATTTTGAACTGGAGACCGGTGGATCTTCATGGATCTTGGTTGAGGGCTCAAAGGACTAGCTGGGGAAATTGGTTTGGAGGCAAAACTGAAAGTAGAATTGGTAGTTCCTTTGAAAACCTCCAAGGATCAAAGTAGAAGGCAGAAATTATTTATGATGAGAAATAAATAAAAATAGATATATGGAGAGGTTCAACTTGCTGGATTTGAGGTATATCATGATCCAAAGATGGGGAAAGGTTTATGGGAGTGGATTTCCACTTAGGTCATGGCAAGAGGAATTTTTGAAAAGGGGAGAAGATCACTTCAAAATGCCATAGGGCTATTTAAAAGAATTTTTTTTAAAAAGGAATTTTCCCAAGTGAAAAGCATTTGGTTTTGAGTCCAAATAAAAAGGGAAAACCTCCAAGACCAAAATCAAGTCTTGGCTGAATCCAAATAAAACACTTGCCATAAAAGAAATTTTTTGAGAGGGTGGGTTCTTTAGAAGAAAATTTTAAATCACCTCCCTCAAATCAAATAAAAGATTTTGATAAAACCAAAGTAAAAAATTTGGGTGTCACAACACAGTTGTAGTATGGGTTACAAGATGGTCTGTAAATCCTAACCTACTCTTGTGTGCATGTAGTTGTCCACTTCTATTTGTGGAACCTCTCATATGCTCTGGTTTGTAAATCTTGATTGAAGTAGTTGCTTTGCTTACAGTTGTGCACTTGTGTTACATGTGCTCTTCCAGTTGAGCTGATCTGCTTTGCCACCTTTTTTACAGGTCACCGGTATAATACTTTTGCATCCACAAGTTTAACAGGGTGTTTTGTGAGCTAAAAGGATCTTCTGCTCTATATGTTTCTAACTAAAACAGGCCTTATATTTTGCTATTTTTTATGATGAAATATTGGACCTATAAGAACCTACAAATGTATGTCTATGCATGTAGACGTGATGGATCTTTGTGCTTTTGGCTGTCATGTAATACTGGACTTGTAACCCTATGAATGATGGACTGCCCAGATATATACATGGATACACATTTATCTCTTAGAGTGATGCAACTTTAATTACTATGCATGTGAGTTGTTACATATATGTATGGCACAAAATGGGTGAACTATATTATAGGGGATTTGTGTGCTTCTAGAGGCAACAAATGCTGGCGGAAAAACTGCCGGGAAAACTTCTATCTACCCTGAATTGCCAAACTGCCGGGAAATATCTTTATGCCGGGAATAGTTATAACTGCCGGCAAAGATTCAAGCATCTAGGGCAGACTATCTGGCGGGGTTCCTCCTAACTGCCAGGAATCCTCTTTCCCGACAGGACTTTCAAGGGCAGTTTGTAATTGCCGGCAAAGAACATTCTCGGCAGTTAGTCTGCTTCCACTGGAATGTTTTCCCGGCAGGTATGATGACCCCGTTAGTTTTGCCATGGTGTAGTGTGCTCACATCAGATCCCTTGTCGACCACCAGATCCTTTGTTGGATTTTATCCGACAATGTCCTTCATATTCAATCACTTTGGAAGTTATTTCTCTGATATGTAATGCCATTGGTAAATCCTATCCTCTGATTGGCCAACCATGCTCTGCATTCGAGCTGGTGATAATTACTCTCAAAGCTTGTAGTATATGTTTCTAAGATGCCCCGATGGGTTGAACTCTTGGGGAACGTAGTATTTCAAAAAAATTCCTACGATCACGCAAGATCTATCTAGGAGAACCATAGCAATGAGCGGGCAGAGTGTGTCCACGTACCCTCGTAGACCGAAAGCGGAAGAGTTAAGTAACGCGGTTGATGTAGTCGAATGTCTTCGCAATCCAACCGATCAAGTACCGAACGCACGGCACCTCCGCGATCTGCACACGTTTAGCTCGGTGACGTCCCTCGAACTTCTAGATCCAGCTGAGGTCGAGGGAGAGTTTCGTCAGCACGACGACATGTTGACGGTGATGATGAAGTTACGGACGCAGGGCTTTGCCTAAGCACTACGACAATATGACCGAGGTGGAAATATGTGGAGGGGGGCACCGCACACGGCTAAGAATCAAATTGTGTGTCTATGGGGTGCCCCCTCCCCCGTATATAAAGGAATGGAGGAGGGGGCTGGCCGGCCTCCTGGGGTGCGCCCCAAGGGGGGATTCCTACTCCTACTAGGAGTAGGTTTCCCCCTTTCCTAGTCCAACTAGGAGGGGGAAGGAAGGGAAAGAGGGAGAGAAGGAAAGGGGGGCTGGCCCCCCTCCCCAATTCAGATTGGGCCTAGGGGGGCGTGCCCCTCCTCTTGGCCGCCTCCTCACTCTTCCACTAAAGCCCATGTAGGCCCATTAAGCCCCCGGGGGGGTCCGGTAACCCCTCGGTACTCCGGTAGATGTCCGAACTCACCCGAAACCATTCTGATGTCCAAACATAACCTTCCAATATATCAATCTTTATGTCTCGACCATTTCGAGACTCCTCGTCATGTCCGTGATCACATCCGGGACACCGAACTACCTTTGGTACATCTAAACACATAAACTCATAATATCGATCGTCATCGAACATTAAGCGTGCGGACCCTACGGGTTCGAGAACTATGTAGACATGATCGAGACTCATCTCCGGTTAATAACCAATAGCAGAACCTGGATGCTCATATTGTTTCCTACATATTCTACGAAGATTTTTATCAGTCAAACTGCATAACAACAGACGTTGTTCCATTTGTCATCGGTATGTTACTTGCCCGAGATTCGATCGTCGGTATCATCATACCTAGTTCAATCTCATTACCGGCAAGTCTCTTTACTCATTCCGTAATGCATCATCTCGTAACTACACATTAGTCACATTGCTTGCAAGGCTTATAGTGATGTGCATTACCGAGAGGGCCCAGAGATACCTCTCCGACAATCGGAGTGACAAATCCTAATCTCGATTTATGCCAACGCAACAAACACCATTGGAGACACCTGTAGAGCATCTTTATAATCACCCAGTTACGTTGTGACGTTTGGTAGCACACTAAGTGTTCCTCCGGTATTCGGGAGTTGCATAATCTCATAGTCATAGGAACATGTATACGTTATGAAGAAAGCAATATTAATAAACTAAACGATCATAGTGCTATGCTAACGAATGGGTCAAGTCAATCACATCATTTTCTAATGATGTGATCCCGTTCATCAAATGACAACTCATGTCTATGGCTAGGAAAGTTTAACCATCTTTGATTAACGAGCAAGTCAAGTAGAGGCATACTAGTGAAACTCTGTTTGTCTATGTATTCACACATGTACTAAGTTTCCAGTTAACACAATTCTATCATGAATAATAAACATTTATCATGATATAAGGAAATATAAATAACAACTTTATTATTGCCTCTAGGGCATATTTCCTTCAGTCTCCCACTTGCACTAGATTCATTAATCCAGATTACATAGTAATGATTCTAACCCCCATGGAGTCTTGGTGCTGATCATGTTTTGCTCGTGAGAGAGGCTTAGTCAACGGGTCTGCAACATTCAGATCCGTATGTATCTTGCAAATCTCTATGTCTCCCTCCTTGACTTGATCGCGGATGGAATTGAAGAGTCTCTTGATGTACTTGGTTCTCTTGTGAAATCTGAATTCCTTTGCCAGGGCAATTGCACCAGTATTGTCACAAAAGATTTTCATTGGACCCGATGCACTAGGTATGACACCTAGATCGGATATGAAATCCTTCATCCAGACTCCTTCATTTGCTGCTTCCGAAGTAGCTATGTACTCGGCTTCACACGTAGATCCCGCCACGACGCTCTGCTTGGAACTGCACCAACTGATAGCCCCACCATTCAATAAAAATACGTATCCGGTTTGTGACTTAGAGTCATCAGGATCAGTGTCAATGCTTGCATCGACGTAACCGTTTACGACGAGCTCTTTGTCACCTCCATAAACGAGAAACATATCCTTAGTCCTTTTTAGGTATTTCAGGATGTTCTTGACCGCTGTCCAGTGATCCACTCCTGGATTACTTTCATACCTCCCTGCTAAACTAATAGCAAGGCACACATTAGGTCTGGTACACAGCATTGCATACATGATAGAACCTATGGCTGAAGCATAGGGAATGACTTTCATTTTCTCTCTATCTTCTGAAGTGGTCGGGCATTGAGTCTGACTCAACTTCACACCTTGTAACACAGGCAAGAACCCTTTCTTTGCTTGATCCATTTTGAACTTCTTCAAAACTTTATCAAGGTATGTGCTTTGTGAAAGTCCAATTAAGCGTCTTGATCTATCTCTATAGATATTGATGCCCAATATATAAGCAGCTTCACCGTGGTCTTTCATTGAAAAATTCTTATTCAAGTATCCTTTTATGCTATTCCGAAATTCAGTATCATTTCCGATCAACAATATGTCATCTACATATAACATCAGAAATGCTACAGAGCTCCCACTCACTTTCTTGTAATACAGGCTTCTCCAAAAGTCTGTATAAAACCATATGCTTTGATCACACTATGAAAGCGTAAATTCCAACTCCGAGATGCTTGCACCAGTCCATAAATGGATCGCTGGAGCTTGCACACTTTGTTAGCACCTTTTGGATCAACAAAACCTTCTGGTTGCATCATATACAGCTCTTCTTTAAGATATCCATTAAGGAATGCAGTTTTGACATCCATTTGCCAAATTTCATAATCATAAAATGCGGCAATTGCTAACATGATTCGGACAGACGTAAGCATCGCTACAGGTCAGAAAGTCTCATCGTAGTCAACTCCTTGAACTTTTTGAAAACATTTCGCAACAAGTCGAGCTTTGTAGACAGTAATATTACCGTCAGCGTCAGTCTTCTAGATCCATTTATTCTCTATGACTTGCCGATCACCGGGCAAGTCAACCAAAGTCCACACTTTGTTCTCATTCATGGATCCCATCTCAGATTTCATGGCCTCAAGCCATTTCGCGGAATTTGGGCTCATCATCGCTTCCTCATAGTTCGTAGGTTCGTCATGGTCAAGTAACATGACTTCCAGAACAGGATTAATTACCGTACCACTCTGGTGCGGATCTTACTCTGGTTGACCTATGAGGTTCGGTAGTAACTTGATCAGAAGTTTCATGATCATCATCATTAGCTTCCTCTCTAATTGGTGTAGGAATCATTGGAACTGATTTCTGTGATGAACTACTTTCCAATAAGGGAGTAGGTACAATTACCTCATCAAGTTCTACTTTCCTCCCACTCACTTCTTTCGAGAGAAACTCCTTCTCTAGAAAGGATCCATTCTTAGCAACGAATATCTTGCCTTCGGATATGTGATAGAAGGTGTACCCAACAGTCTCCTTTGGGTATCCTATGAAGACACATTTCTCCGATTTGGGTTCGAGCTTATCAGGTTGAAGCTTTTTCACATAAGCATCGCAGCCCCAAACTTTAAGAAACGACAACTTGGGTTTCTTGCAAAACCATATTTCATATGGTGTCGTCTCAACGGATTTAGATGGTGCCCTATTTAACATGAATGCAGCCGTGTCGGTGTACTAAAGTAGGGGCACTCTTTTTCACCCCTTTACTTGTGCACGGGCAGTCGGAGCCGCGCGCCGCGGCCACACTAAGCAGGGCAGAGGAGGGGAGCCGGAAAGAAGCCAAAACACAAGAAGCCCAAGGCAACACCAAGACTAGAAACACCAATGAGCAAGAGTGCGAGGTGGATTCCCCCGGCAAGGCCCTTGCCGGGGCGTCCTCCGCGGCCCCGGCAAGAGCCTTGCCGGGGCAACTTGCCCAATGCCAACGGAGTAAGCCACCCTTGAGCCCACGGGTTCCAACCAACTACGTTGGATCTAGTGCTCGGGAGGCACCTCCGTGCTGGCATGCAGATCTTTGGCAAGACCATAGATATGTGAGATCAGATGAGAACCAGAAGACGGTGACCCTCAGCGGGATCCTTGCCGAGGAGATCCACAAGACCCCCGGCAAGCGCCTTGCCGGGGATGACTGCAATGCCACGGCGAGACCTTGCCGAGGGCGTCAGCGGGGCGACTGCCAGGCCCGCGCCAGCCAAGACTCCACCGCCGTTCGCATGCAGCTGCCAGCCCAACCAGCTGGGCAGGCACCTACGTGGCGACGGTCGACTTCCGAGCCAACTCAGCAAGCACCTGCATTGTGGCATGCAGATCTTCGTGAAGACCCTACCAACGCGCCACCTCAGCTGCCTGCCTGCCTACATGGCGCCGCATGCATCACTGGCCTGGGCGCATGTTGAAGCAAGGCGAGGCGGCGACAGACGGGACGGGCCTCGTTCCCGTCCCCGATAAAGCTAAGGGACACCTAAGCTACGCATTAAATGCGTCTTGTCCTATAACACGGCCGATAAGCTCGCAGGACTGTATACCTTTCCACCTCCTGTGTGCCACTATGGCAGCCCCTTGTGACTATAAAAGGAGGCCCATGGCGTACTGGAGAGGGATTCGGCTCTTTTGAACTACACGACCAACATAGCTAGTTCGAGAGCTCAAGAACTCTCTCAAATACACACCAAAGCAGGACTAGGGTATTACGCATCCTCGCGGCCCGAACCTGGGTAAACAATCCTTGTGTTGACTGTTAATCCTGCTCTTCTCACAACCCCGCGCCCCGGCAACCGTAGTAGGGATTCTTGTGATCCCATAGGTGTTGTTTCCCGCCGACATCTTTGGCGCACCAGGTAGGGGGGCGCAGTCGTGAGAATCCGATCCAGTAGTTAGCCTAGCGGTTCTTCATCGCCACAGCTCCCAAGAAGAAGACTATCGAGCTTGACGGCACCATCTGCGCACGTGGTGGACGCCCATGCGACGGCGGAAAAGCTAAGTCACGCGAAACTTTAAGCAATTTCCTTTTTATATATAAGGTTATTCCCCTCAGAGATCTTGTTCTTTGTATGGAAAACCTACACGCAAAGGGGCCCTCCTGCAATTGGCAACGCCCTTGTTCTGTTTTGAGTCCGCTCAACATCTCAAGCAGCCGCGTCGAGAGTGGCAGGGTAGCCTTCCGCAATTGGCAACGCTCTCGATTCTAACTCGAGTCAAGCTCGACAGTTCGAGCGGACACGTTAAGGGCGGTAAGGTGGTTCGTCTGGCAGCAAGCACACCCGACAGGCCAATGGGGATCCGTCCTCAAGACGCCGCCCTGGGTTTACGCGCCGGCAAGCCTACCCGGTTAACGTAGGGTGGACATAACAAAGGAAAATCGAAAAGGAAAATAACATGCATTGTATCAAAAGTACTGCAGGGTCATATTACATCGCTTGTTGCCACAGTTCTAACTAAAGATAAAAAATGTCTTGGTTGTGAACTTGCAGCAACGAAAAGAAACGGGGTGCCTAATCCCGGCGCTGGCCCTCCACCCTCTGGATTCCGTCGATCCGTCTGATGATGGGCCTGATACGCTCCTTGAGCACCGCGATGTCCGCATCCTTCGGCAGGCTCTCCAGCGCAGCTTCGAAGCCGAGGTCAGGATTCCAGTGCGCCACCTTGGCGAGGACCTTGGTCATGGCACCCCGGCAGAGCCTCCGGGACTCATCGGTCAGAGAGGCCTCCCGGTTGGAGTGGAGCTACTCCAGGGCCCCGAGGACACCGTCGAAGAACAGGGTCAGCTTTGGCGTTGGTGGTCCCGCTGCACTCTGGGGCGTACCTCACATTTGGCGTCTCCATGGTAGCCAGCTGCATGGTGATCCTGCCAGCGACGTCCTCAAGGCGGCTGATCAAGCAATTCACGCCATCCACGAAATCTTTGTGGCTGGCGGCTTCGTTCCTCTGCTGCAGCTTCTCGGCCTCCAGATCCTTAGCCAGGGTCTGCTGCCGACCCTTGGCCTTTGAGAGCATCCCCTCGAGGCCCTCCAGCTTCAGCTTCAGGTCTTTGATGGAGTTGTTGGCTTCGGAGAGCTCCCCGGCCCTGCTGAAGGCCGCACCATGCGCCTCCGTCAGGGAGCCGTTGAGCGTGTCCTTCTCCTGGGACAGCTTCAGGGCCTGCTCCTTCAGTTCGTCCCGCTCTGCCTCCAGCTCCTTCACCCTGCCTGCGTGAACCCGAGCCTGGGCATCGAGCACCTCCCTGTGCCTCTGCTCCAGCTCTTGGGTCCGCTGCACGACGAGTCTCTCCACCTCCTCATTCTTGTCGCGGAGCGTTGCGGCAAGCTTCTCTCGCGCGGCGAGGTCCTCCTCCTGGGAGTTCAGCGCGTCCTGGTGCTGGGTGCGAGCAGCCTCGGCCGCAGCGGCCAAGCTCTCCGCCGTCTCCTGGGCCTTCACGATGTCGGCCAGTTTCATGGTGAGCTCCACGTCGCGCTTGGCCAGCTCGCCCTGGGCGGCCTTCAGCTCTTCGCTAGCTTGGCGGAACCAAGTTTGCGCCTCGGCGACGCGCACCTTGAGGTCCGCCTCTGCCT
The DNA here is from genome assembly GCF_002575655.3 of Aegilops tauschii subsp. strangulata. NCBI lineage: Eukaryota > Viridiplantae > Streptophyta > Magnoliopsida > Poales > Poaceae > Aegilops > Aegilops tauschii. The sequence goes on along the minus strand of NC_053040.3, from coordinate 29,410,442 downwards.
TGTCCACCATTGCTATCCTGGACTTGGCCTTGTCCAGGTAGGCGCAGTGGAGCGTCTGGAGCTTCCGGAAGTTGGCGCCCACGGCCTGGAGATGCCGCTCCTCCTGAGAGCCGTCGCCACCGGCGCTCGGCTCATCGACGACCTCGATCCCGGCGGCGGCAAGCACCTCTTCGTCGAACACCTCTCCCTCGATGGGCGCCCTGGAGCTGGACGCCCCTGGAAGGTGGACGAAAAGGTTGTCACTCACCCTCAGATACCTGCCGGAGCCAGAGGCAGCAGAGGTGGAAGGCTGGTCATTGACCACCTCCTCCTTGGCAGTGGCCTTGCCGGCCTCCCCGGCAGGCCCCTTGCCAACCTCCTCGGTAGTGGCCTTGCCAGGCTCCCCGGCAGGCCCCTTGGCGGCGTCCTCAGCAGCGCCCTTGGCGGTCTCCTCGGCAGCAATCTTCTCGGCCTCCGCCACGGCGTCCTTGGTGACATCCTCGATGACGGTGTCGACGTCCTCTGGGTCCACCGAGGGGAAATCTAGATACCGAGAAGGGGATGAGGCGAGGCCAAGAACAAAAAAGAAGAAGAACAGGGACGGAAGGCAAGTGGCTTACCCGTGCCGGGCTGGGAAGCGGAGGTCCCCTCCCCGCCAATGTTTGGCGCTGAGGCAAAGCCACCAGCGCCCGAGTTCGCCGCCTCCTCCTTCGTGTGCATGGGCTCGGTGCTTGGCGCCCTTGCCGGGGACGCCCCTCGGGGTGGCATGGTCGATGGGGGCGGCGTGTTGGGGCTAGCCCTCTGTGGCTCCACCTGCTGCTGTCCCCCTCCTGCGATTGCGGCAAGATTAGCACCAAGGGGCACGTGCCCCCAACACACATTGACGAGGGGCGAGTGATGGACTTACGCCGGGGGCTGTGCCGGGGGCTGCTGTCTGGGCTGCTCAACACCACCAGCGGTGCACCACCGAAGCCTTGGCCCTCTTCACCCTCTGGGCCAGCGTCTTTGTGTCCCTACAAAGATGAACACAAATCGAGATAAGTGGCACGGTCTGAGGGGGGTGGGGATGACAGAAAGGAACAATACTTACTCGTCCTCCACCTCCTCCTCTGCTGCTTTCCTCTTCCTCCTTGGGCTAAGGGACCCGAAGTCGAAGGTGACCCTTGCGTCGTCGTCTGCCGGAGGAGGGGAAGCTGATGGAGTCCGAGGGCGTTCGGACGATGAGGAGGCGGTCACCCTCTTCTTCGCCACCGCGGCCTTCACCGACTTCTTCACCGCCGCGGCCCTTGTCTGGCGCCCAGATCCCTCCTGGTCTTGCCGCGGTTGTCCGGTCCTGCCGGGCCAGACCGGCTCGCCAGAGGTGGCCCGCCGCAGGACCCGCCCTCTCCCCGTGACCGGAGGATCAACAGCCTCAGCCTCCTCCTCCGGTGACTCATCAACCACCTCCTCGACGAGAGGAGCCCCGGTGCCGGCGCTGCTGGCCTCCCCAGCGTCCTCCGCCCACTGGCGAGCTCCTTCTCCTTCACTTCTGCCGTGGCCTTGTCCTCCACGCCACCGGTGCTGCCGGCCTCCTCGGCAAGCTTCACCTCCATCGCCCTGGCGGTGATGTAGTCCAGCTCCGCCTGGGTGGTATCCTGGACAAGCCGTGGCTCGGCGGTGACGTACCCCTCATGCAAGGTGTCGAAGAACTCCTGCACTTGAATCTCCTCCGGCTCGACCCAGCTCGGTTCAAGGCCATGCGCGTTGAAGTCTGGCATCATGGCGATGATGTCGGTCCAGCGCGAGTTGTTGCTCAGCGGGACCACTCCTGCCGGCAACTTGAACAAGGGCCCCTTGGCGACCTTTCTGGCCTTTGCGGCGGCCCTCGCGGCCTTGCCGGTCTGCTCGACCTCGCCATCACGGTTCACGTCGAGCTGGAAGAGCCGCTGGCAGAGACGGGCGTGCCTCATCACCGTGAGGTTGTGGTCGAGGCCGGGGCGGAACCTCATGATGTCGGCGGCGTTCGTGAAGAGCCAGGCCGGCCTCCCCTTGTTATGCAGCGGAGCGCTTCGGCGGCGGATGAAATCCGCCCCGATCATCTCAAGGGTGAGCCCGGCCTCGGTAAGGCGAAGGATCCTGGTGGTGGCGACCGTGAGCTTCGCATCATCGGCGTCAACGTCGCTCCAGTTGCCCGGGCGAACCGGCGGCACGTCGCGGACCTGGCAAAAGTTCAGCGGGTCCTTCTCTTCAATCCAGCACCACCGGCCCCACCATTCTTCCCACCTCTCCTTCATGGCGCCCTCCGGGTATGCCCCTTGGACCGTGGGATCCAGGCGATACAACCGAAAATGGCGCCCCCCGGTTGGATCCGGCGGAAGAGCGCCGTCTTGGGATGCACCCCGATGAAGCCCTCGCAGAGGTGCGCGAAAAGAGCCATGCATGCCACGGCATTCGGATTAAAATCCAAAAGGTGGAAGCCGTAGGTGTGCATGGCATCATTGAACAAATAAGAGAAGGGGGACAAAGCCCGCAGGAGAAGTAGTCGACAAAGAATGGATACCGATTTGGGGCGGCCTCGGCGCAATTGGCGGGGATGACGTGCGTGGCTGGATGCCTCGTCGTCTCTCCCCCCATCTTGCACCCCCACAGGGGCTTGAAGCAGTCCCAGAGCTCGAACACGTCGACCGTCAAGGGGAAGTAGGCGAGCTGCGTCTGCTGCACCACCAACGCACTCTCTGGCAGCTCAGTCGCCCCGGCATCTTTGGCCACTCCCTTGCCCTTGGTGGATTTGGGAGCCATGGCAGCTGCGAGAAGCAATGGGCGGAGGATAGCAGAGGCGCAGCGGCGGCAAGCGAAGGCGAGAGCTCGGGAAGGAGGAAGAAAGGGGGCGGCGGCTCTGAGATTGGAGAAGACGCAGGAAAGGGGGTAAAGCGAGCAGCGCGCCCACGATTATTCCTTTTTACGGGGAAAGCGCGTGCCGCCTCCTTTCCCGTTTACTGCGATGTGACGCATGCGTGCGGGAACCGCCCCACGCATGCCACCCACGTCACGCACAATTCCCCACGTCGCGCTTTCAACGCGGGTCATGGGGAAGCGCAGCGGACGAAGAGTTACTGTGGTAAAAATCAGCCCACCTGCCCGCTCACCGTTTTGGGCCTGGCCCAACAACTTGTCGCGCTTATGTGTGGCCCAGGCCCGGGGGCTCCTGTCGGTGTACTAAAGTAGGGGCACTCTTTTGTACCCCTTTACTTGTGCACGGGGAGTCAGAGCCGCGCGTCGCGACCACACTAAGTAGGGCAGAGAAGGGGAGCCGGAAAGAAGCCAAAGCACAAGAAGCCCAAGTCAACGCCAAGACCAGAAACACCAAAGAGCAAGAGCGCGAGGTGGATTCCCCCAGCAAGGCCCTTGCCGGGGCGGCCTCCGCGGCCCCGGTAAGATCCTTGCCGGGGCAACTTGCCCGATGCCAACGGAGTGAGCCACCCTTGAGCCCACGGGTTCCAACCAACTATGTTGGAACTAGGGCTCGGGAGCCACCTCCGTGGTGGCATGCAGATCTTTGTCAAGACCATAGATATGTGAGATCAGATGAGAACCAGAAGACGGTGACCCTTGGCGGGATCCTTGCCGAGGAGATCCACAAGACACCCGGCAAGCGCCTTGCCGGGGACGACTGCAACGCCACGGCGAGACCCTTGCCGGGCCCCGGCAAGGCCCTTGTCGAGGGCGTCAGTGGGGCCCCTGCCAGGCCCACACCAGCCAAGACTCCACCGCTGTTCGCATGCAGCTGCCAGCCCAACCAGCTGGGCAGGCACCTACGTGGCGACGGGCGGCTTCCGAGCCAACTCAGCAAGCACCTGCGTGGTGGCATGCAGATCTTCGTGAAGACCCTACCACCGCACCACCTCAGCTGCCTGCCTGCCTATATGGCGCCGCATGCATCGCTGGCCTGGGCGCGTGTCGAAGCAAGGCAAGGCGGCGACGGACGGGACGGGCCTCGTTCCCGCCCCCGATAAGCTAAGGGACACCTAAGCTACGCATTAAATGCGTCTTGTCCTGTAACACGGGCGATAAGCTCGCATGACTGTATACCTTTCCACCTCCTGTGTGCCACTGTGGCAGCCCCTTTCGACTATAAAAGGAAGCCCATGGCGTACTGGAGAGGGATTCGGCTCTTTTGAACTACGCGGCCACCATAGCTAGTTCGAGAGCTCAAGAACTCTCTCAAATACACACCAAAGCAGGACTAGGGTATTACGCATCCTCGCAGCCCGAACCAGGGTAAACGATCCTTGTGTTGACTGTTAATCCTGCTCTTCTCACAACCCCATGCCCCGGCAACCGTAGTAGGGATTCTTGTGATCCCATAGGTGTCGTTTCCCACCGACAAGCCGTCTCTAAGGCATAACCCCAAAATGATAGTGGTAAATCAGTAAGAGACATCATAGATCGCACCATATCCAGTAAAGTACGATTACGACGTTCGGACACACCATTACGCTGTGGTGTTCCAGGTGGCGTAAGTTGCGAAACTATTCCGCATTGTTTCAAATGAAGACCAAACTCGTAACTCAAATATTCTCCTCCACGATCAGATCGTAGAAACTATATTTTCTTGTTACGATGATTTTCCACTTCACTCTGAAATTCTTTGAACTTTTCAAATGTTTCAGACTTATGTTTCATCAAGTAGATATACCCATATCTGCTTAAATCATCTATGAAGGTCAGAAAATAACGATACCTGCCGCGAACATCAACACTCATCGGAACGCATACATCAGTATGTATTATTTCCAACAAGTTTGTTGCTTACTCCATTGTTCCGGAGAACGGAGTCTTAGTCATCTTGCCCATGAGGCATGGTTCGCAAGCATCAAGTGATTCATAATCAAGTGATTCCAAAAGCCCATCAGCATGGAGTTTCTTCATGCGCTTTACACCAATCTGACATAATGGCAGTGCCACAAATAAGTTGCACTATCATTATTAAACTCATATCTTTTGGCTTCAATACTATGAATATTTAGTAAAAATAGACCACTCATCAAGGGTGCATGGCCATAAAAGATATTACTCATATAAAGAGAACAACCATTATTCTCTGATTTAAATGAATAACCGTCTCGCATCAAACAAGATCCAGATATAATGTTCATGCTTAACGCTGGCACCAACTAACAATTATTCAGGTCTAAAACTAATCCCGAAGGTAGATGTAGAGGTAGCGTGCCGACGGCGATCACATCGACTTTGGAACCATTTCCCACGCGCATCGTCACCTCGTCCTTAGCCAATCTTCGCTTAATCCGTAGCCCCTGTTTCGAGTTGCAAATATTAGCAACAGAACCAGTATCAAATACCCAGGCGCTACTGTGAGCATTAGTAAGGTACAGATCAATAACATGTATATCAAATATACCTTTCACTTTGCCATCCTTCTTCTCCGCCAAATACTTGGGGCAGTTCCGCTTCCAGTGACCAGTCCCTTTGCAGTAGAAGCACTCAGTCTCAGGCTTAGGTCCAGACTTGGGTTTCTTCACTTGAGCAGCAACTTGCTTGCCGTTCTTCTTGAAGTTCCCCTTCTTCCCTTTGCCCTTCTTCTTGAAACTAGTGGTCTTGTTGACCATCAACACTTGATGCTCCTTCTTGATTTCTACCTCCGCAGCCTTTAGCATTGCGAAGAGCTCAGGAATCCTCTTATCCATCCCTTGCATATTATAGTTCATCACGAAGCTTTTGTAGCTTGGTGGCAGTGATTGAAGAACTCTGTCAATGACACTATCAACCGGAAGATTAACTCCCAGCTGAGTCAAGTGATTGTGGTACCCAGACATTCTGAGTATATGCTCACTGATAGAACTATTCTCCTCCATTTTGCAGCTGTAGAACTTATTGGAGACTTCATATCTCTCAATCTGGGCATTTGCTTGAAATATTAACTTCAACTCCTGGAACATCTCATATGCTCCATGACGTTCAAAACTTCGTTGAAGTCCCGGTTCTAAGCCGTAAAGCATGGCACACTGAACTATCGAGTAGTCATCAGCTTTGCTCTGCCAGACGTTCATAACATCTAGCGTTGCTCCTGCAGCGGGTTTGGCACCTAGCGATGCTTCCAGGACGTAATTCATTTGTGCAGCAATGAGGATAATCCTCACGTTACGGACCCAGTCTATGTAATTGCTACCATCATCTTTCAACTTAGCTTTCTCTAGGAACGCATTAAAATTCAATGGAACAATAGCACGGGCCATTTATCTATAACAACATAGACATGCAAAATACTATCAGGTACTAAGTTCATGATAAATTAAAGTTCAATTAATCATATTACTTCAGAACTCCCACTTAGATAGACATCCCTCTAATCATCTAAGTGATCACGTGATCCATATCAACTAAACCATGTCCGATCATCACGTGAGATGGGATAGTTTTCAATGGGGAACATCACTATGTTGATCATATCTACTATATGATTCACGCTCGACCTTTTGGTCTCAGTGTTCCAAGGCCATATCTGCATATGCTAGGCTCGTCAAGTTTAACCCGAGTATTCTGCGTGTGCAAAACTGGCTTGCACCCGTTGTATGTGAACGTAGAGCTTATCACACCTGATCATCACGTGGTGTCCCGACACGACGAACTGTAGCAACGATGCATACTCTGGGAGAACACTTATACCTTGAAATTTAGTGAGGGATCATCTTATAATGCTACCATGGTACTAAACAAAATAAGATGCATAAAGGATAAACATCACATGCAATCAATATAAGTGATATGATATGGCCATCATCATCTTGTGCCTTTGATCTCCATCTCCAAAGCACTGTCATGATCACCACCGTCACCGGCTTGACACCTTGATCTCCATCGAAGCATCGTTGTCGTCTCGCCAACTATTGCTTCTACGACTATCGCTACCACTTAGTGATAAAGTAAAGCAATTACATGGCGGTTGCATTTCATACAATAAAGCAACAACCATGTGGCTCCTGCCAGTTGCCAATAACTGTGTTACAAAACATGATCATCTCATACAACAATTTATATAATCACGTCTTGACCATATCACATCACAACATGCCCTGCAAAAACAAGTTAGACGTCCGCTACTTTGTTGTTGCAAGTTTTACGTGGCTGCTACGTGCTTAGCAAGAACCGTTCTTACCTACCCATCAAAAACCACAATAATTTTTCGTCAAGTTTGCAGTTTTAACCTTCAACAAGGACCGGGCGTAGTCACACTCGATTGAACTAAAATTGGAGAAACAGACACCCACTAGCCACTTGTGTGCGAAGCACGGTGGTAGAACCAGTCTCATGAACGCCGTCATGTAATCTCGGTCTGGGCCGCTTCATTCAACAATACCGCCGAATCAAAGCATGACATGCTGGTAAGCAGTATGACTATTATCGCCCACAACTCTTTATGTTCTACTCGTGCATATAACATCTACGCGTAGGCCTGGCTCGGATGCCACTGTTGGGGAACGTAGTAATTCAAAAAAATTCCTACGATCACACAAGATCTATCTAAGAGAGCATAGCAACGAGCGGGGAGAGTGTGTCCACGTACCCTCGTAGACCGAAAACGGAAGCACTAAGTAACGAGGTTGATGTAGTCGAACGTCTTCGCGATCCAACCGATCAAGTACCAAACACACGGCACCTCCGCGATCTTCACACGTTCAGCTCGGTGACGTCCCTCGAATTTCTAGATCCAGCTGAGGCCGAGGGAGAGTTTCGTCAGCACGACGGTGTGTTGACAGTGATGATGAAGTTACCGACGCAGGGCTTCGCCTAAGCACTATGACAATATGATCCGAGGTGGAAATATGTGGAGGGGGGCACCGCACACGACTAAGAAACAACTTGTGTGTCTGTGGGGTGCCCCCTCCCCGTATATAAAGGAGTGGAGGAGGGGGCCGGCCGGCCTCATGGGGTGCGCCCCAAGGGGGGATTCCTACTCCTACTAGGAGTAGGTTTCCCCCCTTTCCTAGTCCAACTAGGAGGGGGAAGGAAGGGAAAGAGGGAGAGAAGGAAATGGGGGCCGGCCCCCCTCCCCAATTCGGATTGGGCCTAGGGGGCGTGCCCCTCCTCTTGGCCGCCTCCTCTCTCTTTCACTAAAGCCCATGTAGGCCCATTAAGCCCCCGGGGGGTTCCAGTAACCCCTCGGTACTCCGGTAGATGCCGGAACTCACCCAAAACCATTCCGGTGTCCAAACATAACCTTCCAATATATCAATCTTTATGTCTCGACCATTTCAAGACTCCTCGTCATGTCCGTGATCACATCCGGGACTCCGAACTACCTTCGGTACATCAAAACACATAAACTCATAATACCAATCATCATCGAACGTTAAGCATGCGGACCCTACGGGTACGAGAACTATTTGGACATGACCAATACACTTCTCCGGTCAATAACCAATAGCGGAACCTCGATGCTCATATTGGTTCCTACATATCCTACATAGATCTTTATCGGTCAAATAGCATAACAACATACGTTGTTCCCTTTGTCATCGGTATGTTACTTGCCCGAGATTCGATCGTCGGTATCATCATACCTAGTTCAATCTCGTTACTGGCAAGTCTCTTTACTCGTTCCGTAATGCATCATCTTGTAACTAACACATTAGTCACATTGCTTGCAAGGCTTATAGTGATGTGCATTACTGAGAGGGCCCAGAGATACCTCTCCGACAATCGGAGTGACAAATCCTATCTCGATCTATGCCAACTCAACAAACACCATCAGAGACACCTGTAGAGCATCTTTATAATCAACCAGTTACGTTGTGACGTTTGATAGCACACTAAGTGTTCCTCCGGTATTCGTGAGTAGCATAATCTCATAGTCATGGGAACATGTACAAGTTATGAGGAAACAAATAGCAATAAACTAAACGATCATAGTGCTATGCTAACGAATGGATCAAGTCAAACACATCATTCTCTAATGATGTGATCCCGTTCATCAAATGACAACTCATGTCTATGGCTAGGAAACTTTAACCATCTTTGATTAACGAGCTAGTCAAGTAGAGGCATACTAGTGACACTCTGTTTGTCTATCTATTCACACATGTACTAAGTTTCCAGTTAATACAATTCTAGCATGAATAATAAATATTTATCATGATATAAGGAAATATAAATAACAACTTTATTATTGCCTCTAGGGCATATTTCCTTCATGAACCTATGCCTTCCTTAATCTGTGTGAACCCGAAAGTTTTCCAAGGTTCATACTCCACTGGTAAATCACCAGGTAGATTTTCGCACTCAAATCATTTTTAGTAGAGCAGTGAATGAAAGGTTATGCATTGAAGAAGTGGGAGTCGACCTTGAACTTTGTGTTCATGCCCATGGACACGATGTAGATCCTATCATGGAAGTTTCTTGTAATGACAACTATTTCCTTGATATAAAATCATCTGGTATCGGTGAATTGATTCTTTGCAATCGTGGTTCCGACCATGTTCTCCTTTAAATACCATTTCTCGTGCAAGTTTAAGCACTTGTCTTCCGCAGAGCAATACCCCAGTCCAACCTCTACTTTCATCTGTCGTCTAGTATTACCCCCCTGGTATCTCGAGATTATCAAGAAACTGCATAACTTCTTATGAGTTCTTCATCAAGTACTACATTCTCACTGATTCCAATTTTTTTTCACGGGCTCTGAGTTATTAAACACTCAAAGGCATCGATAACTGTATCGAGTCCGCATCGCGGTTAAACAAATCTTGGTAACCTTAATTACTTATGAGTTTGAACTCAATCACGTCATTCCTAGCCTGCTCGGCTATATCATTATCGTGGCGATTTTAACTGTCTACCTGGTGTTGGGGATCGTAGCAGAATTTTAAAATTTTCTACGCATCACCAAGATCAATCTATGGAGTTATCTAGCAACGAGAGAGAGGAGTGCATCTACATACCCTTGTAGATCGCGAGCGGAAGCGTTGAAGGGAACGGGGTTGATGGAGTCGTACTCGTCGTGATCCAAATCACCGATGACCGAGCGCCGAACGAACGGCACCTCCGCGTTCAACACACGTACGGAGCAGCGACGTCTCCTCCTTCTTGATCCAGCAAGGGGGAAGGAGAGGTTGATGGAGATCCAGCAGCACGACGGCGTGGTGGTGGAAGTAGCGGGATCCCGGCAGGGCTTCGCCAAGCGCAAGCGGGAGGGAGAGGTGTCACGGGAGGGAGAGGGAGGCGCCAGGGGCTGTGGTGCGGCTGCCCTCCCTCCCCCCCACTATATATAGGGACCCTGGGGGGGGGCGCCGGCCCTGGGAGATGCAATCTCCAAGGGGGGGCGGCGGCCAAGGGGTGGCTTCCCCCCAAAGCCAAGTGGGGGGCGCCCCCACCCCTAGGGTTTCCAACCCTAGGCGCAGGGAAGGCCCAAGGAGGGGCGCACCAGCCCACCAAGGGCTGGTTCCCCTCCCACTTCAGCCCATGGGGCCCTCCGGGATAGGTGGCCCCACCCGATGGACCCCCGGGACCCTTCCGGTGGTCCCGGTACAATACCGGTGACCCCCGAAACTTTCCCGGCCGAAACTGGACTTCCTATATATAATTCTTCACCTCCGGACCATTCCGGAACTCCTCGTAACGTTTGGGATCTCATCCGGGACTCCGAACAACTTTCGGGTTACCGCATACTAATATCTCTACAACCCTAGCGTCACCGAACCTTAAGTGTGTAGACCCTACGGGTTCGGGAGACATGCAGACATGACCGAGATGACTCTCCGGTCAATAACCAACAGCGGGATCTGGATACCCATGTTGGCTCCCACATGTTCCACGATGATCTCATCGGATGAACCACGATGTTGAGGATTCAATCAATCCCGTATACAATTCCCTTTGTCAATCGGTACGTTACTTGCCCGAGATTCGATCGTCGGTATCCCAATACCTCGTTCAATCTCATTACCGGCAAGTCACTTTACTCGTACCGTAATGCATGATCCCGTGACCAACCACTTGGTCACTTTGAGCTCATTATGATGATGCATTACCGAGTGGGCCCAGAGATACCTCTCCGTCATACGGAGTGACAAATCCGAGTCTCGATCCATGTCAACCCAACAGACACTTTCAGAGATACCTGTAGTGTACCTTTATAGTCACCCAGTTACGTTGTGACGTTTGGTACACCCAAAGCACTCCTACGGCATCCGGGAGTTACACGACCTCATGGTCTAAAGAAATGATACTTGACATTGGAAAAGCTCTAGCAAACGAACTACATGATCTTTGTGCTATGCTTAGGATTGGGTCTTGTCCATCACATCATTCTCCTAATGATGTGATCCCGTTATCAATGACATCCAATGTCCATAGTCAGGAAACCATGACTATCTGTTGATCAACGAGCTAGTCAACTAGAGGCTGACTAGGGACATGTTGTGGTCTATGTATTCACACATGTATTACAATTTCCGGATAACACAATTATAGCATGAACAATAGACAATTATCATGAACAAGGAAATATAATAATAACCATTTTATTATTGCCTCTAGGGCATATTTCCAACAGTCTCCGACTTGCACTAGAGTCAATAATCTAGTTACATTGTGATGAATCGAACACCCATAGAGTTCTGGTGTTGATCATGTTTTGCTCTAGGGAGAGGTTTAGTCAACGGATCTGATATATTCAGGTCCGTATGTACTTTACAAATATCTATGTCTCCATTTTGAACATTTTCACGAATGGAGTTGAAGCGACGCTTGATATGCCTGGTCTTCCTGTGAAACCTGGGCTCCTTGGCAAGGGCAATAGCTCCAGTGTTGTCACAGAAGAGAGTCATCGGGCCCGACGCATTGGGAATCACCCCTAGGTCGGTAATGAACTCCTTTATCCAGATTGCTTCTTGTGCTGCCTCTGAGGCCGCCATGTACTCCGCTTCACATGTAGATCCCGCCACGATGCTTTGCTTGCAACTGCACCAGCTTACTGCCCCACCATTCAAAATATACACGTATCCGGTTTGTGACTTAGAGTCATCCAGATCTGTGTCGAAGCTAGCATCGACGTAACCCTTTACGACGAGCTCTTCGTCACCTCCATAAACGAGAAACATATCCTTAGTCCTTTTCAGGTACTTCAGGATGTTCTTGACCGCTGTCCAGTGTTCCATGCCGGGATTACTTTGGTACCTTCCTACCAAACTTACGGCAAGGTTTACATCAGGTCTGGTACACAGCATGGCATACATAATAGACCCTATGGCCGAGGCATAGGGAACGACACTCATCTTTCCTCTATCTTCTGCCGTGGTCGGGCATTGAGCCGTGCTCAATTGCACACCTTGCAATACAGGCAAGAACCCCTTCTTGGACTGATCCATATTGAACTTCTTCAATATCTTGTCAACGTACGTACTTTGTGAAAGACCAATGAGGCGTCTTGATCTATCTCTATAGATCTCGATGCCTAATATATAAGCAGCTTCTCCAAGGTCCTTCATTGAAAAACACTTATTCAAATAGGCCTTTATACTTACCAAGAATTCTATGTCATTTCCCATCAACAGTATGTCATCCACATATAATATGAGAAATGCTATAGAGCTCCCACTCACATTCTTGTAAACACAGGCTTCTCCATAAGTCTGTGTAAACCCAAACGCTTTGATCATCTCATCAAATCGAATGTTCCAACCCCGAGATGCTTGCACACTTTGTTAGCATTCTTAGGATCGACAAAACCTTCTGGCTGCATCATATACAATTATTCCTTAAGAAAGCCATTAAGGAATGCCGTTTTGACGTCCATTTTCCATATCTCATAATCATAGAATGCGGCAATTGCTAACATGATTCGGACGGACTTTAGCTTCGCTATGGGTGAGAAAGTCTCATCGTAGTCAACCCCTTGAACTTGTCGATAACCCTTAGCGACAAGTCGAGCCTTATAGATGGTCCCATTACCATCCGCGTCTGTCTTCTTCTTAAAGATCCATTTATTTTCTATGGCTCGCCGATCATCGGGCAAGTCAGTCAAAGTCCATACTTCGTTTTCATACATGGATCCTATCTCGGATTTCATGGCTTCTAGCCATTTGTCGGAATCTGGGCCCGCCATTGCTTCTTCATAGTTCGAAGGTTCACCGTTGTCTAACAACATGATTTCCAAGACAGGGTTGCCGTACCACTCTGGCGCGGAACGTGTCCTTGTGGACCTACGAAGTTCAGTAGGAGCTTGATCCGAAGTACCTTGATAATCATCATCATTAACTTCCTCTCTAGTCGGTGCATGCACCATAGGAACATTTTCCTGAGCTGCGCTACTTTCCGGTTCAAGAGGTAGTACTTCATCAAGTTCCACTTTCCTCCCACTTATTTCTTTCGAGAGAAACTCCTTCTCCAGAAAGGACCTGTTCTTGGCAACAAAGATCTTGCCTTCGGATCTGAGGTAGAAGGTATACCCAATGGTTTCCTTAGGGTATCCTATGAAGACGCATTTCTCCGACTTGGGTTCGAGCTTTTCAGGTTGAAGTTTCTTGACATAAGCATCGCATCCCCAAACTTTTAGAAACGACAGCTTAGGTTTCTTCCCAAACCATAATTCATACGGAGTCGTCTCAACGGATTTAGACGGTGCCCTATTTAAAGTGAATGCGGCAGTCTCTAAAGCATAGCCCCAAAACGAGAGCGGTAGATCGGTAAGAGACATCATAGATCGCACCATATCCAATAGAGTGCGATTACGACGTTCGGACACACCGTTACGCTGAGGTGTTCCAGGCGGCATGAGTTGTGAAACGATTCCACATTTCCTTAAGTGCGTACCAAACTCGTGACTTAAATATTCGCCCCCACGATCTGATCGTAAGAACTTTATCTTTCGGTCACGTTGATTCTCCACCTCATTCTGAAATTCCTTGAACTTTTCAAAGGTCTCAGACTTGTGTTTCATTAAGTAGACATACCCATATCTACTCAAGTCATCAGTGAGAGTGAGAACATAACGATAGCCACCGCGAGCCACAACACTCATTGGACCGCACACATCAGTATGTATGATTTCCAATAAGTTGGTTGCTCGCTCCATTGTTCCGGAGAACGGAGTCTTGGTCATTTTGCCCATGAGGCATGGTTCGCATGTGTCAAATGATTCATAATCGAGAGACTCTACAAGTCGATCAACATGGAGCTTCTTCATGCGCTTGACACCAATGTGACCAAGGCGGTAGTGCCACAAGTATGTGGGACTATCGTTATCAACTTTACATCTTTTGGTATTCACACTATGAATATGTGTAACATCACGCTCGAGATTAATTAAGAATAAACCATTGACCAGCGGGGCATGACCATAAAACATATCTCTCATATAAATAGAACAACCATTATTCTCGGATTTAAATGAGTAGCCATCTCGTATTAAACGAGATCCAGATACAATGTTCATGCTCAAAGATGGCACTAAATAACAATTATTGAGGTTCAAAACTAATCCCGTAGGTAAATGTAGAGGTAGCATGCCGACGGCGATCACATCGACCTTGGAACCATTCCCGACGCGCATCGTCACCTCGTCCTTCGCCAGTCTCCGCTTATTTTGCAGCTCCTGTTTTGACTTACAAATATGAGCAACCGCACCGGTATCAAATACCCAGGAGCTACTACGAGTACTGGTAAGGTACACATCAATTACATGTATATCACATATACCTTTGGTGTTGCCGGCCTTCTTGTCCGCTAAGTATTTGGGTCAGTTCCGCTTCCAGTGACCACTTCCCTTGCAATAAAAGCACTCAGTCTCAGGCTTGGGTCCATTCTTTGGCTTCTTCCCGGCAACTGGCTTACCGGGCGCGGCAACTCCCTTGCCGTCCTTCTTGAAGTTCTTCTTACCCTTGCCTTTCTTGAACTTAGTGGTTTTATTCACCATCAACACTTGATGTTCCTTTCTGATCTCCACCTCCGCTGATTTCAGCATTGAATATACCTCAGGAATGGTCTTTTCCATCCCCTGTATATTGAAGTTCATCACAAAGCTCTTGTAGCTCGGTGGAAGCGACTGAAGGATTCTGTCAATGACCGCGTCATCCGGGAGATTAACTCCCAGCTGAGTCAAGCGGTTGTGCAACCCAGACATTTTGAGTATGTGCTCAGTGACAGAACTATTTTCCTCCATCTTACAACTGAAGAACTTGTCGGAGACTTCATATCTCTCGACCCGGGCATGAGCTTGGAAAACCATTTTCAGCTCTTCGAACATCTCATATGCTCTGTGTTGCTCAAAACGCTTTTGGAGCCCTGGTTCTTAGCTGTAAAGCATGCCGCACTGAACGAGGGAGTAATCATTAGCACGCTGCTGCCAAGCGTTCATAATGTCTTGGTTCTCTGGGATGGGTGCGTCACCTAGCGGTGCTTCTAGGACATAATCTTTCTAGGCAGCTATGAGGATGATCCTCAGATTCCGGACCCAGTCCGTATAGTTGCTGCCATCATCTTTCAGCTTAGTTTTCTCTAGGAACGCGTTGAAGTTGAGGGCAACATTAGCATGGGCCATTTGATCTACAAGACATATTGTAAAGATTTTAGATTAAGTTCGTGATAATTAAGTTCATCTAATCAAATTATTTAATGAACTCCCACTCAGATAGACATCCCTCTAGTCATCTAAGTGAAACATGATCCGACTCAACTAGGCCGTGTCCGATCATCACGTGAGACGGACTAGTCAACATCGGTGAACATCTTCATGTTGATCGTATCTTCTATATGACTCATGCTTGACCTTTCGGTCTTCCGTGTTCTGAGGCCATGTCTGTACATGCTAGGCTCGTCAAGTCAACCTAAGTGTATTGCGTGTGTAAGTCTGGCTTACACCCATTGTATTCGAATGTTAGAATCTATCACACCCGATCATCACGTGGTGCTTCGAAACAACGAACCTTCGCAATGGTGCACAGTTAGGGGGAACACTTTCTTGAAATTATTATAAGGGATCATCTTATTTACTACCGTCGTACTAAGCAAATAATAAGTAAAACATGATAAACATCACATGCAATCAAATAGTGACATGATATGGCCAATATCATTTTGCTCCTTTTGATCTCCATCTTCGGGGCGCCATGATCATCTTCGTCACCGGCATGACACCATGATCTCCATCATCATGATCTCCATCATCGTGTCTTCATGAAGTTGTCACGCCAACGATTACTTCTACTTCTACGGCTAACGTGTTTAGCAATAAAGTAAAGTAATTTACATGGCGTTATTCAATGACACGCAGGTCATACAAAAATAAAGACAACTCCTATGGCTCATGCCGGTTGTCATACTCATCGACATGCAAGTCGTGATTCCTATTACAAGAACATGATCAATCTCATACATCACATATATCATTCATCACATCTTCTGGCCATATCACATCACAAGACACTTGCTGCAAAAACAAGTTAGACGTCCTCTAATTGTTGTTGCATGTTTTTTACGTGGCTTCTATAGGTTTCTAGCAAGAACGTTTCTTACCTACGTAAAACCACAATGTGATATGCCAATTACTATTTACCCTTCATAAGGACCCTTTTCATCGAATCCGATCCGACTAAAGTGGGAGAGACAGACACCCGCTAGCCACCTTATGCAACTAGTGCATGTCAGTCGGTGGAACCTGTCTCACGTAAGCGTACGTGTAAGGTCGGTCCGGGCCGCTTCATCCCACGATGCCGCCGAATCAAGATAAGACTAGTAGCGGCAAGTAAATTGACATGATCTACGCCCACAACAATCTTGTGTTCTACTCGTGCATAGTAACTACGCATAAACCTGGCTCATGATGCCACTGTTGGGGATCGTAGCAGAATTTTAAAATTTTCTACGCATCACCAAGATCAATCTATGGAGTTATCTAGCAACGAGAGAGAGGAGTGCATCTACATACCCTTGTAGATCGCGAGCGGAAGCATTCAAGTGAACGGGGTTGATGGAGTCGTACTCGTCGTGATCCAAATCACCGATGACCGAGCGCCGAACGGACGGCACCTCCGCGTTCAACACACGTACGGAGCAGCGACGTCTCCTCCTTCTTGATCCAGCAAGGGGGAAGGAGAGGTTGATGGAGATCCAGCAGCACGACGGCGTGGTGGTGGAAGTAGCAGGATCCCAGCAGGGCTTCGCCAAGGGCAAGCGGGAGGGAGAGGTGTCACGGGAGGGAGAGGGAGGCGCCAGGGGCTGTGGTGCGGCTGCCCTCCCTCCCCCCACTATATATAGGGACCCTGGGGGGGCTGGCCCTGGGAGATGCAATCTCCAAGGGGGCGGCGGCCAAGGGGTGGCTCCCCCCCCCCAAGCCAAGTGGGGGGCGCCCCCACCCCTAGGGTTTCCAACCCTAGGCGCAGGGGAGGCCCAAGGGGGGCGCACCAGCCCACCAGGGGCTGGTTCCCCTCCCACTTCAGCCCATGGGGCCCTCCGGGATAGGTGGCCCCACCCGGTGGACCCCCGGGACCCTTCCGGTGGACCCCCGGGACCCTTCCGGTGGTCCCGGTACAATACCGGTGACCCCCGAAACTTTCCTGGTGGCCGAAACTGGACTTCCTATATATAATTCTTCACCTCCGGACCATTCCGGAACTCCTCGTGACATCCAGGATCTCATATGGGACTCCGAACAAATTTCGGGTTACCGCATACTAATATCTCTACAACCCTAGCGTCACCGAACCTTAAGTGTGTAGACCCTACGGGTTCGGGAAACATGCAGACATGACCGAGACGACTCTCCGGTCAATAACCAACAGCGGGATCCGGATACCCATGTTGGCTCCCACATGTTCCACGATGATCTCATCGGATGAACCACGATGTCGAGGATTCAATCAATCCCGTATACAATTCCCTTTGTCAATCGGTACGTTACTTGCCCGAGATTCGATCATCGGTATCCCAATACCTCGTTCAATCTCGTTACCGGCAAGTCACTTTAATCGTACCGTAATGCATGATCCCGTGACCAACCACTTGGTCACTTTGAGCTCATTATGATGATGCATTACCGAGTGGGCCCAGAGATACCTCTCCGTCATACGGAGTGACAAATCCCAGTCTCGATCTGTGTCAACCCAACAGACACTTTCAGAGATACCTGTAGTGTACCTTTATAGTCACCCAGTTACGTTGTGACGTTTGGTACACCCAAAGCACTCCTACGGCATCCGGGAGTTACACGACCTCATGGTCTAAGGAAATGATACTTGACATTGGGAAAGCTCTAGCAAACGAACTACACGATCTTTGTGCTATGCTTAGGATTGGGTCTTGTCCATCACATCATTCTCCAAATGATGTGATCCCGTTATCAATGACATCCAATGTCCATAGTCAGGAAACCATGACTATCTGTTGATCAACGAGCTAGTCAACTAGAGGCTCACTAGGGACATGTTGCGGTCTATGTAATCACACATGTATTACGATTTCCGGATAACACAATTATAGCATGAACAATAGACAATTATCATGAACAATGAAATATAATAATAACCATTTTATTATTGCCTCTAGGGCATATTTTCAACACCTGGTCCTTCTTCCCGAAGCAAAACTTTCGACGGTGAGCTAAGCTTACGTCGATTTCCTCATCTTATCGTTTCACCTTGAAAAGAAAGCTTGATTTCGAGTTTGTGTCATACCCTTGGTTCCAATAACTCTTCGCTTCATAATTCCTTTGACTTGATGTCATCACCGACCGATTATGTCTTGATGAAATCTCTCGACAAATGTGTCGTAATCGTCATCAACATTTCTAGCTCTTCCAGGATATCAATCGAATTTCTAATGGGTATTACCATCCTTGTCCCCCGGTAATTTGTGTTGTCATCGACTACTTCCTTGCCTTCTTTCCAATGCAAACTTGTTCGTGTTGTGGTTGTACCTTGAATACCGACAAATGAACTGTGATGTGTACAATTCAAAACTTCTAGCAACCCTATTGCTAGTAAGTTAATGAACGATAGTTTCATTCATTGTGTATTGGTTATGGACTCATCATCCAGTCAATGATCGTGCTACTTAGTCCATATGTTTGGGTGCACTTTTCGATCAATGTTTAATTGTGGATGTTTTCCTCAAGCATACGTCAGTATATCATTTGATCTGATAAATGCTATCTCCTTGTTCACATAATTGTGGAAATCTCGATGAATTGTTATTGAGCTCGTCGGCCACATCCTCATCTTTTCCTTGCTAAAATTGTATGACTTATTTGATAAGTCGTCGATGGATCCTTTGTGTATCCATATTCTGGCCTTTGCTTGAAGACCATGTTAATGCTATCTCGAAGCATGTCTGTGGTACTCCTATCTTCAATAAGAACATTTGAAGCACAATGCTAAATTTTCTTTATCAATTATTCAAACATGGTTGTTTGGGTAATGTCAGGAAATTCCTCTTCCCTTACCTAAATGGTTTTCTACTTTCTATCATGTGATGGATATCATGCTCCGCTTGTCCTGGGAAAGGATATACCCCTGAAATATGTGTTTAAACACATTTTCCTTTCCATTGTGCTGTTTAATCTGATAATCATATTTTCCTTTCCATTGTTTGGTTTAACCTTTCTTGTGAGCTATATGATCTAAGCAGTAATATTCTCCTGCTTATGTAAACACCTCGGTGTACAATTCTGTCAGCAATGATCCTGTTACTATTGATGATGACATTCCGGTAGCCACCGATGGACGAGAACTTTGCCTATTGGTCTGCCTCGTTCAATGAGCAGGAAAATGGTTCTCTTCGTCCCTCGCCCTTGGTACCGACGTTGTTGCCGACATAACTGATAGGCTACCCTCTAACGTCCCTTGCTTACATGATTGTGCAGGATGTCACCGCCCTTCCTACTTTTAAACCACATGGTGGGCCCATAACCCACAGTTCCACAGGATCGAAACCTGACTCTCCTGTACACCTCCCTTTTCCCAAAGTTATTCCTCGCGCGTGGCCTCGTATGTAATTCACGAGCTAGCTTCCGTGTGATCATCAATTCTCGTATTGAACACAATACTTATTCCCATTGTTCTAAACCCTTTCACACTCCGTTTCAGGCAACGAACGATTGTCTATCCGTTTGAAACTTCCCATGATACCTCCTTACTTTGCTCTCGATATTTTCTTAAATTTCAATTCGAGAGATACTTTCGCCACCTTCCCCGATGTTATCGACCAGATAGTCGACCTTGCAGAGGTCCGTTCTCGGGAATACCCCTTTATTCTTTCGTAAGTACGATAGAGTTCCCCGATGTTATCAAAAGCTTGACCTTTTATGCAACAAAAGCTTGATCTTTTATGCGCATTGGCCGGAAATGCGCTATAACTAACCTCCAACGCGGCCACATCGATAGGAGATCACACCGTGCCCACGGGCAAGTGCAAAGACACAACTTTAAAGAAGCTATGTTCAAAAATAATAATGAAACTATGTTCTCCCTGTATTGATACCATCACGACTGACCTTTTATATAGGGACATAAAACAAATTCTAAGGGCCTGTGCTATAATTTTTGCCCTAGGCCCCCGAAATCGCAAGACTGGGCGTGAGTATGCGCGGCACAAGCAAATGAACTAGATTTAGTGCACAGGCCGGTTCTAGCTGATACACTAACCGAAGCAAAGTTAATTTCTCTTCTTGCCAGTTCGAATATTGCTTGCGTAGATCAAACACAGTAGCTCATAGCTTACAAAACTAATTGTTCCAAAGTTACCACATTTGAAGGTCAATTCCCTCATCACAGGCCCCATGCACAACATACACAACGGAAGGGAAACCTACAGGAAGTAATCCACATCTGCATCTCGGCCAACGAAAACCTAACCCTTGATACCTGCGGAGCAACCAATGCCATGAATCAGATCGATTTGTGATATCCATTTATGGAAAAGTCATTAAAGTTATCTCGCATTTTTCATACCATTCCAAATAGTAATCCTTAGCATTGGTGTTATGGAAATTATGCGAAAAGCGCAAAGTTCAAGCAACTCAGCATTAATACATGACATAACTAATGTTACAAAGAGAAATGACCAATAATGTGAAATGTTTTTCCTATAGAAGAAGTAATGTGAAATGGCACGCCCCTGTTAATAACACAAGTTTGAAGCCACGTAAAATGCTTAGGTGTTGTTAGCTATCAATTACTTGCATTGAGGGAACATCAAATTAATCATCCACAAACTTGAAACCATAATCACATGGAGAAAAATGTAATCTAGAAACTAGAAAAAGTAAAACAGAAAAATACCTTCAAAGGGGGGGGGTTAAGAAAAACATGTCATTCTGCTACTAAAAAAGTTTAATGTAGTTACCTGCTCAATCAATACATCATGATAGCACCAGATAGATCATATTAAACCACCAAACCAAATACCGAACAGATGCTGAAACAAAACAAAACAAAAGCATTTAGTTCTCTTATACTTGTACAGGAAATTTTGGTTTTTTGCTTCTACTAACCGAAGTTACTTCGATTGGTTTAGTGTTACTATGGTTAACCGAAAGAAAACCGAGCTTAGGTTAGAATGTGCGAAGGAACAACCCAAATGTGCTTCCCACGTGCCCACCATGTCGATATGGATTAAATATTTCCACGCGAGGGCATCTAACACGTGCAACTCCTTTGGGTCGAACTGGTCACCTGCACACAAGGCCCAGTTTGTGGAATTTATGTTGCAGTGAGATGGATGTTGTAGCCAGCTTGTTGCCTTCTTTAGTCCCACCTCGCGTGGCTAGGCTCAAGGGGGCAATGAGCTCAGCTATATAACATAGGGTGCAACAAGTGCTAGCCACCCAACTGACTTATTCCTTTGACATGGTATAAAATGAATACTAAACGGAATTAACGGATAACCGAACTTTTGGTTTCCTACTTTTTATGTCATTTTTGGTTAGTAACCAAAAAATTTACTAATATAAATTTTGGCTTATACCAAATGTCCAGGCCTAGTTGGGGTGGATGCTGGGAAAACTATTGAACTAGATAAGTTACAACTCGTCTCGAAGTAACTTGTCTGGTCCAATGGTTGTTCACGGCATCCAGAAAGGGTCTGGCTATCCAAATCAAACTCAGTTATGGCAGAACTCAGGTAAAAAAATGCCAAAACTACCTTTAAAAGGAAATTCTCAATCAGAACACAATACTTGTCCATAATAATGGTGGTGGGAAAATAAATCATAGAAGCCTTGAGTGGAAGTGAGGTGGAGACTAGGTCACCACATTTGCTGGTCTCCGATGAGTAAAGAGAGGCGTTTGAGCTTGTGCAAGTTGTACACGTTGTTGCCTACGAGGACAACCTAGAAGTTCCAACTGCCAGATGCGCCGGCCAAGCATCATCTGTAATGCCTGGATAATTAAGCTATAGTAACCTCATGCTAACGATGCCTTGCCACCATGTTTTGCAAGCTTAAGTGCCACTTGATAAAACCAAAGCCAAATTCAAATTTAAATTACAAGATAAATTTTCATTTCTTCAATCTGTCAAATAAAAGTGTTCGTCGGGTTGAAAATATTCACTAAGTAATTTTAATGCATAATCAAGCATTATTTTAGTTAATAAATTGCCCCTAAACTATTTAAAACAGTGCCATATCAACTTTTTCAAATGCTTTTCCATTTAAGAAAAATTCAAACAAATGCAATTACCTCCGAAACATGTTGTGGCAGTGCCAAATATTGCATTTTAATTAATAGGCTAAGTCCCATATTTTACAAAAGTCTTTTGCTGGCTAACTAAAATACTAAGCTACTGCATAAAATGAAAATTAGAAAAGAAAGCTAAGGAACAAAACAGAAAAATGGAAACGAAGGGAAGAAGAGGCCCATGTGGCTAGCGGCCCAACCCACACACCCCACTCATCTCCTACCTCTTGTAGCTACAGGGAGGCAGGGGAGCCGTGGCAGTCATCCGGCCGCCGAGGCCGCGCCGTGTCGGCCATCCCCGACCTCCCCGGCCCCTTTAAGATGTCGCCCGCGAACGCCCCAAACCCTAGCGCATCCCCATTCTCCCCCTCTCGCCGCCTCGCTCAAATACGCCGTTGTCCGAGAGCTGCGTCACCGCGCCGTCATCGTCGTCATGGCCAAGTATGTCCCCGAGATGCCCCAGGATGTCCAGTCGTCACCTTCTCCGTCGTCTACACCTATTCATTCGTCGCTGGTCCTCGCCGGGGCATCATATTCGTCCATCAACCCCGACTGGATCACCGGAACTCCGCCGCTCGACCTGCCGCCGTCGCTGCGTCCCCGGCCTCATCATACCCTCCTCTGCGTTCGTTGTGAGCCTCTCCTCCGGTTCCCCCTATTTCCCCCCTCGAGTCACCACCGTAGGCCGCCGTCACCATTGTGTCCGATGCAGCCGGAGCTCGTGCTCACCACGCAGCAGTCCGCGATCTCGCGCGCCTCTGCCGCCCATGCTACGCCCTGCCTCGCCCCTTTGGCCGCGCCCGGCCGAGCCCCGCGTGCGCCTGCCCGCGCTCTTGCCGCGCCATCCGTCTCCCGCTCGCGCGCCGTGCTGCTGCTGCTGCCTCTAGCGCTACTGCCGTTGCTGCTTACTGCTTCGGCTGCTGCTGCCGTCTAGTGCTGCTTCTTCTCTTCTCTCTACTGCTGCTGCTTTGCTCGCTGATGCCGCTGCTATACTGCTGCTTCTGGCTGGCCATGGCCGAGTGTGCTGCGTGGTGTGTGTGCGTGTGTGTTCTGTGTGGGTGGCCGGCCATGTTCAATTAGTTTAGGCTAATATAGATGGTAAACGTTTGCGTTCGGCGCGCCGGCCGAACGCAGCGCTGGTCGAGCGCGCGGCCTCGCGATCCCTCGGTGCTCAATACAGCTAGCCGCACGAATCGTTTTTTTTTCTCTACGCAACCTTATCCTCTTAACCGTACGTCCTCATCCCTTCCTTCTTCCTCGCAGCAAGCTCCTCTGCGGCTGTCATGGCCGCTACCTCCGGTGACAAGCCAACTCCTCGCAGGCCTCGGCCACGGCCATGACGATGCTGCGGTCCTAAGTCCTAACACCCATGGCCGCCGCTGCTGGGGGCGCCGTATCCGGGCGAACCTGCAGGCGAGCTAGGCACTGCAGACCCCGCCACAGCCCCCTTTGTGCTGCAACCGCTAAAAAAAACCTTCAAACTTTAGATGAAAAGCTTCAACCGGATATAAAAAAGCTGCAAGCGTTAAGTGCCATAGAGGAACGGTACAACCGTCTACAGAATATGCTACAACCTCCGATGAAAAAAGCTTCAACCGAACGACAGAGGAAGATTTCACCCAGGCGTTGCTCAAAACGAAAAAAGTTTCAATTGTTTATAGAAAAGCTTCTACCGTACAGGGAAAAAGCTTCAACCGGCAGAAAAAAAAGCTACCACCGGCGGTCATTTATGCTACAACCACCGGCGGTCGTCGCCGGCCACACTTTCGTCGTCTTCCTGGTTGTAGCAAAAATGGCCATTGGTTTGTAGCATTTTTCTCGTACCGTTTGGAGCAAAATTGTGTATAAAAAGCTTCAACCGCGAAAAAATATCTTCAAACGGCGCAGAGAAAGCTTCAACCGGTGTGTGAAAATGCTTCAACCGGTTTGTGAAAAGCTTCAACCCTGGAAAAAGCTTCAACGGCCATGGAAAAAAAGCTTCAACCTGGCATGGCAGTCGACGGCATGGGCGGTGTTGCATCGCCACCGAGCTATAGCCATCGCCACGCGGAGCTACAACTAGAGGGTGCAACTGTTGCATGGGTGGAGCTGGGGGACGAGGGCCGCGACCGGTGACGAGGACGGCCGGTGAGGGCGGCGACCGGTGACGAGGGCGTCGCGGAGGTGCTTCAAGCTCGGTCGTTTCTCTCGCGGGGGTGTGGCGGGGCGTCGGCGGCGCTCGAGGGCATTCCAAATTTAATCGCGGGGGAGGGGGAGGGGGCGACTGCGAGGAGGACGAAGCGGGGAACATATCTGATGGTGTTTACCGCTGGATCGGGCGGCCAGGGCTCGACCGGCCCAACCGTTCAGCCGGTGCGCCGGCGCCTAGGGTCGCCCAATCTAGATTTAGGTTAATAATTGTTAGGTTATATGCTAGCCTATGACATGTAGCCCCCTCTGGTGTAATTTAGTCTAGCTACTTTTATTAGCACATGTGACACTTACATGTGGGTCCCCTTGACCCAGTTGACCCTGCTGACTCGGACCCCCTGGGGCCCACCGTCAGCCTCACATGTACACTGTTGGGTACATTTCTGGGTACCCCTAGCAACTTAGTCATTTATTTCGAATTACTAATATTTTCAGAAATTGTTTTAAACTTTTGAAATTCATAGAAAATAATTCGTAACTCGGATGAAAAAGTTTTATACATGAAAATTGCTCAGAAAAATATGATGAATCCGAATACACTCTTTGTTCATCCGTCACGTGCCCCTACCATAGCGAACATGCATCCGTCCCCCTCCGTTTCATCTGTTCGAAAATGCCAAACTTCGAGGAAACTTTCCCGGATGTTATCCCCCTACGGCGGTATCGTGCAACACCGCGTTAGAACACCCCTAGTGCTGCTTTTGTCTTGTCATGCATAGTATTGCACTTGTTTGCTCTGTATTTACTGTTTCTTCGCCATCTTCTCTCCGGTAGACCCCGAGACCGCAACTGATGCCACTGTGATCGACTACGTCGACTACGACCCTTCTCCCCGTTCAGCGGAGCATCCAGGCAAGCCCCCCTTTGATCATCCCGATATCACCCATTCCATTCTTCCATGCTTGAATTAGATTTTGCTACTGTGATTGATTGCTCCTATTCTGATGCATAGCCTGCTTTTGTACCTGCTATTGTTACCTACCTCCTTACCCTAAACTGCTTAGTATAGGTTGGTTAGTGATCCATCAGTGACCCCCACCTTGTCCTTGTTGCCCCTGCTTCATCATCGACGACTCGATCAACGTGATCGATGACCAGAGACCGACACAACACCTCACCCCCTTTAGTTGTACGACTCTGCATAGTTACTATCGAGTGCCGAGGGTGATACCTCGTAATGCACTCTTGATGACAACTATGCGGTGTAGCTATTCGGTCGTGGTCAGTGACGGTGATTCCTCCTTCACCATTCCTGATACAGCTCTATCGTGCAACACCTCAAGTGTGAACCTCGAGGGTGGTTTCTCATATGTTCACCTTGATGATTACATCGAGTGGAATCCATCAAGGGTGATGCCTCGGATTCCCCCTTGATGTTATGGACACAAGGATACCTGAACTTTACTTGAGACCATTGGTGATGTCGGGTCGGCCCTGAGGGGTACCCGCGAGTTGATGTGCAAGATGGGCGGGCCCGGAGAGCACCCCGGAGTTGTTACGGTGACTGTTGGCTATTTAGTGGTATCACCCAGGATGGGGTGGTAGCTGTAGGATCGATATTATGTCTAGAGGGGGGTGATTAGACTACTTGACCAAATAAAAATCTAGCCTTTTCCCAATTTTAGTTCTTGGCAGATCTTAGCAACTTTGCACAAGTCAAGCAATCAACCTACACATGCAATTCTAAGAGTATAGCAGCGGAA
The DNA here is from genome assembly GCF_002575655.3 of Aegilops tauschii subsp. strangulata. NCBI lineage: Eukaryota > Viridiplantae > Streptophyta > Magnoliopsida > Poales > Poaceae > Aegilops > Aegilops tauschii. The sequence goes on along the minus strand of NC_053040.3, from coordinate 29,383,912 downwards.
AGTAAAACAATTGCATATGAAGGTAAAGGGAGGAGTTTGAGGGAGCAAACGCAATGTAGACACGGAGATTTTTTATCCATGGTTCCGATAGGTGGTGCTATCGTACATCCACGTTGATGGAGACTTCAACCCACGAAGGGTAACGGTTGCGCAAGTCCACGGAGGGCTCCACCCACGAAGGGTCCACGAAGAAGCAACCTTGTCTATCCCACCATGCCCGTCGCCCACGAAGGACTTGCCTCACTCGGGTAGGTCTTCACGAAGTAGGCGATCTCCTTGCCCTTACAAACTCCTTGGTTCAACTCCACAATCTTGGCGGAGGCTCCCAAGTGACACCTAGCCAATCTAGGAGACGCCACTCTCCAAGAGGTAACAAATGGTGTGTTGATGATGAACTCCTTGCTCTTGTGCTTCAAATGATAGTCTCCCCAACACTCAACTCTCTCTCATAGGATTGGATTTGGTGGAAAGAAGATTTGAGTGGAAAGCAACTTGGGGAAGGCTAGAGATCAAGATTTATGTGGTTGGAATGGAATATCTTGACCTCAACACAAGTGTAGGTGTTTCTCTCTCAGAAAATATATGTTGGAAGTGTAGGCATGTTCGGGAGGGTCTTTGTTCATAACGATCATCCCTACTCTTTCTTTCTCTTGGTGGTGATTCTTCTCTTCTACTCATTCTTTTGGGAGAATCTTCTCTTCTTTTGTAGGGAGCCGTACACTCATTGGAGTAGTGTCTGGGTCTTCCACAATTGTAGCAATTTCTTTCGCGACTTGAAGATCTCTTGTCATTGTAGGATCTTGACTTGGAGCTTCTTTCCTTGCTCCTTCTCTTGTAGAATTTGTTGAAGTTCTTCACCATTAGACTCAATTCTTCATTGAAGGTTTGCTTCTCACTTGATGATGTGGGAGCTTCACATGAGGCTTTGTAAGCACCGCTTGACTTGTTGTGGAGCTCTTCCTTATCCTTGAGTGACATCTCATGAGCAACAATTCTTCCAATGACTTCCATTGGCTTGAGATCTTTGTAATTGGGCATCATTTGGATCAATGTGCATACGGTAGCATATTTTCCATCCAAGGCTCTTAGGATCTTCTTGATGATGAATCTATCGGTCATCTCTTCACTTCCTAAGCCGGCAATCTCATTTGTGATGAGAGCAAGCCTAGAGTACATTTCAGCGATGCCTTCACCATCCTTCATTTTGAACTTGTCAAGTTGGCTTTGAAGCACATCCAATTTGGATTCCTTGACGGAGTCGGTACCTTCGTGCATATCAATCAAAGTATCCAAATTTCCTTTGCATTCTCAAGACGGCTGATTTTGTTGAATTCTTCGGGGCACAGTCTGTTGAAGAGAATTTCACAAGCTTGAGCATTGTATTGCAGCATCTTCAACTCTTCCGCGGTAGCTTCACGGTTTGGTTCTCTCCCATCAAAGAATTCACCTTGCAAGCCAATACACACAATAGCCCAAACGGCGGGGTTATGTCCAAGAATATGCATTTTCATCTTATGCTTCCAACTAGCAAAATTAGTACCATCAAAGTAAGGACCTCTACGGTGGTAATTTCCCTCGCTAGACGCCATACTCTCCTAGGTTGTGAAACCAAGGCTATGACCACCAAAAGCTATGGAAATGAAAGCAAATGGAGACCAAAGTTCTGATACCACTTGTAGGATATATATTATGTCTAGAGGGGGTGATTAGACTACTTGACCAAATAAAAATCTAGCCTTTTCCCAATTTTAGTTCTTGGCAGATTTTAGCAACTTTGCACAAGTCAAGCAATCAACCTACACATGCAATTCTAAGAGTATAGCAGCGGAAAGTAAAACAATTGCATACGAAGGTAAAGGGAGGAGTTTGAGGGAGCAAACGCAATGTAGACACGGAGATTTTTTATCCATGGTTCCGGTAGGTGGTGCTATCGTACATCCACGTTGATGGAGACTTCAACCCACGAAGGGTAACGGTTGCGCAAGTCCACGGAGGGCTCCACCCACGAAGGGTCCACGAAGAAGCAACCTTGTATATCCCACCATGACCGTCGCCCACGAAGGACTTGCCTCACTGGGGTAGATCTTCACGAAGTAGGCGATCTCCTTGCCCTTACAAACTCCTTGGTTCAATTCCACAATCTTGGCGGAGGCTCCCAAGTGACACCTAGCCAATCTAGGAGACGCCACTCTCCAAGAGGTAACAAATGGTGTGTTGATGATGAACTCCTTGCTCTTGTGCTTCAAATGATAGTCTCCCCAACACTCAACTCTCTCTCATAGGATTGGATTTGGTGGAAAGAAGATTTGAGTGGAAAGCAACTTGGGGAAGGCTAGAGATCAAGATTTATGTGGTTGGAATGGAATATCTTGACCTCAACACAAGTGTAGGTGTTTCTCTCTCAGAAAATATATGTTGGAAGTGTAGGCATGTTCGGGAGGGTCTTTGTTCATAACGATCATCCCTACTCTTTCTTTCTCTTGGTCGTGATTCTTCTCTTCTACTCATTCTTTTGGGAGAATCTTCTCTTCTTTTGTAGGGAGCCGTACACTCATTGGAGTAGTGTCCGGGTCTTCCACAATTGTAGCAATTTCTTTCGCGACTTGAAGATCTCTTGTCATTGTAGGATCTTGACTTGGAGCTTCTTTCCTTGCTCCTTCTCTTGTAGAATTTGTTGAAGTTCTTCACCATTAGACTCAATTCTTCATGAAACTCGGTCGGACCGATTTAGTTCAAAATGTGAACGTTAGGATTTTCGGTGGGACCGACATGTCAACTCGGTGGGACCGATTTCCTTAGGGTTAGGGCACAAACTCGGTGAGACCGATTTTGGTAATAGACAAACAGAGAGTTGGTCAGGCAAACTCGGTGGGACCGATTCGCTCATCTTGGTTGGACCGAAACATTATGAAAGGGAAACAGAGAGTTTGCATTGCAACCTCGGTGGGACCGATCGCTCATCTCGGTTTGACCGAAACGTTACGAAGGGAAACAGAGAGATTACAATCCCATCTCGGTGAGACCGAAAAGACTAGGGTTTGTGGCAGTGGCTATGTCAAGTGAACTCGGTGGCGCCGGATAGATCAAATCAATGGGGCCGAGTTTGACTTTTGGTTTGGGACATATGAGGATATGAGAAAGTAGTTGAGGGTTTTTGGAGCATATCACTAAGCATTTTGAGCAGGAAACTCATTAAGCAACACCTCACCCCTCTTGATAGTATTGGCTTTTCCTATGGACTCAATGTGATCTTGGATCACTAAAATGAAAAATGTAGAGTCTTGTGCTTTGAGCTTGAGCCAATCCTTTTGTCCTTAGCATTGTGAGGGGTCCACTTTCTAATCCATGCCATGCCAATCATTGAGCTTTCCTAAAATATTTATCTTGAAATAGCATTAGCTCAATGAGCTATATGTTGTTAGGAATTACCAAAACCACCCAGGGATAGTTGCACTTTTAGTAGCTCCGGACTTGTCCCAACAACCGTCACTTATTTTTAATAATGCACTAATAGGTTGGGGTATTTGTTCTGAGTTGGCAATTGGCCTTTACGCACTAACCACCACGTGAGAATAGTTATGGGCCTCGATGTTGCAGTAGCAGTCGAAGCTTTGTCAGACGTCCAGTTCAGCATTGTGGCCGGGCCGGATCGTGCCATCCACTTCACGGGTGGTGCTGGTATTCCCCTGCGCACAAGGACCCGGAGTGCAAAGGGCGATGGGCCCAAGACCCCTGAGTGCTTAGCATGTAGACCGGTGGGGACCTCTCTGCTGAGCCTAGGTAGGGCTGCGACGTGTTGATCTTCCGAGGCCGGGCATTGACTCAGAAAAGTGTGTCCGTCCAAGCATGTTGGTTAACGTGGTGCACCCCTGCAGGGAAGTTATCTATTCGAATATCGTGTCCACGGTAATGGACGTTCAGACTTGTATCCTGATCTATTACAACTAGAACTGGTTACTTGAGACATGTGATGGATATATGGCCCTGGGATTGCTTTCTCGCAGGCAGTCGAGGAAGAATCTCTGGGCATTAATGTTACAACATGCTTGTTAATTATAATCTGCTATTCTTTACTCTTCTACATGATGTATGATGCTTGGAGCTGCCTAAGGATGCTAGTCTTCGATAGGCTAGGCCTTCCCCTCTATTCTGGCCTTCTGCAGTTTAGTCCACAGATACATACCTTCCTTTGATAATGCATACTTAGTATAGATCTGATGCCTGCGAGTACTTTGGATGAGTACTCACGGTTGCTTTGCTACCCCTTTTCCCCCCTTCTTTCTTCTTTCCGGTTGTTGCAACCAGATGGTGGATCCCAGAAGCCAGATGCCACCCCAGTCGACTACTTCTACGTGGAGACCGCCGACGACCAGGATTAGTTAGGAGGTCCCAGGCAGGAAGCCTTGCCTCTTCGATCGTTGTTGCTTTTGTGCTTGCCTTCTTAAAGCAGTCTTGTTTAACTTATGTCTGTACTCAGATATTGTTCCTTTCGCTGACTCTTGTGTATTCGAGCTTCTGTATTCAAGCCCTCGAGGCCCTAGCTTGTAATATGAAGTTTGTATTATTTTAATTTGTGTTTAGAATTGTGTTGTGATATCTTCCCGTGAGTCCCTGATCTTGATCATACACATTTGCGTGTATGATTAGTGTACGGTCAAATCGGGGGCGTCACACCATCCCGCCAACCATGAAATCCCAAGGGAATGAATCGGAGGTGTTGGTCACCGGTTACACGGGCCCATTGCAGGAGCTAGTTCGACGTACCATGGATGATAGAACGAGGCCATGGGGACGTCCGAGGAGCCAAAAGGGTCACTGGCGTCGATGGGTACTGGGAAGCAGGTGCGCAGAATGCGGTCAAGGGCCTCTAGGGTAGGCTGGAAGTGAGTGTGCAACCTGGTTCTCGATCTGTTACTTCTCACACAAATTTAGTGGCGATTTAGGGTACAAACTGAGGATGCACGAATTCAGGAACAAGAAAGGAGAAGAACAAGTAGCCGTTACCGCCGGGTTCGTTGTGTTGGGGAACGTAGCATGCAATTTAAAAAAAATCATACAATCACGCAAGATCTATCTAGGACATGCATATCAACGAGACGGGGAGAGTGTGTCCACGTACCCTCGTAGACCGAAAGAGGAAGCATTATGTTAACGCGGTTGATGTAGTCGAATGTCTTCACGATCCAACCGATCCATGTACCGAACGTACGGCACCTCCGTGTTTAGCACACGTTCAGCTCGATGACATCCCTCGAACTCTTGATCCAGCAGAGGGTCGAGAGAGAGTTCCGTCAGCACGACGGCGTGCCGACGGTGTTAGTGATGTGATCCGTGCAGGGCTTCGCCTAAGCACTACGTGAAAATATGACTGGAGGAGTAAACCGTGGAGGGAGACGCCGCACACGGCTTGGAACAGTTATTGTGTCTCCAAGGGGCGCCCTTCCCACGTATATAATGGAGGGAGAGGGAGGAGGCCGGCCCTAGGGGGCGCGCCATAAGGGGGCAGTCCTACTAGGACTCCTAGTCCTAGTAGGATTCGCCCCTCCCCCTTCTTTTCCTTCTCATGGAGGGGGAAAGGAGACGGAGTAGGAGAAGGAACGGGGGTGGCGCCCCCTTCCCTAATCCAATTCGGCCTCCTCCCTTGTGGGGGGCGCACCAGCCCTTGTGGGCTGGTTAGCCTCCCTCCTATGGCCCATATGGCCCATATCTTTCCCCGGGGGGTTCCGGTAACCCCTCCGGTACTCCGGTATGTACCCGATACACTCCGGAACCCTTCCAGTGTCCGAATACTACCGTCCAATATATCAATCTTTACCTCTCGGCCATTTTGAGACTCCTCGTCATGTCCGTGATCTCATCCGAGACTCTGAACAAACTTCGGTCACCAAAACACATAACTCATAATATAAATCATCATCGAAAGTTAAACGTGCGGACCCTATGGGTTCGAGAACTATGTAGACATGACCGAGACACATCTCCGGTCAATAACCAATAGCGCTCCTGGATTCTCATATTGGTTCCTACATATTCTACGAAGATCTTTATCGGTCAAACCGCATAACAACATACGGCATTCCCCTTGTCATCGGTATGTTACTTGCCCGAGATTCGATCGTCTGTATCCTCATACCTAGTTCAATCTTGTTACCGCCAAGTCTCTTTACTCATTCCCTAATGCATCATCCCGCAACTAACTCATTAGTCACATTGCTTGCAAGGCTTATAGTGATGTGCATTACCGAGAGGGCCCAGAGATACCTCTCCGATACTCGGAGTGACAAATCCTAATCTCGATCTATGCCAACCCAACAAACACCTTCGGAGACACCTGTAGAGCATCTTTATAATCACCCAGTTATGTTGTGACGTTTGATAGCACACAAGGTGTTCCTCCGGTATTTGGCAGTTGTATAATCTCATAGTCAAAGGAATATGTATAAGTCATGAAGAAAGCAATAGCAATAAAACTGAACGATCAACATGCTAAGCTAACGGATGGGTCTTGTCCATCACATCATTCTCCTAATGATGTGATCCCGTTCATCAAATGACAACACATGTCTATGGTAAGGAAACTTAACCATCTTTGATTAATGAGCTAGTCAAGTAGAGGCATACTAGGGACATTCTGTTTTGTCTATGTATTCACACATGTACTAAGTTTCTGATTAATACAATTCTAGCATGAATAATAAACATTTATCATGATATAAGGAAATATAAATAACAACTTTATTATTGTCTCTAGGGCATATTTCCTTCAGCCTCCCACTTGCACTAGAGTCAATAATCTAGTTCACATCGTCATGTGATTTAACACCAATAGTTCACATCTTTATGTGATTAGTACACATCTCCATGTGACTAATACCCAAAGGGTTTACTAGAGTCAATAATCTAGTTCACATCGCTATGTGATTAACACCCAAAGAGTGATCATGTTTTGCTTGTGAGAGAAGTTTAGTCAATGGGTCTGCCACAAACAGAGCCGTATGTATTTTGCAAATTTTCTATGTCTACAATGGTCTGCATGGAGCTACTCTAGCTAGTTGCTCCTACTTTCAATATGTATCCAGATTGAGACTTGGAGTCATCCGGATCAGTGTCAAATCTTGCATCGACGTAACCCTTTACGACGAACTTTTTGTCACCTCCATAACCGAGAAACATGTCCTTATTCCACTAAGGATAATTTTGACCGCTGTCCAGTGATCCACTCTTGGATCACTATTGTACCCTCTTGCCAAACTCATGGTGAGGTACACAATAGGTCTGGTACACAGCATAGCTTACTTTATAGAACCTATGACTGAGGCATTGGGAATGACTTTTCATTCTCTTTCTATTTTCTGCCGTGGTCGGGTTTTGAGTCTTTACTCAACTTCACACCTTACAACTTAGGCAAGAACTCCTTCTTTGACTGATCCATTTTGAACACCTTTAAAATCTTATCAAGGTATGTACTCATCTAAAGTCTTATCTAGTGTCTTGATCTATCTTTATAGATCTTGATGCCCAATACGTAAGTAGCTTCACTGAGGTCTTTCATTAAAAAATTCTTATTCAAGTATTCTTTTATGCTATCCAGAAATTATGTATTATTTCCAATCAACAATATGTCATCCACATATAATATCAGAAATGCTACAGAGCTCCCACTCACTTTCTTGTAAATACAGGCTTCTCCAAAAGTCTGTATAAAACCATATGCTTTGATCACACTATCAAAGCATACATTCCAACTCCGAGATGCTTGCACCAGTCCATAAATGGATCACTGGAGCTTACACACTTTGTTAGCACCATTCGGATTGACAAAACCTTCTGGTTGCATCATATACAACTCTTCTTTAAGAAATCTATTAAGGAATGCAGCTTTGACATCCATTTGGCAAATTTCATAAAATGCGGCAATCGCTAACATGATTCGGACAGATTTTAAGCATAGATACGAGTGATAAACTCTCATCGTAGTCAACACCTTGAACTTGTCGAAAACCTTTTGCGACAATTCGAGCTTTGTAGATAGTAACACTACTACCAGCGTCCGTCTTCCTCTTGAAGATCCATTTAATCTCAATGGCTCGCCGATCATCGGGCAAGTCAATCAAAGTCCATACTTTGTTCTCATACATGGATCCCATCTCAAATTTCATGGCCTCAAGACATTTCACGGTATCTAGGCTCATCATCGCTTCCTCATAGTTCGTAGGTTCGTCATGGTCTAGTAACATGACTTCCAGAAAGGATTATCGTACCACTCTGGTGCGGACCATACTTTGGTTGACCTACGAGGTTCTGTAGTAACTTGATCTGAAGTTTCATGATCATCATTATTAGCTTCCTCACTAATTGGTGTAGGAATCACTGGAACTGATTTCTGTGATGAACTACTTTCCAATTCGGGAGACGGTACAACTACCTCATCAAGTTCTACTTTCCTCCCAGTCACTTCTTTCTAGAGAAACTCCTTCCCTAGAAAGTATCCATTCTTAGAAACAAAGATTTTGCCTTCGGATCTATGATAGAAGGAGTACCCAACAATTTCTTTTGGGTATCCTATGAAGACGCACTTCTCCGATTTGGGTTCGAGCTTATCAGGCTGAAGCTTTTTCACATAAGCATCGCAACCTCAAACTTTAAGAAACGACAGCTTAGGTTTCTTGCCAAACCATAGTTCATACGGTGTCGTCTCAACGGATTTAGATGGTGCCCTATTTAACGTGAATGCAGTTGTCTCTAATGCATAACCCCAAAACGATAGTGGTAAATCAATAAGAGACATCATAGATCACACCATATCTAATAAAGTACGGTTACGACGTTCGGACACACCACTACGCTGTGGTGTTCCAGGTGGCGTGAGTTGTGAAACTATTCCACATTGTTTTAAATGAAGGCCAAACTCGTAACTCAAATATTCGCCTCTGCGATCAGATCGTAGAAACTTTATTTTCTTTGAACTTTTTCAAATGTTTTAGACTTGTGTTTCATTAAGTAGATATACCCATATCTTCTCAAATCATCTGTGAAGGTTAGAAAATAATGATACCCGCCGTGAGCCTCAACACTCATCGGACCGCATACATCGGTATGTATTATTTCGAATTAGCCAGTGGCTCGCTCCATTGTTCTGGAGAACAGAGTCTTAGTCATCTTGCCCATGAGGCATGGTTCGCAAGCACCAAATGACTCATGATCAAGTGATTCCAAAAATCCATCCGCATGGAGTTTCTTCATGCGCTTTACACCAATATGACCTAAACGACAGTGCCACAAGTATGTTGCACTATCATTCTCAACTTTTCATTTTTTGGCATCAATATTATGAATATGTGTATCACTACGATCAAGATTCAACAAACCATTTATATTAAGTGTATGACCATAGAAGGTTTTATTCATGTAAACAGAACAACAATTATTTTTTGACTTAAATGAATAACCATATTGCAATAAACATGATCCAATCATATTCATGCTCAACGAAAATACCAAATAACATTTATTTTAGCTTCAACACTAATCCCGAAGGTAAAAGGAGTGTGCGATGGTGATCTTATCAACCTTGGAATCATTTCCAACACACATCGTCACCTTGCCCTTAACTAGTCTCTGTTCATTTTGTAACTCCTGTTTCAAGTTACTAATCATACACTAGTAGAAAAAGGGCCATTTGTCCCGGTTCATAAGGCCCATTTGTCCCGGTTGGGGAACCGGGACTAAAGGGTCGTTACTAATCCCTAGGCCTTTAGTCCTGGTTCTTATACTAACCGGGACAGATGGGCCTGCACGTGGCCGGTGCTGCGAGACCAGGCAGGAGGCCCTCCCGGTTGGTGGCACCAACCGGGACCAATAGGCATCCACGCGTCAGCTGTTCAGGGGCTAGGGTTTTTGTTTTTTTTCTGAAAGGGGGTTGATTTGGGGGTTTTGTATGGTTAATTAAGGTGTTTCATATATTGGGTTAGGTAGCTAATTAATTAATAGAGAGAAGTATCCTCTCTTATCTCCGTGCTTGGTCGATACTACGTACTATACATAGAGAGGCCCTCGACACGCTAGCTAGTAAGAAAATGAAGGAAACCATTAAGTACAGAAGTTCGTCATGCATACCGAGAGAAGTGATCGACCTCTCCTTCTCCGAGAGATTGGTCGAAATACAAGTTTTCGTATTATCTATCCGACGCTACTGGCTACATACATATACAATATGTAAGATCTCTTACAATCCCCTAGCATTTGAACTCAACTTCCACATGGTATTCTCCGGCTTTATTGATGACGTGGTCAAGAAAGAATCCCGCCAATTCCTCTTGAATTGCTTTCATGCGATCTTGTGGTAGGAGTTCATTCCGCATCTGCCACGTCTAATTTGAAGAAGGGGGTTAATACATATATATGAATGAAACTCAACAGAAATGATGGTGTAATAAAATGAAATTATGAATATTATTTCTTACGCACTTCATATTGTCTTTTAGAGTAGCCCCGCTTATTTTTCAAAGTCGCGTTGTAGATGAACTCGCACACGTAGTATCAACAGTAATCATTCCCTTGTTCCTGCCACAAGCACTTTACGAGAAATAGAGGTCAATCAAACTGATAATGAAGCATTATAAATGGCATTGATGAAAGTAGCTAGAATCAACGGGAGATGCGCGCAACTAGCTAGCTAGTAGTACTTACTTTCGGGTATGTATATCGCAGCTCCTTCGGCAGTCCCGGAGCTTCTGCGGTGAACTGTTTCCAAACCCTGCAAAACAAAGAAAATAATTATTACTTGAGATATCAGGAAATGAACAAAAAGTTGCCGATATGGTGCGATAATGATCGATTGAACTTACTTGTTGAGAATTTTAGTCATGTCCGCATAGGCCTCGGGATCTTTTCGTCTCGAGTCTAAGACGGTTACTAGTCCCCGCTCAAGCTTAATCTCCAGGAGAATATAGTGGAAGCTGCGCACGCATGCATAACTCATCAATTACATTACTATAAGCTCGCTCGAGTAATAAGGGAAACCGAATATGCACACGACGGTAACACTCACTTGAAGTTGTAAGGAAAGAGTATTAAATTTTTTTTTTGATTTATTAACAATGATTTGAGCAAGTTGGCCTCGGCCTCTTCGGCGTTCTTTGTAACCTGAAATTCATCTATGAGATTTGTGTTAATGAACCCAATATCATACATTTATGCTTTTCTGCACTCGACGATATTCAATCTGCATAATATAGTGAGGATAATTATAAATACATGCAATGAAAGAGCTGAGCTATATATAGAGACTTAATGACAGAAGTAGTACTTACAGACAGTAGCAAGTGACCGTTAATTTATCGAGGGCCTTTTGATTGAAGAACTGGAAGAACTCCTCAAATGGAACATGCAACAGATCAATTCCAACGAGGTCGTGCTCCTCTTTAACTCTCAGATACAAAGTATTTTCGTCCCCCCAGACTCTCTGCAGGTTTTCATGTACCAATTATGGAATCTTTGCATCATCGTTGTTAGAGATTTTTCATCTTTAATGAGAGGCTTCCCGTACTCGTATCTGTGTTCGTCCACCTCCAAGAAATCATAATGTACATCATCGGGCAGGTAATCTCCAAGATTGCTATAACCGGGCACCATCCCCGGAGCATTAGCGATGATGTCGCTAGACACATTGAGCAGGGGGCACGATTGGTTTGCTTGTTTGCCGAGCTGGGCAATTTTTTCCCCAGCTGCTCGTTCTTTTAACCTTTGATCACTGACAGTACTTCCCGACCGCTCCGCTTCGAGATATGCCTTTTCAGTAATGCGCTCATAGTTGGTTTTCGGTGGAGACTTTGGTGGTTTCCTCAGGGCTTCGATAGTGCGCTTTGCTTTCACCGGATCTACCTTCTCCTCCGGAGGTGGATGTCTCTTTGCTTTCAACCCTTCAAAGAAGTCCTTCACTTCAGTCTGCACGATCTTCGCGTTTTCCTCCGCGGTCCTCTCGTACGGTAACTTCTCTAGAGGCTTGAGAGGTGGACCGTATCTGTATTGCCTCCTGCCTCTGGCTGTACTGCTAGACACCGCAGCAGACGGAGCGGCTGCAGCTGTCTTCTTTCGTGCTTGCTTACGAGGCGGAGGAGAAGGACTACGACGCGCCGGAGCAGCCGAGGCGGCGGCGGGTCTCTTCCGCCCTTGCTGGCGAGGCGGAGAAGGAGGAGGCTGGTGGCTGCTCGGGCGCGCCGGCGCAGGCGGAGTGCCGCCACGCGCCAGAGAAGGAGGCTGAGTGCCCTGATCGTCACTCGCCGGAGGAGGAGGCGGTGGAGGAAGCGGAGTGCCCTGACTCGCCGGAGGAGGAGGAGGAGGCGGAGGCATCCAGTTCGGAAGGTTGATGAGCTCCTTCCGCCATAGGCATGGAGTCTTCAGACAAGAACCCAACCGAGTCTCCCCTTCACCCGTAGGGTGGTCAAGCTGGAGGTCCTAAAATCCTTCTGTGATTTCATCCACCATCACCCTAGCATATCCTTCTGGAATCGGCCGGCAGTGAAAAGTTGCGCCAGGTTCAGGAGGTGCAATAGAGCCAACAGCCGCCTTGACTTTCAATTCCATCCACTACGTCATAAGGTGGCAATGTTGAGACTCCGTGATAGCATCTACGGGGTAGCTAGCAGGAGCCGTGAAGACAGGCTCCTGAAGCAGCTCCATGGAAGCCACGCTGCTTCTCCGCTGAGATGGCGGGGTTGCTTCGGGTGTAGCTTCGGCAGGTCGTGTGCTGCGAACTGCCTCTCGTTCCTCTAGCGCTTGTACCCTTGCGTGCAGCGCCTGTAGTTGGGTCAACTCCTTTTTCTTCTTCCTCTCCCAGCGTTTGTAATCGCCTGCGTTGGGAAATATATCCAGCCTTCCACGAAAGGGAGCCTGGCGTGCCTCGTGTCCGTCCGGGGTGCTCAGGATTCCCGAGGGCCTCAGTGAGCTCGTCGTTCTCTCTGTCCGGAATGAACGTCCCTTGCTGCGCCTTGTCGATATACTCCTGAAGCTTCTCGATGGGTGTGTTCAGCTGCTCATCGGTCCAAACGCACTTCCCTGTTACAGGGTCCAATTTTCCCCCAACCCCGAAGAACCAAGTCCTGCAACGGTCTGGCCAGCGTCGCGTCTCTGGTTCGATCCCTTTATCAATGAGGTCATTCTCAGCCTTGTCTTACAATGGCCGGGCTTTCAGGTAGCCACCTGACCCCGTGCGATGGTGATGCTTCTTCTTTGCAGCATTTTTCTTGTTTGTCGCTGACATCTTCGCTGCTGTCTCAGATTTCTTTTTGGTGACAAATTCGGACCACTGATCTTTGATCTTCTCAAATCGGCCGATGAATTCAGGAGTCTTGTCTTGGTCGACAAACGATGATTTCAGCTCATTCTTCCACCTCCTGAATAGCTCAGCCATCTTCTTAAGAGCATAAGCCTTGATCATTGGCTTTTTAACTGGATTCTCCGGATCCTCCTCTGGTGGGAAGGTGAAATTTTCCTGCAGCGCGGTCCAAAGATCAGCTTTCTGCCTATCGCTGACATAAGACACCTAAGAGAATTTGTCCTTAGGCTTCAACCATTGCTCGATGCTGATCGGGATCATGTCCCTCACTAGAACCCCGCACTGAGCATTAAATTTTTGCTTGGTCCGGAGGGGTTCAATTGGTTGGCTAGCGCGAACAATTTCGATGATCGTGTACCTTTCATCCGCGTGCAACTTTCTCTTCGGGCCTCGTCTCGTTACCGAAGTGTTGCTCGATCCGGAGGGCTAGAAAAGAACAAAAAGAAGAGAGTTAACATGTGTACATACCAAAAACAATTAATGCATCAATTAGCTATAGTCAGCACATGCTTAATTAATTAATATATATACCTGGCCGGACTCTGTTCGGTCACCGGAGCCTGCTTCTTCATCTTGTCCTTCCCCCTCCATTCGGTCACTGGAGCCGTCATCACGGTGTCCTTCGTCCTCCATTGTTTGATCATCGTCGTAGCCTGCTTCTTCATCCTGTCTTTCCAGACCATCGGTGCATGTGTCGTTGAGAAACAACAAGACGGCATCACTTCCGTGTGCGATTATCTCCGCCAACACCGCTTCTTTTGCTTCGTCTCGGGGGTGCGGATCCATAGTTTCTGCAAATATTTACAACATGGCAATTATTATTCAAACATGATAGATGGATATATTAGTGGCAAATGTTGAACTAGCTAGCTAAGCACAATAAGGAATCATATTAGTGGCATGGCCTCGACGCTTCTCTAGGGTTTGGGGTGGCCTCGGCAAAGCTTCAAGGGTTTGGGGTGGCCTCAACAACGCTTCAAGGGGTTCGGGGTGGCCTCGATGACAACGCTCTTTTAACTTGGTAAATTTGGGTGGCCTCAAGAGAGTATGTCGATCGGGTAGGGGCGCGGCGGGAGGGGGTAGGAGACCGACATCATTTTTTTCTAGGGTTTGGGCGTCCTTGAGAGTTTTAGTCGAGCGAGAGGGCCGGGGTGCTCCCGTGGTATAAGTTATCACGGTCGAGAGGGGGTTATATCGACAACGACCTACCCGATAAAAAATAAGAAAAGGAAGAAGAAGAAAAAAAGAAGAAAAAAAAGAGGAGAAGAAGAAAGGAATAGAGCAGAGAAGAAGAAAAAGAATTTTTTCTATTTTTTCTTCTTCTCCTCTATTCCTTTCTTCCTGTCCTCTTTTTTTCCTTTTTTTCCTCTTCTTATTTATTTCTCCTCATCTTCATCTTTTTCTTTTTGTTCTTCCTAAACTAAACATAAACTAAAATAATCCTAAAACTAAACGAAACTTCTCCTCCTCCCTTTATATTTCTTCGTCTTATTTTTTTTCATCCTAAAACTTTATGAACAAAATTACAACAGAAAAACCAATAAAAATACTATGAACAAAATTACCTGACCAAAAAATCCTATGAACAAAATTACAATAAAAAATCCTATGAACAAAATTACAATAAAAATTCTATGAACAAAAAAACAATAAAAATTCTATGAACGAAATAAAAATTCTTTGCATATGAACATACAAACATTTGCATATTCTACAATATCATCATCATATTCTAGAATAATATCACCAAAAATCCTAACTTTTGCATATGAACAGGGGGCCTGCTTCGTCGTCGGGGCGGGCGGCAGCGTGGGGCGGGCACGCGGCGGCGTTGGGGCGCGGGGAGGAAGGGGGAGAGGAGGGGGAACGGCGTGGTGAGGCTCACACTGCAAGCGAGCGGCGGCGAGGTCGGGGCAGGGGCGACGGCGACGAGTTCGGGGCAGGGTGCGGCGAGGCCGGGGCAGGGGCGACGGCGACGACGGAGACGGAGACGGCGGCGAGGTCGGGGTAGGGGCGGCGAGGCCGGGGCAGGGGCAACAGCGACGAGGTCGGGGCAGGGGCGACGGCGATGAGGTCGGGGCAGGGTGCGGCGAGGCCGGGGCAGGGCGACGTCGACGAGGTCGGGGCAGGGTGCGGCGAGGCCGGGGCAGGGGCGACGGCAACGACGGAGACGGCGGCGAGGTCGCGGCTGGGGGCGGCGAGGCCGGGGCAGAGGCGGCAGCCTGGCGGCGTCGATGTCGTCGGCGTCGTCGGGGCGGCAACTGCGAGATGAGAAGTGAAATTTTCACAAGTCCTGCTTATATACCAAGAGCATTGGTCCCGGTTCGTGGCACCAACCGGGACCAATGCACCCCTTTAGTCCCGGTTGGTGCCACCAACCGTGACCAAAGGTCAGTTTTCGGCAGGCCAAAGGGCGGGAAGCGGCGGCCTTTGGTTCCGGTTGGTGGCACCAACTGGGACTAAAGGGGGGGCATTCGTACCGGTTGGTGCCACGAACCGGTACCAATACACCCCTTTAGTCCCGGTTGGTGCTACCAACCGGGACCAAAGGTCCTGTGCTGTTGCGCCCGCGTCGAAAGTTTAGTCCCACCTCGCTAGTTGAGAGGGGCGCACAGTGGTTTATAAGCACCACTGCCGCACCCCCTCTCGAGCTCCACTCCATTGCAGGCTTACGGGCCTAAATGTCACTACTATGCCTGATGGGCCTACTGAGCCTTCTGCGGGCCTGAATCCTGGCCCATCGATGGGTTTCTAGTCGTATTCAGGCCGTGGCGGCCCAGTAGGTGGCATAATTTTTATTTTTTGACTTTTTTTGTTTTCTTTTTTGCTTTATTTATTTTGTTTTGTTTCTACTTATAACAAAAAACTTATTTATTTTATTTTATTTTATTTTATTTTGTTTCTAATACTTATTTATTTTATTTTATGCTAATTCTTTTTGCTATTAAAGTTTCTAACAAAAAAAGTTCTTTATGAAAATTCTTTTTGCTTTTCATGATTTTGAACAGAAAATACTTCGATAATTTTAGTTACATCAATTTTATATAATTTTAGTTTCAATAATACTAGAGGTTGCTTATAATGTTTTGAACAGAAAATACTTTGTTAATTTTAGTTTCATAAATGTTATTAAAGTTTATTTTATTTTGTTTCTACTTATATATTTTATTAAAGTTTATATTAATTTGTTTCTAATTACTTATTTATTTTATTTGTTATTTTTCGTGCATTTGCTGATTATTTTGAGCTATAAGACCCTAAAATTGAAAAGCATTTCAAATGAACTTTGAAAAGGTTGAAAGTTGGCATGGTATCATCATTTCACCTACATAGCATGTGCAAGAAAGTAGAGAGGCTTACGGCAAAAACTGGATGCACTTCGTGTACAAAACGGACAATCTCTTTCGAAGTATCAAGGTTTCATACGGAAACTCGTCTGTTACAAAGGTATTTCATTTTTTTGAACTTATTTGAACTCCATAGTTTTTCTGTGTTCAAAATGTACCATTCAAAGCGACATCATCAATTTTCAACCCTTTCTGACTTCATTTGTTATTTTTCATGCATTTACTGATTTTTTTTCAGCTATAAGACCCTGAAATTGAAAAGCACTACAAATGAACTCTGAAAAGGTTGAAAGTTGGCATGGTATCATCATTTCACCCACATAGCATGTGCAAGAAAGTAGAGAGGCTTACGGCAAAAACTGGATGAACTTCGTGTACAAAACGGACAATCTCTTTCGAAGTATCAGGGTTTCATACGGAAACTCGTCTGTTACAAAGGGATTTCATTTTTTGAACTTATTTGAACTCCATAGTTTTTCTGTGTTCAAAATGCACCATTCAAAGCCACATCGTCAATTTTCAACCCTTTCTGACTTCATTTGTTATTTTTCATGCATTTACTGATTTTTTTTCAGCTATAAGACCCTGAAATTGAAAAGCACTACAAATGAACTCTGAAAAGTTTCAAAGTTGGCATGGTATCATCATTTCACCCACATAGCATGTGCAAGAAAGTAGAGAGGCTTATGGCAAAAACTGGATGCACTTCGTGTACAAAACGGACAATCTCTTTCGAAGTATCAAGGTTTCATACGGAAACTCGTCTGTTACAAAGGGATTTCATTTTTTGAACTTATTTGAAATTCATAGTTTTTCTGTGTTCAAAATGCATTATTCAAAGCCACATCATCAATTTTCAACCCTTTCTGACTTCATTTGTTATTTTTCATCCATTTACTGTTTTTTCAGCTATAAGACCCTCAAATTGAAAAGCACTACAAATGAACTCTGAAAAGGTTGAAAGTTGGCATGGTATCATCATTTCACCCACATAGCATGTGCAAGAAAGTAGAGAGGCTTACGGCAAAAACTGGATGCACTTCGTGTACAAAACGGTTAATCTCTTTCGAAGTATCAGGGTTTCATACGGAAACTCGTCTGTTACAAAGGGATTTCATATTTTTGAACTTATTTGAACTCCATAGTTTTTCTGTGTTCAAAATGCACCATTCAAAGCCACATCATCAATTTTCAACCCTTTCTGACTTCATTTGTTATTTTTCATGCATTTACTGATTTTTTCAGCTGGATAGAGATAAGTGACCAGATTAATAGTAGTTCATCATCACATTAAAACCAAAGTACATACATAGTTCAAATTGAACAACATATAGCTCTCCAGAGCATCTAGTTAAACCATACATTGAAACTATGTAAAACCTTTCAATGCAACAACAAATGCGATCATAATCACAACTAAGGTAACAATTGATCCAACGGCATAATGATACCAAGCCTCGGTATGAATGGCATATTTTCTAATCTTTCTAATCTTCAACCGCATTGCATCCATCTTGATCTTGTGATCATCGACGACATCCGCAACATGCAACTCCAATATCATCTTCTCCTCCTCAATTTTTTTATTTTTTCCTTCAAGTAATTGTTTTCTTCTTCGACTAAATTTAACCTCTCGACAATAGGGTTGGTTGGAATTTCCGGTTCAACCACCTCCTACATAAAACAATCTATGTCACGTTGGTCGGCATAATTGTCATAAAGAATAAATGAACCAAATAGTTATAAAAAGATAATATATACCACATCCGAATCATAGACAGGACGAGGGCCGACGGGGGCGGATACCAGAACCATCGCACTATATAATAACAAGGAATAATAAAAGTAAGAAAATTAAACAAGTATCCATCTCAAGTAAGAATTTGTTTTCTTTCAGAAAGAAGATAAGAACAATCCAGGCTCAGAGGCTCACCACGGTGGTTCCGGCGACGAGATCGGCGCGGGCGATCGACGGCGGTGAAGACGGGGACGGGACGTGACGGACCGCTAAACCTAGAAAAATCTCGGGGAAAATGGAGCTCGGAGGTCGAGTTTTGAGAGAAGAAATATTAACTAGTGTGGCTCGGACATTTCATCGAACACCTCATGTGCATAGGAGGTGAGCTAGAGCACCCAAATGCCCTCCCCTCGCCGGCCAGCAAAAAATAGAGCACGGTGGAGTGCTCTGCTCGCTGGCGATGGGCTATATATAGGCAAATCATTTGTCCAGGTTCGCGGCTGGAACTGGGACCAATGGTTATGGGCCAGGAGCGAGGCCCATTGGTCCCGGTTCGTTCCTAGAACCGGGACAAATGGGTCCAGACGAACCGGGACCAAAGCCCGCGAGGCCCCGGCCGGCCACCTGGGCTCACGAACCGGGACGAATGCACCCGTTGGTCCCGGTTCGTATAAGAACCGGGACTAATGGGCTGGCCAGGCCCGAACGAAAGCCCCTTTTTCTACTAGTGATAGCAACTGAACCAGTTTCAAATACCCAGGGGCTACTATGAACACTAGTAAAGTACACATCAATAACATGTATATCATATATACTTTTGTTCACTTTGCCATGCTTCTTATCCGCCAAGTATTTGGGGTAGTTCTGCTTCCAGTGACCATTCCTTTTGCAGTAGAAGCACTCAATTTCAAGCTTAGGTCTAGCTTTTGGTTTCTTCACGGGAGTGGCAACTTGCTTGTCATTATTTCTTGAAGTTCCCTTTATTTTCCTTTGCCCCTTTTCTTGAAACTAGTGGTCCTGCTAACCATCAACACTTGATGCTCTTTCCTGATTTCTACCTTCGCCGATTTTAGCATCGCGAAGAGCTCGGGAATTTTTTTCGTCATCCCTTGCATATTATAGTTCATCACAAAGTTCCAGTAAATTGGTGATAGTGACTAGAGAATTCTGTCAATCACTATCTTATCTGGAAGATTAACTTCCACTTAATTCAAGCGATTGTAGTACTCAGACATTCTGAGCACATGCTCACTGGTTGAGCTATTCTCCTCCATCTTGTAGGCAAAATACTTGTCAGAGGTGTCATACCTCTCGACACGGGCATGAGTCTGCAATACCAATTTCAACTCTTGGAACATCTCATATGATCCGTGGCGTTCAAAACATTTTTGAAGTCCCGGTTCTAAGCCGTAAAGCATGGCGCACTAAACTATCAAGTAGTGGACATCCCTCTAGTCATAACGTCTGCATCTGCTCCTGCAATAGGTCCGTCACCTAGAGGTGCATCAAGGACATAATTCTTCTATGCAGCAATAAGGATAAACCTCAGATCACTGACCCAGCCCGCATCATTGCTACTATCATATTTCAACTTATTTTTTCTCTAGGAACATATCAAAAATAAATGGGGAGCGACATCATAAGCTATTGATCTACAACATAGATATGCAAATACTATCAGGACTAAGTTCATGATAAATTAAAGTTCAATTAATCATATTACTTAAGAACTCCCACTTAGATAGACATCCCTCTAGTCATCTAAATGATCACGTGATCCATATCAACTAAACCATGTCCGATCATCACGTGAGATGGAGTAATTTTCAGTGGTGAACATCACTATGTTGATCATATCTACTATATGATTCACGTTCGACCTTTCGGTCTCAGTGTTCTGATGCCACATCTGCATATGCTATGCTCATCAAGTTTAACTCGAGTATTCTGCATGTGCAAAACTGGCTTGCACCCGTTGTATGTGAACGTAGAGCTTATCACACCCGATCATCACGTGGTGCCTTGGCACAACAAACTGTAGCAACGGTGCATACTCAAGGAGAACACTTATACCTTGAAATTTAGTGAGGGATCATCTTATCATGCTACCGCCGTACTAAGCAAAATAAGATGCATAAAGGATAAACATCACATCCAATCAAAATATGTGACATGATATGGCCATCATCATCTTGTGCCTTTGATCTCCATCTCCAAAGCACCTTCATGATCTCCATCGTCACCGGCTTGACACCTTGATCTCCATCATAGCGTCGTTGTTGTCTCACCAACTGTTGCTTCCACGACTATCGCTACCGCTTAGTGATAAAGTAAAGCAATTACATGGCGATTGCATTTCATACAATAAAGCGACAACCATAAGGCTCCTGCGAGTTGCCGATAACATTTACAAAACATGATCATCTCATACAACAATTTACATCTCATCACGTCTTGACCATTGTCGGTGTCAAAACCGGCGGATCTCGGGTAGGGGGTCCCGAACTGTGCGTCTAAGGCGGATGGTAACAGGAGGCGGGGGACACAATGTATACCCAGGTTCGGGCCCTCTCGATGGACGTAATACCCTACTTCCTGCTTGATTGATCTTGATGATATGAGTATTACAAGAGTTGATCTACCACGAGATCGTAGAGGCTAAACCCTTGAAGCTAGCCTATGGTTATGATTGTTCTTGTCCTACGGACTAAACCCTCTGGTTTATATAGACACTGGAGGGGGCTAGGGTTACACAGAGTCGGTTACAAGGGAGGAGATCTACATATCCGAATTTCCAAGCTTGCCTTCCACGCAAAGGAGAGTCCCATCCGGACACGGGACGAAGTCTTCAATCTTGTATCTTCATAGTCCAATAGTCCGACCAAAGTATATAGTCCGGCTGTCCGAGGACCCCCTAATCCAGGATTCCCTCAGTAGCCCTTGAACCAGGCTTCAATGACGATGAGTCCAGCGTGCAGATTGTCTTCGGCATTGCAAGGCGGGTTCTTCCTCCGAATACTCCATAGAAGATTTTGAACACAAGGATCGTGTCCGGCTCTGCAAAACAAATTCCACATACCACCGTAGAGAGTATAATATTTCCACAAATCTAATCTGCTGACAACGTGACATCACGCCGTGGTCCGGTCGTTATTCGAGCCATTTTTCTCAACCAGCTACTGCACATATTGCGAGGCGGTTTTCTTGGCACGTCTTGTCGAAGCAGAGATCGTGTCCCCTTATCACAGGATTCTCATCAATACGTGTGTGGGTAACCCAACCGCGCCATTAATCACGGCGCTTGGGGAATAAGCGAGTTTACCAGGCAGGTGAGGAGGCGCACAGTTTCCTCCGCCCTTATAAAGGGACAAGGACTTCTCTTTTTCACCCACGCCTTCTTCTTCCCTGCCCATCCATTCTCGCGCACTCGAGCTCCAGCGCCCAAGTTCGCATGTTCTTCGAAAAACCACTCCAAACATGTCCGCAGCGGGAGGCAAGTGGATGGTCTCCTCCGTTACGGAGGGGGACATTACGAAGCTCCGGGAAGCCGGATACCTAGCTGCAGATATCGCGCACCGGCTCCCAGACGCGGGGCAGATCGTCCCTACTCCAGAACCTCATGAGAGGGTCGTATTCCTTACCCACTTCGTCCACGGACTGGGATTTCCCCTCCACCCATTCGTCCGCGGGCTCATGTTTTACTATGAGCTAGATTTCCATGATCTGGCCCCCAATTTCATCCTCAACATCTCGGCGTTTATCGTCGTGTGCGAGGCCTTCCTTCGCATCAAGCCCCATTTCGGCCTATGGCTGAAGACCTTCAATGTGAAACCAAAGATGGTGGTCGGACAGCAGGCGGAGTGCGGAGGCGCCATGGTGGGCAGAATGCCCAACGTCACCTGGCTCGAAGGCTCCTATGTGGAGACCGTGAAGGGGTGGCAATCGGGGTGGTTCTACATGACCGAGCCGCGCGACACCAACTGGGTGGTGGCCCCCGAATTCCGATCCGGCATCCCCATGCGGCTCACCTCCTGGAAAGAGAAGGGCCTGTCCTGGGGTTCGTCGGTGGAGCTGACCGGACTTCAAAAATGTGTCAAGAATATGATAAGCAAGAAAATCAAGCTTGTCAACGTGGTCCATGTCATGCTCTTCCGCCGAATCCTCCCGTGTCAAAGACGGGCATTCAATATGTGGGAGTTTGACCCGGCCGAGCACCAGATGCTGCGAGAGCTTTTCGACATGACGCACAAGGACGTTTGGAAGGTGCTGTTCAAGGGCGCCGAGGTACCTCCTCCCCTTACCGAGGATAGCGGACTCAGCGCAAAGCGCCCTGCCAATCCAGTAAGTCTTTTATATCTCATAAGATGTTTCTTTCCCACGTATAATCATGCATGGGATCTAAGCCTCCACGCCATTTAACAGGACTGGGTAGCGACAACGGAGCAGATCGATTGTCCAGCCCCCCTGCCCGAAGATCCAGCAGATGCTCTCCTAACGGAGATGCTGGTTCTAGCGCCTTATGAGGCGCCAGAGAAGAAGGCCAAGAAGAAGGCCACGGGGACCAGGAAAGGTCTTCGGCGCAAGGTTATATCGGACTCATCGCCCGAAAACACCGAGGCGCACTCCTCCCACGAAGACGAGGAGGAGGAAGAGGAAAGTTCTCCCCCCCCCCCCCAGCCGGGGGGCCAGGAAAAGGAAGGCCGCCCCATCAGGGGAGGCCGAAGGGTCCAAGAAGGGAAGGACCCTCCTTCCGGACTACTCGACGACGGCCGCTTTCAGCGACGAGGAGTGGTTACCTAGGGACAAGCCCCTGGCGAAGTCATGCGTATCCGGATACCATAATAGTTTTTCATACGTTTTATTTTATTGCTTCTTATCACGCAGAACATGATTATGCAGTCCATCCCGAGCCCATATCGACGTATCTTCTTCGGATGATTCTTTGGGCCCATCGGATATGAATAGCGATTCACTCCCGACCGCCTCCTCCCCCCGCCCTACGGACGACACCGAGGTGTTGTCTCAAAGGGCACTAAACCAAGGGGAGACAGTTCCGGAGGCGCCCCAAGGCGACATTCCAGGCGCTGGGCGCACGGGGGGCAAGACTCCCCTGGGCCCTAACGCCGGCGGCAGCAAGTCTAGCCCCCAGCCGAATACTGCGCCGGAACCTCCAGTGGTTCCGGATTCTGTCAGGCAACCCCTCGCTAAGGGGGGCAAGCCGTCTGTGCCGATGGCCTCTGTCCATCCAGAGGCATCGGACAACTTGCTGGAAGCGCTTCGCGGCGCTTCCATTGACGAAGAGCACAGCACTGTTATGAGTGCGGTGGTCAAGAAGGTTCAGTCCGCCAAGAGCGGACTGACTGAAGCCTGTGCCATCCTCCTAACAGGCTTTGAGGTAAGTAATCAAATTATAAGAAAATGTTACAGCATAGACAGTAGCCCCTGATGCTCTGTTTGGCGTTCGCAAAGAAAGGCCGAATAGAGGATCAGATAATAATCGCAGGAGTCTAATGAGAATGTGTCTATGTGAATAAGCAGGCTTCACTGCTGGCCGCTGCCGCTTGTACTGCGGAGGTCGCCGCACTGAAGCGGGACCTTGAGCGGTCCAAGGAAGAGCTCGGCCTTACCAAGAGGCAGCTCGAAGAGAACAAAGGTAAGTGATACCCCGTCTGTATATTGATAAAGAAAAATGTGGTTGTTGAATAATAGGATCGTAATGAATTTTGCTAGGGGCCACGACCGAAGTGGCGGCCCTGAAGAAGGCGCTGTCCGAGGCCGAAGACAAAGCGGCCAAGGAGCGCATCGAGCAAGAGAAGCAAGAGGCCCGAGTCGGCGAGGTGCAGGAAGAGCTCCAGGATTTTGTCAAGAAGTATGAGTCCTTGGAGCGTGACTCGAAGACGCAAGGGTCCGAGCTTGTGAAGGCCCTCGAGAACGCACAAAATGCCAAGGGCGAAGCCCAAAAGGCCCTCTAGGAAATTGAGGCGGTTAAGAAGATAGCGGCGGGTAAGGCATTCATTATGCAAAGCAAGCATGTGAAGAAAACTTTCCTTTTACTTACCCAAGTTCGGAGCTCTCCAGGAGCGTTCGCAGATCTACCCCGCAGTGTGTCGGATGCCGCGGAGTTCTAACGGGCCGAGAAGGGGAGCTCGACAGAGAAGTTTTTCTGGTCTCAGTATACTGGGACCGAACATCCGATGCCCTTGAGCGACCAGTTGAAGCAACTGGTCGAGCTTCACAAGGCGGCCGAACAGGCCATGAAGGGTCTTATAATCCGGATGTGGCGTGGCGAGCCCCTGCCTGGTAGCTACTTCGGTCTGGTAAGGCGCTTGTGAATGCCTGCCCATGGTTTGAAGTCATAAAGCGGTCTGTCTGCATTGAGGGTGCGCGCAGGGCCTTTGCCCGGGCGAAAGTGCACTGGGCAAAGTTGGACGCCGAAAAGCTGGTGAAGGAAGGGCCGCCGGAGGGCAAGGAGCATCGCCACCCCGAAAAGTATTATGACAGTGTCCTGAAGGGTGCTCGTCTTGTAGCAGAGGAATGTGCTAAGGATATAATATTTGAATGAATGTACTCATGTGATCCTGTAATATGAAACGAGTTCATCTGCGCTATGCAACGCTTGTTAATTTAAAATATTACCTTCTGTGCGGCCATTTATAAAATCTGAGAGTTGGCCAGTCCTCGGCTTCTGCCCCCATGTAACTAGTATTGAGGTGTTCGGGATAAACCTGATCACTCTTTATCCCAATTTTGGGTCCTTCGAAGGAGGTGTTCAGCACAACAAACCAGGCAATCGGACTATAAAGCTTTATCACTCTCACTTAGCCATAGAAGTCTACAATTTTAAATTTTGGCGAAGCCCCTAGTATTCGGAAGGTCGAACTTGGGGCGCTATATACGCCTAAATCGGACAAGGTCGACTCCTCGCCCGAAGCGGAAGAAATCTTTAAGGATTTGAAACCTTTCGAACAGCGACCAGCTCTCGCCTCATCATGACAGTCAGTTTTCGGCTTTCTTTACTGAGGTGTTCGTCCGGAAGAACCGGGACACAATCGCAGTAGTTCTCCTAGCACTACCTTAGCCGATATAGCGAAACATAAGGTACCAAAACATGGGAGCCGGGCAAACCCAACTATTGACCCAAGACATGATTCGGAGGTGATGCATATAATGCTATAAGTTCGGGGTGCCGCACTGTCGAAAGTGTTCGGACTTTTCACGCCGTGTGATGGGGTACACTGAAGCCCCTGGCGCACTGGTCGTACCAGAATGTACGGGTGCAATTTGTCGTAAATAAGCAGACAAGGGAAAAAAGGAAATGCAATAATAGGCTAGCGCTATGCATTGTTATTTAAATAATACGTCAAAGCATACGGATACAAGTAGTGCAATAAGCAAAAAATAGGACTATTTGACATGTCCTATCCAAGGGCAAGCTGCGTATGGGTATGTAAAACAGGTATATCGATTGTTATCAGAGACCACCTGGGGATTCCCTTGTACGTCAGAGCATCTTGCTTCCTTGGTATTTCCTTCCCGTAATGGGTCCAATGTTCAGGCTGTCGGAAAGAGCTTCCAGAGAGTAGGGTCCTGAAAAAGAGAAAATGATAAAGATGTACGGCCCTGAGGCGGTTGAGCCGCATTGTGGGTCGTGCCTCCACCTGTGCCCATGGTATATTGAGTGCGTAATTATGCACGCGCGGCACAAATTTCGCCGCTTGACTGGGACTAGGACGGAGGCCGAATTGCTAGGCGAGCTCGGAACGTGCCTGGCGATCCTGTTGCAGGGTACTCCGGATTCGCTTGAAGGTTTCCGGTGGCTTCTTCGCCGAATTGGCGGTTGTCCTCAGAAGGCTGCTTTGTACTTCCGCCGCGAGGGCCGCAATGTGCTCCTCTGTGCGGAGCGAGCGTTCTGTGTTTCCATTAACTGTTATAACCCCGCGAGGTCCTGGCATTTTGAGCTTGAGGCATGCATAATGTAGTACCGCATTGAATCTAGCAAATGCGGTTCGTCCGAGCAGTGCGTGATAGCCACTACGGAAGGGGACGATATCGAAGATTAATTCCTCGCTTCGGAAGTTGTCCAGAGATCCGAAGACCACTTCCAGTGTGATTGAGCCCGTGCAACAGGCCCCTACACCTGGTATGACACCTTTAAAGGTGGTTTTTGTGGGTTTGATCCTCGAGGGGTCTATACCCATTTTGCGCACTGTATCCTGATAGAGCAGGTTCAGGCTGCTGCCGCCATCCATAAGGACTCGAGTGAGGTGAAATCCGTCAATGATGGGATCAAGGACCAATGCGGCAGAACCGCCATGACGGATACTAGTGGGATGGTCCCTGCGATCGAAAGTGATCGGGCAAGAGGACCATGGGTTGAACTTTGGGGTGACTGGCTCCATCGCATAGACGTCCTTAGTGCACGCTGTTGGAAATATGCCCTAGAGGCAATAATAAATGGTTATTATTATATTTCTTTGTTCATGGTAATTGTCTATTGTTCATGCTATAATTGTATT
Organism: Aegilops tauschii subsp. strangulata; assembly: GCF_002575655.3. Taxonomy (NCBI): domain Eukaryota; kingdom Viridiplantae; phylum Streptophyta; class Magnoliopsida; order Poales; family Poaceae; genus Aegilops; species Aegilops tauschii. The sequence continues at coordinate 29,356,975 of NC_053040.3, read as the reverse complement.
GTCCGGAAATCGTAATACATGTGTGAATACATAGACCACAACGTGTCCCTAGTAAGCCTCTAGTTGACTAGCTCGTTGATCAAACGATAGTCATGGTTTCCTGACTATGGACATTGGATGTCGTTGATAACGGGATCACATCATTAGGAGAATGATGTGATAGACAAGACCCAATCCTAAGCATAGCATAAAAGATCGTGTAGTTTCGTTTGCTAGAGCTTTTCCAATGTCAAGTATCTTTTCCTTAGACCATGAGATCGTGCAATTCCCGGATACCGTAAGAGTGCTTTGGGTGTGCCAAACGTCACAACGTAACTGGGTGACTATAAAGTTGCACTACGGGTATCTCCGAAAGTGTCTGTTGGGTTGGCACGGATCGAGACTGGGATTTGTCACTCCGTATGACGGAGAGGTATCTCTGGGCCCACTCGGTAATGCATCATCATAATGAGCTCAATGTGACTAAGGCGTTAGTCACGGGATCATGCATTGCGGTACGAGTAAAGAGACTTGCCGGTAACGAGATTGAACAAGGTATTGGGATACCGGCGATCGAATCTCGGGCAAGTAACATATCGATTGACAAAGGGAATTGTATACGGGATTGATTGAATCCTCGACGTCGTGGTTCATCCGATGAGATCATCGTGGAACATGTGGGAACCAAGATGGGTATCCAGATCCCGCTGTTGGTTATTGACCGGAGAGGCGTCTCGGTCATGTCTGCATGTCTCCCGAACCCGTAGGGTCTACACACTTAAGGTTCGGTGACGCTAGGGTTGTAGAGATATGTGTATGCGGAAACCCGAAAGTTGTTCGGAGTCCCGGATGAGATCCCGGACGTCACGAGGAGTTCCGGAATGGTCCGGAGGTGAAGAATTATATATAGGAAGTCAAGTTTCGGCCACCGGGAAAGTTTCGGGGGTTACCGGTATTGTACCGGGACCACCGGAAGGGTCCCGGGGGTCCACCGGGTGGGGCCACCTATCCCGGAGGGCCCCGTGGGCTGAAGTGGGAAGGGAACCAGCCCCTAGTGGGCTGGGCGCCCCCCCATGGGCCTTCCCCCATGCGCCTAGGGTTGGGAACCCTAGGGTGGGGGGGCTTCCCACTTGCCTTGGGGGGCAAGGGAACCCCCCTGGCCGCCGCCCCCCACCCTAGATGGGTTTGGCCGGCGCCCCCCCCTCCCAAGGGGGCCTATATAAAGGGGGGGAGGGAGGGCAGCGAGATTACAGCCTTGGGCGCCTCCCTCCTCCCCTGCAACACCTCTCTCTCTCTCTCGTATAAGCTCGGCGAAGCCCTGCCGGCATCCCGCTACATCCACCACCACGCCGTCGTGCTGCTGGATCTCCATCAACCTCTCCTTCCCCTTGCTGGATCAAGAAGGAGGAGACGTCGCTGCACCGTACGTGTGTTGAACGCGGAGGTGCCGTCCGTTCGGCACTCGGTCATCGGTGATTTGGATCACGGCAAGTACGACTCCGTCATCCACGTTCATTGGAACGCTTCCGCTCGCGATCTACAAGGGTATGTAGATGCACTCATTTCCCCTCGTTGCTAGTATACTCCATAGATGCATCTTGGTGAGCGTAGGAAAATTTTAAAATTATGCTACGATTCCCAACACACGCTTCCTTCTCGCTTGGGAATATGGGTTGCGTATATCATGTTCACCGTTTTCACTTGTGGAGGAAACTTCTTCTGTCCTCTTGTGTTCGGCGGCCGGGGCTCCTCCTCGTCGTCGCTATGCAGCCCCTTTTCCTTGTTTTCGGCATTCACCTTGCCGGACTGCTTGAACACCCAGCATTCTCTGTTGGTGTGATTGGCTGGCTTATCGGGGGTGCCGTGAATTTGACACGAGCGATCGAGTATGCAGTCCAAACTTGACGGCGGCCCGGTCAGACCGACGGATGAGGACCTACTTGACCATGGCACCGTTCATGCGCTTCCAGCAGCCACATATGATGGCGGCTGGGGCGGCGGGGACGGCGGATGCTACTAGCAGTTATGGCTCGATGGTAGTACCTGGAAGCAGGGCGCGGTGAAGATGGGACACGTGGAAAACAGGGTGCACGCACGCTATGGCAGCTTCGGCTTTGTACGCCACGTCGTTGACCTTCGGGATGATGTCATAGGGCCCATAGTAGCGGAAAAGTAGCTTGTAGTTGGCACGATTGGCAATGGAGGTTTGGATGTATGGCTGGTGCCTGAGGAAGACTTGCTCACCGAAGGAGAAGGTGCAATCAGAGCGCTTCTTGTCAGCTTGGTGCTTCATGCACAGCCGGGCACATTGCAAATGTTGTTGGAGGAGGTCCTGCATGGTCGCTCGCTTGTCGAGCCATGATTGCAGCGCCAGCGAGCCATGATTGCAGCACCGGAACTGTGCACGCCGAAGTAGTTGCGATTCTCCTATGGCTAGAGGCTCTAGCCCGTACATGGCCTTGATTGGAGACATTCAGATCGCCGAGTGGCTTGAAAAATTGTACCAAAATTGTGCGAGAGGGATCCAGTGGCTCCAGCACCGCTGGCAAGTGAGTGAATCACTGTAAGTGAAATTTTGCAATGTGATATTGAATGGCAATGAATTTGATTTGAAATTATGATGTTCGATTATGACTGAATTGTGTGCATTAGAATTAAAACATTTGATATATTTGCGGCGTAAAACCATGAATAAACATAAAGTACAGGTTAAGACAACGTTGGAAAACTTTTTCTTCCCTAACCCTTGGCGGCTAGGGCAAACTCTCCCCTTTAGGCTTTGCCGGCAAACCCATGTATTCGTCTCCCCTCTGCCTACCGCTCGGGCGGTCAATGGTGGGAGGGGAATCCCGATGCCTCCACTCTAGTTAGTAGTTTACGTTAGTGTTTCTAGTCCTTGCAGGTGCGGCCCTCGGGTGAATGGCGGTGCTTTTTCTTCGAGTTTGTCTTCTAGGCTTCCATCGTCCTCGAATTCGTTCATCTGGACGTAGTCGATGGAGCTCCTGTATAGATTCCTGCCGTCTCCATGGAGCGGTCAAGTTAGGGTTTCTCGTTGTGTAGCGAGATTTGGTTTCAAGTGCTTTAGATCTATTCAAGGACTCAATGGCGACAGATTGTGGCTCCAGGGCACTAGTCCTTAGGGGCACGTGCAGGAAGGCTTCCTGAGTGTCATCAACAAGTTCAAGCCGGCTCCGATAAGAGAGCGGCCACATAAGGGCGTTGTTCTGGCAGCAGTAGTGGTCATTCAATGTTGCTTTGTACTTGCGGTAAACTTTCATAATGGATATAGATCATTTTCGCAAGAGAAAAAAAGACAGCCAGCAAAAAAATAGGGCTGCGAAATAGGGGTTGATGCTGGAGTTTGAGACTTTTTTGTGGCTATATTTGGGGGCAGCCCAGGAAATTTGCTTAGGGTGGCTGTTTTAGGCCATGTTTGTTTGGGCTTTTGCTTCTGATTTTGCAGTTTTTTCACTTTGACAAAAAAGCCACAAAAGCTCCTAAATAGGAGCTTTTTGCTTCAGCTTTTGGCTTATGAATCAAACTTGTTATATGATGGTATACGCCAAAAGCCGAAGCAAAAAAACACCTATTTAGAAGCTTTTGTGGCTTTTTTGCCAAAGTGAAAAAGCTGTAAAGGAGAAGCAAAAGCCCAAAGAATCAGGGCCTTAGTGTCTACTGCTGGAGATGCTCTTACCTTCGTGCTCCAGGACACCCCTGATTTCACGGCAAGATGCTTGAGTAGCATAATCCCTCAAAGTCGAGCACGACGGGCGGAGTCACGGTGTAGCAACCCTCTCAGAAACCAAGGTGCTTCTGGGATTTCCCGGATCATTCAGCTTCTGTAAATAAAGAAGAAATCAACGATTCATTTCATCACTAGTCAGAAGAAAAACTGCCTGTCCCAGTAGCAGCATTGTTAATGAATAAGCAAATTAATTCAACCCATAGAAGCATCCTGGGAGCAATGCCATCTCTTTGGAATACAAATTCGATAACACATAAGAGAACAAAACGTCATAGGACACTGGCAAACCATGCTGGGGGAAAATGCACAACACAGAAAATAGTATGCGCAGAAAATTCAGCGGACAGGGCCGGTTCTAGCTGATGCGCTAACCAAAGCAAAGTTAACTTCCCTTCGCGGCAGTTCGGATATTGCCTGCGGAAATCAGGCGGCAGCTCACAGCTTACAAGACTAATTGTTTCAAGTTATGGTTGACCAGGACATGTTAATTCCCCTGTGAAGCGCATCATAAGCCCCATGCACAGCATACAGAATGGAAGGAGAACCTACAGCAATTAATCCACATCTGCATCGCAGCCAACGTAAACCTGACCCTCCGATACCTGCAGAGCAACCAATGCCATCAGTCGGACTGATTTGTAATATCCAGTCATGGAAAAGCTGTTAAAGTTATCTCACATTTTTGCAAGATTCAAATAGTAAACACCATTAGCTATCTCACAATGCAGCATGCTTCGGAATTATGGAAATTGTGCCAAAACGGTACAAAGGGAAAACACCAATAATGTGAAATGTATTCCCTACAAAATAAATAATGTGAAATGGCACACCGATATCAATTATTTACATTGAGGGAACAGAAAATAAATTGTCCTCAAACTTGAAAGACCCTTGATCACAGGGGGCAAGAAAGCAATCTAGCAACTAGCAGAAGTAAAAGACAGATATATAGTTACCTGCCCAATCAACTCATTATGATAGTACTGGGCAACTCATATTATGTATTGTGCAAAAGTTTGGCTCCATCGCGCCCAGCACCAATATCCGCATCTACAACAATAAGAAGGCAATGAACCAATGAGATTCTAAGGAACAGTCAAATAGATGTGAGGGCGCATTAGGTATTTAGATGAAAACACATCTCTAATTTGAGTAAAACAATTTAGGTTTGATGCAACACTAAGAATAGATAAACTGAACCATATGTCATATCTACTAACTATACAGCACAAAGAATAGCCCAATAACAGTATATACTCCTTTCAATTCATAATTAATATCTCTATCCCACAAAAGCATGTGTGGACTTAATTTTCATTACAATTCCAAAATTTGACATTTCAAACATACTAACTGAAAGTATGAAATAAAGTTTATATAGATCTGTCTCCAAGCAAGATATCTACTACGAGATACACAGATTTAGTACTCACAAACAACATAACAAATTAAAATTGCCCTTGCACTTATTATACATAGTATTTGCCAATCGACCTCCAATATATTATTTCTGCAAATCTTGTTGTTCGTTATTTTATTCTATTATAACCAGATAAGATGCTTGCTACCACCTGTGACTCAAACCACATAAACTCAACAATAATAATCCAATAATATAAAATAACTTGGTATTGTTTCACCTGCAGTATAGACCCCTTCAAATGGAAGACAGCAAAACCAGCATTTAACTCTAAAAAGTTTCTTGGAGTGCAATGATTTGAGCTGGAGCGTGAGGACACCAACGAATGCCCACAGTAACACCACATTATTGTCCTCAGCGAACCCTGCGACAATTGGGCGCTCTCTCTCGTCGTCTGGATTCAGGGAAAGCAGCTTGTCCAATTCAATACTTCTTTCCAGCACCCATGAAGCCGCACCATCGCAATCGCTGTTCCACTTCCACAATTGGGCGCTAAAGCCTGGCACAACGAAGAAACCAAGCCGACCACCCTCCATCCGCACAACCGAGAAGTCGTAATGGGCCAGGTCACGGACGTCTAATGGAAGATGTATCACATTCAGGCTCTGGCTATCCAGATCAAACGCAAGGATGGCAGGACCATGAGCGAGCGACCAGTAACAGGAACCCTCGATGAGCACACAAGGATAGTTCATACAAATGGAGGTGGAACGATAGCTCATAGGAGCATTGGGCGGAAGCGGTGTGGAGACGAGGTCACCCCATTCGCCGGTCGCCGACGAGTAAACGGAGGCAACCGCTCGTGTAGGCTCTACCTCGCTGTTACCTACGAAAAGACAACCTGGAAGTGGCCGGCAGCAGCACGAAGCACCGCCCCGCCGACCGAGTCGTCCTCGTCAAACCTTGGGGGACGTCAAGGCGGTGCTGGTCGCCGGTGATGGGGTCCCACACAAGAAGCTGGTACTTACTACGGAGGAAGAGCACGAGGCCATGGCGGCATCCGGGGGGGTCCCCGGCGCGGATCGGGAAGGCGAAGCGGGCCTGCGGGACGCGGTTGGGGGCCTCCAGGATAGGTTGGAAGTGGGTGGAGTCAATATCTTCGACGAAGCAGCCGAGGAGGGGAGGGTTGCGGCGGCGGTGGTGCCGCGGAAGCGGCGGCAGAAGCGGGGGTCGGAGGCGAGGCGGCGCCAGCGCCTGCAGACGGCGGAGGCGCGGGGGAAGGAGGAGGGCAGCGGGGGGAGGCGGAGGAGGATCTCGGAGAGGAGGTCGTCGTCGTCCAGCGGCGCCGGCGAGAGGGGGCGACGGCGGGGGCTGCTCATCTTGGATCTCATCTCGACCGCTCACCTCACACGATGCGTTTTTTTTAGGTACCACACGATGCGGGCTGAGAGAGTGGAGTAAGGTACAATGTAGAGGGCCGGGCCGGGGCGGGATGGGAAATCAGTCCAAAATCATGTTGGGGAGTCCAAATAGCTTCGAAACATTGTCTAAATAAAAAGCTAAAACCAGAGTCTTCATTGTTTCAGTCCACTTCTTTTGATTTGTACACCCTCTGTTCCCTTTTATAAGACTTTAGACAACTCAGGCAGTGTCCAAAACAGTTCAATATCAACTATCTAAAACATCTTATCTTGTAAAAGAGAAAAGAGAACGGAGGGAGTAGTATATTTGATAAACATAGAAATAAAAAACTATGACTGAAATGCCATGTCGGTTCGAATGCGAGTGTATGACATTTATTTAGTCCATATTCACGGAATGACATAGTAAAGATGAAACTTGCATTTATTGATGATAGTATATATTAGTGCATAACAGTACTAATTAACACATCCACCAGGTCCTCCATAGCTGAACTTGTCAGCCCTGAATTCACTAACTCGATAACATGCCGCATCGGTTACCCTAGAATGAAGGTTAGGCATTGGAAGATAACCATGCCCATCATTATTGACATATTGCACATTTTGAAATGAAGCAGAGTCTCCTTCCGGCCAGCGCCCATTGCCCATGGGAGGGCTGGGGGTCCTCACAAGAGAGCTAGTGTAGCCGCCCCAAGTTACATAATTTGCATGATCCGACAAGCTTTCGAAAAGACTCCGTGGCCAAAACCCCACCGGAGCAAACTTTTCACCAACATGGGCAAAGTGTAACGACCAATCTCCATTCTTTTTACTCTGTAAAATGGAAATAGTTGAAATGCACTTGTTATATGGAAACTCTCACTCAAATCATTCTAAAATATATCAGAACAACCTGATATCCAGTAAATACATTAGTAGAAAACAGGGCATTGGTTCGGCCCTCGTAATACCATTAATCCCGGTTCGCTCACGAACCGGGACCAAAGGAGGCAACTATCCCGGTTTGTGAGCCCAGGGGGCCGGCCGGGCCACATGGGCCATTGGTCCCGGTTCGTCTGGACCTTTTGGTCCCGGTTCCATGCACGAACCGAGACCAATGCGCCTCGCCCCTGGCCCATGACCATTAGTCCCGGTTTGTGCCACAAACCGGGACTAAAGGGTTGGTCCTCGTTGCGTCAGAGTTTAGTCCCACCTCGCCAACCGAAGGGCGCTCACACCGGTTTATAAGTCCGTCCCTCTCTGTCTTGTTGAGCTCCTCTTAAAGTGAAAATAGATGCCCTTATACAGGGAATTTGACATAAATTCCGAGTAAATTTCATTGAAATTCATAGAAATTTATTATGAATTTAGGTTGAATTCTCTCTATAGGCGCATCTATGCTCATTTTTTTATGTTGGGGTTGGCGATCTTTACAGACTTTTTGTGTGTTGAATATGCACCATTCAAAATCAGTCTCTGCCTTGAATGGTTCATTTTGAACACACAAAAAGTCTGGAGTTCAAATAAGTTCAAGAAAATGAAATCCCTTCAGATGAGTTTTCGTCCGAAACCCTGATACTTCGAAAGAGATTGTCCATTTTGTTCACGAAGTGTATCCAGCTTTTGCCGTAACCCTCTCAACTTTTTAGCACATGCTATGTGGTTGAAATGATGATATCATGCCAAATTTCAACCTTTTCAGAGATCATTTGTACGGCTTTTCAATTTCAGGGTCATTTTGCTCAAAACAATCCATCACTGCATGAAAAATAACAAATGAAGTCAGAAAGGGTTGAAAATTGATTATGTGGCTTTGAATGGTGCATTTTGAACACACAAAAAGTCTGGAGTTCAAATAAGTTCAAGAAAATGAAATCCCTTTGTAACAGATGAGTTTTCCTCCGAAACCCTGATACTTCGAAAGATATAGTCCATTTTGTTCATGAAGTGCATCCAGCTTTTGCCGGGACCCTCTCAACTTTTTAGCACATGCTATGTGGGTGAAATGATGATACCATGCCAACTTTCAACCTTTTCAGAGTTCATTTGTAGGGTTTTTCAATTTCGGTTTCATTTGAAATGCTTTTCAATTTTAGGGTCTTATAGCTCAAAATAATTAGTAAATGCATGAAAAATAACAAATGAAGTCAGAAAGGATTGAAAAATGATGATGTGGCTTTGAATGATGCATTTTGAACACACAAAAAGTCAGGAGTTTAAATAAGTTTTAAAAAATGAAATCCCTTTGTAATAGACGAGTTTTCGTATGAAATCCTGATACTTTGAAAGAGATTGTCCGTTTTGTACACGAAGTGCATCCAGTTTTTGCCGTAACCCTCTCAACTTTCTTGCACATGCTATGTGGATGAAATGATGATACCATGCCAACTTTCAACCTTTTCAGAGTTCATTTGAAATGCTTTTCAATTTTAGGGTCTTATAGCTCAAAATAACCAGTAAATGCATGAAAAATGGTGCATGAAAAATAACAAATAAAATAAATAAGTAATTAGAAATAAAATAATATAAAATTTATTAAAATATATAAGTAGAAACAAAATAAAATAAACTTTAATAAAATTTATGAAACTAAAATTAACAAAGTATTTTCTGTTCAAAACATTATAAGAAACCTCTAGTATTATTGAAACTAAAATTATATAAAATTGATGCAACTAAAATTATCGAAGTATTTTCTGTTCAAAATCATTAAAAGCAAAAAAGAATTTTCAGAAAGAACTTTTTTGTTAGAAACTTTAATAGCAAAAAGAATTATCATAAAGTAAAATAAATAAGTAATTAGAAACAAAATAAAATAAAATAAATAAGTTTTTTGTTGTAAGTAGAAACAAAACAAAATAAATAAAGCAAAAAAGAAAACAAAAAATAGGCAAAAAATAAAAAATATGCCACCTACTGGGCCACCACAGCCTGAATACGACTAGAAACCCATCGATGGGCAGGATTCAGGCCCGCAGAAGGCCCAGTAAGCCCATCAGGCATAGCAGTGACAATTAGGCCCGTAAGCCTGCAATGGAGAGGAGCTCGAGAGGGGTGCGGCAGTGGGGCTTATAAACCACTGCGCGCCCCTCTCAACTAGCGAGGTGGGACTAAACTTTCGATGCGGGCGCAGCACAAGGCCTTTGGTCCCGGTTGGTGGCACCAACCGAGACTAAAGGTGTGCATTGGTACCGGTTCGTGGCACTAACAGGTACCAATGCCCCCCCTTTAGTCCCGGTTGGTGCCACCAACCGGGACCAAAGGCCGCCGCTTCCAGCTCTTTGGGCTGCTGAAAAGAGGCCTTTGGTCCCGGTTGGTGGCACCAACCGGGACTAAAGGTCGCATTCGTCCCGGTTGCTGTCACGAACCGGGACCAATGCTTTGTCTATATAACTAGCACTTGTGAAAATTATCATTCAGTTCGCGTCTTCCCCGCCCCGACGACGCCGCCAGGGTGCCCCTCTGCGCCTTGTCGTCGCCGTCGTCGCCCCTGCCTCTGACGCCGTCCCGCGCCGCCCAGACGCCGTCGCCGCCCCGCGCCCCCCTGCCTCGTCCTCGCCCGTCGCCGCGCCCCTCACCTCCGCCCCCTGCCTCCTCGTCGCCCGTCGCCGCGCCCCTCACCGTCGCCGTCGCCGCCCCCTGCCTCCTCGTCGCCCGTGGCCGCGCCCCTCACCGTCGCCCCCGTGCCCTGCCTCCTCGTCGATCTCCGCCCCCTTAGTGAGCTCATATGAATTTTCCTAATTTAGATGTGTAGTTAGTTTAGATGTGTAGTTAATTGAGTTGTTGTAATTTGTTCATAAATGAATATGCAAAAGTTAGAATTTTTTCTGTTCATAGATTTTTTTGTGATATTATTGTTGGATATGCAAATGTTTGTGTGTTCATATATATGCAAAGAATATGTCAATTTTTTCATAGAATTTTTATAATTTTTTTCTGTTGTAATTTTGTTCATAGAATTTTTATGATTTTTTTCTGTTGTAATTTTGTTCATAGAATAAGAAGAGAAAGTGTTTAATAGAATTAGTTAGAAAAATAATAGAACTAGTTAAACTAGTTTATTTTTAGTAAGTACTACTTTATTCTATTTATAGTAAGTGCTTAGTAGTTGAACTAGTTGATTTAATAAAACTAGTTTATTTTACTATAGAAGTAGTTTATTTTTAGCAAGAAAATTAATAGAACTAGTTTATTTTTTTAGTTAAAGCAATTATTCCTGCATCGACGTCGACGATGCCAATCCCGCATCCTCGTCGTCGACTCGGCGGAGGAGGCCGGCTTGATCAGAGGGGCCATGTCCGGGACTGGGCTCCGCCGGGCTGGTTTTGGGAGGTGCTACCTTCCGGGGGGCGTAGGTTGGTGAGGAGCCAGCCCGTCATTGACCCGATCCTTGTTTGGTGGCGGTCGCGTGGGCCACTGATGGTGCCGAGGCTTCCGGACACCGCGGAGGTGGTACGTCACCGTGTCAGCAAGGAGGACGAGCACGTCCATCGCTACATGGTTGCGTTGGAGTGCAGGTTCGACAATACTTGGCAGGTTCTTCAGGGATCTCACTGGAGCTATGATCCTGTGATGGTTCCTTCTCTTTGGGTATCCACCGCCCGCGTCGATAACCGTCGGGCGCTATGGTTCTAGCTGTACTAGCGATGCTATATGTATGATAGTATTCGAGGTGTATTAGTGATAATATTCAACGATATATGGACGCATGGAGATGATGTAGTTTTGCTTATAATTGAATGCATCCTAATTTGAATACTACTTTATTTTGTGATTTGATTTTGCTTATTGAATGCTCAAATTGGAAAACTACTCCTACTTTTAATGCTAAAATTGGAGAGCACTATGCAAGGCGTATACATATGATTAGTTGATAGCTTATAGGGTTTTTGTTTTCGCAGAAATCTAGGAGCCCCCCTCCATCATCCCCGCCGTCGTCCCCGTCACCGACCCCCTCCGACCTCGAGGTGAGACCAGCCACGAACCGGTTTTAGAAAGATAATTAAACGATATTTCGGGTTGACTTTAAGTCTATTGAGTCTCCACCATATATGAGAGGACGAAGAATCCCGACTGTTGTCGTGGGGGTAGCTCCTCCTTCGTTCCCGTGTGCCACGACGACCGAGGTTTGTGCGACAGGCCTCACCTTGACGAAGATCGGCGCTTCAGTATTAAGCTGGAGGAGACCTTCGATGTTGAAACGGTACCCAACGACGACAAGTGTTAGTTTTTCGTAATTAAGCACGACTTCAACTATTTCAACGTGTACTTTTCATCTTTTACAATTCGACTAGCTTATCCCATGCCATGCAAGATGCTACGTCTTGGAGAGGATGGGTTTTGAAGACCATGAAAGTATGGAAACAAAGAAAATTCACCTAAGGACCCATCATGATATAGATTTTGAAGTAAATCGGTATAATTCTGAGAGCGTGACCCATTCTGGTTGCAAAAATTGGGAAGCATTTTGCAAGATGTATGGTTTTGATGAGGGTATGCTTGTCACCATGGATCTTGGTGATCCTGACATCGAGCAAGACAATATGGACATTTGGGTCATTGTTGATACGCCTCCAATTCTACCGCTATGTGAGTTTCTCAAACATAGTTATTAGCTAATTTATATTGTTCATTTCAAAATAGTTGACAGCTTATTTTCATTGACAGCTTATTTTGATTGTTCAAACAATGTGCGGAACATGGTAGACAGAACCTACTACACCGATGGCTCTGAGTTAACTTATAAGGAGAAAACTCATCTGGTCGGATTTTGTACTAATCTTGAGAATTACAATATCTATTGTAAAACTCCTCCACATTATGGTCAATACGTGCCACTAGTGCACGTGTTGAACTACGGTAACTACTATGGAGATACCCTGTTAAGATTTCTTACTATTACGACATCCGTGCATCTTTTGCATACTTCTAAAATTAGTACATCATTGCTAACTATGAAGTTATTACTATGTTTTTCAACAGATAATCCCAGATGATTGTGTGCCTCATTTGATGTATCGGAATGGTAGCCTTGATGTTTTGAACATACAACCAGGTCATCCTACGAATCTCAACTGTCCATACCGGATTTCTAAAAGAAGTGGAGACATGAAAACCAAAGAATGAAAATAATGTATGGACAGTCGCAAGGAGGTTCTTGGAAGCAAAAGAAAGCGAAGCGCGAAAATTGGAGACAGGATGATCTCCATTCTCCATAATGGAGAGTCGGGGTCTATATTGTTTTATGCTATTTTACATTAAAGAGTGTATTAAGGTCCTACCTAATACTGATGATCATGTGCTAAGAACAATTAAGTAGGGTTGGTTCGATGACTATGAGGATGATGATCGTATGACTTGTTATTAATAATGAGTAGAAGTTGTATGATGATGCTTAGTAGGACTTGTTATTATGATGATGCATGATGCGGGCATGAAGAGTTATTATATATCAGTTATTATATATCTCTGTTAGCTAGCTTACACGCCCTAAATTACCCCCTAAACCCTCCCCCCTTTCAAAAAAAACAAAAACCCCAGCCACTGAAATGCTGACGCGTGGATGCCTTTTGGTCCCGGTTGGAGTCACCAACCGGGACCAAAGGCCCTCCTGCCTGGGCTGGCCGCAGCGGCCACGTGGAGGCCCATCTGTCCTGATTCGTGTAAGAACCGGGACTAAAGGACTAGGGCATTAGTAACGACCCTTTAGTCCCGGTTCAACAACCGGGACAAAAGGCCCTTACCAACCGGGACAGATGACCCTTTTTCTACTAGTGATACAATGAACCAGAGAAATAAAATTCTCATTTTCCAGGTAACACATAAGCCAAACAATCCAACGGTATGAATAGTCACAAAAATTGGAGACATAGTAAGAAAGTTGACATCACACCTTGAATATCTTGATAGATATCTTAGTTTTCCCCTCAAGAGTGCCTCCTGGAGTGATGGGAGGATTTTTAACTGGTACAAATCCATCGCATTTCAAATCAAAACATCCCTTCGTCTTGTTTCCATTAGCCTAACCATCCCCATGAAAACTAGTGGTTATACAAAGCATGCATAGGTAAATATATCAAATCTAAACCCGCACAACCCTTTTTTGTGTGTCGTGAACAGTAAATAATCACGATATCCTGGTATTCTTTTAACTACAAGATGCTACATTTGGAGGAAAAATGACTGAGTTGTTTCGATTGATATCAGGGGCCACACCATCAAAATTATCTTCTTTTGGTTAACAGGATGTCAAACCAACAAGATATCATTTGACCTTATTTTTTTCATGTTAGCACTAACATAGGAATGTGCACTTACTATTCTGAACAGGAAAAACTAAACTGAAGCAATAAGTTAAACTTAGTAACCAAAAATGGGGTAGGTTGATTATACCGTCCATCCTATCAAGAAATGTGTTTTGTTGTCACCATAGTAAGAAGGTTGAATCTACAGAAAAATAGCAAAAATACTTCAGATTTATAAAGCAGTATGGACATATCAAATATACTGTAGTTTTATATCAATAAGGAAAATCTGGCTTACGTTCCATCCAACTTGTACAACATTAACATCATTAGGCTTCTCCTTTTGGTAATTCTCTACCCAGATTTCAGCAGATACTATTTGTCCCGCCTTGACAGCCAGACACTCATAAACATCTAATGTTGCCATGGCACCGTACAATGTCATTGTAGAATTTGGTGGTGTTTGGTAAGCTGCAATCTACAATGAAATCAACATAATTAGTAGTTCCTTTTTTATTTTTGGAGGATTGAATGAAAGAGGGACATTCTTTATAGGTTATCTCCCACGATGCATTAGATAAAGCTATAACGGGACAAATGCAAGTAGCATGTATAAACTAATAGTGGTAAGTTGAGAAAGTTTTAACCAAAAATTATGGAGCAATGGAAATTTAAATGAATATTTAAAATGGCAAAAGGTTGACAAGGAAATGAAACCATTTTATTTTTCGTATGTGTAGTCTCGGTATGTTGGGAAACCTGATCGGTCCAATACATGTGACTACACCCTCAACTCCCAAGGTTTCACACTTCAAATCATAGCATAGAACTTTGTATAGGCAAAGAATAATATATTTTTAATTATTTGCACTATAAGTGAAAACTGTATGATTGGATACAAAATAAAAAACATTATTCTACAATGTCATCCTCTATCGATCCAAAATGTTTCCCTTTAAATCCTAAAACTATAAAAAAAGTCTAATGTGCGCGTCCCTGACATTGTTGCCACTAACAAAGCAGCCTCACGCCAGAGTCCACTAAATTAAATCCTATTGTAGACCAAACCTCTTTGTTGATGGACATGATACAAAACAAGGAAAGGAAGATGAAATCACATTTGCGGATCAAAGGGAGTGGCTTGAATTCGAACGATGGACCGTTATTCAGAAAATTACATGCCAGGAGTATGGGTGAAATATCTGATATGAATATGGGCTTTTGATAAATTGATTTTGCAAGTCCTAATAAAGTATCGATAAAAAAACTCAATTGGGCTCTTATTTAATAAAACCAAGAAAATTTGAAGTAGAAGATAATATTAACATGGTAGATAAAATATACAAATATGTTGTCTACAAACATGAACTTACATGTTCGACGATTTCGCCCGCTTGTAGTTCATCCTCAATCGGTATTATTCTCTCACTGGACGATGCCCCCTTTTCTAATTGCTTGTGCCTTCTTAGGTATGGGTTGTGACACCATGCCGTAGATACTTTATCTAAGCATAAGGTAAATAGTACCAAGAAAATGTAGACATGTTTCATCATCTTTGGGGGGAGGGAGATGTGAATATTTGCACTATCCTTCAAGAAGTATGCAATGGGAAGTATGCAATGGGAAGTATGCAAATAGAATATATAGGTGTAAGTGGTCGCAAAAGAAACAAATATGTATGGCATTTATTGTGCTCCTTCTGGAAAATTAATTAAATTATATATGATACATTTGCATAGATTCATTAATGAGAATAGATTGATATCTTGTGCATATGCATACATACAATTCATAGACCCAGAAGCGTCATTAATGTTTGGTGATATAGAAAAGATATCATAGTCTTATACATTCAGATATGGCTTATTAATCACTGAAAATATTTAATCATGGTGTATATACAAATTTATTTATATTATTTACATTTGATCAAGTTAAATCCCACGCCCAACTACCTACCTAATATTCGCAACAGCAATGCATGTAACACCTTGAAAATAATGGTGTTTTTTTACCAACATATATTTATGGAGTGGGATACAAATCCCTCTCAACTTAATTCCATCAATTAGATTACACTATTTCATAGATAGGGTATTAAATAGGGACAAATGCATTTTTGCCCCTAGTTGGAACCTACCCACGGGGTTTGCCCTTACTTTTCGACTCTGCTCAGTTTTGCCCTCAGATTTGCCCCCGAGGTGACCCGAATGCCCTTTGACCAATACTTTGAAAATTCATAACAAATTCATGTGAACTCGAAAAAATGCAAATAAGGTATCAAAATGTTCAGACAAATATTACCTTTATGTGCATATCATTTGCATTAAGTACAAAAGTATTGTTTAAACTACCCGAGGTTATTAATGTTATTAACATTATTAAAAATAAAAAGGTATTAAAATACTTTTTTCCATGAATAAAATTTACATGCAAATATAGGTGATGTTTTCCGAACATCCTGGCATCTTTTTTGCATTTTGTTGAGTTCATATCAACTTGTTATGAATGTTCAAACGACTTTGACCATTATTTTGAAACTTCATCAAAAGTTGATATGAACTCAGAAAAATTGAAATAAGATGTCAGGATGATCAGAAAGGTCACCTACATTTGCATGTAATTTTTATTCCTGAAAAAGTATTATTTATACCTTTTTATTTTTAATAATGTTAATAACATTAAGAACCTTAGGTAGTTTAAGCGATACTTTTGTCGTGAATGCAAATGACATACAGATAAAGGTAATGTTTATCTGAACATTTTGATATCGTATTTGCATTTTTCTGAGTTCATATCAATTTGTTATGAATTTTCAAAGTATTGGTCAAACGGTCAGAGGGCATTCGAGCGACCTCGGAGGACAATCTAAGGGCAAAACCGAGCAGAGTAAAAAAAGTAAGGGCAAAACCCGTGGGTAGGTTCCAAGTAGGGGCAAAAATGCATTTGTCCCTATTAAATAACAACAATGCTATTGAAAAACTACATAAATAGTCCAATGTGTGATTCTCATATGCATATTCATTGGATCAAATTGAACATAAGGCTAGTACCGAGGATCAAACTAAAATGCATGTACCGCATCCTGCTTTACATGAAGCATGCTTTTTATTGCTAGAATTGCTTCCCATAATATTACTAAAAAACAAAAAGGAGGATGACCCCGTCATCTGCATTAGGGCGATGCATGCAACCATTTTATTAACTATTCATCAAGACCTTACAAAGTAATACATCAATAAGTCTGAAGTTAGCATCTTGGCGGCATCTGTCGCTACTCTTATCCACATGATGAAGGGTGCATATTTTCGGGTCACGTACCCATACCTCACACTAAAACCCAACATCTAAAGCCGAATTGTTGGGTCTGGGTCATACACCGGTCCGGCGCACTCACAGGGGCTCCCCATGCGCACGCTGCAGAGACTGTCGCCACCGTCTTCCACTGATCCATCTTCAGAGCAGGCACTGATGCATCCACCATGCCAAGCATGTCGTTGATGCTACCATGGTGCCAGACAACGCCACCTTCCACACGCGTCCATCATCATGCATCCATCGCGGAAACTTTGCAGCACCACGCCACCAACACTCCACATCTCGATGCGTCAGTGGAACCGCCGCTCAACCGCAGGAGCCATCCACTAGTCCCTCAAGCCTATGCACACCTCCAAGAATGATGCCCCAAAGGGGGGAATGACACAAGAGTGCCGCATCCGATCAACTGATCT
The DNA here is from genome assembly GCF_002575655.3 of Aegilops tauschii subsp. strangulata. Taxonomy (NCBI): domain Eukaryota; kingdom Viridiplantae; phylum Streptophyta; class Magnoliopsida; order Poales; family Poaceae; genus Aegilops; species Aegilops tauschii. Next base: position 29,339,513 of record NC_053040.3, on the reverse strand, counting down.
AGGGTTTCTCCCGGAGGTAGCGGATAGAGCCATAGAGGTCTGAAGCTTATCCTCGGCGATGCCTTCAAGAAGGGAATGACACAGAAGAGTGCCGCCATCGTCGGACTTGAAAACTAGTAGATGGTTGAACCTTGCGGTCTAGCACATGAGAACCAATCCAAGACAACGACTCACGAGACATTACAATTTCCACACAAAAATCGCAATAAATATGTTTCATGAAGGTACCTCAAACAACTTAGGAATTTTGAACAAACTTCCCTCGATATTGATGGAATATCCCCCTCCAACCTAACCGGAGGGTGAGGTGGTCCACTAGGCCTTTTGCTTTCTCAAGGATGATGGACAGGGCGTCATAGCCAGATCAAAGAGGATGAGAGAGAGAGAGAGAGAATATCCCTGCCTAACACCCTTAAGCGATCTAAACTTCTAATGTAGTGGCCAACTTCTCCATTGATATTGATGTAAGTGTTGCAACTAGAAATCATTTGCGTTACCCATAGATCCATATATCATTGAAGCCCCCCCCCCGGTCATTTGCATAACCTAGTGAAGGAAGGACCTTTCAAGAAGATTGTGCACTTTCAGAGGAATACACCCTTCAGGTGCTTGATTAACCTCGTGGGTTTCTTCATGCAGCACATGCACCCCATCGTGGATATACCAGGGCCGGATGAAGGCCTACTGGTTAGGATGAAATATCCTATCTGCAACCGGGGCTAAATGAGTGACGCACACTTCCACAAACATGTGTTGGATCACATTGATGATGGTGATAGGCCTAAATTGCATAACATTCGTAGCCCATACTACCTTGGAGATCAGGCTCACGACACTGAAGTTAAGGCAGGAAATATTTAGGGCCCTGGCATATAAATCATGGAACATATTCAAAATAAAGCGCTTGATGGCCTCCTGAAAGGTTGAGAAGAACGAGATTAGGAGGCCATCGGTCCCCATAGACAAATTCGCCCCCGTTGAATCTACAACAGATAGCAAAAGTTCTTGATCTTTGTCGAGCAATGGACATTTCAAAGATGCCATAACTTTGTATCATTGGCTTAAATTCCACCCAATTTGTACACCATTACCATAATCAGGCTCGTTCTTTTGGTAATTCTCAAGCCAGATTTCAACAGGTACTGTTTGTCCTGTCTTGACCGCCAAACTGTCGTAAACATCTAAATTGTCCATGACACCGTACAATGTTTGTTGTAGAATCCGGTATTGTTTGGTAAGCTGCAATCTGCAAAGAAATCAACATAATTGGTAGTTCCTTAGTTTTTGGAGGATTTGAGTGAACATGGACATTTTTTATAGGTTGTCTTCAATGGTGCATTACATAAAGATATACCAGGACAAAAGCAAGTAGAAAGTATAGACTAATAGTGGTAATAAATTTGCACAAGTTTTAATAAAAAAATTATGGAGCAACGGAAATTAAAATGAATATTTTAAAATGGCAAAAGTTTCATATGGAAATTAATTCATTTTATCTGTTGTATGTGTAGTCTCATTATGTTGGGAAACATGATCAGGCAAATACATGTGACTACACCCTCAAGTCCCAAGATTTCACACTTCAAAGCATGGCATAGAACTTTTGTATAGCCAAAATATAATATATTTTTAATTATTTGAACCTTATAGACCATGAAATTACACTACTAAAAATATCATGCTAAGAGTGTGTGTGTGGGGGGGGGAGGGGGGGTGAAATGTTTGATATGAATATGGGCTTTTGTTGAATCAATTTTGCAAGTCCTAATAAGGTATCCATAAGAAAAATCAGTTGGGCTCTTATTTAAGATAAACAAGAAAAGTTGAAGTAGAATTTTTTTAACATGGTAGATATAATGTACAAATACGCCATCGAGAAGCATGAACTTTCAACATTTCACACTCCTGTAGCTCAACCTCGTTTGATAATATGCTCTCAATGGGCGATGCCCCCTTTTCTAATTACATGCTCCTTCTTAGTTAGACTACTGTTAATTGTGCGATGACCAATCCTGTATGGTGTAGGTCTATATTTTTCCTTTCCTTGGTTTTGCATTTCTGCAAATGTTATTTGACACATGATGCATCATTGTATTTCCTTGGGTATTTTCATAGAGCCACCTGCACATATACCATTTTGAACAAAAAGTTGTTGTGACTTCAATTTTCACACCGATGAAGATGGAAGTAGAGGGTGCGAATAAACTTGTATCCTTCTTAACTTTCCAAATTAAAAGGCCCTGAATCTTGTCAAGGACAAGAAAGAGATAAGTCCAAGTTACAACCTCAGACTACTGCCAAAGTCCAATATACAACCTTGAACTATGAAACCGTCTATTTACAACCTCCAACTTTCAAAACCGGAGAAGAATCAACTCTGGACTAGATTGAGAATGGTTAACAGCCCAGTCAGCCGCCACATCACCCCATGACAACACAGTAAGAGACATTTTTGTTCAAAATTTGGCCAAAAACTGGAGGTTCCCATAAATTATTTAAAAAATTCTCAAAACACCACCCTCATTCAATATGGGAAGGTTTTAACAAGTTTTGCCAAACATAAGAAAACATGAATGAAAATTCAAATTTAGAGCCATTTTGGGTCAAAATTTGGTAAAAAAAGGTTTTGCAGTAAATTTTGAAAACATTCTAAATATCCATACTACCCTTATATTCAATATTTTTAACAATTTTTGCAAACAGAGAAAATTTAGAAGAAAATTCAAATCCATAGCCATTTTGGGTCAAATTTTTGCCAGAAAATGTAAGTTCCAAAAAAAACAAATTATTGAAAATCCACACTGACCTTATGTTAAATCTGTGAAAGTTTCAAAAAAAAAATTTGCCAAAATAAAAAATAGAATGGAAAATGAAATTCAGGGTTAAGTGGGCCAGGGAGTGACGTGGCGGCTGACTGGGTTGTTGTCCAATCAAAACCAATTTCAAACCGGTCCAACGCTGTTTCTTGTACGGTTTTGGAAGTGGGAGGTTGTAAAATAGACGGTTTTGTAGTTTATGGATGTATATTAGATTTTTTTTAAATCTAGTGTATATTAGACTTTGATGGTAGTCTGGGGTTGTAATACCGAAAAAGCCAAACAGAGCTCGAGTTCCATGGAGGCCTTAATTTGAAAACATCAAAATTTAAACTTTTCAGTTTCAAAAGATTCCGAATATAAATACCCGTATACCTAGATACATAATGTACATGTCTAAAAAATTTCAGGCCGAAATACTTTAAAATGAGAGCTACACAAAAAGACAAATCAGGGCCTTTTTAGCGTATGTACTGTTCATCCTCAATGTCCATGATTTGTTTTTTTTACGGCTCGCAATTTAAGGTATTTCATCCACAAATTTTACACGCATATACATCACATCCTCCATGGAGCTCGCCCTCCGAAATGCCTTACTCGTTGTAATACGGACTTCTTTCCACAAGAAACTGCCTGCCTGGAGTACAAACACGACCTTGTCCAGTCTCCTCAAGTGCTTGCTTTCTACTCCATGTCTGATCAGACTCTCAGACCTGACGCTCACCCATCTCATTTAATGAACAGCAGCAGTTTCTTGGTCCAAATAAATGATGCACATCTGCATTTTGATGAGGTGACTGGGACTGATTGCCCACCTCTCGCATCCTGCTTAAGCACTGCAAATGGAGGCATCATTTTTAATGCGGTCTTGGTAGCACGATGGTGACAAAAGGCAAGGTGGGTGGCCAGTCGCGCGCTGGAACTTCCTTGAGAATTCTGATTTAGGCAGGCAAGTCTCTATTGTGCTTTCTTTTCTGAATCTAAGTTGATGCGTTCTTTTGAGCGCGGAGGATTGGATTGGAATGGGATCCAGTTCATTTCAGATTGGAACAGGATAAATTCCACATCACCATCCCCACGATTCAACTTGGTTGAAATGGATCGAAAATTGGCCAAAAACTTGAATATATGTATCATGGAAGATTAAAAGAAACTTGAAATCGATGAGCATACATTTTTTTTTGTATCAACATACATATTTTTGTAAGCTCATGTATATGAACCAGAAGATGAACATGCGCTTATGATGTTCATATCTACTAAGATGTTCATAGCTTATTAGATTATCACATACTACAAGGGAGCACATCTTTTGCGTCAGTAATTCTTATTTACAATTTCTGACATTCTCACGGTGTACGCACAAGCTCACGCTGTTCCCTCCAAAAACTTTCGCTCCAGCAGCAGCATCGATCGCAGTTCAACGTTGGATCTCATCGGCGTTGCTGCCTGCGGCCGGCTGGCCTGACCGCCACGGCAAACGTAGCGGCACGGCGCCAAACGACGCCGACCTGCCTACCGCGACGCGGGCCATCTCCAACGCTTCGCACGATTTCAGCGCTCTACTGATCTTCGCTAGGCCCATCTCCCCCTCGCGCGCACTGTTCGACGCCAGCGGCCGTAGGGAGACGTCCGGCCACGGCAGCCTCGGGAGCGCCACCATGGACGCGGCGCGCCTCACAGCCATCTCCGTGGACAGGACGCCGTCGCCCCCGGTCTCCTCGGCGCCTGCACCAGCGGCCGCGGCTAGGTTCGCCGCGGGCTCGCTCGCGTCGTTACCGGGGGCGGCGGTCTGGTGAGCGCCAGCGGCGACCTTGACAGGAGCGCGGCAGAGCGGGCAGTTGACATGGGCGCGGAGCCAGGTGTCGATGCAGCCGCGGTGGAACGCGTGGGCGCACCGCGGCAGCAGGCGCAGCGTCTCCCCGCCGCGGAACTCCGCGAGGCACACCGCGCAGCCGTCGCCGCCGAGCCCCAGGGCGCGGCACTTGTCGGGGTCGTACACTAGCGCGGTGATGGCCGCGATGGCGCGCTCGTCGAGCCCCACGGTGCGTATGTACCACACGTGGTGCACCCCGTCGTCGGAGTCGCTGTCCGCCGGCACCGGGACCGCCATGTCGGCCGGAAGCCCCGCTTGGGCGACCTGGTGGTGCAGCGGCGCGGCGTTGGCGGCCTGGCGCCGGCGCCGGCGCACGACGTGGCAGACGAGCAGGACGAGGAGGAGGAGCACGGACACGGCGAGGACGGACGCCGACAGGGCGATGAGCGGGGTGGGGAGGCGAGAGGAGGGCCGGAGGTGCACGGTGGCGGTGCGCGAGGGCGGCGGCGGCCGGCAGAGGCCGTAGTGGGCGCACGGCTCCGAGCAGTGGGCGGCGCAGGCCATGGGGTCGGCAGGGAACGGGAGGACGCCGTCGGTCTGGTCGCGCACCGGCTCCGGCTTCATCGTCTCCGGCCTGGGCCTGGGCTTGGGAGGCTTCGGCTTCGGCTTCGGCCGCGGCATGGGATGGTCCTCAGGCGGCGGCGGCATGGGCAGCCGGCGGGAGGGCGTGGGCTGCTGGAGGCCGCAGAGCAGGTGAGCGGTGGTGGGTGCGACTCCGGTTGCGTTTTTAATGCGTGTGAACTGCGGACCGCGGTGTGTGGTTGAAGCTGCAGCCGGAGACTTGAGCGCGCGCGACAAGTAGCAAGTCCTGTGGTCCCCGGAGCTTGTTGTGGAAGGGTGACCGGCCGGTAAAAAGCAGGCGCGGTGTTACATCTCGATTGATTTTCTCGAGATTCGTTGGTCACAAGAAAAACAACATTTCGAGTAGTATCTTCTTCCCCTTTCGTAGTACGGGATCGATGGCCTGTAGTAAAGGCTGATTTCAACACACGGATGAGGCTGATAAGAAAAACACGTGTTCTTCATGATTACCCCCGAGAGACTGAGCCGGCACATTATGTTGAGACTGATAAAGTCGTCATATATGTTTTTGTAGTCAATGGGGACGTCTTTTCTCATTCTCACTGAACACACATCGCCGAAAGACGTATAATAAATTCAGAAAAATGCGAGCATCAAACGTCAAGTCTAGAATTTGAACCCTTATTGGCTGGAGATACCACTGCGCTCCTAATCATCCAAGTAGTGACCAACGTGGCCATGGTGTTCACCGGTTTTCTGTCGTGCAGGACAAGTTTGGAAAATGGTCGACGAAGTGGTCGGCCGGCGTAGCGAGTGATCGGTCACCTACGGAACCGTCACATGGATTGAACTGCGTGGCGGAGCAGTAGTGCTTGCGGACGCATATCACGACTGTTGCACCAACAGTTACAACATCGCGTCGCCCCGTTGGCCGCCGCAACTTCATGCATCGCTGGTTCCAGCGTCTCCGGCGACGGTTGCAGCATCGTTGTCGTCCCGCTGCCGCTAAAAGCGGCGACGTCGTACCTTCACGCACCACTGGTTCCTACATTTCCGGCAAAGGTTGCAACAATGTATAGTCCCGTCGCAGCATTCAAAGCTGCCCACATCGCCTGCTTCAGCATCTTCGAGCACTGGTTGCAGCATCACGCCACCCCGACGCAGCTTTCGCACCATCGTCGTAGCATCGCTTTCACCGGTCCTAGCACCGGCATGTGTTGGTTGCAACATCGACTTTGCACCGGTCACATATCCACCAGGAGACTCACCGAAACTTGATGACGCTGACGCTGCTCCCCTTGTGATTACTCTTGGCGGCTCGTAGCCTCGCTGTCGCTTGCGCACAACACCCCACGATGGTGAGAGGTGACGGGGGTGCTCCGTGATAGGAAAGAAGACAAAGGGAATGGGTGGTCGAGTGTCGTGGGAGAACGTGGATCGCCAAATCACCCCCAAATGTCTGAAAAAGGCGTCTTGAATTTTTTGACACATCCATGCTGACCACCAAAATGGCCCAAACCGGTCCCAATGTCCGAAATTCACAAACTTGAACCAAATGAAGGGAGGTTTGCAGGCGTCAAGACCTCCACTACATTGGACTCTAACACAAGGCCAACCCAAAAACCTGACCAACACATCTGCTCTAGAACCCTCGTCATCATTCATGCCGCTGAGAATGGACGTGACGACCGCTTACCCGCATTCATGCCGATCAGAGCGAAGATGACCGGACGGCTTTCCGACACAACATTTGGACCGACGTGGCAACCAAGAAGCCTACTTCGGACGCTGCCCACATTCGATACAAAAAAAGGTTGTTTGATGAGTAACTTTTGTCACGTAAAACTGATTTTCAAAAATGTGGTGGTGATGGTTTTTGACTCTCACCCGGTCTGTCACATAAGCGTCGTAACAATAAATAAAATCCTAACAGGACCACTTTTCCGCTCACGTAAGAACGTATCTGAGGTGACGGTTTTGGTTTTGTCACAGAATTCCATCTTCGATGATGGTCAGGACCGACACCTTTGATCGGCCGATTTGTTAGCATTGGATTTTATTTTCAAATGTTTCTAAAGGTTTGAAATTTCTATACATGTTTCACCGCAACACATCAACAGGGCATGGTGTGGGCCGCACGCCTATGGCTAGTTACAATTAATGTGTATATATACTCATACATATATGCATATACTCGCGTATGCCGAATCATGGATGACAAAGTCAACAAGAAAATTAATTTACCACAGGGATTGTGTCTGCATAAGTAGGGATGAAAACGGAGCGGAAACGGACGGAACTGAGTGCTATCATATTTGTTTTCATATTCTTTTTGCAGAAGCGGAAACAAATACAGAAACCCCGGAAGCGAAAACGAAAACAGTTACTACCGAAAATAGACATGGAGCGAATACAGATCGGACACAGAAACAGAAGTGGGCATTTCCCGGAACTTAAAAAACCCCTTGAATCGTAGAGAAATGCACACGAAAACAAACAAATTTAATGAATTGGTAACATGGCTAAAAAATAATATGATTATGTTAACAACTTAGCATAGTATTGTAGTAGTATTGGACAATTGTGTATAGGGTCTAGTTGAGTACGCATGTGGTAGTAGAAGTTGGGATTCAAATGATCCGTTATGCTCATTCTGTCATTGTGTGTTGTTCGGTGGTTGGGCTACAAAGCAGCCATAAGCCCGTAGTAAAAGCAGAAATTCCATATTCATGGAAACGAAAAGTTCCGTTTCCACATCTGTTCCACCGTAAAACACCGTTTCATTTTTGTTTCTGTTTCCGTATAATAAATTCCATTTCCACTTCTGTTTTTCAAATTTCCATTTCAGTTTTCGTATTTTTCTCTCCTTTTTCATTTTTCTTCCGAAAAAGCGAAAAGTTTCCACTCCATTTTCATCCCTATGCATAAGAGTGCTCCAGTGTGCACATGTTATTATTGCAACTGTTGTATAGTATCGTGGTGTTCTCGTGGCAAATGTCATGGGATGGCTAATCGAGTGTGGTTGGGGCCAGAGGACGCGGTGGGTTTCAGAAGCGAGATTGGCGATGACAAGCGGTGCGAGACACACGACAAACTCAGGTTCAGGGCCCTCCGAGGGAGGTAACACCCCTAGTCCTGCCAGATCGACTATGAGGATCACAAGAACTATAATGGCGCTCCTTGAGCTGTATGGGTGGAGGAGGAAGAAGGAGCTAGCTCTCCTATTCTCCTTGCATGTGTGTGGGTGTGTGTGATGAATGAGTCGACCCCCTCTTAGGGGGGCTCCTGGGAGGTCTTATAGCCTGGCCTCCCAGGTTGCAAGTGATAAAATAAGGAGGGCGGGCCCTGGTGGTGTCATTGTCTCTAACTTCCTGTGGGCCCCACCGGCTGTTGTGTCCCGCCGGCTGCGGGGCCGTTGGCTGCAGGACCCGCTGGCTGCATGCCACTGTGGCACGCCATTCGCGCATCAGGAAGTGGTTGACACTGTGCAGCTACAGTGCCGCGTCGCATCGTCGCCGTCCGCCTCGGTCAGCAGTACTGTGGGCACTGTTGCTACGCTCTCCTCGGTCAGCGGTGACGCGGGCACTGTTGCCACGCTCTCCCTGTCGTGGGGGGGGGGGTTGTCTTGTCGTACGGATGGATTGGAAGGGTGCTGACCCGCCGCTTGCCGGCTGCGGCCAGCCGACCAGGGCAATAGCGTCGTGCCCAGCCGGCCCGGAGCCAGAGGGCTTGCTGGCCCAGAGCCAAATGGCCGGCTGGAGGACTAGCCGGACTGAGGGGCGCTGGCCGCCCTGATGTTTTTGAAAATTGATGAGTGTTGTTGAGCCTATCCGGGGTCATCCCCCCGACATTTAGTAAGCAGCCTCCACTAGTGCAGAACCGGGCTTTAGCGCCGGTTCGTAAGGGCCTTTAGTGCCGGTTCTGCAACCGGCACTAAAGAGTGGAGACTAAAGGACCCCCCCCTTTACTACCGGTTCGGCACGAACCGGCGCTAAAGTGCCACCACGTGGCACGAGCCAGGCCCGGGTGCTGGTAGATCATTAGTACCGGTTGGTAGCACCAACCGGTACTAAATGTTTGGGGGGGGTTTGGTTTTAATTTTTATTTTTCATTATTTTGTGTTTTCCATTTAATTCTTTTTTGTTTGCTGGTATTTTACGATACTACATATTGTACATGTTAAGCATATATATAAATAGATTTTCTCGTAGAACCAATCATATATATATATATATATATATATATATATATATATATATATATATATATATATATATATATATATATATATATATATATATATATATATATAATCGAATGTCTCACAACCACCATTAATTATTCACACATACACATGTATAAATATACAATTTCTCCTACATGTTGCCTTGGTGCCTTCGGAGCACGATGACAAGTGGTTCATGGAGGCGGTAGCGGGTAATAGTATTCTTCTTTGGGATCTATGACCTGGTCGAGCAAAAATCCCGCTATTTCCTCTTGAAGTGCTCGTATGCGCTCCTCTGGTAGGAGCTGGTCCCGCACCTCTTTGAACTGTTAAGAAGGAGATCAATATGCATGTGTATTAGTTGTGTGACTAGATATCGACAATCATGTAAGATTTGTGAATAGTGTTCTGGCAAACGTACCCAGTCCTGTCTATCAGATCTGCTCCTTTCGGACGCCATCATGCGAATGTTCTCGCAAACGTAGTATGCGCAATCTTCAGTCCCCGGCGCCTGCTTCAGGACCTTTACGAGAATAGAATTTAATCAGATAATAATTAATCAAGCATGTTAATTAATTAATGATATTGAAACAAGAATTAAAGAGATGGTAGGTAGCTAGCTAGTACTACTTAATTACTTACCTTGGGTCGATACCAACATAGCTTTTGTCGCCATTTTCCTGGAGTCACCTTGATGTACTTTGCCCAAGCCCTGCCCGCCGGCAAAGAAATTAATAAAGGGGTTATTAAAAATAGTTCATATCAGGAAATGACGAACTAAATAGGCCGAGATATAGTTAATAATGATTGAAATAACCTGTTGACTATCCCCTTCACGATGTTGTAGTCACTATCTTTTTAAGTAGTGAGTCCAGTACTTCAACTTTTCCTTCGTCAACTTTAATGTCTAACAAGATCCAGTGGAAGCTGCATGCGCATACGTTTGCATGTATAAATTAAGCGGGCATGTGCATAACACTAATCAACTATAACCCTAAACCCTATACACTTATTAACATCTAGCTAGTAAGCAAAAACATAATTTGTAGTACAAGACAGTGTGACTCACTCGAAGTTGTAAGGAAGTAGTATATCTTCATTGCTATTGAGGCGCTTCAAGAACTTTACCATGTTTTTCTCTACATCTTGTCTACACCATTCCAATTTCCATGTGTATTCATTAACGGTATTTAGGTCAATGAACCCAATGCCATAGCGTCTAGCTTTTTTCATTTCATACATCTTCATCCTGCATAATACCACAGAAAAGAATATATAGTGAGGATATATAATTACAGGTAATTAATGATCAATCAATGAGCACTAGAGCTAGCTTGAGACTTAAATTACAGAAAGAAATCACTTACAGACAATAGCAACTGACGATAGATTTGTCGAGTGCATCTTGATTGAATAACTGAAATAGTTCTGAATACTCAACGGACAGAGCTTTCTTATTGAAGTAATGATCTTCCTCGACTTGCACCATGAGGGACTCTCAATTGGAAATCTTGGTAATTTTCATGTACCAATCATGCAATTCATACATTCTCGTTGGGAGGTTCTTGACCTCCTCGGGCTCGACCAAAGGTTGGCCCCGGATATATTTCCGTTTTATTTCCTCCTCTCTAAGCGGAGACATGGGCTCGATATCGAGGAGTTGTCCAACAGTGATCTTGAGCATTTCAGCCTGCATTATATGCTCCTCGGTTATTACCACATCGCCCAGCTCGGGAATGTAAATGGTTTGCACACAATAATATTGGGCGCGCGTACTCTCATGTGTTGTTGGCACAACAAGCGGGGGGGTCGATTGCGCCGCCTGTTCTCCCAGCTGGGGAACGGTTTTCCCGCATTTTTTGGCAGCTGCTTGTTGGCTCGAGCTCGAGCTCGCTTCTTTCTGTAGTCGTGCTCGATGTGCCTTCCTGATTTGGCGCTCATAGTCTGAGCCAACAGGCTTGGGAGCTGGTGGTCTAGCCATACGAATGAAGTGGTCAATCTTTTCCTCAGGCACTTTCTCCCTCGGCGGCGTTGCCGGTTTCGGTCCAAAATGAGCATCCACTTCGGCCCGCACTATTGCATCGTTTTGCTCCTCGGTCATGTCGTAAGGCCTCTGAGGAAGAGAAGCGAGGCTGCTTGGACCATATTTATATCGCTTGTCTCCGCCTGTACTTCCTGTACTACCTCGACTCGTACCGCTACGCACCATAGCTGCGGCGTGTCTCTTCTGCGATTGCTTAGGCGGCGGAGACGGCTGACGTGGCTTAGTTGGAGCAGGAGGAGTGGCCTGACGCTGTGCCGGACTTGAAGCAGGAGGTGTGGCCTGACACGGTGTCAGACTTGAAGCAGGAGGTGTGGCCTGACACGGTGTCGGGCTTGAAACAGGAGGAGTGGCCTGACGTTGTGCCGGAATTGAAGCAGGAGTCTGCTCCGCGTTCGTGGACTTGGAGGAGCGGGAGTCTGCTGACACGGTGGCGGACTTCGAGGAGGAGTCGGCAGACGCGGTGTCTGTGGACTTCGAAAGATGATGCAATCCTTTCTCCATAGGATGATACGATGTATGGCCTCGCCCAGTGTTTGCTCGTCGTCACCTCCAGGAATGTCAAGCTCTAGCCCCGAATATGGGTCCACCACCTCATCAACCAAGACACGAGCATAGCCCGCTGGAATCGGGGCGCAATGGAAGGTTGCTTCGGGGGTAATTGTAAAAGCAACGGCGTCCGCCGCCTTCATGGATATGTTCTTCATTTTGAAGTGTAGCTCACAGTTAGTGTTCTCTATGATGTCATCCACATGGTATGTATCCAGCAGTGCGTCGCCCGGGGCGGAACCAACGCTGCTTCTCGGCATGGATGGGACGGTGCTATCCAATGCTGGATGATCATCCGCTTGCTGCTGCCGCTACTGAGACCCCCTTTCCTGGCTAAGTGAGTCCATCTGCTGCTGCTGGAATTTGAGTGCCAAGTCCGCGTGCCTTGCTTCTAGGCCTTGAAGGCGTTCCGCGTCCTGCTTCCTCTGCTCCTCCTCCAGCTTCCTCTTCTTCTCCTCCTCCATCTTCTTTCTTGCACGGGTCCTGTAGTCGTCGTTCCATTCCGAAAAGCCCTCATACCAGGGAATAACGCCCTTGCCTCGTGTTCTTCCAAGTGTTCAGGATTTCCCAGGGCGCGCGTAAGCTCGCCGTTCTCTCTGTTGGGCGTGAACACCCCCTTTCGAGCATCTTCTATTGCGTCAAGTAACTTTTGTTCTGCTCCTTTTAGACTTGCCTTCTTCGAAACCAGGCCTGTCTTCGGGTCCAACACCCCCCATGCGCATAGAACCAAGTTCTGCACCTGGGGGGCCAGCTCCTAGTAACCGGAGTGACCCCTGCATCCTCCATGTCTTTCTTAGACTTATCCCACTTAGGCATTGCCACCGCGTAGCCACCTGGACCCAGCCTATGGAACTGCGTCTTTTTTGCGGCATTGGCCTTGTTTTTTCTTGACCGTTCCTTAGATAATTCTGATTCCTTGAATTTCACAAAAGCGGGCCAGTGTTCTCTTTGCTTCTCCAGTGTTCCCTTGAATTCTGGAGTCTTCCTTTCTGCAGCGAGGTAGTTGGCCCATACAGTTTTCTTGTGGGTGTTGAATGCAATTGCCATTTTCTTAAGAGCAGCGTCCTTGACTTTCTGCACATCTGCATTAGTGAAATAATCTGGTAGGGTGAAATGTTCCATCAGTGATTCCCAAAGCTTTTGTTTTGCTCTGTCGTCGACCCAAGTAACATCTGGGCGTTTAGTTTTTGGCTCTTTCCATTCTTGAATGGAGATCGGGAGTTGGTCCTTCACAAGAACTCCGCACTGACGAACGAATTTGTTCGCAATGTTCTTAGGCGTGAGGGGTTCACCACTAGCTTTGATGGAATCGATGTTGTACTTTACACCCTCCTTCAACTTTTTGCCCGGGCCGCGCTTTGTCCTGCTGTCTGTAGAAGCAGATTTGCTCGATCCGGAGGGCTGAAAGAAGAAAGATCGATTCGTTAGTATATCTTCAAATAAAAAAACATGTGATGATCACTAGATACCTGCTTATATAAATATACCTCGCCGGTAGTCTTTCTTATTTCAAGATCAACATTGTATTCGTCATCATAATCATTGTCTGCGTCATCATAATCATAATCATAGTTCATGACTTCATCAGCTCGGTCGTCGAGATCGAATATCTTATCATCACCCTCCCCGGTATTGTTCAGATATTGGGAGCCGTCATTTGCTTCATTCAGATCATCTGGCCTGTTAGGGTTGCGTATGATCTCGAACAGGGCCTCTTCTCCCTCTCTGCCTGTATTGTCTGCCATAGCTTTTATTTAACTAATACAGAAGAAATATAAAACAATTTAGTATTCAAATTACAATGCGCGGATGCAATCAATAAGGAAAAACTGAATCATATAGTACATAATATGCATCGTCTCGAATAATATATAATCTCGAATACATCGTCTCAAATAATATATAATCTCGAATACATCACTGGCTAGGTAGCTAATAAAGATCGAATATTATAGAAGAATCTAGGCCACTCGCCGTTCCTGGGCGCGGGCGGTGGACACCCAAAGACAAGGAACCATCACAGAATCATATCTCCGGTCATCTGCCCAAAGAACCTGCCAAGTATTGGAGAACCTGACGTCCATAGCAGCCATGTAGCGATGGACGTGCTCGTCCTCCTCCCTGAATCGACGACGCACCACCTCCGACGGGGCCGGCTCCCTCTGCACCGAATGTGGCCCACGCGAACGCCACCAAAGTACATCAGGGTCGACGACGGGACCCGAGGCCGGGTTCCTCACCAAGCGGCGCGCCCCTCCAGGTAGCACCTCCCAGTGCCAACCCGGCGGAGCCCAATCCCGGACATGGGTCAGCCGGACATCGTCGCGAACGGGTCGACGGCAAGGATGCGGGCCGGGCATCGTCGAGAACAAATACTATATGCCCGCAAAAAGTAACATTTTTTAAATGATTGGATTGTGATAACTAAAACTCTATATGCAAATTCTAACAATTTGACATTAATCTAATTCATCTAACTAAAACTAATTCTAAAATTTCTATATATATAACTAACATTTCTAATATTTCTATAACTAAAAAACAGAAAAATTGCTAACATTTCTATAACTTAAAAACAGAAAAATTTATAACATTTCTATATAACTAACATTTCTATAACATTTCTAATATTTCTATAACTCAAAAACAGAAAAATTTCTAACATTTCTATAACTAAAAAACAGAAAAAATTCTATAACTAAAAAACTAAAAAACAATGTGTGTGTGTGTGTGTGTGTGGACATGGCGGCCGGGGCAGGAGCTCACCGGCGAGGCGAGGCGACGGGGGGCGGCGACGGGGACGGCGACGACGGGGATGGGGACGGCGATGACGATGGGGACGGGGACGGGCCGGGTGGGGACGACGGGACGACGGGGCGGGGCGCGGCAACGACGGGGACGGGGACGGGGCGGCGACGGGGACGGCCGGGGCGGCGACGACGGGGATGGAGCGTCGGCGAGGGGTGGCGACGGGGGCGGCGATGGGTGGCGGCGGGCGACGGGGTAGAGGAGAAGAAGCAGATGAGAAACTGAATTTTTTGAAGTGTTTTCTCTTATAGGATGGGCCTTTAGTACCGGTTGGAGCGACCAACCGGTACTAAAGGTCAATTTTGGCCAGGCCAAGCGGCGGGAAGCGCCCACCTTTAGTACCGGGTGGTGGCTCCAACCGGTACTAAAGACCCCCCCTTTAATACCGGTTTGAGCCACCACCCGGTACTAAAGGTGGTGCGCTGGCGCAGGTGCGGTGCGTCGTGTTTAGTCCCACCTCGCTAGCCGAGGGGCGTCCGCACTGGTTTATAAGCCCCAATGCGGTAGCTCTCTCGAGCTCCTCTCCAAAGCAGGCCTACTGGGCCTAAATGTTCTGTGCTGCCCTGTGGACCTACTCGGCCTTTGCGGGCCTGCATCCTGGCCCAACAATAGGTTGGGTTTCTAGTCGTATGCAGGCCGCTGTGGCGCAGTAGGCGGGCTTTTTTATTTTCTAATTTTTTTCCTTTATTTATTTTTGTTTATTTATTTTTGAGTTGTTTTTTGCTGTATTTAGAGTTTCCTTGTGAATATTTTTGCTTTAGGGACAAAAAATTACAAACTTTCTATTAGTGCCGGTAGTTTACAAATTTGAATAGTTTACTTTTTGAATTATTTGAAATTTGTGTGAATCACTAGTTTGTGAATAACTTAACTTTGAAAATAGATTTTTCAGTGATTCTTTTTTCTTATGTTTAATATTACTGTGTTTTATCATTATATTCAATTTGGTAATGCTTAGGTTATTTAAAAAATGAAATGCCTTTGTAACGGATGAGTTTTCGTCCGAAACCCTGATACTTCGAAAGAGATTGTCCATTTTGTACACGAAGTGCATCCAGTTTTTGCGGTAACCCTCTCTACCTTTTTGCACATGCTATGTGGGTGAAATTATGATCCCATGCCAACTTTCAACCTTTTCTGAGTTCATTTGAAATGCTTTTCAATTTCAGGGTCATTTAGCTGAAAAAATCAGTAAATGCATGAAAGAATTTGTTTGCACATAAAATTTCTTCGTGTTTCAAATGCCAAAACACATAACTCCCCTAGCTATTACAGAGATTCCCTCCTGGGTGTGAAACACAGAAGAAAGTGATGATAGTGAAGCCGATCACATCCCAGATCTTTGGGTGTGAAACTTTTTCTTCGCGTGTGTCCCTTTGCGCCGTAGCCATGGAAAATCTTCATCATTTAACTGGATGCTCGGGTCAATATTCACTGTGAATGGAGCAATTTCATCAAACTTTTCATAATCTTTTGACATGTCTGTCTTGTCATCCACTCCCACGATGTTTCTATTCGCAGAAAGAACTATCTGGCGCTTTGGCTCATCGTATGATGCATTCGCTTCCTTATGGTATCTTTTTCTCAGCTTGGTAGACATATCCTTCACATAGAAAACCTGTGCCACATCATTAGCTAGGACAAATTGTTCATCTGCATACGCAAGATTGTTGAGATCCACTGTTGTCATTCCATACTGCGGGTCTTCCGTTACCCCGCCTCGTGTCATATTGACCCATTTGCACCGAAACAAAGGGACCTTCAAACCACGTCCATAGTCAAGTTCCCATATCTCCTCTATGTAACCATAATATGTTTCCTTTCCCGTCTTGGTTGTTGCATCAAAGCGGACACCACTGTTTTGGTTGGTGCTCTTCTTATCTTGGGCGATCGTGTAAAATGTATTACCATTTATCTCGTACCCTTTGAAAGTCATTATATTCGAAGATGGTAACTGGGACAACGAGTACAGATCATCTTCAATAGAGGCGTCATGCATGGTACGTGTCTGCAACCAGCCGGCGAAACTCCTGGTTTGTTCACGTGTAATCCAGTCATCAGACCGCTCCGGGTGTTTGGAGCGTAGAAAATTCTTGTGTTCGTCCATATACGGAGCCACCAAGGCGGAATTCTGTAGAACTGTGTAGTGTGCTTCAGTGAGAGAATGTCCGTCCATACATATTTTTCGATTCCCTCCTAGCGTGCCTTTTCCATCCAGTCTGCCCTTATGCCGTGATTCAGGAACACCAATCGGCTTAAGGTCAGGAATAAAGTCAATACAAAACTCAATGACCTCCTCATTTTCATGGCCCTTGGAGATGCTTCGTTCCGGCCTAGCACGGTTATGAACATATTTCTTTAAGACTCCCATGAACCTCTCAAAGGGGAACATATTGTGTAGAAATATAGGACCCAAAACGTTAATCTCTTCGCATAGGTGAACTAGGACGTGCGTCATGATGTTGAAGAAGGATGGTGGGAACACCAACTCAAAACTGACAAGACATTGCACCAAATCATTCTCTAACCTTGGTATGATTTCTGGATCGATTACCTTCTGAGAGATTGCATTGAGGAATGCACATAGCTTCACAATGGCTAATCGAACGTTATCTGGTAGAAGCCCCCTCAATGCAACCGGAAGCAGTTGTGTCAAAATCACGTGGCAGTCATGAGACTTTAGGTTCTGGAAATGTTTCTCTGCCATGTTTATTATTCCCTTTATATTCGACGAGAAGCCAGACGGTACCTTAATACTGAGCAGGCATTCAAAGAAGATTTCCTTCTCTTCTTTGGTAAGAGCGTAGCTGGCATGACCCTGATGTATGCCGTCTTTTCCATGCATACGTTGCTGGTCCTCCCGTGCCTCAGGTGTATCTTTTGTCTTCCCATACACGCCCAAGAAGCCAAGCAGGGTCACGCAAAGATTCTTCGTCACGTGCATCACGTCAATTGCAGAGCGGACCTCTAGGTCTTTCCAATAGGGCAGGTCCCAAAATATAGATTTCTTCTTCCACATGGGTGCGCGTCCGTCAGCGTCATTCGGAACAGGTTGTCCGCCAGGACCCTTTCCAAAGACTACCTTCAAATCCTTGACCATATCATGTACATCAGCACCAGTACGGTGGCGAGGCTTCGTCCGGTGATCCACCTCACCTTTTAAATGCTTGCCTTTTTTCTTACGGGATGCCTGCTCGGAAGAAATCGACGATGTCCCAGGTACACATTCTTCCTACAATTGTCCAAATATATACTGTCGGTATCATCCAAACAGTGCGTGCATGCGCGGTATCCCTTGTTTGTCTGTCCTGAAAGGTTACTGAGAGCATGCCAATCATTGATGGTCACGAATAGCAAGGCCTTTAGGTCAAATTATTCCCCCATGTGCTCATCCCACGCACGTACACCTGTTCCATTCCACAGCTGTAAGAGTTCTTCAACTAATGGCCTTAGGTACACATCAATGTCGTTGCCGGGTTGCTTAGGGCCTTGGATGAGCACTAGCATCATAATGAACTTCCGCTTCATGCACAACCAAGGAGGAAGGTTATACAAACATAGAGTCACAGGCCAGGTGCTATGGTTGCTGCTCTGCTCCCCAAAAGGATTAATGCCATCTGCGCTTAGACCAAACCATACGTTCCTTGCGTCATCTGCAAACTCCTTCCCGTACTTTCTCTTGATTTTTCTCCATTGCGACCCGTCAGCGGGTACTCTCAACTTTCCGTCTTTCTTATGGTCTTCTCTGTGCCATCGCATCACCTTGGCATGCTCTTTGTTTTGGAACAAACGTTTCAACCGTGGTATTGTAGGAGCATACCACATCACCTACGCAGGAATCTTCTTCCTGGGGCGCTTGCCCTCGACATCACCAGGGTCATCGCGCCTGATCTTATAGCACAATGCACCGCATACCGGGCAAGCGTTCAAATCCTCGTACTCACCGCGGTAGAGGATGCAGTCATTAGGGCATGCATGTATCTTCTGCACCTCTAACCCTAGAGGGCAGACAGCCTTCTTTGCTTCGTACGTACTCTCGGGCAATTCGTTGTCCTTTGGAAGCATATTCTTTATCATTACCAGCAACTTTCCAAATCCCTTGTCAGATACACCATTCTCTGCCTTCCATTGCAGCAATTCCAGTGTGGTGCCCAACTTTTTCTTGTCAGTTTCGCAATTCGGGTACAACAATTTCTTGTGATCTTCTAACATGCACTGCAACTTCTTCTCCAAATCACTTGCGCAGTTTCTCTTTGCATCGGCAATGGCCCGACCTAGATCATCAGCGGGCTCATCTGATGCCTCTTCTTCAGCTTCTTTCCGCATTGCCGGCTCAGCTTCTTCCTATTGGAAATATGCCCTAGAGGCAATAATAAAATGGTTATTATTATATTTCCTTGTTCATGATAATTGTCTATTGTTCATGCTATAATTGTGTTATCCGGAAATCGTAATACATTTGTGAATACATAGACCACAACATGTCCCTAGTGAGCCTCTAGTTGACTAGCTCGTTGATCAATAGATAGTCATGGTTTCCTGACTATGGACATTGGATGTCATTGATAACGGGATCACATCATTAGGAGAATGATGTGATGGACAAGACCCAATCCTAAGCATAGCACAAAGATCGTGTAGTTCGTTTGCTAGAGCTTTTCTAATGTCAAGTATCATTTCCTTAGACCATGAGATCGTGTAACTCCTGGATGCCGTAGGAGTGCTTTGGGTGTACCAAACGTCACAACGTAACTGGATGACTATAAAGGTACACTACAGGTATCTCTGAAAGTGTCTGTTGGGTTGACACGGATCGAGACTGGGATTTGTCACTCCGTATGACGGAGAGGTATCTCTGGGCCCACTTGGTAATGCATCATCATAATGAGCTCAAAGTGACCAAGTGGTTGGTCACAGGATCATGCATTACGGTACGAGTAAAGTGACTTGCCGGTAACGAGATTGAACGAGGTATTGGGATACCGACGATCGAATCTCCGGCAAGTAACGTACCGATTGACAAAGGGAATTGTATACGGGATTGATTGAATCCTCGACATCGTGGTTCATCCGATGAGATCATCGTGGAACATGTGGGAGCCAACATGGGTATCCAGATCCCGCTGTTGGTTATTGACCGGAGAGTCGTCTCGGTCATGTCTGCATGTCTCCCGAACCCGTAGGGTCTACACACTTAAGGTTCGGTGACGCTAGGGTTATAGAGATATTAGTATGCGGAAATCCGAAAGTTGTTCGGAGTCCCGGATGAGATCCCGGATGTCACGAGGAGTTCCGGAATGGTCCGGAGGTGAAGAATTATATATAGGAAGTCCAGTTTTGGCCACCGGGAAAGTTTCGGGGGTCACCGGTATTGTACCGGGACCACCGGAAGGGTCCCGGGGGTCCACCGGGTGGGGCCACCTATCCCGTAGGGCCCCATGGGCTGAAGTGGGAGGGGAACCAGCCCCTGGTGGGCTGGTGCGCCCCCCTTGGGCCTCCCCTGCGCCTGGGGATGGAAACCCTAGGGGTGGGGGCGCCCCCCACTTGGCTTGGGGGGGGGAAGCCACCCCCTTGGCCGCCGCCCCCCTTGGAGATTGCATCTCCCAGGGCCGGCGCCCCCCAAGGGCCCCTATATATAGTGGAGGGGAGGGAGGGCATGTGACGCCCCCGATTTGACCGTACATGCACGCAAATGTGTACGATCAAGATCAGGGACTCACGGGATGATATCACAACACAACTCTACAACATAAATAAGTCATACAAGCATCATAATACAAGCCAGGGGCCTCGAGGGCTCGAATACAAGTGCTCGATCATAGACGAGTCAGTGGAAGCAACAAAATCTGAGTACAGACATAAGTTAAACAAGTTTGCCTTAAGAAGGCTAGCACAAACAGGGATACAGATCGAACGAGGCGCAGGCCTCCTGCCTGGGATCCTCCTAACTACTCCTGGTCGTCGTCAGCGGGCTGCACGTAGTAGTAGGCACCTCCAGTGTCGTAGGTGTCGTCGTCGACGGTGGCGTCTGGCTCCTGGACTCCAGCATCTGGTTTTGACAACCAGATAGAAAGGAAAAGGGGAAAAGAGGGAGAGAAGCAACCGTGAGTACTCATCCAAAGTACTCGCAACCAAGGAGCTACACTACATATGCAGGGGTATATGTGTAAAGGGGCATATCAGTGGACTAAACTGCAGAATGCCAGAATAAATGGGGGATAGCTAGTCCCGTCGAAGACTACGCTTCTGGACATCTCCATCTTGCAGCATGTAGAAGAGAGTAGATTGAAGTCCTTCAAGTAGCATCTCATAGCATAATCCTACCCGGCGATCCCCTCCTCGTCGCCCTGTTAGAGAGCGATCACCGGGTTGTATCTGGCACTTGGAAGGGTGTATTTTATTTAGTATCCAGTTCTAGTTGTCATAAGGTCAAGGTACAACTCCGGGTCGTCCTTTTACCGAGGGACACGGCTATTCGAATAGATAAACTTCCCTGCAGGGGTGCACCACATAACCCAACACGCTCGATCCCATTTGGCCGGACACACTTTTCTGGGTCATGCCCGGCCTCGTAAGATCAACACGTCGCAGCCCCACCTAGGCTCAACAGAGAGGTCAGCACACCGGTCTAAACCTATGCGCGCAGGGGTCTGGGCCCATCGCCCTATGCACACCTGCACGTTGCGTACGCGGCCGGAAGCAGACCTAGCCCCCTTAATACAAGCGCGAGCTTACGGTCCAATGCGGCGCGCGCCACTCAGTCGCTGACGTCAAAAGAGCTTCGGCTGATACCACGACGTCGGGATACCCATAACTACTCCCGCGTAGATGGTTAGTGCGTATAGACCAAATGGCCAGACTCAGGTCAAATACCAAGATCTCGTTAAGCGTGTTAAGTATCTGCAAACGCCGACCAGGGCCAGGCCCACCTCTCTCCTAGGTGGTCTCAACCTGCCCTGTCCTCCGCCACAAAGTAACAGTCGGGGGCCGTCAGGAACCCAGGCCGACCTCTACCGGGGTGGAGCCACCTGTCCTTTCAGCCCCCTCATCAGAATCACTTGCGGGTACTCCTCGAGCCGACCCGACTTTAGTCACCACATGTGTCATGTATATAATGTATATAGTATATACCCGTGATCACCTCCCGAAGTGATCACGGCCCAGTAGTATAGCATGGCAGACGGACAAGAGTGTAGGGCCACTGATGGAACACTAGCATCCTATACTAAGCAGTAGGATAGTAGGTAAGGGTAAAACTGTAGCAACAATGACAGGCTATGCATCAGGATAGGATTACCAGAAAGCAGTAACATGCTACACTACTCTAATGCAAGCAGTATAGAGAAGAGTAGGCGATATCTGGTGATCAAGGGGGGGGGGGCTTGCCTGGTTGCTCTGGCAAGAAGAAGGGGTCGTCGTCGATGTAATCGATCACAGGGGCATCGGCAGCGGTCTCGGGGTCTACCGGAAAGAAGTAACGGAGGGGGAACACAATAAATAACAGAGCAATCAAAGCATCACAAAGCATAATAGGGCAATACGCGGTGCTAGGTGTGCCCTAATGCGGTGGTAGGTGATACTGGCGAAGGGGGGAAACATCCGGGAAAGTATTCCCGGTGTTTCGTGTTTTCGGACAAACGGACCGGAGGAGAAAAGTTGCATGTTTGCTATGCTAGGAATGTGTGGCGGACGAATGGGCTGCGTAGTCGGATTCGTCTCGTCATTCTGAGCAACTTTCATGTACAGAACTTTTTCATCGGAGCTACGGTATATTTTCTACGATTTTTCAAAGTTTTAACAATATTCTAGATTTTCTAAATTACTTTTAATGCGAGTTGACCAAGTCAACTTGACTGGTCAAAAGTGGAGGCGATAGCCCACATGTCATAGACTATTTACCTACACAAATAAATAAACCTGACTTATTTAATGGGGCCTACATGTCATCTACTACTAGAATTACTTAGCAATAATTAATACTAGCTACACCTAGTAGTACTAATCTAAGCAGTACTAATCTAATCAAGGGCTGGCCATTAGTGGACAGAGCCCAGCCGAGCCACTCACACACAAAAGCGCACACACACCTACAGAACACACACACCCACACAGTACGCAGCAGCTTAGCAGCAGAAAACAGGAGCGGGAGCAAGCAGCGACCGGAGCAAAGCGACGACGGCAGCATCAACTATGAGCAGCAACTGTAGCGAGCAGCCAGCAGCAGTTTAGCAGGAGCTAGCAAAGCAGCAGCAAGCAGGCAACAGCAAGCAAAGCAGTAGCAGGTAGCAGCGTTGCGCAGCAGCAACAGAGCAAGGGCGCGGCCGCCGCGCGCAGAGGCGCGAACGGGCGTGGGCGGCGCTTGGGGAGGCACGGCCACGACGCGGCAGGGGAACCCAGAGCGCGCACGGAGCAGCCGGGGCGCGGGGCCAGAGCGGCGCGGGCACGGCAAAGTCGCGGTGAGCGCGTCCATGCAGTGAGATGGGGCGTTTGGCTACGGCGGCTACGGCGGTGGATTGAGCGGGGAATAGGGGGAATCGGCGCAGCTCACCGAGAGGGAGGTCGGGGACGTGCTTGTGACGGCGGGGGTGGTTCCGTGGTGTACATCGACGTTGAGATGCCGCGGCCATGGCGGAGAAACCGGCTCGATCCCGAGCGTACGGTGCGGCTTGGCTCGGGTTCTTCGGTGGGGACGGAGACGAGCGCGGGGAGGCTTCTGGACACCTTGGTGCAGCAAGGGGAGGCCAGCGGCCGCGATGACGACTATGGCGCGGCGCCGGAAGCTTCGGCTCCTCTTCCAGATCGAGTGCGAGGGGGAAACGAGGGAACTGGGCGTCTAGGGTTTGTCCTGGGCTTGGGGATGGTCTTGTACACCGCGGGGACTCGCCGGATGGTCGACACGGCGGTCATGGAGGCGTGGATGTGCGCCACGCACAGGTCTCTGCCTCCTGTACAGAGAAGATGGAGAAGGCCCTGGTGGGCTTGGGCCGCGCTACTGTAGCACTAGGCTTCTAGTGCACAGTGTGCACTTGGCCCATTTTCTTTTATAAGTTTTCTGCTTTATTAATTTCGTACTGTTTTCTACTTAATTGCCAAAGTAATTAAATTTAGTTCAACTTGAAAGTTGGCACATAATTAGTAGGCAATATTTTGAGACCACACACAATGTTTCACATCATTTGGAAAATTATAAATATTTGCTTATTTTGAAAAAGGCCAATTTAAATGAGTTTGGACCACTTATTAATTTCCTAGGAATTTATTTGTGAGTCAAACCAAGTTGGTTTCACATGACATTGAACAGGGAAATTGTATAGAACTATTCAAACATTTTAGTTTTATAGCTTGAGGAGAAATAATTTTGACTTGTCTTTTAAATTTGAATTTGAGGTCGCTTTGGGACAAGGCGATGATTAGCAAAATTTAATAATGATGATGTGGCACCATTAATAGGAGTTTACTCTAGCATGACACCCGGGGTGTTACAAATCTCCTCCACTACAAGAAATCACGTCCCGAGATTTTAGACGTGGAGTAAGGGGGAAAGTTCTGGTTACAATATTCTAACGGATCTTCTCGGTCTTGGTTGTCCTTCTCGAAGAAGTCGATTCATAACGTTGATGTCTTCATACCTTTGCTTCAGGTCATCATGATGAAGTCATCATCCTTCCTTCGGGATCTTCATCGTACTTACGAAAAGGATATTGGGGGGGGGGGGCAATGGGGAGAATGCTTGCAAGGACTTGTTCTCGGTAGTTATCTTAGGGAATAAGGTACAAGGTATCTCTGGGGTTGAAATTTCATAAATTCATTAAGAGCAAGGTAGGAAGGTGCAATAAGAAATTTCAAGCAGACAGGCAATCATTCGTTGCCTGAAACGGAGTGTGAATGGGGTTCAGGGAATGGGAGTAAGTACTGTGTCTGATACCAGAATTGATGAACTCTCGAAAGGTGGCTCATGGATTACATACGAGGCCACGCGCGATGAATAACTTTGCGAACAGGGGTGTGCACGAGATTCAGGTTTCAATCCCGCGAAACTATGGGTTATGGGCCCACCATGTGGGTTAGAGGTATAAAGGGCGCTAACATCTTGCACGATGTTGTAAGCAAGGCATGTCAGAGAATACCCTGTCAGTTATGTCGGCAACACGTTGGTACCAAGGGCGAGGGACGAAGAGAACCATTTTCCTGCTCGTTGAAACGAGGCGGACCAATAGGCAAAGTTCTCATCCATCGGTGGCTACCGAAATGTCATCAACAAAAGTAACATGGTCTACTGAGAGAGTGGTACAACGAGGTGCTCAACTAAGCAGGGAATTATCTCTGCTCAGCTAAGTCAGATTACAAGAAAGGTTAAACAAAACAATGGAAAGGAAAATATGATTATCAGAGTAAACAGAACAATGGAAAGGAAAATGTATTTAAACACATATTTCAAGGGTATATCCTTCCCAAGGACAAGCAGAGCATGATATCCAGGACAGGATATAATGTAGAAAACTCTTTAGGTAAGGTGAGAGAAATTTCATGACATTACCCATACAACGGTGTTTGGATAATTGAGCGAGAAACATTTAGCATTGGGCTTCAAATGTTCTTGTTGAAAATTGGATTACCACAGACATGCATCGAGATAGCCTTGACATGGTTATTAGGTGAAGATCAGACTTTAGAAACAAAAAGGGTCCACCGGGAACCGCTTGTAGAATAAGTCTTACAATTTCCTCATGGAAGAAAAGGATAGCCTTGCTAAAAGGAAATGGTAACAATAGGTCCTCCGGCCAGGTGTGCTAGGCACGACATCACCTTACCGGGTCATATAAAGACCAATGTTATAACTCTTGGAAATATGTTCCAACCATCATATCTGACCGAGATTTAGTTCTGTTTGGTGTCAGGATACCTCAGACTTAGGATGCCTGAGAAGAGAAGGTGCGGCATAATTTGACGAGATGACATTGTAAGATTCTCGGGAAATGAACTATGGAAGCAAGTTCCGAACAAGGGTTCATCATTAAATCAAGGAGAGGTGAGGAGGTGACTGATTTACTCAGTGACAATCCATTGAGATTTCCAAAAGATGGATTTCCACAACTTTGTGAACAAGGAGATAACATTTGTCAGATCAAATGGTATAATGATGTATGCTCGAGGGAGACATACACAATTAAACATTGTTTGGAATGTGCGCCCGAAATATGGGCTGGGTTGCACGACCAACGTCGGAATGGTGATTCAATAATCAATAGTCTAAGAATGAACGGCCGACCATTAACTTCAAAGCAATAGGGTTGCTAGAAGGGCAGGATCCAAACAGCACCGCTCACTCGTTGGTACCCCGGTTGGAATCAACACGAGGACCCAAGAAGGAATGGTGATGGTGAGAAGTATCACCATACCAAGATTTCTTAAGAGGTGGTGAAATTCTCACAACATTGAGGACAAAAGAGATGTTAATGTTCCAAGGTAAAGAAGAACAATTGCTGGATAGCAAGGAACTTAAAGTTCATTCAAACAAGACCAAGTCTGTGTTTGAAAGGAAGGCATGGATGTGGTCGATGATAACACAGATCATCGAGGGACAAGCATGGAATTTCTCATCATGAATTCAATTGATATCTTGGGAGAAGTTAAAATGTTGACGATGATCACGACACACTTGTCGAGAGGTTTCTTGAAGATGTAATCGATCGGCAATGACATCAAGTCAAAGGAATGGTGAAGCGAAAAGTTATTGGAACCAAGGGTACGACACAAACTCCAAACCAAGCTTGTTGTGGAGGTGAAACGATAAGATGAGGAAGATCGACATAAGCTTAGCTCATCATCGAAAGTTGTGCTCCACGGTTAAGGACCAGGTAGCACAGTTAAAATTTAGCACGCTAAGGATATAGCCGATCAGGCTAGGAATGACTTAAATGATTATTAAACTCATAAGCAACGAAAATTACTTAGAGTTATTGAATCAGAGTGTGGAATTGATTCACTTATCGGTGTCCTTGAGGGGTTCTAACAACTCGGAGCCCGTGAAAAATTAGAATCAATGAGAATGTAATACTTGATGGAGAACTCATAAAAAGTTATGCAGTTCCGTGATAATCTCGAGATACCAGGGGGGTAATACTCGACGACAAACCAAAGTAGAGGTTGGACTGGGGTATTGCCCTTACAGAAGACAAGTGCTTAAACTTGTACGAGAAATGGTATTTAAAGGAGAACATGGTCGGAACCACGATTGCAAAAGGATCAATACACAGATACTAGACGATATCATATCAAGGAAATAGTTATTATTACAAGAAGCTTCTAAGATAGGATCTACATCGTGTCCATGGGCATGAACACAAAGTTCAAGGTCGACTCCCACTTCTTCAATGCATAACCTTTCATTCACTTCTCGCGTTTGATGAAGTTGCAGTGTGGAAAATTTTTATCTGGCAAAATACCAGAAGAGTATGACTCATGAAAACTTTCGAGTTCACACGTATTATGAAAGGCATAGGTTCAACCCATGAAGGCATCTTAGGAACATATACCACAAACTTCGGAGTAAATATTACAAGCTCGAAAGAAGAGCATTGTTCAAAATCAGATGATACAATTTACCAAAGGCATTATATACCCATGGAAAGGCTCACAAGGTTATTCAATATGAAGGACACTGTCGGATAAAATCCAACAAAGGAACCGATGGTCCACAAGGGATCTGATGTGAGCATCGGTACTCAACCAGAGGAAGAAGACTGCAAGGAGATCTGATTATAGAAACAACTGACTAACTCAAAGTTCAAATGCAAAAGAATTATGATTTCCAAATCATGGGGTCAGAAGCAACGCTCTGATCAAGGATGGATAAGTTGAGTAGGCTTAGGGGTACAATCGATGGCAATTTGATAGGTCGAGATCCAGCTCACGTTTAAAATGACGTCTGAGCCGGAAGAATGAATTCGAGGATATGATTGAGGATTACGAGCATTCGCAACAAATTGAATCAACGGACTCAAAATGATAATGACAAGAGATGCCAATAAGATTACGAGACTTAAGGGATTAACCATAATGCAAGCAAACAAGAATTTCAAGAGCAATAGGCTCCTGAGGATTTTCGAAAGATCGAATCGTATTTTGAAGACTATTGTGGAATACTTGAATCAACTGGGGATGACCGGATACTCGGTAAGTGCGAGAATTATCCGTAGGGGTATTCAGGTGACAAAGAACAGCAAGGCAGTAAGCTCAAAGGATTCTTGGAACAACAGAGAGAATTTCGAGGTATCTTGTAATAACAAGATCAACTGGGAAACATTGTATGAGTGGCGAGTATACGTGGTTATCCATAGGAGTTTATCGATGAAAGGGAATTGCAAAAGCGATGAACACAAGTTCTCGGGTTATCAGCGGAGAGTATCTTCAGGGTCTTCACGGGCAGCAGACGATCATCAGTAATAAGGGGCTCTCCGGGTGAAAGTGATAACGAGATCCTAATGTTAGATTTAGCAAAATTCACTTAACCCAAATAGAAGAGAGATCAGAGTCCCAGAGTATAGACAAGGAGTAAAAGATCCTAATACCACCCAATGGCGTCGTGGGCCCGTAAGCCACACAGCCATGTTAGTAAAAGTTTTTCACTGACTAGACTCGACTTCGGCCAAGGAGTTGGAAAGGGGGATTCCTACAGGCAGTTGGCTCTGATACCAACTTGTGACGCCCCCGATTTGACCGTACACTAATCATGCACGCAAATGTGTACGATCAAGATCAGGGACTCACGGGATGATATCACAACACAACTCTACAACATAAATAAGTCATACAAGCATCATAATACAAGCCAGGGGCCTCGAGGGCTCGAATACAAGTGCTCGATCATAGACGAGTTAGCGGAAGCAAGAAAATCTGAGTACAGACATAAGTTAAACAAGTTTGCCTTAAGAAGGCTAGCACAAACAGGGATACAGATCGAACGAGGCGCAGGCCTCCTGCCTGGGATCCTCCTAACTACTCCTGGTCGTCGTCAGCGGGCTGCACGTAGTAGTAGGCACCTCCAGTGTCGTAGGTGTCGTCGTCGACGGTGGCGTCTGGCTCATGGACTCCAGCATCTGGTTGCGACAACCAGATAGAAAGGAAAAGGGGAAAAGAGGGAGACAAGCAACCGTGAGTACTCATCCAAAGTACTCGCAAGCAAGGAGCTACACTACATATGCAGGGGTATATGTGTAAAGGGGCATATCAGTGGACTGAACTGCAGAATGCCAGAATAAATGGGGGATAGCTAGTCCTGTCGAAGACTACGCTTCTGGACATCTCCATCTTGCAGCATGTAGAAGAGAGTAGATTGAAGTCCTCCAAGTAGCATCGCATAGCATAATCCTACCCGGCGATCCCCTCCTCGTCGCCCTGTTAGAGAGCGATCACCGGGTTGTATCTGGCACTTGGAAGGGTGTATTTTATTTAGTATCCAGTTCTAGTTGTCATAAGGTCAAGGTACAACTCCGGGTCGTCCTTTTACCGAGGGACACGGCTATTCGAATAGATAAACTTCCCTGCAGGGGTGCACCACATAACCCAACACGCTCGATCCCATTTGGCCGGACACACTTTTCTGGGTCATGCCCGGCCTCGTAAGATCAACACGTCGCAGCCCCACCTAGGCTCAACAGAGAGGTCAGCACGCCGGTCTAAACCTATGCGCGCAGGGGTCTGGGCCCATCGCCCTATGCACACCTGCACGTTGCGTACGTGGCCGGAAGCAGACCTAGCCCCCTTAATACAAGCGCGAGCTTACGGTCCAATGCGGCGCGCGCCACTCAGTCGCTGACGTCAAAAGAGCTTCGGCTGATACCACGACGTCAGGATACCCATAACTACTCCCGCGTAGATGGTTAGTGCGTATAGTCCAAATGGCCAGACTCAGATCAAATACCAAGATCTCGTTAAGCGTGTTAAGTATCTGCGAACGCCGACCAGGGCCAGGCCCACCTCTCTCCTAGGTGGTCTCAACCTGCCCTGTCGCTCCGCCACAAAGTAACAGTCAGGGGCCGTCAGGAACCCAGGCCCACCTCTACCGGGGTGGAGCCACCTGTCCTTTCAGCCCCCTCATCAGAATCACTTGCGGGTACTCCTCGAGCCGACCCGACTTTAGTCACCACATGTGTCATGTATATAATGTATATAGTATATACCCGTGATCACCTCCCGAAGTGATCACGGCCCAGTAGTATAGCATGGCAGACGGACAAGAGTGTAGGGCCACTGATGGAACACTAGCATCCTATACTAAGCAGTAGGATAGTAGGTAAGGGTAAAACTGTAGCAACAATGACAGGCTATGCATCAGGATAGGATTACCGGAAAGCAGTAACATGCTACA
The DNA here is from genome assembly GCF_002575655.3 of Aegilops tauschii subsp. strangulata. Classification (NCBI taxonomy): domain Eukaryota; kingdom Viridiplantae; phylum Streptophyta; class Magnoliopsida; order Poales; family Poaceae; genus Aegilops; species Aegilops tauschii. The sequence goes on along the minus strand of NC_053040.3, from coordinate 29,309,306 downwards.
CTACTCTAATGCAAGCAGTATAGAGAAGAGTAGGCGATATCTGGTGATCAAGGGGGGGGGGGCTTGCCTGGTTGCTCTGGCAAGAAGAAGGGGTCGTCGTCGATGTAATCGATCACAGGGGCATCGACAGCGGTCTCGGGGTCTACCGGAAAGAAGTAACGGAGGGGAACACAATAAATAACAGAGCAATCAAAGCATCACAAAGCATAATAGGGCAATACGCGGTGCTAGGTGTGCCCTAATGCGATGGTAGGTGATACTGGCGAAGGGGGGAAACATCCGGGAAAGTATTCCCGGTGTTTCGTGTTTTCGGACAAACGGACCGGAGGGGAAAAGTTGCATCTTTGCTATGCTAGGAATGTGTGGCGGACGAATGGGCTGCGTATTCGGATTCATCTCGTCATTCTGAGCAACTTTCATGTACAGAACTTTTTCATCGGAGCTACGGTATATTTTCTACGATTTTTCAAAGTTTTAACAATATTCTAGATTTTCTAAATTACTTTTAATGCGAGTTGACCAAGTCAACTTGACTGGTCAAAAGTGGAGGTGATAGCCCACATGTCATAGACTATTTACCTAAACAAATAAATAAACCTGACTTATTTAATGGGGCCTACATGTCATCTACTACTAGAATAACTTAGCAATAATTAATACTAGCTACACCTAGTAGTACTAATCTAAGCAGTACTAATCTAATCAAGGGCTGGCCATTAGTGGACAGAGCCCAGCCGAGCCACTCACACACAAAAGCGCACACACACCTACAGAACACACACGCCCACACAGTACGCAGCAGCTTAGCAGCAGAAAACAGGAGCGGGAGCAAGCAGCGACCGGAGCAAAGCGATGACGGCAGCATCAACTATGAGCAGCAACTGTAGCGAGCAGCCAGCAGCAGTTTAGCAGGAGCTAGCAAAGCAGCAGCAAGCAGGCAACAGCAAGCAAAGCAGTAGCAGGTAGCAGCGCTGCGCAGCAGCAACAGAGCAAGGGCGCGGCCGCCGCGCGCAGAGGCGCGAACGGGCGTGGGCGGCGCTTGGGGAGGCACGGCCACGACGCGGCAGGGGAACCCAGAGCGCGCACGGAGCAGCCAGGGCGCGGGGCCAGAGCGGCGCGGGCGCGGCAAAGTCGCGGTGAGCGCGTCCATGCAATGAGATGGGGCGTTTGGCTACGGCGGCTACGGCGGTGGATTGAGCGGGGAACAGGGGAAATCGGCGCAGCTCACCGAGAGGGAGGTCGGGGACGTGCTTGTGACGGCGGGGGTGGTTCGGTGGTGTACATCGACGTTGAGATGCCGCGGCCATGGCGGAGAAACCGGCTCGATCCCGAGCGTACGGTGCGGCTTGGCTCGGGTTCTTCGGTGGGGACGAAGGAGACGAGCGCGGGGAGGCTTCTGGACACCTTGGTGCAGCAAGGGGAGGCCAGCGGCCGCGATGACGACTATGGCGCGGCGCCGGAAGCTTCGGCTCCTCTTCCAGATCGAGTGCGAGGGGGAAACGAGGGAACTGGGCGTCTAGGGTTTGTCCTGGGCTTGGGGATGGTCTTGTACACCGCGGGGACTCGCCGGATGGTCGACACGGCGGTCATGGAGGCGTGGATGTGCGCCACGCACAGGTCTCTGCCTCCTGTACAGAGAAGATGGAGAAGGCCCTGGTGGGCTTGGGCCGCGCTACTGTAGCACTAGGCTTCTAGTGCACAGTGTGCACTTGGCCCATTTTCTTTTATAAGTTTTCTGCTTTATTAATTTCGTACTGTTTTCTACTTAATTGCCAAAGTAATTAAATTTAGTTCAACTTGAAAGTTGGCACATAATTAGTAGGCAATATTTTGAGACCACACACAATGTTTCACATCATTTGGAAAATTATAAATATTTGCTTATTTTGAAAAAGGCCAATTTAAATGAGTTTGGACCACTTATTAATTTCCTAGGAATTTATTTGTGAGTCAAACCAAGTTGGTTTCACATGACATTGAACAGGGAAATTGTATAGAACTATTCAAACATTTTAGTTTTATAGCTTGAGGAGAAATAATTTTGACTTGTCTTTTAAATTTGAATTTGAGGTCGCTTTGGGACAAGGTGATGATTAGCAAAATTTAATATTGATGATGTGGCACCATTAATAGGAGTTTACTCTAGCATGACACCCGGGGTGTTACAGGGCAGCCGCACCACAAGCCCTGGCGCCTCCCTCCCTCCCGTGACACCTCTTCCTCCCCGCTTCCTCTTGGCGAAGCCCTGTCGGGATCCCGCTACTTTCACCACCACGCCGTCGTGCTGCTGGATCTCCATCAACCTCTCCTTCCCCCTTGCTGGATCAAGAAGGAGGAGACGTCGCTGCTCCGTACGTGTGTTGAACGCGGAGGTGTCGTCCGTTCGGCGCTCGGTCATCGGTGATTTGGATCACGACGAGTACGACTCCATCAACCCCGTTCACTTGAACGCTTCCGTTCGCGATCTACAAGGGTATGTAGATGCACTCCTCTCTCTCGTTGCTAGATAACTCCATAGATTGATCTTGGTGATGCGTAGAAAATTTTAAAATTCTGCTACGATCACCAACAGTGGCATCATGAGCCAGGTTTATGTGTAGTTACTATGCATGAGTAGAACACAAGATTGTTGTGGGCGTAGATCATGTCAATTTACTCGCCGCTACTAGTCTTATCTTGATTCGGCGGCATCGTGGGATGAAGCGTCCCGGACCGACCTTACACGTACGCTTACGTGAGACAGGTTCCACCGACTGACATGCACTAGTTGCATAAGGTGGCTAGCGGGTGTCTGTCTCTCCCACTTTATTCGGATCGAACTCGATGAAAAGGGTCCTTATGAAGGGTAAATAGTAATTGGCATATCACGTTGTGGTTTTACGTAGATAAGAAACGTTCTTGGTAGAAACCTATAGAAGCCACGTAAAAACATGCAACAACAATTAGAGGAGGTCTAACTTGTTTTTGCAGCATATGCCTTGTGATGTGATATGGCCAGAAGATGTGATGAATGATATATGTGATGTATGAGATTGATCATGTTCTAGTAATAGGAATCACGACTTGCATGTCGATGAGTATGACAACCGGCAGGAGCCATAGGAGTTGTCTTTATTTTTTGTATGACCTGCGTGTCATTGAATAACGCCATGTAAATTACTTTACTTTATTGCTAAACACGTTAGCCGTAGAAGTAGAAGTAATCGTTGGCGTGACAACTTCATGTAGACACGATGATGGAGATCATGGTGTCATGCCGGTGACGAAGATGATCATGGCGCCCCGAAGATGGAGATCAGAAGGAGCAAATGATATTGGCCATATCATGTCACTATTTGATTGCATGTGATGTTTATCATGTTTTGCTTCTTATTTGCTTAGTACGACGGTAGTAAGTAAGATGATCCCTTATAATAATTTCAAGAAAGTGTTCCCCCTAACTGTGCACCGTTGCGAAGGTTCGTTGTTTCGAAGCACCACGTGATGATCGGGTGAGATAGATTCTAACGTTTGAATACAACGGGTGTAAGCCAGATTTACACACGCAATACACTTAGGTTGACTTGACGAGCCTAGCATGTACCGACATGGCCTCGGAACACGGAAGACCGAAAGGTCGAGCATGAGTCGTATAGAAGATACGATCAACATGAAGATGTTCACCGATGTTGACTAGTCCGTCTCACGTGATGATCGGACACGGCCTAGTTGACTCGGATCATGTTTCACTTAGATGACTAGAGGGATGTCTATCTGAGTGGGAGTTCATTGAATAATTTGATTAGATGAACTTAATTATCATGAACTTAGTCTAAAATCTTTACAATATGTCTTGTAGATCAAATGGCCCACGTTGCCCTCAACTTCAACGTGTTCCTAGAGAAAACCAAGCTGAAAGATGATGGCTGCAACTATACGGACTGGGTCCGGAATCTGAGGATCATCCTCATAGCTGCCAAGAAAGATTATGTTCTAGAAGCACCGCTAGGTGATGCACCAATCCCAGAGAACCAAGACGTTATGAACGCTTGGCAGTCACGTGCTGATGATTACTCCCTCGTTCAGTGCGGCATGCTTTACAGCTTAGAACCGGGGCTCCAAAAGCGTTTTGAGCAACACGGAGCATACGAGATGTTCGAAGAGCTGAAAATGGTTTTCCAAGCTCATGCCCGGGTCGAGAGATATGAAGTCTCCGACAAGTTCTTCAGTTGTAAGATGGAGGAAAATAGTTCTGTCAGTGAGCACATACTCAAAATGTCTGGGTTACACAACCGCTTGACTCAGCTGGGAGTTAATCTCCCGGATGACGCGGTCATTGACAGAATCCTTTAGTCGCTTCCACCGAGCTACAAGAGCTTTGTGATGAACTTCAATATGCAGGGGATGGAAAAGACCATTCCTGATGTATATTCAATGCTGAAATCAGCGGAGGTGGAGATCAGAAAGGAACATCAAGTGTTGATGGTGAATAAAACCATTAAGTTCAAGAAAGGCAAGGGTAAGAAGAACTTCAAGAAGGACGGCAAGGGAGTTGCCGCGCCCGGTAAGCCAGTTACCGGGAAGAAGCCAAAGAATGGACCCAAGCCTGAGACTGAGTGCTTTTATTGCAAGGGAAGTGGTCACTGGAAGCGGAACTGCCCCAAATACTTAGCGGACAAGAAGGCCGGCAACACCAAAGGTATATGTGATATACATGTAATTGAGGTGTACCTTACCAGTACTCGTAGTAGCTCCTGGGTATTTGATACCGGTGCGGTTGCTCATATTTGTAACTCAAAACAGGAGCTGCGGAATAAGCGGAGACTGGCGAAGGACGAGGTGACGATGCGCGTCGGGAATGGTTCCAAGGTCGATGTGATCGCGGTCGGCACGCTACCTCTACATTTACCTACGGGATTAGTTTTAAACCTCAATAATTGTTATTTAGTGCCAGCTTTGAGCATGAACATTGTATCAGGATCTCGTTTAATTCGAGATGGCTACTCATTTAAATCCGAGAATAATGGTTGTTCTATTTATATGAGAGATATGTTTTATGGTCATGCCCCGCTGGTTAATGGTTTATTCTTAATGAATCTTGAACGTAGTGTTACACATATTCATAGTGTGAATACCAAAAGATGTAAGGTTGATAATGATAGTCCCACATACTTGTGGCACTGCCGTCTTGGTCACATTGGTGTTAAACGCATGAAGAAGCTCCATGCAGATGGACTTTTGGAGTCTCTTGATTACGAATCATTTGACACGTGCGAACCATGCCTCATGGGTAAGATGACCAAGACTCCATTCTCCGGAACAATGGAGCGAGCAACCAACTTATTGGAAATCATACATACTGATGTGTGCGGTCCAATGAGTGTTGAGGCTCGCGGTGGCTATCGCTATGTTCTCACTCTCACTGATGACTTGAGTAGATATGGGTATGTCTACTTGATGAAACACAAGTCTGAGACCTTTGAAAAGTTCAAGGAATTTCAGAATGAGGTGGAGAATCAACGTGACCGAAAGATAAAGTTCTTACGATCAGATCGTGGGGGAGAATATTTAAGTCACGAATTTGGTACGCACTTAAGGAAATGTGGAATCGTTTCACAACTCACACCGCCTGGAACACCTCAGCGTAACAGTGTGTCCAAACGTCGTAATCGCACTCTATTGGATATGGTGCGATCTATGATGTCTCTTACCGATCTACCGCTCTTATTTTTGGACTATGCTTTAGAGACTGCCGCATTCACTTTAAATAGGGCACCGTCTAAATCCGTTGAGACGACACCGTATGAATTATGGTTTGGGAAGAAACCTAAGCTGTCGTTTCTAAAAGTTTGGGGATGCGATGCTTATGTCAAGAAACTTCAACCTGAAAAGCTCGAACCCAAGTCGGAGAAATGTGTCTTCATAGGATACCCTAAGGAAACCATTGGGTATACCTTCTACCTCAGATCCGAAGGCAAGATCTTTGTTGCCAAGAACGAGTCCTTTCTGGAGAAAGAGTTTCTCTCGAAAGAAATGAGTGGGAGGAAAGTGGAACTTGATGAAGTACTACCTCTTGAAGCGGAAAGTAGCGCAGCTCAGGAAAATATTCCTGTGGTGCATGCACCGACTAGAGAGGAAGTTAATGATGATGATCAAGGTACTTCGGATCAAGCTCCTACTGAACTTCGTAGGTCCAGAGTGGTACGGGAACCCTGTCTTGGAAATCATGTTGTTAGACAACGGTGAACCTTCGAACTATGAAGAAGCGATGGCGGGCCCAGATTCCGACAAATGGCTAGAAGCCATGAAATCCGAGATAGGATCCATGTATGAAAACGAAGTATGGACTTTGACTGACTTGCCCGATGATCGGCGAGCCATAGAAAATAAATGGATCTTTAAGAAGAAGACGGACACGGATGGTAATGTGACCATCTATAAGGCTCGACTTGTCGCTAAGGGTTATCGACAAGTTCAAGGGGTTGACTACGATGAGACTTTCTCACCCGTAGCGAAGCTGAAGTCCGTCCGAATCATGTTAGCAATTGCCGCATTCTATGATTATGAGATATGGCAAATGGACGTCAAAACGGCATCCCTTAACGACTTTCTTAAGGAAGAATTGTATATGATGCAGCCGGAAGGTTTTGTCGATCCTAAGAATGCTAACAAAGTATGCAAGCTCCAGCGCTCAATCTATGGGCTGGTGCAAGCATCTCGGAGTTGGAACATTCGATTTGATGAGATGATCAAAGCGTTTGGGTTTACACAGACTTATGGAGAAGCCTGTGTTTACAAGAAAGTGAGTGGGAGCTCTGTAGCATTTCTCATATTATATGTGGATGACATACTGTTGATGGGAAATGATATAGAATTCTTGGAAAGTATAAAGGCCTATTTGAATAAGTGCTTTTCAATGAAGGACCTTGGAGAAGCTGCTTATATATTAGGCATCAAGATCTATAGAGATAGATCGAGACGCCTTATTGGTCTTTCACAGAGTACGTACCTTGACAAGATATTGAAGAAGTTCAATATGGATCAGTCCAAGAAGGGGTTCTTGCCTGTATTGCAAGGTGTGCAATTGAGCACGGCTCAATGCCCGACCACGGCAGAAGATAGAGAAAAGATGAGTGTCGTCCCCTATGCCTCAGCCATAGGGTCTATTATGTATGCCATGTTGTGTACCAGACCTGATGTAAACCTTGCCGTAAGTTTGGTAGGAAGGTACCAAAGTAATCCCGGCATGGAACACTGGACAGCGGTCAAGAATATCCTGAAGTACCTGAAAAGGACTAAGGATATGTTTCTCGTTTATGGAGGTGACGAAGAGCTCATCGTAAAGGGTTACGTCGACGCTAGCTTCGACACAGATCTGGATGACTCTAAGTCACAAACCGGATACGTGTATATTTTGAATGGTGGGGCAGTAAGCTGGTGCAGTTGCAAGCAAAGCGTCATGGGGGGATCTACATGTGAAGCGGAGTAGATGGCGGCGTCAGAGGCAGCACAATAAGCAATCTGGATAAAGGAGTTCATCACCGACGTAGGGGTGATTCCCAATGCGTCGGGCCCGATGACTCTCTTTTGTGACAACACTGGAGCTATTGCCCTTGCTAAGGAGCCCAGGTTTCACAGGAAGACCGGGCATATCAAGCGTCGCTTCAACCCCATTCATGAAAATGTTCAAAATGGAGACACAGATATTTGTAAAGTACATACGGACCTGAATGTAGCAGATCCGTTGACTAAACCTCTCCCTAGAGCAAAACATGATCAACACCAGAACTCTATGGGTGTTCGATTCATCACAATGTAACTAGATTATTGACTCTAGTGCAAGTGGGAGACTGTTGGAAATATGCCCTAGAGGCAATAATAAAATGGTTATTATTATATTTCCTTGTTCATGATAATTGTCTATTGTTCATGCTATAATTGTGTTATCCGGAAATCGTAATACATGTGTGAATACATAGACCACAACATGTCCCTAGTGAGCCTCTAGTTGACTAGCTCGTTGATCAATAGATAGTCATGGTTTCCTGACTATGGACATTGGATGTCATTAATAACGGGATCACATCATTAGGAGAATGATGTGATGGACAAGACCCAATCCTAAGCATAGCACAAAGATCGTGTAGTTCGTTTGCTAGAGCTTTTCCAATGTCAAGTATCATTTCCTTAGACCATGAGATCGTGTAACTCCCGGATGCCGTAGGAGTGCTTTGGGTGTACCAAATGTCACAACGTAACTGGGTGACTACAAAGGTACACTACAGGTATCTCTGAAAGTGTCTGTTGGGTTGGCACGGACGAGACTGGGATATGTCCCTCCGTATGACGGAGAGGTATCTCTGGGCCCACTCGGTAATGCATCATCATAATGAGCTCAAAGTGACCAAGTGGTTGGTCATGGGATCATGCATTACGGTACGAGTAAAGTGACTTGCCGGTAACGAGATTGAACGAGGTATTGGGATACCGACGATCGAATCTCGGGCAAGTAACGTACCGATTGACAAAGGGAATTGTATACGGGATTGATTGAATCCTCGACATCGTGGTTCATCCGATGAGATCATCGTGGAACATGTGGGAGCCAACATGGGTATCTAGATCCCGTTGTTGGTTATTGACCGGAGAGTCGTCTCGGTCATGTCTGCATGTCTCCCGAACCCGTAGGGTCTACACACTTAAGGTTCGGTGACGCTAGGGTTATAGAGATATTAGTATGCGAAAATCCGAAAGTTGTTCGGAGTCCCGGATGAGATCCCGGACGTCACGAGGAGTTCCGGAATGGTCCGGAGGTGAAGAATTATATATGGGAAGTCCAGTTTTGGCCACCGGAAAAGTTTCGCGGGTCACCGGTATTGTACCGGGACCACCGGAAGGGTCCCGGGGGTCCACCGGGTGGGGCCACCTATCCCGGAGGGCCCCATGGGCTGAAGTGGGAGGGGAACCAGCCCCTGGTGGGCTGGTGCGCCCCCCATTGGGCCTCCCCTGCGCCTAGGGTTGGAAACCCTAGGGGTGGGCACTACTAGGAAAAGGGCTATAGATGATATGGCCACTAATGGCGCACGAGACATGTGGTGCGCCATTACTATATACTAATGGCGCACCATGTGTTGGTGCGCTGCGCCATTAGTAGTTTTGAAAAAAAATGAAATTTTTTTTATTACTAATGGCGCACCGTGGTATAGTGCGCCATTACTAGTTGACACAGTAATGGCGCACCACACCCACCGTGCGCCATTAGTAGTTTTAAAAAAAAAATTTGTTAGTAATGCCGAGCCCCACCTCCCCTCGCCCCGTCGCCCCCTCCCCTCGCCGCCCCCTTGCCCCACCTCCCCTCGCCCCGTCGCCCCACCGTCCCAACCACCCGCCGCCGCCGACGCCACCCGCCACCGCCCCTTGCCCCGTCGCCCCCACCACCCGCCACCGCCCCGGCGCTCGTCGCCCAAACGGCGCCCCGCCCCGGCGCCCCGTCGCCCGAACGGCGCCCCCCTGGTGCCCCGCCGCCCCCACCACCTGCCCGTCGGCCCCTTCGCCCGCGCCGCCCCTGCGCCCGCGCCGCCCCCGGAGCCAGGCTCGCCGCGGGCCCCCTGTGTCCGCCTCGCGCCCCCCCGGAGCCAGGCCCGCCGCCGCTGCCCTAACCGCGGCCGTCCACCACCACCCCCTGCCCCCGGAGCCAAGGTGAGCATTTTTTTGTTTTTTTCTACTGTTTTTCTTTGCTGTTTAGGTTTCATTAGGTTATTGATAGGTTTAGGTTAGTGGTTGGTTTAGGTTAGTGCTAGATTTAGGTTTAGATAATTAGAAGAAGAAGAAAGTTGAAAAAAAGAAGAAGTAGAAGAAGAGGAAAAAGGAAAAAAAAGGAAGAAGAATAAGAAGAAAGTTGAAAAACAGAACAAGAAAGGAAGAAGGAGAAGAGGAGGAGGAGGAAGAGAAGAAAGAAAAAGGAGAACAAGAAAAGAAGAGAGGTGGAGAAGAAGAAGATGGAAAGGAAAAGGAAGAATGCATAACCAAGAAATATAACCAAGAAATCATACAAAACTTTAAAACAGTGGACGAGAGCTTTTTTCAAGTGTTTATTTGCTGCTTCCTCATAAGCAAGAAGACATCTCTGAGGACAGAACATCATTTTAGTAGGATGTAACAATCATTAGTCTTCGAGAAGAATGATATTAAATAACATAGTGGCCTGTGATGTATTTTCGTACCGAAAATGCATTTGGCACTAGTCCTCGCTTAACAAGATCATGGGTGGGAAGCGGGAACTTCGGAAGTGTAGTTGATTATCTTCTGCTCAAAATTTATGCTGCTATAATGTTGTATGATAATGTTGTAAGGGTACTAATTGGTCTCTTCTGCTGCTTATCAGAGATGGGGGGAAGCAGCCACCGCCGCTCTACCTCACCGGAGTACGAGTTGGATGCTTTCGAGTTCTTCAGTGTCATACTGGGGACTTCAGTATCAGCCACGAGGCAGGTATATAAAACGAGAGATCTCCCCTTCACCCATCTCATTATGATAACTCTGTTGTTTGCTACATCACTCCTTGTCCCAAATTGTAGAGGCTGCCTGACACTTTTATGAACATGCTGGGTGGAGATCCGCCAGATAATGTGAAGCTCCGACAGGCCGGCAGCGGGGTTCGCAGGCTGTGGGACGTGGAGTTGGTGATCGAGGAGGGCCACATGTACCTGTGCCGTGGCTGGGAGAAGTTCTACAGTGCCTACGACCTGCGGACCGGGCACTTTATTCTCTTCAGGTACGACGATGACGCCACAATGCTCATCGTGAAGGTTTTCAACACGACTATGTGTCGCATGCGCTACGCTGACGACGAAGATGCCAGTGCGTTCTGCCTCTTCTTATTCCTCTACATTTGGCTTTGTCTCACATCGATTGTTAACGGTCATTGTTGCATTTGGACAGGCAATGGAAGCAGCAGCAGCGACACTGGCTACAGCCAAAGCAGCAGCGATTATGGCTGTAGCAAAACCAACAGTGATTCTGGCTTTAGCGAAAGCAGCAGCGATTCTGGCAGCAGCAAAGACAACAAGAAGGATGATCCAGACTGGAGTGGGGGAGAAGAGGAGCAGAGTGGGGATGAGGAGCTGCAGGATGACGATGGGAATCAGGCTGAGGATGACCTAGCGCTGGTGGTGGTTGACCAAGGGCAAGAGATGGTGGTGGCTGACCATGGGCAAGAGATGGTGGTGGCTGACCATGGGCAAGAGATGGTGGTGGCTGAGGATGACCTAGCGATGGTCGTGCCCGTCCTGCCTGAAGGTGGCCTCACGATGGTGGTGGTGCCTGACAATGACCACGCACCGGTGGTGGCGCCGGCGATCCCACAGCTAGGCGACATGACCACGCCAATTGTGGTAGAAGACTACATCCCACAGCTGCCTCCAGTGCCTCGCCGCTCTTGGCGCATCAGGCTGAGGAAGGAGAAGGAGAAGAACAATGAGAACCGAACTATGTCAGGTATGTCAGATCTCCAAAATGATATATATATATATATATATATATATATATATATACTTAGTTACCTATGTTATCTCTAATATGCTTAGTTTCCTATAGGTTAGCTCCAAAATTACTTATGTTAGCACAAAATGATCAAGTTTACATAATAAGCTTATAGTCTTCTTCTTATTCTTCTTCTTTTCCAAAATGACATATGTTAGCTTCATTTTACCTAAGTTGGCTCTAATATGCTAACTTAGAGCTTATATGCTTAGTTTCCTATAGGTTAGCTCCAAAATTACTTATGTTAGCACAAAATGATCAAGTTTACATAATAAGCTTATAGTCTTCTTCTTATTCTTCTTACTCTTCTTCTTTTCCAAAATGACATAGGTTAGCTTCATTTTACCTAAGTTGGCTCTAATATGCTAACTTAGAGAGCTTATATGCTTAGTTTCCTATAGGTTAGCTCCAAAATTACTTATGTTAGCACAAAATGATCAAGTTTACATAATAAGCTTATAGTCTTCTTCTTATTCTTCTTCTTATTCTTCTTCTAGTATTCTTCTAGTGTTCTTCTTCTTCTAGTATTCTTCTAGTCTTCTTCTTCTTCTTCTTCTTCTTCTTCTTCTAACTTCTTGTTTATCATTTTGCAGATTTGATTTAATTCACGGAAGCTTGCATGGATGGAGTGCTTCTTTTCCATTTGTGTTTTTATTTTGTATCAATGTGAAACTTTTGTGAATTGATGGATAACGGTGTTGGATGAACAATGTGAAACTTTTGTAATATGTAACGATGGAACTATGTGTTGGCTATGTATGTATATATGATGAAACTTGTCTGTTGGATATGATTGTTATATGGATGCTTGTTGTATATATATGTGTTGGATATCTCATATGTGAAATAGTGACCTGAGATTAAGAAAAAATGATTTTTTTTAAAAAAATTGTTACTAATGGCGCGGTGCGCCATTAGTATACCAGATATGACTGGCGCACCTCTGGGATACTAATGGCGCACCTGTGGTGCGCCATTAGTATACCAGATACTAATGGCGCACCTGTGGTGCGCCATTACTAAAATATTCTAGTGGCGTGGTGCTAGTGTCGCACCAGTAGTGCGCCATTAGTAGGCAAAACTGGTGCGCCACTAGTAAGCCTTTTTCTAATAGTGGGGGCGCCCCCACTTGGCTTGGGGGGGAAGCCACCCCCTTGGCCGCCGCCCCCCTTGGAGATTGCATCTCCCAGAGCTGGCGCCCCCACCAAGGGCCCCTATATATAGTGGAGGGGAGGGAGGGCAGCCGCACCACAAGCCCTGGCGCCTCCCTCCCTCCCGTGACACCTCTTCCTCCCTGCTTCCGCTTGGCGAAGCCCTGCCGGGATCCCGCTACTTCCACCACCACGCCGTCGTGCTGCTGGATCTCCATCAACCTCTCCTTCCCCCTTGCTGGATCAAGAAGGAGGAGATGTCGCTACTCCGTACGTGTGTTGAACGCGGAGGTGCCGTCCGTTTGGCGCTCGGTCATCGGTGATTTGGATCACGACGAGTACGACTCCATCAACCCCGTTCACTTGAACGCTTCCGCTCGCGATCTACAAGGGTATGTAGATGCACTCCTCTCTCTCGTTGCTAGATAACTCCATAGATTGATCTTGGTGATGCGTAGAAAATTTTAAAATTCTGCTATGATCCCCAACACTTCCCCCATTGTTGTATCATCGTATTCAGGGAACCCATGGCCAGGATAGCTGTCGTCGTCCTCTTCTTCTTCATTGTCTTCCATCATAACCCCTCTTTCTCCGTGCTTGGTCCAAACATTATAGTGGGGCATGAAACCGGACTTAAACAGGTGGACGTGAATGGTTCTTGACGTAGAGTAATTGTGATCATTCTTACAGACTAAACATGGACAAGGCATAAAACCATCCGCCCGCTTGTTTGCCTCAGCCGCAAGCAGAAAAGTTTGCATGCCATTAATGAACTCAGGAGAGCATCGGTCATCGTACATCCATTGTTGGCTCATCTTCATTACACAACACCGAAAAGACCAAATTAATACAAGTTCATACATAAAGTTCATACCTAAAGTTCATACAAGACTTAAATGCAACAAACAAATAACTCTCTAACTAAAGAATTTAAATGCAACAACAAATGCGATCAAGATCGCAACTAAGGTAACAATTGGTCCAACAGCATAATGATACTAAGCCTCACTATCAATGGCATATTTTCTAATCTTTCTAATCTTCAAGCGCATTTTCTCCATCTTGATCTTGTGATCATCGACGATATCGGCAACATGCAACTCCAATTCCATCTTCTCCCTCTCAATTCTTTTCAATTTTTCTTTCAAATACTCGTTTTCTCTTTCAACTAAATTTAACCTCTCGACAATAGGGTCGGTTGGAATTTCCGGTTCACAAACCTCCTAGACAAAAATATCTATGTCAACTTGATGGGCATAATTTGTCATAAACACGAAATGCAACAACTAGTTTTAAAAGACAATATACCACATCCGAATCATAACAAGGACGAGGGCCGACTGGGACGGATATCAAAACCATGGCACTATGTATAACAAACAACGTACGGGTAAGATAATTATACGAGTAACTATATGTCCAAATCACACAAACATCAATTTGGTAATGTAAAACATTCATGAACAAGAGGCTCACCACAAGGTGGTGGCGGCGACGGAACGGTGCGGGCGATCGACTGTGGTTACGGCGGAGATTTAGAAGGCACTAAGTAAACCACACCTACATATGCAACCTAAGTGTTATTTTTTACCTCAAATTGCATATAAATCAAATACTAGCACATATATTTCCTCCCAAATTACTAAACTCATAAATTAATCACTATACAAAGCATTGCAAGAGCTAATCTAGCAATGAGAGATGAAAGGACAAAGTTGCTAACCTTTGTGATCTTTTGAATGGATGGGGGCCTTCAAATCTTGACAAATTTTGGGCAAAATGTGTGATGAGCTCGAGAGGAAGAGGGGAAGAACAGAGAGGAGAGGGGAAAGGGGAAGAACAGAGCAAGCTTGGGTGGACGAAGGGTTTATGTAGGACGACCTTTAGCACCGGTTCATGCCACGAACCGGTACTAAAGATGCTGAAGGGGCCCAGGACTGACAACATCCTGCCACCACTCACTTTAGTACTGGTCCGTGGCACGAACCGATGCTAAAGGTCGGCCACGAACCGGTACTAATGAAAGCGGCCGGCTAGCCGTTGCAACCGGCACTAATGCACACATTAGTGCCGCCTCAAAAGCAAACCGGCACTAATGTGCTTGACATTTGACCCTTTTTCTACTAGTGCTCTGCTATTATTCAATGGAACATCCGCGGCGCCGGCCCATCCTCCTTTGCGATCTCATGCATCGTGATCAATTTTATTGTTGTTCATACTAATGACCCAGCTGATGTGCAATTTGGAAATAAAGAACAATGTTGTAATTTATTTATTGAAGTTCAACACCTTTTTTTGCGGGATTCTTTTATCTATTCATCATAAATCATGGCATTACAACAAACACTAGAAATAGTAAAAAAATGCATGCAGATCCGTAGGCCACCTAGCGACGACTACAAGTACTGAAGCAACCGCTCACTATTATCATCATATAGTTTTGTTGGAGTCCTTTTCACCGGAACCATTAGGTCGTCTTTGAAACAAACCAAAGAAGATGATGCTAGAACCGCTTGTTATTGGCAATCGGCGGGAGTCTATATGCAATAGTTTCATTTTGTTTTCAGAGTCATTATCAGTTTCGAGAGGTCAGGGGTGAAAAACTATATGATATATATGTTTCTTTTTGTATGGCTATATGCTATATATGTGGTGTGTAATACTCCCTTCATCTCAAGATAAGTGTCGCAGACTTAATACAACTTTGTGCTAAACTTTTAATAAATCAGTGACATTTATTTTGAGACGGGAAATAGTAATATACCAATTTCAGCAATAGTAGACGGAGACGTGCCCGGAAATGGACCTTCTTCTCCACGATGAGCAAAGTGTGTCTCCGTCCTAAAATTAGTAGTTTTAGCAGTTCCTAAAACAATACCGCGTGGGTTCATATGCGGTCAGTTCCAACATGATCCATATTCGAAGCTTCCATTAATGCCTGACTCGGTACCACATGTAGTCTCCGCGGTTCTTCTCTCTCTCTCTATGTGTGTGTTTATTCACGAGCTGTCGATTCCAATGTGATTGATCATGCGTGAATACCCTACTCAGTACCACAAATAGTTTCAGCAGTTCCTAAGAAAAATACGACGTGCGTTCATAGGCGGTCAGTTCCAACGTGATCGGTCATCGGAGCTTCCGTTAAGGAAAACGTTTATTTTAAGTCGGATGAAAACAGCCAAGCGCAAGCCGCCTCCCTCGCACGACACGTGTCCAGCCCACCCACCGCTTCCTTCCCTTATCTCCCGAAGTCGCTCGTTCTCTGTTCGTCTTGCTCCCCCGCTCGTCCTCTGTTCGTCTTCCTTCCCCAATCCCAATCCCTTGAACGCTCTCTTTCTCTCCACCACCCCCTCCTCCATCTCACCTTCTTCTCCAACGCTTCCCACGCCACCGCCGCTAGCCATGTGCCCCCTCCTATCTGGTGCACGCGTGCTGCCCCCCCCCCCCCCCCCCCCCCCCCGCTGCAATCCATGGGGGTCTCCGCCATTGATGCAAGCATAGGAGAGCTGCACAACACCGAGCTCCGCCGTGGCAGCACCAGTGCTCCGGCGCGGCCGCCATGCGGTTGCCGTTGCAAGCACGTCAGATGCAACGCCGCCGTTGCTGCCGGGAGGGGTGCTGCAACCGATGGATCTCGTCGGCGGTGGTGGATGCTTCCAACGCAGAGCGTGTGTTGTTGCGTCCTCGCAGATCTCGACGGGCGGCGGAGCTGCAGTACACCACGGCGGTGGGTGGCGGAGCTGCTGTTGCGACGGGGCATCTTTCCTCAACTCCGGCTGCAGTGGAGCTTCATCACGCCGCCGGTGTTGCCATGAACGTCGGTCATACGTTGCATTGAAGCTTCACCGGAGCCGACGGTGCTGCATTGGAGCTCTGCCGGAGTTGCATTGGAGCTTCGCCGGACACGTCGGGGCTATAGTGGAGCTCGTCCGGAGTTGCAATGGAGCTTCGTCGGAGCGTCGGTGCCGCGTTGGAGCTCCGCCGGGGCTGCAATGGAGCTCGGTCGGAGTTGCAATGGAGCTCCGCCGGGGTTGCAATGGAGCTCGCTGGATGTCGTCGGTGCTGCGTTCGAGAACCGCGTGGGGCTGCAATGGCGCTGTGAAGCTGTCGCGATGCACTGCTGTCGTGGCGTTGTGGCGATCCAACGGCCCCAGGACACAGATCTGACGGCTGAACAGGCGGATGATTTCTTGATTTCTTAGGAAATCATCCGGCTGATTCATAGCAGCGGCCTTCCGTTAATGCCCTACTTGATACCACATGTATTCTCGGCAGTCCCGTGTGTGTGTTATCAGTGAGCGGTTGGTTCCAATGTGAGCGATCACCGGATCTTCCGTAAAAATCCTACTCCACAAATAGTTTCAGTGGTTCCTAAAATAATACCGCGTTGGTTCATAGGCAGTCACTTCCAATGTGATCGGCCATCGGAGCTTCCGTTAATGCTCTACTCAGTACCACATGCAGTTTTTGCGGTTCCGTGTGTCCGTGTGTGTGTATCTTCATAAATCACAGAATGAGAAGTTGATGGTACCCTCCTCTAGTAGGTCCTTTTGGTTCCAATAATTCAATGATATAATGTTTAGTATGCATGTATACACGTAGATGGCTTGACATACGATTATTCGATGCGGAAAAAAACTTCAACTAGGCACGTACGCGCCCTAAACATTCTTGTTAATTACTAGTTCCAGTAGGATAATACTCCCTTCATTTCACAATGTAGTGCGCACGCGCTTCCCAAGATCTAAATTTGATCATAAATTTAACCAACGAGACCGACTGCGGTGGGAGCAAAAATTATACCACTGAATTCGAATTAAAATACGAATTCAGTAGTATAATTTTTGTTCCCGCCGCAATCGGTCTCACTGGTTAAATTTATTGTCAAATTTAGATTTCGGAAAACATGGACGCACTATGAATAAAGGAAGTAACATATCTATGGGAACTAGTGTGCCTGGGAAGAAACAGTCATGCTGCCATGGACAGATGAATGGCACATGCTGTGTACACTTGCCGGATAATAGTGCGAGTGTGAAGTTGTTTCTGTAGTAAGCTACGTTAGGCACGTGCACCACAGAAACTCCCCTAAATCCTTTCACCTTTTTGCCTTCCTCTCTCAGCACGAATCACGGAGTATGGGTTTTTTGGCTCAGATAGCTGAGTCTGTAGTAAGCTATATATAATGTATTCTAAGGATATATATATTGGTCAATTAATGTATATATAGAGAGAATTAATGTATTCTAAGGATATAAATAAATAAGTAAATAAATAATGTATTATATTTATAAGTTACAATTAATGTATTCTAAGGATATATATATATATATATATATATATATATATATATATATTGGTATAATTAATTTATTCTAAGTAATATATAAATAATTAATGTATTATATATAGGTTACAATTAATGTATTCTAAGGATACATATTGGTACAACTAATGTATTCTAAGTAATATATAAATAATTAATATATTATATACATAGGCTACAATTAATGTATTCAAAGGATATATATTGGCACAATTAATGTATTCTAAGTAATATATAATTAATTAATGTATTATATATATATATGTTACATTTAATGTATTCTAAGGATATATATTGGCACAATTAATGTATTCTAAGTAATCATTTATATTGATAGACATATTCTTGGAGGTGTTGCATTGTATCTCGAAACTGGATCTCCTCCTCCTCCTCTCCCCCCTCCCTCTCTCTCTCTCACTCTCCATATATAGACGCCAACAGTGTGTAGATAGAGCAATCATATTGTAGTGTACTCCCATTAGAAAACATACACACACACTCACCAAGGAAGTATTTGCAATTTCAAGTGCATCTTCCTAATGGACAAGCGCACCGGCCTTGCTCATGCAGCAACGCTGCTCTCGCTGTTGCTTCTTATGTGCTTTGCTATCCATGTCCATTGTAAGTCACGTCCCGACTTACTAGTAATTCCCCTTTGTCGCATAATGAAACATTTTGCTAATATTATAATCGCATCAAAATAATACAATTGAAAAAGAGTTCAACCCTCGTCTCTGCAAACTAGTATGTCCTACTCGTGCATATTTGTATTTACAAATAATGCTAGCTTGTTCTCTAGTCGATTGGACACTACCACAAAGATTGTCCATGGTTATTCCTGTTTTGTTTTATGTTTATACTAGAACAGAATGGCGCGCGTTGCCGCGCCTGTCCATTTAAATGAGAAATTAACATGAGTTAAAAAAAATTGAACATAACCATGAGACAATTTGTGATAGAAGCCATGTGTAGATTTTATCTTGTCCATGAAACATACAAAAATATCACACTCCTGGTGCCTGATACCTAAACCACAACATGTAAAGCATATAAGTTGGATGGTTCGACAATGAAGTCGATAACAATATGTTTTCCCTTAATCATAGCTAGAACATATGGTATTTAGGTTAATATGATAAGGAGAAAAATAATATCAAATGTCGATGTTTTCCTGCCTGCGCGCCTTCAGCAATTGTAGGGCTGACAGGAGGTGGTGATGGAAGCTAAGGCAGCAGGAAGCACATCACAGATGGGAGAGGATAAGCAAAGCGCAGGAGAAGTTAATGAGCAAACTAATGTTACTGTTTTGGCCGATGACTGCAGCTATGTCCCAAGGCTGATTGGCGATACGCCGACACCTATATGGATATGATAAAAATATGGAGAAAGCATTTCCTAAGGCAAAATACAATGTAACTCACCAAAGCAGAGGCGAGGAAACTGTTCTAGTTTCAGGACAATCAGCACACAGATCATTAACTACTTTCGCATCAAGGTAACAAGAAAATTCAGTGCATCACATAGTCCAAAATCGTGAGTTTAAGAACATATAATTACAAATACATTAAGATACAACACCAACTCTTCAATCAGGCGATCAAGCTTTTGTGAATTCTGTACTCTAGAAAAGAACATATATGAATACTGAAGCATGCCATTTATAAGGTGAACATGGACGTAGCAATTGGGAACCTGCACTCTTAGGCAGTGTATTTGGAAAGAAAAATTTACTTGATTTTCTTTGATGACGTTGGTTTTCTCGGTCCCTTCATCACCCACACCAAAATCAGAATTATGCTTCTAAAATGTAAGGACACTAAAATGTGCCGGACACTGGAAATGCAGCAATCAAATTAGTATAACTCAAAAATCTAGGACCGATCACGTTACTGGGTAGTAATTTTGCATAGGTATAGGGTATATATCTTGCAGAGCAAGCTCTTGGAACTGGGAGGGACTATATCACAACCAGGGTTAAAAATTTCAACGAGATTCCAGTGAAATTCCCGAAATTTCGCATATTTCAGTGGGGTCCAAAATATTTTTGACCCCGAAATTTCGATACATATTCAAACTGATTTCAAAATAAATTTAAATTATGTCAAAATTCATTATAATTATGTGAAATTTGAAATCTCAAAATCCGAAATAATTTCCGAAATTCGCATATTTCTGTGAGCTCCGAAATTAAAAACCTTGATCACAACTTGAAGCAGGCTAGTTCTTGGACTCTAGAAAATTCATGAAGTTGTGCAAACGAGAGGAAACCCACGACAAAGATGAGCAGTTTGGGCATGGCCTGCTGTGGACAAGTATTCTGCGATCCCTTGAAGACCATCGCTATCAGAAGGGGAAAATGGTGTGGCTGTGGCACGGAGAATGCTTACTCGATGCCATCCGTCGCTTTGGAGATCAACTCCACGACTGCGCTACAAGGGAACGCGGACAACGGAAGGGGCAACCGTCGCCGGCTGTCGACGTGGACCTGACCATGACCAGTCGCACCACTTCTTCCATGATAGCCAGCGCCGCCCTTCCCGCCTCCGCCAGTCTCCTCCTCGAGCCCTCCGTTTCCAGCGGCCGCCGACAGAGGATGACACTACATCCTGTTGATGCGGTTGTACTTGTACATATATAGAGGAGGAGCTGCTGCTAGGGTTCGCGCGCGAGGTCTCGTGAGACAAGAGATCGAGGGAGGAGGAAGAGGACATGGCCAGTGGAAGGCACCTACGCGGCGCATCTGCAGGATCTTGCCAACGAGACGGCGGACGCGGCGGCGCATGGCACGCCGAGGAACAGAGGAGCAGTTCCTGGAGATAACTTGTGCCTGTTCCGTGCCTGTTCTTGGAGGCCGTCGGCATAGATGTAAACTACGACGACGGCTCAGCCGTCGGCATAGCCCTGCCCCAGGAGGTACAGCTACGCGACACGTGGCACATGTATGCCGATGGCCTAGCCGTCGGCGTAGTTTTAAACTATGCCGACGGCTAGGCCGTCGTCATACATGTGCCACGTGTTGCGCAGCAGTTGGTCAGCACTTGACGGCGGCCACCGTTAGGCGGGGACGTTGCCGACGGCCTCGGCCGTCGGCACAGATGTACGGACACCGTCGGGATAGGATCTATGCCGACGACCTTTCTATGCTGACGGCCTCCGGGGCTACGCTGACGGATATGTTGCCGACGGCCCTATGCCGACGGGGGGCCGTCGGCACAGGTCTGTTCCGACGGGAATCAAGGCTATGCCGACGGCCAGGGCCGTCGGCTCAGGGCGCGATTCTGGTGGTGGTGCGAATGGCCAGTTTTTTTTTCTTTTTCTTTGAGGCAGAAATCGGAGCGCGGCCTGGGCCTGGGCGTTTGACGGCCCGATTACGGACATGAACGGGAGCTCGTTCTGCCCGCAAAGACGGTGCTTGCAGCGCCTGAATGACCCGGGGACGATCTACATTGTCCATCAGAGCGGTCGGACGGCTGAGAGGCTCAAAACGCTGTGGAGCTCGTAGGTAGCTGCGTTATACACGTGTTGCCAGATCGATAATCGTCATTTGATTTGGCAATCAACATATACTGATGGATATTAATGGTTGATGTGTATTTTTCTCACGTAGGCCGAATCATGGAAGACAAAGTCAGCGAGAAGATTAATTTACCACACGGATTATGCGTGCATAGGGGCTATAATTGCGGGGCTCTACTCCATTGCAACTGTTGTTTCTTAAGCAACATCTGCTATCCTTCAGTGGATTTATGCACGGAAGCGTGCAAATAAAATACATACTCTTCTTCAGCCACGTTGGCACGCCGGCCCATCCTCCTTTGCCTTCCCATACACTTTGATCAGCTTTTATGTAGTTCCAAGTGATCACGCTAATGCGCCAGCTGATGCGCAGTTTGGAAATAAAGAACACTGTTATTATTTATTTGTTGAAATTCAACTGCTCACCGGAACTGGTAGATCGTCTTTGAGACGTACAAAAAAGATGATTCTAGGACCGCTTGTTATTGGCGTTTGGCAATCAGCAGGAGTCTATATGCAATAGTCTTTATTTTGTTTTCAGACGCATCGCCAGTTTCGAGGAGCGAGGGTTCAAAAACTATGCGCAATGTATGTAATAATGTTCGTAGTAGAAATTTTGGCAGTGGTAACCGGAGATGTGCTCAGAAATGGACCTTCTTCGTACTACGAAGACGAGCAAAGGAGAGTACTGTTGTCGCCCCAAGAGCTGTCTAAGTGTGTCTCCGACTGCCCCCGCGTCGTCCGCCTGGGCAACTCGGGGCCAGACCCATGGATGAGGGCGGCCAAAGTGGCCAACCGCACAGGGCCCCAAATTCTTGGAGCCCCCAATCTGAGAGATAGCCTGCCTTGGTTCAGTCACCGCACGTCCATGCGCGAGACGCACCGAATCGACAATCTCTCCTCTGATCGATCTCTGTGCACGCCTCCGCCGCCAGTCCCCTGCCTAGGGCCGCGGCCTTCCCTAGCCCCCGCCTCCGCGGTCAGTCCCTCGCCAATCAGGCCGCCTCTCGCTTCTCCGCCCTCCCATGCACCGAGCTGACGAACCGATGACGGCGACTGATGGCATGTCTACTGCAATTCGCCACAGGCCGTCGCTCTTCCCTAGTCCAGCGGTCTAGCCCCGCCTGCTACCTGTTCCGTGCTAGCACCACCGCACCGTTCTTAGTAGTGCTCCCCGGCCTCTGCCCAATCGCCCCAGCCACGGTCCTGCTGCTTCCGTACGCACAGGGACTGCCCGTGCCTCCAAAGCTGAGCAACCCCAACATTGCTCTAGGAGGTAATTTCTTGGACGGAGACACACAGACAAGTTTGGAAAATGCTTGCATTTGAACTGGCATATTGTATGTGTTGATTCTAATTGATGCATTTGAACATTGAACTGGAATTTAATTTGAGATGAATATCTATCTATTGAGCTCAAATTGATGCATATTCATTTCAGTTTAATTTCATGTTGTGCAAATATATGATGTATACAATTTGATCGCTACACACAACTGGAGTGTCATATGGAAAGGCATACTAGCATAGATGAAGCATACTATTGATTCGGCATTCCTTTATATCCCCTTATTTTTTTTAGGTCATTTTTTGTATATTTTGTTCGATCGTTAAGCAGTGAGTTTCAGTTCTACATATATTCTGCAACTGAGCAAAGTATGCTTGAGTTTCTAATTTTTTTAGGGATTTCGACCCGGGTCCCCAAATTCCTGGAGACGGCCCTGCTCGGGGCTCGAGCGGCGCTCGATCCGCTTTTTCCGGCGTCGTCCCTGTGCACCCTCCCCTCGCCGCCGCCGGTTGGCGTCATCGGGCTTGTCCGGGTGGCTGATGGCGGCGGCGGGATTCCGTTCCCGTGGATCTTTGGGCAACGTGTTCAATGAGATGCAAATGTCGGCTGGCGGCTGGGAAGGCTGATGCTACAGCGGCGGCTCCGGCGCTCAGCATGGCTTGGGATAACTAGGTCGGCACCATGGGCGCTCGTGACGCAGTCATCTTTGTCGACAGGACCACTGGAGCATGCGTATCTGTTGCTCCTCCGATGCATCCAACCTGAGAGCACACCCATGCTAGGGCCTCTGCTCCATGGGTGCATCTTTGGCGTTGGTGCGTAGTGCTCATGGTGGTCGTTCCCTCAGGTTCGGCCGTGAATCTGGTCCGTAGGCTGCTATGTGGTTGTGGGCTAGACCGATTATCTGAAGAGCTTCAAACCTGGATGATTTGCGTCCACTGGCGAGGACGGCAGGTAGTGGCAGCTCGTGGAGCTGTCGTCTGATACACATCAGTCAATAACTACTACTTGTGAGGATGGTGTAGGCCTTCAGAGTGTCCCCGTCCCGGAATTTTGGTGGTGCCGACAGTCCTTGTAACATCCCAATTTTCCTAAATTAGGATGGTATTAGATCATTCATATGCATATCATATTTTTATTGCATTATTTGCTTTTTTCTGAAATATTCAAATCATTATGCAACAAAGGCAATTTATTGGAGTGGAGATAATGTGACTTCTCCCCTGTTTAGAAATGTTCATAATGTGCAGAATATTATTTTCAGTTCATCTGATATGTTCTGGTATTTTTCTTAATCTCCAAAATATTTTATTTGATTGTTGTATTGCTGTTTGAGTGGCTTATTGCATCAAAATTATTTTACAAAATTGCATTAGTATTGGAACTAGTGTTCCTGTAGTTTATAGCTGTAGGGCTATTTTTACTATGTGTCTAGGTATTTTTATTTAGAATCTATGTGACCAGCGGGTCCCGTGCCCTGTTCGTCCCCTCCACCGAGCCGGATACCGCACGCACGCACGCCGAGGCCGAGCCGGTTCGCCCCGCGCCCCTGGTCCACCTCGAGCGCGCCCGACCTGCCGTACGCGAGCAAAACCCCTAGGGGAGACCCCGCAGCTCCTGTCCCGATCCTCTTCGTTGCCGCACGCGCTGGTTGGGGCGATTGGATCTCGTCCCGGAGCTCTGCCGTCCGCTGCCGTTCGCCGGAGGTTTTCGCCACCGTAAGAGCCAGTGCCGCCGCATCTCTTGTCCCCTCAGATTCGCCGCTCCACGACGCACGTTTTTGACAAATTTCGTGGCCAGAGACGCAGCAGAGGGAGAGGAACAAGCCGGCCGACCTTCACCGGAGCTCGCCGCAGTTCACTTCGTCACCACCGCCGTTCGACGACGCCCCGCCGCCATTGAGCACCACCACCGCCTTCGCCACTCACCGCCGCATCCTCCCATCACTTCCCCTTCACCGGAGACTCGCCGGAGAGCCGCCACCGCCGACGCCCGAGACCGCCGCCGCCGTCCTCTGCTTTTGGTGAGCACGCACGCACAGGAGGTCCTCCAACCAATCACGTGCTGCCAGGTGGCAACCAGCTACAGTACACGCACGAACAGTGCAGGAGTTTTCTGTTGTTTTTGTTTTACTTTCCAGATTTGTTCTCCAACTTCTTTTAGCTATATCTTTTAATCTATATGTCCAAATTAGGTGATTCTTTTTCCTATGATCTCACAAAAATCAGCACATTCTCACAGTACCGACTTTGCACATGTTTGCACTTTTCAAATTTGAATTCGTTTGAATTTGAAATAAATCTTCCGGAGGCCATAACTCTCAAACCGTTTATCAGAATCGAGTGATTCTTTTTGCATTGTGACCGTAGTGCAATTTAGGTGCTGTTAAGCTTCTGTTGTTGAGTTTTAATAATGGTTTTCTTGCTTTTGGTTTTGTTTTGGTTCTACTCGTGTTCCGGTGATTGATTTGTTGAATTGTGTGAAACATGTAGATTGTCCGGAGTGTGACGCGAGCTATTGTCAGGAGTGTGACTTTCTGAACCAGAACCAAGGCAAGTTACATGTTGATCATCCTTTACCTATTGTTTTCTATGCATGTAGTTATATCACACTATGAATATATGCATGTATAGGAGTATTATATATGTTGGCTATGCTGTTGAGCTATCTTCCCGTCTTTTGCAAATCGTGGTAGTTGTAGTTTGCTATGCTTTGTAGACGGGGGTGGTTCGAGTATTCATTGAGTTTATGTGAGGATTATATATTTAACAAATTGAGTAGTAACTCAGGTTTTAACTCACCTCTGGGCAGAAGTGGTATTGCTTGGTGTTGAGGGAAGGCATCATGGGGTCTTGCACCTTTTCTAAGGCCATGCGCTCATGAGAGTGCACCCTAAGTGGAATGCCGCCCAGGTTCAAAAAGATCAGACAAACTTAGTGACTAGTAGCTTCCATGTGCGGCCACTGGCTATATGGGCTCTGGCTTAGTTGATCAGTTGTTGGAACCCTTGCCCAGACAGTGTCGACATATGTAGCATATGTAGGTGGGATGTGGCCGTCAGGTGGTTAAGGGAACCTCTTCTGAAAGACTTCGTCTCAATCTTCGGATTGGGTCCAGTGGGTAAAGCGTACTAAACTCTGCAGAGTATTAAAACTAATCATGATTAGTCGTGCCCCCGGTTATGGGTAAATCTGAGCCACTATGGCATTATAGTTGTTTGATGATCTTGACAGATGTGACACTTAATAAATTTGTTGGGCAACTTAATAAAGGGTAGGTTGGAGTTGATTTTGCCAACTCAACCTTGTGTATATAATTGTAGTAATAAAAGAACTAAATAAAATTTTGACTATTAGGTAGTTATGAGGACAAAATCAGCTTTCTGCAAAAATAAACCCCCAAGCCTTCCTTTTGTTGTACTATGCATATACATGTAGGTCTGCTATATTATTACTCCTGTGTAACTTGCCAATACATTCAAAGTATTGACCTATATGGCTGCAACGTCTCATGTTGCAGGATATTCAGACGAAGAGTAAGGTACCGTTAGGGTCGCGAGTGTGCACTCAGCATCGCCAGTGGGCTATGATGGGACTCATCGTTATTTTCTGCTACTTTCCGCTGTTTGATTGAATAAAGCTAGCCAAGTGCTATGCAGATTGTTTTATTTTATATATTCTGGATCATACGTTGTAATAAATGATGCACTTGCTATTCTGGTATTCATCTATATTGTGTGTGCTAGCGAGTTCGATCCAGGGACTAGCACGGTAAGCATAGAGACTCAAATCCTTTGAGGTTTGGTCGTTACAGATGGCATCAGAGCAGTGTGTTGACTGTAGGACGTGACCCTAGAAAATGGATTAGAAAAGCCATAGGAGTGAAAATTATTTTATAAACCAGCTATACTTCTTGCTGTTTATTAGTTAACCCCCTCAAGTATCTTGAACAGTTAAGTAGGAACTAGTGCCGAGACCACCATTCATGCTTGCTTTATATTGCAACGTTATCGTGTTAGCGTATCTGATTATGCCCACTTTCGTGGTATGAAGATACTAGATTGTCTGCTTGATTGGTAGTTGTTTGTTAAATTGCTTAGTGTCGAGATTATTCGACTATATATATATATATATATATATATATATATATATATATATATATATAATTATCATATTGTTTGTTGTTTGTTTGTTTGTTGCTGTTATTCGTTGTTGTGTTTTGTTGGCTTGATCATATTATGCATATGGGTAGAATATATTTATATATACATAGCGTTTGGCCCTATTATATCTATAACGCATCTATACTTGCCCACCAGATGCCGCCGAGGTGTGATAATAGGTGTAATGCTGCAGGAGGAGACAACAATGGCAATGATGTACCGCCATACATGCAGCAGTTGCTTCAGGGACAGGCTCAGTTGATCAAGTTGCTTGTCCAGAACCAGAACAACAACAATAACAACAACAATCCACCGCCACCGCCACCAGTGGATATGCTTACCAGGTTCTTGAGGTTGAATCCTCAGAGGTTCTGCAGTTCCCCTGAACCTATTGTGGCTGATGATTGGCTCCGTGCAGTCAATAGGAACCTGGAGACGGTTGGATGCACTGATGCAGAGAGGGTGAGGTTTGCCTCACATTTGTTGGAGGGTCCTGCTGCAGCTTGGTGGGACAACTACTTGGTCACTTATCCCATTGCTACTATCACATGGCCTTAGTTTCAGGATGCTTTTCGTGCTGCACATGTGTCTGCTGGTGCTATGAGTCTGAAAAAGAAGGAGTTCCGCAGTTTGCCAGGGAGGTCGCACAGTTAATGCGTATGTGGAGGAATTTAATAATCTTGCACGTTATGCTCCTAATGATGTTAACACTGATGCAGCTAGGCAGGAGAAATTTTTGGAGGGCCTTAATGATGAGTTGAGCCTTCAGTTGACAGTGGCCACTTTTAGGGATTGTCAGGACCTGATTGATAAGGCTATTGTATTGGAGGGAAAGCAACAGGCCATAGAGAATCGCAAGAGGAAGTACAACAACAATAACAGGTATAATTCAGGACCACAGCAGAAGCCACACACTTCATATCATGGTAATGGAGGTAATGGGCATCATAATCATCATGGAGGTAATGATCATAATCATCATGGAGGGAATGGCCACAATCATAATGGCCACCATCATCATAATGGGCACAAGAGTAACAATGGCAATGGCAGAGGTAATGGTAATGGTAATGGCAATGGAGGGAACAATAACCAGAATCACCAGGTTACACGTGCGCCAAGGGATTTGAGTCAGGTGCAGTGCTTCAGGTGTAAGGCTATGGGGCACTATGCCACAGATTGCCCAGGGGCGAAGAACTCAGGATCCAGCAAGCCAAACCCCTTCCAAAAGGGTCATGTAAATCATGTTAATGTGGAGGAGGTTTACAATGAACCAGATGCAGTGATTGGTAAGTTCTTGATTAATTCAGTACCTGCAGTTGTTCTTTTTGATACTGGTGCATCGCATTCATTCATTTCGAGGGTATTTGTTGATAAACATGGATTGCCAACCAAAACACTTAGTATGCCTATTAGAGTGAGTTCCCCAGGAGCTGAGATGATAGCAGGTGTTGGTTGTCATCAGTTGGCGTTGTCTATTGGGAAGCATGAGTTTCCTACAGATTTGATTATATTAAAGTCACAAGGTCTGGATATTATTTTGGGTATGGATTGGTTGCAGATATATAAAGGTCGTATTGATTGTGCCGGTCGGTCTATCACTCTCACTGCACCATGAGGGAAGAGGATCAAATATGTGTGTAAGTATAAGCGTAATCAGATGCAGGTGAACTCTCTTAAGGGGGGTAGCCTGGAAGAGGTGCCAGTCGTGAGGGATTATCCAGATGTGTTTCCAGAGGAGTTGCCAGGTATGCCACCAGATAGAGATATTGAGTTTCTTATTGATTTAATACCAGGCACTGGACCTATTGCAAAGAGACCGTATAGAATGCCTCCTCAAGAGTTGGAGGAATTGAAGAAGCAGATAAGAGAATTGCAGGCACAAGGATTTATTCGCCCAAGTTCATCACCTTGGGGAGCTCCAGTTTTGTTTGTGGAGAAGAAGGATGGGACCTTGAGGATGTGTGTTGATTATCGTTCTCTGAATGAGGTAACCATTAAGAATAAGTATCCTTTGCCTATGATAAATGATCAGTTTGACCAGTTGGAGAGAGCTACTGTGTTTTCTAAGATTGACCCTCGTTCTGGTTATCATCAATTGAAGAATCGTGAGCAAGATATTCCAAAGACTGCTTTTACTACGAGGTATGGGTTGTATGAATATACTGTTATGTCATTTGGATTGACTAACGCCCCTGCATACTTCATGAATATGATGAACGAGGTGTTTATGGAGTTCTTGGATAAATTTGTGGTTGTTTTCATTGATGATATATTGGTATTCTCCAAGAATAAGCAAGAGCATGAGGTGCATCTGCGTTTGGTATTGGAGAAATTGAGGGAACATCAGTTGTATGCCAAGTTCAGCAAATGTGAGTTTTGGCTGGATGAGGTAGCTTTCCTTGGACATGTTGTGTCAGGTAATGGAGTTGCAGTTGATCCATCTAAGGTTGCTGCAGTTACAGAGTGGGAGACACCCACGACAGTTGGAGAGATTCGCAGCTTTTTGGGCCTTATAGGTTATTACAGGAGGTTTATTGAGAACTTTTCTAAGATTGCAAAGCCTATGACTGAATTGTTGAAGAAGGAGAAGAAGTTTGTTTGGACTGATGAAAGTGAAGCCAGTTTTCAGGAGTTGAAGCAGCGTTTGGTTACAGCACCAGTCTTAACTCTGCCGGATATACATAAGGACTTCCAGGTATATTGTGATGCTTCTCGTCAAGGACTTGGGAGTGTTTTGATGCAGGAAGGTAAAGTTGTTTCATATGCTTCACGTCAGCTTAAGAATCATGAGCATAATTATCCTACACATGATTTGGAGTTAGCCTCAGTTGTGCATGCATTGAAAACTTGGAGGCCATATCTTATTGGTAATCATTGTGATATATTTACTGATCATAAGAGCTTGAAGTATATTTTTACTCAGAAGGATCTGAACCTCAGGCAGAGGAGATGGTTGGAGCTTATTAAAGATTATGATTTGAATGTGCAGTATCATCCTGGTAAGGCTAATGTTGTTGCTGATGCATTGAGTCGTAGGAGCCATGCTAATGCAATAAATATTGATGATAGGCCACCAGAGTTATGTGAGCAGTTCAGGAGTCTCAGGTTGGAGATGGTTCCTAAGGGATATTTAGAAACACTTGAGGTAAAGCCTACTTTGCTTGACAGGATCAGAGAAGCTCAAAAGAATGATAAGGAGATTGCTGAGATAAAAGAGAATATGATTAAAGGTAAGGCAGAAGGTTTCCATGAGGATGAACATGGAGCCATATGGTTTGAGAAGCGTATTTGTGTACCTCAAGATGCAGATATCAGGAAGTTGATTCTTCAGGAGGCGCATGATTCACCTTATCTATTCACCCAGGTAATACTAAGATGTATTTGGATTTGAGGGAAAGACTTTGGTGGCCTAGCCTGAAGGGGGAAATTGCTGGATATATTGCAACATGTGATGTGTGCCAGCGGGTTAAAGCAGAACATCAGAGACCAGCAGGTTTGTTACAGCCATTGCCTATACCTGATTGGAAGTGGGATGAGATTGGTATGGACTTCATTACAGGTTTACCCAGGACTCGGTCAGGTTATGATTCTATTTGGGTAGTTGTTGATCGTTTGACTAAAGTTGCTCACTTCATCCCAGTAAAAAGACTACTTATACCAGTGCTCAGCTAGCAAAATTTTATATGTCTAAAATTGTTTGTCTGCATGGAGTTCCAAGGAAGGTAGTGTCTGATAGAGGTACTCAGTTCACATCCAAATTTTGGCGTCAGTTGCATGAATCCTTGGGCACCAGGCTGGAGTTCAGTATAGCTTTCCATCCACAGACAGATGGGCAGACAGAGAGGGTAAATCAGATTTTGGAGGATATGTTGAGAGCTTGTGCTTTGGACTATGGGTAGAGTTGGGATGATAATTTACCTTATGTAGAGTTCTCATATAATAACAGTTATCAGGCTAGTCTGAAGATGGCACCATTTGAGGTATTGTATGGTAGGAAGTGCAGAACACCATTGATGTGGGATGAGGTTGGGGAACATCAGTTCTTTGGACCAGACTTGATCAGGGATGCTGAGGAGAAGGTCAAGTTGATTCGTGACAGGCTGAAGATAGCACAGTCCAGGCAGAAGAGTTATGCAGATGCAAAACGTAAGGAGGTGACATATGAGGTAGGAGACCGTGCATATCTTAGAGTTTCACCACTTTGTGGGATTAAGAGGTTTGGAATTAAGGGTAAGTTAGCACCACGTTTTGTGGGGCCTTACAAGATCTTGGAGCGTAGAGGAGAGGTAGCTTATCAGTTGGAGTTGCCGGAATCTTTGTCTGGAGTTCATAATGTGTTTCATGTATCTCAGTTGAAGAGGTGCCATGCAGAGATGATGGATGTTCCATTGAGGGACACAGTGCCACTTGAGGCAATTCAGTTGGAGAGTGATTTGACATATGAGGAGAAGCCTATTAAGATTTTGGAGACAGCAGCGAGAGTTACTCGCACCAAGACAATCAAGTTATGCAAGGTTTAGTGGGATCATCACACAGAGGAGGAAGCTACCTGGGAACGAGAGGAGGATCTCACGCAGGATTACCCACACCTATTTGCTAGCCAACCCGAATCCCGAGGGCGAGATTCATCTTAAGGGGGGTAGGTTTGTAACATCCCAATTTTCCTAAATTAGGATGTTATTAGATCATTCATATGCATATC
Source organism: Aegilops tauschii subsp. strangulata (assembly GCF_002575655.3). Taxonomy (NCBI): domain Eukaryota; kingdom Viridiplantae; phylum Streptophyta; class Magnoliopsida; order Poales; family Poaceae; genus Aegilops; species Aegilops tauschii. The sequence goes on along the minus strand of NC_053040.3, from coordinate 29,277,638 downwards.
ATATTTTTATTGCATTATTTGCTTTTTTCTGAAATATTCATTTGGAGTGGAGATAATGTGACTTCTCCCCTGTTTAGAAATGTTCATAATGTGCAGAATATTATTTCCAGTTCATCTGATATGTTCTGGTATTTTTATTTAGAATCTATATTTTGTATTTTATTTTATTTATTTTGTTTTCTGCTGTTGTGTTTATAAAAAAGAAAAAAACGCAGCACTGCGCGGCCCAGCAGCCAACCCCGTGGCCCAGCTAACCCCGCACTGCCCGCGGCCCAGTCCCCCGCGCCGCCCGTGCCCGACCCGCACCCGATCCGCCAGCTCGCCCAGTCGCTGACCAGCGGGTCCCGTGCCCTGTTCGTCCCCTCCACCGAGCCGGATACCGCACGCACGCACGCCGAGGCCGAGCCGGTTCGCCCCGCGCCCCTGGTCCACCTCGAGCGCGCCCGACCTGCCATACGCGAGCAAAACCCCTAGGGGAGACCCCGCAGCTCCTGTCCCGATCCTCTTCGTTGCCGCACGCGCTGGTTGGGACGATTGGATCTCGTCCCGGAGCTCTGCCGTCCGCTGCCGTTCGCCGGAGGTTTTCGCCACCGTAAGAGCCAGTGCCGCCGCATCTCTTGTCCCCTCAGATTCGCCGCTCCACGACGCACGTTTTTGACAAATTTCGTGGCCAGAGACGCGGCAGAGGGAGAGGAACAAGCCGGCCGACCTTCACCGGAGCTCGCCGCAGTTCACTTCGTCACCACCGCCGTTCGACGACGCCCCGCCGCCATTGAGCACCACCACCGCCTTCGCCACTCACCGCCGCATCCTCCCATCACTTCCCCTTCACCGGAGACTCGCCGGAGAGCCGCCACCGCCGACGCCCGAGACCGCCGCCGCCGTCCTCTGCTTTTGGTGAGCACGCACGCACAGGAGGTCCTCCAACCAATCACGTGCTGCCAGGTGGCAACCAGCTACAGTACACGCACGAACAGTGCAGGAGTTTTCTGTTGTTTTTGTTTTTCTTTCCAGATTTGTTCTCTAACTTCTTTTAGCTATATCTTTTAACCTATATGTCCAAATTAGGTGATTCTTTTTCCTATGATCTCACAAAAATCAGCACATTATCACAGTACCGACTTTGCACATGTTTGCACTTTTCAAATTTGAATTCATTTGAATTTGAAATAAATCTTCCGGAGGCCATAACTCTCAAACCGTTTATCGGAATCGAGTGATTCTTTTTGCATTGTGACCATAGTGCAATTTAGGTGCTGTTAAGCTTCTGTTGTTGAGTTTTAAAAATGGTTTTCTTGCTGTTGGTTTTGTTTTGGTTCTATTCGTGTTCCGGTGATTGATTTGTTGAATTGTGTGAAACGTGTAGATTGTCCGGAGTGCGACGCGAGCTATTGTCAGGAGTGTGACTTTCTGAACTAGAACCAAGGCAAGTTACATGTTTATCATCCTTTACCTATTGTTTTCTATGCATGTAGTTATATCACACTATGTATATATGCATGTATAGGAGTATTATATATGTTGGCTATGCTGTTGAGCTATCTTCCCGTCTTTTGCAAATCGTGGTAGTTGTAGTTTGCTATGCTTTGTAGATGGGGGTGGTTCGATTATTCATTGAGCTTATGTGAGGATTATATATTTAACAAATTGAGTAGTAACTCAGGTTTTAACTCACCTCTGGGCGGAAGTGGTATTGCTTGGTGTTGAGGGAAGGCATCATGGGGTCTTGCACCTTTTCTAAGGCCATGCGCTCATGAGAGTGCATCCTAAGTGGAATGCCGCCCAAGTTCAAAAAGATCAGACAGACTTAGTGACTAGTAGCTTCCATGTGCGGCCACTGGCTATATGGGCTCTGGCTTAGTTGTTCAGTTGTTGGAACCCTTGCCCAGACAGTGTCGACAGATGTAGCATATGTAGGTGGGATGTGGCAGTCAGGTGGTTAAGGGGACCTCTTCTGAAAGACTTCGTCTCAATCTTCGGATTGGGTCCAGTGGGTAAAGCGTACTAAACTCTGCAGAGTATTAAAACTAATCATGATTAGCCGTGCCCCCGGTTATGGGTAAATCTGAGCCACTATGCCATTACAGTTGTTGGATGATCTTGACAGATGTGACACTTAATAAATTTGTTGGGCAACTTAATAAAGGGTAGGGTGGAGTTGATTTTGCCAACTAAACCTTGTGTATATAATTGTAGTAATAAAAGAACTAAATAAAATTTTGACTATTAGGTAGTTATGAGGACAAAATCGGCTTTCTGCAAAAATAAACCCCCAAGCCTTCCTTTTGTTGTACTATGCATATACATGTAGGTCTGCTATATTATTACTCCTGTGTAACTTGCCAATACATTCAAAGTATTGACCTATATGGCTGCAACGTCTCATGTTGCAGGATATTCCGACGAAGAGTAAGGTACCATTAGGGTCGCGAGTCTGCACTCAGCATCGCCAGTGGGCTTTGATGGGACTCATCGTTATTTTCTGCTACTTTCCGCTGTTTGATTGAATAAAGCTAGCCAAGTGCTATGCAGATTGTTTTATTTTATATATTCTGGATCATACATTGTAATAAATGATACACTTGCTATTCTGGTATTCATCTATACTGTGTGTGCTAGCGAGTTCGATCCAGGGACTAGCACTGTAAGCACAGAGACTCAAATCCTTCGAGGTTTGGTCGTTACAGTCCTTCTTCCCCGTCAATATCTTCGTCGTATGGTGACGAGAGAAGATCTTGTCTCGTCTTGTCAGCTTGCTCGTACGGGCGTGGACACCCCCGTCATAAGGACCGTGCACATATGCAACTATTGGGATGGTGGAAGGGAGTATCTAGAACTCATCTAGATGAGATATAATTTGGTCTCATTCACCTGGAAAATAAGAACAGATCGACCCACGTCAGCACACACATCTTAATCACATCCAATGCCTATAAAAGGTGAATGAGACCAAATTATATCTCATCTAGATGAGTTCTAGCAAAACTGATCGAGGAAAGTGGAGGAGACGACATAGGACGACTTCGATTGGGTGGTACTTCTGTAGTACCTAGTCTCGAGCTCCGTGGTGAAAACCATAGGTTTGACCCTAGTTGGTCATATCTGGAAATGGCGGTGTTCTTTTGCGTCGCTACCCTGATAAGGGCATTGCTCGGAATTGGCTCGGACAACATCTTTAGGGTGAAGACCCATGATCTAACCTTGGTGGTTTGATCCGGCGACGGTGGCGCTTCGACGTCGTTCCCTTCCTGGAGACGTCGCTTTTGGAGAGCCTTTCTCGTAGTCCTTGTGTTGTGAAGACATGGTTGACGCCGCTTGTCACCGTTGTATATCGTTTATTGTTGCTTTCACTTCTTCGGGTTTTCTTTTCCCCACCTAGCCATATTTCGGTCTTTTATGACTTTACTTTTTGCCGAAGTGACCGTGTGGGTGTGTGTGTTGTGTTGGCTGTGTGCATCCTAGTTATGCTCAGGCCCGGTGTGTACTAATTACCCTCGATGCTACACTATGAGTCAATAAAAAAGCGCCCTTTATTGGAAAAAATGAAGACGAGCAAAGCTTAGCAAACTGACGTATCGTTCTTTCTTCCTCCGGAAGAAAAAGGCGATCTCGCCAGTGCCCGTCGCCGTGGGCTTCCTCCGCCGCCGTCCTCCAGCGGCTCCCCTCCGCTGATAACCTCGGTCGTCGGTGCTGAGGGGGGTCGCCGGATCCACGCGTGTGGATCGTTTTAACCCAAAATAGCTTACTTTTTCGGCCGTTCATCGTCTTGCTTCGGCGGTGGTGATGGCAGAGATGAATAAAGTTTCTTCAGATCCTACTCCAACAAAGCGATCAGTCGTATGATTGGGGATGGATTTGAAATCCAGTCTGTTCAAACAGGGATGGTGGGGCGGGCGGCATCCTCGTGGTGGACATGTGTCCTCGGGCTCCGCCGTTGCGACGACGTTTGCTCCAGCGCCGGCACTGAGCCTGCGAGGTATTCCAGGAGCGGATGCAGATTATGGTCTGCATCGGTGGCATCTGGAAGATGGTGAATCATGTGATGGGCTCATGGTACGTGGATGGCAGGTATCGTTTCCTCCTCCGACGTCTTAGCCATGTGAGGGTGCCAGATCCGGAGTTCGAGCATGTCCCGGTGTTGCCCCGGTCTGATTCATTCAACTATAATGGTTTCGCCTTTGGCAAGCAACCTTGGAGGTCCGTAAAGCTGCATAGCAGCGATGGTGCCACGTCAAGCTCGGGTGTGAAGGTGATCCCTCAATTTTTCTTTTGGTGCCTACTGTGGTGGTGCCAGAGGGAGGTGATGGGTGTTGGTATCAAGCTCAGAGGTTTCTTCGGTCTTTTTTTGTATTATTTTTTACATCTTTGCTGGTATTTTTTTGTGCAAAGGCTAACGTTCTGCTATTTGTTTAGTTCTGCTATGTCGGTATGTATGTGTCTTGTATTATGATCCTTATGATATAAATGAGACATGTATTACCATGCAAAAGAAAGAACCTTCTTCATAATACGAAGACGAGCAAAGCATGCCGGGTAACCGAGCTCAACCCCAACCCGATTCTCGCCCTTCCCTGGCCCTACTGCTCGTAATCCGGCGATCCGGGTCCGCCCCGTTTTGCACGTCTAAAGTCCAAGGCCACACCTAGTCAACCGAAGGTCATTCCACCGCCAAATCATCCAAAACCCGTCGTGCGCCGCAGATTTCCCCGCCGACTTCCATCTCCGCTCCTGCCTTGCCCCTCGCAATGCCTCCTCGTCGTGACCGCGACCACGTACGCGGGGCAGGGTGGTGCCGGCGATGAGCTCTCCACTCTGTTCAAGGAGTTCTCGTTAGACAGCAACACCTTCGCCGAGGGGCAGATCCGGACCACCTTCTACCTTAAATGATCATCTGGGTGTCTGTTGAGAAATTGCTCGTTGCTTCCATCACCGTGTGATAATACAAATGGCTCCTTAGTAACTGTGGGGGAGGGGATTGTTCTCTGTTCATGGTCGATTGATGCTTGTGGGCGTATCAAACACATTAAGCTACGGGAGAATGGTGCCCAACCAGCATGGCCACATGGCGCATGCTGGTTGGCCGTGGTAAAAACTTCTTGATTTTTTTGAAACTTTTTTATTCTTGTTGGAACTTTTTGGTTATATATTTTGGAAGATGAAATTGAGACCTTTTGTTTCTTTTGAGAAATATTTTTTGTGAGATTATTTTTGAAAGATGGAGGTGAGACTTTTGTTTCTTTTTCATTTTAGGAATGCTTTTTAGGTCTTCTCTTTTTCTTTTTGAGATGGATGTGATGTTCACGTGTTGTGAGAAAGTCTTCTTTTTAATATTGATATGAAGTTGAGGTTTTCTTTGAGATGAAGAAATACACGCACAACTTTTTCTCAAAAGGCCCGCAATGGCAGGCCCCAACCACTAGTTTCACATTACGAGTAGTGACATAGTAGTTCCACAATTTACATTAGCCATTACTTTAACCCAACTTTACTTAATTAGTTACGGTAATGTTAAACTTGCCATCCTCGTGCCAACATAAATTTTCATAAGAAAAAGTTTGATTTGCCATGGTAAAAAATTTGACGTTCGATTTTGTAGTGCAGTCCATTAGTTAATGCTTACAAGATATACCACCTTAATGTCCGTGGATCGCTTGGGCTCAGTTTGCGGTTGATGTGATGTGCTTGTTTTTAAGTTGGTTTGAAAAATAATGTGTGGCAAGTCTACTATCACTTTATTCGGTAAATCTGATCAATAGATAAATTCTATTTTCCAGTGATTGTCCTCGTATGACTTGGAATGCTAAAAAGAGCAACATGAGCCTAGTTTCTAACTTTTTAAACCAGTAAGTATTGCTCACTTTTCTAGGTATCCATCGCATTGTGGCGATATGAGTTTTATTTCCGAGTAATGACTGTTGGGACGAACCCTAACTCTCTTGCTCGTTCTCGCTCACTGCCGGATGGACGAGGAAGAAAAGGAGGTGAATGCACAGGGGTTTCTAGCTGTTAGGAATAATCTTGTTAGGTGGTTGTTAGCTATGCATGGCCGGGTCATGTGTGGCCGTTGAGAGAGTTGCTCACAAGCGGTGCATGGGCGCATGTACTTAGAGCATCTCTATCAGACCCGTAAAACGCCGATTCGCATAAGGCTTTCGCAGTTCGCGAAAAAGGGTATATGCGGGCCGGCGCCTTGCGAGGTCAGACTCAGACCCCGCAAAACGAACCCGAAAAAAGGGATATTCTGTGAATATGCTCTTTTACGGGTCGGCTATGCGGGTTCTGCACGAGCGCCGCCGCGTCGACCCGCAAACCAAAGACACCCAATAATCGAATTTGACATCGATTCCGACAAATGAGTTCAAATTCAAACAATAGAACACAGTTCACATGCAAATAAAAGCTTATTTTTGTAGGACAAATGCAAAAGGAGGTCTTGCAAAAGTGACGACCACATCCGGCATCATCTTGGTCGATCTTCACTCCGCACCACCGAGTCCATTGGGGTCATCGCAACCACCGAGTCCACCTCCGGCACTTGTTCCAACTCCGGCACCGAAATCATCAGCTGGTGCACTGAACGCATCGGCGACATTGGTTCCAAACCCCGTTGAGAAAACATCTCCGGCACTGTAACACACACTGGTCGACGCAAGCATTCTCCTCTTCAAGATATCTCTTCTTGCCATATCATGCCATTCTTTGGTGAGGTCGTCCATGTCATTACGGTTCAATGTCATGATCTTGTTCTCTTCGGCAAGCAACTTGGACATGGCTTTGTTTTCAGCGACACGTGTTCTTCTCTCCTCAATGGCCGCTTTGCGCAGTCCCTCGTCCTTAAGCAATTGCCATTTTTCTTGCTTCTCCCGTGCCTTCTTCTTGGCCAACTCTTTCTTTATCTCCAACGTCTTCGTTAACATCAACTCATTTGATTGCACCATGGCATCAATCTTGTCCCGCAAGCTCGATGCTTCGTGCTCTCTCTTCAGCTTCTCCTTAGTCTTCTTGTCACCATCGGGCCTGTTCAAATTTCTTGGGCCATCATCATCCTCATCTTCATCCATGTTCGCAAGTGGACCTCTCTTCGGTGGGGATTATTTGTCAATCAACTTCCACTTCTCGCACTCTTTGAGCAAGTCCCAACAATGCTCTAGTTTGAAGAATTTGCCTTCCTAAACTTCCATGTCTTTGTATCTTTGTTGGGCAATTTTGTCCTACACAATTAAAACAATGTCAAATTATGCAATCACTTTAAATGCTACAAATGATTTGCATAACTTGGGACGTGAACTCACATAGTCAGATTCCACGGTTTCACTTGGAGGGGCATTGCGAACTTGTTCCAAGCAAGCAGCCCAACGCCTACAAATCGGCTTGATCACGTCCCAACGACCTTGGAGTGACCGAAAGGTGCGTGGAGTCCTATTGGGATACTTTGCCATCATGCGGAAGTATTGATCTTCGATCCTTTGCCAATACCTCTTGGTTGTTTGAGATGTACCCGTGCAAGCATCAAGAGACACCGCACTTCAAGTCTTGATCAAGATTTGATCTTCCAAGATCATGTAGTTCTTCGAGCTCTGGCTTTTTCTCGCTTGCACTTGCTCATGCGCCCCCTCATCTATCTCCTCCAATTCTTCTTCACCACCGTGATCATCCACGCCGCCCTTCGTTTCATTTTAATCGAATTCAGCGAACGGGGCTTGATCGATGTCAACGGTGTTGGTGTCCAACAAGTTCACGAACTCGGCAGTGGAATTGTTCGAACCACCGCTATAGTGAGCGACAACAAGTCACGAGCTACGGTAATGGCGAAAAGCAAAGAAAATTAAAGGGACCAAAGAGGCATACCTTCCGGCCATTTCGTCAAACACCTCGCTAGCGGTGGAAGCAGCGACGTTGAACGGCATCGCCAGGAAACCTCTTGCCAGGGCGGAGGGAGTGGATGAAGGAGCCAGCCTCTTTGTAGGAATCTTCTTCCGCTTTACGCCCGAGACCTTGCCAACCTTCTTCGCCGCCGCCCGGGATAGCGCAGCGGCGTTGGCGCCCGGAGCACGGCCTTCCTGGCGGGGCCAGCCGGATTCCCACCCTGCACGACCACGTTGCCCTGCCGCTTGCGGGCAGGCGCAGTGGTGCCTTGGGCGACGGCGAGACCAACATGGCCGGCGACGAGATCCGCCGGAGGGGACTGAGCGTGCGCGACCTGGACGGTGACGGGGGACAGCTGGGAGTCGTCCATGACGGCGAAGAACTGCCGGGGAAGATGCACCTGAGCGGGCGGTGGCGGGGGCAATGGTGGCAGAAGGGTGGGGGAGCGGGAACAGCCACGCGGAAATTTCCCTCGCGCCAAATCTTGTTGCGGATAGGGGCCGAGCTTGGGTCGGCCTCCCACCCCGTGAATCTAAAGGTTGAGGGAGATCTTTTGCCGCGCCCCGCAAAAACATTTACGGGTCGGACGCGTTTGCGGTGTCTGGTCAAGCAGGATTTTCTATGCCGACCCGTATTTTAGCGGTTATTCTACGGGTCGCGGCTATATATGGGGTCTGCTAGAGATGCTTTTAATGGTTAGTTCGTGCGTGTGTGTGCTGACTGAGTAGTGAGTGGCACAATATTAGGGCCAGCTTGTTGCTCGGCTGTGCGAGCGTCGCTGAACAAACCGTGCTTCTAGCTAGGTAGTTAGTGCACGGCCTATAATACTTGAGAGACGTAGCTGCTGTGGTTCGTGCTGAGTTTGAGCTCAAAGAAAAAAAGTGCCGTTCGTGCGGCGAGGTGTTCGTCGCCGGAAAAATCCAGTGTCCACCTCTCCATCTTCTACCTCATGTCCGTGAGCAAGCGAGGGCGAGGGAGAGGAGGCTGGTCGGGGGTTTGTCCCAATAATTGGCTCTGTATACCAATTATCACACCAGTGTATTTTCAGCCATTGGAACCTGATGTCTGCAATCTGTTGTAGCTGCAGAGACCCTTTTTCTTTTCTTGAACAGACCTTTAGAGACCTTGATTGGTTCAATTAATATAAACCCATTTATTGTTCTTAATGAAAACATATTAATGAACTAACCACACAGTAGATATTTTTAGTAACAGTGGGTTCTGGCTCATTTGGGGTTCTCTTATTCCCATTTGGTAAATGGAATATTAGCTCTAGAATTTTTACTGTAAGTCTGTAACCCCACCTGTGTGATTGGAGAAAGAGCCCGGATGATTGAGATGGCGTCACATGGATTAGCTACCATGGAGGTCTATCTAATTCGTCATTTTATCCCATATTATTATATCTTGGTTCTTGTTTGGCAAATAAACTAGAGCCCATACTGATTGTTTGATGTTTTACCCTGCTGCCTAAAAGGAAGTGTTTTTTTTGCGGGGGGCTAAATGGAAGTGTTTATCCTGCTTAATGTATTTTGTTCTGTTAAGGTTATGCTCAAGCATTCAGGATCTCTGTGTTATTCTGCACCCAGAGTGGTGAATAGTCAATCTACTTCTATATATATACTAGTAGAAGGTACGTGCTATGCGTGTTCTCCACTAATTCTTTTTAGTATGAACACATTGCGAGTTTATTTGAAATACAAAAGCATCTTATATTTTGGTACAAATGGAGTAGTATGCATGCCTTTAAGTGTTAAATTCCGTCGAAGTGTCAAGTTGCTGCGTTCGAATGTTTGGTGGATACAAACATTTCAGTGCTTTGATTTGTATAAAAGCTATAGCTTTTTACTTTTTTTTTAAGAAATCTATAGTCTATCATTGTTATTTGCCGGATCTTCTAAGCCTCCAGCCATTGAGCATTGAAGTTCTAAACAGCCACAAAAGATCTTACGTACTTCTGCACCAGCACATGTGTGGATCAGTTTGGAGCATTCCAGAAAGCTGATAGAGTTGCCTTGGCGCCTGTCCGTACATAGCGAATCCATGAATTATCAACCGTTGGATCTTTTGAGCTGTGTACTGATAAACGGTGGATGTTTAGCTTCTGGAACAAATCTATGGCTTGTAACTGCTCCAAGGTCTTGCCGGATAGCTAAATCAAGTTCAAAAATCTGTGTACTATAGTAGTAGAGATATAAATAAAGAAAGTATTATATATATAGTTTACAACATATGTATTCTAATGATATATATATATATATATATATATATATATATATATATATTGGCACAATTATTTTAAGTAATATATAAATAATTAATGTATTACATATAACTTACAATTAATGCATTCTAAGGATATATATTGATACAATTAATGTATTCTAAATAATATATAAATAATTAATGTATTATATATATATATATGTAGGTTACAATTAATGTATTCTAAGGATATATATTGGCACAATTAATATATTCTAAGTAATATATTAATGTATTATATATAGGTTACATTTAGTGTATTCTAAGGATATATATTGGTACACTTAATGTATTCTAAGTAATCATTTATATTGATCGACATATTTTTGGAGGTGGTGTATTGCATCCCTAAAATGAATCTCCTCCTCCCCCCCCCCCCCCCCCTCCCTTCTCTCCATATATAGATGCAAACAGTGTGTAGATAGAGCAAGCATATTGTAGTGTACTCCCATCAGAAAACATACATACACACTCACCAAGGAAGTATTTGCAATTGCAATTGCATCGTCTTAATGGCCAACCGCACTGGCCTTGCTCATGCAGCAACGCTACTGTCGTTGTTGCTTCTCATGTGCTTTGCTATCCATGTACATTGTAAGTCACGTCCCAAGTTACTAGTAATTCCCCTTGTCGCATAATGAAAGCTTTTGCTAATATTATAATCACATCAAACTGATAAAACTGAAGAAGAGTTTAACCCTCGTCACTGCAAACTAGTATGTCCTACTCATGCATATTTGTCTTTACAAATAATGCTAGCTTGATCTCTAGTTGATTGTACACTACCAGAAAGGTTATTCGTGGTTATTCCTGTTCCATTTTATGTTTGTATACACGTGTTGCTAGATCCATAATCGTCATTCGATTTGGAAATCAACATATACTGATGGATATTTTTTTTTATTTTTTTTGCGGGGATATACTGATGGATATTAACGGTTGATATATATTTTTGTCATGTAGGCCGAATCATGGAAGACAAAGTCAGCAAGAAGATTCATTTGCCACATGGATTATGCGCGCATAGGGGCTGGAATTGCCGCACTGCATTCCATTGCGACTGTTGTTTACTAAGCAACATCTGCTATACTTCAATGGACTTATGCATGGAAGCGTGCAAATAAAATACATATTCTTCTTCAGCCACGTTGGCACGCCGGCCCATCCTCCTTTGTCTTCCCATATACACTTTGATCAGCTTTGGGCCAGCTCCAAGTGATCCCGCTAATGCGCCGGCTGATGCGCAATTCGGAAATAAAGACACTGTTATTATTTATTTATTTATTTGAAGTTCAACTGCTCGCCGTTATCATCATATGAATAGTCTTGGTTTTGTTGGAGTCCTTTTCACTAGAACTAGTCGATCGTCTCTTCACGGAAAAAAAGAGAGCCAGTAGATCGTCTTCAGAGGCATTACCAGTTTGGCATCTGACAATCAGCAGGAGTCTATATGCAATAGTTTTCATTTTGTTTTCAGAGGCATTGCCAGTTTCAAGGGGGTCTAGGTTTAAGGTTCTGTTTGGTTCTCAGCCTAAGGTTGTAATACCTAACCTTAGTCATACCGCAACATTTTAGGCATGTGTTTGGTTCATTGCCACACTTATGGCTTGCCACATTTTTCTAGTTATATGGTCTATATGTCATAGGCTTAGTTTTTTGCCAAATCCTGGCACACTTGTGGTTGCCATTTTGTTAGCCACACTTTTTATGGCAGCCACACTTTTCCTAAAATTAGTGAGCCAAAGTTAAGGGCTGTTTGGTTCCCAGCCTAAGCGTGCCACGCCTAAGATGAGGCGTGCCACAGCCCCTTAGACAAGTGTTTGGTTCTGGACAAAAGTTAGGCTCGCCACAACGCCAAGGGTCCCCTGCCGCTGAAATTTCGCCAAAAAGTGTGGCGCTTGTTTCCCCCACCACACTCACCGCGGCGCGCCAACTTAGCGACAAAATTCCTCGCGAACTGATAAGTCGCCGCTTCCCTGTCCGTCCTCGCTCCAAAAATCCCCCACCCCTTCAGTCTCGACCCCATGGCTGAGAGCCCTTCTCTCTCCCCTTACAGATCCAGTTGAGGACGAGCTTGCCGCCGCACTCGATCTGCTCCTGCCCGGTATGAATCCTCATCATCTATCTCTTCCATCTTCCCATCTCCTCCATCTCCTCACGTCAGATTCATCTCATACACATGCAGATCTGGGCGTCCTTGATTTTTTCAAGAGAAAAATATCAGCTTTCTTCCGTGATTTGTGGGATTTCCCGTTGCTTGTTCCTGTCCTTGTTGCATCCAGACTAGGAACTTCCATCTCATAGTGAAAGGTCAACTATTTGTTAAGAGGAAAGGTAACACCGTAATCCCCCTTTGCAATTGTTGCATGCTTGTACGAGTGAGATTATAAGTTAGTAATTTCTTGTAAGTATGTGGTGTTGATGTAAGATTTGACATCTCTCTGTGTTCTTTTCTTAGAGATGTATTATACAATTTATTGTCTGAGTAATCTACGTCCTCTGTATAATTTGCGTTGGATAAAAAAGTTATATATAGTTCCACTCACTAATGTCATCTGATTTTTTAATGCTATTATTGTTTCATAGATGGACCAAAGAACATTATGCTTACAGTATTACATGCATTATTATCACAACTACACGTGGAGGAGAAAATTGCTTGCTGCCATTATTGTGTATTTAGGGATGTACTGGTACAAGATTAATATCCGAAAAAGGAAGAGAAAATCTATAACTTATGCTCCCATGTTCGAACGAGATGTTGAAAGGATGTGACGCCTGAACCGTATGTATTATGGAACTGAGGCTAATTGCATAAGTGAGCTGTGCATGCGGAAATTTGTTTTTCACAAATTGTGTGCCAACCTGAGACATCGTGGTCTACTGGTAGACACATTCCATGTAACTCTGGAGGAGCAAGTTGCCATGTTCATCCATGTTGTGGGTCATAACTGGAAAAATATATCGATTGGTTTCGAGTTTTATCGACCAGGCGAGACTGATAGTAGGTACTTCAATGCTGTTTTAGATGCCCTGTGTCTCCTTTCTCGTGGTGTCATATGCATCAGAACCATCGAAACACATTCGAAGATAACAAGTAGCTCAAGATTTCACCCTTACTTTGAGGTACATCCAAAATTATTCACAAGTATCTGCAATGTATTTATAGGTTCCATTCAGTCTGTTTGAAAATAGTTCTCTCTTTTCGTAGGGATGCATAGGAGCTCTGGATGGTACTCATATACCAGCATGTGTGCCAATCCACATGCAAGATAGGTTTAGGGGTGGAAAGTCCTTTCCCACACAAAATGTGCTAGCAGCCGTTGATTTTGACCTAAGATTTACATATGTTCTTGCTGGATGGGAGGGATCAGCTCATGATTCTTATGTGCTCCAAGATGCCCTATCACGTCCCAATGGCCTTAAAATACCAGAAGGTGGGATTCTAACCCATGGCTTCAAAATGAAACTTTCTTTAGTTCTTAGCTAATGTGTAAGCATCATCATGATGTAGGTAAATATTTCCTAGCGGACGCGGGATTTGTGGCAAGACCCAGTATACTATTTCCTGGGCTGATGATCAGACCAAGTTTATGTTGGATTGGTGCATTGAATACATGAAGGAACAATTTGCGGGATTTAGGTTCAGGAAGCATCATCTTATGAAGTGTGCTGATGCTTTAAATAGAAAATTTGCTATGGGGGTGACACTTGCTCAAGTTGATCGTCACTTCAGGCCGCCGCAATTAGCAAGAGTGGCAATGTTTTTGATGATATTAGATGTGTGGTAACTATCTCCGAGTCTGAAAAGTCTTGCCTCAATGTACGTATAATTTAGTTTCTTTTTGAAACTTAATATGGCTAATTTAATTAGGATCTTAATTTGTGTGTACTTGTAATGCAGGATAGAGCAAGGCGCTTGCTTTCTAAGCCCATCAAGTTCTACTATGAGATGTAGGAGCTATTTTTTTTTGAGCCGAGACCGTAGAACAATCGTTCTACGGTAATTATATTATAAATAAAAGGAAGAACAAAGTCACAAGTACAAATCAACCTAGGAAACATAAATAACATATTATTCTGGTCCTAACATGTGATTAACCCAGGTCCTGATCTTAACAGCCTTGTTAGCTTTAGCTCGAAGTTCTGATGCCCATAAACCCTCCTTAAGATAGAACTTCCAAGTATTGTGATGAGGAGGTGCAGATCGAAATATTTTATCATTCCCGACTGACCATATACCCCAGCATCCCATGATGATGATGTCAAATGCAATCTCCATAGGAAGTGTGCTCATTGCCAATGTGATTTGATCATGAGCAGAAACTCCTCTCTGTTTTCCTGGAATAATAAGATCCCAACATGCCATGGCAAATGTGCAGTCCCATAAAAGATGCATGGCAGTCTCCTCAGTATGGTGCGAGCATAGAGCACAATTGTAATCTGGCAGAAACATGTTCTTGCGATGAAGCAAATTCCTAGTGTTTACTCTGTCCTGATATAGCATCCAAAAGAAAATCTTGTGCCGAAGTCTGCATGAGGAGTTCCAAATATGCTTGAAGACGTGATGGTGAATCGTTGTTTGTTTAAGAGCATAATACATCTTCATGGAGGAATACTGACTACAGTTCCAGGTATAGATCCAGCTATCTTGGGCAGCGAGAGCCCCTCTTGTAGAGAGTGCTTGGGGACAAAGTATTAAGTTGCTGGTATGCTTGGAGAGATAGTGGTCGATGAAAGAGTTGACTGATGTCTTGATGTTCCATTACTTGGTATAAAGAAATATTGTTTTCCATAGCAAATGAGAAGAGTTCAGGGTAGGTGTGCGAAAGTGGCACTCCCGACCAATTATCCGTCCAAAAATGCGCAATATCCCCCAGCCCTGCCTTACAGATGGCATGCATCTTATAAGTGGGCAGAAGTTTGCAAATCTCTTTCCACCAAAATGACCCAACTACCCGCTCTCCAGGCAATGAGGATTGGTAGTAGGTCTCCCAAATAATCTGCACCCAAGGGATGTCTGCTTATGTTGAGGAACTTGTGAATGAATTTCATCAACAGTGCTTGATTATGTGTGGCAATGTCAAGAACACCTAGTCCTCCAAATTTTTTGGGCTGACACACCTTCTCCCAAGAAATCAGTGGTGGGCCTGAGTCTAGTGTGCCAAATTTCCTCCAGAAACACTGCTTGAGGTAGATGTTGATTTGCTTGATCATAGTTTTTGGCGGGGGGAGTGTGCACATGAAGAATGTGGGCATGCTTGTGAAGACTGACTTGAGCATAGTAAGTTTATCCCCAGAAGAAAGCAGAGTGGAGCAGCTCAGCAACCTGTTTCAATCTTCTTCAACATAGGCAAATAATCAATAACTCTGGGTTTGGTGATGCTGAGAGGAAGTCCAAGATATGTGTGAGGCAAGGTGCCTATATTACATCCCATAAGTTGTGGCAGTTGGATCATCTTATCCTTAGGAGTGTTAATGGAGGTCATGGTTGATTTTGAGTAATTCACTTTGAGCCCAGTATAAGCAGCAAAATGAAGCAGAAGGCTTTTAATGTGACTGAGTTGCTGAGCCTCAGCATTGACCACCAAAATGGTATCGTCAACATACTGAATGATGGGGTAGTCAGGGCATGAGGTATGCTGAAGTGGTGAGCTGATCAGGGAATTCTGCATAGCTTCATTCATCATAGTTTGCAATAAATCTGCAGCCAGGACAAATATTAAAGGAGAGAGAGGATCTCCTTGTCTGACCCCTTTTTTGCAGAGGAATTGTTTGCCAGGAATACCATTGAGAAGAACTGATGAGTATCCAGTGCCATAAATCATCTGAATCCAATTGATCCACCTGTCTCCAAACCCTTTGGCTTTGAGTAAATCAATGAGAGTGGAATGGTTGAGCATGTCAAATGCTTTCTCAAAATCTAATTTCACTAGTATAATTTCCTTTTTTGAGTGATGGCATTGGTGGATGTACTCATATCCCCATGCAAGGCAATCTTGAATGCACCTATTATTCAGGAAACCATACTGATTTCTATGGATCAATTTGAGGATGATCTTTTGCTGCCTGTTAGCCAGAAGCTTGGTGATAATCTTCAAGGTGTAGTTCAAGAGAGAAATAGGTCTAAAAGCAGTTGGGGTGCATGCATCATCTGATTTGGGAATCAATGTGACAAATGAGTAGTTGATGCTCTGAAGGTTGACAGTGCCATTATAAAACTCCTGAATGAGTGTATAGAAATCCTCAGCAATAATATCCCAACAGTGTTTGATGAAGGCAGCATTAAAACCATCTGGGCCAGGTGACTTGTCATTGGGCATTTCCTTGATCACTTTGTCTATCTCCTCTTTTGTGAAAGGGTTTTCAAGGGTGTGAAGACCTTCATGTTGCTGCAAAAGATGATGAAGGAGAAGTGGGTTCTGTGCAGTAACTGAGGTGCCCAATCTTTCCTTGAAGGCTCTAAAAAGAATTGCTGCTTTTGCATTATGGTCATGATGCTCATTACCAGCTTCATCTTTAAGCATAGCAATACTATTGTGTCTGAATTTAATTGTTGCTTTTGCCTGAAAGTATTTAGTGTTGGCTTCACCCACTTGAATTTGCCTAATGGTGGCTCTCTGTTTCCAATAAATTCTCTGATGTTCGAGGATCTTGGCAAGATGTGCTTTGATAATATCCCTTCCATTGGCTTCAATAGTACTCAGGGGTCTGAACTCTTCAATGGCATCATAGCATAAGATCATGAAGTTTGAGTTCTCAATGATCTTCTTGAGGTCAGATTTGTTTTTAGCCCAAATTTTGATCCCTTTCCTTAATCTTTTGAGTTTAACTGCAATCCTTTTGGCACTATCTTTCTCTGTTACTTCTTGAGTCCAAATCCTAGAGACTAGGTCCTTGAAATCATGGTGAAGCAGCCAGTGATTTTCAAACCTGAAGATTTTTGTTTTAGGGATTGCTGTGCCAATCTTAATCAAAATAGGGATATGATCAGAGGTTGTTTTGGCAAGAGGATGGGCAAATGTTGTAGGGTAAGCTAAGGTCCATGCTTCAGTTGTGAAACACCAGTCCAGTTTCTCAAGAAGGGGGGCATCTTGCATATTACTCCAAGTGAACTTCCTGCGTTTAAGTGGGATTTCAACCAGGGCCTGATGATTAATAGCCTCATTGAAGGCAAGCATATCAGAAATACTGCCCCCATCTCTGTTTCTATCCTGTGGATATCTGATATAGTTAAAGTCTCCAGTAACCAGCCAATTAGGGCAGTTTGTGACATGAAAATCTCTGAACCATTCTAAAAATTCTGATCTTTCCTGTAACTGGCATGGCCCATAGATGTTAGATAAGGCCCATACTTCCCCTGAATGAGCAGAAGTAAACTGCACAGTGAGAGAAAATGCATTACTGTGAAAAAGCTGTCCCTTGAGAACATGGTCATTCCAAACAACAAGAATAGCACCAGCAGCTCCCACAGATGGGAGGAATTCAAATTTGTTCAATCTCCTTGGGCAGAAATTTCTAATGTAAGAACTATGGAAGTGCTCTCTTTTAGTTTCTTGTAAACATAGAATGGTGCACTGGGACTCTTCAATCTTATTTTGAATTGCTGACCATTTCTTGGGGTCATTAATACCCCTAATGTTCCAATTCAAAATGGACCATTCTTTTGACATATCGAATGAAGATGGAAAAATTGATGTTCCTGTGGTGTCATGCATCCCATGGGGGTGAGACTAAAAGAGGTGGAGATGCTCCATAAGTAAGATACCCATACCATAAAGCAATCATAGAACATGTGCCCAGCAGTCCAGTATAGCACAAAAGTCACAAAGCTTACACCCAAAATAACAAGTTCTGGATTCAGACTGAAGCTAATAACAAATGAGCAAAACATAGGGAAACTATCTGTTGCAGCTATCTCTAGGTAGCAATGGAGTTATCCCTGGCAGACTCTGGCATCTTGGTCTTCTCCTTAGCTTGAGTCGAGCTCTTGCTCTTCTTGATTTTGGACTGCAGTTGTTCCTCCGTGGTATCCTTCTCATTGACCTTGCAAAAGGTAGTATTAAGATTTTTTACTACTTTTGGAGGAATAAGAGGAGGTAATGGGTGACATGTGATACAGCTTCTGTTTGTACAAGTACTTTTCTTAAAGCCCTTAGCTAATTGCTTGAGTCTGCAGCTTCTTACCTCAGTCTCAACCAAAGGAGCTTTGTCCTTCCTCTTCTTATTTCTCTGGAGTGCAGAAGTAGATGAGGCAGTAGCTGAATCATATGAGGCAGCAGAGAGTGGAGGACTGACCTCCAGGTCTCCCTTGACATGCACCTGCTGAGTGAGAGAATCAAGAGCATTCTCAGTAGGGCATGAATGAGGAATAGCAAATGGCAATGAATGAGGGCAAGTAGAGCCTTTAGTGATAATTTCCCAGACTTGTGAGTAAATGAAATGTTTAGCCCATGCAAATTTATCTGGAGTGAGTAATGTTGGAAATATGCCCTAGAGGCAATAATAAATGGTTATTATTATATTTCTTTGTTCATGATAATTGTCTATTGTTCATGCTATAAATTGTTATCCGGAAATCGTAATACATGTGTGAATGCATAGACCACAACATGTCCCTAGTAAGCCTTTAGTTGACTAGCTCGTTGATCAACAGATAGTCATGGGTTTCCTGACTATGGACATTGGATGTCATTGATAACGGGATCACATCATTAGGAGAATGATGTGATGGACAAGACCCAATCCTAAGCATAGCACAAAAGATCGTGTAGTTCGTTTGCTAGAGCTTTTCCAATGTCAAGTATCATTTCCTTAGACCATGAGATCGTGTAACTCCCGGATACCGTAGGAGTGCTTTGGGTGTGCCAAACGTCACAACGTAACTGGGTGACTATAAAGGTACACTACGAGTGTCTCTCAAAGTGTCTGTTGAGTTGGCACGGATCTAGACTGGGATTTGTCACTCCGTGTGACGGAGAGGTATCTTTGGGCCCACTCGGTATTGCACCATCATAATGAGCTCAATGTGACAAAGGAGTTAGTCACGGGATCATGCATTACGGTACGAGTAAAGAGACTTGCCGGTAACGAGATTGAACAAGGTATTGGGATACCGACGATCGAATCTCGGGCAAGTAACATACCGATTGACAAAGGGAATTGTATACGGGATTGATTGAATCCTCGACATCGTGGTTCATCCGATGAGATCATCGTGGAACATGTGGGAGCCAACATGGGTATCCAGATCCCGCTGTTGGTTATTGACCGGAGAGGCGTCTCGGTCATGTCTGCATGTCTCCCGAACCCGTAGGGTCTACACACTTAAGGTTCGGTGACGCTAGGGTTGTAGAGATATTAGTATGCGGAAAACCGAAAGTTGTTCGGAGTCCCGGATGAGATCCCGGACGTCACGAGGAGTTCCGGAATGGTCCGGAGGTGAAGAATTATATATGGGAAGTCCAGTTTCGGCCACCGGGAAAGTTTCGGGGGTTATCGGTATTGTACCGGGACCACCGGAAGGGTCCCGGGGGTCCACCGGGTGGGGCCACCTATCCCGGAGGGCCCCATGGGCTGAAGTGGGAAGGGAACCAGCCCTTAGTGGGCTGGGGCGCCCCCCTTGGGCCTCCCCCTGCGCCTAGGGTTGGAAACCCTAGGGGTGGGGGTGCCCCCCTTTGGCTTGTGGGGGAAGCCACCCCTTCCCCCCCTTGGCCGCCGCCGCCCCCCCCCCATGTAGATGGGTTCCAGGCCGGCGCCCCCCCCTCCCAGGGGGCCTATATATAGTGAGGGGAGGGAGGGCAGCAACACCACAGCCCCTGGCGCCTCCCTCTCCCCCTGCAACACCTCTCCCTCTCGCAGAAGCTTGGCGAAGCCCTGCCGAGATCCCGCTACATCCATCACCACGCCGTCGTGCTGCTGGATCTCCATCAACCTCTCCTTCCCCCTTGCTGGATCAAGAAGGAGGAGACGTCTCTCCCAACCGTACGTGTGTTGAACGCGGAGGTGCCGTCTGTTCGGCGCTCGGTCATCAGTGATTTGGATCACGGCGAGTACGACTCCATCAACCCCGTTCACTTGAACGCTTCCGCTCGCGATCTACAAGGGTATGTAGATGCACTCCTTTCCCCTCATTGCTAGTATACTCCATAGATGGATCTTGGTGATGCGTAGGAAATTTTAAAATTCTGCTACGATCCCCATCAAGTAAAACCACAGAAAGGAAGTTGGCCCAGTCAACAGGAACAAGAATCACCTCTTTGCTATCTGGCTTTGGAGCAAAGTGCTCCTTCCAAATACTGGCACCCTCAATGCCCAAAAATTGCTCTTCCTCTATTAGCAGGGTATGGTGCTGAAGTTGTATCTGCTGTTGATCTGGTTGTTGAACTGGAAGTTGTTCTGCCACAGGAGTGGTGTGAGGTTCATTGAGATATGCAGGGTGTGGAAATCGAGGAGGTGCTGACAAATCAGAGACTTGTTCTTCTACTGCAGCAGCAGAAGTATTCTCAGTCAACTGTATAGCGTCTACAGGCGATGCCTCATGCTGAAAAAGCAGTGCAGATTGTAGAGTAGGTCTGTCAGTGATCATGTCTGTCTGAATAACACTATTAGGAATCATAGGAGAAGACTTGTTATCTGATGCATTAGCAATAGCCTCAAGCTGCATAGGATCCAAAGAGATGTCTGGATAAGGATGAATAATCTATTGAGGAAGAAGCCCCAGGCTGTGATCCACAATAAGCAGGTTGTCATGTGGCAAGACATCATCTGGGCCTTCCTGAATAGCAGGCTGAGCAGGTACATGCACCAAAGGTATCGGTCCATGGGCCTCCTGGGCCGGGCCTTCCAGAATGGGCTCAATAAACACATTCAAATCAGGAATATCACCTACCATTGGCACCAAGGGACCAATAGTAGAGGAAACAGAGTTATCACTGTCAGGGTATTCCAGTGAAATAGTGATGTTACTATCCTCTTCACCATTGACAACAGGAATTTCTCCCTCCTCCATAGGTGCCATGAGATCATCCAAATGCATGAATTCACCTTGATGGAGCTCTTGGTCAATAAGATTGTTCTGTGGCATAGCCCAATGACCCCAGCCTGGTAGATCCTCATCATGGTCTTCCTCCATATCCTCTGGGTCATCATCCATGCCATTGTTTAGTGCCAGATTCAGATTAATAGGATTTTCCTGCTGATGATTGTGCTGTGCAGGATCTTCATGCTGAAGGAGAGGTCCCAAGAAGTGATTGTGCTGATTTGGGTGGAAATTTGCCTGCTGCAGTGCAGGGTGAGGGTTACCATTGGGATTAATTGGATCCTCATCAGGAGGTTCTGCACCAAGAACTTGATGTTGAAGAATGACCACTGGGACAGTAAGAGAATCAGTATGGTCAGCATCCCCAAATACAATGCTAGCTGGAATATCCCTAAGTTCTTCCACCTTAACCTTCACCATCTGATTAGCTCTCGTACTCCGAACTCAATCCCACATGACAAACTTGCCAAATTTACTAACAGCATTATTGATTTCCTGAATGTTCCTTCTATCAAATGGAAGACCACACAGTAAAATCCAAGCTTCTCTAGTAAGCTCTAATCTTCTCCAGTTCAGACCTCTGTTATGCTTCTCCACTATGACATGCACATCTATAAACTGGTGTGGACTGCTAGCAACCAGTTCATACCGATCAACAACACTATGCATCTTGACATAGGCTTGGCCGAAGGGACATGGAATAATTTCAGAAAACCCCAACTGACGTTCAGTAAAGAAATCGGAGAGTACCTCTCGGGTGGTATTGAAATCCACTGGCAGATCTGGCATGGGGACAATCGAGACGATCGCCAAATCTTCATGGGTCTGAGGCGGAGCTGCAGTCACAACGCGAACCCTCGCCGGCCTGCCCGCAACTGCCACTCCGACATGGTTGGGAGGGAGAAAAGGAGCAGGGTCAAATGGGAAGGTGGCCATTGTCGCCGCATCGTGAGCGGAGAGAGAGCTGTTGTGGGTGACAATGGGTGGAGGATTGGATCATGTGACGGGAGAGCGAGAAGCTGCAGTGAGTAGGCGTTGAGCAATGGAAGGCGAGGCACCGGCGTAATGGGGGCTGCCTACTCTGGGAAGTAGCGGGGGGAAAAGTGGTGGAATTATGACCGGTCAGCTGATTGACAGTCCTTGCCATCTCCGTCGCGGGAACAGTGGAATCATATCTCGGAATAGGTGAAGCCGGGGATGGGCGTGGCGTGGGCTCACATGAGTAGTTGGGCTGGGCTTCGGAATAGCAGTCCCGTGCGATGTGCCCCCACTTTTTGCAAGATCTGCATTTGATCCGATTAGAGCAGCCGGGCCTAAGATGGCCATGCATGAGGCACCGAACACAGAATTGGGCCCGTGAAGAATTTTGAAATTGCTGTGATCCCGCCTTGGACCTAGTAATGGCCACATTTGACGTACCATCAATACCACCATTATGACCCGATGATGGAGCCTACTTTGAATTCCGAGTATGAACATCTGCTGCTCGATCATGTGAGGCAGGAGATTTGGTAAAAATGCCAGGTGATCTGAGAGCATCAAGATAAGAACTCCTTGGATGTCTTTTGAAAATATGAGTCCATGCATCCTCTTTTTCTTTGAGATATTGATCCAATTCCCAATTAGAATTTGGGCCACCACTACCCCAGAGCAGGAAATTGATAGTGAACAGAGGTAGTGCAATGTTACCTTGTTGAATGATAGAGAAACCCACTTCCTTAGATGAAACCGAGAATTTGAATGACTTGTTTTGCAAATGTTTCACCTTGAACATGGAGGCACGACCTCCAAAACAGGAGAGTAGTATCGTACCCACTGATGACTCCGTCAATCTAAGCTGAGACCTAGTGAATTCCACAACCATGGGAAATTCCTCCATGTCCTTACCTTCTTCATAATTGATTGGGACTCCCCATTTGCACCAGATGGTGGCCGCAAAATCTTGACCTTTGTCGAAATCCAGATCCGCAGGAGACATCTTGTGGTGTGGTGAATGGCGAACAAAAGAAGAATGGCGTAGTCGTGGTGGCCGGCAGTAGGTTGATGGACAATCCGGCCGGTTTGTGGCCGCCGCGGCCGAAGTGGCCGCCGCGGCGCTGTGACGCCCCCGATTCAATCGTACACTAATCATGCACGCAAATGTGTACGATCAAGATCAGGGTCTCACGGGAAGATATCACAACACAACTCTAATACATAAATAAGTCATACAAGCATCATAATACAAGCCAGGGGCCTCGAGGGCTCGAATACAAGTGCTTGATCATAGACGAGTCAGCGGAAGCAACAATATCTGAGTACAAACATACGTTAAACAAGTTTGCCTTAAGAAGGCTAGCACAAACTGGGATACAGATCGAAAGAGGCGCAGGCCTCCTGCCTGGGATCCTCCTAAACTACTCCTGGTCGTCGTCAGCGGGCTACACGTAGTAGTAGGCACCTCCGGTGTAGTAGGAGTCGTCGTCGACGGTGGCGTCTGACTCCTGGGCTCCAGCATCTGGTTGCGACAACCAAGTAGAAAGGAAAAGGGGAAAAGAGGGAGAAAAGCAACCGTGAGTACTCATCCAAAGTACTCGCAAGCAAGGAGCTACACTACATATGCATGGGTATATGTGTAAAGGGCCATATCGGTGGACTGAACTGCAGAATGCCAGAATAAGAGGGGGATAGCTAATCCTGCCGAAGACTACGCTTCAGGCCACCTGCATCTTGCAGCATGTAGAAGAGAGTAGATGGTAAGTTCACCAAGTAGCATCGCATAGCATAAACCTACCCGGCGATCCCCTCCTCGTCGCCCTGTTAGAGAACGATTACCGGGTTATATCTGGCACTTGGAAGGGTGTGTTTTATTAAGTATCCGGTTCTAGTTGTCATAAGGTCAAGGTACAACTCCGGGTCGTCCTTTTACCGAGGGACACGGCTATTCGAATAGATAAACTTCCCTGCAGGGGTGCACCACATAACCCAACACGCTCGATCCCATTTGGCCGGACATACTTTTCTGGGTCATGCCTGGCCGCGGAAGATCAACACGTCGCAGCCCTACCTAGGCACAACAGAGAGGTCCGGACGCCGGTCTAAATCCCATGGCGCAGGGGTCTGGGCCCATCGCCCATTGCACATCTCCACGTTGCGTACGCGGCCGGAAGCAGAACTAGCCCCCTTAATACAAGAGCAGGCTTACGTTCCAATCCGGCGCGTGCCGCTCAGTCGCTGACGTCATGAAGGCTTCGGCTGATACCACGACGTCGAGTGCCCATAACTTTCCCACGTAGTTGGTTAGTGCGTATAGACCAAATGGCCAGACTCAGATCAAATACCAAGAACTCGTTAAGCGTGTTCTTATTAAGTATCCGCGGACGCCGACCAGGGCCAGGCCCACCTCTCTCCTAGGTGGTCTCAACCCGCCCTGTCGCTCCGCCACAAAGTAATAGTCGGGGGCCGTCAGGAACCCAGGCCCACCTCTACCGGGATGGAGCCACCTGTCCTTTCAGCCCCCTCATCAGAATCACTTGCGGGTACTCAACGAGCTGACCCGACTTTAGTGACCACATGTGTCATGTATATAAAGTATATAGTATATACCCGTGATCACCTCCCAAAGTGATCACGGCCCAGTAGTATAGCATGGCAGACGGACAAGAGTGTAGGGCCACTGATGGAACACTAGCATCCTATACTAAGCAGTAGGATAGCAGGTAAGGGTAATAACTGTAGCAACAATGACACGCTATGCATCAGTATAGGATTAACCGAAAGCAGTAACATGCTACACTACTCTAATGCAAGCAGTATAGAGAAGGAATAGGCGATATCTGGTGATCAAGGGGGGGGGGCTTGCCTGGTTGCTCTGGCAAGAAGGAGGGGTCGTCAACAGCGTAGTCGGTCGGGGCACCAGCAGCGACGTCGGTCTCGTAGTCTACCGGAGAGAAGAGGGGGAAGAAACAATGAATACAATGCAAACAGATGCATAACGATGCATGACATGACAAAGCGTGATGCTAGGTGTGCCCAAACGCGGTAGTAGGTGATACCGGCGAAGGGGGGGAAACATCCGGGAAAGTATCCCCGGTGTTTCGCGTTTTCGGAGAGATGAACCGGAGGGGGAAAGTTGCGAGTTCGATAGGTTAGGGATGTGTGGCAGACGAACGGGCTGCGTATTCGGATTCGTCTCGTCGTTCTGAGCAACTTTCATGTAGAAAGTATTTTCATCCGAGTTACGGATTATTTTATATGATTTTCTAAAGATTTAATCATTTTCTGGAATTACTTAAATTAACAGAAAAGGAATATGACATCAACATGACGTATGAGTGATGTCAGCAGTCAACAGTTCGGTTGACTGGTCAAAACTGACACGGGGGACCCACCTGTCATAGACAGTGGGTTAAGCAGAGTTCAAACTAATCTAAATTTAGTTAGTAAAACTACTGGGCCCACCTGTTAGTGTCTAATTAACTAAACTAATTAGTTTTAATTATTAAAATGTTTTAATTAGAGGATTAAGAGGTGGGACCCGCACATCAGTCTCACTGGGCAGCCCAGTCAGCAGTTGACCCGGTCAGCAGGACCCACTGGTCAGTGGCACGACGGGCCCCTGTAGTCAGTCCAGGTCAGCGGGGCCGGCGACCCGCCGCCGGCGAGCGCGTTCGCGGCGGCGCGAGTACGGGCACCGGTCAGAAACCGCGCACAGGCCACCGTTTTGGTCGTGGTTGGGTGCATTGGAACGGTGAGTCGACGGCGCGTCGACTGGCTGTGGTTGGAGTGGCTGAAACGACCGGAAACGAGCGGCACGACCTCGTCGGCGACGAGCTTGTTCGGGAGCTCTACGGGAAGACTATTTCGGCGCGCGAACGAACGAAAGAAAGAGCATAGGCAGGTGCTACGCAGTGCGGCGAATCTAACGGGCACTCGCCCGTGACCATAAGGTCACCGGAGACTCGCCGGCGACGAGCTCGCGCGGCGTCGTGTTCGGCCATGGTGGGAGAGACGGCTAGGGACCGCGCAAGGGCAGACGGAGAGAGGGACAAGGAAGGTGGTGGCTCACCGCGCGGCTATGGAAAGCCCTTGACGGCTTAGGAGCAGAAGCACGCGCCGGAGAGGAGGAAGATCGCCGGCGACCGAGGTGGAAGGGGGCGGCTCGATCCGTGGCCTGCGGTGCTCCTCGAGCTCGATGGCGAGGCGTGGTCGAGGTAGAGGTCGCCGGTGCGTCTCGTGGACGTGCGGGCGAGGCGCGGGGTGGCCGGTTGCCGCGGCTATGGCGCAGCCATGGCGACGATGGCGCTCGGTGGTGAACGGGGAACGAGGGGGAAGGCGAGGAGGAAAGCGAGGTGGATCTGAGGGGAGAGGGAGAGGCGGAGAGCGGGGCGAGTGGGAGAGGGGCCCGAGGAGGCGGGGGCGCTGGCGACCTTATCCCCTCCTCGACGCCGGTGAGGGGGTCTGACGCGCCCCTGTTCCGACCCTGGTCGGGGGAACAGGGAAGGGGAGAGAGCGACCGGGGGAACGGGCCGGTTCGGCCGGATGGGTCAGGTGGGCCGGCCTGCTGGGAGGTGGGCCGCCTGGTCCAGTGGGTGGGGGGTTCTCTTTTTTTTGGTTTTGTTTTTCTATTTTTTGTATTTTCTTTTCTTTTATTTATTTACTTTTCTGTTTTAAATCATTTTAAATTATTTAGGCATTTTATAAAAATGTGTTTACTACACCACATTTATCTATCTAATATTTAGTACAAACCGAATATTTTTACTTTAATGTTTGAAAACTTTTATTATTTACCAAACTTTGAATTTGAATTTTGGACCGGTTTTGATCTAACGATAGATTAGCAGCAGTAACCGTGGTGACGTGGCACCATTAGCGTGGGATCACTGTAGCTTAATTATCCGGGCGTCACAATTCTCCTCCACTACAAGAAATCTCGTCCAGGGATTCAAGAGGGGGACTAATGGGGAAAGATTTGGTTACGAAATTCTAACAAGTCTTCTCGGCCTAGGTTGCTCTTCTCGAAGAGGTCGATCCATAGCATTGATGTCTTCATTCCTATGCATCATGATGAAATTGTCGTCCTTTCTTCAAGAACTCCATCGTACTTGTGAAAGGATAAGGGGGTATTATGGAAGAACGGACCGCTACAATGTTTGCTTATCTAGTGGATAACATCAGGGAAGGTGGCGGGAAGTAACCCTCGAATTGAAACTTAAGACATTATCGAGAGCAAGTAAGAAGGTGCAAAATAGAAGTTTCAAGCGCATAGACAATCGTTCGTTGCCTGATACGAAATGTGACAGGGGTTCAGAGCAATGGGAAAGTATTGCGTCTGGTACCAGAATAGATCACTAGGCAGGTGGCCCGTGAATCACATATGAAGTCAAGCACGAGGAATAACTTCGACAACAGGGTGTATAGGAGAGTCAGGTTTCGATCCTGTGGAACTGTGGGTTATGGGCCCACCATGTGGGTTAAAAGTAGGAAGGGCGGTGACGTCTTGTATGACCATGTAGGCAACACATGTCAGCGGATAGCCTGTCAGTTATGTCGGCAACAACGTCAGTACGAAGGGCGAGGGACGAAGAGAACCATCTTCCTGCTCGTTGAACGAGGCGGACCAATAGGCAAAGTTCTCGTCCATCGGTGGTTTCCGGAATGTCCTTAACAATAGTAACAGGGTCTTGCTGGCAGAATTGTACACCGGGGTGTTTACATAAGCAGGATAATATTACTCCTTAGATCATATAGATCACAAGAAACGTTAACCCAACAAATGGAAAGGAAAAATGATTATCAGATTAAACAAAACAATGGAAAGGAAAGTGTGTTTAAACACATATTTCAAGGGTATATCCTTCGGAAGGACAAGCAAGCATGATATCCATGATAGGATATAATGTGGAAAACTCTTTAGGTAAGGGGAGAGAAATTTCATGACATTACCCATACAGTGGTGTTTGGATAATTGAGCAGGAAACATTTAGCATTGGGCTTCAAATGTTCTTGTTGAAAATCGGAGTACCATAGACATGCTTCGAGGTAGCATTGGCATGGTCTTTAGGTGAAGATCAGACTTTGGATACACAAAGGATCCATCAGGAACAACTTGTAGGATAGGTCTTACAATTTCCTCATGGAAGAATAGCTAACCTTGCGAAAAGGAATCTATAACAATAGGCCCTCCGGCCAGGTGTGCCAGGCATGACATCACCTTACTGGGTCATATAAAGACCAATGTTATAACTCTTGGAAATATGTTTCAACCATCGTATCTGTCCGAGGTTCAGATCCGATTGGTGTCAAGATATCTCAGAGTCAGGATCGCCCTGAGAAGAGAAAGGTGCGACACAAATTGTCGAGATGACATTGTAAGATTCTCGGGGAAATGAACTATGGAAGCAAGTTCCGAAACCAGAGTTCATCATTAAACCAAGGAGAAGAAGAGGATGTGGCTAATGGACTCAGCGACAATACACCGAGATTTCAAAAGAGATGGATTTCCACAATCATGTGAACAAGTAGATAACATTAGTCAGATCAAATGATAAAATGATGTATGCTCGAGGAAAACATACACAATTAAACATTGGTTGAAAATATGCACCCAAAATATGGGCCAAGTAGCACGATCAATGTTAGGATGGTGAATCAATAACCAAAAAGTCTTAGAATGAAACTATCGACATTCACTTCAAGGCAAGAGGGTTGCTGGAAGTTTTGAATTCACACATCATAGTTCAATTGTCGGTATTCCCGTTAGAAACAACACGGGGAACAAGAAATAATGGTGGTGGTGAGAAGTATCACTATGTATCAAGGATTCTCAAGATGTGGTGAAATTCCCACGACATTCTTGACATAAAAGATGGTAATATTCCAAGGTAAGGAAGACCAATTGTTGGATAGCAATGAACTCAAGGTATAACACCAAACACGAACAAGTTTGTGTTGAACTGAAGGCAATAAAGTGGCCGATGATAACACAACTCATCGAGGGAAAGGATGGTATTCATCTTTATGAATTCAATTGGTATCCTGGAAGAGCTCCGAATGCTAAAGATGATCATGACACATTTGTCGAGAGATTTCATGAAGATGTAATCGATCGGCGATGGCATCAAGTTTAAGGACTGATGCAGGGATAGATTATTGGATCCATGGATACGACACCAACTCGAAATCAAGCTTGCTGTTCGAGGTGAACGATAAGACGAGGAAGATCGACGTAAGCTTAGCTCAGCGTAGAAAGTTATGCTCCGGGAATAAGGACCAGGTAGCACAGTTAAAATCAGCACGATAATGATATAGCCGATCCGGCTAGGAATAACATGATCGTGTACAAACTCATAAGTAAAGAAGATTACTAAGAGTTGTCTAATCGCGATGCGGACTCAATTTAGTTATCGGTGTACTCGAGTGACTAACCACTCAGAACCCAGGAAAAATTGAAATTGGTGAGAATGTAGTACTTGATGAAGAACTCATAAGATATGATGTTCCGTGATAACCTCGAGATACCAGGGGGTAATACTCGACGATAGATCGAAGTAGAGGTTGGACTGGGGTATTGCTCTATAGAAGACAAGTGCTTACACTTGCACGAGAAATGGTATTTAAAGGAGAACATGGTCGGAACCACGATTGCAAAAGGCCAGATCCCAGATATAAGATGAACTTATACCAAGGGAATAATTAATTTAAGAGAAGCTTTAATGATAAGATCTACATCGCGTCCGTGGGCATGAACACAAAGTTCAAGGTCGACTCCCACTTCTCTAATGCATAACCTTTCATTCACTTCTCATTTTTGAAGAAGTTGTAATGTTGAAATTTTATCTAGCAAAATACCAGAAGAGTAGGACTCGTGAAAACTTGCGAGGTCACACATATTAAGGAAGGCCTAGGTTCAACCCATCGGGGCATCGTGGAAACATATATCACAAACTTCAGGGGTAAATAACTCAAGCTCGATAGTAGAGCATGGGTGACAAAACGAGAGGATACAATTTACTGAAGGCATTGTGTATCAAGGAAAGAACTTCTCGGGGTTTTTGTATACGAAAGACACTGTCGGATGATATTCCAACAAAGGATCCGGCGGTCCATAGCGGAGCTGATGTGAGTATCGGCACACAACCAGTGGAAGAAACAATGTGAAGGCATTGGATTATAGAAGCAACTGACTAATTCAAAGCTCACATGTAAAGGAATTATAGTTTCCAAATCAAAGGATCAGAAGCAAATGCTCTGATTAAGGATGGATAACTTGAGTAAGCTTATGGGTACAAACGACGACAATTTGATTGGTCGAGATCCAGCTCATGTTAAAAATGACGTCTGAGCCGGAAGGAGCATTCGCAACATATTGAATCAATGGACTCAAAATTATATTTGACAAAGGATGCCAATAAGATTTCCAGACTTATGGGATTAACCATAATGCAAGCAAGCAAGAATTTCAAGAGCAAGAGGATGCTCAGGAATTTTGGAAGATCGAATGGTATTTCAAAAACTTTTGTGAAACACATGAACAACAGGGAAAGAGCGGATACTCGATAAGCGCGAGGAATTATCCGTAAGGGTATTCATGAGGCAAGAACTGTATAGCAGTAAGCTCAAAGGATTCTTGGAACAACGGAGAGCGGTTCGGGGCATCTTGTATTAACAAGATCAACTTGGAATAAAATTAAGAACGACGGGTGTAAGTATTTATCCATAGGGATAGATCAGTGGTAGGGAATTGCAAAAGCAACGAGCACAAAGTCTCGAGAACATCGGAGAGTATCTTCGAAATCCTTCGGTGCACCAAGCAATCATCTGGAGTGAGGGGCTCTCCGGGAGGAAGTAGTTACGAGAACCTAGAGTCAGAGTTAGTAAAATCATTTCACCCGAATAGAAGAGAGGTCAGAGTCCCAGAGTATAGGTCGAGGAATAAAAGATCCTAATACCACCCAATGGCGACGTGGGCACGTAAGCCACACAGCCATGTTAGTAAAAGTTTTTTTAATGACTAGACTTGACTTTCGGCCAAGGAGATCGAAATGGGATTCCTACAGGTAGTCGGCTCTGATACCAACTTGTGACGCCCCCGATTCAATCGTACACTAATCATGCACACAAATGTGTACGATCAAGATCAGGGTCTCACGGGAAGATCTCACAACACAACTTTAATACATAAATAAGTCATACAAGCATCATAATACAAGCCAGGGGCCTCGAGGGCTCGAATACAAGTGCTCGATCATACACGAGTCAGCGAAAGCAACAATATCTGAGTACAGACATAAGTTAAACAAGTTTGCCTTAAGACGGCTAGCACAAACTGGGATACAGATCAAAAGAGGCGCAGGCCTCCTGCCTGGGATCCTCCTAAACTACTCCTGGTCGTCGTCAGCGGGCTGCACGTAGTAGTAGGCACCTCCGGTGTAGTAGGAGTCGTCGTCGCGGTGGCGTCTGGCTCCTGGGCTCCAGCATCTGCTTGCGACAACCAGGTAGAAAGGAAAAGGGGAAAAGAGGGAGAAAAGCAACCGTGAGTACTCATCCAAAGTACTCGCAAGCAAGGAGCTACACTACATATGCATGGGTATATGTGTAAAGGGCGATATCGGTGGACTGAACTGCAGAATGCCAGAATAAGGGGGGATAGCTAATCCTGTCGAAGACTACGCTTCAGGCCACCTCCATCTTGCAGCATGTAGAAGAGAGTAGATGGTAAGTTCACCAAGTAGCATCGCATAGCATAAACCTACCCGGCGACCCCTCCTTGTCGCCTTGTTAGAGAGCGATCACCGGGTTATATCTGGCACTTGGAAGGGTGTGTTTTATTAAGTATCTGGTTCTAGTTGTCATAAGGTCAAGGTACAACTCCGGGTCGTCCTTTTACCGAGGGACACGGCTATTCGAATAGATAAACTTCCCTGCAGGGGTGCACCACATAACCCAACACGCTCGATCCCATTTGGCCGGACACACTTTTCTGGGTCATGCCCTTCCGCGGAAGATCAACACGTCGCAGCCCTACCTAGGCACAACAGAGAGGTCAGCACGCTGATCTAAATCCTATGGCGCAGGGGTCTGCGCCCATCGCCCATTTCACACCTGCACGTTGCGTACGCGGCCGGAAGCAGAACTAGCCCCCTTAATACAAGAGCAGGCTTACGTTCCAAACCGGCGCGCGTCGCTCAGTCGCTGATGTGACGAAGGCTTCGGCTGATACCACGACGTCGAGTGCCCATAACTTTCCCACGTAGTTGGTTAGTGCGTATAGACCAAATGGCCAGACTCAGATCAAATACCAAGAACTCGTTAAGCGTGTTCTTATTAAGTATCCGCGGACGCCGACCAGGGCCAGGCCCACCTCTCTCCTAGGTGGTCTCAACCCGCCCTGTCGCTCCGCCACAAAGTAACAGTCGGGGGCCGTCAGGAACCAAGGCCCACCTCTACTAGGATGGAGCCACCTGTCCTTTCAGCCCTCTCATCAGAATCACTTGCGGGTACTCAACGAGTGACCCGACTTTAGTCACCACATGTGTCATGTATATAAAGTATATAGTATATACCCATGATCTGTTGGAAATATGCCCTACAGGCAATAATAAATGGTTATTATTATATTTCTTTGTTCATGGTAATTGTCTATTATTCATGCTATAATTGTGTTATCCGAAAATCGTAATACATGTGTGAATACATAGACCACAACGTGTCCCTAGTAAGCCTCTAGTTGACTAGCTCGTTGATCAACAGATAGTCATGGTTTCCTGACTATGGACATTGGATGTCATTGATAACGGGATCACATCATTAGGAGAATGATGTGATGGACAAGTCCCAATCCTAAGCATAGCATAAAGATCGTGTAGTTTCGTTTGCTAGAGCTTTTCCAATGTCAAGTATCTTTTCCTTAGACCATGAGATCGTGCAACTCCCGGATACCGTAGGAGTGCTTTGGGTGTGCCAAACGTCACAACGTAACTGGGTGACTATAAAGGTGCACTACGGGTATCTCCGAAAGTGTCTGTTGGGTTGGCACGGATCGAGACTGGGATTTGTCACTCCGTGTAACGGAGAGGTATCTCTGGGCCCACTCGGTAATGCATCATCACAATGAGCTCAATGTGACTAAGGCGTTAGTCACGGGATCATGCATTGCGGTACGAGTAAAGAGACTTGCCGGTAACGAGATTGAACAAGGTATTGGGATACCAACGATCGAATCTCGGGCAAGTAACTTACCGATTGACAAAGGGAATTGTATACGGGATTGATTGAATCCTCGACATCGTGGTTCATCCGATGAGATCATCGTGGAACATGTGGGAGCCAACATGGGTATCCAGATCCCGTTGTTGGTTATTGACCGGAGAGGCGTCTCGGTCATGTCTGCATGTCTCCCGAACCCGTAGGGTCTACACACTTAAGGTTCGGTAACGCTAGGGTTGTAAAGATATTAGTATGCGGAAACCCGAAAGTTGTTCGGAGTCCCGGATGAGATCCCGGATGTCATGAGGAGTTCCGGAATGGTCCGGAGGTGAAGAATTATATATGGGAAGTCCAGTTTCGGCCACCGGGAAAGCTTCGGGGGTTATCGGTATTGTACCGGGACCACCGGAAGGGTCCCGGGGGTCCACCGGGTGGGGCCACCTATCCCGGAGGGCCCCATGGGCCGAAGAGGGAAGGGAACCAGCCCTTAGTGGGCTGGAGCGCCCCCCTTGGGCCTCCCCCTGCCCCTAGGGTTGGAAACCCTAGGGGTGGGGGGCGCCCCCCTTTGGCTTGTGGGGGAAGCCACCCCCTTCCCCCCCCCTTGGCCGCCGCCCCCCTTGGAGATCTGATCTCCCAAGGGCTGGCGCCCCCCCCAGGGGTCCTATAAATAGTGGGGGGGAGGGAGGGCAGCAACACACCAGCCCCTGGTGCCTCCCTCTCCCCTTGCAACACCTCTCCCTCTCGCAGACGCTTGGCAAAGCCCTGCCGAGACCCGCTACATCCACCACCACGCCGTTGTGCTGCTGGATGTCCATCAACCTCTCCTTCCCCTTGCTGGATCAAGAAGGAGGAGACGTCGCTGCACCGTACGTGTGTTGAACGCGGAGGTGCCGTCCGTTCGGCACTCGGTCATCGGTGATTTGAATCACGGCGAGTACGACTCCTTCATCCACGTTCATTGGAACGCTTCCGCTCGCGATCTACAAGGGTATGTAGATGCACTCCTTTCCTTTCGTTGCTAGTATACTCCATAGATGCATCTTGGTGAACATAGGAAAATTTTAAAATTATGCTGCGATTCCCAACAGTGGCATCATGAGCCAGGCCTATGCGTAGTTACTATGCACGAGTAGAACACAAAGTAGTTGTGGGCGTTGATGTTGCCAATTATTCTTGCCGCTACTAGTCCTATCTTGCTTCGGCGGTATTGTAGGATGAAGCGGCCCGGACCGACCTTACACGTACGCTTACGTGAGACTGGTTCCACCGACTGACATGCACTAGTTGCATAAGGTGGCTAGCGGGTGTCTGTCTCTCCTACTTTAGTCGGAACGGATTCGATGAAAAGGGTCCTTATGAAGGGTAAATAGAAATTGGCAAATCACATTGTGGTCATACGTAGGTAAGAAACGTTCTTGCTAGAAACCTACAAACCATGAAAAAAAACTTGCAACAACAATTAGAGGACGTCTAACTTGTTTTTGCAGCATGTGTTATGTGATGTGATATGGCCAGAAGATGTGATGAATGATATATGTGATGTATGAGATTGATCATATTCTTGTAATAGGAATCACGACTTGCATGTCGATGAGTATGACAACCGGCAGGAGCCATAGGAGTTGTCTTTATTATTTTGCATGACCTACGTGTCATTGAATAACGCCATGTAAATTACTTTACTTTGTTGCTAAACGCGTTAGCCATAGAAGTAGAAGTAATCGTTGGCGTGACGACTTCATGAAGACACAATGATGGAGATCATGGTGTCATGCCGGTGACGAAGATGATCATGGTGCCCCGAAGATGGAGATCAAAGGAGCATAATGATATTGGCCATATCATGTCACTATTTGATTGCATGTGATGTTTATCATGTTTTTGCATCTTATTTGCTTAGAACGACGGTAGTAAGTAAGATGATCCCTTATAATAATTTCAAGAAAGTGTTCACCCTAACTGTGCACCGTTGCGAAGGTTCGTTGTTTCGAAGCACCACGTGATGATCGGGTGTGATAGATTCTAACGTTCGCATACAACGGGTGTTGACGAGCCTAGCATGTACAGACATGGCCTCGGAACACACGCAATACACTTAGGTTGACTTGACGAGCCTAGCATGTGCAGACATGGCCTCGGAACACGGAGGACCGAAAGGTCAAGCATGAGTCGTATAGAAGATACGATCAACATGGAGATGTTCACCGATCTTGACTAGTCCGTCTCACGTGATGATCAGACATGGCCTAGTTAACTCGGATCATGATACACTTAGATGACTAGAGGGATGTCTATCTGAGTGGGAGTTCATTGAGTAATTTGATTAAATGAACTTAATTATCATGAACTTAGTCTAAAAATCTTTACACTATGTCTTGTAGATCAAATGGCCAACGTTGTCCTCAATTTCAACGCGTTCCTAGAGAAAACCAAGCTGAAAGATGATGGCAGCAACTATACGGACTGGGTCCGGAACCTGAGGATCATCCTCATAGTAGCCAAGAAAGATTATGTCTTAGAAGCACCGCTAGGTGAAGCACCAATCCCAGAAAACCAAGACATTATGAACGCTTGGCAGCAGCGTGCTGATGATTACTCCCTCGTTCAGTGCGGCATGCTTTACAGCTTAGAACCGGGTCTCCAAAAGCATTTTGAGAAACATGGAGCATATGAGATGTTCGAGGAGCTGAAAATGGTTTTCCAAGCTCATGCCCGGGTCGAGAGATATGAAGTCTCCGACAAGTTCTTTAGCTGTAAAATGGAGGAGAACAGTTCTGTTAGTGAGCACATACTCAGAATGTCTGGGTTGTACAACCGCTTGACTCAGCTGTGAGTTAATCTCCCGGATGACGCGGTCATTGACAGAATCCTTCAGTCGCTTCCACCAAGCTTCAAGAGCTTTGTGATGAACTTCAATATGCAGGGGATGGAAAAAACCATTCCTGAGGTATATTCGATGCTGAAATCAGCGGAGGTGGAAATCAGAAAAGAACATCAAGTGTTGATGGTGAATAAAACCACTAAGTTCAAGAAGGGCAAGGGTAAGAAGAACTTCAAGAAGGACGGCAAGGGAGTTGCCGCGCCCGGTAAGCCAGTTACTGGGAAGAAGTCAAAGAATGGACCCAAGCCTGACACTGAGTGCTTTTATTGCAAGGGAAGTGGTCACTGGAAGCGGAACTGCCCCAAATACTTAGCGGACAAGAAGGCCGGCAACGCCAAAGGTATATGTGATATACATGTAATTGATGTGTACCTTACCAGTACTCGTAGTAGCTCCTGGGTATTTGATACCGGTGCGGTTGCTCATATTTGTAACTCAAAACAGGAACTACGGAATAAACGGAGACTGGCGAAGGACGAGGTGACGATGCGCTTCGGGAATGGTTCCAAGGTCGATGTGATCGCCGTCGGCACGCTACCTCTGCATCTACCTATGGGATTAGTTTTTAAACCTCAATAATTGTTATTTAGTGCTAGCTTTGAGCATGAACATTGTATCTGGATCTCGTTTAATTCGAGATGGCTACTCATTTAAATCTGAGAATAATGGTTGTTCTATTTATATGAGAGATATGTTTTATGGTCATGCCCCGCTGGTTAATGGTTTATTCTTGATGAATCTCGAACGTGATGTTACACATATTCATAGTGTGAATACCAAAAGATGTAAAGTTGATAACGATAGTCCCACATACTTGTGGCACTGCCTCCTTGGTCACATTGGTGTCAAGCGCATGAAGAAGCTCCATGCAGATGGACTTCTGGAGTCTCTTGATTACGAATCATTTGACACGTGCGAACCATGCCTAATGGGTAAGATGACCAAGACTCCGTTCTCCGGAACAATGGAGCGAGCAACCAACTTGTTGGAAATCATACATACTGATGTGTGCGGTCCAATGAGTGTTGAGGCTCGCAGAGGATATCGTTATGTTCTCACTCTCACTGATGACTTAAGTAGATATGGGTATGTCTACCTAATGAAACACAAGTCTGAAACCTTTGAATAGTTCAAGGAATTTCAGAGTGAAGTTGAGAATCAATGTGACAGGAAAATAAAATTCTTACGATCAGATCGTGGTGGAGAATATTTAAGTCACGAATTTGGTACACACTTAAGGAAATGTGGAATAGTTTCACAACTCACGCCGCCTGGAACACCTCAGAGAAATGGTGTGTCCGAACGTCGTAATCGCACTCTATTGGATATGGTGCGATCTATGATGTCTCTTACCGATTTACAGCTCTCATTTTGGGGCTATGCTTTAGAGACTGCCGCATTCACTTTAAATAGGGCTCCGTCGAAATCCGTTGAGACGACACCGTATGAATTATGGTTTGGGAAGAAACCAAAGCTGTCGTTTCTAAAAGTTTGGGGATGCGATGCTTATGTCAAGAAACTTCAACCTGAAAAGCTCGAACCCAAGTCGGAGAAATGCGTCTTCATAGGATACCCTAAGGAAACTATTGGGTATACCTTCTACCTCAGATCCGAAGGCAGGATCTTCGTTGCCAAGAACGGGTCCTTTCTGGAGAAGGAGTTTCTCTCGAAAGAATTGAGTGGGAGGAAAGTGGAACTTGATGAGATGATAGTCACCCCTTCCGAACCGGAAAGTAGCGCAACGCGGGAAGATGTTCCTGTGGTGCCTACACCGACTGGGGAGGAAGTTAATGATGATGATCATGAAGCTTCGGATCAAGTTACTACTGAATTTCGTAGGTCCAC
Organism: Aegilops tauschii subsp. strangulata; assembly: GCF_002575655.3. Lineage (NCBI taxonomy): Eukaryota > Viridiplantae > Streptophyta > Magnoliopsida > Poales > Poaceae > Aegilops > Aegilops tauschii. Next base: position 29,239,551 of record NC_053040.3, on the reverse strand, counting down.
AAGGACACGTTCCGCACCAGAGTGGTACGGCAACCCTGTCCTAGAAATCATGTTGTTAGACAACGGTGAACCTTCGAACTATGAAGAAGCGATGGCGGGCCCGGATTCCGACAAATGGCTAGAAGCCATGAAATCCGAGATAGGATCCATGTATGAAAACGAAGTATGGACTTTGACTGACTTGCCCGATGATCGGCGAGCCATAGAAAACAAATGGATCTTTAAGAAGAAGACAGACGCGGATGGTAATGTGACCATCTATAAGGCTCGACTTGTCGCTAAGGGTTATCGACAAGTTCAAGGGGTTGACTACGATGAGACTTTCTCACCCGTAGCGAAGCTGAAGTCCGTCTGAATCATGTTAGCAATTGCCGCATACTATGATTATGAGATATGGCAGATGGACGTCAAAACGGCATTCCTTAATGGCTTCCTTAAGGAAGAGTTGTATATGATGCAGCCGGAAGGTTTTGTCGATCCTAAGAATGCTAACAAAGTATGCAAGCTCCAGCGCTCAATCTATGGGCTGGTGCAAGCATCTCGGAGTTGGAACATTCGCTTTGATGAGATGATCAAAGCGTTTGGGTTTACACAGACTTATGGAGAAGCCTGTGTTTACAAGAAAGTGAGTGGGAGCTCTGTAGCATTTCTCATATTTATATGTGGATGACATATTATTGATGGGAAATGATATAGAATTCTTGGAAAGTATAAAGGCCTATTTGAATAAGTGTTTTTCAATGAAGGACCTTGGAGAAGCTGCTTATATATTAGGCATCAAGATCTATAGAGATAGATCGAGACGCCTCATTGGTCTTTCACAGAGTACATACCTTGACAAGATATTGAAGAAGTTCAATATGGATCAGTCCAAGAAGGGGTTCTTGCCTGTATTGCAAGGTGTGCAATTGAGCACGGCTCAATGCCCGACCACGGCAGAAGATAGAGAAAAGATGAGTGTCATCCCCTATGCCTCGGCCATAGGGTCTATTATGTATGCCATGCTGTGTACCAGACCTGATGTAAACCTTGCCGTAAGTTTGGTAGGAAGGTACCAAAGTAATCCCGGCATGGAACACTGGACAGCGGTCAAGAATATCCTGAAGTACCTGAAGAGGACTAAGGATATGTTTCTCGTTTATGGAGGTGACGAAGAGCTCATCGTAAAGGGTTACGTCGACGCTAGCTTCGACACAGATCTGGATGACTCAAAGTCACAAACCGGATACGTGTATATTTTGAATGGAGGAGCAGTAAGCTGGTGCAGTTGTAAGCAAAGCGTCGTGGCGGGATCTACATGTGAAGCGGAGTACATGGCAGCCTCGGAGGCAGCACAGGAAGCAGTCTGGATGAAGGAGTTCATTACCGACCTAGGGGTGATTCCCAATGCGTCGGGCCCGATGACTCTCTTCTATGACAACACTGGAGCTATTGCTCTTGCGAAGGAGCCCAGGTTTCACAGGAAGACCAGGCATATCAAGCGTCGCTTCAACTCCATTCGTGAAAGTGTTCAAAATGGAGACATAGATATTTGTAAAGTACATACGGACCTGAATGTAGCAGATCTGTTGACTAAACCTTTCCCTAGAGCAAAACATGATCAACACCAGGACGCAATGGGTGTTCGATTCATCACAATGTAACTAGATTATTGACTCTAGTGCAAGTGGGAGACTGTTGGAAATATGCCCTAGAGGCAATAATAAATGGTTATTATTATATTTCTTTGTTCATGGTAATTGTCTATTATTCATGCTATAATTGTGTTATCCGAAAATCGTAATACATGTGTGAATACATAGACCACAACGTGTCCCTAGTAAGCCTCTAGTTGACTAGCTCGTTGATCAACAGATAGTCATGGTTTCCTGACTATGGACATTGGATGTCATTGATAACGGGATCACATCATTAGGAGAATGATGTGATGGACAAGACCCAATCCTAACCATAGCATAAAGATCGTGTAGTTTCGTTTGCTAGAGCTTTTCCAATGTCAAGTATCTTTTCCTTAGACCATGAGATCGTGCAACTCCCGGATACCGTAGGGGTGCTTTGGGTGTGCCAAACGTCACAACATAACTGGGTGACTATAAAGGTGCACTACGGGTATCTCCAAAAGTGTCTGTTGGGTTGGCACGGATCGAGACTGGGATTTGTCACTCCGTGTAACGGAGAGGTATCTCTGGGCCCACTCGGTAATGCATCATCACAATGAGCTCAATGTGACTAAGGCGTTAGTCACAGGATCATGCATTGCGGTACGAGTAAAGAGACTTGCCGGTAACGAGATTGAACAAGGTATTGGGATACCGACGATCGAATCTCGGGCAAGTAACTTACCGATTGACAAAGGGAATTGTATACGGGATTGATTGAATCCTCGACATCGTGGTTCATCCGATGAGATCATCGTGAAACATGTGGGAGCCAACATGGGTATCCAGATCCCGCTGTTGGTTATTGACCGAAGAGGCGTCTCGGTCATGTCTGCATGTCTCCCGAACCCGTAGGGTCTACACACTTAAGGTTTGGTAACGCTAGGGTTGTAGAGATATGAGTATGCGGAAACCCGAAAGTTGTTCGGAGTCCCGGATGAGATCCCGGACGTCACGAGGATTTCCGGAATGGTCCGGAGGTGAAGAATTATATATGGGAAGTCCAGTTTCGGCCACTGGGAAATTTTCGGGGGTTATCGGTATTGTACCGGGACCACCGGAAGGGTCCCGGGGGTCCACCGGGTGGGGCCACCTATCCCGGAGGGCCCCATGGGCTGAAGAGGGAAGGGAACCAGCCCTTAGTGGGCTGGGGCGCCCCCCTTGGGCCTCCCCCTGCGCCTAGGGTTGGAAACCCTAGGGGTGGTGGGCGCCCCCCTTTGGCTTGTGGGGGAAGCCACCCCCTTCCCTCCCCCCTTGGCCCTCGCCCCCCTTGGAGATCTGATCTCCCAAGGGCTGGCGCCCCCCCCCAGGGGTCCTATAAATAGTGGGGGGGAGGGAGGGCAGCAACACACCAGCCCCTGGCGCCTCCCTCTCCCCTTGCAACACCTCTCCCTCTCGCAGACGCTTGGCAAAGCCCTACCGAGACCCGCTACATCCACCACCACGCCGTTGTGCTGCTGGATCTCCATCAACCTCTCCTTCCCCTTGCTGGATCAAGAAGGAGGAGATGTCGCTGCACCGTACGTGTGTTGAACGCGGAGGTGCCGTCCGTTCGGCACTCGGTCATCGGTGATTTGAATCACGGCGAGTACGACTCCGTCATCCACGTTCATTGGAACGCTTCCGCTCGCGATCTACAAGGGTATGTAGATACACTCCTTTCCCTTCGTTGCTAGTATACTCCATAGATGCATCTTGGTGAACGTAGAAAAAATTTAAAATTATGCTGCGATTCCCAACATGATCACCTCCCGAAGTGATCAAGGCCCAGTAGTATAGCATGGCAGATGGACAAGAGTGTAGGGCCACTGATGGAACACTAGCATCATATACTAAGAAGTAGGATAGAAGGTAAGGGTAACAACTGTAGCAACAATGACAGGCTATGCATCAGTATAGGATTAACCGAAAGCAGTAACATGCTACACTACTCTAATGCAAGCAGTATAGAGAAGGAATAGGCGATATCTGGTGATCAGGGGGGGCTTGCCTGGTTGCTCTGGCAAGAAGGAGGGGTCGTCAACAGCGTAGTCGGTCGGGGCACCAGCAGCGGCATCGGTCTCGTAGTCTACCGGAGAGAAGAGGGGGAAGAAACAATGAATACAATGCAAACAGATGCATAACGATGCATGACATGACAAAGCGTGATGCTAGGTGTGCCCAAACGCGGTAGTAGGTGATACCGGTGAAGGGGGGGAACATCCGGGAAAGTATCCCCGGTGTTTCGCATTTTCGGAGAGATGAACCGGAGGGGGAAAGTTGCGAGTTCGATAGGTTAGGGATGTGTGGCGGACGAACGGGCTGCGTATTCGGATTCCCCTGTCGTTCTGAGCAACTTTCATGTAGAAAGTATTTTCATCCGAGTTACGGATTATTTTATATGATTTTCTAAAGATTTAATCATTTTCTGGAATTACTTAAATTAACAGAAAAGGAATATGACATCAGCATGACGTATGAGTGACGTCAGCAGTCAACAATCCGGTTGACTGGTCAAAACTGACACGGGGGACCCACCTGTCATAGACAGTGGATTAAAGAGAGTTCAAACTAATCTAAATTTAGTTAGTAAAACTACTGGGCCCACCTATCAGTGTCTAATTAACTAAACTAATTAGTTTTAATTATTAAAATGTTTTAATTAGAGGATTAAGAGGTGGGACCCGCACGTCAGTCTCACTGGGCAGCCCAGTCAGCAGTTGACCCGGTCAGCAGGTCAACTGGACCCACTGGTCAGTGGCACGGCGGGCCCCAGTAGTCAGTCCAGGTCAGCGGGGGCCGGCGACCCGCCGCCGCCGAGCGCGTTCGCGGCGGCGCGAGTATGGGCACCGGTCGGAAACCGCGCACAGGCCACTGTTTTGGTCGCGGTTGGGTGCATTGGAATGGTGAGTCGACGGCGCGTCCACTGGCGGTGGTCGGAGTGGCTGAAACGACCGGAAACGAGCGACACGACCTCGTCGGCGACGAGCTTGTTCGGGAGCTCTACGGGGAGACTATTTCGGCGCGCGAACGAACGAAAGAAAGAGCATAGGCAGGTGCTACGTAGTGCGGCGTATCTAACGGGCACTCGCCCGTGACCATAAGGTCACCGGAGACTCGCTGGCGATGAGCTCGCGCGGCGTCGTGTTCGGCCACGGTGGGAGAGACGGCTAGGGACCGCGCAAGGGCAGACGGAGAGAGGGACAAGGAAGCTGGTGGCTCACCGCGCGGCTATGGAAAGCCCTTGACGGCTTAGGAGCAGAAGCGCGCGCCGGAGAGGAGGAAGATCGCCGGCGACCGAGGTGGAAGGGGCGGCTCGATCCGTGGCCTGCGGTGCTCCTCGAGCTCGATGGCGAGGCGTAGTCGAGGTAGGTCGCCGGCGCGTCTCGTGGACGTGCGGGCGAGGCGCGGGGTGGCCGGTGGTCGCGGCTATGGCGCAGCCATGGCGACGGTGGCGCTCGGTGGTGAACGGGGAACGAGGGGGAAGGCGAGGTGGATTTGAGGGGAGAGTGAGAGGCGGAGAGCGGGGCGAGTGGGAGAGGGGCCCGAGGAGGCGGGGGCGCTGGCGACCTTATCCCCTCCTCGACGCCGGCGAGGGGGTCCGGCGGGGACGCGCCCCTGTTCCGACCCTGGTCGGGGGAACAGGGAAGGGGAGAGAGCGACCGGGGGAACGGGCCGGTTCGGCCGGATGGGCCAGGTGGGCCGGCTTGCTGGGAGGTGGGCCGCCTGGTCCAGTGGGTGGGGGGGGGGGGTTCTCTTTTTTTTTGGTTTTGTTTTTCTATTTTTTGTATTTTCTTTTCTTTTATTTATTTACTTTTCTGTTTTAAATCATTTTAAATTATTTAGGCATTTTATAAAAATGTGTTTACTACACTACATTTATCTATGTAATATTTAGTACAAACCGAACATTTTTATTTTAATGTTTGAAAACTTTTATTATTTACCAAACTTTGAATTTGAATTTTGGACCGGTTTTGATCTAACGATAGATTAGCAGCAGTAACCGTGGTGACGTGGCACCATTAGCGTGGGATCACTGTAGCTTAATTATCCGGGCGTCACAGGCGGGTGGGGAGGCTAGGAGGCCGAAAAGTGGGATTACACCGTGCATCGATATGCAGGAGCTATTCACAGGCACTAGTGCTGATGGTTCTTTGGCCATGAACCAGCATACATGCACAATTGATTCTGGTGACTCGGACAATGATGAAGGGTTGTATTATCTTAACTGCTATCCACAGTATGAGGGCCCTCTTGAGGAGGATTTTGACACTTTGCCAACAACACATTGACCTAAAAGACCTCCAGTACCTGTAGGTGGTGATAATTCATCATCTAGCACTAGCCGAGTTGGTAAGAAGCGCCCAAGAGGTAGCAGGTCGCCTACTAAGAAGCCACCAAAAACCAAGAGTCGTTTCGTGGAGTCCGCTGAAGAAATCAACTCTACATTGAGGTCACTCCAGCAATCCCTTGTTGCCGCTCCTCCTCCAATGCCCCAAGTCGTTGATCCTTATGCTAGTTTATGGAAGAGGTTGGAGGAACTCCCAATTACCACAGATCAAAGAATTAATGTTGGTGTGCACTTATCTTGCAAGGACAATGAAGGTTTGCGAGGTTGGTTATGCAGTGCAAGTGACAAAACTTTTGAAACTTGGGTTTGCAAGTTCTTTGCTGACAAAGATCATCTTTAGAAGATAGCAACCTGTGAAGTCTCTAGTTGTTAACTTGTGATGTCTAGAAGTTGGCAACTTGTGAAGTTTAGAAGATGGCAACTTTTGGTATTTAGGAGATGAACTTGTGCTACGGCTACTACTTTTGGGAAGTAGATCTTTTGATGTGTGGTGAAACACTTTAATGTAACTTGGCCAGAACTTATGCTATTGCTATGACTATCACTTGACTTTATAATGATGGCCGGAACTTGCACATATCTATCTTATTTTCTATCTTGATTATGAATTTGTAGTTTTGAATTATTTTGTACAGATGGAATTAATAGAAAATGCTCCATGTTATTTTTATGGTTATTATTATTGCGACAGAATCTTCTTACATTTACTGGAGCATGTTGTAGTATGATTGCTTTGCAAGACAAATGGCAAGTAATCTCATCACTCCAGCAGTAAGGTGATTCTAACCACCTGTGGCAGGAAACCAAACGCAAACCATAACTTTTTGCCAAACACTTATGGAAGCCATCCAAACACACGCCACACAAAATCTGCCACACCTAACCTAAGGCATGGCTACCAACCAAACAGTTTGATTTTGCCACACATCAAAAGATGTATGTGGTAGAAATTTTGGCAATGGTAGCTGGAAATGTGCCCAAAAATGGACCTTCTTCGCTACGGTCAACAGGAGCAAAGCGTGCCGGGCAACCGGGCCTAGCCCCAACCAGATTGTCACCCTCCTCCCGGGGTGGCGCTTTCCCCGCCGACTTCCACCTCCGTCCCCGCCTCGCCCTCGCAATGCCTCCTCGCCGGGACCGCAACCGTGGCCACATACGTCCGCCTCTCGACCCTCCGCCTCTCGGACTCCTCGAACCCTAACCGTGTCCCACCTTGCAGTCGTAGGGCAAGCAGGAGCAGGAGTCGGCCACTCCCACCCCCGCCCCCTCGTCCACGGCCGCCGGGGGCATGGAGAAGAAGACGACCCTCTCGTCCCGCAACACAGCAGGGGCGGCGTCTTCGTCCCCCATGGCCGCTCTCCGCTATGTTCAAGGAGTTCTCGTTAGACAGCAACGCGCGCCTTCGCCGCGGCGCGGACCCGGGCCACCTTCTACCCCAAGTTCAAGAACGAGGAGTCCGATCAGGAGGTGCGTGCCTGGTTTGGGTTCCCCTGACTGATCATCCGGGTGTCTGTTGAAAAATTGCTCGTTGCTTCCATCACCGCGTGATAACACAGATGTCTCCTGAGTAGCTGTGGGGGAGGGAACCGTTCGCTGTTCATGCATGGTCGTTTGATGCTTGTGAGCTGTGGAGACCTTGATGGGTTTGATTAACACAATCTCATCTATTGTTCTTAATGAAAACATATTAATGAACTGACCACACAGTAGATATTTTTAGTAACAGTGGGTTTTGGCTTGTGGCGGTCTCTTATTCCCATTTGGTAAATGGAATATTAGCTCTAAATTTTTACTGTGCGTCTGTGACCCCACCTGTGCTATTGGAGACAAGAACCCGAATGATTGAGATGGTGTCACATGGATTACCTAGCATGGAGGTATATCTAATTCTCATTTTATCCCATCTAATTATTTCTTGGTTCTAGTTTGGGAACTAAATCTAGAGCCCATACTGATTGTTCGATGTTTTACCCTGCTGCCTAAAAAGAAGAAGTGTTTATCCCGCTTAAGATATTTTGTTCTCTTCAGGTTCCGCTCAAGCATTCAGGGTCTCTGTGTGCATGTATGCTGCTGGTGCATATGCCAAGAACGGCTTTGGAAATATGTACGTTCTGCTCTTTTATCTGCATTAATTCTTGAGCTATTTGTGTTCTGACTGATGGCAAGATTCTGCTTATAGCTACACTGATGTGGGTGTTTTTGTTCTGGGTCGCTTTTTGTCATGAAGCTTGTGGGAGGGGGCTTGGTGGGCCGGGGCGATCAGAAGCGGGCATGCTCGGTGGGACGACAACAGCGCGGGCGCCACCGTTTCCGTCGGCGGCGGTGCGTGGTTCGCGAGCGAAGGATGAGGGGGCTTGGTGGGCCAAGGCGGTCAGAAGCAGGCATGGCAATAATTTAGACTGCCGCAAAGCCCCCTGTTTGTCTCCGGTTTGCGAGAGAAAAATGCTCCCGGACCATCATGCAGACCGATATTGGTACACGTTAGATGACTTTCACTGTTCGGACATATGCAGGCCATATGAGGTCGGCGTTGGAGATGCCCTTATTGGATGGAGAGAAAAATGGATTATATATTTTTTGACATGGAGAAAAACGGATGGTTTTGAGTGTATGTGTCTATTTATATGGAAATATATATCCTACCACCTTGGTAGTTATCCTCATGTCCCATATACTATCATGTGGTAATATATGTACTACTTTATCATTCTAAGTATGTTTATATACACTATATATGAGATATTTCAAGGCAAACTACACGAAAAATATTTGTGTGAATCCATAGTTTTTGTATATTTTGAAAATACCTTCATATTTATATGTATAAAATAATATAAAAACAGTGCATACTACCTAAAAAGTATCCAAATGATAACGCCCACACGTGTGGCATGTTTGCACATCGCCCACACGCCTTGATCCACGTTGATTCTGTTTTGCACGAATCCTAAAGGAATCTGTTAGAATCTGAGTGCCACGTGGGCATCTTCGTGTGTGTGGGCGTTGGAGAGTTCGCCCACACGCCCCGCAACATGCTGTTTGCCAGCTGCGCTGTGTGGACGAACTAGTTTCTGCGCACACAGGCACCACCTAGTCCACGCGCGTGTGGGCGAACTGCTTTTCGCCCACACAACACACGTACATTGTTGAATTGGCAACTGCACTTGCGCGTACGTGGCAACTAGGTAAATACACATTGCAACTATGATTCGTTGCTACACGGCAACTGCAGTTGCGCATATGTGCCAACCAGATAAACACACATGGCAACTGTGATTAACCATACATGGCAACTATGATTGGACCATACGTGGCAACTAGGTAAACACACATGGCAACTATTGTTTGACCATATGTGGTAAGTAGTTAATCACACACGGCAACTATGGTTTGATTACACGCGGCAACTACCATAAATTACACATGACAACTATAGTTAACCTAAACAGAGAGAGTTGCCATGCTTTTACAACTACATTTGCCATCCCGGATAACTACATCTGCCATCCCGCATGGCAACTAAATCGTCATCCCACGGGTACCTAACGTAGCTGCGGCATGACATGTGGGCATGTTTGCTTTGTGCCACACGCGGGGGTGGGAATGAGTAGTACTTTGTTGGGCGTGTGGTACGAAGTAGCTGCGCCCACACGTGTGGGCAACTCTAATGTCCACCCACACACACAGCCCGTGTGGGCTGCCTCCTGCTCACGTCACACACGGTGTGTGGGTCGATGTCTAGCATGCCACACGCGTGTGCGTTATCAGGACCCAAAAAGTATGATATATACTATCCAAATATTCTTATATAATATATACTACACGTACATACTCTCGATTTTCATAGACACTAAATACAACATATAAAACTCATGTGAGCATAACTATCGGTGGTAGAAAACATTTAAAGGATGATATATATTCATCACCCAGGGTGCAGAATAAGTTATTCTTCACCCAAGGTAATTTTACAATCGTTTCATAAATAAATTACGTTTGAAATAAAAATAGTTACATTCATCTTGATTCACTACGTAAAATTTGGCATAAGAAAGCAAAAATATAGGTCATAAGATAAAAAAATGCATTTTATGTATATTTTACACTATGTTTTTACGTTTGTAATTTTACGTAATATAAAATATTTTTTACGGTGACTATATATTTTCTTACGATCTATTTTTATGTATAAAATAAGAAAAAATTTACGGAACGTAAAATTATGGTGCATTGCTATTAAAATAGAGGGGGTGAAGAATAACTATTCCTCACCCAGGGTGATGAATAGTCATATATATATACATATACATATTTAATATTTTCTAAGGATATATACATATAATTAATGTATTGTAAGGATATATATTGCTTACAATTAATGTATTCTAAGTCCATGCAAAAAATATTAATGTATCCTAAGTAATCTTTTGTATTGGTAGACATATATTTGGAGGTTGGTATTCTATCCCTAAATTGAATTTCCTTCTCTCTCTCTCTCTCTCTCTCTCTCTCTCTCTCTCTCTATATATATATATATATATATATATATATATATATATATATATATATATATCTCTATCTCCCACTCTCTCATATATATAGTGTACTCCGATCAGAAAACATACACACACACTCCCCAAGGAAGTATTTGCAATTTCAATTGCATCGTCTTGATGGCCAAACGCACCGGCCTTGCTCATGCACCAACACTGTTCTCGCTGCTGCTTCTGATGTGCTTTGCTACCCATGTACATTGTAAGCCACGCCATGAGTTACTAGTATTTTCCCTTCTCGCAGTAACAAGATCTTTTGCTAATACTATAGCCGCATCAAAATGATACAACTGAAAAAGAGCTTAACCCTTGTATATGCAAACTAGTATGCCCTACTCGTGCATATTTGCCTTTATAAAAAATGCTAGCTTGTTCTCTAGTTGATTGTGCACTACCACAAAGTTTGTTCATAGCTTATTCCTGTTCCGATTTAGGTGTGTGCATACACCTTGCTAGATCCATAATCGTCATTCAACTTGGTAACCAACGGAGATTTATGGATATTAACGGTTGATATATATTTTTTGTCCTGTAGGCCGAATCATGGATGACAAAGTCAACAAGAAGATTAATTTACCACATGGATTGTGCGTGCATAAGCATGGTATAGACTGCTCAGGCTCATCTTATTGCGATTGTTGTTTAGCAAACAACCTCTGCTATGTTTCATTGGACCAATGCATGGATGCGTGCAAAAATACATACCCTTATTCAGGCGCATTGGCCACGTCGGCCCATCCTCCTTTGCCATCCCATACATCCTGATCAATTTGATGATGTTCCAAGTGATCGTGCCAATGTGCCAGCTGATGCGCAATTTGGAAATAAAGAACAATGTTGTGATTTTTTTACTGATGAAGTTCAACCGCTCATCGTTACCATTGTATATATTGTGTTAGTTTTGTTGGAGTCAGTTTCACCGCAACCATAAATCGTCTCCGAAACAAACAAACAAAAAATATGATGCTAGAACCGCTTATTAATGACAATCAACAAGAGTCTACATGCAATAGTCTTAATTTTGTTTTCAAAGGCATTATCAGTTTTTTTAAGAATTATGCATTATCAGTTTCGAGATATCAGGGCGCAAAAACTATATACTATGTATGTGGTGTGTAATAATGTATGTACTGTCTAAATCATCAACAATTAATATGGATCGAACATGTGCCCATAAATGGACCAGCCCAACCCAACCCGATTCTCTGGCCCTCCCCTGGGCCCTGGCCCTGCAGCTCGCAGCCCGTCGATCCGTGCCCGCCCCTTTGCCAAAATGAAGAAAAAAACAGTCAACCGAAGGTCCTTACACCGCCAAATCCTCCGGAACACGCCGTGCGCCGCGCCGGTGGCGCCGCTTTCCCCGCCGACTTCCAGCCCCGCCCCCGCCCCTCGCAATGCCTCCTCGCCGCGAACGCGTATGCCGCCTCTCGACCCTGCTCCTCCTCTCCGGCTCCCCTAACCCTAACCGCATCTCTCGTCACAGGGCAAGCAGGCGCAGCACAGGGCCGCTCCCACCCCCGCACCCTCGTCCACGGCCGCCGGGGGCATCGAGGAGAAGATGGACCCTGTGCCCCCCACCACGGACGTCGCAGGGGCCGCGGCCGGGCAGGGCGGCACCGGCGACGAGCTCTCCGCTCTGCTTAAAGAGTTCTTGCTAGACAGCAGCAGCACCTTCGCCGAGGCACGGATCCGGGCCACCTTCTACCCAAGTTCGAGAACGAGGAGTTAGATCAGGAGGTGTGTGCTTGGTTGGTTGGGTTCCCCTCATCATCTCGGTGTTTGTTGAATAGCTCGTTGCTTCACAACACAAGTGACAAATCTACTAACACTGTTTAGTAAACCTGATCAATATTCTTAGACTCGCCTCTAAGAATAGCTCAAGTGTTGTTTGTGATCATGTTTTCCGGATCTTGAGATATCGTTAAGTGTAATGATAGTATCAAAACAACATTAAGAATATGACGTTAGAAGAACGATCGTACTGGGTCGACCCAAGACTTGTTTGTTATACTTTGAGATGCAATCGTCAGAAGTCAATTGTTATAGCACGAGGTGTTAACGTGTGATTTAGTTCCTTAGACCATGAGAGTATCGCAGTCACTTCTTGCCATACGATGGACCTTGAGGTTTCTCAACCGTCATCTGTAACATGATGATCATTACGACAACTTACAGATTCATCAAAAAGTTTGACAAAGGGCTAGATAGCTCAAGAGTGAGATTTGCTCCTCCGACAATGAAGAGATATTCTTAGGGCCCTCTTGGTGTAACGACATCCATCATCGTCTAGCCAGACACAGGTGACTAGGTCACGGAGATGCCACAACATGTCAACAAGAAAGAAGAACAAAACCAGTAATGAGGAGACCGGCATAGTGAGCATGAGAATGATTCAATATGATATCAATACATCTCACCTCGGGTTTTGTAAATTATCATGAAGCAAAGGGAATAGCACATTATAACCAAAGGTTCACTCGAATGTCATTCTTGTATTCATAGGGATCGATATGTATGTCCCCAGTTCCGCTATCGATCATTGAATGAATGGTGTTTTATACATGTCTATGTTTTACCGAACCTATAGGGTCACAAGCTTAAGGTAATCATGATCTGCTGAGTGTTAGTACGATGGTAATAATGAGAATACATTTTGTGAAATAATTTCACTAATATTTGAAATAGTTTCGAGAGGAACCGGAAGCGTTTCAGGGTCAGCGGAAGGGTTCCAGAGTTTATGGGTAATATCGGGTATTTCTCGTAAATAATATATAGGTGGAAATTTTTTTGGTGATATTAAATTAATAATAAAAGGGTGTATCAATAGTTAGGAGGGTTTTATATTTAACTTAATATCAACAGGCCTTAAAAGGCCAAGTGTTGGAAGGAATATTAGGCCGCAAGTGCTCGATATAGGTGGAGCCCCCTCTCCCCATGGAAGGGAGAGAGGGGAGGCCGGATTGGAGGGGGAAACACCCTCCTCTTGGCCGGCCAAGGAGGGAACTCCCTCCCTTGTGGCACCCCTCCTCCTCCTCCTCCTCAAATCTATATATACTAGAGGTTTTGGTGACTTTAGTACATAGGTTTTGGAGCATCCTCTAGTTCTCTAGTCTACTTGTTCCAATTAAAGCTAGATTTAGTTTATCTAATCCTCATAATTAGAAGCCAAGTGTGGTTCTAATCTCCTCCCTCTAATTTTTCGACAATGATTAGCTCTGGACGGCAAAGCGCTGCCGGATCGTGAAGACCGTACGCTTGCAATCTGTGGAGAGGCTATGCTTTCGGTCTTCTGTTCGAGGGACTGTTCGTAGGCGATTCAAGGGATCGTTCACCTACGGTTCGAGCGACTCCAAGTACGATCTACACCGACTCGACTTCTCCTACTGCAACTCGAAGTCGGTAACGATTTGATCAAACCGTTATTGCATCTTCATAGTGTTCCTGGTTGATCGTAGGACGATTTTTTTTGTTTTCTACCACGTTTCCGAACTATGGCATCATGAGTGGTTCTATGGGTAGATACAGGTTTTCGTCTAGATCAAGGGTTTGATGAGCTTGGTATGCTTCCTCCCGGGTGTTTCTTCGGTTTAGTTCATTGACGGCATGATGTAGTTTTCTACAAAGTTTTGACACTCAATTGGCTCTGGTTGTCGACGATCTGCTAACAGTTCTTTTGGCTTCATCATGGTCAAGAATAGTGAACTGTCGCAAACATGAGAGGGCGATGAAGATGTTCGATCTTCTTGGGGGTCACGCGTATTGACGAAGTTCAGTGTTGGGCTAGAGATTTTTAATTAAGTCTCTTCCCTCACACACCTAAAAAATTAATCTAGCAACAAGAATTATTGCCTTAATGATGGTTTGTGTTTGTGTCTATATATATATATATGTTGTATTTTTCTATATATATAATTAATGTAGTCTAAGAAAAAATAATATGATTAATGTATTCTAAGGATATACATTGGTTACAATTAATATATTCTAAGTAATCATATACTTCTCTCTCTCTCTCTGCTTCTTTCTCTCTCTCACACTCTCTCTCGTGTATATATATGGAAACAATATGTAGATAGAGCAAGCATATTGTAGTGTACTTCGATCAGAAAACATACATACACACTCCCTAAGGAAGAATTTGCAATTTCAATTGCATCATCTTGATGGACAAGCGCACCGGCCTTGCTAATGCACCAACACTGCTCTCGCTGCTGCTTCTGATGTATTTTTCTATCCATGTACATTGTAAGTCACGTCCTGAGTTACTAGTATTCCCTCTTCTCGCCATAACGAAATCTTTAGCTAATATTATAATTGTATCAAAATGATAGAAATGAAAACGAGTTTAACCCTCGTCTCTGCAAACCAGTATGCCCTACTCGTGCATATTTGTCTTTACAAATAATGATAGCTTGTTCTCTAGTTGATCGTGGACTACCACAAAGTTTGTACGTATGTAATTTATTCATGTTCCGATTTAGGTGTGTATACGCCTTGCTAGATCCATAATCGTCATTCGATTTGGTAACTAACGGAGACTTGTGGATATTAACGGTTGATATATATTTTTTGTCCCATAGGCCGAATCATGGATGACCAAGTCAACAAGAAGATTAATTTACCACATGGACTGTGCGTGCATAAGAATGGTCTAGACTGCTGTTTACTAAACGACTTCTGCTATATTTCATTGGACCAATGCATGGATGCGTGCAAAAAAAGTACATATTCTTCTCCAGGCGCATCGGCGACGCCGGCCCATCCTCCTTTGCCATCCCATACATCCTGATTAGTTTTATCGTGTTCCAAGTGATCATGCTAACGCGCCAGCTCATGCGCAATTTCAAAATAAAGAACAGTGTTGTGATTTTTTTCTGCTAATGAAGTTCAACCGCTCATCGTTATCATCGTATATATTGTGTTGGTTTTGTTGGAGTCCTTTTCACCGGAACCAGTAAATCGTCTTTGAAAAAAAAAGATGATGATAGAACAGCTTATTAATGACAATCATCGATAATCTATATGCAATAGTTTTAAATTTTTTTCCAAGGCATTATCAGTTTCGAGAGGTCAGGACGCAAAAACTATATATTATGTTTTTTTAGTGCTATATATTATGTATGTGGTACGTATGCATGTAGTAGTACACTACAATAGTAGACTTTAAGTAGGGTATAGAGGAAAGAACTGCCTCCCGGATCGCACGCTCGGGCGACTCCGGAGGCCCCCTCGAACCTAGCCAGCAGCACATCCTTCCCAGATCTGTACTCACCGCCGTCGTTGCCGGCCACAGATACAGCGGCGGCGGCGCTGCCCTTTCACCAAAGGTGGAGGGTGTGTGGTGGCTCCAGCCTACCTTCTCCGCGAGCGCAGAGGACAACGGCACCGAGAGGAGCTGTTTGGCGGAGGCGGAGGCGCTCGCCACTGTGGGGCTCTATGCCGTGGCTTGGATCATAGCCCGTCGCCGGCGCGCGCCATCATTGGGAGTGTGACCTGGGCGTTGTCCTCCCGCGCGCGGTCCTGCCCAAGGATCTGGATCCGCTGCCCCTGATCCGTGATGTGTGGGAGGGGCCCAGGGACGGGCATGACCGGCGGCTAGTGGTAATCCGGCTAATGGCTGGCGCCGGGAAGCTCGGTCTGCCCAGGTCATCGCTGCCCTCACTGCTGCCGCGACCACGCGGGAGTCCAGAAATCCTCGTCCATGCGGACGGCGCGGCGGTCAGGTCTGTTGTCTGGCAGCCACAGCTTCGGCATCCTTCATGATTGATCCGATGTGACTACCTTGATTCAGATCTGGACAGCTTGGTTGCGGTGATCCACATCCAATTGGCTGTGTGCTATAGCGACTCCTACGGCTCCACGATGTCGACGGTCAACGGAAAGTCTATTTTCCAGGCTAATGGTTGACTTCGATGGTGAGATGCAAATTATGGGTAGCGACTTGACGCAAAGGAATGGTTGTGCAACGACAACAATCACATCGCATGTAGTTGTTGGGATCGTGGAGAAGTGGTATACCTGGGTGAAAGCCTAGGTCTGGCCAATTGGTATACCTGGCAATGATGATGTTTTTCTTATATTGTTACCTTGTTGAAGCTCGGTTATGCTCGGACTGATTTTTAGGGTGAAAATCTAGATTCTAGCATTTGTTGTTGGATCCGATGACGACGGTGCTTGAGCGCCGCTCCCTTTCTGAAGGCGTCGCTGTTGAAGAAATTCGTTGTCTATGTGGTGTCATGAGATAGTTGGTGCGGATATGGTCATTGTCGTAATTTGCCGATCGTGGATATGATCGCTTGGGTTTTAATTTTTCATCGCCTACGCATAGCTTTGGTCGCATGTGACTTTGCTATTTGCTGGCGTGTTGTGTGTGTTGGTGTTGACTGTGTGCATCCTAATTATGCAGAGGCCGGGTGTGTGCTTATTGTGTTTGTATCCTCTTGATGCTTCATTATGAGCTAATAAAATCCGCCCTTTATCAAAAAAAAGTAGATGTGCCCAGAAATGGGCCTTATTCACTATGGACAACAGCCCAAACCCAACCCGATTCTCTCGCAGCCCATCGATCTGTGACCGCCCCTTTTTGCCTGAAAAGAAAAACAGTCAACCGAAGGTCCTTCCACCGCCAAATCCTCCAGAACACGCCGTGCGCCGCGCCGGCGGCGCCGCCGCCCCCGCCCCTCGCAATGGCTCCTCGCCGCGACCACGTGCGCCGCCTCTCCACCTCCTCCTCCCCTCTCCGGCTCCCCGGACCCTAACCGCGTCTCTCCTCGCAGGGCAAGCAGGCGCAGCACAGGGCCGCTCCCACCCCCGCCCCCTCGTCCACGGACGCCGGGGGCATCGAGGAGAAGATGAACCCTGCGCCCCCCAACACGGACACCGCACGGGCCACGGCCAAGCAGGGCGGCGCCGGCGACGAGCTCTCCGCTCTGTTCAACGAGTTCTCGCTAGACAGCAGTAGCACCTTCGCCGAGGCGCGGATCCGGGCCACCTTCTACCCCAAGTTCGAGAACGAGGAATCCGACCAGGAGGTGCGTGCTAGGTTGGGTTCCCCGCAGCATATGGGTGTTTATTGAATAGCTCATTAGCTCGGTGCTTCACAACACAAGTACTGTATGTCTTTAACAGAGCTGCAGAGACCTTGGGTTCGATCAATACAAACGTATTTATCGTTCTTAATGAAGTTATATTGATGAACAGACTGTACAGTAGACCATTTTAGTAACAGCGAGTTCTGGCTCATTTGGGGTCTCTTATCCCCATTCAGTAAATTGGATATTAACTCTAGAATCTGTACTGTGACTCCCCTGTGTGATTGCAGTCAAGAACCCGGATGATTGAGATGGTGTCGCATGGATTAGCTACCATGGAGGTATATCTAATTCATCATGTTTTTCCTTCTTATTAACTGTTCTAAAATTAGAGCTTATACTGATTGTTTGATGTGTTTACCCTGCTGCCTAAAAAGAAGTGTTTTTCCTGCTTAAGATATTTTGTTTTCTTCAGGTTACGCTCAAGCATTCAGGGTCTTTGTTCATGTATGCTGGTAACCGTGGTGGTGCATATTCCAAGAACAGCTTTGGAAATATGTACGTTTTGCTCTTTTATCTGCATTATTCTTGAGCTATTTGTGTTTTGACTGAAGGCAAAATTCTGCTTATAGCTACACTGCTGTGGGCATTTTTGTTTTGGGTCGCTTGTTTCGTGAAGCTTGGGGGAGAGAAGCTCCTAAGATGCAAGCGGAATTCAATGATTGTCTCGAGGTATTCCACACCCAATGCAGGTTTTGTCAAGAATTTAATGTGTTGACTTCTGTTTTCCATGTTCATGTGTCTGTTAGCCTTTCAGTACTTGATACACGTCAATTCTTTAGCACACAGTATGGGTGCAACTAGGGGAATATTATTTTCTTATATATATTTTTGCACATGTATTTTAGTCAGCATGGCTCTTTAATTTGTCATCTTTCTTAATTAGTACAAACTCACATAAGCAAATATAAAATCTAAAGCCTAGCTATTAAATTACAACACGATTTGGTGCTTAGTTGACTGTTGGAGCTAGTTTGTTGGAATTAAGCACAAACAATCCTTTGTGCCTTTTGTTGTCAGCAGTTCTCTTAAGATTTTTGATTTTGCCTCTGTTTTGTGCTTCTAGAAAAACCGAATAAGCGTTTCAATGGAACTTGTCACGGCTGTACTAGGAGACCATGGGCAAAGGCCTAAGGATGATTATGGTATGCCTATTTTTCTCCTGACTAAATAGTGCTCAGTGTATACTTTGTTTGCCATTGTTAGTTCATTCTGATATTGTATTCAGGCTATAAATGATGTATTATCCTTTCATTTTCCTTCTGAACTATGAAGTCATTTGCTGCATTTGTTCCAGTTCATCAATTTCCACATTATCAATTCTATTTTGGCTTTTGTAGCTGTGATTACAGCTGTGACGGAATTCGGTCATGGCAAGCCTCAGTTCTACTCTACTCCAGAGTTGATTAAATTTTGTCGGGCATGGCGCCTACCAACAAACCATGTCTGGCTATTCTCCACGAGGTGCCTATCTGATAACTTTATGTGGGAAGTTTTCTGTCCAGAGTGTGTGGCTGACTTGCTTAAATGGGAGACACCTCATGTAGTTGCACTATACAGAAGACCTCCTAACCACTTTTTAATTTTGACATGTCATGTTTTGCAATCATCCAATGTTTCGAAAACAAATGCAGTGTTATTATGTTTCCACAGTAAGTGTTGCTTGAATACGATGATCAACCAATGTTACTGAATTCTTTACATTGATGTGCATCCTTTGAATTATAGCCTATTGGAGCTCTTCAGTGCACTGTCTGTATTGCATTATTGCTAGAAATTGTTCAACAGCTAGGTTCTTTTTTGTGTCTATGTCACTGTGCCGCTATTTTCATGTCATTCATCTATTTGATTGCATGCAAGTATCACTCTCAGATGAACGTACATATGCATTCCGCTCATAACATTATTATGCTTTCTGTTTACATCTCCATTAGGAAATCTGCCACTTCATTCTTTGTTGCCTACGACGCATTGTGTGAAGAGGGGACGGCCACACCCGTTTGCAAAGTCCTTGGTAAAATTGCTGATATATCCGTGCCAGGTATGACTATCTCGAAAATGTATTTTTTGTTTGCCTGGCACTCTTTATCTTTTACTGCTGCTCTAAACTAGACTGTACATTTTCATCTCTCCCCATCATTGAAGTACTGACTATTTGTTCTAGGGTCAAAGGATCATGTAATTGTGCAAGGTGAGATACTTGAAGGTCTGGTTGCCCGTATTGTCAGTCGCGAAAGTTCGGTTCAAATGGGAGTTCTGAGGGACTTTCGACAACGTTCATTAGACGGAGGTAGGCCACTATAATGAAGTTGTCTTGTTGTTTGAGTGAATATATGAGTTGTTTAAGGAGATTTCAGTTTATTTATAAATGACCTTGGCCAAGCTTTCATCTCTAATTTAATTTTCTTTAATTTTTTGAAGTCACCTAGTAAAACTTCCTCTCATCTGAAGAAAACCAGGCAACCTTTGTTGCTTTTATATTATACCACATGGTAGTGCTTTTCCTGTTAGTCACTTAGTCTGCTTCTGACTCTGAGCATGGTAAACTTTCAAACACTGATGCATATAGTCAATACATATTGTTGACCTGATAGTCCGATACATATACGGAGATTCACCATTTTCCAAATAAGTGCCTACGCAACTATATGTATTGTAACTATTTTTAATCAATAGCAAATATCATGGTTGGAACTGTAGATCACAGCGGTTGATCACATTTGACCAATTCTGCATAAGTGAATACAAAAGAAGTGATTCCAGCAAACATGAAAGTATGGAGTATGAACTTATGTTCAGCGGGTGGTTTTAAGTTCAACCTATCATTGGTGGTTCAAGTTCATATTAACAAAAAAGAGGAAACATCCACTCCTGGAAATGGGTGTCACTGATCTGGGAACCTTAATGTCAGTACACTATGATTCTATCCTAACAAAGATTTTCTGATGCATTTAAACATGTTCCGAGATTGTTTGATGCTTCTGAGCTGTGAATTTGTGAACACTTTATATGTTCTACTGATTCAGAAAGTTGCTATTATATGCAGGCGACTCTGATTTAGGACCAAGTTTACGAGAAATATGCGCTGCTAATAGGTCAGATGAGAAGCAGGTATTATTTAATGTTGTGAAGTGGTATTCCCATCTCCTTCATGACTTGTCTTAACTTTTGTATTGGTTCTACCTTGCTGTAACTTATATTTTTACATGACAGCGAATTAAAGCACTTCTGGAAAATGCTGGGTCATCATTGTGTTCAGACCACTGCGATTGGTTTGGAAACAGTGGTCTTGACGCTCAATCTCGAAATGCTGATAGATCAGTTGTCACTCATTTTTTGCAAGCACATCCCACGGACTATGCAACTAAGAAATTACAGGTTAGCAGATGTTATTGGTTCTTGTCCAACAATAGATTCTTCTTGACTGTAATAGGCATACTTCCATTTTAAATGCATGATAACTGCAACATCAGTAAGTCGATAGCTTGTTTGATGATAATTCGGTTCTTCATGTTCTGGACTGTACAGGAGATGATTCGTCTGATGAAGAAGAGAAATCTCCCTGCAGCTTTCAAATGTTACTGGAATTACCAAAAAATTGATTTTCTTTCAAATTATAACTTGCATTACAAGATGGTTATCCATGTGCACAAGGATTCTGCTTTTAGACGTTATCAGCAAGAGATAACGTAAGATTTTGCCATAGTTTATCTCTCATCTCCCTTCGCCATTTATGGTTACATACGCATACTAACTATTTGCTCTGCTTCCCTATACAACAAGTTCCTGTCTACCATGGTCATTTTCCTATACTATTAATGGCTTCTTAGTTCCCACGCCCGCCTTGTAATATGAAATGGAGAAAGTGTCTCATTAGCTTTCTCTTTTTGATATTTATTAGCTCTCATGAATCCTGCATTTTTCTTTCTAGGAAAAATCAAGAGTTGTGGCCACTGTACAGAGGTAAGATGAACATTTCGTTTCATAAAACTTTCACCTCTTTTGACAACTAATTCTCAGCTCTTGCAATTAGTACCTGTACCGATGCACCTTTGACTGACCTATGTTTCATTGTTAGGTTTCTTCATTGATGTAAACCTGTTCAAGGCTGCTGAACTTTCCAAAGACAGTAACGCTTTACCAGAAAATATCAATGGTGTTTTGAATTCAAGATCGTCAACTAAGGATGGTCTGGTTGATGAGGATTCAAATTTGATGGTTAAACTAAAATTCGTGACCTATAAGGTACTTTGCCATTGTTTTCAGCTTATTTTGGCACTTTGCTCGGTGGTCACTTGTTGAAATATGAACACTATGCTCTTTACCCTGGATTGGTTACTTTCTCTTTGGACTTCCTTTTCTTAACTAGATTTTCTGTTCCTGTGCATGGAAGATGAATATGTATCTTCTAACAACTTTCTTATATTTCTACCTGACAGATAAGGACGTTTTTAATTCGAAATGGCCTGTCCACCCTCTTCAAAGATGGCCTGTCTGCCTACAGAACGTACTACCTGAGGTATGTTGTGTAGGCCAATCTACTATACATGGCCACACAGATGTCTTTGAAATGCAAGGAATTTTCCTTGGGCAAGTCATGGTTTCATGCTAAGATTATAGACATATGCAATTGATGTAGCTGAGTTGTTTCCCCTGATATCAATGTTCCTGGATGTGTTAATAGGCAAATGGAGATCTGGGGAACATCAGCAAGTAAGCAAAAAGAGCTTGCCAAAATGTTGGACGAATGGTACATTGCTAATCCCCCTCCCTCTCTTCATAGCATATGTATCCTTACAAATGGTTTTGTTAATTCAATTGCTTTACCGGTTGGCAGGGCTGTCTACATCAGACGGGAGTGCGGGGATGCGCAACCGTCATCCTCGACATATCTTACTGAAGCTGAACCTTTCCTCGAACAGTACGCAAAGCGCAGCCCTGCAAACCTGGCTTTGGTAGGGGCTGCCGGTGGCTTGGTTCAAACAGAAGATGTCCTGGCCATACTCGATGCACGAAGAGACAAATAGGATGACCTTAAGAAGCCAGAACTTGGGGCAGCTCCTTCTAGTTTGCACTGACAAGAGACAAGCTCGAGAGTCTAGACGCCGTTGGTGAGGTAGCACCAAGCTTGCGGAATAGCGTGGCCGTTATAGAATCTGAGCGTCAGGTGCGGAGAATGGAAGAAAGAAACTTGGGCCGTCTCGGATGGGAGATGAGTGTGGCAGCACAGATTCAGGTAGAGGGATCTGTTCCCACTCCACCAAACATATAATCCTACTAACAGATGGATATAAAACATGACTTTTGCGGTAACGACCTAAGTCTTATCTGTTTCCAAATCTGCACAATGTTGATTACATGGCAACCCCTTCAAGACTGTCAGTATTTGATTAAATGAGAAACTTAAGACATCCCCTTCAAGCACAACCAAATATACTCCTCTCTCCGGTCCATATTAATTGTCGTTGATTTAATGCAAAGTTGTATTAAATCAATGACAATTAATGTGGATCGGAGGAAGTACATACGTCACCTAAAATAAATTACTTCATAGTATATGTCAAATCAGACCATCATAAACAGACCACAAAAAAAGAGATGAGGATGAAGTGAATCTGAACATCAAAGCCAAAAACTACACTAGCCCAAACTCAGTAAACACCTTCTGAACTTGCAAAGATACTTGACTGTCTTGTAGCTTGATCTTCATAACCAAGTAACACAGTGATCGGTGATGATAAAAGTAAAACAACGCAAGGATAATTCATCTACGTAGCTAGTTGGTTATGGTGGCGGAGAAGCCCCTCTTTAGCTAGATTGGGCTTCTTTACTACTTTATTTAACCTGGGGTTATGCCTAAAACCGGTATCTTATGACCATATGTCTGGATAAATAGGGAAGACTCCAACAGTTAAACATGAAAAAAAATACTATTCCCTTTATACAAACTGTTCTGCATTAAAATTAAATGAGATAAATACACCAGAGGTGCCTAAACTTGTCCGGCGCGGTCACTTTAGTGCCTAAACTTGTAAAATGTCAAAAACTGGTGCCACAACTTGTCCATTTGGTTCATATACGGTGCCTCGCTCGTACGCCGCCGTATTTGCTTGTCGCGTGGCCTGACAGCTGGCGTGTGGCCCACGGGTCAGTGGGTGGGAGTGTAGGAAGAGTTGAGTCGGACGAGACCAGCGGTTATTTTTCAGAAAACCCCCGGAGCTTTTATTAATTATCGCAAAAAAGTCCTTGATCTGTATAACCGTCCATACCCAAACCACCCGCCCTCGATTCAGAAAACACGAAACCAAATCCCTAACCCTATGTAGGCGGCGGTGGGGAGGATGTAGTTGATTTGTCGCCGGTGGCGGCGGATGTAGTTGATTTGTCGCCAGCGGCGACGGCAGATGTAGTTGATTTGTCGCCGGCGGCGAGCTGTTGACCGAGAGTAGGCGGCGAGGCCATCGGTGTTATTTCTCTGCTCTCCCTTGTCCTCTGCTGCTCTTGTCCTCTGATGCTCAGTGAGATGGCCGGCGCTGGTGGTCAGAACCACATCATGGAGGAGTGGAAGCAAAGTAGCGGTCAGGTGATGATCCCCATTCTTTCTGGAGGCCTCTTCTTTCTGCTCGCCATGTTCCCCCTGCTCCCCTGCTCGCCGTGTTGCAAATGAAGGCATGGACTATGGCAGAAGGTTGTTGGGTTGCCAATATGAGGTACATTTCAGAGGCTTGTATGATTTGGCTTCGAGCAAATGTAAGGTTCCTGTCTTTCACACTGAGTACTTTTTTACATTTTCAGGATTTCAGGGCTTGCGAATATGTGAAGTGGATAGATCCAGGATGGGATGGCCAGGCAAAGACAATCATTTGTGATCTGGCTATGAAGAACAAGCTGTTGCAGAAAGAACTTGAGAAGAAGGAGGCTGAGAAGCATTGTGATAGGGAGAAGAAGGTCATTGCTAGGATTAATAAGGAGCAAATGATGTGCATACATAGGATTTTGGTACTTGCCATTAGTATGTGTGTTGGCTTGTGTGTCATTCTGTTACCAGTAGCAGGGAAGAATTAGGAAGATATTGAGTAAAGAGATGAGTTTGGTAAGAGGAAATGAAATTGTATTTTGAACATGATCTATGTTTAAATGGCAAAGTATGTGACTGCCCTGTTATTTGAAATGTGGCTTATGAGAATTGAATTTTCAGTTGCATATTACTCTGAAATATAAAACCTTGCTGACCCAGAACGACTCGCCGGCTCGTCTGACTCGAAAACCTTGCTGACAACATGATAGATTTCACACAGATTTCAAACAAATATAAAATACACAGAGATTGCATATTTCTCTGTAATGCACTTGTACTCTGTAATGCGCTTGTAGATTGCGTACATATTCACATATAAATAAGACCTTGGCAAGAGCATTCTTAATGTTCAGAGATGAACAGAGAATTTCATAGTGATAGCATATACAACACCATTTGGAATATAGCTTCACAGTGATAACATAAACAACAACATTTTAAATAGAACTTCACAGTGAGAAGAGGATTTCCAGTGATAACATGGATAGTAGTATTTCAAACAGAACTTGACCAAATCCAGTACATCTGAAACGAGAGCAAAACATAAAGGGTTTGTTTGGTATCTTGGTCTGTTAACTCGAACAAAAGGAGCAGTTCATTCATGAACTCAACTAAGATGCATGAGAAGTTCATTCATGAACTGAAACTAGGTGAGATGGAAAAATGGCTATAACAGTGAGAGGAAATCATCAAGGTCATCAGGCCATCCTTCATCATAGAGACCATTTGGTGCATTCTGGCTAACAAGAACCTCCTCTTCTGCTTGCATGAAGTGTGGGGCTTGGTGTGCACTTGCTCCATCATTTCCAAAGAGACGGTTGTAGGAGCCAGGGGCAGTAGCTCTAGCTCCTCTTGGAGCACTTGTGCTATCTCCTGTTGCATCAGGTGTTCTCCCTCCCCTTCCAGCATTTGCCCCTCCTCTTGCACCCCTTGAAGCAGTTGTTCTCCCTCCCCTTGCAGCAGGTGTTCTTCCTCCCCTTGTAACATTTGCCCCTCCTCTTGCAGCAGGTGTTCTCCCTCCCCTTGCACCATTTGTCCCTCCTCTTGCAGCAGGTTTTCTCCCTCCCCTTGCAGCAATTGGCCCTCCTCTTGCCTGCTTCTTCCTGGGTCTTGGTGCAGCTCCTTGCTCAGATTCAGCTGCAACACCTTCTGCTCTTCTCACCCTTCCACTTGTCATTGTTGTAGTCACTCTACCTACTGGGATTGAGTCCCTAGCATTAGCAATAAAGCTTGATTCAGGTAGTGGACCATAATCTCTAATTGTTGGTGACCTAAACCTCTCCTGCATTGTAAAGCAATGAGCATTGGAAGGAGATTATTCAAAGCATTGGAAGCAAATTATTCATAGTGTTGCAAGGAAATGATTTATAGTACAGAAGAAAATTACCCTTTCCTGCATCATGAACACCATGGAATCTTTAGTTTTTGTTGGATCCGGCATGGGATTTACTCTATGTGGCATAATGTTCTGCAAATGCAGCGATACTATGATCATTGGAAGCAAAGTAAATTAAGTCATGAATGTAAAAGGCCGAATGTAGAAGGCAGTAAATTACAGCAATGATGCTTGGGTCATCATACTCTTCTTCTGATTCCTCTGCTCCTCTTGGTTTCGGTTCATCATTTACATGGTTGTGGTGACCTTTTTTATTGTGATCAGCAGCTCCACATATAGAACAATGCATAGTGACACCATGTTTTGTTACTTTCTTCAGACCATCCTTACCCTTTTTCTCTTCTGGCTCTTTCTTCCTACTTTTCTTTGGCCTTCCCATGACTTTTGTGTAAATAGGTGGATATACATCTATGCCATTCATTTTCTCCCAATGCTTCATGTCCCTCATAGGCATAAGGTTCCAGCCATAGCAACTCTTGTAGTTCTCAACACTATAACAGTCATGCACCATGCTCTCTGGCTCAATCCTTTCATGTCTGAAACATGCAATGGCATGATGGCATGGGATGGCTGAGAGTTCCCATCTGTTGCAGTCACAACTGTTCATGTTCAAATCCACAACATATGTATTATTCAGAGACAAAACCTGGAAAACACCTTTCCCATACTCGGTAACCATGCAGTTCTTTGCCCATTCTATATATTTGTCTAGTTTCTTCTTAATTTTGGGGCACAGCCGGCCAGTCCACTTCTCAGATTCCCTTTGTTTGCCAACTATCCTGTTTGCTAGTTTATGGAAAATATAATCTAACATGGACTTTATTGGCAGATCTCTTCCATCCAGAATATAGCTGCATAGAAAATTCAATCAATGTAAAAAGACAGGGTGTAAGTGGCATGCTGTTGAGAACAAAAAGAAGAAGAAATTGCAGCATACCTGTTGAACACCTCAGACATATTATTGAGGAGGATGTCACATTTGCAGAAAGGGTTAAAGAAAGCCTTTATCCATGTTCTTGGAGACAACTTCTCAACCCACTTGTAAGCATCTAAACTGTGTTCCTTTATTTGCTCCATGTTTTTGTGGTAAGCAATTTTGTTTGTAGATCTTGCTATTGCCCATAAATCATTCTTCAATGTTTCACCCTTGTGTACTTTGTGGAAATTCTGATATATGTGCCTCACACAATGTCTATGCTCAGAATGAGGGAACACTTTCTGCACTGCAGCAATCAAACCCTACAAAATTCATGTCAACTTAGACCAACTTCTGCAATCACAATATCAGAACCAAATTATATAGATAACAATGCTTACCTTTTGCTTGTCACTCATTAGTGTGTAAGATGATGAGTTGGAAATGTTCAGGTCATCCTTCAATGAAGCCAAGAACCACTCCCAACTACTTGTCGATTCTACTTCACAAAGACCAAATGCAATGGGGAATATGCAGTCATTGGGATCGACACCAACTGCTGTAAGCAAATTTCCTTTGTACCTAGTTTTAATGTGGCAGCCATCAAGGAAAATTATTGGTCTACAAGCCTTAAGGAACCCTCTCTTACACGCATCATATGACTAATATAGTGTTGAAAAGTGATTTTTTGTCTCTTTAGTTTTATTGTCAAAAACCTCCTTTGTGCACAAGAAAAACTTGCTTCCTGGGTTAGTCCTTCTAAGCTCTTGGCCATAATCCCACAACATCTTGTATTGGTCATCATCCTCTCCTCTGATCGACCTAACTGCCGCTCTTCTTGCCCTTCCTAGCTTACTTCTCTTAGCAATCATGTTATATTCTGTCTGCACCTTCTCTGAAAACTTCCTCAAAGGCATTTTCTCATTATCTCTGAATTCACCTCTGAATTTTGCAGTCAGAAATGGGGCAGTGAGAGCTTTAAGGTCCCAAGCTTTGGTACATGTGTGATTATCAAGATATTTCTTGATCTGAATGCTACTACTCCTGTTATCTTTGCCTGCCTTCAAATACCAAGTACATCCAGGCTTGCAAATAGCTTCTAATTTAGTGGCCGTATTCCTTGTTTTCTTCACCTTCACTCTGTTTCTCACACTATAGGAAACCAGTGCAAGCCTGAGCTCTTTCATGTCACCAAATACCATGCCAACTTTGAAAGCAGGAGCATTAAGATCAGTGCATGGATTGAATGTGCTGAACCTATACTTGAGCTTATCTTTCTCTTCTTTTGAAAGTTCCAAGTGACTATCATCTAGGACATCTTCAGGAAGTTCTCCTTCATAATCAGGCAAAATCTCCTTCTCTCTATGATCATCAACATCTTTATCTACATTACTATCAAATAGGTCGTCATTACCATCTGCTACTTCATAATCACTCTCGTAGAAGTCCTCGTCTGTTACAATTTCTTCTGTGTTCTGATGTAAATCATCATCATCTTCAGAGCTTGTACTGTCACCATTCTCGCAGTTGTCAAATTCAGCCTCTAATTCTTCATTACCAACACCAGAACTACAACCTTCACCAAATGGGATGAAACTCTTTGCTCTGATATAACTAATATCTCCTGCACTTTCTGGTATTTCAGACCAGAAAACATTTTCTTTGCCCTTTCCAGACTTAACTTGAGTTATTACTTTAGTTGGTTCATTCAGTCCATGCAGCAACACATCATCATCATTGTTTAGTAACTGCAGAGTGTCACCATGGTCTACCAGCAGGACCAAGTTCTTGTGTTCTACTGTTGCAGCAATCATGAGCACTATATCTGCATCACATGACATCAGGTGAAGCCCATCACAAAAAGATTTATCGGGTTGGCACCAATGCACATCCATCTTGGAGTTTGCTCTGTCATGGCCCAGTTGGAGAAGGAAATCATCTATCCATAAATTAGACCAAGTATCACTCTGACAGTAGTCAAACCAGTCCACTTCATGATCTATATACTTCATGTCGCTACCAGATCCACAAAAAAATCCCTTGTGATGGATTTCAACTGTGAACAGACCATCAAATAGCCCTGCATTATTAAAATAGAACAAATATTCAGATAACTATGCTGCACATATATTCAGCACAGATTTCACTTATGTACAAAAGAATTAGTTACCTATTCAGTACACAACATGTCAACATCCATATATTTAGTTTACTAAACAGATAATTATTTGGTTTAATAAACACTTAATTATTCACTACTTTACATACAACTGCACACATTCAGTACATCTGTACTGCATAGCACAAACTAAGCACATATGTTCAGTTTTGTGCAGTGCACACATTCAGTAGATAACCTATCACCAAAATTCAGTTTAAGTGTACATCAGGTGTCACCAAAATTCAGTTTACTGTACGATAACTGAAGACAAAATTCAGTTACAAATCTTCTGAAAAAATTAGTTCGAACAATCTACAAATCTGAGGTGCAGTGACCAATGACCAACAAGACAAATAATCATAGATCAGAAATATTGTAGCCTAATTTGTTGCGCACATAAGCATGAGCAACTGCTGACAAGAAAGACGCCTACTTTCAAAAACCCCAATTAAATCCTAGCGAAAATCAGGATCAATGCACCCATATCTGATCCGCAACAGTCCACATACACATCACGCATACCATGGAAGAAAGATGAAGATCAAGCAAGGCAAAAGAGCAGGCAAACCCTACCCGACGCATACGCATGGACGAAGAATAGAGAATCGGGATGAAGAGAAAACTGGAAGGGTGTGACTTACCATACGTAGGAGCTGCTTCGCCTGGAAGACGACGGCGAGGGTCATCCATCGCATCCGCCGCCGATCGCCGTGCCGCACCACCTCTGCCACCTTCGCCTCGGATTGATCGTGAGAACGCAGAGACAAATATAGGCGCAAATATAGCAGGCAATCAGTTCCCGCGGTTGGAGAGACTTTTTTGCGATAATTAATAAAAGCTCCGGGGGTTTTCTGGAAAATAACCGCTGGTCTCGTCCGACTCAACTCTTCCTACACTCCCACCCACTGACTCGTGGGCCACACGCCAGCTGTCAGGCCACGCGACAAGCAAATACGGCGGCGTACGAGCGAGGCACCGTATATGAACCAAATGGACAAGTTGTGGCACCAGTTTTTGACATTTTACAAGTTTAGGCACTAAAATGACCGTGCCGGACAAGTTTAGGCACCTCTGGTGTATTTACCTCTATCAACATTAAGCTTATCCGACAATACTCACTCGCATCTGAATAGGCTGGTGAAAATGGATTTCAACAAGGTATTCCATTTTGTGGTCCACTCCGATACATACATGCATATCAGGTGATACACAACATGAGATGATCATTTTTAAGACTGACTATTAAATACAAAATGATCACTGCACAACAGGCATTGCTATTAAAAATTGCATTAGCTCAACTTCTTGATGGTACATGACATAATACGATTCAGTTGAGCTTCATGTGCAGCGAGAGATGGCACCAAACAAATACAATTCATTTGAGCACACACATGTCTGTGTAGGTGTATGCTCAACAAAAGAATTACAATTATCTTGCCCAAAATTGAGTTTTTCATGGATGCAGGATTTTTTTGGGGTTCTTTATTAATCTAGCAACAGTCTGTAAACATCACCAGCCATCCAAAACATTGTAAATCACATTCCATATCAAAGATAAAAGAATAACTTTCCTCAGCACCATACTGCCCTCAATCTCCTTTTTTTATTGGCGAACTCACCCTCATGTTAAACAGAAATTTCTCTTGCGCAAACATCACAATCTAAGAACCATCTTCCTTGTTAAGAAGTCATCATCCTAGTGAAGGGTGACCAACACACATAGCCTGGAGCGCGACGTGGCCTGCAGTTCAATGTTTGATTGAGCACAACACGCTGGAGGAGGCAGCCAATAGCTGAGCAGCAGGAGCCTGGAGTGAAGTATCAGATGTAGAAACTGAATTTGTATTTGTGAAGAATCTAGAACTCAGATTCAAATGGGTGTAAATCAAGGTTCTCTATTTAAGATGCTTGTCAAATTGCGAGGAGAATACTCGCTGATGATCTGGGCTAGCTGATGTTCTTCAGTTGTGCACCTGAGGTAGTGTGGTATTTTTTTTAACACAAGGTAGTGAGGAATTTAAACTCTCTCTTTTCTGCCAATATAAAGCGCCACGAGATGCTGCAACCAGCCGTCGCAATTGCTAGGACCGGTGTCTTCATTTGCTGGAACCAGCTTTCTTCATCGGTGGTGACCATGGCAACCGTGGGACGACATTGTTGCCTCTCCTTTTTTTTTGCTAGAATTAGCGGCGAGGCTGGAACCATTGCCGGAAAAAGCTTCAACCTCCCATCAGCAATGCTGGAACCGATGTTAGGTGAAGTCGTGACCAACACCGACGGCAAACTGTCAAGGGCGGCACCGCAAAATACCGGCGGTAGACGAGCTGCAACCGATAGTGCCATATGCTGCAACCGGCTGAGCATAGAGCTGCTACAGAAGAAGTTGAAAGCTAGAACCGGATTAATTAATTAAAAAGCTGGAACCTACAAGGATGTTGGAACCAAGAGACCAAAAATGCTTCTACCGTCATATGTTTTTGCTGGAACCAGAGGTTGGGGGTTGCGAGCACACACATCGTCTCCGGCGATGCTGCAACAGAGGTTGGTGAAGCAGTTCTCGTGGCAGGCGACCCCGCGGCGCTACCATGGATGCAACATGGGAGCAGGACAAAAAACTGCTGCTTCGACGTTATTTTTTTGCTGCAACATGGCGAGCGCCGGCGGCGAGTATCAGCAGCAAACGTTGACGGCAAGTCAAAACGGGCAGGGCAGGAATGCGCGCTGCGACCGGGGACGGGCGGCTGCCATGTATTCTGTTTTGTTTGGGAGAGATAACCGAGAGGGATCGAACAGTTGGATGCTGCCAAATCGGACGCACGCGCGGTGACCGCCCAAATTTGGGTCGGCTGACCGGCGCCTATCACTGGCCATATAAAGAGCAGTGCTCCTGCCAATATTTTGGAAAAAAAAGGATAAAAATAATTTGGGAGCAAATCATGGATGTTGTCCATGTGTGAGCATATCAATGGATTGGAAATCATGATAATATTATGCAGGTGGAAAAGAGACCAATCAACTATTAAACTGAATTAAACTGTGGCGCAGAATTAAACTGAATTTTGAGAGCAGATCAATGATGTCGTCAATCTGTGAGCCTATCAGTAAACAGCTAGTAGAAAGCATTGTGAGATTAACTAAATTGAATTGAAGTGAACTATGAGCTGTATCACTAGATTAAAATCACTGTAATATATAATGCATGAAGCAAAAGAGATCAACTAAACTGAACTGAGGTGAACTATGGCCCAGAACTAACACATAACATTACAGAATGGAAATTGTGCCGGTTTGGATCTCTCAAGTTAGAGATAATAAGGCTATTAATTAAAACCTATTAAAGTTATTAAAACCTTACAAATCTTCTATGGAAAGCACTTAAAACCTTACGCAAAAAGAAAAGAAAGCTATTAAAACCTCACATAAATTCTATGGAAAGCTATTAAAACCTTACGCAAAAAGAAAAGGAAGCTACTATTGAACCATATCAAAATCGATTAACTCATGTCAAGAAAAACAAAATCTAAGGATGTATAAAATGAAACAAATTCCTTCTCCCCCATGCGTCTGGCAATGGATACTTCTCTCGTGAAAGCTCTGCCCTTCTCATCCGCCTGGCTGCCGGGGGATCGCTGGCCGGAGACGGCCCTCCGCCTGCCTCTGCTGCTCCTCCTCCTCCCATTAGCTCTCATTATCCTTCTCCTCTTCTTCCCTTCCTCCCCACCCCTGCCCCTGCCGCACCCCAACATCCCCTGCGGCGCCGCCCCCGCCGACGCCACCGCCGGACGCTGGGTCCGGACCCCGTCTCCCTCGCCGCCTGCACTCTACAACCAGTCCTGCCCCTTCCACCGCAGCTCCTGGAACTGCCTCCGCAACGGCCGTCCCCCGGTCGCCGCGTTCTCCTGGGCCCCCTCCCGCTGCGGCTCCGGCGCCGTCGTCCCGAGGGTCGACCCCGCCGCTTTCCTCGCGGCGGCCAGGGGGCGCCGGATCGGGTTCGTGGGGGACTCGCTGTCGGAGAACATGGCCATCGCGCTGCTCTGCGCGCTCCGGTCGGGCGACGCCGGCGTGCGGAAGTGGAAGCGGCGCGGCGCGTGGCTGGGCGGCCACTTCCCCCGAGTGGACGTCGTCGTCGGGTACCACCGCGCCGTGCTCCTCGCCAAGTACACGTGAGTCCTACTACCGTGTCTGCTAACTGCTGCTCCTATACAATTTCACGTCCATGCCTCCATGGATTTGTGCGCAAGTGCATGTTCACCGGCCACACGCAAATATGCATTGGGCATGTTAGTCATGCAACTGCATGTCCACCGATCGGGCGCAGCTGCAGTTGCACACAACTGCATGTCCACCTGCCATCAAAATTGCAGCTGCAAGCAGCAGGCTACGCGTAACTACATTTATGTTTTTTTAAATAAAATATAAATATCAAGAAAGAAAAAATAAGATGAGAAAATAAAATAAAAGTGAAACAACAAGAGAAAAAAACTAAAAACATATGCTAGGGTCACCTAAAAAAGACATAATAGTTAATTCTCATCAAGATGAGAGCTAACCACGACCATAGAATTATTTGGTGTCCATAGCTGCTTATAGGAATTCAATTTTCTTGGTTTAACTGTTTGTGATATGTATGTAAAATAGAGGATCCTCGGTTAATCACGGGCGGTTACTGTAATGTGAGATGTCGAAGCATGAGTAAACTATATGTAGTTTTGGGATATTCTCAGGAAATAATTCGGGAGATGCATATTTTTTGGGAAAGTAGTGGCTGAACCCCACCTTGGTGTACCCACGCAAAAAAACATACCAAAACATTTCGAAAAAATCTGAAATTTTGTGAAAATGATTATCAAAAAATGTTAGAGAGGCTTGCAAAGTTTGGTGGTCAAATGACATCCGAGGAGAACTGTAAGAAAACAAAATTACAAAATTTTGGTCAAACAGTGCACGTACATTTTGAGTAATTTTGTCTTTTGTATAGAGCTCCTCAGATGTCATTTGACCACGAATATTTGCAAGCCTCTCTAACATTTGTTGATGATCATTCTCACAAAGTTTCAGATTTTTCAAATGTTTTGGTATGTTTTCTCACGTGGGTGCACCAAGGGTGGTTGTACAAAAACCACTTTCATATTTTTTACCCTCTAGAAATCTGGATGAGTTGCACTTTTAGTTATTTTGGTTTGGATGATCTGTGCCTGGCTTCATGAATCATGATCATTGGTGGGCAAAGGACTGAAACTTAACTGAAATGTTGGTTCCACTCTCTGTGAAATCAGGAATTATTCCGTAGCAAATGGTGTTGTGACGCTGCATTGTTAATCTCTGCAGTGGTTGAGTACAATTCTGTAGTGTTGTCTGCTGAGCAGTGAATTCTGGCGCTATTGCTTTCGTTTTTCTTTTAGGTTGCAACACATGCTTTTGTTTTGTTTTGTTTTTTCTCTGAGATCTACACCCACGAAAATAGTTTCTGGACACAGAAGTATATTAATGAGTAAGAATACCTTTTTTGCCATTTCTACATTTTGATGAAGAAACTGAGATCTACCTATAGAAACATCCAAGCATTTTTATTGTCTGGCACATGGTTAGCTTTCATGATTTCTAAGTACATTTTATCATTTCGTCCTACTTTGATTGCGTGTGTTATTTTATATATCCATATGTTAAAGATGCACGAACAGTTTCGTCACTTTCCTGATGTATAAACTTCAATAATGTGGATGTTGATGCCGATAATTTAGAAGCTCATACTTGTTAGACTTAAGCAGATAGCATCTGACATTTCAACTGCAATACTGCATGCATTTGTGCTTTTAGACACAACAGAAGTGTATCCTTACTTTTATACTTTTATTATACTTCCATAAAACTCACATGGCGATAACTAATGATACGATTATACGAAGGTGGCAGCCTGTAGAGAATTCTGAACCTCGGAAGGACGGAATAAAGGGAACTTACAGAGTTGATGTCGACATTCCTGCTGACGATTGGATAAATATCACCAAGTTTTATGACGTGCTCATTTTCAACACTGGACACTGGTAAGTGGTTAAGTTATTTACTCTATGCTTTTGTTATTTTCTTCCCCTCTTTTATGTGCAGGTAGCATAGGGTGAAATTTTGTTTCTTTAATTTCGTTCAAGGGCTACTGAGATTGCTCATGAGTTTTGTTTGTATCGAATTTTAACACTGCATATTCTCTATGTTGGAGACACTTGGAGACTGAGCCGTTTGTGTGTAGAAAGAGCTTCATTTCAGTCTTGAAATGTTATTTATTATGTGACATAATAACCCTGAGTTAAAAAGTGCCTAGTGATGTGTACTGAACTACATTTACTTTATCATGTGAAAGCTATATTTGCAGTTTGGTCATTGATTGTCTCTCTATCAGGTGGGGTTCGTATAAATTCCCAAAAAAGATCCCCCTTGTTTTCTACCGAGGAGGAAAACCAATTGAGCCTCCACTCAGCATCTTTGATGGGCTGAAGGTAGCCCTCAAAAGTATGGGCTCCTACATCAAAAGGGAGGTCCCAGGTAAAACCCTGAAGCTGTGGCGCACACAGTCACCCAGGCACTTTGATGGAGGTGAATGGAATCACAACGGCAGCTGCGTGTCTAACAGGCTCCTACAACAACATGAGGTACCATTCGAGGGCCAAGCTTTTCATGATCTGACGTTTTCCACAAAATTTCGTTTCATGACCCCCCTAAAATCCTGTGCAGCTCGATTCCTGGTTCGATCCGAGGTTTGGGGGAGTGAACAAAGACGCGAGACTGGTGAACTCATTGCTCCAGGAAGCGCTAGTCGAGACGGACATCCAGCTGCTCAACCTGACCTACATGAGCGAGTTCCGCGCCGACGCCCATCCGGCTGTCTGGCTCGAGAAGAAGGATGAGGCGGCTGTCTGGGGGCAGGACTGCATGCACTGGTGCCTGCCCGGCGTAGCGGACACGTGGGTCGACATCTTGGCGGCAAGGATCTTGTTCTACTTCAAGCAGGGCAAAGGTTGATGCCGCGTCACATCGAAGCTCGGATTATGATCATGACTGCCCCGTGGATGTTCTGTTGTTACCAAGGGCATGCTGAGCTTGGTAATTGGAACAACATGAACCCAGATGTTCATCCTAAAGCTAAGTTAGGGAGAGATGAGATCATTCACCGGAGGGCGAGCTGACTTTGTCATACCAATTTTGGGGTTTTCCTTTCTATTTTTGAATACTATTTCATGATAATCTCTTGTATACTTCATTCATCATTAATATAAAGCGCTGTCGCTTCCCAAAATTTATCGTACCGCCAAGATTTTGTTCTTACACCCGTGGTACACAGACTTGGCATGTGAGAACACCAAATCAATTCCCACAACGTGTTTTCAACACTGCAAACTTGGCTTTCAAGAGCAGCACACACAGTCCAAATTTACAGCAGTGAAAGCATGTTACAAAAGTGCTCTCGCCTGCCAAGTTTATGTACCGCGCATTGTTTGCTCTTATATTTCACATTTTAGGCACTCTGCATTAATTTAGATTTTTACTTCATCTGTTTAACTGATTCATAATATGCTTCAGAAAGGAAGGTCAAGAATTAAAATCGACAAATCATAAGTTATAATGATGGCGCTCCCCGTCTGAGGTACACGAAAACTCGTGAATCTGTTGAAACAAACTAAATATATTGTTTGGCAGGCATTTATCATGCCAAATAATTTCACAAGTTTTACCCACACAATGGAAACTTGTCATGAATAGTCTGTACGTGGGCTATGTTCAAAGCCCAGTAAGAATGAGCACAATATTCGTAGTCATTTTACACAACATTAGTAATCATGTGCGTGCAACATTTGTCCAATTTGATAGTATCTTTGAGGAGTTTGCCTCGACGTCTCCCACTAACTGACTCTCCCATGTCGGTACACGGATGTTGTCTAAAGTTGGCTGTTTGGGAATCTTATGGTTGTGGTTATTGCATCGGTTGCAAATATTTGCGCCCTCATTTCTTCACTCAAAGGATGTGGTGCGGGCTTGGGCTCAGCTTCTCATCACAGCAAGGTCCTGTGTCAAGAATAAGGTTGTCGTCCAAGGGGAAGTTGCTTCCCATTTGCTGCATGAACATAGTACTTCACCACGCCCACCATATTCACAATTGGGCATGGGTTGATAAAATTGAAGGGGTAAAAAACAATTAAGGAATATTTTTACAAATATAATTTGTGCAATTAATGTTGTTCCGAGATCAATTGCAGTAAATGTCATCAATATCGTCCCTAAAAAAAGAGATTTTCTCCCATAATTCTCCCATAATCAAAGATTTTCTTCAATTGGGTTATTAGAACCTACATATGTGCTGCCAAAGTTCAGTTCAAAGTCCAAACTCATATCCTATATATCTAAATAGTTGATCTCACTTGCATGATTTGAGTCAGTACGGTGAAGCATAGGATCGAGTGGATTGGCACCCAACAGGCCAGATTTTCCTATATTTGATGGGTAACTTTTTTATTTTCTGTGGGTGTTTGTACTGCTTTTTTTTTCGAATGTCACTCAATGGTGGAGTGTTTGCTCCCAGAGCACCAAAGGGCAGGCCGCTGCTGCTGCCTACTTTGCATGGCACATTTCGAATGAGAAGAACCGGAGGGTTTTCAACACTAAGTCAACCTCGGCGAATGGTGTGGTTTCTTTTATCAAAGCTGACTTAGATTTCCTGAGACTAGCGTTTCAGTTTTGGACATGAAGTTTCTAAGTCCGAGCTCATATGAGCTTGGATGAACAATAAAAAAAATTCAAAATATTCTGAATTTTTTACTAACAAACACTGACAAAAGTTTCCAAAGCTTGCAAAATTTCATCGTGAAATGACATTTGTAGAAGCCATGGCTAAAAAAACAAAATCGATGCTCCAAAAATGTCATTTACAACAGCAGTGATTGTTATTTTTTGCCACGGCTTCTACAAATGTCGGTTCACGCTGAAATTTCGCAAGCGCCAAAAACTTTTGTCAATGTTGGTCACAACAAAAATTCAGAATTTTTTAGAAAAATTATAATATTTTCTGATTTTACTGTTCACCCGAGATTATTTAAGCTCGGGTTAGAAGAGTAATTTTACTTAGTTCTTCCCTTTTGTATATGCAGCGTTTTCGGACGACTGCGGACCCCATTGTGAATTTCTAATGTTTAATGAAAAGGCAGAGCACCTGCCGTTTGAGTAAAAAACATTTGCAAAATTCATTGATTAGAAAGAAGCATTATAAGAGCATCTCCTATAAAAGATGTAGATGTAAAAATACCTAGCTTTTGCATCTCCAGAGCCAAAAACACTTCTCCAGCAGATGATGTAGATGCAAAAAAATTACATCTCCTCCTCCCGAATATGTTAACTACAACACTTCGCGATGCAAATATACATCTCCACCTACAGGAGATGTATATTTGCCAGCCGTGCGCCAACCGTTGTTTCCTTTCACTTCCCTCCCTTCTTCCTCCCACCTCCCGCCACACCGCCGCCGCCGGCCGCCCGCCCGCCGGCCCGCCCCCGCGCCAGATCTGACCCCGCCGACGCCGCGAATCGGCAGATTTTTCCTCCTCTTCTCCCCGCCGCCGATTCAGCCTCGTTGCCGCCCGATTTGTTGCCCCCGCTGCTCCTCCGCCGGCCCCACTCCGTCGCCGCCCCACCCCACCTCTGGCGGGGCGGAGTTTAGCGACGACGGCCGCCACTTTTGGCTAGGCACCTACCCCACTGTCCACGAGGCCACACGTGTCTACGACGTGGCGGTGTGGGGTGCCAGGAGGACGAAGAAGGACCTCAAGTTCCCGGAGATTCGAGACCCAGGCGGATGCGGAGTTGCTCGTGGCGGGGGGCATTTGCATGTAGGAGATCAGGATGAAGAAGACAAAGAAGAAGAGGCCCGCCATTGCCGTCAGTCCCGGCGATAGCGACGAGGCGGCGATGGCGAGATTCGTGCATGAGCATCCGGAGTATGGCAGGCCGATCAGGAGTTCTTCTGGAAGCACGACGCCGAGCAGAAGAATAAGAAGGAGGAGGAGGACGAGGCCGGCCCCTCGACGATGATCCCCGTTGAGTCCTCGGAGGAGGACTGGGGTGACTCGGAGGAGGAGGAAGAGGGCTTTGACGGCCCGGACAAGGATGAGTTCTGGGAGCAGTTCGAGAGCTCCGATGACTAGGAGTAGTTTTATCTTAGGTGTAGTTCAAGTAGTAGTAGTTCGAACTAGTAGTAGTAGTAGTAGTAGTAGTAGTAGTAGTAGTACACCTCGAAGTAGTAGTAGATGAATGCAGTACCTCGAACTAGTAGTAGTTGAACTAGTGCTATGTTTTTATTAATTAGAACTATGTTTAATTATGTTTGAAATGAAGTAGTAGTTGAATTTGCTATGTCTGAAGTATAGGTTTCAAATGAAGTAATAGTTGAAGTATAGGTTTACATCTCCATTGGCATCTTCTATTGGAGTTGCGGTTTTACATCTTCAATATATATGTAAATTCTTACATCTTCAAATTTGCATCATCTATTAAAAATGCTCTAAGAACACACCAAGAGGAGGAAGGCACCGCAGAAAGGTAGGGCAAAAAGAAAAGAAAGAAAAGGACCCTGCTGGCAGCATCACAATCCCAATGCAAGCTCACCCTCAAACATGCACACCATCGGAATTCATTGTCGCGATCTCCAAGGTGACGCCTAGGTCTTTACATTTACGATCGGGACAGCTAGAAGACATCTTATGTCCTTTCAGTAGGGTGGATGAACTGTAAATAGATAGTACTGCATGTGTCCATAGCTGCTATGGGAATTGAACTTGCTTGATTTGTTTGTCATACATCAATGTAAAAGAGAGGATCCTTGGTAGCGTCGCAAAATGAGTGTGCAATACTAGTAGTTTTGCGATATTCTTAGAAGATGATTTGGGCGACGCATTTTTTTTTACCCTCTAGTAGTCACTTGAGAGGTAGGGTATCAAGACGAGAGGAAGAAGCCAGACGAGAGGTCGAAGGAAGAACACGGTTCAGTTCATTTCAGTTCCTTTCCTCCTCTGTTGCGGC
Organism: Aegilops tauschii subsp. strangulata; assembly: GCF_002575655.3. Lineage (NCBI taxonomy): Eukaryota > Viridiplantae > Streptophyta > Magnoliopsida > Poales > Poaceae > Aegilops > Aegilops tauschii. Next base: position 29,199,304 of record NC_053040.3, on the reverse strand, counting down.
ATCGCTGCTTTTGTAGCTGCATGTCTGGTCGGCTGACCCATGTACATGTAACCCACGTCCCATTAGCATCTGGCCTAATCCGGTGGTAGGTGCGGGTGTTACACTACCGCCCCCAGAAAACATTACTAGTACTCTGCCGCTTCCACATCCTCGTAGAACTCCGTATCCCAGTTCAGATGTCTGACAACTATAATAGTTCCTCAACAACAGCTTCAAACATCCACCAGGATCACATGCCATTCCATCAGGTTTGGAGTTGCTGCACAGATGGAAGTAGCAACTAGATTCATCTGCTTCTGGATCTCGATCGTACATCACCAAGCAAAAAGAGAAATGCAAGCCATCCGGGTTCCACTGTACCCAGCTGCCTACAATCATCTCACAGGGTTCAGACCCGGCAAATTGAAAAACAGGACCACCTGGATCCCAAAGGAGCTGCTGGTACATGGCCGCATTTCCAGTTCTTAGAACCAAACCACAATTACGCTTCTGCACATGAGTTTTGGTTAGCTGGTAAAGATTATACCCAGAGAATAAACCAGAATCTAACCCTCTTTCTCCTAGATCTAAACAGAGGATAAAATGCATTTCAGGTGAACTAAACGAAATCTGGAGGAGGGAAGAGATCAACTCCAGACAGAGATCCAGAGATAGAGACGTTCTGGAAGGAGAGCAAAACACACGGTATTTTCAGGCGGTGGCTAACCAAAAAGAAGGAAGAAGCAGATACTGATGCTGGAAAGTGAAGATGGAATGGTTACAGACACTCCAGGTATTTTGAAAACTGTGTGGATTTTTATCGCAAGCTTTTTGGTTTCCAGGATAGACTAGATATTAATCTAAGCGATGATTTCTGGGACCATAGTAGTAAAGTTACGGATGCTCATAATGCTAGGCTTGATGCTCCCTTCTCTGAAAAAGAGATTAAGGAGGCTGTTTTTGGCTCATATGCTGAAGGTTCTCCGGGTCCTGATGGGTTCCTTTTTTGTTTTATCAACAATTCTGGGAGGTCATCAAAGATGATATTTTTTCTTTATTTAGAGATTGGGAGAAGGGGGAATTGGATCTTTATAGATTAAATTTCTCCCTACTTACTTTGGTTCCTAAAGAAAATGAGGCTGTGAAGCTGGAAAAATTTAGACCTTTAGCTATGACTAATTGTAGCTTCAATTTTTTTTCTAAATGCACTAGTAATAGATTTGGTCCTGTGTGTGATGATATTATTGCCCAGAATCAAGCTGCTTTTATTAAAGGCAGGTTTATTGCGGAAAGCATAGTAGCTGCTCATGAAATTATTCATTCGGCTGCTAAGAATAATAAACCAGGCTTTGTGTTTAAGCTAGACTATGAGAAAGCTTATGAAAAAATTAATAGAGAATTTTTGCTTGAGGTTATACACAAAAGGGGCTTTAGCTCTAAGTGGATGAGCAAGATTAAGTCTCTATTAAATAAAGGTTCTGTTGGGGTCAGGATAAATGACACCAACAGTGATTTCTTTCTGGTTGGTAAAGGGGTTAGACAGGGCGATCCAGCCTCCCCTCTATTGTTCAATATAGTTGCAGATGTCTTTACTAGAATACTAGTTAAGGCAGATGGAAATAACTATATTTCTGGTATTTTTTTCTCCTAACACACCTGCTGGAGTGGTCAGTATGCAATATGCAGATGACACACTTTTGTTCTTGGATGATAAACTAGAGAATGCTAAGCATCTCAAGTGGTTGTTATCATGTTTTGAGCAGATGTCAGGGATGAGGATTAATTTTCATAAATGTGACTTGGTTCCTATTAATATAGAACATGATGAGGCTGTTAAATTTGCCCAGTGCTTTGGCTGTAAAATTGGGGCCTTCCCAATTAAGTATTTAGGATCCCCCCTGCACCACTCTAAAATTAGGAGAGAGGACTTGCAGCTTGTGATTGATAAGATCATTAAAAGAGGGGCTGGATGGAGAGGAAGACTACTATCTTATGGCAAAAGGCTTATCCTAGTTCAAGACTGTTTAGCCAGCATCCCCTCTTACCTGATGGGGATAATTAAATTCCCTAAATGGGCTTTAAATATGATCAACTCCCAACTGTCCCATTGCTTTTGGGATAACTATGAGGGACACCACAAGTACCACTTGGCTGCTTGGGGGGGATGTTGCTCTTAGGAGGGAGTATGGTGGTTTGGGCATAACCAACCTAGCTGATTTTAATCTCTGTATGCTAGCCTCCTAGGTCAAAAGATATGCCTTGGGAGATGGTAAGATCTGGAAACAAATTATTGATGATAAGTATGATACCCACAATCCCAACATTTTCAGTTGTACCACGGATGGTGCTTCCCCATTCTGGAAAAATGTTATATGGGCTGCTAGAGCAGCCAATATTGGATACTCCTGGAAGGTGGGTAATGGAGAGTCTATTAGATTCTGTGAGGATAAATGGTGTGGCCAAGTTAGTCTGGCCACCCAGTTCTAGGATCTATACAATATTGCTATTGAGCATAATGCGACTGTTGCAAGTGTGTGGGATGGAACTAACCTGCAAATTAATTTCAGGAGATGTTTCCCTCGGGACATGATGCAGTCTTGGAATGCACTGTTTGAGTGCATTAAAAATGTTCGTCTTTTGAGTGGTGCTGATACGTTAGTTTGGAACTATGAGGCTAATGGTATTTACTCAGTTAGTTCTTTGTATAAGATAGTTAATTTTAGAGGGGTTATTCCTGGGAATGGGCCTAAAGTGTGGGAAGTTAAAATCCCACATAGGGTCCAGATTTTTATTTGGCTAGCTTTTAATAATAAGCTGCTCACTAGAGACAATCTCAGAAAGAGACATCATGTAGATGACCTCTCCTGTCTGTTTTGTGCTGAGCATGAAACCGGGAGGCATCTGTTTTTTGAGTGTGTGGTTGTGAAGGAGATCTGGAGAAATATTAATGAACTAGCCGATACGGCTAATATTACTGATATTACCTCCATGATAGATTGGCGGCATAGTAATTCAAATACTTCTCTTAAGATTTACTAGGCTGCAGCTATGTGGACCTTATGGAAACTTCGCAATGACATGTACTTTGGCCGCGTTATGTGGTCTGATATGCAGGGGATGTGGAGAAAGATGGCGGCTATGCTGTCTGCGTGGGAAATCCTATACTCAGGGCCTGTCAAAGACAGAGTGAGATGGCTGGTGGCAAGACTGGAACAAAAGATAAGAGAGCCTCCTCTGCTTATGTGGCCGGACCCTGGTTAGGACAGAGTTGCTGCAATGTGATGATCCCTGAGCCTATTGGGCAAGATGAACGCGAAGGGCATCCTCTTCCAACACTGGTGGCCCGCGCTACATGGCCGGTGAGCCTGAAGAAGATGATGTAACACCATATGTGGTGTTTTTATTATGTGTAATGTTCAGGCGATAACATATTTGTAAGCCGTGAGTGTGCGTCCCTGTGGACCTTTTATTTCCTGTTTTAGTTTTGCTATTAGAGGAGTAGTATGAAGAGGGTATCCTCTTTAGCTACTGTCTGATCGAGACTTGGGAGTGATGTAAAACTGATGTTGGACTGGTTTCATTGATCAATGCAATGGAGCCGGGGCTCTCGAGCCCTTTTCCTCTAAAATAAATAAACCGCTGCACTTCAGAAGGATTATGTATCAAAAATGTCTTGAATCAAGTTCCGGTGTTGCTGAGCATGTAGAATCACTGGCGGAGCTATATGCAAACCTGAGGGGGCCGATGCCCCTCTCCCCCTAGCCATAGGAAAATTACTGAATGAATTTTTTAGGGGCCTAAATTCGTCCCCCCCAAAGCTTCATATTTTCTATTCCGCCCACCCCCGCATCCTGTGCTAGCTCCGCCACTTTGTAGAATGTCTGGACAACTAATACAAACAACACCTCCAGGGTCCCATGGCAAGGTTGAACTCACATCATGGTCAACAGATTGGAAGAAACCCATGAAGTATCTGATGAAAATAGTGTTGCATCTAGAACCACTCCATCTCTGTTTAGGACTAAAACAAATATGGCCCTGCTTGCCATTGCATCCATAACTGGAGGCATTTTGTGGCATATTTGCAAGTAAGAAATAAGTACCTTCCACACTAGCACTCGATGGGAGTTTATCAGGAAACACTTGATGAGAAGGAGGTACACTTAGGTCCAGATCGAACTGAAGAAAAAATGACCCGCCGCCAACTGCAGTTTGCATCAGGTCGGCCATACATATGTTACAACTTAAAGTCCATGTCCTTGACACCGCATGAGTGAGCACCGGATCAGCACTGTCCCCATTGCAAACTACATCCTGCTTAGATTCTACAACCATCTCTAGGAAAAGTGAAGACCCACCAACATGAGAGTTCCCCTGCACAACGTAACGGAGGATGTCTCTCGCTCCCCCTTCCCTTGCCTGCGCTCCGACCATGTGGTCGCCGACGCCCCGTCACTTCATCCCTCCTCCCTGGCCTCTATTTCTCTCTCTACTTCTCCCCTGCACCCTGCTTTCTGCCATGTCGTTGCCGGCGCGATTGGTTCTCTCGTCGGTGCGTGCGAATTGCTTTTAGCCTCTGGATGGGAACTAGTTTGACCCGGGGTCAGAGTGTGGCGACGTTTCTCCGGGGGCGGGGCGGCTGGTGGTTCCTTCCCTGCGGGTGCGGAAAGTGGTGAGGGGCGGGAGTGGGAGGAGCACGGAGGGGGGAGGGTGGCAATGGAGGTTGCGGAGGGCTCACCGCCATGAGGATCGAGATCGGGTCCATGCCACGCACAAGTGGTAGCGAAGGGGAGGAAGGAGTCGGAGGATGACCACATCGGGCATGCATGCGAGGTGTTTGTGATAATGCTAAAGAGAGAATAGAAGGAAGAAGACCAAGTTCAAAGGGTCTAGATGGTTTATTTTTTATTTTTTGCCAACTTAGCCAGGTGTGTGAGCCCGGCCAAATGGTGACGTCATCAAAGTCACTAGAGTTTTCTGTTAGTGTTTTTTGCCACCGTCAGAAATTCGGGTTCGATGCAAAATGTCACGAATCATAAAGCGATGGTTTTTCACTGATCGTGACGACACGAACGTGGTGGTTTTGTGCATTTAACTCTGCAAGCTGATGTTGTCCTTATTGAGTTAAGTCAAGTGTGTAATGCATGCGTAAATGGACACGGATTTTTTATCCGATACTGAAAGATCAAAACATGTGTACTCCCACCGTAAATTAATATAAGAGCGTTTAGATCACTACTTAGTGATCTAAATGCTTTTATATTAGTTTTACAGAGGTGATCTAAATGCTCTTATATTAGTTTTACAGAGGAGTATTTGTGAACGAGTGAAACGTACCTGAGCGATTTTTTGATAAAGGGAAAGCTCTGCCCAGCGGGAAAAAGAACAGAAAAATCTTTTCTTTCCCTTCTCTCCTTCGTCTCATCCGCCTCGCCGCCGGGGGATCGCCGGCCGGACCCCATCCCGCAATGCCGCGCCTCCGCCTGCCTCTGCTGCTCCTCCTCCCCGTCACCCTCACCATCTCCGTCCTCCTCTTCCTCTCTTCCTCCCCTCCCCCGCCCCCGCCACAGCCCCCCATCCCCTGCGGCGCCGCCCCCTCCGACGCCACCGCCGGCCGCTGGGTCCCGACCCCGTCTCCCCCGCCGCCTCCCCTCTACAGCCAGTCCTGCCCCTTCCACCGCAACGCCTGGAACTGCCTCCGCAACGGCCGCCGCCCCGTCGCCGCGCTCTCCTGGGCCCCCTCCCGCTGCGGCGCCGTCCCGAGGCTCGATCCCGCCGCGTTCCTTGCGGCGGCCAGGCGGCGCCGGATCGGGTTCGTGGGGGACTCTCTGTCGGAGAACCTGGTCGTCGCGCTGCTCTGCGCGCTCCGCTCCGGCGACGGCGGCGCGCGCAAGTGGAAGCGCCGCGGCGCGTGGCGGGGCGGCTACTTCCCCCGGGAGAACGTCGTCGTCGGGTACCACCGCGCCGTGCTGCTCGCCAAGTACACGTGAGTCTTGCCACCATGTCTGCTCAGTGCTGCTCCATGATTCTTGTAGATTTCAACACAAGATCAATGCTTTATGTGAGAAACTTTGATTAGGATGAACTCTAGATCTATCTTGCTTAGGATAGTTGCATTTAGGATCCGGACAGCTAGAATGCATCTTTGTGTTTTCTTTAGTAGGGTGGATGAATTGTAGGTAGATAGACTAGATGTGTCCATATATAGCTGCTTATAAGAATGGGATGTAAAAGAGAGGAAGTTTGATAATCAGGGACAGTTACTGTGACAGGGGATGTCGCAAACTTGAGTGTGCAATACTAGTATTTTTGAGATATTCTCGGAAGATAATTAGGGTGATGCATTTCTTTTAGTTTTAGCCTCTAGAAATCTGGATGAGTTGCATTTCTAGTTATTTGGTTTCGAAGATCTGTGGTTGGCTTCATGATTCATGATCAATGGTGTGTGAGGGACTCAAACTTAACTGTGGCGGTAGTTCTGCTCTCTTAAGACAAATCAGGAATTATTCCATAGCAAGTGGCGTCACGGTGCTACATGCTTAATCTCTGCAGTGGTTGGCTGCTGTGCACAACTCTGTAGTTTTGTCTGCTGAACAGTGAATTCTTGTGCTATTGTTTCCGTGTTTATTGTAGGTTGCAACATATGCTCTTTACTCTCAGATCCACACAAGAAAAGCATTTTCCAGGTGCAGAAGTATATTAATGTATAAGAATACATTTTTGTCAATTTTATGGAATTGAGATCTACCTATCGAAACATCCTATGATTCTGATTGTCTGCCACATCCTTAGTTTTGATGATTTCTGAGTATATGGTTTATCCTACTGTCACTGCATGTTCTGTTTCCTATATCCATATGCTAGGAAAGCACGGACAGTTTCGTTACTTTTGTGATGTATGAGCTTCAGTAATGTGAATATTTGCATCAATAAATTAAAATTTTCATATTTATTAAACTTAAATTAATAGCATCTGACATTTCAACTGCAAAACTTCACGGATTTGTGCTTTTGTACAATGAACAGGAGTATATGCTTTATATGATAAAATCTTAAAACTCACATGGTGATAACTAATGATACGAAGGTGGCAGCCTGTAGAGAATTCCAAACCCCAGAGTGATGGAATAACAGGAACTTACAGAGTTGATGTTGACATTCCTGCTGACGATTGGGCAAATATCACCAAGTTCTACGACGTGCTCATTTTCAACACTGGACACTGGTAAGTATTTACTCGATGCTTTGTTACTGTGTGCACGCTAACATAGGGTGAAACCTTAATTTCGTTCTAGGGGTACTGAGTTTCTTCATGAGTTTCATAAGATATATTTAGTACTCCCTCCGTCCCAAAATGAGTGACTCAACTTTGTACTATCTTTAGTACTAAAATAAGTATCCCAAAATAAGTGACTCAACTTTGTACTAAAATAAGTGACTCAACTTTGTACTAACTTTATACTAAAGTTAGTACAAAGTTGAGTCACTTATTTTAGGACGGAGGGAGTATGTGTTAACACTGCATATTCTCTATGTTGGAACCACTTGGAAATTGAGCTGTTTGTGTCTAGAAAAAGCGTTTTTCCTTTCAGTGTTGAAATTTTATTTGTTTTTAATTTTCTCGGTATACTTACCATTGTGAAATAAGAATGCTGAGTTAACTAGCATCACGATGTGTATTGTTCTTATACATTTCTTCTATTCTGCGGCAACTATACTTGTAGTTTCATTAAGAGTCATGACCGCGTTTCTCATTATCAGGTGGGGTCCGGATAAATTCCCAAAAGAGACTCCCCTTGTTTTCTACCGAGGAGGAAAACCAATCGAGCCTCCACTCGGCATCTTTGATGGACTGAAGGTAGTCCTCAAAAGTATGAGCTCGTACATCGAAAGGGAGGTCCCAAGTACAACAATGAAGCTGTGGCGCACACAATCACCCAGGCACTTTGATGGAGGCGAATGGGATCACAACGGCAGTTGCTTGTCTAAGAGGCTCCTCGAAGAACACGAGGTACCATTCTAGGTCCAAGCTTTTCATGATCTGATATTTTCCTCAATTTTTTTTTTGTCATGACCCCCCTAAAATCCTGTGCAGCTGGATTCTTGGTTCGATCCCAGGTTTGGGGGAGTCAACAAGGAAGCGAGATTAGTAAATTCAGTGATCGAGGAAGCTCTAGTCGGCACGGATATCCAGCTGCTCAACCTGACGTACATGAGCGAGTTTCGCGCCGACGCCCATCCAGCTATCTGGCTTGGGAAGAAGGATGCGGTGGCCGTTTGGGGGCAGGACTGCATGCATTGGTGCCTACCAGGCGTACCGGACACGTGGGTCGACATCTTGGCCGCGCGGATCTTGCACTACTTCAAGCAGGGCGAAGGTTGACGCCGTGTGCGCTGAAGTTCAGGCCTGTACATTGTCTGCTGGAAGGAAGATAATGCTGAGCTCGGTGCTTGGAACGATACGAACCTGAATTTTCATCTGAAGGCGAGATGAGATCGTTCACTAGAGCGCCGCGAGCCGACTGCTGAGAATCTTGTTTTGAGAAACAATGCTGGTGTAGTTGGTCTGTCACATACTGATTTTGGGATTGCGCTTTGGAACAAATTGCAGCCCTCACAATTCCAGACGTAAAACTGGACTGCAACTAGGCATCTCTCTGTAACTGTAAATGCGGCATATTTTTGCCACTGAATGTTGAGTGTTGCATGATTATGTTCTTCAATTTTTGTTTCCCAATTGCTTAAAAGTGCAGCTGCACGATTTTGTATTAGCGGGCGCACACGCTATACGACAAGGGATCACACGCTCTTGTCATTTGTCCTTTTCTTTCTCCAGCTCAGCAACACCCCACAACATCCCACGTGCGCATTTAATTTACATTTTAAAAATTTAAAAAGCTATAACTTTTGAACCAATCATCGAAATTAAGATCTGCTCTCACCATTAGGTTCTCCGCGACGAGCTCTTCAAGACTAGATCTCATATGAGTAAGTTGTGATTAACTTTTTTTACGAGCAACTTTGGATGAAAGGGAAGCAACTTTAGTGCTATAGGAAAGCAACTTCCTGTTAGTCTACGTTGGATGACTGCCTATCATCTAAAATTTCTTCGAAGTTGGCTACAATGACTACCAAGTTAACTAACTTCACCTCTAAGTTCCCCACCAAACTAGCTTCGCCTCTAAGTTGATAGTCTTGTAGGCAACTTAGGTTTTCGAGGAAGGCTAACATTATCCTAAGTTGCCTTTCATGACTGAGGAGCAGCTTAACATCATACTTAGTTGCATAAAATGATTTTTGGATGATAAGCAACTTAGTTTCATAGATAGACAACTTAGCAACATTAATGGGCAACTTTTCCATGTATTCTGGGCAACTGAAATGATAATTATAGGCAACTACACATCACCAGTAGGCAACTTCATTGTGTTTGTGGACAACTTAGACAAAAAATGATAAGCAACTTCACAATATTGTAGGCAACTGAGCATCAATGGTAGACAACTAATTATCAATATCAAGCAACTCGGCATCAATGATAGGCAATTTCATATTATTTATAGGAAACCGAGCAGCAATGGCAAGCAACTAATTACCAATAACAGGCAACTAGGCATCAATGGTAGGCAATTTCATAGTATTTCTAGGCAACTGAGCAGCAACGGCAGGCAACTAATTACCAATAGCAGGCAACTAGGCATCAGTGGTAGGCAATTTCATAGTATTTATAGGCAACTGAGCATCAAACGTAAGCGATTGAGCAGCAACGATAGGCAAGTTGGGATAATGTTAGCAAAATTCACATGTACACATAGTGCAATGAAGTTGCTTGCATGTAGTACTAAAGGTGCCTCATGTTTCATGTGATTTTCTCGTTTTTACGTAAACTAACCTAATAGGCGGTTCCACTAGACCAAAAATCGGAGTTTGCTTCCCTATAGTGCTACTTAAAGATGAAGCTAGTCAATTGGTAGTCGTGTAACAAACTTCGAAGGACTCCTCGTCGATAGGTAGTTATACTATGCAAAAAAATAAGGAGTTGCTTTCCTATAACACTGACGTTGCCTTCATTGCACCCAAAGTTGCTCTAAAAAAACTTTGTCGATATATGTGATCTAGTTTTGAAGAACTCGTCACGAGAAACCCAGTGGTGGAAACGGATCTAAATTATGAAGCTCAAATCAATAGTTATAGCTTTTTAAACAAACTGATACCCCAAATAAATGCATGTGCGCTCTTGACTGAGGTAGCGTTTGGTTTGGGGATTATATACTTTCCTTTTTTAACAGACTAGGATGACGTGGTACAACAGTTTCCTCATATGGAGAGTATGCTCGAGCATTCCATCCAACGCCCGCACGCTCCCTATCCACGTCCTTTTTGTTTCTCTCGTTTACCTCTGACACTGCAGTCATGCTTCCTAATAAGCGGTGTAGTCCGAAGGGCCTGAAAAAACTTACGCAAATTGCAAAAGAAACAAACACGAATTAGCACCATTGGAATGCATGCATGCAAAAAAAAACTGAAATGCGTTGCAGCGCTGTGTCAAGTCTAAAGTCTCTTTGGATTAGAATTTCATTCCTAGTGGTGGCAATGGTGGCTAAGAATGATGCTTCCCCGACTCTGGTCCAACTTGTGTTGGCATAGACCTGTGGTTGGATGGTTAGAAGGACAATAGTATTTTTTGCCCACCAGAGTTTATGTCTCAGACTTAACATTGGTGCTCGCATTTTTTTGGATTTATTTCAAACCTTCCAGCGAGTTGCTGGCATTTTTTTGGATTTATTTCAGCCATTCTAGCGATGTGCGTCCAGTGGAAGGAGACGTTCTCATCGACTACGAAGGCGTTTGTGACGACTTTGTCAATCTCAAGATGACGTGCCAGCTCAGTCTCTTAGAGGTGTTCATAGGGGTAGGGTGTACGTGCGTGCATTCATAGGGATAAGAGTATCTCTGTTTGTATGAGCATTTGCGTCTGTACTATGTTAAAAAAACTCGTGGCGGCATAGAGGGTGGGGGATTGTCTTATCGCTGCTTTTTATGGAGCGGGGGACCTGGTTGCATCTTTGTGTTATATAAGGGTGGTCACTGAAGGTGTCTTATGGCGGAGTGGATAACGCCGTTTCGTGTTTTGGTTCTCTGGCTCGTTCTCCGATCGGTGACGTCTGACCAGTTTTGAGTTTGTTAGGTTACGTCTCCCTTGATCTATGTGGTTGGATTTGGGACACCGCCTTCTTCTTTGAGAGAAAGGCCAATTTCTCATATTATTGTCGCTGGCATCTTCCGTCTTCGACCTGGAATATCTCGGCCACAACATCAACAAGGTTTCCCTAACTTTGATTTGATGGTGTTTCAAAGGTCCAGAAGCGGTGTTGAGCTTTGCTCATGGCATACCGCCGACATGGAGACCCGAAGCAACGTCAAGGACAGAAGCTTGAAAAAATAAGGCCGGACATTTCGACCAATAGCTAACCAATATCCGACTCTTAATAGAAGGTTGAAGCCCTCAGTAGAACACCGCTCAGAATGTCATATCCATGTGTGACCCAATGTCCGACCAATATTCAACTCTTAACAGAAGGTTGTAGGTTTTCTCTCTCCGAGCCAGGCTAGAGGTTTTGACTTGTTGGACGAGATTTTGAGTCATTTCCTTGTGTATAGAATGTGAAATTGATTCAGAAAGGTAAGCAAGTTAAAGTGAAATTGATTCAGAAGGTAAGTAAGTTAAGCCGATTTTGTAATGACTTCCTCATTCCTGCCCGTGGTTTACCCATATTTTGAGCAGAAATTTGATACTATGAGGACGAGATTTTAATATACGGAGTAAGTAAGTTAAAGTGAAATTGACTCAGAAGGTAAGTAAGTTAAGCCGATTGATTATCATACGGGAAAGGTTGGACGAAGGTGGGACGAAAAGAAAAGTGAAACAGGAACCTTACGTTTTTTTAAATAGTAGATATTTACCCATATTTTGAGCAGAAATTTGATAAGTAAGTTAAAGTGAAATTGATTCAGAAGATAAATAAGTTAAGGTGATTGATTATCATACGGAGAATGTTAGACGAAGGTGTGATGAAAAGAAAGATGAAACAAGAATCTTACGTTCTTTTTAAGTAATAGAGATACAAAATAAGTTTAGTTCGATTCGCGTGAAAGCACACTTTTCGATTGTAACATTAACTTTGTATGCTGAATTATCACGTATATATGATTATGACTGTATGCATTAACTGATCCAGAGGCTGGGGGGCTATACTCCTTTTTGAAAAATAAAAGCATATTGTTGGATGTGTTAGAGCATTTGCAGCCGGTAAATCCGACCCCTAAAACGTCCGCGGATATTGACCGGGCACCCCTCTCAAATAATGTAATCCATATTCGAACACCTCAATTATCATATCTCAAATCCATACAAACTCATACAACTACGTCGATGCACACACATCGTCCGGCTACTCCATCACTACTAACTAAACATGCCGTCAGACTACCAAAATTTAGCATGTTTGGCTATGGTGGAGTTCATCCACGGCTGCCCCTGCTCTTCCCGGTGCCCTTGTCGTCCTTCTCGCGGAAGTACCGGGCGAAGACGCAGTACGGATCGAGCTGGATCTGCTCGTCGCCGTCGCTATCCTCCTTCTTCTCCTTCGGTGGCAGTCTGATCATGGCACGGACCAACCGATTCTGCTCTCGGGCGAGGGCACACGTATTCCTCCGCCGCCGTTTCTTCACAATGCGGGCGCAGATGGCTTCCTCCTCTGCGGCCGCCCGCGCAGCCGCCATTTCAGCCGCGATACGGGTCTCAGCGGCCCTTATCCTCTCCATCCTACGGCGGGCAGCCCGTTCCCGGTGAGACTCATAGTCTGCCCCACCGGTGATGGGGAAGGAGAGGTGTTCCGGCTGCCGGGACCGTGAGGGTCCAGCACCAGAGGACCCGAGCGCCCGGTGAGCCGACGCTATGGCATTGCGGCGGACGGATCCGTCCGTCGGCCGGGCGCTGTCCTCCTGGGAGCGGCGGAGTGCAATGTGGACTGCCATTGCCTCCTTCAACCCACACAGGATGACACCCCAGTCGATGGATCCGGACTGGTCAGAGTCCGATCCGCTGTCTGCCATGCCGGAGAAGGCCGAAAACCGCCGGAGGTGAGCTCGGGTGGCGGAGGGGAGTGGAGTGAAATGGCTAGGGTTTGCTCCGTCGAGCGGATGGGAACGAATATATGTGAGGTCGGGTGGGCCCGCATGGGCCGGGTCCAATGTGACGGGCGCGCCCATATCCGCCTCATATTTGGGCTGGATATGCCGGTCAGCCCGGGTGTTTTGAGGCCCGTTTGAGGCGTCCGTCTGGATCGAAAAATTGTGACCGGTCAATGACTGAGCGGTCAGCCTGAATGTATGATGCGGATTTGAGGCGCCCGGCTGTAGATGCTCTTATGTTCGGAATTTACGTTCAGAGTGGGACGGCGGAGATAGAATCAAATCCACCGCGATGACGTGAAGAAAAAAACAAATCGGGGCCCGGCTCCAACTCCTCCCTCTCTCTCTCCAGAACAGCTCAGGAAAAAAAATCCTCTCTTCAAGCAGAAGCAAAGTATCCAGACTTCCGAGGCGAGGCAGATTGGTTCGCGGGGCGGCGCGGGAGGAGGCATCGACGGCGGCGAGGTCGGCGGAGTCCACCGCGCGCGGGACCGATACGTCGTCCTCCACCGGCGCGAGCAATGGCGGCGGCGCCGCGGGGCGAGGAGGCGGCGGCGTGGTCGGAGGAGGCGGCGCGGCTGGTCTGGGGCGGCGCCGTGCCGCTCCAGGTCCACCTACACGACGCCGACGTCACCGCGCTCCCACCGCCCCCGCCCTTCCTGGTAACGTCGCCCCCCATCGACTGCCTGCCATCTGAAATCCCAAATCTCGGTGCGGCGCGATTCTTGATTTCTGGATGCTAGGATCACGGCTGCTGATATGTACTAGTTCAGATTGCTTGCTCTCGTAGGAATTTTAGACCCTTAGTTGAAGATCTCGTGGTCTTCTGGCCTGCCCGCGAGCTCCAAAAGCCTGAATTTCAAGGCAAACCCTCACCAAAGTTTGGCACTTTTTTCTTGCATATGAGCATGGGGTTGATTCTGCTTGTGCTTCATCATAAGCATGAAACTATCAATCTCAGAGCTTACAGGGTCTTTTCTAGTATGCCCCACATCCTGTTTATGTAAGAAGCTGAGTTTGCTGCAGGCATGCTCTTCATATGTTTGATGTGCTGAAAAAAAACATTTACAAATTTCACTTGCTGCTGTATGAAACTCTTGTGTTCCTTTTCACATTGCTATCTATTTTAGGGCATGTGCAATGGTTGATAAGGCAGTCTTATCTTAATCCCGCCATGTAATCTAGAGATGACAAAGAAAGTATGGTGTGCAATGGGTTGTCTCATAACCTTATCTCTATTAACTAGATTTTCTTAAAAATGCGGTGAGAGATTTTTTGCTAAGAAACCATCTCTTATATCTATTTTAGCTCGCAGTCCAAGCTGAAAGCCATGTGAGATCATTGCTGCTCGTTTTTGTTGGCATCTTGTGTTACAAAGAGTTTCCACATGATTGCCACTATTTCCTTTCTTCTTATATCCGCAGATGCAACAAAATAAAACGACACCTCTGTGTGCAGCGCGTACATTACATTACTGCTATTTTCACTCCTGCCAAAGCGCTTATCTTCCTTTCCACAGGAGCATCTGTTTCATTTATTGACCTTTATTTTGTCTACAACAGACTTTAGGGCCAAGAGTTGGGTATTTTCCATTGTTGGTGTCGACTATAAAGGCTCATTTCAGCAGCTCACTCCCACCAGGTGTTGATACTGTTTGGTTTGAGTATAAAGGGCTGCCACTGAAATGGTAACATATGTTATCTCCTACTCCCTCTGTCCCATAATGTAAGACGCTTTTTGACACTACACTAGTGTCAAAAAACGTCTTACATTATGGGATGGAGGGAGTACTAATATTAATGATTGTCTATGACCTTATTAAATCTTGAAAACCCATGTTATTCCTGTCGCTTTTTTGCTGACAGCCCTTTTTATGTTCGCATTGTTAGGTATATACCCATTGGTGTTCTTTTCGACCTTCTCTGTGCAGATCCAGAAAGGCCATGGAATCTAACTGTAAGGCTATGAGTCCTCTAGCACTTCTGTTTAGACACGTTTTCTTTTATGATTTGTTTAATTCGCAAGGTGTTTTTCTGGTGTTGAAGGTTCATTTATGCCTTAATGGGACGCTGGATTAGTACAAACCTTTTGATTAACCATGTGCATTTTTTCTTAACGTTTAACTTTGCTGGAAATACTGTTAGATATTTATGCCATAATGTTCTTAGGATATAGTTAGTTACTTAACTCAGCAATTAAGTTCAATAAATTACCAATTAGAGTGCAAAAATATTTATGTGCATGCCACACATTATGTAATCCTTACAGGCACATTTTTTATTGTATTTTTTGAAAAATTAGTCTTTCTGAAAACATGAGTCATTTGCATGAATCTGCTATTCCGTTTCTATATGTGGTCTTCCCTGTTACTTGCTCCAGTTGTTCGCCGTATGCACACAACTTACGGATAAAGTTTGTAGGTTCATTTTAGGGGGTATCCTGCAGATATATTATCACCATGTGAAGGTGAAGATAGTGTAAAGTGGAACTACAACAATTCCCTGAAAGAGGTTCGTTTTGAGAACTAGTGTTACACGGCAACCCTTTCTCCCAATCTCAAACAGTATTGTAATAATTTCTCTTTTTCAGGCTGCTTTCATCATAACTGGAAACAGTAAAAATGTGATGAATATGTCCCAGGCTGATCAACTTGCTATGTGGGAATCAGTGAGGAAAGGTATGCTTGCCAGAAACAACCTTTCTGTACGAAGTATACCTAGTTTCTACCATTTGTGGACGATACACTCTCAATGCTTGTAACTTTCGTGCTTTGACTACAGCGTGTTATTTTGTTATTATTATAGGTGACTTGAATAGTTATATGAATATCTCTACCAAGCTTAAGCTTGGACCGTTTGAAGAGGACTTCTTAGTACGGACTTCCTCGCTAGGGTCTCGACAAGGTTCTGATGAGCCTGAATCTCCTGGATCTGTCAAACCATGTATGCTCTTCTGTCATTGAACTGTCTACTTCTGTATTAGTTGAACGTTTCATACCAAATTTATTTTATTTTATTTTTGTTCGAGCGTTTTTTTATATTAGTTAATTGATGCATGCTTTTCACATTCGTAAAACTTCACATACACTTTCATCAAGTTATACAATAATGGACCTATACATTATTGGAGTCGTATGACATTAAGATACATCAATGATAAAAATGAATTTGTGTCACATTAAGAAATCACCATCTGCTCTGATAGATCTATTCAATTAATATCTGGTTAGGCAGGGTACCTGTTCGATTATACGTGCGCAGAGTTCAACAAGACCTTGAGTATTTAGAAGATGCGATTCCTGTCAGTGACTGGGAAAGTGTATCCTATATAAATCGGCCATTCGAGATCCGGAAGGAGGGAGGTATGTAGCTCTGCTGCCAACATTTATGTTATCATTTGAATGCTAGTATTGATTGAGGAAGGATTTTGCTTGTTGTAATCACCAACCATGTAGTAGTGCTTTTCAGAAAAATATTAAATATTTTGTATAACCGTCGTCTGAAGATTATCCCCAAACTGAGAAGCATGCACATGTACATTTCTTCAGTTGGAAAATTGGTGCAACTTCTATTTATCCATTTATTTTGAGAGGATATGTATCTACGTATGCTACTATTTTACTGTCTGCTTTGCGACATCTTTCGAGAAAGCCAGGGTAAAGGATTTAAGATTTCCTCTTTAACGAGAAACAAGTGTGACTGTAATCAGAGTTCACCCCTGAAACTGTGCAAACTACTCCCTCCGTTCCTAAATGCAAGTCCTTTTAGAGATTTCAATATCTCTAAAAAGACTTACATTTAGGAACGGAGGGAGTGCATGTTTACAACTGCCTTCCACTCACAACCTTTGTTTCACGGTGGTTATGGTCTTGCGATAACAGTATTTCTTCTTGACATATAGTTCACTTTGCTCTGTTCTGCAGGTAGAAGCTACATCGCCTTGGAACATGCCTTGGAGACGTTGCTACCAGAGTTCTTCAGCTCAAAGGCCACAGCTAGAGCTGCTGATCCTGAACCTGAGTCGACGACACCAGACTCAGAACCCCACAATTCAGATACCAGTCCAGGCACTCCTCATGACGAGAAGCTAGCTTCGGCGGGTCCGCAAGAGACAGATGTGGCCAAGAAGATCAAACTGAAGCTGGTGAGAGTGCAAGGCATCGAGCTCGACATGGACATACCGTTCCTTTGGGTGGCCAACAACCTGAAGAACCCCGAATGCTACCTCCATGTTTGTGTATACGTTGGGGCATGAATGTAACAGTGACACAAGAACAGTAGGCGAAAGGTTTAGATACCATAGAAGGAGAGTGCCTTCCAGACCAGGCCTGCTGGTCTTGTTCTTTGGTTGTACATACAGATGGTAAAATCCTGACCGTTTAGGTGTGTTGATGTAAGATCTGCAGTGTTGCGGGGTCTGAATACCATGTTGAATGGAATGATTCCTGTTCCACAATTCATGATGTTGTACTGGTGGTATGGACTATGGATATGGAATTGTCGCAGGAAGAGTATTCGGTGCATGGTGGTGGTGTGAAATTCATATGCAATCTCTGCCAAATTCGAGGTAACTCGTTTCATTGCTTACAAGTTAAGTTCACATTTTGTAGCACAGCTAATTTATTTCCGTTACACGTACATCTTCAGTACATTTTGAGCAAATGTGCTGCCGCAGTGTGCGGATATCGTATATAGCACAAATACCATCTTATTGTTGTTGTGTCACTTTGTCCACAAAAATTGTACGTACTAAATACATTTATTTTTATTCATTTTAATGATAAGTATTTTCGAACAGAGGGAGTACAGCAGAGTAACCCACTATCCTCATCCTTGTACAGTTTGGAACTCACAAATAATAGTGCATTTCTTTTGCTAGAATGTGCACTCTACTCTGCTCCCATACTCTTCTACTCCCTCCGCTCCTAAATATAAGTCTGTTTAGAGAATCTAATATGACTACATACGAAGCAAAATGAGTGAATTTACACTTTAAATTATGACTACATACGAAGTAAAATGAGTGAATTTACACTTTAAATTATGTCTATATACATCCGTATGTAGTTTATATTGAAATCAACATGTGCAACTATAGTTTATTCGTCAGGGCAGCAGCTAGCGCGCGGAGATTGAAGGTCAGAGTCGCTTTCCTGCAGATAGAAAACCGTCTTCGTATTAGAAACATAGTTCGTGGCAATGATATCGTAAGAGTACAGAGTACATGGACGCTGAAACATACCGACGAGCTTCTCGACGCGTGACACTCCGTGCTTCCCCTTAAGTGTATGTTGGAAATATTAGCACGTTCCTGATGAATTTAATCCTAATCAAACAATAAACAGGGCATTAACAATATGAAGCTCATACCGATAACTAAACATGTGAGACTGAACTGAACATAGAACCGACACATCTCTGGATGCAACATATCCGGCTAGCACATAAACGAGGAAATAGGAGACGAAAAGATCATATCCTCCGGTAGGCCAGGTTACCCATGTAGTATATGTGATTATACTATGTGCATCAATGGAGGTAGAGGTCGGGAGTTTATCCTTTTTTTTTTAAAGAAGACGTATATGTGGTTGGATCTGTTATGTATGGAATTTTTGGAGAAGAGACTTGATTCGGATGAACTACGTTTCAGAATCGGACGGTGGATATCGAATCAAATCCATCGCGGCAACGTGAAGAAGAAAGAGAGGCGCCCGGCCCCGACCCCAACTCCTACTCCCCCCTCTTCACAAGAATCCTCCTCTCCGCAAGCAGAAGCAGAAGCAGAGCATCCGAAGTTCCGAACTTCCGAGCTGAGGCAGATTGGTTCGCGGGACGGCGGTGGAGGAGGCGTCGCCGGCGGCGAGTTCGGCCGAGTCTACCGCGAGCGGGGCCGGTCCGTCGTCCTCCGCCGGCGCGAGCAATGGCGGCGGCGCTGCCGGACGCGCAGTCGGCGGCGTGGTCGGAGGAGGCGGCACGGTGGCACTGGATTGGCGCCGTGCCGCTCCAGGTCCACCTCCACGACGCCGACGTCACCGCGCTCCCACCGCCTCCGCCCTTCCTGGTAAGATGTAACTCCCCATCCACTGTGCCCGCCGTCCGAAATCCCAAATCTCGGCGCCGCGCGATTCGAGTTCTGCATGCTAGGATCACGGTTGCTGATAGGTTATAGTCCAGATTGCTGTCTCTCCTAGGAAGTTTAGACCCTTAGATGAAGATTTCGAGGTCTTTTGGCCTGCCCGTGAGCTCCAAAAGCCTGAATTTTGCCCAAAAAGCCTGAATTTTAAGGCAAACCCTCACCAAATTTTGCATATGAGCATGCAGTTGATTCTGCTTGTGGTTCGGCACAAGCATGAAGTTATCAGTTAGCTTGCATGATCTTTTCAAGTATGTTTTGTATCCTGTTTATTATGTAAGAGGCTGAGTTTGCTGCAGGCATGCTCTGCGAATGTTTGATGTGCTGAAGATGAATATATATTTGCTGTATGAACAACATATATTCATGTATCCCTCTTTCACATTGCAATCTATTTTAGCTTAAAGCCTGAGATGATAGTGTTATGATAGATAATTGCTGCTTTTTTTTTGTTGGCATCTGTTGTTGCAAAGAGTTTCCACATGATTGCCACTGTTTCTTTTCTTCTTATCCGCAAGCGTAACAAAATAAGACGATACCTCTGTGTGCTACACTGTTGCTATTTTCGGCCCTGCCACAGCATTCATCTTCCTTCCCATAGGAGTATTTTTTTCATTTATTGATCTTTATTTTGTCCACCACAGGTTTTTGGCCCAAGAATTGGGTATTTTCCACTCTTGGTGTCGATTATAAAGGCTCATTTCAGCAGTTCACTCCCACGAGGCGTCGATACTGTTTGGTTCGAGTATAAAGGGCTGCCGCTCAAATGGTAACATATGTTATCTCCTAGGAGTACCAATATTAATGATGGTCAATCGCCTTATTAAATCTTGAGAACCCATGTTATTGCTGTCGCTTTTATTTGCTGACAGCCCTTTTTATCTTCGCATTGTTAGGTATATACCCATTGGTGTTCTTTTCGACCTTCTTTGTGCTGAACCAGAAAGGCCATGGAATCTAACGGTTAGACTATGAGTCCTCTAGGACTTTTGTTTATACACCTTTTCTTTTATGTTTTGTTTATTTTTGTTTAATTTGCAAGGTGTTTTTCTGGTGTTGAAGGTTCATTTATGCCATAATGTGAATTATGTGATACTGGATTAGTAGAAACCTTTTGATAAAAAATGTGCACTTTCTCTTAATGTTTAAGTTTGCTAGAAATACTATTAGAGATTTATGCCATAATGTTCTCAGGATCTAGTTAGTTACTTAACTTAGCAATTAAGTTCAATAAATTACCAATTAGAGTGTACAAATATTTATATGCATGCCACACATTTTGTAATCCTTGCTTAATTGCAATCAGCCATCCATCAGTGTACGAATATTAGAAACCAAGTCTATAACCATCTATTCCTACAGGGTACATTTTTTATTGAGAAGTTAGTCTTTCTGAAAACACAAGTCATTTGCATGAATCTGATATTCCGTTTCTATGTGGCATCCCCTGTTACTTGCTCCAGTTGTTCGCCATATGCACACAACTTACGCATAAACTTTGTAGGTTCATTTTAGGGGGTATCCCGCAGATATATTATCACCATGTGAAGGTGAAGATAGTGTAAAGTGGAACTACAACAATTCCCTGAAAGAGGTTCGTTTTGAGAACCGGCAACTTTTTTTCCCAATCTCAAAACAATAGTGTAATAATTTCTCTTTTTCAGGCTGCCTTCATCATAACTGGAAACAGTAAGAATGTGATGAATATGTCCCAGGCTGATCAACTTGCTATGTGGGAATCAGTGAGGAAAAGTATGCTCGCCAGAAACTACCTTTCTGTATGAAGTATACCTAGTTTCTACCATTTGTGGAAGATCCATTCTCTCAATGCTTCTGACCTTCATTCATGCTTTGACTACAGACGTGTTGTTTTGTTATTACTTGTTATAGGAGACGCTGATGGTTATATGAATATCTCTACCAAGCTTAAGCTTGGACCGTTTGAAGATCACTTCTGGACTTCCTCGTTAGAGCCTCGACAAGGTTCTGATGAGCCTGAATCTCCTGGATCTGTCAAACCATGTATGCTCTTCTGTCACTGAGTTGTCTACTTTTGTATTAGTTGAACGTTTCATACCTTTTTTTTGGTCTGGGCATTTTTTATATTAGTTAATTGTTGCATGCTTTTCACATTTTTAAAACTTCATATACATTTTCAAGTTATATAATGATGGACCTATACGTTATTGGATCCGTATGACATTAAAATACGGCTATTGTAAAAATGGATTTGTGCCACATTAAGAAATCATTGCTCTGATAGATCTATTGAATTAATACCTGGTTAGGCAGGGTACCTGTTCGATTATACGTGCGCAGAGTTCAAGAAGACCTTGAGTATTTAGAAGATGCGATTCCTGTCAGTGACTGGGAAAGTGTATCCTATATAAATCGGCCATTCGAGATCCGAAAGGAGGAAGGTATGTAGCTCTGCTGCCAACATTTATGTTATCATTTGAATGACAGTATGGAGGGAGGAAGGATTTTGCTTGTCGTAATCACCGACCATGTAGTAGTGCTTTTCAGAAAAATATTAACTATTTTGTATTACCACCATCTGGAGGTTATCCCCAAACTGGGAAGCATGCACATGTACATTTCTTCCATTGGGAAACTGGTGCAACTTCTGTTACTTTGAGCGAATATTTATCCATAGATTGTAAAGACCCTGCTACTATTTAACCTTCTGCTTTGCTACCCCTTTTGAGCAAGAACGTTTTGTTATCTTTAACGAGGAAACAAGTGTGACTGAGTATAATCACCCCCTGAAACTGTCCAAACTACATGTTGCCAACTGCCTTCCGCTCACATTCTTTGTTTCGTGATGGTTATGGTGTTGCGATAACAGTGAGATATCCTTAACATATACACATCGTGCTGTTTTGCAGGTAGAAGGATAACTACCCTGGAACATGCCTTGGAGACGTTGCTACCAGAGTTCTTCGGCTCGAAGCCCACAGCTAGAGCTGCTGGTCCTGAACCTGCGGCAGCGACGCCAGACTCCGCACCCGACGATTCAGATACCACTCCAGGGACTCCTCGAGACAGAGAACCAGCTTCGGCGAGTCCGCAAGAGATGGATGTGGCCAAGAGGGCCAGAGTGAAGCTGGTGAGGATACAAGGCATGGCGCTCGGCCTGGATACGCCGTTCCTCTGGGTGGCCAACAACCTGAGGAACCCCGAATGCTTCCTCCATGTCTGTGTATACATCGGCGCATGAATGTAACGTGACAGAAGAACAGTAGATGAAAGGTTAGATACCATAGGAGACCAGGAATGGCCTGCTGGTCTTGTTCTTTTGTTTGTACATACAGATGGTAAAATCCTGATCGTTTAGGTTTGTAAGATCTGCAGCCCCCGGTGCGGTGCGGTGAGGGTTTGAATATGATGATGAATGGAACGGTTCCTGTTTCTCAGTTCACGATGCTGGTTTATGGTGGTATGGAGTTGTTGTTGTGCCCTATGATTTTCCTACTTTGTTAACAAACAGTCCGACTGACCACTGATTTGCTTGGACTGACAGATTCATTCATGATGCTAGAATACTGGAGACTGAGGATGCGATTTATCGAATCTTTTAATTTTTTAAGAACCCAATGTAATTGCTGAAAACTGCCATTGCACAACACCAGTCATTTTACATTTCTTTTATTTGACATATGCAAAGAAAACAAGTGCTTGCTAACTGAAGCGGCTTGTATTTATTGCAGGGTCATATCACTCCAGCTCGAATGTCTCGAGCCGAGGCTCCTCTTTTGCTCCATGCTCTTCCATATGCTTACCGGCAAACATGAGGTACGCATCTCTGCCGCTGCAGCTCGTAGCAACGCCCCGCTCTCGAGGCAGTGCCTTTGAGCCTCAACACAGAAACCAAGCACCCCTGCATCCTATCCTTATGTATGTACCTAGGACTAGGACGGAGTCTTGTTGCTGGCTTCAGGTCTGCCTGTATTGACAAAGATATGCAGTGACACTGTGACAGTAACCAGTGCATACACACTTGCCTTGGTGATATGAACATGAGATCTCTGCAATGCAATTTAATTAGCTTCTTTATTGACTAGTCCGAGGCAAGCAGATAGCCATGCATGCCGTCTCAAGTCCTACCAAATTGTATCAGCGTTTTCAAACCTCCCTTTCTTTTTATTGTTGATAGGCCGAGGCGTGTGCTTCGATTAGCCTTCTTGTTAATGTTTACTACTGATTAATGTAGGAAGGAGGCTTGGTCACCAAAAAAATGTACAAGTCTGTTTTTTTTTTTAATTTACTTGACCTGATCCGATGCATTTTGTTTTAGCTACATAAACAAATAAAATAGGATCGTTTTTCTTAGAAAACAAAGAAGAATAAGAAGAAGAAAAAAAAAGCAACTTTTGAAACTCTCTAGAACTTCAGGTCCACTGTTACACTGTTACAGAACTTGCTCTAGTGCTACTGTTGCAGAACACCATGGCTCTGCATTCATTTGATACAGTTGTAAAGAAATGTTGCTCTAAGAAAAATTACTAACTGAAACGATACACAATTTTTTTATTATGCAGGATCATGCCTTATACTAGTTTGTTTATTCAAGGCTATTCTGGATTTCTTGAGTCGAGGCTTCTTTTTCTGCTCCATGCCCCCCTATAAACTTGAGGTGAGCAGGATATGCCAAGCCTGAAGACTGAAACCAGTAACTCCTGGATTCTAATACTTGTACTGTTATCAGGTTGTCCGTTGTGCAGCCACATTGTTGGGTCAGCTATCTCCAAGCTTCTATCTGGAAGAGCATCCTCAGCAAACTTATGCAGACCCAATGAATCTCTGAATGTTGCTTCTGTTGGGCTCCTTCCGGTAAACATCTCAAGTAGCAGTATGCCAAGGCTATAAATATCACCGGCTGTTGAGACCGCAGAGCCTTCTCCATACTCTACAATTATGCAAAGCTTTCTGGTTAGCATGCCATATTCGAGTGAAAAGGACAATATAAAATTAGAAGAATTTCGGTCACCTGGAGCAACATAGCCTATGGAACCTCTAATTCCAGTTGAGCTATATGAACTTTGCATCCCCTCGCTTGTATTTTCTTGAAGGATCCTTGATATGCCAAAGTCTCCAACTCGTGCACTCATGTCTCCAGCAAGAAGAATGTTGCTCGGCTTAAGATCGCAATGGATTACCAATGGTTGACAGTAGTTGTGCAGATATTCTATTGCGTCCACAATATTAGCAGCAATATCAAGCCTCTGTGCAAGGCTAAGCGTGTTGTTTGTAGTGAGTTCTTGAGATTTTGGATGAAGCCAACCATCCAAGTTACCATTGGGCATGAACTCAAAAACTAATGCCTTGAACTCTTGACCTTGGTGGTTGACACTCGAACAAGAAGTAATGATCTTAATGAGACAACGGTGTCGTATCCTTCTCATGGCCTCACATTGAACCTCAAAACTCTTGGAATACCTAGATTGACCAAGATTAAATACCTTGACAGCAAATGTTCTATCTTCATCAGTGTCCAAAACACACTTATAAACCGCACCATAACTTCCTCTCCCAAGCAAGTTGGCTATTGAAAATCCATTGGTTCCCCTCAATAATGCATGATATGGGATTCTCTTGTAATGGTCATCAACAGTTGCATTGTGTGCTAATGTCTTCTGGCTTGGTTCGAGCTTCTTGCAAAATATCCAAAGAAGAAGAATGACTGAAAGTGGCAGCAAGATTGCTCCAGCTGTTGCTAGAGAAACTACAAGAGACTTTGGCATCCTTATTCTGTTCTTGCTTGAGGGACTTGTGGGGCATGGAGCCAAGTGAAGTTGAGGTGCGCCACCACACAGATTAACATTCCCAACAACCGCTAAGTAAGTGATGTTTCTGAAAACACCTTCATCTGGCACCTCACCATGCAAATTATTGAAGGATATATCCAGTTCAGACAGTGATGTCAAATTCTGTAGGACTGATGGGATCGACCCTGAGAAGTTGTTGTGTGCTATGTACAGTTCCCGCAGGTTTCCAATATTGCCAAGGGCATCAGGAATATTACCAGAGAACCTATTCATGGTCAGGTTCAATACTCTGAGCCCCTTTATATTTCTCAGTGACGGAGATACGCTTCCCTCGAACGAATTGTTGTCCAATGATAGCCATTCCAACACTAAGCAGTTCTGAATACTATCAGGTATCTTGCCAGACAACCGGTTTCCCGATAGAGTCAGTCGGTTAAGATCTGCCAAACCACCAACTTCAATAGGAAGGGGACCAGAAAGGGAATTGTGTGACAAGTCCAAATACCAAGAAAGGCTGGGTAATTTGAAAATCTCTGTGGGTATTGAACCGTTAAGATGGTAATTCTTTGACAGATCAAGAACAAAGAGGTTTTCCAACGCTCCTAGGCTTGCCGGAATTGGCCCCTCCAAGTTGCCATAATATGCATAAAGCCTATTTAACTGTGAAAGGTTTCCTAGCGATGACGGTATGAGCCCAGACAAGCTATTGTTGTACAGGCCTAGCTCGACCAAGTTCTCTAGCTTACCGATGCTCTCTGGAATCACTCCGGATATGGAGGTATTTGCTATCCCAAGCACTTCCAGACCAACCAGATTGCCGATGTCCGCAGGGATACTCCCAGAGATCCTATTGTCCATTGTGGTCGAGGCCAATTGTTTCAAGGGAAGATATGTTGAGATCCTATTGTCCATTGTGGTCGAGGCCAATTGTTTCAAGGGAAGATATGTTGGATACTGAGGAAGGGATGGTTCCTGTGAAGTGATTGGTGCCCAAGCCAAGATAATACAACTTGGGGAACTTGCTATCAATATCGTCCGGAATGTTCCCATGCAACATATTAAACCCTACTTCAAATGCTCCCATCGACGACCAATTGTAGAGAGAAGGTGGAAGCATACCGGAGAGGTTGTTCCCAAAGAGATTGAAAAAACGCATGCTCTGGATGCTGCCGAGCCCCGGCGGAATCGAGCCAATGAGCTGGTTATCGGAGAGGTCCAGGACCTGTAGACGGGACAGATTGGCCAGTGACGCCGGGATGAGCCCCGTGAAGCTGTTGTTTCTCAGCGAGATCACTGTCAGGGACGTGAGCTTCTCGCCGAGCTCAGCCGGGATGCGCCCGCTAAGCTTGGTGTTGTAGAGCCCAATGTTGGTCATGCTGGTGCAGGAGCTCAGGTTCACCGGTAATGTGCCGGAGAAGGGGTTTTCTCCCAGGTAGAGCTCTCGCAGGCGGCGGAGGCGGCCGAGGCGGCGGAGGCGGTAGCATTCCAACAATGTATAGAGGAAATTGCTCTCATTTCCCAGTCAGCAATAATTAATGTAGAGTTTGTCCTCTCTTGACGACTTGGAGACTGACTTAGGTCTCAGACCTGTTTCCAGACGCGGCAGGGATGAAGGCTGCTAAATAGAGGAGTTAATAATGTGGTAAGTTGGTAAGCTATGCGTGTCAATCGTCTGAACTCCCTCTATATGTTAGTAGTAATTAAGAGTTATGCTGTCCTTTTATGCCTGTTTAATGAATAGTAAGCAAACATGTTTAATTAAGAGGAACCAGTAGAGGGACCCTCTTGTCTAGTTTCCAAATCAAATTGCTCTCATTGAATCTCTGACTCTGTATATCGATCAGTTTGGCTTGCAGTGGTAAATTAGTTCATTTCATTCAGTATTCAGTAGAGGGATTTGCATCATTCATTTCATTTCTTTCTCCAGTGGGAGAATTTTAACATTGCTCCCTCTGACCCCTCTTTTTACATGTGAGGTAAGAAGGTAAGAGTTAATCCGACAACGGCTCAGATATATTCATATACTCTTACCTCTCATGTAGAAAGACTCCGTGATACATTAGTTCTTGATTAGTACTGCATGAACACTAACTAGTTAGTGGTATGAACTAGCGTTAACTGCCATTGAATCCCTGAGTGTAGTTGGTACAGCTAGCACTGTACAGCCAGTATGACTTAGCGAAACTAGTACTCCAAGCAGTGGAGCACTATGAACTAGTTAATACTCCCTCCTTTTCAGTTTACAAGTCCTACGCGTATATCTAGGTTGTCAATTTTATCACCCTAATATAACTATACAACACAAAAATTATACCGTTTGAAAATAGAACATCTGAAGTTTATATTGGTATATTTTTTGCAATATATGACTTATATTAGGTTGGTTAAATTGACGACCTAGGAATACGCGCACGCCCTGAAAACTAAGAGAGAGGGAGTATAACTAGTACTCCAAGCAGTGGAGTTTGTCCTCTCTTGACGACTTGGAGACTGTCAGTGCTAGCACTGTGGAGTACTATGAACTACGTCGTTAATACAGCTAGCAGTGCTACCTATTATATATAATGGCCTTGCTCAGAAATCCTAATGGCAGTTAATGCTAGCTCAGCTAGCACTGTATGAACACTTACTCCCTCCGTCCAGGAGCATAGGGCATCTTACGAAAATTTAGTATTCCAAATATGTAAGTCACCATGCATAGGAGCTCCTTATTCCCTGTGATCATTAATTTTGATTTTCCATGTTTCTATTTTCATTGGTTGACACATTAAATAGGATTTGCATGCTACTCTAGGAATTAATGACATGGAAAACTAACATAGTGGTTGGCTTCTCCTAATTTTTCAAGCGGGTCAAATAGGAGTAATTATTGCCATTGAGTTTTGGTTTAATATCCTTCTTCCAATATCCACACACCTAGGTTGCGATGCAACTACTCCCTCCGTTTCAAAATATAATGCTTCCTCTATTTTCGTGCTTCAACTTTGATCATAAATTTAACCAACGAGACCGACTGCGGCGGGAGCAAAAATTATACCAATGAATTCGTATTTAAAAGAAGTTTTCAATTATATAATTTTTTTTTCCGCCGCAGTCGGACGGGTTGGTTAAATTTATGGTCAAAGTTGAAGCACGGAAAACTTGGGTGCACTATATTTTGAAATGGAGGGAGTACTAAGATGCCCTATGCACCCGGACTGAGGGAGTATGACTTTCCAATAGTTGGTGGCAGTTAATCCTAATAGTTGGTGGCAGAAATCCTAATGGCAGTTAATGCTAGCTCAGCCGGCCCGGTCTGCTCCCGCCCTCGTGCTCGCGTCGCGCAGTCCGTCCGCATGCACCGCCGCGAGCTCGCCGCCACACTCCACCCCCGCCTACGTGCTCGCGCCGCCGCTGCGAGCTCGCCGCCGCGCTCCACCCCCGCCTGCTCCAGCTCGGTCCGCGTGCACCGCCGCCCAGTCGCCCGTCCCGCGCTGCCGCAGCCCCGCCGCCGCCCGCCCGCTTCGCCGCACCCACCCCGCACGGTGAGACAGGGGCGGCGAGCACGGGGCGACGCGAGGCACGAGGCCGGTGCTCCAACGACGACGCCCGAGGCAGAGTGGGACGGGGCGGAGCGGGATGGGGCGGGGCGGGGCGGCGCAGGGCGTGCCGGCGGCGAGGCGGAGCAGGACGAGGCGGGGTGGGTGCGGCGGCGAGCGAGGCGGGGAGCACGGCACAGGCGGCGAGCGAGGCGGCGTGCCGGTGTGGTCAGCCCGGCGCAGCGCAGGCGCACACGCGGGCAAGGGCGCGGCGCGGCGGCGAGAGGCGGCATGGCATGCGCGTGGGCGAGCTCGGCGGCGGGGGCGGGCGCGAGCTCTGCCGCAGGCGGGGCGTGCGCGTCGCGGGGCAAGGGCTGCTCCAGCGGCGGACGGGCCCTAGGAGCGGGCACGGGCGGCGAGCTCCGGCGAGCGCGGGACGGCGGTGTTTGGGGCGGACCGTTTGGGGTTAAGGCGACGCATGCAGCGTTGGGCACACCGTCCGCCCGGACGTCCGCGCTTTTCGATACTCAAACGGACAAATGTGGACGTCCGGATGGGGTCGCGCGGTGGAGTTGGCCTGATAGCTAGCTAGCTGCCCGCCGTGTGCGACGGTTGCTGCCGCGTGCTAGCTAGCTAGCTGCGCCCGTACGTGCTAGCTAGCCAGCCGGTGGCCGCGTGCTAGCTAGCTAGCTCGCGCGCCCGGCCGCCTCGCCGCTCGCGCGTTGAGCAGTGGAGCTCGCACGCTAGGCCTCAACCTGCTGTCTCCGCTCACGCGTCACCGCGTTGGAGCTCGCGCGCCCGGCCGCGCCATACTTGCCGCGTCTAGCCGCCATGCTTGCCGCGCTCGCCGTGCTCGCCCTGCCTCGTCTCGCACCTCGGCTGTGCCTTCTCCGCATTGGAGCTCGCGCGTCCGGCCGCTTCCGGCTTGTAGCTCGGCTCGCCTCACGCCCGGGCGGTGCTGCTGGAGCAGGTGGTCGCGGCCGCCAGGCGCCCCTCATACGAGCTCGCGTGTGGGATGCAGCTCGTCCCGGCCATGGTCAACGTACACCGGCGTCCCTGCCTGCTACGTGTTCGATGAAATGCGGGGATACACCTGGACAAAAATGCGTACGCCTCCTGTTGGACGCACCGGCTGATCCAAATAAAAAAGTGGACACAGTCGAGCAGAAGGGTGACCCAAGCGGACAAAATTGGTGTTCGTTTGGTTCACCTTGTTAGAATTGCTCTTACAATCACCACATTATATATCCCTCTTCTGAAATCATGGGCCCTCACATGCATGCATTTCAACTCTTGTCTTGTTACGTGCTCCCTGCGTTACTAAATACTCTTTCCGTTTCTAAATATAAGTCTTTATATAAATTTCATCTAAACTCTAAAATGCATCTATATACATCCATATGTGGTTCATATCAGAATCTCTACAAAGACTTATATTTAGAGACGGAGGGAATATAAATCGTTTTAGATATTCTAATATGCCCTCTTTGTATAACCTCAATCATACAAACAAAGACTCTTAACCAACACATATAGAGTTCAGACGATTGACATGTCCAGAGTTGCCTGTCTCACTTGCAGCTGCATTTTCTGTGTGCTGGTGGAGCGGGAGATGGACTGTGCAAACGAGTTGTCATGGATATTTCATCGACTTTGAGGCTCTTCTCCTCATGCCGGATTTGCGCCGTCGGAAGGGATCAAAACACACTGGCACGTGAGCTCGCGGCGCTGGTGTTCCTGCATGCCTGAATGAGCCGATGATGGGAGAATGTAACGCCCCCAAAGAGTAATTTAGTTGCTCTTTATTCTCAAAAAAATAAATACTCCTAGTACTTTTGATTGCCCTTATTTTGAAATTGTGTAGAGTTTTATATGCTGGTTTCATTGCAAAAACATTTTGTATTTACATAAGTATACAAGTTAATTAAATACCTCCTCTGTAAACTAATACTCCCTCCGTAAAAACATATAAAAGTGTTTTTTTTGAAAAGGAGGTCATCCCTTGGCCTCTGCAACGGAGGATGCATGCGGCCATTTTATTAGAAAAAGACGAATCAACAAAGTTTGGTCTGCAAAGTACAGCTCACAAAAGGAGCAAAAAATAAAGAGTGCATAACTCAAAGCCATAGCCGGCTGGACGGAAAATCACTAAGGACCTATCCTATGAAGCGACCGCCATCCAAACCGATTGAGAGCATCTCCAGCCGTGCCCCAGAAAGGCCTCCCCAGGCGATTTTTTCGCGCTGGCGTAAAAAAAACGGCCCAGTCGCGCCTCCAGGAGCCCAATTTTCGCCGGCCTGGGCCGAAATCAGGCCGGCGGACCCAGGCCGAACCCGGCGCGCTGGGGGGCGCCCGGGGGCGTCGGGGCGAGCGGTTTTGGCGCGAAAGAGCCACGGGCCAGCCGCGTCAGTAACACGGCGCCTCGTCTCCCCCAACGCCTCGGTTTCCCGCGGGGAATCAATGGCAAGGTCAGCCTTGCCATTGATTCCTCACGGGCGGCGTGTCACGGGACGGCGCGCCGATGCCTCCCCTCCCCCTCCCTCGCACGCGTACACACGGGCACGGCGCAGCTATATAAGCCGGTGGCCTTGCTCGCCTCTGGCCACAACAGCCCTGCCCTAGCCGCCGAGCTCTACCTCTCCCGAGCGCCGCCGCCGAGCCCTCCCTCTCCCTCTCCCGTGAGCCACCGCCGAGCCCTCCCTCTTCCTCCTCCTCTCCTCCCGATGGCCGAGCGTTTCCCCGGAGATGAGGCGACGGCCAACGGCTTCGGCCGCCGCACGCTCCGCGAACAGGAGTCGTGGCTCCTGTTCCAGGCGAACATCCCGGCGCCGCCGGACATTCGCGCCGGGCCGACGGGGTGGAGGCTTAGCAACGGGGTCCATTCCCCCGTTGCCCGACGCCGTGGCGCGCCCCTCCTACTTCGTCGACGAGGTCGAGGTCGTGCGCGCCTCCCTCACCGACGCCCAGCTCGCCCTCCCCCAATACGCCGCCGACAACCACGCGGCTTGGGCGGCGTACTTCGAGCACCGTCAGCAGCAGCGTCTGGCGTCCACCAACGGCGCGCCGGTGGTCGGCGGCCTGAAGAACAGCGAGGGGCGCCACCTGTGGTGGGGCGTCCCCGGCCGCACACTCGAGGGCGTGCTGACGCACCTCGAGGGTGGCAACAACCCGCCGTTGGCGTACCCCCCGGCGAGGGCGGCCGCCCCGGCGCACCGCCGACGCGACGGGCAGTGGATGCCAAGGAGGTTCGGCTCCTCCTCTTCTTCCTCCTCGCGCTCTTCCTCCCACTCCTCCGGCTCTCCGGCACTGCTCGGCATCAAGGCCGAGCCCGCGGCGGAGACGCCGCTCGGCCGGCGCACTCGCAGCGCCGGCATCGTCATCAACGAGAGCGGCCGGCGCGCCTCCTCGTCGGCTCCTCCTCCGCGCTTCGTCAAGCCAAAGACGGAGCCGGGGCTCACGTCGGTGAAGACGGAGCCGGGTCTGCCGGCCGTGAAGACGGAGCACGGCGACGTGGAGCTCGACGACGACGCGGCCCTGGAATGGGCACGCCAGGACTCCCTGAAGATGGCGAGGGAGCGCCAGTGCGCCGCCCTGCGGCGCTTTGCACAGTGCCGCCGGGGCCTCGACGAAGGAGGAGTCGTCGTCATCGACGACAGCGACGACGACGACGACGACGCGCCGCCGCCGCCACCAGTCCGCCATGGCGACGCCAGGTCCAGCAGGGGCGCCCGCGTCAAGGAGGAGAAGGCCGACGATGACGATGGCGGCGACGACGGCGACTACTCGGCGTTCAACCAGTTTCTTTTTTAGATTAGTTATATATTTGGTATGTAATGAAAATCCGCGAACATGTCTAATATATGCCCAAGTTTGCCGAAATTTAGTCGTGTTTAGCCGAACTTCGCCGAACTTTGCCGAAATTTGCTATATATTTTTCTTTTTTGAACGCGCCTGGGGGCGGCCCTGGGGCCGCGACTGGGGACCAACTCGCCCCCAGGCCAATTTTTTGCGCCGGCTCACCCCCAGGCGGCGATTATAGGTGACCCCTGGGGGGCCAACGGCTGGAGATGCTCTGAAAATAACCCGTGCTGCCATCTCCCATCGGTTGCACCCAGTAACCAGCTGCTCCCTGGAGGCCGTAGGAGTGAGTAATGACCATGTACGGATCCATGTCGTAGCCCTGAAGATAACCTGCAAGAAATTAATCATAGGTTTTCTGTTAAAAATCATATCATTCCTGCAGTTCCATATAGCCCAAAGAAGTGCACATATTCCAATCCGAATACTAGACACAATATGAGTAGTCATTCCATTTAGCCACGTTCCAAACAACGCTTCAATGCTATCCGGAGGGATAATATTAAAGGCTACATGAACAGACCTCCAAAGTAACTTCACGAGAGGGCTATCAAGAAATAAGTGTTGTATTGTTTCATCATGAACACAAAAACAACAACGCGAGCTACCTATCTTAATAAGTTATCTTTGGTAAGGATCACTTGTTTGTGTACAAACCACATAAAAAACTTAATTTGCAAGGGAACCTTAACTCGCCAAATGTGAATCGATCGTGGGATTGGGCCAAAATTTATAAGATCTAAGTACATCGATTTAACTGTGAACACTCCGTTACTCGTTAGCTTCCAGTTGAAAGTTTCACCCTGATCTGATAGGTGAACTTCCATTAACCTCTTGACTAAGTGTAACCAGGAGGTCCATCGTTCCCCTACTAGAGACCTCCTGAACTGGATATTCAAAGGTACCGTCTGCAGCACCGTTGTTACGTAATCTTCCTTATGTTGAGCAATATGATACAGGGAAGGATATTGGAGAGCTAGCGGCGTGTCGCCTAACCATGTATCCTCCCAAAACCTTGTTGTTGTTTCATCCCCAACAATAAACTTCACCCTATGAAAGAAGGTTTCTTTCACTCTCATGAGTCCCTTCCAAAAGGTGAATCATTTGGTCTTACGGTAACCTGGGCTAGAGTTTTGGAGTGCAAATATTTATTTCGGAGGATTTGTGCCCACATACCCTCGGAATCCTGCGATAACCTATAAAGCATTTGCTCAAGAGACACTTATTTTTCACCTCGAGGTTCTCGATCCCAAGACCCCCCCGGTCTTTTGGTCTACAAATAATATCTCAGGCGATACTTTGTATTAACCTCGTCAGACTGCCAGAAAAAAGCGAGATCGATAGAAGTCTAATCTCTTGCGTACCCCCTTGGGCACCTCGAAAAAAGACAGAAGGAACATTGGCATACTTTAGTGATCTAAACGCTCTTATATTTATTATAGAGGGAGTAGAATTTATGACCGCACAATCTCTTGTCTAGTCGAAGTTTCTTTCTGCAGTCATGCCTTTTCCTATGTTTTTTCAGCCATGCCTTTTTTTTAATCATTAGTGAAGCCTTTTGAGCTTTTTCTCCACCCACCTCTTAGGATCCTGTTTTCTTTCCTTAGAAAAGTACTAAAAAAATTAGTTGCACTTCTTTTTTCAGGATGCCTGCAAGTACGTTTCCACGTCCGCTTATCGGCACGCGAGTATAGTCGCACCCCTTGATTGTTTGCAACTGCATGTCCACAGATCGCGAACAACTAAAGATGCACCCTGATCTACGTGTGCAAGTGTCCTTGCGTATATTTTCAAGAGAAGAAATAGAATATAAAAAGGTTAAGAAAGAAACAAAAATGAGGAGAAAAAAAAAGTGAAAGAAGAAAAAAATGAAAAAAAAAGTAAAAGGCATTTTTTACGTTGATGTTATTTAGATGAGACTTGGTTAATCTCGTAGGTAACACAGAAACCTTAGCCACCACCCGACATTTTCCACTCTCACCGTTGGGCAAAGCCCCGTGTGGCGCCAGCTACAGAGGGGAGGTCTAGATCAGGGCCTGTTGTCGAAGTGTTGGAGGGTTGTTGTGAGACGGCGAAAGAGATATGTGCTCTAGCGGTGGTCTTCGTCAGACGGTGCGCGACAGCGGCGTTGGTGAAGCCGGAGGGATCCAACGTGAAGATCTTCATCGGTGGCCCGGTCTGGCTGGATCGTCGAAGAGGAGGGCATCGCTGCTGGTGGGGCGATGAATCGGCGGCCGGTCGACATCAAACTCCGACCTGTCGTAAATGGCATGGTGATCTTTTTGTCAAATTTTCTTTAGGGAGTCATCGTGTTTGTTGTGGGGCGACGAATCGGCGGCATTGACCCAAGTTAGGAATAATGTTCTCCTCACGCTTTTTACTTGGTGTGCTTTTCACCGGCAGATGGCAGGTGGAGCTGTGTCTCAGGCGAGACTTCGAGGACCCTTTGGGTTTTCGGTGGATTTGTCTAGATTCGACCCCTTTAGTGCTATTTGGAGTTTCTACAAGCCATTATCGACGATTTTTTTTCTCCGAGGCGACGATTTGCTTGGCAGATTGTGGTTGTTCGCGTCGACGGCTTCTCGGCCGCTAATTCTACAAACTCCTGGGTTTCAAAAGGTTTGCTCCGTTAAGGCGGAGGCCCAGAGGCAGCATCGAGCTATGCTCACGGCACGTGCTCCGTGGATGCAAGAGAAAAAGTACCGAGGCACCCCATGATGTTAAATCGTATTTCTATTTTTTGTAAGGGTGTTTTTTTAAGGAATTGTGATGCTTAATATATGGCCGTAGGGCCTTTTTTAAATAAGAAATAGATGAGAGCTTGTGGGAACCAATATTTTTTTAATTTAATTTTTAGTACTATTAATTTGTAGCCGTCAAGATTTTTTTGTAGGGGCAAAGCTGTTGACGGTCCGGCCGTTAACTTCGCGCGCGTCCCCCTCCTTTCGCGTCCCTGTTTCCCTTGTATAAATAGCCATCGCCATCTCCTTCTCCTACCTCCGACCGTCCTCGATCCTCCTCTTCTCACGCACATCTCTCCCCGCACACGCGCCAAGCTCTCTCTCTCGCAACGACAATGGCGGACGAGAAGCTCGCCAAGCTGCGCCAGGCCGTCGCCGGCCTCGGCCAGATCAGGTCGATCGCTCTCTCCCTGTCAATCGGACGCCAGCCGTCGCCATTGCCGCATGTCTTTACCTTTATGTATGTCTTGTCCGATGGATCGCTTGCTTAATTTCTCTGTGCTGCGTTGCGTGCAGCGACAAGGAGAAGTCCGGGTTCATCAGCCTCGTCTCCCGCTACCTCAGGTAATTTCTCTTTCTTTATGTCGCATCACCGATGGTTCTGCTCCCGTTCATCATCCATGGCGTGGATGCTGTTCTGAGTTCTGACCATGGTTGGTTTTCCTTTGGCGGCGAGAAGCGGCAACGAGGAGCAAATCGAGTGGGGCAAGATCCACACGCCGACCGACGAGGTGGTGGTGCCATACGACACCCTAGCGGCCCCGCCGGAAGGTGCGCGCCGATGAGACGGCCATCTTCTTCTCCTCCGTCGTCTTGGGCATGAAACTGAAATTTGGTGATGACCCTGTCTGTTGAATCAAAAAATTGCAGACCTGGCGGCGACCAAGGCGCTGCTCGACAAGCTCGCCGTGCTCAAGCTCAACGGCGGCCTGGGGACCACCATGGGGTGCACAGGCCCAAAGTAAGCTGCCACATTCATCTTATCAACATACATGGTGCTGACAATTAGCACATTGATCTCTGGATGAACATTTCAGGTCGGTCATCGAGGTGCGAAACGGGTTCACCTTCCTCGACCTGATCGTGGTCCAGATCGAGGTAGGGGCCGGGGTTGAGCATCATGCATTGTCCTTTTCTTTTTGAGATCCAAAGCAAATGCTGTTGTTCTACCTGTTTTTGCAGTCCCTGAACAAGAAGTATGGCAGCAACGTGCCGCTGCTCCTGATGAACTCCTTCAACACCCATGACGACACCTTGAAGGTAGATCAATCGCCACCGCCCGAATCTCTCCCGACATTCGTGGCTGGAAGCCTGTTTGAAAAACATTTTCCCCTCATCGTGCTGATTAGTACATTTTGCGCCGCAGATTGTCGAGAAATACGCCAATTCAAACATCCAAATCCATACGTTCAACCAGGTATGTCAAGACAGATAGATTCTGTTTTGGTGTTTCCGTCAGGTATGTAAGCTCATGACATCTACCAATTCTGTTCTGATATGCAGAGCCAGTATCCTCGTGTCGTGGCCGACGAGTTCTTGCCGTGGCCTTCCAAGGGGAAGACTGACAAGGATGGCTGGTAAGACATTCACGCGTCACCGGATCAGCAAATTCTGGTATAACAATAATCACAGTGTAATTTTAACCACATCTTCTTTGTTACACAAATATATGAAGGTACCCTCCTGGCCATGGTGACATCTTCCCATCCCTGATGAACAGCGGCAAGCTCGATTTACTACTCTCACAGGTTTGCAATCATCTGGGGAAAAGTTCTCATCAAGTTTCCAACCATGTAACATTATCGTTATGTTTTTACACTATTGCAGGGAAAAGAATACGTTTTCATCGCAAACTCAGATAACTTGGGCGCTATCGTTGACATGAGTATCCTTACATAAACATGATATTCAATATTTACTTTGACAAAAATTCCAGCTGTAAGAAAAAGGATACCTTGCTTATTTACTTAACTGTTGAATAGAGATACTGAACCACTTGATCCACAAGCAGAATGAATACTGCATGGAGGTATGTAAATCATACTCCCTCCGTTCCTAAATATTTGTCTTTCTAGAGATTTTACCAAGTGACTACATACGGAGCAAAATGAGTGAATCTACACTCTAAAATATGTCTATATACATCCGTATGTGATAGTCCATTTGAAATCCCTAAAAGACAAATATTTAGGAACGGAGAGAGTAGTATACATTGAAGATAGATTAAATTTGGTTTGTTGCTAAAGAAGATTAAGAGCCTTCCTTCAGGTTACCCCGAAAACTTTGGCCGATGTGAAAGGTGGCACACTGATCTCATATGAAGGGAGGGTTCAGGTTAGCTTATGTTTCTTCTTTGTAGTTGCATAAGTTTGCAAACCAATTTCATGAATGATAGTGGGGATTTGCGTCTGGAAACATAACGACAACAATTTTCCCTTTTATTTTTTCAGCTTCTGGAGATTGCACAGGTTCCTGATGCACATGTAAGTCATAAACTAGAAACTGCAATGGCATAATAAATGATCAAAAACCAAACAGCACCGCAGCAATTACTGTACGTCTTTCCTGAGATTGTTTCCACATTTTTCTGAAACCTAGGTCAATGAGTTCAAGTCAATTGAGAAATTCAAGATCTTCAACACCAACAATCTGTAAGTGAATTCATAGTTTTTCATTTCAGTTTTATAAAGACCATTTCAGTGTTATATAACACTACTACCTGCTTTTATAGATGGGTGAGCTTGAAGGCTATCAAACGCCTTGTCGAGGCTGATGCACTCAAGATGGAGATCATTCCAAACCCGAAGGTAATAATGCATTTTAGAGAATTATTTTCACGCCAGGATTGCTCCATGAGCTTTGTTAGTTGTACTTACGATTTATGAAGAATTTAACAAATATTGTGATGGGCAACAAAATCATTTCAGGAAGTTGAGGGCGTGAAAGTCCTTCAGTTGGAAACTGCAGCTGGAGCCGCGATCAGGGTACTAAAAAACTACTACTAACCTATATACCCATAATCATAGCCTTATGCTACATATAAATATGACAAATCATATATTTTTTGAATCAGTTCTTTGACCACGCAATCGGCATGAATGTTCCGAGGTCCCGGTTCCTACCGGTGAAGGCAACATCAGACTTGCAGCTAGTACAGGTTTGTGCTATATGCTGAACAAATTCTTGAAGTTAACACTCCTAATTCTAACTCAAATTACTTTTGCCCTGCAGTCTGATCTGTATACCCTGGTTGATGGCTTCGTTACACGTAATGCAGCTAGAACAAATCCATCAAATCCCTCAATTGAACTTGGCCCTGAGTTCAAGAAGGTCAGGCTCCAACACTAACTCCTCGCCAGAACGAAAGAGTTTTACCATTAACTTTTAAACTCCAAATATAAATAAGCCGATCTTGTTTATACATGCACTGGCAGGTTGGGTGCTTCCTTGGCCGCTTCAAGTCGATTCCTAGCATTGTTGAGCTCGACAGCTTGAAGGTTTCCGGTGATGTTTGGTTTGGTTCTGGCATCGTGCTGAAGGTATTCAGACAAAGTTGTTGAATTATTACAATCTTTACTGTAGTTGCAGTTCTTAGACAACATGTTCAGACTATTTATGACCTGCTATTTTCAATGGATGCATTACCTGGATAATGTGTAGCTTCGCTTCTCATATGATTGCTGTTCTGACCTATGGCTATTTATGAAGATATATATCTCAAAGTTTAAAAAACTTGGAGTAAAGATGTATGTTTTCTTTTAAAACTTTTGTAGGGTAAGGTGACCATCACAGCAAAACCTGGTGTTAAGCTGGAAATCCCAGATGGAAAAGTGATTGAGAACAAGGTATCTTTCCAAGATGCATGTTCTCATTGGTGTTTCATGAATTCAGCAGTTTAAAAGCAACAGAGATCTTAGTTCTTGTCTGTTTACTTGTTTATCAGCGTTGGAATAGTTTCAAATTAAACAAAAGAATTACTGACATCATTAAAATAATCAGAAGTCTTACATAATTGACTAATTTTCATCATTTAGTTTCTGGTAACAAACTAAAACCTTATTTGAGATGCCCATTTATGTCCCAATCAAAAACTAAGCTGCTAGCACCTTTCTCTTTAACAAAATATTTTTTTTCTCTTTTATTTCAGGACATCAACGGCCCTGAGGACCTTTAAATGAGCATCAGAACATGCTGACATCACAATGGCAGATCAATTTTACTATATAGAATCTGCTATGAGTCATACATGCACCATGACATTGTGGTGAATATCTGTGATACAGTTTGCTTCAACATAAATACATTGAAGTGAACATTTCTACCTACTTAAGTTTTGCTTCTAATCTTAGATTTTACTCCCTCTGTCCCATAATCTAAGACATTTTTTGACTCTAGTGTAGTGTCAAAAAACGTCTTACATTATGGGACGGAGGGAGTACTTGTTAGAAACAAGCCCTTTCAGGGGAAACAAGCAAAATCGACAAAACGCAAAAGCTTTGCGTCCCAACGTTTCGATATATGTCCAGCCAAAATATAATATTAACATATTCTCGGTTACAGCTCTCGTTTGATAAGAACGAAAAAAGTATAAAGCAAATACATCCCTCTAAAATTTGTGAAGCTTCACAGGTACCTCATCAGTATTTTCCATGTGTAAGCAAAAATGGTCAACTATCTGTAGGAGGGATCACTTCCAAAAGCTCTATATCCAGTTCAAAACTAGCATCAGCCTGCAAAGCAGGATGGAATTAAATAACGCATCCGTAGCTGAATGCACTCAGATGCTCAATCATCAAACTAGAAGAAACCGAGGTTTTACCGGTATCTCGCCCTGCCCCTTTTTCCCATAACCCAGGTCTGGAGGGACAATCACCCTCCTCTGCATATCCAACACACAAACAAAACAGTAGATCAGGTCAGTTATCATACCGAAGACAGAAAACACCAGATTATTCTCCACTCGTGCTAGTTCTGCTTGCCCATACCTTCCCCCCAACTTTCATCCCCTCGGTTATCATGTACATTGCCCGTGGAGGCTTCGGCGAAGCCTGCGCGGAGAACAGCCCATTGGCGGTGTCTGCGAAATCGCGCTTCCGCTCTTTTCCAGGCAGCGATCCGACGGTGAACACATAGGGCTACTAGAGGAAGGCAGACAAAAATCTTAGTTCCTACCGCGCCAAACCAGCAGCGCTACCATATATGGTGTCAGGAGTATTTTGCCACATAACCTGTGCGATACTCCGGTTCCCTGCGAGGAGCTTGGCCTCGCGGCTCGACACCACGGTGATGCTACGGTATATGCAGTCGAAATGAACCTTGAGAAGAACAGCAGTGACAATCAGTTTCAGTTAAAGACTGAAAAGCAGGGTTGAATTTGATTACCTGGACAGTTGATCCCTTCTCGGCAGTTGGGCCCTTCCCTTCAATGAGATCGTAGTACTTCAGGCCATCAGCTGCCCCCAATAGTTTTCACATCAGATTACTCGAACACCGAGTTTAATTTAACCAATGTAATAGTGACGATTCATGGAACGGAGAGTCTATAACTTCGCTTGTAAACATAATTTGCAGTTCTTAATATCACATGGATCAATTGACAGCAAAAGAAAAGAAACACTGTATGAGACTAATCAGTTTCAGAACTCAGCCGGAAAGGGCCAAACTTTTGGGCGGAAATCTGAGCAGGAACCAAGCGCACGGGGGGAGGAGGCTCGGTGACGTACGTGTGGACGCGTAGTCCTCCGGCGCGATGGTCCGGCGGCCCCTCCTGGCGGCGAGCGCCGGCGGCGAGGACGAGACGGCAGTCAGGAGGCCGGCCGAGAGGAGGAGCTGCGCGGCGGCCCGCCGCCGGGAGACGCAGCAGGGGACGGTGGCCTCCCTCGGAGGAGGAGGGGCCTGGGAGCGAAGGGAGTGGCGGTGGGAGGTTCTGGAAGGCAGGGCGGAGGGCGCCATGGACGGCGGAGGAGGAGGCATGGGGAAGGGATGATGGTGGGTCGGAATGGCGCGCGCTCGGCCGCCTGCCGCCACCACATCAGCATATCCATAAACGGTACGGTACACAAAAATCAGAATATTCCATTTTCCCCATTTTATACCTTATTAATTACTGCTCCATTATTTTTTAGATGTCTTTTTTAAAATATTTTCTTACAATGTTCAGAAACCACATAGTGCGGTACTTATTTACTTTCCCTTTTTATGCATTCATATTTATTTTATTATATCACTCGAGTTTTTGTATTTGCTAGTTAAAATAGTTTAGTAATTCTTAAAAAATACAAATTGTGTTATTTGTGATGAGAGAAAAAAAAATCAGTGTTCAAGACAAGCTACCTGTGATAGTTCTGTATGAGAACTTCTGCATGCTCAGACCATTGCCTTGTAACTAATTGCAAGCAGTGAAGGTGGTTTTATTTTTTTTACAGAATGTATCCTTGTAACTAATTGCACTTCCAACCAAGAACATCAAATAAAATCTGGGATGCAGAAGTTCAAATCTCTGCAATTTCACAAAAATGAAATTAAATGAAAGACCTGCCTTCTCACATCCATTCAGTGCCAAGGCAGGCAACAGCAGAAACTCTGAAGAGAAAAAGGCACTCAGACAAACACATTCCTTCATTTCACCACAACACCATCAAGGACAACAGCTTATATACAAGTTTCCAGTTGCCAGGAACCTACAGAGTAATCTCCCCTACACAGCCTCTGAATCTATCCCCCCCTCCATAAGATCGGCTAAACCGACCCGAAGAATAGCGTACCTCGGGTCGAAACGTGTATATATATAATGTCTTAGCTTTGTACACAAGAACTAGCCTTCTATATCGATGACGCTGCCGTTCCTGACGGGCCGGGCCGGCCTCTCTACGTCGAGGGCGGTCATCGGCGCGGTGGCCGTCGAGCTCGCAGGCAGGCTCATGGACCGCTTCTTCCGGTTCTTCGGCGGCTCCTTGTCGTCGACGAACGAGATGAACCTTCTAAGGCTCTTCTTCGGCTCGTGTCTCATGTACTTGCGCAGCATGATGCCGAAGTAGATGAGCAGCGAGATGACGCACGCTACGCCGCAGATGAGGAACAGGCCCCAGAAGCTCTCGAGCCGGAGCTGGTTCGAGTTGATCATCTCGCTTTCGTCGGCTGCGCACTCGCCTGTCTTGAGCCACTTGTCGTGGATCCGCTGCAGCTCCCCGTTCTCTGACAGTGACAGGATCGCGGTCGACAGGTCCACTTGCAGAGGGGAGTCCCTTGGAAATGCCTGGCAGAATGAACTTTTGTAAGGTGCTAAGTATTGATTCGTGAAATTAAAGCAGGTGTAGATTTTAGATTTCACCAGTAAAAGAAGTGCAAGAAAGGTTGCATAATAGTGATCTAAACGCTCTTATACTCCCTCTGTCCCAAAATATAAGTGTCTCAGGATTTTGGGACACTTATTTTGGGACGGAGGGAGTATTTGTTTACAGAGGGAGTACTAGACAGCATACACAACTATTGGAAGTTAAAACTGTTGTTTCAGCATTTCAACACCAAAATATTGTATCCTTGTATTTCAAAGCTATGTTAAATAACTTAGTTTAAATGTACTTACAAAGCCCCATCCTCTGCTGGTGAAATCTGAGCCGGCTACCGCAATCTTGCAGTAAGTTGACAAAAACAATTCAACATAGGGGCGCTCGTCAACGATGGCCATAACACCTCCTTTCTTAGGGCCAAGCTCGAGGGCTTTAGCATATTCTTTTGGGGAACCGAGAGCTCGTAGCCTTGACCGTGAGATGTTCAGTTCATTAACCATGTAGTCTTGTGCAAAAGAACCAACTTGGAAACCAACAGGAGCATCACTATTTTTCAGGTCATCAATTCCTTTTATAGAAGTATCAAGTTGTTGCACGGTCAGGATGGAAGTAAGACTCGCGGTATAGCTGGATTGAATGATCAAAACAACAAACAGCCATATGATTAACACGCCGCGCCCTAAGGTGCTCATAGTATTTTCTCCTGGGAACAGATACAGATGAAAATCACGAGTCATGTGTCAGAACAAAATTACTTTATATATATAGCCAAAAAAACACGAGAGATAGGTTCATTTACTCACTGTGTGCAAAGAACAAAGTCGAAAAGCTGAACCTGCAGATAACAGAAGATTGAGATTATAATCACAGTTTTGAGAGCAAGGAATGACTGTCATAAGAGCATTTTGCAAGAGTATGTGAAAAAAGAAGACAATAAAACCAATGCATCATATATATATCTCACCACAAGATAATAGTTATTGATAATCACTAGATGCTTTATTTGGGTGCATTAACTGGCTATTGTTCTAGCGAGGATACAAAAGATGCAGCTAAGCTCCTTACCAGAAAATAGTTATCATTTGTTGTCGTGGCGAGCCGCGGAACTCATCATTGATTCGATGTTCAAGAACCCAAACAACCACACCCACAACAAGAAAGAACAACCCTGTAACACACCACATCTCCAAAGTAAATGGCTGCAAGAATGCC
Source organism: Aegilops tauschii subsp. strangulata (assembly GCF_002575655.3). NCBI lineage: Eukaryota > Viridiplantae > Streptophyta > Magnoliopsida > Poales > Poaceae > Aegilops > Aegilops tauschii. Next base: position 29,155,613 of record NC_053040.3, on the reverse strand, counting down.
CAGGACGTTGTTATATGCCTTTTAACCGGAGCCAAGATAACCAATCCTGTTTCAATGAAAGGCTGGGTGAAATCAGCATTTACTGTGCGCTTCATTGTAACTGCGATATCCCCTACAGCTCCATCAAGCTCCTGCAGAATAAGATAACCCTGGTCAGTACGGTATGATGGAATGTGTAGAAAAAGGAAAAAACAATTCATACTTACATTTGATTCAACCATCTCTATGAGTTTGTCATAATGAGGATTTTCAGTACCACTCCCAAAAGGTACGAACTTGTAGGTAACAGGATAAGGAAGCAAAGCCAATGCCTGAGTAAAGACATCGATGCAATAACCCTTCATTGACCCGGTAACATTGTCTTTCGTGACAAACTCCCTGAAGCTGAATCTGTTGGGAATACCAATTTTTAACTCCTTGGCATTAGAAGGAAAAACCCATCCTCGAGGCCTCTGTGCAGTCTCCCCAGGCCAAATAACATCATAGAGTTGCTGATTGGCTAGAGAAGTATTTGGGGGCTTTGAATATAGAGCCTCTGGAGGGACAGTTGACAACAAGCCAGAATAGTTTGACCAAAAACCAATGGTCCGCATGCCATTTCCGATGACATTTATGATCTCATATGCAGGATGAATGAGGTCACCTGAAGCATCGAATTGCACGTGCCCAGACGGCCCAGTGAAGTTTACCTTTCTAATCTTCTCCAATAATTTCCTTCCCTTGTCAAAAATACTCATTGCTTCAAGGTGAAGAGTTCCCCCAGTTGCATCACGCAACCGCGAGTCATTTGAGAAGGAAATGCTACCACCATCATCGAAGAAGGCATCCAGAGCCCGAGCTACTGTCCATACACTATCATAAACATAAAAGCCATAAGTATTTACACGAAGATCACTATGGTTGTACTTCTGACTTTGTCTGCTCCACTTGGAGATCAAATTACTCTTCATCTTTGAGTTGGGGATATGTGGCCGTAAAGTAAGAACACCTTGCATACCAGATATAGTCTCAGCAGGAGCTGATGAATTAGCATCAAGATATGCAGAAAGCCAGTCGGTTGCAATCCATACATAGCCATTGCCCATCATGTTTAGCCGGTTTGCCATAGAGAAAAGCTTGAGTCCAGGTTCACCACCAGTATGGAGGATGATAACACGAGACTCCATATAACTGACACTAACCAACAAATTAATGAGCTCACTCTTTTTAGCATTTGCAGGAAATCCAATCTTGTAGGAGATTTTGCAGCGCTTCGCAGTGAGTGCGTCATCCAAAGCAGCAATGCCATTTCGACCATAATCATCATCAACATATATGGCAGTCACTATCTTCCAGTGGTTGTAGTCCACAACTGCTGCCACAGCCGCCATTTGATAGAGATCACTGGGAGCAGTCCTGACAAAGAATGGGAACTGTATCGATGAAAGAGTAGCATCAGACGCAAAGGACATCAAGGGGACTCGGAGCTCATTTGCTACATATGAAATGATATGAGCAATTGCGGAGCACTGGGGGCCAACGATTGCAATAACATCAGTCTCCATGAACTGCAAAGCTGATACAAGGAATACGATATCATTGTCACAACTCCAGAACAGAAGCAACTATTTTAACAATACAAAATGATGACGTTAAAGCTAGTCTACCTTGAACCATGCCAAGGAAACCATCAAAGCAATTTGTATCCTTGGTTTCAACCTTTAACGTTGTTCCATTTAGAACTGTTGGATCAGAGTTGATATCCTCCAAGGCTGCATTGATGGCAATCGCCGCAACACCTCCAGTGGTGGAGTTCAATTGAAGAATAGACCCAATATTCACAACTGGAGGCCTTGCAGCTAAGCTCTTGGAGATGCCATTAGTGTACAGGAGCAGAGAGAGAACCAACACCATGGGAAAAGCTATCCCCATTGTCCCTCAAATGGTGCAAAGGCTACTGGATGCTTATTCGCATCTTAGAAGATTATTAATGAGTTCAGATCCCCCTGTAAGAAAAAATCACAGAGCAGATGTTATTGTGATACAAATGCATAGTTCTTGTATTCCCTAATGTAACATAGTCGGTGTAGACAGTACCAACATTTGAAGCCTCGGTTCAAACATCCAAAGGAAAAAAAAACAGTACCAAAGAAGCAAATAATAATTTGAAGGATGCACTAGCTGTAATTAAGAAACAAATGGACTGAATATTGCAAAACAAAAAGTAACTGAACTGAGCAACAACAGATGTTTCGACCAAACACGTTAAGAATGAAAACAATCCATTTGTAGTAAGCGAAACAACATTTCGGTTTGTGCCATTGATGTTATCTGCTTATACTGCTCCTAGAAAGAAGATACAGATCGTAGGTTGGGCCGGCAAGCATCCAGCATTTTTGTTCACATATACTCATCCAAGAAAACCAAAAATCATTATGGTCCTTGAATTAAAAGCCAAACGTGTGGTGTGGACCAACTGCTCTCAACAGATTTCAGTTTGAACACACTATTGCTATGCAGGGAACAAACTTTGGATTATGCAACGTATAAGGTATTTATTCTTATCCTTAACCCCTTGTCTTAATCATCAGACAGCAAGCAAACAAACAAACAAACATATTATACCAGGATACGATGCTTAAGGTTAAGGGAGCTTCCTGCAAAAAGGAAACCCTGCCTAAGATGCCAGCCGAGCAAAGTACCAAACCAGCTAACCACAGATTCCAGCATTTCATCCATTTAGCAACTGACGATAAACGGACTGAAGAACTCAAAGGAGACCAGGACGGAGGACACCGTAAGGAGGCAATCCGCCGAACACTTTGTGAGCAGGCTAAGACCCAGTGGTAACACCGTCACAACAACCAGGGCCGCCATTACCGGGAGATGAATCCACAGGCCACAGCCAGTAGGGGGTCAATCCAAATGTTGAAAGAAAAACAGTAACAAAGAAGCAGGTGTCAATCTGAAGGAAGCAATTAAAAAACCAACGGACTGAATATCGCAAAGAAAAAGCAACTTAAAAGAACAACAACGGATGATTCAGCCAAACTCACTCGTTAACAAGAATGAAAAAACACCCATTTCTAGTTTTTTTTTGAGAAAAACACCCATTTCTAGTAAGAAATGAAACATTTGGGTTTGTGCCATTTATGTCATCCACTCATACTGCTCCTAGGAAGAAGATACAGGTCCTAGGTTGGGCCGGCATTTTTGCTCACATGTACTCATCCAAGAAAACATGTGGCGTGGACATACTACTCTCTCAAGCCCCAGCAGATTCCAGCTTCCCCACACTATTGCTACGCCGAGAGAGAGAGAGAACAAAAGCCGCAGGTGCCGAACTTTGGATTATGCAGCAAGGCATCTATTCTATTCCTTGCTTCACCCCCTTTTCTCTTGTCAATCAGACGGACAGCAAGCGAACAAAGAAACGCCAGGATACTAATAGTAACGCTCAAGGTTGGTTCTTACGAAAAATGGAAACATTTGCGTGCACAGATTTGGGCCGAACCAACTGAGCACGGATTTCGGCATTTCGTCAGCTGAGCAACTGACTGTGAACGGAATGAAACCCCAGGGCCAGCCCGACCGACACCGTACGGCACGGTACGGCGGCAATCGGCCGAACACCTCGCGGACGCGCGGGAGCAGGCCCGGCGGCGGCGGCGCCCGGGCCCGCCATTGCCGGGGGATCAGTCCACAGCCAGTAGGGGAGGGGAACTGGGGAAGACCACAGCTTGACCTCGGATTCCTCGGCCAGAGGACCCAAGAAACGGGGGAATGGGGGGCATTGGTACCGGAGAAGGGGGTTGCAGAGCAAGAACAGAGAGAAACGCAAAGGAGATTTGGACTTACGGGGCTGGATGCGGCGCCCTCGGAGGAGGAAATCTCCACCTCCCCCGCGGATGCTGCTGCTGCGGCGGCGCTCGATGGAAGACGGCTTGGGGAAGGGCGGGATAGGAGCAGGGGGGAGCAGGCGGAGGAGGAGGACCCCACGACGGCGACCGGGAGCTGCTTCCGTCGAGCTCGTCATCATATTATTTTTAGGTGAAGGTATTATAGCGGGGAGGGGACAGGGGAGAAAGAGGGAGATGGAGATGGTACCCGACGCCCTGACCGGCGGGACCCACCCCCGAGGGGAATGCGAGCACATGGCCTGCCATGTCGGCCATGGACCTATTATTACTGAGATTTAGATAGATGGCAAAGCATTTTGTGATCTAGTATATGTTTGATTTCTCTATGTACACTTAAATAAATAAATAAAGAAAAATAGTTTCAACAACGGCTTGGTTTGACGATGCTACCGCGGTTGTCTGCCCTAACTCTCGGGGTGATCCCCTCGCTGATATGCTTGGCGCGATTGCCAGTCTCTGTCGTAGGTGGTACTTTACTATTGCGGCGATGGACGTGTCCCTCCGATGTCTTTGCGGGTATTTCAGTGGCTGGATTTCTTCATGCTGTCCATTTACGTTGACGGCATGATGTACGATGGTGCAACGACGACAGGTTCACTCGCATTTTCATTTCAGAAACAACATCTAATGTCTCTAGTTTCAATTGCCCCCGTATCTGGTTGTATCTGATGTTTTATTGATATTGTATAAACCAGCTTTTGTTTTGGAAAGAACATTAGTATGTCTCGAGCTCTCAAATATGCATGGGTGTCCGCTAAATTCCCTTTAGTGTTTCAAAGAAGGGTTGCTTTGATGGTTTCGTCAGGAGATTGATTAAACATGAGGACCATTTTCGTTTGTCTTGTGAGAATTCAACATTCGCTCGTAACTTACAAAGCAAATACGCCCTTGTCCTTAAATACTACTCCCTCTAGCACTAACTTGGTATCTAGCACTAACTTATCCTTCAAATGAATATATCTAGCACTAACTTGGTGCTAGATACATCCATTTGAGAGACAAGTTTTTTCAGACGAAGGGAGTACAAGCCATGTTTATTTTGTCTTAAGTCAAACATAGTTAAGCTTAGTCAAAAATTGGTCTTAAGTCAAACTTAGTTAAGCTTAGTCAAGCTTGGCCCCCATTTTCAATATGTAAATAAAGTCTGTGAAACAACAAAAGTACAACACCCAGCTACTACTACCCTTAAAATGAACGCACCACCGCACAATTATGAAATCATGAAAAAGATACATAAAGAATTCACGCAATCAACATCAACGAGTGCATCATGAAATGCGCTTCTTTTCCCGGTGTATTTTATGCGCTGCTCTAGATGTGACAAAGAAAATCATATGAACCTTGTCAAGCTTGAACGAGTTTTGACAAAACTGAGAGGGGAAGCGTGATGCACGTGGAAGACCGGATCGAGCTGAGGTCACCATTGCATGGGGCCACGTGGCGGGATGTCGCCGGTGAAGACGCATGCATCCGGCCGGCCGGCCGGTCCAGCCGACGCGGTTTCTCCTTGTCCCGATCGTCCGTTGCGTACGGTACGTGACATTGTACGGTGGTCCAAGATTTTTTTGTACTTGGCTTCTGCGTGCGGATGCAACCTTGCTAAAAAGAAGAACCATGGCTAGAGTGCGTGGCCGGGCAAAGGAAGGCATCTTTGCAAGCTGCGCACATTTTTTTTTAATAAAAACATATCTGAAGAATAGACAAAAAAAAGCATGTGTGCGATTATTTCCTGGTCACGTCACGATGATTGGATCCTCGTGTGCTCGATTAGATTAGATTAGATTAGATTATGGTGAAATGTGGATTAGCATCCATGTAAGTTGGTTGTCGCTCTCTTGCCTCATCAGTCGTTGCTTAATTGATTCCTTTGACAAGATTGAAGGCTTGGTTTGGAACTTGGACTATGTTGCGTACGCAATCATTGTTTAGGTCATGACCGAGACAAGGGTATGCAATTTGTGTTCTTACTGAGATTTCCGTTAACATGATTTGCGATTTCCTCGCTATAAAAGAACATTTGCCATTGACACGATTTGTAAAGTACAATTTTTTGGGGGGAAAACAGACAGCGTTCTTGCTTACTCTTTGCTTTCCATAAATGATGCTTGTGAAAATTATTGAAAATGTAATGACATGAAATTATTTTTGATGGAATATCTGTAGGCATCCTAGCTAGAGTGTGTGACAAGGCAAAGGATGGTATTGAATAGATTTTCCGAGAATGATAGAAACCCGAACAGTGAAAACAAACATAGTGTGTTCTTTCCTGGTCATGTCACAACAATTGGATTCTTGTATGCTTGACTAATTAGATTATCGTAAGATATGATGGATCATTGGCATGATGCAAGTTGTTGGTGGATGCCTCTTGTCTGATCTGATTAGCTGCTAGTATGTATTGTTGCTTTGAGAATATGAAAAGTTTGGGTTGAAAAACCTGGAACTAAATGATGCACAAATGGAAGAGCATAGTCACGTGTCATGAGAAAATTACTAGTAGTAGTACTATTTTGGAACGAGAGGGACTTCGACCTGATCAGCCCGGAGGTCGACTACATGATGTGGACACGCGCGTGCAGACGGAGATGCAGCAGCCCTAGCCTTGAAATCATTTTCAGCAGTAACCAATCTTAGCTGCCGACTGGTCATTCAAGTCAACCTCAGTTTCTGTACAATATCAAACGTGTACCACAAGGTCGGCAGGAAGACGAAACGTCACCCTCTCACATATCTATCTGTTGGTCATGTACCTGCTATGCTTAGGAGCGACCTGGGCCTGTCTTTAATTAGCTAGGTGGAATAATTTGTGATCTGAAACGTTTTATAAAAGTTTACAGAGAGAGTGCATCATTCTCCTATGACATAATTTAGGATTGAAATTGGTAAGTAATTGATCTGGTGCCCTGAGGTTTACGTGCGTCGTCGCCGATCTAGATACAACTCTCTTCCTTTACGTACCCTGTAGAAATATATAGAGCCTACAATATTTGTTGTATTGATCTGACCCTTGTGTAGGGTATACATAGAAGTACAAGAGGGGTAGAGACTTGGAGTACAAGACAAGTTACATGTGGTTTAAACTAATTCTATCTCTACCTTCTTATCTCTAACTTAAACCCAATTATATTTCTAACATTCCCCCTCAGTCGTAGCGGGGAGTGAAGTGGACGAGTACGACTGAATTTGAAGTCTTGAGCTTTCGTCGTCTTCTCCGCTACACCATCATCAACTTCGTCTCTGATGGGTTGGCACCTAGGGGGTGACTGTGTCCCCTTCTGGTGCCTTCCCTATCTTCTCCTCTATTCCCTCCCGCAGTCACAGCGGGAGTGGCGTGGATGCTAGTGACGACGCGGACGCTGTTGACTGGAGTTCCTGCCGATGAGTTGCTGTAGACGTAGCCATTAATGTCGATGTCGAGGTAGCCGTGGTCGAGGTAGTCGTGGTCGATGGTGTAGTCGTCGTGGATGATGAAGCCACAGAAAGCCGGAGGCGCAAAAAAAAATGCGCTATGACAGAGCTGCTGACGTGGACGATGCACCTTGCGGATGTCAGAGGGTGTCGTCGGCGATGAGTCCACCGGTTTTGCCATGACCGGAGGAAGCCCATCAAGCACACATCGGTTTTGCCAGAACCGTGTGACCGTGTAGGGGTCGTCATTGTAGTGACGCTGTGTCGATGCAGTCGTGTTGTCGTGCATGACGCGGTCGATGCCGGCGTCGTGACGAGGTCATTGCCGTCGTGGTGGTCGCGTCTTGCAGAAAAATCTGTCAGAGGACGCTAGCTGTCCATCTTGTGGACGAGGCGGCGGCGGTGTGTCGACGATGATGTTGGTGAAGACCATGTTGATGAAGACCTTGGCGATGTAGTGTCAGCGATGACGTTGCAGCGGCGTGCCGACGATGATGCGGTCGCTTGGAGGCGTCCCCCGTGCCGACGAAGTGTCGATGCCGTGTCGTGCCGAAAAACTATGTTGGCTCGTAGCTTGGTGTAGTCGTACAGCTCGAAGCAGGGATTCGGCTCGATGAAGAATATCTGGTGCAGATCATGATGATGTAGTCGTGCTTGGTGTAGGTATAAATCGGCGGCGTAGGTTGATGCAGGAGGTGATGTAGCTCGGCTCGGGATGCAGGCATGCAGCGCTCGGTGTAGACGATGGTGTCGCGGCGTCGTAGTAGGATGCGCGGAAAACTGCCCTTCCGTGATCTGAGACGTACATGATCTGCGAGGCGGTCGGTGCAGCTTGAATTGGAGTCGAGGCCGTAGGGTAGCTGCAGTGGAGTCCGTAGTGGCGGTTGCCCGCATCGAGCATGAGTCCGCGGCTTCGCGGGCGATGGAGTCCATCTGGTGGTTCCCCGCGTGCGTACAGCAGAAACCTCCGTACGGACTGGCATCAATTTGCATGCGCGTGCATCACATCTAGCCCATCTAGGCCACATGTATGCATGCATATGATGAAATCCTCTGGGCGTCCTTGTACCGCGTGGCTTCCGTCAGTGATGCAGCCTGCGCGTGGGTTGTGGAGGTCGATGTAGGCGTGGGAGAGCAACGATGAAGCGCGGTCGATGAAGCCGTTCGGTAGAGGCTGATGTCCGGCGGCGCGTATCGAGTAGAGTAGATTGGATCGCACTCGTATCGCCCGCTGGGTGTCGACGTGCTCGTACGCGCGGCCGCATGCTAACAGGGGTCTTGTGTAGATTGCGTCCCGAAGATGTCGAGCTGATGCGCTCATCCCGCTCAAGTCTTGCGGGGCTCGAAGTGAAGGAGGTCGTCGCTCGTGGCTGGTACTCCTGGCGTGCACGCGCGTGGCGTCCGCTGGTGGAGTTCTGATCTTGAAGCCGGCCGCACGCAGTAGTGCCTGGTCGAGCCCACCGTGGCCGCCGTGATTTATTTGGTGGCTAAAAAAAAATCTACTTGATGAAATTTCGACTTGATCTATGAGATCGATCTAATGGACTCGAAAATTGGATCTAAACTACGGGACCAATCTGATCTTTGATCGATTGGGTGCCGCGTCCCCGGGGAGAGGAGATTAATCTCCCCGGGGGCGGCGAGCTGCGGAAGTGGTGGAAGGTCCTAAGATCGCCGTCGTTGGACAAACTGCTCTAATACCATATTGAATTCATGCTCCAGCCAACTCATCCAAAAGTCCGAACTGATGGAGAGAGGTGGACAATATATTTCAACACTCACCCTCACATCTACGCTATTTTATTCCTTAGACGTGGGATCGATGTAGGCCGCAGAATCATTTATTTAATACTGCGTTGGCAGGGTCTTGAACACAAGACCTCTCAACTTCGTCTCTGATGGGTTGGCACCTAGGGGGTGACTGCGTCCCCTCCTGGTGCCTTTTCTATCTTCTCCTCTATTTACCCTACTGACTGATCATATATTCCTGAAATTCATATTTCCGAAGGAAATCATACGTATGATGGAGGGAATAGTGGGTGATCAAACTCGATCCTTGTGATGCACCGAGCAAGATTGCAATTAGGGCGAAGTTTATATTATATGCTGATTGCACCCAGGAATTTGGTTGCTTTTACGTGCATGCATGCAGCGTCCTCTGATGCTTCGTCGGCCTTGCAAGCTACGCATTGCATCTAGCCCTGCAGCAGCTACCATACCAGGTGATATATAAACAAGCCAGTACGTAGCTGCTAGAGTCATGTGATCGGTTCCGTACGTACGTCGTGATAATCCAGCTTTGCTTCACATGTAAACTCTAGCACAGAAAAAGGGCGCATTTCTCAAAAGTGAAAAAAGGGATGGAACGAACGCACGCAGTACCCAGTGAGGCTGACATCTCCGCCACATGCGATAGGGCATCTGATGCCGCCTGGGAAAGCTCTCTGGGCTTGGCTTTACATTCGTATAATTCCTTGCGAAACGTACGTTTTGTTTTTTGAAAATGCGTGCATGGATCTTTTTTCTCTCATCTGTGTGGCTTTCGGCTGCCAAAATGGTGCGATCGTGCGTTCCACCGAACAGATAATATGCTCGAATGTTGATGTCTCGCACATCAGCAAGAAAAGCACCGTGGAAAAGTGATGGCATGTTTGGCTCGATCGCCCTGGGCTAGCTACATTGTCATCTCACACCATTCACACCCACTGGTCAATTGTCCGAATGATTCTCTGGTTACTAGAATTGGTTACTCCACTAGAAACCTTTTTTAGGCAAGATTGTTCTACCGTTTTTTCCCACTGTATTTAATATTAAAAAAATCTCAGCCAGTAAACTAACAAACTCCCGTTTTTTTCAAAGCCAAACATGGTCAACTAATAAGAGAAGAGATCTGGAATTGTGACAAACTCATGATAGATGATTTTGTTTCAGGTGCTTCAGATTTACGCAAAGGTTCAATGGCGACGACTGCGGCTCCATGGTGCTGGTCCTTAGGGGCATGTGCACAAAACTTTCCGGGCTGTCATCAACAAGGTTAAGCTGGCTCGGGTAAGGGAGCGGCAACTGCGGCATGTAGGCGGCTTGTTCTGGTGGAAGTAATGGTCGTTCAGTGGTCTCAGAATCTCAATGTAATTTTTATTATGTTTGAGACGCTTCGTACTTTTGATGAACTTTTATAATAGATCTGATCATTTTCGTAGAAAAAATCCAGCTTTGAAGACAGCCGTCATTCTTTCTTTTCACTCTATGCTTCAGTAGGATCAAATCTTGCTTCAAAAGATGCTTCAAGAGATAAGAGCGGGGGCTCCCCTTTTCAAGATCTTGCCATTTCTTTGAGACCATATGTTCCAACATCCAGAATAATGACATCAAAAGCAATTCCTTCAGGCGGGAGTTGGAAGACTTGCAACACTCAATCATATATAGAAAACTAGTAGAACGCCCGTGCGTTGCGACGAGCTTTTGGTAAATTTTAAGATGCTACCCACGGAGGTAAAATAACCAAGAATAATGCCGTCTCAACTAACTCACATCTTTTTCTTGACAATCAGCTAACACACATCAATACTATCGAAGCCTTCCCCACCTTCGGCCCTCAGTTGGTCATTCACAAGAGGGCGTGCCCCAGACTTGGTCATCTATGGCGTTGCCGCAGCCGAACATTGAGTTGGCTCTTGTTGGGCAGAATGGAGTTCCAATTATTTTTAGCCATGTCACAATTCCAGAAAAGAGTCTTTCTAACATTTTCATTGCGTACAACACAATTGTAACAACCAAGATACATGTATTTTCTTTTAGTCAGATTTCATGTATTAACTCTGTCATGTAACAAGAGCCAAAAGAAAATCTTATGTCTCAGTCTGGCAACACATTTCTATAGCCACTGCAAAATTGTGTGAGCTTTCTCAGGCCCCATTCAACTTTATACATATTGCTGGAGGAATAATGAGGGCCTTTCCATCTGTATATCCATGTATCCTTCTAATCAGAGATTAATTTGATGAACTAAGTCAATGATCACAGTGAATTGAGCATGAGCTTGCAGGGTCGTAGGCCTATGAAAATGGAGAGCCAGATCGTCACTATGAGTAAAATCAGCCAAAGAGAGCTTTTCCTTGAGTGGCAAAGAGAACAGTTCAGGGGACTTTAGAGACAGAGGCAACTCATGCCAAAAAAAATGGAGTCTCCAGACCCAACTTCTACCTGGCCAATATCAAGAGATGCATCTTGAAATATGTTTTGTCTACGGTGTATTTGTATGGTATTGTAGATATGAATTCTTTCCCTATAAGCTTCATTAAACTTGACATAGATTTGAACTGATACAAAACTAACATGATGTATGTTTTTGGAATGAGGGGCCAAGTGAGATGTGCGTTAGAGCATCTACAGTCGGACACCTCATATTATCCCTATACGTCCGGACGCATAGCCCGGCCACTTTCCAGACAGGGGAAAGAAGGAAAAAGATGACCCAACCGGACCCCCACTTCGTCCCGTACGTCTGGGCCGTTTGCAACCCTCATTCATGACCATATATGGGTAGGATATGAGGGCGCGTCGGTCTAGTCCGCCATGTAGGATGCGGCCCAACCGGACCACATTTTCTCTTTCTTTATTCTTCATTTTTCTTTTCTCTTCATCTCCATAAATCACATGCAAGTGACTGGGCATATAAGAAAGAAAATGGCTAGCATGGTTGCATGCACAAGTAACGTTTGAGGGCTCAAACTTTCAAAGTCCAGCTGTAAATGCTCTTACAACTATGTATTGAGCTACCACGGTAGGGTTGTTGGGTTTGTTCAAATGAAGTGTCCATCCGATACTCAAAAATGGTCTTGGCAAAGTCTAAGATATTATCCATGATCTTGTCTTGTAGTACCACTACTAAGTTGTTTCCTTTTGGATTTAGAGAGCGATTTAGAGGGGTAGCGTGATGCACGTGGTATCCTAGATCAGCGGAGGTCATCATTGCACGCGACCACGTGGCGGGAAGTCACCGGTGAAGACGTACCCATCCGGCCGGTCCCGCCGACGCGTTTTTCTACTTGTCCCGATCGTCCGTCGCCTACGGTACGTGCGGCCTTGGCTATTCTATTCTCACGGTAGGGTGGTCCAAGATTTTTGTACTTAGCAGGTTGACGACATTGCTGCTCATGCATGCAACCTTGCTCCACGAACCCTAGCTACCTAGAGTGCGTGGACGGCCAAAGGAAGGTATTGATCTGATCCTTCAAGCTAGCTGTGCGTTTTTAAAATAACCAGATAAGGAGAAAAAACCAAGCTAAAATGAGGAAAGTGCGCTCTCCACCACTGATCATTTCCTGTTCACCCACGTCACAACAATGATTGGATTCTCGATGTTATGCTTAACTAATTACAAGGTTGTGGTAAGATGTGGATTACTTTATGGGCATGCCATACACGCAAGTTGGTACTCCCTTTCTTTCGGTTTATAGGGCTCGAAAATTGCTTCAACCAAGGTCGATGATGAATGATAGAATTAATTTTTTTACTCCCTCCGTCCCATAATATATGACGTTTTTTTGACACTGGTGTAGTGTCAAAAAACGTCTTACATTATGGGACGGAGGGAGTAGTTTGTAAAAGTACTTAATTAGTACGTTCGTTTTACTCAAAAAGTTACATATACCAATGCATTAATTACAACACATGCATACATGACCACTAAGAGCAAGTATAATAAGGTGACGTGGGCGGGCTGTAAGACTTAATTAAAATAATATATTATTGCTGAGTTGGCAGAGAGAGAAGAGGAGAGAGAAGAGAAGCGGGCTACTAAGAGCATGGTTAATAATACATCCAACGGTCGGCTATAAGAAGTTGCCATGTCATTTACAACCAACCTCTTAGCCGGCATGTACAATAGTAAGTTTTAAATATATACTAGTTTATCAATAGTTGGCCCACTTTACATCCTCACAAAGTGTCTTGGGTCTCGTGTTGTAGCGGGCTACTAACCAAGAGCCCGCTTCTCTTCTCTTTCCTCTTCTCTTTCCTCCAGCTACTCTTGATTCATTACTCATCCCGGTACACCGCCGGAGGCATTCATATAGAGTCATATTTTGTTCTAAGTATCGAGTTGTAAGTAAATAAAAGTGTGATGATCTTTATTTTTAGAGCATTGTCCCAAGTGAGGAAAGGATGATGGAGACTATGATTTCCCCACAAGTCGGGATGAGACTCCGGACAAAAAAAGAGGCCAAAAAAATGAGAGAAGGCCCAAATAAATTAAAAAAAGAGAAAAGAGAGAAGGGACAATGTTACTATCCTTTTTGCCACACTTGTGCTTCAAACTAGCAACATGATCTTCATGATAGAGAGTCTCCTATGATATCACTTTTATATACTAGTGGAAAATTTTCATTATAGAACTTGGCTTGTATATTCCAATGATGGGCTTTCTCAAATTGCCCTAGGTCTTCGTGAGCAAGCGAGTTGGATGCACACCCACTTAGTTCTTTTTTGAGCTTTCATAAACTTATAGCTCTAGTGCATCCGTTGCATGGCAATCCCTACTCACATTGATATCTATTAATGGGCATCTCCATAATCCGTTGATACGCCTAGTTGACGTGAGACTATCTCCTTCTTTTTGTCTTCTCCACAACCACCTTCTATTCCACCTATAGTACTATGTCCATGGTTCACGCTCATGTATTGCGTGTAAGTTGAAAAAGTTTGAGAACGTCAAAAGTATGAAACTATTGCTTGGCTTGTCATCGGGGTTGTGCATGATTTAAATATTTTGTGTGATGAAGATGGAGCATAGCCAGCCTATATGATTTTGTAGGGATAAGCTTTCTTTGGCCATGTTATTTTGAGAAGACATAATTATTTTTTTAGTATGCTTGAAGTATTATTGTTTTTATGTCAATATTAAACTTTTGTTTTGAATCTTACGGATCTGAACATTCATGCCACAATAAAGATAATTACATGGATAAATATGTTAGGTAGCATTCCACATCAAAAATTCTTTTTTATCATTTACCTACTCGAGGACGAGGAGGAATTAAGCTTGGGGATGCTTGATATGTCTCCAGCGTATCTATAATTTTTGATTGTTCCATGCTATTATATTATCTGTTTTGGATGTTTTATATGCATTAATATGCTATTTTATATGTCTTTTGGGACTAACCTATTAACCTAGAGCCCAGTGCCAGTTTTTGTTTTTTCCCTCGTTTTAGAGTTTCGCAGAAAAGGAATACCAAACGGAATAAAACTTTCGCGATGATTTTTCTTGGACCAGAAGACACCCATGAGACTTGGAGTGCAAGTAAGAAGAGCCATGAGGCGGCCACAAGGGTGGAGGGCGCGCCCAGGGGGGTAGGGCGCCCCCAACCTTGTGGGCCCCTCGTAGACCTCCTGACCTAGATCTTCCTCCTATATATACTCTTATACCCCAAAAATATCTAGGGGAGGCACGAAAAGACTTTTCCACCGCCGCAACCTTCTGTTCCCGTGAGATCCCATCTTGGAGCCTTTTCCGGCATCCTGTTGGAGGGGGATTCGATCACGGAGGGCTTCTACATCAACACCATTGCCTCTTTGATGAAGTGTGAGTAGTTTCCCTCAGACCTACGGGTCCATAGCTAGTAGCTAGATGGTTTCTTCTCTCTCTTTGATTCTCAATACAAAGTTCTCCTAGCTGTTCTTGGAGATCTACTCGATGTAATACTCTTTTGCGGTGTGTTTGCCGAGATCCGATGAATTGTGGATTTATGATCAACTTATCTATGAATATTATTTGAATCTCCTCTGAATTCCTTTATGCATGATTTGATATCTTTACAAGTCTCTTCGAACTATCAATTTGGTTTGGCCAGCTAGATTGGTTTTTCTTGCAATGGGAGAAGTGCTTAGCTTTGGGTTCAATCTTGCGGTGCTCGATCCTAGTGATAGAAGGGGAACCGACACGTATTGTATTGTTGCCATCGAGGATAAAAAGATGGGGTTTTCATCATATTGTTTGTGTTAATTCCTCTACATCATGTCATCTTGCTTAAAGCATTACTCTGTTCTTTATGAACTTAATACTCTAGATGCATGCTGGATAGCGGTCAATGTGTGGAGTAATAGTAGTAGATGCAGAATCATTTCGGTCTACTTGACACGGACGTGATGCCTATATTTATGATCATTGCCTTAGATGTCGTCATAACTTTGCGCTTTTCTATCAATTGCTCGGTAGTAATTTGTTCACCCACTGTAATAATTCCTTTCTTGAGAGAAGCCTCTAGTGAAACCTATGGCCCCCGGGTCTATTTTCCATCATATAAGTTTCCAATCTACAGTTCTAGTTTCCTATTTACTTTACTTTGCAATCTTTTACTTTCCGTTCCATAAACCAAAAATACCAAAAATATTACTTTACCGTTTATCCATCTCTATCAGATCTCACTTTGCGAATAACCGTGAAGGGATTGACAACCGCTTTGTCGTGTTGGTTGCAAGTTGGTGTTTGTTTGTGCAGGTATTCGGTGGCTTGTTGCGTTGTCTCCTACTGGATTGATACCTTGGTTCTCAAAACCGAGGGAAATACTTACGCTACTTTGCTGCATCACCCTTTCCTCTTCAAGGGAAAAACCAACGCAAGCTCAAGAGGTAGCAGGCAGCAGGAGTGGTTCCATATCATCGAACCCCGCAACGCCAACTGGGCTGCCATGCCTGACTTCAGATCTGGAGCCCCACTAGGCTCACCTCCTGGACCGCTAAGGGCCTTGACTCGGGGTTCACGGCCGAGGTGCTGATGCTGCAAACGCGCATCACCAATATGATAGGTAAAAACACCGGTCTCACTAACGTGATTCAGGTGATGCTCTTCCGCCGGACTCTCCCTTGCCAACTCCGGGCCTCTTACATGTGGGAGCTTAATCCGGAGGAGCCACGGACCTTGAAGCACTTCTTCGGCACGACGCACGAAGATATTTGGAAGCCGCTCTTCAAGGCCCAAAAAACGTGGTCGAAGAAGACTGAAGACATCTGTCTCAACATCGAGAATCCGGCCTCGCCGGTAAGTGTGATTTTCCTGAATACCTATTCGGCGAATAAGTTTAGATATAATATATTGCTTGTCCTTCGTACAGGGCTGGACGACAAAGGCGGAGCGGATCAAGTGTCTGGCACCGCTACCCGAAGACCCGACCACACCCCAGCTGACAGAGATGCTGGTCCTGGCGCCCTATCAGGCGCCGGAGAAGAAGGTCAAGAAGAAGAAGGGCAAGGAGGCCAGAGGTGGCCTCCGCCAAAAGGGTCCTTCGGACGCAGTGTCCGGAGAGACCGAAGCCCTCTCTTCCCATGAGGGAGATGAGGAAGAAGAGGAGGAGGAAGCGAAAAGCGACTCCCCTCTTAAGGGGAGAAAGAAGAAGAGGGTGGCCTCCACAGACCCGGAGGGGGAGGAGTCCAAGAGGGAGAAGATGGCCCTCTTGGATGGTTCGGACTCGGAGTCCGAACTAGTCCCCAAGAGACCTCCCAGGGTGAAACCCCTGGCCGAATCTTAAGTATCAAAAGATCTACTATTTGTCTTCGGTCTTTTATGTTTTCATTATATAACTTATTACACCATGTGCCTTTCAGCCCTCCTCGCGATCTCCTGAACACTTCGCTATCGAAGGGGAGTTCTCTGCCACCCGAGATGGCAGAGAGCGAGATGCCACCGCAAGCCCCCTCGCCTGTCACCATGGAGGACACTAAGGTCTCGTCCCTAAGGACCTCTCCTAACCGAGGGGGGGGGGGTCGAGCGAAGCTGGCGAGAAGACGCCCGAGGGTAATACCTCGGTTGCCGAAGACCTAGGGGAAGCGGCCCCTATGGCAGGCGACGGTGGGGGCCCCCAACAATCCGGGCCTCTGCCGGACACCGTTCCAGAGACCAATGTGGCCCCGGGATCGGGTGAGCAGCCCCCTTCAAAGGAGGGGGAGCATCAGCTCCAACGGCGACCTCCACTAATCCTGAGGCGCCGAACACTCTAGTGGAAGCACTGCAACATGCTTCCATTGTGGAGGAGCACCGCACCCTGATGGGTGTTGTGGTAGAGAAGGTTCAGTCTGCCAAGAGCGGACTGAACAAAGCCTTTACCAGCCTACTGACAGGCTTCAAGGTATGAGACGTAATGCTCTAAACGCTTTTTCATATAAAGGATAGATAGTAGCCCCTGAGACTCTGTCCTGTTTTGAGAAAAGCCGGACAGAGGATCCACATAGTATTCGGGAGAGCGAACATACTGATGTATTGTTGTAACAGTCTTCCCTGTTGGCGGCAACCGCCCCGGCCGCCGAAGTTTCCGAACACAATCGGAAGCTTAAGGTGGCTGATGATGAAATCGATCGCATTAACAAGCGGTTCGACGAGACGCAAGGTATGCACATAATTTTAGGAGCCTAATCATATATCAGGAGTGATATGCATATTTAGAGATTAACTCATGTAATGCTTTGATTATGAGTGTAGTTGACGTGGCCGAGGTTGAGACCCTCCAGAACGCCCTCGCCCAAGCCAATAAAGAGGGGGAGGCAAATAAGGCAGCCGCTGACAAAGCGGCTGCAGAGCTAAAGACCGAACAGGTCGCCCGCCGCCAGCACGAAGATCGGGTGGCCGAAGTTGAGCAGGAGCTGAAGGACGCCATCGGCAAGTGCGAGATTTTGGAGGAGAAGACTTCGGCCCAGGCGACCGAACTCGCCAAAGCCCTCCAGGAAGCTAAGGAGGCGCGGGTCGAGTCCCGGAGTGCTCGTGAGGAGATCCGGCAGGCAAATCAGATAGCGACTAGTAAGGCCTTTCTTTTGCAGAGTATATATGGAGGTCAAAGATATGCTTTGCTCACTCGAGTGTGGAGTTCTCCAAACGCATTTGCGGATCTTCCGAGGAGTGCCGCCGATGCCGCACAGTAGTTCTTCCGAGCCCACGAGGGGAACTCGACCGAGAAGCTGTTCTGGTCACAGTTTTTTTGCGCTGGAGCACCCGACGCCACTGAACGACCAGCTGAAGCAGCTGATGGAGCTGCATAGGGTGTCCGGCTTGGCCATGAAAGATCTAGTAATCCAGCTTTGGCTAGCCGAGCCAATTCCCAGTAGCTACTTCAGTTTAGTGAGGCGGCTCGTCGATGCACTGCCTCGAGCTGATGCTGTGAAGCGCTCGACATGCATAGAGGGTGCTCGGATGGCCTTCGCCTGTGTCAAGATGCATTGGGCAAAGATGAAGGCCACCGACGTGGCGACCGCGGGGCCACCCGAAGGCAAGGACCACCGCAAGCCAAAGTGATACTTCGAAGACGTCCTGGCAGGGGCCCGAATAGTAGAGGGCCAATGCTCTAAGGACGTGATATTTGAGTAGAGGTGTGCGGGTTGTAAAAACTATGCTGTGAACCCATGTTTTGTAATATATTTGTGCCTTTTATTTTAAGCAATTTTTCCTCCTGTGCGGCTATTTTTAATTCTGAAAGTTGCCAGTCATTAGCTTCAGCCCCCACGTAGATGCTACGGGGGGTGTTCGGCATAGCGCGTGATCACACTTTATCCAACGTCTTGGTCCGTGACGGAGGTGTCCGCGAGGTGAACCAGGCAATCGGACTATGCGGCTTTATTACTTTCTCTTAGCCATAGGACTTTGACAGTGGGGTTGAATACTAGCCCCTTGTGTGTGTGCGGCAATCCGAATTAAGGTGCCTTTTCCGCACGGCTGGACGAAGACCAGCCCCTCGTATAACACGGAGTAAATCACGAACGATTTGTAGTAAGTCACCGAATCGCTGACCAGCTCTCGCTCTATCATGACAGTCAATTTTCGGGTTTTTCTACTAAGGTATTGAAGGAAATATGCCCTAGAGGCAATAATAAAGTTGTTATTTATATTTCCTTATATCATGATAAATGTTTATTATTCATGCTAGAATTGTATTAACCGGAAACTTAGTACATGTGTGAATATATAGAAAAACTAAGTGTCACTAGTATGCCTCTACTTGACTAGCTCGTTGAATCAAAGATGGTTAAGTTTCCTAGCCATAGGCATGAGTTGTCATTTGATTAACGGGATCACATCATTAGAGAATGATGTGATTGACTTGACCCATTCCGTTAGCTTAGCATTTGATCGTTTAGTATATTGCTATTGCTTTCTTCATGACTTATACATGTTCCTATCACTATGAGATTATGCAACTCCCGAATACCAGAGGGACACTTTGTGTGCTATCAAACGTCACAACGTAACTGGGTGATTATAAAAGTGCTCTATAGGTGTCTCCGAAGGTACTTGTTGGGTTGGCATAGATCGAGATTAGGATTTGTCACTCCAATTGTCGGAGAGGTATCTCTGGGCCCTCTCGGTAATGCACATCACTATAAGCCTTGCAATCAATGCAACTAATGAGTTAGTTGTGGGATGATGTATTACGGAATGAGTAAAGAGACTTGCCGGTAATGAGATTGAACTAGGTATTGAGATACCGACGATCGAATCTCGGGCAAGTAACATACCGATGACAAAGGGAACAACGTATGTTGTTATGCGGTTTGACCGATAAAGATCTTCGTAGAATATGTAGGAGCCAATATGAGCATCTAGGTTCCGCTATTGGTTATTGACCGGAAACGAGCCTCGGTCATGTCTACATAGTTCTCGAACCCACAGGGTCCGCACGCTTAACGTTCGGTGACGATCGGTAATATGAGTTTATGTGTTTTGATGTACCGAAGGTAGTTCGGAGTCCCGGATATGATCACGGACATAACGAGGAGTCTCGAAATGGTCGAGACATAAAGATTGATATATTGGAAGCCTATATTTGGACATCGGAATAGTTCCGGGTGAAATCGGGATTTTACCGGAGTGCCGGGAGGGGTTATCGGAACCCCCCGGGGGTTAATGGGCCTTGTTGGGCCCTAGTGGAGAGAGAGAGGGGCCGGCCAGGGCAGGCGCCGCGCCCCCTCCCCTTTAGTCCGAATATGACAAGGAAGGGGGGGGGCGCCCCCCTTGCCTTTCCCCTCTCCCACTCCTTTCTTCCCCCTCCTAGTGGGACTAGGAAAGGGGAGTCCTACTCCCACTAGGAGGAGGACTCCTCCTCCTAGCGCGCCCTGCTAGGGCCGGCCGGCCTCCCCCTTGCTCCTTTATATATGGGGGCAGGGGGGCACCCCAAGACACACAAGTTGATCAGTTGATCTTTTAGCCGTGTGCGGTGCCCCCCTCCACCATAATCCACCTCGGTCATATCGTAGCGGTGCTTAGGCGAAGCCTTGCATCGGTAGAATCATCATCACCGTCATCACGCCATCGTGCTGAAGGAACTCTCCCTCGAAGCTCTGCTGGATCGGAGTTCGTGGGACGTCACCGAGCTGAATGTGTGCTGAACTCGGAGGTGCCGTGCGTTCGGTACTTGGATCGGTCGGATCGTGAAGACGTACGACTACATCAACCACATTCTCATAACGCTTCCGCTTACGGTCTACGAGGGTACGTGGACGACACTCTCCCCTCTCGTTGCTATGCATCACCATGATCTTGCGTGTGCGTAGGAATTTTTTTGAAATTACTACGTTCCCCAACAGGTATTTGACCGGACGAACCAGAAATACAATCGCAGTAGTTCTCCCTTTACTACCTTAGCCGAACAAGCGAAACGTAAGGTGGTAAGCACAGGAGCCGGGCAACCCAACTATAGACCAAAGAGATGATTCGGAGCCGATGCATATAGTGCAATATTCGGGACGCCAAAGAGTACCCTATAGGTGTTCAGACTTGAAAAACGTGCAGAGCCGAATACAGCCCCCGGTGTTAAGGCCACACTAAAGCACGTGTGGCAATCTGAAGTAAGTAGGGAATACAGATGGCAAAATAAATTAGCACCAAACAAAAGTGGTGATTAACTGTTTCCTTTATAACCTGGTTAATACGTCGAGACGTGCTATTACAAATAATACCATGAATATCAAGGCTATTTTACATGCCGAGAGTTTACACAAGGGAAGGTTTTACTCAGGGCCTAAAAAGCAGTGGTTTTGAAGATCCCAGTGGTGCCCTGCCGCACATCTGCGCCATCTCTCCTTGGTGAGAAATCCTTTGAGAGGAAAAACCGATGGTCGTTTATAAGAAAGGGGAATCTGGGAAGGAGCCCCTGTACAACCGTAGAGTGGGTAGGTTTTTAATGAACCTGTAATGAAAAAGAAAAAAGAGAAAATAGGTTAAGGTCCAAATAGGTTCAAGCCGTACTATAGACCTTTTCCACAGTGTGCCTCCAGTGCTGCCCAAGGTATTTTATGTGCGTAATTATGCATGCGCGATACGTATGCCACAAACTTATGGGGCGATCGGCGGAGGCTGAACTGCTATTCAAGCTCCGGATCCGCCGAGCTGTCGTGCTGTAATGTGGAGCAAACTCGTTTAGCGGTGCCATGGGTCTTAATGACCGACGAGATGTTCGGCTTGATGAATCCGTTCTGTACCTTGGCTGCTAGGGCCGCGGTGTGCCCCTCTGTGCGGAGGGAGCGCTCCATGTTTCCATTGACTGTGATGACGCCGCGCGGTCTGGGAATTTTGAGTTTTAAATAAGCATAATGTGGGACTGCATTGAAGCGGGCGAAAGCGGTTCGTCCGAGCACTGCATGATAACCACTAGGGAAAGGGACGATATCGAAGATCAAGTCTTCGCTTCAGAAGTTTTTCGGAGAACCGAAGACTACTTCCAATGTTAAGGAGCCCGTACAGCGGGCCTCCACGCCGGGTATCACTCCTTTAAAGGTAGTGTTGCTGGGCTTGATTCTTGAAGGGTCAATGCCCATCTTATGGAAAGTATCTGGATAGATCATATAGAGGCTGCTGCCGCCGTCCATTAGGACTCTGGTAAGATGGTATCCGTCGATTATAGGGTCGAGTACCAGGGCCGCCGAGCCTCCGTGATGGATACTGGTTGGGTCGTCCCTGCGATCGTAAGTGATCAGACAGGATGACCAAGGGTTGAATTTTGGGGCGACAAGTTCTACGCCGTAGACGTCTCTTAGTGCGCGCTTGCGCTCCCTTTTGGGGATGTGAGTGACGTATATCATGTTCACAGTTTTTACTTCAGGGGGAACTTCTTCTGTCACCCTATGTTTGGAGGACGGGGCTCGTCATCGTCCTCGCTTTGAGGTCCTTTCCGCTTATGTTTGGTATTTAGTTTACCGACCTGTTTGAAAACCCAGCAGTTTCTGTTGGTGTGGTTGGCAGGCTTGTCGGGGGTGCCATGAATCTGGCAAGGCCTATCCAGTATTTTTTCCAAACTGTGTCGGTGTACAAAAGTAGGGGCTCTCCTTTTGACCCCTTTACTTGTGCACGGGAGTCAGAGCCACGCGCCACGGTCACACTTAGCAGGGCAGAGGAGGGAAGCCGGAGAGAACCCGAAGCACAAGACAAACGAGGCAACGCCAAGACCAGAAATGCAGGAGAGCAAGAGGGCGAGGTGGACTCCCTCGGCAAGATCCTTGCCGAGGCAGCCTCCACAGCCCCGGCAAGAGCCTTGTCGGGGCCCTTGAGCCCACGGGTTCCAACACCACCAACTATCCACGTTAGGACCAAGGCTCGGGAGGCGCCTCTGTGGTGGCATGCAGATCTTCATTAAGATCATAAACGTGTGAGATCAGATGAGGATCAGAAGACGGCGGCCCTCGGCGGGATCCTAGCCGAGGAAATCTATAAGACCCCCAGCAAGCGCCTTGCCGAGGACGACTGCAACGCCACGGCAAGACCCTTGCCGCCCCCCGGCAAGACCCTTGCCGAGGGCATCAGCGGGGCCACAGCCAGGCCCGCGCCTGCCAAGACTCTACCGCCGTCCCCAAGCAGCTGCTAGCTCAATCAGCTGGGAAGGCACCTGCGTGGCGACGGGCGGCCTCTACACCAACTCAGCAAGCACCTGCGTGGTGGCATGCAACCCTTCATGAAGGCTCCACCAGCGCGCCAGCCTAGCGGCCAGCCAACGTGGCGCCACAAGGCCTCGTCAGCTCGGGCGTGTGTCAAAGCCAGGCGAGGCGGCGACAGCTGGGACGTGCTTCCTTGCCGGCCCCGATAAAGCGAGAGGGACACATCGGAGCGCATTAAATGCGTTTGTCCGACGAACCCAGAGGATAGGCTTATCGACTGTAGACCTTTCCACCTCCCGTTTGCCACTGTGGCAGCCACTTTTTGCCTATAAAAGGAGGCCCGAGGCGACCAGGAGGAGGATTCGGATCTTTTGGGCAAGTTACACCCCGTAGCTAGCTCAAGAACACAAGAACACTCTAATACATCCACCAAAGCAGGACTAGGGTATTACGCATCTTCGCGTCCCGAACCTGGGTAAACGATCCATGTGCTTCCTGTCAGACCCGCTCTTTGCACAACCTCGCGCCCGCCAACCGTAGAAGGGATCTTAGTGACCCCATAGGTGTCGTTTCCACCGACATCTTTGGCGCGCCAGGTAGGGGGCGCAATTGTGAGAATCTGGTCTAGTAGTTAGCCTAGCAGTTCTTCACCGTCATGGCTCCCAAGAAGAAGGCGGCCACGGCGGTCGGTTCGTCGGGAGCCGGACGGCCCGTACCGGTGCGGGCGAACAACGGGCCAGTCGCGGACAGAACTCAAGGCGCGGCCCACGAGCACCAGCATCGCTCTGGCAGTCAGAGCCTGGCGAGCGGCGTCGTTCGTGCGCGAGACGACGGGCCACACGCCGCCAAATCCAGAGACGGAGCCGGGTCCCCGCAGGCGGCACGGGGCCCTCCGGGATCGGCGTCGTACCACCCACGGGCGGCGCGACGGCCTCCAAGATGCCCACACCGGCGCCCACAGCGCGCTCCTCTCAGGGTGTACGCGACGAGCAGCGTCACCACGTTGGAGACCCCGGACGCGGCCATGGGAAGAGTCCTGTGCATCATCTACGGGACGAAGGGGGCCAGCATGCCTGCTGAAGCGCTGGCGAAAATGGCACGCAGCCACTGGGCCGTGATATAGCTCCTTCTAACAAGGTTAGGAGTCGAAGCGCGCCACGGTCCACGCAGCTTTCGCCGCCACCCACGCCAGCAGAAGCTTTGGCGCGCGCGCAGCTGCTCCTCGACTTCCCTCCTGCTATAGAAAAGCTCGATGAGTGGAGGGACACCATCCAGAGCCTCGTCGGCGTCGCCAACAAAGACGAGCCACGGCCAGGGGGCCCTCAGGCTGACGCTTCGTCGAGCCACCGCACACCAGCGGTGGAGGGGCCGGAGGTGCCGCGGCCATGGTGCACTCGCCTCCTCCACGCCAGCCACCACGGGTGTCGATCCGTCATGATGACGCTTGTGATAACGTCTCCATAGCGTAGTCCGACCCACGGACCCACCGCGACCAGCGCCAAGTTCTTCGGGAGCGAGCCCATGAAGACGCTCGAACCACCATCGAGCGCCGGCGCGATACACGCCACCAGTCAGATAGGCGGGCGGGGCGCGCTATGGACCACCCAACACCGGGAGGCTCCGGCGGCCTACCTTGATGGGGATCGTAGCAGAAATTAAAATTTTCTACGCATCACCAAGATCAATCTATGGAGTTTACTAGCAACGAGAGGGGAGGAGTGCATCTACATACCCTTGTAGATCGCGAGCGGAAGCGTTCAAGAGAACGGGGTTGATGGAGTCGTACTCGTCGTGATCCAAATCACCGATGATCCAAGCGCCGAACGGACGGCACCTCCGCGTTCCCATGCCTTGATCCAACAAGGAGGAGGGAGAGCTTGAGGAAGAAGGCTCCAACAGCAGCACGACGGCGTGGTGGTGGTGGAGTGACAGTTCTCCGGCAGGGCTTCGCCAAGCTTGTGCGGAGGAAGAGAGGTGTTGGGGAGGGGAGGGGCTGCGCCTTGGGAAAGGTGTGGCTGCCCTCCCACCCCTCCACTATATGTAGGGGCAACGGAGAGGGGGGATGGCCCCCTCAGACCCCATCTGGTGGGAGGGGCAGCGGCCAGGGGAAGGTGGCTTGCCCCCCAAGCAAGGGGGGGGCGCCCCTTTTAGGGTTCCCCCCAAACCCTAGGCGCATGGGCCCTAAGGGGGGTTGGCGCCCAGCCCACTTAGGGCTGGTTCCCTTCCACCTACAGCCCATAAGGCCCTCCGGGGCAGGTGGATCCTCCCGGTGGACCCCCGGAACCCCTTCGGTGGTCCCGGCACAATACCGGCATACCCCCGAACACTTCCGGTGACCGTATGGTGACTTCCCATATATAAATCTTTACCTCCGGACCATTCCGGAACTCCTCGTGATGTACGGGATCTCATCCGGGACTCCGAACAACATTCGGTAATCACATACAAACCTTCCTTATAACCCTAGCGTCATCGAACCTTAAGTGTGTAGACCCTACGGGTTCGGGAATCATGCAGACATGACCGAGACACCTCTCTAGCCAATAACCAACAGCGGGATCTGGATACCCATGTTGGCTCCCACATGTTCCACGATGATCTCATCGGATGAACCACGATGTCGAGGATTCAAGCAATCCCGTATACAATTCCCTTTGTCAATCGATACGTTACTTGCCCGAGATTCGATCGTCGGTATCCCAATACCTCGTTCAATCTCATTACCGGCAAGTCACTTTATTCGTTCCGTAATGCATGATCCCGTGACTAACTACTTAGTCACATTGAGCTCATTATGATGATGCATTACCGAGTGGGCCCAGAGATACCTCTCCGTCATACGGAGTGACAAATCCCAGTCTCGATCCGAGCCAACCCAACAGACACTTTCGGAGATACCTGTAGTGTACCTTTATAGGCACCCAGTTACGTTGTGACGTTTGGTACACCCAAAGCATTCCTACAGTATCCGGGAGTTGCACGATCTCATGGTCTAAGGAAATGATACTTGACATTAGAAAAGCTTCAGCAAACGAACTACACGATCTAGTGCTATGCTTAGGATTGGGTCTTGTCCATCACATTATTCTCCTAATGATGTGATCTCGTTATCAATGACATCCAATGTCCATGGTCAGGAAACCGTAACCATCTATTGATCAACGAGCTAGTCAACTAGAGGCTCACTAGGGACATGTTATGGTCTATGTGTTCACACATGTATTACGATTTCCGGATAACACAATTATAGCATGAACAACAGACAATTATCATGAACAAGGAAATATAACAATAACCATTTTATTATTGCCTCTAGGTCACATTTCCAACAGACCTTACAAGGTGGGTTGCCCAGCCTTTACCCGTGAGCTGCGGCAGTTCCAATGGCCGTCCCACCGCATATTCAAGCCCGACGTCGGCGAGAAGTACAACGGCAAGACCCACCCGTCGGAGTTCCTCAACATCTACACCATCGCGATGCAACACTACTGGAATCAGGGAATTTTCCATCAGCTTGTTCTTTGCCGTCTGCTAGCTGACGGCAAAGAGGGTCTTTGCCGTCTGCTTTCAAAAAGCAGACGGCAAAGAACAGGCTCATGGCAAATATACAGTTTGCCGGACCAGAAGGCAGACGGCAAAGAGTCCAACTGGGCCCCACTGGACCCTGCGGCTGATTAGGGCAGACGGACGGGCTGGATGCCATCTGCTAGATCTTTGCCGTCTGACTTTGGGACCTTTGCCGTCCGCCAGCAGACGGCAAAGGGTCGTTAAGCAGACGGCAAAGAAACACTCACGGCAAAGAGAAAACACAGCACGCGGATCAATCACCTGGATCGATGAGTTGGCAAGATCTGAGACGCACGCTGATCACTCCGTCGGACGCATAGCCAACCTACCCATGATGCACGCGCCCCCAGGGAAACACCCACGCGCCCCACGTCTCACCCCACCCCACAGTCTGCCTTATCCACGTCTCATCCCCACCCCACCACGTCTCTCTCTCATCTCTCTCCCTGCTCTCGATCCACTTCCCCCGCAAGCGCTCGCCATCACCTCGCTGGCAGTCCCCGGCCTCGCTGGCCGCCATCGCGCCCGCCGGCCATGGCCCGACCCCGGCCTCGCTAGCCGGCCCCGGCCTCGCTGGCCGCCATCGCGCCCGCCGGCCATGGCCCGACCCCGGCCTCGCTGGCCGCCATCGCGCCCGCCGGCCATGGCCCGACCCCGGCCTCGCTGGCTGCCATCGCGCCCGTCGGCCATGGCCCAGCCCCGTCGCCCGTTGCCCCCGGCTGATTCCTCTGCGCCCCGTCGCCTCTCGCCCCTGTCGGCCTCCTCGCCCCATCGCCTTTCGCCCGGGTGACCTCCGCGCCCCGTCGCCTGTCGCCACCGGCGGCCTCCGCGCCCCGTCGCCTATCGCCCCCGCAGGCCCCGGCCCCGTCCCCCCAGGCCTCTGTCGGCCCCGGCGCCGTCACCCTCCCTCGACGCCGCACCATATTCTGCCTCAAGGAGCAGCGGCAGGTCCTCGGGCGTCCATGGTGGCGGTGGATACTGTGGTTTTGTGTGTAGATGGATAATGTGGTGTTCATGTAAATAGAGTAATTTTGTGTAGATGGAGCCGATGCAAATCTATTCTGTGTAAATATACTAATTTGGTATTGTGAAATTTGTTCATTCGTCGTCGATTGTTGGAACAAAGCGTAGATGGATACTGTGGTGCAGTTGGGCTGCTGGTTCACTATATTTTAATAAACAAAATCCTTTGATGTCTCTGATTTTAATAAACGTGTAGATGGACATTTTTGCCGTCTGTTATTAGTCGGCAGACGGCTAAACATTAGTTTGGCGGACGGCAAAGCCTCCGTTAGCACCTAACGTGGCTAACACCAACTATTTGCCATCCATTTTCTTTGCCGTCTGCCACTGACAGCAAAGGCCTCTTTGCCGTCCGCTGAAAAAAGCAGATGGCAAAGAAGGTGTTTGCCGACCCTCTCTTTGCCGGAGCTGTTTGCCGTCCGCTGCGGACGGCAAAGCTCTTTGCCGTCCGCCGTCTGTGCCTTTGCCGTCCGCCGTGGCAGACGACAAAATACTGGATTCCTGTAGTGCAAGCCGCTGGAGCTCGTGACGAGAAGGTGCTTGCCAATTACTTCCTATTGGCCCTGAAGCCCAATGTCATGTCTTGGTTGATGCTCTTGCCGGCGGATTCCATTTCTTCTTGGTCGGATCTGTGTCATGAGTTTGTTGGTGCCTTCACTGGAGGCCACCAAGCTCATGGCCAGGTGAGTGATTTGCACATCATTCCCCAGAAGGAAGGTGAAAACCTGCGCAAGTACATACAGAGGTTCAGCCGGGTGCAATACAACATCCCAGATGTTCACCCCGCCGCCGTGATCAGCGCGTTCCATCAGAATGTGTGCAATCGCAAGATGCGTGAAGAGCTGGCGATGAACAAGGTTAAAGATGTGGCCGAGCTTTATGTTCTGGCCGACAGGTGCGCCCGAGCTGAAGAGGGGAGGAAGTACCCCGGCGAGGACGCTGAGCGAAACCCCGGCCGGATCTCCTTGCGGATGGAACCCGAATAGGCGATAAACCTAGACTAGAGTCTTGTGTGGTTAGTCAGGTCGTGGCCGACACCCTCGCCAGGCTTCCGCTTGAAGGTTGCTGAGATACATGATGTGTACATGGCGATAAGTGGTGAGAGCGTGTGTGAAGAAGTACACCCTTGTAGGGTTATCATGATCTATTCGAATAGCCGTGTCCTCGGTTATGGACTTCTTGGATGCTTACGTGGTACATAGACAACTTAAAGTGGATACTCTAAAATGCTCAAGACAAATGTGAGTGCTATGGATGGCCTTCTCGTAGAGAGACGGGGATGAATCCATAGTAGTGTATTGATGTGGTGATTAGTGGACTCGTGTGCGCTGCTTGACCTCAAAGAAGTTTCTCGTAGTCGTAGAACAGGATAGCCACTGAGTCAAAGCTGGCTTGCTGCAACTAAACCCCACATTACCTTCTTGATACAAATGCATGTATGATAGGATCTGATGTAAGTCTTGCTGAGTACCTTTGTACTCATGTTGCTTAATTTATGTTTTTGCAGATGAGACTTCTGTCTTAGTAGTAGTTCTGCATGGACTTACGACTAGCTTATTACCTCAGCTACGATCTTGTACCCTTGGGAGGGTCTTGTAGATAGTCAGGCTTCTCTGCCTTTTTCCTTTGTAGTTGTCTGTACTCAGACATGTAATGCTTCCGTTGCTTGTATGCTCTGAATGATGGGTCATGAGACCCCTGTTTGAATTAAATGCTATGTGGCTCTTCTGGGCCTTTATCTATATGAGTTTGCGTTATGTTGTGATGCCATGTTGTACAACACATACTTGCATGTTATGCATACGTGTAACGTGTATTGCTATGTGTGGGATCCGACAACCTAGTTGTCTATCCTTGGTAGCCTCTCTTATGGGGAAATGTAGTCTAGTGCTTCCACCGAGCCATGGTAGTCCGCTACAGCCCGGTTTACTGGAGTCCTGCTAGCCCAGCACTATTGCTCCGGAACACTTAGACTGGCCGGCATGTGATTCACTTCGTTCCTGTGTCTGTCCCTTCGGGGAAATGTCACGCGGTGACATCCGGAGTCCTGTCTAGCCTGCTACAGCCCGGGTTCCCAGAGTCCTGTTAGCCCAGTTGCTACAACCCGGATTCACACGCTGCTGACCGACATGCTCGATGTTGTCACAGCCCTGTATCAACCCTTGTTTGACTTTGCTTGATCTCCATGCTTCATGTCTAAAATTTACTTAAATTTGAATTGGGGATGTTCAAACCCTAGCATCTAATGGAATTCAAATAGGTTCAACCTAAAATTATTTTCAATGAACCTGAAATGCCCTTCTAAAATGTTCATCATCTTTGCCTTGGTCTAGAACCTCTGTCAAAATGGTTCACATTTTTCTAGGACAGCATTGGGTCACTGGATTAAATCATAAGCTATTTGCATTTGGGCATTTAAGAGCTATAACTATTTTAAAATGTCCAAATACTCTTCAACTTAAATGAGGGCTGTTGGAAACATTCCAAACAGAGCCCATAATTATTTTCAGGGTTTTTGAAAATGCCTTAGCATTTTATTTAAGTGAAAACAATTACAGACAAATAGAAAACAGAAACTAAATTAGGAAAGAGAGAGAGAGAGAGAGAGAGAGAGAGAGAGAGAGAGAGAGAGAGAGAGAAGTTACCTGGCCACTTACCTGGCGCAGCCCACCTGGCAGCCCACTGGCCGGCCCAGCACTGTGCTGGCCCGTGCTAGCCACCTGCTTCCTCTTGCCAGGCAGGCAGAGAGGAGCGCGCCCGCGCACGCCGAGCTCGCCACGCAGCTCCCTGGCCGCCTGCCCCGCTTGGACAGCGTGGCCACGCCTCGAAGCCACTCCTCGGCGCTGCCCCGACCCCGCCGACACCCCCATTCTCCCCCTGGCTCTCTCCCTCGTCCTCTCCCGCTATGGCCGACGCGGCCGTAGCCGCCGCCGCCGTAGTCGACGCCACCGCCTCCCCCTTGACCCCCTCGCCGTGCCTGCGAGCTCCGCCTCGACGTCCTTGACCTCCTCGGTTCGCCACACGTATCCGGACGCGCCCCTCTGCCCTCACCGAGCTCGTCCCCGACCGCCATCGCCGGAGATCCCCCTCGACGCCCCGAGTGCCTCAGGCCCTCCCCGAGCTCGCCGTCCACTCCACGAAGATCGCCGTGAGCTTCTGCCCGTCCTCCCCCTCTCTATTCTCTTCCCTATGCACCGTAGCCACCGCACCTAGGTCACCCGCATGCGCCGGCACCTGCGCTCGCCGCCGACGCGCCCCCGGCGACCATTTGGTCCACTCGGCGTGTCCATCGCCCTTGCCGCATCGCGCACGCACATACTAGCGCTTCAGCCGAGCTCCGGCCGCCGCGACTGAGCCCCTCGCTGTCGCCTCCGGCCACACCAGGCCCGACTAGTGCCACCGCCCGACGCGTGCTGGTCTGGGCTCTCGAACGAGCCCAGTCACGCTGCGAACGGGGCACCACAGCCCGTACCCGAGTGCCCCGCTGCGTCTGCTGCCGCCGGCGGCTAAACGCCGGTCTAGCCCCGGCCGTCCTGACATGGCGAGGTTATTTAGGCGTTAACCACCTCCTAATCAAACCCCTAGAGTCACAGACAGCCGGGCCCCACCCCGTAATTAACCACAGGGTTTTTCCCTGCTTAAATTAACTAACGCTTTGACCCGCCACCTCAGCGTTGACCTGGCCCCACTGTCAGTTTTGACCGGGGCCGGCCCTGTTGACCAGCTGACGTCAGCCTGACCTAGTGCTGACGCAGTAAAGCCTTTCTGGATTTAAAATAAATCATAAAAGGTTTAGAAATTCTAGAAAATGGTTTAAACTTCTAAAATTCATAGAAATAAATCTGTAACTCCAAATGCAAAGATTTATATATGAAAAATGATCAGAAAAATCCAATCTATCCATCTGTACTGGTTTCATGCATGTTAGAGCAACTTAACCTTGCTGTTTAGGTCAAACATGCTAATGCACTTATATGAACCCATAACTTGAGTTTGTATTTGAATCTTTGGTTCAAATAAGCTCAAACTCATCTGGTTGTATTTGCATTAGCCCAACACAATCATATTGCCATGTCATGATCATGCATCATATTGTGCATTGCATTGATTGTGTTTCCTCTCTGTTGCCGGTATTTGTTCCCCCCTTAGTAGACGTTGATCCGGCGATGAGTTCGATGAGACCGATGAAGAGCTATACTATCTTCAGAAGTGCCAGGCACGCAAAACCCCCTTGTTCATTCCGATACAATCCCACTCTCTCGCTCCTGCTCTCTTTTACTGCATTAGGACAACAACGATTGAACTGTTACATGCTGCGGTAGTTGAACCCCTTTCCTCTGCATGACCTATCATTGCCACAGTAAATAGATGAAACCCACTAGTATGAGTAGGAGTTGTTTGAGCCCTGATGTGCCTACTCATTCATGCTTGTTGTCATGCCTGCTATTGCTTAGAGTTGAGTCAGGTCTGATTCATCGGGGATGAGTTGGAAAGTTGTGAACATGTCCTACTGTTGAGAGCTAAGTGTGTGAACACGATTTGGTAAAGGTAGCGGTGAGAGGCCATGTAGGAGTACATGGTGGGTTGTCTCATTGCTGTCGTCCTCAGGAACTGAGTTCTGTGTTTGTGATCCATGAACAGTTACTACCACACATTGGGCTCCGGGCGCTCCAAGCTCTCTCGACTTATTAATCAACCTGATCTCGGTCTAGGAGTTGCAACTAGTTTCTGGTGTTTGTAGGTAGTGTTAGTAGTCTACCAAGTGGCACCCGGTACAGGTGGGCTTGGGACAGACTAGGCACAGTGGCACGGTGTACCAAGTGGCACCCGGATGGTGGGCTTGGGAACCCTGCTCACATCGTTTGGGGCCGTGAGCGACACCCCGGCCGGATCTCCTTGCGGATGGAACCTGAATAGGCGATAAACCTGGACGAGAGACTTGTGTGGTTAGTCAGGTCGTGGCCGACTCCCTCGCCAGGCTTCCGCTTGAAGGTTGCCGAGATACACAACGTGTACATGGTGGTAAGTGGCGAGAGCGTGTGTGAGGAAGTACACCCCTGCAGGGTTAACATCATCTATTCGAATAGCCGTGTCCGCGGAAAAGGACTTATGGGTTGCCTGTACAGTTCATAGATAACTTGAAGTGGATACCCTAAAATGCGCAAGATAAGCGTGAGTGCTATGGATGGCCTTATCGTAGGGAGACGGGAGCGGATCCATAGTGGTGTATTGACATGGTGAATATGTGGACTCGTGTGCGCCACCTCAAAAGTGTTACTTGCAGTCGTAGTTCAGGTTAGCCACTGAGTCAAAGCTGGCTTGCTGCAGTTAAACTACACCACCCCCTTTATTGATACCGATGCATATGTAGATAGTTCTGATGTAAGTCTTGCTCGGTACATTTGTACTCACGTTTGCCTATTTTATGTTTTGCAGAGATACGTCAGTCTCGCTAGTAGTTCCGTGTGGACTTCGACATTTAGCTTGATACCTCAGCTACGATCTTGTGCCCTCGGTAGGATCTGGTAGATAGTCAGGCTTCTCAGCCTTTTTCATTTGTAGATGGCTGTACTCAGACATGTTAAGCTTCCGCATGTGCTTTGACTTGTATACTCTGAATGTTGGCTCACGAGACCCATGTTTGTAATATCTCGCTCCTCGGAGCCTAATGAATAATACTTTGAGTCGTAGAGTTTTGTTGTGATGCCATGTTGTATTTACACATATCGAGCATATTGTGTGTATGATTGAAATGCTTGGTATGTGTGGGATCCGACAACCTAGTTGTTTATCCTTGGTAGCCTCTTTTATGGGGAAATGTAGTCTTGTGCTTCCATGAGCCATAGTAGTCCGCTACAGCCCGGTTCACCGGAGTCCTCCTAGCCCAGCACTATTGCTCCGGAACACTTGACTGGCCGGCATGTGATTCACTTCGTTCCTGTGTCTGTCCCTTCGGGGAAATGTCACGCGGTGACATCCGGAGTCCTGCCTAGCCTGCTATAGCCCGGTTCACCGGAGTCCTGTTAGCCTAGTGCTACAGCCCGGATTCGCATGCCGCTGACCGACATGCTCAATGTTGATTCATGTATGCCTGTCCCCGTAAGTTAGTGCCACTTTGGGTTCACGACTAGTCATGTCGGCCCGGGTTCTCTGTCATATGGATGCTAGCAACACTATCATATACGTGAGCCAAAAGGCGCAAACGGTCCCAGGCCATGGTAAGGCGACACCCGTGGGAATACCGTGCGAGAGGCCGCAAAGTGATATGATGTGTTACCGGCTAGATCGATGTGACTTGGAATTGGGGTCCTGACAGCTTTGGTAT
Organism: Aegilops tauschii subsp. strangulata; assembly: GCF_002575655.3. Taxonomy (NCBI): domain Eukaryota; kingdom Viridiplantae; phylum Streptophyta; class Magnoliopsida; order Poales; family Poaceae; genus Aegilops; species Aegilops tauschii. The sequence continues at coordinate 29,121,542 of NC_053040.3, read as the reverse complement.
CAGAGCCTGACTGCCTGTAGGATTACCAAGCCAAACTGGTCGCAGTTGAGTCTAGAAATGCTTTGGTTATATAAGGGAATTGATTGTGGAAGGGAACGTAAGGCTCTTTTACTTCTTTACCTTATGCCCTTCTGATCTGAGTCAACCTCTTCTTTTCTACGGGGATTAAGAACTAGGCTTCTCATCTTTCTACCAGGATCACGTGTTACTAATCCGTAGACCTATAAGATTGATGGATTCAAGTATCAGTTCAATTCCTACTACTTATGTATGTTCATAGTTGGTCTCGGAACCTTGATATTGTGATGTTGAGTGGTTATGCCACCATTTTTGCAGGATGTCTCAAATCTTTTGAGCATTTACAGCCGTTATGCTGTCCGAGTCATCCCAGGTTTCTAAACTATCTCATGCATTTGCAAATCCCTTCTTTCCGTTCCCGATGTTTCTTTGGGCCAGTTTAACCACACTAATTGGCGAGTTGAGGTACTCTGTTGCCTCGACATATATGTTGGAGCTATTATTATGACCCTAGGTGTCTTAGGGGATCATCTAGTAATCTAGCCATGTTTTGTGTTCCCAGTGTGATGATTCTGGCCATTATTTTCGAAAGCATCCCGTGATGCCATTTAGTTAGTAGGCATTCTATTTCTGGGTTCTTGAACCCAAGATTCACTCTACTTAATTCGTGTAGATAGTGTTGCTCGTTCCTTTAGGATATTAGTAACCTTGCGACAGTCCTCGAGGTCCGTGGTATTTCCTTCTTCCAAATACCATGAACCATTAAGGCAGAAATTCTTTGAACCAAAATATCACAATCAGAGTACTCTTGAGGAGTTCTCCATTTATAATTGTGATTCTGCCAGTTCTACCTTTCTGCATGGGTTATCTGGAAGAAACCTGTTGAACTTGGTTTGACATATTAATCTATGCATCCACAACTCAGAAACATATATGTCCCCTTGAGTTGTCCCTCTTCATTTGTATTCCGACCATCGTTTGTCAATTGATAGTCAGGAGTAATTGTGCATCCGTGTTATCGATTCTTATTATTCTTGTGGTCCGTCAAGCCATCCTATTCCAGAATGACTAGGAGAAACAAACTCCAGAACCTCATCCATATCTAGGATTGGGTCAAAACAATTGTATTCCGCAGATCAAAATGCCAATCCAGCTTTTGCTCTGCTCTACCTTGGAGTGTTACCATCTTTATGTCAGGAGTGTCATGAGAATTGCACCACCTCTTATGAATTCTTGACGCAGTAATACTTTTTGCCATCATTGTTCATTCCTCGGTTCCGTGTTATTGTAACCGGAATGCCGACAAGTGTACTGTGATGTGCGAAATCAGTACTCCTAGCAACTCCGTTGCTTGGTAGTTAATGGACAATACTCTCATTCTTAGCGTGCTGGTTATTGAATCATCATCCTAAGATTGATCGTGCTACCTAGTCCATATTTCCGGGTGCACTCATCGACCAATGAGTTAGGATTGTGACAATCCCTCGCTCCTTGATCATATCGTCTTGCCCTGAAAAGCAAGATTGTTCTCGAGCTTAATAACATATCGGTGGTTCGTGATTTTCCGAATATCTTCTCGGAAGTATTAACAGGTTGTTCCCTGGTCGCTATGTTGAGTTCGTGATCATGTTGGTTTTTCTCTAAACCATCCATTCTCCAAGAATCTGTGTTGGATACCCCGAGCTAGTTGGTTAAGCTAAGCAACAACTTGGAGAGTTGGAAGATGAAAGCTTGTCCGACTTAGTTCATTACTAAGGGATATCCTTGAGTGTGTGTGTGTGTGTTGAAGAAAGATGATATCTTCATCGACTGATCCCCGTGATCAGCTGTTGAATCTATTGTCTTGTCCAAACCTTGATTTGAGTGTGGGCTATCGTCAAATCAAGTTAGAACCAACTATATTCGTAATGTTGTCTTACTCATGGTTGATTCCTCGAGCATACACCATTACGTCTTTTGGTCTGACCAATACTATCACATTGTTCACATAATGGTGGAAGTCCAGTGATATGGAAATTCCGATGAGTTGCTGTTGAGCCCATCAGCAGCATTTTGTCTCCCCCATGATTCATGTTGAACATCAACCTAGTGTTGAAAAACTTTGTAAGCAATGCCTTCGTGTTCCGTTCATGAAGCTTATGCTTGGATGGAAGAAGTGACTTCCTCGGATTCATGTGCATTTGGTGCAAGTTGCCGCTGTGAGTTCGAGAAAGATTGTTTTTGTTTCCTCTGGTACCATCCCAAGTCAGTTATGCATGTGCGAATGTATTCTATGGTTTGGTAGATTAATTACCTCCACTCCATATGTATTCCCTAGCACACCAAGCCACTGATTGACTTGTTTAAGGAAAAGGAGTTGTTGTGCTAATCCTAGGTCATGCACAAGACTTTGTGACCAAGATGATGGTTCCCAACCAGAACTCGGTATTGATTGTTGTAAGACTACTATGTGGTCATGCTTGTCTTGGACAGCGTGTTCACAGGTATGTAGCAGAACCAGCTCTTGTTTTGGAGCTTGCTACCGCAGTTCATTTCCCGAGAATCTTGCAACGTCATCTCGTCGGTTTGTGTTGCAACCTTTCTTTTTTAGACATGATGTCTGAAATATCCTGCTACCAACCAGATCTGAATCTCAAGCAGATATGATGGTTGGAACATTCCCAACATTTGCATTTTGTCCCCAGCTTGCACCTGCCATTGTGCCATTTTACTACGATCCGCCTTCTCAGTAATTGCTGTTCAGGATCATCTTAAAAAGTGGTCCTACCGTGGGTCCCATTCATTTCCGATGATAAGCAAAAATCATCCATTGTGTTGTCTTCAACAAGGTAGTCCACCTCATCCATTCTAGTGAGTATGCCATTCCTTCGAACTCTTCCAAACAATTGATTGTGTTTTGCCTTAGGCTGGTATGGAGAGTTTCAATGATTTCTATATCAAAAGTAATTCTTTTTGCCACTTAAGGAAATAATTCTACGAGTCACCTCTTCTAGGGTGTCCCGTTATGGAATCATGGCAATTAAGTCCTCGCTACGTTGAAACGCATCCACCATTCTATTAAGCGTGGAGTTGTTGCCTACCAAATTGAATCTTTGTCATCTACCTTCCATCACCTCTGATATGTGTTTTGTGTCTCAGCTCCAGAGTTGTTATCATGTCTCATTCCATGAGTTGATTGTGAGTTGCTCGATCTTCAAGAAGATCGATTCTTGTAGAGTTTCTTTTTGTCGTCATCATGTTGGATGAAGATCTCGAAAGCAAAGACGTCAAGATCAATTGGAGTAGTGAATCAACATCTTCAAGAAGGGCAATTGGATCATGAAGATCGTGTCGGCTTTGTGTCCCATCTGTCTTCTTACCTCACGTCTTGAATCTCGGGATGAGATTCTTGTTTAGTGGAGGTGAGTTGTCACAGCCCTGTATCAACCCTTGTTTGACTTTGCTTGATCTCCATGCTTCATGTCTAAAATTTATTTAAATTTGAATTGGGGATGTTCAAACCCTAGCATCTAATGGAATTCAAATAGGTCAACCTAAAATTATTTTCAATGAAACTGAAATGCCCTTCTAAAATGTTCATCATCTTTGCCTTGGTCTAGAACCTCTGTCAAAATGGTTCACATTTTTCTAGGACAGCATTGGGTCACTGGATTAAATCATAAGCTATTTGCATTTGGGCATTTAAGAGCTATAAATATTTTAAAATGTCCAAATACTCTTGTACTTAAATGATGGCTGTTGGAAACATTCCAAACAGAGCCCACAATTATTTTCAGGGTTTTTGAAAATGCCTTAGCAGTTTATTTAAGTAAAAAAAATTACAGAAAAATAGAAAACAGAAACTAAATTAGGAAAGAGAGAGAGAGAGAGAAGTTACCTGGCCACTTACCTGGCGCAACCCACCTGGCAGCCCACTGGCCGGCCCAGCACTGTGCTGGCCCGTGCCAGCCACCTGCTTCCTCTCGCCAGGCAGGCAGAGAGGAGCGCGCCCGCGCACGCCGAGCTCGCCACGCAGCTCCCTAGCCGCCTGACCTGCTTGGACAGCATGGCCACGCCTCGAAGCCACTCCTCGGCGCCGCCCCGACCCCGCCGACACCCCCATTCTCCCCCTGGCTCTCTCCCTCGTCCTCTCCCGCGATGGCCGACGCGCCCGTAGCCGCCGCCGCCGTAGTCGACGCCACCGCCTCCCCCACGACCCCTCGCCGTGCCTGCGAGCTCCGCCTCGACGTCCTCGACCTCCTCGGTTCGCCACACGTATCCGGACGCGCCCCTCTGCCCTCACCGAGCTCGTCCCCGACCGCCGTCGCCGGAGATCCCCCTCGACGCCCCGAGTGCCTCAGGCCCTCCCTGAGCTCGCCGTCCACTCCACGAAGATCGCCGTGAGCTTCTACCCGTCCTCCCCCTCTCTGTTCTCTTCCCTATGCACCGTAGCCACCGCACCGAGCTCACCCGCACGCGCCGCCACCTGCGCTCGCCGCCGACGCGTCCCCGGTGACCATTTGGTCCACTCGGCGTGTCCATCGCCCTCGCCGCATCGCGCACGCACATACTAGCGCTTCAGCTCGCCGGCATGCGCACCGCAGCGTCGCTCGCGCCTCACCCGAGCTCCGGCTGCTGCGGCCGAGCCCCTCGCTGTCGCCTCCGGCCACCCCAGGCCCGACTGGTGCCACCGCCCGATGGTCGTTTATAAGAAAGGGGAATCTGGGAAGGAGCCCCTGTACAACCGTAGAGTGGGTAGGTTTTTAATGAACCTGTAATGAAAAAGAAAAAAGAGAAAAGAGGTTAAGGTCCGAATAGGTTCAAGCCGTACTGTAGACCTTTTCCACAGTGTGCCTCCAGCGCTGCCCAAGGTATTTTATGTGCGTAATTATGCATGCGCGATACGTATGCCACAAACTTATGGGGCGATCGGCGGAGGCTGAACTGCTATTCAAGCTCCGGATCCGCCGAGCTGTCGTGCTGTAATGTGGAGCAAACTCGTTTAGCGGTGCCATGGGTCTTAATGACCGACGAGATGTTCGGCTTGATGAATCCGTTCTGTACCTTGGCTGCTAGGGCCGCGGTGTGCCCCTCTGTGCGGAGGGAGCGCTCCATGTTTCCATTAACTGTGATGACGCCGCGCGGTCTGGGAATTTTGAGTTTTAAATAAGCATAATGTGGGACTGCATTGAAGCGGGCGAAAGCGGTTCGTCCGAGCACTGCATGATAACCACTAGGGAAAGGGACGATATCGAAGATCAAGTCTTCGCTTCAGAAGTTTTTCGGAGAACCGAAGACTACTTCCAATGTTAAGGAGCCCGTACAGCGGGCCTCCACGCCGGGTATCACTCCTTTAAAGGTAGTGTTGCTGGGCTTGATTCTTGAAGGGTCAATGCCCATCTTATGGAAAGTATCTGGATAGATCATATAGAGGCTGCTGCCGCCGTCCATTAGGACTCTGGTAAGATGGTATCCGTCGATTATAGGGTCGAGTACCAGGGCCGCCGAGCCTCCGTGATGGATACTGGTTGGGTCGTCCCTGCGATCGTAAGTGATCAGACAGGATGACCAAGGGTTGAATTTTGGGGCGACAAGTTCTACGCCGTAGACGTCTCTTAGTGCGCACTTGCGCTCCCTTTTGGGGATGTGAGTGACGTATATCATGTTCACAGTTTTTACTTCAGGGGGAACTTCTTCTGTCACCCTATGTTTGGAGGACGGGGCTCGTCATCGTCATCGCTTTGAGGTCCTTTCCCCTTATGTTTGGTATTTAGTTTACCGACCTGTTTGAAAACCCAGCAGTTTCTGTTGGTGTGGTTGGCAGGCTTGTCGGGGGTGCCATGAATCTGGCAAGGCCTATCCAGTATTTTTTCCAAACTGTGTCGGTGTACAAAAGTAGGGGCTCTCCTTTTGACCCCTTTACTTGTGCACGGGAGTCAGAGCCACGCGCCACGGTCACACTTAGCAGGGCAGAGGAGGGAAGCCGGAGAGAACCCGAAGCACAAGACAAACGAGGCAACGCCAAGACCAGAAATGCAGGAGAGCAAGAGGGCGAGGTGGACTCCCTCGGCAAGATCCTTGCCGAGGCAGCCTCCACAGCCCCGGCAAGAGCCTTGTCGGGGCCCTTGGGCCCACGGGTTCCAACACCACCAACTATCCACGTTAGGACCAAGGCTCGGGAGGCGCCTCTGTGGTGGCATGCAGATCTTCATTAAGATCATAAACGTGTGAGATCAGATGAGGACCAGAAGACGGCGGCCCTCGGCGGGATCCTAGCCGAGGAAATCTATAAGACCCCCGGCAAGCGCCTTGCCGAGGACGACTGCAACGCCACAGCAAGACCCTTGCCGCCCCCCGGCAAGACCCTTGCCGAGGGCATCAGCGGGGCCACAGCCAGGCCCGCGCCTGCCAAGAATCTACCGCCGTCCCCAAGCAGCTGCTAGCTCAATCAGCTGGGAAGGCACCTGCGTGGCGACGGGCGGCCTCTACACCAACTCAGCAAGCACCTGCGTGGTGGCATGCAACCCTTCATGAAGGCTCCACCAGCGCGCCAGCCTAGCGGCCAGCCAACGTGGCGCCACAAGGCCTCGTCAGCTCGGGCGTGTGTCAAAGCCAGGCGAGGCGGCGACAGCTGGGACGTGCTTCCTTGCCGGCCCCGATAAAGCGAGAGGGACACATCGGAGCGCATTAAATGCGTTTGTCCGACGAACCCAGAGGATAGGCTTATCGATTGTAGACCTTTCCACCTCCCGTTTGCCACTGTGGCAGCCACTTTTTGCCTATAAAAGGAGGCCCGAGGCGACCAGGAGGAGGATTCGGATCTTTTGGGCAAGTTACACCCCGTAGCTAGCTCAAGAACACAAGAACACTCTAATACATCCACCAAAGCAGGACTAGGGTATTACGCATCTTCGCGTCCCGAACCTGGGTAAACGATCCATGTGCTTCCTGTCAGACCCGCTCTTTGCACAACCTCGCGCCCGCCAACCGTAGAAGGGATCTTAGTGACCCCATAGGTGTCGTTTCCACCGACATCTTTGGCGCGCCAGGTAGGGGGCGCAATTGTGAGAATCTGGTCTAGCAGTTAGCCTAGCAGTTCTTCACCGTCATGGCTCCCAAGAAGAAGGCGGCCACGGCGGTCGGTTCGTCGGGAGCCGGACGGCCCGTACCGGTGCGGGCGAACAGCGGGCCAGTCGCGGACAGAACTCAAGGCGCGGCCCACGAGCACCAGCTTCGCTCTGGCAGTCAGAGCCTGGCGAGCGGCGTCGTTCGTGTGCGAGACGACGGGCCACACGCCGCCAAATCCAGAGACGGAGCCGGGTCCCCGCAGGCGGCACGGGGCCCTCCGGGATCGGCGTCGTACCACCCACGGGCGGCGCGACGGCCTCCAAGATGCCCACACCGGCGCCCACAGCGCGCTCCTCTCAGGGTGTACGCGACGAGCAGCGTCACCATGTTGGAGACCCCGGACGCGGCCATGGGAAGAGTCCTGTGCATCATCTACGGGACGAAGGGGGCCAGCATGCCCGCTGAAGCGCTGGCGAAAATGGCACGCAGCCACTGGGCCGTGATATAGCTCCTTCTAACAAGGTTAGGAGTCGAAGCGCGCCACGGTCCACGCAGCTTTCGCCGCCACCCACGCCAGCAGAAGCTTTGGCGCGCGCGCAGCTGCTCCTCGACTTCCCTCCTGCTGTAGAAAAGCTCGATGAGTGGAGGGACACCATCCAGAGCCTCGTCGGCGTCGCCAACAAAGATGAGCCACGGCCAGGGGGCCCTCAGGCTGACGCTTCGTCGAGCCACCGCACACCAGCGGTGGAGGGGCCGGAGGTGCCGCGGCCATGGTGCACTCTCCTCCTCAACGCCAGCCACCACGGGTGTCGATCCGTCGTGATGACGCTTGTGATAACGTCTCCATAGCGTAGTCCGACCCACGGACCCACCGCGACCAGCGCCAAGTTCTTCGGGAGCGAGCCCATGAAGACGCTCGAACCACCATCGAGCGCCGGCGCGATACACGCCACCAGTCAGATAGGCGGGCGGGGCGCGCTATGGACCACCCAACACCGGGAGGCTCCGGCGGCCTACCTTGATAGTAGGCATTCTATTTCTGGGTTCTTGAACCCAAGATTCACTCTACTTAATTCGTGTAGATAGTGTTGCTCGTTCCTTTAGGATATTAGTAACCTTGCGACAGTCCTCGAGGTCCCTGGTATTTCCTTCTTCCAAATACCATGAACCATTAAGGCAGAAGTTCTTTGAACCAAAATATCACAATCAGAGTACTCTTGAGGAGTTCTCCATTTATAATTGTGATTCTGCCAGTTCTACCTTTCTGCATGGGTTATCTGGAAGAAACCTGTTGAACTTGGTTTGACATATTAATCTATGCATCCACAACTCAGAAACATATATGTCCCCTTGAGTTGTCCCTCTTCATTTGTATTCCGACCATCGTTTGTCAATTGATAGTCAGGAGTAATTGTGCATCCGTGTTATCGATGCTTATTATTCTTGTGGTCCGTCAAGCCATCCTATTCCAGAATGACTAGGAGAAACAAACTCCAGAACCTCATCCATATCTAGGATTGGGTCAAAACAATTGTATTCCGCAGATCAAAATGCCAATCCAGCTTTTGCTCTGCTCTACCTTGGTGTGTTACCATCTTTATGTCAGGAGTGTCATGAGAATTGCACCACCTCTTATGAATTCTTGACGCAGTAATACTTTTTGCCATCATTGTTCATTCCTCGGTTCCGTGTTATTGTAACCGGAATGCCGACAAGTGTACTGTGATGTGCGAAATCAGTACTCCTAGCAACTCCGTTGCTTGGTAGTTAATGGACAATACTCTCATTCTTAGCGTGCTGGTTATTGAATCATCATCCTAAGATTGATCGTGCTACCTAGTCCATATTTCCGGGTGCACTCATCGACCAATGAGTTAGGATTGTGACAATCCCTCGCTCCTTGATCATATCGTCTTGCCCTGAAAAGCAAGATTGTTCTCGAGCTTAATAACATATCGGTGGTTCGTGATTTTCCGAATATCTTCTCGGAAGTATTACCAGGTTGTTCCCTGGTCGCTATGTTGAGTTCGTGATCATGTTGGTTTTTCTCTAAACCATCCATTCTCCAAGAATCTGTGTTGGATACCCCGAGCTAGTTGGTTAAGCTAAGCAACAACTTGGAGAGTTGGAAGATGAAAGCTTGTCCGACTTAGTTCATTACTAAGGGATATCCTTGAGTGTGTGTGTGTGTGTTGAAGAAAGATGATATCTTCATCGACTGATCCTCGTGATCAGCTGTTGAATCTATTGTCTTGTCCAAACCTTGATTTGAGTGTGGGCTATCGTCAAATCAAGTTAGAACCAACTATATTCGTAATGTTGTCTTACTCATGGTTGATTCCTCGAGCATACACCATTACATCTTTTGGTCTGACCAATACTATCACATTGTTCACATAATGGTGGAAGTCCAGTGATATGGAAATTCCGATGAGTTGCTGTTGAGCCCATCAGCAGCATTTTGTCTCCCCCATGATTCATGTTGAACATCAACCTAGTGTTGAAAAACTTTGTAAGCAATGCCTTCGTGTTCCGTTCATGAAGCTTATGCTTGGATGGAAGAAGTGACTTCCTCGGATTCATGTGCATTTGGTGCAAGTTGCCGCTGTGAGTTCGAGAAAGATTGTTTTTGTTTCCTCTGGTACCATCCCAAGTCAGTTATGCATGTGCGAATGTATTCTATGGTTTGGTAGATTAATTACCTCCACTCCATATGTATTCCCTAGCACACCAAGCCACTGATTGACTTGTTTAAGGAAAAGGAGTTGTTGTGCTAATCCTAGGTCATGCACAAGACTTTGTGACCAAGATGATGGTTCCCAACCAGAACTCGGTATTGATTGTTGTAAGACTACTATGTGGTCATGCTTGTCTTGGACAGCGTGTTCACAGGTATGTAGCAGAACCAGCTCTTGTTTTGGAGCTTGCTACCGCAGTTCATTTCCCGAGAATCTTGCAACGTCATCTCGTCGGTTTGTGTTGCAACCTTTCTTTTTTAGACATGATGTCTGAAATATCCTGCTACCAACCAGATCTGAATCTCAAGCAGATATGATGGTTGGAACATTCCCAACATTTGCATTTTGTCCCCAGCTTGCACCTGCCATTGTGCCATTTTACTACGATCCGCCTTCTCAGTAATTGCTGTTCAGGATCATCTTAAAAAGTGGTCCTACCGTGGGTCCCATTCATTTCCGATGATAAGCAAAAATCATCCATTGTGTTGTCTTCAACAAGGTAGTCCACCTCATCCATTCTAGTGAGTATGCCATTCCTTCGAACTCTTCCAAACAATTGATTGTGTTTTGCCTTAGGCTGGTATGGAGAGTTTCAATGATTTCTATATCAAAAGTAATTCTTTTTGCCACTTAAGGAAATAATTCTACGAGTCACCTCTTCTAGGGTGTCCCGTTATGGAATCATGGCAATTCAGTCCTCGCTACGTTGAAACGCATCCACCATTCTATTAAGCGTGGAGTTGTTGCCTACCAAATTGAATCTTTGTCATCTACCTTCCATCACCTCTGATATGTGTTTTGTGTCTCAGCTCCAGAGTTGTTATCATGTCTCATTCCATGAGTTGATTGTGAGTTGCTCGATCTTCAAGAAGATCGATTCTTGTAGAGTTTCTTTTTGTCGTCATCATGTTGGATGAAGATCTCGAAAGCAAAGACGTCAAGATCAATTGGAGTAGTGAATCAACATCTTCGAGAAGGGCAATTGGATCATGAAGATCGTGTCGGCTTTGTGTCCCATCTGTCTTCTTACCTCACGTCTTGAATCTCGGGATGAGATTCTTGTTTAGTGGAGGTGAGTTGTCACAGCCCTGTATCAACCCTTGTTTGACTTTGCTTGATCTCCATGCTTCATGTCTAAAATTTATTTAAATTTGAATTGGGGATGTTCAAACCCTAGCATCTAATGGAATTCAAATAGGTCAACCTAAAATTATTTTCAATGAAACTGAAATGCCCTTCTAAAATGTTCATCATCTTTGCCTTGGTCTAGAACCTCTGTCAAAATGGTTCACATTTTTCTAGGACAGCATTGGGTCACTGGATTAAATCATAAGCTATTTGCATTTGGGCATTTAAGAGCTATAAATATTTTAAAATGTCCAAATACTCTTGTACTTAAATGATGGCTGTTGGAAACATTCCAAACAGAGCCCACAATTATTTTCAGGGTTTTTGAAAATGCCTTAGCAGTTTATTTAAGTAAAAAAAATTACAGAAAAATAGAAAACAGAAACTAAATTAGGAAAGAGAGAGAGAGAGAGAAGTTACCTGGCCACTTACCTGGCGCAACCCACCTGGCAGCCCACTGGCCGGCCCAGCACTGTGCTGGCCCGTGCCAGCCACCTGCTTCCTCTCGCCAGGCAGGCAGAGAGGAGCGCGCCCGCGCACGCCGAGCTCGCCACGCAGCTCCCTGGCCGCCTGACCTGCTTGGACAGCATGTCCACGCCTCGAAGCCACTCCTCGGCGCCGCCCCGACCCCGCCGACACCCCCATTCTCCCCCTGGCTCTCTCCCTCGTCCTCTCCCGCGATGGCCGACGCGCCCGTAGCCGCCGCCGCCGTAGTCGACGCCACCGCCTCCCCCACGACCCCTCGCCGTGCCTGCGAGCTCCGCCTCGACGTCCTCGACCTCCTCGGTTCGCCACACGTATCTGGACGCGCCCCTCTGCCCTCACCGAGCTCGTCCCCGACCGCCGTCGCCGGAGATCCCCCTCGACGCCCCGAGTGCCTCAGGCCCTCCCTGAGCTCGCCGTCCACTCCACGAAGATCGCCGTGAGCTTCTACCCGTCCTCCCCCTCTCTGTTCTCTTCCCTATGCACCGTAGCCACCGCACCGAGCTCACCCGCACGCGCCGCCACCTGCGCTCGCTGCCGACGCGTCCCAGGCGACCATTTGGTCCACTCGGCGTGTCCATCGCCCTCGCCGCATCGCGCACGCACATACTAGCCCTTCAGCTCGCCGGCATGCGCACCGCAGCGCCGCTCGCGCCTCACCCGAGCTCCGGCCGCCGCGGCCGAGCCCCTCGCTGTCGCCTCCGGCCACCCCAGGCCCGACTGGTGCCACCGCCCGACGTGCGCTGGTCTGGGCTCTCGAACGAGCCCAGCCACGCTGCGAACGGGGCACCACAACCCGTGCCCGAGTGCCCCGCCGCGTCTGCTGACGCCGGCGGCTAAACGCCGGTCTAACCCCGGCCGTGCTGACGTGGCGAGGTTATTTAGGCATTAACCACCTCCTAATCAAACCCTTAGAGTCACAGACAGCCGGGCCCTCCCGGTAATTAGCCACAGGGTTTTTCCCTGCTTAATTTAACTAACGCTTTGACCCGCCACCTCAGCGTTGACCTAGGCCCCACTGTCAGTTTTGACCGGGGCCGGCCCTGTTGACCAGTGACATCAGCCTGAGCTAATGCTGACGCAGTAAAGCCTTTCTGGATTTAAAATAAATCAGAAAAGGTTTAGAAATTCCAGAAAATGGTTTAAACTTCTAAAATTCATAGAAATTAATCTGTAACTCCAAATGCAAAGATTTATATATGAAAAATGATCAGAAAAATCCAATCTATCCATCTGTACTGGTTTCATGCATGTTAGAGCAACTTAACCTTGCTGTTTAGGTCAAACATGCTAATGCACTTATATGAACCCATAACTTGAGTTTGTATTTGAATCTTTGGTTCAAATAAGCTCAAACCCATCTGGTTGTATTTGCATTAGCCCAACACAGTCATATTGCCATGTCATGATCATGCATCATATTGTGCATTGCATTGATTGTGTTTCCTCTCTGTTGCCGGTATTGGTTCCCCCCTCAGTAGACGTTGAGCCGGCGATGAGTTCGATGACACCGATGAAGAGCTATACTATCTTCAGAAGTGCCAGGCAAGCAAAACCCCTTGTTCATTCCGATAAAATCCCACTCTCTCGCTCCTGCTCTCTTTTACTGCATTAGGACAACAACGATTCAACTGTTACATGCTGCGGTAGTTGAACCCCTTTCCTCTGCATGACCTGTCATTGCACAATAAATAGATGAAACCCACTAATATGAGTAGGAGTTGTTTGAGCCCTGATGTGCCTACTCATTCATGCTTGTTGTCATGCCTGCTATTGCTTAGAGTTGAGTTAGGTCTGATTCATCGGGGATGAGTTGGAAAGTTGTGAACATGTCCTACTGTTGAGAGCTAAGTGTGTGAACACGATTTGGTAAAGGTAGCGGGGAGAGGCCATGTAGGAGTACATGGTGGGTTGTCTCATTGCTGCCGTCCTCAGGAACTGAGTTCTGTGTTTGTGATCCATGAACAGTTAGTACCACACATTGGGCTCCGGGCGCTCCAAGCTCTCTCGACTTATTAATCAACCTGATCTCTATCCAGGAGTCGCAACTAGTTTCTGGTGTTTGTAGGTAGTGTTAGTAGTCTACCAAGTGGCACCCGGTACAGGTGGGCTTGGGACAGACTAGGCACAGTGGCACGGTGTACCAAGGGGCACCCGGATGGTGGGCTTGGGAACCCTTCTCACATCGTTTGGGGCCATGAGCGACACCCCGACCGGATCTCCTTGCGGATGGAACCCGAATAGGCGATAAACCTGGACGAGAGACTTGTGTGGTTAGTCAGGTCGTGGCCGACTCCCTCGCTAGGCTTCCGCTTGAAGGTTGCCTAGATACACGACGTGAACATGGTGGTAAGTGGCGAGAGCGTGTGTGAAGAAGTACACCCCTGCAGGGTTAACATCATCTATTCGAATAGCCGTGTACGCGAAAAAGGACTTCTGGGTTGCCTGTACAGTTCATAGATAACTTGAAGTGGATACCCTAAAATGCGCAAGATAAGCGTGAGTGTTATGGATGGCCTTCTCGTAGGGAGACGGGAGCGGATCCATAGTGGTGTGTATGGACATGGTGAATATGTGGACTTGTGTGCGCCACCTCAAAAGTGTTACTTGCAGTCGTAGTTCAGGTTAGCCACTGAGTCAAAGCTGGCTTGCTGTAGTTAAACTCCACCACCCCCTTTATTGATACCGATGCATATGTAGATAGTTCTGATGTAAGTCTTGCTGGGTACATTTGTACTCACGTTTGCCTATTTTATGTTTTGCAGAGAGACGTCAGTCTTGCTAGTAGTTTCGTGTGGACTTCGACGTTTAGCTTGATAACTCAGCTACGATCTTGTGCCCTCGGCAGGATCCGGTAGATAGTCAGGCTTCTCAGCCTTTTTCATTTGTAGATGTCTGTACTCAGACATGTTAAGCTTCCGCATGTGCTTTGACTTGTATGCTCTGAATGTTGGGTCATGAGACCCATGTTTGTAATATCTCGCTCCTCGGAGCCTAATGAATAATACTTTGAGTCGTAGAGTTTTGTTGTGATGCCATGTTGTATTTACACATATCGAGCATATTGTGTGTATGATTGAAATGCTTGGTATGTGTGGGATCCGACAACCTAGTTGTTTATCCTTGGTAGCCTCTCTATGGGGAAATGTAGTCTTGTGCTTCCATGAGCCATAGTAGTCCGCTAGAGCCCGGGTCACCGGAGTTCTGCTAGCCCAGCACTACTGCTCCGGAACACTTGACTGGCCGGCATGTGATTCACTTCGTTCCTGTGTCTGTCCCTTCGGGGAAATGTCACGCGGTGACATCCGGAGTCCTGCCTAGGCTGCTATAGCCCGGTTCACCGGAGTCCTGTTAGCCCAGTGCTACAGCCCGGATTCGCACGCTGCTGACCGACATGCTCGATGTTGATTCATGTATGCCTGTCCCCATAAGTTAGTGCCACTTTGGGTTCATGACTAGTCATGTCGGCCCGGGTTCTCTGTCATATGGATGCTAGCAACACTATCATATACGTGAGCCAAAAGGCGCAAACGGTCCCGGGCCATGGTAAGGCGACACCCGTGGGAATACCGTGCGTGAGGCCACAAAGTGATATGAGGTGTTACCCGCTAGATCGATGTGACTTGGAATTGGGGTCTTGACACAGGCGCAGAAACCGACTCTACGGATGAAGACACCGCCGCCCCGACGAAGAAGGGTCGGCGTCGCAACAGGAAACACAAGGGCAAGGCCGTGCTTCCCGTCGAGGGATCTGACGACACCGGCGCTGCCAAGAAGGCCAAGGCAGACGACCCCGACGAGGAGATTGCCGGGTGTGCCGCTTGCCGGGCCTTGGCGGCTGCCGACAAGCCAGGAGGCTCCGACAAGCAGTATTGCAAGATCCACCGCACCAAGGGCCATGACCTCCAGAACTGCCGACAAGTCGAGCTGCTTGCTGAGAAGCAAAAGGCCGAGTATGAGAGGCGGGACAAGGAGAAGGGTCAAGATGGTGACGAAGGATCCGGCAAGAAGCGTGGCGGCCAAGGAGGCCGCCGCGGCAAGGATAACCAACAAGAGAGGCCCGCTCGGGGCCGTGACAAGAAGCGGGAAGACGACGATCATGACGAGGACAACGAGTCCAGCGAGCATGAGTTTCAGAAGGCTACGGAGGCTATGTGCGTCGATGGTGGCGCCTCGCTGCATACTTCCCACCGCCAGCTCAAGCAGTGGGCGCGCGAGCTTACAACAACAGAGCCATCGTTCGACGCTCAGAAGCCGCTGAAGTGGTCCAGCACGCCCATCATCTTTGACGCCGACGACCACCCTGATCGCACAACTACGGTCGGGTGTTTGCCGTTGTTGGTCTCGCCAACGATACGCAACCTCAAGGTGAATAAGATGCTGGTTGACGGCGGGACCACCCTGATCGCACTACACCTACAACACGTTGAAGATGCCTGGCCCGATGACCATCATCACCGTTCCCTGCGACAAGAAGGATGCGTTGATCTGCGCCGACCTACTCTACCGGGAAGCAGTTGCAGCAGCTGCCGCCAAGGCACTTGCTCCTGCCACTGAAGCCATGGGAGGGAAGAAGAAGACCGGCAAGACCTCTCACACCCTCTCCGACAAGCGCACCTCTTCGGAGTGTTGTGCTACCGTCGAGGACGTGCCAGAGAGCTCCACTGGCAAGAGCAAGAAATCCAGAGCTGCGCCACCAGAGACTAACAAGGTGTCCGTCAAGGAGGATGGCACGGGAGGGGCTTTCACCATAAGCTCCACCCTCGACAGCAAATAGGAAAGCGCGCTCGTCACTTTCCTGCGGGCGAATGTCGACGTGTTTGCATGGCAAGCATCCGACATCCCCGGCGTTCCCAGGGAAGTGATTGAGCACCATCTTGCTGTCTGCCCCCATGCGCGACCCGTCAAGCAGAAGGTCAGGAAGCAAGCTTTGGAACGACAGGAGTTCATCACAGAGGAGATCAGGAAGTTGGAAGCAGCAGGCTTGGTGAGGGGAGTGCTCCATCCGACGTGGTTGGCCAATCCGGTGGTGGCGCGCAAGGCAAACGGGAAGTGGAGGCTGTGTATTGACTACACAGATATCAATAAGGCTTGTCCTAAGGACCCCTTCCCGTTGCCGCGCATCGACCAGATTGTTGACTCCACGACCGGGTGTGATCTATTATCATTCCTCGACGCCTACTTGGGCTACCACCAGATCTTCATGACAAGAGAAGACGAAGAGAAGACAACATTCATCACCCCATGTGGTACTTATTGCTTTTTACGGATGCCTTTCGGGTTGAAGAGTGCTGGCTCGACGTTTGCAAGGGCGGTCCAAATTGGTTTTGAGCCCCAGCTACATAGAAACATGGAAGCTTACATGGATGACATAGTGGTTAAAACCAAGGACAAGGCAACTCTTGTACAAGACTGAGAAGAGACGTTTGCCAACCTACGCAAGATCAACCTCAAACTGAACCCTGAGAAGTGTGTCTTCGGCGTTCCGTCCGGCAAACTTCTCGGGTTCTTTGTGTCGCAGTGTGGGATCGAGGCAAACCCGGACAAGATCAAGGCTATTGAGCAGATTGAGGCACCCAAGCGGATCAAGGATGTGCGTCGGCTCACTGGCTGTGTTGCCGCCATGAGCAGATTCATCTCCAAGTCCGCTGAGCGTTGGCTCACTGGCTGCGTTGCCGCCATGAGCAGATTGAGGCACCCAAGCGGATCAAGGATATGCATCGGCTCACTGGCTGCATTGCCCTTCCCTTTTTCAAAATCTTGAAGAAGGCGGGCCCAATGGAGTGGACCCCATTGGCCGAGGCAGCGTTGCAGGATCTGAAGAAATACGTTTCCCCTACACCAATACTAGTTGTGCCTAAACCACAGGAGCCGTTGCTGCTGTATCTGGCGGAGATGAATCAAGTGGTCAGTGCCGCGCTAGTGGCGCAGAGGGAGGTCGACAGAGAGGCAGTGGTGACGACGGGACTGGCGGATGGCAAGCCAGGGATTCCCCCGGCAGGGCCCGATGCTGGCAAGGCAAGGCCCCCTGCAGAGTCTGACGCCATCAGGACAGAGCCCATGCAATGAAATGAAGTGGCGCAGAAGAAGAAGATGATGAAGCACCCGGTTTACTTTGTCAGCTCCCTCCTGCAGGGGGCTAGGTCAAGGTACTCTGGTGTGCAGAAATTGCTCTTCAGCCTCCTTATGGCCTCGAGGAAGCTGCGTCACTACTTCCAAGCACACAAAATCACCGTCGTCACCCGCCTCCCGGTGCAACGGATACTGCAAAACCCAGACGCAACCGGAAGGATTGTGGAGTGGGCCTTGGAGTTATCAAGATTTGGTTTGAAGTTTGAAAGTAATTTGACAATCCAGAGCAGAGTCTTGGCGGAGTTCATTGCAGAATGGACCTCAACGCCTGACGAAGAAATCCAGGAGACCACTCTCCCCGGCAAGGAAGCAAGTTGCGACTGGATCATGTACTTTGACGGGGCTTTCTCGCTGCAAGGCACCGGTGCTGGTGTGCTGCTCGTCGCACCCACCAGAGAGCACCTCAAGTATGTGATCTAGATGCACTTTCCCAGGGAGATGTCCACAAACAAGACTGCCGAATACGAGGGGTTGCTTGCTGGTCTCAGGATCGCAGCAGACCTCGGGGTTAAAAAGCTCATCGTCAGGGGTGATTCGCAGCTTGTCGTCAGACAAGTCAACAAAGATTATCAGAGCCCGTTGATGGAGGCCTACGTAGATGAGGTGAGGAAGCTGGAGGAGCGCTTTGACGGTATACAAGCGGAGCACGTTCCCCGAGCGGAGAACGACATCGCCGATTACCTGTCAAAGCGCGCTGCATTCAAGCTACGCGTGGAACCAGGTACTTTTTTGCTTCGGTTAACTCAACAATCCATCGAACCATCAACGGAGCAGAACAAACGGAGGAAATCAGGCCCCGGCAAGTACTTTCCCGCCGAGCCCCCGGGGCTGCCGGCAAGGGTGTTTCCGTGGATTCTGAGCCTGGCGAGGAGAGACTGACTCCGACAGGCCGTCAAGCCCTGGTCGTAGAGACGACCGCGCCCATGGCAGAAGAAATGCCTTTGGTCCTTGCCGTCGAGCCCCAGGCTCCGGCATGGGCACAACATACCGTCTGATTCCTCCGAACAAGGGAGCTTCCTAAGGAGCAGGAAGAAGTGGAGAAAGTAGCCCGTCGGTCTACTATGTATCAGTTCGTCGATAACGTCCTGTACAGGAAGAGACCGAACGGTGTGAAATTGAAGGCATTCCCCGGGAGGAAGGACTGGAGCTGTTGGCAGAGATACACAGAGGCATATGTGTCTCCCACATAGGGTCGAGGGCCCTTGCCGGCAAGGCGTTTCGGCAGGGTTTCTTCTGGCCCACTGCCCTCCAGGATGCAATGGCACTAGTAACCAAGTGTGAAGCGTGTTAGTTCCATTCGAAGAAGCTTCATCAACCAGCTCAAGCCCTTGAAACAATTCCTCTTTCTTGGCCATTCTCGGTCTGGGGGCTCGACATCCTGGGCCCTTTCCCCCGCGCTGTCGAGGGCTCTGAGTACTTGTACGTTGCAATCGACAAGTTCACAAAGTGGCCGGAGGTGGAGGCAGTGAGGAAGGTGACAACACAGTCAGCCGTCAAGTTCTTCAAGGGGCTAGTGTGTCGTTTTGGTGTGCCAAACAGAGTCATCACCCACAACGGCACACAGTTCACAAGCCACACCTTCATGCAATACATCCAAGACCTCGGCAGCAAGGTCTGTTTCGCTTCCGTGGCACACCCACGGAGCAACGGCCAGGCGGAGAGGGCGAATGCTGAAGTATTGCGAGGCCTGAGGACAAAGACTTTCGACAGGCTGCACAAGAGCGGAAGGCACTGGATTGATGAGTTGCCGGCGGTTCTTTGGTCGATCAGGACGACGCCAAATCGAGCCATCGGCCAGACACCCTTTGCCCTGGTATACGGGGCAGAAGCAGTTCTCCGCATGGAACTCATATATGGGTCACCTCGAGTGCTCGCTTACGACGAGCTTGAGCAAGAGCGATTGCGGCAAGATGACACAACACTCCTTGAGGAAGATCGTCTTCGGGTGGCTGTGAGAGCAGCACGCTACCAGCAAGCCTTGCGCCGCTACCATAGCCGCAAGGTTCATGCCTGAAGCTTTGAGGAAGGCGACCTTGTTCTTCGACGCGTTCAATCGGCCAAGAAATCCAACAAGTTGACGCCGAAGTGGGAAGGCCCTTATCGGGTAATACGAGTCACCAGGCCCGGTGCAGTCCGCCTGGAGACCGAAGATGCTATTCCAGTGAGCAACTCCTGGAACATTGAACATCTTCGCAAGTTTTACCCATAAGGCGCGGTTGCCGGGCCCCCCGGCAAACCACCTTTTGTACAAGCCTTGCCGACAAGGCATGTAACCCTCTATACAAAGCCAGGCGCAGACCCTGAGCATAAATAAATGAAGCGCTGGCCCCAAAGCATGCATGCTGGAGTCCGCCCCACGCATGACCCCCACGTCACGCACGATCCTCCACGTCGCGTGTTCAACGCGGGTCGTGGGGGAGCGCAGCGGACGGAACAGTTACTACGGTAAAAATCCGCCCGACCTGCCCGCGCACCGTTCTGGGCCTGGCCCAACAACGCGTCGCGCTTATGTGTGGCCTAGACCCAGGGGCTCCCATCGGTGTACAAAAGTAGGGGCTCTCCTTTTGACCCATTTACTTGTGCACGGGCAGTTAGAGCCGCGCGCCGCGGTCACACTTAGTAGGGCAGAGGAGGGAAGCCGGAGAGAAGCCGAAGCACAAGACAACCGAGGCAACGCCAAGACCAGAAATGCAGGAGAGCAAGAGGGCGAGGTGGACTCCCTCGGCAAGATCCTTGCCGAGGCAGCCTCCACAACCCCAACAAGAGCCTTGCCGGCGCAACTTGCCCGACGCCAGCAGAGCAAGCCACCCTTGAGCCCACGGGTTCCAACACCACCAACTATCCACGTTAGGACCAAGGCTCGGGAGGCGCCTCTGTGGTGGCATGCAGATCTTCGTCAAGATCATAAACGTGTGAGATCAGATGAGGACCAGAAGACGGCGACCCTCGGCGAGATCCTAGCCGAGGAAATCTACAAGACCCCCGGCAAGGGCCTTGCCGAGGACGACTGCAACGCCACGGCAAGACCCATGCCGGGCCCCCGGCAAGACCCTTGCCGAGGGCATCAGCGGGGCCATAGCCAGGCCCGCGCCTGCCAAGACTCCACCGCCGTCCCCAAGCAGCTGCTAGCTCAACCAGCTGGGCAGGCACCTGCATGGCGACGGGCGGCCTCTACACCAACTCAGCAAGCACCTGCGTGGTGGCATGCGACCCTTCGTGAAGGCTCCACCACCGCGCCAGCCCAGCGGCCAGCCAACGTGGCGCCGCAAGGCCTCGTCAGCTCGGGCGCGTGTCCAAGCCAGGCGAGGCGGCGACAGCTGGGACGTGCCTCCTTGCCGTCCGCGATAAAGCGAGAGGGACACGTTGGCAGCGCATTAAATGCGTTTGTCCGACGAACCCAGAGGATAGGCTTATCGACTGTAGACCTTTCCACCTCCTGTGTGCCACTGTGGCAACCCCTTTTGCCTATAAAAGGAGGCCCGAGGCGACCAGGAGGAGGATTCGGATCTTTTGGGCAAGTTACACCTCGTAGCTAGCTCAAGAACACAAGAACACTCTAATACATCCACCAAAGCAGGACTAGGGTATTACGCATCTTCGCGGCCCGAACCTGGGTAAACGATCCATGTGCTTCCTGTCAGACCCGCTCTTTGCACAACCTCGCGCCCGCCAACCGTAGAAGGGATCTCAGTGACCCCATAGGTGTCGTTTCCACCGACAAACTGGATGGACCTTCTCTATTCCCTTTGAACGGTTTCTTCTGCTGACCGGGTTTGGAGCCACTGAATCCGGCGTTGACCGCCGTATCCTCAGTTTCTTCATTATTGTTCCAACGCTTATTTTTGCAAAGTCGTGGCCTTCCATTGCCATATCCCTGGCCTCAGAGGTGCCTGCGTAGCTGGTACTGTTGCTTCTCCAAGCCAGCTAGGTATCCTCGCCCGTGCAGAAGCGGGTCATGAGTGCAGTAAGGGCTGCCATAGTTTTTTGGCTTTTCTTGACCGAGGTGTTGGGCGAGCCATTCGTCACGGATGTTGTGTTTAAAGGCCGCTAAGGCTTCGGCATCCGGACAGTCAACGATTTGGTTGTTTTTAATTAAGAACCGAGTCCAGAGTTTGCGGGCTAACTCTCCAGGTTGCTGGACTATGTGACTAAGGTCATCAGCATCCGGTGGCCGGACATAAGTGCCTTGGAAGTTGTCTCGAAAAGCATCCTCCAAGTCCTCCCAACTGCCAATGGAGTTATCTGGGAGGCTATTCAACCAGTGCCGTGCTGGTCCTTTTAGCTTTAGGGGAAGGTGCTTGATGGCGAGGAGATCATCAGCGCGAGCCATGTGAATGTGGAGAAGAATATCTTCAATCCATACGTCGGGATCTGTTGTTCCATGGTATGCCTCGATGTTTACGGGCTTAAACCCTTCCGGAAACTGGTTCTACATTACCTCATCGGTAAAGCATATGGGGTGTGCGGCGCCTCTATATCGGGCAACATCACGACGGAGTTCGGATGACGTTTGTGTTCGGTTCTTGGCCCGAACTTGGTTATGGTTGTCGCGCCAGGCTTTATGGCCGTCGCTTTTCGTGTTGGAGCACGTCCCCTTGATCCGTAGATTGATCTAGTCTGACCGGCTCTATTGTCCAAGTCCTGACATAAGTCATAGGTATAACCTGGAGCTGCTGCCTCCTTGCCTCTACGGCGAGGTGGCGCGGGCTGGTGTTCAGCATTATTAGCCGCTTTGTCCCGTCCACGCGGTGGTTGGTCTGGTTCATCAGCATGATTGTATCTTGACGGTATTGGCTCAAAGGCCTCGTCGTCGAATTGTGGTAGCAGCCTACGCTTTGGGTAGCTTTGTGTTGGGCACTCGAGGCCGTATTCTTCGACAGCCAGGACTTTGGTCCATCTGTCATTGAGCGTATCCTGTTCGACTTGGAGCTGTTGTTGTTTCTTTTTTAGGCTCCTCGCAGCGGCGATGAGCTATAGCTTAAAGCGTTCTTGTTCGAGGGGTTCCTCTGGCACGATGAAATCATCGTTGCCGAGGATGATATCCTCTTCGGAGGCGGGTAAGTAATTATTGTCTTCCGAATCCTCGTGATCGGCGTGTTCGAGGCTGTATAGGCCTTCTTCCCTTTTTGTCCTGCTCGAACGCAGGCTCAACGGGTTGGTCGGCATTATCGGCATTCTCCGGCGTGTCATTGTCTCCGGTGTTTGTATTGCTTTCCTTCTCCCGACATGATCGTGAGCGGCGCCGCTGACGTCGGTGCTTTGGTGATGCCTCGACGGATTTGTCCTCAAACGAATCTTGAGTACCATCGTCGTCCTTCTTTTCGGGCGTATCCACCATGTATACGTTGTAAGTGGAAGTGACCGTCCAACACCCAGTGATAGGCGGGTTTTGGCCTGGTTCAGCTCCGACATCGTCATCCATACCGTCGATGTCTTCGGAGGCGTAGTCTAGCATATCGGTTAGGACCTCGACAGTGGCTATTAAGTGGGTGGTGGGTTGGACTAAAATTGCCTGCTCTCTGCCCCCACTTCAGGCTGGGCGTAGTTCAGAAGTGACACTTCCGTGATGGCGAGAGATCGCGTTAGGTCCAGAGCCTCGTTTAGAAGCGAAGGCTGGACAGGTGACTGAGGACCTGCGGAGTTGGGTCTAGTGATCACCACTTGACCATGCTCGGTGGACGCAGGTTTCGAGAGTTCGGAGTTTACTTCCAGAGATGAGTCCGGCTTCCCGATGACAGGGAGAGTCCTATTTGACTCCGGGCCCGCTGGCAATATGGCCATCTCTGGGTCTCCGGCAGGAAGCTCCGTAGTAGGAGAGAGTCCGGCGGGGTTTACCCTCCCGTCTTCGGACATAGTCGTCCGCTCCAGATCTAAGGCCAGGGCAGGCATGAGAGTTGATCCTTGGACGGAATCTGATGGTGGATCCGATGGGCTTCCTTCGTGTAAACGAGGAGCGGTGGCTGAGGCCGAGAACCCTCCGAAGATCAAGTCTCCGCGGATATCAGCGACGTAATTCAAGCTTCCAAACCTGATCTGGTGACTAGGGGCGTAGCTGTCGATTTGCTCAAGGTGACCAGTTGAATTGGCACGCAGAGCGAAGCCGCCAAAAACAAAGAGTTGACCAGGGAGGAAAGTCTCCCCGGAAACAGCATCGTTGCCGATGACAAGATGAGCCATTTATCCTTCTGTCGACGCACAGTGGAACTCTCAATGAAAGCACCAATGTCGGTATCAAAACCAGCAGATCTTGGGTAGCGGGCCCCGAACTGTGCGTCTGAGGATCGACGGTAATAAGGGACTAGTGGGACACAATGTTTACCCAGGTTCGGGCCCTCTTAATGGAGGTAAAACCCTACGTCCTGCTTGACTGTAGTCGATGAATATAGGGGTTACAAGAGTTGATCTACCTCGAGACCGTAACGGCTAAACCCTAGCTATCTAGCCTATGAGAATTTGATAGCCTCTAATGACTAAACCCTCCGGTTTATATACACACCGGAGGGGCCTAGAATTGTACAGAGTCGGTTGGTGGGGGAAGGAAATAACATATCCGGACACCAATCTTGCCATCCACGCATATAAGAGTCCTACCCAGACACGGGGGAAAGTCTTCTGCTTGTATCTTCATGGCCCACCAGTCCGGCCCATATCAAATAGCCCGGACAGCGAGGACCCCCTAATCCAGTTCTCCCCCACTCTATTCTGTCAACTGACAGAAAATTCAGTTCACAGTATATTGCATATAAAAGATGGCGTAATGGTGTAATTCTGGAACTGGTCGTTCCATCAGATTATACAAGCAACAGCCAAAATGGCTAATCCGATCGGTTCTGCTGCTTGTGTAGAACGGATGGTGAGTTCGGCGGCGGGCATCCGGCAGGAGCTGTGAACATACCATACATGCATGTACAGCACTGGCTCAGGTACGTAATCAAACCCACTTCACTCCGGTGAAGCTCGCTCTCGTGATCGTTGGAAACAAACTATGGTGTTATGAGCAAAATTCATTTTGGTTAACTGTATAGCCCATTTTGGGAGCAACTGGTCGAGTGGAAGTTTCAGAACTGGATTAGAACTGACAAATCAGGATTGGCATCATTATCTGATACATCTCCATGGCACGGGTCTCTCTTTTAAGTCTCAACTCTAAACATATGATTTTTTTCCTCCCATGAACTTGCGACAATGAAACCAGGCACCGAATTGGCGTCTAGCACTAGTAGAAAAAGGGGCTTTCGTTCGGGCCTGGCCAGCCCATTAGTCTCAGTTTTTATATGAACGGGGACCAATGGGTGCATTCGTCCCAGTTCGTGAGCCCAGGTGGCCGGCCGGGGCCTCGTGAGCTTTGGTCCCGGTTCGTCTGGAACCTTTTGTCCCGGGTCTAGGCACGAACCGGGACCAATGGGCCTCGCTCCTGGCCTACAACCATTGGTCCCCGTTTCAGCCACGAACCGAGACAAATGAGTTGCCTATATATATAGCCCATCGCCGGCGAGCAGAGCACTCCACACTGCTCTGTTTTTTGCTTGCCGGCGAGGGGAGGGCATTTGGGTGCTCTAGCTCACCTCCTATGCACATGAGGTGTTCCATGAAATGTCCGAGCCACACTAGTTAATATTTCTTCTCTCGAAACTCGACCTCCGAGCTCCATTTTCCCCGAGATTTTTCTAGGTTTAGCGGTCCATCACGTCCCGTCCCCGTCTTCACCGCCGTCGATCGCCTGCGCCGATCTCGTCGCCGGCACCACCGTGGTGAGCCTCTTGTTCTTATCTTCTTTCTGAAAGAAAAAAAATTCTTACTTCAGATAGATACTTGTCTAATTTTCTTACTTTTATTATTCCTTGTTATTATATAGTGCGATGGTTCTGGTATCCGCCCCCGTCAGCCCTCGTCCTGTCTATGATTCGGATGTGGTATATATTATCTTTTTATAACTATTTGGTTCAATTATTGTTTATGACAATTATGCCGACCAACGTGACATAGATTTTATTTATGTAGGAGGTGGTTGAACCTGAAATTCCAACCAACCCTATTGTCGAGAGGTTAAATTTAGTTGAAGAAGAAAACAATTACTTGAAGGAAAAAATTAAAAAAATTGAGGAGGAGAAGATGATATTGGAGTTGCATGTTGCGGATGTCGTCGATGATCACAAGATCAAGATGGATGCAATGCGGTTGAAGATTAGAACGATTAGAAAATATGCCATTCATACCGAGGCTTGGTATCATTATGCCGTTGGATCAATTGATACCTTAGTTGTGATTATGATCGCATTTGTTGTTGCATTGAAAGGTTTTACATAGTTTCAATGTATGGTTTAACTAGATGCTCTGGAGAGCTATATGTTGTTCAATTTGAACTATTTATGTACTTTGGTTTTAATGTGATGATGAACTACTATTAATTTTGTCACTTATCTATCCATGTTCATTTGTAGTGCTTTTCAATTTCAGGGTCTTATAGCTGAAAAATCAGTAAATGCCCGAAAAATATCAGCTGAAGTCAGAAAGGGTTGAAAATTGATGATGTGGCTTTGAATGGTGCATTTTGAACACAGAAAAACTATGGAGTTAAAATAAGTTCAAAAAAATGGAATCCCTTTGTAACAGACGAGTTTCCGTATGAAACCCTGATACTTCGAAAGAGATTGTCCGTTTTGTACACGAAGTGCATCCAGTTTTTCCCGTAAGCCTCTCTACTTTCTTGCACATGCTATGTGGGTGAAATGATGATACCATGCCAACTTTAAACCTTTTGAGAGTTCATTTGTAGTGCTTTTCAATTTCAGGGTCTTATAGCTGAAAAAATCAGTAAATGCACGAAAAATATCAAATGAAGTCAGAAAGGGTTGAAAATTGATGATGTGGCTTTGAATGGTGCATTTTGAACACAGAAAAACTATGGAGTTCAAATAAGTTCAAAGAAATGAAATCCCTTTGTAACAGACGAGTTTCTGTATGAAAACCTGATACTTCGAAAGAGATTGTCCGTTTTGTACACGAAGTGCATCCAGTTTTTGCCGTAAGCCTCTCTACTTTCTTGCACATGCTATGTGGGTGAAATGATGATACGATGCCAACTTTCAACCTTTTCAGAGTTCATTTGTAGTGCTTTTCAATTTCAGGGTCTTATAGCTGAAAAAAATCAGTAAATGCACGAAAATATCAAATGAAGTCAGAAAGGGTTGAAAATTGATGATGTGGCTTCGAATGGTGCATTTTGAACACAGAAAAACTATGGAGTTCAAATAAGTTCAAAGAATGAAATCCCTTTGTAACAGATGAGTTTCCGTATGAAACCCTGATACTTCGAAAGGGATTGTCCGTTTTGTACACGAAGTGGATTCAGTTTTTGTCGTAAGCCTCTCTACTTTCTTGCACATGCTATGTGGGTGAAATGATGATACGATGCCAACTTTCAACCTTTTCAGAGTTCATTTGTAGTGCTTTTCAATTTCAGGGTCTTATAGCTGAAACAAATCAGTAAATGCACGAAAAATATCAAATGAAGTCAGAAAGGGTTGAAAATCATAAACAACTTTTTTGTTACTAACTTTAATAGCAAAAAGAATTATCATAAAATAAAATAAATAAGTAATTAGAAACAAAGTAATATAAACTATAATAAAATATATAAGTAGAAACAAAACAAAATAAAATAAAATAAACTTTAATAACATAAATGAAATTTATGAAACTAAAATTATCAAAGTATTTTCTGTTCAAAACATTATAAGCAACCTCTACTAAAATTACATAAAATGCATGCAACTAAAATTATCAAAGTATTTTCTGTTCAAAATCATTAAAAGCAAATAGAATTTTCATAAAGAACTTTTTTTGTTACAAACTTTAATAGCAAAAAGAATTATCATAAAATAAAATAAATAAGTAATTAGAAACAAAACAAAATAAAATAAAATAAATAGGTATTTTGTTGTAATTAGAAACAAAACAAAAAATAGCAAAAATGTGGGTGAAATGATGATACCATGCCAACTTTCAACCTTTTCAGAGTTCATTTGTAGTGCTTTTCAATTTCAGGGTCTTATAGCTGGAAAAAAAATCAGTAAATGCACGAAAAATATCAAATGAAGTCAGAAAGGGTTGAAAATCATAAACAACTTTTTTGTTACAAACTTTAATTGCAGAAATAAATATCATAAAATAAAATAAATAAGTAATTAGAAATAAAATAATATACACTATAATAAAATATATAAGTAGAAACAAAATTAAATAAAATAAAATAAACTTTAATAACATAAATGAAATTTATGAAACTAAAATTATCAAAGTATTTTCTGTTCAAAACATCATAAGCAACCTCTACTAAAATTATATAAAATTCATGCAACTAGCAACCACGGCCTACTGGCAACCACGGCCTGAATACGACTAGAAACCCATCAATGGGCCAGGATTCAGGCCCGCAGAAGGCCCAGTAGGCCCATCTGGCATAGCAATGACAATTAGGCCCGTAAGCCTGCAATAGAGAGGAGCTCGAGAGGGGTGCGGCAGTGGGGCTTATAAACCACTGCGCGCCCCTCTCAACTAGCGAGGTGGGACTAAACTCCCACCACCACGCCGCTGTGCGCGGCCTTTGGTCCCGGTTGGTGGCACCAACCGGGACTAAAGGTGGGCATTGGTACCGGTTCGTGCCACCAACCGGAACCAATTCCCCACCTTTAGTCCCGGTTGGTGGCACCAACCGGGACCAAAGGCCGCCGCTTCCCGCCCTTTGGGCTGCTGAAAAGAGACGTTTGGTCCCGGTTGGTGGCACCAACCGGGACTAAAGGTGGCATTGGTACCGGTTTCTGCCATGAACCGGTACCAATGTTGTGTGTATATAAGCAGGACTTGTCAAATTTTTCAGTTTCATCGACCATTTGCCCCCCGACGACGCCGAACTCATCGACGCCGCCAGGCTGCCCGTGCACGCCGTCGCCGCCCCGCGCCCTTGAAGCCCGTGCTCGCCGACGCCGCCAGGGTGCCCGTCCTCGCCGTCGCCGCCCCGCCACCCGCTCCTCGTCGCCGCCCACTCCTCGTCGCCGTCGCCCCGCGCCGTTGCCCTGCCCCGACGCGCCGCCCCGGCCCGTGTCCCTGGCCCGACGCGCCGCCACCGCCCGCGTGCCCCTGCCCCGACGCGCCCCTGCCCCGACGCGACGCCCCGGCACAAGCCCTTGCCCCGACGCCGCCCCACGCCCCCGGCCTGCCCCGACCACACGCCGCCGCCACGTTCGGTCCGGCCGCCGGCCTTCCTCTCTGTTTTTTTCATATATATGATATTTTTTTTCAGATTATGTGCATATGTGTGATTATATGTATGTGTGTATATATGATCATATGTCCTTTTTTTCCAGATTTTTTGTTCATATATATATGATGATTTGTTTTTTGCATTTTTATAAAAATGTATATATGTATGTATGTTCTCTGTGTATATATGTTCATATATGCAAAAGTTAGATTTTTAGAAAAGTTTTATCTATATATGTTCTCTGATTTAGTACATTTTAGGTTAGTTTCATTTTTAGAAAAGTTTTATATATTTAGGAAGAAGGAAGAGAGAAGGAAGAAGGAAGAAGAAGAAAAAGTTTTATATATGCAAAAGTTACATTTTTGGAAAAGTTTTATATATCTAGCTAGGAAAGGAAGAACAAGAAAAAGAATGAGAGGAAAAAGGAAAATAAGAAGAGGAAGAAAGGAGAAGAAGAGGAGAAATAAATAAGAAGAGGAAAAAAGAAGAAAAAGAAGAGGAGAAGAAGAAAAAACAGTCTACTTTTTCTTCTTCTCCTCTTTTTTTCTTCTCTTTTTTCTTCAATCTTCTCCTCTATTCCTTTCTTCTTCTCCTTTTTTTATTTCTTCTTCGTCTTCTTATTTTTTATCGGTTATGTCGTTGTCGATATACCCCGTCCCGATAACTTCAACACGAGGGGGGGGGGTCGATATACCCCTTCCCCGATAACATTATTTTCCCATGTATGTATGTCGTCTTGTCGATATAACCCCGTCCCGTATAACTTTGACATGAGGGGCGGTCTATATATATACCCCCTCTCGACCGTGATAACTTATACCACGGGAGCACCCCCCCCCCCCGGCCCTCTCGCTCGACCAAAACTCTCGAGGACACCCAAACCCTAGAAAAAAATGATGTCGGTCTCCTACCCCCTCCCGCCGCGCCCCTACCCGATCGACAAACTCTCTTGAGGCCACCCAAATTTACCAAGTTAAAAGAGCGTTGTCGTCGAGGCCACCCCGAACCCCTTGAAGCATTGTTGAGGCCCCCCCAAACCCTTGAATCGTTGCCGTGTTGTAAATATTTGAATAATAATTGCCATGTTGTAAATATTTGCAGAAACTACGGATCCGCACCCCCGAGACGAAGCAAAAGAAGCGGTGTTGGGGATCGCACACGGAAGTGATGCCGTCTTGTCGTTTCTCAACGACACATGCACCGATGGTCTGGAAAGACAGGATGAAGAAGCAGGCTACGACGATGATCAAACAATGGAGGAGGAAGGACACCGTGATGACGGCTTCGGTGACCGAATGGAGGGGGAAGGACACCGTGATGATGGCTTCGGTGACCGAATGGAGGGGGAAGGACACCGTGATGACGGCTCCGATGACCGAACGGAGTCCGGCCAGGTATATATATTAATTAATTAAGCATGTGCTGACTATATAGCTAATTGATGCATTAATTGTTTTTGGTATGTACACATATTAACTCTCTTCTTTTTCTTCTTTTCTAGCCCTCCGGATCGAGCAACACTTGTGTAACGAGACGAGGCCCGAAGAGAAAGTTGCGCACGGATGAAAGGTACACGATCATCGAAATTGATCACGCTGGCCAACCGATTGAACCCCACCGGACCAAGCAAAAATTTAATGCTCAGTGCGGGGTTCTAGTTAGGGGCATCATCCCGATCAGCATCGAGCAATGGTTGAAGCCTAAGGACATAGACTCTCAGGTGTCTTATGTAAGCGATAGGCAGAAAGCTGATCTTTGGACCGCGCTGCAGGAAAATTTCACCTTCCCGCCAGAGGAAGATCCGGAGAATCTAGTTAAAAAGCCAATGATCAAGGCTTATGCTCTTAGGAAGATGGCTGAGCTATTCAGGAGGTGGAAGAATGAGCTGAAATCATCGTTTGTCGACCAAGACAAGACTCCAGAATTCATCGACCGATTTGAGAAGATCGAAGATCAGTGGCCCGCATTTGTCACCAAAAAGAAATCTGAGAGAGCAGTGAAGATGTCAGCGACAAACAAGAAGAATGCTGCAAAGAAGAAGCATCACCATCGCACGGGGTCAGGTGGCTACCTGAAAGCCCGACCGTTGTGGGACAAGGCTGAGAATGACCTCATTGATAAAGGGATCGAACCAGAGACGCGACCCTGGCCAGACCGTTGCAGGACTTGGTTCTTCGGGGTTGGGGGAAAATTGGACCCTGTAACAGGGAAGTGCGTTTGGACCAACGAGCAGCTGAACACACCCATCGAGAAGCTTCAGGAGTATATCGAAAAAGCGCAGCAAGGGACCTTCGTTCCGGACAGACAGAACGACGAGCTCACAGAGGCCCTCGGGAATCCTGAGCACCCCGGACGGACACGAGGCACGCCAGGCTCCCTTTCGTGGAAGGCTGGATTTCCCGACGCAGGCGGTTACAAACGCCGGGAGAGGAAGAAGAAAAAGGAGTTGACCCAACTACAGGCGCTACACGCAAGGGTACAAGCGCTAGAGGAACGAGACGCAGTTCGCAACACGCGACCTGCCGAAGCTACACCCGAAGCTACCCCGCCATCTCAGCGGAGAAGCAGCGTGGCTTCCACGGAGCTGCTTCAGGAGCTTGTCTTCACGGCTCCTGCTAGGTACCCCGTAGATGCTATCACGGAGTCTCGGCATTGCCACCTTATGACGCAGTGGATGGAATTGAAAGTCAAGGCGGCTGTTGGCTCTGTTGCACCTCCTGAACCTGGTGCAACTTTTCACCGCCGGCCAATTCCAGAAGGATATGCTAGGGTGATGGTGGATGAAATCACAGAAGGATTTGAGGACCTCCAGCTTGACCACCCTACGGGTGACGGGGAGACTCGGCTGGGTTCTTGTCTGAAGACTCCATGCCTATGGCGGAAGGAGCTCATCAACCTTCAGAACTGGACGCCTCCGCCTCCGGCGAGTCAGGGCACTCTGCCTCCTCCACCGCCTCCTCCTCCGGCGAGTGACGATCAGGGCACTCAGCCTCCTTCCTCGGCGCGTGGCGGCACTCCGCCTCCTTCTCCGCCTGCGCCGGCGCACCCGAGCAGCCACCAGCCACCTCCTTCTCCGCCTCGCCAGCAAGGGCGGAAGAGACCAGCCGCCGCCCTGGCTGCTCCGGCGCGTCGTAGTCCTTCTCCTCCGCCTCGTAAGCAAGCACGAAAGAACACAGCCGCAGCCGCTTCGTCTGCTCTGGCATCTAGCAGTACAGCCAGAGGCGGGAGGCAATACAGATACGGTCCACCCCTCAAGCCTCTAGAGAAGTTACCGTACGAGATGACCGTGGAAGAAAACAAGAAGATCATGCAAAAAGAAGTGAAGGACTTCTTTGAAGGGGCGAAAGCAGAGAGACATCCACCTCCGGAGGAGAAGGTAGATCCGGTGAAATCAAAGCGCACTATCGATGCCCTGAGGAAACCACTAAAGTCTCCGCCGAAAACCAACTATGAGCGCATTACTGAAAAGGCATATCTCGAAGTGGAGCGGTCGGGAAGTACTGTCAGTGATCAAAGGTTAAAGGAACGACGAGCAGCTGGGAAAAAAATTGCCCAGCTCGGCGAACAAGCGAACCAATTGTGCCCCCCGCTCAATGTGTCTAGCGACATCGTCGCTAATGCTCCGGGGATGGTGCCCGGTTATAGCAATCTTGGAGATTACCTGCCCGATGATGTACATTATGATTTCTTTGAGGTGGACGAACACAGATGCGAGTACGGGAATTCTCTCGTCAAAGATGAAAAATCTCTTACAACGATGATGCAAAGATTCCATGATTGGTACATGAAAACCTGCAGAGAGTCTGGGGGGGCGAATACTTTGTATCTGAGAGTTAAAGAGGAGCACGACCTCGTTGGAATTGATCTGTTGCATGTTCCATTTGAGGAGTTCTTCCAGTTCTTCAATCAAAAGGCCCTCGATAAATTAACGGTCACTTGCTACTGTCTGTAAGTACTACTTCTGTCATTAAGTCTCTATATATAGCTCAGCTCTTTCATTGCATGTATTTATAATTATCCTCACTATATTATGCAGATTGAAGATCGTCGAGTGCAGAAAAGCAGAAATGCATGATAGTAAGTGTTACTGTCGTGTGCATATTTCAGGTCAAAAAGAGCGCCCAAGATGCCGAGGCCAACTTGCTCAAATCATTGCTAATAAATCAAAACAAAGATTTAATACTCTTTCCTTACAACTTCAAGTGAGTGTTACTCTCGTGTGCATATTCGGTTTCCCTTATTACTCGAGCGAGGTTATAGTAATGTAATTGATGAGTTATGCATGCGTGCGCAGCTTCCATTATATTCTCCTGGAGATTAAGCTTGAGCGGGGACTAGTAACCGTCTTAGACTCGAGACGAAAAGATCCCGGGACCTATGCGGACATGACTAAAATTCTCAACAAGTAAGTTCAATCGATCATTATCGCACCATATCGGCAACTTTTTGTTCATTTCCTGATATCTCAAGTAATAATTATTTTCTTTGTCTTGCAGGGTTTGGAAACAGTTCACCGCAGAAGCTCCGGGACTGCCGAAGGAGCTGCAATATACATACCCGAAAGTAAGTACTACTAGCTAGCTAGTTGCGCGCATCTCCCGTTGATTCTAGCTACTTTCATCAATGCCATTTATAATGCTTCATTATCAGTTTGATTGACCTCTATTTCTCGTAAAGTTCTTGTGGCAGGAACAAGGGAATGATTACCGTGGATACTACGTGTGCGAGTTCATCTACAACGCGACTTGCAAAGATAAGCGGGGCTACTCTAAAAGACAATATGAAGTGCGCAAGCAATAATATTCACAATTTCATTTTATTACACCATCATTTCTGTTGAGTTTCATTCATATATATGTATTAACCCCCTTCTTCAAATTAGACGTGGCAGATGCGGAATGAACTCCTACCACAAGAGAAATTGGCGGGATTCTTTCTTGACCACGTCATCAATAAAGCCGGAGAATACCATGTGGAAGTTGAGTTCAAATGCTAGGGGATTGTAAGAGATCTTACATATTGTATATGTATGTAGCCAGTAGCGTCGGATAGATAATACGAAAACTTGTTGTTCGACCAATCTCTCGGAGAAGGAGAGGTTGATCACTTCTCTCGGTATGCATGACGAACTTCTGTACTTAATGGTTTCCTTCATTTTCTTACTAGCTAGCGTGTCGAGGGCCTCTCTATATGTATAGTACGTAGCGTCGACCAAGCACGGAGATAAGAGAG
This sequence comes from Aegilops tauschii subsp. strangulata, assembly GCF_002575655.3. NCBI lineage: Eukaryota > Viridiplantae > Streptophyta > Magnoliopsida > Poales > Poaceae > Aegilops > Aegilops tauschii. The sequence continues at coordinate 29,087,501 of NC_053040.3, read as the reverse complement.
GACACTTCTCTGTATTAATTAATTAGCTACCTAACACAATATATGAAACACCTTAATTAACCATACAAAACCCCCAAATCCACCCCCCTTTCAGAAAAAAAAACAAAAACCCTAGCCCCTGAACAGCTGACGCGTGGATGCCTATTGGTCCCGGTTGGTGCCACCAACCAGGACTAAAGGGCCTCCTGCCTGGGCTCGTAGCACCGGCCACGTGGAGGCCCATCTGTCCCGGTTAGTATAAGAACCGGGACTAAAGGCCTAGGCATTAGTAACGACCCTTTAGTCCCGGTTCCTCAACCGGGACAGATGTGCCTTATGAACCGGGACAAATGGCCCTTTTTCTACTAGTGAGGCACCGCGAGTGGCCATCACCGGATGACATATTATTAGTATCACTACTTTGAAACTAACGTTCACAAGCTTATAATATGTATTACTGATATAGAAGGGTGCATGCATGGTGTACAGATAGTAATTGTGCAGGCATTGCTGTTCAGAGTCAGTTTTTTTGTCGCAAAAGAATGACTACGATTGCGGTGGCATTGTTGTTCATGGTGCAGGGAATTTCTGGACATGACAAAAGTATATATCTACCGAGGTGGCATTGCATCAGCATTTTTTTGAGCTTTTCAAGAATATAGACAAGGTAGTAAGTTTCATGGTAGATCAAGCACAATTTTGGTTTATTTGTTTATGAGCACTACCGCAATTTACATGCAAACTTCTGAAAATAAGGTAGAATGTTCATTTTTAGTAGGGTCATATTTTTTGACAATGACTTCACAATCACATTTCTAAATATATCGTTTGATTTTACATTTTTATTACCAGTTACTTTTGCATATTTCACATCACTCCGTAAAACTAGATAGTTTGAATTTTGAAATTCTAGAAATCCTAGTTCTGTCATTTCCTGTTCCTTCACTCATGGCTTTGTCCATTACCAGTGACCAACACAATGGTACATATGCCAATAACATAAGTTGACTAGCTTTTTTTTTTCTTTATTCGAAAAGGGGGATCTCCCCGGCCTCTGCATCAGAATGATGCATACGGCCATCTTATTACCAAAATAAAAGGTTCCAACAAGGTTCCAAAGTCTCGGACTGAAGAGTAATAAAAAGACAGCTCACACAGAGCTAAAAGAGGCTAAACACACAGACTAGCCAAGATAAATACGCCACAACCGGCTGGCTAAAGATATATAGGGAAACTAGTTGCCTATCCTATTACATGACCGCCATCCAAACCGGTTGAAGATATCTCGAGCTACCATCTCCCAGCGGATAGATCCAGTAACCAAACGCTCCCTGGCCTCCATCGGAATGAGTAGCGACCATGAACGGATCACGGCCGTAGCTCGGAAAATAACCTGCAAAAAGTGAACACGTGATGTTCTGTTAAAAACCAAATCATTCCTGCAAGTCCAGATAGTCCACAACAAAGCGCAAACTCCAACACGAATATGTCTCGCTAATTCAGGCTCAATCCCAGTGAGCCATGTCCCAAATAACGAAGTGACAGAAATCAGTGGAGTAATATTAAAAGCAATGTGAACCGTCCGCCAAAGTACTCTGGCCAATGGGCAATCAAAAAAGAGATGTTTGATCGTCTCGTCCCGATCACAGAAGCTACACCTCGTAGGTCCTGTCCAATTACGCTTAATCAAATTATCCTTGGTTAAAATAACCTGTTTATGGACAAACCACATAAACACTTTTATTTTCAAAGGAACTTTGACAGCCCAAACATGCTTGGAGGTAGGAATGGAGCTCGAATTAATTACATCAATATACATTGATTTAACCGTGAATACTCCAGACTTAGTCAGTTTCCAGCGTAATTCATCGGGGAGTTGAGAAAGCTGGACATCCATTAGTCGCCGAACTAAACGAAGCCAATCTTCCCAACGATTGCCCATTAACGACCGTCTGAACTGAATATTAAGGGGGATGGATTGAAACACCGTAGCAACGAACACCTCACGTCGTTGAACTATGCGATATAAAGACGGATATTGAATGGCTAAGGGTGTCTCGCCGAGCCAAGTATCCTCCCAGAAGCGCGTAGTAGCGTCGTTGCCAATAACAACCTTTGTCCTATTAAACAGAGATTGTTTGACTTTCATCAGGCCTTTCCAGAAAGGCGAGTCAGTTGGCCTGACTGTGACCTGGGACAAGGACTTTGTCTGTAGGTACTTGCCGCGAAGGATCTGGGCCCACATGGCATCAGTCTCAAAAGAAAGCTTCCACAGCCACTTGCTAAGAAGGCATCTGTTCTTAACTTCAAGATTCTTAATACCAAGACCCCCTTGGTCTTTCGGTCGACAGATGATATCCCATTTTGCAAGTCTGTATTTTCTTTTGAGATCATCACCTTGCCAAAAGAAACGCGATCGATAAAAGTCCAGTCTTTTCCTAACACCAACTGGGACTTGAAAGAACGATAAGAGAAACATAGGCATACTCGTGAGCACCGAATTAATCAGAATTAACCGGCCTCCATATGACATGAGTTTGCCCTTCCAGCAACTCAGTTTCTTCTCAAACCGGTCTTTGATGCATTTCCATTCTCTATTGGTCAGCTTTCTATGGTGGATTGGAATACCTAGATACGAGAAAGGTAAAACCCCCAAGTCGCACCCAAACAATTGCCGATAAGCCTCCTGTTCGTCTTTGGCTCTACCAAAGCAGAACAGCTCGCTCTTATGAAAGTTAATCTTTAACCCAGTCAATTGTTCGAACAGGCATAACACCAGCTTCATATTTCTCGCCTTGGCTAGGTCATGCTCCATAAAGATGATTGTATCATCAGCGTACTGAAGGATGGATACACCTCCATCAACCAGATGAGGTACCAAGCCACCCACTTGACCATTCTCCTTAGCCCTTCCTATCAAGATTGCTAACATATCAACCACAATGTTAAACAAGATAGGGGACATCGGATCTCCTTGTCTTAGGCCTTTATGTGTCTGGAAGTAATGACCGATATCGTCATTCACTTTAATTCCCACACACCCTTTTTGCGTAAATGATTCAACCTGGCGTCGCCAGACTTCATCAAAACCTTTCATTCGCAATGCCTGTTGGAGAAATGGCCATTTAACCTTATCATACGCTTTCTCGAAATCCACCTTAAAAATGACACCATCTAACTTCTTGGAATGGATTTCATGGAGCGTTTCATGAAGGACGACCACCCCTTCAAGGATGTTTCGGTCCGGCATGAAAGCAGTTTGGGAGTGCTGCACCACAGAATGCGCAATCTGTGTGAGCCTATTAGTCCCGACCTTGGTGAATATTTTAAAACTAACATTGAGAAGGCAGATCGGCCTGAACTGCTCAATTCTCACAGCGTCCGTCTTCTTAGGAAGCAGTGTGATAGTTCCAAAATTCAAGTGAAATAATTGAAGCTGTCCAGAGAACAGATCATGAAACATAGGTAACAAATCCCCCTTAATAATATGCCAGCACTTCTTGTAGAACTCCGCCGGAAATCATCCGGTCCGGGAGCCTTATTATTTTTCAACTGTGCTATAGCATCAAACACCTCCTTCTCCGAAAACGGGGCAACCAGAATATCATTTTCAGCAGCCGAAAGTTGAGGCACATCCTCAGTTCTGGACTCATCGAGAGATACACAATTATCCTCCGGAGGTCCAAATAACTGCCTATAATACTCGGTTATAAATGTTTTAAGGTTATCCTGTCCTACAATAGTGCCCTCATCTTGTTCAAGTTGGAATATTCTCTTCTTTCTGTGCTTACCATTAGCAATCAGATGAAAGAATTGAGTATTCGCGTCCCCTTGGACCACTTTGCGAACCTTGGCCCGCAAAGCCCACTTCAATTCTTCTTCGCGGAGAAGTTCTTTCAACCTCTTCTCTGCATCAGTTTTAACCTGGAGCTCAGCAGGCATCAAAATCGTGGATTCGGCCTTAACGTCCAGATTCTGTATAAGAGAGAGGAGCCTCTCCTTTTCAATCTTATATACCCCACTAAGGTGCTTAGCCCAACCTCGTAAGAAGCTTCGCAAACTCCTAATCTTATTTTGCCAACGCTCAACCGCGGTCCTACCGCCTACACCCTTCGCCCATTCACTAGTGATCAGGTCTATGAACCCTTCGCGTTCGAACCAGGCCATCTCAAAAGAAAAGGTGTTTTTGTTTCCCACGTGGTTCGGCTCCCCTGAGTCAACGAACAGGGGTGTGTGATCGGAAAAACCCCGAGAAAGAGCTTGAACCGTCACAAGCGGGAACTTCTGTTCCCACTCCACACTCGCAAGAACGCGATCAAGCTTCTCGTAAGTCGGGTTGGGCAAAGAGTTAGCCCAGGTAAACTTTCTACCAGAAAGCTCTATCTCCCTCAGATCCAAGCTTTCAATAATAGTATTGAACATGAACGACCACCTGCCATCAAAGTTATCATTATTCTTCTCCTCTCTCCTCCTAATGATGTTGAAATCACCCCCAACTAAGATTGGAAGCTGTTCGGACCCACAAATCCGAACAAGATCCGCCAAAAATTCCGGTTTAAGCTCGGGCTGTGCGGCACCATAAACCGCCACCAATGCCCAGTTGAAACCATCAGCCTTAGACCTGACTCGAAACTTAACCGCGAAGTCACCCATCACTACACTCCGGACTTCAAGCGAATCGCATCTCACACCCAGCAAGATACCACCCGATCTTCCTCGCGGAGGGAGGCAATGCCAATCAAAATCAACACCACCCGCAAGAGAGGAAAGGAACTGGGGCACAAAGTTACCTCTACCAGTTTCCGATAGAGCAATAAAGTCTAAACGATGCTCCAGAGAAGCCTCAGCAAGAAACCTTCTTTTAGCCAAGTCTTTCAGACCTCTGCTATTCCAAAAGATTCCTTTCATCACTCATCATGAAATTTTTTAGTCGTCAGAATCCTAGCACTCCTACGAACTGCAGAAGCGGGGTAAATTTTCCGTTTCCACTTACGCTTGGGTTTACTAAGTCCTAACTCCCGATCCTCATAACCGGGCTCAGTGGAACAAACAACTGCATTCTCTAAGGGCATATCATCGTCCTCCGACTCATGATTGGATGGTGCTAGATCCACACACATATTATCGAGCACTCTAACCCCTAGTGCATTAATCTCATTGTCATTCATGGGTTTAACCGCTGCAATATTACGAATAGTTTCTAAGGCACGCTCCGCCTCCAAATCTAACAAATCATTCACCGACATGGAAATCTCACTATCTGTAGCCCCAAGTGAAACTCCTAATTGGTTTGCATTATTTATAATTTCCTCAGGAGAAAAATGCAATAAAGAATTAGATATGTTGACGGACATACCAGTAGAGATCGCAGCATCATGAAGCTTGGCCGCCCTCATAGCGCACCTCTGCTACATGTCATCAACCTCCGGAAGCTCCTGAATGCGGGCACTCATCCGCCTCCCCGCCGAGGCCGGGTCCGGGATCCCGCCAAAAGCAACAACCTCTTCCCTAGTAACCCCTCGCGCTGAAACCCGCGAAGGGTCAACCAAGGAAACCGGAGGAGGCGCTTGCGGGCTCCCATGCCCCTCGGACAGGTGCCCCAAGCCGAGACCCCTAACAACGGGTACGCTGGGAGGAGGCTCGGACCTCCTGACCGCCGTCGAGGAAGGAGGAGTCAGGGCCGCCTGCCCCACACCCCCTCCCCCAACGCCACCAGAGGCGCGGGCGCCGCCACAGGCGAAGGAGATGCGGTCCTCCTGACCGCCGGCGAGGAAGGAGTCAGGACCGCCTGCCCCATACCCCCTCCCCCAACGCCACCAAAGGCTCGGGCGCCGCCACTAGCGAAGGAGATGCGGTCCTCCTGACCGCCGGCGAGGAAAGAGGAGTCAGGGCCACCTGCCCCAAATCCCCCTCCCCCGACGCCACAGAAGGCGCGGGCGCCGCCGCCACACCCGAAGGAGAGAGAGCCGAGGCCGCCTGCCTCGGACCTCCACTCCCAGCACCTGCCGGTCCCGTCATGACCAGCGATGCCGATGTCGGGGAAGTGAAGGGGGAAGTGGGAGTCAGAGCCGCCTGCCCCAAGCCCCCCTCCCCCAACGCCACAGAAGGCGCGGCCGCCGCCGCCACGCCCAAGGGAAAGAGAGCCTCCGGTGAAGCAACCACCGACTCCCCGTCCCCAGAGCCAACCAAAATCCTCACGGACGATGTCCGCACGGAGCATCCAGCCAGTGCCCCACCGGCATCCTCAAACTCCAACAAAGGTAGGGACTGCTCAAACGCCTCATCAGAATCTACCCGGTCACTCCAAAGTCTGGGAGGGGCAGAGGCTGGCTCAAAAGACCCGAACCGCAACGAGGTCATAGGCACCGATGGTGAAGGTGCCGGCTCAACCCCGGTCCCATCCCCGGACTGAGCCACAGGACGGGAACCGTTAGTCCCCTCACGGGTCGACTCATCAGTCGGTGCCCCTTCCGCTCCCGCACTGTTGTCCCCCTCGTGCATGTCAACATCATTCCCAATCATGGCGTCAGCAAACAGGGCAGCGTCCTCAAACTCGATCTCAAGAGGAAACACCTCTCCTCTATAAGTCCAGTTAACCACGTCAGGCACGAACTCAATATCCAAAACGCTCACTAAAATGCGTTCCACTCCATGTGCACGAGTAAAGGCCATATCCACTTTCTCCGTCTTGCCAACCATAATGCCCATACTGGCCACGACTCGAACATCCTGCAAAGGCTTAGATGGAGCCCCCGAAAACCTCAACCAGACCTGCGTAAGTGGCTTTCCTTTAGGTTCCACCTGCTACCACTCATGGAACTCCAGAATGCACCTAGTGCCAGGAACTCTGCATAAACCAAAACTCAACAGTCGCTGCAGATCGTCCACTGAAGGAAACTCCACCTTAAAAACCTTGGCCTCGAGAAGAACGAGCTCCCAATGGAAGTCTCCCGGTGCCAGTTCCTGAAGCCTCTGCACAATCTGAGCCTCCGAAACCTCACCCTGAGTAGCTTTGACAACCCCGGTGGTCAAGCTCAAAGTCTCCTCCGGAATCTCTCTCGCAGCCGGGGACTCAAAGAACATAAGTTCAGCACAATAAACTCCATACATAGTCAAAGATGGAGCCTGGTCATGCAAAAATGGGCAGTCCCCCGAGGCATGTGCCGGCTTACCACAGGACTCACACAGCTCTGCCACGCAATCAGCAATGAAGTGGCCCTTCTCACCACAACGGTAGCAAAGCATCCTTTCCTTCTTACCCGCCCACTTGGACGCCCTTTCAGCCTCAGACCTGTCTGTAGCCTCAGTCACACTCCCAGTCGCCGGAGCCTCAACATTGGCTAAAGCCGCTACCACCTCCATTGCCTGAGGAGGGAGCTCCGCGGTAGCGTTATCGGTCTTCCGTACTGACTCCGCTTGGTCAACAACTGTCGAAGGCGGCGGCGGTCTGCGATGATACCTCCCGCGTCCACCGCCCCGACCACCGCGATGTCCACGGTGACCCCCTCTCTGGCGGTGATCCGGAACGGAAGCACCCTCAACAAAACCTCCTGGAGGCCCGAGAAACGGTCTCTCAGCAGACCCGTCACTCTGCCAGGCATAACCACGTCCTCCACCCGTAGATGAGGAACCACGATGTTGTCCATCTCCATACGCATCATAACCATCGTCTCCCCACTGGCCTCGTGGCGGATCATAGGAGCCTCTAGTGTTCGAATTCTGCGTCGTCCGAGATTGTCCCGAACTGTGAGTAGGCCTCGCGATGAAGTGAGGCGGAGGCGCGCCACGAGGCTGACCGGCTATCGGCGTTTGCACAGCCCCAAGGGCCGCACCACCCCGGCCTGCAGTAGCCACAACAGCCGCGCCCGGCGCCTGAGGGCGAGGCCCATCCCGACCCGCGGCCAGCTGCGCCACGGAAGCCAGACCTGGCGCCGGCGGCCTCAGCCCGCCCCTACCGGCCATAGCTTGCAAAGGTTGCCCCGGCGGCCGAACGCCCAAGCGGCCATTACCACGACCCTGGGTGGCCTGAGTTGCACCACTGCCCGCCGGCGGTCTCTGGCCGGGCGGCACCAGGGCACCGCGCCCAGCACCCACCACCGGCGGCGGGGTAGCCCCGCCCCGACCTGTTGGAGCAGAGGCGGCTTGCGTCTTGGCTGACGGCGCCGCAGCCCCGCGGCCGGCCATGGCCAGCAAGGGTCGAATCCTCCTAGCCCGACCCGAGCCACACGTCGGGAAGCCGCGAGTCCCGCGCCTTCGAACCCTAGCACCAACAGAGTACGGCGCACGAGGGGAAGAAGGATCGATCGCGATCGCGCATGAGGGACTGCTACGAGGGGGAGTAGGATTCAGGTCCGGTACAGACTGGGCCACATACCCATCTGACCCTGGCCCATCCACTCGCGAACTTGGCTCCCTCTGATCCGGCCCAACACAGCCCAACAAGTGATTCAAACGCTGCGATTGCATGTGGGAGATCCCGATCGCCGGAGTCCCATTCAAATGCTTCGGCGGGGGGCCAGCGCCCTGACCGACCATAGCCGCAGCCGGGGGAACACGTGCAGCCCTTCCAGAACCAATCCGAGGGAAGCCAGGCGCAGCAACCTTGCGGACCCTAGCCGCCCTGGACGAACGAAACAGACGAGGAAGTGCAGGACTAGTCGAACTCGTCGACTCGATCACATGCACGTCGCTAGCCTCCTCGATAGGCCGTTCGGTCACCTGGCTAAGGTCCTGGGCCTCATACCCAGTCCTAGTCAGGCCCGTCTCCTTTTCGCATAACGTCAGCCCAACCCGGCCCAGAAGCTCGTTCAAACGAGAGGATCGAGCAGCCCCGACACCGATCGCCGTGATCACCGGCGCGATCGCCGCGTTTGCCGCCGGCGCTGGCCCGGCGACTGCCCGGCGGCCTTTCTTCTTCCTCACCACCGTAGTCCAAGCCTCCGGACGGATCAAATCGAAAAGTGTGAGATTTGGTAGACATACCTTAGGGAGGGGACCTTTCCATGGCCGGATCGCCGACGCCGCCGTCCTCCGATGAACGACTCGCCGGATCATTTCTTTCTTCTCCCCCGCGTGTAGTCCTATCCTTGCTGGATCATCAGGGGGCAGTACTCTGTCTAGAGTTGTTGCCACCTCCTCCTCATTGTACCCTACATTGAAAAATTCACATACCAGATCGGAAGGCGTCGGCGACGGCGGTGTCTCCGGCGGTTCCGGCGAGATTGCATCCATCTCTCCATCCCCGTCGTCCTCATCGTCAGCGAGTGCCCAGAACCGCCCTCCGATCCGCCGCCTAACACCATGGTGTGCGGGCCGGCCGGAGGCGGGAGTCGCCCCTCCAGTCGCCTCACCCATTCTCACTCCTGTTGTTGAGGTTTGCCCTTCATCATCAGCCACTTGTATAATCACCATGGGAGTTGACTAGCTACAGCTCGATAATCCAGATTGTATAATCACCATGGTGAGAGCTGAGAACTGTATTCCTTTCAATTTGGGAAAAAGGTTGTTGGTCAATTTGCTATTTACTAGACCTAAATAGCAGCCACTTGCTTTAGTAAAATAGACAGTTCAATTCGTGGTATGCTTCGCTTCTTAAACTTTTTTTTGTCTTACAAATTACTTTGGGAGCTAGCCAAAAGACATTTCCTTTGGTGATTATTAGTTTTAATTTGACCAATATATGGAGAGAGAGATCTAAGTTGCACAGAAATTTTCTATCGTTTGATCCAGCATTGCGTTCAACTATATCTGCTATAGACAATAGCATACTTGTTTTTTTCTTCCTCTACACGCCCTATATTAACAGGTGTTATTTTGTGATAGAGAGTAAAGATAATATTTAACTTAGTCCAGTGTCAAGCTTTTCTGATTTCCATGTCAGTAATTTTCTACATTTCAGTAGCGATAATCCATGTGGCAATTATTGTGCTAATTAGATCATCAACATAGGGACAATATGAGGGGCTTTCAAACTGTAGTTCGAGAAACAATTTGTTTGGCCTTGGGAGATGCTCAATGGACTTTCTTTTTGGCCCTTGCAACTACCATTAGGTACTACTCCCTTCGTAAAGAAATATAGGAGCGTTTAGATCACCGTAGTGATCAAAACTCCGTATATTTCTTTACAAAGGGAGTACTATTCTTCAGTAGATAATAGTTTTACTTTTCCCATTTTCTTCCAAGCGACTTTATTCCCTTTCTGATATCTTTGTACCATCCGCTATCCTGTTTGTGAAGGTTTCATGTGTAAATTCTCTATGCTTATATGAGTAGGCTAAAGTTGTCTCTGTTCATAGGTAAGGTCAAAGCAAAAATTGTTCCTGGAACTCACGTCAGAAGGGCTTGGACATCTAAAGGAGTAAAGCTGGCAGTAATTTTAATGGTGTGCCTGTTTCGAAAAAGGTGAGTGCTTCGTAGTATTTTTGCTCATAAATAATATAACTGGAATGAATGAAATATGTAAGAGTTGACCTCCTGACATTTTGGAATTGTTTCTAATGAAAACAACGTTGGTCCTTTTTGCTATTCTTGTGCAAATGTTGGATAATGGAAGACAAAGCGGTTGGTAAGAAAACCCATTTCATGTATGCTTCTGTAGCAACGACTTTCCTCGTACCCATCTCAGGTTGTGAGCACTTCTACATAGGTACAACATTATCTCACAGAATTCTTGTGGCAAGAACCTCAGCAAAATTCTTAAACATTCTCAAGTCTATCTTGTATGCTCATGTATTGGGTATGTCGGACTTTGTTCATGTATATCCCCACACACATGTTCTTAAGTTGAATGCTTATCCTAAATAAGAGGCTCAAGAAAATTCTTGTATTTACAAATTTACAATATTATGGCTGTCATGATTTCTGCCTAGCAAGCCATGCCTTTTTTTTTTCGTGTCATATCACTGTTAATTCGTGCCGAGTCTGCTATTGTTATGTGTTTGACAATGATCTTGTATTATGTATGAATAAAACACAGAGTTTATAATTATAATGATATATGTTCTCGTTGTTATTTAAGGGCTAAAAGTTGGTTTTCTAGACTTAGTATGTAGGCACTCTATGTTAAGCACGATTATTTTTTAAGAGTCATTCTACTTAAAACCTTGCCTTAGCGCTGAATTGAACACAATCTTCTAATAAGACTTCCATTTCCGAAAACTGAAACCTGACCTACGAGTCCATTACTAATACCACCTTCCATTTCTGTATTAACAAGTACTATCATTTCATCGTAAAAATGGACAGGTGCAGCAACGTGCACCTTCAATGATCTAGTAGTTCGTTATGGGTGGAAAGAGACATGTTATGTTTTCCATGCGTGCTAAAAAAATAGATGTTTTTAAATACAAATCAATAGAGTAGTTAAATAATGCATTGTATTAAGATAAAAAAATATATTCTGATTAGCAAAGTACTCAGAAAAGTTGACAGGACCTCTACTCATTATTTATCTTTTGAATCAAATTTATTTAAATATAAAAAGTGCTTTACGGGGTAACTAGAAAAAAGATAAATTACCTAGAAATTACCACAAAAATTAGAAACATCTGACCATTTAATGGACTGACTGAAAATCTATAGCCGTTCGATATAAGTACAAGGAAAATTCCCACCTTTGCCATTACATATCCAACAGGAGGTTACATATTCCACGGGAGGTTATTTTCCTTAGGAACAATTAGATGCCCTCTTAATGTAATCGTACTTCCCCTCACGTCTCCCATACCCTAGCTGATGGACTAACCTATCATATACCACGCACGAGCTGGGCACCTCCATGAACCTCGACCTAGCTGCCTCCTCCCTGTGCTGATCCTGCATGAACCCTCTACCTAGCTAGCCGCCTCCTGCCTGTGTTGATCCAGTGATTCCTCGGCCGCACCCTCATGGGAGCCGCCACCAAGGCACGACCTGGATCTGGATGCCCCAATCCTCATCCCCGATGCTGCACTCTCAAGTGAGCCGCCGCAAACGCTCAATCTGGGCGCCCCAATCAAGCCTCCTCCCTGAGCATCATCCGTTCCTCTACTGCACCCTCATGGGAAAGAGTGCACGTGGTGACAATCCTTCTGTATGTTCCACCGGTAATACCGTGTGGCATCTTCCATCATCCTCTTTGATGTGTCCAAGAAATCTGCCAGATGGGGTTCGTACAGGTTACTGGTCGTCTATAATAGGTATGGACGACCTTTATTGTGTGGTTCCGTACCTAACTAGCAAGTGATGTATGCAGTTGTTTGTTATTTCTCATATGAACCCTAAGTTTGATTCCTACAAATCGTGTTGAACTGTTGACCAAGAATCATGCAACATACCTTATCGAATTCGGTTTCGTCTATATAATGGATTCCTCTATTTTGTTGTGGTATGTTTAAGGAATTGATTTGTTTATTTATCTTCTGCTGCGAAGCCTAATTTGTTGAAAATAAATTTGTGGTCTACCCCCTATTTCCTCTGCACTTATCCGTGGTGCCGCTTACAATTCGCATATCTGAGGCTAGGGGGTCGGGACCTTCTTATACAGTCTTTCCAAAGAGTCCACCTCTTATACAGATATAAGATTCCTAGTATTTTCCACTAGTTTCCGGCATATAGTCCAGATCAAATTACCAACCACGATCATATTTGTCTGTTAACGGATTCTACCCGTTATGTCCCCGGAGCACGCACTTGTGAGCAACGCGCCATAATAGAGTGTAAATTCCTCTAATTATGTAGATCAACATTAGGGCTGTAATCTAATTATACGATCTAGCTCCTTCCAATCATCAGTGTACTCGGGTAGTCTTTCCAATATAAATTGTATATTGTATTCCACTGATAATCGACCAGCTTCCTTAAGCATATATTACTTAAGTACATTCCAGCAAGTAACAATTCCATACTAAACATGTAAATCAATTCCATGTATAAATACATGTACAATTCCATAATGAGGTATTCCGAATATTAACAATTCCAAGCAATTTGAATATAGTTGCAGGACGCATAATTCCAACGTCTCCCACTTGTCCAAAATGATCATTCAAATATTCGTAAACCCGTAGCCTTAAAATGCTTACCAAATACCTCATGACTAATAGGCTTAATCAAGCGGCCAGCAACCAGATTAACACTACGTTGAAAATCCAAAGAAATATATAGTGATACCTTCCCTTAGTATGTTTCCTTGCTGTGATACTTAAGATCCCCAGAGACCTTTAGTTTCTGCCTAATTATTCCAGCATAACTGTCCTTGGCGCCTCGAGTATTATTTCCTCGAGTGTAATTCCACCTTTATAGGCACCTTGAGTATTTTGTTTCCTCAAGTGAAATTCCGCATCAATTATTTTCCACCACATATATAATAATATGATTTAATTCCACATCGAGTCAAGTGTAAGATAACTATGTTGGATAAATTTTCAAAACCACATAAATATCAAATCCAATTAGTAAACGAAGTTCCATAATTAACCATGTGTAGAAGGAAACTCCTGACTTTGGTCAGTGAACCTGCATCATATTAGTACTACAAAAAAAATTGAATATGCGTACCTGGACTTATTTCTCATCTTGTAGATAGAGTAGTAGTTTCCTCAATGTGTTTACCTTCAATATAAATTTCAGAACAAGTGACAGGTTGTGATGCACTTTCCACAATCTTATATGATGTGTGAGATTCCCTTAGCTGCTCGTCTTTCCTTCCACTGCTTGAATGCAGGATAAATTCCGATAGCTAAGGTATCATAATATAATGAAGATACATATCAATTCCAGTACCATTTATTATTCCATTTTCCCTCAGGAGTTCAAATATAATTCCTTACTGAGTGTGATTCCCTTTACAAAAGGTATTTTAATAGATTTGCAATTTTCCATGGAGAAACAATTCAAAATATTTTCTATGTATTTCCACTCGTAAAACATAGGATGCTTCAAATGTTCCTTTCATATGAAAGTTAAAATATGACCAAGCTTTCACTTCCATCAATGTGACTTTATCATTGCAAACAACAAAACAATGTTAACGTATACAATAATAATGCAATATACTTTACACTTACATTTGTAGATGATCGCCTTACTTCATTTAGAAAACCATATGAAGTGCTATTCCATTGATGTGAAGTTTGTTATAAGACCATACATTAATATACTCAATTAGCAAACCTGTCTTTAGTTCCTCTTTCCCAAAATTCCAGGAGAGAGACTTTCCACAAAGTATATTTACCTCTGTGTGAATAATTGAATAACAAGAGTGGTATTATAATATTCCAGTGAGCAAATATCCTTACAAAATAAATATCACTTCCAGACAATAGGCTTGCGGTTATTTGGTATGATATTAAGTTCCCAAACTATGCTCTTCCTCATTTGAGTTTATTGCTTCCCGCAATTCTTCCACCCATAGTTGATATTGATTAATTTTTTTTAAGAGAATGTAGTGATTCCTCTAAAATTTAGAGTGACATCCACCAACAACACATAACAATTATCCAGACATGATATTCCAAGCTTATTCCTCCCACTTATCCTAAGCATGTCATGTTGGGAGTGTCACTTGTAGTTTCCATGGGATCAAGATTATATTCTAGTATGACTGTCAATAATTCCACCCGGGTCATAAAAATGATTGTGTTCCTATTTTCCGCCAGTATTCTTTTTCCAGATAACTAAGGAAACACCCTTTGATCCACTGGACTAACCATAAAAATTTCCTAGTGTGCCCTTTGTAATAAGTGAGAATTTCATGTCAAAATAGAAGATTTCCTTCCAGTCAAGTGACTGTACTAGATGGAGAATGATATCAACAAATGATAGTATGCACTTCTTTCCAAAGAAACAAGGGAGTATACAAGATAGTCAATTCCTCCATTCAATTGTGGAGTGTACGGTATATTACAATGGTGAATAGTTCCATGCTCTTTACATACAAACGATATATTCCTCTAGTGGGGATGTCCAAAGTAATACCATGAGCATGTCAAAAAGAAACGATGTGAAGCCCTTTCATCTCCTTCCACCTTAATAAACAAGGTGTATTAAAAAAATCATATATGCTTCACATGTACCATAGTCCTCCCACTAAATTAAAGTTTAGAATTCCAGAATCAATAAGCCTCTTGATCCAGTTCCAAGATATCTGACCAAGTCATTGATGACGTAGATAATAAGATTCCAAGCATGTGTTCCCATTGTCGATATTCCTCCATATGGAGTTATCTTCGCCAAATATAAAAATAATTTTGGTTTTCCAACTTCCAATGGACATAAAGAAAGATAGACCATTGTGTGAAAATCCATAATGCACTAATTTAACCATTGAGCAATATTTTCACTCTTTCTTTTCCAAACAGTATGTCATAATCAAGAGATTCCAAGATATATCAATAAAGCAAATCCGGTCTCACCGAGTTGCACAGACTGTCCTATAACAACAATATGTTTCCTCCACAACGGAGTTTCATGGCATAATTTAAAATGCAAAGTACATCAATTTTCCTTTTAAATTGTTGCATGCCAATAAAGTAGTGACAAATGAAGGTCAGATTTCCTTGTCCTTGGAGTTACCCCTATCTTCCTCCATAAATAAGTGATGCTCAACAAAAGACTCTTCAATGAATTCCTTTTATGCAAAGTTGGTATAACAACGTATTCATCAATAACTATTTTCCTCCACAACGGAGTTTGAGGGCATAATTTCCAATTCCAAGTTTATTAACTTTAGCATTTCCTTGAAATTGTTTGCATGGAAGTAAAACCTTGCTACTAATATTTGATATATATAACCATAATGCGCAACACAACTATTTTGGAAAAAAATAGTGGTAAATGCAAAATTCCATGCAGACAAATTATAGACATACCTTCCTCTTTGCCAATTGCATTGATAAAATATTATATCTTCCTCTCTGAGGTGCAACCAATAATATTTGGTCAGATCCTTCCCTCAGTGAGTTTCTTTCATCCTCCATAAAGCAAACAACATCCCATATCACGTATCAAACAAAGTTAAATTGGAAATTCAATTATTTCAGTCAATTGGGCACAGAGTTAAAAATAACCAATATATAGCCAGCAATATGTATTTCCTGACAGATGTCGCAAAAAATATGTTCCAGATTGCACTAATTTTCCGTGCAATTTGTTCACTAAGATTTTCAGAGCACCCCCTCAAAAAAATGATCCTGGCATAAGTACTCAAAGCCATTTGATATCCATGTCCAAGTGCAATAATCAATGATGAGATAAAAATAAATAACCTGATGAAGGCGAGTACGCAGCGGAATCAATGGGATCGGCGGCCACCACGACGGCGGAGTGGGATTAGGGTTGGAGCGCGACCAAACCTTGCGCTGATGGCAATGTTGAAAATAAATTTGTGGTCTACCCCCTATTTCCTCTGCACTTATCCGTGGTGCCGCTTACAATTCGCATATCTGAGGCTAGGGGGTACGGACCTTCTTGTACTGTCTTTCCAAAGAGTCCACCTCTTATACATATATAAGATTCCTGGTATTTTCCACTAGTTTCCGGGATAGAGTCCAGATCAAATTACCAACCACGATCATATTTGTCTGTTAACGGATTCTACCCGTTATGTCCCCGGAGCACGCACTTGTGAGCAACGCGCCATAATAGAGTGTAAATTCCTCTAATTATGTAGATCAACATTAGGGCTGTAATCTAATTATACGATCTAGCTCATTCCAATCATCAGTGTACCCGGGTAGTCTTTCCAATATAAATAGTATATTATATTCCACTGATAATCGACCAACTTCCTTAAGCATATATTACTTAAGTACATTCCAGCAAGTAACAATTCCATACTAAACATGTAAATCAATTCCATGTATAAATACATGTACAATTCCATAATGAGGTATTCCGAATATTAACAATTCCAAGCAATTTGAATATAGTTGCAGGACGCATAATTCCAACATGATTTTGATGCTAACTCTTATACGATGCAAATATAAATTTATTTGATTGAGTTTTGTTTCATCATATCTTATATTCTTTCTATTTGTTGCGGTCCATACAAAAAAGAATATTTTTGCAGTACAGTTGAGCGAATAATTAAGGCCCCTGTTGCCGGCTGGGAAGAATACATATTGGCGTCAGGTCCAGTCTTGTCAGACAAACATGATTGGATACGTACTGGCAACTGCCCCAGCCTACTGACCAAAACATGAAGACAGGAGAAAAAAAGAAGGGTTAGTGGGTTGAGTGCCTTGTGATCTGAACGTGAGAGAGAACTTGAGAAAAATAGATTATCTTTAGATGGTTGAGGATTTTCAATAGATGTGATTGGGGTGGACCTCAACCTTGAGTAGGCGCATGAGTGCATGTCTTCCTGGAAATCACAAAAAGTGATACTGAATCCATGGATCGTTGGTATTCTTCCACTGCTGATACGCCGATCCATAGTTCCGATCTCAATACAATCAGCTGATACCTGTGATCTTGAATCCTCCAATCCATGTTCCCAATAGGAGCGCTTTCTTGATGCAAAGGCTGATGTGGTTTTGCAAGACGCATAGGAGAGAGAACAGGAAGGTGTGATTTTCTGTTCTGTGAGGTTTCGTCTATATAATGGATTCCTCTATTTTGTTGTGATATCTTTAAACCATCGATTTGTTTATTTATCTTCTGTTGTGAAGCCTGATTTCGAAGCTAGCCCTGATACACTATAGATATAAATTTATTTGATTCAGTTTTGTTTCATCATATCTCATAATCTTTCTATTCGATGTGGTCCGTACAAAAAAGAATGTTGTTGCAGTTGCAGACTTACAGTTGAGAGAATTAAAGCCCCTGGCGCCGGCTGGGAAGAGTGATCTATGCGCCACTGAGAGAATGGCATGGGATGACATCTTATTTTTTTTCTTTGTCCAAGCCAGGTGCATGGGTTGTGAAGCAGTTGGTCATACAAGGATCTGATTTTGTCTGGAATATACATGCAATGCATACGGCAAGTTCGTCCAAATCTAATTGATTGCTACCTGATTTTGTTTAATCATGTCTATGTGGAATTAGACAGCCATGGATCTACTATTTTACTTTCAAAATTGCAGGGTAATTTGCCATTGCTATTAGAGGGATTGAATTATTCCTACTGGCTAACATGTACGTTATGGCTTTAAGAAATGCATCATCTTAACAGAATTTGGAAGCTCACAATTATATATGAATGGTATGATTCCATAGGGAAACGGTTCATCTGGTAGGTATGTTCCATTCCGAAATCTGTAGTATGCTTTACTAACATATATAACATGCAGATGATAAAAGAACATATATAACGTGCATATTGATCTGTTGTTTCCCTGGTGCTCTCGATTAGATAATATCATATTTCAAATTAGTGGCCCAGCTAGCTTTGGCAGATATCCTCATGCATAGCTACTGTAGTTTCCTGCTCTGTGGGTAGCTGCATGTCATGCTATCTGGTTTAGGTTTAATCCAATTAAAAACATTTGTAAATATCCATACTAGAATCTCTAATGCTAATTTTCTAATTGGAAGGTCCCCTTGGTAAAAAAATAAAAATTGTGCTGATACCCGACATGCCCTGTTTTGGTATACTGCCTCAAATTGATCATGAGGTATGACAACTATAAGCCCTATTGGCTTTATATTTTGTTTTGATTTTACAATTAGTTTGGTACTCTCATATTATTAGCATATTCAATATTTTCTATACATATTTATGAACCCTTATTATTTGTATCTTTCTGGCACTCGCATCTCTCCATATGTATCTGCATCACAGCAAGTGAAGCACTAGATACACGTCCACTGTTCCTTTGATCTTCGACCTGGTCGCCCGGGAGAAGTTATATCAATGTTCATGACTAAGACTCGGTGATCAATCCATGAGACGTGCATGGAAAAATGAAGACAAAGGCTCCTTAACATTATGCAAGCACTAGTAGAAAAAGGTTCATTTGTCCCGGTTCATAAGGCCCATTTGTCCCGGTTCGGGAACCGGGACTAAAGGTTTGGTACTAAAGCCCGGTACCATTAGTCCCGGTTCTTATACGAACTGGGACAGTTGCGGCTCCACGTGGCCGCTGCAGCTTGCTCAGGCAGGGGGGCCTTTTGTCCCGGTTGGTAGCACCAACCGGGACCAATAAGCGTCCACGCGTCAGCAGTACAGGGGCTGGGGTTTTTGGTTTTTTTTGAAAGGGGGCGGGGGTTGTAGGGTTAATTTAGGGGTTTCATATATTGTGTTAGTTAGCTAATAGAGAGAAGTGTCCTCTCTTATCTCCGTGCTTGGTCGATGCTACGTACTATATGTATAGAGGACTCGACACGCTAGCTAGTAAGCAAACGAAGGAAACCATTAAGTACACAAGATCGTCATGAACATATACAAAGAGAAGTGATCGACCTCTCTTTCTCCGAGAGATTGGTCGAACAACAAGTTTTCGTACATCTATCCGACGCTACTAGCTACATATATACAATATAAGATCTCTTACAATCCCTAGCATATGATGTCAACTTCCACATGGTATTCTCCGTGTTTATCTATGACGTGCTCAAGAAAGAATCCCGCCAATTCCTCTTGAATTGCTTTTATGCGATCTTGTGGTAGGAGTTCCTCCCGCAGCTCCCAAAGCTAATTTGAAGAAGGGGTCAATACATATATATGAATGAAACTCAACACAAATGATGGTATATTCAAATAAAATTGTGAATATTATTGCTTATGCACTTCAAAATCTTCTTTAGAGTAGCCCCTCTTAGAGGTCGTCGCGTTGTAGATGTACTCGCAAATATAGTATCCACAAAAATTATTCCTGCCTTCCCGCCACAACCACTTTACAAGAAATAGAGGTCAATCAAACTGATAATTAAGCATTATAAATGGTATTGATGAAACTAGCTAGAATCAATGTGAGATGCGTGGAACTAGCTAGTAGTACCTACTTTTGGGTGTGTAAATCGCAGCTTCTTCGGCAGTCCAGGAGCTTCTGCGGTGAAAACTTTCCAAACCCTGCGAGACAAAGAAAATAATTATTACTTGATATGAGGAAATGAACAAAGTTGCCGATATGGTGCGATAATGATCGATTGAACTTACTTCTCAAGCATTTCAGTCATGACCGCATACTCCTTGGGATCTTTTCGTCTTGAGTCTAAGACGGTTACTAGTCCCTGCTCAAGCTCAATCTCTAGGAGAATAAAGTGGAAGCTGCGCACGCATGCATAACTCATCAATTACATTAACCTCGAGTATTAAGGGAAACCGAATATGCACCAGACAGTAACACTCACTTGAAGTTGTAAGGAAAGAGTATTTTATATTTGTTTTGATTTTGAAGCAATGATCTTAGAAAGTTGGCCTCGGCTTCTTTGGCATCATGTTTAACTGTCCAGTCATCTATGAGATTTGTGTTAATGAACCCAATATCATAGATTTGTCTTTTCTTGCATTCGGCGATCTTCAATCTGCATAATATAGTGAGGATAAATATATATACATGCAATGAAAGAGCTGAGCTATATATAGAGACTTAATTACAGAAGTAGTACTTACAGACAGTAGCAAGTGATGATTATTTTATCGAGGGCCTTTTGATTGAAAAACTGGAAGAACTCCTCAAATGGAACAGACAACAGATCAATTCCAACGAGGTCGTGCTCCTCTTTAACTCTCAGCTTCAAAATATCCTTCCCAGACTTGCAGGTGTCCATGTACCACTTATGGAATCTTCGCATCATCGTTGTTAGCGTTTTCATATGACCAGGTTTGACGAGAGGCCTCCCATACCGGTATTTGTGTTCGTCCACCTTCATTGTATCAAAATGTGCAGAGTCGGGCAGGTAATCACCAAGATTGGTATAACCGGGCACCATCCTCGGATCATTAACGGCGATATCGCTAGACACCTTCAGAGGGGGGCACGATTGGTTCGCCTGTTCACCGAGCTGGGGATTTTTTTCCACTTCTTCGTTCTTGTAACCTTTTGTCACTTGAAGTAGTTCCCGATCGGCGTGCTTCTTGCGCTGCCTTTTTAAGAGCGCGGACATGGTTGTCATCCAGCGGAGACGGTGGTGGTTTCTTCAGGGCATCGATAGTGCATTTTGCTTTCACCTGATCTATCTTCTCCTCCCGAGGTGGATGTTTCTTAGTGATGACCCACAAGTATAGGGGATCTATCGTAGTCCTTTCGATAAGTAACAGTGTCGAACCCAACGAGGAGCAGAAGGAAATGACAAGCGGTTTTCAGTAAGGTATTCTCTGCAAGCACTGAAATTATCGGCAACAGATAGTTTTGTGATAAGGTAATTTGTAACAGGTAAAAAGTAACAAAAGTAAATAAGGTGCAGCAAGATGGCCGAGTCCTTTTTGTAGCAAAGGACAAGCCTGGACAAACTCTTATATAGAGAAAAGCACTCCCGAGGACACATGGGAATTATCGTCAAGCTAGTTTTCATCACGTTCATATGATTCGCGTTCATTACTTTGATAATTTGATATGTGGGTGGACCGGTGCTTGGGTGCTGTCCTTACTTGGACAAGCATCCCACTTACGATTAACTCCTAATGCAAGCATCCGCAACTACAAAAGAAGTATTAAGGTAAACCTAACCATAGCATGAAACATATGGATCCAAATCAGCCCCTTACGAAGCAACGCATAAACTAGGGTTTAAGCTTCTGTCACTCTAGCAACCCATCATCTACTTATTACTTCCCAATGCCTTCCTCTAGGCCCAAACAATGGTGAAGTGTCATGTAGTCGACGTTCACATAACACCACTAGAGGAGAGACAACATACATCTCATCAAAATATCGAACGAATACCAAATTCACATGACTACTAATAGCAAGACTTCTCCCATGTCCTCAGGAACAAACGTAACTACTCACAAAGCATATTCATGTTCATAATCAGAGGGGTATTAATATGCATAATGGATCTGAACATATGATCTTCCACTAAATAAACCAACTAGCATCAACTACAAGGAGTAATCAACACTACTAGCATCCTACAAGTACCAATCCCAGACTATGAGACAAAGATTGGATACAAGAGATGAACTAGGATTTTAGAGGAGATGATGCTGGTGAAGATGTTGATGGAGATTGGCCCCCTCCCGATGAGAGGAGCGTTGGTGATGACGATGGCGATGATTTCCCCCTCCCGGAGGGAAGTGTCCCCGGCAGAACAGCTCCGCCAGAGCCCTAGATTGGTTCCGCCAAGGTTCCGCCTCGTGGCGGTGGAGTCTCGTCCCGAAAGCTTGCTTATGATTTTTTCTTGAACGAAACACTTCATATAGCAGAAAATGGGCACCGGAGGGCCACCAGGGGGCGCACGAGGCAGGGGGCGCGCCCCCACCCTCGTGGCCAGGGTGTGGGCCCCCTCTGGTATTTTCCTCGCTCCGTATTTTTTATTATTTCCAAAAATAACTTCCGTGGAGTTTCAGGACTTTTGGAGTTGTGCAGAATAGGTCTTTAATATTTGCTCCTTTTCCAGCCCAGAATTCCAGCTACCGGCATTCTCCCTCTTTATGTAAACCTTATAAAATAAGAGAGAATAGGTATAAGTATTGTGACATAATGTGCAATAACAGCCCATAATGCAATAAATATCGATATAAAAGCATGATACAAAATGGACGTATCAACTCCCCCAAGCTTAGACCTCGCTTGTCTTCAAGCGGAAGCCGATAACGATAAATATGTCCACATGTTTAGAGATAGAGGTGTCGATAAAATAAAATACGGACATGAGGGCATCATGATCATCTATTATCTATAAAAAGTAATTTACAGCCTAACCAGAAAAAGATAAATAGTCAAGAAATTACCACAATAATTAGAAACATCCGACCATTCATATAATAGACTAAACTTTTATAGCCATTAGATAACATTTTAAGTCAAATAATTACCCACCATTGCCATTAGATAATTAAAAGACCAAAAAAACGTTTCGTTCTATCCTCTATCATTTTCCCGTTTCTCTCCTTCGTGGACGAAGCTCACGTGAAGCAGCAGGAGAAGGCCGCGTACGTCGTGTGGTCATGCCTGCCAGGCTGCCATGCATGCATTATGTGGAAGAAAAAAGGACGTACAGGTAAGCCCTTCACATATACGGCATGCATGCATTGCCGGCTCGCTTGAATCCTGCTCCGCGTCGATGCAACTTTTTGTGAGATGATGAAGCGTAATTGATGAGATGGCGTTCCTAGCTGATACAATCTACATGAAGCTAGCTCGATGTAACAAACACGAAGCTAGCTCGATCTAGCAACACACACGTACATATTGATCTTGCCGTTAATGTATTAACATGCACGTACGTACAACACGCCGGCCAAGAAGAGAATTCGTGGACACCAATGGCCACCCCTAGAAGCAAAAGAAGCAGATGACGGGGGAGGAAAAAGTGCCCCGCGGTGTATGCTTAGCTTGATGGGAGCGCGTCTGGCTGAATCCCAGTCGATATGCACGGACAGGCAAAGCACTGAACGGGTTGTTGACGTTGGACTCCGGCTGCACCGTCAGGTTAACCATTAGCTGCCTGACACAGACGTAATGGAGCTAAACCGGAGCAAAAATCAATACAGGTTTGTGAACACTGAGGAGATATCGGCTGCATAACAAAACCAGTCGAGAAGTCTGCCAGGTATGCCCTAACAGATGGGACCAGCTTCAGAGAAAATGTTAATTAAAAATAAAATGAAGGTACAGTGCGGGTATAAATTTCGACGTCATGAAGTACAACAGATTTAGAACTTAGAAATTACGACATACATGTGTAACTTAGTGGCCATCTATCTGACTCTTTTTGGGTGCAAAATTTGAGGCATAAAGCAACAAATGATAAGTTGCATTGCCACTAGGTAATTACTGTATTTAATATAGCAATTTGACATAATATTTAAAAACAGCTATTTCATTTGTCCATAATTGCTCCAAATTCACTGTACCATTCCATAATTTATCTTTTTTCCCGCAGGCTTCCAGTGATCTATTATAAAAAATAGTGCACTTCTAATGTTGTTTGGCTGCATTCTAGGAATCAATAAAATTCTAAATTAACCAAATGACAGTAATCATACAAAGTAGTTACAGCACACATTGGTGTTTATAACGATGGCAATTGCATGTAATAGTGAGAATTAGTTTATAATTAAACATTAACTAATTTTCATATATTTCCCGGTAGATTTATATAATTGACAATATGCAAGGTATTGTGTAGCACCATAGCAGCCAGAATAATCACTATATGGATATAGTTGTGCGACATTACATGTTTTATTTGATATGTATAATGTTTATAAAATATCATTTGTCACACAATGAAGGGGTAAGTAGGAGCATTTTTTATAATATAAAAACTTAAATTTAGCAATTTTGAATTCGCTATTTAACATTGCCTCATAGATATTACTAAATATGCAATGAAGGGGTACATAGCAGTATTTTTATAATATAAAAAAATATTTCGCAATCCAGAATGTCGTAAAAATCTTGCGCTCGCATTTGCGAGGGCCACTTGACTAGTTCTTATAACAGCAACATATATGGATATTGTCATATTATTTCTTATGATAAAGTAACAATCTATCCACAATGTCAAGTGTGAATCAGAAACTTCATTAAGAACTAACAAACAATAATCTCAGTCATTGAGGCAATTGCAATTTATCATAGCATCACAAAGAGTCAATATAAGAGCTTTTCAGCAAGTCCACATACTTAACTATCATTTAGTCTTTCAAAATTGCTAACACTCACGCAATACTTGTGGTTACGGAGTTTTAATCGGACACAGAGAAAGATAGGGGCTTATAGTTTTGCCTCCCAACCTTTTACCTCAAGGGTAATGTCAACAGTAATAGTCCATGCTAACTTACATCCAATTAGATATATATATCAGGATCTTTCCAACACAATGTGCTTGCCAAAGGATAAAATGTAAAAAGGAAAGGTGAAGATCACCATGACTCTTGCATAAGGTAGAAGATAAAAGTAAAAGATAAGCCCTTCGCAGAGGGAAGCAGAGGTTGTCATGCGCTTTCATGGTTGGATGCACGAAATCTTAATGCAAAAGAACGTCACTTTATATTGCCACTTGTGATACGGACCTTTATTATGCAGTTCGTCGCTTTTATTTCTTCCACATCACAAGATCGTATAAAGTTTATTTCCTCCACACTAATCAATCTTACATATTTAGAGAGCAATTTTTATTGCTTGCACCGATGACAACTTACTTGAAGGATCTTACTCAATCCATAGGTAGATATGGTGGACTCTCATGACAAAACTGGTTTTAAGGGTATTTGGAAGCACAAGTAGTATTTCTACTTGGTGCAAAGAATTGGCTAGCATGAGGGAGGAAAGGTAAGCTCAACATGTTGGACGATCCATGACAATATACTTTATTTCAGATATAAGAAAACATAACCCATTACGTTGTCATCCTTGTCCAACATCAACTCCTTAGCATGTCATATTTTAATGAGTGCTCACAATCATAAAAGATGTCCAAGATAGTATATTTATATGTGAAACCTCTCTTTCTTTATTACTTCCTATTAATTGCAACGATGACCAAAACTATGTTTGTCAACTCTCAACAACTTTTAATCATCATAATCTCTATATGTGAAGTCATTACTCTCCATAAGATCAATATGATCTCTTTGTTTCTTTTTATTCTTTCTTTTTCTTTTATTCACTCAAGATCATAGCAAAATAATCAAGCCCTTGACTCAACACTAATCTTTATTATATAGCTCACGGACTCGATTACATAGAAGGATCATAAGGCAAAACTCAAAACTAAATCATACCAAAACTTTATTCTACTAGATCAAGATATTACTAAAAGGATCGAACTAAGAAAAACGGTAAAAATAGGAGTGTGATGGTGATACGATACCGGGGCACCTCCCCAAGCTTGGCAGTTGCCAAGGGGAGTGCCCATACCCATGTGATTATATCTCCTTTGCTGGTGAAGAAGATGGTGGAGTTGTTGATGATGTGGGCTTGTCGTCCATCTTCCAAGGCATAGGCTCACCATCATAGAAGGATGATCGAATCTCCGGGATCCTCAAATCTGCAGCCAAACTCATCCTCTTGAATCTATATTCACACTCACAGTTTTGGTTTTGCAGGTCATAGATTTGGGCTTGGAGATGCTCGATCTTCTCGTGAAGCTTGAAGCTGGTTTCCCCAATGTTATTGGCATCCAGCTTGTGGTTGTTGGTGAACTCCGCGATCATCATGTGGTTGGCGTTGAGTCCACGTTCCACCGTCCCCTGGCACTTGAAAACTTGTTGCTCCATTGCTTCGAGCCTCGTCTCCAGGCTTCCGGTCCTCCTTGGCCCCTCAACATCGCGGATGTGCAGCAACCCATCACGCATCTCAATGGTTTGAGGGTGTTGCAGCACCTCCGCGAGGTAGGGGTTGATGACCTTCTCGAAGAACTTGTCCTTGGGGGCGCTTGGAGATGTCATGGTGATCTAGATCTTTCAGAAAAATAGCTCGAAACGAAAACAGAGGATATTTGCGTGATACGGTGGTCAAATCCTTCGGGAGATTATATAATGAATTTTTACCGACCGAAAGAAGTATCGTGCAAGAAAACGGAGTCCGCAGAGCGCACGGGGTGCCCACGAGGCAGGGGGCGCGCCCAGGGGGGTAGGGCGCGCCCTCCACCCTCGTGGAGGACTCGTGTCCTTCCCGGACTGCTTCTTATTTTCCTATTTTTCTAAATATTCCAAAACAGAGAAAATTTGCCATTAGAACTGTTTGGAGTCGGTTTACTTACCGTACCACATACCTATTCCTTTTCGGAGCCTGAAACGTTCTGGAAAGTGTCTCTTATGTATTCCTCCGGTGTTACGGTTTCAATAACATTAGTTTCAACATTTATAGGATTACCTGAGATATAATGTTTGATTCATTGACCGTTCACCACCTTTGGATTTGTGCCTTCGAAGTTGTTGATTTTTATGGCACCGGAACGATACACTTCCTCGATAACGTAAGGACCTTCCCATTTAGAGAGAAGTTTTCCTGCAAAAAATCTTAAACGAGAGTTGTATAGCAATACATAATCACCTACATTAAACTCACGCTTTTGTATCCTTTTGTCATGCCATCTTTTAACTTTTTCTTTAAACAACTTGGCTTTCTCATAGGCTTGGGTTCTCCATTCATCAAGTGAGCTAATGTCAAATAGCCTCTTCTCACCGGCAAGTTTAAAATCATAATTGAGCTCTTTAATGGCCTAGTATGCCTTATGTTCTAGTTGTAGAGGTAAGTGATATGCTTTTCCATAAACCATTTTATACGGAGACATTCCCATAGGATTTTATATGCAGTTCTATAGGCCCATAATGCATCATCAAGTTTCTTGGACCAATTCTTTCTAGATCTATTAACAGTCTTTGGCAAAATTAATTTGAGCTCTCTATTACTCAATTCTACTTGACCACTAGACTGTGGGTGATAAGGAGATGCAATTCTATGATTAACATCATACTTAGCAAGCATTTTACGAAAAACACCATGAATAAAATGTGAACCACCATCAATCATTAAATATCTAGGGACTCCAAACCTCGAAAAAATAACTTCTTTAAGCATCTTAATAGAGGTGTTATGATCAGCACTACTAGTTGGAATAGCTTCTACCCACTTAGTAACGTTATCAACAGCAACTAGAATATGTGTATACCCATTAGAGGAAGGAAAAGGTCCCATATAATCGAAGCCCCAAACATCAAATGGTTCAATAACAAGTGAATAATTCATAGGCATTTCTTGACGTCTACTAATATTACCAATTCTTTGACATTCATCACAAGACAAGACAAACTTACGGGCATCCTTGAAGAGAGTAGGCCAATAAAAACTGGATTGCAATACCTTATGTGCAGTTCTGTCTCCAGCGTGGTGTCCTCCATAAGCCTCAGAGTGACACTTGCGTAGGATCTGTTCCTGTTCATGCTCAGGTACACAACGTCTAATAACACCATCTACTCCTTTATAAAGATGTGGGTCATCCCTTTTCTTTTGCTGGTATGTGAAACTAGGTGGTATAAATTTAGCAACAATGTAATTAGCATAATCAGCATACCATGGAGCAGTACGAGAGGCATTTATGACATTTAATTGTTCATCAGGAAAGCTATCATCAATAGGTAGTGGGTAATCAAGAACATTTTCTAACCTAGACAAGTTATCTGCAACGGGGTTCTCAGCTCCCTTTCTATCAATAATATGTAAATCAAATTCTTGTAGCAAGAGAACCCATCTAATAAGTCTAGGTTTAGCATCTTTCTTTTCCATAAGATATTTAATAGCAGCATGATCAGTGTGAATAGTTACTTTACAATCAACAATATAAGGTCTGAACTTATCACAAGCAAATACGACTGCTAAAAATTCCTTTTCAGTAGTGGCAAAATTTCTCTGGGCATTGTCTAGAGTTTTACTAGCATATTGAATAAAATTTAATTTCTTATCAACTCTTTGCCCTAGAACAGCACCTACAGCATAATCGCTAGCATCACACATAATTTCAAAAGGTAAATTCCAATCAGGTGGCTGAACAATAGGTGCAGAGATTAATGCTTTCTTAAGTATTTCAAATGCTTCTACACAATCATCATAAAAAACGAAAGGTATATCTTTTTGTAATAGATTAGTCAGAGGCCGAGAAATTTTTGAGAAGTCCTTAATGAACCTCCTATAAAAACTGGCATGACCAAGGAAACTTCTTATACCTTTGATGTCCTTGGGACACGGCATCTTTTCAATAGCATCAACTTTAGCTTTATCAACTTCAATACCTCTTTCAGAAATTTTATGCCCCAAGACAATGCCTTCATTAACCATAAAGTGGCACTTCTTCCAATTCAAGACAAGATTAGTTTCTTCACATCTCTGGAAAACTCGATCAAGGTTGCTCAAGCAATCATCAAAAGAGGATCCATAAACGGAGAAATCGTCCATGAAAACCTCACAAATCTTTTCACAAAAGTCAGAGAATATAGCCATCATGCATCTTTGAAAGGTAGTAGGTGCATTACATAAACCAAAAGGCATACGTCTATAAGCAAAAGTACCGAAAGGGAAGTAAAAGTGGTCTTTGCTTGATCATTAGCTGACACAGGTATTTGAGAGAAACCAGAGTAACCATCTAGAAAGCAAAAATGTGTATGTTTGGATAATCTTTCTAGCATTTGATCAATAAAAGGTAAGGGGTAATGATCCTTTTTAGTAGCTTTATTTAATTTGCGGAAATCAATTACCATCCTATAACCTGTAATAATTCTTTGCGGAATCAATTCATCTTTATCATTAGGAACGACAATAATACCTCCTTTCTTAGGGACACAATGGACAGGACTTACCCACTGAGTATCAGCAACGGGATAGATTATACCTGCCTCAGGGAGCTTTAGTATTTCCTTTCTTACCACTTCTTTCATCTTAGGATTTAGCCGTCGTTGATGATCAATAACTGGTTTGGCATCTTTCTCCAAATTTATTTTGTGTTGGCATAGAGTGGGGACTAATGCCCTTAAGATCATCAAGAGTAAATCCAATAGCAGCACGGTGCTTCTTCAGAGTTTTCAATAATTTCTCTTCTTCATGCTCTGAAAGGTTAGCACTAATAATAATAGGGTATATCTTCTTTTCATCAAGATAAGCATATTTAAGAGTATCAGGTAATGGTTTAAGCTCAAACACGGGATCACCCTTGGGTGGAGGAGGATCCCCTAGGATTTCAACAGGCAAGTTGTGTTTCAGAATAGGTCCCTGTTTAAAGAATACTTCATCTAATTCCCTTCTCTCATTCATAAACATATCATTTTCATGGTCTAGCAAATATTGTTCTAAAGGATCACTAGGAGGTACGACAATAGAAGAAAGACCAATAATTTCATCTTTACTAGGCAATTCCTCGTCACGAGGTTGTCTACGAAATTTAGAAAAATTAAACTCATGAGACATATCATCCAAACCAATAGTAACAACATCCTTTTCGCAGTCTATCTTAGCATCAACAGTATTCAAGAAGGGTCTACCAAATATAATGGGACAAAAGCTATCTTGTGGGGAACCAAGAACAAGAAAATCATCAGGATATTTAGCTTTCCCGCACAAGACTTCAACATCTCTAACAATCCCAATCGGTGAAATACTATCTCTATTGGCAAGTTTAATTGTAACATCTATATCTTCTATATCAGCAGGTGCAATATCATGCATAATTTCTTTGTATAAGGAAATAGGTATTGCACTAGCACTAGCACCCATATCGCACAAGCCATGATAACAATGATCTCCTATTTTAACAGAAATAACAGGCATGCCTACCATAGGTCTATGTTTATCTTTAGCACCAGGTTTAGCGATTCTAGCAGTTTCCTCACAGAAATAAATAACATGCCCATCAATATTATCAGCCAAGAGATCCTTAACCATAGCAATATTAGGTTCAACTTTAACTTGCTCAGGGGGTGTATGAGTTCTAATATTGCTTTTACGAACCACAGTTGAAACTTTAGCATGATCCTTTATCCTAACAGGAAAATGTGGTTTCTCAACATAAGCAGTAGGAACAATAGGATCATTATAAGTGATAGTCTTTTCTTAAACTTTAATAGGTGCAACTACTTTTACTTCAACGGGAGGATTATATTTAAATCACTTCTCCTTAGGGAGATCAACATGAGCAGCAAAAGATTCACAAAAAGAAGCTACTATCTCAGAGTCAAGTCCATATTTAGTGCTAAATTTACCGAAAACATCGGTATCCATAAAAGATTTAACACAATCAAACTTAGGTGTTATACCTGACTCCTTACCTTCGTCGAGATCCCAATCTTCAGAGTTGCGTTTGATTCTTTCCAATAAATCCCATTTAAATTCAATAGTCTTCATCATAAAGGAACCAGTACAAGAAGTATCGAGCATGGAGCGATTATTGTCAGAAAGCCGAGCATAATTTTTTTGAATAATCATTCCTCTTGATAGCTCATGATTGGGGCATGAATATAACATTGACTTAAGCCTGCCCCAAGCTTGAGCGATGCTTTCTCCTTCGCGAGGCCAAAAATTATATATATATATATATATATATATATATATATATATATATATATATATATATATAATTATGATCACGATGAACAAGATGCATAGGATAAAACTTCTGATGGAATTCCAATTTCAACCGTTTGTAGTCCCATGATCCCATATCATCACATAGCCTATACCATGTCAATGCATCTCCCTTCAAAGATAAAGGGAAGACCTTCTTCTTGATAACATCATCGGGCATACCTGCAAGCTTAAATAATCCACAAACTTCATCCACATAGATTAAGTGTAAATCGGGATGCAATGTTCCATCTCCTGCAAAAGGATTAGCTAGCAGTTTCTCTATCATACCTGAAGGAATTTCAAAGTAAACATTTTCATTTTCAGTAGGTTCAGTAGGTTGAGGAGGAACTCTTTGCTCTACTGGTCGAGGTGAAGATACCCCGAACAAGCCCCTCAAAGGATTACTTTCCATAGTAACAAGTGACAGTAAATTTCAGCACGCTATATAAAATTTTCCTTACCAAATTCCACCTACCAAAGGCGCTTCACTCCCTGGCAACGGTGCCAGAAAAGAGTCTTGATGACCCACAAGTATAGGGGATCTATCGTAGTCCTTTTGATAAGTAAGAGTGTCGAACCCAACGAGGAGCAGAAGGAAATGACAAGCGGTTTTCAGTAAGGTATTCTCTGCAAGCACTGAAATTATTGGTAACAGATAGTTTTGTGATAAGGTAATTTGTAACATGTAACAAGTAACTAAAGTAAATAAGGTGCAGCAAGATGGCCCAGTCCTTTTTGTAGCAAAGGACAAGGCTGAACAAACTCTTATATAGAGAAAAGCGCTCCCGAGGACACATGGGAATTATCGTCAAGCTAGTTTTCATCACGTTCATATGATTCGCGTTCGTTACTTTGATAATTTGATATGTGGGTGGACCGGTGCTTGGGTGCTCTCCTTACTTGGACAAGCATCCCACTTATGATTAACTCATAATGCAAGCATCCGCAACTACAAAAGAAGTATTAAGGTAAACCTAACCATAGCATGAAACATATGGATCCAAATCAGCCCCTTACTAAGCAACACATAAACTAAGGTTTTAAGCTTCTGTCACTATAGCAACCCATCATCTACTTATTACTTCCCAATGCCTTCCTCTAGGCCCAAACAATCGTGAAGTGTCATGTAGTCGACGTTCACATAACACCACTAGAGGAGAGACAACATACATCTCATCAAAATATTGAACGAATACCAAATTCACATGACTACTAATAACAAGACTTCTCCCATGTCCTTAGGAACAAACGTAACTACTCACAAAGCATATTCATGTTCATAATCAGAGGGGTATTAATATGCATAATGGATCTGAACATATGATCTTCCACCAAATAAACCAACTAGCATCAACTACAAGGAGTAATCAACACTACTAGCAACCTACAAGTACCAATCCCATACTATGAGACAAAGATTGGATACAAGAGATGAACTAGGGTTTTCGTGGAGATGGTGCTGGTGAAGATGTTGATGGAGATTGCCCCCTCTCGATGAGAGGAGCGTTGGTGATGACAATGGCGACGATTGTGCCCTCCCGGAGGGAAGTGTCCCCGGCAGAACAGCTCCGCCAGAGCCCTAGATTGGTTCCGCCAAGGTTCCGCCTCGTGACGGCGGAGTCTCGTCCCAAAAGCTTGCTTATTATTTTTTCTCGGACGAAAGACTTCATATAGCAGAAGATGGGCACCGGAGGGCCACCAGGGGGCCCACGAGGCAGGGGCGCGCCCAGGGGGGTAGGGCGCGCCCCCACCCTCGTTGCCAGGGTGTGAGCCCCCTCTGGTATTTTCTTCGCTCAGTATTTTTTATAATTTCCAAAAATAACTTCCGTGGAGTTTCAGGACGTTTGGAGTTGTGCAGAATAGGTCTCTAATATTTGCTCCTTTTCCAGCCCAGAATTCCAGCTGCCGGCATTCTCCCTCTTTATGTAAACCTTATAAAATAAGAGAGAATAGGCATAATGTTTGTGACATAATGTGCAATAACAGCCCATAATGCAATAAATATCGATATAAAAGCATGATGCAAAATGGACGTATAACTTGGCTCTTTGCGTTTCAAAGAAGTTCTTCACATAGGATTGACAGATCTCCTTGTTTTCCTCCACGGTCCTCTCGTATGGTAACTTCTCTAGAGGCTTGAGAGATGGACCGAATCTGTATTGCCGCCCGCCTCTGGCTATACTGCTAGACGCCGGAGCGGCCGGAGCGGCGACGGCTGGCTTCCTTTGTTGCTTCTGAGCAGAGAAGGAGGCGGACTGCTACCGCCGGAGCAGCCAGAGCGGCGGCGGCGGCTATTTTCCACCCTTGCTGACAAGGCGGAGGAGGAGGCGGGCTGCTCGGATGCGCCGGCATAGGCGGAGAAGGAGGAGGAGTGCCGCCTCGCGCTGGAGAAGGAAGCGTAGTGCCCTGATCACTCACCGGAGGAGGAGGCGGAGTGCCCTGACTCACCGAAGGAGGAGGAGGCGGAGGCGTCCAGTTCGGAAGGTTGATGAGCTCCTTCCGCCATAGACATGGAGTCTTCAGAGCAGAACCCAGCCGAGTCTCCCCTTCGCCGGTAGGGTGGTCAAGCTCGAGCTCCTCAAATCCCTCCGTTATTTCATCCACCATCACAGCAGCATATCCTTCTGGAATCGGACGGCAGTGAAAAGTTGCGCCGGGTTCAGGAGGTGCAACAGAGCCGACAACCGTCTTGACTTTGAAGTTCTGCCATTGCATCATAAGGTGGCAATCATGAGACTCCGTGATAGCATCCACGGGGTAGCTAGCAGGAGCCGTGAAGAGAGGCTCCTGAAGCAGCTCGGTGGAAGCCACGCTGCTTCTCCACTGAGATGGTGGGGTAGCTTCAAGGGTAGCTTCGGCAGATCGCTTGCTGTGAACTGCTTCTCGTTCCTCAAGCGCTTGTACCCTTGCGTGCAGCGCCTGCAGTTGGGTCTGCTCCACTTTCCTCCTCCTCTCCCGGCCTTCCTCGAAACGGATCCCGGCCTTCCTCGAAACGGATCCTGGCGTGCCTCGTGTCTGTCCAAGGTGCTCAGGATTCCCGAGGGCCATTGTGAGCTCGTCGTTCTCTCTGTCGGGAACGAACGTCCCTTGCTGCGCTGCGGCGATATACTCCTGAAGCTTCGTGACGGGTATTTGCATTTGCTCATTCGTCCAAACGCACTTTCCTGTTTGAGGGTCCAAGGTTCCCCCAACCCCGAAGAACCAAGTCCTTCAATGGTCTGGCCAGTTCAATGTCTCTGGTTCGACCCCTTCATCAAGCAGGTCATTCTCAGCCTTCTACCACAACGGCCGGGCTTTGAGGTAGCCACCTGACCCCGTGCGATGGTGATGCTCCTTCTTCACAGCATTTTTCTTGTTTGTCGCTGACATCTTCTTACTCTTGTCCGATGTCTCGTGGGCCACAAATGCGTCCCAGTGATCTCTGATCTTCTCAAACCGGCCGGTGAGTTCTGGAGTCTTGTCTTTGTCGACAAACGTTGTTTTTAGCTCATTCTTCCACCTCCTGAATAGATCTGCCATCTTCTTAAGAGCATGAGCCTTGACCAATGGCTCTATAATAGCAGGCTTCTCCGGATCCTCCTCTGGCGGTAGGGTGAAATTTGCCTTCAGCGCGGTCCAAAGATCATCTTTCTGCCTATCGTTGACATAAGAAACCTCAGGGTCTTCGTTCTTAGGCTTGTACCATTGGTGGATGCTGATCGGGATCATGTCCCTAACAAGAACCCCGCACTGAGCAGAAAATGCTTCCTTGGTCCGGACGGGTGCAATCGGTTGGCCATCGCGCGCGATTTCTGTGATCGTGAACCTTTCATCCTGGCGCAACTTTTTCTTCGGGCCTCGTCTCGTTACCGAAGTTTGGCTCGATCCGGAGGGCTAGAAAAGAAGAAAGAAGAGAGTTAATATGTGTACATACCAAAACGATTAATGCATCAATTAGCTATAGTCAGCATAGACTTAATTAATATATATATATATATACCTGGCCGGACTCCGTTCGGTCACCGGAGCCGTCATCACGGTGTCCTTCTTCCACCGGCATTCGGTCACCGGAGCCATCATAATCATGTCCTTCCTCCTCCATTGTTCGATCACCGTAGCCTGCTTCACCCTCTCCTTCCAGACCATCGGTGCCGTTGAGATACGACATGACATCACCTCCGGCGAGGATTATGTCCCCCAACACCTGTTCTTCTTCGAAGTCTGGGTGCTCCATATTTTCTGCAAATATTATGCTACCTCTTGAGCATGCGTTGGTTTTCCCTTGAAGAGGAAAGGGTGATGCAGCGAAGTAGCGTAAGTATTTTCCTCAGTTTTTGAGAACCAATGTATCAATCCAGTAGGAGATAACACGCAAGTCACCTAGTACCTGCACAAACAATCAAGAACCTTGTAACCAACGCGATAAAAGGGTTGTCAATCCCTTCACGGTCACTCGCAAAAGTGAGATCTAATAAAGATAGTAAGATAGATATTTTTGGTATTTTCGTTGAATAAATTTGAAAGTATAGATTGCAAAATAGTAAAACGAGATGTGATGTAAATAAAAGAGATGCAATATAATAAGAAAGAGACCCGGGGGCCATAGGTTTCACTAGTGGCTTCTTTGAAAATAGCATATATTACGGTGGGTGAACAAATTACTGCCGAGCAATTGATAGAAAAGCACATAGTTATGAGAATATCTAGGCAATGATCATGAATATAGGCATCACGTCCGTGTCACGTAGACCGAAACGATGGTGCATCTACTACTATTACTCCACACATCGACCGATATCCAGCATGCATCTAGAGTATCTATTATATATTTAAAACGATAGAGAAACGGCAGAGATTTACCACTCATAAGTTAAGAAATATGAACGGCCTAGATTAACACAACTCCCTGAAGGAAAAAAAAAAGCTTGGCAACGCAGCATGTGAATCGGAGTTATGCCCAGGTATAGAAGTCCAACCGAAAGTACACATTACAAATCTGTACGCATCGGCCACAGAAGTCCGGGGCAAACAATAACTCCAATGACATCAGCAAGTCATTATTTTGTACTAATTTAAAAAAGGTAGATGTCGTAACGGATTTGACTGCCCAGGGAGGCAAGTATGTCATGTCACACAATGTCTATTCTTGCATTCGTCAAACAGGCCAGACTGCACTGTGCACGTCATGTGTACATGTGTTAATAAAATTGGTCACGTATACATGATGAAAATACCGAGTAGTAATGCACATTTTTTTAGGTCACGCCTTGGGTGCAGAATACCGTACTGTAATGTTTCAAAGAGAGAGAAAAAAAGAATCAGAGTTTGGTTCCAATACGTGAGTAATAACTCCCTTCTAGATACATAGCACAGATATATGTAGGAGTAAGTATTTGTTTTGCACTGTTATTAAGAAAGGTATTTGGTTTGAGCTGGCACGAATAAAAATAGTATCCCGTCCCAATATTTTTGTATTTTTTATGATGGCTGAAACCTGAACCCGTCAGAAAAAAAAGAAATATGTAAAGAAAAACGAACTAGAGAAAGAAACATATATTTAGTGTTCTTTTTTGGGGAATATATATTTAGTGTTTGAATTGGCAATTCTGGGTATCATAATTACATACACGATGTGTGTATGCATTGCGGATGATAGTAATTAGTCAACATAGAAGAAAATTATTATTGTCCAATTCTGGGTTGAAAATTGTGAAGAAGATATTTACATGGTAACATACCCACGTGTTATTGTTGTCCGACTACCCATCGATAAAAAACACCTTCTTTTGCAGGGTGATGTCGACAAAGAATCACAAACGCTAGAATGAAATGATTGGTTGTGCCCAAACATATGTAACATTAGCAATTATATCATTATTGTCCTCGCATATGATTTTGCAAACTATTACCATTTAAAATTTTATCCAAGAATATTCATATGGAAAGGAGTTCTGAAACTTTCGCGCCTAAGAACAGCTTAAAACGCTAAAAAAGACACCCGCACGAGCGCGCGCACACACAGAACCCCCCCCCCCCCCCCCCCACCCCCCACAAACACACATGGTCTCAAACCCTCAATAGCCAATTTTGAATAAATTATGAATAATACTCCCTCCGTTTCTAAACATTTGTCTTTCAAGAGATTTCATCAAGTGACTACATACGGAGCAAAATGAGTGAATCTACACTCTAAAATATGTCTATATACATCCGTATGTGGTAGTCCATTTGAAATCTCTAAAAAGACAAATATTTAGGAATGGCGGGAGTACTAATTATTACGTGCATGCTTAATACATTTATCTTTACATATAATTTTCAATGCAATAAAATGAAAAGAAGCACATTTCCCCCACAAATGCATACATGGACAATATATATCTAATTTAAGAATATAAATTATATCAGACATTCTAATTGGTGTATAAAAGACAACCATATTCATATATAAATAATAAGCAAAGTTATGCATTCGAAAGCGTGTCAAAATTGTCGAAATTCGAGACAACTGTGTCCATTGAACATGTATATAATCTAGCCGCGCAAATGCGCGGGTCACCCTGCTAGTTAAGTTCATAAGAACAGAGTAATGCATTAACCAAGATGACATGATGTAGAGAGATAAGCTCAAGCAATATGATATAAACCCCATCTTTTTATCCTCGATGGCAACAATACAATACGTGCCTTGCTGCCCCACTGCCACTTGAAAAGGACACCGCAAGATTGAACCCAAAGCTAAGCACTTTTCCCATTGCAAGAAAGATCAATCTAGTAGGCCAAATTAAACCGATAATTCGAAGAGATTTGCAAAGATATCAAATCATGCATATAAGAATTCAGAGAAGAACCAAATATTATTCATACATAAACTTGATCATAAATCCACAATTCATCGGATCTCGGCAAACACACCGCAAAAGAGTATTACATCGAATAGATCTCCAAGAACATCAAGGAGAACTTTGTATTGAGAATCAAAGAGAGAGAAGAAGCCATCTAGCTAATAACTATGGACCCGAAGGTCTGTGGTAAACTACTCACACATCATCTGAGAGGCTATGGTGTTGATGTAGAAGCCCTCCGTGATCGATTCCCGCTCCGGCAGATCGCCGAAAAAGGCCCCAAGATGGGATTTCACGGGTACAGAAGGTTGCGGTGGTGGAAAAGTGGTTTCGTGGCTCCCCCTGATGTTTTTAGGGTATAAGAGTATATATAGGCAAAAGAAGTACGTCGGTGGAGCTCCGTGGGGCCCATGAGGGTGGGGGCGAGCCTACCCCCCTGGGCGTGCCCTCCTGCCTCGTGGTCGCCTCGCGGAGTTCCAGACTTCAACTCCAAGTCTTCTGGATTGCATTTGTTCCAAGAAAGATCATCGCGAAGGTTTCATTCCGTTTGGATTCCGTTTGGTATTCCTTTTTTGCAGAACACTGAAATAGGCAAAAAAACAAAAAATGGCACTGGGCCTTCGGTTAATAGGTTCATCCCAAAAATAATATAAAAGAGCATATTAAAGCCCATTAAACATCCAAAACAAATAATATAATAGCATTGAACAATCAAAAATTATAGATACGTTGGAGACGTATCAAGCATCCCCAAGCTTAATTCCTGCTCATCCTCGAGTAGGTAAATGATAAAAACAGAATTTTTGATGTGGAATGCTACCTAACATAATTTTCAATGTAATTCTCTTTATTGTGGCATGAATGTTCAGATCCATAAGATTCAATAAAAAAGTTTAATATTGACATAAAAACAATAATACTTCGAGCATACTAATAAAGCAATCATGTCTTCTCAAAATAACATGGCCAAAGAAAGTTATCCCTACAAAATCATATAGTCTGGCTATGCTCTATCTTCATCACACAAAATATTTAAATCATGCACAACCCTGATGACAAGCCAAGCAGTTGTTTCATACTTTTGATGTTCTCAAACTTTTTCAATCTTCACGCAATACATGTGCGTGAGCCATGGACATAGCACTTTAGGTGGAATAGAATGGCGGTTGTGGAGAAGAAAAAAAGGAGAAGATAGTCTCACATCAACTAGGCGTATCAACGGGCTATGGAGATTCCCATCAATAGATTTCAATGTGAGTGAGTAGGGATTGCCATGCAACGGATGCACTAGAGCTATAAGTGTATGAAAGCTCAACAAAAGAAACTAAGTGGGTGTGCATGCAACTTGCTTGCTCACGAAGACCTAGGGCAATTTGAGGAAGCCCACCATTGGAATATACAAGCCAAGTTCTATAATGTAAAATTCCCACTAGTATAAAAGTGACAACATAGGAGACTCTCTATCATGAAGATCATGGTGCTACTTTGAAGCACAAGTGTGGTAAAAGGATAGTAGCATTGTCCCTGCTCTCTTTTTCTCTCATTTTTTTATTTGGGCCTTTCTCTTTTTTATGGCCTCTTTTTTTTCGTCCGGGGTCTCATCCCGACTTGTGGGGGAATCATAGTCTCCAACATCATTTTCTCACTGGGACAATGCTCTAATAATGATGATCATCACACTTTTATTTACTTACAACTCAGAATTACAACTCAATACTTAGAACAAAATATGACTCTATGTGAATGCCTCCGGCGGTGTACCGGGATGTGTAATGAATCAAGAGTTACATGTATGAAAATCATGAACGGTGGCTTTGCCACAAATACGATGTCAACTACATGATCATGCAAAGCAACATGACAATGATGGAGCTTGTCATAATAAACAGAACGGTGGAAAGTTGCATGGCAATATATCTCGGAATGGCTGTGGAAATGCCATAATAGGAAGGTATGGTGGCTGTTTTGAGGAAGGTATATGGTGGGTGTATGATACCGGCGAAAGGTGCGCGGTATTAGAGAGGCTAGCAATGGTGGAAGGTGAGAATGCGTATAATCCATGGACTCAACATTAGTCATACTAATCGAAACGAAGTACTACGCGCATGCTCCTAGCGGGATAGATTGGTAGGAAAAGACCATCACTCGTCCCCGACCGCTACTCATAAGGAAGACAATCAATAAATAAATCATGCTCCGACTTCATCACATAACGGTTCACCATACGTGCATGCTACGGGAATCACATACCTTAACACAAGTATCTCTCAAATTCACAACTACTCAACTAGCATGACTCTAATATCACCATCTTCATATCTCAAAACAATCATAAGGAATCAAACTTCTCATAGTATTCAATGCACTTTATATGATAGTTTTTACTATACCCATCTTGGATGCTCATCATATTAGGACTAATTTTATAGCCAAAGCAAATTACCATGCTGTTCTAAAAGACTCTCAAAATAATATAAGTGAAGCATGAGAGATCAATAATTTCTATAAAATAAAACCACCACCGTGCTCTAAAAAGATATAAGTGAAGCACTAGAGCAAAATTATCTAGCTCAAACGATATAAGTAAAGCACATAGAGTATTCTAATAAATTCTGGTTCATGTGTGTCTCTCCAAAAGGTGTGTACAGCAAGGATGATTGTGGTAAACTAAAAAGCAAAGACTGAAATCATACAATACGCTACAAGCAAAACACATATCATGTGGTGAATAAAAACATAGCCTCAAGTAAAGTTACCGATAGACGAAGACGAAAGAGGGGATGCCTTCCGGGGCATCCCCAAGATTAGGCTTTTGGTTGTCCTTGGATTTTACCTTGGGGTTCCTTGGGCATCCCCAAGCTTAGGCTCTTGCCACTCCTTCCAAAATCCATCAAATCTTTACCCACAAAATTGAAAACTTCACAACAGAAAACTTAACAGAAAATCTCATGAGCTCCGTTAGTATAAGAAAACAAACCATCACTTTAAGGTATTGTAATGAACTCATTATTTATTTGTATTGGTGTTAAACCTACTGTATTCCAACTTATTTTTGTTTCATACCCCCCCCCCCCCCCCCCGATACTACTCATAGATTCATCAAAATAAGCAAACAACACACGAAAAACAGAATCTGTCAAAACAGAACAGTCCGTAGCAATCTGTATCAAACGAATACTTCTGGAACTCCAACAATTATGAAATGAATTGGTGGACGTGAGAAATTTGTCTATTAATCATATGCAAAAGGAATCAACCTAAAATAATTCTCCAGTAAAAAATGGCATCTAATCTCGTGAGCGCAAAAGTTTGTGTTTTTTACAGCAAGATTGCAAGACTTCACCCAAGTCTTCCCAAAGGTTCTACTTGGCACAAACACTAATTAAAACATACAACCACATCTAAACAGAGGCTAGATGAATTATTTATTACTAAACAGGAACAAAAAGCAAGGAACAAAAATAAAATAGGGTTGTCTCCCAACAAGCGCTATCGTTTAACGCCCCTAGCTAGGCATAAAAACAAGAATAGATATAGGTATTGTCATCTTTGGTATGCAATCCATAAGTGGCTCTCATAATTGATTCATAAGGCAATTTAATTTTCTTTCCAGGAAAGTGTTCCATGCCTTTCCTTAACAGAAATTGGAATCTAATATTTCCTTCTTTCATGTCAATAATTGCACCAATCGTTCTAAGGAAAGGTCTACCAAGAATAATAGGACATGTAGGATTGCAATCTATATGAAGAACAATGAAATCTATGGGCACATAATTCCTATTTGCAACAATAAGAACATCATTAATCCTTCCCATAGGTTTCCTAATGGTGGAATCTGCAAGATGCAAATTTAAGGAACAATCATCAAATTCACGGAAACCTAAGACATCACACAAAGTTTTTGGAATCGTGGAAACACTAGCATCCAAATCACACAAAGCATAGCATTCATAATATTTAATCTTTATTTTAATAGTAGGTTCCCACTCATCATAAAGTTTTCTAGGGATAGAAACTTCTAGCTCAAGCTTTTCGTCATAGGATTGCATTAAAGCATCAACGATATGTTTAGTGAAAGCTTTATTTCGATTATAATCATGAGGAGAATTCATCACGGATTGCAACAAGGAAATGCAATCTATCAAATAGCAATTATCATAATTAAATTTCTTGAAATCCAAAATAGTGGGTTCATTGCTATGTAAAGTTTTGACCTCTTCAATCCCACTTT
The DNA here is from genome assembly GCF_002575655.3 of Aegilops tauschii subsp. strangulata. Taxonomy (NCBI): domain Eukaryota; kingdom Viridiplantae; phylum Streptophyta; class Magnoliopsida; order Poales; family Poaceae; genus Aegilops; species Aegilops tauschii. The sequence continues at coordinate 29,045,316 of NC_053040.3, read as the reverse complement.
TATTAATTTCAGCATTAAGATCTAAAAACTCCGAATCATTGGGAGGCGTTTTAACTAAAGTTGAATCATCTCCAGTCCCTTCTTTATCAAGATTCATATTGGAAAACAAAGGTTTAATAGGAGTCACATCAATTACTTTTAGATCTTCATGTTTATTATTATCTAGATCTTCCGGTTTAGCGGCCATCTTATTAACTGAGGTGGCCTGCTTATCCGAAATTTGGCCTACTAAATTTTCATGATGAGCCAACTGAGATTTTAAACCATAAAATTCCTTAGACATATCATCAAGCTCTTCATTCATGTACTCCATAAAACTTTTTTGTTCTTTGAGCTCGTTTATGAAGAAATTATTATGCTCAAACTGCAAAGACATAAAGCTTCAAACGTTGTTTTCAATTTCTTCCAACCTTCTAAGATGAGGATCAACACTTTTTGGTAAAGCCATCAGAGCAAATAGGCACACAAACACCCAAGGACACAAGAAGCAGGCGAACAGAAAAGAGGCGAATGGAAAAGGGGCGAAGAAAAGGCCAAGGTTTTTGAACATCGTTTTAGAAGTGGGGGAGAGGAAAACGAGAGGCGAATGGCAAATAATGTAATGCGAGGGAGAAGAGTTTATGATGGGTACTTGGGATGTCTTGACTTGAGCGTAGATCTCCCCGGCAACGGCGCCAGAAATTGGCAAGTTGACGGGAGATCAAATCTTGACTTGACTTGGCATAAACCTCCCCGGCAATGGCGCCAGAAATTGGCAAGTTGACGGGAGATCAAATCTTGACTTGACTTGGCGTAAACCTCCCCAGCAACGGTGCCAGAAATCCTTCTTGCTACCTCTTGAGCATGCGTTGGTTTTCCCTTGAAGAGGAAAGGGTGATGCAGCAAAGTAGCATAAGTATTTCCCTCAGTTTTTGAGAACCAAGGTATCAATCCAGTAGGGGATAACATGCAAGTCACCTAGTACCTGCACAAACAATCAAGAACCTTGCAACCAACGCGATAAAGGGGTTGTCAATACCTTCACGGTCACTTGCAAAAGTGAGATCTAATAAAGATAGTAAGATAACTATTTTTGGTATTTTTGTTGTATAAATTTGAAAGTAAAGATTGCAAAATAGTAAAAAGAGATTTGATGTAAATAAAAGAGATGTAATATAATAAGAAAGAGACCCGGGGGCCATAGGTTTCACTAGTGGCTTCTCTCAAGATAGCATATATTACGGTGGGTGAACAAATTACCGCAGTGCAATTGATAGAAAAGCACATAGTTATGAGAATATCTAGGCAATGATCATGAATATAGGCATCACGTCCGTGTCAAGTTGACCGAAACGATTCTGCATCAAATACTGTTACTCCACACATCGACCGCTATCCAGCATGCATCTAGAGTATTATGTTCATAAGAATAGAGTAACGCATTAAGCAAGATGACATGATGTAGAGGGATAAACTCAAGCAATATGATATAAAACCCATCTTTTTATCCTCGATGGCAACAATACAATACGTGCCTTGTTGCCCCTACTGTCACTGGGAAAGGACACCGCAAGATTGAACCCAAAGCTAAGCACTTCTCCCATTGCAAGAAAGATCAATCTAGTAGGCCAAACTAAATTGATAATTCGAAGAGATTTGCAAAGATATCAAATCATGCATATAAGAATTCAGAGAAGAAGCAAATATTATTCATAGATAATCTTGATCATAAATCCACAATTCATCGGATCTCGGCAAACACACCGCAAAAGAGTATTACATCGAATAGATCTCCAAGAACATCGAGGAGAACTTTGTATTGAGAAACAAAGAGAGAGAAGAAGCCATCTAGCTAATAACTATGGACCCGAAGGTCTGTGGTAAAATACTCACACATCATTGGAGAGGCTATGGTGTTGATGTAGAAGCTCTTCGTGATCGATTCCCCCTCCGGCAGATCACCGGAAAAGGCCCCAAGATGAGATCTCACGGGGACAGAAGGTTGCGGCGGTGGAAAAGTGGTTTTGTGGCCCCCTGAGGTTTTTAGGGTATAAGAGTATATATAGGCGAAGGAAGTACGTCGGTGGAGCTCCATGTGGCCCACGAGGGTGGGGCGCGCCTACCCCTCTGGGCACGCCCTCCTACCTCGTGGCCGCCTCGCGGAGTTCCAGACTTCAACTCCAAGTCTTCTGGATTGCGTTTGTTCCAAGAAAGATCATCACGAAGGTTTCATTCCATTTGGTATTCCTTTACTGCAAAACACTGAAATAGGCAAAAAAAACAGAAACTGGCACTGGGCCTTCGGTTAATAGGTTAGTCCCAAAAATAATATAAATGAGCATATTAAAGCCCATTGAACATACAAAATAGATAATATAATAGCATGGAACAATAAAAAATTATAGATACGTTGGGGACGTATCATATTACAACATGGCAATTAATATACAAAACATGTAATGGATATATTAGTGGCAAACATAGACCTAGGTAGCTAATCACAACAAGGAATCATATTAGTGGCCTCGACGCTTCTCTAGGGTTTGGGGTGGCCTCGGCAACGCTTCTAGGGTTCGGGGTGGCCTCGACGACAACGCTCCTTTAACTTGGTAAATTTTGTTGGCCTCGGCAGCGCTTCTAGGGTTTGGGCCGGACCGCCTCATACGCCTGTTACTTTTAGTTAATGATGAAGCCATGGATTTCTTCAATACTTTGACAGACAACGTGACATTCAACTTGTCCACATCCATAATGGGGGCATTCATGATAAATCTGGACCCTCGACCCCTGGCGACCCTCGACCCTCGACCCCTGGCGACCCTCGACCCTCGACCGCTCGGCGATCCACGACCCTCTTCCCTAGTTCCCGACCCTCGACCCCCTCATGTCACGTTTGTCTAGTGTCAAAGGATTCAACAAAACCATGTCTTCATCATTAGGAGAAAGTAACAGGCGCATGATGGTATGAAGATCTTCAAAGTTGTTCTGGAACGGAGTCCTAGATAGGATAATTCGCTTTTTGGTACAAAGTTCAGCAAGAGTCTTCCGAATATCGCTATTTGAAAGGCCTATCCTGAAATTCGTACCAAAAGGCGGATTATCCTATCCGGGACTCCGTTCCAGAACAACTTTGCAGAACTTCGTACCAACATGCCCCGGTTACTTCCGGAAAATGATGAAGGCATGGATTTCTTCAATACTCTGACACTAGGCAACCTCTCGACCCCTCGGCGATCCTCGACCCTCAACCCCTCGTCGACCCTCGCACCCTCGGCCCCTCGACGACCCTCGAACCCTCGACCCTTGACCCCTCGACCCTCGAACCCTCGGCGACCCTCGACCCCTCGGTGACCCTCAACCCTCTACCCTAGTTCCCGACCCTCGCCCCTCGAACCCTCGGCGACCCCTCCCCCCCTCATGTTGAAGTTATCGAGGAGGGGGTATATCGACCCCCCTCATGTCGAAGTTATCGGGGAGGGGTATATCGACAACGACATACCCGATAAAAAATAAGAAGAGGAGGAAGAAGAAAGGAATAGAGGAGAAGATCGAAGAAAAAAAGAAGAAAAAAAAGAGGAGAAGCAGAAAGGAATAGAGGAAAAGAAGAAAAAATAGAATTTTTTCCTCTTCTTATTTATTTCTCCTCTTCTTCTCCTTCTTCTTCTCGTTCTTCCTCTTCTTATTTTCCTTTTTCCTCTTCTTCTTTTTCTTCCTCTTCTTCCTTCTTCCTTCTTCCTAGGTAAAACTTCTCTAAAAATGTAACTTTTGCATATATAAAAGTTTTTCTTCTTCTTCTTCTTCTTCTTCCTTCTTCCTTCTTCCTAGCTAGATATATAAAACTTTTCTAAAAATGCAACTTTTGCATATATAAAACTTTTTCTTCTTCTTCCTACTTCCTTCTCATCCTTCTTCCTAAATATATAAAACTTTTCACAAAATGAAACTAACCCAAAATGTACTAAATCAGATAACATACATAGATAAAACTTTTCTAAAAATCTAAACTTTGCATATATGAACATATATACACAGAGAGCATACATACATATATACATTTTTATAAAAATGCAAAAAAAACATCATATCTATGAATAAAAAATCTAAAAAAATAGGACATATAATCATATATACACACATACATATAATCACACATATACATATAATCTGAAAAAACATCATATATATGAAAAAACAGAGAGGAAGGCTGGTGGCCGGACCGAACGTGGCGGCGGCGTGTGGTCGGGGCAGGCCGGGGGCGTGGGGCGGCGTCGGGGCAGGGGCACGGGCCCGGGTGGCGCGTCCGGGCAGGGGCGCACGGGCCGGGGCGGCGTGTCGGGGCAGGGACACGGGCCGGGGTGGCGCATCGGGGCAGGGCAAGGGCGCGGGGCGATGGCGACGAGGAGCGGGCGGCGAAGGCGACGGGCGACCGTGGAGCGGCAATGACGAGCACGGGTAGCCTGGCGGCGTCGTTGAGTTCGGCGTCGTCGGGGGGCAAATGGTCGATGAAACTGAAAAATTACAAGTCCTGCTTATATACACATCGCACTGGTCCCGGTTCGTGGCACAAATCGGGACGAATGCCCCCCTTTGGTCTCGGTTCGTGCCACCAACCGGGACCAAATGTCTCTCTTCAGCAGCCCAAAGGGCGGGAAGCAGAGGCCTTTGGTCCCGGTTGGTGGCACCAACTGGGACTAAAAGGGGGGCAATGGTCCCGGTTGGTACCACGAACCGGGACCAAAGCACCCCTTTCGTCCCGGTTGGTGCTACCAACCGGGACCAAAAGCCTTGTACTCGCGCGGTGCGGTGGGAAGTTTAGTCCCACCTCGCTAGTTGAGGAGCTCCGGCACCTGTTTATAAGCGCTGATGTGCCATCCCATTCGAACTCCTCACTATTGCAGGCCTTCTGGCCTAAACTTCTCTCTGTGCCTGTGGGCCTGCTGGGCCTGCTGCGGGCCTGAATCCTGGCCCAATGGGGTTTCTAGTCGTATTCAAGCCGTGGTGGCCCAGTAGGTGGCATTTTTTTCTAGTTTTTTTATTTTTTTTGCATTATTTATTTTCTTTTGTTTTTTGCTTTATTTTATTAATTCTTTTTGCTCTTAGGTCACAAAAATTATAGACTTTTTTTAGTGCCATTAATTTTCAAATTTGAATAGTTTAAATTTGAATTCTTTTAAATTAGTGTGAATTACTAGTGTGTGAATAACTTTACTAAAAAAATAGATTTTTGAGTGATTCTTTTTCCTGCTATTTAATATTATTGTGTTTTATCATTATATTAAATTTGGTAATTTTTAGGTATGCAAAAAGTTGAGAGGGTATGCAAATATTATTGTGTTTTGTACACGAAGTGCATCCGGGTTTTTCCTGCATTTTTCATATATTTTTGCCGTAACCCTTTTAAATTGCTTTTTTATTTATTTTATGAAAATTCTTTTTTCTTTTAATGTTTTGAACAGAAAATACTTTGATAATTTTAGTTGCATAAATTTTATATAATTTTAGTTTCAATAAAGCGTTTTAGTTGATTCCTTTAGTACCGGTTCTAAGGCTGTTACAAAGGCATTTCATTTATTACCGGTTCTAAGGCTGGGGCCCCACGAGCACCTTTAGTACCGGTTGGTGGCATGAACCGATAATAGTTTTTTAGTTGATTCTTTCTGCAGCAATTTTAGTTCCACCTCGCCAAGCGAGAGGCACTCGCAGCGGTTTATAAGCCCTGAGTGCAAATACGATGAAGGAGAGGTGCAATGCTCACCTACACGTTGCTTAGCTTCAGGCCTTGAAATAGTGTAGACTGCATGGAGCTATGTGTAGATTCTCAAGGCCTGAAGCTAAGCAACATGCAGGTGAGCATTGCGCCTCTCTTTTTGAACTTATTTGAACTCCATACTTTTTGTGTGTTCAAAATGCACCATTCAAAGCCACATCATAAATTTTTAACCCTTTCTGACTTCATTTGTTATTTTTCATGCATTTACTATTTTTTGAGCTATAAGACCCTGATATTGAAAAGCATTTCAAATGAACTCTGAAAAGGTTGAAAGTTGGCATGGTATCATCATTTCACCCACATAGCATGTGCTAAAAAGTTGAGAGGGTTACGGCAAAACCTGGAGGTACTTCGTGTACAAAATGGACAATCTCTTTCGAAGTATCAGGGTTTCGGACGAAAACTCATCTGTTACAAAGGGATTTCATGTTTTGAACTTATATGAACTCCAGACTTTTGGTGTGTTCAGAATGCACCATTCAAAGCCACATCATCAATTTTCAACCCTTTCTGACTTCATTTTGTCTTTTTTCATGCATTTACTAATTTTTTTGAGCTATATGACCCTGAAATTGAAAAGCATTTCAAATGAACTTTGAAAAGGTTGAAAGTTGGAATGACATAATCATTTCACCCACATAGCATGTGGTAAAAAGTTGAGAGGGCTACGACAAAAACTGGATGCATTTCGTGTACAAAACGGACTATCTGTTTCGAGGTATCAGGGTTTCATACGGAAATATGTCTGTTACAACAGGCATTTCATTTCTTCACATGTAACTGCAGTGATATTCTATATCAAAGGCATCATCATAATAGTTGTGGAGAGAAAGTCTTCACTTTTTCTTTGCTTGTGTCCTTTGCTTATTGCGCCGCAACCATGGATAATCTTCATCGTTTATCAGGGTGCTTGGGTCAGCCTTGACTTTGAAGGGAGGAATTTCGTGAAACTTTTCATAATCTTCAGACATGTCTGTCTTGCCCTCCACTCCCACGATGTCTCTTTTTCCTGAAAGAACTATGTGGCGCTCTGGCTCATCGTATGATGTGTTCGCTTCCTTATCTTTTCTTTTTCTCGGTTTGGTAGACATGTCCTTCACATAGAAAACCTGCGCCACATCATTGGCTAGGACAAACGGTTCGTCTGTGTACCCAAGATTGTTCAGATCCACTGTTGTCATTCCGTATTGTGGGTCTACCTGTACCCCCTCCTGACAGATTGACCCATTTGCACTTAAACAAAGGGACCTTAAAATCATGTCCGTAGTCAAGTTCCCATATGTCCACTATGTAACCATACTATGTGTCCTTTCCCCTCTTGGTTGCTGCATCAAAGCGGACACCGCTGTTTTGGTTGGTGCTATTTTGATCTTGGGCGATCGTGTAAAATGTATTCTCATTTATCTCGTATCCTCTGTAAGTCAATACAGTCGAAGATGGTCCCCCGGACAACGAGTACAGCTCATCACAAACAGTGTTGTCACCTCTGAGACGTGTTTCCAACCAACTGCCGAAAGTCCTGATGTGTTCACATGTAATCCAGTCGTCACACTGCTCCGGGTGTTTGGAGCGCAGACTGTTCTTGTGTTCATCGACATACGGGGTCACCAAGGTAGAGTTCTGTAGAACTGTGTAGTGTGCTTGAGACCAAGAACGCCTGTCCCTGCATATTATTGAGTCCCCTCCAAGCGTGCCTTTTCCGGTCAGTCTCCCCTCATACCGCGATTTAGGGAGACCAATCTTCTTAAGGCCAGGAATGAAGTCAAAACAAAACCCAATGACATCCTCTGTTTGATGGCCCATGGAGATGCTTCCTTTTGGCCTAGCGCGGTTACGGACATATTTCTTTAGGACTCCCATGAACCTCTCAAAGGGAAACTTATTGTGTAGAAATACGGGGCCTGGAATGACAATCTCGTCGACTAGATGAACTAGGACGTGCGTCATGATATTGAAGAAGGATGGTGGGAACACCAGCTCGAAACTGACAAGACATTGCGCCACATCACTCCTTAGCCTTGGTATGATTTCTGGATCGATCACCTTCTGAGAGATTGCATTGAGGAATGCACATAGCTTCACAATGGCTAATCGGACGTTTTCCGGTAGAAACCCCCTCAATGCAACCGGAAGCAGTTGCGTCATAATCACGTGGCAGTCATGAGACTTTAGGTTCCGGAACTTTTTCTCTGGCGTATTTATTATTCCCTTTATATTCGATGAGAAGCCAGATGGGACCTTCATACTGAGCAGGCATTCAGAAAAGATTTCCTTTTCTTCTTTGGTAAGAGCGTAGCTGGCAGGACCTTCATACTGCTTTGGAGGCATGCCGTCTTTTTCGTGCAAACGTTGCAGGTCCTCCCATGCCTCCGGTGTATCTTTTGTCTTCCCATACACGCCCAAGAAGCTTAGCAGGTTCACGCAAAGGTTCTTCATCACGTGCATCACGTGGATTGAAGAGCGGACCTCTAGGTCTTTCCAGTAGGGTAGGTCCCAAAATATAGATTTCTTCTTCCACATGGGTGTGTGTTCCTTAGCGTCATTCAGAACAGATAGTCCGCCGGGACCCTTTCCAAAGATTACGTGTAAACCATTGACCATAGCAAGTACGTGATCACTGGTACGCATGGCGGGCTTCTTCCGGTGATCTGCCTCGCCTTTGAAATGCTTGCCTTTCTTTCGACATTGATGGTTGGTCGGAAGAAATCGACGATGGCCCAGGTACACATTCTTCCTGCATTTGTCCAGGTATATACTTTCGGTGTCAGCTAAACAGTGCGTGCATGCGTGGTATCCCTTGTTTGTCTGTCCTGAAAGGTTACTGAGAGCGTGCCAATCGTTGATGGTTACAAACAGCAACGCGTGCAGGTTAAATTCCTCCTGTTTGTGCTCATCCCACACACGTACACCATTTCCATTCCACAACTGTAAAAGTTCTTCAAATAATGGCCTTAGGTACACATCAATGTCATTGCCGGTTTGCTTAGGGCCTTGGATGAGAACTGGCATCATGATGAACTTCCGCTTCATGCACATCCAAGGAGGAAGGTTATACATACATAGAGTCACGGGCCAGGTGCTGTGATTGCTGCTCTGCTCCCCCAAAGGATTAATGCCATCCGCGCTTAAACCAAATCATACGTTCCTTGAGTCACCTGCAAACTCAGCCTGGTACTTTCTCTCGATTTTTCTCCACTACGACCCGTCAGCGGGTGCTCTCAACTTCCCGTCTTTCTTACGGTCCTCTCTGTGCCATCGCATCATCTTGGCATGCTCTTCGTTTCTGAATAGACGTTTCAACCATGGTATTATAGGAGCATACCACATCACCTTCGAAGGAACCCTCTTCCTGGGGGGCTCGCCGTCAACATCACCAAGGTCATCTCGTCTAATCTTATACTGCAATGCACCGCATACCGGGCATGCGTTCAAATCCTCATACGCACCGCGGTAGAGGATGCGGTCATTAGGGCATGCATGTATCTTCTGGACCTCCAATCCTAGAGGGCATATGTCCTTCTTTGTTGCGTACGTACTGTCGGGCAATTCGTTATCCTTTGGAATCTTCTTCTTCAATATTTTCAGTAGCTTCTCAAATCCTTTGTCAGGCACAACATTCTCTGCCTTCCACTTCAGCAATTCTAGTACGGTACCGAGCTTTGTGTTGCCATCTTCGCAATTGGCGTACAACACTTTTTTGTGATCCTCTAACATGCGATAGAACTTCAGCTTCTCCTTTTGACTTTCGCACTGTCTCCATGCATCAACAATGACCCGACGGAGATCATCCTCGGGCACAATATCGTCTAGTTCCTCTTGATTTTTAGCAGCTTCCCACGTTGCAGCATCACCATATTCCGGGGGCACATAGTTGTCATCGTCCTCTTCTTCTTCGCTGTCTTCCATCATAACCCCTATTTCTCCGTCCCTGGTACAAGCATTATAGTGTGGCATGAAACCCTTATAAAGCAGGTGGCCGTGAAGGATTTTCCGGTCAGAGTAAGACTTCGTATTCCCACATATAGGGCATGGGCAGCACATAAAATCATTCTGCTAGTTTGCCTGAGCCACTTTGCTAAAATTATGCACGCCCTTAACGTACTCGGAGTTGTGTCTGTCACCGTACATCCATTGCCGGTTCATCTGCGTGCATTATATATACTTAAGTGTGTCAAAAACCATTACATAACATCATGGATAGATAAGTGACCAAATTAATAGAAGTTCATCATCACATTAAAACCAAAGTACATAAGTTGTTCTTATTGAACAACATATAGCTCTCCAGAGAATCTAATTAAACCATACATTGAAATATGTAAAACATTTCAATGCAACAACAAATGCAATCATACTCGCAACCAAGGTAACAATTGATCCAACGGCATAATGATACCAAGCCTCGGTATGAATGGCATATTTTCTAATCTTTCTAATCTTCAAACGCATTGCGTCCATCTTGATCTTGTGATCATGGACGACATCCACAACATGCAACTCCAATATCATCTTCTCCTCCTCATTATTTATTTATTTTTTCCTTCAAGTAATTGTTTTCTTCTTCAACTAAATTTAACCTCACGACAATAGGGTCGGTTGGAATTTCCAGTTCACATACCTCCTAGATAAATAAAATCTATGTCACGTTGGTCGGCATAATTGTCATAAACAATAAATGAACCAAATAGTTATAAAAGATAATATATACCACATCCGAATCATAGACAGGACGAGGGCCGACGGGGGCGGATACCAAAACCATCGCACTATATAATAACAAGTAATAATAAAAGTAAGAAAATTAGACAAGTATCTAAGAGGCTCACCACGGGGTGCCGACGACGAGATCGGCGCGGGCAATCGATGGCGGTGAAGACGGGGACGGGACGTGACGAACCGCTAAACCTAGACAACTCTCGGGGAAAATAGAGTTTTGAGGTCGAGCTTCGAGAGGAGAAAGCTTAACTAGTGTGGCTCGGGCATTTCATCGAACACCTCATGTGCATAGGAGGTGAGCTAGAGCACCACAAAGCTCTCCCCTCGCCGACCAGAAAAAACAGAGCAGTGTGGAGTGCTCTGCTGCGGCGATGGGGTATATATAGGCAACTCATTGATCCCGGTTCATGGCTGGAACCAGGACTAAAGGCCCCCCTTCTGTCCCGGTTCTAGCCACGAACCGGGACCAATGGCTGTGGGCCAGGAGCGAGGACCATTGCTCCCGGTTCGTGCCTGGAACCGGGACAAATGGGTCCAAACGAACCGGGACCAATGCCCCACGAGGCCCGGCCGGCCACCTGTGTGCACAAACCGGGACGTATGCCCCATGGGTCCCGGTTCGTGACTGAACCGGGACTAATGGGCTGGCCAGGCCCCAACCAAAGCCCTGTTTTCTACTAGTGAAGTGCAATGAAACCCGTGCAACAACCTCATTATGGTGTTGGTATCTTCGATCAAGCAGATAACAATCTTCATACCAAGCGCCAGGCCAGACTTGCCGCAAGCACATGGCTGTTACGGGAGTTGAGAGAATGTCATCTAATGTAATTTATTTATTTAAAAATTGATGTGTACTGTATATGCTTGAGCTAGGATATTATCTGGTCGCTTGATTTGACTTCTTTGTTTCCACAGATAATCTTCCTCATGCTTAAGATGGTTAGACATAACATTTCTTGCTGAGTGGTATATTTCTCAAAATAATAGATGCTTTGTATCTGTTGAGCTGTTATTTGATCAATCTTTCTATTATATATAATTGGTCATTAAATTGTAGTTCTTGTGCTGAATTGGTACTCGTTTTACAAGAGTGTAAACAACTACAATAAAATACGTTGAAAGTTTAAATAATGCCACGATGTCGTGAAAATACTCCAATGCTTGCTCGACTCACTAATCAGTGGCATGTACATATAATATTGTTGATCTTTTATTAGGCTTTCTTGTGTTGTTCTACTAGTAAAATAATGAAAACATGCTACATGGCAACCATATGAAATAATAGTACATATTCATTTTTTTCATAGAACAAGAACTATTATTCACTTCTAAAGATCATTTGCTAATAAATAATTTCTTTTGGCCAATAGAAAATATACATTATTGTAGACTTACATACAATGTGGTCTAAGTCCTTTCTACGTGTGATGGGCTCGAATGAATATATGATATTATATATCTACTAGGAAATAATAGACCACATTTATTTCTCCTTCTTTATGTCTTACACAACATATCTTTCTTAACTTGAAACACTCAAAAGTTTTAATGGTCATTTTAAAATTCTAGCCCGCGCATCGAGCGGGCCACTCTGCTAGTTCAAATAATAATAAAATAAATGGATGTGATTCCATCCTGGCCATTTCAAATATATTTGAAAGTAAAATCCAAACATTATCCTTAGATTACAATACAAATTATAAGTCAAATGTTTGAAATAAAAAATACAAATGATCTATTTCTATTATATTATTAAAACAAGAAAAAATGAGTTAGAAAGAATGGATGTGATTTTCTTGAAAGAATGCATATGCATGTCTCGTTATCCCGTGAGTTTCCAGAAAAACAAAGCTAGGCTCACTCTATTGGAATCGGTCGGATCAGAAAAAATCATATGCAAGAGGAAAGCTTGAGTCCGAACCTAATATATCGATGTGTTTTTCCTTATAACTTATCATAAGTGCTTTTTTATTATTAGAGAAACACAATGGATTCATAAACTCTAAGGGCATCTCCAATGCTGACCCTCAAACCGTCCACAACCTTCCGGACCACATGGTCCGGACGTGCTGTGCCATCGATGCGAGCCTATATCGGTTCTCAGGGCGGTCCAGACGTATTTTGTCCCGCAAACTAGAGACAAACATGGGGAGAGGGGCTTTGCGGGCGTCCGCACAACTCCCACGACCCCTTCTGACCATCCGTGCCCACCCAAACCCCATCCTACCTCGCCCACACGCGTTTCCGCCCTGCGCCAGCTGCCCGCATCCATGCCACTACAGAGTGAACGCGACTCTCACTGCCTCCTCAATGGAAACGGCGCACCGGACGAGTGTGCCACCCGCTGCACGCCCAGCTGAACACGCATCCTCGCCTCATTCCTGCAGACTGCCAGCCTTCCGCCATTAAACCCGCGTGTGTGCCAAGATGATTACTCTGGCCACATGTCCGTTCGCAAGCCGTCTGGCATTAAACAGAATGCCAGTTGGCTCCTCGTGTCCCCTCGCTATTTAAACAATGTCAGATGCCGGGCAAGAACCGCATCACACCTCCACTCACCATTTTCCTCCTTGAACTGTTTTCTCCATGGCATCCGTCGAGCAGGAAGAAGAGTTGTCTGGCATAAAAAATGGCTAGGTGGCATGTCAATCCCGCCGGTCATGAGCCGAGGAGTGGTGAGTTGCTCCAGGTCGGCACTGGGGGGAGCACAGCGGCACACGCATCGTGGCTGCCGTTGATGGTGATGTGTCGTACCGCCCCTCAGGTGCCTGCGACCGCGTCATCCGATGTCAACGCGCGCGTAACCGCGCCCTGCCTACAGAGAAAGAAGCGGGCTGCACGAACATTGACGAGGTGGCGGCCAGCACATCCGCGCTCGGAGCCATCATCGAGGAGCCACTGCCACTTGGGTCCCATGAATACCACGCCGAGGTGAGCTGGCGTACACAGCCAGTGTCTTGCCTACTGGCAGGCCATCGTCCTTCCTACCCAAAACCAACTCGAAACTGTGTAGCGTAAGGACCCTTCCCCACCGACAAAAGCATCGGCTAGCTATTCCACTCTGACGAGCGGTAGGTAAGCAAGCCATTATTTGCGCTGAAGCATATACCTCCAGGGCTCACAGCTGCGAACATGCGGACGACAATGGAGATCCGCTGCGGCCAGCAGTAGACTAGTCAATGGTATCCATGTCGCCGAGTGGATATTCGCCGACGCCGGCTGTAGAGTTTTTAGTTAAAAATATGTCCAACATGTAAATATTTTTGTCCGGTTTGTATGAAATCCATTGTGTTTGCATGAATTTCATCTGTCTTGTTAAAAAAAAGTGGTTCGAATATATGCGGATACCGTTGGATGGCCGATTCCTGTATCTGTGTCCGCGGACTGATCCCCTGTCCATGGACAAACACGAAAGAAAATTTACTGGTCGCCGTTGGAGATGCCCTAATCAAAGGCATTTTCTCCAGGCATATAAGCAAAAATGCCTTTTCCTCTACCCAGTCGAACCATATTTGCTGGGCAAGCACGAGTTGAAGCGCGTGCTGATCAAAGGAGCTAGCCTCCAACTCTATGAAAATTTGTACGATAACTACAAGTTGATAATGGCATGCTGACAGAGCTAGCCTCCAACTCTATGAAAGAGCCAATTTGTATGAATACTACAAGTTGATGATGGCATGCTGACGTCAGCAACAAATCAAGGACCGGCATTTTTTTATATTGCACTTCTTAATTTGTACTACTCATCCGCGTAGCAAGCATCAACTTTTTTTGGTCATTAACTACGTGTAAATGGGTTTAGTTGGTGTACATATTTCAGTAACTAGGAATACACACTCGCTTCCTACATGGTGTATGATACATCAAACGGAGTACCAACCGTTGTTCATGGCGGTGTGTATGCGGTTGAAGGAAGTGGCCAGGGAAGATTTTAGCCAATATGGATGGCAGCATAAGCTCCGGATCGCTCCACCACCTCCTTCGACGGGGGCATGGTGTCGGTCCTATATGACTCACTCTTGTCGATATGTCGGTTTCTTATCTTATTTTTGTCGGACTTCTGCTTTTGGGTATGTGCATCTTAGTTATGTAGAGGCTGGGGAGAGGAAGCCTGCTCGCTTCAGGTCCTCGATGTCGTTGTTCGTGATACACGAGGCCTCCACTTGCCCTTCGCTCCAGATCCGGCCATTGCCGAGCTCGACTTCGCGGAAAGTGGATTGGGGCGCTCGAGCTCTGTAGATTGGGGAAGGCTATGCACTACAGGAATCAGCTTCTTTGTCGTCTTCCATGGCAGACGGCAAAGGCACCAAAGGCTGACGACAAACACCTTTGCCGTCTGCCACCGACGGCAAAGCTGCCCTGCAACCTGACAGTAAACAGGTTCTTTGCCATCTGCTTCCTCAAAGCGGACGGCAAAGAATCTTTGCCGTCCGTGCCAGACGGTGAAGAAAGGTGGCTAACGGCAGCCTTTGTCGTCTGCCAGTGGACGGCAAACATGCCCTCCCCTTTGTCGTCTACCACAGACGACAAAGTAACCAATTGGTATAGCTGCCAGGTTGTACTGGTTGCTGCCACATGGCCTCTTCGTTGTCCGTGGCACACGGCAAAGAGCCCTTTGCCATCGGTGGCAGACGTCAAAGAGGTTGCTCTTTTTTCTGTTTTTTCTTATATCCAAGCAATTTCACCGCAAAATATATGATATGTATATATATATTTTTCACAGGGCAATTTCACAGCAGACATATGACATATCCAACACACAAGTTTCATCATACATACATAACCAACACATAGTTCCATCCATACATATTACAATAGTTTCACATTCGTCATCCAACACATAGTTCCATCCATCCATATAAGAAGTTCCACATTGTTCATCGATACAAAAGAAAAGCAGAAAGGGAAAACAAGCACTCCATCCATGCAAGCTTCCGTGAAGTGAACGTAATCTGCAAAATGCGAAACAAGAAAGTTAGAAGAAGACTAGAAGAAGAAGAATAAGAAAGTGAAGAAGAAGAAGAAGAAGAAGAAGTAAGCATACTTAGGTAAAATGGAGCTAACCTAGCTAATTATGCCATTTTTGAGTGAACTAAGCATATTATGCCATTTTTGATATAAAACAGCTAAGTATAGGTCATTTTTGAGCTAACCTAGGTAAGATAGCATATAAGAAGAAGAAGAAGAAGAAGAGGGGTTTTACCCTTTTCCTTCTCATTCTTCTTCTTTTATTTTTTCTTTTTCTTTTCTTTCTTCTTCTATTCTTTCTTTTTCTCCTCTTCCTTGTTTTTCTTCTTCTTATTCCTTATTTGTGTCATTTTAGAGCTTACATAAGTAATTATGCCATTTTGAGCTAACTAAGCAGATAATGTCAATTTGGAGGAAAATAAGGTCAGTATAGGCCATTTTTGTGCTAACATAAGTAGTTATGCCATTTTTGAGCTAACGTAGGTAAAATGGATCATTTTGGAGCTAACCTAGCTAAAATCGATCGTATTGGAGCTAACCTAGGTAAACTTGGTCATTTTGGAGCTAACCTAGGTAAAATGGATCATATTGGAGCTAATCTAGGTAAAGTGGGTCATTTTGGAGCTACCCTAGCTAATTATGTCATTTTTTAGTTAACTAAGCATATTATGCCATTTTTGACATAAGTAAGCTAAGTATAGGTCATGTTGGAGCAAACTTAGGTAAAATTTATAATTTTGGAGCTAATTAAGCTTATTATGTCATTTTTCAGGAAAATAAGCTAAGTATATGAGATATATGAGGTTACCAAGGTTGTTATGCCATTTCAAACCTAAGTAAGCTAATTAAGCCATTTTTTTTACATAAGTAAGCTAAGTGCATGTCATTATTGAGCAAACCTAGGTAACTAAGCATATTAGATACAACTTAGCTTATTAGAGCTAACTTAGGTCATTTTGGAGGAAACAAAGCTAAGTGTAGATCCTTTTAGAGCAAACTAAGGTAAAATGGATCATTTTGGAGCTAAGTAAGCTAATTATATCATTTTGGAGGAAGATAAGCTAAGTCTAGGTCATTATGGTAAGCATTTTGGAGGAAATAAAGCTAAGTCTAGGTCTTTATGCATTTGTTAAGCAAAACACTAGAGAAAACTTACCTTCATCACGGAGGTGAAGCACCGGCGCTCGTGCCGGTACCACCACCTGGAGAAGGATTCTGTGATGCTTGTCTGGAGGCACGCTGCACCAAAGATCATTTGCAATGTCTCGTTAGCATGACGACACTCAAATGTTAATACTAGTAACTAATGACCATTCAAATTAAACTCACCGTGGTCCCTGGAGCAATCTCTAGCATCGGTGGAGGGGTCTGACCGGCCTTCTGGCACACAGACTGCACATTTGGTTTTGACGGGTCAGTCATACTAGTTAGTAATGAAATGAACATTACGTGAATGATTTGGCTAATATGCAGAAGAAACTTACCACGAGGAGCTCGTACATGGCCCGGTTCTGCATGTCATTCCGTGCCCTCTCCTCCTCTAACAACTTAGCCGTCCTCTCCTCCACTCCCACTCCTCCACCAGAAGCTCCTTTGTTGCCTCTCTCTCTTTATGAAGAGGAGCCTGCAACACCACTCCTCGTTAGCATTGTAATCATCGATGGCCGCACACACAATGTAATGGAGGAAAGATAGCTGTGTCTGTATAACTAACCTGGAAGGCGAGCTCGACTGGTCGTTGACGATGCCTCATCTCAGGAGCGGCTCGACTAGCGCGCCTTTATCTCCGGGAGAGTGGGAGGACAACGGACAAGTCCATCTCCAATGGCTATGGAGCCATGGGACCTCCCGCCACCAGATATCATCACGAGCTCTGGATCAAACTGCCCGCTCGGGTTAAAGTCCTCCCCTTTCCTCGCCTTCCCCTCATCTCTATACTTCACGAGTTTGTTGTGGGAGGAGATGCTGGTGAAGTTCTTTGGATTATCAAGGTCAGATGGCTCGAATGCCTTGACCTTCTTGTACGGCCCAGTATGGGCCATGGCATAGAGGTCGAACACCTCTAGCACCTCCACCTTATTGTGTTTTGCCTGAAAGAGAGGAACAGAGTAAATTAGTAATTGAAGCTCTCAAGCTAGCTTGAAGAATGAATTGCATGATTTATGAAGGAAACCACATACCCAGTTCCGCCCAAACTGAAATAAGTTGGCGCTGCCTTGATGGTGTGGCACACTTACCATTTGGGCACGCTTGTCCTTGGCATTGTTGTGCTAGGCAAGCCATTCCTTTGAGCACCACTCATCGACCAACACCTCCCAACAGTCCATCTGATCCGCACACCATCTCTGGGGCACCTAAGTTAGTAAAGAGAAACTTGAGCGCTGCGCCTACGAATCAAATCAAGGAAACTAAGTACAAGGCCTTAAGAATAGGTAATTACCGTCATGTACTGCTCCTTCTGCAGAAACTTCTCGCGGCAAGCCGGCTTGGGCTTCTTAATACGACGCGAGGCGTAGTAGTCTCAAACAGCCCCGAGCCTCGTACCATAAGTTCTGTAGTAGGCACCTGCACTCGGTGTCGATAACCTTTGCCGCGGCCTCCTCGTATCCCTCCTCACACCTGTAGAAGGTCTGCAATCAAACGAGACAACATTGATTAGTATAATAACTAGCTATTTGAAGAATTTTAATTGTGAGGAGAAATTACCCAAAATCTTCTGATCACCATCTCTGCCCTCGTGTGGCACAAGACACCGTCGATCATCACCTCCGATGGGGCCAGGGCAGCTAAGTAGTGCTCCTAGCTATCCTAGCTCCGGAACCTGACCCTCACCAAGCAACGTGACAACACCCGAGAAGTTCTGCCGGCAAAGCACACCAAGGACGGAGTTGGGCCTGCGCACATCATCAGCGTGGTGCCAACCCCTGCAGTATGACAAGGCCAATGCATTAGATATTTGAAGAAACGTGGAGGCAAATGGTACAAGAAGAGTAAATGCACTTACCTCTCCCAATCAGGGAAAATCAACCACCTATGCTCGCGGGTCGATGGCACGAGTGGGAGCCATGTACAACCACGCTGGTAGATGGTGGACCCCTCAACCACCTCCCCCTCGCTATCAGACGGATTACTACCACCATCAGCATGGCCACTCGGTCCCTCAGGCGGACCCGTCCAGGTACCCCATCTGGACGTCTCCTGGGACGGAATCTCGTGGGCCGAAGGCCCGTCGACCCGAGGCTCATGGACCGGAGTCCGCGTAGCCTCCTCCTCAGACGTGTCCACCCTAGCAGTCCTGTGCTCGGGTGAATCAGCTAGGGTGGCGGCGACGAAGGCGTAGGAGCCTGCCTACCTCTCCCACGGCCAAGTCCTCCTCGACCTCCTCTATTCTTCCCTCCCTGACCTCCTTCCCAGTGGGCAATGACACCGACGAAGAAGCGCCCACCGCTATCTTCATACCGTCGACCAACGCTCTCCGGAGTGTCTAGGGTGGAATGGAGTACCCCTCCCACCACGCACCGATGAAGGAGCCTTAGAGCGCTCCTTACCTGCGCCCACCATCTTTAAACACCTGCCATGACATAGAGTAAACGAAATTAGTACAACATAAAAAAAATTAATAACGACATGAATAATAATATGCATATAATTAACTAATACTAGTGTATATTAAGCTACGACACCGGTCGGTCAGCACTCACATCGGAAGTTCCTTGACCATCGATCCCTCGACCCCTCGCCCCTCGACCCCTGACCCCTCGGCAATCCTCGACCGTCGACCCCTCGGCGACCCTCGACCCCTGACCGCTCGGCAACCCTCGACCCCTCGGTGACCATCGACCACTCGACCCCTGACCCCTCGGCAATCCTCGACCCTCGACCCCTCGGCGGTCCTGTCGAACACCTTCACTGTGAGCATGGTGCGGCTGTTGTCGTAGCTTAAGATGCGGACGTGCCCGAGCTGAAGGTCATCAGCGTGGGTGAACTTCTTCCATCTGTTCTTCATGCATGGATGGAAGCAGTTCACCCAAGCTCATGACCTTCAGCTCGGGGACGTCCTCATCTTAAGCTATGACACCAGTCGGTCAGCACTCGGACCAGAAGATCCTCGACCATCGACCCCTAGACCCTCGACCCCTCGCCCCTCGACCCCTGACCCCTTAGGCAATCCTTGACCGTCAACCCCTCGGCGACCATCGACCCCTGACCCCTCGGCGACCCTCAAGCCCTCGACCCCTGACCCCTCGGCAATCCTTGACCCTCGTCCCCTCGGCGACCCTCGACCACTCGACCCTTGACCCCTCGGCAATCCTCGACCCTCGACCCCTCGACGGTCCCGTCGAACACCTTCACTTTGAGCATGGTGCGCTGTTGTCGTAGCTTAAGATGCGGACGTGCCCGAGTTGAAGGTCATCCGCACGAACGAACTGCTTCCATCTGTTCTTCGTGCACGGATGGAAGCAGTTCACCCACGCTCATGACCTTTAGCTCGGGGACGTCCTTATCTTAAGCTATGACACTACTCTATCAACAATCGAACCGGAAGATCCTCGACCATCGACCCCAAGACCCTCGACCCCTCGGCGACCGGCGATCCTCATTCTTCTTCTTCTTCTTCTTCTTCTTCTTCTTCTTCTTCTTCTTCTTCTTCTTCTTCTTCTTCCTCCTCGTCCTCCTCCTCCTCCTCCTCCTCCTCTTCTTCTTCTCACTACAGGAATCAGGAAATTTGCCGTCTGCCATGGCTGACGACAAAGGCATGCCTGGCGGACGTCAAAGACCTTTGTCGTCAGCCAGTAGACGGCAACACGTCCGGCTGAACGAACTATGGCAAATGGTACTTTGCCGTCTGCTAGCGGACGACAAAGATGCAAAGGTCTTTGTCGTTCGCCAGTAGACGGCAAAGGACCTGGACGGCGCACGTGGCAGCTTAGGGCCGTTAAGGGGTTAACAGCGTGCTTTTTCGTCTGCTAGCAGACGGCAAAGACCTTTGCATCTTTGCCATCTGCCAGCAGACGACAAAGTGCCCAAATATGCCAGCCCGGATGCCCCCAGGTAGCTGCCACATGGCACGCTATGCCGTCTGTTGGCAGACGACAAAGATGCCAAGGTCTTTGCCGTCTGCCAGCGGATGGCAAAGCTGCCAAATAGGCCAGCCCAGTGCACCCCAGGTTGCACAGGTAGGTGTCACGTGGCAGCTTTGCCGTCTGCTGGCTAATGGCAAAGCTCTTTGCCGTCTCCCAGTAGACGGCAAAGAGCCTGTATAGCCCCTGTTTTTTCTTAATTCATTCAATTTCACATATATAAATATATATATATAGACACACACACACACACACACACATTTGAAAATACTTTCAACAAGCATAGCAACACATATACATACCAAATCATATCCCTGCCATATGGATATGATCATCCAACACATATACATACCAAATCAAAAGTCCATATGCAACATATATAGCTAGCCAACATATCCAACAACAAGCATGCAATGGTTTCATCCATACATACATATATAGGTAACAAGTTTCACATTGTTCATCCTACAAAATCAAAACAGAAAGGAAGCACAAGGAGAAGAGTAGACTCTATCAACGCAAGCTTCCTCATCGAAAGCAAATCTGCAAATTGGGAAAGAAGAAAGTTAGAAGAAGAAGAAGACTAGCTAGAAGAAGAAGAAGAAGAAGAAGAAGAATTTTTCTTCTCTTTCTTTTTCTCCTCTCCTCTTCTTTATCTTCTTCTTCTAACTAAGGTAGGTAAAAATGCCATTTTTTAGCTAAGCTAGGTAAAAATGCTAAGTGTACGTCATTTGAGAGCTAAGCTAGGTAAATAGGTCATTTTGGAGCTTAGTAAGGTTATTATGTCATTTTCGAGGAAAATAAGCTAAGTCTATGTCATTTTGGAGGTAACAAAGATTATCATGCCATTTTTTACATAAGTATGCTAAGTATGTCATAAATGAACTGAAGAAGCTAAGTATAGGTCATTTTTTAGCTAACCTAGGTAGTTATGCTATTTTTGACCTAAGTAAGCTAATTATGTCATAAATGAACTAGGTAAGCTAAGTATAGATCATTATTGAGCTATCCTAGGTAGTTATGTCATTTTTAGCTAACTAAGCATATTAAGTCATTTAGGAGGAAAAAATACTAAGTATAGGTCATTTTATAGCTATCCTAGGTAAAGTATAGGTCAACTAAGCTTATTATGTCAATTTGGAGAAAAATAAGGTAAGTATAGGTCATTATGCCATTTATGAGGAAAATAAGCTAAGTATGCATTTGTTAAGCAAAACACTAGAGAAAACTTACCCTCATCACAACAAATGCGATGAAGATCGCAACTAAGGTAACAATTGATCCAATAGCATAATGATACCAAGCCTCATTATCAATGGCATATTTTCTAATCTTCTTAATCTTCAAGCGCATTGCATCCATCTTCAAGCGCATTGCATTCATCTTCATCTTGTGATCATCGACGACATCGGCAACATACAACTCCAATGTCATCTTCTCTTCATCAATTCTTTTATTTTTTTCTTTCAAATACTCATTTTGTTTTTCAACTAAATTTAACTTCTCGACAAGAGGGTCAGTTGCAAATTCCGGGTCACATACCTCCTAGATTAAAATATCTCTATGTCAACTTGATGGCCATAATTGTCATAAATGCGAAATGCAACAAATAGTTATAAAAGAGAATTTGCCACATTCGAATCATAAAAGCGGGCGAGGGCCGACGGGGCCGGATATCAAGACCATGGCACTATGTATAAGAAACAATCGTACAAAGTAAGAAAATTATACAAGTAACTATATAAATCATACAATCATACAAGTAACTATATAAATGAAGTACAACATAAAAAATTGAATACCTAATAATAATCTGGATCGTCGGGTTCAATAAATGCTCTGGGATCAATAAATGCATCATCATCATCACTATCAAAAATGACGTGTTCATCATCATCACTAATAAATGCATCATCATGTGGAAGGACACATCTACATAATCGGTCAAGCATTGACAGGTCATCCGCAACAGTAACCTCTTCTAGTTCAGGCTCTTCTTGTTCCAGCTCAGGGTGAAGTAGGGTTCACTGTCGCTGTCTACTTCAATGTTTTGGGGTGAAGTAGAGCGGTTCTTGGAACGGTTTTTGGAAAGACGTGTTTCTTGGAAGAGTTCTCCTTCATATGTGTCTAGGTTAATGTGAGGTTCATAATCCTCTTCATTGGGAGGAGGTGGTCTGACACGTGGCGGCATTTCATAAACGACATCCCAACCATTGAGATTTGGATCACTTTGACAGGCCCACGGTAGATAGAAGACTTGGGTTGCATGTTGAGCCATAATATAGACATCGGGAACATCCAAATGGGTGCTCTGTTTGATTTCCACTAGCCCTATATGTTCATGAGTCCTTCTAGTCTCCTTCGGCTGGAACCAATAACATTTGAAGACCACGACGTTTGGTGGGTTTGCACCATAGAATTGAAGTTCATAAATTGCTTCAACTCTTCCATAATACTCGGTATCTCCTTCGCCGATAGCAGAGACACAACAATTTGTAGACTTTCAGTCGGCCATAAATAGCTCCTTTCCATAGGTACGAAAGCGATACCCGTTGATGTCGTATTTGTCAAATGAACGGACCTCAAAGTCAAAACCATTAGCGACTTGTCTCAATTTGGCGTCCATAAACTCTGAATTAGCCTACAAGTTTAATACGAAAGGGATGTTGCATTAGCCACAATTTAGACAAAGAAATGAAATGGTCTAATGGAAATTACCGTTTGTTTGAACCAAGAGATGAAACCAGGATAGTCGCCTCCATGCTTTGCTAGAAGCTCATACTCTTCAACGGAATCCTTTTGGATCACCGCTCCATACGAGAATTTGGCGACGTATCGACTGTATTAAATTTATCTGGGAATAAGAGTAGTTCAAAGGAATTAGAAGTTGCGAAACAATGTATCAAGAACTTGCTCGATGTACGGCCGCACTTCTGTTAACTTGGTGAAGATATACAAAGAAATGATCTGCCATTCTTCGAAATCCAACGTTAAGGAATTAGAAGCACCGGCTGGTGCGAGATCCCCTTTGAATAGGCTGAGGTTGGATCCACCCTTTTTAGGGTCGTCAGCATTGTACCGAGGCTTCGGATTATGCAAATGATGATTTTTGGCTTCGTAGTGCACTGTCACGAAGTTTGCCGCCTGCTCAGTAATGAAGGCCTCAGCCGTCGATGCTTCAATTCTACATTTATTTTTACAGTTTGCTCGTAGCGTCTTCTGCATCCTCCTAGTTGCGTAGCACCAATGATTTTGCACGGGCCCCCCAATCTTGTCTCGGTTGGGAGATGCAAAATCAAGTGCTGCATTGGATTAAAGAAGCCCGGTGGAAAGATCTTCTCTAACTTGCATATCAACTCCGGCGCCAACTCTTCCATTTCTTCTAGCAGGCCAGGCGATAGTTCTTCCGCACAAAGAGCACGAAAGAAATAGCTCAGGTCTGCCAGTACTAGCCATTCCTCCTCAGGGATGAAGCCACGCAACATCACCGGCATTACCCGCTCAACCCATATGTGCCAATCATGATTCTTGAGACCAAATATCTTCAATTTATCAAGACTCGCTCCCCTCTTTAGATTCGCTACGTACCCATCGAGGAACATCAACTGATTTTACACCCACAAGAAAATTTCCCTCATAGTTGGCCTTCCAAGATTGAACCATGGCTTTGGCTTTGTCTAATTCTGCTTTCTGTTCGGTTCTTTCATGTTTTGTAACGGTCTATCACATAGCGCCTCCAGATCGACTCTAGCCTTAGTATCACCCTTTGACTTCCCCTCTATGCCGAACAATGTACCAAAAAGTGCCTCGGCGATATTCTTTTCAGTGTGCATCACATCGATGTTGTGTGGGCAAAGGAGGTCTTTGAAGTAAGGCAGATGCCACAAGCATGTCTTGTGAGTCCAGGCGTGTTTCGAATTACACCCCTTGAAATACCCTGGACGCTCTGGATCTGGCTCAGGAGTGTTTAACTGATACAGGGTCTCTTGGCCTGTCAACGCAGGTGGTGCAGAGTTTTTGACAACTCTACCTTTGATGAAGTTCTTCTTGTCTTTCCTGAACTTATGGCGAGGGTCCAGGAACTGTCTATGCATGTCGAAGCTAGAAAACTTGTGACCGGCCTGAAGCTAAGAAACTCAAGATCTCCCTTGCATGTGGGGCACGGGAACCTTCCATGCACACACCAGCCAACGAATATCGCATACGCCGGCAAGTCATGCGTCGAGTACATGTACCAGACACGCGTTATGAAGTTCCGTTTGCTGAAGGCGTCGTATGTCTTGAACCAATTATCCCTGGCTTCTTGCTATTCGTCCTTCAGCGGTTGCATGTACACATTCATATTCTTCCCTGGATAGTTGGGCCCTGGAATTATCAACATCAGGAAAATGACAAATATGGGCCAATAACTGTATTGGGCTGCGGTCAGACCAAACACACTGAACCCATCCATGCTGATGGCGACTCGAGGATGCCTTGGATCTGCCGCTTTTTCATCATGTAATGCGTCGAAGCGCTTCCATGCTTCACCGTCCGATGTGTGCACCATCATCAGCTTCCCATCTGCATCTAGTTGGGTTCTTTTGCCCGTTTTGTGCCATGTCATCTGTCTGGCCGTCTCTTCGACCATGAAAAGACGTTGAAGTCTTGGTACGATTGGCATATACCGAAGAACATTAACAGGGATTATGGTCTGCATCTTCTCACCCATACCGTTGTCTACCACAACATACCTGGATGACATGCAAATGGGACAATAGTTCAAGTGTGCATACTGAAGCCTAAATAAGACACATCCTTTCTCACAGGCAGACAAAATCCTCCGTGCTCTTCACAGGCAGACAAAATCCTCCATGCTCTTCAGAGACATCCTTTCTCACAGGCAAACGCCCAAGTTGAATTAAGCCTTTAGAGCCATTATTTGTGAGATGGCATCCAGCTAACAAAGCTCAGTGTGCTCGTGGAGAGGACGTTTTGAAGACTCCAACATTTCATTGAAGGCCTTTGTAGATTCTTCCATCTCATCGTCCGAGTCCCGAGCATCATCAAAGTCTTGCACCATGTCTTCCATCCCGGTACCATGCTCATCGGTGCGATGACGAAGCACCTCAGCTCTGGCACGTTGGGCAGACTCACCATGAAATGTCCACACCGTATAACCTGGCGTAAAACCCCTCTTCTGCAGGTGTTTGCCCATTTCATCCTCTGTCCTCTTGTGCCAATTGTTGCACCCGACACAGGGGCACTAGGTTGTCCTCTGGCCATTTGCAAATGCGGCTCTCAGAAACCCCTTGGTTTTTGTTAACCATTCAATGGTCATGTCTTTCTGACTAGTGTGACCGGTGTACATACACGCACAATCACTCATCTTGCCTAGCTACTGGACATATAAAAATATATATATATATATATATATATATTAGCATGTATATATTCATCAGTTAATGGAGTTTGTCACTTTTATTACGTCCATGCAACCTAGACGCTAATAGGTAAAGATAGGTCCTAATCCCACCCGAGTATGTGTAGATTGGGTTCGTTTTCCCATGCTCTGCTTCGGATCCGACGCAAAATTTCGGCAACACCTCCCCGCTGTTCTCTTGATACACGTCTCGGCAATAAGCAGAGATGATGTGTGCCCAGAGAACAACAGGGAGGCACTGACGAAATTCTGCATCGGAGCCGGAGCAGAGCATACGGGAAAACGAACCCAATCTACACATACTCGGGCTGTCCATGGATAACGTTGGACAATTCAAAAGAATCACGGTTATAAATATGCAAACGCATGCATATTTATAGCTGTAACCCTTTCGAACGGGAGACACATAGTGGTCACGCATACTGATGATTGAAGACACCTATAGCTAGCAAGTTTCATTGGCACGAAGACCAAAACAGAGCAAATGAAGGGGGGAGGAGGAGATGTCATTTGTGCTCACCCATGAACGCAGGGCGGAGCTCGTCGAACACTAGACCCTCGCAGCGATGAAAAAACACATTTAAACCAAAAGATGAATAACATAGCAATATTGTTTTTTCTACCAACCTAACTAAATATTTACAACAGGACGAGCGGGTTAGGGGGTTCCTCAGCGTTGATGGAACCCTAAATATTATGTATCATCGGTGTGAGATACATGTGGCGCTCGGCGTTGAACACTAGATCCACATCCCACAAGTGATGTCGGCGCCCGGCGTCCCACGTGCAGCAATAGTTCTGGGGGCCGGTGACGGTCGAACACCTTGGAGAAATTGTCTGGTAGAATCTGCGATGAGTATTAAAGCCAAGTTTTGAAATGTCAAGCAACCAAACCGACTTGAGTCAGTTTGGGTGTTTCAAGTTTCAACACTTGGCTTTTAATCGTCATCGCAGAGGCTTCAAGACAAATTCGCATAGGTGTTCGATCGCCATCAACCCCGAGAGCTGTTGTCGCGGGACGCCGGCGTCACTAGTGGGACGTGGATGTAGTCGACACCAACGGCCACATGTATCTCGCACCGACGCTAGTTGCTATTTAGGTTTCCATCGACGTAGAGGAACCCGCTAACCCGCTCGTCCCCGGGCGCCCTCTGGTATGGCGACGCACGGTCGACGGGTCAACACTCGGACCGGGGGATTCTCAGCATGGGCGATAGCGTCGGGACAGGCGGGACCCACAGGCTCCACCATCTATCCCCTCGGCGACCGGCGATCCACGACCCTCTTCCTTTTTTTCCTCTTCTTCTACTTATTCATCTTTTTTTCAACTTTCTTCTTCTCCTAATTATCTAAACCTAAACCTAGCACTATCCTAATCCTACCACTAACCTTAACCTATTAATAACACCTAAACCTAAACAACAAATAACAGCAGAAAAAAAAGCGCCATGGCTCCGGCGGTGGTGGAGGAGGCGGCAGGCGTCGGGGCGGCGGGGCGGGGAGCCGGGACGGGGCGGCGGTGGCGGGGCAACACTGGGGCGGCGGGGTGGGGCGGCTCGGGCCCGGGGGCAGTGGCACGGGTGAGCTGAGGGCCGGGAGAGAGAGGGGTGGGGCACGGGCGCCGACCGCTTTTCAGTTACGTAATAGCTCTTTGTTGTCTGCTAGCAGACGGCAAAGAGCCTAGCTAGTGGGGTGGGGCCGGGGGGAAACGGCCGTTAAAATAGCCACTTTCTTTGCCGTCTACTGGCACACGGCAAAGAAGCTTTGCCATCCGCTAGCAGACGGCAAAGAAAGTGGCCGTTAGGTCGTTCTCATTAGTGGGCCACCAACCCTCTTTGCCGTCTGCTAGCAGACGACAAAGCTTCTATGCCATCAGGTAGCAGACGACAAAGAGCAGGCTGACGACGAACACCCTCTTTGTTGTCCGCTCTTTCTTCGCCATCAGCTTTCTGTAAGCTGATGGCAAAGACCTTGTTTGCCTTCAGCTAGCAGACGACAAAGAGCTGGCTGACGGCAAAGATCCTGATTTCAACTTTCGTTTTTCTACTTAACTAAACCTAAACTAAACTAAATATAAACCTTAACCTAAAAAACAGAAAAATACCTAAACCAAACCTAAACTAAACTAAATTTTAACCTAAACCAAAAAACAGAGAAAAAACCTAAACCAAATCTGAATTAAACTAAATAGAAAAAAAGAGGGGGAGGGGGCTCACCGGAGTGGGGGAGGTGGAGGAGCCCGACGTTAGCGGGTCAGGGCGCCGTGGCGTCAGGGGGCCGGGGTGGTGGGCAGGCCGGGCGGTAGGGGGCCAGGGTGGTAGGGCGTCGAGGGGGGCAGGCGTTGGGCGGCGTGGAGCACCGGTCCGTCTGTGGGGGTCGGAGCGGCGGTGGCAGCAGGAGGCGGGGTGCGGTGGGGGTCATGGGCGCGGTGGCCAAAGCGGTGGCGGCAACGGGCGGCAGGGTGCGGTGGGGGTCGGGGACGCGGTGGCCGTAGCGGCGACGACAGCGGGCGGCGGGGTCGGGTGGGGGTCCGGGGCGCCGTGGCCGGAGCGGCGGCGGCAGCGGGCGGCGGGGTGCGGTGGGGGTCGGATGGGGGTCGGATCAGGGTCGGGGGCGCCGTGGCCGGAGCTGCGGCATCGGGGTACGAGGGTTAGGAATAGGGAGAACAGAGAGAGAGGAGGCGGGGGCAACGGCCATTACATACTCAATTCTTTGTCGTCTGCTGGCTGAAGGCAAAGATTCTTTGCCGTCTGCGAGCGGACGGCAAAGAGGTGAGGCTGGTGGGCAGTTAGGGCTTGGGCCTCCACTAGACCCCACCCACCTCTTTGCCATCTGCTAGCGGACATCAAAGATTGTTTGCCGTCAGCCAGCAGACGGCAAAGAAATGACTGATGGCAAATAGGATCTTTGTCGTCAGCAAATTCTTTGCTGTCTGCTTTTTGTGAGGTGACAGCAAAGACCCTCTTCGCCATCCGCGAGCTGACGGCAAAGAACTGACAGACGGGGCAAAATCTCTGATTGGAGTAGTGATGGCGAGAGGAAGAAGGTGTGCGGGGATAACTGTGACTGGGTTCTTTTATAAGCAGTCGCGATACCAAGAGTCCTGTAAATGCGTCGCCGACCTCGCCACTTCCCGATATACTCGTGGCGTCATGCACGAGTGGGATACTGTGAATCATTGATCAAATCCCTTAAAAGGTGGGACACGATCTCCACCTCGACGGGACGTGCCATTGAAGGGGCTGCCTTGAGCCGCGCATCGAGTCTTCATAATTATGACCGGACACGACCCTTCACCGAAAGTTGCAGTCAAAGATATTGTTCACACTAGAAAGATTGGCATTGAGGGCTAAGTAAAATCGATAGTTCGGAATCCGGATACGGCTCAACGTATGGCCGAATTATATCGAGCACCGTTTATAAAGGTATGAAGCTGAAGAAGGATTATTCCGAATACTCAGAAGAAATGGAACTCGCCTGCAAGACGGAGGCCGCAGTCATGGAGGTATGGGAGGCCGATGTTGAAGGCTAGTTCGCGGGCTACTGAGGGAGTCCTGGCTTAGGGGGTCCTCGGGATGCCGGCTCATCACACGTGGGGCGGACTATTGCGCAGCACCGTATCCGGAACGAAGACCTTTGTGCCTTGGTGTGTACCCCAAGTCAAGATGGAATATGTAGAGTTTCCTTGATGTAACCGACTATCTGCAAACCCTAGTACCCCTGGTGTCTATATAAACCAGGGGATTTAGTCCGTAGAGGCTAGGAGAACAATCACCGTCCTCCTAGCTAGGGTTTAGTTCCTCTGATCTCGAGGTAGATCAACTCTGTAACCCCGATATACACAAGCAATATAATCAAGCAGGACGTAGGGTATTACCTCCTAGAGAGGGCCTGAATATGGGTAAATATTGTGTTCTGCATCTCCTGTTCCCCATCTATCCTAGATCCACAGTTCGGGACCCCCTACCCGAGATCCGCCGGTTTTGACACCGACAGGGTAGAACCCAAGTTAAGAGTATTTTGGTGGATAGTAATTAAAAACATCCACCTTCATGTGCATAACTAAAAAGGCATGTGATGGGGTTATGTTGCCCTATGTGTGGCCATGGGGAGGAAATGTTACTTCATATGCCCTTATCACACATGAGCATCCAAGTTTATTCTTGGATCGTGCTTGAGAATATTTTACATAAAACTCCCAAGGTTGCACCCGAAAACATGGTCAAGAGATATCTTCGATCCACATTTCCTTGATGCAAGGAAGGGCGTTATTAATGCTTCGGTTGTGTGGTAGATTTGGAGTAGCCGCAAGGAATATACTCATGATGCGGAGAAGTGCCAGCCACAAAAATCAATGTAATTGATTGATGAATTGAATGCTTCTCTGTAAATAATTGATCAAGGGCAAGCCAAGGATGTGGATAGTCCTTACTACTTTAATAATACTCAATTTGAAAGCCCATGAAAATACTTCAATGTAATTCAAGTTTCAGACCTATTTTGTTATCTTCAGATTAATGCCACATAAATATCTAGTTAATGCATAATATATTTAATTAGGGGTGAACTTCTGAACGGGCACATGAATGGAACTCAAACAAATAATCAAATGCAGACAAGACATGTGTTTATCTTTTATTCCCAAGTTTGAACTAGTATAGTTCGGGTTCTTACATGATAGTGCATGGCACTTTATTTTTTCACCGCTACAACGATCAAACCGTCGATTAAGAAAATGGTGTTTCATATATCTAGTACTAGAGTTCTTCTCTTCTCAGTTAGTACCGAAGATGCCAAATGGCGCAATGGTGGTCGAGCAATATGGAGGGATGTAGACATTGCACATTGCTGGCAGCGTCTGCAGCGCTAGGTTCCTTATCTCCTGGAACTGGGGCAGTTGTTGAGGCTGGACAGAGCCCTGGGCCTGTGGGTTTTGCTGAGATGACTGGAAGGAGCCCTGGCCTGATGGATATTGTTCCTGAAGTTGCTGGTAGGAGACCTGGCTCGACGGTTGTTGTTGTTGTTGTTGTTGTTGTTGTTGTTGATGCAGAATAATAGCATGAACGACATTGTGGATGGCTTGGCACCGCGACTGCTCGGGGATCTGGAACAGTTGCTGACAACATAATTGTTGCAACAGTTGGTAACTACTTTGTTGCAATACTTGTGAGCTTGCATGCGTTATGTTGTGTTGTTGCAAGACAACATCCCTGCATGGAATCAGTTGTTGTTGCAGAATTTGTTAAAGGATTTGTTGTTGTTGTTGTTGTGTTGTTGTGTTTGTTGCTGCGAAATTGGTTGTTGTGGTTGCTGATACTGTGGTTGCGGTTGTGGATATGGTTGTTGTGGTGGAAATGGTTGCGGCTGCAGATATGGTAGTTGTGGCGGAAATGGTTGCGGCTGCGGATATGGTTGTTGTGATGGAAATGGTTGCTGCTGCGGATATGGCTGTTGTGGTGGAAATTGTTCTTGCTGCCCTGGAAATTGTTGTTGTTGTTGCATCAATGGAACTTGGTCTTGTGGTTGTTGTTGAGATGGATTTTGCGGCTGCAATTGTGGCACTGGAACTCTAACTGCACTTGTGGCGGTGGTCGCCACGATAGCAAGGAGGGCTAGGATGAGAAAGGTCTTCATGGTGGATTTTTATTGACCCCCGCTTGCTTGGCTTAAATGATGCGCTCTACTTATGAGAATGATGGATGAGGAAGGATGATCATCATGCTACAGGTGTATTTATAGCGGCCATGACATGATCTTTTTCACAATTGGCACTTGTCTGGAAAGTGCTTCGATGCTTCCCGAAATCATAATTTGGTATGTTGTGTTTGGTGGCACTATCATTTCATGACAAAAAAGATGTGATAACACATATGACTCATCTTATTCACTTTACAGCGCAAACACTAATCTAGATTGCCTAATTTTCTGAAACTAAATTTGTAATGGTATGCAAGTTGTTACGTGTAAACTAGATAAGCATTGCTTGCACAAAACTTAGGTCGTAATCTTGTGTGGCTTGTTAAGATAGATGACACTAGTAATGTAACTTGCTTTAGTAGGTCATGACTCATCAAATTCCTTTTACATGCCAAGTGTTGTAGTGTTCAAGTTATTAACAAACATCAATTTTAATGTTCTACAAGTTGTTACGTGTAAACTAGATAAGCTTGACTTGCACACAAAAAAGATTGTCATCATGTGTGACCTGTTAAGATAGATTAGAGTAGTTATGTAGCTTGCTTTGATAGACCATGAATAATCAAATTGCTTTTACTTGTCTTAAGTGTTGTATATGTTGTACAAGTTATTAACACTTATCAGCTTAGTATGGCTTGCAATGTGTGTGCATACCAAGGTATGTGTAGCTTCTGTTCATTTGTAGATCTCATTTGTAGATCATCTACGGTAACGCTTGTGAGTGCAGCTGCAGCAATGTTGGCAGGGTTTGAGGGAGGCTGTGGGATGGCATAAGTTCTTGTGACAACCTATAGTTCATTATGTTTTTTTGGCTGGTACCTATAGTTCATTATGTATGGAAAGATACATGTTATGTTTTCCATGCGTGCTAAGAACTTATATTTTTGAATTTGCAAACTGGCCCTGTCTGTTCTAAGGGCTGCTACTGGTGGCCAATTTGAAGACATGTGGTGCATTGGGCCTTGGACGGCGCAGATAGCCCAACTAGGCTCGCTCGGAAGGAAAAAATCTCCCATGGATCGCTCCCTTGCCGACCTCTCTCCTCTCTCGCGAACTGGGAACGCCGCACACCCTCTCCCACCGCACACTGCTACCCCTCCCTTCCCCTCCCCTCACGTCTCGCCGACGCCAACCACCTCGTCTTCCTCACGCCGCCTCACCGCCGGCGTCCGCCCTTATCCTCTCCCCAAAGTCATCGACCTCATCTCTCACCATCTCCATCCAGTCTCATCACAAGAGAAGAGGGAGATCTTTTTTTCTCAACTAGAAAAGAGGGATCTAGACCAGGTTAGGTGCCGGCCATGGCGGCGTCCACATCCGCCACAGGCGCAACCATCTCGCTGAATAGAAGATAGGATAGATAGATAGATTAATACGAGGCACACCACTTAGTTTGCAGCTTAGCTAGCTAAAATTTACTGTACCCAGAATCAAGAGCGAGCAGGATCGAAGATTGAAATGAACTTGCACCGTGAGCAATGGCGTCGGCGTGCTCCGTAGCTCCAGGAGTCTCCCTCCCCACGCACCAGCCCCCCTTGCCTTCACCTCCTATAGCTATGTTTTAAAAAATGTGAACCTTTTTTAAAATGTTGTCGCCATTTTTAGAATGGTATGAACATTTTCTTTAAATTGCATGAACAATTTTAAAAGGTGAACATTTGTTTTAATATTTAGTGAAACATTTTTCAGATTTGCAAAAAAAAAACAATGTAAGTTAAGCATTTTGAATTTGTAAGATGACTGTAGTAAACGAAGGGGACAAGATTTTGAAAAAGGAACAAGATCGCAGTGCAGTGCGACAGGACTACAGATAAGCGACAGGCGCAATTGGTAGGTGAGTGTAGTTCGCAGGCCGGTCCAATGAAGAGGTGTTCCTATAGAGATGTACCCACTGGCACCGCTACGCTAGGACTCATCTATGGGTGGCGACTATCTCGCGCATAAAGCGAGTCGTATGATACTCTCGCCTACAGATTTTTCCTCTGTGCCACAGTATTTAGGCCGGGCTATTTTTGCATGTTCGTTCGCTCGACGTCTGCTAGTTTTTTTTTCTTTGGTTTTCTTTGTTTCTTCACCAATTTTCCCATTTTCTTTGTTTTCTCACTGGTTTTATTCGCTGCTTTCTTGGTTTTCACTGACATTTTACTTTTATTTCTTTTCTCTTCTTTTTTGTTTCTTTCAAGTTTTCCTTTGATTTTCTTGTTTTCGTTATTTCCTTTTTCTCTTCTACACTTGTTTTTCTCCGCTTTTCTTGTTTTCTTTTTTCTCTTCGGGTTTCTTTGTTCCTTTTTTTAACACATGTCTACATATTTTCTTTCATATTGTACATTTCTTGTATGTGTCAAGATAATTTTTCAAATATATGTTTAGATATCTATTAGTTTCATACACATTGTATATTTTTGGTATAATTCAAAAATAGTTTTATATAGGTTTATCATTTTCATATACTTTAGTAACTTTTTTCAAATATATGTTTTGATGCCTATTATTTTCATACACATTGTACATCTTTCGTATACACTTAAAATATTTTCTAACACATGTTAAACAATTTTTAAATACGTGATTACATTTTTAAATATATGTTTAGATGTCTATTGTTTTCTTACGGAATTTACTTTTGGTATACATCTAAAACAATTTTTTATACAGGTTTAACACTTTTCATATACATGATTAATTATTATTTTTCAAATATATGTCTGATGTTTATTGTTTTCATACATACATATTGTATACATCTAAAACAATTTTCAATACATGTTTAGCATTATTCAAATACATGATTAACTGTTTTTCATATATGTTTTGATGCCTAATGTTTTCATACACATTGTATATTTTTTTTGTATACATCTACAACATTTTTTATACATGTTTAACATTTTTAATAAACATGATTAACATTTTCCTAAATATATGGCTTGACGTCTACCTTTTTTGGTATACATCATACATTTTTCTTAGTCATCCAAAACATTTTTTTATACATGTTTAGCATTTTGTACGGATTATTTTTACTTTGTATATTTATTTTTATAAAATTCCATGTACATGTTTTTGAGATACGGGAACATTTTTAGAATGTCACAAGCATTTGTTTGAAAACTACCAACATATTTTAAGTTATGCTGGGAAAAACTTTACACTGTTTTTAAAAAAAATTCAAATTTTGGTTTTATTTTTTATAGTAAATTTATATTTTTAATGCATGTATTAAAAATATATTTGAAAACAAAACAAAACGAAACAATGTTCGAAACGTAAAGAAAAGGAACTAAACTGAAAGTTGGGCGGGCTCATTACTTGCGTCTGGGAGGGCATTCCTTTAGTGAGAGCTTCTTCGGTCTTGCTACAAGTGAGGCATAGGCGCATAACTTTCTTCTTTGAATTTGATCCTCTCATCTCCGGCACACTCCAATTTCTGTGAATGCCAGCTGCACAACTCATTTTCTTCGACACATTGACAATGTCCTTGCCTTAAATTTCACCTAGAGCTTGATTTTTATCCAAATTGATTGATTGTAGGCATGTATCCAATTTGGTTTGGTTCATTCACAATTTTCCCTGCATCAAAATTTCACTCAATTCTCCATACTTCTGTAATCGATAACTAAAATATCTAAATGTGAAGCTATATTTTGGTGTGGCTTCTTTTGTTTACAACTGCTAACTTGATCTTTTGATTCCAAACTTTCGTGTTCTTTGGCTTCTCCCGCCCAACAATGTATTTGTAGCTCCGTCACTGCCATGTTAAGTGTAAACCTTCATCCCGGATAGCCAGATTTCACCAAAAGGAATCCGACCATCCGATATCATCATTGTCTATAAAATATAACTTTCTTCTTCAACCGCTACTTCAATATCTCTGCAAATGATTATTTAACTATTAAAATATCCAAGGCCGAGATTTCTTTGTTAATCATTGCATATGAATTTTATATAGTCGATGACTCATTGGGATTTAAATATGCTGATTAACGTACTTGACATCGGTGCAGTCCCTAAAACAGTATAATAATCCTTCTTTAACCATTACTTCGACATCTCCACAAATAATGATTTAAAAAAATAAACTAATAAATAACTTCAAAAATAAACTGAATGGCATGAAAGTGATTTTGATGAAAATCCACAAGCATGAGTCGGAGAATAATCCCTCCCCTGCAAAAGTATTTCCACCTGATTTTTAATGAATAAACCAAATATTTTAATACACGGTAAATTAGGATAGAGGGGACAGTTGGTGGTTATCAAACCTAATCATGAAGAACCAGCGAGATTACAACAGCAAGGTTTACGAAGCCTTACAATCGCTACGGTAGCAGCGTGTGCAAACGCCCATCATTGTAAAAATAAGCATGTATAACGCCATACACGCAGAACTTTATTCAGGGTTGCTGCTAATGGGATGATCAATTCATTCCAAGGGGATGATGGGACCTCCACGTTCACAGAAGAGGAACCTCATCGTGTGATATTTCGGCACATCATCTCCGCCATCATCATAGATGTAAAACTCACCCTCCCGATGATAAGCTGCGGGATCAGGGCGAGGTTTATCACCACACCACTTATTGCACACGGACTCTGCCAGCTTCCCGTCGGCGAACTGGCTTAGTTTCAGGGTGTAGGGCAGATTGGCCTTGTTCACGCGGTCCACCATGAAAGCAGCCTCCTTGAA
This sequence comes from Aegilops tauschii subsp. strangulata, assembly GCF_002575655.3. NCBI lineage: Eukaryota > Viridiplantae > Streptophyta > Magnoliopsida > Poales > Poaceae > Aegilops > Aegilops tauschii. Next base: position 29,008,996 of record NC_053040.3, on the reverse strand, counting down.
TGTGTCGAACCGGCGAACCATCTCGTCGTGGTCGCGCTCCTCGTTGTAAGCCTCGCACCAGCGCTCGTAGAGCGCCCACAGGGCCTCGTCAGATTTTAGGTCGTTGTCTGAAGCCACGAATTCCACTGGCTCGTCGGGGGGTGGGTTGGTGTAGCCGGGGATGTTGGCGTCGGTGGCGCCGCTGTGGACGGACAGGCGGCGGCTCGGCAGATCTGAGGGGGCTGGGCGAGCTATGGTCACCGGCGCTGCCCGGCGAGCAGCCGACGAGACTTGGCGGGCGGCGCGAGCCAAGTCACGGGGGGCCCGCGAGAGGATAGACGCCATGTCGGGAGACGATCGACAGTGTGGATCTGATAGATGTGGATGGCGGCGACGAGAGACGGGTCTTAAAGTTTTTTGTTTTTTTAGGAAAGAGACGGGTCTTAAGTTTTTAGGTTATTTTGCAATAAATGGTTACACAATCTATATCTATGCCTATACCTACCTACTAATAAAGCGAGATCCGTTTCTAAACATAAGTAGTCTTTGTAAAGGTTCGACTAGCTGGACTACGTACGAAGCAAAATGAATGAATATACACTTAACATGCATCTATATACCTCTACAAAGACATATATTTAGGAACAGAAGAAGTATATTAATATGCAAGCGTTACACAATTCCTAATAACGGCTCGCATGGTTTGTCGAAACAAACCCTAGATTTTAGGAAGCAAAATAAATCCTTAACACACTAGTTTCCACCATAGATTTTAGGAAGCAAAATAGATCCTTAACACACTACGCAGACGTTCATGCATACACGCACATACACTCACCCCTATAAACGCACGCATGTACAGCCAACTCCTATGAGCACTTTCTTGGGACTGAGCCGGCACTTCATCTTGAGATCGACGAAATCGGTTTCATAGTCGAGGGAAACGTCTCCTCCCACTGAACGTACATCACCATCACGTGTCGCGCTCGGCAGATCTGAGGGGCTAGGCGAGCCACGATCACCAGCGCTGCCCGGCGAGCAGCCAACACAACTTGGTGGGCGGCGCGGGCCAAGTCGCGGGGGCCCCCGAGAGCATGGACGCCATGACGGGAGATCTTAGGAAGCCAAATAATTCCTAATAACTGCTCGCATGGTTTGTGAAAACAAATCCCAGATTTTGGGAAGTCAAGCTGATCCTACATTTTTGCGAGATCCCCTGTACTGAAATTGAGGAAAAAGGTGAGCAACTGACGACGGAGCACTCCTTCGGGAGCCTTCCCAAGGATCACTTGGGGTGGCCTGAGAGTTCAGTCGCCGTCACGTGTCACGCAATGGGTGTGTGTCCTTCGGATTTTTGTTTTTTTTTGCACATGTTTTTGGTTTTTAGATGATGTTTTCTGGGTTTTCGGTTTTCCACCTGGTTTTTTAGCTTTTGGACAAAACATTTACAGAAAAAACTTATTTTCATTTGTTTTGCTTCCGCTAGAGGAACGGAAAAAATGTGTTTTTTCATTCACGAGAGGCACGGTCTTGCTTTCACGGTAGTCTCGGAAACGGATTTCTTCCATCCGTGAGAGGCACGGTTTTGCTTCCGCGAGTGCCTTTTGGAAACGAATAAAAATGCGGTTTTTTCTCCTTCCGCGAGAGGCACGGCCGTGTCTCTGGAAACGAAAAAACGCGATTTCTGTCATTTTTTCCTTCCGCGGGAGGCATGGCCAAGCTTCTCGGAATGTTTTTCCTTCCACTAGACGCACGAGTTTACTTCTCATGGAGGCACGGATTTGCTTCCGCGAGAGGCACAGTCGTGCCGCCTTCAGAAAGGTAAAAAAAAGTGCTCCCGATTTGGTCTTTTCGCCTGTTTTTTTCGTGAAAAATGTTCGTTACAACCTATCAACATAGGGTGTAGTTTTGAAGATCTCGACGCAAGGAATCCAATGGTGAAAACGGTTCAAGATTTAGGCGCACGATTTATGAGGTAAAACATTTTGAATAAACGTATCTACGGAAAAAAAAAATCCCAGGTTGTGACACCACTTGTCGCAACCTGGGAAGGTGGGAGTGACCGTTGCAAAGAGTGCTCCTTAATTAGTGATTTCGAGAAAAGCCCGGTGTGCCGTGGCCCGTCCTTGATATTTTGGTTTGACCCTTATACCATAGGAGAATAGAGATTGGCCCCAAAAAAATAAAATCCCAGCAAGCACTCTTACTCTTAGGTGACCCACATGTAAAGCTCTTCAGTCTATGATTCACCCTTCCGCAGGTGAAATTTTACTCGCCGCCGGCCGCCAGGCTACTTGCCTAACCGACCACCTGTCATTGTCCGACAGCCAGATGGCGCGCCAGTCTCCCTCACCCGGACAAGTTCCAACAACAGCAGAAGGCAGCAGCAGCAGAAGGTACGCACTCGACATGCGGCAGTAGCTAGCAGCCCTACACCCTAACGCCTTGTATAAAGGAACAGAGGGAGTATGAGTTTTAGGGAATCTGCTAGAGATGCTGTTATCTTTCCTGACTTGCAATTTGCTTCCTTTTCAAGCAAGAAATATTGGTTCCTATGTTACTGAAAGTTGCTTCCAATTCTACTAAAACTTCTTTTGTTTTGCGAAACAACTAAAACATAACCTGGTGTAAAAATCTTTTCTTTCTACCATAATGATGCGTTGCATTTCCAATATACCAATACCATGTTTCAGTGAGCAGATCTCACTGAACCGAGAGATTCTAACGTGCTCTATCGACTAGCTCAACCTCGGCTTATATAAGATACCAGAGCCCCTATGGTTACTCAACCTAATCCGCTACGTCGGTGGAGGGGAGTCCTCCACGGCTCCCTGTCGGGGGAAACAACACCTATGGGATCACGGGGAATCCCTACTACGGTTGGCTGGGCGCAGAGCTGTGCAAAGAGCGGGACTGAAAGATCAGCGTGAGGGGATTTTTTACCCAGGTTCGGGCCGCATGCGATGCGTAATACCCTAGTCCTGCTTTGGTGTATATATTTGGTGTTCTTGAGCTATTGAACTAGCTGCGGTGCATGCCCAGTTCAAAAAGTCCAAAATCCTTCCTCGGTACGCCTCGGGCCTCCTTTTATATGTCAAAGGGGTTGCCACAGTGGCACACAGGAGGTGAAAAGTGTCTACGGTGTACAAGTCTATCCCTAACATCGTGCGACAAACGCATTTAATGCGCCGCCTACGAGTCCTATTGCTTTATTGGGGACGACAAAGAAGCTTGTCCTGTCCATCGCCGCCTCCCCTTGCTTCGACGCGCGTCCAAGCTGACAAGGCATGCAACGCCACGCTAGCTGGCTGGCAGCTGCGCTGCTGCGATGGCAGGGTCTTCACAAAGATCTGCATGCCACCACGCAGGTGCTTGTCTAGTTGGCCTAGAGGTTGCTTGCTGCCATGCAGGCGCCTGCCTGGTTGGCGGGCTGATTGCCGCGTCGGCACGGGCGCGGGGCAGCAAAACGTTGGTAAGTGCGGGCCTGGCCTCGGCCCCGCAGAAGCCCCCGTCAAGGATCTTGCCGGGGTCTCGCGGGCGTCCACGGCAAGGATCTTGCCGGGGTTCTTCATCTGTCCCCAACAAGACTCTTGCCGGGGGTCTCCGCCTGTCCCTGGCAAGGCTCTTGCCGGGGGTCTTCGCCTTCTGGTTTCTCTCCAGATTCGCAGGCCTTTGTTCCTCACAAAGATCTGCATGCCACCACACAGGCGCCCCTGAGTCTTGGTCTCGACGTTGTCGATGGTGTCGGAATTATCAGGCTCAAGGGTGGCGGCCTTGCTGGTGTTGGGCAAGTTGCCTCGGCAAGGCTCTTGTCGGGGCTATGTAGGTCGCCCCGACAAGGCTCTCGCCGAGGGAAATCCATCTTGTCCCTTTGCTCTTTGCGCCTCTGGGTTGAGCACTGCCCTGGCAGTCCTGTATCTTCGCTTCCTCTGCCCCGCCAAGCGTGGCCGCAGGTGTGGCTACAACTGCCCGCGCACAAGTAAAGGGGTACAGAAAGGCCCCTACTTTTGTACACCGACAGGAGCCTCCGGGCCTGGGCCACACATAAGCGTAAAGCGTCGTTGGGCTAGGCCCAGAACGGTGCGCGGGCACGCGTGGCAGGGTTTTAACTGTTGTAACTCCTTGCGCTTCCCCACGACCCGCATTGAGTGCGTAACGTGGGGATCATGCATGGGACTCTTGCAGCGTGCTTGCGTCACCCTGCGGCGAATAGTAAAGAGGCGGCCCACATCTTCCCCATAAAAAAGAGGAAAAAGCAGGGGTGCTGCTCATTTACCCTCTGTGCCTTTGCTAATCTTGGAACCGTTGTTCCATGTTTCCCACCACGCCTGCCTTTTTCGTCACGTATGCTGCATGCATGGCATGGGGTAGGTGGAGGATGTGTAGGGTATGGGAAGGCGCGCCATGGACGATACCCATGCGCCTTTGATTGGCGCTGGGAGGGCGGTCGATGCCCTTGCTTGTTACCAAATGGCTTTAATAAGCCGGACTTGAAAGGGCTCTTCGGAGATGTAGAGCCAATCTTCAGCCTTCTTTGCTTGGCTATAAGAAGGGGACCAGGAGAAGGAGGAGAGGCATCCTCTCGTTTCTACCCTTCTTCTCCGTTCTCCATCGACTGCCATGCCGAGAGGGCGCGGCCGCCGCCGTCCTTCTGTGGAGCCGACTAGGTCTTCCTCCCGCCAGAGGGCCACGGCGGTTAAGGAAGAGTCAGACGCTCAAGGCGGAGGCGCCGGACGGAGTCGCGATCGGCGAAGTGGTCGAGGCAGAGGTGGGGGCAGAAGGGGGACACCCGCAACGCCGCCGTCTCCGCCACCATCTCCTCCTGCTTCGTCGAGCGGCCATGTTGGAGACACAGCGTTGGAGTTCATCTTGTAGTTGTGCGAGCCGCTGCGTAGCCGCCTTCGTCTTCCCGAGGCGTTTGCGAGGGTGCTGGAGATCGACCAACCGCCGAGGTTGAGGCTCCACATGAAGGGTTGTTGTAACGGCGACATGTGGGTGAACACAAGGTTTCCCGTCCCTCATGTAATGCTCCTTCGTCAGGGTTGGAAAACCTTCGCACGCACCCACTGCTTGATGAAGGGGCACGTTCCCCACTTCAAATTAGTGAAGAGCGACCTGCTCTCCATCAAGGTCTTCGGGCGCTCGGGAATCAGGTTAGGGTGTTCCGCGGAGAGCTTGACCGATGACGAGAGCTCCTCCTCGTGCGATGGTGACGAGGAGGGGGGCGGTGGGGAGGACGACGGGGACGGGTCCGACTAGACGTCGGACGCCCCGTCCATAGGCGACGCCGACAGCAGCACCATCTGCACCTGGCCTTCTCCCCGACAGAGTGATTTGCCGGGGGGTAGTTCTTGGCGGCGGCTCCTCGAGCCAGCTCCTTGAACTTCTCGGGGTCGTTGCCTCTGGCGGCTGGCGCTAGAAGGCTGGATAAGACGAAGAAGGCGGGTGGCGGGCCGCCAAGTGGGAGTACGATGGCATCGACGCCTTCGTCTCGTATTGTCGGCCCCGCTGCCTCATCTTTCGGCTTCTTCCCCGGCACCGTCATCACCAGCCCTCTTCTGGTCGGCTGCCGGGACGTTCACTTGGTGCCATCTGCTGCTCGTATCTCACCTAGCCACTCCTTTTGCCCTGCCGCTATCTTGATCCGCCTCTTGAGGAGAGGGACAAGAAACGGATTACCGGCATCTTATCTTTTTCTAGATATTAAGCCTACGTGCACTTGTTGAATTTAGACTTTGTAACCCCTTGCTCATGTTCACATTCCGTATGAACTGTACTTGTTTAATCAACATATCAATGAAAAGGGGGTTTGCCGGGTTTTTTGTGCGCGAGCGAGGCCCACACCTTCGTCAACGTCAAAGAAAAACAAGGATTCGTTAAGGTGTTTTTCTTTAAGTAAACAACGTCGCCCGGCAACAGGCCTTGCCGTCCTCCCACCTTATACCACAACTACACTCAAGCCCTTGGCGAGGGTAGTGGAAAAGTAGGATTGGGCCCTTCGTCTGTCTCCCTTCCACCGCAACTACAATCAAGTTCCAACCCGAAAGGGATTCAGATTTAGGGAGGAGGGAGCATGGCGGCATGGGATCAAGCGAGGGTTCATACGTTCAAGCTTCATACGGAAGTACGTGGCTGGGAAAAAGACTTATCTGAATGTGTTGCCCCCGGCAAGAATGGCTTGTCGGGGCCGGGGTGCCAACTCGTCTCCTTTCCCCAAAAAGTTCCGCTGAAGCGCCCGTGTAGCCTGTGAATCAAGAAGGACTGGAAGGGACGCAAAGACACAAACTCAACCTCTATGCTAGGGGTTAGTAGCCGCTAAGCACTATCAACCCTACCAGAGGGAGACTCAACCTAACATGCATGCTAAAACTTAGGGCGCCAGCGCTTCGTTTATTCATCTGTTGCTCAGGGTCTGCGCCTGGCTTTGTACAAAGGGTTACATGCCTCGCCGACAAGGCTTGTACAAAAAGGTGGTTTGCCGGGGAGGGGGGGCAACCGAGCCTTATGGGTAAAACTTGCGAAGATGCTCGATGTTCCAGGAATTACTCACTGGGATACCATCTTCAGTCTCCAGGCGGACTATGTCGGGCCTGGTGACTCGTATTACCCGGTAAGGGCCTTCCCACTTTGGCGTCAACTTGTTGGAATTCTTGGCGGATTGGATTCGCCGAAGAACAAGGTCGCCTTCCTCAAGGCTTCGGGCATGAACCTTCCGGCTATGGTAGCGGCGCAAGGTGCTGTTAGCGAGCGGCTCGCACAGGAGCCCGAAGACGATCTTCCTCGACGAGCGTCGCATCATCTTGGCGCAACTGCTCTTTCTCAAGCTCATCATAAGCGAGCACTCGAGGTGACTGTCGGTGTCAAAACCGGCGGATCTCGGGTAGGGGGTCCCGAACTGTGCGTCTAAGGTCGATGGTAACAGGAGACAGGGGACACAATGTTTACCCAGGTTCGGGCCCTCACTATGGAGGTAATACCCAACTTCCTGCTTGATTGATCTTGATGAATATGAGTATTACAAGAGCTGATCTACCACGAGATCGTAATGGCTAAACCCTAAGAGTCTAGCCTATATGACTATGGTAATGAGTCTCTCCCCCCTCCGGACTAAGTCCCCCAGTTTATATAGACATCGGGAGGATCTAGGGTTACACAAGGTCAGTTACAAAGAAAGGAATCTACATATTTGATCGCCAAGCTTGCCCTCCACGCCAAGGAGAGTCCCATCCGGACACGGGTAGGGTCTTCGGTCTTCATATCTTCATAGCCCATCAGTCCAGCCCATGGCTAACAGGCCGGACGCCCGAGGACCCCTTAGTCCAGGACTCCCCCAGTAGCCCCTGAACCTGGCTTCAATGACGAGGTATCCAGCACGCAGATTTGTCTTCGACATTGCAAGGCGGGTTCCTCCTTCCAAACTCCAAGATAGTCTTCGGACGTACTGATCGTGTACGAACCTGTAACACGCACACCACACAGAACTGCAAAGAATATAACACTCCACGAGTCCAATCTGTTGACAACTTTTTGCAACATGACATCACGTCCGCCCGGTCATAATTTCGAACCGTTTTTCGTCTGTTCCTCCACGTTTCGAGACGCGGTTGCCATTGGCACGTCTTGTCGAAGCAGAGATCGTGTCCCCTTATTGCGGGATTCTCATCAATACGGGGGTGGGTAACCCAACGTGTTGTTTACACAGCCCTTGTAAAGAGGTGAGTTTTAAGGTGAGTGGGGAGGCGTTCAATATTCACTGCCTTTATAAGGAGATAAGGATTCTCTTTCTTCACCCACGCCTTCTCTTCCTCTCTGTCCTTCCATTCTCGAGCTCCAGCTCCCAAGTTCCCATCTTCTCCTCCTCAAGGAAGCACTCAATCACGTCCGGATCCGGAGGCCAAGGCAAGTGGATGGTCTCCTGCGTCATGGAGAAGGACATCACCCAGCTTCGTGCGGCCGGGTATCTGGCGAAAGGAATCGCCCATCGCCTGCCTACCTAGGGGCAAGTCATCCCCACCCCGATGCCTATAGCGAGGGTAGTTTTCCTCCCTCACTTCGTCCGCGGATTGGGGTTTCCAGTTCACCCCTTCGTCCGCGGACTGATGTAGTATTACGGGCTAGATTTCCATAATCTAGCCCCGAACTCCTTCCTCAACATCTCGGCATTCATTGTCGTGTGCGAGGCCTTCCTCCGCATCCAGCCCCACTTCAGCCTATGGCTCAAGGTCTTCAACGTGAAGCTGAAGGTGGTGGATGGTCAGCAGGCGGAGTGCGGAGGCGCCATGGTGAGCAAGATGCCCAACGTTACTTGGCCCAGAGGCACTTTTGTGGAGACTGTCAAGGAGTGGCAGAAGCAGTGGTTCTACATCACAGAGCCACGCGGCGCCACTTGGGCAGCGGCTCCCGAATTTAAGGCTGGAGCTCCAATGCGGCTCACCTCCTCGACGGAGAAGGGCCCCAACTGGTCTACGTCGGACGAGCTGATAGCGCTGCAAACGCGCATTCAGAGTATGGTGGATAAAAACATCAAGCTCGTCGACGTGATCCAGGTGATGTTGGTTCGCCGGATTCTCCCCTGCCAAAGCCGAAGCTTCCCTTTATGGGAATTCAATCCGGAGAAGCACCAGACCCTAGGAGGGCTCTTCAGAACTACTCATGAAGATGCCTGGAAGTTGCTCTTTGGACCGTGGGCACGATCACACCCATCCCGCCAATGCGGTAAATTCTCCTTTTCTTAAGGCGTACCTTCTACTTGTCTATTCAAGGAGGATGCCTAATCTTTGCTATATTTTTTCAGGTGTGGACGGAGAGAGCGGAGCGGATCCAGAGTTTGGCTCCACTGCCCGAAGAGCCAGTCATCCCGCTCCTGGCGAAGATGCTGGTTCCGGCGCCCTATCAGCCGCCGAAAAAGAAGGCCAAGGGGGCCAAAGGTGGCCCCTGTCGCAAGGGTGCTTCGGACGTGACGTCCGAAGACGAAGTGACCCTTGCCTCCGCTGCTGAGGACGACGACGACGAGAAGGAGGAGGAGAACAACCCTCCCCCTGATGAGGAAAAGAAGAAGAGGGCGGCCTCCACGAATCTGGAGGCGGAGACGTCCAAGAAGGGGAAGGGCTCCCTTGCGGATAACTCCGCGTGGGATGTCGACAGCAGTCCGGAGCGACGCCCCCGCACTAAGCCTCGGGCTACATCGTAAGTGCTAAGACTCATACATACTCATAAATCGAGCCTCTCCTCTTCATTGTATTGACATGGTTAATTATGCTATTGAAGTCGGCCCACGACAGCTCCCAGCGATCCTCGTCAAGAGGTTCGTTGGATTCAAAGGCGATGGCCAGCGAGTCATCGCCGACCGCTCACTCCCCCAAGGCCAAGGGCGACGCCGTGGTGCTATCTTGAAGGACTTTCCCAGGCCGAGGAGAGGTTCAGGAGGCGCCAGAAGGTGAAGCCTCCGTTGCCGGACACCAGGGGGAGCCAATCCCCATGGATACTGGTGATGATGGCCATATTCAGTTCGGCCCTCAGCCGAACTTGATTCCAGAGACCGATACGGCTCCGGAATCTGGCATGCAACCTCCTTCGAAAGAAGGGGGTATGCCTATTCCGCCGGTGACCCCTGTCCAACCAGGGGCACCGGATAATCTGCTGGAAGCACTGCGAGGCGCTTCCATTATGGATGAGCACCGTGTTCTTATGGGCACGGTAATTGAAAGGGTTCAGTCCGCCAAGAGCGGACTAACCGAAGCCTGCAGCAGCCTGCTAATAGGTTTTGAGGTAAGCGACAAAAAAAGAGAAGATCCCAATACAGACAGTAGCCCCTGAGACATTGTCCGGTGTTCGGAAAGAAAAGACGGACAGAGGATAATCCCCTTATTGCAGGAAACTACTAAATATGTCTGAAATGAATACGCAGGCGTCGCTGCTGGCCGCGGCCTCGCATAGTGCCGAAATCTCCGGACTGAAGCAAAGACTGGAGCAGGCCGAGGAGGAGCTCGGCCAGGTGAGGAGGCAGCTCTAAGAGAAGCAAGGTATGTAATAACCCGTTATATATTCGAAAAGAGTAAAATGATATATATTGACTGAAGTGTCATGATATGTATACGAGCGACGACCGAGGTCGAGGCCCTAAAAAAGGCCCTGGCCGAAGCTGAGGGGAAGGCTGTCAAGGAGCAGGCCGCCCGTAAGAAGCTCAAGGCCAGGGTCAACAAGGTCGAGCAAGAGCTCCAGGACGCGGTGAGGAAGTGCGAGACCTTGGAGCATGATGCGTCGGCTCAAGAGACCGAACTCGCCAAGGCTCGTTAGAGCGTGGAGACGGCCCGGAATGAGGCCTAGGGCGCCCTCCAGGAGATCCAGGAGGCCAGGAAGATCGCGGCGGGTAAGGCATTTAGTATGCAAAGCAAGTATGTGAAGAGGAAGTATCTTTTACTAACCCGGATTCGGAGTTCTCTAGGGGCTTTTGCTGATCTGCCACGTAGTGTGCCGATGCTCCGGAGTTCTTCCGAGCCGAAGAAGGGAGCTCGATGGAGAAGCTATTCTGGTCGCAATATCTTGCGCCAGAACATCCGGTGCCCTTCAGCGATCAGCTAAAACAGCTGGTCGAGCTGCAGAGGGTGGCCGAACTGGCCATGAAGGATTTAATAATCCGGCTGTGGCCAACCGAAGCTATACCCAGTAGTTACTTCGGCCTTGTGAAGCGGCTGGTGGATGCCTGTCCTCGGCTGGACACCGTCAAGCGGTCTGTCTGCATCGAGTGTGCGCGTATGGCCTTCGCCCGCGTCAAGGTCTGGTGGGCGAAGATGAACGCCATCAAGATTGTGACCGAGGGGCCACCCGAGGGCAAGGAGCACCGCACACCCGAGCGGTATTTTGGAGACGTCCTGGAGGGGTCCCGTATTGTAGCGACGCAGTGTTCGTAGGACATTATCTTTGAATGAATGTATTCGAGTTGCCTCTACCTTGTATGATAAAACAAATTCGGTTTGTAATATAATGTTTGTTATGTTAAAAAAATTACCTCCTGTGCGGCAGTGTTGTATGAAATCTGAGGGTTGGCCAGTCGTCGGCTTCTGCCCCCACGTAGGTAGTACGGAGGTGTTCGGGATGGAATCTAAACACTCTTGATCCAATTATATGGTCCTTCAAGGAGTTGTTTAGCGCAACGAACCAGGTAATCAGACTATGCGGCTTTAACGCCCTCACTTAGCCATAGGAGTTTGATAATAAAAATGTTGGCATAGACCCTAGTATCCGAACTAGAGTGCTATAAGCGCCTGATTTGGAAGTACCGATCGTTCGCGTAATGCGAAAGAAATCTCCAACGATTTGCGACCTCCGAAGAGCTGACCGGCTCTCGCCGCATCATGACAGTCAGTTTTCGGCTTTCTCTACTGAGGTGCTCCTTTCGATAAACCAAGGCCGAATCGCAGTAGTTCTCCCTTTACTACCTTAGCCGATATAGCGGAACATAAGGTAGCAAGCACAGGAGCCAGGCAACCCAACTATTGACCAAAGACATGATTCGGAGCCAATGCATATATTGTTAAATTCGGGGTGCCGAACTATACTATAAAAAGTGTTCGGACTTTTGTTGCCGTAGTGCGGGGTGCTGTGAAGCCCATGGCAAATATGAAACGTACCAAAGTGTACGGGTGCTACCTGATAAGGTTACCCATAGGAGAGAAAAAAAGAAAAGAAAACAGAAAGGGTGCAAAGGTGATAAGCTGGGGCCCTAAAGCTCGGGCCGCGAACTGTTTCGATTGTAATTTGATTAATACGTCAAGGCGCATTGATACAAGTAGTGCGATAAGCAACAGGCTATTTAACATGCCCAAAAACCAAGGGAGAGCTGCATGTGGGTCCTGAAAAACAGGTAGAGTGATCGTTAATGAAACCACCTTGAAAGTCCCCCAAACGTCTGTGTTTCTTGCCGTCTAGGTGTGTTTATCCTTCAAGAGGACCGGTGATCAGGCCATCAGATGGGGCCTGCGGGATTGAAACCTGAAAAGGAAACGAATAAAAGTGAAAGTTTGTGTGTATCCGGTGCCGGTTGAGCCATACTGTGGATCACAAGCTAGCTATGCCTTCGTCGATGCCCATGGAATTTTGAGTGCGTAGTTATGTACGCATGGTACGAATGCCACCACTTGACCGGGACTGAGACGGAGGCCGAATTGCTAGTCGAGCTCCTAACGAGCCAAGCTGTGCTGCTGCAGGGTAGTTCGGACCCTCTTAACGGTGTCCGTGGGCTCGGCAGCCGAATTAAGGTTCTGCTTGAGAAGGCCGCTCTGTACTTCTACTGCTAAGGCAACTGTGTGCTCTTCTGTACGGAGGGAGCGTTTCGTATTTCCATTGACCATTATGACGCCACGTGGACCGGGCATCTTGAGCTTGAGATAAGCATAGTGTGGCACTGCATTGAATCAAGCGAATGCGGACCGTCCGAGCAGTGCGTGATAGCCGCTGCGAAAGGGGACATGTCAAAGATTAACTCCTCGCTTCGGAAATTGTCCGGAGATCCGAAGACAACCTCTAGTGTGATTGAGCCCGTACAGCAGGCCTCTACACCTGGTATGACTCCTTTGAAGGTAGTCTTTGTTGGTTTGATGGATTAATGCCCATTTCGCGCACTGTATCCTGATAGAGCTAATTGAGGCTGCTACCCCCGTTCCTAAGGACGCGCGTCAGGTGAAATCCATCAATGATTGGGTCGAGGACTAGCGCGGCTGAACCGCCATGACGGATACTAGTCGGATGATCCCGACGATCAAAGGTGATCGGGAATGACGACCATGGATTGAATTTTGGGGCGACTGGCTCTATCGCGTAGACGTCGTTGAGTGCGCGCTTGCGTTCCCTTTTGGGGATGTGTGTAGCATATATCATGTTTACTGTTTTGACCTGAGATGAAACTTCTTTTGCCCCCCTGTGTTCAGTTGCCGGGGCTCCTCGTCATCGTCCTCGCTTTGCGATCCCTTTTCCTCGTTCTCGGCGTTTAATTTGCCGGCCTGTTAAAAAACCCAACAATCTCTGTTGGTATGATTGGCTGGTTTGTCTGGGGTGCCATGTATCTGGCACGGACGATCGAGTATGCGGTCTAGGCTGGATGGTCCCTGATTGTTTCTTTCGTACGGTTTCTTCCGTTGGTTGGACTTGGAGCCGCTCAATCCGGCGTTGACTGTAGTGTCGTCGGTATTATCACCATTGCTTCGGCGTTTGTGTCTGTTACGTCGGAGCTTGCCGTTGTTGTTTTTGACCTCGGAGGGGCCTGCCTCGCTGGCTGTCTTTTTACTACAAGCCAGCCAACTAACCTCACCCGTGCAAAAGCGGGTCATGAGTGCCGTAAGGGCTGCCATAGATTTTGGCTTTTCTTGGCCGAGGTGGCGGACGAGCCATTCGTCGTGGATGCTATGTTTCAAGGCCGCTCGGTATCCGGACAGTCGACGATCTGGTTCTTTTTAGTTAGGAACCTAGTCCAGAATTTCCTGGCTGACTCTCCAGGCTGTTGAACTATGTGGCTTAAGTCATCGGCGTCTGGTGGCCGGACATATGTACCTTGGAAGTTGTCGAGGAAGGCTTCTTGCAAGTCCTCCCAGCTGCCGATAGAATTTTCTGGCAGGCTGTTTAACCAGTGCTGAGCTGGTCCTTTAAGCTTTAGTGGGAGGTATTTGATAGCGTGGAGGTCATCTCCACAGGCCATGTGGATGTGGAGGATAAAGTCCTCGATCCATACCGCGGGATCAGTTGCCCGTCGTATGATTCAATATTCACGGGCTTGAACCCTTCGGGGAATTCATGATCCATTACTGCATCAGTGAAGCAAAGAGGGTGTGCGGCGCCTCTATATCTGGCCGCATCGCAACGTAGCTCTGATGGAGTCCGTCTGCGGTTGTCGGCCCGGGCGTGACTAGGTTTGTCACGTCCGAATAAGTAGCCATCATCGCGTGTCGAGGAACATCCTCGCGATCCGTAAATCGATCTGGTATATCCTGCTCTACTATCCAGGTCCTGCCGAAGGTCGTATGTATGACCCCGAACTGTTTTGTCTCTATTTTTACATGGCGGTGGGGCGGGCTGCTGTTCGGCCTGAGTTGCCGCTCTATCCCGACCGCATGGTGGTCGGTCCGCCGCACTATCCCGACCGCGTAGTGGTCGATCGGCCGCATTATGCGAGGGAGGTATGGGCTCTGGCGCTTCTTCATCGAACTGAGGTAGCAATCTGCGCTTCGGGTAACTTTTGGCTGGGTGTCTGAGGCCGTATTCCTCGGCTGCCAGGACATCAGTCTACCTGTCGACGAGCAGATCTTGGTTAGCTTGAAGCTACTGCTGCTTCTTTTTCAGGCTCCTTGCGATGGCTATTAGCTGCCGCTTGAAGCGCTCCTGCTCAAGAGGTTCCTCGGGCAGAATGAAATCCTCGTTGCCGAGGCATTCCTCATCCTCGAAGAGCGGATGATAACTACCGTCCTACGAGTCGTTGGGCATGGCCTGTTCATCGGGGCTAACTTGCCTGTTTTCTTGTTCCTCCTGTTCGGATGTTACCTCAACAGGGTCTTCATTGTTTTCGGCATCGTCCGGAGTATTATTTTCTCCGGTGCCAGTATTGCTGTCTTTTGAACGACGTGACTTAGAGCGGCGCCGAGGACGCCGACGTTTGTGCTGTGTCTCAGGAGGTTTATTCTCAACTGCATTTTCTTTGTCATCGTCGTTGGTTGCTTTGGGTGTATCCACCATGTACACATCATACGAAGAGGTGGTCGTCCAGCGTCCAGTAAATGGCGGGTTTTGCCTTTGCTCCTCCTCAGCATTGTTGTCCATACCGTCGATGTCTTCGGAGCCATAATCAAGCATGTCGGTTAAGTCCTCGACAGTGGCTATGAAGTGGGTGGCGGGTGGGAAGCGAAATTCTCCCCCATCGTCAGCCTCCTGTTCAAACCGGACATAATTCGGCTGTGAGTCCCCCGCCAAGGACAGATTCTTTAACGAGTTCAGCACAAGGCCGAGGGGTGAGTGTCAGAAGATGTCTGCGGCACTGAATTCGTAGATCGATAACTGATCAAGCTCGGCCTCTGCGGACACACATGGTTCGGAACTTATAGCCGGAGACGAGTCCGGAGTTCCGGTGACACAGATATTGTGTGAGGTTAAGTCTATGTGCGGCTCCAACGCCGCAGAATCTGTGACCTCCATGGCGGGGTTGAGCTTCCCGTCCTCGGATGGCGCGGTCTGCTCCGGATCTAGAGCCAGAGCAGTTACGGAAGCTATCTCCTGGATGCGGTCCGATGACAGATTTAAGTCATGTTCATCGTGGCGACAAGGAGCGGTCGCCGCGGTCTCAAATCCGTCAAAAATCAAGTCTCCACGGATGTCCGCGACGTAGTTCAAGCTTCCATATCTGACCTGATGGCCAGGGGCGTAGCTATCGATCTGCTCCAGATGGCCAAGCGAGTTGGCCCATAGTGCAAAGCCGCCGAACACAAAGATCTGTCCGGGGAGGAAGGTTTCTCCTTGGAGAGCATCATTGTTGACGATTGAAGGGGCCATCAAACCTTTTGGGGACGGCACAGTGGAACCTCAATGAAAGCACCAATGTCGGTGTCAAAACCGGCGGATCTCGGGTAGGGGGTACCGAACTGTGCATCTAAGGTCGATGGTAACAGGAGACAGGGGACACAATGTTTACCCAGGTTCGGGCCCTCTCTATGGAGGTAATACCATACTTCCTGCTTGATTGATCTTGATGAATATGAGTATTGCAAGAGTTGATCTACCACGAGATCATAATGGCTAAACCCTAAGAGTCTAGCCTGTATGACTATGGTAATGAGTCTCTCCCCCCTCTGGACTAAGCCCCCCCGGTTTATATAGACACCGGGAGGATCTAGGTTTACACAAGGTCAGTACAAAGAAAGGAATCTACATATTTAATCGCCAAGCTTGCCCTCCACGCCAAGGAGAGTCCCATCCGGACACGGGTAGGGTCTTCGGTCTGCGTATCTTCATAGCCCATCAGTCCGGCCCATGGCTAACAGGCCGGACGCCCGAGGACCCCTTTGTCCAGGACTCCCTCAGTGACCCGTATATGAGTTCCGTGGGGAGAACTGCTTCTACCCCGTATACCAGAGCAAAGGGTGTCTGGCCAGTGGCTCGATTTGGCGTCGTTCTGATCGACCAAAGAATAGTTGGCAACTCATCAATCCGGCGCCTTCCGCACTTGTGTAGTCTGTCAAAATTCCTGGTCTTGAGTCCTCACAACACCTTTGCGTTCGCCCTCTCAGCCTGGCCATTACTTCTGGGATGAGCAACAGAATCAAAACAAACCTTGCCGCCGAGGTTTCGAATATACTGCATAAAGGTGCGGCTTGTGAACTGTGTGCCGTTGTCGGTGATGACTCTATTTGGCACACCAAAACGGCATACTAGTCCCTTGAAGAACTTGACAGCTGATTGTGCTGTCACCTTTCTCACCGGTTCCACTTCTGGCCACTTTGTGAACTTCTCGATTGCAACGTACAAGTACTCAAAGCCCCCGACAGCACGGGGAAAGGGCCCTAGTATGTCGAGCCCCCAGACCAAAAATGGCCAGGAGAGAGGGATTGTCTGAAGAGATTGAGCTGGCTGATGGAGCTTCTTTGAATGGAACTGACACGCTTCACACTTGGTTACTAGTGCAGTTGCATCCTGGCGGGCAGTGGGCCAAAATAAACCTTGCCGGAATGCCTTGCCGGCAAGGGCCCTTGATCCTATGTGAGAGCCACATATGCCTCCATGTATTTCCGCCAACAACTCCAGTCCGTCCTCCTGAGGAATGCACCTCAATTTCACACCGCTTGGTCTCCTTCTGTATTGGGTATCATCCACAAACTGGTACGTGCTGGACCGACGGGCTACTTTCTCTGCTTCTTCCTATTCCTCAGGGAGTTCCCCCGTTTGGAGGAAACGGACGGTGCGCTGCGCCCATGCCAGAGCCTAGGGCTCGACGGCAAGGACTAAAGGCTCATCCTCGGCCGTAGGGGCAGCTGCCTCTACGGTCAGGGCCTGGTGCCCTGCCGGAGGTTGCTGCTCCTCGGCAAGCTTGGGATACCCGGCAACTTCCTTACCTGCGGCTCCTGGGAGCTCAGTGGGAAAGTACTTGCCGGGGCCTGCCTTCCTTCGCTTGTTCTGTCCTGCTGACGGCTCAACGGATGTCTGAGTTAATTGAAGCACAAAGGTACCTGGTTCCACAGGCAACTTGAGGGCAGCACATTTTGACAGGTCGTCGGCAATGTTGTTCTCTGCTCGGGGAACATGCTCTGCTTGTAGACCGTCAAAACGCTCTTCCAACTTCCTCACTTCATCCACATAGGCCTCCATCAACAGGCTCTGATAATCCTTGTTAACTTGCTTGACGACTAGCTGTGAATCACCTCTGATGATGAGCTTCCTGATTCCGAGGTCTGCTGCGATCCTGAGACCGGCAAGCAATCCCTCATACTCCATCATGTTGTTCGTTGATTTTTCCAAGTGAAAGTGCATCTGGACTACGTACTTGAGGCTCTCTCTAGTGGGTGCGACGAGTAGCATGCCGGCACCAGCACCTTGCAGTGGGAAAGCTCCAGCAAAGTACATAACCCTATCATGGCACATCTCCTTACCGGGAAGGGTGGTCTCTTGAATCTCTTCGTCGGGCGTTGCGGTCCATTCTGCTATGAACTCTGCCAAGGCCCGGCTCTTGATCGTTGAAGTACTTTCAAACTTGAGGCCAAAGCTTGACAGCTCCAACGCCCACTCCACAATCCTCCCAGTCGCATCTGGGTTGTGCAAGATTCACTTTAAAGGGAGGCGGGTGACGACGGTGATCTCATGTGCTTGGAAATAGTTGCGCCGCTTTCTCGAGGACATGAGGAGGTCGAAAAGTAGCTTCTGCATACTAGAATATCTTGATCTAGCCCCCTGCAAGAGGGAACTGGCAAAATAAACCGGGTGCTGCACCACCTTCTTCTTCTGTTCAACTTCGCCTACTTGCGCAGACTCTGTCTTGCCGGGATCGGGCCTTGCCGGGGGTCCCACCTTGCCGATATCAGGCCGTGCTGGGGAATGCCTTGGCACATCATCCGACGGCTCAGCCGCTACCGCTGTTTCTTCCTCAAGTTCCCCTGCGCCAGCAGTGCAGCACTAACCACTTGATTCGTTGCCGCTAGATACGGCAGCACGGCTCTTGTGGCTTAGGCGTGACCAGTGTTGGCGTGGAGGAGAGGTACCTCTTCAGATCTTGCAGCGCTGCCTCTGCCTCCGGAGTCCATTTCATTGGACCCGCCTTTTTCAAAACTTTGAAAAAGGTGAGGGCGCGCTCAGCAGATTTGGAGATGAACCTACTTAGAGCAACAACGCAGCCGGCAAGTCTACGGACATCCTTGACCCGTCTTGGTGCCTCAATTTGCTCAATCGCCTTGATCTTGTCGGGATTTGCTTCGATTCCACGTTGAGACACAAAGAAACCAAGAAGCTTGCTGGACGGAACGCCGAACACGCACTGCTCTGGATTGAGCTTGAGGTTGATCTTGCGTAGGTTTGCAAATGTTTCCTCCAGATCCTGCACGAGCGTAGCCTTGTCCTTGGTTTTGACCACTATATCGTCCATATAAGCTTCCATATTTCTATGCAGCTATGGCTCAAAACCAATTTGGACTGCTCGGGAAAATGTCGAACCAATGCTTTTTAACCCGAAAGGCATCCGTACAAAACAGTACATACCACATGGGGTGATGAACGCAGTCATTTATTTGTCTTCCTTCATCATGAAGATCTGGTGGTATCCTGAGTAGGCGTCGAGGAATGACAGCAAGTCACACCCGGCAGTGGAGTCCACTATCTGGTCAATGCGTGGCAGAGGGAAAGGATCCTTTGGACAGGCTTTATTGATATATGTATAGTCAATACACAGCCTCCATTTCCCATTTGCCTTGCGCACCACCAGTGGATTCGCCAACCACGTGGGGTGGAGCACTCCTCTGACCAAGCCTGCTGCCTCCAACTTCCTGATCTCCTCGACGATGAATTCTTTTCGTTCCAAAGCTTGCTTCCTGACCTTCTGCTTGACGGGCCGCGCATGAGGACAGACATCAAGATGGTGCTCAATCAACTCCCTGGGAACGCCGGGGATGTCCGGTGCTTGCCACACAAACACATCAACATTCGCCCGCAGGAAGGCGACGAGCGCGCTTTCCTATTTACTGTCAAGGGTGGATCTTATAGTAAAATCCCCGCCCGTGCCGTCCTCCTTGATGGGCACCTTCTTGGTCTCAGGTGGTGCTGCCTTGGATTTCTTGCTCTTGCCGGTGGAGCTCTCTGGCACGCCCTCGACGGGAGTGCAGCACTCCGAAGAGGCGCGCTTGCCGGAGTGGGTGCAGGAGGTCTTGCCAGTTCTCTTCCCTCCCTGGGCTTCAGCGGCAGGAGCAAGTGCCTTGGCGGCAGTTGCTGCAACTGCCTCCCGCTAAAGTTGGTCGGCGCAGATGAGCGTCCTTCTTGTCGGAGGGACGGTGATGATGCTCATTGGCCCGGGCATCTTCAACGTGTTGTAGGCATAATGTGACGCCGCCATGAACTTGGCCAGCGCCGGGTGGCCAAGGATCCCATTCCAGGGCAAGGGGATCTTGGCGACATCAAAAACGATCTTCTCCGTCCTATAATTCAGCTCGCCCCCAAATGTAACGGGCAACGTGACCTTACCCTTCGGCTGACTCCTCCCTGGGTTGACCCCTTGAAACGTGCCAGTCTCCTCGAGATCTCTATCAGGGATCTGTAGTCTCTTGATCACGGCGGGCGGGATCAAGTTCAGACCAGCCCCACCCTCAACTAGCACTTTTTGTCACCTTGAGGTTGCTTATCGTTGGTGAAACCAACAACGGCAAGCACCCGACCGTAGTTGTGCGATCGGGGTGATATCGATCCTCGGTGTCAAAAATGATAGGTGTGCTGGACCACTTCAGTGGCTTCTGGGCATCGAACGATGGCTCTGCCGCAGTGACTTCACGCGCCCACTGCTACAGCTGGCGGTGAGAGGTGTGAAACGAGGCGCCACCGTTGACGCACATGGAATCCGTGGCCTTCTAGAACTCATGCTTGGTGGACTCGTCATCGTCATCATGGTCATCGTCCCCCTCTTTCTTATCACGGCCTCGAGCGGGCCTCTCTTGTTGATTATCTTTGCCGCAGTGACCTCCCTGGCTGACACGCTCCTTGCCGGACCCCACGGCACCATCCCGACCCTTCTCCTTGTCCCGCATTTCATATTCAGCTTTCTACTTCTCCGCAAGCAGCTCAACCTGTTGGCAGTTCTGGAGGTCATGGCCCTTGGTGCGATGGATCTTGCAGTACTGCTTGTCGGCAGCCGCCAAAGCCCGGCAGATGGCGCACCCGGCAACTTCCTTGCCGTGGTCGTCAGCCTTGGCCTTCTTGGCGGCGCCGGGGTCGCCGGATCCCTCAATGGCAAGCACGGTCTTGCCCTTACACTTCCTATTGCGGCGTCGACCCTTCTTTGCCGAGGCAACGGCATCTTCATCCATGGAGTCGGTTTCCGCGCCCGCGTCCTCGCCGGGGTACTTCCTTCCTTCTTCAGCCCGAGCGCACCTATATCAGCTAGAACATAAAGCTCGGCTACATCCTTAACCTTGTTCATCGCCAGCTCTTCACGCATCTTGCGGTTGCGCACATTCTGATGGAATGCACTAATGACAGCGGTGGGGTGAACATCTGGGATGTTGTACTGCACACGGCTGAACCTTTGTATGTATTTGTGCAGGGTCTCGTCGTCCTTCTAGGGGATGACATGCAAATCATTTGCCTGGCCAGGAGCTTGGTGGCCTCTGGTAAAGGCGCCAACAAACTCGTGGCACAGATTCGACCAGGTAGAGATGGAATCCACTGGCAGGTGCATCAACCATGACATGACGTTGGTCTTAAGCGCCAACGGAAAGTAGTTGGCAAGCACCTTGTCGCGAGCCCCGGTAGCTTGCATCGCGATAGTGTAGATGCTGAGGAACTCCGACGGGTGAGTATTGCCGTTGTACTTCTCTTCGACCTCAGGCTTGAACATGCGGTGGGTGGGCCACTGGAACTGCCGCAGCTCACGGGTAAAGGGTGGACAACCCACCTCGTAAGGTAGGTCGCCGGAGCCCCCCTACGTTGGGCGGTCCATAGTGGGCCCCGCACGCCGATCTGACTGATGGCACGCTTCCCGCTGCCGCTCGATGGTGGTCCGAGTGTCCTCCTGAGCTCGCTCAGAACTTGATGTTGGTCACAGCGGGCTCGCGGGTCGGACGACGTTGTGGAAACATTGTCACAGGCGTCGGCCCGACGAGCCGGTGGCTGCTGTTGCTGGCATGGGGGAGGAGAGTGCACCGTGGTCGCAGCAGCCGCGGTCCTCCCACCACCGGCGTGCGCCGGCTCGACGGAGCGCCGGCACGAGGGTCCCGCCAGTCATGGTTCATATTTATTGGCAAAGCTGATGAGGCTTTGAATGGTGGCTCTCCACTCGTCAAGCTTCTCCGCGGCAGGAGGAAAGTCGAGGAGCAGTTGCACGACCGCCAATGCTTCTGCCGGCGTGGGTGGCGGCGAAATCTGCGTGGATCATGACGCGGTCCGACTTCTAACCACGTTAGAAGGAGCTCTATCACGGTCTCGCGGTCGCGCGCCGCTTCCGCCAGCGTCCAGGTGCGCACGCCGGCCCTGTGCGTCCTGAGAGTGACGCAATGGGCTTTTCCCGCGGCGGCTCCCGGGGGCACCGACGTCGCGGTGTTGCTCGTCGCGCGCGGCCAGGGCCGCGGCGCGGGCGCCGACTGGGGCGTCCTAGAGGTTGCCGCGGCGCCCATGGGCAGCACGGCCCCGCCCCCGGACCCAGCGGCGTGTGGCTCGTCATCTTGGATCCGAACGACGCCGCTCGCCTGGCTCCGATTGCCATAGTGTCGTGGATGCTCGCAGGCCGCGCCTCCGGCACCATCCATGGCCACCCCGTTGGCTGCCCGCACCGGTGCGGACGGGCCGTCTCCGGACGACCAGATCGTTGTGATCCCCTTCTTCTTGGGGGCCATGGCGACGATGAAGTCGATGCGCTAACTCCTGGACCAGATTTTCACAGCTTGCGCCCCCTACCTGGCGTGCCAAAGATGTCGGGGGAAACGACACCTATGGGATCACGGGGAATCCCTACTACGGTTGGCGGGGCGCAGAGCTGTGCAAAGAGCGGGACTAAAAGATCAGCGCTAGGGGATTTTTTACCCAGGGTCGGGCCGCAAGCGATGTGTAATACCCTAGTCCTACTTTGGTGTATATATTTGGTGTTCTTGAGCTGTTGAACTAGCTGCGGTGCATGCCTAGTTCAAAAAGTCCGAAATCCTTCCTCAGTACGCCTCGAGCCTCCTTTTATATGTCAAAGGGGTTTCCAAAGTGGCACACAGGAGGTGGAAAGTGTCTATAGTGTACAACTCTATCCCTGACATCGTGGGACAAACTCATTTAATGCGCCTACGTGTCCTCTTGCTTTATTAGGGACGGAAAAGAAGCTTGTCCCGTCCATCGCCGCCTCGCCTTGCTTCGACGCGCATCCAAGCTGACGAGGCATGCAGCGCCACGCTGGCTGGCTGGCTGCTGTGCTGGTACGGTGGCAGGGTCTTCACGAAGATCTGCATGCCACCACGCAGGTGCTTGTCTAGTTGGCCTAGAGGTTGCTTGCTGCCACGCAGGCGCCTGCCTGGTTGGCGGGCTGATTGTCGCGTCGGCACGGGTGCGGGGCAGCGAAACGTTGGTAAGTGAGAGCCTGGCCCTAGCCCCGCAGAAGCCCCCGGCAAAGATCTTGCCGGGGTCTCGCGGGCGTCCCCGGCAAGGATCTTGCCGGGGGTCTTCATCTGTCCCCGACAAGACTCTTGCCGGGGGTCTCCGCCTGTCCCCGGCAAGGCTCTTGCCGGTGGTCTCCGCCTATCCCCGGCAAGGCTCTTGCCGTGGGTCTTCGCCTTCTGGTTTCTGTCCAGATTCGCAGGCCTTTGTTCCTCACAAAGATCTGCTTGCCATCACACAGGCGCCCCTGAGTCTTGGTCTCGACGTTGTCGATGGTGTCAGAAAGCTCAAGCTCAAAGGTGGCGGCCTTGCAGGTGTTGGGCAAGTTGCCTCGGCATGGCTCTTGCCGGGGCTATGTAGGTCACCCCGGCAAGGCTCTCGCCAGGGGAAATCCATCTTGTCCCTTTGCTCTTTGCGCCTCTGGCTTGAGCACTGCCCTGGCAGTCCTGTATCTTCGTTTCCTTTGCCCCGCCAAGCGTGGCCGCCGGTGTGGCTACAACTGCCCACGCACAAGTAAAGGGGTACAGAAAGACCCCTACTTTTGTACACCAACACTCCGGCTTCCTTGTCTTGAATGGCAAGGCTTCTGGAGTCTTCCTTGTATAGGGCACGTGGGTCGGCATGATGACCGAGCGTGGAACTAACCTAGTGGGCCGACAACTAACAAAGTGAGGCACCCCAGGGCCATAATAACACCACTGGGTAGCTTGATTAGGGGACAAGCTATCTGGTACGACCAAGCAGCTAACGCTTTGATCTTGTAGTCTCTAGCAATTCGGGATGGATTCGAGCTAGTCTGTCATTTTTCGGCCTATCTAAAGTTTGATACAAGTGAAGTTGTCAAGCTTTGGATGGATTGCGCCAAGGGTCGGTCTGTGATTGCTTCGATTCTACAAGAAATTGAGGATCTTAGCGGCAATTTGGATTTTTTTCAAATTGAACTTCATTGGACATAAGGCCAATGAACGGGCACATCTTTGCTCACAACAAGCGCCAGCTAGTAGAAGGAGATGTCTTTGGATCAATTATGTGCCTACCATTTTAGTTGTCTGTCTACAAAACGATTGTAAGCCCACTAATTAATGAATCAAAGCTCTTGCTTCCCAAAAATAAAAATCTAATGCAAACAATAGATTATGACTAACATGCATGAGTTGATGATGTGGCAACGCTGTATGCATAGAGTAATGCAAAAACAATGTAATTTATGACTTGCATGCATGACTTGCTTATGTGGAATGGTTGCATGTAAAGGGAAAATAGGTAGTGGGTTATAGCTTTTTAGGAATCGAACATTACATGAGATCCCTTATTAACATGATCGCTTAATTCATGCCCCCAAAATTCTAGGAAACTGATTTTGAGTGTTACGGAAATTAATGACTCTAAAATGAGTTTCCCAATATACTTGTACTAGTTTGCTATCTTAAGGAGCACATTTTGCTCCCAACGATCTTCAAGTTTGTTTTTAGCACTACAAGTTAATTATGCTTCCATCGAAGGATAATGAGCTTATATCATGCGACCAGGTGGAGATCAATCGGTGAAGTAAGAGATGGCCGAGGTGGATGGAGTTTTGCTGGTGTGGGAGGAGAAGCTAAATTTAGTCGCTTTCCTGGACAGGAAGAATGTGAAGGTGGGTGTCTCTCGGGTGAAGGTGGGGGCACGGGTAGGGTAGTCATTCTGGCCCAGAGGCTGGCAGCTAAGGATAGATGAGCATCATGTATGTCAAATGGAAAATGAATCTAAGGCCGTGGAGGATTCCGATGGATGAAACAGCAGACTACTGATGTATAGAGTTTCCCTTTATTTTTTTACTCGGAGCAGAGGCTGATCCTCAATCTGTTGTTTAATTTATTGTAGTATTCAATCAAGCTTAACTAGTCATTTTTATTTAAATTGTCGATATGTGAAAAAAACGGAGAATAATATGCAGTTTCATGGTTG
This sequence comes from Aegilops tauschii subsp. strangulata, assembly GCF_002575655.3. Lineage (NCBI taxonomy): Eukaryota > Viridiplantae > Streptophyta > Magnoliopsida > Poales > Poaceae > Aegilops > Aegilops tauschii. Next base: position 28,984,273 of record NC_053040.3, on the reverse strand, counting down.
TTAGTGTTGCCCATCAATTTTTTATAGCTTTGCATACCCATTGTGAAAATTCTGGCTCCACCACTTCATATGTGTGTTTTCCAGTGGATCGTCTAACGCAACATTTATTTTCTAGCGAGAGCACTTATTGCAGAGCTATTTGCTCCATTTCTTTCAATTAATTTTCCATCTACTCCTAATCTTGATACCTAATGTGCAATTTTTACTTATTTGTTTTTGAAGTCGGTCGCTGATCTGGTCTTGAATCCTATGTTTTCTCGTGCTCCACACCTTGAACTGACTTGTATTTGAGTCCCGCAAATGGGGCATAATCTATAAAAACATAGAAATGAATGTGATTCTTAAGGTTTGTCAATATGAATTCCACGTAGAAATGCACTGTCTTTCATCATTGGTGTGTTCTCCTCACTTGCATGATTCACCCATAAATTTTATATTTTTTTTGTTATTTGTTATCATTTAAAATAAAAAATAATTGTAACAAATAGCATGGTCATGATGCCAACTTATTACCGAATCCAACTTGCAAGACATATATTTCGTGCTCTAGAAATTTCTGTAAATATGATTACATAGTATTACACTAGAAACTACTACTAAGATACATGTTAGAAAGCACACTTTTGAAATCTCTAACATGATATTTAATGACATTAAAATCTCGATGAACACATACAAATGTATGGAAATATATGTATATACATTATAAATTTATTTAATTTCAAGACTTGATTGAAAAAATAACTTTTGTTCTATCATACCTTTTAAATATGAATTAACTATTTTACTGATATATGTTGCAACTACATAACAAAGAAACATTATAACTCTTATTTAGCAACATTGTTATATGGTTAACTATTTTACGTAAGTAATAGAAAATTACACATTAAGATCACAGACAAAATGATTAATTTAATAATTAAAATTTTTAATATAAAAAATATTTATTTCACGTTTTATTGTCAGATATCACTTAGCAAACATTAATAAGTGGGACTGAATTTAGTGTTTCTATTGCCACAATAAATCAGTGTGTATTGAGCGGTAAAGTAGAATGGACCATGTACTTTTTATTCATTTTAAATAATTTAAATACTTTCAATTTTGTTAAAAAACATTTATTTTGCAGATAAGTGCCTGAGTTAGATATCTACCTTTTATTCATAGGGCACGTTTTCATGTTAATATTTTGTAAGTAAATTTTTATTATTTAATTATTTAGTACATTCATTAAAACTTAAGGAAAAACAGATTATCGTCATTTTTATTGCAGTTAATATACATAATGGAAATAATATATCACTAAAATGTATAAATGAAAATTTAATCAAAGTGTAGATAGCCTTCAAGTTGATTAGGGAAAAAAATGCGGCAGCTAATTTAGTCTTTTTAATACTAGTAATAAATGTTTATTCCAAGGATTAAAACAAACATTGTAAACTCTTATATTTAGCTAGAATGGAAGAAACAAATTCAAAATAAACTGTTCAAATGGTCTAGACATGTACCATATGAAAATGCACCTGCCAAAACTATAAAAAAAGGAAAAAGAAAGAAATTTTTTGTTCTTTTGGCGGTCAGCTCGTACATTTCACCAAACAACTCAAATTCTAATATTTCACACATCGACAAGAGAGAACCATGGAAAGCAATGACGTGTTTGGTAGAAGGGATCAGACGGTGAATGGATCTCTTGATATAGGTTGGAGGGATAGCACATCGACATCCACCAACTACTAAGGGCAAAATGTCAGACAGTAGTGTTTGGACCACTTTTATTCTTCAAGTGGGGTCCTCTAAATATCCGCGGAACAGCCCACATGTTCAAATTTCGATATCACACGAACAACTTTGAGGGACTATGTGAGAGTCTGAACATCCAACTAACCAAAAAAACACCACGTCTCCACTCGCACCCTCTCCTTACAAATAACACTAAACGGAGAGCACCGATGCCGGCTACGGACAACGGTGAGGGCAGCTGCAGGCGAGCGCTCCATCCTCATCGCCGCCTCCTCCTATCTCTCTACTCCTCTCTCCCTTCTCCCTGCGCATCTCATCTCCCCATGCCCTCCATGGCTGCTCGGCAAGTAGCTCAAGGCCGAGCTCGGCTCTGGCCTCATGAAGCTCTCTTGGCGCCATGCCCGGCGTGTCGTGGGCTGGCTGCGCCCAGTGCCGCACCAATGGCGGCTCCCGCGGCTAGCTCTGCTCGTGGCGCGACCTCCTCTTGTCGTCGTGGCCGCTACCGACGCGCCCGAGACCGCACCCATCATCCTGTGACACATCAATCGTGCCCGATGAGGCAGAACTCCCAGGACGCCCCAGCTGCATGAACCAGATGTGTCCTACTTCCGCACATGAACTGTTCGATGAAATGCTGGAGAAATGTGAGAGAAATACGGGTAGCATCCATCAAGGTTGGATGGCTCCCTCCCCTATCATGTCCGCGAACCAGTCCGGTGCGTGTTCGCGGACATTTGCGATGTCTGTTTTATGGGTTTACATTGGAGATGCCCTAAGATCTGTTAGCATGTTCCAAGCTCGACACATGTGATCTTCTTCGGAGTCATCGTCTCTATCATCTACCTAATTTACTGGTAGTTCCTATCTATACCTAATCTCTACCTAATAATAAAGTGGCAATTACTTCTGGCAGTACGTCATGAAAATTGTCACTAAAGATGCAAAACATTACGCACCAACGCCATCAATAAGTGATAAAAAAAGTTTCATACAGAGAAATCTTTCGCTTGGGCCACACACTGGGAGAAGACGCAGTGCGCCCGTTTGGGCTGGCCCATGTTCGGTCGGCCTATTTTTTAACTTTGTTTTCCATTATTCCTTTCTCTTTTCTGTTTTTGTTTTTTCTGCTTTAAGTAATTTGGGATTTCACGAACTAGTTAATGTTCATGATTTTTTAAAAAGGTTTGTGACTAAAATTTGTTAATGAAATTAAACAAAATTTCACCAATTTAAAAAATGTTCATGAATGAAAAAATATCCTAAAAATTCAAAAACTGTCCATGATTTACAAACTAGTTTCAAAGATGTAATTTTAAGAAATTTTCTGTGTTGGTCGTAGACACAAAATAATTGAATTCTATCAGCCGCTCGTACTAAGTTTCAAACAATGAAACTTAACATTGTTTTCAAAAATCGCCAAACTGTATTCAAAATGGATCTTATTTGAAAGTGTTGGCTGCGAGAAACACGAATATGAAAACATAACTTAAATTAAATTTTTTGTATAGAAGATATAGAAGTTTGAAAATCTAAAGCCAAAATAAAAAGCCGGCACCAGGACCTGAGTGCCGCCGCACATGCTTGCAGTAAATCCTCATCCTGCACATGGTAGTTAAAGGAAACGTATACACACGCATGCCTTGATGCGGTACCACAGGGAAGGCCTGGCCGGAAAAAATTAGAGTAACCATAGATTAAGGATGACACAAACGGTCTGGATGCCAAACGAAAATCTTATGTCTCAGTTTGGCAACACATTTCCATAGCCACTGCAAAATTGTGTGAGCTTTCTTAGGCCCTATTAAGCTTTATATATATTGCTTCAGCAATAACAAGGGCCTTTCCATCTGGCGTAGGATTAATCCAAATCTGTTCTCAGTACAGTTCAATTGTTTGGGGGATTGGAACAAAGCTATCCACCAAGGTCCTTGGGACTTCAAAGGCATGGCGCTTATAATCGAGGAGTATGATGGCTTCAAGAAGCCGGAGACAGTAAAGCTCGATAAAATCGAGACCTGGTGCCAAATACATAAGCTTCCTGACATGGTACTGAAAAGGGAGCAGTTTGTGAAGAATATGGCAGCACGCATTGGCGAAGTGTTAGAGCTTCAGATAATCCTTCCCAATGGTTTCGTGGGAGAGTTCATAAGAGCAAGAGTGAAGATAGATGTCAATAAAAAGCTTACAAGGTTTGTTAGCTTCACAAAGGCTGGGGAAACTGAATGGTACCAGGTTAAGTTCGAAAAGCTGCCAGTGTTTTGCTATATGTGTGGTCTTTTGGGCCATTGGCATGAGGAATGTGGTACTGGTGAGCACAAGGAGGAAGAGATGGAATGGGGCCCCTTCGTTCTAGCACCAAGGAGAGGCCGTGGTGGGGGTGGACGTGGCACGGGCCGGGGAGCTGGCCATGGGTATGGCAGAGGTGATGCCTTTCAATCTGCTACCCAGCATGAAGCCTTTGGAAGGGGGCCGGGTGCTGGTAGGACTGGAGTGCAGCGAGAATTATGGAGGGACAGTGGGACATATAATCATGATGGGGATAAAAGGACTGATGATGCAGCAGATGGCCAACACCGGGTGAGGAGCTGGCGACATAACGCAGTTAATCCCTTGGTAATAGACCCAAGTAAGGGTGTCAATGACACAGCTGAAAGGGAGAATGGGTATAAGGAGGATCTGAACACCCTTGGGAAAAGATTAGCTGCTGATTTAGTGACTCTCATGCGGGATACAAACAACTTGGGGGTGAGTAGCACTGATATTGTTCCTGTAGGTAATACTGCTGAAATTGTTGAGCAATTTGAAGGTGCAGATGAAGAAATAACCAGGGAAGGGGTGGATGGTACACCACAGAAAAGTGCCAACAGAAAAAAGCTGAGAGGAGAAAACGAAACGGCTATCAATAGGGCGTCAAGTGTTGCAGTGGCGGCCTCCACGTCGGGGATCGCCAGAACCAATGAATCTTCTAAGCTGGAACTGCGCGCGCGGGGGGGGGGGGGGGGGGGGGGGGGGGGGGTGGTGGACTCCCGGACAGTTCGCGAAGATGAAAAATACAGATCTCGGTTTGGTTTGAAAGGTTTTGAGGGAGTGGATTGTATGGGAAACAGTGGTGGATTGGCCCTTTACTGGTATGAATCCCTCAAAGTGGAGGTGGTGTTCTCAAAACAGAGATGCATCGATGCCCACGTTAGATTGGGGCCGGATGAAATTATGTGAAGACTGACCTGTGTATATGGAGAGCCAAGGGCGGAAGATAGACATAACATGTGGACTCTGCTTAATAATCTCAGCTCTCAGTCTAATCTACCCTGGTTAGTTGTGGGTGATTTTAATGAATGCATGTGGGACTTTGAGCACTTCTCCTTATCACCGAGGCCAATGAGTCAGATGCAAGCTTTTCATGATGTACTGGAGATATGTGAGTTGTCAGACTTGGGATTCTCGGGTGTTCCTCACACATACGACAACAAGAGAGGTGGTTTGGCAAATGTGAAAGTGCGATTGGACAGGGCTGTGGCTACCCCGGCTTGGCGCGATAATTTTGAATCTCCTGTTGTTCGCCACCTGGTATCGCCTGTGTCTGATCATGTGGCTCTGCATGTTAATTGTGCTCGTATGGAGGATGTACGTATAAAGAAAAAAATCCGCCAATATGAAGTAATGTGGGAGAGGGACCCGGCCCTTCAGGAAATCATTGCACGAGCATGGGAGGCAGCTGGGCAGAAAACAAGTTTGGGCGACGTACATGCTGCGCTCAGGTCAACCATGTCGAAACTGTTTGAGTGGAGTAGAGTTAAGTTTGGAAGTATAAAAAATGAGCTCGAGAAATCTAGATCCCAGCTGGAGGAATTGATGTTGATGAATGCGGACAGATGCGAGATACGTAAAGTTACAGACAAGATGAATGAGTTACTGTACCGAGAAGAATTGATGTGGTTGCAAAGATCACAGATAGATTGGTTAAAAGCAGGAGACAGGAACACAAAAATTTTCCATGCAAAATCAGTATGGCGGGCCAGGAAAAATAGAGTTAAGAAGTTGGAAGATGCTCAGGGTGTTGTGCATACGGGGATTAAGGAGATGGGGAAGGCCGCTACAGATTATTTTGAGGAGCTGTTTACGGCTGACCCAAGTCTTGATCACGCCCAAGTCACTGATTTGTTTGAGGCTGTTGTAACTCCGCAAATAAATGATGTTTTATGTGCGGAATTTTCAGATAAGGAGATTGGAGACGCTCTTTTCCAGATTGGACCTCTAAAAGCGCCGGGTCCGGATGGTTTCCCCGCGCGTTTTTTTCAGCGTAACTGGGGGACAATGAAGGAAGGTATAATTGCCGCGGTAAAACTTTTCTTCCCAAGTGGGATAATGCTGAAAATGTTAATGATACTATCATTGTAATGATCCCAAAAATTGATAACCCGGGAAATCACGGATTTCCGCCCCATAAGTTTATGTAATGTGGTTTACAAAGTGGTCTCAAAATGCTTCGTAAACCGGTTAAGGCCTGTTTTAGATGAGATTATTTCGCCTTGGCAAAGTGCTTTCATTCCTGAACGTATGATTACCGACAATGCCTATGTTGCCTTTGAATGTATTCATCATATAAAGCAAGAGAAGGACCCTACCAGGAGTTATTGTGCTTATAAGCTTGATCTCTCAAAAGCCTATGATAAAGTGGACTGGAATTACCTTAGGCAAATGATGCAAAAGCTTGGCTTTGCTCACCGGTGGGTTGACTGAATTATGTCATGTGTGACCTCGGTGAGATACTCAGTAAAATTCAATGGAGCCATCTTGGATTCGTGTACTAGAAGTGTACCAGGAGTCTCACACTTATTATTCGCGGATGACACACTCTTATTTTTCAAGTCGATAGTGTGACCAAGAAGCACAATATATTAAAAGCACTCTGGAAGTTTATGCAAATGCCACGGGGCAGTTGTTAAACCCTGCCAAGTGCTCCATGATGGTGGGTAGTTCATGTCCGGATGTAACCAGAGATGGAGTAAAAAATATTTTGCAAGTAACCACGACAGGGTTTGAAGAGAAATATTTGGGACTGCCTGATGAAGATATGTAGCTAGGGTAGGGTCATGAACCTCATCTGGACACCCTCCGCTAGGACATTACCCTAAAGTCAGAAGCATTCAAGGGATATCATTATCCACTCGACTAGAGGCATTCCACTCGGAAGATTCAAGCTCACTCGACCGTAACAGGAATGTCTCGACAGGCAGGAGACCTAAAGTCACTCTGAATAGCAATGGTCGGACGTTTACTCTGTAGACTTAATGGACATTTATGTCACTTTATTACCGGCGTTACTAGAAACGCCCCATCTTTATGTACCTTAAAGCCTGTGTAACTGAGGGCGGGAGGGGTCTGACGAACTCTATATAAGCCACCCCCCTCCTCGGGGACAAGGGTTCGCACCCCCTATAACTCCACACACATATAATCCAGTCGACCGCCTCCGGGCACCGAGACGTAGGGCTATTACTTCCAACGTGAAGGGCCTAAACTCGTAATTCTTGTGTGTACAACTTCACCACAGCTGGGATCTTGCCTCTTCATACCTACCCCCCATTCTACTGTCAGTCTTAGAACCACGACAGTTGGCGCCCACCGTGGGGAAGGTGTCTTAGCGACTTTTTGGTGAAGTTGCGATTTTTCCGATTCCCATCATCATGGTTTCTGGTGGAGGATTGGCTGAGGGCCGCGAGATCCGTCTCGGCGCGCTCGTCTTCATTGCCGACGACTCCGCCTGGCTTCAGGAAGCTCCCCTCGACGTCGAGGCGCTCCCCGTCCCCGGGGCGACGCACCTTCGCGCGTGCGTTCGCGGCGTCCTTCTCCGGCAGCCGTCGACCCAGTATCGGTCGGCTCCCGTGGTGTCCTCACTCCCCGCTGTTCGCCGGCGCAAGCGATCCGGTCGGTCGCGGCTTCAGCGGTGGGTGAAACATGCGGTGGCTCGTCAGTCGGCCACCCCACAAGTCGCGGCAATCGAGCCCGACGAAACTCTCTACGGCCTGTTCGACTGGCTCCGTTGAGACCTGATACGTCTCCAACGTATCTATAATTTATGAAGTATTCATGCTATTATATTATCAATCTTGGATGTTTTATGGGCTTTACTATGCACTTTTATATTACTTTTGGGACTAACCTATTGACCCAGAGCCCAGCGCCAGTTCCTGTTTTTCCCTTGTTTCAGTGTTTCGAAGAAAAGGAATATCAAACGGAGTCGAAACGGAATGAAACCTTCTGGAGAAGTTATTTTTGGAAGGAAAGCAACCCGGGAGACTTGGAGTCCACGTCAAGAAAGCAACAAGGAAGGCACGAGGCAGGGGGGCGCGCCCACCCCCCTGGGCGCGCCCTCCACCCTCGTGGGCCCCTCGTGGCTCCCCTGACGTACTTCTTTCACCTATATATACCAATATACCCTAAAACCTTCGGGGAACAGAATAGATCGGGAGTTCCGCCGCCGCAAGCTTCTGTAGCCACCAAAAACCAATCGGGGCCCTGTTCCGGCACCCTGCCGGAGGGGGGATCCCTCACCGGTGGCCATCTTCACCATCCCGGCGCTCTCCATGACAAGGAGGGAGTAGTTCACCCTCGGGGCTGAGGGTATGTACCAGTAGCTATGTGTTTGATCTCTCTCTCTCTCGTGTTCTTGAGGTGATACGATCTTGATGTATCGCGAGCTTTGCTATTGTAGTTGGATCTTATGATGTTTCTTCCCCCTCTACTCTCTTGTAATGGATTGAGTTTTCCCTTCGAAGTTATCTTATCGGATTGAGTCTTTAATGATTTGAGAACACTTGATGTATGTCTTGCATGGAATAACCGTGGTGACAATGGGTTATTCTATTGATTCACTTGATGTATATTTTGGTGATCAACTTGCGTGTTCCGCCCATGAACCTATGCATAGGGGTTGGCACACGTTTTCGTCTTGACTCTCCGGTAGAAACTTTGGGGCACTCTTTGAGCTTCTATGTGTTGGTTGAATAGATGAATCTGAGATTGTGTGATGCATATCGTGTAATCATACCCACGGATACTTGAGGTGACATTGGAGTATCTAGGTGACATTAGGGTTTTGGTTGATTTGTTTCTTAAGGTGTTATTCTAGTACGAACTATTGAATAGATCGATCCAAAAGAATAACTTGGAGGTGGTTTCGTACCCTACCATAATCTCTTCGTTTGTTCTCCGCTATTAGTGACTTTGGAGTGACTCTTTGTTGCATGTTGAGGGATAGTTATATGATCCAATTATGTTATTATTGTTGAGAGAACTTGCACTAGTGAAAGTATGAACCCTAGGCCTTGTTTCCTAGCATTGCAATACCGTTTACGCTAACTTTTATCATTAGTTACCTTGCTGTTTTTATATTTTCGGATTACAAAAACCTATATCTACCATCCATATTGCACTTGTATCACCATCTCTTCGCCGAACTAGTGCACCTATACAATTTACCATTGTATTGGGTGTGTTGGGGACACAAGAGACTCTTTGTTATTTGGTTGCAGGGTTGTTTGAGAGAGACCATCTTCATCCTACGCCTCCCACGGATTGATAAACCTTAGGTCACTCACTTGAGGGAAATTTGCTACTGTCCTACAAACCTCTGCACTTGGAGGCCCAACAACGTCTACAAGAAGAAGGTTGCGTAGTAGACATCAAGCAGTTTCTGGCGCCGTTGCCGGGGAGGTGAGTGCTTGAAGGTATATCTTTAGATCTTGCAATCGAATCTTTTTGTTTCTTGTTTTAGCACTAGTTTAGTTTATAAAAGAAAACTAGAAAAAAATGGAATTGAGTTTACCGCATACGCTTCATCTTTTTAATATCTTTCGTGAGTATGATGGGAAGGAAAATTGTGCTCAAGTACTAGAAGAAGAATTACATAGAATGCTTGGCATAAAATATATGAATGAGCATGATTGCAATGTTGTTAGTATGAATTCCTTGAATACCCATGATGCTAATGATACGCAAAGCCACAAGCTTGGGGAAGCTATGTTTGATGAAGATGATATTTTTTGTCCCCCAAGTTTTGATGAGCAAATTTATTATTATGAAAGCATGCCTCCTATCTATGATGATTATTGTGATGACACGTATGCTATAAAGAATAAAGATAACCATGAAACTTGTCATCATGATTTTAATTTTCAATTGGATTATGCTTCACATGATAGTTATTTTGTTGAGTTTGCTCCCACTATTTCGAAAGAGAAGAATTTTGCTTATGTGGAGAGTAATAAAATTTCAATGCTAGTAGATCATGAAAAAAATACTTTATGTGATGGTTATATTGTTGAATTCATTCATGATGCTACTGAAAATTATTATGAGGGAGGAATATATGCTTGTAGGAATTGCAATAATATCAAGTTTCCTCTCTATGTGCTTAAAGTTTTGAAGTTATGCTTGTTTTGCCTTCCTATGCTAGTTGATTATTGTTCCCATAAATTGTTTGCTCACAAAATCCCTATGCATAGGAAGTGGGTTAGACTTAAATGTGCCAGTCATATTCTTCATGATGCTCTCTTTATGTTTCAATTCTTATCTTTTAGGTGAGCATCATTGAAATCATCATGCCTAGCTAGGGGCGTTAAACGTTAGCGCTCGTTGGGAGGCAACCCAATTTTATTTTAGTTTCTTGCTTTTTGGTTCTGTTTAGGAATAAATAATTCATCTAGCTTCTGCTTAGATGTGGTTTTATGTTTTAATTAGTGTTTGTGCCAAGTAAGACCTATAGGATCTCCTTGGATGATAATTATTTGATCTTGCTGAAAAAGACAGAAACTTTCTGCTCACGAAAACAATTGTTAAAAATTACCAGAACGTGATACAAAAACTGATTCCAATTGCAGCAGATCAATAATCAAATTATCTAGGTTTTCCTATTTTGGTAGATTTTTCTGAGTTCCAGAAGTTTGCGTTAGTTACAGACTACTACAGACTGTTCTGTTTTTGACAGATTCTGTTTTTCGTGTGTTGTTTGCTTATTTTGATGACTCTATGGCTAGTAAAATAGTTTATAAACAATAGAGAAGTTGGAATACAGTAAATTTAACACCAATATAAATAAAGAATGAGTTCATTACAGTACCTTGAAGTGGTGTTTGGTTTTCTTTCGCTAACGGAGCTTACGAGTTTTCTGTTGAGTGTTGTGTTGTGAAGTTTTCAAGTTTTGGGTAAAGATTCGATGGACTATGGAATAAGGAGTGGCAAGAGCCTAAGCTTGGGGATGCCCAAGGCACCCCAAGGTACTCCCTCTGTTCCAAAATAGATGACCCAACTTTGTACTAACTTTAGTACAAAGTTGGGTCATCTATTTTGGAACGGAGGGAGTAATATTCAAGGACAACCAAGAGGCTAAGCTTGGGGATGCCCCGGAAGGCATCCCCTCTTTCGCCTTCATTCATCGGTAACTTTACTTGGAGCTATATTTTTATTCACCACATGATATGTGTTTTGCTTGGAGCGTCATTTTATTTTCTTTAGCTTTGCTTGCTGTTTAAATAAAATACCAAGATCTGAAATTATTAAATGAGAGAGAGTCTTCACATAGCTACATAATTATTTAACTACTCATTGATCTTCACTTATATCTTTTTGGAGTAGTTTGTCATTTACTCGTGTGCTTCACGTATATCCTATGAGTAAATGGTTGAATGATTTGAATGTCATAAATCTGAAATTATATATGTTTCGTATGCCTTTCCCATGGGGAGTAATGACTTCAGATATAAGAAGTAGAGGTGGTAAATTTGTTGAAGGTTAGCAAACATTGTATTGGTCACTTGAACAATTCATGAAAGAATATTGAAGGAAGAGAGATTTCACATATAAATATACTATCTTGGACATCTTCTATGATTGTGATCCCCATTAATTATTTTCAAACCTGAGCAAATTAGTTGAAGTTGGACAAGGAAGACAACATAATGAGTTATGCTTGGGTATATTTGTATAGAAGTTATATTGTTATGGATCCTCTAACATGTGGCGCTTGCTATTTAGAATCCTTTGCTAGCCAAAATATCTGTACTAAGCGGGAATACTGCTTGTGCATCCAAATTCCTTGAACCAAATTTATTCCATGAGTGTCCACCATATCTACCTATATGCGGTATTTACCTGCCGTTCCAAGTAAATTTGCATGTGCCAAACTCTAAACCTTCAAATAATAATCTGTTTTGTATGCCCGAATCGCTCATGTAGCGACTAGGGGCTAGCAGTATCTTCCATGCTAGGTGGGTTATTCTCACGATGAGTGGACTCCGCTCATCATTCACGAGAAAATGGATGGTAACTGGGATGCCCAGTCCCATGATCAAAAGATCGAAATCAAATCAAAAACAATTCGAAACAAAACTCCCCCAGTATTGATGTTAGATGGAGGCACCCGTTGTTTCGGGCAAGCCATGGATTGATGATTGTTGGTGGAGGGGGAGTAAAAATCTTTACCTTCCTGTTTGGGAACCGCCTATAATGTATGTAGTATGGAAGATATTGGGAACTCTTGGTCGTGATGTTGACAATGAAAGCATACCTCTCAAAATTATTTTCATCTCTGTTTTTGCTTCGAGCTCTGGCACCTCTGCAAATCCCTGCTTCCCCCTGCGAAGGGCCTATCTTTTACTTTTATGCAAGAGTCAGTAGTATTCCTTCTCATTCCAACCTACTCTTTAGTTGGCAAGCATCATGTGACGGAAAGATCTGAGCATATATGGCCATTCAAATATATTTGATCATGAATTATTATTGTTGACAATTATCTATATGATGAGTAAGTTGGGAGGCGAAACATTAAGTCCCTATCTTTCTCTGTGTTTGATGGATGCTATTTGTTCTAAAAATATGCTTTGAGTGGTAGCAATCATGGAAGACTATATGATAGTTGAGTATGTGGGATTTGCTAAATCAAAGCTCTGACATAGACTCTTCCTGAAAATAAGATGAATTGTAATTGTTTGATGACTAATAACAGGGTTTGTTAGTTTTCAAGAAAGTTTATGGTCTATGCTTTAACATGTGAATAGTTTGTTACTTGATCATGCAAAGTTTTATGGTATGAGCTACTGTTATGACATATAATGATGCTAGAAAAGATGATTGAAATTATCATTGATCAAGCCTATGCACCTGCTAGCATTCACACTTCATAAATTCTTTCTTTTATCATTTACCTACTCGAGGACGAGCAGGAATTAAGCTTGGGGATGCTGATACGTCTCCAACGTATCTATAATTTATGAAGTATTCATGCTATTATATTATCCATCTTGGATGTTTTATGGGCTTTACTATGCACTTTTATATTACTTTTGGGACTAACCTATTGACCCAGAGCCCAGCGCCAGTTCCTGTTTTTTTCCTTGTTTCAGTGTTTCGAAGAAAAGGAATATCAAACGGAGTCGAAACGGAATGAAACCTTCTGGAGAAGTTATTTTTGGAAGGAAAGCAACCCGGGAGACTTGGAGTCCACGTCAAGAAAGCAACGAGGAAGGCACGAGGCAGGGGGGCGCGCCCACCCCCCTGGGCGCGCCCTCCACCCTCGTGGGCCCCTCGTGGCTCCCCTGACGTACTTCTTTCACCTATATATACCAATATACCCTAAAACCTTCGGGGAACAGAATAGATCGGGAGTTCCGCCGCCGCAAGCTTCTGTAGCCACCAAAAACCAATCGGGGCCCTGTTCCGGCACCCTACCGGAGGGGGATCCCTCACCGGTGGCCATCTTCATCATCCCGGCACTGTCCATGATGAGGAGGGAGTAGTTCACCCTCAGGGCTGAGGGTATGTACCAGTAGCTATGTGTTTGATCTCTCTCTCTCATGTTCTTGAGGTGATACGATCTTGATGTATCGCGAGCTTTGCTATTGTAGTTGGATCTTAAGATGTTTCTTCCCCCTCTACTCTCTTGTAATGGATTGAGTTTTCCCTTTGAAGTTATATTATCGGATTGAGTCTTTAATGATTTGAGAACACTTGATGTATGTCTTGCGTGGGATAACCGTGGTGACAATGGGTTATTCTATTGATTCACTTGATGTATGTTTTGGTGATCAACTTGCGGGTTCCGCCCATGAACCCATGCATAGGGGTTGGCACACGTTTTCGTCTTGACTCTCCGGTAGAAACTTTGGGGCACTCTTTGAGGTTCTATGTGTTGGTTTAATAGATGAATCTGAGATTGTGTGATGCATATCGTATAATCATACCCACGGATACTTGAGGTGACATTGGAGTATCTAGGTGACATTAGGGTTTTGGTTGATTTGTGTCTTAACACTACAAAAAAAAAGACACATCCGTGACATTTTGGGCCGAACGAAATTTTTTCCTGTCATACATATGACACTTCTATGACGATAATTGTGACAAAACCCCGTATCATCATAGATGTGGTGGGCTCCTACTTGTATGACAAAAAATCATGACAGAAAATGGGCTTTTCGTCCTGGGCGGGCCGGAGACGCAGTTGCATGATATTCTTTGGGCCGTCCATGACGGAAAAAACCGTGGTAGAAGCGAGGGCGAGGAAAATTTTGGGGAGTTCCCGGTTACGGTGGGAGGTCGGGGGCCGAGCGATGCGCGTTTCTCTTGTACACGCATGCGCGTGTGTGCGAGGCGTTGGCTCTAACTGAACCCGAGCGAGGCATTAGGCTCTAACTGAACCCGAGCGATTGCACTGCAGGCTACGGGTTACTGAACCCGAGCGGTCGATCGATGGCTGTTAACTGAACCCGATCGAGCGATTCCTTCGCTACTGCTGCTAACTGAAGCCGATCGATGCTGCCTCTGGGATGAACAGTGAGCGTTGCGGGGGGGGGGGGGGGGGGGGTTTGGATGAACAGTGAGCGGTGGCGTTACCTCTGGATGAACAGGACCCCGTGGTGTGGAGGAGGGCTGGATGAACAGTAGACGGTGGAGGGGTGCCCGTGGAGGGGTGGTTGAATAGGACCCCGTGGTGTGGAGGGCTGGATGAACAGTAGACGATGGAGGGGTGCCCGTGGAGGGGTGGTTGAACAGTAGCCGGTGGAGTAGCGTGCGGTGGAGGCTGGATGAACAGGAGCCCGTGGAGGCTGGAGGAGGTCGACGGTAGCCCGTCGAGGCTGGAGGAGGTTGACGGTGCAGATGAACAGTATCCCGTGGAGTCCCGTTTTGCGGTACGCCACACCCCTCCCGATGAACAGGACCCCCGTTTCGACCGTAGGAGGTCCGTTTCGTCCGTTTTGCGGTACGCTACACCCCTCCCGATCAACAGGACCCCCATTTCGACCGTAGGAGGTCCGTTTCCTCCGTTTTGCAGTATGCCACACCCGTCCCGATCAACAGGACCCCGTTCCGAACGTAGGAGGTCTGTTTCCTCCGTTGTGCGGTATGCCAGGCCTTGTTTCCATCGCCTGTTCCGTCCAAGCCCTCCCGATGAACACGATCACGCATTCCGTTCCGAACGTAGGACGTCTGTTTCCTCCGTTGTGCAGTACGCCAGGCCTTGTTTCCATCGCCTGTTCCGTCCAAGCCCTCCCGATGAACACGACCACGCATTCCGTTCCGACCCAGCCGGTTGGCTCCCACGCGTTCCGTTGCCTCCCGATGAACACGACGCATTCCGTTGCCTCCCCATGAACACGACGCATTCCGTTGCCTCCCCATGAACACGACGACGATGCTGTTTCTCTGTTCCGACCCAGCCATGTCAATGAGCCCTCGCCGTACGTATGCGTGAGTAGGCGTTCGAGACCCCGCCCGTATGTACACATACGTGGCCGTATTTTCTTTCTTGCACACTGGCCGCTGTACGTACGTGTACATGCTACGTGCGCGCCTCTACTACCACACGTGCACGCCTCTGCATCCACCAGTATATATGTACGTACACGTTCACGACCAGAATGACAATGCTACGTACGCTTCGACCAGGTGGGTCCCGACTGTCAGGCACTTCCTTGCGTGCGAAGATGTAGCTGGTGGGTCCCAGCAGTCAGGGGGGCGAATCGTTTCGTTTTTTTTGCCCGGACGCACTTCCTTGCATGCGAAGGTGTAGCTGGTGGGTCCCAGCAGTCAGGGGGGAAACATTTTTTTCGCGAAATACGGTGGCCCGTCCGGTGGGTCCCTGCTGTCAGGTGGAGGAATAATTATTTTGCGCGTAATAAGGAGGCACTTCCTTGCTGCGGCCGTGGACCCAGTTGTCAGCGTCTCCACGCACAGTAGTCTTCCGATGGAAGTCGGTCGTTGACCACATTGACCACGCCGCGCCGAGAGCACCACGGCGGTGGACGACGGCGAGGCCTAGGAAGGGGATGACACGGAGGCAGGGAAGACTCGGCAGTTGTTTCCCACGCGAAGGGGAGTATGACAGTACGAGTGTTTACTGGTTCCTCTGCCATCGCCGGAGAATAACAGCAGGTGTGGGTGAGTAGAGGAATGGCTAGGCCAGCGATGGGAGTATGGTGGGGTGGTGGGGGCTGCGCGGCAGCACAGCCGGCCGCGGGGAGGAGGGAGCAGGCAGTCCCGCCGGCGCTTGTTTGAGCGGCTTGAGCAGGAAGAGCAGAGATTGAAGAAGCACGACGGCCGTTGGATGGACATCCAATAGTCAGTCCTTGTGCGTCAACCTTTTTTTAGGAAAGCCTCAAATCTGTGGAAAACAGCATACAACCTATCTGCCATTATTTCTAATAATTTACAGCCCATTTGCTAATTCTTAAGGTTTTTTTGAGCCCATATTCTTTTTGTTAGCATTACAACCCATATTGTGGCCACGGTTAAAAAATTATACGAAATTTTGCATATTTCGGTGCGGTCCGAACTGTTTTTAATCCTGAAATTTCGACTCACATTCAAACTGATTTTAAAAATAAATGTATATCAATATAAAATCCAACAAATTCTCCACGCATAAAAATTTAATGTAATTTAAAATATTGAAATGAAAAAAAAGATATTTGAAACTAATTGCCGGTTTGATATGTTTTAAAAATGTACAACCCATTTCTCATTACTGATGGGCCATTTTCTCGGCCAGCCGAATGAAAGCTCTCCTCGTCTTCAAAGATTTGCAGCCCAACAGGCCTGACAAAGCGACTTACTTGGCAAATCACAAAAAAACTGGGATGTGGCCGTGGACCCAGCTGTCAGCCTCTCCACGTACAGTACTCTTCCGATGGAAGTCGTTCCTTGACCATGTTGACCGCGCCGCGCGGAGAGCACCACGGCGGTGGACGACGGCGAGGCCTAGGAAGGGGACGACGCGGAGCCGGGGAAGACGCGGCAGTGGAAGCCCGCGCGGAGAGGAGTATGAGGGTTCACTGGTTCGGCTGCGGTGTGAGGCTGCCGTCGCCGCAGGGCCTGGCCAGCGGTGGGAATAGTAGGGGCGGTGAGGCCTCTGCGGCAGCACAGCCGGCCACGGGAGGCAGGAGCATGCGGCATGACCGGCGCTGCTTTGGGCGGCTGGAGCAAGAAGACCAGAGGTTGAAGAAGCACTACGGCCGTTGGATGGACATCGTATGGTCACTGGAGCTAGAATCGTTCATATTGACTAGGTTGACAAAGCCCTTCGTCCCCGTCAACTTAGTAGGCCCACAAGTCAGCCTCCCACCAAGGTGGGTCCCAGCTAGCCGGGGGAGTATTCATTTTTTTGTGCGTAATAAGGACGCACTTCCGGTGGGTCCGAGCTGACAGCGGGGGGAACATTTTTTCGCGCAATACGGTGGCCCGTCCGATGGGTCCCAGCAGTCAGGGGGAAACGATTCTTTTCGCAAAATACTGGTGGCCCGTCCGATGGGTCCCAGCAGTCATGGGGAAACGATTTTTTTCGCAAAATACTGGTAGCCCGTCCGGTGGGTCCCCGCTGTCAGGTGGAGGAATAATTATTTTCCGCGTAATAAGGAGGCACTTCCTTGCGGCTGCCGTGGACCCAGCTGTCAGCCTCTCCACGTACAGTACTCTTCCGATGGAAGTCGGTCGTTGATCACATTGACCATGCTGCGCCGAGAGCACCACGGCGGTGGACGACAGCGAGGCCTAGGAAGGGGACGACGCGGAGCCGGGCAAGACGCGGCAGTGGATGCCCACACGGAGAGGAGTACGAGCGTTCACTAGTTCGGCTGCGGTGTGAGGCTGCCGTCGCCACAGAATAACAGGGGGTGTGGGTGAGTGGAGGGATGGCCTGGCCAGGGGTGGGAGTAGTACGGGGTGGTGAGGCCTCCGCGGCAGCACAGCCGGCCACGGGAGGCAGGAGCAGGCGGCACGACCGGCGCTGCTTTGGGCGGCTGGAGCAAGAAGACCAGAGGTTGAAGAAGCACGACGGCCGTTGGATGGACATCGTACGGTCACTGCAGCTAGAATCGTTTATATTGACTAAGTTGACAAAGCCCTTGGTACGTCAACTTTTTTTTGAATGTATGCAGATCAGCTTAGTAGGCCCACAGGTCAGCTTCCGAAACGGTGCGCCCCAGATGTCAGGGGGAGGAATCATTTTTTGGGCGGGTGAAGCTAGAATATCCGAGATTGAAGAAGAAGCACGGCATCCGTTGGATGGACATCCAACGGCCACTGCTGCTAGAACCGTGTGTTGACTATAAGTTGACAAAGCCTTGCATACGCATCAACTCTGTTTTTTTAGGGGACGCGTCAACTTAGTAAGGCCAGAAGTGTGTGCCAGAGAACTTATAGCCCATTTGAGATTTGTAAGAATGTGTAGCCCATTTTTGAATTCTAATGGAATTTACTACAGCCCATTTACAGTTTGTTAAAAGTACAGCCCATTTCAACCAACCGTTCAAAACAGAATTCAATAAAATTTCCCACATTTTGATGGGATCCAAAATATTTTTATCCCGAAATTTCTAGTGAGATTAAATACAATTTCAATATAAATTTATATTACGTAAAAATCCAACGAAACATTGCGCTCGCAACAATTAATGAAATTAAAATTTTCAATATCCAAAATTAATATTTTATAAAGTAATCACGTGTTTGGTGCATTTTTTTATAGTTACTGCCCAGTTATTATAATTAAATCCCGTTTATTATTTCTTAAAGCCCATTTTCTTGTTAAGCCTAATGCATCCCTCCTAGAAAAGATTTGCAGCCCAGCGGGGCGGAGAATAACAACTTGACCTTGCCTGGGTATTCCCAAAAAAAAGTATAGCTGGGCTAGCCATTTTCGGCTTGAAAAATATTAATATCTGGGCTGGATATCTGGCCTGGGCTAGACGGACCACAGCCCGCCCTGTTAATACCTGCAGCGATGTTTTCGTTGTTGTTCAGAGGAGAAAAAATAATATCTGGGCTAAACATCGAAAAACTCTGTAGTGCTCACACCTCAAAAACACAAATACTGCTCGAGCTGCTTGGTCCCAGCTGTTGGCCGCTTCTTGTGCAATTCTCTCGTTTATTGACTACTACATAGGTTGACAATGGTGTGGGACCATGATGTCAGGAAACCAGGAGGAAGCAAAATAAATTATAGTTATATATATATATATGATAAGGAGGCACTTACGTACGTGAGGCTATGGACTTGGTGGGTCCCCATTGTCATCCTCTCCAAGTAAAGTCATCTCCTCGCCCGCGCGCGCTTTCTGCCCGAAACAGTCAGCACCGCCCGCCCCGCTTCCCGGTGCAGGCGATTGCTCCGCCTTCAAACGACAGAAGTGTCGTCCGTCCGTGCATTTGCCGCCCACATTAATGATACGCGGTTGCCGAGGCGGCTACTCCGGCGCCACACGTCCGTCCCTCCGCCCGCCCACCATTGCTATATAAACTGCTGCGCCGGCCATAGCCACAGTCATCCGCATCCGTTCCCTTTCTCCTGTCCACACCACTACTGCCCACCATGGCTTCCTCGTGCTCCAGTGCTCTTCGGGACGGGCAGACGACGGACCACATGGAGATGGCAGCCATTGCTGCCGACCGGCTGGCCGGCAGGCAGCCAGAGGACGACGACGTCCCAATGGAGAACATGGTAGTCGACGATCCGGCGCCAACCCCCTCCTCCGCGCCATCCTCGCCGGTGCATTGCACCATGACCATCGGCGAGGCCCGTGCCCAATATATGGACAAGGTGAGGCAGATGCATGAGGAGCAGTTCTGGGAGGCGCAGGCCGACGCCGCCTACAACCACCATCTCCTCCAGGAGCACCTGCAGGCGGAGGAGCAGATCGCCGCGGAGCGGGCGGAGCAGGAGGCGCTGCTCGACTCGTACCGCTCCGCCCGCAAGGGCCGCGTCGAGCGCTGGCTGTACCGCATGCGGGTGGCGGAGGCTGCGGCCGCCTACAAAGAGGCTAGCAAATAGGGCGATGAAGCGGGCGAGGCGCTGTTTGGCGAGACCGAGGATGAGGCAGAGGACAATGCCGGCTCCGACGAGTCCCCGCTCCGCTGGCGTCGACGAGGCCCTGCTTCCCCGAGGCCCCGTGGCGCCAACAACGAGGCAGAGGACACCGCCGGCTCCGCCGAGGCCCCGCCCCGCCAACAACGAGGCAGAGGACATCGCCGGCTCAGCCGAGCCCCCACCCTACCGGCAACGTGGGGGAGGATTTCCACCGCTCCGCTGAGGCGCCGCCCGCCGGCAACGAGACAGAGGACATCGCAGGCTCCGCCGAGGCCCCGTCCCGCTGCCAACGAGGCCCCACCACACAGAAAACGAGGAAGAGTAGAACACGGTAGGTCACCGCCGCTCGGGTCCATGTAAGGCCACCGCTGCTACCCTCCGGTTGAAGCCAAGCTAGGCGGGTTGACCATTGACGGCCGGTTAGCTTCTTGGCGGCGACGTGGAGTCGGAGAGCTGCGCTGGAGAAGAACGCTGCTTCTACTTAACTGCTGGTGCAGTTGGCTGACTGACACGTGGGCCCAACAGGCCACACGTCTGTTACGCAACTGCACCTGCAATTAAGTCACTGAAGCTTCTGTTCAGCTCAGCGGGACACAGGTGGGTAGCTTCGGTTAATTAATTATACCTCCAGCGCACCCCTTTTTAGTTGAAGAATGTATGAAATGTAATGAAATCCGGCATGTTTATATGAAATCCGACCGTGTATGAATGAATTTATTTTGATTAGTTCGAATTCCTATATCACTGGCATTGGATGAACATGCAAAACAATACGCACTAGCATTATTCCCAGGGTGATCACCTCGTTTGCAGCAGTTTCACATGTACTCCCTCCGGTCCTTTCTAGTCTGCATACAAGTTTTGTCTGTAGTCAAAGTATCTCTACTTTGACCAATCTTATACAAAAAAGTATGCACTTTCACAATGTGCGAAGTAAAAAGGAACATAAGGAGTACAAAGAGTTTGAGCAGCTTTTTAGCATTTCTATAGATTGCAATCAAACACACATGCCTGGCAATTCATAGAGAACATTCAAAACAATCGATGATTATGCATCTCAGCTACTCACATGTCACAGGCAATATTTACTTCACAACTAAAGAATAAAGAAAAAATTGATCGACGCTGCTGACAGCAAAGGGCGTCCCATTCGAAAATATCAAACGCATGTCTTGCTAAAATCAATGAGCAAAATTTGACAAGGTTGTCCCATTCCAAAATATCAAATGCCTACGATTGTGGAATGGGCAAGGTTTGCCATCAGTTCGGACATTGACATCGCACCTCGTGCTAAATAAACCAGCTGTTCTTTTTGTGCAGTTCCACCAAAATAACCAAATTCGCGCGTAGCTTGTATGATTTCGCCCTTATATGTTGCAACGCCTTGAACTTACCGGCACCTCCTTTCTTGTGGTGGAAATGAATGATTCGATGTATTCATGAACATTTTGTGCAGTTCCCATTGAAATCAAGCAGAGCACCCCTGTTTGCACAAATACAAAAAAGTGATTAGTATAAAGCAAACTGTACTATGAATTGACAGTTTCAACAGGCACATACATGGTCCATGTAGAGCACACTCTTAGAAAAATGGAACTCACCAGAAAGAATCCTAGAACAACATTGTACTCGCGCATCACAGCAAAAAAAGGAGATTTGTCAGTCCTTCTGAGCTGAAGTTAGTTTTTTCTTGTGGGGAGTAATGTAACGATCATTCAACTGCTCCTTGTGAAATATCCTTATCTTACCTCAATGGGATATTACGGTGCACATACAGATTGGAAGTCTTGTCTCCATTTGTGCAGTTCACTAAAATCAAGCAACATTATCGTACAAGTAGCACAACATATGAAAGCACACTGCAGAATCATGTGAAAGAAGGCTAGTATTGACCTCTCATGATGCGGAATTCCAACAACTCACAAGAAGAAGATCTGAACCAAATTCGCCTTAACGGATAGGAAGTAAGATCTCCTCTTGTGCAGTTCCACTAAGATCAAGCAATCAAGCAACGTTGTCGGTGTGACATTTTGGTTGAACTGCACAAAACACTCTTAAAACAAAAATGCAGTGCAACAAAAGGTCACAATGGCAACGAGGTGAAGTAGATAACCCTGTTTACACAGAGGTGCAAAGGAAACAATTAGTGGTCAATAACGGTGGATGACACAGAAGCAAACAAAAAGAAGCATCTACCTTATCTAAATGGGAAAGAAAGCAAGACAGTAGCATTTCTCAAATGGTGGCATTGATTAATATTAACATAGAGATTATATTAACAATAAAATTCGTTAAGCATGTAATTTGCTTTTAACTGTGGCATTGCATCAATTTTCCAGCGGCATTATTAGAGGGTGTTTGTTTACGGGGACATTTTGGTGTAGGGACTAAAAAAACTCCGTGTCAGTCCCATCTAAACCAAATAGGAGGGACTTTTAGGGACTAAAAGTGGGCATTTGGGACTAAAGAAAGAAGACCCCGAGGAAGTCTTTTTGCGACTTTTTCCAACAGTTGCCCCTGCCATGCATCGCACCTTGTCTCTGTTAGTTCATTACTAGGGGTAACATGGTCTTTTAGCATGTCATTTAATAACCTCTAGTCCATGTTTAGTCCCTGGAACCAAGCAGGTAGGGACTAGGGAGTTTTTAACCAAACAGGGCCTTAGATTAACAACAGTTAATGAGTTGCACGGGACAGTGGATGCACCAGCACCATGTGCATCTACCGATGTACTGTGGTCATGCACAGTCTGTTGCAACAAAGAACAAACAACCAAGGAGCATATTTGTGTTGGTCCCAATTTTGTTTTCTTTAGACACCTTTCCCTATGTGAGCGCAGCAAATCTAGTCCTGCTCAAACTCTACAGCCTTGTCCCTTCCTTTCCTTTTTGAACTAGTACTTTCGCCCCTTCCTTTCCTCTTTGAACCACGTCCTAGATTTATGCGATACAACTTTCCCCACTACTTTCCCCCTTTCCTTTCCTCTTTGAACCACGTCCTAGATTCATGCTATACAACTTTCCCCCTTCATTTCCTCTTTGAACCACGTCCTAGATTCATGCTATATACAACTTTTCCCACTACTTTCCCCCACTCCTTTCCTCTTTGAACCATGTCCTAGATTCATGGTATACATGCAGCTAGAGCAATGCATGTGGAGTAAGTAAATTATACCTTAAGGTACTTGGGGCGTGGTTCGGTGGGCGACGGGACGGCGGCGAAGAAGAAGGTTCGGAGGCCCTCCCGCGCCGCCGCTGGGTGGAAAGTGAACAGCTGCACCGGTAGTCCCTCGCCGACGGCGACAGCGTTAAGCCTCCTTCCCTTCCCGGCAGATGGATCCTGCCGGCTCTTTGAGCAGCAGTGAGGGGAGAGAGAGGCCAACGAGGTCTTGTTTAGATTTGGAGAGGGCGAGAGAGTGTGAAGAGAGAAACTACAAGCGCTGAGGCTCCAGCGGGAGAGGGCAAGAGAGTGTGAAGAGAGCAACTACAAGCGCTGAGGCTCCAACGTGTATATACATACTGGAGAGAGAGAGTGAAGCGTGCAAACCCTAGAAAACATTTTGACCAGTCAAAGAATCCTCCTGGCACAAATTATGCTCAAGTGTAGTTATCGAACCCGAGACCTCAAGTTTGATGAGCGAACATGCTAACCAGCTACACAACCCCCCCCCCCCCCCCGTTATGTTCAACGAGAGGGAACTAACCTTTTATACATTCTTGCATTCGTGTGACAAGCATGCCGTGTTTTTTTTTGTGTGTGTGAGTCATCGGGATTTCAATCATAATCGTGTCATGTGGCTTTGGTGGTAAGACTATCCACAGTGGTGCAGAAATAATGCAGCCTTAGTCACCTTACCTCTCTCCACGTAGTACATTCGGTCCCACCAGTCAGAGGGTGAAACAAACAAAATAATAAGAAAAATTAAAAGCGCCAGCGGTGTATCTTACCTCACACATCTCGCTACTGCTCGGGAACACTGTCCAATTGATCCCTCTGTTCGCTCACGTACTATTTTCAGTGAATCCTTATTATAACATGCACACAAATTTTGGGCACTTGTATTCGACTTAAGACAGTGTGCCACAGTATCTCGTATACTTACTACTCCCTCCGTCTAGGTGTAATAAGTCACGTTAGAAGGTGCAACGGGACCAAGGTGCGTGCATGTGTGTGTGTGTGTGTGTGTGTGTTTAACAGCATGTGTGTGTTAGAGAGAGCGACAGATCGACCTACTCCTACAGAGAGATGTTGTGTAGTGTACGATTTTAGCCGCGAGAGTCGGTGCATCCTCTCGTTTCCGGGCGTGTCCGGTAGGGACATGCGGACAGCTGCCACGCCCGCTCCTGACGAGCCTGGCCCACCCAAAGCCCCTCCATCGCCCACGCGCGCTTCCCGCCCGAAACGGTCAGCGGCGCTCCAAAGGATCGGTGCCGCATTCATGCCCGGGCAGAGCGGACGCGACCTCTCACTGGCGCAAGAGTGATGGTTGCTTCGTCCGTCCAACTTATTGCTGGGTCTATGTGATTTGACGGCTCATTGGTCTTTATTACTACGTGGTAGAACTGCTGGATGTCCCACGCTTTCGGCGAAAGGAGGTACTACTACTAGATTACAATTTTCTCCATTCTTACAGCGGAGGCGGGCAAGAGCAGTGAAAACACGCAGGCTCAGTGATTACATGGCCCACCTCACACTATCACCGTGCGACACCTAACTCTTTACATAGTACTCCCTCCGTTCCTAAATATTACTAGATGTGTCCCCGCGCGCTGCCGCGGAGCAGCGGTATATCTCTCTGCACAAAATTATCGATTTCATAGAAATAAAAAAAAACTCTATAACCGCATGACAAATGTGGTAGCCAAACTAAATAAACTCCCATCATCATTTAGATCATCCCACATAAGGAAAAAAGATCAACCAACTCCTACTGCATAATGGGATTATATTTTTCTTTTTGACATGTTAATGGGACTTAAAAGCTCACTTACATGCATGCTACCGGTGCATGCTTGCATGCAGACATGTTGATGTGATTTAAAACCCACTCACATGCATGTGCCACGGTATTTCTGCATGCTTGCATGTGCACTACTAGAAAAAGGCTTACCAGTGGCGCACCGGTTTTGCCTACTAATGGCGCACTACTGGTGCGCCACTAGCACCACGCCACTAGAATATTTTAGTAATGGCGCACCACGGGTGCGCCATTAGTATCCCACAGGTGCGCCATTAGTAACTGGTATACTAATGGCGCACCAGATGGAAGTGCGCCATTAGTAACATTTAAAAAAAAATCGTTTTTTCTTAATCTCAGGTCACTATTTCACATATGAGATATCCAACACATATATATACAACAAGCATCCATATAACAATTATATCCAACACACAAGTTTCATCATATATACATACATAGCCAACACATAGTTCCATCGTTACATATTACAAAAGTTTCACATTGTTCATCCAACACCGTTATCCATCCAACACCATATTACAAAAGTTTCACATAGTTCAGTTCTCATTGTTCTTCTCCTTCTCCTTCCTCAGCCTGATACGCCAAGAGCGGCGAGGCAGTGGAGGCAGCTGTGGGATGTAGTCTTCTACCACAATTGGCGTGGTCATGTCGCCCAGCTGTGGGATCGCCGGCGCCACCACCGGTGCGTGGTCATTGTCAGGCACCACCACCATCGCGAGGCCACCTTCAGGCAGGACGGGCACGACCATCGCTAGGTCATCCTCAGCCACCACCATCTCTTGCCCATGGTCAGCCACCACCATCTCTTGCCCATGGTCAGCCACCACCATCTCTTGCCCTTGGTCAGCCACCACCAGTGCTAGGTCATCCTCAGCCTGATGCCCATCGTCATCCTGCAGCTCCTCATCCCCACTCTGCTCCTCTTCTCCCCCACTCCAGTCCGGATCATCCTTCTTGCTGTCTTTGCTGCTGCCAGAATCGCTACTGCTTTCGCTAAAGCCAGAATCGCTGTTGCTTTTGCTACAGCCATAATCGCTGCTGCTTTGGCTGTAGCCAGTGTCGCTGCTGCTGCTCCCATTGCCTGTCCAAATGCAACAATGGCCGTTAACAATCGATGTGAGACAAAGCCAAATGTAGAGGAATAAGAAGAGGCAGAACGCACTGGCATCTTCGTCGTCAGCGTAGCGCAAGCGACACATAGTCGTGTTGAAAACCTTCACGATGAGCATTGTGGCGTCATCGTCGTACCTGAAGAGAAGAAAGTACCCGGTCCGCAGGTCGTAGGCACTGTAGAACTTCTCCCAACCAAGGCACAGGTACATGTGGCCCTCCTCGATCACCAACTCCACGTCCCACAGCCTGCGAACCCCGCTGCCGGCCTGTCGGAGCTTCACATTATCTGGCGGATCTTCACCCAGCATGTTCATAAAAGTGTCAGGCAGCCTCTGCAATTTGGGACAAGGAGTGATGTAGCAAACAACAGAGTTATCATAATGAGATGGCTGAAGGGGAGATCTCTCGTTTTATATACCTGCCTCGTGGCTGATATTGAAGTCCCAAGTATGACACTGAAGAACTCGAAAGCATCCAACTCGTACTCCGGTGAGGCAGAGCGGCGGTGGCTGCTTCCCCCCATCTCTGATAAGCAGCAGAAGAGACCAATTAGTACCCTTACAAAATCACATTGCAAATAGATGAATTGTGTAGGTATGCATGGATTTAAGATTATTTGTGCAAAGCTAATTTGTCAATGATTAATATGATATCTCAATTTCCACCAAATAATACATTTGTTATACACCACATTTTCTTTTACTTTGGAAAAGAAAAAAGCACACTGCATTCAAGTGAATGTATCTTTTATCGCCCAACTATGCATTGGAAAATGTCCACAAATCCCCAACTATGCATTGGAAAATCTCCACAAATGGAGTGAGATCATTAACTGTCAAGTTAATAGGGATAAGAGTACACTTATGATAGTTAATTGTCATCCCAGCAATTTGTTCAAAACAGGTTAGAATCCATTTCAGATTCAGAGCAATTCCAGCATCATTTTCCAACAATAAAAGGGTATCATTAGCATATTGTACTCTTACAATAGCACTCTTATAATGGAACTATTCTATGACCATACTCGAAGGGGCTCCAGAGATTGCACTTGCACGCACAGATTGTGTACCACGGTCGAGGGGAGGGAGGGAGGGAATGGGGAGGAAGGGTGGAGAATTTCATTCACAAATTCTTAGTAGTTTTTTAATACAACAGAATAAATCTTGAGATCTCATTCACAAATTCTTAGTAGTTTTTTAATATAGTAGCTAATTGCCTGATCTGGTTGGTGCCAAGATCAAGTGGTGACCTGACCTCTTGCCTTTAAGTTTCTATTCCTTGCAATCTACTGAATTTCTCGTACCTTGTTTTTTAAACTGCTAAGCTCTTTTGAGCTTGAGCATGGGTCAATTCAGTTCCCTACAAGATGACTATCTTCTCAACTAGGAGAATTTCATTGCCTCTTTCTTTAAATTCCAGAATTTAAATAAGGTTATCATTTAATTTGTTCAGAAATTACAATTTAGTAATGCTAAAGGTTCTGCTTCCCTTCTTCCAATGGGCTATGTTGATGTATGTGCTGAATATAGATATATACAGTCTAGTTGGTACATCTATACATTTGATAACTGAGCACTATCGGCATCAACGCGCTACTATTGGTGTTATTAATATCAAATAGCCCTGCATACCTAGCCTTATGCAGTATTTTAGTTAATAAACCTACAAGTCACTCACTTCTTACTGATGATTGGTCTGTTGGTGTTTGCTTGCATCTATTGAACACAACAGGTTCCTTCCCTAAATAACTGGAACACAGCAGGTGTTGTGCCTGGTGATGCTAATTGGTTGTCGGTCACCTAAACATACTTGTTTAATCCCTATGTGTTGCATACAAATATGTACATTCATCACCCCTTAGCAAGTTTATTTATGTTTAACTCAAAATCAGATTTTTTTTTAGGTGTTGCATACGGATTTTTTTAGGTGTTCATGTATGTTTTTTTGCTAGCTACTGAGGGAGGGAATGGGGAGGAAGGGTGGAGAGGGAGGAAGGAGGAAGGAGGAGGGGTACCTGGGCGGGCGCGGCTGGTCGCCGGGTGGTGGAGGACGGCAGGGGCAGGCGGGGTGTGGGCACGTCGGAGGAGGAGGCCCTCGCTCGCCGGCTGCTGCAGGGGCCGGAGGAGGCCCTCGCTCGTCGAAGGGAGGAGGAGAGGAGAGGAGCGCTCGGCCGATCTCGTTCGGGGGGCGCGGGGGCGGCGGGGGTGGAGTCCCGCGGGGGTCGGGGCGGCGGCGTCAGGGCAGCGCAAGACCACAGCGGCGGCGGCGTCGCCGACGGCGTGCAGGCACGGCAGACGGAGGGGGCGGAGCAAGGGGCGGCGGCGTACGGTTGGGGTCGAGTGGGGGATCTGGCGAGGGAGGGAGGGAGGCCACTGTGCGAGGGAATAGGTGGAGTGCGGGATGTCTATCTAATGGCGCATCTCCCCCAAGTGCGCCATAAGTACGACGATAGCAATTGGCGCACCTCACCCTGGTGCGCCATTAGAAATTACTAGCCCGACTGCTCAGGTTATATTTCCACCTAACCCTATCTCCATCAGAACATGCCCACTAGCCCGACTGGTCAGCACGCAGCACACACACTAGGAGGTCCTGGGTTCGATTCCCAGGCTCCCCAATTTTTGTTTTTATGCATTTAAAATGTTGTTTGATATTTATTTGTGTTTAAATATGTTCAAACTTGTTTAAATCATAACAGTAATAATTTTTTATAAAAACAATAATAATTTTTATAAAAACAGGGTGTGGGGGAGAGGGTGCGGGGGGTGCTCGGCGGCGGTGGAGCGGGGGAGGGTGCGGTGGGTCGTCGGGGGGTGCGGGGGTTGCTCTTTCCTTGTCGTTACCGCTGTAGGATTCCATCGTTACCCCGGAGTTCTGATAACCATCGCTCTTCATGTCCTTGTCCTCGGTGTAGAATGTGTAGCCGTTGAATGCGAGGCGGAGGTTGCGGCGCGCGCAGGCGAGGGCGAGGTTGGTGTCGGCCCTGCGGCGCTGCTCCGGCGAGAGTGGGGTGGGGTCGGAGGGGAGGATGGGGAGAGGGAGGCAGCGGGGGCGCGGATTGGGAGCGGACGGAGAGGAACTGGCGCGAGGGAGAGGGACGAAGGGGAACTGGTGAGGGAGAGGGAGGAATTAGCTATAGCATTCATTTGTGACGGTGGAGCAGGCCGGAGAGGGTGCAGGGGGTCGTCGGCGGTGGTGGAGCGGGCCGGGGAGGGTGCGGTGGGTCATCGGCGGCGGTGGAGCAGGGGAGCTAGGGTGCGGTGGGTCGTCGGCGGCGGTGGAGCGGGGGAGGGTGCGGTGGGTCGTCGGCGGCGGTGGAGCAGGGAAGGGTGCGGCGGGTCGTCGACGGCGGTGGAGCGGGGGAGGGTGCGGGGGGTCGGCGGCGGCGCCCGGTGGAGCGGGGTAGAGGGTGCGGGGGGTGCTCGGCGGCGAGGGGGGCCGGATCTGGCGAGGTGGGATAGCGATCGAGATGGAGGGGGATCGCTAGTAATGGTGCACTGTTCCCTGGTGTGCCATTAGTAGTTTTGCAAAAAAATAAAAAATAAAAAAATATAGTAATGGCGCACTATGTGGCTAGTGCGCCATTACTAGTTAGAACTAGTAATGGCGCACTGTGCCCTGGTGCGCCATTAGTATGTTTGGAAAAATAAAATAAAATAAAATTTGTTACTAATGGCGCACCGTTTGTCTGGTGCGCCATTAGTGTCGTTCACACTAATGGCGCACCAGCACATGGTGCGCCACTGCTATATAGCAATGGCGCACCACATGTCTGGTGCGCCATTAGTGGCCATTCCATCTATAGCCCTTTTCCTAGTAGTGGTGGCTTAGTGCGGAGCCTCTCAACGTCTAGATCAGATGGCTATTATGGACTGATTTACTTCATCTAACGGCTACATCAATTTTGATGATGTGGCTCAAGGAGAGGATAGAGAATTCCTAGTAGTGGGGGCTAGCTATTACTAGTAGATAAGTCTTTGTAGAGATTCCACTACATACGGAACAAAATGAATGAATCTACACTTAAAATGCATCTATATACATCCGCATGTGGTTCATGGTGAAATCTCTACAAAGACTTATATTTAGGAACGGAGGAAGTACTAGTATAGTACGTACTGTAATTTATCAGCGAGATAAATTTGTACAATGCTCTGAAGCTTCCAGCTTCTGTTACATGTATCTTGCGTCCAAGGTTGCTCGTTGCAACATTTCATCAAATACAAAGGAGACTAACATGCATGCTATTGCATCTCAATGATTGACAGATCATAGCAAATATGTACTCCCTCTGTTCCAAAATAAGTGTCTCAACTTTGTGCAAACTTTAGTACAAAGTTGTACTACTACTAAAGTTGACACTTATTTTGGAACAGAGGCAGCTAAAGAAAAAAACGATCCATGCTGTCCCTAGCCCTTGAACCGTGAACCCTGACTAGGCTTCAATTGGCTGGCAACGCTCGAGCTTCCTAATAAATGAAGTTTGCAACCTTTTGACCATCGGATCATTTTGTGCAGATTCACCAAAATCGAGATGAGCATCCCTGTGGCAAAGAAATTGAAGAAGGGTGATTAGAATAAGATTACTGGGACTAGTTGATGAGACATAAACTCATCCCAAATACAGTACGTAGAAGCCAGTAGAGGTATGTGCGGGGCAAAGAAGTAGAGAAATATCCACAGAGAGTGATGTGGGCAGCTGGAGCAGTGTTGCATGCCGGCTGTAAAGGGAGTTGTACCTGAGGGACGTAGCACAACCTTGAGGAGGGTGGCGGGTGGCGGCAACTGCCCACGTCGCGGAAGTGAGCAAGGGACGAAGGCAACCTCACCGGCTTTGTGAGAGAGAACGGCTGGGACCCCTGATCGGGACGTGCCGACAGTGGGTTTTCGCCGTCGGCGACGGCCACCGCATCTACACTAAGCATCCACCCCTTCCCCAAGCGGACGTGATCCGCCGGGATATTAGAGATGTGGCCACAGTCGTTTTGTGCGAGAGAGTGTGAAGAGAGCAACCCCAGCAAGCAACCGTGTAGGCTGGCCCGTCCTGACTATGTATATAGTGGAGCGGCTTCCTTTTCTCCCCATATGAACCTATCATATTGCGTACGTGCCACTGAAGAAAAAAAAACTTTATTTATAAATGACGCGGCACCTACTACTCGTTCTCCTATAACCTTGCGCTTGGATTCTCCAAAATATTAACCTTGCGATTGGCTCTTCGCCTCTCCGGGAAGTCGAGCAATAATGGTAGTCCAGTATATATCGTTCTGGCTATATGAGAACGAATGAATTGCTGCACGTCCACCACGTGGGCGAGGGTCTAGGGGCGAGGGAGAGTGCTACATACGGAGCAAAATGAGTGAATCTACACTCTAAAATATGTCTATATACATCAGTGTTTGGAGTATGTACTAGTAGTTCATATTGAAATCTACTAAAGGACATATATATTCCAAACAATATGATATAATCTCTATAACCAAGGTAGTAGGGACGAGGAGTAAACAGAGGGAGTAGTAAATTATTCTCCTCGTCCTGCGAGCCACCGCGCGCATGGGCGAGGGAGCGGGCGTAAGGCGGAGCAAGCTTCACCTCATCCTGCGAGCCACCGCGCCCATGGGCGGGGGAGACGGCGTACTAATCAAGCTTCTCCTTGTTCTGGGAGTTGACAGGACACATCAAAAGTACTCGAGTGTATAGAGCCTTGCCTCTAAGGTAGGCCCCACATGGTTTGCCTCTTTTTTTAACATAACACGTCAAGTCGCAATTTGTTTGTTCACCCGTGGTAGACGATCCTCCCTCCACCAAGTGGACAACCAGTACACGTGCCAAATTACCACGTGGGCTACCTTTTTGTACAGAAATGAGCTCCACCGTGTACCGCGCGGGTGTGGTTGGGAAAGAGACGGGAGTACGTGCGTCGTGCATGCACCTCTTCTCTTCGTGCACGTCCCCCACCTATGTGGGTGTGTGTGAGAGATACAAACCGCGTTCGTGAGTGTTTTTTGTTTTGGGGTGGGCGTGGGGTGGGGGGTTGATTTCGTGAATTATTTGTGGGAATATGTGTGGATGACATCTCAAACAAAATTTTGCATGCAATGTGTGTGAAATGGCGGCGTATCCATATCATACATAGAGGGTCGGGCAATCCACGAGAAGAGAGGGACGAGTCATAGCTATCGATAGAGTCGAAGAGAGAATCAAGTGGGTGGGTGCGAGATCGATGAAGAGAGCCATCGAAATTGTGTGTGTGTGCAAGTCAAAGATATAGGGCGACTGGCCTACCAGAACGTTAGAGGGCACATGTCAAGTTTGTGTGTGGCAGGGAGACATGACTAGAGCGCTCGATGTATCGGTGTGTATGGGGGGGAGGGGGTGGGGGGAGGGGTAGGCAGAGGCCTAACTATAGAGGTAGAACGACTCGTATATGTGTTGAGAAGGAGAGACCCAGCTATGTCTTGAGGGATTTTGGTCGACATCCATACATAACTGAAGGACGGGAAATATGATGGGACAGAGAGAGAGAGAGAGGAGAGAGAGAGAGGGTGGGAGAGGGAGGGAGAGGGGTAGAGTGCTGGATGGGTGATGGAGTTGCTTCTCGAAGATGGTGGGAGAGGCCTACTAGACAAACTGAGGGTGGAACTGCAATGTTATCAATAAGAGTGGGGATGTGTTTCTGTGTGTGCCTGTGCATGATAGATCTTTCGGGACGCATCCATGGATGATGAAGGGGAACCATGTGTTTGGTAAGCAAACCTAACTAGATCGGTAGATCAATTGTTGTTTGTCGGAGGAAGGGAGAGACACAACTAATGAGGTAGTTCGATTGACGTGTGGGTAAAAACTAGTTATAAGGACCTAGCTAGCTATATGTATAGCGAGAGATCGGTTGGTGTACGTCCATTTGTTGGAGGCAAATAAGGCCCAGCGAGACGGATAGACAGAGAGAATGGAGCTAGGAGGTGGTGCGAGAGGCCCAACTACTAGCTAGATAGGGGGAGGAGTGTGCGGTTGTGAGATCGATGAAAAGTGGGGCGAGAGTTTACACGTGTGTCTGACCGTATGAGAGACACGAGGCAAGGACACATAAAGGAGGAGATTGAAGGTGTGTGTGTATGTTGTAGGCAGGCATCGCTGGAGAGGTTTATCGATCGGTGTGTGTCGGAAGGAGTTGTGGAGACTCTGGGAGAACGAACTAAAGAAAAAAATGAATGTGCCCGGTGGATAGAATGCCGAGGGAGGGGGAGGGCGAGGAGGGCGTGTGCATGCACGAGAGAAAGTTAGTGGTAGCTACCAAGGTTAGAGGATTGTGTGGGTGTAAGAAACTAACAAAGATCATAATTAGACATGAAAGCGGATTCATATATTTGAATAGGAGATCATAGTGTTTTAAACATTGCATGCATGAATATAGAGGTGATACACGTGTTGTGCACATGTTATACCATAATGTGATAATGCCTGGCGTTTGCAACTCACAGCTAGATGCCGAACAATCTAAACCATACCATACATCAAACAATCTCACATTTTATTTGAATTTTTGATAATGTGTGGCGTTTGCAGCTTACAACTAAATATCAAACAATCTAAACAATACTATATATCGAACATTCTCACATTTTATTTGAATTTATGGTAATGTGTGGTGTTTGCAACTCACATCTAAGTACTTGTAGGCGTAGGGGGGCGGGGCACCATACATAATGTGATAAACACATTATACATATGAGACATGGTTTAGATTATGAAGATCTAGCTAGAGCTAGAAATGTAATGTGATTTGAAATCAAAATAAAGTGGATTCAAGAAATCTAGTTCGAGTTCATATAGTACACATAGTTCATATGTAACTCGAGACTAATCATGTGGTGTGCCGTGAAGATAATACACAAATGATGGTTTAACTTGACAATAATGATGATTGTAGATCTTACTAAAACAGAGAAACGAATTCAAATGCTTTGACTTCACAACAATCATTACTGTAGATCTTATTCAAATAGAGAAACGAATTCAAATTTAGTTCATATTGAAGCGGTAGTATACACGTTTGGAATGCACTAAAACGTTCATTTGAGTAGTAGGTTGCATGCATTATACACGTAGCAAAATATTTTAATTGAACATAACATGAATTCAAAGTTTTGAATGGCGCATTGATTTGGTACAGTACACGTTAGGCTTGTCCGGAAATTTCAACCCGCGCCTTGTTAGCCCGAAATATTTATGATATATCTTTGTCTCATTGTGCTCCGACAACTCCCTCCATCTCAACCCGCGCCTTGCTATTCCGAAATTACAACGCGCGCGAAAACTCCCACCTCCTGTGAAATCACGACACGCGAAATGCCCGTGCTACCCCTGAACCGAAAGAACTGCCTCAAATTGGTGGGGGTACTTTCATAACTTACCCCACATTTTGGACAAGCGCGTCTCTAAGCCATGGTTCCCCACTGCCATCCCATCCGCCCACCCATTCGTACACCGAGGCCGCGAAAACCCGCGACGAAACCCCACACCCTGCTCCGCCCGCCACCCAGCCGGAGCCTCTTACCCGACGACGTCGTCCACAGCAACACCTCGACGTCCCTCATCCACTGTTCCGGATGAGGATCCGTCATCGATCTCATCGTCCCGCCGGTTCAGCCACCCCGTCCTCCACCTCCAAGGAGCTGCCCCGATGTTCCCCTCGTCTTTCGCGCCACCTCCATTCCCACACCGCCGTCTTCACCTGCACCACTGGAAGAGCATCATCATCACCGTTTCCTCGGATGAAGCTGCGGCCTAATCGGCGCCACCAAAGAGGTTGTACACTAATTGCTGCATTTTCTTCTTGGTTCGATCTCATGGTGCTGCCGGCGCTCGGTCCCGAGCCGACACGGCGCGGCTCCATCCACGGCGGCGTCGCCGGCCACTTCCTCCACGGCGTCGCTCCCTCGGCGGCGACGTCCACATCAGTAGGAGCTGCTGCTGCTTTAGCTCTCGCTCGCGCTGCTGCTCTGCTCTTGCTCTCCGTCCCCTACCTGGTCTGCTCTTGCTATTGCTCTTGCTCGCACTGCTGCTCTCGCTCTTGCTCTTGCTTGCGATGCTGCTCTGATTTAGCTACACTTCAGTCGACTGAATCGACTTTTGGGTCAGTCGATTTTCAGGGGGTGGGGGGGCCTCGCCGGGGTGAAGGAAGAACCAGCCGCAGCGGGGAGGGGGGCTCGCCGGAGAGGTACCCCACTATCTATCTTAGGGTTCAGGATGGGGGCGGTGGTCGCCGGCGGTGGCGGGGCGTTGGCGGGGCGGTGGCGTGGGGATCGCCGGAGAAAAAGCTCTGCACGGGGGGGCCTAGAGGGATGGCCGGGGCGGCGGCGGACCGGCGGTGGGGAGTGTTTTCGGGGCGGGCGGGGCGGCGCATCGCCGGTCGCAGGCGGCGGGGGGCTACTGTTTGGCCGGTGGTGGCTGGCGGCTCAGGAGGGTGGAGGTTGAAGATGAACCGCAGGCCCTTGATTTTGTATCCAACGGCTACAAAATTGACTGACCAGAGATGAAAAAGTCAGTCGACCGACGTGTAGCCTCACCTTGCTAGTGCGTTCAGTTTCGACAGCAAAATTCAGTTTCGACAGTTAAGTTCAGTTTGGACAGTTAAGTTCAGAGATGAGCGGCTGATGTATTTTACATCTAGCACTTTGTTGTTATGTATTTTACGTCATGTAGTGGAGATGCTATTAGAATTCCACTCAGGTTAATGTTGTTCATTGTCTCTCTTGTCCTGCTTCGGCCTCGGCGTCGTACAACTCGCCGGAGCTGCTCCAACGACGAAACCCTCCATCACAGCGGAGCAGTATCTCGGGCTCCATCTCCAGACGCCTAAGATCTTCTTCCCCTCCTCCGACAGCAAAGTCAGCCGGAGCATCCTCACCGGCCAAGCCAATCACGCTGAGATCGACATGGCTTCGCCAAAGAGATTGTACACTTGTTGCATCTCTTTTTTACTCTACATGTTATATATATTGTCCACTGAGCACACGTATTTGTTCCTTTAGTGTCTCATTGAAAGAAAAAACGTAGGAATTTTAATTTTCACCTGTCCTCCTTTTCAAATTCCTATTCATGAAGCACAAGACTAAGAGATAGTAGCATAATAGCATTATAACCGTACATTTTCTTGTGGTTTGACTTAATTTCACCATGCTTCTTTGCATCCTGTGATCTTCCAATTGTTGTGAATCAAACACCCAGATTGGCAGAAATCCTGGGTTTTTAAATTCTTTTGCACGTGCATTCCTATCCTATTCCTGTCTATTTCCTATCCCTGCATTGTTGGAATCCTCCAATTCAAACGAGCCCTTACAGAATTACTTCTCTTACAGGTAGTTGTCAAAGAAAACCTTGTGTGGTTTGTACCGCTCCTTCTGTGCCGTCGTCCACCCCAGCTCAGCTGCTCCAACGACAGAAGGGTCCAGCACAGTAGGGATCCGACCTCCAGACTGTCTTTCGCCGCCTTAGATCTTCTTCCTCGCCGCTGGCAGCCATGAAAACTGCATTAACATCATCAACCGAGCAGATAACCTCGAGGACTACACGGGTCCGCAAGAGAGGTCACACTCTTTCGTGTCTGCTTACGTTATGCATCGCTTAATACTACATGCTACTTTATCGTCCTGTTCACCGATTAGACTCTGAGTCAGCTCCAAACTAATGGTCAAACTTGAGTTTTTAAATGGTTGTGGGGTACATATCGGGGCCGCTATAAATAGTATCTATCTACTATCTGGTTAATCTCCGGTGTCTACTATGAGTTTCATGTTGGGTGGGAAACAAACAGTAAAGAAGCCATTATCTGTATTTTTTAACCAAAGCCATTATCTGCTTGCTATTATTGGTTTTGGGTCTATCCACAAGTTGCTACCATCACTCTGGATTTCTGCATGCACTCCTTACATAATCTCACTATGTTTTATTCCTATGCATGACAGTTATTGTAAACAATGGAACTGAACATGTAGAGCAAAAGAGACGAGCCTTGCATGGCAATAAAATTTCATGTAGACGTCACTCCATGGTAGGCGCAAAGGCAGCCCCCCCTCCACGCATTTCGGATTGTAATCAAGAGGAAGATATCTGTTCTGAGGGGGATTCAGAAGGAGAAGACAACTCCTATTTACCCCCTGAGGTCTTCGCTCTAACTTGGCATGCTGATGTTGGTTATATCATGCATATGGTGTCTTGCATTGCTTACTTTATACATCAAATATGTCATCTGCTTAGTTTAGACATCCTTTGTGCGAATGCCAT
The DNA here is from genome assembly GCF_002575655.3 of Aegilops tauschii subsp. strangulata. Lineage (NCBI taxonomy): Eukaryota > Viridiplantae > Streptophyta > Magnoliopsida > Poales > Poaceae > Aegilops > Aegilops tauschii. Next base: position 28,946,789 of record NC_053040.3, on the reverse strand, counting down.
CTGTTTAGTTTATTCATCATTTATGTGAATTATGCAACGCCATCTTGTTTAGCCAGGCATCATATATGTGAATTTTACAATGCCATCCTGCTTAGCCAGTCATCTTATATGTAAATTATATTGGGCCATCCTTTTTTTTCATTACATATTACATTTGTCAACAATGTTAGTACATTCAACTGCTCTTCATGTGCATCAGCCATTTGACACGGTGATGGCAAATTCTGGAGTGAAAACAAGGTCTTCAGAGCAGACTATGCTATCTGACGAAGCGATTATCTCGCTGGTTACGGATAGCTCCTCATAGGAGGATTCAGAGATAGATGACCAGTCCTATTCCCCTCCCCCCCCCCCCCGAGGTGTATGCTCTAACTTGGCAGTGTTATGTTGCTCATATCGTGCGTATGGTGTCTCGCATTGCTATGTCATTTGATTAGTTTAGACATGCTTTGTGTGAATGCCACCTGTTCAGTGTCTAATTACCATATATGTGAATTATGCATTGCCATCTTGTTGCAAGACATTATATATGTGAATTATACAATGCTATCTTGTTGCAAAGGCATTATATATGTGAATTATGCAATGCCATGCTGTTTAGTCAATCATCATGTATGTGAATTATATCATGCTATCATTTTTTTGTATTACGTGTTCCTTTTGTCGACAACGTTTGTATATTCAACTACTCTTCCTGTGCATCAGCCATTTGAAGCGGTGATGGAAGTATCTGGAGTGAAAACAAGGTATTCAAAGCAGACAATGCTACCTGCTGAAGCAGACATCTTCCTGGTTACAGAGAGCTCCTCAGAGGAGGATTCAGAGACTGATGACCAGTCCTATTTCCCCCCTGAGGTCTATGCTCAAACTTGGCAGGGTTATATTACCCATGTCATGCATGTTGTCTTGCATTGCTTAGTTTTTACATAATATATGGATTGCCATCTGCTTACTTGCTTACTATATAAATCATATATTTCAATTATATCATGCCATCATGTTTACATAGTACATACACATCATCTATCTGAATTATGGCATGGCAACCCATTTAATAAAGACATCATATAGTTATATCATCTCATCCTGTTTAGTGTTTACAGTCATCATATTTTGAATTATGGCATTCTATCCGTGAATGTATGTGAATTATGGCATGCCAACCTATTTAATAAACACATTATATAGTTATGTCATGTCATCCTGTTTACATAGTCTCATATTTTGAACTATGTCTTTCCATCTTTTTTAGTTAGCCGTCATAATGTGAAATTGTGTCATGCTATCCTGTTTAGTTAGCCATCATATATGTGAAATTGTGTCATGCTATCCTATTTGGTTAGACAACATAAATATGAATTATTTCATGCCCTCTTTTATTCCCCACTATCCATTGCACCTGTCTATCATACAATGTCTATACTTTCAATTAATTTTCTTGTTTATCAACCATTTGAATTGGAGAGCATGATGGCAGTATCTAAGGGAGTAACAACACGGTCTTCAGAAAAGATAGTGCTACCAGTTGATGTAGATAGAACCACGGTTGTACTTGCCCAAGGACCAGATCCACCACACATAACCCAGACTCTCGCAGATTGTACCCCTACCCAGTTGGACAGAGAACCAACTATACCCCTTCTAACCCCAACCCCGGCAGATAGTAACCCAGTTCCAGTTGACACAGCACCGTCTCCACCACAGAGCACCCAAACACGAGCAGTTAGTAAGGGAACTGCAGTGCCCAAAGCACGAGGACCACCACTCCGAATCCCAACTCAACGCTTAAAGGAGAAGAAGATTTGTTCTCAGGTCAGGTTCTGTAGCTATGGTTCATACTCCTTTGCTCTTGCATTACTGTATTTACTCATACCAACTATTTTCAATTTTGAAGGATGGAATTGAAACCCCAATGGCGCAACAGGTATGTTTTAAACACTACTAGGAAAAGGGCAATAGATGAAATGGCCACTAATGGCGCACCAGACATGTGGTGCGCCACTACTATATAGCAGTGGCGCACCATGTGCTGGTGCGCCATTAGTGTGAAAGACACTAATGGCGCACCAGACACACGGTGCGCCACTAGTAACAATTTTTTTCCAAACATACTAATGGTGCACCAGGGCACAATGCGCCATTACTAGTTCTAACTAGTAATGGTGCACCAGGCACATAGTGCGCCACTACTATAATTTTTTTGGAAAACTACTAATGGCGCACCAGGGTATGGTGCGCCATTACTAGTTTAAACTAGTAATGGCGCACTGTGCCCTGGTGCGCCATTAGTGTATTTTTTTGGCAAAACTACTAATGGCGCACCACCAGCAGGTGCGCCATTAGTAACCAGGGTTACTAATGGCGCATTTGTAGGTGGTGCGCCATTAGTAACCTGGGACCAACTAGATATTTTGGACAGCCACACCTACCCACTCACTTTCCCCACTTCATTCTCTCCACCTCCTCCTCCAAGCTTGTCTCGGCTGCCTCGTCCTCCTCACCACATTTGCACCATAGATTCATCCAAATTAAGTGGTTAAATTACCTTTTTTTTGATAGGTAAGTAAGGGGAAGCTATCTTTATGTTGTTCTCCCTCCAACAACATGCACACGCACTTTTTATGGCCTAGCTAGATCTATGTATGTTTGTGGTGTTGCATATGTTTGTGGTGTTGCATATATGTTTGTGTTTGCAGGTACCGGTATTTGAAATGCGATAGTTGCCAATATTTTGCCGGAATGTTGATTCATTTCCGTTTCGGCAAGAATTTTGGCACTGTGCATTCTTTTTGGTCCAATTTTTAGGGAAAGTCATGCCAAATTTTTCTTGGTTCTAAAATATCGTTTTGCTCTACCCCGCAGGCGACCATGGTCCGCACGATGACCGAAGGCATCGTGAATAGGTTTTTGAGCTCCGCGAAGGCCGAGATGCTTAAAAAGAACGAGACGGAGATAAGATGTCCGTGTCGAAGATGCAAGCTGAAGAGCCTTATTGCGGACCCGGATTCCGGGCAGGTGCGGGATCACCTGCTCTTGCGTGGTTTCATGGATGGCTATCGGTGGCAAGGTGATGAAGATGACTATGAAGTCGTCCATGGGGGCCGGGCAAGAAATGAGGAAGGGCAGCAAGACAACCACCGCGGCTCGGGCGGGCGAGAAGACGAAGAATCTCCAGGACATGATCACGACGGTGATGCTGTACACAGTCATCATGTAGAAGATGCCGGACATGGTGATGAGGAAGATGCCGGAGCAGACGAAGGGCATGATCACGAAGATGAAGATGCCGGCGGAGCAGACGACGATGGACCATCGATGGGCTGGGTGCAGGACCCTCATATTCAAGAGCTGCTTCTCAAGCAGACGGATAGCGCAAGAGCTGCCGCTCGAGAGAAAGCCAAGCTGGATCACCTGGAGATAGACGCAGTTACTCCATTGTATGAAGGATGCAGGCCCGAGGATACCCGCCTGAAAGTAACGCTCATGGCTCTGGAGATGAAGGTAAAACACAAAATGACCAACGCATGCTTCGACGAGAACATGCCATTCTGGCACGAACGTCTTCCCAAGGGGAACATGTGCCCGACCAGTTTAGAGGAGGCGAAGAAAATCGTGTGTCCTCTGGATTTACCGCACGTGAAATACCATGTGTGCATGAACAATTGCATCATTTATCGGGACGAGCACGCAGAGTCTACCATATGTCCGGTGTGCGGCGTCACTCGATACAAGAAGAGGAAGAAAGCTCCTCGAAAAGTGGTGTGGTACTTACCGATCACTCCTCATCTGCAGCGGTATTTCGTGGACCCTAAGGTAGTAAAGCTCCTGTGTTGGCACGCGGATAGGGAGGAGAAGAAGCGAGAAGATGACGCAAATGATCCGGAGATAAATAAAAAAGACAAGATGCTGAGTCACCCTAAGGATGGGAGCCAGTGGCAAGCGTTGAACTTCGAACACCCAGAATTTGGGAAGGATCCAAGGAACATCGTGCTGGACGCGAGCACCGATGGAGTCAATCCGTTTGGCAGCCAGAGAAGCACACATAGCACCTGGCCTGTGTTTGTGTGGATGTACAACCTTCCCCCCTGGTTGTGCATGAAGAGGAAGTACATTCACATGAGTATGCTAATTGAAGGGCCGAAACAAACAGGGAACGACATCAATCTATATCTGGGGCTGCTGAAAGAGGAGCTAGACACGCCGTGGAAAATGCCAGCCAATACGTGGGACGCCGCAGAGAAAGAATATTTCCCTATGAGAGCCGCACTGCTCACGACGGTGCACGACTATCTCGGTTACGAATATCTCGTGGGGCAAGTGGTCCACGGATTTTCTGGATGTGTCAGGTGCATGGATGACACAACGTATCGCCAGCTAGATAGAGATCCCAGGTCTTCGAAAACCGTGTTCATGGGACATCGAAGGTGGCTTCGCGACGATGACCCGTGGAGGAAATGCAAGGATCTGTTCGATGGTGAAACCGAACCCCGAAGACGCCCGCGTACGAGGAGCGGTGAGGAAATAGACGAGCTCTTGAAAAATTGGAAAGATTGCCCACTGCCGGGAAAGAAGCAAAAGGCGCCAGAGCCGGGAAAGAAGTGAAAGGCGCCAGAGCCGCTGCTGAAGGTATGGAAAACGAGGTCTGTTTTCTGGGACTTGCCGTACTGGAAGATCCACCGTGTGCCTCACAGCCTTGATGTCATGCATATCACGAAGAACGTGTGCGAGAGTCTGCTTGGTACCCTGCTCAACATGCCAGAGAGGACCAAAGATGGGCCGAAAGCAAGGGCAGACTTGAAATCAATGGGCATCAGGGAGGAGCTTCACGCTAATGATGATGATGATGATGATGAGGCGAAGCAGGACACGGAAATTCGTCGCAAAGGCAAAAAGGCCAAGAAGACAGGAAATGACTACCCTCCCGCGTGCTTCACTCTAAGTCAGGAGGAGCTCGATCAGTTTGTCACCTGCCTCGTAGGAGTAAAACTTCCTTACGGTTACGCGGGGAAGATAAGCAGATACCTAGATCCAGCGAAGCAGAAGTTCAACGGGATGAAGTCTCACGACTGTCACGTGCTGATGACGCAGATACTTCCTGTTGCAATCCATGGGATCATGGACGCACACGTCCGTGAAACACTATTTGGCCTATGCAACTTTTTCGACGTCATCTCTCGGAAGTCGGTTGGCGTGAGGCAACTCAGAAGGCTACAGGAAGAGATCGTGGTAATACTATGCGAGCTTGAGATGTACTTCCCGCCCGCATTCTTCGATGTTATGGTGCATCTGCTAGTCCATATCGTGGAGGATATCATCCAACTCGGGCCGACGTTCCTGCACGGCATGATGCCGTTCGAAAGGATGAATGGTGTCATCAAAGGGTACGTTCGCAACATGGCACGTCCAAAGGGAAGCATAGCCAGGGGCTTTCTGACCGAAGAGTGTATCTCCTACTGCACGAATTATCTAGGCATCGAGAACCCCGTTGGTCTGCACGTCAACAGGCACCTCGGCAGACTCGCTTGATGGGCTCACCGTGAGGGTCGCTGCTAAATGCATGTCGACTTCGAGGGTCGACTCACCGACTTTGAGAGAGCAAACCTAGTCGCGCTACAACACATAGACATGGTCGATCCTTGGGTGGTAGAGAACAAAACCTTTATTGAGAAGACATACAATGACCGAGGCCAATAGAGGATGGACGGAGATATAATCAAAGAGCACAACTCATGTTTCACGCGTTGGTTCAAGCAGAAGCTTCTGTCGTACCCTTTACATGAGGATTCTTCCGCGGTAGAACAACTCATATTCGCCTTGTCACAGGGCGCCGAGCACAACCTGATGACATATGAGGCGTACGATATCAACGGCTACACATTCTACACCGAGGACAAGGACATGAAGAGCGATGGTTATCAGAACTCTGGGGTAACGATGGAATCCTACACCGGTAACAACAAGGACAGATACTACGGAAGGATCGAGGAGATCTGGGAGCTGAGCTACGCTGGAGAGAAGGTCCCGATGTTCCGTGTCAGATGGGCCAAGAGCATCATAAAAGAAGACCGGTATTTCACCACCATGGTTATACCCGAAGCCAAATCCAAGACCGCAGGCGCGAACGTCACCGCGAAAAATGAGCCATGGGTAATGGCTTCCCAAGTGGACCAATGCTTCTTCATTACCGACCCGTCAAAGCCCAGTCGTGTTGTCGTGAGGAGAGGCAAAAGTAAGATCATCGGAATGGATGGAGTCGCCAATGAGCAAGACTTCGACAAGTACGGCGACCCGAAGATGGAACATGACGACGACGATGAAGTATCAGCATACACCACAAGAAGAAGCAGGACCACCCTACCTAAAGGACGTCCGTTCAAGAGAAGAACTCCATTTACGAAAAATAAGGGCAAGAAGATTGTGAACAGATAGCTAGCTAAGATCGATTGTATTTAAATTGTAGCCTTGATTTCTCGATTGTATTTCATGGGCACTTTTTGAACTCTTGAATATTTTTAAATTTCATTGGCACTTTTTGAATTCATGAATATTTTTTCAAATTTGATGATATTTTTTCATATTCAATATGAAAAAATATTGAATATTCATGAGGACACTCGATCTCGATCCCCCTCCATCTCGATCGTTATCCCACCTCGCCAGATCCCCCTTGCCGCCGAGCACCCCGCGCACCCTCTCCTCCGCTCCACCGCCGCTGATGACCCACCGCACCCTCCCCCGCTCCACCGCCGCCGACGACCCCCAGCACCCTCCCCCGCTCCACCGCCGCCGACGACCACCCGCACCCTCCCCCGCTCCACCGCCGCCGCCGACTCCCCGCACCCTCCCCCGCTCCACCGTCACAAATGAATGCAACTAAAAATCCAAAAAAACAAATTTGATTATATTTTCAAATAACAAATTTGATGATATTTTCAAATAAAAAATTTGATGATATTTTTTAAAAAATTATTACTGTTTTTATAAAAAATTATTACTGTTTCCTATTCATATTCATTTCTAAAAAATTATTAGACGCAACAAAAAATAATAATAATAAAATTACTTATGGCGCACCTCTGGCTGGTGCGCCATTGCTATGCAAAAAAAAAGTTACTTATGGCGCACCGCTGGGTGGTGCGCCATTGCTATCTAAAAAAAAGATTACTAATGGCGCACCGCTCGGGGGTGCGCCATTGCTATCTAAAAAAACATACTAATGGCGCACCGCTAGGTGGTGCGCCATTGCTAAGCCTCCCCCCACACTAAAATCCCCAATCTCTCACATTTCTCTCTAATCCCTCCCCTGCCTCATCTCACCCACGCCCGACCACCACCGACCACCACCGCCCCCGTGCTCGCCGTCCCCGGCCGTGCTCGCTGCCCCCGCCGCACCCGACCACCACCGCCTCCCCGAGCCAAGCGCCGCCTCCCTCGCCGTCCCCCCTCCGCCCGCACCCGCGCCCTCGACGTCCTCCCGCCCAAGCGCCCCCTCCCCCCGTGGCCCCGCCTGCGTCAACCTCGTGCTCGTTGTCCAACACCGCGCGGCCTGCCCAGGAGGACCGCCACCGTCTTCCTCTTCGACAACGAGGACCAGGACGAGCTCGGTCGCCCTCGAGCCATCCCTTCGACGCCCGCCGATTTCCTCCGCCTCGGCCACCGCTCGACGCCGAATTCGCGCCGCCTCGACTAGCTCCGGCTACCCCGAGTCGCCCTCGACCTCCCCAGTGAGCACCCGAGCCGCTTCCCCCTCTTCCCCCTCTTGATTTCCTTCTGATGTGTTCTAGGGTTGGGGGTTGGAGAATTTTGGACAAGGAAAGGGGGTTGGAGAATTAAGTATCTAGGGTTGGGGGTTTGCAAGAGAAGAATCTTCAGGCTTACTCACTGTTCAATTTGTTGCTGTGAGTTTGAATTTGTTGTTCTCAGTACAGTAGTTTACACTGGTTATCAAGCTGTAGAGGAAATTCAGTCAGTGGATACGAAGGTAGAGAAATAATCCAGGACAAAGGTTGCACTACACCATGTCAAAAGTTTAAGGGCAATTATCTGCCGGGAATGTTCAAGAATTTGGGGCAATTGACTGCCTCTGATGATTTATGTGCCGGACAAGACTATATAGGTCAATGTAAGTGCCGGGAATGTTGTAGTTACAGGGGTAGCCAATCTGCCGGCATCTTTAGGGTCGACCCAATTGCCCTGAATTCCATTTATGGGCGAACACACTGCCGGGGACCGCGCGGATACGACAGAATTGAGGCCCAAATAAGCGCGCGAGGCCGTCGCGCGAGAACGAAAAATTTAGAAGTCACTCGAAGCCCACCGCGGCGACGCGGCCTTCATTTCCCCCTTCTCCACACTACTTCTCGCCGCTCTCCCTCCCGCATCAGCCGCCGCACTGCATCTTGCCGTCGACGCCGCTAACCCTAGGGCCGTCGCCGACTCACCCACATCCTTCCGCCCCGCCCAGCGCCACCGCCCCCATCCCCTCCATCGCCCAGCTGCCCCCTGCACCCCGCATTCTTGCCTCGACCCAGCACCGCCGCCTCTGAATCCCATGGTCACCCGCCACGCAATCCCCATCGACAACTCCCCAGTCCCCACACCCGTACCTCCGACGCACGCCGCAGCCACTACTCATCCACGTCGCACCCGCATCCCCACCCAGAGCCGCCGCCGCATCCGGTCCAAATCGAGCAGCAGGGCAGCCGTGGCCAGATCCACAATGGTGCTTCCAAATCCATGGTGCTCAAGCCATGGATCTCATCCACAAGGTCCCCTATCTCTCCCCTCTTCTACTTCCGACTTCTCTCCCTCTCTCTCTGATTCGATTCAATTCGAGTTCGCAGACATGGTTCATGTGTTCGTCAAGTTCGCGCTGCTCATGCAGAAGAACTCAGCATACCCATAGGGGGACTGCCGGAGGAGGAGGAGCAGGACCACCGGAAGGTCTTCATGGCACGCTTCATGGCTCAGCTCCTTGCCCACAACCTGCGCTGCTCCGACCCTAGTATATGGGGGACAAGGTCCGCCCCTTTCTCTCGATTTCCTCTCCTTTCCTACCTTCTTTTTCCTTCGATTGGATTCTCTGACGGATGTGTTCATCGCAGGAGGACCCATAGATGGACCTGACGCAAAGCTCAAGGAGGAGAAAAAGGATCCCCGCCCACTTCATTGCACGTTCCATCAACACCATGACCAAGCCAGTCGTCAAGCAAAGGTAAGGTTTTCATACTCACCAAATCTCAACATGCACTGTATGTTTTGTTTCTTCATCATCCAGTCCTGGTACTTGCAATTGTACTGATATGTGAAACGTTTTGGTTCAAGCAATTTGTATCTATGTGTATGGTTAGACCGTGAGACTAAAACTCGAGCATCCCTCCCTTTTGGATCTTGAGTTTCTGTTATGAATGAATATGCAGTAGCAACGCCATCTAAGAAAAAACGACACATATCCATGCAAATGACTAGTGTCAGGATCCAAGCCTGACGAAACTGAATATTTTCAACACTTCTACTGTTCATGATCAGTTTCAGTCCCGCGGTCTCTGTCGTCCGTTTGATCTGCATCGCAAGGCCCTAGTTGCTTTGTGCCGGTTCACAACGGCAAGACTACCACAGCTACAGATCAATCATCCGATGGTTCCCGCGACGTCCAGTATCACTTTTAACTTTTTGACAAAGTTACTTTTGCTTCAGTGTCTTCTTTTACCTTTTAGTTGTTTTGCCTAGCTACTGAAGCCCCCATTTTTGGGATCGCCAGATCCATCTTGTGTAAGGGGTTGTCCCCAAGCCGCCGTGTCCCGGCTGGCGAAGAACCCTAGCTTTGTACTCCCAGATCTCGAAATCCTTCCTCTGGAAGTAAGATTATCGATGCAGTTTTGAGCATGTTCTCTGAATGTTAATTAGTTCGACACATAGAGCATGTCAATTGGTATCAGTAGCCAGCGCTCCTCGGTGGCGTTCGAATTGATCTCAAGCGGAGTTGGCCAGGCCGTAAAATCTCAAGCTGGGATCGTCATTTATTTGCAGGTTAGGTAATAAGAAATAAGGCTCTCATACACTGTTGTATAAGGTTGCAACGAATGTCGTTTTGGGGGCTTTCGTAGCAGAAAGTTATAGTTTTCTTGATCATAACTGAACACTTGATTTGTTTATATCATTGTGTGGTATTGTTTGACTATATTTTGAATACCTTGTAATTTGTTTCTATCGTTGCGTGGTATAGTTTGACTATATTTTGAATACCTTGTAATTTGTTTCTATCGTTGCGTGGTATCGTTTGACTGAACACTTGATTTGGTGGCAGGAGATGAAGGTATCAAATAGACCAATGCTAGAAAATCGAGCGGAAATCACACAACAAAAGAAGAAAGTGCTAGTCCAGAAAGAGAATCAACTAGAACATCAAAAGACAATTGTTGCCCAAAAGACTCCCCAAGTAAAAAACATTCTCGCTCCTAAAGATTATTACTTTAGTTGACATAAATAATGTCATTCTCTAATATTTGGCTTGTTTCAGGTTTCTCAAATGGCATCCTATTGATAATCCCTATGTATGCAGATGGAGGTTGTTCGTAAAGTCTGAAGAAGTAACCATCACAGCTGGTAGCAATCCTCACATCTAGAAGATATTACATCTTAGAATTTTTGAATATATTACACTAAAGTATAATGAACTAGCTCTTGCAAAAATTAGACAAAATTTTCCTGGTTGTTTGGGATGAATGCTAGAGAATGCCAGGGCCAACTATCTGAATAAGCCTAACTGATCCTAGTAGTCCCTTCCTGCCAGCATTTGTTCTGTGGTCCATCTTGTTGAAAATGGAAGCGTATTGAGTCATTTCTGCTAATGGTTTAGTGGTTCTGCATGCCTTCAAAATAGGGTAACTGGTCAGTAGCAAAGAGGGTGGTATTTCTAGTGTCATGTGTATATTCCTTCATTTTTCTCATATCAAATTTAGGACCAAGTTTATCTGAATTAATGTGCTTTTTTAATTCATCGTGTGATGAAGCTGCAATTCTAAGGACAACTACGTACATGCCCCTGCTATTTTGGACTGTCGAAGTTGGGTAGTCCTTGTCAGTGCAACTAATATTTACATTCAGTCCCACTAATTAGTAATTGTTGGGCTGAGTGTGTGTGTGCCGTGTGTGTATGGGTTTGGCCCAAAACCCCACCCTTGTGTGTATATACTCGTACATGTAGGTTGGAGCTAGAAAGAATGAAGAGTTTTTAGTCAGGACAGATAACCATGGATCCTTTTATATTGAGTTCATTTAAAATTACAATCACAGTTCTGATTACAAGGGCCATTCCAGTGAAAAGTAATCATAGCTTGCCATCTTTGCTAATAATAAACATAGCAACTTCAAGTTAGTCATTCTATTGTACTAAATTGGACAAGTAAAACCTGATCGAAGTAGTTAGTGATGATTTCCCAAGTGAAAACCTTAACTATAATCAGCAAGTGGCGTAATTTGTTCTTATGAGTGCATAACACACATTCTATGTGCGAAACTATCATTAGTATTAATGTAGTTGGTTATACATTCTATAATAGCATAATGCATTGGCTTGCGCCAAATCCTTCTGAAATCTTAAGTGTGCTTACTTGTTGAATGCAAAGTACAGGGCGACACAAATGCATCTTTTTAATCTGGATGAGTTGATGTTTCTTTTTCTGCCCATGCAACTTTTATGTTTAGACCTTTGCCAAAGATTCTTTCTTAGGAAGTTTTTTGTATGCCAGCTGTGTGTGTGTACTAGTTTTAAATTCAAGTGCAAACACAGTTGTAGTCTGGGTTACAGAATGGTTTGTAAATCCTGACATTCTCTTGCTTGCAAGTAGTTGTCCACTTCTATTTGTGGAACCTCTCGTATGCTCTAGTTTTTAAATCCTGATTGAAGTAATTGCTTTGCTTACAGTTGTGGATTTGTGGGATGTGTTCCTCCCTTCCAGCTCTGCCTGCCTCTATAAGCTCCGGCCTCTCCCTAGCCGGCGAAGCCCCTTACCCTCCCCAGCCGGCGACGACCACTCATCTCCGACGAGCTGCCGTTGCGTGCCCTCCGCCCCCTGCTTGAGTCAGATCCGGACACCCCGGGCTCGCATCCGGCCTCCACCGCCCACCTGGATCCCTCCTCGTCATAGGACACCAGCAGCAGGCGGTGGTCGAAAACATGCCGAGACCGCCGTCACTGCATCCACGCGTGGAGGTCGCCGTCGCCAGGACACCACCAACCCGAGGAGGAAGAGGTATGGTTCCTCCCCCTGGCTGGCATCGCTTCCCCCTGGACAAAGGCTGCTCAATGCTGGTTGCTGCCTCGACCAGCACCCGCGCTCCGACCACTGCATCGTCCTCTGTCTCGTGGCTCCGACGAGTTGCCTGCCCCGGTGATTTGCCTCCTCTGCATGCGACTTACCTCCTCTCTGATCCGGTGAGGCTGCGCTGGTCCCCATCCCCTGTTTCCATCTCTCCCTCCCTCAGTTGTGTATGCAGTGGTGGCCATTGTGTGAAATAAATTGTAACAGTGGTAGTCCAGTAGAAATTTTGATAAAATTGGAACTTTCATATGCTTATAGAATTTCCTATGAACATTCACAGGGATTTTAGCATGGCTGCTGTTGGCACTTTGTATTGATACTATGTAATTAGTGTATGTATGAAATATATGTTAAAACGACAGGGATTTCTAGCACTTAATGTGAAAAAGAGCACTTTCCTGAATGGTGGTATTTTTGGCGCCTTGTTAGCTAATACTAGCAGTTAGTCGTCTGGCACTTTCATGTATGATCTGGAGCTTTGTTAGTTGTTACTGAAACATGCACTTTTTAATTGATATTAGCTGAACCCCCTAGTAATCTGAACCCTAGCAATCTGAAGATATGTATATGTCTTTTCACTGATATGTTTTTTCCTCTTTGTAATTGATCAACAGGTAGATGCCCATGAGTCTGGCAACAACTTCTGAGAAGGGGACTATGATTCGAGTATATATCGTGGCACAAGCAACTAAGGTGAACATTATTGATCTTTGTTCTACAACCATGATAACTGCTCTCCCATTTTGACTAATCTCATTTTACATTGTTACATCAACAGTCACATAGGTTTCAGTGGGGAGCATATGCATCAACAATTTACTCGCTCTCATTTGGGCTATGCATTGCTCAACCTGATGCTTTTTCTGCCACAAGTTCATCAGGCTCTTTGCACACGTTTTTCCTTGACGCAGCCAGAAATGGAAGGTTGCATTTCCTTCTCAGTTCTAATTCGTCAACCACTTGTGTGGACATATTTTTTATGTGCTTCAGTTTTCAGGAGACAGACGAATAAGTTACAAGGTTCAGTATTGTACATGCCAATTGTCTTTTTTTATTTCAGGTTGGCAACGCCTGCTACAAGGCTAGTGATCTACTCACCTTGTGCAACCATTTTCTTCACTCGTCTTGAAGACCTTATAAGTTCAGTTTTGAATTTATATTGTATTGACCTAGAAAGGCTACAAAGTAAAGATGCTACTTAGGATGATCTTTTCATGTGTACGCAGTGCGTTGCACATATCTTATTTGTGGAAATGATCTGTTACTAGGTTTGTAACATACAAATGTGAAGCATCTATGTTGAACGTTTTATTGTTGGGTATGAATGGATTTCAATGCTAAGTCGAGATATCAGCTCATGTCAGCTGTAATGTAAAAGAAATAAATAGTATCCCCCTTTTTTTTCTGGGAATACATTTAAGGGCAGATAGGCTGCCGGAAGCTGTAAGAATCACCGACAAATTATCTGCCAGGAATACTTAGATCTGTCGGGAAAGATAGTCTGCCGGAGAAGCATCATCTGCCGGGGAAAATAACTATATGCCGGGAATAGAATGTAGATAGAGGGCACATTAGCTGCCGGAAATACTAGTATCTGCCGGGAAAGACATTTCCCGACAGGACTTTCCAGGGCGGTTTGCATCTGCCGGGGAAAGTCTTTCGTGGCAGATTGCATGCCTCATAAAGCGACTTTTACCGGCAGTTTTTCTGCCCTTGACTAAGATGTCATGGTGTAGTGTTGTACGCTGCTGCTAAATGATGAACATATTATAGTGGAAATTTAGTTTGATGCCATCAAATTCATTTATAGTGCCTGTTATTCAGTTATGACTCCTTCACTGAAACTGTAGTGTTAGCTAAAACTGAGATGTAAACTAAAGGAGTTTGTGATTTGCAGAAGCTGTAGCATACTCCAACAAGTGATAAATGCACTCAAAAGTTCACTAAGAAAATGCAGATGCTTCTCACTTGTTACTGAAAGTTTTCTGGAGTAGATCAAATTGCAACAGATTATTTGCAGTAGATCAAACTGCAGTAGATTACTCAATATTCTTGCCATTTGTTGATATGTTATAAATATTGACCATAAATAAGAATGAATATTGACCATTTGTTGCTGCTAGCACATGTTGAAGTGTACCTGATGATGCTTCTGTAGAAAATTCAATCTTCCTCCTCAGGCATGTGTTGTGTGACCTGACAAAATATAAATGTGTTGTGTGCCATGCGTTGGTAATTTAGTAAAGTCAAACAAGCACTGGATTTAGGCATGTTGCTTGCTGAAATTGTAGCAGCAACAACAACTATGGCTGAATGATGAACAGGTTATAGTGGTCAGATTAGTTCAGCAACAACAACTATTTTCAGTTTGTCTTATGGGTCATCTAAAAAAATTAGCTCAACAAGTTGCATCTGGATTTTACGAAGTTGTTTTGGCTTAAGAGGATAAGTTGTTGTATATACTATCATAAAGTTCAGCAAGAATAGGGCATCAACAATGCTACTCTAGTATCTAGTTGGGGAGGGACAAATGGACAGGGCATCACTGTAGATGTACTGCACAACAAACTATTGGTCTTAGGATTAGCACTCCTCATATGAGATGAGAGGATTTTTTTAAATGGCTTCTTGCAGTTTTGAAAATTCAGTTTATTCGGTTACTGAAAATTCAGTTAATTCAGTTAGGCACACAAATTTCAGAACTTTTGTGTGCCCTAGTACTTGGTGTTTGTAGAAAACCAGGAGTGTCAATGTGACTAGAATTCACTTGTTCTTATATGGGTGAAACTTCACTTGTTTTTAGGCTAGTGCAGGGTGTTGCTTTATTCTGTCATCATTTGTAACTATGTCACAAATAAATTGTTCCTTCTTCTGTATTTGACCACTGTTTATTGTGGTTTTGATTTTGTTACAGTGTTCTCAAGTATAACAACATAGTGGGATCATTTGTCAACATAGTGGGATCATTTTGCAGATTCCAGCAAACAACATAGTGGGATCATTTGTCAAGGCCAGCATCAGAGTGCTAATTTACGGGTATAAATAGATAAAAGATTCAGAGAGTAGCTCTTTTCTTACCAGCATCATGAAGGTTGGGAATATCTTTGTAGAAAACAAAAAGATTAGGAAACTGAATCTAAGGACCAGGGCTAAACCTCTGTACCTTACTGTCTTTAACATGGTATAAAATACCTGAACAGAATTTGTGGGGCCCATAAAATTCTGGAAAAATTTAAACTCAAGATTCTGGTGTTTAACCCTGTTGTGTTGCTTCTAGAAATAATATAAAAGCTGTGAAAAAGTAATCTGTGGAGTTGGCACCTTACATAACGTTGTAGATCATTTTACATTGCTGGCTTTAACATGATACCAATTGGCACCTGAACCTTTCTTTTGGAGAGTTCTCTGAACTTCAATGAAGCATAAAGTAGAATGCGAAGCTTGTCTTGAGGCTCATCTTTGAGACAGGTTATCTGTGTCGGTGGCCAGAGCCTTGGAGGTTACTGCTGAGAGCTGTCACAGCAGTGCGTGGCGTCAGTGATGGCCAAGCTGCTAGTTCAACTACTGGCCAACTAGTGGCCCTTCTTATCAAAGTAGTCTTGCCACATGTTCATAGTAATCTCCAACCATATTAGCGGTACTGAATAAAACTTGTCTTGTTTTATGGGAATGGTTGATTTCCTTGATTATACTTACTGGATGGTTTATTTATAGTTCTTAAAATATGAAAATGAAAATTATTTGTATCCCTCGTTGAAGGTATTTGACTCTATAAATCATACAGATGTTGACTCTATAATCATGCTGATACTGATGTTAAAGGTATTTCTAGCAAAACCTTAAATGCTAGATGGATTGATTTTTCTGAGCTATTTGTGCTCCCTGCATCTTTCAGCTCTCATTTTCAGTTGAGTTGTTGAATTATATGCTCTTATTGGACATGTTTTATGTGTTGATCCATCAATTGCTAGTTTGCTGGGTTTTGTCTCCGACCATCGTGTCGTGATGATTTTGCAGGTACCTCGAGAGGCCCTTGAGTTTGCCGGAATGTCGATTAACTTCCGTTCCGGCAAATTCGGGTACTCCATATGTCCTATTTTCAGCGAAGGTCATGCTGAAATTTTCCGTGAATTTTAGCTTGAGTTTGCCAAAAATAGGACATATGGGGTACTTGCGACTAATGCATGGGCTGGGGTATCTTAGTACTTAATTAAGTAGGATCAACTGCCTCCTGTGTTATACATATAGAAGTGTGATATGTTTACTGTCTCTTGGTGTTTGTCCTTAATTAAGTAGGGTATATTATTAGAAGATACCCATATATACCAATCAACCTAGGGTGCCTCGGCATCGATAAACCCTAAATGATCAAAACTTAACTTAGCATTTAGGGTGCCTCGGCGTCGACAAACCCTAAATGATAAAACCTTGGCTTTTAAGGTGCCTCGGTGTCGATGAGAACCTAAATGATGTACGCTTAGGCTTTTAGGGTGCCTCGGCGTCGACAAACCCTAAATGATAAAAGCTTAGCTTTTAGGATGCCTCGGTGTCGACAAACCCTAAATGATGAGACCATGATCTTGTTCCTTGACAATAACCAACTTTCTGACCAAACTTTTTTCCTACTTAGAGCGAAACATGGCCCACAATGATGAGGCCGGCGGTTCGGGCGGCAAGCAATTCTGGGAGCTGTCCCAGTAGCTGGAGGAAGAACCTCACCGCTATGAGGACACCGCGGAAGAGACCGATCCTGACTACACAACCCCTAGTGGCGTCGGGGATGACACCACTGATGGTGCCGCCGAGGATGCCACCACTGATGATGGGGGCGCACGCATAGATGGCAGCCAACCGAAGAGGCAACGGAAGGACCGGCGCCTGAGCGTGCTCGGCACCGTCAAGGAGGAATTTACTGAAGTGAACTCCGACGGGCATCCAACGGCGCCCAAAGAATTAGTCAAGGGGTACTCGGTTCAGCTCGGGTGCATTCTCCGAAGCACCGTCTCGATCAACACCGAGAACCTAAGGCATAAGGACCGAGGGAATTTGCGCAGCCTCCTCTTCACGAAGCCGCACAAACGATACAAGTTCCTCGCTGACTTTGCAAACACACGCCTCTCAGGGAATAAAGTGAACAGTGCCGCCCTCAAGAGGATGAGCACGGCCCTGTCTACTTGGAGAAGCACGGTGAAGGCAATGATTGAAAAAGGTGATAGTTATGAGAAGATCAAGGCGAAATATCCTTTGATCAGCGAAGAGGACTACAAGGAGTTCAAGATCAAGTGTGAGAGTAGCGCAACCTCCGAATCAAGTCAGTGGGGGAAAGAAATGCGGAAGTTGAACTTAGGGGTCCACCAACTCGGTCCCGGCGGTTACAGAGTGGCGGAGCCTATATGGGACAAGGAGGACACGGAGCGTGCCGAGCAAGGCCTACCGCCCCGCTTCGAGAAATACCGTTACAAGTAGACAAGGAACTTTGTCAGGGCCCGGTACAAGGAGGACCCGGTAACAAAGGAGCTTACCACGGATCCGAAGACCAGGGCGCTTGAGCTTGTTCTGGTAAGGAATACACCCCCGCGTAATTAGCTCCACATGGTTGCATTCTAATTAATGAAGCCAAATTTCTAAATGGTTCACATTCCTTCCGCAGGAGGCTGAAAGCAGTAGCGCGGGGTCGTCTCAGAGCTCCCCTTTCGACACCCCTTTAAATAGGGCGTTGAACGTAATGAAAAACAAGGATAAGCTCAGTAAGCCGTCGTCAGCTGGTCGTGTGGCCGGCAAAGGCTTGTCCACAAAATGGTCGTCATACTATACCGCTGGTGGGCGAAAGGAGAAAAAGACCAGCTCGGAAAGCCAGTCGCGCGAGGTTCAAGAACTCAAGGCACAAGTGGCGCGGATTCCGGAGATTGTCCAAGAGCAAGTGCAACAACAATTGGGAACGACGCTCACCGCCATGGTGCCTACCTTGATTTAGGGGCTGACGACGTGGATTGCGGGCGGCCAACAGGGGCCTCCCGCGGTTCCCAGCTTCACGGCCAGCAACTCGCACAATGCGCAGGCGGCGCCATTGGTGTCTCCGGCACCGACACGGGCATTGGAGCTTAATGCACCCGGGTGTACGCCGGCCGGCACCTCGCCAGCAAGCGGCCCCTCCGTCAGTTGCACGCCCGCCGTTGGCGGTGCCTCGACATTAGCCGAGCTCGATGGCATCACAGTAACTAAGCCTCTCGGCCGATGACTTCATCTCCTTGCCTTTGACTGGGCATCCCTGACGCCCTACATGTTTTCGCAGGGCGCCGCCGACGTTCCTTGCACTCTCCTGCACTTCGTGGGCGGCGAGTTGGTCGATGTCGCCAAGGGCAGAATCGTTCAACCGGGCAACCGCGTGTTCCACGGTAATCCGATGCCACCGACCTTGTATAGGGTTGAACTGGTTCGGGTGCTGCCAGGCTGCGACGAGTTGTTACCTCCGATTCGACCCGCTGGGGCCGATGAAGATGATGTGATGACCCTCAGCGCCTGCGTAAGCTGGCCCCTGCTTTGGCCGAAGAGCCAGATTCGTTTGGGGGCGGGGGACACCACCCCACAGACAAGACCGCCAGTCGTGCCAGCGCCAAGCCATGGCAAGAACGCCGCAATGCTACCGGACATGCCGGACATCCCTATGGCACAGGATCCGGACATGCATATGGCACAGGATCCGGACGACGACGACAACAACGACGGTAAATTTACCAACATCGATAAGTACTTTGCCGAACATGGGTACGTTGACGAGTTCTGCGGGCCTCCTTCTCAAGAACCCAACCCTGAAAAAGACGACCGCGATCTAGCTGGTACAGCGGAGAAACCCAATTGCAATAGGCGTCATCTGGTGTTCAGTTCTCAGGAGACGCCTCCAGCTGCCGCCTTCACCGAGCCTCAGATAGCTGAGGTGCGAAATATTATCAGCCCCAACACGCTCAAGAAGGCGGTCTGTGAGCAGAACTCGATCCCATTACAGCAGATCAAGAAGAAGGGACGGAAACGAAAGACTAACAAGGGCGCCGGTGCGAGCCAGCCGGCACCGAGTACGATCCGTGCTCAGGACGGGCCACCTTCACCTAAGGATATCTCGAGGAGGGTGCATGTGGCGGGTAGGGCGATGCTACCGACAAATATGCTCAATGTTGCAACCGGTGCTATGCGGAGTGGATAGCGCCGTCGAGGGTACGATCGTCCTGCGGTTTGATGACATCTTTGCTATGTTTAACCTTCATCCACTACACTACACCTTCGCTCGGCTGTTTTCGCTGAGTATGGAGATGCGGATCATTAGAGACAAGACCCCGGACATTGTGATAGTCGACCCCTTCTACAT
Source organism: Aegilops tauschii subsp. strangulata (assembly GCF_002575655.3). Lineage (NCBI taxonomy): Eukaryota > Viridiplantae > Streptophyta > Magnoliopsida > Poales > Poaceae > Aegilops > Aegilops tauschii. Next base: position 28,927,106 of record NC_053040.3, on the reverse strand, counting down.
GCGTTCCAAGATCTTGGGCAGCGCTAGGGACCGGCAAGTCGCGAGTTCACACCTCGAAGGCGTCATTCTGGCAAACCCAGATAAGGATAACTTCCTCGTGCCTTACTTTCCCGAGTAATTCATCCTCTAACCGCCCCGTAACATATGATTTCTTAGATTTCGATCGTTCTTTTTTTTCTAACATTCCGTGTTCTGTGCGGTGACACACATTGCACACTCATCCTCTTAAGCCCGACATATTCCATGGCCACGTATTTCGACCCGGACCGTGACTCCAAGATAGACTACACAAATATCAAGAAAGTTCTTGATGATGCTCTCCCCGGCTACGACGCATCTGGAGGCACCTTTAAGAGGCCAGTTTGTAGGTACGGCAGGCACGTGTTCACCCACAATACGATGTTCCCCTCCGTCAAGCAGCCGCCTGGCGGTCAGAAGGATGCCTACTACGCCCTCCATCACATGCGGGCGATCGTACGGGACCATAATCACCTTCTGCTACCAAATAAACTCAAAGATTCGGCCGCAAGCTTGGCGGCAATCCAGGACGCGGACATCCGACAAGAATTATTTCGCATCCAGTCGGAGTTTGCAGAAATCATCCATCAAGATGTCCTTCGTACCTCGGGGCAGTTCTACCTCAAATATCAACTGTCCAACAGTGAGATAGACACAACGCTACAAATGCAGGCTGACAACACCCCCGACTTCATGACCATCACGAAAGACGGCGGCTTCATCCACGCCTCGGTCCGATGAGTCGAGTCGAAAGTAGTGATGCTATGTGTAGTTCTGAAACATCGATTAACTCATGGTGTAATTAAACTTTAATGAACTTGTATGTCTCTTTGGTTTGGACAGTCGTTCAACTTAGATGTAATCGATGCTATTTATTAGTAGGACCATGAATCATGCTATTAATGTCTTGCTTTTCTCTTCCGATCCTTTTGTTGCATACTTATATATTGCTTATGTATTGTCTGTTGTTTGGCTAGTGCATAGAGATGCCGTCGTATGTCGTGTACAAGGGTAAGGTTCCCGGAGTCTACGACCACTGGGGGGAGTGTCGGAGACAGGTTCACCGTTTCAGCGGTAACAGTTACAAAGGGTACACCACTAGGGCGGAGGCGGAATCTAGATACACGCGCTATCTAGCGGGAGAGAGGAGGGAGCGTTGGAGGAACCGGATGAAGACCAGTTTCATCGCGATTATGCTCATCGTGATGACCGCAGCTCTCTTCTATGTGATGGTAGTTTAGATGATCGATATCGACTTGTAATGTGAAGACAAACTCGCTACTCGCGGTCTCGAGACTTGTAATGTTCTATCTTTGTTCGGTCTTTTAAATTCGGAGACTAATATGATGAATTGTATTCGGAGACTAATCTTCTATTGTATTCGATGAATCTGCTGTTGCTGTGTGGTGCTGTCTATATTTTGTCCAATAATATATTTTGTAACCTGTGCAAATATCAGAAAAGAAAAAAAACCCTAATATTCATACTAATGGCGCATCACCCCAACGAGCGCCATTAGTATGCCAAAGGATACTAATGGCGCATCACCCCACAGTGCGCCATTAGTATGGCAAAGCACATGTGTAAATATCGCCCCCTGGGAGGCACACTAATGGCGCATGTTGGTCTATACTAATGGCGCACGGTGTGATGCGCCATTAGTATACCAGATACTAAAGGCGCACCAGTGGTGCGCCATTAGTATTTAATACTAGTGGCGTGGTACTAGTGGCGCACCAGTAGTGCGCCATTAGTAGGCAAAACTGGTGCGCCACTAGTAGGCGTTTTCCTAGTAGTGAAACCTGTTTCTTTAACTGGTTTGCTGTTGTAACCTGCTCTATGTTGATTTCAGTTTCAATTGAATAAACAGTTATGTTCTCATGTCATGCGCATTACAAGTGTTGTTATTGCTCTATAGTTACCCACACTTATATTCTGTCTATTCTGCTTTGTCTTGAACAAATATTATTTGAACTGTGTCTCTATCTCGATTTGGCAACAAAAACTAGAATGGTATAGACCATAAAGTGACCCTGGTACAAAGATATCTGTTTGTTTCATGCTGTTATCCTGTCCACTTTACTACTGAACTCATTTACCAAAATGAGTTTCATATACAACATGGTAAACATGTGATGTGTCTGCTTGTTTCTCTTTTAGAATGCAGACAAAATATTGGAGAACAGTACCGCGTTATCCAATGGTAAAGGATGTAATGCAGATAAGGTTCAAGATAGTGAGACATCCCTGTTGGTCTCCAAGGAAGCTGATAAAAACTATCTTGACGACAGTGAGGGAACCCAAAAGTCCTGTCTTGATGTAGTGTTCGAGTTACTGGCCACTAGTGCTGGCACAAGCTCTTCGAACTCGCTCCCTGAATCAGTTCGTCTTCTTGAGTCTCAACTTCAAGTTGAAAGACATGGATCAGATGTGCTGGGACAGGAAGCTGAAGGACTGAGGAAGTCCCTGCAGAATTCAGATGCATATTTTCTGGTGCAACAGCAAGCGCTGGAGGATTTAAGCGCCAAACAAGAGAAAGTTAATAAGCTTGCTAAGCATCTTGCCAGCATTATGGGTACCCAGGATATTGTTTCTTGAGATCTTCTAAAGTGGTTTCAGTTCTGGATTTGTTTTGCTGCGGCGTTTATTTGCGCTGGTCGCCAACTTTGACAACTAGTGTATATGATATGCTGCTTTGTTCCCTATATTTGCACTGGTGGCGAACTTTGATGCCCAGTGGATGTAATATGTGTCATAGCCGTGATAGCCTAGCGTTAGTTGCTTGCTTATTTATTTCCTTGTTGTCCTGTTTATTTGTTTGCTTGTAGTCATTGCAGTTCTTTTTCCGCGGTTAGCTAGTGGCTGCAATAACCTATTTTTTAAAACTAGGCCACAATAACCATGGGCTAATATTTACTGTAGTGACACTGGGCCTCCTACTGGCCGTAGAAACAGTGCGCCTTCTACGGGCCGTAGAAACAATAAGCCTTCTACAGGCCGCAGAAACAATGGGCCTTATACGGGCCGTATGATCGATTGGCCAAACATGGGCCAAACAGACCGCATTATGGCCGTAAACGGGCTAGAGTTGGAATTGTCCGTTCATGGGCCGACCATAACGGGCCATCGTTAATAGGCCGTATTTGATGACGCTATGAAAATGGACCAACGTATTAACGGACCACAAACGGGCCGACTGTAACCACAGGCTGAATTTGGCCCACAAGCAGAAAATGACAGTAACGGGCCGTAAGTAAACGAATGCTGGAAATGAGCCCAGGAATAAATGGGCTCTGAGAAGGCCGAAAGATAACATGGGCTGGAAACGGCCCAATGGAATAACGGGCCCTTAATGGGTACAAAGTGATACACTGTTCATTACGGGCCATTTTCACCACGGGCCGTTAATGGGTGTAAAGTGATACACTGTTCATTACGGGCCAGTTTCACCACGGGCCGTTAATAGGCCAAGAGTTACATAGGGCCTCATATGGGCCGAAAGACGTCATGGGCCATACATGCGCCAGAAGTGAAAACGGGCTGGAATCATATTGGATGGCCCAGATGACGCTACTGGGCCTAATTCGGATAGGGCGTAACGGGCCTTGGGTTAGCAGGCTGTAAATGGGCTATATGCGAACAGGCCGTTAATAGGCTTTCCATGGGCCGGCCCGCCACCTTTTGACCAAGTCAAACGGGCCGACCTTTTCACGGGAATGGGCCTCTGCTGGGCCGTGCGACATGTCGATGTATCATAGGTGCCTTCCGTCCAATGAGTGGATGACATCTGTCCCAACGATGAGCCGACACGTGTTTCCTCCAGCCAATGATGATTTTACATGTGGAAAATCCCCATTGGTCGGGGCTGTTAACGGGTTATCGGATCCAAAACCCGACCCGATAGCTTAACGGCGTTCCGTTACGGTGGATGCCACGTGTCGGTCACCCTTGACGAAAGCACTTCTGTGACGCGCGATTTATCGTCATGGAAGTGGACACTTCCGTGATGATAATTTTGGCAATGTCATGGAACACTTCTACGACAGCACAGGTATGACTATCTTGATTCTGTCATAAATTTGTCATGGATGTACATGCATGACAGAAAACGCGACCTACTGTGACAAACACGTATCATCACGGAAGTGTATTTTTTTGTAGTGTAAGGCGTTATTCTAGTACGAACTCTTGAATAGATCGATCCGAAAGAATAACTTTGAGGTGGTTTCGTACCCTACCATAATCTCTTCGTTTGTTCTCCGCTATTAGTGACTTTGGAGTGACTCTTTGTTGCATGTTGAGGGATAGTTATATGATCCAATTATGTTATTATTGTTGAGAGAACTTGCACTAGTGAAAGTATGAACCCTAGGCTTTGTTTCCTAGCATTGCAATACCGTTTACGCTCAGTTTTATCATTAGTTACCTTGCTGTTTTTATATTTTCAGATTACAAAAACCTATATCTACCATCCATATTGCACTTGTATCACCATCTCTTCGCCGAACTAGTGCACCTATACAATTTACCATTGTATTGGGTGTGTTGGGGAGACAAGAGACTCTTTGTTATTTGGTTGCAGGGTTGTTTGAGAGAGACCATCTTCATCCTACGCCTCCCACGGATTGATAAACCTTAGGTCATCCACTTGAGGGAAATTTGCTACTGTCCTACAAACCTCTGCACTTGGAGGCCCAACAACGTCTACAAGAAGAAGGTTGCATAGTAGACATCAAGACCCCGCAGCTGAAGTCTTGATGGTCGACGGACCACGTAGTCCGCCTGGCTTCTGCCGCGATGACCGCGGTGATGGTGGCGGCGATCCGTCACGCGTTCACGAGGAGTATCGCCCCGAACCCCTCTCTTCGCAACAGAGGGAAGAGCTTCACCGCCGCAACGTGGATGCACTCCACACGCCCATCGTTGGGGAAACAACCGAGGCTCGGGCCTTGGAGGAGGCGCGCCTGGCCAAATTGGCTGAGCGCACTCGACTGGAGAACCTTCAGCATGCACTCGACGAGCGTGCTCGGCAGCGGATCCCTGAGTCCAGTCGACGACAACTTTTTCCGCCTCAACCTCAGGTATACCGCACTCCGATTCAAAATGTCACAGCTGCAGCCCATGTCGCAGAGTCAATTCAGCCTTCCTAGGCGGAAGCTGGCAGAGGTTTGATGCAGATCCGGGCCTTACTACGGGCAACAGGAGAGTAGAACATAGCAGTGTCTCAGTCGCCGAATAAGATTCATAGCAGATCTGTGATGGCAGATACAGTTCAGTCCGCCCACAGCCCAAGATCGCCCCCTCGGCGTGAGGGACGTGGGCACCGGCAAGATCAGTACAGAAACCACGAGCAATATGATCACCGACTCGGCCGTGATGACCGTCGTCGAGTGACCACACCTCCTCCGAGGAGTGGGTCATATGTGCCTCGACAATATGATGACAGATGCCCTCACAGTGGTGAGCGAAGAATACCAGTCGACCCAAGAGAGGCAGGCTTTGATGCGAGATCTATTCTCGTTCAAGGTCTAGTCGACAGGAATAGGGCACACAGATAGGGCCTTGACAGAGATGACCCGGCCGGCAGCAGAGTTAATGTTTCAGGTCCAGATTGTTTTAGCAGAGCCATCAGAGCCGCGGTGATTCCTCCCAACTTCAGGTTGGCGACTAGAGTCAGCAAGTTCACTGGTGAGTCCAAGCCTGATACTTGGCTTGAGGATTGTCGAGTGGCTGTGCAGATTGGTGGCGGCAATGATGAAGTGGCCATGAAGCATCTTCCTCTGATGTTGGAAGGCTCGGCCAGGGCATGGTTGACTCAGTTAGCACCAGGCAGTATATTCAGTTGGGAGGAACTCGCCTGAGTGTTTGTTAGAACTTTTGAGGGTACATGCAAGCGGCCAGCTGGGTTAACAGAATTGCAGCATTGCGTGCAAAAACCGAATGAAACTCTGAGAGATTACATTCAGCGGTGGACCACTTTGCATCACACAGTGGAAAATGTATCCGAGCATCAAGCAGTTTGTGCCTTCAAGGAAGGCGTTAAGTATTGAGAACTGGTTCTGAAGTTCTGTCGGACGGGAGATATGTCTCTGACTCAGATGATGGAAATAGCCACTCGGTATGCTAATGGAGAAGAAGAGGATCGACTCCGCAGTGGAAAGAGCAAACTAGTCAGTCTGGACATAGGTGGAGGCAATTCCAATCGGAAACAGAAGCGTAAAGCTGAACCTGCGGGACCTGGTGAAACTATGGCAGTGATTCAAGGAACATTTAAAGGGAAACATAAGGGGCCCTGGACCCCCAAGAAAGTGAAAGATCAAGCCGGAAATGATGTGTTGGATTTGCCATGTCACATTCACACCAAGAAGGATGAAGAAGGCAATCTGATTTGTCCTAAGCATACCACTCGACAGTGTCAGGTTCTGATCCAGCAATTCCGAGAGAAACAACCTAATGAGAAGGAAAAGGAATCAGACAAGGATGAGGACAAAGAGGAAGATGATGGTTTTCCCAATGTCAATTCCACCCTAGTGATTTTTGCTGATGTTGAGAGCAAAAGTCGACTGAAAGTGATCAATAGAGAAGTGAATATGGTTGCTCCGGCAACGACAACATACTTGAAGTGGTCACAAACAACTATCACATTCGACCAGTTTGATCACCCTGATCGCATAGCCACCCCTGGGAGGCAAGCGTTGGTGGTCGACCCAGTGGTTGGAGGCACTCGACTGACCAAAGTGCTAATGGATGGTGGTAGCAACCTGAATATCCCTTATGCTGAAACCTTGAAGGGGATGGGCATTCCGATGTCCAAACTTAGTGAGAGCAACATGACCTTTCACGGCGTCATCCCTGGCAAGAAGGCTGAATCACTCGGCCAAATAAACCTTAACGTGGTTTTCGGTGATTCGAATAATTACCGTAAGGAAAAGTTGACATTTGAAGTAGTGGATTTCCAGAGTGCTTATCATGCTATTCTGGGAAGGCCGGCGTATGCACGATTCATGGCTCGGCCATGTTACGTATATCTCAAGTTGAAAATGCCTGGTCCAGAGGAGTGATCACAGTCATTGGCAATCGGCAGAAGGCAGAAGAATGCTTCCAGAAGGGTTTTAAAATTGCCGATGCACAAATGGCAGCAGTCGAAATGCAAGAGTATCAGAAAAATGCGGATCCGAGTGATTTATTGCGAGCCAAGAAGCCTGCCACAGATTCTGCGTTTTAGTCGTCCGGTGAAACAAAGCCAATTCATATTCACCCAACCGATCCTAATGCTGCTCCTACTCATATTTCAACATCACTCGACAGCAAATAGGAAGAAGCGCTCATCCAGTTCCTCCGTGAGAACTGGGACATCTTTGCATGGAAACCTTCTGACATGCCGGGTGTACCCAGGGGACTGGCTGAGCACCGTTTGCGAGTCAACCCGAAAGTGAAACCAGTCAAGGAACATCTTCGACGGTCCGCCGTACAGAAGAGAAATGCAATTGGCGAAGAAGTGGCTCGGCTCCTAGCGGCTGAGTTCATTCGAGAGATTTACCATTCCGAGTGGCTCGCCAATGTTGTCATGGTTCCCAAGAAGGATGACTCACTTCGTATGTGCATTGACTTCAAGCATATCAATTGGGCCTATCCGAAAGATCATTTTCCTCTCCCCCGTATCGACCAAATCGTCAACTCGACTGCGGGGTGTGAGTGTTTGTCTTTTCTGGACGCCTATTCCGGGTATCATCAGATCCGACTGTATGGACCCGATGAGATAAAAACAGCTTTCATCACTCCATTCGGGTGCTTTTGTTATGTCACCATGCCATTCGGTCTCAAGAACGCTGGCGCCACATTTATGAGGATGATTCAGAAGTGTCTACTCACTCAAATCAGTCGGAATGTGGAAGCATATATGGATGACATTGTGGTCAAGTCGCGTAAAGCTTCCGACCTGCTGACTGACCTCGCTAAAACTTTTGCCAACCTGAGAAGATATGATATCAAGCTTAATCTGTCGAAATGCACATTCGGAGTTCCAGGAGGAAAGTTACTCGGTTTTCTCGTTTCCGAACGAGGGATCGATGTGAACCCAGAGAAAGTTGGGGCCATACTCCAGATGAAACGCCCTGTGCGTGTGCATGATGTTCAGAAGCTTACTGGTTGCTTGGCCGCCTTGAGTCGATTAATCTCTCGCCTCGATGAAAATGCATTGCCTCTTTACCGACTGATGAAGAAATCTGATAAGTTCGAGTGGACTCCTAAAGCTGACGTAGCGTTTGCAGAACTCAAAACTCTGCTTTCCACATAGCCGATGCTTGCTGCCCCAATCAGCAAACAGCCTTTGCTACTTTATATTGCAGCCACTGGACAAGTTGTCAGTACAGTACTCACGGTCGAGCGGGAAGAAGAAGGAAAAGCCTATAAAGTTCAGCTCCCAGTGTACTATATTTCTGAAGTCTTGACTCCGTCCAAGCAAATATATCCACATTATCAGAAGCTTGTCTATGGAATTTACATGACCACGAAGAAGGTTGCGCATTATTTCTCTAATCACTCCATTACAGTCGTCAGCGACGCACCATTGTCAAAAATTCTGAACAACAGAGATGCAACTGGTCGAGTGGCAAAGTGGGCGATTGAACTCCGTCCCTTGGATATGAAGTTTGAGGCAAAGAAAGCTATCAAGTCCCAAGCAATAGCAGATTTCCTCGCCGAGTGGGTTGAGCAGCAACAACCGACTCAGATTCACTCGGAGCATTGGACCATGTTCTTTGATGGATCCAAGATGCTGAATGGTTCTGGTGCTGGGGTGGTATTGGTATCCCCCCGAGGAGACAGGCTCAGCTATGTTCTTCAGATTCATTTTGATTCCTTGAACAACCAAGCTGAATATGAAGCACTTCTGTACGGGTTGTGTATGGCCATTTCACTCGGCGTCCATCGCCTAATGGTCTACAGCGACTCAGATTTGGTGGTTAATCAAGTAATGAAGGAGTGGGACGTCAGAAGCCCGGCTAGGACTGGTTATTGTAATGCAGTGAGAAAACTGGAAAAGATGTTTGAGGGGTTAGAGCTCCACCATATACCCCGACTAAAAAATCAAGTTGCTGATGACTTGGCAAAGATAGGTTCCAAGAGAGAGACCGTTCCTGGCAATGTGTTTTTGGAGCATATTCACGAACCTTCAGTTCAGGAAGATCCTTTCACTGAAGAGCCCCCACGGCCTAAGAGTGCCACTGATCCGACTGAAGTCGAAGGCCCAGCCGTGGTCGACTTGATCATGGAGGTTTTGGTCGTCACTCCCGACTGGACAGTGCCATACATTGCAAAGATTCTTAGGAAGGAACTCCCAAAGGATGAAGAAGAGGCTCGACAGATCGTCCGTCGATCCAAGGCCTTTACTGTGATAAGGGGACAACTGTTCAGAGAAAGTGTAACTGGAGTCAGCCAGAAATGCATCACGCCAGAAGAAGGCCGAATGATCCTCAATGATATTCTCTCGGGGACCTGTGGTCACCATGCGTCCTCTCGGACCATCATGGCCAAATCATACCGAGCCGGATTTTACTGGCCACATGCCAATGAGATGGCGAAAGAAATAGTAGACAAATGTGAAGGTTGTCAGTTCTACTCCAACATGTCACACAAACCCGCATCAGCCTAGAAGACCATTCCACTCATCTGGCCATTTTCTTTCTGGGGTTTAGATATGGTTGGACCCCTGAGGACTGGCAGAAGTGGTTTCACTCACGTGCTTGTAGCAGTCGACACGTTCACAAAATGGATTGAGGCTAAGCCCATCAAGAACCTCGAAGCGAGTACCGCTGTCAGCTTCATCAAAGAGTTAACTTTCAGATATGGAGTCCCACACAACATTATCATGGATAATGGATCAAACTTCGATTCAGATGAATTCAGAGCTTTCTGTGCTTCCCAAGGCACTCAGGTCGACTATGCTTCAGTCGCCCACCCACAGTCGAATGGACAAGCAGAAAGAGCAAACGGTTTGATCCTCAAGGGGCTGAAACCCCGACTGATGCGTGGTCTCAAGCATGTTGCAGGAGCTTGGGTTGATGAACTGCCGTCAGTACTCTGGGGATTGAGAACAACTCCAAATCGGTCGAATGGTCGAACCCCATTCTTCCTTGTTTACGGAGCTGAGTCTGTGCTTCCGAGTGATTTGCTTCACAATGCACCCCCGAGTAGAACTTTTCTCAGAAGCCGAAGAAGAGCTGGCATGGCAAGATGCTGTTGATCTTCTGGAAGAAGAAAGAGAGATGGCCTTGATCAGGTCGACCATGTATCAGCAAGATCTCCGTCGATTCCACGCTAGAAACGTGAAAGGTCGAGCATTTCAAGAGGGAGACCTGGTTCTTTGAGTGGATCAGCAGAAACCACACAAGCTCGCTCCTGCTTGGGAAGGCCCCTTCATCATCACCAAAGTGCTCCACAACGGAGCGTATCACCTCTACAACATCGAGCACAAGAACGACGAGCCACGCGCTTGGAATGCAAAGTTGCTCCGTCGTTTTTATACTTAAGTACTCAGTCCGTTGAGATGTAATAAGAAATAACTTTTAGTTTGTTTATCAAAGACAGAGTTTTACAGTCCTCTGAAATGATTGTCGTTGCTTATTCATATGTTTAAAATCCCCCAGTGGGTGGCTCAGCTGCGAATCCGTTTCGCCTAAGTCTAAAAAATCCTACCGAGTGGTGAGCAAGCCTCTCACTCGGAGGCTTAGCTGCGAATCTGTTTCGCCTAAGTTTGAAAAATCTTACCGAGTGGTGAGCAAGCCTCTCACTCGGGGGCTTAGCTGCAGTCCAGTACTCGCCTAAGTTTGGAAAATCCTACCGAGTGGTGAGTAAGCCTCTCACTCGGGGGCTTAGCTGCAGGCCAGTACTCGCCTAAGTTTGAAAAATCCTACCGAGTGGTGAGCAATCCTCTCACTCAGGGCCTTAGCTGCAGTCCAGTACTCGCCTAAGTTTGAAAAATCCTACCGAGTGGTGAGCAAGCCTCTCACTCGGGGGCTTAGCTGCAATTCAGTACTCGCCTAAGTTTGAAAAATCCTACCGAGTGGTTAGCAAGCCTCTCACTCGGGGGCTTAGCTGCAGCCCAGTACTCGCCTAAGTTTGAAACATCCTACCGAGTGGTGAGCAAGCCTCTCACTCGGGGGCTTAGCTGCAGTCCAGTACTCACCTAATTAAGTTCGAAAAATCCTACCGAGTGGTGATCAAGCCTCTCACTCGGGGGCTTAGCTGCAGTCCAGTACTCGCCTAAGTTTGAAAAATCCTACCGAGTGGTGAGCAAGCCTCTCACTCGGGGGCTTAGCTGCTGTTCAGTACTCGCCTAAGTTTGAAAAATCCTACCGAGTGGTGACCAAGCCTCTCACTCGGGGGCTTAGCTGCAGCCCAGTACTCGCCTAAGTTTGAAACATCCTACCGAGTGGTGAGCAAGCCTCTCACTCGGGGGCTTAGCTGTAGTCCAGTACTCGCCTAATTAAGTTTGAAAAATCCTACCGAGTGGTTAGCAAGCCTCTCACTCGGGGGCTTAGCTGCAGCCCAGTACTCGCCTAAGTTTGAAACATCCTACCGAGTGGTGAGCAAGCCTCTCACTCGGGGGCTTAGCTGCAGTCCAGTACTCGCCTAAGTTTGAAAAATCCAACCGAGTGAAGAGCAATCCTCTCACTCGGGGGCTTAGCTGCAGTCCAGTACTCGCCTAAGTTTGAAAAATCCCACCGAGTGAAGAGCAATCCTCTCACTCGGGGCCTTAGCTGCAGTCCAGTACTCGCCTAAGTTTGAAAAATCCCACCGAGTGAAGAGCAATCCTCTCACTCGGGGGCTTAGCTGCAGTCCAATACTCGCCTAAGTCTGAAAAATCTTAGCGAGTGGAGATAAAACCTCTCACTCGGGGGCTTATCTGCAGTCCACTACTCGCCTAACTTTAAAAACGCATCCCGATCCGCAAAGACGACGAGGTGCAGGTCGACTGCGACCTTCTCCTCAGAGTTGCGCCATAAGTACAATGTGCGCTCCATCCCGATCCGTAAGGACGACGAGGTGCAGGTCGACTGCGACCTTCTCCTCAGAGCTGCGCCATAATTACAATGAGCGCTCCATCCCGATCCGCAAGGACGACGAGGTGCAGGTCGATTGCGACCTTGTCCTCGGAGCTGCATCACAAGTACAAAGACTATTCCGAGTGAAGAACAAGTTCCACCCGAAGACAAACACAAGCATATTCTTAGATAAACCAAGTTCAGATGAATCCTAAAGTTCCAGACCACGGATTAAAGTACTCGGGCGTCAGGCCCGAAGGGGTTTAACGGTTACAAAATCACTCGGCATTCCGTGGCAAATTTAAGGTGAGGCATAAAGTTTGTTCACTCCACAGGAGGTGGGCTAGTGGGCTGGACGAACTTGTCCAGGTCGATTCCGTCAGCAATCCGAGTGGCGGTAGCAATAAAGGTTTCCATGAAGGATTGGAAGTCGTGCCTTTTGGTATTGGCAACCTTGATTGCTGCTAGCTTCTCTTCTCACGCTTCCTTGTAGTGGACACGAACCAGGGACAGAGCCACATCAGCACCGCATGGAGCAGAAGACTTCTTCCATTCCTGGACTCGACCGGGAACTTCATTAAGTCGAGCCATCAGAGACTCGAGGTCATTTTGGAGCGCCGCCCTTGGCCAGAGTGCTGTGTCGATTCGCGACACCGCGACTTTCAATCGGGCAAGATAATCGATAATGCCAGCGAGACGGGATTCCAGTCGGAGCACGTTCATGGCAGCTTCGTCCTTCATAGGAGAGAGGATGGGGTCCAAGCTTGTCTCAACTCGCCCAGTGTCACATCCCTAGTTCTGGTATGACCTAGACTAGCTAGTCATGTGTGCATCATGTCTAAATTTCATTTAAACTTGAAATGGGGATCTTTGAAACCCTCAGAATCATTTCTGGAAATGACCCAAATAAAAATTGCTCCAAAAGGGTCCAAGAAAATGTTCATGTTGCTCTCTGAAAATATTGAGATAAAAATCAAACCAACGTTTTTAGGAGCTCATAAATATTTATTTTGGGCATTTGGAATTAATGCAGTAATTATTTGCTTTGGATATATATTGTTATATATATAAAATATTGTCCAAAAATTATGCCATTTGTTGAGGAGCTTTGGAATAATCCCTTAGGTCCCTGCAAAAATTGGCATAAGAAAATAAAATGATTTAGTATTCTACTAAATCAGAACAAATGTCAGAAAAATAGAAAAGAAAACAAAAGGGAAAAGCTTACCTGTGCTCACCCGAGGCCTGGCCTGGCCAGTAGCCCAGCCGGCCCACTGGCCCAGTGCCAGTCGTCGTTGTCCTCGCGCCAGTCGGACAGGCGTGTGGCCGACGCGCGCGCACCGCCGTGCCGCCACGCCACCAGCCTGCCTGCCCTCTCCCCTGCCAGCGCGACGCGCTGGGCGGCGTCGCGGGTGTCGTCCCGATCCGGTCGACCTCCTCATTTTCCCCTCGCCTTCTTCCTTGCTCTATCTCACCACGCCCGAACGCTGCCGTCGCCACCGGCCACCGTTGCCGTAGCCACAGCTGCCCCCTCGCACCTCCGTCGTGCCCAGAAGCTCCGCCACGTTGCCGGCTACCTCTCCGTCGAGCCACGCGCCTCGGGAGGCCCTGGAGCGCCTCCATCGCCGTCGTCCTCATCTCCGGCCGCCGGAGATCGTCTTCGCGGCCCCACCGTCTCCAGTGCGTCCCCGAGCTCTCCGACGACGCCGTCGAGTCCACCGTGAGCTCCTGCCCCATTTCCCCCTCTCCGTTACTCCGTTCCCGCGCTGTAGCCCCGACCCCCACCATGGCCGTAGCTCCTCGCCGCCGTCCATGTCGCCGCCGTCGCCCTGGCCACCGCAGCCCGCAACCGAGCGCGTCACCGTGCTCTTGGTGACGCCAGGAGGCCGTAGCGCCTCTCCGCTCACGCCCCCGTGCACCGCAGCGCTGCGCCCGCTCGAGCCCGAGCTCCGGCCGGCGCCGCGAGCTTTGCTCCGGCAAGCTCCGGCCTCCCCAGCTCCTCCCACCTAACCCACCAGATGCGCGAGAGCCCGGGGTACGCTCCGGTGCCCTTAGCCGCCGCCCCCGTGGCCTGTAACGCGGACGCTGCCGCGTCTTGAGGTCGCCGTCGATGACCTCGCCGGCCTGACGTGCGGGCCCGACCTGCCAGCTAATCACCATTTAATCTAACCCCCTCACACTGACAGTGGGCCCCTGCGCCTAATCCAGAAATTAGAATAAATTAAACCCTCTGTTTAAAACGTGTGACACTGACGTGTGGCCCCACACGTCAGGTTGACCAGGTCAGCACCGTTGACTTGCTGATGCAAGCGTGACGCAGTGCTGACGCAATTATTTATTTTCTGGATTTAATTTTATTCAGGAAATTCCAGAAAATAGCCAAAACTTCTAAAATTCATAGAAATTCAACCGTAACTCAGATTGAAATAATTTATATATGAAAAATTATCAGAAAAATGCAATCTATCCATCTGTACTAGTTTCATGCATGACAAACCAACTTATACCAACTGTATAAGTGAAAACACACTTATGGCATTTAAAGGGACTTACATTAGAGTTGCATTTGAACCTTTGGTTCAAATGGATCTCTTCCAAGTTGAATGCTATATGCATTGGCTCAAAACACGTCACATATTCATGCCATATTCATGCATCATATTGTTGTATATGATTGTGTTTTGACTGTCGACACCGTTCCCTCTCGATAGGTCCTGCTCCGGAGAGTGTTCCAGAGTACCTTTCTGAGGAGCAGTGCCACCCTGTTGATCTACCAAGCAAGCAAACCCCCTTTGTTCATTCCGATACAATCCTACTCTCTCCCTCCTGCTCTCTTTTACTGCATTAGGACAACAACGATTCAACTGCTACTTTATGCTGCGGTAGTTGAACCCATTCCTCTGCATGACCTGTCATTGCCACAGTAAATAGTTGAAACCCACTAGCATGTGTAGGAGTTGATTGAGCCATGTTGTGTTCCTACCATGCCATGCCTGCTATTGCTTAGAGTTGTGTCAGGTCTGGTTCATTGGGAATGAATTGGAGTGTTATGATATGTTCTGGTGCCGAGAGTTAAGCGTGTGAACACGATTTGGTAAAGGTAGCGGTGAGAGGCCATGTAGGAGTACATGGTGGGTTGTCTCATTGGAACCGTCCTTAAGCACTGAGTTCTGTGTATGTTGTCCAATGACTAGTTACTACCACACATTGGGTTCCAGTAACTCGACCCCTCTCGACTTATTAACCAACTTGATCTTTGTCCAGGAGTTGCAACTAGTTTCTGGTGTTTGTAGGTAGTGCTATTTTTCTACCGAGTGGCACCCGGCAGGGTGGGCTTGGGACAGACTAGGCACACGTGGCCCGGTGTACCGAGTGGCACCCGGATGGTGGGCTCGGGAACCCTGTACACATCGTTTGGGGCCGTGAGTGACACCCCGGCCGGATCTCCTTGCGGATGGAACCCGAATAGGCGATAAACCTGGACTAGAGTCTTGTGAGGTTAGTCAGGTCGTGGCCGACACCCTCGCCAGGCTTCCGCTTGAAGGTTGCCGAGGTGCATGACGTGTACATGGCAGTAAGTGGCGAGAGCGTGTGTGACGTAGTACACCCCTGCAGGGTTATCATGATCTAATCGAATAGCCGTGTCCTCGGTTATGGACTTCTTGGATGCTTACGTGGTACATAGATAACTTGAAATGGATACTCTAAAATGCTCAAGATAAGTGTGAGTGCTATGGATGGCTTCTCGTAGTGAGACGGGAATGAATCCATAGTGGTGTATTGAGGTGGTGTTTAGTGGACTCGTGTGCGCCTTCTTACCTCAAAGAAGTTTCTCGTAGTCGTAGAATAGGATAGCCACTGAGTCAAAGCTGGCTTGCTGCAACTAAACCCCACACTACCTTCTTGATACAAATGCATGTAAGATAGGATCTGATGTAAGTCTTGCTGAGTACGTTCGTACTCATGTTGCTTTCTTTATGTTTTGCAGCGGAGACTTCAGTCTTACTAGTAGCTCCGCTTGGACTTCGACGAGTAGCTTGTACCTCAGCTACGATCTTGAACCCTTGGGAGGGTCTTGTAGATAGTCAGGCTTCTCAGCCTTTTCCTTTTGTAGTTGTCTGTACTCAGACATGTAATGCTTCCGTTGCTTGTATGCTCTGAATGATGGGTCATGTGACCCCTATTTGTATTTAATGCTATGTGGCTCTTCTGGGCCTTTTATCTATATGAGTTTGCGTTATGTTGTGATGCCATGTTGTACAGCACATACTTGCATGTTATGTGTACGTGTAACGTGTATTGCTATGTGTGGGATCCGACAATCTAGTTGTTTATCCTTGGCAGCCTCTCTTATGGGGAAATGTAGTCTAGTGCCTCCTTGAGCCATAGTAGTCCGCTACAGCCCGGTTCACCGGAGTCCTGCTAGCCCAGCACTACTCCTCTGGACACTTGACTGGCCGGCATGTGTTTCATTTCGTTCCTGTGTCTGTCCCTTCGGGGAAATGTCACGCGGTGACATCCGGAGTCCTGCCTAGCCTGCTACAGCCCGGGTTCCCGGAGTCCTGTTAGCCCAGTGCTACAGCCCGGATTCACACGCTGCTGACCGACATGCTCAATGTTGATTCATGTATGCCTGTTCCCATACGTTAGCACCGCTTTGGGTTCACGACTAGCCATGTCGGCCCGGGTTCTCTGTCATATGGATGCTAGCGACATTGTCATATACGTGAGCCAAAAGACGCAAACGGTCCCGGGCCATGGTAAGGCGACACCCGTGGGAATACCGTGCGTGAGGCCGCAAAGTGATATGAGGTGTTACATGCTAGATCGGTGTGACTTAGAATCGGGGTCCCGACACCCAGTCTCTTCCTCGAAGTTCTGGCAAAATTCTGCGCACACAATACAAGGATGAGTCAATGGTTATATATCGAGTCGACATCAACAAGTCAGTCGGACAAAGGAAAGCACCTTCAAGCATGACGAACAGCTTCTTGGCAAGACCTCCCAGATAATTTTCCAAGTCATATCTCTTGCGGTCAATAGCTTCCACCTTTTCGGTCAGGTTGTTCTTGTCCTTCTTCAGACGAGTCGCCTCCTTGTTGGCTTCATCCAAGGTAGTCTTCAGCTTGGCGTTCTCTTCCTCCAGTTTGCCGACTGAAGCCAGCTTCTGGTCGGCGAGTGCAGTTTTCTCTTCGGTTGCTTTCTGCGCGGCTGCAAGGTCCAGATCCTTCTTTGCTAGAGCTTGGTTCATTGTTTCTGAAAGAAATGACGCTTGGTTCAGAAAAAACAAATAACACCCGGGACGGAAACAAATCAGTCGGCAAGTTTTTCGTACCAGTGACTTCATCCTTGGCCTTCTGCAAGTTTGTCTTGGCCAGCTCCAGGTCGAGATTGAGCTGAATCTGCTTCTGCTCCAGGTCAGCAAAACGGGCTCCAAGTTCACAGGATTTCTGGAATCAAAAGACGGTTAGTCGACGGATGGAAAGATTGGTTACTTCAGAGCAATAGAGTGATAAATTCAACAAGTTCTAAGACTACTGCCGAATGGAACATCGAACGGTAGTCTCGGGGACTACACACAGTGGGTGCACTTAGCGTGCCACCACTGGTCCAGTTTCCACCCGACATGGTCTGTCCAGGCTGAGTGTAAAAAAAGTTGTTCTCAGACCATAGTCGACTGCCCATAGTCAACTATGGTCTCGGGGACTACACCCAGTGGGTGCACTTAGCGTGCCGCCACTGGCTCAAGTTCCACTCGACATGGTCTGTCCAGGCCGAGTGAGAAAATTCCAATTCTCAAACCATAGTCGACTGCCCGCAGTCAACTATGGTCTCGGGGACTACACCCAGTGGGTGCACTCAGCATGCCCCCACTAGTTCAAAGACTCAATCGACACAACTTAGTCGATTCAAGATACAAGACTACTCAGTGACATATCAAAACACCAAGTGGGTGTACAAATGCAAAACGCAGACTGATGGAAAGATCCTTCAAGGAAAGTTTTCAGGTAGCATATCCTAACAGAACAAGCGACAAGCTAAAGAGTCAGTTGGTGATCAACTAACCTGGACGTTGTTCTGGAGAGCTGAGCTGGCGTCATAAGCAGCTTGGCTGGCCTCCCGGACCACCTTCATCTACTCCATCATGATGCCCGCCTGGCGTATAGTCTCCTTGGCAGCGCCCACTTGGTCCTCTGGGACGTGATGTGCAGTAAAGAGTGAAGATGGATCGGCTGGAGTCTGGGCAGTCGACGCTTAGGGCTGGGCACTCGTCAATGGTACGGCGGAAGTCAGGGGAGTCCGATTGGCATCACCGCCCTCCTGGATTACCGGTTCCGTCACCGGCATCGACTGAGGCGCTCTGCCAGTTGACGTCTTCCTGTTTCTTCTTCCCAGAGGCCTCAGCGGCACATCCTCGTCGTCGTCTGGAAGATCAATGACATTGGGAGGAGCTGCAAAAAGAATCAATCGCTGGAATTCAGTCGACCAATAAAACGGCCGAGAAAGTAAAAACAGGATTACGAGAGTCGTACCCGGATTAGAGGTGACTGCATCTTCCATTTCCTCGTCTTCATTCCTGTAAACAGAAGTCTCAGACGTAGCAGCACTGCAAATCTCAAGATTCAGTCGGTTATGTCTGCCGAAATGAGTCGACCAAAATTCAATTCATGCTAAACCAAGAAATCAAGTCCAATTATTACCCGGAAGCAAGGGGCACGACCACTTTGATCTTGGGCAAAGCCTTCCGCGGTTTTGGCGGCGTAGCTTTTGATTGTTTTGGGGCCTTCTCAGTCGGCACTGGAGAAGACGTCTGAGGGCGCTTTGAGGTCTGCCCAGTCTGCGCGGTCGCTTTGCCTCGGATACTTGCCAGGTCGTGGATTTCTTTGGATCGCCTTTCGGTGCGAGGGGGTGAGTCGACTTCTGTGCCGTCACCAGAGTCGTCACTTTCGTCATCTTCTTCCCCATCAGAGTGCCACTCGCCACTCTCGCCTCCCCTTCTGGATCCTGCTCCTGCTCTCTGTTGGGCATCGAGTACATCTCAGTGAGGGCCTAAAAGACAACAGGTGGAACAAATGTCAGTCGGTTGGCAAAAAGCAATTACACGATAGATCAAGAAAACACTCGGAAATTTAGAGTTGGACCTTATCTTGTTCATACGAGTTGTCGAGTGGAGGGATCCTCCTGGACCCTCTGGGGTTATCCTTGTTACCAGTGATGCCCCTCAGCCATTGCGCCACTATATCCTTGTCGACCTCCTCTGGGTGGATCCGAGTGGTATCATCAATGCCCGAGTACATCCACATCGGATGGTCACGAGCTTGAAGTGGCTGAATGCGTCGTCTAAGGAAGACCTCCAATAGATCCATGCCAGTGACGCCGTCACGAACAAGCTGGACCACTCGCTCGACCAACACCTTCACCTCCGCTTTTTCCGCTGGAGTCACTTTCAAGGCAGAGGGCTTCTCGACTCGAGCCATGGAAAAGGGGGAAGTCTAGTCGACCGGTCTGGAGTCGGCTGGTCTTTGCAGTAGAACCAGGTCGACTGCCACCCTCTGACTGACTCGGGAAGAATCATGGCTGGGAAAGTACTCTTGCCTCTCATTTGGATCCCAAGACCCCCACACGTCTGGATCACATGCGTCGTCTCGTCACTCGGATTGGCCTTTTTGACCGACTGAGAACGACAGGTGAAAATGTGTTTGAAGAGACCCCAGTGTGGTCGACAACCCAGAAAATTCTCACACATAGAAATGAATGCAGCGAGGTACGTGATTGTGTTGGGGGAAAAGTGATGAAGTTGTGCTCCAAAGAAGTTCAAGAAGCCTCGGAAGAAAGGATGGGGAGGCAAAGAAAAACCACGGTCAACATGGGTGGCGAGGAGAACACACTCACCCTCCTACGGCCGCGGCTCAGTCTCGTCCTCCGGGAGCCGCCTACATCCGTGGGGAATCAGTCCCCCCTCGACCAAATCATCGATGTCATCTTGCCGGATCGTCGACGGAATCCAATCACCCTGGATCAGCTGGGCAGTAAACCGGATCTCGACGAGGACCCTCCCCGGCTCATCTTCTCCCTTTCGCCTTCGCCGTCGCCTTCTTCGTGCGCTCCAGAGCCACCGTCTTCTCCTTCCCCATGGCGGAGGGTCGAGTTCAGGTAGAGCGGCGGCGCCGAGGGAGGAGGTGGATGCGATGGAAAACTGAGGAGGAAGACAGGAGATGAGGTGTACTGTGCAGAAAACCCCAGCCGCGACGCCTTATATGGAACCATTTCCGAGTGGCTGACCTGTGGGCCCAGGCGATCCTGTCAAACCCGCAACAGTTGCGCGCGCAGTACGTGGCGAAAAAGGTGGCGCGGATATCGAGGCAGCCCTGCCTAATCTTCTCCGATTACCGCGGCCTCCTCCGCCCCGCGCGCTTCCTGAAATTCGAATCCCGGAAAATCCGCGAGCAGCAGAACAACCTGTCAGACTGAAGATTTTTTTCCATACCAACACTCGAAGCTTAGCAGTAAAAATTCACTCAACTAATTAAGAATGGATCAAGGCAACTGGAAAAGAAGTTGAAGTCATCATGTTGTTCATTGATCCCAACAAGACGCCTCCGAAGCGCAAAAATTGAGTCGGAAATATTTTCAACTCCTTCTCCACTCAAACCCTGAACCATTCGGGGACTAATGATGAAGATATGTACCTAGGGTAGGGTCATAGACCTGACCTGGACACCCTCCCCTAGGACATTACCCTAAAGTCAGAAGCATTCAAGGGATATCATCATCCACTCGACTAGAGGCATTCCACTCGGAAGATTGAAGCTCACTCGACCGTAACAGGAATGCCTCGACAGGCAGGAGACCTAAAGTCACTCTGAATAGCAATGGTCGGGCGTTTACTCTGTAGACTTAATGGAAATTTATGTCACTTTATTACTGGCGTTACCAGAAACGCCCCATCTTTATGTACCTTAAACCCTGTGTAACTGAGGGCGGGAGGGGTCTGGTGAACTCTATATAAGCCACCCCCTCCTCAGGGACAAGGGTTCGCACCCCCTGTAACTCCACACACATATAATCCAGTCGACCGCCTCCGGGCACCGAGACGTAGGGCTATTACTTCCACCGTGAAGGGCCTGAACTCGTAAATCTCGTGTGTACAACTTCACCACAGCTGGGATCTTGCCTCTTCATACCTATCCCCCATTCTACTGTCAGTCTTAGAATCCTACTCAAGCGGGAAAGGAAATGTTAATCCGTGCTGT
This sequence comes from Aegilops tauschii subsp. strangulata, assembly GCF_002575655.3. Classification (NCBI taxonomy): domain Eukaryota; kingdom Viridiplantae; phylum Streptophyta; class Magnoliopsida; order Poales; family Poaceae; genus Aegilops; species Aegilops tauschii. Next base: position 28,905,790 of record NC_053040.3, on the reverse strand, counting down.
TGGTCAATGTATTCCTACATATATTATGAGTGTGTTCAAGCTCCCGCTGGAGGTATGTGATGATGTAAACCGCATGGTTAGGAACTATTTTTGGGGTGCAGAGAAAGGGAAGAGGAAAACACATTGGTATGCATGGGAGAAAATGACTAGGCCAAGGAAACAAGGCGGCCTTGGTTTTAAAGACTTTCGTCTATTTAACCAAGCGCTACTTGTTCGTCAGGCGTGGCGAATACTAGAGTTCCCTAACAGTTTATGCTCAAGGCTTTTAAAAGCGAAGTATTTCCCAAATTGGCGCTTACTGGATACGGTGTTCACTAGTAACCCATCACCTACATGGCAGGCCATTGCCTATGGTCTCGAACTTCTGAAAAAAGGCGTGGTCTGGAGAATCGGAAATGGTCAGAATGTACGTATATGGAGAGACCGATGGATAGCACGCGAGCCAACTGGAGGCTTGATTACACAGCGTGGCAGGTGCGACCTGAGGTGGGTCTCGGAGCTACTGAATATCCATGGTAATTGGGACTTTGACAAGATAAATCAGTTTTTTCTCTCGCTCGGCATTGTTGAAATCCAGAAAATAAAACCATCTGCTCAGCTTGATGAAGACTTTGTTGCTTGGGCGCCTGAAAAAAGTGGAGGTTTTACGGTACGTAGTGCGTACAAACTGGCTAGTGATTAATGCTCAAATCCTAGTGAGGTTTCTACAAGTTCCTGGCCGGATGGAACAAGAGAAGCATGGAACTTTATATGGCAAAGTACTGTACCACCAAAGGTTCAGTCTTTTGCTTGGAGATTAGCTACAGATTCGCTAGCAAATTGGACAAATAAAGTGACAAGGAACTTGGAAGTCTCAGGTACATGCCCTGTGTGTGGTGCGGAGGAGGACTCGTTCCATGTTTTTTGCACTTGTAATCATGCTGCGATCCTATGGAAGGCCATGGTGAAGGAATGGACATTGCCGGACCGACTAAGCATTGTACATGTTGGTCGTGATTGGTTCCTTCATCTCCTATCGAAAATGCATGAAGAGGAGAGAGCTAGGATCATGATGCTATTCTGGCAAATCTGGTATGTGCATAACGAAATTGTGCATGCAAAACAACCACCGCCCGTGGATGTTTCGGTGTGCTTCCTGTCCAGCTATCAGTCATCCTTAAACTCCATTCAAATATGCTCAAGTGATGCTTTAGTGAAAGGAAAAATGCCAGCTGCATGTTTTCAGATTCCCGATCAGGACATATACAAAGTTGATGAAGTGGGAGGCTCTTGGTCCGCTCCAGCGGTGGGCAGAGTCAAACTCAACACGGATGCTTCGGTCCTGGGCTCTACTGCGGGAGCCGGAATGATCCTAAGGAATCAGGAAGGAGAAATTGTTTTCAGTGCTTGCAGATTTCTCTATGCATGTGATGATGTACTGGAGGCAGAGTTACTTGCAATAAGGGAGGGAATTTCTTTGGCCCTTCAGTGGAGCATCTTACCAATAGACGTGGAGTCTGATTGTTTAGAGGTTGTCAATATGATTAAGAGAGGGAATAGCAACAAATCTAAATATGCTTTCATCATCAGAGAGATCATTAGTAGTTTGGGAGAAAGGAATTCTTGCATTACTCATATTCGCCGGAGCTGTAATAGGGTTAGTCATGCCTTGGCAAATTTTGGTAGGTTGCAACGCCGAACTTTGGTTTGGCTAGGCTCTGGTCCGGAAGTTGTTTTGGTACATGTGGGACGAATTGTATTCTTTGATACCTGAGTAATGAAAGAATTCATTCGCAAAAAAAGGGCCTTTCCATCTGTATATCCACGTATCCTTCTAATCAGGCATCATCGTGGATGGGCTTGTAGGCTACCCGCGGTGCCACCATAGTGGCAGGGGTGGGCCTGGGAGTCGCCGGATCAGCCCAGGAGTGGCTGGTCCTAGTCTCCTACCACGGTTGGCGTCTTGCCAAGTTCGGGCCTCCACGCATGTGGGTGGCATGATACGGCATCGCTGATCTTTGTCTGTAGGTCTGGATTGAGGGGAGGACGGCGTGTGGGGATGTTAGCTTCGGCCTAATAATGGTGGTTTGGCCCTAGTACTATTCTTCTGCCAAGTCGTCTTTCTACCGTACGTCGACCTCTTAGATCTAGCCGCTGACGAGTTTCGGTCTTTCCCATCGGATATCTATATGAATTGGTGTATGTTGCCCCTGGATATCTAGATTGGAAAGGCTTCGGTCACGCACGCTCATATTATCAGCCAACACGACCTCAAGAGGGCACGGCAAGAAGCTTTGATTTCTTATTGGTGTCATGGGACATGTCTAAGTCAGGATTCTCAAGGCATTGATAGAGGTGGATAAAGTCATGGCGGCTGTGATTGGAGGTCTTGAAGCTTTGGTGGAATGATGTAATTAATGCGATGAAGAATGTGCGCCAGGTGTTTGGTGACTTGAAACAGTGGGCTGGGGAAGTGCGGGGCACCATCACTGGAGGACTACATTTTTGGTGGTACCTCTCGAGTACTGAGTCTGAATTCCTAGGGTGAAAATCCAAGGTCTGGCCTTTATTGGTTGTACCTGGAAATGGCCTAGTTCAAGGCAATGCTTTTGGGTGAGCTTGGAATTTTTCTAGGGTGAAAACCCACGATCTTCGATCGGACAATGACAACACTTGTGCATTGCTTCCTTCTTGGGGGGTTGCTTTTGGAGAAATTTTTTTGTAATCCGGGTGTTGTCTTCGGCGTGGTGAGTGCTACTAATGCTAGTGATTTATCACCTCGGGGGGGGGGGGGTCTTTTTTCTTCTAATCCTTTTTCTGGCTGTGCATACCCTTGATGTCTTTGGATATCTTGTTAATAGAGAGGACGGGTGTAATTGGTATCTTCGTGATATTATTTTATTCCATTTGTTGATTTTTTTTATGAACTAAGTCACTGATGTCAATGAATTGAGCAAGAGCTTGCAAGGTGGTATGCCTATGAAAATGGAGAGCCAGATGGTCACTATGTATAAAATCAGCCAAATAGAGCTTTTTCTTAATGGCAAAAGAGAACGGTTCATGAAACTTTTGAGACCGAGGCAACTTATGCCAAAAGAGAATAGAATCTCCATACCCGACATTTACCAGACCAATTCATGGTGCAGCATGAAATATGTTTTTTTTTCTATGGTGTATTTGTATGGTACTATAGATATGATAAAAAAAATTCATATAAACTTTGTTAAACTTGACATATATTTGATCTGAGAGAAAACTATCGTCAAACGTGTTTTCGGAGCGAGGGGTCAAGTAAGGGGTATCTCCAAAGCTGTGGCACCCTCGATTCAATCATGCACTAATCATACACGCAAATGTGTACGATCAAGATCAAGGAGTCACGAGAAGATATCACAACACAACTCTAGACATGAATAAAATAATACAAGCTTTATATTACAAGCCAGGGGCCTCGAGGGCTCGAATACATAAACTTGTCATAGCTCTAAGTACAGACATAAGTTAACCAAGTTGCCATAAGATGGCTAGCACAAATAGGGATAAAGATCGAAGAGGCGCATACCTCCTGCCTGGGATCCTCCTAAACTACTCCTGGTAGTCAGCGGCCTGCACGTAGTAGTAGGCACCCTCGGTATAGTAGGAGTCGTCGAAGGTGGCGTTTGGCTCCGAGGCCCTAGCATCTGGTTGTGACGTCCGAGAAGAATGGAAAATGGGGAAAAGTGGGAGCAAAGCAACCGTGAGTACTCATCCAAAATACTCGCAAGCAAGGATCTACACTACATATGCATCGGTATCAATGAAATGGGTAGTATATGTGGACTGAGCTGCAGAATTTCAGAATAAGAGGGGGAGAAGCTAGTCCTATCAAACACTACGCTTCTAGCAGCCTCCATCTTGAAGCATATAGAAGAGAGTAGCTGGTAAGTTAACCAAGTAACATCGTATAGCATAAACCTACCCGACGATCCTCTCCTCGTCACCCTGTGAGAGAGCGATCACCGAGTTGTATCTGGAACATATCTGGGTGAGTTTTTTAAGTATCGGGCTCTAGTTGTCATGAGGTCGAAATGCAACTCCAAGTCTTCCTGTTACCGTGGACACGACTATTCGAATAGATCAATCTTCCCTCCAGGGGTGCACCACATTACCCGAAATGCTCGATCGCTCTGGCCGGGCACACTTTCCTGGGTCACGTCCGGCCTCGGAAGATCAACACGTCGCAAACCTACCTAGGCCCAACAGAGAGGTCAGCACGCCGATCTAAATCCTAAGCGTGCAGGGGTCTTGGGCCCATCACCCGTTGCACTCCTGCATGTTGCGAACGTCGTCGGTGAGCAGAGCTAGCCACCTCCATTACAAAGGAGGATGCGTTAGGCGTTCCAACCCGGCGCGCACCACTCAGTCGCTGACGTCTGAAGAGCTTTGGCTGATACTACGACGCTGGTTGGCCATATCTTTGTCCCACGTGGCGGTTAGTGCGTATAAGGCCAACGACCAACTCAGATCAAATACCCAACCTCGTTAAGCGTATTATTTTGAAGTAACCACGGACGCTGACCAGGACCAGGCCCACCTGTCTCCTAGGTGGTCACAACCTGCCCTTTCGATCTGCCACAAAGAATCACTCGGGGGGGCGTCGGGAACCCAGGCCCATCACAACCTGGATGGAACCACTTGCCCCTTCAGCCCCTAGGTCGTGAATCACTCGTGGGTACTCTACATGCCGACCCGATTTTAGTCACATCATGTGTCAAGTATAATATGTATATAGTATATACTCTTGATCACCTCCCGAAGTGATCACGGCCCGACAGTATAGCATGGCAGACGGCCCGACAATATACTAGCATCCTATACTAAGCATTTAGGATTGTAGGTAAAGGTATCAAAAGTAGTATCAAAGACAGGCCATGCAACAGTATAGGATCAAACCGACAAACAGTAACAATACTCTAATGCAAGCAGTAGAGGGAAAGAGTAGGCGATATCGGGATGATCAAGGGGGTTTGCTAGCCTGGAAGCCCTGCTGACAAGGAGGGGTCGTCAACACCATAGTCGACCGGGGCAGCAGCGGCGTCGGTCTCGTAGTCTACCGGAGAGAAGAGGAGGAAGAAACAATGAATACAATGCAAACAGATGCATGACGATGCATGACATGACAACAAGTGGTGCTAGGTATGCCCTCACATGGTACTAGGTGCTACTGGCGAAGGGGGAAACATCCGGAAACTTATTCCCGGTGTTTGACATTTTCGGACAGTCGAACCGGAGGGGTGTGGTTGCATTTTCGCTATGCTAGGGACGTGTGGCAGACGAACGGACTGTGTATTCGTATTCGTCTTGTTTTTTGAGCAACTTCCATGTATAAAGTAATTTCATCCGAGTTACGGATTATTTTATTTTAATTTTAAAAGTTTTAATCATTTTTTTGAAATTATTCTAATTTATTTTAAAACATATATTGTAAATGCAAAATGCTAGGTGTACTCAGAAAGGTACCCAGCAGAACAGCACAGAGGCTGACTGGTGGGGCCCGCTGGTCAACTGTACGGTCAGCATTTGACTGGACCGTTGACTAGTCAAATGTTCGGTGGGGCCAATATGTCATAGACTCGAAGTTAATAGAAATTAATTAAATCAGTTTAATTAATAGGGGACCAACATGTCATACACTAATCTTAATTTAACAGTTTTAATTTATTAAATGGTTAATTAGGGGATGTGGGTCCCGGTGTCAGCGGGTCAGTGGGGGTTCATTAGCGAGGGGGGTTAGGCCGTTTATGCCATCCATTAAACGCGAGCAGCGGCGGAGCCAACCGGGAGCTACGGCGCTGGCGGAGCAGCGGGAAGCGGCGGCAGCCACAACGCAGTAGTAGCGTAGCAGCAGAGCGGTGGCGAGGCACGGGCAGGGGAGGCGCGTGTTGGGGAACGCAGTAATTTAAAAATAATTCCTACGCACACGCAAGATCTATCATGGTGATGCATAGCAACGAGAGGGGAGAGTGTAGTCCACGTACCCTCATAGACCGTAAGCGGAAGCGTTATGACAACGCGGTTGATGTAATCATACGTCTTCACGATTCGACCGATCCTAGTACCGAAAGTACGACACCTCCGCGATTTGCACACGTTCATCTCGGTGACATCCCACGAACTCTCGATCCAGCTGATTGTCGAGGGAGAGCTTCATCAGCACGATGACGTCATGACGGTGATGATGAAGCTACAGGCGTAGGGTTTCGCCTAAGCACTACGACGATGTGACCGAGGTGGTTTATGGTGGAGGGGGGCACCGCACACGGCTAAGACAATGATCAACTTGTGTGTCTATGGGGTGCTCACCTCCCCCGTATATAAAGGAGTGGAGGGGGGAGGGCCGGCCCTCTCTATGGCACGCCCTAGGGGAGTCCTACTCCCACCGGGAGTAGGATTCCCCCCTTCCAAGTAGGAGTAGGAGAGGAAGGAAGGAGGAGAGAGGGAGGAAGGAAAGGGGGGCCGGCCCCCCTCCCAATTTGGATTGGGCTTGCCGGGGCGCGCCCCCTCCTAGGCCGCCTCCTCTCTCCCACTAAGGCCCAATAAGGCCCATACACTCCCCTGGGGGTTCCGGTAACCTCCCGGTACTCCAGTAAAGGCCCGAACTCACCCGGAACCATTCTGATGTCCAAACATAGCAATCCAATATATCGATCTTTATGTCTCGACCATTTCGAGACTCCTCGTCATGTCCGTGATCACATACGGGACTCCGAACAACCTTCAGTACATCAAAACACATAAACTCATAATAGCGATAGTCACAGAACGTTAAGCGTGCAGACCCTACGAGTTCGAGAACTATGTAGACATGACCGAAACTCATCTCCGGTCAATAACCAATAGCGGAACCTGGATGCTCATATTTGTTCCTACATATTCTATGAAGTTCTTTATCGGTCAAACCGCATAAGAACATACGCTGTTCCCTTTGTCATCGGTATGTTAGTTGCCCGAGATTCGGTCGTCGGTATCTCAATACCTAGTTCAATCTCGCTACCGGCAAGTCTCTTTACTCGTTCCGTAATGCATCATCCCGCAACTAACTCATCAGTCATATTTCTTGCAAGGCTTATAATGATATGCATTACCGAGAGGGCCCAGAGATACCTCTCCGACAATCGGAGTGAAAAATCCTAATCTCGATCTACGCCAACTCAACAAGTTCCATCAGAGACACGTGTAGAGCACCTCTATAATCACCCAGTTACGTTGTGACGTTTGGTAGCACACTAAGTGTTCCTCCGGTATTTGGGAGTTGCATAATCTCATAGTCATAGGAACATGTATAAGTCATGAAGAAAACAATAGCAACATACTAAACGATGAAGTGCTAAGCTAACGGAATGGGTCAAGTCAATAACATCATTCTCTAGTGATGTGATCTCGTTAATCAAATGACAACTCATGTCTATGGCTAGGAAACTTAACCATCTTTGATTCAACGAGCTACTCAAGTAGAGGCATACTAGTGACACTCTGTTTGTCTATGTATTCACACATGTACTAAGTTTCCGGTTAATACAATTCTAGCATGAATAATAAACATTTATCATGAAATAAGGAAATAAATAATAACTTTATTATTGCCTCTAGGGCATATTTCCTTCAGTCCCCCACTTGCACTAGAGTCAATAATCTAGTTCACATCGCCATGTGATTTAACACCAATAGTTCACATCACCATGTGATTAACACCCAAAGTTCACATCATCATGTGACCAACACTCAAAGGGTTTTCTAGAGTCAGCAATCTAGTTCACATCGCCATGTGATTAACACCCAAAGAGTACTAAGGTGTGATCATGTTTTGCTTGTGAGAGAAGTTTAGTCAACGGGTCTGCCATATTCAGATCCGTATGTATTTTGCAAATTTATATGTTAACAATGCTCTGCATGGAGATACTCTAGCTAATTGCTCCCACTTTCAATATGTATCCAGATTGAGACTTAGTGTCATCCGGATCAGTGTCAAAACTTGCATTGACGTAACCCTTTACGACGAACTTTTTGTCACCTCCATAACCGAGAAACATATCCTTATTCCACTAAGGATAATTTTGACCAATGTCCAGTGATATACTCCTAGATCACTATTGTACTCCATTGCCAAACTCAGGGAAGGTTTTACAATAGGTCTGGTACACAACATGGCATACTTTATAGAACCTATGGCTGAGGCATAGGGAATGACTTTCATTCTCTCTCTATCTTCTGCCGTAGTCTAGCATTGAGTCTGACTCAATTTCACACCTTGTAACACAGGCAAGAACCCTTTCTTTGCTTGATCCATTTTGAACTTCTTCAAAACTTTATCAAGGTATGTGCTTTGTGAAAGTCCAAGTGTCCTGATCTATCTCTATAGATCTTGATGCCTAATATATAAGCAACTTCACCGAGGTCTTTCATTGAAAAACTCTTATTCAAGTATCCTTTTATGCTATCCAGAAATTCTATATCATTTCCAATAAACAATATGCCATCCACATATAATATTAGAAATGCTACAGAGCTCCCACTCACTTTCTTGTAAATACAGGCTTCTCCAAAAGTCTATATAAAACCATATGCTTTGATCACACTATCAAAACATTTATTCCAACTCCGAGATGCTTGCACCAGTCCACAAATGGATCGCTGGAGCTTGCACACTTTGTTAGCATCCTTTGGATTGATAAAACCTTCAGGTTGCATCATATACAACTCTCTAGAAATCCATTCAGGAATGCAGTCTTTACATCCATTTGCCAAATTTCATAATTATAAAATGCAACAATTCCTAACATGATTCAGACGTACTTAAGCATCGCTACGGGTGAGAATGTCTCATCGTAGTCAACTCCTTGAACTTGTCAAAAACCTTTCGCAACAAGTCGAGCTTTGCAGACAATAACATTACCGTCAGCGTCAGTCTTCTTCTTGAAGATCCATTTATTCTCGATGGCTTGCCGATCATCAGGCAAGTCAAACAAAGTCCACACTTTGTTCTCATACATGGATCGCATCTCAAATTTCATGGCCTCAAGCCATTTAACGGAATCTGGGCTCATCATCGCTTCCTCATAGTTCATAGGTTCGTCATGGTCAAGTAACATGAGCTCCAAAACTAGAATACCGTACCACTCTGGTGCAGAACTTACTCTGGTTGACCTACGAGGTTCGGTAGTAACTTGATCTGAAGTTACATGACCATCATGATTAGCTTCCTCACTAATTGGTGTAGGAGTCACAGGAACAGATTTCTGTGATGAACTACTTTTCAATAAGGGAGCAGGTACATTTACCTCATCAAGTTCTACTTTCCTCCCACTCCCTTCTTTCGAGAGAAACTCCTTCTCTAGAAAGGATCCATTCTTAGCAACGAATTTCTTGCATTCGGATCTGTGATAGAAGGTGTACCCAATAGTCTCCTTTGGGTATCCTAAGAAGACACATTTCTCCAATTTTGGTTCGAGCTTATCAGGTTGAAGCTTTTTCACATAATCATCGCAACCCCAAACTTTAAGAAACGACAACTTGGGTTTCTTGCCAAACCACAGTTCATAAGGCGTCGTCTCAACGGATTTAGATGGTGCCCTATTTAACGTGAATGCAGACGTCTCTAAAGCATAACCCCAAAAAGATAGCGGTAAATCAGTAAGAGACATCATAGATCGCACCATATCTAGTAAAGTACGATTACGACGTTCGGACACACCATTACGCCGTGGTGTTCCGGGTGGCGTGAGTTGCGAAACTATTCTGCATTGTTTCAAATTACGACCAAACTCGTAACTCAAATATTCTCCTCCACGATCAGATCGTAGAAAATTTATCTTCTTTTTACGATGATTTTCCACTTCACTCTGAAATTCTTTGAACTTTTCAAATGTTTTAGACTTATGTTTCATCGAGTAGATATACCCATATCTGCTCAAATCATGTGTGAAGGTCAGAAAATAACGATACCCGACGTGAGCCTCAACACTCATCGGACCGCATACATCAGTATGTATTATTTCCAATAAGTAAGTTGCTCGCTCCGTTGTTCAGGAGAACGGAGTCTTAGTCATCTAGCCCATGGTTCACAAGCATCAAGTGATTCCAAAAGCCCATCAGCATGGAGTTTCTTCATGCGCTTTACACCAATATGACCTAAACGGCAGTGCCACAAATAAGTTGCACTATCATTATTAAGTTTGCATATTTTGGCTTCAATATTATGAATATGTGTATCACTACGATCGAGATCCAACAACCATTTTCATTGGGTATATGACGATAGAAGGTTTTATTCATGTAAACAGAATAACAATTATTCTCTAACTTAAATGAATAACCGTATTGCAATAAACATGATCAAATCATATTCATGCTCAACGCAAACACCAAATAATATTTATTTAGGTTCAATACTAATCCCGAAAGTATAGGGAGTGTGCGATGATGATCATATCAATCTTGGAACTACTTCCAACACCCATCGTCACTTCACCCTTAACTAGTTTCTCTTCATTCTGTAACTCCCGTTTCGAGTTACTAATCTTAGCAACTGAACTGGTATCAAATACCCAGGGGTTGGTATGAACACTAGTAAAGTACACATCAGTAATCTGTATATCAAATATACCTTTGTTCACTTTGCCATCCTTCTTATCCACCAAATATTTGGGGTAGTTCCGCTTCTAGTGACCATTCCCTTTGTAGTAGAAGCACTCAGTTTCAGGCTTAGGTCCAGCTTTGAGCTTCTTCATGGGAGTGGCAACTTTCTTGCCATTCTTCTTGAAGTTCCCTTTCTATACCTTTGCCCTTTTACTTGAAACTAGTGGTCTGGTCAACCATCAACACTTGATGCTTTTTCTTGATTTCTACCTTCGCTGATTTCAGCATCGCGAAGAGCTCCCGAATCATTTTCGTCATCCCTTGCATATTATAGTTCATCATGAAGTTCTATTAGCTTGGTGATAGTGACTAGAGAACACTATCAATCACTATATTATCTGGAAGATTAACTCCCACTTGATTTAAGAGATTGTATTACCCAGACAATCTGAGCACATGCTCACTCGTTGAGCTATTCTCCTCCATCTTGTAGGCAAAGTACTGTCATAGGTCTCATACCTCTTGACACGGGCATGAGTATGAGATACCAATTTCAACTCTTGGAACATCTTATATGCTCCGTGGAGTTCAAAACATTTTTGAAGTCCCGGTTCCAAGCCATAAAGCATGGTGCACTAAAGTATCAAGTAGTCATCATACCGAGCTTGTCAAATGTTCATAAGGTCCGCATCTGCTCCTGCAATAGGTCTGTCACATAGCGGTGCATCAAGGACATAATTCTTCTGTGCAGTAATGAGGATAATCCTTAGATCACGGACCTAGTCCGCATCATTGCAATTATGATCTTTCAACATAATTTTTCTCTAGGAACATAATAAAAATAAACGGGGAGCTACATCGCGAGCTATTGATCTACAACATAGTTATGTAAATATTACCAGGACTAAGTTCATGATAAATTAAAGTTCAATTAATCATATTACTTAAGAACTCCCACTTAGATAGACATCCCTCTAATCATCTAAGTGATCACGTGATCCATATCAACTAAACCATGTCCGATCATCACGTGAGATGCAATAGTTTTCAATGGTGAACATCACTATCTTGATCATATCTACTATATGATTCACGCTCGACCTTTCGGTCTCCAGTGTTCCGAGGCCATATCTGCATATGCTAGGCTCGTCAAGTTTAACCTGAGTATTCTGCGTGTGCAAAACTGGCTTACACCCGTTGTATGTGAACGTAGAGCTTATCACACCCGATCATCACATGGTGGCTCAGCACGAAGAACTTTCGCAACGGTGCATACTCAGGGAGAACACTTGTACCTTGAAATTTAGTGAGAGATCATCTTATAATGCTACCGCCGAACTAAGCAAAATAAGATGCATAAAGGATAAACATCACATGCAATCAATATAAGTGATATGATATGGCCATCATCATCTTGTGCCTTTGATCTCCATCTCCAAAGCACTGTCATGATCACCATCGTCACCCGCGCGACACCTTGATCTCCATCGTAGCATCGTTGTTGTCTGGCCAACTATTCCTTCTACGACTATCGCTACCGCTTAGTGATAAAGTAAAGCAATTACATGGTGATTGCATTTCATACAATAAAGCGACAGCCATATGGCTCCTGCCAGTTGCCGATAACTCTGCTACAAAACATGATCATCTCATACAATAAAATTTAGCATCATGTCTTGACCATATCACATCACAACATGCCCTGCAAAAACAAGTTAGACGTCCTCTACTTTGTTGTTGCAAGTTTTACATGGCTGCTACGGGTTAAGCAAGAACCGTTCTTACCTACACATCAAAATCACGACGATTTTTTGTCAAGTGTGTTGTTTTTACCTTCAACAAGGACCGGGCATAGCCACACTCGATTCAACTAAAGTTGGAGAAACTGACACCCGCCAGCCACTTGTGTGCGAAGCACGTCGGTAGAACCAGTCTCTAGTAAGCGTACGCGTAATATCGGTCCGGGCCGCTTCATCCAACAATACCGCCGAATCAAAGGATGACATGCTGGTAAGCAGTATGACTATTATCGCCCACAACTCATTTGTGTTCTACTCGTGCATATAACATCTACCTATAGACCTGGCTCGGATGCGACTGTTGGGGAATGCAGTAATTTCAACAAAATTCCTACGCACACGCAAGATCTATCATGGTGATGCATAGCAACGAGAGGGGAGAGTGTAGTCCATGTACCCTCATAGACCGTAAGCGGAAGCATTATGACAACGCGGTTGATGTAGTCGTACGTCTTCATGATCCAACCGATCCTAGTACCGAAAGTACGGCACCTCCGCGATCTGGACACGTTCAGGTCGGTGACGTCCCACGAACTCTCGATCCAGCTAAGTGTCGAGGGAGAGCTTCATCAGCACGACGGCGTGATGAAGGTGATGATGAAGCTACCGGCGCAGGGCTTCGCCTAAGAACTACAACGATATGACCGAGGTGGATTATGGTGGAGGGGGGCACCGCACACAGCTAAGACAATGATAAACTTGTGTGTCTATGGGGTGCCCCCCTCCCCCGTATATAAAGGAGTGGAGGAGGGGGAGGGCTGGCCCTCTCTATGGCGCGCCCTAGGGGAGTCCTACTCCCACCGGGAGTAGGATTCCCCCCCTTCCAAGTAGGAGTAGGAGAGGAAGGAAGTAGGAGAGAGGGAGGAAGGAAAGGGGGGCCGGCCCCCCTCCCAATTCGGGTTGGGCTTGGGGGGCATGCCCCCTCCTAGGCCGCCTCCTCCTCTCTCCCACTAAGGCCCAATAAGGCCCATACACTCCCTGGGGGGTTCCGGTAACCTCCCGGTACTCCGGTAAATGCCCAAACTCACCGGAACCATTCCGATGTCCAAACATAGCCATCCAATATATCGATATTTATGTCTCAACCATTTCGAGACTCCTCGTCATGTCCGTGATCACATTCAGGACTCCGAACAACCTTCGGTACATCAAAACACATAAACTCATAATACCGATCGTCAAAGAACGTTAAGCGTGCGGACCCTACGGGTTCGAGAACTATGTAGACATGACCGAGACTCATCTCCGGTCAATAACCAATAGCGGAACCTAGTTGCTCATGTTGGTTCCTACATATTCTACAAAGATCTTTATCGGTCAAACCGCATAACAACATACGTTGTTCCCTTTGTCATCGGTATGTTACTTGACCGAGATTCGATCATCGGTATCTCAATACCTAGTTCAATCTCATTACCGGCAAGTCTCTTTACTCATTCCGTAATGCATCATCCCGCAACTAACTCAACAGTCACATTGCTTGCAAGGCTTATAGTGATGTGCATTACCGAGATGGCCCAGAGATACCTCTCCGACAATCGGAGTGACAAATCCTAATCTCGATCTATCCAACTCAACAAGTACCATCGGAGACACGTTTAGAGCACCTTTATAATCACCCAGTTACGTTGTGATGTTTGGTAGCACACTAAGTGTTCATCCGTTATTTGGGAGTTGCATAATCTCATAGTCATAGGAACATGTATAAGTCATGAAGAAAGCAATAGCAACATACTAAATGATCAAGTGCTAAGCTTACGGAATGGGTCAAGTCAATCACATCATTCTCTAATGATGTGATCCCGTTAATCAAATGACAACTCATGTCTATGGCTAGGAAACTTAACCATCTTTGATTCAACGAGCTAGTTAAGTAGAGGCATACTAGTGACACTCTGTTTGTCTATGTATTCACACATGTACTAAGTTTCCGGTTAATACAATTCTAGCACGAATAATAAACATTTATCAAGAAATAAGGAAATAAATAATAAATTTATTATTGCCTCTAGGGCATATTTCCTTCAGCGCGACGGTGAGCAGCGGGACAGGGGCAGCCGGCGCCCCCGAAAGAGTGCGCGGGGGAGCATGGGGATGATACGTCTCCAACGTATCTATATTTTGTATTGCTTAATGCTATATTATATTCTGATTTGGATGTTTAATGGGCTTTATTATACACTTTTATATCATTTTAGGAACTAACCTATTAACCGGAGGCCCAGCCCAAATTGATGTTTGTTGCCTATTTCAGAGTTTCGCAGAAAAAGAATATTAAACGGAGTCCAAACGGAATGAAACCTTTGGGAACGTGATTTTCGGAACGAACGTGATCCAGAGGACTTGGACCCTACATCAAGAAAGCTACTAGGAGGGCACGAGGTAGGGGGGCGCGCCTACCCCCCCCCCCCCAGGCGCGCCCTCCACCCTCGTGGTGCCCATGTTGCTCCACCGACGTACTTCTTCCTCCTATATATACCCACGTACCCCCAAACCAACAGAAGCATCCACGAAAACCTAGTTCCACTGCCGCAACCTTCTGTACCCGTGAGATCCCATCTTGGGGCCTTTTCCGGTGTCCTGCCGGAGGGGGCATTGATCATGGAGGGCTTCTACATCAACACCATAGCCTCTCCGATGATGTGTGAATAGTTCACCTCGGACCTTCGGGTCCATAGTTATTAGCTAGATGGCTTCTTCTCTCTCTTTGGATCTCAATACAAAGTTCTCCACGATTCTCGTGGAGATCTATTCGATGTAATCCTCTTTTGCGGTGTGTTTGTTGAGACCGATGAATTGTGGGTTTATGATCAAGTTTATCTATGAACAATATTTGAATCTTCTTTGAATTCTTTTATGTATGATTGGTTATCTTTGCAAGTCTCTTCGAATTATCAGTTTGGTTTGGCCTACTAGATTGATCTTTCTTGCAATGGGAGAAGTGCTTAGCTTTGGGTTCAATCTTGCGGTGTCCTTACCCAGTGACAGTTGGGGCAGCGAGGCACGTATTGTATTGGTGCCATCGAGGATAACAAGATGGGGTTTATATCATATTGCATGAGTTTACCCATCTACATCATGTCATCTTACTTAAAGCGTTACTCTGTTCATTTGAACTTAATACTGTAGATGCATGCTGGATAGCGGTCGATGTGTGGAGTAATAGTAGTAGATGCAGGCAGGAGTCGGTCTACTTGTCTCGGACGTGATGCCTATATACATGATCATACCTAGATATTCTCATAACTATGCTCAATTCTGTCAATTGCTCAACAGTAATTTGTTCACCCACCATAATACTTATGCTCTCGAGAGAAGCCACTAGTGAAACCTATGGCCCCCAGGTCTATTTTCCATCATATAAATCTTCCAACACTTAGCTATTTTTATTGCCTTTTATTTTACTTTGCATCATTATCATAAAAATAGCAAAAATATTATCTTATCATATCTATCAGATCTCACTCTCGTAAGTGACCGTTGAGGGATTGACAACCCCTTTATCGCGTTGGTTGCGAGGTTCTTGTTTGTTTGTGTAGGTGCGAGGGACTCGTGCGTGGTTGTAATGCCCCGAATCCGATGCGCCAGGTGTCTTCCGTTTATTCGTCGTCGTTGCCATGTCATTTGCTTGCGTGTTGCATTTTGTCATGTCATCATCTGCATTGCATCCTCATGTTTTCAAAACTTGCATCCGGTCTTTTTCCCCGTTGTCTGTTTCGCGTTCCACTCCCACACGCACCCGTTGCCCCTCTCAGACCTCGTTTCGTTAGTGGCATTTGAATGTTCTCGGAATGGGATGCGCCAGGTGTCTTCCGTTTATTCGTCGTCGTGGCTTCATCTTCTTCATGGACCCATTCTTCTTCCTAGCGGGATTTAAGGCAAGATTACCGTCACCTTGGATCTCATTACTATCATTGCTATGCTAGTTGCCTCGATGCTATCGCTATGCCGCGTTACCTACCACTTGCTTATCAAGCCTCCCAAATTGCCATGAACCTCTAACCTTTGTCACCCTTCCTAGCAAACCGTTGTTTGGCTATGTTACCGCATTTGCTCAGCCTCTCTTATAGCGTTGCTAGTTGCAGGTGAAGATGAAGATTGCTCCATGTGGTAATATGTTGATGTTGGGATATCACAATATCTCTTATATTATTAATGCATCTATATACTTGGTAAAAGGTGGAAGGCTCGGCCTTATGCCTGGTGTTTTATTCCACTCTTGCCGCCCTAGTTTCCGTCATATCGGTATTATGTTCCCGGATTTTGCGTCCCTAACGCGGTTGGGTGTTATGGGAACCCCTTGACAGTTCGCCTTGAATAAAACTCCTCCAGCAAGGCCCAACATTGGTTTTACCATTTGCCTCACATAAGCCTTTTTTCCTTGGGTTTCCGTAGCCCGAGGGTCATCTTTATTATAGCCCCCCCCCTGGGGGGGGCCAGTGCTGGTCCGAACCGAGTAGACTGCGGGGCCACCTTGGGGAAACTTGAGGGCTAGTTTTACTCGTAGGATGTCTCATCCGGATGTGCCCTGAGAACGAGATATGTGCAGCTCCTATCGGGATTTGTCGGCACGTTCGGGCGGTCTTGCTAGTCTTGTTTTACCATTGTCGAAATGTCTTGTAACCGGGATTCTGAGTCTGATCGGGTCTTCCCGGGAGAAGGAATATCCTTCGTTGATCGTGAGAGCTTGTGATGGGCTAAGTTGGGACACCCCTGCAGGGTATAAACTTTCGAGAGCCGTGCCCGCGGTTATGTGGCAGATGGGAATTTGTTAATATCCGGTTGTAGTAAACTTGAAGTAAACTCTTCTAAAATACACCAACCGTGTGCGTACCCGTGATTGTCTCTTTTCGAGGAAGTTCGGGAGGAGAACACGGTTTGTGTTATGTTTTATGTAAGTAGGAGTTCACGATCACATCTTGATCATTACTAGTTGGCGACAGTTTGCTTAGCTCCTCTTCTCGCTCTTGTTTCGTAAGTTAGCCACCATACTTTCCTTAGCCGCTGCTGCAACCTCACCACTTTACCCCTTCCTTACCCATTAAGCTTTGCTAGTCTTGATACCCCTGGTAATGGGATTGCTGACTCCTCGTGGCTCACAGATTACTACACCAACAGTTGCAGGTATAGGTTGTGCGATGCTCGTGACGTGAGAGCGATGCTCGATTGCTTGTGTTGGAGTTCTTCTTCTTCGTCGTTCATCTTGGGTTAGGTTCCTGGTCGGCAGCCTGGGCTAGCAGGGTGGATGTCGTTTTAGTTCCTGTTTGTGTTTCATCCATAGTCGGATGTTGATCTTTTGTATGATCTATTGATGTATTCTTGCGGCATTTGTTTTCCTTGTATGTATCCCCATCTATTATATAATGTCGATGTAATTATATCCACCTTGCAAAAGCGTCTTCAAGATGCGCTTCTATCCTTGGTGGGACCTTCAAGTTCCTTTAGGATAGGGTCGCATCTTGGGCGTGACAAGTTGGTATCAGACCCTCGACCGACCATAGGAGCCCCATTGATTGATCGTATAGTTTGGCCGATGTTGAGTCTAGAAGAAAAACTTTTCGGAGTCTAGTTATATCCGAGAGTAGGACTTCTTTTTACTCCTCAGCCCCTTCGTCGCTCTGGTGAGAAATCTGGACGTAGGTGTTTCGACTTACTTCTCTTCCCCTTCAAAATTTTCTTTAGGATCACGCGATTAGTTTCCGTTCGTTGTCCATCCTCTTTTTCAGTCCGGCGCACCTCTCTTCGAGTGGTTTCGATCCTCTTCATCTTTTGCACGATCAATCCTCAGCTCTTTCAATCGACGTTGTTTCCCTGTCCGAAGTTGTCCTTGTTCTTTCCCACCCGCCCACCCTTTTTCTTCTCGGAACCGGAGTCCATAATCGAGTATCCATCCTACTCGTGCAAAGCCTTTGTATTCTTTCCTCAATCATTTTAACTGGCGCTTCTCTATTCAATTATTCGTCGTTCCAGTTGCCTGTGTTTTTCCCGCCCTCCCACCCCTTTCCTTCCCGGAGTCTGAGCCTCTATTTGAGAAGCTATTTCATTCATGCGGAGCCTCTTCAGTCTTCCCTCAATTGTCTCAACCGGTGTATTCTCGTCTAGTTAATCACCGTTTGTCTCATTTTTCTTTCCGGTGGATTCAACTCAATTTTCTCGGTTTGATCATATTTTTTCCCTTGTTCCAAATGTTTCCCGTTGCTCGTTCACCTCTCGTCATCGTTCCGGAGTGATGAAGACATCTCAGAAGACTCGTGGTTTCATTCAATTAATTCGAGGTTGTCACCTCATTCAAGTCTTTCCCAACAGTGTTTCTTTTACAATCCTTTCCAACAGTGTTTCTTTTTAGTGGGCCCTAACCCACAGGTCTTTCCCAAGATCTTACCTCACTCTTCTGTTTTCCCGGAGCTATTCTCAAATTCTTTTCGAAGTTTGACGTAAGTATGGATTCCATCAGCCATATGCCTTCTCTGAGTTCGTTTTCAAAGTCTTTTCAAATTTGGGTCAACATTTCTAGTATTCATTGTTCCGGAGCATCTCTCAAATTCTTCGAGGTGTTTCTCTTCGTCATTCTCAACATTTGAAGACTGAAGAAGTGTTTCCCTTAAATTTTGTCCGTTCTCCCGGAGATTCGTAGCGCTAGCTTGATGTTGTCCTATCGAATTGTTTCCAGTCGTGCAATTTTTTTCATCCATCTGGAGTATTTCAGGAGTCGCTTTCCCTCTCGATCATCCGGAGGTCATCTTTTCGGAATATTTCTTCATTCTAAGTTTTCAATTTCGTTCTCCAATTATTCTACATCCGTGCCCCTTCGTTCGTCTCAATATCCTTCCGGTGCTTCGTTCAAATATTCTTCGATCAGTTCGCGATCTCTACGTTCTCTTCTCTCTAAATTCCCTCAAGTATCTTCGTGTTTTTTTAATTCTTCCCGGCGATTCATTCTCTTTTCTTCGTTCATTTTCATTTCTAATGGTGGTTCGTTCAAGATTCCTTTTTCGTTCTTATCACATATATTCATTCGTTCTTTCCAATCCTACCGGGGGCTCAGGAAGATTTTCGCAAGTGTTGCCCTATATCTCCCTTTAATCTTTTCCAATGTGGATAAGTTGTATGCGATCCATTGCTTCTCATCAATTTAATTGGTGGAGGATGAGCATAACATAATTCTTATTCTTCTTTCATCAAGTTGATTTATCTCTTCTTTTCGAAGATTGTTCTTGATGAATAATCTCTCGATTCCAAGTTGTTCGTCTTTTCTTTCCGGAGTTCCAAGTTTTTCCGCTTTATCTCATCGCGAAGCTCCATGTAAATCATCGCAAGGCTTAACCTTATTATTTTCATCCTTCAATTCTATCTCATCATCCTTTTGTTACTGGAGTTCATCACGGTGGCTCGTCATGATTTAATTCATTCTTCAAGTGTTCATCAAGATTCTTGTAGGCGAAGCTCAAGTATCTTTTCTTCTTGCATCTCGAAGTGCAATTATTCTCCGTATTCTTTTGAAGTGGAGTTTTGCATTTCTTCGTTTCTCTCAGCTATTCAATCTTTTCCGCTTGTGGTTGGTTATCACCTCATAATTTTGAGATGTTATCCATAAGTCCACAACAAGCTTATTCTTTTTGTTGTTGAATTTCCAACAACTCCGTTCAATGTTTCCTTCTAAGGATGCTCTCTATTTCATTCGTGGTAGAAGTTGTCATCTTCTTCCCCGTTCTTCTCATTCCACTCTTTCAAGTCTTCCGGAGGTTTTGTGTTGTTCCTCAAGTCAAGTATCGTTCCATCTTCTCAAGTTCATGTTCTATTCTTTCCTTGTTCAACCAGAGTTCTGCCTAAATTCTTTCAGACTTATTCCATTCTTATTTTGCTCTAACCGGAGTGGTTTCAGAGTCCATCGTGTTCATTGAGCTTTTGATTCTCGTCATACTCGTCGTTCCTCTTTTCTACCCAGTGCTCTCAACCTTGTTCTTTTCTCTCTTCAGCTCTCGTTTCACCTCATCCCTTTTTCCCTTCCGTCTCGGTCCTAAGATCTCGGGACGAGATCTCTTGTTAGTGGAGGAGAGTTGTAACGCCCCGAATCTGACGCGCCAGGTGTCTTCCGTTTATTCATCGTCGTTGCCATGTCATTTGCTTGCGTGTTGCATTTTTTCATGTCATCATCTGCATTGCATCCTCATGTTTTCATAACTTGCATCCGGTCTTTTTCCCCGTAGTCCGTTTCGCGTTCCGACACTCCCACATGCACCCGTTGCCCCTCTCAGACCTCATTTCGTGAGTGGCATTTGAATGTTCTCGGAATGGGATGAAACTTGGTGTGCGGTGTTGTTATAGAGTAGGTAGACCGCCTGTCAATTTTCATTCCATTTGGATTTCGTTTGACGCCCTAACGGTTAACCGTGTAGCCCGAAACCCCTCTCTATTTGCAACCCAGCTCGTCTTCACCACAGCCCATTAGCCCATCCAAACCCCCTCCATTATCTTGGTCGTTGGATCGTGATCGTGTGGGCGAAAACCGCTCCCCTTTTGGACACTCCTAGCTCCTTCTACCTATAAATTGGTGTCTCCCCGTCCAAATTCGTGGATGAACCCTAGCCTCCTTCCACCTCGCGCCGCCGGACAAAACCCCGCCGCCGGACATGTCCGCGCCGCCGCCCCGGGCCAATCCCACCTCGCCACGTCACCCCGCCGGCCTCCTCTCTCTCCTCCCACCGCCGCGGCCACCTGGCCCATGGTCGGCACGCCCCGGGCTGCGACCGGGCCGAGCCGCCCCACAGCTCCTCTGCCCTGCCCTGCGCACGCCGCCTCTCCACCGCGCCGCCCAGCGCCGCCCCGCTGCTCGGTGCTCCACCGTACCGTGTGCCCTGCTCGCCCTGCCCTTAGGCGCCGCCGCAGGCCCGCCGCGTGCGCCGCGCCCCACGGCGACCTCGCCCATTGCCGGCGAGCTCCGCCGCCCGGAAGCCCGTCGCCGTCCGCCCCGTCCGGATCCACCGTGGGGTGGACCAGATCCACCCATCCATCCATCCAAACGCGCCCCCGTCCCGGATCCCGTCCTCCCATTGACTTTTTCCGCGAGGTGATTTTTTCCACCAAGTCCCCGTAATCTTACATTCTGGTGCCCACTTTTACATGTCATAACTCCTTGCATACTACTCCGTTTTGCGTGCATGATATGTCAAAATGTTCATTGGGAGATGATCTACACTACGTTCCATTGTGGCATGCTTGTTTGAGTTCATCTTGATGCCCTAATCATCGTTGCAAGAGTGCTATATGATGTTAACCTGCTGAGACTGTTATAACTTGGTGATTTATCTTTTTCGTTACATTTTGTGTGTGCATCCTTTGAGCATGATGTCTACATGTTTTAGTAGCATATTCATGCCGTATTTGCAGGGGTGCAATCCATGTATTTTTGTGTGCCCTTTAGTGAGTGTATCAAGCTTGTGAATTGGGCTACTTGCTGTTAATGTTCTGTCAATGCTGAAACTGCTATATCATGTTGCTATCTTTGCTTGACGCTACCAATTAATCAATGCATATTATGGAGATGATCACTAAGGATGTTTTGCTATACATGTGATGCTCTATCTATCCATGCCTTTGGTTGCATTTATAGCCTTCTGTAGCTTGTTGTAATCTTGCTCTCAATTTGCTAAATAATGTTGTTGTCAGCCTGTTAACTTTAAGTTCAGTTTTGCCATGTGTTTTGCTAGTGATCCATGCACCCTATGTCTATGATATTGCCATGCTTAGCTTGATAATTATGCCGTCTTACTGTTGGTTGACTTCACATACCATGAAATGCTCTGTGGTGAGTGGCACAAGCTCACCAACATGCCTACTTACCGTTGTTCCTGCACAAGTCTGAATCTGTCATATCACTTGCCATGTTTGCATGGATCCTACCATCTTTTCTGTTGTCCTTTAAACTTGTATGGAGTGTATGTGTTGAACCGTTGCTCTGTTTTGAGTGTGCTTTATATGAAACTTGCTTAGTTTTGCATGTAGCTTCATATTACCCTGTTGCATCCATGTTTTGAGTGTGTTTGCTTGATGTTTTAATGCATTTTGCATCAACGCCATGTTTAACTTGTTTTGCTCTTATCTTCTAGGCCGTAGCTCTAAATTAAATGAACTTTATATGTAACTTGTCTAGAATTTCATGTAGATCATCTTGGTGCATCTTAACTTGTTGTTTAACAACTTGAACATAAGGTTTATTCAGATCTGGACCAATTTCGAAATTTGCATAGGACTTACCGGAATTGTTATATGTTGTTTCCGGCCTCATTTAAACTTGCTTTGATGTTTTGCTCTTGTATGCATCATCTCTCGCCATGCGTAGCCTCATGTAGCCTTGTCATGCATCATACTTGATTGAGCATCATGCCTTGTTCATGTGTGGTGTGTTTACCATGTTGTGTGCTTCTTCTCGATAGTTCCCGTTTCGTTGCGATCATGAGGATTTGTCGTCTATGCTTGGTTCGTCTTCGTGGATTCATCTTCTTCATGGAGCCGTTCTTCTTCCTAGCAGGATTTCAGGCAAGATTACCGTCACCTTGGATCTCATTACTATCATTGCTATGCTAAGTGCCTCGATGCTATCGCTATGCCGCGTTATCTACCACTTGTTTATCAAGCCTCCCAAATTGCCTTGAACCTCTAAACTTGGTCACCTTTCTAGCAAACCGTTGTTTGGCTATGTTACCGCATTTGCTCAGCCTCTCTTATAGCGTTGCTAGTTGCAGGTGAAGATGAAGATTGCTCCATGTGGTAATATGTTTATGTTGGGATATCACAATATCTCTTATATTATTAATGCATCAATATACTTGGTAAAAGGTGGAAGGCTCGGCCTTATGCCTGGTGTTTTGTTCCACTCTTGCCGCCCTAGTTTCCGTCATATCGGTATTATGTTCCCGGATTTTGCGTCCCTAACGCAGTTGGGTGTTATGGTAACCCCTTAACAGTTCGCCTTGAATAAAATTCCTCCGGCAAGGCCCAACATTGGTTTTACCATTTGCCTCACCTAAGCCTTTTTTCCTTAGGTTTCCGGAGCCCGGGGGTCATCTTTATTTTAGCCCCCCCTCCGGGGCCAGTGCTCCTCTGTGTGCTGATCCGAACCGAGTAGACTGCGGGGCCACCTTGGGGAAACTTGAGGGCTGGTTTTACTCGTAGGATGTCTCATCCGGATGTGCCCTGAGAACGAGATATGTGCAGCTCCTATCGGGATTTGTCGGCACGTTCGGGCGGTCTTGCTGGTCTTGTTTTACCATTGTCGAAATGTCTATTAACCGGGATTCCGAGTCTGATCGGGTCTTCCCGGGAGAAGGAATATCCTTCGTTGATCGTGAGAGCTTGTGATGGGCTAAGTTGGGACACCCCTGCAGGGTATAAACTTTCAAGAGCCGTGCCCGCGGTTATGTGGCAGATGGGAATTTGTTAGTATCCGGTTGGAGTAAACTTGAAGTAAACTCTTCTAAAATACACCAACCGCGTGTGTACCCGTGATTGTCTCTTTTCGAGGAAGTTCAGGAGGAGAACACGGTTTGTGTTATGTTTGACGTAAGTAGGAGTTCAGGATCACTTCTTGATCATTACTAGTTGGCGACCGTTTGCTTAGCTCCTCTTCTCGCTCTTGTTTCTTAAGTTAGCCACCATACTTTGCTTAGCCGCTGCTGCAACCTCACCACTTTACCCCTTCCTTACCCATTAAGCTTTGCTAGTCTTGATACCCATGGTAATGGGATTGCTGAGTCCTCGTGGCTCACAGATTACTACACCAACAGTTGCAGGTACAGTTTGTGCGATGCTCGTGACGTGAGAGCGATACTCAATTGCTTGTGTTGGAGTTCTTCTTCTTCTTCGTCAATCTTGGGTTAGGTTCCTGGTCGGCAGCCTGGGCTAGCAGGGTGGAAGTCGTTTGAGTTCCTGTTTGTGTTTCATCCGTAGTCGGATGTTGATCTTGTGTATGATCTATTGATGTATTCTTGCGGCATTTGTTTGCCTTGTATGTATCCCCATCTATTATGTAATGTCGATGTAATGATATCCACCTTGCAAAAGCGTCTTCAAGATGCGCTTCTATCCTTGGTGGGACCTTCAAGTTCCTTTAGGATAGGGTCGCATCTTGGGCGTGACAGTGGTCTCTTACTGGATTGATACCTTGGTTCCCAAAAACTGAGGGAAATACTTACGCTACTTTACTGCATCACCCTTTCCTCTTCAAGGGAAAACCAACGCTGTGCTCAAGAGGTAGCAAGAAGGATTTCTGGCGCCGTTGCCGGGGAGATCTACGCCAAGTCAAGTCAAGTCAAGACATACCAAGTACCCATCACAAACTCATCTCCCTCACATTACATTATTTGCCATTTGCCTCTCGTTTTCCTCTCCCACACTTCACCCTTGCCGTTTTATTCGCCCTCTCTTTTCCGTTCGCCTCTTTTTCGCTTGCTTCTTGTTTGCTCGTTTGTTGGATTGCTTGCTTGTCATGATGGCTCAAGATAATACTAAATTGTGTGACTTTACCAATACCAACAACAATGATTTTCTTAGCACTCCGATTGCTCTTCTTACCGATACTGAGTCTTGTGGAATCAATGCTGCTTTGTTGAATCTTGTCATGAAAGATCAATTCGCTGCCCTTCCTAGTGAAGATGCCGCTACCCATCTAAATAGCTTCGTTGATTTGTGTGATGTGCAAAAGAAGAAAGATGTGGACAATGATATTGTTAAATTGAAGCTATTTCCTTTTTCGCTTAGAGATCGTGCTAAAGCTTGGTTTTCGTCTTTGCCTAAAAATAGTATTGATTCTTGGAATAAGTGCAAAGATGCTTTTATCTGTAAGTATTTTCCTCCGGCTAAAATCATCTCTCTTAGAAACGATATTATGAATGTTATCTCTAAGTTTTGTATGAATTCTAAGTATTTTCCTCCGGCTAAAATCATTAATGATACGTAATTGCCCTACACATGGTTTGAATCTGTGGATGATTATACAAAAAATTTATGCCGGATTGAATTTTGCATCTAGAAATCTTTTCGATTCGGCCGCGGGAGGCACTTTTATGGAAATCACTTTAGGAGAAGGTACTAATTAAACTCCTAGACAATATTATGGTTAATTATTCTCAATGGCACACTGAAAGATCTACTAATAAGAAAGTGCATGCGATAGAAGAAATTAATGTTTTGAGTGGAAAGATGGATGAACTTATGAAATTATTTGCTAATAAAAGTGTTTCTTCTGATCCTAATGATATTCCTTTGTCTACTTTGATTGAGAATAATAATGGATCTATGGATGTGAATTTTGTTGGTACGAATAATTTTGGTATCAACGCGTATAGAGGAAACTTTAATCCTAGGCCGTACCCTACTAATTCCTCTAATAATTATGGTAATTCCTACAACAATTCTTATGGAAATTTTAATAAGATGCCCTCTGAATTTGAGACTAGTGTTAAAGAATTTATGAATTCGCAAAAGAATTTCAATGCTTTGCTTGAAGAAAAATTGCTTAAAGTTGATGAATTGGCTAGAAACGTTGATAGAATTTCTCTTGATGTTGATTCCTTGAAACTTAGATCTATTCCTCCTAAGCATGATATCAATGAGTCTCTCAAAGCCATGAGAATTTCCATTGATGAGTGAAAAGAAAGAACCGCTAGGATGCGTCCTAAGAAAGATTGCTTTGTGAAAGCGTGTTCTTCTAGTTTCTATGAAAATAAAGATGAAGATCTAAAAGTTATTGATGTGTCCCCTATTAAATCTTTGTTTTGCAATATGATTCTTGATAATGATGGGACTGAATATGATCCACCTTTACCTAGAAGGCGTTCCAAAAATTCGGAGTTGTTAGATCTTGATGCAAAAATTGGTAAAAGTGGGATTGAAGAGATCAAAACTCTAGATATTAATGAACCCACTATTTTGGATTTCGTGGAATTTAATTATGATAATTGCTCTTTGATAGATTGTATTTCCTTGTTGCAATTCGTGCTAAATTCTCCACATGCTTATAGTCAAAATAAAGCTTTTACTAAACATATCGTTGATGCTTTGATGCAATCTTATGAAGAAAAACTTGAGGGTATCATTACCAACTTGGGAACCGCCTTTTCTTCCGTAAAGAATACCCCAAGTCCTCCTACTAAAATTGCTAAGCTTTTGTATGTTCCTAAAAATAAGGGTGAATCCTCTCATAAGGAAACTGCGGATCTCAAATCAATAAGTGTTCATCCCAATCTCCTTGCTATCATTAAGGAACCATTTGCTGCAAATGATTTTTTCGATTTTGTGCCTAGAAGTTTGATAATTAATATAAAGAAAGAAACTCCTAAGGGTGATAGGTGTCTTATTGAAGAATTTCCTACCATAGATGGCAATACCTAGATCTATCCTTGCTTTTATGCCTAGCTAGGGGCGTTAAACGATAGCGCTTGTTGGGAGGCAACCCAATTTTATTTTTAGTTTTTTACTTTTAGCTTCTGTTTAGGAATAAATCTTTGATCTAGCCTCTGGTTAGATTTGTTTTAATGTTTTAATTAGTGTTTGTGCCAAGTTAAACCTATAGGATCTTCTTGGATGATAGTTATTTGATCTTGCTGAAAATTCCAGAAACTTTCTGTTCACGAAAACAATTGTTAAAAATCACCAGAACGAGATAAAATATTGATTCCAATTGCTGCCGATCAATAAACAAATGGTCCAGGTTGTCCTATTTTGGCTGAATTTGTTGAGTTCCAGAAGTTTGCGTTAGTTACAGATTACTACAGACTGTTCTGTTTTTGACAGATTCTGTTTTTCGTGTGTTGTTTGCTTATTTTGATGAATCTATGGCTAATAAAATAGTTTATAAACCATAGAGAAGTTGTAATACAGTAGGTTTAACACCAATATAAATAAAGAATGAGTTCATTACAGTACCTTGAAGTGGTGTTTTGTTTTATTTTTATTCACCACGTGATATGTGTTTTGCTTGGAGCGTCTTGTATTATTTGAGTCTTTATTTGTTAGTTTGCCACAATCATCCTTTCTGTACACACCTTTTGAGAGAGAGACACATGATTCGGAATTTGTTAGAATACTCTATGTGCTTCACTTATATCTTTTGAGCTATATACTCATTGCTCTTGTGCTTCACTTATATCTTTTAGAGCATGGTGGTGGATTTGTTTTATAGAAACTATTGTTCTCTCAGGCTTCACTTATATTATTTTGAGAGTCCTACAAAACAGCGTGGTAATTTGCTTTAATTATGATAGGCATTCGAGATTAACAAAAAATTTCTTATGAGTGTGTCGAATACTATGAGAAGTTTGATGCTTGATAATTGTTTTGAGATATGAAGATAGTGATATTAGAGTCATGCTAGTTGAGTAGGTGTGGATTTGAGAAATACTTGTGTTAAAGTTTGTGATTCCCGTAGCATGCACGTATGGTGAACCGTTATGTGATGAAGTCGGAGCATGATTTATTTATTGATTTTCTTCCTTATGAGTGGCGGTCGGGGACGAGCGATGGTCTTTTCCTACCAATCTATCCCCCTAGGAGCATGTGCGTAATACTTTTCTTTGATAACTTGTAGATTTTTGCAATAAGTATATGAGTTCTTTATGACTAATGTTGAGTCCATGGATTATACACATTTTTCTTCCTTCCACCATTGCTAGCCTCTCTAATACCGCGCACTTTTCGCCGGTATCATACACCCACCATATACCTTCCTCAAAACAGCCACCATACCTACCTATCATGGCATTTCCATAGCCATTCCGAGATATATTGCCATGCAACTTACCACCATTCCGTTTACTATGACACGCTCCATCATTGTCATATTGCCTCGCATGATCATTTAGTTGACATCGTATTTGTGGCAAAGCCACCATTCATAATTCTTTCATACATGTCACTCTTGATTCATTGCATATCCCGGTACACCGCCGGAGGCATTCACATAGAGTCATATTTTGTTCTAAGTATTGAGTTGTAATTGTTGAGTTGTAAGTAAATAAAAGTGTGATGATCATCATTTTTAGAGCATTGTCCCAAGTGAGGAAAGGATGATGGAGACTATGATTCCCCCATAAGTCGGGATGAGACTCCGGACTAAAAAAAGAGGCCATAAAAAAAGGAGAAAAGGCCCAAATAAAAAAATGAGAGAAAAAGAGAGAAGGGACAATGTTACTATCCTTTTACCACACTTGTGCTTCAAAGTAGCACCATGATCTTCATGATAGAGAGTCTCCTATGATATCACTTTCATATACTAGTGGGAATTTTTCATTATAGAACTTGGCTTGTATATTCCAATGATGGGCTTCCTCAAAATGCCCTAGGTCTTCGTGAGCAAGCGAGTTGGATGCACACCCACTTAGTTTATTTTGTTGAGCTTTCATATACTTATAGCTCTAGTGCATCCATTGCATGGCAATCCCTACTCACTCACATTGATATCTATTAATGGGCATCTCCATAGCCCGTTGATACGCCTAGTTGATGTGAGACTATCTTCTCCCTCTTTTTGTCTTCTCCACAACCACCATTCTATTCCACATATAGTGCTATGTCCATGGCTCACGCTCAAGTACTACGTGAAGATTGAAAAAGTTTGAGAACACCGAAAGTATGAAACAATTGCTTGGCTTGTCATCGGGGTTGTGCATGATTTAAATACGTTGTGTGGTGAAGATAGAGCATAGCCAGACTATATGATTTTGTAGGGATAACTTTCTTTGGCCATGTTATTTTGAGAAGACATAATTGCTTAGTTAGTATGCTTGAAGTATTATTATTTTTATATCAATATTAAACTTTTGTCTTGAATCTTTCGGATCTGAACATTCATACCACAAATAAGAGAATTACATTGAAAATTATGCCAAGTAGCATTCCGCATCAAAAAATCTGTTTTTATCATATACCTACTCGAGGACGACCAGGAATTAAGCTTGGGGATGCTTGATACGTCTCCAATGTATCTATAATTTTTGATTGCTTCATGCTATATTATATTCTGTTTTGGATGTTTAACGGGCTTTATTATACACTTTATATCATTTTTGTGACTAACCTATTAACCGGAGGCCCAGCCCAAATTGCTGTTTTTTTGCCTATTTCAGATTTTCGCAGAAAAAGAATATCAAACGGAGTCCAAACGGAATGAAACCTTCGGGAATGTGATTTTCGGAACGAACGTGATCCAAAGGACTTGGACCCTACGTCAAGAAAGCTACCAGGAGGGCATGAGGTAGGGGGGTGCGCCTACCCCCCCCCCCCCCCGAGGCGCGCCCTCCACACTCGTGGGGCCCATGTTGCTCCACTGACGTACTTCTTCCTCCTATATATACCCACGTACCCCCAGACCAACAGAAGCATCCACGAAAACCTAATTCCACCGCCGCAACCTTCTGTGCCCGTGAGATCCCATCTTGGGGCCTTTTCCGGCGTCCTGCCGGAGGGGGCATTGATCACGGAGGGCTTCTACATCAACACCATAGCCTCTCCGATGATGTGTGAGTAGTTTACCTCAGACCTTCGGGTCCATAATTATTAGCTAGATGGCTTCTTCTCTCTCTTTGGATCTCAATACAAAGTTCTCCATGATTCTCGTGGAGATCTATTCGATGTAATCTTCTTTTGCGATGTGTTTGTTGAGACCGATGAATTGTGGGTTTATGATCAAGTTTATCTATGAACAATATTTGAATCTTCTCTGAATTCTTTTATGTATGATTGGTTATCTTTGCAAGTCTCTTCGAATTATCAGTTTGGTTTGGCCTACTAGATTGATCTTTCTTGCAATGGGAGAAGTGCTTAGCTTTGGATTCAATCTTGCGGTGTCCTTTCCCAGTGACAGTAGGGGTAGCAAGGCACGTATTGTATTGTTGCCATCGAGGATAACAAGATGGGGTTTATATCATATTGCATGAGTTTGTCCCTCTACATCATGTCATCTTACTTAAAGTGTTACTCTGTTATTTTGAACTTAATACTCTAGATGCATTTTGGATAGCGGTCGATGTGTGGAGTAATAGTAGTAGATACAGGCAGGAGTCGGTCTACATGTCTCGGACGTGATGCCTATATACATGATCATACCTAGATAATTTTATAACTATGCTCAATTCTGTCAATTGCTCAACAGTAATTTGTTCACCCACCATAATACTTATGCTCTCGAGAGAAGCCACTAGTGAAACCTATGGGCCCCGGGTCTATTTTCCATCATATAAATCTTCCAGCACTTAGCTATTTTTATTGCCTTTTATTTTACTTTGCATCTTTATCATAAAAATACCAAAAATATTATCATATCATATCTATCAGATCTCACTCTCGTAAGTGACCGTTGAGGGATTGACAACCCCTTTATCGCGTTGGTTGTGAGGTTCTTGTTTGTTTGTGTAGGTGCGGGGGACTCGTGCGTGGTCTCCTACTAGATTGATACCTTGATTCTCAAAAACTGAGGGAAATACTTACGCTACTTTACTGCATCACCCTTTCCTCTTCAAGGGAAAACCAACGCAGTCCTCAAGAGGTAGCAGGGGACTGCGGCGAGCGCGGGACGAAGGCGGGGCGAACAAGGGGATCGCGGCACGGGCACGTCTAGGGTAATGCGCGCGCAAGCGTGCAGGAGAGGGTGCGAAGCGGGGGCTGGCGTGGTGGTGGGCGTGCGCGCGGCGAGGGGCACAGTTGGCGGCGCGGTGAACGCGGTGGAAAGAGGAGGAAGGAAACGGGGGGCGGCTCACAGCGTTGCCGAGAAGGGGTCCGGCGTGGCTTGAGGAGGCGAGTCGGGGAAGGATACGAGGAGGCGACGCGAGGTCCGGCGACGGCGAGGTCTTTGGGCGGCGGTAGTGGCACACGGCGTCGGTGAAGGGGGGCGTCAGGCTCATTGCCCCTTCCGGATCCAGATCGGGTCGGGGAAGAGGAGCGAGGGGGAGGCGAGCCGGAGACGGGGGGGCGGCGAGGAGGCCCGGCGACGCCGGTGGGCAATGGGCGAGCGGGCGATCCGGCGACGGTAATGGGGTCGATAGGGGCGATCACCTCCCCGATCCAGATGGGATCGAGAGGTGGGGAGGCTGACGAGTGGTGATACGTCTCCAACGTATCTATAATTTAGGAAGTATTCATGCTATTATTTTATCATTCTTGGATGTTTTACAATCATTTTATAGCAACTTTATATCATTTTTTGGGACTAACCTATTGACCCAGTGCCCAGTGCCAGTTGCTGTTTTTTTGCTTGTTTTTTACATCGCAGGAAATCAATACCAAACGGAGTCCAAATGCAACGAAACTTTACGGAGATTTTTTATGGACCAAAAGACCAACACTGGACCGAAGAAGCACCTGGGGGTGCCCCGAGGGGGGCACAACCCACCAGGGCACGCCAGGGCCCCCTGGCGCCCAGCTGGGTTGTGCCCACCTCGGTGGCCTCCCGCACCCCCTCTTTGCACTATAAATTCCCAAATATTCCGAAACCCTTCGGGGTTAACCCAGATCAGAAGTTTCGCCGCTGCAAGGCTCTCTATCCACCGAAAACCAATCTAGACCCTTTCTGGCACCCTGCCGGAGGGGGGAATCATCTCCGATGGCCATCTTCATCATCCGGGCGGCCACCACGATGAGGAGGGAGTAGTCCACCCTCGGGGCTGAGGGTTTCACTACTAGGAAAAGGCCTACTAGTGCCACTAGTAAGTTTGAAATTTTTTCAATTTTTTTGCCTCTAGATCTTGAAAGCCCCGTAACTTTTTTCTATTAGGTTTTTGAGGATTATGAAAATGTTTAACGGGGTTCCCCCGATTAAATTCGGATGTAACTTTTCGAGTTGATGATTTTTCATATAAAAAACTTTTTAATCTGAGTTCGTATGCAAAAGTTATGCCCATTTTACAAATTCGAGAGAGATTTTGCAAATAAAGTCGAAATTCATATTTGTAAATTTTCCCAACAACTAGACCACATATCACATGGGAAACTTATTTTCTTTTATTTTTTTGACATTTCCATCATTTTCTTTTATTATTTTTTTAACTGAAAAGGCGGTCCACGGGGGGGTGTGCATTCGGTGGAATTTTTGGGTCAAGTTAGTAATGGCGCACCGTGGGAGTGGTGCACCATTACTAACTAGTAATGGTGCACCACTCCCACGGTGCGCCATTACTAGTTTTGAAAAAAAATAAAAAAATTTGAAAAAAATTTACTAGTGGTGCACCGTGGATGTGGTGCGCCATTACTAGTTTAACTAGTAATGGCGCACTATCCCCTGGTGCGCCATTACTAGTTTTGGAAAAAAATATAAAAAATTGAAAAAAAAATTGAAAAAAATTACTAGTGGCGCACCGTGGATGTGGTGCGCCATTACTAGTTTAACTAGTAATGGCGCACTATCCCCTCGTGCGCCATTACTAGTTTTGAAAAAAAATAAAAAAAATGTTACTAGTGGCGCACCGTGGATGTGGTGCGCCATTAGTATTTGGACACTAATGGCGCACCAACACATGGGGCGCCATTAGTATATAGTAGTGGCGCACCACATGTCTGGTGCGCCATTAGTGTCCATATCATCTATAGCCCTTTTCCTAGTAGTGTTTGTACCAGTAGCTATGTGTTTAATCTCTCTCTCATGATCTATATCATGGGCTTTGTTATTATAGATGGATCATATGATGTTTCTCCCCTCTATACTCTTGTTGTGAACAATTGAATCTTTATCCTTTGAAGTTTTGTCTTGTCGAATTGAATATTCAGATATGAGAACACATGATGTATGTCTTGCGGTATGAATACTTGAGGTGACAATGGGGTATCGTATTGATTCACTTGATATATGTTATGGCACTCAACTTGCGGATTCCCGAGGTGACGTTGGGGTAATCTATGCATAGGGGATGATGCACGTTTCTATTATCTTTCCTCTGATAGAAACTTTGGGGTCTCTTTGTAGTTCTCTGTGTGGACTGAGTATTATGAATATGAATTTGCTTTGGTGTTATGTTAGTACGAAGTCTAGGATAGATCGAATGGAAAAATAGCTTTGTGTTATTTTAGTATGAACTCTTGAATAGATCGAACGGAAGCTTTGAGGTGGTCTCGTACCCTACAAACAATTTCTATCTTTTGTTCTCCGCTATTAGGAACTCGGGAGTGATTCTTTATTGCACTTTGAGGGATAATCATATGATCCAACTATGTTAGCATTGTTGAGAAATTGCACTAGCGAAATTACGGACCCTAGGCCTTGTTTTCAAGCATTGCAATACCGTTTTTGTGCCCGTTTACTATTTGCTACCTTGCTGTTTTTATTTATTCAGATTATAAAAATATGTTCTACCATAAAAATTACACTTTTATCACCATATCTTCGCCGAAGTGGTGCACCTATACAATTTGCCATTTTATTGGGTGTGTTGGGGACACAAGAGATTTCTTGTATTGATTGCAGGGTTGTTTGAGAGAGACCATCTTCATCCTACGCCTCCCACAGATTGATAAACCTTAGGTCATCCACTTGAGGGAAAATTGCTACTGTCCTACAAAACTCTGCGCTTGGAGGCCCAACACGTGTCTACAAGAATAAAGTTGCGTAGTAGACATCAAGCTCTTTTCTGATGCCATTGCCGGGGAGGTGGGTGCTTGAAGGTATATCTTTAGATCTTGCAATTAAATCTTTTACTTTCTTGTTTTATCACTAGTTTGGTTTATAAAAGAAAACTACATAAAAAATGGAATTGAGGTTGCATCATATTATTGATCATCTTTATAATATCTTTCTTGAAAATGATGGATCGGAAAATTGTGCTCAATTGTTAGAAGAAGAAGTCAATAAAATGTTTGGCACAAAATATTTGAATGATGAGCATGATTGCAATGTTGTTAGTATGAATTCTTTGAATATCCATGATGCTAATGATATGCAAAGCCATAAGCTTGGCGATGCTATGTTTGCTGAAGATGATATTTTTAGTCCCCCAAGTTTTGATGAGAAAATTTATTATGATGATTGCATGCCTCCTATTTATGATGATTTTATTGATGAAAGTGGATTTGGAGAGGTCGTGACTTTATTTAATGATGAATCCACTATATTGGAGGAGGTTGCAATTGATTATGACAACAAAGTTCCTATATATGATGATTATGGTGATGACATGTATGCTATATTGAATAATTATAAACATGAAACTTGTCATCATGATTTTAATTTCCAATCACATGAGAGTTATTTTGTTGAGTTTGCTCGCACTACTATTGATGAGAAGAAATTTGCTTATGTGGAGAGTAACAAAATTTTGATGCTTGTGGATCATGAAAAGAATGCTTTATGTGATGTTTATATTGTTCAATTCATTCATGATGCTACTGAAAATTATTACGAGAGAGGAACATATGCTTTTAGGTTCAATAATATCAAGTTTCCTCTCTTTATGTTGAAAGTTTTGAAGCTATGCTTGTTTTGCCTTCCTATGCTAGTTGATTCTTGCTCCCATAAATTGTTTGCTCACAAAATCCCAATAAATAGGAAGTGGGTTAGACTTAAATGTGCTAGTCATATTCTTCATGATGCTCTTTTTGTGTTTCAATTCTTATCTTTTATGCGAGCATCATTGAACTCATCATGCCTAGCTAAAACGCATTAAAGAAAAGCGCTTGTTGGGAGACAACCCAACACTTTTACTTACTGTTTTTGTGTGTTAACATGATTATGCTACTGTATTGATCATTTTTATAGCTTTTGTTTCAATAAAGTGCCAAGTAAAGCCTTTGGGATCATGTTGGGTGATAGTTGATTTAACCCTGCTGAAAAACAGAAACTTTTGCGCTCACGAAAATAAGTCTCATTTTTAACAGAAGAGTGCTTTTGAGTTGATTATTTTTTCAGAAGTTTAATATACAAATTTCTCACGTGGTCCTAATTTTTTCATAATTTTTGGAGTACAAGAAGTATGGCAGTTATCCAGATTATTACAGACTGTTCTATTTTTGACAGATTCTGTTTTCAATGCATAGTTTGCTTGCTTTCTAGTTTCTATGGCTTATATTGCTCAATATAAATTGTGGAAATGATATTCTACAGTAGGAATTGTGTGAGAAAAATTATGAATCTTGTCTTTCACAGTACCAAAAGGGAAATGGTTTGCTCTTTATCATACTAACCTATCTCACGAAGTTCTGTTAAGTTTTGTGTGATTGAAGTTTTCAAGTTTTGGGTGAGATATCGATATGAGGAGAATAAGGAGTGTCAAGACCCTAAGCATGGGGATTCCCAAGGCACCCCAAAATAATATTCAAGGAATATCCAAGCAACTAAGATTGGGGATGCCCCGGAAGGCATCCCCTCTTTCGTCTCCAACATTATCGGTAACCTCACTTGGAGCTATGTTTTTATTCTTCACATGATATGAGTTTTGCTTGGAGTGTAAAGTTTTTTTGTTAGGACTTGATTTATGTTATTTATGATAATGTTTTGCATCTTTTATTTCAATAAAAATGTCAATGAGAACCTTTACTATGCTTATTTTACAAGTCTACATGTTGCTGTTTGAAAACAGAAAGTTTACCGCTGTTGCAAAAATTCCCTAGAAAAGTCAGAGTGTGATAAAATGTTGAAACTTTTTGCGTAATAAGATCTGATAAATTCTCTACAGTATGGTAGAATTTCATAATTTTTGGAGTTAGGTAAGTATTGATACTCTTGCATTCTTTATAGACTGTACTGTTTTCGCAAATTGCTGTTATGTTTGCATTGTTTGCATATGTTTGCTTGTTTAATGATTCTATTTAAGGATAGGAGTATTAAATATGAAGAGGCATTTAGTATTCAATGTTGAATAATAATTTTAGTGATTTGCTACAGTAGAGATTGATAAGGTTTTTGCATTCGTCTATACTAACTTATCTCATGAGTTCTTGTTGAGTTTTGTGTGGATGAAGCTTTTGAGATTTAGGAAAACCGTGATACGAGAAGAATTAAGGAGACACAAAATCTCAAGCTTGGGGATGCCCAAGTCATCCCAAGATAATATTTCAAGAAGTCTCAAGCATCTAAGCTTGGGGATGCCCCGGTAGGCATCCCACCTTTTTCCTTCAACAATTATCGGTTAGTATCGGTTGAGCCTAAGTTTTTGCTTCTTCACATGATATGTGCTATCCTTGGAATTTCATTTTATTTTGTTTTTCTTGTTGTTTTAATAAAATACTTAGATCTGAAAGTTTTTACATAAAATAGAGTCCTCAAATAGTTGCCAAGGAGCTAAGTAAGCGACATTCACATCCCGTCAACGAAGCTCTTTGTTTGGAATTCCTCTTGTGCTTCACTTATATCCTATGAGTAAATTGTTGAATAAATTGAATGTCATGAAGTTGAAATCATATCATGCCTAGTGGTAGCTTCACATTGGGTTTAGAAAGTGAAATCTTTTGAGGCTTGACAATCAAAATTTTGGTCATACAAACAATTCACGAATAATTTGTATAAGGAAGAGAACTTTCACATGCAAATACACTATCTTGGAAATATTTTGTGATTGTGAGCCCCCATCAAAATATTATATGCCAAAATTGTTGACGTTGGACAAGGAAGACAACGTAATGATTTATGCTTGCTCATATTCACATAGAAGTAATATTGTCATAGATCCTTCAACATGTGGTTCTTGCCCCCCCCCCCCCATCTTTGCTAGGCAAAAATTCCGCACCAAGTAGAGATACTACTTGTGCATCCAAAAACCCTTAAACCCAAATCTTATTTTCAAGAGTCCACCATACCTACCTAAGGATTGAATAAGATTCTTCAAGTAAGTTGTCATCAGTGCAATAAGGCAATAAAAATTGCTTCTAAAAGTGTGAGATCATTTAGTGTAAGAGAAAATTGAGCGTTGTACGAACTTGTGATGGCAAAGAATAAAAGCGACAGGATGCATAATAAAGGTTGCTATCATAAGGGGCAATATAACGTGACGTTCTTTTGCACTAATGGGTTGAGCATACAAACAAATAAGCGCATGGCAACCTCTGCTTCCCTCTGCGAAGGGCCTATCTTTTACTTTCCAGTATTTACTTTTATGCAAAGAGTCAAAGTTTTTCTCTCTATTCCTTTCTATTTTTCTCCTTTGGCAAGCATCATGTGGTGAGGAAAGATCTAGGCTCATATGTCCGGTTGAATATGGGTAGCATGAGTTATTATTATTGACATCACCCTTGAGGTGAATACGTTGGGAGGAAAAACAATAAGCCCCTATCTTTGTATGTGTCCGGTTGAAACGTTTTTCCCATGTGTATGCGGTGAGTGTTAGCAATCATAGAAGACTATAAGATGGTTGAGTATGTGGAGCTCTTACTTAAACTCCGTTGAATAAGTTGAATTGCAATTGCTTGGTGACTAAGAACATAGGTTGTTGAGTTTCAGGAGAATTCATTGTTTGAACATTAACATGTGAATTGGTTGCCATTATATCATGAGAAGTTTTATAAGAAAGAATTGTTGTTATGATGCTAGGAAAAGTGATTGAAATTGTGATTGATCAAACTTGTGCACTTTGCTAGCATTCACACTTCATAAATTATTTCTTTTATCATTTACCTACTCGAGGACGAGCAGGAATTAAGCTTGGGGATGCTGATACGTCTCGAACGTATCTATAATTTATGAAGTATTCATGCTGTTATTTTATCATTCTTGGATGTTTTACAATCATTTTATTGCATCTTTATATCATTTTCTGGGACTAACCTATTGACCCAGTGTCAGTTGTTGTTTTTTGCTTGTTTTTTACATCGCAGGAAATCAATACCAAACTGAGTCCAAATGCAATGAAACTTCACGGAGATCTTTTATGGACCAGAAGACCAACAGTGGGCCGAAGAAGCATGAGGGGGGCACAACCCACCAGGGCGCGCCAGGGCCTCCTGGCGCGCCCAGGTGGGTTGTGCCCACCTCGGTGGCCTCCCGCACCCCCTCTTTGCACTATAAATTCCCAAATATTCCGAAACCCTTTGGGGTTAACCTAGATCAGAAGTTCCGCCGCCGCTAGGCTCTGTATCCACCGAAAACCAATCTAGACCCTTTATGGCACCCTGCCGGAGGGGGGAATCATCTCTGGTGGCCATCTTCATCATCCTGGCGGCCACCACGATGAGGAGGGAGTAGTCCACCCTCGGGGCTGAGGATTTGTACCAGTAGCTATGTGTTTCATCTCTCTCTCTCTCTCGTGATCTATATCATGGGCTTTGTTAATATAGATGGATCATATGATGTTTCTCCCCTCTATACTCTTGTTGTGATGAATTGAATCTTTAGCCTTTGAAGTTTCGTCTTGTCGGATTGAATATTCAGATATGAGAACACATGATGTATGTCTTGCGATATGAATACTTGAGGTGACAATGGGGTATCGTATTGATTCACTTGATATATGTTATGGCACTCAACTTGCGGATTCGCAAGGTGATGTTGGGGTAATCTATGCATAGGGGATGATGCACGTTTTTATTATCTTTTCTCCGACAGAAACTTTGGGGTCTCTTTGTAGTTCTTTGTGCGGATTGAGTATTATGAATATGAATTTGCTTTGGTGTTATTTTAGTACGAACTCTAGGATAGATCGAACGGAAAAAATAGCTTTGTGTTATTTTAGTACGAACTCTTGAATAGATTGAATGGAAGCTTTGAGGTGGTTTCATACCCTACAAACAATTTCTATCTTTTGTTCTCCGCTATTAGGAACTCGGGAGTGATTCTTTATTGCACTTTGAGGGATAATCATATGATCCAACTATGTTAGCACTGTTGAGAGATTGCACTAGCAAAATTACGGACCCTAGGCCTTGTTTTCAAGCATTGCAATACCGTTTTTGTGCCCGTTTACTATTTGCTAACTTGCTGTTTTTATTTATTCAGATTATAAAAATATATTTCTACCATCAATATTACACTTTTATCACCATCTCTTCACCGAACTAGTGCACCTATACAATTTGCCATTGTATTGGGTTTGTTAGGGACACAAGAGATTTCTTGTATTTGATTGCAGGGTTGTTTGAGAGAGACCATCTTCATCCTACGCCTCCCACGGATTTATAAACCTTAGGTCATCCACTTGAGGGAAAATTGCTACTGTCCTACAAAACTCTGCGCTTGGAGGCCCAACACGTGTCTACAAGAATAAAGTTGCATAGTAGACATCAAGGGGGTGTGGAGGAAGTGGGGAGATCGGGCTAGGGTTCGATGGGGAGTGGGGGGTTAATGTAGGCGGCTGGGCCGGCCTAGCTAGCCCAGTGGCCAGCTCGGCCGAGGCCCAGCGAGGAGTTGCCCCCTTTTGCTTTTATTTGTTTTGTCTCTCCTTTTCTGTTTTATCCTGTTTTTCAATTTACTTTAATTTTGTAAATTATATAATTAGCATCTAAATTAGTTCTACTAAATATACCACTGCCACCAAAAGTTTGGCACCCAATTAATTTACTTAGAACATTTTACTATTTTAAAAGCATTTCAATAATAGTTTAAGCCACTGTTTTATTCATTTTATAGTATTTAAACATTTTATAAAAGTGTGGTTTCTCCACCATAATTACTTACACATTATTTTTCACCTCTCGAAGATTTTAGTTTTAATGTTTGAAAACTTTTGATGTTTGCCTTTATTTTAAATTTGAATTTGAATGGGATTGAATAATTGTGAGGTTAACAACAGTAATCATGGTGACGTGGCATCACTAGCAGGGAATTACTATAGCATAACTAACCGGGCATTACAAAAGCTAACCCTCAAACCACTCGCAACCATCCGGACATGTTTTGCCATCCAATACGGTCCTATATCGGCCCGCGGGCCGGTCTGGATGTGCATTTTCGTGTAAACCAAAAACAAACTACGGGGCTTTGTGGGCATCTGGACCGCTGCCACGGCCGCTTCTTACTCCCCTGCCCCATAGAAATACCTCTCCCGCGCCCGCACCCCTTCACATGAGAAGCAGTTAGCTAGCAGTGCTCCAGAGCACCGATACCTCATTCATGTCGATTTGGAGTAGCCGCGATGAATATACTCATGTTGAGTAGAAGTACCAGCCACGAAAATCAATGTAATT